>NC_140086.1:33659537-38459537 GCF_964237585.1 Gallinula chloropus | reverse complement strand
TAATTAAATTCACATTTAATGGTATTTAAAATACTCTTTTGAAAAGTATGATAAAACCCAGCTAAGTCTGGGTTGGTTTCAGTTGCTAATGCAGTGAGGCACATTTCCAAGAAGTTCTTAAACCATCCTCACCCATTCTATCACAAAACGACCAATTACAAGAAGAATAAGAAATCAGAGGGCTATCACATGGCAATAAAAAGCTCATTATTGCTTACTGCATTGCATTTTACCTTCAGGACTACCTGCCTGGAGTTGAAGAGAGCCAGGAGGGCCCTGGGAGGCTCACAGCGCCCTTAGACCCATTATCCCTGCAATTCCTCAACATGAAGTGAAAGGGGGAGGGGGCACCGCATGTGAGCTGGTGGTGTATGTTAAGAGATGACAACTTGAAAGCCTAGTTTGGTAAAGCTAAAAGGATATTCTGTCCTGTACCCTTTTTGGAAAGGGATGCGAGCAATTAGGGTCTACTCATGCTTTATATTTAAGAATTATTTAGAATATTCAAGCTCTGATGTTTTTATTTTTTTACCCCCAGTAAAAATAAATATTCTTAGCTGTCCTGTTCCGTAACCCCAATGTGTGAAAAAACAAGGAAATGCAATGCAGAAGGAATCTGATCTCTTCTGATGTTCCTCTTCCCAAATTCAGGCTCTTCCCTGTACATGGCCCAAACAGAAAATATGAGCCTTTGTTTAAGTAATGCAGTCTATTAGTAACTTCCCCCAAGACTAGTGGTGTCACAAGGACTCTACTGTTTTTTCTGTAATTATTAATAAATTCTCCAATTGTTAGTATTGCAGAAACAAATAAAAACCCAATTAAAATTTGGAATCCCTTGTAGTAGGTGCCTTGATACCTGCATCCCATGTCCTTTTGTGTTACTGTCAAACACTGAATTTCCCGCTGTATAAATTTTCCTGTTGGAAACCACTGGCATCCTCCCTCCTAAACAGCCTTGTCAGAGAGTGGACTAAGGCAAATTACATTGAAGCCAAGAATATGCCTATTCTGGCTATATACTTATTTAAAGTCAAGGACATTTTAAAGAGCAGCTCCAAGCTACTGTAGAGATGCCAGCCTATGATATTTTGTGAAGTATGTCTATGAAGTAAATAAAAATAATATTAAAAAACCCAACGTGTAAATAATCTTTAATCAGAGATATAACCCATTACAAAATAACCCTGAAAACTGCTGTATGCTAGTCTGAAAATAAAATATAATACACTACAATTAAAATGTTGTAAGATGCATTATCAATGCCCAGAGATGAATTATTTAAGGAATTACGAATCAGTACTTTTTCACAAGGCATTTCATATTGACACACAAACAGCTCCTTCTCCTGAAGTCAAGTGCATTACTCCAATGAGCAAGAGTGGAATATTTGGGTTTTTATTAATGAGCATCTATGCTCCTCTAATTCTCTAAAAGGTCCTTTTCTTGCCCCTAATGGTTGTCTAATGCAGCTTCCAGAACTGTAGGAATTCCTGAGTGACTAGTGAGTTGTTATTTTTCTTCCTGGAGAGAACGATTAATAAAATATTGCCTTGGCAATGAGAGATGATAATACATTTCTAAAATAAAATAAATACATAAAATAATATTTATTTCACACAGTTAGAGATACCTACTGAAAGTAGTATCTCATCTTGTCCAGGATATAGGTGTTCTGTCACCTATACCATGTACCAGATCGTAATCACAACAATGAAAAATACCAGAGCTTTTTCTCCCAATTTTTATGTAACATTATTCAGATCTTTGTAACTTTCTGATAGAAGAAGACCGTATGCTACAACCAAACATATATGCAAAAGCGCCTGAGTTATGGAGTGTGAGAGAAACATAAACACGGAGCTGTTTCACTTTTATGAATTTATGACTTGGTATCATTCGAATGTATGTTTTATGGTCAGATTTTTGAAAAAGGCCTCACACGATGTCTCATTCTGCATCCACAGCGTAACAGTGTTAAATTCAAACGTGCGCCCATAGTACAGGGAGAAGCAGGGTTATCTTAGCAATATAGTTGGCTGTGCTTTCAGAGCATATGTTGTACTGAACATCCAAATGACATTAGCTACATCTAAGTCTAACTATTATGTAAAAAAGAAAGATTAAGGGTTTAAGGTTTTTAAAAAACTGACAAATCTTTTCCTTACTGTTTTTATTATAAATAAAGCTTATGTACACACGTGCATACATGAACTCTTCTCATAAAAATAAGAGAATAAAGTGCTTTCTCATTTGTCTAAGTGCATCCATAGTAAAACAGTTGCATTAAATTGAATAGATGTGTTTTGAAATATTTTAATTAGGACAAAGCTCTTGTAAAAATTCTAATTGAAAATATATCAGTTCTGTAAATTTCCAAAGCAGTAATCCCATGGTCCTAAAGGGAATATAATGGAAACACTTCCCAACTGAAGAGTCACACACAAGAAGCCATGGCCATGGCCTAGTAAGGGTAAAGTTCAAATCACTGCTTTTTTATCTCCTTACAGCTTGGCATGAACTTGAAGCCAGTGGCTGGAGGTGAAAGATCTCTGTACTAATTTGCTGCACCACTGAAATGTCTCCTAATCCCTCCTGTGACTCCAAATTAGTTCAAATCTGTCTTTGCAATTTTCTTCTGTTGTGTCCTAACATATTCCATACCAACTTTCACCAACATGAGAGATTTCTGCTTCTTCTCTGTAAGCAAAATGAATCTGAATGCATGTCGATGCTGTTGCTGTCACCCTCTGTACCTGAATCCAGCGTGGTACGGCAGTTCATATCCACAGTCACACCAATTCCCTGGAGCACCTTGCCTTTAAGTCTTTATATAAAGTTTGCATTTACTCATTGTTTTCAAAACCCTTGAGAGGCTTGCATAGCATTCATAGAGTATGGCCTCCTCTCCTTTAAATGTCAGCTGCTCGTGACAGCTCTGAATCCTGAAGGATGAATCTGAAGAGGGCTCCTTCAGCACCCAGCTTCCTTCTAAACAAGCTGAACACACAACCTGTGAGTGTTCACACTAAGGGGAGAAGAATAAAGTGGAGCCTACTGCTTTAAGGAGAACCATCAGGATAATTTTTCCTTATGATGCAAACCATCTTATGTTGGAATTTTTCTTTTAAAAATCACATATATATCTATAAATTTATACATAATATATAGCTATCTATCTATAAATATATATGCATATATATTAAGAGTTTTAATACCAATGTCTTGGACACTGCATGGAAATGTGGAGGAATACTTTGATTTCTGCTTCTCCCTGAGCTTCATGACAAGTTCTGATGACAACCTACCTTGTCCTTTGTCCCAATAAATCACTTTACCAGTCAAAAAGGTTCCAAAATTCATAATTAGAAGCAGCAGAAGGCAGATCTTGCAACTTGCCATGGATTTGGGACAAATGTTTCATCAGGTCTGCCTTCAGAACACCTTCTTCCCAAAGCATCTACCTGTGGTATGTTTTGATACCGCATCTGACATCACATTGTTCTGCTAAAGGTTGACTGAATTCAGTTTGGGATATGCTGGACACACTGAAGGCAAAAGAAGACCTTTTCTGAAAGTGTGCAAGCTCTTGGCTTCCAGGCCATCTTGAGCACAAGTGGCATTGGAAACAACATCTGAGATGCTACTGCAGAAAAGCCAGAGGCATCTGAGATGATAGTCTTCTGGATCTTCAGTTTAATGCAGCATGGCCACTCCTCTGAGCAAGCAAACCCCGCAGTGCTGGAGAAGGGAAATTTCAGTCCCAATACTTGTTGCTAGACAGCTGGACCTGAAGAGACTCCCAGACATGTTTGGGACTACACCCCCCACACTTCAAGGGCAGAAAGAAAGATTTCTTATTCACCGAGCCAACCAGTTAGTTAGCAGAAATGAAAAAAAAAAAGAAAAAAGCCATATTTGTGAATTAAGGTGGAAAACGCTGGGTCACTAGTGATGTTCTGCTGATTTATATTGCCTGAAGTCAAAGAAGCTCTGCTAACTTCCAGCAACAGAGGCCCTGTGCTATTTTTCTAAAAGCATTCTGCATCTGGACTTTGTGGACACGTATTTCAACTGCGCAGCCACGTGACTGTGTAAATGGGTCTAAGGAGATCTGTTTACATGTGCATTTATTCAATGCACATGCCCTTCACAAAGTGCAGGCAGCAGCAGAGAGGTGGTAGACAATTTCAAGCTCCTCCACCTATCATGTGTCCCCCAAAAGCACCAGAAGTAAACCGGCCTTCAGTGGTTTCAAAAAAAAAAAAGGGGGGGGGGAAGCAAAAAAACAATGCAGCATCTTCATCAAATTTAGGAAATGTAAAAGCTTTGCACATAGTGTGCAGTTGCTCTTTTTTCTTACCCCCTCCTCAGTTTTTGTCACTTGCAGCACAGAATTATGATGACAGAGTGAAGACCATCATCATTACCATCATCATCACCCCTGATTTAGGCAAAACCCACGTTTATCATATGCAACAGCACTTTGCTGAGATCCTTCTGATAAAGAAAGGAATTAGGCCTCCACATAGGGAATACAGGGCCTGTCTAATCTTTCTTCCTCTTGCTGTGTCAAGAGGCAGATCTTTCCAACGTACAGATCCTCATTTGACTCAAAGCTATTGCAGGATGCTTTAAAATGAAATATATGGGCCATTCTGCTCAGCTCCCCTGAAGTCGTTAGGGCCTTGTGTGCCTGCCAGATTACGATTTGCCTCTGGCAAAGAGGCCACTATTTTTTGCAGAAAATAGGAATCAAAACTAAAATCTATGTATAGGAAAGTAAGAACTCATTTCTAGGTAACTATTCTTGTGATGCCTTTCTTGTCAAAGTCTGGAACATCAATTAGAAGTAAAATTAAGAAAAAAACCCCAACCAATAACTAATAAATTTGGGGTTTCTCTTTCTTATTCATATGAGGTTGTTTAAAGAGAAGTCAACTTTAAATTCAGTCAATTAAGAACATGATTTAAAAAGCAGCTTCAGGGGCCAGAACTGCCCCCGAGCTAATTTACCAATTTTGTGGCTTGGCAATCAGATTTCACTATTTTTGTTAAAAAAGAATACCCAACCTTCCTCTATATCTAAGGCACAAACAAACAAATGGCAAATCTGACTAACGCTCCACTGGCTTCAACAGGCTTTGGATTCATTCTCACCATCTTCTTAAGGAAAACAGCGTAACAGTTTATAAACAAAGAACTATAAAACATAAGCAATTGGAGAAAAAAATGTTTTATTTTCCCAAGCAGTAAGCTACCTTGGAATAATAACAAAAATACATCTTAAATTGCCAGTGTCCTTTATTTTTGTATTAAGTAGCCCTGAATGTTTATGGAAGGTTTTAGCTAGACATGCTCTTTATAATCTCAGAATGAACTGTTTCAACTTTAACATTTACAGGAATTTAAATGTTACTGCTTGCAAGTAAGACTGTAAAAAGGACAAGATGTAAACAGTGCTATTAGAGGTAATCACTAAAACAAACCAGTTGTACTTTATTATTTTTGGAACTATGTCTATAACCTAAATCATGGATAAGAAACCCACGGCCATAGGCATTAGGCATTGCACAAAGCCAAAGCAAATGAAGAAGGAATTTCCTTCCTCAAAGATATTCCTTTATACAAGGGACAGCAGCTGTTGAAAGACAGTAGGAAATAGCACAAGAAAAGCATTCAAGTTAACATCGATTAGCAGCCATCTAGGCACATTAGCAGATAAACCTTTTTTTTTTGGTGTGTCATCACAAGGATATGCAAGCTCTGACAGTCTTTTCTCAAGGGCAATATCCTCAATATCCTCAAAGATGAAATGGCATTCTGGGCAGATACAGAAAAGTGTGTAAATCCTTGGATACTATATGCAAGGTTAGTAGATTCAGTGAGAAGACAGACCATGAGAGACCACAGGAATTAGACTAAGCAGGCTGCATTTCATGGATTCGTCGCTGGTGGTCAGGTGCTGAGGTGCAATAACTGAGGCATAACAGAGCAGGGAACTGAACAAACATGCAAGATACACAGATGGACAAGAAAGGTGGTCTCTTAAAGCTGTTATACAAAATAACCTGTAAGATTTGGTGTAGTGTGGCTAAGAAGATGTGAATAGAGGATAACGTCTGCATCACATGCCTGATTCACAGGCAGACTGGTCGCAGGGGCTACAGCAATGGAGAAAAGGGCAACAAGATCAGGGAGGGTTGGAAGGGGGGTTGGAAGAATGTAAAGCTGTTTCTTATAAGAAAGGAAGAAATGAAAATACAAGCATGCCAGTTAGAATTAAGCATGCATGTATTCATGCCTTTAAATAAATGAGTTCAATTCTATTGCTGTTGTTTAGGCAGTTTTATATTTGCCTACATATCCCAGATAATTAACGACTGGAAGTTTTTGGAAAAGATCAACTCTTTGTTGTCAAAAATGACACTGGTTGTTCATCATAAAATCAATAATAAATGTTGAAAGACTAAGTATTTGTTCCATGGTATGTAATCTTGCAACGAACTTAGAAAATAAAACCCAGGATTTCCTCATCAAAGACAGCAACTATCAGTTAGAAACCTGTACTATCTGGGAAATAATCAAAGTTCATTTCCACACAAACCGGACCTGGAAAGGTGAGTGACTTGAGGTCAGGAATTAGCCATAGTTTCCTCAAGTTCTGAGGATAAATTCTTATAAACATAGATATAAACGAAATAAAAGTTTCTTTCATCCTTCTCAGCTTCTCAAGCTGTAAGTGAACAGCAACTAATACCCGAGTTGCTCATTCTCTGGCCAAGGGAGATCTCCAAGTTACAAAAATAAAAAAGGTGAAACACGCAACATTGCTCAAGGGTCAAAAATCTGTAGCCAGGAAGGTTGAGCATATGCATGTCTCAACTTCACTAGCTTCATGGAAAAACTGTACAAGTCAGTCCACCCTGTGAGGCAAGCTCTAGGGTAATGATTTAACCTCTTTAGTGGCTGTTCCACCACTCAGCAGTCCTTGCTTACCTTGAGTAAATCGACCTAGCTTTACAGCTTATGAGCAACTGCTGTATACCTTGTTTGTTTCCAGTTCTTAGTAGATTTAAATTTTTTTGAAGCTTTTTTCAACAAACATTAAACAGCTTTGGACACATTCTACATAAGAACACATTTTTTTCAAGATGCTTTCTAATGCACATAATGTCAAGTCCATGTTGTGACAACAGTTTCTTGTCAAAGACAACAGCATTTATTCTAACTGAGACTGCAATATTTGGGCCCAATTACTGAATCACCCCTCTGATGCCCTTTCTTTACCAGCTATAAACTGTGTCAGAGAGTAGAAGAGACAATATACATCCAAGTGGATGCAACGATCATGTGGGGTGTGCTCTAACTTTGGTTAGGACAGAATATATCAGATAAAAAGAACTGGTTACACTTATAGCAGCAGAAACAACCTACGCATTTATACTAACAGTGTCCATTTTAATTCTGCTTTCAGTTCCTCCCAATTATCACTTTTGTTCTGAAATTTCCTGATCTTGATTTCTGTCTGAACATACTTTTTAAGGAAAGCTTGAGCATCAACAGCTCAGCCATCCATGAGAAGTGAAGTAAAGTCTTGCCATAATGAAAAAAAAAATATCATTGCATCCTCGCTTTAAATAGCTCTCTAGTCAAGATGGCCACAGTTGGGGAGCCAGCATTTGGCAAGAGAATTTGCTCAGTGGGAAGATATCTTGGCTCCTTTGAAGGAAAACTTGCTTTGATTTGGTACCTTCTTTTCAGTACATATTGAAAGTTCACGATACAAGGTCTGCTGGAGTGAAATCCTGTCACTGACTTGTTTGGTGTTGTACCAAGCCCCAGTAACTAAGGAGCTATTTGTATATGTGCCCACTTGAGTATTCTCAAACGTGCACTGAAAAAATTGGAGCAGTCAGTGTTGTGAAATGGTAGCAATACCAAACCTTTGGGAAAGACCTCCTACAGCTCTTAGAAGCTATACAGAAGCACCCCGTCACCTTCCAGTGAAAGCTCTTTAAGAGCTGAAAGAATGGTTCCACAGACATTCAGTTACACCGAGTGCTTGCATTTTAAGTATTATCTTACCAACAACCAAATAGATTTCTTCCAGCATCTCAGGAAACATCTGCCAAAGAAGGAGTGGAGAGCTACCAATACCCACTTCCCTATTTTTACATGTTTGGTTTTGCTGCCATTGAAACAAAAACCCCAAACCCCATGTATTCCTCTTCATTTGAGTAGAACTTCTACACTAAATTTTGGAAACTAACTTCCTTTTAAAACTGAAGTTAAAAGCATAGGCTCCAAGGGAAAAGCTGATACTGCCACTATCGCATTGGGAACATCTTGGAGTTTGCTAAGCTTCAAAGTTCTCTATGCTTTTGGACATTGTCCTTTTGGCTATCAGCTATGTAACTGTTGTGTCTGAATTGATAAGAAATGCTTATGTCTCTACATACAAATCTGCTTATGCTTCTACTTAAAGCTCCACTGTCTAGGCCTCTATATGTGCCCCTGCACTTCTGCTCGAGGAAGAAAATCTCTGCAGAGCACCTGTACTGATCCTGCATGGTGCTGGGGTGGGATCTGCAGAACTGGGGTGTCACGACCCAGGAGAAGACTGCCTTCCTGATGCCAATCACTTTACCTGTCAGTCTCTGAAATTAGCCACTTGCTTTGATGAAATTAAGGCTTAAAAAGGATGCTAACAGCCTTGTTTGTTTCTGGCAGACAAACACAGTGTAACTCCTCCTGGTGTCATTTTATTATTCCTCATCAAAGAAGTTTTTCTTTCCAGACAGAAAACTTGAGAGACAGGTTGTGCTACCTATAAATCATGACATTCATAGAGGAACTAAGCCATTCTCTTAAGGGTAGCATTCCCCCTAAAAAGAAAATGTGGGAGAGGTAGGATTTGCCCTGAACTTCAATGAGCAATTCCTTTTCACCATTGGATCACTGGATGTGTCTGCCTGTCCTAAGCTCATACTATTTTTCTGTCTTTGGTCTGCTTAGAGCACATCCTACCTTTTCCTTTCCATGACCTGTCAGACTGCCAAAGAGTTGCTTTGAAAGAAAAATTCTCCAAGCTATTCTTTCCATGGAAATATTTTGCTGTTTCCCCCCGGTGCATTAACAGAACCAACTATAAATTGCACCCTATCAAGCATTCAAAAAAAAAAGGTGTACTTACAAATCTTTTAATAACATAAAACCCACATTTGGATCCAGTGGGGTATAAATCACCAAGTTTTCTGCAATCTGGATCTCAGTACAGAAATCAAGCTGCCGTGCCCAAGAGCGCTTTCTTTACAATGAATGCTGGAAAGGTCCTGCAACACTCAACCAGCATGAGGATGTACAGGAATGGTTTTTAAATGGTACAATGTATTAGTATTTGTTTCTGCATTGAAATCCAGACCACAGTAGAAATGGTTATTTTAAAATAACCAACTGGAGTTGGGTGGAAGGGATAGAGCAGAAGGTACTGCTGTCCCTTTAGCAGGTTACTAAAACCAGTAACAGGTAGGCCGGGGGCTAAGCTCCATCTTAAGGTGGTATCCATCAAGCCAGTATCACCTGCCTGAATGGAATACATAAATGTGGAGGTCAGGACATAAACATACACTGGTCTCATAAACAGGCATTCTATGCATTCAGACATGATCACAGAAATCAGTAATCACCACCATAAAAGGCAATTCAAAATACGCACCATAGACTTTCAGTTACACACTAACATTGCTCAAAATGATGCTGATAAATGCAGCCAAAGCGTTAAGACCTACAACCACTGAATGAAATTTAGACTTTGCTGATGTCAAACCCGAGCAACTATCTAGTTAGAAATGTGCCAACACCTTTACATTGAAGAACTCTGAAATGCAATCATTGACCTTCGCAGGAAAAGTACAGTCTGTGGGTCCTGGAAGGGAGGAGCATCTAGTGTAGGATGCATCAAATGCACAGGGCCCACCTGTTAGATGTCCTCTGTGGAGATAACCCAAGGACAGGGGTGAGTGAGGAGGACCTGCAGCAGCTCCACCATTCCTCAGTGTGGTTCCCTGTTTCTCTTGCATTCACATACGCAGACAGGGGCTGTAACCACCCTCATCTGGTGGGAAAACAAGGCCCTCATCTGGTGGGAAAACAAGGCCCATCGAGAACATTTGCATCGCCAGTTCAGACAAAGCCTGCAGACGCAGTCTGCCACAGGAAAGGTCACTGTCCATGCTACAGACTGTCATTGTAAGTGACTGTATAGATACTACATAGTGATAAATTAACTAAAAGACAATCAACCATGCTGTTAGGATGCTTAATTTCACAGACATTATCATGGCTGTAAAATGCTTTCTGAGCATAAAGCTCCGGCTCAGTCTGCGCCTTAAGGCACTTCTGCTCTGCTTGAGCCCTACCTAACTAAGACAACAAAATGTACTTTGTGACAGCCCAGATCAGTTAATACTTCTCTGCTGCTCACTCCTTAATTTTAAGGCTGATGGTACTGCATTTTTCAATTCCTTTTAATGAAGAGTCAGGCCTATGATGAACCAAAAAACTGTTGGTGTTACGTTTTATAAATATTATGAGAGTGACTGTTTGCCTGGCCAGGTTTGCTCTGATGCCTGCTCATCTGTGTGACTCTGCTCAGAATCATAGGGACTATAAAAGCAAGTATGTAAAGGAAAAGCTAAAAACCGAATGATAGCTACAGGTACACAACTTCCGAGGAGGTAAAGATGCCTGTATTTGATTTTCTTCAAGCTACAGTCCTGCCAAGATTAAGCCTGCAATGGATAGAAACCTGACATCTTCAAAGGCCTGAGAAGGGAGAGAAATGTTTCTAGGCATGCCAGAAAATCAGATGGTATGTTAGTGAAACAGTGAAATAGACAACAATTTGGAAAAACCGAAAACCAGAAAGCAGGAGTATATTGTGGGCTGAACAGCTTCCTCCTTCCAACTCAAACATGAGGATTAATCTGGAGCCACCAGAAAGATAATATTTAGAAAACACTATATATATATGTTCTTATGTACTTTTTTTTTTTTTTTTTGCTGTTGTGAACCCTTGGTCCAGTGTGCTTGGTAGGTTTGGAAATAAATATCCTGTGTTCTTAAACCATCATGTTGAGTAACTTTAACCAGCTGCTTTGAAAGAAAATGTCTGGAGGGTCCCATTGTACCGGGTCTGCTGATATTCTTGAGTGACTGTAAAAAGAGCAATGTATACAGATCCTAATTTCAGTGAGGGCATAGCAACTAGTTATTGTCCCTAATAATTAATAACTACAGCATGCCCTCACAGATGAGGAGGAGGCTAAAATATTAACATGGATTTAGAAAAAAAATAATTAAAAGGCATTTGATTTTACATTCATAGATTGAAGTAAATCTGCATCATTAGTACTGGAAGCAGGTTGGAAGTGTCTGAAAAATGCAACCTAAGACTATGCTGCAGACTAAACTATTAAAAGACCACTACTTGCTAAAATAATTCTTTAAATGTAAACTAACTCCAGACTGCACCAGGAAAAAGTTACACACTTCAAAGAATGGAGTTTTCCATGACTCCTGCCTAACAAATTTTGATTGAAATCAAAGTGGCAGCACTGAGAACACAGGGTTGACATAACAAATGCCATAGCCAATTTGAACAATTATGAGCCCAAATCTGCCATCATTTACATATACATTTGATTCCAGCTGGTGAGCTCAAATTATGTATGCACAACCAACAGAGAATACTTTTTTATATATCTCCAAGTTTCACCACAAAAAAATACAATGGAAATTCAAGTCAACAGCATCTAAGAAAAACATTTTAAGCAAGACGCTTTAAGGAATATGCTGAAAATCACGTTGCTCTGTGTAGAAGTCCTAAATGCTGCATGATTTTGATAATGATGTGTGGTTTTGCATATAAACTTGAATTGCAAATACAAAAAAACCCCACCAAATAACCAAAAGGCTGCACTAACGATGTCAAAAGCAGCAACAAGTCAACATTTTTTTGTATCTATCTCAGCAGTTGTATTGCTGTTTGTGCTGCTGTCCTCTGCGGGTATGCAAACTGATGACGTCTAGGCTTCCCAAATTGAGGCACGACTTGTGTGAGTCCTTCCAGCATACGAAACAGACAGAACAAAATTGTTATTGAATGTGAACGATTCAGTCTGGAATCTGAAACAATCAAAGATGAAGATGATCACAATTTGCTTCTCCTTCCAAGTAGAAGATGGAGGAAACCGTGTTCACACACTGCCTTGGGCCAGCTTTGCCCATATGAGGTCTGACAGTCCAACCACAGAACTTGAGCAGCAAAGCAACTTCTGGTGGGCCCCCACAGCCACAGAAATATCAACCAGACCTCTTGTGGCCAACATGACCACTGCATGATCAAGGTATAATTTTAACATCGCAGACAGTACATGATGATGAAATGACACTGCCCTGCAAATGCTGGCAGTTTTCAAAGTGGAATCCCTGGATCTCGAAGAATCAATGAGTTTAATCTCAAACACCCACAAAGGTTAACTGATAAAAGCAAGTTATCTTGCAACCAGGAGAGGTCTGCATCTCTAATGGAAAAAGAAAATAGGTGACCACAGATCAAATACATTGAAAGTTCTAACTTGTTCCACTTCAGAGAGCCCTGTGGGTTGAAGATAATGTAGTATCTTGGAATTTACATGACAATAACATAGGGAAGCTTGTAGCTTTGCTTTGAAAAGCCTTTCTGTCACACATTCTTCTTTCTGGGAAGATGTGATAATGCTGTCTATGGTTCTATAAGTGCCTTCCACTAACTTAAGTGAGAGATCACAACCCTTTCAAAATGAAATTTCTAAATTCATGGCAAAGTGAGATCTAAACAACATTCATATAATCTGTGGTTTAACACTTGGATACTACTTTAAGACTCTACAATTAATATAAATAATTATATTTTTCCTTAATTATTCATTTTTTCCCCTTTACATGCTTCTTCATTACTATTACAATACAATTTTGTAAAAAGACCTGTTCTTAATTAGAAAATAATTGTGAAGGGGGGGGGGGGGCTTTCTGTTACTAATAAGAACATATGCTTGAAGTGATCTTTTCATTCAAATCATAAATGCCAGCTTCAGTATTTCACCTAAAATGGATCACTGCATTGCTAGGTTTCCTTATGAAAAAGTATAAATCAGCTAAAAGCATAACACACTTATCTGCAAAAACAAGGCATACGTGGTCTGATCCTTTCCGAGATCAGTGTGCAAGTCTAGCAAGATAGACCAGGTGCAATACAGTATTATTTAATTTATGTTACATCCTTTTATTAATTTTATTGAAAATTGAGTGTTTAAGCAGCAAATATTTGCAACACAACCAGTCTGCATTTTCTGACCAGCTGTTCCTCAAGAAATGGACCAAACTATGACCAAAAAATGACCATAAGGAATGCTGGAGCAAAACCGCATGTAAAATCATAAAATAAAATGTGACTCCAACTTGCTATGCTACAGCACATCTCTTGCTCTTTTGCTAGCATACCTAGAAACATATATTGAGAACAAATGGTGCATTTGACCTTACTGACAGTAGCACCGGAGGGAATCCCATGTTTTTTTTCAGAGCTGGTAAACCTGCGTATATCATCACTGGAGTGAAATTTGTCCTTATTTTCTTAGAAAAACCCCAAACCACCCAAAGACCCTCCCAAATCCCTAGACCATTAAAAAAACCCCACCAAAACAAAACAATTTTTTTTTTCCATCAAGCTCTGGTATTTTAAAACACTATGCATTAGTACATATACACTGGCATTTCCTGGAAAGGAAGTAAGGACTTGCTTGACACTGTGAGGGTAAATTAAATTTATGCATGTGTAAATACAAACCACAAAATACTATGTTTATGGTGTGATATGATAAATGAAATCAACCTTGCATGATTCATGATGAATAAATTTAGTGAGCTACATTTTTTTACCTTATGGGCACACACTTTAACCCATGAAAAGAAAATGACTCCATGGTGCTTTATTTCTTTGGAAAAAATACCTCAAAAGGACCAACTCTTGTGACCAAATAATGTCGGAAGCTGTTCACACTGGGACAAGGTTGGGGAGGTTAAACAGCAGCAAGGGGCAGATAGAGACAAGACTGAAAGATTTTCACCCCTTCGAGTCAACAAGGGAGTGTTCCAGCTGACATATGCAGCCTCTGCTTGCCCTTTGTCATGTCTGTGTTTCACCTCAAAAACTGTCAGTGACTTGTCAGAATCAATCAGAAAAGCTAATGCAATTCTGCAATGATGTACAAGTTTGGACAGCATGACATCAAATTTCTGGTAGTGTGTGTCAAGTACCATATGAAAACAGATGTCCTCATTACTCCACTGCTTTGGTACAAAAGAGTACATCTTACCTTTTTGACCCGTATCTGGCAATTGGGGGATTATAATAAAGGACAGCAAGTGGTACAGCCTCTAGCCTGTACTTTTATCATATAAATTGAATTCTAATTCTCCTTATCTTCCGGCAAAAGAAGTTTGTTCTATTAAGTACAGTTTTCCTACTGAATGCTGCTTTTACATTCCAAACACTCAGAAGTCATTGTGTCAGTGCTGTGTGGATCTAAGACAACCCACCATCTTGTTTAACACAACAGGGACCTCAAAGACCATCTAGTCCCAACCCCCCTGCTGTGGGCAGGGACACGCCCCCCCCCACTAGACCAGGTTGCCCAAAACCCCATCCAACTGGCCTTGAACTCTTCCAGGGAGGATCATCCACAGCCTCTCTGGGCAACCTGTTCCAGTGCCTCATCACCATCAGAGTAAAAAATTTCTCCCTAGTATCTAATCTAAACCATGACCAGAAAAGGCAAAGCCCATTGCTAACTGTGCAGCTCCTGGATGAGCTCCATCATCCTCATGAGGAGGGACCTGTGTGGGAGCCTTATCAGGGGTTACATACAACCCAGTCCTTTCCTGCAGCCAAAGTTCTTGCTCCCAATGCATGGTCCTCATGGGCCATAGCTGCAGGTGATGCATGGAAGAGGACCTATGGCTGCAAATGTATCTGAAATACAGCCAATATTTTCACTGAACATGTTATTTTATTATCTTAAATGATGAACACTCTTCCAACAATCTTTCCTTTCATTAAACCAGGACATACAAAACCCAACTAGAGCCTTCTTTAGCTACATTTCTCCTCTTTGATACTGTCCCTGAAGCTCTACTGATAAGCGAAGAGAGAACATTTTTTGAGAAGACAGTAAGTCAGGATGCCATCAGACTCTAACTGGCCAGAACTCTTTTGCCTGATATGTAACTGCTCAAAGTGGTGAAATCCACAGATGAACTAGTTTATGCAGGGCAGAGCATGGATAGTCATTCCTCAGGGCATCCTTGCAGGAACAACAGGAACATTGCCTAATTCTATGACTAGAGGAAGTAAGGGAACCCTGTAACCTGAGGTCTACTAGCAGGTAAAAGTAGCTTCATATAAAACCGATTTAAATGTAAAAAGAATAAATTCCTACCACATGTAATTAGAGGGAGAGGAATAATTTTATCTCCTGAGGAAAATGCAAGCACGCCTCCCTGAGCCAGGTAATACCCAGGAACAGACTCATAATTAGAGGCCTCAAGAAGGAGCACCACTCTCTGGGCTCAGAGAAAGCTCATGAATCTGAATCTTCCCAGAGAATTCCCTTCATGCTAACAAGGAATGGCAAAGTGAGTCTCTGAATTACTTTATTTGCTGGTTACACCTCCCCTTCTCTCACTGGGATTTTTGGGGTGCATAGCCAGCTGCTATTTAGGATGTCTGTAGAGACACAAGCCCTCTCTGGGAAAGAGCTGGAGTTCTGTGAAGATTCTGTGCAACGACGGGGATCAGCAAGGGAATGAATCTCATCTGCAAGAGCTCGCATTACGTATTCCCCAGCAAGGAGATTTGCTTGCACAAAAGCACTCAGCATAACATAATAGAATAATATAATACAATAATACCCTGAGTTCTGTATTACTATACCTTTTCAAATCTCCAAGCATGTCGCAAAAGTGAGGCAGGAGCCAGTAACAAGATCTGGTTCATGGAAATGTATGATCCCTGCTTTAATAGGAGGTCATGCTATCACAAGTTCCTAGAACACAGTATTCTTCAACAGCAATGGACAGATAAAACATAATAAGGACAGAAGCATTATCAGTAGGATGGAATCAAGCCTTTGCATCTCACCAGGTACCAAGAGTGCCAAGAGAGATTCCGCACAGTACAAGAGATGGTTAAATTCTTTGTGGTTTGGATTGAGGCTGCAATTAACACACACGCTCTCACAAGCGCCTGAGCAACTCATCTTGGGCGCCAAACAACTTTGCTCAACACTAAATTAGCCTGACCTTTAATTTGCCATGGAATTGGCTTAGTCTGTGTCCACTCTTCACAGAGATTTTAGTAGCTGGCTCTCCTCCAAGTGTTTCAGAGCTTCTTTCTCTAAGTTCAGCCATTCCAGCTACCCATATCCCAACAGAGTCGCACACACGTTTTATTCCATTACCATATCCAGCACACTGTTAAAGCACAGTTTGCAAGAGTATGGTCCTATCAGCATACTTAGCTCATGAAATATGAGATCTTTAGGGCTTTGAAGACTATGGTTAGTGTACCACATTGTAGGAGTTGCTGATGTACTGCATGTACAATAAAGGGCTTGTTTACTTCTTTCAGAGTCATTCCTTAAACACACACTGATGCACAGTTTAGAGTCACAATAGGTACAGTCCAGGGTTCTTTGGCATACACTAGGTGCATCCATTCCACCTCCTACACCTTGTATATTATTTCCTTTTCCTGTGCTACCTCTTCACACAAGCTCAACTTGTTTTAGAAGACAGACAAAACACAGGTCTTTGAATGGAGAAAACAGAAAGTCTTCCACTCCCTCCACCAAATGCACAAGTGAAGAATGAACAACAGTGTTCAGTGCAGCATCAGTTAATAAAGCAACTGTATCAAATATTAAGGCTAAATAGATATTTTTGTCAGGCATAGTAAGCATAAATCAGTAAGCTTTGCCCACTCTCCCCGTGTATACAAGCTGCCGGTGCTTCCATTACCACTGCATATTAAAAGCTCATCATTACAGGAGAGGAGGTTTTGGCAACCCATTTAACCTTCTACTCCATATGCAAGCCACACCTTTCATTCTTCTCTTCTTGAAACACATGCCAACGACATGGAGCATTAGAAGAACCCAAACAAATGCCTACCAGAATTAAATACTGCTCAGTACACAAAAATTCACCCTGGGGAAGAGAATCACAGAATAGTTTAGGTTGGGAAGGGATTTTGAGATTGTATAGTCCAACCCACTGGCTCAAGCAGGGTCATTTACAGCAGGTTGTCCAGAACCATGTATCAACAGATGGGAGACTGCATAACCTGTCTGAGTAACCTGTTCCAGTGTTTGACCATGGTTAAAAATGTTTTATTTTGTTCAGACACAAGGAACAAACCACATGTGACGAATATTAGACATGCCACTTTATGTGCCACTGAAAGATGTTCTAACACTGAGATACTGAAGAAGAGGAGGAACCCGAGAAGAGCCAGATCTTAAGTGACCTTTATGCAAACAGACAGCAGACATTCCCACAGAAATGTCTCTCCTGTTTCCTGGCAACCTTACCCTGTCTCTCCTGCCATCCATCCCAAGGGTACCTACACCTACACTCCCTGTATTTTCCCAGCTGGTCGGGGTTCTTCATCCCCCTCTCTCTTCCTCTCTCACCCCAAGAATTGGGAATCTCCAGGATACACAATGCATCCCTAAGGCCACATTTCTTCCACTGTATCTGCATGACACCTCCAAAGCGAGGCAGCCACTAGCTGCCACACTCTAAGTATTGCTGCTCAGAGAAAATCAGTTATAACACAAATATTTAATACATTCTCATCTTAAAATGGAAATGAATGACATTTCTTCAGTAAATACGCGGAATATTTTAATTGAATTTGTATTTGCTCTTCTGTACACTGAGATCTCTTTGGATCAAGTGACAAACAAATCATCCTGGGTCTAGGACTGCTTTAGCTGCAAACTAAATCTCATTTCTTATAAAAAAACCCTCAAAAGCCTAGTTTAATATTCCGATTTCTTGCTATCGCGAGTACAGAACTTTTCACGGTTCATTTGCAGTTGTGACTCTCAGCACCGTCACAAAAATATTTTACTAATTTCCTCAAACATTAGCACAGGCTTGCAGTTGTTAAAACTGTTCTTTCTGGTATTTGCTTTGTTAAAACATGATCAAGGACAGCCCAATTTAACTTCTGCAAACATCAAATTTTTATGATAAATCAACAGGGCAGCAGATACATGTATTATGAAGTTAATGGTCTGTCAAGATATTAACAATGTTGATTCCTGAAGAGAAGTCTAGAATTTAAAAGACAAAACTGGGTTTATTGGATAGGACAGATTGCTGCTTGTCTGACCGACTTAGTCTGTGTGACAGAGCTACAAGCTGCCTTTGGGTTCACAAGTCCTTCAAAACCGAAGATTCATGGTAATAGAAAGCTTTTCAGCATAAAGCACCCAACAATCAGAGTTAAAGTTTTATTTATTGGCTCTGACCATCTACTTCTGTTATCAACCATAAGGGCCCATACACTTCATCAACTCCCAACAATAGCCGCAAGCTTGGACAATCTGTCTTGTGTCTTCATTGGGTAAAACTTCAATGGAGCAGCATCGATTAAAGAACAGCCCACGCATAAAATGGAAACTCATTAAAATAAACTTTTTCAAAGGGGGAAGAAACTTCAGTTCCAATTGAATTGAACTGTTTTTATTTCGGAGATGAAAGCTCCATTACCCAGCTATACATTCATGTGCTCTTGGCTTAAGTGCTTTTTATTTGACTTAAACTTTTGGTTTCTTCCCATGTCTTTTTGGAGGTTTGAGAAACATAATAGGAATTCAGAGCTTATTGAGCTTGATTGGAACACAGTATCTGTGGACCTCATCATAATACCTCCTGGACCTTTATGTTTATCGTCTCACTGTGGCCTCTTTTGTGTGTTTTCCTGGCCTTTCCTACAAGAACAATTGCCTCCTTTCACACATATTTACAGAGACGTTTTTAATGTTTTAAACATTTTTAAATGAGCGGACACAAAATAACAAAGAAATAAAAATAATGCAGGTGTAGTCATTTACATTATAGATGGAAGACTGCATAAGCTGCTGATGTCAAGACAGCTTTTCTAATGTGTTTATATGAAAACTGACTTGCAGCTTACTGCCTGAAAACCTCACCTTGAACTTATTATGAGGGCAATAATAATATGAAAAAATACAGATGGTAACCTGTGCTATCTGGAAACTTCAGTTTAAACAGAGCAAGCCTAATACATGGCAGATTACTCATTTATATCAAAGCTAAGTAATAATATCTCAAACGCTTTGATTTTAGATGACTGAACACTAAATGAAATGAACTATATTCTCAGTTACTTACATATACTGAATGTCAAGAGAAATTTGTTTAACGCTGTAAAGCTATACAGAAATATTCACTGGCTGTGCCACCAAACACCCTGCGCTGCAGAAAATGAGCCCAGAAAAGCTTTACAAAATTTCATCGTCTTTTATGAAACATAACGTAATCCAACTCTATTAAAAAAGCATGCAAATATTTCTTAGAGCTTTATTCTTAAATAATAATTAAATAAAAATTAATATACTGAAGAGGAATATATATTTGTGCTTCAAATAAAACTCCTTTTTTTTTTTTTCCCCGTAAAATTCTGGTTTGGAGTGAGAAAAAAATCAAATCACCTCTGATTTCAGCTAGACACAGATGCACACAACAGAACTCAGTTCCTCAAGTTTACATATGGCCACACAAAGGCTGAGAAAACACAAAGGTCTATTAACGATCATCTCACTAGAACACAAAAAATGTACTTCATGCAGCACATTATTTAAAAACAAACAATGTGTGGGAATCAGACAGATTTAAAACCTGCATTATTCTAAATTTTTGCATAAAGACTCAGTGTTGATTATAAATTAGTTCTTCTTATCAATGTGTTCATTCTCACACATTTAATTCCTGAGGCTGATAGACATTAGTCTAACACTTAGACAAGACAAGGAGAGTCTGAATGCTCAAGAGAAAGCCATGCAAATCTGCAAGTCTGGGACTCCCAAATCTGATCATAATCTTACAATTTCTCTATTGCATTTGTCCTTAGGATATCAAATGAAGTTACAGCTCACAGTCTAGAGAGGCAAACCCCAATTAGCTTTCATCTTGGTACTACAGACGACATCAGTGAAGATATACCTAGCCTACCCCCCAGTTTCTGTGCTGGTCACTATGGTGCCACAGCTTCTCAACCCATCATTGCTTTCAACTCTAGCTAGATTAGAAGTGGCACAGTTATGCCAGCCTGCACTGTGTTTGCTGCACAGAGATGCCAGTCATTTAAGATAGGCTTAAGCACACCATAAAGTCCATTTTTTCCCCTCTCTGCCTCAGTTTCATCAGCTGTGAATTTAACCTGCTCCACGGCAGTACTGCACTCATCGGTTAGTGCTTGTACTTAATGTAGTCAAAGCATTATAGAGAGACCAGATTTATGAAACATTACTTTTAAGAGATTCTATAGCTGTTTTCCACTCTAAAAGCTTTTTTTTTAAAACCCTGCAAAATGTTTCAACATGAGCACAACATATTTCCTATATTCCTTATTTAAAATCTCAATCTAAAAAGTCATTTGAGATAACAGCCCCACATTCCTCAAGCTCCCAAAATCTGGTGATGGAGCTTTTCTGCAAAGAAAGTCACCCTACAGTAGGGTGGCAGTTTGGGTATACCAGAAATGCGGGATCCAGTATAGATATGCTAGATTGCTTTGTTACTTAACATTTTTTCACGTGAGATTCAAAAGGCAATTTAGAACAAAAAAGGTTTACATCAAATGTAGAAAGGTGCAATTGGCATCAAAATCAAATATTAAATAGGTAAATTAAACATATGTGAAAAACGCAGCATTATCACTAGCGTGATGAATATTTTTACAGTGTTTCTTGATGGACTTCGCAGTTCAAACACACTTATGTCAGAAGTTAAATGTACAAACCAAAGCAAAAGTCTATAAAACTGAGCTATGCTTCTACATTGCTGTTCCTAGCGTTTATGTTTGGTATAACTCACAGGGATTGCTTCTCCCCATCAGACAATCTCAAGCCAACTGAAGAGCCTTTAGGAATAAAGCAGAGCAAGAAAAAAGCAGGATACTGAATTCTTGCTTACACTGTCTTCACAGGCCATTTCATTATTTTACAGGTGGCTGCAACCTGCCTACATTTTACAAAGATAATATTAGATATGGTCATATTGCAGTTCAAAAGTGCCTTTTATAGCCCAAATAGTGAATGCTGTAGTTAAAAAAATAAATTATGGGTACATTGAATTATTATAGCTTAATTTGAGAATATTCTTTTTCCCCTGCCCCGTTCTTGCAAAATACAAACTTATACTACACACACACACACGTGCTCACACACACAAAATATTCAGAAAACTTTGCTTATACTACTGTTGTGACTGCTGGCACAGAGCTCTATCCCAATTAGACCTTAAAGAAATGTACTGTCCTATTATCTGAGTGTGTTTTTGGAAATGGCAATCAAAGAAATATTCTAGCATGAACAAGTGTTTCTAAGTGCTAATTATTCATGGTATCACTTGCTGATTGGTGCCTGCGGCCATGAAAATTTATTTCTAGGCTGTATTTACAGTAAAACCAAAAGTGCTTAGTGGCAAGTAGCTTAATCAAATTTAAGAACAGCAGACAGATAGCATAGGAGGGGTTTTTTGGGGCTTTTTTTTTTTTTTTGGTTGCTTTAATCCTCTCATTTGGTTTTGAAACATAAGGCCCTGTTCACTTCATTTAAGTCTCACAATGACTGGAAGCCTGATCAATCTGTCTTGTGTCTTCTTAGGGTGAAACTGCAATTGAGTGGAAGCAACAGATGAACAAAGCCCACATTCAAATCTGTAGCTCATTAAAATAACGTTAAAATAGGGTAAAATCGCAATTGTAAGTGAATTGTAGTTGGCTTCTTTCAGCTACATACATTTGATTAATAAACCATACATTCATTAGCCATGAACCGCTGGTCTTTAAAGTAAATTTAAATGAATGACCCTGCTTTTTTGATCTTCAGACAGTTTTGAAAACATTTATGAAATAAAGCTTAAAAAAATAGGTCAAGGGCTGTTTCCTACAAGCCAAAGAGCTAATGGGATACGATCTGTCAAATCCCATAATCAATTCACATTCTGATACAGAAACTTAGAAAGCTGCAAGTTTACAAGAGACATATTGTAAAACAGCTTTTACAGAGGGAAAAAAATAAGTATTGTTAATTTGCTTTAAACTCACAAGCAGTCCAACACTTCCAAGAACATACTTTAAAAAATACTGTAAGAAGGCAACCTTAATTAAGGTTACGGCAGCTCAAACAATGACAGAATACAGGGCTAGAAGAAAGACTCCAAGTCGTGATGTTGAGTAGCCTTCAGGTATTCATCCCAGACTATCTTGTTCAGAAGCCTAAACAAGGATGTTTCTGCCTTGAATCATGGAACCATAGACTGGTTGGGGTTGGAAGGGACCTCAAAGACCATCTAGTCCCAAACCCCCTGCCATGGGCAGGGACACCCCCCACTAGCCCAGGCTGCCCAAAGCCTGATCCAACCTCGCCCTGAACACTGCCAGGGAGGGGGCAGCCACAGCTTCTCTGGGCAGCCTGTGCCAGGGCCTCACCACCCTCACAGGGAAGATTTTTTTTCCTAATATCTAAATCTAGTCTTTTTAAATTTAAAGCCATTATCCCTGGCCCTGTCACTACACACCCTGACAAACAGACCCTTTCCAGCTTTCCTGTAGGCCCCTTCAGTAACCCTGGTCTCCCTGGAGCCTTCTCCAGGCTGAGCAACCCCCCAACTCTCTCTGCCTGTCTTCATAGGAAAGGGGCTCCAGCCCTCTCATTGTCATTGCAGCCCTTCTCTTGACCTTCTCCAGCAGCTCCGTCCTTGTACTAGGGACTCCAGAGCTGGATGCAGTACTCCAGGTGGGGTCTCACGAGAGCAGAGTAGAGGGGCAGAACCATGTCTGCTGGCAGACAGGAACTTGTAGACTCTCTGTCACCACCAGGAAAGTCTTGAGTCCTGTAATGGCTCCTCATGCAGAGATGTAGGGTACTACAGGTGCGAGTATTCCATATTTGAACAATCCACATCACTCCCTACCTTTCAGCTTTCATTCTTAATCTTGAAAAGTGCTCACTGTCAGTGTAATTAATTGGGCAACTCACATGACAGAGATGGAGATACAACGGAAGAAAGTGTTGATAACCAGACCTTGGCCCTCTATGAGCAGAGCCATGTCACTGTAAGAGTTATTCCTTCTTGTGCAGCTCTTGGACAGATCCAAGCAAGAGCAAACAGTCCTCACAAGACAGACTTTGGGGCAGGGGTCTCTGCACCAGGGACCTCTGCACAGTGGGGATGCTCTCAAGGAGGAATGGGATGAATAAGCTTTCCTGGTTTTCTCCACCTTGTTTTATTTCTCAGAAGACTTCTTTATGATTTCTAGAGAGAAGATAACTAAATGAATAAAGCTTTGTCCAACGAACAGAAACCATGGTCGGAAGACAAAAAGAATTACCAGGAATTGCTCCTAAAGAACATTAATTTACTCTGGGGACACTGCAGTATTTCTGGGAATTAATCAGTGTTTTCCCCTTCATTCCCACAGCCTGCCATTGTTCATTTATGAATTCACCATGGATGAGACAAACTGGATGGAGGTCATAGTGACTTCTGGATTAAGCAATTGCTAGTCCCATCCCTGACACAAAATCACCAGGCTGTGCTTTCAAAGAAGATGAGCAAGAAAATAATTCCTCACTTAAATTCATCACTCAGCCTAACACCCGAGTCAGTCATCCACCAAATCTCTTTGCTATTTGCCTGTATCCCTGATATTCACTGTTTTACATTTTGGGGGCTCTCTTTGAAGCTGCAGCATGAAATAATTTCGGTTGAGGTTCATTTCCCTTAAAATAAAGCAAGCCAGTAATGAATTCAAATCACACTGCATATCCTATACAGCTGTTTGAAAGTATCGTGCCTGGTGCCTACTCCCAGCTGCGGTGCCCAAGAGCTGAATTCCTCTATACAGAGCTGTATCTTGACTGCAGAGGGACGACTACAGTCTTCACTTAAACAGGTCAGATGCCCAAACTTAGGATGGGTGAATGTATCTTCACTTACCAGAATTTCACATTGTATTTAAAGATGAGTATGGTTTTAGGTTGGTAGAGAGTGGCATGCCAACAGTTTCCAATGTGTATCCCATATACCAAATAAGAGAGAAAGTACCCTGCTTTTGCCTGCGCGCGTGGGATTTGGCTGCAGATTAAATTTAGATACCTGAATGTAGGTATCTAAAAATGCTCTATCTATGCTCCCTCTCCCCCTCCCCACCCACCCCCAACTGTGACAAGTACAGGCAATGGGGAGCTCAAATGGATTTATTTCACCTGAAGTAACCAAGCAGGGCTCAATTCGGCTGCCTCAAGACACAGGTCTATCTAGTGCCATGAGATGCTCTATGGTATTTATTACACATTCACACAGAGCTGGCAGGTCTGACACTGCCACAGAGGGAGAATTGCATCCTTCTGGACCCACAGCTGGAGGCCACACAGGACAGACGTCTCTGTTTAGGAAAATGAATGGTCCCCCTTATGTCTTCATTACCACACTAGTATAAATGATTTACACAAAACCATAAGCAGCATCTCTGGAGAGGTAACCAGGGAAAGAACAAAAACAAAGTACAAAATCTCACTGGAGTGGCTCTGAATGCCCATTTGCACTCCCCAGAGGCTCAAAGGTACACATAGAGGTACCATGCTCAATTCAGGGGTCTGTGCATACAACCCACCAAACTCCAGGCAGCAACAGGCTGAAAACCAGGTATCACATATAGTCTATCCGGAGCACTTCTACTTCCTCCTGTTGCAACACTGATTTTATCCTTCAATAAAGCAAACATTTTTGACGCATACAGTTGTCACTGTATTTGAATCATTACTGTGCCTTGTTATCACATTGTTACTCATCAATATTTTATATTATATTTCTTGTGTGTTCAGTGCAGCAAAGAAACTGGCTTTAGAACAGAAGTGGAGCTAAATATCCATCAGTTAAAAACGAAGTATAGGTTGCAGAAGACTTTTGATCTAAAAAGATTTAAGATTCTAGAACTAAATTATTATTTATAAGCCTCCATATTTAATGAATAAACTCTGTTAATTTAGCCTCGTTACTATCATGAAACTTAATTCACCCATTGCTGGAATGAGAAAAATTAACATTGTTTGAGAAGAAAGTCTCTACTTCAACCTGAAGGCTGAGTACACGCTCCTCATCTGATAGTGATTTCTATAACACATGCATATTGAGGACTGAATGTGAGGTTTTTGCTGGCAGCAAGTACTGAATATCAAATTTGTCCAAGAAATCTACACACAGAAGTTTCTATGTCTTTAGAAACTCCGCATCACCCGCTTTCCCAAATACAAAACTCACATCAGGACTGAAAGGTCAGCAAGTCCTCCTACTAAAAGATGAGAAAGCTAGGTGACAGCCACCCTCATTTGAGGAAAACAGAAATTACTTCTGTTTGGGTGGTGACCAGCTGTTTTAAGGGCTGACCCCACTCATAAACGTGAGTGGTGTGGCAGTACAGCAGCTCAGAAACTCTTTTCATTGGCTTGAGATTAAACCATCAACAGCTGGAGATAAAAAGAATGCAATATCAAATACAACATAAAGTAAAGAATAGCAGGGGAAGGTATTTTCTGAGATGACTGGGTATGTGACTTGGTAAGCACCCAAAGCTGAACTGGATGATCATGCTGGGACAGATTGCTATGGGATCTCTACTAACCATATGCAAGAAAGTAGGGTAACTTTTCTCTCAGTGTAGATGGGTTCATATCTGCTGTTTTATACTTGGAAATCTGGAAAGAAACTTTCCAAGCTTTTGATTAAAAGCCATTCAGAAATGGAAATTCTGTGCATTAGATTGCTGCATAAAACTCCTTGTGACATACAAAATCCATACAGCAACAGGATTTCACCTCCAAACACTGAAAAGATACTACAACTCAAGAATAGTCTGCCTTGAAAAGATCACTGTGCTGATTTTTTTCTGAAATAAATGCCCTCTTCAAATAAATCATGAGTTGAACGGTGCTATTATACCCATGTCTTTCTAATGGCAAGACTGAAGAAAAGCTGTCCAGGGCACCACGAAACTTTAGACCTATGGAGGTTTTCAAACATATTTTTAAAGGAGCCACTCAGACATTAAATTAAATCAAATCACTTTGCATCTTTCTTTTCATAGATAACCACTATTTCAGACTGAAAATAAAACAACAAACCCAGTCATTCTAATCTATCTGGAACTCAGCAACTCCAGTCACAACCAGTTTACATGGAGATCTGGGACCAGCTGCCGAAGCCAGTGGTTTACACAGAAAAATGGATGGGAAGGAGGTTACTAGTGAAGTACTTTGGGGATTGGTTTCAAGACTAGTTGGGTTTAATACTTTCACCAACAAAATATTGACTGTAAGGATGCTAAGGAGAACGTGAAGTCAGGACTCACTGGCAACAAAAAGAAGGACCAGAAAGAAGAAATACGGGGCACCAGTAATGGAAATGGAAGATCTGTCAGCCCCAGCTGAGAGGTTTGTTCTTCAGGACAGAGACAAAAATTTCTGCTTGGTGCTGGGGTTTCACACTTGAGAACACAGAAGAGGCCACGGACTGAAAGCTAGTCATTTCTTACATGAATCTGGTGCGCAAACACGGTAGTAATCTGTGTAATTTCAACAGAAATATTTGTATCACACCCAAAAAGTCTTTGATGAAACCCCATCTCGAGTTTCAAGGAAAATTTAGCGGACAGTTAAAAAAAAAAAAAAGGTTAAAAAGAAAGTAAAAAAGAAAGATGGATTTATATGGTACAGGAGTGAGACGAGTTCTCTGGACAAGGAGACATACTTACGTAGCATAGTAAAATTAAGGATTCCTAAAAATACACTGGAAAGAAGCGGAAGGTGAAAACAGCATATTTCTTCAAGCTGGTACAGAAGTGTGGGCACAAAAGTCTGGTCACAAATTACCTAGAAGTGCATTCAGGGTTGAGACAAGAAGCCAACTTTTAAAATTTTCTTCTTTTTTCAAGCTCTTTCCCCCTTTCTCTCTTTTTCCCCCTAAACAAACAGAAGAATGATGCTTGGGTCCACAAGTCACAAAACTGGTTTGTGCTCTTATAATGACAAAATTCCTACTCAAGCACTTAACTTTGCAAGTCAAAACCTTTAGCAAAATAAGACAACAAACCCAATCTTCTCCATTTTCTGAAACTTGTAGCAAAATGACAATTTGCCTGAGGAAGAGTGGAAATCAAATCTCTGTTAGAGAAGTCCTTCCACGTCACAAATTAGGCTTGATATATCAGATGCCTTGTCACACAAGTTTCACATTCATGTGCCAAACTGGGGGTAGCAGACAGGCCTGCCTTCCCACCATGGTGAAAACCTGTCTCTGCCTGAAGTCCATGGGTGACGTGAGGATTCCTAGCAATCTGACAGCTAAAAACGTGACCCACCTTCAAAAAAGAAGCATATGGCTTCCAGCACCCAATTCTGACAACATTTTGTCCTTATTCCAATTTTGTGCCAAATTCTTTAACTCTACAACATTTTTGCTTAACATATTATTCACCTTGTGAAAGGATGTTAATCAGTATCATTGTCAAAATGCTTCTTCAGGAAGAAAATATTCACCAGGAAAAGAAGGCTGCTTAAAAAAAAATCTCTTTTTTTACTGGAGTATAAAAACATGTGTTAGAAATGTTGTTATAAAAAAAGGTGGATTCAGATGTATGCATTGCTATATTAAGAAAACTAAAATTCTAAAGGAAACAAAGCAAAACAAGCTTTATTTCTGTGTGATCCCTCCAAAGAAACATTATCAGACTATCATGTCTCTGTTTCCATTAGGATTTAAAGATCTGAGTCTTCCATCACTTCAAAAAAGAAACTCCCTCCATTGTTTCCTAATAAAACCCCAGCTAAATAATGTTAATACACAGACACACAGTACTAATAATTCCACACTGTGATTTGCATCTACCCCTTTTACAGCCAACATCCAGAAGGGGAAGTGCACATCAGACATGGGGACATTCAGTTGACCATACTAGAGTTCAATTCAGCCTGAGGCCATAGGGGAATGATTCCCTCCAGGTAATTGCAGCATAAAACCACAACCCTACACCTATAGCCGACTGCGTCTCCAGAAGTTTTCTAATGAAAACTGATCATGGGAAAAGGTAAAATTGTTATGCACTAGTGATGTAGTATTTTTCCAAGGCACTGATTTCTATCTATGTCTTCATACCACTCTTTGTCAGAAGGAGTATAACCAAACACAAATATGCTGTAGCTCCTGTTTATGTAATTCCGTTTGAAGTAAAGCGGATCCAGGAATTGCTCTTGGTGACACCTCCAGATTTAACTAAACATACAAAGGTGTACAAAAACCCAGCATAATAAAAGCCTACATCCAGAAAGCTGTGTAAGTGCTAAACAAAAGATAAAAAGAAGGAAGCTGCTAATGCTGGAAAGTGGTCAGGGCTCTTTCAGGATGGGAATGGGTCTTACTGGTATTTTGTGCAGCGCGCTGCGTGCACGCAGCTGAAAGCATCCTTGAGCAGATGACTTTGGCCTCCACCACGAAGTGAGATGAGATAAACATGGCTCTGAGTCTGACAAGAAGGGTGAAACTTTGAGCAGACTTTCACAGACACCACAGAGAAGTACCTGAGAGTGAACAAAGATTTCCAGGATTTCTCCACCTCATCCTTTCCAGGAGGTGAAGATAGCAGGTGTCTTGGCTCCTCATCCTCCCTGAACTTTGCTGGTAGTGCAGCATCTCCCTCTGTCTCTCTCCTGCTCAGAGGTTTGGTCCTCTGGCAATCAGCGAGTAGGTGTCTGATACATTTTTTTTTAGACTTTATGGCAAGGATTGCACTTTGTTAATACTGCCAGACATATATGATAGCTGTCAAGCTGGTGAGTTATTTTAACACTTGGAGAGCTGGCTCTGAAACAGTCAGGTAACAAACTGCTAATGAAAAAGATAAGCAAATGAGTCAAATCAAGCATGCTGCACTGTCTGTCTTAACATTGCTTGGTATTTCTGGAAAGAAAAACAAGTCCTGGCCAAATTAATTTTTATAACACCCAAGTGCCTCCTGTAATTCATTAACTGACCTGACTCTCTTCTCTCACCTGGGGCTTACTCTCATCCCCAGCAAGACAATTGCAGGTGCAGTGTTTTATAAGTACCTGGGGTTTATTTCTCCAACCCACCTCCAGCTTTTCTCTGTGGAGTTTTCTTGCTGACTGCACAGAGTTTTTAGTCTAGATGGACCTACAAGCACTCAGAAGGGTAGAAATTTATGAACAGTATAATTATTTATTATTTAGTAGAAGGAAATGCTTAGAAGATTTGTATGTGCTTGAAAATAATCCACTTTTTAATGCAGAATTTGCTTCTCATTCAACAGTGTCCATTAACTTGCAGCTTGTACAATGCTATTCATCTGCTTTACTGTAGTCTTACTCTCAGACAACTGCACGATCCATGTGAACACTTAATCTAAAAAAAGTTCTATTAAAAAGGCCAAATCAGAGAGAAACTAGTACCTGAGCACCAACTTATTCAAGGAAATGGAGTATATTTTTCGTATGAGAGAAATATTAGTCAATTAACAATTCACAGTCTGCTGTAGGGACTGGACATTTATACACCAGATGAAGCATTCTGAAGACTAAAATAATTCAGACAAGAAGGAAGCATTCATACATCCTTCTAAGAAAATGACTCCTAAAGAAGTTAACAATGGTGCAAGGTCAAAAGGACAACACCATTATTTTTACTTTTATTTTTCACTTTTCACACAGAGACTGACACTGGTCTACTAATAGTTTCAGTCAGGATGGGGTGTCCCTTCATAAAATTAGGCAAGCAGCCAGAAAAGGGAATACATTTGAAAAGCTACTCCAACACTGTGAAAGGAAACATGTTGCAGCTGGTGCAGGTGATCATCTTTTCATCCAGGCTGCCATCCTATTCTTGTTTGCTTCCCTCCTACAAGCACATATACATCACTGTTAATTTGAAAAAAAAAAGACATATCCTTGAATGTGTTCCCTGTGCAGATTCTTTACCACTATTCTTCCCATCTGAAGGGACAGGAAAAAAAAGATTCTTACACAAAGAAATAGATATTGAGCTTTACGCGACTGCGATGATTTTCAAAGACAGTGGTCCCCTAACCACAGTTGTTGACAATTATAATGTGTTTGCTAAAGCATAATTACAACTTGATTGTAAATCTAGATTTTGTAATATCACAGATAAACAAAAAAGATGGATCTATGTATTGTAATTGGCTGATCATACAAATACTTATTAAATATAAACACATATGCTTTTGTAGATTTGTTAGAAAGAATCGTTAATTGCTTAATGAAAGATGTCTTTCAGATACTAATTCCTTCATTTAGTTCGACAGATTAAATTTTATATGAGGAGATATTAGCATGCATGCAATGAAGTGACAAGGACAACTAAAAAGCTTAAAATGTTAATGGATGAAGTGCAGCTTTCTCGGTTACTCTAAACTAAAAGCTATAATCTTCATTACATGCACTAAAGATCATCTTTTCCCCTGCTTTCTGCAGAGATAAGACAGCTATATTTAACATAGAAACGAACACCACAATATGTTTCGATTCAGCTGCTATATTTTCATCATCATAAATAAATTATGAAAACTTTAAACAGTGCATGAATGATTCCGCATAGAAAACAACAACAAAAATGCAATTAATTTTTATAGAAGAGGAAATTGATAGTTGACATCCAAGAAATCCAATCACTCCAATACTTCCTAGTAGTAGCTTTAGGCAATTATCTTCTTGATAAACTCTCTTCGCAATGTGCTTGAAGAAAAAAAAAAAACCCACAAAAAAAATCCCACAACACAACTCTCAAACAAACGATTGACTTTAATTACTAAGGCACTAGAGGGTTAATGTCAACCATTGCTGTAAAAAGCAAATTACTAGCAATACCAACAGTCCAGAGCCTTCCTTTTTGCTGTAGACTGGAGTTCAATCTGGCATCATCTTTTCTCTTTCCCCAGTAGGGTGCAGGGAGCCCTCTAGCTTCCATGTGGGTTTCCTACTGTGGTACATATTGGCCAGCGTACAGCTGCTCTAAACAACTATTTGCATCTACAATGCGGTCATCCCACCACCTTCTTTTCAGATCAATATGATTGGGACAAACAATAGTTTGATTTTGATTGCTCTATAGTACGCTTGGGTAGAGCCTCTGAATGCAAGCGAATCGCTCAGAAACAATGGGCTGGTTCATCATCCAAAGCGTCCCTTTTCAAACAGCTGCCTCTGCCACACTCACCCTGACAAACGTCCAGAAAAACAGATGGTTTCAGCATTCATGGGCAGTTTAGTGAAAGCCCTAGAGTCAACTATTCAAGACATTTTATCATCTAGCTGATAATAGAGCATTGCTTGGAGATAAAAATTAAAAATACATTTAAAAACTCTATTAATTCGCACCCACGTCCAGCTCCCCTCGCACACGCGCGAAACAACTTCCCCGTGCCTTGTAACACTGCACAGCTCAAGAGCTAAAGGAAGCTTCACTCTTAATCCCTTCTGTGGGATAGCCACATCGCTATGAAAAATGACAACCAGCGGGTAACCTTGCAGACCACGTACACTGCAATACCCACAAACAAAAGCAATGAATTAGTAATTCAATGGGAAGTTTAACTTTGAGCTGCCTGGGGTTTGCTGTGGATTAAACCAGGTCCTGCCTTTTATTTTTAGTTATTTACTTTTGGGGTGTGGGCATGTGTGTATCTATGAGCTTTTTTGTTTGGGTTTTTTTTTTATTTCAGGTGAACATAAATGCTTTTGAGGCATTGTATTAGGAAAGACACTGGATGAGTCGTGACACAGACTGTGCTCGTATCTATAGACAGTCACCTTACTCTCCCCTGAGTCACAGGTATTAGCAGCCTCGAAAGCAGAGAAGCTGCAGTTCACTGTACAACCAAGCCAAGGGTATCTGCTTCCCTGATGACAGTTGTGCTCTACCTGGGTCTGGAAAGACAGGAAGGTCAGGCTGAAGCACGGCCATGACTATGGCTCCTCAGTTCCACTGGACACAAAGCCTGACCTAGGGATGACGAATGCTCTGGACTGTCTGGGCAGCCCTTCATAGTTCTTCACAGGATGGAAAACTATTTCCACTTGCTCCACAAGTCCTCACAGCTTTGAAACACAAACCATTTTGAACTCTCAAACCACATTGGAAAGTCCAACTCTTCTTGAGGCAGAATAGGAGGACTTGGCTTCTAAGAAAAATAGGAGCTATATTTATTATTCCTCACTTAGCAACTTACAAAGATTCATTATCTACTGTTCTATTACTGTTTTGTCAGTGATCATATGAACTTTCTGCAGTCTGTGTTATACAGCTCCAAAGAAAGCCAGAGAAACAGAAAGCAGAGAGCTAGCAACTGTTTTTGCCAATGCCTCAGTATCTAAATGATACAATTCAGCAGATGTATCTTGGAATTGAAAAATAAAAGAAAGGAAGGAAGGAAAGGGAAAGGAAAAAGGGAAAGGAAGGAAGGAAAGGGAAAGGAAAAAGGAAAGGAAGGAAGGAAAGGGAAAGGAAAAAGGGAAAGGAAGGAAAGGGAAAGGAAGAAGGGAAAGGAAGGAAAGGGAAAGGAAAAAAGGAAAGGAAAAAGGGAAAGTAAGGAAGGAAAGGAAGGAAAGGAAGGAAGGGAAGGAAGGAAAGGAAGGAAGGAAAGGAAGGAAGGAAAGGAAGGAAAGGGAAAGGAAGGAAAGGGAAAGGAAGGAAAGGGAAAGGAAAAAGGAAAGGAAGGAAAGGAAAAAGGGAAAGGAAGGAAAGGAAGGAAAGGAAGGAAAGGAAGGAAAGGAAGGAGAGGAAGGAGAGGAAGGAAAGGAAGGAAAGAAAGGAAAGGAAGGTCTGATCATATACTGTAAATGTGGAATTAGTTCCTTCCTAAAATTTTTTACTTTCTAAAAACATTGTTGTTCTCTACTGCATTTCAAGTCAGGAAAAAAAAAATTCTAGGTCCAATCAGAAATGTCCAATACTTTACAGAATACTTTACAGAAGGAAACCTCAGAGTATTGAAGGACAGCAGGAACCTGTCAAAATTAAGATACTTAAATCCATGTTGTCACATACAAAAATAATCTTAGAATATCAGGTATTTTTTCTCCTCGTCATAAATAATGTCAGTTTTAAACACAGGTTTCCCTAACTCCCCAATAAAGTCATCTTCCTTACTGCCATTCCTGCAGAGAGACCCTCAGAAGCCACTCCAAGTATCTGCTTCATCTTTCAGATCTTTACCGAAGTCTCTGCTACATCATCTCTAAAGATGCCTCTGCTATGACATCAACTAATCGTGACTCAGATGAATATGTCATTCAGACAGCCAATATTACAGTTAGGATTATAAAAATATAGGACTCTTAGAGACTTCAGGAGACTGCCCAGACGCTCCTGCTGCATAAAAGGGGTAAGGGAAATAAATATTCTAGGCAAACCTAACTCCTTCAACCTTTCCTTTTAAATTATGCTTTTAAAATTCTTCATTTCCTCATGATTTCTTTTGGAAACTCTCCAATTTATCTACATCTTTCTTTATATGCAGTCCCCAAAACTGGATTCAATACTCCAGCTGAGGCCTCACAAGCACCATATGGTGCAAAATAATTACTTCCCATGTCTTACACATGACACTCCTGTTAAAGAATCCCGAGAAAAGAGGTGCTTTATTTGCAATAGCATGTCCTTTGTGAGTTATATTTCACTTGTGATCTCCTAAAACCCCAGACACTTTTCTGCTTTCCAATTACTTCTGCATTTTGTCTTTGTGCATTTATCGTGTCTTTTCCAACAGCAGTATCTTGCTCTTCTTCACCCAATTTCACCTGGTTGATTTTTATTGTGGCCTCTTTAATTTATGAAGGTCCTTCTGAACCGATTCATTCTTCCAAAATGTTGCAACCCCCCAAAGCCCCAACCTGCTGTCCCTGTTAAAAAAAAAAAAAAAAAAGAAAAAAAAAAGAAGAAAAAAAGGTCTGTTTTCTCATTAACATTTTGAATGGTGGGTGAGAGAGCAGAACTTTTCCTGGAAGAGGCCGGCAAGCCACGCTAGGTGAGCTGCCCCTGCAGCTGGAAGGAGCTCCACCGATAACTTCTCTCTCAGAACACTTCTTTCAACTGCTTTGCAGCCACTTATGGCGATTTCATCTAGGCCATATTTTTTGATCTTGCTTATAAGAATGTCATGTTGGACAGTGTCAAAAGCCTCACTTAAGTCAAGATACATCACATCTCCTGCTTCTCTGTTATCCACTAGGCCAGTTACCCTGTCAAAGAAGGAAATGAGATTGGTTTGACACAATTTGTTCTTGACAAATTCATGCTGGCTGTTTTTTATCACCTGATTATTGTCTAGGTGCTTATAAATTGTTCTAACATCTCTCTGAGAGATCAAACCAGGGCCAAACTGGACTTGGCAACTGGAAAAAGGAGTACCTAGGGAAGTAATGACAAGTCCCAAACCTGACTTTCTTCAGCCCTGCCAGGCTGCTTCTGTTTACATTAAACATAGCTTATGCTATAAGATCAAACAAACAAAACCTGGCCACCTTCTATAGTGGATCACCTTGCAGTTAACCACTGTAGCTGCACCACATTGCTACAGTGCAAGAACAATTTAGAAATATTTGAGCTAATTCCTGCCCCAGAAACTGCAGGGCTAAAGTTCTAGTCCCACTTTCTCCAATGAGGCCAGGGATGAATTATTTTGGACTTCTGCTGCTCAGATGTTCAGAGCTGGCTTTGCAACTCCTCATGATATGTTATTGCAGAATGCAGACACATTAATGACTGTCTTCAGGGCCTGGAACATCTCCCCTATAAGGAAGGCTGAATGAACCGTGTCTGTTCAGCCTTGAGAAAAGATGACTGAGAGGGGATCTTATTAATGTTTATAAATATCTGAAGTGTGGGAGACAAAAGTAAATGGCCAACTTCTTTTCAGCGGTGTGTGGGGCCAGAACAAGGGGCAATGGCCTCAAGTTGGAGCACAGAAGTTTGGCACCAATATGCCGAAGAACTTCTTGCACTGTGAGGGTGACAGAGCCCTGGGACAGGCTGCCCAGGGGGGTTGTAGATTCTGGATACCTACCTGTGCGATACCGTCCTAGAGAACCTGCTCTGGCAGGGGGGTTGGACTCGATGATCTCTGGAGGTGCCTTCCAACCCCTACAGTTCTGTGATTCTGTAAGTCTTTCACATTGCTTGTAACAGCCTTTGAACCAGGCTTCGGGATAAAATTACTCTCTTTGTTGTTTTCACAGCCTCTCTCCCAGAAAGGTCCTGACCCTTTTTGAGACTTTAGGAAACAACAATAACAAATATGATGGGAAAGTCGTAAATCTCACATCAGTTTACAAAATTAGAAGAAGTTGGGAAATCAGAAGATTTTTTTTTGCCAGAACAAAAAGGGGGAAAAAAAAGAAAAAAGAAAAAGGCAGCAATCTGGGAGCAATCTGTTGCCATAAAAATAAGAGAGTCCTTTCTCTCTCTGTTTTTCTTCCAGTTTAATGTTTCCCTGGTCAGCCTTCCTGGCTCTTTTATTTTGCCAGTGTTCAAGAGAGCTCTTCATTAGACACAAGCTTTTATGCAGAAGACAAACGAGATTCTTTTCTTCCTCCTTTCTATCACTTCTTCTCAGGCTTCCCTTTTTTTTTTTTTCCTTTTTACCCCTCTCAGTCTCCAACACACTCATCTTCCCCCACAGAGTCATCTCTCATCCTCTGTCATGCATTTTTTTCTGTCCTATTACATAGTTCCTATTTCTTAGTCGCCTTCCAAGTTGCCTTAGTCATACAGGACAGCCCTTTATATAGGTATTCCATCAAGTATTGAACGTCATCCTGCAGCCACATCTGGGTTACATCAGTTCAGCTCCCATGCTGTTGTTTCCATTCATATCTCCCACAATGCATCTTGGACTTCGCATCAGGAAGGTTACAGAGCATCAAAGAGAAATAGCACAAGAAGGGTCATGGAAATAGCCATCTCAGCACCTCCAACGACAAGTGAGTGGAGATAGCAAAGACTGAGCACAGGAAGCCACAACACAGAATGTGGCTTCACCAGAAGGAAACCACACTGAAGGTCATCTCACATTTAACTGTAGTCACGGCTAATCCTCAGGTTTACTTAAATGAGTAGTTTTGCAACTGCTGAAGAGTCTTGGTGGTCCACACACCATTTCTAAGGCGGCTGTACTAGATGGTTAACATATGCTACCTGGCAGCCTATGTACACAGAGGTCCTAAGCCTTAAAAAAAATGCATAAGCTAAACCAGCAGTTTGGATTTTTTAAGGTGGCACTGAAGATATTCAGTAAGACCTTGTTCCAATACTCCTCAATGAAAATCTTCAACCTACTAGCAACCAAAAACCATTCCAGTGCACCTCTGTTTCCTCTATGGCCATCCATCTGTCTTGTTTTCAAAATGCAAGTTTCTGAAGGAAAATTATTACCAGCTTGTATCATGCTCAGCATCAATCTAATACTAAATGGGTCTGCATTTATAAGTAATACTAATAAGACAATTAGACTTTCCAATCTCAGGTTACTTTGTGAAAATAGAATTTGCATAAAAATTTCATAAAAGGACTTCTGTTAAAAATATTTTGTTTAAAGTCTGTTCCATTGTTGTTCTGCATAAATGGATTTTCCGCTGTTTTTGTGACAGCCTTGCAGACCAACATAGTCATTAAAGAGGAAAATATAACAGTAGAATTACAGAAACTGGTGAGATAACATAGAAATAGGAACATTTTCTGAAACCACTAGCTCTTTTTTTATGAAATGACTAGGTTTCAAGTTGATGTTGTCAGTGCAAGTAATCTTAAAATTTACACTACAGCAGTTTCGCTATCTCAAGTCAAAGGCAGAGATTTTAGAGGAAAAAGTCCTTTGTGAAAGCCTATGCACTGAACCTTTGAAAGTTATTTGTTGTCTTGATGAAGGTTATTGCATTATCTACAAAAATACCTCGTTTTTTTCTTAAGACCCAAATGACTACAAATATTTTCCTGCAGTGTCAACATTGTAACAGAACAAAACATGATAAAGTTTTAGATTTTCCATCCAGTCTAAGTGCTGTGAAATCCTGTAACCTAAAAGCATTAAGCAGTAAGTTCAGATTTTATACTTAGCATTTCTTAGGAAACATAACACTAGCTCATTCCGGGCTTAAGTGCAAGATTAGAATAAAGAATATCCTGTACATTTTGTATATGATATAGGCTGCATACGGACAGTTCTTCCATCTGCCTAGATGACTACAACAAAGATACAAGTAGATAAAATTGCAGTTAATTTAGCAACATGTACCCACATGATAGCAAGTCCAATTTTGATTGAAATCATTTAAAGGTTCTAACATTTGCAACTCTTCAATCAGCTTTCATTTCTTACAGAGAGTCATCATCTCAGTATCTAGCTGGATTTCACATAAATATGGACCTCCATTAATTTCTACAAAAATTGAAACTAATCCCGGAGACCATCTGGAAGGCATGAGTAGCATAAAAATTCAGTCTCCTTGCCTGTAAGGCCATATCACTTCCTTAAAAAGAGAGAAAATAATTTCACGAACTTGGTTTTATTTTTGGTTACAAGTGCAATTCAAAGACCTCTGTATCTCAGTCCCACTCTCCTAAGCCACGGTTGTAATGAAGGCAACACAGCACCTGAACTAAGAAATCCAAAGCCTACAAAGTTGGAGCTGATGGCCAATGCTTTTCAGAGTATTCACTTCTACACAAAATAGTTCAGAAATGCAATGAAGACTTTCTCTCCATGGATACAGAGAGGACAAATGGATGCAAACTGCGTATTTTGGGACAAATCCTCACACCACTTTTGATCCTAATTAAAGATGTCTAAGTGAACATCAGCCTTGGCAGAAAAAAATGGAACTGTCAAACCACAGAAAGAAATGGTAGCTGACATAACCCTTGTCTCATGTTACTGCTGCTTACCTGTGTAGCTTCACTAGAGCCAGCTTCATCATACGCATAAATTGGAGTTTGTATATGCTTACACACACTTCCACACAGGTTCAGAAAAATTTCTAGCCTTTTCTAGCATCAACATGTATGGTTTTATCATTCATTCTCTTTAAGAATAAATCTCATTACAAGAAGACTTTAAAAGTTGTATACCATAACAATATTAGAGATGTGTTTATATTGATGGGTTTCCTGAAAAGACTCTGCCTACATTTTGTTTCAGGGTAAAAATGTATTTGGGGAAGAATGGGCTCATTCAGAATAAACGCTTCTTTAAATTCGCTTTAATTTTTTCTGTTGAGTTAATCAGATATGACACTGATTTTATCCTGTATTCAGAACCTGTTAGGTATTCTGTCCAGCTGAAATGCAAACACTGTTTCAATTACAGAGGAAGGCAGGTAGAAATTAAAAGAGGCATTGCTCCTTTAGGTTTAAAGTCGCTTGGCTAGTCAGATCTTCAAGAAGAATCTCTGTTACTGAGCTGAAGATTTAAACAATCGTGACTTTCAAGAGTGTGTTTCCACCCCATTAGTGATATAGTAGCTCACATCAGAAAGAACTACTGCATTTTACAGAATTCAGCAGAGAAATGATTCTTCTCTAGTACTCGGTAGCGGCAATATTTCAGGTTTTTTATGCCATGGTTTTTACAATCTAAACACAGAAATTAAATGCCTGTAGTCATAACTCATATCCTCCAATTGCTTTAAAATGGACATTTAGCTCCTCAAAGGGGTTGACAGTGTCTTTTTAAATTATAACTGCTGATTTATATCACTGTAATATGACAAAGTAGACTTACACTCCTCAAATCTGAGGATAGAACAAATATTCTTTGCACACAGCAGTGGGCAAAGGTTCTTCAGAAATAAAATATGCCTGCCCTCTACTGACCATCTAAGAAACTCTTTTTTTTTTTTTAAACAGAAATCTTTGCAACAGTAAAATTTTAAATCAAATTTTAAATTTAATTTCTTTCCTCATTTGAACTGTTTCATAATGTTATGTCTCCAAATTGGTTCTCAAGTCTTCATGTACTTGTTGCATGCCCCCAGAAAGCTCAAAAGCCTGTTGGTTTGCACAGCATGTTACAAGTATCCAAATCTTTTTCTTTTTTTTTTTTCCTTTTTCTTCTATTTTTTTTTTATTCTCTGGTCTCTTGAGAAAACCACAGAGAGAATGGAGTGGCCCACAGTTTAAAATCTGACTGTATGCCCAGAATTGTTAATGTGAAAGACTCCTTTTTTTTTTCTTTTGTGGCAGCTGTTACAAATCAAGAGGCAATTGTACTTTGGACATTCACACAGAATGAGTTTTATCCTCAGGAGAACTTAGAAAAATAGAAAGCTGTTTGCAAAGTTCATTGGATACCAAATTTCAAGGCAAATTTTAATCCAGTTTGAAACGCTGTGCACGCATGCTATCAAAATGACCAGTTTTCAACAAGGAAACCAAAGTCCTGGCTAGATGTTGTGTGGCCAGTTTTGGCAGAAACACACAAGGATACATCTTAATTTGTAATTTGTCTAATCTGATTTAGTCTTACTTAAAATGAGAATAACTGTTTTAGAAGTGCTCCCTTCCCCCAAATATACCTAGCATCAGATGAACCTCCAGGAAGATATTGATATTTATTCTAACCACAAGCAAACATAACCCATGCTGAGGAATAAGAAACACAAAGGAAATTCTTCTCTCCTTGTAAATCAAGCTGTTTTGAAGCATGGGAAGGAAGAGTTCAGTCCAGCAGGGATTTTACCCTTGAAGTCTGGGGTTGAATGGCATTCCAGATAATAACCATACCACCCTTTCTCCCTGGCTTTCAGGCTAGGTAGAACCAGCACCGCCTCCAGCACAAACCAGTGATAACTGCTGCTGTGTTGAAAAGCTTTCAGAATTTGCATGGTCCATATGAAACAACTCAGGTTGCAAACTCCAAACAGAGAGGTTATTCCTCACCAATTCTCCATGCAGGCACTTGAGGACAAGGGAGCATCCAGAGAGAAAGTTAACCTCCCCATCACACAAACAGGACCTCAGTGTCAGGCTCTCCAACCTGGAGACGGATTTTGGCAGTGATTTCAGTAAGAACCGACTCCAACCAACTCAAGAGTGCTACCAAAAGCCAAAGACATACCGTATAATTAATCAATTGCTCTTGTGATTGAAAAATCAAAGTTATTCTCTACGTTTTACTTTTTAGAATCATAGGATGGTTTGGGTTGGAAGGGACCTTAGGGATCATCTTGTTCCAAACCCCATGCTATGGGCAAGGACAACTCCAACTAGAGCAGGTTGTTCAAAGTCCCATCCAGCCCGTCCTTGAACACTGCCAGGGAGGGGACAGCCGCAGCTTCTCTGGGCTGACAGAACACAAGACTAATGCCATGTCTTTCTATATTCCCCAGCAAGGGGATCCATTTCATCCCAAGTGAGTTGGTGTCTTCAGAAACTGTAAGTGGATATAGGCACGAAACTCTGAATAGGTGTATGCACAGCATGAGGGTAGATCAGTAGAGAATTTGAGCAAAAAATTCCACTGGGGAAATAATTTTCTTTTCCTATGTATATCCAAAACGGTGCTATGTAAATAACCCGGGAAGAAGAAAAGCAACAGAAGCTGTATGTTTTAATAAGCCATGTGGACAGCTTGCCCTTTTCTGAATATATCTCTCTATATATGGTATACAAAGATAGAGAGAACATATACAGATATATATTCTCCTCTCGCCCAATATGAATAATAAATGGCTACAACTTTATGGAGCAGTACAATAATGGTGCTTCTGCTACTGCTGCTAGACAGCTGCCTAATGCTTGTCTGCTACTGAGAACCGAAAACGGTTTTTGAAAAGGGCATCTTTCTGAGGATGAGTAAAAGAAAAGTCTCTGGAACTGAGCACTTTTACAAGGGAACTGTCTACTCTTGAGTGAAGTTTGAAGAGCACAACTCTCCACCTATCCAGGCATTTAAATATTCTCTCATCATTGCAATTTATTGAGTTGGGTTTTTTCAAAATTCCTCTACTGGGAAGCTGAGGCTCCGCTCTGGAAGTCCACATGGCACATACAGAAACACCAGCACCATGTAGTCACTGGAAAGCAGTCCCTGGAGAAACAAAGGTGGAAAAGAGAAGATATACTGCCTGTTCTTACCTCAGCCACTTAAAGATGAACATTTAGTATAAAAATCTGTAATGACAGTAGCAACCTAGTAAAAATATTAATATTAATTTAGAAATATGAATGATTAAATATGAACAACACATATTATATTGATTACCTCCGGTTCCTGTGACAAGACTGTGACTAAAATTAAGTTTCAAGAAATGAAAAAGGTTATGTTGACCAAATACTGATCATTAATAAAGTACACATGATCCTTCCCACAAAAATCCAAAAGGAGGTAGAGACAACAGGGAATAATTAATCCTCATAGCTTTTACAGCAAAATTTCCTCTGGGAATTTTCCATCATTCTTTCTTTAAAAGCCAGGAGCAAAAAAGTTTAACGGTCTACCTTACACTGAAGTTAATCGTGACCTTTTAGAAAACCAAACTACAGCAGCACTGAAAAACTGTGTCCAGAGACATCTTGAGTATCTATTTCTTCCCTATCGACTTTGCTATAGATGCCATCACAACAGAGACAGATGCACAGTATCAAGAAAAGCAGTTCTGAGCGCTGCCGCTGCCAGACTATTGAGCCTCACAATGTACATAAAAAAGTGTTACCCCTGAGGCAAATAAACATAGCAAACACAGTCCTCCAAGGAACACGACACAGTATTGGAAGTTTTATGCTATATTTAAATCTTGTCCTCTCATTTTAATAAGGAAATATTGGTACTGCAAGAGGAAATTACTCTTCCTGCTCATTTAAACCAGGCTGTTGATTTTCACAGTAGGACTGTTAAGTGCCCTTTGGAGTTTCCCTTAATCTGAAGAGCCTTGGACAGGCAGAAGGTATCTCTAGAGACAGAGGCAGAGCAGAGCAGAAAGATGCAGCTCTCTAGCAGATACTGTAGGAGTTTGCATTCCCTCATCTCGGAGATGATGTCTTCTTTCACCTTAGCACAGAGACCAGAGTCTCTAGGGTTTTTAATGGTGAGGAAAAGTGGGGTTTTGCAAGTGGAGGTCCTAGGGGAGAGTTATGTAATGCCACCTGACACCACCTCCTACTAGACAAACAATTAAAGAAGGAAAGCTAACCTGTGCTCTGCAATTTATTGTTGAATACTCCCAAGATTTTTTTTTTTTTTTTAAAGTTGCCTCTTAAAAAACATCTTTAGCAGTTTCTTTTTTTTCCCTGCATGCCAGGACACAAGACTAATTGTTGTAATCCCCCGCCTCTAAAAAAAGAAAATCTATCATGGTAGCTTTCACTTATTGTTACATGTTTTAGTTCTGATCTTAAATTTCTTCTTTTCCCTTCTTCATTTCAGCTCTCGAAACCATCTGCTTTCTGTTAAGATGAATTCTTAAAATCCTGCGAGCTGCTCATATGAAGCGAGTAGAAGTTGGATTTTCTAAAAGAGGCAGAGATTTGCAATGTAAACAACCTATATGCAGCTTATATCTTCATTCAGGTTTATAGCAAGTGGGTGGATACATTGCATAACTACACTTCAGAAGGGGTAATTAGGTGCTGAAATATGCATTTGCTTGCGTAGTGAACCAGAAGCACTAATCCATGCAAGCATGCCTACTTTTGTGCTCATAACTGTGTTTCTTTATCTTCTGAATTCTCTTATGAGAATGAATATTCAAGGTAAGAAAAGCCTACAAATCGCTTTCACCACTGCCTGTAACTTCTAAGCTTTGCTGTCTCTAGTTACTCTTCACCACTTAGGAAAGAGCAGAGCCCCAGTGAATATATTTACAGTATGGTTAGCTAAGGCTGATAAGGTTTATGAACTGCTTCATAAATATTAAAAAATAATAACACAGCAAACTGCCTGATTTGCTCTCTTTAGGTATGTTATATGGCAAATGAGCAAGCTGCAGCCCAGAAGCAGCCTACCTGAGCTACACCTGGGTGGCATGTGCTGCGATGCAGCTGCCAAAATGCTTTACAGGCAGGCTCCTGTCACATAGCTGTGCAGAGCATCACAGGGCCTCCTTGGCTCCTACTCGTTCAGGTAGCAATTCTGTTCCCACTCTGCTGTTTCTTCTTGATTGCGACTTAATTGAGATGGTCTGAGAGCAAATTAATGCTCCGTTGTGGTGGTCAGGGGGCAGTATCTGATCCAGATGCCCTTGCCACAGGACTAGACACCATGGCCATGGCTCAGCCTGATCCCAAACCAGCACCTAGTAACTCTCTTTAACAGCATCTTTAACATTCCTCTCTGTGCCTAAGTCTCCTCATCAGTAAGTTATGGACACTAATGCTCCATAACCTCAATTTACTTCAGTTACAAGAACCTCAGAAAGAAGGTGCATAACACCAGTTAACACACTGCTTTATTCTTGTTTGAAGTAGATGAAGTATAGGTTTTATCTGCTGAGGTCATTTCAGCCTTTAATCAAATCTATGTCTTTTGTTCTGGCATACTGGCCTAGTTCAGCCTACAGTTAATGATGATGAATATTTTTAGGTACCAGAAGATCACAAAGAATTCGACTTTAGGCCTTTTGTGTTTAAATATGGACAGCTACTTCTGTCTTCATCAAAAGAGTGGATCACATTTGCAACATGATTTTGTGCCTGTGCACTTAACAGCATTTTGATCATGTTGGCTTAGAAAATCTCAGCAATGGTACTCAGAAGTTTCAGAACCAAACCATTAGACAGGACCTGTAGACCTGGTCTTGGTTTGGAGAAGAAGGGGTACAAGAGGAATGGCTGCATTTTAAAATTTTAACTACCAGGTTATTATATTATCAAATGCACACATGGAAAATGTGTCCGTGTATCCTATTTCATAAATGATGAACAGAGGCAAGACTGATGCTGGGGAAGAGCCCAGCCATGAGTGGCAGCTTGTAAGGGGATGAAGCAGACATGGTACTACAGCTCTCCAGAAAAGACCACCACCTAGAAATGCACATCACCTATAAGGTGATGCATTTTAAGGGGGTTCTGGGTCTTTACGCCATTTAGTTCAGCATTAAACATACAAACACCAAATGAACATACTTTGCTTAAGTTATTAAACTGTCTGTGGCATGATGTACCTCTGGAGACACTCCAGATGTTAAAGAGTTCAAGCACAAGGCCAAGCACTCCTCGTCAAACTAAGTCGTCACTGTAAAAGCACTAAATTAGGTATGTAGATGAGCTTCAAACAAAAAAATTCAGGAGTTGAAGGGGAGGATTGTTAATAAATCTGCCCTCTAATGAGGACATTCTATTACAAAATAATTTGTAAGTATATTAACCTGTAAAATCAAATTGCTGATGGGTTCATGGGTTGAAAGAGATTGTTAGAGAGAGCCATTAAATACAAAAAACAGTACTGACAACAAGGAAAGCATAAATTGGAAGTGAGGACTGCATTTTTCCATGATACCAGCAGCATACATGTTGGTATACCAGTACTAATTTATGACAGGGTTTACACTTTCTTCCCTGTTTTATAAATTTTACCTTGCACCCTTTTTTCCCCCTCTTCACATTATGCAAAAAAAAAAAAAATAAACCCCCCACCCCTTTTCTTTTTCCCTAGATATACATTTTCCCCCTATTTTTAGTTGTACACATCCTATCACTTTGGGAACTTAATGGATGACTGGACAATTATTTGGACTATAACATCAGAGGTCTGCACCTGAGTAATGTGCAAAACAGACTTTTAACCACACTTCTGAATGTTACTTTTGATTCAGCCCTAGTTCATTCATGCCTTCTACAAATCAGATTATGAACAATTAGGCCAGACTCTATCTCTTAAACCATGTTTTGTATATCTGAGGTCTCTATCTTGGAATATTCAAGAATTTTTGTAAGGCAATTTTTGACCACAAAAAGATAGGTCAAAGCCTTAACAGATACAGTGTGGGAGGATAACTTAAGGACCTGAAATCTGTAAACAGTGAATACAGATAAATGGTGAGTACAGAACAAGAATGCTGCAATATGCACTTGAGTTTTGAGTCTAAAAACCACCAACCTGGGAATGCCACACTAAGGAGACTCTCAGGTAAAACACGAACACTGTAAGGAAATCCATGGATGAAGACAAGCAGGAATAAAGTGCCCAGTGATGTGGTAATGATCCTATTGTATCCATTAGCACAATATCTAGGTCCTAACTCAAAGCCAAGGCTTTTCTCCTTACTATTCCTCCTATGACAAAGACACAAATGAAGAGAGAACTGGCAGGCAGCTGAAAACACCGGCTGGTGAGGCACTTCTAGCGTGTAAGTTCGTTATTTACAGTGTATATTGCTAATGCCATTGCAAAGGCCACTTTTCCTGCAGCATTGTCCCTCCAGCTTGTAACACCTCTTTTCTATTTGCTTTGTAGCATCCTTGTGATGTTTTCTGAAGAAACAGCCACAGTTTGCCCCAAGCAGGCCACTTGACCACGAGTCACCCTGCCAATAGAAAACATTCCGTTTTCTGGTTTTTGGTGTTTGGTGCAAACAAATAGAAACAAGAAACAAGCTCACAATAAACTACCACAGTGTTACTGAATTTACTCTGGTGGAAACCATAATGCATAATACTGTCTTTTTTTCTTTTTTATTTTCTTTTTCTCCTTTTTTTTTCTGGGCACATGCGGTCCTTTCCCAAGCATGTACAGATAACTGTCTGCACCAAACACGAACATCCCCTGACCGAGCTCTATACTCCATCTTCTCTGCAAGTGGAGAAAGGAGATGGAGCGATGCCATTCCTCGTGGCACAGTTCCAACACCAGAGCAGCTATCAGCGATACATATCAAAAGGAAGAAGGTGAATCATTTCTTGCTATGAAAAGAACTGCTACTTTGCCATGAATTCCTTTGTTAAAACAAAATTTCTTTAGTTTCAACCTTTTTTAACAAGCAAAATGTTCTAAGCTGGTATTTTAGAATTTGCATAAAAGAAGACCTCTTGGACATACTTCATCATTTCAAAATATACACTTTACACCTAGGAAAATGTATCAAAGCCACAAATGCTTTGGTCAAGAAGTTTCACCCCTCTTGAATTGACTGATGATATCATATGTTCTAGGAATATTTTTATCATCTGGCATGTTGCTCGGCACCATATGGCACAGCACACTGACAAGAGAGAAAGGACTAGTTTTAAATATTATATATATATAGGTAGATAAAAATAAATGTTACACTTCTATAGAAGTATAAAGGCACTACTGCACATTTCTGTAATGCTTATTACAGTAGGGGCTCACTGTGGAAGGTATGTTTTTTGTCCTCACACTGAAATACAGAAGTAAGAACTACAGAAGTAAAGCGTAGGATAGTTTCAAAAAAGGAAATGCAACCCCTCAAAGAGAGCTTGAACCGAACGCAACACTTATTTTCTCACTTAGCAATGTTTCTTTTTCCAAAACTTGTAATTATTGTAATAATGACATATTAACCCTTTCTCTTTGAATTAATTTCCTGCCGTTAATTCAGATAGACATATTTTATAGACACTTCTAATTTCTATATAGAGCAATAGCTCCAGTATTGGAGCTCAGTATTGGGAGGGATGAAGTCTTCTGTTTTTTCCAAGAAAACTTTTTAAAGGGAGGCTCGTGTCGCTTAGCATTAATTCACGCACATATCACCTCCTTGTTTTTCATCACTGTTTGACATAAAATTACATGAATTGTATGAAATACTGTACTGAATACTTATTTAAGTAGAGATCATAAATGTTTCTATTTGGCAAAGCAAATGTGAACTTTTGGGGAATTTTTCAGTGAGGTCACTAACTAGGTAACACGGCATTTAGTCCAGAAAGCATTCAGCATTTTATTGAAAATCCTCTTTTATTTTTCTTTGTGAAACCTTCTTGATAGTTCTTGGTCCAAACTCAAATATAGCAAGATCTCATATCCTCTGACATGGTGATAAACCAGAATGTGAAAACATGTCTAGAGACACAGAAAGTTTCAACACACTCTACACTAATACAAAAGGAACCAAACCTCCATGGCTTCCTCATCTGCTCCTGCACTTTTCCCCTTAGTAATTCACCATTTTAGGAACAGGATACGAAACTGTCCATAAATCTTCTCAAGCCTTTAAGGAAATCTTCTTGTCCATTCCCTGTGCCTTCACCACACAAACATTTGTTTGTGTCAGGGTTTTTCCAAAGTACTGTTGGACAACCCAAGCCTGTAGGAAGCCTGACCCCAGTGACTGAAGTGTTGATCTTCCACCTCCACATCCCCCTTGCTTCTCCTAGGCCCACACACTAAGCTCTACCTCACCTCCATGAGATGCTTGTGCATATGGGACAGTATTTTTCAACGTTGCTCCTGTTCACACATTTATTAACCCATCCATGCCCACAAAGAACTGATGATAGCCCACCCTACAAGCTGCACCACACTGTCCTCCTGGCACAGGCAGACTCTTCATCCTTCCACTCAATCTCACTGTTCTCAGTAGGAAAAACTTTTCCCAGTTCCAGACCTTAAAAACAGTCTTTCACTCTCTTCCTCAACAAATTTCCACATCATTTAAGATCTTAAACAAAAGTCCTGTGCTTGCCTTATAATTGTTCCTACTAGTGTATCTGGCATTATCTTATTATAGTATGAAGACAGCAGGGGAAAAATCCCAAGCCTGTTACATATCTATTTTGAGTATTTTTACAACTTCATCTACTCCGTAGAAAGTTCAAAACAGCTTGCAATAAATGGTTAAATGACATACATGAGCACAGTATGGATAGCAAAACAGAATAATTTGCCAAAACTACAGCCATCCTTACTCCAGCTGTTTAAGATCAGGAAGGCTGCGGGGTACTCAGAGCAGAAGAACTGCGGGGCTCACGACAGGTTCTGGCAATCAGCAGAACAGACGCTAACGTCCTGAGAGCTCCTGAAGGCCACCTCTGTGCTTGCCTCATGCCCTGGCCACCCATCTAGGGGTTCTTAAGCCTCAGGTCTTCATGTCAAACCCCACATCAGAAGCAAGGAGGGGCAGATGCTCATGGCTACATGCAGTCTGAAGACCCCCTGGCCCAACAAGCTCCAGTACTGCTCAGTTTCCTTGTAGTTTCAAAGCTACAGCTCTGTGCTTGAGTGGTTTGGGGATAAATGGGTGATAAGGAAACTGTGATTCATTGTTAAACCTCTTCTCACACTTTGGTGATACACTTGTCCTCATGCACCTACCCAGTACATGAAATAAAATTATTTTGCTGCAGCAGGCTTCTTTTTGTGTTCTAGAGGGAGACACAAAACACCATTAGAATTTCCATCCCTTATCAGCACTAGAGATACCCTTTTCAAGGCAGAGTAACTAAGCAAACATACATGGAATAAATCTTTGGGCTGGAAGCTGCTATTGCAGTAATCAGTAATCATGTCCTGGATTATGTCCAACATGGACAGTTCCAAAGTCAACAGCTTTAAAGAACAGTTTCCAAACACTACTGGAAAGTCTAGTAATTGTAACTCAGGAGGGCAAAATTAGAAAGAGAAAATGCAAATTAGACTAGTCATTCTTCAAGAGGATGTAGATTTCTATTAGCTAAAGTGCCAAAGGTTGGAAAACAACACAACTTAGGTCAGTAAAGAACTGAAATCAATGTTTACTTATAAAAACTAAGGACAGAAGGGTATATCCTGTAGATATAATGGAAAATACATAGTCTTATCTTAAAGATTATACTTTTCACCCTTTACTTCCAATGGATGTTTTCTTTTATATTTAATAATATAACAACCTTACAACAACCTTTCTGAACTCCAGAGTCAATTGGTTTGTTACAAATGTGTAAGTGCAACTGCAGCCCTCACAAGGAAAAGTTTGTAATTTCAGTTCCTAATATGCTTATTGTCTCATATCTCATCTTCAGTCCCATGAACCACATTAGCATGTTTTGAAAAGAAGGAAAACAGAACTTTGTAAGAAAGCACATTAGCTTGGGAATATGGGCACAGATATTAGTAATCAGCCTGTAGGAAGCTTGAATTCCAGCTGTCAGACATAAATATTTAGCCCCAAAAACATCTTACAAAGACACCATCTCTAATAAGTGAAGGGAATCACCCATCATGCAGGTAAATGAAGAAGCTTGCAAAAACTCAGTTAGGTCTTAAGTGGAAAAAAATTGAGCTTAAGCAGGCTTTTAGAAGAGCTTTAGCAGGATCTTAGAAAAGTAACAGACAGCAAACTCCAATGATGAGGAAATGACGAACCCTGGTTATAAGCATGGTATTTTAAACACAAGGGTAAGGAATGAAAGGAACTGGCTACCAGAAAAGCCAAGGGGCTGCTCTGGAAGACACGTACTCCCCAAAGACATGTTGGCATGGCTTCACCAAGTGAAATGCTGTCGCCAAAGGGTCAAAGTAGATGCTCTTAGAGGCTCTTGGATTTATAAGCAAAGACATGTTACAATCAGATTGTGCTTAGAACAGGCCTAAGAATAATGAAGCAGCACAGAAACATCTTCTCAACAACAGTAACTGGGAAACAACTGCCCTCTATCTACCATCAATTCTCAAATTACATTGCTCTGAGTCCCCTTCCCTGCCATGGAGCCCACCGTTTGTTCAGTTTCCTTCACCATGACTAATAAATCCCATAACCTTTAAAATACTTGCTCCTGATCACTTTTTCACCCAGCTCCAGAGACCTCCAAGCCCCTGTGGTTTGGTTAAGTAAGGAGATGCAGTTTCACAGGCCATTAAGACACTCAAGTCTCTGAATGTCTCTAGCCACCATCCAGTTTCCATTAAACGACACCAAGCTTTCAATATACAGCTTAGTAACACAATATTCAACAATATTTGACTCCCAAATCAGTCTCAAGCGTGCATTTACAGAGCAGTGGAACACAAGCCAAGTTATCCACAAGACCATCTTAACTTTGGCATTTAAGGAAGGATTTGGTACACAGCAAGTGTATCTCAGCAGGCTTGAAAATCTGGCCTCTAAGGATTATCTTTTCTGTAATGGCCTCATTAAAATTAAAATTAGACTTTTCTATTGACTGCTTTTTCTTAAACACTTTCTGTAAATATTAGCATCCAGAAGTAATATCCAGAATAAAACCTTACCACCAGTACTAGAATATTTGCAAAGCTACCAATATAATTTTACTATGAAAGGAAAATTTTACTCCTCTTTGATTTTTCAACCTGGGGAAGACCTCTGTCTAAACAGAGTTTTTCAAACTAGCTAGTGCACAAAAAGCCTGCTCTCTAATCCTATACCTTACCTTAGCAGAACTAAGTACTGCTGATGTACAAACAGTTACATCTTCTACCACTATGTTTCTGAAGTGGTGAAGGATGGCTAGTGGATTAAATGAAATTACTTCATTCAGTAGTACAGGTGTTCAAACTTTGGTTTTGTTTCAGACCAGAAACTTTTGTGCATCCGATATAGCCAAATGTCAGTAATATCCAGGCTGAATGGGAAGAATTGAGCCTACTAGAGAACCCAGCTCATGAGAGGTGGAGCCCCATCAACTCCCCACAGCACACAGCAATGCAGTCTGTCAGGATTTCAATAACAATGGTGGGATTTCTCCTGATAAAATCAGTGGCGCACCATCATTTTGATAGATAACAGGAACATCACCAGGCACAAGGAATTTTATTTATAAAAGGGATGTAAAAAATTTACATGAAAACCAGAATAAAACTTTTCAGTGTATCTAAGCAGTCGTTCAAGTGAGTGGAAAATCTAGCTGTTTGCTGAAATGAAGGACAGATGCATGGTAGCTAAAACTCCGTGAAATACTCTGCAAATCTATGGGTATATATTAGCAACAGAATAAAACACTCCCCTCCAACTTCTGACAAAACTGAAAACATGGAAACAAAGATGTTAGTTAAACAACCCCCTTCTGGAAGAATGCTAATTAACTTTTATAGGTTACATTTTCTTGATATACCGAAATCAAAATGACACAGCCATTTGTTTTCCCTGGCAAAGTCATGCACATCGCTGATTATTCAGGTTTTGAAAACTGTGTATAATACATACTACCACCTACACAACAGCACAACGCTGACATTTCAGCACAGAACATGTTGAAGCAGTATTTCGGTACTGGAAAAATGAACAACTAACAAAGACATTTCCTAGAAGGTATCCATCGAAGAGAAGGGAATAATGTATAAAACATGGGCCGTTTCTTAAGAGCCTGAGGTTACAGATGCCTTTTACACCACATCATGTTCCCAACATAACAAATCTGGCAGAAGCTCCAGGTTGAAAAATGGAAAGCAATTTCGTTTTGATTTTGTGGAGCAAAAAAGACTTATCAACTTCTTGCAGTAATTTTTGTGAGGCAGAGTACATTTAGGGGAATTACAAACACATTGCCTGAATGTCTTTGTTCCACCTTCTTTCTTACTTTAAAAATGTATTAATTGTTACAGTCACTACTCTTAATAAACCAAGATAAAATGACTGTATTCTTAACATTAAATCAACAGTCTTCTGTACTACTGCTTATGAGAGCCTTTATTTTTCATCCGTGAGCAAATCACATAGAATCACAGTATCACAGAATGTTTTGGGTTGGAAGGGACCTCAAAGACCATCTAGTTCCAACACCCCTACCATGGGCAGGTGCACCCTCACTAGACCAGGCTGCTGGACCCCATTTAACCCGGCATTGAACACCTCCAAAGGGGCATCCACCACTTCCCTGGGCAGCCTGTGCCAAGGCCTCATCACCCTTGTAGTGAAGAACTTCTTCCTAATGTCTAACCTAACCCTGCCTTCTAAGTAACTGTACATGAGTTCCAGCTGAATAACTTTCTAATTACACAGAAAAAATGGACAGAGCCCCCTGTACATAATGGGATGCCCCCCGCTGAGCAACAGAGGTGTTTCCTGCTTGGCAGGAGCCAGATATATTGAACATCATCTGAATGACAGATAACTTGAGTGAAGCTAAATTGCCCAAAAATCAGTGCAAAGGACACAAAACAGAGGGTGAATCCTCACAGCACAAGGGTGAGGAACCCGCTGTGCTTTCTAGGAAGGGGTGTATGGCAAGAGCAAAGAAACATCATAGATGACCCAGACCAGAAATCCCAAGTCTGGATGAACCCCTCACTGAACTCTTGATTAATCATCCTGTAAAAAGAGGTTAAACTTTCTGACAACACTATGTAGTTGGTCAATAATAAACCAATTTCCCTGTGAAGTTCAGCAGTGAAGATTCAGCATTTTTATTTCATGGAATCATCAAGGTTGGAAAAGACCTTCAAGATCATCAAATCCAACCATCAGCTCTACCCCACCATAACCACTAAGCCATCTTCTGAAGCACCTTGTCTAGCTGTTTTTTAAATGCCCCCAGGGACACCACTTCCCTGGGCAGCCTGTTCCAATGCTTCATCACTCTTTTGGTGAAGAAATTTTTCCTAATATCCAGTCGGTGAGGTCTTGTCAAAGTAACAGTGATTTGAGACCCAACATGGCTCCATCACTGCAGGCACAGAGTGAAGATGACCTACTGCTACTAAGTAGCAGCACACTCAGCCAGAGATGACATGTTTTAGAGGTCACCCACACAGCACTCATACAGCAGACTTCCATAGCTGCAGCAGCACTTTGATGCTGGAGAGTCAGACCAGGAATCTAAAGAAAGCCAAAGACTGGTAGCAGTTTGGTTCCCCTAATTTTTTTTTTTTTTTTGTTAAAACAAAAAGCTCAGAAGACAAGAAGAACATACAAGAACTCAGAAAACACATTAATTTCAACACATGAATAAATTCATTTTACAGGAGTTGGACTCTGCTTCCAGTTTAACCCAAAGTTCTCCAAGTGCCTGAATTGATGAGAAATTGTGACTGACACTAAAAAAAATGGCAACCAATATAAATCAGTTTTAAGGAAAAAAAAATAATCTCTCTTTCTTTTAAAAGCTATTTTCATAAAGGCATAGGCTGACAAGACCTATGTTTTGATATTATTTAAAAAATATGTATCATGAAACATTTATCAATCTAGCAAAGTTTAATTTTTCACATCAAACTGTATAGCTAAATGAATGTCCAGCTTACATCAAAATAAGCCACTAAAACAGTATCTTCAGGAGTTAAACCGGAGTTAAACCAGAGTTAAAGGAAAAATTACTTATTTACAAGCATCCATAATTTATCAGTTGTGGTTAATTAGTATGCTAAGATTGCAGGAACGTTTGAATCTGGTAGCAATCAAAAGATGGTTGAGGTTTTCAGTCTACCATTCTCTTCTTATAAGCTCTCTTTGTTTCCATAAGTTTTACCAACTACTATACCCCAATTAAACTACCTACCCTACATTTTTTTTACCACACACCCAGGACTTATCTTTCCATTTGCTTACTGTCCTCATTAATTTAGGAAAAACTGCCTAGCTAAAAAAGGAATGATCTTAAAGTTGAAGTAGAAGCTGCCAATTCAGGACTGAACATCAGCATTAGGAGAAGTGATACTCTGGGTGTGGTAAGAAAAAAAAAACAGTGAAAAGGACTTACTCTCTTTGTGACTGCAATAACATGAGTATGACAGCTGATGAGGCAAATGCCTTTTCTTTGGAAAAAATTAATTAAGCTCAGTGTGGCTCTGTCTGTGGGGTAGGACAAGAATGACTTCCCAGGTACTGGGACCTGTCACACAGCCTGAGCATACACTGGGATTTCCCCCAGCCTCCCTTCTTCCTTCTCTCCTTACAGCTGGTTTCTGTGGGAAGGATCACATGCACAATTCACAACAGAAAAAGCCCTTTATTGTTACTACCCACTTCTTTTTTTAGTTATTTTTCTTAACAATTCAGTGATAGCAAACTGCAGCCAGCTTTGTGCAGCTGAGGGCCACCAGAGGAGCTTCTCAGGGGACAACATGCTCACAAACGCAGGATGGATTTTATTGAAGAATTACTCTCAGTTTCCAGATGCCCCAAAGAAAAAAAAAAGATAGTATCACAAAATCTTTGAGGCTCAAAAGCCACTTTTAGAGAGTACACAGTTAATTTTGTCATGACAATTACAGAAAATTCACATCCAATGTGGTCCACAGCTGTAAGACAGTTTTTGACTGTGTTCTGCATCTTACTACTTACAAATGAAAATGAGCCGTAAAGGCTTCACCTTCTCCACCACTGAAACGGAGTGCTTTTGCTCTGTACAAGTCAATAGAATTACACCTCCCCATCTTTTTTATGAAAGAAGTTTCACATTGCTTTTAATACGTTAGTATCCCAGCGGAAAACACTGGATTGGACTTGTCAGCAGTTGTGGTTAAGCACAAATTGATGTGTTTATGGGAAGAAAAATAAGGGATGAGATAAGCAAAGGACAGCAAGCGTGCCAGCCCCAGTTAGCCACATGCAGCCACTAGCATTACAGACCCAGGAGAAGCCTGAGAGACAAGAAGCTGCTTCACAGCTTTAGGAATGTGAAAAAAATGTTCGCCTCCTGATCAAGACCATGTGGCCATTATACTGTTATGCAATCCAAATATATGCAATACCGCATATGAAAGGAAACCAAGAATTAGCCCCAGCCCTTTAAGTTGTCAACCAGCATGTGTATACGGATGGAAGTGAAAGTTCTATTTTTAAAGAACCTCAGCAAGAAGTGGTCTCATCCTCCATGAGCTTTTAGGTACTTAAAACTGCATTCCTGCTACTAACTCTTCAAGAGCTGATGAATGAAGGCATTTTAACTATATCAGACCAAGAAATAGTACCACAATTCCCCCCTGGAATTAGTAGCACTAAGGAGAGGAAATACTGCTGCGTATATTGTAGGTTTGTGTGTCTGGGTTCTGGTGGAGAAGGTGGGTTGCAGGGGTGGCTTCTGCAAGAAGCAATGAGAAGCTCTTTGCAGGCCTGACAGAGCAAACACCAGGCAGCTCAAGGCCAAAGTCGTTGTTGACCAAGGCCAAGCCCATTATCGACCATCACAGCACCTCTGGGAATCACATTTAGGAGAAAAAACCACAAGCAGCCGCATTTTGCCACCAGAGAAGGGAGTGAGAAGATATAAGGTGCTGTGCAGACACCAAGGTCCATGAAGGCGGGAGAGGAGGCACCCCAGGTGCCGGAGAGAAAGATGTCCCTGCAGCCTGTGGAGAAACCCATGGTGGAGCAGGTGTCCCCGCACAGCCCATGGAAAAGGATGAGACCCCACCTGCAGCCTGTGAAGAGGCTGCACACAAGCAGGTGGAGACATACAGAAGATGCACCTGCAGCCCATGGAGAGAGACAGAGACATAGAGAAGAATGAGAGAGTAAGAGAGACCACGCCAGAGCAGGTTTGCTTGAGGGGGGGGTAAGGCTTGTGACCCCATGGAGGACCAGGCTGGAGCAGTCTGGGCTTCAGAGACTGAGAGACATTCTGTGATTTATGACTGCACCCCACAGCAGTGACCCTAAGACCTAACACAGCGAACTCTTCTGTCCCCACCCCAAGTACTACTGCTGCTTCTGCAGGCACAGCTATATTGGTGAGAAGAGGGACACACTACAACCTCATCTTATACAGCCAGGTCAGGCAAAACTTTGTTGGTGTTTAAAATACCACTGCGAAATTCAATGACTCTTCTAAAAGCACCCTTCACTATTGCATATTTTCATCCTATGGAGTAAAAATGCAAACCCCTCTGCTACAAAAACCAAAGCCATTTAAGCCATTTTTGGTAGAAGCTGGACCACAAATCAGAGCTCTGTTCCCTTTTCAAAAGCCCAAAGCATAAGGATTTGCTGTGATTTTGAACAGTTGTTCTTATGCAAAAGTATTTCAGTTGTTGCTGATGTGTTATGAATCACAAAAGCGCTAAACCTACACGCACAATTTACAGAAGAGATTATTTCATTTGGCTATATGATAAAGCTGCAGCCACTGCAGAAGCTCTTCATGTGAATGAAGGTAAAATCCCAAACTTGCTGAAATTAATGGAAAACCTCAGCAGTCTAAAGTAAGGCCAAAAAGTCATGTCAAACACTGCAATAATCTGGTAAGGGTCTGTTAACTGCTTTAACATGAGATTAGGAGAATTAGAGGCCTAAGGGTTAGAAAACACCAGCTGTAGTAGATATTTTATCAGGAGGAGGATAAGCACAGTTCAAAACAAAAGGGACTTGAGATAAAGAAAGAAAATACTAGACTGAATGACGGAAAAAAACTGCCAGAAAAAATCAAGGGAGACTTAAATGCACTAATTTTTTACTCTGTCTAAAACTGTTGAAAATCAGTTTGATCAGGCAGTCAAGAAGATTACACTGGTGTCAGGGCAATGACAGAATTACATAAATGAAGAGAACAGTGACGGCTGTAATCCCTTCCCTGGGCGAAGGAAGGAGTCTTGCAGAAGGCAGGTGTTGCAGGAAAGCCAAGAAGCTTTCAAGCTACTCTTAACCAAGTCAAAGGTAAGGAGGGCCCACAATGTAGTTCAAGGGGAAAGTTTCAAGCTAGATCAAAAAAGTGCCAATAAATCTTGATCTCACATAAAGCTAGTGAAATTCATAAACTTCAATAATTACAAATTCAGTGGCTCAGTAAACTCCATCAGGATTCCACATAAATTTTCTTCAAAAGCCAGAGCACAGATCTGCCTGGGACTCATGGAGACTAGCCATTTGTAAGTACATTTGAGTTGCCATTTCATTCTTGGGGCCTGAAATTAATTTAATTATATTTTCTCATGAAGTTCATAAAACCTAATACTACCCTCACACTGAAAACAATATGATCCTGGGGAAGGGGGTGTGTGGGGGTTGATGATCAATATACTGAGCAAGACTGGGGGAAGAATATGGATGCAAATGCATAACTGAGGGAGCTACCAGGAGCGTTTGGAAAGGCCAAACTCTTAGGTCTGCAGAAGCAGCAGGCTCCTGGCATGACCTCAGCTGTAAGGAAGTGATGAAATGAGGATGAAGTGGGACTGGGGAGAGACCAACTACAATCACAGGACAGGGCAGGAGGCAGGATAAAATTTCTCTTCCTGCTGCGTGTTGATCATCCTAATTCGTGCTCTTTCATTCTCCCTACCCCTGACAGGAGATGCACTCCATCACAACCTGCTCTAGGGTTTCATCCCATCCATTGAGAAATAAATCCCACATGAAGAGAACAGAGGGGAAATAAAGGTCAATTAGAGGCACTGGACGTTAAGTAGTCACTCACATCTGCTGACAGCTAGGTTGAGGATCCTGGTGGAATTGCCAGGTGACTTACCAACAAAAGCACTTCATTTTTTTATTGTCATTTTGTCCACGGAAAATCCCCTTACAGGGTCCAGTGTGATAAAAGCAATTAGCAAAACTCACTCAAATGAAACAAAGAAGGGTCTCATTAGCCTAGCTTCCCCCTGAGTGGAGCAATGGGAATTCATGAGGACAGTTCCTGTACAGTGGAGTGAATTTTGTGAACAGTAAAAAAGCAAATTGAGAAATCAGGAAAAAAGCACACTGTAACACCTACTAGGAAAAAGGGATGATACAAAATATAAAGCCTGCTGAAAGAGCAAAAAGTGATAAATACTGACTTCATCCTTTAGCGACATAAATGTAGCATTCTCCCCCAGCCAAACTCCGCAGTCAAGTCATAATGATAATCAGCAGAATTGCAGTAGGGTCCAAGCACCTTATTTATGCTACAGAATCCAACTGTGATGGTTGCCTTCAACCTACAGAGCACTTTTGAGAAATTTTGCATGCAAAGTCACATCTACTGAGGCTCCTTGGACCAGCCCAACCTTGGCAAATGAAAGAGGTGTCCATATTCTGTACTCACCTGCAGCAAAATTTATACTTCAGCTGACAATTAACTGATCTGACCCTTCCACAATCTCAAGAAATAAACTGACTGCCAGGAGCTGGGTAGACCTTCTACTACCTTGCTGCCTTTAAGGACATGATTTGATATTTTTGCCACAAAAAAAAGTAAAAAGAAACACCTAACACAGCAGATCTGCAGCTGTATCTAATCCAAGTCCCTGGGACCAAATAGGATACCAGAGGTACAAAAATGGGTGGTAGCAGCAGGGATTTTGTCTTAAGAGAGCCTTGGATCCTGCCCACTGAGAAAAGCAGTGGGGGACGGTGATGTCCTGCATGCGTTGGAATCATGAGGAAGCCTTTGCTTTGGAAGTCACCATCATCACAGCACACATGGGGATTTTCTATCTTCCTGCCATTTCCAATACCAGTTGCAGTCCTTCACTGAAAACTAAGCCCGTGCAAAGTCTTATGACCCCTGAGGGACCAAAACTGGGACTCTAGAGGACATTCCTAGCACTGCCAATTACTTACAAAGCTACAAATATAAGCATACTGGGCTTGGGATTTTTATATTTTTTTTTCACACGTTCAGATGACAGAAACCATCTGACTTCCGAAGCAGCACATTGTCTTTGTGTATTTGTGCTGAAAACAATTACAACAAAAATCTTTTTGGGCCTTCAGTTTGATAAAAAACCTACAGTTTAAGTTGCTCTGTCCCTGACATTTTCTATTGTACACTATGCATTTATGGGTCTGGAACTGCTGAAACTCAATTTGGAGGCATGAGATCATGCATATTCCTGGCTACTAAACAATAGTCTCAGAGGTCTTATTAATAACAAGATACATTGAAATAATGTGCAAAACAAAACAGATGAGATTCTTAAAGTCAAAGCAAAAAAAAGCAAAAAGAAAGGAAAAAAATAAAGCAGCATTGGTTCATCTGGTCCTGTCTCAATTGTCTGGGTTTTATAGCCTTCATTACAAAAATGTGGCTACTCTTCTTTTTCCCCAAACAAGCAAGCATGCAGTGCAGAGGCTTTGGAGTAGCAACAGGGAGTACCCAGTCATTGGTCCACCCAAATGTTCTTGGGGCGGGCAGAAACACCAAATTGCTTCAGTCCACACTAACCTGCCATTGAGGCACAGTTAAAGATGTGTCAGACGAGCTCCCCAGCACCTTTGCAACAGCAGTATTCAACACTTTGAACAAGAGATGGCCTTGTTTGTTAGTTCTGGATGTCATCTTTGGCTATCTTTCACCCCTTTTAATTAAATTTTTTCATGTTTAAAATGACATATTCAGCCACTAATGAGACTGAATTCAACTCTCCATCACCGCCTTTCTTAAAGTAAAGAAAAACCTATGGGATAAGCACTGGACTGCTCATCCCTCAAAGGAAAAAACAAAAGAAAGGCAGGACATCTTTCCATGCACAACTTCACGCACAATTGAGTTCAACCACAATTTAAGGTAGCGGATGCAGGAGACACTGCAATGGCCTAGTCTATGCAGGAGGTGAGACTGGACGGGTCACAGTTGTATTTGATTTGACATCTGTTTGTGAGGGCAAAGCTTGAAGGTATATCTTATTTCTGCAGATGTGATCACAAAGCGAGTAAGCCTGAACTTTCTCTGGAGCCAAACAGATCTCAGCATTGCCTATTTTAGCTTCTTGCCACTACAGAGTGAACAGGAGTGGCACACTCAGCTTATTTTTAAAGTCTTAATAACAACAGGTTTTTAAGACTCTACATTTTTATACCTGATGTGGTTCTATCTTGAGGAAGTCCACAGGTTAAGAAAAAGTGTCTTGATTCATTATGTGGTAATATCAAGTAGAATCTAACAACCACGACATAGGATGCAATAAATAACATAAATAAATCTGACTCATTCACATATGCAAGATTTCTTTGAAGCTTAATTATAATTTTTGTATCACAAAGCAGCAATGCCAGAAATTCATCTGTCTGTTCAACCACAAATCAGACACTGAACAAGCAGCTACTTCCCAAGCCACCGAACGCCAACACACATGGGGGACCTCTCCAGTCCTGCTGTGAGCAATTCTGTGTCGCTCTTTAGTGTCCAGAGACAATTGAACCTGGCTTTAAAGGGCATTCTGTGGGAGCTGCTAGGACACAGACTTCAAATTTGGTCCTCAGAAGGAGTCCAGGCTCTGAACCCAGCTTCTTGCAGTTGTTCTAGGGCCTGGAAATCAATCTCCATCAGTCACGTATGCTTGGATGGTAACTGTTACTGAAAAGCCCAAACATCTTTTATGTACTGTCATGCAGTGTAAGTTTAATCTCATCAACAGATAAGACACATCTAAGTCCTACTGCTGTTGAGTCAGAATCTTTCAGACACATACTTGTAGTTAAAAAGAGCACCACGGACAAGCCTACCCTCCCAGTACTTCAATATTTCTTTCCTGTGTTGCCCAAATACCAACTCTGCAGGTTCATTGTGTTTTGCAGTTGGTTCTTGGATGACTCCTGAACTGAGAGACATTTTCACTTCTCGTACAGCTACACAGCTGCTCCTTTTAAACAGGAATCACACACGAGCATTGCAGTGTGGGCTCTGGCAGCATGCCTCGCCCTCAGCTGTAGGGCTTGGAAATTTGCTAGTTAAGCAAAACAGTTATTCTGCTGAAAAAGTTATCCTAGACATCTGAAAATCTTTTTTAAAAAATTAAAAAACCCATTCAACAAAATAATGAAGTTTTAAAAAGGAATAAGGAAGACACACATGGTCCACTGGGAGTGCTTTACAAATACTGGTGCATACCAAAACAAAAGCAAACCTTCCAGGGAGGCTTCATGTCTCCTGATGAATGAAGTATAAATCTGAGATCAATAAATATCACAGATCAATTCCTGAACAACTCAGGGAAAAAAAATATACCTTGTCATCAATCCACTGTTTGAGCTATTTTCTGAGAAGCTTCCCAAATGTGACTCCCAAAGCTTCTCATGCTGAAAAACCAGCTGGAGAGAATTAGTACTGCTATGATCTATCACACACCAGAAGCTCTGAAGTGGAGCTATTGTAACCTCAAAAACCATGCCAGCACTGAAGAGGAAAATATGGAGCAGCATTTCCCAGCTAGGGAAGCAGTGATCACATGTTATGGCAGCATCAGTTGAATGGACCAACAGTGGAAGTCACTCAAATTCTCTTCAAAGAGATACCAGTAACTGTCCTTCCTTTGGTAAGGATCCTGCTTTTGTTAATCAGATTAGAGTATCTGAAAATACTTTGATTTTCCATGGGGCCTTATTAGAAAGTTGGAGACCATCTCTCTGAAAGCTTCAGACTACAGTATTAAACCATGACAAAGGGGCAAATCCACCCTTCTGCTGGCGTTCATACAGAGTAGAAAGAGACCAGAATACTGACGTGTCAGGAACTTCATTCTAATCACCAACTCTCGGTCAATTTTGTCGATTGTGCTTTAACAGCAGTCATTTCTCTTGTTAAGGAATACAAGGTTCCTTTTGGTTCTGTTAGGGGTTTTTGTTTTGGTTTCTTTTTACTGTCAGAGTAATAATTGCAAAGCTTCTGCATTCTCACACCGTGTTGAAATGAGAACTTTTTAATTTTTTTTTTCTAACTGCTACCTCACTTAGAAGAGTAATGAAAATGCAGCAATTTTCTATATTTTTTATTGTATCATTCAAAGATTCCATTTTTTTTGATCTTTTTAGGCGAGGCAAGCAACAGGAGAAAGCAGGCCAATAAGCAGTTTGCTGATTTCTCTGGGGTCCTACAAAAAACCATAGGCAACGACACTTAGCAGTGCTGCACTCTTGTCTCAGCCATCAGTAGCAGATTGACTCATACAAACAAGAACTCCATGGGTGAAGAGCGATGCTGTCAGCAAGCAACACCAGTAGCTTGTGACAAACATGCAGAGGCTCCCTGACAGGTCCCTAGGATGTCATGGACCAGGAAGGAGATGCTTCTTCAATTTCCCACTGTGGACATGATCCTGCAGTGTGCAGTGATGCAATCCGGGGTTTCACTCCAGTGTCAGGAAGGGACAGCTGTGTCATGGAGAGGTCACTCTAACATCCCATTTCAGTTTCATTTTGTTCCTCTCTTCTTCCTCCACATGCCTCCACAGGGCATGAGCAGGCCACCCTGCTAAGTCACCATGCAATACTCTTCCCAGATCAATAGGGATGCAGCCACTGCATTCAGCTAGAACCTCCTACCATCAGGCCTACAGTATGAGAGAGAATTTTTTTGTTTTTAAGAGCATTAGAATATTGCTTAGGAAACTACAAGATTAAATCACAAGAAGCACAACCATAGCATTTTTCTGCTGATTTGAATTACGAATAGAAAGTACGAGCAGTTAAGAGGAAACAAGATATGTTCTATACGGGAGCCAAGATTTTTTTTTCCTGACATGTGCCAAACAAGGAGAAGAAACAGAAGAATCTGGCACCATTAAAAACAGTTTGTGGAGAAAGGAACTGAGTATCTACAGCCAAGCTCCATGTGGTTTGTAAAGAGGAAACTTTTGTTTTATGGGACTCTCAGTCAGCCAAAATTCTCCCAGACGGCGTGCAAATGGATATTAGCCTAAAACCCTACACGCATCTTGTAGAAGGATCAGTAAATGGTGGAGAAAGAAAAGGAACACTACTGAAGTTTTAAATCAGAATTCAAAATCTGCCTCATGGTTGAAAAAGTTAGTTTACCAGACAGCTATAATGTCATATATGGTAAGTGTGTTGGAAAGGAAAGGCAGCAAGTTAAAGCACAAAACGAGAAGTCAGGAAATGAGTTCCAACCCTGGCTCCACTACCAAGTAGCTCTATAAAACTTGGATAAAAGCGAGAAAGACTGCCAACTCAACTGTGAGATTTTCCTTAACTTCATATAGTGTATTAACATTGCACTTATGCTGTTTCTTTTAGCTTCTGTATTTCCCCCGCTCCCTGGCATTGCTATGCACCACGTTAAACAAGCGACTAGATGGAGTACTGAGAACAGTTACATTACTACAGCAAAACAAGTTCTGCCCAACTTCTTAATCAAAATACTTGAATGTAAAAATCCCAACGATTTTCTATGGGACTGTAATTCTCGCAACTGAGCAAGACACTGAAGCGGTGGATATGATCCAAAAGTTTAGCTGAATGTTGCAATAAAACGTAGCATTTCTGGCATGAAACAGTAACTAGAACTTGTACTTCAGCATACAGGAGAAAGGGAATGGGCAGGCAGCAGTTCCTCAGCACATGTTGAGAGGTTGGTTATACCCTGGCAGAATTTGCTTCAACTTCTGTGGCAACTAAATGCCCTGAAAAGCATACAGTTATGTTGTCTGGAAATTACAAGGACACCACACTGACCCCCAGTTTACAGCAGGGAAACTGAGGTGGAGTCTGTAGGCAGGACTGCAAGTTTGGGAAGCGTCCAAGTCCCTGCACCCCACTTAGGTCACTCCTTGCTAACCGAGTCGCAGGCCTGGGCAGTTCTGTGGGTCAGGACTCCAGTCTGCCCAGCAGTCACCTAACGATGTATCTCTCCAGTTTTATCTCCAACAATGACAACACATCATGCTTAATGGAGAAGTTGGCAATATCTCCTGGAAGAGGCTACCTGGATTAAGATACATCCCTTTGTGTCTTCCTTCACACCAGTCTTTACATGTAACGTTTCAGCTACGATTTGCCAACAAGCATGCCTTCCTGCTCTAAATACAGTACTAAGCATGAATCTCATTTATTAAGCAGTCCATATTTGCTTGAGTTTTCCTCATTCATACCTCTAGTACCATCAGCTTGGAGGAGAAGCAGAATGGTTAGTTGTTCAGTACTTTCTCTAAACCATACGTGTTTGTGTCCAGTACTCTAGATGGATGCTCCATACATGTCACACTGAATAAGAAAAAGAGCTGAAAGCAATTCCCTTTAATTCCTCCAAACAATAACGAACAGAAGAGAGCAAAACCAAGCACTTCAAGGGAAAAAAAAGAAAGATTACTGATATTTTTTACAAAAACACCAGAAGGAAAAAACACTGTGAAAGGAAAAAACATTGTACTTTAGTGAGAAACCTGAGGCCAGCAGTGCTTATTGCCATTAAAAATATCTCCATACCCTCCACAAACATTTACCAGTGTGGCATCTACTGATGGGTTCTGGATGCTAATCCAGACCAGACCAGGTACAAATGAAAGTTAAACAACTCCTGACAAAGTAGGTCAAGAAAACTGGGAGGGAAGGGAAACTGTTGCTAGGTGGCAGTGTACCTTAAGCAAAGAATACTGTAAATCATAGATTATTGGGAAAGTTTGTTATCTGCTAAAAGAGGTGTCATCTTCAGTGTCATCTTCAAAGCCTTGGTAGGAAGCAGAACCCAAGATGTACATGATATCCAGACTACGTATCAGAAGGATGAGAAGCAGCACTGAAAGCAAAAAATAAGAAAAAGAGAAACACCTGTTTTGAGATATGCTAGTGTAAAAGACTCTCCAGGTCTACCAGTGCCATAAGAGAACCCAAAGGCCACTGACCTGACTCATGTACATCTTGTGAAGACTATGGCTTTGCTTATTAGTTTTATTCAACCTTTGCTATGCTTTTACCAGAAGAAGCAAGTAGAGAAATAAATTTCCACCACATCTTGGCACAACACCGAAAAGTTGACAGAAAACCCAAGTGTGGTGGTGAGAAAGAAAGGTTTTTTAAGGCTACTCAAGAAACAGAACTGTTACTTTTCTGCCTTAAACAGTTTCAGTCTTCAGTCCTAATCTTTTTGGAGTGTAGTAAGAGTGGACAATAACATTCTACAAAGGGAGGTCACGAGAAAGTATGCACTCTCTAGGAGTCAACCAAGGGGATGGAGAAAAAGGCCTCTGTAGAAAGCCAAGGTAAGAAAAGAAGGTATGAGGGAGATTTTTCTGGTATCCTTCTATCTGTCCTTCCTGATGTTCTCTCCAACAGAAAACTACCTTAACATATTGCCTAAATTAGCAGAAGTGGTAAAAAAGACAGGCTGATGACATCTTGTGAACTACAATTCGCTTGGTAAGAGAGCTGTTAGCAAGCTCACAGCTTGTCACAGAGAAGGATAAGATGTTCTTGAAGGCAAAGACAAAATCTATATTCTTTTCAACAATATCTATCTGGGTTCAAGAGAGCAATTTTTTGGACAAGTATCTTAGATGAATGTAATTGTAGAGATTGGAGATATTTTAGAGGATAGAATAAAAGAGAAAAATGAAATATACTTTGCTCCAACAAAGCTTTAAATCTGTAATTCAGGCCATAGAAGAATCTTTCTTGAGAAATTTATGAAGTAATTCTTCTTATGTTTTTAATCTACAAATAAGCTGTTTAAATTTTTTATACCATGTTTTGGCTCATTAGAAACTAGTTAGAAATAATATATTTGAACATATGTGCCCCATCTAAGCCAGCACAGGAATTCCTACACAGGTTACACCACTATATACTGTATCATTCCTCGCAAGCAACCCTGACTGTGAAGTCCATTCATAGTAATTAAAATACCAAGCTTATTAATCTATAGAGTTGCAGAGGGAAGAATTTTTACAAACCCCTTTGCCAGTGCAGCTCACATAGGACGTGTGTTAACTTTCCAAGCAGACACAAACCTCTCACGAGTATTTCCAGGCTGGGTCTGTACCTTCTCTATGTGGAAAACTTTGGGACTCAAACCTCAGGATAGCAGGACCTAATTTCAATAGTTAAATACAGATGCAACAATCTTTGTTCCACTTCTCTCCACTGTCCACTTCCTCAAAGCCGGTGGTTTTAATTTGTGGTCAGCCTGAGCCTCTTCCTATTCCTGGTAATCTGGAGCATCTGCCCCACGAGGAGGGAGGCAGAGTGCGTCTCAGCCTTGTTCCAAAACTGCTGGTGACAATTTGGGAACAGTCATAGCCATGCAATAAACACTCACACCCAAAAGTAAACATCAATTTGAGCAGGAAAAAGTAGAACAGGACCACAGCTATAGAAGCCACTAGGAGCCAACTCCTGTAGATCTTGAGGGCCCTTCCCTGACTTGGGAAGCATTCTGCTGGAGGACAAGCAGAACTTGGCTTCACTGTCCCTCTCACCTCCTGCGTTTCAGACCATGCGCAGCCAGCAGAAAAACAGGTTGAAAACAAAACAAAACAACCCATAAAGCTGGGGCTGACATAGGCATTTTATGAAGACAAAAGAGAATAATTGGTACAGTTTTACCACAGCAGAAATACTTCTGTGTGGTGGCACAAAGGAATCTCTCTCTGGAGAAAATACATTTCCCAGCACACAGCCTAGAAAGGCTTTTCTTTATTAACCAGTAAGAAGGAGATCTTTCTGTAGCATGCAGAAGGCAATGAGCCTCATTTGACACTGAAGTTTAACTCAAAATAATTTTTTCCTGTGATTAAGGAAACTTTTGTTCTACTTCTGTTTCTTCACCATCTGTGATATGAAACCTGGCAAAGACTCCAATTAGTTTCCTTTGTGCTATTACAGCCACCAGCACTCAAATTATAAACATTATATGGAAGGAAATTCCTATTCCTTTCTTTGCTGTCTCCAATGAGTAGATGTAAGTACCCTAATAGGAAAGCCTGGTTAACACTGGATTACACCAACCCCACTACAGAAAAAGGAAATGGCTGATTAAGTTAATACACCACCTCTTCTGACAACACCTTTACTCCAGTAACCAGTAATGAGCACTCAGCCAGAGACAAAACAAAGCAGAAGCACTTCACACCAAGAGAGGTGAAATCCTGCAACATCTGCTTAAGGAACATCAGGGACAGATTTGGGGGAGCTTTCTTCTCTGGGACACATTAACTCTCAGAGTCACATCATCTGTGGTTCTGCTTCCCCTCAGTGGAGCAGGACAGAGGCATCCTCTGGCAAGACAAGCTTACCAAACTCTGAAGAGCAAGTTAACACTTCACAGTGTATATTTACTTACTTAAACTCTTCAGTTATATGTACACACATTTGACTGCTGTTGCTAACCTAGATGGAACCCATACATAGTTGTGGTTAAAATGTTAAATTTTATTATTCTGGTAAAGTTTATCTGCATAGCTTAAACACAAGAAGACAATCCCCTTATAGAATTTGCACAGGGGTATAAGCATGCCAACATCAGGGCAACACTGTAATGACTATGAACACACCTGCAAAATTGAAATTGCAATGCTTTTTCTAGCACAGGCCACCTCTACAAAACCAGAATTTATTTGTCTTTCTGTACAAATGTTAATGAACCACGATGAAGAGTACAACCTTGGCTTTGGCATTTATTTGTGCAGTAATTTGCCAGTAGTCCCATGTCAACTGGTTTCCCAATGCTCTTTGTGGATTCCAGATGGGGGGTGGCCCCAGCGTAGAAGGCAAGGAGAGAAGAAATCTGACACACGGAGGACACATGGGGTTGGATAAACAGATAAGGGTCAGATAAGCAAGAGGAGACCATAAAATTGCACAAAATCTGAGGGGAGGTAGACTAAGCCGTATCCTCATTTTTTAATCCACTGAATTAATGCAGCTTTTCTTCCTGCAGATCAGAAATGGCTGCTGAAGGCAGCCAGGCTGCTGCCTGGCATCCCTCAAGACCACACACAATTTCTTTTCTTCCTTTATGCTACCCCCCTCCCAAATTACTTGCACACTTTATTGAAGCAGGATAGCCCTTTGACACCAGCACCTTATGCTGAGGGCTGTACCACATAGCGATGGATGGTTTTTCCATCTTATATTTCCAGTTGCTCACACACCAGTGCTTTGGGCCTTTCTTTAAGAAACAGCACAGGATTTAAATAAGTAGTTTATTAATCAAATAATCAGCAGTTTGGTCTTTTTGGCAAGATGGTGGTGTGCCTTGTTGCTGAGCCCTCCTGTATAATATCATCCTATTGTGGTACAAATGTCCAAACAATTTTGCTGTAGATTCTAAAGAGCAAACTTAAAAAGCTCTACAGCCACAGGGGTTACGAAAATATATTTTATAAACCTTATTAATGTTTATAAATCTTACTAATGTTTATAAATATGTAAAGGGTGACAGTCAGGAGGACAGAGCCAGGGTCTTCTCAGTGATGGGCAGTGACAGGACAAGGGGCAACAGGTGCCAGCTGGAGCATGGGAAGTTCCATGTGAATGTAAGGAGAAATTTTTTCACAGTGATGGTGACGGGGCACTGGAACAGGCTGCCCAGAGAGATTGTGGAGTCTCCTTCTCTGGAGACATTCCAAACCTGCTTGGATGCTTTCCTGTGTGATTTAATCTAGATGACCCTGCTCTGGCAGAGGGGTTCAGCTAGATGATCTTTTGAGGTCCCTTCAAACCCCTATCGTTTTGTGACTCTGTGAAAATAATCCAAAATGGCTTCACTGATACTTTTTCCCTACCTGGAAAGAAAATCCATCTGACTAAAAACTTTACAAGCAAGAGTTTTGCCTGTTTCCATTTTCAAAAATCAGCCTACTACAACCCTACTAGACTAATGACAGGCATGATTTTGCAGTCGGACCCAGTATAACAGCCTCTAGCCCTAAAATGACACGCAGTTCCATTTGGCGTGACCATGTCCTCACTGCTCCTCTCTTGTTTTCTCTGCTGACCTCCTTTAGGGAGCTCAACTTGCAGGGAACTAAACCTATCTAAAAAAGTAAATAGTATTTTGCCGGTTTAACTCCCATAACCAGCTCACAGGGGATCAGATAAGCAACAGGGTGGAGGAGGAGGAGGAGTAACTAGTGGAGTAGCAGCTAGTCATTCTACGCTGAGCTGCAACACAAAGCTACATCCTAAACGACTGTATCCTGTAGTCTGTTTTATGGGATTACCCCACCCAAACACCAGTATGGATGTCTTCCACTTCAGGGCTCTATAATTCAAATGACATTGATAACGGTTCCAAGCCAGACATGATGGAAATAATTCATCTCTCTTTACAGTCAGCGATCAGATGCCGGCTGGGATCAAAAGACTGTTTTTCACTGTTTTTCCTCTGTTGTTTGATTCATTTTATACACAGTCCCAAAGTTAGGGTGACTGGTCCAAAACCCGTCTGACTGACTTTCTGACTCTTTTTCAGAAGCTGCTACTGCGTTTTATTTCTTATGTTTGTATGTCTACACTTTCCAAAAGTAATTTGTATGATTAGGAAAAGTAACTGTTTGCTATTTATAATTAAACGGTTGCTGTTGTGTTTCATTACGCGATTTAAGAACATAAACAAACAGAGCAGTGAATACCAGCCCCTCCCTTCTCTCCTCCACCAAGCCTCTACACACCTTTATTCATCAGCTGTGGAACAGACACTGGAGAGCATCAAGTATTGGTGACACAGGCCAAAAATGCCTGGGAAGATGTTGGCATATAACGAAACAGGTGTTGTGTGGCGCTTCTTTTCCCCTCAAAAAACTACCGCTTCTACTGAAGCGTGTCCCGAAGCGCGGGTGCACCTCCCGGGAAACCTTCGGCCGTACGCTGAAGGAGACTAAAGGCAACACCGGGGGAGGCGCTGACACAAGTCACCAAAATGTCCACGACCCGAGTTCTAGGGGCTTCGCTGTTACCACTGCCAGCTACTCCTCACACAGGAAAGCGGCGGTGGAGGGCCGATGTCGCAACCCAGCAGCGGCAGCAGCAGGTACGGCCGGTGCCCCCCGGGCTCCGCGGGAGCGCTGGCAGTGCCGCAACAGGAGCTCTTGGCGCTACGTGCGGCGCGCAAGGTACGCTCAGGGTGTAGCAAGCCCAAGGAGCACCGACATTCACGTGCCAAACTGCCAGGGGCCAGGCTACGCGCCTTGAGTACCCCCTGTCTTGGGGCACGGACTCCCACACACCCACGAGAGGCGACACCAGCTCCCCCCCCCAGCCCCGGGCGCTCCAAGAACCCACGTGCGAGCGGCCGCCCCCACCCGCCGGCCAGGAGCGGAGCCGCCGCCGCCGCCCGCAGCCCCCGGCTCTCCCTCGCCTCCGGCCGCCGCGCCGTAGCGGAACGGCGTCGGAACCCCGCCGAGAAGCGGCGCCCCACGGCCCCCGCGCTCGCTCCAGCCGCAGCTGGGGACCATGGGCCGCCATCCCCCCGCAGCCCACCGCCCCCGGCCCGGCGGGGCGGCGGCGGCGGCGACGGGCGCTGATAGGGCTTCCCGGCGCGGGGGGGCGGGCGGAGGGAAGCGCGGCCCAATGCGCGGCTCGGCGGCGCGACTCCCGCCTCGCAGCCCCGCTCCCCCAACGCGGCCGTGAAGGAATGCGGCGGGCGCCCCCCGCCCCTCCGCCCTCGCCACCCCCGGTACCTTTTCCTCCTGCAGAGCACGCACACGGCCCAGAGCAGCAGAGCGGCGGCGGCCGCCCCGCCGTAGGTGCCGAGCTGCAGCGTGTCGGGGCCCATGCCTGCACCGCTCTCCTCAGCGGCCGCTCGCTGGTGCCTCGCCGCCGACGGGGAGGAAAGTTTCGCCCGTCCTCCCGCTCCCTGCCGGAGAGGCTCCCGGCCGGCCAGCCCTCCCCGCCCACCCGGAGCCCAGGGGGCTGGGTTTGGCTGCTCGGAGCCGGACTTGGCGAGCGAGCCCGGTGAGACCCGGCCGGCTCCTCCCCGGGGAGCGCCCGGCGCGGGGAGGGTCGTGCCCGCCCGCCCCCGCGGCCTCCCGGCGCCGGAGGGAAGCCCCGGCCTTTGGCGTGAGGGGAAAAGCACCGATCTGCCGGAAAGGTCCCGGGACGGAGACTGGGTCGGGGGGTTCCATAGTCATCCCCCCGCTCTCCCGCTCCCCATCAGCCCCCCGCACCCCGAAAGAGGCTCAATGCCACCACTCACCCAGGCGCGGGTACCGCAGTAGCGCGTCCCCAGAGTGTACTGCGCTGGCTTGGGTAGGGAGCAGCTCCAGCAGCCCTTTCACCTCCACCTGGTTTTGGTACCAACACCCTCTGCGTGTACCCTTCTTAAAAAGCAAGAAAGCACGCGTCTCCGCCCTCCCACCCCCGGCTCCCAGTTTCAAAAACCTTAACCTGAGGTAGGATAAACTAGACGTGAAGAGTGAAGGTTGGCTCTTGATGCTGGGCTGCGCAAGAAGCCAGGTCGAGTCCCCAAGGGACCCGCTCCCAGTCCTCCCAGTGTCACAGTGCCAGCCATTCTGCTGTGTTACAGAGAGGGACAAGAGAGGAGGAGGTGAGAAACCAAAACCTGGAGATTCCCAGTTTGAGGAAGCAGGATGGGGTGGAGTGGGGCAGAGGTACAGAGAGGTTGGTACTGTGTAGCTGGGCAGGGGGCTCACAAAATACCAGGGCAGCAGTGGTACCCTACAGCTCTGCTGCTGTTGCATGCAAAGTACGCTCCCAAGCACTGCTGTGATGTAAGATACTGTGTAATACAAAATTGACGCTGAATGATGGAGTAAGATGCTTCAGTTTCTGGAACTGCTGACAGACAGAAGTTCCTGTACCTTACTCTCAGCTGTGTGCAGTATTGCTAATTTCATGTTTCTCAATGTCTGGTGGTTTATGCGTTCATTTCATCTTGGAAACAAGTTGTACAATACTCAGTTTTTCTGAATTGCCCTGTTGTAAGTTTCCTCTGAATCGTAGTGACACAAATATATCTCAGCAGATAAAAAATCCAGTTAGCTAAAAAAAAAAATCCTGACTTTAGCAGATCTCCTAATTTTTCAAGGCCTGAGTCATATCTGAAGACTGGGAGTTGGCAGCACTGTGTGTCTTCTTCCTCAAAAATTCCTGTTAATTTCAGTGAAATGCTCAAAAATGCCTTTGTATTAATCAGAGAAAATGTGATTAATGTGCCTCACATCAAAGTGTCTCACCACTTAACACCACTTAAAACCATCAGCTGTCCTTCAGGAGGCCAAAAAATCAGACATCCTTATTGTGCAATACAATACACAGAGGGAAACCATAAGAGAAACTAACATTTCACTCATCGCTTTGTAGGGCTTTTTGTAGGGAAATGCATTTGAAATCCCCAGCCTGGGAATCCCAAGGGGTTTCTTAGCTACTAATTTTGTTAATTCTTGTAAAAGTAGTAATTTAGAACTAAAAGGCATTGCACTGTAAGGCATTTCACGGTGTAAAATGTTACTCATTTTACAAGTGACCTCTGCTGTGAAAATTGAGTGTTTCACTTCACTATAATGAGAAATAAGTGTTCACATACAATTAAATAGCTATGGCAGCTAGAGGAATCCCTTATTCCAAGTCAAAATGTCAAAACCTGAAGAAGATCACTGTACTTCTGTTAGAGGGCATGAAGAGGGTTGCAACAACAGTTTATAATTTGCCCTGTTTCTATTTAAGTTACTGTCTCAGAACAATTGTAGATGAAAAAACACACCACCACACACCAAAACCCACTGCAACATGAGCAAAACTGTTACCTTAAAATACAGGGAACACAGCCTGAAAGGTCCTAAGTACCCTTAAGAGCACTGCGTACTCTTCTGTGGCAACCCTTTAAAAAAAGCCCAAGAGGATAGATCAGTTTCTCCTCAGCTGGTGAAGGAATCTTGAAGAGTTAGAAGCCCAAACCTGTTAAAAGTCCCATGTTGCCTTTATAGTATAGACTGCCTCAAAGGCAGATCCAGCTGGATGGTTTTTGCACGCTGTACGCAATTAAAATGATATGAGGTGTGTCTGTACATGTTGTTATCCTTGCTGGTGGGGTGTAATTGCTGTTGTGCCATGACAGTAGGATTGGCTCCCTGGCAAATTTTTTTCCAGTGCAGTTCCTATACTTAGAGGCTGCCAGAAACAACTGGAGGCTGTAGAGAGGTGAAAGCATTTGCAAATATACTCTGGGTTGGGGGTGGGGAGGGATGGAGAATTTGTAAGATGAGCTTGGAGGGCTTTTCTGTTGAAAGATGCCGAAGATTTCGGAGAGGTTCTTGATGCCACGGTAGTAAGCCTAAATAGATAGATAGATCGATAGATGCTCAGTTACATTTCTCCTGTTTAAATTGTGAACATTCTGTACATATGCTACAGTTCAAAATGCATACTGTGTGTATGTTTCATCCTGCCAATGTTGTAAGATGATATAGATCATATTTTTTTGTCTTATGAAAATGCAGAAGACTCGAAATAAACTTCGAACAGTATATACTGCAATCTGTACTGTATGTTACACATCACAGTGTGATTTTGCTATATGCAGCACATGGACAAATGCCTGTTCTACTGGGTAGCTTTCGTGTGCACAAGGATTTAGTCTCCCAGGCTCAGACAGGAGCAGATTCTCCACCACCGAAACACCAGTGAGATGCGTGTTATAAGCGATGGCAGGAATGATGCTTATTTTTCCGCTTGCCTAGCGCTCCTCGTTCTAAGGCTATTTTCAACAGCTTACAGCCTCGCTCTGCTGTAGCCACTGCAGTTATACTGCAAGCCCATTCTTGCCTTCAGTTTAAATGTACACAAAGTATTTCAGCCAAAACAACCCATGTACTTTTGCAAGCAACACTAAGGGAAAATACCCGCGGTAACATTTTTAGTGATTTCGAGAAACGGCAGTGGCACCAGACTTTGAAACGGGGTCAACAAATTAACCTCTGTGTCAAAGATAATCTGTCCACATTTATTTAGGTTATAAGCCCCAAAAGAAGAGAGGTTTTGTATACTCTAGTGACCCGCTGGACCTTTGGAGCTTAGTTCAGTGAAGATGCCACTGGAACTGGGTCGGCTTCCAGCTCTCAGCTCAGCAGCTGTTTTCTCTGAAAGTGAAGCTCTGAGCTAATAGAGATCGGGCTGAATTCAGGGCAACGGAACTAAAAGCCTTTTTGTTCACTGCTCCCCGTCTCCCTTCCTGCTGGAATACAGGCAAAGGGAAGTGCAGTGATTTAAGTGTAGGACAGAAAGGCTACAGACCTCCCAAATCTCACTAGATTTAAGACTAAGACGTTTGATTCTCACTTTACATTCTCTTGGGAACGGATCAATCTGCATTTAATGCTTTTGTAACGCAGCGCTGCGTGGCCTCCTGTGTCAATCACAGCCGGTCGGGCTGAGCTCTGAACAAGACCCTGCACCAAGAAGTGGCAAGAAGTCCCACTCACCCACTCCCCTGCCTCTGCACTTCCCACTGTCATGTGGACTGACATGCCAAACACTTCCCTGCTAGGTGCACCAACACATGAGCTAGTGTCCTGACAGGAATTAAAAAAAGAAGCTGAGAGGTTTAGAGGTTTACAGGGGCAGGAGTGGTGGGGTTAGTTGGTAGAGGTGGGGAACTGAATAGGCAAAGTGATTATGAATGGGAACCAGGGAAGGAAATAGGAAAGAGGATTAGGAACAGATGATTGGAAACTGGGGATGAATGAGCAACGTGAATTTTGGGAATCAAAGGAAAGGAGGAGGAGAGACAGAATAGGAAAGATTTTGAGGAGGAGTGTGAGAGAACTGACACCATGTCAATGCAGAGGTTAAGATGTGGAATTGTGATATGACTCAAAGGTGAAATCCATGAAGAGGGGTGTAACTGGAAATGAGTGGGAATGGCAGTATAGGAGAGGAGAAGCAAGAGGCTGAGATCAAAACCATGGAGATAGTTCCTACAGTTTGCAAGCTGGGTCTCAGAGGGAAAGAAGAAAGGGATTTGAGTCAAAAAATGACACTGGGAAAGCATAAAAACAGTGGGCAAGTGAATCAAGAGAAGAAAGGTCCAACAGAAGGGGCTACAGATTCCTGACTGTAGATTCACCTTGTCTAAAATGGTACAACTGCAAAGAGCCTCAAAAGACACAGTCATCTTTCTCTGTACTGCCATTTGTACCGTAAGTCATGCAATCCTGTCATTTCCCTTTTATTTTATCTAACTGTTGCATGGTCACAGTGAGAACTGGTTACTTCCTAATCTGGCAGAAAGCTCACTCAGCAAAGGAGAAGAAGGAATAGTGTGCCACAAGATAAGCTGTTGATTCGATCATCCTGAACTTTCCTTTTAGGAAAAAAGTTCTTCACTGAAAGGGTTATCAGGCTGCCCAAGAAGGCAGTTGAGTCACCATCCTTGGATGTATTTAAAAGATGGGTGGATGAGGTGATTTAGTAGAGGACAGGTATGTTTGAACTCGATGATCTCAAAGGTCTTTTCCAACGGAGTGATTCTGTGAAACCATACAGAATTAGCTTCTGTGAGGAGATGAGGAAGCAGCCTATGATGTCGACTGTGGTGACACATCCTAGTCTGAGAGTTAAGTGAAAGGAAGCTGTGCTCCAGTGTGGAGGTTTTCAGTCATGGTGATGCTCGGAGTAATTCTAGTATGATGTTATGTGGGAGAATTTTCACCTTTAACTCTGGCTTTTTAATGAGAAAATTTAATATATAAATATACCTATAAGGAAGTAATTTAGGGATGAGCTTTACAGTTAAATCTGGATTATATAGAGGGTAGAGAGCTCCTGCTTCTTTCTCAGAGCTGGAAACTTTGTAAAGCAAGGACAGGGACTGCAAGAGCAGCAGCTCTTCTGGCTAAGTTAAAGACTTTCATTGAGAGTATTCCATCCTTTTCTGTGGTAGGTCATATACCATCATACTGCACATAGGCTCATTGTCTGATAGTCCCTCATTTTCCACAGGTTCTTGAGAGCTTGGGCATGATTTGCCAAAGTGCTAAGCCCATCAAAAGATAAGTATCTAGATGTAAAAGCCAGTAGCGTACTCAGGTCTTGCCTTGAATATGCAAAGCACTCTCAGCATGGAAAACCCAGCATTTAGCTTCCCTAGTGATGTGTGTCTGTGAAAATATTAATGCTGATGCACCGTAACCAAAATTTATATTTGCAACATAGTAAGGTATCCAGCTCTGTGCCACATGTAACATCACACAGTTTTGAATACTGCCTTATTCCCTATAGAAGATTGTGCAGACAGAATTTGGCTGAGTTTTGATGAAAAATAATGGAACTATGTCATACTTACCTTCACTGAAGGCATAAAATTCTGATATCTCTTACATTTCTAATAGCTGACTTCGTAACCTTCAAAATTACTTTTTTTACAATTGATTGCTATAATTCAGTTTTATTTGCCTTGGGAATAGTGCAGTCTTTGCAAGCACTAAATATTTGGGGCAACTAAAGAGTGTTTGTGCTACTATGAAAACAAATACCATGTATTAACTTATTAACTGGCAGGTGTATGTATATAAACAACATCTGGGCAGTTTTCTTTTCTCTGGAGTACTAAATGAAGCTATAGCATAGATTGGAAGATAGGTGAGGAGGAGAGGAGAGGAGAGGAGAGGAGAGGAGAGGAGAGGAGAGGAGAGGAGAGGAGAGGAGAGGAGAGGAGAGGAGAGGAGAGGAGAGGAGAGGAGAGGAGAGGAGAGGAGAGGAGAGGAGAGGAGAGGAGAGGAGAGGAGAGGAGAGGAGAGGAGAGGAGAGGAGAGGAGAGGAGAGGAGAGGAGAGGAGAGGAGAGGAGAGGAGAGGAGAGGAGAGGAGAGGAGAGGAGAGGAGAGGAGAGGAGAGGAGAGGAGAGGAGAGGAGAGGAGAGGAGAGGAGAGGAGAGGAGAGGAAAAAAAGGATGGGCTGGGAAGGAAATGCAGAGAATCAGCTTTCAACAGCCCTGTACATTATAAGGATGAATTAGCAGTAAGAGTGAAATACAGTGATTTGCAAACAGAAACAGTTCACGATAAAGCCTTAAGAGTACAGAATTACCCAAGTGAAAAGAAAGAATGACTGAAGATTGCAGATGAAAAATCCTAAAAGTTTTATCAAGTGTAGTATTGATGGACTGTGATGTAAGAATATTGTATGAGCCAAATAGTTAGACAGTAGAAGCAGTGGAAAGGGAGACAGTAAAATCCAGGTGGGATTGTCACGAAGGATGATAACACTACTGGCTTTAAGGAAACTGGGAATCCACCCACAGACATTTCTGAAACCCCACATTGGGAAATGCTGGAAACATATTACCACAAACAAAATAAAATCACTGGCTGGAGTATCTTCCTAAAATGATGAATCATTTGCATCAGGAATGTTAACTGTTTCAAAACAGGCCAAATGTATATAGCAGATACATTGAAAAAAAAAAAAAAAAGAAAATCTCCTCTCTAAAAAGGGGGTAGACCTCCTAAACTAAAGTAAAACCAGTAGTACACTCAACAGCTTGCAAACTGTCTTGGCAAGAGCAGGGAAGGTGGGGCACTGCCAGGCAGATCAAAGTGCAGAAGAAAATTTTTAAAGAGCAATGCTGAAGGTTACTGCATACATGGAAGTTAATTATCAATAAAGCACAGGGTAATAATCATTAACTAAAATCACATTTTATGTCAAAAAGTGGAAATATACACAAGCATTGAATGCACTCTTGTGTATTTACATTCCAACTGAAAAGAACTGCAGTTAACAAAGGAGGTTTTAAGGAGAAAAAGCTGATAAAGACCTGAAATGCAACTTGAATAACTCAGTCACAGGATTCCTAAATCCTGATGTCTTAGACTAGTGCTGGCTATATCTTTGCACAATCAGCTTTTCTTTCTCATTAGCCACTTCTGGATCACAGTTTATCAATATATTAGTGCTATGGATATTTTAAACCATGCCTTTAAATTAGATAAAATCTGTTCTTCATGTTTTGTTAACTTCCTGAATTTCTTGGTCATCTGACATGACTTCATCTAAGTGATCAGTCATGTCATGACAAAGATACATTTAAAGGATTTGAGTTTAAACTTCATTGTGCTTAATAGTTTCAATTAAGCGTAACTGTGAAAAACAAAAGCAATCATAGGACAGTAAATTCAAACAGTGTATGAAGAGTTCAAAAACTGTCTTATCAGCCAGTCATTCAGAGTTAGTGTGAGATCAGTTTAGTCAAAGCTATTCGAGATCGCTTTTTATGATTTAGTTTAAAAAAACAAATCAGATGTACTTCAAGGTGACTTGTAAGCTGCTTCTTTCTTTTCCATTAGTCTGGCTTTATTACCTTTACTGTTTCTTCTCCTTGAGAATCTATTTGAAGCCAATACAGAAGTGGTTTGAATCTCAGAGTATAGCATTTTGACTGCAGTGCCCTAGCAGATTAAAATCTGGAGCTGTTCTCTCTCACCTATCTGTGACTTTCTCTGATCCTCCTATATTTCTGGTAAAGACATTTCATTTGCCCATGAATCAGCTTCATCAGTTTTCACTTGCCCATATTAAAGTAAGTGAAATCTGAGTTAGTCCTTTGTCATTTAAAGAGCCACACTCAGCTTCTTCAGGAGTGCATGTATGTTCTTGCCACAGAGATGTCATGGCAAGGGCAGGCGCTAATGACCCATCATTATGTCAGTCAACTGATTTTAGTCTTGTGCTGCAAATCTGTCAAAGCCTGAAGTTGGCTGATAAAACCATTGGAGCTACTAAATATGCATGGGGCACACCTATGGGAGGTGGTTTGATTAAAGGAATTGGGCGAGGAGGGGGATAGAGTCTGTACTTTGAACTCTATCCAAAATAGATATTTTTTTCTCCATTATTCTGTGGATGGAAAAAAGCTAAGCTCAGGCAGGTCTAAAATTTGACCTCAGAAGTTACTTTTTCTTTATATTTCCCTAAAATAAAAGAGAGGAGCAAGCACATATTCTTTAAAAGTGGAAGTGGGAAGTATGTATGCAGCCAGCATGTGCCCATGGCTACCTTCCAGTTTTGCCACAGGCTAAATTGAGACTGAGCCCATGTTCAATTTATTATGATATTAGAAAGCACTGGAGTTTCCCTTTACACTTATATTTAAGTTGCCCTCTGAAGGGAGGTGGTATTTTCCTGAGTGTCATCTCCATAGGAGAACAGACGCCGCTAAGAAGATGTAGGAATTGAGAGAGGAATAGAAAAATGATGCAGCCCTATGAATTCGAGCACTGGGCTTTCAAAATAGGAGAGAACATGCATTTTGTAAGCAAAAACTCATGAGTTGGCTCTGAGAGGTAAAACAATCATGATTTGTTCCTTAACATGCACACACTTTTAAGTGGGATGACAGCATTTTGATCACCTAGCTGCTGACTACACAAGCTCTTAAAAATACTCCACAGATAAGCGTTCTGTGGGTCATCACAGTAAGTAGCTGATGAAAGTGGCAATACATGGAGGCATTTATACCTCCTTGGATATCTAAAGCCGCTCAGAAACACCTTTTTGGTGGTTCATCTGTGCATAGGCATTAGTGTTATAACTGAAATTAAGCAGTGGAGTTTGAGTGGGTTATAGTGTTGAAGTAACGGAACGAACACTTGAATGTTATTCTTTTTTATGTCTGTAACACAGACAAGGGGATGCTTGATTACTAGGGAAAAGTGTGAAAATAGAAGTAAGGGAACTCCTTGAATCCATTCATTTTCTATCAGAGCTGTGAGCTGGACCCATTTGGAGTTCACTGGTTATCACTACATATCTTCTAACACAGACTTTCTAAAATTACTTAAAAATGTCTGCACTTAGAAAACCTCATCTTTGAAAAGTGGTTTGGTTTTAAAAATATTGTCTATAAACACACTTCTGGCCTAATACTCAAGGCCGGGTTAAAAACTTGGGAAAAAGTGTAGTGTTGTGTCTGTGGGGGAAAGCGTTTGAATTAAGGGACTTGTCTACATTGTAATTCAAATTCAACTGATTGCTTCATAGCTTGTTATACCCTGCAAATGCCGGATGTATTATCAGATACAGACCCCAGTGGTTTAACCAAGGCAGTAGTCTCCTAGTCGTGCCACCCATAAAAGTGCAAAAGTAGACCAAGATGGAGTTCATGAACACCAATCAAACAAATAGCTCCTACAAATGTAAGCACATGAGACCTCATCAAGAAATTCCTAAACCAGAAAAGATTTGAAAGAGGAAAATAACTGTTTACCTTGCAAAACATCATTTTTTTTTCCTTCCAGGCAGAAAAATTGGTGATGGGTGGGATCAGCCGTTTCCTTGATGCTACCCCATTTCTCTACAAAGAGCAAAAGCCTGATTTCTACCTCAGACTAAAATGGGGTGTTTCCTGTTTTAACATTTCCAAGCCTTCCTCTAGCCATTACTTTTTTCTTCTGCCAGGACTGCTGCTTCCTGCTTCTGCTGTCTGCTTGCTTGTTCTGACTTTCTCTTTTGCACATCACACATGGCTTCTGCTTCCAGAAGCAACATGGTGCTTCCAGCTAACGGTACCTTTCTGCTTAGTTTCAGTTTCTGGATAAGCTATGTTTTGGGATGTGGCTTCATTTCCTTCCCTTTGTCCTTACTCCAGATAGAAGCATCACTTCTACCTTTGAAGGCAGAAGAAACTGTGAAAGTCAGTAACCAGTTGCATCAGTTTCAAAGATGTGTGATCCCAACATCCATTATGCTCTTGTATTATATTCACAAGCACTAAATGATGATATATATTTTCAACAGACCCCTGTAAATGTCAACTTATATATATTCAGAATGTAAATTATCCTATTTCCTTTCTTAATTCAGAAAAAAGGTACCATTTAATCAAAAACCAAGCCTTTCCTCTATTGCTTTTTGTGATACTTTATAGAATTCTCTATTGTCTCAGGCACATTTTTATATCAGATGGCATAGGCTTGTTGAAAACATATCAATTTTATATTTAATTCTGTACTAATTTCTGTTACATCTAATTACATTTCTGTCATACTATATTGGAGTTAAACCTAAGAATTCCATGCCTTTTTTCCCTAGGTAAATTGCAATAAACATGTACAAAAATAAAAGAAATACCTAATTAGTGGTGCCAAATTCCTGAGAAATTTTGTGCTTCTTGATCTTCTTTCAGAATTAAAGTTTACTTCTGTTTGCATTCAGATTTCTAACCCAGTGCTTGGACTTTAGAGGAGAATAAAGAAGACTTTGCTTTAGGAATCTGTTTCTATCAAGTTATTTGTTAAAGTATCCTTATCAATAATTTCATTCCATAAAAGAACAGTGTTATATTTTTCTTTTTATGTGTATATATGTATATATATATCATAAAAAAGTTCATCTTCATCCAGTATATCACTTAGACACCTGCTTAGCTTTAAAAGCTTGTATTATCTCTTTGAACTCAAACCCCTGGACTACTTAAGAAGTTCAATGGCATAGTGAGGAGCATCTGTTGGAAACTTTGTGCTTCGAACAGATACTGTTTCAGCTCTTAAAATAACACCAAGGACTTGAGCCTTTAAGCCTTTCACATTTAGGACTCCCACCAAAGCCAGGGGAAATCATCATGAAGCGGGAAGTGTAATAGCATAATTATTTATCTGCCAGAAGATGCCATATTATTCTATCGTCTATTGAAATAAAATTGATACCTCTACAAGTTCCTGTCTCAAGAACTTTGAAAGCAGTGAAATATGTGCAGGAATTATTAAGTATTTTCTTTTTATTTTCTCAATCTTAAAATCTTTTCCTTAAAAGTGTACAGCAAGTAAAATATTAGGGAAATATTTTCTCCACTACAATGGTATCCCATCTTCCCATAGAGTGTTTTTCTAAGCACAGAATTATATTAGTGGAAAAACCCTAAATAAAATTAAAATGTCATAATTCATTTTTTTACTTTAAAAGAAGTTTTAACTGGCAGTAAACCAAAGCATTTTGCCTTGGTATTTATTGACAGTGCAACATGTTGAGTTTCAGGTGAGTGGCTTGTTTTGTTGCACAATCTGGAGAAAAGAGAATCTTAAAGCACACACAGAAGATTTGAATAACTCTGATGCCCCTCACTCATATACTGTTTAACAGTTAGTGTTAGTTACTGCAACAATGAAAATAAGGAATTGTATTTGAAGTGTTTGCAATATAACTTTTCCCTTTTCTGCTTAGTATTGTTGCTCTAAATGACAGCAAATGGAGTGAGGCAACAGCAAGGTCATTCATGGTCTGATACCAGTGGGGGTGTCTCTGATGTCTCCAATGCAGCTATGCCAGGCTACATCAACTGGGAATATGACCCAGAGCTCTGAAAAGCATGTATCATCACTGTGGCCATCACAAGTGGCCTACTCCTTTTTTCTAGACAGTAGTTAGTATCAGAAGCAGTAGTGTAAGCTACAAGATCCTTGTAAAAGTTGGTTAGGCAATGATATTTTTAATGGATAAATGTCCTAGTTCTGAGGGATGTTTTGCTTCTGCTTGGAAGAATGAGAAGGTGCAGTCCTCCTCAAACACCCAATTTTACAGTAATATTTAGTATTATAACTGTTATTACTACCCTATTAATATCCCTTCCCATAAGCATTTATAGATCTTGTTCATGAATAATACCTGATGATTATTTTTAGAAATGTCTAATCCTGCTCAACACTTGTCCTTTTGCCTTAATCTTGAAAGGTTTTTTACTTATATTTAGCTTTGAACGTGGGAGTCCAAAGTGCACCCATTTTCTGGCTTCAACATCTTGGCAGAGAGCTGCTCCAGCCTCGGGGCTGGGTGCCTCAGCTCCACCTTGAATCTTTGGCTTTCTTCCATTTGGCATGTTCTAAGTGTTGTGCTTTTGAAAGGTGCTGGATCCGTGAATCTCAAGGCCAAAGTCTTCTAAATAGTCACAAAATAGCAGCAGCATGGACAGTAGGAATGCAAGGTTTTCACACAGCAAACAGTGCTGCACAGAAGTACTGTGTCAGCCCCGAGAAGGTGCTTCAGCCACTAGGTCATTCAGCGTGATCCAAAGAGTCGAGAGCCTCAATTCTTCAACTTAGACTGAGTAGTCTGCTAATATATTTGATGATATATGTCCATAACCAGCTGCCTAGCCCAGATAGCGCTTATTTTGCTTAAAAGGTAATAAATGTGGCCCTAAACTCCGGACTACCCAAAGAAATCAAAACAAGTCAAGTGTCTTTCTGAAGCCCAGCCTCTGTTGTGCCCCTCCTTGCTGAAAGGCTCTCACTGCTGGAACTTGGCAATGAGCAGGTTACTGCACTGAGAGAGAATTTCAAATTCAAAGACCATCCAGATCTTAAAATGTCAACAAAACACCTGCTCTTCCAGCGTCAGGAGGCTACTGATGAACCACAAATGCCATTTTTAATTATGTACAGATTACTATATGGGGGTTTTAAATCACCTATGTCAAATTTTTGGTGTAAGCTTATAAAACAGTGAGTGCTTAGTTTGCCAAAGCATGCAGGAAACCTGCCTTTTAAAACAAGTTTCTGACAATACTCAGCAGCAACATACCCAGTGGTTCCTTGCTGTCCTTCCTGTGACAAGCAGGGTACTCATCCCCAACACCTCTATGGTCTCAGTCAGGCTCTTTTTTTGATGGATGGCATTTTGAAAAGTAGTAACTAGCACTAGATCAAGTGCAGATAGTTAATTGCTTCTGACGATCCCTTCTGATGCTGCTTGCAAGTTGGAAATGCTTGTGGACACAGGATTGTTAATAAAGTGCTGCATTCAGAAGACTCAGAGTACAGTGCCAACGGGCAGACAGAAACCATGTCCCCTTGGGCTCTATCTGACTTCTGTTGATCGCATTTGTCTGATACTCAGATGGTTCTTACAGCCTTTTCTGGCTCTCTAGATTTTACTGTTTGATTGAGAGCAGACAGTGAACTCAAACTGTGACTTGGGAGGCTTAGGTTGGTCATTTGGAAGCAATTTGTCACCAGGAAAGTCACGCAGTACCTGAAGAGGTTACCCAGAGAAATCAGGATTTAGCCCACCCTGGGAGATTTTCAGCAGCTGGCTGGAAAAAGTCATACCTGATCTCGAGTTAACGATAGCCAATTGTTCCAAGTGAGAGGCTGCAGTAGAAAACATCCATAAATTCCTTCCAACTAACATGACATATTTACCTTTTGTTGCTTTCTTAGGATTACTGACATTCATGTTCTACTTTGGAAAGGAAGAGTAATTGTTAAACTTGGATGTTTATACTGAACAAAGGCTTTTTTTTTTTTTTTAGTAGTGAGTAACAATAAGGGAGAATTAATATAGGTTTTGATGCTGATGTATTAAAATGAAAATACACATGGCCTGGGAGAGCTAGAGTGGGAATGTCTTCCTCCTCACCAGCCCACAGAGCTTTGCACATATGGTAGCCCACTTTGAATTGCTCGGAAACTTTATCACAACATTTGCAAAAAGTGATTTGTGTTTTGGGACGGTAATTCATTTTTTAGAAACTTTCTTTTTATTGACTGCTAGAGATGGGCTGAAGCCAGTTGTGTCTGAAATGAAACCAAAAGCCTCATGAGCAGATGGCCTAGCATGTTCAGCAAAAGTGCTATCTGGAAATGTGATGTATTCTTCACTAATGAAGAACCTCGAGGACTATCCTCTCTGTTTATCATCAACCTCTGAATGTGCACCGTTCCCTTATTCTCACAGGCACTGCTGCAAATGAGAAATAACAAATAGGAATAAAACTAAGGTTTGAAGATTGCACCACATCTGTATTTTTGTTCCATGTCAGTAACGTTAGATTTGGGGACAGGTTTTTGGGTTGTTTTGTTCCTAATGTCTAGTAGCACAAATATTTCTAAGAGTTAACTTGTCTATACATATATGAACTGGAACATGTCTGTATCTGTAAATTCAAACCACACTAAACAAACATTTTGAAACCACAGTTTCCTTGGCTATCTCATCTGATTTTCCTCCCAGTTTATACATTGTAGGGATGGGGAGGAGGAAAAGGAGGCATGGTTCCTACATGCTTTCAGCTAGTTTCAAGGTTACAGCTACCTTCTCCATCCACTGCTTTCCTCAGGTTAATGTCATGTTTGCCTGGCTTTCACTGCCAGACTCTTAGCTTGCCTCCTGTCACATCATTACCTGCCACTTCAACACAGCCTGTTATGTTTAAGATCAGAACATTTACGTGTGTTTTAATGAGCAAATATGAATATGTAGGTGTCTACATATGAGGTAGGTAGTTAAACTCCCATTACATTCAATGGGGACAGTCACCCTCAAATGGACAGGCATTACTGAGATTATCTCTGGGCTCTGGGCAGCACAGCTCACCAGTAAACACCAAGGGGAACTGGACACCTAAAGCATGGGAAACACCTACAAAAGAAGTCTAAGATGTATTAATATGGAGCTGATTCCCACCCTGGCCGATTCCCAGCTGTACTGTCTTTTCTTCCCAAGATGCTCATTCAGTTCTTTTTGTCTTTGTGTTGTTTTTCCACCCCCCTTGCTCCTACATGTCTTGTTTAATTCATTGTGTTGTCTCATTTCATAATTTGTTCTGTAACAATATATTTGAAATCTGCTCTTTAACAACAGCCTTTGTTCATACCTGGTTTAACTCCTGCTCTGATAGCATAGCTTCCTCCTCCTGACATTGTTTGACACAAATCATTTGTCCTCTCACCTCAGTTTCATATTTAACAATACAAACATATTTGTTTTCCTGAAGAAGGGAGATTTATCTTTAAATTTAGGTTCTGTTAAATAAAATGGAATTCATTGTGACTGGCTAGGGTTTCAGCTATCCATTTCTAAACAAACACTGCCTATGGTCTTGTTAACATGCCTGATCCTTGGGCATGCTAATTTTTAAAAGTCTTTAAAATCAATGGGAGTTATGGAAGCTTAATCCATCTCCTGATTTCTGTGCAAGTTTTTCTCCATGGTGGTTTCTGACTGTGTCTGTACGAACAGCATGGCAACAATAAAGCAACCAAGGAGTAGAGGGTGTATGCAATGCACAAATTATGACTACGACACCAAAGAACCTTTAGTTTCTCCCAAATATATGTCTCTGAGTAAACATGAGAAGACTAGCTCACATACAGTAAAACTGTGGGCTATACGGTAAGCTTCATTGCACTGGTTTAAATCTGGAATGATTTAATTTACTCCAGCCTAACTGAGATCAGAATCTGCCCATATAATCAATACAGTAGGCATATTGACCTAAACCTTCTGGAAAGAAATAAATACTGTCAGGAACAGTCCTCTCACAAGGAAACAGACAAAACCACCTGACTTTAAACAGACTTTTAAAAAACACATCTCTTATGAAATCTCTTGGGAGCAGGAGTTCTTTCACTCTCCCAGGGCATAGCAAGCAAAGCAAGGTAAGTTATCTTGACACCCAGTCCTCGAGCAGCAGATCTTTTGGGGAATGAACAAAGTGCTCTGTAAAGCCAGCCTGGCTTATCATCAGAGTCAACTGTATCCTTGAAAAGTACAGCTGGGGTTAGGGAAGCTGCAGAGAACGCTTCTGTTACACTGACATGCATCTCCAAGCGAAGGAATCATCATGACTTCAGTTTCAGGGTAAGTATTTTTAGTGTTCCTTCCTCCTGAGGGAGGGTTTCTATCATAACCCATTGATTTCCGTGGAGATTATTGTGAGATATAGGGGTTTGGGGGTTTTGGTTTTGTTTTTTCTTAACAAAGAGTGAAATAAACTTAAAAAATTTACATGCTTTTCAAGAATTTTCCTTAATACAGTTACACTCTATGAATTATTTCCAGCAATCCTGGACTTTGAAGTGAGAGTCTTTGTCATATTACATAGTTACTATGTTATGCAAATAAATATACACATATATATGTGTACAACTCTCAGGAAATATTGCCTTCCTCTGTTTTGGGCAACCCAAATAATTTGTTGACACTTTGGGAGTCATATGACTTAATGAGAACAATACCCAGCTGACCAGTCTGCCAAGAGAAATGAGTCTGTGTTGTAAAAAATGAACAAAGATTCTTTTTTTCTTTTTTTTTTTTTCTTCTGGAGTTCTGATTCCTCATTAAATAGTAAGTTACTTTTGACAGATGTGCTGTAGTTGTATTCATTTTTAATCTTGGCCATATGGAGGCATAGTGGAATGATGTTTCAGACATTCTACCAGTCCAGGATTTCTCAAGATGAGGAAAGCAAACATCAAATCCACAAAACTGACGCAGAAATAGATTTTTCTTTTAATTCCACCCCCACCTCCCCCTCCCCCGAGAGAGTCAAAATTTCCCAAATGTATCAACTAAAATTCTCAGTAGCCCTGACTAGACTTTGCTAAGTCACTGAAAGCAGGAAAAACTTGAAATCCTATGGTGAGTCAGTAGGATTTCGAGGAGTGGGTGCTCTTGGTTCAAGCAAGGGTATTATTATTGCTACTTCCTGCTGTAATGTGTGTTTAGAAGCAGTCCCTTAGTGCAACTTCGCAACGAAGCTCTCCAAAATAGATTTATTTTTTCTTATTAATTGTATTTGTATAAGCTAAACTAACAATGTATGGGCTGGAAAGTGGATGGCTTCTGCTTTTCATTCATATGTGCCAGCAACAGAGGAGTTGCTCTGTTTTCCAGAAGTGGAATGTGAATTGCTAAGAAGAAGCCATGCCCCAGCCAGTATTTTCAGGGTGGCACTTCTGAAAGAAGCAATTCAAAATCTAACATTTCATCTGTTTATTTACTATGTGCAGGAACCTGGTTTTCTCAGTTGGTTGTTAAACAAAACAGCTGTCTACTACACATCTGCTTTCAAAAATATTAGCAGATTGTGCAATGGAAGATTAGGGAAGCTTATTTTAATTTGAAATGAAATAATGGGGCAATCTTAAACCTGAGATCTCATCCCAAATCTTTGTTTTGCTCTAGATAATGGTGCTGAGCAAGTAATATTGGTATCTTCCTACTGTCCTGCCTGTCAGTCTTTCCCACGTGGCAGCAGCCTTTGCTCATATCTCTTTGAAGTTTGGGGAAACCAGTGATCAGGAGAAAGATTTCTTCCAAATTATAAAATCATAGCAAATAAATTAATTAGCTATCTATGAATTTTTCAAATTGTTTTTGAGAGGCCTAAGCACTGGGTTTGAAGATTGGTGGCAAGAGCGACATTGCTTTGCACAATCTAAGCCACTACACTTCTCTCATCATGGACTGAAGTAGGTTATTTAACCTTTTCTTTGCTGTGGATTAAGGACATGTTCACAGGTAGTTATTGGCCTTCAGCTTAAGTGAGATAACTGGAAAAGCTGCAAGAATTCAACTAAATGCTTGAGCCCTGAGTTCAGATTTGAGCCTAACTACTACCTAAGTGCCTTCTCACTGAGTCCTTCCATTTTTGCCACTTTTTCATAGGTGGGAAAGAATTTGCTCACTTGTGAAAGATTCTGTGCCCAAAAAAACCACTTGCAGGGTGCTTTGAAGACATAATTCAACGTGCCATAAGTTAATGACCCTAGCCCCATTTGAAGTAAGGCCTATCTGTGTGCTTTCTTTTGGGTGCTTCAGTTGTGACATTTTAAAAAAGCCCCAGTCATTAGAAAGCTCTCAGCAGATGTTCTCTCAAAATCAGAGCTACTGAAGACAGTCTCAATACCAGTTGTGTTTGGGTGGCTGTCAAAGTGGATGTGACAGAGCTTACTTGAGCCAAAAAGAAGCAGTGACTTTAAAAAAAAAAAATTAAAAAAAAAGGAGAGACACACACAACCCCTTCACCCCCCCCCCCCCTCCAAATCAATGTGTTAAATAGCCAGAGATCAGGAGAGCTAATCTCTATGTAAACTCTCTTCAATTGAGCTCTGTAAGATCTTTACTTAAGATTGGGCTTCTTGCAACATAATGGGAGATGTATAATCAAACCGGAATGGATATTTCTGTGTCAGTTTCCTGTCTATGTCTGGGTAGAATTTCTGTATAGTAACAATTATTCTTTAAGTATGAAATTTACTCCTTTTTGTTATGGAAAATTCCCACAACTTCTCATTTCTCAAGGGGAATTCCAGTCACACCAAGTGAAAATTGTTTAAAGGAACATCTGTTTTCTCTCATAAATTATATGCCAACATCTTAATAGAAACGCAGCCCGCCTGTATATACTTCTGTGCTTTCACCCATTAATTACAGAGAACATTAAGGTTCCATTTTACTGTGCTTTAAACATCTGGTGCCAAAAGAAGCAGCAAGGAGAAGGGAAGCGTGATTATGTTATTAGACTCAGCGGTCCCAAAATACTGATCAGCACTCATTATTGTCTGTTGTTTCCATATGAAGCTAGTCTTCAATGTGCAGCTCACTGAGTACACATAGATACATATATCTTGTCAAATATATTTTGAAAATAAATATATAATTATAGATATGGTTTTCTGGATTTATAACAGTTAACAAAAGCATCACGCGGCCTAAATTCAGCCAACTTTAAATTTGGATGTGTTACCAACTTGATAACACATCCAAATTTAAATCTGGCATCCCTGAAATACCTGCAAGACTTTCTTAGAACCCAACAGTACATCAGGAAGAATGCTGCCATCAAGCTTTTGATTCAGTCCCCATGGTCACCATGCGCTAAATAAACAGCAGAGCAATCGGCCCTAACGCAGCGGGAGCGATTCCTCCTTCCCATGTGCAGTGACTACGGCCAAGGTGCAGTGTTGAACATTGTGTGATAGTGAGACTCAACATCTTGACTTGGCTTCCCACCCTAAGCTGGCCACAGCAATGCCAGCCTGGTCTGCATCTAGGAGAGAAAAGCAAATGATGTTGAATACCCATAGAGCTCTAAAGGAAGGCTTCTACTTTATTTGAAGCTAAAGCAGCTCCAAGTTCCAGCATCTGTTTTTATGTTCTAAATTACCCCAAGTAGTTTCTTCATTTTCCAAAATTGCACTTCCTTAAAATGCCTCCTATTACACTATCACATTTTGCTGTGCATTAAACATCTGGTATCAACAGCCTAAACAACAAAAAAGCATGATTATACTGTCAGACTTAATAATTCAGAAATATTAACCAGCTCTTACTCTATCAGGAGTTTTTCATGTGAAATTGGCCCTTGATGTGTATTTTGCACTTATGAGACTTTGCACATACCAGCATAAGATAACAGTGTTCAATCTTTCATGTAACTAACAGAGTTAATTTGCCTAAATGAAATCACTTTATCAGCAATACTCTTGCCCTGGAAAAACCAAGGGATTATCACAGTTTGTTAAAACATACCAAACTGCGATCTAGAAAATGGGGGCGGGAGGGATTTCTTCTGTGCAATAATAGATTAGGAAAGCTATTTAGCCTTAAGCAAACTTGAGAGCTATGGAGGCTGAACCATGTGGAAGGAGACCATAAAGCTCCTTGCCTGTTCAGTAACCAAATGACTGCTGCTTAGTTAGCTGTAAGCTTCAGTTTGAGACCTTTTGCTCCCATATTTAATTAAAACATCATTGTCATCTTCTGTGAGTACTGAGCTGTAATACTGCAGGCCTATTCAAGATCTGTTTCTTAATTGGTCTTAAATAGGTTAATTGCAATTCAAAGAACAAGTCATTACCAGTGGGATGCAAGTGCATGATGCAATGGGACAGAGCATGAGCTATTGGCTGGAATGCCTGATGAACAGCATAGCTATTATTTTAAGGTTATGGTTGGAAACGTTTTTATTGCATAGATTTCTGGAGTTCATTTCACCAGCCACTTCGTCCTTCCTACCTTTGCTCTGTGGGATCTACCCCACAGCTGTCCCAAACTGCACACCCACTGCTTGTATGTCACTCCACTAATGAAAGGAATGTGAATTTTTGGTGAATGGGGCAACGTCAATAATGGGAATTATTTGGGGGATTTTTTTCTTCTCCTTAGCAATCAGTTGCACTCTTGAGACAACAAAACTGATGTAATTCTGACTGCCTGTGAAGTCTCACCACCTACAGAAAACAGCTCTTGAACCCCTGTGGGATCCCTGAGGCATCTATGAGTGGTATGAATGCGTACCCAGGGTTTAATGGCACTGTCATTACATTACAAACACTTCCGTAATCAAAGCGCTTCAAAATCATACTGCAAGCATTTTCTAGCTTGCCCAGTAGCATTGGGTTAAATAACTCTCTATAGCTTTGTTTCCCAGTTATACCAACAGATGCTATTAATATATTAATGCTTCTGTGTGGGCTCTGGATGGTCAACCTTTTCAGGTAATATCCTTGAAATAGTACTGTATATGGAAAATGTATAGTTATATAATCCTCCAAAAGTCAAAGTAATTTAGGCATTCAACTAGGTGGATACAGATTTTTCATGAATGTTTTAAGGAAAGTTGCATTTTTAATCCTTTTACTGGCTTCTAGTCCTGCCAGGCACATAGTAACTTCCCCTGGAAATTGAACGGAGGATAATGTAAACCTCTTCAACAGGCAATGAAACTACTGTCTTCCACAAATAACCTGAAGCACCAGGGTCTGGCATGTTCCTTGGCATAAGGAATGAAAATAGCTGACCAACTTGTCTTTGCTCAACTCTGCTTCAACCGACAGGTCTTGGTGCAATTGTACCACCTCTGCACTCATGGGCTGGAGTCCTGGGAAGGACAACAATATTTCTTCTGTACATCTCAGGGTTTTATACTTCTGCCAGGAGCACTGGCACCATATGAAGGCATTTGCAATAGCAGCAAAGTGCACAGAGGGATTCGGAGAATGTCCAGTACATTTAAGGCAAAAACTCTCTGTTGGGGAGCGGCTTTCTCAGATAAGAATTTGAGATGGAAAGAGGAAAAGGTGTTCAAATTATGCATTGTAATTTCTGGGGATGAAAAGCTTTCTCGTGCCTTTTGCAACATTTCCTAAAGCTGCTTTCCTCTGGAATCTTGTTCTTTAGCCAGATGTCCTGAACAGAGAATGGTCTGTCCCCAGCTTCACTCTTAGCTTTGTGGTCAGTGTAGTCTCCAAAGAGCTTAGCTGTCAGCAGGATTCATAGATGCAAAATTGATGCAACTGGGGGTTAAACCATGAAATATTTTCAAAATTAAGACAAAGGTCTTAAGTGGCATAGAAAAATATCAATGCAGTAGAGGACTTGTGTGCAAATCAGTATTTAGGAAGACCCTGATCTCCTCATCTCTTGCTGGTGCTTTGCTGGTTGGTACTAGCTTTAGACAATAGAGTTTTCTGTCAAGATCAGGTAAATCTGTATTCTTCCTGTTATTCTTCCCATTATTCTTGTACTTGGCATGATAATTACCTAAAGAGCTTGTTTTCAAGGAGGTACAAAAAAAGCATGTTTAACATGCCTGAGAAAACACCCCAAGCATGCAGGCAATGGAAACGGAGCAGGTGGATGGCAAAAAAGAAGGTTATTTTTAGGACTTTGCAAAACCAAAATCTGAAGACTTGAAGCATGTCACATAGGTCACTGAACAGCTGTTAGACCATGAGCACTCTCAGTCTGCATTCAAATCAGTGAGCTAGAGGTAAAAGAACAGATTTTCAAGTACTGAATGTTCTCCTTCAACTGTTTTTGTTAATGGAATTTTACAGCTCAGAAAAAGTGACAGCACACTCTTGGTGGGATTCATTTGAATGTGTAAAGACATCTACAGAGGAGACTCTACATCTGAGTTACTTGCCTCGACCCCTGTGTTAGCAGCTGGAGACATAATCTTTTGAGGTATGATTCTTGCCATCACAAAGCAGGTATCTACAACAGGTCAGACATACATTCTCCTTCTCTCTGCTGACCAGCAAAGAAGCCAAGGGAGAAAATTTTGGATATAGCAGTCAGTCACTACAGACGTCCAAACTGTTTGAGATCACAAAACCCCTATACCTATGCTAAGGAATTCAGGAAAAGGACCAAATATTTTATAGAATAATGTTCAGGAAAACTAGATTCAGGAAAAAACTAGGCCACAAGAGCAAAAGAGAATGTTTTAACCAACTAAACAGAGCCTTTACAGATCCATTTATATGGTAAGTTATTTCTGTGTGCAGTATCAGGACTAAAAGGAAGACATAGTCTCAAACTTTACAGAGAAGGTGTAGACAAACTGCCATCAGTCTTGAGTCTTTCTGCAGTGGGAAGACCAACAACATTTCAAAACATGTGGCAGAATTACTGGTGATCACTATCCAAAGGGGTTTAGGGACAGGTACAAGCCACAGTTTGCAGGTAGAGGTAATATCTGCCATCAAGACAGCTGAAGTGTTTAGAAACCTACAAGCTTTTAGGCATACAAACTTTGTCTCAGCTCTAAGAATTTTAGCTTTTTCAAACAGAGATGGGTAACTTCTGAGCTAAATACAAATGGAGAACACTTGCACGTTGGAATATTGTTCACTAACATAAAGCCTCATTTTAATGTACATTCATTGGTACCCTATTCTGTGAATAATTCCAATATCAGCTGGTTATTTTGAAATATGGTCCTTAGTCAAGTCCGTGTGGCTAGTAGTCTCTTACTGATAAATAATAAAACTGTTTGATCATACATGATACTTTACTCATGTGAAAAGAACACAAGCTTCACAGGTGAGGTTAGGAATAAACACAGAAAAAATGTATAGTAAGTTGGCTATTGGGGCAAATTGAAGTCAAGTAACTTGGACATATCGATATCAATGTGAAGGTCTTTTCTATATTTTTCCTATACTTCTGTTCATATTTCATCAAGTTCCACTGTTTTCCTCTGACAAATATGATTGAAACCTAACTACAGCTTGATAAATGCCTTATCTTAAGAAGATCTCAAGACTGATGTAACATGATGGAAAATACATCCTTACACTTGAAATCTAAACACCCTTTTTGTCCCATTTTTCTAACTACCATAAGCTAGCAAAAGAAGGATGAGGCTGGGATTTTAAATAATCTCTATTAATCATGTAATTTCACTCTTTCTACAGCAAAAAAAAATTATTCCCCCATGATAATACTTGAAATGTAGTAAATATTTGGGAAATAAACCCAACAAAGCAAACAACTCTGACAAACAAAGCTTTCCCTGCAGAAATCCAAGGTTACCTGGCCTCATTACCAATCCTCATTTGGCAGATGTGGACTGTGTGTGTTGTCAGAAGGTAAATACAAGAAATTTTAATATTTTAATTTGCCTTTTTCTATTTGTCCCAATTATTTGAGACGTTGGTAGCATTTCAAAGGTATTTGTGTATTACAGTACCTTCTTATTCTGTGTTGTGTTACATGCAGCTGCAATTTTGTGATTTTACAAGTCAGTTATTAATTATTGTATATATAATTGTAATTGTTAGTTTAGAAACAAACCTATGTGCACCAACACGTAAGTTTTCCTGAAGGACTGGAAAAGAATCAGGGAGGGAAGATTCAACAGAATAGCAATAAAGGACCTTCTTCTGGTTGCAGGAAATGCTCTTCTCATCGAAAAAAACCCAAACCAGAAAAGCAAAAGCATACATTCTAGCACTATAAATGTAAATGTTAATAAAGAAAGCAAAAGAAAATATTGATAAATAATTTGATAAAAACATTAAACCAATAATAACAATGTTTTTCATTGTAGAGAAGAAATTGTGTGAAACACCTTTTAAGGGCTAAGAAATAACTCAAACTTGAAAAGACCAAGGATCATAAAGCCATTGCAGAAGAGCTGGATGGGTTATGTGTGGTGATAGTTGCTCTAGAAAAGGATGAACATGCTCCTGAACAGGAACTTTTTTTATGGAGGGAGCAAGTTGTAGAAAGAAAAGAGAATAGGATTCCATGAGAATCTTGCAAGAGATGTGGGCTGAAACGCCTGCTGTCCAAACAATAAATAATCTGGAAAGAGGGGTGGTAAAGTTGCAGATGAGTCAAAATGATTCATGATAGTAAATGTGTACAGAGAGTTACAAAAAGATCCTGCAGTACTGAATGACTAAGAATAATATAGCAAATTCAGTGTCCATAAGTGCCAAATAATGCACTTAGGGAAAACCAATTGTAAACCATACATATACAGTGATGCACTCTAAATTAGATGTTATCACTCAGCAAAGAGATCATGACTCACTGTGGGTATGAAAACGTCAGCTCACAACTCAGAGGCTATAAAACCCCCCAAATGGATTGTTAGAAATTATTGGTAAAGGAATCACAAACAACATAGAAAGATCATTATGACATTGTAGATCTCTTGTGTGTCCCATCGGTACTGTACACAGTTTTGGTCCACTCTGCACCAGGAAGGAGACAGCAGAGGAAGAGTGTGAAAATGGCAATCAGAAGAACAGAGGAAGACTTCCTTTCGTGGAAGCCTTTGACATGTGAAGCCTTTCTTGGAAGGCTTTCTTGGAAGCCTTTTTCCAGCTTGCAAACTCCTTAAGACTGCCCAGAATAGAGGTGAGTTTGAGAGAGGGTTGTGCTCCATATGCTCTAGCACTGTCATGTTAAAGATCAGACACTGGATACAAAAAAACTGTGGCTGGTCTGGTATGACCAGTTGAGTGTTGGGATACATCTCAGAAACTTTCCAGGTTTTCACTGTCAGTAGTTAATGTCAGTTTGTGCCTGTCTGGTAGGTTCAAGTGTCTTGCAGTAACAGTGGGCTCTTCTAAGAAACAACTTTAAGAAACAACACTGTCTTTATGTGCCAAATAGCATTGCTTGACAAGAATAAATAAGTGGATTTATGAAATGAAAGAGGTTCAAAGTGAGTGTTACTGGCCTCATTTGAGGGGTTGGAGGGAGGTCAGGAAATCTCAGAAATTTCAGAATACAGACTTTACTTTTGCCCTCTTAATACACATCCAAACTCTGTAAGGCAGTAAGTTCTGCTGTAGGCTGTATGTCTTACCTATCTCTGGCAACAGACACAAACATCTCTCTTTATGGTCTCTCTTAATGATGGGCATTCTTCATTGCAGACAAACATTTTGCTCATTTCTGGTTGTAGAGACATTATAAATCTTATCTCATGCTTAGTGCTGTAAAACTGCTTGCAGCAGGAATGTGGAAACAATGGTTGCAGAAAACATTATGCTTCAAGAAATTAAACTAACATAGTACCAAAGCCTTCTGTAGCAATAATTTTGCTGTGTCCCAATATTTGGGGTCTTTGTGCCATGTTATTTCCCACATCTGGGCCTTGGCAGGTGGAGAGGTGCACTTAACTTCCTTCAGCTCCGTGCCATTACGCTGTATTTGTTTTCACTGTTTGCACAGATGTAACTGTAAAAACTTTACTCTAATGAGAGCTGTGAGAGCTTGGGAAAACCCACCTGGAAAACCAGCTTGTTTTTTAATATATTTTGTTCAGAAAAGCTCACCAAACTTGTAGGCTTAGGGAGAGATTAACTAAAGCCGGCGGAGAATTTTAAATGAGGGAGAGGGGAAAGGGGCATGAAGCAGAAGCATGAAATCATAATAAAAAGACTAGATGACAAGTAGTTAATGGGGAGTCAGAAGTGGATGGTGCCAGTTATCATTCATTTGGTAGATGAAATATATAAAGTGTGGAGAATATCACAGTGAAACCACCAAAAATTCATCTGACCCCTCTGCCCTGGAAAGGACACCTGCCTGCCAGCCTCGTGCTAATCTGCTGAGGCTGTGGGACTCTATGCACGAGTTCACTGGACTCTGAAAAATGATAGTCTGGAACTAGGTGCTGAGTGGGATTCACAGATTCAATACCGACATTTTGTCTACTGCCAACAAATGAAGGGCGGCTCTTGGTAGCTGATAGCTGTGAGATTTCATGACTTCACTGCAGCAAAAGATGGGCTTTCAAAGGGTCCATGCAATTCCTCTCACACAGAGCAAGGCTCTACAGATGTGTGGTAGAAATGAAGGGGCTGAAAATGGATTCTAAGAAGTCCTCTGCTCCGGGCAATGATTCACCAGGGGAAAGAGCAGAGTTTCAAAGTCCAGAATGAGTTTAATGTACTCAGCAGATTCCATATCAAAACAATGGGAATAAGAGTACCTCTGAAGCCTTTATGTACAGAGTTACTGCTACAAGTTTAGCATGCTTGGTCAGAAATATTGCAAAAAAATTTCAGTGATAAGGTCATAGGTTAAGGAGGGAACATTTTTTTGCTGTTGGAACAGCAAATGTTCCCGACACCCTAACCATCTCAATATTATTTTCATTCCCCTAAATCCTTATGTTTCCCAAGTGGAGCAAAGGTTAACAGTTCAGAAATGTGCTGGATAACAAACAATAATGAACAGAAAGGAAGATGTCCCTGCACTGTATAAATTTCCAGTGACTGAAAGACTAATACTACACATGTCCTTTGGAAAACAAGGTGCAATCTAAGATGAAAGCTATAAAGTGACCAAGTACCTTTCATTTTTGCATCTTAATTTATTTTTGAGTAAAGCCCCTGTTTTGTTTGTGGAGGCTGTGACTGCTCAGCTGATTGCTGGTTACAAAAATGGGAACCCCAAAACCTCAGTCATTTTAGCTCATGTGGGAAGAACCAAGTATTTGTAAAACAGAATCAGCCAAACACAGGCATGATACACACTTACAGAAAGGCATCAGTGTCCCAAAGAATTCAATGTCGATGAAGACAGAAAATAAATTTTCAAATTACAAGGAGATTCTTTTCCATTATAAGTAGATAGGACAGATAATTTCAAGTACAATGCATGAAGTCTTCCATAAGGCTCTTTGAGTAGATAATTCATATCAGGACAATTTCTTAAAGGTTTGAAAAGAGAAAACAGGTTTGAAAACCAAAACCAACGAACCAATCAAAAAGTAAAACTAAAGAAACCATAGTCACAGGCAGTATATATGGATGTGACTCCTCTGGCTAAAGTTTTGCTAAACCTTGGACTTATCTCTCTGGAAAGATTTTTCTATCTATCAAGCACCTAATCTGAATTTAAAAACTAAGCAATCTTATTTCTTTTCCATTCATGTTTATCTGAAGCTTCAATGTGTATTTTCTGCAAAAGGGTACATAAACTAAACCATGATGTCATATCATCCAGTTCAGAAATTTCTTGCCTCAGGTGTTCTGGCCTGCCCTGGAATCCTTGTTCTTGTTAGCGTTCCTTGTGGGAACAAACCCCTGAATTCTTAATATAAGTTATGACTTGGCATACTTCGAATCTTGTTTTGTCTTTTCTTAGTTTTATTGACACATTTCCAAAAGCATGGCTCTGGCAGAGTCTGCAATATGGAACTGGGAGTATCTACTATTGGAGGTGAATGTTTTGGCGTTTTTTTTAGCTATACCTTGCTCCATATCAGGTTATGAACTCTGTATCAGTATATGAACACTGAGTCATTTTCATCTGAAAAGAAAAGGTGAACAGCCAGGCAGGAGGCATGGCAATATTTTACAGAGACTTGTCCCTGTGCCAGTAGGAGAGAGAAAGAGGTGCCTGAGGTGTGCCTACAGTGAATAATGACACAGCCTAAGCCAGGCACAACTTGTGACATGTACATGTGATGCACACAGAAGGGTTACAAGGGACCACGTGAAGTTATTGATGCTCCCCTGGAAGTTGGCAGGGCAGAATCTATATTGGTTGTGTAATGGTGGGGAATAGATAGAAGCAATTTAGTGAAATATCACACATCTTGTTCTTCAGCTTTGCAAACAAAGGGTGGGATTTGGAGAAAACTGGTCTATACTATCATGACCAGCTTTTTGCGTCAGTTCAGTGAAGAATAATTCCACTGCAATGAATTTTATTACATACAAGTAACATTTGTCAGTGTTAACAGAATCTAACTCATTCACTTCACGGGCATAATCCGCCTTTTCAGTGATATGATTTTGTAGACTCAAGTATAATGTGAATCTTGTAGCTGTTCTGAAGTACACACCAAATTTAATCCATGGACAATTGAAAACATCTTACTGGGAATTAAGGAATGTATTTTGCAACAAAAGGTTTATGGTAGAAATGAATCATCAGCAAACAAATCTGCTTTACTAGATCACTAAGTGCAATACAATACCATGCAATGTTACCAGCTACAGCTGCCCTCCTCCCAGCAGTAGTGGCATAAAATTCTTTGGTACCCTCCTTAGAGACTGATTCACCTATTAGAGGCATTTCCTTTAATCTAATTTATCCATTGCTGTCAAAGATATGTATTTTTAAAACTTCATTTCTAGAGAGCCATTAAGCGATTAAAACCAAATGAGAGGAAAGAAGACAGTTGGTAGAACAACATAAATCATAATCGAAAACATCCTGGTAGTATAACACCGCCAGACATTTTGAATGGTTTGTGAGGCTCTGAAGAGTTCCACGGTAGTGTGGCTTTTTAACATCCTGCTCAGTAGTTAAAGGGTATTCAACCTGATCTGCCTTTGTTGATAGCTGATATTATTTGACATTTTAACAAGGTTCTGTATTTGCAGAAGCATCTTATGGCACCACTTTCAACATCAGAGCCTATCACAAAAAACATTTTAACTGTTTTGCAAACAAACTTTCTTCCAGTTAATAATTAAACAGAGGAACAGCTTGCGGTATATGCTTGGAACTAATTTTACTATATATAGTTGGAAATGACAAGAGCACATGAAGATGTGACTGAAGCCTGGTAGCATTTAAATACTCAGTACTTCCTCTGTTACCTTGACTAGTGTAAAGTTGGTTCCCAAGGTAAAAACTAAGTGGTCTGCTGGCATATGGTATAACCTCCATTTGAGCGCTAAAAGCTGGATACTGTTTTTGTGAAACAGATGTTGTTGAGTGCAGCAATGCACAACTGACTCTATCTAACAGCTGGGAATCCTTCGTGACCCATATAGCTAGAAATAAACATGGTCCTATGCTTGGCAAAAGTGTAAGGAAGCAAATTTTCATTTGTTAAGGGCTTATCAAAATGAAGAATAAATGTTTTTAGCCATAAACTGATTTTATTCACAAGAGTAATCTTTCCAGCAGCTTATGCGATGGCCTCATAATATTACAGGCACCCTTTGCCAGATGAAGGCTGCAGTTGCACTGACATATAGTGCAGATGGAAAATAAACATCTGCCTCAATCAAGAGAGAAGACCAAAGACAAGGTTGACGAATATTATCTGGCATGACTATCTTTGCAGGAAAGCATATAAATGCTACAGGACCAAAACCACTGGCATCGTCTGGTGTTGTCCTTATGTGGTTACTGACCATGAAGAGAGATGATTAGTATGCACTCTCCAAGGAGGAGTAGTGCAGATGCTCAGAATGATATGATTCCAACTCACTAGTATGTGTTTTGCTGTAGCCATACTATGCTAGCAACAGAACAGTTTGAAATATTTTTTCTCTGTGTTTCAATGACATTTTGCTTCCTAAAATGTACTTCTTTATGGGGGTGCATGTGGGGGTCTGTGTGAGGAGATTTAACAGCAATTATGTTGTTAAACATAATTTAAAAATTGATATAGCGGGAATTTTCAGCATGTTTTTTTCTTAAGCCGCTTCAGAAAAAAATATTTCTGTCCTGTTTTAAACACAGGCAGTTTGTCAAGAAGGAGTTAAATGTGAGGATACCTCAGTTGAAAGCAAATAACTCAAATGATTCCCATTTTACCTTTGGGAGACAGAGAGTAGCATACACTGAGAGTCACTCTATGTACGTGAATGTCTGCACATACCAACTCTGAACCAATACGGAGTCCCTCTCATTCTCACACAAAGGATTACATGGCACAGGACAGATGCAGCTTCACAGGTTATTTTTTTTCAAGGAGGATTTCTCTGTCAGATTAAAATAGGAATCTTAACAGTTTCTGGTCATTTCATTGATGTCTGGTTTTGTATTTAATTTTTTACTATAAAAGTTTATACTGCTCCTCTTTGCTCTGGAAGGCATCTAGTTAGGAGGGGCATATTAACTGTTTTTCAGTCACAATTAGTTGGTGGTTTCGACCTCATAGGAATTAAATGCATGATGTGTGTTAGCTAAATTAATGGGAAGTTTATCATAGATAGAAAACAAGTTTCACATTGGGATGCAAGTATACATTTGAAAGCTGGAGATCTCAGATCTAAGCAAATCCTAAAGAAATATGGGTGATGTGCCCAGCAGAGGAAAGAAAAGGGTTTGGAGTGTAAGGCATAATATTTCAGGCATCTTTTGTCAGATGAAGGCCGCAGTTGCACTGCCAACCTTTCAGATGCATCTAAGTCCAAAAATCACAACTCATGGTAATCTGTTGGACACAATTTTGTGGGTATGTATACAGAAATCACATGAACGTAGCAATTCTTGCTTGTTCCTATAGCTGCATTAGGATTCAGGCTTGCATTTCTTAGGTCTCCAGGAGCCAGGTGAGGCTATGGAAGCTGCTAATATTGAACATCAAAGGAGCAAGCACAAAGAATTGGAATGGGCATCAAATACCACTTGAGGCTGAGGCATCAGCATCATCTTCTTTGACCCAAGTTCTGGACAGACTTTCAGATTCAGCTTTGCTGTTTCTCAGTGATAGCATATGCCTTACTGGTATTAGGCGGTGTTTCCTTTAAGCTCCAGATCTTGGAACCACACAAGAATTTTAGTTTTCTTTAATAAATTAGATTTTACTTTGTAGAAATTAAATAAAAAGTGAGTCTTGGAGTCCATAAGTCAGAAAGAAAAGGAAAAGAAACATATATACAGTCTTAGAGTGTTTATGACAACCTTCTGGCTGTCACATCTGCTTTGTTATTCTTTTCTATCTCACAAATAAAGCTTCTCCCCTTTTGGGAATGTTCTGGGAACTCAGAATTTGACTTGCAAAGTTTAATGGGTGCACAGAGCTTTAAACAAAATTACTTTTCCCTGCCACATGTCATACGAGATGTATCAGAGGAGCGCTAAAGAGGCAGCCACAACACCCTCTGCCCCTCAGCGTCCCAGTGTTATCTGCCAATAGGCAGGGTGCAATCCCTAAAACATTTTGAATTTTGGGGCTGTTTTTTTACCAGTACTTCTTAAAAGTCAACCACTGTGATAAGAAAAACATGTAGGATAGGCTAAAGCTGGCAAAGTCTCTATTTGTGTTTGGAATATTAAAGAGGATCTGGCCCTTTTTCCCAGCTTTGATTTTTTTTTTAATCTTATTTTTTAATTTTTTAAACAAGGGTTATTTCAACTGGTTGCCTCCCAGCTCTCGCCTGCTATTCAAACAGCAGTATGTTTCCTTTAGGCAGTTTTCTTCCCTTATGTGCTGTTTTTATTTCCTAGTCTAGTCCTCAGACTTGTCTTTCCAACTGTAGCCCCAGCAGACATACTCTCTAATGCTCTAGTCTTAAAAAATTAATTTGAAGTAATAGACTAAAACAAGCTTGTGAAGGATGGTGCTAGTTGAGCCAATCACTAAAAGCTCTAGTTTTCAAAAACATATACGTGCTTATGTGTGTGCATGGCACAGGGACAATAGGAAAGTGACTTTCTCTGAACATGCATGGAGGTTCACAGCCTATGGTAGACTTCAGAATGGACAACAACGTTACAACAGTCCCCCAAACATCACCCCCAAATGCCTGCTCCATGTTTTTCATTAAATTTTTAATTAGAATTTCATTACAACCATTTGCAATAATAAAAGTGAGCTCTCAATGTATGTACACGAGACAAAGAAAAACTTGGATCACAAAGTGAAGGAAATTAAAAGAGAGGAGTAATGTTCTTCTCCCATTGACATCATCAGTGAGGGCAGAACAGCTCCAGTGACTTCTCTAGATATGAATAAGCAATTACCTTCTGGAGCATGATCCAAAATAGCCCTAAACTTGTTCAAGCACTGAAAGTCATAGAATGATCTTTAAGCTACTTGTGTCACATTGCCATTTGGTACTTTCTTGCTGCTGCTGCAGCACTCACTGCAATACGTGCTTCTTATTTTTTTCCAAACGTCTTGGATCTATGTTGAATTTCAATGGTTTTATCATTTAAGCCCCATACTAGTTTTTCTTTTTATCTTATACACAGGCTGAGAACTGACAGCCTGAAATGGCACACAGCCAATCTCTTATATCCATCAGTAAAAAATACCACTTGGTAAGTCGTGTCAAGATGTGATCTTTCCTACTTACCCAGACAAAACTTCAATCAATTTGAATATTTGAGTATGGGCTACAGAATTCAATCCCTTTTGCAGTTATAGTAGAGGAAGGGAAAGACTTGACTTACAATGTTGTTATGTTTTTTCAATTATATGTTTTGTTCTTTTTCTTAAGTAGCTCTATCACAGCTTGAAAACCAAGGGGAAATTTCATTATAAGTTTTCCCTGTTCTGATTATTTCTGAAGCATTTTATTCTTTCAAACCTGTAAAAGTTTTCATCTGTTTTAGTCTTCTCCCTTCCATAGGCTTTCTGTTTGCTACTAAACAAGCAGCAGTGAAAAACCATGGTGAAATGCTGATAGAGTGAGATGGCAGACTTTTGTCATTCCTAACAAGTTAGTAATTTGTTTGGCCTAGTATTTCTGCAAAGGATACCAGTCATTTCAGTAACAGTGGGTTTCTCACACGGTATGCCTTCAGCTGGAAATTTGTATGGTTCATACCCTCACCAGCAATACCTGTATATTCTATCAGAAACCCAGGCATTTGAAATTATCCATAGATATTCTATAACATTAATGACCTTGTCCTTTGTGGAGCTGAAACTGCACTGTATAATTACAGTTTTTATGTCTTTTTACGTTTTTAAGATTTTTCAAGCAACCTGAAGGCTGGCTTCATTTTGCTCAATGCTACTGTAACTTATTCCCAAATTGTAGACTAAAATGGTCAGCTAGGCCCTTATATATTCAGTGGAAATATACTACACTGATTTTCAGAGCAGAGGAAGTTCTGTGTTGAGGTTGAGCTGGTTTAGACTGAAAAATGAATGTATAGGCAGCTTGAGTTAACACAGACGGGTAAGTATCCAGCTTGACACAGCATACTACAAGATGACACACTGGAAGAAACTTTCCTTGTCCCTTATACCCTCCTATGTCGGTGACATGGCAGGCATTGAGTTCTTTTTTGTTCTGACCTTTAAACATAGAATGTTGTTTCACATATGTATTAATAGATATATATATACACATGTATAGTATGTTTAAAATTTAAAAACTCAAACAACAAACACTCTAAGCATGTATACCATGGCCATTTTTGCCAACTTCACCTCAATTCCAACAGTCATTCTGCACACAAAATGAGAAGGATGTACCCTTCATGTGGGGAAAGGAAGGGACAACACACCATAGAACTGAGACTAGCTAAGCTTTTCATACACCTTATTCCAGTAGCAGGTAGACCACTGGCCATGGTCATGGTTCATCCTGCTACAGAGAAAGTATTGCTACCTCCGTTTCACAAATGAAAAAGATAAGGCAGAGGTGTGGCAGACTGAATAATGCAATGAATTAGCATCAAAAGCAGGTATAGGAGGCCCATTTTTTCCATGTCGCAGCCCCATTTCCATTCTCCAGGAGCCCATTTCCTCAGAAGACCGTGGCTTTCCTGGTTCCTACATAGCCATGGTTTGTTGGTTATGTTATTTTTTGCCAAATAATGCTTACAGAAGCTAAAATGTCTCTGAGTTACTACCATTGTAATAGATGTATGAAAACCTAAAATCTAGGGAGCCAATTTTAGAGGTTACTTTGATTGCAGAGAAATAAAGACATTAATAAAAGAATTTCAGGGCTATATCCAAAATCCTTTTCATAGGAAGAAAAGGAAAAAGCCCAGCAGTAACACATGGAAACATAATATTTTATTTTTAGAAGAATGGTAATATTTTTCCACAAGTAACACCTGATTAAGCAAACTTATTGAATAAGGTCCATTATGTCTGCTTGAAAAAGCTATAAGTTGAGACATTTTAAGGTAATCAGATTGTAAAAGTGCACTAAATTCTCGCCATTAAGCTACCTCACCTTCATTGAATCCAGAATTCTCATTACAACTAATCGTATTTCCATGCAAAGTAAGAATAATTCAGATACTTGAAACTGGGGTATATTCTGCTCTCAATACCCATGTACATCTCTTAGTAATGCTAACAGCAGTTAGACACAAAATGGCAAATATATATATATATATATGTGTATATATATCCAAAGGTATTTGCAGGGTGACAAGCTACAGTGGGTATTTTGGTGAGCAGACTAAACAGGGAGAAACCTGTATATTCCAAACGTTGTTTTATCTTCATACTGGAGATTTTAGAGGATTTATCTATAAATCTCCAACTGGCAGCACAGCTTCATTGAGGGTAGGAGTTATCTCATTTAATCTAAGCCACCAAAAGTTAGATGCCTAAATCTAAACTAACCATCTAGAAATGCCTCTCTCTTTTCACCAGTGAGGGAGCTGAGGCAGTGAATTTAGGAGGGTTTGAATATGTCCGTCTCCCTTCAAAACCATTTTAACCTTGAAATAAATTTAGATGAGGTACCTGGTAGCCTAGATAACCTTTAAAGAAAATATGAGTTTTTATGTGGCTGAATCTTCATGTGAAGAAATGGAATATGAATGGTGTCAGTCTCCGACTTCCAAGTTTGGGTTTTTTGTGGGTTTTTTTGTTTTTCTTCAAGATCTGAAAGCTGATACAGGAGAGAGAGGTATATTACTTGGCAAATTCAGGAGAAGAGATGCATAGCGGCTATACATGTAAGAATTTGCAGCCATGTAAGCTCTTTCTCTAGGTTTGCCCTTACCTGGAACTGGTCAAACAATTACTTGAAAATAACATTTATTATTAATCTCCTTTTTGTGAACCAAATCATGTGAGTTACCTTAGCTGATAGGTAAAGAAAGTCAGATTCAACACTCAGATTCTTTTACCTCTTGATTTCTTATCATGTGTCAGTGTGTCTTTGTGTCAGTGAAACTTCCTAAAGAAGATATTCTTGAGGCTGATCTCCAGATTGGCTGAACTTCAAAGACATGATCTTCATTTAAAGATCAATTCTCATTTCTACTCCATTTAAGATATTTCTAACATTTTTCTGCTGGTTTCCCCACTGAAGCTTAAAGCTTGGTCCTGACACAAGATATATAATTTATTTGCTGAACAAATCTCATCATCCTTTTAAGACTTCCCAATGTTTTCACTTGTTTATTTTAAATGTTGAATTCCTCGGTTATGTGATAGCGCAGGATTTAGTGGGGCAATTAATTTCAGATGCCTCTGAAGATTTCATATTCATATGATGCACATTGGTCACACCTGTTTGTTGCTTTTGTGAAACTTAAACTTTGAAAATGGGGTTTTAGCACTTTTTCTGAAAGACTAACACAGTAAACCCCATCTTGGTCTTACAGGGTGCTTTCAGGGGTGAAATGCAGAAGTGAAGTGAAAGTGATGGGCTCTCTCAGTGGGCTTTTATAGTTCATCCTACTGTAAATAGAGCTGCACTGTGTAGCCTTACAACTTCCATGGTGGAACCACCACATGTATTTTTCTTTTTGCTAAAAAGAGACATTTTTACCACTGAAAGGAAGCCTTCCTGTCCTGCAGCATGGCTGAAAAGAAAGCCAAGCTGGTTAAAACCAAAACAACACAATGAAACGAAACAGCGTGCAGCTGCCTCCTCAGGAATATCCCTGCAAGGCAGACAAATGGATACGTTTATTTTCCCAGATTTATTTGCTAATGTAAAGATCCCAGTGCAAGCATTAGCACGTCAAATCATTATATAGTTCTGGGGCAATCTTGGGAGGAGTTGAATTTCATTAAAACAAATTAGTAATTTGAGATTGCAGTAACAGTAGATATAATCTTGTTCCCATATATTTCATGATGCAGTGCAAAAGAAACCATTCCTCAGACAAATGCTCCACAACTAAGTGTCACTTTACTACATGAGTAAACTGAGAAAAATACACACAAAAAAAATACCTTGGCTTCCTTTTAAATTCCTTTAAATTTGTTCCTCTCTTGACCAAATGAAACAGGTAGCACATTCATATTTTCAAATGCTTTTGAAGTTGTAGATGAAATAATTGCATGTTATTTAGAAGAACAAAGCACCATGTTTATTAATTTAAAAAGAGGAAATAGGTCATTTTTCCCTGCTATGAAATATCTAGTTTGCATTTACATGCCCAGCTGGCACCAAGTGACCATACCTTTAGTGTAAGGCATTGCATCCCTGCTGGAGCTCCAAAGAGCAGGGGCCAGAGCACTACTAAAAGGCACAGCACCATTCCCACCACCTCACAGTCATGTTGAGGTACCTGTTGCACACCCTTCTGTCCGTACTACACGTGGTATCAGCTCTTGCAATGACCCCAGTATGACTTTGATGTTTGAATATGGCTAGTGCAATTGCTATAAGGTGTGGTGTGCTACAGGCTGATGACTGGGACAACCAAGCAAAGCCACTTCATGCTGCAGGCAGGATGGGCATGGCTTCTCTGTAAGGGGGAAGGTAAGATCAGGCTTCCTCTCCATAAGCACCGAAGCTCGCTGAATGTCCATGCCACAGCCTGGGCTTGTGGCCACATGCTCTGGGCTTAAAGACAGACTCATTATAACATAGCTGCAGCCAGTGAAACCCAAGTCCCTCCAGAAACATGTTAGAGAGGTTTAGAAATCTGCATATAAAACCACAGCAGATTTGTAGTTATACTTTTTTAATGTATCATCCTTAAGTGACTGAGGCTTTTGTCACCGCTGTGTAAGTGGGAAGGGCTGTTGAGACCTCCAGTGAAATGTGGACAGCCCAAATCACCCATCCCGACAGGGCAAAGCACTTTGACCAATATTTCTATTTTGATTCTAGTGTTTTGGTTTGGACAGTCTATATGGGTAAATAAATTCCACCCTGCGATATCCTTAAGTGCAGTTTTGGGTGACACAGTACAAGAGGGACACAAAAATATTGGAGAGTGTCCAGAGGAGGTCAACAGGGATGGTGAAGAGTCTGGAGAGGAAGTCTTACAAGGAGAGTCTGACATCCCTTGGTTTGTACAGCCTGGAGAAAAGGAGACTGAGGGGAGACTTAATCACAGTCTATGGATTCCTGACGAGGGGGAGTGAAGGGGCAGGCACCAAACTCCTCTCTTTGGTGACCAGTGATAGAACCCGAGGGAACAGTATGAAGCTGCAACAGGGGAGGTTTAGGCTGGGTATTAAGAAGAGATTCTTTACTGAGAGGGTGGTCAGGTCCTGGAACAGGCTCCCCAGGGAACTGGTCAAAGCACTGAGCTTGACCGAGGTCAAGAATGTCTGGATGATGCACTGAGTCACATGCTCTGACTTGGCTGGCCCTTTGTGGAGCCAGGAGTTGGACTTGATGATCCTTATGGGTCCCTTACAACTCAGGAGATTCTATGATTCTGGGATTTAACTCTACATCGTATGTTCTACATAGGGCAGACATTGCCTAAGCTATCCAGTTTTGTTCATGCTGCTGAATGGCCTGTGACACTGAATTCTCTGAGATGTTGCATGGTACAACCTAAATTTCTACCTTCTGTCTTCTATGCAAAGTTTTCCAAGCCACCTCCAAAGACAGACAGCAGCATGCTTTTCACCAGCAATATAAAACAGGAATCAGATTCTAATTCACATTTTCATAACCATAATGTACAGAGAAATGCAGCATCCATGTACTGAGAGGCAGTCTGAACATGTGTGGAATGTACTACTCAATTCATTAATCCTGAAGAAGTAAAATCTGATTTTCTTGCATGGAAATATCTCAAGATCTAAATAAGTTCTCTTTAAAATGAGCCTCACCCTTGTTTTGCAGGAATTGGGCTGCATAACGTTTTAGCTTTGATTAGAAAGCTACACTATGAATAACACAGTCAGGATCCAACAGGAACAAGACTTTTTTTTTTTTTTTTTTTTAAAGTTTGAGGAAGACATTGTGAACAAGTATCAGGAGCATAGATCTAGCTCCAGCCACTGACTAATGTGCATTACAATGAGGATTTAAGCATGCAGGTAGACAGTCAGGAGGAAACGTTTTCTCTGACATGGCAACAAAGAATTTAATCATAAAATACATAGTTCAGAAACACCACAACTTTTACAGCTTCTTTTCCACGAATCAGGCTGTTCGTGTTGTGTATTTGTGAAATCACACGGGGATTTAATAACTTTTATTAATACTGGTAACGCCTTTGACTGGCACCAGGAGTGTCAGCTCTCAGTCCTTGTTCAAGCACATTTTCACAAATCCACCTCACAATTTTTGCCCCTCATTTCAAACCTTCACATAGCCCCTTACTCTGCCTGGACTAATAAGGTGTAAACAATCTTGAAATACAAGGTGGCGGGGGGGGGGGGGAAAGCAAGCTTGTGACTGAACACCAGGCTCCAGCAGAAGGGTGAGGGCTCACAGAAGTTTAACCAGCTGTTTCCATGAAATCCAGGAAGAAAGCAGAATGCCACTCGACAATTTTTATTTCTTCAGGAAGGAACAGTTGGAGATCATATGCTCTCTAGCAGTCAGAATACCAAAATAAGTACTCCTTTTGCCAGCAGCAGTAGGAAAACACTTTTTTGTCCCTTCTGTACTTTGTACCATGTTTCCTAAAATCACATACTGATATCACAGCCGTGTTCAACCTGTGAGATTTGAATGGTGCATTGAGCCAAAATTTTATGGTTCTGCTGTCTCATGGGACACAGTCTCCTTGTATCATTTAAAAGGAAAGGAAAGGAGAAAACAAAAAAGCCAAGCTCATCTCATTGTATACAACTGACATTTTTGCAGAAAACAGTTCTTCAGAAATGCTTTTATGAGTCCTGAGAGTTAGTCATGTCTGGCAAGGAGGAGGAAGCCAAACGTAGTGTATTCATCGGTAAAAGGGAAATAGTCCAGCTCAGGCTTTTGGAAGTTCCCAAGCATTCCCCTGGTGAGTGACTGTGCTGGAGTACCACAGACATCCTCAGTGTGTGCTACCAGAGCTGGAAATCTCATCACAGCTTTCTTTATTATACGTTAGTCATGTAGGAGAAATCATGCCTCAGTGGGGATGTGGCATTTCTCAGTTGCACTCAGTAAGTTCTCACCTGTGACTAGGAGAGAAAACCAAACTCTGGAAAAGTCCCTCCCAGCCTGTTTTTAGAGAGCAAGGAGGTGAGCGAGCTGAGGATGGAGACAGAAACACTGCCTTGATTCTCTGAAGCAACGTGGAAAATCCAAATACATTTTCATCACTGGTTCCTGGGTCTGTCATTACAGTAAACAGTGGCTTGCTGTGTGAATGCTTCCTGAAAATCCTTTGCTTTTTCAGACCTGCCTCGTTTTGTTTCAGAAGAGACAGTAATTGCAGCCTACCTCGTGGAAGGAAAAGTGAAATCATACACTCTCTGGCTATGGGAACTCAAAAATAAGGATATTTTTTGAAACATTCATCAAATAGTTAAATGACATATCTTTTTGTTCATTTGGAGGCTGACTTCATTCTCTGACTCATGCCTTGATTGCTGCTGGTAATTGTTGAAGCCCATTTAGCATGCTATGTATTAACTAAGACAGAGACCCAGTTCAAGCACACCAAGTGCTGCTTAGGTAGGCAAGCAGCAAGCTCTAGAAGACCATGTGGGAGTATGGCAAATCTTCTAGCCTAAGAAGAGAGGACTTGCCTAGTCTAAAAGCCAGTTTCAGAAAATGTAGACATTTTTGAAGCATAAAGCAGAAAATCAGCAGGATGGAGGGGAGATCTGGAAGGTCTACTAAGCTGTCTGCTAACGAGCATCATTTCCCACCACCTCCAAGGAAGTTTGGCAACAAAGAGTATTTTCTTTCAAAAGATTACTGCTACTGGGTGATGTTTTCTTTGTTTCCAACCATTTTGCTGCTTCTTGACATTCTAGTTCAGGGTTAACAGCAAAGAACAGCCTCTAACTTGAAACATCTGTGGACATGGACACAATCTGCAAACACTGCACGCTACAGATGGCAAATTGTAACAAAAAAACTTAACTGAAAGTCTTTGGAAGCTACTTGTTTTAGTGCTTTGATCCACACTGTGCATTGTCCTTGTTCACTGTCCAACAAATTGCAAAATCCTGTTGGTCATATTAGCAAGAAGAGACCTTCAGGGAAAAAAAAAGTTTGCTATTACAATGTTTAACTGTAAAGATAAATAGAAAGTCACCATCTCTTGTTGTGCAATCCATATTAATATCTTTTATTTTTTAGGAATGCCAAAATAAAGAATTAAAGAAACACATCTCCATTAATGCAGTAACCCCCCCTGCTCCATCTCTCACATCCCTCCCACCTCATTTTTATGCTATAATCCTAGGGCAACTAGCTCAAATGGCTACATTATTTCCTTGAATATGTCTCTCATTATTAAGGTTTTTCCAGAAGCTTTTGACAGAATGAAAAAAAAGGCAACACAAGGAATGTCACTGTAACAATGTAAATTGTGTGCCTGCATTGTTTATTAATAAGGCAAGGCTCTCAGAGGGACTAAGTTACATTGTTTTATGAGATTAAATTATTAGACCTGGAACTGAGAAGGGCCTTGTCCTATTGTTGAAGAGGCTGCTGGGGAGCGTGGAACTGCAGGGAGCATTGGCGAGTCATGGTGATATCTTATTTCTCCACAGAGAACTAATATCCCAGCTGCTCCAAATGCACCTGAATGGGTACTAGAGAGATGAGGAAGCTAACTTGCGGCAGATGGGACCAGACGAAATGGTCAGTGAAATGAACACATTCAACTAATGCACTAACCATCTCTAAACTGTTCTCCATCAATAATTTAAGGCCTTATGTCATAGTTTGTTAAAAATTATCTTTGATTAGTTATGTTATTAATACAATATGCATATTACAATTGTGTCACATTTTCTATCCATCAAAGTCGGAATAAGTCAATATGAGTGCGTCAATAATTTATATTGGGTGTACTAGTCAATTTTCTGCATGCAATAACATTGACTGCTGGCAATTACTGAAAGCAACTGGTGTTTTTACCTCTATATTCACACTTTAAATTAGGTCATATTTACTTTCCAAAACACATGTAGTACTGGATTATTTGAGCTTTGCCGTTGATTTTTTAAAGCTGAAGTGGTTTTATTTTTTACATAATGCTCCAAGCAGAATGATGTAATGTCTGTGTTGTTTCAGAAATACAAACAAACAAAAAAAAAAAGAGTAAGTATATTACTTACTACACATTGTTCCCATAAGATCTGGCAATGAACAAACCCCTCGGTTGTTTTTTTCTGATACCAGTACAAGTAGAAAGCATTATCCTTATTTTAAATGCAATTACAGTATCACAGAACAGAATCTGGACCACTGGTTTGCAAACACTGTGCGTTTAGTTTCACATAAAATAGTACCCCTCTAAAAAACTTATTAGCATTACAACCTCAGGGAGAAAAAAACCAAACAAAAAAAAGGATTAGTTGCAACTTGCATAGGGCTTCTAAATAGCCATAAGGTTTTTTTTTTTTAGGATGCCATCAGACTTGCATTAGTAAGGAAGTGCCTTCCAGAGCTTCATGGAAATCTATGTTTAAGGAACTTGGTCTCTCATTTGATAAGGTCAAGTCACTGCATCGCTATGTGCAGAGGAAAGCTGTTTATTCTGCTGACTGTACTAGAGTTCATATCAATGCTAACAGACTCTAAAACTTACCTGTTTAAAACAAAATTTATTTCCCCATGGTTTAACAGGCTGCAGGAACTTGCTTCTGAAGGCCAGTTGTGTTTGCTGGTAGTATCAAGCATTTTGTCTCATGATGGTTTTTTCCATAGTTTTGGATTCTTCTGTAATGCTTCTCCCTTCATCCATCCAGTCAGACTTTGCCTTTTGGAATCTTGGGGTACTTTGTATTGATTATGATGGGAAGATTGTCATGTGGTTCCATATACTATATAATAATTGTAAAATAAAAGTCTGTTGGAGCCAAATTCTTCCCTCTGCATTTCCTTTTGCAGTAAAAGACAAGGAAAAGATTCTAGAGGCAAAGGACATGGGGTCCAGCAGAATGTGGAACATTACTCATGGAGTCCAGTCAAAAATTTCTGCTGTTGTAGCAGCTCACTCCTCACCTATTTTGATACGGGCTCAATGGAGGAAAAAATTCATTCTGGTTATTGAATGAAAAGTAATTTCTAAATGCAACCGAAATGGTTTGGCAGTTTCAGGCTATACTCCAGTGATAAGGGATTTACGCATCGCCATGGCAGCTCTGAGCTGCCTCGGGATCCACCCCAGCTGCAGCTGCCTTCTGCTGCTGGAGCAGTAGACATCCATGAAGTGGGGTTAAGGTGCTTGGCCCCCATCACTTCCCACCTGCTCCCTGAACAATTTGTTTTCACACCATCAGCCCTATGCTTGGTGCTCCTGTTGTTACTCTTTTCACTCTGAATGGTGTTCATACTCACAGCCACAAAACATGACAGGGTTCAAGATACCAGCTGACACTTGTATACCATGGAGCCTCGAGAACTCAGCTTAAGGAGCTTGTTCTTGCTCTCTCTTTTACTGCTGGGATATGCAGTTTCCCAGAAGTCATCTCCTTTGTCTTTCTTGTGCCAGGTGTGACCTGAATTTCATACAAGCCTCAGTAACCTGGTTTACATGCTGGAATTCCCCAACTTAGGAGGATGACATCAGTAGCATATACTATCACTATCACGTTCATCAACAGTAACATGTATTTCCATACAAAGGTAGACAGGTGTTGTGCAGTAGAGATGTGCAATGCAGCACCTCTCTGAGAGACAGAGCCTCTTAGTCCTGTGCTGATTGCTGTGGCTGCTTCACTTTGCTTGTAACAGAATCATCTTGTAAGCCAGTTGGAGGCCTTGTAGTGTGAACACCAAGAAAGGAAGATGAACTGTTACTATCTGTATCAGACTAGTAGTACACGTCGTACCAAACTTCCATTTTTCCAGATGTACATAGTGCTTAAAAACATTTAAGCAGTTTTTTAAAGCTTTGTGAAAGACAATTTTTATTTTTATAGACTATGAAAGCAAAAGTGCAAGCAAACAGAAATCTCAGAGTAAATGCTAAAGTTCTTAGGATTTTAAAAACTCTTAATTGTAACAAAGCTGTAGTTTAGGAAGGAAAAAGTGAAAACTGCATTCAATAAAAAGTTCCATATCTAACTTCCATAATAAAGAAATTGAGATCAACACCCTGTTCTAGTCATCATCCTGAAAACCAAATTTATTTAGAGAGAAGTACCCACTTAGGTACAAATTTTGGCTAAAAATTAGAGTATTCCTGTTCTTCTGGTAGTCTCTACGTATCACCGGACAGTCTGAAACTAACCTTTCCAAAGCACAGTGTATTTTGAACCCAGTGCAACAGTCACCTCAGTCACAAACTCAGGATAGTTGTACCTCCTCTGAAGCCCACTCTGAGACTTGCAGCATAGTAAAGAGCCACGAAGAAGGTAAATGATCTTCAACATCCCTATAAAGCAGGGGACTTCATTGTTTGAAGTAGGAAGCACTTGTACTACTAATCTCAAAATTAACCTCATTAATTTATGGCATTCTCACTGTAAAGGGAAAATAAGTCTTCAGTAGGAAACAGCTATTTCTACTCTTCCTGTTTGCTTTTGTGAAGAGCATACAATGCCAGTTCTGGATCTTAGTCAGCAGCTATCATACACTGTCATTTCATCAGGACTGTACATCTAAGTGGACTGTACAAAGTCAGACAATCACAGAGATAGCTGTAATGGAAATGCATTCTTAAAGTAACTCCTCTGCCTATAGATAGTATAAACGACTGTAAGGAATACTTAAAATTATTTGGTTAATCAACCTCAGTTCATAAGCATTCTCTTCCTCCCTTCCATAAAGCTGTTTCCACTAAACATCTGCTGGTATGAACCACACTATAAAGAGGAGCTATTAACAGACGGGAATTTTAATAAACACAGTTCTTTGTTCCTTGTATTTTAATGACTGATATAATTAGAATGAAGGTTAAGGGAATATTTGTTTTCCTTCCCCTCAGGGCTACTTTGAAACAGTTTGACTTGCAAACAACACTTCAAACTCTCGCAGCTATAATGCTTAAGCATTCTGATGTGGTACAAAGGGGAGGAAAAAGAAACATTTAAGCAGCAAGAGCATCACCTAAACTCTCTTTGTCCAGTGGTTACAGCAAGGACTACATGGGAGTTAGAAATCCCAGACTGTTGCTACATTACCCCACCTGCACCAGCTTGGTTAAACCCCTTTCTAGAATCCAGGCAATGATGTGATATACAAAGATGTCACAAATGTTTGATGGCTCAGGTTTTTTTCAGGAATTTCCTAGGGTCTATTCAGGGACTAGCTATTTGCCAATATTCATTGCAAGTTAAATGGACAATTCAGATAAGTCAGTTCAGCTAACACCATAAACTAGGTAGCCACTTCCACTAATTCAGAGGATCTGGCATTAGCAAAAGTCAAATGTTTCTTTCTTCACATCCATGTTGGAGGGACAAGCCCAGTGCCTTCTACAGGTGGTTGGCTGGTGCATATGAAAAACTGCACGTGTAGTGTGAGAAGAGATGATGGTAGAACACTTACTGATGGTAGAACACCATCTTGATTCACCTTGTCAGGTTTGCACTGTGTAGACCTGCTTCTTTGAAAAGAAGTGGGTCGTTTCTCCCATAAAAAGACCTGGTTTTTTCTTTTCTTAAATAACAATATTTAATTTGTAGAACCATCATTTGATAGTTCAGTCTTAGGTTTTGGTCATCAGGATATTCAGCCAATACTGTAATTTTCCTGATACAGTAATAACACAAACAAAAGCAGATGATCCTGAGAATCATTTTTTCAAAGCAGAGAGTCTGTTCCAGGATTTCAGTGGCTCAGTTTACTAGACTATTACAAAGGAGCAGGAAAAGGTCTTATCCAATTTTGGCATTCAACAATGTGATACACATCTCTAAGGCAGATTTTAAATATATATTGAGGAACAAACAGAACCAGGTCCTGTCTATACACAGAAAATCCATTTTTTTTTCTGCTGAGGCAGTATTCAGCGTAGCAATGTGAAGTATAATTGTTTTTGTTTCTATCTGACACAAAAAATGTGAAAAGGTTTGGTATGAACACTCCTAATCCAATGTCCTTTAAGTGTAATACACTTTAGATTTGAGGTTTGGTGGGAGGTCTGACATTTATTACTGAGAAGTTTAAAACAGAATGTACAAGCTGCTTCATAAAGATGCTCTGAGAGCTGCCTCAAATAAAAAACATCCACAGTAGCAGTATTAATCTGATGGGTTTTTTCCTGTTTGATTTTGAATGGAAGCACTTAAGCTTCCCAACTTACTACAGACTTTCATTCCTTTTTCTTTCACATTTAAGCAATCTATGACTTTTTATTTATGTTTTTAATTGGGAGTAATTAATTAATGTCAGAATCAGAATTAGAAGTTGCTCTCTGATAGCAAGAATGGAGTGACTGCAGTCTGAAGTGAGGAAAATTTGCTCTAAAACAATTCTAGAGAAACAGCATCTGCAAAACTTTCACTGGACCCAAACCCGCTGGAGCACTGGCATGCTGAGAGTAGAGTCTGGGGCCACTTCACACCCCACCTCTGGTCAAAGTCCCTGGGTGAAGCTGCTCTGGTACGCAGTACGCAGCAGTGCTCACTTGGGTGAGTTGGATCCCTGCAAATAAATAAATAAAGAGTGGCAATGCCAGGAGGAGCTCACAGAAACAGCATCCTCGCACTCAGCTGCCAGCCCCACGTGCTCGAGCCTGGGTGGCAAGAGGTCTTTCCCTCCCAGCAGATGGTTGCTGCCTGGGTCAAACCCTGTCATAGTGCCTGTGCTGCAAAGTCCACTCAAATTTATGGGAAATTAACAAAACCAGACATAAACATAAGAGAATTAAATGACTGAGTTTAACTTCATGGATTTATCTAGCACTTGCCCTCCTGGCAGCAGATTTCACTGTCTTCTCTGGGAGTGAAAGCTGTGTTTTGCAGGATCTTTTATTTTCTGATCTGCCTGAGCCCTCTGCAGAGAAAGCCCTCCAGAAACATGAAGATTTCATCAGCTCCAGCCCCATCCTGCAGCTGACCATACTTTCCTTGGTACTTCAGAAACCTGCCTAAAAGGCGACAGCAGGAACACCAAAAGCCTTTTTACTCTCCATCCCATCATCCTGAATATTAATCATTCCTAATTTCAGGGAATGTACTATATCAGTGAGTCCCTACTGAAATATCTATTCTAGTGGTAATTTGTAAGTAAATGTTATTAAAAGCATGTGAAGACTAAAATACCTTTGAGCAAGATCCAATCAATAATAACAACTGACTATTGCTAAACCCGGTGCCTGAACAGTCTCTTGGAGTTACTGATATATGATGCTGCCATTCAGGTTTAGATTAATAATTCTAGACTTCCATTTCATGGGTCATTTTAAATTGGGTGAATGACAGATGCAGTTACAGTTAAAAGAGCTCAAAGTGTGGCTGGGATAAGAACAATTTCCAGTCAGAGTCTATAAAAGGAATTTTGGCAATTTATCCAAAATCTGAATTTTGTTACATGCAAATACAATGTTACCTCAGGCCAGTGATGGTTTGACCCTATTGAATAATAACTTTAAACTCTTATCATATAGCTGTAATAAGAAAACATTGTTTCGCAAGAACATGATGGTCAATCCAGTTTATCTTCTGCAGCATGTTTGGTAAACAAAGCCTCCTACTTTAGATAATGTTTTCCCCTCCCACAGAGTGGCCTGAAAGGGAAATTCCAAAAGCTGCACGAGACAAATAATCACTGTGTTGCTATCATGTAGCACACCGTGATCACATTTTTAACATTATTTTCTTTGGATTTTTTTTCACATGGAAGGCTGTGTTTGGAACATCAATCTCATTCTGGTTATTGTTGGAGTCAGCCTGTTAGCCAGGATCTCACCTGGTGCAAACTTGCCTCACTCCCCTACGACCAATTCAGTTTCCCTGGTTCCTTGCCACTGGAAATCTATGTTTTCTCTTGATTCCCCAAAGGAGCCAGTCCCTTTGGTGAGCCCCATGCTTCAGTGGGACTGTGTCCACCAGTGACATGCAGCTGGCTGGGTGTGCATTGGTTCCCCGGGGTTCTCCCCAGCCCTCCAGGTTCAGCTTGGCTTGGAAGCACTGCTTGGGTGGTGTCCAGCTCAAAGGTTTTCCTTGCACTTTGCTGTAACGCAGCTCAGTTTCTGCTATTATTTACGCTGTAGCATCTTCCCTCATATACCTCAGGCTACTGGCATGAAGAAGCATCACTTAAAAAGTAATTTAGCAAATAAGTATACTTTCCCTAGGGTGCAAATAATACGAAAAGTTGTAGTAAATAGCTAATGTAAGCAAAAGGTGCCTTGGGGGAACCCTAAGAATCACTTCTTTGAAAACAGCAATAACTTCTGGTGCTATTGGTCCTGAGGCAGCAGCAGTCAACATTGTTTAAAAAAGCTCCCTTATGGTGTACTCATTAATTAACTGCACTGTTTGTTGATTCTAGATTGATTCAGTTTGTTCTCAGGAGAGTGTTTTTGGAAACTCAGTAATGCCTTGATGCAGAATTTCATCTTCAGGCCCTAAATTCCCAGGACGCTGCTTTACTGGGACATATAGAAGATGAAGTAAAAAGGAGAATTTGTTAGACAAAAATGATAATAAAAATATTTTAAATTCAGATGTAATTTTTGAAGATTTTCCCCACAGAGCTAAAAAATTACCTGCAGCAAAGTTTGACTGACAGGCAGGCTTTATCAAACAGAGAACAAGACAAATGGCATGCAAAACAGATAGGAAAGTATTTGCTCCTAATTACTCGAGAAAGCATTTTAATTAAGTTGTTTGCCAATTAATGCCTCATTTTTAACATTCCATAAATATTTAAATGTTTCATAAACTTTTCTTCACAGGGAAACACTTGTGAATGTTGTTGAAGAGATTCTTTGGGATCTCTTAATGCAATACATGTAACAATTTAAGTTTTATTTGCTCTTCCTGTCAATGAATAAGCAAAGAAAGATGTGATTTCACTTCAGAAATGGTGTCTCAAGATGTCTATAGCAAATCTGTATCAATAAGATGTTTGAAATATCTTCATGTGGGGATTCTCCTTCTACTGTATGAAAGAGAAACTGGGAAATTGTGTTGAATTTGAACTAGAACCAGCCTACTGAAATGCAGAAGCAAATCAATGTGAATGGCTCCCCTTTTTCATGCTACTTCAGACTGGTCCCTCAGAACCGTTCACCTAAGAAAAAAATAAGAAGCAAGTGTCAAGAAGGGAAATTGGAATAAGCAGCTCTGAAGCTTGATTCTGGGTGCATCTTAATTCACATGCAGCTATACACTTGGCCCTTAGGGACTTCTCCAACCTACAAGGTTAAACCCGCTCTGCCCCGGGGACGTCCCGTTAGAGCAGAAGCCTGCACCCACATTCGCATGCACCGTGAGTGGAAATGAAAGTACCCTGACTCAAACCGCTGCTCTCTCCATCTCAGCAAGGCTCTGGTTTTCTGAAAACAGAAAACAAATGCCTCTTTCTCCTCATATTTTAAAGGCTTCCTGTTTTTATGGAGCGGCTGACTCTTTATTTAAAGCTTCACACAGGCACTTTATCTGTTTATTTATTCATTCGTTTGTTCCCCACAGAACTTTTCTTACTCCTCCAAGGTTTGTTTGCACAAATGACTGCAACTTCCCTTATCTCAGAGCTTTACTTTATATTTTGAAACCCTGATTCTGCCCCACCCCCGCTTTTGCTGTCATTAGTCATCTATGCCTGGAAACAGGCTCTGTCTGATGATGCAGGAGAGACATGAATGGGGCATGAACCACTGATGATCTGGATTGATGGGGGCACAGGTAGAGGGGTTTATGCACAGATGGGCAAGGGGACATGACAAGATGCAGGGAGGGAGGATGATGCACTTACAAAACTCACTGCAGGTGAAGTAGCATGGCCTCGGCACACCTCAAGGACTACCCCAGCCCTCTGGCACCCATGAGGTCACTTCTTGCATAGCCTGGATTGCTGCTGGAGCCCTACCAAACAGAGCTAATGCTCTCCCTGTTTGTTTAACTCAGACAGCAGCAAACTCTGACCCCAGGGCAGAAGGGGGACAGGTCTGGAAGGACCAGCTGTGGTTTCTCCTCCTTCTCAGCAGAGTTAAAACAGGATTCTGCAGCTCCTCAGCCATGACTGTTTAATGGACAACAACAGGCAGTCACCTCTCTCTTCAACAGGAGTTAAAAAGTGTTGTTCCTAAAGGCTTGTCAATTTATAGCTGTCATCAAATTAGAGCGCAGTGGAGCTGACTGGTTCCATTGAACTTGGTTTCTTTTCTCAGTCTGTGCATCTGTACCAAGAAATGAAAGCTAGGAAATGATGTTTTCCAGATGTTAACTAGCCTTATTTTCTTGCCCATTTCTCTCTGTGTCCCCCAGGTACCTCACTCAAACTTGGCACAATTCATACCTGCCGTGAAGCAACCCTCACCTGTCTATGGAGACAGCTGACTTCCAAGGTCAGAGTGAATATGTGTTTGTGAAACACAGTAATAAGTTATTAATTACGTTGGGGGCAGGGGGTAACTTTTGCAACCAGTGCTCTAAATGCCATAAGGGAATCAGGCAGAAAGTTTCCAACTAAAATTGTTTATTCAGAAAATGCCTTTTAAAAGAAACAAAAAATACTGTCTGTTCAAATGGTTCCTATCAGGAGGAAGGAAGGCCTCAAAGGAAATGTACCCTAGCAGGAGGGTTTCTTTGTAACTTAGTCACCAAATAAACCTAGGAAGCCTGTTAAATTAAATACTTTTACTGCTTTCTGTACCGATTTTTAGAAACAAGTCAAAGAAAGAGGTGACAAGCCCCTAAGAAAGACACAAAACAAAAAGACAGCTTAAGAAGCTAAAAAGCAGTGAGGAACCACATTAACAGGTAAATATGACAAAAAGCCTTTGACTGGAGGTTAGCACAAGGGAGTTCTGTGGCTGACTTAGGCTCCTGGCTCCTGCCACACTAAGAATATTAAGCAAAAGCAATACACAGCTCCTCTCAGGGACAGGCTAAGACAGAGGACCCAATCATACTTACAGTCCAGAGAAGGCAGACATCAAAATAGGAAGCATTCCTTTCTCACCTTCCCTCTCCATTTGGAGTGGAGTGTTCCCCACCCCTCCCAGGTTTCTGTCCAGAGTGCCTTCAGGCAGGGGTGCAGATGGCCTTCAGAAAGGCCCTTCAGCCATGTGGAGTAGGACACCTCTTTGCAGAGCAGGAAGACCAGGGAAGATTTCACCTCTGCTCTTTAAAGTGCTGAGATCAAGAGCTGCAAGATTTCACCTATGCTCACTAACAGCATCTCACTGATGAACTTAGCTAGGAAATTCTGTACACATGCAGGTACTCACAGAGAAAATATACAGCCTGGCTAAACGACAGGAGCTCACAACACCCAATAACCTCAATGTTTCACAGCAGATATGATTCCTATGGCCCTCATATCTGTGGGAGAAAATTAGTTAGGGCTGGGGGGACTGCTCCCTGATGGGTTAACATTGTGCACCTGGGAGGAGCAGCTCTGCTTGACCTCCAAAACACTCCTCTGCTTGGAGGACAAATGCAAATACTACAAGTACATAATAATACAACGTCCATAATTCTTCTTTTACCCGTGTCACATGGAGCATCCTAGCACTGCCAAAAGTTGCATGCAACCAGTTTGCAAGGTTTTGGTAAGAAATGTAGGAAGGATATTTCCTTGTGGCCACATGCTGTGCTCATGGATTTTTTTTATTTAAACTTTGCTCTATCATTTGCTGAAATCCAACAAATTTCGAGGTATTTAAGGAAAAGAAGCCACAGTGCGTCTTAATAACAATGATCACTGGAAAACAAGCTTGACGTCTGAATCACAGGATGCAAGCAAACCAGGGATCTTTGGCCCCTCTAAAAATTTTTTTACCTTTGTCTGCATTAAGGAAGACAACTATGAGAATCTGGAGTAGCTCCAAACATTTGCCAGCTGGTTTTGAATGTTCTCAGCTGTGTGTGCTGTTGGATAATCTTAGACTTATTTTGTGCTGTTTGTTGCTGCCAGATAGAGTTACTGTTTAATGACACTGTTAGAGGAGGCAAAAGTAGGTCCAGCTTCTGAGCTAGAAACAAGCCTACATAGTTCTGGCTGAAAGTTAATGCAGTCTGAAAAGAGAAAAAAATAATTCCCCAGTGTATTCATTTGGCTGCTTCTCCTTATACTTGTGGGAAAATAAACAATTTTCCAACCTTTGGTTTTGGTTTTCTTCCCTTACATTATTAAGGCCAGTACTTTCCTCTGATGTGAAAAAATCAAAGTACAGACTGAAAGCTCTTGCAGAACGTTTGTCAGATCAGTCTGATCACCAGCAGAACTTCTCACAGTTACTTCCTTTAACCCCGCAAAAGGTTTTGATGATTTTCTGTCCAGGCTCATGGAATTTTTCTGATCTAATCCTAGATCCAAATGGAAATATCATCAAAACTTGTCATATGCAGTCATAAGATATGTAGTCAAATACTCCTAGTTTTTGAACATCTACTCAGTGGTTCAATGAGCCCCTATTTTTCTCTCTTAAAAATAAGATACTCCATCTTCATCCCTAAAGTCACAGTCAGCTTCTTCCCAGCACGAGATGTAATTAAAGATCTGATGGAAATTTTGCTAAACTCTGTGAAAGCTGTGCATCAGAATTTGCTTAGAAAAGGCAGTGGTTTTGTTCTGTGAATTAATTCAAAACTGCTGAAACTCTTAGTTGAAAATACTCTGCATCTGTTCAATAACATATACCTTGGGGTTTTGTGTACTTTTATCTTAAAAAAAATCTTCTCTTCTGGTTTTTTTTTTTATTTCTCCTTCAAGTTTTCCTCATGCTTTCAGCTACTGCTTTCTTTTGCCTTATAGAAAAGTTCCACTCTCTGATTTTAAATATGGAAAGTAATCAATAATTCGGACACTGTTCACCTGTTCACATCTCCTCAGTCTGATCTGTGGGACATTTATGCCACCAAAATAAGTAGTTAGATACATATAATTAGGTCACATTTCTAGAAATGTGTAATAAATCAGCCTTGGTTTTGCTCTCAGAGTCCAGAATCAATAGCCTAGTGATAACCCTGTTCTTACAGACTCCAACTTTGAGATTGTGGACAATTCTTGGTGGGAAGATGCTATAGGAAAATAACAGTATGTCACAAGCAAAAGCAAAGAATCATTTAATCCCTAATCTCAGATGGTTTTGGATTGTTGAAATGCTTCATTTTATTCCCTGGAAACAAACCAACCAAAAATCCAGACTAATGTAAGTACATACCCAGTTCAAAAGGCTTTTTCATTGCAAACTTCTGATAAATACAGTTAAAAAATGTTCCAACATACTGTTCCCTAAAATAATAAGAGGTAGCTTTTGAATCTACAGATACTGTTCCCACTGAAACGAGTTCCCGTGAATCTGCTGGCTTTGGACAGGCCCTGTTATGTGGGCAGGTGTGGGTTGCTGAGCCTGCACCTCTGAGCTGGTGTGAGCTCAGCAAGCCTCTGCCTTGCCTGTGGTACACAGACTGTTTCCTGGAGTGAGCTGGCTCTGCCTGGGTGACATCCAGGTCTTTTAATCCCTCTTTCCCACCCACCCCACCCCCACCCACAGAAAGGCTACTTATTGCAGAGGCTGGGCAAAATACACAGTGTGCTTCCAGGCACCTCCCTGCTCAGAGGACCAGGACCCTGGTGTGTGCATCCACCCATATAACAGTTTCCGTGCAACCTAAGAAGGGGGTCTATTGGCTGAAATAACTCTCATGACCATGTTATTGAGATGATAGTTTTGAGAATGTCTGGAAGCACCCTTACAACTGGCATTTCATTCTTACCTTTAGGACGCTTAAAATGGTTTGTGTTGGAGAAGATCCCATGCAGTGGCCACGTACAACCATGAAGGAACAATGTTTTTCAAGGGGGAGATTCTCTCAGAACGACTTGAAATTCTATTTGTGTGCTGTCCTCATCCACCTGACACAGGCTTAGGAAATGAATAGTAGCCTTGTTCAAATAGAGCAGGAAAAGAGCTCAATACGGTGTTGTTTCAGCCGACTGCATAGACACCATGAAAGCTCCTGTGTGTGTCTGGTGCTCCGAAGATGTGCAGCTGGTGCAGGGGGTAGGATGAGCAGCAAACAGCTGCTCTCTGAGGTATTGTCCCCTCGGGACCAAGCATATCTTTAGTCAGAAATATGTCAGGGAGTTAGTGCTAGCTGAACTAGAATCTGACCCAGCTGAAACAGCCATCAGAGGCTGCCTGACAGGGCTGCCTGGAGAGTCACACTGTGGAGAAGACAACAAGTAGCGCGGGATGCCTCTGAGTGAGTGAGTGCAGCCTTGTACTTCAGACCCTCAGAGCATAGCCCACGTAGACAATGGGAATGAGGGCAGGCAGGGGCCAGCCCTCATCTCACCCCTGGGCTTTCTTCATTGCCCTTCTGCTGGTCCCTGGCACAAGGGAGCTTCATGCCCAGCAGCTCAGACTATTCGCCACAACCCTCTTCTTTGAAATGGTTCTTTCACCTGCTAAGAAATGCCCCCCAACCCCATGCATCCATAGGGAGACTTGGAATCCATACCAAAAATCCTAACCCACCAAGGAGGCTTGGGAAAATTTAGGGATCCACCGAACAGAGGAAATACGGACCTGAGCACCACATGCCATCTTCTGCTCTGCCCCAGGAGCAGGGGAGAAGGGAAAAGCCACCTTCTTCAAGTCCTGCAGCTTAACACTCTTGTGCCCTACTTGCCTGCTTCAAAGGAGACCAAGTCTCTGCTTTAACAAGAGATTTCCACATATTATATTCGATACTATTCCCAACAATGATATTGCCTTATTCATCCGAGTTTAAAAGGTTGTGCCATGCCCTTGCTGCCTTCTGTCAGCTCCTTGCTTCAAGGGCCATCCTTAAAACTGCACTCCAAGACACTGAACTGTTTCCACTTACAGTGCTTGGAGTCCAGTTACTTTCCAGTCTGAAGGCCTATATAATTTTTAGCTGCAATGCAGGACTTAGTTTGTAGGCCAAGAGTATAAACATGACATAAACTGGCAGTTTATCCTTCACCTTAAATAGGTATTTCTTTTACCTCCTGAAGGGAGCTGGGTCTCCTATGGAATAAATACAGCCTTTGGAAATTTTCATTTCTCTTTTAGATGTGCTTAGGTTAGTGTAGCAAAAGGAGCTTTCTAAAGGTGTCATGGCTTAGTAGTAAAGAGTCCCTATGAGGAGGAAAAAGGAAATCCTTGCCGAGCTTTGCTGTAGCATGTAGTTTGCAGTCACTAACTCCCAGAATTACAATGAGGCTCCCATGTCCTGCCTCTCATACATATAATGGATTTACTTCTCACTCATTTTCACTGGCCTCTGGCAGATATGACTATCTAGAGTTTTCCATTTTGCAGAGATATAAAAAAAAGACTAAGAAGAGGCAGGGTGTGTTCTCACCCCTCAGCACGTGTCTCAGGTCAACCTTGGTTTTAAATTACCTCACCTGCATTCATTAATATATAGGCAAACATAGGTCAAACATAAATCTTCCCCTGTGTTCTCCACTGACACATTACAAAGATAATGGCTGCCACTAGAATTTGATTAACTTTTTAAAAAGATCCTTTACTAACCTATCCCCAACCCAAATCTACTGCTAAGTGTAATTGGTTTCATATCCAGACAACAGAAGTATCTATGTCCGGGTGAAATCTGTCTTACATAAATTAAGAAATAAGAATTTTCAAGTTGGTTTTAAGAACAAGGAAAAAAAAAAGCAAGAAAAAAAAAGCTGAATTCCCTATGTACATCACCATCTTTTAAAACCGGTCCCCTGAGTCTCTAGGGTGCATCTAGGAAGAAGATAGTTTATCCCATACGTAAGTATACTAGATTGCTGTCTGGATTTTGCTAGTGAATACAGTTTTCAGATAGCAAGTGATATTTAAGCTTAGTTGCAAAGACAGGCACACAAATCCATTTTTATATATGTCATCCACTTCTGCAGGGATGAAGATCAAAATCCTTAATATCCTTCTTTTAGCCCTCTTTAAACAGAGATTTACACACAGATTTATTTCAATTCCAGTTGATAATGACTTGTAAGAGTCTTGATGCCTTTGGAAAAATCAGCCTTGGCAGTTCTCCATTGACCCCCGTAGTCAAGAGCACCACATCAGCTTGAAAATGGCTTATTTGTGTGGCTGAAAATCCAATCTACTTACATATTAGATCAATTATTTAAATTAAATATTACCATTAATCTTCCTTTTAAGTGTGCTTGGCATGATTTGGGATTGTTATTCTCATGAAATAGTTCTCATCTAAATATTTGCCGTATTGTTATTGCTTTTTAGCTTAACCTGCTCTCAGCACCAGGGGCTAATGGATTTACCTTTTGCATTAGGGGAAACCAGCATGTGGCTTGTATTTCAGCTGCAGTAAGTGGCACTACGTCCATGAAACACCAAAAACTTTTGTGCAGCACAAGTTGTTTAGAGGAGAAAAAAAAAATCAGTGCGGTGTACAAAATGACAAGAGTAAACATGGAAATTAACTCCTGGCACATCTTTCGTTCTGGGCTGTAATACTCATATTAAGATTGCCCCTTTCTAATAGCTTTCGAAAGAATTTCTTGCATAATGGCATTTTAGTCATCATGTTAATGTCAACAAACAAGGCAGATTAATGCTTATAATCCTGAGCTGTCTCACACTCTGCTTATTAGAACTGTAGGCAGATCTTCATTAGGATGAATGACATCTGAATCTATAAGCTCGTCACAACAGAGGCACCTTCTTGCTGTGGTGTCACCCTGCAGATGACAATGTCGGCCATTATGAATGACACTCCACAATTCGTTACTTCCTGCCTCAAATTGCAGTTAATCTTTCATCCAAACTGTACACATGTGCAGCTTTAAGTGGGCTATCACAGCAAGTACCCAGTAATGCTGCAAGCACATGGAGAATGACAGAAGGTAAATTGCTTGTCAGGAGGTCTGTATTTCAATTCACAGCATATTCCAAACACGTTGTGGTGAAAGCTCTCCACAACAGCTGCTTTCATTGCTAACTATTTTTGATGTAAATGTCAATAAAGCTCCAGGCCCTTTCATATTTTTGGCCAAGACTGTGCATCTTTCCCTATGCAGGCTGGCAGGTTGAGCTCCATTTATCTACTCTTAGGAACATGTCCTATAATAATGATTGTCTCTGGAGACCGTTTAGAGTGATTGAAAGCAGTGATTGGGACAATAGGCTGCTGAATTTCATTGCTGGATTGGGTTGACAGGTGACTGCTTTTATATCCTCTAATCTGGAAGAGATGGAAATAAAAACACAGTTATATCTAATCAACAGACAGGCATCTACCGATTGCAAATCTATACCTTCAGCTTGCCCTTCTCATTGGAACAACTTAGCTGTGAATTATTACAGGACTCTCATATTTCTCCAGTGGTTTTCAGAAGGGAAGATGGAGCGGATAGGTGTTGTCTCACTGGAAGTGAGAAGCAGGGAAAGAACAAGTCACAGGTCATATAGCTCTACCAGTAGAAACGCCAGCTGCTGCTTTTAGTAGCTGCAGTGAAGATCTTCATTTTGCTTAATGAAAATCCCTGAGTGTTACGGAAAGAAGGGATTTAATTTTTTAATCCTGGAGGCCACGCATGTTAGGCATTGTGGGTGAATTTTAACATACCTATGGTAACAATGTACGTTTCATTTGTCTTATGTTTCAGTAAAAGTTCTGTAAACTCCCTATGCTTACTGTGAATATTTTTTTTTCTTTCTTTCATGAAGTTAGTAATTAACACACCACTGGGTTTTCCAAAGGAGATGGGAAGATGATCAGGTAGAATTCTGAAAACAGTATGGCAAACAGTCTAAAATATTCGCTTCTCACCAGCATCTGGCTCCTTGGCAGACCCCAAAGACAGTTGTGCTGGCACCTTTGAAATTCCCTCTGAGTCCGTGTAGTTGCCCATGGTTACACGGCAGCTGGGCTCTGGCTTCCTTGTCTTCCTTGCTACCACACACATCCTCCCCCATTCACCTTTGCTTCTGTAAATCATATGCACTTCTGCCCATCAGCGATGTCCATGTTACGTCCACTTTCCCCTCTTAATTTGCAGATTAGGGCACAGAGGGTAAACAAGAGTTTACCCTTGCCCATCTCCTTTTTGTCTAAATCCACAATAGTGTACTTTTGTTCACATTTTACACTGATTTTTGTTTACTCAAATCTCAATTTCTGCAATAAATGAGCAGCTTTCTACAGCTCTAGGCAATGCAAACACAAGTTCTAAGAAAAATATGATTAAAAGCAGTTAACTACCCAGTCCCTAGCTGTTGGAGTCAAATCTCTGACAAAAAAAATAATTCAAAAAACTCCATGCCGTGGTATATGACTTTTGGCCTTCAATTAAGAAAAACAAAACAAACTGAATGTTTTTTGACTATGGTAAGCTTTTAATATCAGCAGCTTTATTTTTGATTTTTGAGGAGAAAAAAATGACAAAAATTCATAGGAAATATTATTTCTGCAAGGAAATGAAATCAGCTCTTCTAAATAAGACTCATACTAGAGATTTAGTAAAAATTTTCTTAGGAGAGACAAAAAAAGTAATTCTTTCAGATTCTTGAATAACTGTTTTGTTACTTGCCCAAGCAAGTGTAGCTGATAGGTTGCCAAAACAATCCTTTCTAGCCTAAGACCCTAAAATCAGTTTGGAATATTTAAAACTTGGTTAAAACTGTAAGTGTTGGGCACCTCTTATCAGCCTCCTAGTTTGTGCAGATTTCCACCAACCAGGCACAGAAATACTTGACATCTCACAGGCCATGTGAGGAGGAAAGGGCATTACAGCTTTTCTTTTTAATGGGGTAATTTTAAATGGAAAAAAGAAACTTGATAAATGAAATTTGAAAAAAAAAACACCTTGAAAAGCTTTGATAAATGCATGCAAAGCAGCTATTATAAATTTCTTTAAATATATTGGCTAAACTGGCAGACTCTAAGGAACAAAACAAATAAAAATGCAAAGGAATGGAATGTCCAAGAAAAGAAAATACATGACACAAATAACCCACGTATTGTTTACATGCAAACATTCAATTTCTATGCCATGGTTGGTTAAACCGTTGGGTTGGGAGGGTACAGCAAGAGAAGCCTGTTTCACAGAACTGGTAATGCAGCTGTCACTCAGGCCCTGACTCTCCTCATCCTTACCACGAAGAAAATTGTGTGTGAATTCAGAGCTCAGATTAGTTGTGGTTTGATTTAATTTTATTTTTCCTTTATAAAGGTACTGTTTCTTGCTAAAGGGAAAACTGGATAAAAGATTGATTGCATTGTCAAGAAATGAACAAAAATGCAGCAAATCCATAATATCTGGAATTTAAGAACATTATTGCATGCACTAGCATCCAGTAAGACATGAAAATAAAGTTACTGAGCTTCACTACATCAATACAGAGCCGAAAACACTATAGTGAAAATACCGAATCCTGATCTATTTTTTTATATATATACATATATATATAAATAATAAATAAAATCATTAAAATATAGCCTGTATTTATTCATAGTGGTACTGAAATATATTAGCTTTCCATCAGCAGGGAGAGGATTGCCTTGGGTCTACACTCAGAAAGAAGGATAATATTGTCCAACTACTTGCACTAATTGTTGTTGGATTGTTTTTGTGGGCAAACTATCAAAGAAATCTCTTGCTGGTCAGCCAAGGCAATTGTGTGTTAATTTGGAAGTTTCTTAAAAGTGAAGACACTGTTTACTGGCTTGGTTTTTTGGTTTATGTAACATCCCAGGACACAAGTTATTGTCAGATGTCTTCTGTTACCAGCTTTCACTCCGATTCTCTCTGCTACACATATAAAAAGAATTTACATATGGTCTCATGTGCATTGAACAATTGAGGTTTGCTAAAATCTTTTGTAAAAATGTGAGATTAAGCCTGAAGCTCTGGTCTGCAAAGTGGCATTGGAAAAGGCAGGTAAAGGTGTAAATCTTAATCTTTATTAAGGTGGAATAGATGATTTGTCAATTCTAAACCTACCAAGTCAGTCAAAAATTTTATTAGCCTCTCGAAGTGGATATCCATATGCTGGATTTCACTCTGGCATTAGCAAAAACTTTGACTTTCATGGGTTTGCCACAATATCAACAAAGGGGTGAATTAAGACAGTAGGTGTAAATTGGAGCCAGAGCGTTCTTCAGGCCCCTTGCTCAAGGGAACAATTCATTGACCCAGAAGGAATCCCATGGAAAATATGAACACAAAATACCTTTTCTCACTAACAGTGTCATTCCCAGGTTTTCCTCTTGCTTTTGTCAGATGCTGGAAGTCCTTGTTGGAAGACCTAGGTCCAGAGAGACCTGAGATGTGCAGATGTGAAGCTGATATTAAAGCCTGCTGTGCAAAGGCTTTAAACTGGAGAGGTCTGTGTTGGCTACACGTCTCCCTCTTTATTCAGAAGGATCCTAATTTTATATGTTTTCTGTTTCTGAGGGTACCTAGAACTGTATCATCAGCTGGTGCCCTATGAAGCCCTGCTGAGCAGAGCAAAGAAGAAACCCTTGTAGGGTCAGGTCCAGTATCTGTTTTCAGAGCAATTTGGATACTCCAACCCAACAGGGCATTGCAGAATGGCCAAAATAAAAGTCAACAGCATTGAACAGGTTCAGTGCAGTGAGTAACCTGAGATTCCCAAACTGATGGGAAACTGCATCCCCTTGATGAGACTCTAAGTACCAAGCCCCAAGAAAGGCTGTAAAGACAAGGTTTATTGCACAGGTCATTTTAAGTGTGAAGTACAAAAGCAAGCCCTGAGGACTGAATCATAGAATCATAGAATTGTAGGGGTTGGAAGGGACCTTGAGAGATCATCAGGTCCAACCCCCCTGCCAAAGCAGGCTCCCTAGGACATCCTGAAGCGGGCCATCTTGTCACCTGAGCTCAAGCTGGACTGTTGATGGATGTGCTTCCAGAACCTCAGTCGTAACCTACATATCTTTAAGGGTTGATGTGCCTGTCCACGGAAGACATGCTCAGATTTTTCTGAATGTCCAGTGTGTCCCAGGCAGATGTTACCCCAGCCTGGCTGCCAAACATCTGGAATTTCTAGGCAGATTTTCAAGATCTTTAAACTCTATCATTAGAAAATTTTTGGCAGGAAGAAGGAATGTATCAAGGGAAAAGTTCAATGTATGGTAGCCTTTCATACAGTTCCAGTTAAGAACAGCATGACTTTCTGTGTGGAGGCTTAGATCACATAGGCAGCAGCTAAACTGCATGTTGAGTGCCTACAAAATATAACTGGAGAGAATGGAAATGTATTGCACAGTTTGAAACTTCACAGTGGCCGGAGGAAATATGCGAACACGTTTCAGACTATAAAGAAGATCATCAATATTATGCTTTCAGAGAATTTAAAAACTTTTTCTAAATTTAAACTATTTTTTCAATGAGAGGGAAAAGATCCGACATAATGCTTGTTGTTCCCAAAATTATGGTCTCTTCCTTAAGTGCATGCTATTAACTCTGTAGGTAAATTTTCCTTTCTTCAGTATTGTTCTGGCTTAGACAAACTCCCTCTTGAACAAACTCTACAGAACCCATTCAGTAAATATTTAGATTTAAAACACTATCACAGAATAAACGTCTCCCAGGACGAGTTGATATTCTTGGTCTTCTATAGAGTTGTAAGGTGGATGGAATATGTATGTGTGCACTCCTCTGATAAAAAGAACTTGGCTTCTGTTGAAGATTTTGAAATATCAATGCTAGTATAAACCTAATCAACTATTCTCCTCATGAGATGAGCTAAAATCTGATATTTCTTTTGTTTACAGAAATTCTTCTTTAATAGTTGCAGGGGTTGTGGGGTTTGGGGAGAATTTTTTTGACATTTTTTTTAGAATGCCATTCAATTGTGATTTAATTTAATCTACCCCATGTAGCTTTTTCACTTCACTAAGGTAAACTAGGCTCAGTATAAGGAGAGAGAGAGGCATCTCAGGGGTGTGAAACTTAATGCACCAACACAAAACCCAATAAACCTAAGTTGTAGACCACCTAGACTGCTAACTTAGTCACTTTAGTTATGTGTCTAAAGTTGAATGGGATGAATCACTCTCAGTCAGGTTAAAGTCAGTGTAGATAGAAATCCACTTTATTACTCCCTGGCATAGTGGGGTGTCATGCACTAAGCTGATGGGAAATGTTATGAGCCCTGAGGAGCGGATGGTTTTTAGTTGTTCCAAACCCTGTGAAGCATTATATGAAACACCATCCTCACACACACTGCCAGATCTACAGTTTTCTACTGAAAACATTTTTCTGAGGAACGCCAACATTCCCTCAGGCTTGATGGGGCTCTGAGCAACCTGATCTAGTAAAGATGTCCCTGCTTACTGCAGGGGGATTGGACTAGATGACCTTTGGGAGTCACTTCCAACCCAATACATTCTATGATTCTGAGATTCTATAATTCCTTTTCTTTCCAGGTCTGGAACCAATTTTAATAAGAACAATGTAATATAAAACTATTTTTTAAAAAATTACTTCTGTTTCATTTCATTCTTCAACAGAGTCCCCAATGAAAACCTTCTACAAGATATTCATTGTGTCAAAATGAACTCCAGCTTATTAAACTATTCCATAATCCAATGAATGCTCAAGAAAACTGGTTTGAATGCCTGATAATAGTCTGTGTCACATCAGCCATCCTGTATTTTCACTCTGGTACGGGAAAATCATAGGACTTTTGGTTGAGCATATTTAGCTTGCAATATGAGGTAATTAATCTAAACTTCTCTTTAAAAGAGATGCAAGGCATAACCTGAAAAATGTCGCTGGCAGTAAAGCAGATCTTTGATATATGAGAATATGAAAAAGTCTGTTAGGCAAAGGGTGTAATAAGGTTCTTTTATTTACAGTAAAGTGACTTTTTATTGTCTATCATTTTCCCCTTTAATTGTTCACAATGGAGGAGTTAATGTTCAAGAGACGAGTTCCAATTAGCTCGCATCAAAAAGTCAGAAGAAGAGTTTGTCTCCAGATAGGTCTATTGCTGTCCTGCAGTTCCTGCAATCCAACGTGGTGTCAGACACGTCTCCTAAAATCTCAAATCAGCTTACCGAAAACACATCTACCACGGTCTTACAACAAATCATTGAGGAAGCAAATTTATGCGGTAGTGATTGACTGTTACACAATTAAATGTGATGGCATGAAGTATCAGAGTAACATGGAAAATTTGTCCATTGCTATATGTTATGTAAAGGATGATTCATCCCTGAAAATATCTCAGAGAAGAGGTGCAACTCAATCATCTTCATGCCAACTGCACCTCTGACATGATTATTGCTCCTTTGAAAGCAGCTGAGTTCTTTTCTAGTGGCATCATTAATTTGTGCTATTATAAGACCAGTATGAAATTTATGAAGACGAGTTGGCATATAAATACATGTCCAGAAGGAATGTGAAAAGGAAATACGTTGAAGTATGCATGATTTCAGGCATCTATTTCATCGAGTGGGGCATGTCTTGAAAAGAACATTTATGAAAATGTTCCAAATGGTGATTGCTGGGGCAATGGTGGTCGTTTGTTTGGTTTTCTTAAAAAAATGTTTTATTGGTTGCTGTCATTGGCATGATGGTAAGGAAGAAAATGAAGAAATGTGAAAGGAGAAGCACAAAACTGACAGCCCAACTTTTCTAACACTGATAAACATATTTACTATTCTGGTATCCTATAAGATCTAGTTACAAGGGGAATAACAGTTGGTTCATCCTTTCACCCACTTGGAGATGGTGAATTGTCTTTGTTGGAATGGAACACTGCAAGTAAACAACATACAGGCTGTTTTCATGATCAAGAAGAGATTTGACCTTGTGAAGTCTGCAACTGGACTACAGTTTTTGACCCCAGCATAAATCTGTGTTGGAAATGTGCCAGAAAACCCAAACAGCTATTTCACCAGTTTGTTTGATTGCAACACCCTTATGAAGTTTTCCTGCTCTGCTGGTTAGTCACTGTAAGATTATTCAAGCTAACAGTGTGCTCTTGCAGCTCGAAGGCCAGTGGTATCCTGGGCTCCATCAGAAGAGGTGTGGCCAGCAGGGACAGGGAGGTGATTGTCCCTCTCTACTCTGCCCTCGTGAGGCCCCATCTGGAGTACTGTGTCCAGATCTGGGGGCCCCAATACAAGAAAGATGTGGAACTGTTGGAGAGGGTTCAGAGGAGGGACACGAAGAAGATTAGAGGGCTGAAGCACCTGCCCTATGAAGAGAGGCTGAGGGAACTGGGCTTGTTCAGCCTAGAGAAGAGAAGGCTGTGGGGGGACCTCATTGCAGCCTTCCAGTACCTGAAGGGAGCATACAAACAGGAGGAGAATCAAGTTTTTAAAAGGGTATACAATGGCAGGACAAGGGGGAATGGATTAAAGCTAAAGGAGGGAAGGTTTAAATTACATATTAGGGGGAAGTTTTTTAGAGAGAGAGTGGTGAGGTGCTGGAACAGGCTGCCCAGAGAGGTTGTGGATGCCCCATCCCTGGAGGTGTTCAAGGCCAGGTTGGATGAGGTAACCTTGGTCTAGATCATGCCTGGAGGTTGGTGGCCCTGCCTGTGGCAGGGGGGTTGGAACTCTATGATCCTTGGGGTCCCTTCCAACCCAGACCATTCTATGATTCTGTGATTCTATGATTCAGTCAGAGACTGGAAATAGCAGAAACATTATCAGATAGAAAGCTTTAAGTTCTTAATGTTGGCAAAACTCTGTTAAAGAGTCCCATGACTCACTAAGAGAAAACCTATGAGGCAGAGAAAAATCACCCTCTGTGAAGCATCAGGGAAAAGTGTAGAACAGAGAAATTCCAGTTAGGCTCTGGAGTTCATAATGTCATGTCTGGGTCTTGAGTGGGTACTCTGTATGAGGCTGAATCATAGCCTAGGAAAACAAAGCTGCACTGCACAAATACTGCAGTAATTGACATTATATCTTTATCACTGCCTGCAAGGGCTTTCATTTTCAAGAAATGTGCTGAACTCTGATTAGAATCCATGATAGAAATAGGGGAGAATAGGTGTCAGTAATAGTTTAGACACTTTTTTTAAGGGTGTAAGATGGTAAGAAAAATTTTCCCACACTTTTTGCATCCTGCTGGGCTGTTCCTGAATCTTGAGTGCTGCGGGCATCACCAATAAACCACTTTGATCATTTTAGACTAACAAATCTTCTTGCACGGGTCAGAAAGACCAGGCAACAGATGCCACACAGATAACTTGGAGTGTGTTCCCCATAACACAGTGAAAAAGTTTAAAAGCCATGAGAGAGAAGTGACGAGGAGATAGCTACCTCTTTGCTCAGTGTATGGGCGTGGAGGAATGAATCAAACAAACACACAGCAGGAAGCTGGCTCCTGATTTCCCCAGAGCACTGGCTTGTGTTTATTAGCAATTCCTCGTCACTTTTGCACAGGCACCAAGTCCGCACGGTTTAGCTGGCTGCCGGCAGGACGGTAGGTTGGATGGGGAGGGAAGAGTTGAGGTGGGGAGTGTGGGAGCTCTTCCTTTGGTGCCGTGGCATGGTGTTGTCAGAAGTGAGCAGCCGGCGCCGCAGACAATTGCAAGCAGGGAGGAGAGCACACACTTCTCTCGTGGCTCCCTTTGATGTCTGGATCAGATCCTCTCTTGGACCAGCAAACTCTAACACCTCTTCTGAAATCAGCTCCAACTGGTGATGAGCTACATCTGGCCTGTGAAATGAAAATAGCAAAACCTTTGATTGAGTCCAAGTTAAGTGGATCTTCATCATCTGCTCAGTCAACTTTTGCCAAGATGAATGATACTATGACAGTATTCTAATAATTTCTGAGGTGGGTTCCCTCCTTTTTCATCCATCTGAAAAGAACAAACTGCAAACACTTGGAAAATTTACTGCTCTGTGAGGGAGGAATTTTGCTCTTCATTTTGAATACATTCGTGGCATTTCACCGAATGAAATGGAGCGCTATGTAGATTCAATATCAAAACACAGACCTTGGTGTTAAAAGGAGGATCAGAGTTTTTTTATTTTAATATGTTACAATGCCTGTTATTTCAGTGTTATTCTTACAAGCAGTTGTTATATTTGACAAGACTTGGATATTTTCTTTCCAAAGAGCTTTTTCTGTGGATAAACCAGCCTGACAGAAGTAATGGTCTCCCCTTGCCACCTCTGCCACATGGCAAATAAAAACATGTCTCTACTACTACATTCACAACTGAACTTATCAAACAAGCAGAAACTTGGGCACTTTGAGGGCAGCTGTACCAAGACCATTTGTGCTAGTCTGCAAGTTTGCTGGAAGGTGTTAGATCTCTGTACTTACTTTACAGTGCATTGAGAGCTATTAAATGACTCCAACTTAATTTTCCATGTATCAGTCTTTCAGTACACAAGAAGGTTCAGCAGCCACACAGATCAGACACCTGAGGATTGCTTACCATGCTGTCTGTCTGTGGCAGGCACAGGGCATGGTGGGGACTCCGATTCCCTCCTGTGCTTTTTGTTTCAGTGCAGGTCCCAGTATTTTTCAAAATGAGGTACACAGATACTCATGCAATGATAGGAAAAATCTGCCATCTCCTAGTGATGAAAGGGTGAACCCCCATAAAACCCAAACTTCTCTCTCCCTCTGTGGTCTGGCTTGAGTGGACTTTTCATCTTCCCCAGGTCTGAAGAGCATGCAGAGAACATTTCCTTCAGACACACAAGCCATTATGCTGGAGCAAGACTAAGGCCACAAGAGGCCAACAAAAGAGTCTGGCTGTTTTGTTGGTTGTTTTTCTTTTCTTAGCCTTGGAGCCATTGTAAGACTTAGTTTATATGGGCTCTCCACTTTATTGAAAACAAAGAGTTTTACCATTCCGCAGAACAGCAGCCGAGCTGGCATTTCTCTCCCTCCCTCTCCCTTGCAGTCTGACGTCTGCCCTGGCTAATTAAGCACTAGCAGCTCTTTGCTGACATAGGAGAGTGGAATAATGTTGCACCCTATCACAGATTTCAGTAATGGGATGATTCCTTTCCCCGTTTCAAAAGAAAGCATGCTGAGCTTTATTTTCCTTCAGCTGATATGTAAAGGATCAGAGGACATGTCTGATTTTCTAAATAACACTTTAGGCAGTATCTTTCACCCTTATCCAACCTCTCACCACCAGATTTAATTCTTCTATTTTCCTTCTATTTTCCTATATTTTCCTTCTGTCTTGCCTTTTCCTTCCATTTTCTCTCTGTATTCAGTCTCTCTTCATCTCTTACCTGATGACCTTCATTTTCTCCAGATCCACCTGCTGGCCCTGTCTCTCTGAAGTAATTTCTGAGGTGCTGCTGGCCATCCCTCTCCTGTGGTGACTGCAGCCGTATGGTTTTTCGAACTTCCTCCTGCCCCAAAGACAGATTGCGTCCAGTTTTCAGGACTGTGTTACTCCCTTTTGAAGACACCTTGCTGCAACCACACTTTAGCATCTTTCTTGGGTCACGGTGCTTTTTTGATACCATGAGCCAAGATGCCACCTCACCAGAGGGTATACAGTTAGTTAGTTATTCAGGGTTGTTAGATTTGATCCAAATTGCTTTTAGGGCTTGGGGAGGGGTGGGGGGGGGGGGGGCGGGGAGGCAGTTGGTGGGTTTGTAAATGTGGATAAATGCTTTGAAGAAAGGAATGATAGTTTTGGACAAATCAGATTTTTCTGTCAAGCTGTAACCTGCTATAATGGCCACAGAAAATAGTCTTTTCCTGAGTCTGGTCTTCAAGAAGTCTGAAACAATGGTATAGATGATTGGTTAAATAGAGATATGCATTACATTTTGTTATGGAAAGAGAATACTTTCCATGATAAAAAGAGTATTTTATCACTGGGATTATTCAGGCTCAGATTTTAGAGGGAAAGACTAGTGATTACTCTCAGTTTAATTGCTAGTGGGAGATAGTTCACATTACCAAATGATTTGATGTTTCAGCAGAAATGACAAACTGTGTTCAGAGAGGTCCAAGACTCTGCCAGCATGGCTGGAGACTAAATCACCTTTCCTCTTTATAGTAGATTGAGTTGTCCTTCCAAATCGGGGTTAAGGTCATTGGCAGGGCAGTCTGAGAATGAGAGCATCTGTCTGAAATGTACCTGGGCTGCGGATATATTCAGAAATTCAATTTCTGACACTGCCAGTCCCTTGACCTTCACAAGCACACATGCTTACCAAAACATATGAAAAAGGGGGTAAAAAAATAAGAAAAGAAAAGAAAAAAAAAGCCTGGATATTTTAGTCTGACTTTGGTTTCAAACTCCTCCAAATGGACCAGCAAGAGCTGCTGGATAGCGTGCGTTACAGAGCCAAAAATGTTCATGTGCCATGGAGAAAAAATAAATGCATTTTATCTTAATTCTAGCATAGATGCTCTGTTTCATTTCGTCATATGCACACACCACTCTGCCTGCAAATTATTTGACTTCCCCTCACGCTCCGTTGACGACAGCTAGACATTTTCTAAAGTCCTTGAGCAATCGTGCCTTGGAGTAGATATTCTGAAATCGCCACACCAAAAAGACAAGCGCAGGAGCCCTAAATACACGCTGGAGCTTTTTTCTCCACAAGTTGACATTGGGAGGGATGCTTTGCATATGCTGATGAAGTACAGGCTTCCAACTGCCTGGGGAGCCGGTGTCCCTCGCAGCCGAGCTGCGCTGGCCGGTCCCGGGGGGCCGCGGGGCTCCGGAGGGCCGTGCTCGCGGGGGCTACCTGCTTCAGCTCCGCACAGCAACAGTGAGAGCCATATGTGGAGCTGCAGGAAAACAGATGCTGTTTTTCCATTTGTGAAATCAAGTTGTTGGAAAGTAGTCAGCTTTCCGATGTACGAGAGAGAGCTCATCCGATCAACCTGCAGAGACAGTATGAGCTTTTTTTTCTTTTTTCTTTTTTTTTTTTTTTTTAGGAATATTTGACAACATTCCCATATTATTGGTGGCTGGAACAGTAGAAGAAATAATGGTATGGAAATAATCAGCAGATAAATGGCTTTGATAATAGGCAATTTTATGATGGCTGGAACTGGAGACTGTGATTTTCATAAACAAAGAGGGTGTGCAATCTGGTTTTTGACTGCCAGATCTGCTTCCAGGCATACACCTCGAGATGTACTGTAGGTTTACTGTAAATTATTGATTTATTATATAGCAGACATAACCACCCAGTTACATTTCTTCTTCTCAAAACAATTAATAGCATTATTCCCCTAGAAGAAAAGGAAGACATTGTCCTCTTGTCAGACCAGCATCAAACATTTTTGTGCTATACTTACAATAAATAGCTTTGGTTGCTTATTATCAACTGAAAATAAGTGTGCTATGATAGAAAAATGCCTAATTCTGCATCTTAAAAAAAATAAATCCATTTATAAACCAAAGTAGTTTTCTAAATCACTAGATTCATAGTGAAACATAGATTTGTGTAATTTGTTGTTCTTTAAATATACAATTTATTTTATCAGAAATGTAAAGATTTAAAGTATCGGCTGGCTCCAGTGGCTCCAGACTGATAAGAGGCATCTTTTCTATTACTCTGATTAACAGGACAGTTTAAGATACTAGAAACAAATAAAGAAGACTTACTGGAAAATAGCAAAACACAGACTAAGTGTTATTTTACCAGGATGATGCTGTTTAAGAGTCTGTGCCAAGACCTACAGGATTTTTTATCAGCATGTTAGAATCCTCCACGTTTCTGCAGCATCTCTATTTTCTGCTATTTGAGAACTATGGGAGTCTGTCCTACATTTAGCATCAAATCTACCTCTGTCCAGAAATATACCTCTTCCCTTGATTGCATAAAGAATTTAGTATATTAGTTGCTCTGAATTACATCTAGCTAAAATAGATGGGGTAGGATGCATTATAATCAGAAGTCAGACTCCAGCCTAAATTTGTGTCATAAGACAAAACTTATTCTGAGACCAACTCCAGAAGTTGTATTATCCATGCAGATCTTGTCCATGTTTTCTGAATTTCTTTAATTAAATAATCTGTTTCTCACTGTTGCAATGCACTCCTCTTCAAAGGTAAGGATTGTGGCCACACCAGGGCAGAAATTGATGTTCAAACGTGGGGTCTTGCACAAATCATAAAAAGTGCAACAGTCCAGCTTACTTTGCCTTGTCTCCTGACCAACAATATTACACAAATTATATAAAATTAGGTGAACTCCATGGTAGAGGTTGGTACCAATAGACTTGGAGCACAATAACAATTTCTATAGAAGGTAAAGGTTGTCTTTGCATGGAAGAGAGAACCTTCTCTGGAGCTGGTTGGAGGCCAGTAAAGCTCTCCAAGGATTTAAAGAGCATCATATTCAAGTTCTTGCATTCAGAGAGCAAGGCACTTTTCACCAACTTTGCTGCCTCTGACCAGCAATAAGTGTCCTCTGGGGAGGACACTATGGCATTGTATGTGGAGGCACAGACGTAGAATACGTAATACATATAATGCATCACCATTCTTTTTACTTTTAAAAATAAAAAACATCCTATAGCTTCAACATCCTGGGAAAAGAGAATAAGTACAACATGTCAGTCATGCTGTTTCATGTGCTGTTGGATGCTGGTCAGATGTTAAGATTATGAAAGCAGAAGAACATAAAGTGGCAAGAAGTCTGTACAGCCCAGATCGCTTCAGCTGCACATTCCTACATCCCCTGTTCTTGTGATTCTTTGTCAAATCACAAGGAAATTCAACCTGCATATTCAGAATTTTTTTTTTGTAAGTGATATACCTTCATCCAAGCTCTTAGCTTTTCCACTTCAGCCATTTAAGCATTTGAAAAAAATAAGAAATTTGATTAGAAATGGGAGAAATGTATATACTTGCCTTAAAAAATAATACCAGGCACAGGCTATATGCCTTATTCTACAAATAGAGCAAACCCTTCCCCTGAAAAAAAAATCTGAAACAAGTTGTTTTCTTTCATCTAGAATTCCTATTTCACTGAAAGTGAAGAGGTAAAAAAAAAGTTCATTACAAAATTTGCTCACCCAAATTTCATAACTTCTTTACACAGCTAAATGATGAACTGTTTAAAGAAGCAGTAGGAAAATTGGGAAAGCATGGATTTGAAAAGCAATGGTAGTACTGCATAAGGTCTCCAGTCAGCTGCATTTATTTCTGGAAGAAGCTTTTCTACAGCTGTTTACCCCACCTTGACAACTGTGTATTGAAGTCCCATACATGCATAAGATCCTGCTTATCTGCTCAACTACAATACGTAAAAGCATCCAGACTTTAGTTCCATGCTCAAGCTCACAGAAATGCTGTCAATGGATGTTCACCCATCAGGGTTTTTTTTCAAATTAATAATTCATGCTCAGCAAAATACAAAAACCTCAGCCAAAATGGCTGCAAATACGATGATCAGTTTGGTTACACAGAGGTCAGGAGAAACGTGAACCAGTCACTCACAGAATAAGATGCATTTTTCCCTTGGCAGTGTGCTTGCTTAAAGGACAATCCGTCTGTCATGGCATGGTGTATCTACTGTAAATCCCTTCCTGTACACCCAGCCATTGAATTATGTTGAGTCAGAACCAGTTTTCCCTAACCCAATACTCAGCTCCATGTGTGACTGCCTTAATGTGCAAAATCATCTGGGGGTTGATGTGTGTCATACCTGTGATTGCACGGGTAAGGTTAAAGGCCTTGGAAACCTTTTGCTACAGATTATTAACTTTTTCTCAAAATATACCCTTACCTCAGAGTCTGAACCTTTCTTCCTTTTCAGCAGTTGCAGCTTTTGTAGCCAATTACCAGTTGCTTGCAAATGAAATTGTTTCCATTCCCAAAATATGTGAGGATTGAAACCATCCCATGAATGAGTGGCTACCCTTGTGTCAGACTGGGCTACTCAGGGTAGGTAGAAGAGCTAACCTCTCCATCAGAGTGCGGCGCTGTGAGCAGTCAGTGCCAAGTTACTCCTGATGATTAATTCTGACTTAGAGAAATATTCTTGACCTTGGCCGCAACTCGTTGGTTTTATTTCTTACTGTTGCATGTACATGGGGTTGGTTGGTTTTTTGTGTGTTCTGTTATAACTCTACATCATGTTGGGTCGTTGTTTTGTGGGTGTTTGGTTGGATTTTTTTTTTATCTAATAAAGAATAAAGGAAAAACAGTTTGAATCATGTGTCCTGTTGTGGGGACCAAGTTAATTAAAATCCTGATGTATATATACAGCTGATACTCCTCACCCTAATGAAGAACATTAATTCTAGAACATGTGTGGCTGTAGTCACATTGCTACAAATTACTGGACTCTTTCCTTTATCTGTTTCCAAGAAAGTCTCCCCCGGTTAGTTAGGAAAAAAGAAAAATATGACGCCTTAGTTCTAAGCAGCATAAATTACATGCATCAATCAGAGGAAGCTTAAATTAAAATACACATTTGGCAAACAAATATGAATATGTTGATCTCATCTGTGAATCAAAATGATTTAATGCCAGTACTGACCCCCCACTGATCAACATGAAGGTCACTGCAAACTGCTTGATTCTCATTGAGAAATGTTGCCGTGTCTGTTAAAGATGCAGTTTTATACATTCCCTAATGTTCAATCTAATCGGTAATTCCAATGTAGCAGAATTGATTTATTTTAGAAAGAAAATGCAGAATTCATTTTTTTTATTTATGTAATCCAAAACAGATAGCTAAATTAAAATGCTAAAAAAATACATGTGGTTTATGGGTCTGGGTTGAAGGTTTTCCAATGTGTTTATGATGCTTTCCAATCTAGAGGAATACTATTTGTTAAATAGAATGCTACACCTTTCAGATACCAAGTGATCATAAATCAGTCTTCCCTTATCATCCCTTTCATGCTTTCTGGCTATAGGAATAACTAGTTGTTTAACTCAATTATGAAGCGAAATGTTGCTATGAATGGATAATCCAAGGCCAGTTGGGCTGTCATTGCTCTCAAAGGTCTCAAGCAAACACATGAATAGGACAGTTGCCGTACTGAAACTTGAACTGGTCTTTGCCTTTTAGAATGTCTTTGCCTGCAGTTAAAACATCTTTGAAGCAGGTTTGTAGAAAGTCAACATGTCCCTAAGGTGGATGGCACCAGGGAAGAAGAAGAGTCACGCCATGCTGCAAGGGTACACAGGTTCAGCAGCTCCTGCCACTGGGTTTCAGTGCTGTTCTCTATGGGAGGAGAAGCATCAGGAAACATCATCAGACTCCACTCATGGGGGCAAAGTCCCCAGTGAGACACGGGGGAAGAGGTAGGTCCAGGAAATGTTTCTTTTTGCATTGCATTAGCCTCAATGTGTATAAGCCAGGTGTATTCATGCATATGTGGAAATGGGGTTTTCTCACAGGTATGAATGTTTTTGCATTGTTGTTTCTGAAGAATTGCACTTCCTAAGTAAACACTTCACACCTCTGTAACTCGGGACTATAGCAGCGGTGAAAGCCAGCTTCTCGGTTCTGCTAAAAAACAGAGTCCTTTGTGGTTACAGTGTGAAATTATGACTTTCAATGTTCAAGAATAAATATTTTTCTTTCTTACATAATTCTTGCTGGTCTCTCTACATAAGTATTATTCCCATCAAATAATTATTTTGCTATTTACTTTCCTCTTCTTCTCCATGTGGAGCTGATACATTCTCAATGGCTATTCAGTAATTGTCTCTTACCTTCTAAAGGTCCCAATAGCCCACCTGTGGTGTAAAAAACTTTTAGAACATACTCCAATTTAAACTATCTACTGGGAAAAAGCAGGAAGAGACAGCTTAAAAATGCATTTTGACAGGAACAGATCAGATGTTCACTAAAGCAAAAAATACTTTTGAAATTATTGTACACCTTGAACAAAGATTAATTTGCGAATCTTTGGGTTTTATGTGAGAATAAACAAGAATTCACTCATCTTTTTGCTTAATAAAATAAACCCATGAAAAGGTCATGCTATTTTAAAAGTCCAGTACAACTCATGAATGAGATCTTGGCACTCTGAGTTCATTTAGGTATCACTGACCTTACTGAAATTCCCAAATAAAGTATTGCAGGGCAGTGCTTTACTGAGGGATGATACTTTACTTTTCTGCTCTCCCTACCAAATAAACACACGTTACATAATGTAATAAACCACACAAGTATGAGAATTGCAGTTCATCACACATCTTTGATTATCTTCTCTATCTCCCATTTGCTATAGTAGTTTCCTTCCTTGGTCCAGCAGTCAAAAAACTGTAAGGAGCCATAAGTAACCTCTATTAGCAGTTTTGAGCACTTAGATATGGAAATATTTCGCATCTCTTGACAATGAGATAATTTTGTCATTCGTTAGCCCTGGATGTAGAATTTAAGCTGTGTGACCTCTGTTCAAGTGAGGCATCTCCCAGTTCTAGGGATTAAAAACACTTATGTTTGGTTTTAAAAATTGGAGAAGTAACTGTGGCTCCCGGGCTGGTCTCCGGGTCTTGTTTTTAGACTGAAGCATGTTGCAATAGCAAGCCGCCAGAAGAGTGGCCTGGGATGCTTAAAAAGGCCATTGTAGATAAAACTCAGCAAGAAGGAGAGGAAGTAGATATATGTGATGTGCAAGTCTGTTCTGCACTTTGGGGCAGAAAGACCTTTCCAATGAAGAAATCAAACAAGGTTATTCACCTGTGATGACAGAAAGAATTATGGTGTTGTTAAACTAGTTCCCCACACCTCAAGTTACTTCATATCAAAGCCTACTGACACAGACCAAGTATCACTTTACTTCAGGGCCTTGAAAATTTAAATGCCCATATATTCTAACGCTTTTGACAAACCTGAAGGCCATGAATCTTATGTAAATGAAAAATTTCCTGATTTCAGTTCTGATTAAAAACACATAACATAAATGTACGTACTGCTTTTTCCAGCTCTGTTTCTTCAAAGCCAAAGCTCCCCCATTACCAAGCTGTCAGAATAATTTTATCATTGATTATCTGCTAAAAGTCATGCTTTGTCATCTGTATAGAGTCTCAAACTAATCCTACTTCTGAGTGAGAATGTCTCACTGTTCACTAGCATTCATGAGTGGAGTGAATTCAAATGAAGTGTAAAGACACAAAGCCAACTCAAACAGGACAAAGACTTAAGACAAGGATGTGAACACACCCATTTTCTCTGCTGCAGCATCTGCAGAGCCAAGCAGAGAAGCAGAGCTGAGTAACTTAAACCACCTTTTATTCCCTTGAAACCTTAATTTCCCTCCTCAGAAGACAGCTGACCTGTGAGACCATCCATGATATTACGACACTGGGGCAGAAAATGGTGGTCCTTCTGCCATCTGTGTTGGACTGTGATACAACCACACACAATCAGACAATCCATAAGATCTGACCACTGAATATGAAATAACCCTTTGGATGATACTGCACATGCAGAAAACTACGTCCTTTGCCACTGCTTCCACTTTAGCCAGTATCAGTACTAGATACATGTATGAACTTTACTCCTGTTAAAGCTTGAGTTGAAAGTACCAGGAGTCAGAGAGACCATTTCAGTATATAGGCAAAAAGGAAAAGAGAAAAAGGACAATGGCAAATCAATGCTAACTTGCAAATGGGGAATGATGTTGCTGGTGATTTTGTTTCATGGAATTCCATATCACTGTCAAAAGTAAAATCATTGCAATGTAAAATGTCTCTACTTTTTACCTGCTGCAGTATGAAAAAACAAAAAGACCCTTTCCCCTATGTCATAGTTTCTCTCAAAATATTGTGCTTTAGCTATTGTTTTATTTTTAGTAAAATTTCAGACTTCTCTTTGAAAGTATATTTTTTAGCTTTATAATGCAAGAGAAAGAAGAAAGGCAGATTTTTATCTGTTATGACATACGGGTCATTTTTTGCAGAACAAGTGCATCAAAACATCCTACTTAGATCCTTTTACTCAAAAAGTTCACTTTTGGATGAGTTTCAAACTGCCTTCTCTTTGCTATCATTCATAGATTTAGTCAAGACTGAATAATTCCTCACAAAATAAACATTATCACTTGCAACGTTGATGGATATTTATTTATCAGTAAAGAGGAACATTGCTCTTTTAATATATGCAGATTAGCTCCTAACTGATAAACAATTTCCCAGCTATCCAGCTAGAACTGGTTGATCAGAAATAGATATATGTGTTTGAGTGAGTTGACCTTCATCTATTGATCAAGGGTAGTTGGCAAGATCTTAAGTAATAGCATTCTTGGCTTCACACATCACTTTCATATTGATAGTGTGGAATTGTTTCCGAGTCCAATACATATCTGCTGGTGAAATAGGGGAACATATGAGTCTAGTCAGTCCCACCCAAAATATTGTGGAAACTAGAAGCAACATATGTACTTCCTTGAATTTCTCCCACTGGTGTGGAGCATTTGGAAATGCAGCGACTCTTTGGATAGGCGCTTGCTCAGCATCTAGCTAGTGTGTTGCGTCCCCTGTTACAATCTGGAATTGCTTAAACCGTTGGGGAAAATCAGCTGGTACAGTGACAACACAAACCAAAATGAGTCTCCCAGTTAATGTTTCATTCCCCAGCCTTCTAAATTGTCTGTTAAAACTACAAAGGCAAAATGAACTCATCTTTGTAAATGCATTAAAAAGATGGAAAGAGGACCACCTTTTTCTTTGGGTGCAATGCATCCTGCTAAGAAGGGTTAGTCATCTTCTTTGACCTTCATCCCCAAACAAACTGCTCTGCAGAGAGGTTTCCGTGTTTTGCTGGGGAATAAATGAGCATTCAGCATCCCTCCTGGCACCCACACTGTGTGGTGGAAGAGGAAGAATTGCTCAATGTAGAATCAAGTTCTTATCCTTTCCTGTCTTTTAGCAGAAGAAGATAGCTCTCCTTCTTTAAAATATATAGAAATTATTTTTTATTTGCTCCCATCTTTCACTGAATGTAAATCGGGGTAAATAGCTCTGCAATGGCTCTACAGGTAAAGGAAGATTATCCATGTGTTTTGATCAGCATTAGCAGCAATGTCTATAGACCACAATTTCCTGTTCTGCAGAGCTAAAATTTAAGAAAATACATCAACCTACCCCACCCCAAGGCTTAGTAATCAAACAAAATTGTCAGTATGAATCTACCTATGCTAGTGTAACTTCATAAAATATGTTTGATAGCAGCTTTTGGCACTGTGAAATCTAAAACTGCAATACACTTCAAATTTTGTAGGATAAATTTGATACATCAGTGATGCTTTGTGTTTATTTTTTCTTTATTTATACCCTTTTCCTTCCTTTCTGTCTGTTTTATAGTGTTTTCTCATCTTTCTCTGTGTAACCCTCACCATTTTAATTATCTGTCTGTTTTATAAAATCATGTCTAATTAGAAGATTTGAAATTCCTCATTACAGCATATTCTCATGCAGAACTTGAAATGGGAGTGATTATGAACTGTTCTAATAAGCACCAGATTTGCGCTCTTTAAAAGATTGGAATTGTTGTTTATATCTGTATGCACATTAGTTTACCTCAAGATGTGTTAGATTACATTAATTATCTTTGCATCTGCAACAGAGAACATTTACTGGTAGATGCAAACCTCATTCCTCTAAATTTTTAAAAAGGTTGGTTGTTGGGTTTTTTCAACAATGTTTATTTGTTGTACAGGAAAATGTAAGAGGGATGGGCAGAGCTTGTTTTTGGAACCTGTAAGACCACTATTTTTCATTTTGCTGAAGACTAATTGTAAGTGTAATGTCTTGTCTCATGGAGCTTTGAGACACTGTATTGTCAACCCATGAAATTACATGGGTAGTCTGGAAAATTGAGCGTAGAGCACAAAGGATGTATCCAGATCTGGGGTCCCCAGTACAAGAAAGATACTGGAGCAAGCCCAGAGGTGGGCCACAAAGATGATCAGAGGGCTGAAGCATCTCTCTTATGAAGACAGGCCGAGACATTTGAGCTTGTTCAGCTGGGAGAAGAGAAGGCTCCAGGGAAGCCTTTCTGCAGCCTTGTAGTACCTGAGAGGGTCTACAGGAAAGCTGGAGAGGGGCTGTTTGTCAGGGAGTAGATTGACAGGACAAGGGGTGATGGGTTTAAAATGAAAGGGTAGATTTCGATTAAGCATTAAGAAGAAATTCTTTACTGTGAGGGTGGTGAGGCCCTGGCACAGGCTGCCCAGAGAAGCTGTGGCTGCCCCCTCCTTGGCAGTGTTAAGAAGGGGAGGTTGATAGGGCTTTGGGCAACCTAGTCTTGGGGGGAGGGTGGTGTGTGTCCCTGCCCATGGAAGGGGGTAGAACTTGATAATCTTTGAGGTCTCTTTCAACCCAAACCAGTTCTGTGACACCCTGAGGCAAGAATGTTGACTTACATATGCTAGTCAAAATAATGGTAGATACAGTTTATGTACTTGCAAACACATATTTATACACCTCCAGCACTGATAGTACAGTATACAAAAAAAATAGATGCTGTATGCAGTATTTACCTGTCTAAATGATCTAGTGAAATATTCTGGTACTTTCCACTAGTTGTGCAGATGGCAGAACTTTTCTGCCACACAGGTACAGAAAGGACAGTCTCAGCTAACTGACAGTTAACTGCCAGTCAGGCCTCAGTAGCTGAGGTGATCCAGCAGATCACCTATTGTTGGGTACTCCAAAGTGTTGGGGAATCACTTGTCATGGAATACCTTTAGAAATGAGATCTTATGTTTGGGCTATAAAATAATATAGCTTGTCTATATGGAATTCGGGAACAAGTTATTTAATTTAACTATAAACTATACCTCTACTTGCTGAAGAAGTCCATGAAAAAGTCTGACTTTGCGACTAGCAGTATTTTAATTTCAGTCCCAATCTGTCTCAAAGGCAGGCACATTTATTGCAGCAGTGTCCCCATGTGGACTTCTACCAAAACAAATCTGACCAACTGAATTTTGGCTCTGGTTCTGATGCAGGCAAATCCTTACTAAGCAAAATACAAATAAACGGTTTGAATAGTTTTAACCAAAGTGATGTATGTAGGCACTGAGAGAAAATAACTGTCGGGCAGTATCTGGCATTAGCCTTCTGGAGCCTCTGCCTGCTTAGTTCAGGCTGTACAAATCCCTGTGGCCAGGGGACAGAACCCTGCTGTCATCAGAAGCAGCGTCTCTCTTATACACACAGATGCAGATTGGGCATCCCAGATGACCTACAGATATGGTTTTCAGAGACCTCTAAGGCTGGCCAAGTGTGCAGAGGAATGATGAGAGCAGCATGCAATATTCAGTGGACAAACTTCAACCCTTTAACAGTTGCTGTAAGTTTGCAAATTGAGAGGCAAGCCAAGAGATTTTCTTTCTGGCTCATGAGAATAAGTACATCTTTTCAGGTCCTTCTAACCTATGGCCAGAAACAAAGATACTGGGTCAAGCTATCAAATTATTTTTTATTTTCTATTGCTCAGGAATTTCCATGGCTGAATCTTTATGTTGCCAATCACACCAGTACAGATCATCCCACTGAAATCAGTGGCATGGGTTACAAAGTACTTGCTGCTCAAAGGATACAAGAGTACAGCAGCCTAAACCCTAATTAGCACCGAAGGATTTAATTCTTTTTACCATATTTGTCCCTTTGTGAAGTGTCTGCATGCAGACAGTAATTCCATGGCATTTACTTGTTATTCAAAGCAATTTGATGAATAATTCTGTAATAATTTGTCTCATCTTATTGTGAATATTCAAGATTTGAAACGTGAATTGCAATTGCTCTCCTAAATCAAACGGTGTGTTACTATTTCTTCAGTGAATGACAGTCTTAGAATCAAGTGAATGACTGGGGGGAAGAAAAAAAAAAGAATTAAACTGGAATATTCTCCAGAATTTGCATAAAATTAACTCTTTTTCTGGGCTCTCCTGCCATACAAAAGCAAGCTTATGTAGGAGAAGTAAGCATAAATGGCAGGCATATTGTTATAAACATGTCTGTTGGGCAATAATACATGCAACCTGGAATTATACTTTTTACTTATGATATACTATTATTTGATGGGAAACAGAAACAGAAAGAGGAAAAGGCAAGTAGCAGGTCTGAGAAGACATCTCTTGCAAGGAATTTTTCTGTACAGTGATAATTTAGGGTTTCATCTGAGACTCTAGAAAACAGACATTGCAGCTTTGCACTCAGGAATGTCACTGTTTTAAGTGAATGCAGACAAACACTGCAGTGTAAAAGCAGAGACCTCAGAGGTTCATGTTTGTAGGCTAATTGTTACCTCACATTTCTTTGTTAAGTTGCTAAACCCTGCATGTTTCTGTAGGAAGCCCACCACTATTTTCTGGATGAGTACAAATCAGAACTTGGCTTGGCATTTTGGCAACATGGGTGGAGATGATGCTTCAGGGTGCAGATGACACCACTGCAGCTCCAGCAGCCGAGACATTTCTGCAGGGTGCGTACCAGGCTGTGCAATGAACCTGCCATCACCACCTGCCCTGGGGAGGAAACAGACTTGCCATGAAATACCATAACTGCTTGTCCTTGAACATTTATCCTGAGAGGGACCCCTGTGCTGCTGCATAACCCGTAACCCTTCAACAAGTGCACGGAGTTCTTTGGGGGAAAAACCCCAACAAACATCTGACAGGGAAAAGCTGGAAGGATGACATGATAACAGGAAATTACATGGACAAGGAAGACATAATTAAATGGAAAAGTAAGATTTTATGAATATGTTGTCTGGTGACACCGGTAGATATGACCTAATAGCACTTCTGTCTCTCCTGTGCATCTGTGTGACTCCACCATGCTGCAGTGTGAGGGACCTGTAGCCTATCCATCCTCACAGCAGTTTTGTGGACTGGGCAAGTGCTAGGTTCACTACCTCACAGGAAGGCAGAGAGATACTTAATCACCTAACTGGGGTTTCAGAGAGTCTGCAGCTATCAGAAGTTTCTCCCTGAGCCCAAAGTAGTCCATGAATCACATGGGATATGAACTATGGGACTGCTTGGGCAGGAGAAGGTACTGCGTCTGTATATCCATGAATTTGGCATCAGGCAAAAAGAAAACTGGCCAGGGCAGATTCATCTGCGGTGCTTAAGCTGAACATTAGGGGCTGTGTGAAAGACCTGACTGGTTTTATTTCTGCAAACCAGTTGAAAAGCTGATTTGTTTTTGAATCTTCCATACTCCTTTTGAAATGTCCATCATTTGCTGGAGAATATGTGATCATTTCTGTTTTGATTGCAGCCACGTTTCCTCGCAGTGAGACTAGAGGAGTGGATGTCACAAGAAGGCCACAGCTTTGTCAGGACTTAAGGAAGGCAGGAGACTGGCTTCTGCTCCTCCAGGTGTCACTGCTAAGGGTGCCCAGGTTCATGACCCCAAACTTTCTTTCACTGCTGCTAAATAGCAGAAGCTTTCACAACACAGAACCACTAAATTAAATTGGCAGGAGCATGGTAAAAGCTGTTCTGTGCTTCTGAGGAACCAAAGTATTTACAGGCAGAAACAGGTTTTAATTGTGGCTGGAGAGCTTGGGCTGAGGTAGTGTTCAAGCATCTTAGCAGTGGGTAGGGCATAAGTACTCAGCATGGACGCAATAATAGTTGTGACAGTAAGAACCCAGTGCCTGACACGGGACTAAAATATAGATTCCTTCAATGTGTTTCTTGTAGCAAACATATCAATAAATATATTCAGGTTACTGGTGGAGTGACACAGTAAATAGTGCTTAAGAAATTAGGGGTCAGCTTAGACTTGACTCCTTTTCTTGCTTGCTTCAAACTGTAAGATTTGTGGGTTACATTCATCTCCTGTGTGATTTTCACTTCATTTCTAGCAGGGGTACTTTATGATGAGGAACCACCTTTGCTCTCAGAGCATTTGCCCAATTTCCTCCACTTCCAAAACCATAGTTTGCTCACAGTCGTGCAGCAGACAGCTGCCAGATGGTGAGTGGTCTCTGGTGCTGCCCATGCTACACCATCTGGGGGCATCACTTCCCTCCTGGACACCCATGAGCATGTCACACTCATCACACCACTCCACTGTCTTTCTCTACTTACAAGAACAGAAGGAAAATCAGACCACAAACTTTGCTTGTAACTAGAGTTTCAAAGTTAAAAGCCTAAATACACGTGGGATTGTTTAGAGGAGATCCTGGATGTCAGTGCTTCCCATTGAAGCCCAGGGAAGCTAATGGGTGACCAGAGCTCTGCAAAATCTGCAGCAGACTGGATGTGGCCCAGGACTGTTTGCACACAAAGCTTCAACTGCTTTCAGAGCGCATTAAGGAAAACAGCCTTCTCACAGTTTAGATGTGATTTACGGTCAAAATGATGTGAGCCACAGAAAAGGTATGACCAGGTAGCAGGTCCCTGCAGCAAGCCAGCGGCCCTGGGACTGCTGAGGACACAGAGACTGAAGAAACATCTCTGACAGCCTTTAAAATGTGTTACATGATGGTGCTTGTGACCCTGCCTTTGCTCCGGGCTATGCTATAGCTGCTAGAATTTCAAATCTCTTTCAGTGAGGGCTGAGTGGTATCTGGGCAAAGAAAAGAAATAAATAGGTTTGGACATCCCACATTTTCCATTTGGGGAAAAGTTAACTTTCCTCAACTTTTGTTCCCCTTGGTTTGTGGAAAGCTTTTTCTTTTTTCTTTTTTTTCCCCCCTCATTTAAAAAGTGGAGTGATTTCTGGTATCTCAGGCTACAGAATCCCAATGGTTTAAAATTCTTCATCTGTGAAGGGTGGAGACGACCAGTTCTTTATCAAAATCTGATAATACTTAGACATTTCAAGTTTTTGCTTGAAAGAAATGAGTATCTGCATTTTCTGTGCATATTATTAAAACCAAGACACTGAGTTTGAATTTGTAGGTCAAAGTTTTTGAGTTACAACCAACATGATGGCAACACATAGTATGTCTCATAAAATATCCTGATTTAATCTCATTTGATTTGTCCACATCTTTGGTTTTTATTACATGTTCTTGGTTGGATGTGTGTGGAGAGGGGTTGGGAGGCTGAAGGGAGTTGTTTTTTCCCTTTAACAATAATATCCTACTTCCACAAAAGATACGAAGCAGAAGACTGAACAGAAAATCTAGCTATTTTATTGCCCCAAGGCATTATTCATTTTCCTGACACATTATGTTTTTAATTAAAATTGCACATGAGTTAATTAAAATGTTCATTCAGCCTTTTTTTTCTTTTTTTTTTTTTTGTTTTGCATGGGTGCCTTGTTACTCTCCTAGCATTTTAGTAGAAGGCCGTTACATTTCAACAAACTGCTGGCTTTATCAGCTCAGACTTCTACTGACAGACTGTCATGTTCTCTACACCTTTTTATCTCAGATGTTCTAATTTTTTTAAATACCTCCTTCCAGTGTGGGGGTTGGTTGGTTGAATAGGTCTTTTTACAAACTGTTATTATTATTTTTCTGCTACTAGCACCTTCCACTAGTTGTTTGAGAGGACATTGTCAGGACAAGACAGGAAGGTTTCAGAAATAGGAGTCACCAAATTGTTATTCCACCAGAATCAAAATCATAGGATGTGTAGGGTTGGAAGGGACCATTAAAGGTCATCTAGTCCAATCCCCCTGCAGTTAGCAGGGACACTTCTAACCAGATCAGGTTGCTCAAAACTTCATCGAGCCTGACCTTGAATGTGTCCAGGGATGGGTCTGGAGCAACCTGGTCCAGTGCCTCACTACCCTCATAGTAAGAACATCTTCCTAATGTCTAACCTAAACCTACCCTGCTCAAGTTTAAAACTGTTGCCATCCATGGCATGGAGTGTCATGCCCTTGCAAATAGTCCTTCCCCAGCTTTCCTGTATGTGTAGGAGAGATTTCTTAGGCTGTGGACTAGTAAAAGCTGCTTTACTCAGTTTTCAGGGAACTTATTTCCACTCTTAAACTCTCAAGACATGGGTGGAAGTCTGTTCTCCTTCTTTTAAGCTGGCTACATAGCATATTGAAATGCAGTTATTTTCCCAAAGCACTCTCAGAAGCGGTTTTGGGAAGGAAGCGTTTTCCATCCTCTCCACGCAGTTACAGGCACCAGCTGGTTCATAGGAGGGAACAGACTTCAGACCTGTGGATCATCTCTGAGTTCCCCAGAGGTTTTAAACAAATATGGGTGCAGTTAGTTTGTTAAGTGTTATCTTTATTGAGAATTACCAGTTAGAATTACATAAAAGACCAACAAACTATAGCAAAGTTAAAAGACAGAAAACAGGTGTCACAATCCACAATCCAGACAGACTAATTTGGCAGAGGTTAAACCCCCTTGCGTTCAAACTGACCTCAGATTACTCTGGGTGGCTGGGTGCAGCTGGGCTTAACTCCTGAGTGATGTCCAATTAGGTGTCTTGTCATGACCAGGTCTTCGCAATTCTCAGGAACAGAATTATGACTCAAAATGGAATCAAGTGTTAAGTCACTTTATATGGTCCACTTTATATGGACCACAACAAGCGTGCAAGAGAAGGGGGAAAGAAAGAGAAAAGAGTGAAAGAGAGGGAGGTGGGGCAAGAGAGAGTACAATAGCTACCACCATGGATCTGCAGCATCCCGTCAGTCTGATGTCTTCAGGTCTTGTGGGGAAACATTCTTGTCATTGTCTTCAGGTCCAGTGGGGAAATGTTCCTTTTAGTCTTCATCGATCTTGCCTTTTTACAGTGTTATCTCATTGCATAGTCAGTAAATGCTTCGCATAGCCACACCTTCCACCCAGCTGTGGGACATATGCCCATTGCTGCCTCCAGAGGGTTCCCAAAAATACGAGCAATTCTGAGGCCCCTAAAGAGGGTCTGAGCCCCCTCACACTTTGTCTTTCAGTTGACCCTGGGTCTGGGCATATGTGCAGAGGACTTGGGATATATGCTTCGAGATAAGACACTTTAAGATAAACAAGATGTATATCTGTTCCTGACAGGTAGAATTCACTTTGTTGAGTGGATATTATAGGGATGAGGTTTTATGGTGATTGAGAGACAGGAAAGAGGGGGTAGGGTTAGAGAGAAGAAAAAGAGGGGATATGGTTCTGTCAGCAATTGTTAAGGCATATCTCTAGTACCTTACAGCAGGTAAAGCAAATGTTTTCTGAATTGGTGTAGAACAAGCTGCTGCATGTTTCCTGAAGCCCTTGAAGCCTGAGGAAAGGCATCGCTGTTTGTAACCAACATCTTGCGTCCTGGCTGCCGCACCAGCACATGCCTGGACAAAACAGAGCTTTTGGAGCAAAGGTTTATTTGGTGTGTAAGCGCCACACATGCCTCCTAACAGCAGCACCCAAGCCAAGTCTGAAAATCAGACCTCAAAGCAAGGGCTCCCAAAACTCAAATAGAGAAGGAGGGATTGACCAAGGGGGTTCAAACCTCCAGCTCAACTAACACGCGTTAGTGACGTGTGCTTTTTTCACACAGTACAAGTTAAGGACAGACTGTCAGCCATAACTTCGAGCTTCCTGGATGCTGTCAGCTCATTTCACAACCTTCATATTATTGAAGTGGAGCTTTTAACATTTTATTCTTTGACTTCTTGTTGTATCTTCATAAGAATAATGTGATTTCAGGAGAAGTGTTGAAAGGTTTGAATGTGGTAGCTAAACATTTACAAAAGATCTTTAGCCTGAAATATGTAAATATATTTCTGTCAGTGGTTCAGAAAGCAGTGTTTAATTTTGCAGAAAAATTGCAAAGGTTTCTTTTCATTTTTATACTGAAATTATGCCCTGGTGAAAAGCATTTCACTTCAGGAAGTAGAAGAAATTATTTATTTTAAAAACTCCCTGAATATGGCATTTTAGATATCTTGCAAAGGGTGTGAAAGATAAGGTTACCAGTCAGGAATAATGTTTTTCAACATCATTACCCTGATAACACCCAAAGCAGCTTTATTTGCATGATATCCTTTAGTATATAATGTATCTGTATTTTGAAAAAAATAATATCCTCCTTGGTTATGCTAATATTCCCATGTGATGTTTAGTTGGGCATCAAAAGCAACTCTACTTCAACCCAGCTAAGAAACCCTATTGTGTTCCGAAAGATCAGAGCTTGACTCCTTTAGTTATAGATATACCTTGATGTTTCATTCATCACAAAACTATGCTTAGTTCACAGGTTATTAAAAATTTACTCCTTACTACTCTATGCTCTCTACCCAATGAGTAGAAAGAAAACAAATTATTTTTCTTATTTTTTATTGAAATTTCATATTAGTGGAAATTTTCTTACTGAACACATAAAGAGGAGAGGAGAATATACCTTGTGCCTGTTATACAGCCATACATAAGCACAACAAAAATGGCTGGTGTATTTATTGCTAGGCACAGGCACGAGTTTCTGTTAATGCGGCAGCTGCCCACCCAACTGGTTTCTGTGCCCTGGTCCAATCTTTCGAGCAATGACATTGATGATTTGCAAACTTCATTTTCTTCTTAATTTTTAAACATCTTTTTGTACTTAAAATGAGACAGACACTGTTTGTGGAACTAAACCAAGACTAGCAAATCCTGGCCCTAGTGCAGTCAATGGCAAAACTCCCATGGTCTGCAAGCGAGCCAGGTTTTCACCCAGAGGGAATCAATGAATCTGTGTCATTGTGGAACACGAATGGGCACTTGGCTTGCACAGCCATTTCCAAACGTCATCCCATACCATCTCCACTACCTCTGTGTTGTATTTCTTGTTTTTAACAGCCCCATTGTCTTGCAGGTCTACATTCTGATGTCCTATCACCAGTGTTCCTTCACGGTCTTTTCTTCTGCTCCTTTTGATTCTCAATGTCTTTCTCCTAAAACCTTTTAATGCTTCTCTCGCTATGCCAATGCAATTCATTAGCTTTCCAGCTCCATCTTTAAATCCTTTATCTCAGTTGTTGAGTCTTCTTTCATGTTACTGAGTTTATTCTTGATGTCTCAATTTTCATCTACTCTCTGTTTGTGCAGTAGTTTCTTGACTTTCATGTATATATATACACTGTTTTTACTGCAGCCTTCTGGTTCTAGCAAATGCTTAGGGCTTCACAGACTTGTCCCTACCACAGGCACCTGGGTGAAATGCTTACAAATTTCTGCAGCGAAACTGAAGCACTCTGTAAAGTTTTATTATTTTTTGCCAGATTATTCACTTTGGAAAATTAGCAGGCTTTAAATATATTGTGGAACAAATGGAAGTATTTTTGTTCAACATTTTTAAACACAAATTTGAATTTGTGAATTTACAATTTTTCTTTAGCACCAGTGAGAGACATTTAAAAAAACCCCATGGTCTCATTCAATAATTTTTTAAAATATTCTATCATGCTACCAACCTTTCAAGAACACTGGGTTTTAAATGGCCCGAAACATTTTTCCAACATTTTAAAAGGACTCTAGAATGGGGAGAAAAAAATAATCCTTTTTCTCTTTATTTTTACACCCTGTAATCTGGGTGCCTTGAACTTCCTACACAGAATAAATCTTTTGTGCTTTCATGTAGGAAAAGTCAGTGTCTAATCATAAAAGGGTTTGAGAATCTATATTAAGAATACAATCTAACTTGTTAGCTGCTATTTGAAATCCTGCACGCTATGAATTTCGTACAGTAGAAATTAAAATCTGGTATAATTTCATGACCCGTATCACCTTCTTTCTCACAGACTCCAACTGTGTGAAGTTATTTCCATAAAGAAGTGTGGGGAAATTGTAGGAAGCAAACTGGATTTACCAACAGTTCAAAGCCGTGGTGAATATTACATTTAAAGCCAACTCCTCTTATTATAGATATTTTTAACACTTCCTGAAAATTCCCTTCAAAAAAGTAACAGTAATTTTCATCAGCTCCAGGAAAAGAGTCATCAAGTATCTCCAGGTGTAATGTATTTTTAGTAGAACCACCCAAACTGTTAGCCGCAGTTGTGAACTCTGCTGAGGAAGTCTCTCGGCGCTGCAGTGGCAAGCTATCTGCCCACCGGCAGTTTGAGCGCTCCAGAGAGAGGTGCAAGACCTTAAAAAAAACATAAAAAAAGTCTAAAGCCATGCTAGAAACAGGGAGCATTTTTAAAAAACCATTTTTCCTCGCTTAGAAAGCAATGGAATTTACAGAGGGGAAACAAACTTGTCTGAGAAAGGAGCAGGCTGAGGAGCTTGGCTTTGCTGCAGGGTCATTGCCCTCCCCTGCTCTACCTCTCGTTTGCTCACGTAGACGATTACCTCCTTCTGGCCCTGCAGAAGCCCCTTGGCTGTTCTCGGCTCACGCTCTGCTTCTCTCGCTCCCTTTTTACCCTTTTCTTAAAGGAGCTTTCATCTTTTCTATCCTGTGCTGAGGAACCTAACAATTCCCAGGAAGTTTATTTCCAATAATCACCTAATTTCCTGCATGAAGCGGCACAGGATACCCCAAGACGCTCATCATCTTGCATGACCACTTTTAGCGCGCTCAGACTTGTAAAGTCCTGCTGCTTTCTGCCCTTGTAGGCACAAAGGTTATCAGAGATTAGGCAACTTTTCTTAATTGTCAAACTCCAGCCATTTATTCCCTGAGTGTGGGCAAGGAGGATTTCTAGGAAGCAGGACATTAACAGCTCTCTCCTGCTTTCCCCCATTAAGGGGCAGAGATGAGAAGTGCAGACTGGCTCCGAAAGACGAGCTCTGTCAGAACAGATTCCTTTTAGAGCTAGTTTCCTCTCCTAGAAATACAGGAGAAAGAAGCGAGTGAGCAAACAAAGACCCGGCCACCTTGGACACGTCTCCTGAGCACTCACTGATCATCCTTCCTGGGCACAGTAGTTCTGACGGCCCCTGGACAGGATATGGCAGCACCATCCAGACCTGCTGGAAGTGCAGCAGGTGGTAACCTCTGCAAGGGAGATAAAGACTTGGAAATGGCAGTGATTTGTACCCCATGGAGATGAAGCGGAGTCACTGCTAAGATTTTTCCTGTTTGTTCACTCAGCTTGAGTAAAGCCTTTTGGGGGGCTTTTTGTTTGCTTTGGTTTGTTTGCCTGCTTTTTTCACTATCTTCTACCTCATGCAAAAGTAAAACCTTGCTACGAAGGAAAATAGGGAGCTGAGAGCCTTTTTTTTCCCTGTGCACACAGTTGGGGATCCACTGCACAGCCTTGCAGCTACCTCCACCAGTGTGAGGATGTAGCAGGACCAAAGGACAACTGTCACCCCTCAAATACTGTAGCATTATGGAATAGGCTTACTTCTGAACCCAGAGCATTTGGGGTTTCTTTGTATGTATTTTTAGTTTATCGCTTCTTGATAAATTTAGAATGTTTCAGACAAATAGAGAAAAAAGGCAATAAAATATGTTTTGCTGCCCTAAGTTTCATTTGTCTACATTGTTAAGGCCTTTGAGGCATTTCTTACTCCCATTTATTCTCCTCTCATCAGTAGGTGTGGATAGCAAGTTTACATACTGACTTGCCGGCTGTATTTGTACAACAGCTCTAAGTCAATGACATCATTTATTAGGGAGATAAATGAGAGCAATTAAGCGTCATGGCCATAACTGGTGAAACTTTCTGCAATGAGAGCATTATTAAAATGACGGAGTGCTTGTCTGTGCCTGCCCAAGGTGTGCGAATCAGCCCCTCTCCTTTGCCTGGTGGAGTGACCTCCAGCGGCACACCTTACATGGGCATTGTTTCCATCAGGTAATATATAACCTCCCATGTAAAATGGCAACGTGTATTGATTGATGGCCATTTCATTTTGAAGAGCCATCTTCTGTTATGTTATTTAGAGTTAAACAGGACAGCTGATAAACATTACACTTTAGTTCATGTTTGTCAATCTATTCACTTGAATAACCTCCTCATATGCTGACAAATGGCACCTTCACAAAGAACAGCAGTTACTTTTTCACATAATATACTGGTGTTTAAGGCTTTTTATAGTATATCAAATACACAGCCTCACTCTGTCATTCAAAACCTGAATGACATTTTATTAAAACCACGTTTCCTTTAGTCTACTCTGGCTTATGTTTCCATTAAGTTTTACAACTATATTTGAGGAAAGGAGGGAAATTGCTACTGGTAGAGGAAACTCCATTCTGCCAAGGGATTTACCCTAGGGATTGTTTCCCTTAAGAAATTAAGTTTTCTAATTTGAGCAAAAAAGGAGCTGTAAAAATGCAGAAAGAGACAAACAGATGGAAAAATAAGGCCCTTTCAAGGAAGGGAAAGAGATAGGACTAGTAGATGGAGAAAGGGATAGAGAAGTGCAAATACATGCTCTCTGTAGACAGAAAAAAACAATGAACGTGCAATGAGAAAACAAGAACAGGATAGGATGCTCCAAGCTTCCCTCAGCAGCCCTGGGAGACAGGACTGAGCTGTAGGACAGCAGCTTTACCAGTCTGGGGCATCCCTGCCTGCTCCTGCATTCCTACAGTAAGGATGTGACCCATGCCAGGAAACCTTGCTGTGTCTCATGGGAGATGCTGCTTGCATGGGAGCCCTGCAAGGTTTCTGGGGAGTCCCAGGCTGGCCACAGATACCCTATATATGTGCGGAATGCACACAGAATGCACACAGATGAAGCAGCTGTGATGGCAAATCCTTGCCTTTTTAGATGTCGTAAAGTAAATGTACTGCACAGGCTGAGATGTTGCTGGCAAGAAAATGGAGATGACGTGTCTCTTCTGGGGTCAAAATGCTTCATTCTGTAGAGCAACATCAGTTACCTGTGGTTTGTGTCCTAGTAGGCACTGCCCAGAGCACGGTGCCCAGAAGAGTGTTTCCAATGTGGCTCCATCACCAGGACCATGAGGGAGGGCAAAATGGGAGCCTGGACCTGCAAAGCAGTGCAAGCCGAGGCCAGCTGCACGCTGGCCCCTATGGGCTGCCTGGGAGAGGAGATGTGCAGCAAAGCTTCACTTCTGAGGACCTTCTTCCAGGTGTGGGGGGATGGTGGTCTCAAAACCAAAGAAGAAAAAGAGGCAAATTTGAGGCTGGATTTGAAAACAAATTTTACAGATCTGTCAAACAGAATTTAGAGCAGTGCTCTTCTTCCTCTGAAATGCTGCTCTTTTATCTAGATGTCAGGAAACCCTGGATGTTATCATCATTCTTCCCACCCCTGCCAAGCCTGCCTCAGCAGCAAATCTATGGAAAGAAGGAGTGGAGAAAGACAGAAATTAATTACTGCTTTAGTCTTTAAGGGAGACTTTAATGGTTGTTCCAACGGAGTTGAAAGGTGCCAAGTGTTGAGGGAAACACAGAGAGTGACTGTGGGGAGAGATGCCATGTTCAGACAATCAGAGAAGGAGCAGGGGGCAACAGCATAGGGGCAGACAAGTTATGTGAAATAAATAATATATTTTTACATGCTCAAAATGAGCCAAAGTGAAGAGAAAGGTGATGCTAAAACAGATACAAAGATAAGCAACATAATAAGAGAACTAAGAATAACGACAGCGGGTCAGACCAAGAGTCTATCTGATTCGGCCTCTGATGTGTCACAGCTAGGTTTAAAAGCCCATATTGAGTCATCTGCCTGCACTGGAAGCAATGTCCTAGCCAGGATAAGCGAGCAGTCAGGGTATTTCATTCTTTAAGATAGGAGTACTCATACTGTTAAGAAACAGTTTATTCTAATTTAGTGTGACTGAATGCTCTCAATATCCACAGAAAGGTTTTATACATTTGCTGAATCCTGCTGAGTTTTGACTCAGGGACATCTGTGAAAGGAGTTACACCAGTTAATAAGGGGTTACATAAAGACAACATTTAACTTTAACCTGCAATTCAAGTTTCTTTATTGCTCTCATTTTATGCTTTTAAGGAAAAATATAGAAAGAAATCTTTTTAAAGGAGTAAGCCAGCATGTGTTTGTTGCTTCTCTAACCTTAACTTTTTCTTACCCACCCAGTAGTTGTCTTTCTCTTCAAGAAGTTAGAACCTCTTTGCTGTCTGTAGTAAACAGTTTTTGTTGCCTTCAGTCAAATAACAAAGCAGACTCAACATTTACATTTCATGACAGGAGGAATCAAAGGTAATGGTCATTATTTCTCCAAGGACACTCTCTCTGTTTAACACAAAATGCTATAAAAATGCATAATCCCATAACATATATTCCTCTTATTTGTCTACATGAGATGATATGATAGGAAAATGGATCTTTTAGTGAAAGGAAATATCCACAGTCTGTGTTTCCCCAAGTATCTGTGTCCTCTGAATCAGGCCACTGCTGGCATGTAATGAAATCAGGATACCTGCGCCACACATGAACAGATTAATAAAGAAAAGATCTTCCTTCTAGGGATAAGTAGAACATATATATTCATTTTAAGATTGTAAGGAAGTTCTCACATGGTTACTTCTATCCTATCCTTTAACCTTGGATGGTACATTTCACATCTAACTCAACTTGCATTATAGATGAGTTGCTAGTCCCCAAAGACTGAGAAATATTTCCAACTCTCACCTATGAAAGAGTTTAGATAGATAGATAGATAGATAGATAGATAGATAGATAGATAGATAGATAGATAGATGCTTAAGGATAGGTCCTGCACATGGGACTAAGTGTCCAGCTGTAAAATGGAACAGTGATAGTGTATCTTGGTTGTTCATTTATAGAGATCTTTCAGATGATGTTTTTCTCCTTATTGTGAGGTATGGAAAAGCCTATGATTTGCTCCTTTTCAGACATAGGTTAGTAATATTGGCCCAGGGTAGGACGGATTTTCTCACAGAGAATTATAGCACAGGTTATTTGATATAGTTATTCAATAATAAAATTTGGTGTGTTTGTAAGACCATCACTGTATCACCTACATTTGTCCATGCAGTTATAATTTGTCCTGCATAGTTAATAGATTTTCATTAAAATATTTGAAATAAATATCTTTTCTCCATAGCAATGAGGAGAGGTGGATATCACATTTTGTGTTTCACCTCCATGTCACCTTTGTGCATTTTGATGTAATGCAGCAGAATGACTGCTACTATTTAATTAAACAGGAATGTGGATTAACTCCAGCTGTGGGCCATGTAATCAGAGCTTGTGAGTGTGTTCAGAAAGGGGTGTTTTCCCTGGCTCATATTTCATTTCTGCATGGAAATCTGCTCTCACTCAAACCTGTCCACATGCTGCAGTAAATGATTTTCCCTTCCTTCTGAATCATACACTTAAGCACCCCCTACTACACTTCTATGGAAAGAAATAAAAAGGCACAAACAGCTTGACTTGTCCATTTATGTTAAGTACTATTTAATGATGAGGGGCTTTGCTTGTTCATGTATAAATCTACCATTTAGTCACATTTATACTATAACTACTGTACGATCTATTTACATTGTTTTATGCAGATTTATGCCATTCTCACTAGATGACTGCAATTTGGTTATTTGGAGCCCATGGGTTAAGACCAGCTCATTGCTCAGAAGTGGTTTTATCTTTCTTTAAAAAGGCATATGAACCGCAGGTGCACTTTCAATTCTCACTATTTGTCAGAGCATTTTTGTTACTATTAAAAAACCCTATCTGTATAATAAACATGATAACAAAGTCTGATTGTAGTTGCAAATCTAAAGGAAAAAATGACAGACCCATATTTAAATTGTGGGAAGAGTTTAGCCCATCTGTAAATGTTAGTGGGTTCCCAAGTCTGGATATGAGTGTGCAACAGTGCAAAAGTGTGTGTAAATTCATGAACTGACACATCCATGGGAGTCTGTGGTCATATTTGATTTTCAGTGGTCTGAGTATGCACTTTGCCCCTTTAGATGTCAGCATCGATCCATACTGGTGCTTTTGACAAAGTATGTCTCGGCCAACAGAAAAGACAGTTGTCAAATAGATGTTGCTGATTGTTCATTTCCAGAGACTGGACATCTTTTTGCAGTGATTTGATATGGCAAGTGTTCTCAAGCAGACATTCAGACTACAAATGATAATGAAAACTAAATCTGATTTTGTCATACATGAAAGATTCTGAAAGTTAGAATTTTAGTTCCATACCTTGTGTGGAGGTTACAGGTGGGTAAATTAAAAAACATTTGGCGTTAACACAATGTTAGATTTGTTGCCAAAACAGAGCACAACAGAGCCATTTCCCCTCCATTTTTTATTTCTATTTTTCTCTTTCCTCCAGTCCATCAGTGTGAAAAGACTGTTAAATAAAATCCTGGAAAATGCACCTAATAATTATAGACGTTCTGATAAATTCCCTCAAGGGCATTTTAAATGGCAATTTTGACCACTACAGATTGCCTATCATCTGAGTTATACAGAGTTATATATTTGCACATGGCAGAATGTTTCTGTGTATCCCATAGTCTCCCCACAGTCTGTCTCTGGGTGAGTGAACTGAAATCCTAGATCTTGTTTTCTTTTCACTTCGTAGGTTTTTTTTTTTTTAAATTGATCTCCTTTTCTTTTTTTGTCTTCAGAATATTATTTCATTACCTGCCTCTGCTCTGGGCTGCTTTTCCACATGCCCTTCTTGCCAGTCCTTAAAAAGGACCCACTCATTATAGTGGTGTCTTTATCATGTTTTTGGTCAAGACAGTGGGCAAGAAAGTTCTAACTTCAGCCCTAGAATCTGCCCTGATGAAATACTAATTAAGTTGCTAGTATAGAGAAAATTACACAGCAGTTTAAAGCTTAACCTTCAAGGAAGCTTGATCAGATATGAATAACGTTATTTCTGAAAGACAGTGTGAGTGTAGTTGCAGATGCTAATGTGAAGCGATGCATGTTCATTACAACATCTTTCCACACTGTTAAGTGGAACAAGTCATAATGTAAGCGTATCTTTAAGTGCTTGAGGATCAGAGATATACTCTTATTCTTCAGGGAAATGATGGTGACAAAGGCAGTTTAAATTAAATTGTATGGTCAGAAGTACTCTCTATACTCTTTATTTCTATCTGCAACCCAGATCATGGTCAGGCTGTACCCACATCACTTCACTGCTATCAACACTCACCCAGCCATAAACAGCCAGACAAGTTTGTGTGACGTCTGATTTTTTCGTAGCAAACTCAGATTTATGATTACACTTCAATCCAGTTTCTCATTCTTGATGGAGAGCTATTTGTCTCATATTTTATATCACGTCCACCATTCTGATATTTAACTGCATATATATGAGTTATGGCAACTACATATATGCTTACATTCCTCTCATTTGGAGACCAGAACACCTAAAGCGAACTTGGGCTGAAAGCCTGCCCAGCCACATTTTTATGTATTATTCTTTCACCATCCTTCTGAGTCAATAAATGCTGGGACAATAGTCTGCTCTGTGCAGATATACTTCAGCACTGACTTTCAGCTTTAACAACAATCCAGATTTTTGTCTCCACCTCTGTCTTTAGTACTGCTGTGGTTTTCAAGCACAAAGACAGCACAAGTCAGCCAGGCAATCCCATGACAAACTCCACTAAGGACTTCACAGTTAACAAAACAATGAATGAAACATCATTCTGGCACTCAGAACAGCTTTCTGCTGTCTTCTGCCGCCTTTGCTTTTTTTTTTTCCCCCAAGTGGAAAAGCAACTTGAAAAACAAGGTGCTGTCATTTTAGCAAAGGAGAATTAGGACTGTGAAAGGATGAAGTGTCCTTGCACAGAAAGACTGCAGCTAAAATTGTATCAATATTCCTGTTATAAACTGATAAACACAGAGCTCAGTGAGGTCAAGTTGTACATGCTTGAGCTGACATGCCAATCTGCCAGCAGTCATATGGTTCTCATATGGCGACACGCCACAGATGCCAGGAAAATGTGAGAAGTTTCTGGCTCATTTCATTTCGCTCTCCTGAATGCCATGTTTGCCTGTGCGCACACACACGCACACACACACACACACAAAATAAATTTTATATTTTAAATAGTGCTGTTGTAGCCTGTGTATTCCCATTTTCTTAAAGATTTTGCAGCAACTCACCCAAACTGATTCCCAAGACTTCATAGCAAGGCTTGTCTTGGAAATGAGAGCAGCTTTTTTTTCCTTCTTCTTCCTCTTCTTACAAGCCTTCACAACACTCCCCTAGCCATTTTTAAATGACATCAAAAGATGGAATTAGAAAAAGAGACAGACAAGATAACAACACATCGCATGTGGATGCATTTTGCACTCTTATAATATACATTCAGGAAATGAAGTCTTAAAAGTTTTGAGCTGCCTCACAATGAGACTTCTTTCAGCCTCTAAAAAACATCTCTTCTGTTAATGCTTGAACAGTAGCAACTATTTTTTGGTACTGTTTCTTCAATGTGCATTTTTGTATCAAAAATATAATGTGTCTGTCGCGTGGACTGACATGATAGTACATTAACTATTGTCTGCATTCAGATTTGGTAAACAGACCACAATTATTCATTGAGTATATAATGCACAATTTACAAATTATTGAAATATGTATTTCCACATTAGACCATCTTTCAAGCTTTTACGGTCTTTTGTGTCAGGTTCAATTGTCTTCAAGATGAATTGTTTTCCTTTTCCTTCTTTTAAACTGTTACTAAAGGGAAAAGGCTAAGACAAATATAGCTACAATCATGCAACATTTTTAATGAAATGCCTTGATTCTACAAATGAGTGTACACTTCACCCCAGTCTCATCAAGTGCAACTGATGTGATTTTAAATGAACTTACTTAAAATTGTTAATGCAAAGACATATATTGGTTTTAGGATTGATATATGAAAAACAGAAAATGTATAATATGTGCATGTATTTGTGGGTATGTACACATATAACTTATACAAGTAGTGATGATTTCTCCATGCAGAGCCGTGTTTGAAATTAATTCAGCTATAATGTCTAATTTGCCTTTTTTCAGGGATCCATCTCATCAATAACTTAAAAAAATGCCAAATTGCTGGGCAGCCCCAAACACTTTAGAAATGTCTTCTTTTCCAGCATTGAAACTCACCTCCCTGGGATCACACATAGCAAAGATAAAAACCCTGAACTGGGAACATGTAGTAACCATCTTGTGTGTAAAAAAAGCTAGGATTTGGGAGTCGTAACCCCTAATTTTACAAGCCTGGGAGCAATAAATAGCAGAGACAATTCTCTTTGCTCTGAAGATGTCAAGGTGAGAATATTTCAGTAATAACCATTTAGATAGTTTTTATTTTCATAAATTTTAGGAGATCAGCTCATACATTAAGGCAATAACATACAGATGAGAAAAAAACAGATTTCAAACCTTGCTCGGAATAAAGTTTCTTGCATGATCCTGTTCCTTAGGCTATAATTAAAATACTCCCACTCACCCTCTTCCCCAAACTTGTTAAGGTATTGCATTTGACCTCTAAATATGGGGAATCAGCAGGGCTTCTGATCTTGTGGGTTGAAATACATGTCCTGTCTGCATCGTGATGCTGGAGGAATGCCTGTATCGATGGTCCCAGTTGATCTCCCCAGCACCCCAAGTTTCACCAAAAAATGAGTGTAAGTGCCAGAGAGCAGATATGAGCTTTGGTGTGGTCTCACATCTTGTCAACAGGGCATGCCATGTCAAGTACTAGAGTTCAGGCTCCACATATGGGTGTCTCAGGTCCTGGCATACCTCACAGGGATGCTCAGACAAAAGACAAAGAAAACATGATATTCAGAGTTCTGAGATTCCTGACATGTCTTTTATTAGATATCTGACACACAAATACTAGTTGAATTAAAATTAAACCTAATAATTTCCTCAATTAGAAAGGGAGCACTTCTGCAATACTTTCCAGTGACAAATCTCTATTTTCCTTCCCTCAAACCCAGGGATTTCATATCACTTGCAGTAGTCTTTCTGGGTGTTCAGGCTCTTGCCTAGCTCCTCAGGCTTCAGTCAAAGTAATTGACTCACACAGATTACTTTAAAAAAATGCCATTCCCACCAAATACTGAACTATTCCAGAAATATTTTGCCTTGTGTCACTGGAAAACAGTACTACAGGAAAGGGAGTCCTCTGTATGGGTTTGGAGTTTCATGTCCATCTTTTTCATGAGATCAATAACTGAAAAAAGTCGGTTTGTTGCTCTCTAAAACGTACATTTGCACAAATGTTTTCAAATAAACATTTGTGTTTATGCTTGCACAGCAATTCACAGATTGTAAATACCATCCAAAGTACTGCCCCCACTTAGGCTTATTGTACATGTCACCCCTGCTTGGATTTTGGTACGTAAGACATGTGTCCCCATTAGATTTCACTTTCCTTTAATTGTTAGTTGTCCAGTAAAGGTAAAAGACTTCCAAAATGGAGAAATCAGTCTGATTTAACTCAATGCAGTTCTTCACGAGATTGTACTACTGGGACCAAACATTTATTTCAGCATGGCGTAGATTGTGTATTGTATACATGCTATCAATACCATGACCTCCTTGCAGCAATCAGAGCAATTTCTCTGGCCCCAGCCAACTGAAAGCCTTGGAGCATAAATCACATGAAAACAAACATTATGTACATAGTTCTATCTTAATGCTCATAATTTTTCATAACTTAATTTGTCAAGTTCATAACTATCACTTGAAACTTGCTGACAAGAAACCTGATAACATATCATATCAAATTCCATTTTACAACTGTTTCCTTGGAAACACAGGCATAAAAATGGGCCATGCACAATGGAATGAAATCAAACAAATTAAAATAAACCTTAAAGAATTCCCACTAATCAAAACTCCTTTTTCTTTGTTAAAATTCACACCAAAAAAAATGGATAATGAGTCTTACAATAAGAGCATCATTAGCCCCAGAGTTCTATAGTCCCTATGTGTTTTGGCCCTGATCCATCAAAGCACTTTAGCACATATGTAACTTTAAATGCATGAGATATCCCAGTCAACAGAATGAGTCATGTGCTTAAGGTTATTCGTGTACTTAAGATGTGCACAAGAGGTGGCTTTGTCTCCAGAGGCTCACTAGTTATTAGAGAGAGGAGATATATAGACAGATATACACACGCACACACTGCAGGCTATATATACATCTGTGGAAGTCAAGCTCAGGAATGATAACAACATATAAAACACTCAAGTCTTCATATACCTTAAGCTATGATTTCTGATTATTTAAAATCATGAGAAGATAACCGGATAAAGGTAGGAAGACATTAATTTTGAGCAATCTGTTTATATAAGGTTATAAATTGTATTTAATGTAAAAATTGCATGCCAGTTCAAAGAAGAAAAATTACTTTTTTATCTTGACCTTTGGGATTTTCTTCCAAAGGTTTGAAGTGACTTTAGAGTAAGATTGCAGACCACCTGCTAAAAGAAGTGTGTCGAGACTTAGAGCTGCCTTGCTAAAATCTTCCTGCCATTATAGTTGTTTGCTTGTTTCTTTTTTTTAAATTATCAAGCAGATCAACAGTTTGCCTCCTTTTTATTGTAATTATAAAGATGGGTATGTAGATTCTTGTGCTTGCATTCAGTATCTTGTGCTTCTAGTTCTGTATGGCAGGACTGTCAAAATGCAGATATTATGCTGGGAACAGTATTCTTTCTCCCAGTAAAACAGTTACCATGTACCAGATAGCATGTTAATTCTATCATTCCTTGGATAAAAAAGCAATTTGATGAGAGTCATTTCAGGAACCCATTCTATTGATGTTTCTTTTTTGGCTGCATTTAGGTAAAAATGTCATGGATAAAGAAAGAATTTCCCTTGGGGAGTTCATTCAGTATTGTACATCACTTGATCTCTTCTGCTTTTCTCTAATACATCTGGTGCCAACAATGCACTACTAACTGATAACAAAACCTAGTTATTACATCGCTATGTTCAAAGATTTCAGTTCTCAGGATATTTTGCAAAGAAATCACATGTTACTGTCTCATTTCTGCAGACAGGAGCACTGATGTACAAACTCCTCATCAGAACTGGTAAATCCCCAGAGATCTCAGATTTGCACTGAGGTGTTTTAATTTTTCAAGGATCTTGTAGCATTATGACTGCAATGGATGTCTTACTTGACCTAGGCACAGCAAAGAACAGATAAAAAATTAAGCTTTTAAAGTGAAAAATATATCTAATGTAAAGCTGAAAACAAGTATCAAAGGTTGATAACCAATCCTCTTTAGTGTAAGCGCTTAAATCTCATAATGCAAGTCTTGAGACAAGGAAAGTTCATAAGCTACTTGAGTGTTCGCTTCTTCTACATTTTGTCTTTCCCCAGCTAGAAAATTAATTTTAAAAGTACTCAAGTAACACTCATGCAACCTTATTTCCAGAATTTTTACCTCATTAGCAAAAGACATGGACTATTTTAGTTACAATTTTGTATTAACGAGACTTTATAAGCAAATATCATACAGGTGTTATTTATTTGGCAGTATGTCTCTGACATTCCACAGTTCAACTCCAGTTCCAGAAGAGCTTTTTCATACATCTCTGGATGGAAACAAACTTTTATTCCTGTAAAATCAAGATAACTAATTTTTTCTTCTCTCTTATTCATTATTTTGTGATGGCAAGCTGACCCTTAAATGTATGGGGCAAAGGCTATCTCCCACCAAACATCAGTAAAACATTAGTAAAATGTCTTCTGGGACATTTTCTTAACATATGTTAATATATAAGAATTGCAACTAATAATTTAAAAACTCCAGAATGTCTAATTTTTTGCATGTTGTTATGTTTACTTTCACTATAACAGCATCCAGCCCCAGGAAATCTAATTTCCAGAGCCTTAGTATAAATGATTGAAAGCTTAAAACATCCCAAATTCTCCTGAAATTGAGTTAGTTATAACCTATTCCCTTACGCCTACGTAGAGTGGCACTCAACTCATAAATGATATATTCCTAAATATTTTCTACTGCTGTTTTCTTCCTAGAGTTTCTGGCAAAATTTGTATGTATGGAATACCATGTGGTTTTTTTATTAAAGTTAAACTTAAACCATACATATATAACATGGGGGAAACCATGAAATACAATTGCTTGTTGTCACTGTTGGCATAAATTCGAAGTGGCCAAGAAGGGATGCATGGGAAAGTGCTCTTCTGTGCCGCCCTCACTGTTGAGTGTTACTGGGATGCTGTTACAGGGATGCTAACTAAAGGTGTAGAGCAGGATTCAAAACTCTCTTTTAATAGAAGTCAACAGGAATTCTTTCCAACTGTAGGGAGAATCCTGAGAGTGCCCAGTTTCATTATTTCATAGGATCTGTTATATCCTTTAATTTTTACATAAATTTCCAAGGTCATTCTTGGAGATTTTCTGTGAGCCAAGAGGATGTTAGAAGCTTACTTCTGTAGACCAGCTATTGGTTGGTCCTTAAAACTGAGCTCTTTACAAACTGCCTGAGGGACAACTGTTCTTCTTTCTAACAGGGTGTTTCTCCAAGGGTCAGCTTCTACTCACAGCAAGTATTTTGCACATTAAAGAAATACTTGAAGTCCCTTGGTTACTAGTAGGTGAAAACAGAAGGCATACTGAAGACTCAACCTATGGATTTAATTTTAGTAATTGCTAAAATATAGAGCCATGCTTTGTATAGGAAGAACAATCTCTTCTCTTCATCAAGGAACATGTGTTTTCACAACTGCATGTGGCTACCATTGTACTCTCGTATAATTTTGTGTTGAGAGATGTGCCCAAATCAGTGCGCACATGCTTGAAAAGCTGGGAAAGTGCTAAATTAACCTCAGTGAAATACAGGATTTAATACAGATCTGCCAGATCCCTCTGAAGACTAGAGGTTTGTGGCTTTTTTCTGGCATAGGGGCTTTGAGCCTCTTGTTAATCTTTTTCCACAGAGTTGGGCCAAATAAGTCAAATGAATAGTGTCAGGAGGCGTGAAATGGTGTTAGCAACTACATGCTGTGTATAGTAGGTCTCTGTAAACCTCATAAGACCTTGGAAGTCCAATACCCAAGGTCCTTAGGGCTCCTGTTGCATATTTCAGACTTTTGTGAAGATTCAGTTTTACAGAACTTTCTGTTAGCCATCCTTCCCCACCTTGTTTCCTCTTTTCCACATGATCACATCAAATTTAGATATAAAGAGCATGTAACATTCCCCAGTTGAGTGGGAGCTGCCTACAGTGGAGTGGCCGCCTTTCATCTTCTGGTCCTGAAACACGTTGGTTTTCCAAATTCTCTGCAAATTCTGCAGAGTAAAGATGTGGCTGCCTAAAATTCACAGAAGGCTCTCCAGTGTAGGATAAAACATCATAGATGATCAGCAAAAAACTCACTGAGTTTAAATATTACAAGACCACAGACTTCTTGATGTGACGTGAGTGAGAACTGCAGTCACTGTCTGTTTAGCATGATCGAGAACATCAGCATGCAAAACATAGTTTGTATCAAATCAAAGCAACAGAATTGCTTTCTTTTTTTTTTTAAATAACCACTGCCTCTCACACTCCTTCTGTTACTTAATCTCTTACCTCCTTTTTTCCTATCTCATGGTCCTTAAGCATCTAGCTAGTCCTACTGTAGTGAGAGTGATGCACAGTAGCTGACTGAGCAAGTCAAAACTCCCTAAATTACCAAAGAAATTAAGTATTAAAATTAAATCTCCCTAAAGGTTGTTGATTTCTAATTTTATGTACAGAGAGGAGGGGTGGAGGGGAAGGTTTTTCTTTTCCCTTAATTCTGCCATATTGTCTGATTCACAGCCGGAGACAAACTGAAATGGCCATCTGGTTGATGTGCATACAAAAGGAGTGGTTTGCCAGACAAAGAAAGTACCTTTTATCATACAAAGCAATGCATCTCCCCTTATCAGACTTCCATTCTTTGGCTCTGGTAGAGCTGCAGGTAGGTAGGAACAGACCCTACCTACCACCCAGATGCAGCAGCTGTTGTCAAAATATTTACACAAGTACAGAATGGTCTGAGGGCTCTGTGGTACATTCATAACACAAAATATACCACAGTCATACTGAATATTTTCAGCTCCCAGTTTCTGATTTTAGATAGACCATTCTGAGTTCACTAATTCATTCCTGCCACAGGCGCAATTACAAGATTTAATGTTCAAATAACAATACATGAACAATTAGAAATCAGGCTGAGACCATTGTCTAAACAGACCTTTGTAAACAGAGGTATAGTGTTTGTAGCTATTTAATACCACCCACAAATGTATCTGCCTCCCTTTTGTGATGGTAATTCTGTGTCCACATCCACAAAAGAAAAAAAATGTATGCAAAATATCCCCTTTTTGCCCATATCAACTTTTGCAGTCTTAATCCACACATCCAAATACTTCCAAATGGCCAGTCCATTTACTCTATATTTCAGTGCATGCTGCTGATCCCAGCATACCCACTGTTCAGACTGTGTAAAATATCCCAGGAATTTGAAAATTCATTGTTGGGCATTATGATAGCTGTTCCCTCTTTCTTGTGATAGCTGACCATAGTAATGTGAGAAATTCATTGTCGTTCACACGCACAATATACCTGATGTGTTTATGAATTATTTTTTCAAAAAGATACTTTCATTAGATGAAAGACAGTCATATGTATGAAGCACTGGCATTGTTGTTTGAAATCAATCCTTTTTTATAATTTTCTCCTCTTCTTCATTGAAACCTCCTGCTCTTGATACTGGACTCTGTTGACCTCCTCTTAAGGGGGTATTTCATCGCCTTTGCTGCAGTGATAACCATGGAAGTAGAACATCCCATTTCACCATAAAGCTGTCCAGGGAACTGGAGTGGAAATTGCCCTGAACTGAGACTCTGCTCCTGAGAGTGAGTTGTTCTATGCTGATATCCCCCTCCTCCTGATATCCTTCCATTTTAAATTATTTCTAAAGAAGACTGGTGTAATATGTTTTTCTAACTAGAATGAGAGTCAAAGAGATAAAACAATCAATCAGACAAAAGAAGGGTAAAGACAGATACTGGATTTCTAGGCATAGATGGGAAGTTCATTTCTCCGGTATGTGGCAGGCATGGCAATATTATTAAATGTTCCCCAGGCAACGTTGCTAGGCTCCAAATTCTGTATTTTCCTTCCAGAAAGCAAAACATTTCCCTTTTTCAACCAGCTACCCCTTCCAACAATACGTAACAAAATACCCACAGTACGTGGTATAAAAGCCTTTTAATTTCAGACAGTGGCTGTCATTGTATTTATGCTGTCATGGTATAAGGTCATACTAAAACAAGGCACCACCAGCTTAACTGTTGATCACATAATATGGGAGTGTAATTGCAGCAAAAATATTCTAATAAGATTTTACGGGTTCAATACATTATTTTGAAATAAATGTGCACAACGGATGTCTTGAAAGATGTTACTGAATTGTAAGTGTCAGTCATGCAAGAAGTAGAGATTTAAAACCGGTCTTTGTATTCACAGGTCCATGACACGAAGTCCCTATTTGGAATACGATAAAAGAACATTCAAGGACAAAAGCATTTCTGGCCCTAAATTTCCCTTCACTTCATTCAATTATCTACAAACCTATCCTTTTTTCCTCTTCATAATATATGACATCAAATTTCTATGCACTAAGTGAAAATTCCCTTCTTTGGGGAAAGACCTCCAGTTTCTCAGCCATGCAGTGGCAAAATTCGATCAGGCCTGGTTCTTCTTCCATTGATCTAATGCAGATACTTATCTAAATTTCCAATGCATTATGTGACATGTATTAGGTTCCCCCCTAAACAAAAAGTAATGTTAATCATTATACTAAAAATAATCAGAGAAGGTGATTTCGCCTTCATCTTCCCACAGAAGAACCTATTCAGGCCTCTCCTCCAACAGCAGACAGACTCCTTGTGGGGACCTTCTGAACATCACATTAGGGGAAAATATTCTCTACAATGAAGGCTCTCCACAGCATAGCTATAGGCTGAGGCTTGTCAGCCAAATTAGCAAACCTGGACTTTGCCTTCTTTACCAAAGGAGCAAAGCAGACTTCCCTGCTACTCCATTTGTGATCAATGTAAGAAACAAATAGCAAATAAAATAGGCGATAGTCCAAAGACAAAACTAGCATGGTTTAGAGAGACCTCAATTGGGTGTTGCTTGGGGCAAATGTATTAGTTTTTCAAAAATACTTTTTTTACAAAATCTTAGTGTCCAAACACTTTAGTGTCTCACCCCATAGGTTGGTTGCTGTAATAAAGATGTCAGATATTCAGATTTTTTTACAAGGTACACACAAGAACTTCAATCTTATAGTACTATTGAATGTACACACTCTGTTATATAGGGTCTATCTTGGAAACTGCATGGTAGGAAATGTCCTTGCAATAGTCAGATGTTTCCCTGAGGATGAACCGGACACCAACAGCACAGTCAGCTGTGAAAAGGTTCAGCTCTGGGAGAAATTGCTTATGTACCTGGTTGGCTGTGCTCCCTGGTACAACATTACAGTAAAAAGCAGTGCAAGACCTTGTAATCCCAAATCACACTTTTTAATAGCGACTGTAGATACCCTCAGGATTTTACCTCTAAAACTTCCTCCTCACTCTTCCAGCAACACCTCTTGTTAGGTCAGCCAAGGTTTTGCTGACACCATTTTTATCCAGCTCACAGAGTGCAGGACTAGGAAAATGCCATCCTGCCTGGTGAGAATGATGTGCTTACACTGGACCGCTTCTGTCCCAGTGTCTTGGTGTCTGTGTTATGGTGAGAGGCAGTATAGCTCTTCTCCCGTGGGTGCACAGAGTCACACTGGTAGAGAGGAGCAGGGATAGCCAGTACAAAGGCAACCCACGGATTTATTTTGCAGACATAAAATGTACAAGCCAGGATGGTCAGTTATACGTGGAAAATCAGTCAGATGGAACAGGAACCTGTTGTTTAAAATATGATCCATGCTCCACACCCAACGGATAAATAAATATATGATTACACAAATTGCCTTTGATAATGCTCTGCCATAGAGGGGAGTATGTCCAGTGCCGAAGTCTCATGCAAACCAGTGAAGTCAATGAAAAGTCTCACTGACATTAACACACTTTGAATCAGGCCAAAGGACTTTCTGGAGTATTTCATGAGTAACTAAGCTAAAAAATGTGTAACTGGAAAGGCTAAGGGCGACAAGGATGTTTTAAAATGTGGTGGTAGAAAACCAAACACGCAAGCAAGCAAACTGAGCAAGACAGTGACCATCTGCCACACAGAGCAGGGACTCAGCCGTCGATCCACTTGTACTAAAGCAGACCCACGGTGGGCCCCAGGAAGATCTCGGGGCAGGATCCTGTGGGCAGGAGGAAGGCTGCCCTTCTCTTCCTCTGTCACCTTACAGTGTGTCTTTCTTGCTTCAGCCTGGCTATAGGGCTTCAGCCTGGAAGCCCTCATGTGCAAGCTTGAAAACAGTGATGAGAACATTACTTCAGCTTTCCTTAAAAAAAAAAGGACCTGGTTAAGCCCAGGATAATAAGCATAGAAAGTAAAGAGATTTAGGACGGGGGGAAAAAAAGGAACGGATATGTTTCTTCAAGACTCCATTCAAAGAAGCTCACCTTGTCCTTGAGTACCCATAGAATTGCAGATACCTGGTATATACCTTCCCCACCTGTACAAGGGTGGGAATTTGATGTCTGGGGCTGCTGGTGGAGGGATGGATGTGCAGAGGCCAGGTTACCAGGAGCAGCTGAATGCTTTGGAGTGTCAGGCTGATCCTGTAAAGTGCTGAGCCACCTTGTCAGTGGTGTTGGCAGCCTTGCAGGATCAGGCCCTTAATTTTTATATTTGATGAGCAGCTGTGGCAAAAAGGTTATACTAAGACGTTCATGCAAACACGGGGAAACAAAAATCACTATAATTAGCAGTAGATGTGGCATTTTTAGCATAGATGGGAAAACCCAGCATTTAATACGTAGCGCGAGGTTCATTTGCAGCCATATAATCACTGTCAGCTAATGCCTGATAAACCCTGCCTCAATTGGAATTTTATTAGATCTATTTTATTATATATCTATATTTATTCTGACAAAAGTTGGACAAACTTGTCCAAAAGACTAGGGGTCCATTTTATGTGCTTGGGTGTCCAAGCACCTGCCAGCTGTTTGTCCCTTGAATTGAGGACATCATGTTTTCAATTTCCTTCAATAAAGCTATGAATCTGGCAATTTGCTGGCCTGCTTCAGCTAAACAGAAAGGACAATTTGAGAAAGATCATAGTTCAGGCTCAGTCAGACGGAAACGATTGAAAACAGAGAGCTGGCCGCTATGTTTCCCCAATGCAGCTTGCTGTCGCAGTTTGACTGACAAACTGACTTTTTTGAGGTGCTCATGCCCATTTCAGTCAGAGTTTATTGAAGGTGATTTTGATCTTCTCCATGAGGCCACAGCAGCGGCCATGCCATCTGTCACCTTGATTGCATCGTGGATTCTCTGGAGAGAGTGCGATGGCTCCTGATCATTTACAGATTGTGCTGCTTTCGCCTCCATAAGGACCACATGCACAGAGCCAGATGGTGAACATACACGCTTATTATAAGTCTTTATCTCTGCGCAGGAAGGAGAGGCACCATTAGATCTCCCTCAGGAGCTCCGCTCCTCTCTACCATCATGCTGCTCTTCAGCAAATACAGTCTTCTTCAGCTGTCATCAACCTACCTCTGAAAATTAAAAAAATAAACAATAATTCCATCAGCACAGGCACGAGACGTACAGACACTGCCACAAAGCAGTCCCCCCCCCCTCATCACCCCCTCTCCCCGGCACACACATACACTCGGGCTCCCGTGACTGTCAGCATTAGGTGGAAACAAGTTTGTTCGCGGAAAGACAGTTAATGTGCAATTAGGAGGGACTTCTTTGTGAAAATAAAGCGATGCCATCCTGGTTGTTCTTGGCACATTTTTAATTCAGCACATTCTTTCTTTTAAGCAAAGCCTGAGCACGCGATTGCTGTTTTTCCAAAGGCAGCTTTGTGTTTGTGTCTGTGTTTCTCCTGTCGGAGAGCCGTGATGGGATGCTGGTTACCATGGGTCGTGTGGCTGAAATCTGGCTGCTGTGGCTGGGGAACGAAGAGCCGGCTGCAGGGAGCATCACTGGGGCTGGGACCGCCTGGGAGAGGGAACAGGGCAGCCACCGGAGAGGCGATGGCAAACGCTGAGCGTATGGGCAGACTGCTGTAAATAGGTTTGCTGAAGGATCACTCTTTGCCGAGAGAGAAGGAGCATTGGGAGCCTGCATGTAGCACAGACACTCACCTCGACTCGTTTGATACATGTACTGCACGTGTGACCCCGGGTACGGGCTGCCAGATTGCACAGTTTGGGTGTTTCTCTCAGAGAGTTCAGTTTCCTTTTGCAGTTTCTGCATAACAAACACTTAATTGCTGGTAGCATAGTTTTTCCTCGTTAGCCACTGTGTTTCCATTAAGCTGCAGTTCCTCCTTTAAAGAACTGTAGTTACTAAATCTTAAAATCTTAGCAGAAGAACCATTGCAGACACATATTTCTGGGCTTTGCCAAGCACAGAGCATCCTTCAGAGTGAAAACCTGAACTACGTCCAACAATAGTGTCTTTCCTGAAGCACATGGAGATTAATTTGTTTGTTTCTTTCTTAAAATTGCTTCTTTTCTGAAGTCTGGATGTCAGTGAGATATGATTCAGACACAAAAATGACACCTTCCGAAATGCTAAGGGAACTTTTAAGGTCACTATCCCAGAACTAGAAAAAAAAACCAACAGGAAAATGTAAAAAATGCTTTAAGAAAGATGAAAATATTCTGGTGAGGGTATTTTTGAGAAGGGGTGATAGATTAAGATAGCGTCAGTTGCATTGATCATTGATTTTTCCTTACTCTTTTTCTTTACATGTGAAAACAGGGCTCATATCAACATTGTCTATCATTTATTTTTATTAACTACTGGTAGAAATTAACAACTACAGTTGTTAAGTAACTTCTACTACAGGAAAAAAGTTCCAATATGCTGAAATTCTGCCCCACTTTTCCTATTATTCAAATCATGTGGAAAAGTAATGAATGTTTTCTTTAAAAAATACTGTATTTCTTCACAGGTAAACCCAAGTTTACATTCTAGCTTTGGCAGAACTCACAGATGACAGTAAATATTTTTAATTATTTTCATACTTCAGAATAACAATGTATCAAATAGCATCTTCCAATTTTGCCACAAAGCATTTAATATTTCACACAGTCCTTCATCACACTTTTATGTATCAGATCTTGGATGATGTGGCATCAGAAGGAACAAAACCCAAAACAACCCACCAAAAATTTCTCCCCACAAATTAAAAACAAGTTTTCAAATATGAAATTCAACTAGGAAACACACACATATGTTTACTGTATACCGATATCACAAGCTTATATCAGGACATTATGCTAGTCATCTTATAGTTTTGCGTAGGCTACTGGTTGGTGTTGGTGTTATATTTTGTGAATTTGTAATTCCACTAGAAAATAGAAGGTCTCTAAGTCTTATTACAAGTGCAGTACATAGAAGAATCCTTGAGATGACTACCAGTTTTTTTCTGCCCTCTTTTGTCTTGGTCTATCCATCCCTAGTATCCCTTCCCAAATTAGGCCAGCATGTGGCTATCATGTATCCCCTCTGCGGATAGAATTATATATTGTGTTCAAAGTCTCTGATTAATCTGATTAAACTAGTGAGTGACTAATCCTTTAATCTCCTTGAGAGCACTGTTATGTCTGCTGTGTGTCAGATTTGTAACTAGTAATCAGTTAAGTAAATGCTAAAAGTTAAGCAAAAACTATTTTGGATCCACTTTAGCATCTGCTTTTGTTTAGTGACCTTTATAGTTGAAATTGTATTGAGAACATGAATGAAACTAAGAAATTGTTTGTGATGGCAGTTCTGTTGCAAGGTTATCAGTCACTGAGGACCATCTTGCTGCTGTTCCCCTATTCTTCAGTGATTTAACTATAAACAAGCAGGTAACTTCCCTTTTGCTCTGTTTCTTTCACTTTGGAAAGCGAATAGAAAATATGCTTTCTGTGTATTCATAATTTAGAAAGGAAGTTCTGCTTCCAGTTAATTTTCAACAGCTTGCTTTAGCCTTCCTGTTCATTAGAGTCAGAAATCATTGTGCAACCTTTACCTCAGCAAACAAAGAAATGTTAAAAAAGCTGCAGTTAAAAAAAAAAAAAAGAAAAAAAAAAGAAGGAAAAATAAGTGCATTACCTTAATAAAAAGAGACTGCGTAGAAGGAGATTTGGGGCAGGGGAAGGAAAATGTGCAATCTTTGTAGAAAAAAAATGTGTAGACCTATTGCTGGCAGATGTAAAAGCATCAAGTCAATATGGTAACAAGGATCAATATGCCCTCAGGCAAGATATGACTATGACAATGCTGAATGCATGTATAAATTTACCACTCCAACTAGCTGCATAGGAATAAAATAAATTCAAAGCCATCGTACAGAGAGGAGTAAATCTTGAACCTGGTATCCAGCCCACAGAAGTGACCAGGATACCAGGTAATGTTCAGAGGGGCCAGTGGGAATACCTCCAGAGCAGCTGGCCCTTAGATCTGTCCTTCCTACCGTCATCCCTGAGTCCTTAGGTCCCCATTCCCCACAAGTGTACCCATGAGAGATACACAAGGTATGTTCAGCCTGAGTTTCATATGGGCCACCCACCCCAAAACTGGCTTTTCCTGGCCTTTCATACTTGCAAATTATTTCATCCAGACCATCCTTTACTGTCAGACAAGCCACCTGAGTGAAAAGGAGGGATACTCCCTCATCATAGAGACATTAGGATGTTTCCTGAATGACTCTTTTCAGGCATTTTCTTTGGGAAGGGCAGCACTGATGGGCAACCATGGATTGGCAGGGTAAAATGTGGGGTGAAATGATGACATCTGTTCACTTTGTAGGGGACATCAGCCTGTCCAAAACTCAAAAGACTGCAGAAACACTAGATTTCTATAAACCCATCTATATAGTGACTTTTCAAGGAAATCTTGGATAAAGAACATCCCTTAATTATAGTCACACACACAAGCAAATCAAATCACTGGAATACCAGACACTTTTTTTTTTAAGAGTATCTTTAAATGTGTTTATTTTACCTCAACAAATGAAAGAATGAGTCAGGCAGACATAAGAAATATGTAAGTAACAAGGAATTTGAGCACAATAGATTTTAGGCCAGCTTCCTCTTTGGATGCACTAGCTGGTCTCCCACAGATTTCTATGACAGCCACATTGACAGCAGTGGGAATCAGGCATACTCATCCAAGGGCATAATTTGGCCCATAATGCATGAGGTTTGTCCAGCTTGTGAAGGCAGCAAACAGTGTATTACAAACACTGCCTCTGTGCAGCTTACAGGGGGGGTTAAATCCTTGGTGGCATTTTCTGTGCCTCTGAAACGCATCCGATAAAAATAGCAGAGGCTGCTGGAATCAATACCTGTTGAAAGAACAGACCTGCTAAAAAAATTACAATTTGTTGCAACAGGGTTATCCATTTAACAGATTTCTACTTGAATAACCAAACAATCCTGGTTTTATAGCCCAGCTAAAGCCACGGTGCATCCACTGGAGAAAGCCTGATATTTTCCATCCTTGCTTCTTAAGCCTGTCTTTGCAAATGTTTCCTAGCCCTGCTCGCAGCGATTTCTTTTCACCCGGACAATGGTAATGGCTTATGTAATTATGACTTTGTACATGAGCTGAACTCCCTACGGATGCTTGGACTCTTATTATCTTTAACCTCAACCACCTCTGTCAGTGAACTCTCACCTCAGTGGCTTGGCGGGGGGATCAGCTGGCGGCTGAGAGATCAGGGTGGTTACTGAGGCCTGGCGGCTGGTGGGCACTTCATTAACCCTTACGAGTTTCGTCCATCAAAGAAGGGAAGGCAGGCAGAGGTCCTTCTCCCTGGTACTGCCCAGTTGACTGGCACCGCTAGAAGCTGTTTGACCTCTGAGAAGGCAGTCCACTCAAGTGTGGGCTTAGACATCAAATTCATCAGGCGATGGTTTTGCTTTGCTTTGGTAAGAGGTCCTGTGTCCTGATGGGGAGATTTTGACAGCGTGTGTGTGTGTGTCCCCAAAAGATAAATGTTTGCTGTTCTTTTTGCATTATTGTTATTATTTTGCAGTTCCCATAAAATTAATTCCCACTCTTTTCCTTGACCACATGCACTGGACAAGAGATTCAAAGACCTCTTGCTAGTATAAACTGCTCAACCCAGGATGCTATTTGCCCCCTTCTTCTCTACCGCTTTCCCTTCCCATATCCCTTGTACCTGTATCATTAAGCATAGTGGTAGAAGAAAATGACATCCCCCCCCAGGACTGAGGTAGGGCTTCCTTCTAGCTAAAAATATGGTTTGGGGAAAACTGTGAACGCAGCACAGCCCGGTGCTGTGGGGTAAAGGGCTGTGTCTGGGGGGGACTGACCATCCGTTCTGAGCCGGCTGAGAAGTCAATGAGTTAAAGTAAGTCTGGGTCTAAGTAAAACATTGTTTAAAACTATTAAATGAAAACCCATGGAAATTTTTTCAAGTCCTGCTGGGGCTTTTTGCTTGACAGTTGTATGTTTCATTTCATTCTGAGGTTCCTCAATCCTGTTAAAATAATTTTTCCCTTCTCTACAGCTAGATCATCCATTATATGAAAAATAAAAGTCAAAGCAAAAATGTTAGACAGTTGTCTGAAATCTTATAATCTCTTGCCTCTTCCAAACAACCAAAAGGAGTCACCAAATTCCATCTGGCACCAGCAATCATTTCAGGTCCACCTAAAACAACCTGCTTTTCTTATTCATTCTCCACAGACAAGTGCACCCAGTGGAAGGTGGAGAGGACCTTTCCAGGGCACTTACCTGGACACCAGCAGCAACTGGACCTTGCTGCTAGAGCCAGGTCTCTTGACAGTTTCCCACAGACATATCCCAAAACAACTGAATAGTGCCTGCACCTGCTCCCCAAGGTGGACAAAATCTTGTTTCATTCCCTCTTGTTTTCCTCCCTGCCCTAGGGAAGTGCCTCCTGCCCAGCACTGGCACATACCTGGGGGTACCGCCTGCAGTCTTGGCAGGACCTTGAGAAGAGAATAAGAAAAAGGAGAAAGAAAAAACAATGTCATTACTTGATATGAGTGAACTTACTATTATTTACCTCAGAAATTGAAAGACCACAGGAGGTGTGACAAACCATCTGTAAAATTTTTGAGATTTAGTTTGAGATCTTGGTCCAATTTCTTCTGGCCATATTAGACACTGAGCTAAGTGGAGATTTTCTTTCCCAGGAAAAAGCACCAAGGCTGAAACACGGGAGTTTAGTTAACTGGGACCCAGATTGCTAAGATCCAACCTGCGTGCAGAGAATATTTCTGGACCTCTTGAACTGCCAGTGTTTTTCAGTCACAACATTTGCTGGTGGATTTCAACCCTCATCAACAATTCTGTATTAGCATGCCAGTTTTAAAACTCATCCTTTTTCCTGGAATTTTGAAATCTACACAGAGTGCTGATTTATAACGTTTAACATAAGTTACATGCATGGTATGTTAAGTGACCATTGAACCAATACTCACAGTGTTTTAAGGGCCAGGATTTTATCAAGGTGTGTCCTCATCCAGATGGTCAAACAAGATCCAAAGTCAATAAAGAACTTGTTGGTTTTTCCTTTGGACATTACTGAGCTTTGGATTTTGCGTATGTTGCCAGAAAATGAAATCAGCAAAAGCAGTACAGCCTGCATCATGTTTTCACACTGTTAAGGATATAAATGACCTCTTTGTACGAGAACCACATGTTATTACATTTTTTGGTAGTCTAAATATCTCCTTTTTTGTCCAAAGCAAAAAAAAAATACTCAACTACGGCAACAGCAAGAACAAATTAAATGAAATGAAACTGTGATGACAATATTGACCTATTTGAGTATAATTAGAGAAAACCTCCTAGATCAATTAAAAAACCCCTCCACTTCGATGTCCGATACAAAACGAGGAAATCAGATTACATTTAGCTCCCTTAATCTAGAATCCAATCTTCTTAAATTTTTTCACAACAAATTTTTCACTATTTTTCTTCTCTATCTACCTTTATGCAATTCCAACACCACACCACACTGGACTCTTGTCGTCTTCTTCAAGAATGACATATGCACACCAGTTTTATATGGATACATAGAGACAGCTTAGCAAACCGTTTTAGGATGAACACAGATGCAGCCTGTACAGCATTGTTCTTTACAGTGGAATTAATAGTCAAGTCTTTAGATTTCCTTTATGCATCCTATTCTCTGATGAGATTAAATGCCCATCACTGGTGCAGCAAAGCTGGTTCATTTTCCTACAGCAGAACTCCACTTTAATTGCCAGAAGAGTCTGTGGTTGCATTTCTCAGAGCTTGTCACCCCAGCAGGATCTTTCTTCTGAAGCACTCCTTGTTTCCACCTGCCTTTCCTCTTCAAAGTTAGCAGCTGTGGTTCTTCTGTGCTGAACACTAGTTGGGTATAAGAGCACTGAGGGGTGAGCAATAATGCTGATATGTGGTGTCCATATGGACAGTATAACTTAATGTTAAGGCCTTTCTTTACTGAGTTTGATCCTGGCCCCATGAGTCAAACTCCAGCTATCAGGGGACTTGTTGTAAGTAATGGTCATTTGCGTTTCATAATTATCTTGAATAAACACAATTAGTTCCACATTCTGCTGTTTTCTTCCTAAGGCATCTGTAAACATTCTGTACTATTCTAGCAAATGGCTTTTGGCAATCATTAAAAAAAAACCCAAAGCAAAATGGTTCTCAGTGGATCCTTTTAATTTATTCTAAGGAGCATGCCCAGAGGAGTAATGAGATCTACTAGACAGTAATGGCAAAGGGATATTATCTTTCACTTAGTTAACCATCGTAACCCACTTTGAAGTATCTCCAATCACAGTTCTCATGTGGTTAAATTAGAACACAGACTCAAGAGTTTTCACTTCAGGGTTTCTCCCATAAGCCATCCTAATGCAGGCATCCTACACTATTCTCCCATTAAAAGGATGTCCAACAAAACTAGCCAAAAGTGTTACTAGAATGAAAAAGGAGTTTAGAATTTTTCAACAGAACAGGACATGCAGAAACCAGTTCTTTTCTCAAGGCTCCTGATCCTTTGTAGCCTTTGGGCACTGGTCATTTTACTTATCCTCTCTGTACGCCATTTATTCTGCCTGTGACATAGGGACAGATAACATGTAGTTCTCTCAATTGAAAGCACTGCAAATTCATAGTAATAACATCCCCTATATAATAGCGGCACTGGGTGTACATATGATTAAGGTGATGGAGTAGTATTTCCTCATGATAATGGACTCTCTTTTTCTTTTTTTAGATTATACATTAGGAAAACACAAAATCAGTAGTCCCATCCCATTAAAAATGAAAAAAAAACTTGCAAAAAAGCTTGTTGAATGAGGAGGAAGAAGCACTGCAGTCCTCGTTCTAGTAAGCAGGCAGTTAAAACCGGGAGGAAAGTGTCAATTGGTAAAATTAGCTAAAAAGTTACTCTGAGTTTTTGCCCTACATTTGGACTATCAAAACTGAGGCAAACTTTTCAAAGCAAATTGCTGAGGATTGCCAAGTTAACAAGCTGTTCTGTGCTGCAAGGGACATATTTATGGACATACTTTCAACAAGACGTACCTAGTGCTACCAAGCTGTGCTGTACTAAAGAGCAGTAAGTATCAGATAAACTGATTATTTTTTTTTTTAATAAAAGATTTCACACATGAGAATGATTAAACACAGCTCAAATATTCAGAAGTGTGCTAACTAGCCCTCCCCCCTCCAACCAGTCCTCTTTTCTGCTACAATAGTGTCTAAACAAAGTAAGAAAAGCCAGGAAATTCAAAGATAAGAAGGTTACTCTACAGAATTTTATAATCCATGCACTTGTGAAGAAGACACTGTGAAGTTAATTATGGATGAGTACTAGGTCTTCCATAGTAATTCTTATTTTAGTGGCGGTGTGTGTAGCATCTTTAATAACATTTCAGAGTACGCCTTTTGAATCTATCAGTTTCTTGTTCCTTAAGGGCTGTGTTTTTTAATTCTTTCCCAACCTTTTCTCAAGAAAAAACACTCTAAAAACTAAATGCTAAAAACTAAAAACTCTAAATGCTAGCTTGCAAGGCAAAGCAAGCTAGTATAGCAAGCAAGAATGCAGAGGCAAAGGGCTTAGTGTTAGCCACTTTTTATGAGGATCAGGGATTTTCATGGCGATTCTTTTAAAAAATCAATCTTAACCACTTGTATGGATGGGCCAAATAAACTGAATTGCTCTGTAAGTTCCTACCAAGGCAGATGTTATTTACAGACTGACGATTGTTTTACACACCCAGATTCCCCTGTGGCTCCTAGCCCTTAGGAGAGTACAGTGATATGGTTTGCTTCAATTCTTGTTCACAGAAGGGTAAAGTACTAAATAGACATACTTTTCCATTACCGTGGGTTAAAAACTTGCACGTGGAGACTGCCCGTTGCTGAGAGGACACTAGGTATCCAGACATTGTACATGCAACCTGTGTTACTAACCAGTGGTGTTACACAACCTGCTAAAGAAAGCCTACATGGTCCATAAACAAAGCCAACTTTAACTTAACAGATCATTTGCCTTCAACATCATTTGCGCTCCTTGATTCAAATTAGAAGCAAGGATTTATGCCTGTGCACTCATTTCAAAGCTAGCCGGGCATTTTGGGTCTGCTTATGGTGAGCTTGGTGAGCTTATGCTGTGTCAGATCACAATCTTTTTCCTAGGAACTTTGTCTGTCTTTTCTAAGACCTAGTTTATGGTGTGGTCTTTCCCTGAGAGTCTTGCAATATCTTCCATTAAAGCACAGGAGCTCAAGATGAAGTTTATTCCAACTAGAATAAGAATGTCACTCACCAGGATGTAGTGCCAAGATTTTAAAAACATTATGAGTCATTAATTTTTTTCCTATAGTCCCTTTCTTTCATGTAACCTTAGTCATGTTTCTGGGTAGCTGCTGTCTCCTGTGTCCATTGGAAGTGACATATAGAACACACATGTGCATCATCACTTATCCTGTTTATCAGATGAAGTAATTCTATTTACTATGCCTTTTTTTTTTTTTTTACTTCTGAAGGAAATATACCCATTAAAATGTTCTGGTTTTCAACAAATATGAGGTTTAGCTTTTGTTATTTTAAACAACAAAGCTTCCAATGGCTTGAATAGGGGCAAAAAAAGGGAATCTGAATTACAGGAGAACAAATAACAGAATTTAATCTAAACAAGTAAGCTGCATACAACACAGAAACCAGAACACTGCAGAATGTTTTCTCAGTTTCCTTCTGGACTCCTACTCTTCTTAAAAAATAATTTATTATTTCCCTTTAAGAATAACCTTAAACTTAGGGGCTTTCATGGAGGTATCTTGATTTTCTGCCATCAAACATAACAATAGCCCTTACTAAAATATCTGAAAATATATTCATTCCCGTGCATGAAAGTCAGATTTCTTCTTTTTAAGTGTGAACTCGAGTTTTGGAGGATTTTTTCCTCCTAGTTTTGGTAAAAGATATTTAAGCAGAAAGAGCAGCTTGTTTCCTTGACAGCAGAGAACCAACTGTTTTGGTTTTCTTTGTTCCATGTCTGTTCAACATACTGTATCCATAGAAATAGCTGCTGTCCCAGAAGTTCAAGCATTTTGTATTATATATACCCAAAGACTGGGTTAATGCTACCTTCGCTTTGCAGAATTTCTATCATAAAATTTTACAAATGGAAAAAAAGAGAAAGCAAAGGTTCCCAAGGCAACGCTGTACATTCTGCATGTTTTCTGATTTATATTTAACATTTCAAAAATATCAATATTAAGCCACACATTTAAGAAATAAAGACAAATGTGTTGCTTATAAGGCACGTTACAAAAAAGTGATACTTTAGCCATATTTGATGTCATGTAACATGATGAACTGCCTGTTTGTGCCGAGTGTGCTCCTTTGCAATGAATCTGATACTTTACCAAATATTTCCTTGTGTTTCAGAAGTGAAGTAAATGTAAAAAACGTTAGCCTAAGTTTTACATTTGACGGCCAGGGTCTCACTTCTAAGACAAAAACGCAGCTGATGAGTAGTATCTGTAAGCAATCCACTATCTTGCCTTCCTCAGGCCTCCCTCCCCAACCTCATGCACCACCCAACTCAACTTCTGCACGAGAAAAACCAAGTAAATGGCAGCTTTTTGCAGTCTGTGAGATAAAGGGACAAAGATTTTGAGGATGAAGATTGGAAAGTTCTCGTCCAAGACAAGTGTTAAGTCTTGGGCTCCATGTTCTCCTCTGACATGGTGGTTACAAAGATGCTTCCCACCACATGAAAGGTTTTGAGGGGGAAGAATGACATCCAGAGAGCTACGAAAGAGTGAGAAGGGATGTGACAATGAGGTTATAGCTGAAACAGATTTGTAACCTTTGCTCCAATATCCTTCACCTGTAGTTGTTTACAAAACACTAGGTGTGCACATGGAAGCCGCAAAATCAGTTCCTACCTCTAGGAGAACAAACCACCCTTCAGGTTTCAGGATTGACAGTCCCCTGCCATGAGCACCCAAGGGTGCCCAGTGGTGCCTGCTGCGCAGAAAGGGCCTTAATTAAATCACAAATCAAAATTCCAGGATGAGGCCTAACTGCTGTTTGTCTCAGGACAGACTTATTTTTCATTTTTCTCTGGAAAAAAAGCCATCTCCCATCTCTGTGCTACCCAGCTCAGAGTGGCTCTCCAGTGAACCTCTCGGGTGTCGACATGAGGAGGGGGGATCTGCGGTGAGGCCGGCTGTGCCGTGGGAAGTGCGAACCCCCATGCACGCCTGGCCTTCCTGGGCCGTGGAATATTGATGAGCTGCGAAAAAAAGCAAAGCAGCAAGGCTTGTTCCTGTGATTTGCTGTGCCTGCTAGCTCTGTCTCTCTGTATATATGTATACATGCGTGCGTGTGTGCTAGTGTGGGTGTAAGTACATATTCTCCAAATATAAATAAATATAAATAAGCACACACACACATTTCTGCACAAATATTTATACAGATTTAAAAAAAAAAAAAACAAAACAGGGAGGGAAACACTGATGGAGCAGCAGCATTTTTGCTCAAAGGACTCACTGTGCAGGAGAGAAAATGTATTGGCAATGGATTTTTTTGTTTTTCCCCCAACGTCAGCTCAGCAACTTTCACAAAACCTGATTTCCAACATGGCCTTCATACGACTGCTTTTATCACTTTCTCTCATTGTGTCCTTATGTACAAGGGTAAAGACTATTCTCCTGCATCCAAGTACAGTGTGCTAAAGGGAGGGTGAGCAGTGGGGAGCCGTGCCTGTGCCACTGTCCTTTGCCTGTTCCTGATTCCATGGCCTGAGGCAATGGTTTGCATTTTTAGGACAACAGCCGGCTATCTGCAAGCAGGAGACCACTCGTCAGGCTTCATTACTGCACACAAAATGACACTAGTGAGCCTGTGGTCACAACTGTGCTTATGGTGCGCTGAAAAGCCATTACATCTCATTGCAACAAAAAACTGCACGAATGTACAGGCTGACCAGCCCCATAAATTGCCCAAAACCTGACAGGTCAGCTTATTTATTCAATGTAGTACCTGCAGCACAATTTCTGGAAAAAAAGCTAGAGTAAGGGACTAAGCAACTAAGGAATCTTTTCGTCAATGGTGTTATTTTTTAATAGGCAATGCTCCTGTTTTCTTTATTGAGTACTGAGAAAATAAAGAATTTAATTCTGCTGCATGCTTGCAGCATTAGGCATGGTCAGCTGAAGTGTCTTCCCCTTCTCCACATTAACAACCCTAAAAGCATAGTTAAAATCTAATGGCTAGCATTAATGGATTTTCATGTTTGATAATGGTATTTTTCATTGTTTAAATTTTTGGTATTATACAGATCACATCAACATACCTTATATATAGCATTTTAACTTAACCATAAGTGAACTGGCTTCTACTATAATTACAGGCATTATTATTTGTTTAAGTGGGATAATGATTATATTTAATAATGTTGCATGTAAAGGGTAAAACTCAAAGAGACAAAGAAAATGCAGCCATTAGGATTCTGGAACATTCCCTTCTGAAAGAAATTCATATCATAATGTGGCTAGCATTTATTTATTTTACATATGATTGGCTTTCATTAGCAAGGGCTGCAAACAAAAGAACTGTGGGCCAGATTCTGAGCCTGTGTGTGTGCTTATGTGTGCATATATATAGACAGTATAATTTTATCCCGGGCAAGCAAGATATGTGGAAAGAGGGATTGTCTTTTCTGAGGTCAGATGTTATATCTGGGGAAAGCAGAGAGGCCTCCAGGCCCACAGTGTCTTTCTCAAGTAATCCTACTTCCCTAGCATCACTTGGGGATTTCAGTATTAACATCGTTAAATAACGGGGTCAGGGACAGGGTTGTGTCAGTGCATGCATGGTGTAACTGAGATCAGCTTCAGGATGTCTCTTCATTAAAAAAACTGCTGCTCTACCCATCAAATATTAATATTCATTTTCCTTTCCTCAAAATGACATTCCTCTTCATTTTCTAGGCTACAAAATGCTCACAAACATACATTTAAGGGTAGGTTCTTGTGGTAGGAAGAAACTCGTTATTGTTGTCAAAAGTCATGACTGCTTCTTCCAAGTGGGGTTAAGTCTATGTCTTGCACCCAGCTTCTTAGTGGGCACCAGAGCTCTGTAAAACGCATACTACTGTTGCAAAGATACCTGGCCTTCCAGCTTAGCTCTTCATTTTCTTCAAATGTAAAGGACTGGGTATGTTAAAATGTGGGGGAGGGGAGTTCTCTGCAGAAAATACTTCAGGGTACTCAGCCATGTGGATTGAACTTTACCTGGAAGCTGCATTAAACTTTTCCAAGGCCTCTGGGGTTCAAAAAATGTAGGATGCTGTCACGTTGATTAAAAATCTGGATCTTGACAGAAGGTCCATCAGCTGTAACTCTGAAGGCCACAGATATGATGGAAGTATAAAAGCAGCCCACGGACCTGTGAATGGCAATGCATTACTTTAAAAAGATTGATATATTGTCACAGTAACACCTACCAGTAAGAGGAACTAATCTGCCACAGGTTTTTCAGCATTCAGTTATCAAGTTGCTCCTATAGTGACTCTTGCCACTGATACTGAGTTATGTGGCTATAGGCATCCTGTAATGTACTTCTTCCCAGTGCATACAGAGCAATGTGTTGGTAATTGCTTTCAGCATTCCATGCTGATGTCAATAAGTGGAAGTTTTATTGAAAATTGCAGGGTTTCTATGGTTGCACCCAAAGATAGGTATCGAGACTCCACGGACTGGGTGCTAAGGAAGGCCTTATAATTAATTCCAGTGTAACTTTTGTCTTAATTGCATAAACATGACTTATAAATAAATATTCTGTTGTCTAGAAATAAAGCTGGGGTGTAGCATAGTTCAATAGCCAGAAAAACTGGACCCATGATTTGAAAGCTATACTTCTATGTTCTGTATTAGCCTGGACTCACCAATTGACTTTGGGGAGGTGGAGGCATTTGAGGGTTTTTTTTTTTCCATTTAGATAAGGAAACTAATTTTGTAGCTGACTTTACCCAAGAAAGCTGCTGGAGGCTGAATTATTCCCTAAGAATGACACTAGACAAGTCTCTTGGCGTGATCAGGTGGACATACACACCCCTGGTTAGAAAGGTTTTTACCAGTGAGATGAAGATCCCTGCTCCCTGCTGGAAATGCAGTAACAGAGTAAGAAAATGGAGCTAACCAGCAGTGCTATGAAGGAGCCAGTAAATTATTCTGCAATTTTGCACAAGCCTTCTCCATGGTACTTCACTTTCAGCAGAGACCTGAACTGCCCCATCTCTCTTATGCCATGCCTGATAAGCATAAGTACAGTCCATTTTGATATCTCCACTGGTATGGGTGGGGAGAGGAATTGACCACTGGGCAGAAACAGCTTTACTTATGAGGATAACAGGAGATAGGGGCTTGCCTGGTTACAGCATCAGAGTGTTTTAGAGTCTAATTACCATTTTAATTAATTCCAGCAGCTTAAACATAGAGCCAAGTCAGTGAAAAGTACCTCATAAAAACTACAGGTATACAGAATATAGTCTATTAGCTTCATCAATTCCAAAGAGGAAACTTGCATGTTTATAGAATTGTAGAACCATAGACTGGTTTGGGTTGGAAGGGGTTTTAATGATCATCTAGTTCCAACCACCCTGCCATGGCCAGAAACACCATGCACTAGACGAAGTTGCCCAGAGACTCAACCAATCTGGCCTTAAACACCTCCAGGGATGAGGCTTCTGCAACCTCTCTGGGCAGCCTGTGCCAGGGCCTCCCCACCCTCATAGTAAAGAATTTTTTCCTAACATCCAATCTAAACCTGCCCTCTTTCAGCTTGAAGCCATTCCCTCTTGTCCTGTGACTCCATTTCCTGACAGTCACCACTTTCCTGTAGGATCCCCCCTAAGTATTGTTACACTACAATTGGGTTTCCTGGGAGCCTTCCCTTCTCCAGGCTGGACAACTCCAACTCTCTCAGCCTGTCTTCATAGGACTGGTGCTCCAGTCCTTTGATCAACTTTGTGGGCCTTCTCTGGACTCATTCCAATGTTTAATAACATCTGAGATAGCTGCTGGGCAGTTGGATAACACCAAATTAATTAAGCAAAAGCAAGATCAGCAATTGCTCTTTAGTTGTGATCCACCTGTAGCACCTTCTGGGGCACAAGATTCTAAAGTTTCAAGATAGGGACAAGTAAGAAATACTTACTGCTTCTGTAGTGCTGAGGATTACATCTTAAAGATGTTGCCTGCATCTTACTTGAAAAGTAACCACAACATCCCAGTGCAGGAAGTGGTTTTCAATGAGAGGAAAAGTGAAGTAGAGAGTAAGTAACATGAGTTTGCATGCAATAAAAGCAATATTTCCTGGGCATGATGAATGTCTTTCCCAAGCATCTTCCAAAAAACTCTAATGCCAACTCAACCACACACAAGACCAGCGAGGACAGACAAGGCTCCTTGCAGAGTTTAGCACCACTGCAGTTACAATACCTTCTGGCATTTGTCCCATCTTCCTCACTTTGTGGTAGGATGTGTGTTATGATTTTTTTTTTAATTTTTATGGCAGGATTAAGTTGTCCTATTCATTGCCCCAGTGATCAAGCAGATGTGCACAAAGAGATATGATAACTTGCCTTCTGTGTTCCAAAAGTCGATGAGCTACTGGGACTCTGGAGCAACTACAATAAGGCCAGCAGCTAAACTCCCTGTCTGTGCAATGGGGCGAGCACCAACATCCTGAGAAATGCAAGTGGGGGGAAAAAAAAAACACATTTGCAGAGGCTTGCATGTGGTTAATAATCCAATACTAACCCATGCAGTAATTAGTATAGGTATCACATCCAGGACTCAGCAGACCTGTTTCTCGGCTCAACTATTGAATTTTATCACCTCATAACAAGCCCTAATCTCTCAAAAGCAAGTTACTATACCCTAATGTGGCTAATTTTTTACAGCAGAGTTAAAAAACACCTCAGTTACACTGTATGATGGGAAGGCTGTGTGACCTGCCATTGGATTCGGGATGCTTTCCCCATCAGAAATGTTGGGTCACTAGATCTGCCCTTTTCCCAAATTCCATTTAATATGATTATTCCCCTTCTAGAGCAGACACCCCTCAAGGCACCACATGCTACAAAGTCAACGATAAGACATTTCACAATGCCATGGCCTCATAGAGATTTCCAACGGTTGGCATGAGTAGAAATAACCCAGAAGAATAGAAACCAGATCCTGGAGCTTGGTTCACTCTTTATTCTCTTCCACTCCAACATTAAACCCTGAAACATTTTTTGCAGAGAAAAGGTCTTGTTGAGAATTCGGTTGTCATCAGTTCTCTGCTCATCCATATCTTCAAACTTTTTAATGCTATAGGGACAAGAGATTGTTACACTACCTACAGAAAATTATGACATAATAGTGGTACTGTAGAAAACTCTCAAATATACGGATATTTCAATTTATTTTAAGTGTTCCATCTGGAATATCATAACGCACTATTTACTGCTGTTCCTATATTTAAAACTGATAGGCTACACTTATAGCAGCTGTTAAGATAATAACCAATGGGGGACAGATTGATATATAACTTAATATGCCAGCCTTTCAAAAGCTCTTAAAATAGTTCAAACCCATTTCAGCTTCAAGGTTTACATATGTGCAGCCTTACAATTTCTAGAGCAAAAATCCCTTATGACTTTCTGAGCCTTTAAAACCCAAAGTATCACCTGAGACCGTCTGGCCAGGGAATACCATGTTTGCCTCTCAAATTCTAAAAAACCAGGAGTTTCAGGTATGTTTTCTTCATCAGATCCAAAATTCTTCCTTTTCCTTCTCCCCCGTTTAATTCTGAGCAGTTAAGCCTTCCTCGCTGGGATTGAGTTTTCACTCATGCTTACACTGAAAACCTGCTGAAATCATTACAGAAATGCAGTCTGAGGCTCATGATTTCAACCTCAAAATGTATAGTTCTTCATTCTTCTCTTGGGACACTAGTCTCCTGTCACAAACAAAACATGGGACAAAACCATCATGCTGGTATGAACTGGGTGAATATCATATCAGCATGCAGATATAGATTTCTTGCCCAGGAGACACCTGGTGTCGTCTCTGCTCCACACTACAGGGACCTCGACAAATCTACAGAGGAGCAGCACTAGGGAAACACACCACCACCATTTTCCATCACAGCTGACACTCCAGCAAGATGCATGAGGCTTTAGGAAAGATCTGATTGGATCAACTTTATTGTATCAGAAGGTTTTAAAGAACAAATTAACAATGACTTGCTGTCACTTGCCACCTTCACTCCATGGTTTCGGCATAGATGGTCCTATTTGGAGGCAGGGGTATGAGGACTTGGACTTTTGAACTCTCTCTCCTTTTTTCATGAGTATTCAAAAAAAAAAAAACCCTCATGACAAGGAATTTAACCCACTGCTGCATGATAAGGTGAAATGGGAAACTGGAGATGATCGGGTAGTCAAAGGTAACAGTCTATTTTCACTTTCTTACACCACACTTCCCTCCCCTATCGTTGCTCATCACTCACTCATCTATCAATTTCCTTCACCTGATGTTCAGATGCTCTTGTCACTGGCACGTCCCTCTGACTTGAACAGGAGCAGCTGACACCCAGCACTCTAAGTTTCTGATGAAATCGGCTTTAATGGAATCACTTCTCTGGCGACGAAACCGAGAGCAGATTTTTCAGCCCCTTCTCTCTCACACCCTCTTTTTCTCACCATTCATCCCCCTCCTGCTTTAGGGTGCTTTAATGTGATAAGGTGCTATACACAGTTAGCCTAAGCTGCTGTTTTAGAATTGTTAGTGAGAGCTAGCTAACACATGTGCACTGTGCGTACATGTTTTATCATTACCTTTCCCGCGCGGTCGAGCCTGTCAAAGGAAGTATGGCTTTACTTTACAGTTATCCCTTATGTTTAATGTTTTACACCTCAGGAATGTTTTATAAGTAGGGCATAAGCTGCAGGAGCAATTGAATTCGAATCAGATACGCAGTCTAACTCCAAGTCCCCTATTAACTTTTTCCTCTCCCTGCAGAAGTTGTTTCTGTCCATATTTTTATTTCAGCTGGGCTGAGTGGGAGAAAGAACTCTAAGGGAGGTCTTAGCAGATGGTTGTCACAAACTGCATACGGCAATTGAGAATTAGTGTGCAAGCATATGCAACCTGGTACAGTATGAAACATTCCAGCATATGAACACTGAAGTAAATCAAGCTTGGACAGGATTTTATTTTTTTTTAATGAAAATTAGAATTTAGTTTCTCTTTTCAGCTGCACATATGGATCTCGGGGTTTCACAACATATGGGGCCAAACTCTGGACTTAAGCGTGACTCCTTGGAAATCTAGGTAGTTAAACTTAGTGCGAATTTAGTTCACTAAGTTTAATGTAAAAATAAAACAAACATGCACAAATACAAACACAGCCATTGTGTATATATATGTATGTATATATGTGTATATATAAAACACCTAATTTTATCTTCATCATTCTCCCTGCTCCACACACACAGTCTAAATAATCTGTGAAAGAAACATAGTAAAAAAAAAGAATGGAGAGGAAAGGTGGTTCTGAAAATTATGACTTCAGTACATATGTTGTTGCTTGGTTTTCTTTTTTTTCTTTCTTTTTTTTTTTCCTTTAGAGAAGCAGCACCTTTTCTGGAAAAACTGATTGAAATAGGAGAAATATCTAGTGGGGGAGCAAACACCCTTTTGTAGGTCATGCTTTAAATAAGCAGGAGGAAGGTTCTTGATACTCTGCCTTAAGATACAGCAATGTTTGAGCAGGTCTCTGACTGAGCAGGGGTTCATGTAGCATCTGTTCCCCTGTGCCCTGCTTTCCAGGCTGCAGGAGTGACCCTGATCCAGGTCAGTGTCACCCACCTCCCCTCACCTCCCTCTCTCCTGTCCTCTCTGCATTTGGTGTGTGGAGCCAGGGAGCAGGGGAGGGACTGCTTTTTGCTGTGTATTTTCCAGGAGCCTCCCGGAAAACACACCTCAATGCTTTCTTAACCTTCCCACTTGCCCTTCTTGCTAAGTTATGGCAGAAAAATAGAACTGAAATGGAGAGAGGGGAAAGAATACAAACACTGGCACACAAGGAAATACTGAATTACATATTGGTCGACCAAAACACAAATCAACTCAAAACTACAGGAGTCCACCAACATGCGCATAAATCATTTATAACGATAATCCAAGGCTAGGTCCAAATCTCATTAAAGTATATGAATCCTTAATCTATTTTGGCAAAAAAGAGCCAATACACATTTTTTCTTTTTATCATAAATTACAGTTCTGTGGCACTGTGCAAATATTACCAAGCTGTAAGACAGCTGTGCTCCATTAAAATGTGTAATGGTCGCTGATTTCTTACAGCACATGGTCATCAGGCTGAATCTACAGCCAGTAATTAGGAAGATGAAATGTTTAATTGTGCCTTAATTTTGATAAAATTTATCTGTCACACATCCCGTAGTCAAGCAGTATGCTCACAAATCAATGTCATCAGGCCCGAGCAAGAACTGAAGCACCACACTCTTGTTCCTGACAGATTCATTTGAATATCAAACTGCTCCGGATGAGCCACCAGACTAGAAAAACAAGTTAAAACTTTCCCAATGAGCACAGCTCCTGTGGCATATGTCTCAGCAACTAGGATAAAAGACACAGAGGTCAAAGCAAAAGGCAGGTAGTTGCCTTTCGTCTCTCGCTCGGCAAGTTCCCTGGGCACAGGAGCTCACTTAAATTCTTTTCTAAAAGCCAAAAAAGCTTCTTCTTGACTACTTAATCAAGACTCAAGGGTTGTGAGGCCGTGGGGTCAGGCCAATGGTGTTCGTTCCTCATTTCTCCCCCCTCTGTTATGTGTTCTCCCACAAGCCAGCGTCCATTGTGTAGGCGAGAGGCAATCACTCACTTCCCTGCTGGCAGTACAGCAGTGCACATTACAGCAACCAGTCATGTGCAGATTATTACCACACATATGCATTATTTTTTTTCTTTTTTCTTTTTTTTTCACACCAGAGTCCACATGGCATGTCAACATTGTAGAGTGCTGCCTGAAGAGTGCCCAGTTCCATGTTTAAAAATGCGTGCCTTGCTTTTAATACACACAAATATGGGACCCATTTTGTTCATGAATGATTTTTTTTTCTTTCCTTTTCTCTCTCTCTTTGAATCAGACTAATAGGAATGGTACCCAAGATAGACTGACTACCATGATGGTGGTCACACTGGCCCCTGCTCAAAAACGCTTCTTAATTGTTTTCAAAGAGCCATTGTTGATATTGCCCATCTGTCCTACTGGAAGATACAGTTGTAGTACAATAGCACCCCAACTACGGGGACTGAACCCAGCCGTGCGGAATTAGTGAACATAAGCCTTCCCCTGCTTGAGCAAAAAGACAGCCTCCATAACTTCAGATGCTGTAACTGACCCAGAAGCATTGATTCATGGTCCAGAAAGACTCGTGGAAGGAAGGATAACACTGGTCTTCCTAAAGGTCACAATATAGCAGAGCCTAGGTAAGGACCTTGTTGGCATGAGTGAGAGCAGTTATTAGCACCAACCTGATTTGGAGCAAAGCCATGTCAAGCCTCAGGTATCATATGGTTTTGGGGTTGAAAGAGCTTGCTTACCACCGTGCATTCATTGGACCAAGCCTGGTGTCGGAATCTTGTTTCCTTTCTGCAGCTATTGAAGGATGAGTCTCAGCGTGTCCCAGCAGAGAGCAAGAGCCCTGGCTTTGTTCCCCTAAGTTAGACCCCTAAACACACCGACATGTGTTCTGTATGTAGTTATAAAAAGAAGATTATTGAAAAGGTGGCAAAGATAGCCAATTCAGAGACAAAAACTGTAGTCTGCTGTTAAGACAGGAGATTGCATATACTTGGTTGCTTATTATTCTCATTTTCTCTACAGTACAGTCAGGTGTCCATCCTTGTTCTTTTAAATCTGGAAGCAGGTTTTGCTAACCCTCCCAATTAGGTCCTATTTACCTACTTGCTGATTATATTGCTTTTGCAGGTTTTCTACTGTTCTTATTTTAGACTCAGAAGATGATCTGGAATGACTGATCAAAGGCTCCAGCTGGGGTGGTTCCATGAAAATCTGTCCTTCTTCTATCTGCTTAACCTTCACATGACCTTGATTTAAAAAAGTCTAAATAGATGGTGGACCAGAAAGTTAACATCTCTGCAACAGGACTCGTGTAACTGTCTGAATAAGCTCCTGTCTTGTTTGTAATAACTTTGTTGTTGCATTTCTGCTGTGAATATAAACCATATATTTCTTATCTAATACCTCTCTGAGACTACCTCAGTCTTAATCTGAAGCAAGCCATTTATCTGAAATGAGTCATTTTACCTCCACGTTAGAGTTCACTCGTTCTTTTCCACAACTAGGTTGCCAGATTTAGCAAATGTTGGAGGATCCCAGGCCAGCACTCCTCTTTTCTTCAGCAACATCTCCCATAAAATTTTGATTTAATTTTACAATAAGACATTAGATAATCAGACTTAAAATCTAAGAACTATTTAAATTATTTGAAAATAAATTAAATAGAATCCTAGAATGCATTAGGTTGGAAGGAATCATTGAAGGTCATCTAGTCCAACCTTCCAGCAGTTAGCCCAGACACTTTTAACTAGATCAGGTTGCTCAGAGCTTCATCAAGCCTGACCTTGAATGTGTCCAGGGATGAGACCTCTACCACCTCTTTGGGCAAACTGTTCCCATGTCTCACCACCCTCAGAGTAATGAACTTCCTAATGTCTGATCTAAACCTACCCTGCTCTAGTTCAAAACCATTGGCCCCTGTCCTATCTCTACATGCCCATACAAACAGTCCTTATCCAGCTCTGCTGTAGGTCCCTTTCAGGTACTGGAAGGCTGCTATAATAAATTCTCCCCTAAACCTTCTCCGGGCTGAACAAGCCCAACTCTCAGCCTGTCTTTGTAGGAGATATAAATGGGTCTTTCCCCCATTTAGAAGCATATATGTACAGATAGATACTAACTGTATCTTTCAGAGACAATCATCAACTGTCATCTAGTCCTTTGTATGTCCAGATTACACCATTATGACATAGTCAAAACACAACTACACTCTAAACCGATCACAGAAATTGGAATTTGGGGCAGGATTGTTGCTTGCTGGCCACTGGCATAGCTCTAATCAGCACACCCTGACTATGGGCTTGACAGTTTTGGCTCCACAGCATTGAAAGGTTTAAAGCCCACCTCCTGGAGAGGGCTTCCCAAGTCACATTTCTCACTGTGAACAGCAGGAATTTATTTAACTGTAAATTATTCTTTATTTTGTGTTTAATTCTTTGTATGGTTTTCACATGGGAGAATCTACTCACCTTCCCATGATGTTTTTTTAATTATATGCTGCTTGTAACATACAGACAGTTTTGTACTGTAAAAATAATTGCTTTGGTTTATGCCGAATTGTCACATTTAGTGTTTCTCATGAGTCTGGGCATTAGGACTGCTTACATCAAATAGACAGCTTTTTTAAATCCACATAAATATTGAATCTTCAAAATCCTGTCAGAAGATCACGGGTGAAGGCACAAAACCACCTGATGGTGTTATCTTCATCAAAAATCTTGCGATTCTGTCTGCAAAAACAATAATAATCACAGTATACAGTCTAGCTAAGCTCACCAGCATCTTCTACCCTGGATAAAAGCATTAACTAGAAAAATGCTGATTTTGTGCTTCTAACCTGTTAGGAAATTTTGACAAGAATACAACAAAACAGTTGTTTGATGTAAGTGTCATTGAGCAGATGTATGTAGGATTTTTAACAAGGGAGAAAATGATGAGCTGCACCATTCTGTCTCTTCTAATTTTATTATTACTATTATACATGATTTTGATACACCCCCCTGTCTCCTATGACAGAGCACTCTTAACAAACATTAGGTTGGAGTAAATGTGGGATCTTCAGTTGTGAGTGCTGGAAAGGAAGGCAGGAGATAGTTCAACACAGCTTTCATTTCTTCAGCCTCTTCTGAAATGTTCTTGCTCTCCTTCATTTTCTCTTATATTTCACAGCATTATTAGATCCTATAGTAAAAAAGTTACTTATCTTTTTTGAATATTTTTTGTTCAGTTTTGTTCAGTTAGTTCCAGTTCTTTGATGTTAATGAGATTACAGATTTTAACAGTGATTATGACAGTGTTAGCAGCCTGTAATCTGTCAAATCCCTCAGAAATCTGCTCTAGCTAAAGTTTCATATATAATTGACTGGTTTACTTATTTACTTAGTTAATTATATGAATTTAGTGCCTTCTTGTAACATCTCAAGAGATAAAGCTTGCAATCAAATTATTTTTTATTACCAAATAAATTTCAAGATCTTTGAGGCGGTCAGGAATAAATTTATAAATCCCTTCTTCGGTAATCAAACATGTAGGTAACTATGCTGTTACCATTTGTGTAATCAAAAGGTGACAGTCCTTTTTCTCTTGTGGGGTTATTGTGGTTTTTTCCCCCAGACAATTCACAACAGGGAGTTTTGTTGAGGACTGTTTCAACTCAGCACATATTAAGTCTGGTAGTTTCTTCATGGAGCTTCTAGGCCAATCTAAACAGTCTGTAGTTGAAACTTCAATGCAACGTGTTAACATCCAAGCAATATCCTAATCATTTATACTACATCTTTTATTGTCTGAGGAGTGACAGAGAGATCTATTTATTTATTTAGTCATTCATTCCTTCATCTATTTATTTATTTATTATATTAGAGTACCTACCTTTACAGATAAAGGAAAATGGGTGCCTGTCATAGACAGGTCACAGCTTGGCTTTCCAAAGAAACAAAACAGATGATGGAGAGACAAATAGTGTGGGTAAGCGAGGAAATGAAAAAATAAAAATGTTTCCTTGTAAAAAATAGACTCCTCTCCCTCTGCTTAGTCATTGTCAACTAGCATTCTTCTCCTGACACTGTGTTAAAAACTAATTGTAAAGGTGAAATTAAAGGAGCATAGCATGACAGATTTCTGGATTTAGACAGGAAATTTCTTTGTCAAAATCTCTCATTATTTGGAGACAGTATCAGCACTTTCAACAGAATCATTCCTTCTGATAGCTTCCAATTAAAACCAAGATCCTTCTGCAACAATAAATTTGATCATTCTGCAATTCTATGAAGGTCAAAGCTAAAACCTTTAGCTATTCCTTTACACCATTCTAGTCCAGTTTCAGTTTTCAAAGGGAACAATCAAATGTGAAATGCACCAAATACAGATTTGAACACTTCATATTGCATGGACCTGGTTTGGGTTAATTTCTGTCCTCCAGTCTTGCTTGCATACTGTGTTTCTTCTCTCTGTCTTTTTCTCCCAAACGTATAAATGGCAGAATGTGAGAAGACTGCCATTCCCACAGGAAACTCTTTTAAGGTCAAGGAAGTGCCAGTGGACATAGCAAGAGTCTTTAAATACCACCAACTGTGGAAGTGTTGTGGGACTATAAACTGTAATGTTAAAAATCAGCATTCACTTAGTTTTTGTGTTTCTAAAGGGGGTAGTGTAGTGGTACCTCATTGATCTTCAGATGTTGCAAACATGCAACTCAATCATCAGTAATGTAACAATGTTATGCAAACCTACATTTCACTTGGCAGTGACTGACCCAAAGAGAGTCACTAGAATTCACTGAATATGCTAAAAAATTCTGTGAACGAACATAGGAAAGGTCATAACTATCATTGCCCATGTAATGATCTTACTCCAGTACAGTCCTGCTAAAACACCAGTAACAGAAGAAAAAGCAGTATCTACAAATCTCTCAATCATGACCTTTATGGGATCCTTTGAAGCAGTTTTTTTAAGACCTCAGGAAATCAGTATCAATGGGTTTGTAGAATGAGAACTAAAATGTACAGGAGTGACTGCAACATGTAGAAAATATGCTTAAAATTATTTGTAAGGAAAAAAATGTTCTGCTTGAATAACATTCAAATTAGTCATTTTATAATAGCTTTTTAGCACATTTTTCCTATCCCTATTCTTTAGTTGTTGCTTCATATATGAGTACTGATATTAAGGGAACACCTAAAGGAAACAAGTTATAATGAATGTCTTTTTTGTCTATGAATTTTTTGTTCATCTAATCAGGGAGAAGAAATAGTGCAATGTAATTAGAAGACCATGGAGCCCCTAAAGAGGGAAAAGACATTTCAAGTAATTTCAATTAAGCAAACAACTTTTTCTGATTGCAATATCACCACACAATATTTGATGTGCTGAAAATATCTAGAAAACATCAACTGTTTTGAGGAAAACCCTTTAGAAAAGGAGAATGAAGTCACTTGAATACATTTTCAACATAAACCGTTCATCCCTTTCTATTTAGGATTTATTTCTTAGCACCCTGGTTTCGAAGGCTACAAGCCAATACTTGGTTGTAATCCAACAACATCCCACATCCCCCAGGCAGATGATCCTACATTATAATAAATTAATATATTTTAAAACAAAAGCCACACATGAACCTACAAAATCCTCTGCCAAACAAGGTGCCCTTACTCCTAGGGCAGTATTTGGAACCTGGGTCACAAAGGCGCAGGAAACACTGTTTATAAGGAATATGCTTAAATTTAAGATTTTCTGGATTATCAGGACCTGGCACCACCCCAAATATGTGAAAGCTGCTTCCTCAGAAAAATGGGCTCCACAGTACTGACAGCGGGAACAAAGCCTCATCTCCAGCCTGCGTAACTCAGTGTCCATCTGGACCAAAGCCACGGTGTCGAGCGAGGGGGGTGAATGGAGGAGTGGGTCCAGCCCACAGGTCCCCACTTCAGTGAGCTGGTGGTAGTGCACCTCAGCAGAAGAGGCTCCACTCAGGCCAGCCAATCTGCCTCTCCGCAGTCGTATGGGCTACATACCATAACGCCACAAGCTGCCATGCTGTTGCCTACACTGCTCTTCCATGGAAGCACGTGCCCGAGCCCTGCCACTCCTCCACTGTGCAGTTTTACCCTGACTGCAGAGAGGGGCAGTGGATTTGTCCTGGAAAAGGACAAAAATCTCTCAAACCTGTTGGACCGTCTGATACCAGCTGTAAAGACTAGAAGTAAAGAGGCAAACACAGACCTCATGGCAGCAGCTCTGTGGTTTTAATTAAAAGGACGTTCAATTTATACTGTATCTTCAGACAGGTTTGGTGTCTAAATTATTAAACTGCCAAGGAAACATGACATTTCCCAATCCATCGGTGTGACGGGGACTTTCACGTAGCTGCCATACAATCACAGCATTGCTTTCAGGGGACACTATTAGACTCATCGTATGTGCAATAATTGGCTTTTGTTTGAGCTTCTTGGACCAGAAAAAAACCACCACAAACCAAATAAAAAAAAATATTTCTCCTGCGCTGACCCTGGGCACCAGCCATATTGAAGAATGAAGGGTTGTTGGCCTGCGGTGCCAACATACTCCACCTTCACGGGGAGGCCGTGCCCCTCACGCTCCAGCAATGCCAGACGGCGCTCGGATGAGGCGGGCTGGGTCTGGCAGGTGGTGGCACAGGAGGTAGTAAGTGAGAGCAGCACAGCATAACTAGCTGTAGCGTAGCAGTAGAATAATATCCTCACGTCCTCAAAACTGTAGGAGTGTTTTTGACTTTGACTGCTTCCAATACCTAACAAATATGAGATCATGGCTTCTGGCATAAAAAGGGCAAATTTGTAGCCATGTTGATAAGAAAGCCAGTGGTGGGAGGAGGTGTAACCCACCCTATCTCAACAGGTAGTCCGCTGACTTCAAATCGGGATCAACTCCTTCTCTGTATTCTGCCCCGAAGTACTTTGTGTTCCCCTGATCTATACCCAAGCAAACCAGCATGACAAATCCTCCTTTCTTTTGAACTAGGAAGAGTGGCATAAAATGCTATGTCCTAGGCCGGCTTCGTTTGCTGGTTTAGCTCTTTGCAGTAAATAACTCTTTTTTTCTCAAAATATGCTGCTTCTAAGGAACACAGATCTAGGGAAGTGAAGGAGAGAAAATTGAAATATGAGACCAGAGGCAGCTGAGCTTACAAGCACTGGGCCTAAACACAGCTAGACAACTTCACTATGCAATAAAAGTCTATGAATAATTGATTTCACTCGCTGAAATGAAGACTGGTGTTTGAAAAGCTGGGTTTGGTACCAAAAATAGAAATATTCTGTACTGAAAAATGGTCACAGTGCAACATTTTACCTAAGTCATCCTCCAAAATGTGTACAAACTCCCTATTTCCCATTTTCCAATGGGGAAAATGGGTATTTCAGGGTCTCACCTTTTTTTTTCTCTCTCTCTTTTTTGCCAGACAATCCTTGTCTCTGCCAGCTAGTTTAAGGGAGAGCAAGTTTGAAGCAGGGGTTTGTACTCTGGAGGATCTATCTATCCCATCAGTAAACATGGCTGTGGCTCACAGGTGAGCGTGCCAGAAGGTAGGATTAAGCAAATGGCTCTAAACTTCAGTGACACATATTGTCCTGTTGGATCCATGCCCAAAACCAAAGGAGGGTGTATATGTTTGTAAAAAAAATGTTACAAATTCATATCATCATGCTGATACTTGTATCCTTTCTGGGGGACCAATTGAAAATAGACATTATTTGAATTCACTGCAGTTAAAGGGAGAATGTAGTCATGAACTGTGTTTTATGAGTCTTCCAGATCGATTTGGCCTTTTACTTGGCTAAGCATTTCTCCAGTACGATTGTGAGATGCTGAGGTACAAGCAACATAGTCAAAAATATACAGGTGCAATGATAGCACAATGCATGAGACATCTTGACTACATCAGGTAGCAGGGAAAGACATGAAGGACATGAGACAGTATGTTTGGGCACTTCTATGCACTCTAGCTGAAACAAACAAGATCTGAAAGGTCTTTCATTCAGTAATTTGGCCTATAGTGCAAAGAGACAAAATTGCATCAATTCAAAAAGTTAATTTCCGGTTATTCTTGGTGCAAAGAATTCTCCCAGCAACAGAGTCTTATCCAGGTGCAAGATCCACATGTATGCCAATGAATGGTCTGCTAGGATTTTGCCAGAAAACCATTACATGGCCCAGAGGTTTGTGCCATGAATTTGGATTTGTCATAAAAAATGCATGAGAAACAAAAACTAACCATTGCTCATTGGTTCTGTTTCCACTTGCGGGCTTACACTGGTATCAGATGCATTGATATTCACCTTTGCATTCAGGTTAGCAGATGGTTCTCTCATGTTTAGTACTGAAACATTCAACAAGAAAGCTTGAGGAAGCATTTTGCACCTTGAGGAAGCAATAAAGGAAAGAGAAGGGAGGTACAGCAAGGGACAGAAAAAGCCAGTGACACCCAGTCAATTTGGAGAATGAGCCCAATGTGAACAGAGGGGGAAAAAAGGTTCAAACCTACAGAAGTTAGGAAGCTCATGTGCAGTTCTAAGCACAGGTTTCTACACATGGTGTACTTTATGCTTCTCCCTTATAAATCCTTCTGCTGGTAAGTGTTGTGCATTATTATCAACTTCTGTGTTACCATGGAGAAAGAGAGACACAGGGAGAGAAGGAATGCAAAAAGACAATGGTGGAGAACAATTTATTTCAGAAACAAATACCAGTGTTTTTAGAAAAGAATATCTACAATTGAAGATACAATGAAATCACTCAAAAACATCTTCAGTTTTAACAGAAAGTTGGCACTGAAGAATATTTTTAAAGTAATATCATAGGAGAAAGGGACTTCTGAAGAAATTCATTGCAGCTATGGAGTTATGTAACTGTGGTTTTGGTCCAACTACTCCCTTATTCTGGGGAAAGACAATAAAACATGCATGCAATGATTTTTTTGGGCTTTTTTTCTTTAGGAATTCTCAACTGAATTTCTTCATTTCCTAAGTAAAAAGACACTGGGCATTTATTGTTAAGTGTAATTTCTTCAAAAGTAACCTCAGATCTGAAAAAAATCAAGTTATATTCTTTCTCACTTAAGTAAAAGATCCAAAAGACACTTCTGTCTTCATTTGCCTCTAAGCAGTGCCATGAAATTCAGGTAATCCAGAACGCAAGGTGCAAGCAAAAATCCAGTTTTCTCTGATACATGTGCCAATACTTCAGTGCGTATGGAAAGGAAGAGGAATCAAAATGAACTCTTCTTTTTTGCTAAGATACCTGCGATTATGATCCAAGGTAGACAACAATTCAATGAACAAGAATGTTCTTGGTCTTGAAGGAAATCAAGCTTTATAGTGCAGTGAGATTATCAGGTCATAAGTTTCTTAACTTTCCATGGGAATCACAGCTTCTTTCGTCAGCATATTTAAAAATGTTGGCAAGTACTTGTATTCACCACAAATTCTGCACCAATAACTTTTCCTATTTATAATATTGCATTCGGTGTAATAACTATTTTATTGGCAAATAAGTACTGTACATTTGACTAGAGCATTTTGGTTGGGCTTGATGAGTTCACATTGATTATCATGCCACACATTGGAGCTGATAGATCTGGTGTGGTATTGTTGAAGCACTAGATTCATCGGGCGATGAAGCCCTGTAATAAAAAGAAACTAATGGAAGCAATTAGGAAAGAACACCTGTCGGTGGAAGACTGCAACCTCTACATTGACCATAGCCAGAAATTGCTCCCAATTGTTATTCACAACAATGGAAGACCTCTGGACTGTGAATGCAGGCAATGATGGACTGCAATAAAATTTGCAAATGAGTTTTCACATTGTCCAATAAAATTCTATGACTTTGTCAATCTGTGTTGACACAGACCAACACATGGCTAAGCAATAAAATGATGTAAGAAAGGTGCTAATCACTACTGTTGGTGAAAAGCATCCTTGTACTCCTGAAACACCTGGGTCCAAATTTCCCATTGGTCACAAATGGGCCTCAGCCTTTTGGGTTTATCTTAACCTCTGGTGGACATTTAGTCTTACTAGGCATGTTAGGTCAGCTACTGTGCTCCATTCCTTATGACAAATTTTCTAATAAGTCAGCCACGACAGCAAAGTTTTAAGAAAAATGCCTTTCTGCACTGTGTGGTTTTAGCTTGCAGATGACACAGAACTGTACATTTTACTAGCAATGTATCTTACTTGGTACCTGAATTGTAGGCAGAAACTGCCCACAAAAGGAGAAACTTTTGGCTTTTGGAATAGAAGGACTGTTAGAAAGAGAGATTCAGGCGAAAGCATATGCTTCACATTCAGTTCTCAGATGGGTGGTAAGTATTCAGTACACAGTTTAACCCCTCAGCTTTCCCTGTGAAAATAGGGAAGTGGAGAGGAGGAGATGCAGCAACAGTATTAGAAAGTGAGGAAGAAGTATGGGGAAAAATGAAAAAGTGGCTAAGAGGAGTCTGGAGTCACATTCATGGACTCAGGAGGCTGCAATGCATGCGAACCATGGAAGCTTTCTGAATGGCAGATCTTCACGTCCTCCAAAGGGCTGTGGTGTCAGCAAGGGTGAGACTGGTAGGACTGGCACAAGATCTCCAGTAGAAACCTGAGAAGTCAATCAAAGGTTGCTTTTTAAATTGTTATCACCAAAACCTCACAGAAAAATATTTATCTTACTTTGTAATTGTGTGACTTTATTATTAGTCAGTAAAATGTGTCTATTGCAACTGTTCTGCAGAGAACAGGCAATTCCCTCTCCCTTAAATATACTTTCCCTCACTGCTGTAATGTAACTTAATGAGACTACTTCATGGCTCCAAAAAAGCCCAACCATAATATGAAGGTTTAATCAATAGACATAATTTAATTCCATAATGATGAGCTGACTCTCTTCAGGGCCTAATTTTCTGTTCTCTACAGATAGTCGAACCCATTTTTTTGTTGGCGTAACTGTTTACATACAATGAGACACAATTTTGTATATAGAAATTGATTAATTAGAAAGCCATTAAAGAAATATAAATTACAAGAGTTATTAAAACAACATTGTTTTTGCTTGCATAGAATCTTGCACCCATAATTTCAATTTGCTTTTTAGAAGACGGATAATTACTATTATATTTCATTCTTTCTTCTTTTTTCCATATTCCTTTTTTTTATTTATTTTTCAGGAACCAGGTACAGAAGAGATTTCTACAGATGTGTTTATAGGCTCAGATATTCCACAGGTCCTTCCAATTAAGTAGACTGCTTCTGACAGTAGTTTTTACTCACAATGTAGGAAGCATCAGAGAGAGGTATCAAGATGGGGTTTTTTTAATTATTTATTCAAAACCTAACTGTGATTTGTAGCTGAAACGTAGTCATTGCTCCCAGTACCAACTAGTCCAAACTACATATGAAAGCATATGCCTGAGGGATAATTTGATTTCACACCCAGAAATGCAACATTTCATTGAATCGACATGAAATTGTGTCTTAAATTCCCATTCTCATCAAACAGGAAAATTAATGGTTTCTTGGAATAAAAATTTTTCAGTGATGAAGAATTCAAACAGCAGATTTACTGTAGGTTCTGTGTCATGAATAAAGATATATATATATGGATTTTATGAGCAACATAATTCCTCGGCATTAGTCTTTTCCTGTAGTGAACTAGGAAAGTGAGAAATAGCAGAAAGGCAACAAACATGTTCCCCTCCCTCTCAAAATGTGGAAATTCATTATGTATTTTGAGAGATGAGGCAAGTGCACAGTTGAGGATGAGTCAGCACTCCATCCATCCAACAGAGAAGGACCACATACAGCCTGGAGAACAGATCTTAACAGTTCACAGAGACAGCACATGGGTAGCAGGCACAAGTTGCAGTAAGGGAAATTAAAGTGAGATGCCACGAAACAAACATTAACTGCGAAGGAGGCCAAACACTGGAACAAGTTGCCCAGAGAAATTGTGCAGCCTCTGTATTTGGAGATACTTAGACTTGTCCAGACAAGGTGCCTGATGCAAGTAGCTTTGTGTTGAGCAGGGGGTTGGACTAGACAAATGGCCATTTGAGTTAATATCCTTCCTAAATTTCTCTGTGAATTTTTCTGAGCCTACAGACCTACCTTGCAAGTTGCTGGAAAGAGGAAAGCTCTACCCCTGCACTTACAATGAAGTTTCTTTGTAAAAATATCACCTTTTTCTTCTGTCACTTTAAAACAAATAAAAATGGTGTTTATAATGGGGTAATCAGCCTATAAACTATGGTCATGTCTGCAAAGTTCACTGCATTTAGGAGAAAGATAAAGTCAAATTATTCACTGATAATGCCTGAAATTAAGAGAGTGCTGAATATGAAGCAAGAAAGGAAAAACCCACTCCTTCCTCTTTTCCAGACAGAGAAATCTATATATAGCTCTGGACTCACAACCCCATAGTGAGTTTATGAGAACATGAGTCATGATGAACACCTCTGGGATTCAATTTTATGAGGATGGCAGCTGATCACAGATAATGTTATTCACGTTTAATGATAATTTTGCTAAGTGGACTGCTTTTACCTTCCTTTCTCTGTTTTCATAGAACCATAGGCTGGTTTGGGTTGGAAGGGCCCTTAAAGATTGTCTAATTCCAAACCACTGCTGTGGGCAGGGACACCCTCTGCTAGACCAGGTTGCCCAAAGCCCCACTCAACCTGGTCTTTATTTTACTTTAGGGAAATTCTGGTCATCAGCAAACAAGCATGAAAATAGGTATGGACTGACACAAGAGTGCATGGGTGCTCTTTTTCCCCTTTATCAATAGACACTTAAGATTCTTTAACACCTTAACATACCTTTAAGATGGAAAGCAACTATTTATGTTATAGGGGCTTAATTTACCAGATGACAGCTAAGCCAGGTGACAACTAGTTGTTCCTCCTGTAATTGTTTACAGTATAAACCTTATTCTGAAACGTGCTCACCTTGTTTGCAGTCTGGTTCCTCTGTCTGATAATGTGCTACTTACTGGCATGCTATTCACCTGGAGGTTGCTGAATGTCATGCAAGAAGTTTGGTCTTCTCTCTTTGGTATGGGTCCTCCTCAGCTTAAGCTAAGTTACAGCTGAACAAAAGTGAGTATCTTCTTTTTAGGATCACAGTCTGTCGGCCTTATTCTCACTGAAGAGTTCTTTGCTCTCAGAGTAATCTCCTAAAATGTGGAAACTATTAGTCTGTTCCACAGAGGTTCATCTCCAATGGACAAGGTGCAAGGTTAGAGCTTGAGGTGGGATACCTGGCAAGCAAGTGTAGCACAGTGGAGCACTTAAATCATTTAGAGTGAAATTATTTGTGATTTGCTATATTCACAGAGGTGCATAAAAAACTCCAAACAGCTAATGCACTGAGATCTGGTTTTCATCATGTTTGTTTTAATATTTAGAAACATACGTATTTAGCATGCTAACTGAAACAGAAGGTATGTTTAAACCCCTTAGTATTCAAGACAATAGTTATCAAACCTATATTTTACTTTTCTTCTAATGAATGGGAGTGGATCGGATACGAGAAGAGACAGAAAGGTGAGAACGTGGAATATGAGAAAACGTCAGCAAAAATCTTTCTTAAGTAGGGAAAGATTGAGTAAGCTCTTAGTTGAAAACAATAAAGAAATCTGGCGTTGCCACAGCAAAGCAGTACCAGAGATGTGTGCTAGGAACAAAAATAAAATGGTTTTTTTTGGGGTGTTTGGTGTAAAATAAAGTCTTCTTATCAAAGTAACGAAACTACACAATGTGCCTATGAGTATCTTGAGTTCAATATACAAATTCATACTGCAATACCTTTTTCTATTTAAGTGTCATTAGTTCCTACACTGAATTTATCTGAATTTAGCCATTATGCACAATTACCTTATTATTACCCTCATGCATAATTATGAGGAATTGTTTGAGAAGATCTCACAATGCTGATAAATCCTGTTAAGTTCCCAATCAGAAAGTGTTTACCAGGAGTTGGATTAATCTCATTGTAGCATTATCCATGTCTAAGGAGAGACTCTAGTTATTGGGCAGAATTCAGTTTTTTCCAGGGCATATTTCACCTGGTCTCCAAGGCAAGTACTTTAGAATAAGATGAATCTCACTGAAGTATGACTTACTCACCCAATCTGCTTCTGTTAGGATAGGAGTATTTCCCTCCTGGAGTCATCTAGCCTTCTTCAATGACTTCAGAGGAAGTCCACGCAACTATTTGAAATGAAATGTCTCACTTTCAGGGGACCGAAGTGTCTGCATATGTTAATAGATATCCACCAAATACTCTTCCAAGAAAATTGTCATCCCAGCAGTTGCATCAAATCAGGGATCGGTTTCCAGTGTGTGTTATTAGCATAATAAATATGTGACAACTGAGCAAAGTAACATTAAGAGAGAAATAATTTATATTTTTCCAGGAATCATATCCAGGTTTTGCACTATTCTCTCAGTCCCTAATGCGCGGGGCCCTTTCCAATGCGTCTCCTGTCCCCGTTGCCACCTACTGCAATGACTGGCAGGCAGCAATGGCTCCATATGGCCTTTTCATTTCTTATTGTCATTTCTGGCATGTGTCACACTAAATTTTGGCCCACCAGAAAGGTGTGGCTGTGCTGTTGCGTAGGGCAGGAAGAGCTCACTTTTGTGCATGCTGAAAAGGCGCCTCATTATGGTCACAGTTACGCTGGACTTCTGCAACTGAGCAGATCCACTTGCTTCAGCATCCTATTCACTGCCTTAAAAATATATAAGTAGATTATTAGCAGTAGCTGTAGTAGTAACCTACTATATTCATCCCTATAATAGCCAGATATCGGATTATCACCCAGGTTTTGAAAACTGCTTGGAAGACTTGACTTTTGTTTATATTTAGCTGACACATTTAAGTTGAACACGAAAAACTTTTAACATTTAGTAGAATAAAACATACTTCAATGGAGCATGGGAAAAATTGATCCCAAGCATCGACAAAGAAAGGAATGTGTAGAGAATAGCCATGCACACAGCAAATCCTTCAGTCTGCAGTTGGCCTAGTAATAGTGAACGACTGCTGAGAAGTCAAGGTCATTTCCAGTGTGTTAGTCTCAAAGCATTAGGACAGAATCACGGGTTTAGTCTGGTAAATATGGAAAATCCACATAGTTGTGTGGGTAATTAAAACATTGGGTGCCCCACTGGTCATTCCTAACTCAGTTATCAGCTAGAATCTCACTAATCATAAGCCAGGGATGAGTCTGTGCATGTGCTGTACATGTGGCTTTCTGCATATGTCTGCACATCATTTCACAGGAAACTATTTCACACTACACCAGCTTGGTGAGTAGCTGTTGTTCACACCCACCAAGAAATAAGTACATGTGAGAATAATACCTTTACAACTTTGAAATGTCCTTAGACAGACTTTTAATCTCCAGGCCATCAACCTGCTGTGAACTCTCCTCCTGACTTTTCACACTTACAGAGAACGGGAGTCAAGCAACACACCATAAGGCAATATGAAAAGACAGAAAAAATTCTGGGAAGTGCAAAATTAAGCGTAAATAAAAATATGTCATCTTTTAAAAATATGTGGCTGTTTCATCATATATTTAAGCATAAGCATGCATAGGCTCGTATAAAATGCATTAGTAAATTAGTCTGCAAGATGCAGGATGATGCTAATGTGTTCTAACAATAGTCTGCAGATCCACCTCCTTGGTGTCTGCTCTGTGTGTCATGGCTGGCACAAAAACACCAGTAGTTAAAACACCTGTGTTTTAACAGATTTCCCAGTACTGTTAGGTTTAACCTCTGAAGGCCTTTTCGTTCAGTCTGCTACTATTATTTTTATATTGAATGAAATATATATCACACTTAGCAAGGACAAAGTCCTTGACCTCAGGATCTGTCAGTCGAGGGCCTTGATATGGTGCTAGTATAAACCTTGATATCAACACTGACTGATCATGTTTAGAGACAAAAAGAAAAGGAGAAAAACAAAGGCAGTATCTACTCACCTGCATCCTTTTAAAGAGGAAAGATATAAAAATGAAGGGCAGATAATGACAAGCTGGAGAGTTAGCATCTGTTGAAAACAAACCATAACATAAGCAAACTTTGTGTTAGTCTTTTTCTGGGTGAGGTCTTTTACGGGGTAAGGTCTACCAGTCTATGATATGGAGAAATGATCACTGGCAGGTGAAAAGCAACAATGTGGGTTAAGGATGGATTAAAAAAAAAGAGGGGCTTGACAGTTGGCACAAAGGAGTCAGAAGACACTGAAAAGCTCACACAAGGGTGATGAGAGAAGTGCATGGATGGACAAATGAAATAGAAAGCACATTAGTAAACCAGGGATAGGAGAGAGTAGAATGCAAAGGTTGTAAACAGATGAGGATTTCAAATGCAAATGGAGAAGTCTGGAGTCATCCTCAGTGTTATATGACCTTCAGGAAACTGGGAGAAGGGCAAAAGGAGATTGGGAGCAGAATATTGTGTACATCAAACAGAAGTGATCACAGCATCAAGAGGAGAAAATCCCTGAGGCCATGGAAGTGTTTTGGGGGACAGAATTACTGAAAAATTCAGTTGAAGAGTTAGGTGGATATGAAAGAAGATTTAATTTCAAGAAAATAATTTGTGTGAGGTGGGTGGGTGTACATGACCATGTCAACTTAACTTAAAATCTAAATTTCTGTCTGTGAAGGCAGGGTTTTACAAATCTTCACTTCTTATTCTTCTGAGGAGGAGTGTTTTCTGTTCCTCAGTTTTCTGCAAAGAAGTTAGGTATACCCTTGGTCCTTAATATCTTTGGGATTCACAAAACAAGAGGGAAAACTTCATTCCCTTTAACAAGTTGATGGCAGATTTCCACACGTTTCACCTTTTTTTTGTTTGTTTGTTTCTTCTTCTTTTAGTTTACTTACACAATATAGCAGAGAGTTGAAAATATCATTATAAAGCAAGGTCAACCAGGTAGAACTTTATTTTTCTGGACAGCACTAAATGAAGTTTTCAGATTCCTTATTTTCTTTTCCTCCAAAACTGCATCATAACACAAAAACTGCACCCTGAGCAAGCACATCTCCCTAGATGTAGCGGATGTATATTACTTTCTAAATTATTTGGTTTACCCAACCTTCTGTCTAGAATGGATCTCTACTTTCTTGTCACTGTTGTCAGTTGAATCCTCCTCATTGGAGGAAGTGAATAAAACAGGTCTGCACACAGTACACAGATGGGGTAGCCCATCCAGTTTAATTTTAAGAAGTCAAAATGGCACGTTGATCTCACTGGACTTTGGGTGTTTTCAAAGAATGCAGCTTGATAGGACAGTTTTAGTTTACTTTAAACAATTCACAGAAATTTCACTCTACAGTTGTCTGCAACAAAATGTCACCTCCCCATAAAGAACGATTAAGACAGGCAATGCTGAACTTCACAAACAGGCTGTCTGACAATCTTTCTCTGTCAATACATGCTAGAGAATCATCATCCAAACAAACCAGACAAGCTGTCTCTTTTGACATCTGCTCCTGTTTCAGTACAGGAATTATCCTCTTGGGTTATCCCATTTTCAGCTGCTTCAGCACGGATGCCATCTCATAATGTACTTATTCTAACTGTTTATCCATCTTTTCAACTGTACATAAGTAGAGGAATAAGTAGTATATATAGAATAGACAGGAAATATCACCGATGTTTTCTGGGATGGCAAATGTGTTAAAAGGGAGCAGAGAGGGCTATGGGTCAACATGGAATTCTTAAAAATTCCATATATGCCCTTAATAAAAAAGTTTTAAGCAATCATTACTAGTAGTTTGTGAATACATGAAGCTTTAAGATTATCATTGCACTAGTAATGAAATGCCCCCCACCCCATTTGGCATCTTTCTTTAAATTAAATAGTAAGGATTTTTAGCAAATCTCTGTCCTCTAGAACAGTTCCAATAAATGGAATTTCAATTTCTTGATGACTTTTAGTTTCTACTGTGTTATGAGTAGTCATAATTACCTTCTGTCACAATCTACTCCAATGCTAGCACTTCTGACTGCTTCCTGAGCCTTTTAAAGGGTCATTCAGGTATTTTGTGTGCATCTGAGTACCATGATAACTTATACTGCCTCCTTAGACATGTAAGACATTTCTTTTTCATGGTCATCATAATCTAACAACTGGGGAAGTACTGTGAGCCACATAAGCTGGGCTATTAGATGAAGGGAAAGTCTTAAATGTCTTTAATAAAGTGATTGATAGACTATCACCGTGAAACAAAACCACAGAGCTGAATAAGAATATCTTGGCTAAGACAAGCAGAGAATCTGATATTTGCAGACATCTCAGCCAAATCAATCATAATAAGATTGAGAGGAACAGAAAGATTCCACATAAAACTACACAGGCAACACTTTTGCATACTAAGTAACATTTCATGGAAGTAGAGTGATAGTTTTTCTTAGGGCATGATTTGGCTCAGAAGGGGGTATCCGTGAATGATACAGATGAAAAAAAAATTAGAGATTCCTTTGGATTATTATCCCCCCAAAAATCCACAATGTACAAAGTGATGGCTAGTTCTCTTTTGTCTGAAAAATGAACCAAGGTCTTTGGTGCAGAGCTTGGTGGGTCATGCAGGGCTAGTTAGCTCAACTGTACCAAATGGTCATTAGCTGTTCTCTACATTCTCAAAGCACCAAACCTAACATAATGGATCAGAGGAGGTGCCTGAAAGAGCCAGGTCAAGTCTGGAGGCAAAAGCTGATTTTTTAATGGTGTCCAAAAGTCACTGATGTGTTAAGGTACCTCTAGTAACTGGATGACGTAGCAAGCAGGGTCTTTAGTGAAAAGTAGTTTTTGCACAGTATCAAAAAGGTCCTTGATCAGTTTGCAAATACATCTGAATATGAAGCTAATAGATCAACAAAGTTATTGGATAGGTGGATTTCAACTTTAGCACCCATTAACATTTTGCAAGGGGGAAATCCCTTCCTAGAGCTCAAAGACTCATTTGCAGGAATTCACAGATTTGTTCTCTGATGTCCATTGCTGAAGTCACTGTCAAAACTTGTGAGGTCCCCACAGTTGCTGAGTGTTGTGGTACAATTGCAAGCAGCAGTCCTTATCAATAGCCATGCCAAAAGAGGGACTGTTCTAGGTTCAGCTGCGGCTAAACCATGACAGTGACCCTTCTGGAACATTTAATCAAGAATTCTTCTCACTATGCATGCAGTAGAAAATTTCTCTTTGCATTTAATGACAATCAGTCAGCTGACTGATATGTTTCTCTCATTTTTTCTGTTAGGTCCACTCAGTTTGTTTACTCTGTAGGACGCTAAAGTTTGGAAAATAATGAAACCTGCAAAAAGTCTCATTAGTCCTTTTCAGGATAAAAAGTTACACTTTTTCTTATTCTTCACATAGCTCTGCAGGAGCTAGGGTACCAGCACCACATTGATTTTTGGCCACCAACCACTCTGAAATTAAATGTAAGTGAAGATAAGGTTCCTCACCACCTGAGGAACCTGAATGTGCACAAGCCTGTGGGACCTGACAAGATGCATTGCAGAGTGCTGAGGGGATTGGGTGATGTAGTTGTCAAGACAGTATCTGTGACATTTGAAAAGTCATGGGAGTCAGGTGACATCTCGTCTGACTGGGAGTAAAGAAAGAATACACCCATTTTTAAAAACCTACTAAGCTGTCAGCCTCACCTCTGTGCCTGGGAAGATTATGGAACGTATCCTTCTAGAAGCTAAACTGAGACATATGGAGGACAGGGAGTTGATTCGAGACAGACAGCTTCACTAAGGGCAAGTCCTGCCTGACCAACATAGCTTTCTACAATGGAGTGACTGTATCAGTGGGCAAGAGAAGAATAATGGATTTCATCTATCTGGACTTCTGCAAAGCCTTTGATATGGACCCCCATAACATCCTTCTTTCTAAGTTGAAGAAATCCAGAATTGGTGGGTGGACTGTCCAGTGGATAAGGAATTGGCTGGATGGTCACATCCAGAGGGTGGTAGTCAATGACTCAATGTCCACATGGAACAGAGTGACAAGTCGTTTCCCTCAAGGATCTGTATTGGGTCCAGTGTTGCTTATGACATCATTGACAGTGAGATCGAGTGCACCCTCAGCAAGTTTGCAGATGACACCAAACTGAATGGTGCAGTCAACACAACAGAGGGGTGGGATGTCATCCAAAGGGACCTGGACAATCTAGAGAGGTGGGCCCATGTAAGTTCAACAAGGATATGTGCAAGGTCCTGCATTTGGGTCAGTACTATCCTAGCTACCAATACAGGCTGGGGGGTGATGTGTTGGAGAGCAACCCTGTGGAAAAAGGCTTGGGTGTACTGATGAATGAAAAGCTGGACATGAGCCAACAATGTACACTTGCAGCCCAGGCAGCCAACCACCTCTTGGGTTTCATGTGACCAGCAGAAGAAGAGAGGTGATTATCTCCCTCTATTATGGTCTGGTGTCATCAGTGCAACAAGACCTCCTGGAGTGGATCCAGAGGAGGGCCATAAGGATGATCTGAGAGCTGGATCACTTCTCCTTTGAAGCCAGGCTGAGGGAGTTGGGGTTTTTCAGCTTGGAGAACAGAAGGTTTAGAGGAGAACTCACAACAGCCTTCCAGTACCTGAAGAGGACCTACAGAAAAGCTAGAAAGGACTGTTGGTAAGGTCATGTAGTGATAGGACAAGGGGCAATGGTTTTAAACTAGAGCAGGGTAGGTTTAGATCAGACTTTAGGAAGAAGTTCTTTACTATGAGGGTGGGGTGACACCAGAACAGGTTACCCAGAGAGGCCCCATCCCTGAAGACATTCAAGGTCTAGCTTGATGAAGCTCTGAGCAACCTGATCTAGTGAAAGGTGTCCCTGCTTACTGTAGGGGGGTTGGACTAGATGACCTTTAATAGTCCCTTCCAACCTAATGCATTCCATGATTCTGTGATTCCATGGCTCTATTAATAATTAAGAGTTCTGGGGATGCTTTACAAAAGCAATCCAGTGAGTACCAATATTGTCTATTTTTTTCAACTATCTTTACAATGAAATAACATCTATGTAGCAAAACTACTTTTATTTATGTACGGTTTACTCTCACAGTATTAACAGACATGAAGGTAAAAATCAAGTTGTCACAAATGTTTCTGCTTTGGCACCTGTAAATTCCAGAAAAAGTAATCCATTCAGGAGCAAAAGTTTCAACTATTTGCAAGATACAAGTGACAGAGAAGTAAGAAAAGAAAATATACTCAATGCAGTCACTGAAACTCTAGGTTCCTGTGATGAGACTTTTTAATTTCTGGCAACATTTTTTCCCTCTGATTTGAACTATCAAAGAATTGCTTTACTAAAAAGTTATTTCTATTCCCAGATTTTAAATGTAACCAATGACCATTTGGGTTGTGATCTTTTTTCCCTGGTAATTGACACAAATTAAGTGGGAGATATGATTGGTTTGGTCAGTGAAGTAACCAAACAGTAGTTAAATAAATAAATAAATTATTGTGCAAAACGGTTGGTTTGCCAGGGAAAAAAAAATGCATGTTTATAACTGCTATTTTACTCTTTCTAGCCTTTTTCCACATCTCAACACATTTCAGCCTAAAACCCCCAAGATTTACCACTGGCTAGACTCATCTTCCAACTCTTGGGAATAAGAAAGAGAGCATTAAACCTTGAAAATAGAGCAGAGTTGGCAGAAAATATGGTCTCACCTGACTCCCCAAAACACAATAATGTCCACAGCACATGGATGAAAGATTCAGCAGGCTGTGACTTCAGAACCCATGAAAGAAAGGGCCCTGAAGAAGATCCTTTGGAAGTGACCAAAGAGCTGAAAAGAAGTATTGTTTAGTAGTATAGTAGAAAACGTTCCTGCAAATAACAGATTCAAGTGCACACAAAACTACCTTTGCACAGAGGATGCACCGAAGTCACAAGTGGCTTATTCCAAAAGCAAGGATGAGAGTCTGTCTGTATGATAGCAGAGCTGTTGCTGCAGTTCCCTAGATGCACAATCCCTGCAAAAATCTTGACTGTACTGTTACTGAGAGGACTGTCTCAATCTTCTTTATCGACAGGAAAGGGTGACAGGGTTTCTGAGATGCAGTAGCAGTATAAGCAATCATCTTTATGTTTAGTGTTATGATGCTCTCTGTTTCAAATTAAATTATTTAAAAGTTAATCTGTCCATTGAGTTGAGTGTCCCGTCACACCCCCAACCCCTCAAGGTACTTGTGTCTAATTTCTTGATTTGATTTTTTTTCACTCTTGTAGACGGGGAGATTGGGCCAAAGAGAGTAATGCAGGAGAAATATCACTTGTATAGAATCAAATTTGCAAAGCAAGACACTCACAGGCCATGGAATACGAATAGCACAAGAGTGAAGACTGATATATCTGACATACAGGACTTCTGCTTTCTTGACTATAACATGAAATAGGATCACAGCCAGAGCTACATGGGATTCATAATCACAATGGAAGTACTGAAGTCAAGAATTTGATTTTAGCTCTCCATGTTTTAGAAGGAGGGTGACGTTGTCAGATGAGGATTTCACATCAGTGAGACACAATTTCATCAGAGACATAGCACACTACTCCAGCAATGAACAAGGAGTCCATTCTGCCCTCACAGAGAGGACTACAAATAATATGAGCTCGAAAGGAGTTCTACTAGTGTGCAAACTGGTCTGAGATCAGAATGGAGCCAGACTCTCATCAATATCTGTGGTTTTACCTGTTGGGTACAAATATTTCTACATACCTTGCAAATGTTCTAGTACATAAGAGCCCATTATTTTCTAGCATTGCTTGCCTACTGCCATTCCCAAAAGTTTTGGGCTGCTTTCTTGTCAGCCAGTACATCTTGAAGTCTTTATTTAGCACTCATTCAATCACATTTTGGAAAAGGTTATAAAAGTCAAGAAGAGTTTTCCTCTTTTCTTGTGAGCCAGGACATAGATTCTTAAATGAGAGTTTGTTACCATGCATTTGTATGATGTAGAGCAGTCATTCTGTATCAAAACTAGAAAAGTAATTCTCTTCTACTGATCATTTTACAAATTACATCAGCCCCTTTCCAGGAAGCACTGCATATTTACTTATTTCCAGTTGACGGTCAGTGTATGTGCAGTAGCACTGGAGCATGTCCTGAACTCAGTGTGAGCCCATGAGTCTAGTGTCCATCTCTCACAAATCAGTTTTCCTCCCTCAGACATTATGATGTGTAGTTGTTTATAACATTTGAACTTATGACAATTTTCAAAACTGAAAAAACCACAAGGTCAGGCCTGCTTTAGGTTTTCCTGTATCTCTGAAAAGGAAACGGAGATTATGAACAAATAAATACATAAGTATATATACAGATACATATATTCATACTTTAATCTTCTTTGGACAATATAGTCAAATACAATGCTGCTGTCCTTAGTATGACTCAAAATCCCTCCTATGCCTTATGATGAATCTTACATATTTGTTTAATTGCTACTTCCATTTTTTATCACTTTTTACCTCTTTCATTTTTTCATTCCTCCCCAGATAATTCTGTTAGAGGACTTTATAGTCAGTCCTCACATAAAATGCAAGTTTACTTACCTAAATCCAAAATTACCATTTTTAGCACCTTATAATATCCTAGTGATTTTTAGCCTGTTAAACTGCAGATCTGATATATTTACAACTTCCATGTTGATACTAACAAAAAGCATTAGTAACATGAATCTGGGAACATGTTACTACAATGGTAAAGGAGGCAGACCAATAAAAGTTGTCACTCCTCACACCAAAAGCCTGCCTTAGGAAGTTTAATTATCATATCTTCCTGCATGTGACATGTAGTTTTATAACAAAACTGCCTTGGTACTAGAGGATCAGAGTACTGTATACAGCTCTAGCAAACGGAATGAATAATTGAAATCCAGTGCTTTTATGCTCCACTGGAAAAAAACAATATTTCATGGCACATAAAGTTATTCAGCTTATTTGCATTAAGGTTGAATGATCACCACTGACCAAAACAGAATCAGTGATGGTACCTTGATGTAAGTGGCAAAGAACATTCATAAATATTCTTAGGAAGCAAGATGTACCTGCATTTAATCAGTACTTATTAAAATTTTATTCCCTATAGTTATTCAACAGGATCTGTGGTATAAAAACATAATTACAAAAATCAGATTTGAGCTCATTTGACAACAGAAGGGTTTTATGGTGACCTATCTCCAAATGTTCCTATTTGTAATTAAATGCAGCGATCAGCAGTAAGGATTTTGAAGCTGTTTTAGTAGTTCCGCTATTCTGCTTAACATGTGGCACCCGTAATAATTAAAATGATACTAACACATGCACAATTTTATGGCCCTTATGGTGCAACCCATTATGCCAAATAAGGGCCTCTGTTTTCACAGCATACTGCACATGGTCTCATTACACCCACTTTTCTTTTCCTGTCTTCACACTAACAACTGTTAAAGTGAATCAACACACGAAACGTACTATAACAGCTTAGTGTTTATGATATGTGTGCTGTTAGTCAGTGAACAGGAAAATCTAAACATTTACTGTTTATGTAAAGAATAGCGTTAGTGTTAGCGAATTGCTTGGGTCTGCTTACTTTATTATCTAGATCACAAACATAATGACGGGTGTCAATGGTACCTATATTTTCCCTTTGCTTTGCTGTCCTGTCTAGATGTCTATAAGAATTAGAGGAACTTCACACTTGCAGCTCTTGAAATGTTTTCTGTTAGGTAGCTTTCCTTTTCTGGGTTAAAGCTTGAGAAAAATATTTCTATCAGAAGATCCCACCATAAAAAAATATTTCCATAAATTTCCTCTTCTTCTTCAACATACTGTGCTTGGGCCAGTTTGGTGTAACCTGCGTGTTGGGAAGTTACATGATTTTCCTGCGGCACCTCAGGAAATTCTACAAGAAACTGGGAATTCTAGATTAGTGCTTTTATTATCGTGAATAATTTTGCAATTACGCAGCTACTCAAAGACCTCCTACACTCATTTTACAGTCATCAGTTCGGAATGGCTTTCACTCTCTTGGTCTGGGATCCATTCCAAGGGAAGTCCCATAGGTGGGACACCAATGGATTGAACTAAATCTATCCTCTGCATTTCATATTATAGCTTTGTGTGAACATTAGTTGAAAGTTCATATAAAGAGTAACAACCTGTCCTTTCATTTTCCCCCTCCTTCCCCCGTGGACTGCCACTTAATCCTGTAACGTTTTCAGGAATTTGCTGTGTTATCAGCGGTAAGGGGAAACCAAAACCCCTGAATGCAAATGGCAGAACAACTCTATCGATTTCAAAGACAAAGCAAAAAATCATCACAAAGTTACAATGAAAACAGAGAAGTCAACGAGAAAATACTAAAGTGTTTAATATGTAGGTGACACATACACATTAAAGTGCAGCTTTAAAAAAAAAAAAAAGTCGTACATCTGTAACCATGAGGTTTTAGAAAGCAGCAACAGTACCATAAATGCAGGAAAACAGAGCAAAAGCCAGCAGTGAACTACTTTCAGCATTGTCTTAAAGCCCGCTGGTGAGTGATCCTGTAAAAAACCTTGTCATTTTACTCTCTGAAGATTCAAGAGGAGGACCTGACTGAGGAAGGTGTGAGGGAGAGGACCAAGGCAAAGAAGGACAATATCTGTAATGTAACAACTTCTCCTTGGCCAGTTCTGAAACAACCTTGCTACTAAATAAATAAATAAATGAATAAGTAGCACCCAAATCACTGATATTGAAGAAGACTAAGAAAAAAAGCACCTGATAATTACCTTCTGCCTGAACTTGAGGAAAGCTGAGTTCCACGATCCCTTTTTCTTTGATTAAAATGAATGTTTGTGATCAGCATTACTATTTACTACCCCATGATCAAAAACAAATAACCCACTTTGTTTGTTTCTTACTGCAAATGAATTAAATTAGACGCCATTAGGAGCACTAGCTGTTTATATCCTTGTTTCAGCAGTGGTAGTATTTGAAGTTTCCTGCGGTAAGTTCATTACTCGTATTTTGTCCAGAATTAGTGAAGCGTGCTGAAAATTGCTAATGACAGATGTTTCTCCACTCTGTCACACTTCTTGTATCATTTGATTTGGAAAGCAACATACGGTGTTCTGCTCTATCAGTATGTCACAGACTGTCTGTAAACAGCTGGTCATAACTCAGTTCAGTGAAAACCATTACTTTCCAATGAAGTGCTGGACACCCTCCAAATTGCATTTTGGCATGGCCTGAGCTGCATAATGCACAAAGTTCTTCTGTTCTGAGGTTACCTAAGGAAGGATTTTTCTCCCCCTTGCACTTGTTTATTGTGTTTCAGGAAACAAAATATCTTTCAGAATGGTTAGATAAGGGATGAACAGCACAGGAAATAAAAATGCTTTTTCTTCTCACAGGAACCCATAAAAGCTGTGAATGGTGCTGTTGCTAAAAGAAAAAAAAAATAATAAAAATGCAACCCTACCTCACCATTTCTGTTTGTGCCTCAGGTTGAATGGGGTGTATTATCGGGGTCAGGGCACACAAGATGATGACAGATTGAAATGTCTCCTATCAAATAGTTGTGGCATTCTAACACTGCTATGACTATGGGGCTATTCCACAGCTCCTAATCACAATGAATCCTATTAAAAACATTTCCCTGCGGTTTATGTGTTGGTCAGATGCAAAGAAATCCATTTCACTTATGCATGTGAGAAGCACAAAGTACAGAGGACAGATTTAATGCTACACACACGGGGATATAAGGCACAATTTGCTGCTTCTTTCTAACAAAGCCATTGCCTTGGTTGTTTTATGATATGATATGTTATTAGCATACATTTAATTGAATATGTATCATACATTGCATGAATACCGATATCCATTCCTGTGACATGTAGAGTCTGTCATAGATATGTTATTTATAATGTAAGTATGAAGGATTCAGACAGTATGTTTTAATAACTGTATTTAATTGACAATGATTAGCGCTTGTATTATATTTAAATGAAATCTTTACTTAGCTGCTCTGGTTTAAAGCATGACAGTAGGGAATGGCATCAAAGCCACTTGTAATCCCCGGAGACTTCTGCATTGCTTGTACATTACCAAGTGAAGAGCATCTTTCCAGCTACCATAAAAGGATGATTTTCACATATAAATGTAGGGCAACAGAACAAACATTTGCAATCAAGAATCATGAAACCCAAAGATCCCAGCGGAAAGGGATAGAGATAGATCTCATGTCAAGATGTCCAACCATTCCTGCAGCCTATACCAAGGTTAGCATCAGAAAAGATTGAGGGAATCCCAGCATTACCAAATGAAGTTGGATTTTCTAACATTTAATAAGGTAACATTCTGTCCTACCATCAGATGCTATCAAAAGTTTTCCTTGAAGAGGAACTCGCAGATAAAAAAAGAGATCTCCTAATGAAAGAAATAAAATTTCCAGAGTACTAAACCACTAAGAAAAAAATTAAGTCTCAGTACCTCTTCTATTTCTTTGAATTGCATCAATCTGTAGAAATAACAAGCCCACTACATTAGGAAATGTTTTATTTTTTTTTTTTTTATGTCAAGCACTGTTGAACAGATGAGCTTTAGTGAGATATAGTCTTACAGAAAGTGTTCAGCTGACTTTTGTCAAAGAGAATGCAGCTTCTCTTTTGGTGTAGGACTTCAACTAAACTGGGGTCATTAGCCTGTTTAGATCATCTGAAAGAATCTAAAAAGAAAATCACAAAAGTCTAGCCAATTTTTAATACTTCTTCAGAGAAACTATGACAAATTTTTCACAGGCCAGTACAAAAATAAGGTCCCTGCCCTTAAGAATTTATCATCTCAACAAAATAGGTAGCAAAGGAAGAAAAAGGCCCTACAGCAACACCACAGAAAACAGAGCAATTGAGTTTCCCCATGTGTTAACACAATGTCTTCTGCATAAACTACTGACATGCATTGATTTAAAGAAAAAAAATTAATTACTATTTAATTGAAGTCTGTTTGTAGATGGGGACACTTACATTGTCCAAATTTAAAATAAATAAATTCCTTTTCCTTTGTCAGTAAGTGGGCACCTGTTGTTCCTCATTTCACATGCTGTCTGTAACAGGATTATTCACTCCTACAGTTTTTACCTTATCAGAAAATGTCAGAGGTTTTTCATGTGGCTTGGTATCCCATCCCACACAATAGGTCAGACATATCCTTTAGCTTATGTTATAAGTTGTAACTTATAACTTATGTCATATAATGAAATCTAATTAAGCAACTTCACTTTCTTTTGCAGCTATTTTCCTGTTAATTTTGTGAATGTGCCCTCTGGCCCAAGCAAACTGCTGTAACATTTGTAATCCAAAAATCTTTGTAATTTGTGTTCATATCTTCTATCAAAAATAATTAGTCAAATAGTTTTGTGAAGTTTTCACCAAACTTGAGCTTTGGACAAAATATTTAATTGTGTTTTTTGAACTGCACTGAGCTTGTTTCAGTGTAAAAGTTCAGTTGTATCAACAGAAAAGGGCTTTGTGTTCGCAAAATATGAGATGAAAAGATGTTACAAGCTTTTTCTTTTGCTCAGTCCCCCATGCATGCCACTGACAAGCATAAATTCACTCAGCAGTAAAAAGTAAAAACAACCATGGCAGGTTTATCCATTTTTGTAAATGAAATCATGAACACCCAACTGAAGATCTCTTATTGCTTTGCCAAACTGTGCCTTACTCCATCCCCTTAACTCCTTGGATTTCTGGCATTCTCCCCCTTACCTAAACCTCCAGGAACAATTGTGTTCTCTAAAAGTACTGAAGAGATATTCAACAGCAAAAGAACCTGATGACTGAGCTGTCAAACCATTGAGTGAGATCTCAGCAGCTCACTCTTGCACGTTACCTCCTAGCTTGACTAAAATAACCTCCAGTACTATGGTATGACTGAGTCTCCATAAGTTTTGATCTAACTAGGCTGAACACATTTAGGTAGCCAGTACTATACATTACTGGGCTGAGTTTCAAGTTCTTTGTTCACCATATGGAGGCAATCATAACAAGACACAAAAGCATGCAGAGTAAGGGGGGGGCTGTCTCATATCTCCAATAAAATTTTGCCAAAGTGTGTCAATCTCAGCACAAGTTGCAAAGACACATAAAAAGGAAACATATTCATGAGTGCACCACAACAAGGCAAAGCTCGGATGATGTTGATACCAAAACAGAGGTCTTTGTTGGGTCTGTTGATCAAAGCAAGATTCTATAACAGATTGGCTTTGTGAAAATGGAAATAACCAGTCAAAGTAAATTTCAAAATAGATACTGGAGCTAAATACATTATCATTATTCTAAGCACATGCAAAATTAAGATTGACCCCTCAGTACTAAAAGCAAAAACTAAGTTTTCCTCATAAAACAGTCACAAAAAGTAGACGGGGCATAGAAAGTATGAACTCATACTGGCACAAGATATCTGTTGAAAGATATAAGATAAATGGAGTGGTGTAACTGTCTACAAAACAGTGCTCAAAAGCTATTCTTAAAGAATCTGATGAGGCAGTTAGCAATCTGGGCGGCTCTAAGAATATAATGTATCACAGTTGCAGAGATTTCAGTGTGCCATCAAAATGCTTGCTCTGTTAGTACTAGGAGATAGAGTCTGAACTTGAGTGAATGATAAAGTGAGAAGTTACTGGGCACATTCACACATCAATTGGCTGGTGTAGTAGTTATGTTGCCATAACAAAGCCAACAGTTAAAGATTGTCAAAATCTATAAGATTCCAACATGATTATCAAATGTTATCATTAGCCAATAATGACAGCTGATATGGAGTAGACCCTGACACTCAAAAATATTGTGATTTGCAAATGCAAGCCTTGAGTAGTACACACTGAAGAAGAGTCACCAAACTGAGCAAATTCCCATGCCTTCCTAGTACCTGCCTACACAGATGACTTATTTTTGGACTTATGACAGTCTTAGAGGTCACAGTCTTACAGGTGTAGATTAATTATTAACTTTGTCATAAGCAAACATTTGTAACCCAGAATACTACACACACATAAAATGCACAAAAACGTCCTTTGCTCCAAGAATGTAAAAGCTTAAATTTCAACAACTCAGTAAGAGGATGCCTGCAATCCTTTAATACAGGAAAGAAAGTAATTTTGCACTTGCCATGATATTGGATTCGATATTGTGATTGAAAACAACTTTCTGAATGCTGAACATCCGTCATTCAGCACTGCAATAGTGTACCAAACCAGCAAATTCAGAAAGTGGAGACTGATGCAAACCAAAAATTCTAAGATCCATAAAATGACATATGTATATTAGCTCATATTTATGGAGCATGTCTAACTATAAAAGTTGAAGAAGATTTTGACCTAACCTTGCTTTTCTACTAGGAGGACAAACCACATGTGACAGATTCTACTCATGTTATTTAATGCTCTAGGGGAAAACTCAGATACCGTGGCACTGGGTGTGGTAAAGAACCTGAACGGAGTAGAGTAACTTTGAAAGGCATTCAGATCATAATCCATGACCAGAGATTTTTATGCAGTAGCAGCTCCGGCGTATCCCAATCACCTTGTGAAAGTGGGCATTGCCAAAAATCAAAAAAACCAACCAAACCCCAAAAGATGAGTAGGACACAGTGGGGATCTGATTGTTTTAGTATGGTAGGAATGCATATATGCTTCTTGCATTCCCCTCCTGGGATTCTGATGTGGTCCGTTAGGAAGTCACATGCATGAAATTCTCAGGCAGGATTTTCTCTTGTTGTTACAGCATTGTCTGAAACGTGCAAAGTTTTTTCTCTTTATAACATACCAGTGCATTTTCCCATAAATTATTTGTATATTGTATTTTAAAACTGTCAAATAATACTTGGCTCGATAAAGGAACAGTAGCTCCTTTGGTAGTAACTCATACCCAGTGCATCAGATTTTGTCCCTTTTTTCACCCTGTGTTTTCAAAGAGTAATGAAAGAATTCAACATCACTTGTGGAGGAAAGCATGAGGAAAAATCTGCCAGCAAATTTTTAATTTTGCCCACAAACTGAATGGGTTCTCTTATTCCTCCTTACATTACAGAACACTGTTTCAAGGGCGATCGCATTAGGCTGTTTCGTTCCCTCCTTAATTACTGTTCCATATAGTTATAAATAGCAGACAGAAGGTGAGCGGAAAATGACAAAACAAGTTTATTCTAAAGTCTAACATAAAACACTACAGGCTAAATATGTACAGGGAATTACACAAACAAGTGTTGAACTATATACACATGTTACAACAGAAGGAAAGACATTTCATACATGCAAGGAAAAAATCTTCCCAAAATAACTCGAGCAAAAATGCCTACTTATCCTCATCTAAACTAACGATCTAAGAGGCCTCAGCAGCAGCTTTCTCTGGAGACTAACATCTTCTGGGAGGTGGTCTTTTGGTGGCTTCACAGGCTCTAGAGGGTTTCCATCAAGCTTCTTTTCCCATCTATCCTCTCAGTCCTTCCAGCAGCCCCACAGTACCCAGTGAAGGCTGCCTCAGCTCTAGACATGCAGGCAATATATATACGTTTGCCAAGCTGCCCCCGATCCTGCTTCAGAGCAACTGGCTCTACTAGCTGGTCTCTTCAGGCACCTTTCAAGCCTGTGTTTCAATTATTTCGTTGTCCCTTGTAGAAGATTATCCAAACTCATTTCGACCCAGTGAGTCACAGCAATCAACTGAGCTCTTAGGCTGGATTCCTGGTACAAAATAAATGTTACAAGACTTGGACTATCAGATACAATGATGCATGGAATCTGCCATCCTCAGTTTCCATAGAGATGCCATATGGATGTCTCCTCAGGTTCGCCAGTCCCCAGCTAGAGCGACATTCACATCATAGAAAAAAACCTGTACTAAATCTGTGCTTTATCTACACATACAAAGCAAAGTTGGTAGAATCTTTTAATATTTGCTTTCTTTTGATCGACAGTGGAAGATTTTCATAGCTTTTTGACTATAGTCCAAAATACTTAAAAAAAGAAAATTATTATAAACTAGCAGTACTAAGGTGCACCACTCAAAAACTGAGTCCAGAAAACCCATCAATTCATTTTATGTGAACTATTAAGCTTGGGAAATGTCATCTCTAAGGCACAAAATAAAATTAGAGAAGATTGCTTGAAGGGGGAACCAGCTAGTGATTCTCTAGGCTTAGACAGCCTTTGCAATATCCTATCTGAACTCAGTTCCTACATTTGAACACTCTTGCAAGATGTGATTCTGCTAGGTGGTTGGAATAGGACCCACGTCTGGATTAGACACATCTGAGATCTTACCTGGCAAAGTTTTCAGAAAAAGGGATCCAAAAGTTTCAGAAAATAGAGCAGAGCACTTTGCAGTGAGGAAGGTGTGAATATATTATTTTAAGGAAAGTTTATTTTAAAATTCCAGCAGATTTTGAGCTACAGCTAGTTTATACCTTAAAGCATAAGAATTTTATTTCTCAGAAAAAAAGTGCTTACATGCTTCATATAACTATGACTGTTCCTATCAATAAATGTGAATCATCTACAATCCTAAATTCTTACACTTGCTAATATCCCTCACTTTCATAATCTCTTGCCCATAGACCAGCGGTGAGTGATGCAGAAAAGTCCCTTCTGCCACATGTAAATGCATCACTTTTCAGATTTGTCAAATATCTCCTTTGCTATTATGAAGAAAGGAAAATGTGAATGTCTGCTTCACCTTCTCTTAACCATTCATGACTTACAGAAATCTAACATTTTTTGCTTCTGTACTCAGTCTTCCCTTCCTTTGTCAGATAGAAGTTTGACGTGTATCTAATGACTTTCCTCATTTATCCCAACACCTCGTATTTCTCTCATATTTTTTTTTTGGTAATAAGGTTTATCCACTACCTTTGTGGTAAGGTGCATTAAGTGATACATATTTATATGTTGGTTTACAATGTTTCCTTGTTTTTTCTCTCACAATTATTTATATGTGCCACCATTTTCTTTTGCTATAATAGTATAACATACATCAAAGTGCAATTTTCATTATTCTGTTACAATTTGAGTCTGGACATATGCATTACAATTCTTATTATTCTTTGTGGTATAGATGACTTCACATTTATCAACACTTAGTTATATTAGTTTAAAATCAACATTTTTCATAACTCTCCTCAGATTATCCTATACTTGATTGCTTGTCTATACCTGATTAATCCAAATACCATCATGCTACTGTCAAACCATGACACTTACTCTCCAAATCTTGCCACAGGACTGAGAGTAGATCTGACCTAGGCATGGGATGAAGCCCAAGGGAAAAAAGCAATTCATATAATAGAAGACAGCATATTAATGCCTGCCCTTGAAGGTGCCACAGCTTGCCAGACAGCTTTAATTCTGACATTCAAAATTCTACTTTGCAATGTTAATAAAATTCTTTTAACCCAGGGGGATATTTTTGGAACACGTCCAAACAACCCTCGCCAAAATATCTGAAGGAAATGCCATGATGTGCTTTCAGACTGGCTGCCAAATGGATCCTAAGAAGAGCTGCAGTCTCTGGACCAGTGTACAGACCTCCATCTCACCAGCTAACAATGGACATGAGAACAACAAAACCTTCTTTCCAGTGCATGAACACAGGGCTGCCACATTAAGAGGGGACCAGATACTTTCCCCTCTAGTGCCACAGCCTTTCACTTGTAGCACAAACGTGATGACACTCAAGAACTTCACTCCAGACACGATAAGGGAACTCTAATGAGAGATGCCTCATTCAATTTCTTTTTTTGGAAAATGTTGATTCACCTTTTGGCAACCATTAGATGAAAAGAAATATGCTCTAAAGGAGCTTTTACAATAAATTTGGAACTTTTTTTCAGAACAATATACTATACAAGTATAGTGAAAGCATTTTTTTTTAATGTACATGTGTTCTCTTTATTTTTATTTTATTATGAAACACTATGTTAAACCACCTTTCCTATTTACTAGATTGTGTCTTTACTTCACATTTATGCCAGACTGTTTTTGGGTGAATATCAAAATTCAATTAACAATGCAGAAAATTAACATTGCAGATTCATAGTAGTTGAATAAAATTATTTCAAATATGCTGGATAAAAATACCAATAGTAACATGCATTTCAAAATGACTGATTTATTATAAAAAGGCTTGATGATTTGTAGTTAGAAAGTCCTTCAAGATAAGGGAACTAACCTTTCTTAGACCATCAAATACATTTTTAATTCATATTAAAAAGAAATAAAACATAACATTCCCTAAAATTACGTTTATTACATTTTCAGCTCCCAAATAGTTTCTTAGTTTCTGTTTAATTATATAAGAACTTAAAAAACCCCACCTGACTACAGTGAAGTCAAATTAGACAGCCTCCAAAAAGGGTACAGCTCTTCAAAGCAGGCAATTTTTTCCACTTTCTTTTCAAACACTGAACTGATGATTTCTCTTACTTTAGCAATCTGACTTACATTAAAGAAATGCTGTTTAAGTTTTACTCATCATAAGTTATTTAAATAGATTACTGGAAGTTATGTCTAAACATATGCTGCCATAGTTTCAAGTTTAAGTTTTAATATGTTTACATTTAAAAGGAGATATGTATGCAAAAGACAGTCAAATTGCAGTAAAACATACATCTCAAATAAATGAATAATTTATTCTGCTCCATAAGCATCCGTTATGACACAGACTTGCAATCAATAGTGCATGCACAGTGATGTATGGAGAGACCTGTACCAAGACACATTGTGCAGAATGGCCCTAGCCATATATCACCTTTCCTAATGAAATTCTAGACACTAAAAATATTGTCCCTCACAGAGCTTAAGAGGATATCTAGTTTACAGATCAGCTCAGTTAGTTCAGTAAAAGATTAGTTATTTGTCTGGGTTTCGCTTTAAGATCAAAAGGAATGATTAAAAACAAAGCCAGCTTGCCAGCTTTTTAAGAGGTCTGAGAAATAGTCACTGGTACTGCCAGCTCCTGAAGTTAATCAGTTTATGACATTTCCATTTCAGGACAGAGTGGTTACTTTTTCAAAAATGTGAGCCTAACATGGAACTTCTTACTTAGAGCTTTGCTTTGATGTACAAAAGCATTCAGAAAGTTGATATCACGACTGAAAAAGAAACTAGGACAGAAACACTGGAAACATATTATTCCCTTTACCAGTAGGTGATTTGTCCTCATTCATTCTCTTCCAAGACCACAATATTAACAAGAAACAGGAGAAATCAAATGTGTCCTAAGAAAAACAATTTGAAGGTCAAGTAACAAGGTGTGCCTTTTGTTAGAATGAAAAATCCTTTTACTATTTTCAGTGAAGAATGATCATGTTCTAAAATATCTATCTACATATATAAATATATATAGTCCCAAAACCTAAATAATCAGATTTAGAAAGTAAAATTTAACCTATAGAAGTTGCTCGGAGCAAGGTATGCCACTATACAGATTTAGCACAAAAAAAACATGGTCAAAGGAAGGTTGAGACACAAGAACTTTCTTTACTACAATGGCAAGGACCATGCATGTGTCACCTACTGATCTAAGCTTACTCAAGACAAACCACAACCACCTTCTCATGAGAATTCCCAGTAGCTGTTGAAAATAGAGATTTCCGTGACCAGCAAAATGTCGTTAACGGTGTAAGGCAGAACAGCCTTGGAAACACCAAGTAATGTGAATGTAAGAAATCAAGATTTTGCTCTTCTCCTTCTTCCAAAATGTAGTTCCTCAGTAGCTGCACAGCTCACCTTGGTATCATGCAGTTGTACTAATTTAGGGCATACAATCACAGCAAAGGAAGTGAGAGTGATTCTGCAGCCCAAAACCCACCTGCTGCAAAATGAGAGGGGAGAGGGTAGAAAATCAAAGCACTTTATTCACCTTTAAGAATTGCAATGGCCTGAAGTTGAAACAAAATCTTACCTTTCTCTTCCAAATGGTCTATTAGCATATCCATTAGCAAATAGCTATCAATATCTGGCAAATAATTGCCCTACCAACCTATCCATTATGGCGGTGAATGTTTTTTAGCCTGTACAACTGAATCCCTTTTCCATTTTGGTATGTAAGAACATCAAGTTGAACAATTTCATTGCCTCTGGTAACATAGAAGGTAAGAAGTCCTCATCTCTACTCATTGCCTCCATACTTTTCTGCCTGACCAAGAACCAGGTGATGTTAACCTTACCCACAGAAAAGAGAGTGAGTCCATTTCTCCCCAAGGTGGAGCACTTGGAGGACCTATCCTACTGGTTCCTGCAGGAGCTCCTGGAGCCTGGGCCGTGTAACACAAAGGACACCAACATGGGGATGGGATGCTCAGGGATGGGTCCCAGCTCTGCCATACCAAAACTTGGCAGTCAAAACACAGCCCCATCTGGTTATGGCCTATCTGTGTCTTCAGCAGGTACTAAAGGACTGGGTACAGCATGGCACAGACACAATCACCCTGTTCCTTCTCGTGTACATGGTGCCAGTGGCAGCACTTCTCTACATTCCCAGGGTGGGCATTCAGGAAGCTGAAACCAGTCTGGTATATTTGCTGGAGCAAAATAGATGTACTGTAATGCCCTGTGATGTCATTATCCAGAAAATAATGGTACGACCTTAGAGACAAGATTGACATAGCAAGCATAAAAAGCTTTGTGGTCACCAGGAGGATAGACACTCAAGGGATGCTGAGCACTTTTAAGCAGGAGAGGCAACAAAAGCTTGACTTTTGCTGTCCTGAATCCAAGTGAGCATCATTTCCAGTGACCTGTGGAACTATTTTGTCATGTCTTGGATTTGACATATGGCCCAGAGTGACTTTGTGCTCCCACAGCACACGTGAAGACAAGGAGAGCCCCAAATACTCAGCTACACTTAGCACCCAGCTCACTGCAGCTCACATTTTGAGGTCCCAGCAAGCTGAGAAAAATCTCAGGAGAAAGCTGTGATCCTAGAATAACAAAAGCAGCATCTTCTAGAACATCTCTATACCATGGAAAGGGGAATGGCACAGATGCCCTGCAAAACCCCAACAAGTAAGCCCATATGACACTGCAGATCTAAGCAAACCTGTTAGCCTATGTCCAAGAGAAATTTAGTTATGTCTGTGCAGCTCTGCGCCCAAACCATGAAGCCCTGCCTCCCAGCATGACCAGATGGCTGAGAGTAGTCCGCAAGCACCAAAGCCTTTACACACACTTGTTTTAATCATGCTGATGAGATAAGTTCTCCTCAGATTTTAAAGAGCTTCAAATTTGTCTATATTTCCTGTATCTGCCACTTATCTTTTCACAAGACTATTCCCCCATGCCCTCCAAGGCTAAATCCATTAAAATATGCAGATGGATTGAACTGATTCTCTGATATTTTATTTTCAAGGAGACTGCAATCCCAGGTCACCCTGTAGCCATGGATATTCTAGGTTACTGGTGAGCACAGTTTTATGTGATAATGAAGATACCTCTGTTTGTCCAGAGACACTCTCAAATAATGGAAATCAACACAGATCCTCATTCAATAAAATAGAAATTGTCACCATTTTGCTGTGCTTCCGCCAGAGCAACATATGGTAGCACAGCTGACAAATATAATCTTTTCCTTTTTTTTTTTTTTCCATTTCACATGCACATTTCATTTTGCAGAATACTAAGACTTTACACAAATTGTCTGTTAACCCCTTGCAGTCACAGTATTCACAGCTCAGGCTGCCTTGAGCTCTTGAATACCTGAAAGCTGCAGGTAAAATGCAGTCCAAGAGTCAGAGAATGGTTTAGGCCTGCACCATGTAGCCTCCTATGTGGCTTCCTTGCACCTTTCGCAAGGAAAATCTGCTCTTTTCCATCTTCTTCCCTACCCAAACTGCTTTTTAAGCAGAAACGGTCTAGTTATATAAAAGCTTACTAATATAGTGAATTGATACTTGATTATCTTGCTGCTGTTTCAGTTGTTTTGCAATGCCATAAGCCAAGTCACAAGTGCCCTGGGACTTTACACTGATCTGACTTACTTGCACCAGTTTTACTAATTTCACTGCATAAAATTGAACCATGTCCACTTTGCAATGCCAGTTTAAGACACTTTATTTGTTAATCATTATATCCACATCCAGACAAGCTTCTGCCCATTCTGAGCAGATATAGTCCCCAGTGCAACAACCTCCTTGGTGCTTGGTGGCCTTTCTGTAGTCCTTCAAAGAGTCCTGCACCTGGAGAAACCTCATGAGCTTTCCTGGCTCTTCACCAGTGCCCATTCACATGCTTTACTCACGCCAGTTTTCAACTCTTGTCCAGCCATCCAGGTGATGATTCATTCAGCTCATAATTCTCATGGATACAAGACCCAAGTTCAGTTCAGCTCAACAAGGGAAGGGAAGGTGTCTTTGCTTTTTTACAGGGCTTTTTCGTATCCAGCAATAAGATGTGGAGCTGCAGAGGGCATACAGAGGAGGTATTCACACTGTCTCACTGTAAGTAGTAACTAGGTTGTGTAAATTAGCCTAAGCTAATTTACTCCCACTCTGAATCACCCTCTGGAGAATCCTCTGTCTTTCCACTGAACATATAGGGAAGACAGAGAAATTAGTCCCTAAGGTTCCGTGTTGTACAAAGAGCCTACAGCTGAGCAAAATGAATTTGTCATTTAACAAGAATGGCCTCATACAGAATCAGCAGTTATGTATGGAGTATGACTTAGAGGACTCTGAAATGGCCTGGCATGACTGCAGAGTAGAGAAGCTCACTGTGAGGTAAAGCTGATTTTGTTCCAAGGAGGATTACTTATGAAGAATAAAGTTTCTCATCTGTTTGGTTTAAAATCAGATTGCCCCCAACTCTAATTGACTTCCCTGGTATATCTTTGCATATATACATGTGATATCTTGACACAGATAAGGCATAAATCATAGCTCTGACCACTTTTTAAACACATTTGCCTCCAATTTGTGAGCAGAAAAAAAAAATCCCTCCTTTTCACAAATGTCATTTGCTTCCTGACAGTTTGCAAAAACATTCTCCAACAGTTGCTTTTAAAGACTGAGAGCACCTGCACAAGCTAAAAGGGAAGAGTGGGGGTTGGATCACAAAATTCTGACACACGTGCTAAATATTCCACAATTAAAGGCTAATGCCACGCGCTTCAGGGCTGCTAATCTGAAGTGCAACAAAGAATTAAGAAGGAAAGTCTACTTAGGCTAAACCCAAGAGTTAAATACCACTTAATCGCTTCTCCAAGTTAAGACATGCTTTGCCAAACATTCAGTATCAGCCAACAGCATCAGCACATCAAACTGGATGGGGACCTTTGGGCTGACTCGGTGTGTATGTGCTTATGAAGTGCATATACTCTGCAATACCTGAAAACCCGAGTTCTCTGTTCAATACCTGTTTTTTCAGCTGACTGGAGTCTAGTTTTGCCTCCAGTATGAAGGACTCTGTCGCAGCAAAACACACCCTCGCTAATGGCAATCATCAAAATATTACATGCTGTCTGAAGGGGCTGACATTAATGAAAAGGAAAAAATAATGTTGCTGAAACCTTTGATTTTCACTCAAATGTATGTTTTGGAACTTGCCATTTTGTAAGCTGACATATCCTGGGCATTTGCTTACTTTTTATGTGGTTTGTTTCACAGACTGATACTTTCGTATTACATCTAAACAAATTATCAGATCCCATCTCCATGAAAAACTGTATCATATTTTATTACATACTGTAAACAAAACCTTTGAGGGAAAGAGGCACATTATGTCTTTTACAAATCACTGCATTTTTCCAGATGTATGGTATGTTAGAAAACTGACACAAAAGATGTGAATTGAGTTAACGAGCCCTGCTATATTTTCACCAAAACGGGCTGTTGGTTCATTTGAATAACTTTGACCTTTTCTCTTTATTGCCTTTCTAAAAAACCCAAATAAAATGAAATAAAAATATAAAAAAACTCCCACAAAAAAAAAAATAAAATCCATAGCCAATCATTATGATGACCACAAGTGTACTCAGGCACCTTGACAGCTGAATCACTATCTCACATCAAGAGATTTAGCCTTGGGCATCTGGCTGAGCTGACACACATTAGTTGGTCCCTTTTACACATTAAATGTCTTTACAATTTTCATATTTTTTCTGTTTCTAGACTCTCCATCTCTATCATAGAAGGGGAAGCTAAGATACATACTGCACAATGAAACCATTAACACCTTACAATTCTTTCTTGTCTTTAAGATAAAACCAGGCACAAGGGGGTTGCTTAGATTTAAAAAGAAAATACTACATGTACCTTGTATTTGGGCAAGAATAGAACAAAAATGACAAACTGATAAAAGCCTAGAATTATACAAATCACCAGAGAGTTTCCTTTTTAGTCGCACTGTGGGAAGGAAAATGAGGGAAAGGTGAGAGGGAAGAGCTAAAAGGACGTTACGTCTCCTCACACTTCAAATTCCCAGGCTTTTGTTGCCTTGTGCTCTAGAAGAGTGTTTTTCTCTAATAAAGTGGGGTAAAACACCTTTGGGACACACAAAAAAATATCACACAGGCCTGATTCAGCAACCTAACTCACTTTACATGGGAATAGTCCCAATTGGTTTCATCTTCTAGTTATGACTTCAGTGATAGCCACTTTGGTTGGTTTACTCATGCAAACAAACATCATTCCAAGTGAGCAGAGACTGTAGATGGGAAATGTCCCCCCCTGAGCTACCACCAAACGGGAGAGAAAAATGGAGAAAGGCTGAACGATGAGCACTGAAAAGTATTTTTCAAGACAAAGCTCAAGGGACTTTTTCAATATAGTCAGAAATCTATTTAGCAGTCCTTTTGCATTTTAAAATCTCTGGAAGGAAAATGTAGTTTTTCTTAGATTCTACATCCTTGCCAAGATTTGTATATCAGGAAAGAAAGAAGAAAACATAGCAGGCAGAAATGAATGAAAACCCTAATGCACCAGCTTGGTCAGGCCACGTTTCCTGACTGCAAGGTTTTTCTGACCTTTGGAAAGCTTTTTCAACTAAAATCCACATCAAATCTTTCCTTTTTCTTCAGCTCTGCAGTCTTTCCATTCAAACTTAATGTCTTTTGTAGTCAAAGCCAGAGACTGCAAGCTTCAAAATGCATTGTGGTTTTGATTAACTGAATTAATTAACAAATATAAATACCAGGCATAAGGCTGGTAAATCTGTTTACCTGTGTTTATTAATTTAGACAGCAGGAAAAGTCCATTCTACTTCTTGAGACTTATTGTTTTACATTCATTTGGTATGGGAAGGTTGTATCTTGGACCCTCTTTAGTACTAGGTAAATGTATGAGCCTGGCAATATATACTAACTTACTAGATTTCCTCCCACACATGGATGTATCTCACAGGAGGCAGAAGGCCACTTCAGGCATTTTAGACCCCTAGTGTGTCATGAACTTTCCAAGCCAGTGCCGAGGCTGCAGGACAACTACTTCAGTGTGCATCTCACCCAGGCAACAGGCTTTTTCTGAGGAATGACTGGCTTTTCCGAGCTCCATGTTTCTGCAACTTTTTAGCCTATTTTAAGTTTTCCTTAAAATGAAGAGGAGGCAAATGCACGGCAATGATCTTTCTGTTATCATTGCAGAAAAGCACTGCAGCACCTAAAACAAGAGTGAGAAGGCAAAGAGAATGAAACTATCCACGTGAATGTTGGCACTGCATGAATGTGTCAGCCCAGGATAAGTGGATTTAGTCTTCCATGCTTTCCTTGTAAAATGTTGCTGATTGCTTTAAGATTGTGATTCAAAAAATCAGAGTCATGATTCTAGAGGTCAATCTATGTTGATACCCCACTTCCCACTGAAGAAACTTCCAACAATGGGTGAAGAAGAGAAAAATTATAAGGATGTACCACAGAAGCATTAGGGCTTGAGTGAAAACTAGCAGCACTTCCAATCAAGAGCAGGATGGAGAGCAGTACTCCACCTACTCTCTCATAATCCTGCTGAATCATATTGGTTTAAAGCTGGCTAATTTGCCCAGGTTTCTGGGAAGAAAAAAAAAAGAGGAAACTCTATAAGAAAGTTTTGGATCCATGTATGCTCATTTTCAGAAGTGTCTTCAACTATCACTGCTGGAGACTTCACAGATTCCTAACTCTGTGCATCAGGGCTCTATTCTCAGCAGTCCATAACCCTAACCATGATTATGAACAAAAGGGTCCAGACTGCTGTTCTGGGCTATGCAATTCAAATGAGAATTTATTGCATCTCTCTATATTACCATCCATTATCATATTCAATACATGCCCGATGTCTCCTACCAATCAGCTCAAAGGACTTCACAGATCACTATTCAATATAATCCATCAGAAGACAAACAAATCCTGAACAGAGCTCCTCAAAATTTTTTGAATTTTGGTATTTCAATCACACTTTTAAAACTGGTATTTCTATTTTCAGCAAAAGATACGGAAAACAAAAAACCCCAAACCTTCATAAATTTTCAGAACCAAAGCTCAGCCTGTTCCAGTTTTAACTGTTCCTCTTAGATAAATGGAAAATACTTCCCTAATATAGCATTTTTCAAAACCAAGAGTACATTTTTTTGACAGCGTGATCACAAAATTACAAGTTATTCAGTCCAGAGTAGGGAGAAACAGTCTTATTTTTCCAGTAAATACTACTGCTATTTTCCAACTTGGTATGATTGCCAGGGAGAGCTTAGGCAAAATAAATATATAGAGAGCAAAATAAGCCACACAGACAGCAGTGGAGAATTTTTCAAACACCACTGAAATCTTATTAAAATATTTAAAGTGAGAAGACCCAAATTATCCACCAAATCCAACTACAGAAAGTATGTGAGACTTTATTAACAGCTGTGATTGTATGTTTGTAATACTTTTCCTCCATTTCATGAACATCCAGGTTGTTCTTCCCCCCGTTTATCACCTCTGCAATACTAAAAAGTCAATCAATGCCCACGGGTGAAAAGCTCTGCAAGCACAGCCTCCTTTCTGCTTCAACCTCAACAGGAGAAGCTTTCCTGCCTGGCACTGCAGGGACCACCACCAAGGGTAATTGAATTTCCATGCCTATTCAGCCCCGGGTCCGCACGCTGACACCGCCAGCCGCCAGCTCTGGTTTGCCTCTGCAGAGCACTCACCGCTGCGGCATCGAGGGCTGTTACCAAGGGACGGCAGGGTGGTTCTCCTGGGGGTAACGGAGCCAGGAATGAGTAGCCTAACAAAGACAACCAACACATTGCAGAAAAGCTCCTTGCTAGGCATCATACGAACCATCATCGGGGGTTATTGACGTCAGCCCAGTTTAAGCCTGAAGGATGCGTTTGAGGGACTATGTGTTTATTTACCAGTTTCTGTGAAGCATTTGCTCCTTTCCTTGAGTTGTACCACACTGTGTCAGATCTCCCTGTGCACAAGCACACCCCATTAGATTTTCTTTTTTATTTTCGTTAACCTGTCAAAAGAGAGTCTAGAAATCTAAGAGCGCTGTCATCAGGAGAGGCGAGTGATTCACACTCGACTGCGATGTTTAAAGTTTAGCCTGGCAAATGCATACTGTAACTGCTAAGGAAAAACATTCAGTGCAGATAAAAAGGGACATCTTTCTTCCCCTTTATCATCGTGCCTAAATATCCTCTTTTTGTAAAACAGTTGAGCTGTTAAGTTCTATGCTAAGGCACGTACACACTTTGGAAAGGTAATTTGAAAGCGAGTTGAGCCATGACAAATAGGGACAGCTGGCCTAATTGAATCATTTGATCTAAGACAGCTCAACTTGGTTATCCTCACTGCAGCCCACATTGATATTAGCGAGTGAATCATTAGCCATGAAATCATGTCGACTTTCCCGATGCAGCGTTCTTGACATGACAGGGAACGCAGTCTGCCTTTCATTACAGCACCAATGAGTTCTTTAGTCTGTCACAAAGGGGGGTGGGGGGGAGAAAAGGGAAAAAAAAAAAGTGCCTTGAAAACTTTTAGGCTCAGCAACAGAAAGTGATTTGCTCCTACGTACACCATAGAGCAGTAAAAGGAAAAACCCTTTTGGCAGGTCTCAGGTTAGCCGTTAGCCTCAGCCTTGTTCAGCCTCCCGTGGCAGGCACAGTCTGCTGGTGGGACACCAGGTCACCACTTAATAACTGTTTGCCTGTTTCCTAGGGTTTATTTCCTTTTGTGTTTGTGGCAGTGAGAGAGTCTGCGGCATTTGTATGGGCTATCTGCAGGAGTAACTTCTTGGCATTGTAACTCTTACTGCATCTTTGACATTTGGACCACAATTTTGGGCTGTTCTAAATCTGAACTGGACTGTTCCTAACCTAATTCACATTTCACCTAGCACAAAAAAATTTCACCGGAGTTATGTCCTAAATATCTTCAAGGTATTTAGGAAGAGGTATCACTCTTTAAAGTCCTTCCTTGACTCACAAACTAACGGACTCATCCTGCTGCCATTCAATGGAATGGAAATTTTCCATGGGAAGAAAGCCAAAGCCAGATCCCAGCCTCCTTTTAGAGGCATAGGTGGACAAAATTACCTGATGGGTTAGATCAGATTATTGGTGGCAGGACCAGACAAACATAATTTGGGCAAAACTAGGAGCCTGATGAAATCTGGATAATATCCAATCAAAGAAGAGTGACAGAAGCAGGTTTGTTGGGGTACTTTGCAAGTCAGAGCAACATGCCAGCACTGGATGGGGACAAGATTCAGACCTTGGAAAGAAAACTACTGCATCTTATCTTGCCAATAGTGGTCTAAATAGTCTCTCTGTAATTTACCAGGGGCATCAGGAGAAAAAAGGTAAAAGCACAGGGGCAGGGCAATTTATAAATCAAAACCAAGTGATTCTAAATACAAAGCAAAACAAATTGTAATCCTAACAAGATACCAGGAAGTCTAATAATGGCCCCAATTCTTATTTTCTTTGTGGGGGGTTGCTTAATAAGAGGCTTTCTTCCAGTTAAAATATGAAAGAGAGGTGCAAAGATTTTGTTTTAAAATCTGTTACCCTGTAACAAGTAGCTATCAGTTTGGTAAGCAGGGCTCTTTCCATCCCAAATGTGGAGTTACATTCTATGTCATGAAGGTTGGGAAGTGATCGTTATTTACCAGAAGGGGAAAACCTTGCCAGCTTGCCTTCTGGAGAGATGGAAATGTAACAGTAGCAAATGGGTAGAAGCTAATCAACATAGAAATTAGACGTATGGAAGGGGCACAGACTTTTTTTTCAAAGAAATAAAATAGTGAGAAATTTTGAATTCGGTGACACTGGTGTTTTTCTGAATTTTTGCATTAAAAAACCCTACCCTTTATCAGGGTGGCTACTTGGGTTCAGGACAGCTTTTCTGTTCAGTACAAATCACTGTTAGAGGACCCAAAGCTCAGGAAATTCATCTGACCAAGTTAGCGTCCTAACTGCTTGGTTATAATGGAGTAGTAATCCTTAATTGAGCTGTTTTGTGTGAATAACTATATAAATCATAGAGAAGGCAGCTATTTGTCTATTCTAGTGATTAGACTAATCGCTTGGGATGTGGGAAACCTGTGTTCAGGCCTCCCCTGTGCCTGATAAACCATGTTTACACTTCAAATACCACTAGTATATCCCTGTGGTGTTTCAGAGTGTGCGTTGGGGGCCAGGCACGTCGGACCGGGAAGCATTCCCGGTGCTGGACCTGAATTCATAAGTCCTGCACAGGCACTACGCTGCAGTCAGCAATCCCAGACTGCGCTCGACATATCTCGACTCAGTTTGGTCCAAGTAGGGATGCCAGAGCCCAGGTATCTCCATGCTATGCCCCACTGCACACATAAAAGCAAGATTGGTTATATGAAAAGCCACTTCCAAGAGATGTGTGTCTTAAAAGCCTCCAGAAACAGAGCTACCACGTTTCCCATATGTGAGCCGTCCCATGCTTATCCGTTCCTCTCGTTAGATTTATTCACTCCGCAGCATGAATCTCAGCTGTGTAACAGCTTGAAGACTGTTGTTATATTTCCCCTCAGTCTTTCAAATCAAGATGAAGACATCCCTTATTTTCCTAGCTACTTGGCAAAGATAGGACTGGGGTAAGTTTGAAATGCTAAGTTCCGGGTTTTTTTTAAATAGTTTGTTGTTCTGGGGTAGAAAAAAACAGATATATATCAGCCAAGTTTTTGGAAGGGGATTACTTCTTCACCGGTTGCAAGCCTGGGCACTAGTGAGATATACCCACCGATTTTCTGCCACTGCTTATGCTTTCTACCAACTGATTAGTTGATGTGACATATTTGTTTAGGATGCTAGTTTGTCTGCAAGAAAGGCACGATGATTATATGTAGGTCAGACCAAATGTGTGTCAATGAAACTTTCATAGAGTCATTGTCTTGCCTTCAGTATATGTCAACATTCCACAGAAAAGATGCTTCTGAAAGATTTTATTAGTTCTGATTTTTTTCATTAGCAATGTATACATGCGTGTCTGTAAAATATGTCAGATTCTCACATTTCCAAGGGAGAGGAGAACATATATATTTCAGAATTTTCTAGAAAGAACTTAAATGCCTTCTTCAAAACATCAGGAAAGTGACAGTCACTCTCCTGAGCTCTCCCAAAGCAACCTACGCACAAGGTTTCTACATTTGGAAAGTAGATTTCCTGCATTCCTAAAACACAGAGCAAGTCCATTTTTTTTTTCACTTTGGACTGTTCAGATGGTAGTAGGTCTTAAATCCATCAAAACACCCCAAGATTATTTCCCACTCTGAGCTGCAGTAAGTTTTTTCACTGCACACAGCCATCTGCAAGGGAAAACATTTCTCTGTCTACCCTTTCAGGCTGGCTGCTGAAGGAACTGAAATTTGGGTTAGCAAATGGTGAATGCCTAGCCTGCACGGATCACTTCACTATCACCCACGTGAAAGCTTTTGTGGGTGCATGAGTACACATGTGAACAAGTATTTCCCATTGTTGCCAACTCCAAGCACTGAAGCCATAGTCATAAGACTGGCTAAAAAATAACAAATTTTATGTTTATCTAAATATGTATTAAGGAAAAGTACTGAAACTTCAAATGAATGAAAAGGGTTATTTGCCATTGACTTTTTTGTGCATGTTGTCTTTGGAGAGCAACTCCATCAGTCCAGCTCAGTCAGCTAAGCTGTTGATTTTTCACAGGCATAGAAGTGTAAAATAGACAAGGGTAGAGTAGGCTATTCCCTTCGTGCATATGCTGCTCATTTTTTCTGGTTTCACATTTCTAACACTTGATAAGATCCCATTTTTCTTTTACTTTCCAACAAAAAATACTTGAATAATAACAAGCATTGTTTCTCTGCACCTTTCTGCTCTCCTTTTCTACCAGTTTTCTCTGTTTTTAAAAAGCTAATTAAAGAATGATCTCAACAAATATAATTTTCACAATGTTTTCTCAGAAAATATATACAGCTTCCCTTCCTTGATGCTAACAATCAGCAATAAAACTCAGTGAATTTTAGGGATCTTCTTTATAAACCTTTCAAAATTACAGAGATAACATTGGCCCCGATTTCTTCATCTGTCCAATTTCCTCTAAGCTAAAGATGCAAGGTTTATTTAGTACTTAAGAAAAGTGAATGTTCGCTGTCTAGGAGGAGCCTGATTTAGTAGCTTGTTTCAGCGTGTACCACTGTAATGTAATGCTTTTATTCACTGATGAATTTGAGGAGTACAGCGTTAATCACTCTCACTACCGTATGTCACCTGAATAATCAACAAACCCCAATGATACATGTTCCTAGGTCCTGTAGAGTGCCGTTTATCACCAACGCAGAGCCTGGTTATTCTTCACATGTCCTATTTGTGCAGAATAAGCAGGGAATTTACTGCATAAATAATGTTAGGTGGGTATCGTTTAAACCAGAATAGAAGGGAATTGTGTAGAGGTTTGAACCTATTCAGAGCCATGTATGTCTGAAAAGGGTAGAAAAGGTGAGAAAGTGGAACTTCATTACTCATCATAAAAATACATTTCATGTATTTATAGCACTCAAGAATGTGCTGGTGAACTGTTTAGGATGGAACCTACTACTTACATATGTCATTAGATTCCTGATGTTGACAGTCTCAACTGTAGTTCAGATGAAAGTCTTTCAGACAGATAACCTCAGCTTTTACAGGTCGGTTTGGGGTTTTCTTATAATGTCATTTGCATACACTTACCTGAGTGTATAAAGATGGTTTTGTTCTTTGCAGTTTTGAGATGGGGGCAGGACAGTAAAAAAGGTGCCCAACAAGATGACAGTGACAATGCTCCCTACCTCACAGGGCAGAGCATACAGATGTATGGCCCCTGTGCTTGCCACGTCTCCGCCCTCCTCCAACACAGATCGTGGCAGATACAGGATCTCACACTCTGTATGTATGTTATTCCTTAATCTCAACTGGGGGGTTGGGGTTCTGCTCTGCAAAGTGGTAGAAACAGTGAAAATCTAGCTCCAAGCTTCTGTCTCGTGAGGATTTAAAACTGCATTTCAAGAAGAAACAATCCAAAAGGTAACAGTGTCTGTCTTAGTATTGAAAATCTGCTTTGGCAAAGTGGCACAAATCGGGCAAACTTACACGGAACACTGAAAACAACCTGACTGGCAACAGGGGACATTTACATAGACAAAGGTGAGGTGACCCATAAGGCACACAATGGGAAATGATGGGCAAGGGTAGAATAACACATTTTTTTTCACCAAAACACCTCTCAGTGGCTTGACTGAGGCACTGCCATGTATGAGACATAAATTAGGTATTTGGTAATCCCTCAGGGACAGTCTAGTGGCTCTAACTCCCACGCTTCAAGTATTTTCTGAGGTAAAAACTTGTTCAAAATCTCAGTCTTTTCATATTTGTAAATCTAATGAGGATACTTGTTACTAAAAAGGCAGAACTACAGGAATATGACCAGCCTATAAAGGACAACACAGTGCTTCATAGTTTTACCGGAAAAGTCCTTCAAATGGTCTTGAAGAAGGTCTTTCTAGAAGCTCTGCAGCCTAGGCTGGGACAAACTAGCTCATCCTGCCACAGATAAACAACTTTATTTAGAAATTTGAGGGCTATTAAACAAGGTGAATTTCCCCAGCGAATCAACACAAATTTATTAATCCAGGTGTTACTCTAATTGTGATTCATTGGGGATAGGAACTCAGTTCAATTGTTCTCAGACTTAGACTCCTTCTTAGTGCTGTGCTGCAAACACAGAACTGGAAGCTGCAAGCTGGCTTCAAATCCTATGTATTTCCTGCCATTATTTGTACTTAATTGTGTTAGCAATTCTGGTTTTATTTTTCTATTTATAAAGATGTTTTTCACAGTTAGGTTTGCCCCTTTGATGTCTTGTACCTGCAGTACTATACTTATTTTCCAACCATAAAGGAATATTTAAAAGGAGGAAAATCAGCACCTAATCACAGAATCACAGAATCACAGAATCACAAGGTTGGAAGAGACCTTTGAAGATCATCAAGTCCAACCATTCCCATCCTATGCTAAACCATATCCCTAAGTACCTCATCAACCCTTTTTTTGAACACATCCAGGGAAGGTGACCCAACGACCTCCCTGGGCAGCCTGTTCCAGGCCCTGACAACATTTTCAGTAAAAATTTTTTTCCTAATATCCAATCTAAACCTGCCCTGGCACAGCTTCATGCCATTTCCCCTTGTCCTATCTCCTGTCACCTGGCTGAAGAGACCATCGCCCATGTCTCTGCAACCTCCCTTCAGGTAGTTGTAGGTGGTGATAAGGTCTCCCCTCAGCCTCCTCCAAGCTAAACAGCTCCAGCTCCCTGTTCCTCATATGATTTGCCCTCCAGCCCCTTCACCAGCCTGGTTGCCCTTCTCTGCTCTTGCTTGAGGACCTCTATGTCCTTCTTATGGTGGGGACCCCAGAACTGCACACAGTACTCAAGGTGTGGCCTCACCAGTGCTGAGTACAGGGGCACAATTACCTCCCTAGACCTACTGGCCACACTGTTCTTGATACAAGCCAAGATGCCATTGGCCTTCTTGGCCGCCCAGGCACACTGCTGGCTCATATTCAGCCTGCAGTCAACCAACACCCCCAGGTCCTTCTCTTCCTGACAGCTCTCCAGCCACTCTCCCCCAAGCCTGTAGTGCTCATGGGGTTGTTATGTCCCATGTGCAGCACTCTACACTTGGCCATGTTAAACTTCATCTTGTTGGTCTCAGCCCATCGGTCCAGTCTGTTCAGATCCCTCTGAAGAGCCTCCCTACCCTCAGGCAGATCAACACATACTCCTAGTTTAGTGTCATCTGCAAACTTACTGAGAGAACATTCAATCCCTTCATCAAGGTCATTGATAAAGATACTGAATAAGACTGGACCCAGGACTGAGCCCTGGGGGACGCCACTCATGACCAGCCACCAGCTGGATATTGTTCCATTCACCACCCTTTGGGCCTGTCCATTCAGCCAGTTTTTAACTCAGTTGAGGGTCCACCTATCAAGGCCAGTGGCAGCCAGTTTCTCAGTCAGAATGCTGTGAGAAACTGTGTCAAAGGCTTTACTGAAGTCCAGGTAGAGCACATCCACAGCCTTCCCCTTGTCCATTAAGCAGGTCACCTTGTTATAGAAGGCGATAAGGTTAGTTTGACAGGATCTACCTTTTGTAAACCCATGTTGACTAGGCCTGATCCCCTGGCCATCATGCATGTGCTGCATGATAGCTCCCACAAATCAGGACTGTGATAGACCTCGTTCAGTTAGTGCAGACTTTACTATCATAGACAATCATGTAACTTAAACCTTTCACAAACTCCACTTGCTGAGGGTGCACTCAACCCCACTGTCCATGTCACTGAGAAAGTTGTTAAACAGTGCCAATACCAATACAAGTCCCTGAGGAACACCACTCTTCACTGATCTCCACTTAAACATCAAGCCATTGACCAGAACTCTCTGAGTGTGACCATCTAGCCAATTCCTTCTCCATCAAGTGGTCCATAAGTGAAAGTCTAATTGAAATGTCTTTACACAGAATCAAGCAGTAAAGAAACTCTCATTCAGCCACTTCCACTTAACATCAGAAAAAAAAGTCTCAAAACTCAGAGCCAAAAATTCTCACCCACTTATGCCATTATTTTAAAGTATAACTATTAGAAATTAAATGAAATTCCCCAGTTTCCCTTGTCACATTCCATGTAATCTTATGTAATCATAACACATGAGTGAAGACATTCACTTTCATTTTGAATGCAAGGCAGAATCTGTAGCTGGACTCTAATCACAGGTTCTTGAAAACTTTCCCTTTTCTCAGTCACATAGTTTGTTCCCTTAGTTATGCTAGTTTGACAACACTTCAGATCACTACTAAGGATTAATGCAAGATCGAGAGCGGAATGGAAAAACCTGCTTTCTTTTCGGCTTAAACTAACAATAAGTGGAAGACCCTCATCCTCTTTTGAACAATTTTCACCACATCCAGGGTGAAAAGCTCAATGCCTCTGTGATTGCTACATTACTAATGGTTCGCCATAACACACAAGTTTTTTGTTATGCTACTTTAAGCTTAAAAACCTTTCATTTCCTAATCAAACTTACTATCGCTACAGAATCTGAACATCACTAGCTCTATTCAAACCTCAGCCAAATGAGTTTTAACATCCTAAAACTTGAGAGCTTCATTAAATGTTAATTTAATGTGTGGGGTTTTTTTCCAGATTAATTTCAGACTAATTTGCATATAGGTGTTTGTGCAGCTCAAGCAGTATCTTTCCTTTCTGTCAGTTCCATCATCTGGTGGACAGTGGAAAGAAGAAAATGTATAGAGAAGATGTACAGTGATGAAGCAAGTTGAGGAAGATTTAATTACAGACTGTTATTACATATTTTGCGCTGGCAAGCATGAAAAGGTAAGAGAACAACATAAATTTGCTAATGATTAGAGTGATAGAAGATACTGGAACATCTTAGATAAATAAACTGGGCAGTTTGAAACAGCAGTGCAAGGTACATGACTATTATTAATGCTACTGCACTCACTGCTGAAGTTTAAAAATGGTTTGACAACATAGTATGCTTTATGCACATCAAATGAATTGAGTATTTCTACTCACACGGTTAAAAATACATAAGAAATTTCAGAAAGTGGGTTTATGGGTGTCTGAGGGAAACCACCACAGATGGGTATGGGAATTCTGAACTGTTGTGAAAATTGCTAACACTTGCAAAACACTAGCTGAAAGAAAACAGAAAAATATTCTTGCTGCTCCCAGCATAATCATTTATTTATTAGGGACATGCCATTTATGTTTGGAACTTTTTCATATGTTTCCAATAGAGTTTGTCCACAGGGAGAAGTTAGAATGAAGTTAGGTCTGAATATGTAATATTGTAATGCTCAGATCCAGAATCTTATTAATTATTTGTTTAGGGAGCCTGCAGATCTGACCTCCATACCATGGTTTGGGTTTCCATGAATAGCAGTAAAACCCCAAATTCAATTACTGAGAAGTTATCTCTGCATCACATGCCTCCTTGCATGTTCATACAATGCAACCTGTTATAATTCCGCCAGGTATTTAATAGATGGTCTTCTAGAACTCATTAAGCACTTCATATCCCCATCACAGTTAAATGGACCTGTTACCAACATATGTTGCAGAAGATACACTAAATGGCCAATAACTACAGAATTAACACTATGCTGTGCCGATTGGAGATGGAAAGGATGGACACCACTCTCCCCTGAGCCTCTATAGCACAGAGGCTGGATGTCACCACTTAGTTCTGCTCCAGCATCTTCCACACCAGCAGCAGCCCAGAGACCCACACCATCACTTCCATGTCAGGACACTTCAAGTACAGTCCCTGGGGGATCGGCAGGAGGTCTCTCAAGAGGAGAGAGACAAGATGCCTTGCCCCTTAAGAAGAGCCAACCACATGTGATAGGGACAATGGCTTAAATCACTGACTGCCAAGAAAAACATCGGTTTGATTGGGGGCCACGAGAGAGAAACATAAAGCAAAACCCATTAAATAGCTAGAGCAGAGCAGTAGCTCCTACAAAACAATCTGCTAAAAATGGCAATTCCCAATAAATCATTCTTATCATTGTACCCTAAGTGCTATCTCATCGTAGCTCACAAAATAAAACATTGTCAATCTGAGTAATAATAAAACAAACACTGAAATCATACCACAATATTGACAAAATGTAAGATAATCAACAAACTATTAGAATGGGCCTGTTGACTCAAGCAAATGGAATGTAGTAGAACAGCTGTTCACTTTATCCTGCCCATAAAGGAAAACCTTGGTGACTCACTGAGGGCTTTATGAAATACCAGGTTGGGTTTTTTTCCTTCCCTGGTATAAATAGAATTCTTCAGCCCTGTCTCGTGTGTCCAGCTTGCACCTATCACAACCTCTGCTTGCTATAGCAAGTGCTATTAAACAATTACCACCTTTGACAAGGAAATGAGATAAGAAAATCACTAATCTATTTACAAAATTGTTAACAGTGAGTTAAGTGATTTAGCTTCCACCAATGGGCAGACAAGAGCCTAAGAGCTTTTGGGAGCCTTTTCAGCTTCCGCATCAAAATGTAAAGAGGTCCAATGGGAGCAGAAATGAGATTTTCTTGACTGATGCCAGAAAATATTCTTATTTGGGCTTTCAGGAAGAAGGCATGGTAATAAGCATGACTTAGGGGAAGCTACAGCCCAAAGAGTCAATTCTAGATCTCAATCATAATATTTCCTTGTTCGTGAACTTGAAATAATAAAGACATTATAGAACAAAACAGATGCTTAGGGACACTCCCTAGGGACTATAGACTTTCTAGATTATTTTTTTTAGCATTGAGTCACAACATAGTGCAAAGACATTTATTTCCCCAAGGACTTGCAGTTTCTAGAAAAAATAATGTTGTTTTATCATTGGTTTAAATACTGAAATAGCATTTAGTATGCTGCGTGCAAAAGCACTCAAATAATCTCTAAGACATTGCATAGCAAAGTAGAATATATCTAAATTGCTCCATCAGTGCAATTATAAAAAACTACTCAAGGTTGGAAAGTTAAACTAGAGGAATACATTTACATAAGCATGACTATATTCATTTTTGATGGCTCATACTGAGTAGCACAATGAAGATGAAGCCCGGAAAAAGGCAAGGACCTAGCCCTACCTTTTGAGATCGCTGCTCTGAGATGTAGCCCAGCAGGTCTCACAGGGAGCTGTGAAGCTGAACCTAACATTTTAAAAACTGAAGGTTTAGGGAGAAGGTAGGACACAAAAAAAAAATCTAAAAGCACCTGTAGCTGTAGAGAGAAAAAATTCTGCCAGTATAGGAGGGACCAGAAAAAAATCCAGAAAACCAAAATCAAACAAAAAAGATCAAACAATCAACTACAATTAAAAGCATAATACTTGTTGTTGTTGTTATACGTAACATTTACAAATGTGTGTGCTCAACATGTGCCAACAATGCACCAATACACATTAGCTCACATACTCAGCTGCTGGATGAGACACTTCATCAGGTGGGAGCAAATTACGAAAGATGCTACATCATCTTTGGGGGTACAGGGTCTGTCTGCTGCAATGAGCAGCCCAAACTTGCTAGTCTGATGTAACAATACCTATTTCCCCGGAAAACAGAGGGCATTTCCAACCAGTTATTTCCAAAGACTGAGGAGGCCAGGCAGGGCTCCTCCACCACCACCACCACCAAAAACACCACAGCCACCACTGACCCGCATTTTGCCGGGGCGGGGCAGGGGGGGTGGCGGTGGAGGGGCCTGGCTGGGAGCATCCGGCTGGCAGTTGCTAAGAGACAGCACATGCCAACGTGGCTTGAATGGGAGCCAGCCGAAACGGCGGGACTGCAGGAGGGAATGGCTCACACCCGGAATACCAACTCCTGGCATCTTTTTCCTTCGACTCCCGCCGGCTCCTTAGCGTTGTGGGAGTCGGCTTTGATTGGGGCGGCTTTTGTGCAAGGGATGGGGGCTTTGCCAATTCTCCCCGGTCCTGCTTCGTAGCATTTATTGATAATGGCAATGTGTTAATTATAGGAGACTCGCTCACGGATTGTGAATCCAGCAGGAAGGAACACACTGCAGTACAAAATGTTCCCCTCGCACCGACACGCGCCCACCCGTCTATTTTCCTCCCATTTGAATTACTTTCCATTTGTCTCTCAATATTGCTGCTTCTCTTTTGTTTGCTGAGGAACCGGAGCTGGTCGGATGGCAGAATGGGTCTTCCAGACAAAAGCATCGCATTCAGTGCCCCCCATAAGCTCTTCAGTGCAAGAGTGAGCACTGGGAAATGGTCAGGCGGCTCTGAAAATCTTCATGAAACTCCAGAGTTCCTTGGAGTTAACTCTAAAGGCTGCTCCCCAAAGACAAAAAAGAAACATTTTATTCCAACAGGCATGCCAACAAGTTGTCCATTTGTCCACGCTGTTCAGCAGACATGTTCACGTAAGCCATAATTAGTCACAGAATAAGCATTAGCATAATTTTCTTACAAAGAACTTTCTGACTGTTGCAGCTAAAGGTTTTTGGCCAGGAGTGTTTCTGAATTTTTATACTCAGATTTCCACTCTAGATTGGAAGAAAGAAGAGTCTTCCTTCATCAAATACCAATCCATGAGAAGTAAAGCCACTTTTCAGAAGTGGTGAGGGTTCATGAAAATCACAACTAAAAAGCAGGGTAAAAGTGGGATTAAAAGTGGCTCACAAAACTGATTTACTTTTTTCCCGGACTATTGCTGTGTTTCCTGAACACCCTTTCAATGCAGAGTTAACCAGGAGTACTGGTTCTGTGATAGGAGACACACACACTCCAGCCATGTCTTAGCAGCTAGCAAACAGGAAGGAAGAAAAGGTCACCTACTATGTTGGATTTAACTTAAGAACAGCAAAATTTCCCATCTTCCCACTTGCCACAGAGGATGATTTTAGAAAGACTCAACTGCTCCGGTCCCTGGGGAAGCTAAAGATGACAACAGTCAGAAATCAAATGTGAGTTATCCTCTGAACACTGACCTAAAACCACTAGCAGTGTACTGAATTTCTCGTTTTGCATTTTATCAGGTCCCTTCTAAACAATGATCAAGTCACACCAGAAGAATACGGCTGAGACCCTCCATAGGAGTGCTTGTGTTCAATTACATCGGTCTGTCTCTCAAAAACCAGCAAACAAAACCTCTACACATTCAGTTTCTTACCTGAATATGTTTAGTCATAAGAAGCGTGTGGCCCCTTCTGCAAAGCACTACTTGGCAAGACCAATTAGAACAGTAGAAAAGAAGGTAAGTAAAGTGAAAAAAGTATTTGAGAATGGCTGTCTACTGTTCAATATATAGTTAACAGATGATCAAAGTAACATATTTGGGACAATTCCCCATCAATCTTTAATTTTCTGCAACTTCTACTGTCTCCTAAGATGTTAAGTGCCCTAATGCAGCACAAAAATTTAACATGCAGAGTCTTAAAAGAGAAATAATAGACACTCCATTACCAAACCTCAGTTAATATATCTGTATTAATGCACATCATTCTTAGAAGACTAACCAAAATATGTTTACCTGGAAAGCTAATCTTTCATTCACATACCTAATCATTTTTAGCTTCCTTAGAGGCCTAAATTTTAAGAGCTTTAACAGGCTTTTTTTTTTTTTTTTTTCCAGGTTAAGAGGGCTACATATCATTTTATAAAACCAAACCTTAAATATACAAAACTAAATGTCCAGGCCTGCAATTCTCTATCATATCAGTCCCAAGGAGGTAAATGAAATGTTACAGTGGCAATGAGACGACAGAATGGACTGTTCATATCCTATGAAGTCTTGCCCTGAAAACACGCTCTTTTCCAACTTTATACAGACATAATCCTTAATTCACCCTTGGTTTGGCAACTTCCCCCAGTGGGGAAGAGTTAGAGATGAAATGACAGTGCAATAAGGACACAGTGGCAGCCCTATTTCTGAATTCACTGGTTTTTGTCAGTTTTTGTTACAATATTAAAATCATTTAAATCTGGGTGTAGTTTTTTCTGTGAAGCAGACAGGCTATTGACACTGTGTGACACGGGTGACTGGGGGAGATTTTGCATGTCACAGTATATTTGCGCTTTGACTGTCCTACCTATGGATAGATCTGTTATTAAAAGCTTCAGTTTATGCTATCTTCCTGCAGGCCATTTCTTTGAGTTGATGAAGCAAATAATGGTTTTTGTTTTGCTTTAACACAGCTTTTAAGGGGTTGTCAAAGAAAGACTGACGAGGGGTTAAGAATTTCTTTTTGAAGTTGTACAGAATTACCAACTAATGAGTTGATTTCTTTGATGGGTCTTTTATAGTTGGCTGCAGCTGGACAAGAATCAACCACAAAGGGATCTTGATTTTGTTCATCGTTAATTCCAACTCAACAGATGAAGTCTGGCTATCATTGTCACCTTCACAGTTTGCCTTTGTATTATGTGAAGCTCGCATACTCAATTAACAATCTGATTAGCAAGTTCTTGCATTCTTCAAGTGGCTTTCTTCATTACTGCCAACATATCAGGTCCTTCAAGCAGGATTATAAAGCCATAATGCTTTTTTGGCAACGACATAATTTATAATGCTAGTATTTAAGATACTGAAGTACACAGGCTAGCAGAGGAAGTTAGAAATGAACTTCAGAAAGAAACTAAGAGCCTGAAAGATATTGAGAGAGTTATTTCATTAGCAGTTACAGCAGAATTAATCTTTTTTCCCTCCTTTGTACAGAAGCTGCGTGTAACAAGGAGGTTTTTAGTTTTGCAAGTGTGGTTCAAATTATCGAATTCTTACAGAATTAAAACAAACCAAGAAATTGCTCCTTTAGCAAAAGGCCCAGGTGTTCTGGACTCTGGTGGAGCAAAGTAAATGCTGCTCTGGACTGGAAACCGGTATCAGTAGCTGCTTCACAACAAGTAGATGCCATAACCCTCTCTGACTCTCTTCTCCAGTCCGAAGCCTGGAATCACTCTTCCAGGAAGTCAGACCTAATGGGAGCATGTGGCAATAGCTGAACTTGTCATGTGTTTGAGCTTTGCTTCAAATTTACATGATTTTTTGTTAAGAATAAAACCCAGAATATTGAGCAACATTTGGTTAGCAATTAAAAATTATGTCATGTTTGTGTCTAAGGGAGGTACACTGACTTAGTCAGATTTGATGTAGATGAAAATGTGCTGTTTGATTTCATAACTGCACTTAGCCCCATACAAAAGCGGAAGCAAACACACAAAAGATGACGATGACTTTTTAAATGAAGTTGTCCTATTGCAAACATACAAAGAAGAAAAGACAAAAGCAGGGTGGTGAAATACATTACATTTACAACTTCATTGACTATGATGTCATAGTCAAAAGAACTTGGGGTTCTTTTCTATATTGTATCTAGAAGGTGCGAACTGAACTGTCCCATCTTTCTCCCTGATTATCTGAAAGGGAAAGTTTTGTATCCACTTAACTGTATAAAAAGCTCGTGTTTCTTAGATTCCTTCTATAAATAACACAGAAGAAATACAAAACTTTTCCCTATTCCCTTTGTAAAATCACGTCATGTTCCCATAATGCATTGAGAGAGACCCCCACTACCCTCACGTCCACACAGTGGAAGCAGTTTCTTCCTTCACACTGTCCTATGGAATAGGCCATTGAGATATGACGCTAGACTGGACACTGCACGCTTCAGAGGATGCTGCATTCCCTGGGGAAACATGAAATGACAAGCCTTTCTAGAAATATAAAGGTGAAAAGAAATCACAGTTTTTCAAGGAAACACTTGCACTTTTATTACTGCTTCTAAAGGTTTATATAATGCTTTGCACTGGAATAGCACTCTCTCTACTCAGTGATCCCAAAATCCTTTGTAGTAATCTTATTTCACCCTGTGACAGCCCAACGAGATAGGCAAATAACACCATCTCCTTTATATAAATTGGTCAGTGAGTCTGAGAAAGTTAAGCACCTAATTCAAAGCCCATTAAAGCAAATGAAAAGACTCCCAGCAGGCTTTTGGTCAGTTGCTAATGAGACATCTCAGGTCATACAAAAAATTTGTGACAGAGAGCAGAACTCAAGTGTCCTTTTTCCAATTCATGTAGCTTAGGTAGACATTGTCCACCTTCCATATAAAAAAGATTTTTCAAAGGGCACATTTGTGTCTGTCATTCTCACAGCAGAGTGTCAAACCTGTAAGGTGATATTACACAGATTAAAGAAATAGCTACATGGCAGAAGGTCCCAGGTGGGCACAGAGAGGTCTCACAATGAACAGCTATCCAAATCACGGTTCCAGGAAATTAAGGACATATTTCAGACCAAAGTGACCCAAGTGTGTGCTGACCATTTTTATAACTACAGGAAATCTTCACCAACTGAAGCATGGAGAAATAAGAGAAGGAATAATAACCTGATGGGAGGTGGTAAAGAAGATGTAGCCAGACAGTTCTCAGAGATTTCCAGTGATGGGACAAGAGGCAATGAACACCAACTGAAAAGCAGTAAATGCTGTTTAGACAGAAATAAAAACTTTTTTACTCTAAGGGTGGTCACACACTGGCACAGGTTGCCCAGAGAGTCTGTGGAGTCTCCGTCCTTGGAGATATTCAAAACCCAACTGGACACAGTTCTGGGTAACTCGATAAAAGTTTCTTAGTAGCAAACATTGCTTTTATTGTTAACTATTTTAACCCCTATTAGGTCCTCCCAGGGACCTGGGCAGATTCAGACTCCTTTTCAAAACTTGTCTAGGTCTCGACAGATGTGGTCTCTACCCATGAATGAGGACATCCAACACAATACCACAAAAACATCAATGCTGTATTTTATTTATGGATACACTTACAAAGCATATATTTGGAAAGAACATAAACTCCTCAGAAAAGAACTAACTCTCCTGACACCAAGTCTCTTCAGATATTAGATAGATTCTGAAACTAAGGAGAAATAATTTCATTAAAAATACAAGTCATTGATTTACTTAATGTCTATTTAAAGCTAACTAAGACTGTTCTACAAAAGGTAGCTCTTTGAAAGTCATGACCCCACCCCTCACACGCATTTTAGTCACCACAATCCCATACTGAGTGCAAAAGGTAGAGTTAAGCAACACATTTCCCTGAAATGGCAATGAAGTGCAGCCAAAATAGAGATAATTATTTTAATTAATGGTAATGATTTTAACGGTTGAACATTTTAACTAATTAATTATGATTGATTGCTTGTTACTAATCAGGAATGTGATTCAAAGTTCTAATTGAAAACCTGAGAGCAACGGGCACTAAAATATGATATACTTCTGCTGAGAGAACAGGCATTTATTTTTGATATGAAACACTTCAAACTAAAATTCATTTTGACATTTAAGATGGCCAGGAAATAATATACATGTCCTTCATGCACAGACACAGGAATCTGACAGTACCCAAATAACCAACTTGAGCGAAAACGGGGTGCTCTTTCTGCTCTTGTTTGAAATCTGCTTAACCCTCCTGCGCTACGTTCCCTGTCAACACGGCATCACGCTGTCATACTTTAGTACACGAGGGAGAAGCTAACTGCACAATATTTATTCAGGATATGAACTCACTGAAGTAGCTTTATAGATCTGAAGCTGTTCTAAAGATCTCAGCGAGGCGTTTATTGAATTAAATAGCCCCACGGATATGCTTCCTCACCAACACACCACTCCTGGCATCTGCAAGCCTGGGCTGAGGAGCACACTGGTAGACCAGAAACATTCCTACTAGGAAAATCTCCCATTGCATCTGTACACCAGCAGCAGCCACCCTGGTGCTGCAAGTGGCACTGCAAGGGGACTCCATTCCCCCGGGTTGCAGGGGTGCATCCCAGGGACTGGGGGCCACGTCTCACCCACCCGCTGGCAGCCAGGACTATGGGGCAGTGGTAGGGTTTACCAGCCACAGCTGTGTGCCCCAACACTGCTACCCAGAAAGCTGGAGCACTGCGAATGACAGTGGGGTGTATCGAGGAAAAACAGCTGCGGTGCCAGACTTCCCTGGGATGCCAGGGGTTGCTCAGCAGCTGCAGCATGACCAAGCCATCTGTCCCACGGGCTGATGGGCACCACGCACAGGGTGGCAGCAGGAAGACCAAGAGCCCTCCCACTAAACCTGAAGACTGCAAGGAGAGGAAACAAAATGCCACAGGGGATAGTTTGGCACTGCCCTTTAATAGGGGGTAAAGGCAGGTTACCTCTGACAGGGACATTCCTCCTTATACACTTACCATGGCCTCATTTTCTCTTCCCTTCTTTCAGTTTCGTGTCATATTTAGACACCCCACAGCAAGCTGTTCTGACAAATAACTTATCTTTTGAGGAAAAAGGGGACAAAAGCTCCTGTCAGCAGCAGCCCATAGCAAATGGCTTAGGTGGAACGGCCAAAAGCCTGCAAAGAGAGAGAGATGTAAAAGAGACAGAAGTCCCAAGAATGATGCACCTCATACCACAAGCAGGAAACACTGATGAATGGGGAGGTCTGCAGTAGCCCCCTTTCCAGGAGGGGGACACCTAGAACTGGGCTGAAAACAGATCCTGTCTCAAAAATTTGGAGTCATAAATCTTCCCCTGATACTGGTACCTCCCTGCAATGCAAATCTTGATAAATTAAAAAAAAAAGAGAGAGAAGAAACAAAAAAGAAAAAGGGCTGGCTTGGGAAGAAGGGGGTAAAGCAAGAGTTGTAGTGCCACTAAAATGTTTATAGAACAACCATGAAGCTATTTCACAGTTTTGATAGAGGATTTGCTCCCTCGTTATCTGATTTTAAAAAAGGAGAATCCCCAAAGTACCATTTGGCAACTACTATAAATAAATGTTGCAGGCATAATATTGCTTTCCTTTTTCCAAAAAGCATTTAGTTTTACAATAAATGAATGGGTTAGAAACATGTAGAGCTGAGTTAAGAGAATGTGACATTTTAAACACAGCTCTGATACTGCAGGTACCAGTGAGAGCACCCAGCATAGGTAGTGCCTGGTCTGAACTGGCAGTGGTTGTGGTAAAGTCAGATCCATCCCCACGCTGAGCAGGCAATGCCATGGGACTGCACAGTGGCTGCTTACGAGTGTGCAAATGACTGGAGTAAATACCACAGCAGAGAACAGAAATTCAAGGACTCTGGCCATCTTCACCGTGTCACTCAGCCCCCGGTTTTGGGGCTCCGACTGCTTTTTGTGTGGCTCAGGGGTCTGTGCATGCCTGCCTCCCGGTTCAGACCAACCACCGCAGTGATGAAGTGCCTGAGAATCCTTGGGCACTTAAATCTAATCCCGTGTACATGACCAAAAAATACACCTCACCAAGTACTTCGTCACGACCCAGGGTTAAGCAGTCATCCTGCTTGAGGTCACCTAAACCTTCCAAAAAACAAATGTGATCAGACCTATGCTTAATTATAGTAGTGTTTGCTCCTGAGTTCAGCATGCTCATGATACTGTAGTGTGTAGAAGACCCTTCACTCCCACCCCAGAACCCACCAGGAGTGGCAGCTCAGAAACAAATTCATGAGTGGACCAGGTCTCCCCAATTTAGCCCACTGAAGGAATACAGGCAGGACCAAATTAATTCACCTTCATTTCCCACCATAGATGTATCAGTGACCCTAATTCAACCTCTAAAGTAGAGAGAATGAATTCCATCCCTGGGCATTTACCTGCTGTGTTAAACCATTCAGTTAATCTTAGAAGAAGAGAAAAAGAGAAATAAAAGGTTGACAGCTTTGCTGATCTGAAGAAGGTTAGAAGGGAGCCAGTCTCAAAGGTACCTCTCTTCACATCACAGGCAGAGAATTCAGCTAATGAAGCATACAAATAGCTTTAAAGACTTTACCACAATTCTTTCCTAATTATTTGCACCATGGTACAACTTCCCTTCCATAACACTCTTATTGCACCATTTCCAGGCATTACCCCACTCTAGTTCCAAGCATCAAGCTGATGGAACCACAGTTTCAGGGTGTATGGCTGCTGGCCTAAACCCAGGGACAAACCAGGAGTGACTGTACTCTTAAGTTTACTATTTACATATTGAGCTGTTTAGCTAGGGGGGAGGGAGGGAAATTATATTTGCTGATTGCATAAATAAGCCCCAAAGCTGTAGCCCTATGCGTTCTGCTCCTTTGAAGGGCTGCCGTATCATATTAGCAGTCATCAGAGGAAACCATGCCTAGAAACTTCTCTGAAAAGCTGCAGCACTTCAAGAAGGATCAGAAAGAAATGTCACCAGGCAATAGTCCCTATTGCCCCTTTAGCATAATGGCTCAGGAGAGAGAGATTACAACAGGTTTTCATCATGAATATCTTGTGTTTGAGCAAGGAGCAATTTCCTGACAGCTTTGATTCCAAATTTCAACATTATGTCACTTGCTGAAGTATCAGACACATCATTAACCAGCTCTAGCAGGTTTTGTTATGATATGATGAGTCAATATCTGCCTAGAAAATTTAACCCATTTTTTTCTCTTCCGCATGTTGAACAAGCTCTATCCTGGAAATGCCTGTCTTTCTGAACAACATTTTATCTAAATTCTAAAATACCCTCTGATGCCTCAGTATTTACACAGCACTTGCACATGCTAGTGCCTTATTCTCCAGCATTTCCATGAAGTAGCTCTACACAAGATTCAGAGTGCTTTCCAGACCTAGCTTTAATTGTATTCCCTCTCTTAGGCAGCAAAGCGTTATCCCCCCCCACATACACACACACCAATTTCAGGAAAAAAAGGGAGAGATCTGCGATACCTCACTGACTTCTGCTGGATAGCTGTGGGTCCAGGCCCTCCCAAGAGCCGGCTACCAGGACGCACAGCAAGCTCAGACACCCTTGTGATGCTGCTGCTCCTGGGGCACCCCTTCCTTCTCTCTCATCGCACACTTTGTGTGCACAGCACCAGAGGAAAGGAGCATCCCAGCTTTTACGAAAAGTGCCGTTTCTCAGCAGACTTGCTGGGTGGTCCTGGTGATCTAGAAACTGATGTGCATTGCTGTGTAGAGTGCTTTGCAAGACCAATGTCTAGGAGGGGTTTTTTTACACTTAGGTACTTTAAGTATGAAAAATTCTCAGTAACCTGTGCATCAAGGGCAGGGCTACATAAATTTCTAAATCATGGTGGAGAAAAGGGGCAAATTAGATGTTTCCCAATTGTCCTAAAACCTGTAAACAGCAGAGAGGCGGGCCAGGTGTCACCCTCAGTTTAGTCCAGCTGAGGGGAAAAATAACTAAGTTATAGGCATGATTTGGAAGCTATGTTGCAACATTTGAGGAGTGAAAGCTCAGTAGGAAACAGCTGCTTCTGAACTGCAGTAGCGTGCGTGAAAAATGTAGGAGACTGACAGCAGAGATGCGTATGAGAAATCAGGAGCTGCTATTGTGCAGTGCACATCACAGAAGCAAAAAAGAAGACAGTTTCCCATCCAGTTCACATCTGACTCCAACCTCCAAAAAGAAGTGCAGCACACAACCTCATCTGGAGAAACAACTTAAGTTCCCTTTAGTTGCCTAGAACCTTAAAAATTCAGCTTCAGCCAGGCTTTCTTATGAACCTCTGCTTGATCTGGGAGCAGGGAGGCTGTCTGAAAGCAGGCGTGACCTGGTATTTGCTAAAATGTATTTTCTACACTACCTATCTGTATGCATTTAGCACATATTTTCTGTTTCTTCAAAGCTACTATGTGAAACATTTTCATCAAAATATGTTTGTCTGTTCAAATGCTTTGTAATATGCTTAAAGCAATGCATTGGGGTTTGTGAAACTAACTGTCAGCCCTGTTTTATTTTCAGCAGGTTATGTTTATTACTTGGAGGACTGCTTCCCCTTTCCAGAGAGAGGTGGGGAAAGGCAAGCCTATGAGGATCTTCTCCTGGGAATCTCTTGCATGCTGTCTGCTGGAGGACCATAGCAGGGGTATATGTTGAGATAATGTCATGGGTTATGCTCAGAGAGGAGGGTTAGCCCTGGACCATTAGTCCTGAGCTTTAATGCTGACTATTTTTGGGTAATAACATATGTATTTTTAAATTAAGCTTCCTGAAACCTGAATTAGATGTAAATTTAGCTTCAGGTTCTGCCTGTTACTTCCTGTGCTGTTTCTGAACAACTCATCTACTCACAAAATGAACCCCAAAATAAGTATTTCTTAGCTGGTAGGGTGAAATGTCAGTGCAACAAGCCAGGACTCAGGCAAATATTTTTGGAGGTGTTCATACGTTTTGCTTGGCTCCAAATAAAGCTGGTTTTCATTAACACTGTATCCTCTGTATTTATGAACTTGTTCTCCCTTTCTTCAGAAAAATAGAGTCAGAGGCAGCAAAGTCACAAAGCTAGCTGTCAGTTGAAACATCAGCTTTGCCATCACCAGTTGCTCTCCCAAAAGCTGTTCCAAGTTTCTCACCACTTAGAGCAAAAGTGAGTAGGAAGTTAGAGGCTCTGGTTCAAAATTCATTCCTGGTAGGTTACACCTACATCTGCTATGTCTGTTGATCATTAATTAATATCTCTAGAAATACTTACCTAAATTAATATTGTGCAGAGAGAAACATAACTGCATAGGCTTTTTTTTTTTTTCTAAGTTGTCATTCAATCTATCAAGATGGTACAGAAGAACAAAAAATCGACTGTGATTTGACCTGGTGCCCTTCCTCTCTTGCAAGGCTGCTTCGAAATGTGCTTGTTCAATACGGCAGCAGCTCAGACCTCAGTTTTCTACTGAAAACTGCATTGGAAAGGAGGGTCAGATTGCAGCATCCTCAGACAAAGGGTGGAATTGAGACAGAGAAAAATCTTCTCTGCATTAACATGAGTGTCACATGAGTAGGCACATATTTCTCAGACTGAGACATTAGGCATTGTTATTTCAGCAGATGACTGTCAATTGAACAGAAAACAACAACAACAACAACTGTTTGTTGGTAGCCCCAACAGAAACACTAAGTGTTCAGTAGAATAAAGCTGCCTTTCAGCCTAACTGGTGACTTGTCAGCGGGGAAACTGAGGCACGGGGCAGCTTTTGCTGTCAGCACCTTTGCCAGGAGAAAAAGGCTTTTGCAGACTGCTGGCCTGATTTCTTCCAACACAAACCAGAATATTTCCAACTCTCTTGCAGCTCCCAGCCCCTCCAGGAGTAGAAACTCTTCCAGCTGGTACCAAAATTGTCACCTGTTAACTGAAACCAGATCTCAGAGGTGCAGTGGTAACAGTCTCTGACTGTCAATAGAAAGCCATTTCCATTTTGTGAAGCCTCAACTGTGAACTTACTCCAATTGTTCAGGGTTTTGTTATGTTTTCATTGCAGAATAAAACAATATCGAGAGCCTTCTTAATTTCTCTATAATTTGGAAAATCATTCAGAACAGCCAATTCGGTGATAACTGTATTATTAACTCAGTAGGATGCCACTGGCTTAGATCATCTCCTCTAAAGCATTCCAGTAAGAAAGGGAGAAAAGCGATGGAAAGGAGGTGAGTTGGAAGGAGAGAAAACTTACTGTGAAGAATGCAGAAGTCTCTTTGACTGTTTAATAGATAAGAATGAATGCTGCTGTTTAACTAGATCCAGCCACTGAAATATCTAATTAAAACTGATGTGCTTATTTAGTTTCCAATTCATCACAGGTGGGCCCACATTAATGTGAAAATGAAAGTAAATTACCAGCATTTGGCAATCTCACTGAATGTCATTCACATTATTAGCTCAAATCTCAGAATGCATTTTAAAATATGGTTCATAGGTAATAATGTGCCTGAGAACAAGCAAAACCTCGAATCTCTGTCTTTCAGAATTTTCCCTGCATGTGTGATTTCAAACTTTACTGGGGGAGCTGCTGGTTAATGAAGTTCTGCGCTCAAGTGCCTCACTGACGAGGGAATGTCACCCACTTTCTGACCACTAATACCACTCAGGAATGGTTGTTTATACTGGCCCCACTCCTACCTGCCCCCTCCCCTCCAGCTAGAAGCTCATAATAACTCCAAGCTGTTTTAATTGTAACCAGGTTTCAGGCTCACAGATCACAGAGCCCCCCTGTGCTCCAGCCACGGCGCATTCGGCTTTATAAATGTGCAACAGAAAAGGGAAAAATATCTGTGAAAATCAAGTAGCTTCCAAAAGTACTTGATTTTCATATATATATATATATAAACATATCCTTTATAAAATTTATCATGCATGTTTTAGGCTGATTGGAAAAAGAGAAACTCAAATGAGTTGGAGTTTGACTTAGAAAATCTATGCAAATCTTGAAAAATATATAAGGGTGCATTCAAGCCACCGGTTTTTAAGAACCGGGTTTTTTCCCAAAGCTGAAAGAGGGCCTGGATTTTATTGCTAGGGAAGTTACATCCATTTAAATCCTCTTTGAAGGATTCTAATAAACTGAAATGATTTTTCCAACTCAATTTTAGATTGAGTCACTGTAACCAAGACCTCATAAAATGAAGGACCACACTTGGGGGCTTATCCTAGGCACTTGATGTGATGGGTCTCCAAAACATAGGGATGCCAGGTTTTGGGCCAAATTTCTCAAGTTCACACACTTACTTTCTCTTACACGAAATCACAGCATTATCTTCAGTATTATTGGTAACTTAGAACTGGAACACATGGTTACTACAGTGAAAAACACCATTTTTGTTTCAAGACTTCAAAATATTTTTTTCCTCTGCTGCTTTCAAAACCCATGCTTTTCTTTTATAAAAATTATTGTAAAAATATTTTCACTGGACTTAAAAAATACTTTAGAAGTCTTTTTCTGTTTTAATATTTTCCCTACTACTCTTTTGAAACTAAAAAAAAGTGAGGAATGAACAAAATTATAAAATCTTTTGTAAATGAAAACTTAATTTTATTTTCTTTACTTTTAACTTTATTTTCTGTTTCTTAGAACATATTGTTGTCACAAGAAGGGTTTTGAATTTTTTTTTTTAAAGGGATACTTTTTCCTCATAGAAATTACATAAGGGAATTTATTAAAATCTGGAGTGACAGTTATTTTTTATACCCATATATACACACACATCTATATGAAAATGTAGACAAGTTTCTTCACTAATTACACATGAACTGAGACCTGTGTTTTTAATGGACAAAATTGTTTTTTCCTTGGCCAAACAGCTATGTCAAGGCAGCGCAGCCCCGTGCAAGCACAATTTTGAACTCAGTCTCCCATTACCAGCTACAACAAAACATTCCCAAGAGCTGTACTGAAAAGCCAAGCAGATTACAAAATCTCATCATATTATAGAGAGAATGCGAAGAAAAAATGTAAGATGAGCCAGAGAAACAGAAAGGAGAGTGAGGGGAGGGGAGAGAAAGAAAAGGGCTAAGGATAAAAATATTGTGCCAAAGAGAAATCTATTTAGGTAGAAATTTAGTTGTAGGAAAGAAACAACAAATTCAAACAAGGGTTCTACATCACAGTCTAAATGGTCTGAAAAAAAGAACCCGTGTGGCCTTAAAAGCAAAGAAAAGGAGCAAAGACATAAGGCAAGTGGGTTGCTTCTCCATCATATGTTGCAGACCCCTCTCCTATGTTTGGGCAACCTAAAACTATATATAGGTCAGAGGTTGCCAGCAGAGCCTTTAGGAGCACCAGCGTGAGAGCATCCTCCAGCCCTGGCAAGAAGTGTGATTGGGGTTCCACTAGCCCTCCAGCTGGCCAAGGAGAGGACAGCAGCCCCCCAAGGAACTCAGATGGGAAAACAGCTGGGGATCCAGTTCTCTGCCTCCATCCCACCACAGAATATCCTTCTGAAGACATTTGCAGTATGTTTAGCAAGAGGAGGTGTTAGGCCGAGAAACTGATAGGAAATAATAGGAAAGAAGTGCTGTAGTTTGATGAGGGTAATAACCTTTCTAACTGGTGTCCTATCACATTAGGTTCCCCATGAAATTATTTAAAACAGCAGGGAATCAAACATCTCCACATTATTAACCTCTAGCTCGTGCTTATTGAAGAAAATCAGGCAGATATTTTATGGGTCCTGTGAAGCCGATGAACCTGGCTTCCCAGACAATAACACACAGCGCAATGGGACCAGGGGACCAGGGTCTCCCACTGACGACGTAGAGCCTCCTGCTTGTGCTCCAACTGTGGCAAGCTGGGCACCTTTCCCAGCTTCCCCAGTGGCCACCATTGCTCTCTGCTCCGTGTGACCAGCTGTGTGGAGCTCGAGGATCCCCCATCCAAGATGGGAAGGCAAATACTTGCTTCATACGCTTCAAATCACAGCACAATGCCAGAGTAACACCAGAACTGGGTGTCACCCAGCACTAAGGTGGCTGCTGTACTATTAACACAGTGGTTCATAAAAGATTTGAATATACAAAAGCTAGTCTAGATTTGCTGAATTCTGAAGAGGATATATTTTTAAAGCCAAATGAATACTTTTTAATGAAAAAAAAAAAAAAGCAAAAGCTTCAATACAGGAATCGGCCCACCCAGGAAACTAAAGCATTGCACACATTTCCCCCTCTACTCTGCCCTGGTCAGGCCCCACCTGGAGTATTGTGTCCAGTTCTGGGCTCCCTGGAGAGAGTCCAGAGAAGGGCTACAAAAATGATTAAAGGCCTGGAGCATCTCCCCTGTGAGGATAGGCTGAATGAACTGGGGCTGTTCAGCCTTGAGAAAAGAATGAGAGGGGATCTTATTAATGTTTACAAATATCTGAAGTTTGGGTACAGAGGGGAAAATGGCCAGCCTCTTTTCAATGGTCTGTGGAGACAGGACAAAGGGCAGCAGCCTCAAGTTGGAGCACAGGAAGTTCCTCACCAATATGCAGAAGAACTTTTTCCCAGTGAGGGTGAGAAAGGTGTGTTGCAGAGTCTCCATCTCTGAAGATATTCAAGACCCATCTGGACGCCTACCTGTGCGACCTGTCCTAGGGAACCTGTTTTGACAGGTGGGGTTAGCCCCAATGATCTCTGGAGGTCACTTTCAATCCCTACAATTCTGTGATTCTGTGATTCTTATATGACCTGCATGTTTTCTAATGTGTGACAAAATACCCTACAGAAGGAAAACACATAGCCACATTCAAAGGCAGTTATTAGATACTACCCTGAATTTAGGTCATCTAAAGACAGAACTGAATCACCTGAATGATGACCTATTCACAAACTGTTCTGGGAAATAATTTAGCACTTTGGGTTTTTTTAAAATTTTGATCATACCTCAGAGTAGTATGTTGTTTGGCTGGGGTTCATCTGCTAATATTTCCGTTTAAATACTCTATTTTGCTTAAATTCTTCATGGGGAATGTGTTTTTTTCTGTTGCCAACAAACATCATCTTTATTCCCAGCAAAACTCATATGACTGTATTTTTCAAATGTTTATGCTTATTGAGTAAATACTTGTATAAAATACTAAGGAATTTAGGACAACAGAAAGTTAACAAAATGCTATTTTGAAATATTTAAACCTTTGGAGGGCAGAATCAGGTTTTTAAGGTTTTATTTTTGACGTTTGTGAAGATACACATACATAAATTATTGGTAATGCTGAATTCCAGTGCTGGAAATGCAGCGAAGGACCTTGGTGGCACCGCGACGAACAGCTGCTTGCGAAGAGCCTGCCTTCCCAAACACCCAGAGGAAGGTCAGGAGCGCTGAAGTGTTGGCTGAACATTCAAAAACATAGTAAAAAATAAACCTCATCAAAAAAATACCCAAAATGTGAGAAACACACTTCTGTTCCCAGTACCCCTCGGGCAACACTGTAGGAAGGACCTGGCTGTACATTTTACACCTTTGCTTTATGCTCCTGCATACATGCTCTTTAAAAGCAATCCTACCAAAGAAACAAAAGTGAAACAAAAAAGCCTTATTATTATTTCAGTGCCTCTGAATAACATCGGCGTCTCATAGAAAAGAAGTATTTCCTGCAGATAGCTCTGCAAACCCGTCTAGCTGCACAGTGGGAAGTATTTGCCATCTCCTGAAGTATCACTTATTAGCCCTGGTGGGACTGCAACTGGCAAAACAACGGGATGATCCAGTACAATCACCCGGATGGTTCAAAGGAGCTGGAGCGTGGGGGGAGGGAGGGATATGAGCAGGCATCTTCTGATAGCAAATGCAGCTCAACATTTGAATGAGAAGAGCAGGAGAGTTTTACAGTGTCATAGGGTCATTTCGGAGAGATGCATTATTGATAGTCTCCATCACCTTTGTGCAAAGGCACGCCTGTCAAGAGCAGGGGCTGCCGCTGTGTCTGGGGCTGAGCGCACGCGCTGCAATAAAGACGAATTCCTCCACCGAGATTTTACAAGCCAGGTTTATGATCAGACAACATACAGATGTAATACACAAACACAGAGGAAGAGAGGAAAGGAGATAACAGTAAAATGAGCATGCATTTTTCATAATAGGCAGTAATTTCATGGCTTAATTTAATCAATGGTCTAACTAAGTGCAGTACCTTGGTTTTCTCCTGTACTTGTAAGTTTTAAGGCCTCATTAACATAGGATGTGTGTGGAATATTTTATGGGGACTTATTCCATTTTAGGTAGTGGCCCCAGTGAAAAGAAAATATTTACCAACCATTGTTACAAAAGATAGGTGAGGTGTTCCACAATAATTTACATTTCCTGTAGCAAAACCAGTGAAAAACTCTCAAACTTTGGACCCAGTTACATGGGAAGTGCGAGCCAAGGCTTTCAAGGGGGTTTCACAGCATTATGTTATCTGAGTCCCACTTGCCACTGTGTTTCATTTGTGAAGGGCTCTGGCATCCGCTGGCAAAAAAAGAGGATTCAGCACTCTAGGATATTAAGTGACGTTGTCATAAAACCATTTCCATGGACAATGATGCTATGAGAAGAGGAAGAAATTACAAGAGTTTAGATGGCGAAGGTAAACTCTGGTCCTGAGGAAAGGGGAAAAGGGCTCAAATTGTGTCGCTGGTTTCCCTAGAAAAACAGGTTGTGTGTGACTTGGCAATAAGGTGTTGACATGAATATGTGCATACACATACAGGATGAGGGGTAGCAGCCCTTAAGCTTTGCCTGCTGTCTCTATTCCTGTTTTTATCTTCCACATAGAGATGACCTCCCATACAATCTAGTCTTAGGAATACCTGCACAGGTTCAGCCAAGAGACTGGATATTGAAAATATCCAAATATTAAAAGTGTGTGAATATATATATATATATATTCACACACTTTTAATTTCACTTCAGAAAATCACATAACATGGGAGGCAATTTTTCTTGCCTATCCTAATAGACCCACAAGACCCTTAAATACCAGAGGAGGAACAATCATCCTCCTACCTGTACTGAGACCAAAATATACGCTGGTGCTGCCAGAATTGATTTGGGTATAATTGAAAATCACCTTGCAGGTTCAAGTTTTAAAGAAATTGGAGCAAACTCAAATCGGGTGCCAGCTGAACAAGGCAGCAGAGTTACAGGAGAAATTAATTTGTTCCAATTATTTTAATGTGAATTTACTGTTCTTGAAAGACACTGTCTTAATGAAAGCCCTTTGTTTATCCAAAGGGGTACAAGATGAGTGACAGTGGCATTCCTCACCAACACAGTTTAGTCTATTTCTGGGGAGAAGCTCTGGTGAAAGCATTTGCATCCCATTTATCATGTTCACTGGCATCTCTGGGCTTCCTGGGCCTGACGGCAGAGCTATCATCATTTGTAATGGCATTTCTCTCGCAGTGGGGACATAGGCTCACAGAAATGAAATGCGATCGACCATTTCATAAGGGCTGCTGAAACGCAGCTAGATGATAAAGACTTGCACTTGTAAGAGATCACAAAATCTCAGAGCTAAACTAAATCATGAGCACACTGGAAGCTCCCACCTTCAGCTGCATGCATGACTCTACCCACTTTGTCTTGCCATTAGTGAAAGCTAGAACACAGCAGCAACTTTCAGACAAATATCCAAAAGTTGATATTCATCCAAAAGAAATCTAGAAACTTCAATTTGAACCTGGTCTCCTCTTCAATGGGACTATACTGGCTTAGCCTTTACCAGCACAAAGAATGGAGTTTCAATGGGTGCCATTTCATAGCAGAGACTTCATTTTTTATTACATCCCATTGGTCATCAGCTCAACTTTTGGCAGAAACCCCTTGATTTCATTAGATTTAATTTTTTAGGAGATATCTCTTTAAGGGAATATGCAAGAGTAATTACCACATACTTTGTCACAGACAAGTCTATACACTTGACACTGAGTGTGCTCGATGTTTACACCCATGATGTAGTGCAACAGAAAAATGTGCATGTGTTTGGCTTAGTGCTAATGCAACCATATTTCTCTGAATGGGAAGGTCAGACTGACAAACCAAAAACTAGAAGCAGTAAGTCAGATGCCCTTGGCCTGACATTTGGGTAGGAAGCTCAGAAAACTCTCCTGCACTTGTGGCAGAGGGGAAAAATACTCCCGTGTGCCAGATAAGTCTTCCAGCTACTCAGCTTTATACCAAGGGGAATGATTCTCCTTCACTCAAGACTTAAACCTTTTGTTTCCATGGGAAGTTCTGGTTTCTTTAAACCATTTTACTCAGCACTCAGCTCCAGCAGTGATGAGACTCCTCCAGTGAAGAGATGAAGAGTACAAAACATTTTTTCTTTATACTTTCAAATGTTCAGAAAGAACAAGACTAAAGAAACTCTTGTAAAAGCTTATGTTAACTAAAGCTTACAGTAGCTTTTGTGACGTTTATTCATGTCTGTCCAGAAAGTAAAGTACATTATGTAAATTTTAAATTTTCCTACAAACTGAAAGCATGAGTAGGATATAATCCTTCACATTCACTATGCAAATAAAGTACACAATCTGAGATTATTAAAACTTCAGCAGACATTCCGGATCCTAGAATTTCTAGAGAATCCTGCATGATGTCCTCTGTCTGTCTTCTCTCTCTAGTACCCCTCCTCCTCCTTCACAGAACACACTTCCCCCAAGTGTCTAAATGGGTATTTTGGCCCAATTCTGCATCCATGATCTGCTTTCACAGGCAAGCTGCAAATATTACACAACTGTGATAGTACTTACTGGCCAATACAATAGGTTCAAGAGCATGCTGGTTAGCAGTAGGATTTTAACCTAACTTTTAATCAAACTGAATTTTATGCCCTCCCATTTAAACAGGAGGTTGTTGAGTATTTTGATACCAGGTGGGGTAGATGTAGCAGGATGGCACTCATGAAATGTTTGGCTTTCTTACTTCAGCCACACATTTCCTCCTCCTTTTAGTGTTTATCATTCACCACCGTAGAGATAAACCCAGCGTAACGTATTTTCAATTAAGTCAAACAAAAATGCATCATCAATAGCATCATCATTAACAATCTGCAATTACCATCTAGTTACAGCACTTGTTCTAGCTTTGGGGTGGTGTTCATCCCCACACTGATGACGGTGATGATTACAATAGCAAAGGTCAGGCTTGTAGCCTCTCCGAAGCCAGTCATCCAGACGATTACCATCATTGACAGTTTTTGCCAGAAGCACGCTTATTGAAAGCAATGTGAATGCCACAAGGACTGTGTATAAAAATAGAGGAAAATTGTCTGCAGTCTTTCCTCATCTCCTAGTTGCCAATTGTAATTAGATCTTCAGGCTGCTTTGTAATCAGCCATCAATTCCGCAGTATAAAGACCTCTGCAGCAGAATATGCACTCTATGTCTTTATCAGCAGAGTCCTCCAGTTATTCCAACAGCTTACATTATAAATATCTTTTCCACATAACTTAGGACATCCAGAAAAAAGGGAAATGAATATACTAGAGTTTCTTCTAGCAGAAGCTGGAAAAGAATATAAATTGCAATTACCGTGCAGCATTTATCAGTGCAGCCATATACATAGCAGAGGTACAGAAATACTGTCAAAAAGAATCATTATGTATACACATAAAACCCCACCTCCTTTTACATTTTTCAATATATAGGATTATCTCCCCTCATATAGAAGACTTAATCTTCTGAGTATCATTAATTTGATACTCTTAACATCTGTGTTTTGAGGGCTCTGAACTCAAATGAGTTCCACTAACATAAAAATAAGAAATACCTCTAAAATAATATTCACCTCCATGTTGGATAATGTTTCCACATTATTTTCTCTCAGACATAAAGGTTTTTCATATCTATTTGGATGTTGTCTAATAAGCATTCTAGTTGTATTGATTTATAAATAGATATGTCCAGAATCTATTTTCACTATGTTTAGTTGTTAGCCACACACAAAGAAGAGTGTTCACCTTACTGAGCTAAGATTTACCTTCTTTGCACTTATTACCCTTAAAGGAATATCTGTGGATGAAGACTCATTTGCATCAGCTTCCTGCTTTTCATCATAGAGAATATTGAATAAATACTTTTTTAAAGTATGGAAGATTTGCTCAGGTAAAGTTTATCTCTCAGTCCTTTAAAATGTATTTAGTATGGCAGAAATCTCTCTCAGCTATACATCTTTTACTGAACAATGCCAGAAACCACAGTAAGCTGTTATTTTCCTGTCTCTGAAAACGTGGATATATACTTCTCTTTGAGCAATTTCACGCAAATTGTGCAAGAACAAGTATCACTGCAAGTCCTAAAGCCATAGGCTACAAGCCCAATCTTCCAAGAAGGTTTTCAACAGGTCTATAGCTAGACAACTTTCATCAGCAGAAGATTTCAGGTTATAGAGGAAAATTGTCTGTGTCAGCTGGACCTGGTCTTCTCTGACACCTATCCACATGAATTAACACAGAGGATCTCCATACTAAGGGTAGTCCTTGTCCACCTAGGTGTAGGAGCTCACTGCAATTGCGAAATCTGTTTCTTCCCTAAACAGGAATAAGTGACTTCAAAGAATTATTTCTGGGATCAAAGATCCTACAACTTCCATCCTTAATTAAAAAAGGCATTGTCAAGAAAGGACCAATTCCCTTGGTCCTTTCTCTCTGTCTCTCCAGGTGAAGAAGATCTCTCAAGTGAAGGGACAGGGGCAAAAGTTAAAAATAAGACATTTAAATAATATTTCATGAACCTTGGAAAATGTCATGCAGAGCTCCTCAGGTGGAAATTCAGTTTCTGTGCATTCCAATCTTCTTTCAATATGCCCATCTGACTCTCCAGATTCATTAACTGAGCAGCCACATTTTCTAGCAGGTTTCCTACAGTGATTGAAGTTTGCAACACATCTATTTCTACATATAGCAATTCCAACACTTCTCAAAATGATCCCTTAAAGTCCAGACTTGTGGCAGATTGTCTTTCCAGCAGGACAGCACAAGATGGGCTCTGGTATGCGTCTTGAGATGTAGTGGTAAAGCATGTTGAAATAAATTAACTATTTATACAGCGCATTTCATCTCAGAATTCTGTGAGCTATCTAACTCACAAACCATGCATAAAAGTATCAGCCTCCGAAGTTAGACAAGGAAGTTAATGCAGGTCAGAATCTCAGGTACTGAGAAGACAACATGCTCAAGAAACCTGATGAAATTGAGTGGTTCTGCTTCTAACAATGATGTTATTTGGGTGACTAAACATTGTGTAAACAAGTTTCCAGGATTAGGGATTAATGATTCAATTTAGGCGATGAAAGGCAATTTTATATATTGGTACAGAATGGCTTTTAGGCAAGACTGGAATATTATGACTTAATATTAAGAAGCAGCAGTTTTCAACAACATGTATTTCAACATTGACAGAATTAATTAGAAAAAGTTCTCAAATTTCTCCTATCTCATTTCATTCCCTAACCAGTCTTCCTGTCTACTGTGACTGTTAAAAAAAATAACCAACTAGCAATTGCATGGAATCATCTCAAGTGAAAAGGTTGTAATGGTTTTGTTATGCCATGACATCTACAAGCCCCACTTAGTGGTTAGTGGATGTAGTTTTGTTGCGCTTTTCCCTCTACCTTCTCTTACTCTGCTGATCTTAGGTTGCAATCAGACTAGCTTCTTGTGTGACTCCACCCAGCTGAACCTGAGAAGACTTCGGGCCAATGGAAGTCAGAGCAGTAAACAACATCTGCCATTTCTTTTCAGTTCTTGTGTTCCTGATACAAGAAAAACAAAGGGAAACAGCCTATGATAGAGACCTAGTTCCGAGCAGCACAGAAGTGATGCCAGGAGGTGTGCTCTCTGAGAGCTTCCTGTACGGTGAACATCCAGTTCCACTTCTTCCTTGTCTCTTTTTGTTGGGATTAAGATCATCAATTAAGGCTCTCATCAGCACTGCAGTCCATAAAACACGATGCCAACTTTACCAACTTTTTTTTATGGGAAATGACATTATAGCAGCAGCTTCTATATCTCTGGTAAGCTCCACATATTGTACAGACAGCTCTGAAGTTGCCTTTAGATCTGTCATATGGTGCAAACAGCTGCCGATGAGCCATGTGAACTGCTTTGACCTCCTGTATGCCATTTTCCTCTGGCTTCCCTTTGACTTTGAGCACGCAGCTTCTTTTACACAGCTCGCAGGATTGCAACGCAGAGGTTCTCTTCCTATTTGAAGGGATCAGTGGCTTTTCTCAGAGAATACAAATACAAATCAATAGTTTCTCATGTTGACATAAGGGAAATTTTTTAATGAACTCTCTTTACACCCCTGAGACTACTACAAAGCAACCAGAAGAGGCTCCATTAGAGCTGCTCTGGGGATTTTAAGACTCTGCTTCACTTGTCCCCATTTCACAATGTCAGAACATGTAAAAACAAAGGATTTCATTTCACTTACAAAAGACATTTCAGTAAGTGTACAACTTCAGAAGGAGTTTAATTACATGGTGCATTCACAGGTGACAAGGTGCTAGTGTTTGTATGTATAAAAACTACCTGAGCTATCTTTCTGAAGGTTTTTTCCTCTCACACAAGGAAATTAGGGCTACTATATCTCAAATATATTTGAGGTCAAGGACTCCACTCACATGAGCACTCAGGACCATGGATTTTACTTAACTGTCTGCAGAATAAATGCAGAACGTGTCCCTTGAACTAGACATTCCTTGCCTCCCCTGGAGGTTTTATATATATATATATATTTTCTTATTAGACTCATGTTATCTATTAGATATTGGACTGATTTAGCTGGGGAGTAAAGTAATCTTTATATAGCATGCCTCAAAAACAAGTGGCCTGCTAAGCAGAAATTTCATCAAGTGCATCTGCCCTTCAAAATCCTCTTGTAGAGAAAGAGGCAGCATGTAACCATAGGAATATGGCAGAGAGCTATTCCAGGGAGAGTTACCAAGCATGGCCCCAGGTACAGCCGGAACCAGGAGCAATGGATCTCTCTGTGGGCATCATTTCAGGGCAGATGCCACGCGTCCCAGCACGGCCTCACCTTCTGCCATGGGGGAAAACACCCCAAGAGATTTCACTGCCGGAGTGCTTAGGCAATGCATCCCAAGATCAGGGCAGTGCTGAGCAGGTTCAGGTGGCAGATGCAGCTCTGGGACCTGATTTTTGCTCCAGTAACATGCGTGGCTTCCTGAAGTCCTGCAGTAGGGCTGAGCTGCATAAGACTAAAAGCAAAATTTGTTTTCTTGTGTTTAGACTTAACAAAGTTACATTTCATTTCACATTCCTTATTTGTACAGCAAAGCAGCAGATTGATATTTCAAAACCTTTTCCAAATGTTTATTTTAAGCAGTGTTACAGGAACTCTGTATTTTTACATATGGTTAGTGATGCTGTTTGCAAGTTACCAGTCATCAGTTTAACTTTTAATCAAAGATTTTAAAAGGTTTCTGTATCTTTGAAAGTTTCACACATATTTAACTGGAGCTTGATGAGCAGCAAAGTTTTAATTGAACAGGTGTCCAGGGATGGAGGCACTCCTCACTGAGTAGCTGCCCCTTAAGTAGCAAGCCGTCAAATGGCTGAGAAGTACAGGTAGGTGAGAGTAGGTGTGCTGGCAACACACCTTCTTTAGTGCACAATCTGTAAAAAAAATACCCCAAACAACCAGGAAGCAAGAACAGGCTTTGCCGATTATAAAGGTTGTAAAGATAAGTCTACAGATCCAGTTACATATTGTATAAATTATATAAAGACTGCTTATCTCTAATAATATATTTGTCTTCTGTATTATATTACAGAAATCTTTATTCTTTGTTTTGCTGTTGCTACTTCTGATGATTGTATTTGATTATATTACCTGATTTGAGATGATCATTTATTCCTCTGCTGCTAGAAACAAGAGAAGGATGCAAACAGTGCAGGGAAAAAACCTCTAAGTTTAGAGGTCTAAAAAAACACATTTCTGATTCCTGTTTTTACTTCACTCTATTTTGGGGTACTTACACAATGTGTATGTAGTGCAAAGTCTTAGATAACTTATTCATATTATTTAAAATGTCATAGATTTACATGCATACACATTACACAGATAGAAAGATGGAAGCAGTTACTAAATATTCACAGATAGATACCAAGATTGAAATACAAAACAGCTTTGAAGCCATATATACACACACATTCATACATGTTCTTAAGTGCAAAGTGGTATTAATACAGTATATCATACAACTCCAAGTGATGTTCTCAGTGATTATTTTCTCAGTGACAGTTAAAAATAAGCATGCGTCTGTGGCATTCAAAAGACAGGATTCAGATTCCTTAAACAGTTAAAATATAAATACACCAAAAATAAAGATAAGCAACAGATTTAACACAGAATTTAAGAAAACATAACTTCACAAAAATAAAACATATAAAAGTAGGTTTAAGTTTCATTAATAAGATCATCATTTAAGTTTCTCAATGTATATAAAATTCTAAAATATTAATAAATATATCTGATAAATAATGATGATAGTCTCCATATTTCTTTGTTTAATTCTCAGTTTTCTTGCAAGACCTTCTTGAAGTTTGGTTGTAATGGATCATTACGTCCATAATGTGCTCAATGTTGGAGTGAATTTTGAACAGTTTTTAGGCTGCATACTGTTTTCTTCCAGATAATTTACTGGATTAAAATTAGCAGTGTGAAAAGCTGTAGAGAAATCTAAATGCCTGCCAAATCAAAGAAATAATCACATTTTTATGAATATTTAATATCATAGTCATGGCAAATAAGGCAAGTAATTAGTACTTACCATAAATTTGCAAAGTATTATTTTATGTAAATGTTACATTCTACTAGTTTGATATGAATTATTCATTGTATTACCAGACGCTGACACAAACCAGCAAACACTAAAATCTATGTGTTATTAGTTTACTTACCTTTAATGATATTGTTTGGAGAGACTTTTTGTGAGATTACTATTTTCTTCCCAAATGGGATGGAAACAAGAAGAAAGTCATTTAAAGTCACCTACTGCACATTCCAATATTGGAGAAACTTAAGATGCAAATATAGGAAATGCAAGTTCTTTCATGTGTACAGATGAAGAGCTCTCAGCTATGCCTCCGATTGCAAAGACCGCACAGGGAATTACTATTAATGGGGTATGGTAAAAGCTGTTTATAAAAATAATGGATGTGGGAGAAAAACGAACAACTCGTCAAAGTCAAGAGGCAGAGTCCTTGGGTCAGGGAGTGAGATGATGATTAAAAGAGAACCTAGACCGACTATAACACGCCACACCCAAATAGCACTTCAGGACCAAAGGACCTTTGTACCCCATCTATGGATGTTGGCTTCTCACCTGTTTCAAGGCTTGACTACTAACATTTCTTGACTCTTACAAAAATCAGTTCCTTTTCCTGATTTGTGATCAGCATCTACTGATAGCTGAAGCCATTAGCATTCATCATACTGACAGTGTTGCATTATTTTAAAGACCAAAGCCACTTTCAACTCTTTCCCAACCTTAAATGTAACCTCATTCTTCATTTAGTATTAGTAAGATCTTTCACTTTACTGTAACATTTTCTTGATATTCTTTCACTGGATCCCCCAGTATAGAGAGTGACTCAACACTAATTCCTACAATTCCCTTTGCAATTATCTTACAATGCAAAAAAAAAAAAAAATCACCATTTACCTTCTTCATCTGTCTTTCACCTACCAAACTGTTTTTATTGAATCTTTCATGAGTAGCATTTGACTTTTTGATCATACAACATCAATCTTCTTCAAACAGTAAATCTTTAAGTCTTAATAAATGACATCCACTCTGTAACAAACTCAACAGAATGAAAATCTGCTCATTATACATATCTCCTTCTTTAGTAAATCCACATAAATTTTCTGCAATTTTGATCTATTCTAACACTAATCTATCCTACTCCAAACCTATTGTATTGCTCAGTAGACTTTCAGACTACCTGATTTTGGTCCTTTTGATCATAGCTCAACTTACAGCCACTACAAATTACACATGAGATCTACTAAGGGATATTGTAACTTTCACTGCCTACCTCACTCTTCAGTTTTCTGGTAATGTCTCAGGGCACTAGCACCCACAATACACAGACAAAAAGTCAATGATCTGTTTGGTTGGTTGTGTTTTTTTAAAATATGATCAAAGTAGAGAAGACTTTTCATGTCCTAACAGAATTCTGAATGGTGAAAATGTGGACTATGTATCTACAGTAACAGCAGTACTACCAACACTGGACATTGCTCAGAGCAGCTGGAATAGTTGTTTTACTCGTGTTAAGTAAATCAGGCTCACATTGCAGGTCGATAGAGGTAGATCTGTCTGGGCCATTGGCATCTGAACCAGGAACTTACAAGCAGGAGCAACATAGGTCTATATTTAATTTATTTAACTACAGCTTTCCTCATGGAACGTTTGTGTTATTCATGCTTTTCACTGATCATTTCTGTAATATTGTACCTGCAGTTTTGTACAGCAAAGGCAAGATTTAGCCTTGCATGCTATCTCTACAACTTAGGTATGATTTTGGATTGGTATGATTTTTGGATCACGTCATGCTAAAGCATGCACCCACCAGGATGTCTCTGCAGCTTATAGGTGAAAGATAGAGCACAGGAGGTTTCACACGAACATAAGAAAAAACTTCTTCACTCTGAGGGTGACAGAGCACTGGAACATGCTGCCAAGAGAGGCTGTGGAGTCTCCTTCTCTGGAGACATTCAAAACCCACCTGGATGTGTTCCTGTCTGACCTAATCTAGGTGATCCTGCTCTGGCAGAGGGGTTGGACTAGATGATCTTTCGAGGTCCTTTCCAACTCCTAATGTTCTGTGATTCTGTGATTCTGTTGTGTTCTACAAAATGGAAAACATCCCTTTTCCAGAGAACTGAAATACCAGTGTATTTTTCTAGGGAAGAAGGACAGGGCTTAAGATGACTATCAGATGTGGTTCTATAAAATGAAATTTCAAAGTTCCAGAAAGAGGGCAGAACAGCAACTTGGGAACAACAACTGTTAGAATAGCTCCTCACTGTGAGTTCATGTTTGCATGCTGTACTCGGGAAAGTGCATCGGGGAACTTGCAGCCAAGGATCAAGTGTTAGAAGCAGTTTTACAAAGTGCGGCTTAGATCTCCCACTTTAAGTTTACAATCCACTGCTCAGTATCTCCAGCAATGCCAGCTGGCAAGTGGGAGAGAAAGAAAGTTCCTGTCCTTGTGGGTGGCTAGGCCTGTGCACCAGGAAACCTTCAGTCTTTAACAAAACTCTCATCAGTCTTTGGGAGTTACATGTTTTCCCTTAAAAATCACCCTCGTATAACCTAGCTTCAAGTTTATTTCCACCTCCAAGTAAGCAAGTTAGCAAGGTCTGTAGAAAAGCAGAAAGGAACAAATGTAATGATCAAAAGATCGTGCTGAAGAAATCCTTCAATCCCTGATTCCTTCACCCTCTGCTATGGGGTCTCCTTCCCTTCTGTACCTCACTCTGGCCTCCTTTCCCCCCGTCACAATGATAAGTAATGTGCAAAACATCCAATTAAAAGCATAATACTATTTGCACGTTTAAAGTGATGGGGGAGAAAATACAAGAACACAGAACAATGGACAGCGAAAATGTGGTTCACATAAATGTTTGTTTTTAGCTTTAATATTTTAAACAAACATTTCCTTCCACTTAGACTCATCCTAATCTGCAATCTCCACCTGGTGTTTTTGAAACCAGATGGAAATGTAAATTATTTAAAATCATGAAATTCCATTAGCAGTTGGGCTTAAGTGCTTAAAAAAAAAAAAAAAGGAAGAGGAAGAGAACTTTTCAGGGTGGGTTCCAGAAGGCGACTGCGCCACCCCATGTGTATGGCTGCAGCACAGGGCAGGGTCAGGGAGCACTCTGCTCCGCTCTGCCTGTGCAAGCTTGGAGCACTGGTGAAGAAGCACTAGATCCAAGTAGCAGCTGAGATTTACACTGCAGCAACGCTTGCAGCTCACTTGTTCCCACAGTAGAAAGAGTGTGACCCCCGGAGAGCCAGCAAAACAGAAATCTAGTTCACCTCCCAAGCAGCTATGAGCAATGCTACCTACTTTGCTCCTGCTCAATGGGGAGAGAGGGTTTACCCAAAACTATTTTTTTTCCCCCAAAGTGCAAGTGATGCCCATGATGGTGTCTGTTCCTTCCTCTTTGTAGCATAAAAGCCTGTGAGCAAATGCTGTATAAAGATGCCTGCACGAACAAATACAGCAGAAAACTGAAAAGGACCATAAGTTAGAAAATACAACCTAGCTTCATCTTTTTATATGCAGGACTTTGCCAGGAAAAGTAATAACAGAAATCACATTTTAGGGCACTGCATTCATTTAGCTGTCCTCTTTATTGAGCCTTTCTATGAGAGGTGGTAAGCAAGCAGCGAGCGCTGAAGTTGTATCAGACTACTCACAGATCTCAGACCAGGAGCAGAAAGCCACTAGCATCAATGGGCTGACGCTGCCATCTCCCTTCCTCCAAGTGCGCTGGGTTCTGCCAGCACCCATCACCCTCTGCCGAGCTCCATATCATTCTGCACAGCAAGAAATCAAGCTAAGACAGCTTCATCACTGGCTGGAGGACTCTCTTCATTCATCTTCAGTATCATTTTTTGTAAGCTGGGAGCACTCTTGCTTGGATTTTTCTGGTGTTCGGCTACATCATACAATAAAAATCTCTCTAAAGTTCAATTATGTCACTTAAAGTACAAGAACTTAAAACTCAATCTACCATTCATAAAATCCACACCAGACATATCCATCTGCCTCCATTATCATTCCCCAGCATACTATTCTTGCCCAATCACTCAACTAGATGGTAATCACCCCTCCATGTTTAAACACAGTTTCACAAGAAGAGCAGAGTGGATGGATTTAACTTTCATGGATCAAAGCCATCAAGGAAGACTTAGGCACTGTAACATTACCCTATCTGTCCTATTACAAATCCAGAACTCTGTGAGAGATGACAGTGTTTTCCTGGCAAAGCATGTGAAGAGTTTGGTACTTCTGAAGGGAATTCACAAGTATCAACCCATTGAATGGATGCTAATGCCTCAGTTACACCCCAGGTCCACTGGAGCACTGACTCTGAGCTGACACAGATCCCTCCACTGCTTGGTTTAGACCAAGGATCTGAATCCAGGTCTAGTCTAACAGAAAATGATATAGAAGGAATTTTGTATATCTTATGCTGTACTATCAGAGGATACAGCTGATAGTTAAGGGCATTAGATATATAGGTGGCAAGTGAGCAACGAATTGGAGACAGAAGTTTGTTTTTAGGTTCTGTGGTGGAAGGTGGTGCCAGTGTCTAGGAGTCTGGCCTTCTGTTTGCACATTGCTTGGTCCAGTATGAGTCCTACCTGCTGCAAGTTTGCAAGGTCTGTGAAACTCAATGAAACTGCAAACTCAGAGGAAGTGTTATTAACACTGATCATATTTGCTGCAGAAATAGCACCCAGGTCACATGTGAACGGTTAGTTTTGCACTATGGGTAATGATCGCCTTGGGTTTTTTTCTTGCTTTGTTCTTTCACACCAACATTTCTTCAAATCTTTTCATGCCTTTGGTGCTTGGGCCAAGGTAATAGAAAAACTTCCCTAGGAAATCTTGTCTCTTTCTCTTATCTCTAAAATATTGGCGTAAAGACTAAGGAAAAACCACCTGCAAGTCACAGATGTGACCCTCTACAGTGCACTATCTACCTACAATTCCTGGTATTTTGTGGGGTTGGAAAAGCAAACTCTGTTCACGGGGGAAACTCTTGTCAAATGCTGTAGCGCTAAAAGCACCCAGAAGTGGCAATGTAAGCAATAAGCCCAGTTTCAGTCTCTCATAGCAAATGCCACTGTTCTGAGCAGCTGCCTCATGGAAGGGAGAAGGCTGGTTGCTTCACACAGCTCTACTCTGCTCCTTTCTCTCGTTACATCATTTAAATGCCGGACATGTTCTTGTCATGGCTTTTCCTCTCTGATTCCAAAGAAAGAAGCCGGGTTTCTGATCAGAATGGAGAAACAAAGAGGGGAAAAACCCTGAAATAACCATGTTCCTATAGCAAAGGGAATCCTGTTAAATCACATTTTAAAACAAACAGTATTTTAGGGCATACCCGTACTGCATTTGTTGCATTTTGGGCAGAGAGAACTGCATTCACTGTATGAGTCCTGGGGACATGATAGCTCTGGTGGCACAGAAATCAGTGGGATTAGGGAGTCCCAGTGTTTGCTGAGCTCCTCAGAAAGGCTTTACAGCCAGGACGGAGCTCTGCCTTTTATGCCACTGGGAGCATCCAGGTGAGCTAGTTCAAACCTAGCTCAGATGTGTCTGCATGGGCTGCAGTCAGTTTAGCTGCAGAGTAGCTGCAGTGTCGTGTTCCCTCCCATGCAAAACAAGTGACTCTATGTTGGCAATTTTTCATAAGTTTGCATACCCCACAGGTAGACAAAAATTATCCTGCTTCATGGAAAGAAGTCAACAGCCATCTGCACCATGGTGAGCGGCACCTAGGGGTACATCCCTTTTGGGAATAGGAGCCTCCAAAAGTGCAGCCACTTTTGGTCACAGCCCACAAGGGCAAATTGCCCTGCTTCCTTAGAACACCAACCCTCAGGACCAGAACCAAGACTCTCCAAGGGTGAAAGGAAAAAGGAGGTCCAGCTGGGGTTGTACCTTCTATTTGTGCCATCTTGGACTGTAGAAAAAGAAAGCATCTCACCACTGCTTTAAGGAGATCAGAACATGGTAAAAATTCCCCTGTATCCAGCATGAATCAGGGCCAGTTTGGACAAGGCATTTTTCTTAAAGCAGGCTCAGCTATGAAATGAGATGATGCTACTCAAAACTTTATTCTGGCAGATCCAAGCAAGGAGGTAGCACACCTTCTCTGTGGACCCTCTTCCACTGCTTTACTGTTCTCACAGTGAAACAGTTTTTCCTTGTATCCTCCAGGACAAAACTTTCCTTGGCATAATTGTCTCTTGTCCCTCCACCACACACTTGGTAACCTCCCCATTGGTGCTGGCACACTTTTGCTAGGTCCCCTTGATGCCATCTCTTCTCAAGGCTGCATAAGCCCAGCTCCCTCAGCCTCCCTTCATAGGACAAGAGCTCCAGCCTTTGATCATCTCAACGGTCCTTTGCTGAATTTACTCCAGTTTATCGATGTCTTACTTGTACTGGGGAGTGCAACATTGGATGCATCAATGAAGCCAGAAGGAGCCAGAAGGAACCAAAGCAGAGACACATACGGAGAACTTTTTACTAGGAATTTCTCTATCCTGTTTTGCAGGTTTTGATATGAAATAATAAACGATTGCACCCTCAGGATGTAATAAGTTATCCCTTTCTGACTGTCACAGGGACCAATGGCCTGTACACAATGTGTCACGAATGTAAAATGAAGCATAATGATTTAGTGCTCTCTGGCGTGGTCTCGTTGTGGCCAGTTAGGAACCTGCATGCAACAGGTCCCACCAGTTAGCTGATGGGTAAAGCTCATTAACCTCCAAGCTGCTAAGTTTTGTTTATTTGACCAACAAATGCAAATTAATTTCAATTTTGTCTCCCTGTCTTCTTTTACCTTCTCTTACCACATTGCATTTCTGTGCTCTACTCCTCTCAGTCAGCCAAACATTTTCTTCACCCTTCCTCTCTCACCTTCCATCCTGAAAGTCTGGAGTTTCTGTGGTAATCACAGTGGTAATTGTCAGCATCCTCTTACCCCAGCACACAGTTCGAATCTAATCCATGGATCTGGGATCACTAGCAATTTTTATTTTGACTGATAGCTAGAGTTTGGGGCAGTCCATTTTTGAATCAGTGACAGCCATCTCCATTAGAAACTCAATTATGCATAAGAAGAAGAAGAAGAGGAAGAAAAAGAGAAATCACAAACTAAGTGTATTTATTTCTAGTATAGGTTATATTTTTAAGATATGTTCAGTACAAGGACACTGAAGACAGACTCATATTAAGGCACCTGAATTTAGGTGTTTACACCACTCCAAAATGGGGATGCAAAAGACCCTCCAGAGCCCCCCAACAAGCCAAGCTCCCTTCTCGTGAGGGCACACCAGTGAATATAGAACATGCTTGGGGGGGGCGTCATCCCCCACCTAGAGCAACAAGCAGGGGATCCCTTCCACCAGTGGGTGCCAAGGAAAATCTGGCCAACAGATAGAGACAGAACTGAGCTCCTGGGTGAAGGGGTCTGGCTGATGCTGTTGGCTGGGGCACTATACTGAGCTGGAAAGGATGGATCCCCTCCAGTAGTCACTGTGTCATCTTTTTTTGTTTTCTTCTTTGTTTGGATCCAGGACAATTCAGGTCCAGATGAGACCAAGTTCAGAGCCAGTGGACTGCAGCAGTTTCCAGTTAAGCAGAAGCCATTCAAAGTTAATAAACAAGTCTCTGCAAATGGGAAGAAAGAGATTCATGCATTAAAGCTGCATCAAGAGAAGAAAGAGAAAACAAATAATTCTCTCTGCCTGCCACAATCTCCACTTTAACTAGCTGGAGCCTATTTGGAAAGAAATGCTCTGGGTCCCCAGTGCAGAGGTGGAAGGGGCGGGAAGGTTACGTGGGGAGAAGAAGAAATCACTTTATTTCTATCACGATGCAGTAAGATATAAATACAATCAAAAGGGGTTAATCTAATCCTTTTGTGAAGCACTGAGTCAGAGAACAAGACAAAAACAAATCTGTGATCTGGAACTTCCTGAGCACCCACTCAGGGTGGATTAATGAGGAGTACACGGCTGTGAAATTACGTGCCCTCTGAGTCAGGAAAATGGTCCTAGTGGTGCATGACCTTGAAATGAGGGGAAGCAAACTTCACCTGATCCACAATTATAAAGACCTAAAAGGAGGGGGACTAAGGAGGAGGGAGAACACATTAAGAGCCAGGAAAATCTTTTCTGAATATGAAACCAACAAAATACTAAACAGACCCAAGGCTTGAAAGACGAATTAAATGTAGCATAAAAAAAAAATCCAGAGGCTTTAAAGGATACTGGCATTAGTGTTTGAGCATTATAAGGAAAGCTTGTCCTCTTTATTTACATGAAGTGGATATTTTGTTGCTGTTGTTATGGACTTAGCGATGTTTGTCTGCCTTCAATTTTCTCTTTGCAATGAAAAATTGTTGTGAGATGATTTCTAGTCTTAGCTGCTTTACATGACAGTATTATCAAGGATTCATCAAGAGGCCATCTGTCGAATTTATGAAAAAAAATGCAAAAACAAAACAGATGAAAAGGAAAGAGCAAGACAGAGACTGGTCCAGGGGACGATAGATGTGGCAGCATGTGCCTCAGTGTGAAAATTACAACATTTAAATACTGTAGAATAAATTACTGTGCCGAAAAATTAGTGATGCTCTCCCACTTCAGATTCTCCCCTTATGATGAGAACATAATGAAATAGATCACAGACCAAATCATTTTTTCCTGTGGCTATTATTATATTCTAATGAAAAATTAAAATGGGGTAAAGACATAAAACCTGTAAGGGAATCAAATAAGCTAAGCTACCGAGTCATTTCCTAGGTATCCCAAAAATGTACAGCTGATGTGGAAACAATAAGTTAAAATTTTTTTACATATGTAATCAACTGATCTCCCCTTGTTTTTCATATCTTCTTGCATCTTTACAGCTGGTATGTGCAAACTCACATATATGCTCATGACATAAAAGAGATAATGAAAGGGGGAAAAAAATGGTCTGTCCTCATTACAAAATGGTAGAATTGCATATCGAAGTAGAGTCAAATACAAACATCTATTCCCAACCAATATATAATACATGATATTCACCGACTATCTACAGTTTTTTAACTGGGTTGACACCTGTATGTTCATAGTGTGTATGAGAAATACATTTGAATCAAACGTGCTTATTGAAATCAGGAAGTTTGGATTTAATTGGAATCCGGTTTGTACCATATTTTAAAAATAAAGTACTACGAAGTCCAGACCTTTCCTAGCATCTCCCTTCAGCTGGTCTTCATCAGGAATGCACTTGAACTTCTGTGCAAATCCATGATAAGCTAACAGCGAAAGTATTGTTGTACCAATTTGAATATTTCAATAGCTTTTCCTCAAAAGCAATTTGCCTTTCTCTTTTACTGATTATGTTTAAAGTTATGGAAAGCCAACCATCAGGCTATCCCTATGAAAGTGCAAAAAATCAGAGTATGACATGCCATATATTTTTAAACATAACTGTATTACATAATAAAAAATTGAGTTCTTTGTGTCCTGCATCTTAACAGGGAGCAAAACAAAGAGAAAGAAAGGCTGATACTGCTTTTATATCACAATTAGAAAGACATTGACAATTGTTAACTCTGACTATCTCCACAAAAACCGCTCACAAAAGTAAATGGCCCACTGACCTATCCAGTTGTGCCTTTCTGCACCTGAAAAAGCAGGTGAAATTACCCCTGAGATTCACTAAAGACCTTCTTAAACTGTTCTGGTTTATCTGGAAGATAACCAAACTCTGCACTTATTTCCACACACATAAAGGTCCTTCAGTCTAGATGATGAGCAGACTTGGTGCATGGAGAAGGCAACATCACAAAATCTTCAACTGACTTGAAAAAAACCCCACCAAAATAAGCATTCATTCTAACTTAATTGAGTTGGGATGGTCATCTTGATGCATCAGTAATTAAATGACAGCAAACATCATAAAAGCAAACTGTGCACATATCTTAATGGCACGGAGCAAAGCAAAACTACTTGCAAGGTCTAATCTTAACGTCCTTCCAAAACTACTAAAGATGGTTGTATCATTCACTGTAGTTTAGGACAATTGCCCTGAGGAGACTCTAGAGGTTTAGTCCTGAAAAATATATGCTTAGTTATTTAAATTTACTCATGAGAGTAGGCCCACAAATTTCTGTTGTACTTGACCCAACTGTAAGGGCAAGCATATACAAATCCCTCTGAAAGATGGGCCATAAAATTTACATTCTGGAAACTTTTTTTAATACAATTATGCAAATATCACTACAATGATATTATGCTTTAAGGATCAATTCTTTAATTATATAAATATTCGCCTGACAACAGTGATATAATTACAAGCAAAAGAGGTAGTTATGCTTGAGGGGGGGCACATATTAAGTAAAAGTATTATGTGAAGTATTTTCATCTGAATCTGCTCAAATATCTGAACATTAAAGAAAGTCAGGTGAATGATTCTCAGAAAAAAAATATTGTACAAGGATATGTCTTCTGATTTAAAATAAGATTGGTATGTGAACACCAGGACTGGTACCGTTTTATGTAGTGGGAGCCATCATGTAAATGCAGTGAATCCGTAACTTCTCAGTGATCAGTAATTGTGAAAACCAACAGAGAACAAACCCGCCGCACTCAAGTATACCCTATTAAAGTCAATGGCATGACCAAGTGTGTAAACAACAATTATACCATAGTAAATTTTAAACAAAAATACTTGTTGACAGTGATTTTTGATTCTCAATTCACTGCACTTCAAGGAACAGTTCAGGAGAGAAAAAATGGCATCAACAACCACCACTGTACTTTGTGGTTATCTTTTAAGAATCCAGATGCCTTATTAAGAGAGCTAGCCATTTCTTCTCTGCATTTTCTGGCCCTGTGTGGAGCCAAGAGTTGAACTCAATGATCCTTATGGGTCCCTTCCACCTCAGGAGACTCTATGAGCCTATGATTTTCCCAAATGCTGGGAAAAAATATTAAAGCCTCTACCTGGATCTATGTCAGGACTCACACTGAAATAGCAGAAGACTCCTTCGAGTTTCAAGTGAGTGGGGTTTTTCACACATGTGCAGAGCTCTGCACTGAACAGGCGCCCAGCCTAGTTCATGCTACCCAGTGGGTCATTTAAGTGCTTTACCTATGCCAGACCACTATCGCAGCACTGTTTAACAAAACAGGCACAAACAATAACAATCAGCAACCACAAAGATTGTCATACAAGAATTGGAGGTGCGGTTTCATGAGGAGCAGTGGATTTTTTGTAACCCAAATTAGTTTTCTGGGTTTGGAGGCATCTGATTCTCTGGGAGTGGATTTACCACAGGAGCTGGCTCTGTTTGAGCCTCTGGCCCCGTCTTTGAGTTAAACCAATAGCCCTTGTGCCCCTCTTCACCTGTCCCGGATTACTGGGGGCCCGAGCTGAGAATTATGCCAGGGCAGGGCTGTGTGGGAGAACACGAAAACACATTCCATTAAATTAGTTACTCGAGTGTGTAACACTGCGGCGCACGGGAGTCAATTACCCTGATAGCCCGGCTCTGCCCCACTCCCTATAACCATATGACTGAAGATCCATTGTATAATAATAGCCTGCAATAAGGTGTCAAGAAAGGACATTAGGGGTCTCTGAAGCAATGAGCATTAACTGGGTGCAATATTTTCCTAGGTCCATTTTATTGGGATAATCCTTGAACTATTCAAATACATGAACTCCCATATGAAATGGATATCTCTCCATCTGCACAGGCTTGGGTACTGACGAATAGGCTGGAAATGTATGGGAAGCAGCGTTATTTTAAATAACTGTTCCATAAAATAAATAGTAAGCACACAGCTCAGCATTTCAAGAGCCGTAAAATAAATCGTCATCAAAAAAGCTTATTTTATGAAGCCATAAATCTCCTGAAAATAAACGTTTTCTTCATCTTCCTGTGTTTTAATAAAAAATTCCTTTTTTTACTCACTCAATTACAATATCACTATCAGTTCAAATTACAGGTCAAAGATACGGGGCTTAATGTATGTACAGCCAGTTCTCTTCTCCTAATAACCTGTCATTCCCAGGATTTGAATGTCAGAACAGAGCCTGCTGCGGTAATGCTACCCGGCAGCACAGTGATGAAAACTTTGGACAAATCATGAAGAACATTCCAGATCCAAATCATCGGAAGGTTACTGGGGAGAGCCTTTCATCCCGCTCTGACCCCTTGATCTGACAAGTGACACCTACAAAATGAACAGCTCTCCAGTTTAAATTGTTTAACTGTAGCCTGATCAGTTTTATTATCTTGCTAATCCGGATATCAGCCGTTTCATCAGAATGGAAGATATGCATATCATGAATTATTTTGACACCAAGACCTTTTAATTTTTGCCAGCAATATTTCACTACACCAATCAGGGCCTGCAGTCAGTGATGCTGCTCGCCTCCTGGGATGTCAGAGGACAGTGCACTCCTGACAGCACCAAATCATCTGGGAGCTGTAACGAGCTATTGCTGCAATTATTATTATCTCCTGTAGTCATGCATTTCATTACAGTGCAGGCAGACAGAGGTTTCAGTTTCGGGCCAGTCTTATTTAGGAATCTCTGTCGTTTTATGGGCTGTAGGGCTCTGTAGTGTAATTTCTTTTCTCCTCAGTAGACAAGGATAGGTGAATTTCTAATAAAAACAAAACACTAGCTAGGTACTGTAGAAAGAGGGAGCACAATACAGTACATTAACCAGCAGTGAAACAGCTTAAATGGCCCACTTGTAGTTTATGAAAGCAGTGGTTAATCAGCAATATGGTTTGCTGCAGAGAGAAATAAAGAACAGTTTATCTTTAAATACATATATATTAACCTTTTTCTAAAGTACCTGCTGCTAAACTTTTTTTGTAGGCCAATACTAAATTCTGAAGAGGCAGGCCTATGGTTTTCAGTGATATCTTTTTTTCCCCTGCCAATTCATTCAAATAAACTAGAATAGTTAAGAAAAGATGAAGAAAAATGCCTGTTCTGTTTGTTTAAGCATCTTAGGGGCTATTATTGCAAAGCAAGGGCATACAAACAAGCATGTTGGAGCAAAAGGGAAGAGAAGCACTCTCAACTAAAAAATTTATAGAAATTATAAGCATTCAAAGGTGGGTATTCACAGGTAGAACACACCACAAGCCCGTTCTCAAGCAAGCACCAACAATCACCATTTTACCTCTTTCCTACATCCAAGGTTAAATGGTGGCCCAGAAGAGGTTGTTCTGACAGACGTGTGTTGAATGTTCTTTGGAGGGTATTGCCAGCTTTCACAAGTGTTTTAAAAGAAAAGAAGATATCAAAATGCAATTCATTAGATATGGTTTGCAAAATACCCAACGTTCCCTCCCCCTGCTTTCCATCTGTCTCTGACATCCACTTTTACTATGACCGGTGCCCATGTGCTTACACACACATCACACCACATTTCCATCCCTAGCCTTCTTTTGCTTCTTTTGCACAATTGATTTCAGGGCCTTTTCTACTCTCTTTCTCCTCAGGAGTTCCTTTCTCCCCTGGTTCCTTTTCTCCTCTTCAAACCTCCTCCCCTTTTCCTCAACATTTAAGCTACAAATTATTTAATTTCCTAATAGAAAAAGAGTCACCACCAAAACCAGGGACACAATTCAGCAGTTTCCATTCTCCCATGTTTTTAGCAATGCTATGTAACACAGTGAGTAAAGAAGAAATAGGAAAGTTTCTACTAAGCAGGGGGAAGCCAAGCATCTGACTGTCTCTGTACACATAATAAAACACAGGAAAGTCAACCACACATCCAGAGAGTAAAATTTAGGAATTACTGATATAGCACAAATTGCTGCTATATTAAAAAATAAGCATTTGAGGAGCCTAATTTAAATGTAAAGAATGATAGAGCCATTTCACACCACCTTTTCCTTTTCCCATGAACACTACATGATGTCTTCCTGTATGCTGAGGTATTTAATTATTCACTTTCTGCAGTCAGCAATCCCCTCCACATGTATAGCATTTTGACAGCAAGACAGACAAAGTTCTGAATATTAAACTTGAAGTAACATATTCTGCCTCATCACTTGTGTAAAGACAGCTGATATTGCCTGAGAGTTTGGCACCAGAGGCCAAGCACCATATTTTCAACCACCCACACACAAACCCTTTCAATACAATCACTAGCAACTTGACTGTGAAATTTCCAGACATTGATGGCTAGCAAAGACTAATAGCAATGCTCCTGTGATGGACTCCCGTCATGAAAAAGCAGCTCTTCAGCTTTTTGATCCCATCTGTGTGATGTGAAGAGAGCAGGGAAGACTTTGCCTCAGCAAAGATAGGATAGTGTGTCCAAAAAGGAGTAGAGCAGCACACCAGGGTCTGTAGTGTTGTGTTTATTTACAGATGCCATTCAGTTTTATATAACTCCCTTGTTAGTTGAGGGTTGCTGATCCTGCAGACTCTTACACATGTGAGCAGTTCCATCAAAGTCAGTGGGACGCGTGTGAATTAAGATTCCTCTTTTAAGCAAGCCTTAGCAGGATCAAGGCTGGTCCTTACGGCTGTTGAAATCTTTGATTGCAATTGACTTGAAGGAAAAGCTAACTAAGCAAACTGGAAGATACTTTCTCACGTCTCATGAACCATTTTAGTCTCTCTTTGGCTACTAAGACAGTGATCATATTACTGGGGAACTGACTCTGCCGATCAGTGCTCATGGCACATATCTGAAAATGGCAAGTGTTGTCCCCTTCCTCCTCCCCTTGATAAATATTTTCATTGTAGACTTCAGAAAACAGCTTATTAAACTCACTGCCCTTTGCAGGTCCCTTAACACATGAGCTTTACATTGACTGTGGGTATCACAAGGGACAGGGGAATCACAAGGGACAGGTGAAGACATTTAGCATAAAACCAAAGCAAAACAGCTCAGCCTGATGGACCTAAAAGCATCCTAACACCAGGCTGGAATTTTCTGGAAATTTACAGCTTTTTCTGAGCTCCTATGAGAAGGTGTCATTTGCAGGAGGAAACCCCCCTCAATGTCTCTCATGGCTACATGCTCCACAAGCCCTCTGGAACCAGCAAAGATGACAGGAGCCCAAGTGATACCATTCTGGAGTGGTTCTGCTGAGGGCTACTGAGCAGCTGGCATGAGGCCAGGACTGTGCCAGCTGTGCCAGGCAGCTCCTGTTTGGATGGGTGGGAAGGAACAAAACTTAAAATTACTGATTAAAAAAAAAAATTAAAAAAATAATTCTAAATAATTAGAAAAGTTTGAAAGAGAGCCCAGACACGTGAGCTCCCCCAGTTTCACCCTACAACCTACCACTGCCTTCAGTGTCCCTTATTTTATTTATTTTGCAACCACTCTTATTCTCTTTGGGAAAAATGATTGTTTTCCTAAGTGACTATGAAACCCCTTTTGAAACTCGACCGAAAACTGCTATCACCTCCTCATTATGCATTTATCCAGACTTAAGGAAAAATCCTTTGAGGTCTTGAAAAGTTAGGATTCTCATGTGGGTGTGAGCAACAGATTAAAAACGCAATACAGTATGAAAAGAAACACTGAAGTTGCCAAACTTCAGGTCAGTAAGGAGCTCTTCAAATGTGTTCATGACAGACATTCAGGGTTACAGATTTCATATGGTGCCTGCTTTAAGATACTTTTGAATTCTTCATTACTGTGATTACAAACTTCGTAAGAATGAGCAACAGTCATGTCCACACAACAATATGCAATGATAATGTCAAAACTCATTGTATTTCTAGTGTCTTTTGGTGTGGAAGTGGCAGGTTTTGATTTTACAGAAAACAAGAGTACCTGGCTATGAGGGAATTAAATGCCAGACTATAATCAGATAATTAGATCCCCATAACACTTACAACCAGTCCCAGACTTTTCAGAATCCTGTTGGGCCAAACTTAGCGTCATCTACCAAAGCAGAACAACGCTGTCAACTGATCAGACCCATGTCAGATTCCTTATATTCCCCGGGGCTTTCAGCATACATTAGCATGTTGTTCAAATCCGGTAGTGATTCTTATTTCTTGTTTACTACTTATTATGTTGCCTTAGTAACACCTTATCTTGGTTTATTTACCTGTGGAGGCTTTGAGCCAAGCCCTCTGTGTTACAGCCTAAAGAATGTTCTAGTTTATAAGATCAGATTTTTAGTTCTTTTTTAACGGCAGTACAACAGATTTGCACCAAAATAAACATGGAGTACTTCATTAACATTAGCATGTGTACAGGCTTAGCTGTTTCTTTTTATAAGAAATCAAGCCTGACAGATTCTTTATAATACTTCTTAAAAGAAAGAACATGATTTCCATCTGAATCCTGATAATTAGCCGCAGTGTAACATTGCAGGCACCAGATAACAGTGCGTCAGCATTTACCTTCTCAGATTATAGGTGCATTTAGTCATCTAAGTGATCTGACAATAATTAAGTGGAAAAACTGGAGGAATTTGCAAAAGTCTGTCTCTCAGCAACCTGTCAAAAGCTATATCCTTAAATTCAGGGTAGAAATTTGACAATTCATAGTTCTCAGGTTTGAGCTCAAGCCATTAATTCATTCCTCCTTGTAGCTCATGTAAAATCTTTTTCCTTCCCCCTTTGCCCTCCTGTGATGTATTGTACCTTTTATTCCTACCACACTAAAAGGGTAAGGATGCAGTGTGTGCAGCAATAAGAGCACTTTTTACTTGTACACTGGTAACCTCATGTCCATGTAGGGAATGCAATACAACCTGCTTCTACCTTTGGTGAATTTAATACGATACTGTAAAATATTCTGTGGTTTATACCCTATATAAATGTAATAAAACAAATTGAGAGAAAGATTTTGTATCTCATGTATCACACAGACGTGAGCACTCATGTTAAACGCAGAAGCAGAGATCTGCAGTTCCAGGATGACCTGATAAAGGTTGGACCAAAGTATTCAAACACAATGCCTGGCAGCAGGCTTCCAAACCCACATTAGTCTTACAGCTCTCATCCCAAAAAGGGGGTTAAGCCCTGCACGAAGAAGCCTTACAGCATTTCAGTAGGCACCTGCTGTTACCACAGAGAAGGAGCCAAGCGTTGCCAAAAGCAATCTTGCTGGATCTGTGTCGTGCCAAGGTATGGGCTGGGAACAGAGCAGCTCTGCCAGCCGTGCCAGGAAAGAGCATCCAGGGAAGAGCTGCAGATTTTGGGGAGTCACTAAACTCCAAAAGCTAGATGCTCCAGAGTAAAATCCTTAGTAGGAATCTTCAGGGGTACAATCTTGGACATTTGTGGTAGAGGCAAATCTGGAATGTAAAATTAGGCAGAATACTTGAAAACTTCGGCCTATAAACTTTGTGTGGATTGCCAGTCTAAGCTGAGCTCCTAAATATTTAAAATCTTGTTTCTTTTTTATTGGACATAATTTTGTGATTAGGAAAAAGAAGAATGGGAATAAAACCTCTTAATTTCCCTCATAGGATTCATTCAGATGACTCCATGAGATCACAGTTAGATACATAAATTAAATTAAACTACACAAATAAGTGTTCTTAGGCTTGGAAAGAAAGTTAGGGAAGGACAAAGTGACCATCAACATATTGCATTTTCCATCTTGAAAACTTTCTGGGTACCCTGACCAGTGGAGTAACTCCACCAATTCTCGGTTACTAGAAGAACTAAGGGAAGGGTCCCAATATGTAAATCAGGGTAGGGTAATGACATATGTGACTTCCTTCAGAAAACCCACACTTGGCTGGAAGTTGGGTAAGTTCAAAATCAACCCCTTTGTTGGTGTTTATGTGCCACAGAGAGTTAGACATGTTCTGACAAAGCCTGTGAGCAAACTTCAGAATATTTGCTTCCAATATATTGGGTGTGTTCGTGCTTTTCTGTGAAACCTAAGGCAATGGTGCAGCTACCTGTGCCATTGGTATGTTGTTAAGCCACCACGTTGGGGAGAGAAGCCACTGGCTTTTGAACGAGGACTTGTTCAGTACAGCTGCTGTCTAATTTATTGAGACCCTTAGGCTCACTTTTGCCTTCCTCATTCATCCAAGATACTTCTGATTTCCAAGTCAGTGTGAATTAACTCATAGACTGCTACACAGACACGTTCGTAATTTTGTTTTACCCTGAACAATGTGTTTCCTGTTAATAATTAAAACCCCTTTGGGTCAGTATAAATCAGTAGTTCAGATTTGCTGTTGTCATTCTATAGTAAGCAACCCTCTGAATTACTTGGAAAAGGAACTGCCCCCAAAAGGGGAGAAAAATCTCTTTGATCAAATCAAAAATATTCTATTACATTTATTGGCATCCTGGGGAAAAGACCAGTGAAATTTTTGTAAAACCATGCAATCAAAATTTCAAACAGCATTGAGAGATAATGCAATAACTTAAAACTTAAGGAAAAGAGTTTTAGCACCACATCTTATATTTTAATCAGGTGGGCAACTGGAGAACTCATCAATTACAATATGCAGAGGATGGGCCATTGCTTGCAGAGGCGGTGTACCTCGATGGTGTGTGCATACCTGAGTGTACACAGCCAGCTTTGGTGAGGAAGAAATAAAGCTACTTTAAATCACAGCCCTCATACTGAAAGCTGAACATGTACTTGTCTTTGCAGGAATGTGGCCAAAATGACTTTAAAGGCAGAAGATGAGGCAGGTCACTCATTTCTCTGGTGAATTTTTATGTGCTCCTGGGTTAGGTAGGCAAAACAATACTCAGCTGTCAAACTAAAATCAATCATAGTTTGCTTTATTTGCTATCATTCCGCCATGGGAGGCTTGCAGTTTTTTGTCTTTGTTATTTGTGGGTTTAGCGAGCAAAATTAAAATGTGAAACCCTATCAACATGTGAACTCGGCACCCTCTGACATATGGGGCATGCCCCTCATCCAACACAATCTTTGGTTAACAGCTGTGAGGAATTTTACCAGGCTAAACAGCTTTTTAGTCTAACCCAGGGGAACTGGCATGTGTTAGCACAGCTACAGAAGGTCTCTTCAGTCCCTAAATGCAAAAACATATTGAGGATCGCAAAGAAAAAGTTGCAAGGGGGACAGAGTTCAAATAAAATTTGTTCTCTGGTTCATGGCAAAATCTATTTCTGCTCACAAATGCATTCAAGTCAGGCTCATTTGCCACAGGTTTGCGATTGCTCAGTAGGAAGAGCTCCCTCTGAAGCCACTGGGAGCACTGCCACACAGAAAAATCATTCCTCTGTGGAGACAATTTGCACCAGCTGAGGTTTCAATTCGAAATACTTACAAGATGAGGCTTGAGTGCTGTGTCCCATTATAAGCAAAATGAGAGGCAGTATCACGATTGTTTTATTTGGGGGTTCTTGCCAGTGTAGTACCCATAAATCTCATCCTCGTATGTAATAATCCATTGGCATGGCAAAGCCTGAATATGGCAAACTGAAAAGGCCTACCTAGACAAATTTCTGTGGTGGCCACTGTTTGAAGCTAGTCCTAAGAGCAGCATACAGTGAAATTTTCCCACTTAGAGGGGCGATGGAAAGATAACAGCACGTGAACTGGCGCCCATACCTAGGACTGCCATATTTCTGCTCCTGATTCTTCTATAATGCAGGTACATGAGAGATGGTACCTGCAAATTCTATCAAATCTGCTATGCAAACGTAGACATACCAGTATATCCTGGCACTTGAGGCTCCCTGTACCCTTAGAGTTCATCTTTGCATGTCCAGCTGCCATCCAGGGCATGCACAGCCTGGTCAGACCCAGTAGCTTGCACTGGCATCAGCCACCCCAAAACACTGAGCAAGTAGCAAAGTGCTGTTTTCCTACCAACCAGGTGAAAAAAAGAAAATTGTTCAAGGAAAATTTGATATATAGTAGCAATGTCCATGTAGTCAGGAATCCAGACCATTTTATTTTAGTCTGACTGCAGGACAGTATATCCAAGCTGGTACAGACTGTATAAAAACAATCTCTAACAATCTCTAACTTCAAACAACTACATTTCCGTGTGAGGAGGTGGCAGAAACACTTGTATGCCACAGTCCAGGAGTCACAGAGAGAGAGGGTTTTTTTTTCTTTCTTATCAGTGTGAAGGGTTTGTTTCATTATTCTGGCCTTGACTGAGTTCCTCTGCCTCTTGCCAAGCTAAACTTCCATTATGACAATAATTCTAGGTGCTGCAAAAGGCATTTGGTGAAGCATGAGGAAAGCTAATTGACATGGAAAAGGAAAATTCACAGGCCATGTTTTCTCCTGTGGAAATTATGTGAAATTGTTGCTGCTGCATTGCACAAATAATTTTGACGCATTAACTTGTCTTTTGCTTGTCTTTACCTCAATCTCACCCAAATACTATGCTTTTGACGTGCCCTTTTTGGTTCTTAGTTGACTGCTTTCCAGAGAACAACAATTCACAGAGGCGTCCCAGAAAGCAAGAGTTTCCTTCACATCACTCCAAATGCTGATATGCAACAGCACTTATTCAACAAGACAAGTGTCTATTTAAAAATAAAAGAAAAAGAAAAATACTTCTTCAAGACAACTAGCAGTTATCCAAAGGAAATGACCACACTAGCTGCAGTCAGGCTCCGCTCAACCTTGTGCTGTGGCTCGAGCTGAAGCTCCGCAGTGTAGCAGGTGAAGGGAAGCCCTTTGCAGTGGCTGTGCCAAGCTCTGATGAACTCTTTTTGCTGTTATGATCCCCCATATGTGCCACCCCAACCCAGCCCATTCTACTTGAAAGTCATATTCACTGCTCCATGGCGGCAACTTCATGTGATAACAGGGTGTTGTAGTTTTGTGTGGCTGGGTTCTGGTGGGGGGGCTGCAGGAAGCAACGAGAAGCTCTCTGCAGGCCCAACAGGGCAAACACCAGCTGGCTCAAGGTTGCTGACCAATCAGCGATGGTCACAGCACCTCTGGGAATCACATTTAACAGGAAAAAAACACAAGCAGCTGCATTTGCCACCAGAGAAGGGAGTGAGAAGATGTAAGAAACTGTGCAGGCACCAAGGCCAGTGAGGTGCTGGAGAGAAAGATGCCCCTGCAGCCCGTGGAGAAACCCGTGGTGGAGCAGGTGGAGACATACAGAAGATGTTGTGACCCATGTTGGAACAAGCCCCTGGCAGCACTTGCAGCCCTTGGAGAAAAACAGAGTCGCAGAGATGAGCGAGGGAGAGATCCACACTGGAGCAGGTTTGCTGGGGTGAATGACTTGTGACCCTGTGGAGGACCAGGCTAGAGCAGTCTGGTCCCAAGAGACAGAGAGGTAGGGTCACCGTCTTTCCCTGTCATGGGTACAAAAAGTATTACTGCCAGAAAACAGCAACATTTCCAAAGTGTTTTCTTCTGCCATATCTCTTTCTTTGTTGAGGGCTCACCCATGCTGACACTGTTGTTGGTTTCTAACAATTTAAGGCTTTCCTGTTTTCATTTTTCTCTTGAACAGCGTGAAGCCCCTGACAGTCGCATCTCACTGGTACACTTCTGTAACGGAGCAAATCTAAACAGGGATCAGAATCTGACTGCAAACCCTTGGATCAACACTTTATAAATTTTGCACTATTTCCACCTACACTTAGGGGTGACAATAGCAAGAAGTATTAGTTTTTTATAGTGTAAAAATATACAACATTTATAATTCATATATATTTTATAAATATATAAAAGCTTAAGCAATTTGCTTCACTGCAAAGTACTGAAATACATGCCCACTAAATTGTGGCCAAATCTGGGGATAGCTATGAATGAATCCCTCAGAAATAAATTAAAAAAAAAAAAGCCTAAAAGAACAAACATTGATGTTAAAGTATTTTTAATTATTTACATCTCTGTTGTTTCACTCTATCTTAGGTATCATTTTATAAATGAAGGCATATTTTATCTTGATTGCTAACAAATATAGTATCATTATTTTGCTATGGACTTCACATCCTTATCCGTCTTGCTAATGGATATTTTCCTGTTCAGAGAAAATGACAACAATTCTATTTTATTTAGAGACCAATAATATTCCTGAGTGTTTATCCTCACTGTTCTGGAAGAATAATGAAACAGCACTTACATGAAGAATTTACTGGTGTGCATGCCAGGACAAAAACAGATGGACAAAACAAGTTTAGACAAGTGAATCTGAAAAATTGGATGACCTTTATCTCACAAACAAAGTTACAGAAATTTAGAAATAGCCAAAAGTTGTTTTATTTCCTTCAGTGGAGAAAATACAGTATTTGTGCTTGAGCCAACCCCTCTAGTTTAAATCTGGTGATGTAACTTAGTAGCAATCCCTTATGGCAAATACATATCATTCCTAAAGCACAAATGTCTCAAATGCCTTTAAAAAAACCACTAAACACCCAGAAAGCACCCAAAAAATTAGCAGTCTTATCTGAGGGTAAAATAAAGCCTAGTACAGAACATGTGTGAGTTTTGGTTTGGGTTTTTTTTTTTTCCTTGGTAGCATGCATGGACTGATAACAAAGATGGAGTGACTGGTAGTGACAGTGTCAGGCTTAGGTGACAGCTCCTGGCTCAGAGAGCTCAGACGTGAGGATAAGGCAGAAATTCAGCAGGGAAATAAAACCAGAGGTTTGGTGGGTTGTTAAACAGTCAAGGAGGAAAGAGCGAAACATACACTTATTACCAAGAAAGCACAAGGTTTGGAACTCTAGTTTTAGGGTGTATGAAAAGAAATTTCTAAGATATCAAAGCTTGCTCTGTGCCAGAGATGTAAGCATTGAAGCAGCCAAGGCAGAGCGCTGTGATATGGTAAGGTGACAGCAAAAAGGAAGTTTTGTATCTGTGCAGAAGGATTTCAGATTCAGAAGGGATCCTGTGATGTTCTGCAGTCTATTGAATACAAATAATAAATGCATAAAATTCCCAAGTATATTTTTTACACCCATGTGAGAGCAACACTGCAAACTGACATTATAAAGAGAGGCTGATTAGCGTCCTTTCACCTTTAAACATAGCATGCTCTAAGAAGCCAGAGAATCAAGCTAAACAAAAGGTAAACATGACCCTGCACGGAATAACCACTGAGCAAATAGAAAACCTGCCCTAAAATGGTACAGCAAAGTTTGGGTCTCACCATTAATAGAACAGTCAGGCCCCCAAAATGGCTAAGTATTTGGTACATTTGCAGGTAGATACACACACTTGCTTTTTTTTCATCTACCTGCTGTTAAAGACATAAGCATAATATTGATGCAGTAGGCTAGAAATCAACTACTATTGTAGAAAACAATCAGTATCATTTCTCAGCTTCAGGTGGTCTGCCTCAAAGAAGCATCATATTCCCTAAGATTTCCAGTGAACCCTGCTGCCCATCACTGCACTAATCAGTGAGGCACCAGATCAGGCTCATGTGAGCAGGTAGGTCCTTTCTCCAGCATACAGCTCTTACATGTATATAAACTTGAGTAACACATGGCAGAAGTGGTAGCTCTCATGAGGCAATGTAGTAGAGGGACGACCTTGGCCAGTCTTTGTTAAATCAACATTTACAATTCTATCATAGGAATATGGGTCTGTTCTGTTCTATGTGTTTTTGCACAAATTCTGTATGTTTCCAGAAAATCCATTGAGCATAACGATTCAAAAAAACCCACAAAACCAAACAAACACTTTCTGAGAGCATAAGGACATTTACCTTTCACTGCCTGTCCACTCACTGTCTTTTCCATAATTGAGCCACACACAGAACATGAACCTGTGCATCTGCTTGAAATGCCTGATATTTTAAAATGGGTGTTGTCATGGCAGAACCTCATTTTTAAGAGACCCTTCTGCCTGGATTCCTGGGTAGTTATGACTTTGTTCTTGACTTAATCCATGTATGTCCTGATGCCTGAGTTGGGCTCCATTAACTTTAATGAGACTCTGCCCTGGCTCAGGAGATGTGGGATCAGGCCCCGGGTACAATCATATCTCTGCAGCTGCAACAGAACCAGGCACTTCTACTTTCAAGTGAAATAGCTTTTTCTGTAATCATTTTCCTGACTGCTTGAGTTGTGAGGCAGGAGAGATGCCGAGGCAGACCACATAATATTGTGACCTTAAGAATACTTTGTTGGCAGGGAATAAAATTCTGTTTCTCGTCTCTCAGCAGTGTCAGCCTTTGTTTCTCAGAGCTGTTCAAAGATCCAAAAAGGCAGAATCATCCTGTTCTGCTTTTTGCAAAACAAGCTGCTGTAATCAGAATTAATGCTCTGCAAAGATCCAGCTTTTTATTCTCAGCAATTACGTTTTATCTTTTTTCTTTCTTTTCTTTTTTCTTTTTTTTCCGGTAGCAAAAAATGGTTTAATTCTGTCTAACAAGCAATTAATATGTTCTTCCAAACAAATCAGAACTGGAGAACCAAATTAACACCCTTCAAGAGTGATATATCAGCACCTGATTTCACAGAATGCTTTACGACCCTTCCACCTAATCTAATGGATGGGTATTAAACATGAGAAAGTCTTAACATGGCTTGAATTTGAACACTTCGGCTCCTTAAAAGTGTGTATTACTAATTACAGTGAGCTTTTATTAAGCCAAGTAGTCACCTGTATGTATTTCAAAGACAAGAAAGCCTTTTAAAAAATAGCGACCATTAAACATTCACTGTTATTTTTATGGACCCATAGCTGGTGAGGGAATATTTACCATTTCAGTACTGCATACATATCAAGATTATTTGTAAATCTAAAATCAACCAGATATTAAAACGTGTAGCAGTATCTAGTCAGATCTAGAACTATCAACTGCTAATTTTTTCAACGTGTCTTTCACTTCCTTCAGCTCCTAAACAGATTTAACAAAAAAGAACCATGGAATTGAAACAACATATTCATGGGGAGGTATGTTCATTTAAGCAACAGGCTGTTCCAACATAACTTTTAATAAGATAGCTGAAATTTAGTGGAATTGAGTGAGTGAGAATTTAACCAATTGCAAAAATGTTTCTTCAGACATTGCAGTAACGCCAAGCTTTGAATTCTAACGAATCCTCTGTTTTTTTCATAAAGCCCCAGATCATACAATCAGTTAATTAAACAGTAATTTCATTTTTCTTTTGGGGGACTGTGCAAAATGGTGTGACTCTAGGTGGTGTACTTACAAAAGATTGTTACGAGTCAAATGCCTTAGAAAACAGACAGCAGAGGGGGAAAAGAACACAGAATTGTGTGGATTTTGTGTTGCATAGTAGGCAAAAATTATGATTGTACACCTGCTCTCCAAGTATCCACACCAAGCTGTGGCTGCTGGGAGTTCAGGTGGCACCATTGCAGCAGCACCTGCAAAGAGGATGGGGCAGACAGGGAATATCGCTTGTGCTACTGAGCTGCTCACAGACTAGTACCCAGGCTGATATCCAGCATCAGGGCACGCAGTCCTCACAGAGTTAAATATCCTAAAGAAATGGGCAACAGCAGGCTAATCTTCCTAAGGATGCCTCACTCACATAGGGTAACCCTGTTCTGTAGAAATGCCTCTGAAAAAGAGATTGAATCACCCTGCGTGCCCGTACAGCTCCTGCACTGCCAAATCTGGCAGCACAGGTTCCTGCCAATTATTTTTTTTTGTTAAGGGAATTGGACTGCAGCCTATGATTCATTTTACATATAGTAGAGCAAGAGTTGGCCTACATATAAAAATTCACACTGGTATAACTGTGTCAGTTTGGGGTGTGATATTTTGCTGACAGTTTTACCTTTAAAAGACCTGAAGTAGATCTGGTTAAATCTGTACCCAGATACCTTATTCTCACTGAGGGCTTGTCTGAGTTGGGTTTTTTTTTCCTGTTTTTCAGCTAAAATAAACAGGCTAGACTATATAACCATGGCATCTTGCATCAGGCTGCCTATTATCTGTTTTTATCAAAATGATACAGATGATGTGTAAGGCTAGACATATACCAGAGGTTCCCTAGAACAGAAAGGACCATTAATAGACCCTTTGCATGTCACCTCTTTACAGAATCACGGAAGATGTGAGTGGGAAGGGACCTCTGAGGGAATCTGATCCAACCCCTCTGCTCAAGCAGGGACACCTAGAGCCAGTTGTTCCGGACCATGTCCAAGCAACTTTTGATATATCTCCAAGGATGGAGACTTCCATCATCTCCCTAGGCAACCTGTGCCAGCACTTGGTCACCCTCACAGGGAAAAAGTGTTTCCTGATGTTCAGAGGGAACCTTTACTGGAAGAATAATCTTTTTGGGTACTGATACTCAATAATATATACCAATGTATCAAATTTTAGAGAAGTTAACAGATACTTGTATGTAACACCCTGTGATACCAAAACAAAGAGTTTCTACCTTTATTCTGAAAGTGGTATTATGGTTGTGCTCTCTGTATTAACACTTCCTAAAAGTAGATATTTTTCACTCAGTAGAGGAATTCACTATGGCTAACTGAAATGTAAGGAGGGCTGAAACTAAACCCCCTCTTTAGATATCAACAACCTCAGCCTTCTCAGAAGCACACAACCAAAAATGATCTTAATTTTTAATGCAAGCTCCTAGTTTATTACTCATGTTGTAGAGAGGGGGAGATCATAATGCAGTACAAACGTTTTAAGAGTCAAGATTTACACGGGGGAAAAAATTACATTGTTAGCCAACTATGGCTTGCTTTATTAGCATCATTTAGTTCTAAGTAGACTGAGAAATGGAAAAAGAATTGTTTTTCATTTTTAACATTTCCCTCCCCCATTAATACTCCTCGTCAATTGCAGTAATCAATCTCAGCTGGACACACAGAGATTTCAAATCGTGCTGTATGGGGGAAGAGGCTGTTTTTTGCACATTTTCTATACACTACGTTCTCCGACAAAACTAGTTTGGCATCCTCATGTCAGGCTCTTGTCAAAGGTTCTGACCTCACCATTTTAAGCACTGTTTTCTTAATATAATGTTGACATATGGCTATTGTGCTCTTAATCTAGTTATTTTGTGTCTGCTGTGTTGTTGCTATCTCATCTTCTAGATTTTCTTCAGGCAATTACTGTCAGAGGCATTTAATTTCTTCTGCTACATATTAAGCAGTTGCCAACATTCCCCTCTTTTCAGCATGGAAAGGCTGGTTATGGGGCCAAAGCAGTACTATTGCAAGGTGTCCTAGGAAGATCTGTATACCTGCAAGGCCATCTAAAAATATTCTGATCACACACCGAAGAATGGAAGAGAAGCTTCAGAGAGAATAAAGCTGTTCTTTTGGCCTTCACATGTCACAAAGCCAGAAAAAAACACGCTATGTTGCTTTCATCTCTAATATGTTGAATAGTTGCCTGTGGTTAATTACACTGCATCGTGGAAGGTGCCACAATCAGGCAGTAGGATTAAGCCAGTTGAAAGTGATGTGAGGAAACAGATGGAAAATAACTCAGGTAACCATGTAAAGCAAGTACAAAAGCTCTAGCCCTAAGTAGGCGAAACACCACTTTTAACCATTTTGTGTTGTGCAAAAGCAAACATGCCTGCAACGAACAACCGCACAAGCTGACACACGTTGTTCACTACCATGTGTTGACAGTATTTTGACCTTGAGCAAGCAAGACCAGAAGTATGTATGAGAAACTGAGAAATGCAATAGCTGGCAGGCAGAGATTTAGCACAGGGACAGGAGAGGGGATGTTCTTTGTGTTAACTCTTGCTGGTTCGCAACACACTCCGCATCCTGTGATGGGGAGCAGCTGCCCTCCTGTGATGCTGCCTGACCACCATCGAGGCCGTATCCACCCTGACCAGCCTGTAGTATATATTATAGTTTATTGCCATTGTTTGGTTCTTCTGTGTTGTTCCAATGTCCCTTAAACCTAAGCTATGAAAAAGCTGCCAACAGAGTATGAGATCAGAAAGTATTTATTCTACCAGGCTTCACAGGGCTAGCGCTGAGTGGTCCTCTGAGGAACTTCTCTCCCTTTTCATTAACTGCAAATAATTCACATCACAGGCATCTAGTCCAGGCAGTGTGGGCACCTGCTCACCATCTTTGTGCTACTGTGCTCTGTCCACATTCCCGTTGCACAATGCAAATTCATTTTTCTGTCTTCCCTACTTGGGGAATGGGGATGATAAGACCTACCTCACCAGCTGCAAGCACTCCAGCATGCTATTGGGTGGCCAGCTTTCCCTTTACAGGCATGACTGGTGGTCATAATGTTTGCTTCCATGGAACAAATTGCAGATCTCAAGAAAATCAGCATCTAAATTTGTTCCAGTAGCTCATTTTGCATGCAAGCTAAATCCATGTTTTCAGATTGTACCCCACAAACACTAAAATAAGCCCTTCTTGGGGGCTGGAAGATAAACTTTGAAAAAATAAACCCTTGATTTCTCAGGGAAGCAAGAGTAGATATTTGTAGAGGAAGAGCAAGAGATATGTGATCTATCCCTGTACCTCACAGTTTTTGTCACATTTTGCAATGAAATTCAACCTGCCACTGAGTCGTAGGTCGGCACATGCTATTTACAAAAGCTGAGTATCACCACTGGTTTTACTCACAAATGCTCATGCTGTTCTTTAATGATTCCTAAAGAAATTCTATCACACACACACAGGTTGCATAAATGCCAGTTAGGCAGACATGACAGGGTTATTGATAATATCATAAAAGCAGCAGTTACGCTTTACTTGAGCACTTAGCTGAAATGGTATCTGTGGCAGCTAATCAGACAACTGGTTAGGAATTTAGAAACCAGTTTATTCATAAAATTAAATGTAGCATCAAAACCAATGTGGCGATATGACTAAGCTGTGATCATAGAGGTTGACACATATTGGGCAAGAGACCCGTTTGCGAAGTCCATGAAAATCCGGCTGCGCGGCGATGTTCTGTCAGCCGTCACCATTATCTGGTACAGGTACCTGGTGGACAAAATAACAATCTGAACTACAGAGAACCTGTTAAAATTCACAGTTCAGTGAAAGGCTGATTACAGCAGCAACCCTCTTTTCTTCTCCCTGTCCCTCCCACCCTTTTGTTCTCCTCCACTTCGCTTTTCTCCTTGGAATGGCAGACAGCGGTAAAACAGTGTGGGTAACATGTGGTATATTAGTCTTATTAGCACTCATTTACAATGAGCCACATAGCTGCACTCTTCCTGAACCTGGGCTGCTCAGCACTCCTACTGCCGGGGCACAGGATATCCCTGCTCTACGTGGAAATGCCTGAAACCCCTTCTTCTGTAGACCCCTTCTTCTATAATGGACTGTCTTCTCCTGCCCTCCAGTTTTCCTGCCCTGGGAAAAAAAAAGAGCTGCTTTCTGTCTCCTTTGTGCATTTGAATGTCTCATTGTTTAAATCAAATTACAAGCTTACATTCCATCCGATCTCTTTATCCCCTGAAACCAAGTTTGAATGTAAATGATAATAAAATATTTACCATAAACATTAGTCTGTTCCATGACTGTAATTTTTAGCTTCTAATTGAAATACTTATTTTCCTTGCCTCAGTGAGCTATTTTAAGGAATTATTGTATGAGACTGAATTGGAAGACACACACACACACAGAATTGCTCAAAACAGAGTTTTGGGGTTTTTTTTTCTTCAATGGGAGCAAAACATACCACTTCCAAAAGCAGTTGAAAATTAATCACCTGACAGATACCTGGATTGTCAAAAATTGGCTTTTCTCCCAGCTTCCATAGCCAAGTGGTTATGAAAGGACAGTTTGTGAAAAGTTATCTAAAAGCTACCTGTATACCATGGCTGGATGCAGTCCTTGCATGAGGCCTAACACAGGCTACAAAAATGTCCACCCATCTAAAACATCCTTCTGAACCCCATGATGTCGCTCTTGCTCAGAGAAGAAGAGGTCCCATTTTTAAGGGACATTACAACTTTTCTTAACCCTCAGCAGACCACATTTTCTCATAATTTTTACTTCAAAATGTAAAAATAATTTCATTTTATTATTTTTCTTGTTTATCTGAATGTCTTAACCTGTGAACCTGTGAATCTTAAAATAGGAATCGATGGGGAATTTTAATTTTTTTTTCCCAAACAATCCAGTTACTGAATGGATTACTTGATCTCATCCCCAAAAACTGGTTCAGAAAATCTCTGGTTCATTGGTCAGGGAAATGGGAAGTCTGGACAGTGGCTGATCTATTATTCTGAGCTGCTAAATTTTTCTTCCTACCTCTCCAGCTCTGAATCCGTGAAGCACACTGATGGATTTTGGCTGGCACAATCAGTGTGATTAAGAAGATGTCCTGAGACAGTGGAAGTCACCTGTGAGACAACAGAGACGTGAAAGCCAGGGTCAGGACAGAGAGCTGCTTTGAGACTTGGATGGAGTTGCTCCTCCATCACACAGCACAGTGAAAAATCAGGTGTCTGCTTTAGCAGAAGGGAAACACTACCAAAAATAAAAAGGGGGGGGGGGGGGGGCGTAGGGGGTGTTTTGTTTTGTTTTGTTTTGCTTTGCTTTGCTTTGCTTTTAAAGGAAAAAAAGCCTCTGATGGGTTTCCTTCTCCCTTTTCCTTCCTGCCTCCCTCAGCCCCAACAGAGAGATAATGAATGGAAAGACTTGGTGTTGTCAGTGAATCAGGGCCCAGTCTCCATCAGCGTCTAGAATCCAATTTGAAATCATCATGCCATTTTCCAGGTAATAGATATAAAAGTTCCTGTTGGAGACAAAGCACCTGAAGTTGGATCACATCATCAGTTTTGTACTGATGAGACACTGGATGGGTTTTCTATTACATATCCAAAGAATGAACATCTGTCTTACCAGAAAGCTTATTCAGGCTCAGCCAAAAGCTTTCATATTCAGGGATACATGTCATAATTTGAGACTAGTGAACTGGAGATATTTTGGGAGAAGAAACATGCCAGCAGGGAATATTTTAACACAGCTGAGATTGGTCTAACATGGACAGGACATTGAGAAAAAAAAAAAAAAACAGAGTCTTTGGAGTTTCTATTACTCTTTAATTCTGAGTTAATTTTATTTTTTTCCTGTATTTCTGGACTGGCAAATACCCACTGGGTTCCTAATGGGAGATAAAGCCACTGTCCAGAAAAAGACTTATCTAGCATTAAACAAAACAACCATAGTTTTTAAAAGCACTGGCTCTAAAATAGATTCAAAGTGTGTGGCTTGTTTGTTTTTTTTTCTGATGATACAACAGGAAAATTCTCCCACGATAAGCCAGACCTGCCTGACCCTGAGTAAGCCTCCATAAAGCATCTATTTGTGGACAGCAAGGAGATCAGACTTTCAGGGAATCTTCCTGTAAAGTTCCTGTTATAAGCAGGCTTCAAACATCCCTGCTCTGGCTTGCTTCCTGAAGGCAGCTGATGGTACAGTGACCGATCTGCAGCTTACACACCTTTTTGGGACACCTCAAGCTGAATGGAGTAAATATGGCCCAGCATGACCATGAAATAGCACCTTCCTGGGCTCACTGTGTGATATAAATCAGACAGCTGCAAGTCAACCAGCTATCAGAAAATTTAACTTCCCTAGGAGACTTTCAGAAGACAATCCACTTTGGACACTTAGGCATCCAAGTACAAAATACTAGGGTGCAACCTGGAAACTTCTTCTTTACATGGGCAGCACCATCTATTTTAATGCAACCGTTTTCATAAACAAGTCTTTTGCAGATTCACAACTTTGTTTCATAAGAACCTTTTGTATAAATGACATCCTAAAGCCCTTTGTGGCATTAAATAACTCTGTCCACTGATATAAATTACAGAAAACAGTGTCATAAAGATATTACACAGTGGATAAATCAAACCAATAAGTCATAAGACCAGTGACCAGGGGAAAGAGAAATTAAAAGACATTGGCAAAGGAGAAAGGATACGTTTTAAGATGAGGTTTGAAAACAGAGTTGATGAGGCAGAGCGATACATGCATGCAAGGGGACCACGTACAAAGAAAAACTTTCAGATGTTCTGATATCCAGACAAACCAACCATGGACAAGTTGGACCAGACACATTGTACATGGAGGCTGTCACTCATCTTCCTACACAAACAGCAATTCTCACACCTCACAGATTAATTATAGGGAGAAGTCTAGTGCTTGGCTAGTTTATAACCTGTTATGTCTCTAGTTTTTCAGCTCACTGCCCTATAAAGGACATCTATGCTAGCACTAATACAGCAAGGCACTAGGGAAATAGCTTCAACCCACAAGCCAGAGACATACATGGTGTTCTCTGAGAGGAGGAACAACATTTGTGAAGGTACTCCAAACCCTTTTGATGTTTTATGCAGAACTTCAGTCACCATATTTTGGACTCTGGCAATCCAAGGTGCTACAGAGGTTGACAAGATTACTACAGCCATAGTATTATAGTCACAACAGAAACTCCTGACAGGTAGCATTGGGTTTGGTTTTCACTTCTGAAACACATGGGCCATACATATTTAGGTTGTCCTGTGCCACTAAGTTCAACAGAACTTAAATACCTAAATAGCTCTGCAAACACAAGTTTTATGTTTGGCTTTCAGCTAATAATTTAAACAATGTATACCTCAAATCATTCCCTATAAAGTTGTGAAACTCTTGGTAACAATAAATGAAGCTAATGCAAAGTTCCTATAATAACACACAGCATTAGAGCCATATTATCTGCCTGACACTTTCTGTGTCACACCACAAGTTATATGAAATTAGGTGTGACCTAATGTGCACTTCATGTATTCATGTCACCCATTCAAATTTAAAACTCCTTGAACACATAAGATAAAGGATATTCACACACAAAAATTTGGAAGAAGGGGTGTGTATGTGTCATAGCAAAAAAAATTCTATTTTTTTTTGAAAGCAACAAGCTTTGAGGAGAAGACATATTTTTTAAAAGCACTTATTATGTGTGGATGGTGTGGGTTGGTCACTGAAAAGTGTTGATAAATAAAACATTTTACCACATTTGGCTCTTGCACTTCATTAATATTTTGTAACAGTGTTGTCAGTCAGATCCCTTATGTGACCTTCTAAGACAATAGCTTTTTCCAAAAGTCTGTACCCCAAGGCCACTACTCTCAAAACATCAACTGATATTCAACTCTGACTAATATTTCAATTCCACAGTCCAGTAATTATTTCCTTAGTCTATATAAAGGATTTTCAGTTTTCACAATTCTCATGTATGGTCAATGCAATGAAGAGAACGACATGGCAATTAAAAAAAACTTGGACTGTAAGTTGGTTTGGGTTTTTTCTGGTATTTCATTGTCCATTATCTGGTTGTTCTGCCACTGAAGTTAGATAATTTCAAAATTAAACCAGTCCCTCCAACGTATCAACTATTCTCTAGAACTGCAGTTACTTCATTTTGGGTTTATTTTGGAGAAATTACCTCCACATCCTACCCCCTTTCTTTTAAAGGTACCGAACTGCAATCAAATATTTAGCAAATGCCTTGTTTAAACTAGGAAACCCTCAAAGCAATCTGCTTGCTCACCTGCTTTTAAACCATCGCGTTAACATTCACTACTCTACAAAAACAACTGCTGATAGCCTATCAGTATATCTTGTCTGGGAAACAAGATGCTCTATCCTGGTAAGAAGAAATAAGAGAAAAAACAGTTGCCTTTTCTGTCTGAAGACAATAGGAAAATAAAATCTCACAGAGCTATCTGAAGAATATGAACCAGGAATTTAGGTTTTCTCTTTGGCAAAGACTTTTTTGTTTCCTAAGACTAGTCACACTGCCTGCATTTTCCATGCTGATATCTTATTTTACGTCCTCAGGCACTATAGGCCTTGTCTCCAGATGCACTAAGCACTTCCAGATTCATGCTGTTTTAGCTGGAGGTGCAGCCAAATCATGCTTCCCTGAGCACTGGTTGTGAGGAGACTCAAAGAACAGAGGAGCCAGACTGAAAATCCACCATTTCTTTTGAAAACTTGAATATTAACATCCTTTCTTCTGAGTTTTCCCCTCTAGAGAAAAAAATGTTGTACTCATAATGCTCAACACACCTGGGCATTATGAAGCTGAAATCAAAACTAGAAATAATATGAGACTCTTGGAAGAAGCTGCCTCAGAGGAATGATGGCTTAGCAAATTCCTCCTAGGAAAGGGAGGAGACAGGTGTTACATCTTGTTGAGCCTGCCTGTCGAAGTGAGACTCCAAAAATTGTATGGAATGCAGAAAGGTAAGACATTTGCAAGACAGGCACATCCTTAAAATTCTCTTTTGAGTCACATGGATACTTACTAACTCTTCATTAGCCTGACGATTCCTGTGCATGGAAGGACAAAGACTACAGATTTCCCCACGTAGCCTGGGAGCTATGAGGTCAGCCTTACTGAATGAATTTATCAATATAGTTAGAGTTTCAATTTCTCTAATATGCTTTACCTAATAAGGCAGTTCCTGTCATAATTGCTGTTGTAGGGATAGGAGGTTAATCTTTTAAGTGACGGCACTGAACTCACCTGCTGAGAGATGATCTGGAGCACTCCAATAAAACATTCATGGCTTCATGCCTCCTCTGTTGCACTTAAATCTATGTTAACAGTTTCAAAAAGCTAAAAAGCCAGGCCTATGCTCTGCGGTGATCAATAGCACCGCAGTTAGATATCAGCGCATTCAGCTCAGTGGGATAAATGTTCAGTCTTTGGTAGATTTAGTAGTGGGTGGAAATGACAGATGGAATTTAAGTCTTTTGTTCAAAGGCTTTGTTCGTTCTCCTCCTTCTTTAGTGTAAAGAATTTAACTGTGATATTTTGCTTTTTTTCCGAGCCCTGAAGCAGGAATCGTTTTGCTTTGTTCCCCTTGAGAAAAGAAAAAAAAAAAAAAAAAAAACCACAAAAAAAACCCCAAAACCCAAGCCAAAAATAGAGAAGGAAAACACTTACTTCATAAAGATATGTTGTTAACAAAAAACTTAGATCAACAGAAACAAGACCCAGCATGACTGGATAGCATCCTTTCAAATTTCAAAGTGTACAATTAGATCAAATACAATTTGTAATAAATTGCTATTGAAAGTGTATATTTTTATCACATAAAATATGTGATAAAGGATGAGGAATCAGAAACACCATTTTTTCTCTGGAACTGCTTCCTCTAACCAGAGTTTCAGCCTCCTCGGTGCCCATATTATTCATATACACTCAATCAAGGTTTGTAACTGAGTAGAATTTGACCTCAAAACTCTGAAGACAATGCAGTGCCCAGAAGGCTTCCTGGCTACTGCACTGAGTACTGTCCTAGTCCTTGAATTATTTAAGGGGGGCTACATCCATGTTTGTAATGTTCCCTTCCTTATGTTTGCAGTTTTGATGCGGTACAGAAGTACTTGTACAGATAATTTTGGGAGCAGTAGTGTTTTGATTACAAACCCAAAGCTCACAGAATCTTAAACAAAAACAGAGTGAGAACTGGTGTCTCTCCTGGTATTTCTAATCATTGTTCACAGAAACATTTGAATTTATTTTGTTCTGAGAGAAAGCCTGATCCAGGAGACCACAGGAGAAATAATTTATTGTGGTAATATACTTACAAAGAACTTATAAGCCAACCTCAATATATTTTATTTTCCAAGAACATGATTTTGATAAGGTGAACTGTATTATTTTTATTGGGGGCTGGTTTTATTAGACACTGTGCACGTACAGGGGATGCTTCGAGAGTCATCAGGAGTGTTGTGAGCAATGTGGGGGCAATTCTGTGTTTTGTACAATGTATCACTGCCTGCTAACCAGCATTCCAAGCAGAAAAGTCCTTCAAGCTACTTAGGTACCTGATGCACTGCCATGACTTCCATCTGAGCAGCTCAAAGATTTTCTGTGTTAAATACATGAGCTTTGCTGAGGAGTAACCACACACTGCTCATCTTTACTGAGAAGAGTGGTAGGAGAGGGGACAGGAAAGGAACAAAGGGCCACACACTCACCCCTTCCCTACTGACACGACCCTGACAGGTTTGCATGGGGTAATTGAAGGATTTAGAAAACGAAGAGATAGAAGTAACTGATAAGAATGGCAGAACTCGACAGGGTGACTCTGCCATGTAATAGAAGTTGCAGTGTGGTTTAGTGGCTCTTATTAACTAGTTACACCATACTACTGAACTGCAGGGGACAGAAACTGGTTTAATCTGTTGATGATAGAGTTAAGAAAGATAATGGATAAAAGTTTCTATCTGGTGAATAAAATGGTATTCCAGAGTGAATCATCAAGCCCCCAAAACTGCTGGAGTTTTTCTCTTTTGCTGGGGTTATTTTCTGAAAAACAAGAAGCCTCTTCCACAATGGATGTGTAATTAGTTTAGGTCAAATGCAGAACACAATTTATTGGCAGCCTATTTATTACATCAGATGGATGTTCAATGTTTCACTTTCAAACTGCTTTTTTATAAATGTTAGGTAGTTAACAAAGGTATGATAGACATAATTTTAAATTTGTGGACTAACCAAGATATAGACACAGGTCCAAGTCTGTTATATTTGGATGGCAAGAAGGAAGAACATATACTAATGCAAACATTTTTCAATTAGATTTTCCCAGACTGCTCTCAAGGATCTTTTTCTTTGATTACACTTTGTGGGGAAATAGGGGGAACCCTACCACTACCACTCATACAACTGTGGGTAGTTCCCTCCTAAGGTGTAACAACACATCAGTAGAACTTTCTTTAACAGCACAACTAGAAAATCTTTTATTCAGACATTACATTCTATGCAGTCCTGGTCTCAGTACAGCAATCCTTGCCATACAATCTTTCCCTCATTGGGAAGTGGAAGTGTGTAATTCCCTGGATAATGCCAGAAAACTGGATTGTAATTGTTTCATCAATTTGAGCTTCTCTTAGTTATTCTCTGTGAGAGAAAGGAGCTCTATCTACCACTTCTATAACCTGGGCCCCTTGCTGTCAAAGTTAGATAGAAATCCAAGTATTTGTAGGCACAGAAGAGCGACCATCAGTGGTGATGATTAAACATTTGTTAGTTTTTTCAGACTTTTCAGGTTATTCCATGAATGGACTTAATTTGCAATGTCTTTCACCAGTTCTCCATGATGATGAAATTTCTTTACAACGCCTTTTTGGTGCAGTAAGTCTTTGACCTGTTGGTACTTGTAATCTGAGCAAATACCAGCACATCCATGGGGAATCAACTGATTGCCACAAACAGGATTTTGCTGAAGAAGACGCAGAAGAAGAGATGCAGCAAATTAAAAAGTTGAAGATTAAAGTCCAGTTATCAGTGGCAAGGACAAATTTAGCCCTGGGGCATAAATCCCACAGAATTGGAACAAATCCCTCTTGCAAGGCCTTTTTTAAGCCATGTTTAGAATAGTTTGTTTGGTATGCTGCTTCTTGAAGACAGATAATCAGGTATAACAGAAGAAACAAGATTCATCTAAGAGAACAAAGATTTCAGAAGTGTAATTCAGCATAAGGAAGATTGATTAAGATAAAAGTATCATTGTTTCAATCTTTAAAAATAGCCCTTTTGTCTTGTAAAGAAATGCTACTATGAACAAAATGGAACTTGAAAATCCTCGAAAATCCTACTAAAAAAAGGCACACAAGGGTTAGAATAATTTGGAAGCTGCAGCATAAGTAGAGCCATACTGAATATGAAGATGAGACACATTTAGTTGAAACCTCAGAAAGGGATTTTCTCAAAGGGGGATGAAACATAATGTTTGCTATATGCAAAACATAAAGATTGCCTCACCATCCTTTTAGTTACAGCATATGAACATATCTGTTAAAAGTCAAAAGTGAAAGACTCTAGGAAGCTGCCAGACCTAGGGAAAATGAATATTCTGCAAATATATTTATTTTACATGTAAAGCAAAGCAAAAAAAATATTGTTAAATATTTACTCATCACCCAGTAGCTTATTAATCTTTGTCGCAGCAAATACAGCTGACTCTATAGAGTGTGGGCAGAGATGGTCCTTACCAATAAAATACCATGACTGAGACTCATAGGTAAGCAAAAGCCCTGACAGGAACAGTGACTCAGCTGCATGGAGAGCAGCTGCACAGGCAAACCTGCCTGCAAGCAACCGTAATCATTGCATTCTCCTGCTTCCCCCCACTCCCCTGCCCGGTGATTTCCTTTATCTGGCTCCCAGATTCATTTTGCACTACCAGACATCCCATAATTATTACTGCAGCACGATTTTTAACACCAGCAGAAGGCCGGCAATATGGACTGTGTTCTGACCACCTACTACAGGCTTTTAATTTTAAGGGTTTCAGCACCTGAAAAATAAAAGCCTGGTCCCAGCCTGATGAAGCAGGATCCCTATATAGGACCAAAGGCTGCCCAGCTAGTCCTTGGGGGATGAGATTCAGCTCATCAAATGTCTTTTTCTCCCCTTGGTCCTCTAGGCTTCCTAAATGCCAAACAGGGAGCTGCCTACCTGGTAGGTAACACTGGTTCCTAGCAGGTCTACACAGGAGCTTGGGGCAGCCTGCTTGGGGATGGCTCAGAAGTCTAAATATTCTTCTGATGGAGGTGGCAATGATCTGCTTTTGCACAACAACATGGTGGCAGGTTTCCAAACCCAAGAGAGAGGACCTAAAATCTGAACTCTACTTCAGGCTGAGAGGAATCAACATCACAGTTCCCATGCCCCCTGTGAGTACCCCACTGAGCAAGTTGCACACCATTCAGGGATGTTCCCTGTCTGTTGAAATTGTGCCTTCTTGTCCCTCTACATGGGTCTGTGCAAGACTCATAGCACCAAAGAACAAACAGGGAACCCGCTTGTGCCATCCAGAAAAAGGGGAAGAGTCCTGGTTCGTGGTTTCCATCACTCACAGGTCCTCACCAATTCAAAAGAATGACAGAATCATAGAATCATAGAATGGTCTGGGTTGAAAGGGACCCCAAGGATCATAGAGCTCCAACCCACTTCCTGCAGCAGGAACCAGATTACCTTGAAAGGGTTTCCTCCTCACCAGAGGTGTAGAGGAAGCTCTTTGATTAGCTTTTGATTTTAAAAAATCAAAGAAAAAATCCCAAACCATTTACACAGCACATATTGAGAAGACCAGAAAATAGTTAACAGGCAGCTCCACTGGAAAATGTGCTAAGAGGGGCAGTGGGGTCTGGCAATAAAATCAGTCCTGGCTGTTTTCCTCGGGGATACACTGGCCTTTAACTATGAGTTATTTAGTGAACATCCAGAGGTCTATGTTATGCAAGAAGGCAGATTAGATGGTCATAGCAGTCCCTTCTGGTCTTAAACAATTAATCTCTGATGTGATGTCAGAAGGTTGGTTCATCACAGCCAAAAAAGGCAATTTCCTTACTGATAAATGAAAAAGTAAATCCATTTATACTCCAGGATGGTGATGGGATTCCTCTGGTCCCTGAGGGCTGTTTTCACGTTTAGGCACCAAGCAGCTGAGCAAGGTACTGCTGCACCAAAGAACGTGTGCTCTTGCCAGGACCTGCATTTATTCTCCCTGTTCCTAGCACAACCACAACCATGAAAAGTGAATTCTGGCCTCTGAAGACACTGATAAGACTAGATGAGGTCTTGGTTTCAGAGGAATACAGAATCCTCAATGTTATGGAGCTAAAAAATGATGGAAATCAGGGGAGGAAACAACGTGCTATTTACGTTGCAGGATCAATGTAAATGGAGAACTGCACCTGTGATAAACAGTGGTGGCACAATCTTGGTCACTGATCTTGGCCACGCCACTTTGATCTACATTTTGCCCATTAATTTAGTTCTACTAGTCAAGATCTGGATGCCAACTGCCAAGTTTCAGGACATTTTACGACAAGAATTGTGCAGATATTGAGAAATCAATTCTCAAATTCCCATGTGATACCAGGGGCAGCACCCTTCTTATCTCCAGTTTACCAAGGAGGAACGTAAAATGAAGAGGACATGCACAAGGGCCAAAACCCACGTAAGCAAAAGAGAAGGACATGAAAGTGGAATTGGCCAGCTCTCCATCCTGCATTCTGATCACCAAATTTCACAGTCCTCAGAGGTCACTCCTTCTATTTCCAAAATTAATAAAATTTCAATTTTCAAAAATTCAAATCTCCCTTTAGATAGCATCTTTTCATCTTCCTTGTCCTGGCATCTTATCACAGATTCACCTTATGAGGAGAGTGAGAAAATAACTGTGGTCAGAGCTTGGCCCTTTTTTAACTGAGGAATGGCTGTAATTCAAGACAGCAGAGGGAAGCAAAACCACAAAATGAGTTATGCACCATCATCCACAAGGAATGAAAATAAGTGTATTACACTGCCTATCATTATGTACTTAATGATACCACTGCCAAGAGGGATTTCTGTACAGCAAATGCAGATGTAAAGTTTGTGGTTGCAGAAATAACGTAATTTATTACATTTTTTAATTCCTCATTGGTTACATTGAAGTATATAACAGAGAAATTAATGTGCACGTTTCTAAAGGACTCATAGAGAGGAACCACTCTGAAATAATCTGAAGTGGGGCAACAGAGTCTTTATTTTGTGTTTGAGGCATCTTCCCAGTCAATGAGCCTCTATGAAAGATTAATGTAGTTTGAACTTTTATTGTGGAATATCATTCGTGCACTGTCACACTTCGCACAAATGGTGCTTCAGTCACAGTTCGGTAACACTCCAGCATATTATTTCCAAGGCATCTGAGAGTTTAGAGAATTATTGAAGGGCACACTGTACTCATTTGGTAATAAGGCAGAGTGCAGTTGCAGTCTCCATATGATTTCAACAAATGGAATCAATGTTAATTTCATTGAACGTAGCAAAATAGTTGTGATAATAACCCCAGTGATATATTCCACCAGAGAAAAGAGATGGAATATAGTGTTATAGTGGTTTATATTATCTCCACTAAGGATTCCAGGAGAAATACAGAACCTGATGGGAAAAAAAAAAATCCTAATAATTTCTAAAAAAACCCATATTCATTTGCAAATATAACTTGTTATCTCCCTCCCCCAGTCTTTTCACTTTGATTTTAAGAATGTGCTGCAGAAGAAAGAATTAAAGAAATCATCTGAGATTCACATCCTATTTTCACCAGTGACACCCAGCTTTAAGGCAGCCTAGATATTTCAATTTGGCTTTACTGTTTGTGCAAATACGTGTTATACTGATCCTGAAAGTAAACACTTCTCAAAGCCATGATTTGTTAGCACTGCCTTCACATGTTATAGCCAATTAGTCAATAATTAGTCAAATAATTAAAAATGTAATTATGTAACGATGTTGCCTTTTTTTAAATTAAGGACTCGCTCACAAGCTGATTCCTCGTTCTGATTATATGTTTCTTTGCTGCTACGGTTTCAGCACATAAAGCTTGGTTGCTTTTCCTTTCCTTCTGAATTAAAACAGGATCCTGCTAATAAATGGACAAATGCTTATTAATATGCTGTCACCAGCAAATACACAACTGTGCAGCTAAATACTTACACAGCGCCCACCAGATGCAAATATATCTGCAAGAACCATCACTGATGTGTTGGAGACCTCTAGAGCTGTAGTTCTTCTCATGAAACTATACTTGCTTGATATTATCAGGTATTAGAGCTGCAGTTCAGATATACAGTATCAAGCTATAATAAAAACAAGCTGGCCAACTGAGAAGTACCTTGCAGAGTTACCAAAATAGCTCCTCAAAATTATCAGAATATCTCCTATATACAATTGAAAAACTGTATTACACCTCAGCAACCACCATGTTTTCAGTATCTTTAGACACTTGAGGCAGAGGGATACCAGCTGTTAGAAGGGCCCTGATGCCATGCAGGGGACATGGGACCACTCTTACAGAGAGAGGTATCAGTGGTGTGTACTGCCACCCAGAAAAATGACTTCATCTACTTAAAACATCCGTAAAACAACCGAAATCGGGAATTCAAAGTGTTTTTAACCATCTGTTAGCTTACTTCTATCTATCTATACCAAGGCTATAGGATTTCCAGCTTTTGAGGTCTGAATGGAGGGACCTAGACAGCTTGCAGAGAAGCAAGGCACCTGCTTCACCTCACCCCTTGGAGCTAAATCTGTTAGGAACATAGAAACAGGAATGCATTATATCAGTGCTCTCCAGTGACTTTGTTCACCCTCCTATATAGCTCTCTTTTGTAGTAAGGTTAATGAATCATTATTATTATGATAATTTCTTTCATCCAGGCACAAAGGTATCAAAAGGAGTAGCAACTACACTGTGTTACCCATGGTCTACTTCAGCCACATCCTTCATGTGCACGTGAATTTTTGGATGGCTGCGTAGAGACTTTATCTCCCTGCAATCTCACAAAGTTAGATCTGGTCACACAAACAAATCAAACACAGACCTGTTCATTATGTGCCCAGGTGGCCAAGAAGGCTAATGGCATCTTGGCACGTATCAGAAATAGTGTGACCAGCAGATCCAGGGAAGTGATTGTGCCCTTGTACTCAGCATTGGTGAGGCCGCACCTCAAGTACTGTGTCCAGTTTTGGGCCCCTCACCACAAGACAGACATCAAGGTCCTCGAGAGTGTCCAGAGAAGGACAACCAGGCTGGTGAAGGGGCTGGAGAGCAAGTCTTACAAGGAGCAACTGAGGGAACTGGGGTTGTTTAGTCTAGAGAGGAGGAGGCTGAAGGGACTTTATCACTGCCTACAACTACCTGAAAGGAGGTTGTGTTTAAAAGGAGGGTAGATGAGGTGCTCAGGGATCTGGTTTAGTAGAGGACAGGTATGTTTGGACCCGATGATCTCAAAGGTCTTTTCCAACCTAGTGATTCCGTGATTCTTCAATTATTGCACAAATACGGAAGGAGGAAGGGACCTTCTAAAGAGTGTCAACTGTAGATGGAAATGGAAACCAAAAGCTGGACAACACTTACAATCTGAACATAACTCATATCAATCATTCATCTCTTCAGAAAAAAGCAAAACACTATTATTTTGCCAGGTGCAGGCCATTCCTGTAAAAAACTCATAAAAGTCACTGTATATTCTTCCTATCACCCCTTTGGGCCAAGCCAGCCTGAATCAAGCCTCAGTGACAAACGTATCTTAAAGTTGGAGAGTTAAGTACTGAAGATACTAGCCTTTCAAACCACTCAGGGGAGCAGGATTCTTCTCTGAGTAAGAACTGAGTAAAGAGATCAAGACTTTTAACTACAGTTATGAAGATGAACATGCAATTCTAGTCACGCTTGACTTGAAACTCTAAACTAAATGCATCCAATGCTCCATCAGAAAGATTCATTTTGTTCTACGTTTTCCAAGAAAACTCTCAACCATAATTGGTACCAAGATGTGGGTTTGGCAGGTGTATAGAAAACTTCAATTTTTGTCTCTTAATACGTGGTACTAGAGATGGGAAACATTTTTGCCTTCATACAGGACCCAGATGGCAAACTGTGAAAGCTTAATTTCAGGAGCATTCGGGCTGACAGCTCTACAAGCAGCAAGCTGAATTTAACTTATGTGATTATGACACATACACAGGACTCTTCAACCAAGTGGTCCAATGCTCTACCTATTAGAGGCATGACTATGAGATCTGTGAGTGCTGCACAAAAGCCTTTAACATGCAGATCAGGTATGGATTATGACACTAGAAATCACACACACACGTGCACACAGCGAACTTCCATGGGCTCCCTTGTCTGCCAGGACATTCATTCTATTTCTGCTTTTGCAAGGGGTACAGAAGGGTTTCTACAGTCTTAGAGGAAGGATCACTTTTACTCTGTACTTTACCTTAAGGGCTTCGCTTATGTGTGTTATGCCTTACTCAACTTCATGCTGGCACACCACCTACTGACAGCCCAGAGTTGCTTTCTGTATTGAGTGTTTCTTAAAATCCTGTCCCTGAGTGAGCACATGAGCCCTGATGCTGAGATGTCTGTGTGTGCACAGTCAACACAGCAGCATTTCTCATGACTCTGAGAAGAGAAGGAATTGATAAAAAAGGGTCTTCAGGCCCCTGGTGATATATTGATAAAAAATAGCGAGCTCACCTGTTCATCATTTCAAGCCAGGCAGTGAAAAACTAATTGTATTCCCAGACAAATCACAGAATCACAGAATCATAGGGGTTGGAAGGGACCTTGAGAGATCATTGGGTCCAACCCCCCTGCCAAAGCAGGTTCCTTAGGACAGATCGCAGAAATAAGTGTCCAGATGGGTCTTGAATATCTCCAGAGAAGGAGACTCCACAACCCCCCTGGGCAGCCTGTCCCAGGGCTCTGTCACCCTCACTGTGAAAAAGTTCTTCCCCATGTTGGTGTGGAACTTCCTGTGCTCCAACTTGCAGCCATTGCCCCTTGTCCTGTCCCCACAGACCACTGAAAAGGGGCTGGCTGATTCCCCCTGCATCCCCTGCCTCAGAGAATTATAAACATTAATAAGGCCCCCACTTAGTCTTCGTTTCTCTAGGCTGAACAGTCCCAGCTCACTCAACCTTCCCTCATAGGGGAGATGCTCCAGGCCCTTAATCATCTTTGTAGCCCTTCTCTGGAGTCTCTACAGGAGATCCTGGAACTGGACACAATGCTCCAGGTGGGGCCTGACCAAAGCAGAGTAAAGGGGGAAAATGAAGAATGAGAAGCACACAGTCAAACAGCATATCAGTAAATGGTTAATGAAACTCTTGTATTCTGAGAATTTATTCCATTCAGGTGCAGAGTTAGGAGAGCAGTAACAACTGTATGGCGCTAATCCCATTCACCACTTCAGCCACCTCCTCACCTCCCAGGTGCCAGAGGTCAGTTCAGGTTTCCTTTGATTCTGCATCACTTTGAGGTACATGTGTGTTTTTGTGGTTGCAGATTTGCAAACAGATTGTGGTGCACAGAGCAGAAATGAATTAAAGCACCATGGGTTTTTTTCCTCTCTGGCTTTTCTTTATATACCACTGCTGCACAGCTCAATGAGGCTGAACTTCTGTCCCTGTTTTCAGTAATGCTTGATGCTCTTTCCCATGTATTTTCTTTGATACTCCATAGGTAGCACCCATGGACCTCACAAGATATTCTAACGAAGAGGAAACCATGACAAAAGAGATGATCCTACTAGTGAAATTAAGAGTGTCTGGAGAGAACTGCCTGCAACTAATGACCCCCATTTCTCCAAGTTACAACTGCCTGTATATTGAGTAAACCAAACCTTCATGAACTTAATCAGGCTGGGATTTGACAGATATGCCACCTCATCCTGTCACCTTTGGCACTGTTTGGGATAGCCTTCTCCACTGACTTTGCCACCTTCACAACCTCCCTTCCTGCCCTCACATAACAACTTTGATCTGACCTCTCCAGATCTCAGCACATCTGTTTTACCTCAACAAAGCACCCTTAAAAACCCTATTTCTGGAACTTCTGGTGTTAAGAAGACAGCAGTGATAAAAAAGAAGGGAAGGGCTGTTACATGTCTGACTAACCTGAAGATCTATGAGACCATCCTCTTCTGCTCATAACATGAAGGTCACACCCATTGAATTGGTGGTCCTCAGTCTAAAGATCATAATTTGCTTGTCCTTGTTAGACATTTAACAGCTATTTAGGGTGATAAATAAAGGGATATTTACTATAAAGAAGTTTTAACTGTTACAGTCTCTTGAAGAGACCACTGTCTAGAAGTCTCTGGTGCATCTAATCAACTCTAGGGTCAGTTGGAAAGAAGATTAAGGCTGGTCTGATCCACTTAGAGGGGATTTGAAGAGGAAACAATAAAAAAGCTGTAGAATAACATTTAACAAATTCTCATGCACCAGTCTGAGGAATGTACGTGGTATGTATGAGGAAATACGTGGGCTTTTCATTATGTGTGGTCCTAGTGGGCACACTGCTGCAAGGGGCTTTGTCTTCCTACTAACTTTTCTCTATTTGGTGTGCATACATCAATTCAGAAGGCACAGGACACACTGAGCAATCCAACTCCCACTGCAGCTGCATCCAGTCTTGAACAGTGTCATTAACCTCCACATCCAGGAGGAAAACACAAAGAGTGATTCCTTCATTTGCCCAGGTGGGAGCTGAAGCAGGAAAGGTTTGTTGACTTCCTCAAGCCACCCAGGAACAGCAGCAAAGAAAGCCTTCTCTTTACTCCAGTTTCAAGTGTTGCTGATAAAATTTCATTAAATCAAACCACAACATTTAAACTAATCCAGCAGGTGATTTTTTGATATTTTATATCATATATCATATCATACCATATATATATAATTAATATCATATTTTATTTGGGGAAAGAGTACAGCTTTGCTATATGTTAATAAAAAAAGGCTCATTTACTTCTGGACGTTATTTGTGTTCAATAGCTTGTTCCTGTTTTCAGTTCCCTCTGCTGCTCCTTAATCTGACTTGTAAAATAGCAATAGGCAAAGATGAAGAACCAGCAGTCTTTGTGCATTGAACTGTTAAATGTATCCCGTGAAGGGGACAACAGAGAGGCTCATACGAACCTACTTTTTTCTCTACTGGTGTACCCTGGAAGCCTGTCTGTTCGAAGCCAAATTGAATTCAAAACCCTTAAATTTCCTTTTGAGTATGTCCCTATAAGGTGGACAGAAGTCCGAGGAGGCTTTCCACATGAGCACAAATCTCCTTTTGAACAAAATACCCAAGAGTGTATTTTGTTGGGTAAGGCAGCTTGGAGGTTGTTATATAATGACTGTTTTGGACTTACTATGGAGAAAAAAAAAGAGAAGAAGTAAAAACAAACAAGCAAACAAACAAACCCCAACCAAACAAGTACTGCACCATGAAACTCAACCTAAGGCACTGGATCGCAATCATCTAGACTTGCTGTGAGTCCTTGCCACTCAGGACATTTGTAAAGGCTTAGATTGAATTCTCTTTTCTGCTCGACTGCTGAGAGAAGATCTCCTTTCTGTCCCCACATAAGAAGCCTCCACTTCTGTCATCTCCGTAACGCACGATCCTGTGCCTGTTTTTTCTGAATCACTCTGCTATACATGCCTTTCTGCTGTTATACATCTGTTGTGGCACAAGCTCATATCCCCACTGTCATTCTCTGACTCAGTATTTGTACTTCTGTCTCATATTGTGATGAAAACATCTCTAGTGGCACCACACTTTAATTGGTATCAAAATATTTGGTAGCATAGTCAGTAACACCCACAACTTTCATTTATTGCTTCTCTCTCTATGGAATATTGCTATCGTCATCCACTTTCACGAGGCATTATTCTATCCCTATTTTTATTTCAGTGATGGGACTCCTAGCTCTGAGCAGTCCATTCCAGCAATATATCTCAGACCCTTTACAGCAAAGTGTCTAGAGACCTGAGAATGGCATTTAATCCCTTTACAAGCATCAGTAGACTTTACACCGACATCTCCTGTTGTGCTTAAAGCCAGGGCCAGCATGTCTGACGTGAGGCCAGGCAGGACCATAAGACAAAGGCATTGCTAAAATTACTGCAGTTTGGTCTTCTTGTTCAGCACCTCTGCCCACACACTGAGCTGACTTCTGCTGGAACAGTCTCATGAGGGAAATAATGCTAACCGTGACAGCGTGTCCTGTGTGCTACGTGCTGCTAGAATATTAAGGCATTTACTGCTGTAGCAGTTCAATGAAATTTTAACTTTTATATTTATTGCATAGGATATGGTTGTGGAGTATGCACTGGGGGGCAGGGGCAAGTCTATAAGCAGCTTGTTGTCTGCTTGGGAAGGTCCATGTAACAAGAAGGGCTCTTTGAAGTAATACCCATAGCATTTCTCTTTTCTGTACACAAATTCATCCACATCCACCAAGTCAACTGATCTTTCAGCAAACCATTTTAAATGGGGCCTACAAGAGGAAAAAATATGTGCTTCCACTTGCTGCCTTTTGGAATAAAACACATATAGAGTACTGTGGAAATGATCAGTGCATCTCCTCTGGGTTCTGAACTAACATATCATGGTGATTTAACTCAGCCAGCATCTAAACAACCACATAGCCCTTCACTCACTCTCTGTCCCCAAGAGGGACCAGGTAGGAATCAAAATGGGGGAAAAAAAAAAACAAACAAACCCTTACCCATGGGTTGAGTTAAAGACAGTTTAATGCATCAGAAAAGGAAGATAGTAATTAATCATCATCATTGTCGAAAGTTATACACAGCACAATTTCTTACCACCAGGAACAAATGCTTGACAAGTTCCCAAGCCAAACAACCTCCTGGCATACCCCAAGTTACATACTAAGCATGATGTCATATGGTATGGAATATCCTTTTGTCCAATTTGGATCACCAGTCCAGGCTGTGTCCCCTCCCAGTGTGTGTGACCCCCACTTTCTTGTTGGCAGGGCAGTGTGAGAAGCTGAAAAGTCCCTGACTGCTTGGCAATAACTAAAAACATCAGTGTGTTATCAACTTTATTCTCATCCTAAATCCCAAACACAGCACTGAGCCAGTTATTAGGAGGAAATGTAACTCTATGGCAGCCAAAACCAGGACAAATATATTTTTAGATATTTTTTACAGTAATTGCTTCAATATCAGTGGGATTAGTTTCCTCTGATTTTAAAGTTAATTCCTCTATTTTTTTGGAGGCTAAAAAAACTGGTGTGGAAGAACTTTCTGAAGAAGCAACTTGGATCTCAAATTTTGGCTACATGAACCTGGGATCTAACTTTATTTATACCAGCATAGTTAAAGCGTGCAAAACTTTACCCAGGCCCCTCCTTTGCCCCACTCACCCTTCAACTCACCCAGGCACCAGCCCCACAATAGCAGCAGCAGCAGCAGGGAGGCACTTGCAGTGCTGCCTCCATTGTAGCAGGAGGAACCAACTCTCCCTGGGAAGGGGCAGGAGCCAGGCTGCCCTCCCTGCACCCAGTGCTAGATGAGGCACAGTGCAGTCCAAAGTAAGAGCAAACACATATAGACTAAACCTCGAACACTTTCCAGGAAGCACTTTTTTGTGCCTCCCACTAATTCCTTGTTTATGTGGACTGCTCTTCCAATATATATCTCCAACAGAAACAACAGAATAAGCGAAAAAGAGAGGCATCGTTCACATTTCTGTATTTTAAAGGCAACTAGGGGTAAAGAGACTCCAGGGGTGTTGGATGAAGACGTTTTGCAGAAGACTTAGCAGTGTGCTGTGTAGGTCTGAGAGCCGAGCACCAGCCTCCAGTTTGCTTATACAAACTAAACCTGCAAGTCCCGGGGCCTGTGCACGAACACTGCTCTGGAGGCTGGAAGGTCCTCGTCCTGGAACCAAAGCATGACCTAGAAGGGAGCACTTACGTGCAGAGAGCCTTGGTTAAATTCTGATTTCATTAACCCCAGGCTCCTCTCCATTCAGAATAAAACTATGATTAAGTTAGCGTGTGCTTGTATTGCTGTCAGGTGGACCAGTTCAGGGCTTCTACCACTCGAGCAGGTGGTACACAGGGCATAAGTACGCAGGTATTTGCATGCGAACGTACAATCCCCTCTATCAGCTCCATTTCATGGGTCATTAAGATTGTCTGTGGCACTGTATATGCCGTTATGAATAAAGTCATTGTAAAAAATAAACAGTGGTCTTTCTTTAGTTACAGACAAAAAAATCACTTCCATAGGAAGTTTTCAAACAAAAAAAAAAAGAAGTTAAGGAAACCTAACTGTTTTCCATGTGAGAACAAAGGGAGTATAATGCTTGTCTCTCACAGCTGCACAGAATTCAGCAAAGTGGAGAAATATTTAAAAAAAAAGAGGGGAGGAGGCGAGTTAAAAGACGAGGAATCACCTACTGCCTCTCATTCGGCCCGGGAAGGCGTCCCGGGGATGCGGCGGCGGCAGCATCCTTGGCCGGGCAGGCTCCCTCTTCCCGCCCTCCCAACGGCACGTCCATGCTGCCATCTAGCGCGCCCGCCCCGCCGCACACCCCGCCGCTCCTCCAGCCCTCCTCCTCTTCCTCCTTCCTGCACGGCCCGGCCTGGCCCGGCCTGGACCTGCACGGCGCCTCTGCCCCGCTGCGGGTGGTCTCTACCCGCGCCTGGGCAATAATGACAGAAGGGGCATATTCGATAGGGATTCATTAACGCTCCCTCATGCTTAATTTGCAGAGCGGTTTTCAGCAGGATGATGTCATATCTCTAAGCGGATGCTGGTGGCTGGGAGTTTCACAGAGCTGCCGAGGCTTGGGCCTACAGATTGTGTGTTTGGTGGAGGACCAAATAAGTAGTAACGGGAACGAGCGCCGGGACGTGGAGGTCTGCGTCATTAAAAGCCCTTTTAAAACATGGGCAAAAGGGGCGTGTTAGACCTCCAAAGGCTGAATCAGAAACCCAGACTGAAAGCACATCAGGGGAAGGTGTTGCGACAGGCATCTGGTTGTGCGGGAAGTCAGCCGATCCCACCTTCCCTTTGCTCTTTCACACAGGTGGTGGAAGCACGGTCAGTGAGGTGGAGACTGAGCCTCAGGTGGAGCCAGGGCAGCTGGGCGCAGAGGTCCAGACAGGGAGGAAACCACCTTTTCTCCACCACGCAACCAGAGCAGGACTTTCCCCTTTTCATTAGAACTGCAAGGCTAGCCCATGAAAAAGTGCCACCTCAGAAACTTAATCACACTGAAACAGTCACAAACCACTAAGTAGAAGTTGGGGATATAAAACTAGATTGGCAGCTACCAAAAATAGCTGTGTTGGTAAGACAAGGCAGGAGTCCTTACTGGCAGCACTGGTGCGTTGCACTAGCAGCCACAGAGGTCCCTGGCAAGGGGAAAGATACTGGTACTCTGAAAGACAGAATTGCGAAGTTTCCTAACATCCCACATTTTGGTTTGTATGGGAATCATCCAGGAGGAGAGATGATACAGCCTCTCATCATAACCATCACTGTCTCAGAAACAACCTTTTGCAGTTTCATAAAACATGAGGGGATAAGGTTTGCTACCAGACCATTCCTCATCGGGGCCTTTACATCTGTGCTGCTCAGTGAAGTACCTCTGACTTCATTCAAGCACTTGACTTTACTAAACCCTGAAGAAGAAAACTCCCTGCTCCCTTGCTTTGCCTAGCTGAAAAGTGAGACACAGAGTTATTGTCAGCAAAGCAGGCCAATAAAACAACACCAAACCCCAAATCATTCATAAGACTCTAATTACTTTATAAAACCACTGAGCCAGGGAAATAGGAAAAGGTAGGATGAAACAGAATAAAACAGGGGTCAGTGGGGAAACAAGTGAATTATCGAAGTAATACGAAGGATGGAAAGCTGTTTTAATCTTGTTATGGAGTTTGGTTGGTTTGATTTGGTTTGTTTTTCTGATGCTTGCTTTTGCAAAGCCCTAATTTGTAAAGGAAGCCATTCTACAAAGTCTCAACTTTCATTATAAAAAACCCAAACAATCTAATCCTCGGAGTCACAGAGACAATGGGAAAGAAGCTTGGAACTGCGCTGTAGCACACCTAAATGACTAGAGAAAACAATCAAGAAACAAAATGATTGGTTTTAAATCCTCAGGGAATCTTAAGTCCAGCTGATGGTGGGACTTTGGGGACAGTTTCATATTTAGTATTCCCAGGACTGAGTGGATGGAAGAACACAACTACAACAAGTGTTGTAATAAGAACAAAAGAAAGGAGGAGAGTGTACTAGAAGGAGGAAGAAGCAGGTTTGCACGAAAGAAAAGCCCTCCATACTCATTAAGGATTTCACAAGCTGTGCCCATAGACACTGGAGTAAGATGAGAAGTCGAGACATAATGTCTTGGATGTTTTTTATTGCTCAGTGAATGCATCTGTTAATTTTATGTGTCTGGAGTTAAGGTGCCAAAGAGTGACAGGTCTAGAAATGAAAGCTCAGGCCCAGAAACCAAAGCCAGTTCCCCTGCCTTAGTGATGATCAAGCCAGTGTTGTACAGGATGGCTTGGCAAGAAGAACTGCACAATTATGGTGTGTGTCTAACCTGCTGAGCAGCTCTCCCCTCAGCAGGAGAGAGATGAGGTGCTCAGTTACTCATTTTTATGTCTCATACAGCAACTTAGCACTTGTATAAACATCTACCTTCATCCACTCTATATTCTTTTCTAATGCTGAGGTTTAGAGAGTGGAGACTGTGCTGGGACTCCGCTATTTTGTAGGACAGTCCTAGCTGTACTGCACTCTACTACAAGGAAAGGGAAAACTCCAGTAGAAAGAGATTAGCAGTCATTGCTGAAGAAAAGCTAGTGCCAAGGAGCAATCACTGATAACCAAGTGCTTTATTTTTAGGCTTGTAACTTCTCCCCTTGACAGATTCAAGGGCCAGCCCAGGAGGGTACGTTGTAGTTTTTGCATGGCTGGGTTCTGGCAGAGGAGGGGGGATACAGGGGTGGCTTCTGCAAGAAGCAGTGAGAAGCTCTCTGCAGGCTCCACAGAGCGAACACCAGCCGGCTCAAGGCCCGAGTCATTGCTGACCAAGGCCAAGCCCATCAGCGACAGTCACAGCGCCTCTGGAAATCACATTTAGGAGAAAAAAAATCCTGCAAACGGATTGTTTTGTGCCACTAGAGGAGGTAATATATGGCTTGTAGGAATTGAAGCTTAGAAAAGGGAGGTAACATAACTGCATTGGGTCTGACTGCAATGGAGTTAATGTTCCCCAGAGCAACCCTTACCGTGCCGTGCTGTGTATCAGTGGCCAGCAAGGTGCTGATAACACACCGGTGTGGTGGCTACACAGAACACCAAGGCTGTTTCTCCAACATTCCCCACAATCACCACCATCAGTAGTCTGGGGCTGGGCAAGATCTTGGGAGGGGTCACAGCCAGGAAAGCTGACCCCAGATGACCAAAGGGACATCCCATACCATATGGTCTGCTTGGCAATTGAAGCTAAGAGAAATGAGGAGGAAGGGGGACATTTGTTATTTAGGATGTTTCTCATCCAGAGCAATAACTATGAATACTGTAGTTCTGCTTCCTGGGAAGTGGCCAGACATCACCTGCTGATGGAAGTACAGAATAAATCTTTTGTTATTCCTTTGTTTCCATATGCAGCCTTTTGCTTTATTAAACTGCCTTTATCTTGACCCATAAGGTTTTCTTCCATCTTATTTTCTCCCCTCCCTGTCCTGCTGAGGAGGGGAGTGGCAGAGCAGCTTGGTGGGCACCTAGTGTCCACCCACTACAATTACCCATGGGCAAAATCCCCCTATTTTTACAAGATTTATTTCTATCAAATAAAGTTTCCCACTAATAACAGTGGAAGATGTTGATCAATTCACAGACTTCATCTTTAAAATCAGCTTAAGGACAACATTGCAATCTCAACAGCATTATGTGGGGGCATTTTTGTCAGCATTGACAATTTTTATCCTGTACAAATGGTGGTGTTTAACAAAGACATATGTTTACACAGATGGAGGAGGGAGGTTGTAGTAATGGTGTGATTGAAAGTAAATTGGATTGGTTGAGTAGCTGATGCCAGCTGCCGTTTCAGTCTAGGAGTAGGTGGGTACTTGAGATGGGCTGTAGTTGCCGAGTCCACATATTGAAAGTTTGCTGGGTACCTGTTATTGTCCATTTAGGTGATCCCAAAATTATCACTCAGCAGCTGTTGTAAGACCCAGAAGTGCTTTAGCTGCAGCTTTTGCTGCTGCTCCATTTGGCTAAGCGAGGAGGTGCTTCCCCAAAGAAGCCTTTCACAGGTCCCCGCACATAGAAAGCTGGCTGGGGGCTCAGGATTCAGTGGGACACTTGGCTTTGGGTGTTCCCACTCTAAGGAAGCAAACAAAATGTTCATCAGTGGGATTTAAGCAGTGAGGTTTTAAGTGGTGAGTGCACCACACGTAAGTGAAGGCCAGATCAGTGTACTTAGAGCTCTCCAAATGGAGAATTTGTTTAATGACCCCTGCTCTCTGTCCTCCCCACTGTGGTGGTTGACTATCCCACAAGACAAACAGAAAGACAGCAGTAGCGCTGTTTAGCCCAAATGGTAGGACATTGATCTTGCACAAGAAACACCACTCTTGGAGCACTAACACTGTGGCTGGTCAAATTTTCAGGATTTGGGTCTTTATCAGCTATTGTCCTAACATTGTCAGGGATAGAGTTGATTTTCTTCCTGGTAGTGGGCCCAGTACTGTGTTTGGGAGTCAGGATGAGAACAGTGTTGATAACACAAGGATGTTTTCAGTTGTTGCCAAGCAGTCAGGGACTTCTCAGCTTCTCACACTACCCTGCTAATGAGAAGTGGGGGGCATGCAAGAAGCTTGGAGGGGACATAGCCAGGATGGGTGACCCAAACTAGCCAAAAAGATAGTCCAGACCATACAGTGCCATACTCTATAAACGACTGGGGGTTGGCCAGGAGTCAGGGATGCTCTGGAACTTGCTGAGCTTTGGCTTCAGATGGCACAAAGTCACGCTGTGTATTACTTGTTTTGTATATTCTTTGCTGTTACCATTATCATCATCCTCTTCTTCTTCTCCCTTTTCTGACTTATTAAACAGTCTTTATCTCAACCCATGAGTTTTACTTCTTTTTGATTCCCTCCCCCATCCCACTGCAGGCAAAGGGGTGAGCGAGAAAATGGCTGTGTGGTTGTTTTCACTGCCGGCTGGGTTAAACCACAAAGATTAGTGGAATCTTAAAGTACTGTAGAGTTAACAGGAACACCACCTGTAGGTCCCATCTTTTTTCACTTAGTCTGCTCCTTGCCACACCTCTGGGTTTACAGCCTGAGGGTGATGGTGTTGGACAAGCCTCAGAAAAGGATCAGGGAGGGCTGGGCTACATTCGAGCTTTCACTACATTTTGAGGCATCAAGTGTTGGGTATTTTTCTTCTTCCTACTCCAAATTAATTTAAACAATACAGATAACTTTTACACATTAAGGGTCTTCATAAGTAATTGGTCTAGCTCTTGCTGTAGTTTACCAGATAGATGTCAATGCACTCTACACAGAGGTCAGCATCACGCTTCCTTATGAATTATCTCCTGTATTATGAACAGTGGCTCAGTAAAGCTTTTTTTTGGTAAACTTAGAAACATATTTTTTAAAGTCCTAAAGCTGGTTTTGGTAGTTTGTCCCAATAACTACCATTTCTTTTTCATAATTTATATCATTTCGCAATTTATAGGCATTGCATCAAATGGTACCTGACTAGCTATGGCATTAGTGATAGCTGCATCAGGGCTGATTACACTGAGGGTGGTGTGTGTATCTGTGCAAATGGAAAGCTGAAGGAAAAAAAAAGCAGAGCACTATACAGCATTCTCAGCTCATGTAGCCAGGCATGCAAATACAAGCTACAAACATGTATTAAAGAGGCCTTGACTTTTCAGACACCACAGGTGAAGAATGTGCCATCACCCGCTTTCATTTCCAGGGTCACAGATTCACAGAATTGTAGGGGTTGGAAGGGACCTCCAGAGGTCATCAAGTCCAACCCCCGTGTCCTAGCTCTGGAACGTGTAACATGCACCTCTTTGGTAACTAGTACTGCAAAACAGGGTTTCAAGAAGCCATCTTCACAGAGAAGGCTTATATACCTAACAAAATTTTGCATTTTCACTGCTGAAGCCACCATGGCGAAAGTGGTTTCAAAACGAGTCAATATTTACTTTATCTCTGCTTATTCTGTTGGAGGGTCCGGATATAACTTCATTTAAACAGCAACAGTAGCCCTAGAGCACGTGTAATTTACTGCTACAAACAGCAATGCATTTTATACACCAGAACATCTACACATATGGAGAAACCAAACCAGCTACATTGACTATAATAATAAGATTGCTTCACAAGCCTAAATGACAGAGTTAATGCTCGACTATGTTAAATGGCTGCTATTTCCCTATTACAGCAGGTGATATATCCTCATTGTTTCAGTAGGGGAGCCAACAATCAAGAGCTAAGTAGTAGCCACTCTTCACCTTCAGTAAGCTTTACAGGTATTTTATATGCAAAGAAATAGGCTCCTTAAAATATGCCATTTACTACATCCCACTGAATTACGCTGTATAAACAATAACGGTTATTTGCTAACACATTACGGTGTGTATTTGTGGTAGTGAAGGAGGCAAAACCATGAAATCCAAGGACAAGGTGTAAGCTTTTAGTTTTATACCAAGGTAATGAATGTGAATGGATTTGTCAATATTAAACGTGGGACTCCTGTATTAAAAATATAGGGGGCTTTAAATCAAAAAACTATTACGGTAGTTCCAGTTTTTATTCAGAAAAAAAGAAATAATCTTGCAAAAAATACAAATTAAACCATCACCTTTAGACAGTCTCATGCAATGCTAAATGAGTAGCGCTCCTCTGGCCAGGAGGAGCGGCCCTTTGCGAGCAGAAAGCATTTTTCTCTGGGAACCGGCTTCCTGCTTCCCTCTCTCCCACCCTTTCCAAAGAAGGACACACACCCCCCCTCCCCCCCCCCATGGCTGATCTTCTCCCTAACCTTCAAAGCTTAATACAAACCAATGCACCCACCCTGGATTCTCCCCCGCTGAAGGAAGCACAGCCAGATGGTCACACCACAAACAGAACATCGTGCTGTGCTGTTCCTCAAAAGGAATGAAAAAGAAATACCACGTCCATATCAGCTATATGATGGTTTGTATATATGGAGTCTACAAAGATGACACCTTCTTAGTGTTCAGGGATGGGAAACCACTAATGACATTAAGTGCTGGAAAGGGTGCAGACGCCACTGTCGGGGTGATGCTTTAACATACGTGAAGACGGCGAATGCCTGGGGCATGTATTGCACCTAGCACTGCCAAAATACATCAGCGATGCTTTTGAAATATACCATAACATATGAAAAGATAGCTACATTTTTTTAAAAAAACAAACTAGAAAGGGTATTTGCTACCAAAAGTTCTTCCTTACCTAGAGCTTCAGCTAATCAGTGATGACTACTTTGATAACAGCATTGGCTTTCAGCCATGTTGTAACAGCTTTATATTAAGCTCGTGATGCAATCCTGTGTATAACTCAGTAAGGAACGTTGCTCATTTGACTTTTCCACTCCAGGCCAGAGGAGTTCAGGCAGTGCAAAGGCCTCTCTTAAAACAGAGGGCAGTTCAGCTTAGTTTTGTAACGAAGCACGAAACAAGGATCGGAGGCAGCTCGCCAAGTTTCGCAGTCCCCAGGATTCCTGACCGATTTGGGTAAGCAGACTCAGTCGTGCAGCCTGTAAAAGGCAGCTCATAGAAAACCACCTTTGCAAAGACCTCACGTTAGGGATGTTCGCGTGGGATGTTAGGTGTGAACAGCGTGCCAGCTGCTCCCTGCCAGCTCACCGTGGGCTCATGCCGTAGCTCACCCTCCCTTTTTCACCAGCAAATACTGAAAGGGGCAGTTCCCACGGAGCTGATGCGACTCCCGCAGCGGTGCATTTGCACACCCACAGCCCTGAAGGACCTCAGTGAAAAGAAACGTGGCTCTCATTGTCATCTTGTCCAGCTCCTTAGAAACACTGGTTAGATTTGCACAAGCACTGGTATCTAACTCACCTGAACTGCAGGCACTGGGCCAGCATTAAACACTGCTGGAAATTAGTTACCACATTCTGTGCAAGCTTCGTGCCACGGAGAGACCGAGCTGCTGGGAACTCGATCCAGCTAGCAGCCTTCAGATGCTAACACAGTGAACAGCTTCTGCCATGACAACTGGCACAAAAACATGGGAAGAGTTTGCATCTCCTCTGAGATCCTTCTGTGTCTCCAGACAACTTTAACTGCTTTAATGGACCTTAATTTATTCCACAGGGGAAGCTCTAACGCTTCCAGTCACTAACAAGCTTAGTGCAGGTCCACAGAAGTGAATGGTAACATGAAAAAAAAATGAAAATAATGTCAATTCTGATGTGGCCCATGGAACAGCTTCCCCAGGTAGACCTTGCTCTCCATGTTTTAACCAATATACATGCAAAGAACTGCAAATTTAAACGGGCTTTCTTCCAGCTCTGTTCAAAACCTGCATGTAAAGCGGGCTAAATAAATAGAACATTGCCTGCTCTGGGTAGAATAAAAGAAATCACAGAATTGTAGGGGTTGGAAGGGACCTCAAGATATCAGAGTCCAACCCCTGACAATATCTTTTTGTAACAGCTTTATATTAAGCTTTAGAGCAGGAATCTTAATACTCAGCCTCACCCCTGAGGCTAATTAGATGTCCTACCTCACTGAAGAGGTCTCCAGTGACCCCACCACTCACTCCCTTTTTCCAAATGCTTTTCCTGGAGAATCACAACAATCAGAATCTCAGACACAGATGAGAATAACCTCTTGACCCACCTCCACTTACTGACAATCCTTCCTTTTAACGAACAGATTTGTTTGCATTTTAGGAACTCAGAATTAGGTATGGATGAAGGAATGAGAAAGACTGTGTGGTCCAGCCTTCTGCAGAATGAACACAGCTGCTAATTTTTATTAGGCATGTTTTTAAACTCTGCTAGCTGACAGCTGGAGAACTGTTCACAGGCAAAAAGGAGCACCCACGTTTTATTTTACATTGCAGGCAGTTACAGGAGTACTTCACACCTGCCAGTTTGCATCTGCCTAGGTATTCAGCGTTTTCCTCTGAACTAGCCCCACACAGCACTCTCCCCATCAGCTTACACGGCCTATGGCAAAACTCAGCAACAACAGCTATTTTTGTACAGAATAAGCCACAGGTGACTGTGGGGTGGGGAAGCTGGAGCGGGTTGTATTTCACAATACTGCCGAGCACTTACAGTGCTTTGACAGCTGCTCACAGAGGCACCGTTCTGAGCCCCAATTTTGCCTCTACCGATCCCACCAGCATTTCCTCTTATTATGAAGAAACATGGTAGTGATTACTCTGTTACACTGCGTACAGCTATAACCCTAGGACAATTCAGGATCTTAAACCACGATGCACACGGTGGCTTCCTTGGCAATGGAGTGCTTTGCAACTAGCGCAACGTGATACCCGCGCCCTGCTCTGCCTCTCGGTTCTGATTCTCATTGGAAGCCTCTGGTTTTGCAGTAACGGCTTCTGTTCACCTCCTTAATGCCACACATGACATTAAGGCAGTAAAAGGGCTTTCTTAATGTGGCCTCTGAAAAAGTACAGGCATTAATTTTATGACCACGTGCACTGTTTCTTTGTTACTTTTTCAGTATCTGAGTTATCTCCAGGAGTGCTGATTCCCTTTAACTTCCCTGATGAGATATGACCTACGCTGCATCAGTTATAAAAAAACCCCTCATACCCTAAAAGAAACACTGAGTTTAAGATGATGTCCTTCAGTAGCTTCTACTCACCCAATTTTTAGGAAAACTTTGTTTAAAATGCAAGCATGTTCTGAATACAGATAAACCCCACCGCTGCGATACGCAGCAAACGTTTCCCTACCACTGGATGTTCGCATTCCTCTCTGTTATATTCAAGATGAAGATGATGTACGTTCAACACTGCAAAAAAAGAATGTCAGAACATGTACAGAGGCACCAAGCCTTTGGTTACACGTTTAAAAAGGCACCAGTCATGCTTTGTTTAGTTATATTATCCTTTATTATCTTACAATATATTTCAAAAACTTTTACAGATGCCTTAAACTGTTCTACAGGAGCTGCAATACTGTCATATAAGCACACCTACAGACTGAACACACAAACACACTGTAATACCTACTGGTATTAATATCCAAAGGGTGTAGTCTCTTAGTAAATAGATGTGCAGTAATGCAAATGCAAACAGATGTTAATGCAGAAAAATAAAACTCTGCATTCATGGCTATAGAACAGAGGACTTTTCAAACACGTTTGGTACTGTAACATTCTAGACAGCAATATAAGTAGTATTACATATTTAAAGCAATACATGCCCTGAAAAGCCTGTATTTTCAATCTGTGCGTGTAAACCTGAATCAAAAATAACCTAGTTATATTAAAAAACATGAGACATCTAGTCTGCCAACAAGCTTTTGTTTCTTTTTTATCCTAGAATGGCAATTAACTTGGGTGGGTGAACTCTGACCAGCATTATTATTTTACACTATCATTTCCTCAGCATTTCTGTAGCAGTATGACAGCCTGTGGATTATTTTTTGTATTATTCCTTGTGCACAGACACAGGGGAATAACTTTAATGCATTAAATTTTTTTTTCTGAGTCTCCAAGTGGTAAATATAATTAATATTAGAGCAAGTACATCACCACAAAAAAGCATTGTATAATGAGGTTTATAACATTCTTTAAAGTTCTCAGCTGTATTTCTCTGGTGCAACAAAGCAGTGGCACTGCAGTTTTCAAGCACTGTGTATTGAATCCTCTCAGGCACACAGTGTTTGCTAACAGCTCAGATATATATTAATCTCTGCCTACAGAAGTTTTGCTTTTATTATCACTTCTGGTCATGGAAATTACCCAGACATCTTTAAACCTATACTGTCTGTCAGTAACAAGGTAAAGCCAATTTGATTGCATATGTTTTTAAGCCTATCCAAGCTGATGTGCTTTCATGGGAGTCCCAGAAAAGATATTAGGAGGGAACAGTAATTACAGATCAGATTTGTTAGGTAAAAAAAAAAAAAAAAAACAAAGAAAAGAAAAGGGTTAAAGCCAGAATTTACAGGTGTGGCACTGTGGCAAAAGAGGCATTCAGTTCTGCTTTATTCTTCAAGTTTAAAGTTTCAGTTACCATTAAGTATTTGCTAACAGTGAACACCACTTCCTAACCAAATATGGTCTACATCCCTCTATATTGTCTGCAGACAGACTGCAATGGGTCATGGCTACATCAGACTACAGCTTTGTTTGCTACAGTCTGCCCAGCTAGCCTACACAGCCGTCAGTGGTATTTATTAGCTATATACATCAGTCACGCCCATCATTACAAACATGTTCTAGTTTATTTACTGTACAATGTATGTATACATATTTGTGTTTATTCAGTCCTTTCCTTCTTAATCTCAAGCACTCCAATGGTTAAGGGCAGGCTGGAAAAAAAATTCAATATACATAAAACAGTTATGGATTTCAAGTCTGTAGTGATTCTAGTTTAATGGCAAAAGGGGAACGTCGTGCTCATGGTGTGAACATGGTTGGCAAAAATAAAGGCAAATAAAGAGGCAGACTACATTTTTCTCTGGAGTCAAAATCTAGAAAATTAAACAAAATAACATTAGTCCAAAGGGATGCAGAAATAAAAAGGGCATTTTATTTAATGCACAACTAGAGCTATTAAGAATTTTCTTTCACAGAGGCCCTGAGTCTTGAGTTAAACGGATTCTCCCTACCATGTGTTTCACGTGAAGTCAAACTTACAGCTCTATATGCACAAACGTTTGGTATACAACAGTGGACCCATTTTTAAAAAGTGAAGCAATAAAATCTACATGAAAAAAAAAATGAAAGAACAATTTGATTGGAGGCCTCTGTCCTTTGACCGCTGCCCTATCAGGTTAAATGTCCAATAAAATGTAAAATGCAGCATAAATTTGCTTCATCTAAAATTTTTCTGATAATTTATTGCAAATTGCACTTGGCAGTTCACCACACCAATGGAAAACTGGCCCCCCTGTTGGTTCATTCACACAGTCTTTTTATAACACCAAGCACAAGTCACCAGTAGAAAGATCTTGATAGAAAGTTTGCTGCCGTGCTGAGCCAGCTTGCTGCACCTTCTGGGTGGGACCCGACACGGGACACCGCTTTGTCCTGTTCTTTCGTAGGGCTTTCATCTTCTGGTAAGTATTCAGGTAGATCTGTATTCTGCTCTACTTCCACTGGGGTATCTTGGAACGGAACCAGCATCTGGTCAAACACAACGGATTAAAATTATGTCAAATGTTGTAACTTCGAAGAATTAAAGTTACACATACAGACACATTCAGGATGACAAGCGTGCTGCGAGCCTCCTCCCCACCCCCCTATACAGTGAGAATATAAACAAAACCTAGGATATATCTGGAATCTACTATGCTTGTATGGGTCCTATGGATTCTATGTGTCCATAGGATCCTATGGATACGTGCCCCTTTATTCTCCTCGTACTATACACGTAGCACTCCCGTTTACAAAATTTTGCCTGGCATCAGATGTTATGGGTGTTGGTATTAAAGACAGAGCCAAGCTAAACCAGCTGGTATTTAGGAAGACACATATCCTACCTCCTCACCACTTTCACTTTTCACAACTTGCTGTGCCTTCATAACTTTGGTCGATGCTATTGCCGTCGCCAACGCCTGTAAGTACGCAGAAGAAACCCAAGAGCTTAGTGTGACAAAAACCAATAATCTGGGGAACTGGAGGGTGTATTGTGCACTCACCTCTGCTTTTAAGTCTGAGCGAATTCGGACCACGCACCTTTGAACAGCCATTTGAAAGGTAAAACTAATAACACCTTTAATTTTCAACAGGGCTTCTTCACAAAGATTCCTTCGAGACTAAAAAAAACAAACAAAAACCCCACAGCTGAAGTACCTGCATAATACACCACATGAAAAACACCAGCAATTAGTTGTTAAGGAATTCCTGTATGTCTGAGAGCAGGTGGTTACTCAGTAACACTTTTGCAAAACAAAAAACCAAGACTTACATTTCAGCATAAAAATACCAGACTCTCTCCCCACAAAAGAAAAGAAAAATTTGCTTACACTTTAGAAGTCAGAGAGGATGGAATCAACTGTAAATAATTAGAGAAAAGTGCTGAAAAGCAAAGAATGTTTTTATCCGTATGATCAGCTAAACAGTCCCCTCTGGTTAAGTTCTGATTGACTGAAGTGCTCATTGATGAGTAGTTAGTGTTTAAGTTGCTATTTATCAGACACCTTGCCTCCATACTGACTGAATGCATCAAAGCAGCTGCTCTATCCTTCAGCTGCTTCATCTGTGGCAGCTCACAGACATCACTGTGCACCATAAGCTTAATTCTTATTTCAATGGGAAAATATTTGGTTGATAACCCATGGAATGTTACGTTTAAAGCAAGTGACATCGCCTACTGTGCTGTAACATCACATTGACCTGTACTAGTGACATCTGTTCTACATTATCTTAGGATGTTCTTCCTTTTTTTTTTCCCCCTTCTAATATTTGCACAAGATGGTTGTAACAAAAAGGATTAAAATATACTCAGAGAGACTGCTAGCACAGAAGGGGGAAAAAAAGCAAACACTGTATCAGAAATAAACTGACAACCTTACAGGTTCAAAATAATGATGCTTTTAACTTGTACTGCAATTTTCTGCAAGGTTGTAAAAAACAATTTATTTCAAAGCATATTTATATTAGTTACCAAATAATTACTGGTCAGTACTTGGGATAGTTTCATGCAGAACAAGTCAGTCAAACTCCTGTGGTATCCAGAGAAACTAACCAAAGGTTTCTGCTATTTTTATTTTTTTTTGCATTTTAGTGCACATATATATATACACACATATATATATAAAGAATTCATGTGTTCAAGTTTATGTAAGTGAAATAATTCACATTTTTGACAATTTAAAAAAATAACATTTCCAGATAGGCTACATTTCTCACACACAGGAAATATATTTGATGCAAAGATGATAGGTTTCCTTGCATGAGTCAAAGTCAAAACTACTTTTGGACCCAAGAAGCAACACATTCGCAGCTCCTTTGCCTAAATAAATAATTTATGCTCACGTGGGTGCATAGCAATTCTGTGACAGAATCTGGCTTTTTACTCTGAGCTCCTGGGTTAAGCCACAGGCACATCCATTTAATACGTCAGTTAAAGCCACATTTTTAATTGGTGATAGATAACTGGTGAATCGATTCTTAAAGACAAAACTTATCAAGGTCCACAGAGGCTCCATAAAAAGCTGGAAGCTTGGCAGCTACCAGCCTTGCTGTACGTAGGTCTTTTAGAAAGCATGTCTAACTACAGCAACTGGGCACAGACCCCAGCAACGTGCACCTAGGCATCCTTCTGTGTGGTACCCCTGAAGCATGGGCACAGGGTAGGACAGGTGGAATACAGGTTATTCTCTCACACACCTTGTATGCTAGCAAGTAGTCCTGCTAGACCACTGCACTCTGATTACCATATTCTAATAAACATTACTCAAATGTAATGCTTCATTTAAAAAAAAAATTTTAAGGTTATAATCAAAGTTGATGATTAGATCTTAAAATAAAACATCTGACCTCACCCTACAAAACCACTGACCTTTCCCCTCCCTTCCTGAAACAATCAATACCTACTATTTGAGGTTCCAAAATCCACAAGCATTTGTAGGATTTGTAATCATTCCTAACAGCAGCTTCTTGTTTCACCTCTAAATGACAACACACAGGTGAACTGAGAACACGGCACTTACAACCCCATGATGACTTCCTATGCCCTTTACCACTGCAGGAATAAACTGCTGAATGAAACTAAGGTGCTTTTAACGTTCACATCCTTCATTGCTCCTCCAATCCCATCTTATCCTGCCATTTAAAACAGTCTTATAGGGATGTTTAACTGCTGGGTGGGCACCTGGAGTATCGCTAACATGTCTTTAATCACCTGATGAAATACAAAGCTATGTACACAGTAGACATCTTCAGCCAGCACAGAGTCAGATTTTTCTTTTCTTCAGCAATGTCCTAAGAAAACATGCTGGCATGCTCCAGGCAGCTACAGAAGCCTGCAGTTTTCCTCTCTGGCACGGAGTATCTAAGTATCCTACACTTTCAGAATACCTTTGCCTTAGCATTTAAGAGGGAAACTCCACAAATCTCGCTAAATTCTGCTTGTCAAAGAACACAAAAAATGTTTTTACGATAGAATCAGACTACAGCCAGAATATCTAAACTCACAAAGTGGAAGTGGATTAAATTTCTTGCTTGGAGATACCAGTGAACACACCAACAAACTACAAGCTTAAAAACCAAATAACTGATGTACAACTTAACAGGAAACAACTAACTGGACTGAATCAAAAAACTTCAGAGTACAGAAGCCAACAGCGATGACAAAACATTGACTTTCTGGACAGAGCACATGCTGGAAGGACAAAACTGTAAAAAATACTTACTTTGTATAAAGTGAGCTAGAGCAGCATGTTATTTCTAAAGGAATTAACTATGGTCTTATGAAAGCAGTACGACGGGTGTGCTGTTGATAAACTGGGCCTGTGGACACGCTTACTTGGCAAAATGTAAAGCAACAAAGCAAAGGATCAGGTTTGATCATTTAAAATGGGTACAAAACTGAAGATACAGAGTCCGGAGGGCACTTGTGGATAACATGCTTAAACAGTCTACATGCTGTTTGGCAGCCGTAAAAAGGCAAACATGGCCCTGGGGTGTTATCTACAGGGGTATGGTAGATAAATCCGTAGAAGTTATTCTGACATTACATAAAGACTCAGTGAGACCTCATTAACTCAAATGCCATTCTGGTCACTACAGTAGAAAAGATCTCACAGACAATGAAAAGATGTAGCAAAACAAACTCAAAGACAATGCAGCATTTCTAAATTAAAAAAACCCAAACAAACAAACAAAACACAACCAAAAAATAAACAACACAAACAAAACCAATAGTGTCAGAAATCTCTCATTACTGAAAGGAAACTTCTTTCATTTAACACAATACGAGATAGCCATAAGAGAAACTGTTGAAGGCACCTTGTTTATTCCGTTCTTTCTTGGAAAGAAAAAAAGAAAAAGAAATAAAATTAGGAGAGGTGGAAACAGAATGGCTTCTAGAGTAATTAAAAAGCCATCAAGCAAATTGCCTTAAAACATCTTCTTTAGGTATTCTGAGTAAGCTCAATTTATGCAAGATTTTATACGTATCTCATGATTAAAAATACATTCATAGAAACTGCTGACAACTGGTGATGCCACACAAGTAGTCTGAATACATTACTTGGGTGGGCAAAATACATCTCAGCACAAGCATGCCCTACCTACATAAGGTTTCCTTACCGAATCATCAAGGCCATCTATATGCAGAACCACTGTCTTGGCACGCTTATTTGTGCTGCCGAGGAAAAACTGCGCTTTCCGTCGACGGTAATTCATCTCATTCACATTGTCCATGTCTGACATGTTGGAAGACTGAAGGATATCATAGACTTCAGAAGCTAGTAGTTTAGTCTCTCCTGGTGTAGTGGTCCTTGAGGAAAACAGGAATTCAGACTTTTAAGTATTTGGTTTTACATCAGTATTCCAAAGACCTGCTGATTCTGTCCTTGCAACTGGAATATTGTATGTGCTATGGAAATAAAATTCTACAGTTAATATATAGCAAAAAATTTAAAAGGGAGGGGAAGAAATTGAGTAAAATTATTTACTTTCCCATACTCCAATTTTATGTAGAACTGTTAATTCTAGGATCATTATAAACGTGTGTTCTCAAACACGAATATAGTTTACGTCAGTTTGACAACTACAAACCAAACACAGTCGAAGATGCCCAGTACACCACTGTTACTTTGTTTGCACCGAGTTGTTCTGGTGTAAACAAAACCATCTCCAACTGCCCTATGATAGGTTTAATTTCCCACTTTCCCTGTTACATGATAATTTCTCTACAGAGCTGTATTTTTTCATAACATTTTCTTCTCCAAAGTTACTGAGCATCCCAGTTTCTCTTAAAGAACCTAAAAGTTAGTTCCAATCAGACTAAAATTTGTGGCATGAACTGTATGATAGCATTTGTTTAGAAAGAAAAAAAATATAGATAATAGACTGAACACATATTAATGTCTTATGATTAAATTACAACTATTTTTAATAAGGTACTGATATAAATCTGTTGTCCAAGTTCATCCGGTTTAATTATGCCAGTGATTTAAAGCCATGGGCAGGAAAAAAAAGTCATTACCCCATCAACTTACAGTTAATCTTACAATGATGAACAACAGCTTTGCTGCTTTGTTTAGCAAACACTAAGTAACGGGTACCTTGGGATTATTTTTTTTTCCCCATGTGGCTTCTGTAACTACCATACATCAAACATGCTTTCCATCCAACCATATGGACAACAAAGAACACTGGAAAACAAGCATATTAGGAGTTCTCAACTTGTGGGGCTCCCAGCTACGCCGTGCCTGCACCCTGTTTTGAACAGCACCCGTTTGAAGAGGAAACCATAAGCTCTTGTGATCAATCATTACCTCAATTGAGAGCATTCAAAGGAAAAAAATTAAAATTAAAAAAAAAGGATAATAAGCAAACAAGCAAGACCCAAAATAGCAAAGCATTTCAGCATATGTTCAATGTTAAATACATGCTTATGTTCTACTTTGCTACAGCAAAAAAGCCTCACCCAACACTTAGGCTAATTCACAGAAACAAGTGCTGGAAACTCACAAAGATTTCAACTTCAACCTTCCATAATTTATTAGATAAAGTAATAAAATGGATGGTAAAGCCCTAGAAGCGGATGTCTTGAGGTAGTAATAAATCAAGCTTATACAAAAGTGACATCAAGATACTAAGAGATTCACCCACCTGTTAGTTTTGGCAAATTCCTTCAACATTAAAAAATAAAAATCTGTCCATAACAAGTAATTTACAATAGAGAATTTATTATTTTTCCCATGAGTTTAAACACAGTTAAGTATGCATGCTATTGAAAGTATTACTATCCCACCTACAGCACCTACTATGCTGTTGGTAAGACTTTTTGCTTCAATCTAATTATATTATTACATCTCAGAGTAAAAAAATAAAATCAGAAAGACAAATAAGAAATGGAATATACTTAATATTAGTCATAATATATAGATGCATAAATATACATACACAAAAGAGAGAATCAAGTTAACGATATGTCAAATATAGAACCACAGGCTGGTTTGGCTTGGAAGGGACCTCAAAGGCCATGTAGTTCCAATCCCCTCCCACGGACAGGGACACCCCCCCACTAGCCCAGGCTGCCCAAAGCCCCATCCAACCTGGCCTTGAACACTGCCAGGGATGGTGCAGCCACAGCTTCTTCACGCAGCCTGTGCCAGGGTCTCACTGCCCTCACAGGGAAGATTTTTTTCCTAATAACTAACCTAAATCTTCCCTTTCAGTTTAAGCCCATCACCCCTTGTCCCATCACTACACTCCCTGAATAGAGTCCCTCTTCAGCTTTCCTGGAGCCCCAGTACCCTTTGGCTACTGGAAGGCTGCAATAATGTCTCTCTGGAACCCTCTCTTCTCTAGGCTGAACAAGGCCAATTCTCTCAATCTGTCTTCACATGAGAGGTGCTCCAGCCCCCTGATCATCTTTATGGCCTCCTTTGGACTCACACCAGAAGCTACATGTCTGTCTTGTATTGGGGACCCCCAAGCTGGACACAGTACTCCAGGTGGGGTATCACCAGAACAGAGGGGCAGAATCACCCCCCTCAACCTGCTGGTCATGTTGGTTTTGATGCAGCCACAGTTGGCTTTCTGGGCTGCAAGCACACATTGCCGGCTCATGTTGAGCTTCTTGTCCAGCAATGCTCCCAAGTTTTTCTGCTCAGGGCTGCTCTCAATCCATTCTCCCCCCAGCCTGTAGTTATGCTTGGGATGGCCCTGACCCAAGTGCAGGACCTTGGACTTGGTCTTTCTGAACTTCATGTGGTTCACACAGGCACACCTTTCAAGCCTGTCAAGGTAACTCTGGATGGCACCCCTTCCCTCCCGCACTTCAACAGTGCCACACAGCTTGGCACTGTCAGCAAGCTTGCTGGGGGTGCACTCAATACACACACATGTGAAATACACAAGTGCCTAAAACCCAAAAATCAACACTGATTTTCATGCATGTTCTGTGCTCCCACACCACAGTTAACGGAGTTCTTGAAGAACTACCGACCTAAGATTCGCTGAACTACTGAAGCAACCTGTGGATTTGGAAACACAAATTGAAATCTGTTTTTATTTGATACCAGTATTCTAAGGTATTCCTAAACCAAGTCGTCTATACACATAACTGTTATGTGTAATAATAACTACTTAGATAACTTCCTGTATTTTTCCAAACAGAGGATTACTACTACCTACCAGGAAGTTGTTATCCCTCTTACATTTAAACCAGAATCCCGAACACAAGGTTTTAATCTTATTAAAAAACCAAATCTGCTGCAAAATAAGCAACCTACTGTGTAATAAGAAGCAGCATGAAACTCAAGACACTGAACTACAAGAGGAAAAATAACAGATATCACATAAGAGTATCAGACTGCAAAACAATCCCAAATAAAGGTATAAGCCAGCTTTATCCTACTTAATGCAATACTATGGGCAAAATTCAACATAAAGCCTTCTACAATTAGTGCACTGATACAATAAACAAATACAAGTTTTTAATTCTATCTCTCATTCTTTCCTTAAAGTAATTGATAAGCAACAGGTGTAAAAAGAATTGGAACCTTAATATCTTTAAGGCAAAAAATATCTGGAAGTATGTGTAATAAACCCTCTGTATCGTAAAACCAAGATGATGCTCAGTGCTGACAGTTTCTCTATACACTCTACTGGTAACGAAAAGATAAATACAATTAAACCATGTGTAAAATTCTAACACAGTAGAATAGCATAAGGTTTTTTTAAAAACAGGGATAATACATGGGCTTTGGTTTTGTTGCCTGAAATGAGAAAAAATTACAACCTTAAGTTGTGAGAGCACTGACATAGACCCTCCCAGCACCTGCACGTTTGCAATACCGCCACTCACAGCTGTCCCACCCAGCCTCCTGCCACCACCCGTGTGTCAGGACTCACACTCAACTTCCCACCACCCCCATTCACAGTCTGGTCCAGCACTTTTTTCACCACTGAACACACAGGTGCACACTACGAAGTCACTACGCAGTCAGAGATTGATTGAGAACGATCAGTCACTGGGAACAAGCTCCCCAGAGACGCTGGTGGAGGTTTTCAATATGCAACTGGACAGGGTATCTCATCTAGGTTGACTTTGCTAGGAAAGATTGGACCAGTTGGTCTTTCTAGGTCCTTTCCAACCAGCATTGTTCTATGATTGTATGGCTAGTGTTCTGCTACCCTGCTATGGAAATTATAGTCTCCAGTTAGAGCAGTGAAGGAGTTGGTAAATCGAGTTGGTTACCACCTCTTTCAGAGGCGGTAACATCTTACATTACTTCAGCAAGATTCAGAAGATGCCTGACAAACCCCCAAATCTTTGATTTTCACTGTCTCTTGAATTCCTGTCATCCTAGATTGTTGCCTGTCCTTCTATTATGTTCACCAAGGCTGGCTGTATAATATGAAGGCAGAATCCAAGTGACATGTGCTGTATCTGTCAGAAGAAGATAGAATAAATAGTTCTCATTTTCTTCAAAATTAAAAATAACTTTGTCATGGTCCAAATGCCACAGAGGTTTTAACTAGCATAACAAGACATTTTTCACAGTTTTAGCTTAACTTAAAGGACACAGAAAATAGTGGCTACAACCCCTGACAGTGTATGTGATGTGGGTTGACTATGCAGACTTAAATTAACATGTAAGCAGCATACAGCATTATGGCTGCCCCACCTGCATGTAATTTAAGTATACACAAAGCATCACAATGGTAATATAAAGGCCCTGAAAACCCTCCTAGCATAGCTGCACCTGATGTAAAGGTAACACAAAGTTATTTTTCTTCCTTTAGAAAAAGCACAGACTCTGAGAAAGACTACTGTGTTCCCCTTTTGGAGAAAGGCAAGATAAAAATATGTTTATAAAAATATATATATGCGGACACACACTTGAGTGTGTAAAAGACCACCCTATCCTTTTTAAAGGATACATAATACTTAAGAAATTTTATGTATACATTTTCAAATAAACATGTATGTACAAATGAATATGGGCACATTACATACACGCTCCTATATGGAAGGAAACAGATGCAACCATAACCCTGCTCAAAGCACAGCAGACCCTCTGCACAAGCACAGACACTATCACATGCATTTCCTTGGTGGCATCCATTGCACTCTGAAGACACATTAGCCAAACAGATAACACACACACCATAACAGCGTTTCATTAGAGTGTTTCTACTGGGTTTATAACCTAGAGACAGGAGGCTTTCAAATTAAAGAGGGCATCTTTCTTTGCCAGAGATTCAATTACATCCCAGATTCTATCAAAAGGAGATTTGTGTCATTTAATTCCAAAAGTCTCACTTCTACACTGATGCTCCTTTTGGCTGAACTTCCTCAGTTCATCCGCTTCCCACAATAAGATGACAGTTAATTACTCATTCATTAAATTTCAAGGCTCTTGATAGTCACCGAACATCCACCTCCACCCCACAAAAAGTGATGGAACATATGTGAAAACCATGCCTTACAGGCACATCAAGGACAAGAAGGTGACCAGGAAGAATGGGCTTGGATTCACAAAAAGGAAGTCATGCCTGACCACCCTGAGAGCCTTCTCCAATCAAGTGACTGGCTTCACAGATAAAGGGCCAGCAGTGGATATTGTCTTTTGACATTGTCTCCTACATAGTCATCATACAGAAGCTAATGTAGTGGATAGCACGGTGTACTGATAACTGGCTCGACAGCCAGGCTAGAAGGTGGTAACCAGGGCCCTGAAATGTAGCTGAAGGCCAGTATCTAGCAATGCACTCCATGGGTCAGTATGGTGTCCAATCCTGTTTAGTATCTTCCTTAACAATATGGATGGATGATGGGGCAGAGTGGACCGTCAGCAAGTCTGCAGATGACACAAAACACATAGGAGCAGCTGATACAGCACAGGGTTGTTCTGCCATCCAGATGGACCTCTACAGGCTGGAGAAATAGGCTGATAGAAACCTCATGAAGTTCAACAAGGGGAAGAGCAAATCCCTGCCCCTTGGGAGGAACAACCCAGCACCAGCACAGGCTGGCACTTACCAGCTTGGGAGAGAAGGACCTGGGGGTTCTGGAAGACATGAAGTTCAACATGACTCAATGTGCCCTTGTAACAAAGGCAGCTAATGGTGTCCTGGACTGCATTAGGAGAAGCACTGCCAGCAGGTGGAGGGAGGTGTTCCTGACCCACTATTCAGCTCTACTGAAGCAGTACCTTGAGTACTGTGTCCAGCTCTGGGCTCCCCAGCACTACAGAAGAGAGATGAACATGCTACAGAGTCCAAGAAATGGTCAGGAAGATGCTTAAGGGGCTGAGAGCTGGGACTGTTCAGCATGGAGAAGAGCAGCCTCAGGGAGATCTTATCAATCTGTATAAATACCTGAAGGAAGGGTGCAAAGAAGACAGAGCAAGTGGTGCCCAGTGACAGAATTAGAGGTAACAGGAACAAACTGACACACAGGAGGCTCCCTCTGAACATCAGGAAACACTTTTTCACTGAGAGAGTGACCACAAACTTGCATGGGTAGCCCAGGGAGGTTGCAGAGTCACCATCCTTAGAGATATTCAAAAGCTGTCTGGGCGTGGACCTGGGCAATGTGGTTTGGGTGACCCTGCCTGAGTAGAGAGGTTGGACCAGATGACCCCAGAGGTCCCTTCCAACCTCAACTGCTCCATGAATCTGTGAACACATTAGAAATTGAGAAGTCATTACATTAATTTAAATAGCAATGTACATGGAGCATTTCCATTTTAATCTACTTGCGAATATCTATTTTCTCAGGTTAAGAGTATTTTAGAAGTTAGGCTTTTCTGTAAGTAAATCAGTAATATATTTAATTCTTCTCCAAAATATTTTCCTTTTGTATTGTTTTCCAAATAGTTTTGCATGACATCTTACATACCTCTAATGCACCTGGTAATTAGAAAGGCTAAAATATAAACAGCTGTGTTAATTTTGCTTTGATGTCAGAAATTTCCTGGTCCCATATTTAGACTTACAGTTTACTGTTCAGTCGTAAATTGTTTTCCCTTAAGGCACCATAAACTAAAGACAAGACTAGAAAAGACTGAAAAACAGAAGCCTTCATTCTCAAAATCATGAGACAATTTGCCAATGGCATTTCAAGTGTTTTCACCTTAGCTTATAGCACTATCTTACTAACCACAGTCATTAAGGAAAAGTTACTGACCTAATTAGAAAAATAATTTAGGAACTTTTAATACAAAGCTTAAAAATCCAATAGTTTACTGGTTCAAACACAACAATGATTTTAGGAAAATACTGCTCCAAGTTTTCTCCCTACAGGACTTCTTCAGGAGTTTGCTTAGCACAATAATCATAAATTTAGTACAGAGCCACAAATGAGATCACACAGGAGTACCCAAGAAGTACTGCTATCTCAAGTCATTTCACAGCATAGATCAAAATGTCAGTGTATATAAGCTCACTCAGGAGTTTGCATTTTTACTCTCTCTTTTAACCAAATCTGAAGTAGTTCTAGACTACTCAATTTGTAATCCAGGGATCAATTTCAGCCTTGTACCAATGTACCTTTTTCCCCAGGGTTGCTCAGGAATAAGAGATGCAAAGATATATTCAACTTCTATCTTTAGAAGGGGGCATCATTTATATTTCATGATACATGGAGAAGGCTTACAGTTCATTACCGACACAGGGCTGAGAAACCCCTGTGAGAAGAGAGCAACTAGAGGTCGATTCTTTCTATCTCAGAACAGTCCACTCCCTGAAACTCTGTTAAGACCCAAGCAAGGAAAATGATACCCAAGAGCTGTACAGTGGCAGTGCAGCACCTAGACACATGTAACAGACACTTTCATGTAACAGAGTGTCTGTACAACATATTTTTGGTATGCATGGCCCCCATAAGGGAGGGAGCACAGCACAGAGCCTCACAACTCACGGGGAGAGGCCGTGCCACAGCTGACCAGGAGAGGTGGACATGCACTGTATGGCTCATCACTATGTTCGTGCTCACAAGTACTTGGGGAAACAACACAGAAAAATTAATACTAACAGCAGGTCTGCAAAAGAAGAAAGCTAGCAATGGTGAATGAAAGGTTAACTCAACCCACAAGACTACAGAAACATATTTCAAGCTTTTAAAGTCACTTCAGGTAAAATTTGCTTTAGTAACAACTCAAGGAGTTTTACATACTAATGGAAAAATAGTACCTTAAACCACAGGGGGTTTTTTTGGTTGTGAGGGGGTTTTGTTTGTTTTTGTTTTAAATTTGCCACACAATTAAAGCCTAACAAATATTAAGAGTCAGAAAAATAAAAATGTCTATTATACAAGTTAAGGTTCAGGCATTTGTCAAGGTGTCAGCTAAATCCTATACTAAATAATGTACTCATGAATTAAAAGTAAAAACAACTCTCTGATTTACATTATAGTACTATCACAGAAAGATGCTAAGTCAGTAAGAGGTAACAAAGATCTGAATGCATCATTTTTCTTCAAAATTATCTGAGTACCTTTCTAAAAACTTTGAGAAAACATATGATCACATAGAAATAGATATTTTCTTTTGATCCTAATCCTTTTCATACATACAAGTATCTATAAGGCAGAATTAATGATTTTCCCTAGGATCCTGCGTAGTGATATTTTTGACTATCATTTTATTTCTGTAATGAACCTCATTTGCTGCAATAAACACAGTATCTTATATGATACAAAAAGCACAAGTAAGAACTTAAGGGATTGGCATGCATTCCATCTAAATGTATGTTAGGTCAATGTATTAGAAACCTTAAAACATATACTTTAAGGTAGAGATTTAGTATTTGATTTAATTATGGTTAAAAAATGGGTAACAAATTGATATTCGTATCAACTATGCCTTAAGGCCACTGATGTCTGTTTCCAGGTGACCAATTTCTTTCAGAGCCCGTTCTTCCTGTATTTAAAGACAGGAATTGTCTCTAGCAATAACTAAAGGGAGCTGTAAGCTGCAAAGAACTGCTACATTTTGTAAGGGAGTAGGAAAATCACTAATCCTTGATTCTAGAAGTGAGACACAGTGATTGACATGGTTTTGATGAAAAGTTTGAGCATGAATGACAAGCCTAAAGAAAGAGCATAGTATTAGAGAAAAAGCAATCTGTTTCAAGACAGTTATCTGATCTGGCTGGTTTTATGGCTGTTCTGCTCCAGTGCCAGGGCAAGATTCTTTCTTATCTCCAAGAATGCTGCTCTTTCTTGTGAGCTTTTAGTGCATCTCATGACACGGTGAGCTCACAAGCATATGGCTGCTCTCCTGACTCATTCCAAGCACCGGTCAAGTCATCTGAAAACAACCTGAAAAAGAGCATTACTTCAGCCCACACTTCCTTACAGTCGCGGCACGGTGTAATCACTGTGCCACCCAGCACAGTACACCTCAGCTCCCTCCAGCCCCAAAACTCCCAGTAAAGAGCAGCTGACAATAAGGATTACCACCTGCTTTCTTAACAGGAAGAAATAAAAATCCTTAAGTATATAGACAGCAGGATCCATGTGCTGGCCAAAAAGAACGTATCCAACATAGCAGCAGTGAGTTAACAATACAAAAAATACCTCATGGGCACAGAACAGGAAAAACCATGTAGGCTTAAAGCGGTACACTGAGCTGCAGGACTACCAAACTCCAAGTGAAAAAAGGCAGCTGCACTGCTTGATAAATCTAAGCAAAGCCTGGCTGCAGTTGTGTTATGTGACTGCACACCAATGGCATCAAGCATGTGCTAGCTGCATGTCACCTTTATTTACTCCAAGGCTGTTGCACCATGGAAACAAGGCAAGGTCAGGCAGACTTTCCTAGAACGCTTTCTAGACCTGCAAGATGCCTCTCACTTGGCAAGTCTTCCAGACTCTACTTACACTATTAGTCGTGACAGTTTGACCAGGAGACACTAAACTGAAAAAAAAGTTTGAAGGTGAAAGCCTATGTCTTTAAGTTGATTTTTTGTACTAAACAAGAGATACCTCACTCAAATTAGGAGCAAGGACTGAATTTCCCAGTTGAATTTAAGACATATGCCCACTGATCCAGGAAATTTTTAAAGAAACCAAATGTAAACATTGTGATGTTCTGTATGCTGAAAAAAAGGCTAAATATCAAATATAAATTGTAAATCTGAGTAAAATCACAGTGCAATCCCATTAACTGCTGTAAAATCAGCATCTGTGATATAATCTTGAACATCCAGCAAAGTGAGCTATTACCCATGCTTAGAACATTTCCCTGTTTCATTCCATTGTCCTCTATCACAAGAAGAAAACGAACTTTCAAGAATGGGATAACAGATTTGAACATATGCCATATGTTTAACCCAGCTATTCATCCAATTTTGTTTAACTCTTGCTATTTATATGCTAAATGGAAGATAACTTTTGATCTTCCACAGCTTGGTATCTACCATATGGACATATTCTCCATCTCAAAAGAAAAAAAAATAAAAAAAATCAGGGCCTGTTAGTCAACTAAACTCAAAAGGCTTCAGAGTAGCATTTGCTAGACGAGTCTGCATAACAGACACAAGCTCCATGTTGAATTTCACAGCAGCTAGTTCCAACATCTTGCCTGCTAATGAACAGTAATCATTTAATGGATTTATATAGCAGAAATAATGTTTATTATACGGCCTCAACAAATTGCACTGGGGTTAAAAAAATTAATAATCTTATGGGTAACAACTCTCTCCAGTCTTTTCCAGTAAAAGTTCCCAAATACTGTCATTAAAAAGCCAGCCCTTCCTGGTAACAATGCTGTAGCAATCAGGTGCAAGTATAGGTAGTGCTGGAATTGGGCTCTGCATTTTAGGAACATCCTGAAGGAAGTCAAATACAACTTCCTGCATTGCCACTACACCAATAGCATTAAGAAAATTATATAATAATATATGATGAAGGTATATAATTATTGGGACAAAACCCTTTTATGTCTTAAAAGAATCCCCACAGTTTGTTGTAGTTTTGAGAAACTTCATCTGATTATTTCCTTGAAATGTACTGGATAAAGTTTAAAAACCCCCATGTTTACAAACTTACACATCAGGGCTTCCCTAAACAAATCCTGTGTGAGTAATAAGAATTGAACTACAGGAACAATTTGCGCCACAGGGAAAAAAAACTAAAAATATGCAGATTTAGTCTATGTAGGCTTATCTGTGTCTAAGCTTTGTATGTGACATTTGCCAATATACTTAGTATTCATCTATTTGGCAGAGACTTCAAGTAGGTAACTTTGAAAACAACTATTTAAACACCTTATTTTTGTAGTCTTGAAGTACGTACTTGTTGGCAATAGATTTATTTTTTTTTAAAGCATATCAATATTAGCAGCTTCACTGCTAGCCAAAGGGACAGCAGTCACACAAAACAGACTGAGGCACACAACAGAGTTTTTTAAAAAATCATGTGAAATTGATGATGTAACTATGTAATTACAGAATGGGCTAAAACTTTTAATTTGTTCCAAGTTATTATATAGGACTTCCTACCTGCAAAATGTAACGCAAATCTCATAGAAAAAGATACTTTAAAGTGTACTGCAAAACAGCTAAGTATAAAAACACATTCCTAAACAGGAATATAACATATTCACTTTGCATTAGTTGTTCCAGAGTAAAAATCACTTCCAAAGCTGCAAATGAAGACAATTTCATCATTAGTAGTGTTTGAGGAATTTCCTTTTGTTGGCACATATTGTCTGTAATACCCATGTGAAGCTCTAAGTTCTAACCACACACCAGCACCTGTGTTTCTTGCTTGAACAGCATTCATAAAAAAATAAAAAGGAGCATAAAGGTAAAAATCCAAGGACAAGCATCATCTATGGACATATTCACCATAACCCAAAACCAGACATATAATACCATCAAGGAAAGATGAGAAACCTCACAGTGCTAAGTATCTACCAATTCTTTTTTTCATAGATAAATGGCTCCAGCCTAAAGTACTGCGAATCCACACCTGTGCTAAGTATTAAATACTTCAAAACATAACTTGCTACTTTTATTTCAAAGCACCTTGAACCTCATTTGCTCTTTATTTTAGTAATCTGTCAGAAAAAAAATGTATCCCAGAACCCACCTCAGCACTTTTTCTTACAAACTCAATAGCAACCAGTGAAGGTCACTGTATCCCTCACATGCCTTCAACACCAGATGATGACAAGGTTTACCAAGTGTTAAAGGCACCCTGTGTGCCATTACCACTCCTGACTATTAACCCCTGCAGAGTATAAATTCACATTAATATTTCACCATTCAAATGACCCTTTACACTGGAATGGTTGGCAGTCAAGCCTTGGACTGGCTAGTCTCACATTGTCCATCTTTCCATCCTCTCCATCCTCTCCCCTGTCTCTCCACTCCATCCTATATATAATCTCCTGCAAATACCACAAACCCCTTTGACAGACAAAAGGAGCATTCAGTCACTTAGAACAAATAAAATGATGTATTTAAAGAGGACATACTGATGTTTCCTAATATTTCATTGGAGGGGTTTTGGCAGAGGATGCCTTTTCAAAAATAATTTCAAAAGCAATCTATTTCTGCAACTTGTCAGATTAGCAAAATATACAATGAAAACATTCCTTAAAGAAGCCAGGGGTGTGGGAGGGGGATATGAAGCCACTTTGCTTAACAATGCTGAACAAAACAGCCTGCAGATGTCTTCCTACTGTGACCATCTATTATTAAAAGCATACTGCTACAGCACTCAACAGCCTGGAGCCCCACAGCCCAAAGAGATGCACCAGTGACCAAGGCTGTAATTTCCTAAAAGCTCTTACCTTCTAATAGGCAAGATGTAACAGTGAAGGTAAAACAAGGAGGCTTGGGAAAATAAAGGGAAAGAAAAGGCCAGGAAAGTTAATATGGAATAGAGAGGGATGTGTGTATCACTCTTGTTCCAGGTGATACACTGCAATTTGTAAATCATTTCTAAAAAAAAAGTTTTGGAATCTCCTGCTCACAGGAATATTTAAGACATTGGATAACCATGTTTTTCTCAAAAAAAAAAAAAAAAAAAGAGAAAGAAAAGAGTAACTTCTCAATACACAATCACAAATACAGCAGAGTCCAAAAATAATTAGGCAACAGAATCATACTTCCCATTACCCAATCTCAACTGTTTCTCAATTTTATCTCTACATACAAAGGATTACAAAATTATTATTACTGATTCGGGTATAAGAAAATAAAATCTCTGCAGTCTGTAAAAAAGCTATTTCCTTCTCTTTTGCAGAGCAGAATTCCAATCAATAGCATAAAAGTGTAAATGCAGTAAACATTAAAAAGTTTACAGGCCTTCTTAGCTGTAATTTCTCAAGAAGTATTATTTTTAAGCCAGTTATGATATGGCAACATCCCCTTCACCATCAGACATCCCCTTAAATATGTAGCTTGCTTCCTTTCTAATTAATCCATGGCCTTTGCCCCATCTTCCCCCAACCATTCACCCTCACAAAAGAAAAAAAAAAGGTATGCCACACTAAAAATACAAAAATTGTGGTACTATATCTCTACCAGTTTAATTTCAGCAAATACTACCTGAAATACTTGGCTTTTCTCTTTGTCAGACATCATAAATTTAAACCTGCTGGTTTCAGCAAATAATTAAATTTTCAAAAAAATATAGGTAATTAAGACTACCAAAAATTAAAATTGAGTAAGAAGTCAGCAATTATAGACTGCATGTATTTTACCAGATATGCAAGGGACTCTAATTAAACACATATTAATTGCCCTAATCTTCTTAGGCAAGTAATAAATTGGAAGAGCTGATTAATGCACTGGATTTAGTTCAGCTTGTTAAATCTGACACCCTGGCAAAGGAAGACTATCTTGAGAAGCTCTTTTAGCTAAGTAATTAGAATTTTACTCTCAGTAATTTGCCATTCCATAGTAAGAGCTATTTACTATATTGATTCTTCATTTGTTTTGTGTTTTTTTTTTAAATTCGTGTTACATTTAAACAGTACCATTATGCTGCTCATAAAGATTATGAAAAACTATGAACTTTGACCTTTACTGTCCATCAAAAGTCACTTTCACTCTGAACACAAATTAGTATATTTCCTTGTAGGCTATAAATCCTAATTAATTTTAATTCAGGAAGCTGCTAATAACGTTTTATAAAGTCCATACGGACACATTAAGTCCTCCATACAACTCATAAAGCCAGCAACTAAACCAGTTTTCAATATTAAATAACTGCTGATGGCTGCTGCAATACAATGAAACCCCATCCTGCAACGTGCCTCAACTTCCCCTCTCTCTCTATTTGCACAAACACTTCTACACATACACTTAGAGGTCCTCAGTCACCTGGCAAGGGAATGAAATACTTCTGTGATAGCAATAAAGCAGTATGAGCCATGAAAAAGCAAAAAAAAGGTTGGAAACCTACAGGTAGGGATTTTAAAGGTCTGATTTCTCTCCAACACTGTTACTGCTCCCTAGCTTATAACATCGAAAGATGGACCAAGTTTCACTTAATGAGCAGATGTGGATGAACAAGTATGAAATCTGCCCTGCTAAGGAAAAACACAGCAAGCATAGAATAGGACAGCAGAAATTTTTATAGTTGAAAGTACATTTGAAGTATTCTGTGAAACTTGAACAGATTCTCATATGTCCTAGCAAATGCAGAAGTGTATAAAGCCTTTCATATGACGTATCTCAAAGTCATACGTGTTCCAAATCAAGTTCAGACTCAAGAAAAATCCTAAATATATAAGTATCTCACTGCCTTCACATTTTTATTCTGTATCCCTCAGAGCTGACATTTCATAGTTCTGCTCTAGAGCCTATAAACTCCAGGCTTTACATCTAAAATCTGTTACTCTTCTGTTAGAAAAAACTAGTGCTCATACATCTTGAAAAAAATACTGTCACAGTGAACCACAAACCTACCCTTTGCTCCTTAGGTGAGAGGTAGCACCAACTAAGGAGTCAGACAAATGTTTATTTTAAGCAGGAAAATTATTTTCACAAATGAACTATAATGCTTTTTATAAACAAATACCAAAAAGCTGAACAGATAATACTGGAGGACTGATAAATCATTTAATGAAACATTAAAGTACCTTGAAGAACTACAGTTAAACTTGGATACGTCTCAAATATTTCCTATTTTCCATGATGCAGTATGAAGTCTAATTACTGCTTATCCATAGATAAACAGGTGGCCCTCACTTTCAACTCTCATCCTCCGTAGTCTTATGAAGTAATACTTGACCTTCATGATAATGAGTTTTAAAAAGCCCTGTATTCTCCTTCCATTGGTCACATGTTACTGCCAACAAAAGGATTTTGGCCTGTGCCTGACAGTCCCATGTACTAGTACAAGAAATTGTAATCAGCAAACCAACTCCAACTATTTTCTGGTTGATGGTATCAATCATTTAAAGATCTGTTAGACTGGTTAGCTGTAGGCAGGTTACAACAAGAAATTCCACCCCTGAATTTGAGGTCTCTCAGAGACTTTGAAGACTTTCAAAAAGCCACTCACATGATGAGAAAAACCCTCAAACTTCAGGGTTTACATAACTGAAAGGAAGAGAGAGCTGGAATTCTAAACAAACTCTTGACTTCCTAAGCACAGTGTCAGTTCAGCACTGTTGAACATCAACTTCAGCCTGAAATATGACAAATCCTCAGTTTGCAACTCGCCTCTGTGCATGCAAGCTTGGTTTCACTGCTTGAAAATGTAACACAGCTTTACCAGTAGAAGAATACAGTTTGTCAGGATTCGGTGCTGAAGAGAGAAAACCACTGGGTATTATTCAGCTAAGTGAGAAGTCAAGGAAAGTGAACAGCCAGAGTTACAAAATCCTGAAAGGGTGAAAGGGAAAGATTCAGACCACATCATATTCTTAACCTGTCAAGAGCAAAAAGCCAGTGACTCCAAGTTCTGCTCCAGAAGATGCTCGGTTCTGTCTTGCTTGGAAGAACTGTGTAGTAACTGGAAAAGCAAGATTTCGTTATCTTCTTGTATGTTTTGTAGCATTTTAATAGCACTTCACCAAAAAAAAACCACCCCAAATGAAATTGTGGAAATAATGAACCATTCAATATGAATCACACAATGATGAGCTAGGTACACATATTCTGGAAAGCACACTGGAATCCACAGCATGAAGTCACTACGACCACAGCATTTATTAATGTTTAGTTTCAATTCAAAGGACTACAATACCTTCTGGTAAAGTGACATCAGATTAAGAGCTACACCCTGATATTTGTAAAGCACAACTGAAGAAGGTCGAGACCTTGTTTTCTCCCTAGACTTCCTAACACAAAAACCCAAAACCAAACAACCACCCAAAACCATTGGTTTTTCGTGACAAAAATAATTCTACATCTATCTTCTCAGCACTTTTCTACCATCTTTCTCCATATTTCTGCAAGCAATACGAAACTTAGCTTCAGCATTTCCTGTCAACATTAAAGCCTAAAACCCTGACAAGCACATGACAAAGTCTTGTGTTTGAAGATGCTGTGCATTTAAATTTTCATGATATCACACTTCCCAAATGTTACAGGCATACAAATCAAATCCATGTTCTTCCCCTTGCCAAAGAGCTATCTAGAAAAAAAGGACACCTACAAGATTTCTAGTTTTTACTGACTTATCTCTCCTCTTCTGCACGTTTCTGAACTTCACACTCTTTTGGTCCTTGAAATTGAAATGTAGAAAAAAATTCTGTTGAAAAGATTTCCATAAAATTATTTCAACAAAAGTTTTAATTATGACTGCTTCCCAAACAATATCTGTAAACTACAGAGACTGACAACAAACTACTGTGTCCCTTTGAATAACTTCTTAAGGATGTCCCTGTGCTCTAAATAGAAATATAATCTATACTAAAAGTAAGTTCTTCTGAAATACATGCCTCATTACCTAAATATTTGTTATTGTAATTATAAAAGTAGCAAGCAAAAGCTTCTGTATATTTTACCCGAATTACACTTGTCCTTAAAAAGGTGAATACTGTAAGACTTAATTCCATTTTCCTCCCATACATCGTATTAAAAACACCTATCATTTTAAAAATTCGTAATTATTGCATTATTCTAAACACACAAACAAAAAATAAATGAGAGAACTTTTCTCTTCTGAATTCTAGTCATGTAGCTCATCGCCCCATTGAAAATACTGGTTTTAAATCTTTTGGGGGAACTATTGAATAACAAGTTGACTTTTAGGTATAATGCTGAATTTCATTCCAAAACATAATCTTCTAAGTTTCAGCAGAGTTAAAAGTACTTAAAGGTAAACGGTTTTAATCTTCCTTAGATCATATATCACATCGGACTTGTGTACAGACCAGAATTCCCCCTCCAGTTCTTCAGGATCACACCTTCAGATAAGCAGTGTCAGAGAGAGATACAACAACAAAAGACACACCATCAAAACCCAGAGGAGCTATGGGATAAAGGAACTAGCGCAGCCGAGCCTTGTGTTTTGCTTCATAGAAACTTGTAACTTACACCACAAGTGATACATTAGAGATTCAGCATTAAAGATTCAAAAGCTTTCCACCTGAATCTTTAATATACAATTTCACTTGTGTTTCATCCTTTTCTAAATAATGGTTTTAAACATTGAAACTCTGCGGCAGTAGGGCTTTTCTCCTCCTCCATGGAGCAGTCTCTCACACCTGAAAAGTCCAGTTAACTAGAACACTATCAAACTGCATAATCACCTTTTGATTACTCGATGGCAAATTAATTTTTGCCATGACACACTGATCTTTGAAGGAGGTTGTTTTGGGTCGTTCTGCTAATGATGATTCATCCTAGTTCACATTAATTTCTATTACCTGCAGATGTGCATCTTCTCCAGCGTGCATATACCCACATGTTCCAGTATTTGAGACCCAACAGTCAGTGATCTTAGCAAAATGCAACATTTACAAAGTTTGAGATATAACTCAGCTGAGGCATTCTGCAAAGAAATTAGAGACCACTACAAACCCTACTAACTTCTACTCCACCTGCAAGATGTTTCCTCAATACACCTTTAAAAATACATTGTAACAAATACATTGCATACACAATTTCCCTTTCCAAAGCTGGGATTCAAAGAGCACCTGAGACAGATGCCAACCAATTTCATTAAATGCACTAGTGCAAGGCAACCTTATACAATGGTGAGAAGCTTTGTAGGAGAACCTAAAGGGAAGAGGCAAAATTAATTATCTGTAACAAAGGCAAGAAATTTGTTGTTTGGAAAATTACTTTCAAATGAATATTTCTTGTAGATTACAGTCTAAGACCTTTGCTGTACTATAAAACTAATACCATTGTTTGCAGCCACATGACCACCAACAAGAAAAAATGCAGTATTTAAAATCTTCTATACAAATTCACAGTCCTAAGTTTTACTTTGCATCAGAATGTTTGCACTGATCCAGCAACCCAGCATAAACTTACTTCTGTATTACATTCTGTAAGCTGAGCATCATGCCCAATTCACTTTTCATCTTGTCTCTGTTGGCACGGCACTCTGCCAGGTATCGGAGAGCCTGAAGGAAAGAAAGAGGACCACAGCAGATCACCAACCCCTGCAGTACGTTACCATTCTGTATTTTTTAGCATACATCAGCCAAACATTCACAATCCAATTTCTAGTAGGAACGTAAAGCGTATTATCACCTACTGTGAACGTGAAAAAACCTGTTCTATTATTATAAACACATAGAAGGCATAGAATGTCTAATCTATAGGAAAAGGGTGAGAGACTGGCTTTCTTTATATCAGCTAAGAGAGTCTATGGGACACTAGAAGCTGTCTACAACTACTCTAAAGCCTTTACAAAGACAACTGAGCCAACCTTTCCTCTACAACAGTGGACAAGATAACAACAGGGGAGCAAACACAGACTGCAGCTTGGAAAGTTGAGATCCAGTATTACAAAAAAGTTTTTTTCACTATGCAGGGAGTTCAACACTGGAATAGATGACCTAGGGGATTGCAGAACCAACGAGACAAAGCTGCAACTGACCTGTCTGAGTGTTGGTGACAGTCACAATTCAGGCAGGAAGGTGAAGTGAACTGGCTTCCAGAAGTCCCTTCCAACAAACATTTATGTGATCTGAGGTCTAAAGTATTTTTTATGCACTATGCTTCTATTATAATTTAAAGCAATCCTACGGGCTACCCCAGTACTAGAAAACTTACCACCAAATTTCTACTGGCCACAGAAAGAGGTCTAATACATTTATAATCTTCTGAAGACTAATTGCAGTATTCATCACTCCATACTGGAGTAAGAATAGAAGCAGCAGCAAGCTGCTCTAGGTTATTGTTACCGACACTGGGAGTTTACATTTATTTCTTGGACAAGGTTTTGTTTATTTGACTTTCAAGGTGGACTCTTGGCACAACTTAATGTTGCTAACCCCAGCCAGGACCTGTGTATTTGCATGCTCCTCCTAACATAATCCTCCTCCACTTAAAATGTCAGTCCTTTCCATGAGACATCTTTCTCCTGTCAGTGCTGACACAGTTTTCTTAGAAGGAACCTCCAAAGGTGCACTGTGCTTTAATTGGTGTTTTATAGATGTATGTACAAGAACTGCACTTGTAAAATTCTGCAACGCACAAATACAGCTGGTTATAAAAAGGGGTCTGAGATAGCAAGGTTTAGAAGTGCATCAATTTTTTAAGTATAGTCATATAATACCTACGCTGCTTAACAGCTGGTTTAAAAATAACACACTCCTTAATCCCTTCAGAGAGAGTGAGCTAACTATCTGGGCTTCTTTCTAAACCATATTCAGCAGGTATTAGGTAAAACTCAAGACCACTTTATTGCCTTTTGAGAAATCCTGGCAGCTGGCTGGCACGATAAAAACTCCAAATGGGATTTTTGCTATTTCCTGAGTATCAACAATTGCAGCTGTATATGCATTTATTTTCTTAGTTTCCAACTATGGGAGATACCTGAATGATAGGTCTGAACTGCTGACTTCCATGTTAAGACATGTACCCTTACTGCCACAAAAAGCCGCTCATTTTTATTTATCTAACTCCAGACAATTTAGGAAGGTAAAGGTCTTTCTCTTAACAGCTAAATCTTTGAGTCAAAATACAGGCCACCTCTTTTCCATTGCTACATATTCTTCATATAAAAACGCAGCTTCCACTAGAACAAGACCAATGACAAAGTTATCAGAACAACTTAAGTGATCTGACTTGTCAAGTCTAGGAAGTCCTATTCCTCTTGCCCCCTATGGGAGTCACAAAGGTCTGCACCTTCAAAGAAATCAGATCATTTATGCTTATTAAATCACAGTCTACTGAAGGCATAGGGAAGATTAATGTTATGGACCTAAATCCACCCTGCGTTCAGCAAAACACTTACCCACGTGAGTTTTAAGCTCACAAGTAATTTCACCATAATCAACAGAACTATCTGTACTGGAATATACAAATACACTGTTGTCAAAATAACAAAAGACACATTTGATGTTTTATGAGTGAAATGTTAAGTGCACTTTCTTACACTCACAGTCCACTTTTGTTTAAATTTTAGCCCAAATTTAAGAGAAAAAAAAAGTATTATTACTGGGTTACTTCTGATTTTATTACTGGGTTTTACTGATTTTATTACTGGGTTACTTCTGTAATTTTAATTATTTATTTAAATCATTCAAAGCTGTTAGCATTTGAGGTGTACAGTAAAGAATTCCTGGAATCAAAACTAGAGTCAACTACAGAAAAATATGCCACTTCTTAATCAGACACCACAACTACATGTGAGGAGGAAAACACCCTCCCTGAAAGATTCTGCTACATATCAAAAATTCCTTGTTATGTGGAGTTAATTTTGTAATGATCACAGACTGATTACTGAACCTTGTGCAGGCAGCAATAATCTGCCCAAAGACACAAATGAAGGAAAAAAAGAATGAGACATCCAAACAAGATCCTCTTTTAAGATCACAACCTAAGGAAACTGCACTGGAAAGAAAAAATAGTGCAACATATTCCCAAGAACCATAACCTCAATGCAAAGTTCTTCCAGTGAAGAATGTTGTAGTCTCACAAATGCTATGGCAAGGCTACCCTAAAAACCTATTAGCAGGACAAAGGTCTCCTGGATTATGGCACCTCATTCCCTGAGCCCAGAAGAGTATCAGAGACACTGAAGTAATTCCAAGAAGATGACTAATATCCACTGTGAAGTAAACCAAATGATAAATAGATAATTACAGTAGCGATAGCTCTTGATGTTATAAAGAATAAGGTATACTTCTATGTAAAAGCCAGAGCTCACTACTCATTAAATGTTTCACATTGTTTAGAATTCAATAATGACACCAAAAAAAAGGAAAAAAGGGTACCACAAAAGCTTTTAAATTACTAAAATCTAGTAGAATAATTTAATTACTTTTAACAAAATCTTGACTTTTGTTTGTCCTGTTTCCAAATAAGAAAACTTTTAAGTTATTATTTAGGGCCTGGATGAGAAATAGTGACTTTATGATTTAGAACAAGGAGGAACTGACAAAACATTGAAGGAACATAAATAGATTTTTTTTCTTTTGTGGGCTTTTTTGGTTTTGTTGTGGTTGGAGGCAGGAGGGTATGTGCTTGTTTAGTTTTAATACCATGACTGTAGTCAAAAGCTGGAGCAAGGTGCCAGAGAGATTTTGGAATCTTCATCCTTCGAGGCGTTCAAGAACCAAGCAGACACAACCCTGAGCCATGACGTGAATACAATTAATTTGAGCATGGGGTAGGACAAAACGACCCCAGAAGATAATTTCTAACCTAAATTAACCTATTTTGGGGGGTGGGTTTTTTTTGGTTTGTTTTTTTTTGTTTGGTTGGGTTTTTGGGGTTTTTTTTAACACAATATGATTGTGAATCACTGTGTATATTTACCAACAACTTAATCTTAAGAAAGAGACTTCAGGGTGCTTACCTTTTTCCACACAAAGTGAAATAACTGTATTAGGGGAAAAATGCAAAGTAAATGAATCTCTTCTAAAAAAACCCCTATGAATTCTCCTGGAATAACGTGGTGGTGGTGTTAAACAATTTTTGAAATACATGTTTAAAAAACAAGAAAAACCTCAAACACCCATAGACTACTAACAGAACATATAACTAGGTTTTATTTTTTAAAGTTTTACTTTTTTAAAGACATACTAACGAAGTTACAAAACATCCCACTGACAAACAAATTTAGGTCCACAATACTTACTAGTAAAGCTGAATGAACAACTGGAGGGTTGGGATGGTCCAAAAACAGAATAAGACCTGGCAGACATCCTTGATCCTGAACAATGGCCCGTCTGTTCAATGGATCAGCTGCTAGATCTCGGAGCTGGTTAACTACAGATAGTGCATCAGGCTCCTCACTCATAGTAGAATTCATTTTTTCTGCACCATGCATACAAAATACCTGCTGGGGGGGGGAAATAAGCTGTATTACTAACACTGCATCTGTGATCAATTAGAAGGCAGGCAAGACAAAAGCACAAAGACACTGATTTGCTATACCCATAAAAGTATAAAAAAACCCAAGGATTAGAATTTATGGAACATGGATGGAATTGAAATTTGTAAACCAGAAATCTAAACTTTCTCTGCAGAGAACAGGTAGGGTTGCTTAACAGTATTTTGATTTCTTCCCTGTACATAACTTCAGACCAGTCAGCCTTTACAGGAGTGTGTTTAGATTGGGTTTTTTTTAATACTACTGACAAATATTTCTAAGAAATCCAGTTTCCTCACAAGACACTCTATAAACATCCTTCTGTATAAACACACATCAAGTCAAAATATCTATTTTCAGACTACCTTTAGCAACCAAATTTTACACAGATGTGGACCAGAAGAGCCAGCAAAATACTAACACTGCATCAAAACCAGCACACATTGGTATTAATCCAGATCTATACATCAAGTAACTAGTAGAAAGCTATATTCATTCAAATGCAAATACGGTTTTAGAGGGTGGAGTTTGGAGTTGCTTTTTTTCTTTTCACTAGAACCCTCTCAATAGAAAGCAAGCAAGCCCGTCATGCCTCGCTCCAGCCGAAGTCCAAGCCACTGTATCAATTTCAAAGGAGACACGTGTAGCTTGAGAGTATCAGACTCCAGAGCTGTTAAGACAGGCAACAAAAGCGTAGGTTTACTCACGGGAGAAAACGCTACATCTTGGTGTAAAAAGAAAAAACAACCCAAGTTTCCCCTCAGAAAAGTGTCTCTGAAACTACTAAACACACTAACTGTGGTCCTGGTGTTGCCAGTACACCAAGTAGTAATTTTTCTTAAGGCACAAAAGTGTGAGTAAATACGTACTGATAGTGCTCCCTTCATTTTTTTTTCCCTGCATAAAGCAAAGCAAATTTCAAAGTGGTCACATTCTTTTAACATTATCTCCCAAACAAACAATATTGTACATATGTGATATTGTTTTCTTACTGAAAGGAGGCCTTTCAGCAACAGAAATTAATCATGCTAATCAAAACCAACAAGCCACAAATATGTACTTTGGTTACGATAATCCCTGACATTTTCACACAGAAAGAATGCTGTTAATCTCTCTGTCAGTAGTTTTTCCTTCAGGAAGAAGAGTGCTCACGTGAAAAGTACATGCCAATAATTAGTATCCAGACTATTTTTTTTTTCTTACTATCCCAAGTCCAAAAGAGATCAACTAGGAGATACAAGAACTCAACCAATAAACAGTAATTTTTATTTCCAAAGTAGACAACTCTGAATTTAAGAAACAAACCACAACTCTCTGTTATATTTCATTAATTACTTTCTGTAGTTGGCATGGGAACTTATGCAAAACTTTCAAAAATCCATTCAACTGACGAGCTGATGCTAACCAGTCTCTGACTTCCAGCTCTGCATCCTGAGCACCAGTCATTCCTACAACTCACTTCATCCTGATCACGTTTTGCCTTTTTTTTCCTCTCATCTACTAAAAAAGCATGAAACCAAATTTTACACCCCTCCTGTCCCCTTAGGCCACACTCACATTCATCCACTGATCCTTCCTCCCTCTCTCCTCAGCCACAACTGAGACAAGTGAACTTCTTACCTGCAACAGCCAATTTCTATGAAAAGGAGCATGTCCAGCATTTTTAAATGTAAAAAAAAAAAATCAATTCAGCTGCTTGCAAAGTTTTAAGAAGTTATCTAGAATTTGGGGGCCTAGCAGAGTAGTCCAGTACCGCCTCTTTTCACCTCCTCGTAGCGCTGAGATAGGGGCTTAATAAAGGCACCACAGATCTCTCCGCTCAGGTAGGCCCAGGAGAGGAACCACCACAGCCTCACACCCCCGCTGTCACGCCGAGCGCTCCCTAAACTGCGGGTCTCCCAGTCCGGCTGCGACACGGCCCCGGGGCTCAGCTCCCGGGCCCCTCGCCCGGCGAAGGCACAACCCTCCAGCGACCGGCCGGCGTGAGCTCCGGGACGCAGGCAGGGAGGGCAGGAGGGACCTCAGCCGGCCCCGCCACCGGCCCCTCTCAACCGCCATCCCGCCCTTCCCCAGCGCGCCCCGTTCCCGCCCCCTCCCTGGCTCGGCCCGGTCCCCTCCCCAGTCCGTACCGTCGCAAAAGGCGAAGCCGGGCGGGAAGCTCAGCCCCGCGCCCCCATCGCCCGCGGGGGCGGCGCGTCCTGGCCAGCGGAGAGCAGCGGGACGAGGCCGACAGCAAAGCCCTCCGCACACACACCGCCCGCCAGGCCCACTCTGACCCCGGCACCCAACCACCACGCCGCAACCCGATTGGCGCGGGCGGGCCCACGCCCTCCCGCCACTCACGAGGCGCTTTGTTCATGACTGCGCGTGATTGGCTGTCGCGCTCCGTGACAGGGGAGCCGCTGCGCACGCTGGGAGGCGTAGTCGGGAGGGCGGCGCGGGGAAGAAGAGGAGCCACTACTTAAATTAACTACTTCATCGCTAATTTATTGTTTGTCCATGGGCGGCCGCCGCCAGCACTCGCATCCACCGATCGCGAAGCGCGCCCTAAGGCAGCGCAGCGTACAGGTCTTCCCACGGAGGCGCTTGGACGCGCGGAGCGGGTGCTCCCCACCCCCAAGCCCGGGCAGCTCCCTGTGTTTTACTCTCAGCGCGCCCTAACGCTACTGTCAGGCGCACCCGGCTGTCAAGGCTCTTCATCTCCCCCTTCCCCTGCTCCATTCACAGCTTCTCTGCTCAGGAGCTTCCGAGGGAGGTTCCCGGTGGAGCCGGGACAAACCCCCCCCCCACCCCAAACAACCCTCGCACGTGGGGGAAGGTGGGTTTCCGAGCTGCCCCGTCAGCCGCTCCGCCGGTCCCACAGACACTCTCCTCTCGCACAGCAGCACTCGCTATCCTTCGCTGCGCGCTTTAGTGGGACGCGACCGGCACCCGCGTCCCGGTAGCTACCGCTGAGGCTCCGGAGTAGCGCCCGGAGACACCCCCACCCCGCTCCCGCCCCCGAGGAGCCGCCGCCTACCAGCGACCCGTAACCGCCCCGGGGCCCCTTCGTATTGGAGGAGGCCGATCACGTGGTCCGGCGGTCACTGAAGGGTTTCACCCCTCTCCTCCGGGCCCAGTGGCTGCTGGGTAGGTCGCCGCGCTGCAGCCGTGTGGAGGGCATTCGAGGTCCCGCCTCTCGCGGCCGCGGCGGCGATTGGCTAGGGGAGTGCCGGGGAGTCCGCGGATTGGCTGCTGGGGGAGTCGCGAGCCGCGGTGGAAGAAGCGGGTGAGAGAGCGCGGCCGTGGCGGACGGAGGGTGAGGCCAAGGCGGCGGTGCGGGTGGCGGCTCCTTGCCCGAGGCGGCCCGTGGGCCTCCCCTTCCTCCTGGGCAGCCCTTTTCGGGGGGGGGGGGCGGCGCGGCGCTTGAGGGGGAGCGCGACCCCGCCCCGGAGGTTGCTGCGCTTAGCGCGCCTCTCCCCGCGTGCCCTGCGGGCCGCTGCCGGGGCGGGCAGCGCTCCGCATATCCGGCCCAGCCGGGAGGCCAGTGCGTACGTGTGTCATGTTGGGGGGGGGGGGGGTGTGTTCCGCGGGGGTCTGCCCTCGGGAGCTCCCGCGCCGGCGCCGAGGGGAGTTAAGGGTCTCGCTGCGCGACTCGAAGCGGCTGCAGATCTCTCAGGGCGGCCCCGCTCACGGCTGCTGTCCCCGGGCAGGGCGGCGGGATAGAGCCGCCGCCTCCCGCTGTGAGCGTGGCAGCGCCGAGGGCCCATCTGGGGCAGGGCAGGTGGTGGGCAGGCGGCGGTCTTGCGAAAGTGGGTGCTTGGGCCGCCTTTCCCGAGGAGCGGAACGGCATGGCAGCGGGGCGGGGGGTGGGGTGGGTGGCTGTGGGGGTCGAAGCTGCCGTTCCTGCAGGCAGGTTGACCGAAACTGAAGCCTTCTTGCGTTACTGTGCCGGGAGCGACAGGTGGGAAATCATGTAAATACAAGATAATCCGGGGATAATCTGGAGAAGTTTGAGGGAAGGCTTTTCAAGGAGGCTTTAAGAAGCAGCGGTGGCATAGAGAGGGAAAAAGGGCCTAGTGTTTATCTTCTGTGAGCTTACAGTGCTTGCTTTGTATGCCTTTAGTGGGACCGCTGCTGTGCTCTGGTCCTGCTGCAGTTGTCATAAATAAGTAGCTTGATAGATGCTCGGTTTTACTTTGTTGAACAAGCTGTCGAAATTCTGAGTGTGAGTAGTTTGAATGCTGACACCAACTGTAGTGCATTGATCTCTTGATAGCGTCAGCCAGACGTCATTAATGTTTACCTCCAGTCCTCGGGCAGATGTAGTCCTCTGTAGCTCTTGTGAAGATGAGACTTAGACTGCATGAAAAGGAAATAATTCTGTTTTCTGATATCCATTGCTTTTTACCTAGGTGATAAAGAAGAAAGGGAGCTAAGCTTTCTGAATACTAGCTCTGAGCATTCCAGCTAACTTTCTGAATCAAAAGTATTTTCTCTGTGGATGTCACTAACAGAAAATCAATTGCTTTGTGTAGGAAATCAACATTTTTACAAAGAGATGTTTCTTTTAAAAAAATGAACAAGTAAAATGCTTTTTCAGACTAATACACCCTTTCATTAATAAAATTTGCATGCTCTTGTTTCTCGAAGATGTAGCAGAAGAACTGGCATTCACAGCAATGACTAGGGAGGTCTGTATGTCTGGCAGGAAAGTGTAGGTGTATGCTTATGCCTGTATAGTGCAACACAGTATGGTTTAGAGATGTTGAAGGATTTCACTGTGCTTCTACTGCACCATGTAGGTATAATCTCCACCAAACAAAGGCTTCTGATTAGACTGGTGTTGAAACATGGATTTTTTTGATTCTCCCTCCTTAGTTGGCAACGATACTTTAGCATGGGAGATGTGATGAATATGGTTTTGCACTTTGAGGTATATATGACTGGGCTATATTTTTGAGAAAGCTTTAGCAACTTCTATTGCAAGCATGTATTGCTTTCAATTCTTGTTTTAGATCTCACGCTGATATTAGCTTAGATAAGCCCTCGATTGTCCCTATAGTATTCAGTGACTTTTGTCTCTCTCTCTGTATCTTTCCAAACAGGCATTTCTGAAAGTAGTAAGACACTTCATTATTTGTGGCTTCGAAGCCAAGAAACAGACCTCTGTATTCAGCTGAGTGATCTCTGCCAAATAAGTTACTTATAACTGGTCGGTGTCAATTCTGGAGAGGGTCCAGTCCTTTATCAGAAGATTCTTCTGCCTGTTTGGCTTACTGCTGCTGTGATAACTTTTTGCTTGCTTTATCTTTCTTTATTGCTTCTTTAATATGTTTCCTTATGGATGTTATTATTTTGTGACATGAGCTTGGTCATATGTCAGTCTTAAGGACTGTGAAGATATGCATGCCCTAGTTTTCTGCTAAAATAAGGAGGAACCCGCTCTTTCTGTGTGTGATATTTGATGTGGTTGGTATCACTTTGAAGCCACATTTCTTTGAAGTTTTTTTACTTCTTTATGTTATACATACCTTTTCAATTTACAGGCTAGACCTTTCATTTTTCAGGTTTTGTGCATTTGGTTATTCTTTATTAAGGTTGATCTTCTGTATCGAGCCCGCTAAGTCATCTTGTATGAATAAGAGAACTTTCCTTTCAGTAAGAAAAGCATGAATATTTCTAAGAACAGGAATTCATAATTTGAAAGGTACCTAGAGAAATACAGCTTTGAAAAATACACATAGAAGAGTTTAAATTTTAAAGCAGTTGCATCTGATTTTTCTTTCATCTTTCATGTGTAGGACCCACCAGGCAGCCTGGCAGAGGGCTCCATTTCGTATTTACTGAGTGGTATGCCTTACGTCTACAGCCTGCAGAGCCTTTACATTTATTTAATGAACACTTTGTAATTTATAAGTGGTATTGTCTCTTAGCTTTGTAGACTGATACTTGATATGATAGTATTGAATGAAACCTGCAAAAGTGGTTGGGAAAAGTAGGGGCAAAAGAGAATTCAAGGGGGGGTAAATGAGAATCCCAGCACTCAGTAATATCAACCTCCTCATTTCTGAACCAAGGAATTCCTGCATGCTTCCGTATCAGAAAGTAAGAGTATTGCTAACTTCCATGCAGAGTTCTGTAAATGAAATTCCAACTCCCACATGCTTTATGCAGTGAAATGTAATTCTTTCTGTTATTGGTCTTCTAACATCTTTTGGTAATCTTGCCTATGAGTGCAGTTCATTGTTGCAATAGTTTTGCTTAAGCACAGTAGAAGGAGCGGGTTTTAGAGTAGTACTATTGTCACTTGGATCATTTTATTGTAGGAATTGAGCTGTGGAAATTTTAGGGGACTTAAGCTACAGCTATTTTTAGTTTAGCTAGTATGAAGAAGATAGAGGACAAATAAAACAAGCATTATTTTAATAGAGGTATTGTACTAGCTTACTAAAAGCAATAAGCATGTATGTTCTACAGAGCATGAGAGAAAAAAAACACAAATGCTTTCATTCCTGCTTTTCAGCAGTTTCTCTTGGAATGAACCCTTTCTGTTCTTGGCACATAAAATAACTGAAATAACGGGTTTATGAAGAAAGGTCTAACGCAATATATCCCAGAAGAAATGGGTATCAGTTTTTTCTAGGGATAGTGCTGGAAAACTAATAGATCAAATAGATGAGTGAGAAATCAAATAGATAGAGGTACTAAGCTGATGTACTTTGCCATTTAGATAACAGATTAGCTGGAAGTTGTTAAAAAAAACATGGTGGTTTTCTTTAGGGCCAGGAACTCTTCACTCTTGCAGATTGACTTTGGTCACTTTCTTCTGTAAGAGCAGAGAACAGGTCATTGACAAGAGCAAGGAGCTGATGACCCCAGTCCTGGAGACTTTAAGTAGTTAGGCTACGGAAGGAACAATGATTTATAAGGTGAACTATAAACAATCGTTTTATTGAAGGGGTGGTTTTGTTGAATGAATGCTCTTTTGTGTTTCGTCAACCACGTCTTAGAACCTGGAGTTATCAAAGGTCATCTAAATGTTGCTCTGCAGGATCAGTATTTTGGACTATGTGCAGTGCTTTGTGTCATCATGCTGCTGCTTTTGTTCCTGAGTCTTTTGGATCTCACTGAACAAGTTTCTAAAAGTAGTCACTAATTTTTTGCATCAATTGCTTTGGCTAATTTCTGAGCTGTTGAAGGTGAACCTTATTAGACCTTGTTGTCTGGGATGTTTCTAACATCACAGAGTTATCTAAAACCCATTATAACATCTGTTTCTGTCTTTCTACCATCTTCAAGTGGAAATACAGAATACAGTGACTGACTCTGTCACCCATGGCTTTCTTTTTCTGGGCTGTAACATCATGACTTTATCTGTTGGCTCCTGTTCACTCCCAATACAGGTGTAGTTTTCTTTTTTATGCCTACAAGCTGAAACCTATTTTGTGCCTTTGACATTTTAACTTACTACTTTGTATTTATACTGTCCTGTCATCCTAATATGTTGTTACTTTTTTTTTTCTGCTTCTGCTTTTGTGCTTTTAATTGATTATCTGATCAGTTTTGTGTCATTCTTTACCTCTTCGCTTCTACTTCCTGAGTTCAGGGAAACTCTGTGGACCTGCTCTGACTTCCTTGGAAGAAGTTCTAACACTCTCTTTTCACTTCTGTCCAGATTGTCTCTGTTGTTAGAGATGCAGTCCTTCCTTTTCATAACTTCCTGAAACAAATCATGACTCTGATTTGTTGTCTGGGTTTTTTTAAACTAATGACCTGGCTACCTGTTGAAAGAGCGGTGTGTCAGGATACAGTCATCCCTATATAGTCCCACCACTTGCCTTTGCCAGCCAGCCCTACCCTAGCAATTGCTCAGCGATACAGTGTCTACCTTTTTTCCTCTTCTGTGTGGATGTCCTGACGTGGCTTCCATTTTTCTTCTCTTTGATTTCCACACTATGTGTTTGACAAGTTTGAACTTTGGAATGAGGCAGAGTGCATCACGTGTGTCGCTCTTTTGGAACAGGTTTCTCCTTCTAAAGGCGCATTCCTGTCCCTCTTACGTCACTGCATGTCTGCAGTGCCAGATACAATGCCAAATCTAATGCAGGCCATGTGGAAAGACTTGTATTCTTCCTGTTACAAAAACACAGCAGGTGTGGTGTCATCAAAGATCCATACAGGGCATATGGCAGCTTGTCTGAGGGAGGAATAGCAGATGCATAAGGGAAGAATAGATCAAATAGATGGTAATGATTCCATAATGGACTTTTCCAGTCTTCCATAAAGAAGTCCATGACTTAATTGTTTAGTATGTACAACTGTAGCTTGTATTTGTGGCTTTGGTAGGTAGCCCGTTATTCTTTCCTGTTGTTTTTCTTATAATAGTTGCAGTTTCCATTCTAATCTCATGGTGGTTGATTAACTTTTTTTTTTAATAACTGTTTTTATCTTATATTTTCATTATGCCTCTAGCTGGCAGACTAGTAGTTTCTTTCTAGTTTATTTGGAAACAGAAGAAAATCCTGATAAGAAATGTCTCCTACTTTATGTGGAGATGAGAAACTAATACTAACTTTTTTCCTTTTTTTTTTCTTTTTATATTTTTGTTCTTTTTTCTGTTCCTTTTTTAAAATTTATTTTCTAAGCCTGTCTAAAAAGAGGTACCTCTGGAGTTGCTCCGTTCCTGCCAAGTTTCCGCAAGAAGCAGGTTATTACTAAGGAACTGTAAACTGTTGGGAAAAAAAACAACAGGGAAACAGACCACATTTCTAATGGAAACAGTGATGGTTAAACTGTAACACTTGTGGACACTTTCAAACAGCACAGCTTTTCCATCTCCTGACTTAGAAACTTCCCCAGTACCAGTTCCTCCCTGCTACATTGCTTTAGTGTCATCCCTCTCGGAGCGTGTGAGTGTGTGCGCGCGCACGCGTGCTTCAGCAGCACTGTTGTTTGTTCTTCAGCGTGGTTCAACAGAGTGTTGTTTCTAGCCTGATACACAAAACAAATGAAAACCTAATTTTTTATGGCTTCCTTTTTTGGTTTTTGGTGGCATACCCTTCTCAGTGAGATCCAGGTTACGCCTGGCGTAGAGCGCCGCTGTTAAAGGAAAGCTATGTGCCTGTCACTAAAGGAGCAGTAAAACCATCTTGATTTAAGTGGATTGTAGTACATAAAAACAGACACAATTTGAAATCTGTCCAACATTAGAAATCACTTGAATATTTTCAGGTCCCACATCTACGCTATTTCCTGTCATTTTTTTGCATGAGTCATTTTTCCATGTGTCCTTTTTCTCCTCAGCTGTGGGAAAAAGGAGGAAACAACAGAACTGTTAGAGAATGTGAGTGAAGAGAGGTGATCAGCTTTCTGTAGTTTGTTCCTGCATAGAAATTACTTTTAGATAGGAGTATGGGGGTGTTGGTCCCCAAGAGCAGGCATGCCATAGTGTTGGGTGCTCCCTTTGCACTGTAGAACACCATCATCTGCCCAAGCTTAAGTGAGCAATCATTTCCCCAGCTTTTTAATCGTTAACTTTGCAACAGTTTTGATTTCTTAAAAAAGACACTTCTAAAAATCTTGGTGACCTGCATGAAGTAAATGCTTTATGAGTGCCTGTACTTTGCATAACTAGGAATTGTTGCCACCTAACATGTCTTGTTTTCAGTAACTGTTTCTAAAGCTTGGTTGTTTGGGTTTTGTTTTTTAGGAATACATGTAACAATTACTACAGTATATGTTTGTACTACAAGCACCTAAAGTTCTTATGTTTCTCTTTTCAGAAGTACTATGGAACCTCCGCCGCCCTGTAGGTTTGGAAGGCTTAAATCCAAGATTGGAAAGGCCTTTTCCACGCCAAATGATTTGCTGGCTTAAGCGCTTAATTAGGATGGCTTTTGAACAAGTTGGATTAAACATGGAATCAGTAAGTGTTTCAAACTTACTTCGTGTTTTCAGAAAATCAGGTGTAGAAAACACTTCATGTATTTCAGTTTGTGCCTGTCCCAGCAGAGCACTTCAAGTAGACACAACACTTGAATCATTCTGCTGTGCTGAAGAAGCATGAAGTTTACTACTTGGACACCCAAATACTGAGTAATATATATATTAAAAATACCGTGCAGTTCCTTCTAGCTCTAATAACAAACTGTTTGCAGAGTAGACACTGCTTTTCATGCTGGGCTTCTATGTGTGTTTTGAAGTGGACGGAAAATTTTCAACCGATTTTTAACAGTGATATTAATACTTAAATGATCTCAGTTCTTTGCTCTCATCTTGGAGGTATGAAAAGCTCCATGAAATTGAGACGATGATAGTTGTCCTGTATTTACATCTGCTGAAAGTGTTGCAGTACCTAAAAGCAACACGTCTGTGTTCTTTAGTGAGGGAACAAGGGAGTGAGCATGCATAGCTCTCCTCTGGAAAGAAAGTGTATATAGTTTTCTTTCAGTGCTTAGTAGAGAGGGAGAGAGATCTGCTACGCATCAACTGCCTTGGCACTGGGACCTTTAGGAAGCTATTTAGAGTACAAATGCTGACCTCAATGCAGTAATCCCTGTAAACTGTCAAAATATCTTAGTATTTTATCAATGGGGAAATACTTCATAGCTATGTGCTGTACTTAGAAGGGCAGTTCTTACCCTGGTTTATTGTGGTAGAACCTTTAACCAGTCTTAGGAATTTATGCAGAGCAAAATGTTTATACATAGTAGATTAAATTTACCAATAAGAATCTGTATGTTAGGATTTTGTTAGGACTTGGATCTGAGATCTCATGCAGTGTAACTATGAAAATTCAAAGTACAAGAATATGCTGGACTACCACAGGGGTAGCTGCTGTCATTGTCAGCAACATCTTTCAGCCCAAATGGGGAAAGGGGACAAGTTTTTAATCTGTTTTCCCCCATCCTGTACTTCTATCAAGCTTATGGTAATGCAATTGCATTTCCAAATGTCTGCTGTTCTGGACAACAGCAAAACACTGATGCAATAAGAGGGTATGACTGAGTAATGGTTTGCAGACCTGCTCTGCAAGTGCTTCAAGTTGACAAGAAGTCGTGTGAACTTGGCTAGAGCAGTGCTGAGAGTTACTAGCTCAGCTGAGCAGTGCACTGACTTGTCACACAGCTTGCATGCAGTTTTCTGAAAATAATATCTTGAATTACCAAAACTGTGTCATTAAAAGTTTTGGTGCACCAAACCACTGTTGTTGAACAGCCCCAAGGGCATTTGGGCACTGAGTATTTTTGAGGATCTGGGTGCTAGTCAACATCTTGTCTGTGGTCTGAGGAATCTCTAATCAAGTTTTACCACTTGTTTAAAATTCACTGCACTTATGTTGGTAATACAGCCTGTAGTCTAGGCTCTTCTGATGTTGTGGAAGTACTTCTGCAACTGATTACATCTTCCCTTGACTGGTAGTATTTTTTCCAGTGCCACATTGCTTTGAGGCTATTGCTTCTGCTTCTGACATCAGAATCTGTTGTGAATAATGATGCTGTATTACTGCTTGTCAGTGATTTTCTTGAAGGCTCTTGATCTGTCTGCTGTTTGCTCAGACACACAAACAGTAATGTGGTAGTCACAAATGTGAGGTCTTTGAGGCATCCAAAACATAGCATCAAGAGTACTGTGCATTCAAAAAAAAATTTGTGTTCAAATTTAGCAGCATATTAAGAGAATGTTTCTTTCATAGGATGGGAAAAGTGCTTCTGAGTCGATTAGTGACAGGGGCAGCTGTGATGTGAGGATCTAGCATACTGTATCTGCAGTGCACATTTACTCTGGCAATTTTTATACATTCAAGTAAAGCCAGAGGTAGGAAAGATACTTGCTTAGAAAGAAGCAAAATGCTTGTGTGAAGTTCCAGAGGTAATACAATCTAGGGATAAATACCACAGAGCATATTTTTTTCTTTTTTAATACAACCTTCAAAATCTAAGTGGTAGTGATCTTTACTTAGTATATCAGAACATTGATCTGTGTGCTGTGAAACTCCCAGAGCTGCACTACACTAATCACACAGGTAACATTGCTGTGACAGATTAAGGTTGTTTCAGTATTAACAGCCTGGGTTTTATCTAAGTTTTCTTTGTTAAACAGCCTATTAACAGGATGTTGGGTTTGCTAGAAGCTATGAGCCCTTTAAAACTTAGATTTGAGTAGTAAATGCTTATCGAGGTCCCTTCCAACCCCTACAATTCTATGGATCTATGATTCTACAATCTACAGCTCTAAGCAAACAGTGGCCAAGTTTTTTAAATTATTGTATGGTGTTCTAATTGTTTACTAACAAGGTACTCTTCTTGAGTATTCCTATTAATCTTTTGTTTCTTTGCATTGTTGCCTTTCTCTGTGCTGAAATCTTTCTTACTTCTCTTTGGGGTTTGGGGTTCTTCTGTTTCAGCTCATTTTGTATTATTCTCCAAGGATTAAAGTCTCATTTTATTTCATATGACTATGGTGAATAGCAGAGGAAACATTCCTATAATTTAAGTACAACAAGAGGAAGCAAATTCAGTCCCTGTTGAAACAATGTAGAAGAAATTTGAACTGCAGTGTGTGTTGAGGTGCTCTGTGTGATTTTTCTCTAGATGAATGTATATATATTTATTTTTGCAAGGAGAAAGTTTCATTCTCATATCTTTATTTCCCCCCTTTTCTTTGATCTTTAATTTTGCAGTTATATTTTCATGCTTATGCTAGCTGATAGTTATTTTTACTAAGACTGGTAGACACTGTTTCTGTGTTAGAAGAGGAAAAAAACCACTTAAGCAAAAAGGTATTTTGGGAAATTACATACATTTAGGGTTTAATGGTTGAGTGGCTCCTCTTGAAATGCTTCAGAAGGAGGTGTCTGACCCAATGGAGATTCTTTATTGTCTTGAAAATGGAAAAATTATGCTTTTGAAGATGCTTCTAACTCTTGAATGCTTTTGTGTTCCCTGATTTATTGCTTTGAATTTAAAGTTAATGTAAAGGCTGTCTTGAACTTGGCCATAGCCAAATTTTGTGCAGATTCAGGTATAAAATGTAAGGAGTTCCTTGATAGAGATTTCACTCTGTGTGTGTGTATAAAATATTCTAGCATGCAAGAAATAACCTTAAATATGTTTAGTACAAGCATAATATGGAAAGATAAGGGAAAACTATTCCAATATGATATAAAAATCAGTTACCTAACAGCTGGCTGCTTTTTCCTTTCCATCCAGGTGCTTTGGTCAAGCAAGCCTTACGGTTCATCTCGAAGTATTGTCAGAAAAATTGGTACTAACCTCTCTCTAATACAGTGTCCACGAGTTCAGTTTCAGGTAAGTGTTCTCAATAGTTTAAAATTTGCTCTTGAATCAAAATATTTTAATGTCCTTCATTTAAATAAATGGCTAAAGGGTTTGTAGAAGCAGAATGTGACAACCCAGGCATGTAGGTTCTTCCAGTTCAGATATTTTTTTTCCAAATACGGATTCTTTGTCTTCTACACTGCCTAAAACCTGACTCCATTTTGCTGTCAGGAAATTAGAACTTATAAACTGAGGCAATACAGTGTTGAAAAGTTATTTTGGGGAAAAACATAAAAGAGAAAGATGTTTGAAACTTATTTCTGTAAGCTGTACTTACAAGCTAGGCTTGAGAGGCATGTAAAAATAAGTGTTACTTAAAAATATTTGGGAAGATAAACAACTTCATCAAAAAGTAAAAGATTAACAACAAGATAACAGGAGTGTCCTGTTTGCTTGTGTTTTAAATACAAGGCTAGCACTGTATAGGTGAAAGGGGAACATCAGTTCTGTGCAGCTTTCTGACTCGTTTGCTTTTAACTTCAGCTGCATAGAGTGGGAGGGTAAAGAGCGAGGGTAAACGCTTCTGGAGGAGAAAACCTTTGCTTTTTATAACAAGTTTTTCAGGAACAGATGGGGAAATGGAAGCTGTTACACATAATCTCTACAACTCTGTGTGTGTCAGGGATAGGGGGTGGGTATAGAATTGAAGAAATTTAGTGTTTGAAACTAAAGCTGAGCGAGAAATGTTTCTTGGGCTGAGCAAGGGGTAGGTGTCTTAAAGATGAGTGGTGGGAATCATCACCCGCAGTAAGACAATGTAATTTCCAACAGCTAAATTTTTTCTAGTTAAATTAATTTCTTTATCCTATACAAAATGTATGAACAATATTTAGACTTGAAATTATAGTAGCAAAATCAGATAGTTCAGGTACAAAATGTAAGGAGTTCAGAAGCCGTTTTTGGTGTGGTAGTAAAAGCCAGGCTAACATTTTGGCTCTCTTAAATAATTATACTGAGAAACTGGGGAGCAACCATCTCCTACTACTAGTGGCTTGGTGAAGCTCAGAAAATAAATATGTATGTCGTGAGGGTGGGGATTTGTGCAGGTGAGAATCATAGAATCACAGGGGTTGGAAGGGACCTCGAGAGATCATCGGGTCCAACCCCCCTGCCAAAGCAGCTCCCCAGCTCATATTGCACAGATAGATGTCCAGACGGGTCTTGAATATCTCCAGAGAAGGAGACTCCACCACCTCCCTGGGCAGCCTGTCCCAGGGCTATGTCACCCTCACTGTGAAAAAGTTCTTCCCCATGTTGGTGCAGAACTTCCTGTGCTCCAACTTACAGCCATTGCCCCTTGTCCTGTCCCCACAGACCCCTGAAAAGGGGCTGGCTAATTCCCCCTGCATCCCATACTTCAGATATTTATAAACATTAATAAGGTCCCCCCTTAGTTGTCTTTTCTCTAGGCTGAACAGTCCCAGCTCACTCAGTGTTTCCTCATAGGGGAGATGCTCCAGGCCCTTAATCATCTTTGTAGCCCTTTTTTGGACTGTCTCCAGGACATCCCTGTCTTTTTTATACCTGGGAGCCCAGAACTGGACACAATACTCCAGGTGGGGCCTGACCAAGGCAGAGTAGAGGGGGAGGATCACCTCCTTTGACCTGCTGGTCACATGCCTCTTGAAGGACAACAAAACGACAGTGCTGGATTCAAACTTTTGGATATATAGTAATTAGTGGTATGATATGGTATAGTATAGTGCAGTCCAGTCCAGTATAGTAGTTATGTCAGCAGTAAGGCTCTGTGTACCTCAGATTTGAAAGGAGGTTAGAGTAAATAAAATACTTGCCTTATTTTTTTCTTCTTAAAGAGACATTCAGTCAGGTTTGCTTAGATTTCAGGCATGTTAAGTATAAGCATTCATCTGCTGTTAGGTGAAAGGAAAGGATCCTAAAAATAGGAGTGCAGTTGTCAGAGTTGATTAAATTAAAAATATGAATTTCAAAATTTTAGTCTTGAAACACATTAACATTTATATGGTTTATGCAGGATTTCAATTATTTTAATCTATGAACTGCTGAACATGTAAAAGTGTGATGCTAACATCTGTTTTTTATGTCTTTATCTCAGCATTAACATTCAATAGTGAAGTTCAGTACTGGTATCGATCGTTTTTATGCTGTTGCTATTGATGCTTTCCTATAGCTGTCTCTTCCTCTTTCTTTCTTGCCAGCTTTAGCTATAATATGAAAGGACCATGCTCTGAACCTTGCTGTAAGTCACTTTATTTAACAACCAAAGCAAACTTTACTTGCCTCATTGAGGGTGCATGTACATCATCAACATTTCTAATTTTATCTGAGAGCAACAAACTTTCCAGAGGTTTTAATTTTCCTTATGATAAATAGATAAGAGATATTGAAAAACTGTTACCTTCATTCTTTCTTCTCTTCTTGCATGCTTTTGTTCAGCTAGTCTGATCAAAAGGGTACTAGCCTAACATTTTGATTTTTGAGGTCTACTGACTGTTGGGGAATCTGTCTCTATGGATCTTGCCATAGTCAACATTTAAATTAATTGCTAAATGCAGCTTATTTATTCAGTAGGCTGTGGCAGAGCTTAGCTTATATACTCCATGTGGCATGAACAAATTCAACTGGTTCATAGAGTTCTTCTGTATGTCATGTTTGTTAGGTTTATCTGTAGTCTTCAGGAGAAAGTAGAATTAGACTTACTGATATCCCCTGGGTAGATTCAGCCAAGTGTACTGTAGTGACTCTCAAGATAGTACCCCTCAGCTGCAGCATTTCAGAACAAAAACTGGGACCCTGCTTTGATAGCCTCCTGAGCTGTGCTTCACACAAACGGGGACCCTGCTCTGACAGCCTCCCGAGCTGTTTATCAGCGCAGTGGTTATCAGTCACCTGACATGCGGCAGGCCACGGGCGCAGAGCTGTGGAAGCGCTGGCGAGGCCGGCTTGCTGGGAGCTGGGCTCACGGATTCCTTCTGCCTCCCTTCCAACTCGAGGTACTCGATGGCAGCCAGAGCAGCCCAGTGTGTGTAGTCTTTTCTTCAGAAATTGGTGGAGTGCTGGTTCTGAAACCCACACACTGTGTGTGTGTGTGTGCGTGCAGCATAGGTACACACATGGTGAAACAGGCAAAAAAGCCTGTGAAGGAAGGAGTGGTGGTGGCAACTACACTGTTTCCAGAGAAAGAAAAGCAGGCTGCTTTCCCTGCTTTGTTTAGTTCCTGCTGTCCAGTAGAACTGGGCCTCTGTATTCAGCTCTCTGTTCTCCATTCCAGGTGCTGGCAGAGCCATTGTCCAAGTTTTCTTCAGCTGAGACTGGCTGGAGGAATGGGGTAGTTACAGAATTGTTAAGGCATCATTCTACAGACAGGTGAAGGTTTTAAGAGATGGGTGTTGGTTTTACCTTTAAATGAAATTAAAAATCTTGGGTTACCTTGAAATCTGCTGCTGTGGAAGGCCTGGTTGTTTTTAGGGAGAGAGAAAAGAAACATCTGTATATGGGGTAACAAGCAGATTCTGTTTACATATAAATACGAATTAAAAAGTAAGAAGAAACTTGCATCACAGTATAACAGAAGGCTTGCTACTAAATGTTGGATTAGAAGTTATTTGTCTCACAATGCAGGAAACCTGGCAGTGGTAAATGCATTCCTTGCTGTTGATTTATAAAATTATTTTTGATGCAAGTATGTGCAGTGCCTTTAGTTAAATGTGGCTTCAGTCTTTCTGTGGTAATAGTTCCTCATGTGGCCATTACTGTCAGGGAAATTTTGATCAGCTGCAAGAAGTGGCTGATGTTTTGTGGCTTTTTAAAGTTGCCATTAATGTTAATACAGATGCTGTGGTCATGAAAACTTATTTAAAAAAATTAAAAAGCCAAGGAAACCTCAAACAATGACAATTCCAACATGCAATATAGTATTCTCTAGACTGTTTTAAAGAGAGGCAGACTGTGATGGTATTAGGCACAACTGTTAATGTGATAAACATATTACCATCTGTGCTGATGCTACCTGGAAAAAACCCTGTTGTTTCCAAATGATCTGATGGTGCCAATACACACTCCTGGGAGCTGTGATAAAGGCTCACATACAAGTTGCAAGAGTGTGAGGTGAAGATGACTAATCTCGATTTCCAAAGCTGTTTGTAACAACTCCTGGGGAAAAAACAACCCCAAAGCCACAACTTCTATCCTCCTGGGACTTGTGTATCAAAGGCTACAACTAAAATACCCATGTATGTTCTTCAGCAGTGGTTTCACCTCACCCAGGCTGCAGTCCTGCTGTGATAGGTCTGCTACAGATTCAGGTTAATGCTAACATTTCATAGTTGCTGTTACATAATTGCTGCCTCTTACAGAGGTGAGTTGCCTTGAAAATTGACCTGAGTGCTAACAGGCTGGATCCAAGCTGCCTCCACAGGCTGTGCTACAAGGACTCATGCAAATCTTGCCTGTGGATAGTGTGCAATACAAGCAGAAGGGGTGGTGTAGTTGTGTTGGAGATAAGTAACTCAGGGTTATTTATTATACTGCAGGCTGAGCAGAAGAAATTACTGAAAGAGGTTTCAGTAGCTTTGTTCTGTGAAGATGCAGAAACCAGGCTGCTTGGGAGTCCAGTGACTGAGTACACGTGTCCTTGTCTAATCCAAGGAAGCAGCCAGTATTTCAAAGTCGATTTGAAACAGTTTTGTGTAGCTGTGGAGCACATGTTGATGGTCCAAACAATTTTTTAAGATCTCTGTTCAGGTCACTTACCTGTAAATCTACAAAAGGTTCCAGTCTCTGGAGGCTTGTTCACCTTTGGCTTCAAACAGCTACAGAGCTAATGGCAGAAGCATGGTGGGAAATGATCATTTTGTTTGGCATGCTGTAAATAAGGTTGTTAGCAAATAGTGTATTCTGTTATGATTGCATCCTACCTCTCACTCAAAGTCTTTGTAATTACTGAGCTAGTAGAAATAGCTTTTTGCTTGCTTTTTTCTTCCTCACTGTATAATGTGCACACCTTCATTCTTGTACAGAAATTCTGGAAGTTGTAGGGGAAGAGAAACACACACCAGAAGAATTTCACTGTCAAAATAATCCTAAATCAGAGCAAAAGACTTAAGTACTAGTGGCCTTAATCTCTTTTAACTTCTCATTATGGGTATATTTCAGTTAATATAGCAAACTCCTTGAGAATGCTGATGTTTGTTTGCCTTTAAGGTAACGATTTGCACTGGACTTTTAGGGTTCAGTAGTGTCATGTGATAGCAGTACGTGTAGCTAGCCATGTAGTATGGGTAGTTAGCCATAAAGTGTTCAGCAGATTAGATTGAATAGTTTGAAGTCAGCAAAATGGTTCTGGACCAAGCCCAGGACAAAAAAGTGTGCTAAGTGTACAGATGTGTTTCATGCATGTATGTGTTGATAGTTATGTGTAGCCTCACTAAAAGTATTGGGTAGAATAACTGTGACTTGGGCTGGGAGTAGTGTTGCTAAACCTTCAATCTTGTCTTTAAAATTTAGCTTACGTCTCATGGCACAGAAGGAAACCATCCTAATCACCTTAGAGAAGATGCAGTGGCCTCCTTTGCAGATGTGGGGTGGGTTGCTCAAGAAGAAGGTGAAGGCTCTACAAGGCTCAGGTATGTTCCTCAAACCTTCACTTTGAACTTCTGAACCGAGAGGAGAAAACCCAGCGTCTCTCCAGTGAGAATCTACTGTGCACAGCAGTCAGCAGAGAGCACCTGGGTGCTGGGAGAAGAGAGAGGGAAGAATGTTAGAAAAGGCAGGGTCTGGAAAAGGAGTAGTAGAGGTTAGACTAACAGGATTATGAATGAAAGACTGGTTGGAGAACATATAGGAGATGGGCTTTATACAAGGAGGCTGTTTTTTATTTACTTATTTATTGCAAAGAATCACACGTGACAGCTTTAGGCAGCCTTGTCCCCACAAACCCGCCTGCTGCCATACGGCACAATCGCCAGCACTGATGCTCCAGCTCTCCTGAGACTTCCATTAATAGGGGGCAGTGTGCTGTACAGCTTCCTAATGAGCAGCAAGGGCCGTTCTGCCAACCCAGTAACTGGCACGTTGTTTTTCACCTTTCTGGTGAAGGCTCTGTGGTCTGCTGAAGACAATTAAAACCCCGTGGTTTATATTTTGTCTTCAATCTTCATAACTAAAACTGGCAGGGAAGCCTGTGAGCACCTGTGGCCAGAATGCTGGGAAGGGGACTGTCGTGTTGGCCCGAGAGCACTGACTGCATCGCGCCCGAACTCCATGGAACAGGTTGGCTGAAGTGAGGAAGTTCTTTATTCCAGCCTGCCCAAATCGCTGCTCAGATTAGCCAGAAACAAAGGTACAGCTCTGGAGTGCAGAGGAAGTTTTTCTTCTAAACAAACTAACCTTCCAGAGAGAGGCACAGATTGTTGGCTTCAGAGATTACAGGAGGATACTGTTCTTAATTTGAAAGCACGGAATAGGTTAGTAATGACCTAGATGTCCTCCAACATGACTTGCCACAGTGAAGTTTTGCATAACAAATATTCTGGCGCTGTCATGTTAATTTCACAGACTCAGAGGGGAGTCAGAGAAATCAAGGCTTGTTCTGGGATCACTGTTTGCAAAGTCTGTTTGATGCAAAGGAAATTAACTGGCCAGTACTACTATTGCTCGCACAGAAACGTTTTGTTCAAGGATTGAACTGTAAAGCTGTTAACGTTTAATGGAGACAACTGGCTGAATAGCTCTTTGGTGCTTCAAAGAACCTCTTACAAAAGATGTGGGACTTGCACATTTGCTGAGAAGTCTGCATGGGAAGGGGGGGAAGGGGGACAGATGGATGTGGGATGGGACGAAAACAATCCTGCAGATAGATCGTGACCTTAAGGCGAGCAGCTTCTAGTGGAGCACAGGAAGTGAGTTACTTGGCAAATGTATTTCAGCATGCACCGTTTCTTACGCCTGTGCACAGGATTATCTAGTGGAACTAGTGTGCATTAGGTGTTTTCCAGGCACTTGAAATTCTCTGTTTCAACAAGATCACGTAGGTGTTACTGTTAAATATACATTCACTGCACGCTTCCATAAACAGGCTCGCAGGCACAGGGGGGTTTATGTGAATGCAGTTTTATAGAGGAAGCAACTAAACAACAAACCATTTTCCCCTTGCCCCTGGTCAGTGACAATTCAGGCACAACATTTTTTCAGAGTGTTAGGTAAAACACCGTGAGTGCCCAGAGCAGAACAGGCCCTTGGTTGTTCAGCTATTCTGCTCCTTTAAAGAGCTTCTAGAAGGCAGATTTTAAAGCGTGGAGCGACCACTGGCTTCATCCACCCTACTTAAGGAGAGCAGGCAGGTAGCTGCTACAGGAAATATCCTGTTCTCTTCTCAGCTTTAGTTGCTCTCTGGGTAACAACACCTAAATTTTAACATCCTTGATCAACTCTGCTTGATCAAACTTCCTCAAGTTGTGCTGGTGTTTTCTGTCAGTGTCCTGGAAGACTCAAAAGTGTTTCTAATCCCGGATCAAGGTGGTCAGAGCACAGGACTGGTTCTAGCCTTAAATCTTGCCTCTTGCTTTAAGTCTAACACAACTTTGCATCTACAATAGCTTTGACCCGTGAACCCAGAGCCACAGGGCTCTTTAGCTGTGTTAGCCTGGAGCCATTCTGCACGTTTTGAAGTGTCACATCACCAGTCATTGGTCTTACTCCCATGTTTGAATAAATAGTGGACTCCTCACCTGCCAAGTTGAAGTTAAGGAGGATTTAGGAGTTAAGTATGTGGTCATATTGTGCAGTTACAATGTCTATGATAATCTGTTGTCATTGGTCCTTACCAGTTCTACTTACTGAATCATATAATGGTTTGCGTTGGAAGGGACCTTTAAAGGTCATCTAGTCCAACCCCCCTGCAGTGAGCAGGGACATCTTCAACTAAATCAAGTTGCCCAGATACTTTGAGATAAACTGTTTAAAAACATTGGTGTCTTCAGTGAATATAACCTTTTGTAGGTGCTTATTTGGCTGCAGATGCTCGGTAATGCCCCAGGGTTTAATTTAGCAGGAGCTTTGGTGGGTAATAAAGGAAGGCAACAGACTTGCACGTTATTACTTCTGTGAGGAAGAGGAAGAACCTTATGAAAGCTTTAAAAGCTGTATAAAGCTTTCTTCTCTGTAGTTTTATTTATTGTTTTGAATAACTAGATGTAAGACTATGTCCCATGTTGCTGATAAGCAGCCTCTGTATCACTCAGCTGTTGCACATACTCTCTGTTCTCCAGACTGCTAAACGAGAGGACTGTCCCTTCAGATGTCCAGTAAGTACAGAAATATGTTGTGGAATTAAGAGACTTTTCCTTCTTCAAAGGAATCAACTGCAAGTAACTTACTTGTACCCATTGGGGAAAAATGCATTTGGGGAAAAAAAAACTTTAAATCTTAATTCTACAAAAAAATATAATATGTGTGAGCCAGAGAAATAGATTGGGGGTGAGGGGGAACATACTCCTTTTTTCTCCTGAAATCAAGGATTCCACGGAAAGCTGGCTTGGGGAAGAGAACAGATACAGCTAGTGATGCAAACAGAGAGGAGGTGAAGCTCTTGATTATTACGTCAAGCTATGTAATGCCATGGTGGAGGTGTTCTGTGTAAACACGGTTTTGAAGTCAGGCCTTCAACTTGTGTTCCTGGATTTTGTGTAACCTTGCTTTAGTTTTTATCCACTACAAAGCCTTTGAAAAAGGAATCCTGTCTTATTTTTGTTACAGGTCAGAAGTTTGGTCAAAACCAGCCCAGACCCTTTCAGGTGAACTCCATCATTCCGGAAAGTCCCCCTGCAGACAGGCGTCCTTGCAAAGCCCGTTGGAAGAAGAGCCGGTGTCCAGGAGCACGGTGACTGCCAACGAAGAAGCTCTGCAGAAGATCAGTGCTCTAGAAAATGAACTGGCCACCTTAAGAGCACAAATAGCCAAAATTGTAATCTTGCAAGAGCAACAGAACCTGACAGCAGGTATGAAATTTGTTGTGCTTTTAGCAAAAACTCATTAACGAATTAGTCCCTTTTGTAAGTAATAACGTGCTAGTTTGGCTCTGTGAGACACTGCAACATGGAATGCTTCTCCATGTTGTTTGGGTTGGTTAGACAGACCTAGCACACTCACACAGGGATACAGAACAGGTCTTGAAGACAAGAGACCTGATGGGTTGTTTGCATTGTCTGTACTCTTTGTGCTTGTGTGAAAGCTTGCCAGAACTCGGAACCTGTGGATGAGTAAAGAAGTATTAAGCAGCTTTAAGAGCAAAGCTAGTGATAAACACAAGGGCTTAAACCAAACTAAAAGAATGTAGCTTAATTGCTAACACTTAAGTCCTCCCATCCAGTAATGAACCAGGCTTTCTGATGTCAGGATCATACAGATGCTTGTTACGCCTTTGGAATACGTAACACACATCTCAAGCTTCTGAAATAAATAACAAATAGGGAGATTAATTGTTTACTGGAATAATCTCTGGGATCAGACACGTTGTTCAGATGGAACCAGTGTTTCTGGTAGCAAACCACCCTTTCCTGAGTTCCTTTCCCCTTCTTCCCTCACCTTCCCATTCTAGGGTACCGGATACCATCTCCAGTTAGTGGGAGATGGCCCTTGTCCACGGCAGGTACCAGGCATTTGGTTTTCACTCCTTCCTAAAGTCACACAGCACGTACAGGTCTGCCTGTGTGTAATGTTTAAAATCATATTCAGAGTCTTCAGCTGCTCTTGATCAGTTTTTGCCTGCGACCTGATGGCAGTTGCTTTATTTTTCCTTAACTGTTCATACTCAAAGCTATGAAAGAGTGTGAAGGATCACATGGCATCACTCTTGAATTCAAATTGCTGTGAGGGGTTTGTGAAGTAATAACTTCTTTTTTATCATTTTCCCTACACCTCAGTTTAGTGGGAAAATTAAATTTTGATTTTATTTTATCATCTTTAACCCCCTCTTCTGGTAGAACATGGTAATGACACTGTGTGAATGCCTGCATACATGTGTGTTACCTATACACACACACTTTATACTCCAAGCCTCAAAACTTTGGTTTGATCTGGTTTTGCCCATTTCTGTAAAGGTCTGTTGAAGCAGGTTTCTTCAATTATTTGTCAGGTTGTTGCTGCTGTTACAGTTACAGCATCAGACTTTACCTAAAGAGCACAGGGAACTTGAAATGAAAATTATCATGAGAATCTCAGCCTTCAGACAATTCAGCTGGCCTAAAAAACCCTTAACCTCAGGGAGCTGGAACAAGCTTCAGTTTAAGCACTATTTGAGCTCTGAAATCCACATTTAAAGACCCTGCGTGGCCACTTCTTGTTGGTGATGACAAGTTGTGAGAAAAACACTGCTCACCTGGCAGAGTGCACGTGGCTGCCAGGTCAGCACGTGCCTCTGGGAACAAAGGGAAGTACAGGTAACGCTGGGAGCAGGACGTAGCTAGAAGACGTCGTGACGTCCAGCCCATCGCAGGAAGGACACGAATGCACCTAGAACTTGAACTGGGATTTCAGAGAACACTTCTCACTCTTCAAAAGTACATAGAGGGTTTAGGAGTGAAGAAGTTGTGGGGAGTAGGGAATAGAGAAGTGATCCTTCCCCTGTACTCTGCACTGGTGAGGCCACACCTGGAGTACTGTGCTCGGTTTTGGGCCCCTCACTACAAGAAGGACATTGAGATGCTTGAGCGTGTCCAGAGAAGGGCTACGAAGCTGGTGAAGGGTTTAGAAGGCAAATCGTATGAGGAGCAGCAGAGGGAGCTGGGGTTGTTTAGCCTAGAGAAAAGGAGACTGAGGGGAGACCTCATTGCTCTCTACAGCTACCTTAAAGGTGGCTCTAGTGAGGTGGGGGTTGGTCTCTTCTCCCTGGTGGCTAGTGACAGGACAAGGGGAAACAGTCTGAAGTTGCATCGGGTGAAGTTTAGGTTGGATATCATGAAAAATGTCTTTACTGAAAGCACTGCTAGATACTGGAACAGGCTGCCCAAGGAGGTGGTTGAGTCACCATCCCCAGAGGTGTTTAAAAGAAGAGTAGATGATGTACTTGGTGACGTGGTCTAGTGTTGGATATAGTAGGGCTGGATTGATGGTTGGACTCAATGTGAACATCTTTACCTACCAAAGCCCTTCTGTGATTCTATAATCTAAAGAGGTCAGGGGGAGGCAATTGAACCTGTTGCAGACCTGTTCTTACCTAAGCGTTTGTGAGCCCTGAAGGGGATTTACAAGTAAACTGCTGTGTATGTAACACATGGTTTGTTTGTAGTTGGGTCAAGTCCAGTTGCTTCAGCTGCTGTCCCTGCTGCACCTCCACCACCACCACCTCCTCCGCCGCCGCCACTCCCCACCCCAGGCCCACGGCAGAGTGTGTCTGCCATTGACCTCATCAAAGAGAGGAAAAGCAAAAGAACCAACTCTGGCCAGACCCCCTCAGAAAACGGGCCCAAGAAGCCTGAGCTACCAAACATGCTCGAAATCCTCAAAGACATGAGCAGCGTCAAGCTACGCTCCGTGAAAAGGTAACCGGGGGATACCAGCCTGTTAACCTTTGCACTGATCATTTGGCCTTGTGTCTCAGCACTGTTCCAGGGCGAGGCAGATGGGGCTGCAACCTGACAAGCAGGAGCAGTCACAGCTTCTGAAGCTCCCTTTTGGGTCCCACTCATGCTGCTCGCTTTCCTTTTCAGATCGCCAGAAGACACAAAAGCTAAAGCAGCTGATCCTGCAGACCCTGTGGCACTGATAGCAGAGGCACTCAAAAAGAAGTTCGCTTATCGGTACCGAGCCGACAGCCAAAGCGAAACAGAAAAGGTGATTCCAAAGACTGAAACAAAGACAAAGAGTGAGGTGGTGCTGGTGAGTATTGCAGTTCTGAACTTGCACTAAACTCGAGTTGTTGTGGAACCTGGAACACCTGGAGGTGCTCAAGGCCAGGTTGGATGGGGCCCTGGGTAACCTTGTGTAGATCCAGGCCTGGAGGTTGGTGGCCCTGCCTGTGGCAGGGGGGTTGGAGCTCTGTGATCCGTGGGGTCCCTTCCAACCCATGCCATTCCATGATTCTATGATTCTATGATAGTGAAAGCCAATGTCTGTCTGTCCGTATGCCAACATATGCAAGTACCTATGAGTTAGCCTCCCTGTCCACAGAGGTGCGGCAATCGTGTGCTGTTAGTAGCGGGGTGTAAGGTTGTGTGTGCTTTTAGCCCTGGGTTTAAAAGCCCATTACCCTTTTTTAAATCAAAAATAGTTTCTGTTGCCAAGTGCACGCTATACTCTGAAAACCTGATGCTCTGGCACCTGCCAGAATCAAATCTCAACTGAGTTTGCCCATTGCTGCCACCCTGAACCATTCTGAGAGCACATCTGAGATTTTGAAGCAAGATCCTGAGATGTGGCAGCCATCCCTAGGAATGCAGAAAGCAAATTGTTCAGAATGCCTGCTGGATCGTGGGACAGGGTTTCTTCTGAGAACTGGAAATGCTGAGTAAATAAAAGCAGTTTCTGTATATAGAGAGAATGTTAAAATGAAATCCTGTTTAAAAGCCCCATCACAGTACAGGTTAACAGCCTCTAGTTTGTCTGAAATTGAAGCTGTTTGGGGTTTTTAAGTGGTGAAAATTCAAGATGGAAGTTTCTAGCAAGATACACTTACTTAAAAACAGGTTAGTACAGATCGGGTTTGTCAGTAAGCAATCCTCAGAGCCTCCTGCTGCCGGTTTCAAGGAGAGGAAGTGTTATTTTTCCCTTTGTGCATGTGGATAAATGGACTTAAAGCTCCAAGAGGGGGCTGCATTCTCAGTTAACTCCTGAGGAACATAAGATTCCCAAGCCCTAAGTCTCAGAGCGTCTGAGTACTTCACCTTACTGATGTTGATGGACTTGCTTTCTGCTTCAGGCTGTTCTTTGTAACTTCAAGCCTGGATGTTCCCCAAGCATCAGTTGCTTTTTTTCCCAGCATCTCTGGGGCTTTCAGGTAGAGCACATGAGTTGGCCACGTTTTATTATTTCAAGTCCTCAAAAGCTAAGAAAAGTGAAGGCTTTAATTTGATGCATGATGGAATGTTGATCTGTAATGAGCTAATAAACACCTGTCGCTAATTACTTACAATATATAACTTTTTTATGAGATCAGTCCTCGTACGATAGTTTTTAAAAGCATTTGGACAAAAACACAGGCTTGAGTACGAACAGAAATGCTGTTAAACTGCCACTGAGCAATTGGTTGTCAACTTCTGAAGGTGACAGCATCTGTCTTCCTATTTGTGGTGGAGTGAACCATCATCTCCAGTCAGGGTTAGTTGCCTCCCCCAAGCCCTTTCAGCTGACTGTTGACATGTTTCCCTTTACTGTGTGGCTGTGCGGTGGGTGAAACCCCCAGGCAGAGAAGCCTGAATCTCCTGAAGGAAATGCTTTCTGCCCAGGTTCAAGTTTTACTTGGGTTTGGGTTTTCTTTAAACTGTGGGTGGACAATATTCAGCCAGGTCTCTGTGTAAAGCAAGCTGAACATGTTTCTGGTTTCCTTCTCAGTTCGGACCCCACATGCTGAAGTCGACAGGAAAAATGAAGACTTTAATTGAAAAATCTTAACGAATTTACCATCACTACAGGAAAGACTCTTGAGCTGTTTTGTCCCAAGTCTTTTATGTTGCAAATAGCACTAGTACCCAGTGGTCTCGTAACACAGGAAAAAACCTCATGTGAAACGTAGAATTGAGGCACTAAACATGCTTTATGGGATTTATTAAGGGAAATAAATTTGACCATTATACTCAGGTATTAATTTTGTATTCAGACCTGGCTTTCTACTCAGACTCATGGGGTGGATTTAGTTTCCTAACACTAAGTTACATACACAACATTCTTCGTGCATAACTGACCACCTTAGTAATACAGAGTGACACACCCCTGCCCTGCTGGCAGTTATCTGAGCTCTAACTTGCACTACAACCTTCGGTTTGATGCCGAATCTTTCATGTCAAAGTCTTTTCTCTTAAACCTAATTTTAGCAGGTTTTTAGCCCCAAGAAAACCTGAATGCCTTCTGCTTCCTGCTGAAAGGGAAAACTTAAACCCACAGCAGAGGTCACCTGGTATGAGACCTTTTTAGAAGCAGCACGTTCTTGTGCAGGGGTTTTCTTCCTTTTTTTCAAGGCTGAGTGAGGAAAACCTGCTTGTACCATCCCACGGCCAAGGTAAAGAGGTGAGTAAGTTGTGGGAGCCTCTGAACAGGCAGGACAGGGATTTGAACTAACCAGTAGATTGCAGCAGAGTAAAACAAGTCACGTCAGAGTACGTGTAACTAGCGTAGAGGTGATGTAGATAGGGAAAAAAAAGGTGCCAAGCACTGCAGAGTGCAAGTTGCCAAAGTACCCTGAGCATCTGGGCGCAGCTGAGATGCTGGGGGACACTGCTGTTTCCCTAACTGTGCCTTGGGTCCCTGGCTAGGCTGCCTGCACCTGGGCACTGCACCGCCCTCCCAGCCCTGTTTGCAGGGAGGAGGTGGTACAGGCCCTTGCACAGATCCCATGTTCCCTTTTGGGGGCTTCCCAGAGCAGCTGTTGGCTGCCAGACCCTTACGGAGCCGGTTATCATTCAGCTAACCACCCGGGCTTGTGTCTCCAGAAACACGTAGAGAGGGCTCAGGCTAGAAATAAAGTCGAGGTTGAAAGAAGTGGTTTAGGAAGCAGAGAGCTACAACTTACCTGTACCCAGAACTGGAGCTGAGGTGGGAGAATCTGAGTGTGGGTATTCCAGTGCTCTGAGGTGATCCCACTACTGGAACCAGTACAAGTGCCTCTTGGAGCTTCTGTTTCCTAAGAAGAGAGCAGCACTTCTCAGCTCAAGACGGGTGAATTGCTCTGACAAGGTGGCTGAAGAGGACCAAAGCTTTGCTGCTTATGAGGAGGATTTTTTCTGGTGTGAACCCTGAAGTGGTTAATGTGTACACAGTGTAACTTCCTTCCCAACCACTGCCCTCAGTCTCACCGGCAGGCCCTGGAATCTCTGTGTTCTTTTAAATGCTTTTAAACCACCTTTTCGAAAGTTAATTTTGGTTCAAAGTTTTATATTTAATGCTGTATTGCCACTGTATAAAATTAAAAGCAGTTAAAGTAAACATATGCAATGTGTGGTACTCTGCAACCGACAGCACCTGGAGAGCAGCCACAATAAAGTATAGTTGACGTTCTATTACAGTGACTGTCCATCAGCTCACTGTCATCCCTGTCAGGACTGGACTGCTTGACTGGCTGTGCAGGGGGAGTAACATCAGAATTCAGTCCCAAGACTGCACGGTGCTGTTAATTTAGTCCCAAGACTGCACAGTGCTGTTAATGCAGTTTTACTTATGGGCAGATTTAAAAGAAAAAACCCCAAAAGAATTAGGAACCAGTGGTGAGATGCTGATGCCTCATTACAAACCTAGCAGCAAGGTCCTAGTTTAATATTGCTCTGTCCCCTGGGTTTGCCTGGCACACAGTTCCAGCTTCAGAAAATCTGGCCCAGGAGAACCTCTGCTGAAAGCGTTTCAGGTGACATGACTGCAAGTGTTGGGAGTCCAAGCAGAGGAAATAGGTCTAATGAGATCATGAACTTGTACAATTTAAGATATGCCCTCCCCCCCCCGGCCTATCAAGCTAGGCCAAAACATGAGCAAACCCACCCCAGGCACTGCCAGCAGGAGTGCTGACAGGACGTGTGGGTATTATTCAGCAACCCAGGAATGCAAAAAGCACATGGCACAGTAAAGGAAATGCCAGCTGCACAAGAAAACAAAATCAGCTGCCATCAACCAACCTACTTCAGGCTGTCCTGTGCCTGAATTCCTCTCCTTCCACTCACACCTCTGGCTGTGCAGTGCCCCTGCCTCCAGGGAACACGGAGCAGCAGCAGCAACTAGGGCTGCCCCTGCACAGCGCCCAGCACCCACCTTCACCTGAGGCCTGGTGGTACCTGCACATGTGTGGCTGTGCCCAGCACAGCCCCTGGGACCAGACCTGCAGACCACAAGTGTGGCTGCAGGGGGGGCTGATGGGTCAGCAGCAGCTGGAGCACCTTAGGAACGCTCCTACCCTGTGGAGGCACCTGGCCCTTACGGTGAAGCTGTAGGATTGCAGCCTGAACACGTAGAGGTGCAGAAGGCATTGCAAGAGCCTGTGTTTAAGAAAAGGCTGTTCTTCTTTTTTAAATTCAGTGAAACATCAGCAGCTGCCAGATAGGGCAATAGATGGGACTAGAACCCATCTCTAAATCCAGCCTGGCAGGAAAGGACAGAAGCCCTGCTCCAGGAAATGTGGCTGAGAACAACCACTCATGTTTTAACACCTTGACAGGCTGCACCAGTTCCTGCCAGAGCAAGGCTGCAGGATGCTGCACAACCACAGGTTGTGTGTAAGCACTAAAACACTGCTGTGTACGTACTGTGAACCCACTAAAAAGTAAAGTTAAGGTATGCTTATTAACAAGCCCCAGCGCTCCTGTGGCTGGTGTGACCCCGTCCTTAAACCAAGTCACATTTAAAAAAAAAAAAAAAAAGCATCACAGAAGCCATCATGAGACAGATTTTAGTGGTTTTTCAAACAGCTGCCGGCCTGGCCCAGGGTTTGTTCCCAGAATCACAAGGTTGGAAAAGACCTTTAAGATCATCAAGTCCAACCTCTCTACAACCTCCCTTCAGGTAGTTGTAGGCAGTGATAAGGTCTCCCCTCAGCCTCCTCCACACTAAACATCCCCAGTTCCCTCAGTGGTTCCTCACAGGATTTGCCCTCCAGCCCCTTCACCAGCCTGGTTACCCTTCTCTGCACTTGCTCGAGGACCTCAATGTCCTTCTAATGGTGAGAAGCCCAGAACTGGACACAGTACTCGAGGTGCAGCCTCACCAATGCTGAGTACAGGGGCACAATCACCTCCCTAGACCTACTGGCCCCACTGTTCCTGATGCAAGCCAGGATGCCATTGGTCTTCCTGGCCAACTGGGCACGCTGTTGGCTCATGTTCAGTCAGCAGTCAACCAGCACCCCCAGGTCCTTCTCTGCCTGCCAGCTCTCCAGCCAGTCTCCCCCAAGCCTGTAGTGCTGCATGGGGTTGTTATGTCCCAGGTGCAGCACTCTGCACCTCCAGCGCTGAACCACTGGTTCAAAACTACTGGGGCAGCAACGGGACTTCTCCATGCTTGACCCACAGCACAGGCTGCAAGGAAGCTTTGCTGCAGCCCCTCTGTAGTAAGTTACTTGTACACAGCCATTACTCTTTGTTCTGACAGCTCCAGCCCACCACCGCTGGCAAGTATCCTATCAAGGACACCCTGCTAAAAAACACAGCTCTTGCTGTCACTACAACTTGAGTTATAACCCAAGTTCCCGATCACACCGGCTCTGTGGCTGCTGACGTCAGAGCGCAGCCAGCCCTCCCCCTGGCAGCGAAGGAAGGAGGTTCACGCAGGTTCAACAGAAGGGTTTCATTATAAATTTATTTCTTTAAACATGGCCACTTTGAGATTCATTGTACTACTTCAGGGAACACAAAAGAATAATAAAGAACGGAATTGGACCGAAGGGAGACAGTGGGGTAAGTCGGGGTTTGCTTTCCAAACAGTGAAACCTCCAAGAGGCAACAGGTTTTGCCGTGCGAGGAACGGTTGGTTACACGTTTCCAATCCACAAGTGGTCTGGGTTTGACTCTGGAAGCTGAGAGCAGCCGTAGCGACCCCTCCGTAGTGCTGGGCTCGGTGGTAACTGAAATGTACAGGAGCTCCACGTGAAGAGATTCTTCTGTTTGTTTTTCTTTATTAATTAAAAGTTAACAGCAACAGGCACATATTAAAATGAATATGGCAAAGCCTTTACAAATGGCTTTACGCTGAAGCTCTCTCCCAAAAAATGGCTGTTGCAACAAACTGTAAACAGAATTAATAAACAGTCTTTTACAATAATAACAGGGAAATACAAATGAACTAAAAGAAAGCACCAGTTTCTCAAACTAGATTACAGTTGTGCTTACTGTACTCAAAACAATGTAAAACAAATTACAAAAATGGAATGTTTTAAGTTTAAAATTAGTCCTTTAATTTTGTCCTAAAAAACATTTTCTCCTTTTCCCACCATAAACCCATCAGTGGGTAATGTTTCAGTAGAGGGAGGAATACGTAAACAATGCACTTTTTTTTTTTGTTTTTTAACCATTATTTTTCAAATCAAAAACAAATTTGGTCACTTAGCTTTGTGCATAGTTTAAGGCATCTGTAGCAATTTGTTACAGTTTCCTCCCCAGTGTGGCTGTTGATGAAATTATCACATTCTAAAAGAATAAATAAACTTAAAAAAGAAGAAAAACAAACAAACAAAAAAAAAACAACAAAAAAGGAGAAACAACAAACAACAACAACAACAAAAAAGAACTAAATCAAATGTTGCCGTTCAAAAACCCTTCCCGGTACCCTCCCGCCCTCCCCCGCCCCAAACATCCTCACACACCCACACATACACACACGCTGCAGCGAAAGGGGCATTTGTACCCTTGTTCTGAAGGACACGCGCTTCCCATCCCACTTTATTTCAGATTGGCAGATACCCTGAGCTGATTATGGTGTTTAGACATTCCACCTGTTTCTTGCATGTGCAGTTCAAGTGTACAAGAGCGGGAACAACATGCGATGTTCCCACTGCAGAGTCGCAATGCAGTTCGGACGCTTCCCTCCCCTCCCCTCCCCTCCCCTCCCTCCCTCCCTGCCCCTCCCCTCCCACCCCCCCTTTCCCTTCCCGAATTCAGAAGTGTTTTCCGCCGTTAAAAACTTTCGCATTCCCATACAGCACTGGAGTAAAGCTTGGCTGTGCTCTATGATGAATGCTCAGTTCCCAGTGCACAAACAAAATTATGGCAAATGGGAGGCTTTCCTGGCATCCAAAGGAACAAGAGCCGCAGTCTCAGATTTGATCTTTTTCTTTAAAAAAACAAAAAAAAACACCCCAAAAAACCAAAAAGGCAAAACACCTCCCCCTCCCCTCCCTTCCCCAAGTTAGTGGTTCCTTCACAGCCATGCGCAAAGGTAAAGTCTAGAACCAAGAGTTTCAGAGTACATTTGTAAACATCAAGTCTTGCCAGAGGCAGCAGAGGATGGGCACTTCACATTTCCGTAGTAAAACAGGGGCTGAGTGGAAGGTACACTTGGAACACCTTTACACAAGTCTCGCGAGATTCCAAGGAAGTGGAAAGATCCGTCTCCCGAGTCTTAGATCTGAAGACTGTATTTCCAAATCTCACCAAAATAAAAAGAAAAAAAGGAAAGGGGAAAAAAAAAAAAAAAAAAAAGAGAAACCAACCAACAAAACCCCCCCAAAAAACCGTGTGGCACGATGAAGCTGTCGCACTGTTCCTTCGAGGCTCGGTCGCCGCTGTGCTTTGCATAATCGAGGTTCCGGACGAAAACCAACTGAGGCGGGTGCATATTGCTCTGGGTTCAGATCCTGTGGTTTAAAAAGAAACCAAACCTCTGGTTCAAGTGGTCTCTGTGTCGAAGGAAAACTTGGAAATAAATAATGCTGGCATCGTTTGACCATTTTACCAAGACCTTGGGGCTGGCAAGTTATCTCCTTTCATCCAACCGCGCAGATACCGAGAGAAGAGAGGCAGTTTTGTCAGGAAGGTTGAGGTCAGGACAATCGAGGTTCCTGAGGTAATATGTCTGAGTCCATTTCCTCAAAAGCGGGGTCGACATCGTCACCGCTGCCGGACTGCTCCCTCTGCACGCCCTTCCAGCTCGCCTTGTTCAGCCCCAGGTGGCCAAGCATCGTCTGCGACAGCCGGGTGTTTGAAAACCGGGCCCACTCCCCAAACAGTGGTTCCACTAAGTAGGTCATGAAGCCTTTGAAAACAAGCAAACACACACAGCCAAGTGAACAAAAAAATAACGGCAGGTAAAACGAAGATAGAAAACCCCCAAACAGCACCCAAACTAAATATTTTACACAAAATTTGCTAGGGAAAGTAGTCAATGCACCGGACTTCTCCTCCCGCGCGCCTTCGGAAATTCATGCTGGTGTTCAGGGCATCCCTACAGAACAGTCTCTCAAAATGGAAAAGACTTTACTGGTCAATCAAAAGAATTGCACAGCCTCACAAATTAACTGCTGCCTTTTCCTAACAACGGCCAAATAAAGGAAAGTTCTGGAGTACATGGAGGGGGAATCTGAACATCAGCAACTGAGCCACACAAACTACTTCAGAAATTTCTGAAAGACAGATTGTTGTAACAATTCGCCCCAAAGACAGCCTGAACCATATTCCACAGGGGGGGGAAACAAACCCCTATTCTTTATTCACTTTGATATTGGGGAAAAAAATACTGAAAAACACAAATGCCACAGATTTTGAAACAGGCGCCAGAGCACAACTCTCATACGTGCTTGTGTGTACGTGCACGGGCCTGTATTTATAGCGTCTCTTACCCTTGAATGTTTGGTCGTGGAAAGACCACTGAGATGGGCCCTGCCAGTTACAGAACAATACAGTTTCTTAACATTCTGAATTAAAACCCTGCAGCTGATTAGACAGATCAGGCTTTTGTCTCTCATTTCAAGCACTGGTTCGTACTGGGTTTGTTAAACCAATACTTTTCTTTGTGCACTTCACTGAGTCCCATTCAACCCACATCAGCAGCTTTGTGTCAAAACAAAGTACAGCAGTCACCCCTTTTGCTATGTGAAATCCAACTCAAGATAGCAAAAACCTCATGTTCACGGCTCCCCATCAAACCTCTGCCCACCCCTCTGCTGGAGGCTGCATTTAAAAAGGAAGGCTAACATCCTGAGAGCTGGGACTTGAGGCTGTAGGGAGGAGGGTAGGAGCACTACTCTTCTTCCCAAACCAGCCCCTGGAGATGGGGACAGCTGTGGGCAGCAGTGCAGAAGGCAGGCAGCTGCTTCCCATGCTATACCAGCTCTGGGAGAACATAGAGGGGCTCTGCTCTCCAGAGCTTTAGGCAGCCTGATCTAGTGGGGGGTGTCCCTGTCCATTCCAGGGGGGTGGGAACTAGATGGGCTTTGAGGTCCTTCCAACCCAAAACAGTCTGTGATCCTGTGACTGTCAGTGCAGCACCTTTCCTCAGGGCTGGATTCAAGGCAGATGTGTGTGTTAGCACAATGAACCAACCATCTGTAGCCAACCTCTGCCGTACCCATGCACTGAGCACAGCACATAAAACCTCTGGGAAACGTACCTAAAAGGTGCTTTTTCCCCCCACAAAAAAATTGAAATAAAATAAGTTACCAATCTGGATGTTGGCAATAGTTTCCGTCTGTCGGTCACAAAGTGGACTCACACCCAAGTGATACTTTTTTTCAATATCTCCTAAAGAAATGAAAGTATGATACAACCATTAAGTCATCAAGTCCAGACCCAAAAGGAATCAAACAGCAACAGAAGTGAGTTGTGCAAGTTAGTCACAGCAGTTTGAAGGCATTTCCTTTTACTTCCCTCCTCATCTCCCAAAACCAAACCCCAAGCAGGTCCATCAGTGAGACTAACAGTACTTTGTATTTTTTCATCACACAGTAACTAAAGGAAAGACATTGAATCACAGATTTCCTGACAGAAAACTGCCACAGAAGTGACAAAAATTAAAGATTCCCCCTTAGCAATATGGAAGAGCAGAGCTTAGTCTCCAGGATATTTGTTGTTTTGCCACCCCATCATCTTTACCAGAATAAGCCTCACAGGACCAGCACCAAATACAGGAGTCGTGTGCCAACTCAGCTAAACTAGCCTTAAGAAAGGAGAAGCACACTTTGTTGTTATTAAAACAACTTCATAATAGTAACAGGTAAAATTCACTTCACTTGTCAATTAAAAGCTTAATTAACTGCCTACAAGGTAACTAAACACCTCCTCCCAAGCACTTCCCTGCCTACCAACAGGCCTCAGAGCCAAGGTTCACGTGTTGAAGACACACAGCAAATAATTTCCCAACTTGCTCAAACCATTCAGCAATGCAAAGCCAGCAGAACCACTCATCCAAAGCACCTTCCAGGCTGAAGGTCATGCTGGGGTCAGATTTTAAGCAGATTCTCTGTTGGGTTTTAGAAAGGCCCACATTCCACACGTACAGTCCACGAAAGCCAAACACAACCACCCCACACTGCACCATAAACCTCTAGATACAAATCCCTTTGCTTGAAAGCAGCTGCGACTGGCAGCCACTCCCTCCACAGCGTAAGTAACATCACACACCAAAGGATACTGTTACTCTCACTTGCCTTGATGGAAGAACTCCTCTGTTACTTTTTCACTCCACTGCTTACTCAGCTCCCACGTCCGACACGGGTTACAAATATCAGCACACTTCAGAGCCATCTAGGAAGTCAACAAACAGTGTTAGATCACCTCTCCCTCCACCTGAAGCATCTGTAGTTATTTCTTTCCTGACAGCAGATTAAGCTTTGTGCACAGCAGACCCACCAACCATTTGTGCTTCCCTCCCAAGTTATGTTCTACAATCACATGTAAAACACGCTCAGGGAACTGTCGGATCTCATGATCATCTCTGAGTAACATGGAAACGCAGTCACAAGTGGAAGCGTTTCAGGGACACTACATCCAGTCCATTCAGCAGTACAGGAGACAACAATAAACTCAGAAAAAAAACCCAACAAAGCAAGGACACAGTATTTTCCATTGCTGCCTCTGAAGTTCCCATTTTTAATAACAGCTTGCACAGGACCAGACTTTGTTGGTTTTCCACTTTCCTTCACAGTTCACAAGATGAATCCAAGAATGAATATTTCTACCCACCTAAAGAGACTCTCGAGGCTTTTGTTTCTCAGGCTGGCTGAATGCCTCCCTAGCACAGCTGCAAACTGACTTCTGTTAAAAGGTTTTTTTCATTTATTTTCTTTTTAACCTTCCTGAAACAGGTTCTGACAAAGCATTTTGCAGTTCTGAGCCTGCACTGGACTCATCGTAGGAACCAAACCTTGTCTTGGAAACAGGACTCTCCCTTGCTTTAGCAGCTCTAAGCTACCCCTTACCAACACACAACACCCCCTGGGAGAGCACTGGGAGTGAGACTGAAGCGGGGGAACAACCTTTTTGCAGTGAAACAAAACAACAACTAGAAGAAGATATTTCTACTTTGTTTTGAAAGTAAGAGGCAGCCTGTAAGAAGTCATCTTTAGCATTTTAGCTTAGTTATTTTGAGAGTAAAACTACGTTTCCAGAAGCCTTACCTGTAGAATGAAGTGCCGGTGGTTGGCGTTCTCCAAACATAGGTCTCCTCGATCCAAATGGGACCGGAACATGGACAGGTACTCATTCTGCTGACTGATGTCTGTGGCAAGAATGAGATCACCTATCTGGCTTTCCATCAGCTGCCTGGAATTAGCGACACCCAGCATTCAGAAAGCGTCAGGGTTAAGAAGAACAGCCACCACAAGGTGTGTTAGTGCAGTCATGAAGGTAAGACCTGTACAAGTCACAACCAGCACCCTGACTGAACTGTCTCCTTTTTTATTTCTCCTCCCTGAAAAACTCCTACAGCACACAAAGACACATCAGGATGTTCCACTGGCAGCTTTCAGGAAGACTAAAACAGCTTTTAGCATCGTGTCCCACATCATGTGTCCCTTCTCCCACCCCATTTTTAAATGCACTAAGTAATTCTTCAAAGCTTATTTCTTCTAAGTAGGTGAAGAGGGTCTATTTTAAACTACAGCTGTGGTGGCAGAATGAGAAGAGGCTGCCAAGTTTAATCTAAACAGGTGCTTGGCTATCTGAATACACTCCTTCAGTGTGCTCACTGTAGATGTTATTTTCCAAACATCATGTTGCACCACAAACTGCTCTGCTCCAGGGGTATGGTACCTGGGAATTCTTACCATATACTGGAATCTATGCTTTGTATTCAGAACCACCAGGCAACGACTGAGCTTGTTTCACAAGGCTTTCTCAAGTGACAGCTTACATCTTAAACTGATCTATACTATTTTGTATAAACATACCTGTTTTCTAGTGACATGTGTGCAAATAAGCCAGACTCTCTCAGCAACCCCACTGCTGATCTCCAGTGATGGTTCTCTAATACTGAGGTATTCTGGGAACAAAAAGGGGCATTACAGGAATCAGTCAATGGCTTTTTCTTAAGCTGAAGAGCTATATTCTAAGAGCAGTACCAGACAGTTTCCTTGGGGTTTGGGATGGGGATTTTTTTTTTTTGGTTTGAGTTTTTGTTCCCCCTTTCCCTTCTTCCCCCCACCCCCACTCCCACCCATAGGAGGTTAAATTCACAAACACTGAATGCTCAGTCAGCTTGCACATCTTTTTGATCCCAGCTGCATGGGAACAATGTCTGGATTCAAACCTACCCCTAGCTAAGCACATCGCAACGTATGCTCCTTCTCTGTGCTCCTCAGGCATCCTCTCAAGCTGGTTTTAAACAGAACAAGTGGGTTTTGTCCTTACCTTATATAAAGTTGCTAAGTAATGGTTTGTTTTAATTAGGAAAGGTTGGTTAACGCCTGGGTGATCCAAATCATGTGTGGCAGCTGCTATTAAACTGAGCAGGACATCCCATGGAGTTAAAGATCTGGAAAGCTGGAAAATAATAACAAATGTAACTCTTTTAGCAATGCAAGTGTGCCCTTAGAAAAGTGCACAGGTGTCACTTCTGCCTTTTCCTTTGAGCTTCTATTGGCTTTTAATTACTAAGAGAGAATTTTAACAACGTAAAACTAATATTCCACTGACTTTTCACAGCATTTACCTCCCCAAAAGGTACAAGATCTCAGCAGTGATTTAAGCCTTATTCTTTCTGAATGGGAAGGTTCAGTCTTAAATAGTGCTGGTACACAAAAAGCTACTTTCTGGATGATAATGAAGTCCTATTTCTAACCAGATCCTGTAAACGCAGCAAAACCTTAAAATTAGCTCTCCAATCTCTTTTACCAAATCAGTCTGTGTCAATTCTGCTTTAAATACAGAGTGTATTTAACAAAACATAACACCCTTTCATCTTAAAAGGAAGAAACAAATGCTCTGGAAGACTTTAGAACTGTTCAGAATGGAAAAGAACCAAAGGAGGAAAATCTGCCAGAAATAAGTAGTTTCAAGAGGTACATGCACGCTGATTAGCTCAGCATGAAAGCACACAGTTATTTTCACTCTTCATAGCTGCTACTACTTCTGGTTGGGAGGTGTGAGAGTTAAACTCTGTAATGAGGCCTAGCTTGCACTAAAACCAAGAGGACAGTCCTGCCTGCAGAGAAGTGAAATGCAGCAGACACACTGCAAAGGCAGAAGTTCCTGTTCACCACCACATCTGACATCTACCAGCGCCCCCCACGTGTCTGTAACATGCTCCGGTGCAAGGGAACCAATAGCTGTGTTACTAAACATACAGAGTCTCTATTTGTACCTGAAGCGCTGCAAAACGTCCATCACAGGGATTCAATACAAAACACTCGGAGCTTGCAAGCTGCATGCCATTAAAAAACCCCAAACCACAAAACCCACCAACCCAAACCTCCTGCAGCAGCTCTGGTGTGGCACTCTGCACCAAGAGCAGATCACAGAGCCGCACCAAGAAACTGAGAGGGAGTACTGGGATGGCTTTTCAGAGGCACTTTGCCTCCAAGGAGCCAGAGCTTACTTTTTACCACAGAAGCAGAATAAAGAGCTGTCTTAGTCAAGAGACTACCAGATTGGTGATGATCTGCATCAAGACAGACAACTTCTCACCCGGCTAGAAAGCACGACTGTCTTCAATTTAAAGCAGGACAGGATTCAGCCCTGAAACAGCCTGAGACATCACTTACAAAAGACTGCCAGCAGTTCAAGCAATAAGAAACAAATGCTCAACTAGTGCAGCCCTTCAAGGTCTGTCACACTGCCCTTTTTTAGAAAGAAAGGGCAAAGAGAACCCCCGATACCTTGCTATAAAGTGCCTTTAGCAGAAGCATCCCATTCACTGACATCAAAGATGAGCAAAGCAAGAGTAGCAGCAGCTGATGGAGGATAAAACAACCACCCAACAAAACAGAAAAGCCCACCCCAGCCATGAATCCACAGGCGTGTTCCTGCCAGCCCTGGCTCAGGCTGTGGTTCTGAGCGAGCACCTTGGGGCGCGGTGCTGCACTGAACTGCTGCGAGTCTTCATCAGTTCCCTGCTGTGGTTCAACGTGAAGCGACACCAGGGACAGCTCCAGCTCAGAAGAGGGGAAAAGGAAGGCAGGCTGCTAGGTGTGAACCCACAGCCTCAGGGGGATCCCTTCCTCACCTTTCTGGGTTCCAAAAGTGGGTCTTGTCAGGCTTGGTATTTGTTTCTGCTTAACCAGAAGCGTGTGTAGACAGACACACACGTGTGTATATACGTGCAGACAGCCCACTTCTATGCACACACAGGAATACGCGTATCTCCACGCGCAGATGCGACGTGAAAGCGAGCACACACCCCCTTACCTTGGGCTCTTTTAAGTAACAGTGCATGGCCTGAGTCACATCAGCAGCATGAACTGCATTATGATAGGGGTTTTGACTGTGATAATCTTCTTGAACCATAACTGCAGGAAAATAACAAATACCCAGATTTAAATAAAACAGCAATTTTTTTTCAAGTACCATTTTATATGTCCTCCTTAGGCACAGAAATATGCAATATCACAACTTACACACACATAAAAGTGTCAAAGTCAATAAATCATCACTTGAACAGAGACCCAGGGCATAAAAGATTTTTATGTGAAGGAACAGTATTTTCTAAAGGAAATCAACTGCACGTAAAGTCATCTCGGAGCAAAAATTAAACCAGTTGAAGTTTATATATAATTTGAGATACTTTGACTTTGAGAACTTCCTAGGAAAGGCTCCCTTTGCTAACCTAGCCCGTCTGAATGTTGAGGTGGCCTGGAATACAAAACGAAGGTGATACTGTTCACCAAAGCATCGGGATGACTTCATATCATGCCTTGAAAACAGACAGGATCAGAAGAATTAGGCAGTGCTTTCCTGTCCTACGAAGTGCTTTTCTTTCCCCTTCAGGAGAGTGGTCATGGGAAGTCACCTCGACATAGTTAGGCATCTTCTCATACTTGCACTCAGGCAAATATAAGCCTATATGCAATTTAGAAAAGAACCTCGTTTAGATGATGATCTGACTAACCATTCCTAGATTTAGCATTCCCTATTTATCCTTGACTTCCTCCTCACTCCTCCCATCTTCCTGGCTGGCTGCAAGCACAGGTTGAACACTTTAAAGGACATCCACATTAGCTGGGGTATGCAGAGTAAAAGAACTGTAACGTTAAAAAGGATGGAAGGGAAGAAGAACCGAAGCAGAGCAATCAAACCATATTCAAAAGCTTTGTCTGATTGACACAGTAGCTCTTTCAAGCAAACCTCAAGAGAGCCCTTTCCTGGCTGGCTACAATCTGTTGGTCCCATGCAAACAAATGTGCCCACAACCTTCTCACTTTGCAAGCCAGAACCCTGCATCTAATTTTGACTGCAAGAGTGGAGTATTACTGCCATGGGATCTGTGAGGAGATGTGGCTCATGTGAAGTCAAAACAGTTCTCAACTGCGAGCTGACGCCTCAGATGGAAAAGATCAAAAATAAGCCTCTTCAGGCCCTATTAACTTGCAGCAGAGCCCCCTTTCACCTACTCCTTACATCCAGTATGTGAATGACCATGTCCTTGGCTTACCCCTCAATTTTTTGTGGCTTCATAGGCTGAGTCCAGCTACCTGAAGTCTGCATTTTCTTATTTAACAAAGCAGACCTAGGGCAACATTTTGATCAGCTTCCCAGAACCAGAATGGCACAACAGCCCAGTACTTCGGATTTTCTCTCCCCCTGCTTGGGTCTAGAATAAGAACTTGAAATCACACAACAGAAGGAGATATCATCCATCTCTGGCAACCACAGGTATGTGATACATGCACACACAAAAATAAAATGCTGAGATCCTGAGGACTGAAATCAGATTTCTTTCCTTAAAAACATTCCAATAAGTTTTCAAATAAAGTGAATCTTGTGTGGCACTATGGACCAGTTGAGCTGTCCTAGTCATCTGGGATTTGATCTTCAGACTGCTTTGAACTAGGATAGAAGTGGTAGCAACAGAAAAGAATGAGTTGAAGCATGTTAAGAAGCTGCATTTGGAAGAAAGGTTCTTTGGACAGACAGGCTAAGACAGATGTAGTAAGTGTTCTTCTTACTGCTATTAAGCAGAAGGCATTAAAGGAAAGGGGGAAGTGCTGAATTTCAAAGCTAAAATAAAATTTTGCCTTCTTCCAAGTTTAATCTCATTTTAGTGACATGGCCTTGAGTAGTCCATCTGTAGTTAAGACTACGATCATCTTTTGATAACCATTTAACTAATCCAGTCATTTCTAACTGGTCTTTCATTTCAAGCATTTCAACCAGGAAATAAGCAGGATGAGAAAGACAAAACACACACACCCAGTTACAACTTGAGTAGCCCAAGATCAGAATTCTGTACTTGTTTTCTTCACATTCCAATATATCAGGCCAGCTAATCTGCTTTTTTGAAACTGGAAGGCATTGAGTCCACTTTAAAACAACATGAAATGCAAGACAACTGCAAGTTTTTGAAGCTGAAAGATAACTAAATTACGAAAACAAAAAAACATTCCTGTATTTGAAAGGGGAGAAAAGCCTTCTAAATGTGATTTCTCCTCTTTTAAATGACAAGCTTTGTAATCACAGAATTGTTTTCTTGGAAATTGTGAAAGCTTGCTAGAAAGCACCAGAAACTTGTTTCTCCTGCTTAGTTAAAAAAAAAAAAAAAAAAAGCATCCCACTCCACAGAAGGGAAGAAAAGGTACTGCCACAGCAGAACCAAAGGAAGGATGTCTTATGCCAGCATCTGTGTCCGTGGTATGGGGATAAACATGAAAGACAGCTCCTCCAGCTGTCAAATACAAGTACCCCTTGGCTTGAATACTCCACATCATATTCACAATTTTTTCTGTTGAAGCATTCCACTACTGCAGGCCCAAACATTTGAATGACATTGTCTTGAACTCTGTGGGGAAAGTCTACCCACATGGTGTTTTGTAGGACAGTATGAGCAAGAGAGAGCATCAAACCAACACTATTAAATATGGCCAAGCTCGTCTGTTCAATACAGAGAAACTGTATCATGAACTTCATAAATTGAGATGAAGAAAGAACTGAAAATGAAAACAAAGAAAGGAGCTGTCTAGCCTTTCCCAATAAATAAGTCACACATATTCCTGATAATTTAGATTTAATAAATACAACACAGCACCTGCTACAAAACTGCTAAACTTGGTAATACTTGCATGGAGATTTTAAACTCATAGAAACTCAGAGATTGTCTCAATCAACAGAATTCAAAATCACTGCACAATCTGGACTGCATCAGTACTAAACTATAACCAGCACTTCAGTTAAGGTATAAAAATGCGGATAAACAGCAATATTCATCATAATAAAAAGCTGTATTTACCCAAAAATCTACGAAGTTTCATCGTATCTAACTGGAAGTGTTCAATTAGTCCATGAAGATTAAACAGATGAAAGGTTAAGCTGACTAGACTGTTTCCTAAAAATAAGATGAAAATACTAATTCATTGGAAGCCATGAAATCAGTGACTCTTTCATAAGAAATATATTTCAAACAAATCAGTCACAAAAGTTATACAAGCAAATTTCTCTACACCCATGTACAGTAAGTATTTCAATCTTATTGCATGACAAGACCCCAGTAGCTACGTCCTCTAGTAATCACCAGTGCTTTTCCATAGTTTCAATGCATTCAGCAATTGCCCACTGTTAGCTGGTAAGAGGAAAATGTTAACTGAACATTAAAAAAGCAACAGGCTTGAACGTGCAAACCTGCTGCAACAGCACTCAACTTTGTGGCATGTTGCATTGCAATTTCAATACAGAGTTTAAAACTGAATACAAAAAGAACCAGGCAAAGGAAAAGGCTAACCAATGCTATCCATTACTGTGCGCTGTACGTATGTTATTGCTCATTTTCATCATGTATTTTGCTAAACTACTCCTTATTTCACCAAGTACTCAAGAAGTTTTAAGTTCCTCTAGGAAATGTACACTGTTAGAGGCTTACAATTACTTGACCCACGCATAGCTGTAATATGACAATCACTTGCAGTGGTAAAACAAGTGAAACGGTGCAAGACAGAGAAACAGCTTGCAGATGTTTAGCTGAGATCACTTGCTTATTTACTCAGCAAACAATATGAAGAGGCAGATAACTTAATTCTGGTCCACTGACTCTGACAATCTTCATATGACAGGAACTAACCCAACAGAGTCAGAAACTGAGGTACAAAAGGACAAAATGTTTTGCTATTTAGCTTACTACTAGGCTTGAAGTACTTAGGAGTACACACCCCTTTCCCTCAGCAAGATACACAGTTCTTCACATAACATCTACTGAGCAGCTTGGTTCTTACAGACTTGTCCAGGGCGGCTCATCAAGCAGAGTTTTAGATACACCATTCTCCTCTTACAAACTTTCAAAAGCAAGGCTGCCCATTCAAAGCATCCTCCTAAAATGACTAAATTAGGATGCAAAGTACAGAGAGGCTTCCAGAATAGAAGCTGTATTGGTGGTACTGGAAAGTGTATTTGAAAAAAGCGTATTTAAAAGCTAGAGAAGGCCTCATATACAAAGGATGATTTCAGATTGCTCCCATCTGGTAAGTTTTTCTGACACAAGCTATGCTTACAAGCAGGTGAACTTGCATACAGAGCTTTTCTTCACTGTTAGCTAGTCTCAAGTTTATCCATATAAACATTCTGTTTGTAAAGATCTCACTGTTTTCATTTCTTGCATCCATTCATGCATTAAATCAAACTGAGACACTACTTTTACACTAGATTAAGCTGAGCATCGCTTCAACAAAACAGAAGAGAAAATTATCTTTTAGTGTTATATCTTCCTTAATCTCCATTTCATTCTGCCAACTGTGAACACTCAAACTGCACCCCCCTTTGAATGATGTCAAACCTGCAAAGCTGCCCTCCATTCACTTCTTACACTGGCAGATCTCCCCATGATGCTGGACTTGCTCATCTCCTATTCTATTCAAAACTCAGCTATCACTGTTGTGATAATGATACAAAACTTCACACTACCCACTGCTGCAGCCCTCCCTCCTTCTTTGCAGAGTGTTTACTGATCTCTCCTGTAACGGGCTTGTCTGTAACTTCCCATAGAACCACAGACTGGTTTGGGTTGGAAGGGACCTGAAAGCCCACCTAGTTCCACCCCCCCTGCCATGGGCAGGGACACCCCCACTAGACCAGGCTGCCCAAAGCCCCATCCAACCTGACCTTGAACACTGCCAGGGAGGGGGCAGCCACAGCTTCTCTGGGCAGCCTGTGCCAGGGTCTCACCACCCCCACAGGGAAGAATTTATTCCTAATATCTAACCTAAATTTCCCCTCTTTTGGCTTGAAGCCATTGTCCCTTGTCCTGTCACTTCCACTCCCTGACAAACAGCCCCTCTACAGCTTTCTTGTAACCCCTTCAGGTACCGGAAGGCCACAACAAGGACTCCCCAGAACCTTCTCTTCTCCAGGCTGAGTAAGCCCAACTCAGCCTGTATTCATAGGAGAGGTGCCCCAGCCCTGTGATCATCTTTGTGATCCCTCTCTGGACTTGCTCCAACAATACTTTATTTGATTTTTTTTTTTTAAACCAACTTCTGTAGTTCCTACTGCTATTTGTAATGGATGCACTAAACTAATCATAATATTCTCTCCCTTTTTTTATTTTGTGTAAGCTACGTGTACAGCAGCTTCTCTCTGCTCAACTCCTAATTCTCTAGGTATTCTAATATATATTGCAATTATAATGCATTCATACCAACATGCCTTCTTACTGTACAGAGAACTATTCTATTTAACATTAAATTTGATCAGAAAGAGATTTGTTCAATATAAATGGACATGACCATATAAATTACTAGCAGTGTATAATTAAAAAAGGACTAGGTTAGCAAAATTCTTTGTTCATTTATATCAAATAACTACTTCAAATTACTGAGAGAAAACAGCAACCTGCAAAGTACAAGGGCCTCTTCTACAAATCAGTGATTACTATCAGTACTGACAGTAACAGTAATTTAACTAGGATTTAGATGAAGGACTATTAAATCAAAGTATAACCTGATTAAATGTGTGCTTTTTAGTCAACAAGCAATCTCATACCATAAGAGCAACAGTTATGCTAAGTGATAAAACACCAATGAAATAGCAAAAGTGAACTCACCATTTGTCAGTCTATCAAAAAGAAAAATATCAAAATTCCAATTTCCAACCTTCTCCAGCATACACTGAAAGAAAACACAAAAGCTGTCATTTTTTTTCTCAGTATATACCTATCTTCCTGAAGCCCAGAGGAATATTTAAGATTTCAGAGACAGATGCAAGTCTTAAGATTTCTACATAAGACACAGTATTGAAAAAAATAATTAAATATGTGTGACAACTGAAAAAAAAAATCCCAACCCCCCAAATCAGACATATTAAAAAATAATTTTAACAAATGTAAAAAGTGCCTTGGCAGAACTGGCTGGAGATTTTCTATTTATCTTATAGTAAATTTATTCAAAGAAATAAAAACACAATTTCAAACAGGTTAAACCAGAAACAGTATGACAGACAGAATGACTCTGTCTTCATCAAATTAGACTTTTGCAATGAGCTAGTAAATAAACTGTGTGATGCTCTACCTCATTTTCTCCCTCCCTTGTTGTTCGTAGAAGTGAAGAAACATCTAGGTGCTTGATGAGACATAGGAGCCAAGGTTTTAATTTGTGTTTTAAGAAACTGGCTTCTGAGTTTTCACCTCCCTGAGGTAGCCCATCTCCACTGCTGCTCCACACGAGCTGTTCTTCCAGCAAACAGCCCTTGAGGCCTCACAGGAGTTCAGCAGTCATGACCTCTGCCCTCCCACCTCTATCAGAAATACCTGTCCTGCACATTTTACAACAGATACTTGCCCTCTCCTATTCTCATTAGGCTGGGGGAGCTGTACTGTGACCCACCAGCCACTAAAACTCCGCTACCTGAAGAAACTGAAATATTAACAATATCTTTTTACTATTCAATTTCCTGTCTCTCTAAAATCCATCCTCTGAGGTTATCACATTCTTCCTACACCCCAACCTGGTCACGGATACGTTCATTGTGTTAAAAGATGATTCCTGTCCAGAAACTCAACCCAGAAAAAAAGAGCACTCTGTCCAGTCAGTAAGACAACACAGCTTTGGGATCCCAAATAACCTGAACCACCCTTGCCTGCTCACTCCCTCCTCTCAGCTCTATCTATCCGTCCTCTGTCCCCAGTACTTTGTCTGTCAAACAAGCAGCCGTTCCCTTACTATTACCCCTCCTCCTGGTACCTGATTTCCCCACTTTACTGCCAGATAATGCATATCAGACCTACCACACTTCACTGGCAGAACTGCCTACCAAAGGCAAAGTCAGCTGAGTATAATAATCTGATAAATCCATTCACTGCATTTTATTGAGTTTTCAGTAGTAGAGAATTACTCTTCATGGATGTTCATTAGTGAGGTTAGACCGAAAATGAGAGATAATTGTCCAAATTGCTCCATTACATTTCTAAATACAGATACATTTTTCTTTCTTCATTATGTTTTCAGTAATTCCAGCGTGTCCTCCATTCACCAGAGTTATTAAAAAATTAAGCTAGCCACACAAGCTCTAAAAATCATCCTAATAAACTTGAGTGCAGTAAAGGAGTTGTTAGAAAACATGCAATTTTGGCTGGACTTTGTTAAGATATGTAATGTATACACATATACACACACACAAAAAACAATACATGCTTAAAATCTGTATTCACTTTCACTAGTAACATGAGATACATGTATATACTAGCAAACAGTTGAAAAAACCCACATACTTAAAAAAATAAAAATCAAGCAACCAACCTTTGCTTGTCCATTATAATCATCATCTAAAATGTTTGAAGAATTTGGAACAGTGATACCACGGAAAAAACGGGAAGATCTCAAGTATCGCTGGAAACTAAGCAACCTCCTCACATTTCTCGCAGACACAGACACCTCGATTTCAGAATTTGCTACAAAACACAAGAAAATAAACACTCTCTCTAGAAAACCTTTACCAAAAAGAAGACTGTTCAGGGGAGCCTGGTACATCAAAGGCGATGCTGTTCATTAATTGGTGCATCAAATGTTTGAGCCACAAACACAGATATTTGTATTAATAGCAAGCAGAGAGCCATGTGTTCAGACAGTTTTCTGCGTAAGCATCCTGTGAAGAAAACAAATATTTAAACCACTGCTAAAACTTAGCTTTAAGGAACTCTGTTATTGAAAGGACAGAAATAATACAGAAATGGTGTACAGTACTGCAAGCAACTTCCTTCTGGTAAACTGCTCTCATGTATACACATCCAATCCCTTTTCCTAGAAAACTCACGGGATATGTACAACAGTAATCGTGTCTTGATACAGGAGTTAAAGAGTAGGTCTCAAGCATGTAACTTTCCCACAGATTTTAAAGCTCAGAAGTTCTCTTAACTTTACTGGCAAAGTTCCAAAACACATTCAAGTGATTTGGGTGTTTTTCCAGATAATCGCACTCAGAACCTCTCTTCTGCCAAACAAGTACCACATTTACTTTCATAGCACACGTAATTCCCTTCCCCAGTGCAGTGAAAACTGTTGGTTTAGCCTGTTTTCAAAGATTAATCCAAATATTTTGCTTTACTCTTATTAGGTTAATTGGTTTATTCATGAGACTGATGCTATCTTATGTTCAATTCCACTTAATATGCTTGAAGTGCTTTAGAAACGTGAAGACCAAACTACACAAAGCTACAGCTTCTTAGCAACTGGACCAGGTATTTTCATTCTGAACTCTTTAGGGCCACATTTGGCCTTAAGTTTCTCTTCTTCAGTACCCTCACCAGCAGTTTTACAGAGCCAACAGAGCAAATCTCAATATTCCCTCATTCTTTCAAAATGACCTATGTTTTAGAAAGAAAAAGGAGAAAAAAAAACACAAAAAAAGGAAAAAAGGCATTAAGGAAGTTAACACAAACGTGCTCTTTTCCAAAAATGCAGGTCCTCAAAACCAACATGAGCCCAATTTCGTAGTTCAGACTTCTTGCCCTTCTGAGAACAAGGTGTATTAGGAACTGGTGAAGTAAATAGTTAAAATTTTCATTAAGTCAGTCTGAACTGCTCTACAGGGGAAGGGATGGCTTTATTAACAACCTCAGTTAAAAACTTCAATGATTTCTAGTGACAACTGTTCAATTCCACATGAGATAAATCTTTATCCATACAAATTCTTCTCCTTGCAGAAGTTCCAACGCACTTCTGTTCTACATTAACTCATTAATGTATTAATTTCCAACCTACACTAATAAAATGCCTCTGAAATGAACCAACAAATGCACAAACATCCACTATCTAATCAAACGCAGCAGCGTTTCACACCAACAGTCTGTGCTAACAGAGATTAAACTGACAAAACCAGAATATTCTTCCAGATGTGCCTGAAACACTCCATCAAGATACTGAAGGTCCCACCAGTTTCCAAGGGCTAACAACAGATAACTTCACATGAAATCTCTAGTACCTATATATTCCAGCCATGCAAGCTGGTGTACTCCACATGATAAAGGTGGCTTATAAAGCAACGTTCCTGTGTACAGCAGGCAAATACACAGATGCTGTCAGGCTGTATTATTCCACCAATATTTCCAAGCACCTTTGTTACGGTGAGGTCATGATCTGAGTGCTGCCAGCATGCAGAGCAGAGAAGCAGAGAACAATACAGCTGCTGCTCCTGTCAGAGCCTAGGCTTCAGGTAAGATGTTTTGCCACTCCTCAACCTTGATCCACGTTTCAAAAAATCATTAGATTTAAAACAATATATATTAAAAAATAGGTATATTTAGGTCATAAAATTACCTAAAACATCAATGAAGTCACATAGAAACCCCAGGAACTTTGTTAAATCTCAATAAAACAAAACATTTAAGTAGGAGAAATCAGCACCATTTTAGAAGCTCAAGTACTTTTCCTGATCATAAGCACTCTTTTACAGATCTATAGTTAACACAACCAACTTCTGTTGTCACGCTACAAGAAAGTCTCGCTGTCACAGATGCCACCCATTAATCTTTGGCAGAACAATATGGTATAGGTAATGCAAGTACAACAACAGCTTTTGTCAGCGAAGCGCGCAACAGAGCACAGAAACACGACCATGTGGCAGTACAGGCCTGTGCCCCATGTAGATCTGTGTTCATAAAGTCATTTGGGGGGTGGGGGAAGAGTGGTGTGTCACACATTTTTTGCTTCACCTGATGATGACAGGGGTACAGAAGCAAAGAAATTAGTTTTCTGTGAAGCTGAACAGTCATGACTCTACTTTGTAATACTCTGAGACATTCATCTTTAAAAGTATTTTTAAACTCTAAATTACCATCAGTTTGTACAGTTTGTACACCACTATTACACATGAATCCTATTATCCCAATTATTTAAACAAAAAAAAAAAAAGGTAAAGAAGCAAACAGAAAAAGAGCATGGCTCCAGCTGATGGAATTCAAACAGCAAGGCCTTCTTTCTGGCTTTCCTGGCAGCAATGCTGCTATTACAGAATCACAGAACAACTGGGATACTACAGGACCTCTAGAGATGAGCCGGCCAAACTGCTCTGCTCACACAGGCCCCTAGACCACAGTGCCCAGGAACACGTCCAGAGAGTTATGGAGTATCTCTGAGGAGGGAGACTCTACCACCTCTCCGGGCAACCTGTGCCGGTGCTTGGTCACCCTCACAGGGAGAAAACTGCTTCCTGATGTTCAGAGGGAACCTCCTTGGTTTCAGAGTTTTGAGCTCACTGCCTCTGGTCCTGCCTCCAACCCCTGTGCACCCTCCCTTTAGGTATTTATATAGATTGATAAGATGCCTCTGAGACTGCTCTTTGCAAAGCTGCACAGTCCCAGCTCTCTCAGCCTTTCCTCATCAGTCCCTTAATCATCTTCCTGACCTATTGTTGGACTCTGCATCATGATTTTTCTTTTGTAGTGCTGGGGAGCCCAGAGCTGGACACAGTACTCAAGGCACTGCTTCAGCAGACCTGCACAGTGGGGCAGGAACACCTCCCTCCACCCGTAACTCCTAGTGCAGCCCTGGACACCATTAGCCTTCCTTGCATCAAGGGCACGTCGCTGGTCCGTGTCCAACCTGGTGCCCAGCAGAACCTCCAGGTCCTTCTCTCCGAAGTTGCTTTCCTGCTGGTCAGCCCCAACCTGTGCTGGTGCTGGGGAGGGATTTCTCCCCAAGGGTAGGGATTTGCACTTCCCTTGGAACTACTTTGTTCCACATGTATGGCCCAAGTAAGGTTAACAACACCTTGACCAAACAACTTATCATGTAGATCTGCAACGATGACACTAACTTCCAAATGAGAAAAGACAATCTGAGCCCTGCCAGCTCTGTGCAGTTCCAGAACACCTAATTGAGGGGGACTACACCAACCCAAAAAGTAAATTGCTCGCTCTTGAGCAGCTAAACGTTTGCTATAGGACAATTCAGAATAGGTGAGTCAGATGTGGAGGTTTGACAGGTGATTAATTTAAAAGGGAGGCTGAAAAAGAAAATAGCTAGCTTTCAAGGAAGGAGGGAGGGACAAGAGGGGAAAAAAAAAAAGCAAAGAGGTTCTTCAGCTGCAGGAACACTGATAGTGTCTGTGCTTGCAGTTTCCTCACAGATAAATTATTATGAAGGATACAAAAACCAACCTCTCTGTGGTTCTGGCAGACCAGCAAAGACAAGTACACAGGAAGGACTGTTAAATGGAACAATACAGTTGTGCAATGGAAACTTGGTATTTCCCTCTTGGCACAAGCGGGAAAATCATTCCCTTTATATGCATGATTAATAAGAGAACGTCAGCCTACCCTCTTCTATCATGAGTCACAAAACAAGATGCTAATTTCAGAGACCCTACCAAAGCAAGGTTCAATAACGTATTTATTTGTAATGGAAACAAGGCAAAGAGTGAAGTACATTGCTCAAGAAAAAGCATGCTGGAAAGACATCCCTCCTCCCAGCCCAAAGGTCCTTCATTTCATCTGGAGCTTCCAGCATGCCAAATGCCTTCCTAATAACCAGTAGTGACCCCCTGCTCTTAAGAGACAAGGACAGTTTAAGGCCAAATTAGAACGAGACAACAAATAAACATGTATGACAACTACAGTCCTAAGGACTGCAACAGAGTGAAAGCAAAGTCAGGATGCTGGGCATGTTAAGAAGGAAGCCACAGCATCCAAAGTGCCTTCGATGCAAAGAACCCAAGACTGAAACCCTAGAGCCTTCGTGCCTAGTCAACAGCAGCTCTCCTATGAGAGTCATCGTCTCCTCTTCGTGCCCTATTTCACGTCAGAAATTCACCCCAAGTATTTATTAGCTCCAAGTTATTTTTATTAAAGTGATTACATTCTTGTTTCTAAGCATCTTAAGTGAGATGTAGGTGTAATTAAAAAATGCCTCTCTCTAAAATGAAGGGAAAGGGAATAATTCTGTTTACTGTCTGTTATTCTGGTAATATTATGCATATACAGCAATGAAATAAAATAACTCAAGTTGTCTTCATGCAACAGATTTCATCTGTATTCCAAGACACTTATTTTAACCTCTCTTCCCACCCCCAATCTTTCAAATGTGCTGCACTTCGTGAGAAGCTAAAAAAAAAAAAAGTAATTTTGTCACATTTCACAGCAGTATTAAATATTTTTCTCATGCTGAAATAAAAATACAAACTAAGCAAAGCCAAGTGACAATCACTTACAAAATCATAATATACGAATATATTCTTTCTCAGAATTTTTGCATCTTTCATATAGCAAGGACAGACAAAAAAAGGAAGAATGTCAACTTAATTATGGTTTGGATTTTTATTAATAGAAGCCTTAAATCTCGTTTCAACTTTCTATGAAGGCAAATATAAAGTCTCACAAACTCTGATGGGGTCCTGGTTGAAACGAAGCTATCCAGCACAATAACTGTACCTCCATTTCTCCCCTGCTACGGCCCAAGAGGTAAATAGGAAATTATTTATAATACAAATAATTGAGTTTTACTATTACCAATAGAAAAGAGCTTGACTAAAGATCCCAGGTAGCACTGCCACTAAAAGAAAGAGGAATTTAAGAAAAACAATTTTGCAGGATAGCTTATTTATGTTTGAATGTGAAACTTAAATTTTGAGGTGTGTAGGGCCACCAGAGGAGTTGTTTTGCTAAAATATTTAAGGAATTCTCTCACAATTTTTCCATATTACAAACAACTACACATTTATCTTTACAAAGCAGATACTGTAACCAGATCTGACATACCTGAAAATTCCCACTACCCGTAAATATATACGTTTGAAAGAAATATTCCACTTCATACACCAATCATTGCCGTGTTTCTAAGGCCTTCAAAGATACAAATAATTTTCTGTTTGCAATTTGAAAGTATGATCTAGCATTCCACACCACTAGAGGGACCCATAAGCATTCTAATTTCACATCTATTCCCATCAAACCATTAACACATTATATTAGATCTGTGCACATTTAAACAAATACATTTTAAGGAAGAGAGCTAAATAACAGGACTCCAGCATTGCACTCATGATTTGCATTTTAAAAATACTGAAGACATTCAGTACTAGAGTCATACATAAAACTGATTTTGTTTGGAAGATAATTGCAGCGAGGATTTTAAAGTTATATATAAGACTACTGGTGTCTAAATTACCTTATTATGCTTCCTGTTTTCCTTAGTAGCATTCAAACCCTGCTAGCATCATTTTAAGGCACTCTACCCCCTCTTCTGCTTAAAAAATTAACCCACCCTGTCCTGTTTTTAACGTATCGTGTAGATGTATTTATATACGCACTTGTACCTCTTTTCCCCTAATAAAAACAGTCACCAGAAAATATGCTGTGGGTTAAAGATCAGGTAAATAAACACTGCTTTGCAAGTGCCTTCTGACTGAGTAGAATCAGAACATTTTGTTTCTATAAACTCTAAAAAACCATAGTAGTTTTCACTAGATCTTCCCTGATGGAGGCCAACTGCCAGGCATCACCACCACCACCACAGATAGCTCCTTTCCTGAAGGATCTGAGAAAATGAACTACTGCTGTATCAAGCACACTGAATTATAACCCCAAAAATTTTGCAGTTGTGTACTTTCTTTTTTCATCTGAATCCATCCAGTGGGCAAGACAAATTCAGTAGCTCATGACAGCGTAGTGTGAGCTAACAAACCTTACTGAATCAAACTATTTAGAGGAATAGCACCAGAATACACATATATCCCTTATAAAAATGGGTCATGCTCTTGAACAAATACACAGCACGTAACGGTTCAACTCCATTTCCCAAAAGAAGGTTAATATATACCAGACTATCAACCAAATCCTTTTCTTGATTTCTTCCAAGAAAACTCCATGTTTTGGTTCCCTACAAATTTTCACTTTTAGAGCAATGGAATCACATAACCATCGAGTTATCCTTTTCAGCTATTTTTCACCCTCAGAAGTGAAAGAAGAATTCCAAAGTAACATGTTGTGGTTAAAATTCCTTAAGAGTCTATAAAACTGTCAATACGAAAGTCAAACTGGGAACAGAGATGACAACAAACTCTCATATGCTTGACACTAAATTGTCCAGCATTTAAAAAAACCCAAGAAACAAACCACTAAACAATTCACTTTGGAAAATAAGCTGGTTAGACGGAGGAATACACTAGAAAAGATTCAAAAGGAAGAAAGAAAGAAAAACCCCAAAAAACAGAAACTTAAAATATGGCTGTGTCTTCTGAGGTCAAACTTAACAATAAAACACAGTGATCTGTACCCCTGGCAAGACTCCAGAGCATGCATGCTGTTTCAGAGAAGTTTGAAGAAATTGCAGGTAAAACAACAATCTTTGATAACAAAAGGGAGAAAAAAAAACCCAAAAAACCCCAAAACATGCTATGTTCTCAATTAGAAGCTTTTACCCTAAGATCTTCCTTAATCCAACTCACTTCAAAGTTCAGTTTTCACTGGTTTCCTTTGGCCAAAGGACGTTTTCTGTGACTTCCCCTTTTGTGACTGCATTCTCCACACTAAACCAGAGTCAAAATTCCTCTCACATTGAGGAAAACAATTTGAACAATCTGGATTGTGAATAATTAGAGAACAATTTCAGAATGCATCCTTCACAGAAAGGCAGCTTTTAGAGAAATCTCTTGAGTACAAGCTTTTCACTCCTCAGCGCTGGTATTTTCACAAGGAAACAAATACTTCATTCAACCTATGACCACACAGAAATCTTCTGCATGGGCTTTATTCGTTGTGAAATTTTCCCTTCTTCACAGCAGACTGCTGAAAAAGACAGACAATTACTCTCAACTGGATTCAGCTAGGTAATTGCTCTGTTTTCTTGAAACAAGGGAGGGCATTCAACCTCTTCTTCACTATATTAATTTTATTTCTACCTCTAAATGGTGTTCTCAGAAGCATGATCAGGTGCTGCTACAAAAAGATTTCCCAAATTATTTAGGACAATCAATACGGATTTGAACTGTTCTCTCTTTGGCTTCTGGCCTCTCAGCCAAGGGAAATCTAAACTCACTATCCAAGGTAAACCATTGCCAACTATTTGGGAGTGAAAACCTGTAAAGTTCAAGCCAACACTGCAAACAGTAGATGCTGGCATATCTGTCAGATCTCAAAGTAGCCTATAGAATGTGTGAAATGCAATTTCCAAGCAAACAGTTTGAAAGTTATACACCAAAGAAACTCTGGAATTTCTTTATTCATGTGTTTGTATTTGTAGGAGAATTAGATTTATCCATCACCTATAGAAGTCACCAAAACTCTCCCTTTCTTTCCTTTCCAGAAAGACACCATATACAACAGAGAGCCACCACCTAAATCTCAATGAAATCTTATGTTCCCATCACATCATTTTCTCACCTATGTGAAGCAATGTAAGTAATGTATGCATGCATCAATTTAATTAAATATTGAATCATTCCTAAATATTTACAGGCACATACTAACTCAAAAAAACCCTTTCTTCTTTCCAAGATATTTTAACTCACAGATGTGGTATATATGGGTATCTATAAAAACAAAACAGAGCCACACATGTTGGCAACATCACCATCTCCCCAGCTAAGCATGCCCTGACTAGAGTGGCATGAGAGAACTCTGAAGAACTTTTAACAAGATCTCATCTATTCTACTGCAGATACATCAGGAAAAGCAAGAAGAAAAACTGTTTCCTGTCCACGAAACCAAAGTATTTGATTTTTATCTGGTTCTGCCAGAGAATATCCAACAACCCTTCCCTAAAAAGGAAATTCAAAAGCATCAATTTAAGTTGTATCTGCATAAGACACTTCCCCACATTTTTTTTTCTGTTATCTTAATTATTCACTTTATCTTCACTTCTTTGCATTCACTTCCTCACTGTAATATAATCTAAATAATATTCACTGACTGGTTTGGGTTTTTTCCCCAGGTGAAACAGTGAGTGATTTGGGCACTTTATATATATTACTGTTTTGCTTGTGCAAGCTAGAAAATCCTCTCAAGCATAACTGAGATTTGAAGTATCTGTGTGAGTGTATACATGAATGCACACACACACACGCAGATGTTTGTGCATACATGAGTATACATGTTTTATACAGGAGTACTAAAAAAAACCCAATAGACACTACTGACAACCTCTCAATAACAAGAAAACAGGCCCAAAGATTTTGTTGCTGGATTGCTATTTCTGAAAGAGGGAGCATTTTTTTATCCTGCCACTTACCAAATCTTCTTCCAAAGATTTGGTTTTTCATTAGCTTTCATCAACACGTTCTGTCAACATTGCAGACTGAACTACTATTGATGACGGCTTGAGTAATGCAAAAAAAAAACCCTAAACTTAAAAACTAATCACATATGCTACAGTTAATTTGCAAACCAGCGGAGAGCTGGAGTAGTTACAACCACTGCAATCACTTTTTCAGTAACTTCCCTGAACACCGCAGACACGTGCTGGGTTGGCAGACTGCAAACTGCCAAACTCCCTCCTTGCTACCTGGGGAGTGGAAAGCTGATCCAGTGCTCTATCTTCAACTCAGTAAAATAATGAAGTGCATGCAATTCACCATGCATCCACCTGAACAAAACCAGACCATTAAATTTAAGGTAAAATTTTACTTATAAGGAAGTTATATGGCTCTTCTCTCCTCTCCAGAAGTAGCAGCTTTTTGCTGCTACCTTGGGTTTATGCCCAGGGTCCCACACAGATATTATCAACAGACCACAGCAACAGAAAAACCACTCATCCATCTCCTGACATTAACCAATTACCAACCAACATGAAGAATACAGTCTCAACTTGCCCTGTTCATCAGGAAGCAGTCTTGTTGAAACAAAAATTTGAGCTATACCTCCTGGCTTGCTGCTGAGATTAGCTAAAAAAATGTGCCTTCTGGAACACCAGGTAACATAGAAGGAAAACTGCCACCAAACACACTTAGTTTGGTCATCAGTTAAATACTACACTTAATAATCCTCAGATACGACTCCCATACAACCATCTCTAGCACCAACAGCAAGGACATTTTTCCAACAGCAATTTTTAAAATGGTATTTCCTAGAAAGAAGTTACCATTGAGAACACTTGTAGCATATATTGAAACTTGAATGTTCACATGCCAGTTACAGAAGTCCAGGATGAAGATGCAGACACTGATCTTATAACCCTTAAGAAGAAATAGTAAAGAAGCAAATAATTACAAACTTTAGTTGAAGTTGCAAGCAAAAAATAACGTTCTGAAACATGTGATTAAGTAACAACAGCAACACAGTAGCTTCCTGAAAATAGAGTAATTAGGTTAAAATTTAGTACTCTTCAAATCTACCAACAAAATACTGGGTTATGAGGCTATTAATAAATACTGGAAAAAGAGAACTGGTCAGCAGATTATTAGCTGGACTTCCTGAAAGACACACAACTTCTGCACAACACATGGACAGAGAAAGAAAATAATGTTAAACCACAAAGCCAGCTAAGCAAAATACAAAATAGGAATGATGCTTCAACACTGTGAATGACAGCCAGCCTATCAGTTGTCTGCAAATTGTTTAGACTAAAGTTAGTGGATAGTAGAAGAAAGTTAGTGACAACTTTACAAACACCATGAAGGAAGCATACGCATGTGCTACTGATGTTCAGTATGTTTCTGGGGAGGGAGGGGGGAGGGCAGGGAAAGCCAACATTCAGATGGTTTAGTCTGCTTCAGCTGCAGAAGAGACCCTTTTCAGTCCAGTTTTGCCCCAAGCAAAGAGGAACCAGCTGGCTCGGCTGGCTCCTCTCACATGCTGTCTGTCTATTGCTCATATGGGTGAGCATTTCTCAGTCTTGTAGCTCTATGTGGCAAAATCCTTCTGGAGTTACCAGGGGAGGGTGGGGAGAATACCCTGAAAGTGAGGTCAAATCTGATTTCCACAACTTCTCTCTATGTGCACTCTGGTCATATGACACTAAAACTCCTTTGCTTAAAGCAGTGACAGAAACACTGATCGGGACTCAATTAGCATTGCAGAGAAAAAGGAAACATTTTATGATTATTTGAAAAAACCACATCCTAAAAACATTTCTGTAAATACATAGGCGACTGATACTGTGAGAAAGTGGGCTGCAACCCTTACTGATCTGAAAGAAACTCCATAATGTATCAGTAGTGGGGAAGTGGAAGAGCAATGCAGCAACAGGCCACAACGCTGAAGTGCAAAAGGAAATCCAACTGTAACATGGCAACTCTGAAAAGTGCCACGGCAGCTGGCTCGAGAGGGTTACAGCCAAAGAATTTTTTGGGCCTCCTAGCAACATTCTTTGCTGTCATCAGACACCACAGTTGATGTTGCTAAAAGTTGGTGCCTGTGCCTGAACAAGCAGGGGCAAGAAGAAAGGGTGTGAAAATCCTTTTCCTGATTAGTCATGACCTGCCTGATGCACAATCATCAAGATGGAAAGTAACTGCAATAATAACATCGGTGACAGGTAGTTCTTTTAATGCTTCACTTGCTGTTTTCCCATATTAGCATGAAATGCCACATATAGATACAAAAAGACACAGTTACATACAATCATAAATCACATGCTATGTCTACAGAGTATTTTTATTATAGTCAATAGAACTATTACAACTTGAGATTAAATTCTTATCCTCTTTGTTGAAAAAATCAGTATAGCATACTCTTCAAACTTTGTTTTCTCACCTAATTTAAGATACTAAGAGTTTAAGAGTTTTAAAATTTAAGCAGTGATCTACTTTTTAAAAAGAGGAACTTCGGCTAAGATCAGAATATCAATTAGATCCATTTCTGCCACTCATGTTTATTAATAAGGTAATTACAACAACCACACTTGTTACCATGAAATAACTTTTTCTAAATCTCTCCATTGCATTCAGAATACTTGGGATTGTGCTGATACAGTGTTGGTACAAATGCTTTATGACACTTAATACATTAGTATTACTGGCATAATTTAATTAAGACTTAAATCCCCTGCACTTTTGCTGCATATTGGTCTGGTGGCTATTGAAGCTTTTATGTTACATCAATTACTGACATTCAGCTGTAACAATATAGGTGTAGAGAAAAAGTTATTCAAAAATATTTTTGTAACACTTCTGAGAATTTTTTTTTCCTAAACCATGTAATAACAAAAAAAAAACCACCTTCTGTTTTCTTAGAAAACTAATTGTTAAGATTTATCTATGTCCAAAACGTTTAAGTCCTAACTATATGTTTGAGTAAACGTAATGTGAACCGATCAAGAAAATTGGTATCTACTGTAATTTTCTTTAAACATTATCCTGTACCAGGCCCTTCTACTGCTTTATAAAGGCAGGAAAGTATTCTTCTCAACTGATTTTCTGCCAAGTAAAAACTCGCCACTCACACAGGTAGCTGTATACGAAAGTCTTCATTTCCATAAGGATTCGGGTTTAAATTCAATTAGTTTAAACTATGTGTCTTCAAAACAAAAATAATCATCAGTGAAGATTTTCCTCTGCTAATTTTGGTAATGAAGAACCGTGAAAGATTTTCCTTAGTATAAAAAAAAGTGGTCTTGCTATATAAGCCACTAACTTTACTTTTGAGGCTCAGCAGCTAAAATTAATGGAAGCCTTTGTTTATTTGTCATTTATCTGCTTTTAAATACTTACAGTGAAAAATACGGAAATCAATGTATGGATGAGAACCTCTTCTCTCTGTTTCAAATCCTGCCCGACTTCTTACTCGCACATCTCCTAGAAACAGGGTCAAGAGTGAAATAAAAGTGTGGAAGAGTGGCAGAGATAAAAATGCAAATGAACATAGCCTGGAGGGGTAAAGATTCATGTACTTAATGGAGGAGAGTTATTCAAACAATAGGCCTACTTCGATGCTTTTTTGTTTTAAAGGTGAAATTCAAAACAAAGTTTGAAGACTTGTTAAACATGCAATCGCATGCTTTCTTGTCAAAATCTCTCCTGCCTAAGCATACGTTGCCAGAAGCATGTGACAAGCATTCAGATGAAATTAGGAACAGCTTGCTACACCAGTATGGTAAAAATGCACCTCAATATGACAGGAAACAAGAACATTAAACGTTGATTTGTTCCTCAGTAACACACATAAAACGATAACATTTTTTATAATACGAAAAAGATTCAGCTTCTAGAAATGGTAGCTTTTAGCAAATAAGCTAGTTACAGTATGGCTTGATATTACATAATAGAGTATTTTCCCACTAGCATTTACTTACTTGTGCTCAGCTGTTTGAATATTACACAAGAGCCTATTAAAATACCAAAACTCAGTATTAAAACGTTATCAAACTATTTTGCACTGCAATTAGCTTCAACCTGAATCGTTTAGCATGCTAGTCGATTGCTACTTAGGCATTTTACCAACTGAAAGCTGATCAGTATTCTTTCGTTAGGTATTTGTATGCATTAATGTAAGTAGTTCGCCTGGATTAAAAGCTTGCACTTAAAATCCTTTAGCCATTAGGTATCTGGGCAAGCCTCTGAGGATCAAATGCAACAGCGTTTCCCTCCTCAAATCCTAACAAAAAAGTGAAATTTAAGATGTGAAAACGTTCCCGTTTCTAATTATGAAAATCCTTCAAGTGTAGTATTCTCCCTTCAAACAGTAATTTTCCTACGAATCAATGGATGTAATACAAGAAATTAAGGCTGATTTTATAAGAACAAAATAAAAATATAGCTAATAAATTCACAGCAACAGACAATATTCTAACATCTGGAGTGTGGTTTTCCTTTTCTTTACCAACCTGCTGATTTGTAATGCTGAAAGAGGCAACTCGTTCAGAAAATAACTAAGGATACTGACTAAAAATTCAGTAATATACTTTTAGCAGGTATCTTTCCAGAGATACATATCTATAAACACTGACCTATCTACAGTGACACACTTCAGATGAATGTTATCTTGTGAGGCACGCTGGGAAAACCACAAAAAGATAAAAGTAGACCCAAGGCTCTCCAAATAACAAGTCTAAAGCTTTACACATCAGTAAAAGCATACCAAATTGTATGTGGTTTTCAGTTATGGCTCCTTTTGGTTTTTTGAATCTGAAAACCTTAATAGATGTGCAAGGGAAAGTAACTCAATTACTACTTGTAAATAACTATTTTTCAGACCACTGACAATATGTTACTTATAAAGGTTCTGAGCCTTTATCTAAGCAAAGTGCAAGAGGCTTGGTCTTGTTCCAGGCAATACAGAGGCAGCAGATTGTAGAACTCTTCTGTTAGGCACAAGCAACTAGTCAGTTTTATTTACAAAGTGAAAAAGGGAGGTAAATTTTGGAAAAGAGGAGATGAATGCATTAGCAGTTGTGTAGGAAAATACCAGTTTACACAGAGGAAAACGCAACTTTCTTTACCTTCATCTGGGAAATCAGTCATAGCTACAGCTGTGTGAATGAGTTCACCAACTGAATTAAAATAAAAGAGGTTTTTTCAGTTAATTTTTTTACTGAAAAGGAGATATAACTGTTGGGAATTATATTTAGTTTTCAGGGCAGTCTTAACTTTGAAAACTTACCAAGCAAAAGGTGAATCAGCAAATAGTTTCAAGTCAGTGTATAACTAAGTTTTGGTGAACAATTTACTTGTTCAAAGTGTCAAGAACAGAAAAAGTTCACAGAAAATTACCTGAAGACTAACCTGGAATCCTGCAAATAACAAAACAAGCAGGCTGACCTGATGAATGATATCCACAAAGTTTCTACTGCCTTTTTTTATTTACTAGTATGAAGTCTAACAGCATTAGGAGGGAAACAGTGCCCTTCTTACGTTTGAAATGCCCACAGTGTTGTGGATTTTGAGACAAGAAAAACTTGTCCACAGGTCAAATGCAGAAATGCAGCTACCTGCATTGTTTTTAACGGGAATTATTAAACCATCTATTTACAAGAATACTTGGCCAAAAGAAAAAAATGTATAAAAAAATATGACATGCTATTAAAAAGGCAACTGTCATAAGAGAAAGGTAAACTTGCACACATACAAAGTGAGAAACTGTCAATAAGGAAAACAGAGCAGTTGTTAAACAAAATTATTTCTCCTCGATTACAGAGAAACAGAGAGAACTCTTCAGAATCAAGATCTCAGCAACAGATTAATTTTTTAAAAAAATATTCGGATATATTCTGGAAAATTTCTCACTTCAACAGGACTGGAAATTATCACAGTAAATGAAGTAGACATTCCTGTTGGGCCAAAACAAAGGCAGAAGAGCTGTCTCCATCACCACTGCATTTTTCAAGATTTCAGAAAAAAAGGTGCTTGGAAAAAATTGGTATGAGTGAAATTTGAAGATACCATGTATCTACTTTATCTACTTGAAGTTGCCAAGTGTACAGAAGCATAAAAACGAATAACATCAAACTGGCTGCACACTAGCACATTATGAAATGATGTGGGACATATCTCTACTGCAGATGTATAGTTAAAGTCCCAAAACATCCAAAAATCTGGACCATGGTTATGCATTCACTTCAGTTAATCTGACCTGCAAAGATCCATAGACCCCAAACAGTGTGTTGCATACAACACAACCTATTTGCATCACTTTGCTTGGGGAATCCTGCACAAATATTTCGTAACCCTGTATGACTTAAAATTAAATTTGGTATAATTTCCAAGAAACATGTTTATCAACATGGTAACTTTAAAAAAAAAAAAAGCAAAATGCACTTCAGTTTTACTATTACTGTTATCAGATGAAGAGGACACTGTTACACAATTTGTTCAAACAACAACTCAGAGCCAATCATTACTGTGATAGCTAAAATATAATTCAAGTCCAGTATCTTCCTGACAGGAACATTTTTACTTTTTCCCCTCTTTTGAGAGTTTCTATGAATTCAAAGAATCAAAAGAAGGACTTAAAAATGCATGAAGCCTTCCTTTCAAAATTTGATTTTGTGCATAAACACTACCAAGCTGGGGGAGTATTAAACTAGAATAGTTTCATGAGAGCAGGATTATTTGTATTTAAGACAATGGCCATACAGGCAGAAAGTCAAAAAGACTGAATAAACAGTGGAAGAAGGAATGTAGGAGGGAAGTTTTCCCCCTGGAAAAGGGATCAGGGCTGTAACAAGACTTACCTTGATTCAGACCGTTTAGTTCCTACCCCCTCTCAGGCCGCTGCTCACACCACAAGGACAGCTCTGATACTTACAAGGCAGCTGAAATGCCATAGCTGACATCCCCGTGCGTTAGGGTTACACAGCACATACTTGGTGCTACCCTGATCCTCCAGTGGGGCACAGTAACAATGCAGCAGCTGCTTGGGGAGCTGAGGCCTTCTGGGGCAGAAATCACCGAGACCATGGAGGACAGCTGGGAGCAGAAATTACGACAGCCACCTCAAGCAAGGTAAACCTCTCAAGGCAAAGCCATGAAGCTGCGAAGAGCTGCATTTCCAGAAAGAATTACTAGCTTCACAGATTAAAAGTTCCTAATAAATTTGTTGGAGAAACAGATGACAGGTCAGCCAAATACACCACAATTAAAGCAAAAGGAATGCAACTTAACAGCTGCTCCTGCCCTGCACAGCAGCTTGCCCCCCCCCCCATTTACCACGCGAAGTGACTGATACCTCTAACAGAGTGAAATGCTCCAGTGTTAGTGGAGAGGTACATGCACACTGACACAGTCAGTGCCACACTCTTTCCACCCCATGCACAGTAGCAAAACTTTCAGGAGATATAAAACAAAGAGAAAACAAACCAGAAAAGCACAGAGAAAAAGCAAGAAAGCATCAAGATTACATCGAAACAAGAAGTTCTGATAACTCCTCATAGCTGCTGAGAGAAGTAGCTGAGATGATGCAGATGTATTAGCCCTTCCAAGGTCTTAAAAGAAAAATTCTACAATGCTGCATCTGTATCTGTAATTTAAAATAGTAAATAAGCCACTTAAGGAGTGGCTCAGTGTATATTTTGGGAATGGGGTATGACAGATGAGTCATTAGAGTCAACTCTGTTTATATGGACACTGATGAAGACAGTTAAGAATTGGTTGTTTTATTTCGTGTGCCACTAAAACTTTTCTCTTAAATTGAACTTGGAGACACTGCCATACCACAGGCACTTCTATGTCCTTGCTGCAAATTCATTCCCATTGGTTTCCTATTGGAACATCCTGAAAACATTAAAGGAAGCAACTCCATGGCCAGCACAACTGAACAGAGGCAGAGGCAGGTCTCCTAGATGCCCTTAGCTTTATATTTTCAGTCTGCTAAAATAAATACCTGATCAAGGCACATTTTATTAGTAGACAGAGTCTGTCTGGAATAACAACTAGCCAAGTAAGAGGCAAAACCTGTCATGCCCTGGCCTAATTTCCTGCTAAGTTACACCTGAGGATTCCTTGCAGCTTGCTCTGCTAAATGTACTAAGATATATAAAACCCAAAGCTCTCACAATATTGTATGGGAAATGCAATAATTCACATTTCTTGCAAAAAACTCTAGCTTAATATATTCATTCTTGAATCTACTCTGATATGAATGTTTCAACATACCATGCACCCAACTGTTCAGCTTTCAGGCTGGTCTTTACAGTCCGTTTATGAATACAACAGTAACACATTTGTTAGTAGTTGCTAACTTGTAAAGCATAATGAACATAACACTCAGGAAAACAAAGTGATCACCAACAAGTGAGAAAGTGATACAAATTTAACGTACTTATTCAAACATCCAATGAGCAAGTTTTTGTATACCCTTGGTACCCTCCTCCCCCCTGCCAAAGTTCGAAGGGGTCAGTCCTTCAAAAGAACAGCAACAAATGCAGCAAGAGTTATGCTATTCACCAATCATAACCTCGTAACTTGCTGCAACGAGAGAACAAGGGAAAACCTGATTTATTTAACATCACGTTCCGAATATATTCAAGTTCTGCCTATGAGAACAGTCAAAGGAAGATTTCAAAGCAAATTAGATTTTCTTCCCTCAGTTCAGGTATATATACACACCACAAGAAGCCACACTTTGGCTTCCCCTCTATTTACCCAAGCATTATCACAAACCCTTCTGCAGAAATAATAGACCTAACTACTTAATAGTACAGCTAAGCTTCCAAACTAGCAAAAGAAGTTCAAACACACAATCAAAAAATGATAGGGAGTGGAAGGGACCTCTGGCGATCACCTAGTCCAACCCCCTGCCAGAGCAGGATAATTCAATTATTCTCCAAAGAAATTAAGCATTATTTTCATACAAGTTCAGTTTCTATCACTAGTAAATAGATTTTAAAAAGATAAACACACAGACATATACTCAACAGTACCTTTAAATCAAGCATATAATTGCATTTTTCAAATAAATTAATAATTATTTCCCCTGTTGTGGAATTAAGAGCACTCAATTTGAGGATTCAAAAGCAGAAAAAGAAGTAATTTCTAATTACATCATAAAATAAACATAGTTTTTAAAAAATTACAGAAATCAATCAAGCAAAACTACCTCAGTCCTGAATATACTTTCTGATTCTTATGACTAGAGCAGAAAAATAACATTTTAAAGAATTCTAGTCTTCATCCTGCAAAAAGGATGATTAAAAATAAGGCAGTTATTTTAACTTCTGAAAATGAAATAAATATATTTCCAACAACAAAAAGAGTCCAGCTTTTTCAATAATCCTTTAAAGCCAGCACCTTCCGTCCTACTCTTCTGGACAAACCTCCAAAGTAATGACATTCTCTTATCAAAAATCCTTCTGTAGAAAGTGCTATACTACTAACAACTTCACTTAGTAAAAAAAATCAAAATAACTGAAAGACAAGCATGCAGAGATACTAAGCCAAATTTGGATTTATATACATATGCACCGTATGCCTACGTACCCAGGCCATGTTTATAAATTCATATATGTATGTGTACACAGGCATATAGCTTACAACTTTAAATTCATAGGCAGTGCAGTTATGAATTTCTGGGGACTCTGATACGTGTAACATACAGAGAAGTTGAAAAGACACGGGGCATTAAAAGACATGTTCTGGCTGATGTAGTTGGAAGCGGTTAAGAATTTATAATCACTAGCTGTTGGATGTTCATTAAGCCGTGCGAGACATCATGCAAGCATTCATCGTCCATTTCAACACAAAATCATAGCTCAAGATGGTTTGAATTAAGTGGCATCATTTTGCAGTGAAACAGACTTAGAGTATACACACAGTCCCCACGCCATCTGCACCACCAGCAGCCTCCAGAAGAGGTGGGGGAAAGACTGAATCCAGCAGTCAGACCAACAAGAACTTTGCGTCTTTCTCCTCTCAGCAACTGACCTCAACTCCTTCTGTGCACTCACTGTCACAGAGGGTCACCCCTGATGCTTGTCCCTCCCAATGCTGGTCTTTCATTTCAATTTGGCTTTACTATTTATCTAGCTGTGACTCTGGAAATTTTCTTCAGTAAGTTGACTGAACTACCAGCCCTGTCATGCGTCCTTTCCCTTCCCAAGTCATCTCCTAGGATTAGTAGAAGCAGTACTGTTTAAAATATTTTCGTTATTTTAGGAACACTTTGAGCATTTCATAGTCTCAGTACTGAGGGTTTTTTAAAGTGTGTGGCAACTCTCACAAAACCAGTTTTAACCAGAAGGATACCATGCAGAGGTGGTACATTCCACCACAGAAATAAAGAGCAATCATGAGTCACTCTGAAAACTTAACTTCTACCAAACAGATTACTTTTCTTTTTTTTTTAATGTATAGAACATAATGGTTAACTCAAAAGAAAAAAAAATGGGGGGGGAGGGAAAGGCAAACAACCAAAAAACCCAAGTCAACACAAAAGAATCCAAAATCTAGCCAGAATATTGTCCAGGGAACGAGAAATCTGAGAATTCTACATAATTACACTGAAAAAAAGATTTAAATAAATGATAAATGTTTGAACTTTGCAATGCAGAAACTGGTATGCTTACCTAGCATACGAATGTACAACGCAGTCTGATCAGAGCTGTCATAGGAAATTGCTCCACGTCTCTGAAAGAAAGAGTATTTTATGCAAGTTAGAACTGAGTAATTTTAAAATTGAAATTAAAATATCAGTTGTCCATTTCAAATTAAACTCAACATTAATTTTGGAAATTTGAACATGAAGCTTTCAAATATATATACACACACACACATATTGACTTTGTTTTAGGAGGCAGCAAAGGAGATTACAAAACATAGTAGCAGCGCATGGAAAAATCTCCCCTAAATTTCTTCCCAGATGTTCTTCAATTATTCCCCACACAGAAATAGTGGTCCTCATAGCATTCTAGAATATAAATCTAGAATATTAAAACAAATGCTTGCAGTTCCTGGTTTATTTATTTACTTTTAGATATGGGATACCTCCATCTTTCAAAGCTAAAACTAGTTCTAAAAAGTAAAAGAACTCAAATGACACCATAGCTGCAGTCCTAGGAATTCAACCAATGTTCTGCAAGGGCAGGACATTGCTGCAACACACTGGTTTTGTCCCACTCAGTACTTTCTGTAGGCAAGTCACAGTACCACTGATGCAGGATGTAATGCATAAATATACCTTAAAGAAAACAAGCAAGTGGTATTTCACATTTTATGATAAAAGTCTGAGAGCCATCAAGCTACCCATGCACAACTGAGATACTCCCATGCAGTCTGTATTGCTTACCTACATAAAACATGTATGTTCAGTGTGTATTCAGCTAATGTGATAGTAAGTTATAACCCAGGAAGTCTCCCGTAAGTGTGGTGGACTGATCCTCTAATATCTAAAACCTGGAGGAAAGCTCTTGTAGTTACATAACACTGGCATCATGTAGTCTTCAAAGCTTGGCACAACTTAGCACCCAGCCTCACATCTTGCCTGTACTGTACTTTCACCATCTTCTGCCACTTCTTAGGGCCTTCATTAGTGTTACTTCTTAACCCTAGGAGCAGAAGAGCACTTTCACAGTCAGACTGCAAGTTTGCCAGTTCACAACATTTGCTCTTGAAATAAATAAGCTGGTTTGTTTTGTTGGTTGTTGTTTTTGGTTTAGGGGTTTTTTTTGGGGAGGCGAGGGGGTGCGCATTTAAAACCCCTATGACCTTCCCCTGTCCCCCACACTTTGTATTTACACCGAGGACAGTGAAGTCCTCAGTGCCATGAAGGGTTATCATACCCCTCTGAGAACTTCAGATAACAGCCAACCTGAAGGTGAATGCAATCACACATGTTTTCCTTCATGTAGCAGGAACAACATTCCAGCAGGGACTCACAACCAGCAGGGACTCACAGCAGCCTGAACGTGTGCAAGTTCAAAATATGGTAACTGTACCATGTTAGGAAAGGCACAGAAAAACAGATGTTGGCTATTGAAAAGAATTGTAAAAGAAAGAGGTAAAGAAATAAATCATTTGGAAGCTGGAAAAGGCAAAAATGCTTTGTGTGTCTATCAAGAGAACAAACAATACACACAAAGAGAGACTGCAGGTTAATAACCTCTTATCAGTGTGATTCGTGCAACTGATGGGCTAAGACTCCAAATCCAGAAGAAAGGCTTACACCTGAAGTACAGAAGTTTTACCAAGACTAAGCTTAATATTTAATTACAGGAATGACTGAAGAGCTAGCTCCAAATGGGGTCCTATTACAGTAGCTGCTGTAAAGACTAAAAGGAAGAACTCCCTGTACAGCACTTTTCTGTTGTCTTAGCTTTTGTTCTATATTTTCTTGGAAGATTGTAAACCATGCAAATAATCCCTACCCTCAAAATATGTTTGTACAGCTTTTCTCACAGCAACGTGCCTGCCCTGATGGGAAAAGCAGCAATAAAGTGGCATCAGCCAGAAAGTGATGCTGATATTCTCCAATATCTTCCAATTTCTTCATATAACCTACCTTTGAATTTCAGCAAATCTCAGCTGAATATATTCTCAGTAGCCTGGAACATTTCATATCACTGACTAGGCACAATCAGTGATGTAATTTAGTGCTAACTTGCAATTTGCACCTGTCTATCACAGATTTCTGGACATGTCCAGTACAGTTCTGTAATCTAATACAGGAGAAAGCTAAGCACGCACACAGCTAGAAGAACCATACCTAACTGGAGCATTAGCCTCCCAAGAAGGAAAACTATATGTAAAAAATTACTTAAAATTAAATCCTTTTGATATGTTAATTCTAGGGTATTATTTACTCTTTAAAGTCTGAAATATTATTTGCTAGATAAAGTAGTACATCCATGTATGATGTCAAACAACACAAAGCACAGTTGTAAAAAACATAAGCCAGTTGCTCATACAAACAAGTGATTTTGTTCTGCAGGGGCTCAGAAGGATCTTGTAGGAGTCTTAGAACATTCACATCCTTTTAAAATTACCTTTCAAAGTTTGATTTCCTAAGGAGAGAAAATTTACTGTATAAACCCTACTAATACTACCTCTCAAAAGTAACAGGACAATTTCAGCTAATTCTGCTCAAAGGGTAGAGGTCCTAAAAGATATTTCATTCACTGAAATTTGTTAAATAAAATAGAGTAAGAGGAAAACACATAGTGGCAAGTTCTACCAAGGGACAGATGCAGGGTGAGTGATGTGTGGTCGGACTTCCTATCTTTAGGCCCAGCAAATAAATGAGGTACAGATAGTTAGGAGCACTGTGGTAGGCAGAGACAGAGCACAGAGCTAACAGAACAAAGGTTTTTATCAAGTTTTGACAGAGAGGTAAATTAAATAATATTATGCTCATCCAGCCATGGATTGCTTTGTGCCATCTTACACTCCAAACAGGTTGTCATCTATGTACCTCAGGTTGAGTTGTATCACTTAATTTCTCACTTCAATTAATACCGTCAATGTATTTTTTTTTACTACCCCCTACATTAGTCTAGAAAAATGCAAGGGATAAAAGCAAAAAAAGAGAAATAATTTAATCTATCCTGTCTGTGCCCAGATTCCATTTTTTACACCCAGTAAATAGAAAGACCAGATTTAATGCTTACGCTTCTGCTGAGGTGTGAACTGTCATGTGCAGCAAATTTGTAACCAGAAAGGCAAGTGTGCCTTAAAAAGCTACAGCACTCAGCAACCACCAGTATTCTACCACTACTGACCTCCAAAAATGCCTCCTCCCTCTCCATAGCCTACACAAAGACATCAAGTCTATACTTACACTATAAAAAATCTCAAACAAGCATCATTCTAATAGGTAGACAGAATAACCCTCCTGTGCTCAGGCAGGTTTCCTTTTCAAGCAAAAGGACAACCTGGTCTGGTAGGAATATCTGCTGGACTACAAGTGATTTGGCAAGTCCCTGAAACGATTAGGTGAGGTTCTTAACCACTCTGCTCTTTTCCAGACATGAGCTCAGCCATGTGAACTGGGTAGGCTGTTTTGCTTCAGCAGTGAAGACAGATGTCAGAAAGATGACTGGGCAGGATTATTTATACTGGACTTCCACTTTGAAAACCTCACCTTAAATTTCAGTTTCCTACTAGAGTGTCTTTTCTTCTTCCAAAGGGCAGTACAGTAAGAAAAGCTTTAATTTGCCCTTCCTTTTGTCACACCTTTATGGAAAGCGAATGGAAGAAGTTCAAACTAATGCTTGATCCTTTAACCCTTTAAGAAAAACAAGGACTCCACAAAAATAGGCAAAAGGAGTATCCACCAAGAGACACACTGAAGCCAGATCTTTCTGCAAACCTCTTCACAAGAGTACAGGAAGTTATTAAAAGCCACGCAATGGGAATGACATGCCAAAATAGCACAGATACGTCTTCAAAGAGAAGCCGCTTCAGTGATGCTGAAGCACAGCATACGCATGTAACACTTGGAAACAGAGCACCTGCTGCTGTTTGTGCCAAACAGAAACACTTCCACCAACGTATCAGTTTTAGCACGGGGACTTCCCAATCCAGTTGGGAGCGGAGCACCGGCATTTCTGACGGGCACTTCATTCTGGCAAGTGCCAGCTTTTGGACTGTCAAGCAAAACAAGTGCTGGTCTCATTCTGTACCCGCAGAAAGAAACCAGCTGGGTGATTGGCCTTCAGAGCTCAGTACGTCCCGTCAGAAACAACCACCTCTGCTTTCTGACGGAGCACATCACCCTCACTCCCGGAGTCACTCGTTATTCAGAAGCTGGGAAAGAAAACCCAGGACAGCACCACGGCCATTTTTACTGACTTGGCTTTTCTGCCCAGGTTACTTGCCCAACAATCAGAGGACTGTTTTAGGAGTCAGACATTGAGAATAAACTGGCATATCACGGTGAGTGCAATTTACTGGTTCTGCTGCCTCAAATATACACACTTGGAAACTATTTGAGATTTTAAGGCAGTCTATCAACTAGAAGTCCCTAAAATGACAAACTAATTAGAGTGGATCTCTCCAACTGTTTTCAGATTTCAAAGCAAGACTCGTTTATCATTTCTTAGAATTACTTCAGGTAATTAAAAGTTCCATGCCAACGCAAGAGTCACAGTTTTCCACAAGGCACCACCAAGATTTTACTCCCCAAAGCACTGGAAAATGTTCTTTTAAAGCGCTTAAACTGTTACTGAACTCAGGCAAGCCACAGCAAAATGGTCCTTTTACATTCTGAAAGACTGCCGAACCAGTTCATTTCAGGAAGGTAACACTAGTCAGCAATAAGATGCACACACCCCCTTAAAATATTTGAAAGTAGCAATCTTAACATTTTCTTCCCTATAATGCTAATTTCACATGACTATTTCCCAAGACAGATGGCAATCATTTTTAAACTTAGCTATTGTTTGAATGATAGTGATAACTACATTAGTGATACTTAAATCTAACAAGCATCTGTAACATATTTTCTCTTACACACCTTCAGTGTGTATCATCATGTGGTACCATTAGATTTAGTCAAAGTTTTATCAACACAAAAAAGTGATCAGAAAAGTCAAAAAAAGCTTAAGTGACTGACTCAAGTGAGGACAAACACAGGAGTATTACCTTGAGAAACTAAATCAGAACTGCAGAAGGGCTTAAAAGCAAATTGGGTAACTAGATGAACACAAGAGAGTAATTCTTCAAAAGAAACACTGTTACCACATTTAAAAACACAACCATAAATAGCAGAGGTTTTTATGCTTAACTGTATTAATGTCAGCTACCTGGAATTTCTATTTTTCCCACCTTAGCAGAATCTTTGGCCAAACTGAATTACAGACATAAACATTAAGCAGGATTTTTGTGTCAAGTTTCAGAGAACCAGCAATTCAACTGTATGCCAGTAACATGCAGGTGATGTACTAGCCAGCACACTGGCTGTAAAACTCTTGACATTTATGATCTGCCTTCAATCAGTATGAACATCATTAGGGTATTCTGGTCTTATTCTTGATGTGACAAGAGTTATCACAAGTGCTAGGCAACTAAGGCTGACCGTTCTTGCTTTTAGTAAATTTAGAACCGTGTTATTGGCAATGACTGAGGAGTACTGGCATGGGTACCTGGCAAAGCTTGTTTTCACAACAAAGCCAAATTCATGTCTGGCCAGATTTTCCCGTTAATTGTACAAAAATGTTTAAATTGCCTATTAATAATAGTAATAAATTTATATATATATGTATATATAACAGCACAAAGTCTATTTTTTCCTCATTTCCCTCCATTTCTCCACTGATTCTGGCTTTCATTCACAATCCTAAACTTAAATTTATTCCTCCTTTTGCAATTAATTCCAGGTTAGGCAGCTGAGAAGAGTCTGGCCTCATCTCCAGGCACCAATCCCATCTATATTTACTACAATATAGATTACAAGGATACTGGCGTTCTTTAGAATGAAAGCATAGGAACTCCTAATTTCCCCTAACATTAGCACGCATTTTTCAAAACACAGGAATCTCAGATGGAAAAGCTACAAAGTGAAGTAGCCGGTAAAGCAAACAAAACTGGTATTTCCACTCCCGTAACCCTGAAATCAACAATACAAAAAGGATATCCTGTCCAGGAAGCAAAATACACTAATTTGTATTATTCCCCCTATGTTTAAAAGCGTTTTTCCTTATTTTCGCAGGGCATTTCAAGCGCTATAAAGCTGAAGATCTGTTCGTAAAGGAGGCAAGCAAACCCCTGCCATTCAGAAGCCATTTCAGATCCCTTTTCCCGTCTCCTCACTGGCACTCACACACTCTTCCCACTCCGAGGCAGGCAAAAGTAGAGATCGTACACAAACGCTTAAGAAGCACAATCTGAAATGACAAGTGATGCGTTTCCCAAACCGATCAGATTTTAAAAACAAAAAAAATACCTACTCCCCAAGTTGTTAATGACTTCTTTTCTCCCAGGCTACTCATAAACCCAGTTAGTCAAAACAGAACAATAACATGGCCTACCTTAGAAGCAATCCATTTGATAAGGATCAGAGCTAAACACCAGATCAATGCAATTCCCATTGGATCACCCCGAAGACCGGACGCATAATCCCTTCGCTGATCCCCGCCAGCGCTGGAAGCTGGGTTTGCGAGGGTTTGGGAGCCGGAGCAGGAGCGGGCAGGGGCTGCCCACACCGCCAACAGCTGCGCGAAGGCTGCAGTCACCTGACAGCCCCGCGATCCGCTCCGCGTGAGCGGCTGCCCTGTGCGCCTCGCTGCCAGCCCCGCACTCGCCAAGGAACTTCTACCACCGGCGGAGGACACGGCGCGTTAGCACAACCCGACTGAACCCTACAGAAACGCCAGAGGAAGTGAAAAACCGCAGTTACGGGCTCCTATGACACAGGTTTTCATACGGCAAAGCGTACTAGGCTGCAGGATCAAACTCTAGAACTCAAACCACCTGAACCGACTCAGGACACCACCTCGCCTTTAAATGCTACGGAGAGCCTGTTCCCAGCAGATTTCACCAGATCTGATATTCACCAGTTCCTTTTATCTCTGCCACCTGCAGAACTGCTATGAACTGAACTTCAAAACATATTTCCAGATGATCTTAAGAGCGCCTTACTATAAATAACATTAATGAAAGAAAGTTAATGCACTGAATACATGCAATCGCTGAATCAATCATCATTCTCTCATCTCTTTTGTCCACCAAATATCAAGTCATCCTTCATACTGCCTTTCTAGCCACGCAGACTCATGCCTGAACCGGCACGCTTCTTTGATTTATTGCAAGGGCTGAGCTTGGCTCCAGCCCCCTTCATCCCTCCCCCAGCACTTGCTTCCTGGGGTTGGAAAGCAGAACTAACTTCCTCAAAGAGAGCACTGTTACACAGCCAGGTGGTCCTATATACTTGGTACCTATCCTTTGAGATTAATTTTCACTTAGGTCGTTTCAAGATGGGAAAAATGCTTCATTCCAGAAATAATAATACTCAAATAGTTTGGAAAAAAGCAGCTATGGAGGGAGTTTAAAAGAATTAAGTTGAACAATTGATAGGAAAACTGTATGAAGAATCTGCTGTTCCTATAATTATTTTGTTATAAGATGATCAAATTAAAAATCCCAGTATGTCTACAAAATACAGAAGTTAGCATAAGGAGTAACTTTAGCACTGAGGAACTAGTTTCCATACAAAAAGGGGACACATCAAAAAAAAACCGCACAAAAAACCCCCACTGCCATTTCCAAGCACTTGGCACCCTGGCAATTAGTCATCACCAGTATGACCTTACTTTAACACAACACCCTCAACCAAACACACAATAAACAGCATTAGTCTAGATCTGTATTTAGTAATTGGGCACAACCGGAGCAGGTTAACACAGCGGCTGCTGAGGTCTTTACGCTATGTGAAGCCCACAAGGGTTCTTTTCAGACCCCATTTACTCAAACTTTCTGAACAGGACCCTACCACAGGAGGTTCAAAGCTGCCAAAAATGATGGAGAACTAGTCAAACCACTCTGACCCTATCAAGGAACGGAATGGTTTAGTTTCTTTTCAAAGGAGCCTAGTTAGCACATACCAAAACCACTCTGACAAAACAAATCCAAATCGGCACGATAAGCAGAGGACATTAAGGTGATTTGCTCCAATAACGAACTCTCCCCCAAATAAAACTTTAACACAAATAGCCTTATGATCTTTGAAAGGTCAAGTATTTCTGTCACCACTATTTTCAACCCCTGATCAGTCTTCTCTCTCTACCAGTCTCAGAACACACGAAGATGTTCTTGAAGTGTGTGGGTGGTCAGGTGCATGGAACGAGTCTTTCTTCCACTACTATGGGAAACAGAACACTTACCTTTTATAACAGTGACACCAAGCCATCACTCTCTCCTCTTTTGTCTTCTAACAGCACGAGGTTTAATTAATGAGCCTCCTCTTACTCAAAGTTTTTCTTAAGACTACTGTCTCATGCATACATTTAATACCAGCACGCAGAAATAAAAATATTTGCCCATCTGTTAAGCACCACTACAGCATTATTTGCTTTAACTATAGCTTGAAAGCAGGAAGACTTTCAGAAATAGGATTCCAAATTTAGGTACAAAGGAAGACCAAAAGGCACGCTGGATCACATAAGAAGTATGAGAAATCAGCAGAGGCTGAGGTGCTTCTTTGGGGGCAGGTGCTGCTTTGAATAACCCTATTAACAATTCTAAGGTGAGGGCAAAATAAATGATGTTTTACAAGTACATGGAAGAAATACTCAAGGTCATTTAAAAGTACAGTAAACCCTCAGGTAACAAAACTATGTAAAAACAAGACAGCACCAAAGTCTGTCAGTGATACTATACTACCTATTATACTACCTTAAGTTCTGAGGGTGCATTAAGTGACCCTTGGGCTGTGGACATCATCAGTCCCAGCTTCATCTTGAAATGATGGTGCCCACCTGAGGGAACAGCTATCATATATTGCATTTTTTTTCTCCTGCAAATTATGGAAGTTCCTAAGGTGGTTGGTTCTTCTCAGCAAATTATTTTTCAATTTTTCTAAAATGTATTTTCTCAATGCACAGAGATACCATGCTTGATAAGGCAAGATTTCCAGTACTTGAGGCACATATATAGTATACAATTTAGTATACACAGTTCTTGTCCTTACCACCAGCTCAAATGCACAAGTGCAATTGCTGTCTCTTACCATTTCCAAAGAAATACAAATATCCAAGTGACTTCAATGTAAACTTAATGATATACAGGAGTGTGGATACATCTAGGCTGTCAAAGGCATGTTTTGCTACAATTTTTGCATTTGCTGAGTAAACCTTTCTGTGTAAATTCCCTGGAAGGCAAGATTTCTCTATCAATATAGCAGACAGCACCTGGGGTCTTGCAATAGATGTTACAATTATTCCACTAAGGTGAAACTGTCACCACATGGGACCAGCTCCTACCAATTTAAAGTAGCTCCCCATGAATATGTTGCCCTGATTTGCAATGATCCAATTATTTCCACATACTCCCAGAGATATGCCAGGCTCCACATGCAAACCCATTATTTCCTATTAGTGCACTCTGATATTTGAAGTACCAAGTACACGATCCCAGTTACTTGTGTATTTCTAAATACCCATCTGTTCCAATTCTTTTTTTTTTTTTTAATAAATTTCAGCAGTCCTGAAAAATGACTCAGTGTTGCCTTGCAAACCTCAGTAACTACTGTATCTACAGAAGGTGTCTTTAAATGCTCAAAAAAAGTTTCCATGACATCTACAGAAAATCCAGAGTTGAACCAACAGCACTGTCTTTCCCAGACATTGTTGGGTACCACATGATGCTCCTATTTAAATTCACAGATCTCCATCCCCACTTCAGGTTTTATATGGAAGTTTGAGGCCCACCACTAACCCCCCCACTTGCCAGAACAACTGATTTCACATGCATGCACTTGTACACCTGGCCCAGAAATGAGATCTCCAGGGAGTATCCTTTGCCCTTCAAACACCCCTTCCAGAACAGGCACAGGACAGTGGCTGTGGATTTCTAGGATACAATTCTGACTGGCATATTACTTCCTATGGACGAGTCAGGGAGCTTTACTATATTTATATTAACGCCACATGAAGACAGCAGAGGAAAAAGCCTATCAGTTACACATAGCAAAAAGAAAAAAATGGAGCTCTAGTTTCCATCTTTTCTTCATTTTTCTCCTGTCTCATTATCTATCCTGTGATCTCTCCCCAGCAGACTTCACTAACCAAGAATAATTAAGTGGTAATCTAAGAGAAGTATTCTTGTAACAAATGTGGGCAGCTTATTGCTGCAGCCCAACCCAACCACTAAACTCTGCAGGCAAGGGGGAGAAAGAAGAAAACGTGCCATTATTTTTATGGATACCAACAACAAACCAGCTAGAGTTTCAGAACATATTCCCAGTGACCAACTTTTACAAATGCTACTTCCATTTATGTTTTAATTTAAAAGGTTATTCAAGCATTTTACTTTCAATTCAGGGTATTTAAAGCATTTGCCATGTCAGCTCACCTTGCAAGAGGTACAAGATTCCCAACTATTCTCCCTGCTTATTTAGTAAGGTTATATATCAGCCAGTAAAGCAATAAGCAAATTGAAAAAATGAAGTTAACAAAATTCACCTTCTTTAGTACTTACAAATCACTACTTCTTAACCTATTGCAACTAAACACAAAAGGCTGGCTGATCTTAAACCAAGGGCTTAGAATTCCAAGACATGAACTTCCAAAGCCAAGGATGGCTACAAATACAGAAGGCAGAATTTAGCAATTTTTCTTAAAGACACTTTTTGGTTTTAGAAATCTTCAACTCCAGTCTTCAGATAGATAGAAAAATGAGCAAGTGACTGCATAGTGCTCAGCTGCCAGCTGGGACTAAACCACAACACCCCCTTAAAAAGGACCCAATCCCAGTTAATCAAAGGAAACCAACAACCCTACATTTCCACACCACCATCAGCTACTCCACTAGAAAGCTATCAGGACCATCCTATGCACACTGCACTTCCAGAAGGGGCAAGAGACAGTCTGCAGTCTAAAAACTAATCATGCAAATCTTTTGTCAATTTTTTTTCAGATGCCTGATTTTGACCTTTTACCTTATTTGTTCAACACCATGCTTATGCAGGTCAGGAGAAATGGCTGGCAACACTGAAAAAGCAATTCAGCAAAAATGCACATACCCCAGTTGAAGGGTAGACAAGAACACGTTTTTATTTTTCTTGCATAGATTAAACATCTAGAAACAGATTACTTCTTTCTAAAATGCTTCTTTAGCAATACAAATTACAAAACTCTGCCCTGTCACATTATGAAATTTAGGTTAAAAAGTCAGAATATTAACTAACACTAAATTTCAGAGTTTCTACAGAGAATATATACCTTCAAAGGACACTAACTGGATCATTTCTCACTGTGCTGGTTGGTACCCATTCTTACAAAGACGCACCTACCCAAAGAACTGAAGTCCTACAGTACAGTGTTCTTTCTCACTGCATTTCAGGCACCCGCATTTCTGAGGCTGCTTACTAACAATCATATTTTAGAGCTTTGTTTAAATCCACAGAACTTGGGTTTCTGCTTTTCTTCAGACAAGAGATACTGGCAAGAAACTATACTCCAGTCTTACAAAAAAAAAAAAAGTATTGAGTTTTATTGCCTTGGGCCAAGAACCCTTTCAGCATGGTGGGACAGATGCTCGGTGAGGGCTGGTCTACATCAGCCTGTATTTACCCACACCCTTTTGCAGATACAGTCATCTGACTGTTTAGAGGTCTGGGGCACAGCAAAAATCTGGTCTGGTTCAATACAACTGCCTTCAGCTGTGATTCTGAGGAGTTAAGGAACAGTACCACTGTTACCAGAAAGTACCATCACTGCCTCAGGCAGCAATCCGTTTACTAAGGACAGACTGTTCTGAAGGCAAGATACAAGTAGTTGAGTCTTAGCTGCTCTGAGTAACCATGCTTCCCTATAAAACACACCTTCAACAAAGACTGAATGGTAGATTGGAAGCAAATAAAGTCAGTTCAATTCTCACATACCTCACATACTGCAAGTATGTAAGCAGAAACAGATGAACATGTGACAAAAAACTATCAAATACCAAAGTTTTAGACTTCATAATAAAACATTCACAGCCTATTTCTAAAGCACATCCTATGAACAGTGAAAGACCGTCTTACTGTCTTCTATTTAACTGGAAACCTAAATAAAAACAGTGAGGTTACAATCTCACAGAAAATCATCATCACAAAATCATCCTTACATCGCCACACAGGAAATCAAGTTACAGAAATTTCAGTCACATAGTTGCATATTACAATTCTTCATAAATTATCTACGGAAGACATAAAAGACAAGAAATTGGTCCTCTAAATTCAAGGATTAAGCTTCTTTCCCCTTGGACAGAGGCTTCTCCAGTAACTTATATGACTGCTACTAGCTCACCCCTGCAGCTTCACAGCTCCTAGAAGCATGAGTGTGGAAGGGGGGAGCACAGGACATGACCAGAGCCTCCCGAGAGCCACTGTACATACGAATTTCCACAGATGTGTCTGCCCAGCTCATGCACCCAAAGAAGAGAGCAATGCAGTGCAATGAATGAAGGCTAAAAGGCGTGGGGCCTGGGTAATACATGAGCTGCTCCTTTGGGATCTGCTCCACGGCTTCGCTCTCATTCAGACATGAAAAGCAATTGGAAATTAACAGACTGAGTAAAAAATCCAAAGGGCTTCTATCTGGGTCTCAATTGATGGGTAATACCCTGTAACTACAGGGCACACTCCCCTCTCAGTCTCAGAAACACCCACCTGCCTGGTTGTTGCTACCAAGTTTTCACTACTCCAGCACTGCTAAAAGATACATTTAACACCCTCAAACACACTTCGATTCACTCTGTAGGAAGTATTTACACAAAATTAAAATATTGACACCTAATGAGACTATCCAGGCAACACAGCTTCTGTTATAAGCAAGAGTTTTAGATAAAATTTTCAAATTTTATTTTTAAAAATTTAAGTTTCCAAGGGGAAAAAACCCACAAACCCCACATTTCAGCATATCCACCAGAAATAAGCATATGCTAAGGCTCAAAAATACACATAAAAAAGGCAGTAATAAAACGGCCTTTATTTCTGGTTCCTTGCTAGCCATCACAACATAAAAACATGTTGTCAAAAAAGATTAAATTTCAAGGTGAAAGCTGGAACTTTCACAGTAACAAATTAACAGAACATCTGAAATAAATCAAGCCTAGCTCATACTTTCCTATTCTGTGATCATTTCCATTGAAGTAACTGAATAATTCCACCGGACAAACACTGAAATTGGTTACACCATCTGCTGTCAAACCCACAAATCAATATACTTTTTTATTTATAATATGATAGCATTACAAATGAAAGTAATAATTAATTTAAATTGTCATTGCAGAGTTTATAAAGATTAAAGAGATTCAAAGAAAGCTCATATTGGCCATGCCCCAGCATTTCACAAAAAATCAAAGCACATAACTAAGAACCACACCTACTATCTGAAATACCAAAATGTTGAAGAGAGGTTACACTGGCTGTCTACATTCAACTTTTCACCTCAAAAAATCAAACATTTTAAGCTTGAAAAAGAATAAAAATTCTGGAGTTAAATTTTCTCTGGAAAGAAGTCTGCAACACACACTATCTGGAGTCTCGTCTGCACCAAACATGTATTCTAGAACTTGCTTATGCACCATGTCCAAAAATGCTTGTAGAGAGTGAAACCTATGCCCGTTACAGTTAAGCAGACCAATTTCAGCTGAACTACTACAGTCTGGAGAAGCTCTAAGACAATAAGCTGAAAACCCTAACCGTCCAAATGCCACCGTTCCACCACCTGCCAGCACAACACCTTCCCTCCCTTCCAGGCTGCAATGTATTCAGCTACTGATACAACCCCATATGCATAGTTCCAAATTCTCCTTCTCTGTCCTGTAGTAGATGCAGATTCCTTACAGAGGATGGTTAAGAAACTTGCTAATAAAGTTCAGCATAGGTATTTTCAGGCAAACCTTATTTTAAACCCATACACATTTGTAAGACAGATAGTTACTGCCTTTCAATAATACTCTGCTAGCATGTGGATGCCAGCAAGCCATGCATCCAAAGACCTTCCATCAAAACCTTAATCTACTTATATCATCATCTCTTTTACTGTAGGTAAGAGTGACCCATTAACAGAGCCTGCTATCCAGTGTTGATGCCTACGTCTGCATGTGTTAGGATGGAAAAACAGCCTGCTGCGGGTGAGAATGAAACGCACTAGGAAGGTTCAGCCTCTATTACAGAGATGTCAGTCAGCAGCCGGTACTTTTTCCTTGGATAGAGCACTGCTTGTCGGGGTGGGGTGGGTTTTTTAATTACGTAAGTGCTGAGAAAGACATAGCAGACAAAGGAGTAACAAGCTCAAATCTTTACATAAAAAATTCCTAGGTAAAAAATGTTTTATGACTGCAATGCTCTAGTAGGGCAAGGCATGGAAGGAGGTGTGGAAACAGGCAAAGAAAGTGTTCTATTAATAGGCTAATACATTTTTGATACACTTCACAGCTGACACATTGACATAGAAAAAAGGTAGAAAGGCAGTAGATACAAGTTTAGGGACGACTTCAACTAAAACTAATACCCTTCATCAGCCTTCTCAAAAATACAATATCCTTGTGCAGACTTCTCAACATTCAACCTGAGAGTGCCTTTTATCGCATTTACAACATTCCAAGACCTTCTACAATTAAAAACCACTTTCAAGTCATTTTTCTGACTGGGATTTCACAGCAGCATGCCTCTGAATTTAATAATCCATTTGTGAAGGTAACAAGATGCTACTTTCATTGTCAAGCTTTAACATCACACAGAACTTGAATTTAAGAACATAGCATTAAAATACATATATATATTTCAATAGGATTTAAAAGATTTCCATTCGTAAAATTAACTTCCATTTTCCCTAGTTAGCCTGTAGGGACACCGACAAAAAGCCACGCAATTGTTACATTGTTTCTTAAAGCAGCAAGAATTGTAGCAGTACCAACAAGAATGTTTGCCTCTGAAGCTCCTTGCCACCCACTGGACACCTGTCAGTCTTGGCACTGGCCTTTATGTGCCCATGTAAAGGAAGATTTTGCATGGCATAGCCCTCTCTTGACCAAATTAGGCTAACCTCATCTGCATTGACATCAGTGCCTATAATTTTGGAATCTCATCGACAGAAATAGCTTTATCACAGGGCCCGGCATACAAATTAAGCATCTGTATAGGGCGTGCTGAACTTGTGGAAGTGATGAAAGCTGTAGTGGAAAAATCTTCGCATACGCTTTGAAGCTCTATCTAATTAAGGCAACAGTTAGCTACTTTGGGGGAATTTATTATTTGGAGCCGCCTGGGGTTCAGCCCGCTCGCAGTGTTCTCTGTTTGCACACAAGCTGCTGGTGCTAAAGCCTTTCGTTTTCACCGAGAACCCTGAACCATATCTCAGCTTAGTACGTGTGAGAGCATTTAGTGTTTCAGGTATACAGCAGCCACACGAGTTTTTATTACCAGATCCCAGTTTCCATCTTATTCAACGTCAGTAACCATCCCCGCTGTTCTGTGAGAAACCATTTAAGCTTGTCACAGGATTATCTCCAGCACTGAATCCTTGCAACAAGCTGAGAACGCTAAGAGACAACTAAATTCATTTATGTTACATGACTTAGGCACTAAGGGGAAAGCCTAGTATATTGGATTATAACTTCCTCATGAATGTAGCCATCTAATGACTTCTGGAAAGAAGCATAACAACAAAACAATTAAGCTATTTAATCAACTTTTGAAACCCATTTGGAAAACGAGGGGAGAAGCTTTCCCGGCTGTAGCGTAATTCCAGGCTCCTCACCCCTCGGGCAGAGCTGGGAGTTTGCGGATCAGCAGCAGTTTGCACAGCACCGCGCGCTCCATTCTCTGGGGGAGAGGAGGATCTGCTGTCAGTTACTTCTCCAAATGTGATGGAAGACAGACATGAGCCTCAATATAATTAAAGCCTTTCTCACCTTGTGAAGGCAGTTTTAAGACTTGCAGAAACATAGATGAGCACATGGAACTAAAGAGCAGAACAAAAGAATAATAGAAAACACTAAAAAGATTCTTTGCTTTAGAATAGTTACTGAATATGGCTGTCATTGCTCCTGACGGGCACAGTACTGGAAGCACTGAGCCTACCCCCAAAGAAAAAAACACCTCTAGTGCAACTCCAGCCTGTAGATCCCTGGGTTTTGGACAGAACATGGGAAACCAGCCTGGAATATATACACAGCAGAGCCTTGCTTCCCATGCTATAAATCAGTCTACCTCCACCACAGTTAACTCTACTTTCCCTGCGTGCCTCTAACCAAAATTTTCCATGTGTAATCCAGGAACTCACTCTCATTCTACTGTCTATCCCTTCTTTTGCATCACATCCCACCAAGTATTAGTCCAAGGGAACAGAGAAGGACCCATCAGCCTGGTGAAAAGCCTTAGTCTTTCGTTCACTTTCCAAACTGTGAAGAACAAACACTTTTCAAATTCTGAAAGTAATAGATAACTCATTTTCAACACTGAACTTCTATTCTGCTTTGAGAGACATGAGCACTTTATTAAGTACTATCTATTTCTTTCAAGAAAGTTTCAGACCTTTCAGATGACAATACCGACATTTTTGAAAACATTATGAACTTATATGTATTCATGGCAACAACTCATTAGCCAACATACTCAGATGCTTATAATCCATGCTTATGTCATCCTTAGTTTTAAACACACACCTGCGCAAAGAAAATTAAAAATTAAAAAAAGAAAAGAAAAAAAAGAGTACCCGTGCATCTTAACTAAATTCTCTTACAGCATATATTATTTTTTAATAAACCAAGAGTAAGATTCCATGCTGGTTTTCCACAGAGCTTCCAAGTCAATTTATGCACATAGGTTGTTGCTCCCATAATTAACTCACAATTATTTACTTAGAAAGAGAAGTAAAAGGTCTGAAATGGCAATAGGCTTCACGTATTGCCAAGTGCTCAAACTCCAGAGGCAGAATTAATTTTCTCAGTGGCTTCTCTAAAGCACTCATCCAAAATACCAGCGTGCTTCACAAAGCACTCATCTTCAAAATCCCAGCCCAGCACACAGAGAGCTAAGCCCGAACATCAGTCCTTCTGGGCTCTCAGTTTAAGACTGCTAGCATTGTATTCTTCCCATTTTTTTACATCACATACAGCCCTAATGTAAGCAGAGCTCCCCAGCCTGAGCTTTTTACTCTGTGGGGAGTGGGTGGATGGGAATAAGAGGGCAAGAAAAGCAAACCAGGCTGCAAGATATCACATCAAGCTCTTAACAAATGAGACACATTATCATGATCTAGGAAAAGCTTAATTTATATGTCTGCACTAATAAGCAATTATAAGATGGAAGCATGAGAAATATCTTTCTCCTCCAAAGTGGCATTTAACTGCTTTGTAAGTACACACAATCCCCCATTCTTCTCAGACAAAACACACAAGGAATGGTTATAAAGCTTCTCACAACAAAAACAAGTACATTTTGAGCAACAAAGGAGGCAGAGATTTCCTGGAAAATATTAACAAAATTAAAACCTCACAATGCATCAATGTAAGGAGGCAATATGGATTGCACAGGCAGTACAAATGTGTATTTACTAAATGCTGTGCTGCTTTTCAGAATTACATCCATAAGGAAAGAAACTTGCTAGGTCATATTTTTTGTTTTCACTTAAAAAAAAACCCTAAAAACCTAAAACAGCAAAACCACAACACTATGAAATTCTATTGGATCAGAACATACTTTACCCATAAAGCTCCCCAAAGAAGTTGACAACTCTAGATTCATCTCAGAAGCTACTTCTACTGTTTTTAGTAAAATAAATACATACACAAGTTACCATGTTCTAACAATAGGAAAAAAATTAAGATCTATTTTTAAAATGAACAAATTGGAAATGTATCCCGAGCAATAAAACTCTAGAGATAATCAAATACATTCAGCACGTAAGCTGTGTTTGGACACAAATGTACAAATGTAAAACAATCATTCCTACAGAAAGCAGTACAACATTTTTTAAAAAAGTAGCTACGTACAGTAATTCATTTTTATCCTTCTTGACCTGAGCTACTTTTCCCTGAACAGCTGAACTTTCTGCACTGGATTGGCTGCTTTTATTATCTGCAAACCCAAAAGTTCGATTAAAAAAAAAAAATCTTTAAAACTCCTGGGTTCAGAACTTCTCTGAAGTTGCTTCCTCTAGGCAGCTTTGTTCATCACACAATACCTACTAGCGTCTAGTAAGTGGTATAGTATAGGTGTGAGCAGGGCATTAGCCATAAAGCAATCTGTCTTTAGTGATGGGAGTAAGTTTTCAACTACACAGTTCACACTGAAATGCCTTTGACCTTGAAAATTTAACATTACACAAAGCTTTGAACAAGTCAGCCACAATAGCACACCGGAGTGCTGAAGAGCCTCCTAAGAACCTTTGCAATAATTACAATGAGACTAAATATTACTGTAATTAAGTTTCCTTATTTAATAAAAAATAATTGCCTCATATTTTAAAATCCACAGGTACAGGGCAGTTTATCTTAACAACTGACGCCTCTCATCATCAGGTCATGGCTTGCGTTTACTGGTACAATACCACTATTGTAAATATCTCAAGATCACCTTGAGCCAAGAGATCTGCTATGCTGTCTGTTCCAGAATTCATGTGCAACACCCAGGCCTGGCAGTGGCTTGCACCTTAACACATTCACGTGAAGAGATCCTTTTACCCCCTAGTTTTGCAATACAGGTTTTAATTCAACATTGAAGAGGCAGGAAGAAGTACAACTCCTTTCCCGGCTCCAGCCTCCCACATACAGTGGGGGCATGTGATAGAGAAGGCTCACCGCCCTTGAGCTGCACACCTTTCAGCCCTCCACCCAGGCATGGCGTGCCCCAAGGCAATGTATATTATTATTATATATATATTAATCTGCTTCTTCCTGATTCGAAGCATGTTGAGGAGGAGTGGGATATGCTTACACAGATGTGGGGCTCCTGAAGAGACACTGGAATCAAAAACTTACTTTTTTTGCAAGTAGGTATCTATTATCACACTTTAGAACAGACTATAGAAAGGTAACTTTGAAATTGGAATTGCAACTTTTTCAAGGTTAAGAAAGGCAAATCTATTATTGCATTAGAGAGAAATATGGTAATGTTTTAAAAAACAGGACATATCTGTGAGATACTCAGGGGGAAAAAAAAATCTGTTTGCATCAAACCAGTACATTTTTACATGAATATTGTTGCTTTTTTTTTGTTGTAGGAAAAAAATAACATCTAGAAGCTACAAAATTTCTTTGAATGCAAAGTTAAAGGTCACAAAAATATCCCCCCACAAAACCAGCTGAAGGGACAATTAGCTACTTTCCACTGTGATGTAAGACTGGCTGTGTATTATCACAATATTTTTGAAAAATGGAATTCCATACACAAAATTAAGCAAGTACCTTATTAGACCCCAACCCCTTCCTCCAAATAAATTTCATCACAAACCTCTTAAAAAAAAGGAATCTAACTTTTATTCTCTAACAAACAATCAAGCAGTCTCTTTTTCCTAAACATTTTGTAATAGAAAATATACCGTGAAACACTCACCTGAATAACTATAGGTGTTGGGGGAGGAGGGAATATCAAAGTAATTAATTACTAGTGGTGATTTCTGTAACTGCCAGTATTTTTGTTGTTTCAAACACACAAAAGGGTGAAATGCAAGAAACCAAATGACAAGTGAACTGGAAGCACCACTGCAGCACTTCAGATGAGACTAAAAATAGGTGGAGATACAAGCTAAGACTCACCACCAACAACAGATTAATCCAGAAGAAACTTGGGCTCCACAGTTCCCACAAACAGGGAACCAAAAGAGACACCAGGCATATTCTTGCCTCCTTCAACAAGGAGCAAGTAGACTCTTCCCCACCCCTCATTCCCTGCCAGTTTCCATTCTGTCATGTATAAGCAACAGCACAGCTCTGACCTGCACCAGTTTAGACCAAGTTTTTAAAAGTAACCTGTCCAATTTCCTCTATGTTTATCATTCTGGACTGCAGCTATCTGGAAATCCTTCAGAGAGCAACCTGGCATCACAAATCAGCACATTCTGGGCACCAATGTGGCTTGGTATGATAAAGCCTAGAACTGATCCAGTGAGCTTACATAGGGGGACAGCCTGCATGCACACACTACATCTGTGCGTGTCAAGGCCTGGCACAGGTGTGCAGAAGGCTCCTTGGACTCCTACCCATCCTCGCCAAGAGAGGAGAGGAGGTGACTCATCTCCTTGATGTGTACGTGCATGCAATGCAGCATTTCAGTGCAGGTAAGACACTGGGGTTTGGGGTTTTTTTCTTTTCTTCTTAAACTGCAGGGTTTGTGGAACTCCATCAGACCAAAGCAACGTCATACCTGTGGCAATGAAAATAGGACTTGATATATGTGGTATAAATCCATACTCCTGGGAATAAAAAGAAAAGGGGGGGGGGGGGGGGAGATGGTAGTGTGCAATCTGGCTTTATAGAATAACATTTTTTGGTACCTATGGTCAAAACTGACAGGCAAACTACCAAAAAAATATCCAGCACTAAAAGCATCAAATGATCATCACATCAGGAGAGAAAATAAATTAGTAACTAAAAACAAAGCATGAAGTCAGGTAGTCTACAGATTCCTACCTTAACCTTTCTAAACAGCAGTCTACCTAAATTTCATATCCATTCTGCAGTAATTATGAATGAAGTAACAGGCCCATCACACCTTTTGATACAAAAGGCCAATTCACTACCAACAAAATTCAACCTTTAAGAGAACTGATAGCGCTACTTTCAGTACCTTGACTTAGGTGCCTTTACACCTACAGAATCCCCCTCAGGTATGCCCTTTTTTCCCCTAGCACTGCGATCTAGACTTATGCAGAGTATCAACAGCTCACAACTTCATTCCTGTGTCACAATGAAGGTCTCTAAAATATCAAGTATGCCAGATTCTGGATCTGAGAGATGACTTTACATGAGGTCCTTTACTGTGCTGGTAAAAGAACAGTCTGTCAGTTGATGGAACCAAAATCATTAATCCACATAAAATGTTTCTCCTAACAGTACAGAAGAAACAGAGTCAGGCATTAACTGGTGAGGCTCTTTGCATCCCTCAGCCAGCCCTGAAAGTGCAGATCCTCAAACTTTCTTAGAAATCCCCTATCAAGAGACTGTTTTTAGGAACAGCACCAACCCATGCCAAAATACTCTCAGAACAATATATTTGATTATAATATAATGGCTAAGATAATGTTGTGGCTTAAGCTGGCAGGCAGCTAAAAACCACACTGCTGTTTGCTCAGTCCTCCCCAGTGGGACAGAGAGGAGAATCAGGGGAAAAAGAGGCAAAACTCACAGGTTGAGGAAAAAAATGGTGTAAGAGATAGACAACAAAGGAAAAATAGTAAAAAATTTAAAACGACAAACAAAGTAAGTGATGTGCAATGCAATCACCATGCACTGAATGATGCCCAGCCAGCTGCAGTGCAATGGCCCCCAGCTAACCCTCCCCCCACCAGCCCCCAGGTTTTTTTTTTTCTTCAGTGTGACATCACATGTAATATCTCTGTGGCAAGTTTGGATGAGCTGTCCTGGCCACGTTCCCTCCCAACTTCTTTGGCACCACCAGCCTCCTCACTAGCACAGCAGTATGAGAAACTCATCTTAGTGTCCTTGACTTACAGCAAGCACTGCTTGGCCACAGCTAAAACACCAGTCCGTTATCAACATTATCATCCTAAATCCAAAACACAGCACTGTGCATGCTACTAGTAAGAAAATTAACTCTATCCCAGCTGAAACCAGGAGGTTAAAACCTACTTTAGAAAGCATAAAACACCTGAGAAGTGTAATAATCACACACCATTTTATGATGTAACACCTATCAGTGTTTGTAATTACAAGGCACTAAAGAAAGACTTTCACTTCCCCTCTTTCCACCAACAGAAAAGCACTAACCGAATTGCAACAAAAATACCAAGAATTTGATCTGAAATCTTAAGAGGTATTGAAAGCGTGCAATCTTTAAAGCTGGGGGGGAGGAGAAAAGAGGGGTTGACTAAAGAAAAATAAGAGCATTCTCTTAACTTTAATGCCCTCCACTAATATGAATAAAAGCCCAGTAACAAACAAAAAAAAAAGTGTATTCCAACAGCTGCAATCATGATGCTTCATCTATTGTACTTGAATGAAAGCAACAGTATACAAAGAGAAAATATTTGCCATGAAGAACACAGCTTTTTTTAAACCAAGTTATATAAATGAATACTATCTGCGAATTATAACGTATCATACTTGTGTAACAGCTTTTAAGGAAATGATTTAACAAGCTTATATGAGCTTGGAAACTCTGAAATAGCAAAAAATACTGGGGGTGTTACCAGAGTTGCTTACATTTATCAGCAGAAGCTCTGTTAAGTTTTCAACACACAGCCATGCCTATATTCTAGGCAACACCAAGACAGCTAATATTGCCCATAAAATCAGTTACTTTATTTTTCCAAACAAAAACCAACACAGACCCACCAAAAACTAGCCTGTAAGTTCACTTCAGAGGAAAATGACATTTGTTTTTTACTAAATCTGCATACCCTGAAACCTGCTTGCAGAAAGAGACATTCTGTAGGTGTCCTGGTTTCAGCTGGGATAGTTAATTTTCTTCCTAGCAGCTGGTACAGTGCTGCGTGTTGCATTGAGGATGAGAATAATGTTGATAACGTACTGATATTTTGGTTGTTGCTAGGCAATGTTTACACCAAGTCAAGGACTTTTCAGCTTCTCATGCCCTGTCAGCAAGGAGGCTGGTGGTTTAGAAGAAGCTGGAAGGCAACATGGCCAGGACAGCTGACTTCAACTGGCCAAAATGGATAGAATGACATCATATGGCATGGGGTAAGTATACGTCATTCTAAGCTGGCTGGCTGGGCTTTAGCCCATGGCTCAGGAACTAGCTGGGTACCTGTGGGTGGCAAGCAATTGTGCTGTGCATCACTTGTTGTGTTTATTTTTATTATTACTATTCTCCTCTTCCTTTTCTGTCCTAGTAAACTGTCTTTACCTCAACCCACAAGTTTTACCTTCCCCCTCCACCCTCCCCAATCCTCTCCCCCACCCCACTGGTTGGGGGAGCGGGTGAACAGCTGCCTGCTGGGTTAAACCACAACAGCAGATCTCATCTTCCAGAAGGGAACTTAAATCACCAGCGTCTCCAGCTTCCGTTCTTCCTGCTGGGTTCCTCACAACCACACTCTCCTTGCCAATACATGAGGTACCACAAATTCTTAAGTACCTGACATAATTTCCAAAGACAAATCACCTAGATGGTCAAACAAAGCTGATTAAGAAGATACAGTAGAGCCACAGCAGCCTCATTTGAATGCGTGGGAAGCACCGACATGGGTGCCAACACATTTATGTAATGTGGTCCCTGCAGATGTTCAACTCCTTTGAGCTGTCAGCTGGCTTTGGAGATACACATCACAATGCAGAGTAGCAATTTAAAGAAGAACCCTCCAGGTTGTGTTGTGTGGATTTTAACATGGTGAGGCATCTTGAGAAACATGCTGGGATATCTACCTTATAGAACAGAAAGTTATAAAAGCCTCAATGACACATTCCACCATCAGCTAATTAAAATTAATTTGTGCCCCATGGCCTCAAGAGCTGCTCTTAGAATACTTCTAACTCCTTAATCATCTTCAAGAAGGCATCTTTTTGCATAATTTCATCTGTGATTGCAGGACAACCTGAAGTAGCAAACCTGAAAATTCTTAATTCCAAAGCTTGTCCATCGACACGTAACTTTTTGAATGCCTTTATGTTTTGCTGAATTGCATGCCTGTGCACGTGCACCTGGCAGAGAGAATGAATCATCTAGTTTTTGTCCCTTTACCACAGAAACCAACAGACTACTGCCGTGCTTGGGCCACCTTTTGTACTTCTACAAGGAATCAAAGGACAAAACCAAAGCACACATAGTTCTTAAATACCACTATATAGGAACTCCTGTCTCAAGTATTTGAAAAATTTACACAAGAACATTCTTCCAATTTTTCTTCTTTTTAAATTACAGGCTCACCTGTGCATTTTACCTATCTTGCCTGCTAGTTTTTTACACATTCAAATAGCTTTGTTTCTCCTTCACAGTACTGTTGAACTATTTTACCTCTGTGTATTTAACATCAAAAAGCACAGTTCACGCTCCACCTAAACACTACATATTTGCTTGATGACAGAAAATGAATTCCAGTTAAAGCTGTGAGGTAGAAAACCACATTCTTCCTAGCTGAGCCAGCAGGCCATGCAAACTCCTCTGTGCTCCCTTTCGCGAGTATTTAGGACCATTAGAGTTTTCACACAGTGTGATGAAGAGTCAGCATTAATTACCAGGCACAGCCCTCATGGGTCTGTCCACTAGCTAGCTTCATTCAAACACTGCTTGAGAACATTAAAAACAAGCAGCTTGGCAGCCCTTCACTCTCCCCTTAGAATACCTAGTAAGAGAGTCAGACAGAAACATATGGAGACCAGTGACGAATGGAGTTCCTCAGTGGTCAGTTCTGGGCCTGGCACTGTCCAACATCTTTGTCAGAGACACAGACAGTGGGATCGAGTGCACCCTTGGCAGGTTTAGTGACAACACTAAGATGTGTGGTGAGGTCGACATGCTGGAGGGAAGGGATGCTATTCAGAAAGAATTTAACAGGCTGGAGAAGTGGGTCTGTGCAAGCCACACGAAGTTCAACAAGGCCAAGTGCAAGGTCCTGCACATGGGTCAGGAAATCCCAAGCACAGCTACAGGCTGGGTGGAGAATGGATTGAGAGCAGCCCTGAGCAGAGGGACTTGGGGACACTGATTGATGAAAAGCTCAACATGAGCTGGCAACACATGATTGCAGCTCAGAAATCCAACCATGTCCTGGGCTGCATCAAGAACAGTGTGACCAGCAGGTCAAGGGGGGAGATTCTGGCCCTCTACACTGCTCTTGTGAGACCCCACCTGGAATATTATATCCAGCTCTGGGGCCCCTAGTACAGGAAAGACATAGAGCTGTTGGAGCCAGTCCAGATGAGGCCATAAAGGTGATCAGGGGGATGGAACACCTCTCCTACAAAGACAGGCTCAGAGAGTTGGGCTTGTTCAGCTTGGGGAAGGCTCTGGGGAGACCTTGTTGCAGCCCTCCAGTACCCAAAGGGAGCCTACAGGAAGGATGAAGAGGGACTGTAGTGATAGGACAAGAGGTAATGGGTCTAAACCAGAAGAGGATAGATTTAGATTAAACATTAGGAAAATCTCTTCCCTGTGAGGGCAATGAGGCCCTGGCACTGGCTGTCAAGAGAAGCTGTGGCTGCCCCCTCCCTGGCAATGGTCAAGCCCAGGTTGGATAGGGCTTTGGGCAGCCTGGTCTTACAGGGGGTGTCCCTGCACATGGCAGGGAGTTGGAACTAGGCGGGCTTTGAGGTCCTTCCAGCCCAAACCACTCTGTGATTCTACAGTTTGATACTTCATACTTGAATGTTCACCTTCATGGGTATGTTTCATGAAAGATTAATGTAGTTCCTTTAGCAGTAATTTTAACAACCATGGTATAGAAAATGTTTTATTTTAAAGCCCACCAACTAGAGAGTCCTTCCCCCAGCTGAAGAGGTTGAAACCTTCATGTCACTCTCTGCAACAAAAAACATGCCCAGTAATCAGAATATTTATGTCTCATGGAGGTGTAAATTAAGTGTTGGAGATTGAGCATTAAAAAGCTATTATTAGAGTAATGTTCTTATCTCACAGGGTAATTCTTCACAAGGAAGCGTAAGTGTATTAATTTCATTTAGTGAAAAGGCAATATACTACTACAAGAGTTACACTACAACTAAAAGTGGAAGCAACACTACATAATCTAACACTAATGCCTACTAGAGTTACCTGCATCAGTAACTCTGTATGACTGGTCCTGGCCCTCAACCTGCATCATGAGAGCCCAGAATATTTAAATGTATCTATGTCTTCATTCTCATCCCTTTACTGTCTCCAACAGCAGTGTGAAGGACTGCAGAATGACCAGACCCTTCTCCTCCAAGCATGAGTCCTCTCTTCCCCTCAAAATATATGGCAGAACTGCCATATTCTATGGTAGACTACAGAGTCTGTGTAAGACCTGGAAAGAGGAAAGATTCCAAAAACAGCTACATGAAAGGATATAGTTTTGTGTATCTGCATAGCTGAGACGGGATCAGAAATGCTGGAAATGATGGACATTTTGCTTCAGCATCACCTTTCAACCAGACCAGATTAGGCATAAGATCACTGCTGTTAAGGCAGAGATGACAAAGTCCTTTAACTCACCTACATTCCTTGTACAATTCCTCAGCCCTAGAGCAGAGGTCTAACAGTTGTTTGATTCCCGATTTTATCTTAACATTGTTTTTCATAACAGTACTGAGAAAGATTTAAAACACAGACAGCCCTTACACATTTCAGCCAAGTATGTGCAACAAGCCAGCAGACATCTAGTTCAGAACTGCAAACTGAAAAAACCCAAAGCATTTAGGTAGGGTAAAACTCTTATCACATTTAGACCTTGCATGCTACAAACCCAAAGTACATAATCACTTCACTAAATATTCATTTTAACTACACAAGTTTAATCTGCCTTCAGAACTGCAAGTCTCCTATCTTTGTTGAACCCAAACATTACACTGTGAACACACCAATATGTTTCACTAATATTTTTTTCCTGAACTAGAATCAGTAGGACCATAAACTGATAAAACAAAAAGCTGCAGGATGTCTGGAACTGATTATAAAAAAAAGGTATTAAAAAAAAAAAAAGTACTGTGATATGATGTTAATATCTCTGCCTTGGATATAAGGTTTTTTGCCACATCAGTTTGTCCATGGCCTGAAACCTGACTTTGAATTATTTCAGTTTGTTATGGGTCTAATTAATCCACATTAGTAGCCTCTTTGTAAGTCCTCTGAGTATCACTGTTCTGGTGCTTCTAGCAAAGCCTTTCCAATCACTTAATTGTGGACTAAGGACAAAAGCACATTTCACAGTTCTCATTTATAAACTATTTCAGGTCTATACTCTCTACTGGTTGGCTTGGATGTTAAGAAGACTCAAAGCAGTCAAAGGGAAAAGTAGGGTTTCAGAAAAAAACTGTAGACACTAGAAAATGAAACCACACTCTCCATCTGAATGCTCCATAGAATCAGGTTCATTTCCAAAAACATGATTCTCTCTCTTTACCTAAGTCCTATTTCCAGTTAAGTCACTCCAACCCTAACCTTACAACTACCTCTCTTCCCCAATTACTGAGCACTTAAACAGCCACTCTTCAAAAGACACTGTCACTCCACTGTCCCAGCACAAGTTCTTAAACCTAGTACCATATCCTGCGCCTACCCCAAGTCAGCCTACAATCCAGAGTTTGAAACTGATGGTGACTTATGTGCTAAGAACACCACCTCAAATGCAGCACCTCTATCCCACAAATCACCAGGCAAAGCAGCATCACAGGGGGTCCAAACTGGAACACAGATAATTGTATCAGCCATAAGCCAGTATCACTGATCAAACAGCCGTGAAGCAGTCTGCATCCTTGCGAGGCCCCAAGAGAGGCTTAGAAGACTACTGCAACAAGAGAGCAAGAGCTGTCTCGCTGCTCTGGTAGTGCTGGAGGCCACTACACAGTTTCAGCAACGGTAAGAAAATTGATAGGAAGACACTGAAAAACCAATTGAGAAGCAAGCTCAATGTTGGAAACCGTAACTCAGCAACTATTGCCTCACTGGAGGCCTCTCTGTATTGTGTAGGCGCTGCCATACTCCCTGCAGCACGATCTATTTTTCATCTCCTGCGGAGAATTAGTGTCACAGCCCGTAGCCAGCAAAGAAGATCACTTCATAAGCAGGAATGAAAGTATACACCACTACATAACAGGAGAACCAAGCCTAGGTGCCCACAGGAGCCCTAGAATTCCACAGCTTTCTCATCTTGATCAGATCTGCTTCCTTCCTTTTCCCAGAGCAATGAAACCACTGGAATTCATAAAAAGCAGAGATGTGCTTAAAACTTTATGTCCTGGGTTTGGCTCAGACAGAGTTAATTTTCTTTCTAGTAGCGGGTATAGTGCTGTGTTTGGGAGTTAGGATGAGAGCAATGTCTGTAACACACTGATGTTTTTAGTTGTTGCCAAGCAGTCAAGGACTTTAAGCTTCTCACACTGCCTTGCTAACAAGAAGGCAGGGGACACAGCCTTCTTGGGAAAAGGGAGCCAAACTGGCCAAACAGGCTATTCCATACCAGAATGTTATCTCAGCATAAAGGGGAGCTAGTGGGAAAGGGGCAGACAGCTCCAGGAGGCATGGTTCATGGATGGTCTGGCTTTGGGACTGGTCCAAGAGTTGTGCAGTTCAGTAAGAAACTGGATTATGTATCACCAGTTTTGTGTATTTTGTTGTCTCACTTGTATCTCCCTCCCTGCACTGTCCCAGGAAACTGTCCTTATTCCAAGCCACAAGGTTACCTTTGTATTGTCATTCTCCTCCCCATCCCATGTGGGAAGGGGAGTGAGCAAGCAGCCACATGGTGCTCAGCTGCCAGCTGGGGCTAAACCATGACACTTTATATTGCTGTGATAAACCATATTTCTGCAACAGAATAGTTTATGAAATTCATTTTCATTGGCACTTCTAGAGTAAAGCACTTGGCCCCATAAGGACACCTAAAACTATCACAGAGGGGTTGAGAGGCTGTATCTGGGCTTGGGTGACCATATAGGAACATGAAGAAAGCAATGCCACATCCAGACATTACAAGTGAGAAGATACAACAGATGAAAGAGAAGGGGATCAACATGTGCATTCAGCAAAATCGTATTGTTTTCAAAACAACCTCACAAAACAGAGATAATATTCTGCCACCAAGCACTTCACACAATTTATCTGCTCTTCACTTCCCCAAAGGAGGTCAAATCCCAGAAGGCACTGTGGTGGCACAACTCTCATACACTGCCTTGAGTCAGTCCTCCTTTACCTTCACAAATACGACAAAGGAAACTTCAGGTAACACCTTTACAAGACATTCCTCCACAGCAAGGACAAAGACCTACTAAGGAAGGATGCCCATGCACATCACTGTCTCCATCCTCAAGTTTTACTTCATCTGCAAAACAATCATCTGCTACTGATCAATTCTCTCCTCAGAAACGCCAGCATGCATGAAGTGGGAGCCAAGACATTCACTGCCGTAGCTTCTTCTCTTCTATCATGGTCCAGAAAATGTATCAGCAGTACAGCCTATCTTATCTCCTGTATGCTGATGGTTCCCAGGAACACTCTCGTGGTGCTGCACTGGGCAGAATGACATAAGGCATCCGAGCTCCCTCAAGGCGCTTCGAGGACAGGGGTTGGGTTCCACACAGGCCTCTAACTAACCCACCCACAAATACCTCCACAGAGCTGGATGTGCTTCAGGCTGGGATTCAAAATAATTCTGCCAATCAACATAATCAGCATACTGTGTGCTCTACTAAATTCAGCAGAAACGGATGGCTGAACAACTGTGCACACATGCACCCAGTCAATCCAAATTTGTTTGACTTGGCAACTCACTAACACAGAGAACAGCTATTACAGTGCGACTGTCCTTGGCCTAAGACATGGTTCAGGCCAAGCTCTACGGAGTTTGAAGGAGGTATCCAACAACTGGGAATCTGGAGAAAGGAAAGAAACTATGACTGAAAAGAACAAACCCAAGGGTTACCTGACATCATCCTGAAGCAATTAGGACAGCGTAAAGACACTGTCTTTATCTATTGTTCATTCTGACTAAGTGCTTCTAAAACCTTAGTGTAAGTTACAAAGGGTTAGTAATCTAGTAAGTATAAACTTCTTGCTTAGAAAGATTAAGTGAAAGCAGCAAAAAATCCGAAATTTATGTATTTAGGATATGTTTTCATCCTGTGACTTGCCAGATACAGGACAACATGACAGAAAATGAGACAATGAATACTTTTTCCCCCCCATCTTCTGAATCTACACAGCAGCCACCATACCCTAGTTACATTTTCTTATGTATCTATGTATTTATTTTCATATATATGTACAGACGCACACCCCACATATACAAACTACTAAGCCTTTTAAGTATTCTAAGCAATTCTCCAAAGACAAAAGGCAGGATTGATGCTCATGTTCTGACACATTTCATTTATAAACTGTAACAACCGCAGCTATTGTTCAGTAAAAAATGCAGAAAGGAAAGATGCTTTCAGTTTCACATGAAAATAACCTTTCATTTGCACATTATTTCTAAATGTACTATTCATACACAAGAAAAACAAAATACAAAATTTTGATGTTGTTAAAGTAGTCTGTTAACCCAGATTTCCAAACTGGATGTTTTACAGTTAAAGAGAGAGGAGGAAATATAGATTCTTTTGATTTAACCTTTTAACAAATGCTTGATAAAGTACATTAACAGCAGCCCTTTTCAACTGTTCCTGTTACCAATTCAAATCTATTTAATATCTGAAAAATACAGAAGCAGGGGCTCATCTAATAAAGATGAAATTACAGTTTTTTGGAATTATGTGAATATGAATGTATAAGAGACACGGGGCGCACAAAGCTTTTTCAAGAATACTAAGTAGCAGGATACAGCACGTCAGCTAATTTGAATAAAGCCAGGGAATTATTCAGCCCACTCCTGTTGGGGGAGAACACGAAACAACTCCACTCAGTTGTCAGCTGTTCTGGACATTCCTCCAACCTCAGTGGAAACCACTTGAGTCAGCGTTGCTACACACTGTGCTGCTTCCGACTGCACGTCCCTGCTCCTTCCCTTGCACCGACACACCTCAGACCCTAAGCAAACCCAGGAGACCAACCAGCAGAAGAACTACCCCGCTCCAAAGAAGAAAGGGCTACCGGCTGCTGTAGCTCAGCAAACCAGCTCTCTGCAGGGTCAGAGCACAAGAGGAGGAGTAAAGACATCCAGCTAAAAGCAATTATGGTACAACCATTTATTGCTTATATTAAACACCAAAAGTGCTCTGGAACTACGACAGCAGGCACTAAAGAAATCTCTTCTCTGAAAAATAACGGTTTCCTTTTAAATTAATATTATTAATAAAAACTGTGGCTCCAGTCAACAACAATCATCTACCATCATGCCTCTCCCAGCACTAACAACAGCATCTCAGGGTCAGATGCAGCGCCCTCCTATTTTTCACTTACACAGTAAATGCAAAAAACATTGTATGTAACTTTTATAATCTGAAGCAAGTCAGAAATCACACACCTGAAACGTGTATTGTTGTATTAAGAAATGAACTGAAGATGTATGCTTCAGCTTACCAAACTTTTGCTTCCTCCTACCCTAATCAGAAGAGAAAAGCTTGACCTCCTGGTTCTCAAACTGATTTCAATGCAATCAGATTTTTTTTTTAATATATAGCCTTCTTCCTAAGCTCTCATATGAATATAACAGTATTAAGGGTAAAGAAAAGTCTTAAACTTCATTAGTCTTAATAGTCTTTCTTACTTAGCCAACCAATCATGAATAATACCCTCTCTTCTAATCCTCTCAAATTATCTTTCCTCAAAAGCTTGTGAAAATGGATTATCCTTGTAGTGCACAGCAGATTATTTCACTTACATTCTATTGTATCAAAAGGTGGTAGGCAAAGAATTTTAACCAATGGGCCTCTGAAGGCACAAAACATCCCTCCAGGCCTGAACTTGAGCTGGAAGGCACTAGCAAAATAACCCCACAGTATCACATGAAAAAGAAACCACCAAAGTAACCAGAGTTTCAGCTATTCAACCCTCCTATGGAGATGAAGCCTTTCTCCTCTTTAAAAAACCCTAGAGCTCAATACAGCTCACAGAGTACATGTCCAACACATTCCCTGCACATGAAACTTAAGGAATTTAGTACCTGAAATTTGCTATGTTTAACTTCTGGTCTTAATTTATGGTAAATTGCAAAATTCTCACTATAATCTGAAGTGACAAAAGATAGAAGTAGGGTGGCAACATTCAGAAGACTAATAGCATCCTTTCTGAAAGGCGGAAAATAATTGAGAGGGACACAGTTTCTCGGAAGTTTTTGGGACATTATGTCATGGTAAAGGTTAAAAGTACAAGGGTTTTTTCCCCTTTTTTAATTCAGGCAACAGATAAAATTTTAACATTTCTTCTGTCAATATGTGGACTAAATACTAGGGAGTTCTGTCTGGACAAAGATGCAATCAGTTTATTCTGTCCAAGTAAAAACAACCTAGGAAAGACTGTATAAAGATATTGTTTTAAGTCCAGTGAAAAAGGCAGAAATTCCTATTATCACCGTGCTAAAGGAAATATATCTCAAAGTTTCCAACAGAAGAAATGACAGAACAAAAGTCCATAGAGTCACTCTAGATGTCTCATAATAAGCAAGAATATCAAAGAAAACTCCTTGCCTTATTTCCATGCATAGACATTTTGTATTTAGCACCTCACACCATATTTGCAGCTGTAAAAGAAACTGTATAAGGTTTGGGTTTTTTTCTTTGCTCAATACCAGAAAGCACTCGGTTACCACAGTTGCTGAAATCTGAAGTCTAAAATTCCACAGGCAACCAAAAAAAGTTAAAGTACTCCAGACTTCTTGAAAACTGGTTGGAAGCCTTTACCATTCCAAAAGAGAAGCTGAGGCGGGATCCGACACCATAGGTACACGTTTCAGATTACTCTTGCACAGGAACTTCACCAAGAAGGGTTTATTTGGGGTTGAGAGTTTTTTTGTTTTGTTTTAGAGAAAAAAAAAAACACTAAAAAAGAACAGAAGCCCTGGTTCATGCCTGACTAAACACAAAACCTCCTAAACACACTCTCAACAGCAGCATCAATACATGGATTGTATTAGCTACAAGCATAAAGCAAGAAATAACACAGGCCAGCACCACTCCTGCCATGACAGCTCTGCTCCCTCCACTACTGGACTATGCTAGTAAAACCAGACCATTTTTAAGTGGGTTTTTAACTGAGTTCACGGGCTTGTCAGCATGACACCATCATACCTCAATTTCTAAAACAACTAAGAACCACCACATCAGACAGACTGTGCACAAAGACACTGAACTTTTCCCACACTGAGGCTGATCCGCCTAATCTCAAATTTCCCATCATCACCTTTTCCCTCACAGCCTTGGAATAGATTCCTGCATCTTTTCCTGTGGTTTTTTTCTCCCCTTGGGTTAGGCTTGTCCCCTTGCCCTCATAAGGGCAACAGGTTATACTTCATATGTAATAAATATCCCAATTTTACTAGTCAGAGTAGCCTCCAGCTTTATCTGCTATATTAAAAAAAACCCAAACCACTGGTAGAGGAAGCACATATTTCCACGTATCTCCTCTGGCAGCAAGGAGTGGGAGAAATAGTTAACATCTTCTGCTAATACAGAGCTATCCTCATTATTCTTGTTGCAGCATACTCTTTCAGATGTTCAGGCAGGCAGAGGAGGGCCTGCTGCAAATTTTGGCTCCTTCACACTTTCAGCTAGGAGCTGAGAAAAGAATTTGCCCTCTACCTTTACAGTGCAAAGCAGACTCCAGGAATCTCTTTAATTGTAATTATTGTGGGAGTGTGGTCAGGAAGATAATAAATCAGATTGCCATATCACAGGTGTACAAAGCAGGAGTAAGTGGGAGGAAAACAGGAGTTAGACTGCTGTAACAGAAAGAAAAAATTCTCAGGGTATGGAAGGGAGGAGGGTAGGGAAGGTGAGATAACAGCCACAAGTTTATTTTCGACCAGAAAGAAAACAAAATATTTGGCTACAAATTCCTTACAATACACCTAGGATGCAAACATACAAAGAAACAATTCCCCAACTAACCCTCAAATCCAGTCCTCCAGAACTGCACTTTTATAATCAAATACTTTGTCTTTGGCAGGCTGCCTTGCTGGATTACACAGGGTGCTTATTTACACTGCAGTTACTTGTTAATGACATAATCAGAACAAACTGAGGAAAGCTTCACATCTAACGAAGCACAGACTCTTCCAGGTTTTCCCTATGAGGATTTCTGTGCCTAACACTGAGCCGGGATTTGAGGGGTCTGTGTTCAATTCCTGGGCCCAGCACAAGGCTCCTGTAAAACCCTAGGTGCATATGCATGCGCACACCAAGCATTCGCCCAAACAAAAGAATTTTCTCAAGTAGAGCTGAACGTTTCACTCAGCTATGAATGCACACAAAGGGCTAGTTGCACTGAACACATTACTTAGTATTATTTCTGAGACTGAGATTAAATTCTTCAAGTTCAAGCGTGTCCATCCTCAGTCCTTCCTTCGTTTACAAGGAAAGGAATTCTAACAGTCCTTTAATCACAGCATGAAATACATTAATTTGTATCTCAGACCCCCCCAAATTGAAAGTATTTGTGTGTGCTAACACAGATTTACAAGGCAAAAGACAAGAAAGTTACCTCAGTTTCACACTTCTAAAAGAAAAAAAAAAAATCTAACTTGAGCTGCCAAATCACTCATTATTTCAATGCAGACTGAGAGAATTTTTAAGAAAGTCAAATACAATGGGGTTAGCCCAACACAAAAGGTGCTGCTTATGTGCAAGCCAGAACCTGGCAGATTCCCAGCCATGAATTTGAGACACTCCACTCTAAAAAATGACTGATTATACTCAGAAACCTACAAATTTTAGCAGGCCACCAGTGGAAACTTGTAGGTAGTGAGCAATGCAAGAAATGCAAGAGAAGAATACGTCAATGACTATTGGCATGAGGGAGAACTATCCTAACAAATCGCCATTCTAACTGTTACCAGGGCACCCCCCTTCACCAGGCTTCGCAGGAAACAAAAGAACTGAAGGAAAGAGGATTCAGCCAGGGATGCCCTCAGCGTTATTCTCCATATGCCAAAACAGTAGAACAGCCAGAAAATTACATTATTTTTATGACACTTTATTTTACCTCATAACTGACTCAAAATTAACCCAATTTGAATAGTGTTGCTTTTCTCAAGCTACTTAAAAAAAAGAAACAAACACCACGCTTGGTAACAACAGTGGAATTTTTTTATAGAAAACTGCTGAAACAGACATCTCACAAAGCACTTAACTCCAACAACCTGTATGTCTATTACGTCACTACATTACTAGTTCATATAGAATATTAAATATTCACATACCAACACCAACTTTTTGTAAAATTCTTTTCTGGTTAAAAATTCAGTATTTCACAACTTAGGGGGCACATAGCTACAAAGTCTCTTTTCAAACCAATTTCTCTTTAAAGATAACATCAGAAAATTGAGGTTCGTACAAAGCACAAAAAAAATACTATTACACAATCTAGACGAAGAAGAATTGACTTCTGGTGACTTAAGACAGTCTAATTAATGGCGACTTTAAACTATTATTCTGCTTAGGTCTCACACAGGCAATTATAGGCCATGAAATAAGCTGCTATGACCTTTTGCAGAATGAAAGTACCAAAGTTGCTTTACACTACAACATATGAAAGAGTTAGCTGGTCATAAAACTCAGGACATTTTAAAAATGAACCATCACATAAAGTTCGCATAGTACATAAAACCCTCAATCAGAACTCGTCCGTGCTGTACGTAGAGTCAGTCAGTCTCTGCCTCTCATATGAATAGATGCAATCTCAGCAACCAGACACAATAAATACAAGATGAAGGGAATGGCAAGCATAGCAGCCGCACACAGAATTAATTCCAGAGGCCAGGAATCACATCACAAAAATTATTTCATTATTTTAACTTGTTAATTATTCATGCAGCAGAGATATGGGAAATGGCAGGAGAAAGCTAATAAAAGAAGCAGCAACTGAGAAACACTAATAGAGAGGATTAGAAAATACAACAGAAGTTATGAAAAACAGTGGATGAGGAACGAGACGGGTTTAGGGAAAGGCTCCACATTCAACACCAGGGCCACCCTAAAGCATTCCTTGCCTCCTCACTGCTCGTTAATCCTGGTCTAGAATCAAGGCATACAGCTTCCTCCTTGCTAACTGGCACAATCATTTGTGGAACTGTGCTATGAATCAGCCAGGGATGAAAAATAACCTGATTTTAAAAAAAAAAAAAAAGTTGACACAACTAAGAGGAAAATGCAGGAGCAGAAATGAGCCGCTGCAAGGAAAAAATAGGTCATGCCAACACTTCCCCAGCAGAAAGGTGCAACTGCGGGATATTAAAGACCAGTGCCTACATTCAGACCATAAGAATACACCTAACCATAAGAACACCTAGCCATAGTTACAACTATGTCTTGTAACTTGCACATGCAAACCGAAACACATCAGGTGACAAACACTGATAAGAGGAGTTACTCAGCAGAAGGTGGCCAAAACACCTTGTTGATGTTGGGTAACCCGTTTTTTCAGAGGAAGAGGGTACCTTTCGCTAAAGAATCCACGAGTGCAGTACACTTCCAGCTGCTCTTGGTGACCCTTTTCCCCACTGCATCCTCTTTATGTCAAATCTAGGACTCTGTATGCGTGATCAGCAGTCTGCTGTTCAGGTGCACCTAACACAGAGTCCCAAAGCATGATGCTGTATTACTTAAATGCACCAAACAGGGATGCAATAAAGAGGGATCATGAACTAGGTTATCAAATGCCAGGTAGACAGTGGTACCTGCTACAGTAATACCCGGTACTACAGGCAGAGACTTGGGACCTACGTTTCCAAGATTCAAATGGAGTTTTCCATTAGCTGATCCATTCCCATTTTCATCCTAAAAGAAATCCTCACCATCACCACATCATGCAAACATTTAAGGACAGAAAAGCTAAACCTAAATCTCTAAATTCTATTCAGACTCTGCCACTAGGTACCACCACCAATGCCTTTTTTGGAGCCACTGGAAGAAACAGTTACAAGGTAGAAAAATAGAAGTTAGCCAAAAATAGCAAGTTAGGCCAAAGTTCTCTTATTAATTTGTGATAAGTTTATGTCAATTCAACTTTTGGGGGGGACATGAGGGGAGGAGGAGAGTGCAATGCAGGACAGAATCTGAAAGTTCTCACAGCTATGTTTATAAGGTAGTTTTCATTATAAACCCTTACTAATTAAAAAAAAAATCAGACTAAAAATTTTCAGATTAAACAAGGATAGTTTGAGAAACTTTTTACTACTATTCAATACAAGTTATAAAACTGATGAAGCAAAGAATCCAAAATGGTCCTCTGAAAGCTCAGCTGTAATTTAAAAACCATTATTTTGTAACATTTGGAATGAACACCCTAAACACATGATGCAAGGTACTACTTAACATCCACTCGATCTCTCAGTAAGACTAAATTCAATCTCATCAGTGTGAAATGCCCTAGTCATTTCAACAGTTACCCATTCAAGTGCCCTTAAAACCAGCTTTTAACACTAGCATTTAAAAGTATTTCATGCTTAGAGACAATTGTTAACTCTGACAATTCTATAAACCCATACAATAGCATCTTTTCACTTGACTGGACCTGAACAATAAATATCACAAATAACCTCCAGGTAACAGATGTCAAATTTACTTTTTGTTGTTGTTGTTGCTGTTAATACTTTGAATTTAAAGAAAATTAGACCACCTTCAAATAATTCACACACAAAAGAAAAAAGATTATTCCTTCTCTCTTAGCAATTATCCACTTTACTTGGGATAGCAACAGATGTACATCACCACAAGGAAGACCAAAATTCAGTATTAGGAAAGAATGCTCATGACAAGAGCAGTTAAGCACTATTAACAACAGTTGACCAGTGAGATTGTGTAATTTCTACTATCTGAGGCTTTTAGGAGTTCCAAAAGCCTACCAGTACCATCTTTTCCTTTGAATCAGTTCCGGCACACTTTGGGAAGCCCATTTTATTCAAAGAGATGGCAGGCAGCTAACCAGTCTCCCGCCTGTATTCGCTTTCTGCTTGCTGTTTTAGTCAACTGAATCAGCAAGCACCTGACAAGCATCAGAGATGACATAAGGGGAGTAGTAATAATACATGCCCAATGTCAGGACTTTAACCTTCAGCAATAATGAGTTATGACAGCTCACTGCATCTCGTAAGACTGTATCTTAAAAAACAGATTAAGCAAACAGATTAGACAAACATCTACTAATAATACTGCAAGTACAATTTATCCTTCCTGGGGCTGAGAGAAGTAGACCAGAATTCCTGAGGTCATTTCCAGCACCGCTTTATCTGAGCTTTTAAAAAGCAACACACAGCCCATTTTGAACCCATTTAGTGACAATTTTACTAAATATTATACTGAAATTTCACCTGATAATATATATTATATAATCTATGGAGAGATATTTGCCTGCTTAACATTTTCACAATTAAATGCTACATCTAACATAGCATGTGTTTGTCTCACCTGTGTTTCCCATATAAAAATACCTCTTTGCTGAAAGGGTAAGCCTAAACTGTCTTATGCCTGAATAATTTCACTTTTCACGTATAAGCAGGAATTCAATTTTCAAGACCTTAGATTTTTTTTTTAGCCAAATGTTTATCAATTATAAAACACCACCTAGACACACCAGCTTCTTGAGTTTACTAATACACCTCTCCAGTTTTACACCTCCTGCTCAAAGCTAGCCCAAATAGGAGACTGAAAGGGACAGACAGGTAAGGGTTCAAACGTCTCTGAACAGCAAAGGCACCTGACTACTAGAAGTGTTCCTGGAGACTTGCAAGGTGATGTACAGTTCAGAAGTCACACAGAATTGTGTCACTGGTGATGCTTCTTAGGTCATCATAGGACTGTCATCCTATGATCTGTAGGAGACATCAAAGAAATAATTTTTTTTTAAAAAAAAAATGGTAAAGACAGCAAAACATAGCTGTGCTCTTATCGGTATTACCAAAGACTCCCTTACTAAAATATCCTAATTCCCTTTTATTAATGCATAAGCTTATTTCTCTGTTTTACTCAAAGGAAATTCTGCTTGGTCAAGCACACACACAGTTTTTCACTTATAAAAAAAGTTATTCAAGCACCTCTCCCTGTGACTCACTCTAATATACCTGCAGCATATTGGTCAGAAAACAAGGAATCCATTGAGAAGCTTGAACGTTGGGAAAAAAAACACCTTAATGTCAACACCACATTTAATTTGATAATCTTGTATATACTTAATGTGTCACCTGCTCTAGAAACCACAGAGAGAAGGAATAAATAGAATATATCACCTTGACCATTTTCCTTATTCCTTTTCCCAGAAGACCACAAACACTTCAAACAAGAGAGACTCTCCTCTCATTTGCGCAGGGCAAAATACACTAAATTAGGTTTGACTTTCAAGAAGACTTACACCACCAAGTACAACCCAGATCAAGCGGTACAAACAGACAACAACCTAACCCAGCTGCTACATGGAAAACGGATTTGTCATAAAACCAAAGTTTTTGTCAATTACTGCATTCACACATGGGGAAGGGAGGGTCATCAGCATATGTTCATCTTCATTTGCTCACAGATAATTATTTCCATATGCATTCAAATCCCTAGTCATTAGCACACTATTTTCCCAAACATACACACATCTAATGTCCACACACACATACACACGCAGAGCTTCACTGCAACCAGACCAGGGACAAAACCCAGAGAGACACGTAGCTCTGTATTTTCCATACACGCATACATGAAGTGAAGCAAGTGATGAAAAAGCAGAGTAACTTAGTAAGACGCCCCAAAAAATGTAAAAAACCAAAAAAATTACCATTACGTGTGTAAAGAGCAAAGACAACATCTTCTATAAGGACAACGTACTTTGAAGGACCAAAGTAGACCTTTCAATCTAGATATTATAGGAAATCCCTATAAACCAAAACCAGCAGATTTCCCACCAGAACATATGCTTTCCACGGTAATTCCAAATTTTCTCCAGAGATTCCTGATAAAAAAGAAATTTATCACTGTCTGCTGGGAATCCAGACTAACGAATGTTCAGAAATCTAGGGCCATGTTCACAAGAAAAACCTCCCTTTTGTCCTGACGGTTATAATGACCCTTTTTGCTGCATTTCCAACATGATCAGATGAAACAAGATACAGCATAGTTCATCTCGTGACTGATGTAATGTGGGCAGGGAACAATACCGTGGAAATGAAAAAGCCAAGGATCTTTGTCTCTTTCTAGACGGATTGCCAAGTCTGAACAGTTGAAGGGAGAAATAGCTTAGCATCCCAAATAAAACACTGCGGTGCACGTTCATTATTTCAGTAAAGTCACTGCAGCTTTTGGCAACCCCACGGGAAACTTAGACCCTTCAAAGAAAGCCCAGCATAAAAAGCTAAGGACAACGCTAGCTTAAGAAATTACAGAGAATCGAGTAATTCGCTGGCTCTGGAAACAGCGACCAAGGAGCTTTGCGCTCGAATTACAATCAACGCTAAAAAGATAACCGCGACAATAACTGGCCATAAACCTATAAAAATGTTCTCGTTACTGCCACCGGTATTTGGTAGCAGGCGGGGAAGGCGAGACCGGCGGCTCGGCCGGGCGGGCAGGCCGCTCGCCCCTGCCGCCGCAGGTCTCCGGGCGCCCGCGGGGGCAGCTCCGCCGCCAGCCCACCCCTCCCACTCCCCCCACCGCCCGCCCCGCCGCCCCACCAGCTCCCTACTGACCCCAAAAGCTGGCCCTGACGCCCGGCAGCGACTGGCCGGGAACCGGCGGGACGCCGAACCGGCGTCGACCCCGCCGCCGCGGAGAGCCGGCGGGCCCGGTGGCGGTGCCTACCTGCGAGAGCTGCCGGGGGTTGGGGCAGCCGAAGAGCGCGGAGCTGGAGCTGAAGCTGATGGCCCCTCTGCGGGTGAGGACGTGCTGCGGCACCGGCCTGTCCAGCGGCAGCACCGGCAGCTGGTAACATACTTCCATTGAAGAAGCCTCCGTGCGCCGACCCGCCGCAGGGCAGCGGCCTCGCCCGCCGCCGCACCTGCCCGCGCAGGGCTCGCCGCAGCGGGGCGGCGGGGGGAAGCTGGCGCCAAAACCCCGCGGGGGCCCGGCGCCTCCTCACCGCCCCCGCACCCCCCGGGGGGTCGGGCCGGGCCGCGCCGGGCCCCGGGCCTTTGTCCGCCGCCGCCAAAGCCTGGCGGGAACCGCCGCCGGCAGCGAAGGGGAGGCGGCGAAGCGGGACGCCTCTGTCAGCGCCTGAGGCGGCGAGTCCCGGCCCGGATCCGCCGCCTCTCCCTCGGCCTCGCTGTCGCCGACGGGAGCCGCTGTCACCCCCGCTGCCCGGCGCCGCGCATGGAGGCGAGGCTGGCCTGGGGGGGCCGCTTTGGGTGAGACACACGCCGCGCTCACCCCTATTGTCCGGCACGGCCGGGAGGAGAAGGAGGTGCCGCCGCCGCACGGCCCCGCTCCGCCAGGGGGAAGGGGCCGGGCCCTCGGAGCGGGGGCCGGGGCGGAGGGAGAAGGGGGGAGGAGGGGAGGGGGGGAAGGAGGAGGAGGAGGAGGAGGAGAAGGAGGGGTAGGAGGAGAAGTAGGAGGAGGAGGAGGGAAGAAGCCTTCGCCCCGCCCGCCCCGCTCAGAACAGCCCCGAGCGCACTGGCTCAGGAGGAGGCACAAGCCCGACGGACTGTGCGTGGGTCGCGCGACTGGCGACACGCAGAGCGTCATCACGTAACTACCCACTCTCCCCTTCCTCCCGCCCGTGCGCAGCAGGGTGGCTCGGCGCCGCCAGCGGGCCCCGCGCGCCGCAGCGGGCGCATGCGCCCTCCTTTTCGCGCCTTCGGTGACGGCCGCGGCCGGCGGCGAGGATGGGGCTGAGGCCGGCGGGGGAGGGCCGGGGGGCGGGGGGGATGCGGCGCGGCCGGCAGTGCTGTTCGGGCAGGGGCGGAGGGCTGCACCACCCTTCCCTTCCCTCCTTTCCCTTCCTCCGGTACCCCGAGCACGTGCTGTGCCCGGCGGAGCTCGGGCGAGGCCTGAGGGGGCCGGACTCTGGGGGTGGGGCGGGGGCGAGGGTCGGAGGGCCCAGGCAGGGATGGTGGCGGCGGCGGTAGGGGCGTTGTCTCGGTGCCCGCGCTCTCTGCCAGCCCTCCGGCCCCCTCGGCTATACCCTGAGGGCTGGGGGAAGCCTCGCTGACGGGGCTGCGGTTTCCCCTGGGTTGGATCCGGCGTTTCGCGGCGGCTTCCAGAGGAAACCGGGCAGCGATAGGTACGGCCGGGCCTGGAACGCCCAGCTTGAGTGGCTGCTTGGAGATCAAACAGGGAAAAGACGGTTTTGCTTAAAATTCATTATCTGTCAAAAGCAATGCACGGAGGAGTTTTGTATTTGCATTTGAATTCTTGCTGCTCATTTTTTTTAGAGTGTGGAGGCGTGGGGGGGTTGGTTTTGGGTTTTTTTTCAAGATGAAGAGGTAAAACCATGAGATTTTCGTTAAGGTAAACGATGAAATTCCTGGCAAACCACCCAATTCCGGGAATTGGACTTTAAGGAAGAAATGGAATAATTCATGAGGTGATCCGGCCTATGGCTATGTGCATCACATTAGCTGGGACAGTTAGAACTACACTTCGGTTCCTTTTTCAGGACTAAGGCTCTCTTTGTCTCTCCCTGCAGCTGCTTTTTTCCAGCCTTTCATCTCTTTTATTTCTCCATCATAAAAAAAAAAAACACCCTAAATATAGTATGATAGGTAAGGGAACGTTTCTGTTCTTTGAATAATATATGAAGTGCCTGTACCACTTAAAATTTTGTAAAATGATTCATATGATTTAATTTTGCATAATACATTGTTCTTCTAAGTGCTTGCTTACTGGCAGAAAGGTTTAGATTTCACATGATAACGGTTATTTATAGGCAATGACATGGCTTTGGAGGAACCCATTTGGGTAGAATAAGTGGTTTGTATGGAGGATTTTCATCTGTTTGAACGAACTCTAGGAACAAGAAGTTTTATAGATATGAACTGATGCCCATTTTCTTTTGCAGAACTGCAATCCCATGTTGTCTGATGGACAGCCATAAGGACATATGGACATGTAAGAGGACACTGGATCAAATCTGTCATCTCAAAAACCTTCTTCAGCTGTTTTTCTCCTGTTTTGTAAAATAAAAATGTCATGCATTCACAGTATGATTTTTGTAACACATGCATGCAGTAATTCAAAATATATAAGCACATAATTATTCACAGTAAAATAACATAGCCTGTATTTTTCTCCACTAATTAAGGTATGTCAGGTTTTCTTCCACATTCTTTGACCGTTCACTCATACTTGGTCTGCTCACATTAAATCAGAGGAGCATTTAAGTTACTGATAGAACTCCACCAGCTTCACTGGAGTCGGGATTTCCCTTCCTCATTCATTTTTCAAAATTACTTTTGGTTCTTTCCTACTAATAAATCAGTTCTGTGTACTCAGGTAGGATGGATTTTTACTAGTCAGTCTAAAATTCAATTTATGAACAATGCATCATGGGGGTTTTTTGGGGGGAAGCATTTTCTTTCACTGAATATACATAGTGTATGTTTCAAGGTCAAACCATAAATAAAAATTATTGATAATGTGTTTAACAGTTCCTTTCAGCTCTACATACTTCTCATCTGACTAGTTGTAACTAGTTCTTTAAGGTCATGTTAGTGCTCAGTCTGAGCCAGTGTATCCTTAAATAACATAATCAGCATTTTCTTTTCCCTTGCTAATAATCAAATTATCTTTGATCTCTAATTGATGTTACATAAACACCTTTAAGGAATCTGAAATACATTCTCAAGAAGAAAGCGTAGATTTTTCCAGGCAGCAACTAATTCCAGAAGCGTTGCAAATTTAGGACACAAATGACTATTTTTAATAAATACATTTTAAATAACTATGCAAGTTATTAGTTATTAGCCAGTTACAAGGAAAAATCCCACCTGAGGATGATATAAAAAGCCTAAGAATTATGCCATAAGTCCTGTGTTTTCAGCCTAAATACATTTGTTGCAAAACCGATCCATGATACCCTGCCTATTCTGTCTGCTGCCTAATCCTGCTGCAAATTAAGAGCTTGTAGCAGAGGAAAGGTGTGGGGTTTTTTGGGTTTGCTTTGTTGTGTTTTATTTTGTTGTTGGGTTTTTTTTGTTACCAGGGTGTAGTAAAACCAAAGTGCTCATTCACAGTTTTGTTTGTATTGTTTTCCTTGTGAACCAGAGTTATTTGAGCCCCACAGTGCTTTGCTTCGTACAGCATGATGAGGTGCTACAGCCCTGTGTGTTGTGGCTTCTCTAACGGCAGATACAGCCTTCAACAGAGACTGCACATCAGAATTCATGCAAATTTAGGGAGTGCTAAGAAAGATTTAATGATTCTTTACACATTTACAGTTAATGTCTCTTGGACATAGTTAACACTTTGAGGGTGGTGGTAAGGAAAAAGATGAGTGGATTTATCTCAAAGATGGGCACTTATGAAATCAGAGAGATCACAGAATCACGGACTGGTTTGGGCTAGAAGGGACCTCAAAGCCCATCTAGTTCCATCCCCCTGCCATGGGCAGGGACACCCCCCACTAGACCAGGCTGCCCAAAGCCCCATCCAACCTGGGTTTGAACACTGCCAGGGAGGGGACAGCCACAGCTTCTCTGGGCAGCCTGTGCCAGGGCCTCATCACCCTCACAGTGAGAAATTTTTCCTTATAACTGAACTAAATCTATCCTCTTCTGGTTTAAACCAATTACCCCTTGTCCTATTGCTCTTGTTCACCCCCTGATAAAAAAAGCCCTGGAGGCCCCCTTTGGGTACTGAAGTGCTGCAGTAAGGTCTCCCTGGAGCCTTCTCCAGGCTGAACAAGCCCAACTCTCTCATCCTGTCTTCACTGGAGAGGTTCCAGCTCTCTGATCGTCTCCATGTCCCTCCTCTGGACTTGCTCCAACAGCTCTGTGTCTTTCCTGTAGTGGGGACCCCAGAGCTGGACACAGTACTCCAGGTGGGGTCTCACAAGAGGAGAGGGGCAGAATACCCCCCCTCAACCTGCTGGCCACACTGTTCTTGATACAGCCAAGGACACAGCTGGCCTAAGCTGCAAGCACACATCGATCAGCACCCCCAAACTCAGGGCTGCTCTCAATCCACGCTCCACCCAGCCTGTAGCTGTGCTTGGGATTGCCCTGACCCAAGTGGCCTTGTTGAACTTCATACAGATAGCACAGGCCCACCTCTCCAGCCTGTGGAGGCCTCTCTGGGTGGTATCCCTTCCCTCCAGCACATCGACAGCACCACACAGCTTGCTGTCATCAGCAAACTTGCTGAGGGTGCAGTGACAGAAGATCACAAAATGGGAATTAGTTTAGTTTCCTGGTTCCTGTGAAAAGAGGATGAAATCACACAGGTACACCAGCAGCATTCTGCTGAGCTAACTGCACAGCCCGGCGTGCCGCTCTGGGGTGCAGCCAGCTAACACTGGGAGAACCGAGCAGTCTGAACAGAAAAGGAAGCTTTTCTCACATTCTTGCACAAAAACAGAAGTTAAGGATCATCAAAGGCATAACGTGCTTGTGCTTCAAAAAACCCCTAGGAACAGAGAAAATATTTTACAGGTATGTGAGCAAGACAAGCACAAGAAGAGTTTTCAGCTTCTTACCTGAAGAAATTACATGGTATAGAAGTCAGGGTTATTTCTATAAGCAGCAAAATGTCTTTTCATTTGTTATGTCCTCAGTAACCCTGTTCTGATGCATCATTTTTGGCATGTGACATTCCTCTGGCACATACCCAGATACATCCTTTTTCTCTACCCAGAGTTACTGTCTGAGCGAATGCTATGTATTTCCATAGGACCTCCAGACATCTGGCAGCCCACTTGAAGTGTATTGCCCGTCCCCATCTGGTGTGTCCCTTCCCTCTGCCTGGCCCTGGGGTCTGCGTCAGGCTTGCTTGAATTTTTGTGGCAATATGACATTCTTGTCTCCTGTTTGGTTTGTCATCCCCTGCATCCCCCAAGACTGATTTCTGCAGAGCTTGTAGCCATCCCCTCAGTGTAATAGTCCTTCCTGAGTGGGATAACTTGCACTTTACCTGAGTGCATTGTAATTTCACCTACCCTGTGGCCCGGGTTCATCTTTCCTAACTTTAGGGGCTTAACCTAGAGAGTAGTTGCCTAAGGCTCATTTCGTAGTCAATAATTAAGGGAAAGACAGCAGGCCATTCAAGTCATTGCTTGAAGTTGCCTCTCTCTTCACTGAAAAGAAGGAACACAGCAAAGTAGCCTTTCTCCTAATTTAGATGCTTCGATTTGTGTCCCTGAAGTCGATCAGATAAAGTGGGATAGGCGATGTTGTTCAGGAGAGTGTCAGGGTAGACCAGGCAGAAGGGCAGTGTCAGCAGCGACGGGCTGTGACACGTGTTCCGTGTACCCATTAGCTACAGGTTTTGTCTCCTCTGGAGAGGCAGATTAAGTCGGTTTGTCTTGCTTGACTGTTTGCTTTTGCTTCAATTTCTGGTATTTCAAATATTATATTGAAAGCTATTTAGAATATTTTCAGTATCTGTAATAACTCCAGTTTCACTGCACTGAAACTGGCTAATGGACACATACCGATTCTGTGCCAAAACCAGCAAGCTGGAGCAGGAAGTTGAAAAGTCTCATCCCGGAGGATTTCAGTTTTTCTTTGCTTCCAGCCCTAAGAATCCCCCTCTGTCCTTAATTTAAGGCTGGAGTTTTACTGACAAGTTACTGCCTCCAGAAACTGGGACTGGCTGTGGAAACAGGCTAATGAAAGTCAGTTCTGAACCCAGCTGCAGACTGGCCAGTTTCATATCAGTTCAGAGACAGCTTTTGGTAGCTCTGCTGAAGATACTGCTGGGAGCAACAGTGTGAAAAGGTGATTCTTTCCACACCTTTATTCTTTCTTAAATGCATTTCTAGAAATCTTGCTGGGGTGCACACAGCTTAGATGGCCTGGGCCATGGAAGTTATGGTTTTCTTGGTGATTACTGTTGTCTGGACAAAAATCCTCCTACCACTATAGCGTGAAAATGACTAAGGGCGTTGGTGTCAGCAGAAGCTTCTCTTTGTGTCATTTTTGCATGCATAATAACAGTTGATGTGCAGAATATTTTTAATATCCGAGTGGGAGGACATGAGAACCCCAGGTGCAGTTTCAGAGGTGCAGCTCACAAGTTTGACGGTGCTGTTAGAAGCTGAAAATTCACAGCTTTTTGTGTTGGTGATGGAAGTGGGATTGGACCCCTCGGAACAGACGTAACGAATGCATTGCACGTTCACCAGCTGAATCATTTCTCAACGTACCATTCAGCATGCAGCCCCTGTTAGCCTCCTTTGTAAGCTGCAGAGCAACAATCACCCCTTCTGTCTTTAGAAAAATGTAGGGGTTTATTTGGATCTGGTTTTGTTGCTTTTTTTTTGGTAAATGTTTTATAAGTTGCTCCAATGCCATGTTAAAATTGCACGTCCTTTCTGGATTCCATTATGTGAAAGTGGAATTTTCAGAACAGTCTTAACAAGGATCTTTTTTTAAGCATTTTTTACTTGTCTTCTTTAAAAAATAAATAAAGTCCCATATTTAAGGACTGAGATTTAGGTTTGGATTTGGAAGTGGTATTTAGGTTCAAAATATTCCTGGTGTCCCACCTGATTCTATACCAGTGGCATATGGTAAAGGTGTCTCGTAAGATTAAAACTGAGAATATCAAGGACTGCTGGAAGTGAAACGATGAGCTAAAGTTCCTGCTTATCAACTAGGCTGAAGCAACGATGTCTTACTAATCCCACTGTGCTGCGTTGTCAAAAGCTGGCAAAAAAAAGTGGTTGTTTAAAGCTCAAAAACAAGACCTTTCTTAATAACACTAGAATTTTTCAAAGAACATTTTCATTTATTTCTGGTTGTATTAAAGATGAGCACATTCCCTTGCTGCAGCAGCTTATTTGTATAAGGACACAGAGTGGTTGCTTTCTTATATATGCTAAAATCACTGGAAAATTTCAAGCAGCAACATAGACACATTACCAAGAGTTGCCCTTTCGTGGATGAAGCAAATGGGAAGAAATCTTTCCCCAAAAGAAATGGGAACTGGAGTAACTTGCAGTATTTGCACACCTGGTAATTTAGATGACTACATGCAGGAACCTAGTAGCCTTTCTCTTAGACCTGCCTTCCTCTTGCCTTTGAGCTTTCTTGCTATTCAGTTGTATTTCTATTAAGTGCCACTTTGTGCAATTATTCCCTCAAAAAAAAAGAGTCAAGTTGGAATAAATATTAACCAAGGTTAGAATTAACAGTTACAGAGGATCACATTAGTAGTAAAAATGTATATTAATTAGTATTCAAATTAATTTCTGCCTTTTCAAAAGATGCTGAAATATACTACTTCAGTTTCTCCACTAAATTTGAGCTTGCTTCAAAAATTAATCAGGTATTTCATTTTTTTGTGCTTGCTTTTTGTTTAGCTAATTGGTGAGACTGCTGTTCTATCGAAACCTATAGCAGTAGAAGGTTAATCCCGTTCAGATGAATAGAAGTGAGGGGATTAAACACTTGCAGCAACTCATGTTTTTCCACCATGGAGCATCCTGACATTTCTTTGTGAAGGAAAGAATGTGTCTGGGTTAGCATTAGCATGACTTCTCCTTGCAAGTCTGGAAAAACATCTGTCATTCTGCCAGTCTTCCCATTAACTACCTGAGCAAATGCAGCGAGAAGATTTCATTACTTTCAGGAGACTACCTCTGGTTGCATTTAGGTTTATTCTTTGCTAGACCTTTTGTTTTCAACAGCAGCAAAAAGGTAGCTGGAATCCTGTCTGATGCACAACCCACTAGATTTCTGTGTGCTTAATCCAATTAAAACTGGAAGGAATGTTGCCAATGTATCAACAAAAATGCAACAAAGCGATGGGAGGGTTAGTTTACAGAAATTCCTGAATTCCTTTGTCTTGACCAAATGAAAGAAAATTGTTCTTGTAAGACAAGTGCATACTAAAAGGATTAGCTCTGATAAACTGACTTTTATGTTCAGATAAAAGCCAGGCTGAGTACAAGGAGAACATTTTTCGATCGATTTCTTAAAAGCAGCTTTGCATTTAGCATTTAATTACAGGCAAGTCCCTTGTTTAAAAGCTGGGGGTGGGGTGGGGAGTGGAGTGCACTAAAACGCAGAGGCTGGGGCCTCTTCATGGTGTGGGGTGCACTGGAAATGTGGTTTTACAACACATCATTGCTAAGCTAGATGTTGCTGTGCAGTGGGGCCGTGCCCCTCCATCTCACTCCTCCTGGCTGTTTGCCCCCACCAGCACTGATGCTCGGTTCAAGGGTAAACTGAGAGAGTTTAGGGAGTTAAACTGGCAGAAAATGAAACTTAGCTGCCCCCCAAAGAAGTGGGGCTGGCCAAACAGCACAGCTGGCAGAAGGTGCAGGTATGTAACTGGCAGTGGGAGCTCCCCTTTTGGAGTCAGCCCACAGTTAGACCACGTCGCCTGTATCATAAAAACCCACCTACGTGGTGTAAATCAGGATTATGTAAGGGATTACTCAGATACTGTGTAATTCAAAAAAGTAGTTCATTTTAGAAAATCTACTTCCAAAGCCTCACAGAAACATATTCTTTGGAATACATGTATAACATACTGAAATATATAACAGATGTGTGGAACACACATGTAACATGTTTATGATACAAGACAGGCATAGCAGAATTTGCCACAAAAATATGGTTTTGGCATCAAGCGCTAGTGCTGTAAAGCATATACTAAATTTTATGCATGTTCTTACATGCTTTGCTGAGTTGGGATTATGGAGAACACCCTCTAGTCATGTGTCAGAACATCAGTTCAATCTGCATAAATCAATACCATGTCGGCACTTTTCCAGATTAAATTACAAGACTAGAAGTTCGTAGACTACTTTCTGCAAGTGCGGGCCTAGGAAAATAAGCAGCGTTTACAGTGTTTAATCTCACCTTGGACTCTGAATAGTTGCTCGTATAATTCTTTACTAAGCAATTTCATTCCAAAACATGTAAAATCTGAATAAATGTGCGAGCTTGCAAACTGTTCAAAGCCTGCAAGGCAGCGTGGTTTACAGAATACCTAAAGCCAGGGAAAACCATGACATCTGCTGAGTTGCATGCAGGAGGTTTTACTTACGCACTCCATTCATGGTTACAGAATATATGTGGAAAAGACATATTGTGTGGTCCACGTGATTTGTCTAGAAAGAGGAAAAAGAATGTAAGGCTTTTAAAGAAAGATCTTGATGCTTCACTGAGTAGCACAAAGGTTCGAGAACCATTAGGCCCAAATAGCCTAACTTGGTGACAGATCAGGTATATTGCTGCTGATCTTGAACTGGATGATCTGTGGGCAAGCTACACGCCATTGTATCTGTCGCCAAGGTAATCAATGCCCAGATAATGGTTCTCCCATTATCAATTTGCTAGAAGTCTGAGCTAATACACCTACGCTGCAAGTCAGTACCATCTGCATTACAAGTGGCTGTTTTACTGCAGGATACGTGGAAAAAAACATACAGAGATGCTCCCAAACAGCATATGAATTCAAAGCATAATTGCTGAGTAATTAATTTTTCTGATATACTTTAATTTCCTTGACACTTTCTTGTGTTCATAAGCCTGAATGTCCATTGGTGGAAACAATTGATGAAATAGATGTTTCTAAACACAACTTGAAAGCAAATGAACATTCATCATGCAAACTTATCTGGAGTAGCCACTTATCATATCATAAAATCACAGAACCACAGACTGGTTTGGGTTGGAAGGGACCTCAAAGCCCATCTAGTTCCAACCTCCCACCATGTGCAGGGCCACCCCCCACTAGACCAGGCTGCCCAAAGCCCCATCCAACCTGGGCTTAAACACTGCCAGGGAGGGGGCAGCCACAGCTTCTCTGGGCAGCCTGTGCCAGGGCCTCATTGCCCTCACAGGGAAGAATTTCTTCCTAATGTCTAATCTGAACCTGCCCTCTTTTGGCTTGAAGCCATTACCCCTTGTCCTACCACTTCACTCTCCGACGCACAGTCCCTCTCCCACTTTCCTGTAGGACCCCTTTAAGTACTGATAGGCCATAATTAAGTCTCCCTGGAGCCTTCGCTTCTCCAGGATGAACAAGCCCAACTATCTGAGCCTGTATTCATAGGAGAGGTGCTCCATCCCCCTGATCACCTTCATGGCCTTGCTCTGGATTTGCTCCAACATCTCTATGTCTGTCTTGTAATGGGATGATGGACACAGTACTCCAGGTGGGGTCTCATGAGAGCAGAGAAGAGGGGCAGAATCACTTCCCTTGACCTGCTGGTCACGCTGTTCTTGCTGCAGTCCAGGACACAATTGGATTTCTGGGTTGCAAGCACACCTTGCCAACTCATGTTGAGCTTGTCATCGATCAGCACCTCCAAGTCCTTCTCCTCGGGGCTGTTCTCAATCCATTCTTCACCCAGCCTGTAATTGTGGTTCGGATTGTGCCAAACCACATGCAGGGCCTTGCACTTGGCCTTGTTGAACTTCATGCAGTTTGTGTGGGCCCATCTCTCCAGCCTGTGGAGGCCTCTCTGAATGGCATCCCTTCCTTCCACCACTCAGTTTGGTGCCATCAGCAGACTTGCTGAGGGTGCACTTGATCCCACTGTCCATGTCACTGACAAAGATCTTGAACAGTGCTGGTCCTGGTACTGATCCCTGAGGAACACCACTCCTCAGGAAGGAGGAACAAACACTGGTTTGTATGTAATTTGTAACAATACATAAATTTAAATAGCATGTGAATTTTGAACAATATGCAGCTAGGAAAATGAAGAATTGGTGAAATCCCTTATTGCAAGTTGTCTATTTTGAATTGTGACATCACAAGTTGATGGTGAAATATTACAAGGTCAGGTGCCTAACACCAGCAGAGAAGATTGCCGTGTGAACAAACAGTAGCAGCACATACTGTTACCAAGTGATACCTAATATGGATTCTGTTGGGGTCTGGTATGGCATAGAGACTATGGCAAATCATTTCACCTCTATGGCATGGACTGTAGAATTCTCCATAATCTTGACACATTCCAGCCAGAGGGTGCTGGCAGGAAATTTCTACTTGTTGCAAGAAGAAGGCTATCTCCCAGCTTCCCAAGGAAAGCTTCACATCTCCAGGTCTGTAGTCTTGGAATAAACACGTAACATGCAGATGTGGAGAGTCAGCTGTTATCTGATAGTCTGGTTTCCCTTTGTTAGAATTGTACAAAGCTCCTGGCATCAGCTGACACAGATGTTAACCTTGTTTGGGGACCAGTGGTGCGGCAGTGGTTCCCAAGGACTGCATGTGCCTTCTTAAGCAGCTTAGGTACTCCGGTGCTAGGATACCACAGTTTGGGAATCCCTGTTTAATATTTGTCAATTGTTTTGAAATAATGTTTTGGAGTAACATGGGAAAGTTTTGAAGAGCTGGTTTTAAGGAAAGCAAGAAAGTAAAGTGCCATGCTTCCCCTAAAGTGAATCATCCTTCACCTCACTCTTGAAAAAACCCCACGCCGAAACCCCGTAGAATTTAACCTGAGTAGAAGCTGTAAAGTTGCCCAGTCACATGGAGTGATTTATGGAAGGTTTTAGAAATAAGACCTGGAAATGATTTGGTGCTCATTTTCTGTCGATCTCAATCGGGAGTTCTGTCGCTGATTTACAGAGGGCTGGGATCTCACCTTCTGAATCAAAAGGACATTAAAAATTATTTTGTAGGTTTTATAGCAGCCATGAAATCCTTTATTGAATTCTGTATGATTTCCATAAAGTCCGTAGGACTCTTCAATATAATAAATGCCTTGTAATCAATTTGCCTGAACTAAGAAATATGAGTTATGTTAAGGCCTGTGAGTATTTACCTCTGAAAATTGTTTTCTGGTAAAGCATAATTCTTCGTTTATTGATAGCGATTACCAGTGAAGCTTGTGGCCCGAATTTTCTACCGCAGTCAATAGATAATTCACAAAGTTGAAAAGTTCACAACGTTCCTTTTTAAGCAGGGAATAGACGCCGGCGCTCTCTACCTTTACGATTACATCGACCTAATTATGGACAAATCGGCTGACTTGGAAATTAGGGACTACTAAGCAGCTGCCACCGTTTTAGCACCAGCTCCTGGCTCCCAAGTACAGCCCGCGCTGTGTTGTCACAGCTGCCCCGTGGAGGTTTGATCACACAGCTGGATCGCGCGCCAGTGACCGCTCCACGGCTTTGGCAACTCGTCCAGTGTTACACTAACTTTTTTGTTTCTCAATCATAAGCAAATTAAAGCAGGCAGCTGCAACATCATCAATAGGTTAGATTCATTAGCTGTTCTCGGTATGAAATAAACAGGAAAATGAAGCTCTCCTTGATCTTAATTAGTTCTTATAAAAGTTGGCAGGGCAACAAAGACCTTTGTACACTCCTTTATTTTTATAAGAGACTTGCCTGAAAGAAAAACCTCAGACATGTAATTTCCTTTTTTTTTTCTCTCTCCCCCTTTTTTTTATCCCCTCCCCTCCCCTGCTTAATGCCCTCAGTCAGAGGCTAACCCAGCGCCCTCCCTCCGAGGGTAGAGAGAAAGGCGGTTTGGCAAGGGGTTACGCTATGTCTCTTGTGTGCGGATCGGGGCACGTCCTTGGAGAGCCTGCACAAGCTGTTTCCACAGTGATAGGCCACGCTCCGTATTTACAGTCTCCCGTACGCGTAATTCATCCGCGGGAGAAGCCTTGAGCCGAGCGCCGTGTGGTTCCACAATCATTACCGCTGGCTCTGGGCCATGCCACATCACCCAGCAGTACAAATTTGATCTGGATCGGGTGTGGGCACATGACTGCATTTTTTTGTCGAATTAGCAGAGCGCCTCGTGAGGGTTTTACGCTGCCTGCCTGCTTTTATCCCGGTCGCAGAGGAACGCGGGGTGCCTGGGCCGTGGAGAGTCGGGGCTGTGTGGGCAACCGATGCCCATTGTAGCTGCCGTCCTGACGGGGCACAACCAACCTCTCAAAGTTTCCTTTGAATTAATTGAATTGGCGGGGAGCATCTCCGTGGGGGCAGCGCTTCATGTCATGTACGCCGTGGCACTGGGTGGCTGGCAGCAGAAACCCCCAAAATATGGTGGATGAGAAACTTAACATGAGCCAGCAGTGTGCTCTTGCAGCTTGGAAGGCCAATGGTATCCTGGGCTCCATCAGAAGAGGAGTGGCCAGCAGGGACAGGGAGGTGATTGTCCCTCTCTACTCTGCCCTCATGAGGCCCCATCTGGAGTCCTGTGTCCAGGTCTGGGGGCCCACAATACAAGAAGGATGTGGAACTGTTGGAGAGGGTTCAGAGGAGGGACACAAAGATGATCAGAGGGCTGGAGCACCTGCCCTACAAAGAGAGGCTGAGGGAGCTGGGCTTGTTCAGCCTGGAGAAGAGAAGGCTGCGGGGGGACCTCATTGCAGCCTTCCAGTACCTGAAGGGAACATACAAACAGGAGGGGAATCAACTTTCTAACAGGGTAGATAATGGCAGGACAACGGGGAATGGATTAAAGCTAAAGGAGGGAAGGTATAGATTAGATATTAGGGGGAAGTTTTTTACAGAGAGAGTGGTGAGGTGCTGGAACAGGCTGCCCAGAGAGGTGGTGGATGCCCCGTCCCTGGAGGTGTTCAAGGCCAGGTTGGATGGGGCCCTGGGCCCCCCTGTGTAGATCCAGGCCTGGAGGTTGGTGTCCCTGCCTGTAACAGGGGGGTTGGAACTCTATGATCCTTGGGGTCCCTTCCAACCTATGCCATTCTATGATTCTATGATTATGACACTGTCAAACGCTGGCTTGTCCCATCGCCACAGACAAGTGTGGAGGAGTCGTAATTCTTCTGACTTGTGCTGTTTTCCCCAGAATTTACCTGTGCTTCACACTTGTACGGTGTTCTGGCCTGTATATACTTTGTAAGGTGCAGTTTTGTGGTGAGCTGAAGACAATGTAAGACTTTACTGCTGCTGAAAAGGCATGACATCACCACTTCCATTGCATCAGATCTAGTAATGATGCTAGTCACGGAGTGAGTCAGACTAACAAGTTGATGTAATTGAATATTAGGGAAAAAAAACAATAATTGAAAAAATCAAGGAAAGTTTGGACTGCTCCTTTGCTGGCAGCCCTCGGAGTAATTTGAGCCAATTGTAAGCCCACGGATTCAGACTTGGAGCTTCAGCTCTGAGTATTTTCTAGCCGAAAGGTCTTGTTGTAATATAGGGAGGGTAGGGGGGGAAAGCCCCTTAGAACAGTTGTGATAAATGCATAACTATGAAACTACTAATTTAATTAACTGTTACTCTGCTGAATTATTGGGCAATATTTCCACTGGCTTATTCTACATCTACTATGTAGAGAATAGCATTCGTGATTATGTTTTGGGTTTTTTTTTATGCTAATTCAATAAATTTTTGGGAATATTTGCTTTCTTCCAGTAAGTGACATTCAGAGTAAAAAACCCAGAGACTTCTGTATCCATTGACCTGAAATTTCTTTACTTCTGCACCTACATATTGCTTTATTTTTATTATTAGTTTTGACCCAAACACTAGACAGACATTCCTTTTTGTATCTAGATAGCAGGATTTAAAGATCAGCACTCATCAGCACTTTAGAAAGAGTTTATCTTTCTCAGCCATCAATTAAGCAAGCGTTTCTGAGACAGGGCAATAAATCCTATGTGAAGATTAATGAAGCTTTAGAAAGAAATGGCTACTGACCACTACCACCTCCACTGCATCCCCTCCCTCCCAGAACTTTGTAGGTAAGTATCCAGCTTGTAGGAATTTGGGAGATGATAATTAGGGGGTTGGCACAGGATGGAACTGAGGACTATGCTGGGGATTTCAGGAAAGAGCTTGCTTAGGCAAAAACTGTGGGAGGTGTCAAAGAGCAGTTTAAGAAAACTATGTGAAGGAGGAACAAGTAGAGAGGACTGTCAGGTGCTGGAGGAAGGTTGTACCTGGTGGGGAGGCCTGAAAGCAGCTGTTGATTCCAAATGAGCAGGTACTGAGAAGATGTGGTACCACTGTTTCCTAATCTGTTTCTAGTAAAATGAGCTCAGAAATAGGTCAGGGCACTCATTTATTCTGTTCAAGCTAATCTTCCTGATTTGTAGCTGTAGCTGATTAGGCTCTGCTAAAATTAATAACCCTGCTACCAAAACCGTGTGCTTGGTAGCAATAAGTGGTAGAATATAATGCCTTAAAGTGACACAGTTGTTTGCAAACCAAATTATCGGGGGCCTGCCTGAATGAGGAATTAGGGGACTCTCTTACTTCACTTCTATGTGAAGCCTTATATAACTCACCTCTGAGTTGTCAAAGCTAAATAAACTAGGGGCTTCGCAGCCTTTACTTTTCAGGAAGAAACTGAACTTAAAGCTGGAGAGGTTATTATGATTTATGACTTAGTTCCTTTTGTCTTCCTTAGCAAGAAACCGTAACAACCTTGCGGGTTACGGCCGCCTCTGTGACCTACTTGAAATTAGGGGGGGTCGACAGAACTTTCTGCTAAAGTACAGATGAAAAAGAAATTTCCCAGAACTTCACTATGTTATTGAAAAAGTTCAGTACGTTACTATTACTTAAAGCTTCATTCTTAAGCCTCTAATTTCATTTTTAGATTAACCCCCCCCCCCCCCCATATACGTGTCACTGGAACAGGTTGCCCAGAGAGGTGGTGGAGGCCCCATCCCTGGAGACATTCAAGGTCAGGCTTGATGAAGCTCTGAGCAACCTGATCCAATCTAGTTAAAGGTGTCCTTGCCTACTGCAGGGGGGGTTGGACTAGGCGACCTTTAAAGGTCCCCTCCAACCTAACACATTCTGTGATTCAGCTCAGCAGCCCACCAAGCCTTCAAACCGGATTTACTGGAATGAGGCAGGAAGTTACAGTCCTGGATTGCTTCCCTGCGTCAAACTGACCATGTAAAGGCGTGAGCAATTTGGATATGCAACTGACTGTTCATTTAAGGTTCATACTTCTTGAGTTTGCTGCTTTTTTTTTTCCACTACTGCAGTTGTTGAAAAATATTAAAAAAACAACATATATTTAAAATGAGATATTCTATGTGAATAGTAACAGAAGGTCACAATATGTTCAGAGAATTCAAATATATGAATGTTCTCTTATGAATACTTATTTCTTGTATAGATGGAGTTGCAGATGGGTTACCAGATGGAATACCTTCCTTCCAATATCGTTGTATGTGTTTAAAAATGGATGCTATGCAATCGTATTATTTAAATCAATTCTGTTATTACTTTTGAAGCTGTAATGACAGTAACTATTCTGTAACAGAGAAATATGGCAAGGGAAATGTAATTTCTTGATGTAAAATTGTTTGGCTTCTCTGAGAGCTAAAAAGGCTCCCTCTGAAGAGGGGACCTTAAACCAGGTCTCCCTTCTTTGAGGACTGTTTGAATATCTAGCAAGTAGCATGCAATACAGTTCAGGGAGGACACTGGATCTCCAGGAGCATGTGAAGCAGAACTGGCTAAAAAGAAATGACAGGGAGAACATTTTTGGGACATAGCTGCTTCAGAAGCATTCTTCCCTTGTTAACAAAAATCAATCCCTGTGCCTGAGCCAGAGGCCCAGTGCATTTTGGCAGAAGCATCCTTTTCCACTTGCTCAGTCTTTTGCCCTTTGATTAGCTTGCTCAGCTGGATGTTATTAATGTTGACATCACCATGGCAAAATATTAAAAAATAAAAGATGGATCCTGCCCAGAGAGTGAAAAAATAGTACACACTACCACTGTCTGCAGCCTTTCTCAATGTACATGTACTCTCCTCTCATTGACCTACCATGCTTTACTCAAATACTCACCCTTGCTTGGTTTGGGTCTTTTTTTTTTTTTCCCAGACCCCCATTTGTGCCCCTGTGAAAAACTATCAACCAGTGAGAGCTCTTGTTCCAGTCTCCTCACCTGCCTTCTTTCTCTTGGCACTTCTGCTCAGTCACCAGAATAAATCCCAACATCCCTGCTAATGTTTTTACCAACTCTTTGGTGCAGAAATTAGTAATAACAGTAATCACACTAGGGGAGTTTTGGGGAAAGGAAGCAGGGCCACCCAGAGCCAGTTGGCCAGGACTGTGTCCAGATGACTTTTGAGTATCTCCAGGGAGGGAGACTCCACCACCTCTCTGGGCAACCTGTGCCAGTGCTCGGTCACCCTCACAGGGAAAAAGTGTTTCCTGATGTGCCCATTGCGTTTGGTCCTGTCATGGGCACCGCTGAAAATGCCCTGGCTCCACCTTTTTAGTTCTCTCCCATCCAGTGTTTTTATACATTGATGAGTTTTCCCTAAACCGCCTCTTCCCCAGGCCGACCAGTCCTATGTCTCTCAGCCTTTCCTCACAGGAGAGATGCTCCTGTCCCTTTGTTGTCTTTGTGACCCTTTCACAGATTCACACAACTGTAGGGGTTGGAAGGGACCTCCAGAGATCATCAAGTCCAACCCCCCTTGCCAAAGCAGGTTCCCCAGAACAGGTCACACAGGTAGGTGTCCAGACAGGTCTTGAATGTCTCCACAGATGGAGACTCCACAACCCCCCTGAGCAACCTATTCCAGTGCTCTGTCACCCTCACCGTGAAAAAGTTATTCTGCATATTGGTGTGGACTCTTTCTAGTATATCCATTTCTCTGTCATATTGAGGGGGTCTCATCCGGACACATAACTCCAGACCTGACCTCACCAGTGCTGAGTAGAGGGGGGAGGATCACCTTCCTTAACCTGCTGGCTTTACTAAAGTACGTCAGCAAGATAATTTATTTTACTCCCCAATTACCTCAGAGTAAAATCAGAGATTCTCTTTCCCTTTCACTTTTGGAAGAGTCAGAAGCTGTCGGCTCTCCGTGCAGAGACAGGAGTGCTCTGTCTGACCACTGGCACCTCCTTCAGGCTTTGATGATGTCAATACTAACGCCTGCCAGGTTCAACAAACCAAGAGAACAGTTCAGCTTTTAAGCTCTGTCTTTCCTTGCCTTGGAAGCTAAAAATTCACACCACTGTTGAGCAATGGTGCCAGTCCTTTCATGCATGTATGTGTACGTACCAGTCTTTCAGCTCCAGGCTCTTAGTTCCTGAACTTGCCATGAGCCCAGAAAAGGAGGATGCTGTGGGAGGAAGGACTGGAGTGACTCAGAGTTCTTCAACCCTTAGCTCTGGCTGTGTGTAACTGTAGGCTTCTGAAGCAACCCTGGACCTTCTGCTCTGTCTGGGCCATGGTTCAAATTTTTATAGGCTGATATGCAACTTTACATTTCCAGACGTGTTCTGATTTGTCTCTTCTGAAATGTGTGCAATGTATAAATGAAATGTAAAGTGTAAGTAAGACTTCTTCAGTATAAGGTTCTTGTGGGACTAGGATTGCCTTTTAGTTTTGCATTGCCTGCTGCAGCAAGGTTGTGGTACACTACGTGGTGTTACGATGCAAGAAATAAAAATTAATGAGAAGAATGACTGGGAAATGAATTATACGTTTTATTCTTCTAAATCATGTAGCTGCTCTGACAAAAGAGTTAACGACCATTCATTAAAGCCTGACTCTTTTAAAGTTTCATTAGAACCACAGAATCACAGGGGTTGGAAGGGACCTCCAGTGATCATCGGGTCCAACCCCCCTGCCAGAGCAGCTCCCTAGGACAGGTTGCACAGGTAGGTGTCCAGACGGGTCTTGAATATCTCCAGAGAAGGAGAGTCCACCACCTCCCTGGGCAGCCTGTCCCAGGGCTCTGTCATGCTCACTGTGAAAAAGTTCTTCTGCATGTTGGTGCGGAACTGCCTGTGCTCCAACTTGCAGCCATTGCCCCTTGTCCTGTCCCCACAGACCACTGAAAAGGGGCTGGCCATTTCCCTCTGTCTCCCACACTTTATATATTTATAAACATTGATCAGATCCCCTCTCAGTCTTCTCAAGACCGAACAGTCCCAGCTCACTCAGCCTTTCCTCATTGGGGAGATGCTCCAGGCCCTTAATCATCTTCGTAGCCCTTCTCTGGACTCTCTCCAGGAGATCCCTGTCTCTTTTATACTCCAAGTGGGGCCTGACCAGGGCAGAGTAGAGGGAGACAATATGCGTAGGATATAGAATCCTCAAAGGAGAAGGGGGTGGGGGGGGGGGAGGTTTTGCGGGTATCGCGTTAAATTTTCCTTCAAACAAGCGAACAGAAGGCGGCAAGGGAGCGGCCGCAAGGGAGGCGGCGGAGGCTGCAGCAGCGGCGGCCGGAGGCACCAGAGGGAGCTGTGCTCACACGGAACTGGCGGGCGAGGCCGACCAGGGGGCTGCCGAACAGAGCGACGTGGTCCCTGCTGACAGCGTCTGTGTAGCACCTGAGTGCAGAGGATTTGGGTAACCGCAAAAGGATTTTGTTTTCTTCCTTCTCCCCACCCGCCCCCGCCTTCCACCACCACTTAATTTCTCCTTTACCCTTCCAAAGCACACTTCGGGTTCGCTTTTTGTTAGAGGGATAAACTCATTTCCAAGGCTGAGATCGTGCAAGGTGGTTGAACAATCCGGTTTACTGGATCACAGAACCACAGACGGGTTTGGGGCAGAGATCACCCAGTTCCCACCCCTTTCCCGTGGGCAGGGACACCCCCCGCCAGACCAGGCTGCCCAAAGCCCCATCCAGCCCGGCCTTGGACACTGCCAGGGAGGGGAAGCTCTGCAACAAATAGAATTATCTGTACTTACTCTGTTGTTAATGTCCAGGAAAAGATATTTTGACTGTTGTATTTTGACTTCTAACACCTATGAAAAACACTCAAAGTTAGGCCTTGTCCCAATCAAAAGCTAAAATTTCAGGGCATCCTTGAAATTAAAGGCCATACCAAAGAACAAGAGAAACATTAAAATCACATGCTTCACAGGAAAAAGCATCCACTTAATTTTTAATTTTTTTTTATGAGCTGTCACACTGTTCCTTCCTTTTTCAAGAATAGTGGCTTTTGTATGATCATAACTAATTATGCTTGAGGGTTTCTAAAATGGATTTATGGTTCCAGCCTGGCAGGTGAATCTAAGCACAAACTCACCGACTCTTGCCAAAGCAGACTTTACTGGGTTATGGGGCTCCATTACTCCATTTGCAGGACTTTAGTCTACACAAAACTGTACTCTGTGTCTGTGGCAAGATTTAGGTACTAGGGTGGTGTAGAGAGGCCCCTGTGGGAGGAAGTCAGGGGCTGGACACAGCCAGCTCCACAACAGACCTACCACAGGACACAGATAAGTCCACCAGCCAAGCTGGTGGCACCTCCAGGAAAGCATTTTTAAGACCAAAACACTGCATGGTAGCGAGAGACAGCGCTGCAAACACTGAAGTCAGAGAATGAGGATGAGGAGGAGGTGCTCCATGTGCCCAAGCAGAGATTCCCCTGCATCCTGGGGGGAAGACCATGATGGAACAGGTATTTTGCTGCAGGCTGTGGAAAGGAGGACGATGCCAGAGCGGGCACCAACGCTACTGCCCATCTACCCTATGCCAGAGATGAGGGATATTTCCTGAAGGAACTGTGGTCCATGGAGAGAAGCCCATGCAGGAGGAGTGGATTCTCCTGACAAGAAAGACGGCCTATGGAGCACTCACACTGGAGCAGTCTGGGAAGGACACATCCTGGAGCAGGAGAAAAGTGTAAGGAGGAAGGAGCAGCAGAGAGGAGCGGCTCCTCTCTGCTCACCACAGCCCCCCATTCCCTGTCCACCAAGGGCATAGGGGAGTTGGGAATGGAATGAAGTTGAGCCCAGAAATGGGCTGGTGAGGGGAAGGCATTAACTCTTGTCTTTGTTTCTCACTATCCAAATCTATTTTAATTGGCAATAAATTAATTTTCCCTAAGTTGAGCTTTCCCCCATGTAGCAAAACATGATGGTAACAAGTGATCTCCCCGTCTTTGTCTGGACCCATTAGCTTTTCATCTTATTTCCCCCTCCTTTTCTGTTGAGGAAGGGGAGTGAGAGAGCAGGTGGGTGGGGGTCCAACAGCCAGGCAAGGTCAACCCACAGCAAAACCAGATCATTTGGAACTGGTATTTGGTTCCAATGATGACATACTTAGAGTAATTGGGGTTTTATGTCTCTAGAATTTGCAGCCCTCTATTCCAAGTGGACAGGAATGGCTCTTCTGACTTTTTCATTATACAATTTAGAGAGGGTCGACTAAAGTAAGAAAAGACACCCAACATCTGTTTTGATATGAAAATTTACAAGAACACAGGAAGAGTCCTAAAGGGACCTCTTCAGTTATTTGTGTTCTGGAAGAGGCTGTATAGTAAACCTAAGCTATGGCTGGTCTCAAAGAACTGGAGTTTTGAGCATGACTGCTACAGCTTTAAACAACTTTAATACATTTGTGATGAAAAAAGACAAACTCAAGATCCTGTCAAGAATAAAGCACAGAAGAACAACTAACTAAATATGTGGATGTCCCATATTTTTTGGTGTCATTAACTCTTGGATATATCAGCCTTTAGGCCCATGAATGTTTTATTTGTTCTTTCATAGCTCTTCCTGAGAGATAACCAATGGGATACTGGACAAACAAACAAAAAGAGTAATCAGACTCCACTGACCTGTTTAACCTTGATTGTGAAGGATGAAAAGCAGCAGCCGCCTTCTGTGGAACTGGGCTTCTGGTGGCACTCGCCTGTTTCCCTTTGGATTATATCAGCATAAAGACCTCAAGATCCTGAACTGATAATGTTGTGAGTTTGTACATGCCAGACTGTGTTCCATCACTTTTTGAAGCAGGTATGTTACTTAACTCCCCTTGCTTTATTTTTCAGTGCAAACCCAAATGAATGAGGGGTATGGTAGGGAAAAAAAGGGCTTATTGTTATTATTACAGCCCCTGGATAAACCAGTTAATCCTGGCTATTAAAAATTTGTGCAGAAAAAGTTGAAGTTAACTGGGGTCCCATCCTCTTAGGAGGTGTGGAATTGCTATCAGAATTTGGATTGTCTTTTAATAAATTTCATTGTCATTCAACAAAGAGAACAGTATTTTCTTGACTCTTCTACTGCAGCAAAAATAGCTGGCTTGAAAATAGGATTCTAAAGTAATTTCAGGCATCAGGAATGCCTCTACTACTAAATCATAACTACTAAATCTATCTTCCTTAATGAGGGGAATATAACTTTTTCTAGAAAAATGTCATTGTACTTTTAGCATTTTATGGGACTGCTTTAAATAAGTAAGACATAACTTTCAGTTGCTAAACCTTCAAGGTGATTAATCACTAAAACACCGAATAGGGTGGTGAGCTTAAATTTCCATAGCTGACTGGGTTATTAAAATTATTTTATGAGAAAACACAAATTACATGACATTTTAGTTCTTCAGGAAAAAAAAAAACCAACATTATAACTTTATTTTATTCTCCAGGGCTGCCATGGAGCTAAAGAGCATCATGTAACAGAATTTTTAGATAACCCTGTCTATCTCTGACTTCACAAGGTTGCCCACCATTGCTTTGTGCATCAGCAGGCTTGGTGTGCCCTGCATGATTCCAGTGTGATCAGGATCGATCCCAGGATTATGTTAAATATGCTCTGGAGATACCATTATTAACTAGGAGCGTTGTAACTACTGCAGGTTGTAAAGTAGTATCTATAAGCTTGTATAGCATTTCATTCTTGTTACTTTAAAAATGAAAGTTCAGTTGGTCCATTTAGCTGATGACTTGTGTACAGCACTTAAAAGTAGGGTTTTTTTTCCCAGTAAATCACAAGACCTTAGACTGTGTCTTAGCCTATTAGAAAATTAAAACTCCAAAGTAAATATGAATAAATTTAGGTCTTTCAGATACTATGTGCCAGAGTTACTCAGTTTATTAAATTTCTGTGTGTACTTACATGGTATTTTATTTTCTTTTTGGTATGAAAGAAAGCTGAAGATCTTAAATGTGTTACGTGGCTGCTTCTGAACCAAAATGTGGCCTAGTAAATAATACATGAGCAATGGCAAGATAGTGTTTCTAGCTCAGCAGTGAGAAGGGTGAAATAGCAGAGTGGGTAGTCTTATCTAACAAAACAGGTTCTCCGATTTTTTCTTATGGCTGGGGTTAGAGCTCACGTTTTCTGGGATCGTTTCTCAATGTTTGAGAAGGGGGCTAAGAAAAACACCCTAAGAAATAAAGAGGTTGTGGTGAGAGTTTTGTTGTGGCAAGTCTGCCATCAAAGAGCTTGCAGCTTGCTCTTAGGAATAACAGGTATCTATATACCTGGTGGTTTAGATTGCGGTTTATATGAGTTCCTTCATGCCATTGCCTAGCATTAGCTGGGTCTAGTTTAAAAACATCTGGTTCTTCAAATCCAGAAGGATGAACTATGAACTGTAAGGAGGTAGTAGAGCCACTCAGTGGAGAATCACTTGTCTGCTTTGCCCCTGTGATGAAAGAAGGAACGAACGATTGATCTGAAGTGGACTAAATCTCTCAGCCTGTGCTTAGCCTTTATCTGCAGTGTAAGAGCACCTTGTTAAACTTTATTGCAAGCTCATGGATTCAGCCCAAAGTCTTGTATCTCAAATGAGGTAGGACCCTGATTGATAACAACATTTCCCATGCATAAGTTTGCCATAAACAATTACTTTATAATACTGAGGTCAATTCTGAGGTATCTGGTCTCACTGCCTAGGACCAGGTTCATTCCACCTGTCCTCAGGTACATGAGTTTGGAATTAAGTCATCCTGAGCATGCTGGAGATGTAACAGGGAGAAAGTGCTTGGTCAGTTGTCCTCTAAGTAATTCTGTTCTGGCTGATGATAATATAAGGAGGTAGTTTGACTAAGCTTCAGACTTAATCACTAATCATAGGCAGCCAAAATCAATTAGGCTGAATCTGGATCCCTGTGTTCAGAATGCAAAAAATCACTGCTGTGTTGTGTTAGGTGTGAAGCTTTTACCCAACTACAAGAAGCCAACAGCCTTAAAAAAACAGTACAGTTTTTCTTCTAAGACTTAGAAAAGATGGATGTAAAGAAACACACTGTGGTGGGATGACCCTGGCTGGAGGCCAGGTTCCCACCAAAGCCACTCTATCACTCCCCTCCTCAGCTGGGCAGGGGAGAGAAAATATAATTAAAGGCTCGTGGGTCAAGATAAGGACAGGGAGAGATCACTCACGAATTACTGTCATGGGCAAAACAGACTCAACTTAGAAAACAATAGTCTAATTTATTACCAATCAAACCAGAGTTGGATTATGAGAAATAAAACCAAATCTTAAAACAGCTCTCCCCATCCCTCCCATTTTCCTGGGCTGAACTTCACTCCTGATTTCTCTCCTTTCTCCACCTACAGCAGCACAGGGGGATGGGGAACGGGGGTTGCAGTTAGTTCATCATGAGTTGTCTCTGCTGCTTCTTCCTCCCCAGGGGGAGGATTCCTCACACTCTTTCCCTGCTCCAGCACAGGGTCCCTGTCATGGGAGACAGTCCTTCACCAACTTCTCCAACATGAGTCCTTCCCATGGGAGCTTCAGTTCTTCACAAACTGCTCCAACGTGGGTCCCTTCCATGGGGTGCAGTCCTTCAAGACCAGACTGCTCCAGCATGGTTTCCCCACAGGATCATAATTTCCCCAGCAAACCTACTCCATTTTGGGCCCCTCTCTCCACAAAGCCACAGGTTCTGCCAGGAGCTTGCTCCACTGTGGGCTTTCCATGGGGTCACAGCCTCCTTTAGAGGTCTCCACCTGCTCTGGCATGGGGTCCTCCACTAGCTGCATGTGGAATCTCTACTCCCCATCATCTTCCATGGGCTGCAGAGGGACAGCCTGCCTCACCATGGTCTTCTTCACAGGCTGCAGGGCAATCTCTGCCCCAGCACCTAAAGCACCTCCTCCTCCCCTTCTTCACTGACCTTGGTGTCCACGAAGTTTCTCAGATCATCTCACTCCTCTCTCTGGCTGCATAAGCTGCTACTAGGCTTTTTGTCCCCCTTCTTAAATATACTATCCCAAAGGTGCTACCACCATCACTGATTGGCTGGGCCTTGGCCAGCACCAAGTCTCTCTTGGAGCCAGCTGGTGTTGGCTCTGTCAGACCTAGGGGAAGCTTCTAGCAGCTTTTTGCAGAACTCACCCCTGTGGCCCCCCTGCTACCAAAACCCTGCCATGCAAACCCAAAACACACAACTAAAACTAGGTTAAAATACTATGTGCAGGCATTAGGAAATTTCAGTGAGAGCAACATCAAACCTTTAATAGGAACAGTGACACCTAACACAAAAGCTTCTGTTCTTTGGTTTTTGCTTTTCCATTTTCCCAAATAATTTTAAAACACCTCAAGAGATGGAGGATAGTTTAGAGGAATTTTATTCTAGTTTTGCTTTTACATATTCTTAACCTTTTACTATTCAAAATCTATTAGGATTACCAACAAGACATATTATCCATATATATTTGCAGTGCCTGCTATTTTAAATTTTATTCTACATTAACAGCTTTGGTAATGAAGTGCTAACATGGCTGAACAAAGGCAACGTGCTTTGTCAACATCAGGGGAAGCATTATATGAAATCCTGTCCCTAGAGAAGGGAGCTACACATGATGAGATTAAGAAGTCCTACAGGTATGTAAAATATGTGCTTTGCAACATGTCTAAAAATGCCTGTGATCTGGCATGGTCATGACGGTAAAACCTGTTGAGGTACTTGCACTGTAGACATTATTGGGTACAATCTATTATACTTCTCAGAGAAGAAAGAGAGAAAGCCAGTGCAGAAAAGTGCTCTAATAATGATTCAAGAACTAGAGTAAGAAACATAAGGAGTTTGAGCAGCTGACTTTGTCAAAAAAGAAGACAACTGACAAGGTTATCTGATTATAGTGTGCAATAACTTTGAAGGGGGAAGATGCTAGATGTGAGAGAGTCCTTCACTTTATGAGGGTGGGCATAACCAAAACCAGTGCTTGGAATCAAAAAGCAATTTGAGCTGAAAAAGAGGCACATGGTTTTAACAGTAAGCGTAACCAACTGCCAAAACATACTGGCACAGGAAACAGTAGGTCCTCTATTGAAAAAGAAGAGAGGATTTTAAGATAAGTTGTACTCAAACACAAGTTATAGAACTGGTGAAAAGTATTTTATTGTTGAAATGTAACAAGACCTAGAAGTAAGACTAGAAGGCTTTATGGGTTGATTTGCTCTTAAATCTGTTCTGCTGCTATTAAAAAGAGAAAGAACTCTAAATGTCAGGAGTGAAATAGATGTTCTGTTCTTGACATCAAAATATGCCACACATGTAATAACAGGTTTAATAAACATAGTAAAAGTTTTATTACAACATCACTCTGGGTGGTGTTGGTTGCACCATATTACCAGCCAAATTTTAAACCAGCTTGCTTTTCCTATCAAATGCAAGAATATATTTGAACTGGGGGGAAAAAAAAGAAAAAGAAGAAGTTATGCAATAGATCAACTTGCATTGTGTTTAGTTTGGATGTTGCTGGGAGTCTGTCCTCTGTGGTTTGGAACAAATTGAGTCTCTCTTGTTTCTGCTCCTGAAGGCATACATTCTGTAGAGTTAGGAGAAGTAGTGAATGATCAAACACTTCACAAGGTGGAGGGAAAACTAGTGACATCTCATGATGCTGTCGTCTTGCATAACTATACCACTGGGGGATAAACTCACTACAGTATCAAATTCACTCATGACTTGCACCTTCTCTGTCCCTGTAGTACACGCTGGCTGTAGAAACCATCTTCTGTATCAATCTTTACGCTTTCCTGTTGCATTTACATTTAAATTTATGAAAAGGAGGCCTTCTTTAATCCCCAAAGGACAGAGTTGTCATGGAAGAATGTAGAAAGGAATTAACTATATTTAATGCTGAACATGGAGAAGGATGATTTACACAGTGATCTATGGTAAAACCGATAGTGGTGTTTTATCCATCTTTATTAGTAATTACAGCAAAAAAAAAAGGGCTGCTTCTGACTAAAGTGGAAATGTCAGAGGGATTGACTTTTAATGGAGTAGCTGTAAATATTTGCAAGATAAAATGATGAGTCAGTCCCATAGATTTGCTTTAATTATCTTTTAATTTATGCTAATCCAAAAATCTGCTCCTGAACTGGTAATCTTTAGCACAAGGTATAAAACCAGCAATACCTGATTATGAATTTCCTGCCATTATTAATTAAGTCAGTATTAATCATACTACCACAACCCAGGGCAAAATTTACTTTTTAATAAACATGACAGAGGTACCTCTCTGTGCTTTTATTTGGAGTTTGGCACAAAAAATCAGCAAGTAGAGCTCGCACAATTCTAATCAGCAGAACTTCAAGGACGTTTATTTATGTTCAATACCCTACCAATACAAGGCATTTTTTGCAAAAAAAAAACCCTTAAATGGTAATTTGAATTCTGTTTTTAAGTCTAACAGGGAAGTAACAGGCAGAGATATCACATTTTATATGTGTTTTTCAAAACTTAAAAAAAGATTGAATTTAAGAAAATATTTACATGGAAATAAGTACACTGACATCTCTATGAGAGACTGCATATGGGAGATTCAGGATTACAAATGAGAATATGTGGAGTACCCCAAAATACAATTATTGACTAGAAAAAAAAGAACAAGAATCTACATATATTGTGTGAATGGCCTCGGTTATTCTTTGATCCAGCAAGAGATGCTACCCTGATCCGAGCAGACAATAAAACAGTACTCTAGGCAAAAAGACCTGTGTCCAGACAAGGCGAATGAAAAGCATTGGAGAATGCAGGTATTGATCCCACTGCCTCTCACATGCTAAGCGAGCGCTCTACCACTTGAGTTAATTCCCCAGCCCATGGCTGCTGCACGAGACCCTCTCCCGTCCCAGGCACCCAGCCCTGCACAGGGATGCTCTGCACCCAAAGCCAATTGGTCACTCCTTATCAACCTCGGTATCTCATACCCCACCACCCACTCATGCTCCTGAGGGAGGTTGTCCCTGAGAACCCCAGTGCTCGGGACAACCATCCACTGTCCAAGCTTCACCTTGAAGGGTCTTGTCTCACAGAATTGTAGCCTTGCGATCACAGACTCATAGAATCATGGAACAGTAGGTTGGATTGAATTGGAAGGGGCCTCAAACATCACCTAGTAGCAGCCCCCAAACCATGGGTCGGGACACGTGCCAGTAGACCGGCTTGCCCAAAGCCCTGTCCAAGCCCTGCCCTGAATAGTGCCAGGGACTGGGGCATCCACAATGCCCCTGGGCAGCCGGGTCCAGTGTCTCACCACCACCACAGTAAAGAATTCTGTCCTTGCATTGAATCTAAAGCTGCTGCCTTCCCACTTCGAGCCATTGGCTCTGGTCCTTTCACCGCAGGCCCTGAGAAAGAGGCAGTCTCCAGCTGTTCCATAGGCCCCCTTCAGCTGTTCCCCAGCAAAGCAAAGGGCTCAGGGCTGGGCAGCCCTGGAAGGGGAGCCAGGCAGGCCCGGGCAACAGGCAGAGGTGCCCCAGGATGTGTTGCAGAGCCAAAAGGGCACTCCTTCGAGCCGGAGTTGAACCAGCGACCTAAGGATGGCCGTGCAAGGGAGCCTACAGTCCTCCGCTCTACCAGCTGAGCTATCGAAGGAACCACAGGCCTGCCACACCTCCTGCCTTCATCACACACTCAGACAACCCTTCAGCTCTCACACCACAACCCATACCTGGATGCTTCTCCTTAGACAGCAAAAGACAACCTTTTGCCTTACACCCACAGCACACAGAACCTCTCAGGGTCCACAGAAAAAGAAGGGCCCAAAAAACCTGATCATCCCTCTCTTGTTTCACCACAGGATCTTTACTGCTCATCGCTGTCTGGATGCACCACGTGCTTCCCACAGAGCCCTCGGGACCCTGGCAAAGGACCCTGTGTCCTGCAAAGGGAAATGAAAAGCATTGGAGAATGCGGGCATCGATCCCACTGCCTCTCACATGCTAAGCGAGCGCTCTACCACTTGAGCTAATTCCCCTGCCCATGGCCTCTGCATGAGGTCCTCTCCTGTCCCAGGCACCCAGCTCTGCTCAGGGATGCTCTGCACCCAAAGCCAGCACCTCCCAATGACCTCATTCCACTCCCCCTCCCCACTCTCCCCCTACATACCTCAGGTACGTGGCCCCTGACAACCCATTGCTCAAGGTCAAGAATCAAAATCCCCTGAGGGCTTCAAAAAGACCACGTGCATTTGACTTTCTGAACCTCAAAACAACTTGGTGTGCTGCATTTTCCTTGCATGAACATACCTCAGTACGTCTTGGTAGGGCTTGGCCATCATTTGCACAGGACATATGTGGAAGAAGAAACTCGACCACTTTCCTACCTTATGAGAGTCCCTGCTCTGGGACTGCAGCTTGTCCATGGTGCCTGCTGATGCTGAGCCTGGCCATGACATTTGGATGTCAGTAGACCCCTTGAAATACCAGGTCCTTGCAGTGGTCCATGGAACTTCCTTTCCACATCATGACTGAGATGAAAGGTTCCGTAGATCTCCTACTTTCCACCAGCCAGTTCTTTTGGCATCAGGTGCTCCATTACAACCACATCAGCGCTAGCTCAGTGTGCAATTTTCTGGTGAGGAGACAAAGGTTCTGCAGGATGTGTTGCAGAGCCAAAAGGGCACTCCTTCGAGCCGGAGTTGAACCAGCGACCTAAGGATGGCCGTGCAAGGGAGCCTACAGTCCTCCGCTCTACCAGCTGAGCTATCGAAGGAACCACAGCCCTGCCACACCTCCTGCCTTCTGCACACACTCAGACAACACTTCAGCTCCCACATGACTCCCCATACCTGGACGCTTCTCCTCAGAGAGCAAAAGACAACCTTTTACCTTACACCCACGGCACACAGAACCTCTCAGGGTCCACAGAAAAAGAAGGGCCCCAAAAAACTGACCATCCCTCTCTTGTTTCACCACGGGATCTTTACTGCTCATCACTGTCTGGGTGCACCACATGCTCCCCACAGAGCCCTCGGGACCCTGGCAAAGGGCCCTTTGTCCAGCAAAGGGAAATGAAAAGCATTGGAGAATGCGGGCATCGATCCCGCTGCCTCTCACATGCTAAGCGAGCGCTCTACCACTTGAGCTAATTCCCCTGACCATGGCCTCTGCACGATGTCCTCTCCCATCCCAGGCACCCAGCCCTGCACAGGGATGCTCTGCACCCAAAGCCAGCACCTCCCAATGACCTCATTCCACTCCCCCTCCCCGCTCTACCCCTACATACCTCAGGTACGTGGCCCCTGACAACCCATTGCTCAAGGTCAAGAATCAAAATCCCCTGAGGGCTTCAAAAAGACCACGTGCATTTGGCTTTCTGAACCTCAAAACAACTTGGTGTGCTGCATTTTCCTTGCATGAACATACCTCAGTACGTCTTAGTAGGGCTTGGCCATCATTTGCACAGGACATATGTGGAAGAAGAAACTTGACCACTTTCCTACCTTATGAGGGTCCCTGCTCTGGGACTGCAGCTTGGCCTTTGCTTGCCCATGGTGCCCGCTGATGCTGAGCCTGGCCATGACATTTGGATGTCAGTAGACCCCCAGAAATACCAGGTCCTTGCAGTGGTCCATGGAACTTCCTTTCCACATCATGACTGAGATGAAAGGTTCCGTAGATCTTCTACTTTCCTTCAGCCAGTTCTTTTGGCATCAGCTGCTGCATTACGAGCTCATCAGCCCTAGCTCAGTGTGTAATTTTCTGGTGAGGAGACAAAGGTTCTGCAGGATGTGTTGCAGAGCCAAAAGGGCACTCCTTCGAGCCGGAGTTGAACCAGCGACCTAAGGATGGCTGTGCAAGGGAGCCTACAGTCCTCCGCTCCACCAGCTGAGCTATTGAAGGAATCACAGCCCTGTCACACCTCCTGCCTTCATCACACACTCAAACAACCCTTCAGCTCGCACACCACGCCCCATATGTGGATGCTTCTCAGACAGGAAAAGACAACCTTTTGCCTTACACCCACGGCACACAGAACCTCTTGGGCCCACAGAAAAAGAAGGGCCCCAAAAAACTGAACATTCCTGTCTTCTTACACCATGGGATCTTTACTGCTCATCGCTGTCTGGGTGCACTGCGTGCTCCCCACATAGCCCTTGGGACCCTGGCAAAGGGCCCTGTGTCCTGCAAAGGGAAATGAAAAGCATTGGAGAATGCGGGCATCGATCCCGCTGCCTCTCACATGCTAAGCGAGCGCTCTACCACTTGAGCTAATTCCCCTGCCCATGGCCTCTGCATGAGGTCCTCTCCCGTCCCAGGCACCCAGCCCTGCACAGGGATGCTCTGCACCCAAAGCCAGCACCTCCCCATGACCTCATTTCACTCTCCCTCCCCGCTCTACCCCTACATACCTCAGGTATGTGGTCCCCGACAACCCATTGCTCAAGGTTTAGAATCAAAATCCCCTGAGGGCTTCAAAAAGACCACGTGCATTTGGCTTTCTGAACCTCAAAACAACTTGGTGTGCTGCATTTTCCTTGCATGAACATACCACAATATGTTTTATGATGCCTTGGAAATCCAGAATCAAAATTCTATAGCCTTGGTGACCATTAAGTAGGTAGTCTTTATTGCAGGTCTGGGCACACAGAGGATCGCTCCTCCAAATATGTGCCCTGATTACAGCCAAATTTCTCATATTGATACAGATTAACTATACATATTCATTATAATTTCTAAGAAAAAGCAGGGTTATGCAAATTATTCCCAGGAAGTAATTTACATTATCTCCTCCCAGATAGAGCATGCTCAGTGACAGTCAGGTGGTCTTCCAGTGGTCTTCAGGGATGAAGCCTGGATGTCTTCCTCTCTCTCAGCGCATGCTCTTTACGTTTCTTCTCCAAGGTTACCTGAGCTCAAAACCACATTCCTGCACAAACTGTTTAGGAACCCCTTTTAACTGAAAACAAGATATATTCTGTCTCTTAATTGGTTGTTAGTCTCATTATTTATGACTCCCCTATCTTCCCTTTCTTTAGTTTCAAGGCTGTTACACTGTTATGGCTGAGTTTTGTAGCCACTTTCATGAAACAGCATACACAGTTACAGCCAAATTCTGCTAAAATCCAAAATGAATCTATTCTTAAAACACACAAATTCTGTCTATTCTAAACCACACAAATTCTTACTACTTTTTCTTCAAGGCTGTTGCGCTGTTATGGCTAAATTTTCCAGCAGCTCTTACAAAGCAGTTCACGCAGTTGTCAGCCATATTCTAATAAAATCCAAAATTAATCTGTTCTTCAAAACATGAAAATTCTTATATTGAAGTTATATTAATTGTCTCTTAAGCTACACATACATCTAACTATTCAGCAGGAATACATTTCACTGAATCACTTAGAAGGAGCTGGCCGTCATTTTCACAGGACATACGTGGAAGAGGAGACTCTTTCCCTTTTCTACATTCTGAGAGTCCCTGCTCTGGGACTGCAGCTTGGCCTTTGTTTGCCCATGTTCGCTACTTATGCTGAGCCTGGCCATGACATTTGGATGTCAGTAGACCCCTTGAAATGGCATCTCCTTGCAGTTGGCCCACAGAGCTTCCTTTCTAATTCATGACTGAGATCAAAGGTTCCATGGGGTCTTTTGGCATCAGCTGCTCCATTACGACCTCCTCAGCCCTAGCTCAGAGTGTAATTTTCTGGTGAGGAGACAAAGGTTCCATAGGATGTGTTGCAGAGCCAAAAGGGCACTCCTTCGAGCCGGAGTTGAACCAGCGACCTAAGGATGGCCGTGCAAGGGAGCCTACAGTCCTCCGCTCTACCAGCTGAGCTATCGAAGGAACCACAGCCCTGCCACACCTCCTGCCTTCATCACACACTCAGACAACCCTTCACCTCTCACACCACACCCCATACCTGGACGCTTCTCCTCAGACAGGAAAAGACAACCTTTTACCTTACACCCACGGCACACAGAACCTCTTGGGCCCACAGAAAAAGAAGAGCTCCCAAAAAACTGACCATTCCTGTCTTCTTACACCAACGGACTTTACTGCTCATCGCTGTCTGGGTGCACCACATGCTCCCCACAGAGCCCTCGGGACCCTGGCAAAGGGCCCTGTGTCCAGCCAAGGGAAATGAAAAGCATTGGAGAATGCGGGCATCGATCCCACTGCCTCTCACATGCTAAGCGAGCGCTCTACCACTTGAGCTAATTCCCCTGCCCATGGCCTCTGCATGAGGTCCTCTCCTGTCCCAGGCACCCAGCTCTGCTCAGGGATGCTCTGCACCCAAAGCCAGCACCTCCCAATGACCTCATTCCACTCCCCCTCCCCACTCTCCCCCTACATACCTCAGGTACGTGGCCCCTGACAACCCATTGCTCAAGGTCAAGAATCAAAATCCCCTGAGGGCTTCAAAAAGACCACGTGCATTTGACTTTCTGAACCTCAAAACAACTGGGTGTGCTGCATTTTCCTTGCATGAACATACCTCAGTACGTCTTAGTAAGGCTTGGCCATCATTTGCACAGGACATACGTGGAAGAAGAAACTTTACTACTTTCCCACCTTATGAGAGTCCCTGCTCTGGGACTGCAGCTTGGCCTTTGCTTGCCCACGGTGCCCGCTGATGCAGAGCCTGGCCATGACATTTGGATGTCAGTAGACCCCTTGAAATTGCATCTCCTTGCAGTTGGTCCACAGAGCTTCCTCTCTAATTCATGACTGAGATCAAAGGTTCCATGAGGTCTTTTGGCATCAGGTGCTCCATTACAGCCACATCAGTGCTAGCTCAGCGTGTAATTTTCTGGTGAGGAGACAAAGGTTCCATAGGATGTGTTGCAGAGCCAAAAGGGCACTCCTTCGAGCCGGAGTTGAACCAGCGACCTAAGGATGGCTGTGCAAGGGAGCCTACAGTCCTCCGCTCTACCAGCTGAGCTATCGAAGGAACCACAGCCCTGCCACACCTCCTGCCTTCATCACACACTCAGACAACCCTTCAGCTCTCACACCACACCCCACACCTAGACGCTTCTCCTCAGATAGCAAAGTACAACATTTTGCCTTACACCCATCCCTCTCTTCTTACACCACAGGATCTTTACTGGTGTCATCGTTTTACCCTGGCTGAGAGCCGAGATCCACGCAGCTGCCTGCTTTTTAAAGGAAAAGAAGAGGGGGAGAAGGGGGCGGAGGGTGAGGGAAGGGATAGGAAAAGGAAGGGGAAAATAACAACCCAGAACCAAGAAACCAAAAGGCCCGTGGGTTGGGGTAAGGATAGTTTACTAGAATAGCAGAAAGATAAAATACAACAATGCTAACAGGAGTTTAGAGCACAAAATCTATGAAGCTGTTGATACACAATGCAGTTTCTCACCGAACCCACAACTCAGGCCGTGCCACCCAGAGCCGTCCCAGAACCCGACCGTCCCGACAGAACCGCGTGTCCTGAAGGCGCCCGCTCCCCCTCCCATCAGCCCCCCTTTATACTGAGCATGACGTAATTGGCAGGGAATACTCTCTTTGGCCAGTTTGGGTCACCTGTCCTGGCTTCGTCCCCTCCTTTCTCATGAATAGAGAAATATGAAGAACTGAAAAAGTCCTTGACTGCTTGACAACAACTAAAAACATCAGGGTATTATCAGCATTGCTTCCATCCTAACTCTCAAACACGGCATTCCACCCGCTGCTACAAAAGAAGTTAACTCCATCCTGACCAAAACCAGGACACCTGCTCATCACTGTCTGGGTGCACCGCATGCTCCCCACAGAGCCGTCATGACCCTGGAAAGGGCCCTGTGTCCAGCAAAGGGAAATGAAAAGCGTTGGAGAATGCAGGCATCGATCCCGCTGCCTCTCACATGCTAAGCGAGCGCTCTACCACTTGAGCTAATTCCCCTGCCCATGGCCTCTGCATGAGGTCCTCTCCCGTCCCAGGCACCCAGCCCTGCACAGGGATGCTCTGCACCCAAAGCCAATTGGTCACTGCTATCAACCTCGGTATCTCATACCCCACCACCCACTCACGCTCCTGAGGGAGGTTGTCCCTGAGAACCCCAGTGATTGGAACAACCATCCCCTGCCCAGGCTTCACCTCCAAGGGTCTTGTCTCACAGAATTGTAGCCTTGCGATCACAGACTCATAGAATCACGGGACTATGGGCTGGTTTGAGTTCAAAGGGACCTCAAAGGTCATCTAGTGCCAAGCCCCACACCATGGACAGAGACACCCGCCACTAGACCAGCTTGCCCAAAGCCCTGTCCAAGCACTGCCCTGAATAGTGCCAGGGACTGGGGCATCCACAAAGCCCCTGGGCAGCCGGGTCCAGTGTCTCACCACCCCCACAGTAAAGAATTCTGTCCTTGTATTGAATCTAAAGCTGCTGCCTTCCCACTTCGAGCCATTGGCCCTGGTCCTTTCACCGCAGGCCCTGACAAAGAGGCCATCTCCAGCTGTTCCGTAGGCCCCCTTCATCTGTTCCCCAGCAAAGCAAAGGGCTCAGGGCTGGGCAGCCCTGGAAGGGGAGCCAGGCAGGCCCAGGCAAAGGGCAGAGGTGCCCCAGGATGTGTTGCAGAGCCAAAAGGGCACTCCTTCGAGCCGGAGTTGAACCAGCGACCTAAGGATGGCCGTGCAAGGGAGCCTACAGTCCTCCGCTCTACCAGCTGAGCTATCGAAGGAACCACAGCCCTGCCACACCTCCTGCCTTCATCACACACTCAGACAACCCTTCAGCTCTCACACCACACCCCACACCTAGACGCTTCTCCTCAGATAGCAAAGTACAACATTTTGCCTTACACCCATGGTAATCAGAACCTCTCAGGCCCCGCAGAAAAAGAAGGGCCCCAAAAACCTGTCCATCCCTCTCTTCTTACACCACAGGATCTTTACTGGTGTCATCGTTTTACCCTGGCTGAGAGCCGAGATCCACGCAGCTGCCTGCTTTTTAAAGGAAAAGAAGAGGGGGAGAAGGGGGCGGAGGGTGAGGGAAGGGATAGGAAAAGGAAGGGGAAAATAACAACCCAGAACCAAGAAACCAAAAGGCCCGTGGGTTGGGGTAAGGATAGTTTACTAGAATAGCAGAAAGATAAAATACAACAATGCTAACAGGAGTTTAGAGCACAAAATCTATGAAGCTGTCGATACACAATGCAGTTTCTCACCGAATCCACAACTCAGGCCGTGCCACCCAGAGCCGTCCCAGAACCCGACCGTCCCGACAGAACCGCGTGTCCTGAAGGCGCCCGCTCCCCCTCCCATCAGCCCCCCTTTATACTGAGCATGACGTAATTGGCAGGGAATACTCTCTTTGGCCAGTTTGGGTCACCTGTCCTGGCTTCGTCCCCTCCTTTCTCATGAATAGAGAAATATGAAGAACTGAAAAAGTCCTTGACAGTTTGACAACAACTAAAAACATCAGGGTATTATCAGCATTGCTTCCATCCTAACTCTCAAACACGGCATTCCACCCGCTGCTACAAAAGAAGTTAACTCCATCCTGACCAAAACCAGGACACCTGCTCATCACTGTCTGGGTGCACCGCATGCTCCCCACAGAGCCGTCATGACCCTGGAAAGGGCCCTGTGTCCAGCAAAGGGAAATGAAAAGCGTTGGAGAATGCGGGCATCGATCCCGCTGCCTCTCACATGCTAAGCGAGCGCTCTACCACTTGAGCTAATTCCCCTGCCCATGGCCTCTGCATGAGGTCCTCTCCCATCCCAGGCACCCAGCTCTGTCCGTGGCTGCTCTTCACCCAAAGCCACTCAGTCTCTCCTATCAGCCTTGGTATGACATTCCCCACCACCCACTCATGCTCTTGAGAGAGGTTGCAAATGAGAACCCCAGTGCTTGGGACCATCATCCCCTGCCCAGGCTTCACCTCCAAGGGCCTTGTCTCACAGAATTGTAACCTTGCGATCACAGACTCCTAGAATCATGGAACAGTAGGCTGGATTGAATTGGAAGGGGCCTCATCTAGTCATCTAGTGCCAACACCCACAAAATGGGCAGGGACACTTGCCACTAGACCAGGCTGCACAAAGCCCTGTCCAAGCCCTGCCCTGAATAGTGCCAGGGACTGGGGCAACCACAAAGGCCCTGGGCAGCTGGGTCCAGTGTCTCACCACCCCCACAGTAAAGAATTCTGTCCTTGTATTGAATCTAAAGCTGCTGCCTTCCCACTTTGAGCCATTGGCCCTGGTCCTTTCACCGCAGGCCCTGACAAAGAGGCCGTCTCCAGCTGTTCTGTAGGCCCCCTTCATCTGTTCCCCAGCAAAGCAAAGGGCTCAGGGCTGGGCAGCCCTGGAAGGGGAGCCAGGCAGGCCCGGGCCAAAGGGCAGAGGTGCCCCAGGATGTGTTGCAGAGCCAAAAGGGCACTCCTTCGAGCCGGAGTTGAACCAGCGACCTAAGGATGGCTGTGCAAGGGAGCCTACAGTCCTCCGCTCTACCAGCTGAGCTATCGAAGGAATGACAGCCCTGCCACACCTCCTGCCTTCATCACACACTCAGACAACCCTTCAGCTCTCACACCACTCCCCATACCTGGACGCTTCTCCTTAGACAGCAAGACAACCCACATGACTCATAACCCCTCAGTCCCACAACAGCTGGCAGGGGCACACCTACCCAGGGGGCCTTGCTCCAAGCGAGTGCCCAGACAAGAAGGCGCTGGCATCTCAGTCAGCCTCAGGCACAACAGCATGCCAGGAAGTGCCCACACCTGCCGAATGCCATTCACATCCCACCAGTGCCAGGCAGGTCACTACTGGTGAACCAGGCATCAAGTCCAGCCACAGCATCTGTCAGCACCTCAGCACCTGCATCCAGCGTCTCTGTGGCTGGCCACAGCCAGTGGCATAGCCGAGTAGGACTCCTGCCATGTAGCCTGGGGACAAGAGCAAAGGCCCGGAGCTGAACACAAAGACAGCTCCCGAATCCAAGGGTGGGCGTGGAGATCCCACCAAAGGCTGCTGCTAGGGTCATCACGCCTGTTGGGGCAATTTACTCGCATAGGAGAGATGGAAAGGAGCCATGCAAGAGAGCCTGCACTCCTCTGCACTACCAGCAGGGCTACTGATGGAAAGGCTGAGACCTATCCCACATGAGCCTCACAGGTGGAGCAGTGAAAGGTGACAGCTTGGCTGAGAGCTCAGGACATCACTACTCAAACCTCCTCCAAGCAGCCTGAGCTTGGGCATCACACCAGCTCGCTCAAGACCATCTCCAAGCATGGAGACTGCACAGCCCCCTGGGCACCCTTCTTCTCCTGCCTGTCTGTCCGAGAGGGATAAAGCTTGGAACTTGTCTCGCTGTCTCACTTCGGCTGGGACCTGCCCTTATGTATTCCTCTGCCAGTTGCCCCACTAAAAGGAACAACTGTTGAACTAAAAACCTCCTGAGAAGCATCTATTTGAAAGCTGACACTCAGCTCCCCAAAAAGCTCTCTCTTCTCCAGGATCTGGGCCAACCCACATTCATTGGCCTCTCGTCATGGGGCATCTGCGCCTCCAGCCAGCCATCCTGGTGCCCTTGTAATGAGGTCACACCATGCAGTCAGACTCTCTCTTCTATGTAAGGGCCTTAAGCTGGGAACATCATTCTAGGGGCCATCAACAAAGAGCTGAGAAAAGGTGTAGGGGAACTCTCTCCCCTCTAGCCACACAGCAGAATGTGCTGCTGGACATACAGAGTGGGAAGTCATCCTCCTCTACACAGCCCATGTGCACCGTGAGCCAGCCAGAGCCCATCAGAGCCCCTGGGGCCCCAGCAAAGGGCCCAGTGTGCAGGCAAGGGGAACGAAAAGCATTGGAGAATGCGGGCATCGATCCCGCTGCCTCTCACATGCTAAGCGAGCGCTCTACCACTTGAGCTAATTCCCCTGCCCATGGCCTCTGCATGAGGTCCTCTCCCATCCCAGGCACCCAGCTCTGCACAGGGATGCTCTGCACCCAAAGCCAATTGGTCACTGCTATCAACCTCGATATCTCACACCCCACCACCCACTCACGCTCCTGAGGGAGGTTGTCCCTGAGAACCCCAGTGCTCAGGACCACAATCCCCTGCCCAGGCTTCAAGTCCAACAGTCCTGTCTCACAGAATTGTAGCCTTGCGATCACAGACTCATAGAATCATGGAACAGTAGATTGGATTGAATTGGAAGGGGCCTCAAACATCATCTAGTGGCAACCCCCAAACCATGGGTTGGGACACCTGCCACTAGAATTGGTTGTCCAAAACCCTGTCCAAGCCCTGCCCTGAATAGTGCCAGGGACTGGGGCATCCACAAAGGCCCTGGGTATTCTGGTCCAGTGTCTCACCACCCCCACAGTAAAGAGTTCTGTCCTTGTATTGAATCTAAAGCTGCTGCCTTCCCACTTCGAGCCATTGGCCCTGGTCCTTTCACCGCAGGCCCTGACAAAGAGGCCATCTCCAGCTGTTCCGTAGGCCCCCTTCAGCTGTTCCCCAGCAAAGCAAAGGGCTCAGGGCTGGGCAGCCCTGGAAGGGGAGCCAGACAGGCCCGGGCAACAGGCAGAGGTGCCCCAGGATGTGTTGCAGAGCCAAAAGGGCACTCCTTCGAGCCGGAGTTGAACCAGCGACCTAAGGATGGCCGTGCAAGGGAGCCTACAGTCCTCCGCTCTACCAGCTGAGCTATCGAAGGAATGACAGCCCTGCCACACCTCCTGCCTTCATCACACACTCAGACAACTCTTCAGCTCTCACACCACACCCCCTACCTGGATGCTTCTTCTTAGACAGCACAAAACACCTTTTGCCTTACATGGCACACAGAACCTCTTGGGCCCACAGAAAAAGAAGGGCCCCCAAAAACCTGACCATCCCTCTCTTCTTATACCATGGGATCTTTACTGCTCATCGCTGTCTGGGTGCACCGCATGCTCCCCACAGAGCCCTCAGGACCCTGGCAAAGGACCCTGTGTCCAGCCAAGGGAAATGAAAAGCATTGGAGAATGCGGGCATCGATCCCGCTGCCTCTCACATGCTAAGCGAGCGCTCTACCACTTGAGCTAATTCCCCTGCCCATGGCCTCTGCATGAGGTCCTCTCCCGTCCCAGGCACCCAGCTCTGGCCGTGGCTGCTCTTCATCCAATGGCAGTAACTCCCAGTCTCCCTCTACATACCTCAGGTACGTGGCCCCTGACAAACCCTTGCTCAAGGTCAAGCATCAAACTAACCCGAGGGCTTCCCAAGGACCACATGTATTTGGCTTTCTCAGACTAGAAACAACTTGGTGTGCTGAATTTTCTTTGCATGCACATACCTCAGTATGTCTTAGTAGGGGTTGGCTGTCATTTGCACAGGAGATAATACATGGAAATTGAAAATCTTTCCCTTTTTGACCTGCTCAGAGCTCTGCTCTGGGACTGCAGCTTGGCCCTTGCTTGCCCATGGTGCCTGCTGATGCTGAGCCTGGCCATGACATTTGGATGTCAGTAGACCCCTTGAAATACCAGGTCCTTGCAGTGGTCCATGGAACTTCCTTTCCACATCATGACTGAGATGAAAGGTTCCGTAGATCTCCCACTTTCCTCCAACCAGCTCTTTTGGCATCAGCTGCTCCATTACAAGCTCCTCAGTGCTAGCTCAAGTGTGTAATTTTCTGGTGAGGAGACAAAGTTTCTGCAGGATGTGTTGCAGAGCCAAAAGGGCACTCCTTCGAGCCGGAGTTGAACCAGCGACCTAAGGATGGCCGTGCAAGAGAGCCTACAGTCCTCCGCTCTACCAGCTGAGCTATCGAAGGAACCACAGCCCTGCCACACCTCCTGCCTTCATCACACACTCAGACAACCCTTCAGCTCTCACACCACTCCCCACACGTGGATGCTTCTCCTCAGACAGGAAAAGACAACCTTTTACCTTACACCCACAGCACACAGAACCTCTTGGGCCCACAGAAAAAGAAGAGCTCCCAAAAAGCTGACCATCCCTCTCTTCTTATACCATGGGATCTTTACTGCTCATCGCTGTCTGGGTGCACCACGTGCTCCCCACAGAGTCCTCGGGACCCTGGCAAAGGGCCCTGTTTCCAGCCAAGGGAAATGAAAAGCATTGGAGAATGCGGGCATCGATCCCGCTGCCTCTCACATGCTAAGCGAGCGCTCTACCACTTGAGCTAATTCCCCTGCCCATGGCCTCTGCATGAGGTCCTCTCCCATCCCAGGCACCCAGCCCTGCACAGGGATGCTCTGCACCCAAAGTCAATTGGTCACTCCTATCAACCTCGGTATCTCATACCCCACCACCCACTCACGCTCCTGAGGGAGGTTGTCCCTGAGAACCCCAGTGCTTGGAACAACCATCCCCTCCCCAGGCTTCACCTCCAAGGATCTTGTCGCACAGAATTGTAGCCTTGCGATCACAGACTCATAGAATCATGGAACATAGGTTGGATTGAATTGGAAGGGGCCTCATCTAGTCATCTAGTGCCAACACCCACAAAATGGGCAGGGACACCCGCCACTAGACCGGCTTGCCCAAAGCCCTGTCCAAGCCCTGCCCTGAATAGTGCCAGGGACTGGGGCATCCACAAAAGCCCCTGAGCATTCTGGTCCAGTGTCTCACCACCCCCACAGTAAAGAATTCTGTCCTTGTATTGAATCTAAAGCTGCTGCCTTCCCACTTCGAGCCATTGGCCCTGGTCCTTTCACCGCAGGCCCTGACAAAGAGGCCATCTCCAGCTGTTCCGTAGGCCCCCTTCAGCTGTTCCCCAGCAAAGCAAAGGGCTCAGGGCTGGGCAGCCCTGGAAGGGGAGCCAGACAGGCCCGGGCAACAGGCAGAGGTGCCCCAGGATGTGTTGCAGAGCCAAAAGGGCACTCCTTCGAGCCGGAGTTGAACCAGCGACCTAAGGATGGCCGTGCAAGGGAGCCTACAGTCCTCTGCTCTACCAGCTGAGCTATCGAAGGAATGACAGCCCTGCCACACCTCCTGCCTTCATCACACACTCAGACAACTCTTCAGCTCTCACACCACACCCCCTACCTGGATGCTTCTTCTTAGACAGCACAAAACACCTTTTGCCTTACATGGCACACAGAACCTCTTGGGCCCACAGAAAAAGAAGGGCCCCCAAAAACCTGACCATCCCTCTCTTCTTATACCATGGGATCTTTACTGCTCATCGCTGTCTGGGTGCACTGCATGCTCCCCACAGAGCCCCTGGGGCCCTGGCAAAGGACCCTGTGTCCAGCCAAGGGAAATGAAAAGCATTGGAGAATGCGGGCATCGATCCCGCTGCCTCTCACATGCTAAGCGAGCGCTCTACCACTTGAGCTAATTCCCCTGCCCATGGCCTCTGCATGAGGTCCTCTCCCGTCCCAGGCACCCAGCTCTGCACAGGGATGCTCTGCACCCAAAGCCAATTGGTCACTCCTATCAACCTCGGTATCTCATACCCCACCACCCACTCACGCTCCTGAGGGAGGTTGTCCCTGAGAACCCCAGTGATTGGAACAACCATCCCCTGCCCAGGCTTCACCTCCAAGGGTCTTGTCTCACAGAATTGTAGCCTTGCGATCACAGACTCATAGAATCACGGGACTATGGGCTGGTTTGAGTTCAAAGGGACCTCAAAGGTCATCTAGTGCCAAGCCCCACACCATGGACAGAGACACCCGCCACTAGACCGGCTTGCCCAAAGCCCTGTCCAAGCCCTGCCCTGAATAGTGCCAGGGACTGGGGCATCCACAAAGCCTCTGGGCAGCTGGGTCCAGTGTCTCACCACCCCCACAGTAAAGAATTCTGTCCTTGTATTGAATCTAAAGCTGCTGCCTTCCCACTTCGAGCCATTGGCCCTGGTCCTTTCACCGCAGGCCCTGACAAAGAGGCCATCTCCAGCTGTTCCGTAGGCCCCCTTCATCTGGTCCCCAGCAAAGCAAAGGGCTCAGGGCTGGGCAGCCCTGGAAGGGGAGCCAGGCAGGCCCGGGCAAAGGGCAGAGGTGCCCCAGGATGTGCTGCAGAGCCAAAAGGGCACTCCTTCGAGCCGGAGTTGAACCAGCGACCTAAGGATGGCCGTGCAAGGGAGCCTACAGTCCTCCGCTCTACCAGCTGAGCTATCGAAGGAACATCAAGGATTTTTGTGACATCTTTAAATGTTCCACATCACATCCATATCTCATTCTCTACATCTTAGTTCTCTGCCTCCAGTATTTTTCTAACTCCACCCATATTCATCCTCACCAGAACCCCCCTCCTGTACTTTCTACTCTAATTTTAGCTCTCATCCTCGGGGTCCCACTTACAGAGGTGCTGAGAATTTTCCTCTGACTTTCTTTTACTTATGTGTCCCATCCATCTTGTGGCATGGCCATTTCTCTCCCTGTTGTCTGTTCTCTCCTGAAAACATCTCATTCCTTCCTTCCACCAAGGGCTGCAGTGGTCAGTGTCATTTCTGTCATTCATACACATTACCAGTATACAGATCCCTTTACTATTCCTAAATCATCTCCAATTACTAAATGTCATCTTGGTGTGCAGGGATGGGGGTTTTTATGCATTCTTTTCAGTGAGGCAAATTTTCCCAAAATCAAAATAAGAAAATAACTAATCTTTTGTTTACTATGTTGAAAGTAATTTTATTAGTATTTGAACGCTATCCTAAGTAAAGTGAGTGTGAAACCAATGTGTTTCACCTTCTTGAAACTCCATTTTGTTCAAATTCTTACTGTTCATTAGACTGTTGGGTATATGGAGAGGGCAGAAGATGTTTTGGGGTTTGTGGTGAATGAAAGAAAGAAAGGGTAGAGACCGATTGTCCAGTGACTACAACAATACATGGGTCTTTAAAGTAACACCTCTCCCATTATTTTTTTAAATTGTAATTGCTGAGGTTTGTTTTCAGCTAAGAAAAGGGTCAGATTGCATCAGCTATTTAAATATTTGGATGCCACATAATATCATTAGTCATGCAATACTTAGCTTGTTTTTCTAGTTCTCCCATTTAATCTTTTATTATGTCTACAGTACCACATGTTACATATGATTCAAAATTTATGTTTAAGGTACCACAGCCACAGCATAGTAAGTAAGACTGAATGTAAGCACCTTCATGCTATTAGGTATGTAGTATATAGGAGAAGACAAATTGGGTTCAGTGTATAGAACTACAGAGATCATTGGTGAAAGCTGTTCCCAGGTGCATATCAGTCTTGTTGCAGACAGAACTTCTCCGAGGCTGGAACGGGCATCAGGAGCAAAGCAGTTAAATTTTACTGGGAGAATAACCTGTATTGGGACTTCAATGGAAAGTCAAGCAAGACCCTGCTCTGAGGGTAAATTTGTTGAGGAAGTGTGGGGACACTGCCTTCACACCAGAAATAACACTGTCATAGTCATGGCTAGCTCCATGACTATATGAAAAAATATATATATGGATATTAGAGAATATTTACAAAGTGAAACATAGCTCGACTGAGATGAGGATGACAGAATTTAACACTACTGAATCGCTCCTGGTGCCACTAGAGGTCAGCACTAGTCATTAAATAAATATCCTGGAAAATCTTATTGCCAGTTCTTTAGAAGGAGGGGAGATTTTTTCAAAGATACGCTTCACTTTCTGTCTCCGCTTGTGGTGCAAGTACGTGTGAGCTCATGCTGCCAGTGCTTTGACATGGTTGGAAGCAAACCCTTTCTTCTCCAAGCTGTGCTTCCCCAGCACTGTCCATGAGCCAACAGTCCCACACTGTTCCTTTCAAGCTGTACCTGTCCTGGGATGCGCAATACTGAGTCCTGTCCTAGCAAAGGCTTCCCACCAGCATCAAGAGCCCAGAAGAGCTGACAACCAGCTTCCACTGCTTTAAGGACTGTCTCAGAAGTGTGACAGTGGGGAATCAGGCCCAAAGACAGGCACTTGAAACAGGGTAACTCACTATGCCTTATGTACCTTGTGCTTTAGAAAGATGCTACCCTTCTGTTGCAACCCCTGAGTTTTCCACCATCGCTGTCTGGCCTGCTGCAAACACAGACATTGCTTCCAAAACTTTAATATGGCTATTATTGACAGGCAATCAAATATGGAATTTCCTTTGCTATAAAGAAGATAATGTTGATGGCATAAGCAGTATGATCATCGTGTTTTTAAACAACCTTTAAAAGAATCTTTATCTTTGTTGAAACTTGCTAAACGATGCAAATCAGTTGGCAGCCACAAGCCGGCAAATGCTTGTGATTTATGCTGCAATCTGTGCTTTCAGCATATATCCCTGCCTCCTCTAACATGGTAGCTGACCTGCTATCAATACACAGTGTTCATGCTCAGTGTAATAGCTTTCACCAAAACTTTAACGTTTAGGCACTTTACCTTGCTTTCCTTCCACTGAATCCTCTGTGCACATCAAAGCTGGGGAAAAAAAATAAGGCTGAACATGCTGTTTAGAATGATTTTATCTCTACTGCAATATTTGGTGGTGTTTTGTAAGTGTCTGTATACATGCACACATATACAGATGATTTTTGTTTTCTGGGGTGGGTTTTTTTTTTTTTCATGTTTAAGAAAACTGGCTCTGAAATATCATCCTGACAAGAATCCAGACAACCCAGAGGCTGCAGAAAAATTTAAAGAGATCAACAATGCTCATGCGACACTGACTGATCTGTCCAAGCGGAACATATACGACAAGTACGGATCATTAGGGCTCTATGTGGCAGAACAGTTTGGGGAGGAAAATGTTAACACCTACTTCATGCTCTCAAGCTGGTGGGCAAAGGTAAGCTGTTACTTCCTTTGGAAATTAAACATTACAAGGCACAGAGACAATTATCTACACGAGTAACCCCCTGGTAAACACCATCTCTCTCTACAGGCTTACCAAATAATAAGATCTAAATGTAAATGGCTACTAAAAGCTTAATTAAACAACATAATTGGGAAACTCAACAGTGGCAGATTGTCACTGACTGACTGAACATCAGCTCAGAATAGTGCTACTATAGAATGTTTTCTTTTTCTTTCTAACTTGGTAAATAGTCAAGCAGAATGCATGTTTTGTAACACTTTCGGACATTAATCAGATTTGAATCTAGTGCTCCAGGTTAATTTTGACTGTCTTTTCAGTAATGACTAAAAAAAAAAATGACTCACTGTTCAAAAATGAGAAGCCCCACTTATGTGACAGCCAGTTAATAAGTTATTGCAGCACAAATTTAGCTGTGTTCTTTGCTATATATAGCACATAGCGTAAGTAAGCAATAATCATGCATAACTCTCTGATTATGGTGTCATGTATGTGCCCTGGCGAGGGGGTTAGAGAAAGGAAGTGGGAGAAAAAGTGATGAGAAGGGTGGAATGGAAGAGAGCAGGGAAGTAAGAGAATGATGCATCAAAACCTGGCATATTGCTCAAGGAAAAACCTCTCGTGGGATGTTCTAGTCATAAAGGAGTTGTGTTGATGTGCACTCTCATGTTGCTGGAGTCCTCTGATGTTTGCATCTGTCAAATGCCAGTGTTTCTGTTACACAAGTGTAACAAACCAACAGAAATGCAAATGTGCAGAATCCATACTCTCCCCACCCAGTCCCAGCAACAGGAGAAGAGGAAAGCAAGGACTTGGCTGGGATAGGTTGGAAAACGACCTGTGCTGTGTGAAGCAAGCACACTACGACAGCTTTGATCTGAGAACCGTGGAACATGGACTCCTGTGCTCAGCACGGGTCCGGCCAGTGTTTCACTGCCCCACAGCCCCCGTTCAGACTGGCTCTTCTGTGGGTCTGAGAAGCCACAAGTTGTCTGCTGAGTCAGGGTGAGACAGAAGCCGTTTGAAGGCGGAACAGTGAATGAAGGGAACTAATGAATAAAATACCTGTGTTTAAATTGCACTTGCAAAGGCCCAGTTGCACCCCTTTAGAAGGGGGCTGGAGGCTTTCTGCCAGCAGCTGCCAGCAGCGGGATGCTGCTGCGGGCTGGACCCCCCACCACAGATGTTGTCTTCTCCTGATGGATCATCCCCTCTTATCTTTGCTGTCCACCCTCTCTCTTTGTCCCCTTTGTCACAGCTCAGAGGCCAGGAAGCATTGCCTTAGAGCTGAGAGAGCAGCAGTGCCGACCCTTTTAAACAGTCTCGGTAAACAAGGTTTTCGTCACTACTTGCTGTTCCTCTAGCTTTTATTTCCTCTTCTGTTTACTGATCTTTAATGGAGATGTTATGAGGTATAAAATCCTCTGTGGTTAGAAAAACAGGAACAGAAATAACCGCTGTTGCTTCAACTCATAAGGAGAGCAGCGTAGAGGGCAGAGAGAACTTACTAAGTCCTTAACAGCTGATGGAGCAAGGCGTGGATTGTTTCAAGGAAGCTGCACCCCGGCAAAACTAATCACTGCTTCCTGGTTTTTAAAAACTCTGTGCATAAAATCCAAGCTATGCCCACAGGTTGATTTGAGGTTTGTCACAGGTGGTATCTCTATTCCTCTCCCAACCCAAAATCTTGACACCTGCAAAGTCTAAACAGGCCACCGAGTGGTTTTTTTCAAGCTGAGATCACTATTCCTCATCTCTTTTTAACACATACACAAATGTTGGGTCAGTCACACATTTTTATATTGGCCATCATAATACTTTTTGAGTCTGAGACATCATTTGCAGATGACCTCTGGACCCCTAATTTCCTCCATTGTGGTAGAAGACAGTAGGGACCACAGCTCTGGCTTGTTATCTTCCTCTTCAACTGCGGACATTCCCGGTAAATCCTCTTCCCTATCACACTCATACTGAGCAGATCTGACAATGGTGAGGAGGTGTATCATTAGACGTAAGGAAAATCATATGAAAGGAGAAATGCAAAGTGAAAATTACTTTTTTTCCAGAGTGCCAGACTTAGCAGGTGTATCAAACTGGAAACATACTGACATGGGTAATGGCAACTTTAACTGCTTCTCCGCTGGCAGGCACCGGGCTTCTTTGTTTAACTGCTTTAGCAAAAACCCAGTAATTCTCCCTCTACCATGAACACAGTTTATTGATCACATCAATAAGCTGATTCCTGATTTGCTGTGACAACATAAGCAGAAGAAATCTTGAAACATTTATTTTCCCGCTACGGTTTTATCCTGGGTTTTGTTTGGGTTTTTTCTTTTTTCATTTATTCTTCTCCATGGCATAAATGATGAACAGCCAGATAACTTATTTTGGAGGTTATGGCATTTATAAAAGTTTCAGGTGTCCATTGGAAGGGAAACATTTTAAAACAAAAATTCATAGTCCTTTTCATTTAAAAGCACCTCACTCTCAACATATGCCTATATTAATATTAGGCATGTAAATATTCTTATTACCTTCAAAGATGATTCAGTCGTCCCCTGCTAACATTGCCTGATACATGCAGATATAGCTAAGTGTTATTTACATGGCTTCATTGTCAAAATTTGACAATACCCTGACATTTGGGCTTGTTTTCTTCCTCAGCAGCCTGTTTTTAGTAAAAGGCAGGCTGTATATCTCTAATGCTCTTAACGAGGGGCAATGGTTTTAAACTAGAGCAGGGTAAGTTTAGATTTGACATTAGGAAAGACTTCTTCACTATGAGGAGCTGGCGTTCCTCTGCTCCTACACCACTGTGTCCATGAAGTGGCTGGCGTTTGTCCTTTGCCACAAACACCATGGTGCAGGCCTGGATCCACCCTTGGTAAGGAGCCAGGCTGCCATCGTGCACGCACGGAGCATGGGGCAGCAATGCCAGCCAAAGGGCTCCCCTCCTGCAGCTCCCCTCCCACTGCTGCTGACATGACAAGCAGCTGTGGAGCTGAGCTGTTAGCCCCACCGGTGATCTCATCTATAGGAAGAAAAGCTCTGGAAATTAAAGTTTTCTGGCTGTTGAATGTGGATGGAGATCTCTGGTCTCGGACCCAAGCAGTTGTGATGGCTATGATAAAGCCTCCATGCTTCATGCCACAGGAGTGAGCAGAGGGTGATGCTGGTGGGAACTTCTTGCTGCCTGAGTCCCCAGATCAAGAAACCACAGCCCAAGGAGTCTAATTTAGGAGTTGTCACCTGTGTACTTCTGCACAGGCTAATGAGGAGTAAGAGAGACACTCCTAGAGGGTAATTCAAATCCTCCTGGGGCTGAATCACTGTCTGGAAGGGCTTTTAGCTTTCCATTGACTATGTGGGGAGCCCACGGGGGCTACAATCCTAATTTGGATGCCTTAGTTCAGTGCCTAAAGGTATGTGGGATGCATCTGTGTCTTTGCTTCTTTTTCTCTTGCCTGTGTTATTGACAAAAAAACCTGCTGGTAAATAAGTGTTTGCGAAAATGATCTTGGAAAAATGAGTCATTTTTAAGATGGAAATGAGTCATTTTCAGGTGGGTGGGGTTTTGCATATGGCCTGGAAGATTTTTTCTAGGGGCCATCAGCTGAAGAGAGACTTTCAAAAGTTGAGCACACAGGCGCCTGTTGGTTGGTGCCTTCTTTGTGGATGTGGATCTGAATAGCAAGCAGGAGCTGGTGGGTGAGGAGGAGTTTGGAAGATCTGGCCCTTGTTTAGGCACTCGGCCAGTGGCTGGCCTCCTTGAGTGCCAAGCACGTGGGAACCTGAGTTCCTTTGACAATTTGCTGTCGTCAGCTGCAAAAGGCTACCAGGAGTTCCAGGAAGGTCATTGCTCACAGGGTTTTCCTCCTGCTGTGTTTAACCCAGGGCTTGTTTGCAGTCTGTGGCTTGCTGACGGGCTGCTACCTCTGCTGCTGCTTCTGCTGCTGCTTCAACTGCTGCTGTGGAAAGTGTAAACCCAAAGCACCTGAAGGGGAAGAGCGTGAGTTTTGTGTGTCTCCAGAAGATCTGGAAGAGCAAATTAAGAATGACATGGAAAGAGGTGTGTATTATAGGGGCTTACTGTGTGGCAAAGCTGTTCAAAACAGTCCTTAATGCCTGTGGGCCAGATGTTCTGCTCACAATGCTGAGGCTGCTTCCAGACACCAGTGGAGACACGCCAGTTCACTCCAGCTAACACTGTGACCTGATGAACTTCCTAAGCTGCATGAAAAACTAAACTCATGGAACTAACAATTAAATATCTCCGTATCACTTATGAGAGACATGGACATTAACAGTCTTAGAGTCTTAGGGCTCATCTTGAGAGAAGATGTTCCCCCTCTAGCCCCATGCCCACACCGCTCCATATCCTAGCTCCTGAGCTCAGAGGTTAGGCTCTGCCTGCACTGGTGCTTCCCACACCTGATCTGCCTGAATAAGCAGCCATTTGTTTTTTATTAATTTAAAATTTATCAGTGACCGTGGTGGGCCAGCTGTGCTCATTTAAGAAAAGATGTCAAGAAAAAGACGCAGAGCTGCCACCAGTAAGCCTGCACTGTAACTGAGGGAAGTTTGCAGAGGAGCTGCTGCTGCCCTGCCCCTCTCCCATCCTGCCCCCAATCTTCTCAGTGTCTTCTGCACTGGCAGTAGCAATTGTGCTACCTTACCAGGAGCCAGATCGGATACAATCCAGGTTAAAACTAATCCTCCCAAAATAGTGTGTAGTTCCCTGCCCATTTAACTCCCCACCACGCCTCATGGTGGGGCAGGCCAGCTGCTAATGTTATCTCAAAGAAAGCAGCAAGAGCTCCCTGCTGGGGACAGTGGGACCCCCTTTGCAGCAGGTGACCCTCTCTTCTCAGCTTTGCTGTGTCCCCCAGCTGCACAATGAGGTTCTGGCTATACCAAAGGATGATGTTGAGGATTTCCTAATTTGACAATAGAGTGGGTTACATATTTGAAACAAAGAGCCCCATCCTCATCTGCTGAAGTGGGGCAGAGTTGTGCCTTCATTTTCAGAGGAGTAAGAAACATACCAAACCAGTTAGAGTCGGACACGTGCGGGACAGGCTGAGAGACAGGGTGATCCTTGCTCCAGCAGTAAGAGGCCAAGACATGAGAGTCAGACCTAGGGCGCTACTTTTCAGTTGCAAATTGGTACAAACCATGGTAAGAATCACACTTTTTTGTGAGGAAGGCCCTAAGCAGTCAGCTCCCCCTTCTTCCCTTCTATTGTTATGGAAGGTCTTACGCTGTTATATTCCTACATTTATTATGCTTAAATTAGCTCTGCCAGATTGCGAATGTCATGTTCCCTTAGCAGGAAGAATCTTCCCTCCCCAAAACATTTCACACAAATTTACCCTTCCATAAATATGTAACAAAACACTTGTAGTAGCTGAAACAAATGCTATTTATATAACTGATATGCCAACGTGTGGTGGTGTTTTTAAATTGGCTTTGCCTAGAGATGTATCAAGGTAAATAGTCAGCTTAAAAAATTCATCATACTTGAGCAGTCTCTGCAAAGGCAGCGAAAACTATTAGTGAAAACTTTATAACCACAGTGCATTATTTGAAATAAATGTGATGTACTCAAAGGCATTAGGCACCGGGAAAATGCAAAGTGAATATGACTCTTGATATATATGTCACCACAGCCAAGTTTGAAATATGGAGATGGAACTCTGAAGGATAAGATTTTTTAATTTAATTTTATTTTATTTTTATTTTATTTTTTTTTTAAATTTGCTCTCTCAAAATCCAGCACAAAATTCCCCAGTGGCAACAAAGAAAATTCTTGCACAGGTGGTATTTATTGGCATTCAGTAATTTAAGCCACCTCTGCAGCCCTTTAGTCCCACCAAGTCTCACTGAGATATCAATTTTTAAAAATAATTTTAAATGTTTAGCAGAGTACCAGTATAAAAAATTAATTTAATGTGAAATTCTGTGGTTTAAGTATTTTGAGGACAGTATTAAGGGTATAGGTAGGGCCTGGAGAGAACTAGTTATTTCTACCTTTCCTGCCCTTCTTTTCAGTCTTGCTAGGTTTTCCTACCAATTAAAACCAGCCTACTTCAGTGCAGTAGAAGTTTCTATCTTTTAAAATTGGATTAAGTGAGCAATATATCAGGAATAAAAGTAAAGACTTCATGACAGAGGATAATGTGAGCAACTCCTTTGCAGTTGAAAGGAAAGTATTAGACACTCTATTTAGCAAAATGAAGGATAACCAGCTCAAACAACACTTCCTCCCTCCCTGCTCCCCAGATTTTAGGGATGCTGGCCAAAACAACGCAGCTGACTGAGAGTGACACAGATTGGGCTTTCCCACCAGACATTTTCAAATGTTGTGCCACAGAAACGAATACTCAGGGCTTACTTTATGTAAATAATAGAAATGCTCCTATAGGTAATTCAGGAACAAACTGTAATCACCCCTGCAGCAGATTTCATTTTGGAAGAGGAAATCTTATTAGGATCCAAATCATTCACATGCCCTCCACCCGCAGACTGAGCATTCTAGCTGGCAATTAATTTCTGTGCTTCCTGCTGCCCCTGCTAGCCAGAACTTTTTTACTAAGGTCAAGATGTAGATTACCAAGCCAAATACTCTGTAGTCAGTCATTGCTCTTCTGAGGAATGCAACATTGATAAAGCATCACCGTTCCTGGTGTTAGAAAGCTCTGAGAGTGAGTCCCCACCGGGTTGCTGCACTCAGGGGGAGCTGCTTGGAGCCACCCCTATCGTGTGGGAGAGGCAATATGTAGGTTGTGGGGGTTGAGATTTGGACTTCATCTTTCAAGCTGGCACAGCACTAATAATTTTCAGAGTCTCCCCCGTTTCTCCTCAACAAAATCAAACCATTACAGTTGATCTGACTCTTCAAATTAATGTATTTATTAGTGGGAAAAGATACGTGAGATCAAAAATTCAATGATCCATTCCTTAAAATGTAAAGGCAAAGCGAGTTGGCCCTGAAATCAACACCAGCATGTCAAAGGCTTCAGCTCTGATGCAATGGCATAGTCTTCTAGAAGAAAGCTTTATTCAAATATATGTGACTAGTTCCTGTGCTGAACTGGTTTTATAACCTGCTGTGAGAGATTCATTTCACAGCAAGTACTTCCACAAGTAGCAATACCATCAGAGCTAAAGGAATTGGGGGATGTGCAAGCCCTGGCCTGTACTTAGGTTACAGCGATTTCTTCTCATGACTGTTGATTGGTACCACAGAGGACTGAGGCCTAATGTACAATAAAAGACCAAAAGAATCGATCTTGTACTTGGATTGTTACATTTTAAATGTGACTTTCTCAGGGTTTCAGATCAAACATGACATTAAAAAAAGTGTAAAGCGGGGTAATGGGTGGTGTCATGCCATGATGTTATGGGTGACCTGCAGCAGGAAGTATCACTCACTTGCCCACAGCATGGAGACATGTGAATAGTTCATCCATTCCACTCACACACACGGTGCAGGTCACCAGATTATGCTTCCACTGAAGTCAGTGGCAAACTTTTTGCTGACTTTTGTGGTCCCTGAGGAGGTGCAATTGGAATTTGGCTTGCCTTAGTACTTCAGGGTGCAATGACACGCTCAAGCAGTTTGGCAGGTCTGTTCTCCTCTCCTGTTTGGTTATCATCATGAGAACAACGCAAGGCATTCCTAGACCAACTTCCATTTTACAGAAAATGAGATCTGGGAGAAAAAAAGGAAAAAAATATAAAAAGAAAGAAAGAACAATAACAATAAAAAAGAACCTGAATAACAAAATACTTTCCCAACTCAGAAGCAGTAAGTTTTTAGCACTTCATTGTCTCCTCCGCACTCCATATGATACCAATGTAGGCGAAGAGTGAGCAAGAGCTATCTATAGAAAACAGTTTAAACTGTGAATTCTGCCTCCCCTCCATTCTGCAGCTCTCCATTAGCAGGCTATATTTGTACCAGTTATTATACCATGGGTCCCTGCTCTGATAAAACCCATCACAGAACTTAGAAGGGTGCGAGCAACAAAATACCTGGGGAGGTGTCAGCTGAGAACTGTCTGCAGATCAGCTGGAAGCAACGCCACCGATTCACGGTGGGTCCTTTTCCCTCACAGCACATCTGGCTATCACAGCAAAATTAACTGCTAGTCTCTGCCCTCCATCCATGATCTTCCATAAAGTGAACAACTCGGAGGCAGCAGAGGGTGGGAGGGAGTGTTGCTCAGAAATCTAGAAAATACATCCCAACTTAAAAATGGGTTGGAGCTGCCAAACTAATCTCTGCCTGAGCTCAGCTCTACACATTAATTACTCATAGACTTTTAGAAGTTGTGAAACATGTCTGCCTTTGACCTTGTGTCTAAATACGGAATTGCCCATACAGAGAAGCTGCCTGGCATTTAATCATTCTTGCCTTTCACCTTGACGGAGTCAAAAGTTGTTCTACCCCCACTGAGGGGAAGCCGTATGGCATGCAATTAGATTCCTGTTCTGGGTTAAGTTACTCCTGTACATTACATCTCTTGCCCATGATTCATCCCATCAACTGTCATGTAAACAGGAGGAAATGTCAGATGGATTTTTTTCTGAACATTCGGTCATTTGGCAAAAAAAAAGGCATCATTTGTATTCAATTACTGTGAAGGCTGTGAGTATCAAGATTTAGATAGTCCAAACTTTTTTTCATATGAAACCACTTGACTGTGATGGCTGAACCTTTACAAGTCAGTCTCTGAGTCTTGAGTCCCCTCCTCCTCCCCCCATCCTGCAAAGTGGTGTGTTGGAAAGAGGCCCAGGAGAAGGACAGCCAAACCTTGTTCATTATCAAAGGGAACACAGAAGCCGTCAGGGAACTCTGTAAGGACTTCACGTCCCTCCTCTCTACAACAAACACATTTTTTACAGATATATTGGGAAACCAAACACATAATGCATGGAATGAGAAAGTACGAAGCAGTAAGGATTTATATAGTAATAATACTGGCAGTTCTAAACTCATTAAAACAGTAACTCTCAAAATCCTATTGCAAATATATTACATAAGACTTCAAAATGTAATTTAACATTTTTATTTAATTAGCTGGCTTTCAGAATATATATATATATATGATTTCTTCCCTCTCAAGTACATTACTGCTCACGCAATTTCATTTTCCCCTCTGACTCTCTTCTTTGGTTACTGTTAACTTTGCCTTCTTCAAGGCTCATTTCTGGCCCCTCCTCTCTAACACTGCCAAGGTTAGTGCTTGCTGACTCACGACAGCGCTCATTACATTCAGACATATGTGAGAACAAGCGCTTTGCAATTGGGACACGCAGGGACCCTTGTCTCACAGCCTCTGCAAATCACCAGGTACAGCTGATGTCCAGTTCAATAACAGTAGCACTAGTCACCCAGAAATCTGCCACTGCACGTGGATAGGGAGTAAGAGCATTTGTAGACTTGGTGTGGGCATCGCCATCTCTCCAGAAAGCGTACTGCTGCCTGTGAAGCCAAGGTTAAGCCATAGCCACACAGCAGATGAAACATTGTGCCGCTAATGAGAAGTCTGGCTTTGGTAGCAAGCGAAGGATTTCTCAAGTATTGTTTTTCTTCCTCCCCAATTTAGATGGAGAAACTCCTATTGTGCTTCAGCCGACTAATGCAACTGAGAAGACCCAGCTAATAGGGGACAGCCATCGGAGCTACCGCACAGACTCCTAAGGCCGGCAAGCATGACCTGTTGGTGCTGCCCACTGAGTATCACAGAGAGAAAAACCACCTGAGAAACTCTGCAGCCTGTATTTGTAGTTGTCTTTAAGCTAAGCAAGAGTAACCTGAGAGTAATTTCCTATCAAGGCAGAATCTCTCTCTAGGCCACTTTCAGTAGGTTGCTATCTACACCCTGCAAGGAGGTATGTATGGTCGGTACAGAGTTCTACGGACCAGCATGCTTGTCTTTACAGCCTCCAACTGCCCGTCTCTGCACAGTCTTTCCCTCTAATAATGCTCCCTGTGCTATCGTAGCTCTTCTCCCTGCCGTCAGCTGGGGTTTCACGTCGCAGACACAGTCCCAAGTCCACTTCCAGACACACCAGCTCTGTCTCTTCCTGTCCTGAGAATGTTCCTTGTGTGCGGCAGTTTTGCTGGACGTGAAGTGTTCCTGTGAGGGAGCCCTGGAAATGCTCTTTAGCAGACCCCAGAGGGAAAGTCAGAGGCAAGTCAGACTGGGCTGCCCTTCCCAGGGACAAAACACTCTCTGGAAAGCAGCTAGCAGCTTGCTGGGGCCCAACAATTATAAACCTGAGCCTGGGAAAGGTGCTTTGGGATCGTTCTGCTGGTGGTTACCATGCAGGTCACTCCAAATCCAGGAGCCTCATCCAACACCAGAAGCACATGTGCCTTCCCCTTCATAAGCTGCAAATGCAGGAGATGGAGGGCAAAGACCCCGTGGAGGGGAAGGCTGGCCCTGAGTTGCCCCAGAGCCTCTCTCCTCTCACCGTAGCTGGTGACAGCACCATGGCAAAGTTGCCCCCATTCCTACATGGACAGGCCTGCTGCCTGTGCCAGGCAGCCTCAGCTTCTCCTTCTGCAGCTGCAGTGTGCTGGAAATTGATCCCCAGCCAGCAACTTTCTGCCAGCTTGCTGATTCCACTGTGCTCCTGGCTGTCGGCCCCACTGCCCTGCTGGCACTGGGCTGGAAGCCATCGTGCCAGCGCTGGCACTGGGGCTGCAGGAGCAGCAAGGACTTGGCAAGGCAGGCAAGCAGCAGAGGAGAGACTGTCCTCCTCAACAGTCCAGCTCATAGGGGTGAGTTTGGGTCCCCCCCTCTGCCCCAGCCAGAGGGGCTTTAAGAGCACACTGTGTGATTTTGCATAAAGAGGTGGAGATGAGACGTACCTTCAGCGGTACTACTGCACACATCGGTGGAGATACGTGTGGTGTGGCTAAAGCAAGCTTGAAGAAATTGGGCCTCTAATTTGTAAGAGCTCAGGAAATACCTCTGAGACCTTAAACTTAGCACTTCACTGGTTCGATACAGTAGTTTAAGCCTTAGACAGCTGAATTACTCTTTATTGATCGTGTTATGTCAATCATTGTCAGTTCTGTGCATTTGCTATTTTTGCTGCTCTAATCACAGTGCTGTGGCCCAAAGGGGGACATAATGTACCACTAAATTATATAGACCAGTGAATATATAGCCAGTCAAAAGTGTTATTCCCTTCCTTAAAATTGGATTCTGCAGTTGTGAAACATTATTGTCTTCCTTCTATTCTCACCTTTCACATCAAATGTCATTCATTGGCAGCTTAATATATGGGGAAAAAGTGTTTCATCACACTAGCTGTAACTCCAAAGTCAAGAAATAGCAGTTTTAACATTTCTTTAAAGTTCCCATAACACATGGACATTTTAAAAGCCATTAATTCCAGTTCAGGTTATATATCTGTTCTCCAGGTGCAGGCACTGGGGGCAGCTAGCGCTCACATTGCCCTCAGAAATAGCTCTGTTTTTCTGCTTCAGAGAAGAAGGGAAGTCCTGGCATGGCTGGGGCCGTGCACAGGCTCTTGCTCCGCTCCTACCCGTGGGCTCCTCTTTGTCCTCAGCTCCATGTTGCACATAGTTTTGGAGGCCACTCATACGTACGTAAATCCAGACTCCCACCCTACCTGCCCAGCAGAGCTGGAGGGATGTGCCCCATTCATCCCAGTGATCACAGCGGGGCGGGGGGGGGGGGGTTGGTGACACCAGCCTGGGGATGAGGAGATGTGACACCAGAAGGAACGTTCCCCACAGTAGCCCAGTGCCAGACATCTTCCCAAGGGGTGGCTGGATCGGAGGGCAGGTGCGTCGGGGTGCTGGTGCTGTGAGACAGGCAGGGCACAGCCCGTGCTGTACGTGCTGGGGCGCACCAACACCCACTCGCCCGAGCGCACGCACGCACACAGCTTCTGGCTGTATTCAGTCCTCCCCTTTGCACGGTGTTTGCTCCGGTGGGAGATGTTATCTCCAAACAAAGGGGCAGGGACAGCACGTAGCAGGCAGTAAATAAATCCGCAGCTGAACCGATTTCTTAAATGTCACTGTCTGGCAGAGAAATGCCCTGTGGAAGTGTAGCGACCGTGTCGTTTCTAGCAGAGAGTTGGGAAAGGCATAGGGAGAAAAGCCTGGTGTAAATCTACATGTTTTCTGTGGAATCCAGAGTCCAAAGGAGGCCACAAAGATGATCATGGGGCTGGAGCACCTCTCTGATGAAGACAGGCTGAGAGAACTGGGCTTGTTCAGCCTGGAGAAGAGAAGGCGCTGAGGAGACCTTATAGCAGCCTTCCAGAACCTGAAGGGGCTACAGGAAAGCTGGAGAGGGGCTGTTTGTCAGGGAGTGGAAATGACAGGACAAAGGGTGATGGGTTTAAACTGAAAGAGGGCAGGTTTAGATGAGATCTGAAGAAGAAATTCTTCCCTGTGAGAAGGGTGAAGCCCTGGCACAGGCTGCCCAGAGAAGCTGTGGCTGCCCCCTCCCTGGCAGTGTTCAAGGCCAGGCTGGATGATGCTTTGGGCAGCCTGGGCTAGTGGGGGGTGTCCCTGCCCATGGCAGGGGGATGGAACTAGGCAGGCTTTGAGGTTCCTTCCAACCCAAGCCAGCCTGTGATTCTACAATGATAAGAATCCTTTCCTGTGTGGAATCTCTCCTCCTGCTCCCATGGAAGTCACTGAGAATTGAACCCTTAATTTCAACAACAGCTACAGAGCAGACCTAAAGCCAGGGAGGGAAAGATAAATCCCAGATTAACAAAAGTAATTGGGGAGTTTTTTCACATACACCGCCTTCAATGTCCCTGAGGATCCCACTCTATGGGCCAGAGCCAAATGTTACTGAAATCAAAGAAGCTATCTCCATGGGCTTGAGATATACCGCAAGTCATGTGGTTCTTATTTACTCTTTCTAAATGAGAGATTTTTCTTGCTAAAGATTTATGACTCGATCTTGCAGTGTGATGCAAAGATGGACAAGCTGCTGCGTGTTTGCAAAGCCCTTCTACTTACACGGGGATTTGTACAGGAGAGCCACATTGCGTTATCTCAGCTAGCCAAAAAACTCAGAACAAACCAGTGACCAGCCCTCCGAGTGGGTTCTCCAGGACTTGCAGCTTCAAAATCTGGGTGTCCAAACCCATAGTTTAATTCCAAAGAAAAAATTTAGTTTTCAGAGTACCAGAGTATCTGCTTCTCTCACCACTGTCAGGGCCAGCAACTCTGAGGACACATGGAGAAAGAATGAATAAGGGTTTCAGGACTTAGCTCTTCAGTGTGATCTTACTCATTTGTTTGCTTTTCAGAAAAGATCCTAACATGAACATAGCTATGTTCACATGATCTGTTTCAGCATTAAGTTCAGTTGCACATCCATTAATCCTCTCACAATGTACAGATCTTCACTTTTTTTTTCCCGTTTTGCTGCTTTTATTTATATGTAAAGTACTACACACTAAAATCTACCTTTGCTGTCAACCACTCTGACTAATAAAGGTTGCATGTATGAATTGTAGCACTCCCTTTACTTTTCCATAGCATCAACAACTTAATTCTGGTAACAGAGAAGCTGTTGAGACAGCTGTCTAAAATTACAGCTTTTCACCCCAGCAAGTGGCAGGCAGCAACTCTGGGCTTCCCCAGAGAGGAACTCGGTCGTGGATCGCAGCAGATGAGCCTACCTATGCAAAGCAGCCAGAGCTTGAGCGCTGCACGTTGTAAAGCCATTATGCACTGCAGAATGCTTGCCTGTCTTTAAAAAAGAAAACAAACCCAAACCCAAGCCCATCAGAGAGATGAAGCGATAGAAGGCAGCAGTCTCACTGGCAGCAGTTTCTACATGGGACAGTCTCCCCAGCAAAGGGTGCGTGCAGACAGCGACACTGCGGCGCTGCTGATGACAGGGGCAGATGTCCTGTGAATGTCCCTGGGGCCAGCATCTCACTCAGGGGGTTTTGCATCTGTCCAAGGGCTGGTGCAGAGTGCCATATAACCCGGGCCTGCTACAAGACAGGAGTATTTCTCACTAGGATGGTATCCAGTGGCTGCAGAAGCCCAAGCATTTGAAAAATGGACAAGGGCCAACTGTTTGGCCGGGCGTGTTCTCAAAGAGCTGCCCTTTTGTGTGTTTACATATGAACTCATACCCAGAGTCCCTCAAAACGCCACGTGGGAAGAGGCATTGCAGATGGTTCAGGCCTGTCAGCAGCATTACCAGTTACTTAGGCAGCTCGTGAGCTTTTCCCCCTGCGACGAGTTTGTGTGGTAACCCACTTAGCTTAATGCAAAGAAAATCGACCCTAATTGTCAGACATTTAATTCCATTCCTTCCCTTGGAACGCACAGCCAAGGCATGACCGCAGAAAAAACGCTGAAGCACGCAGAGCCGAGCAGTTAGAGGCCCTGCTGGATTTTCTGTGCTGTTACAGAGCGTGTAGAAGGACCAGGGGTGGGAGTAATCCCCTTCCTCGCCTCCACGAACTGCTGCCAGCTGCATCAGCACACCCAGCGTGCCCCTTTGGCTCCCAGGGAGAGGAACAGGCACCGAGTTTCACACAAGAGGCCTCAGTCCTTCCTGCACGTGGCACCCACCTCGGGCTTGGGAAGGGATCGGTATGGCGGCAGCATGTAAATGTACAGGTACTTCCTTAGTCAGGAAAAATAACGTCTGGATGTTTGGGGAGAGGGGAGGGGAAGAGAGGGAGAGGGAGGGGAGAAGGTGAGAGAGAGAGGAAGAGGTGAGGGAGAGGTTTGGAGAAGCGTCCCTCAGAATTTCAACATCCGAGTTAACTGCGACGAGACAAGGTCTCTCAGCGGGTGACCTCCTGCGCTGCCTTGCTGTGGGAGGGTCCGTGGCGAGCGGGAGTAAGAGCGCACCTCTGCTCGCCTGGGGAAGGTACCGCGGCCTGGGCCGGCCGTCCCGCCGCCGCAACCGCTGCTGCTGAGCGCCGGCCGCGGCACACAGGCGCGGTTTGCAGGGCAGCCCCCGCTGTTCCTGGGAGAAAACCGCCGTGTGCTGCAGCTGGTTAAAAAGAAGCTGCTCTAACGGGGTTCGCGTGGGGGAAAAACAAAACACAAGCGTCTCCTTCGAGCCGGAATCGAACCAGCGACCTAAGGATTTCCGTGGGGCGCGGCCTCTACAGTCCTCCGCTCTACCAGCTGAGCTATCGAAGGGAGCTGGCGACCGCCGCGCCGCCGCGCTACAAGGACCCAGCACGGCTGGCGTAGGCGCCGCGCGGCGCATGCGCGGGGTCGTGGAGCTCGGGGGCGGGAGGCCGCTCCGGCCGGGGCTCGCCGCACGGCGGGGCAGGATCTGTCGGGGGCGCCCCCTGTCGGTAGAGCGGGAGGGGGGGGAGCGCCGCGGCCGGGCCTGACGCGACGGGGCGGGGCGCGCGCTCGGAACGCGGCCTATATTATGGGGCAGGGAAACACAGGGTCTGTGTGGGGCCAGTGGCGCAATGGATAACGCGTCTGACTACGGATCAGAAGATTGTAGGTTCGACTCCTGCCTGGCTCGCCCTCGTTTTTCACCCCTCCCGCGTTACGGCTGCCGTCAGTCACAGACGGCGGGGCGGGGGATGGGGTTGAACCCGAGTTTGGCGCCATTGGAGCGCGGGGCACATGGTCGCAGCAGCGCTCTGTGTCCCCGAGTACAGCACCTCCCAGGCTACAACTTTTCTTACAGCTGTCGGCGTCTGCCTTATCCAGCAGCGGCACCATCAAGCCGGGCGGGTTAAGGCCCCCGTCACCTACCGGGGAAACACGTATTGTTGATGACAACAATGGGCCAGCAGTGTGCCCTGGGGGCTGAGAGAGCCAATGGGATCCTGGGGTGCATCCGGAGGAGTGTGGCCAGCAGGTCAAAGGAGGTGATCCTCCCCCTCTACTCTGCCCTGGTCAGGCCCCACCTGGAGTATTGTGTCCAGTTCTGGGCTCCCAGGTATAAAAAGGACCGGGATCTCCTGGAGAGAGTCCAGAGAAGGGCTACGAAGATGATTAAGGGCCTGGAGCATCTCCCCTATGAGGAAAGGCTGAGTGAGCTGGGACTGTTCAGCCTTGAGAAGACTAAGGGGGGACCTAATTAAAGTTTATAATTCTCTGAGGCAGGGGATGCAGGGGGAATAAGCCAGCCCCTTCTCAGTGGTCTGTGGGGATAGGACAAGGGGCAGTGGCTGCAAGTTGGAGCACAGGAAGTTCCACACCAACATGTGGAAGAACTTTTACACAGTGGGGGTGACAGAGCCCTGGGACAGGCTGCCCAAGGAGGTGGTGGAGTCTCCTTCTCTGGAGATATTCAAGACCCGTCTGGACGCCTATCTGTGCAATATGAGCTAGGGAGCTGCTTTGGCAGGGGGGTTGGACCCGATGATCTCTCGAGGTCCCTTCCAACCCCTATGATTCTATGATTCTGTGATTCTATAATATTGTGCCCATAGAGGAGCCGTGTGTTCTTCTTCGTGGGCCTCGTGCAGTACAGTCAGCCCTACAGCTGAAGGCAGACAGTGCGATGGAGACTGTTGTTCTGGGGAAGCACGGCAGCATCCTTCCTGTGCAGTGGAAGGACAAGTACGTGACATGAGGGCTACGCAGCGGGTCCAGAACAGCCGGCCAGCCCGAGGGGGAGAGGAAGGGAAGAGGCTTGAGAATGCTCCACAGCTTCGGGGTGTCCCTGGTCTGTGGACTCAGTGCAAGCTGGCGATAAGAAGCGGTGCGCGTGGCGATGAATCGCTGCCCGCCAGTGCTGCTGACGTTCGCGATCGCCATCCTTCACTTCGCGGCATCTGTGACAGGTTGGTGACAGTCAGGATACTGAGGTGTGCAGACAGGCTGGAGGCAGCACAAGCAAAGCGCAACCTGTTGTAGCTTTGTGTGGCTGGGTTCTGGCAGAGGAGGGGGGCTGCAGGGGTGGCTTCTGCAAGAAGCAGCCAGAAGCTCTCTGCAGGCCCCGCAGAGCAAACACCAGCCGGCTCAAGGCCAGAGTCGTTGCTGACCAAGGCCGAACCCATCAGGGACAGTCACAGCGCCTCTGGGAATCACATTTAGGAGAAAAAACCACAAGCAGCTGCTTTTTGCCACTAGAGAAGGGATGTAAGGAACTGTGCAGACACCAAGGTCAGTGAAGGGAGGAGGAGGCGCCCCAGGTGCCGGAGAGAAAGATGCCCCTGAAGCCTGTGGAGAAACCCATGGTGGAGCGGGTGTCCCCACACAGCCCATGGAAAAGGCTGAGACCCCACCTGCAGCCCGTGGAGAGGCCTCACGCTGGAGTAGGTGGAGACATACAGGAGATGCTGTGATCTGCGTTGGAGCAAGGCCCTGGCAGCACTTGTAGCCCATGGAGAGAGACAGACACAGAGATGAGCAAGGGAGAGATTTGCACCGGAACAGATTTGCTGGGGGGAGGCTTGTGACCCTGTGGAGGACCAGGCTGGAGCAGTCTGGGCCTGAGAGACTGAGACACATTCTATGATTTATGACTGCACCCCACAGCAGTGACTCACGCTGGGGCAGCTGGTGAGGAGCTGAAGCTCCATGGGAAAGAGCTCACGTTGGAGAAGTACATGGAGGACTGTCTCCAGTGGGTGGGACTCCACAGTGCAGCAGGGAAAGGGTGTGAGGAATGCTCTCATCCCCCCCCCCATCCCCACCCCTGCTCCCCCCAGCTAAGGAGAACGTCTAGTGAGGAACTGACCAAAACCCCCATTTCCCCAGTTCCTGCCCCTCCCCATGCCACAATGTGGGGGAAGAAAGGAGCGAAATCACGACTAAAGTGAAGTCTGCTAATCAGGGAGGGGTGGGGAGCACCCTCTGGTCTCACTGGGTGTGCAGTGCGGTGTAATAAATGAGAGAGTTTTCTTTCCTTTATTCTGTGTTGAGTCCGTTTTGCCCATGACACTGACTGCAGAATGATCTCTCCCTCTCCTTATCTCACTCCTAAGCCACTCAATATCTATTTTCTTCCCTGTCCAGCTGAAAAGAGGAGCGATAGAGCAGCTTTGGTGGGCGTCTGGCCTCCAGCCCGGGTCAAACCCCCACAGCACCTCAGCATGTCATACACCTCCAGACCCTCCTTTTCCTCCCTCTTGCTTGGTGAGCTAAGAGGCGTCGGGAGCCCCTTGCAGAAGGCTTTCTGGAGAACCCCCGCCTCGGAGATGCTCCTTTAAACAGAAAGAAGGTGCGTGTCCGAGGACACTGCGCTCTGCCAGGCTCTGTGTAAGCGCTATGGGGTTCTGCTGCCCAGCCCAGCATGGCCGCTGGGGAGGGAGGCAGGCGGCAAAGCCAGCTTGGTTCCCCTCACAGGGGGAGAGCGAAAACAGAGCGTAGCGGGGCAAACCAAGGTAGCAAAATATCTCCGAGCCAGGCAGGAGTCGAACCTACAATCTTCTGATCCGTAGTCAGACGCGTTATCCATTGCGCCACTGGCCCCGCACGCGGCACAGGGCCCCACCGCCGCCGGCTCACCGAGTCCGCCTCTCGCGGCACGCCCGCTGCGCGCATGCGCTGTTACCGCGGCCCTCTCAGGGCGCATGCTCACAGCTCGGCGCTGGGGTAGGGATGGCACGTTGGGCAGCCGCTGGTCGGCGAACCACAGGTCCCTTCGATAGCTCAGCTGGTAGAGCGGAGGACTGTAGAGGCCGCGCCCCACGGAAATCCTTAGGTCGCTGGTTCGATTCCGGCTCGAAGGAGACGTTCATATTTTGTACTCGCTTTCCGTCTTGTGTTTAATTTAACTTTTTCGGCCCCTCGGTGATAGACGGAGGCGGCGCCGCCGCTCCCGTGCCTCACCTCTCTCCCTGTCCCGCCGGGAGCGGCGGCTGTGCCCCAGAGGCTCCGGGTGCCTGTTCAGGCAGGTGTAAGGTGCAAGCAGAGCACACCTCCCGAGGGGAGCAGAGCACACCTCCCGAGGGAAGCTGTACACCTCCCGAGGGGAGCAGAGCACACCTCCCCAGGGGAGCAGGGCACACCTCCCAGGGGGAGCAGAGCACACCTCCCAAGGGAAGCAATGTACACCTCCCGAGGGGAGCAGGGCACACCTCCCAGGGAAGCAATGTACACCTCCCGAGGGGAGCAGGGCACACCTCCCAGGGAAGCAATGTACACCTCCCGAGGGGAGCAGGGCACACCTCCCAGGGAAGCAATGTACACCTCCCGAGGGGAGCAGAGCACACCTCCCAAAGGGAGCAGAGCACACCTCCCGAGGGGAGCAGGGCACACCTCCCAAAGGGAGCAATGTACACCTCCCGAGGGGAGCAGTGCACACCTCCCGAGGGAAGCTGTACACCTCCCCAGGGGAGCAGTGCACACCTCCCGAGGGAAATGCCCTGGCAAGCCTCACAATCCATGTGGCAGAGATGCTTTTGTGAGGGCTTTTGTGATTGTTTTCTGCAATCATATTGCAGTTAATTATTAAAATAGACTTAGTAGTTTAAATATAATTAATAATAGTAATGTATTATCACAATAAAATATATAGATATACATATATGGCATTATCTTAGATGAAGCCAAAACTTAGGCCTTTTCAGCTCATTCTTACCTAGTTTTATTAGGCCTTCTCTTCCAGGGTGATCCTTGGGGTACCAGTTCAGCTGGGGGCAGGCTCTCCCCCGTTTTGCATGTTGCTTTGCATGGTGCTGAACACTCCTGCCTGATTTTGCTTTCTGTGATGCCAGACAACCCCTACGGACGCTGGCTCTGAGAGTCCTGGCTGATGGCAGTGGATAAAAGTGCTCCATTGTCTCTTGGCTTCAGGTGACGGGTGTGATGTCTGGCCCTGGCCTTTGATTGTGGGTGCACGGGATGACCTGGGAGAAGGTGGAGCAGTGGGAGAAGACAAAGGGGTCCTTTACACACGAGGGGTTTCATGCAGACAAACGGGCTCGCTTAAGATACTGTAAGCCGTAGGGCCAGCGTTCCCACTCTGCTTTTTCCCTCCACTTTCTGTATTGCTATCCCCCTTCCTTCTTCCTTCAAGTCATCTGTTTTCAGGAGAGGTGCTACGTGGTGTGCAGAAACACATGGCTGGCAGCGACTCCTGGCTTGCAGATAGGGCACGCATCTGAAAGGGGCCATGTCTGCCTGCATAGCAGGGGAAGAAGGGGAGTTTTCTCTGGAAGAGAACCCAGAATGAGTCTTCTCTGTGCCAGAGTGTTTTTCTGGGGTGGGTTTCAGATATGGGAGGAGGAAGACAGAGTATCTCTGGAAATATGGTACAAGCGAGATTATCAGTCGGGAAGGACATTTAACGAGGCTCAGCGGGAGCTCCTGCAAGCTCCTGCCCGGCTTTATCCATGACATCCCACTCCTACAAGATATGCTCATGTATTTAAATTTACTACATGCTTTTTACTACAATTACAGCCTAGTCAGTTCTTGGATGAGAGCTTGCTAGATACTTCATTTAGGAGCAAATTATTAATCACCTGCAAGAGCTTAAATAGTTTTGTGTCTTGTCTCCAGCAAGGGCCAATAACGAGCTGTGTGCACCTATTCAGTCACAGAACCACAGGCTGGGCTGGGTTGGAGGGGACCTCAAAGCCCACGTAGTTCCACCCCCTGCCATGGGCAGGGACACCCCCTACTAGACCAGGTTGCCCAAAGCCCCATCCAACCTGGCCTTGAACACTGCCACGGAGGGGGCAGCTACAGCTTCTCTGGGCAGCCTGTGCCAGGGCCTCACCACCCTCACAGGGAAGAATTTCTTCCTTGTATCTCATCTAAACCTGCCCTCTCTCAGTTTAAAGCCACTAACCATGGCCCTCCAACTAGACTTTGCCACTGATCACAACCCTCTTGGCCTTGTCTTTCAGCCATTCAGTTCACTTGTATCAATTCCAAAAGATGGCAGAGATTATAAGAAAGCCGCTCTGATGCACTGGGTCACTAGAGTGAGGTGGGCAGGCCAACCACTGGATGGCCTGACAGGTACCAGGGTGATACCTCCTCCAACAAAAATAACTCTTCAGCTCACGTGTTGTAAGAAAATGTTTGTTTGCATTTCAAGCAAAAGCTCTCTCATCTCCTGGAGAAAGGGGAAATAGAATAAATCTCAGAGGAGTTCAGAGTATGAGGAAAAAAAATTTCAGGCTGCCTGGAGGATTTCAAGAGAGAGATGGTGAAAACGTTCCCGCACGACGAGGTGCTGGCTGATGGATGCAGTCTGAGATACGTGGCATGTGTATGGACAAGATACCAGGCTGATCACATAGATGGCACTTAGGTACTCTTGTCACTCTGTCTATTTTGAATATTGTAAGCACACACTTCTGTTTGTACCTACTCTTCACCTGGCTTGAGTTAATTAGGTTTTCAAGGTCACCTGATCTATCCAGTTATCACTCAGCTGGTAGCAGGTCTCTCAGATGATGTCCTGGTCACTTAGACATAATTTTTAGCTTCCCAGGACATTCCCCAGAGCAGCCAGACCTTCCCCATTCCAGCAGCAGGAGCAGTGAGTCAGCCAAACCAAAGTTTAATAGTGGAAAACTGGAAGATGCTGTGAATAGACTTGGGTGCTGGAGTGGGGTTGGGAAAGATCCATGTAATAAGCAGGATTTAAAATAAAAGAAATCTCTTTGGAGATGGAGTTGAAACCTCGTGAGGATGCTGAGCAGGATGTGCAGGTATGGGCTGAATTAAATGAATCGTTTAAGGAGAAAATCTGTTCCTGCAGCTTTCTAACTGTTTGGGTTTATTGGCGGGTTTTTTTACCCTCAGTTTTCCCTCCGGCCGTACCCGGTTGGGTGGGAACCTGGGAGCACGCAAGCCAGGGAGAAAAGAGTATAAAAAGTAACCCTAGCGAGCCAGGCAGGAGTCGAACCTACAATCTTCTGATCCGTAGTCAGACGCGTTATCCATTGCGCCACTGGCCCCTAGCGGTAGGGGACTCCCAGCGCGGGTGCTGTTGTACCCTCGGGCCAGCCCCATCCACTTCGGGGTTCCCGCCAAAACGGGGGTTGCAGAGCAGGATCAAAGTCCTGGGCCCCGAGTGTCTGGTCTCCGGTGCTGCTCCCATCCGCTGGTGTTCTTGGGGTGGGGGGTGTATGTGGGGTGCAGTGTGGAGGGGAGATGGGAATTCTCCGGCAGCCAGCGGAGGTTGTGCGGTGGAAATCCCGACTTCTCACCGGCATCCCAGTCAGTGCTGCTCCGCTGTGATGATGAGCTTTGTAGGTGGGGAACAAGTCACATCATGCCACCTGATGCAACGCCCATGCCAAAAGGAAAAAAGAAAAACATTGTCATGTCACACAGTTCCCAAGTGCTGGCAGTTGTGTCATGCCCCTTTGCTCATAAACTCCATTGCCCCCACCCCCCAGCAGCCCCTGGGGCCAGCAGAACCTGCCTGCTCCCATGGCATCTGGAGGAGGAATCCCAGCTCATGGGAGGAGGAGGTGGGATCTGCCTCAGCTTCCACCATGCTGTAGTAGAAGAACCTTTTAGCCTTCACCCCACACCTGGTTCTGCCTCCACTGAAGGACCCCCAAAGAGACAGACAGGTCCTGCAGGGCTGGGACAGGCTGTGTGGATGAGGACAGCTCTGAAGATACCAAGATAGCATCAGCACCCTGACCCATCAGCAGTTCCTGCCCCAGGCCGTCTGGCCCATCCCTGACAATACCCTGGGTGTCAGTGAGCTGCTGGGCTCTTTCTAATGGTAGCCTTTGATTGCTGTTTGATTTCTGGCCTGACACTTGTCCATTCAGGCTTTCATAAACAAGTCTGTACCAGAAAGCCTGGCTACTGAAACTAAACTCTGCGTATTTAGTCTTAGGTTCATTAGGCAAACAAAAGCCCCAAAATAATAATAATTTTTAAAAAAAAACAAACAGCCAGGTCTGGACATTAGGGAGCATGAAAAAACATGAATGGTCCCTTTTTCCATTCCTTAGGAGCAGCGGGATGGGATTCACGTAACCTGCTGCCAGGGAGAGCACCATGAGATGTTGAAGGCAGATGTTAACCACCATAACTCTATCTGAAGGCCCACTGCTGCTGTACCTCCCTCAGCAGCCGTGATTGTGCCATCCCACTGGACTCAATGATGGCTGTCCCGGCTCCCTCCAGACTGCTTTTAACAGGAGGAGGGTGTGGGGTCAGTGAGTGACCCTCGGCCTGTTACGCCTCATTCAGATGTGATGCTGGGTTTGCCTATGTAACGACAGCAGCCCACCCATGAGCTGCGGCCACAGAACAAGCGGGTGGCTCTCTCTGCTTCAAAAGGCCTCAAAAAGAGCTCTTTGTCTGCCCTTTTCACCATGATTCCCTTCCCCAGTGTGCACGTACCTGCTCTGGAGCTGGTCTCCTTGGTGAGAGTAAAGAGATCCCACTTCTCGCCTCACTGTGCTCAGCTGCACCACTTGCCTTGTCCTTTTTCTGGTGGTCTGTGGCCTCTCCAGGCACATGAGTCACCTCAGTAATGCAGCAAAGTGGTGGTTAATTTTCTGAGAGTCGGTGAGGTGAAACAGCTCTGCTCCTGCAAAATAGGGGCGCAGGCCTTGCGGCCAGTGCCAGTGCAAGGAAGGTGAGAGGGGCAGGTTGTCCCATGCCCCTGGCCAGGGCAGCTCAGCTGCCTGCAGCTGCTTGTCAAGTTGCAGGCTGGAGAAGGAGGGCTGCACTGAGACAGTGAGGAAGACAACATGGAGTGGGAGCAAGGTGTGAGAAGTGGAGAAGTTATCCAGTGGGTGAGAGGTAGAGCTGTTGTCTGCCTCCGCACACACCTCACTTCGGATCTGTCCTTTCCATCATCCCTTCATTTTCTTTCTTGCTCTCTCTTGCTCATGAAGACAAGGCTGAATTCCTCCTGATTGCCCCAGGCTGGTGCACAGGGGTCAGCACAGAGAGGAACAGCTCCTTCATAAGCACAAACTTGCAAATAGCTTCTGCTTTGCAGATGGGTTTTGGCTTTCCCCCCTGACTTAATCATGAAAAACCACAAAGCAAATGAAAGGGTGAGTTTATCCAAATTGCTGGTGGCCTACAACAACAGGAGGAATGTAACTACAAGCAGGAGTTTGTAGGGGTGGAGGTAGCACCTTTTTCTAGTTGGTTAACTTGGATTTGCATCTATTCCTCAACTGGCAGCCAGAGAAGTGATCTGCTCTGTGTACGGGTCAGACAGGATAGAGAATCCACGTATTCTCTCAGAGATCCCAGGGATGTTACCCCTGCTGCAGTGATGGGCTAAAGGATGATGCTTAAACGTGGCAGCTTCTCAGGTTTCCATGCGCTGCAAACAGAATTGCTCGGAGCAAACAAAGCCACTCAGTTTTGGCGAAGGGAGCACATACTGCATGCAAGAAGATCTGTGCTGTGGTGCCCTGCAATTTGGAAAGCAGGTCCCAGAAAGGTGGGCCCTGCTCAAACCCATGAGAGGGCTGCAGCCAAAAGTAATGATTTCAGGTGAAACCTTGATCAAGCAGGGAACCATCCTCATGACTGGAGGAAGCTGGAGCCAGACCTGGGAAATCAGGCTGGTGGCCCGGGGAGGGAGTGGTAAGTGCTGGAAATGAGAAGGGCCGATACATCTCTAGAAGACACTTTCTTCCTGGCAATTGCCAGTCCAGGGGAGGGTCTGCAGCTGCAGGAAGGCACATTTGGATATTATGGAGAACAACCTGGCAACCCAGAGTGTTTGCAAGATGCCCCAAGCTCTACACAGAGATTTACCACATCCTTTGGCAAGGAGCGAGTCATTAGTATCCAATTACACTGAAATCATACTTAATTCGAGACAGGTTAAGACACAAAGCAAATAAAAACATTTACTCACAGCTGCCAAGAAAGATAAACCTATAAAAGAGGTAGGTGGAGAAATGAGAGAAAACCAGGCTTCAGTTACCGGCTTTGAAGATTAAATCAGCAAGGCCATTCCCTCATATCCAGGCATTTTGCCGCAGGCTCTCCTGACACAGTGAGGACCAGAAAATCTATCTTCCTCCACACCTTACCCCTCAGGCTGAGTTGGCCAAGAATTGTTTCCTCATGGAGGAACAAAGTGCCTCTCATGTCTAATTTCCTTCTAAAAAAACAAATTCTTCCCCTCCAGAGAGGTCTAACACTTGAGTACGGAGCTCCTCCTATTTCTCCCCTATCCAGGACACACACTGGCCCTTCACTCTTGGCAAAAATCAGAATGATTTCACTCCTTTGGCATTACCTGGCCAGTTAACAATGCCTTGGCTCAAGTGCTAAACCAGAGTGATCTCACGGGAAAGGCATTGGCTTGATGCCTGAATGCCACCATTTCCTTTTTGCCTTTTTTTTAGTTCTTTCCCTTAAACTTTTTGTTCTGTAATAACTTAAATACCTCTTAATTGCCCTGCCTGCTATCAAGAATTATTCTGGTGGGCATACAGCAACGTGTGTGCACCTGGTCAGCCTTGGTATGGAGGGGACATCTTGCTTCAAGCTAGTGCTGTGGTTGGGGGCTGCTCCTTGGTTGATTGGACTTATCTTTTCGGAGAGAGGGTGAGACAGTTGACTCCCTTAATGGAAAAGGATAATGGAGCTGAAAGTTGATGTGGGAAGGTGAAAAGCAGGTTGCTGCGGTGCTGTGAAGAAGAAGGGAAGGTGAGGAAGTTGTGCTGGGATCAAAGGAATTGTTGGATGCAGAGGACATCCTGGGGCTTCCTGCTGTGCACGCACGTAGTCTCCTTCCTTACCCTATTACTGTGTCTTTTTCTCTTCACGTCTTCCACTTGCCTCTGCAGGCTTTCTCCTTCCACTTTTCCAAGCTGGCCTCACATAAGGACCGCACAGGGATCCCTGTGAGCCAGCTGCTGGCACAGTGTCCTCCCAGAACTGTCAGGAAATGGCCCAGGCGCGGCAGCTTGCCCCTGCACTGCTCCTGCAGTGTGTGGGGCTGGGGGAGGCATGGGGACACCACCAGCCCTGGGCCAGAGAGCAGAAGCACTGGTCCTGCTGTCCCAGGTCTGGGGGTTCATTTTCTGGTGTGCACTGTGCCGATATTCACACGGAGCAGAGGTGTTCTGTTGCATATTTGCACAGATATGGGTGTCTGTCCCAAGGCAGCGCACCAGAGCTCCACATCAGTAGCTGTTTATATGCTTGATATGAACATATTCATGCTTCTATTTCCTGTGTATTATTTATCATTAAATGATTTGTTAATAAACCTTAACCTCCTTTGTAAATTCATGCACATGCCTAATAGTTCTTTCTTTTAAGTCTGTGGTGTAATTAGGGAGGGTGGTCCATGAGTCCATGTCTCGGTGGCAATAGACTCTTCCTTTCCCCCAGTTTCCTCCTTCTTCCTCAGCAAGTATCTTCAAGGGTTGTTGGGCAAGCTAACTATGTATCAGTTACACTTCTATTTTTTGACAATCACTTCTTAATTAGCACATTGTTTGGATAAGTGTTAACTAACACAGGGGTAGGGCTATACAGTGGGCATCTTTAGCAGGAATAGTCTTGGTTTAAATTACGTGCTGTGTTTGATGGTGCTCTAACAGTCGTGCTGCCTCTCACACGCTGGACAAGTGGGCGGGCACGCTTCCCTCAGAAAAAATACCCATCTGTAAAGTGAGGGAAAAGGTAGGAGCAGGTTCACCAAGCCAGAAAAAGGTGGAGCTTCGTGCCCTGTACATCATCCCTTTTGGATGCTTTATTTCTCAATTTCCAACCTGATCCAACCTGTGAAGGTCAGGTATAAAGCCCATTTCACATGGGAACATGTTAAAAAGTCACCAGAGGAAGGATGGGATTCACCTTGAAAGCTGATGCCTGACTGGGTGACGCCTGGATTGGTAAAGAGATGTTTATACTGGAAGTGAAGGACGGCTGACTTCAGGGAATGAGCAGCCAGTCTGGGTGCATTTCACATTAAAGTCTGCCAGGAGCCCAAGGAATTGGCTATGAGACCTGACATATCAGGAGCACCCAGATGAATGCAGCCCAAGCTGTGACATGTAAAGGAAGCTGTTAAGGAGGCACTATACTTTCTCAGGGCAATCACCTGCAGACCAGCCGTGAGGTGAGAGGCCTTGCTGGTTTGCATGGGGGAGGGTTGGAGTCTGTTTGACTCTTAAGAATTCCATAATTCCATTCTGTTTTGCATGGACATCCATAGATTTGTCATGGATAAATTATTTTAATCGTGATTTTACTTAATATTTCCTGGACAGAGTGGGATTTTAGTGTTACAGGCTGCTTGCTGGCATTTCTTGATGAAGGTTGCAGTAAACTCTTACCCTGTGGCCCCCTAACTCATGTTAGGCTCCTGACATGCTCTACAGAGTGCTAAAGGATAGTGATAGCCATGCCTGCCCCATTTTGGCTACAGAGGTGAGGTCACTGGTGAGTACCTGTGGTGGAGGTCAGGGATGGCAAAGGCATCCTGTGCTGGCAGAGGTAACTAGGGACACTGCTCGGTGTGAAATGAGAGGTTGGCCTCAGGCTCAATTTCTGAGATCTCTCAAGGTATCTGTCAGGGGTCCAATAATAAGCCCAGTGATGAGCAGGAACCTTCCTGCCCACCTCAAAACCCCTTCTCTTTTGAGGTGGAATTGGGAACCAGTCACTAAGGATTACTGTGGAAGAACCACAGCCCTCCACCCTGGGAACTGAGCTATTGAAGGATGAGAGATGTGGTCCCGAGAGACACTCCTGGCAGGTTCCCACCTTAAAGACACTTTGAATACAAATTTCTGCACAATGTGATGCTGCTGAAGAACTATTGCCTCACCGTGAAGTGCTTCATAGCAGTGATGAGGGATGCAAATAACACCAAGAGCATACTATGTAGGTAACTGGAGATGTGATTTGTAGTCTACCCATACATAAATCTATTACCACCCCTCTCATTGCATTACAGTCTTTGGGATTATGAGAAGCAGCAGAAACATGCTCTGTACTGCTCCAGCTTGCCACCTCCCAAGGTTTCCCTTAAGTAAGATTCCCTGCACACCTGCAGCAGGGCAGAGATGAGGGAGATCCAATCCCACTGCATTAGGAAAACAGCAGCGTAAGTGACACGAGGAGGCAAAACTTGCCGAAAGCAAATCCATCAGAGGACTGACTCTGCACCTGTATCAGATCAGCCATCATCCCCACTGAAGGCAGGGTGGAGACACTCTGGGCTGGAGACAGTCTGTGCTTGGCTAGGTGAGGTGGGGACAGGGGGACACTGAGGGAAGAGGGGGGAGAGAATGTCCCAAAGTGCTTGTCTTCTCCCCAGATCGTGGTATACGATTACTCTAGGGCAGTTTACTGCCATGAACTGCTTGGTCATATTGCCCAGCCCTGGCTGCAGAGAGGCAGGGCTTCATGGTGAGAGATGTGCATCCCCAGGCAGCATAGATTTTACTGCAAAGCTGCTTCTTCCATGGCAAGGTCAAACCCTTTGAAGATGCACTTGAAATTTGATTTGTCTTGTGGCCAAAGGACTTTCTATCTGCCTTTTCTTTCTTTGCATTCCCTAAACTCAGCTGGGATCAGAAAGGCTGATTCCTGGGGAACAGCTGGATGGGAGCAGGGGACACAACACTGTGTGTGGGGCTATGGGCTGGCATCCTTGAGATGCTTCCTGAAGTGATAATTCAAAAGGACGTTAATCTAATAGACTGCAGCTTGGTACAATGAACACAATGTCACAGCGGGCGGTATCCTTGATCATTGCTTAAAGTGCATTTATCCAACTCCTGCCCAGCTTGAAAAGTGTTTCCTTGCTAACACCTGCATCTTTCCCTCATGCACCATGCTCCCCTTTGCTCACCTGAATCTCACATGAGGGAGTGGAGGAAAGAACTTGGCTGGAAAATATCCAAGCTTGCTCTTCTAATCTGACTTTCAGAAGGGAAAAAAAAGGCATTGGCACTCAGAAATGAATAGTCATGCTGTTTTTGCTGTGTGCCTAAAGGACATTTACAGGGCAAAAGAACACATGAAAGGAAAAGAGAGGAATTCGAAAAAAAGCTAAAGGACAGACATACTGCCTCTGTCACCAGTCACATGCTGAAGCAGGCGCTTGACTGGTTCAGGTGATGACTTGCTGTATGAAAACCTTCCTGCCCCTACACACAGTATTTTTGTTTAGCTGTGATACCATAACGTTCAATCCTTTATCTTCCAGCACTGAATCTTTGTTCTGCCCTGGAGGAATGACCCATGAGACTGTGATGGATGAGAACATAACCTAGGCAACCCTCTGGAGCTGGGACAGAATCTCAGCAGGTCTCTGACGTGGTGTAAAGTCATGTGCCAAGTATAACTTTAAAACCAGTCTCTCCTTTGAACCTCAGCATTGTCCTGGAGAAAAAAATACCCGCGTTCCTCCGCTCTGCCAGCTGAGCTGTAGAAAGGACATACTGAAATAGCATCAAGAGTGGCTTATGTTGAGCAGGCCAAGGCTGGGGAGAAACGTGACACTGGGACGGGGCTTTATCTCTGCGAAGTGATGAGCTGACGCCAGCTGGGAAGCCTGAGCTGGATCTGTGCTGTGAAACACGAGTCACTTCTCTATCGAACATCACTCTCTTTTCCTAATGGCAGAGCCAGGGTTGTGGCAGTGGGGTTTGCAGGGGAGTTCTCTGGCCTGCTAAGGTCGGAGCAGAAAACAAATCTGTCCCCCAGCCAAAATTCCTACTGTTAAAACTCTATGGTCACCTTTTCTTTAAATGCTCAGGAGGTCTCCTAGCACAGTGCCAGCTGTGCCACAGGTGTCCAGCCCTGCTGCCACGGCACCTACTCCCGGCTGCTGACCCAGCACTAGAGCCCGTGTTACTCTGCAGTGTGCAGGAGCCCAGGGAGGAGGGGTCATTCCTTCCTTTCCTCTAGCAGGGATACAGACACGTGAGATGATTTGATAACTGGCTCCCACAGGACTCTGCGATAACCAAGGAGAAGGGAAAGGGTCAGGGATGCATTTGGAAAGTGGGGGACTGTGTTAAAATAGTAAGGCACTTGGTTGCTCACTGTCCAACAGGAAGCGGGATTCTCCCAGTTTTCTACCTGGTGTGTTCTCCCCTTTTTCTAACTGGTTTTGTTTTACGTATATCCTTTCTTCTTTCACATCTCATTCTCACTGCAGGGAATATTTGGGGGTGTGGAAAAGCATGCCTGAGCCTGTTATCTGTCAAATTTGTCCCTGGCCCTGGAGAGGACCTATTTTTAGGTAGGCAGTAGTGCGGGGCTATTTCTTCCCCATATGCAATACTTCCTCCATGCAGTGCTTTGGACATACTTTTATGTCTTGCCTGTGAAATGCAGATCTCTTTCTGGCAATAATGTGTTGAGGGGATGTGGGTTTAGGAATCTCTGGGCTCGTAAAGTTGTGTACGGCTTGGCGAGACGCTGAACTGCTTGCCTCCTGTTTGCTATTCCACAGCACCAGCAGCCTGTCTCTTCAGGCTTACTGATTTTGAGACTTTAGAGGATACAGATGATTGCAGGGAAGATGACCAATACCTTGCTTTAATTACCATTTGGGGTCACCCTGCCTCCCCAAATTTTATGGTTCAGTCACCCACAGTTGTCTTACCCTGACCTCAAGGACTGTGAGGAAAACAGGACTTTATGTTGGAAGGGCTTTGTGTTGCCCTGTTGTCCCCAAAGCACTTGGATCCTTGCTGGCCTGCTGGCATTGCTGAGGGGCAGCAGGAAGCCATGGAACCCTTCTTCTCACAGGCAAGCAGCCAGGAACAGCAATTCCATGGCTTGGTATCCTGCCAGTGGTGGAGCCAAGGTATGCAGGGGTAACTTCCCAATGGAGTTCGTCCACATACTCTCCCTGTTTCAGGGTCTTTTAATAAAAATCTCTGAGGTTTGTCTGTTGTAATTTGTGTTGGCACTGCTGATGAATCTGGAAGTGAAATGATAATCTAGTTCATGTGCCCTTTTATCCCATGTTTATGTCCATCTGCTGCAAATTGTGGAACCTCCTTGTGTATGGATAAGACCAGAGAAGGCTGCTTTCAAGCACAATCCAGCTCAGGTCAGTGTCCATCCCTGATCTGAGAGAAAAGGGCAGACATCATTCCTGTGACTGGTCTTTGTAGCTTGTCCCTGAAATCCTGTGCCCCTGCACATTTGATGTGTTCCCAGTGACTCACCCTTAGAAGTACTTTGAGCTTGCTTCTGCTGCTGTGACGCTGAAGGAAATGTTGAAAGATGTAGTTGTCTCCCATGCTGGTCCTTGTTTTCCTGGAGATCTGAAACCATCTCTCAGATTGTTTTTAGATGGTGTCCAAATACTGACCACCTGTGGCCTAGTGTCACGTATGAATTGACAATGGCAGGACAAGGAGGAATGGATTAAAACTAAAGGAAGGAAGGTTTAGATTTGATATTAGGGGGAAGTTCTTTACAGAGAGAGTGGTGAGGTGCTGGAACAGGCTGCCCAGAGAGGTGGTGGATGCCCCATCCCTGGAGGTGTTCAAGGCCAGGTTGGATGGGGCCCTGGGCAACCTTGTGTAGAACCAGGCCTGGAGGTTGGTGTCCCTGCCTGTGGCAGAGGGGTTGGAGCTCTATGATCCTTGGGGTCCCTTCCAACCCATGCCATTCTATGATTCTATGAAGTACACTAAGACAAATATATATGTTGAGTGGAAAACTGTCGGGCTCAAAAGATGACTGCCTTCAAAAGCACTTGTCACTGTTACACATGCTCTTTGGCTGCATAAATGGAGTCACACACAAGGGCAGTAACAGTGTTTAATGGTGGGATGTTTAGTGATGATAATAAAATTATGAAATGCAAGATACCATTTGCAGTTTGCACTTGTATGGATGGGAAGGCTTCATCTTACAGCCTGCTCGTCGGCTTAGTAAGTTATTGCAAATTTTAGTGAAATGGGAGTTTCTGCAGCACTCTGGCCATAGGTGGGAATGCCAGTGCTCACCATCAGCTGCTGAGGGACTGCTCTCTGCAGGGTGAGAGGGCACAGACAAAAGGTGGGATAGATGAAGAGCCTCCTCCCCACCTCCCAAGGGATGCTTGGCTAAAAATGCAAGTATTTCCAGTCAAAACAACCAGCAGAGTTAGCAGGATGGGGAGAGGGGAAGGCCACATTGTTGTTTTATTTTAAAGCTCACATTTGGGTAGGCAGAAATGGAGGAAGCAACCTCATTTTTGTTAGGTTGTTGTATTGCTTGGGCAGTCAGGACTTGTCACCAGAGGTGAACAAAGCAGGGCAAAGCTGGGGGGAGACGGGCAGGTGGGTCTGGGGTCCCCACACACAGGCGATGGTTGCTTCCTCTCTTGTCCTGTAAGGGCATCCACCAGCCCTGTCCTCTTCCAGCAGCCAGACTCTAGTGCAAAGCCCTCAGGTGAGCCCCACTGACCTCGGGGGTGCAGGGAGCTGCTGGAGGCAGCAGGGTGGGGGTGGGTGTCAACCCCTGCCCAAGAGAAAATGGGCAGCTGCCCGCCTGGTTTAGGCATCTCCCAGTGGATGGGTGGCAGGGTGCTTGCCTGAGGACAGAAGGGAAGTGGGGTGGCGATGGGCCAGGGCACTGTCACCCCATGGACCAGGATGCTCCATGCCACCCACCACATTCAGGTGAGGATGCCTGGGCAAGGGGCCTGGTGTCTGTGGAGCAGACTTTGTCTCTGCTGGGCTTGGTGGCAAGGTAAGCCAGATGGGACCTATCCTCTGGTGAAAACACACTTTTTCTCCTTGCTTTCCAGTCATGCAAGAGAGCTATAGGGCAGATTTTCTGTGACTGACACATGACAGCCTCACACCACTGGTACAAGATAAGAGGTTGCAGAGGGGAATTCTGTGCATGCAAAACCCAGGGATGTCATTATGGCATTGAAACCTGAACCTGGACATCATTCAACCGCTCCTTCCTCCTCCAAATCCCTCTCCTAAACCCATTGCTTTGCAGCCAGCCTTCCAGGCTCTCCTGGCCTTCAGTCCACAGCCCACACACTGTTATTCAGCTGCAAAAAAAGAGTTAGAAACAGTATCTCTAAAAGCAAGGAGATCTCTGGGATCCAGTGTTCTGATTGTGTCAGTAAAGCCAGGTAACATTCCTGGGCAAGAAATCCTGTTTAAAAAAAAAATCATGAAAAAGTTGGTATTTTCTTCTGGCAGACATCCAGGTTTTCTGTCCAGGAGTGGGGTTAAAGCAGGTCCTCTTGCCCTTTGTTCATTCATTGAGAGATGGCTTGGGTTGGTGGCTCTTTGGAGGTGGAAAACTGTTCCATGTTAGTGTGCTTCAGCACATGGTAAAGAGGAGTAACAGGAGCAGAATCTCTCACCTTGCTGCCATCAGATGTCCTCTGCCAATGTGTCAGGTGTCGCGCTCAGCCTGTTAAAGGAAGGCTTTAGTGGGCACAGGCAAGGATAAATTCACCAGAATTACATCTCAGAGGTACACCACACTTTGAGAGGTGCCTTAGTTCACTGCCCAAAGTGCTGGCAAAGCAGTATGATCCCCCAGTTTTTTTCTATGCCCTGAACACCCCCTTCCTTACACCACCATAAGCCGGTGTTTCTGTGCACTGACATCTCTAACCCTCTGCTTTTCCACCCAGTTTCTGCCTGCGCAGGAGGGGAGGACGGCTTTGCTCATCTAATCCACAGCCCCTCATTATGTGCAAGGAGCAGCTGACTCAAAGTTAGGAGGGTAGGAATGAGGCATTCAAATTCCTCCAGACGTGAAAGTCACCTCTGACCCAACCATGGAGGGGAGGGAAAGAAGAGAAATAGCTTCTCGCTGCTGCCAGGAAAGGCTTCCCGCCGCCTCTGCCAAAGCCCCAGCTGTCTGCAGCTCAGCTGCTGGAGCAGCTTCTCCCGCTTGGCTCTGTGCTCTCATCTGCACCAGGCAGTCGAAGCAAAGGTGTGATTTCAAACAGGTTTAATTAAGCTATCACAAATTTCCTGTGAGTGCAAGACTTCAGAAAAATCTACTTGTTTTTATGTGGCCACTGACAAACCTATATTGCCAGCTCATCTTGAGCTCCTCATCCACCAAGACCCCTAAGTCCTCCTCAGGGCTGCTCTCAATCCATTTTGCCCAGCCTGTAGCTATGCTTGGGATTGCCCTGACCCACATGCATGACCTTGCATTTGGCCTTCACGAACAATGGGCTCCCCTCTGAATTCTGTCAAGGTCCCTCTGGATGGCATCCCTTCCCTCCAGCACGTCAACTGCACCACATAGCTTGATGTTGTCAGAAAACTTGCTGAGGGTCCCCTCAATTCACTGTCCATGTCACCAACAAAGATGTCAGACACTGCAAGTCCCAGTACCAAACCCTAAGAAATGCCACTTGTCACTGCTCTCTACTTGGACATTGAGCTGTAGACCACAACCCTTTGAGTGTGACTGTACAGCTAATTCCTTATCCACTGAGTGGTCCCTCCATCAAATCCATATCCCTCCAATATCGACACTAGGATGTCATGCAGGATTCTGTCAAATGCTTTGCACAAGTTCAGGTAAAACAGTGTCAGTTCCTCTTCCCTTATCCACCAATGCTGTAACCCTTCCATAGAAGGCCACCAGGCAGGGTTGGAGGAGGTGATCCTTGAATACTAAGCTGCGGGTTTTGACCTTCTTCCCTTCAGTGCTTTGTCCCATGATACTCTACCAATCAGACAGTCTGCTCTCCTGAAGGCCGGGACAGTGAGCTTGCTATGCACCCTCCTTGCTGCCCTGAGGATCTTGAATTCCACTATTTCATGGTCACTGCAGCCAAGGCTGCTCTTGAGCTTCACATTCTTCACCAGGTCCTCCTTGTTGGTGAGAAGAAGGAACAGCATAGCAGCTCTCTGCATGGGCCTCTCTATCACTTGGAGAAGGAAGCTGTCATCAACACACTCCAGGAACCTTCTAGTATTGCTTGTGCTCTGCTGTGTTGTCCCCCCAGCAGATAACCGAATGGTTGAAGTCTCCCCTGAGGAGGCTGCCCCTATCTGTCTATAGGTTGGCCTCATCTGCTTGGTCTCCCTGGTCAGGTGGCCTGTAGCAGACCCCCACTATAGTGTTCCCTGTCCCTGTCCTCCTTTTAATCCTGATCCATAAGCTTTCAGTTGGCTCCTCACCCATGCCCAGGTGGTCATTGCCATAGAATCAACCCCGCCTAATCTCCCCTGCCTGTCCTTCCTACAGAGCCTGTATCCTTCCACCCAATGCTCCAGTCATAGGAGCCATCCCATGGTCTCCATGATGCCAACAAGATCACAGCCCTGCAGGTGTGCACATGCCTCTAACTCCTCTTGTTTATTCACCATGGTGTGAGGTTTGCACAGAAGCATTTCATTTGGGCCTGCAATGAAGCTGAGTTACTAGATGGAGTGGATGGAATTCCTTTGTGTGGAACTTCAGGTGCTCTGCTGACCTGTGATCCTTCTCCTGACTCTGGTCATCTATTGCTGCCACTGGCATCAAACTGGTAGGAGCAGGATGGATTGAGGTTCCTATCCATATGCAACTTTAGTTTAAAGCCCTTCACTTTTTTTCACTTAAACACATCCAGCTTTATATTTCCCTGAAGTGCCATTTCCAAACTGGTGTTGCATGCAGATAAAGGGTCCTGTTTTGAAGTTGGGGTCTGCCCCTGGAAACTAGGGGACTTGCTCAGTGTCTGTATAGTATATTTCAAACACAAACCCTATGCAGTGATAAGGTAGTATAAACATGGGAGCTTTCTATGAGACACTTAACAGAGAAAGTATTGTTGTTACTGATTAAAAAAGAAGACAATATTCTGATTACATGTACAGTACAGTGGTAAAGTGATTTTCTACAGTACATGCTGGGACTTTGGCTTAAATTTGAGGATGAGATATTTATTGCTTGTACAGTTGTGTGATAAATTATTGGCAAGTAGAAGCACAGATGGCTTTCCCTTAAGATCAGGCATCACATGCCACAAATTATCTGGGAAATTGTCATTTTAAAAATAACTCTGGAACAAGTGCCAAGCTGAGAGGGATATCAGTGTCTAATAAACAGATATAAACACAGCAGTGCTCAAAACTAAAATGTATTTGAATTAAACTATGCAGATAGAGAGCATATACAATTAGCACCTATTCTCTAGCAGTACAAATGAAAGCTTTTCATACTGTATTTCTTCTGTCTCTTTCTCATCAGGGAATTCAAATAATGTATCTGATGCATATTTAATCCGATGTGGAGCTAATGGCTGGAATAGTCACGTTAGATTCTTATGTTACAGCTCCTAAAAGAAAAAGAAATCGTACCAGAAGAAAGTTAATCACAGTTACAGGCAAGCGGGGGGAGAGGTTAAAAGTGCTTTTTCAAGGTGGTGACATGTTTACACCTTGAAGTGGCTGAGCTCTGGCACAGCCATCACTCCTATTGTCTCCTCCAGCAACTGCATGTTCCTCACTGCTTGGAAAATCAAGATCCTGCAGTCCGCTGAAACACACAGGGAGAATTACACCCCACATCTCGCGGTCATGGCTGCGTGTTCAAAACAGAGTGTTGATTAGGCTGCGGCCTGCAGCTGGGCAGATTGGGGCAGCCCTGCGCTCTCTGCCACCATGCAGAGATAAGCAGTTTGAATTTGCTTATCACTCGCCCTCTTCCTCCTTGAGCAGTGAAGGCCGCCATGTGTGAGTGAGAAGAGCCAGGGCCCCACTGGACGTGTGTGTCGTCCCCGTCCCCCCCCCCCCCCGCCCACCAGCCATCACCTGTCCCAGCCTGTCCTCCTCTCACGCGCTTATATGGGCACGGCAGGACGGCATCTTGTGACGCCGTGCTGCTAAAAACAGCCCCGGCTCCCTTCAGCCCCTCGTTTAAACAATGTCCTCCGGCCAGAGCAACCCAGAGAGTCTCTGATCACAGCACAGCCTTGGACTTATTTCAAGGGAAATTAAGCCGGAAACCCCTCCACGAGGCCGTGATCCTGAGCCTATGCCCCTGGAAAAGCTAGGGATGAGCACCTCCGTGAACTACAAGTCCTTCTCCAAAGAGCAGCAAACCATGGATAACCTGGAGAAACAGCTGATTTGCCCCATCTGCCTGGAGATGTTCACCAAGCCTGTGGTCATCCTGCCCTGTCAGCACAACCTCTGTCGGAAATGCGCCAGTGACATTTTCCAGGTAGGTTTCTTCCCGCAGAAAGCTCTGCTTCCCAACCAGCTGGCTGAAATGAATGGAAAAGCAGATTTTTACATGTTCCAGTGAATTGTTTTTCACAGTTAGTAAGTAAGACTGAGGGGGGGGAATGATTTAAAGCAGAATTTGAGTGTCCCTGGGGGCTGGGGCTGAGCTCGCAGCAGGCTGAAGTGTCGTGGGGTCACAGCTCTTAGTTGTGGGGACATGGCCATGTGCATGAGCTGAGACGCTGGCCCCTTACCCTGCAGTCACCAGGCGCTTTCCTGGGGGCGGCTTGTGGGACCTCCCTTCTCCTTGGGCATGTTAACAAATGTTTTCATGACAAGCATGTTCTTGCCCTGCTGATTTTGAACGAGGTTTTCACGGTTTTGCATGGCCTTACCTCTCCTTGTGCTGCTTGGCAAGAGCAGGCCTCCAACCCCTACCTGCCAACCAGGGGAGGCACAACCATGGCATCGGGAGGCCGCTTTCGCTGTCCCTCCTGCAGGCACGAAGTGGTCCTCGACCGGCACGGTGTCTACGGGCTGCAGAGGAACCTGCTGGTTGAGAACATCATTGACATCTACAAGCAGGAGTCCACAAGGTAATGAGTGAATGCGTGCTGTCCAGAGGACGTTTGCCTCGAAAGTAGATGTGGCGTAGGAGACATGTGGCCTTTGTTCATTCCATGTGCCACACATGAGGTTGATTTAGTTGATTTCTTTCTTGGCAATGCAGAAGGGGATCATGCTGCCATGCATGCCAGTCTGTTTGCTGTACCATGAAGTCAGCTCTCACTGAGCACAGAAAACCTTATCCAAGCAGATGCTGAATTTCCCCACTTCCACTTATGGCAGAGAATTGTACCATGCTTACTCACATGAGCAATACTTACCTCTGCAAGCAAAGCCCTTGAAGTCAGCATGGATACTCACACAAAGAAGGGAACAGTTGCTAGGATCATTTATTTTAAAAACATTTTATTTTAAAAACAGTTCGGATGATTCTTATTTGTTTTACCTGTGTGTTCTTGTGCCAAAGGAGGGGAAAAATATCAGATCTTATCAGAAAATCATGAGGGATTGACAGTGCAAACAAGACTAAAATAATGCCAAATCAAAACTCAATTAAAAAATCTCAATTCCTGTCAGCCACAGATATGAATTAAGTCTTATTTATGACTCCATAAAAGACAAGGAATAGCCAGAAATAATATGTATTAGTATCATGTAGCTGGGCACAAGAACCAGAACCCCAGGGCAGAAGAATGGGTTAAACCCAATAAATAAGACTACTGAAAGTTAACTGCCTGCATTGACAATAAAGAGATGTTTCATTCTCATCTCTCTTGCCCTGGGATGGGTCAGATGCCTGGTACCACCTTGGGGAACTTGGCAGGGAGAAAGCTAAGCCTGGTCCCAGGCTGCCAAGCAAGCAGCTCTCACCCAAGGAAGCCACCTGTTGTCACCATTGTGCATCCATAGGGTCAGTTTTGTATGGAAAGGTGTTTTGTGCACCTTAAGGAAGGTGTAATGCTGGCTGTGCTCCCTGGCAGTCTTCCCATCCCAGCCTAACATGGAGATGGGTTTCTCAGGGACAATGAGGCAGTATTGCTGGACCATGTGAACTGAACCATTGGAGCCCAGGTGGATTAAAGCACTTCAACCCTCCTGCAGCAGAGGAGGACACTAACCACCAGAGAGATGTTTTGGAGCCCAGCATTGGCTTTGGCTAATCACACCTGTTTGAATCCCTTTGGGAACTGAGCATAGGTTGGAGCTCCAAAGTCTCAGAGAGCACCGGGCTGGCTTAAAATTTTCCTTTCTATTGCCCTTTACACTCAGTGAAATGGGGAGGTCACTTAGCAGTGTGTGTCATTAATACCCAAATATTTTTGGAGTCAGGAAAATCTCTGAGGAAAATGAATCAGCGAAGCCATGGTGATAGACTTTGCTTTTTACCAAGTCAGCTGGACATGTGCAGCCTCTTTTTTGTTTTTGGGTGGTGCTTGCAGTTGTATTTCACTTGAACATAAAGAAATGCAGCTCTATGTAGTTCACTGGCATTTGGAACAAGATTCAGTTAAACAGAAATATAAGAGATTTAGGGGTTTTGTAAATTTCATTAAATTAAAACACAACATGATGAATAAAAGTGGAATAGAAAAATATTAATATATATTTGCTTAGATATTTGTCAAAAAGGTTAATTTGTTCAATCTGTTAAGATTTTAATTTAACCTTCATGTATGCCCTTAAAATGAAAGTTATCTTCAGGTTTTCATAGCAGTGGCAATCCATAGCAGCATTATCTAAACTATTTGGCACTTTGTAGGCCTCAGCTGCTTATCTCCCTTCGCCTAACATTCCTCAGGCTCCCATGAGAGTGAGAGCAAGATATCTAGTGTCTTTACCCTGTGCTATCCCACTGAAATCCAAAAGTCAAGGGAAATCAAAACTTCTCCATTTCTTCTTTCTATGCTTTTGGAGCACAGGCAGTTCCGCACCAACATGCGGAAAAACTTTTTCCCAGTGAGGGTGACAGAGCCCTGGGACAGGCTGCCCAGGGAGGTGGTGGAGTCTCCTTCTCTGGAGATATTCAAGACCCATCTGGACGCCTATCTGAGTGATATGTCCTAGGGAGCTGCTTTGGCAGGGGGGTTGGACCCGATGATCTCTCAAGGTCCCTTCCAATCCCTAGAATTCTATGATTCTGATTCCTTTTGTACCAGCCTCTTCCAAACTGAGAGCTGGGGTCTGGCAGAGGTTCATGACCTTTACCTCCTTTCTTCCCAAGACAACCCTTAAAACTCACAGCACCCGTGGCTTCTAGGCAGAGTCCTCTCGAGTCCTCTTGTGGGTATAATTCACCATCACTACACATGCCAGAACTACACTAGCTCCCAACTGAATTTACTTAGGAGAGTGAGGAAAATTCAGCTAAGGAGCAAACTTTGTCCCCTGTTTCAGCAAAAATCATTTATTTCAGAAATGTCTGGGTTTGCGGACGTCTGGGGTTGGGTTTTTTTTTTTGTTGTTGGTTTGGTTTTTAATATTTGAGTTTCTATTTGAATTAAGGAATTGTTGTGGGTGGTTTTAAATAAAAGCTATGGGGTTGGGAGTCTCTGCCAAAGCCTTCCCATGCAGCCCCTCCTATTGCTAAAAATCACATCATGTGGTCTTTCCTCTCATTGCTCATCAAATTTCAGCTGACAGCATCATACCCTGTTGGTCTATTTAGAATCTATTAGCAATGAAAGGAAAGAAATATTCAAGCAGAATGTGGCTCCTACAAAGCTTTATAGGAGGGCAAAGGACTGAACTGAGTGGAAACAGAGTTGGCTGAAATAGTAAACCAATATTTGAAAGTCTGTAGTCTACTGATTACCTGAACTATATGAGGAACATCAGGGCGCCTGCTGCCACTGAGAAAGAGTAGCTACAGCAGACTGAAACTTCTCACAAGCTCTGGCAGCTTCTATCAAGCTTGACCAGTTATTCCAAGTGAAAAGGTACTTTGGGCTTTGTTTCTAGCTGAATTCTGATCAGGGAGGGTTGAGTGCTCTTTCTGCCTTGCACCTACTAGGTACAGGCTGTCCCTGCAGTCCCAAGCACAGATGGAGCAGTGTGGCCAGCAGTGTGCACAGCAGGGATCAGGCACTGAGTGTTTACCCTGAAGGTATTGCTAAGATTACCTGAAGGTATTGATAAGATCAACATCATTGTTAAAGCCTCCCAAGCCTTCTCTTCTCCAGGGTGGAAGTCTCAGCCCTCTCAGTCTTTCCTCATACAAGAGATAGTCCAATCCTTTCATCATCTTCAGGGCCCTTTTCTGGACTCTCATTTGTATGTCCGCGTCTGTCATGTTCTGGGGAGTCCAGAACTAGAACTCCAGATATGGTCTCACCACTGTTGAGAATCCTCCTCTCCATAAAATATGCACAACATTCCATACATTAAGGTCAAAACCGAAAGAATAATGCAATAGCAGTCAAATGCTGCCTTTGCAACTCTAAGTACAGATTGAGAGAAAGAGAGCATGAAGTTATTAGGCCATTTCAGATACCAGCCACTTCTTCAGTCACAAGCACACCTATGATGAATCTTTTCTCTTAAAGCCATGCTGTCATTTTCCTACTGGCTGCACTTTAATCTTCTGTTTCAGGAGTATCCACCATTTTAAAGGGGTTGTGTTTGTGCCTTTTCTACACCTACATGGACCTAGAGGGTCCCATCTGAAGTCAGGGGATATTCTGCTAAAAAAACTATTCCTTTGAAAAGCCTAGGGAGGAGAAAACTGTAGTTATGTTTATTTCTAGTCTTCTGTCACTGTCTTCAGGGCCGCTGTAGTTCAGGGAGTTCTGCCAGGTTTCTTCCAGCCCTTTGCGGCACCTTTAAAGGTTGGTTTCTTCTGGCTGAACTCGCTTGACACCATCACCTTTTTTGCCCTGTGAAATGTGTCTTTCATGCTAGTGGCACCATTCCAGTGTCAAATAACATTCGAGTAGTTTCTGGTTCTGGTCTTGTAAATATTTGCAGGAAGAGCAGCTATTTCAGGCTTAATTAATCACTTTGAGACTTATTGTCTGTTATTACCCTTGCAGGCAGGCCCTCCCACTGATGCCCTATAACATGAATATATTAGGGGCTGTTTACAGTCACCTGCAAATAATGTAAAGAGTTAATTATAGTGGAGACACACCTCTTTTGACTTGCATTGAAATTATGCTGGATCTGACACAACAGGTGCCTTATGTAAGTGAATGCTGGTGTGGTGGTTTGACCCTGGCTGGAGGCCAGACGCCCACCAAAGCCACTGTATCACTCCCCTTTTCAGCTGGACTGGAGAGAAAATATATATTGTCAAGATAAGGACAGGGAGAGATCATTCCACAAGCAGTGTCATGGGCAAAACGGACTCAATGCAGAATAAAGGAAAGAAAACTCTCATTTATTACACTGCACTGCTCATTCAGGGAAACAAGAGTCAGATAATGAGAGGTGCGGGCAGATCTTAAATCATCTCCCCCCATCCCCTCCCTTCTTAGCAGACTTCACTTTAGTCATGATTTCTCCCCCTTCCTCCCCCCCAGGGTGTCACAGGGAGAGGTGGGGATGTGGGTTTCAGTCAGTTCCTCATGAGATGTTCTTTTTCTTGGGGGGGAGGAGACAGGGAGGGCATTCCTCACACTCTTTCCCGGCTGTACCATGGGGTCCCACCCATGGAAGACATGTCCTTCATGAAGCTTTCCAATGTGAGTCCTTTCCCACGAGGCTTCAGCTCTTTACCAGCTGCCCCAGCGTGGGTCGCTATGGGTACGGTCATAAATCATAGAATCATAGAATCATAGAAATGGGTTTGAAGGGACCCCAAGGATCACAGAGCTCCAACCCCTCTGCCACAGGCAGGGCCACCAACCTCCAGGCCTGGATCTACACAAGGTTGTCCAGGGCCCCATCCAACCTGGCCTTGAACACCTCCAGGGATGGGGCATCCACCACCTCTCTGGGCAGCCTGTTCCAGCACCTCACCACTCTCTCTGTAAAAAACTTCCCCCTTATATCCAATCAAAACCTTCCTTCCTTTAGCTTTAATCCATTCCCCCTTGTCCTGTCATTATCTACCCTTTTAAAAAGTTGATTCCCCTCCTGTTTGTATGTTCCCTTCAGGTACTGGAAGGCTGCAATTTGGTCCCCCCACAGCCTTCTCTTCTTTAGGTTGAACAAGCCCAGCTTACTCAGCCTCTCTTCATAGGGGAGGTGCTACAGACCTCTAATCATCTTTGTGTCCCTCCTCTGAACCCTCTCCAACAGTTCTACATCTTTCTTGTATTGTGTGCCCCAGATCTGGACACAGTACTCCAGATGGGGCCTCACGAGGGCAGAGTAGAGAGGGACAATCACCTCCCTGTCCCTGCTGGCCACCCCTCTTCTGATGCTTCATAGAATGTCTCTCAATCTCTCAGGGCCAGACTGCTCCAGCCTGGTCCCCCACAGAGTCACAAGTACCCCAGCAAACCAGCTCTAGCCTGGGGTCTTTCCACAGGCTGCAGGTGGGATCTCTGCTCCCCATTATCCTCCATGGGCTGCTGGGGGATAACCTCCTCCATCATGGTCTTCTCCATGGGCTGCAGGGCCATCTTTCTCTCAGGCTCCTGGAGCACCTTCTCTCCTCCCTTCTTCACTGACCTTGGTGTCTGCACAGTTTCTTACATCTCCTCACTCACAAATAATTGGCCCAAATAACACAGGCTTCCTTCAGAAGTATCCATCTGGGTTTATTCTGGTAAATTGTGTTATATTGCAGACTGCAGATTTTCCTTATGAACCTTTTAAATTCCAGTGGCCTCCTGCCGTTTAGAAATATGAATGCATGAGACATTTTCTTTGTTGCTTCCATTCCCTTCAGAAGAGTAAACCTGTACTTCTTCATTAAAAAACAAATGTCATGTCTACTCTACCAGAATGTATGGAAAATTCCTATTGTAATATAATCTAAAACAATGATCTTCCCATACATTTTAAACTCGTAATAGAGTGACTGGTTGCTTCCTTGCTACAGAAGTCTGTAGAATAACTTTTTTGAAATTGTTGCCATTTAATTCTGTTAAATGTAAAGATGTATTTCTATGATGCCATTGCTCTACTTGCTACTGGACACAGTCATCCTTCATTACAGGCGGGGGAAACATAGTGGCAAAGGATCAGGAAAAGGCTGAGGTACTTAATGCCTTCTTTGCCTCAGTCTTTAATAGTAAGACCAGTTGTTCTTGGGGTACCCAGCCCCCTGAGCTCAAAGGCAAGGACGGGGAGCAGAATGAAGTCCACATAATCCAAGGGGAAATGATTAGTCAGCAGCTACACCACTTATACACACACAAGTCCATGTCTATGGAGCCAGATAGGATTCACCCAAAGGTATAGAGGGAGCTGGTGGAAGTGCTCATCGAGCCACTCAGCATCGTTTATTGTCAGTTCTGGCTAACTGGAGAGGTCCCAATCGACTAGAAGTTAGCAAATGTGACACCCAGCTACAAAAAGGGCTTGAAGGAGGATCTGGGGAACTACAGGCCTGTCAGTCTGACCTCAGAGCCAGTAAAAGTTATGGGGCAGATTATCTTGAGTCCGTCAGACGGAACACATAGAATAACCAGGTGATCAGGCCCAGTCAGCACGGGTTTATGAAAGGCAGGTTCTGCTTGACCAACCTGGTCTCCTTCTGTGACAAGGAAAGCCACTTAGTGGATGAGGGAAAGGCTGTGAATATTGTCTACCTGGATTTTAGTAAAGCCTTTGACACCATTTCCCACAGCATCCTCCTGGAGAAACTGGCTGCTCATGGCTTGGACAGGCCTTTGCTGGGTAAATACTGGCTGGATGGCTGGGCCCAAAGGCTTGTGGTGAATGGAGTTAAATCCAGTTGGTAGCCAGTCACAAGTCATGTTCCTCGGGGCTCAGTACTGGGGACAGTTCTCTTTAATGTGTTTATCAATAATCTGGACAAGGCACCCTCAGTAAGTTTGACGAGACAAGAAGTTGGGTGAGAGTGTTGATCTGCTTGAGCGTAGGAAGGCTCTGCAGAGGGTTCTGGACAGCCTGGAATGATGGGCCAAGGCCAATTGCATGAGGTCTAACAAGTCCAAGTGCTGGGTCCTGCACTTAGGTCACAACTACTTCAGGCTTGGGGAAGAGTGGCTGGAAAGCCGCCCAGCTGAAAAGGACCTTGGGGTGTTGGTTGACAGCTGGCTGAACATGAGCCAGCAATGTGCTCAGGTCAACAGCATCCTGGCTTGTATCAGAAATAGTGTGGCCAGCAGGGCTAGGGAAGAGGTTGTCCCACTCTACTTGGCACTGGTGAGGCTGCATCTCAAGTATTGAACTTCAGGCATCCAGTTTTTTGGCCCCGTACTGTTGAGGGGCTGGAGCATGTCCAAGGAAGGGCAAAAAAAGCTGGTGAAGGGTCTGGAGAACAGGTCTTACAGGAGTGGCTGCGGAACTGAGGTTGTTTAGCCTAGAGAAAAAGAGGATGAGGGAAGACCTTATCACTCTCTACAGTTACTAGAAAGGAGGCTGTAGCTGGGTGGAGTTGGTCTCTTCTCCCAAGTATCAAGTGATAGGACAAGAAGAAATGGCCTCAAGTTGTGCCAGGGGAGGTTTAGATTAGTTAGTAAGAAAAAATTCTTCACCAAAAGGGTTATCAGGAATTGAAACAGGCTGCCCAGGGAATTGGTTGAGTCTCCACCTCAGGAGGTATTGAAAAGCCATGTAGATGTGATGCTTAAGGATATGGTTTAGCAGTGGACTTGGCAGTGCTAGGTTAATGGTTGGACTCAGTGGTCTTTCCCACCTAAGCAATTTTATGATTCTATGATAGCTCTTCATCCAAATGGCAGTGGAAGGCAATAATGACTTGTATCAGAAAGATTTAATGTAGGAGTAGGAGTGGCAACCTTGGAGGCTTGAGCCCCCAGTCACACTCCTTCCACCAATCTAACAACTCTGTGATCTGATACCATATTCTCACACACTCATATGCTTGCTGCAGACGTGCTCAGGATGCTAAGCCTGAAACATGAGTTCAGAAAAGCATTAACCTGTCCACATGGACTGCACCACAGCTTTCGCTTCTACTGGATTGGTAGTTAAGTGGCTTATTTACAGGAAGCTACAACTAAATTAGTCCCTAAAATAGCAGGGTTGGACTTGTGTGTATGTGGCTAAATCATTTGGGTAAAGATAAGATCAGGACTGAGCTATAGCCTGGTGATAGGTCCTGGCTAAGCACAGGAGAGGGATGCTTTTGGTGTAACTCATGCCCTCAGAGGCTGGCACATTTGAGTAGCTACTGTAAAAAAGCTCAACACTGTACAAGCTAGACACGTGCCACTCAGCTAAAATTAATTTCTGTGAGACCTTATTTGGTTACTGGCCCAGTGTAAAGGCGGTAAGTTCCCAGTTCTGTTTGATAATAGTAGTCCTGACCAGGGCCTCACAAAACTCATCAGCAGAGATAAAACGTTAAGGGCATGAAAGTCTACCAATGCCTACAACTCTCACTTCAAATTAAGCCTCTGAATAAGAGCTTTGGTGCCTTGAGGCCAAGTGCCCAACATTTTACACGATGGCCTCTAAAGGAATTACATATGTTTCATATTTCAGACAGATGTCGGATAACACGCTAATTAAAGTACATGAGTAGTCTGAGATCAGTCTTAGTGAGGTTATTTACATTTTTAAATATGAGCAAGGGTTAAGTCACACTCCCAGCTGGAATCCCCGTGTGAAGTCATGTTGCTATATTATCATCACATCCTGCTGTGTCAGGACTTTAAGCTGTACTGTTGTCTATTTAGTCATCCTGCATGGCAGGTTTAAGTCTACTCTGCAGACCTGCCTTGTACACCGCTATATAAATGTACGTTATTTCATGCCAATACCCTAACATTGTCATCAGAAACTCATGAGCACCAAGGTGGTTTTTAAACTTCCTTTCTTTTGCAGACCTGAAAGGAAGTGTGACCAGCCTATGTGCGAAGAGCACGAAGATGAGAGAATTAATATCTATTGTTTGAACTGTGAAATGCCCACCTGCTCCTTGTGCAAAGTCTTTGGCGCCCACAAAGACTGTCAAGTTGCTCCTCTCACAAACGTTTACCAGCAACAGAAGGTAAATATCTTTTCGTGTCTTATGGTCCAGCTGGCAGGAGCATCAACAGGGAAGTATTCTCATGGGCTTCCAGTGAGTTTCCAAAGGAGCCTGGGTGTGCCTTTGCCATTCCTGTGTGTGAGTGAAAAACTCAGATCTGAAGGAACTGTGAAGAAACACAGGGAAATAAATTTATGAGAAATCACACAGAAAGATATTACAGTGTCCCAATTTTTGTTAGCACAGTGAGTAAACATTTTAGGCAGTGATTTGATGTGATGTTGAGGATATCTTTTTTGATGTTTCGAGGTGCTTTTAGATCAGAAAAAAACCAGTGGGATTTCCAGTACATGAGCTGGAAAGAGAAGAGACCATTACAAATCAAATAGTTATCTATCGGGCACTTTTGCCTTTAAGCATCCCATTTTTCAGAAAATTCAAGTGAAAAACTTCCTCCTGCAAGTGAATGCAGGAATATTCAATAGCAGCACAGGATGTACCTAATATCCTCTGCCCTTGCTGTCACCAGTAAAAGACTTGTTTATTTTTAATACAGTATTAATTTAAAACCTGACTCACTGGGTTATCCTCCTGAGATAAACAGCTCATTTTTCTGGAGGGTCCCAGGGGGGCAAGCAATCAGACAGGCCAAGTTTGCATTCCCAGCCTCCAACTTTGTCACTCAGATGCTTGTGTGGGGAAACTACAAATGAGAAGTTGCTTTAGGAAAGTAGTTACAAACATCCATTTCAATCTAAAAAGGAGGGATAAAGAGGAAAAGTTTCTTGGACCAATTCCATGCCCCTGATCACTCCTTTTGCATGGAGACTTGCAAGCAGTGGTTTCCTTCCCAGCATGCCTGCAGAACGAGACTGTTGTGCCCAAGACTAGAGGTGTAACCTGGAGAGTGCAGGATGTATGCTTCAAAAGATTCTTTACAAAGCTGTGAAGGCCACGGACACAGGTGCCTCTGTCACTACAGCAGTGTTCCAAGGGCTCCTCACCCTCCCCAGCACCCTCCCCAAGTTCCCTAGGGACAGGTTTCTCTGTCTTTCATCTTCTAAGGGCGCCTCACAGTCATCCCCCTCCCCACACGCAGGTTATTTCTTTCGTCCCTCATGCCAATGACTCAGCCTCCACCTGCTCATCTCCCTTTTCTCCCTTCCCCTCTCACCACAGCCCCAGTCCCACTGCCTTCCATCCAGGGGCTCTGTAATGTGCTAGTTCCTCCAGGCCCATGGGCCACATCTTCTCCTCTTTGGGGCCAAGAGCTACAGTCCTCAGGGAAATACCACAGTGGCATGGCTAGGCCCAGAACATTGAAAAAAACCTCACAAAACAAAACTTCAAAGGAGAAAATCTATTGTCTCAACAAACCCAAAGGGAATACTTGGAGGCTGTAGAAACATAGAGCTTTGGGAAAAAAGCATTTAGAAGAGCCTCCTGGAAGAAAGTGCTTCCTCCTTTCCAAACTGCAGCTTCTTCTCCATGAGACGTTTCAAACTGTCAATATTTTCATAGTGTTTTGGGAGAGAAAACAAATGTCAAAGTACTACTGGGTAACTTGTGGGCAGGTAGAGGTCCAATGTTCCTCAGTTCTTGTGGAAGAAGAGCTAATACTCTGGTATGGGTCATTCATGTCTCACTCCCCACTGTTAGATATGCCACCCTGAAGCAGGACAGGGTTTAACCTCTCCCACTTGCTTTCCCCTTCCTGCCTAGTCCGAGCTGAGTGATGGCATTGCAGTCCTGGTGGGGAGCAATGACAGAGTGCAAGGGATAGTCACACAGCTGGAGGAGACCTGCAAGACACTCGAGGTAGGTACCACACCTCATAACACAGTTATTTCTGTGTGGAGTTGTGTCTTTTAAACTGCTGGTAATGATCATTCTTTAACAGACCTCACTTGCTCCAAATGCCTTCCCACATCATTTTGCTAAACTAGTACCTGTGGCTTTGTATAGTATCAGCTGTACTGCCTCAAGGAAAGGATACATCCTGCTCAGCACCCTGCCTCTGATATGGTCATGTGGTTGAGGACAAGGAGTAAGGATAATCCACTATCAGCACATCTTGTTCAGCATTTTTAGCTGTGTCAGGTATCGCTGACGTTAAAAGCAGATCCAACAAAAGACCATCAACTCCCAGCTCATTTAATATCTAAGATCAAGTTATAAAGCTGTGAAAGATCGATACTAGTCTAAGATCTGACTGCTCCTGTGCATGGAGCCCTAGGCTCAACCACAGGGTAGCCACAACAGAGCTCCCAGGTATGCCAGTGAGCTCTGTATTTGGTTGCTTTGCCTCCTGTGCAGAAGCAGTTAGTTAATATACATATGTTGCCCTTTTAGGAGTCTTATTTTGTTGCTCGTGGGAGGGAAGAGTTTGGGTTCTTACTGTGAGTTTGGATTTTCAGGTAAAGGTCTTACTCTGACAGAGCTGGAATTAGTTTTGTGTCATTCAATACCAGAGGTGGCTTTCATTTCCTCCAAGCGGTTTGCACCAGCAAAGCAAATACAAATATCAGCTCTGACCAACTTGAGCATCACAGAGCAATAGGCTGAAGGAGCTCATATGAATAGATTTTATGATCAGAGTTTGATGAAGCATCTAGTAAAGGAGTTGCATCTCTCTCAGCCCAATTAGAATTATATTGACCCTTCAAAGCTGAAACAGAAAAGAGAAAGGGCAGAGAAAAAAGAGGTTAATCCAAGATGTGTAGACTCTAATTAGTAAGAAAAATTGATTCCCCAGCCTACACACACAATCACCCAGGGCTCCTTTTCCTCTTTTCCTCAGAGCAAGGAAGAACAGAAAAAGTCCAAGTTTGGTTCAAAGGACATAAAACCATTCACCCAAGTAAATGAGAGAACGTGTTAGCAGCAGTCAGAACTTTGTAGTCAGGAAGCCTTCACATTGCAAGGACAAAATTGGCTGCTATCAGGACTTTGCAGACAGAAACAAGCCTTTCAAGTACGTTAACTGCAGAAATTTGAATGATACAAAAGCAAAAGCTTATACTCATTTAAGTTGAACTGGCTGAACCAGGAACAAAACTTCAAACGTCTAGTCTGAAGTATGGAGAAAACACTGTGCTAAAAATACCTTAATAAATACAACAGTTTCTGAAACTAGCTTCTTCAGAGTCATCCACTCTGTTTCGAGTCTAACCTTTAAACTCGAAGCCCAGAGAAAGTGCAGCCATTTTACCTTTAGATCTTTTAACAGGCTTTTCACCTTTAAAGTCAAAGATTGCAGAAAATAGATCTTAGAGCTTACCTTGGCACTTCCATGTTACATTTCAAGCAAATCACATTTCCTACCATACAAGAGCTTTGTCTGAATTGACATCAGTTTGTCCTTGAAGATGAAAAGCTCCAGCTGGAGCTGAGAAATGTGCACACATGGAAACAGCGCTTGCAACCCAGGGTTGTCTCTTCTCTCTGCTTAACACTTTGCAGCCAACAATAAATATCCGCTCTAGCAGGGAATACGTGATCGTTTTCCTTTTAGCTGGAGTAAGCAATAGCCTGCAGTTCTAAATTTAACTATTGCTCCTTTCCAAGCCTAAAATCCTGAAAAACAAACAAACAAACAAAAATTAATACTTGTGTAGCTTTTACGTGATGGAAAGGTAGAGCAAATTCACCTATTATACTGAAAATAAAAAGAGGGTATATAAAATGCTAAACACTGGAAAGCAATAATAAGTCATTAAGTATTGTTTAGCCCTGTAAAGAATATGAGTCAAATAATGAAGGAAAAATTACAATGTCTCTTTCAAAGGCTAATGGTGTCAGGCAATCAATACAGATACTTCAGAACAAGCAGTGCAACCCATGCTCAGTGGCAAGGGCTCCTTTCTTTTTGCTGTAGCCATGCTTTAAACAACAAAAAGGCTGAGGACTTTTTAGAATGGAAAGTCATGCACTTGTTAACCTTTTTCATTAGGCAGAGTCTGAGTAGGGCAATTCCATCAGGCAGGGACTTCCTACGGGAACATTTTATACAGAAAGAGAATATCTCAGAAATATTTCAGCATTTGCAGTTAGGAACCTGTTTGGCACTCTCACTCCTGAGGTTCACAGTCCTGTAATGTCTGCTGGCAGAAAATATGCTAGATTAGATTTGAGAGACAGGAAAGGATTTCTCAGGGCACCCTGCTGTCTCTCTGTTGCTCTTCCTCCCCTAATGCTTGTCCTGTGTCAAATGGCAAAGATAGCACACACCTGTCTTGAAATTAAGGTTGTTTTACAAGTGATGTGAGTGATGTTGCAGATGAGGTCATTGTAGACTAAACCGAAGAGGGGTGTGGAGCAAACAGAAGTGCAGGAAACGCTGGGAAGAAAGCTAGCAGAGGATAGAAAGAGGAGGTTATTTGAGGTCTGATCATAGAATGACACCCAAGAAGGATAACTCACTTGGTTTGAAAACTTCCTTATCCCCACCTTATAATTCACTGATCAGGAATTTCTGGGAAGTGGCAAGGATGTGCCTGCCACCACTCTCCCATTAGCACCCCGGCTTCAGTTCCCCCAAAGAGCTTTAAAGCAGGAGTGCTGGTTTAGTGTAGTTTCCCTCATTGGGAAGCAGAGGTGGACACTTGGGTCAATGCAACAAGGTCTGTATTCACTCCTTAACACAGACAATGATTCTGGCCATACATCCACCTTCAAAAGGCTCTCTCCTCGGAACGATACAGAGCAGAATGTCACCACCCATAGCAAAGAGCTAGGGCTGGAAGTCAAGAAAAAAGTGGGATTGTCTCTAGCACAGTGCTATGAATAATCAGGCTTAACACTTCCAAAAGTACTGTGGGACTGTTAATAATCCTGTGCTGCCAGGATCTCAGCATTATGCCTCAAGGGACAAAGATGAGGAATTGATTTAACCTCAGTTCCTAGGAAAGAGATTTAAATAATCACTACCATCCGCAACCAGATATAACCACAATAAGGTTATGCCCATCTGTGTGCCCCGGGGCACAGAGATGACTCAAATACTTCTATTTGGTAGACCTCAGACATTATAGATAACCTGTCTCAAATTTCCTTCTCTTAAATCATCCCTTGCAAGTGCAGCGTGTTCTTGTTAGAGAGCTCTCAATGAAGCATCAAGCATCATCAAACCCATCCTCCTTACTCAGTGAAGTAAGTTATGTGGTCTGGTTGGAAGGACAATAAAAGTGTCTCAAAAAATGATATGAAAATCAGTGCCTGAAGATAGGGTTGGAACCTGATTCTTCTTTCTTGTCTTTGTGCTTTTGTCACACACCATTTTCTTTGTGGTACCTCTACCTCATTTAGTGCACAGTAAATGGAATATAATGGACACCTATTGTCAAAATATAGTCTAAGAGAGCATATGTGAAAATCAAGCCCAGCCAGGATAGTTCCAGGTTCTCTGGAAGAAAAAAAAAATTTAAAAAATTTTAGAAATTTGCCAGAGCTGATTTGATATGATTCTCCAGGCTGAGACAGTTGGGGTTGTTCAGACCTGTAGAAGAGAAGGCTCTGGACAGATCTTATAGTCGCCTTCCAGTAGCTGAAGGGGGCCTACAAGAAATCTGGGAGGGACTTTTTAGAAGGGCATGTAGTGATAGGATGAGGGGGAATGGTTTTAAATTGGAAGGGGGGTAGATTTAGTTTGGATATTGGGAAAAAATTCTTCCCTGTGAGGGCGATGAGGCGCTGGCACAGGCCGCCCCCTCCCTGGAGGTGTACAAGCCCAGGTTGGATGGGGCCTTGATCAGCCTGGTCTAGTGAGAGGTGTCCTTGCCCATGGCAGGGGGGTTGGAGCTTGATGATCTTTAACATCCGTTCCAACTCAAAGCATTCTATGATTCCATGATCTCCTTTAAAAACATTCTGTTTGTGCAAATGAACCCAGCTGCTAACGTGGGGTTTTTTTTTCACTTTTTCTGCCGGCTTTCGTGTATGACTACAGACATCATAAGTACCTTTCACATTTTTTTAGCATGCTGACAAGTTATACAATAACCTGTTTGGGGGCTTTCAGTGGTTTGAAACCCAGAGTTTCAGAACAGTTTAAAAACTTTTGTTCCAATAGCTTGGACTTTGAAAATTATAAAAGTCTCTGGGGTCATTCAGAATCCTTTTCACTGTTCAGAAAGAGGAATTTCTTTGATGAAAATGCTTCCAAGTAACTGTAAAAATAGAAACTCTTTTAAGAACATAACATGTTTAACATAAACCAAATTATTCACAGGAATGCTGCAGACGACAGAAAGAGCAGCTGTGTGAAAAATTTGATTATCTCTATTCTGTACTGGAAGAAAGAAAAAATGAGATGACACAAATAATCACTAGAACCCAAGAGGAGAAACTGGAACACGTCCGCTCCCTGATGAAGAAGTATGCGGATCATTTGGAAGCTGTCTCAAAGCTGGTCGAATCAGGAATCCAGTTCATGGAAGAACCAGAAATGGCTGTGTTTTTGCAGGTATAAAGTCAATAAATAGAGATAGACAAAGAATGATGGGTTTATCAAAATACTGTTTAAGCATTTCTCATTTTTAGGCACATTCAGAGTTTGGTCATCTCTGAGCGAACATTTATACAAACTCATTTTTTAAATGCTTGCATCAACACAGATAAATGAATAGTCTTCTTGTGAATAGCATGTAAACCAAGAATGTGAGTATTTGCTACTTGCACCAAAATACACTATCCCATGTGTGAATTTCTGGTCCCCTAAGAAGAAACAGGAATTTTAACATTTTGCAAACTATCTTTATTGTCCCCTTGCTATAATATATGTGTATATGAACTTACCTGAGTTCTAGGTTTTATTTACATATTGTCAGAGCTATTAAGTTTCCAAGAATTAAGTAAGTAATTTTTTATGCCTTCACTTCATATTTTTTTCCTTCAGGAGAGCTGATTAGGAAACCACTGGTGTAAAATTTCTGTCCTGCAAGTTTACAATTCCTCTATATTAAAGGCTCGAAGGTTGATTTCTACCAAAAATAAACCCAAACAAAAAACCAAATAGAAAACCAACCAACCAACAAAAAACTAAACACTTATTTGCAAAGAATTGCCTTTAAAGAGTATAATAAACTTTCCAGACAAAATGTTTTGGCTCCAGAAGTATGCCCTTATGGACAGTCAAAGGTCTAGTTGCTGTGACTAAAGATGGTGACAGAACAATTGCTTTTCACCATAAACACACACACACAAAAGAGAAAAAATATTTCAATTTTAATTTTTGTAGAAATGATATGTATTTCGCGTTTTAATTTAAAAATTTTCAGTGAACTAAAAGGTTTACTCAGCTGTATATTAATTACCATCCAAATTTGATCTCATTCATAGATCTCATGGTGGCCACTTATAAGATCCATGTTAGTGTGTTTAGAAGCAGCCAGTGTAAGAATTAGATCTCAGTGTATAAAATCTCTGAAAAAATGGAACCATTTAAGAAATTGGTTATTTCCTTTTTGTTTTCACAGAATGCCAAAACATTGCTACAAAAGTAAGTATTCAAACTCGAGACTCTTGATCTTATAATGAATTACAAATTACAAATTTTATCTGCAAATCTAAATGCCAATAACCAATGTCTCCGGTTTAGAATTACTGAAGCATCCAAAGGATTTCAAATGGAAAAAATAGAGGATGGGTATGAAAATATGAATCAATTCACAGTGAACCTCAGTAGAGAGGAAAAGATAATACGAGAAATTGATTTTGACAGAGGTATGTCATTTATTTCACCTAAATTGCTTTCTTAAATTGCAGCTGTATGTAATTTACATGATGATACCAAGTAGGAAAACTTGAATGAGATATTTCTTTCCATCCCAATACGTAACTAGACAATTTTGTATCAATTATATTCAAAAGCAGAACTCCATCACAGTTAAAAAAAATGTCACATAACCTGTTGCAACCATTAATCTTACCTTTTAAGTGGCCTCAACACTTTCCTAAGACCATGATCTTTATTGACTCCTTATGTGAAGGACCACGAAATTCAGCTTTTGTCTCAGTTTGTAAAGTCCTATTTTTCCCTAAAACACGGCATGACTGGATGGCCTGTCTGCTCTAGAAAATCGTTAAAGAAATAGAATGTTTACTACTAAAAGAAGTACTTAACGTAAGATTTTTTTAAACTCATTTATTATACTAATTGAGAAATGTAACAGACATAATTGAAACTCAACATCAGAGAGTTGTGGAGAGAGGTAAAAATTGTCATCATTCTTCATGCATTTAACACCTTGTGCCATGCCATGTGTCATGGCATCATGACTGATCATGCTTAGTATGTCTGTACAATAGTGCATAGCTGTAACTCTATGTTGACCAAAGCAGCCTGCAATCTAGGCTCACATGTGCTTTATCTCACAGCATAAGCCACAAGGAATCAAGGGAAAGAAATGCTTCAAATCAGCAGACCTCTCCTCTCAAAAAGCAGCAGAAATAATCTGAACATCTCAAGTTTTCTCACTAGTGCTGGATTCAGCTCATACATTTACATTTACCTTTATCAGCCCAGTTAAGCCTCGTGTAGATACCACCCATTGCTACTCCCCTGCCACTACTTACACTGACTTTGGAGCTCATGGCTGCTCCCGGTGAGGGACCCTGCGTGCCTGCTGCACAGACCTTGGTCTGTCAGATGGCTTCCAAAGATTATCCATACTTGGCACAAGGTCTCATGTAGCAGGACAGCAGCTGTGGCCCCAGTCAGCAGCAGAGGAGCAGGTGCCATCTCACAAGGCCATGAACCTCCAGGGATTTGTCCAGGGAGGGATAGCCTTGTGCCCTGTTTGCCCCTGGGAATAGCTACAGCTGCCACATTCCTTCCCGTTCCTTCCACACAGGAGATCATGACCTCCAGGCACACACCCCCACCATGTGATGGGGGAATGTGACACCCACCCCCTGGGGACACGACATTAGTAAGGGCTTTGAGAATCCCAGTCCTGCATTTCAAACTCTTACTGCAGTCAGTGAAGTCCCATGCAGTCAGGGGACATGGAAGCAGAGGTTCAGCACTCTGCTTGTAGGAGTGAATTTCTCTGCAGAAACACTTCTCCATTATGAGGGTGTTACTTCATTTGCTGATCTACATTCCTTCTACATACTCAGGCAGAAACATAGCTGGTGCAAAATGTGCAGCCCATTTGGAGCTTGGGTTAATGCACCCATCTAGGTTTATTTCTCTGAAGTGTAGGATGGCTCTGAACAACATCCAACATTAGTGAGCATGAACAGTGTGATTATGTAAAAGAAAATGCATTGTTAGATGGCTCCCTCTGGAAATGAGCCAAGCCACAACTGCTGACCACAGGATGTGTCAGATGATGCAAATGCAACGCTTGACCAAGTTTGACAGTCTAGTTTTAGGTAGGTTGGTGTCCCAAACCTCCAGTAAAGTATTGCAAAGCAGTGACCTGGCAAAGATTTGTTATGACGACTTCAATGGTGTTTAAAACAAACACACAGATAAAATTGCAAGAGGGACTTTTTTCATGGCAGATTGTACCAGACCATGTATCCTTTCCCCAAAAAGTGCAGGGCTGTGCTGCACATCCCTCATGAAGATGACTGCATTGACAGGATTTTCTGTCCTTCTTCCAATGAATAGGGCCAGCTGAAGATTTTAAAAATTTTGTGTGATTGATGCGAAGTACCTGATGGCAGCTCCATGGCAGAGCCCAGTACAGGCTAGTGGGATGGACTCCTCACTGGTGCTCTCTTGCCAACCCATGTCCCCTGCCAGCATCAGTAGCTTGGCCATGCAACTGTGAATGGCATTTTAATTATAAAAAGGTGGTAACCATCTTCACATGATGTTCAGCCCTGTCTTTTTACCTGTGTCCTATTAGAGGAGGAGGAGGAAGAGGAAGAGGAGGAGACAGTGGAGGGTGAAGATTTGGATGAAGTCCACACAGAGTCATCAGGAGAGGAGGAGGAGGAACAGGTGGAGGAGGAAGGGGCTGAGAGACCATCACAACCCCCTCAGCAGGACCCCAAACCACAGAGCGCAGTGGGAGAGCCCCCAGCTGAACTGTCTGCGGCACCGCTGCCTGCTGCCTTGGCTGGTCAGGTAACTGTCCCTGTGTGCCATTTCCCTGTCAGCTATGCTGAATGTGCCCTTGTAGATCAAGAACACCCTCCCCTGTGTCTGTAGGCACCGTATGCCAGGAGCATAGGGAGTCAATGCACTGGAGAGCAAAACGGTTTATTGCGCATGTACACGTATACACAACTGTATCCTGTCCTCTCAACCTGCACATACGTTGCTTGATAGGCAAAAAATTACATTGCTAGACAAATTAAGATCTATATGGGATACATAAGATATAAACAGAAGATATTTGTTTTGGGAGCTGGTTTGGGAGCTAAGTACATTACAGTGGTTGTTCTGCTTGCTGTGATTTAACAAAGACTAACTGTTATAAAGGAAATGGTTGCTAAAACATTTATACTAAGATAATTTGGGTTTCCCTCTGGATTTAGGGAGCTTTCCACCACCGATTTTTAGATCCTACTCCTAATCCATTTTCTGTGAATGGCTTTTGCCACCTTCTGCTCTGGTCATCCTAGGGTCTGGTCATCGTCGTCTAGGTAGATGCAGGGAAATCATACGCCAAACAGAAGAGGCAACTACTTCTTACAACCTAGCAGCAAACTGATTCAGGGCATGAATAATTTAGGCCAGCACTTTTTCTTAAGGAATTCTATTAGAATAAAACAATAATTGCCTATTCGATTAGAATGAGGCAATAAAGACCTACATAAAAAGATTATACTTCATGTGCTACTTCAGCTGCCCTTAGATACAGTTTGCTAAGCAAATTCTCTTCTTGTACAACATACACAGTGAAGTTTGTGAGCAGGTAAAGGCTGCTGAGATATTTGAGGAGCGAAAACAAGAGAAGAATCTTTGATTATATGAGCTCCCCACGTAAATCAAGGGAAAATAAATACTGTAGATTCATTCTTACTTCGATTTTAAAACATACGTGAGTTTGCACCAGTTGTTTGAAGATGCTCTTAAATCAGGCTTTTCTGATTTAGCTAGTCTGTCTTTTGAAGATTTGCACTGACTTAACTAAACTTTTACAGCTTAACTGCAGTAGGATGTTATGCAAACAAGGACTGAACATAAGCAATTTGCTGACTAATATTACTTCTAAGGCTAAAATGGGAAAGGTAGGGCATGCTGCCCTAGCAATTGTGAAGTGCTGTTAGGAGTCGGTCAGATGTGGAGTCAGACATGGCAAGTGGGCACTGTGTTGTGTGGGATACCTGTGCTTCAGCTTTTGCCTTCTGGTGTAAGAAAGGTGAAGCAGAAAAGCTGTGATGATAGCAGGTACCATATGGGTGAGACCTGAGAGCTTGGTGCAAGTGAAGAGGTGTGGTTCAGACTGCTACTCCTCTTCCTGGCAAAGTGCAGCTGTGCTTGGCTTGTAGCATTAACAGCAAGGCTGGTGGGCAAATGTTTCTCTCCAGTGTCTTTGTATTCCCCTTATTCTGACTGCTCAGCAGACTCATGGGAAAACATCTTGTTCTTAATCCAAAATCCAAAAGACCATTCAGAGATACCTATGCCTGTTGCTCATGGCTGGTACTGGTTCAGGGGGTTCTTACGTGGAATTTCTTACATTTTTAGGACTGATGTGGGTGTTTATCTGAGTTAAGGAACCACTTCTTCATTCCTTTCTCATTCAGCATCCCCTTCTCAGCTAATTCTACTCTCCTGTTCTATTTCTTGGCTAGGTGTTGTTTTTCCTATGTCAGTGTTATTCAAACAACAGTTGCTTCTGCTTCATGTTTTCATTGTAATTCTTTTGGACTGTGTGTTAGGACAGATCTATTCCTTGCAGTGAGATATAGCAAACACAACATGCAGAGCAACGTGGCTATGGCAGGAGGGTAATGTGGTGCACTCTGCTTGTTCTTCTCTTTATCTGTCCTGATTAAGGATGAGGTTGTGACACCGGGTGGTTCTCAGCAGACCCCAGAGTCTGACACTCAAGTGCCGGCCACAGCAGAAACCGTCGACCCCTTGTTTTACCCTAGCTGGTACAAGGCTCAGTCACGGCAGCCAAGCAGTCCGAGCTCAACCCCCGTGAGCGGGCTGGGGAAAGTAGGGCCTCCTGTTTCTCTGGAAACAAATGCAAAGAAGGCAGAAGCCCCGGCAGCAGCGACAGCGGTCGAGGAGAGTGCGCCGGGGAGTGGTAAGGAAAGTAATGCCGCTGCAGCGACGTCCAAGGTCAGTGCAACGGGCGTCACCCCAGCGGGCTGTGGCGCACAGCAAGGCGGGAACGGCGCTTGCTGAGGGAAATGTGATGTGGTTTTCCTCTGCATGCTAAAGGATAAGAATCATCTCAGAAATATGGAAACAGCATAAATTGTCGTTTCAGCGAACCCACTGGATTTGCAGATGGTTTCAGTATGTGACAGGCTGACTTCTCAGCTTCAGAGTAGCATGCTGATGGTTGCTCGTGCTTAACTACTAGTCTGCTACCTCACTTGTGCAAGCTGTTGTCCAGGTTGCTCATGCACATGCTCAGGAGCTGTCGGAATCGCTGGCCATGACTCTGTGCAGTCAGATATTCGCATGCATTAGTAGCAGACAAATCCTCTGCATGAGATTATTCTCAGCACCTGTTGAAAGCCTGTGTACATCACACGCTGTCCTACGACCACTGGTAGAGCAGCTATGGCTTGGCTTTGGCTTCCGCAGCTCTGTGGCTGCACCTGGAGCCTACGGCTTGCCCTTGTGAACAGATACCTGGAGCCTTCTCGTGTGGTTTGCTGCCTCTCAGTTAGCAGTGTGGTTTCCTGGGTTGCAATCTGTTGCAGAGGGTTTCCTCCAAGGATACTTGGGGGACTTGACTAAAGGAAAGCATGAAGATAAATATCCCACTTGTGTGTTAGAGTACCAACAGCATTGTGAGGTGACAGAGACTTATGTCTTGGGTATGGGAGGGTGTTTTCCTTACAATTACAATGTTAGAGTTGGTGTAACCTGAATTTTAGTATTCCTTCTTCTGCATATGTGTACAAACTCCACGTGGATCAAAGATCCAAGGAGCTGAGCTGAGGGAGCTCTGTGTGAGGGATTTGCACACTACACCACCTCCTGCTCTAGTGCCTGGCTACCAGCCCATGAGCAGCACTCCCTAATTGAAACCATCCTGATTTGCAGGCTTAAGCCATATGTTTTAACAAATCAGTTACTGGTATGTGTGTGATGAGAAGAGAGAGAGTGAGTGTGTGTGAGTGAGTGTTGATTTGTGCTGTTTCCTTTAAAGTTGGAGTGAAACATTTAGTGTACGTGAAGCAGTCCAACTGTGATAAACTGTCACGTATGTGGTGGGCAAAAAGTTCAAAGGAGAAGGAATTCATACATATATAATAAAAGGACATTGGAGGCTTTAGTCAGTGACACTTGAATTTACTGGTGGAAGGGTTCTTGCTGGCTTCAGTGTTAACAAAAGCAACATTTGACCCCCCAAATCTCAGCACCTGTTTTTCAAGTCAGGATTTGATTTGAGAATATTTGAGTAAAATTCTTTTTTTAAAAAAGTATTGTGAAATTACCAAATCTGCTATGACCTTGTCTTCTAAAGTATATAACAAATGAGCTGGCAGAAGCAGATAAATTCACAATGAAATTAATTGCTGTTCTTTCTTTGTATAACTTCCATTAATGACTGACTGGGCAGCCAAACATCACTGTAGGCAGGCAAAATCCTTGCTGCTCATTCCCTGGGAGCTTGCGTGACTATGGTCTGCATCCCAGGATCCTAATTTACCAGCAAAAAGCAAAGGAGCAAAACTAAGGTTTGATATGGCCAACTGTCTGAAAAAACAGTGGCAGTGGTTTTCAGTCACACAAAAGCAGCAGTCTAAGTACCCAGCTCTCTTCATCATCAGGCACTGGGAATAAAAACAGGCACGTCAGAAAGATGTCAGTTCCCATTGGCATGTGAATTTGGGGTGCTGGGTTTTGATATTTTCCTGAATCAAGAGTGACCCTGACATTTTGGGAGGAGGAAGATGTTGAGAAGGAAGGAAGTGGTTCTGGGGATTGCAACTTGGTCTAGTAGAGGGTGTCCCTGCCTATGGCAGAGTGGTTGGAACTAGATGGTCTTTAAGGTCTCTTCCAACCCAGACCAGTCCGTGGCTCTATGGAGGGAGGCTGGAGCAGGGGATCCAGCTGAATGTGTAGTTTCCCCTGAGCTGAAGACAGAGGAAGGAGTAGGAAAGCCTGGGAAGCAGGCCAAGTCTACACAAAAAAACAGAGTGACCAAGGGTAAGGGTTAAGGGTAAGGGTAAGGCCATGAGATGACACCATGATCGGATTTACAGATATGAGCTGAAATGTGTCTGTGTCACAAGCAGAATGGCCTCTGTCATGTGGCAGGGATCATTTTTAAATATGTGAACTTCAACTTTGTTTTTTTCCTGCATGTGATTTTTACACGACCCACTCTGAAATGCTGTATTTGTTTTGGGGTTTTTTATCCCATCTGATGCTCCTGACACCACTGGTTTTGCTCCCTTCTTCCAATTAAAGGGTATCATGGAAAAGTGCTGCGAAAACAGAACTTTTCCATTGAATGTAGTGATATTAACTAGTTTGCATCATGACAACACTAGTGAAGTGCTCTTCTTATTTTCTCACAGGAGTTAGCATTCTGCATATCACTTTTGGCATTTCTTATCATACTACATCATCTTTGGAATCTGATTCAATACATGATTTGTACTTTCATGGGTAGGAAATATTTCATTTTACCATTAACTAACAGTTCAAACAGTGTCTCTGGTGATGTTCCTACATGATTTTCCAGGATTTTTTCCCCCTTTCTTCCCATCCAAAAACATCATGCTTGTTCACAATACAAGCTGCCTAAAACATTCCTTCCTCGCACCTTTGAAACGCCACCCTTCAGCTTACTCCTGCATGGTTAAACATTGCATCTCCCTGGTTCAAAATGTAGAGTGACATTTATTCCCTCAGATATATGGGCTTATATTTCAGTGGCTGTTCACATAGCCAGCAAGATGTGGGTTGACAGGAGATCTGAAGAGCCTCAAGGTTGTTCAGTACAATAAATAGGGGAGGAAGATCTGGAGAGTAATGGTTGTCATCAGAAGGGTAAACATCAAGAAGGAAAAAAAAGCACTGAATAATCCTGCTGCTGGGGCTCCCATCATGAGCACACCACTGGTGGTCTCTCAGGGATGTCCTGTGGGGGCCTCCAGGGAGCAAGGCCCTAGCCATCATGCCAAGCCATCAGCTCTCACCACCATGGAGAGGGTTCTCTCACACTTCAGCCCACACCACAAACCCCACATGTTGGAGACTCCTCTTCAGGTCCTTTTTCCGCCAAAAGGTATCCAAAGGCATCTCTCCCACATTCACAGTGAGCATGGAGTACCCAACATGGCCCTGAAATGCATCCCCATGTAGCTGGGAGTAACCCAACCGAAGACTCTGTGTGCTTTTAAGTACCCCAGCTTTAAAAACATTTTTCTATAGACAAAGACTTTTTTCCTTAGATCACTCTAATTAAGAGCTGCAACATCTACAAGACAGAGGACTAAGAACTTCACAACCTACTGAAGTTGTCCTGAATGCAAATATTGTAAAGTCAACCTTAACTATTCCATAACATCTCTTCTGGAGTAGTTCCATTTTGTTGGACACTGTCCATGATTTAGTTCTTGCAGCTCCAAATTCTGCCTTACCCTCTTTAGGTAAGACATGTATATTTCATTTCCAAAGTGACATGGCTGATCTGCACAGAATTCTCTGTTACCACTGGGGTGTTCGATATTATTTACTGAAGACCAAAGACCCAAGACCTCTGACACAAGACACCTGTAGTTTCCTTTGGGCATTTGCTCTAAAACCAGAAGATTTCCATTCTGGTCTATTCTTCAAGACAAAAATGCTTGGTTTTCCCTGCTCACTTTTTGTACTGCACTCTAAAGACTGTGCAATATGATACGGTGCATCTATGAAAAATGATACATTATTATTCACCTCTTAAGTGCAAGAATTCCAGCACTGAAGTATAGCTATCCATTATTTAAAAAAAAAAAAAAGGAAAAGAGAGGGGAGGAGCTATCACCTACTCTTCAGCTGCGTAAGTTATGCGAAAAGATGCACTGTCTGGTGGTAATTTGAATTTGAAAAGCATCGGACACTGTGAATCTCAATTAAATTTATGGATCATAGTTTAATTTTCATTTATTTGTGTTTGGTTTTGAAAATTCGTTGTGTTATTACAAGAGGACATGGAGCTTGTTTGTACTCCTGGGAAATCAGACATGCGAACAGCATCATGCTCTTTTTTCCCTCTCTTTCTTTTTTAATTCAAAATACCTTTTGAAATTAAAAATAGACAAATGCAGAAAGCTCTCATTTCGACCATTTGAGACCTCCTTCTGTGTGGTCTCTAGTGACAGCTTTATGATTTATTTAATCATGCAATAGAAAGGAGGTGAGAGAGAAAGGCATTTTGCTCTCAGACTCCTATTTGCATAAAAATTATTTTCTTCTCCATGCATAGTGAGGTGGCTGTTTAGACAGTTTATGTGTCTTTATCTTTCATGTGAGATATGAGGTCGCTGACCCTTTTTCTTTCTGTGAGATAAGCCCCTGAAAGCCAAATACAAAAATTACATGGAATAACTCTAATAATAATTTATAATAAAATATAAATCTGCATGACTGTCATCATAAACATAATTGATCATAACATAAATATAATTGGGGACATCAATATATTAGATGACATAAATATAATTTATTTTCCAGCTATTATAATAGAATGCATTGATAGGGATTTCTTTTTTTTTTTTCAGAAACAAAGAGAGGCCAGTTCCACCTATTAATTCCCCAAATTTTCTTTGTCTGGGGGCTGCTACCCTCTAAGAAATTGTATTGATGTGTCAGGAAACTTCCTCCAGAGTGCAGGAGAGCGTATGCCCAGGGCTTCAGCACCAAGGAGTGCAGCCCATAGTTGCACAGATTTCCTGGTCTAAGAAGGGGTGGAGGGAGATAACTTAGCATGAACAAAATAGACAATTCCACAGTAGAGAGACGCATCCTGCTCCAGGGAGAGCTGAAATCAAAAGTATAGTCACTGCAGGCTACTTCTGCATCTGATGGAGACCAAGAGGCATCTCCAGTGAGAGACAGCTCACCAGCTGCTGCTGGTTCTCACTTGGCACCTCTTCACATTTGCCTGCTGTGAGTGACATCACCCTTGAGTCAGGTGCCTCTGCTTGAGTGTCTAAAGGTGGGGGTGAAGTGAACCTGAGCCTCTGCTGGTGACAACCGAGAGCGAATTATTAAAACACAGGGAGCGGAAATAAGACCGCTGAGCTGCCCTGCCACCATGGGGAGTAATGTGTTAGTGGGGGGTGACAGAGACATTAATAAGCAGCCCTTTCCAGTGCGTGGGAGAAATAGGTCTTGGAGTCCAAACCTTAGAAACTCTGTGTGTGATGGGTTACAGAAGGAGCTGAAACAAGCCTTCAGTGAGTCTTAAATTGTCTTCTTGTGTTCAGTCTTGGGAGACAGGATAAGTGAGCTAGGAAGAATATATATTTTGTGTGTTAGACTTCAGAAGCTCATTCACCCATCGGGCATTTCAGGATTCAGGCATGTGGTTTTTTGCTCCTTATACCTGAAAGATGCTACCAATGGCATATAGGCGTGGAGCTTTGGGCGTATGAAGAGTGATGTGTATATTTTATACATGCTTGTGACATCTAACTGTTGGACTGGTGCACCCAAAGGGCCATATGGCCCTTTAGGCTCTTGGAAATCTGACTTTTAAATATGCATTGACTCCTCTTTAGTAGTAAGATTAGTTTGCAGGAATGCTGAGCATCTATCACTTGTAACTATGCAAATGCCCAATACTGCCAGCTAACAAGTCAGGTACATAAACCCCTCTTGCTGCCCAGCTTTAAGCAGCCAAATGGGAAAAGCTGGCCTAAGCTCTGACCCTTGTGCAGACTTCTGGCAGCTAGAGAAAATCATGTGTATTGAGAAGAGTAAAACCAGTTTCTGGGAAGTCTGTCCTTAAACATGTCTTCACCTGCAGAACCACTCCCTCCCTTGGTTTGTGATAAAGGAATCCCAAAAATCAGTGGTGACAGGTATTTTATAACAAAACTTATTTGTGTTGTCACTACAGGAAGGCAAATCCCCACATACCCTACATCTTCTCAAATTACTTCAGTCTGTTTAAAATACACAGGGCAATGGATGCATAAGGAAAAGTTTGTTCATGTTTTTCCCCTGATCAGAATTTTTGTAGGCAACATCTCTCATGCAGAGACACCATATGAATTTATGAGATTTTGTAGAAGTCTTGTGTTCACCTGGGCATCTGATTATCCAGTTTATTTCACCCAAGGTGAAGTACTGGACCCTATATTCTGTTGCTCAAGTTCCCTGTCAGAGAAGCGGCTCTCTGTGGCATTTAGTTTGAAAGGAAATGCAAGTTAATCATCCACAAACAGCATTCTCACCTAATATCCCTTTGCTGCCAGTAAGTACAGTGTTTTAATTCCATGAGGATATAATCAGGACTGAGCTGTTTGGGGAGACAAATACTAATGGAGTGGCCTATGTTAATTGTGTTTCATTAGTTTTTAAATTTTCTATTACTTGCTTGCAACCTTAGGCCATCTGCCAGAATTACCATAGGGCCAGTCCTCTCTGTATTCATGTACTGTAGTTCTCTTTGCCCTGCTGCTGAACACTTCAGTTACAGCGGGTGATCTTTCAAATATTTCTCCATGAGACAGCTTTAAATCGCATGTCAGAGAGGTCAGTGCTTAGCTAAGTTTTAGCCCACCGGTTGTCATGTCAATACACAGACAACACAGACAAAATAAGATCATTTAAAGCCAAAATAAGCCTGAGAGACACCATGCTGTGCACATTGCCCATGTAGGGCTGCTTTTCCACCGATCTATAAAAGATTCCGTCCCACGTTTTAGCACAGTGCTGCTCTGGAACGGCTGTACTAGCGTGGTGGTGGTATGTATGTAATGATTTCCCTTCTCCTCTCCAAACTGGAAACTCAGTCCTGTCAATCTGCTCAGGTAAGGAAGCTTAGTCACCCTCCTCAAGCCAGCTGCTCCAAGAGAGGGGATTGTTTGCCCAAGACAAGGCAGTCTTGCAATGTTAAGCAAGGGTCTCCCTTCCCTCTGGCCCACCCAACAGCCTTCCCACAATGTGCTCCCAGAGCAGGATGAGAAGTTTGTTAGCACCAGCAGCAGACACAGCCCAGGCAGCTCTCTCCCAGGAAGCCAGCTGCTGCTCTGACGGCTCTCTGCTCCCTGCAACACCTGTGTTTAGCGCTAACAAAAGATCTGGGAATGCAGGGAGCAAAAGTCAACTGGATTATTTATCATCTAGGTCAGGATATACTTGTACTGTATCTTTTTTTAGGTAGAAAACTGGATAGGTTTATTTATGTACAGTTAAAAAATCTGCAAGGTTTGACTGGATGAAAAATGGGTCATCTGTCCTCCATTAAGTTGAGCTTTTTTGTAGGAGACCCATGAATTAGCCAGTCTTAAAGCTCAAACTAAATTTTGTTTGAAGCTTCTTCCTAAACTTCTCTCTTAAATTTCACTTGGGAAAAAAAAAAAAAAAAAAAAAGCAAGCCTGTAGCTGAAGCACAGGGCAAATGTTAGATGCAAGAATCTCAGTTAATGGCACAAAAATCCTACCTTTGCTTCTCTGTAATTTGACTCGGTGAGATGGGACTCCGTTATAGGGGCCAGGTCTGAGGCCACTCAGGCTGATGTTTAGTTGGGTGGTAAATTCTGCCTGTAAACTTCTGTTTTGTATCTTGACTTTCTGCTTCAGGTGGGATTATTTTTTTCCCTTGGTTTAGCAAATACCTGCAGAGAAAATCAGGAAAGTCTTGACTGCTTCTATTTTAACACCTCTCTCTCCCTTGCTTCTGACAATTTTCTGAGTGATTCAGAGGCAACAGTGATGAGTCGTGAGGGCAATGTATTAAGACCAGCTTTCAGACAACAGTTTCTCATAATTAATATGAGTGGCAAATACTTCACCTGAAGTTTTGCCTCCAATAGTCTGCTCTGTGATTTGTCTGGTGAGTCATAGATACCATCTGATTTATGTATATTTCATTTTTTTTCAGCCCATTACTAACAAAAGGACCTCCACAGCGACAATGTGGACAAAATTATTTCTCCTGTTCAAACTAATACAAAGCCAGGCTCGCCTAGGCATTGTCTTTCTGTGACCAACTCATTTAAATACTGAAATCCACCTCCACTCGACCTCCTTGTCCAAGGGGTACTCCTCGAGCTCATAGTTAAGGCTTTCAGAAAGGCAAATGGAATGTACACAAAAAATATTTCTTAATCACAGGTGAACTGTCGTTGTTTTACATCAGATTATGGTAGATTTATGTCACAACAACACAACCCATCTGTTTGTAAAGTATTTGGTTAGTTATCATCCTCCTGCCTTGAGACAGTTCAGGCTTTGAGTGCAGCTGTATGTTCGTCAATGGAAAGCAGTGCTTGCAACCTCGTTACCGTTACAGAGAGATCCTCTGGCTGAAAATCCCACTGGCAGTAATTAGTAAACTGAGTCCTTGTGTTTGGATATTGTATCATGCGACTTCTAGGCTTTCCTGACTTGTGAGCAGGCCAGGGGCTGGATCGTAGCCCCAGGCAGGGTTAGGTGCTCCCCTACCCACTGTTTGACATGGGATTACAGGTGGGGTGGCTGCCTGTACAGCCAAAATGAAACAGAGGGAGGGAAAAACCAAAAATTAAACAAAAAAACACAGCAATGACAGCAAGGGAGAGAGACATCTCAAACACATTGTCTTTCATCCCTTCTCAGGTGAGATACATTCCTGACATCTTTACAATAATCTTCAAGTAACTAAGTAAGAGACCAGGGCCTACTTCAGAAAACCTGTTGCCCCAGGCTGTTGGCCAATGGAGACAGACAGGTGCCGCACTGTTCAAACCACGCTGCAGGTGTCCAACATGGATGTCACACCTTCGTGCAGAGAACAAGGATTTCACACTCTCTGTCCTGGAGACTAAGTGATCTGAATTTCTCATTGTTGTTTTTAATTTATAAATTGTGTGCATGATTTAGAAAAGCTGTCTGAGCCTCTCTCAACTGCCGAAGGTGGTGATCAAAACACAGGCCCGGTCTCCTAGAGCGCTCCTGGCTCAGCACTTCTGCACACAGAAGAGGCTGTTCCTCATGACGAAACACTTGCTGTTTGCCTCTCTCTATTACAAAAGGCCTTACTGAGGAAAGGCAGTTGTTTTCCCCCAACAATGACAGCGAACCTTTAGAACATTTGGCACCAGATTTAATTCTTAAAATACAATAAATTTTGTATTTATTCACAATTTCATCATTTAATTTTATAAAATAAATTTATTTGTTTGTTGGGTTTTTTTTTTAATGGTGCCTTCCCAGATGCAGGTCAGTTCCAAGCTTGTCTCTGGTGACAGTTGCCTGTGATATGTGCTCTGTACTCCATAACAACCTAGTCAATAAATGTGATTGAGGCTTTAAGAGCAGTATTTATCACTGATTCCTTGGACTTCACCTGGGAGCAGTCTGAGATGGGCAGAAGGAAGTTTGATTTAATATCTTGTTCATCAGTTGGCCGAGCACTGTGCAAGCAAGGCAGCATTACTAATGGGTGAACAGAGAGGTGATAAAACAGATGCTTCTCCTGAAAGTCACGGTGCTGCTCACTGAGCATTGGATTGTTGGAGTAAGGTCATGTCTTAGCTACCAGCTTCAGTTTCTGTGGCAAACAAAGACCTGGAAAAATTAGCATATTACAGAAAAGGAGCAGCACCAATAAGTGATGAGAGAAAAATGGTTTGACTTTGGCCATGACTTTCTTTTCTGTTACACAGTGGCTTTAAAGAATGGCAGCCTGTTGCTTTAGCTGATGTTACAGCTTTTTCTCTTGCATCTCCATCAGGGTGTTTTCATCTCTCAGAGAAGGTGTGCTGTGTCCACAGCACACACATGCCACCCTCCCCCAGCCCCCCATATTTACAATGACCCAACTTAGTCAGTCATTCACAATGCGAGCAGCAGTCCAAGTCCCAAAGCACGCTATGTGTCTACACACCTCACAGCTATGCAGGCTCCGTTATCTGATCCTGTGAATGGAGCTCCAGGGTGAGTCACAGTCTGAACTGGCACTCTGTCTCATTCATTGGATTTACAAAAAATACCATTTGCAGAGGAAGAAAATGCTTTCATTTACAACAGCCCATATTACTCAAAGGAAAGACTTACATGACAAACATGACGTTAAACCATTGCTAGGTTTGCTACTTCTCTCTGAAACGTAATAATGAAGTTTATTTGACATGGACCAGATGGGTTACTGCCAAAAGAAAAGTTCTTGGAAGGTATTTACTTCACATTTAACTTGATGATCTGAAGTGATATCTACTTGTCTGATGAATCAGAGATTAGAGGAAGAAGGGGGAACTGGTAGCTGTGAGTAGCTTCCTGGCGCTGGTGGCCAGTGCACACCACTTCTACAGCCTCTCAAGGTGATCCTTCCTTTGCTAGACAGTCCTCCAGTGGGGCTGGAAGGGAGCAGAAATGATAGATGACTGACTGATCAGGAGGTCCTCAAAAACTTCTCTGTGAGAGGGACAATGTGTGGCTAGATCAAGAAAGGATGTTCTGCTCACACAGTCTCAATCTCAATCTGTTTGTAAGACTCTCCTCCTGGGTTTTCTTCATTTTTCTGGACAGTGGTGGGACTAGGTTCTATGCAGGTCTGTAGTTAATCACTCTCAATGAGAAGTAATGCCAGTGAGGAGCAGCAATGGGAGAAATGTTAAATAACATCATTTCTGGCTTTTTTGTTTGAGTCATGACAAAGACAGGTGACGTAAATAAGGAAATGGTATTTCCTTTGTCCCCAGTAACAGTTTGAAGAAAGCTGCTCTCTCACACCATTCTCCAATAATGTTTCCACCCCTGGTTCAGGTGCCTGGACCTCCACGCCCCATGGGAGATGCGCAGATCCTATACCAAATTAAGCTCGCTGGGCTGTTTTCCTCCAAACTGTGTTTGGTCTCTGTACGGTCATTGTGTAAAACATTGGATTAGACATTAACCACCTAATGTTAATCGTAATATAACGAAAATCTGTTGAAAAAAAAAGGCATTTCCTCCTAATAGACTTTTAAATTTCATTACTGACCGCTACTGAGAGCGACATACCTAGTGCCGTGACCGATGGAGCTTATCTCTGCGTGTTATTTTATCTGTCACTGTATGCATTTCTGTGGCAGGTAATTGTAGCAATTATTTCAGAGAGCATTCTGCTGGCTCCCACTAATAAAAAGAAAAGATCCGTGCAAAATAAGCAGCCTCTTCGCTTGAAACAATATTGTTGTGATATATGTGACAGCTGCCAGGTGTTATGCTGAAGGAGCTAGACTGCATAAAAATATGAAAACAAAATGCTTGAACTAAAGTTTAAACTATTTAAAAATAACCTGTTGTGCTCCCTTTGTTTCCGCTGCCTGGAAGTGCTGAGTGCCAGAAGTGTAACACTTGACATTTGAGGCAGACAAACATAGCCTACAGATTCTGTGATGGCTTTGCGACCAGCTAGCATTTTTCTAATCATGCCTGTTCTTGTCAACACTGGGGGTTGTTTCTAAAGAAGCCAGATAAAATATGGGAATTAGCTTTAATTTCTCGCTCATTTTCTGAGGCTACAGAAACCATAGAAGCAATAAGCTTGTATTTTTCACTGCTGCTCCCTCCAAGACCCACATTTTTCCAGCTCTCCTGCTGGATCAAGCGGAGACAGCAAAGGCATTGGGTACTTTTGCATGCCTCTAAGGCTGTAGATCCATTTTTTTCCTCTGGCAGCAAAGGTGATGTAAGAGTCTCTTGCCAAATGGCCCTGCTTCTTATTTCTGCCCAGATGCTACCACTTTCAAAGCGTTTGTGCTGAGACAGCTGTTTGCTGGACTGTGTTGGAATCAAATAATTCAAATGGTCTGGGTATAAAAGTCTCTTCCTTAGTCTCAAAAAACCAACAACAACAACAAAAAAAAATGTTATTTGTGTGATATTCTCATTCTCAGCACAGCCCTGCAAACAGCTGCAGCAATGCAAATGGACAGCAAACCATGCAGGACCTGAAGCAGGAAGAGGTGGATGGGGTGCCGAGGGGCAGGAGCTGCCTTGGTTAGCATTGTTGCTCCAGAAAACACTCTTATAGCCACACAAGGAGTTATTTGTAACCAGCCAGCCTATCCATGTGCACAGTTGTAACAAATAATCCCCTTTCCTAGTGCATACTGACTTCTAGCAAGCCACATGCATTCTTTGCTCGCTCATCTTAAATGTAGATCTTTCTTATTAACATAGTCAAAACTGAGTCCATGATTCCACAAGATATATATTCTACTGTAAATACAGTTTTGGAGAATTCAGGTCAGAAATAACATACTTGGGTGACACAAAGTGTTCAACTCCTACCAATTCAGTAGGCAGAACCCTATTCAAAAAATGTGAGGAGGTCATTTTTGCTTTGCCAGTAAAGGCATAATCTATTCTCCTGCAGCCAGCATAAAACAGTAACCTCTTTTTTTCTTCTTCTTCTGATTAATTATAAAAAATTAGTGTGCTCAATCTGGATAAAATATACTGGTGTGTGTGATCTACAGCCCTGGGGGAAACAACCATTTCGGCCCTTATTTCTCTTACTTCTCACACCTCATGAGAGGGCCATAATAGCAAGGGTTTTTCTATGTCCTACCTTATCAGAAGTCATCAAAAATAAGCAAAAAGTTGCCAAAACAAAAACCAAACAGAAGATGACTATGAAGACATTTCACCTTTCTTATCCACTTCCTAAATTTAAGAGTTGTTACTGATCCAGTAAAATGTAATATGTGAAGTTCTCAATGCCCATCAAGTGGCTTTCTGATATGCTGAAGTATTTGGCTGGAATCTGTCCTGTGTAAGTATTTAAAAGACAGACCTAGTCTAACCCAGTCACCAAGAATGTCTCCAGAGTCAGTAGAGAGAAAGAAGTACCTCCAGAGAGCAACCCACCCTACAGACACTTCTTTTAGGATGGGACAAACCACCCTCTGGTGGTGCCTTCCTCTCATTACTCCCATTAGAGGGGATGAATGCAATTAGCTTGAGTGGATAGCTTACTTCTGGATGACTGAAGTTTGGTAACACAAATCCCAGTCTTTGTATGTAAAGGCTGCCAAGATTAATGGTGGCAAAGCAGAAAACAGTGTGTAGAGTACACTGTGTTTCAAATATCTCGAAGGCCTAGAATGCCTATTTTTTCCCCCAGCATAAATAGGATAACTGCCAGGACCTCATAAATGAAAACATTATGACAAAGCCATCCCACTCACCTCTTTTCTCCCCTCCACACCCTTTACAAGCACCTCATACAGATCTAAGTAGTGCTCTGCTTAAGGAAGCAAATGCTGAAAGATGCTGAATACTTGCAACTTTGATATAACTCATCAGGCTAAGCTCTGGGATCCTTCTACTGTTTATTCATGCAAATTCTAGTGTGCCAGATGCTGAGGAGTGCTGAACGGCTGCTCAGTGGGAGTTGTGGTTGCTCAGCACCTTCAAAGAACTGGCGTGCAAACTCCAGCCTGGACCTTGCTTATTGGAAAAACAAATCCAGCCATCAGTCATGCAGGGTGTGCTTCCCTCCCTGCTTCATGAGTTGCCCTGGTGAAAATTTCTGGTGCTTATTGAAAGCATCATCTGATGTCACTCAACACCACAGGGGAAAATATAAATCAAAGTGTAAGTATTCAGCACTCTCTCAGCATTGGCCTAATGTGATTAATGTAATCTGAGGTAAACACTTCAGTTAGTCCTGATTACTGCTAGAGACTTGAGGTTGGGACTTGTTATTCTAGGTAATGTGGAAAACAAGCCCTACCCATGAGATCTCCAAGACTTGACAAGGGTTACCTAATAGCGATGGACAGATGCAATGAAGTGTTGAATCTGAACCATCTGAAACGTGTGTGGCAAGGGCCGTGCCGTGCTCAGCAGAAAGCTCTTCTCTGGCAGCTGGGCAGGGCTGCGGCAACAGGGCGAGCGGGGTGATGCGGGCTGAGATTGCCAGAACCTATGGAAAGGTTGGATGCCCAAATCCCATTCACACTGAGAACCTACTTCTGCTTTCTACAGTTCAGAATCACCTCCTGGTTCAAAAGAGTTGATTTCTGAAATCTTTGTCTCAGACAATCCTGGCACGTTACGTGCTTCGTAACGTGGACAGAGTTGATGGTCTCTGGCCTGACATGAGGATAGCACACCGCTGTCACAGGGGTGAAAACACAAGTCTAAACACCGGGGAATTGCACTATTATGAGTGCTGTGCTTGCTTCACTCCTGCCTGGGTGTGATGGCAAACGACTGCTCTTGGAGAGGCACATGGAGGTATTGCAGACTGGCAGCCTGCTGAGTCCAGCGAGGTGCAGGGAGTAAAGCTTCATCCAGCCAGACCCGGTGGGAATATGCTGGAGCTCTGACATTGTTTTGCTGACACAGGAAGATGTCATCACAGCAGAATATGAAGGAGTTAACACATTATGAAATGCAGTTTTGGCAGTGATGCAGACAAAGATTGTTTTGTTTGAAATGCAGTACCAGCAGTGTTGGTTAACATGGTAATGCGGTCACCTTGCCAGTCTAAGCCATTACAGTGTGGGTTTTTTCTTTTAGCTTGTTAGGTCCAAATCCTATGAAATCAGGTTTTTAACCTTGATAGATAGAACCATAGATAGTTCTTTGCTTCAAAGTCAATGATTGAATGTACATTTCTGAATAGTGGCTGGTTGGAATAGCAAGTGGAAGTGCTAAAGGAAGCCCATGTTGCGCAGGAAGAGCAATGACAAAGTACCAGCGTGGTTTTCAGTAATAAAGAATAAAAATGCAGGAAATTGTTTTTCAACCACTTGCCAGTTCTATTCCTTTGCAGGGTGAGAAGCAAGGAGGGCTGTCCCATGCCTACTTACACACACTCCTGTGGGCTTGGTGCACAAAATTACACAAGCAATTTCAAAACGTCTCCTAGCTAGTCCAGGCACTCCGGTTATCCTTCCGAAAATAAAAGGCAAAATTTTCAACATCACAGACGACTAATAAACCACCTACGCTCCTGCATCTACTGAGCTCAAGAGAGCACAGAATCCCTTACGACTCAGAAAGTCTAGCCATGGCTTTACTGCTGATACCTGACTTTTGTAATCGGGTTGAAAGGTTTCAGTTCAGTGCTTTCCAGGGCTGAGAGGCAGCTCTTTCTAACTGGGACTCCATCAGCTGCCTGCCATTCCGGCTGAAGATCTCACCCCATGGGCCCAATTCTTTATAATACTTTGCATAAGCCTGGGAGACGACCTTTCTCACCAGCATTGCTGGAAATGGACTTCTGAAATTAAGTAGGCAGCTCTTTCTCCAAGATTTCCCACCATACTTGTGCTCTTGTTACAGTCCTCAACAAAGTTAGGAAGCAAAAGCCATATTCTTCTGCAAGATCCTTGTCCAAAAAAATCCTTTCTGAGCCCTGCATTTTGTGGTGAGCAGCAGTGAGACCCTTGCTTTGAAAATAGGAATCTCAGTCAAAAATAACTCTACTTTTCAAATATTAAAGCAGATTCTTAGATAGTATTTCACTGGCACAAGTAGGGCTATGCTAGTCTAGAGCAACTTGAGCATCTGGCTCTAAAAAAAAAAAAAAAAGAAACACCAAAGTAAAAAGAGCAATGAATTCTTTATCAGGTATAAAGAAATAGGGAACTACTTTTTTCATACGTCCATGAGGTCCTGTCTGTTGGTGTCACGGCACTTGAAGAGGTCGTAACTGGAATGAAGCCCAGGAGCCAGTTTATACTTAACATACCATTAGTTCTTACTAATTCCTGCGGAATGCTTTAAGAATTTACAAACACTGCTTAGGAAAATCATCCGTCCCGTGCTTCAGTTCCTCACAAGCATCCCTGCTTCATTGTTTGTTCCTGGATATGTCTGTTAGCATCACTACTTTGATAGATTTCCATTTTAGGACAGTATTATAAATGGTTGAGATGTGTTCATATTCAGAGGATGCTGCGCTCTCATTTTCCCTCTACCAAGTAACACCTTGATAACAAATAATTGTCCTGAGATCATGCTGAAGTTCACAAAATAAGGTGAAACCGTTCACAAGGGAGGCTGACAACGTTGCCTATTTTCATTTTAAGAATGTAAAATAATGTACATGCATATCTAGCAATATAGAGGGGGGAAATATCTTGTATATTGCACATCAAATTGGGATTTTAATGATGAAGACACAAGGCATCCCTTAGCTACAAAGTCACCCATTTTTGTACATTTTATCTTTAATAGGATTTCTGATACACAAAGCTGGTTTTCGTTCTCTGCCAAAGGGACCTCAAAACACTGGCACTAGTAAAAGTATTTCTGTGTATCATATTGGCCTGTTAAATATTCATATAATTAAAAAAAAATAGTAATAATTCCTGGGACTAACAACTACAGCATATCATATCATGTCCAGATTCCTGCCCCCCCCCCTTTTTTTAAGAGTAAATGTGGAATACCTGTACAAACAAAAGCAGAATTTGGCCTGGGATATAAGCACAAGCTTGTATCTCTGCATTATTTATTTCCTGTTCCTGGGCTGAGTGAAATTGAAGTGAAATAAATATTAAAAGACTTTAAAGACAAAAAAAAAAAAAAATCAGGAAAAAAAAGCCCCAAACAACACATTCAAGGCAGATTTCATGACAGCAGAACAAGTATCATTTTGAGTGGCAATGCACTGACAATGACTATTGGCTTTGGTCCACATCAATCTGGAGGCCCAGCTACGCAAGCCAAGCTGGCTCAGGATCCCTTCTAAACAGGCAGTTATCACCTTCGGTGCAATAATATTCCAGAGGTCCAAATCAGGACTAAACCCTTTGCACAGGTGCAACACACTCACCCAGCATAATCCTTCCTCTGCCATTATCCAGGGCAAAAGTCCCTCCAACTTCTCTGGCGTTAGAAGTCTGGCTGGCCTCCCCAAATGTTTGTGGTCCCCGCCTTTCCCCCCCTTTCCTGCTTCATTTTGGTTTTCTGTGTGTTGTGGAATCTTGAGGATTTCAATGCAATTGATCTTTTCCTCTTCCATTTGTCAACCTTTCCCTCCTTTACAGATTGGTTCTGAACCGGCCCCTCAAGGGCGCGTGGAGGAAACTCCCCTGAGCAATGAGAGGGGTGACGAGCCGGCTCGTCATGTCTTCTCCTTCTCCTGGTTGAACTCACTGAATGAATGATGACTCACTCTGGCTGGCTTCTGGTGTGCTTCTCCTCCGAGGGACTGAGAGCGCAGGCAGCCTGGCTGCAGTCAACAAAGAAACCGGCCTGGAAAGGGACATCCGAGCAGGTTTCGTTCCCAGAAATTCAGTTGACCTCCACATCGTACCCGACCCTTGAGACGACAAGAGTCCTGAGAGGGATGGGACATGGGGACAAATTGTTATACTGTATCGTACTCAGAGTGTTTTCCAAGAATGTATTGTTTCCAAGGGGAAAATAACATCACTACAGCTGCAGGCAAAGCACCGCTGATGTTTTGTTATTTACTTTTTGGTGTGTCCCCGTGTAGGTGTAAATGCTTCACCAGTGTTGTTAGCTAAACTGCTGGTAAGATACTCACTAGTAGCATCCTTTGCCAACACAACGTTTCTCCTCAGCACCTTCCTGCGTCCCCCTCCTCAGTGCTGGTGACTTCAGTGTCACTAGGGTGCCCTTGGGACCCCCAGCTTGGGGCTGTGTCTGCGCACCCCCCTGCAGACACTCGTGGTCCCCAGGGTGCCAGTGCGTCCCCAGCTGCGGGGGCTGAACGTGGGAGGGCAGGGGGAAGCTGCTGTTTCTTCCTTCGTGCTTGTTCTTCCTGCTAAGTCACAACAGAAAATGCTCCCATAAACAGGTTAGGGAGGGTGCCCAGCAGCAGAGATGAGGGAGACACACATGCCAAAAACACTCTCCAAGCCCCCACACATGGATGAGGGACACAGCTCTGACTGTGCTGAGCAGACATTAGAGTGCTGCCCGTGTCTGTCCAGCCGTATTCTGTGTCTGTGCCCTCTCAGCCATCTGTGTGTGTAGGAAAAGTGACATGAAACCAGAATGTGGTGAGGTGGTCAGAGGTGTTCACTCAGGGTTTAGCCCCCCCAAGGTGCACTGTATAAAAGGTGGGTGTTGAATGCCCTGTTCCACATGCATGGCAGGTGTTGAGCCATCTAATGAAACCAAATCTGTGTCTTAAAAGAAGCTCTACAAGTTGTACTGAAGGTGACACTGCGAGTTTTGTCACTGGGGACAGGGTGTCAACACTCAGTAGTGTTTGAGAGAGACTGGGAGGCTGCTGGGAGTGTTTGGTGTTGCAGGGGACCAGGTGTCCAGCTCTGCACTGGGGTCAAGTGTGGGTCTCTCCAGGGGCCACGAGCCAGCCCCCAAACACAATGCACCCCTTGGGCAGGGGACTGTGTGGGGCCATAGCGCTGGGTATGCCTATGGCCGTGGGGTTGGTGAGCTGGCAGAGCAGGAAAGCAACGCCTGGGGTCGGTCCGGGTCCCGGCCACCCGATGCCCCAGGGCCGAGTCACATTTACCCGCGCTTGTATCTGCTTCCCCTGCTGCTACTGCGGGAGAAGTTGTGGAGGGCTGCACGGCGGGCTCCGTGCAGAGCTCTGAGACCCGCACAGCCCTGAGCGACCGCCGCTCTGCACCGCACTGCCTCCGGCTGCTGGAGCAGCTTTTCCCAGGGATGTGCTCTGGGCTGAGGGATTTCCTATTTTCTCCCGGTCACCCTGGAGGATTTCCTTCAGTTCCTCCCGGGAAGCTTCTCCAGACGCACCGCCACCTCCCCAGCGCTCCTGGGAGAGGGACCCGGCTTGGGCACCGCCGCCGGGACGAGGGGAGCAGAAGCAGGGAGGAGCCTGCCCTTTCGGGCTGCAGGGAGGATGAGCAGAGCTAGAAAGAAACCACAGAAGAGATGCGGGACAGCCTCACGCGTGTCCCATGCCTGCGCTCTTGGCAGGAGGAGGCTGCCCGGTCCCGTTCCCGGCGGCAGAAGCCGGGGACCCACCTCGGAGTGCTGCTGAGCTGTGAGTCAGCGGTGCTGGGGGCCGCGGACCGGCCCCCGACACCCTCCGTGGTCCCCGGGAGCAACCTGTGCCGAGGGCGGCAGCGTGGGGCAGCCCCTGCCCAGCGCCCGGGGCCAGCGACACGTCGGGGCGCTCTCAGGGAGGGGGGTCCCCGGCGCGGGGATGGGAAAAACATCCCCGGGGTTTATTTAAGGCTCCCCGCGGCTCTGTGTGTCCGCGGCAGTGGGTGCCCCCGCCTCCCCCTCCCCATCCCGCCCCAGTAAGCGCTGAGGGAGGCGGAGCTGCCCTCGGGCGTCTAGGCAAGAAAGTCTATCAAGCCATCGTTACTTTGCAGCTTTTATTAAAAATATAAATATTAAACATTCTCTTACACAACAAAATCGACCGAGCGCTGAAAAGATGTTTTATTGTGAAAATGTTTACAGGAAAAAAAGTGGATTTAAAGTAGCTTACAGAGATTCCCCCTCCCACCTCCCTGCCCCCAGCAGAAAAGTTATCTGTCTTCTTGGCACCATTTCTTCCAATGCTCACACATCCCTACGTAGCGATGGCACTAGAATAACTGGGAAATGGAGAAATAAATAAAGGTAGGGGAGGTTACGAACGACACTCGTGTTTCTGCACTTGGTACACGGTTGTGCATGCTAGTCAAGGGACAGAGGCTGTTCGGAATACACCCTTCTAGGTTTAAAGCTATATAAAAATAAAGAGATGACATCAGAGCAGCACTATGGTACATCGGACGGTGTAATTACTCTTGTGCTAACTGCGGAATCTCTTTGGCAAGGCGGGGAGGGGCCGTTTCATTTCCCGATTATCTCCATCAGTTTCCTGTTGCTGTGGGCTTGCTGCGCTAGCTGCTCGGCTCGGGCCATCTCCAAGACTTCTCTCAGGAGGTGGAAAGTCAGATCCAGAGAAATAGGGGGCTCCTCGGACCGCTTCTCCCTCTCCACGGCCTCGCCCTCGGCTTCGCCCTCCTCGGGGCTCTCCAGCGAGCGCTCGGGCAGCTGCTGCAGCTGTTGCACCGCCGCCCGGAAAAAGTTGTTGGCGGGGGCTTCGGGCTGTAGGTGGCTGGTGCTGCTGGGAGAGGTGGAGAAAGAGCCAACGGGTCTCTTGTTGAGGTTGCCCAGGCGGAGGAAATACTCTTCTCCCATGCGGAGCAGGACGGGCAGAGTTTGCTGCTGCTGCTGCTGGAAGAAATCTGGCTGGTGCAGAGCCCCGTGGGCGGCTACCGGGCTCTTGCTGAGAGCTCTGCACTCCTGGCAGGGCAGGAGGGCGACCAGCAGAATTCCCGTGGAGACCAGCAGCGGGATCTTCATGGTCGGGGCCCAAACCTGCGGGGGCAGACGGGGGGCGGAGAGGGAGGAGGGTGGGGGGGTTACACAGCCGAGCCGCGGCGGCGGGGAGGGCAGCGTGGGGCCGCGGAGGGGGCGCCCCCGCTGCCGCTGTCCCGGTGCTGAAACGCGCAGCTCCTCCGCGCCCCTCCGCGCCCCACCGCGCCCCATCGCGCCCCGCACACCGCGGGACGGCCGCGCTCAGCCCCGTCCCGTCCGTCCCCCGCCGTCGAGGCGGCCGCCCCCCCACCCCTCGCGGAACAGCCCCGCTGCGCCCGCACAGCGTCTTCCGGGGACCAGGCTGGGCTGAGACCCCCGCGGAGAAAGTCCGTGCGTGTGCGCGGACCCGCGCGTCTTCACCCACCCGGGGAGGGGGGGGCGAGGGAGCGGGGGGTGCCCGTGGCGGGGCGGCTGTCCCCGAGCGCTGCGCGGTGCGAGCGCTCCGCTCCCCCGCGCCTCCTCGCTCCCTGCCCGGCCGGGGGAGCTCCCCGCCTCCCGCGGGACGCGGGGGACGCTCAGCCCCCCGCAGAGCAGAGCAGCACGGCGCAGGGCAGCGCAACCCGCTCCGCACCCGGGCGCGGCCCCGCACCTACCTGGGGCGGCGGCGGCGGCAGGGCAGGGCGGGCGGTGGCGGGGCTCGGCGGTGCCCGGCGTGCCTTCCCTCTCGCTCTCCCTCGGAGCCGGCTCCCGGCGAACTTGGGATCAGATTTGGTCCTAATCAGAGCCGGGGCGCGGGATTTTTATAGCTTAGACCCTCTCCTGGAATCACGCAGAACTTGCCTAATAAGCTGACGCTCTCCTGACAGCCCGATTGCGTGCCCCGATCCACTGCTGAATAAATCATGGGGGCCCGTCGGAGCGGCGATGGGCCGAGTTTCGCTATCGCAACCCCAAATCTCACGTCCAATTATATCAACAGATATTTATCGCCTCTGCGGTGACGTCAGCCGGGCCGGGGGCCGGGGAGCGGGGTGCCCCCCCCCCCCCCCCCCCACCACCCCATTGACAAAAATACTTGAATGAGATTTCCTAGCGAGAGCGTACTATGGGAGGTCACTCCGGGGAAACTTTCCACTCGCGGGGAGGGACCCGACCCGCCCGAGACCCGGGCAGCTCCCCGGGGCCGTGTCCTTCCCTCAGCCCCGGTGCTCCCCAGCCCTCCGCCACCTCCGGGCCCGTCCGCACGGGGCGGCTGCGGTAGCTCGGCGAGGGAGGCTCCGCGGGGCGCGGGTTTTGCATCGATCCCGTCTCGGCTCGGCGCCCCCGGGAAGCGCGGGCCGGGGCAGCGCTGCCCCCCCCTGCAAAGCGGGCAGGAGCGCAGACGGGCCCCGTGGGGCAGGGCAGCTGCCGGGGCCGCGGGTTCCCTCCCGGCACCGCAGACTCCGTCGCCCGGAGCCCCTTCCAGCAGGAGAGGGGGCGGAAAGATCCCGAGAGGAGGCGGGGAGGGCCGGGGGTGCCGCTGCCGGGGCCGCCCCGGGAGCATCTTGTCCGGGCACGGACAGCAGCCCGGACACCGCTCCGCCCGCTCCTCCTCCCCTGCCCCCTCCAGCACGGCCGCCTGCTCCTCCCGGCCCTGCCTCCGCGCTGCCAGCTCCCACTCCTTCGTTCTGGCCCTCGCTTCCCTCCATTGTCTTCCCACTTCTCGCGTGGAGGCAGCAACTGCTCTTTTTTTTTTATCTTTTCCCTTTTTTTTTGTCGCCCTCCTCGACTCCACCAGCTGATCTCCCCGACCTCTCCAACCCCATGGCCCTGTGCCTCGCTGTTTGCCCTCCTCAGCCAGGGTGAGGACAACACCCTCCAGAGTGTCCTAATCCCACACTGAACTCCCTTGGAAGTGCTGTCTGGACTACATTCTGTTTGCAAGCTCCAGACCACGTTCCACCAATGTCTCCAGCTGGGTTTCTTAAGCTTCTCATCTCCTCTTCCAGGAGGCAGCGCTACCTATAGAAACAACTCCTGCCCAGCAGTCATTCCATGTGCATTCCTCAGTTTCTGCATCCCATCAGCTTTGCCACTGCATCTCAGTCCTGCTTCTCCACTGCCTCGGTTGCAACATCAATCATGTCCTTCCCTTTAAATTGGAAAATTTTACATACAGGCTGCTGGTGTTACCCTTACAGACTGTAAATGCACTTGTGTGTCTCCCATCGCAGCAAGGAGCTACAACAGACCCCAGCAGGTGGTCGTGTGCCACCGATGCTAAATTGTTGATAAATCTCAAATCCATTTCCTTAATAAAATAAGAAAAGTTCAAACAACTTCACGTACGAGTTTGGCCACGGCCCGATTCTGAGCACCTCCTCAGGGATGCTACACACTTTAATTTTTGTTACAGCTGCCTCCAGCCTCGGACGCTGTTGGTGAAGTGCCAAAGAGTCAGATCTTGTGCATCATAAAGAAACAAATGGAAAAAACAAGTAGTAATACCAGAGATTTATCTCTGCATTATCTCTGTTAGCTCAGGCATTCATGAACTGAAATGCGTATTACAACGAAAAACAGAACAGAATAGATTGTGTAGATCGCTGCAGCAGAAGCTATTTGTATGCTTTTAAAGCATGTCAGCACGGCTTTCAGTGAGAACAACAAGAGGTTCAGGGAGGCAGGAGCTAAGTTCAGTCAGTTGGTGGGAAATGGAAGTGGCACTTACTAAACTCAGACCCTCCAGGTGTGCCCTGTGGTGGGCTTCATCCCAGTGTCTCTACTTTTAGGCTTAATATACTTTTAAAGGAGATGAAAGTCATTAAAATAATGTGATCATGAATGTAAAGAAGGAAGTGTTTTGATCAAAATAAATTTTTAGTGTCATGGGTGAGATCTAAATGAGACCTAGAGGTGCATGTCTCCAAAAGACTGCTACCAGCGGGAGCTGGCTCAGATTATTTGATAGGTTTTCTTGTAATTTCCAATAGTATTGAGGTCTCTTTAGGCAGAAGGGTTTGACCCTTGAAGAAATTTGGTGATAACAAATACAGGAGTGGGTTAGGAGAGCCCCTGCAATTTTCACAAGAGCTGTACAACCTGCCAGGTTCTTCTCCCCTTTCTCAGCTCTGAGCAGGGTCTGTGGTGTCTCACATGTGCTTGTTTGTAATCCAGTGTGGTCACATATACTCCTCTTTCCCCACAGACCCTGAGGGATGTGTGAGAGGGCTGGCAACAGTCTGAATGCAGCAAAAACTGTGAGACATTCGAATGCCTGGATAACGAGGAATATAAAGCACCACAGAAACCCAAAGCAAAGAGTACTTCCCTCTGCACTTCGAGTGCAGAACTGACTGCCTAGGAACACAGAAGTCCTTTCTCTAGTCGCTGGTTTTGAGCAAAGTCTCAGCTGTTGCTCCTGAAGGAGGTCACAGCAGAAGAAACCCTGGGCTCCCACCGAAGGGGTGGAAGGGAAGGACGAGGCAGCCACCAGGTGTACCGAGAGCGGAGTTTTATGTTTGGTGATGGAGTTTGAGATTAGCATACCCTTCATGAGAAGGGTATTCATATTTGACTCATTCTGCAAACATCAGTGGCAAACAGAAACTTCACGGTGAATCACAAAACAACCTTGCCTAGAAATAACAGGTGGCAGCGAGGCCCATCTCCCCTCCGCTGCCCCGGGCTGGGTGCACCCACCCTTTCCCCTGGGTGATCGGAAACTTGGGCACCTACTGAAAGGCAATTGCAGCTCCTCTGAGGGAGCTGATGCCCAGAGCATGATACATCCCATCACAGAATAGCACCTTCAGGCTCCGGGAGAAGCTCACCTCCTTCTCTTGTCTATAAAGGGAATGCAGACAGCTACCTTAGCCTCGCCGCTGAATTTTTAGACAGCTAATGTGAGGCAAGAAGAATCCCCTCCTCACTGATTGACCACAGCAGAGAGATCACAGTTCTGAAAATAGCCACACGGAAAGGATGATGTTAAACTGAGGGCATGGCTCTTATCCCAGGTATTTTTGAAGATGTCCAACTACAAACATGGAAGAAAGCACACTAGATGGAGATCGGCTTTCTACCACGGTGCAGTATTTCGTTATCACCCCAGACTTTGTCAGGAGGTAGTAAGGGTTTCTAGTATTGTTGCATTCAGCAGACATTTCCACATCATCCCACATAAACCCCTTCATGTGATCACTGTCATTACTTGATCCCTGTGATAGCTCTCTCTCATCTGATCTTACGTTCTGTGACTATTTCAGGTGACCTCAGTGCATGTCACCTGCTCTGAGGTGCCAGGAATCATACACCAACACATGTATTCCTTACATTTCCATTTCACCTTTTGGTACTCCTGATACTAAGAAATCTAAATCTGACAGTCACAAAAGTTATGGATTCCAGGGCAATCCAGAGAAAAAGAAAAAAACCCACAAAACCAGACTGTCACTGTGCCTGAAGGTGATTTTAGGAACGAAATACCTTTGCCTATTACTCCTCAGCAGACTGAATTTGCTAGACTAATCAAAGAGAACTTCAATTAAATTGAGTTATAAAAATCAATAAAAATAATAAATAAATTAAATACGAAAGAGTATGTTCTAGGTCAGGATGAAGAACAGAGCTGGCAAAGAGCTGCCCTTTCTTCTGGTCCCAGAAGTCTTCCAAATTCCCTCATTCAGTTTTAATTTCTCTATCAGTTTTTCAATGACCTCACTCCAGGAAGGGAGTCACATGCTCCCGTCACAGGGAGTTTCTGTGGTACGTCTCACCATCACATCAGGGCTCCACCCGCGATTTATAACAGGTTTTCCTACAGTCCCATGAGAGAAAGAGAGATGGAGGAAAGCACCTTCATTTCCCAAACTTTCCAGTGGGGAAAACCAACATAGATTTACCCAGTACCCCTAAAGTTCTGTGTATGAGGCACGAGCGAACCTTGCATTTTCCAAGACCAAGTTCATAAGGTCAACCAGAGGAGTGTTTTCCTTCATGACTTAATGTTCCCACTCTTGATCCCAGGCGGCTGCCCACTAGACACAATTTTATGGGCTTGGGGGTCCCAGCAGGATGAAGAATTCCTCAGGGATATCCTCTCGGTTCCACCATGTCTGGGAAGAACACAGCCGTTCACAGCAGCTCACACACGGGTGGATTTGCAGGGATGGTTTTCCTCCCAAAGCCTGACCCCCCAGCTGAGCAGGGGCCAGCCCACACCACTCAGGAATCTCAAGCATGGACCTTCTGCCCCAGGGAGAGCCTTCCCTGTGCCCAAAGCCGCACCCCATCCCTGGGGGTGGGGGGTGGGGGTGGGGATATTCCCACCAGCACATGTAACACAGAGAGGAGCTGTATTCGTACCCTCTTGGGCATCACCAAAAAGCACTTTAGGAGGCATCACAGCCTCATTCTCTCCTTCTGAACAGACAAGGGAAGCTGCAGATGCAGGCTGGGAGAGGCGTGCAGGCAGTAAGGGCTGTGCCTCTCTCCTCCTGACAGCCCTCATCCAGGGAGGCAACAGCTGACCTTTATATTTACCTCACAAGACTTGTCAGTTTCTATTCTTGCTCTTGAATAAGGGCTGGAGAAAGCTGCATGGGTACATGTGTGAAGCCTCTGTGCCATTAATGATAATGCCGAAGGAATTAATCTCACTATTATTGGTAGCAACAAGGAAATCTATCAAACAAGCATTCCCTGAGACCACCAAGCAGCCAGTATTGCTGGTTGCCTCACTGTCTGGGTATATTTGGCCATGAGAGACATTTTCTTGTTTAGCCGAGTGTCCGATCTGTCCGTCTGCCTTCGGCACAGACTGGGGCAAGGACCAGGGTTTGGGTTTGTATCCTACACACACCTGGAACCACCCACTGACATGGCCAGGTTCACCCCAGTTGGCAGTGGCAGAGACAAGGACACACACGGCCTGTATGGGCAGAGGGGTACGGGCTCCGGTGGGTGGCACAGGGGATGCCAATCCAGAGGAGAGCAGCCTTCAGGCACATGGGCTGCCAGCCAAGGGGACATCAAGGTGATCTGGGAGGTTGGAACCCAGAGCTGTCCCTTTACTCGGCTCTGAGAAGGAATCCCACAAGGCTGTGACCGTATCCCTGATGGCTGCTTGCAGGCCTGTTCCAGGGAGTCTGTGAGGAACCATCCACCGAAGGCCAAGAGCAGACGAGAGCCTGTCTGTGTGACTAGGATGTCCCAATGGAAAGGGCCGCTGAGACGTGGTGGCTCCAGCCATCAGACACACCACTGGCGCCAGGGACCGGGCCTTGCTCTCATCACAGGCAGCGCCGTGCCTGCCGTCAGCCGTTCGCATCAACAACAGTGCTTAGCTGGTTCAGCTCTAGAGCTGTAGCCACGTGTCAAGCACAGGGAGGCCGCACTGCTGGCGTGGCGGGTCTGAGCGCTGCTGTGGGAGTCCAGAGAAAGGTGTGAGCACAGCTGGGCTGGCACAGCTCTGCATCCTGGCAGAAGCCATTTGAGCCAACCTCTGGGGCTGTGTTTCTTCAGTGGCCAACCCACTGCTCTCCCAGTGGAGGGGGAAACAGGAAAAATCATTGATTTTGAGTCGGCAGAAAGCAAAACCTTCGCTTAGCTGCAAAGACACCAGGATTTCCTTCCTAACGTAAGACATGATACCCTCACACGTAAAGGGAGCCAGACAGGGAAGTGAAAACTGAGTAGAGAGGGAAAATGATCTGTGCAATTTAAAGGAGGTTTGTGACACCTGGGGCAACTCCTGCTCCTGGAATCCTGTTACAGCTTCAACTGTTGTAAAAAAAAAAAAAAGAAAAGAAAAAAGTAAAAAGAAGAGGAGAGGAGAGGAGAGGAGAGGAGAGGAGAGGAGAGGAGAGGAGAGGAGAGGAGAGGAGAGGAGAGGAGAGGAGAGGAGAGGAGAGGAGAGGAGAGGAGAGGAGAGGAGAGGAGAGGAGAGGAGAGGAGAGGAGAGGAGAGGAGAGGAGAGGAGAGGAGAGGAGAGGAGAGGAGGAGAAGGAAAGGGAAAGGGAAAGGGAAAGGGAAAGGGAAAGGGAAAGGGAAAGGGAAAGGGAAAGGGAAAGGGAAAGGGAAAGGGAAAGGGAAAGGGAAAGGGAAAGGAAGGGAAAGAAAAAGAAAGAAAAGAAAAATAAAAGAGAATAAAAAGAAAAGAAAAAAGAGAAAAGAAAAGAAAAGAAAAGAAAAGAAAAGAAAAGAAAAGAAAAGAAAAGAAAAGAAAAGAAAAGAAAAGAAAAGAAAAGAAAAGAAAAGAAAAGAAAAGAAAAGAAAAGAAAAGAAAAGAAAAGAAAAGAAAAGAAAAGAAAAGAAAAGAAAAGAAAGAAAAGAAAAGAAAAGAGAAGAGAAGAGAAGAGAAAAGAAAAGAAAAGAAAAGAAAAGAAAAGAAAAGAAAAGAAAAGAAAAGAAAAGAAAAGAAAAGAAAAGAAAAGAAAAGAAAAGAAAAGAAAAGAAAAGAAAAGAAAAGAAAAGAAAAGAAAAGAAAAGAAAAGAAAAGAAAAGAGAAAAGAAAAAAGAAAAGAGAAGAAGAAGCCTAAAGACATTGCCCAGCTATACTGTCAGAGCTGAGAACCCCCAAATAAACAACAGAAGAGCTGAAAATGTAACCTTCTTTAAAAATCTCATGATTCTCAAAACAGTCTCAGTATCTGGGGGACAAGGAGATGGAGGAAACACAATTTTGGAATACTCAAGGCTAGAGACGTTATAACTGCCTTCTCACTCCTTTCAAGTGAGGAAAATGGGAAGAAATGCAAACACACTCTCTGTCTTGAATGGCTGGGCAATGGGCTATATATAGAACCCGCTCTGTCCTACTTAAGTTATGACTAATGCTAAACAATTAGAAATTCAGATGTCTGCATATTTGAAGGAGCAAACATCTCTAATGCACCATTTGCTGTTCATTAAAAAATGGAAGAATCAAAGTCTCTCTAAGCTCCGACTCGTCAACAGGTGCGTGTTGCTGGAAGTGGAGCCCCATGAGGCTAATTGCAAGGGATAATGAACAAGATGAGGCGTTTCTTGGAAAAATAGCTTCTTGTCTTTATAATGTCCACACCCATGCCAAAGACTGCAAATTCTTCAGGGAAGGGACTTTCTTTTTTGTTCCATGCCTGCCTGGTGTCTAGCACTGCGGCACCTAGTCTGTGACTAGGAATCCTAAGTGCTACTGCAATTCAAGCCGTACATTATAGTAAACAGTGGTGGTAAATTAGCTGGGAACAGGAAGGTGGTTCTCATCAGCATCTCTGATGTACAGGACCAACAAGCACTACTCTAAGCTGGAGGCCAACAGAGTTTTATTTGAAAATACTTCATTTTTATGAGGAGAAGACAATGCTCCTACAAACCTGCAGTTTACTCTCAGGAATTTGGCAGGGCTTTTATCTGGTTCCTCTAATTCAGGGCTGCAGTGTCTGGAAGCACTGGAGTAGGTTTTGATATATCCAAGATGAAAGGTGAAGGAATCAGAAAGCACAAATCATGCCACTCAATAAAAGGAAGAAATGATCCGTCTCCACCAGACAAAACCTCCAGGTTTCTCAGCCGTCCCCGTTCTCACTCTGGGTTGCTGTTACTGCAAAGCAGGCTCTTAATGAATTTACTCACTGGATGGTTTCCTCCATCTCTCTTCTGCTTTGTCATCGTTACGATGCGATGGTGGGGGCGATGGATGGTGCTGCCACACACACACATCATCATAAATTACTGGTTTTTTTAGCAAAGGAGGATGAATTTAGTCTGGAAGGAAACACTGGCTTTATTCTTAACTCCCGATGCTGAGAGGGCAAAGGCAAGCAGCAATGAAGGTATTGCAGCTGCTGCTCTACAACCAGAAGCTTCCAGCAAACTTCAAAGCAGGTATAGCTTTTTGCCTTGAGGGCATCGTAACACCCCCTTCATTCCAGGCTAGTGGCTATGAAAATTAGGTTAAATGAATAAGGTTTTGGTCTCCTTCACCAGGAAAAAGCAGTGTCAGTGGCCTGACATCAGGCCACTTGATAAGAAGCAGATCCCAAACCACTTGGCAAATATTATCACTGGAGTTAATGCAGTTAATGAATAGCCATATATAACTAGGGGTTTTTTTTAGCACCGAAATGCATTTCTGTACTGAGATTGTCCAACACCACCCAGAATCAAAGCCCACAGACCAGGCTAAAACTAGAACCATGTGTGTGAAGGCTGCATCCAAGCAAGGCTGCGGGACGGGGGCGTTACAGGCGAGCCTACCTCATGGAATGAGCACGGGGACGCCGGGACTACTCAAGCTTGCATCCCACTGCTTCAGCGACGCAACGCCACGTTTCACCTGAGACACTTGCTACAGGCTGGTGGCTCTTCACTTTTCCTTACAGGAGCAGGCTCATGGGTTTGGAGCAGCAGTAACTCAGCCCTCGCTCACGATGCTCTGCTGTACATGCCCTTGGATGACAGTTAAACTGAAACTTGGAGCAAACCATCTGGGTAAATGCCAAGAGCTCTTCAGCACCCACTTCTGATGTAACCTGGCTCATCTAGACAAAGTTTTTACTGAACAGCAGAGGAGGGATGAGATTTTAGGAGTAACTAAAGCAGAGAGCCATAGGATGGCCTCAAAGACAGGAGCTACAAGTTCACAGCTCCTCCTAGGACGCTTTCAAATGGGAGAAGACAGCTGCTACCAGAGGGGCCAAAGCTTTTTTTAAACTTAAAAAGCAACATTGGAACTGCAATCAGTAAATAAAGTCTAATTTTAAGCAATATTCAATGGTGTCTCTTTTGAGGCAGCCACATATATGGGCATACAAAGGTTGGGAATCTCCCTATAAGGCTTTTTCAGTTCCCTTAGTGAAGGCTGTGTGAAAAATAATTTTAGATCAGCCAAATTTAAGGTGTTAACAGCAAGTGCCATTGACCTTTGGGTGTTGCTGTAAGACAGCAGCATGAATAATAATAAACTCCCTGAGGTTGTCTCTTCACATTTCGATGAGTATCTTGTGCTCAGGGAGGATTTTAAAAATCCTTGGCTCAACCAGACAGCTCATCTGAACCTCCAAGGGATGCCACCACAGGAAGTCAGCTCACCAACATCTCTACCATGAGAGATGGATTCAGAGGAACCTGGAAATACATCTAGTAAAAGGGTTGACACAAAAGCAGTTAGACTTTAATCAGAATTGCTCTTAGGCTTAAGAGTGGGAAAGGTCTCTCCCTCTGCTAGTAGGAGATGGAAGAAGGTAATGTGGGGAGTACATCTTAGTTCCTCACTTGTCCTACCTGTATTAATGATCCAGAGGGGGAAAAGGTACTGGTTTCCACTCAGAGGGGATGAAATGGTGCATCCTGAAATCTAGGGTTTTGACTCTGGCTGTAATTAGACTTGTTTTGGCCCCAAACTGAAGCGCACACACTTTCCTCCTATTTGTCTTGGCAGAGCTTTTGGCAGAGCTGTGTGATGGAGGCTGGCTGACTGTTGCAGAACGGGAATGGAAAGGAGGTGCCAACAACAGGAAACTGGTGAGCTGGAGAAAAAAAGGGCAGTGGCTTCTACACAGCAATAGGTGATTGAACTGTGCCATCACATCCCTATCATGCCTGCAGGAACAATGAGAGTGGGTAACATATGCGTAGCTCAAGATAGCCTCCAATTTCACTACTACAGTGGCTGCTTCTCTTGATGCTTCTGCTATTTCTATTAACAAATAAATTAAAAGAGATGAGCAAGAAGGAATATTGTGCATTTCACAATGTCCTGGTTCTGGTCAGGATGGAGTTAATTTCATTTGTAACAGCGGATGAATGCTGTGTTTGAGAGTAAGATGGGAGTAGTGCTGATAACACCCTGATGTTTCTAGTTGCTGTCAGACAGTCAAGGACTTTCTCAGCTCTTCATGAGAAAGGAGGGGCGAAGCCAGGACAGGTGACCCAACTGACCAAAGAGAGTATTCTATGCCAGTTACGTCCTGCCCAGGATATCGGGGGCTGACGGGAGGAAGGCCTGGGGCGGCTCCGGGACGCGCGGTTCTGGGGGACGGTCGGGTTCTGGGACGGCTCTGGTTGGCACGGCCTGAGTTGTATGGTTTGGTGAGAAACTGCATTGTGTATCAATAGCTTCATATATTTTGCTTTGAAGTCCTGTTAGTATTGTTACATTGTATCTTTCTGTTATCTTAGTAAACTATCCTTATCCCAACCCACGGGCCTCTTAATTTCTTGATTTTGGGGTTATTTGCCCCTTCCTCTTCTTTTTCCCTTCCCTTACTTCTCATCCCCCACCCCCTCTTCCCTTTAACCTGCTCTTTTCCTTAAAGGAGCAGGCAGCTGCGTGGATCTTGGCCCTCAGCCGGGTGAAACCACGACACACAACCAACCAAAGTTTCCAGCATAGCTTTACCTAGACCCAGGAAACACTCGAGTAAGTCCTCCAGGAAGCAAGGAAAAGGTGTATTAATTCACTCTGAGAGTGAAGAAATGGTGGCACATTTTTGTTGTTGTCGTTGTTGTAGCTAGGAACTACGTCTCTTGCTGCAGGCATAGGACTATTGTCCCTCCTTCAGCTCTGAGGACAAACATCTAATAAACAACATGCCCTAGATACCTAGCTAAGGGGTAAATACCCCAGTTTTGGCCTCTCACAACAGGTCTTCATTTCAAAAAATGAGCTATGTAATAATCCCTTTAAAATTCATCAGAGTCAACACCAAGCAGAGTCAAAACCTGTTGATGGAAAACAAGATGTTATTTGACTCTTCCTTTGTAGAGAATTAAAACCAAGTTCCAGTTTGGGACCAAGTCCAGATTTCAAACCTTGAACACCATCCTGAAGCACAACCTTGCCTGGTTCTGCCTGAGGTTGTACATACACAGAACTTGAGGCAGAGGCATCTTGTGCTCCAAAGAACAAATGCCATAGCTTAAACAGCTTTACGTGCTCTCAGTCATTATGACTGGGTCACAAGGAATAAGTTTTTTGTCTGTGTGCATTTCCACCACAGCATCACAGAGGTCCTATTCAGTTTGACTTCTGTCTTCTAATTGGACACTAATAATGTCAACTGCAGAAGGGCTGCAGATGACAGTCCAGTAAATCTCTTCATGCTCATTGACACTTACTGATAACCTGTCTCAGTTCATTACCAAAACCAAATAGTCTACTTAACCCTCAGCCTTCTCTTATGGCTAGGTTGTGGCTTGAGATAGACTAAGATGTTCAAGAATCTAAACTGAAATTTATCTTCCAGGGACTTCTCTCTTCCTACAGTGAATAAAGCAAGTTGTTGTGAACTCACAGCATGTGTAACTGTGGATTATGCTCCTGGTGGGTTTGGATAATAAAGTAGTATTTTCATAGTCTGATAGCACAGTTTCAGATGGGTCACACAGAGATGTTATTCTCTAAATAACCTGGCCTTCCTCCTTTTGCCAAGCATCGGTATCATGTCATTGCCTAGACGCCAGTCTCAGAATGCATCTCCCAATTACATTCATCCCGAGTTCATTTTCCTTTGGGAGCCAACAAATGTCTCACTTACTAGCAATAAACTAGCCATGTTTTCAACGATACTATCCTTCTGAGTGCTGAAGAAACAACAGCTATTACAGTGCCTGCCACATCTCACAAACCCAGCAGTGCCTTTGCCCAAGCCTTCAGCCTAATGACGCTCTCTGCCCACTGCCCCATGCACTGGGGCCCACTCACGCAGCACCACGCGCAGGGGCGCTGATGGGAAGCAGCCTGTGACTTGGGGACTTGGTGATCCAGTGACAGGCTTTGTGTTTAATAGAACAGAATCTTAGCAGAACAATACATGGAATTTTCTTTCGTGAATCTGTCCAAACAGGTTGAGAAGTGCACTGTGCCCGTGAACAGCAGCTGCGCTGGAAACACACAAGTCCCATAACAGAGCCTAACACGTAACATGACTGATAGGAAAACAAGAACTTCAGTTGTATGACCCACCTGTAAAAACAGCAACATCCTTCTTGTCCTAGGAAAAATATCCTTGCATCTGACATCGCTGCCCTGACACTGGAAAAGGAAGAAATTTATTTGCTAATTGATTGTAGAAGTCCTGATTCTTCCACAATACAAACAGTGCAGGTGATTGGCGACAGCTCGGATTTTTAGTGGAAATACCAGAAATACCATCAGGTATGTAAGGCTGGTATATTGCTTCCTTTGTGCCTCTAGCTGAGGAACCAACATCTCTCTGAGAAGAAGACAAGAAAAATATACTTGTCTTTATCCAAAAGGGCTAAGATTTCTGTCTCCTTATCATCCATTTATTCGGCTTGAATCATCCCATACCTACAGGTGGGAGCCAAGAGGTGGTGCTAGAACTCAGCTATCTTGTACCCAGCAAACATCTATTCCATCTGGTTTTCAGGTGAAAAGATGGCTGTACTCATTACACTTTATAATATTGCCAGCCTACATTGTTTAATGTCTCTTAGCTGTCTCTGCTATTAGGAAGAGTATAACCTGTTTGGTAGCTTTAGGGGCTAGCTGTTCTGGAACGCAATCATCCTCAATTCTTCCTTCTCCCTTCCTAGAGTTCTTGAAACTGTTCACTGCTCAGCTACATCCAGAAGCACTCATTATCAATAGAATGAGAACAACTACCTCTGATGCAAATATTCATGAGTTAATCTCCTCTCATTGTCCTGAAATTGAGCACTGGAGTAACACGCTACCAAATATGTGTGAGTCAAGACATGCTTAAAACAAACACCAGGCCTTGCATCAGTGACAACTGTCCTACTTGGGGGATGAATTACCAGAAGCTCTTCCAGTGACAGTGAATTGCATTACATCTCAAATCCGAGGCCTGGAGTAAGACAGCAAGGTGAACAGCAGATGTACTTAGAGCATCATCTGCCGCAGGTGAGGCTTTTCTTGCCCTGCTGGTACATGACTGAACTAGGATATCAATCCCCTGGGAATTTTTCCCTCCGTGCAGCCACCCTCAAAGGGAAATACTGGTGTTACCAGTGGAAATATTTTGCAGGTACGTCTCTGCTGAGACACTCAGGCAGCAAGGTATCAGTGGCAGCTTTGCAGCACAGACCTTTTCAAATCAAACTGAGCAGAGACCAGGAGAGCAGCAAATAACCACTTTCATTATCAGCTAACAGTACTTATCCCTTGTTACCTCCACAACGCTTTAGCACCTGATTTTAAAAGGCCCCCCAAAGAATCCTCCTCTTTCAGCTTCCAGTATGGTTTCTATATTTATCTCCATTAAAAATCTGGACAATTAAGCCTCCTTCATCAACTTGATTTATCCCATGAAAGCAGCCCACTAAAGACTGTTACTTCAGAATCAACAAGAGGTAGCTAATAGATGGTGGTGCCGTGATCAATGGTTAGGGAATTTCTTGAAGAGCACCTAAACAATTAGCTGGTAGAACACTTGAAGTGAAATTTTGTAAGCTGCTTGTGAATAAACCTGGTTTTATTTCACCATAAAAAGAGCACAGTGAGACAACAAATTCAAACACTAGGATATTACGTAATTTGTCATTATTATATTCTTATATAATTTGTATGAAGTTGTATTGTTAGGAAGCAGACCAATTTGCTTTGGAACAAATGAATGCAACAGCCACTCTCCATTTTGGGATAAATATAAGCATCAATTATAATTCTCGAGGGAATCAGACAATAAACAACACTATTTTCTCTCCCCAAAATGCACACACGTCACCAATAAAGCCATACGTCAGCATAACTAGCAGGGGAAGTTTATTGGGCATTGTTTTTGGAAGGCTATCCATCCGAAAGAGACTGAGAGGACTAAAGCTGCTGAGAAAGAAAAGCAGAAAAGCTCATGACATGATCAGAGCAAGTTCTGGGCACACAACTCCAAGTACTCAGCGCTGCAAATCTGACCTGGCGCCTGCCAGCATTGGATCAAAAGTGCTGCAGCCACCTGGTGCAAAGTGCTGCTGGATCAAAATTCTTCAAAAGCAAGTTAATTTTGTACCAGCGGGTTTGTGCTGCTCTGGGTATCATCTGTTCCCCCCAAAGCTGGCACAGAAGATGGAGGCAGTATAAATACCACAGCACGTGATGCGAGTAATTTGACAGGAATGGGAGCATATATTCATGCTCCAGCTGGATCTGTGGGTGATCTGGTGGTGAGCAGTTCTACCAGCAATGAATGTGGCACCATCACCAAAAAAAAAAGGGGGGACTTTCAGGCTAAGAACTGACTGAAAAAGGAGTCCGAGCTACAAACAATTATCCTTTGTGCCTGATACTTTCACCAAGGTTTTGACAAAGAAGCACCATTTTGTCAGCTTTTATGTTTCAGTGGCTACAGACTCATGTCCAAATGGGGAACAATAGTACATTTAGGCTACAACAGAATATTTTGCTTAAAATAGCCCATTTGGCAACTTAGACACAAGTTTCATAATAAAACAGCAATAGTGTAGTTATTTAGTATTTTTAATGAACTGAGGAGACCAATGCATTTCAAATAAGGTACAAACCAGCAGATAAAGTGTTTTGAGCTCTCACAGTCCCCCTGTCTGCCAAAGAATATGTGAATCAAACTAAGTCACAAGACTAAATATCATTTCTTTGCTTTTCATTTTTTTCCTAAATCAATTCTGTTACCTGGCTATGTCCTAAAGTCCTTATCCAGATATTATTTCTATAGAATGTCCTTCACCATTTAGGGCTTGCCTGTGACTCAGTGGAGAAAGTTAGTGGATGTGTTTATCCTATAGGAAATACCTACAGGCAGCATTTCCAGATGGGTTCTTTCATGAGCAATTGATGAACACTTGCTAATGCAGTAGCACAAGAATTACCACCACCAGAAAGGACACTTGGGGTGACCTAAGGGTGACTTTGTAGTTCTTGGTCTTTCCATAATTGTATGCTCACCATTGTCTTTTTTGAGAAGTAGTATTTCCCACTTTTTTGTCGACAGCCACTTCCTTCCTGGCATAAAGAATAAGAACTAGAGTTAGGCTAAGACTTGGAAGACCAACACTCACTTCCTTTCTCTGGTACTGTCATCCTAGGTGGCTTTGAGCCAGCCATGTGCTGTTTCAGTGCCTCAATTCCTTACCCCTGAAATATTCTTCCTGAAGATGCTTACAGTAAAGAATACAGGGTACACAGGTGTTGCTGTCCTGGAAGCCCCGTGACCCTACAAGAGATACGCATGGCCCAGTAGCCATCTCAGCCATGCCAGTCCCTCAGTGCTGTGATCTTTCCTCCTCTCCCATCAGGTTTATTTCTGAGCTCACAGATGGATGTCTCAGTAGAATGCCTCTAATCAGGCACAATATTTTGCATGTAGTTAATCATTCATATGGGACTCTACATTTCAAACAGTTCAGATTTTCCTAATTAATGTTTTGCATCATGATCGTATTTACAGTAATTGGGACTGATATTTGAAGTACAGTAAAAGCTGTCATCTCATTCCCTCCTAAAGAACCCAATTACCTTCATTTGTTAGCAAATTCATACTAACATTTGGGTTTATTACACTACAACATAAAGCCAGCTCCTCCCGTGACACAGTTCAGCAGAGTACCACCAGCACAGGCCTAAAGACACTGCAGACCTAGACTTGGAGGATAGAGTTATGAATTCCTTCCTGACTTATATCCTGACAACAAAATCAATCACAAAGCATATCCAGGACAAGAATTTCCCCTGTGCCCACGCTGGACTTCAGTGCATCACTACTGAAGAAAGATGACAGCTTTTGTAACCAGCCGTTTCTCCGACGTTCATGTGCTGCAGGAGACAGCTTGTGCCCAGGTTCACTCAGCCCAACTTCCACCTAATTCCTCGTGCCTAGTGTTTCCAATTAGCACCTCTGAAGGCCTACAGCCAGCCAAGAGGAAATATTAGGCACGGAAATTGGAGCAAAAGTCAGACCACACGAACCAACGTCTTTATGGGCTTTCACGTCTCTGGGTTAAAGTCCGAAAGGACGGCCACAAAGCAGCACGTGCTACTCGTGTCATCGGAAGTCACAGCTGCCCTTGCACCCAAAAGTTAAGTTCATGGTCAGGTGTTAAAGTGCACCCATGCATGCAGTGGTGCCATATAGACATGTACACCTTGGCAAGGTGTTGACAAGCATGCCGTGGGGGTGCTTCAGAGCGAGTCAGCCGTTCCGCAGACGGGAAAGGGGATGGAAGAGTGCCACACTTGTTTCTCATTCTGGGAAGTCCTATTTCAGTTACTGATTATTACCTAATAACCTAATCAGCAGTAACAGCAATATTTGGCACTTAAAAACACTTTATATTCAAAGAGCTACACAAGCAGATTAGGTAGAAAATTAATCCCTAACTAATTATCAAAGGAAACAAGCAAAAACTAGATGTTAGGATCAGAAAACAGAGCTACAGAAGCAAGGTCAGAACGTTGGAGTACAGTCATTCATTTGTTGTGGCTTTCTGTAGGGAAACAGGTGTATTTCAACAGAGAAATAAGGTAAACTATGATTTTAACAGATGTTATTGGGCCAAGGTGTGGCCTAGTGGGATGCTTTCAGTTGCCTAATTAATAAACATTTAAACACTAAGGAAAAAACAATGTTTAGATCACAGTGACCCCAGCTATCACAGAGGTTTAAAACAGGCTTATTGCTGTGTGTTAGTGAGCACCAAAGATGCCTCCCTGCCTGGGGTAAACAAGACATGCATGCGAAACAGAAATCAGGAGGTCCCACCCTTCCCACCTACCTACTGAGCAAAACCAAATTTGTCACTGCATGAAATTTTAGCACAAAGTTTTCTGACTGAAATCAGTTCCATGATTCAACAGTTCAATAAGCAGAAATTTCTCTCTTCTTGGTAATTTTCCCAAGAGTTTCCTCTAACTATTTTAGCTCTTAATTTATCTGTCTCCCTCTCTCTCTCTCTTCTTTTTTCTTTTTCTTTTTTTTTTCTTTTGCTACAAGCAACTTCTCCCCCAAGCACCTATCTACAATTGAATCCTACTCTAAATTCATGTCAAGATCAGCTTATGTATTCAATGCTGAATGAATTTCAAATATGTGCTCCTTGTGTTCCTTTCCCAACAGGATAGAGAGGCCTCTTGAGTTGCTTTAAATGTCTCATTACAAATGCTTCATTAGAAACTACGTCACAGATTGTGTCAATCTGGTCCACACTTTCATGCCAAAAAGTAAAGACTTTCAAGCTGTGCCTTTCTTACCATTAAGTTTCCAATCTGTTTTTAGAATCTCAATCAGTTCTTTAAGGAATGCAAATGTTACTTCTCCCTTTAGTGCTGAAACTAGCCATTGGGAAATGCACATGCATAATGCTTTCCTGTTCCTGCATGTATTGAAACAATAATCAATGCTGGAAGGGCAGGCTACTTTCTATATATTTTCTGAAGGAGGCGCAGACCTCCTGCACTCCCAGGGACAGACCGCCCCCTGCTCATGGTGCCATCAGAAATAATTCAGTTGAAATCAGTGTTGCAGGTGACAAGAGTTTAATCTGTATCAGTGTGAGAAGTTTAAGTCTACTGGGGCCGAAGCTGATCTCATGATAACGTGACATGAGTCAAGTTTCTTTGAGCCTGTTTTTCCCCTCAGCCAGACCTCGCTTACACCACCGTAAGTGTACTAACATTGAAGGGATTACTCTTAACTGCTGCTTTCTGCTTCCTGCAACATGGGCCCACTATTGTTTTCTACATCCTCAGGATCCCTACCTGCATTACAGACACCGTGAACTTCGGCTTTGTCAGTAATTTTAACATGCTCTCTAACAGGCTTTCTGTTCCTGTGGCTTCTGAACCATGTGGTGAAATACAGATTAGGGTATTTTTGCTACTAATTCAGCCTATGAAGCTGAGTTTAAGCTCCTATTTAGTGTAAAACTGTAAAGATCTAGTGCAAAAAATTGTTCTCAAGCAGACGATCAGCAGTTAAAATAGAGTCAATGAGTGAAAATGTGAGATGGAAAACCCAGCACATTGGATATAGGAAGGTTAATCCAAGGGAAAATAGGAGGCAGGATATAAGAAATACACCACAAATTATTCCTTGTTTACAGTGGCAGAGCAGAAGGTGGGTAGGACACCCATGCTGCCAGCAGCAGAGCATCCAGGCATCCTCAGCTGTCTGATGGTCCTGGCTGAGATACCCCAGACCACCATCTTGCCTCATGATAGTATCACACAGACTCCGCATCCTCTTGTTTCAATTTTTCCTTAACATTGCCAAGGTTTCCTAAAACCCAACCACAGCATCAACACTGCCCATGAGTTTTTATCCTATCACAACATTATCTGGAGACTGTGTCTATGTTTCACCTAATCTTCTTTATATTAACCCCTCTGGGTTGCTTTAATTTATACACTTTGTTTCTTGGGACTGTATCACTCATCCTACTCTACTCCAGAGTCTGCATCTATCATGTAGGATGGTGGACATCTGACTGGACACAAGGCTAAAGTGAAGCCTTATGGCCAGTGAGCAAAGGACTCCTTGTCAAACATCCTGGGCTGATACTTACTTGTATATCCAAACTATGGGACATGGTTGATGTAAGTTCAGTTGTGATCTGCTGTAACTCCTAGACTCCAGTAAATCTGTGTCTACCAAAGACCCTGATTTTATTTTTTGTGTGTTTTTTTCTCCCTAATTATATAATTTTGCTTATTGGGCTGCAGATTTTTAGCCTAGTGGGTTGTGGGGTTTTTTTCAGTTTGTCAAGAATACTTAAATCCTTTGCCATTAATGCTGCCTCTCCCAAGTAGGTGTCATAATGCAGGTTTTAACAGATATATTGTCTATTCCATCATTCAAACCATTAATGAAATACTGAATATCAAGCCCAAGTTATAACTCCTTGGATGCATCTCCTTAGTTGGAAAGGTTATCACAACTACTCTCCAAAAAAGGTCTGTAAAAGCAGATTTGTACTGGCTGTGCTAAATTTTAACCTACAATCTTCTCCAACCTTATTCAACAAGAACCACTCAACCCTTTGGAAAAAAAAATAAAAATCCATGGACCATCTTGTGCAATGACACCATGGGAAACTTAGGTGTGGTGAAAATTAGATGAAAGCTTATTCCTCCTCCCTCTTGTTTTGCATTCCCAGCGTTCATAGGAATGTGCACACATATCCTTTTATTGTTGTTAGTAACCGTTTTGCAACTCACCTCTGGTATCACTCAGTCCACCAACTACCAGGAAGAAATGTATACTATTACTCTATACTGCTTAAGACAAATACCCCTGAGGAAGTGCCAAAAGTCTATTGGAGTCAAGTTTCACCTGTTGTTTCTCGATTAACCCCCCTCCCTGGGGTCCAGAGAAAGGAGACAGTTCATAGATGTTGTGCCCCAACATCACAGTACTTTGGCTAAGAGGCAGTAGGATCCTGACAACTATTTGCTTTCTTAAATTTGTGAGATTTCAGGGATTGTAGCTCAAAGAATGTTGTTAGGGATTGCTACATGATGGAAACAATTTGTAAGAAGGTGTTGCCAAAGCTGTCCTGCATCAGTCTTGAGGGCAAACTCTTACAACATCCAAAGCTGAGGCATGCATCGTATCACTATGGCAATGGCTGTGTATGTCCATCCCACTTCCAGAGATTAAGTTTATCACAGATGCTAAGAGCCTCCAGCCTTCACAGACATACCCCCTTCTTTGGCTGGAAGAGTTAACCCCAATCTTGTGACCACAGATTACATATTACGTTATGCACCATGCTGTCACAGATGTTTTATTGCTTTTGTATGCCTGACATGAGTAGGAGGATCCTCAAGGGAAGATTTAACCAGAAATATATTACATTTAATGTTGGAGGAGAGGCCATGCAACGTCTAATTAGATTTTCCTAATTTCTTCCTCACATTTGGCCAGTTACGAAGTTTCATAACGTCTTAACTGAAAGCAAGGACTGTTTTCTGTTGGTGGTGTTTTCTTCCTAGCTGACTAAATGTCAATTAGGTAGTGGAAGAAATTTAATTGAGTTGTGCTGAGTTCTCCAATGACTAACAAGTCTGCTCCTGAGCTCTGGAAGCAAACATTATTTCACCTGTGACGTGTGTCATCCCAAGGATGAGGCAGCGGAGCTGGAGGAGCACTGGATCACATACAGCTGGATTTCTTCTTTTCCAGATGAGGCCCAAGCAGTAGAGTCCCTGCATACACTGTCTTAAAGAGAACAGGGTGTAAAGGCCTCCAGATCCACACATTGCTATCCCACCACAGAAACTGCCAGCTGCTAACATTCACGAGTCCAAAAGCCTGAACGTGGGGTTCTGAACATGTTGGTTTAAAAGCTTTGCTGAGGGTACTTAGACCCCTGGTATGGCATTTGCTGAGCTTGTTTGGGAACCAGCAGCAGTCTGACTGTGTCATCTACACACTACATCCACCTCTGCTAATGTTGCTGAGAGGTGGAACTGCCTAGCTCCTGTAGAGGACACAAGCCAGCGCTGCCTCACAGGACTGCCCTGTGCATTGTGGAGGTGCTAGTCAGGTCAGGGCACCTGACTCGTGGATTTCTGCTTTCTGTTCCTCTGCACAGCTTTGACCTATACTTTGAAAAAGTCAGAGTGCACCTCAGTTATGGCCTCCTTCTGCCACATCCACAAGAGGAACTTCCCTTTAGGTGCATGTAAAATAAGGTGCTATTTACTGTTAGGTGCCTCTGCATTGCCACAGCAGCACTGAAGAACCTTTATGCTACTGAAAAGAAGCAATTTCACTGTGCTGTCCAGGCCTAGACACGTTTTGCTGTCACCATTAATTCATGGCTGAACCCTGCCCTTAGTCACGGGGCAGCGAGGGTGGAGGAACAGTCTGCAGTCGGTGGAAGAACACAGGCAGGGTAGAGATCACACTGCTCTCCCTGAGGTATCAGATGCTAAAAAGCTGAATCACCTTCACACAATTTCTCTTTGACAGCCACGGAGGGTAATGCAGCTTCCCAGGAGCAGCAGAAACATCCTACCCTACAGCACAGTCCTCAGTGCTCCAGCAAAGCTCCTCTCTCGGATCAATTACAGCTGGTATGGTAATTAAGAGATCTGATCCACTGAACATTAGTGTCTGCTGCTCTGATACACTGAGCTTTCTAATCCAGTGGGGAAATGTGTAAGATGTGGGAGCTGGAAGTAAACATAGGTGGCACAACTCCAAGTCGGAGCAGAGGCACACTGTTTGCATGGTGAAACAGGGTGACCACTGTCCCAGACTCCTTAGTCAAGAGCTGGGCTCGACAGTTCTCAAGTGTTTTCAAAACAGGACCCGGTACCTTTCTGGGATGTCTTTCTTCAAACACATCACTGAATTCAACTCAGAGGTAACAATGACCTGCATGCATGTAACGCACAAAGGGCTTCAGGCTAGATGAGCTAAAGATGTTTTCTGTCCTTTAATACCACCCATCTTCATACCTGTTTTGTCCTTGATGGTGCAGACCCAGCAGCAGGGACCGCCTGCAGAAATGCATCTCTCTTCTCTTCTGATGTTAGGCTTTCTAGAAACTGTTTTATTCTTTTAAATTGACGTCCTTTTCATCATAAATGTTTTCTACCAAAGGCTCATAAGCAAGTATGTGCCCATTCACTGCCCTTTCAAACCCGCTGCCATTGTTAATTCAGATTTTGTTTGTGTTTAAAAAGCAATGTATTGATGCAGTGAATTTTTGAATGACTCATCTAATTCTTTGAGTAGGTGGATTGTATGCCTTCACGCAGGAAAATATACTTTAATCTCAGCCACCCAATTCTTTTAATCTTCAAAGGCGGAACGACGCAATCCAGCAGTGCAATTGACTACAGTAGCTTGAATTTATGAGGAAGATCTCTGGTCTTGCACCTATGTCATAAAACAGACCTTCAGTTACCCTAGAGCTCAGTAGCATGGCTTCACACTATTTCCAGTCACAAGTGGTGCTCCCCAGGGCTCAGTCCTGGGATCAGTTCTGTTCAGTATCTTTGTCAGTGACCTGGATGAAGGGATCGAATGTTCCCTTGGTAAGTTTGCAGATGACACTAAGCTGGGAGGAAGTGTCGATCTGTTTGAGGGTAGGGAGGCTCTTCAGAGGGATCTGAACAGACTTGATCAATGGGCTGAGACCAACAGGATGAGGTTCAACAAGGCCAAGTTCAGGGTTCTGCACCTGGGACATAGCAACTCTGTGCAGCGCTACAGGCTTGGGGAAGAGTAGCTAAAAAGCTGCCTGGTGGAGAAGGACCTGGGGGTGTTGTTTGCTGACTGAATATGAGCCAGCAGTGTGCCCAGGTGGCCAAGAAGGCTAATGGCACCTTGGCTTGTGTCAGAAATAGTGTGCCCAGTAGGTCTAGGGAGGTGATTGTGCCCCTGTACTGGGCATTGATGAGGCTGCACCTTGAGTATTGTGTCCAGTTCTGGGCTCCTCACCATAAGAAAGACATTGAGGTCCTTGAGTAAGTCCAGAGAAGGGCAACCAGACTGGTGAAGGGGCTGGAGGGCAAATCTTACAAGGAACAGCTGAGGAAGCTGGGGATGTTTAGTCTGGAGAAGAGGAGGCTGAGGGGAAACCCTATCACTGCCTATAAGTACCTGAAAGGAGGTTGTAGAGAGGTGGGTGTTGGTCTCTTTGCCCAAGCAACAGGTGATAAGACAAGGATGGAATGGACTCAAGCTGCACCAGGGCAGGTTCAGATTAGACATTAAGAAAAAGTTCTTCACCGAAAGGGTTACCAGGCATTGGAACAGGCTGCCCAGGGAGGTGGTTGAGTCACCAACCCTGGCTGTATTTAAAAGATGGGTAGATGAGGTGCTCAGGGATATGGTTTAATAGAGGATGGGTATGGTTGGACTCGATGATCTCAAGGGTCTTTTCCAACCTAGTGATTCTGTGATACTTCAGTTCACCTCCATCTCCAAGAAACTGATTTAGACCATTTCAGGGCAGTCTTGGATTCTGCTGGTCTCCATGTCTCTCTAGGGCTGCAGACACGGGTGAGGCCAATGACTGTAATATCATCTGCCTATGATCCTCTTTTCCCTGGATCAGACTCCAGGCTTCCCAGCATCGACTGGTTTGAATCTGACTCCATTCAATGACACCAGATCAGAACAAGGGCTTGAGTTGTGTGTACATATGTAGCTGCTAATGCCTTCAGACCACGAATTTGAAGGCTGAAATGCAGAAAATATTTATGGACAATCAAGTGATCTAGAAGAAACCAAATTCAAGGTTCCTGCTTCCTAGGTATGGCCATTACACAGTAAGGATGGATTTACAGGTAAAGAAGAAATCAGTTAGGTCTCATCCATCTTTTTTAGGACAAAATATGGAGATGGATTTCCCCCCCCAGTCCCACTTTGTTCCCAATGGTAGACCCTGCTACATAATACTTTGATCTTCCTACTACAATTGAATAAAATCCAGCCTCAGAATGGGGACTTGAAACTTAACTCCTGTATTTATGTTTCATTTGAGCTTTCTTGTCCAGCTAACCCACCAGCTGCTCTGTGTGCCAATGCACATGCCTGATAAAACAAACAAACAAACAAAACCCACTCTGCCATTACATTTGCAGACAAACCAGAGTAGATGAAGTATCTCTCCTTTCCCAGCCTGTGTATCACGAATATCCCTTTGGCTGAGTGTCAGGCTGTCTAAGCACATTTCTTTAAGTAAGAGTGATGGTGTTGTCTGCATCAGATTTGCTGGAGAGAGTCTTTAACAACTGTCCTAATCTGGGATAAATTAAATACAATCAGCAGCCCCAGTTTCAGAAAAAAAATAAATCAGAAGGAGTAAGGAAGTGGTATTACATCAGCTAGATGAACTCAGCACAGGTAAATACAAGTCTTGCCCACAGCTTTTGACTGATTTACAATTACTTAATTCCCTGAAATTAAAGAAAAATGAACTGCCTGCTTGATCATGTAATCCAGGGGCCACAAACTGCCCTTGTTAATAGAAGACCTGCTGGTTTGGATAATAGAAAGAATTGCTAATTTACTTGCTATTTGCTCTGCTATAATTTTTCCTGTGAACTGAATTGTTAAAAATAAACAATTTCTTTTCCTTCCCAAATAGGAATAAAGAGAGAATTTATTACCAAGGATGTTTTGTGGCTTTAGGGGGAAAGTTAAATTTAGAACTTAGACTGGTTGCACAAAATGCTTTATAAATATTTTAAGGATCTAGTTTCCACTTTCTTCTGAATATAGATAGGAGCAGGGAACAAACTGAAACAAGGGTTTGGGATGGAGTGTTATTCATGGAGCCTGATGTGCCTCTGAAGAGCAAATGCGTTTTGTTTGAGATTTAACCTTTCTTGACTCTGTACCTTGTCTTTAGAAAATTGCAAAGGCCATGGCACCCACACTGCCTAGATGGGAACCTGTCAGTGACTCAGCCTGTAGCCCAAGGACTCCCTGCTGCCTGCCCAGGTGTGCCTGCACTGGTCCTTCCTCACCGAAAAATTGGGGTGCAGCTCTGTCTTCTGCTCCCTGGGCATGGGGCCAAGTGCTTTCTCACTAAGATGGTGGTGTGTGAATGTATCTATTTGTTAGCACCCATTTAGTTTTAATTTAGGATGTTATCCTTGCTTTGCAACGTGCAGTAAGCAGAGGAGACCGGTTGCCACTGTCACCCCTCTCTCATTCTCAGCCTTGCCCACCAGCAGTACTGTGCTCGGCTGATCTGTGTCTCTGCATGGCCTGGCTTTCCCTCTCTGCACCTTCTCTGATCTAGCTGGGTGTCATTACAGTGAAACACAGTCAAACATCTCATTTCAGCAAGCAGGAGGCAACTGAAAGCTAAGCAAAGCCAATCACACCTCATGGGAAACGTGTGCCTGCCCAAGTTCAGCCTGGGGCATGCCAGACACAGGCTGAGGTAGCTGATGAGCAAACAGGTTCTACCATGAGATAGTCCTTCACATGTCTCAGTTTAAGGGGGTATTCAGGACTTTGGGCTGTGTTTCTGTAACTCCTTAGCACCAAACAATCTCTGAACCGAAGCAGGAGAATAGAAGCCAAGACACGTGCGTGGATTGTATGCAGTAAAAAACCAAGAGAATTGGCCAGACCAGAGGTTTGGATCTGAGCCTAGATCTGGGATCTGGGCACACTTTGCAGTGTATATACAGTATATGTCAAGAGTGACATTTTAGAAGAGCTTAGGAGAAGAAGAAATGATGACTTGCATTGCCCCAAACATAACTCCAATGGCAGTACTAGAAAAGAGCAATCAACCCCTTTTTAACCACGCTTGTTCTCACAGAAGAGTCAGGAAATTAAAGATATTTTTTTTTTAGGCAAAGATATCAAATTAATTTTGTTCCCATGCTTCAAAAAACCTGGCACTTTTACCAAGCAAGGAAGATTTCAATAGGAAAGGACAATTAGTTACTCCAAAGAAGCTGCTAAATGTTAATAAGCACAGAATTTAGACATAACAGTTTTCATTTGACAAACATTCCCATTAACAGTTACTGTGTTAAGGAATATTTAGAAATCCTGATTGAAATTTTTAAATATAAATACAGTAATGCTCTAGAGGTCTGATTGATATGCTCCTGGCACGAACACAGGACATCATTTTCTTTGCCCTACTACAGGTAAAGAGGAAAAAAATACTGCATCAGCACACATGACCAAGAGAAAAAAGAGCTGCAATGGTTTATAGATGAGTAATTAGAAACAGTTAATTGCCACATACAAGAACTAAACTGTATCATGCACCAAAGCAGGCCTGGCTCAGGCAAAGGCAAATGTCTTGACTTTTGAGCAGACTTGGTCAAAAATTTATCAGAATGTGGTATTTATTGTAAAATGGATTAGTCTTTTTTGTAAGAGAGTTTGTGATTAAATATTAAGCATAAAGTCTCATTGAGATGATGACTGTGACCACTTTCATAAAATATATTATGAAGAACTATGTGTCTATGTTCAGAAGAATAAAACTCAATTTTTTATTAATTCATGAAATGCATGTATACACATGTGTTCACGGGTTCAGGCAGAGAATAATTTCAATAGTGTAATTCTCAGTCTATTTTAACCAAGACCTCCTTCTTGTCACTGGTGCTGCTCTGTACAAAATCAATCTGAAAGACATTACTCGAAGCACTTGGGGAGCCACAGTAATAAGTATTTAACTGGCCCAAACCTTGTACTGGGCTGGTAGTCATCTGAGAGTCTAAATCAAAAAATCCAAAAGTGTCTTTAGTCATGGATTTGGGATACGTGTGCAGCTGTGTGTCAGTGTACTGCTTCTCATTTCACAGAATCACAGACCCATGGAAGGGTCGAGTTTGGAAGGTACCTCTGGAGGGTATCTGGTTCAACCCCCCTGCTTAAGCAGGGCCACCTAGAGCTGGCCATCTGGCCATGTCCAGATGGCTTTTGAACATCTTCAGGGATGGAGATTCTTAGGTGGTATCTTTCTTTTAACCTTACTACTGAAGGAAAACACTAGGCATGGCAGTACCACATCAAGCGAAATCGAAACTATAAACCTAAGGGTCTCAGTATTTTACTTTTTAGCCTAAATCTAGATAGGTCACTAAAATAAACAATAAAGAAAAAGATCCTGTTAAACCACACGTAAAATAGAAAATTATTTTTTCGTTCCAGAGATGGTCACATTTCAGGATTAAAGGTGCTACAGAAAACCATAAGAGTTAATACCATTAACAAAATGAGACAGCTTTATCTAGCACTCTGCTGTTTGTCCTTAGATTTTAAGTGAATTTGAGAACTGTTTCTGTCACATTTCAGGCATGACCTCTCATGTGCTCTGACACATCGCACTGGGCCGTGTATGCAACATCATGTTATCCTTAAAGAGAGAAGTCTGATGTGACCTATAGAACTCTGTGCCATGATTCACAGCATGATGTATTGGGCAGAAAATTTTAAAAGACTCTTTTGTAAAATCCACTGTTAAAAGAGTTAATTTTTCATCCTGGGAAACAAAATGTTAAAAAATAAAAAATACTTATAAAAATTCCAAATTCTTCTACGTACATTGCTTAGGTCTGGATTAGTGGTTTTAAATATATGATTCTCCTTTAAAGTTTTAAATTGACAACTAGATAGCAATAAGGATGTTCTTTTCAAGTTGTTTTTCTTCTTGCTAAAAGGCATCCACAGTACATTTTTATTCTTTAGGTAAGAAAAAGGTGAAAGGACTAAACTATGCAACATGCAATGAGACAACGAGTGCTTCTCTTTATCCTGAAATTGCCCTGTGCTGGGTCTTCTGAGCCATATTATTATCCCTTTCATGACGATAGCTGGTTGAATTTCAAACTCATGTCACTCACTGAGATGTTACTTTCATGGCAGAATTTTATCTTCTGCCTGACCTCTGTGGGTCCCCTGAGCTCACAGCAGACCCTTAGCAGCATCGAGCACACAGAGGCTTCGGCAAGCAGCTGGGTGTTGCGGAGCATCTCGGCATCTTTGAGGGAGCTCATTTTTGGTCCTAGTTCAATGTCCCCTAAAGTCAGACATATATATATATATATATGAGATATATGTTGTGCTCTTGAAAATAAGATCCTGGACCCTACCATGAAGAATCTTTACAGAGCTGCAGCCCTTCTCTGACAGGGAGCACAGTGTGTCTGTGTGGGGGGCATGCCGAAGCCACACGCACAAACGTAAATGCAGCCCATGGCCATGGTTACAGCTTCCCACTCTCCGTGACCTCCCAGCTTACAGAGCTGGCTCCTCTACTGAGCTTCTTGGGTGAGCCAGGTAAATTTAAGCAGACTAGTTGAAAACAGCAGGCTCAGATTTATCTTGCTCATTTTTACTGAGGTGTGTTTAGGAGCACTTGGAAGTGTAGTTGAGTGAGCAGGTTAGAGCAGCAACAGGTAGCAAGGAAAAGTTGGGGCAATACATCTTCAACTGACAGAGCCACGTCCAGGAAAGACTGTCTGCCTGAAGCCTGTTTTGCTCGAGTGCCATACTGCTATACCTAGGCTTTTCTGGGAGTAGAACTAGCTCATTTAAAACTTCCTCCGGTCTCTCCAGGTTACGTTGAGCCCTGTGAAGAGCAGACACCTCCACAAACAAAATACTTCTCCGCGTCCATGAAGGTCATGGGTGCCTTAGCCCCTGGATTGCTGTTGTCTTTGCTTTCCCAGCAGTGTGAGGTAATTTGATGCAAGAAAAGAAAAGCTATCACTTGCCTGTGATGCTCATACATTGTGAATAACCCTCTGTGCAGAAGGAGCAAGGTGGCAGGGCTGAGGACCAAAGATGCCAGCTGAAAAACCACAGTATAAATTCAGCATGCAGCAGATTCTTTCCATTGCGGTCAGGGTTCAGTAAAATAAAACTCTTTTAGGGGTGAGCCTGCACAGAATAGCCTTAGCCACTTAAGCTGGACATATAAAATTGAATGCTGCAAATACTCATACCATCCTCTGTTTCACTCTCCTGATTTTTGCTGGGGTGACAGAATATTACTTCCTGCCCTGCTCTGGACAGTGATAAACCATGAAGAGTGTCTCTCCTACCCAAAGCTCTTGTCCTGCCCCACCTCCCTGAGAGCTCAGTGGCAGCTAAAGATTATCCTTCATGTAGAGACTCTTCTCTGACTCTCTGGGGATCCTCACTGCTAATTCACTTTTTCCCTGCCGCTGCCTGCAGTTGTCCTCTCCAATCAGCCTCCTCCAGAAGGAACATGTCCAAGTCAACTGAATATCTGCAGCAGCAACCAAATTTTTGATGGTCTCTAAGTGAATATCCTCACTCAGTAACTTTAGTTTGTTTGTTTTGCCCAGGCAGCACCTGTGCTTAGCTTTCCATGAAGTTTTTTGACTTAACAGGAAGCCAGAGCCATGCAAGCCATTCATTCACTTTAAGCACATTCAAACTCCAGTTATAAAATGATAACTGCTTCTGGTAGCTGGATTTAAATGCATACTTGCTTCTGAACAAATAAACTGATGCATGGACCTGTAATGCTGGCTTTATCAGCTCTGCAATTTGTTTTTCTACTGGCAGTGATTTTCTGAAAAGGAATAAAACAAATATGCCTGGTAATTAAACTTTAGTGTAAGAAAGCTTTTAGATATATTGGTAAAATAAGGTGAATTGGTCTGCTTACAGTTCTGTACATTTTGATTCAAATTCAAAGCACAGAATTATCTTTTACTGTGCAATTACGTATCTGTACACAGAACAGTATGCCCCTCATTCAATTACCTCTTATATCAGGTGAATATGTCATAAATTGCACCTCTCCATAAGGAATCCATACAGAAGGTAGTAATAGAATGTCATTCCCATTCGTATTTACTTATTCTGTATTAAACAAGTGTTTCCTTGAATGCTAATTTTAAAAAACCATTGGATAATAGGTTTGAAAATTTCATAGCATAATATAGCTGACTGGAGTCATTAATGTCTGTATAACATTAATGTAAAATTTATTTGGAATCTTCTGCTTGAGGGGAAGGGGAAACACAGTTTGTGTACAGCAATAATGATGCAAAATATTCTCAAGATGTTCATAGGGAGTGTATATAATTAGAAGGAGGGACTTTGAGTTTCTCTGAAAGCAAACATCTTGAAAGCAGAAATTTAACCCAAAACATTTTTTTCGGAGACAGCAGTGGACAAAGGAACCATGTTCCACACCTCTGTTTTCAGGGCTGGGGTGGTTTCAGAGCTAGGGGTATGCCCTCTGCAGTGACAGTGGGGAAAGGAACACGCAGGTACCAGCTCAGTGATTTATATCTAGAGATTTCTAGAAAGACTGAGCCAAACTTTCAAGACAAATGGAGTCATTCTCAGCTTTCCAGTCTTGTAGCTTAAAGCAAAATTTTCTTGTCGGTAGTAGAGGAAATAGAGAGCTTATAACTCTGGCACAAAAGTCCTTTGTAAGGTAGACTCGATGTGATTTTTTTCAAAAGGTATAATGTAAGTACTTAGCAGAGTGTCTTTCTCTGGCCCCTTGACATTTAAACAGGAATCTATTAGTCAACTGATGTCATTAGCTAAAGTACATTCTTTCTAAGGTTGACACTGATGATCTAATCGATCATCATTATTAAGCTAACATCAATCAACTGCAGGTAGACTACAGCAGCTGTCTGATAGATAAAGTTCCTCTACTAAAGTTGGAGACAACGGACTGCTCAATTCCTTGCTGTTTTTAAAACTCACAGAGTGTGGAAGGGCCAAATTCTGATGCTGATTTCAATGGTGGTGTTATTTTAGATTTCTGCTGGTATAAGAAAATAAGGGATACCATGTTTCCTTATTTCCACAATGGGTACCAAAGGCAAAATTTTATTAACAAGCCTCAGTTTGAGAGAGCACCAGTCTGATACAGGGAAATAAATTGTTAGAAATTCCTCCTAGTCCTCTTCACAGCAAGCTTAAGCAAAAATGAAGGCACACCCTAGAAATAAGACAAATGTTGATCCAGACATTCATTTATCCACTACTGACCATATTCACTGTGCTCCCCTCATTTGTGGAAGCTAGTTTATATATATGTCAAGCAAGGTTAAGAGTTATTATAATCATATTAATTGTCTTCAGGGAACAGGAAGCTTTTGAACTGATTATTTTCTCCATTTGCTGATGGGAAGGGAGTGAATCAGTGGTACACTGGGTGTGGATAGATAGTGAACTCCACCAAGGTGATGATTTCCAGCAGTAAACAAGTGTGAGGAAAGAGGTGAACTTTGCCAGGAAAAAGGCAGGTATTAACCTCTTCAAGGAATGAAAAAAAAAAGGCAAATCTTAAAATGCTTCTTTAGTCGCTATTTATTCCTTGTCATCGTCTCTAATAATGTAGGACTGATTTCTACAGGGCTAACCAGCTCATAGACTGCATGTTCTTCATGGTGGAGATGTGGCACCCAGCCTGGTCTGGAAAGATCATAGAATCATAGAATCATAGAATCATAGAATCATAGAATCATAGAATGGTCTGGGTTGGAAGGGACCCCAAGGATCATAGAGCTCCAAGCCCCCTGCCACAGGCAGGGACACCAACCTCCAGGCCTGGATCTACACAAGGTTGCCCAGGGCCCCATCCAACCTGGCCTTGAACACCTCCAGGGACGGGGAATCCACTACCTCTCTGGGCAGCCTGTTCCAGCACCTCACCACTCTTTCTGTAAAAAACTTCCCCCCTTCATCCCACTCTGAAGCTTCTAAACACACACAGAGGCAGCAATCCATATTACCAATCCTATATTCAGGAAGGATCCATCACCACTGAGATTTCAAAGGGTAGCTAGACAGAGAAGCCCCTCACCCCAGGGAAGCAGAATGTGCATGTGTCCTGTCCGAAAAGCATTTTGTCTCTCTGAGGAGTCACTGCCCATTTCAGAGGCCCATGCCTCGATGGCTACCAGCAGGATGGCAGTGAGATCCTGAAGTCATCCCATAAAGGCATGTTTCCAGTGGCAGTGAGATGAGGGCAGGCAGAGCCTGCACTGTAGGGAGATGTCATACCATTCTCTGAAAGACAGGAACGAAAGGGAGAGGAGAAGCAAGCCAAGATGGGGGTGCCTGTCAGGTCTGCCTCATCCCTGTCAGATGTCAGCTGCCTCCACTGCTTCTAACTATAAATGTGACAGATAGGTGCCTCATGCCAATGAGTGCTTATAATCATGCGTGATGAAAGCATCTGAGATTATGGTGCTGTCAGTGGATTCTGTGTCAAATTGGAAATGTATATTTAGTATTTACTTCACTTGAATTCACTAAAGTTATTACCACAGCCCTTAGCCTACACCCGGCCCTGCTTCCTCCAAACTTACATCTGACTGAGAGGTTATGGAATTGATATTCAAAAAGGGCCTGTAGCAGGCAGGAATGCAACCTCTAAAGACATTGGGTAGGATTCAGGCATCTCAAAGTTCTCTCAGAACCAGTGCCCACTAAGTGCCAAGTAATTGGAAAGCACTTTATCTTAATCCAATCCCTCAGTACAGCTTTAAGTGGTTACAGAGACACAAGGTGCCAAAAGATTTGGGGGGATTGAATAGGTCAACAGCAAATTGTGATGTAAATTAGCACAAACCCATCACCTTCTGTGAGGTGCACTGGGTTGCACCCACTAAAGACTCAGGCGGGTTTCATCTGACAGGCTGAGCTTTGTGCCACAGCTTAGTGGAAGAGGATGATCTAAAATAGTACCAATAATAATGTTCTTTGGGCTCCTCTACCCTGTCTGTATGCAAAAATCCAAGAAGTTACATTTTTTTGATGAGCATAAACCCATGATCAGCCCATCTTCATATGTTGATGCAGGTTGTCCATATTCAAGATACCCGGTCCAAGCGCGACCTATTTCTGTTCCAGACTCGGAACAAGCTCTCCAGCTATATACACTTCTTCAGCTCAACTCTAACTACAGGAGGGTTATTTTGTGGCTGTAACTCCACCGGGCTGGCTCAAGAACTACATTTCCCTAGGGTGGTTGAATTCTCACAAGAATTAATCTTGTAACCAGAACAACTTCCTTTCAGTGAACGCTGACAGCACCCCTGGGCGCTATTCATTCAGGGAGTACATTAGTCTCAAAGAAAAAGAGTGAAGTGGCAAGGAGGAAGTTCAGCTTTAATGAAATCACCTCCTCCGAGACAAGAGGCTGATCATCAAACAGCCAAATATGTCTGCATGGATTTCTGCAGGCAGAGATGAGCTTGTTTTGCTCTTCTTCCAGTTAAAAGTCATAACCAGTCTAGTCTCAGTTGCTCTTGTTGTATCTTGACCATCAGCAAACCACAGAGTCTTCAGGATCCTTGTTGCCAGAAATGGTGTACCTGAACCCAAAGCAAACAGAATAAAGCTTCATTCTCTAAAGCTTCAACAGTCCTGCCAGCAGTGACAGCTCAGTACCTAACTCCTTAAGGGCCAGCTATGGCAGCAGACTATGGGGCCAGCACAGAGGCTCCAAATAAGACAAGTCAAATGAGAGACAACCTTGAATATGGGAAAATTTAGATAATACACATCAGTGACAAATTGTCCCTTCTGCTCTAATCCGTTAGCATTTTATATATATATTCTGCCTGATGTAAGTATCTGCACAAGTGAGAGTTGGAACCTTTTGCCCTATTCCTGCAATTATTCTTGGATTTGCAATAGACTACACAGTTACCCAGTAAATGGGGTCTGATGTGCTCGCAGCCTCCTGGGACATGGCTATAAAATATATGCCTGACAGATTTTAAATTTGGCCTTAAATACATACATATTTAGCACAGATATCTAGTTAACAGCAACCAGATCACAACACTTAGTTTTGTATTCTGTGTACAAGATTTCTTAATCTGTGCATGAAAAAGCACTTGCCAGTTTCCAGATACACTTCTCTTCAACTGATTTTTCTGTCTCCGTATCACAATCTCATAAATTTTGTGTCTGCTTGTACCAAATGGTAGGCACATTTCCAGTTTACTGTTTTAATACCTCTCATCATTTTTAATGTTTACAAAATGGCAGCACTGGAATGATGACTTTAAATAATCAGTGTAGCCATTGACATATAAAGCACTCCACAATTCATGAACTGTGCTAATAAATACTTATTTAGTTGACAGCAGAAGTAAAAAATCCTCTTCTGACTACATCAAATTGACTGTATCCTGCACTGTTAATTCTTAATTTGCATGGCTCCATCTCAATAAACAAAAAAAACCCCAAACAAACAAAACCTAAGAAGATTTGCATTCATCTACTGACAGAACAATAAATGTAACTATAGTAAGTAACTCTATTATGTTCTCAGTTTAAAATGGTTTATAGAGATGGTTTATCATCAGACTGCTCTTGTCTCACAGACCGCCTCAACATACCTTAAATTACCTGAAAGACAGAGAATTTTCCTGTAAGAAGAAAATCTTTTGTTTATATCTGAGTAAAGATGTAGACGCTCAAAGTCTAGGCATAATGAGTCTTAATAGAAACCTTTGTGTGTCTTGGCTCCTTGCAAGAAGAGGAGCTGCTGTTTGCTCTGACCTTTCTCAGAACGATGAACCGTACCTGAAGGGCTCCAGCTGACTTTTGCAATACCAACTTCTGGAGGAGAAGATGCTTAGCACCCAACAGAAATAAATCAAACCGGTGACCTTTACTTTAAATACATATGCAACATCTTCCAGTGATCTAATGGGTTTACCTTTCCCAGCTAGGGTTGGAGATGTGAAGAACTGACCTACCTATTGCAGTCCGCACAAGTCCTCACTGTTTTTCTCCCAACCCAAGCACCAACTTTCCCAGATTCACTGGGCACACGCAGCACTATTTTACCTTTTAAGATACTTTGCTCTCACTTAAACCCACAGAAATTCTGAGTAAATCAAGCAGGTAACTGTGTGTCCTGAAGTCAATAGATGCTGTAGGACTCCCTCCCACCTTGACTCCTTATTCAGACCCGGGTTTACCTGTCTCACACACAATCATGATGATGTTCGGGACGGGCAGATGATGTTGAAGGGCAGTATTTTATTTACAAACTCCCAGCACACAGCACTTTACAAAATACAAATCTGCAACATAAATTTGCAACACTTAGCAAAGAAAGCCACTTAGAGACTGCAATCAATGTATGGCTCTTAAGATCACCATTTCTTTACCTGTCCTTGGGAATCCTATCATAGAATCTCCTGAGTTGGAAGGGACCCATAAGGACCATTGAGTCCAACTCCTGGCTCCACACAGGGCCAGACAAGTCAGAGCATGTGACTGAGTGCATCGTCCAGATGCTTCTTGAACTCAGTCAAGCTCAGTGCTGTGACCACTTCACTGTCACAGCTTCATACTGTTCCCTTGGGTTCTATTACTCGTCACTAAAGGGAGGAGATCAGTGCCTGCCCCTTCACTCCCCCTCATCAGGAACCCTTAGATCAAAATGAGGTCTCCCCTCAGCCTTCTCTTCTCCAGGCTGTACAAACTAAGGGACTTCAGCTTCTCTTCATAAGACTTCCCCTCCAAACCCTTCACCACCTTCGTTGCCCTTTTCTGGACACTCTCCAGTATTTTTATGTCTCTGTCATACTCTGGTGCCCAAAACTCCACACAGTACTCGACGTAAGGCTGCATCATCCTCACTTACCCAGGTAGCATTTCTGAGTTGACTCAAGCTGAAGCTCCCTGCAATCCCATTTGCCCAGATCTTTTAGCATGTCTATTAGCTCTTCACTACTACCCTCCTTAAATTTGTCTTTACCCAGCTGTTACTCCAGTAATGCAAGCAGAATTCAAACCAAGTCCCCTGCTGCCCTGAGGCCAAGCATTCAGACTTTTGCTGGTGTTGCCTGTCAGTTCCAAGATGCCAAGTTTTAAAGTGCCTGCATCTTGTGGGAATGTCACTCTAAAGCACTTTATCTGGGGACCACCATGGAGAAAAGAGATTGAATCATGGAGGAAAAGCAAGGAGAAGGTAAACAAAGACAGCAACATACATTTAGGCCAGCAGCACCACAACGGTGTTACAAGCATTTCACCTTTTAAAAAAAGGACTTCTACATTTGTGTTTGGCAAGATAATGACACAAACTCTTACATATTTATAATTTCTTTTTTTATTTCAGTAAGTAAAATCTTATGGTTTATGCATTGTCTGTTCTGATGCTCCTGAATATGTAGTAGAAATGTAAAACAGAAAGATAACCTGAAAAAAGGTAACAAAAATATCAGACTAAGATATGATGAAAAAGAAAACCAAACTGAATTATCCTTAAAACATAACAACAGTTTTATTATTTTAAAAAAATCACGCTAGTGTTATGTGAGTTAAATTGCCAGTTTATATCATCAAATGTTTATGCATCGAAGATATAGAAGCAATAACAGATGTATTCAAGTTTTTCTCTGGAACTTCTTCTGATGAACGTTTGAATGCAAGTGACTTACTAAAGACAAGTGGAACTTTCGTGCCACTGTTTAAATAAAGCCCACCAGCTCTGTCTTCTGCTAATATCAATCAGACCATAAGGCTCATCCTTCATTCTTTTGCAGCAGTGAGGTATGTGTATAGTACCATTATATCACTAGGCTCATAATGAGCAAGAATTTATGCTAAGAGAGGAAAATCAGGCCCATTAAAGTCCTTACACTTTTCATGCTGTATTACAACCAGGGTTTAAGCATATTTCTTTCAGGTATAAAGCAAGTGGTGAAATGTTCATAAATATGACAAGTGAACATCACTTATTATGAAGCTTGATTCAAAAATCCATAGAAACAGATGGAAAGACTCTCTCGATCGCAAGGTCTTTCGGATTTCTCCCCTTTTGTGCTATGGTGAGGTGCCCCCTTCTAGGTCTTTGGGCAGAAGCCTATGAGACCTCTCAGACAGTAGGCAACACAGAGAGTCCTGGCTTTTCTGGGCAAGGAAAGGTCAATGATCCTAAAATTTTTAATTAAAATTATTAATAGTGCTTGCACCCTAGTCTTCAGTCCGTTAGATTAGGATCTTCTTTCTCCAGACCTAACTGCAGTAATCTCCTTTGTCTGGCAGGAGGTGAGAGGGTCAGAAAGGTGAGAAAAGTCCTGATGACTTCAATGCTTAGTATTACATATATTGAGGTGAAAAAAAGAAAAAAATTCCTACAATTTCCACCTTCCTAAGTGAGCCTAAACATGAGGCACACCAGTCACTGTCTGCATTTGTTTTCCCATTGTCCTATACCACTCCCAACTGGGAACATACCACCGGAGAGCAGTCTACTGGAGGTAGCTGGGGTGCCCACTGGGAGATAGGGAAGCTTTGCTTGAAGTCCCCACCCAGAAAAAGGCCGCCAATACCGATATGAACATTGACAGATACAAACATCCTTTGACCACACTCTTCTTGCATGTCCTAAAAAGCAGGTGAGGGGTATATCCATGCAGTTTTTCCTTTTCAGGCTGCTCTGTGTTGCAGTAAGTGTTTGGAGAGACAGAGACCGTGTAGCAGCCTGATTGCTGAGAAACTCCCCCAGCAGGCAGTCCAAGGACAGGTTGTCCCAACAGGATGACAGGTTACCTGGGTTTGGTTCCTGCTTGCGTGGGCTGTGGAGACAGAACAAGGGGCAATGGCCACAAGTTGGAACATAGGAAGTTCTGCACCAATATGCAGAACTTCTTCACATTAAGGGTGACAGAGCACTGGGGGGTTGTGGAGTCTCCTTCTCTGGAGATATTCAAGACCCATCTGGAGACCTACCTGTGTGACCTGTCCTGAGGAACCTGCTTTAGCAGAGGGCTTGGACCCGATGGGCTCTGAAGGTCCCTTCCAACTCCTACAGTTCTGTGATGCTGTGATTCATTATTTGTACACAGCAGGATAATAGGAACAGGCATGACTGAAAACCTTTTCTCCTCTCATCTTGGCTTGCCTGATCCTTCACCTTACAAAATCCATGGATTAAAACACTCTCTGCGACACTGAGAAACATGGGCTTTGAAACCATTTTGAAGGGGCTAAAGCTGACCCAGCATCTCCCATACCGTGGTAGTGAGAGCTCTTGCCCAGAGTTACTGGTCAAAACAGGAGCTACTGCCACCAAGATGTTTAGGATTTACAGTTCAGTGAAGAAAAGGACAATTACACATGGTTCAACCTGAACACAATTTGTTCCCCACTTTGCCAGCCATCAGTTAGTCATGCAGCCCTAATTTTGAACATTAGCAAACGCCTCTATTTTTAGAGTGTCCTTATTCAAGAACCCTGAGTCCACAGAAAATAGCAAAGACATTTAGAAACAAGAAAATAGGAAAAATGTTTATCAGGTGTCACCATTGATATTACCTTATACAGGGTGTCAGAAGCCTATTAGTTAGAACCATTACAAAGATTTGCTTGTTCAAAGGGCTGTGTTAATTTTAATAAAACTAGTCATGATTTATAAGTAACTAAGGAGCAGCAGAATACTGGTGTAGAAAAAAGTGCATAAACTCCCTAGCCAATGGACAAACTTACTGATGCTTTGGTGTTCCACACAGGCCAATGCTAAGAGGATAAACCCTACAGTCAGAACTGAAGGCGGCAAAACTCACATATTTACTCTGACCTTTGCCACCTTGCTAACACCAGCTGCTGAACTGCTTAAGAAAAAACTGCCAGGAAAAAGGACACAGTGTCAACACAAGAAGGACTTCTGGTGCGACTGAGGAAAAAGGTAGTGGGCAGAATGATGTAAAGACTGCAGGAAAAACAAAGCAAGGAGCCCAAGGGAAGCTCTCCTCCAAAAGCCACGTAATCTGTCCCAGGAGTACACTGACGTCTGTCAAACACGCACCTGGGTGGGTGGTCATATTGAAAGCTGCTCCTGACCTTTTTCCTCAGCCAGTCAGAACTCCCCTTCCAGACCACACATACATACCAGCAGCTGCATTTACCTTGTTCCTGCAATTTGGCTAAAATTGCCCTGTTCACAGAGCATTCAGAAACTGATGTGGCTGCTGATGTGGCTGGGCTTGACTCCTGCACCTGGACCTGCCATGGGTGCTGTGGAGCTGGCAGGCAGCTAACAGCAGAACTTTGAGCCACGGCTGGTAGAAAGACTCTTTACTGAAGGGAGAAGTTGGTCTTATTTATTTATTTACTTGTGCACTTTGATTTGATGTGCAAAAAATGCCTCTAAGCACTCTGACAGTAATTAAATTTCCAGTCCCCATAGGATTATTCCGTGAACGATGCCAGTGTAGGTATTGACAAGGTGCCCGTAAAACCAGACTGTTCCAGCACACAAAATGAACATATGTGTCATGCTGAAGGAGTAGTACTGTTGTTGGTGTGTGCTCACCTCCCACATGAAATGCCATCATACCTGTTAAATGACACTTGAAAATGTGTTAGCACTTAACCAGAAATATTTTCAAAATAACACTTGAACATAAGAACCCTTAACTGCTGGAAACTTTCCCCTAATTTCCTGCTAACATTTACTTGCTGAAGAAGCTCAATTCCCAAGCAGATTGCAAGAACAAAATTAGGAGACCCACTAGCTGAACTGAGTGTCCAGACTATGAATGCTTTTTAATAAAAGCTTGACATTTCTCATTCTGACCCTGCTTAACACAATGCTCTTCCATTCTGCTACCTGAAAATATGTTTTATTGAAAAGGCAGAGAGAAACAAAAAGTGTAAAAACCTCTTGCAAACATCTATAGGTCACCCACATCGTATTAAAGGCAAACTGCTGAGAACATTAATGCTGCAAAGTCAGGCACTTAAGGAAATGCTTGAATTCAAGTTGCCTGTGGAGAACGTGGTGTATGACTGTGGAACTGAAGACAGTCATAGGGCAAACAAGAGGGGTGGGATAATCCCCTGTATGGGGATCATACAGACAACCTAATAATGTCATTTTATATCTTTCGGTGCTTGAAGCTTTCAACCACATTATTCTTCTCAGTTGTTTTATGTATAATTTCCTAGATCTGCTTTATTTTTTCCTCTTTTTTTATTAAGCAAACGGAAATGCTCTTGTTTTGTTTCACAATGTCCTTGGTTTTGTTCACCATTGGCAGGACCACAGCCACCAGAATGGAACAAATGGGAACATAATTACTAAAAAGCTCATCTCCAGACCCACCTTACCTGGTCAAGCTTCGATTTGGCCCTGCAACAGGAGAGTAGGAGAGCTAAAAAAGGTGCACCAGAATCCTGGATTTCACCAGAATCCCAGATTTCACCAGAATTCTCAAGCAAGCAGTGGTATGAAATTGTACTCGGCCTGCTGGGATGGAGTCAGCTTTCTCCATATCAGCTCCTCTGGTGCTGTGGTTGGGATTTGTGATGACAACAGTGTTGGTATCACACCAGTCTTTTAGCTCCTGTGGAACATGCTTGCACAGCATCAAGGATTTCTCTGTTCCTCACTCTGCCCGCCCCTCCCAAGGAGCAGGCTGGGGGTGGGCAAGAAGCCGGGAGGGGTCACCACCAAGACAGCTGCCTCAAATCGCCCAAAGGGACATTCCATGCCATGTAACATCACACAATAAAGGCCAGGAGGACCAGTTTTCAAAAGGCTGTTTTCTAATCTTGCCATTGCTTGTGTAATGGCTGGGCATCGTGGGAATGATGGCCTTTGCATCACTTTTTGCTGTCTCTCTCTTCCCTTCATTTACCAAACTGCATTCACCTCAACCCAGCAGTTTTCCCACTTCTGCTCTTCTGATTCTAACCTCGACCCCACTGAGGGGAAGGAGTGAGCAGGCAGCTGGGTGCAGGCTTAGTTGCTAGCCAGGATCAGCCCACCACAGAAGATCTTCAGCCCGATTTTCCTGTTGCTGGCAGTGGCTAGCGTGTGTCAGTGATGGATACAAGGACGTCATTCATCATGGGCACCAAAACAATGACAGCACCCAGAAAAATGGCACTGTTGGTACCATGGAACTAGTGGGGAGAATCCACCTTGCTGGTTTTCACTTGAACAAGTTGCTGAATCTGATCAGGACACTTCTCTGGCCAGTACAGAAAAACAAACTGCCCTGTGCTACCTGGATCTAGGAGTCCGAGTAAGCACCAAGTATTTGGTAGAGTAGATGGCAGTCACCAGCTAAAGAAAATCCTGCTCCCCTCTTCAGACCTGTAACTTTGATTCAAGGTTTAAATGTCAGTGCTTGTCACATCCGCTTTTGTCCGCCGCAGGCTGGTCCTACGATAGAAATGTCTTCATAGTCTTCTGTGCTATGAAATTATTTTGAGTGGACCTGACATTTTCCTGACCACAGACTGTGATGACTAACGACAGTATATATATATGCTGTGTTCTAACTTGCAGTCTGACAACAGTAAAAAAATTCAAGAACTGTTGTGCTTCAAGATGCAAGGAGGTCCTGAGCCACGATAGAAATTCTTAGTCACACCGTTACCCTAGGATACGAATTCCCTTAAGGATTAGAAGGTGATTTGTTTCCAATAATGTTATTAAAGCTTCTGATTTCATTGAAATAACTCATCCCTTGGTCTGTAGTTGTTTTGCAATTTACTTCAAAATTCAAAACAATTAATTAAAGAGCTCCCATAGCCAAGAGCAGTGGCCTATGGTGACAACAACAGAGTGTTTGTGATATCTACACCTCCACAAGCGTGTACAGGCATCAGTCTCAGGTCATCTCCTATCTGACAACCTCTGATACAGGCATTGATACAAACTGTAACCATCATTGCAACAAAAATTAAATAACTGTAGAAGTTTACTGAAGCTGTGCAAAATTCTGAATGATCTAAAAATATGTTTCTAGCCCTGCCTCTGTCTTTGTAAGGGTGTCACAGCCTGTCATTTACTGAAATTGGGTAGAATTTTTTTATTACTGCTAATATGCACAACAATTAGCCCCCCCTTTTAATATGCATTAAAAATATCCAAGAAGTAGCCATCTTTTGAAGGTCTGGGGCATTTTGAATATGATTTAATGGCAAGTCTGGAAAACGAATGACTGTCATAAGCAGTCCCCAGAGATCTCCAAATGCCATAAGCAGACAGAGACTTATTGATTGTTGCTTAACATGCCCATAGAAAATAATGGGGTAACAGCATCTGTGCTATAGCAAATAAAGTTGTTCCATGTGGTGTGCCAGCACCAATATTTGGACATGTCCGGAGCTGAAGCCTCATTATTTGCAATGCCAGCTCCACTGTATCCAGAAGGGATAGCAAGTGGGCTCCTGAGCCCTTGTGCTTTTGCACAAAATTGTGAAGCAGTTTGAGGAAGAAAAGGCAAATCAATAAGTAATTATTTTACAGCCCTCACCACTCTTCGCCCATGTCAACTAATTGAACTAATAAATAATTCATGGATTTCTTGCTACCTCGCTGGAGACGGGGCAGCAGTTTCCTCAAATGTGTCATCACTGTTGAGAAAGAGGTGACAGGGATGATCTTTCCCCATCTCCTTTCGGTCACAAGTGGCCTCGTGAGTTTGACAGTGGTAGTTCAGGGTCTCTCTGCCAAAGCTAAGGAGAGCTGGCAGAGGAAAGAGGGAGGCCTGGGAGGCCCAGGATGCCCAGTAATAGGGTGTTGCTTTTAGTCAGCCCCCCCCCAACAATGCAAAGTGGGCCAGGAGGCTCACATACATGGTGCCCACTCTTGCATATCTCTCATGCCACTCATATGGGGAGGGCACTGGAGGCTCCCTGGGGAGTGGTGGAGGTCCCCCTGGGGCAGCAGGGCAGGCCCCAGCAGCCCAGCCCATCCCACCCCAGCTGGGAGTGGGGCAGCCAGGAGCATCAGGGCAGACCCAGTCCCGGGCATCAAACACATCCCTGGGGATGGGCCGAGGTTGGAATGGGATGTCAGCCCATGGCTGGGTGTCATGATCAGGCCCGGTGTGAGTAACCAGGGTCAGACTTGCCCAGGATGGTTGGGCTCAGTGCTGGCCACATTACCCCCATGACCATGGGGCCAGGGGCCACCCCCACCTGCACTGGCACTGAGCTGCCCTGAGCCTGGCAGCCAGTGCCCAGAGCAGGGGCCTGATGGGCAGGAAAACTAAAGCTCTCAGGACGTGAGTTCATGCGAGCTGGACAAGCAGGCAAGCTTGTCCCCTTACACAGGTTTCCTTCCACCACAGCAAAACTATACAATTCATTAGGCAGCATATACTTTAAAATAACACAGTGTGATTTCTATAGTCTCAGTTGATATTTGTTGATATTGATCATTCCAAGGCTAACTGCAAGCACCTCCATTTTATGTTATTTCTGAGGTTCTTTTAAATATAAAACTGCATGCTCCATGATGGCTTTTCCTTTACCCACCAGCAAAGAAGGGCCATTTTGGGTGACTGGGCCACCTGATGCAGTTTGATTTGAACTTTTGGACATACTACTATTACAAGCTTTAAAATACATATGAGAGAGCTGAAAGATAAGTTAGAAGAGTGGGTAGTAAGGTACTTTTTGATTGTGGAGTGACATGTTATTCTATGAACGTAAACATGAAGTTCAGGCTCCCAACAGATATATCTGATGGGGTAATTTCCAGAGGATGTTTCCCAGAAACCTCTTTTAAGACCTTATAAAAGCTTACCTCTTTAGGAGACTTCACTTTTTGACTCATATATTCCACAGTACCTGCTTTACACTGATCATTATTCCTAAATTCAGTGGATATGTTTTGGGTGTTTATGAGAATAATCTTGGGGAAAAGTTACTGCCTTGAAAGAAATCTCACGCTAAGAAACACAAGAGTCCTCTAGCTTGGAACAGAAATTTTGTACTCATATCAGAGATACTTCTCTGATGCATTTACAAATCCTGAAGAATCTTTATTCACATAATCCCACTAAAGATTTGTTAGCATTTGGTGCCTAGATTCTCTAAAGGTGTCATGACACCAGGTACCTCCAGCTCAAGCTATAGAGGCTGAGCACAGTTCTTCCTGCAGTTGGTTTTCTGGACTGTCAGGGACCAATGTGTTGTCAGTCTCGGAGGCAACTTCCTACCCTGAATCACCATACACTCGCTCATCTACTAATGTTTGCATGAGGAAGACACTCTTGCAACACATCCCCTGCCTGTCCACCGCTTAGCACCCTTTGCTTCATTTTGTGGAGTGGTGTCACAGTGCAGGGGTCTCACTCCTGCAAAGGGAAATTGTTAAGGGCGGGATACAGTTGTAATGTAAAGGAGGGACCTGCATGCAAAAGGTTGTCCAAAGTGAAATCCCCTGAAATGCTTAGGAGGTGGACACACACCATTGCACTCCAAAGGTCTGCTCCCATCAGGCCACAGCATTTGCTAACACAGACATAGCCTCTCTATAATGTAAAGGATTTGGAATTTCCCGCCTGAGATGCAGATGTCAAGGACCAGACCAGGGAAAATGAAGGCGTAAGGAACCTGTTTGGAGATAAAACTGGGTTGTTTGGATTTTTTTAGTAAGTATTATGAAGTTATTTAGACCTACAGTGAGTCTCAATCCAGGATGAGGAAGATACAGCAAAAGAAACTGGAGCCAGCTGCAGATGGAGGTGGGAATGGAACATATATCTGTGAGGAGAGCAGCAGAACAACAGCTGGCAGCATCCAAACCGTAATTCAATTAATAGGTCATGGGAGAAACCCACAGAAGCTTTGCCATTGACTTCACGCTACAACTCCAAACTGCTTTAGGTCCATCAGCATGAGCAGGGTCTAATTTTAGGGCTGTTACAAATGCATTTGAACTGTCAAATAAAAAAGTCACCTCTGGCCCACACTAGCACCTCGCTTCCCTCATGCTGCGCTTTGTGCCTGTAGCTGTAAGCTAAGTATGGACCCAGCGGGAATAAACTGTCATTGATCAGCTGGTTTAAACAGCAGTTGCTTAGATTTATATCTGCCTGAGCTCCTACTCTTGGAATTTGGCAGTTAGACGAAGAAAGAGCCAATTCTGAAATCTTTTCTATTTTGAAATGAAAATGTCTTTGTAGTCTAAATCTAAGCTTGTATTGTTAAGCCAATTGCCAGCTGTAGTTTACTAGCAGGGCAATAGGACACGTGAAAAGAAAGAACAGGATGCAATCCAGGTAAATCAGAAACCACTCTGGGCTTGATAATATTCAGGACTTTTACCTCCTGCAGTAGTATGTAATAGCAAGTTGGCTAATCGGCAGAGGAAATGCACAGGATCTCTATAAATTATTTAATTCAGAACTGACAGGAAAAGGTTATTAATGAGTGACACTATGATATAATGCCTTCATGGTGAGACCACTTGTGGTTCAATGAATTAACATTGTTAGAAGGATCTTTCCTTAAGACTTATACATTTAATTTGATTGTGTTAAACATGCTGCTTATTTATCTTTATTAATGGGATTTCTATTTTTAGATATTGGTCTCAACATGAGCAATAGGACAATATAATCAAAAGTGGCTTTTGTGATATATACTCTTCACAGGAAGATTGCAGTGTTTCTCTGTGCATTCCCTCCATTCTCTGGCTTTTCATCTGGTCTTGCTGTAACTACAAGTATAAGCCATGACAGAGTCAGCATCTAAAGAGCAGGATATTATAGAGACTAATTAGGTGATGCAAGAGGCTCAGGCCTATCAAGCAGATCTCACTTTAAATTTAGGTAGCATTTTTTTTATTATAGCCAGTGAAACACCAGATTTAAATCTGAACCTTGCTCTGTTCACATCTACATCTCTCTTCTACCTAGAGTTCATTCCATGGTTGTAGACACGGAGCAATATTGTCATTTTACTGTTCTGATTCCTTCCTGGTCTGTTCCTTTCACTCAGACATATCTGACCCTCTTTCAAAAAGAATGTTGTACAACTGCAAAACATTCAGCAGCCAAGATGGGAAGGGACCTCTGGAGATCACCTGGCCCAACTGCCCTTTGGAAGCAGGGCCTCAGATTAGATATTCAAGGGCTCTGCCAAGCCAAGGCTTGAATGCCTCACCTATAGTAAGAGAAATGCCAGCACTTCTCTGGATGGCACATTCCAATGTTTAACTGTTCTCACTGTGATTTTTTTTCCTATATCCAGATGAATTTCCCCTGAAATAACTTGTGTCCATGGCACCTGGTCCTGTTACCATGCATGCCTTTTTTCCAGTGCAAAGGCACCAGACTACCAAGTACTGTACCTCAGCATAGTTCTGCTAACTCCAGCCATCTGCAAAGGTGATTCAGTGGCATCAGGCACCAAGGCTTTTCTCTACCCTGATGTGACATCAGAACAAGTGTCCTTGGGAGTCTCAACACAAGAGGCTGCAACCAGGGATCAGGGGTTATGAATACAGGTATCAAACTGCCTGCATAACTGACCTTCTGAGCATCTCTGCAGATGATAAGCAGGGGCCCTTGACCTAGAATCAATGGATTAGATCCAGGCAGCCTGAAGACTAACCCGTCTTCTGCCAAAGACACAGAAACTTTGGCAGGGGCAGGCTGGGAGCCAGAAAAGTTGTTCCAGCAGTCTGCTACCCAATGCCTCCTAAAGAACCACAGCCCCCTCCTGTTACATCCAATCTCATAGCCTGTTCCACATACAGACACTTGTCAGTTTTGTTCATGTGGCAAAGCATGTCAGGTTACATGGCAAAGAAACTGCCACTGCATGAAGCTCACAAGACCTTCCACACAGCACCTGTGTTCAAAGCCAGCATGTACTTCACCCAACCTCTGCTTTCTCCTATCTTTCCCCTAGCCTATGTGACTATTTAAATACGCTTCTTGCTTTGGGTTTTTTGGGGTTTTTTTTGGGGGGAGGAAGGAGTTTTTTGATTGTTGGAATGGTTAAAGCTTGGGTTAGGAATTCACAGATTCACAGAATCATCACAGAATTGTAGGGGTGGAAGGGACCTCCACAGTCCAACTCCCTGCCAAAGCAGGTTCCCTAGGACAGGTCACACAGGTAGGTGTCCAGATAGGTCTTGAATATCTCCAGAGAAGGAGACTCCACAGCCCCCCTGGGCAGCCTGTCCCAGGTCTCTGTCACCCTCACCGTGCAAGAAGTTCTTCCTGTGCTCCAACTTGTGGCCATTGTCCCTTGTCCTGTCCCCAGAGACAAGTGAAAAGATGCTGGCCATTTCCCCCTGTCTCCCACACTTCAGATATTTATAAACATTGATCAGATCCCAAATAATAAATGCCTCTCTGATTATTGAACAATTTCCAGTCAAATATGGCAAGACAACTAGAGAGGGCTTTTAGCGCAGGAAAAGGAGGATTTTTCCACATGCAGAGAATGCAGAGAAGGAATCAGGAGGCAAAGGAGCTGTCAGAGCAATGAATGGCCACACTATCTGTAGTGCCTCAGAGGCTGTGCTTAGACTGCAGAAGAAAGCTGGAAATCAAGAAATGAAAAGGCTAGAAAAACTCATTTTGGAGACTCACCCATGAGTAATACTGTCCTTCTACACTCCCACCCTAGACAAAATAATTACATGTTAAGTGTAATAGAGAATTGGATATAGATTGCTGTTTTATTGAAGAGATGTGGCATGGATCTGATTCTCTTTGCTCCAGACGGTGTGGAAAAATTGAGTTTAACCTGGACAAAAGGAAGAGCAAACACATAAAGCTATGCTTAAGGCCAGTCTGAGAAGAGGCAATTGGAAGTGAACCCAGATAGCATGGCTGAACACAACTGTTACATATCAGTGCCAAGCACACCATGGAAATCAATTTTTTAAAAATGCAGCCTATACCAACAAAAAGGAAACACTACACTTAGGAAGTGATAAATTTTCATTCACCTGAAGCTGCAGGTAGCAATCTCAGGTTTCTCCAGACTTTTTGGCACCAATTACTCTTTTAAAATTTCACAAATGTGAGTTCTGTCTGCCACATCCTCCAAAAGTGGGAGGTGGAACTGAGGTGGTTGGGGCCACCCCTCACTTGTGGGCTTCCTGGGGGTGCAGAGAAACACTTGCCAGAGGTTGGCTAAGTAACCCAGATTTTGATTTCCCTTACTCTTACTTCTCCTCATGGACATCATCCCAAAAGTTGAAGCTTTTCCTCCTTTTCCTTGACTGCATTTCACTTAATGCCACCTCACAAATCCTTTCTTGTAACCTGGTGCAAAACCTTGTTGAAAACCTGGAGCCACTCAAAATGAAGACTCGCACCCAAGCTGGGGAGAGTATCAACTTGGAAAAGTCATACTTAAATTAGCAATTATGAGGGGGGAAAAAAAATCAAAATCAGTCTTATTCACAACTCTCTAGCAGAAAACATTAGTTAATGTAACCCACTTTTGAAGACCAGTTTTGATGCAGTTAGAGTCACCTAAGTTCAAATGACTGCACTATCTACAATATGGAAAATTGTGTAAAAGCTACCAGAAGAGAAAAAACTCTAGAACAGTTGAATCAAGTCTTCAGAAAAGGAGGCTGAGGGGAGACTTTATCGCTCTCTACAACTACCTGCAAGGCAGTTGCAGAGATCTCGTGGTTGGTATCTTCTCTCAGGTGACAAGCAATAGGACAAGAGGAAATGGCTTAAAATTGCACCAGGTTAGATTTAGGTTAGATACCAGAAAGAATTTATTTACTGAAAGCGTTGTCAAGCATTGGAATGGGCTGCCAAGGGAGGTGATGGAGTCACCATCCCTGGAGGTACTGAAAGGCTGTGTGAATGAAGAGCTTAAGGACATGATGTAGAGGTGGACTAAGCAGGGTTAGGCTGTGGTTGGACTCAATGATCTTAAGGGTCTCTTCCAACCCAGGTGTTTCTATGATTCTATGATTTACTCAAAAACCCATTTGATAGGAAAAGAAAAGTTAGCTGTGAAAGTTTTACCACTTTCTCTGTTGACCTACAAACACCTTAACCTAAGGTCACGTTACCTTTCAGAATCTACACCTTGAAAGAAAGCTATAACACTTTACAAACACAGCTTAATAGCTCATACACCTACTTAAAATATTGAAATGATCACCTGTCCAAATACCCAAATACTTTTTATTAGTTTGCCTCATTTTTTTAATCATATTGAAGAATTCCTTCATTTTCCTTTCCAGGGAGCAGAGGGGCAGCAGGATCCTGGGGTAGAGAAAGCGTTTTAACAAAAGACTAAAAGCAACATCTCGCTGCATGTACATGAATGAGAAGACGATCCACGACGAATGGGGCAAGCAAGTGCCTCTGGTGCTTGGTCCTGATGATAATTCCCTCAGCGCCGTTATATGCCTGTTAAGACCCTAACAAAAATGAAACGTGGAAGCTGCATCTTAAACAGATTTTCAAATAGTTACATTCTTGTAAATAATTAACAAAGTTCCCACTACACTAATTAGATATTCAGATTCACCTACTGGCTTTGTTGACACCTCCTACACATCCCCTGACACAGCTGTGGGTAAGATGCAGGATCCATACAGTTATTCTATAGTTATTTTAGGAATGTCTTCATACAGGGAACTGTTGCAAAAGCTCACCAATGATACAGAAATGTACAGTGAGAAATTATGCAGTCTGATGGCAGATTTTGTGCTCCTTTTGCCTGTAAAAGCCAAAATTGTCATGCGACAGAACTCTGATCTTACTCGCTGCTCTACACACAGGGGGCATTAAGTAAGTCCATGCCCTTGTAACATGATGTCATTTACAGCAACAACAACAAAACCTCTCTGAAGAAAGTTTACCGCTTGGAAAAGCGGATTCTCTGAATTTTATCAGATCTTTGCTGAACCCAAAGGGAGCAGCAGGTGCATTTTAGAGGCAGAAATTTGTTCCTCAAATGTTTCAAATGGGGGCAGTAGGCACATGCCAGTGGCTGGGAAGGGAGCTGAAGAGCGACAAGGAGCCATGACAACAGTGCCAGGGCCCAGAGTGCATCCCCTGCTCCAGGCACCGGTCACCAGGCTCAGGGCAGCTCAGTGCCAGCACAGCTAGAAGGCATCCCCCATCCTCATGCCCACAGCACACGGCCAGAACCAAACCTGGCCATCCTGGGCCATATCTCACCCCAGCTCCCCTTGCCAGGCTTGATCCTGACCACCACCCATGGGCTGACATCCCATCCCAGTCTCAACCCATCCCCAAGGATGCGATTTGATGCCCAGGGCTGTCCCAGTTCCCCCCAGCTGCTGGGGTGGTGGGTCCCTGGCTGGTTCCCCACTGCTTCATCCCACAGAGTCATTCTGATTTTGACCCACAGCAGAGTGCGCAATGGCATTTTATGTTCTGTTTGCACAGAAAAACACACAGGTTCAAGACAAAAGAGCATCAGGCCCTTTGTGAGGGATTCATCTCAACTGCTTTTAAGGACAGAATCTGGCTGGTGAGCTGCTGGTGCCACTTGAGGTCCCTTAGGCTCTGCTCCAGCAAGACACAGATTTCCCACCGCTCCTGCAGTGCAGATCCTTCAGCCTTGCCCTGGGGTGGGGAATCTCTGAATGCCTCTGCCAGGGAAACTGAACTGCCTGTCTATACAGTAAAAGTGAAATTCCTCTTTGGTTTAAGGCACCTAAATTTAGCTATGACAGATGTTGCCATGGGAGACAAGTGTCTAAGCTCCCATCATCGTCAGTAGAGCTCTAATCAATACAGTCAGGGGAGGTAAAGAGCTGCCCAGCCAGAAGTTGTTTACTTTTTGTTGAGCTAAATCACTGCCTTGAGTGCCAGGGAGCAGCAAGAGATCTGTTTTGGGAGGGGAGCTGTGACCCAAGGGTAGGAGCAGGACAGGCTGGGCTGTGGCCTTGCTGACACTGGGCACTTTCCTGGAACATCCAGGCAAGAAGAGCCAAGCAGACATGGTGATGGGAACCAACATTAGCCAAGAGCCTTGTGATCCCACAGTGAGTCTGTAGAGGCAAGGCAAACCTGAGGCCAAGTGAAAGAGGCACGACAGGGAGCTAGGCTTGGGCTCATGGAGTTGTGAGACCAGGCAGGGGCACTCCCCACACTGCAGCTCTGTTAGAGACCTTGGGAAAGAGCTCCCAAGTGAAGGAGGAGCAGGACCCTCCTGTGGATCCTCAGGGCCAGAGAGCTGCACCACATCTAAGGTGATCTTGAGCCCAGGCTTCCAAACCCCCAGGATTCAGAGGGATTTGCGCAGGTCCCTGACAGCAAGCTTCACTGTCTGCACTGAACAGGGGTTTGATTCCTTTGCCCAAGGATAGGCATCTTGTGCCTTTGGAATGTCCTACTATTCCTCTCCTGACCTCCAGCTGCTGCTTCAGGAGGGCTGGTGTCTCCTGTAGGTCCCCTGGCATATCTGCCAGCCCCGAGTAAGCATGTTGGATTCTCTGAGGGATTTCAGGTGGCTACACACAGGAGCTTAGACACCACTCCATGGCACCAAGAATCCCACTTGTAGACATCCAGTCGTAACCTGCAGCTAGATCCTGCTCCAAGTGTCCTGCCTCAGGTGACTGCCTGCACTCCCCCTGCCAACAGCAGCAAGAGAGAAACAGCTCCAGAGGAAGTTCAGCTCATTTCAGGTAAGTTGGAGAAATCTTTCTTGAGTGGTGCCTTCCTCGTTTTGTGTAGAGGAACCTTGATGATTGATTAGATGAGATAGCTGTCTAATAACCAGCTAAAGTTGAATGAAATGTGTCCCACCCTTTGATTTTGGACATGTAGCTGTGCAAGAGAGACTAACTGGAGACCACAGCCCTTGATCCTACCGCAAGTTCCTAGTGCAAGGACTCACTAATACTGCAGGCAGCTACACTGCATGCACACCCACGCTGTGAAATCCTGCACCTGGGTCTTCTCAGGAGCACCCCAGCCCTGGCAATCTTAACTCCTAGCTCCTTGGCTCCTGTCTGCATCCTCTCAGGATCTACAATTTGAAAGCTCTCTGTTTTGTCTGCAGCACTTGAATTGCTGAAGAAGCAGAGCTCTGTGTGCTCTAATACACCAAGAAGCACACAAAAACAGCAAGAAGGGGCAATTTCCTCATTTTAATCCAGTAATTTAGTCGAAGCAACACTCAGTCAGCAGGTGGGAGACCTGGGCTCAGTGACCTGCTCTCAGCCCTACATACCACTTCTCCGGAGCCCTCTCCAAAGGCAGAGAGAAGAAACCATAGACAGAAAGAATACATGGCAGGATCTAATCAGATGTGTAGAGCACTCATCTGAGAGAGGAGAAATCAGCCCTTCAGTTTCTGCATCAACTATTATTTATTTCATCGAATGGCTGCCTGATATAAACCACAAACATTAATTGGCACAGAGAGTTGTGGTATCAAAGTTCTTTGTTCTTGTTCTTATACCCCAAGTAACTATGGATTCCAGTGAAAAATGGGTAAAAATTACATAATTCATTTGCCTCTTTATACATCAACTCATCAAAAGCCTATTGAAATATTTCTTCCTGCTCCCTGCATCACACACCCCCACTAATCAGGCCTGGAAGTTTGTTAAGGTGATTAATACAGCAGCACAAGCTGTTGGCGTGCAGTGGTGTAAAGGTGGAGGGTGTAACCAGGACAGAGACAGGCCTTTTCAGTGCTGCCCAGTGCCCAAGACCAGAGGTGACAGGCACCAACTGAAACCCAGGAGTTTCCCTCTGAACATCAGGAAACACTTTTCCCCTGTGAGGGTGACCAAGCATCAGCACAGGTTGCCCAGAGAAGTGGCAGAGTCTCCATCCTTGCAGGTATTCAAAAGCTGTTCAGGCACAGTCCTGGGCAGTGAGCTCCAGGTGTCCCTGCTTGAGCAGAGGGGTGGGCCAGCTGCCCTCCAGAGGCCCCTTCCCACCTCAGCCACCCTGTCAGCCTGTGCTTGTTTCACTTGCTGGCCCTGGTGGAGCACCAGTTGCTCTGTGTCAGCGTGGTTAGCTAGGCGCTTCGAGGCTGTCTCACGAGCCATGACCAACAGAACTCAGGCACCAAAGTTTGGAGAAACTGAAAGCCCCCACAGAAGGGAGAACCTTGTAAAAGAAAATAGATTACTTGGACACATGACACATTCTGCTTTGCCCCAGGGAAAACCACTGGAAAAGGTCACTGATTCGATTTATTCTTGACCCACTTTAAACTTTGTGTAAAGGACACAATTCGGTGAGCTCGTTTACACTGGGCTGAGCAGCGCAGTTAATACGCCTTGGGTACTAATCATTTCAATTAACAAAAACTAACAGCTTTGACTGAAAGATGTAAGCAGGCTGATATTCTCTCTCACAGCCAAAAGCACGGGGTCTCTATTAATTCCTGTCAATCCGTAAAGTTCAGTTAGGATTGTCTCCCCTCTCTGACGCCAAATTTAGTATTTGGCTGCAACCTGCCCTCTTACAAAGGCTCACCTGTCGCCCAGGGGGAAATACACGGTCCTGGTAGTTGTTTCAGGACACAGTTAGTCCTTCCAACAAAGGGCATCCTGGTTTTCCATGTTAGCTGGTCTTCCTTTCCTCACCACCACCACCACCACCACCAAAAGCCTTCCGGAGTTAAAACTGCAACTCCATTTAAGGTGTTTTTAGAGAGAGTCTGAAGGAACATGTTAACAGCAACACACGTAGCAACATGAGTGTAAAACCGTGCAGATTCCCTCTTAACAGTGAGAAATGGCAAGAAACACATTGTTGTGCTATGAAAACTGATTGTGCATCAGAAGCAAATTAAAACAACCTTTCAGAGGGCAAAATGTGATTTTTCTGGAAAATTTGAGATGCGATCGATGTCATAGGTGTTAGAAATGGTTAAGAGCAGAGCACTACTGACAAGGTTTGCAGCCTTATTTTTTCTGTAGCTCCCTCTAGCTCGGTAGCTGGACCAAAACATTTCTAAGTTTAGACCCATGAAGATGCAGGCTAAATATAGGGTATAAAGCAACACTTTATGAAAACAAAAGTCCAAAATTTTCAGCTGTGGGTGTCTTTGGCAAGAGGTTCACTCTTAGGTGACTGGATGCAGACCTTACTCATTTCAGTGGCAGTTGTGGGACTAGGTATTTCTGAGCTCAAGGACACTTTTATCCAGCTGTGTCAGTGTACATTAAGAAGTTCTGGACCTGCTCTTCATTTTCTTTCCAGTTTCCTCCTTCACTCTGCTTAACTACCTAAACTTCCCTTCTCCTCCTGATCCCACCACCTCATCTAACAAAGCAAAACATCTCTTCATCAAATCCCACACACATCTTCAATCTGGACATTGGCTCTCCTTGCTACACCACCAAACTTCCTAACTTTGATGAGATCAGGAGGAATGATATTCCCCTCTAGTCATAGTAGGAAATATCACAAGATCTTGCTCAGTGAAGTACTGACTTTTTAATTTCATGTCATCTTTCACTAACACAGAATGTAAGTTCACAAGTTGTAATAACAAAACAGGAGGGAACGAGCCCTGCAGACACAGATTCCTGCAAGAAGTTGGGGAAGTTGTCACGCTGTTCTGCCATCACAAGTCTCCTCAGGAGGCAACGGGACAGCCTAGATATTCCTGGGTATGATCTGCACTTGTTTGAAGACATTCCCCTTCTCCAGCTGCAGCAGTTGAACACATCCAGCAGAACTTAAATGCCATTACTAGGGAGAGTCTGGTTAATGTCACCTGCAAAGAAGAAGAAAACACGTCACTATGTGCCTAAAGAAGAAAGCTCTGATAAAATTAACTGAGATCATTTTACCATCATGGCCAAAGTCAACCTTACATGCAGAAAGTAACAGTAATCTCAGAAAAAAACATCAAGCAGCAACACTGTTTCTGGCTCAAATTAAGAAAGTTAATTTCAAAGTTGGAGCAGTTAATCTTTTCTATCTAAACTGTAACACTTCTTTGATGAAACTTGACCCACTGGAAGTGGAATAAGAGCTATCCTCCCTCAAGAAAACAACATATGACTACTCCTTCCTCCTATCTATGACTAACCCCAATTAGAATTTACTCTTTTTATAAATATTCAGGCATCATTTGACGCACTGTTGAGGGAAGATAAATCTGAAACCATTTCTGGATGAGGAAGAATCACAAAGATCATTCACAGGAGGCAAATGCACTCATCTGTGAGAAATGGGAAGTGAAAGCTCTACAAGGATGGAGCACTCTCAAACTATCTGAGACACTTGATGGATCTTTTCCCACCCTCTGTGATTAATAGAATGCATAAGCTATTCAGTCTCCAAGCATTTTGCTTGAGGAAGCTTTGATTTGAAAAATGAGACAAGTGCTTCCAATGCTGTCATTGATAGGAAATTAGGTGATAAAAGAGAGCACATTTAAGCAGCTCTTAAATATTCATAATTAGAGCTGTCAAACTGCTATACTATCCCCTCTCTCTTCTTGCATTTACCCAAACGTTCTGTCAGGAGTAATGAAAACAGCAAAGCCAGGGGGATGTGACAGCACCAAAGTGCTTCAGAAGCAATCGCAGGAGGACAACCAGGCTTTGGGGTTTTTTTGTCCAAACCATGGTACAGATAAAACCATCAAGTCAGACATACCTAATAGTTGATTTGCTATGTTAAGAGGTTTCAAGTTGCTTTTCTTTTAATGAATCAGAGGTTCCTACCTCTGATAATTCTCCTTTTTCTGGTGCAGTAAGAGAGCATTGGAATTTCCAACTTTTGGTTGTCTTCCTAGAAATACATTCCAGGATGATTTTTCTCTAGACTCTCAAAAAAAAATTATTTAATGCAAATTTATAATCATAAACAAAGAAACAGCTAATTTATGTTACTATTATTAAATTAATACATATTTATGTAGAACTTTTGTTCCTAAAGCCTCATTCTGACAGAAGGGGATCTTAAACCAGCATATCCCATATATGAAAGTAGGTATACTAAAAAAGGGAGGGATTCAAGCTGTTCTGAACTTCATTAACTATTGTTCTAGCAATCTATTAATTTAGAAGGACTCTAGTTTTGTGCACAGCGTGGCAAGAAACTGCAGAATTTCCCCAGCAGTCATGAGACATGTCTGTACAGGCAGCTGCACAAGCAGAACAGCATTTTGCATTTCAGGTTGCTCCTGACTGGACCAAATCTCTGCCACAAACATTTCCAGAACAGCAGTATCTGCTCAGGATGCAAATTATCACCATTTCGTTGATCAGTACATCTACAGAAGACAACCTTTGCTTCACTTACGTTTTTCCATACAGCTTCTAAAGGTATGTATTCCTCCTGTGCTGGGTGGTCATGCCAGCAAGCTATAGCTGCAGGAGCTCCGGTGTAGCCGAGGATTTAACGTAGCATAAAGCACACTGCAGTGACTTCCAGCTGTCTTCAGTGTCCACTACATTGGCTTTTAAGGAGCAGCAAGGGCAGATTATAATTTGATGTCTAGCATGAATAACTACTGCTGGGACCATTTCTAAATGGGAACCGAGTTATGAGGCTGACTTGAAACCCACCTGAGAGGTAGAGAGCAGTCCAAGGCAGTAATTGGTATGCAGTAATGATGTCCTCTGGTTTTGGTACAGGAAATGAAGACAAACAGCTTTTGCAATTGGCACTTCAGGAGGATGATGCACGAAGAATGGCATTACTTCCAAAGACTTTTGGATAGGTGCATATCCCCACGCTAATGAAACGAGACCAGCTTGTACAAATTAAAGGGGCTGGCATCTCAGTTTCATGTCTCTTCTGACTGACATGGTTAGGGGAAAATAAATGATTCACAAAACATGTTTATCACATGTAAATTGGTTTTATAATAGTAAGGAATGAAAAACCCCAAATGCATGCAGTTCTTCAGAAAGGGACCAGAGTCCAGGTCAGACTCTCCAAGGGCTGGATGCTGAATGCCGCATGTGTCCAGCTCTGACATCACATGAACAGCAGACTGGCTCACAGCTGCATGTCCTGGACATGAGCAGTGGAAGATGTGGCAGACAAAAACAAAGTGGGGGCCACTGGGCAACCAAGTCCCTGGATCTTTATGCACACAAAATGTGTGCGTCCAGATCATGTCAGAAACCAGGCAGACAGAAGGGTGGTTAGCAATGAGAGATGGGACAGGCTGAATGCAGTCTACCTTCATCCATATCAGCAAACTGGTTGACTAAATGTGTGTGTAGGTTCTCTTATAATGTATAAGTTGACTGTATAAGTGGACAAGTATAATATCATTTCCTCCCTGTGTTTGTGACAGTTCCACTTCTGCAAAGTTTTTGTGCTCAAGCCACCACGCCAAAAGCCACCTCAAAGGGAGGTAGAAATGACAGTGTTTTCCCTTCAGACTGGACTAACTGGCACAACTTTGCATCCTCCTATGCAACTGTAGGAAAAAAGAAGTATTTTGACTTGCCAAACTGTAAAGGGCTCTAAGGAGGGCTGGACCTTATGCTTGTTAGGCTGGATCACTATGACAGTCAGTCTTTATGGAACAAGCAAGACACTAGTCCTCAATCCTCATTCCCTTGTGCAAGTGGTGGGTGGACATTTCTGCTGTCACTTTTTGATTTTATGCTATGTGGCTTCATGTTGAGCCTTAATTTGCTGCTTTTTATAGCTCAAGTGTAAGGAATACAGTTGAACAAATGTTGCTACCCACCCCACCCAAAAAAAAAAAAAAAAAAACTTGCTGTGAGTATTGATTTGCATTTTTGAACAAATTCACTGGGCTTACACTCCAAGCTCATCTCCAACAAGTAACACAGTGTGTTCTCTAACGAGAAACGACCACAACTGTAGGCAGGGAGCACTGTGCTTCGAGCGTGGGGCAGGCTCAGGTCTGCTGAGAGGAAGTGGAGGGGCTTTGGCCAACCAGCCTCATACTGGTCACCCCTTCTCATGTAACGGGACCTGGCTATGGCTAGGAGGACAACAGTGGACCCTGACTTCCCCCTTCACGCCGGTCAGGACAGTACCTCTCCTTGCACCTCAGCGGCACAACAGTACTCGGGGAGGCCACGCTGAATTTCTGCCTCAAAGGTTGGAAGAGGAGGAAGCAAAAGATATTGCAGATTTTTCTTTATATTTACTTTTTTTCCCCCATTCCCTTTATGGCAGGATCCACAGAGCTGGCCTACAGATGTTTTGGGAATCACTCCTGAATTGACCATGAGCAGGGGCAGAGTGCAGCCTGGCGCAACACGTAACACAGAGCTGTGTAAGTGCTTTACAGCACAGGGAGCCCCTTGGTTTTATTGTGCTGAAATATTCACAGTATCTTTGTCTTTAACAGTGAAGAATAAGCAGGAGAATGTTAACAGCCCTACAGAAACACAGCCACGAGTGAACAGTTATATCCTGAGCCCCTGAAGCCAACCAGAAATTTTGGGGAGAACTGGACTGAATCATTGTGTACCACATCTTCACAGACATTTTAAAGACGTATATGCTGCTTCTATACTGTACCCCAGAGCACAGGGCTGTTGTACCTGAAAGACTGCAGTTTCAAAGAGAACAAAGAGCAGAAATCCCTCCCTGGAGCTGACCCACTCAGAGGTCAGGAGAGCACTGGTGGCATGTGGGAAGCAGCAGTGGCAGAAAACGGCACCACCACCCGCTCTCAGCAGCACCCAGCCCCTAAATCAGTTAGCACTACACCCTGATTGTCCCTGTGCATTGGATGAAACACATGAAGCTGCCATGAGAGCCTCCAGGTAGGACAGAAGATTGCTTGGCGTAGCCCAGGGACTACTTGATAACAGCAGTCTCGCTGCTGCACACAAGCCCACATTATAGATCAGATGACCAGATGCATCTGGTACCTGAGGTCAAGGACTGAGAGTGAGTGAGATGCCGGTGGGGCAAGAAGGGAACATTTGTCAAGGATACTAAAGTAGTCTGTCCAGCTGACTGGCCAGCTTCCCACCTTCTGCCTTCCCGCCCCCTTCAAGAGATGAGTAAAGATTTTCAAGGAATTCCTTAAGTAGTTTGATTGCCAAACCAATGTGTTTAGAATCACCACCACCTCAAAGGACCAAAAGGTAGAAGAAAAAATAGACTATGGGTAAAAATGTAGGCAAAGGAAGAAAAGCAACAGGAAAGGAGAGTGGAGGAGAAAGAACAGCTTATTCAGAGGAGATAAGAAGGAAACAAGAAGAAGAAAAGACTCTGGAGAAGGAATATATACATAGTACCTTGGATGGTCTCTACTTGTCGAGGTCACACACAAGAAAGATAGAATCATCTCATCTACCTGTGACACCTACATAATGAGGGTTACACTTGAGTTACTCAAATTGCCACTAAGCTTACTGAGGGGAAACAAGCACTGCTAGGGCAGGCTTTGTCTTGTCTCGAAGAAGTTACCTGGAATTTCTCAGTATTTCTTGTTTCTCTCCACTGGCTCTAGAAGTAACCTGTGTGGACGCCTATGGTGTAGACACCTGAAGCTAGTTGAGGTTAACACCACAGTAAGGTCTCCCCTGCACTCTTCTGCCTCTTGATGTTCTCCACGACTCTTGAGCTCCATTTTTGCCACTTCTCAGAAGGAGGTGCCCAACACAGATGGAAGCTGTCACACCGTCAAGACAGAGACCAGCTGAACACCTGAGAAACCACGATCTACAAGACAAGTAGACTGAGATGTCTCAGGGCACCACCGACATGCATTGCCATAAAGCCAATGCCTGGCCAAGTAGCAACTGGTGCCTACTTCCCACTATGAAGACTTGATAAATCATGTAGAAACAGCAACTATGTCCACCTCAAATATGTCAAATAAAACTGCCTGTGGCGATCTGTCCTTCACAGACTGGGCTCAGCTCTTGTGTAAATCCGCTGAAGTCAGGGAGAATTCGTAAGAGGAACAGAGCACAATTCCTAATAGAATGACAATTGCAGGCATTTTCAGCAGCATACTAATTCAGTTCACTAAATCGGGCACTTTCCCACTTTATCTAAATAATTGTAGTGAAAGAGACATTTATAGAATGAAAAGTTTGGAACAAAGTTTGTTTTAAACAAAACTGAATGAAATAAAAAGGTACATTTTCAGTTGGCAGATAGAAGTGGACTATATTTGGATTTTGGTCAGAAATTCAAGGACTGTTTTTATCGCCTCTAAATATGGCAGCAGAATTCTGAGGTCCCTGGTAGTGGAAGTGACTCTGGAAGCACATCCTCTTTGGAAGAAGATGAGGGTAATTTTCTACACATTGATGTTTATTAATAGAGGGGGGAATAAAGATTTAACTGTCCCAGATTTGATGAAACCTTGTAAAAACCTCATTGCTGGGACATGCTTCTGTCCAGAGCTTGTACTTGCTGCTCCAATAGTCACCTTGCACTATGACATTGCTGCCTCTGGCCATCCACCACTTCATCCCAAGAGAAGTTGAAAAGGTACCAGGAATTCCTGATCGATTCAGGAATGTACTTGTGAACCTGTTTTCAGGCAGGCAGTCAAGTAGCATGACACTGAGTGCAATTCACACGGATGAGCTAGGCCATGAGCTAGGCGATGGTCCCAGTTTACGTCCATGGCGGCCTTTCAAAGGGTGCTGGCAGAATCTACACACCCTCGATGAGCAATGCCATGGCTCCAGCTATTTCCTTGGTTTTGGGCTGCTGGCCTGACTAATTGCTGGCTTTCAGTATTTTCTGATGGATTTCGGCAAACAGCCAAGTGACCTTGAGCTCATCATGTTCTGCCAGCTGCTCCGTGATGCTGCCTGCCTACTTCTCACCTCACTCCCCATTCTCACCTGCAGAGCACAGGGGTGTCAGCTCGCCCCCACAGGACATCTCCCCTTGCCCCGCTTTCTCCAGCAGAGAACAGTCTTTAGGCAGACAAGGCCACATTTCTCAAACTTGTTGACTTCAGTGGAGTAACTTCGGGTTTTATCTGAAAAAAGAGAGTGGGGATGTGCAGCCAGGACCACTGGTATACTAAGTGAGGAGCTCTGGGTAATGTTGCTCTTTTAACACTTTTGTGCAATCTTGTACCCTCCACAACACTTCTGACCTGAGATTTCAGCAGGAGACACTTGCTTTCTAAAGAAGCAGTTAAAGTGGGAACACTGCCATGATCCAGAGGTGTGACTGCAGCTCTTCTAGGCATACTTGAGTCACCTTCAGCTGCCAGCTCTGGTGCTGAAAGCAAGCATTTCTGCACAGACTGTGCAGAACCCTGAGTGAGCACTTGGCTGCAGATGTGCTCAACATCACAGCTTCCTGAGCCAGGAAGTCTCAGGTGAGCTCAGGATGGGCGGGCAAGCCGCAGTCTGAGCTCAGGATGGGAAGGCAAGCTGCAGTCTGCCCCTTGGGCTGCATGACAATGAAGGTGTAATCCAAAATGCTGAGTACACGGGACCTCACGGTACTTGGGAAATGCAAGCACAGTGGTTGGCATGCTGGATGGAAGGGATGTGAAGAGACTACACATCCACCCTGAAAACCTCCTGTGTATCTACACTTGCACCAATCTGCCTGAGAAACAGCATCAGGTTAACTACATGTATTCACAGAATCACAGAATCACTCAGAGGCTTTTAAACCTTGTGATCTTACTGGAAGAAGAAAGCTGAAAGCAGGGCACTTATTTATAATGAAAGCATTTACAGAAACAAGAATCTCTTACCTGTTTACCATGTGGTACCAAATAGAGGATTCTGTGAGCATGTGCATCAGATAATTGTGAAAAATGTGTCTGCATTATCTTGGTTAAATATCTCACTAATGTGAAAGAAAGACTAAAGGTCATTTGTCAAATGTAGTTGTGAGGCAGGGAAAAAAAACCTCTCCTGTTAGATATCTCGAAACCTTTAGGCTCAGGATATTTTTGTTGAACAGAGAAAATGTGATCAATGAATCATTAGGAGTCCTGTGCCTGATAATGGAGGTCAAGAGTACCTTTTGATGATGAGATTAAGATGCTTTTATTAACCTGTCTCAAGATGGTTGATTGCTTTCTAATGCGATGAGACCCTCTTCAGCACTTGAATTTTAAAATATTTAGAGATCTTCCTTGTCAAACACTTCTCAACAATGCTTCACAGTACATGAATTATTGTGCAAATGGAACTTAAGGTATTTCAGTATTCTGTAAAGACTAACCATGTTTTACAAAGTACTTCCTAAAATAAAGGTAACTAACTGGAAGACACCTGGAAATGAATGAGGAACTGTGTGGATCTCGTTTTCTTTTCACGCTAAGTTTCTGAGCATGTAAATACACTCATTTCTAATTCCAACTGCCTCCAGTTAAATCCTGGCAAATTATAATGGTGCATATGTGAGGGGAAATTAATTCATCTATGCTCAGGTCCTAGGGAGCAAAGCCACTTTCAGTCTTGATGCTTTCTGATACAAAATCTATTTTGCATTTCATTGGCTATATAGATTACATTCACATTCACTTCACAATTCTGTTACACAGCTAGAGAAGTGCAGAGTGATGTCTGACTAAATGAGAATCAGGCCATGGCGCATAAATTTTCACTCCCATTTCAGGATCCCAATTCCCATTTCATTTACCCCAAAGTGAACTGTAAGTAAATCCATTCGAATCTACCGGACTGTATGAATGGGGAAACAGAGTAAGGAAGATCTTGACTAGAGGAGATGAGCAGCAGTGTTCCATATCTAAGTGGCTGTAAGCTTTGTAGAGTTGGAATATATAGGGTTTTGTTCATACGGCCTTTTAAATACTCTAACAGCTTAGGCCTTCCTCTTGAAAGACAGTTCCAGTATCAGTTCTGAATTTATAAAAAGGAGCAGAGCACAGTTTTTCATTAGGTCCCTCCAGTCCCAACTATTTGTGGTAGTTAAGTTTCCTGTGCACTGTTTTCACCTGGAGGACAAATTATTAAGTCACTAATTAGGCTGGTAGCTGTTCGAATTCCTATGACTTTGCTTTAATGTACAGCTACGTGACATAATGCTCAATTGTCTCATCTGCCATCTGCTTTGGTGTCAAGATGTGCTTTTTTCCAAGTGACATTCTGTTGTCAATTGCAGCATTCTTGACATTTCTAAATGTCTTTGTTGAGAAGTTTGTGGTCTACTTTGTGTTTCCACAAGAAAGTGGTGTTGATCACCACCAGTACTACAGGGCTTGCTGTTCACAGCAGCGGGAGGGGCCTCTCTCTCATCCTGCCATTTCTGGGCAGCACCCTAGAAAACTCTGAAGCTTTGCAACCACTTCCCCCAATGCCCTGCCAGTTTCACTTCTGAGTGAAGGATTCAGATGCCTCACTTGCTCCGTTTGCTATCTTGCTTTTCACTTGCACTACATGTTCAATATTCTTCTGACACTGCATGCAAATATGACACCAGAAAAAACAAGGCTGCTCCTGAGGCCTTGGTCACCTCATAGAGGTCAGGACAGCAAACAGTTAACATGTTATAAAGATGATAAGTTTACTGTTGTCAATTTGATTTTATATGGACTGGTGGTGAACTCTACTATATCACACTGTGTACTGTACTGTATTCTGTAAGGGGGAACCCCTCATTAGGCAGCAGTTTTGCACAAAATGATGTTAAACCGGCTCATGAGCTGAATCTGAATCAACAGTGTGTGATCCTAGAAAGTAAAAACAAAACCACACAAAAACCCGTAGTATTTGGGGCACTGATAGGAAGGCCATTTGCAAGACCTGGGAAGTATGTTACTGATTTTCATTTAGGGTATCAAAGCCTAAGAAAGATGTAGGAATATCTGGAAGCTTTGAGGGGACAGCAACAAGAATAAAATGTCTGGAGAGCCCACAACAGACAAGGACGGGCTAGTGACAAGATTATCTTTGGTGCAATTTCTGGAGGTCCTTCCCATCTGCAGTGCTGCAAGTGTGTGATTTTTGAATGCTTGGTTCAACCCTTCCAGCCCTCAAATGTGTTCCCTTAGGGAAAGTTCTGGAGGTCCCAGGGAACTGTAGGAAACAGGTGAAAAAAGCTGCCTTGCTGAGGGCAAGATTCTTTTCTCCTCAAAGACCCTTTCTGACAGCTTAGCCTAACTGTATGTTCAGAGGATACCTAACTGTATCCTGCAGATACTCAAGACAATTATTAACGTCCTTGTACCTAAAAACTGTGCCCTAGCTGTACCCTCAAAAACAAACCACATAGAGCAACTCCTTGACCCGATGGTGTAAAGCTGTGGCCCTCTAATGAGTCCCACCGTCAGTCTGTGCACAAAGGCAGGTTCAGATACCTGGCAAAGCTGATGTAACCCAAGGCAATGCCAAGTCACACTTGTCAAGTATCAGGCTCTAGACCTAGCAAGAAGAGGATCTGGTTCACAAAAGCTTTCAGGATCAGATCCTGCATAGCTTTCATAATGCATTTAAATAACTTCTCTTAGACGCTGCAAGAAAAAAGTTGTTTGTACTGTACAGAAAAAGGTCACAACGGCACTTACATTTCAACAAGAGGTAATTAACATATTATTTGGCCTTTCATTTGTCAGTTCTCATAAAGTGATGTACAAGGCCAGTAGTTACACAAGGTCTCGGCTGTACTAATGTTAGCAGGGAAAAAATTCATTGAGAAACTCTACAAGTTGCATGGAAGGGTTATTAAGTAACACAGAAGGTATTTGCACACTTCCACTTTTTTTGCTTTGAGGTACATGCTGATAACAAATACACAAAGTTTCTTTGTGGGTCACTTGCCATAAAACATGTACATTTAAATAAAATATACACCCAACAATCCATGTTCTATTGGTGCAGAGACTCCTTCATTTTGATACCACAGTGAGAACCCAGGGCCTTACATTTTTTCACTCAGTGAGAGAGAACTACTCTCCTATGCTACTGTAGGATCTTGCATTCCAAACCTGCAGTTAAATACACAGCTCACTTCAAACCCTGAAACCAGTAGGCACATCTTCACGTGCCTGAAAACCTTCCTGAATCAGGCTGCAAACAATAGATTTCTCACCTACGTTAGCTAAAAATGAAGCTGAGAGAGGGAGCAAGGTATCAGCCAACACATTTTGGTTTGACTGATCAGCTCTCACCTAGCATTAGCTCTCATTGTCGTGGCAGGTCCCACTCACTGCCCACAACACACGGAAAACCTGGCTAGATTCGGCACTTCTCTGCCCTAACACACACGGTAATAGAATGGCATGGGTTTAGTGCTACTACAGCAGAAGTATGCTAAGGATTTAAAGTTAAAATGTGTCTTCTCAACTCTGAAAGCTCTATCAACCCATTCGTTTTTAGACAGGAGCATAATCTGAAAGCAACTTCTCCTTAAAAACTGTCACACTACCACCCTGAAAGACAGCAGAACAAAGAAGTGTTTCGAGTGATTTCAGGGACTTGTACATTTGGGCACTTTGCAAAGAGCAAGTTTGCAACAATCTGTTGAATTTTCCAAAATTATAATGAAACCAACTCAGAATCACAGCCTGTGTCCTCTTTGATCACATCTTAGAAAAGCTGCATACAAAAAAAATTACATATATATATATATATAAATATAAATGGTGGGTTTCTAAAAGGAAAGGCTCAAAGCTCAAGTTCATAAGGTTCTTAAAGTCATGTACAATTTTTTCTGCCTGGGTTTCAACTTCAAAATCCAAACAAAGGAAAACGCAGGCAGTTAGCTTGCAAAGCCAAAGGTAGGTGGGAAGGCAGGTTTACAAGCATATTTTATTTCTACATGTATCCTATGTTAAAGTAGTGTAATTTACATGGAAAACACAAACTCAAATGTGAAAGGTTTAGAACCAATAATTTTTTTTTTAATCAAAGAACAGCCATCAATATCAAGATCTCATGCCATCTTGAAGGCTGCTGCTGAATCCACTGAGATGATAAACCCAAGTCTTTGAATTTCCAATCCAAACCCAGCCTTTTAGCAAATAAGGCGTTTGATATAGGCCATCTACTTTTCTTTTTGTTCAAATCATTTGCATTTAGAGGGTTTGTTTAGAAGACACAGGCTTACTGTCAGATGTTTCCAACATAATAACTCATGGCCTGAACAAGAGCATCTCCCAAGATCTGTGAATGTCCTCAGTCCACTCCTAAACCATCTATGGGTTGGGTTTTTTTCTTTCTCTAATCAGCAAAAACATAATGAGAATATGCTTTATCTAGAGCTGTTTTGCACAGCTTGAGTAAATTGGAGTGAAGGAAAAGCTGCAATCATTCAAACCATTCATTTAAAGAGATGTTGCTTTCGTTCTTCTTCCCTACTGATCTTCTAAACCCATTTATGAAGTATTTTTCCACTTAGCTTTGCTCTTCTTTCCTCTACTCTCTCCAATTGTAGACATCTGAATTTTCATTGATGTAGGACACAAAGCCCAGGAAAGGCCTTACCAAGTGAGTGAAAAGCAATTGCTTCCCAATACGTAACACTGCCCACACCAAATGTACAGCTGGGATTTTCCATGATCCTGTCATTGACTGGTAACATCAATAAGGGTTGAGTCACAGGCTTAATTCACAACTCAACTTCTTCTCGAATTTACCATCAACTCTTTCTCAAACTTACCACCGCCGGTTTCGCCCACTTACCGCACCACTCGAACTTACCACACCGTTTATATCAGAGCCTTACAGGAAAGCTAAGCCTGGCTTACTCAGGCAATTTAGTAGGTACTTTTTCCAGGTGCCCAGAGGTGCTCTGTAGACCTGCATGAGAAGTGCACACTCTGACATGCCTCAGCACAGCACGCAGCTGTTCTGTCCACGGACAAACTACAGGACCACAAATCAGGGGAATTCAAGCTCAGCACATCAGAGAAATAATTAGAAATACTAACAAACATGATCAGGGTAGAGCAGAGACTATGAAGAACAGTTTCAAATACAGAAGCAAGTAAGCAAGTATATTTTATTGATCCTAAGTACTGCTACAGTCAGAATTGCCCTGCCCCTGCCTTAAAATGTCCTCAGCAACTGAGGAAAATTACCGGCTGAGCAGTTCCCTCTGTGCCTGTAGAAGGATTCTGTAAAGTGAGACTCCATCCCATTTCACAGGCTTCCCCTTTTCCCTGCAGTGCAGCAGCTGATGAACAGAGGCACGCTGCACAAAAGGAAAAGAGTAAGGACACACTGTGCAGAGCAGCTGATTTGGGCTTGTGGCAGCATGAGGGAGGCTCCAAACAGCTCAGAGCATCTCATCTTCTCCAAGGACCAAAGAGCTCTGACTGCAGATTAGGACAGGGAATTTCCTGCCCCAGCTCCGAGGGCTTTGAATCAGCAGCAGTGGGGAGGCTACCTTGTGACAGCCGAAATCATTCCTGCTCCCAGGAATGATATCCCCCATGGCTCTGAGGTGCTTCCAAACCCTTTGCAGGAATGACTGAGCGGCCTATATAGCAACTCATTTATTTCATAGTGTATTATAGTAAGGTAACACCAAGTTTCCCTCAATGCACCAGGCTGGGAATTCTGGTTGCTACAGGAGCAGTTATGGGACACCTCTGCTGCTACACGAGCAGTTATGCCACCTTTACAAGACAAGACTTCTTCAAGAAGAGGTTTGGCAGGCTGCTTGTTAGCATGAACCATGACTGTTTCTCCAAGAGAAGCCATCCCTGCTTGTGAGTCAAGCTGTGGCTAATTCCCTCAGGGACACAGCCATCTTGGGAGATTAATGTTCCCTCTCCAGGAGTTCACACTCCCACCCCACCCCAGAAGCTATGCTGATTCAGTTACCTTGTAAGCATGCTCTAAAACCTGTGAATTGACTGTGTTAATCTCTAGGACTTCTTTTTCAGTGTAAGAACTATTTTAGCCTAATCTGTTGTCACCGGGTAATGACGTAGAGTCACAGCCTTAGGCTGTATGACATTCACAATGTAAAACACTTGTTTTACAGAAATTCCTCTAATTTACTCTGAACCACAACACACACCCTAGGTACAAGCTCATACAGGTTTACAGAGGATTGTCTTACAGATTGTCTCGTGTGAGTCACCTGTGGTTATGTGTGGTTGACAACCTTCCTAACATCTTGGACTGAACCTACAAAGTGCCATATTCCTGGGTACAAAAAGATCTAACCCAAACTTCTTTTCCTCTTCCATTGACAACTGTCAACTGAAAATGTATTGGCAAGGCCTTGAAGTGACTGTAACCCAGGTAAGTGAAAGATCAAAACCTTGAACCGCAGCACTTGGTACCTTTCAGCTGGACACCAGAAGCGTGCAGTACCAAAGTGGTCTGTGGGGGCCAGAGCTGCGCACACAAAGGCTTCTGCTGCTTTGCAGCAGGACCCTGAACGTACCTTCCTCACCCCTCACCACACCACCTACAATATGTATTTCATCATGCTGGTGTCAAAGGTAGCTTTAAGAAAAACAGTCTGAAAACACACTGAGGACAAAATCCCACCCTGACAGATGACTGGAAATGTGGAGGATAAAAGGTTACAAACTGGGCTTGAGGAGCCTTTTTCTTGCTGAAAGTCAAGTAGGGAAGCAGCACTTCAGCATACATCTCCACGTCTCCCAGAAAGTGTTGGGAGAAGATGCAGGTGGTTGTGGTGCATGTACAAAATGATGCTTGGATCTATGCCTAACCTCAGGTTGAAAGTTCCCCAATAAGTCAGTGAAGAATCAGTGTCCTAAATGTATTTATTGTCTTGCTTTGAGATCAGGTGTCATCTTTTTTGCTTTAGCAAAAATCACATGCATGCAGCATTTGTACACACACATAGAAGGCAGAGACTTCCCATCAGAAACATGTCCCAAGAAGCCTTTTCTAGGGCTACAGCTGGAAAACAGACCATTTCCGACTCAGAAAAGCATTGCAGTGTGGACACTGGCACAGTCATTCTCAGCAGACGTACAGAGATTTACCCTACTCTCAGATTCACAGCAACGCACCTCTTGCTCTATTCGGTTTGTCTTGTGCTGAAAATGTGTTGAAAAAAATATCAGTAGTGACTATGGCATATCCTTTGTGCTGTGGATGAAGACTTACACGCTCCACCTTGCTCCCAGTGTTGGAGACATTTCCAACCACGATCCCAACCCAAGAACAGAGGAACTGGTTTTGTTATTCTGGTTGCAAGTGTAGACTTAATCAAGGGCAAATCTCATCTCTGTGCATGACAGATTTCTTCTAAAAGAAGGAAATGTGTTCACTGGTTTGTTTTTTTTTAAACTTGTAGAAGTAATCTTATGTCAAAAGTAGGTCTGCTCTAGACAGGTGATAAGAAGGAATGACCCTGGTAAAAGAACACGTTACTATGTTGCTGTTCTTTCCATCACTGTGTGATGAAGTTCTCACTCTGTTCTTTAAATTCTCCTAACAAAACCAAGCCACACCATTGCTGGTATTTCTAATATTAAGACCACGCTACAAGAAAACTTTCTCCAAAAAAATCAGGTCACTGTAAAGCTCATAAAAAAGCAAACCACATCACAATCTGTTCCCAGCCTGATTCCCTAATGCATTGCAAGCTGGGCATCAAGCACTTGGGAAGGCCTCAAATTAGCTTAGCTTTGTTTTGTTTACCCAAAATCAGTTCAGTGAACCTGCACAGTCACAGCCCACCAACTGATCAGAACAGATCATGCTCTACCAACCACTTTCCACAATGCCTGCAGTCACTCAAAGCTCCCCACTATCTCACGTTCTATCCATGTTCTGGCCCCTGAGCTAAACACCAGCCAAAAAACAGGATCTGCTTCGCATCCACTTGTAGCTGCATTCTCAGTCTCAGGTTTTGGAAGGAGATCCACAGCCTGCTGAGTTTTGTCTTCCCAGGTTTTTCACAAATACGTCATTTGGTTAAAAATCACATTAAATCTTCGGGCAGGAAATCTAATCCTGCTCATTTACAAACCAACCAGAAACATTTTTAAGCATGTGAGGCACATAATACTGCCAACATCAAGAGAACTTGCTTAGAATTAAGCATGCCCCTTAATGCATTCCTAGTAAGGAACCATGAGGAGGAACTGCCCATTACCTGTGATGAGTAACAACTCTTTCCTCAACAGTACAAACCCTGACTACCGGGCATGTGCCTGTTAAACTGCCGAGGCCAGTCCTGGTATTTGATAAAAGATGGTGGCTCAGGTCTTTGCAATTGCTTTATTCCTTCCAGACAGGTTTTTTTTTCACATTATATGGACTACAGGAATAGGAAAGAGTCTTTGTTTAGCCAAATTTTCATTCCTGTGCTTCGTTATTTGGACTGCATAAGCACTCCATACATCCCAGGAAACAAGATACATGCCGAAACACATTAAGTACATTTTAAAGGGACAAAAGAAATGTATTGGGAAGCAGGATTACATCAACAAACTGTCGTGTTTAATTTAGCTTCAGGGAGCAAACAACTTCTGCCTCACAGGAAGAAATCCTACAACACAGATTTTTACTTCAAAGTGTACTGAACAAAGTCAGTGGAAAGGAATGATTTGGAGACAGTGTGGGTATTTTAAGGGCACTTTCTACTATTTGCCAAAATTACCAGCACTTTGGGTTTTCCTGATAAAAGTGTTCTTCATAATGATGCTCACAGCAGGCTTGTGAATTGGTTGAATCATCTTGTAACTACATCTACTGCCATCCAGAGGTAATTGGCAAAAGTTTGAAGAGTAAATCTAAGTTAATGGTATCACCAACAGTGAGACTTGAATCCTGTGCATTAGAACAGTTCCTATCACACACAAACTTAAAGCTGCAGCTCAGATGAACAGAAACTATCAAAAAAAAAAAAGTTAAGCAAGACAATTCTTTATTCTTTTCCAAGAGAAAACCAAAACCAAGTGTATAAAAGTGATGTATTTCTTTTGGTGCATCACATATGTCCTACATTTCACTTTCTATTAATATTTTGGACAAGTGTTTCTGAAAATTACAGTTTGTCATCTGATGTTTTTCATGCAGACCTCGACTGTGGTTAAAAAAAAAAAACCAACAACCCCAAAGCCTACAGCATTCTTACCCCCACAGACAGCCTGCTCTTTGCCACAGCACCCAACTTCTGTCCAATCATCTCCCTGTAAAGAAAGTAAGCAAGCCCTAAGGAATTATGTGCATGCACAGCCCCCCACAACTTACCTCCTGAAGCAACAGAGAGCTTCGTGCAAAATCAGAGTTAAGGATGAAATTCTTTATGTACCTCTGGATTGTGAGCGCTCACAGTTAGGGGTAACTGCTGTCAAGTCCTGTGGCTGAGCACTCAGCCATTCAGCCATAGGCAGTTGGAGAAATGCCCTATTTGAGGTTCTAAAACTAGGAAACCCAAAGCAGACATGATCAAAACAAATAAACATTTCTAGAATTTATCATTTAAAAGAATTTATTAAAAAGTCTATTAAGAAAGCTAGACCAAGTATGAGATAATAAAAACATTCATCTCCTGACAGCTATTTCTATATTTCAACATTGGTATCACCCTTTCACCTTTTCAAAAGCCAAAATTTTCAGCAGTACACACACACACACACCCCTATTTACTTAGGGGAAGCTGTGTGCCTGCATGTAATTCCCAGCTCTGAAGTGGGAGTTACAAGCTCAAAGCATGGCTGTGATCACTACAGTTGGCATCTCAGAAGCCCCTTCTCCCAGTGGGATAGCTTCCACAAATACCCATCTCTGTTTACAAATCTGGTTTGGCTTACAAATCCATTCAAACATTCTCCCAACTACCACCTTCCTAACCATCCAACCACGCTGTGAAATCACAAACTCAGAAATGTCCTGTCTGTAGAATCACAGAATCACAGAACTGTAGGGGTTAGAAGGGACCTCGAGAGATCATCGGGTCCAACCTCCCAGCCAAAGCAGAAATACACCAGCACTACGTACAGCAGTTATGGTGTTGTGTTCAGGCTTCACTAACAGGCAACAGTGTGTGGAGGTCACTGGAAGCACAATAGCATGAGGCTCCTTCTTCAGTTACGTATGTCCTGTGCTTACAGGACAAAAAGTCTGGCATTGCTAACCAACTAAGCAGAAACTTCTTTCTCCTACAAAACAGGAGGAGCTCTAAACAAAGACTAGGAAATCTCTGCGTGTAACAAGTACAGCCTGACTCTGCCAAGGACTACAGGAAAACCATCCAAGACTTCAGCTTAGTCAGGGTTTCTCCCATGTTCCTTGGAAGTCTGAATCCTTGAAAAGATGCAAGAAGCTTTCTGCATAACTATTTTCTAAAAAGGCATTGGGATTATTTCTTCAGAAGCACTTTTTCAAATAGCTTTAAGAATGCACTGCAACATCTACTTGTGACAGGTTTCAAAGGCTTGGCTAATTTGCTGAAAGTGGGATTTTCATAAACACCAAAAAAAAAACCAACCCCACCAAACAAAAAACCCAAAACAGACAGGATGCCAAAGCATTTACAAATTTCCTCAGTTGATTGTAATTGTTACTGTTCAATCATGCATGTAGAAACTAAATACACAGGATCAATTCATTGCCTCAGGCAACACCACAAGGATCAGTAAAAGGAGAAAAAAAAAAAAACCCTCACCTCTGAACTCTGTTGGAGATCAAGTACAGAATTTCCTGCCACTGATTCCTAACCAGCCGGGTTCTCCATTGTAATCCTGAAGCAACGGAGTAAATGAAGAGTCCTGGTTACTGCACTGGCACCATTCATACAGCAATTTACAGCTTCCAGAATTCACAAAAACGCTGGGATTCAGGTCTACACAGCAGTTTGGCAGAAAGTATTTTTTACCTTCTGAGATTCTTTTTCCCTTCTTTAGCTGGTTCTTACGATCAGGCAAAACAAGAAAACCAGTCCCTGCCACGCACTCCTCCTATTATTCCAGTGATACACAGTAATCATTAATGCTTAAAGAAACCTTGGAAGTGTGATTGGTATTACCAGTTATATCCTCTCAGTCCAAGACATTTACCTGAAGGCTTCTGGGCTCTGTACAAACATAAACCAAAAGACTTAAAACAGTTAGCTGCAGAAGGATAAAACAGGAGGGTACAGGGATCGGTGTAAAGGTATTGACCAGTGTCAAAAAAGTGGACTTTGTGGTTCAAAGCATAAATTTGTGCCCAAATCTAAATAGTGCACGTGCATCTCCACAAAAACCTGTCTATTTTGTCTGTAATTCCAGGTGAAAGTATGAGCTGTCCAAGACAGGGAACAAAATATTATCCAATACAATGCCATCTTGTGGTAAACAGGAAAACTGTCTATGCCATCAGGCCTGGGTTTAAGTGCACAGGAACTCTGCTGCTCCACAAATTACGCCCAAAACGGATGACTTGGAAAAAAATAAAACAAACAAAAAAAACCCAAAACCAAAACCAAAAAACCAACCATCGTCATCATACTTAAACTTACAAAGTATAAGTTGTGATAAGCGAGGCATTGGAACTTGAGAATCAGCTATTCGTCTTCATCTTACAAGGCTGGCATTTTATTTTTATTCCAACCCTACTGCTGTGGCATTATACTCAGAATCGTTTCCATCACTCTAAACACAAAGGCAGAGACGTGACAGAACTTCGCAGGAAATTGTTCTTGGTATAAAAACACCCTTCTCTTTCCTTGGCTGCAGTTAAGTGCTATCATGCGCTTGTTTTTTAGGGCACCAGGGATCAGCTCAAAATGTCACGGCTATACAAGCCAAATCCCTGTATAGCTATAAAAGGATCCTTCCACGGCTCATTTGTTTAAAAATAGCACAGGGGTATCTTTGACCCAGCTGACCTCGGGGTGTGCGCCGCATCACCCCATCACCTCACTTATCAACGTGCCCGATGAGATGTCTGCCAGGCGACACCGCTTTCCAGACCCTCTTCCTCCCCTCCCTTCGCTGCAGGGTGACTTGCCCACAACACCTGGGTCAGTCTCAAGGGAGCTGCAAGGCACCACCGGAATTTTGGGTCCCGTGGCAAGTGCTTACAGCCATTGCTCCGCACCAGTGCCCTACGGCAAGGGCTGTCAGACATAAAGACAGGTTTTAAACAAACATATTTTTTTAATTTTCAAAAAAAATAGTTAGAAGTGATTTCACTGTTTGTCATTCCGGGACCTGCCCAAGGTGTGAAGGTCACGGCGCACCCCTCAGGCAGGCAGCGGGGGGAAAGCCGCAAGGCCTCGCTGGCTCCGCCGAGGCCGCGCCTCTCTCCGGCGTTCGCCTCCCGGCGGCGGTGGAGGGGGGCGGGTTTGGGGCTGCCCCGGCCCACCCGCGGCCACAGCTCGGGGGCGGCCAGGGCGCTCACTGGGCTCGCTGGAAGCGCCTACCACACGCGGCGGTCGCAGGCGCCTCCCTGACAGGTCTCGCGAAGCGTCAGGGCGCGGTGACACCCCGACAGCCAGGGAGGGGCTGCCACGCCCCTCCCGCTCCCCTGCCCCGGGCCGGCGCCGGGGGACTACAGCTCCCGGCAGGCAGCGCGCCGAGACGCCCCTCCCCCTCCACCCTCACACACACATACACACACAGGGCGGGGTTTCCTGGGCACGGCTGTTCCGGGCGCGGAGGCGCGCTTCCGGCGAGGTGAACCGGAAAGGGTTTGTCGCACTTCCGGGAGCTGCTCTCCACGTGTGGCGAGGGTCTCGGCCCGCTGCGCTCCCGCCATGGCGGCCGTGCGGGTGGAGGACGTGCTGGCGGCCGCCGAGGAGCAGGAGGCGGAGAAGCGGCGGAGCATCGCGGTGGAGAAGGAGCTGGACTTGGAGTTCGACCTGGGCAACCTGCTGGCGCTGGACCGCAACCCGCCGGCGGCGGCGGCGCTGCGCGGGGCCGGCCCGCGGCGGGAGACGCTGCTGCGGGCCCTGGCCCGCGACAACACGCAGCTGCTGGTGGCCCGGCTCTGGGAGCTGCCGGCCGAGCGCGCCGGAGGGGCCGGGGGCCCGCTGGTGGCGCGGCTGCCGGAGCCGGCCTTCCGCCTGCCGCGGGAGAAGCCGCCGCCGAAGCCGCGGCCGCCGACCCGCTGGGAGCAGTTCGCGCGGCTGAAGGGCATCCGCCGGCGCAAGCGGACCTCGCTGGTGTGGGACGAGCAGGCCAAGGAGTGGCGGCGGCGCTGGGGCTACCGGCGGGCGGGAGGCGACCCGGCCCGCGCCTGGCTGGCGGAGGTTCCGGAGGGCGCCGACCCGGAGGAGGATCAGTTCGCCAGGCTGCGGCGGGAGAAGCGGGAGCGGGTGGCACGCAACGAGCTCAACCGCCTGCGCAACCTGGCCCGCGCCCACCGGGCCGGCACCGCCGTCCCTGCCGCGCCTCTCCACCCCACCGGCCACCAGAGCCGGGAGGAACTGAACCACGTTGCCCGCGTCGCCCGTGTCTCCACCGCCTCGCTCGGCCGCTTCCAGCCGCGGCTGCCCAAGGAGTCGGCGGAGCCGCCGTCCCGCAGCGGTGGCAAGAAGCGCCGCTTCGAGCCGCTGCTGGGCAACCTGGCCGCTGAGCGCAGCCGGCAGCTGGAGCTGCTGCGGGACATGGGCAAAAAGAAGCCGGTCCTCGACATCACCCGCGCCGTCAACAAGCAGCTGCGGCAGGAGGAAGCCGAGGCGGCTGCTGCCAAGGGCAAGAAGCAGTCACAGCGAGGGAAGCGCGGCCGCCGGCAGCAGCGGACTGGCCGCAGCAGCAAGAAGAGCGGAGCCCGGCGGCAGCAGCAACAGCAGCGGCCCGCAGGCGGCGGCGCGGGCAGCGGCAGGAGGAAGAAAGCGTGAGGGACAGAGGGACTGCGTGCAGCACGGGGCTGCGGATGCCCACCAAGGCGCAGGAAGGGACTGTCACTGCCAGCCTCCTGCCCGGTGCTCTATTCCCACACCTGTCTGTCAATAAATACACTATGGCCTTTTTTAAATGTCCTGCATTTGGCTCTTAGCTGGCTCTCTGTTCAAGGGGAGTTGGTGATGTATAGAGGTGGTGGGGAGCCCCAGTTCTCCCCGGACTGGGGGTTTCACAGGGACAGGTAACGTTATTTTACAGCTGGCTGCGGTATTTCCAGGCAGGACTGAAGCCGAGCTAAGCTGTCCCTTGCTCGGGTGGCTGGGGCTGGACCGCAGCTGTAACCTGTTTTGATGGAGGAACAGCCTGCTCAGACACAGCCAAAGGATGCGGCTGCTGTTCTGTTCTCTGGGCAAATGGCCTGACGGTGGAGCTCTTGCTCTGTCAGTCAGCTGAGCAGCAGTTCTGTGATGCAGGGGCCCAGTTACAAAACGAACTTGAAAACTTGCTGTAAGATTTATTGCTGGGCCTGAGAAATTGTGCAGATTTTCTGTTGATTAAATAAAGAGGGCAGAGCTGGTGATCAGACATTGATTTCAACAGAAGAATGTACTGGACAGGAGGTTAGAACTTGAATTTCTCCCTGTGTTAACAGTAACCTATCATTTAACAGAAGTAGTTTCATAGTGTTTTTCTTCACGACCTGTTTGAGAGCAGGCATTGGAAATTATCTTATACTTCTGCCTATTACTCTTCTGAACTTTGTGGTCACCTGTACACTTGAAATAAAATTACAATTTGTAATCCCAATGTGTGGTTTAGCTACAGGAAGGATGCTATTCCCCTAGAGCTGTTCCTAGTGAGAGTAGGATGAGTTCCAGCAATCTCAATTAAATTAAGTTCTCACACCCAAAAGTAGTAAACTTTTGAGTGGTTAATGATAATGTTCTGCTGCAAATGAGTTTTTGAAAACGCTGGGTGACTATGTAGCAGGTCTCATTCTGTAGCATTGAGTAGGATGGCAGTTTGAACACTGTCAAAAATCAAAACCTCTCTCTGGAAAGCGGCTGCTGTGGGCAGAAGGAGTTACACTTTGGAGCTGAGGATTTGGGTGGTACTGACATGACAAAAGTGCGTGGCTTTATATAATATGTGCTCCTTGCCTCTTGAATGTTTCTTGCCACTGCAGTTTGCCCATGTGGGCTGCTCAAGACCCGCTGGTGGCAGGACCGGTCTTGTGGACACAGCCCCTTGCTATCCAGCCTTCGGTGTAAGTAGTTAGGCAAAGCATAAAGCACGTGGAAATATGGAGACAGTGTTGTGTTGAGATGTGTTCCAGACCTTTGATTTTCCTGCCATTTCACAGAATCGCTAGGTCGGAACAGACCTTTGAGACCATCGAATGTGTTTCCCCAGAGCACGTCTGGTACCTGCTCGGCCAGAGGCTGTGCGGGTTTCTCACGCACACGGTACTTTATGCTGCCGACGGCGGCGTTACTGGTGAGCTGTCTCCATGCGGGCGGTGTGTGCCTTGCCAGCAACCCGGGGAGGGTGCTGCCGCGTCCCGGCTCTGCCGGGTGGGTGAAGGTGTCACAGCCTGAGGCGGGGGGGCCCGGCGGGGCGTTAGGACCGGCTCCTACTCCAGCCGCGTAATGCCCGTGGTTTCGGTCAACCCCGCGACTGAAACTAGGGGTCGGGAAGCGGGAGGGAGCCCCCGCTGCCCCACCCAGGAGGAGGTGCTGGCTCGGCCCCCGGCCCGGCCGGCCCCTCAGAACCGGAGCGATGGCGGCCGGGTGGGAGCGGGCCGCTGGCCTCCTGCGGCAGCTGCAGCGGGCCGCGTGAGTGCGGGCGGGCCGGGACGGCTGAGGGGAGCCGCCGCCGCAGCCGGGGGACCGCGGCGGGCGCGGGCCTCCCCGTCCCGCTCTGTTTCCTCCCTTTATGGCAGGTGCCGGCAGCGGGGCGGGAGGCGAGGCCGGGCGGCCGCTGCGTTTTAAAAGTGGAAAGGGGCGGCCGCTCCCTCCCTGGGGTCACCGGAGGCTCCTACTGCCCCCTCCCCAGCGCAGACCTCCCGCCTCACACGGGCGCCCAGCCGGGACCCACCCGTCTTCTGCCCTTGGTGGGACCGCAGCTGCCGGCCTGCTGCTCCCCTGGGCCCCGGGGCGGGCCCGGCCTTCTCACATCCCCGGGCCTTGCTGCCAGGCCTCTCTGGAGTTGGGCACTGTGAACTGGTGCATACAGGCGACTGGTAGGCAAAGGCAGGTTCGGGGTTCTGATTTAGTTTTTCCTTTTAACCGTGACCTTTTTTTTTTTCTTTTTTAACCTTTTAACTAGATGTCGGTGCCCGAGCCATTCCCACACTTATTCCCAAGGTAAGACTTAATCCATGTCTCCAGAATCATTCTGTAGGAGACCACAGCCCTGTAGAGCCATAGATATCAGTGTAACCTGGGCAGAAGGAGCAGGTAACAGGTAGGAAAGAGAGCAGTTTAAAGGAAAAGGTAAGCTGCCTGCTACTTTGAAACTGTACAGTGATTGTGGTTATTGTTGGAGAGATGCACTGTTTCCATGTAAGCCGCAACTAACGTATCCTGTCCCTCCCTCTCCTTGCCATAAGGCAAGTGGATCAGATGTTTGCATCACCTGAGTCATCTCAACTTCAGATCTGCTTTAGAGGGGAAAAATATGTGTGTTACACTAGAAAAGGAACAGGAAGCAACATGAATAAAAAGGAGCTATTCACAAGGGTCTGCTTTGGCTTGAGAAGTGTATTCTCAATAGGTTTTTTTACACAGCCAGTCCCAAAAATGCAGCTCACTTACGCCATGACTGTGGAGGAAGAGCAGGCGAGCTGTGCCAAGTGACTGAGTCACCCTGGGAGGAATTTCTGTTTGTGTTGACAGTAGGGAGTCTATGGGAATAGCTATCTGTGTGCTGGTCAGGTATTCTTATCTTTTAATACATATCGCGTTCCATGTTTGGAACTGTAGAGGTACTTAAAAGATGTGCTAGAATTATTTTCTATTAAAATTAGCATTTTTTGCCATAATTTCAGCATTGTGTAATTCTGAGTGGCTTGGTTTCAGATGGTTTACTTACAACACTTTTTAAAGAACTACCATTTAGCATATGGAAAAGCCTGTGCATGTTCAGATACTTCCTTGCCCAAGACCATCGCACAGCAAGACAATAGTGCAGCTGAGAAATAGAATTTTCTTGTTCTGTTTGTCTGCATAATGACCTATTAGGTCAATTCAAACTAAGCCCTCCTTAAATAGAAGTCTTAAAGAACTCTGTAAGTTGTAAGCAACACTTGAGCCTATAATGTAGCTAGATGATCTCAGTTCAGCAAGTCTCTGAATAGTGGGAATTGATTTAGTAGTGATTGTAGCAGGGAAAAAATGTGTATTGTGTTTCTTGCCAGTGTTCTAGTAAATAACACAATTTTTGAACTCAATAAAATTATTCCTGGGAGTTAAGTTGAGCTTAAGAATGTAACAGCAGGGCACCTATTCTGCCATCAGAAGGCAAGAGAGTAAATGGCTTGGACATGTTCTTAGCCTGTCAAATTAATGACTGAGAGTACAGCAGACTCAAACTCCAGGAGAGGTCAAACATGTACAGCCTGGCAAGGGATGGCAATGAAAGAGCCGATAGCAGCTGGCCTGGGCTTGAATGGAAAGCACATAAAGGATTTTTAAAAGGATTTTAATACATCTATCTGTTACTGTTGTGGGTCAGTGCTTCAGTGCACCCCAGAGTGTCTGTAAGACTCATTATCATGGCTTCGCTCATCAGATCTGAATCCACATCGCATATTTTCAATTAATATAGCAGACAGAAGGCATGACTTCAGCAGGAAGAGCAGGATGCCTCGTCTCATCTTTTCTTGGAGAAGAATGAGCTGCTTCATTTGACACGCAGTTTGCTTTGCTTTGTGGCAGAGTCAGGATGTACAAGAACTGGAGAGTTCTGTGGAAATTCATGTAAGAATGACATGGCAGAGAGAGGATGTGACTGAAGTACTACCCTTGTAAAGATCTTCTCTCTCCTACTAAATAAAGTTGATGGTGACACAATGAAGCTTATTAACACTCTGTTTATTATGAGCAGTGCGTGCAGTTCCTAAATTTTCAAGCAAGTGGTTCAGTTTCACCTGCAAATGCAGGACTAGGCAGACCTAAAAACAAGTGTAAACCCCTGTCTGTATTACTCTCACACATACAAAAGATGTTGTCTGTACGGGTGCATATGGAGGATGTCTCGTGGACATTTGTCTTCAAAGCTGTTCTGAAGGTTGTCGCCCGGCTGCTACACGTTGGTAACACCTCAGCCTGTGTGTAGCAGCCTGCATGGTTTGCAGATACTCAGTTCCACCTACTATGTGCTGTTCTGGTCTTTGCAGGCTGCACACAGGCAAGCTTCCTGCTAACTTAGTTTTTATAGGAAAGAATTAATTCTTGAAAGAAGGAAAAAAAAACACACTTGTGAATTACGTGCATCAAATTAAGTACTTGGGTTTTCTAATCTCACAAACAGCAAGGGATGAAATGACTGTTAGTCACACAAGCCAAGAGGACCTATGCAAATGTATTAGTGATTTTAAAAGCAAAGAAATCTGTCAACACTAGTGCTGAGATACAGATTGAAGTCGCTTTTTGTTCCCTAATTTTACTGTTTCATTTCCATTCCAGTCCCTGAACAGCCTGCCCTGGGAAATACAGACTATGCTTTTGAGGTAGATTTAATAATAAAATATATTTGATTTAAAAGCAGTATTTTGGTCACTTCCAAAAACGGCACTTAACAAATACTTGCTTTAGCAAATATTTATATTTCCGTTTGACTGCTTGGGACTAGATGCCGTTTTTCCAGGAAATAACGTGCTGTGTCTCTCTGTTGTGGGTTTCCTTTTTATTTTGGTAGATGGCCATTTCCAACATCCGATATGGAGAAGGAGTTACTAAAGAGATTGGCATGGTAAGCTTCCGTAGCGTGAGGCTGTCACTGGTGAGAAATTACTTTCCAAAGGACTGCTGGTGCTACTGAGCCTTTTTATTAGGGAGAGCTTATACAGGGTGTCTGAATCTTCACTGCTTTGCAGTATGCATAGTCATATACACCAGTGTAAAAAGGTCAGGAAATACTGCTGGGTAAAGAACAGAAGCATATCATGTCAGTGTTGCTGTGGAATAAGTGAATACCTGAAATGAAACTTAGGGGATGTCCTGAGTTCAGACCAGGCTGGCTCAGCATAAAGGGGGGCTGGTGGGGGAGGAGGGCATGGCTCCAGGGCGCGTGATTTGGAGGCAGCTCTGAGCTGTACAGTCTGAGTTGTGCAGTTCAGGGAGAAACTGCATTGTGTATCACCAGTTTTGTGTGTTCTGCTGCAAAGTTCTGCTATTGGTAATTCTCTCTCCCTTTGCCATCCCAGTAAAATATGCCTATCCCAGCCCACAAGATTTGCCTTTGTTTTTTCCCCCCTTGGAGAGAGCGGCTGCCGTGGTACTGGCTGGGTCAAAACCAGGACAGTGAATAATTAGATTGTTGATGACTTGCTGGCATTACACAGGATTTTTTCTTTTTTTTTTCTGTCAGGGAATTTAATTTAAAAAATTTTGAATCCTGGTGAGTCACCAGGATTTTCTGAAGATGGCTTTTGTCTCTTCTAGTGTTCATTAAAATGAATCAGAGACTTTCCATTAAGTTAGGGGGATATCCATTCAGCTCTGAGTTTGTTCTGTGAAAGTGCAGAATTTTTGTTTCAGCACAGTGAGATGATTCACCTGAGCACATTGTTCCAGTTTGCATTTATTGCTGGGTTTTTTCATTTATCATTTTTTCCTCTCCTCTTGGTATTTATGGCATTAACATTTATCTGTTTTGTTGTTTGCAAGTTTATGAAGTAAATGGGTAGTAAATGAAGTTAGACAGAACTTCCGCCTTAAAACCACTTTAGGATTATTTAGAATTGCATGTAGTGAATGGATAGTTTGTGACAATTTAGTAAAGGTTTAGGATGTGGTATTATTTGTCTCCCTTTTGCCACCTCATTTTGATTTTTCATCAATAAATAAATATTCAATACTAAATTTTCAAGATTTTAATGCCATGCTTTGAGATGCAGTTAGGGGAGACCTAACTTGTGGAAAAGCCTTTGTATGTCACAGGAATCGTGTAGGAAAAGAGTATTTTTTAAAAAGACTTTACACTTTACTGTAGTCTTAAGTGGTTTCATCTGGTTTTCACTGGTTCAACAACTTCATAATTCTATTATAAGACTTCAGCTATATAAGGTTAGCAGCCTTATGCTGGGTTTTGTGTTCTATATGTTTGTGGTTAATCCTCTTTGCTGATACTGTTTAAAAATTTTTCAATGACCACCTATTTTTAAGTTGGGTTTTTATTCGAATGAAATGGTTCAGTTGATTCTGATTAGTATTTAAATAGTTTGCTGTGTGATTTTCTACCAGTTGTTTGTCACTTAATATGATTGTTATTGTAGGACCTGCAGAATCTTGGTGCCAGAAGAGTTTGTTTGATGACAGATAAAAACCTCTCCCAACTCCCTCCTGTGCATGCAGTATTGAATTCCTTGGCAAAGTATGGTATAAACTTCCAGATGTATGATAACGTCCGGGTGGAACCCACAGACCAGAGGTACTGCTTCTGTCAGTGTGCTTCTCAAAGTAGTGCCTAGGCTCTCACAGCATACCTTGCAGCTGTTCAAGCACCTCCTTGGGACCTGTATGCTGGTCTCAGTTGTTAGTTTCTCTATGTGCCGTTTTTCTCCTGACTAATGGGAAAGCTTTTCTTGTTTTCCAAGTTTCCTTGATGCCATTAAATTTGCTAAAAAGGGAGAGTTTGATGCCTATGTTGCTGTTGGAGGTGGGTCTGTAATAGACACCTGCAAAGCTGCCAATCTGTATGCGTCCAGCCCTACATCAGACTTCTTGGATTACGTCAATGCTCCTATTGGGAAAGGGAAGCCTGTCACCGTGCCCCTCAAGCCCCTCATTGCAGGTAAAGAGGAGGGAGGGCAGTGTGTGGAGAGTGGGAGCTAGAAGGAGAGTCTCTCTACCCTTTGTATGATTTACCCACCAAAATCAGTTTGCCAAGACTGTTTCGCCTTCCTGCAGGCTTGCTTCTCCTCTAGTTGCATTCAGCAGCAGTTTGTCTTGTTAAGCAGCATTTGACTCCTTTCACTGAGAAAAGATGTCAAAGTGGAAGTTTCTCCTTGGCCTGTTGGCTTTTCATCAGGGATACCTCTTGAGATTTCTGGTGACCCTATATCCTATATTTTGGTGGCTTTAGTACTCTGTGGTTTTATTTATTTACTATGCATTCCTTATTATTTGTTGTTATCCCCCTCTTTCTTTTTAAGTTCCTACAACAGCTGGAACTGGAAGTGAAACCACAGGGGTTGCCATTTTTGACTTCAAAGAACTCAAAGTAAAAACTGGTGAGGACTTTTTTTCTTGTTGTCTGCTGTGTGAGACAATTGCTTTTCCAATGTCTTCAGTATTTCTCTGCCTTGAAAGAGAGAGATACCGCATGTCATTTCAGGTGTCATTTTATTTCACTGCCACAGGCAAATTTGAAGAGTTTAAAGGTTTCCTCCTTGAATTAAATTTGTAGCAGATTAACATAATGAAATACTTATGTAATACAGTGGATTAGTTTGAAGGGAAAACAGGAAACTAAGAATCTTTCAAGTTCTTACATGGCAGAAAATGCTAATTGCAAAGGAAATTTCTACTTATATTCAGGGTCAACCAACTGTTCCTTATTTCCTCTGTATTTTTGCTTTCTGCTTTTAAGACTTCTGTCCCTTTGTTGTGTAATTGCAACCAAATGTTCCTTTTCCTGACTTTTAAAACCTCAGGCCTGAGATGCTGTGCAACTGAGGAGCACTGTCTCCCCTTGTCCTTTTCATCCCCAGAAAATAAAGGTTAGGGCAGCAGCATCTTAAGCTTCGTAGCTGTTTGGAGGTTTTAATTCTAAATGTGTGGATTTTATATGCAATGCAGTCTGCAGTACTTGGGACCCAAATGGGTGTGCTAAGAAGCTCTGACCATAAGTCTGTATGTAGTCATTCAGTCTGTGCCTGTCTGTCTGTCAGTCCCAAAGCTACATCTGTGCCTCCTTAACCATAATATGAAGGCCTGATATTACAGATGTTGAAGACAGCAATTAGCAATTGCCCTTGATGGTAGGCACAAAGCAGTCTTGCCCTCTGATTGTTCACAGAAGATAGAAATCTCAGAATAATGTTGCAGATGCCATTCAGCATAGACATTTTGAAAGTATGGACCACTCAGGGAGGGTTACAAGTGGGGAGAGAACATCGTCTGGTACAATTCACTTTGGGCAACAGTATCAAATCATGGAACTTTCTTACAGGGACTTCATCATCAGTAAGACTGAAACTCTGATACTTCTTTCTCTCCTCTCACTTTTGCTTTTATCTTCATAGCTTCAAATAATGTCCCCTCATTATTGTTAGGTTTTGAACCTTAAGCTTGTCTTGTCCTGATTTTATTGCAAATAATATTTAACCCATTTTCCTGCCTCAGGTATTGCTTCAAGAGCCATTAAGCCAACCTTAGGCATCATTGATCCTTTACACACATTGTCTATGCCTGAGCGAATAGTGGCCAACAGTGGCTTTGATGTGCTTTGGTGAGTTTTCTGTGTAGGCTGCTACTTGAATTCATTGCAATATTGTATTTGTACTATGATGATTGTAGAAAGAATGTACTTTAGGAGCAGAAAAGGATGATCTTCTTGCTCCCTCTCCTGATCTTGTTAAGGTGATCTCGTTTATACTTTCCTCTTACTTAATATCACTACCTCCCTCAGAATGTATGGAAACAACTCACTCATTTGCAGAAATGTTAATTTTCTGTCACTGGAGATGCTATTTGCTTCTAGGTTGGTTACTGTCAGGGAAAAGGGTCCAAGTGTCGCCTTCTAAGAGATGAAGTAGATGATTAATCACAGTTGCAACTGCATTTAGTGTGACTTGCAGACGTGGCAGGGCATAGAGAACAAGGATTTTCTAATAAAAGCCACGCTGTGCCAACAAAAATTTCTGAAGGCTTGTGGGATGCTGGCAGGTCTTAGCCCATTTATGACCATCTTCAGATCCTTTCTTTTAATGTGTTTTCCACTTGGTACAAAATTTTCTTCACCTTAAACCTACAGCTCTTAGTTGCATAAAAGGCATGTAAGTTTCTGTGCAGAGGGCTAGAGCTCACTTTGCTTCTGGGTGCTGTGTATGTTAAAGTAACAGATGTGCAATGAAGCTGTGTGGTTTCTCAAGCTTGGTGAAGTAACCTGAGCTACGGCATCTGTAGCAGGATTGAGGGATTTGTTCATAGACGAAAAGCATTGGTAATTTCGTCCATCTAAATGTGGGAATGTAAGCAGTGCCTCTTGTTTATGCAGGCAGATTCACAAGTATCTGGAAGGTGAGACTCTTGTCAGTCCCACTTTGCTTAAATACCATACACCTCCTTTTTTACAGGTCAACACTTTTAGAAGAAAGGTAGCTTCCAATGCTCCCAGTGCTAAAGCCTCTTATGGTTCCTGTCCTACAGAAGAGAAACACACCCGGTGCAGATGCACAGTGCTCTTCAGTGCAAAGCATTACAGCCCAGGATGCCAGTGCATCTTAGCCTAACTTTTAGGCATGGTGTGAGCTGATAGACTGTGACTGTGTTTGATTGCCTTCTGTGTGTCTGTTGGAGAGCGAAGTGCTCTGGAGATGCCCCTCCGGCATTCTCCCAGTTGTCTGTGTGACAGTGTTTCTAGTTTGGGTAGCTGTTTAACACCAGAAGTAAATAAGAAGAGCCTGCCTTCAGAGAGCAACAGGGCAGTGAAATGGAGCTGTCACACTTAGATAATGTCATTTTTTGCCCTTACTTTCAGCCACGCTCTGGAATCATACACGGCTCTTCCTTACAACATGCGCAGTCCCTGCCCTTCCAACCCAGTCAACCGACCAGCCTACCAAGGCAGCAACCCCATCAGTGACGTCTGGGCTCTTCATGCTCTGCGCATTGTGGCAAAGTATTTGAAAAGGTAACGTGTTTAACAGCCACCCCCTGTGCAGGATGCCTGGTCTTCAGTGCCCAAAAAGGAATGATTAGAGGAACTTGAATTTTAGGGTAAAATAAGGGAAACCGCTACACTAAACCTTCATTTTCTACCCTGGATTTATCTTAACTAAATAAAAAAAGTTTCCAAATAAAAGTGAAATTGAAAGTAAAATTAGGGTTACTAGTTGTCTTGAGGAAGTAGCTTTTTTATGCCTCTATTTTGTTAGTCCTCAGTTAAAGTTGTTTCAAGCTTCTCATTTAATAAGGGAGCAGCATTCACATATTTAAGAGTCCTCTTTCTGTGACATAAGGAGAATATGCAACAAATGGAAGGAAATAATTACTGCTGTAATTTCTGTGGCCTTCATTGCAAATTAAGATACACATCCATCAAGAAGGTAACCACATGGACTTGCAAATGTACAAAATTATGCACTTCCTGAAAACTAGTTCATACCTAAAAGACCTTCCACTTAGTTTAAATTTTGTCTTTACTGGGAGTTGTTTTTCATCCCTATGACTGAAGTTGTAGCCTGCATACAGTTTTTCTATACCGTGTGCACTTCTGTTAAAGATCTGTGTGGATGTCTTTTTAAAAGGGCTTTGTACAGTACCTATCTAGTCCAAGTAGTTGTTTATTGTAGCTGTGGAATCTGTTTGTGAGACGTTTTCCTCCGTGTCATCAAACTACAGGAGCAGCCTGATGTGTAGGAAGGCAAGGAACGCTGTGCTCTTTCTGGTAATCACAGAATCACAAGGTTGGAAAAGACCTTTAAGATCATCAAGTCCAACCCTTCCCATCCTAAGCTAAACCATATCCCTAAGTACCTCATCTACCCTTTTTTTAAACACATCCGGGGAAGGTGACTCAACCCCTTCCCTGGGCAGCCTGTTCCAGGCCCCGACAACTCTTTCAGTAATTTTTTTTTTCTAATCTGACCCTGCCCTGGCACAGCTTTGTGCCATTTCCCCTCGTCCCATCTCCTGTTGCCTGGCTGAAGAGGCCATCGCCAACCTCTCTACAACCTGCACTGATGACATGGAGAGAAAGCTGGAGCGATCTTGCAGCTGTACACAGGACTGCCAGAGCTCCTAAGTAGAATTGTTTAAACCACTACTGAGGGGAATATGGCTAAATTCACTCTTATTTACTTAGGTTCTTGAAAGGTGAAAGGAAACTTGCCCTTCACTGAACTGGTTTGATCTACTTCCTACTCCAGAAGTAGAATTGTTCTTTGACTGGAGTGTGACTTGGTCCTATCTTCTGTATCGAAGAGGGTTTTGTCTGTCATTCCATAAAGAAGCCCCCTCTCTCTTCTTCATCCTGAATTACAAATCTGTTTGTGAATTCACTGATACCATTGTCTCCATGGTGCACAGAGCCATCAGAAACCCTGAAGACCGTGAAGCAAGAGCCAAGATGCACCTAGCAAGTGCTTTTGCTGGTATTGGCTTTGGCAATGCTGGTGTTCATCTCTGGTGAGTACAGGAAAATGTTAACCCCGTCCAAAGTCAGCTTCTAGCTAGTGTTTCTTTGTTGCTGAATATATGATAAGACACTGTAGCCTGGCCCCTGGTGCAGGGGGAGCTGTGTGTTGTGAGAAATTGATGGGCCCTTGGTGTTAATGTGTATGAGGATTGTGTATTCTGGCTTGTGATACCTAAATCCCATCACATGAAAATTCCAAAATGTGGCCTTCTTTACCTTTCTTGACAGCCAAAATCGTAGTTATGAAAATAAAAAACAATCAACAAACAACAAAACCAACCAACATCAATGCTAATTAAAATGGAGTCTTTTCATGCCAGCTGTTGTGAGACAGCAGTGAGGCTGTTCCTGAACTGATGCGGTTGTCTGCAGGTTTGTCTGTGGGGTAGGCATTCTGCAGGCTGAAGTCACCTGCAATTAATACTGCAAGGCAATGTAATTTCATCTGGGTGACAATCTCAGAGAAGCAAAGCCCAAGTCTGAAATGTGTGGAGAAGTTATTAGCACTCATTGCCTTCAAAGACCTTCCTTTCATTCCTTTTGTTTAAGCAAACCCACTCTTTGATTACACTTTAAAATTAAGGTTTATTTTTCTCAGGCAGTGTGATCAAGTAGGGATGCAGATGATGCTATTTTTTGCATATCTGTATGGCTTTAGCAACTGTATTACTTCAGCTTGGTCAGTGGAGTAATACAACTTCACCTTCACAAAGTAAGGAGGCGCTGGTTTTTGCAGCGAGGTCCCTAAGCTGCAGAGGGATGAGGGTTGTCTGTACCTAATATCCATACCATACCTTTTGAATACCTATACCTAAGAGACTTGCATACAGAAGACTGACTGCACAAGGGACTGAACACCTGAAAACCAGGAGAGATGCCCTAACTACTTTCTCTCTGCTCTTTATTCCAGCCATGGAATGTCTTACCCTATTTCTGGTTTGGTGAAAACTTATAAACCAAAGGATTATAATGTGGATCACTCTTTAGTGGTAAACCTGATTTCTTTTTTTTTTTTGTATTACCTGTTTCAGTTCTCTGTTATCTCACATGAATGAACAGCAAAGCACATAGAAGTTGAAAGTACATGTCCTGTTGATGTGATTATTTTATTTTATTGTTTTTTTCCCCTTCTGTTTCTTTTTCCCCAGCCACATGGCCTTTCTGTGGTGCTGACATCCCCAGCAGTGTTTGCTTTCACAGCACAGATACGTCCTGAGCGGCACTTGGAAGCTGCAGAGATACTAGGTAGGAATCTCTATGGATCCAGATTACTCCTAGAAAGGAAATTAATTTCAAAATGTCTTTTTGGAGGGAAAAAAATGTACAAGCAATTGTAGTTGGCTGTTGCAGGGTTTTTAAGTTTAAAAAACAAGATTCTGGAGTCTAAATTACTTACAAGGCAAACTTTGGTAGAATAATGCTCAAATTCAATATTGGATGATGTAGTTAGAGAAACAAGTTGGAGAAATCTGCTTCTTGGTGAGACAACTGGACAGCTGAAATTAACTGTAGATCTGTTATCAATCAGGACAGAGTAGCTGTGATCCACATCTCCCTTGGTGCTTTCCAGAGAGTAATTACTTTAGAATAAATACTATAAAACAAAGCAATGCTCAGGTGCACCTGTTAGCTAAAAGAAAGCATTTTGCCTAACACATTCCCTGTTGTGGCCATTAATTAGGACAGAGTGGTGTTCTGAAGCACTCGTGCTTTTTCCCCATGGCATGCAGTCATGGGGGTTTGTCTTTCTAACATAGGGCTAAGCCTGTCTGTAGGTGTTGGAAATTCTCAGTGGCCAATGTCAAGGGAAAGCACGAAGTAGCTGTTCTGTGGATGCATCAGTGATGACTCAGAAGTGGGTTAATGAATGAAGTGGCCTTTTCTGCTTCTTAGCAGAATAAAAGTAAAGGCTGCAACCCGAGAGCTCGTTTGAAGATTAACTTTCATGCAGTGCTTGCTATCTGTGCAGCACATCGCTGGAAGGTGCCTATAGAAAGGGTACCTCTTCACTGCCCCTGCAGCGTGACTGTGTGTGATCTCCAAACTGTTAGCAGTCTAGCTGTGAGAGCATGACTCTGTGTCAGGTTAGTGCATGTATATCTAAGGTCAGGCTTGCTGTCTGCACTAGACTGTATTGTAGCTAAACTGCTGCTCATACCCATGCTCACTGATGAGCAATCACAGTTGCATGCACAGCGGTGTAGAGAGTAGAGAGAAAGTGGTTAGGGCAGCTCCTGGCATCTGGAAAACTTGTGTTCTGTCCCTTGTATGGTCAGCCTTCTGTATGCCAGTGACAGCAATCCGGTCACATGTATGACTTCCTTGTCTAAGTAATCTGAAAGCATGGTGGGTTTCAAGAAAGAGCAGGACTTGTATAGATGGTGAAAATACCACAGTATTTTAAAGAGCATGTAAACCAAAATGGCTGTAAAAACTGTGTTGTGGGGGAATTTCATTCATTTTATAAATGTTGGCTCTGGAGTTTGTTCAGCCTTCCTCCCAAGTATGCAGTTCTGCCTGTTGTCAAAGCCAGAACACAAAGGTAGGTGGAATCATATACTGAGCTGCAAAGTGTCTGTGTTCCTGTAGAGATAACACAGAACTCAAAGTAGACAAAGAAAATGTTTCTGGATATCTGGTCAGCACAGCATATAAGAGAATTTGAACTCTGGCTCCTTCAATTTAAAACAAGTGGTTGAAAAGCAGTTCCTTTAGGTTTTGTGATGTGAACTCCTGCCATATAATCTGTCTCTAAAAGCTCTGTTAATTTTCTCAATAGAAATTTAAACTGTTATTGCCTGTCTTGCTGTAAAGGGACTTTGCTGAAAAGGTCACATGGAACTGAATTTGTAAATTCCCACCTGGGGCATCTACTTGGGATTCCAGTCCTGAGTCCAACTGACTACAGTAGTTGATTCAAAGCTGTCATGTTGCCAAATGCAATGACTAAGAAGGTATTTCATGACATGAAGCAGATTACTAAATAGTTATGTTGTGTGTATTTACAGCTGTGAATTTGGGAACAGCCAGAAAAAGCTTAATACCTCCCTGGGTGGATTCTTACATAGTTGAAATAGGTGTGTGTGTGGCCAGAAATTTTCTAGTGCAACCAAAGACTGATATGTCCTTTTGGTTGAGCAAAAAGAAAGTACTAGCACTATATTAGTATTTTAAAACTACCTTTCATGTTTAGTATCCTTTTTTTACCTCCTCCTTTCCCTTCAGTATCTGAAGATACTGGATTTATGTCCCAGTTACAGAAAAACCCAGGATAAACTCAGACTGCATCTCAATAGCATAAGACTTCGTACAAGACTCTCTCATACCTTATTTATCAATTTCTCCCAGGTATTATCTACTGCAGTACTACCAGTCATGCTACCCGAATATCTGAACTTCTCAAATGAGTTTATTAGTCTCCTGTTCACTTAAGCTCCTTTGAATGTTACACTGAACTGTGTGAGGATCACAGGAAATATTTTCCCTTTAGCTGTGCTGTGCTCTTACTCATTGCTCAGTATGGCACTTGGTCCTAACATAGTTCTGGTGTCACATCATTGAGGTTACACAGAGAACAAATTTAGCTCAGCTTCCTTTGAAAAGAAACCATAAAGAGGAATCTGTCATCAATCTGAACGTGGTTTTATTACTACTTTTAAGTAAGTCCTAACCACTCATTGAAGAAAGGGAAGCAAGCTATTCTGTAAGAAATGTTGGTAAGATTTCATTTTCTAGTGCTGCTTTTGTTATTGTTCAGTACATGTTTCAAAGACACTGGTTCCTCCTCTTCAGTTCAACGTTGTCCTACATATGTCAGCACTTACTCAAATAGCATTGTTTAGGGTTCAGTTAACCCCCTGAACACTGCCCTGTCATGTCCTGTCCCTCTTAGCCTGCAAGCTCTAGTCCTCTACACTTTGAGTGTCTAGTTGAACAGAACAGCCGGTGGTTTCTGTGTCCTCTAGATGTCAGCAAACTCAAGGCCTTAAAATAAAGTTAGTGTTTGGCACACTGTCCATAAAAATAAATGCCACTGACGTTCATGCCTGAGCTTCTTTCCTCCCAGCAGTTAGCCAGGCTGAAAAGTGCTTCTGGCTGTAAGTGCAGAGGGAGAGGAGGTTAACCTCGTGCGGCAGTTAGTCGTTCTGGCAGCAGTCACCTGCTTCTGGTTCTATCTCACCTCTGACAAACTCTACCAGCTGCAACATGGAGACTGATTCCTCTCATTGCACGTTGCTTTTAGGGCAGTGACTGTTGTGCATGGATATGTATTCAGCTGATATTATGATTAAATTAAGTCCAGAACAGGCTTCCTCGGCGCTCTCCACCCTACAGTCAAGGCATTATGTCTTATTTTAGGAGCTGACATCCGCACTGCCAGAATCAAAGACGCGGGGTTTGTTTTGGCAGACACACTCCGGAAATTCCTATTTGATCTGAATGTTGATGATGGCTTAGCTGCAATTGGTTACTCTAAAGCAGACATCCCTGCATTAGTCAAAGGCACTCTGCCTCAGGTAAGACAGAAAGCAAAACAGTTTTTCTTGTCAAATAAAATAGAATAGATGTCTTTTTTTTTTTTTTTTAAACAGAACTGTTTCTTTTCAAGCAAATGTTATTTCTAGTCCTACATGAAGGCAATTAAAATGGAGAAAGTTATGGATAGTCAACTGTATTTTGTTTCTCTGCACAGTTCAGCTTTTTCTTTTCTATGAGATGGAGTGCACGCTGCAGTCTGTTCTTCACATTGATTCAGAAAGAACAGCTAGGTGTTTGGGTTTGGTTTCTTAAACACCACATTTTTTAAAAAGAGGATGTTTTTCATAGGCCTTTTCATAACTATCTCTGTTAATTATGTATGCAGGATGGGTTAATACCAAGTGCTATCTGGTAAGAGCTCACTTTGCATTAAACTTTTCCATATTGAGAAGTTGCACTTTTCTTCCCAGATGGCTTTTTTGTTCCGTTGACCCCCATCAGAATTTGAAATAAGGTCCCCTGGGATGATATAGATTAAACTTGTAATTCCCTTTGTTGTTTCAGTGCTCACAAAGACACTGCAAAAAGCAACACACCCCTCCAAAAGCAAAATCTAGTGTCAGTTTGATTCATATGCTATGGACTGCTCTGTCTGCTTAGGATTTATTTCCACTAAATAGCAAGGGAAATAAACGTTGCGGAGAAAATGGAAAATTTTGTAGCCTGAAAGGTTATTTGCTTTTTACAGCAGCACCTCTTGCCCTTCTCATTCATAAATCTCAGAGCAGCTTACAACAGGGGGTAAATATTAATATTCCTGTTCTATACCTGAGAAAATGGCACAAAGGTGCAACTGTTCAGGATCACACACAACCGAACAGTGGCAAAGCCGGGAAGAAAACTAAGGTCTCTGACCACCCATTGAATAGGTTACACATATAAGCTATTACGGGGTGTTTGGGAGGTTTGTTTTGATAAATTACTTTCCTTTAAAACAAATGGGTTTGGGTCATCACAACCACATCTAACTGAAAGCATGTTTTGCATAGCTGGGGGAGGGGAAAGGTTCTTCGCCCGAAGAAGTTGAAGGGTTAGTTTGTTTGATTAGCTCAAACTAACTTTTAGTTCATTTGCTGTCATCTTACTACACTAATGATTAACTGTACTGTGTAAAATTGATGACCTAATGGTTTCTTAAATCTCATCTTTGTATGAGATGTAGCATGATGAAGATGTATTGGCTTTCCTGCATAGTCCTGTTACTACTCACAGAGGTAGCCTGTACAGTTTAGTCTTCCTTTCTTTTCATACTGCATTCACTTGCTTTTGGAATACAGCACTGACCCATCTGTGTCGTCAAGGCAATGTGGTGCAGCAGTGATAGCAGTAATAGCTGTGTGGGGTGGGTTCCACGCTGTGAAGTACATGCTGCAGAAAAACAAAACTAATCTGTTCTGTCTGCAGGGATTTGGGGTGGGAAATCTACTGGGACAAACACTTATATTTGAAGTTAAACCAGAATTTCATTTTCTTTTCTGAGCGAGTTTAGTGAAATGGATCCTGTTTGCAGGCAGCAGTGAGTCTAGCAAAGAAGGTGCTGATCTAAGATGGCCAGCCCTGTGATGGTATTTGGGGGGAGGTGGAGGGTACTAGAGATGAGAGAAGGTGGAAGGGCTGTTCTCTAGCCCAGCCACCCCCTGCAGACATCCCACAGGCAGCTACAGTGGGGCTGAATGGCTGATGAGCCAGGAGTAGCTCATTTTTGGCACTGTACCAGAATGGACTGAGTCAGACTGGGTGTGCTGGGGCCTTGCTGTCTGGGCACCAGCAAATACCAACAGGCTTGTGCAGAGGGAGTGCTGGTGCCTCTGTGTCGAGGCGCACAGGAGGAGCATCCGTTTGCAGCCTTCTGTCGACACAGCTGGGAAACGCTACAGTCTGTCAGGGTGATCATCTCCTCTCACCCCCTGCGACTTCACAGATGACTCAGTCCAAAACTGCTGCAAAACTGTGATCTGGCCCAGAGTGTCCCAATAGAAGCCTGATGAATTTACTGAGTACTGAAGTGCTGAGTTGTTGCACTCTGCATTTGTGAGTCTGAAAAGAAACAGCGTGCTTTTCCCCTAGTGCTGTTTGAATGTTCCATTTGGTTTCAAAACTGCACAGAAGGATCTTAGCCTTTTCTTTGGCTGGGTGTGTGTGTGTAGCAGCGCTGGTTAGGCACGAGGAAAGAGGTGTCATTTGATTGCTACTGCTGCACCAGCAAAGCTTCCCATGTAGGTGAAGTTATGCACAAAAAGCTGCACTTCTCAGACTCATCACAAGCCGTGCTGAGCATGATGATAAAGTGAGTGTCTCGCAGCTGAGTACTCCACCATGCAAGGCGAGTATTTCACGTGTTAAATTCACAGCACGGTGGCTTCTCTTGCTCTGTAACCACATCCAGCCTGTCCACAAATTGTAGGTCTGTGGGTTGAGAGGTCAGTGGAGCAGCTGCAGCGTTGCACCGCAGCGTTGTGCTCCACAAGCAGTGTGTTCTCTGCTGCAGAAGGCGTCTGAGCTGAACCTCCCCTGAGGCAAGGGGCTGGAGGAGCCTCTTGCTCAGCATCCCTCTTGGTGTGTGAGACAAGGGACCTAGCAAATGACATCCACTGTCTCACATGTGAAAAAGGGGGTGGGAAATTTAGAGCTTTTACTGGGACAGGCTCTTTCATGAGGGAGATGTTGAAGCAGGTTCTAGCAGAAAGAAACTCCATCTTGCCAAAATGCACCACGTCAATCCAAAGATAACACGTTCCTAGTGTAGGCCTGGCCTCTGCCTTTGCAGGTGCTTGTAACTCTCCCCAGTCTTTCAATAAATGTTGAAGTGATTGATTGCTGAAAGCGTGGAAGTACTGATCATAACCAGTATGTTAATGTCCGGCCCTTCCAGCTGAGTATTCCTGCAGTGACAAATACCTGCACCAGCACAGCTCCTCATCCCTTCTGAATTGCCATTCCTGCATGTGTGGTGGTTTTGTGCTGCAGAGCAGTGAAGGGTCTCCCGGAGCTTCAGTCAGTGGGACCTTGGCACGCCAAAACTCTGTTGAGTCACCATCCAAATCGAGACCAACCACAACTGTTTTGTATTCTGATTCCAAAGTGTCAGGCTATTTATTGAGCGGTTTTACTTCTGTCCTTTGCACTGTGTCTTTTTTTTTTTTGGAGCTTGAGTTGCAAGCGCTGTCTGCTCTCCTCATCTGTGGCAGTTCCTGGGCTTTGAGAGCTGTTGTGTTTGTGTTTGGAAAATCTCGGTCCCTAAAAACTGACCTCTTCGTTCCAGTGCCAGGAAATGAATTTTAAAATGGACTGCATTCCCAGGACACTACCCACTGCTGTACTGACATCTGTGACTGGCAGGACCTGTGTTTGAAGTACTTGACTTTGCAACTGAACTGCATTTTAATCTTACTTCTGTGGATCTAATTACAGGCAATTTAAACTAATATATTCTTGAAAGTACTATGCAGTTGATGATGCTTCAACATTAATGACTTGATTACTTATTTGCAAAACCTTGTTATTCTCTATGAAGGACATTAGTTAGCTATGTTTGATTAGTTTTATTTGCAACCTCCTGTAATCAGCTTTTCTTTAATCTTGCAGGAGAGAGTCACTAAACTATCACCACGCCCCCAAACAGAAGAAGACTTATCCGCCCTCTTTGAGGCTTCCATGAAGCTTTATTAGCTTCACCGTTTTGTTTTGGAAAGTGTGCTCTATTCTAACACAAAGGTAATTTCTTATAGATATGGGGCTGAATTTGTTTAGAGAATGGAAGAACTTGTGTGTCTTTGATTTCACTGCCAAAAGGTCAAGTAATTAATCTTTAACTAAATGGTGCTCCGAAGTGATGGCTTTACTCTGGCCTTTTCTTCTTGCTCAGCAGTCAGTGGTATTAACTTGCATAAAAGTTGGAGCAGACTTCTCGCCTTCCTGAGGGCTTTCTTGTGCTTTAGGGGTGGTCAAAGGTGGAAACATGGTTTAAGGGATATTCCAAAACAGTTTGCAAGTTTTGGTTTTAATTAAAGTTGTCTGTGATTTTGTTATAAGAAGTCACACTGAGATATAATTTGGGGCATTTTTAAATAGGGAAGGGGAGTTACCTTGTGGAAAATGTCAGCTGGATGTATTCTGTCCTTTTACCATCTGGCTACACCGAGAAGGCTACTGAACTGGGGTGCATTTCGTTGTTTGGTTAAGAAAAAAAACCCCACACTTTATACGTGTTTGGAAGAGGCTTCCTGAATCTGCTTTGGGGTAAAATTTTGGCATTTGTTGTCAGGTATTTATCTCTCCTTTTAAGTTCTATATGAAATGTTCATAGGAGGAGCAAAACCAGAGTGAGGCAAGAGGAACTCAAGAGGAACCACGGAACAGCAAGGCATCATTTTATCTCTGGAGGCTCCCTTTTCCTGCGGTGTTCTGTGGAAAGAAACTATGAAGTCCACTCTGCTTCCTGGTTGCAGCCATTGCTTCTGCTGAGCTGCTGCAGACACTGTCACCCCGAGCACAGCCACCGCCCTGAGGAAGTGGCAGGGTGCTGTGGTCGGGTATTAAAGAGCGGTGGTGTGGCCTATGGCTGCACCGCGCCCCGCTGGGAGCCCTGGCTAACCCTGGGAAGGGGTGTGCACGTTCAGAGCAGCTAACCAGCTGGTTGACTGTCAACTGAGAAAGGGAAGTGGGAAAGGGAGAAATGAAACTGAAATTTTAATACTATTTTTCTTTTTTTAAAAAGTGCACGTGGTGGTGTGTACAGTTCATTTAAATCAGATTCTGCTTCACGCTGGACCCTTTTAGCATCTGATTCATGCAGCTACCACAGCACCAGATAAACGTGAGAAGAACCCCAGAACCTCTCTTGTGCTTATTTCTTTTTGTCTTCTTATTTCTTTCAGTCATGCTGATGAAGTAAAAAGCTCTGTTCTTAGACCTTTGCCACCTTGTGTTTGTCTGATACAGCTAGTGCTAGCCTAGAACCCGAGGACAGTTGACATCAGATCTGTTTTAATGCTCAGTTGCAATAGGTGGATGGATACTGGTTGAACACTGGAAATTTTAATCACAGAATGGGCTTAGTGGTGGTAGGGACTGTACTGCCAGTATGCCTTAGCCTGTGCTGGAGCACACATTTGATTTCCATGTCCTTCTGAATCTTGTCCTCTGCTGAAACTGCCCACAAGAATCTCTGTCACAAAGGCTGACGTAATAGCAAGGGGTGAGGGATTGGTTTTATTGTACTGTGCAAAGCTGCCATGCCCGAAAAATCCCCAATTTTTTGTCAAAATGTTTTGTGTATGATCTTCTGGCCTGTTTCATCCTTCCACTCCTGTCCTTCCTGAGGCTGAGAGCAGTACAGAGTCCTGGGGAGATTCTCTGGTTTTTTCCAGGAGCCTAATTCATGACAGCCATGCTGTGTTTGGGGAAAATATACTTTGTGGGGAGCCAAACAGCACGTGGGTTTCATCACTGCAGCAGAGCACTTGGATGGGCTACTTAGGAATGTGTGGTATTTCCTTCCAGCACGTGTTTTATTTGCCATTTATGCCAGTGTGGCAGTTATTAGCAGGCTGCATTTTCAACTGACAGAAACTTCCTATACCAGGTAACCCACAGCTCTCACTAGTCTTTAAATTAAGCCTCACACCCCCCTCCAACGTAGTTGGTTTTATCCATATTTTGTAGCCTAGACAAAGACTTTGACATAATACTGAACCCAAGGTAAGCAGATGGTGCTGTAAGAAGGGATGTTTCTGGTTCCCACATCCATTTGGCAGCATCAAGGTCGTTGACTGGCGTAAACTGGTTGTGAAATCTCACTTGTGGACATCAGCTGCACCAGTGTTCTCCCACCACCAGTTATTAGTTGCTAGCAGAAATTTTCTGAGGAAAAGTCAGGGGTGCTCAAGTGGCCCCACGGTGCTGCCTCTCAGGTAGTGATGGTGTGGCAGGGGTCACTCCCTGGATCCTGGGCAAGGGGAGTTTTATTCACCACTGAAGAGTAACTGGGTTTTTCATGTGTTACCTTACAAAATTACTCTGTGTTAAGACAACATGGTTTATCAAATACATCCCTGTCTTTGACCCTGTAATTGTGAGTGCCCAGCGGTGGGTGTGAAATCTGGGTAGCTTTTTCTGGGACTCCTGGTACTGCTCTGTTACTCCAGCCCACTGGGATGGATCTGTTACTGCCTTCAGGTGGCACTGAAAGTCAAATAACAAGTAATACTGTACTTGCTGTAAACACAAGCTCGTTTGAAAGTGTTTGAGTGTGGTGTTTAACTGTCACATTATCTTCAATCCTGTGAAGTTACTATGAAGCAAAACCAGCCTGAGATAACAGGCTGTCAGTAGCTTCACAGACCACAATGACTCCTCCTGCACTTGCCTGGTGAGCTCGGTGCTGTGCAGACAAAACCAGTGAATCGTGGGTGACAACCAAGAGCGGTTGTAGAGGTTTTCCAGAAATAGAAGCATCCAAACTGCTGCACAGTATTTTTGTAAATATTTGTGACAGCTTCTTGCACACCTCACTCTGTGTGCTCAGTACATAGTCATAACTATTATTGCATGTTTCATGACAACACTATCAATCCTTGTATGACATACTTGTTAGCAGTAGGGCTTGTATAGTCTCCTCTTCCTTGTGGATTCAGGGACTTACTTTCTGCTTTAAACATCTGCCACTATCTAAAAGGGTTTGTCAGTTTGTGTAAAGGAAAACAAATGCCTGGTTTATGTAGATCATGGGGGGGGGTTAGTACGTTTTAAGTAAGCACAAATGGCAGCTATTCAATCATGACAGGCTTCAGGCATTCCTGTTACAACAGGAATTAACTATGTTCATGATTCTTGACATGGACATGGACCTGCTACTTCTCACCACCAGTCCTGTACTGAGTGGTGTGCAGGTATCACAAACCGGACCCGGGCCCCTCTGGTCCCCCTTCAGCCAGTCTGCAGTGATAGACTCACGGAATCTCCTGAGTTGGGAGGGACACATAAGGACCATCGAGTCCAACACAGGACCCAGGCTCCACACAGGGCCAGCCAAGTCAGAGCACGTGACTGAGTGCATCACCCAGACGCTTCTTCAACTCAGTCAAGCTCAGTGCTGTAAATGCAGGGTTAGCTTTGGGAGCAAGTATGGACAAGTGGACATGTAGTGCTGGTGATAACAGCTTACCAGTGGGTATAGTTTTATCTGGAGTACAAAATGGAAAGCCCACTCCCCTCACAAGGTACTGGGAGCTCACAGCGTTGCTGCTTGGCATCAGTAGAAATGAGGGCAGCTGGTAGAGTAGTTTGTTCAGTCCCTTTTTCCCTTTTTCTCTTCCCGTTCCAGTGCTGATTTTCCCATCAGTTAAAGCAAAAAGAGAATGAAGCAAGAAGTACCTAAACAATGTGCTTAGACCTGCTAAACCTCTCACCATCATCTTGTGTGAATACACCTGGAAGAAACCACAAACAGGTTGATGCTTATACTCCATCTTCAATTTAAGGCAGGGTGCCAAGGCTGTCCTGTCTGATGACCGGCTTTCCATCCCCTTGAGACCTGAAAAATGGATGAGAAAGAGTGATGGTTGAGAGACACAGCCAAGCTCTGTCTAGGCGCTTTCCATAACCCCTGAGTAAATCAGCTTAAGCGTGGCAGCGCCCCAGGCCATGTGCAGTGTGCCTGGGTTCACCAGCTCCAATCCCTGGCTGCGTTAAGCGTGTCTGTGCAGAAGGGGCAATGCAGCAGGAGGCCTAAAGGTATGGTCTCCATTTTTCCTCAGACCATCCCAGTGTGCTCCCTACGTAAAAAGGGACTTATTCTAAATGCAAGCACGAGGTAGCAAATACACAGAGTGACATGACCGTTTCCCTGATCCCCCCAGGAGCGGTAGCAGTATGCAGACTCTGTGTGTGCTGCAGCATCAGCCCTGGGCAGTGGGAAGAGGGTCTTTGACACCTACCCACCCCTGTGAATCCTGCCTGGAAACTGGTTTCCATCTCTGACTCATTACCAGGCCACCTGCAGAAGAGGTTCCTCTTTGAGCAGTGGTGTGGCAGGTCTGACAGTGACTGAATTTGCCAAGGCCTGGGCTCTCTTCCTGCTCACTGTTTTCCTTTCCCGTGGGCATTTGCCTTTGTATGTACCCTCAGCATATGTCTGAGAAATCACACAGGCTCAGTCTGTTACCCAGTGTTTAGTGCCTATTATTACTGTGTAGCTGTCGATGAGACTAAGCAGAAACTTCCACTGTTGCTCTGAATTTCTCAGGGAAACACACAAAAACCCCAAACCCAAGACTACCATTAGAAAGGCTGCCCTTAGACACAACATTTCGGAGCACAGTTTTATGTTTTGCCAGTTCCAGGCTCCCATTAAATAACCCACCAAAATGCCATTTTCTTTTTTTTCCTGCTGTACTGGAACAGCTGCCAGGAGTGAGTTGGTAGAAAGTGTTTTACAGCCAAATAATAACAATAAGAGGAAGAACCATTTGACACAGCTCAATGGAATGTTAATCGGGGTCTTGAGTTAACTACTTTCCCCGTATTAAGAGAGGGGATTAAAAAAAAATACTCTCAGTCCTTGGTTTCTTTGGAGAAGCTACATGTACATGATTTTCAGAGAACTTTAAATGCCACAGAGGGCAGCAGGTATTTTCCCTATTTCTCTGAGCATGGGAATTAAAGGGGGAAAAGTTAATGCACATCCATGAGGTGTCAGAGTTAAGTGAAGGCAGAGGAAATGTGATCTATCCTGTGGAGATCCACGTTAATTCATGTCATGCTGCAGAGCCCCAGAGCTTGGTTCTGCCACCGCGGACGCTGACAGCACATATGCCACCAAAGTCAACGGAGCGGCACCAGAAAGCTGTCTGTGCCCACGCTGTCATCTGAGCTCTGGTAAATCTTTAATTTAATCTAAATTCTACTCTGTCATGAAAGATATATATCCTAGCACAAACACTGGTTTATTGATGCGGAACTTCTCCTCCGTCTTCCGTGACTTGCAGTGACTTTGACCTACTTGCACAAAAGCACTTGTGCTCTTCCTGGGGTATGCTATTTGGGTGTTTGACCATCCAGCCTGAAATTAGCAACTTGACATTGAAATGCTGATTTACACCTGCAGTCAAATGGATAACACATGTTAAAGACCGATTGTCAGCAGCTCCAATACGTTATCGCTTCATTTTGCGGCATTGTTGCTTGCCTTTATGGGGTTTAAGGAAGCCTTTGTGGCATTGTTGGTGTGCCTGTGGACACAGCTGTGGGGGGCTGACGCTGTGTGTGGACTTTGTCATTTATCTAAAAGCTGACATCACCTTCGGAAAAATCACCGTGAAAGCTTGGATGTTTAAGTGTTGCTGTATGTTTTCTGGCCGCGTTGGAAATGAAAGACACTTTTTTTGCTGGCATAAAAACCAGTTACCATTGAATAACTTGCTCTTTTGACCTTTTCACCTTAAGGAAGATTAATGGTCATTTAGATCAGAACTTCCCCCCTGATCAAGGGTCTGAAAGCTTTGGGGATTCAGACGGACAAAGAAAGTCTTTTCACCTCTAGGTCACCAGCACAGACCTGTGGTGTCTCTCTAGTGACCATTAGATGGTTGCTCAGTAGATTATGTGCCAGAGTTGGTGGCCACAATCCATTTTCCGATGGACAGGTCCCTGCCTCATGAAAGCTGTTCCTGCGTGCTTCTCTGGGCCATTAGAAATGGGAATTAACGTGCACAGAGCCTGAATCGCGCTTGCCTTGCTCTGCTAAAACTTCAGAGCCTCTGTAACACTTAATTCAGCGCATCATCCCTCTCTGGAGTCATCGTTCCGGGCCAGGAAGGGTTGAAGCCGTGTCAGTGCTGTGCTGCGAGCGGTGGCACGTCGGTGTTCCCTCCTGGAGGGCTGCAACCTCGGCTCCCGCTTCTGCAGCCAGCGGGTCCCATTCAGACACGCTGGCAGAGGTGCTGCTCCTGTTTCTGGCAGGTAGGACCTCTGAGAAGAGCATGTCCCTTCACACATCCCTCTCCCGAGTTTAGCTCCTAGTGCGGTCCAGCTGATGTATTTCGTACCTCCTGTGTTTGCTTTTTACATGGAAGTCCTAAAATTAAGACTACTTAGTTGGTAAAACAGCACAGAGCCAGGGGGCAGGTTTTGACGGTAAAGTAACCGTTTGTGACTTCTCCTGTCAGAAATTATAACGTCCAGGGACCTGCCCAGCAGAGACGAGCTAAAAACACCAACCCACCAAACAAAGGCGGTGTGGGGTGGGCTGATGGGCGCTAAAGGTCTAAGCATGTCCTTCAGTGGATCCAACTGCACATAGCAAGCGAGGCATCGGGAGAAAAGCCTGACCTGGGTGCAGACGTACTCATGCAGTTGCTTCCAGGTGAGGCATCCAGCCTTAACAATTAACATGCTTACACACCAGGGAGTATAAGAAGTTGAAGAGGTAGGACCTGGGAGTCTACCTCTTTTGGGCTGACCAGACTGAGAGGATATAGAAACACCAGACTTCAGGGCAACATCTAAGAGGAGAATGAGGTGAGGTGCTGGAACAGGCTGCCCAGAGAGGTGGTGGATGCCCCGTCCCTGCAATTGTTCAAGGCCAGGTTGGATGGGGCCTTGGGCAACCTTGTGTAGATCCAGGCCTGGAGGTTGGTGTCCCTGCCTGTGGCAGGCGGGTTGGAGCTCTGTGATCCTTGGGGTCCCTTCCAACCGATGCCATTCTATGATTCTATGATTCTATGAATAAGCATTTTACCAAACATTGTAAAAACCTGACAGGCTTAGAATCTAAAATTACAGTAGTTAATAAGGCAAAAGTGCCACATGTATTGTAAAGGCCCCAGAAGCTCTTTCCCATTCCCTTTTGGGTTTCTTGCTCCCAGGCTTACCCCTGTCTGGTGCTTTCCTTGTAGTGGACAGAGCCACTGAACAGATTACAACTGGAACTGCATTAATCAAGGTAAGTGTTTAAGTGTAAGGCCTAACAGGTCAGAGAAGAAAGACAAGTAGAGATCATCAGTTCTGTGAAAATCAAAGATCTCAGAGGCAGCGTGACTTCAGAAGGACTGACCTCTATGTAGCTTATGAGCTTGAAAATCCTCTCCTATGTATTTGCAGCATTAATTCCCCTTGTTATCTGAGGTGATCTACTCTAATCAGATTCCTACAAACAAGTCGGGTACTTAGGGCAGAAGATCTTTGACACCCTTGCTGGCAGCGTCACCAGAGAGGCCAAAGGCCAAACCGGCGGGGAGAGCAGATAACCCGCTTCAGCTCTCCAAAAAACATTTTAGAATAATGGGCATCAGGAGGAGTGTCCCAGCTTCCCCCTCCAGGCTCGTGGCTGTGTGTTCTGAGGTCAGTCAGCGTGCGTGTTGCACAAGTGCTGCCCCAGAAGTCTCGCAGTTGAAAGACGCAGCGATTTCACACTGGTGCTCCCACTCTGTTCTGAAACCCCCTCTGTCCCAGTGCCATCTCCTGTGCTGTCTTGCTGCGTCACAGAGACACCATAGCTGGAATCTGGATCAGAAGTGGACTCATAAATTTGATCCTGCTTCTGTGTCTTTGGAACAGCTTTTCCTACGTCCTATTTTCTCTGTTTCTAGCAGTGGGAGTGCTCCAAAGGCCAATAATGATGGTCCTTGGTTTAAACACAACCTCATTTTCACACAGAACTGGAGCCAGAGGAGGCAGTGCCATCTGATACCCTCCAAAGACCTTCATCCCTCAGAGCACGTGCGGAGCACGCGGCAAAGGGAGCTTGATGGCTGTGTGAGGACACGCTGGAGACAAGTGAGGTGACAGTTCAGGTTGCCTCATTCTTCAGACTTATCCATGGGAGAAATCCTAAGCAGTTTGTGCCTTGCTACTCAGTGCAGTGGATTTTCCTCCATATGGTGTATGCGGTTGCAGCAAGAGGGCTACCACTGCACAAATCCAGTGGGACAGACTTTGGTTAATGCATTTGTTGGTCCAAAAAAGGTTCTGTTTGTATCAGGAGCCAGTAGTCAAAATAATCATAAAATGTTTTAAAGGGAAAAAAAAAAGGGGTGGGTGTGTGTGTGGGAAAAATCCCCATCCAAAAATGATTCTGCTTTATCAGGGGAATAAAGACCTCACCGATCAATTAGCTTGAAAAATAATTAAATCAAGGGCAAATGTAATTAAAGTTCGGCATCTCAATAAGCTGTTGTTGCCACTGCCTGTTTTGGACATGCTGCTCTTTTGTTGACATTTTTAATGCTCTCTGTGGATTACCAGTACATGACCAGTGCAGGGAAGCTTGTTAAGCCTCCACGTGCTCGGCCTGGCCCTAGCCTTAATGCTGGCGCAGGGCAATCCCCGCTGCTGGCACCGGCTCCGCGGGACTTGAACCTTGCAGCGCTGGGCATTGTGCTGCTCCCCAGCCATTGTATGGACTTACTCAAGTGTGTTTTACAAGCTTAGGGCAAATTTGTGAATGTCCAATTATCTATATGTAACATTTTTAAGAGGAGCCAACCAGGCTCTGTTGGTTTTTTCCTCAGGGTCTTGCAGTATCTTTCGGTAACTGGTGGGGGGATGCTGTCAGCCTGGCTTCCAGGTCTGGCTGGTGTTTCCTTTCCTGATTAGCAGAGGAGTCTGTGCACTATCCCTTTCAAACCGCACTTTTCAAAGTGCATTCCTCACTCCTGGTCCCCTACAGCGAATTTAAAGTTCAGAATGTTTTTTAAATGCCTTGATCATACACCCATTTGGGTGAAATCTGTTCTGGCAGCTTCCAGCCAGATGCAAGCTAAAATGCTGCTTTTAAAAATCCTTCACTTATTTACAGACCTTTCACCTCTGCAGTGCTGCTTTAATGTTGAACTAGTTCTGCTGGCTGCTGGAAGTAGTAGATGAAGTCAGAAGGTGAGAAAAATAACAGATGATGTATGAGAAGCTCACTTTATATTTCGCTGTGGGTTTTTTGTTTTGAGAGGGTGTTTGTTGGTTTTCCTTTTCAGCCACTGGCAATTGTGATTCTGTGGCCCTAAAATGAAACAGAGCGCTTTTCCCTCCATGAAAGAACCTTCTGCATTGCGTGACACCAAAGTGTTTTAGAGTGAATGTCTGTGGTATGCACGTGCAGTCTTATCCCATCTTCATTTTTAATAGTTAACTGTGTACCTCTGGTTCACAATCCTATTCCAAAAATACCTGGGGTTTATCCTTATCATGTTGCCCAGCTAACAGCAAGAAATAGGCTCGAGTAGCTCAGCAGGGATTAGATTCGCCTCTTACGCAACAGAGTGCAAGATGCAGGGAGAAGCCAGAGACCTGCCTTGGGAAGAGCTCTGTGCTCTGCAGGCCAGGGAATCCCTTGGCAGCATCCCTTGCGTATGCAGAGAGTACCAGGATGCTTCCCACTGACTTCAGTGGAAGAATGCTGTGCTGGAAGGGTATTCATTTGTTTGCAAAAGCCTGGATGAATGCCTAGGGCTTTCTGATACTTCTCTTAAGTTACTCAGAGTTTTAATCATGGGTTTTCTAACCATAATTAAAGTTTGGTTTTATTTGATTCCTGTGAAGCTGACCAGCTCCAGACAAGCATTTACACTTGTCTTTTCCAAATGTGGCTGAGCAGACCCAGCCCATGGGAGAAGCACCCTCACCACCTCACCAGAGGAACATTTCAGCAATTTAGGGGATTTTCTGTCAGTTTGAAAAGGTTTGCTGAACCTTATGCTGTTTTCATGAGTTGTTTTTACTGTGGCCTCAGCACACGTCTCTTCCCCTTCTCCACCTCCCCCTCCCTTCTGCCCATGTTCCAGAAGTTCCAGAAATCAAATACTTTCCCTGCCCCAGACATGCAGAGCAGGTTAGATGGATGTCTTATCAGACACTGTATGTCTGTTCTCGTGTCCTGAGTTCTCTTCAATTGTCCCCATTCATCTTTGATGGACAGATTCTTCCACCAGAGAATGTTTTGATTGCTTACTGACAACACTGGGTGTTCAGGTGTTTCATAAACAGAGATACATCACAGCCCACACAAAGGAATTTGGATTCCACACATCAGCTTGGGAGCCTTCAGTCAAAGATATACCTCACAGCCAAACCTTTCCTGTGGATCGTATCGGGGCTGCAGTGGCCCATGTGTGAATGAAACTAATAGCTTATTAATTGTGTTTATCAGTAAGGAAAAACTTGAGCCTAGTTTCTAGACATTTCATGTAATTTAGGGGACAAAAAAGACAATTGATAGAATCAAGAAATGTTTGGTTTCCTGCTGCCACCAGAGACTGTACTCCTGCTCTGTCTGGAGGGAGCTGGAGGGAGGTACTGTGTGAAGCCATCTGAGGTGGCTTTGCAGGCACACCGGAGGTTGGACATTGTGGAGAGCCTCTCCCTCGAATCCATGACTGTCCTGATAGTGTCCAGCCGGGTTGCATGCAGATGAGCTTTATAGTGTGCTTCCTTGGCAGGTGTTGTCACACCTGTTTTGTAATCAGATAAACCAAGACGTTTGTCAAAAATACCTAACGGACTGCTAGAAAAATTTAGCCCAATATGTGTCGTCCCTCTCTTGAAGCCACGTGAAGGTTTCCTGCAAGACCATGTGCATCTGTAGTGCTCGACTGCCCTGTGAGATCTGGGCAGAATGAAGCAGCAAACTCCTTTCTGCGAACAAGGCAAAATTCATTTCCGGGTGAGGTGTATTATATTGGCCCCCCTGAGCCCTCCTTTGCTGTCTGGAAGCGATGTAAGAACCTTTTATCAGCTCTCTGTGCAGAGTGACTCATCCCCAGAGCATCATGTCCCTTGTAAAGACAAAGCCTACCCACTCCAAACCCGACCTTCACGCAGCAAATGCCAGCCGGTGACCAGCTCTCAAGGCTGGCTCTAGTTTCCACGTCCCCACCACCCCTCAACATCATGTGACACCAAATATCTCTTCTCTTATACCCCTACAATGGCTGAAAAATACCTTTAGGTCATACCTATAATTAGGAAAATAACGACTCAGTTTCAAAAATGCCTCTCCTCGTAGGACTCAGGATATCCAAAGGTGAAATGAAGGGTGGGTTAGATTTGTTATACCTCTTTTTTTTTTCTTTTTTCTTTTTTTTTTTTTTGGTCAACTATTCAGTGTTGCTCTTCATTATTATTTTTTTCTCTCCTTTTGAAAGCCGCAGCGCCTCCCCGCGCAACCGCCTCCGCTCCTTTCACCGCTGAATGGATGCTGCACCGATCTTTTTCTCGGTGGGTAATGGATTTGGTTTGATTGCTTGACACGGGAACAATGGGGGGATAAACAATTGGCCTTCGCACCCGTGCAGCTCCCCATCTGTTGAGTGTGTGCGCCTTCAGAGGGAGCCGGGCAGGGACAGATGAACACGCCAGCCGAGCCTGATGTTAATGACATCAGTCATACAACCAGAACATGTGGCGCAATAAATCAAAAACTAATTGAACTTTTGCTTGATTATATTGCTGTCCCACCACCCATTTCAAACACAGCACGGTTTCCCAGGACAATGTTTCCCCACACACACACCCCCGGACCCATAATGGATTTGCTGCCCTTGGACAGCAGGAAGCTGCCCTGGGATGTGGCAAGTGACACCAGCTTCTCTTCACCCCTTTCTTTCTTGAAACAGTGACACCTTCCGCTCAACCAAAATACTTCCAGGCTTGGAGTATGTATTTGACTAATATTTGCTATTTCAAAGAAGAAATAGTACATAAATATGACAGTGACAGCCCGTGTTTGCTGGCACTTTCCATCTGGGACTGTTGGTGGCAGACATCTGTAGGAGAAGACAGCCTAGTTTCTGTGTTAATTGCACACACGTGCCAGTAATGAAGGCTATTCATTAGACTGACGTAATTTAATATCATTATTCACACTCGAAAGTGTTCCTGCTACATCAGCAGCTGGAGCCTGCCAGCCAAAATTTTCTCTCCTCTCAGGTGTCCCTGGCAGCAGTAAGTCACCAGAAGTTGAGGGGGCTGATTTTTGTAGATGTGAAAAGGAACGATTTCTGATGGGACCACTAAGGAATGAAAAGCTTTGGCAAGAAGACCCTTTATTGCAGTGTATAAATATGGAATTAGGCCCCAGAACCACCAAGTTGTATAGGAACTCATGTGTGGCTGAGCCACCTGTGTCATCCCCCCCACACCCACTGAAGTTCAAGGGCACACGGACCTACCTACGTCTGCCTGACATGCCCTCCCTTAGTCACCTGCCTTTGAAATTTTACACTGCAGTGCCCAGGATTCGGTTAAATTTAAAAGGTAAAACATAAAATGATTTTTTTTTTTAATATACCTAGAATCCACTCCTCGTTGTATGAGGGGAGCAAATTTTTATGATAAATGTAGTGAAGTAGGTGAAGTCTTACCCCAACTTACTTTAAAAAGCCCTGCAATATTTCTATAAACATTTATTTGCCTATACATTGGTGGTACAGAGCAGGCTCTAACTGTTAGCCATTTATTTCAGAGGATGCTCCAAACTGGTAAAAGGAAACGTAAAATAAAATGCTCCTATCTGGGCAGAGGCTTAAGTAACAGCTAAATTAAATCTTTTCATTAATAGGATTCATAGAAAGGCAGATGGGAGCAGAAAATGTTGCAATGAAGAATATGGAATGAGATGAGATCACAGCATCAGTCTGTCCTTTGTAGATCTGGACAATGATCACAGAGCCAGATTGGATTAGTGAAACCTATTTACCAGAAGTTCAGAGCGGTTGCATGAGGCTGAAAGGCAGTCAGGAGGGAGAGGTGGAAAATGCACCAGATTTACAGCTGCAGCGACGAAAATCTAGAAGTTTTCACCACCGTGATTTCATCCAAACGTGAGTACACCGGGACCCACCCCACCGCCACGCTGCTGGCTTTGGGCTGGGTGGGGGGCTTGGTGTCAGGGAAGGAAATCTTTGAAGCGAGCAGCTCATCTGCCCTGCCCTGCCGTGCTGTGCCGCGCCGTGCCCTGCTCTGCTCGCAGCCCAGCGCTCGCTGCCTGTCCCTGGAGCTAATCCGTGCAGGTGCTCGGGCATTGTGGCTCTGTAAAATCTTATGTGCGCTGGCAAAAAATCGGGGGATCTGGAATCGGTGTTGATGATACACCTATGAGGTAACTGCTAAAGTGACAGCTTGCGGCTGCGCGGCTATTCTGTGTAACAGAAAAGAAACCCGAGTTCTGCGAGCGGTTAGCAGCTCAGATCAACTGGGTGAGCTGCATGAATGTGGAGTTTTAAGTCTGCTGGCTCAGTCAGTGGAACGCTTCCAAAGCCATGCCCTGGAAATGAATGCATGATTAACATTAATTGCTTGTAATGAAGAGTAAGAACCGGACAAAGCCCGGTCTGCGTTTGATTGAACAAATTAGTTTAAACTCAATAGCTGCATATTTCAGCAACAAGACAAAGAAAGCAGGTAAAAGCAGGGAAAACAAATTGCGGGGCCAGACCAAATCTTTACTCGCAAGCTGCAAGCATGAGCTCTCAGCTGCTTAATTTCAGAGCCTAAGTGGGAATGACAGAGTGACCCATGGCAGTAATTGTTTTTGCTGCCCGAAAGCTGGGCTGCACATACAACCATCCTCTCGCAGGCAAACCCAGAAACATCATCTGCAGGGGCTCACTCTTCCCTTCCCTTCCCGCTCCCACTCACTCCCTGCAGAGAACCAGGCTGGCAGGGGGAGCCCCGCAGCCCCACTCTTTGCGTGGGTGTCCCCGTGTTCCTGCACGAGCGGGTCACTTCTGGCTACCGCTGCCATGGTTCACTCTTCACGCGGTGGCTGTGCCAGCGATGGCATGTTTGCTGGTGCCGTGACTTCCCCCTCACACCCGGCCATTCTGCAGCCCCCCCGCAGCCATTTGCCACTCACGCTGGCAGGCGACAGGCAGTGACTTGCACCGTGGACCGTACAGACCCATTCATTCCCGTTCGGCACAGCCGTGTGCTGTTCCCTGCGCACCAGCCCGGGTAACAACAGCACGACAGTACTTGCTTCTGGTAGGGATCTGTGTAAACTCCTCTCATCGCTGTCCAGTGTAATACATGAGATACCAGAGAGGCAAGGTGCTGGTTCCTGGCATCCCTAAAGTTGTCTGCTCTGAGAGGTTTTTGCGCGCAAGCAAGTGGTTTAGTCCTCACAGGATAAAATTCCAGAAGTAAAGGTGGATGCAGCAGCTTCAAAAATATGCCAGTTGCAACATATCCCGAGGGACAAACTCACCTTCATGGTGTTGGTCTGGTTTTCATCCCACGCTCACCATGGTTTAAAATACAAAATGTGTCCTGCAGGAGGAGGCAGGAGGGATCCCTGAGGATACCATGCCATGGAAAACAGGCAGTAATCAAACTGACAGCTTAGCGCTGCCCCAAGCTCCACACATGCAGAGAACTTACCTGTTCAGATTTACCACACACACACAACCCCCTTATTGGCCTATATTGCTCTGGGCAGAGCACAGGCCACAGCTTTATCAGGGGGTCCTAACACACAGCCCTTATATCTTCACTGGGGCATCAGGGGGTGGCTTTTAGATAAAGGCAAGCTGTCCAGGAAGAGTGGCTTTGGTTCCACTGCCAGCTCAGCTGGTACCAGAGCCCCGGAAAGCCCATTCACTTGTTATTCCTGCCATCAGAGAAAATGAGCAGCCTTGAGTGATCTGCAGCTGCTTCCACAGCTTCAGAACTCTCCACAAACATCACCACACAGCAACACTGAGCACTGCAACTCCTGGGGTTGAACGTATGCCAGAAATGGAAAGGAAATCTCACCTGCAGAGTGAGAGTCACCCGTGATCCCATAACAAACCTTCCTGCCTCTTCAAGCCTTTGGACTGTAGGTGGACCCTGTGTAGGAAACCCCCATTTGTATGCCTTGCCTGCAGGGCCAGCCTTTAAAACTGGGATTAATTCACAGAAATAAAACTGGGATTCACTGAAATAAAACTGGGATTCACTGAATTTGGTGGGTTTTTGCAGGCCTCTTTTTGTAACTGGCTGCTAAATCCTGTAGTCGCCACTCTGGCGTCCTGAACTCAGGGGAAGGTGGTAACTCTAAAGCACAAAGGGGGAGATACCATGAAATGGAGACCTGGGAGAGCTGCTAAGATTTTCTGGGTGGTTTCAGATGAAATTATGAGTGGCTACAAAATCTTCACTGTCCAGAAGAACCCTCACCCCAAACCAGTCACTTCAGTCCGGTTGGAAGCTTGGCTTACGGCCCTGGTGTCTTGTGTGTCTAGTGGCTAGCAACCCTGCTTTGCCTATGATTTGGGTGCCTCCAGGGATCTAAGAAATAAAAATGAGAAACAGACTTTAAGCAAAGTATTGGGGGAAAAAAAAAGAAAGACTAAGAGCAAATGTTGTACTTTGGACATCGTGCAGTAAAACTGAAATGATGTCATGGAGCAGTTTGAGCTTATTGAAAAAAACCCTGTCTAGATAAAACTCTTCAAAGTTAATGTATGTTTGAAGTTGATGGGATGGAAAAAGAAGCTCATTTCCCTCTGAAATATCAGCAGGTGGGAGGCCAGAGGAGCAGAACCTCAGGGAGGACTGTTGTCCTGCCCCCATGGATATCTGCATTGGGCAGTTGGGACAAGTTCTCTGACGTGTCACTACTGAGGCTATGGCTAAGCCCCTCCTCCCTTGTCTCCCACATGAGGGTCATCTTAAGGTCCCCTAAAAGTTTTGTCCTAACCAGCATTTTCAGTGGGCACTGCTATTGAGAGTGTTGCTTGGGCTTGTCTGCCCCCACTGCACCCTGACTGTGTCCCTGTTCTTTTTGCAGCATGTAGCCCTGCCCGAAGACGAGCCAAAAGTACACAGCACGTCCTAACAAAGAGTGTAAGAAAAATCTCCCTTTCTCTCCCTCTCTTTTCTTTTGTTTCTTCTTTTTTTGTTTTGGGTTGTTTGGTTGGTTTTGGGTTTCTTTAATTCTAGTTGGCAAAACTGGTCCTTAAAAATGCTGTGGGTAAATGGGAAGCAGATAGATCTTTCAGGGCAAAGAAGCTCATCGATGCCTGATGCAGGGAGTTGGGGAGGAAACAGAAATGGGAGTTTCTGTGAAGCTACAGTTTATTTACAGAAGGACTTTGAAAATACAGTTTGTGCAAAGCCAGTCAAAATTACAGTTTATCAGCACAGGCCAAGGTCATCTGAGGGAATCACAGACTTAGTCCTTATCCACAAAGCTCTAATAACAGCGACAGAGGGACAAGGCAGGAAGGAAGAGCAAACAAATCATATCAGTACATACCTGGGTTAATCAAGGAGCCAGGATCCCACTCCCCAGGGAATCTGTGAGAAAACCACCGAGCAATGGGCCATGACCTCAGCTCAGAAAGATGGCTCTGGGAGAGCTCACACCTTGATCCCTGCAGTGCTTGCCCGTCCTCGACTCACCCCAGTGCACTGGCACTGAGGTCTTTACCCAATCCCTGCAGGTGAGGTTCCCCCCCCAGGCCTTGCACAGGCCAAGCTCCCAGCTGGCAGCAGCCCTGACTTCATTTTCTGCTCTGCCTGCCCTTCCCAGATGCAGATGAAAACGAACAACTCAGCTCTTTGTATGTGAGTTTTTAGTCCCAAAGCTGAGGTGTGCACAGCCCCGGAGAAGAAGCAGTTCCCCCTTTGCTCTCCCATGGCTGCTGCTTGGGCATGAGCCATTTCCATGGCTCCTGCACAGGAACGGCACGGGGCCAACCTGCAGCTAAAAATCAGGGTGGAGCTGGGCATGGGCATGGGCATGGTCCTTTCCATCCCACCCAACCATGCCCAGCCCCACCACGCAGCACAGCCCTCTCTCCTGCAGCACTGTGCTGCTCAGTCTCAGCTTTTGTCTCACCCTTCCCCACTTTCTCTTTGCTGTGTGAGGGATTTTTGTGCCCTGCAGACTCTTCAACAGGTCTGTAAAGATTTTTGCCCCAGATTGTTATGCTTAAATAAATAACAACAGCAACAGTAAAAGAAAGGAACATTTTTCATGCTCTGAGAAAGTTTCCCAAGTTTGGACACTGACAAATTTGGACACTGAGGTTTCTTGTCTTCCAAGCCATATTTCCCCTCCTTAAACCCACTGGCCCATTCATGACCACCTTCCATCATCTTTTTATCACATTTCTGACTTGTGGGACTGGCAGGCCCACATCTTCTCTTGTGCACATCAAAGCACTTTTTACAAGCTTTGAGACTCTGCTGGCGAAGCATTTCTTCTCACCACAGACCTGTCTCTTCTCTAGCTTTGACTTTGTTGAAAGATTTTGCTCACTAGCCTTCCCTTTTCCCATACCCTATCCTACTTCCCAGCTTCCTTGCTTGCAAATCCGATCCTCACTGTTACCAGTACAAACTTTGGAAGGCTCCTTTCTTAGAGTGGTGAGGTGCTGGGACAGGCTGCCCAGATTGGTGGTGGATATCCTGTCCCTGGAGGTGTTCAAGGCCAGGTTGGATGGGGCCCTGGGCAGCCTTGTGTAGATCCAGGCCTGGACATTGGTGGCCCTGCCTGTGGCAGGGGGTTGGAACTATATGATCCTTGGGAACTGTATGATCCTAATTCAACCCAGACCATTCCATGATTCTATGAAATAACCTTCTCTTCATATTCCCAGCTCCCTCATCTCTCCACAGTGTCACAGGTTCCTGCTGCTTACCACAGCTACTCGGGCACTGGGGGAAAAAAACCACCTCACCACATTCACTCCCATGCCCTCTCTCGGTAATTAAAGCAGATCACAGGACCCCAGTACTTCAGAGGATGCCTGAAGTGGCCCCCAGGAAGGGTCAATGACACGCCTGTGGTGGTTGAGTAAAAACCATTCTGCGTATTGTCTCAAATTGCGAAGATCTTCTTTTCATCCCATAACTCGGGGTGAGGTTTCACAATGACTCTCCATTCCCAGTGAGGGTGACAGTCAGAGTGTCAGGGTGCTGCTCAAATTAAGCCATTTTGAGATACTCCCTTTGCTATTTGTTATGCATTCCACACATTTTGTTTGTCACGGAATAGAAAAATAAAAGTCCAAAGTAAAAAGTGAAGAATTCTGACTTAGTAGACCAGGATGCTCAGATAACTCCTCCATTTGTTGACAAAATAGATGCTTTTCCAACAGAATGCACAGAATTTTCTCATAAAACCATTCAGCCAGAAAATTTTCAGCTAACTCTCATCGAAATCTAGAGCAACTGTATGTCTGTTATCACATTCCAAATCTCAGCTGAGTGGAAGCCATTAATATTTAAGTGGGATTGGATCAGCTGTAGCAGCACCATACTCACAAAGGTCTACGAAAATAAGAAAGTCCCTGTTTGCTTGCTGTATTTTTATAGTTAGGTGGGTTGGTTGGTGGGGGGGTTTCCCTTTGGGGCTTTCCTGACCCCAATTAAACATATCCTTCAACTGGCCTCTGGTCACAGTGCAGGCTGCATCACATGGAGCCTGAGGAACGGTCTGCAGCTCTGGCTCTGAGGCTCTCACACTGAAGCAGCTGGTGCACTGGGCTCTCCTGTATCCATTCCCCTTCTCCAGTGTGATGCAGCTGCTGCTTGCAGCTCCTGTGCAGGCATCCAGCTAAGCAGCACGTCCTGGAAGCTACAGGCCTGTGAGGAAGTTGTGTTTGCCAATTTCTAGACCAAAAGCACTTCGTAAAAGTAGCGGAATGATTCTTTCTTTTTCACTTTTACCCCTGCACCTGCAGTTGGTGCCATGGAAATGCCTCAGCTAACATGAAATCTTCTGCTCTGGTGGCTGCAGGGGATGCACAACTTTAATCCCAGGCAAGGGCAAAAATAGCAAGCAGCGTGGACATCTGCCAGAGGTTTATTTTCGTGGCAGAAACAACTCAAGCAATGTAGCATTAGGTGATTTAGCATGCAAATGACTGATGTGTGGGGGTAACTTCCATCTCGTTCAAGAACCCACCCCAAAAGCATGATCATGGTTGTGGAAGAGTGAAAGAAAGGGGGAAACACCTTCATTTTTGGTCTTTTGTTTGTTTGTTTTCTTTTTTAATTGAGTGTTTCACTGCTATGCCTATTTGCAGTTCCCGTTGCCCTATGAAGAGTAATTTCCAGTGATGGTAGATCTTTCCATTCTCTTCCCTTGCTCTTCTAGCTCCAAAACCCTTTGGGTAGAACTGTCTGGACACCAGTACCTGGCTACTTTGCAGAAAATTGGCAAATCCCTCTGGGCATGCTAATACTGCCACATTAAAAATTAGAGCAGCATTAGTCCATCAGAAAGAGCTTAATTCTACCAATCTGGTATTTAAACCCCACTAACAGGCACTTTGCAGTTCAGCCTCTAAGCTTCAAAGTTTTATCCAAAGCCAAATGATTAATTACCACCTTTTCTGGTTGGTTGTTGGTTTGGGGATGGGATTTTGGGTCCAGGAGTTGAGTTGTTGGAGCAGCCTCTGTGCTGCTCTGCAACTCTCCTGCGTCCTCCATGTCCCCTGCTTAAGACAGCTAATTCCAACAGCAGGTATGCCAGGTTAATAAGGTCCACAAAACAGAGCCTTTGCCGAGCTTTGAGTTCCAAGTCAGCATCCTGCCGACAGACTGAGCCAGCCAAGGGCCTTACAGGTTCTAAAAACAGTAGGTTTTGAGAGAGCAGTTTACTAATTCCACATAGTGTGGCTGCCTCTGCCATTCACAAGGATTTAAATTTCCTGGTAGGTCTAGAAAAGAAAAGTGACTTCCAGCCGATCCTTCTGCCTTACCCTAGGTACCCCAGAGAAATGTCAGCTCCAGTTTAGATCAAAACTGTGCTAGGGCAGGTTTAGTTTCCTGACCTAGATAAGTCGTTACACGTTACAGTCACGAGCCAGGGTAGCCAAAGTCACAGTGAGGTCTTGAATTAGGAGATAAGAAAGTCCAAATGTGTGCTACAGCCAAGTGCTGCAGAGAAGGAGATGCTGGCTGAGGATGTGCTGTCGCGATTGCACTCTTGTCTCCAGCTGCAGTGGAAAATGGCATCGTAACTTGTTTATACAGATTCTTCTGCTTGAAGGTGTTCTGGCATTACAGATCTGACATGTAACAGGGGATCCCAAAAACACAGGCAGTGTGCCTGAATCACTCCTGCTATGGATGGAGTTAAGAATCCCACTTCCTTTCCCCAAACTACGTGTCATCCTTTGCAACACAAAGGCAGATTGTTAAGTTTCGAGGTGCGGTGGTTTACACTGATCAAATAAGCCACTTTCAGGATTAGAGATGACTGCAGCCAGCATCCTACTTACCAAAAATGTTCTTTCCACGGCCATGTAAAAGAAGCAGCGCTGGGTGTCTCACTAGCAGAGGGCTGATGACATTTTCTGTCACACACCACAGAAGATTGAGCCGTGACCTAGAGCACTGTACACATTTCCAGAGCTGGAGGGAAAAGCTGAGCTTTGTGGCATCCCTTCAAAGCAGGAGGAGTTTGGATGATGCAAGACAGACTCCGAAGGCTGTCATGGGAGATCCCTGCCAGCCACAGCCTCGTTGTGTTTGTAATAAAGACAGGTGACTCCACCAGTGTCAGTGCGGTGATGGAGGGGTAATGCCTTTGGAAAGCAGCGGCTTGCAAGGTGCGGGTGGTCGGGTGTATGTGTGTGGACACTGGAGCCTGCAGCCTGCCACGAGCCGCTGCAGAGGGATGGGGAGGTCCTGGAACTGGTCCAGGGGCAGCTGGGAGAGAGCCAGTGCTTAAGCAGCAGCAGGAGGTCTCTCACCACCAGCATCATCCTCATTTCTCATCAGAGCGATACTAAGGCTCGGCTCATTCTGGCAGCACCAGATTCGTGGTCAGTAGAGCTGGGCCCCATCTGCAGCCTCCTTTGGCACGTGCTTGTCTGCAAGGACACTGGTAGATCCTTTGACTTTAAGGTAACACTGGGTGCGTCCTTAAGGAGCTTATGGAGCAGGGACTGTGTTAAGCTGTGTGCCAAAATCCACAGAACTAACCTCTCTTAGGTCTTGGATTAGGCTTTAGTTGCCTGAACAGCCCTTTCTAGCTGCATTTTTTTGCTGCTGTTGGGCAGTTTCTGCTCCTTGTCCTGCTGGTCAGTAGTATCTAGGCCATGTAGCCTTCTTCAGAATTCACTGAGTACTCCAGTAGATTCAAAAGAGTAAAAAGCAGTCAGGTTGGGGCTTTCCTTTTTTCCTGCCTCAGAAAACATTGCTTTGCATGTGGTTTTTGTATCTGGAAAAATTCACGTGCACAGAATATTGCAGATTAACAGCAAACTGAATTAAAACTTACTTAAAGAAAGCAGACAGTGTTGCATGAGGGGCCATGCTTGAATGCAGTCTTGTTTACATCTGGAATGTATGTTAGAAAGCAGAGCAGTAGATGGGATTAAGAGTTTTGCTATGCCTATAGTGGTTTGGTCTGTTGCTGGTCTCAGTCTTGAGGAAAAAATACCTATTTCTAAATGAAAAGTAGATGTCAGCCATCAGGTAGATGAAAGTAACTGTTTTTCTCCTGGTCTTCTAGCATAAGATCAACATAAGTAAGTCTAATAGGAAACAATCTGAATAGTTGCCACATGTCATGTTTCCTTACTGGTTTGGATCTTCGCCCTGTTTAACTGGTTCTCTGCAGACAGTCTTCAGGGAAGAATAATAAATAAAAAGAAGAATGAAACACTCTTTCTCTGCTCTTGGGACTTTAATCTTCTTGAGAAAATTGGGTTTGGACCATCCTGCGTAACAGTCCTGATGGATCCACCTGCTTGGAGTTTAGCCCTGGGTTTTTAAGATCACTTTAGCTCTGTCCCCCCCCGCCTTGCCTGTGGCAGCACAGTGAGTGCCTTGACCTGGTCAGATTGATACAGGGAAAAAAGCTCCATTTTATTCAGACTCATTTTGAGGGACTCTGAGATACAGAAGGCCTGATGTTCAGAGGTGTCAGCGAGGTTTGTTTGTGTGAACTAATGTTTGTGTAGATTAGTCTCTAGGAGCACAATTATTCACCACCTTGTATCCTCTGGAGTCATTTACCAGGTGTAAAACATAAATAAGTCCAGAACAGAAGAAGCCAAGAAGAAATAGCATTTGCAACTCACGTTGCATAGGTTTACTGGATTGTCCAAAATATGGTGCAATAAGAAATTGAATTTGAGCTGTCTCAAAGGCAGCAGTCCATATATCTTGAAAAGGACCACCTTGCAGTCTCCTGAGGGGAATACAGAGAGGTGCAATGATGTAGCTGGGTCCCAGGGACACCCTGCATGATTGCCCCATACTTTGATACATCTCGTGCACAGAGGCGGGAGCCCAACAAAAATAACCTTACAAACCCCACAGAGATCCCCTTGATGGTCCTTGACGGACCTCCTGAATTCCAAGGCTGGGTATAGCAGGGTGGTTCTGCCTTTTCCCCGTAGGTGGTGGCCGTGGCCGACCGTCGGCCCCACAGGACAGAGAAGCTGCAGCCCCACCAAGGTGACTTCCTCCAAGTGCTGTACAGCGACGACGAGGTGCGGGGCTTGGGCTGCCTGCAGGGCGGGCAGCAGGGGCCCTGCCCCACCAAGGGCACTGCCCAGCAAGGTAAGTCCACAGAAGTGGCTTTATCCAGAACAGTGCTTCAGGTACTGTAGTCTTCCAGTTGAACCAGGCTCTTTGTTTTGTACCTGAAGGATACTTCCATGCTTAAAATGTCGGTTGGAATTAAGGAGATCATGACCGTGGCATCACAGAGCTCTCACTTTATTCAGTCATAAACATTCCCTTTCCAAAGGCTGACAGTGTTTTAAAGATGATAGATTACAAATTACTGAGTTTGCCTGAGTCATCTTATTATAGAAGATCCCTGTTTGTTTGCTTAGAAGTTGCCAGAACACAATCAATTGGGGTGAAATTTCGGATTCTGGATGTCAGTTGCAGAGATGTTTTGTTTTTTCAATCAAAACTTGTTCAGCATATTTGTGAGAACCCATGAAGGAAAAATAGAGTTTGCCAGTGCAAAACCAAGGAAATGAGTAAATATAAATAGACTGGTCATTCAGCTCCTGCAGCGCTGGTGTGTTATGTTTGGAAGGCCAGAGCTGGAGCAGGGTCATGCAGTTTGGCAAGGAGTGGCCTTTTAATCAAAAAAGCATCTTTTGCTCTCCCTTAAACAACCACCCAGATGCAGTCCAGTCTGAAAAAATCCCATATGGCACATGTTTTGTAAGCACCTGGACATTTAGCCATGTAAAGGTGCTGAATCTGTAAAGCAGATACTATCTACCATGATGGTGTAAAGGTTCTTCACACCACCGTCCTGCGACTGCACTGCTCATAAGCCATCCCGTCTGAACACAGTTCAGACAACAGCAGGGCCTGGGAAACTGGGAAGGAAGGAACCGAGCTTGGGACCATAGGCAAAGGTCTCAAACCAGGACAGGAGCCAATAAATGTCTGAACAAAGAGCTGGGGCTTCAGGTCTGCAGAGGGGAGAGGAGGAACTGTTGCTGGGACTGGCTGTGGGTTGGTGCATGGCCAAGAGCCAGTTAGGGAGAAAGGAGGGATGGCTGGTCTCTGCTGCTAGGGGCAGCAAGAGGTAAAGGATGACAGATAGGTGTCCAGACAGATGCAAGAATCCAAAAGCAAGAGAGTAAAAGGGGGAAATGGGCAATTGGGCAAAAAAAAGGGGGATGCTGAATGAGAAAGAAGGAGAAACTAAGTTAAAATAAGAACAAAAAAAGAAACAAAAAGGACTGACTGTGGAATGAGAGGAGGGAGCCAGGAGAACAGTACAGGACAAACTCACCAGGAGCAGGTGGACAAGACAAGAGAGCTTCTGCAGGGCTGCCTGAGTTTGTGCAGCACAGCGAGGTTCTTTGTCAGATCCCTGTTCCCTCCAACAGAGAAGGTGCTCAGGGACCACACAGGGCGTCTCCTGCCATAGCTCCCTAAGGTCTGTCCATCACTGCCACTGGAATCCTCAGTGATGCTGATCACCTCACACAGACAGTGTATCTGTCCTCCTTTCCTGGGTCCCTGCTTCACACCTCCGACTGCAACACCGGGGAGCGCTCGGTTCCTGCTGCACGAAGAACTGTCCTTTGACTGTGAACAGTGCTGTGTCCTCCTTGAGCCTCTGAAAAACTGGATCCCAGGAACTTCTGATCTTGAGCTCAGTACCTACCTCTGTTTCCCTGGCAGGACTTTTTGTCCTCCAAGAGGTGAGGAAGCTGTTTTTAAAATAACTATTTGTGCAGATGATGACCACAGCGACCAGCAACACAGAAAGCAGGTGAAAGGATTAGCAGCGTTGTTGTCAGAGGGTTCACTGGTGGAGAAAGGAAGTGTAGGACTGTGCACTGAGAAGTAAAAGCTAGGGATGAGCAGCTGCTTTCTGAGTGAAGGAGAAAGTGTGGAAAAATGTGGTTTCTGGTCACTAATTAGAATCTGACTCTCAATGTCTAATGAACTAACTTTAGTCTGGTTCTGGTATTCCAGAACTTTGGAGTGCCTGGCTCTACAGATGTAGCATTTTAAGGGGAGGAAAGTAGAAGTGTTTTCAAATACTTTTGTGAAAAAAAAAAAAAAAAAGCTCTTTGCTGTGAGGTGCTGCAGTGTTCAGATTCAATTCACACTGTTCTAATAACACCTAGACACAGAATAGGGTGCCATGACAGAGCCCAGAAAGGTTTCTCAGCACCATGTGATATGAAGTCAGATAAATGTATGGATGTGTTTCATCTGTTCTCATTGATCTCCACACAAATGTGATGTCCACATAAACTACACACTTCAAAAACATTCTTCAGCTTTCTGACTGGAGAGAGTGTCTGTACAGCTTTCCATGCTTGCTCCATATACAAGTACTGTTGAATATTAAAGAGACTTCAGATTTGGTAGAGCACATCTTGAAATATGGGTCACAGACTTCCAGAGGGAGTGACAAATATGTAAACATGAGTATAGATGAGAGCATCAGCACACTAACTGCTCTTGTTGGAAACCCTACGTGAATAAGAAAGAGTAAGGACAGTGTGTTCCAGCATGCAGGAAGGTAACTCTAGTGTAGGGCCTGAGCAAGAAGGCCCTGACAGCACTGAAAGCCATGCTTTGCTTTGCAGGATGGACAGATTGGTAAAAAAATCACACTTATTCTCCAGGAAAGAAGTGGTAGGTTTTGTACCATGAGTTGGTACAGGTACAAACATCTTGGAAACACAGGGCAAGTCAGAATAATGGATGAGAAGCACCCCTTGTCACAGGCCTGGACATCCAAAGCACCTTCTAGAAGGGGAATTCACACCATACCCAGCCACCACTGTCCTGAAGTCACATGGAGTTACAAACCTGAAGCCATAAGGATCTACTTTGGCTTAGATAAGGTGCTAAAATTTCACCGTAACGTTTTCTATACCTGATAAGAAGAGTGACAGGCTGAAGGGAAGAATCAGACCATGTGAAAGCAAGCAAGCAAGCAAACAAACAAATATAAAAGGGAAAAAGAAAACAAAACAAAAAAAGAAAGAAAAAAGGTGGACATTAGCTGCAGCAGTGATGCCTGGAGCTGCTTGCTGAATACTGTTAGTACCTAATATGCAAGATGAGAGGAGGTAATTTAATTAAACTTTGACATGAGGGATATGGTTAGGTACCTAATGGAATTACTGGCAAGGGGGTGGGAGCGGGAAAGGGAGGCTGGTTAAGATGCTTACCGTGGTCAAATGCTGCCCCCAGAAGGAGAAGACAGCTCTGACTGCTAACTCATGCTGGAGACAGCTCTGGAAGTAGCACCTTGGCTATTTCTGATGTTTGCTGTCATTATTTATAGTCCATTGGTCACAGCAGTTGCAAATCATATTCTGTCCTCTGTCTTGATGAATCCTGGTGTTTCTGTCTATCCTTGCTCTCCACTTCCTTGAACATCCCTTTTAAAAACAGCAGAAACCCAACAATGGCCTGGAACAGACAGAAAGGGGGAAAATAAAGGAAAAGGAAAAAAGAAAGACACCTCCCCATTCCCACAGCCAAATGGGAGGATTTGGCTCAGTGAAAAAAAATCCTGGCATCCCTCACTCACTTATTTCCTTGCCACAGCTAGCAGGAATGGCAGTGAGCATTTATCCCTGGGGAAGTTACTGGCTGAGTGTTCACCCGTAGCTGAAATGTAACCAGACAGGCAGAATCCCTCCCTGTGATAGGGTGGGTGTGCCACACAGCTCTGCCCAGGTAAGAGTAACTCCCCAGGGCAATCCAGAAAGGAGGATGATCTCCTAGGTGGGACAAACCCAGCGGTGGGGCTTTAAGACCTGCAAAATCTGCATTCCCCAGCCTCTGCTGAGGAGCAGCAGATGGGACCTTCTTTGTGGCTCATACACACATGTGTTTCCAGAGAGGAAAGGGCTCCTGCTTCACATAGTCGGCTAAGGACAGCTCATCATCTCCTTTTAAAAGCCTAGGAGGAAGCAGTTGAGTGACTTTCCAGAGTGACTTAAGCAATTCCAAACTGATTTGTTTTGATATCACAGTAGATAAAGCTTCTGCACTTTTGGCTGTCATCAAATCTAGCAGAACCATAACCTGAACCTGGACTCTGTTCATGCCTGGGTTTAACTGCATGGAAGGAGGCTTTGCAATACGAGCTGTGCTGATGGGATAATTGCCAATAAGGCCATGTTTCCTCTGCTTTGCAGTGGGAATTACTGAACAAGAGTCATCCAAGTCCTGTAATCACCTGCTGGATGGAAAATCTCTGGTAAGTAAATGGAGAGAGACCAACTACTGCCGTCTGATGCATCTTAAAACCTAGTACCTGTCAGCATGTTCCATGTTAACAGCTTGTCATTCTATCACAGTGTGTGCAGGTTTCACAGTCTTCATTAAGGCTTTGAGGCATGGCTTATGGCAGTGGATCCTTAGCTGGGAGCAGAGACTGGCACAGGACAGCTACCCCCCAGGGAACCAGGAAGGGTCGGGTGGAAACAGGCAGGCTGCTGCCCTGCATATTCAGACACCTGCAAGAGCTGGGAGGAATTAGCCTCTTGTTTCTCAGGGAATTTCACAAACTTGGGGGAGGAAGGGGGGAAGTTTTCTGAATTGGAAAAAGCATCAAATAATTCATATTGTCCTGAAGGCAAACCTGACATGGCAATCAGAGCAGTCAAAAATGTCACTAAAGAGTCGGTGGGAAAATCATCATTCAAAACAAACAAACAAACAAATGGTTCTGTACTGGACAGACACAATGTTTTGGTTAAAAAGGCCTGAGCCTTACCAAAACATTTTCCCTCCTTTCTTTTTCTTACCAAAAACCAATCTTCAGTGAGATGGTGGAGTTCGGGATCTTATGTGGCAGTGAAAGAATATCAAGTAGGGTTGTTAGGGTAAGAGGGTTGTTAGGAACAGTCAACATGGTTGTACCAAGGGGAAGTCGTGTTTGACTAATCTAATAGCCTTTTATGAGGATATAACCAGGTGAACAGATGATGGTAGGGCAGTAGATGTGGTCTACCTTGACCTCAGTAAAGCATTTGACACCATCTCCCACAGCATACTCATGGCTAGACTGAGGAAGTGTGGTCTGGAAGGTCGAGTAGTGAGGTGGGTTCAGAGCTGGGAAGAAGCCAGCGAGTTTTGATCAGTGGGATGGAGTCCAGCTGGAGGCCTGTATCTAGTGGGGTCCCTCAGGGGTTGGTACTGGACCTGTGCTATCCAGTATATTCACTGATGACCTGGATGAGAGAATAAAGTGCACAGTCAGCAAATTTGCTGACAGCACAAAGCTGGGAGGGGTGGCTGACACCCCAGAGGGCTGTGCTGCCATTCAGCAGGACTTAGGCAGGCTGGAGAGCTGAGAGGGAAGAAGTTTAATGAGATTTAACAAGGGCAAGTGCTGGGTCTTGTATCTGGGGAAGAACAACCCCAAGTACCAGTATAGGTTGGGGACTGGTCTGTTGGAGAGCAGCGTAGCTGAGAGGTTCCTGGGGGTGCTGGTGGACAGCAGGATGACCATGAGCCAGCAAAGTGCCCTCGTGGCCAAGAAGGCCAGTGGCACCCTGGGGTGTATTAGAAGGGGTGGGGTTAGTAGGTCAGGAAAGGTCCTTCTCCCCCTCTCCTTTGGCCTGGTGAGACCACACCTGGAATATTGTGTCCAGTTCTGGGACCCTCTGTTCAAGAAGGATACAGAACTCCTTGAAAGAGTCCAGTGCAGGGCTACCAAGATGATTAAGGGAGTGGAACACCTTCCTTATGAGGACAGGCTAAGGGAGCTGGGTCTCATTAGCTTGGACAAGAGGAGACTGAGGGGTGACCTTATAAATGTTTATAAACATGTAAAGGGTGAGAGTCAGGATGACAGAGCCAGGCTCTTCTTGGTGATGGCCAGCAATAGGACAAGGGGCAATGGGTGCCAGCGGGAGCATAGGAAGTTCCATGTGAATGTAAGGAGGAACTTTCACTGTGAGGGTGACAGAGCCCTGGAACAGGCTGCCCAGAGAGGCTGTGGAGTCTCCTTCTCTGGAGACATTCAAAACCCGACTGGACACGTTCCTGTGTGATTTAGTGTAGGTGACCCTGCTCTGGCAGGGGGGTTGGACTAGATGATCTTTCGAGGTCCCTTCCAACTCCTAACAGTCTGTGATTCTGTGATTTTATTAAAACTAGATTTTCAGACAGAAAATAGTCCTTTAAAAAGTTTCTGACCAACACCAGACCATGCTATAGAAACTTTATAGGTTTAAATGCCCTTTTGGATGGCTGTAATGTACATGCTGGCTGGTGGCTGGTCCACACTCAAGAAAAACAACTGTACAATATTGAGTCATGGTCAAAAATTAATGGCATTCAGTGTAATGAACCTAATTGCACCTACCAATAGTTAACCTAGTTAAATTCCAAAGGGTGCTTTTAGAAGTAACTTCAAACATCTTTAAGACTTGGGATACTTGCAGAGCACACCTAAACCTAACCAGTGCCAGACTGATCCCAGGAGAAGTATCCCTGGGCAGCTTAAGAGCAGTGATAGTACCAATGATAATATGAAGAATATTTTCAGTATTGTCAGTGAAATCACCATGTGTTTATTGCCTGAAATGGTGACAGCATGTCGCAGTTTGTGGGCAACTCACACTTTAGGTTACCACCTTGGAGGATGTACTGGTCTCTGGGGTGGATTTGTGAGAAAATGTGACTTGGTTCTGGTGGGTGATTTAGAATCAAATTAACTAAGGAGGAAGTCAATGGTTAAGCACTTGTGGGGCTGTGGCAGCACTGGGGCATGAACCAGGGTCCCCCCCCACAAAGCAGCACCCTGAAAAATGGGGAAGTGTTTCTGAGTGCTCAAGAAGGAGCAATATCTGGGACAGCTGCTCCCCAGCCAGAGGTAAAGGTGGCAGTTGAAGAGTTGCAAGAGGCAGACTGCACAGACCCTCACCTCCTTGGGAAGCCAGACAGGGAGAAATAGGGAATAAAAAGGTCTGCAAGCCTTCTTCCTTTGACAAGGGGTGTAATTCTTGCTCATGCAAGATCTGTGCTGAGCTCAGTGAGACCATTTCACATGAGCAGCATCCTTAGCCAGCCTTCTTCCTCTTGTTAAGAATGTTTATTCATTTTCCTAAAACAGCCTCTTCCCTCAGACGAACCTGGGGTCCCTCCTCATCCGTGGCATTCCCTAATTCCCTGCTTTTCCCTCCCGCAGTTCCTGCCATCTCCAGTTGCCCATGTCACAGCAAAAGCGTCGGCTGTCACAGACTCTGCTACAGACAAGTAAGTCTCTTTCCACCCCTCCATCCAAGCCTGTGGGGCTGCACATGGGGTGCTGCCAGGCAGGGAAGGGGATGGGGCACCTCCATCGCAGGTCACCCACTCTCCAGAAACACAGAGAAGTTCTCAGCCGCAGATCTCCTCTGAATCAGAGCTGTAAATCATCCTTGATTTACAGTAAAGCCATGCCACTTGTTTCCCAGAGGCAGGCTAAAGGACACACTGATGATACCTCCAGCCACAGCTGTTAATTGAGCTGCCTTGGTGCCAGCTCTATCATTAGAAAAAAAAAAGCACCTACATTCAAAATTTAAGTATTTTCCCCCTAAGAAGTCTATAATATTTGCCCTATGGCAGCTTAGAAAAAAATGTAATTAAATATTTTTAAACAAACCTTTGCTGTCTTTAAGTGTAATTCAGGAACAGCTTGGCCATAGTACAAATGCACTCATCAGTAGGCAGTTAACCCAGCCACAGATCTGGGTGATATCTGAGGTGCCACCATTGCCATCTGAGGGACAGTAATGAGCTCACAGTCACAGTGTCCTCACACTCCCTACACAGAGACATAAATCCCCACCACCCAGTGTAAGTAAGCTCAGCCCCCTTGGCCAGGTGGAGCTCACTCCACCTGGGTGCTGCCGCAGGGTCCCTGGGGCTTTGGTGTCCCACCTACCAGCTTCTTGTCTGGTGGCAAACGCTGCAGAGGACACGCTTAGTAGTGTGTGTCCCCCCCCCCGCCTTATAGCCCATCCCCTCCTGTGAGTGATAGCAAGGGAATGAGGGGCATGAGGGGAGAGGATGCTGCAGCATCGAGGCCTGATGCCCTGCACAGGCCCTGCTCATCCCAGACTTGGCAGTCCCAGGGGTGGGCCAGGCACAGGCGTACCTTTGCCACCAGGCAGCCCTTGGTTTTCAGTGGCCAGCAGTCATAATCAGGGAAGAAGGGCCATGGAGACGAGTGCTTTACACATCCGTGCTGTATTTGCTAGCCACAGGCAGCGCTGGCGGAAGACAGCGGAGTACGACCTGACCCTGCCCCCAGGAGCAGAAGCTTCACTACCACTGACCGGAGGCAACCTGTGTGGGACGCCCAGCCTCCTGAGGAAGATGTGGATGAAGCACAAGAAGAAGTCAGAGTACCTGGGGGCAACAAACAGTGCCTTTGAGGCAGACTGATAAGGCGCAGCGGCGCTTGGAAAGACAGGAGGTCCGTTAGCCAGGCCAAGGTGCTCTAGGATCCATGAGGGAACAGACACAGCACAGCTCATCCAGGAAAACAATATCCTTGTTATTACTTGATGCCGTTGCCTCAGAATGGTGGGAGAAAGGCTAAGGAAGATAAAAACGGTGACTGTGATGCAACTCACTTGTCTGTCTTTGTTGTGATGTACTAAAATTCCAAGTATCCCCCTAGAATTACATCTTGACTCGATGCTGCTGAAACTACTGCTGGCCCATTCCACACCTTACACATCCTGTCTGAAGCAGCTCAGACTCACAAGAAGAGCCCCTTCCAAGAGGTTTGTGACTTCCTGCACAGATTGATTACAGGGGGCCATTAAACCCCAGGGGTCTGGTGGCTGTGTGCCACTGCTTGTCCCCTTTCCTCTCTCACATCACGAGAGAGAAAACACGTCTAACGCTACGCTGAGTTGAGTGACATACGCTGAACATCAGGCTTTGGGTTTTTTTCCTCAGTTTTTGTGTTTTAAGACAGGAGTAACTGTGTCACAAAGAATTTTAAAAGAGCAGGTGGGTCAGACCTGAGCCCGTCTGCAAACACACATTTACCAAACTTTGTGGTGTGACAGGTGATTGGGGTGTCAGTGTCCTGCCAGACCAAACTATGAGACCTCCAAAGACACTTTATTCCATAGAACCTGCTTATATGTTCACTGATAGTCATCAGCTTCCTCTCTACTTACGTGGTAGAGGGTAGTTCACTAAATCACAAAATACTAGCGGGAAAGAAAATATGTAAATGGTGCAACTGGGTGACTAAACATGAGATACTTGTGAGGAGACCTGTGTTTATGAACAGATGGACTTATAGACATTTTCTCAAATATTTTTTTCAACCTGGGCATATTCTGTACTTGGGGTACCTGCTGCCTCCATCCACTGCTTGTGTTAAGGTCCTTTTCAACCTGAAAAAGTACATTCTGAATTTCAAGTAGAGCACAGGACAGAGGGAATGTTAGATTGTAGCCTTTGGAGGTGCAGGTTCAGGCAGTTATCCCTGGCCAGAGGCCACCAGCTCAGATGTGCCAGGGTACCTCCTGGGCAGGAAGGAAAGGCTTTAAAGGTCCTCTGGCTCTGGGGGGAGTGGGGTGGAGCAGCACACCTGAAAGGCTCTCAGCTTGCCAACCTGAGCAACCAAAGTCCGTAGGATGGAAAAGCCCAGCAGCTTTACAAAGAAAATGTCCCCAGTGTCTCCAAGGAGGGCAGCAGAGGACACCTGTGAGGAGATAGGTGTCCTGGACAAGGCAGTAGGATGGGGAAGGAAGATTACTAGAGGTAAGGTACCCTTTCATATGGCCAGAGGAAACTCAGTCTGCCAAGAAGGGGAGAGGCACTAGCCCTTCATAACATACCTCTGTCAGCCCTCACGTTCAGCTTTCCATCACTTCCTCAGTCACAGGCTTCTCCTTCAGAGGTGCTCAACAACTGACAGAGGACAGCCTTGCAGCTAGAAACCACACAGCCTCTCCCCTCCTCCTTACCAAAGGCAAACGTCTTTCTCTGGGCTGGCAGCCTGGCAGAGGGATAATTTGCTCTTCTGCTTTTCCTTCCTCCTCCTGGGAAAGAGGCAGCACTCAGCTCCTCGTTACCCACACGCTGAAAGGCCCCAGCTGCTGGCAAGGCGAGGAGAAGAGGCACTGGTGACCCAGTATTGACCATGTGGTGCCAGCCATGGCACGCAAGAGCAATGCCAATGCCTGCCAAAGGCTGCACACCCGAGCAGCACCAGAGCAGTTTACTCACAGGAGTGAGTCCACTCCACCTTTAAATTAGACCCTGACACGTTACCCCTGTGTAACAACCGGGACACCGTGACACCGCCAACATCGGGTCTTCCATGACTGAGCCAAGCTGGAGCCATGGCCAAGGTTTCCCTGAAATGTCTTTTACAAAAGTCACAAAACATGTTACACCCCACTCCCCACCCCACAGAGATCCTGCCTGAGGGTCACCCTAGTCAGCTCAGCAGGACTCTCTCACACAGCCTTGAATACACTCAAGGAGGAGGGAGAACAGTGGTCACCAGTTCCCTTTTTCAGTCTCATTCCCTAAGCACAGCAAAAGTAAGGAAGGTGGACAGACACTGGGAAAAGTCCTTTTGCTGCATTTGGGGCAATTAAGACAGTGAGTGTTTGTGGTACCTGCCCTTGTAGCTAACGTGACCCATAGAGATCCCAACACACAGTCCAGGGCAGCAAGAGTTTTGTCTGTTGAGAAAGGTGTATCATAGTATTTCATTTGTTAATTAATAGCTCTAAGCAGTATAAGAATGGAGGCAAAGAGGAGATGATTGATGTTTCTACCTAATAAGTGCTGTATCTTGAAATGTGTATTTATGGTCTTCTTATTTATTTAATTTATAACTCAGATCCACAAGAGATGATGAGATTTACAAGAAGCATATTTAATTTCTCTGTGTTCCAGGAACTGCTGTAGAGTTTCCTCGTGTTGTAGTAGATACCTATTTTATTGATTCAAGTAAAATATGTTCTATTCATAATGAAAAAATCAAATAAAAAGTAGCATGTGGTAACACACAGGTCTCAGTGACTGAAAAGTTTCTGGGGAAGAATACAGTGGAAAGTAAAGGCAGACTTTATGATACTGAAGAACACAAACACCTGATGGCAACTCAAATTTTGGCCCCTGTTGGGAGAGCCTGAAAGTACATGTTATGAGCAGCTGCAGCATTTTATGGGTGGTAGAATCATTGTTTGTTCTCAGACACTTTGAGAAAAGCCCTGGCACTGCCAGCATTAGATACACATTTACCTACCTGATTGCAAGAGCCTTACTGATGTGACATTTAGCCTCATTGCATCCTTGGGAGGTTAAGTAATGTCACCTCCCTCCCATGACATAAAAGCAGCAAGACAGAGACTCCTCAAGGCTACCTAAGCCCCTGGCAGAGAAGAAAACCAAGCGTTCCTCATCTTCATTCCTACCAGATGACAACAGTCACCTCAAACACAACATGGTCTTTGTATGCTGAACTCCCAGGGTGGGTCACACAGGGCGGCAGGAGCCCAGGCAAGGGGAGCTGACTCAGGACTTGACATACAACAACAACAGAAACTGTGTGGTGTTGGCATCCCTCACCAGCCCAGACTTTGGAAAGGCGATCCTTTAGAGGATGGCTTGTCTCTCAGCCCATACTCTGTGCAGCTCTGGTGAAAAGGTGCCACATTTCTGGTCCATCCATTACAGTGTCTGTGTTTAAAAAGAGCAGCCGGGCAGCGTCCTCTCGATGAGAGTCCGTGCCACAGGGCTTGGCATGGATTTGTTTCTGGGAAGCGGGGTAACAACCTGGCTTCTGCTGGGAACTCCTCCAGGAATCCCTGCCCCTCAGTCATCTGTTAAAAATGCCGGCAGGAGTGTGGAGCAGGATGTGGACATGTAAACGTTTTCCAGATGAAATCATGCAGAAAGCAGCACTGCATCAACTCCGGAGCACCGGCATCAAGATGTGACACAGTGACTCAAAACGTAAGTGAGTGGTGTCAGCTTTCCATCAAAGCCAGGAAAGCTGTTAACTGAGCTGCTGACTGACACTGCCTGGCCCAAGCATATCCTCACAGAATCATAGAATGGTCTGGGTTGGAAGGGACCACAAGGATCACAGAATTCCAACCCCCTGCCACAGGCAGGGCCACCAACCTCCAGGCCTGGTTCTACACAAGGTTGCCCATACTTCAAACTATGGACAAGAAGATGCATTTTTCACACATGTTTCATGTCGTTTTACAATTTTGGGTTCTCCAGAACTAAAGACTAACCAGGGCATCGACCTGACTGAAACAGACAGCACAGTGACAGTCTGTCACATCACACTTACAGTCATTTCTGGTTCGTTTCCAAAACAAGGTTTCTATTTTCTTCTCACCATTTCAAAAACATCTTTGTGATAGAGCCACTCATTAAAATATCCAGTGTTACTTTGCATAGCCCTTTATTTAAATGAACTGTAGCTAATTTAAAGCCAGGCTACTATATAAAATAACTCTTACTGATGCATGGCAAGAAAAAAAAATCTCAGACAGGCTTTGGCCGCCTTCCTTCCCCTTTTTGCACTCACTTTACAGATCCTGTTGTGAAGAGGTTTGCCGGAAGAGCTGATCACAGTTGTGGTGCTGCGTGGGGGAATACCACACACTTTTTACAGAAAACATTTTTAGCTCAAGATTGGCGCTTGCAAAATAATTTCACATCTGAGAGTCACCCAGCCAGAAAAGTTGCAATATCAGGGCTTGCACACACAAAGAAAAACAAACCAAGTCAGATTTCTCAGGTGAAACTCTGCACGCCGACTCTACAAATGAGGCAGATGTCAAGTGGCCATAAATATTTGATGAGAGATTTCCAACCTCAGTGTGAACTCCACACATTATTCACAATCCACCCTACGTGGCTTTGAAAACTTTTTTTTTAAAGTGACCAAACTGTCATTTAAATGAACAGGCACACAGGTCACTAAAATAAAAACCAAAGCATATAGAAGGAAAAAAGAGAGTTGGATATTTCATAGTATCATAGGCTGGTTTGGTGTGGAAGGAACCTCAAAGCACATCTAGTTCCACCCCCCACTAGCTCAGGCTGCCCAAAGCCGCATCCATCCTGGCCTTGAACACTTCCAGGGAGGGGACAGCCACAGCTTCTCTGGGCAGCCTGTGCCAGGGCCTCATCACCCTCACAGGGAAGAATTTCTTCCTAATGTCTAACCTAAACCTGCCCTCTTTCAGTGTGAAGCCATTACCCCATTGTCCCTTGTCCTACCACTACACTCCCAGATGAACAGTCCCTCTCCTATTTTCCTGTAGGATCCCTTCAAGTATCAGTAGGCCACAATTAGGTCTCCCGGGAGCCTTCTCTTCTCCGGGCTGAACAAGCCCAACTCTCTCAGCCTGTCTTCACAGGAGAGGTGCTTCAGCTCCCCGATCATCTTCAAGGCCTTCCTCTGGACTCACTCCCACAGCTCTATGTCTTTCCTGTAGTGGGGACCCCAGAGCTGGATGCAGTACTCCAAGTGGGGTCTCATGAGCAGAATAGAGGGGCAGAATCCCCTCCCTCAGCCTGCTGGCCACACTTGTCTTGCCACAGCCCAATAACTTTAATAAAGTTAGTTGAAGTCCCTAATAAAACAAGTAACTGAGCTCAAAGAAGAATGTGAAATGGAAGCAGATGTGAATGATGCCCCTCTTCTCAGTCATCAGGTTGGATTAACTATCCATAAAAAGCATCATTTTTAACAGCTTTATTTATAAGCCCTGTGGAGCATCCAGGAGCTGGAGATCAGCACGGACACTGGCTGGCAGCCCCTGGTCCCAGGTGTTTCACTCCACCAGACCTCCCACCCTGCAGATTCACCTGCCCTAACAGTTTGCTCTGCTTTATTTTAGACCAACATTTTCCTACTGCACCGTCACAGTTTGCATAGCAGTGAAACAGCAAGTGGCAACACACCATCTATTTGCTTGATGCTCCCTTTTTATTTTGAGGCAGGGGTGTGCACCAGACCATAAAGCAGAAGAGACATGCAAAGGGCCCTGCAGTCCTTCCCCACCACCACTGACAAAGCACTTTTTGGTGACAACGAATCCCCCATGCAGCCCGGCCGGGAGCTGACACTGCAAAACCAGCCGCTCTGCCCAGGCCTTGTCTGCTCCTGTGCTCTGCCAGCAAAAGCAAAGGTCACTTCCAGGAAGCAACAGCATCCTCATCAAAGCAGTTGTCTGAGTAACAAGGACCACTACAAGCACAGCAAAAGCTTCAGACATTACAGGCAACTTGAGCCTGGGAGAGCAGTGCCAAGCCTGGCGACACTGCATTCAACTGCTGGGCTGCACAGAAGGTCCCACAAGTGATTTTTTTCCTAATAAAGGCCTTAACCTTTCCTGTGAAAACTGCAACCCTTTAACTTCTTTATAATTCTATCCTGGAGCCTTCTTAATGATGAGTATCTGACATTTGTCCCTGTAAGTTAAGATACAAGCATGGTTTTTGATCGGATGTGAAGTGAGTTGGATAAAGATTTATCTATAATGAACAAATGGGGTTCATCAACACTCAGGCTTTATTTAGCCATAAGCAGGTTAATCCACTAGTGGAAGAAACACAAATGTTTTAGGGGAAGAAAAAAACAAACCCAGAGTATGAACTAAGGCTCTGGTCATTTTCCTCCACAGACAGGCCCTTCAATGCAGAAACCACCAGCAGCTGGCACACCAGGCTCCTGTGCCTCAGTGCACCAGGCACAGGCAGCAAAGGCAAATGTCCCCAAGAAGCCACCATGGGGTAGGCAAGGATGGAAACAGTGCTATCATTCAGCCTTTACTGTGTGACTGTTGCACCCATCTGAGCATACCAAGGTAATGGTCCCTTTTGCAGCCAGCCACGAGGCCCTCCCCAGGCATCAGGCCTCCAGGTGGAAAGCAGAGGTGCTCAGTAACGATGTGGCACCTCAGGCAGTGCCCTTCATCACCCAAAGAAATAAGACAAACTCCACCAGTGTGACATGTGCAAAACAGCTACAGTCTGGTTGCCACCACTCCAGCACCTGTTTTGCCCCATGTCAATCCCTCCTGTGGGCAAGGAGCAGGAACTGGCCGTGCCATCTCTCGCCAGGGACCCTGCAGAGCAGGAGGGCTCAGGCCAGGCTTCCTTCCTCTCCAGCCCAGGGCATCCCCTGGCACGCTGCTGCCGTCCCCACAGGGAGAACACGCGTGTGCAGCGCTCAGGCGTCCGTCGGTGCGAACACTCGGAACCGGGTCTGGCCAGATTTGCATAGCAGCTGTGGTGGCCGGACACACCGAGGGCCTCTCTGCAGACCGCCAGCTCAGCTTCAGTTCCCGGGGTTAAAAATACCTCCTCACTGCCAGGCTGGCCACACACCTGTAACGAAAGCTTAACCGGGGTGATTGGTAGCGATGGAAACCAGAAACCCTCTGAATCCAAAAAGCACGGCGGGGTGGTGGGGGGTGGAGGGTGGGGGGGTGTCATCAGCCTCAGCCCCTGCAGAGGGTCAATAAACCCCTTTCTCATCTGGTCCAGCCACTAAGGGAAGAGCCAGAGGCTCCATGCAGACAACACTGGAAGGAGGAAGTCTGCGCACATCCAGGCCGATACCAACCTTTCTGAGAAACAGCTTGTGCACACAACTCTTGCTTCTTGGTGTGACTGGTTGGCTGACACCAAACTCGCCACCACACAACAGCCTCCAGCAGAGCTCCAAAGTAATTCCTATGAATTACGCCAGCACCACACTGACACAGCGTGTGGCTCAGACCACGTCGGCTTCTCACAGGTTTGCTCAGATCCACAGCATAACACTGTATTTCGACAGGGAGGTCTCCACCTATAGATGGTGACACACACAGGGACCTTCAGGCCATCCCACTAGCCGGCCCAGGTCCATACCTTTGCAGAACGTGCCTTCGCCATGAATGCAAGCGGGGTCTAGAGATACAGTTTGGAGATGGTAGAGGGATGAGGTGGACCAAGACTGCTTCTGCCAGCTGGACCTGCTGCCAGCTTTTTCCCCTGCAGAGCTGAGCTGCCACGGGACAGGGGATTTGACTGGCGGGGCGGTGCTTGGGCTGCCCTTGTCACAGGGCCTGGCACCAAAGGGTGGGGAGCAGGAAGATGGACAGGATTGGAGACTGCAGGTTACTCTTGCAAATGCTAAATCCTTCAGGGCAACATTTCTCTTCTTACCTTGCTGTTACGTCCCTATTTAAAGCTGGAAATGAGCAACACGCGTGCTTGGTCCCGCCTTCCCCAAGGGCAAGGAACGCGATTCTAACCCACGAGGAAGGGCCAGGCTGGGTTATAAATGCAGACCCCGATGAGCTCTGGGCAAACTTTCACCAGCAGGAAGCATTAGATGCAAAAGTACTGACGGCATCAGTTGTGAGCTGGACTGAGGCTTTGGGCCTACAAACTCTTTTGAACGTGATTCCCAGAGATGGATTCAAACTCTGCAGCTATTTACAAACGTGCTGAGGGCCATTCTCTGTATCTGTGAGCCTGGGAACACCTCAAGTACAGGGGAATTCCCCTCACCCTCAATTTACATCTGCACTTGCTACTGGGTTGCTGCTGCTGGAGATGCCACCCCTGTCACCAGGCTCCTCAGGAGCTCTGCAAGGGGAGAAGCGTCTGCTCCCAGCCAGCCCTGCAGCGCAGCAAGCTCCGACCCTCCTCTCTGGGGTCAGTACTGACAGAGCCCCTGTGCCAGCTCAGACCCTCCCCAGTTCAGACCTTCGCCGGCTCCAGCTGCACCCTGGAAGCGTGACCTCAGGTGACCCAGGCCACATTTGCCACTTTTCCCCAGCCAGCCAGACAAAAGCAGTGGAAGATGTAATACATTTTACACATTTCCCCAGCGCAATTAGCAACAGCCCCTCAGTGGAGGGGCTGTATTGTTACACTCAGCTGGAGCCAGCTAAGCTGATTTGTCCGGGCTCGCAAAACTCCCCTTTCACAGGCCAGTGACTGCGGTCAAAGGACAAACTGACAAGGTCCCATCTTGTCCCCAGCTGCTGACAGGTCCACCCCCTCCACCTGGCTTGACAGGGAGATGGGAGATTTTGAAGAACTCTGGGTTTCTTTCTCTCTGGAGCTGCCTGTTGGACAACCAGGTCCACACTGGAGGAGTGTCCAGCCTCCCTTGGTCTCCTGTGGTGGTCTGGAGGCCTCCTGCCCTGGTCTGGCTTGCCAAGGTGCTAAAACATCTGTGCCAGCACTGCCAGCCGGTATTTGTCACACGATGTACAGACACATGGCTCACTGCTGCCCAAGGAAAAACTCTCACACTCTAGCAAGCACCAGCAAGGGCACAAAAGGAGCACAAACTCAGGAAACATGGGATGCTCCAGTCACCGTGAGTTCGCTAAGGGAGAGGCTGCACTGACAACAACAACAACAACAAAAATTTAAAAAATAAAAGGAAGAAAAGAAAAAGCTCTCCTCTTCCCGCCAAAAATTATGCGGCAGCAGGTCCGCAGAGTGTCTGCCAGATGACCCGCTTGTCACACTCATAATTGCTTCCCATCTGGTGTCTGGAGCACACAAAGCCTGGCCGTTTGCCAGCGCAGGACGAGGCACACACTGGCCTACTTCTGGTGACACAGGCCCTCCAGACACCGCTGATCCCTTTCCGTATGGCTGAGGAGAACGTGGCATTCATTTGTAAATTGCTGGAGGCTGATTTATCCAGCTATTCGGGCCGCTGCTCAGCGCAGCTAAAGCGCTTCCCCTTGGCTGTGTGGCACAGCCCCAGCCCCGGTGCCAGGACAGTGCACTCGGACCCACAGACATTGCACTGGCACCCAGTCACCTCAAACACGTGCTTGCTGGCAAACAAGGACACTCTCCTCTCGTACACCACTCAGTTTTAAGATGAGAGCATCAAGCCAACTCATCCCTACACCTAAGTGCAAGCACATCCTCAGCTGCTTTACAAAGCTGATTGCTGGTCCAAGCTTTGCCTTTCTGCCTGACGTATACTCAGAGCTCATTTTGTTCATGTAGTTCCTACAAGGCCTTTTGAGGCACTTTATGTCACAGCTTGTGAGCATGGTCTTTTGATGAGCAGTTTTCTCTGGATTCTCTTTGCCTGTTTTAAGGGTTTGTTCTGTTGATGGTTTGTGGGTTTAAAATTATTTTTTTATTTAATTCTACTGGTGTAAGAACTTGACGCCCTCAGAAAACTGAGCAAGTATTTCTTAACCTGTGGGATCGGCCATCTTAAAGCAGAGCACACAACACACACCACAGCCTGCTCTGAAGTTCCTTTGGCTGTGCAACCACCAAACATGGCTTTTAGAGAGAGTAACTGAGACCAAGCAACTGGCCAACAGCCAGCAGGGAAATAAATGCTGAATAACCAGATTTCTCCTTTTCCCCCATCCCAAAGGACAAAAGCACTCTTTTCCCCTCAGACTATGACACAAGACAGCAACAGGCCTGCATCACTGCCAGCCAGTACACCATACTAAGGCCATTAACAGCCATCCTCTCTGTAATCAGAGGGTGTGACATCACAGAAAATCAGAAGTCAGGAAAAAATCCAGAGGAGTCTCTGCAAATAAACCCAAAGAACCCCAAACCTCTGTGAAAGGTAGCAGCAGTCAGGCAGAACCCCCTTTGCAAGAGCAACCGTATCACTGGGGTCATGCAGTCCAACAGCACGGACTGTCAGGGAACCTGTTCTGTGCCTCACAAGAAACACCCACAGCAATCAAGCATGGGAGAAAATGAAACTGCAACAGAAAACCAGACCATCAACACAGGTTGATACTGAAGAATGCCCTGTTGTGTGTCTCTTACTCCAGATGAAAACAGAAGCTGTGCTCTTGAGGTTTCTTCATAATCACTCAAGGTGGAACACAGCGAGTGTGAACATTTGGAGCTTTACTTCAGACAAAACCTTTGGATTACCTGCAGATGTCCAGTTTACCTGTTCTTCCAACACCTCATGCTAGCAGAACCATGAGGATCCTGTCGTTCCCTTCAGCTGCAGGGCAAGACATCAACCCCCTCAAGGGACAAGCCGGCTGTCTCCAGGGGCAGCCACGCAGACCAGTACACAGAAGCTTCAGAAAAGACTGATCTTTTGGGTCAGGCAGCACAGAAACAGTAACCCACAGCTTCTCCATGAAAGTAAACCTTTAAGCCTGCAAAGCTTCAGTTTATCCAATGTCAAGGAAAGTTATGAGAAACAAATAGAATTAAATAAAGCCTAGCGTTAAAAAAGGGGGGTGTATTTTCTGCCTAGGTACTGAACATCCGTACGAATGCTTGGCACAAAACCAAATGCAAGAATAAGGCTCAGAATTTTTGTTGCTTGCTTTTTGTTTTTCATGAAGCTTGATTTACTCACAACATTGCATGCGTTTTAGTTTGGTGCAACTCTAGTAGAGTTATACTCATGCAAAACCAGAACAGCAATAGGAATTGGGTTTATTCTCACTGATTAATTCCTTAAAGACCATTTCTTCCCAGTAAAAGCCAGACCCATAAGTAAAGCTTCTAGAGTCTTCATATAACCAAGCAGAGGCTTGTTACTCCTTCCAAGTTTGGCTTACTGGCTCCACTTTCTTTCACAGAGCAAAGCTGAGACAGAAAAATGAACTAGTGACATCATCAGAGACTTCTCTTTCATTTACCTACACTTCCTCTGGATTTCAGACATCAGCAGCCAGCCATGACAAGAACAAATACCCTACAGTCAGCCCACTTTGCTTGCCACAGAACCACAGACTGGTTTGGGTTGGAAGGGACCTCAAAGCCCACGTAGTTCCACCCCCCTGCCATGGGCAGGGACACCCCCCGCTAGCCCAGGCTGCCCAAAGCCCCATCCAACCTGGGTTTGAACACTGCCAGGAAGGGGGCAGCCACAACTTCTCTGGGCAGCCTGTGCCAGAGCCTCACCACCCTCACAGGGAAGATATTTTTCCTTATATCTAACCTAAACCTACCCTCTTTTATTTTAAACCCATTACCCCTCATCCTGTCACTCCACTCCCTGACAAACAGCCCCTCTCCAGCTTTCCTGTAAGCCCCTTTAGGTACTGGAAGGATGCTGTCCCAAGCGATGGAAAACTCCATGCATGCAAACATCAGCCAATCTCTGGGATACCCACAGAGTGCTCTGGCTACACCTCAGAACCCAGCAAGGCCCCAGTCAGAGGCACAGTTTGTCTGTACATTTTTAAGATAGCTGATACCAATTACCAGGACATTTTTCTGACAAACTGACTTGTTAGTCACTCATGTCCTTTTCCTTCAACAAGTGGTCTTATTTTAATTGTTTGCCATTTATATTTCACCATGCAACTGGGAAAGGAAATAGATATCTAGCAGAATAAGAGCATCCACATCTAACACTAATTTGGATTAATACATTTGGAGTACTAGTTGGGGAAAAAACCCAACCCACATTTGCATTTACCTCCCAAACCCAGGCACGCATACTAAAATATTTTTACCATAGAAATGAAAGGAATGTAAAAAAGTTTTACCCTGGCAACGTTCTTCATCCCTCAAATTGTTTCCAATACATAAATATTTGTGTTAAAACTGTTAACCAAATACATGTAGAATCACAGAATCACACAGAATCACAAGGTTGGAAAAGACTTTTAAGATCATCAAGTCCAACCATTCCCATCCTAAGCGAAACCAGATCCCTAAGTACCTCATCTACCCTTTTTTTAAACACATCCAGGGAAGGTGACTCAACCCCCTCCCTGGGCAGCCTATTCCAGGCCCCGACAACTCTTTCAGTATAAAATTTTTTCCTAACATCGAATCTGACCCTGCCCTGGCACAGCTTCATGCCATTTCCCCTTGTCCTGTCTCCTGTCACCTGGCTGAAGAGACCATCGCCCACCTCTCTGCAACCTCCCTTCAGGTAGTTGTAGGTGGTGATACGGTCTCCCCTCAGCCTCCTCTTCTCCAGGCTAAACATCCCCAGCTCCCTCAGCCGCTCCTCATAGGATTTGCCCTCCAGCCCCTTCACCAGCCTGGTTGCCCTTCTCTGCACTCGCTCGAGGACAAAGGTTGGGTTGAAGCACATGCTGCCATCATTCTGCTGCATAACCCAGAATTGATGGCTGTTTGTCTCTGCCCAGCCCAGAAAATACGGGTTTTCCTGTGGTTTTACACGTACATCCATGTTGCATTAACAAGCACCGAGTATTAAGTTCTCAAATAAGAGGCACGTACAGTGACCTGGTACATAGATGCTTTATTTCTGACATTAATATGGCCTGTATTGTATGTGAGATTCTCTTACATAAAAGAAAAGTTTGTAGTACAACAAAAACTAAGATAAACAAGGCATTTGTTGCACATTATGTCAAACCTTAGAATGAAAGTATGGAGTAATATGTATTTAGGTTTCATGCAAGTTTGGCTGCTGCATGTACAATCTACTTATAAACTGAAAGAAATGCAAATGCACGCAACATTCAAAAAATAGTAAAAAATGCCTGACATATGAAAGATTAAAACCTTCCTGCTAAAGCAACAAAGTAGGAGTTAACTAAACAACCCAACCAATACCAACGCAAATTAATACTACTTACCATAAACCTATCCTTAAACTTGGTATAGGCAGTTTTGGTGATACCTCTTCTACTGAAATGTATCATCTGGATTCTAGATATTTGTTCTCTCTTAATGTCTGACGTGGTTTATTGTGAACCAAATGCTGTCTCCAGCGTTAAATGTTACTGTTGAATCCATCCTGGTAATGCCCTCACAGATCTAGTGCTGCCAAGAGTTCCAATTGCCTCCTCTCAGTTTTCTCAGGTGAGGAGTAATCCTGGCACAATGGGCATTTTCTGATCTCCTTGCTCACATAGGATTCTCGCCCTTAACACTGTGATGTGAATTAAAAACTGCTAAAAATGTCTATGCCTACTACTATCATAGCCAGGCAAGTATTGAATATCAAAAAGCTCCTCAAAATAAGGATTTTTATAAGCTTTGAGATGTTTAAAAAAGTGTAATAACCCATTACCTTCCTTGCGCCACTCGTGACGTGTTAAAACTACCCATTAATAAAATTATTCTCTACCAACTTTGAGATTAAAGTGATAGGAATACCTTCCACACCCTGCATAGTACTGGTTGGTCTCATAAAGTTAACTAGAGAACCTGACATCATCTTTAATTTTACATACAGTGCATATGATGCTCGCTCTTTCCCTCTCTCATAGCAGCAAGCCGATTCTGCCACCCTCTGTAGCAGCACACCCGGGAGTGGAGAGGAAGAGTGTTCGAATCATAAATAGCTAACACTACAGTGTACACTTCTGTTCACCTGTCAGTATTTGTGGAGAGCACACCATTACATAACTTGCTCAGAACTAACTACATAACATCTCTACAACGAAAGCAAACCAAAACATTCCTTAAAAAAAAAAGAAATTTTTTTAAAAAAAGAGACATAAAATAAGTGCAAATACCTAAAATAGGCAACTAAAGCAACTGTTGTGACCTGTATACCTTTAAATAAGGACAAAGATTTTTTTTTATAAATAAAAGAATGTTTTCTTTGCTCTTCAAACATTTAGTAAGTATATAATGGTCAAGCCTAAGTGCAGATACAATTGTTTTGAGATCCAAGGTGCCAAGTTTCTTTAAAAAATATAATATTTAAAATGCATTAGTTTTTAGTTCCTATGCAGGACAAAGTACTCCTGGGTCATATACAGGACCCCACCATTCCTTTCTAAATACATTTAAACAAGGTACAGGAAGAATTGCTGTATAATACAGGTATACCTTGCCATCATTTTGTAGACCAAGATGAGTTAAGGGTTATAGTGCAATCTTTATGTAGATGGGACATACAGTATAGATTTGTACACTTCAGCGCTGTCATTCTTCTGTTATTTCATACTTTAAACTTGTCCTTTTTCATTTTAGCTGTCTTAACAGGAAACAACGTTGGCTTCTAGACAACCTGCATACATATAAATATCTACATTTAAGCTTTAAAATGAAAATAAATTATAAAAACAGACTCCTTTCCAATTTACAAATTTTCCCCTGTTCCTACATACTGTACAATACATTCAACAATCATCTCATTTTGAGATTTATGAAGAAAATACTGATGCTTTACACTAAAACCTATTTCACCCCCCTCCACCTACTTCTAGTACCTTTCTCAAATAAATATATTTAACACTGTAGTTAATTTCATTGTTTTGCAGCATACCAAAAAATTAGTAGTGCAACTTTCTATCCTTCCTTTATATTCCTTTCCGTTGTGTTTCTTTATATACTAGAAAAATGCTACATAAGCAAAAGCACATTCAGTCATGTATGTTGCTCATTTGGAAACCAGTAACAACCTATAAACCTACTCTATACTGAAAATGCACTAACTGGAAAAAAAAAAAAAGCAATGCAAGTCAAAAGAATAAATATGAAAAACAGACTTAAAAACTGTGTGTTGTCACTACTGCAACGTATTTTACCGTTCTTTATCACATTCTAGGGTGTTACTTCCTTAATACTTGAGAAATTAATTGCAGAACTGTTTGTACTACCCCTTCTGAGAGAGTAAGGGAGCTCGGTGTCTGTTCTTTGTCAGTCAATAGAAGAAAGGACGCTTTCAGGTAGCTTTAATGTTTCCCTTGGCAGCCTGTCTCAAAGTAAAGACTTAATTCACGAGTATTGTGCTGGAATCGCCTTCAACATTGTGTCTGTTTCAATGAAAAGAGACGGTTGTCAGTTGCAGTGACCATCACAGTATGAGGGCCCTTGAAGTGCTGTTGGGAGCGGTGTATGTGCTCAGATACCTTCTGGCTCGTTCAGTCATGATAAGCTGATCTTCTGTTTTCCCGTAAACAACCGCTTCCCATTCACAATTTGACTGCGTAAAATAAAATTCAGTTTAGAAGATTGTTTTAATTAAAATACTTCAGCAGTTCTCATACAACCTTTCAGAGGTTGTATTGATAATAAGTTATCAAACTCCAACGACACTGTATTTTACTGAGAAGGATTCAGTTCTACAGTACAATAGGTAAAACCTATGGCAGAGCTCCCTCTCCACCCCTTAATCCAGCTCCCAAGCAGTGCATCTGCGTTATGTTTTAAGTTCTAACACCTAAACAAAAAACACATTTAAAAGGAGACCAGTTCAACAACTGACACATAAAAGGGAAGTTAATTAAGTCATCTCATCTCCTCTTTGGATATCCTCCCCTTTAAACATGCTGAGTTCAACAGGCAGAAAAATACGTATTGGCAGCTGTCTGGAGGCACCAAGGAAGCAAAACGGTTTGGTAGCTGAGAAAGAATCACTGGGAGGGACTTCACTGAGCCAAAGTGGCAGCTGTGGGGGAACAGTCAGATGCTTTGGGAATATGTTAGAAATGGCAAAGGAATTGGGAAGAAAAAAAAAATGAATGGAAAAACAATTGAGCCACTAGTCCTGCTTCTCCCATGGAGCAAATCCTGCACATCTACATGATTTATTGAATCCGAAGTTGATTTGTAGCAGCTCTGAAATGAACCTGATGCTAGCAGACTGTAGCATAATGAAGAATGCAAAATTCTCTCCCTCCCACATTGAGCTAGAAGCTTACCCAAAGGATCAGTTCCACACAGAGATGCGCAGGGAAAATTTGCCATTTTAAGTTTCTCTATAGATTTAGTAGACTTGGTTCATGGAAGGGACTCATGGTTAGAGGGGCCAGTAGACAGAGAGGGGGTTTCTCAGGGGAAAGACCAAAAAGAGAAAGATGGCTCAATGAGAGTATTTTTGAGTATACTGTGACTAAGCTCCCCTTTCAAGTATTCTCAAGGCCAGTTCTAGGCCAGGTAGATGTATTCACCTTTGCTGGAATTCACAGCAATTAATTTTTAATTTATTTTTTAATGTCACAAGTAAATGAGGTTTGTTCTTTCTTCTCATAAGAAAGGATCAGAAAGCAATACTGTTGTCTCTGTATTTCAAAGCACATCATCCTCACAGCAATTAAGTGCGTCATAGAAGATCAGACTCCAAGTGCCCTGTTGGGGTTTTTTTTGCCCCCCCTGCCCCCCTCCCCTCCTTTTTTTTTTTTTAATGAATACATAGCTGTAGATATTCTGAGAAAACAAAAAACTTTATACATTAACTTCCTATGGGGCAAACTGGAACAAGTACCAAGGCAAGTCAAAGAGAATCTCTCCCTAAACCTGGTGGTTAAGACACACACAGAGGGAAAACTAGATTCCACAGTTTTAACAGTACAGAAAATATACAGAGGTATAAGACCAGGCACATTACAAGAACAATGACCAAACAGAACCTGTAGATGAGCCCTGTGTAATGAATCCCACTGGGCTTATTCTCAAGTAAGCACCAGCGAAATTTGAGAAATTTAGGTGCTATAGAGCACCTTAGCGTGTACCAACTCAGGTTTTCTTACTGCTAGACTTGTGTGACCAAACCTATTCTGTAGGTTTACCATATCCTGATTTTCTTCCCACACGTTGAAATCTTAGAGATCACTCAGTGAAACACCAGGGTTGTATTTAAAGACACTTCGTGGACAGATGACCAACTTACAAGATATAAGGATCATGGAAATGTTGACTGAAACTAGATCACTGAACTGAACAATTCGAGATGTTAGTACAAGAAAGAAACCAAAAATAAATTCTTTGTTAGCCTGCTAACAAAACTAACAGAATTCTTTGCATCCCAACCTGAAGAGTTTTCTCCATTTTGGCATTTTTGGAAGCACATGCATTCAGTTTCTTCTTAATTACCACATTTGTTTTGTTTGCTGGGTTTGTATCCTGTTTTTCTGGTGTCAGGTTATATCCGTTGTCGTGTCTTTCCAACAATGGTATCGTTAATAAAGATGTGGTGTATGCATTTTCTGACTATTGACAAAAGAAAAAGGCAGGGAACAGGAATAATAATTAGTATTTAATGAAGAAAAAAGGAAAACAAAAAAAGTCTTCAACTGCTGTCATCAGAGAAGCCAAAGTGTAAAAAAAGCAAACACTCAAGGAAAGTATCTGAAAAGAATAATTAATGAACTTAGCTGGTCTGTATCGGGATTCATAGTCAGTACTGAGCACAGTAAGACAAATTGCTGCTAGAATGATTTGGGCATTACAGAGTAAGTAGTTTCTTTCATATAAAGGCACTTTGCAGCTGGTTACATTTTGTTAAGAACAAGAGTGGATAAAGTGGTAACTATAGAACAGTTTTAAATAAAAAAAGCTCTCAATTCACTTCTAGTACAACCCCTGTGAAAGTAAGCACAAGCAGGCTGGGGTAAAAAAAAAAAAGGATCATATCAGTATCAGCAGGAGAAGCTGCTTGAAGAACTGAAAAGAGCACTGGATTGGTGATTCCAGAAGAGTTCCACATGCTGATAATGTTTATGGAAATAAAAAGAATTAGTCCATCTTCACTGTAGCAAAGCAGAAGAAAGGTATATGGCAGTTTTAGAGAGCGAGATTAATGGTGGCATCTGTACCTGTTAGCTTACAAAAACACCCCTTTAAACAGCATTAAACTATTTTACATATTGACTCCACCTCAGACCCTATTCCTACCTTACCACCACATGGACACGCAATTTCTACTTAAGGACTGGTATGTTTTCCATTTTTAAATCAGATACTACCACTACCTCTTTTGTTAAGAGCCAATGTTCCGATTGCACCAGCATCCCTGAATAAAACAGAGGAAAAGCAATTTTGTTCCCAGTCTGCTGCCTTTAATATACCACAACCATCATTTTGTATCTTGCCTTAAGCTTAACAAGCTGAACATCACGGGGGCGCGATATACGATGTCACAAGAAGCCGTTACTAACGGAACACGGGGCATTTCATTACTGTGTTGACTGGCTGCAGCAGTGCTGCCCCTCGCCCGCCAGAGATGCCCCTGGGAAAGTGGGAGTTTCCACCAGGCAGCAGAGCACCTGGCACCCAGCACCGAGCCTTGCCACCCTGTCTGCCGGGCATTTAGGAAGGGAACTTAGGAAACCAGCCACAATGATCAGAAAGGGGTACGACTTAAGCACCTATTCTTTTTCGGGGCTTTGGCTTCTACCTCTTGAATATAGCTTTATTCCTGATCAAGGGTCACAGTCACACTCCGCTCTTTCAGAATTAAACACTTAAGTATGCACATTAAAGAACTAGATTAGAATAAAGTTTTCCTACAAGTTACAAGACTAGTCCACTAGAAAAAGACTAAGATACTTTTTAAAGGTATGAGGGACCAAAGCAGCCCCATCTCTGAACTGTTGCAGTCTTAGTTGTTGAGAGAGAAGTATTCAAAAATACTTCAGGCCAAGGAAGCCCATGAACCTCATCATCTACGTGCTTGATGTTTCCTGAAGTACTCCTGTACTACGTGAAGAGGGAAAAGGAAAAACGTGCTGCCTGACATGAAACCAGGTATCTTCAGAACATGCCTGCCAGACTGTCAAGCATGTAAAACACAAGGGGAAACGCCATCTTCCTGGTGTATTACAGAGAGCTTCAGCAAGACATATATGTTGAGTCTGTAGGTAAGCAGCACAGAAGCAGCTTTGCTGCAAGGCATCCTTATTATTGTACCAGTCCTGCTCTTGAGGCCTGAGAGGAAGAATTCATGCACTTAAGTAAGTACTGCTTAAGTAGTTAAGCTAGTATTTCAAACTGAAGATGATTTTAACTTTCTAGATTTATGAATCTAACCTCAATTCTAATGCTTCCTTTTAGTTGACAGAAAGCATGATACTCAGTTCTATATTAATACTGCTGCCAGGATGCTCTTCAGTGGTTTAATACTTACCTGTACATCTAAGTTATTATCTTCTGTGAAGAGCTGGGCACCAACCTCTTCTTCCCATGGATCTAGAACCAGTGATTTCCTGACCTTTTTAGAAGAGTTGTGCTGCAATAAACATATTGCAGAGAACAGTTGTAAAGTAATATTTAAAAGCAGTTACTTCCTATTTGAAAGTATTACTGTAATGTTACCTCCTGATTGCAGCTTTTATACACAGTGTCGTCTTCCTCCTTGAGAAATATATCTGTTCCAGTTTCCTCTTTCAAAATCTCCCTAATGTCTTCCTCCAAGAAGGCAAGTGGTTGTGACTAAGTTAATCAAAATTGGAGGAGAAAATACAGGAAAAGCCTATTAGTTGCTGTTTTTTACCATATTCTACTTTCAGCTAATGTAGGCTAGAAAAGAGATCTTGCAAAACACAGCAACAGATGAAAAGATTTAAGCTATTGTAGCTAACAGCTAGGGATGACCATTTCAAGGTTATGCAGATTTTAAAATTCATTTTACTTCATGTTATTTCTAGCTGAATATATACATGCACACCAGTGCCTCAAAAACGCAAGGCAGCATTGAAGAAGAGATGCAAACTCCTTGTTTACATTTATTAGCAATGGCTACCCCACAACAGGAGGGATAAACATATATAGATGCTAAATGCATTCATAAACATATAGGTATATATTCATGCATACAAACATGCTAAAACCTGTCCTATAAAAGTATGACTGTTGTTGGGAAAGGAATTTCTATCAATCTTGACACAAATCTTTGAATAGGACATTGACAGTCCTAAGTACAGTACAGAATTTCACAGAAGCCATACAGATGGCTCCTTTGTGTACCAACAGGAGAAGAATTCCCTTAAGCCCTCAAAATTTGATTTTGAACAGGAGGTTAATAGTGGACAGAAACAGGAATGCCAAACCACTCCATTTGCATAGTGAGAGACTGTGAATCTATAGGGTAACACAGATGGTGCCAAGCCCTGTGGCAAACTCTGAGCTACCTTCTGTGTTTGCAGAAAATAAATAGTCAATATATATTGGCTGGAATTTTTTCAGAACTTGAAAAACATGTGTCAGCTGAATTCCAAAAGTTATTATGCATTAACATACCTTAGGCTAGGCTATGAAGAGAGTAAAAATTGAATTCATGTGGAACAAACAAAAAAGTAACATTACCCACAGTCAACTACAAAAAGGGTTTTGTGACAGTCAGATGAATCAGAGGAATCATGAATTGCTATGTTAAGATTTTGGGTTCTAGGATGAAGAATTACATAGACATTTCTCAAGTAAGCCCCCAAGAAGGACAAACCACTTCCAAATGTCTTCCCATTAAAAAAAAAATAATCTCAGGATACTAGCATGCTGTGGTAAACATCTAGTTTCAGTCATGGCACTAGAAGAACCAAAACCAGAAAATAACTCAGCTCTTACATCGTCCAGAGGACTCAAAGGTAAAGCAGCTTTTCAAGTCAAATATGAAAATTGCTTAAAATAATGAAGTTAATCACATTCATCTGCACCAGTTCACCCTTACTAGATTATGCAATTAGAGGAGGCACTCATTCACTCTTTCACTTACAGGTTTTCTTTTAAAAAAAACAGAAGCTAAAGTATTATAATGATAAATCTCAGATACTGATATTACCACCTCTTAAAGGCAGCATAAGGCTACGCAACCTTAAAAAGACTCAGAAATGCAGAACCAACGTGTTTAAGGCTACTGTGGGTCAGATCATTGTACGTACCGAATACCAGTCAGAAAGAAAATGACTCCATGCTACACTGGAAGATACTAGTCCAACATACAAAATCTGAAACCTCTGATTCACACTCTAGCTGTTCTCTAGGGTAACATAGAATGTCACTGAAATAACAGCATTTTAGAAAATACTCTCTAAAATCATGCTGAGGCCTACAATATCTCAAAACCAAGAGAGTGTTTAGACTTGAAGAATTCTCAAATAAAGAATGTCATCACATACCATAAGTTTGAGTGGACCATACTTTTTTTCCTGAGCAGCCAAAGCATTTTTAAAAGGAGTTGGTGTCCTTGGTGTTGTATCCATAAGTGATCTTCTAATCGTGGGAGTTCTAACACTATTCAAGTGCAGAAAAGTGTTCATACATGCATTTCAATATTTTACTTTATCAATGGTAATGTAATAAAATTAATTTAAGAAGCATTTTAAAATACCTTAATTTACACAACATATATCACCACCATGAATCTGAAAGTATTAAGATCACCACAGCATTACCCCAAGTATATTAAACTTTAACTGGATTTTGTTCAGTATTTTAAAAAAGGAAAAATTTTGACTGCATGCAAGTTACGTTCAGTTAAGTTAAAGCCAGGAAGCCAATTCATTTATACACAAGTACTTAAGTGTTAGGGATTTTAAAATTCATTCACAGTATGCATACAGGTAGGCTAATTTATCAGTGTTTAGAAAAGCTTGGTTTTATTTGAGCAACATCACCAGATGTTTAATGTAATAATCCTACCCCAAATTTTCCTTTTCATCTTTTGGTGTCATTTCCTTGTGTAGAGGAGTCGTAATAAGAACTTTCTGCTCACAGATCGGTGTTGATGTAAATGCAGGATTTTCAAGGTTAAATTGTTCATTTCCAGAGCAAGTGTTGAAAAACTAAGTGCAAAAGAGAAAAAAACAAAACAAAAAACCTTAAAGAACAAAACTTCACTACTGTACTGAATGGTACAACAAATTGCATGTATATATCTGAAAGGCTTTTACTGACAAAGCCCAATATAAGTTAAGACTAGTTTAAGCCAAGACCTTTGTGATATATATCACTGAAACCTTGATTTTCTCCTTAAAATCCCTACTGCTTAATTAGGTCACAGAGACAATAGGTCTCTGTCAACAATTATTTGCATGAGAAAGTGTGAGCTGAGACATGTTACCATCCCCCTCCCCTCCAAGTTAGTCTTCAAGACAGAGGAAACACGTTATTCAAGAATTGCTTTTTTAATGTATTTACCCTCACAAAGATGCGCAACTAGGGAAGACAGTACTTGTAATTTATAGTCCACTCACTGCAGTGTTCACAGTTTAGCCATATTTTAAAATAAACTCACTTGTGATGGAGAAAATGGTAGTGTTTTCACTGGTGTATGCTTTAGTGCAGCATCGATGGCATCATTACATAAGCCATCACTCAGTTCGTTAACTGCTGATTGCCCAGCACGGAATCTCTTCTTCTTTCTTAGGATAGTAGGTGGAGTGCTGAATTTAGTGACATTTGGGGTTGCTGGAAAAACTGCTTCTTCCTCTCCACTGGTGCTGCTGTGCTTTTTGCCATCAAGCACAATACTGACGTTATACTGGCACTCAGAAGCCCCTTCGCTGTGTTGAACCCGCATCAGTTTGACAGGAGCTGGCTTGACAGGAGATGCAACAGCCTCTGAAAGCTCAAAACTGGTGACGTCACTCCATGTGACTGGATCCTATGAGGCAAGGTGCAGAACACGCAAACACTAGCAGGCTTACCCAAGGTTACTTTACAACCTCCAAGCCAATCCAATAGCTCTCTACCTCCAAAAAACATACACTGAATTATTCTCCCTGTATCCTTCACACAATCCTAAATCAATGAACGTTTTAAAAGAAAATTTGTTTTAAATGGACAGCAAAACAAATCACCCAACATGGATGACGTTACAAACAAGTACAGTGTAAGTCAATTTTAAGAGTATTTTACACACATTGGGTAAGTTGGTGTTCCTAAAAAGCGTATTTGTGCTCAGAATACAGGCTTAAAACAGACTTACAGTTTCAGTGAGCTCTAGTGTATCTGCAAACTCTGCGATAGTCGGAAGAGACAACAACATTTTATTTGCTTCCACAGCCAGATACTTGGCTGGTGAGTTCTGCTGAACAGACGTGCCATGGGTCTCATCCATGCTGTAGAATTCACTTGTTCGCTCCTCAAGGCTATTTAGTGTATTAGACACACAATCTTCCATGGCAAAGCTTCCAGACCAAGAAGGCAAGTTTCCAGCTTGCTAAAAAGTATGAAGAAACATGTTAATCTTCTTCAACACAGAAGTTCAAAAGCATCAATTCTGTGACCCCGGGGGGCAGGTCGGGGGGGGAAAGATTGATTAGTAATTTTTGCTTTTTCAAACACTAATTATCTATTTGCATTAATGCAGTTAGTCTTCTCCTTACAATAACATACTGAACATTCTCAAGTTGTGTAAGATCATTATCTTACCTCTCATTCATATCTTATACATGCTTATAACTTAGATAATTATGGGTTGTATTGGAAGCCATCTCTGCTGCATGTTTCCTGTGTTTCTGAACATCAGTATATTATGAAGTCATCTTCACTACAGAACACAGGTACATTTTAAGATTAGAAACTGTTTCTAGAATGTGAAATACTTGTTTGATCCTTTTTTTTTTTAAACACAGATTTTGCATTTATTGCTTACTTAACTTTTAAATGATTACCCCAGTTTATTAGACTTCTTAGTACCCAATAAACAGATTTTAATTTTCACTGGAAACCTAGAAGCAAAGCAGATGCCACTAGGTAAGCAGAACGTTGGACTGCTTCAAGAGAATGCCAAGAATAGCTGCACCACAAAAAGTGGAAGCTCACCTGTAATCTAAAATAGTAATAATCAATATGGTTGGGTTGGTTAGGTGTCACGTCGTTTACAGCTCTCTCTTGCTGAGGAAATAAGTGACTGTCATCTGCAAGTTTCCCTCATTCCAGTTAAGTACGTATAAGATTTTGTACAGTGCAAATTTATATACTGTCATGTCCAAACATGGGCAATAAGTATGGCAAGAACTCACAGAGAAGTTTGATAAAAATATAATCTACAGGATGTTTTGAAATCAAATAGGGCAAAAACTATGCATTTTTTATCCTTCTCTGATGATCGACTTTGCAGATGTTTACAAATGAATAGTGGCAGTATTCCTCTTGAAGAGGAATAAAGTCTTGGGTCTTAGGAGCAACTGCCAAACTGCAAGTCATATTTCTGCTGTTTTCACAGGGCAGAAAACTGCACTAAAAATAGTTTGCCTCAATTCTAATACATAAACTTCGTTTTACAACCAAATAGCCATATGCGTGATTTTAGAAGGTCAGGTGAAAAAGCACCACACAAAACCAAACAGCCTAAAATGCTGAGGATTAATCTCAGTAAAGTATATGCAAATATTTACAGAAATCAACAGTCCTTACAGAAGACACTTGTTTTCTTCTGATTTCATTCTCTGCTGACATAAGTAGCAATTCAAGTTCCTTTATTTTCTTTTCTTTATCAGGATCATCATCAACAAACGACTGCTGAAAAATTCAAGAAAGAAGCCATTACTACTTTCCATTTCCACCACCGCCTCCACAGTAAAGATTCTGCATTATAACATAGCTACACTCCTAACAGAAACCCACACTGTTTCAACAGAGCTGTTCAAGCTGTATCATTACTCCGTAATACAATAGTCACTGGCAAGCAAAACAACTCCAGCAGCTACCAGGAGACAGATTCGATGTTAAAATGATACACAAGCTAATACTGTAACAGGTTTCTAACATGGCCTGTAAATGCTCAGTGTGCTATAGAACCTTTTAGCCACAAGTCACTCTCTTGCTTCTATTGAAGACACAACTGTGTTGGCAACTTGGTAGATGTGTGTGTTTTCATGTGCTTTCTAGTATTTTGAGTTATTTATCCTCACTAAGGGTGAAAGAAAGTGCTTCAAATCAGCATTTGCTGACTGTCTACACAAACAATCCTATGATTATTACCATAAAAGAAAACGTATTGATTGGTTTTGGCTGGTTGGCTTGGTTTTAACCTCCTTAAAACTTTCTGTTATTGCTATAAATATAGGTGAGGATATATGCCATGAGTTTCAAAACTAGTTATACTCCCCAGTTTAGGGAAGGCTTCAAGGGGCAGAGGGCATCCTATATGTTTTCATATAGAGCGATCCAGAGTGTCATGTTGTGATTCGTGTTCTTACACTGAGATCATGGAAGAAAATGCAACATGAAACAGATGGCCTGCACAGGGAAACTGAGGTTAGAAACAGAGTTCTGCAGAATGCCTCTAACACATATAGCACAAACAAGCAAAATATGCATTAATCCTTGTGTCAATTTTTTTTTTAAACTAATTTCAAATTCCCAAAAGTTCTTCCAGGAAGACATATTACAAAGAAAGATCTACATTCAGTCTGCAAGACGTGAGGAACTTCAGATATATTCTAAGTGAGCCCAAAGGAGCAAAAGGAAATAAATCTGCCCATTTTTTGCTTGATTTAAAGTTTCTCAGTACTTCAGCATTTGGAATGTTGCAGAAGACCGTTTTCAACTGATTGACAAAAGTTGATCAGCCAGAAAAAAACCCAAACTTACTGAGAACAGAAAGCACAGCCATAAGTGTAAGACACTTATGTTATTTATCCGAACTCTTTCATACATAAAGAAATAAAATCTTGTCTTTAAAGCTCTCAGAAACTAGGAATGCTAACTGGTCACAATGCCAACCTAAGGATTTAACTAATAGAGTGTTTCAAGCCATACTTCTGTCAGAAATAAGCACAGCCATTGTGTTTCTGGGATGTATAAAGACAGCTTCCTTTTTTTCCTACCTAGAACTAACAAATTAAGCTGGCAAGCCTACTTACAGAGGCACATTTACATAAATTCTGGTGAACGATAAAGACTTAAAGACATTTTGAAGTTACAGCTTTTAAAACTCTTTATTTTACAGCATAATACACAGTACATTATCTTTATTTACAAAGCTCATTAACAATTTACCTGAACTATGTTGGAAGAAGCTGAAGCATGTTCTAGACAGCTGCCTTCTGGTGAGGCATACTGGTATCCTAGAATCTAGAGAGACATGAATCATTTTACAAACCCTAAAGAAAGGGAGTCTATAAAATTATCTCTAGCTTACGCTATATAAACTACTTACTATGGTTTACAAATCCTAAGTTTCCAGAGTATCACAAGAAATACTCAACAGACCTTCGTTCTTTCACATTAATTTCTCATTCCAAACCAAACAGATTGTTTGAAATTGGAAATACTGATTATTCTGGATTTTGAACTTACATGTGTCTGAACAGGTATGTAAAATTGATTCTGAGTGTGCGAGTGTTCCATAGTCAGAGAAGGTTGGGGCTGCAGTGTGGATGAATTAGCTCTTTCAGACTTTATACCATCTTCTAAGTATCCACCTTTCCAGTATCCATCTTGTAACTGTTCCACTTTTCTTCGCATTGTTGAATTCCAGTGATTTTTAATGGAATTATCAGTCCTAAAATGAAAGTGTACAACAGTGACTGGTTTCTGTATCTTAAAGTTTAATATATAGCATAATTTACAGGGTCTGTACAGTAGGTTAATCCAAAGCCACAAACCCAGAAAGCACCAGCAGCTTGGACAGAAAGTTCTGTTAGCAGTGAGGTTTTGGCATAATGACTAGAAAGTTACTCTTTTCAAAACTTCCTTGGACTTCCAAGTCTGCAGGAAATTAAAAGTAGCTTGGTCCTGGCTGTGATCCTGGGCAAAAAGCTTTTTCTTGGGATACTTGGAACAACTATGTGTTCTCTGTCACTATGTTATTTACCCTCTGCCACAAATTTGCAGAACATGAAGCCAAGGCAATCAACCTACTGTCCCACAGCATAATAAAGGCACTGTGGCTGGCATTTGCCAGTGGAAGACGTCTCTTCTAAAAAATGGTAGCCTGCATTCCCAGCTCTGACTTCATGTACAGCTTTGTGCAGGAATATCCCACTACCTCTTTGTGCCCTTGATCTTGCATGGGGAAAGCAGGCATGGCAGAAGACCAGAGCTTAATGCCACTCCCCTAGGAAAGGAAAGGCCTGCAGTCTGAAATCATGTTTAACAACACTAGTCAAGCATTAAGGCAGGAGTATCAATGCATTACAGTCCAATAAAATACTAGCAATATTACTGCTAGCTTTAGAGAGGTACACAGAAATAACAATTGCTTTAAGCCTCATCTTTCATTTAAGCTCAACTCCAAGAAATATTTGTCATCTTTATCTCACAAGTGTTAGACTCTACAAATCTTCTAGGTCTAGGATCCAATCTTTAGCTAAGAGTCCCATCTTGGATATATTTTCAACAAATAAGATAGTGAGTTAGGAATACTGCTGTCCTAAGAAACTCATCTTCCCTCTCTGAAATCCTGTTAAGATGAAATCCTTTGGAGGAATGGATTGCCTGGGATGTATGGATTGTGTTCTTAACCAAAATGGCAAATTTTTAAACACACATCTTGAAGGACTATTCTCCCAACATAACAAATGATGACACTCCTTATGCCCAACTAGAGAGTCACCTCCTGAACATACATATCAAATTCAGATAAGGACAGCTTAACTGAAATTCAACATTAACAGTACAAAGTTAAAAAAAAACAAACAACAAAAAAACCCCCAAAAAACAGTCATTAAACCCTTCATACACTAAAATTTGTTTTCCACAAGCACTTAAGCTGGCAAACACACTTGAAACAAAGTAGAACAATGTATACAACTTATTCTTAACTTAGAGACTACATAGTAACTAACTAGCTTTGTAATGCATGACTCCTGAGCCTGGGCTTTTGAAGGTTACAAAGACTCTCTTTTTCAAGTGTCCTACTTAACAAGAAGTGTTCCACAAAAGAAAAAAAAAAAAAATCAAATCTGATCTTAAACCAAAGAGAAAGTCACCAACTGCATAATACTGAAGGCACTTTCATATAAATTCAGAGGATTTTAAGGCATTCTTGCATTATAATTTACTGTTACTCTTCAGCTCTACTACAATTTTTTCTCCAGGTGACCAGGTTATTTTTTTTAATAAACCAACAGAGTGTGAGAGCTCTTTATATTGGTTTTACAGCTTTTTAAGAATACATAGTCAAATGCAAAAGATCTTTTAAAAAAATATCAGTATCTGTCAAGGTAAAGATGTTGTGAAGTGAGTTTCAACAGATGGTCTCTAACAGATTAGTCTGCAAAGAGTTGTGTGCTGACTGCTTTCCACATCCCACTATGTGACACAAAGAGAGTTGAGAAGCACCTTCCAGGAAGAAGTTTCGCTATTTCGGCCCATCGGTTTCCCAAACGCTTGTGAGCTTCATAGATTATTCTGTCTTCCTCTTCTGTCCATGAAGATTTTTTCACCTCAGGGTTGAGGTGGTTATGCCATCTCTCTCTGCATTGCTTGCCTATTCTTCCTTTCAGAAGCTTTGCGATTAGAGACCAGCGCTTCGGACCGTACTTCTGAACTAATTCAATCAGCTGGAACACAGATGAGAGCACATTATCATTCCAAACATTAATTTGCCTAATCAAAGGCTGAGAACACTGATAAACTCACGTTTCAGAATAGGATTTTAATAGCCAATTTGACAAGACACTACGCCTAGAGAGGCAGGCAGTGACTTGGAGTTTTAAAAGTTATTTTTCAAGAAGTCAAAAAATTGCTTACTAACTCCAAATTCACTGTGTTTAGAATATAAGTATATACTGATGAAAACATCCATGTGGAAGTTTCCTTCCTGTTACCCATAACACATGCTAACAATAGGAAAAGCCAAAAAAGAAGCTGGTAAACATGCTTAATTTGACCTTTTGCAACAATGTACCCGTGAGGAAAACCCCACACCTCTACTCCCAACCTTCACCCCATTTCTACCTGGTTTTACAAATTAGAAGCTTTTTCTTAAAAGACTGACCAGGGCTGTAACAAAAATAGATTAGGAAGATCATATTTACAACTGGCAAATACTAGTTTTAAACATCTTCAACCAGTTTTAACCGGTGGGAATAAGTACTCAGTTTGAAATATTGTATGTGAAAGCTGAAAGTGCACCTCCCTACAGGGCAGTCCGGGTTTTGCAGGCAAAAAGCTGCAGTGTGGATTAACAGATGGAGAAAAGGAGTCTAAAATACCATTGCCAGCTTCTCTACCAATAGAGTTTGAAATCATTTCCCTTATTCCCAACCCCTGTAAGTCTGGTGGGTTTGAGGAACAAAAGATGGAAATTAGACCTTTGATCTTTAGTGCTGTAATGAGATTTCCTCTACTTGGTAAACTACAGTAGTCCAGCTAGCAACCTGAGCAAAGGGAAATTAAACACTTGAGCAGACCAGACATTCCATCTACTTAAGAGCAGCTGCATTTTATTATTCCCCCCGCCCCCTCCCAGCATAATGTAATACAAGTACATCACAAGATGAATCAGGCATCATTTTAGCAGGGATAAAGCCTAAGCAAAAGTACACATTCTTAGCAGTCACGTGCCAATTTTACTTCACTAAAAGCATACAGTATCAATTAACTTCCATTACCCTCTGATCTTCTTCTTTAGTCCAGGGACCTTTAATCAATTCTGGGTTTAGTACCTTCTGCCATCGATACTGGCACTGAAAATCTGACCGATTCTGAAACAGTTTAAGAAGACCAGTGTAACTGTTAATCTCTTGAAAATGTAAAACTGTAAATATTAGCTAGCCAGAATTATTAGCTTATTTCAAATCATGAGACTTATTCAGACCTTTGTTCTAAGTATAACACTTAAATTCTCCCTTATTATTTCTTCTACTTATAACAACTCTTCAAAAAAACCCCACAGCCTGGCACAAAGCTCTAATTACTTCAACGATCTTGCTTGATAATCAAATTCAAAATTTACTCCTTAAAGAAAAACTCAGGATTTTTTTTGTCCTCATTACTCCACATCTGCTCTGAACTGTAGGTGATTGACTCACTGGCAAGGTCTAAGCCACACCGCTCAAGTCACAGAAGGCAAAGGCAGGGACTGGGAGAATGAAGAACCATCCAGGGTAAGAGAAGATCAGGTTCTAGAATATCTAAGAAACCTGAAGGTGCACAGGTTCACCGGACCCGATAAGATGCATCCATAGTTCTTGAGGGAACTGGCAGGTGAAGTTGCTAAGCCACCCTCCATCATATCTGAGAAGTCATGGTAGTCCAGTGAAGCTCCCACTAACTGGAAAAGGGGAATATAACCCCCATTTTTAAAAAAGGAAGACTTGGGGAACTACAGGCTGGTCAGTCTCACCTCTGTGCCCAGCAAGGTCATGGAGCAGGTCCTCCTAGAAACTACATTCAGGCACATGGAAAATAAGGAGGCAACTGGTGAAAGCCAACACGGCTTCACAAAGGGAAAATCCTTCCTGACAAATTTGATGGCATTCTACAATGGGATTACAGCACTGGCAGATAAGGGAAAAGAAACTTATGTCATCTACCTGGACTTGTGCAAAGCATTTGACAGTTCCCCACATGTCATCCTTGTGTCTAAATTGGAGAGACATAGATTTGACAAATAGACCGCTCAGTGGATAAGGAATTGACTAGATGGTCGAGCTGTGGTCACTGGAGACCAGTGACAAGTGGCATTCGTCAGGGGTCAGTACTGGGACCTGCAGTGTTTAACACCTTTGTCAGCGACACAGACAGTGGGATCGAGTGCACCCTCAGCCAGTTTGCCAATAACACCAAGCTGTGGGGTGCCGTTGACATGCTGGAGGGAAGCATTGCCATCCAGAGGGACCTTGAGAGGCTTCAGAAGTGGCCCCAGGTGACCTGAATGAAGTTCAGCAAAGCCAAGTGCAAGGTCCAGCACAAGTCAGGGCAATACCAAGAATGACTACAGGCTGGATGGAAAACGGACTGAGAGCAGCCCTGAGGAGAAGGACTTGGGGGTGCTGATTGATGTGAAGCTCAACATGAACTGGCAGTGCATGCTTATAGCCCAGAAAGGCAAACGGATCCTGGGCTGCATCAAAAGAAGCGTGACCAGCAGGTCAAGGGAGGTGATTCTGCCCCTCAGCTCTAGTGAAACCCCTCCTGCAGGACTGTGTCTAGCTCTGGAGTCCCCAGTACAAGATACTGAGCTGCTGGAGCAAATCCAGAGAGGGGTCACAAAGATGATCAGAGGGCTGGAGCACCTCTCCTGTGAAGGCAGGCTGAGAGAGGGGCACAGGCTGCCCAGAGAAGCTGTGGCTGCCCCCTCCCTGGCAGTGTTCAAGGCCAGGTTGGATGGAGTTTTGGGCAACCTGGTCTAGTGGGAAGTGTGCCTGCCCATGGCAGGGGATGGAACTAGATGGGCTTTAAGTCCCTTCCATCCCAAACTGTTCTATGATTACAATTTTTTATAGGATTTTTTTTTCCTATCAAATACAACAATACTTCTCTACTAAGGGAAGGCAACCAATGTCATCTACTTGGACTTGTGCAAGGCCTTTGACACAGTCCCCCACCACATCCTTATCTCTAAATTGGAGAGAAGTGGATTTGATGGGTGGACCATCCAGTGGATAAGAAACTGGTTAACAGACCGTAGCCAAAGGGTGGTGGTCAATGGGTCTATGTCCAGGTGGAGGCCGGTGACAAGCAGGGTCCCCCAGGGGTCTGTCTTGGGACCGGTGCTCTTTAACATCTTTATCAGTGACATCGATGATGGAATTGAGTGCACCCTCAGCAAGTCTGTGGATGACACCAAGCTGAGTGGTGTGGTTGACACAACAGAAGGAAAAGAAGCCATCCAGAGGGGTCTTGACAGGCTGGAAAGGTGGGCCTGGGTGAACCTAATGAGGTTCAACACTGCCAAGTGTAAGGTGTTGCACTTGGGACGGAAGAATCCCAGACACAGATACAGACTGGGAGAAGAGCTTCTTGAGAGTAGCCTTGCTGAGAAGGACTTGGGGATTGTGGTGAATGAGAAACTTAACACGAGCCAGCAGTGTGCTCTTGCAGCTCGTAGGGCCAATGGTATCCTGGGCTCCATCAGGAGAGGAGTGGCCAGCAGGGACAGGGAGGTGATTGTCCCTCTCTACTCTGCCCTTGTGAGGCCCCATCTGGAGTCCTGTGTCCAGATCTGGGGCCCCCAGTACAAGAAGGATGTGGAACTGTTGGAGAGGGTTCAGAGGAGGGCCACAAGGATGATTAGAGGGCTGGAGCACCTGCCCTACAAAGAAAGGCTGAGGGAGCTGGGCTTGTTCAGCCTGGAGAAGAGAAGGCTGCGGGGGGACCTCATTGCAGCTTTCCAGTACCTGAAGGGAACATACAAACAGGAGGGGAATCAACTTTTTAAAAGGGTAGATAATGGCAGGACAAGGGGGAATGGATTAAAGCTAAAGGAAGGAAGGTTTAGATTGGATATAATGGAGAAGTTTTTTAGAGAGAGAGTGGTGAGGTGCTGGAACAGGCTGCCCAGAGAGGTGGTGGATGCCCCGTCGTTCAAGGCCAGGTTGGATGGGGCCCTGGGCAACCTCGTGTAGATCCAGGCCTGGAGGTTGGTGGCCCTGCCTGTGGCAGGGGGGTTGGAGCTCTATGGTCCTTGGGGTCCCTTCCAACCCATGCCATTCTATGATTCTGTGATTGAATTCCCAAGTGAACATGTTCTCAGCTCTTTACTAGAGTGTTAAGGAAAACAGGTTTATATCAAGTTTACCTAACACATACTAATTAAAGAACATTGCTTTTTCTGCTCAGGACAGATGCTTTTCCATAGCTTCACTAAGGATCTCTTCAAATATTGTTCCCAAAAGAGAAGTAAGCTCTCACTTAGCCTCCCAAAACCTGTCTCTAGAAAACTTTGGGACTCTCAGGGTAGTTGTACTAATCCTTAGAAATATGCAGATAAGAGCCTGCCCCAGCACATGATATTGGTACACTGGAGATTGGGACATGACAATTTACTCTTCAGTGCAGGTCGCAGGACAGCAAGTATTGATCACAAGGTTTGGTTGGGCTTGTCTACCAAGCAAAGACGTTACCATATTGCAATGAAGTTAAACAAGAAGCAGTCTGTAAGACTAGAGAAAACAATCAAAACAGTTACTTCTAAAAATACATTGATCACAGTACCTTCAAGTTAATCACGAGTAGATACTGTATGATTAAAACACACACTAGAGCTTGTTACAAAGCATTTTAATTTCCTGGTGGAGACAAGGTGTAGAAGACAGACTCAGCATAGGATAGCTGTTCCCATTTCTGATGCAATAAAAATTTTGAAGTTGTGGCCTTCTAGTGTTTTACCTTCCAGACATTTCTCAAATCAGGACATATTTGGGTGAAGTAGCAAAACAAATCATAGAATCTCCTGAGTTGGGAGGGACCCATAAGGACCATCAAGTCCAACTCCTGGCTCCACACAGGGCCAGACAAGTCAGAGCATGTGACTGAGTGTATCATCCAGACGCTTCTTGAACTCAGTCAAGCTCAGTGCTGTGACCACTTCCCTGGGAAGCCTGTTCCAGTGCCCAACCACCCTCTCAGTAAAGAGCCTCTTCCTGATATCCAACCTACATCTCCCCTGTTGGATTCTATCAGTGGTCGCCAGAGGGGAGATCAGCACCTGCCTCTTCATTCCCCCTCATCAGGAATCCATAGACTGTGGTGAGGTCTCCCCTCAGCCTCCTCTTCTCCAGGCTGTACAAACTAAGGGACTTCAGCCTCTCCTTGTAAGTCTTCCCCTCCAGACCCTTCACCATCCTTGTTGCCCTCCCCTGGACACTCTCCAATAGTTTTGTGTCCCTCTTGTACTGTGGCACCCAAAACTGCACACAGTACTCAAGGTGAGGTTGCACCAGCACAGTGTAGAGCCCTGCCAGCCTGGGCCAGCTGGCAACACCATGCTTGGTGCACCCCAGGATAGGGTTGGCCCTCCTGGCTGCCTGTGCATGCTGCTGGCTCATGTTTAACTTGCAAATGATGGGAGGAAACAGAATTTTTCCAGGTCTGCCTTAGCCACAATAAACTGAAAGAGAATACAGGCTGTGTTCCCTCTCAAGAGGAACCTTTAAGCCATCTTCACTTTTTTTGGCAGAATAAGGGGAAAGGTTTATTTGTGCTCAGCCCAAAGCCCAGTAGCAAAATGGGCTTCTGAAACCTGGCAGTTTGAGTACCTTCACACACTAGTGACTCTCAAGAGACACTGGGTTTTCCTGGCAAAAGACCATCAGTAACAGGTGTTAATTACGTGAGCCTCTATTATTTAGCTTTCCAGTTTAAACCCTGGAGTCTCTATCCACAGTGATTTTCAAAACCCAGCTGGACACTGCCTTGGACAGCCAGCTTCAGATGACCTTGCTTGAGCAAGGGGGCTCAGCTGAGATGATATCAAGTTCCCTCCAACATCAACGGTTCTGCAATGGGCAACCTCATCCTCCACACATGTTCCCCACAGTGGCTGGGAAGCCTTTGTTCAACCTCACTGGGCCCAGATGAACAATAGCTTTGTCTCCAGAAGCATTTGTTTTCAGCTAGAGAACTCCTTGTCAGGTTAAACTGTTATATCTGTTAAATGTAGCTCCATACTACACCTGCAGATCAGTATCACCTAACATTGTATTTTTAAGCAGTTTAGTATAAAAGCTTTTTGATATTATCTCTTTCTCCTCTGCCATTCATTCATTTCACTGCTTTTTGGACAGGGGTAATGTACATGTAAGGAATATTGATCTGCTTATGCACTCAAATTTAGAAGCTTTTAGTTCATTTTCTGATATCTATACTTTGCCACCTGGAAAAAAGAGAATCAGAAGCACCACAGTTGCACAACAGACATGAGAAGAATGAAAAGTTATAGATGTTCAGCATTTAAAATTCAAGTCTATTTTTACCTAGTTACACACAGTAACACCCCACTCAAGATGATAAAGAACCATGAAGATGCTTTATAACATTTAATCAGAAGAGAAACAAACATCACTGATTCTAGTTGTAGGTATTTCTACCAGCTCATACAGCTGAGGAGTCATATAATGTTTGACCCAACAGTTCATTCATTCCACCTGATCATCAGAACAAAACAAGACATTTTAAGTGTCAGTAGGAAGCTTCCAAGAAACCCATTCTTAGCAACTGAAGATATCACTGAGTGGAAAGATCTACATATCTTACAGAAGCAGACATCACTGTAAAAAACCCAACCAAACAAGAACACACAACCACCAACACAAATCCCAAAACCAAATAAAAAACCCAATCAACACAAACCAAAATAAACCCCCCACACCCTTTTGCTAAGGTGTTTAAGAAATTGATTCTGCTCCTTTCAAGCAATCTCTAAACGTAACCCACACTTTAACTGCTTCAGAAGCAACCTGTAAACGGTAGATTTAACCACCACAAGCGATGCAACCAGTAGGAAGTAGGAACATATTCCAGAATGAAAAAAAATGGCAAGTGTGGAGAGAGGGCATAATTTATTTTTTGGTCATTTCAGACCATCACTTAAGCCCCTGCTTGAACTGATGAGATCTAGCACAGACCTTAGAGAACCTTAAGTCCAATTCACAAGCATCCTTTAAAATATTTTTTTACTATTACATGTTTCTGATTTCTATTTCACCCCATTTCTAAACTGGACATATGATCAAAGGAAATAAATAAAAAAAGGGAACTTAACTAAAGCAGAGATTCAACTTACTTGTAGGTGACTAGCAATGAAAGCCCAATCATCTGTACCATTTTGTTCCACCAGCTTCTTTAGCCTTTCATCCTGTTAAGATATAACCTCAGCCAATAAATGTTACATGCTATCCCAAGGTGACACTAAACAATAACATTTTATGTGCTACCAATATAAGAAAGAAAGTGAAGCAAAAAACCAGTATTACCTCATCACGTGTCCATTTCACCCGGTTACGTATCTTTAAACATTTTTGCTGTTGCACTTCATAATTATGATCCTTGTATTGAAGGTCATCATCTTCCTCACTGCAGAGTACAACAGAAGGGTGAATAAGATAGAAAAATAAATGTACTGATTGTTACTTTAAACTACCTCCCTCTTTTTCCCCACTGTACATATTGTTTTATAGTGACACATGAAATTTGCACAAACACAAGATCTGCCTGCAGCAGTGGCCTACACTCACCATTTTGAAGGAGCAGAATTAATTTTCATTTCAAGGCCACATACTGGGATATGGACAGATAATTCATCCCAGGTCAAGACTTAGATTTGAAGCAAAAGCTATTGTTTAAGGCCATGCTTTTGTAACACACTTATGAATCTTTATTTTACACAAATTAGCTTATAAGATAAATGCATTTTGCAGGCAAGCAAACCACTGTATGTTCCACCTCTGTAACTCAGACAACACACACAAGGGTACCAAATAAAAACTCAAGTTGTTGTAAAATCCAGTGGGCTCCTGCCTCGAATGAAAGCGTCGCTTCAATGTTACAGGAATTAGATACAAATGTTTGAAGATAACAACATTCCAGCAAGAAGTAACTCCCGTGGGGGTGCTGACCCTGTAGCTCAGAGCCGGAGGGGCAGGAAGCCAGGTAACCTCTGCGGCTCCGCGTAGATCACGCTCCATCTACTGGAGAGATGCAACTCCGCAGCCTCGGTCAGCAAAGCCTCACCAAGCAGCAGCAAAGGGACATGTTTCATGGAAACATCACTTGAACTTGTACGTCAGTGACTCATGTTAGACTGCATAAATTCAAACACATGTGCAAACCCAGGCCTGACAAGACGAGCAGTTCCTCTGCATTAGCTACAGCAGACACACAAAGAAAGGACTCCCGTCCAACCACACAGCTTTAATTAAAAGCAGTTTCACACTGCACTCTTAATATTTCTACATGATATTATCAGTATAAAACCTCGTATAAATATCATAAACTCACGTTCAAAATTAAATGTATTAGCTCTGCTCCAGCCTTGAAAGTTACTTCCATTTTTTACCCAAAGGTTAAAAAAATAATAATCCTTTCCCATTATTGGAATTAACCTGTGCTGGTGTCACAATAACTGACTAGAGGGAAGATCTCCACATTATTTCCCTGAACATGAGATTCACCCACACTCCATGCTGATCAACCACTGATGTTTATTTGTTGTTTCCCATGAAGTGAGTACGTCCTCTGTGGCTGACATGAACATAAAGAACAGTGCTACTTACTAAAGAGCACTACTACAAGATAGTATATACCCAGCTCTTGCAGATCCAGTGTATTGAACATTGCTTCTACATCCTGCACCACAACTGGATTTGCCCTGCTTAGCTTACGATGCAGCAGGAACAAATTGTAACACATAAAACATACTCAAACTTTGTTGATACCACAAGACAGTAAGCTTGTCTAAAGGTCAACAGCAAGTTCTTCACAGCACTTCCAAAAAAAAAAAACCCAGCTGCAAACACAATGATTATAAGAGTTTTGCATTAAGTGGCTTAGGACTTAAGAAAATAGGATTTAAATTTACAGGCAACTAAGAGTTTTCTCTCGCCCCTCCCCTCCTTCATTTTTACCCCTCTCATCCACAGCTTCTTTATAATACCAAGATATACTCCCAAGGTTTATAAGGAGCATACCTTAATATTATAATCCTGTTTCATACCAAACAAGCCATCCAACTTATTTATAACTAAGATTTGGTCTTGTGGTTAAGCTGTTTGTCATCGTGACCTCCTTACACACCAAACCAGTTCAAGAACAGAATCTTCAGTTGTGCGAAAAGCCGTGGGGATTTAAAAAAAGAGAGGAAGGGCCCCACGTACATAGCAGTGCTGCTGAAGAGAGCACCTGTGCTAGACAACATGGGGTGCCCTCTGGCAACGGTGGGTAAGAACCAGGCACCCGGAGTTCTCCAGCAGCATGAGTGTCCCGCAGCCCCGGGGCCAGGGCCAGCGGGGCAGGCGCTGAGCTCTCTTGCACCTTGATTCCACATGAATAACCATTTAGTCTTCATTCCTGTTTAGTCTAGTACACCACTAGATTGTAGACAAGATATCTGTGAGTGGCTGGGACTACTAATTTCAGATTTTGATTAAAACTAAAAGGATTTTTCAAGCAGGTTGGGTTGCTACAGTTCACTTGACAGCTCTTCTGCCGTTATGAAACTGCTAAAACACTCACGGAAGTGGAGCACAGCCACCACACTTCACCATGACACGAGTTCTAGGCTAGCTGCCTTTGTAATGCTGAGTCAAAAACCATTAAAGGGGAAAAAAAAAAAAAGCTTCCAAATCAAAACCAAGAGCAGTTCAACAAAATTAAGCTTAATTCCATTTGGTGCAAAACAATTACACTTTCTCCTTACTCCACACCTAGATGAATGATCTTGAAATTACCTTTATGTAAACTCATACCTACAATGATTTAGTTTCAGAGATATTATCACCACCACGCACTGACACAGTATTCCTCTAGGGCTACTGATGTCTAAACAAACGTTCCTGCTATTGACAAACAGTTGCATTTTCAGTTATGACATCAAAGCTCTCCATAGCCATGAGAGATAACAGAAACTAAAGCTTTAAAAAAAAAAAAAAGCAGCTATTGTTTGCAATACCACAGATTAAAGTCTCCTAAATTACAAAATGCAGACTAGAAGTAGCAAGAAACACTCTCTCTCTCCAAGATGGTTGCTGCAGAAAGTTAAGCATAGACAGCTCCAGTAGTTAGCATCTGCAAGCAAGGCCACCTAATGAATCTTTGTTCCTTCCACCACTAAACCCCCAAAGCATTACTTTCTTGTTTTAATAGCAGTTTTGCAGGGGAAAAAAAAAATTAACTGATGAACACTTCTCATGTCAGAGGAAAACGCAGAAGCAATTTTGATATCTGTAACTTTGATACCACCTCCAATTCCATGGGAAGCAGTCATGGTAAAACCCTGATGCCATAGGTAACTCGCACATTAGTATTATTGTATTATTCACTGACAATCCACCCCTTTCTCAATCCTAATCTTTCTTTTACATTGCTTTATAATTTTTCAGAAACAATTTGGGACAAGAATAAGCATAGCAGTAAAGCAGTTCTCCAAGACCCACCTTCTGAATGCAAAGTATTTTCACATCAATAAAACAAAAGATGCATCAAAACTATCTGGGCCCGCTGCTGAAGCTCTTGAGGAAAAACGTTCTCTCTCAGGAAGGTTTCAGGCTAGGTTATGACATCCTCAATCAAAGAACACGCCAGATAAGAGGAAGTAGGTGCATCTAAGATATTGGAAGAATCCGCAGGCCTGAACACTAGCTCAACAGACCCAAACCTTACACCGAGGCTGTGCCAAAGCCCCTCGGGAGGAAAAAAAACACCCTCAAAAGTGTTACTCCGGGAGAAGGAAAGTAACCAGCAGGAAAAGCTACAGCGGAGACAACGTAGTCGTTGCTGACAGGCTCAATGACAACAGAAGAGCAAAGCTAAGGAGTTGCCAAGGCAAGCTACAACAAAGATTGCCTGAGCCGAAGCACAGAACGAGCACAGCCTCTAAGCGAGAGGCGAGACTTGTTATACGCCAGCGCTGCTGCTCGCAAGCCAGAGGGAAGACAGATACCTGTGCGGGTGCCGGGCGAGGGAGGAATCGGAGGGAGGGAGGTGGGCAGTGACACCCGAGGCCGGGGAGGTGGAAGGAGGCCGAGAGCAGCGCCAGCACAGCTCGGCGGGAGGGGAAGGGGGGGGGGGTGTGGGGGGTGTGAGGGGCGGCAGGGGCGGGGCGGGATGGCGGCGGCACCTGGCAGGGATCCCGGGGCGCGGGGGGGGGGGGGGGGTACCTGGGCGCGAGGCGGCGGCACGGAAGGCAGCGATTACCCGGGAGCGGGCGGGGAGGGGTACGGGGGGACAGAAGGCGCAGAGATCCCCGGGCCGGACCTGGAACCACACTCACCTGCGCGGTCTCTTCGCCATCCTCGGGGCGCACCATAGGGGGGTTCGCCACGGCAGCGGGGCGCAGCGCGGAGCCCCGGAGCACCCCGCCCGGGCTCCTTCTCTCGCAGCCGGGCGGCGCGGCGAGGCGGGCGGGGCACGGAGAGGGGCACTGGCAGCTCAGGAAGGCTCGCGGCGGGCAGGGCTGCTCCTACGGCCCTCTCCTGCCCGCGGGTCTTCGCGGTAAAACCCACAACGCCCCGGCGGCCGCTCTCAGCCCCGGCCCGGCCCGGCCCCCGGCGCGTCAGGCATGGCTCGGCTCGGCCCGGCCCCTGCCCGCAAGGACGGAGCGCGCAGCGGCCCCTTTCTCGCCCGGCTGTGCCCTTCCCTCCTCCTGTCAGAGCTGCGGCGGCACCTTCCCGCGCCGGGCTGCTGCGCCGCGCAGCTCTGCTCTGCTCCGTCCGGCCCGGCCCCCCTCCCCGCCTCCCAGTGCCTGCCTGCCGGCCCGCCAGCCCCCGCCGCCCGGGCTGCGCTGCCACCGCCGCACTCGCGGCAAACTCGGTCGGTACCGCCGAATCTCGCGCCCAGCCTCCTTCCAGAGCCACCGTTTGAATCTGCGCAGGCGGACTGCCGCCCCATTGGCCGCCGCCGCCGCACGCGACCCGGGCGGGGGGCGGGGCTTCGCGCCAGCCGCAGGCGGCGAGTGGGCGGGGCGGCGAGGGCGAGGCATGACGGGTGAGTAAGTTCTCGCGGCTGGCGGGGAAGTCGGGGGGGTCTCTTGTCCGCGGCCCGTAACGCCCTGGCGCGAGCTTTCGCGCGCCGCCAGTGGTAGCGACAGCAGTGGGGGGGGGGGAAGCCCGAAAGGGTCAAAAAACGCGCGGCCGCCCCCGCTAAGGCGGGCGCAAAATCAAGCGTCTCCTTCGAGCCGGAATCGAACCAGCGACCTAAGGATTCCCGCGGGCGGTGCCTCTACAGTCCTCCGCTCTACCAGCTGAGCTATCGAAGGGAGCTGCCCACAGCCGCCGTCCCTCGGCAGACAGCCTGCCAGCTCCTCACGGCGGCCCGACCCGGGCCCGCCCTCCCCGCGAACAGCGGAGCGCTGAGACCCGCTCTGGCCTCAGATCCGAACCCTCTGGCGGGCCGAGTCTGACGGAGCGAGGGACCCGCGGAAGGTTCCCCCGCACGCAGGACCCTCCGCCCTGCTACGGAGCGGTCGGGTAGCGCAGGGGGCGAGGGGAGTTGCCCTCAGGCCCTCGCACGGCTCCCGCGGCGGGGAGACGGACGGACAGACAGACAGACAGACAGCCCTCCCCTCTGCCCTCCCTTTCCTCTCCCCCCTCGAAGCACCGCTGGCCAGTGGTTACGCCCAGCCGTGGGCACCAGCCGCCTCAGGGTTGTGTTAAGAAAACCAGAGGCCCCTCAAGCATCGCACCGCAACCTGCTGCGGCCGCGCCTAGCAGCAGAACAGGTGCACCCCGCAGAGCTCCCCGGGACAAGGGGGGCCGCGGAGACGAGGGCTGGCGGTTTCGGAGCGGCGGCTCCCCCGGGGGTAGCGTGTGAAGACCCCCGCCCCAGCGCTTCCTCAGTACTGGGGGCTCAGCCTGCCACGGGGCCCACCCGCTGCCTTGTCCTTTGCTAATCTTAATGTGCCTTTAGCGGCCAAAACCAACCATCAAACCAGCCTACGGTTCCTTATTCCTAATGGCATTGTTCTTAATGGTTTGCCGGCAGAAAGCTGTTGGCCACCAGCACAGAGGGGAGAACCTCCCGCAGCTGTCACCACCACGAGGCACAAGCGACACTCAAGCATCACCTATAGATCTTCCAGATATTCCCCTGCACCAAACTCTTTGGCGGGAAGTTATTTGTATAGATGAAACCCTGTACGTATGCGTGGAGCCTGTACCTACACGGGAGCTGGACTTTATGGTCCTTACGGGTCCCTTCCAACTCAGAATATTCTATGAGTCCCTCACTACACGAAGGACATTGAGGTCCTGGAGTGTGTCCTGAGAAGGGCAACCAGGCTGGTGAAGGAGCTGGAGGCCAGATCTTAGGAGGGAGTGGCTGAGGGGGTGTTCAGTCTGGAGAAGAGGAGGCTGAGGGGAGACCTTATCACTGCCTATAACTTTGAAAGGAGGTTGTAGAGAGGTGGGCGATGGTCTCTTCAGCCAGGTGACAGGAGACAGGACAAGGGTGAATGGCATGAAGCTGTGCCAGGGCAGGTTTAGATTGGATATTAGGAAAAAAAAAAATTACTGAAAGAGTTGTCAGGGCCTGGAACAGGCTGCCCAGGGAGGGGGTTGAGTCACCTTCCCTGGATGTGTTTAAAAAAAGGGTAGATGAGGTACTTAGGGATACGGTTCAGTAGAGGACAGGTACGGTTGGCCTCGATGATCTTAAAGGTCTTTTCCAGCCTAGCGAGTCTGTGACTGCGCAGATCGGTAGGTTTATACACCCCCCCCCCACCCCCCCACCATGGCTGCGCGAGGGGAAAGCTGGGCTCGCAGCGCCCCCTGCGCAGCCGCGCGGGAACCTCCGGCCCCGGCACAGCCCGCGGGGCACGGGAAGGGCGGGCGGGGAGGGGAGAACCCACAAAAACCTGGTTTACCTACATCACAAACCTACTGTTACACGGCTGAGCTCGTATCGTTGCATCTTTCACTGGAGGGAAAAAAAAAACACAACAACCCCAAACCCCAAACCCAACTAATTCTTGGGGTTTTTATTTGTTTATTTACGAGCAGCCTTTGCCCGCTGCTTACTGATGGGTGTTTGAGCACCAGCCTGCATTCACTGCGGTTTACTTTGGCTACCCAGAGATGACAACGCAGCAGGTTTCCCCACATCAAAGCTCTGACGGGAGTCTTTGAACTACAAAAGCTGTAATCAAAAGCTGTGTGTGGAATAAAAACCACCCTGAGACAGGATTTGTGTCGTCAGCCTCATATGGTAGGAAATGTCGTCTTTTAGCATTCATTTATATTTAATTCACAGTGAAAGGTGCCTGAAATAAAAATATTGTTGTTTAAATAAGTACCTTTTTGTGCATTCCATAGTAATACCTGTGTTCTTAATTTGTAGAAAATAGATGCTGAAAGCATTAGCTGAGTGAAACTACTAAATTAGTAAGTACTGATGGTCCAGTTCTTAAAAAAACCCCTAACCTAAAGATACAGTTTGTTATAACACCCAGTAAACCCTCTCCTTGGCATACATCAGTAAGCACATACACACCTCGCTATTTTTTTCCTTCTTCTTTAATCCTGTATGTATTACTGTCCTGTATGTATTAGGCAAGGTCTAATATTCCCATTTTCTTGTGCTCCTCCATGACAAAATAAAGGATGGAAATGCATATCCCCCCACCCCATCTCTTCTCAGCTTCTACTAGCTGCACAAAACCAAGCCAGAGGTCCAGCTACTTCTCTCTTCGGGGACTCCACAAGAAGTTATTTTTTCCCACTGTTCATTTAAAAGCATCTCTGAGAAAGAAGGTACAAACTGTCAGTCTGCCTCTGTAGCAGGATGTAGAATGTCCCTCTCAGATACCACCGTTTTCAGGGACTGCCCCATCCCATCAGGGCTATCATGGCCCACAAGCCACCAGGCTCAGCCTCAACAGACTTCTAGTAGGACACTCACCAGCCTGCAGTATCTGAGTTCCATTATGCAAGAACTGCTTCCTGGCTTTGCTCGTCCTTCCCAAGACTCCCTTGTGACAAAGGAGAGCTCAAAGAATGTGACCAGGCACAATGACACTGCTGCTACAGGTTTGGGGAGTCAGGAATGGGGCAAATGTCACCATCCCTCCAAACTCAAGGACCTTGAGTCACAGTATCAGGTCTCCTGACAAAGTGAAAGCAAACATCACTAGAACCACCTGCTGGCATTTGGATCTTGCTTGGGTTTTGTAGTGTTCCCCAAGTGCTAGCAGCAGTGGGCATCCCACTTCCAAAGACAGGACACACACGCTCTTACCCCGATGATTGGACAGGCAAAGTACCCTGGAAAGCAACAGTGACGATCCTGTAATTTGCCCCATCATTTATTCCTTCTTTCTAAGCTTCCTGCTGATCTGTGGGGGGGGGAATAAAATCCCATTTAAGCATTGATTATGGCTCTAACCAACAGCAGAGCAGCGACTGTTCCTGCTGGGAAGCAGGTCCCTTCCTGTGCAACGCTGAAGCTTCAAAAAGCTTTGCCCAGCCGCAGTGGTATAAAGGTACCACCGCTGTTCCACCCTGTGTTAAGTCTGTGTGTGAGTTACCGGGCTCAGCTGTTACTGCTCCAATTCTGTGAGAGTTCCATCCATTCCCTGGCAAAGCCTGTAATGAATAAAAAAAAAAAGCCAGTCACAATCCCATTTAATACTATCACAGGGCTGAAATGATTTCTGAGATTATGTTTATCTGGACAACTAAGCAATACAAGGATATTCCCCAGAAAACACAGGGCCTAACACCGTTGTCATGGCATTAAGAGTTACCAGTCTATCCTCAGTGATCTCACTGTGGGTTGTTTGTAAACCTTACAATGGAGGAAGGCAGAATCATGGAATCATAGCATCGTAGGGGTTGGAAGGGACCTCGAGAGATCATCGGGACCAACCCCCCTGCCAAAACAGGCTCCCTAGCTCATATTGCACAGATAGGTGTCCAGACGGGTTTTGAATGTCTCCAGAGGAGACCCCACAACCCCCCTGGGCAGCCTGTCCCAGGGCTCTGTCACCTTCACTGTGAAAAAGTTCTTCCTCCTGTTGGTGTGGAACTTCCTGTGCTCCAACTTGCAGCCATTGCCCCTTGTCCTGTCCCCACAGACCACTGAAAAGGGGCTGGCCAATTCCCCCTGCATCCCATACTTAAGATATTTATAAACATTAATTAGGTCCCCCCTTAGTCTTCTCTTCTCAAGGCTGAACAGTCCCAGCTCACTCAGCCTTTCCTCACAGGGGAGATGTTCCAGGCCCTTGATCATCTTTGTAGCCCTTCTCTGGACTCTCTCCAGGAGATCCCTGTCTCTCTTATACCGGGGAGCCATTGTCAGCACAATCAACAAGGCACACAACTGACTTCTCCCTATGAGAACTCAGCCTTTGAATCCAGAAAGACTCCTACAACCCAAACTCAGGAATTAGTTTTCTGAATTGTGGAAAACAAGCAGCTTCCCTCTGCAGCAAACGGTTTCCCAGCTCAAAAGCAACTGCTCCCTGTCTCATAGAACCAAGGCCTATAAGGTAAAAGAAAGATGTGATGGTTGCTAACATCAGGCAGCATAGGCAAGCCTACAGCTTTTTAAGGTATTTTACAGCTTACAAGTAGGCTACCTTTTGATAGCCTTCAGTGCCTTACCACCTCTTCCTCCAGTGACTACGACCTGCAGAGCTGTAGGCTGGCAGAAACACCACGTGTGCCCATTCACCTGCATGCATCCAGCAGGCATTCGGCCCAGCTCCTTGGCTTGGTCTGGGTTCAGTGTCACAGCACCACTCATCCAGCACCCAAAGCGATCTTGCTTGCATCAGCCCTGTGGGGGTTGAGCTTCCTCCCTGCGTTTGGAGAAGTTCCAGGTGAAGAACACAAGAATACTCACCAGATACTCTTTTGAATTAAAATAGCTCTCCATATGGACAGCACATTATTATCTGCATCTGCTCCGTGTCTCAGTACCAAAGATCCCAGCTTGTCATTCGCACTTGAGTCATGTCACAGTCAGTTCAGTGAAGCTGCAGTTCAGAGCAATTTCAACTTGATGTATGCCTCCAGCATCATATTTAATATATTTTTTTATTTTTGCCTGTTTTATTTTGGGTCTTTTTTAAAACTTCTTGGCATCAAAGTGTCTGAAGGGCAATATTCTATTCACAGCTTTTGAAAATTGTCTGCTTTTGCTGGAATTCTCTCTAAGCACTCCTCACAGCATTTTCCTGAGATGCTAAGTCCTACAGGATCAATCGCTTCACCCAGAAGAGTTAGTAAGCTCTGTGCACTTTGACTATTTATATAGCCCTTTGGAGAGGGGAAAAAGCACTAATACCTCTGCCTAACCCAATTAGCCTGTGTTTTGCTAACCACAACACAGAAGAATTCGATGTACTTTGTGATTTCATTTTTACTTTACTGTATTGACAGGTCTATAATATTCATGCTAGTGTAGGGAGGGTGGGAATGTAAGGCTTTATCCTGGGTTTTGGCTGGGACAGAGTTAATTTTCACAAGATGCTGGGAAGGAACACAGCCAGGACAGCTGACCCAAGCTAGCCAAAGGGATATTCGATGATACCACATCATGTTCCGGACGGAAGGGAGAAGCTGACCAGGGGAGGCAGGGCACTGGGCTCTGGGCAGTGAGCAAATTGCATTGCACCACTTTGTATACTCAAAGTACTGTTGTGGTTATTTTATTCTTCCTTTGCTGTCCCAGCAAACTGTCCAGGAGTTTTACCTTTTTCTTCCAATTTTCCGCCCCCTCCCACCGTGAGAGGTGGGGGTGAGGAAGGGCAAGGAGTGAGTGAGTGGCTGTATGGTGATGAGCTGCTGGCTGGGGTTAAACCCCAACAGGGTTAAAGGCTGACATATACTCAATTATTTTGATATTTTTGTGATATCTGGTTGGGATTAGAATTTGTCCTACTGCATTAACCTCCGCGACAACTGCACTCAAAATGCATCCTCCTGCACATTCCTAAAGCAGCCTCTGTCAGCTCCTCAAGGAGGCTGCACGATGGCTCAAAGAATTCTGAGGTGGCCTTTGGATCAATCCTTGGACTGAAAGAAAAAACACCATAGTTCTTCAGTTCAGCAGATGGATCAAGCAGCTCCAGGGATATAACCCTGCCAGGGATCCTGACTAGGATCCGCTCAGGCATGTACATAAAGAACAAGTTAGTTACTGTAGAATAATTGTGTTTCTCAGGGATGAGATCATATTTCAGATCTCATGAGCTGTTTTGTATCCCTGCTTCTGGCAATCCTCAGCTGGCATTGGCTTGGGAAGAAACTCAGGTCACGCCAAGCTCACAGCGTGTCTTGCACAGGGTGTGAGGAAACACTGTCAGTGCACAGCTCTGATGGACGCTGCCACTTAGAAACCAAGTCCTCAGCCCCACCTGCTTATACAGGTACAGTGGCTGTGACACTGATGGGGCTTCTGTGAAGAGACAAATTTCTGGTTGGCAACCACTTCACCTCTGGTTTCAGTGGCATGGATATTAATTTGTACAGGCAAACAGAGTACTTCTTAAGGGTTAAAAGTGCTTGAATCAGTCCAAGGCGGGGGGGAAACTCAGACATTACCTGTGACCTTGCTATCAACTGTCATATAAAAGAATAATGATACTGCTGCAAGGTTAAATTATAATATTAATCTCAATTAACAGGCTTTACTGTTTTCTCAAATGCCATTTAGTTTGGAAATCAAGGAGGAATAATTTTCCTAGCTCAAATGCTTTAAGAAAGGATTTACTCCTTTCACAAACATGCAAACAGCTTCGGACACAGAGGAGTTTGCTTGGCAGCCACCTCTAATCACCCAGCAGCAGCGCACGCTTTCCCAGCTGTTTTGAAATTACCCCCTAGACATTCATCACTACAAATGCAAGAGAAGTTCCACTCAGTCCTTACATGTTGCCAATGCCAGGAGTAGTCCTACTGCAAGGGCTTTGTAAAGCAGTTGGAGCCAGACTGGGCCAGCCAAACGTTCAGGTGGGTAAACAGGACTCAGGCAGCGGTAACAGGGTCCCAGCATCCCAGCAGCAGCCCAAGCTGCCTGGGTTCAATAGTATCCTGGGGTACATGGAAAGCACTGCCTTCACTGTCTACCCCCAAAATAATAAGCACCCTGTAAAAACTGGTAACAAGGTTCTCTCCACTCCTAACACTGGTCACAGGAATGGGAGTTGCAGCAACAAATCTTCCTGTACCACAAGGAGCCACGCTGGAGATGCTGGTCTCTGCTCCCCACACAGCCGCAGTTTACTGCTGTTTCCAAGGCAGTGTCGCTCCCGTGCCCTGCAGAGTCCCAGCAGCAGGAGAGGAGGAGTAGAAGAGGATGTTAGAGATGCAAAAGGCTGCACACCTCCATCCTGGCTCCAATTCTGCATGCAGCACTGAGTGTCTGTGAAAGGTCTTTCATTAGCACAAATGCATTTTTGGAGTTTGCGTAAGGACGTGAGCGCCCAAGAGTCTCAAGCGCAGGACCTCAGGGTTAGGGTTGCAAGGATCCCAAAGATTAAATAAAAAAAAGACAACTTTCAGAGTAGACAGTAGATAACTGGGGATCCCTGGGCTGCTGGCTTACTAAAGACGTGCAATATCTCCAAGTTTCCAATTGCCACTGACTCCAAACGCAGGGAAGAGAATTAAAAAAATCCTTAGTGAATATGGCAGGGTAAAGAAGTGGTTACGGTCAGGAGAGGTGCAAAGAAAGAAATGCTGGTATTTAGTTTCTTCCATTGTACCATGCCTTGAGTTTTCTTGTTTTGAAAGCCAAAGAAAGCAGGTACTCTTGACCCTTATTTCCTGCATCCCTCCTGCTGTCTGCAAAAATAACTGCTATTTCCAGCATCTGCCTTCAGAAGCCAAGAAGGAATTTATTTTAAGAGTGACTTAGTGGGGGGAAAAAAGTAGTGGTTTCGTATATGCAATATTCAGGTGTAGGACTTAGGTAGGCACTAAGCTATACTTGAGAAGATTTAAACATACAAATAGTTTAAAATAGGAATTAAGTTAGGCCCTTGCCTTTTCTGCATGTTTTGGCCTTTTTCTTGCCCCCACAAACTCAACACCATTGTGTGGCAACAACTGGTGAGGTCTCACCCCTTCTCTCTCACTGGGTGGAAAAATCTGTGCTTGGCAGCTTTTGCTCTTAGGAGAAAAGCAAGGGAAATCCCCAGGGTTAGAGAGAGCCACTGCAGCTTCTAAAGCTCATCAGCCTGGAGGTGGAACAACGCGAGATGTGTTTGCCCTACAAAACTAATGGGTGGTTTTCAGAATCAGTATTTACATACCCTCCTCCCTCTCCTGAATATGCCCACAAGTTCTCTGCTCTCTTCACTTCTTTCCATCCCATATGTACAGACCTCAGATGAAGTCAGACAAGGTTTTCATTTCTATCAGTCAGATTTGTGTGAAATTGGGTCATTTATCTGTTGCCTCTTACTGTCTCTATGAGCAACAGTATAAACAGAGGACAAAAAGCTTATGAAAACATCCGTGGCAACAATGATTCTGTATGTAAGTCCGAATGGTGGATGAAAAGCAACAGGAAAGCTAGCCCAACATCACAAGAGACCTCTCTTGGGCGTGCAGAGTCTGCACCAGTGCACATAGGAAAGAAGAGAGGTAAGAGGTAGTATCTCTCATCATTCCTACAGCAACAATCCAAAAGGAACTCTGTTTTAAAGAAAGCCTTACATACACAGTTGACAAAACAGCCTGTACAAAGCCACTTTTCTTATTCTGAAAGAAGTTGCCTGGACCATGCCTTAAGGGTTTATAAGAAATCACCGTGCGTTTCACACAGCCAGGCTCCACAGACTAACAGCTAGCAAGAACCACCACACCTTCTAAACCTTCTTCAGATTTCTGGTAACTTCCTTCCACCTGCCATCTTTCTCTTTTTTTTTTAACCTACTTAACACAAGTTTCCAAGCAGCACAGACCCAGTCCAGATCTACAGGACCACTTTAGAAGTGAAATTAGATTTGCTTCCAGCAAGACAAACCACTAGAAGTATTATTTCCAGCAGAAAACAAAATTAGGTAGTCATTTAAAAAAAAAAAAAACCAAACCAAAAAACAAACCAGAAGTGGCTGAAGTCCAAATACAAGGCTGTGCAGCTCTCATAATCATCAAATCAATGCCTTTCATTACCAGAACAGACAGTAATAAGTCTTTTCTGAAGCCTCTTAAAGTGTCTGCAAGTTACTGCAGCAGAGGGCCTGCTGGCACTGAAGCCTGATGCCTTTGGCAGTATTAGTAAGTGTTCAGGATCACCCCACGTACATCAGTTTCAGGAATTCCAATCAGCACAACCCATTTCAAATGGGTTGTGGCAACCGGGTGTCTGTAATGTCAGCTTGGCCATCGAGCCTCCTGTGGATCCAAACACTGCAACTTTTCTTCACCTGTCATTAAGCAGTAAATACTCAAAACATCACAAATCAGTAGAAGCCAATGAGTAGAGCAGAAGTAGAGACAAAGCCTCGATGAAATAAACTTTACATTCAGACACCATTTCTATTAACTTTTGGGGTCACTATCAGTGTTCAATTGGCCCTTTGGGATACCAAAAGCAGTCCCCACAACTCCCTACACGTGCCATTGGACTTCCATCAGTTTGCATACCAATCCTAGGGATAAAATTACGTAGTGAGGGGTTGTCTTCTAGCAGGAAGATGGGGTTTCATAGGAGTGTTAGAAAAGATTTGCTATGGACATATCTAAGGAGAAAAAGACCCAGCTACTCGCATCTAAAAAAGTAATTAATTAGATATCAAGGCTGTACAATTAATAGCAGAAGGAAAATGGGAACACTGAAAGCACTCAACTTGGTTGCTTCATACGTTCAGTGCTGGGTTTGGCTGGGATTATAAACACTCCATTAATAAGGATGGGTAGATTTCTAGTTGAGCATTACGTATTTAAGCCTTTGAAATACAAATCTTGCAAAGGGTAATTTTCAATTCTTCATGATATGACATGCAATCAAAATTAACTCCATGTATTTCCACCCATCATTTTACAGAATGCTTTAACGCCCGCACGCTTGGAATTAAAGCCTTTCGATAAGAGTCTTGCAGATGGGCTTTATGACTTCTTTTTTTAGGCTCAAAAGCCAATTTTTGAAACAAAGTACCACGTGTAGCTGTTGGGAAAAGCACAGAGATATTTTCAGTAGTTGTCAATATGTTCACCTCTCAGTATTGCCAAACCTTCCAAAGCCTGGTTCTTCCAAATTATACTATTCATACTTGCATATTACATCCATACGTCACAATTTTGCTTCAAGATACATTTTGACCAGTGTTTCAAACCACACATTGCCAGATATCCTAAATGTCATGTATGAGTTTGTGAGCAGCTTTCTACACCTTCTTCTTGGTGACATCTTCAAAAAAAAGATTCACATCTCAGATTTTGGTCTGAAATATATAAAAACCTGTTTTAAAAGTCTCTCAAATTCCAAGGTCCTCTGTGTTTAATGAAATATTCAGAACAAGTATGAGGTTTTTCTTTCCAAAAAGTGCCTTTTTAAACAGAAAGCAAAATGGATGATATCAGAGGTGATTTTAAGTTTCATATCTTTTTTTTTTTTCAACTTCTGTACCAGTGTGCATGTAGGCAAGTATAACACGATTTGGATATAGAACACGGATGCTAATACAATTGCAAGTCATTCATCATGTAGCTGGATAGCTGTTACCTGAGCAGGCTAATGTGTGAAAGGCTAAATAAAAGTTGCACCTTATAAAAGCAGAACAGATGTTTTAACTTATAGTTTTAATATAGCAATCAAAGAAAATTCCAAATACTGTACAGTGAAGTGTAGTATAGTACACTATATACTGTTATAATACACTATTGTTACATTACAGATAAAAAAAATCAAATATCATTAGTACAGCAATCACAAATAAAACAAACCAAACTGTGCTGGAGAACAGCCAGTACTGTGAAGATGGTATAGTTTCTATGCTAATTTATTTTTTTTAACTCAACATGTAAAGCACTTACTGTTTAAAAAGATTTGTTTTCTAAATATATATACACTATTTTAACTCTTATTTATACATTTTAAATAGCATTCCCTCCTAAAAGTGCACTCATTCATTTCTTGGCAATAATCCTCATTAAACCTAAAATAATTCTGAAAATACCACTCTTGTTTCAACCTTTTATTGCTCAACCGCAGGCGTAAGGGCTCAGAGGGAATCCCGCATTCAACAGGTCTTAAGCAACTTCTTCAGTTTCAAGAAGCTAAACTGATATCCACAAGCAAAACAAGGGAACCACTTACTGGTTGTGGTGGCTGTGTTGGTTTGTTTTTTTTATGGAACAGAGGGATCAAGCACGTAGATTTTGCTATCTGAAAGTGGGAGCCAAACAAAGCAGAGAGAGCAGTGGCATCTTCTTAAATCGCTCATTTTTCATGGGTTTCAGATCAAGCACTGCCCCCCCAGCTGTGAGCACACCGTGGCTCTGCCCCCCTGGCATCTTCAGCGCACTGAGCAAGCAGCAAGGGACTCTGCTCACCTCGTGACAGCGGCAGGGGAGCCAGTTTTTCCAAAGGCTGTGAGTTAACCATTTTGGTTTTGCACAGCGCTGTGTGCGTCCAGCCTGGTGGCACCGAGCCTCTGCGATGCTGCTGGAGCCTTCTGTCACAGGCAACGTCCAGCTCGCACTCTGTACCTCTCAGAAGACTTTTAAACTACACGGGGTTCACAAAACCAACAACAGACATCACTGCTTTGTGCTGGTAACAGTGAAGACATCCCAAATACATTCATAGGATTTAATCTGAAAAGCTGCTGTTTATTTTCTCCTCACTGAAACACAAACAACTCACAAACAGCCATTTCTACAAGTCAACCTTACAAAGCACCCAGGCCTTTGGACAGGAAGAATCTTGCCTGGAAAACTGACTGAGGTTTCCCATATGCTCACAAACAATCTAGTTCATTCTCCTTTTGGTTTGGGTTTTTTTTTTTGTACAGGGCCTGTATTTCCAGTAACCATCTTTCATTTAGGTTATACGTACTGAGCCTTAGTAAAGTTTAGGATTTGCAAATAATTTAAGAATTCTTTGCCATGAGATGCTGTGTGAAAGGTGGCTGCCCCCTGGACAAAGTAATCAAGGCAGGGACTCAAAAAAAGTTTAGAACCAGATCCTCTCTCCACCGGCAATGCCGTACCAAGAAATTGAGTTTTGTTTTTTTGAGGAGGGGACACTCTTCACACCATCTGGGAAGTCCTATTAACATGGCTTCACATCCACGATGAGTCAACGTCTTCCCTGTCCTTGTACCCCACCACCCTTATCCTGACCTTCCACAGGGACATCTAATGAGCATGTGGGTGCTCCCAGGACAGGCATACAGATTGGCCCCAGCTGACATTTGCACCCCCTGCTAGCAATCAAATGAAACATCTGTTCAAACTTACACTTCAGTGTTCTTTATTTCACTTCTCCTGTACAGTTACACATCTCACCAGCACGCAGATGAAATTTAGCTTCACTTGAGAGCAGCAAAAGCCGTCTTTCTCAAAAACACTGATATTTAAATGCATGAGAAAGCTACGTGAAATAAGAACACTGCAAAGAAATATGCACAATCCTGCTTTACGCCCGGCAAATTCACGTCAGCGCCTCTGGTGATTTTGGCACCATGCTACCATTCCTTTTTCAAGACCATTTTGTTTTAAGAACTGGAGTTCTCATCTACAGGACTTGAGTGGACCCAAGATGACGCTAAGGGTGAGTCAAACCGAGCTACTATCTGTGTCTGTTTAGATAAGAAGGAAAATGTCGATTCACTGCTGAAATGGGAAGTGTGTCAAAATTAAACCAAGCCTTCCTCTTTACACGGTAAAAGGCACCCAAACTTCTATAGTCTTACCAGAAAGGCATGAAAGAAGTAAGCACCTTCCCTTGAATTAAGGATGATGTGCGATAAATTTTATTTCAAACTTAAAAACCCTCTCATGTGCACCCTCCATTGTTTTGTCAGCTGAGGAAGACTTTCTTTTTCATGAGAAAAGGTTAAAAAAAATGCCTGAGTGACAGTTACCTTGCCTAAAATGCAAGAGACCCGGGAGATTCCACCCCCTCAGCCTCTCCCAACTTCACCTCCTTCCCAGGAACACGCCACTGCTACACTTGTCTGCAGCTCCCGCTGTGACAAAGCGCAAGCCTCTACTCAACGCTTTCTATTGCGCCGCAGCCTTCAGACAGTGAGACTGATTCACAGGAGACCAAATGTTTTCAGAAGTCGTGGCAGGCTTCCAGCTGCTGCATGTGCATCCTGTTTCTCATTGAATAAGCCCTGCCAGTTAATCAGTGCATCAGCAAGGTCAGTTCTGGCAAGCCAAATAACTTCATACATTCCAAGCTTCCAAATAGCTAACTTACAGGTTGGCATTTTAAGATCTTAAATATTTATTAATTTATCTGTGAAAAGGTGATTCTTATTTTTTTTACCTATCGGTAGTGTACTAAATCATAAAATATTTATTCCCTCTACATAAAAAGTTAACCAACAGAGGCATTTTAATCTCCTTTGACAAAACGGGGGCTATTCTTCAAGTGACCTGCTTCAGTTAACTTTTACATACAAAAATAAATCCTCCCTGGTAGGACACTTTACCATACTAATGCTTAGAACTGTGTAAGTGATTAGAAATGTAAAAAGTGAGGAGACTTTTCTGAATACAAACATACAATACAAACAACATCGGTGAACTGGTAAAAACCCACATGTGCACAAACACAGGCTTCAATATTTAAATACTCTCAATTCCTTTGAAGCTGTATTAACATCTTTCATCCATTCAATGTTATTTTACCATTAGAGGAAGCAACAATAGTGCACTTAAATATGACTAAGAAGATAGGAAGCAAAGTGCAGTATCAGATACACATTCCATCCTTAGGGAGCAAGCTCATCGGCTGCTTCTTAAAAACTAGCACTGCAGGTCTGATGAACACACTACTGAAGTGGACACCGGCTATGTTATCACAGGTACCATCACACCGATGCAGGGAAACCCGCATCACAGACTGAAGTGAGGCAAACAGGGGTGGGCAGTCTTTACAGACACCGAAACGGCAGGTACTCCTTGTTTCCATGGAGGAAACAACCAGCTTCCAAAAGCTCAATTACCACCCAAGACTGCAGAATAATGTAAGTTGGAGAGTCATTTCCTTCCCATAAATTGTTAATTTGCTCTGAAGAGGACAGCTGTTACTTAATTTTTGCCATTACTAACCAACGCTCGCAATCAGAGTCTGCCACAAGAAACGGGTTTGCCATTGAACATTTGTTGTTCCTTGCAACTGCCAACTTCTTCTCTCCTGTCCTTGGATTAAAAGCTGCACAACATCTGACCAGCTCAGTGTTTGGGAGGAAACAAAACCAAGCTACCACTCACTAAGAGAGCACCAAAATGGTTGTGTTGGCTCAGCCAGCCACGTGTAACCACATCACATTCACTTTAATCTTCATCATATACTACGTAGCCTTTTTTCTAACTTGCTTAAACTGACAATATGCAGAAATTAGTTTACTAAAGTTACACTTATTCCAAGATTTCTGACAAGAGTTTACAGCTGTATGAATGAAAAAATGGGCTTTTTTAATCAGAGGAGGTGCCAGCACAACGTAAAGTACTGTATATGCTGCCTTACCAAATTTAGCAGAAGTTTAGTTTCAGTTGCTTTTTGAAATTCAGGTATCATTCACATTGACAGTGTATTTTTTAGTGGAATTAAGTATGTGGGACAGGATTAACTTTGTCACATTTCTAGCTTTGCCTGTTCTGGCCTTTTCAGTAACCTTAAACTAACATGGTAAGAACCTTGCGTGGGCTTAAACTTTAAGACTTTTAAGGAATTAAAAATCACCAAGAATTTTCAAGAACCCACATTTACAGCAGATATTCATCTCAGTGCATTTCCTAATAACTAATTTACAGGTAACAGAGCCAGCCTGGGCAGCAGTATGGTAATATTGAAAGCTATTGCCAATCACACGCTTATCATGCACTGAATAAGATGATATAATCTTTAACATACATACAAGATTTAATAACTAATCACTGTGTGGCCCAGCCAATAAACATTACATTTGAACAGTAATTTCTTCTACCCTTATTAGATTTTTAACCTATCAAGAGTGATCCATTGGCTCAGTTGCATTAGTGATTCCTGCATCTTGACTATCCATCTCCTCAAGCTCCTCAACAGAATTTCCCTTTTGTGCTTTAGACCTCGCAGGGAATGCTGTTCCCACAGAATTCACCACGTTACCATCAGTTGACAGGGTATTCAAGTGTTCAGTACCACCCGGCGGCGCAGCAAACGATTCGGGTAAGCCGGCCTGAAAGCTCCCAGTTTTAGCAGTTGCACTCACCCCCTCTACTTTCCTTTGAGATAGATCAACTGATGCTGACTGCTCTGCATTCTGATCCCGCAAATGTCTATCCATTGAAGCCTGAATAGAAGAGACCATTTCCTGCAACTTCTTTCTCTGCGCCTCGATCAAAGTGGGGTCAAGCTGCCTGCTGTCTCTCATTGTCACCACTCCCGGCGCAATTCGGATAAGCTCACTGTTAGCAGAAGCAGCTGTGAATACAGAAGGCTCAATTCTAGCAGAAGGACTGAAGTCCGTTTCTGTGCTATGCTTTCTTAAAAGTGGTGTTTCCCTGGCTCTTTGATCGTGCTGTTGACTACCAGATGCAGTTCCTAGGGAATGGCCCTTTCCTTGAAAGGCAGTGACGTTATGCAGTTGTTCAGATTTCTTCTTCACTACTCCACCACTACCCAGCTTCAGCATTCCATGTGAGGGACTTGCTTCCCTGCTTCTCGAAGTAGCTTCCGCTCGCGCTTGGCTTAAGGCGTCTTTAACCAGCTCTTCCACGTCGGGCCCGACAGGGAAGTGCCCGGCAGCATCCACACACAGCTCTAATCGGTCTTCTGCTGCGTTGTACACAAAGTTTTTACCAGGCAGATGTGGAAAAGTACAGTGCTTGCCATCAGCCAAACCTATAGAGACAGAAGAAGTTATTCAAAGCGCTAGCATAGTTCCAGGCATGCTCTGAACTCACAGTAGTTTAAACCTGTTGCATCGAGTATGTAAAAATCAACGTGCTGAGACTTGCTGCTGTGTGAGAAAAACAGTTGGATGCCAGGACAGCAATCACAGCACATCCCTAAGATGCAGCTGCCCTCTATGGTGATCTAATGAGGAGACAGGACTGGAGTACTACTAGACAGAATAAACACCACGCTGGAACTTGAAGTTCTAACACAAGGGAAGTTAAAGAAATAGTATATGTCTCCAGTACCACAAAGTCAGCCAAACCCCATCACTAACACCACCCAGCCCTGCCCCAAAGCCACACAAAACCAAGCACCTAAACCTTGACCAACCACAGAAAACTGCCAAAGAGCACATCTCAGATCACTGTCTATCTGGAGAAGGACTGTTTAAGACACATACTAGTGAGCATTGTAGTTGCATTTCAGGGTGCACCACTGCTGCTAAGCCTGAGGAATTTCAAATTTGCTATTTGTCTTCTCAGAGAGGAAGTGTTGCTAGACAAACAAAAGTGTTTCAAGCTTACTACGCTTAGTAGTCCTGGAGATTATAACTGTTAACTTTTAAACAGAAACATGAGGCATAATATTTTTGATCTGATGTTGGTCTCATTGTCCCAGTCAGAATTTGACCCATCTGCTAAAATTGAGCGCTCACCAAATAAATTTAACATCTGAAGCTGCTGTGTCAAAAATTGGCAGCATTTCATTTTCCAGTTTATCACCATAAAATACTAACACTTTCAACCCTGTCCCATGCAGGTTGTAGTAAAAGCAGGAAGGTATCAGTGATGGTGACTGTCTGTGAGTTAAAAAGCTATCTGCAGCTGAAAACTTTGCTGCAATAACTCTCTTCTTTTTGGTTCTACCAGCTATGAAGGGAGAGCTACACTAAACCCCCCACTGTTTATTTTAAAATTGCTAGACATAAGTAAATCAGTGGGATTTCCCCCTCATATTCCTTTACAATGCTTCAAGAAAAACACCAGGAATTACACAGAAGGGAAGAAACACAACAAGCAAATCCTATTTCTATGTTATCAAATACAATGCAGTCAAAACAAGCGTTCTGAGCATCAATGAAAAAGGTCATTCGAATCATTTGAAACATTATTAAACTGTGGTCAGCTGCTTCATCAGTATAAACAACCTCCACAGCTGCCAATTCACACACTTCTGCCATAGCACAGAACCTACTGATGAGATTTTATTTCGAGAGCTTCAGACACACAGCTCTCTTCTCTACATATCCACAGGAACCAAAAATCAAACAGCCAAAACATGCAGAGAGCAAAATTGAGCCCTAAACACCTATCCATCTAACTGAGCCTGAAGAGAGTATTTTAACTGTGGAATTTACCAGTTCCACCTTCATTCACAGAAGAGCTGTAAGAGGTTCTGTGACAGACCAAAACCACCTCTGAAACGGCAATTCTGAAGTCTCAAAATCAGATCTTAAAAAAGATCTACAGAACCAAATTTCCATGGATTTACAGCACCTCAGCTTGATCAAAAGCTTTCTTCCAAGTGTCCACAATGGTTGCATTATTACAGTAACTAAAACATCACAAATAGGTAAGGAGTTTAAGTGGAAAAAAGACCGCTGCACATTGTAATTGTTTAATGTGGAAATTTAGTAGCCCATAAAATGTAAAAGCCATACAAATATGTTAGTGCTGAAAGACTAGTTCCACCTACCCAGGCTGTGTAAAATACCCACAGACAAAGAAATGCAGTAATGTCCTAAACCATGGTATCCCCCACAGCCTTAGTGAGTACAACTCACATGGTCAGGTGGCAAAAGTGACTTCTAGGTCAGGCATTTTCTGTGAGGTAATGACCATCTGGGTTAAAATCCCTTGGATTCATTTCAGGTTCTCAACTCTGCCTAGTCATTAACTGGTCCAAAATGACCTGTGCATCAGGCACTGTTTAAGCTAATTCACTTGCCACAAACAACACAGCAGTCTTTGCTGTACAAGCACAGTAAAACAAAGAAAATTAAAAGGAAACAGATCTGCTGTATCACAGAATCACAGAGCGTTGGGAGTTGGAAGGGATCTCAAAAGACCATCTAGTCCAACCCCTCTGCCAGAGCAGGATCACCTAGACTAAATCACACAGGAACTCTAAGAGTGTTGCATGGTATTTCTACCACCCAGGCTACAGGCATTGAGTATACCACCTGTTTCAATTACTGCAAACAGAACAGAAATTATGTGGCAAAATACCTGTTTCCAGAAAAAAAGGTTGATAAAACTTCCTAAGAAGAAGCAAGAATGCAGCTAAGGAATCTTTATGCATAGATGAAACCTTAAGAGCTAAACCATGAATGCAAAGACTCCAGTAAGAAGGTAAACTTTAAATGAGAGAAAATAACCAAATAATACTTTCTCCTCTAAAGAAACAGATATTATTTGTAGGTAGAATTTGTAAAGCCATCTAAAAATCAACTATACTCTTAACTTCTTGCTCGGTTATTCTGCACATAGTCCGAGTTGCAACACTTATCAGTGCAAGAAGAGGATGCTACTGAATAACAATCTTAGGAATACAAAAGACAAATGTAACCAACCATTTAAAACACTCAGTGCCCCAGTACAAAATGTCTACTAAGAAGCACACTAAAAAGATGAACTGTTTATCCAGTAAGTGTTTTAGAGTATAACAGGAACAGGTCCTATGATCTTCTCCCTGTTTGGTCTTTCTGGGAAAGAAAACCAAACAAACCAAAACCAGTTTGACTTGTTGACGTTTTTTGTACAATTCAGGAAGTTTAAATGGAGATGTATGGTCATAGAGAAAATTTCAGAAGAGATTTAAGTTGAATGAACTACTTAGCCTTAAATTCCCTAGTCATAGGCTCTCTGAGGGACCCTGATGATCTTTAAGGTCCCTTCTAGCCCTAACCATTCTATGATTCTACCCTGGTCTAGTGAGAGGTGACCCTGCCCATGGCAGGGGGATTAGAACTTGATGATCTTTAAGGTCCCTTCCAACCCTAACCAGCCTGTGATTCTGTGATTCTATAAGGAGTTCTACAATATTTTGAACATGAAAACGTACCATGGTAATAAAATAAAAATGTTCTTATGCTTACAAGTGACTCAACACCAATTTGCAATTTTAAAGATTTGAAAACAGAGGGAGGAAGGAATAAACACAAACCCAAAATACCTGTGGTTTTCTTCATTATGCTGTAGAACACTCCACCTGGCTGAAACAACTGAGGAAGCTCCTTTGCATAAGACCAAACATCTTCTCCTGTAAAAATCAAATACAGTCATTAAAATTAAACAGCTGTATTTTAATATTAGAGACAATGGCTGAAAATGTAACTCCTTGAATTAAAAGCTAAATCCTCATTCTTTTCTATGCAATTAAGAAGTTGCATTTTTATTGCAAATTTACAGAACAGGAGGCCAGGCCATAGAGAAACTTTCAGGGAAACAGACTACATCCTGTAGTCAAATATCCTACAGGTTCCCAAATTTTATTTGATCCAAGCTGCAGCTCCTGGTTCTTTGACAGGCCCTACACATGAATCTCCATTCCCCTCCTACCCACGTCTTCAACATAAAACTAGAAATGACTAAACACACTTCCAAAATCCAAGCACATACCCATGCCCATTGAAACCTCAATGTTGTATCCCTACACCTTTCCAAAAATCAGATGTCAATTTCACAGCTGCCATACAGCAGGTTTCATACTGTAGCTGCGATAGAAACATCCACACAGGCAGCTGCATCTGTCCCCTGCTTTTCCTGGGAGTCAGAAACAAACCACCATCCACCAGAGCCCCCCAGTGCCGTGTAAAAATTTTTTACTGAAAGAGTTGTCAGGGCCTGGAACAGGCTGCCCAGGGAAGGGGTTGAGTCACCTTCCCTGGATGTGTTTTAAAAAGGGGTAGATGAGGTACTTAGGGATCTGGTTTAGCTTAGGACTGGAACAGTTGGGCTTGATGATCTTTAAAGGTCTTTTCCAACCTTGTGATTCTGTGATGACAGAGTATCAGTGACCTAACAGCACCTGCTCAATCAGCTCAGACCTGTGTTTTTATCTGCTCCCTTCTCCTCATTTTGCAAACCACTCACCTGCTCCAGCGACGCGTGACGAAGCTGTCAGAGTACTGCAGGCACAAAGTACCGAGAAACGCTATTCTGGGGCAGGAATAACTACTGTGCATACATGTTTTCAGAAAAAAAGGCTTGCTATCAAGCATTCAGGGAACAGACCAAGGTACTTCAAATAGAAACTGCACCCTTCTCAATAATCCTGTCTCTCCGTTCTCTATTAAAATTGGAAAATGTAAATGATCAGCTAAAGTTAACTGGATGCACTTACTGCTTGGAACAGAGAAAGCTGGAATGTGCGAGGCTGTAAATTATTGCCCAACAATATTTCTTTGCTGGCTGTTAAGAGCAAAATAGAAGTAAAGAGTTATCTCTAATAGCTTCCACATACTAGACACAGGGCACACCTGAATCCCTCCTTGAATTTCTTCACTGCATCCTTTACTCCACAGGGTGGCTGGGGCTACGCTCTTATCCCACCCACCTCAGGTGAAAAACAGCTTCAAACCTGTCACAGTGTCACTCTGCTGTATTACACTTTGAAACCCTTCAAGTCACTCTTTGCCTTTTCTGTTTCTCTTCCCGGAGAGGCACAGGACTCCATTCACTCCCCTGCTCATCTGTCCCCCCACCAGAAGGGTCCTGTCCCTCACCTCTCCATTCCAGGTGTTATTCAAGTCCTCATTCTCTTAAAAAAGGTACAGTGCATCTCCATCATGTTTTGTCTCTAGACATTTTAAAGAGAGGAGACCTACATAATCTGATTTTTTTTAAAATTAATCCCCTCCAACCATGTATGCTTTGGTTCACTGCATTAATTCACACATCAAGCTCCCAGATTGGGCCTTCACCTCCCAGCAAGAACATCCAAGTAAAACCAACTACTGGTCTGTCTTACCCACCATGATCTACTGAAGAAAGAGGTTTTCTCTTTTGACTTTGTCCTGGTAATTCCTTTCTACTGACTCGCTAATAAATTTGGTCCCTTTCCAGCTCTTGCTGACCCACTAAAAAACAATTTAAAATACAACAAAATAAAAAAGGAGCAGTCTCATTTCCTCCCAACTATTGCCACCACTTTCTCCACTTGTTCAAACAGCTGCATGGAGGGAGGAGGATTACTTGGACAACAATCTCAGGTTTTCTTAGCTGCCACCCTTCATCCCTATTCTCATTTACATTTTGAAATACACATCCCTATAAACAACGGCTTCAGAGCATCACTGCTGTGGCTCTTCATTTCCCCCCCTCAAGCACCAGCAAGCTGAAGTCTTCCTGATGGCTTAAATGCTGCCCATGGGAATCAAAACAACCACTACACTGATAAGTAATAGAGTCATCAGTCTACTGAAGCCTGGAGTGGACAGTCAGCAGCCACACAGGGGCTGACTCCATCGTTTACTGCTGCATCCAGCAATCCATTCTGATTTGAAAGGCTCCCTTCCCTTCCACAAGGCAACTACCAGGCTTTCAGAAGCAGCATATTAGTGGCATTCTCCAAGGAGATTCCCTATTTGCTCTGGGCACAAGTATTCAAGCCTTGCAGAAGGTCTGCATCGCTGTGTAGATAGCCTTTTATGCAATTCTAACAAGGACTACATGCAGAAAAATACAGAAAGCAAGGCTCACAAAACAAAAGCATCCACCACTGAAAGAAACACAAACTAATGATGCTGTTTTGATAAAGAGATCTCAGATTGAAACACCAGAAAAACCCCACAATTACAACTGGACTTTCCCAGATCAGAGGAACTAGTAGTGTGTGTGATTCAGCCAAACTATGTTTGAGGTTTGCACATTTTTGTTGCTAGTTGGGTTTTACTGTTTGTTTTGGTTTTGTTTACCATGGCAGTAAGACATTTATAGGTCACAAGTTAATTTGGGTGGTGGTTTGTTAGAGTGAAAACTCCCTCAAGGCACTACGTTTATCAAAGAGATGATGCTTCTTGTACTGTTCCCACTCCAGCTCAGCCCCACAATACCTCAGCCTGGCAACAAGTGAAGACCATCCTGTCCATCACTGTGCCTCCCACACTGTTGAAAAAGAGCAGAAGCAGACTAACCTGCACCAGTGGAAGCCCAAGACCCTCACTTCATACAGCAAACAGGACACAGAGAAGTGCAAAACAAATCAGAAGTTCATTTGATAGATACAGGTTACAGGGAACTACAGCTGGCTTAAAACCAGGCTGTTTAATTTCAAGTAAAACCTGGTATCAATTAATACATTTAATTTAAACCTGGCTACTTCAATTTCTTGTGCACTGATAAATTCATCAATGCAAAAAAAAACAATTAAAATAGATGCCTACTTGGCTCACATATACCCATGCAGAAGCACTCTGGATACAATTAAATCTGCTTAAAAATATAATGCTTTAACTAAGTCAATGTAAAATTATAGTTCCTTTAGTGATTTCCCTATAGAAATCTGTATTTTTGATCTAGAAAAAAAAAAAAAAGAGATGAAAAGGCTTTACAAAAAATTATGCATAATACGTTAAGTGGTCCAGAAATTACAGTATCTGATTTCCCAGGGCTTATTTTTAAATTATGTGCAGAAAAACACAGTCTGAAATTTTAATAAGTTAACTAGCTGAGACCAGAAAAGAAAAATTTTAGTAATGAAACATGAAAGAAGCATCAAGGTCACTTACAGGAGACCCTGTACAAAAGAAGCTTTCAAGTATCCAAAGCGAAGTTACAGATGTCTGAAGGTGCAATTTCACTACAGGCATTGGGGAAATAAAAGAAGGAAATTGCATCTGGCCCAGCAAGCTATTTCAACAGCATGTCCCCCTTCTACACATTCTAATCTGACTGCATTAGGTGGCTGTTTTTAGCAGAACAAAGTTACAGCGAAAGCACGTGGGATAAACAGACTCTGAGAACTCTGCAGGGCTGGATTTTGGTGGTGCGGAAACGGAATTGAGAAACACTGAGGCTTCTCATCCCAAAAAGGCTGAAAATACCACCCTGAGGAACTGCCAACCCAGGAGTCTTAAGAAAGCGCAAGGACTTGGGAGGTTTCTGAAGAGTTTGTTTCCCCCCTGAAAATAGAATTTTAAAAAATCCCAATTGTAAATAATCACCTGTCTAGATTTTGTTCCGTAAGGAAAAGGAATTTTCCCTTAAAGGAAAATCCTCAAAGGATTTTTTGCTTAAAGGAAAATGAATCCCTGCTGAGAAAAGTGATTATACAGAAATAGAATCTTATTCAGCTGCTGCATAATTTGTTATAACCGGTTGGTTTATCATTCGCTGCCACTCTGACTTCTGTTAGTAATGCAAAATGGATGCAGTCAGAAGAGGGTGAGGTAAATTCTATTCTAACCTGTGCTTCAAAAGCAGAATCCCACAGCAGTGAGAGAGTGTCAAGGACAAAAAGCGATTCCTGAATACAAGGTGAACTCACAGTTTATGGGTAAGTACCTGTAGAAAAAATACACCCCCCTAATTCTGAAGTAACTGAGATACATTTAAAGCACATCAGAGGTTTTTGGTAAGCCAGTAACTACACTTTCAACAGTTATTCCTGAAAACAGGAAAGCATCTCAAAATTAAGACAGCTTCCCAACCAAACTTTTCCCTGCACTTTGGAACTGCTGTGCAAGTGTCAGTGTGACAAGGTGGCTAGTGATTCAGCAAGCTAGCTTGCAAGAGGCATGGGAGTAAACAATCAGGCTTGGAAAAGAATCAAAGTTCTGCTCGATGAACTTCTGACATCCCACTCTGTGATTATGTAATTGTTTCATTTCATCACATGCTTCAGCCACACCAAATCCCTCCAGCAAAAGAGAAGGCTCCCACAAATAAAAATACCTGTAAATATTACTATTCAACTGGTTCACAGAACTAAGTATGTGATAATTACTGCTGTGCTTCCTGCCAGTAAGCAGCAACAACTGTGAAACCTGATGAAGAAACTACACAAAGGTCCAAGTCTCCTGAGTCCAAATATGAAAATATAAACCACAGGCACTTGAGAAAAGTCCTTTCATCTTGAATTATTGCTAGTCAGATTTACATGACTCACAATTTATAAGCATAGCTTTGCAATCCAATGTCCACCTTCAGGTTTCAAACCTGTGTTCAGATTCTTTCAGTTTCTCCTCTGCTTGCATTCTGACATCATGACTTTCACAGCCCTTTAAAAGCACCAGATCTTCACTTGAAATTAGCACCTTAGCTAAAGAGAGGAGGTTGTGTTGATTTGCTTAAACCAACACAACTCCCTGTTGGGAGAAATGCCAGGGCTTCAGCCTTACTGCAAAGGTGAGAATTTGGTCCTCAAACTTCCAATGAGCACACATTCAGCACCCCCTTCTCACCCCTGCTCTGAATTTATTTCCTGAAACCTGAGGGAGATGTAGGAAAACAGGGAGTTTGTAGCTTACACACACACACAAGATGTGTGCCTAATGAGAGACAGGAAAAACAGAGACAGACAGCAGAGGAAACGCAACAACTTGCCACTAGGCAGTGATTTTTTGGGGAGGGCTTTATAGCAAAGAGAGAACTTGTGACTTTTAAAAATGTATATACAACACAGCGAATCACTGACAGCATGCTAAGTGTTCTTCTAATAGAGGAATAAAGGAATTAACCTTCTCCATGGTTACAGAAAAGGGAAAAAAAAAAGTATGTAGCTGCAGTTTGTAAAATGTTATTTTCTACTTAGAACCACGATTTTAGAGTATAACTTGAAGTCAGCCTTACCCATTAGTGTTGCCAGAAGACAGAGCGAATACATCTCCTTATCCTCTTGCAGCTCCTTGGATGAAATTTTACTAGTCACAGCCACGTCTTCGTGCTTCACGGCATGGGCTGAGTGTGCTGAGGCAGGCTGCCTGCTCTCCTCCTTACCTTTCAGGATTTCTATCACAATCCTGTCCCCGTGCTGCAAAGGGACGGGCTCGTTTTCCATGCCTGCTTTGGGAGGCAGCAGCTCCTTGGGAGGAAAGCCATAGCGAATACACTGCAAATAGGGAGGGATATTAAACTCCCTCGCTATGCTTTCCTGTAGTTCCACAAAGGTGGTAGTGCACTTCAGGGTAATCATTGCCTGCCTCCCATCATTCGTGGTTATTCGGATTTTCTTCTCTTTTGCAGAGGTTGGAGAATAGGGGGTTTTTGTTGGCGTGGCAGGTGCAGACGATGGCCCCTCGCGAACAGCACCAGGAGCAGTCCTAGGTTGGCCTTTATGCTCTTGTTTCAATTTCTCACTTTTCCGTTTCTGCATTAGGGAAGCCTGGTCTGCAATGTTCTGCTGAATAGTTCTTTCAGCTTTGCTCATATTCAGCTCTTCCTTGTGCAAGGTTTTTGTCTTCTGTCCCGTCAAAATGATTTTGGTTGGAAGCTGGGACTCTAAGTCATGCTGTACATCGTCAGCTCTTTGGGCGTGAGCACCATCGATATTTACAGGAGTATAATCATCAGGGTTCTTTTTGGCAGTTTGGTGCAATATTGTGTTGACAACTTTCTGAACAAGAATCTCACTACCGAACTCCCCAGGGAAGTGCTTGGTAACGAGTTTCATGGCGACATCATACACGTTGCTGTTCAGGGATGTGTCACTTTCATACTGGAACCAGTAGACAGTCTCTCTCACCACTCTTCCACTCCACTCTAGAGTAATAGGAAAAGCTTCAGGGAGATTATCATATTCTTTACCTTCCCAGTAGTGCTTGAATCCACAGCCACATTTGCCACCAGTAGACCTAGTATTAGTTCTGTCTCCATCCAAATACGAAACAGATCCATCTTGTCTGACACGACGCACTAAGCTACCGTGACACCAGTTACAAGAAGTCAAACTACTCAGACTATAGTCTGGTACCAACACATCCTTTGCAGGACTGTAAGAACACACCAAGCCGTTCAGGGGAAAGCTGTAATTTTTGTCAGGCCTTAGTTGGCCATGGGTATTTTTTGCCAGCTTATAGAGTTTTCCCCCAGGCATCAGCCACTCTAGAGGAACATGGTGCTCAGAAAGGGCCCCACACAAGAGGCACCTGTGAAGGCGGTTGTCCATCACTGCTTTTTTGGCAGCTGCAGTGACTTCTTCAGGCTGGACTCCAATCACACCAGTCCTTCTGTAAAAATACTGATGTACATCAGCTACGAGACTGGGATGGATACCATGTTTACGCACAAAAACCTCCTCCATTGCAGCAACGAGCCTCATCAAGTACTTATCTTGCAAACTTCTGTCCCCTCCAATAACACAACTACCATCTTCCTCTAAGTTGATGTACATTTGGATGAGGTATTGAGGAACTCCCCAGGCTTTAGGAAGTAGCTTCCTAGGTAGTTTAGGTAAAGCAGCACCTTTTATTCCAACTAGTGGAATATAATGGTTACGTCCTGAGCTACTCCATGCAATGCAGATTGGCTTGTTCAACAGGCCATCTCTCCCCATGCATTTTTCTAGAGGTACCAGACCAGGGAGGAACGTTGCTGAATAATCACCAGAGCTTCGCATTCCGCTTAATGAGTCTAACAGGATGATAGGGCGGTGGAGCACATTGGCCAGACCAAAGATGTGAATATTCCTAAGGCCCATTGGCACACCTTCCGGAGGAACAAACAAAGGGTCACATTCATTGATAATGTCCTCCCACTCCGCTACATCAATAAAGTCATGGAAAAGGGCCTTGTAGTGACTCAGATTCTGCTCAAAGTGCTTCTTTAGGTTCTCTCGCAGAGCATGCCAGAACAGTTCCCTGCCGACCAGAGCCCGCGAGACCGCATGGACCAGGCAGTGGCCATCTCCATCCACGTGGACAGGAATGAGGCACTCCTGACTGTTGTTGGCCTTCTTGATGTCTTCCAGGGTGTCGTGCAGGTAGATGAGGCTGCCAGAGCGGTCCTTCCCATAACCGATGGTTTCAATGTGCTCCGGCTCAATGAGGAAGGCGCGGTCACCCAAGAGGGAGCAGTCAAAGATGTCTCCCTGGTTCATCTCCGTGAGGAGCTTGGCTTTGCCAGTTTGCTTATCCATACCGTAGCGGGCCAGGATGGGGGCCAGGAGCTTGCAGTGGTAGTTGGACAGGCCCATGACTTTGACGGGCTCGGTGTTCCTGCGGGGCGGGCCGGCGCCGCTGACGCCCAGCAGCGCGTTCCGCAGCAGGTTGTGCAGCACCAGGTCGGGGTCCGTCACCTCCTCCACGGCCAGCAGCTGCCGCTGCTCGTGGCGCTGCCCGCAGTCCGTGCACTCGATGCTGCCGCCGCTCTGCGGCCCGTGGGCCGGGAAGAAGAGCCGCGCCTGGCATTTGGGGTCCGGGCAGGTACCCGAGAAGATGCGGCGGTCCCGTTTCTTTGAAGCGGCCGGAGGCGGCGGCTGCGGCTGCTGCTGAGGAGACGGCGGCGGCGGCGGCGGCGGCTGTTGCTGCTGCTGAGGCTGGGACATCGCTCCGCGCTGGCCGGGCTTCACCCCCACCCGCGCTCCTCCGCCCTCACAGACTCATCCCCTGCGCCCCGGCTAACGACCGGCGCCTGACAGATGCCGCCGCCGGTGCCGTCCGCCAACCGCCCATCCACCGAACGCCCTCCCGCCGCTGCCGCCGCCGCCTCTCCTCGCCCCCACCCCCGCCTTCCCCCCCACCTCCTGGGCAAACACGGAAGCCGCCGGCGCCGCCGCTTACAGCCTCTTCGCTGCCTTAGCTGTTGCCCGCAACGCAACGGCCTCTCGCACTTCCACGCGGATAGCGCAGGCGCGGCGCCGCGGGGGCGCTCGGGAGCGGTAGTCTCCTCCGCCGGGAGGGCCCAGCACAGGGAAAGGAGCGGGGAGCGCCCAAAGACCACAGGGACCGTGATGCCAGGCGGCAGAGGGAGGGAGGGGGCGGGGCGAGCCGGGCCGGGCCGGCTGCGCCGCCCGCGGGGTTCCTGGGAAATGTAGTCGTCTGCTGGGTGGGCCGCGGAGGAGGGGAGCCGAGAGGGACACACTTCAGGCGCTTCGCAGGCGCTTGTTGCGCGCCGTGCCATAGGGTGTGGGGCAAAGGCAGACCGCTGTGTTTAAGGTGCCCGCCCCCCACCCTATATATTGCTCTTCTGTGTCGGTCCTTCCTCCCCTCGCCCCGCCTGCTTACCACCCCCCCCACCCACACCCACCCACCCCCCCACAGTCACCCCGCACACTGAAGCCAGGCTCCCTCCCCTGACACTAGACAGGCTCTCAGGGAAGGCGGCTGTTCACGCTGCCTGAATCCGAGGGGCTCGGTGCCGCTGCCGGGCCTTGTCTCCTGGCTTTAGTCCCCATATTCTCAAGGCACCACCTGGCCAAGCTCCAACAGGTTGCAGCCGGCGAGGGTCTGGCAGGCACAGGCATGGCGGCTGGGCCCAGCCTGCGCCACACCGATGTTGCCCAGGGAGGGTCTGAGTGCCCGAGGGTGATACCCGAGGGCTTCCTGGGCATGAAGGTTTTCAAACAGCTTGGCTCTGGCTCCAGGCGTTTGCCTGCATGAGTCAATGTAGCCAGGCCTGGCTGACACCAGGCTGGTGTCAGTGGCATTGCTGTGCCTGCCCTTTGAAGTCCCTGGGCTTTCTGGAGCTCGACATACCCTTGTGGGGTTTCACGTCCCAAGGAGCTACATCAGGCTGCTTCTCTGGGAGGTGAGCTATCTAAACCGAGGTGTTCCCCAGCTGCTGGCTGCTGATAGCACCGAAACAAGACAGGAGGAGACGTGAGAGCAAGTTGTTAGCAGAAGTGATCCCTCCTGCTGGTGCTACATAAGGAGATAATGAGGGAATGGAGCTGGCGCTTACGTTATCTCCAGTGGCCATCTGAAATGATACTTCACAAAAATGAAAGGGAATAATGTTCACAGGTTTCAACGTAATTACAGCGGGCGAGCAGCATATTCATGTGGAGGGCTCAAGGAGAGTTACTGACAGTACAGAGTGTTCTTTAAGTTCTCTGGAAGCTATTTCATACAGATTTATCCTATAACTAAGGAAAACAGAAGATGAACTTCTGGAGGACGAGGTGCCACCTCGTCTGTTGTCCCAGTTCCACCGAACAACACCCCAGTGGTTACATCCCAATGCCTCACCTACTCTATAGTCACCCAAACGATTTAGAATTAGAATAAAAATTCTAGAGATCGTATTGTGCTTGTACTTTCCATGTTTCAGTTTCATTAATCCATTAAAAGTAATTTATGCAGCTGACATTTCAATTATAATTGATTAATACAGAAAAAAAAAATCTGTTTGTGTGCTTTATCACAGGCTTAAGGAAAGAAGTGGCCCCAGGCCTGGCCCAGCAGCACAGCGAGCACTTCACCTGCCAGTGACAGCAGCAGAGCTGTGCGTGCTCATTCCCTCTTGGTTATAGGAATTTGTCAAGCATAGAAAATACGTGCATATGTGTAAATGTATGCATTCCACAGCATAATCTTTTATCTCATCTGTGAAAATCTAGGACAGATTTGAAGAGGGAAAAGGTGAAAATTATGAGACACATTTTCATTCTTGCCTGCTGCTAATCCTTTTTTCTGTGTGTGACAGTAAGGTAGCGGCATCACCAGCTCCATCATCCTGTCAATGTGCCCTGTGCTTGGGGATAAATCAGCAGCCTGTGCCCATTCATCCCTTAGTTTTCCCTTCATAAGTAGCCGGGACGCAGTAAAAATGCAAATAGGAAAGCCTCTGTCCTCTGTGAAACTCTGTGGCAGCTATTGAGAATGGGCACCATTCAGGGCATCGGATGGTGACAATCCTGTGCTAACCCGGCCTGCGTTTTGAAGGAAGGTCAAAGAACTTTTCTGTAACACAGCTGGCCCCTGGAGCAACCCATTTCTTCGCATACGGGAAGCAGACACTCCTGTCATTGTTTAATAGCACTTTGTAGTAAATAATAGGTAGCACCCTGGTGAAATAATTCGTTTTTACTGTCGAAGCCGATGGAAATTTTGATGTTTTGTTTCTCTATCTGGATGTTCTTATGAAAGCACTTGATAAACTATGACAGTAAAGTCAAAAGCATTTCTGCACCCTATTCCGCACATTAATGTCACTGATAAATGATATCCAGTAAGGGAATCTATCTTTTACCTTGGCTTGACCTTAATTAACATGAAAGTTTTTGATGAATAACATTTGTAAGCATTCCAGCTATGTACAGACTTATCATCATGACTGATTGCCTGAGCGATTTCTGCAACAACAAACTTTCATAGCAGAAGCTTTGATAAAAATCACGATTCTCTGGCAAGCTAATAATTTATGCAAATTAAATGTGTGTTTGTTTATAAGCTTTACACACTGTATTTGGCAAAGAGGATGAAATAGTTCTGTGTTCTATCACTGAATATGGGTCATGCAAGTCACCGAACCTTTATGCAGCCTTCAAGGGAAGTTCAGGAACTACAGTGTCTGCCTGGTTAGCAGAAGCCCTGCAGGAGTGCAGGAGAGAGCCCGGCCAGAGATCATGGCAGTAGCCACGCTATTTCCACAGGCAGTGCAAACAGCAACATCACAGGCAGGGAAGTGGGATTACTTTCAAATCTACCACATACTTGAAAATCAGACTGATGACAAAGTTGAACCTATTTATAATGGGTCAGAAGAGTGATTAATTGTCAGCAACAGGATATACCTGACCCCGTGCTACTTTGTTGATAAGAACTGAGCGCTGCCAGGCAAAGTACCAGGCATTCACTTCAGGCCCAGGATGCAAGATCTAAAATTTGAAGTTTGATCTTCATCCTTTGCTATTCCCTCTCTTTGCCTCTCACCCTCAGGAAATGGGTCATTCCCAGGGGAGAGCAATTATTTCTCCCAGGGACTTGTTTCTTTGGAAGAGCAACGGCAGAAGTTTCCAGCTACACAGAAACAAAAGGCTTGTGCAGCGTGCCAAAACCAGGTTGTGATTAACTAGCAGATGCTGTATTTTGTCAAGAAGCAAAAATTATGATCAGCCTTCAGCTACAGCTCAGCGTGCGCTCCATACTGTGCAGTATGGAAGAGGGACAGCTAAAAGGCTGATGGTATATTCACTGAACCTCTGGCAGAGCCCGTGGTGCCCAGCCTGCAAGACTAGCAGTTTTGCCTGACCTGGCCCTAAAAAACACTCAACATTTCAGCCTTACACCTGAAAAAGAGGAGAGGAAAAACACCTGTGTGAGCTAGAGGGAAGATGGCAATATCATCACAACTCACAATGCATGGAACTTTTTCTAGTTAGATATGACACCCAACTGTTTAAAAAACACAGGTAGGGCCCAGACTGGATAATACCTGTGACATCATAAGTACCATTAGCAGTTCCAGTTATCTACAAGGAGCCAACAACAGTATGCCCTTCACAGCACAGAGCAGCTTCGGGTTTCATGCAGCAGGGGCTCTTCCATGTATACTTCTTGTTAAACCAGTTCTGCTCTTGCTTCCAAACTGCTGCTGAACTGTGTGTCTTTTGTGGCCCTTCACGTGAGCAGACGTTACTGAAGCCCGAGCACTAGCCACCAGGCTTACTGTGGTGTGATGAAGGGTGTTGGTCACAGGCCTCAGAGGCAGTGTGCAGCCCAGCAGAGTGTTCTGGAAGGACAGGAATCACCACCAAGCAACTTCAGTTCATCTTTCATAAACCTTTGGGTTAATTAATAGTTGTCGGTGGTTAGAGAACAGCATCTGGCTTATTTTGAGGACCTGGACTGGTAACTCTTGTCCTGGATACGTCCGACTGAGTAACTTCTATTTCTCTCTTCTGTTGCTTTCCAGAATTCTCCAAAAGGAAAAACCGTTTTCCTTCAGTGCTTTCCCAGAGTCAGAGCTTGAACTGCTGCCATTGCAACGGGTCCTGCGTTGCACGCCACTGACAGGCGCACGTTGTTAACAGCGATGTCATTCCTACACGCCAGACCAAATTTGGGCCCCGCCAAATGCAGCTGGTACGTGTGTTAGTGAAGCATAAGCACGTCAGGAAAGCAACGTGAAAAGGGAAGCACTGGGCACAGGTTCTAATACCAACTGCAACTACCCAAATAACCCACCCACGGGCTTTGCTGCTGCAGAGCCAATGTTCCCAGTGTTTGGTCAGGTACAGCCTCGTCCGGTAAGAACAGCTCTACAGCTGACTCCCATTCAGGGACAACCTCAGCATCCAAGACAAGCTGCTCAATGGGCATGCTGTTGTGGCTTGGGTTTTTTTACCTATTCTTTCCTTTTTATTTCCTGGCTCAAAATCTGGTTCTGAGGCCCTAACTTGCAAGCAAATTAAATTGATTTCATATGCAAACTCCTCTGCAAAATTAAGGGCCTGCGTTTTTTATTCTGAATATCTCTTTGAGAGTTGATGCCAGCACAACTGGCAAACAAAATGGATTCATCAGGACCGTCAGTGACCAGCAGCAACTGTCAATAGAAAATCAATCTTTAGGGCAGTAGACCATTAAAAAAGAGGGGAATGTAAGTGTCGTTAGCTTAGATGTGTAATCTGATTACATGGGAGTCTCAATGGCAATTACCACGAATATTTATCTGCTTTCCATAGTGCTCTGTCAAATACAAATTGAAGGAATGGTACAATCCCATTACACTAAAAGACAAATGCCCCAAAATAAAATAGGTTGAGCAACTAACACACTCACTGCCTTATTGATTTGCATGTTCGCAGCGTATGCACAGGCATTGATCTCGGCAGCTGTTAAAGGTTTACTTAAATCTATATGACATTCGTGTGTATTTAAGCATCCCAATTTACTGCCTGGTCCTTAGTGAGACTGTCTCTGCAAACACCCAGTTTAGTAGAGAAGAATAAACAGCCATTCCCAGTACAGACGTCAAGGATGTACATGGGTGACAAAGACAATGAATACTTACAAAGAACACAGAGCAGTGACGCCTGGCTTGTGATGATGCTTAAATTTGGAAGAATTTGACAGGCTGAAGGCCTGCATTTTTTAGAGTTGAAGACACAGGAGAGTGCCTGTTATGGTGGCAATGGATCGACAGGCTGAAATAAAGTAAAACAATCAAAGCCACTCTGCCCTCAGATTTTCTCCTGAGGGTTTTAACCTAAATGTTATTATGGTTCAAATATAAACTAGATGAACCCTTCAAACTGGTTTGCTGTTGTCCTGTCCTCTAGCAACTGAGTATAATGTCCCACCTTCCAAAATGCACAAACACTCTTACCACCAGTAGCCAGATGTTATAATAGTTTCTAGTATTCTGACAGCTCAAGGGTTCTTAGTCCTTTACACACCTACAAAAGTTTATACTCTTGTGCTCATGAATTCACTGCTCTTGTACACGTGATCTCACAGCAGTCCACTAAACCTAATAACCTTCCAGTAAGTGGGATCTCCTACCACACTTACGATTTCTAGATATTGAAATAAGTGAAAAGGAGGTTTGCAAAACCAAAGAAACAGGTCCCTGCTACTAGGCAGGAATTGCTTTGAGGAGAAGCTTTTTCTTGTATCTGATGTAAAACCATTTGCAGTAAAAATGAAGATGTATCATGTATTAAAAAAAAAAGTTACATATTTTTTGCCTGCCAAGTATTTATTTCTAGCCATGAGCTTGCTAGATTCTATAATGGAAAATGCATAAAGTGGCTTTCAATTAACTTTTGCCCTTCACTAATTTTACAAGGAAAACAGCAACAAAAACCCCAAACCAAACAAAACCCAAATTGCTCAGTGATGGCAGTGGGGATCCCAAGCTACATAACCATGAATCATGTGGGACAGTGCCAAAGCCTTCTCCTGTGTTACTTTGCTGCGTTCAGCTCTGGCAGTAGGTGTCAGCAGAAGCTAACCAAGTGAACCTGCCCATCGAGCCCAGAACTGCCACGCCACACGATTCCTTAGCGCAATAGGGCACAACTATCGTGTCATGCTGGTGCTTTCTATTTGACGAAATACAGAAAAACAGAGGGTCCGGCTGCTGAACGTCCTGGGTGACTGCACACTGATGAGAAAATACCAGTTTTGCTCAGGCACTAAGGTTTCATCATCAAAGCAAGTGTGGTAGGGTAGTTCACAAGGCAGACTGACAGAGAAGAACATTGCGTTCTGAAGAAGGAGGGGAAACCGTGATTTGCACAATGAGAACATTGTTCTGAGGTCCAGAACATTCGCTCAAATCACCAGAACAAAATGGGGTGAAGAGTGAGCAGAGAAAAGTGGTATGACTACACTGTAGAGCACTGCATAAGGAAGATTATGGGGATATAATTTTAAGGTGAAGACTTCAAATAAAATCATAGAACTGTAGAACAGTTTGGGTTGGAAGGGAGCTCTAGGCCATCTAGTTCCACCCCCCTGCCATGGGCAGGGACACCCCCCACTAGACCAGGCTGCCCAGAGCCCCATCCAACCTGGTCTTGGACATGCCAGGGAGGGGGCAGCCACAGCTTCTCTGGGCAGCCTGTGCCAGGGCCTCACCACCCTCACAGGGAAGAATTTCTTCCTAATGTCTAATCTAAACCTGCCCTCTTTTCGTTTAAACCCATTGTCCTATCACTACTGTCCCTCTCCAGCTTTCCTGTAGGCCCCTTCAGGTACTGGAAGGCCTCCCTGGAGCCTTTTCCAGGATAAACAAGCCCAACTCAGCCTGTCTTCATAGGAGAGATGCTCCCTCCCTCTGATTTTCTTCGAGGCCCTCCTCTGGACTTGCTCCAGCAGGTCCAATTCATACTAAGGTCCTTCATTACCACCAAGTTCACTATGCAAATTAACAGGTACTGCTGGTAAATGGGTACAGCAGGAGAAAGCTGGCTACCAGGCAGAAAGTTTGAGACATTCTGTTGATATTGAAGATGTAAGATGTCCTGTGAGGAAGGCTTTCTGGATTTGAACCTGAGCAAATCTACCTGAGTCAACAAAAGCAGTAGACAAATCAAATTACAAACCAGGAAGCAATGTGGTAAAAAACCCCACCCAACTATGCCAAAGCAGAAAGTAAGACACAATTAAGGGAATATAAGGAGAACATTCTGCAGGCACAATTATTACTCTGAGGAATGTGTGATGATGTCAGCCCAATATGGTAACCTATTTTCTCTCAGTGAGAGCAGGCCACGTACATGAGAAGAATTGATAGCTGTCTTATCTTGGCATTTGGGGGTTTTGGTATCCTCTCACATTACACCTTACGACCCAGTGAGCAGAAAATGCACTGATCAGATACTGCTGTGCTAGATAGAAAAGCCATGATTATAGCATACTTATGTAACCACGGCATATGCAGAGCAGCTGGTCACTACCAAACTGTAAAAGCATATCCAAACGAGGTTACACAGGCATCTGTCCTCAGTCTGTTCATTAATTATGGGCAAGATTATACTTATCAAACTTGTGGGAAACACCAAGCTGGAAAGAGTCATGAGCACTTTAAGGGGAAAATTTATAGTTCAAAATGATCATGACAAGCCAGGGGAATAAATAGGATTAGAAATCAGGATATATAATACTTTATTCCCACTTTTAATCACAAGCTAAGGGAGTAAATTCCTTGGAAACATTCTACAGGAAGGATAAGGGCATACAGTGAATCACAAACTGAGGGTGAGTCAGCCGTGTCATGTCGTTATGAAAAAGCAAAGCCTTTTAAAGGATTCGGAGCGTGAGTGTCACAGGTGAGACAAAAGGATCATCATGGCAACTTGCAGCAAGCACAGCGTGCATGGGTACCTCATTTTGAGAAGCATGGGTACCTCATCTCGAGAAGCATGGGAACCAACAGGGAAAACTCTAAAATCATGGTCTAGGAAAAAAGAAAGATGTAAGAGAAAGAATTGATGTCCTCATGTAAGCATGCGGGAGCTAGGTAACTGAGGCTGGTATCACACGCAGACTGGGAGTAAGAGTCAAGATCTCAGTAAAGAAAGAGGATACAAAATTATACTAGATGAAAAAAAGTAAGACATTATGTTGCTTCATGATAAATAATCTGCTGTACTCCCAACCCATTCCTATCTTCCTGTTCCCATCTGTGATACTACTGATAGATTCAGCCCTCCGACAGTTAAGTTTCGTCCCCCTCCTGTTTACACCAGGAGCAGCCAGCCCAGTGCCCAAGGTGAACTGTGAAATTTGGGGGAATGTTCCCAACAAACAGAAACATGCTGACTATGTTGAAAACTAGAAAAAAGCAAAATGAGAATCTGAGAAAAAGAGAATAAGAGCTCACCTTCTTATATGTGGGTTAGCAGAGCTGTGAGTTTCAGCTGGTTTTAAAATAACCTACAGATCAAAGAATATTTGATTGAAGCTCCTGCCCTCCCAGGAGTGTCATTCCCAGCTCAGCTCTTCCAAAGCACTTCACCGTGTCTCTGATGCATTTCCTTTCATGAAGTAAAAATGAATTAAAGTATCAGGGGACTAAAGAGATTCAGTGAAACGATGGGAGAGCAGATGACAAAAGAGGTGCATGTGGGGCCTCTGGTATGGGGAGACATCAGCAGCTTCTGGAAGGGTGTGAGACTCCAGCTCCATGCAAGGGGAGTCCCAGCAGTCCCTCCTCCTTATTGCACAATATCAGACCCCTGGAAGAAGGTCTCAGGCAGGTATTTTTACTACAGTTGTCTGAATAAGATGAAGAAGAAACTAGAGTATATGTGACTGTGCACGAAACTTCACTTTTCAAGTCTAGGTGTTGAAGGGACAACGTGTAGTTTCCCCAAGTAACTCTTTAAAGACAGATAGGATCTGAAGAGCATGGCATTTTTACCACCGGTGTAACATTGTGTTAAGATTATCTAATCCCTACTTTAAATATTGCACCTCAGTTGCATCCTAGGACTCCAGACACTTCCCAAATAGACCTTTTGTGAGCAGCTATCTCTTATCACGTGTGCAAAAGGATTTCTCCTAAACTTCCAGCAGTTTCCACCAGCAAAAAAAAAGCTACCTCAGATACAGATCGCTACGGGTGTTTGAAACATGCTCTGCTGAGCACAGACCCACCTACCAGTCGGTTAATACATCTGGGACATTTCTCTGTTCTTCCTGCTGGAGGTCTGCAAGAGCTGGTTACAAAATAGATGCTTTTAGAATGGCTTTACAGCACGTTACAGACCCCAGGGCAGGTATGGCTCCTTCACTTGCCCAATTCAGTTATTCTTTTGTTGTACGCACATTTTATTTCACTATGCTGGTTTCTGTGTGCAAGTCTATTAAAAAAAAAAAAAAAAAAAAAAAAAAAACCAACACAAAAAAGTAGCTTCAGGACTTTCCCAGTTTACACTATAGAAGAGATTTCATCAGTTTCCTTAATCTGTTTTCATCCTTATTGCTTTACAGAAAAGTTCAGAGGACAGAAGACAATAACGATGGGAAAGCAGAACAACAAAACTGAAGGAACCCAAAAATTTTGGTTTAATTTCTGAGATGTACTCTCTCTGTGACCAGGGCTGGAAGGATTGCCTGTGTCAAGGAAGGGTGCACATTAAGCAACACCACTTTGGATTTACACACATATAAAAAAAAGGCTTGTCATATATAAACTTATGTAATCCCTCCACTTACACTTAGAAATGGGTAACTTACCTTCCTTACAGGCTCCTGCTCTCACCCACTCGAAAGGCTTATTCTCTTCCTTGAAAGACTTTCCACCCTGACTCCTACATGAAGACAAATAAGAACACTTCCATTGATTTGTGGTAGGTTTTGAGATTTTATTTCTGGGAAAGCTGTTGCCTCATTTGTGGTACTTCCAGATAACTCATGGAAAACATCTGAGGTAGGGACTTTCTTGTTCCCCAAAATGGCAACCACAGTTGGAATGAAAATGAAAAGAGAGAAGAAACAAAAAAAACCCACTTAATTAAATAGATCCATTTTCTGCTGAAACTTTGGTAAGTTATTTCAGTTTTAATTTTTTTGGAGACTTACATTGTTATATCACAGGATACTTTTTCTTTTCCCTATACCTCTAAGATTTAATCTCAATTCCCTTCTATGAAACAATCTTAAGAGGCAAAAGTAGACTTTGGGTTTTACTTCGGGCCTCTAGCTTATCTGCTTAATTATTCCACGTTGCAGTGAGTACAATGACTATACGTTCTCTCATGTTGTCTTTGCTGTATCGTTTGGTTTCTCATTTGGAGGTATCTAGATACAACAACTATGTAGCACCCTTGTAACACATGCCATACTGCCTGTTTTTCTTTCATCTTTTTGTAGAGAAACACATTCTCATTCTCGACTGGACATTTGAGAATGGTTATTTAATATATCAAATAGCTTTATTACTTTTAAAGAGGTTTATGACAGAGTTAAAGAATATACTGTCTTCCTTTATTCAATTCTGTTTGCAGAGGTTGAATATTAGATGCTGTAGTCAATGAGACCAGCATTCCATATGACAAATAGTTGATAGCAGCAGGGGTCCTGAATGCAAAAAACAAGCTCTGCTTTTTGTGCAAAAAATTAAACAGGCTGGTAGTGTGAAGGGATGAACCTTACAGTGTATCCAGTAACACAAACTGAAGGGCAGCGAACCTTCTGGTCTAATTAGCCTTGTATTTTACAAAGAACATGCTTAAACATTTAACAGAAGCATAATATGCCACAGCAGTTGAGTAAGAGGATGCAATAAAAAATAACAAATTTACTTTTCAGAAAGAGGGAGAGAAAATGAAGGGTGTTTACTACTTACCTAGGTGAAGGATCCCACGCTTAATAGCTTACCTCTCACTGTTTTAGGAAAAGAACTGTACTTACTGAGTTGAAAGCTGCTCCTACTCAGGGGATAAGTAATAGTGCTTACGTGTCCTGAAGTGTGCTCTGACTTGGTTGTCCCCGTGTGGAGCCAAGAGTTGACTCAGTGATTCTTATAGGTCTCTTCCAACTCATGAGATTCCATGATTATATGAAATATCACCCACAAACTTGGCAATATCTTCTTCCTGCTCAGTTCACTGGTATTCACCTTGTCTCAGGATTAGGCTGCTAATGATCATTATTTAATAACAACTAAGATGTGTAAACACATCTGTTTATACTCTGGAGGTGGGCACAACACCCCATCATCTGTCTATGGTGGACTCCAACTCTGCAAAATCCGACCCAGATTTACTCATGACACTGACGACTCCAAACCAAAGTACAGAACTCAAAACATCCAACAGCATATGAAATATAACCAAGTGAAACCAACTTTAAATGGTGGCTGTGAGAAGAGTGACCTCCCCTCTTCTCTACCTGTTCTGCTTTGGATGTTGATATGAAAACCTAATGGCTGTGTGTTTGGAGAAGATTATTTTTCCTTGGAGGCAGAAGGGGAATTGAATAGGTATCACTAGGTAGCATTTAGCAACCATGTTCCAGGAGTTCAATAAAGTGTTTAAGTTTCTGTTTAACTTGTGTTGCACTTTCATCTTATTGCTGTAGTCCATATTTCAAATGTTGGATAAAACATATGTTATATACTACCTTACTGGAGGAAAGTAAATTCAATAGCTATACCTCATAAAGCTTTACATTAATTAGAAATATGAGTCGTTAACTAGCCCCCTGAAGACTCTGCCATTCCTTCAGGAACTTGCTCTGAAACTATAGGAGTCTTTGTGCCCGAAGATAGGAACCTCTTTGTGAACGTGGATTTTCAGCGGCAGATGAATGCTGTGTCACAACAAGCCTTTCTCATGATACGTAATCACTGATTTATTTCCTTGCTAGTATGTGGTTGTGGGAGATCTAACTAGCCTGAGCATGTACTGTCAGGCCTGCTGAACACAGTCCTGGGTAAAAGATCACCTTATATAGCTTTCTGCTCTCTACATTAAAACTTCCTTAACTTCTCTTATTCCACATGTCCTTAGTCTGTATTTCTTTTCTCCCTCCTTCAGCTCATACCCTACAGTGATAGAAAGCTCACTACCAGTCTGCATCAGCTGGCCACCACCATTCATCTTTGCAATTTTCCCTTCTGAAGTTCAGCCAGCACTATTTTGCAGCTTCTTGAGGTGGGAGGAGGCAGAAGTAGGATGTATGGAGGCGGAGTTGCTATGGGAAAAGAAGTGGAAAGGGAAGGAAGGTGGAGACATGCAAATAGGTGAAGCAACAAAGAGAATGAAAGAAGGTATAGCAAGAAGGCAGAAGTAATGGTGGCCTCGCAAAAGCTGTTTCCCCCCCACACACTGCGGTCTTTCACAATTAAGTGGATCACACATTATCGCAGCTACTTAGTTACTGCACAAAGGGTTTACTCTGACCTCAGTCTGTGCACCAGGCTGCTGATGTCGGTAGGAGTTTTGTTATGCTTTAGAAGCAGCATGTCGTCATCATCTCCCCCCCGCCCCATTTTCTCTTTCTGTGTTGCTGGTACTTGCAGGTGAGCTGTTCAGACATTGACCTGCATGTGGTTAAACAAATCAACCTGTCTGCAAGGATACCTGTAAGAAAAGAAAACAGATGGTGGAGCAAACAGAGGACAGGACAAATGAAGCACATCTATCAGCTCTGTTTGTTCAGCAGCCCAGCCGAGACCCACCTTTTAAAGATTTTCTAAGTTTAGTGCTTCCTGTTACGGATGATGTAGCACTCAGGACCTTGAGCGTGTACTGATGTTGTCACAGCGGAATACCAGAGCAAGAGGAAAACATGCTGTTCTTACAGAGCAGTAGTGATGGGTGGCAAATCATTTTGGACTGTTTTCCATTTTGTTTGGTTTTGTTTTGCTTAAGAGGCTCTCACCTTAGATTAAATTTGCCTCTATTGAAGGGGAGGCAGTTAAGATTCCCACTGAGATTTACGTCTTGTGCTGTGTCTGTACAGGGATGCGATACCCTGGATAACAACAGAAGAGTCTCAGTGCAAAGAACTGAACTAGGAAAGAGTGTGAACTTACAGGGGCTCCACCACCACAGCAATGTCATGGAAGGGCCTGGGCTGCATCTGCAGGTTGTGGTCTGGGCGGGAACCTTCTTCCCAGGCTGCCAGCAAGCCACCCCATCACTTGCAGGAGGATGACGTCTTTTTCAGGCTGCCTTGTTTGTGTCAAACTGCTTGTCAAGCAGGAAAAATGGGTTCTATCAGGTCAAATAAAGTTTTGTAGCATTTTTACACACATGCAGAAAACAAAAAAAAAAGGACCAGGAGGGACTTCCAGTCCAGGGACTATCCAAACTGTAACGAAGGGAGGCTGTAAGGTAGTGATCATTCTTTCAAGCTATAGTAGGACATCGGATTAACTCTCCCAGACCGTCAGACTGAGCTCTTTGTCTGGGATTCACTTTTGCCCACGCTACAGTCCATTTTTTTCCCTGAATCCCAGTATGTGAAGAGCCGGTGGCTTTTTCAGCAGCCTCTTGCCTCCCTCTTTTTGCCACTGAAGAATTTCACGTGTGACCTGTTGTACTTGGAGCAACCTCCCTTGCTTTGCAGCCCATCTCTGAGGCCTTCCTGAAATTCTGCTTGTTCTATGAAGCCTCCAAACTGGTACCATCTTCTTTAGGTGTACCCTGCAGGAACATCAGGTGACCATGAATCTGATAGAAAGGAGTGTTTTTAGGCAGGATTGTGAAAATTAAGGATAGGGTGGGTTTTTTCTGTGCTGCATCCTGTGGTAATTCGTGGAGAAGAAAGCAGGGCAGGAAGGACAGAAGAAACAACCAGAAAAAGGACAACGAATGTTGCTTGAGACAGACTGACAACTCTATTTTTACCACATCCTGCTGTGAGAAAGGAGCGCTGAAAGTCACTACTGAAGAAGAAAGGCAAAACAATGCCTAAACGACACTGGAGGGAGGATGCTTCTGCACTCTAGCCAAAGTCTCCAATGTCTCCTTCCTCCGCCCGGCCTCATTAATTCATTTCTGCTGGCCAGATGAATGAAACCCTGGCATGGAAAACCTGTCTTCGCTTTCTGTGACAAGCTGTGGCAGCTTTGCTCTATTATGTAGGCTACACGTAGTCAGCTGGCAGGGAACAGTCCCGGCGAGGGGCCCGCGCTGCCTCGGGGCAGTGTCGCCCCTGAAACCTGCACCCGAGTGCAGCCTGCGCTGCCCACTTCGGGCTGGGTGTGGAGAGGCCCGCGTGGCCCTGCTTTATCCTCCGGTTTCACTGGAGGCCATGGGAGGAGCCCGGCCCTGAACCCCAGTGTTTGCGGGCAGCAGGCGCAGCCCCGCCCGTGCCTCTCCCTCGGGCAGCTGCCGGCAGCTTCGGGCCCCTCAGGGGCAGCGAGGCGGGGACAGGCCGCTGGGGGCCGGGGCGGAGCGGGCCAGGGCCGGCGCCGGCCGCGAGTCCCCGCCTGACCCCGCGGCGGGCGCTGCTCGCCGCCGCCCGGGGAGGCGCTGGTCGGCGCGGGCCGGCGGCGGGGGAGGCGCGGGCGGCTGCGACACCGACAGCGGCCCCGCCTGCGCCGGCGGGGGGGCGGCGGGGAGAGCGGCGGTCGCGGGTGGCCGCCCCGTCCCCGCGGCGCGGCGGGCGGGGGGAGCCCCCGCGGGGGGAGCCTGTCAGGAGGAGCGCGGCTGACGCGGCAGGGAAGGCAGCGCGCCCCGCCGGGGAGGAGGAAGCTCGGGCGGACGAACGAACGAGCGAACGAACGCGTCCCGGCCCGCCCCGGCCGGCGGGAAGGGGGCCAGGTACGCGGGGTCCGGCGGTCCGGGTGCCGGTGGCCGCTTGCGGGCGGGCGGGCGTTGGAAAGAGGGTCCGTCCGGAGCCGCGGAGGTGCCCCGGCCGGGGGAGCAGAGGGACGCGGGGCCGCTTTGCCTCCCTTTTGTTGCAGCCCGGAGACGTAGGCGTGCGTTTCTCGCGTTTCCCGACGTTGCTGCGGAGGGTGTTGAACGTGGCCCTCCCTGGCCTTGTGCGGGGGGAAGGGCGGGGGCTGCGCATGGAGGAGAACGCGGCTCCCGCGGGGCACGGCTCTGCTTGCGGGGGTCCAGCTGCGGGCTGGGGGCAAAGTGCTCGCAGAGGAATAAACAGGAAGACATGCAGAAACTCCGGGTTTTTTATGTATTTATGTTTTCTTTCCTCAGCTGGGGTAACGCTACACACTGTGCTCGCGAAGTCGTTCCTCCTCTCACGGTCCCGTCTTTTATTTATTCCCGCCGTTCTCCCGCAGGGTTACTCGCCCCTGCCCGCCCTCCTGCCCTGGTGTTTCTCTCTGTTACCCTGCGTACGCCTAGTTTTATGCCTTAGGTTTTATTCCGCTGCAAACGGGGAAGGTTTGATTGCAGAGTTGCCACTACGGGCAACCGCCAAGCTCCATTTCGGTTCCGCTGCTTAATTCCATGTAGACGGTGATGCCGAGCGGGAACGTTTCAGAGGCCGGGGGTGGAGCGGCATTTGCATTCGGAGCAGCTGGAAGTGCCCTTTTCCCGTGCCCCCCCCCCCCCCTTCCCCGGGGATGGGGAGACCCGGGGTCACTTTGCAGCTCACGCAGCTGAGGTCTGTGCTCCCCGTTCCCGGTGGTCTCTGTGCTAGGGAGGCAGGGGCTGGAACAGCCTCTTAACCCCGTTAAACACCTTCAGGAGGAGATGCGGTTGGTTGGAGGCAGGGAGAAAATGAAAACCGTGCTTTCTCCTCCGGCGCAGGAGGGGTTGCAAGGCGTCTGCACAGTTGTTTTACGGGGAAGGTAAAACTGTGATGCAGACTTGGAGGATTTGCGTTAGGGGGAGAACTAATGGGGCTTGAAAGGGTGTCCCACAACCTTCACCTGCATGACTTTGTGTGTGCAGGACGTCTTTGGCTCCATTTTTTCATGAGCATTGGCCAGAGCTCCTTTGCTTCCCCTTGCTGAGACTTGTGCTCCTGCAGAGCTGGTTATTTTGGCTGAATTCTGCCAGGGTTGTTCCCGTAATTTTGGGGAGCATATGAGGAGCAGGAATACACACTAGTTGGCAGCAAAACCCAGGGATATCTGTATTTCTTTCTAGTCAGTGCTACAGCCTGTTAAGTGCTCAGACCATTGAAATAACATTTAAATTTATATTGGACACTCAAAATAGATGCTGACAGGCCTTGCACTTAATTTCTTTCATGCTAATCTAATAAATTCGCTATCTTTTTGCTATCTTGAAAGAGGATTAAACATTTCCTGAGGGGAAGGAGAGTTACGCCGACTGGTATACGCATGGGCTGCATCCAGAGTACCGCAAGACAGTGTAATTCACTGGGTATGCTGTTCACTCTGATAATCAACAACTGATAGGATGAGTTGCTTCTTAGTACTGCTGTCTGCATTTTTGTTCTCGAAGGACAAGTAGCTTTCTAAGAAGTCTGACAAAGCCAGATGTTCAAGTCGCCTTCAACAGAAGTCTCGAAGGACCTACAAGGGACATTAGCTGAGAGGATCCAGGCCCACTCTGCTTATAAAATAATGCATTGCAGGGAGCTAGTAGTTCAAGTTTTAAGATGTGGGCACTTTAAAATTACTAGTCTGTTCATTTTTCTTTTTTTTTTTTACTTATTTAAAGTCAATCCACAAGTAGGTGGATAATTTGAGTGTAATGGCATGTGTTTAAAATAGTGAGTGCTGGTTTTTATAATGCAGAATTGTTTCAGCCTAGCTAGCTGAAGTAGCTGCAAGCCTCCGAAGCTGACTTGACCCAGCAACAAGATACTTCAATAGGGTATGCTGAGAGCCAAAAATAAAGTATATTAATAAAATGTCGCAGGTATTAGCAAATAAAAATAGATGCAAAGCAACTTTTGTTTCCCCTGGGATCTAGGACTTATGATGGAAATCATCTGTCATCTTATAATGCCAGGCGTGCTAATTGCAGGTTCATGTTAATCATCGCTGTGTAAGAGGCTATGTCAAATCTTATTTTCCATCCCATCTGTATGGGATAAGCTTCTAATAAGCTGTGATCCTCCAGCCACATCCATGCATCAGCTCTCTCCTGGGTTATCCTGCCTATATCCCAGATCAGTTTCCAGATGGTTTCAGTTTTATAATTCGCATGCAAGTACTGGGGCATTTTTGTGCCATGGCTACAAGCCATTTTATACACAAATGCCCTGTGTTTCTGCATGTTAATCGAGATCAGATTACATGCGTATTTGTAGTTGTAAATTAATGTTTATTTCAGGTTGTCTAATCTGTTATTTAGGAAAAAATGTTATTTTTAAGGAGCCGGCACTTTTGGTTGGTTTTGTGACTTCGTTTTCAGATGCTCATAAGTCACTGAAGGCTAACACTGCTGTGAATTATTTTTTGCTGTAGACCAAGGAACTAGAAACTGGCATAAGTAATCATGTGTTTATATAGACTGAGCAGTAGTAAAGCAATATGTTGTTTCTATTTGAAGTTAGCACTTGGAGTGTTTATATTGAAGGATTCATTTTGTTCTAGTTTAAGTAGCATCCATATGCCAAAATAACCTGCAAAGCAAACACTTACACTTTCCAAAGTAGAACTGAAGGCCTTCAGCATACTGTGAGAACATCTTAAAAACATGTTAATCGGTTTCTGCTTGCATTCCTAAGTCTCCAACATAATTTACCTCCCAAATCCAAGCCCAAGCCACCTAATGCAGTGTCTGCCTGACTCTGCAAGTGTCTTAAATGTGATGGATCTCCCTCTCTAAGCAGAAAGTTCTTAAGCACCTTATCTAGAGCTGCTGTGGTTGAGCATCAAAACCCTTAGGAGATCAAGAAACTAGGACACCTGGCAAGCACACTGTAAACACAGACACTGATAGGATTGGTTTGAAGTGCAGTTATATGGGCTTTCTTTTACAGACAGAAGAGGAATCAGTGTTTCCCTTTCCCTGGGAGCTGGTGGTGGTGGGACTTGCATAAAGAGTAGACTGTGTTCTAGTAGGTGATGTGTGGGCTGGGTCGTTGATGATGAGACTGTTACCAGAGTTGGGGTTTTCCATTACATCCTCCATGTTTCAAGAGAGGAGCAACACTTGGCTGGTTGCTCTAGGAGTAAACTGCGTCCAGGAGAAGAATGGGCTCTGAGCTCTGGAGTAAGGGGTGACTGCTGTTTCTTGTCCTGACTTGGGAGTTTGAACCCTGAAGTTGAAGTTAGGAGAGTGCCCAGTATTTGCTACCAGAAAACCCCATTTCCAGTGCACAAGCCTCCATCCCGAGGTTACGCTGTCTGGCGCGGTGTGTCTGTGTGGTGGTAGGTGCCAGCCCTGGTGGGTTTGAGTTGTGGAGGCATTCAGTTCTTGTTGTAACCCATCCAATCCACCTCACCCAGCTCATTGTGGAGACTTGTCTCCCCTAGCCATTAGGAGAGGAGGAAGTAAGGTTGTATCTTCACGTGGTCTTCTTACTTGGGTCTCTCAGATGCCCTGAGAGCATCATCTGACAAGGAGAGGGAAATTCCTCTTCCCCTCATATTTGAAAAGCTGTGCTTTACTGCTACGGTGTTTGTTTGGGGGTAGGAAAGCACACGGTTGGGGGACGTGGATAAGCAAGATTGGAGTCTAAATTTGTTTGAAAGCTCCTTTTTTATTCAGAGTGATACCACATCATATTGTTTGGCAGTCGTTTGAAACGCAGAGCGGGACTGGCAAGCTGCTAGTGCAAAGTGCCTTGCCAAATACTGCTGCGAAATCCTGCCACCGCAGAAGCTGCATAACTTCACAGACCGTTACGTTTTTCTTGGAGTAAACCAAAGGGGTCCCAGCTTCTGATCTTACGCCTCCGCTGAGAAGCAAGACCGGCACGTTTCCATCTGCTTATGGAAGGCACCAGCACGCTGCTTTGCTGCTGCCGTTTCTTCCAGTTCTTGCAGTCAGTTCTCTTTCAACAGACCTTCTCCATCTCTTGTTCACAGTTGTCAAGTAACTGAGGAAACAGAACTATTTAAAATGGTTTCGTTGTGTTGTTAATCGCAAAATATTGTGGAACAGATAGCAGACCAAGGAAAGCTTTGCCTCTGATTCTGGACTCAGTGTTACTCTAACATAGCAGGTACATCAGAGTAGATTTGCAGCGCCCCATGGAATTATGCCTCATATTTGAGTGTTTATTGAACAACTGTGGAATCCAAGTCACTCCCGCGTATTTATATGTATCAGTACAATATAGGATGCAAAATATATGCAAGCTGTGTGCAAATTTTTGAGATCTCCCTTTTCTGTTTGCTGTTAAAATGAGGCACCAGTTGGAAATGCAGTTCTTATTCTTCAGAAGCTATATTGATAGCCATTTCCAGGCTTTGCATCGTTAATCTTTGATGAAATTGATAATTAAATGAGAAATTGTAAGTGTTTGGGGGGGATTTGTGAGGATTATTGTGCTGTGATACTGCATATAACACTACATTACAGTGATGTTTCTGGATTCAGCTAGGAAGATGTGCTGAAGGGGTAAATGTCTTAAATCATGTAGTTTTTCCACTTAGAAGGAACCTGTGGGGGAAGAAAAGGGGGTGCAACCTCCTGCTCGAAACAGGGTTTACCCTGAGTTTCAGACAAGGTTGCTCAGGGTTTTTCCTAGCTGGCTTTTGAAACCTGTCAAAGACAGAGGCTCCACAGCCCCTCCTAGCAACCTGTGCTCATGGTCAGTTATCCTGGGAGTGATTTCTCTTCTCCTGCAGTGAGTGCACCACAGTGAAGAGTCTGCCTTCTCAGTAACCTTCTCAAAGGCATTGGGGAGCTGCTCTTGGGTCCCTCAGAACGTTCTCAAGGCTAAGGGAGTCCAATCACCTCCAACTCACCAGAGCCCTTGACCTTCCGTCTTCTGCCCTCTTCCCTTTGTAGTTTCTGCTTAAGCTCAGGAATGTTTGACTTATGTATTTAAATGCAAACTACTCAGCCTGCAGGACTGACAGAACAACTGTGTGTTTAGACTGTGACAGTTTCAGTCTAGACTTTTTTTTTGGGTCATCTTAGTGTTAGTAATTTATGAAGTGGAATCACTACTGAGCCCTGAAATATGCTCCATACTAAATATAGTACGTAAGTGAGGACTGAGCCTTCAGAAAATGAATACTTTTACTTAAATCCTCTGGAATTTCCAGTTTACAGTATGTGTTTTGCTTCAGTATCGGGAAGAACATGGAATAGGGATAGGAGGTAATTAAAGAAAAAAATAACTTTTGTACTCCCTGTGGATGGGATTTAACCATACCTTACAAAGCAAGATGCATTAAGTCTACGAGTTTGGAATGCTACCAAAACCTACAAAACAGAGAAAATTTAGAACAATTCAGAAATAAAAGCTACCTGGGAAAAGCACCCAGACTGCCAAAAGCCTGAAGACGAGCACACCAAAGAACTAGAGACTTCTGCTTCCTTGCTGCAGTAGGAACGGTGCATCTTGATTATATTATTGGGTTCATTTAAAAAAAAAATAATCTTTGTGTTCATAAAAGCCAAGTGAAAAGAGCACATAGCATTAAAAAGCATATAGCAATGTTTTATGAGAGGTAAGGAGTGAAACAGGAGGGGATTATCTAGAGAAGTAGTAGATGCTGACAGCCAGAATCCAATTTGCCTCCTGATCTTTTTTCCCCCAAATACTAGGCCCTCCTGTTTCATTTAAGTGCTTCATTTAAGTAATGCATCTAATGGAGTTAATCTAATCTCCTGGTACTTGTGGTAAATTTACTGTAAATACGTAATTTACCGTGATCAATTGCTCTCACAACGGGGCTCCCGATTTTCAGAGTAGCAGGAAAATACTTGAGCTGTTTTTTGATATTAAAACATTTAAATTCCACCCCATCCCTCCCAAATCAGCCCTGGGTAAAAAAACCCAAGCTGTTCTCTTGGAATTGCGGGGACTCTTTTTTGCCACCCTATCGTGTTCAGAGCCCTGACTGGAAAATACAGTGGGGTTTGTCTGTTGGGGGACCACAGAACTGCACCTTGGTAGTGTCCCTTAAAAACCACAGGGTGCTGCAGCGGGGACAGAAGACCCGAGCAGTGACATTGCTCTGCTGAGAGCCCGTGGCCAGTGTGCTCGGCAATTTTCAACTGCTTTGGTGTGAAGTGTTTGTGTCAAGAACAAACTGTGCTGTTTCCAGCGATGTTTTGCATCTTGTGTATGTGTCTACACACATTATATGTATCTCTAGAGGCATATGCTGGATAGATTGGTTTAACTTCACTTTTCTTCAGAATTTTTGGGAGGTTGGCTGCCTCTTTGGTGCTCTTTTCATGTTAACTAATACGTTATGTAGTAGATGAATAGGATTCTTTATAGAATTATCTAAAACCAGGCACTGATTTATTTGAAAACAAAGGGTTTCTTTAGAGCTAAGTTTAAGCTGGCATTGCCATGAATCCTAGAATTATTCTACATTTAAATGAGAGAACAGTGATGCACTTGTACTTGGGCTTTGAACAGCACAGAGCTGTTGACCAAAGACTCGGAGACCGCTGAGCAAATCTTTCTAGGTTCACTTGCCGAAGTTTCCAAACCTACTTTTCTCTCCTTAACACAGATAATGAAAAGCAAAGCTAAAAAGGTGCTATAAGCTGCATTGCTCGTGTTTTTTTGAGGTATGTGAAGTTGTGTGATCAAAGAAGTCTGTAAAACCCCGAGCACTCTGGGCTGATCTGGAGGCGTAGTTTTTCTCTGTTTTGGTTCAGGGTGTTCAGAGTGTAGTGCATAGCAGCTGAACAATGCCTCACTTGTTTATAAAAAACCTTGGGAAGAAGGGGTGAGAAAGAAGAAAATATTTACAGTAGTTTTCTACCCAATTAAAATCAGAAGGCAGACTGACAAGGAAAGAGTTCATCTACCCTCCGAGCCAATTAAAAGTAGGTTTTGCTGCTTGGATGTTAGTTTACACATCCAAGGTAATAGAAGAGTAAACTAAGAGCCAGACTTAACCTCACCAGTTCAAGATGACCTTCAAATTTATGATTCATTTGGTTTTGATTGTGGCATCTGGGTGTTTAAGCGCATTTTATGTGAACTGACAGAGGCTACTGGAAATTCATAAACCGCCTTAAAATGCTAAACTTGTGGAGTACTTCTCCAGAATGTGTTAATAATGCCTGTCTTGCAAACACAGCTCTGCAACATGAGCTGGCTAGGATCCTTGGTTAAAATATTCTTGTGTTTGATGCCCTTGGCCATTTTTCCCATTGTTTAACTACCTGGGAATAAAATGAGAGTTCTGTAGCTTCTCTCATGCATTAAAAGGTACCTCGAATTTCTGTGCAAACCTTTTAATTGTATTTGTGGATATTAATTGAAGTTGGTTGGTTTTTTTTCCCCCCGTGTTTCATGTGTGTTTGTTTATTTGAAAGATTTAAAACAGAAGTGGAAGTGGGAATGGCACTACACAGGGTTTTGATCAGAAATGAAACTGTGAACTTGTCAATGTGTGCAGAAACCAGTTGGCTGTTTTGCATAGGAGCATCACTTGAAGTGACCTGAAAGAAATTTTGCCTTCAACCACGCACTCGAAGCCCAGATAATTATTCAGGGAACCATGTTGGATGTGTGATGTGCAGAGGGAGAAACAAAACAGTCTTTGACAAGGAATCCGAAGATGCCGAATGTTTCCAAAGCTGCTGAGCTATGGACTCACAAGGAACATGGAATGGCCTTTGCAGCTCAGAATCTGAACAGGCACATGCACACAGACACATGCACAACCTGACCCTTCTTTCAGAAAAGAAAGTGGCATTATGAAATGAAAATACATTGGTAAGAAATTAGGAACTGGCGATGAGAACCTGGAATGTTCTTTGCCTGGGTTACTGCTTTATGGCTTGGAAAGGATTGATGGCTTGGGTGCTCAGCCTTTGGTTTTGGTTCTGCTGTTTTACTTTATACAGAATCATAGAATCTCCTGAGTTGGAAGGGACCTGTAAGGACCATCAAGTCTGACTCCTGGCTCCACACAGGGCCAGCCAAGTCAGAGCATGTGACTGAGTGTGTGAGTCAGAAAATCCCTAGGCATAGGTCCTGGAGTGGAGAGGAGAGGGGATGGGGAAGAGAGGAGAGGGAGGGGAGAGGAGAGGAGGGGGAGAGCAAGAGCAAGAGGGAGAGGGAGAAAGAGGAAAGAAAGGAACCAAGAAAGAAACAAAGGAAGAAAGGATTATTAGCAATATTATTTTAAAGCAAATGCAGTTGTTAAAACATTCTGATGGTTTGTCACAGCTTATTTACAGACCTATCCAAGATGTCCGTATGTCACATCAAATGTCAGTCAAAATGGTGAATAGTCTGTCTTGAAACAGTCAGTCCCTGATGCCTAGACAAGGCTGTCACCTCAGTCCTGCTTGTTTCTGCAAGGTATTATGATCTGTCTAACAGCTGAGGAATGCAGTGCTGTTTTGGTCTGCTACAGCTGACCTGTCCTGCTTTGCTTTCTGTGTTTGCTGCCTTTCTGCTTTTCTTGTACTGCGTTACTTGCTGAGGTAGGCGTTGGAACAAAAACTACAGTGCGTGGAGATGCCAGCCCCTGGAGCCTGCCTTTTCTCTTGGCTTCAGGTGCAGCCTCCTCAGTAGTTGCCCACAGAAGTGTAACACACCTCTGAAATGGCTCTCACTGCAAATGGCAGTCTCCTTTTTCATCTTCCTTTTTTTTCTCAGTTTCCTGCCTGTCCCTTGACTTCCCTCAGCGCTTGTCCTCTCTGTGCTTTCAAACCACTTTTCCTTCCCCTCACCAGCTCTTTCCTAGAATATTGCTCCCAGCCATAAGGTCTCAGTCTTAAGAGGTCATTTAACCATCTCTGCCCCAAAAGTGCAATCTGTATTTTATGAAGTGCTTGCTTCAGCTGATTTTAAAGCTCTTACCTGGTGGAATCTCTTAGAGTTTTTCACTACCTTTTCATTATCATTTTTTAATGTTCCTGTCTCCCCTGTGTTTTACCTGAACCGTTCCCATGCTCATTTTAAGCTCATCAGGACTATGTAGTAGTCTTCCAATACAGCAACTGTCCCTTAAGTCTCCATCCCATCTCCTTGTGAGTCACATTTTGTAGACTACTTTGCATTCTCATTGCTGTTCCCTAGACCCTCTTTGATGGTTCCACATCTTTCCTAGGTATCACACATGAGCAGACTTCAGCAGATCATACTCAGGCTTTGCACTCTTACGCTTTATTTTATATCTCACAGCAACGTTTGTCTTTCTTAGAACAGGATGATACTTGTCTCGTGACCTGCTGTAGTTGCTGCTTTGTTGTTTCCCATCCTGCATTTCTGTATTTGATGTTTCCTGCCTGTGGGCACTATCTTGTACATAACCCGCTACATTTCACTCCGTCCTTCTAGATCACTACTCTGCCCTGACAATGATAGATGTAACCTTTGTTTCTCACACCTTGAACTATTTATTCTTCCCGCATCTGCAGTCTGATTGTTGAAATACCCCAAGGCAGTTTCAAAGCCTTACTGAAGGAAAGATGTGACATCAGTGGTTTCTCCTACCTGTCTGCAAGGCCTGTCAAAGGATGTTTGTTTAGCAATGTGATTTAACAAATCTCTTTTGGCTACTAGTTAAGATTATCTCCCATGTGCTGCTAATGAATTTGTTCTGGATTGTTTTCCCCAGGAATGTGAAGTTAAACGAACTCATTTGGTCTCCAATAGCCTTACCTGTTGGTTTTTGTTGCTTTGGTTTTTTCTTGTTTGTTTTTTTTCCCCCATTGTGCACATGGTTTCATTCAGATTCTCTCTCTGAAACTTTACCTGTCTTTGCTATTATTTATGCTAATCACTGCTTGCATTTGAGCCTCTTGTTGAAGACATATGGTAGCCTTCTGGACGTCACCTCTCATGAGTTTTTGTCTGCAATGACTCGGACAGCAAGGTTCTTCTTGATCCTATGCTATAAACATTGATAATAAGCATTTTTTCTTGTTGCTAGTCACTGCAGGATGTTTTATTTGCATTATTTTTCTATCTTAACCATGCTGAATCGCATACTTCTGTCCTTACACAGATTTTTTTACTTACTGCTTTGACCATGCTTTCACACTCTAAGTCTGTTTCGACAAATAAATCTTGTACTGTAATTTCTGGTGTTTATTTTTACAGGGCAGAAGCACAGATTATCTTGTTCTATTGTTCCTTGGAGGAACTGCTGCTGCTTGCTTGTCTCTCCTCTCAGTGGCGTCTCTTGTGAGGTCTCTGTACACAAGTGTGTTTACATTTGTCTTCATTACATTTACAGGCTCCCTCTCCTCCCATTTCGTAAAGTTTAGTCAACTTCTCATCTGAACTGGTTGCTCTCCATTTGTCTAGAAACAGATCTAAAGGATCTGCCTTCTATGTTTTCTCCATTTTTAAATTAAAATTTTGAAATAAAAGCAGCGTGAGTCTAAACAACAGTAAAGCTTCATGTCAATTCATGGGCCTTTGCACCTTATACTGTGTGGTTGTCAAGATACCTGTCACATTCCCATTTCAAGGTTTTTTTGTTTATTTCCTAGATGCTCATTGTTGAATACGTAGATCTGTGATACAAAATAATCCTGGTGCTGCTAGATATTTTGTATTGGCTTCATCATCATTTAAAGTCGTTAGCCCTGTTAGTGCAAATGTCTTGTTCTTGCAGTGCTTCAGACTGCCAGCTGCCTGCCACACATTGTCATCGTGCCAGTCACCAGTGGATGTACCATAGAGGGAAACATCAATTTATATAATCACAGAATTACAGACTGGTTTGGGTTGGAAGGGACCTTGAAGATCATCAAGTTCCAACCCCCTGCCACAGGTGGGGACACCCCCCCACTAGACCAGGCTGCCCAAAGCACCATCCCACCTGGCCTTGAACACTGTCAGAGCAGGGCAGCCACAGCTTCTCTGGGCAGCTGTGCCAGGACCTCACCACCCTCACAGGGAAGAATTTCTTCCTAATGTCTAATCTAAACCTACCTTCTTTTGTCTTAAAGCCATTGCCCCTTGTCCTACCACTGCACTCTCCGACTCACAGTCCCTCTCCCACTTTCCTGTAGGACTCCTTTAGGTATCAGTAGGCCATAATGAGGCCTCCCCAGAGCCTCCTCTTCTCCAGGATGAACAAGCCCAACTCTCGCAACCTGTCTTCATAGGAAAGGTGCTCTAGCCCCTTGAACATCTTCATGGCCCTCTGGACTTGCTCCAACAGCTCTGTGTCTTTCCTGTACTGGGGACACAGTACTCCAGGTGGGGTCTCACAAGAGCAGAGGGGCAGAATACCCCCCCCCCCCGACCTGCTGGCCACACTGTTCTTGATGCAGCCCAGGACATGGTTGGCCTTCTGAGCTGGTAGCGCACACTGCCAGCTCATGTTGAGCTTGTCATCAGTCAGCACCTCCAAGTCCTTCTGCTAATGGCTGCACTCAATCCATTCTCCATTCAGCCTGCAGTTGTGCTTGGGGTTGTGCCAACCCATATGCAGGGCCTTGCACTTGGCCTTGTTGAACTTCATGCAGTTTGTATGGGCCCATCTCTCCAGCCTGTCAAGGTCCCTCTGGATGACATCCCTTCCCTCCAGCGTATTGACCTCACCACACAGCTTGTTGTCATCAGCAAACTTGCTGAGGGTGCACTCTGTCCCACTGTCCATGTCACTGACAAAGATTTTGAACAGTGCTGGTCCCAGTACTGACACCTGAGGAAAACATCTGTCACAAACCTCCATGTGGAGATTGAGCCATTGACCACAACTCTTTGAGTGTGACCATCCAGCCAGTTCCTTGTCCACTTAGTGGTCCATCTGTTGAATCCATGTCTCTCCAGTTTAGAGACAAGGATGTCGTGCTGGACAGTGTTGAATGCCTTGCACAAATCCAGGAAGATGATGTCTGTCATCCTTCCCTTGTCCACCATCTTTGTTACTCCATCACTGAAGGCCACCAGATTTGCCAGGCATGATTTGCCCTTCATGAAGTCACGTTGGTCATCAGTTACCTCCTTATTCTCCATGTGCCTGAACCCAGACTCCAGGAGGATCTGTTCCATGATCTTGCTAGGCACAGAGGTGAGACTGACAGGCCTGTAGTTCCCTGGGTCTTCCTTTTTCTTCTTTTTAAAAATGTGGATTATATTTCCCATTTTCCAGTCAGCAGGGACTTCACCAGATTGCCAGGACCTCTCAAATATGTTGCCGAGTGGCTTGGCCACTTCATCCGCCAGTTCCTTCAGGATATGTGGATGTACCCCATCAGGTCCCATGAACTTGTGCACCTTCAGGTTGCTTAGGTGAACCTCATCTCCTACAGTGGGCAGTTCCTCATACTCCCAATCCCTGCCTTTGCTCTCCATGATTTGGGCAGTGTGGCTAGAGCTCTTGCCAGTGAAAACCGAGGCAAAAAAGTCATTGAGTACCTCAGCCTTCTCCATATCCTGGGCAACCAGGTCACCTGTTCCATTCTGGAGAGGGCTTTCAGATTTACAGAATCGCAGAATGGTTTGGGTTGGAAGGGACCTTAAAGAATATCTAGTCCAACCCTGTCTCCATTTCCGGTCTGTAACCTGAGCCCATCCATGGTGTGTCCAGATTTGGTTCCACAAGTTGTTTATGCTGTACAAAGATCAGATGCTGGATCCAAACCCCAACTGTAGATGTACTTCCACTGCTTGTAACAGAAATGAAAGTAGAACATTTTAACAGAACCACTTAATGGGAATGAATAGTTGTGTGACTTGAGTGACTTTGGCAATTAACTGTAAATGCTTCCCCTTGCTGTTTTGAAAGAGGAATGCTATACTCCGGTCTGCTGCCAAGAGGGAACTGAGCCTTTGCATGTTCTCCCTCAGTGACACCAATGATGCTAAAAGCTCACCATTGACTGTCCTCAGATCCAGGCTGAGTAAAAAAAGCAGAAAGAGTGCTGGCACCCCCCTACATGAAGCCTCTCTGTGCAGTGTTTCCTTCGAATTAAAGCTGCAGTGTGTGCTGCTGCTCTTTCGAAAGAAAAGGCTCTGGTTGTCATAGAATGTGTAGGTTGGAAGGGACCTTTAGAGATCATCTAGTCCACCCCCCCTGCAGTAAACAGGGACATCTTCACTAGATCAGGTCGCCCCATCAAGTCTGACCTTGAATATCTCCTGGGATGGGGCCTCCACTATGTCCTGGGCAACCTGTTCCAACCTTGTCCTGTCCAGGGTCTGAGAAACAGAAAGATTATGAAACATTAAAGGATTACTGTGTAGTCCACTGAGCGTGGTAAGAGGGGTGTGCGTGATAATACCTATCTGTATGTATACATTTGCATTGTTATCTTGGTCACTGGCAGCCACCAGGCACTTGAAGCCTCATCAAGTTGACATTGTTCTAAGTGTCTTGCACAAAATTAGTAAAGATGTCTTATTTTTCCAAAGAAAAAGTGCTCTGGGTTTTATTCCTAGCTGGTGAGTTAAGTCACAGCTGCAGCATGAGAAGGATTGGAGGATGGAGAGAGCAGGAAGATGGTGTTTCTGAGCAAAGCCCTGTGGGTTTCCTCCAGTGAGGCTGGATTGCAGAGAACAGGCAAGTGGAGAGGCAGGATGTAGCATGGTAGGCAGACATCCTCCCAATGAAGGTGAGAAAGATGATACAACAAAAATGGGGAGATTTTTTTCATTGTCTAGTATTTGATATTCCTGTTTGCAGAGTGTGAAACTGCCTGCAACCTTTTTTCTGTGCTGATGAAGGAGGTGTCAGAAATAAAATGCTATTTAGGGGTTTAATATAATAATTAAGTAGGCAAAGCTCTGCAAGTTTGTCCTGATCACAAAATGGGTTTTTTTAGGCTTCTGTCTCCTTTTCTCCAACTTCTACTAACATCTCCAGCCCAGTATTACTGTGATTTTGATGTTAATTTATTTGCAGCTCTTCCTATCCTATACCTAATAAGAGGTGAGTTTTAGGAAACCGATTCCCTGAACATATGGACACACACACCTGGATACCCCTAAGGAGCTCTGATCTCCCAGGGGTTGGCGGCCAGTCTTCCACATGTTTGCTTGTAACGTGGGGCTTCTACTGTTGCTCTACACAGATGAGCAATCAGCGTTACATAGTGCCACAGAATTAAGACTGTGGTGCTTTCAGAAGAAAGTAAAAGGTAGACTACACTTCCCTAGCTGAGGACAAAAGCTGTCCTTTGCAAGCAAACTTCCTCCTCTGTGGGGTGGTGAGTACAGTGTGCTGGGAATTTGGAAGACTCAAGAGTTCTTCCTTGTTCTACTGCAAAAACTTACCCTGTGCCTGTGTGTTGGAGGCAAATTTTTACTGCTGTTTTCATGTTTTACAATGTAGCATGTCTTAATTTTACTGCTCCCTGGAATCTGAACAGTCTTGGCCAAGAAAATGTTGCTACTGGCAAAGAAAATGCTACTTAATCTATTTATTAGGATATAGATCTTGCTGGATGTATTTGTTCTCCTTAGCCAATATTTGGGATTTTGCTTGTTTCTTTCTTTAATCTGACTTCCTTCTAAATTTGTGATGCATTCTGTGCCAACATCCTGCAGAATTGACCACAGACCAGTGTCAGACCTATTTGCCTTTTAAGGCTCTGCAGTAAATTGACTTTTTGTGTCGGGGCAGATTATCCAGCAGTGCTTGAAAACTTTTAAAATGTAAGGCAGTTCCCCAATTTATGTGTCCCGAAGAGACTGGCAAGTGTTCTCTAAAATAACTTTTTGTTAGTGTCTGATTTACCTTCCTTTGTAGGAAATTTGGCCCCACCGCCTGCGCTTGTGTATATATATGGGGTGAGGTTTTTTTGCCTTACAGGAGAAAAATCTCTGTGGTTTTGTTTGGTTGGGTTTTTTTTAAATAAAGGAGTGTGGGTTCTGCATGTTTTCTTGTCCCCTCCCTCAGACACTATGGGAAGTCGTGGGCTCAGCTCTCAACTTTCCTGGACATGCAATAAACCGAAACTTCATATAACCACATGTGAATTAAATAACAAATCCCACCAGCCTCCTTTTTTTCATACTCACATAATTCTAGCATCTTCACAGGTACAGTTTGACTCTATACCTGCCCACCATGGTGGGCATATTTATGCTTTCAAGTTTGCATTTATGTGAAATGCCCAAAATGTCTTTCTCTATAGTGTTAGCTTAATGTTTTATTTCTTCTCTTTTTGTCTCCCTTGACCACCGGTCCTTCAGTTAGCTGATAGAAACTACTGTCACTCCATGTATCCCATAAAAGAGATAAGCTGTTGTGGCTTCTGTGACTTGAGATATCCCTTCCATAAAGCAGATCTTTAAATGAGGTACTAATTTAACTATGCCAGTTAAGAGTGAATGCAATGACATGTATATGAGCTGCTTCACTGAGCAATTATATATGTAGGAGTGCTGGAGCCAGGACTCAGCAGTATGAAGCCATCTTGCTTGCTTTGACTTTAAAAGAATTACTATAAAAAATTGGTTTTGTCCTCAGTACTTCTGCATTTCTCTTCTCAAAATGAGGTGTTACTCTTGTAAGAGTGAAAAATGCACAGTCCCTATGTTTTCTGATTTTGAAGATGCTTCTCCCTCAGTCAGCAGAGGCAGGTGGGTGAAGGAATGAAAATATCCATAATAACCATGACTTTATTTTAGCAGAGGTAGATGATGAGGATCTCTGGGCCCGACATCCACCACCAGCCCAGGCTCTCTAGGGGAGCTGTTCCCTGTGGTTCTGGAGGGCTGGTGGCTGTGTGCAGGTAGGCATAAACTGGTGGCAAACAAAGGTGGAAAATGAGCAGCGTGGGCCTGGGAGAGCCGCAGTTACATAAAGGTGAACGATGGAACATTATTCCTGAAGTGGGTATTTTGAAGGGCTGTTACCGCAACACGTTCCGTATAAATGAAAGGTACATTGGAATCGGAAGCAATTTGGTGTAGAAACCTGCCTATGACTCATCCCAAACCTGAGGGGAAACAGAGCTAATGCGGCATGGAAAGATTTTTGAGCACTTACACGGTATCTGCTTGAGACTGAAGTTACATTTTCATCGGTTAATTCGAGAGTGGAAGGTATTAGCCCCCTCCTCCAACACTGTTCCTGTGAGCTTCCATGAGCGTGGTGCACGTTCCAGTTTGGGTATCCTCGTCACCATTGCAGTTGCATCCAAAGAGGTTCATTATTAGTAGTTTCCTGAAGGTTGTAGGGGTTCTGCACAGCTCCTGTCTTTTACTGCCAGTGCAGGAACAATGTGTTTAACAAGCGTTTCAGTTCATGAGATGTATGACATCGTGATTTCTCATGGCTTTACAAAATTTTTACCTTCTTTCAAGAACACTTTTTTTTTCTTTGCTTAATTTGAAGGTTTATAAAAACATTTAATGAATCGAGTTGACACAAAGATTGCCGTGTGGTTGGAAAACTTTGGCATTTTGCTCCTTTGTGTTCTTAGGCAAGCTTAAAATTGCACTGTCATCTACAAAAATTGCTTTAATTTGTATAGCATTGTTGGAGAAGACTAGTTGGAAGAAGACTTGGTCTTGATCTCATGCCTTACAGAAAGAAAACAGTAGCTTGGATTTATGTGCAGGAAACATTTTCATATGAAACATTTGACTAATTTGAACAATAACTGCAAGAAAATACCACATCTTTTAAATGAATTGTCCCTTTTAAATGGCTGTATGTATATCAAAGCTAAATGTTAACAGATAAATTTTGTGATAACTTCTGCTTTTGTGTTGCGTGCTGCAATCTACCAGATTTTTCTCTGTGGTCCTTACCACCCAGCACCATAACAGCTAACATAAAAAAACTGCTGACCTGAGATGTTAAACACTGCTGTGTTCCTCTTTTTTAAAAACTGCATAATGGAACAGTGGTCTCTAGTTAAAATTGAGATTAAAGTGATTAATTGTTGCTTATGCTTCGTACTCAGATTTACAATATTCTATTACGTGGCTTCTGCTAGATTTTAATTCTAGAAAAATAAATGAAAGAAAATGTAGTTTAGTAGAGTCCAGAAGTTGATCATCTGTTCTGTGTCCCTGCTTGATCTTGGACATCCTGCATTGTATTGGTTTTACCTGCTGTAAGAGGACAGGATGTATCTCTGAATTAAATGGTTCAGATCCACATACATACACAGCTCACGGGACTCACAGGACTGAAAATAAGAGTATTTTTGCTTGGAGAATGAAAAGCAGAGGCTGTAGTTGGTAGATGGAAATATATGGCAAGGGACATAAAGGATAATAAAAAGGGTTTTTTTAGATATGTGAATAGTAAGAGGGTGACCATATAGGTCCGTTGCTGAACGAGGTGGGTGTCCTGGTAACGGGGGATGCTGAGAAGGTGGAGATACTGAATGCCACCTTTGCTTTGGTCTACACTTCAAAGGCCCCTCGGGACCCACAGACACTGGATGAAAGTAATAGAGTTTGGGAAATGAAGAGCTTCCCTCTGGTTGAGGTGGGGGTGGTCTAGGAGTGTCTCAAAGGGATTAATGCACACAAATCCATGGGTCTGGATGGGATGCATCCACGTGTCCTGAGGGAGCTGGCGGAGGTGATTGCTGAGCTGCTCTCTATCATCTTCGACAGGTCTTGGAGAACAGGAGAAGAGCCTGAAGACTGGAGGATAGCCAATGTCATTCCGGTCTTTAAAAAGGGCAAGAAGGAGGATCCAGGCAACTACAGGCCTGTCAGCCTCACTTCTATGATCTCATCACCGGCTGGGTAGATGGAGGGAGAGCAGTGGATGTCATCTACCTTGACTTCAGCAAGGCTTTTGATACTGTCTCCCATGACATCCTGATAACAATGCTGAGAAAGCATGGGATAGATGAGTGGACAGTGAGGTGGGCTGAGAATTGGCTGTCGGACTGAGCTCAGAGAGTGGTGATCAGTAGAGCAGAGTCTGACTGGAGGCCTGTTACTAGTGGTGTTCCCCAGGGCTCGGTGTTGGGTCCAGTCCTGTTTAATACCTTCATTGACGACCTTGATGAGGGAATAGCATCCACCCTCAGCAAGTATCTGATGATATAGAGCTGGGAGGAGTGGCTGACACGCAGGAACACTGCGCTGCCATCCAGAGAGACCTGGACAGGCTGGAGAGCTGGGCAGGGAGAAACCAGATGAGATTCAACAAAAGCAAGTGTAGAGTCTTGCAGCTGGGAAGGAACAACCGTTTGTATCAGTACAGGCTGGGGGATGACCTGCTGGAGAAGAGCTCAGTGGAGAAGGGCCTGGGGGTCCTGGTGGATGACAGGTTGGCCATGAGCCAGCAGTGTGCCCTGGTGGCTAAGAGAACCAATGGGATCCTGGGATGCATCAGGAGGAGTGTGGCCAGCAGGTCAAAGGAGGTGATCCTCCCCTTCTACTCTGCCCTGGTCAGGCCCCACCTGGAGTATTGTGTCCTGTTCTGGGCTCCCTGGTATAAAAAGGACAGGGATCTCCTTGAGAGAGTCCAGAGAAGGGCTACGAAGATGATTAAGGGCCTGGAGCATTTCCCCTATGAGGAGAGGCTGGATAAGTGGGACTGTTCAGCCTAGAGAAAAGAAGACCTTATTCATTTTTATAAATATCTGAAGTATGGGATGCAGGGGGAATCAGCCAGCCCCTTTTCAGTGGTCTGTGGACACAGGACAAGGGGCAATGGCTGCAAGTTGGAGCACAGGAAGTTCTGCACCAACATGCGGAAGAACTTTTTCACAGTGAGGGTGACAGAGCCCTGGGACAGGCTGCCCAGGTGGAGTCTCCTTCTCTGGAGATATTCAAGACCCATCTGGATGCCTGTTTGTGCAATATGAGCTAGGGAGCTGCTTTGGCAGGGGGGTTGGACCCGATGATCTCTCAAGGTCCCTTCCAACCTCTATGATTCTATGATTTTGTGATATCTTCTCTGTGGGTCAGGAATGGGTTGGGCATCAGGCAAACACAAGGAAATGACGATATATCACTAAGCAACATAAGGACAGCAAATAAACTCTTCCAACATTTTGCTTAAATCTGTCTTGGTTTTGGATGATGAGATACAATACAGCTTCTTGCTTCAGTTAGTGGGGTTTTAAAATCTCTGCTACCTTTTATCTACTCCGAGTTGGTGCATAACAATGCGCTAGCGGAATGCATGTGTTTTGTGACATCATCGATTTGATAGAGGTATTAATAGAACAGCAAATCCAAATCTGCTCCATCCTGCTGATCTTAGGCTGCCTTTGAAATGCTGGTATTTTGGAAAAAGGCTGTGAGCCTTTTGTGACTATGGACACGATGGAGTGGGGGGACACCCCCAAACCAGTGCCCTTGTTTACTTTCATTTGAATAGGATACCTGTACAGATGAGCTTACAAGTGCAAATAGGGTGCTTGGATTCTTGCTCATCTTTGCTATGTCGGGAGGAACTCTTGACATTCTGGGTAGACTTAACATTGTGTGCCAGAGCATTTGTTTACCAAAGCCTGTTTGTTCACCCCAGCCTGTATTTGCAATTCTAGTAGAACGTGCTGTAGCTGGGATTCAGGAGGCTGAATTAAGAAACATCCATACAGAATTACTACTTAGAGAGCTTTTTTCTTTTATACTTAGCCTAGCTTTGGTATACCTTCCTGCCCAAACTGCTTAGATCTCCTGCATGCTCACATACTTGACCTGTTTTATGGAACTACATTGGTAAGCTGAATGCCACAGTCTTTAAGAACAAAATAGCAAATCGTGCAGTACTATGAGTTGGGAGGGTTTTTAGCAACTTTTACTGCTAGTTTATGAGGTGTACTGAATAATTTATCTTCAAAGTGTTTAACAGCACAGTAATTTATTACTGCATTGCACGTATGTCTGCTGACAGCCCCCAAGCATGTTAGCATATACTGCCAAGTCAGGCACATATCTTGCTATATATATCCATAAGCAGCCAGTTATCTTTGTCCTTTTGTTACATACGTGTTCACCCTTGTAGGACTTGGTGCTGTCAGGTCCAGTGGACTTCTTTTTCCTTATATTCTTGGAACCCATGCAAATCTTTCATGCAAGCAAGTGGAGGTGGCTTGAGGCAGCGTCTCTAAGACAACTGAAAACTAAGGTAAACTAGGGTATTGGGAGTTCAGCGTTCGTACTACTATTCTGCTTCTGGTGGCTAAACCAGCTTGTGGAGGTTTTGCTTGGGTACCTGCTCCAGACTGCACACTTGCAGTGAGTGAAGGTAGGTGCAAAGCAAAAAGAGATCTGGGCCCAGCGGGCAGTGGATACTCTGTGTGTCTGTGTGCCCTGCGTTAGTGATGCTTCTCCCACCGACAAGGCTGTAACTGGGCGATACCTCCTGGTGGAACCCTGCCAGCATTGCCCTGATAAGTGAACAGGGTGTAAACAGAAGGGTTTGGGTCAGAAACGAGCTTTGTCAGACTTCATGTGCATGCACTTCACCATGCACTTTAAATGCCTTGTATGATGAGTAGTTTTTAGGAACTAATCTTATCTTGTTTGTTTTCTTAGAAAATACCTTGTGCAACTTGCCCTAACTGAGAAAAGTACTCCAAAATGACTGATACAGCAATAATAATACAGTTTGGCGTATGCACCAGGGAAACAAAGAACTTGAGGAGGATGAAGTGAGGAAAATAAGAGATGCGTGAATTGAAAATGCAGATATGATAATTCACTGACTGATACTGCTTTTTAATCTTGAAATCCCATCATGCATTAATGCAGTTTCTACCAAAAACTGCTTGCCTATAGCAAATTACCCAGGGGCTTGTTAGTTACAACAAAGTGGTGCACAAAAGGAAGGAATTTTCCTAAATATATTTAAGAAAATATACAGGCTTCAGGTAATCATGAAATGTGAACAAGCAGAACTCTTCCATTAGAGGAACAAAGGGTAACTTACGGCCTTACTTGACTTCATGTGTTCAGTCTGCTTTCCATCTTTGGACAGCCTGTCTAATGCTAATGACAGTAAAGTGGTTCACATGTATGTGTGTTCTCTAATACTCATGTGTTTGGATGAAATGGGAAACGGATTATAATACTGATTTTAGGTTGGTATGAAGATTGTAAGGGACGTCTGTGCTATGTCTGAGGCGCATACAACTTTTCTGCTGGAATGAATCACTCAGGTTTCCTCCTCACACCACTCAGCCTATTACGCTCCACTTGCTACCTCCAGATCTTTATGTATATGAAGTACTTCCCCACAATGAAGTGATGGCCAGGTACATAAACTCTCTTTTCTACAGGGTATTCACACATAAATGTTGCTTGAAGCAGATTCCTTATTATTATAAAAGACCATATGTAACACAACCAAACACAAGGTATATGAGGTACAGCCAGAAATCTCTGGCTTATACAAAAGCAGCTTGGAATATAGTGATCCTTGTGTCTCAGGGAATGAGAAGTCCTTAAAGTGGAGTCAAATCTGGGATATGAAAGTGGCCTTTGTGAGGGGAAAGGGAGGCATCCCTGGGCAAAGGCTCTGGTGCTGTGTGAGGTATGAGGGCTATGCTTGGACTGAGATAGGATCTGTAAAACCTACCGTATGTCTACTTTGCTTCCCTTCTGCCTGGAGGTAGTACCAAGACTGAACCTAACTGTTTGTGTTTGTCTTGGAGCTCTGGATACCCAGCAGACAAGTAAGAATGACCATTCAGCACAGACTGTAGATGTTAAAGAAGTCCTGCGTATGTCTGTTCAATGTTCAGAGTACAGCCACTGGTCCTAGAAAGGACCCAGTATATGTGCTGTAGCATTCTCTAATGTAAATGTCAGTGCACTAAGACAGAAGGGCCACTGCGCTCCTTGGTAGGGCTTTCCTATGTGACTGAGAGTATCTGCTGCTTACTACAGTTAATCTGGCCCAGAGAAACTCGACTGTTGGCTTCATCATCCCAGCATGTAAATGCACAGCTGAAGAGACCGAGCTTTGTATATGTTTAACAAAACCCACAATTGCTCAAACAGCATTGGTAGGGAATCTCAGTTTCCAAGGTACACAACAACATACTTGGCACACCTGTTCTCCGAGGTGGGATAAACTCACTTTTTTCATCTTTCAGCATTACCTATTTTTCATTAATCCCTTGTGATATTGCTGCTGTTGGAACTCTGCTTCCTTGTGTACTAGCATTCATCTTTAGTGTATGCTTTGTTTGATGCAAACCAGTTTTCTTCTTAAGCTTCTGTGAAGCTTCTTTGATGTGGTACCATTCTCATTCTTCTGGTCCATGTTACACATAGTCTCTAATATCTGTGAAATGATGCAATTTATTACCATTTTTCTATAGTTTTCCTTTATTTTGGTTTGTGGTGTTTGCTGTGCTAAGCGTGAGCCCATGTTGTATTGTTGTAGATGCTGGTTTTCATCTCCACGAGCCTTTGTGCTCCAGGGCACTCTTGTAATATATGGATCACCTTTGTGTCTGGAGTGCTGGAAAACTGTCAGTTCACTGCAAATGTCATTCAGGGTTTGGAAGCTTCCTTTAATTTCCAAGTTCTTACACACTGTCAAGAGATAATAATGGATCTGGTGTTGGGTGGGTTGGTTGGTTTGTTTGGGAGGAGGCGGTTGAAGTGTATATTTGTTATGAATTGATCTCTTGAGTATTCACTTCATTGCTTCAAACTGAACAACTGTCTCTGTAACCTGAAGACATTTTGTAGTTGATCTAGAGTACAAAAAGAAAGCAAGGAAGAAAACATTTCTCCTGCACAGCTCATGTAAAATTCAACCATTGTTCAGACTTCACTAATAAGCACAGGCAAGCAGCTACAAAAATGAAGTTAAATGAGTTAAATGAAAGCCATTAATATGCATACATGCATTAAGTGTTACAAAACCAGCTTTGGTAAAGAACAGTTACCTGGTGATGCTGCTGCTTGCATGTGCACTGTGAAGTTTAAATCTTGTGCAGATGGCATTTCTTACACAGTTTTAACTCTCAGGCTTTCAGCTAAATCACTTTCCCACTGAGGGTCTTCTCGTATTTGATTTTGTCCTCAGTTTTCTGGTAAGCTCCTGTGTCCAAAGAGTCTGTCAGAAGACTTTCTCTGGTACATGGCTCTTGGGTGTCATGCTTTGCAGTGCTGGTCCCAACTGACCCATTCCCAAGCCTCTTCAAAGTCCTGTTCCTAAGCAGACAGTGGAGGGTGAGCATGGATTAATGAAATGCATCAAAGCAAGAGGCTGGGAAGCAGTGGGAGAAGTAGACAAGGGCAGGTACATATCTGTCTTAATGCATTTTATGGGGCCTTTGTGGCTGCCAGAATCTGGGTGTTGGACAATATTTGCCCTGAGTTTCTGTGCCTGTGTCCATGAGGCCTGTCCACTGCAGCCTGAGGCCTTCCAAAGAGTGATGTCCTCAGACTGCTCAGTGCTTGGAGTTGGGTTCTTTAATTAAAACAACTGGCACGTGCAAAGCTAACTGCAGTGGCCATCAGTTGTTTCCTAGTGAAGTCAAGTTTCGAGCTCTATAGGCTAAAGGCTAACAATCATTATTTAAAAGATGGCTTTGTATCTATTGCACTGTCACCTTAATGCCTTTTGGAGGGTTTTAAACAGATGCACATTTGGTTTAACTGGAGTTGCTGGTATGCAAAATCCTGTCACAGAAGAGTTTTTGATTCCAAACACCATGTGTTTGTAGTGCCCGAGCGTGATGACCATATTAACGGTCTTGTTTTGGGGTAAGGAGATTGTGTTGCCCCTGAGCATAAGGAGGAGGATAGAAAGCTTGGTGTTAAAAGTGAGAGGCTGAAATACTTTTTTGAAGGAACTGAAACTGAAAGCTGCAACGTTTGTTTTTGAAGCTGACAGCGAGGTAATGATTTTGAGGTGTTACTCAATTGACTCACTGTGTTTTAGCAGTAACTAAAAATACTGGACTGTGTTTGCCAAGTGATTTGGGCTTTGCTTGTTGTGTGAATATTTGAATGTATACTAAAGTTCCACAGAAATATACCTACGTGTTCACTAGCAAAGCTCCTGGCCGTGTTTAAACAAGTCATCTGCATTCCAGGTTGGTTTTGTTCTACGACATATTTTTATACAGTATTTTTGTCTGTAGAATTGTATGGATGTCGCAAAATTTGACTTTTGATCTTTGGTCAGGGGACAAGGTTTTCATACTAATTTAAGGACATTTTCAGAAAAAACAGAACCTAAAAGTTCAGACTGTCAAAGGTACCCTGCATTTCTGGGAGCTCCTGCATTTCCAGCAGGTTGAGATAGCGCCTTCATTTCCCTTTTTTCTTCTTTCCCAACCCTGCCACACAGTCACTGGTATTCTTCAGTGAAGACTTGAAATAGTTGGGATGACAGCGCAGTACATGGATTTCTTGCATTCTTTAGAAGCAGAGCACTGTGAAGAAGTGGAAACGAGATTCTTTGTGTGTATTATTTGCCCAGGAAACATAAATGGGGAATGCAAGAGGGCTCCTGGGAACAAAAATGCCCAAGCGAATGCTGACCTTTAAGTTCACTTAAAAGGCAAGTTGAGTTCTGTGCGTTCTCTGTATGTTTTCAGTTGACCACCACGGATCCATGTTGACATTAGAATATTCACCTTTAAAAGCACATCAAGCAAATCTGTAAACTAAAGGTTATTTAAATTTTAAGACCTTAACAGTGTTTTGCATGGTATGATACACTAGACAGATGAACATGCTGTGGAGTTCATGCAGGCAAATTACAATTTAAGGATACATACCTCGACACTGCTCTCTAATTACTTAAGACTGAGCAGAGTCTCAGTCTGTCCTCTCCAGAATAGTGAGAGGAACTGTATACAATTAACTGGTTGACAGCCCAGTTTTCAGGGAGCTTTTGACCATGAGGAAGGACAAATATCTGCTCTTTATTCAAAGGTTGAGGGCTTAGTCTGTGGCCAGGTAGGCAGAGTTATCTCTAGGCCAGGGTCATTCATCTTCTCAGCTTTCCTGGGTTGAGGCCCTTCCACTTAGTGTAAATCATTCAGTGGCTCCATTCAACTGATCTGCTGGCAAGTGAATGATTAACTGGAAACTATCAACCAGACCCACAAACACTGCTAAACAACTGTAAAGTAAAATAACTCCTGAATACGAATTACCTGACTAAATTATTTCCCAAGAAGTTATTCTGACTGAAGTTCAAAAGTGTTCTGCTCTGGGGTTCACAAGAAGTGATAAGAAAGTTTCTTAAAACCTCTCTGATGAAGGTAAGGCACGTAACTTGTTGGATCTGAAGAAGCAGAAGGCGGCTTGTTGCTACCATGCAGTCACTGGATCTAACAGTGCCTACGCCAAAAACCTGAAGTTCCAAAACGAGGAAAGGGCAGGTTAGGATGGGAAAATACCTCATTTCTTCCTGCACAGACTCTGCTGAAATGGAAACTTGTGATCCAGCTGACTTGTAGCCTGTGTGTACACAGTTACAACATGCTAATCCAAACACGTATTTTAAATAATGCCAGGGTGCTTCTCTGGTTTGTTTTTGGAGAGTGCTTGGATGACTGTCAGTGTAGTATTATGCAGCAGGAGTGTTCAGAAATGGGATCTCCCAAATAGCTGTTTGCCAGATACTTGCCAATACCTGCGACTGTTGAAATAAGCATCGTCATGTCTCATCAGGCCCAGTTACAAGTCTTGTGAAGACACGCTTGTAGAACACGGCACTTCTCAATAATCAATAGGACAATTCCTGATGAAAAAATTGTTGGGTTTTTGGGGCTCCTAGTTGTTAGGTCAGTTAAGATGGTGGACTGCAGTGTCGGTGGTTGAAATCCCAAGAATGATTTCAGGTACTTCTATGAAGGAAGCTAAGATGGCATAAGCTTTTACATCACCCTGAGTCTTGCCACTTCCATTAGGTATTGTTTACCTCTCAAGCCTTGTCTGAATGATGAGCGTACGTTTAGAGACCACAGCACATCCTCAATAAACAAGAAATTCTAATTTCGTGTGTGTGGTGGTCTGTTCTGTTAGGATGGATCCAGGTTAATTCCTGGTCATCCTGCACTTTTAGATGTAGTTAAAAAATTGAAGAGGAAGTGATGCTGCCATTGAAAGATATTTTTTCTTTTAATTTGTATTTCTGTAACTGTTACACAGTGTCTATCTGCTCAGGAAAACCTTACCAAGATACACTTTGCTTTAAGAGGTCTAGTTGAATTTTAACTGGGGTATTGAAATTTACCCTTTAATTTCAGAGGGTGCAGGAACAGCTCTAGTACTGGTAGGTATTATACAAACCTGTCTCATTTTCCTGCATTATTCCTTCTGCACATACAGAAGAAAGGGGAGCACTTCCATTACAGCAGCCTGTTGATCTAATGACAGCCTTGCCAGTGGATCGTGGGCACCCCTAAACACACTGGAGAGTTAAACTGAAACCCCCTCTTGTGCACAAGTTGTTTGGGTTATTTTTAAGTATTTTTACCAGAGCGTCTGCCTTCCTGGTTTCTGTGAGGCGCTGCCCAGGAGCAGCGGTGTGCCGGGGGTGGGGAGGAGAATGGGGGGCTGAAACATAGCAACAGGGACGGAGGGAAATTGTTATTAAAATATATTAATATACAAATAATTTTTTTAAAGTTGTGGGGTTTTTTTTCCTGTGAAGGGCAGGGGGGAACCTCGCCTCCTGGTCCCGGCCTACAGCCCGGGATCTGGGCCCCACGAGCCGGGGGAAGCGGTGAAACGGCGGCTCCAAGCAGCGCCCCGACCCGCGAAGGGCTGCGCTGGCAGGCGGGCAGAGCCTGGGCCGCGCCACGCCTGGCGCCGCGGGGGCGGAGGGGCGCGGGAGGGCGGCCGCGACCGGCCGGTCCCGCGGGCACGTCCGTGGGTGGGTCGCGGCGGCCCGCTCGCCTCCACGCGCCGGTGGCGGGCCCCGCCGCACGCTCGTTTCCCCGGGAGGAAGTTAATTGGGGGTTAACGTTCCACTCCCTCCTCCCCCCACCCTCCTCCCTCGGCGGCGGCCGCACGTGCGGGGTGCGTGGGCGGGCGGAGGGAGGGAAGGTGGGGGGAGCCGCGTGCGCGGCCGTTGCTGCGCCGCGGAGTTCGGCGGGGACCGCGCGCGCGGCCGGTGCCGCTCGGCGCTGCGGTGAGGAGCGGCGGGGCCTGCCGGGCGCCCTTCCCGCGGCGGCGCTGCCGCCGGCCTCCTTTTCCTAGGCGGAGCTGCCTTTTCCCTCGCCGTCGGGGCCGCGTGTGCGTTGGTCTGCGGGGCTCCGGGGGCAGGGGCGGGGCAGCGAGGCGCCGCCGGGCAGGAGATGGCCGCGCGGAGGGAGCGGGCGGCGGAGCGGGGCGGGCCGGGAGTGCGGGAGACTTGTAACTTCCCTAGTCCCCGGGGAGCCGAGGAGTAGCTGCTGGGGCGAAGGCGAGCGGCTCGGTGCCTCGTTCCCGAGCTAGGGGAAGCGCGGTGGGGCCGGTGGTCTGGCGTGTGCAGGAGGTAGGTGCGGGTCCTGTGCGCGCTTGCTGCGCTTCTCTGGGGCGAGGGGGATGCCCCGGGGGCTGCTCTGCCTGGTGCCTGTCCGGGGGGGGGGGTGGGGGGGTTTGCGACCCGTGCCTGGCTGGTGTTTTGGAGGAGCGCAGCGAAGCAGGGGGAGAACACCACGAGTATCTGGTGCTACAGAACGAAAGGCGTTCAGGCAGTGCTGCCTTGCAGGGCTTCAGGGTACCCTTGCGGAGTTCAACTTGGTGGAGGTTAGCGAAGAGGCAGTTTTAACGCGTTAAGGATTAAGCCGCTTCGACAACTCGTCTTTTTCTTGCTATTGAGCTGAATTTTTCTCCTCTAGCGGCCCTTAAAGGTGTAGCTGTGCGGCTTTAGGCGTGCGGCAGTTCTGCCGTGTGGAATGTTGGCTGCTTCTTCCCCTTTAGACCGAAGATGCGCGCTGATTCTGCATTTCATTTCAGCACGGTAGTGTCGCTTGGGCGCTGCTAGGGTTCTGCCGGTTACTTGGCACCCAGAGTTTCTGGAGACATCGCTGGATACAGTGCTCTTGCAGCCAAGGTTTGAAGCTCTGACTCTGCGCAACGTTAATCCCTATTTTTAAAGATTGCTGTTACTGCCTTTTGGTTCTTCCTAATGCCAGTGCTGCTTCAGTCTGGGGGTCTCAGTTTAGTGCTGATATTTGAAATTTTTTTAGTCTCCACCTGCAAAAGACAAGGTGTGTATGGAGGAGTGTTTTCCTGAAGGCTTTAGATTACAGGGAAAAAAGGTTATTAGCTTTTGGAAGGCATTTTGGACAGTTCACTTTCAATACTGTCAAGGTAGTCTCCATGTTGTGGTATTTCTAATAACTTAAAGCCAGAAAACTGACCTATATCTTAAAAGGTATGTAGAGATCCTCGTTTAGGTACAGAAATACAGGTGGTATTTGAGATACTCATTCAAGTCAGAAACCTGCATATGTCAGTGAGAAGTACTGGTTGTTACCAGCCTTGAAAATTGTAAAGCTAGAGAAGTAATCACTTAGTGGTTATATCATCGTGATGATGAACTGTGTTAAAATTGCTTTCCAACCTTAATTTCCATCTTTGATTGTAAATTGCAGCCTCACCACATCTGACAGTATTGCACTGAATTCTTTTAATACGTGCATGAACAACTGTGCTCTGAATCCTTAGAAGTTGAAACACCTTCTTACTCTGTGCAGCAGTGAAATATGTGAGAAGTCAGTGTGTTTACCTGCAGGAGTTTGTAAACCAAGGAATCGACATAAAATGCTAGCTGTAGTTGCACTGATGTAACTTGAAGAATCAAGTAGAGGTAAACTGGGCATGCAATTTGGATACTCTTAAAGGCTCTTTCTATTATTTGCCTCTTACATTCTGATGTTTAAGTTTTTGTTTTTCATTATCCAACAGCTTTATGGTTCTAGGCAACTGAAATCTGTATAGCAGAGACTTCAAAAGTGTGTGTTTTGGCTTGTGAACTGTAGCTTGGATTAACATCTGTTGTATGGATTTTAACCTTTTGCAAATCATGGTAGATAAAATCTGGTAACTTTCTGCATGTTCAGTGCATTATCAGTCACCTCAGTCTTAAAATCCTCCTGTGTTTATGTAGTGAAACAGAGTGAGAACAGTGACTTCTGTTGAAGGTCATGTAAAAATTGGACATGAAACCTGAATTTCAATTCGGGGTTCTCTTGCATAATCCCCATCAAGAGGGGTAAAAAATAAGACTGTGATTATTTGGTGATTTTTTTAAACTGAAGCCTGACTGCCCTCTTATGTGGAACTGACTATGTTGCAAGGGACTGGCACCAGCTGTCTGACCTCCTGGAAGTAGCTCACAGTGCTGTTGCTATGTCTCTTGATCTGTGCTATCCTTAGGCATCTACATTTAACTTCAGTAGTACCTGGTGTGTAGGAAGACTGAGGAAGCACAGCAAGAAATGTGCAGGTAGCAAGTGTCAGGCAAAGTTGATTTGGGTTTTTTTCTATTTGCTCTGCTGTTTGTGTAAGTCGTGCTGTCTGAGGGAAACAGTGACCTTCCCAGATGCTGTGGATGTAGCCTAAAGATGAAATTATTATGGACCTGCATTCAGGATTAAAAGACAGCTGCCTTTCATTGGCACTGTTTTGTTGATTAGACTCATTTTATTACTTGGGGTTTGCTTACCACTGCAAAGAACCTGTGGTTCATTCATGTAATAAGCGTGAATGCAAATAGATTCAGTCAAATACATGAATCTTGTTATATGCCAGTTACAGTAATTTACTGTAGCTTGTTTTGGGAGGTGGGGCAGAAGGGATGTTCTTGGGTGCAGTAGAATTGTGGGAAGCAAGCATTTGCCTGTCTTCTCCAAAGTAAATTTGATGGAGACAAAATGAGGAGTTACTTCTTGCTTTCCCTTGGTTGAGTTTTCATTTTACCTACTACCCTTTTCTACAAGTAGAAAGAATCAGTTGAATTGGACTTTGCCCACGTTGCTGCAGAGAAGTGTTTTGCTTTCCATGGTGGTGATACTAAAGATTTTTTAAAATGCAAGGTGGGGTGTGGGTGGGTGTCTCTGTGTGTGTGTGTAAACAGGGAGCAAGTTTTTTTCCTTTGTACCAATGGCTGAAGTCTCAATTCTCCTCTCAGCATACTTAGGGGGTTAGAAGGAGTGTGGAGACAAACTGGGGATTGTCCAATTTTGATTAGTGCTCTCCTTTTGCAATATTTCTAGAGTTCTGAAGTGGCATTTAGCGTTCTTCTATTAACAATCGTATGTAGTATTTAAAAGGATGGCCTAAGTGAAACGTGTTTTTTTCAGAACCTAGTTTCTCAACAGCTTCTGGCCATCCTCCTCTCTCTGTGGATTAGCAATCTGTGTTTTGCTGTCAGCTCTTTCTACAGCATGTAACTTCTGCAGTCCCTGGCTGCTCTCACCCGTGTTGCTGTTGCATTGTATTCTGAGTATCTTGTCGGCCACTTCCTGTGTGTCAGCTGCTTGTCTGGTAACAAGGGAGTGGGGTACTTTCTATTTCATCATACAGCACTGGAGAAGTTGACTTTCTGGGCTTTCTCAAAGATTGTGTAATGTCCAGTGATACGTTGACTCATTATCAGGATATCTGTGGAGAAGACTGAGGAAGTGATGAGAAGTATGCCAAAGATGGTACTTTCTCTAAAGTAAGAAAAAGCAAAATGATGTTTATAATGAATAAAAGGACTATTTCCTTTATCTTGCTCAGTGTTTCTGCATATGTGGGTCCCTTCTGTATTTGGAATCCCACTCAGGAGGGATTTTCAGCAGCTGATTTTAGTAGTAACAGTCCTAGAGTAAGTCTTTCATGGTGTAGAGGGAAAAGCCTGTTCTGTTCCAGTGGTGAGTATGGATCCTGGTGATTCTTGCAAGCAAGCTATCAGGGAGACTCAGGTTTTTTGACTGGTCTTGTCTTTGCTTCCTTTGTATTACTCAAAGACTGGAGTGAGTATGATAGCTGATTTGCACTGGCATTTGGAGCATTTAAGGCAGTTTGGCTGCAGCTGGAGAGTACTCACCCAGCAGGTGAGTACACAGCTTTGTAATCTAGTTTTGAATGTTCTTGGCAGAGGCTGACTCATAAGCACCCAGAACAAGGATTTTGGTAATACAGTGGTATCATCCTCGGCCATTATCATTTGAAAAAGAAAAGAAAATGTTTCAGTACAGAATAAAACAATCTGATTAAACTTCAGAAACCTTTTCTAACACAGTTTGAGCTGGGCTTATGTAGAAAGGAGTAAATGGAGGTTGCCACATACCGCTAAGCTACATGCTGCTTGGCAGCTGCACATAGCCATTACAGGGTTGCACAAAATATTTTACTGTGAGGCATTCCAAAGATTCATTTGTGGGTATTGTAGGTGTACAAGGGTTCTGTTACTGCTGTGCTTTTGCTTCACCAGAGGCAAAGGTCAGCATGAAATTTGACATTGTTGTGGCTTCCTGCAGGAAATGGTGAAAATGCTGCTTGCCTTTTGATTGCCACCATGGAGAAAACAGACAGTGTATCAGCTGATAGTCTTGAAACTCTTCCAGGATACCTGATTTTGGTTCTCTAATGCCATTGCCTGTGCTTTCTCCTGTTCCAGGCCTAGATACTGTAGCAACTTCAAAGTTTTATCTGTTTCTGGGCAGCACTAGTGTCAGTGTTAACTTACCTAGCGTTACTTATGTGCTCTGCTCAAGTGTGTTTTAAGAGGTACTTATTTTGCTACCTGGTTTTCTAAAGTTCCTTCTCATATCAGAGTTGAGGCCAGGGGATGTTTGTTCTCAGTTACAGGGAAAGCTATAACCAGAGGCAGATTTCTCATCTGACAGCATCATTCACTCCTGCCTGGCAATCCTCAAGACCCTTTTGAAGCTGCAGATGAAATACATCTCTACTGCTTGTTCTCTGTTACTACAGCTCTAGCTACCACAGCAATAGTGGTTTTACCTGCTACTAAAGCTACAGCTGTGTTCCTGAACTGCAGCATGGCAAAGATTCAGCCAAATCTATCCCCATTTCTTTGGTCATATCTGCAGTTCAGGTATAAGAAGCTCTCAAATGCTGATAGGCTCATGGCAAATAGGAATTGAAAGAAAGCTCTGATCCTCTGGAGCTTAGTGGCAAACTGATAATGTGTTTCTTCCAAGTTTGTCAGTTCGGCTTAGTGTTGGTGACCCAGACACAACTCAGAGGAGATGCCTTAGGGAAAGAAAATCATCACAGCCAGTGATCTTCCAGGCAGCTTAAAGAAATACTAACGTTGCAGTTTCAGCTTCTTGGATGATTTATTCTTTTTCTCCCTAGTAAGATGAATAAACTCTTCATGAATTAATCTGGGTGACACTTCCTTCTTTTGTTTTCCATAGATCTTTGAACTTCAGATCCCTAATAAAGCTCAGTCTTCCATGTTACAGTTCTTTGGACTACACCTTTTAAATCATACTGCTCCTGTACTGACATAGTTTTAAAAAAGTATGACACCAAGAATGGAAAATGAAAGGGGTGAGAGAAGCACAGCCTGTATTGTGAGAATGGGTGCAAGCGCGTTAGGAACCTCTGTAATGAATGTCAGTTTACAAGAGGAGAAAGACGGTGAGCAATATTAGTCAGGGAACACCTAATCCATTTTAAAGCTCTACTTGTTTTTCTGTGATGAGCAGGAAGACATAAACACAGGGACTCGTGCTCAGTTCCTGGGGCTGGACCTGAACTGGCTAAAGTTTGACATACGCGCTTAGTGAAACAGTTACTGAAAGTAGTGCCTGTTGAGTGTTTTAGTGGAGCTTTTACAATGGAGAAGAGCGCAGATCTTAATTTTAGTGTGTGGCAATGGGTGATGAGCAGTCTCAATCCCATGCCAGTATAAAATTGTGGGAAATGGAAAATGTGCCTTGTTGTGATTAAGCTTTTAACAGTTGGGTTTGCCAAAGGGAGGGAAAAATGTATTTGAAACTCAAAGTGTGTGTAACTGGCTTGGATGAGTTGTGTTATAGTCAAATAAAGGTGTGGGGAACCTTAAACATGCTCAACCTTACAATTACTGAATTGGTGAAATAGGGACAAATCAAATCAATGTAAGTGCAGATGTAACCGAATGTAATCTCGAAGTGTGTTGTGTATGGATTATCTGTCACTTAGCTGTGATTACAGAGGTTTCAAACACTCCTTTTCTATTTAAAATCACCAGAGGGACCTTTGGAAAGTACTTCCTTTTCCTCCTGAAGCCATCTAAAATTAACATGAAGTTTCAACTAGAGAGATAATACAACTTTTGAGAACAAGAAAAAATAGTCAACTGACTGAGACTAGTTGGGTATCAAAAGCAAATCATTTTGCTGGATTCTAGGGGCTTTGGTCCTCATGCCAACAAAAATATGGGTGTGTCTTATAGCAAAATTGCATTGGATTAGTTTGTGCTTTTTGGAAACATATTATATGAGATATACAATTCACTTTTACACTTCCCTGTTTTAAGAAAATAGGGAGCTAAATGTTGAACTGGACCCTCCTTTTTCCTCTGGGTGTTTTGAAGAGAGCAGAGGTCTCCTCTTTCTAAAAACTTTTCATGCTTGTCAGTTGGTCAGACAGTGTGCTAAAAGCTGAGCTGCACTCACTACTGCACATCAGGTAGCTGTGCAGGCTGGAGCAGAGGGGGTTGTAGCTACATAGGGTTAATTTCACTGCTCTTAGGCAGTGCTGAAGTTCATGTAGTTTGCCATAAACAACTGGCTTGTGCTCAGAGCAGGTATGGAGAATACTGTCCCTCAGTGAGTGAACAGGCATCTTGTTAATACTGAGTGCTCTTCCCTTTTTGATGGCTTTATGTTCTGTCTCGTGCCTTTCTCAAGTTCTGCAAGGAAACTGTTCTACTGAAGGGAATGGATGACCTCAGTGTTCTGCTAAACACAAGTATGGGGGAGGAGGGGGCAGAGAAGGTAAAAACTCAGGCAGGCAGACAGACAGACGATGTTACCTGTGTCCCTCTCTAAAGTTCAGGTGAAAAATTAATTTTTTCTCATGTTGTCTTTCATCTCTGATGTGATAATTAAATGCACTGAGCATGTCCTGACAAATCTGAAATGCCCTCTGGTACAGACTCATTCAGTTGAAAACCTTTTCTTTTCTTTTCTTTTCTTTTCTTTTCTTTTCTTTTCTTTTCTTTTCTTTTCTTTTCTTTTCTTTTCTTTTCTTTTCTTTTCTTTTCTTTTCTTTTCTTTTCTTTTCTTTTCTTTTCTTTTCTTTTCTTTTCTTTTCTTTTCTTTTCTTTTCTAACTGTTCTGAGTGTACTTGTTGGTGGCTTTTCTCAAATGTCTGATACCAGGTTGTCATCTTTAATTATTTCTTTACGCTGTATCTTTCTTTCTTCAAAGTATTGTCTGCAGTTGGTCCAAATCTGTTTCCAGTATGTCTACATAAGTCGTTGGGTTTGGTTGGGTGGGTTTTTTTGTGGACTTGTGTCCTTAGAGAACTCGAGTGATTTCAGTGAAACAACAAAGAACCACAACAGTGAAACAGTTTGCAAAGCCCTGATGGTTACAGCTGTGTATGCACATAGTGAAGCGTGTTTCCTGCCAGGAAAAGTTCTTGTTACACGGGTTTTAGCTCTGTAAGCTAAATGTTCCCATACTTAATTTTCCTTTTATGTTCACTTTAAGATTGCATGATGGAATTCACGTTTCTTCAAGAGAAGCTGCGTATCTTGGGTCAGCACCGCTGAAAATTCCTTCTGATCACAACACCTGGAGCAGGGTCCTGTAACAGATTCACCAAAAGGACACGTACAATGGATCTCAAAGAAAGCTGCCCAAGTGTTAGCATCCCCAGCTCTGATGAACACAGAGAGAAGAAAAAAAGATTCACTGTAAGTATGTGAGCACGGCAGCACTGCGGGCCAGTGCGTAGTCTGTTAGTATCCACAAGCCCTCTACTTCTGTTTGTTTGTTTTCACTAGTGTGCTTGGTGTTATTTTCAGCAGGTCTATGGAAATCTGTTCACCTGTTTTTGTAAGCACTGGCCATAGTCCACTGCGAGAAGTTGTGAATGTTTTACAGTGTTTAACTGTGTTGCTTTCTGAAAAAAGAATTTGCCTCTACAAATTTCTGGTATTTTTATCCCCAAATGGCAGCGTTTTCTCATGTCAAATGCATGTGTCCAAATGCAGGGATAATGTTTTGATAAGAAATCATCTTAATATGTGGTATCCTACATGATTTTGAATGAAAACATTTTTTTTTTTGTAAGCTAGTAGAGCATAGAGTTTGGGGGTATGGTGTTTGTTTTAAATGGCCATTTTTTTTCATAGACAATCTAATATGTTTTCATAATGTTTTGTGTAAAAGAAAAAAATGGGAAGACTGTTTTCTGTCTTCCTTCCTGTTTTCTGATTTTAACGGCTGTGAGGCTTTTCCTATCCTAGTCCCATTTCCACTTCCCTCTTCCTTTTTGTCCTCCCAATTTGACTTGCTTGCTGGAAGTAAACTGTTCCTATTCCATGGGGAAACTTTGTGTTGCATACCAAAAAGTAAAGCAGTGTGTAATGGATTTTTGGTTAGCTTGTGTGTGTGCTAGGATATGGAGACAGTATCATAATACTTCCTTTAAAAAGCTCGAACTGTTTCGTTGCTCTTGTGCAACTTCCTCTAAGCTTTTTTTTTTTATGACTTAGTCACTCTTCAGATGTGGAATGCAAACACCCTTAGACTGAATTGCTGTCTAAAGAATACAAAACAAAGATTTACTTTTGAGTTATATCCGCCTTTTCCCATTAATCTCCCTTCCTCAGAGAGGAATATTGCTATTTTTTTCCTGCCAGAGTATCAAGATTTAATTTGAGGAAGGAATGTGCTGGTAAAGGGAACAAACAAAGGGGAACTTTACTAATACTTAAAACTGCTGCATGCATGTGAATCTCAGATGAGCAGGAAAGAGTTCATAGAAGTCTAAACTTAAGCAAAACAGGTTTGTGTTGTGGTGTCAGTACTGGCAGCCCTGCCATTGAAACACAACACTGTGGCATGTTTATGATAAAAGTCTTGTGATTTCCAGGTCATTTTCTCTAAAGATTTGTGTGATGGCCCTAGCAAGTTAAATGCACTTTCCTTGGGTGTACCCTTTAGAAGTTGGGAGTTAAGGTGGGTTGAGGGGAGGAAATCCAACCCAGCTTGCGTTGTGTGGAGGTACACTTTGTCTTGTTGGCTTCTGCTTTCTGCATCAATTAGCAGCTTGACAAGAACTGCTTTTCACAACCAAGCTTTTGAGTATTATCACGTGTATTTTAGGATTTGATAACAGAAGCGAGGGTCATGCTAAACTTTGTGGTAGAAGCTGTGAATTGCAGCATGTGTCTCAGTGCTCTTACTGCATCTCCTTTTTTGTACCTGTGTTATGACTGGAGCCTGTCAGTACTGGCTTTGGAGGGGAGTGAGAGAGGGATGTGGGGGGCAAAACAGTTCTTAGCGAATTTGTGGTAGGTATAGTTGTCTGTTGCTGGTAGCAAGAGCAATAAGAACCTTAGGGTGAAAGAATAGGTTCAAGTGATAAGGCTAGGCAAGACTTCAGGTGACTCTCTTGTATAATCTTCACTTTACTGTCACTGACAGTATAAATCACTGGTGTTTCTGAGACAGCTCTAGAATCTAGAATTCCAGCTTAAACCTTACAGTGGCTCACCTAGTGCTGGCATGGAAACAAGACAAGTCACTTCACTTTTAGTAGCGCTTTGTTTTCTCCTCACACTTGCCCTGACGAAGCGTTTTCAAAACCACTCTTGTCTCTGTGCAGTCCTCATTCTGATAAATGAGTCAAGCTTTTCAGTTTTGCCTTTAGAAAGATGTTCCTCCTGAGCACTTTCATAACCTTTTATTGAGTATTTGTTTTGGTTTTGTTAAATGCCCCATCCATTTGATACCTGATTAAATCTTGAAACTTTCTCAGGCTAGTAATACACAATATTAATCCTCAGCCCTGTGGAAGCTGTGGTGTTATGTTTTTGTTTTGGGTTTGTTTTGTTTTGTTGTTGTTTTTTTTTAATTCTGTGGCACTTAATAGTTTCCTTACTTTCCCAATGCTTGCTTTCTTGAAATTTTTACTTACCTTTGTTTAGTACAAATTGAATATTTAATCCAGAAGTGTGACCTACCAAAACAGAGTTGAAGGCTTGTTCTTTTATTAAGAAGGTAATAAAGTTGAAGGCTTTTAATTTCAGTGACTTCCTTTGTGAAGAAATCCTAGCAGATACCTGGAAACAGGTGGACCCTATCCTATCTGTTTCTAGGAAGATAGTTTATGGTGATGGTTGTGATCATGATACTTCCAGGAATTAATTGCTGCTTTTTTTTCCCTTCTCAAAGCTTTGTGTTTATTTATCCACATATTACAAGGTGTGGATTCATCTTATGTATTTTTTAGGTCTTTTCTAAGACTAGCTTTGATTTTGGAGTAACTAGATTTGAAAAGTTAATTATCTGAGTAAGTCTAAATTCTTTCCCCTTGCCTTTCTAGAAGCAAGCATTGTGCATCTCTAAATCATTACATAGCCGTTGCTGATAATAGTAATAATGCCCAAAAAATGTTTGGTTTGGGTTTTAACAAATTTTTTGTAGATATATGTATTCTTACTGTTAAATGCTTCTGTAAGTGGTGAACCTGCAGTTTCTGCTTTGCTGGGTATGCAGGACCTTTGGTGATGGTGTGAACTGGCTGGCTCGTATGGTTTGTTTAATGCTCTCGTGTGTACAAAGTGTTGACTCTGTCCTTGTCCTACAGCTGCCTGCTCCAAGAACAAAACTGTTTGATTTTGAGGTTGACAGGGAGCTGAATCTCATCTTGTGCTCTAGGCTGTGCTTGTATGTCTGCTTTGCCCTCTGTGCGCTGTGCCCTAATAACTGAAGAAATTGCCTGTGGCTGCTGCTTAAGCAGCATTGTGTAAAGATGGTTGCTGTGTAAGATACCCAGTTTGGGAAGACAGTACTTAAGTCTGCAGCTGATGCTTTTACTGTTTATGGTCTGGGGAGGCTCTGGAAGGTGTTTAACTAGGTTTTATGCCAGTGCTTGCTTAGCAGTGTAAGGAAAAGCTCGTTTTCTGAGTAGAGTGACATCCTACTGGGTGCCTTTATCCAGCATCCTGTGTTCCCCAGAGAAGAGTGTGAGCAGTTCACATGCCATGAATGCAAATCTCGGGTTAAGGAACCAATGTGGTAGCTGCTACTTCCACTGAGGGGGTTAGAGAGGTGAGCTGCTGTTGCAGGACAGAAGGTAGACTGGAGCATTGGTCCAACTTTCTACATGAGGAGTCAGCCTTCTGCACTTGATTCCTTGCTGCGCCCATCTTCTACCCAGTGGAATAGCCAAGCTCCTTCTGGCAGCATAAGAAGGTGGATAAGAGAGGTCAATTAGTTGTGTAAGAGACAGGAACCTGTTGGACACTCAGCTGTCAACCAGATTTAGGAAGCCAAAGATTGACAATGTGTCTAGTTACTGGAGTCCTCTTTTGCTGTGGGATTGGAATAGCCAGAACCATGCAGCAGGTTCCAGCTACACCTCCCTTGATCCCAGTGCTGGGTGTTGTGTAATCTGGGCTGTGTTTCAGCCACAGCAGCAGATTTTTCCCATCCTAAACGATTATGTCATCTGCCAGAATCCTGAAAGTAATACATATTCAAGATGTTGCAGTTATCTTTATAACTGCCTTCCGTCGGTGCTTTGTCTTTAGGTTCTGGCAAAAGCAATCTCTGGTAATTAATGCTTTGCTTTAATATTAGTCTTTATTATGGATTATCAAGTTGTTAAATTTCATAGCAAATTTTTATAGGCTATCTGATAGTCAGGTGTTCTTACTGGATATGAGCTAATTCATGATACTCCATTAAACTGGCTTAAACACTGGGAAAGCAAAAACTATTTCTGTAAAATACCAGACTCTTATAATTGTTCTTTTAGTCATCTGTGGTGATGTCTGTGACAGCTCTAAGAAATGTACAGCTCACTGATTACATTTACACAGTATACTTAACCTGCCCTTACTTCCACAACAGGACTAAACATGGGAGACTTTTTATTAAACTTTGCTGTTGGCAATAACTTTATCTTTGTTACTACAGGTTTACAAAGTGTTGGTCTCTGTTGGCAGAAATGAATGGTTTGTCCTCAGACGGTATGCAGAGTTTGATAAACTCTACAATACAGTAAGTAAAAGGCAAACTATGAAATCATGACACAATAGCACAGAGTAACACCTGTTCGCAGCGTTATTGTTTGATTCCCTCATGGAGGAGTTTGAGTCAACTAACCATAGGAGCCTGTTTAAAAGAAAATGACAGTGTGGGTTTTTTAAACGGTTTTGTTTGAATTTCAAACTCAAAATCTACTTATATGACACTTTTTTTTCTTTTTATTGTTGCTTGGGATCCTAGTGTAACAAGAGAAGCTCTAATTTTCTGGTTATCAAAACATCTGAGATGTGTGCTTGTCATGCAAAGTCACTGCAAAACTTAAAACATCTAGATAGAAAAATCTCTTAATCATAGGACCGCAGACTGGTTTGGGTTGGAAAGAACCTTGAAGACCATTTAGTTCCAACCCCCCTGCTATGGGCATGGACACCCCCCCACTAAGCCTTATCCAACCTGGCCTTGAACACTACCAGGGAGCGGGCAGCCACAGGTTCTCTGGGCATTTTACTAAAAGCATTTTACTTTGAAGTACTGAGAGCAATAAATGTTTCTTGCTATAAACATTCTGGCAAGTCAGTCCTTCCTTGCAATTGCTACCTTCAGTTTCAAAGCCAAATGTTGTGGCAGTGGTCCAGAGAAGATAGTGACTAAAAAAGGTGTTCTTGGGCTCACTGCTAGAAGAGGGTTTTGCCCCTTTTATGTAGTGGGCACGTGGGACAAATACTTGCTCAGCTTGCAGGCTGCTACGTATCCATACTTTTCTCCAGGTTCTTCACAGTTAAAGCCCACAATTTTTGCTTTAACAAGTGAAGAAATCATTCTGTTGCAATCCCTCTAAGAAAAGATTACCAGTTGCTTATCTGTGCTTCCATTTCCCCTCCATTGTCCTTGTGGGAAGTAGTCAGGCTTTCTTCCTCTTCCACCTCACTGTATGTGGATTTGTATGTGACAGTGATACACAAATGCAGGTAGTGAGCTTGGAGCTGTCTTACAACATCTGAGCTGAAGTCAGCCTGGATGCATCATGCCAGCCTTTGCCTGCATCTTGAGCTAGACTTGCAAGTGATAGGAAATCAGTGTGTCCCCTTTTCGATAGATGCCTGCATAGTGAGTGTTAGTGATCCTTCTCTTGCTATTCAGATTAGCATTGCTCTCCTGAAATTTGTTCAGGGCTGCTCTTTATAATGTACATAGAGGGGGAGGTTCTGGGGCAGCATAACCAACAAGGACACTTAATCCAGTTTCTCCTTAGTGTAATTCATATAGTATAGTGCACAAAACACTTGTGTTGCTAGCTGGGAGAGGTCCTGATGTTTCCAAGGAAAGAATACCCAGCTACTGTATTAGAAAACTACTCTCTTAAAGTGAATGAGACTAATACTGCTCTTTCTGGAGTGCTTGAAGTTGAAGTATATGAAATCAAGGCTTGGCTTATGTCAGGTTTGGGTTAGGGTTTTTTTAATAAATTCAGTGCTGTTGTATGTGGTTTTCTGGTTTATCAAGTGTAGAATATAAGTGAATAGTTGAACAGACCGTTTTACTATACTGCATTTGATAACTCACAGCTTTGACTTGGGGTAGACCACTTGTGGCTTCTGTAGTGTTAAGAATGTCATTTGGGCAAAACCCAGAGGCCAGTATTCCTAACCCATCATAACCTTATGCATACATCCATATGTAAGCAGGCAAGGAAAAAGAGATAAAGAATTGATGGAGGAAGGAAGTAAAGAGGTGAATAAACCCAACATTGAACTTCTACCCTCCTAAGTAGGAAATTACTTTGCCAGTATTACAGAAGATAGCTGCTGTAGTCCATAGCTTTCTGAAGTGAGATGGCCTTTGAATTTAAAAGGGTATGACTGGTGCAGAAAAGCTGAGTACAGGCTGTTCTAGGCTTGGTTGCTGGGGTTTTTTTACCCTAAGTGTATGAGTAAAAAAGGTGGCACAGTGGAGCAGAATTACTAATAATGAGATGTTCAAACTGTTCAGCAGAAAACAAACAAAATGCAATTGTTTCTAGGCACTTTGATGTCTAAGCGCAGTCAAATTGTATGTGTTTTTTGTTTTCAGCTAAAGAAGCAATTTCCTACCATGAGCATGAAGATTCCAGCTAAAAGAATATTTGGAGATAATTTTGATCCTGGTAAGTTATCATCTTGTTACTCATTTTGTCAGCTTCTTTATATGAAAATGAATCTGTTCCTGCCTACAAGAAGCTATCTTAGATGAGTCCTCAAAACAGTGACTAAACCAAAGTTTAGTCATGCTTCAGTCAAGTACAGGAACTAGCACAGGTAGGTATCCTGGGGCATAGCTCCTCCTCCCAGCTGACCCGTGCTCACAGTCGTGAGAGATTCTGAAGAGGTGTAATCTTCCTTCTATAAAAGTGAAACCAACACCCCAAACTCTTCTAAATGTATACCTAGTAAATTACCAACTTTGGGGTAATTTTTTGCCTCTGAAAAGTGAAAAAACTGAAGGACTCACCTCTGAAGGCTTTTGAAGTCTCTATAGATAAATGTGCTTCCTTGTAGGGTTTAGATGAAAATGCACCTCTTCTGTTGTTGTTCCACTTACAGAAGCCTGTCTGATGTGAACATGGTGCGATCCAGTTAGCAGTTGTGGGTGCTAATTTAGCTTGCTCTGTCCACATCAAAATACTATTGGAAAATCACTTACAAAGTGTATTGAATTAACCTATAGGTGCCACCACCTAGGTTAATAAGTCAAATTAATAAATAGATGATGATGAATAAATAAAAAGGCAAGGCTTTTGCTCTGTGTTTATACCCTTCATTCGGGTTTTTGGGAACCTCCCTCCCCTGGATTGCTGATCACACTGTGTCTGTAGTTTCACCTCCTCTAGCTCCTGTTTCAAGCATGACATTTTCTCCTTTGCTGAAGAGCCAATGGATTGAAAGGCACTGAACTTCTTGGTGTGGTGGTTTGTTCTTTTGAGAGTTGTTTCAAACAAATTAATGTTTGGTGGTGACAGTAAATCACCTGGGTCCTGACATGAAACTCCCTTTTCTTTTTCTATTAAAATAATCAAATGCAAATATCCAGGCTCTGAGCTCTTTGATGAAGATGTGATTACCCAAAGTTCTTCGTGTATTATGTTTGCAGGGACATCTTGTTTTGGTTTGGTTTCTTTCCTTTTCTTTTCTCTGACCTGGGAGTTTTCAGAGCTGGATGAGGCTCTAGTAATGTCATGCAGTCTGGTCTGCTGTACAGCTAAATGTATGGATGGATTTCTTGTCAAATGTAGAAAACTGGAATTTAAACAAACCCTAAAACTTTATTCAACCTATATATGTAAAACAGTCCTCAGACGTGTTTTAAATTTCTGTGAACTATCCTGAAATCCTGGAAACATGAGAAACTAAACAGTTCTCAAGATGTTTATTGCCTGAAGGCAGGGTGGAGACGGAGCCATGTTGTTAATGTAAATAATTCTTTATCTTAGCACTGATTTATTGAAGCTTTCATGATGGTTCTGCTGGCTTCTGAAATGTCACATACCTTTCTCTATTTGTAAAGTATTTTACTGCTCTCAATCCATGCTTGGGAATGCAGCACTGTACTACTGCACGGAGGTCCTAAGTGAAGTAGAGAGAAACTTACTTGTTCCTTTACCCAAAGTCTACCAAAAATACCATCTTAACATATATTGTCATCTAAATGCTCTGGTTTTATTGTCACTTAGGTTATTTCAAAATTATATCTTGTTTTCACTTCAAAAATAGGGAAGAGGGAAATAATAAAAACTAGTCAGAATATGGAACTAGAAAATTTCAGAATACATTTAAGCTGCTATGATGCTGCTGTTTTATTTTCAACGATCCCTAAACTCTGTAGGCTTTGCATGGCTTAGTGCAGTGTACATCCACCATGCTGAAACTGCTGATGTTGCTGACTTCTGTAACATCTTTATGCAGACTTACCCTCCTGTTTGGTAATTTGGGATTATTCAATACCTGAACTAAAATGAACTCTTTTTTCTTAATATTTTAAATAGGTCTTTTAATTAAAATATAATTATAATTTGAAATCTTAATAATTTTCAGTAATTTATATAAGACAGAGTTATTGGAATACCTTAAAATTTAATACACAAGCTAAATATTCTTTTTCCATACAAATTATTGTTGATAGGAGTAATAAAAGACTATTAAAAGTGCACTTTTAATCCAGCTGGCTTTCTACGTGTTCAGGCAGTGTAGCAGAAACACTGAAATCTGTTCTCTCACTTCATGTGTTAAGCCTGTGATTTTTTTCATACACAGGATCAATTGTGAGCCAATCTTTAACTGCTGCTCAAGTCCTACAAAAAAATACATTTGAAAATAAGGGCTTTTTTCTCAAGCTGACTAGTAACTCTAATAAACCCTTTTTTTTTTCTTTCCCCCCAGATTTCATTAAACAGAGAAGAGCAGGACTGAATGAATTCATTCAGAATTTAGTTAGACAGCCAGAGCTATGCAACCAGTAAGTAGTTTAATTTTTATTTTATAAGGACTATTTAAAAGGCATGAGATGTCAAATACAAAATTGCAAAGAAGAACTTGTAACCAGAAAATGCATTCTAGCTGTTCAGTGCTCTTAAGTATAATAAACAAACTTCAATCTGGCTGTTCATTCCTTCAGGAAAAAAAATACCTACAGACTGATGGATGGTATAAAAGATGTCTTTGTTTTTTGAAAACTGATCTGCAAATTGACTGGCAGGCAATTAGCTGATTTTAGTTCAAGAGATGCAGGTTCCAGAGCAAACTCTGTTGCTGTGGGGCAGGTGTTTGTTTTGCCAATAGCTTTACTGTTTGAAAACTCTGCTGTCACTTGCTGCTTGTAATTGTGTGCGGTGTTAGAGCTGTTCATGTGTCTTACTCCAGAACTTGTTTTAAGCCTGTTAATTAAGTAGCTTAATCAGCTTGTCTGGGTGGTTTGGGATAACCAAACTGACCTGACTAAAGCAAATGACTAAGCTTGCACATAAACTCTTCTGTCAGAAGAACTGCAGGCGTGTTAACCTCCATCAGTGGGATGGATGAGAGGTGGCGATACGCTAGAGCCAGTTCCAGTCAAAGCTGGAGGATTTAACTGGAGGATTTCTCTGTGTGAACTGCATTTTCCTTTCAGTTTAAATCTACTTATAACTGTTTTAAACTAAATTCATGCAGCTTTTTATATTACTTGAACTAGTAAAATGGTAAAATCTCTAAGTTTGGCTTTAGTATTGTGTAAATGTCTTTAATACACATGCCTTGTTTAATTACCTGATCTGTACAACCTGTGAAACTATTGGTGTCCTACAGAAAAATTTATTGTAGTAACTGCAGCTTGCAGTGAGAATATGATAATCTTTTTTTTTTTTCCACAACAAATGAACTATTTAATCTCCTACTGATCAGACATATGCACTGCATTTTTTATGGGGAGAAAAAAAAGAGCATTTTGTATACATTGCCTTGTGATAAGTGAAAAAAAATTTCAAAGCAAAGTGTTTATGGTAGGATAGTTTTCTACTAGAACAAAAACTCTGACTTTTGTGGCCATAGTTGTGTCCTTCTCTGGGAAAGAATATAAAAGCACTTAGCAAATTATTGAAAACTAATCTGTTTTGTTACATTAGGAAAGGATACTGGTTTTATTTAGTATAGTCCCCTCCCCTGTTTGGTTGTCAGTATGTCCAAGTGCAAAATATTTTGTCTCAAAACATAGTATATTTGTTCTCTAAAGGTAAAACAATACCTTCTTTTTTATTCACATTGCAGAATTGTGTGCTTAAAAACCCTGAACTGAAATTCAATCACCTCCTTAAATGTTTGTGAGGTATTAAGGTTGTTTTACAGTCCAGATGCATCTGTAGCTTGAATCTGTTTAACATGGCACTTGTTCCACTAAAGCTAACTTAAACCAGTATAAAGAAACAGGCCCTACAAAGTGTTTTGGTGCAGTTGCAAGTGTGTTAAATGAAGATCTTACCAGGCATAGCTCTACAATAAAAACAAAACAGAGACTGAAGTTTGATTTAGACTGTTTTCTACCTCCTCACCCTTAAAGTTACACTGATCTAGGTGGGAGAAAAAGTGTTTAACTCCTAGTTCGTTGCAAAAAGCATTTTATTTTATAGTGATTTGTGTGTTGCTTTTTCTTTTACTGGTACTTTGTTGTTCTGGAATGAGTTTATGCTTTTTGCGGTGATTCATGGCATCAAATCATATTACCAGTTACATAATCTATAACTCTTCCTATATGCAGACAAATGTATTAATGAAGGAAGGCCAAAACTTTGATCTTGGTTGGTGGGTGGTTGGTTTTGGGTTTTTTGAGGTGTCTGCTTCTAGCAGATTTAAAAAGCAAAAAAAACCCAAACCAAACTACTCATGGAATATGTAGTGACTGAATCTTCACCAGTAGCTCACATCCTTGCTTTCTTAGACTTTTGCTTTAATATGCTAATTAAATTTGATATTAGGTAAAATATTTGTACTGTACAAGGAAGACTCGGGATTATTAATGCTCACAGAACTTTAGGAAGTTTACCTTTCACTACATCTTTTAAGCATTAAAATGTAACAGGATGTCATAGGAAGGCTTTCACTGAAAGCTCAAGGATAGCTCATGATCACGTGTCTGTTTCTGGGAGGGAGGCACCTGAATGCCTGAATTGAAAAGCACAAACATCAGATCCAGCGTTGCTGAAGTTGTAGTAGTTACAGTATTTTCTGAAACATGTATTTTCTTCTTCAGTGGACTTTGTTCTTTGGTCAGATATATTCATTGAGTATTGTATCAGCTGAACCTTTCTACTCAATAACAAACTCAGCAGAAACCTAAGGTGTGATTAGATAAACCCTGTAATGGACAAAAAGGATTCTCCTCCAGTCACTGTCAGATGGAATACAGGGTGAGGTGGATTGTTGGCTTAAAACAAACTCGGAACTAAGTGGACTAGCTTCAAGCTGTATTTACTCAGCTAACTGTATTTGATAGGGTCATGGACAGATAAAGAACTTGCTCTTACAGGGAGAATGCAGATGTTGGCAAAAGAATAGAGATCCAATAACACGGCCCCTTTGCTGACTGAATAGGAACTGGGAGTTTGTTACTTGTGAGCACTATGAGGTCTCCCAAATCACTGAGCAACTATCCAAATTAGGTTGCTTGCCCCCTCAAATGTAGGTCTTCACTGAAAAATCAGTGCATTTACCTGTCTATCAGAACACGTCCAAAGAAATTCTGTTTGAATCCAAATGTGTAATGGGGAATGCATTAAAGATGTAATGTGGTTATTTTTAAATAGTCCAAAGTAGCTCCTTAATGAAAATGAGAACATTTGCATAACACTTGAAGAACTCAAGGATGACAATACCCTGAAACCTCTGTGGGGAAATGTATTATCAGCTCTTTAAGTGAGAAACAGGTTTCTGCATTTGTTCCCTAGAAGGACATCAGCGTGACTAGATTTTTCTGGTTTCAAAGTCTGATGAAAATAAAACCCTGGATTATAAGATCTTGCAGTTGATGTTAGGGAAAGCAAATCTTGCATAGCATTAGTTGTGCTCTTATAAAATCTTACTGTACATTATGGCTTTTTGAAGCTTTGCTTTCTATAAGAAAGCATTGTTTCCCTTTGTATTTGCTAAAAGGGATGTGGAGAAGAGGGAGGAGCTGGACATTATTATTTAAAGCATCTTTTTCAAATGTTGAGGTTCTGTCACTGGTAATTAATTTTACCATTTCGCTTCAAAATCTGTGTAACTTTTTGGGCTATTTTGTATTTGTGGGTGTGACCAAAATTTTGGTGTGGCTTCATGTGTTCTTGCAGGAAGGCTAATGCAGAACAAGTATCACAGAAGGAACCATATTTAGGCAGAGATTGACACCCCTTCATGGATTTCAGATTCAATTTGTAAACTACACTGATCCAGTAATTCATAAAAATCCAGACAAATATCCAAACAATTGGCACTGATAGTATATGCACAATGTATTTAGAGTGTCCCTTTTAAAATTGTTTTCTTGATCCTTTTGATTGAGAGGTGGCTATAGGAATAGTTTCAGTGTATTTTAAAATACATTTTGTTAATCCGGGTGAGCTCATGTAGCATGGAAGTCCCACCCATCCAGATAGCATTTTGCATAATGTGCTGCAGTCTTGGCTAAGAAATTCGTATTATAAACTGATTAATCACAACTTCTTTGCAGTGCTTTTGTAACTCCAAATGTGAGCAAGGTGACACTGATCAGTTATACTTCTGGCTGCTGCGTAGTGCAGAGATCGTTGAATACCCTGCAACTGTGCAGCAGCCTTTGTGAACAGAATTTTATTCAGTTTTTAAAAAATATTCTTTTTCTTTGCAAGCAGAAAATTTCAGATACTGTAACTCATTCAGTGGTTCAGTTATGTTACTATAAAAACATTTCTTGTACAAAGTCCTTAATTATTAGAACTTAAATATAAAACTTTGTGCCGAGTAATGCCTCTCTGTATTGCTGTCCAGTCACATACTTCCTATGGTTATGACTGAAAATCATGCAAATTATTGGTGTGCTAATGAAGTCAACTGTGTTTCCAGCCCAGATGTCAGGGCATTTCTTCAGATGGATAACCCAAAACACCAGTCGGATCCGTCTGAAGATGAAGATGAAAGGAGCAGTCGGAAGGTAATAAAACAGCAGAAGAGTCTTCTAAATTCTAGCTATTTAAGGGCAATCTGAGGCATTTACTGAAAATTACCGGTTGATTTCACAGTAAATTCCCTCTGTGCTCGTGTGTTCCACTGTGGGCTGTAAGGTATTTTTCTGTCAGATGTGAACTGCAGAGGGGGGTAAAACTGATGACTACCTTGTCTTCTTCCCCACTTGCAATATGGGTTAAAGAAACACAGGTTTAGTCAGAGCTTAGCTGTCATGGTTATTGCAATCTCTTCAGAGATTCTTGCTAAGAACATCTGGCAATGAGCAGGGGAGATTGAATGTTTAAATGTCTTTTTATTTGCTTGTGTGCTTGTTTTTGTTTTGTTGTGTTTTTTGTTTTGTTTTTAATGGGGGAGAAATAGAATTCTCTCAGGGAGAAAAAGGCAGTCTTTCTGAAAGTCACTCGAGCAAGGATGGATTTGATTTCATTTCACATATAACACTGTGTGAGGTCTGAAGCCTCTTTTGTCACAAAAGCTAGATGGGTTCTCTGAAAACTAATTTGCAGCCTGCAGAAACAGTGCTGTTGGATAAAAGGAGTATTTCTAGGAAGCCAGAAGCGCTGTACTACTTCAGCGTGCTTTCTTGGGGCTCACTTCTTGGCATACAGATGTGGCCTTAGTATTTCTCTTCTTATTCAGCACCTGTTAAAGATGTGCAAGTTGTCATTTTTGTTTGTGTGCGATCCATGGCACATACACTATTTTCTGAGAGTTTCACTTCCAAAGATGCCAGTCTTGAGTGCTGCTTTTTTTTTAAGTGCTTGACAGCACTGTGAGCATGCAGAAAATTCTAATGTAACATACAAGTTTCCTCTGAATGTGGAATGATCCACACTTTCTGTGGGAAATTAATATGTAATGCTACAACAAATTCCAAAATAGGAAGAAAGCTAATAGATAGTGGCCCGAACCATACTTTTTTAAAAAAGACAGAAAATTACCTTCTCATAGTTAATTGCAAGTGTTGAAGCTGAAGAATAAGAAACAAAACCAAGCCTTCAAGAACAGAAAAATCTTAAAACTTGTAGGTTTGTTTTTAAACTCCCCAGTACATTTGTGTGATTGGCTCCTACTGGTGAATAATTGCATCCAGTGCTGCTGTCAGGGCATTCCCTGCTTCATTAAGAGTCCTGGTTCTGTGATGCCTGTTAGCATGTCCCCAGCTAACTTGTGACTTGTGTTTGAATACAGTTTATTCTTCTCTGAAATTCCAAAATCACAATGAGAGTAAAAATCTGCATTTTTAATAAAGAACAAAATGGAAAAAATTACCCAAATGACAGCAGCTTCTTTCTCTCCCTGTAACTTAAATTCTGTCTGGGTGTACGCTGGTAAGATTCATGCAACTTCTGGAATTGAGTTACCCTTTAAGGTTAGGATAGGAAAGGTTGGCAATGTTTTTCTTGGTCTGGGGAGAATGTTAACTTTTGGGGGTTTTCGTTTGTTTTTTTTTAAGCAGTGTCTTTTAATTACTCTTGCATAAACAGTGTTGGCTTAAAATTATGTTACAGGTAAAATCTTGGAAAATTTAGAATGAAAGGTATAAAATATATTCCTAGAGCAAATATAGAATGGGTTATGTTCTGGATAAGGAACAAGTTGTTTGTTAAAGTGCTTTTAAAGTTTTGTTCCTAATCTTGGCCTCTGTGTCTGGACACAAGTATTTTCTTGCCTTCATCCTTGAATATGATGTGTGTAGATGTAATATGTGAACAGTTGATGAAGGTCAGGTATTTTAACTTAATAAGTTTCCAATCTGGATGTTAGACATCTTCAAAAATCTGATGTAATGAGTGTAAAGGTATAGATTGAGTAAATTAGTCGAGTATTTTGAAATTTAATATTGGTTTAAATGTAAGAATTAAAAAAAAACAACAGCAAAACCCAATGAAAACAAACCTCTTTGTCTCTCTTAACAGTTAAACTCTACCTCACAGAATATCAACTTGGGACCATCTGGAAATCCTCAGTAGGTTTCACTTAAATTGAATTAAAATGTAATTCAATTCAAAGTAAAATTTTTGTTTTAATGAAATGTTATGAAAATTAATTTTAAAATCTGAATAATTAGACTGAGTGTAATTGTTAGTATAATGAACAGTTCTTTAGATGTGTGCCTTTTTGTTGATTTGGATTGCTCAGGAGGAAGCAAAGCAGTAAATCCTGTGCAACATAAGCAACCACTTTTAGACCATTTTTCCCTTTTTGCCTTCAGAGTTTGTCAGGCTGATGTCCTTCTACTTAAAGATACTGTAGCAAAGATGACCTCTGTCTTGGGAACAGTCACATGACTTTTAATGCATGGCAAAGGAGCAGCTTGCCTTGCTGCTCCTGGTTGCTGCAGTGTAACTTATGTTTGGTGTCTTTAGAGTTTCTGTTGTCAGTTCTTTGTGAATCTGTGTTTTTGTCATCTAGGAGATGACTGCTATTTTGGTTTAGCTTTCCTCACAGATTTGTTCTGGACTAACAGGAGGAAATGCTTAATAGATCACAGTAAAATGAAATTAAAGAGTGCTTCCCTTCAGGGGTAATAAAGAGAGGTGTATGGTGATGTAACTGTTGTTCTGGAATTTGAAAACATGGATAATTGCTTTGCTGACAAAAATACCTCTGCATTGTATTTAGGAAAAAGTGAGGGAACCCTGGGAAATAACTGAAAGGAGTGGCGATGTGGGAAGTGGAAAAACTGAGTTCACATGTATACACACAGAAGAGGAAGGTGTTGAGGTTTCCCTCCTCTTGCTGTAATTTAAAAATCTGTAATGAAAGGAATGGATGGAGCGAAGGATGGGATAAGCAAAGACAGATTAGATAGAAAACTTGGTCCTTCCTTCCCTTGCATAATCATGAGGATCAATTTGAGATAAGGAAAAGTTACAGGGAAGTGAAGCCTTAAATTACAAGAAACCAGACTACGGAGAATAAAAGAACAGTCTTGCTCCTCTTTCATGTCTTAAACTTACAAAATACAAGGATGCAACCTGAACACTTTCCCTGGAGGAAAATGAAATTGCAAAATGAAGAGGAGTCGTCGCCAATCTCTGAGGGAAGGTCTGCAGAAGTCTAGGTGTTGGGTGCAATTAAGTGTACAGGAGGGTGCTAACAGACCGTTCTTCTCACATTGCAACTCAAGTGCTACACTAGACTGCTGTACAGCTCTAAAGCTTGTAATTTCTACCCAGATGACCCATCTCCTTCCTAAATATCTTTCAGTGCTAAACCAACAGACTTTGATTTCCTGAAAGTTATTGGGAAAGGCAGCTTTGGCAAGGTGAGCTTTCTTATTACTGCGTCCTCTCCTGGTGCAAGGTTGCAAGCTGGTGTCTTGTGCACAGCGACTGTTGACTAGACTTGGCCAGAGGTTTTTGGAAGTGGTATCAGTCTAGGGTGGCATATAAACTGTCGCATTGGATCCTGGTTGCTGCTTCTTTATAGCCTTGCTGGTTTTTCCCTGGTGTGGCAGTTGGCTGCCTGGGTCACTTACTGGGAGTAACAAAGGGGAATGTTTCCCTTTCTCATTAAGAGCAATAGGGATCCTCTGTTCCCCCCAGAGAGGAAGGGAGGTACCCTTGAGCAAATGCAGCAGCTGGAGTACGAATCGTGCACTTCCCTTCGTGGGAATGGACTGTTTTGTCAAACCCTAATGCTGTGGAGCAGTGTGAGCAACAGCCCATTGAGAAGGGACTTTAAATATTGATAGTGTACAAAGATGAAACTGAGAATTCCTCTTGAAATCTTTGGGTTTGGGTTATTTTTAAAACTGTTGTTTTCCACCAAATTATCTTTAAAGCTTACAAAACCAGCTGAAATTGATCTTGATAGAGATTCAGCAGGTCCTGGAAAATAAATGTTATAATTCAGTCTTTCCTGGTACCACTATCACAACAGACTTTACTGAACTGTATGTTCACTCTCTTAGTGATTATGTTGGTGATTGGCTGTATTACAAGAAAAGACTCTTTATTGTGGAAAGGATAGCATGAATACTTTCTGGTTGTGCTGAAATTATGGAAGTATTGCTAATAGAACATGAACTGCAGTAATAACATTTCTTTGGTTTGAATTTCACAGGTTCTTCTTGCAAAACGAAAACTGGATGGGAAATATTATGCTGTCAAAGTGCTGCAGAAAAAAATTGTTCTTAATAGGAAAGAGGTGAAGAGTAATAATCTTTCTCCACTAATCTCCCTTCTCCTTTCCTTTAATTACAAAATCATTCCTCTTTACTTACTGATCTCTTACTTCCTTACAGCAAAAACACATTATGGCTGAACGTAACGTGCTTTTGAAAAACGTGAAACACCCATTTTTGGTTGGATTACATTACTCATTCCAAACAACAGAAAAGCTTTACTTTGTCCTGGATTTTGTTAATGGAGGCGAGGTATGTGGTGGTTGTGTTTGGATTTGAATCTCTTTCGCTAGTTCTAGGTGGGAGGAACAAAAGGACCCTTTACAACGGGCTGTGATCAGTATTCCCCCAACTTCGAAAATTCTACTGTGGGGGATTATAGTTACTACAGAGTTCTGTAGTTTAAAGGACTCTGTTCCTCCTTTTATTGATAACTTCAGTCTCAATTTTGCTCGTGGTTGTCAGAAACAAATACTGTACTTCAGTTAGATAAATGTACCTTTATGAGTTAATCTTATGTCGATATTTTCCACCATGTAAAACTGTCTTTTCCTCTTGCATCTGCATTAGTTGAGGTGCTGGGATTTTGAAAGCAGGATGAAGGAAACTAGCAACTGAATTTACCACACTGATATTTTTGGGAACCTTGAGATTATTCTGTAGCTCCACATGGTCTAATTAACTTCTGGCCAAATAGCCTTATCCTAAGGATTCTTTGCATTGAAGCCGTACTTTTGAATCTGAGAAGCCATTAAGTAACTTGGGGAAAGACTTGTGAATGATGTGAAAACAGTCTGTGTGTGTTTAAATATACTTCTGGGGCAGCTTGTCTTCAGCTGGGGAGCTGTTGCTTTTCAAAATGCTCAGTGCTCCCAGGAGTGCTCCTGTATAAACTGGTTGAATAGTCCCTACACATGAGAGAGGGTATCAAATGTTGCTTCCATTCCTTCAAAAGGTTTTGTAGAAAATCAGAGGCCTTGTAGACTAGTAATACCTGGGCCTGTCTAGCAAATTAGCTGAGATTTAAAAAAACCAGTGTACTTAAATTATTGTATGGAAGGAACTAGCCAACATAAATAATTTAAAGAAGAGCTGTGTGCATTGTCACTTGCTGTGTTTTCAGTTTGGTAATTTATTGGTGTAAAATTTATGCATTTCAGAAGGTCTTACAGGTGCTTAAAGCAGAACAGGAAAGAAGGATGAGACAGAATCCTGTTGTAGATGATAAAACTCATAGCTGGAAGAGGCACAGGAGGAGGGGTAGAATCTCAATAGTTTGTTTTGGCGTATCTCAAGGCTTCCTATTACACAGCTGGATACACACAGACAAGTATGCTGAATGAACCAGGATGAGATATGAACTTGGGGTATCCATTAGTTCATATGGTCTAACTGTCAGTATTTATGATGCTCTTAAAAGGGTCAGTATGCCAGCTCTAATTGTCAGTTGGGACAAATTGGGCCTTTCGTCTTGTCTAATTTATTGTCATCTTATTTAGACAGTAGTAGCAAACCCTGGTTTTCTCTCCTCTGAATTCCTGGCCAGAACTGTTTGGCATTCTTCCAGGCAAACTAAAATACAGTTCAAAACAGCTTTCAAATTATAACAAAGTGCTTCAAAAGCTCTGTTGGCTTTTCATACTTTTTCCCAAATTTTGTAGGGAGAAAAACTTTTAGAAGTTGAATGTGTAGTATAGTTTCATCTCCAAGTTCATGATGAATCTTCAGCTAGACTTCATAACTGCTCAGACTGTCTGAAGCCAGACAGCTCTGTGTAGTTGAAAGAATTTGTGGATTAGCGTGGAATATGCCTCTCCTAAAGCGATCTACATCTGTGTGATTTCAGAACACGGGTGCTTTTCAGAATATAGGGACTTACATACAAAACTCTGAATGCAAGCCCATACACAAATGGTAGACTATGTATTTGATGCCAGTTTGTATTGTGTTAGGAGAATGTCTTGCATGACTTAATCTTGCCAAGCTCTATTCATAGCTTAGTAGTGATTTTGAGGGAATGTTTTTAATGTGCTCAAAAGAGAGGAAGAGAATAGGGGAGATGAATGACATAGTCATGCAGCAACCCAAATTATACTTTGCTCTGCAATTAAAAAAAAGGACAGCTAAATAAAATAACGTGTAATTTTAATGGTAAAAGGTAATTAACCTGGTTTTATTTGTACATAATGTTCTTATTTACTGTTTGCATGTTTACAGCTGTTCTTTCACTTACAAAGAGAACGTTCCTTTCCTGAGCACAGAGCCAGATTTTATGCTGCTGAAATAGCAAGTGCACTGGGCTACTTACACTCCATAAATATAGTGTACAGGTAAGTTTCTGAAATGTATCCCTGTCGGACTACCTGAAGTCATCAGATGGGAAACTAACTAAACAATTTCACCAGAACTTGAAGATCTTCTGTTAGTGACTGCTGTTTTGAATTAATAGGAGTTATTTTTTTTAATAGGGATTTGAAACCAGAAAACATTCTCCTAGATTCACTAGTAAGTATGTAACGTTATTTTTTTTTGTCTTCTGTGCTCTCTCACAAAGTCACTTGTGTGTATCCACATCTTGACCATGTTCTGTTTTAAAAATACCACTCTTTCTGAAACAGGGCCATGTTGTGTTGACGGACTTTGGACTTTGTAAAGAAGGCATTGCAAGTTCTGATACCACTGCAACCTTCTGTGGGACACCGGAAGTATGTTGGCAACTCTTGTGGCTTTTTCACTGGTATTTAATGACTGTTGACTAATGGCAATATTTGTGTAACTGGCAGATCACATGTTCTGGTTTGTACTGTTGGAGATTTGACGTTCTTTCAACAAGCTCTTCCATGAAACTAGGCCAAAGACAAGCTTCCCGCAGATCTGTTCCTCGTCCTCTTTACTAATACACACTGTCTCCTACTTAACTACCCACATCCCCATAACCTACCTCTTCCTTCCTCCTTTTTCTCAACTCTTTTTAAGCTTTCTGTTCCTTCTGTGTCTCCTAACTGCTCATTAGACATAGGACAGTTAGCTTGTGTGACAGCTGCAAGAGATTTGCCACTATGAATATACTTAACCATATCCTGCTACTGATCTTTAGTAAGTTTATAAGGACTTAATATCTGTGAGTCTTGAGCAGATTGTGCATATGTGTGAAACTGAACTCTCTGACAGAGTTTATTCAACTCTGTTGTCTCTTTTTAGTAAGAAAACTAGGCTGGAAAACTCAGAATCTGGAAGTCTTGAACATCTGTGTGGGATTCACTGAAATGTTGGGATTAGTGGCTTTAGTAATGAACATGCTTTTAAATTACAGAAAAGGCCTTTGAAGGCAGTGAAGGATGACTGAGGAGGAGTATTTAGCTGAAGCATTTGAACTCAAAAAAAAAAAAAAAACCCACAACAAACCAGGTCAGATCAACTTATCTAAGTTATGATCAGGGTAGGAATCCATAAAGCTGAGTGGTAAATGTGAGATGAAACAAAATTCATTGAATATTTTTGAAAGTTCAAAGGACAATGCGTAGAACACTGGTAACTGGATCTGAGAAAATCTGTGATTTTTATTTCCTTGTGTTCAGATCATACCTCTGGAGTTGCACAGATTGCAACATAAGAGGATGCTAATGCTGTTGTTTCATATCAGTTTTCAAAAATACCAAGACTGAACATAGAAGTTGTGTATTAGCTTTTCTAATCCAAGATTTAGATTCAAATATTTCATGGTCCTGCTGAAAGTGTAATGATCATCTTGATGTTTAGAAATGCCAAGTTGAATGACTTGGTGAGTTCCAGCACCTAAAAAGCTGAAATGACGTTGTAAAAGATTATGAAGTTGTTGCATTCAAAACACCTCAGCCACTTTCCATGCTCTTGTAGGGTCATTTATAGACAAATGTGTTACAGGGCACTCACAAAGTTTAAGACTGACTGACTTAAACTGAGTTTTGGTCTGTGCCTTGTCTGACAATTTTATTGTCTATTTTTAAGTTAAATTTCAGCATTTGGAATAATAAAGTGAGCATCCTCATGTTTTGAGAGGTTAGAAACTCTGTATGCCGTTAGATGGGGACTGAGAGGGTGATGATGCAGCTGTAGCCAGTTTATATTAGGAGACTATTATTTGTGATTACATATTATGAGGTGGCTGTCCTTGTGCTGAAATGCTGGCAAGCTCTGAGATGCCAAGTAGATTTCTTGCACAGCAGATGTAAATCAGTTATTGTCATTCAGCATTTACTGGCATCAGATGTTTATCACAGATCAGTTAAGTGATACCTATTTGATAAGAATCTCTAGTTCAGCAACTCCCAACTCATGCCCTCATTGAGATTTACAGTGTAACTTAATACAGGTCATACAGTTTCATAATAATAGTAGTTTTGAAACAGAAATCAGATCTTTCATTTTTATGTACTGGATGGGGAGCCTACAATTTGAGAATGGAAGGACAGGCACGGCTAGCAGCCAGCTTGCTGAGAGAAGTTGTGTCTGCAGCAGTGCAGCAACCAATCTGAAATGTAAAACAAGTTTCATAATAGAGGTAGCAAAATAGTTTGGCAAAACAACAGTGTGTGGGAGGTATTGTTTCAGTTGGGAAAACTACTGTTCTACTTTGTAAATGACCAGTTTATGACAAAAGGTTTGATGGACAAGATAAATACTTGGCAGTCTCTCGGTTGGTATGAAGACAACATTCCTGAAGGTGTTTACTGTGACGTGACTAAAACTTAAGGTTTTATTCTTGCTAGCCTAATGCTCTAAAATACTTTTTTTTAATTTTAGTATCTTGCACCAGAAGTCATTAAAAAGCAGCCCTATGACAACACAGTAGACTGGTGGTGCCTTGGTGCAGTTCTTTATGAAATGCTTTATGGGCTGGTAAGTACTTAATATGTGGGTGGCAGGGGTTGCTTCCCCCCCATCCCTTATATGAAGTAGCCTTGGATGTTGCTGAAGATGCTGACCTCTGCAAAATACTGATATATTCCTCTTAAGTAGATGAACGGTCTGTTCATCTACTTAATTAGCATTAGCACCTGTTTCTCTTGAATTTTGCATTGTCTCAGTGCAAAATGTCTAAAATTTTGCGTTCCAGTGAACAGCTGGACACTAACTCTGAAGACAAGTAGTCACCACTGAGGGCATGGGAGAGTAAAGGGAATTAGCAGTGGTAACACCCAATAAACACACCCTGACTTAGAAGTGAAGTTTTGCCAAATACTGGAATAAATAAAGTAAAAGTACTTTCTTTTTACTTAGGTGTCCCAGAATTTCCCTTAGCTTTTTCACTTCTTGATATGCAGCATTAAAGCAAAAAAAAATCCTACTATGCTGCTTCTAGTCATATGTAATCACTTTGGTGAGAGTCTGTTAAATTTTCTTGAGTTTTATCTCTTACCATAGAACTTTCAGAGATAAATTTGTGTTTGTTCCCCACTGAAATCAAGGGAGCTTTGAAGCTGGACAGCATCTGTGTCTGCTACTGAGTGTGAGAACATGTTAGAAGAGGAGGTGGGTGGGGAAGCTATGAAGTGTAAAGATCTGGCAATGGTGATGATGGAATGAGAAGCTAGTGCATAAGAAGAGGTAGACTTCTCACTGCTGGCCGTTTGTATTTCTTCTAAAATCACATACTGATCCGTGCACATGAAACAATGTCACATATGGCTTCAGATTCATGTATAACTTCTATTTTTTTTTTTAGCCTCCTTTTTATTGCCGTGACGTTGCTGAGATGTATGAGAATATTCTCCACAAGCCCCTAGTTCTGCGCCCAGGAATCAGTCTTACAGCCTGGTCTATTCTGGAAGAACTTCTGGAGAAAGATCGGCAAAGCCGACTCGGAGCGAGGGAAGACTTTGTATGTAACGTCCTAATTTATCAGCCCCTGCTTCATTTGAAGGGACATCACCAAATGTATGTGCACAGCATAGGTTTAGCAGTTGGAGAGAGGGATTGCTCTGTTAATGTCTCTCTTCATTTTCCTCATTATTTCTTCTTCAAAGACATGAGTGTGTTCAGTCCCTGAAAGCTGTTTGGGGTAGGAGATAAATGATTGTTGTGGGATACAAATATTTTAAGCTTGGTTGCTGCTGTTCCTGCCAGTAAAGGGAACACAATTCCTGTTGTAGTAGTCACCAAGGTTTATGAAAGTAGGTTTCACTCTTTGTACTGAAACTGAGAAATAATCAGAAGAAAATCTGGTAATGTCAGTTTAACTATCTACATAAAAACCAGCCCTCAGATAGAGGAACACAAATATGGGCAAACAGCAGCTCTTTTAGCCTGAAAATCATGGGAAATGTTTTCCCAGTGCAACCACACAAGCTTTGATTGCAAGAAGGTGATAGGACAGAGCGTAGGTGTCTTGAGGAATGATGTCTGAGTTCTAACCATTAATAGAGAGATCTTCATAGTCCTCTGTTTGCAGCTGTAATGTTAAGTAGCCTTTTGACCTTGTATCGGAGGATAGCTTGTATCTGAGCATTTAAACTATGATGTGGTACTTTCCCCACAGTGTGGAGCAAGGTGAAAGGGTGGTAGCATTTAGCACAGCTGTTAGCCACTTGGTAACATACTGCAGACTTGCTGAAGCAGCCACTTCTCAGACAACTATCCACATGGAAGAAAGTAACAAAGTTTTAAGGCAGGACCAAAGATCTTAAGGGAAAACATTCCTGCTCTGCAGTAGCACCTACTCCAATGTGGTTGATTTTTAAGGTTTAAAAGCAGAAAATATGATCTTAAAAGGAAACTAGTTTGTAGTTGGTAAAACCAGCAGTTAAAAGTTGTTAACCTGCCTTTACAGTTTTTATTACAAAGTAAACTGTGAATAAATTGATGGACTTCCTTATGTGCATCCAGTCTCAACTATTACTTACTGTGATGCACAGGGTGGATTTCTGAAACACCTAAAATCTTTTTTCCTTACTGCAGCTTGAAATTCAAAAGCACCCGTTCTTTGAATCTCTCAGCTGGACCGATCTTCTTCAGAAGAAGATTCCACCACCATTTAATCCTAATGTGGTAGGTGCTGTTCTAGTTCTTAACTGCCACATCTCTACCTTCCAGGGCTCATCTGTTTGCAAAGACCGTTTGTTGCAGAACAGGAACCCCCTAGTGCTGACTGGCCTTCTGAGCAGTGTTGATCTCTGTTTTACGTAGCCCTGTCTCATCTGCTCATTCCAGCCAAAGTAATGTTAGTTTTTGTGGGGTCTGAAGACCAAAGAAGCCTACAGATAGCCTCAGTATTTGAAGATTTGTCAAAAGACTGATTCTCTGCTTTTTTTTTGTAGTTATTAAGCCTTAGCTGCAGCTTTTCTTTATCCACCCATCAGTTTAAATTGCGTCAACTCGTGATTGCCTGTGTAAAAACTCAGGAAGGGAAGAAGGAGAGGCAGTTCTTCATAAAGCTACACCACATTTTGAGTTGGTTTGGTGAGGAATCACAGAACGTTAGGAGTTGGAAGGGACCTCGAAAGATCCACCCTGCCTGCCAGAGCAGGATCACCTAGACTAAATCACACAGGAACACATCCAGTTGGGTTTTGAATGTCTCCAGAGAAGGAGACTCCACAGCCTCTCTGGGCAGCCTGTTCCAGTGCTCTGTCACCCTCACAGTGAAAGTTCCTCCCTACATTCACATGGAACTTCCTATGCTCCCGCTGGCACCCGTTGCCCCTTGTCGTATCACTGCCCATCACTGAGAAGAGCCGGGCTCCGTCCTCCTGACTCTCACCCTTTACATGTTTATAAACATTAATAAGGTCACCCCTCAGTGCCCTCCAAGCTAATGAGACCCAGCTCCCTCAGCCTCTCCTCATAAGGTGTTCCACTCCCTTAATCATCTTGATTGCCCTGTGCTGGACTCTTTCAAGGTGTTCTATGTCCTCCTTCAACTGAGGGGCCCAGAGCTGTCTTCTCTCTGTAACTAAATAGTACTATGATCCAGTTACTAGGGGTCTTGCTGGGAGGGTGAGATATCATAACAGTACTGTTGCTACATGGGAAAAGGAGAATGAATTTGGAGTGATTAGGTTGGGGTGCTTTGGTGGATTCTGGGGTTGGGTTTTGGTTGGTTGGTTTGGGGTGGTGGTTTTGTATCTCCCTAGCAGTCATTTAAGAAATATGAAGAAGTGTCTGTTTCTAAGTTAGTAAAGATTTCTAGGCTTTGGCCTGAACTTCAGCCTAAAAAACCCCAAGCAGGCTTTTAGAAAACAATCTCACTGTTTTCAGGGATGCTATGGTGGGCTTCCTTAAATTTCCTGTACTTAAATGAGGGAGAACAACATAGATAGCATCAAGCATTAAATTTGAAATCTAAAGGACAAGCACAGGATTAAGACACGGTATTAATATGACAACTGATGGCTCTTTCTGTTTTCTAGGTTGGGCCAGATGATATTGGGAATTTTGATGCAGTGTTTACAGAAGAAATGGTCCCGTACTCTGTTTGCGTTTCTTCTGATTACAGCATTGTTAATGCCAGTGTCCTGGAGGCAGATGATGCATTTGTTGGCTTTTCCTATGCACCACCCTCTGAAGATATGTTTTCATAGGAAGTTAGAAGCCAGCTGTGTTTTGGAAGACTTGGGGTGAACTGAGATGTTAGGGTTATGGACACATTCCAAAATAGTGTAACTAGTGCCTCGGTTTTGTATGTAGGTTTGAAACCTATGAACAAACTTTCTCTGCTGTATAGGAGGAATCTGGGCATTTTTGGATGGCTTTGGGGTTTGAACTGTTTGTTCCTGCTGCAGAAAATATTTTTTAAGACCTTTAAAAAAGCGTTCTCTACATATTTTTTAAGCAAAAACACTGACTGTTCTCCTCAGTCCCTTCAAGTTTACATTCATACCTATCTAAGATTTGGCAGGCACAAACAGCAGCGAATTTAGTAAATTTATAAATGCTTTTGTACCTATTTACAGTGACTTTGTGCTTGAATTGTAACTATGCAAATTGTCTTTTGTATATCCTGGTTTAAAAAAGGTAAATGTTTCCCCTGTTGTATCAGTTTGAAATATATGTTAATTTACCTGTCAGCACTTAAATGAGGGATTAATATAATTTAAGACCAAGATTCTTTAAAGGACTTCTATAGAATGAAAAGTTAGTCATGTGAAACTGGATTGTTGAGCTTGCTGAAGTATCTATTCATTCTCTCAGCTAATGGGGGAATTACTCAAAGGATGGAGCAAATTAGCCAGGTTGATTCGATAACATTACTGATCAGGTGTTCTACTGTCCTTTCCTCCTTGAGATAAATAGTCTATATTTCAACTACATTAAAAATATTTTTGGTTAAAACTCTGATTTTTCCAAAGATAAAATATGCAATAATCACTGCTACTTTAAAACAGCTATCTTGCTTTGACCTTTTGGGGGTGGGTGGTGAGGGGATCATGCCAAATACTAGGGATTTTTCTCACAGGTTTATAGTTTGAAACACTAATGTTCCAAACTGATTGTATTTCAACATACATAGCTACTTGTCTTTGTGTTCTAGTTTGCACCATTTTTAAATCTTCACTTGCTATTGGGGGGAAAAACTGTAAATTAAGCTGGTAATTTTAAAAATGTGAAAAGCTGTCGTATTTCTCATAACATACACGTGTATGGACAAACTGATCATTCTGAACAATTTCTGTTTAAGGAAATTTTTTTAAACAATGCAAAAATTGACTGCAGTTACAGTGTATAAAAGCCTATCATAGTAGTAGTTTTATTATATATATTACATGTAAATAACAACTTATTTTTGTCTGTTACTTCAAAAACGTTCTCTGTTTTTTGTTCATAAATACATTCAGTTAAATGCCTTGATTTGAGAGAAGTCTAACACTGATTTAAATGTTAAATGTAAATATCTAAATCATCTAATTTTTTAACAAGAGCTAGCTAAGAAATGCTATCTGTATCACATCAAGACTGAGAATATTGGGGAAATGAGTGTATAAAACTACAATTATTTTAAAAATAATGTTATGTCAGCAGTGAAACATTAGACAAGTAGAACCTAAAACAGGATTCATTGCTTATCTTAAGAGGTATTTTCTATAGCACCATCTCCTGCACAGTACTTAAGTGATGCTGAACAGTTGCCACATGAGGTGTTGGAGGAAGCGTCAGGGTGAAAGTAGTAAGAATTGCCATTGGCATGGAAGGAAAGAAGGAACTGTGTCATCCTTGGGAGGAGGCTTGTGGCTTGGAGCTCATTTTCCATAGTGCTGCTTTTTGGAAATAGCTGTGCAACTGGTCAGGGCAACCAAGTACTACGCAAATTCAGTCCTTGAAGTTGTAATAATTTATTTTTTTAACCATAGGTCTTTCTGATGGACTGTAAAGCAGAAATTGATTGGAAGGAAGGAAGCATGCATTCTCATAGAGACTTTTTAATCTGCATACCCCCGATTGTGTGCTTCTGCAAGTCCCTTGTCCTTATGGCAAAGGAGCACATGCTGTACCTCCTTTCTGCCTCTCCCAGCAAGTGTGGTATTTTGGAGATAGGGAAAGAGAGGGGATACTTTAGAAGTTGCTGCTGTGGGAGCTAGCACTCCATTTAGTATTTGTCTTGTATTTTCAAGATGTCTGTATGTAGCTGCCTGTCTGGGTGATGGCTTTTGGCTTATCTATCTTTTTCTTTTTTTTTTTTTTTTAATTAAAAGATGGCAGTGGCAGTTGGAAATTGGCTATTGTTGGAGTTGGCCATTGTGAAATGCCATTGTAGATCAGGACTTCTGAAGCTAACAGACTGTGTGCAACATCAAGCAGTAAAGCCTCAGAGTACTTCTATACCTGGTACTTGTGTTCTGCATCTCTCTGGGTTTATGATGTTGGTTTTCAAAGCCAGCAGGCAGGGTTCAGAGTGTAGTAGCCCCTTTGCCCACACTAAGCCAGAAAGTGAAATCTGAACCACTGTGGTAAAAGTCTCAATGGGTGATGGTTGAAGAACCTACACAGGAATCACCTGTGGTACTTCCCCGTTTTGGTATAAATAATAAAGGAATGTAAAATTTGCCCTTTTTTGTTCCTACTGCAGGGGCTTTTTCCTGTCTGTAGCAAAGGGCTTGTTTCTTCTTGCTGGCTCCTGTGTCTAGTAGGCCTACTCTCCTGGTGCAGTGGAAAGCAAAGGAAGGGTGCTGCCTTTGTGCTCTCTCCTTTTGGCCTGGAAGGAGTGTGAGACACAAGGAGAGGCGCTGATGGAAACGTGTGGCACTTGTGAAAACATGAACTGAGATACAGCAGACAAAGGGAGCTGAGGGGTGCTGCCCTGGGAGGTAAGTTTGCGGGTGTCTGGCATTCGAGAGACTGTGCTTAAATATGCAGTATTTATTAATAAAAGAAAATGGCCTTACGTTGTCTTTCAGTACTTTCTTATCGTGTCAGCGCACGACCTTTTTCTCTTGGGCCGCGCCTTGGCCTGTGGCTGCGGAGGGCGGGCGGTGGCGCCTTTCCCGCCCGGGCCGCGCGGTCTCGCCGCCTGCCCCTGACCCGCCCAGAGGCGGTGGCTGAGGGGTGGGAAGCGGCCCCCCTCACCCTGTCCTACCGCTGCAGGGTTCTTCCTTAACGCCTCGGAACGGGCTCTGTTTTAGCTCCCCTGGGGGCACGTCAGCGGCCTCGTAGGCAAACGACGCGGCCGTTCCCCGCTGCGGCGCGGGCAGCCTTGTTGCCCTCGGTGCCCGTTGCTGCTGACGCGGCGGCGCTGAAGAGCGAACAGCGCCGGCCAGGCTAGTGGGAAAGGAAAGGGCGCTGAGGGCAGGAGGGCATTGTTCATTGCAGTAGCCCAAGCGGGGCTAGCTGGCTGCAGGCTCACGGATTAACTCGGTCACCCGGGTAGTGCATCAGTCAGGCGTTACTTTTCTGTGTGCAATCAGACTCATAGAATGGTCTGAGTTGGAAGGGACCTAAAGGATCATACAGTTCCAACCCCCAGGCAGGGCCACCAACTTCCAGGCATGATCTAGACCAAGGGTGCCCGGGACCCCTTCCAACCTGGCCTTGAACACTTCCAGGGATGGGGCATCCACCACTTCTCTGGGCAACCCATTCCAGCACCTCACCACTCTTTCTGTAAAGAACTTTCTACTAATATCTAATGACCCGGGCCATAGCAGAGCCTTCCTCCTAATGTTTGGTGTCCTTTCCTTCCAGCCCACAGGGCCCAGGCAGGCATGGTAGGTGTGTATTTGATTAATCCCTTCCTGCTGGATGTTCCAAGGGAAGGAGCAGGAATTATGTAGGAGTAATTCTACAGAAACTAAAGCAACAAAAAGATATGTGTACTGTAAATTCTCTTTGAACTTGTCTGTAAAATTTGCTACTTCTGGCACTAAACACATTTACAGCGTACAATTCTCAGCTGGCAGTTGTGCTGCTGCCACACAGGTATTCAGTTACTCCTCTCTTGGATGTTGATCTGTTGGCACTCCCAAAGCCAGTTTTGTAAACTCCTACAGGGCAGCTTCCATATGATATGAGCCTTGTGCCCTCATCAGCCCAGTAACTGTGTGTCTTGTCCTTTACCAGGTAGCTAAGTCTGGTTTTGAAGATTTAAGTGGTGTTTCATATTGGTCGTCTACAGAGAGAAACAAAGGAAGCTTAATAGAAGAAAATCTGTAAGAGAGCAAAACAGATACATATGTACAGAATACTGTATTTTGTCTTTAGTAATTCTTCCTCTAAATTCAGCGAAGTAGTGTTTCATGGTACAAGATTCTACTTAAAAAAAAAATTTTTAAAAGGCAGACTTGTGGATAAAAGACAAATGAAAATAGCACTGAAGTGCATGGTCAGCCTCTAAACCTTATCTGTAGTTGCAGAAGTTTTCTCTTGGGGAATCGGAACTGGTCTTATCTGTACATGGATAGAAATAAATGTTTGCAAGATCAACACCTTAAGCAGGTGCTACAGGAGGTAACACCATGTAGAAAAAGCAGATTTGAAAAAAGAGAATAATGTTGCCTGGCTTAACGCTTTCAACTGCCTTCAATTTTAAATTTGACCTGTCAAATTTAAGTCTTACTTTTGATGCCAATAAAATAGAAAGGGAAGGTTAACTTCGTGGTTGGGGAATTGGGCAGTGAAGTAATTCACTGAGAAAGGAAACACTAGAGCATTCTTCAGGAATTTACTTTGGGAACGTAGCATGCTTCAGCCACTGGAAAGAACCTTCTATTGAATTTCAAAAATGCTTAATTGCATGGTTTGGAGGAGTGGCTATTTTAACTGTGTATGGCTTTATTAATGTATACCTTTGTTAGAATTGTAACATGGCCGGTTCTAAGGCAATTCCTTCACAGTTTATTCCAACATTTTGATAAAGACTGCAAAGATCTTTCTTCGAAGATGCATCATGAAATACAGAAAATGAGGGAAACGGCCCTTGTGTACCTTGACAGAAGTGGTGGCCTTCAGAAATTCGTGCACGACTGCAAAAGATACAACGGTATAACTTACTCACTAGGTAGACTCTTAAACTGAGAAGTAACCTTACACACATCTCCGTTATTTAAGATGCTTTCTTCTCCTACAGACTCCAAGCAAAGTTATGCTGTTTATCGTTTTGTTATTTCAATAAATCCTTCTGATGTTGCTGAGCTGGATGCGACTCTTGGAAACTGCATTCTTCACAGCCCCATGCAGGCTGCACGGGTTTTTCAGTCGGTAAGTATATACTTACAGCCAAGAGCAGGCAAAAGTTACCCCTTATCTCCACTAGATGTTCTTTTCTAAAATAGAATGCTTTTTCAATTACAGGTTTGTTTCATAGCTATTAAGACATTATCATTAATTGAACAACTGCAGACAGAGGCCCAGGTGAGCCTGCATTGTTTTTCTCCACTTAGATCTTAAAAGTTTTAAGTGTGGTGAAGTGTTAACAAGTGCTATGTTTATATTAACTTTCCATTTTCCCTCTGGTTGTAGTATTACTTGCAATTAAAATAGCTTGAAATCTCACCCAACCCTATCACGAGAATTTCAAGCTAATTAATATGAAACCTAATGACTCTTGACACTTTATGCCTTTCTGCTTTGGTTTATTTTAATACCTATATATGTCACATTGTGTGTTTGTCCAGTGAAGTAAAGTGGCTTTAAATAAAAATATTTACAGTACTAAGGTGATTGTGTCTCTTGTTAGGTTAGTGTGCTGCTGAAGCCAACACATTTACCACCTTTACCAAGTTACGTTCTGAGTCTTTCTGCGTTTCCCTTTAATTACACATCTCAAAGATTTTATATGTGTGAAGGAATAGTGATTGCAATGGGAACTGTAACAAAATACACACAAGGAGCAAGATTTCTTTGTACTGAGGAAACCTGTCCATTTTCTGAAGGTAGTTAAAAAAAACCAAACAAAAAACCAGCTCTTTAATAGTTTTCATGACCTAACAAAGATTAGAAACTTAGCCTGAAAGAGATATTTTATTAATTGAAATCAATGGGCCTCATCAGTGGTTGCTCAGCAGTCTTAAATGTTTGGGGAGCATAGCTATGCCAGCAACCCATTTTCCTAATGCTGAACCTAGTTTATATGAGAAAAGATGTGTCACCAATTTAATTCAATAAATTATCTGAAAGGAAAAAAGCTAAGCTAGTAGCATACTTCTTTTTTTTTCCTTGGAAACTGTTTCTGTTTATATAAAAATGTCACAGCACAGTACACTTAGGAGACTGGCAAAAGCTTCTAGCATAGAGTAAGTTTACTTTAATGAGTATCCTGCTTCTGTGGAACTACTTCTTTGAGTAATGTAACTTAAGTGCTAATATTGTTGCAGGATTAGGCAGTTTTGTTTGCCCCTTCCTGTAATAGGGACAGTAACATCATAAAAGAGTGAAATCCCAAAGTTAGTAGTCTGTGAAATAAATTGCAGTGACATCTTTGAGGGAACACACCTCTGGTAGTGAAGATCTGTATTCCATGTCATTTCCATGCAAAGCAGAGGCAGCTGTAAGCCAAGCCAAGCTGTTCCACGTGGAAATGTGCAATAGGGAATTTTGCCACCTCGTGGTCCTAGAAATTAGTGGAAGCCTGTATCAACATAGGGCTTGTCTGAAGAAACACATGATAAACTTGGAGTTTCACTGCCCAGTATTTTAATCACTTCTGTTCTTCATGGGAAATGTAAATTGAAAGCCATGTCCTCGTTTTGTGTTTGGTAAATTACTGTTGAATTTTTTTTTAAGGCTTTAGGTACATAAGAGTGCATCTGCCTGGAGCTACAGAATCTGCCACAGTGAGGAATGATTTTGTGTGTAGTCTCTGTTCTTCACCACTGCAGGAAGACATGAAATTTAGAGTACTTGGTGGTAGGGTCTGTGTAGTTCTATTTTTACATCTGGTAAATGTACTTTTACATCTGTTAGATGTATTTTTACACCTGTCAAAACTCTCTTAGTTCTAATACACGATAAGTAAAGTTTAAGTCGGAAAAGCCCCAAAATACACCAGTCATTTAAAAAAAACACAAAAGCTATACTGTCTCCAAGAGAACTAACCTCTTCTTTACCTTTATTTTGAAAGATAAACAAATTGTTGAAATGATTGATGCAAAAGTTCTTAACACTTTGAAAGGATATTCCAATGCTGAATCACACTGTAGGATTCAGGCGTTTACAGTTTTCTTGAGAGGTAAGCTGAATTCCAGAGCTTTGTCAAAAATATTTTACATTGAACTGTAATAATCCCTTGCATTTTCCTTGTGGGTCCTGTTTCTCTGGATAAAATGGTAAAAGTCATAATCTGCACTGTGGTTCTTTAGGAAAAATACATTAAATGAGCTGGGTGACAAGAGAGCGGTGGGGGAGGATGCATGACAACGCTTGTTTTTTCCTCCTCCCTTCAGCCACACAGCTCTGTACTGACTTCATGCATTTCAACATCCTTCCTCAATTTAGCCATTTCCCGCATTCCATCAGGATTTTTGGCTTCTGCCACCCCCTTCTGCTGCAATCATCAGATGATTTCTAATGTGAATACCCAACTAAACCCACAACTCACCAACATACTTCCATGAATTCCCTTCGCCCCTCTAGCCCTGACTTTCCAAAAGTCTGTGGAATTATATACAGTTCATATCTGGAAAACTAAATAGCTCCAAGATAATGCAAAACACTTAAAAAACAACACTATGTGTGTTTTGTTGTGAGCCAGAATCTGAGAGCTGTGCAGGCCCTCAATTTCCACTGGCGTCACTGATTGGTGAGGTTAGGCAGGGTCCCACGCTTGAGATTCTAATTTGGTTGGACCTAATTCTAAATCCCGAAGAATGTGAGTTTTTAAAAAATAAGATGCACAGAAATACAAGGGTTTCCAAAGCTCTTTATGCATCCTCTTGAAATCTGATTAGTTTGGATCTGTTTTTTATTGTGGGTTGTTGGGGTTTTTTTCTCTCTCTAACATTCTATAGGGCAGTAATGGATAACGGTGTCACCACAGGTTTTGGTGCAGGAACATGTACTTGCAAGCAACTGTCCATTTTCTTTCCAATGCAGAACTAAGTGCATTGAATCATCCTTTTTTCTTGATTTAAGTGCATTGCATCATCCTTTTCTCTTTATCAGGAATTTACTTCACCTCAGCCAGCGTGTTGCCTTTATGTTTTGCACTAATTACAATGGCATGCTTCATTTTACTCTAGTCCATTACGGTGAACCTGGCATCCAGCTGTTGTTTTCTGCAATTAATTAATAAAATTGCAATAATTTTTTAAGAAAATAATTTGTTTTCACAATGTAAAGAAAAGTTTTCTAACCATCTTTTTAAAACTGGGTTTATGCCCTAACCCAGTTGCTGCAGGTTACTCTCTCCCCTTACCTTTCCCACCCACATCTTTTTTTTTTTTTTAATTTCTAGATGAACTGGCCAATAAAATGAAAATGGGAAGCCACTACAAGATTATAGGAATTCCAGCTTGTGTACAGCATGGCTTACAAGCTACAGCATGCATAGAAGTCAATAGTATACAGCTCTGTAAATCAAATGGTAAGAAGTTTTCATTAGAAGTTGACTAAAAGAGTTGGAAAACGTTCTAGAACAAAATTTTGAGAATTAGTAGAGTTTTCTATTACCTGGAGGTCCAGATTACAAAGCCACTCTGGGACTTGGCTCTAACAGTGTGAAATGTATGCTTGGTGCTATCAGAGAATACAGGGTTTTGCCCAATCTCCTGCACTAGGAAACTGCAGTTGTTTACTGCACTTCAACTTCTCTTTCCAACCTCTCCTGTCCATTGGAAGACACATGGGAGTCGTATGTTATGTGAACCTGACATTTCAGTCTGTTAGTCCTTTCTTTAGTCCATCAGTTTTAGCAGTGTGTCTGATACCTTTATAGTAGTAAAATTAGTAGTGTCAGGTGTTTACATTCTGAATTTGTGGTTACTACATAAACATGTAAGTTCTTTGTAGGATTTGCATCAAGACTAGAATGGTGATTTGTTCTAATACACCTGCATAGCTCTATCATAGAACCATTAAGGTTGGAAAAGACCTAGGAGATCATCTAGTCCAACTGTCCCCCTACCACCTATTATACTACTAACTAAACCATGCCCCTAAGTACTTCATCCAGTGTTCCCTTGAACACCCAGTGACTCCACCACCTCCCTGGGCAACCTGTTTCAATGCCTAACCACTCTTTCTGAGAAGAAATCTCTCCTAATTTCTAACCTCAACATCCCCTGGAGCAACTTGCAGCCATTCCCTCTTGTCCTGTTGCTAGTTATCTGGGAGAAGAGGCTAACCCCTAGCTCATCACAACCTCCTTTCAGGTAGTTGTAGAGAGCAGTAAAGTCTCCCCTGAGCCTCTTCTCCAGACTGAACAGTCCCAGTTCCATTAGCTGCTCCTCATACAACTTGTAAGTGGTTGTTAACCCATACTTTGTTTTTCTTAGGTCCTTCTTTTGTTGGTGAAAATTTTAAGTATCTGTTCTCACTGACTTCAAGTTCATGTTGGAGGTTTACTGCCATCCTTGCCAGTATCTTTGCTTCTCAAGTTGTCCCACCAGGCACTTACAATACCCTTAAACTTGCAATATTGCTGAGTCTAGTGCAGACGTGTGAAAAAGAAAACGCAGATTATCTGGATCTGTTGATTGTGACAAGTGACACACTAGTAATTGATAGGTAAGGAGATGCCTTATTTTTTTAGGTAACTTAGAATTAAACATGCAAGTATTTATGAAGATAATAGGATCTGAATTACATTAAAGAGATGGTATTTTAGAAGAATAACAGGGTTCTGACTTAATAAAAACACTGTTTTTATCCCTGTGACACTTTTATTTCTTTCAAGTGATAAATTTAGATCAGAACTTCACTAATAATAAACCCCTCTCATAACGATTGCTGTTTAGCAGAGCTCAGACAAAGCATTCTTCTCAAATCAAACCTGAAAACTGTCCCAGAACCTAGTAATGACAAAAGCAAACAGCTCTGCTTTTCAAATCCTGTGTCACTTTAAGCCTTTTCATCACCACTTCCCAGCTATTGGCATTTTCAGTTAATAAACAGAGTGTGAACAAATAGCACTTTGTCACTCTTTGTCATAAAAACTACATTGATGAGGTACCAAACATCATCTGCATCTTTACATGTAGGTCCTAAATGTGGCTGTCTTAATAAAACCTTTTTTGTATTGATACATTTTATGTACTCACCCCCTCATACAACACTTAAAGTACAAGATGCTCAGTTTTAAATTTACATTAACATAAGCAAAATTGTGTTGTCTTTCCTCAGCTCAAAACCAGGATTCATTTTTATTTTTGAAAAAGTTCTTTGAAAGTGACATGTATTTTGTTCCCCTTTGAGCTCTTCAACAAATCAACCACAGGCTGGTTTGGGTTGGAAGGGACCTCAAAATCCATCTAGTTCCAACCCCCCTGCCATGGGCAGGGACACCCCCCCACTAGTCCAGGCTGCCCAAAGCCCCATCCAACCTGTCCTTGAACACTGCCAGGGAGGGGGCAGCCACAGCTTCTCTGGGCAGCCTGTGCCAGGGCCTCACCACCCTCACAGGGAAGAATTTCTTCCTAATGTCTAACCTAAACCTACCCTCTTTCAGCTTGAAGCCATTGCCCCTTGTCCTGCCACTATACTCCCTGGTGAACAGTCCCTCCCTCACTTTCCTGTAAACCCCTTTTAAGTATCAGTAGGCCATAATTAGGTCTCCCCAGAGCCTTCTCTTCTGCAGGCTGAACAAGCCCAACTCTCTCAGCCTGTCTTCATTAATATTTTGTTGTGGAAAAAATACTTTCTTAACCATTGCAAAATGTAGCTGTAGAAATTCAAATTTGAAAAAATGTGGGCTGCAGAGTTGGCTTTTTTCCTGGGTTAAATGTAAGAATTCGTAAGAGAAATCATAGGAACTTTGAGTGCTTTGAGAATCAAAACATCTGGTTACTAACAGCACAGTTGCCCACTGTGAAACTTGGTCAGTACTGTCTTGCATGTATTTTATAGTCAGTAGCCTGTAGGCATTTCCTACATCACAGAATCACAGAATTATCAAGGTTGGAAAAGACCCAAAAGATCATCCAGTCCAACCATTCACCTATTACTACTAGCTCCCACTAAACCATGTCCCCCAATACAACATCCAGTCATCCATCATATTCCTCTTGGCATGATAGCCATTTTATTAATACCAGTTTTAATTAATAATTGCCTCAGTTATTTATAGTAGGATAAATCATGCTCGGAGGTCTTGAAAACATCAGCCTTTGACTGTGGAACCAGACAACGTGCTGCTGAAGAGCACAGGCTGGGGGATGTAAAGGAATCCTGTGTCCACTTTCTCAGAAAGAACTGGGTGTTAACACAGGCAGGCAGAGCTTGCTGGTTCCCAGATGCCCAGGATTACTAATCCTCTACCCTTTCAAATCACTATTTCTCTAGAATAGAAACAGGGCTTAACAACATGGGGTTAAAATACAAGACTACTGTGATTACTCCTGTTGCAAACCATGATTGCCTCACACCTTCAGTCTGTCAAAGACAGTCCTGTTAGCAGTGGCTGGGCAGAACACTGGGGCTTTTACCTTTGTATTCCAAGCTACTTCAAGCATTTGGTTTTGACACTGGTTTCACGTTAAGGGCTTTTTGCTATTTCCCAGTGAGTGTTAACACAGACAAGTACCATTAAGCACAGTATGGTTGTTTTTCAAGCTGAATAATAATTTATGACTGACAGAATTATTTACTCCTCTAGGCTTCTGAATTACAGCTTATGTCTTCTGCCTCGTGGCATACGACACCCACCTTCCAGTGAGATCTTCCCTTCTGTGTCCAAAGATACACATGGAACTGGAAGCGCTAGTATCCAGGCTTGCAGTGCTGTGCTGGCAAAGGGTGGTGTCTGTTACATAGGAGACTTATCTTCATATAAAAAGGATAAACTTGAGCTCCTACAGTCCGGTAATGTCACACCTACTAACCAGTGAGGGGACAGAACAAAACAAATGTGCAAAATGATGGCTGGGCTTTTTCCTCAAATGCTGGGGAAATCCATTAGCTATTTTTAACAAATCCACTTGAGAAACAAGGACAAAAAAGGTCCTGTCAGCTACAGGCTACACTATAGTGATCCACTGATTGACAGAACAATTACTAGACAGCAATATAGGTGTATTTGTCACACTTCTTTAGGCAGCTAGATCATAAATTGTAGGCTTCAGGCACTCATATACACATTCCTCAGGTCTGCCAGTGTGGAAATGCCAGACTCATGCAAAAAGTCAGGATTATGTATTTATTATGACAATGTGGGAAGTAGAATTTATAGTTAAACAAGATCAATTACATGATTGACGTATTTTGTCCTATCCTAGTGCTAGAGAGCAGAGCAACAACAGTATTCATTCCTGGGAAGAAGTATGGAGAAGAGGCTGACCAACAAGTTACCATTTCAGTTCAGACCAATTTTTGGTCTTTTGTAGATGTGGATTCTTCCTCAAAGAAACACATCCAAAAGGATAACTTTTTAATTGGACAGATGGTAATGCATGTGCCTCATTATGCCAGTAACTGCACACTGTTGCAGTCATTTGTGTTTATGGTTATTTCAACTTAGAAAATAATGAAAACAATGTTAGTAATTCCCAAAGTCACAACTTACTTGATTTAGTCACCTCCTAAAATAAGCTAGCTTTCCTAAAAGGAGGTGGCAATTACTATATTCAGAATAGCTTCTGACAAATAATATTGAAACCAAGTTTTACTGCATATATTACAGCTAATTCATTAGATAATCTTGCAGGACTCTAGATCTATGGATATCAAAACAATTCAGACCGCATTTTTTCCCCCCAATGCTTCTACAAGTCAAAAGGCCAAAATAATTGTTACATAGTATAATCAAAGAATCATAGGCTGACTTAGGTTGGAAGGGACCTTAAGACATCATCTAGTTCCACCACCCTGCCACAGGCAGGGACACCCCCCACACTAGGACACTGCCCAAAGCCCCATCCAACCCGGCCTTGAACACTGCCAGGGAGGGGGCAGCCACACCTGCTCTGGGCAGCCTGTGCCAGGGCCTCACCAATTTTGTTTCTCTGTGTCCTCCCTTTAGGATATGAACTTGATTCCATCTAACCTTCTAGATGTTTTTGGGCTTTTGATATACAATGAGTTCCCTTCGTGTCAGGTCTCTTCTCTGGTGCATCACATCTTGAAAAAAGCCGTTAATCCTGAAGCCACGCTGTACGAAGTCTCACAGCAGTTCAGAATGCAGGATTATGAGGAGGTAGAGATACTACCCAGTAATTCAGAACTGCACTATACTTGGGAATATCATATTATTTCTGGAATCACATTCCAATTGCTTAGTTTTAAACCTGTTAATACCCACTTCCCACCCTTTCCCCCTCCATATTCCCAGTAGCACTCACAGGATCACTGATGCAATTAGCTTTAGCTCTTTAAAAGAGCCAGCATAATAAATTGCTTGCTCTTGTTTCTGAAAAACATACTGGGTTAACATCCAGAATGGATCTCCAATACACACTTTTGTCAAGAACAGTTTACTGTCAGTAGTAAAAGTTTATATTCCATTCTAAATAAACTGTCAGTATCTCTCATACAATTAACAATGATTCAGTTTAGTACCTGAGAACTACCCTTATGCATAGCTGAGCAGTGACAACTTGCTTTATATATTAAAAGTGCATGTCCTGTCTCTAGTTTATTCTGTTTGCTAAGAATCTTCATGTTGAGCTGAGTTCAGAAGCAGAGAACCTCATTCAGGGTTACTATCTTGCAAGTCGCAGAGTGAGAAGAGATTCTGTTCATGGATCAACACTATCAGCATCTGCACTAAAAATTTTGTAGGTCCTACTTTTCATGGTAAACATTTACATTTCCAATGGAAATTGTGCTAACCTGCTCAAGAGCTTGTTAAGTAGAAATGAAGACAAGTCTTAAGTTTTGAAAAGTTCAAGCATAAAGAATCTTATTTACCTTTTATAAATACCATTTATTTTATATATTGATGTTGTAAAGTACAAAGAACTCTGCCAGGCAAAAGAAATTATTTAATACACAACTATCCCTATTAAAGCTATCTATAAAACAAAAATCAGATTTAAATTATCACAGCTTTGTGTCATGCAAGCCACAAATGTATTACCACTAACATGCCAAGTTCCACTGCTTTCATAGGACAAGTCATGCATAACAACACAGCCTTTGTTGGTGATGAGTGTAGGACACACCTAAAGTACAGGGAAAACCCACTCCAGGGTTAGCTTCAGTTTACAGAAGTGCTTCAAACAGGGCACTACATACTGTGTTCCTGCCTGCAGTATTTTTTATTTCTGACCTGCTTCTGTGCCTCTCTCAGGATTTCACTGTCTAAGGCTCATACCAAACTAAGTTTAAGGAGGAAAGTACTTGAGGAAGATGCATTGATTGCCATTTTGTTACTCGAATCATCCCTTACCCTAAAACACGGTAAGTAGCATAAACCAGCCTTTAGTCTTGGTTACATCACTTTCATATTTTGGCAGTTTGAAGGAAGTTTTGTCAGCTGCTTGCAGTAACAGTTAATTTCGGATCAAAGTCCAGGATTTCCACTGTTTAAGACCAGTATCAGAAAAGCCTTTCAGCTGACTGCAGCAAGTCTCAGTGCTGTACGTAACCAGGCCTCAGGCCAGCACCAAGCCCTCATGCTTTATGTGTGGTAGCACTCCTATAACATTGGTCCAGGTTCAACAACAGACAGATTTCCCTCCAGAAGGAAAGAGAGGACACAGGTTGAGGGTGATTGCTTTGTTTATCTAATAGCACCAGTCACATTTGTTCACACACAGGCTTTGCAGTGAGACAATGATGAGGCAACATTTACATGGTAACATACAAGATTGTGTTACTACATAGTGTCAGTTTTTTCTCCTTTGAAGTTGTAGCAAGAGTTTATCAAGTCTTTTAGCATGTCTTGGTTTCTTCTCTCCTAGGCAAGTCTGTATTATGCATAGCACCAAATCCTGTCTTTCCATTTGACCTCAGTGATGAGCACAGCCTACAACAGAGAGATAGTTACCTACGGCAGTGTCACCATCAACTCCTGAAGTTTATTGGTGCATATGGCCCAGGAATTCACACTAACACTAATGAGGAGTGAAAATTCCACTTACAAGTAAAGCCTGAAGCTTCTACTTGAGCCTTTTGGGAGGCTGCAGTTAAAAACACACACCTGGAAGTTTTCTGTGTTTTAAGAGTGCAGTGGTGTTCTGTGAAGGAATGGAGCTGGTGAGGTTCAATCGCAAGGTTTGGGGAGTGGTGGTTGGAGGCAGGAGTGATGCCTTCATCATGGAATACACCCACAACCTGAACTTCTTTTCCTTGCTACCACTGTTCACCCACAGTGAAGTGACAGGTTTTGAGACAACTACAAGTAATAATTAAGCCACTTTAGAATCGACTGCTTGATTTAAACTATGTTAACTCTGTGCCATTCTCTTGTGTTGCTTTTCTAATGTATCACCTGAGTGTTAATAGTTTGAAGTACATTAGAAGTCAGGTTTTTTTAGTGTGAGTTAACTTTCTTAAATTATTATTCATGTTCTAAAAGGTATACAAGTATCCCCATACTGCTTGACGTTCTGCATCTTAGTTTTACATGACAGGAACATAATAATAGACCAGAATTCCTGTGTGCTCCTGCAAACAGAAAATAAACCAGTACTTCAGCAGTACTTCATACAGACTGCAGGGGATAGCAGAACCCTACAGGAACAGCAAAAGAACATTACTAGACAACCTGGTAGGTAGGCAGCTCAGTGAGTTCTACTCTACCTCACTGCAAAACCAAGTATAAGAGTGGCATGGTAGATGAGATAAGAGTCTGTTGCTCCAACTGTGGACCTTCTATTTTATCAACTCCAAGACATGACAGTAGGCAGAACACTGAGCAAGTTTTACATCCGGGTCTGTGTTCATAAAAAAAGCAGGAAAAAAAGTGTACAGACTTCCTGTCAGATCTGGACAAGCTGAATACTGAAGGTCTGGTGTGAACTCCTACCCAGGATGCCACCCAGCAGGATGGTGATGCTACTGCTATAGCCTCAACAAAAACAACCCACATCACTGAAAACAGAATCTAAGGTTTTATTCCTACACACACTGCCTTGGAAATAAGCAGAAAAGCTGCCACCACTAACACTGTAACTCATTTAGACAAGGTGACACACTTTTTCTACATATTTTAACCCTTGATTTATTCAGTTTTGCTCAGTTTGGTACACCTAAACATTCATGCCAAGTTCTAAGTGTCCCCACTAGGCTGCTTGCCTTTCTAAAGTGACACTCTTACCTGAACTCCATTTCAAGAGTATTCACAGATTTCCAGTAAACAGCTTCTCCTCTGCTTTACAAGTGAGCCAAGCAGTATATCTGAGAGCCAGAAGGGCCATGAAAGCATTTCCAGTGCATTACAGCTCCACATTTCAGGTTGCTGTTTTGAAAACAAAATAAAGATTCAAAATAAGTTAGTCATATTTCTGTATGTTTAATCAATCTTATGCACAGTTATTAACTTTACTGGCATTTCAGATTTAAAGATACTCATCAAAAAAGAGTCAGATGGGTAAACGGCAAAGATTTCATCATTATGCCAGCAAGATTACTTCTAGAACAGGTTTAAACAGAATTCTTTACAAATCACAATTTTTGACAAGCATTATAAAGGAGTGCACACCCTCAGGGAAAACAATCCTGCAAAACCACAGCTTTTTATCCTTCCCCCTCAGTTTTATCCCTCCTCCCCAGTTCCTCCCATGAAGTTTTAAGCGAAAACTAGAAGACTGGCAGCAGTACCACAAGCAAAGGGCAGCAGACTCGGTCACTAGTCCAAGTTAGTGTCCTTGACTGACCAGCCACACCTTCAGCTGCTGTAAACCAGTTCAGCTCCAGGCAGCAGCAAACAGGGCCAGTTGGGGCCTTCACCAGCCAGCCTAGCTCACTGGAGCCGGAGTAACAGAGTATCACAGTAACAAAGCAGCTTACCTTCTTCAACACCTGTACTTCCAGAAGCAGAGGGAGTCTGGTGTTGGCTGTGTGTGCATACAGGAGGCTCGAAGACAGCGGCTAAGTTCATCTGACCTGTCATAGCAGCTTTAAAATAATAGGCAAGATCAGAAATGATGGCAACAAATCAAATTGGAAAAGCCTTACTAATTAGCTGGCACATCAGATACAACATTGCTCATCACAAAATTCAGCTGGGTAAACGGCAAAGAGTTATCATCACTATGCCAGCAGTAGGCTCCTGCCTGCAGTACAAGTGCTGTGACTCTATCCAGGTATCAAACAGAAGGGACTGCTCGGTGTCTCTCAAGAGATGTGCTCCTACACACCAGAGCAGGACCTTGTTTAATGGTTAGGCACAGAATGGGTTTGGGGTTGCCAGGAGCACAGCAGCTCTTTGGGCACAAACATGCCAGCCCCTCCCTGTTGTTATATCCAGGCTTCAGATGCCAACTGTCTTTCTAGAGGAAGGGCAACTGCCATCGTTTCCCTTCCCTCTGGAATACACTCCAACAGACTGACGGAGATAAGTGCCAGTAGGGGCAGTGATTTGTACGCACTGCTTTTCACCTCAAGTCTCTTGCTTCAAACTAGCACCTGCTAATTCTTAAAAGCAGAAGCCTTGGTTTTATCCCCAGTTAAAAACTCTGTCCTCTGATCCTTTCACAACCCCTCCTCCTTTCTTCAGGATTCTTGGACTGCACCTGCTTTGTTGTGGGGAGCAAGTCTTAGAGGTTTCATATCTGTCCTAATACCTTTCATTAGAATTTCACCCTCTTAACCCTACAGGCAAACAGTCACAGTCCTCCTTGTTCCATCTGTAAGGGAATTTGCAAGCCCTAGAACAGCTTCAGAAATACAGATGTAGAGTTCAGGAGGCCTTCTTCAACATTAAGTACAACAGGAAATAATTACTTCTTTAGCTCCAGAATTCACATGACATCTTTCTGCTTGCAAAGTAACAGCATGGCAGCATCGACATTAAACATTCCAAAGCTGGAAACAAACTCATCTCTCAACTTCACTTGCTGCCTGAAACAACAAAGAGAGATAAAAGGCATTTGATTCTGAGAGCTCCTCTGCTAAGCCAGCAGCCCAGAGCATGTTTACTCGGGGAACGTAATCCAGTTAAAGGAGGAACATGCTGGGCAGCCTCACACTGCTGGTACTGCGGTCACCTGGGGAGGAGAGTACAGGCAGCACCAACTGAGGTCAAGGTTAAACAGAGACATGGCCCCTTATCTAAAGCAAGCTCCAGTATGAAGAATGACTGACAGCAGCACAATTACACCTCTCCTAACGAAGAGCTATCGCCAGGGAGAGGAGTACCCCAGCAGGGTACAGCCTTCAGCCCGAGTTCACACACCATGCTCTGGGGAGCTCGCTGACACATCTTCTTATCGGTTGAACTGAAGGTCAGGACTGGCCACAGCCAGAGCATCACCACAGCCTGCCCAGGCCCCTGGGGCCCCGTCCCTGCCCGAACCCACCATTCTGGATCAGGGTTTACAACCCGAAGAGGGCACAGCCAGGGTCACCATACAGCACCTGCCAAACTCCCCACAGGCAGAGAGGTAATTTATCTTTGGAATTAGGACATGCTTGGGCCGCTAAGTCATTTATCAGCAAAACCAAGTGCCCGTGGCTGTCCGAGCTGTCATTACTTTGACGACATGATGAGCCACATTAAACATCAGCAGCCACAACGGCCGGCCAGTGCGGTAGCAGGGCACGCTCATTAGGGCCGTCTTGGCCTCAGAAGATGCACCCGCCCCCCTGGAAAGCCTGCGTGGCTGGCAGGCATCAGCGTGATCCACGCAGCTCCAGCACACGGAGCGAGGCAGCTGCCGGTACGCCCGGCAACCGAAACCGGGCACGGCGGCACCACGGGGCCGTCAGTCGCTTGTCTCTAAGCGGTGGCTCACGCTGCTGGGACACAGCGCCAGCAGGCCATCCCCTCAACCCTCGAGATCGCGCCAACGGACTCCAAGCGTCAGAACGGGCTTTCTTACATTACACGGCGGGGAGCGGCCTCCCTCCCGCCGGGAAGAAACCAACCGGGCATCACTCCGCTGTTGAGGCGAGCGTGGGCGAGGAGCGAGGAGCCGCGGCACCAAGTCCGGGGCGGGCTGAGCCGGCCGCTCCCCAGGCGCCGGGGGAAGCAAACCCGCGGCGTGCCGCTGCCGCAGCGGGACGGGACCCGAGGTGCCGCTCCCACCCCGGGGGCCGAGGCGCTCACAGAGCAGCTTGCGAGCCACACGGCTGCCGGCGGTTCCCGCCACTGCCGAGCGGTGCTCCCGCGCGGGCACGGCGGGCCCGAGGCGCCCCGCCGCAGGCGCCATATTCCGGGGTCCTTCCCTTCCCCGCCCGGCAGGGCTCGCGCGCAGCTCCTCGTGGCCGCTGGGCACGCGGAAAGAGGGAGCGGCCCCCCCTGGGATTCCATTAAATAGGCCGCGCGCCAGGGGCGGGGAAAGCGCGCGGCACTTTCCGGCGGGGCGGGGCTGTGCTCACTTGCGCACGCGCGAGGCGGGATTGGGGACGTGGTGGCGGTGGTGGTGGCGGCACCGCGGCGGCGTCTGCGCCCGCCCTGCCTGTGACCTGTCAGCCCCCCGGCGCCTGGCCCGCGGGTGGCACAGGCGTCCCGGCGCCGCGGCTTCCGGCCCTCAGGCCGCCGCCGACCCAGCAGCTCCCGTCCCCGAGGCCCGGAAGCCCTGAGGGGAAGGCGGCCCGTTTGGCTGCGTGCCGTGCCGCCGCTGACAGCAGCCTCTCGGCCCGCGGGGGCTGGCCGCGAGGGCGGCGCGCTGCCTTGGTGGGGCAGTTGGTGGGGCGGCGGAAGAGAAATCGGGAGGGTTTATCGCAGGCGCGGAACGACAGTTAACGAGACCACCTCTGGTGGGAGCAGTTGCTTCCTGCCCGGTCCTGCGCACAGCGGTATCCTTAGCGAACCCCAGGGGTTTCAGCCTTAAAGTGCCACAGGTCTCACCTCTCCCAAGTCAGAGCCGTGCAAAGTTGATCTTTTTTGGTGCTGTCATAGAGCCACAGACTGGTTTGGGTTGGAAGGGACCTCAAAGCCCACGTAGTTCCACCCCCTGCCATGAGCAGGGACACCCCCCACTAGACCAGGCTGCCCAAAGCCCCATCCAACCTGGGTTTGAACACTGCCAGGGAGGGGGCAGCCACAGCTTCTCTGGGCAGCCTGTGCCAGGGCCTCACCTCCCTCACAGGGAAGAATTTCTTCCTCATATGTCTAAGTGTACCCTCTGTTAGTTTAATGTTTTCTCCAAACCATTCATGACTTTCCCCATTTCTAACCCTTACTCCTACCCCTGTTTCATGCCTATTTCATAAATAGGCAGTCAGAATCTTTCCATTACATTTAATGGAAAAAGCCTTTAAAAAGTGGGAGCATGCCTTCCCTTCCTATATTTTTGTTTCTTTCTTTCTTGACTTCTGTCCCTTCCAGGTATATTATTTAAGAGCCTGTGAAGTAACCAGCACCCTTATGCTAGCGAGTGCAGCTCTTTATAAAGAGGCAGACAACTTTATATAACCATAGATACTTCTCAATGTAAAACTGCCTTTTGAATGTTTTGGGGTTTGGGAGTAGTTTGCATTGTTGAACAGTGCTCTGGTTACATAATTCTCACAATAAACCACTTAAAATGCTAAATAAGAAATATATGCCTAAAAGAGCTTAAGTAATAGCTTATCTATATTTAAAATACTTTAAAGTATTTTTACTCTTTGAAAGAATAACCTTGTTAAAAGCTTAGAAACCTGCAGGGGTGGAGGTGAGTTCCAGAGTTTACCCTGCTTTACAGCTCTCCCCTGTCTTCCATGGCTTGCCCAGCTCTCTGTTGTCTCTGCTTGTTTTCACCCACGTTCTTACACCAGAGGCCCGGTGTTCTGTGGGACTGGACGCTCCATTTACAACAACATGCTCTGAAAGGCAGCACAGGCTTAACTCAGGAACAAAAGCAGTAACATGATGGGTTTGTTTTTTTTTTTAAAGCATATAAAATGGTTGTTCTTGCTCATATTTTTGTTTCCCTTCTTTCTAAATGCAGTTTTATAATTTAAACGGTGAAGCCTTCAGAAAGAAGTTACTACAAAGGCAGAATATCACTGTTAGAAACAATCAGCCCCACACAGACACTGCAAGTCAGTAATTAGCACATGATGTCCACCGAATAATATTTAATAAGATGTGCACCTCAGCAGTAACAAACTATGAGAAGTACAGTGTTCTACAGAACAGATACATCAGGTGGCAGTTGTGCGTTTAGGTTCAGCTTTTCTTGCCTGGGTGTCGGTGAACAACGTGCTATGAACGAGCCGGCTCTTAGGGCTCTTTTCCTCGAGTGCACCAACCCACAGAGAAAAGAGCCCTGGTACGTCGAGCAGGCGAGTGGCTGTAACACTTCAACACTCCACAACATGCAACACAGTCGTATGGATCAATACAAGCAATACTCTACAGAGCAGTTTGTGTCTGGGGTATGTAGCGCTGTGCGTACGCAGGAGATCTCTCGGCACATTCTTGCTTGAAGGGAACATGCACCCCCGCTGTCTGTCACAAATAACTACATACATTTAAGACTATCTGAAGGATGAAGCCCTGACCTGACGACTGTGGTCGGTGGGGTTTTTGCCATCAGCTTCCTGCAGCGCCCTATTTCCAATGCTGGTTGTAGACTTGCCCTTTGCTTTTTGGTCAAACCCCTATGGCTGTGTACTTAACCGGCCCAGCATCTCTCCTTCTTCCCTCACTCCTGCAGCGTGCCCATTCACCGCTTCTCCCACAGGGGACAGATGAGGTTACCTGTTCTGCCTGGTACCTGCTCTGCCCTTCTGGCTGCCCTCATGTTGGCACTGACCACAGTCACCTTCTCCTAATCTCCCAGTTCAGGTCCCAGCAATGTCCTCTACAACAGAAACCAGTCACGCATCACATTAACTTAATGAGGTATTAATTACACTTAAGAGTCAATTCCTTCTCTTCTACAAACAGTATGTCGGGAATTATGGTTTGTCTGTAGATATCATTTTTTAACTTAAATATATATAAGGTGTAATAAATAATGATTTTTTTTTTTTGAAGCAAGAAGGGAGATTAGAGTTGTGAAGCTGCTGATGTCTCCCCTTGGTTTGCGCTGTCTCCTTGTGCCGAGTGAGTCAAAAACTGTCCCGTAGCTCCAATGTACAACCTGGAACGCATCGGCCACTTCTGCAGGAGAAGAGAGAAGCACAGTGCTGAGACACCCGCACACCCCGCAGCCTGAACGCAGCTCTCGGCGCAGGCTGGTGAAATCACAGCGTGGGAAAACAGGAAACTGCTGTCATTTGTTGAAAGCATCATTAGAAGATGGTAAGGGAACCAGTGTATTTGGTACTTAGGGGTGAGGCACAGCTCCTAAACCCCCCAGGACCCATCCCACAGGAGTAAGTCATGCCGAGCAGCTGTCCTACCACACAGTCTGTGTGGTAGCTGCTCTGTTGGTAGCATTAAACCACAGCATTCCTCTGGCGGTGCCAGTGATACTACAGGGATACACCCACACCTGTGGAGATCACATCCCTCTGTGGTTACACATCCATGCTGTCCAGCCCCCAAGACACCAACTGCAGCAGGGTCACTGAGACTGCGCTCAAGGGAATTTAACATCAGTGCTCCTTGGCTGCCTTCAGCACTGACAGCTTCTTGGTCTTCAGCAGCCCAAATGACTTCAGATGGGACAATCCATCTTTCTGTCCACTGATCATTGGAATAATTGGTTATGTCAGTGTTAAATACTTGTTCTTACACCTCGGGTTTGTGACCTGGAGCAAGTTACTGCAGCGGCCCTGCAGTGAGGGCAAGAACAGCCAAGTGCCCTTCTCATGGGAGGAAGCATTCAGCTCCAGCTTGACGTGCCATGTTCATTATGAGAATTTGAAGAGACAACTTACCACACACATCGGGTGCAAAACACCCCTGAAACACTGCCAGGACATTGTTCCAAAAGAATACAATGGGTTTTAAGAGGCTTTTGGGAACAGGCTGGCACCTTTCCTGTGGGTAATGAAGGAGCTCTAAAAAACTAGAGGGGCTTAATGCTGCAGTTACATCTTGGCTCTTCTATTTGAACACAGAGCAGCAACATCTTCTCCGTTGGAAAGTCTCACTCAGTTTTTTTATGTCAAGAGTGATGATATGAATTTGTCACCAATGAGACATCTGACTTTAAAGTCATTAACTGTTGGCTTGGGTTTTTTTTCCCCGGTGTACATGCAACTGGACACAAGTGTTTTACTTTCCTCACTACATGGATTTACTGTGCCTGAAGGTAGTTAAAATACGTATCTGTATCGGTTGTCTCATCCCCTGCACTTCAGGGTTGATTTTGGGGGTTTTGTGAAGCGTGTGCTACCATTTGTCTGTGACACATCTGTTCTAGTGCTAACTGAAAAATAAATTTACTACAGGAATATTAGGAAGATTGGTTGGACTTATGGAATCCCTACAAAATTAAATACAGGTAAATAGCACATAAATAAAGATTATTTAAAAAATAATCACTAGATGAATCCAGTATTGATGCATCCTGGTGGCCGGGAAAATGAACATCTGGATCATTTAACCACCATAATAACCATTTACAAGTATTTTTCTGCCAGTCATAGTTGGCATCTGGTGGCAAGTCCCAGAGAAGACCTGTGTCCTTTTACTCAGACCAAGGGAACTAACAAAAGCTTATTTTGAAATACATCATGGTAGTATTTGTTTCTTAAATTACTGACATCTTCTAATTGATGTACAGGTTTTGCTTTCTTAATGAGCCTGTTAATCGTTTAAATGGCCTCAGAAGCCTCAGTTAATCTCACGCTTTTCACAGCGACCAACAACGTGAACAAGAAACTCTGAGTTAGCCACTTTATAGGAATTAAAAATTAATTTGTGAAGTAATTTCAAGTAAATCATTCTGAATTCATCAGACTTGGGGGGGGGGGGGGGGGGGGGGGGGGGGAGAAGGAAGAAGCCCAAGCACCCCAGAGCTCCGTCTCACTCCCTGAGACCAAAGCCAAGGAAGACATGCTATGGCATTAAGAGCCCTGTCAGTCACTGAGCAGTGCCTGTGAAACCCATTGCCAGCCCCAGGCCACCCCCCAGAGCAGTTCCCCTTCTGTGTTGCCCTGATATTTTTTGACAAAGGGAAGAAAAACAACAACATACACAACTAGATGAAACGAATGCATCAGAAAAGCGCCTTCATAGAAAGAATTAACACATGGCCAGTAACGAATGCCACTTCCCACACTTCAGCTACCTCAGCATGAGAAGCAGAGCAGGACCAGCTGTGGCTGAGGTCGCTGCCGTGGGACAGCCCATCACCTCAACCACACACATCCCCTACAGCCGCTTCCAATGGCGTTGGTGGAGGATCACCAAGGTTTCTATACAGGGACTGAGGAGGTGCTGGTACTCCTCCGGTGCTGCTCTCCACCTTCAATTCCAAGGGACCAAGTCCCACTGGGTATTTGATGGTTTTGTGCAAAGTGCCGATGCCAGAGGGACAAAGCTCTGGGACATTTCTGTCAGGCCCCGCGCACCTAGATGCAGCTTTTAATCTAGGCAGCCTTCTCATGCATTCACTCTAGCAGGGTAAATAAGCCTGAAAGCTTTAGTTTCATCTAAGTACCTTTAACACTAAGTTAATTCTGCTCTGAGGGAAGGTGGTAGCTGCTCCTCAGCTCTCCTACCTTGACAGGGTGGAGGTATCCATCCCCTCTGAGGGTACCCAAGCCCTCTCCCGGTGACTCTTCCTCATCCTGCAGGCTGCGAGTGAGGTGTGCAATGTAGGTGGTGGCCAGGAGGAGCACATCCAGCTTGGAGAGCTTGGTGTCAGGCGGCACAGAGGGGAGAGTCTTCTGCAGCTCGAGGAAGGCATGGCGCAGGGTCTGAACCCGGCTGCGCTCTCGAGCGGCATTGGCAGCGGCAGGCCGACCCGGAGCTGCCCCGGCCCGCTGCCCCGCCGCCGCCGAGGCTGGGCAGGGATGGCTGCTGGCAGCAGAAGGCAGCAGGGAATCGGGCTCTGCACCGGGGCCGGAGATCTCCTCGCTGCTCTCAGCTAAGTGTCCACAGTCCATTGGTGACTTCCCCGGCACGGTGTGTCCTGCAACCAACAAGAACATCCCTTAAGCCAGGTGCCAGGCTGCTGTGCCAAAGTAAATGCTTTCTAAGCCCGAGGATTGTCAGAAATAGGAGTGCTGCCCGTGCCTGGAAAAGCCAGGATGGCGCTGTGCAGCTGTGCCAGCTGCTCTTCTGCTCACTGCTTATAAATGTGGTATCACACACGGGGGTGGAAACAGAAGTTAAACCCTTCACAACGTTTGGTATTTCATTTTTTTTTTTTTTTTGGGGGGGGGGGGGTTGGAGGGGTGAGGCAGCTTTACACAGAGCAGTTTCTTTGCATCACTCATAGTGCAAAGATCAGCTGTTGTAGAACCCTCCAAGCAATGCTGAGCAGCACAGCCCCAGTGATTTCCATTTACAACCAAGTAAAAAATGAGGCTAATTTGTTTTTTTAAATACACCTTATTTGCATTGTTTGGGATGTGGCACTGTTTGTGTATTTCCTATTTACCTGCCATTATTTTGTGGATGGTCTTTGAAGTGACAAGTGCTCTGTGGGTTACAGAAATAAAACCCCATTTTCAGATGTGGCAGGGAATGGAGCCGTGAGCACAGCCCTGAGCTTCTGAAAGGCGAAGCTTGGCTCACAGTTGTAAAGGGTCAGGAACCGGCTTCTGTCCTCCCGCCCCTAACGCTACAGGATTCCCATGCTTATCCTGTAGCTTCTACTTTTCCAAATGTAAAAGGCGTCTTGTAAACTGGGTTTTTGCTTTAGGGGGGCAAAAGAACCCTGTGAAAACAACAGCACAAAGCTCCTTTTGAGCAAAGAGGCAAATAATAACAGACAGGTCTCTTCCCAACTTTGAGAAGAGAGGTCAGTCAGTTTTGCCTGTAATAAAACTCACAGCCCTCGCACTCCTTCAGCTCCGCGGTAAAACGCAATTCAGTCGGTGTTCTCCAAAGCACAGCAGAGCTTAGCTACAGTACTACCTGATCAGCTGTCCTTGGTCAAGCAGCGCTTCTACGTGCCTCAGGCAGATCCCAGCTTCCACCTGGTAGGAACGGCTGGCTCTGTGATGGCCCAGCTAGACAGCAAGGGCAAGAACGAGTTATTAAAACTTCAAATTTCATTCAAATGCCACATAATTTTTAAAATTTCAATTAAATTCATGTGCGTGTCCCTGTGTAATTGCATCTGGTAATGGCAAAAAACCCAAGACAATGAACCAAACCAAAGATTTCCAGCAGAGAAGAGGAAAGGTTTCTAAAGAATCTTTTTTTGCAGTGCTCCAATTGAGGGTATTCAGAAGACATTATTATTTTCTGTGTTTTATCGTGATTAATTTGCTGGTCATCTGACTCGAGGTTTTATCAGGTAATGTTCTCCTACACAGCAGTACAGCTCAGACTGACGTTATTTGTGAAGTACTCTGTGTGCATTGCAACTCAAACCACAGGGAAAAACCCCTTTTTTCCTCTTGTGATAACTGTCCCCTGTATAAAATAAACCCCACGTTAAGTCTACGTGAGCTCGTCTTGAGCGAGGGCTGAAAAGACCAGTCCTTAAATTGGCTGCTTCCTTTAACTCAAAATAAAATAAAAGCCTCTAAGTACTCCACCCGGTATTTTCTTCCTGTATCATATCACAGTCGGGTGTAGATACATTTTAGTGGCAAAGTAAGTCAGCCCTATTGCCACTGCGGGGTCAACAGCATCCCGAAACACGGCAGAAGTCTTACCGGTTCGGGTTCATCACCAGGATTTCTCATTTACCATCCCATCAAAATCTCACAGAGAGGAGAAACTCTTCCCCGATTGATGTAAGGATACAGACAGACGGCGTTAGCAGAAGCACCCGCTCACCCGAGCCTGGTTTACCTGCAGCTTTGATTCTGCCGTGTGGGTGCACAGCCAAATTTAGCACTAGAGCGACTTGGCGCGACATACAGTAGGTAGAAACGCAAATACCTGAAAACCTCATTTCCTCGGGCACCCCTGGAAGTAGGAGGTTTCGTTTCAGGTGCTTCACGTTTACATCGGATGAAATTGTGAGCCTATGGGGAGGGAAAAGGCAGAACTTCAGCTGAGGAAGGGAGAGATTTCCCTCCGAATTAGCAGCTTCACTACTAGATTCCCCCATGGAGCACACGCAGCAACACCCAATGGCCTGGGAAAGCCCCCGGCACAGAGACACGGGAGGATGTACTGCAGGTACGCAGCCGAAACACGGCGATGCCGGGGCTGGGACTGCCTTTGCTACACACTGCGGCTGGGCAGCATCACTCCTCACGCCAGTGTGGTCAGGGTGCTGCACCCATAAACCCAGGAGTCCACCCAAACCTCGTGGTCCAAAAAAAAGCCTGATTGAAAACTAAATAAGATGCTTCATGAATAAATAAGATGCGACAGGTTCCTCCTTTAAAAGTTTAAAGAAAGAGGTTCGGGTTGTAAGGTTTGTGCCAACACCCACTGGCTGCCCGGTGCTCAGAGACCCGCGAACGGGAGCGCGATAAGAAGTAAAAGTATTTCTGTTCCTCCTACAGCGTCTCTACCGGGGGGGTTCTGGCGCGGGCAGGCCTATTAGTGCTTTTAGGTGGCACCCCGAAGGCACACCCGGTTCGAAACCGAAGGACCTGCGCGACGCAACGCAGCGCAGCGCTCAGCTCAGCGCTGCGTCCCGAGCAGCCAGCCCCGCGGCACGGGGAGCGCCGGAGCGCAGCGCCGGGCGCGCAAGTTACACGGCAACGGGCGCCTAACTCCGGTAACCGCTAATTAAGACGCTTTCCCGGGGCAGCGGAGGCGGCCCTTGCCCGCAGGGGTGCGAAGGCCGCCCGGGCGCCAGCCCGCACCGCCCCCGTCACCACCGCCGGCTGCGCGGAGATGCGTGACCGCGGCGGTCCCGTCCCGCAGCCCCGATGGGCGAATCCGGCCCCCCGCCACCTCGGGGAGACCCAACCCCACGGTCCCCAGCCCGGGGATGAACTTACCGGCCCGCAGCGGCTCAGTCCCCGCCCGCAGCGTCCCGTCGCGCCCGGCGCCGCTTATAAGACGGCGCGGCCGGTGGGTGCGGCGGGGTCGGGTCGCACCTGGCCGTTGGGCTCTCCCCGCTATCCCGGACGGCAGCGACCGCCCCTTCCCGGGCGGGTGGGTCATTAATCACGGAGCTGTCGGGGGGCGGCATCGCTTGACGTGTCGTCCCCCCCCCTCTCCCCTCCGCCCCTTCTTTTCCTTCGCTCGGCACCGGCTGCCGGGAGCGCCCGTGCGGGCCCCGCTGGGGGAGGCAGCGAGCCGGGCCGGGCCGGGCCGGAGGGAGCCGCCGCTCGCCCTGCACACGCTGTTTTTCTTAGGATAAAGTAACTGTGTGGCTGGGGAAGAGTAATTTAATCGCTGGGCTGGAGCTCAGGCGGGGGTTCGTTACACGCGAGCTCATTCCCGCCGCTCCATCGCCGCGCCTCCGGGTCGCGGGGGGGCTCCCGGGGCTTGGGGTGGGCGCGGGGCCCGGGTGAGGCGCCGTCCCGCAGCGGCGGGCGGAGCGGGCCCTGGCTGCCCGGGCACGCGTGGGTACACACACGAGCGGGATGAGGCGAGCCCGAGGGGTGACTTCGAAGCGGACGGGGAGCGGTTAGAAAGCGGTCACGCTAACGAGAAGGGACAGGCCAAACAAACAGCGCGGGCACGGGGCCGGCCCAGCGGAGCGTTCTGAGCGGAGCCCGATGGCGCGATAACAGAGACTCAATAAATCACGCCTCGGGCGCGGTAGAAAAACAAAGTTTGAGCCGCTCGTTGCCGGTTTTGCAGCCAAGAAAATGAAGGACCAGCTCCGCTGCGGGGACTGAAGTCCCGGGAAGGGATGATTTACCGGCGGGAGGGACGAGGCCGGAGAGGAGCCGGCGGGGCAGCTCCCGCGCAGGGAGAGCCGGGCACCTGCCTCGGCCCTCGCCCGTGGGGCTGCTGCCGCCGCAGCCGCGGGCCCGGTTGCGGCACGAAGCGGGGAGCCCGTCCCCGCGGAACAGTGCGGCCCGAGCGGGCCCCTTCCCGCGGCGAGGGGACGAGCAGGACCGGTCTGGGGACAGCCGCCCCGCCTGGCTCCGCCGGCCTTCCCGCCCTCGGGATGCGGTGGTGGCCGCAGACCCACCTTTGCTAGGGCGGAGAGGGCTGGATGGCAGCGGGTGCTGTGGGGGAATGGCTTTAATTCCTAATGCCAACACCCTGCCGCAGCGTCTGCATTTGTCTCTGGCAAGGTTTCCCTTCTCCCGTCAGGGGTTACTTTGACAAAAGCTATTCCGTCAGTAGTTACGAGGCCACGATGATGGGCTTCACCTGTCCCAAGGACTGCTGGTGCCCAGGAGAACGAAGGCTGCAGCTCCTTGGAGGCTTGTGGAGGCAGCTGCAAGCAGCTCTGCTGAGCCAGCCTCACCTCCCGGGCTGTGTTGCAGCCCTGAGGTTTCCATGTCTGTCTCCATGTGTGTGAGCATTGCAGAAACTTTTCTGTAGTAAAATTTTAGAATTTAAAATTTTAGAGATTTAGATATTCACTTGACACAGCTCTGCTCAGCCAGGCTCCACAAGCAGTTCTTCAGCGTGTTTTCAGATTTGCAGTGAAAACACCCTTGCTGACAGCATGGTGTGATGTGAGAGAACTGATGTGAGGCTGTCTGAGGTGCAGGGAGACTCCCCCTTCCAGCCCCGGTTCTCCTGGGGTTCCTCTTCTGCTCTGTGATTGCACTGACTGGGTCCAGCAGAGGATCCTGGGGCTCAGCTGTCCCACACCCCAAGGAGGTCTGGGTGTAGGTATGGCCTCTGTCTGCCCACACAAGGAATGTGTACTGCAAAAGGGCTTTTAACTAGAGCGTGGGACCCGCAATGATGTCAATGTGATGTCAGTGACAGACAGAGGACTAGGTGCCCCAGCTACCTGAGACTTCCCAGCCACCTTGAATGAGCCGATCGCGAGTGCTGTGCTCGTACCTGTTCTAATGTCAATAACACCACACAAACACCTGCTTTCATTTTACTTCCCCACTGCAGGCACACTGTGCCCCGCTGCAGTGCAGGAACTCCTGCAGAAGGAGTTGGCAGAGAAGTGGTGGAACCCCCATTTCCGTCTATTGACAGCTCCAAACCCAGCTCGTGGCAGAGTCTGGTTAGACAGATTGTGTAGTGAGCTCTGGGAGTGGCGCTTGGAGACACCAGCCTGGCTGCTTACACTGCTACCAAAGAAGAGGTGCTTTAGATATACTAAAAAACCCCCAAACCAACCCACAAACCCAACCCAACCAACCAGATACAAAGGTAGAGATACTCGCTCTGTGCCCCACCAAGACTTTCTCCCACTGCACGGCTCCTCCTCGACTGTAACCACGAGAAGAGCTCCAGTGATTATTTTCTTCTATCAACCCATTATGTACGTGTAAAACCGTATCAAGCTGCTGCAGCTGTTTCTTCTTCTTCCCCAGATAGGTGCCTGGGAATTGCTTTCCTGCCTCACCTTCCACGGTTTATTTCACACCTGAGAACGGCCAGAGCCGCAGAAGAGCCAGATTTCCATTGTGATTTAGGTAAGAAAAAGTTCTACCAGAGACAGAGGGAGGTTTTTCCAGGTCCACTCTGTTCCCTTCCCATCAAACTATTCCCTGGTTTTACAGTTCAGCATGGCCATTCCTGGTATTTCTTCCCAGTTTGCTCATTTTCTCCCGTTCCCATTTCTGTGTAAGGGCGTAAGGAGCCTGCCCGCCTGCTGGCCAGGTGAAGCACAGGTACCGGTACCGCCAGCCGGCCCGCAGTCGCACTCGCCCCTGTAGAAGAGGTACGGCGCAGAGCCACGCCGGGGCCCTGGCCGGTCCCAGCTGCAGCCGGGGGCAAGCCCAAGGCGAGACACAGCCGCGGGAGAGAGGAAACGGCTTGAAGTTCGGAACTTCTGCGTCGTGGGGAAATCCCGACGACTCATTCCTGATGGGAGCACATTCCAGACCCTCAACAAGTATTTTGAGAGCTTCCAAGTGAACGCTTCTCTCCCGTGCTTCAGGCGCCGCGTTGCTAGCGCAGGGAAGGACCGCGGAACATTCTACAGTTGCATCCGGTATGTTACGGTGTAGCAGAATGGCTGTAAGTGTATCTTCTAAATTACTAAAGGTAGAGCTGCCGCTTAATACTGGAGTAGCAGAACACACCAGTGCCTCTCCCGTGTGCTGCAAGAAAGATTTCAACACTGAAAAAGAAAATAAGGATCCTTCTGTCCGAATTTGCTGATGGAAGCAGTTTAGCTTCAAAAAATGTTTTAATCAAAATTCCATTTTAAATGACCTATTTTTAATGAACATTTTCATGAATGACCCTAAAACAATCAAAAAGTTCAATTTCTGCTGGTTTTTACCCCCTTAAAATTGTCTTCCAAGTTTTTCCATCCATAGCTATCAATCCAAATATTTAAAAAGAAATGGTTTTTTTTTTAAATCACTTTTTCAGATGCAAGTTGCAAAAGGGAAGCCTGAGTAAGTTTAGTATTTCATCCTCCCAGCTACCACCAAGAAGCAGATGTCCACCTTTCTCAATAAGCAGTTTTAAAACTGATCCCAAACATGTATCAGCAGGGCTCCTTCCGTGCGTGTGCCTACGTAAGTGCTAGAGAACAATATTAAGACTTGGTCTCGCAGTATTTTACAAGACTTGTGTCATTTTAAGGCCTTAGAAACCCTGGGATCAGCCATAATTCCATTTCATACCCGGGGTGTTTAAGGAAATACTTCAGACCTGCTCTGCTCTAGGTCAGAAGGAAGGTGACCACCACGGAAGGGTCTCCGTTAGCTCAGCCGCTCTCGCTCTAAGAGAAGAGAGAGGGCAAAGAGGTGAACCCCAGAGCCCCAGGAGATCCAGCACGCAGCTCTCCTGCGCTGGCAGCCACGTGAGAAGGGCTGGGTGGCAGAGTGGGCAGAGTGGGAGCCGAGCAGCAGAAGGGCTGGCTTCACTGGAGCTCAAGTGGGAATGTGTAGGCATCAAAGGACAGCACGAAGGGTTGTACTCAAGGGGCACTGCAGGGGTTACAGCAGGCTGAAGAATGGGACTGGACACACATGTACGCGGCTGGGATGGAGCCAAGCTACTGCAGAACAGGGAGAGCAAGAGGGGGAGTAGATCCAGAGGGAGCGAGACCCACTCTGCTGTTTCACCAGTGGAAGATTTGGATAGTGGTTTGCTTCAGCTAGACCTGAGCTGCTTGGAATCTCTGGGAAACCCCGTGGCCGGCGCAGTGTATGGGGAATAATTCATCCGGGACTTCAATGTTTAATGTGCAATCGATGAAAATCCTAAAGCTGGAAATCCTCGGGACGCACGGTAAGTCAGTCACACTCTAGATGGCTTACACAGCCTAACGTCTGCTGTTGCTTCCGATTGATTCCTCCACAACCTACATCAGAGAGATCAGAAAAGACAGATGAGAACTTCACGCCAGAACCACACCAAAGCCCCTGTCATTCCTGTCTTCATTAACACCTCCCAGGACCACACAACATTTCTACAGAATCTGCAGTCACAGAATCACAGAGCGTTAGGAGTTGGAAGGGACCTCGGAAGATCATCTAGTCCAACCCGCTGCCAGAGCAGGGTCACCTAGATTAAATCACACAGGAACACATCCAGTTGGGTTTGAATGTCTCCAGAGAAGGAGACTCCACAGCCTCTCTGGGCAGCCTGTTCCAGTGCTCTGTCACCCTCACAGTGAAAGTTCCTCCTTACATTCACATGGAACTTCCTATGCTCCAGCTTGCACCCGTTGCCCCTTGTCCTATCACTGCCCATCACTGAGAAGAGCCGGGCTCCGTCCTCCTGACTCTCACCCTTTACGTGTTTATAAACATTGATAAGGTCACCCCTCAGTGCCCTCCAAGCTAATGAGACCCAGCTCCCTCAGCCTCTCCTCATAAGGAAGGTGTTCCACTCCCTTAATCATCTTGGTGGCCCTGTACTGGACTCTTTCAAGGAGTTCTGTGTCCTTCTTGAACTGAGGGGCCACTCTCTCAGCGATCTGAAAAAGCATTTATTCTTTTCAAGGGCACAGTGGGTCCATCAGTGCACGTGTTCTGGTGGTGTACTTTGCCAGTTTTAGTTGGACACAGCCAGAAGCATAGAGAACTGGGGTGGGGAGGCAGAGGGATCACTGTCTTTAGGATGCTGAATGATGTGGCAGTGTTAACTACTACAGATTTGGCATATATTAAAGCGACTTCTTTTTGTTGTTGTTGTTTTAATCACCACTACTGAAACTTAGAAGATTTGCTTTGGGCAACCTGGTTGAGTGGGGTGTGTCCCTGCCCATGGCTGGGGTTGGAACTAGATGGGCTGTGAGGTCCTATCCAACCCAGACCATTTTGTGAGTTTTTTCTATTCTATAATGCCATTTGTGTATCAGCTTGTGTGTTTGTCACAAGAGAGTTATACTTTCTTCTAAACAGATGATGAATTATCACAGACCAGAATTATTCAGTACCACATTCAGCAAGGCTGTAAACATGGATATAAGAAATAATTTGAAGGTGCACGTTACTGTAATGCTAATTGTGGTCCTACAAGGGCATCTGCACTCAACTTGCAGGCAGTGTGTGTCTCCTCCAGGAAAAAGGGAACCAACCACTACAGTGGTGGAATTTCTCACTGAAGCCTTACATGGGCCACAGTAGCCAGAAACTTCTAACAGCTGACCTCCATGCAAATGGCTGCTCTGCTTGGGCAGCACTATTTAATTCCAGAACTTCATCTCTTCATCCTCCCACTTTATCTAGCACTACAGTGACGACTCTCATACCCTGTATCTCTGCTGAATAATTCAATGGCCAGTAAATATTTTACGTTTCTCTTCCACAGCTTTCAGCACTAATTGCTGATTAATACTTTCTAGACCTCACTGAGGAGATGTTTACATTTCTCCTCCGGTGCCATCACCAAGGAAAGGCGGTGAGATGGGCTGTAACTGCTGGTCTGTTGAAAACATGCTCTCAGCTCTGCCAAGGTGCTCTGGCTGGGATCTCCAGATATTTAAACCACTTAATTCTGAATGCAGTTGGAGTGTCTGCCTGCAATCACAGAATCATAGAATGGCTTGGGTTGGAAGGCATCTTAAAGATCAAGTTCCATCTCCCTGCCATGGGCAGGGACACCTCTCACTGGACCAGGATGCTCAAGGCCCCATCCAACCTGGCCTTGAACACCTCCAGGGAGGGGGCTGCCACCACCTTCCGGGGAAACCTGTGGCAGTGCCTCACCACCATTGTAGTGAAGACGTTTTTTCCTAATATTCTCTCAGCCTGTCTTCATATTCAGTAGCTAAATCCACCTCTATGGCGCACAGCTAAAACTGCACCTGCCCTGGTTGTACCTAAACGCTGTATTTCCCCTTTTTCTGAACCCAAGGCTGAAAATATTTTTTACTTTTGAATTTTCAGAAGTTTGCTGAAAGTACTATTCTGCAAGGTAACAAGGGTTAGGTTACCTGGAGGCAACAAATTCCCCCACTGGCCTGTCAAATAAAAGAACCATGTTCTGTAATACGAAGTAAACATATGTTCATAAAAGTTATGTTTTGATTATGCAATCATTATAAACTCAGCATCAGCCCTCCCCCAAAACCTGCCATATAATAGGCCTTAAAAGTTCTATTTGTTGTATTGCCAGTTGGGTTTATACAAACTAAAGCCCAGGATACACGCAGAACATTTGCATTCTTACCTGTTACCAAACATCCATGGAATCTAAATAGATTCAAGACCATACAAGTAACCTAAGCTTGAGGCATTTGTAAATATCTAATAAACAAACATGTAAATACGATGTTGATAAGAGCACCTGTGCATGAGCTAAGGAGAGGGAGCACTAACATTGCTCACTGCAGGATCCTTCCATTTGAACTAGAACTTGAGCTACAGAGTATGTGCACGGAGAGCAGCTTATGGTTCGGTGGCCCAGCCCAGTGCACCTCTTACATGCTGACTATTACAATTTGAAGGCCTTGTGATGTTGCCAACCACAGAACATGCACCAGAGAGACAGAAGGTGACTTTCCCACCAAGTCCTGAAGTGCAAACCTACCACAGTATTTAATTCCACGAGTAAGGAAACGTGGGCAGAAACTGCTGGTTAGAGTTTAAGTTTACAACATCAAAATTTCAACAACTTCTCTACTCAGGGACAATTAATAATAATGTATCCCATTGGAAGGTATTAGGTATCCTTAAAATAGTTAAGTGATTTGTTTTCTTTTAATTACTTCCTGCCAATATCCATAACTCTCTCTTAATGTTCAAAACTAACACAAAATCCAATATAAAATTGCTATTGTTTTTATATCTTCAAAAAAGAGAGATTAATGACATATTTCAGTAATCTAGTAAAGACTGGCTTTTTTCATTGTTCAAGCTGTATGTAATCCTCAGTGGATCTTAGATGTAGGTTAAAAAGGTATTCAATGCCTGTTTTTCAGTTGCCAAGGTCAAACATCACCTAGCATGTATTGGGAAAGAGGAAACATCTGTTGGAATAATTTATTTGGCTAACACAGAGGGTAGGATTAAAATTCACTAATTTCTTTGGTTTGATACTGAATCTCAATTAAACAGTACAGGTATTTGTTCAGTTTGACAATATTTCCTCTATTTCCATGTGGGCACATTTATGCATGTTCCTAATTAATGCATCTGGCAAGGGAATACTGTGATTTGTCATTATTTCATTTCTCCACATACTCTGAGAATGAATATTTCTGTAGTTTGAGTGCCCCCCCCCCCCCCCAAAAAAACCCAAACCCAAACATTATAAAGAATTCACAAACCTTTAACTAAATCCCAAGACTCTTTAGTTACCATGGAACTTTAGTTACCACTAGTAATAAGGTCAGAATTCATCTCAAGATCAGTGATTCCACATGAAATTGTAATGTACCTTCACTGCCCAAGATAAAAGCTCCACTTTTAAGTTTTTTGAAAATATTAAATCCATGCCATCTGTTTTTTTCTATGCTTTATAAGAATCAGAGTAAAATCTTCTAGACTAATAGAAGATTTAAATCTGTCAAATTTTGCAAATGCAAATTAATACAAATATAGACATTTTATTCCAATGAAGTGAGGAAGATGCAATCTTCCCCTTTCTGGGGTCAAAAGGGATTTGACCAGGATTGTACTTCAGCTCCTAAATACTGGGAAAGTTTTTGTCAAGCAAAGCAGCCCAACAATTGGACAGACATTTAACACAGCTGAGTAGAATCAGAATGGTTTATTTCAAAGGAGGCAGTGGAAGTTCTTGTGCTGAAGAAAATAACTTCCTGGGACGTGCTGTACACGCATGTTTCTTCCTTTACTAGAACCAAGGGGAATGGTAAATGAAAAGCAAAGTTTTAATTCAGCCTGGCCCAAACAACAGAGTGCTACTAAAGATGAAATGGAAGCTGACAGACCAGTGGGCATGTGGATAAACCCATTTTACAATGGAATTAAAAGAAAGGGAAAAAAAAAGCATGTTTGTCTGGCACGAATATTAGGCTGTACCCCTCTAAATTTCACAAACCTGGACTATGCACTGGGAAATGATCACACAGCAGTGCTATTTTGTGAGAACTAGTGGGTTTTTCCTGCAGTTTAGTTTTTAAAGTTCTCCACTGCTATCTGCCTTCTGCAGAGGGAAAAAAAATCAAGAATGGCCGTGTGTGTGACAAGTTCAGTGTCTTTCTAGGCTGGAATCAATATCCATTGTCATATGAAGAACAAAGATGATACTTTGGAAGAGAGCAATTCTGTGATTTGTACTTCTTCCCTCCTCAAGGGAAAGGCAGCTATTTTTAATCAGAACAAATAATCAGTAGGAACAAAAGCACTGGAATGGGAAGTTGTAAGCAGTCAAGAACAAAATAGCATTAAACATTGCTCAGTTAAATTTTTAAGCATGCTAACAATTCTGATTTGAATGTAAAATAAAACACTACATTAGTAATTTAGTTACAAAAGAATACCCCTGTCAGTTGATTTATTTAGCTACAGCATTGTATAAATGATTTTTTTTTTGTTGGTCAGTACAGCTGATAAATAATAAAACAGGTTAAAAATAGCATTGAAAATCTGAAAGGATTGATACTAGGTCCCAAATACCGAATTCAACTGTTACTGCAGGTAAAAATGGAATAACTATAGGTCCCAAACTGGAAACCCCTACAAGCAGATTTTATTTCCACAGTCTAAAATGTCTGAATGTCTGTAAGGCACACACATCAGATCTTCTTTCTTGATTGTCTTGATGATCTTGAGCTGACGCTACAGGGAAATGCTAATCAAGTACACAATACACTGGAACATGTCTGTTAGAAGTAAGCTATATTGATGATAAGTGGTAGTTTCTCCCTCTGCATATCACTGTGTGCACGGGATCAAACTTCACCACTGTTGACTGTAACTGCACTTCCAAGAATAAACTTTGATAATATTGTCCCTTTGGGGAAGATTGTAATCAAATGCATATGACAGGAACTAGTAACGCTGGAGTAAAGTTACTGCTATCAGAAAGTCTACCAATTTATAACCATAAACTGAAATCTTGTAGCCTGTCTTTCAAAGAAATAAAGACAAAAAAGACAAGATTAACCCCCCCTGAAAGTAATTTCAGATGAAATTCTACCTTTGTGTACTTGTTTCTAACTGATTCAGTAAGAGCCATACAAGCAAAACCCAACAGAACCAAGAAGAAGATGTTTGAGGAACATACCTGAGTTTCTGTTTGACTTTTCTGCCTGAATTTCCCAGGATTCTTGGCAGAGGTGTTTTTTTTAACTTTGTGCATCTCAGGCAAAATGGAAAACATTGGGTTTTCTTTTGCAGAGTGACTATAGTGAAAGGGCTGAACAGGATAAGGTGTTTCAAAGTTGGCTGCAGAAAACAAAGGAAAAGGGATTAATTCAATATCCCAAGTCAAACCATATCTATTTTAATACTTGGTATGATGGAACACAGGTTCCCATGTACCTCATTATAGAAGGTATACTTATAACAGCATAATAAGCCTTAAAATGCCTCAAATTTGATAACTGAGAATGGAAAGTGCTGCAAACACTGATGAAGGTGAATATAAAAGCAGTTTGATATTCCCAGTGAGGTGGAGTTATTTGAGAGGGAGCAAATTCAATTATGTATCATCTCCTTGTATTGGCAGTGTATTCAGAAGACAGAATACTGCCTCAGAACCACTGCCATTCACAGGTGGCCTCCAAACACTGGGCAGAATGCAGCTTTCTTGGGGCTGAGGCTGACAGGCAGAGTGCTTTTCACATCTTCAAAAATAACTGTTCTTCATGAATGAGTAACTGGAGGTAGTTTGGCCATAAAGAACGTGCTCTCTCCCCCACCTCACACATCACAATTTATCTTCTGAAAGCAACGGTGTAGCCACCAACAATTATATTTTATAAACACAGTCATTCAAATAATTTTGAGTAATTTGAAGTCTAATGTCTGTGTCCAAATTCTGCAAGATGGCAAGATATGCTAGGAAGTCATTTATGTTTTAACCTGTGGTCAGCTCTGTAACAATAACAATCTCAATTTATTTCAAGTTTTGCTTGAGTTTCAAAACTAATTTGTTTTCATCCTTCAAGAATATGTTGGCTTTTTTTTTTTTTTAGGTTTAAGGCTTTTTTCCCCTCCAAGACTTTCTTTTTTTTCCTTTCCAAGTATAAAACTTTTTACTTCTGCCAGACGTGTATCTTGAGAAAGCCTTTAAAAGGACTGGCAATTAACACAGACCAAGTGAATATCAACAAATAGATTTTAAAAGTCTGATGTATTTCATGCATATTTATTCTAGAATGCCCAGGATATTTTTTTTTTAAATTAAATATGGAAAGTAATCATGAGTATTTACAAACATTAAAAATGTACTAGTTACTTATTTCCTGAATTCTGTGAGATTGGGACGGGAAGAAAAAAATACCAGATGAACTGTTGCTAGAATTAAATTTTCTATTGTGAAAGTTCAATTTCCACTCCTGTGCTCCGGTCTCTCCACCAGTACAAGTCTCATTTTTAGTATATTTACTGTTAGTTGCAATTTTGTTGTTTCTCTCATACTGCAAATAAGCATGAAGTAATTGATTAGCCTGCTTACAAAAATGTAGATAGGCTGCATGTTCATTTGTCATTCTTTCTTTGCTTTTTTTCCTGGCAGCTTTGGAGGCTTTCCAATTCATTAGGAACTGTCTTTCCATTTCTTTAATTTCCTTCCCATCAAGGGATTCTGTCAAAGAGAAGAGAACATTTTCTGTGACACCCAAAGTTAACTAAAAGGCTTCACAAAGCTGTATGTAATGTGTTCTGGTTCTGGATTTGCTCTCTTCAATTCTTTCTTTTTGTCCTTTTTAGTCTTTCGGTTAAAAAAATACATATTGCAGCTTGATATTCATATTCAAGCTACAAGAGTGAGCTGACACATCTTAATTACAAAAGAAAGCATCTATTTTTTTAGAACTTTTGAGGGAAATATATCTATTTTACATTCAGGTAACATGCAACACATTACAGAAAGTTCTGAGGAAAAGCTATGCTCTAACACTATATATATATATATATACCAATGCAGAAAATCAGGTTAAGAGAGGGAAACTGCATGTCTTTGCAATCAAGGAATCCTACTGAACATGAAGACAGACAGATTTGGCTCTTAAGGTTAACTTTGCTCACTTGAGTGCCACAAAGCATGTTTCCTTGGTTATCTCTGCATTTTTGAGTCAGGCCAAATGAACGACCCATTTCACCACAGATTCAGGTTGCATTAGAACTGTCCTAAGGCACTGTTATTTTTATTGTGCAGGTTGCTTTTGATTTTTCTTAATGGCCAATATATTTTGGCCAGGAAATAAGAAAAACAAGTTCTGCAATTACAACGTTTAAGATAATTGCCACCTTTCCAAGAAAGTAAAAAAGGAGCAGACATTTTTTACTTATCTCTACAGTATGAATTCTTCCCTATAAAGACTAAGTTACTTCCTTCTGTGCTAAAATTATTTCAAAATAATAGCTTGAGCTGCCTCACAGTAAGATTAACAAATACATTCATATGCCAAGTGTAAACCAGTTTTAAGGACAAACATTATATAATCAATTCAAACACAGTAAGGTAGGACCTGTACAACTGCATCTGTTCAACTAAAGCAGCTACTACAGGCTGACAGGAGAGTAGACTAAACTCATCTTTGAAAATCACACATTTACACAACATCTGAAATACGAACACAAACAAGTCTTAACAGTTTTATGACAATCTCACCAACCATGTAAGGTAAAACAAATGATTGCTACTACTAATAGCAAAAGGTAAGCCTTGTGGTTTGTGCAGTTGATTACCACAGCAGTTTTTTAGTCACATTACTTGTACATAAATTAAAAATTTATCCCTTGACAAGGTACCTGTGGCAGTACACATAGTGCAATTCAGGAATGATTAACATATCAGTTATTTTTGAAAACAGTGAGGGTTATGGGTCGGTTTTGAGGCTGGCTCCTGGCTTTATTTTTTACCTAAAGTTTGTGACTGCACTACAATCCTGTCCCTATACTTGGGTTTGCAGCAGATGGGGTTTCCTGAGAGATCCATCCTGCGTAGCTTCGTCCATTTGTTTAACACAACCTCCAAATCCTGTAATTGAGACAAGAACAGAACCTTGTGATTACCTTTCCCTTTCCAGATCCAAATTTGAAAGTAGTGTGATTTGTTCAGCCAGGCTGGCCCCAATCCTGCACACAGACATAACTTCAGTGAGACTATTCATGTATTAATATGCACATGAAGGAGGAATGTGCATTTTCAAATAACGTGGTGTGTGGCATTCCCTGAATATATCATAACTGCACAAAAGAAATGGTGATGCAGTTGGAAAACTCTGTGCTTTTAAAGATACAGTAATGCCAGTTATGGAAAATTGCCACTACAGTCTCACTTCTAAGCACCTAAAGCTGCAGAATTGCCAGCCAGAAAATCAGCATGATAGGTAATGTCTGATAATGCATCCCCATAGGCTCACAGAGCCCTTATGGGTATCAGGGGCTGACTAGATTGTGAAAAAAATTGTGGAAGAATAACTACTTTAGAGAGAAAGAGCAGCCTAAGAAAAGCTAAAAATCATGCAAACCACAGAAGACTGCCTCTCTTTTTATAGATAAATAACCTGTATTTTGCAGGAGAAATAGTAACTCTCCCCTACATAACTGTGGGTGGCCAGTTACAGTACTGGCCCAAATAGTGAAATTTTTGAAATATACCTTTCTCCATCTGCATTTCTGTCTGGTTATCCAAGGGCAGTATGACCTGGACAAAACTCCTTGTGTCTTTCAAATACAATAAATTGAAGGTAAAAGCATGCAGCGCTTAGCAGACTGGTCCTTACTACTCAGACACCCTACTTTCTGAAATACTTCAGTGTCATTCTCAATAGCCTTAAAAGCTTAAGAAGAGACTCAAAGCACTCTGTGTGAATACAACAGGAGAGAGAATTTATGTTCTGTGGCTGTAATAATTTGGAAAAAACCTACCAATCACAGTGTGACAGATTCTAAATGTCAGTCTGTAGAATTTTGCAGCTTGATGCCAATAATGAAGCATCTGGTGATGGAGATATCTCTTAGCTCCTTCAAATTTAGAAAACCACCTGGGTAACACAAGCAGGGAGAATTCTGTTTTTGGAGGCTCTGCTCCCCTAGTAGAATATACCCAGGAGGATTTTCTATGGGTTATATATGTTTAAAAAAATCACATGGAAGAGGCAGCTCAGCCTCACACATCCAAAGCACAGAGTTTTTTTGTCTGTTGATGATGGTGGTATCTATTGTTATCCAGTGATAATAATGCCATATTTCAGGAGAGTAGAGAGCAAAAGTCTGGTTCTGTGAGAAGCAAGACTGATAAAACGATGGAAGAAACTCTGAGGACCACGCCACATGAAGAAATGTTGATAAAACTCATTACATAGCAAAGCTTTATCAGCAATATGCCAACACCCATGGTTTAGATGCTGACAATCACAAACAAAATGTTGGGGAAATATTTTTTTAGGCTAGGCTTATCAAAAAAGGAACAGCATTTAGCAAGTGTATTTATGTCTCCTTACCTGAGCATTCAGGCATTGCCATTGAAATCTGCAATGTGTTCTAGATTTCACTAGAATTTTTTCAAGTAATAGTTTGTCAACACAAAATTGTCTATGACTGAAATAAAATGCATACAGTTTAACTTTGATGAATGTATACAAAGAGCCCTGTAGTTTTTTGTTAGCTGTTACTTACTTGATAAATGACCCAGAACATGCTTACTCCAGTGTATGTTTATCTAAGAGCACACTAATCCTGTGCTGAAATATGATTACCCTTTCGATACGCTCTAGTTGTTCATTGCCTTCCTGTCTCTAATAAAGTGCTTTCACTTCCCAGCCTTTCAATAAGCTGTACTAAAGGGACCAGACACTCTTCTGGGCAGTCTCCGCTTGATAAATGATCATGTCATGCTATCACTTTGAGGTCTGCCACAAAATACTGATGAGCAAATTATATTCCACACTGGGGAGAGTGGGGGGAAAGAGGGGGAAGGGCAAGTACCTTAGTAGGCAGCTGTAGTGCCAGCAGTAACGTTCTTACCAATTGATGATGGCCATTTAAGAATTAGTATTTGACCAGCATCCTCCAGTTTGTATTTGAAATGTCTAGTCCAACTGCCCTAACTACATCTACAGACAGCAATTTGTCACCATTTTGACTACCTGTCATAATCTATTTGAGAAAATCTATAATTTTTCTCTTGTTCCTGACTCAATTCTGAAGCGGATGAATTCATCTTTTGTGATATCCTCTTGTCATAATCAATACTGGGCAGAGGTTGAATAAATTAAAGATTCAGGAAATACAGATTTTTATAGGTATTTCTAGCTATATTTTCTCTGTCTACCTAAATACTCACACAAGTCACAATCTTCCCCAAATGAATGTGATTGATAAATAAATAATATTCTGGCTTTTTTGCAAACAGGAATAGTTGTGGGCTTTTCTAATAGGAATAGCTAGTTTTAAAAAAATCCCTTAGCATTCCAACCCAAATACACTGCAGCCTACAAGTCCACGTGAACCTGACTAAAGTAAATGAGAAGCTTGATAGTATAAATAAATAAAGTAGCAAGCAATAGAAAACAAAGAAAAGCCAATTCTATTAAAATCAATTATATTCCTGATAACTGACCTCAGACATGATTTGTACATGTGGTAGCTCGGCATAGTAAGTTCTTTTGCATCAATTGAGAAAAATTACTCAATTTTTACTCTGTCTGCTGTTCAGACTGCATTGCATAAACTTCAGTCATGTGAAACAAGGTCATGTGCCTTGATGTCTGTTAATTATGCTAACAATTCCCTGAATTAGCCAGAATCTTAAGTGCTTGAATTGACTAGTCCTAATTTTCAGCTATGCTGAAATCAATGTGGTATTATTAAAAAGCAAGGGAGTCTGGGTTTTCATAATAATGTGGAAAAACAAAGCTAATGTTTAGATATAAAATAATTACGTTAATCAAGGGATCATAAAATCATTAAGGCTGGAAAAGACCTCCAAGATCATCTAGTCCAAACTACACAAAAGCAAGAAAAGTCTACATGAGAAGATAGCCTTTCATGCCTATCTTATGCTTTTCCCATTTCACTCTTTTCCAAATATTCCATATTATTCCTGCTGCCATCGACCTCTGCTACACAGGTCACCGCTGTTGCCCTGCCCTGCTCGGTCACGGATGGCTCCTCTACAGCTCCTCTTCCCACTGGACGCAGCAGGGCTGGATACAGAGCTCTCCGACACCTCTCTGTCACGCAGCACCCCTATGGTCTCTGATCAGTCCCAGACCTTCTTGGGGATGATCCTGATGGCAGTGATGGGGAAGCAGGAATGGGAAAACAGGGGACATAGAGCTTTTGGCATGAAAAAGAGGTATGAATCAGAGTTTGGAAAACAGAGGGGCAAGAGGGAGGAGAATGGAGGCAGCTTGTGTGGGAATGAAAGAGCCTTTGCTGCTTCTGCCAGCAGAAGAAATTAGAGAGATACAGTACAATTGTATCCCCACCCTAAAATCCTTTCAGCTATCACACTTGGATAATAACGTAAGCCATGGAATCCTGAAATTCAGGGTTGTGAGAAAAATTGATACATACTCAGCATCTTTTTTAAAGTTAGAGGATATGTAAGTTTGTTCTCCTGCTACAAGTTCACGGTAAATTAAAGTCTCTTAAACAGAGCTAAAACTGACTTCTTTTTTGAATATACTTCGCATGGCTTACTGCTTTTTAAACAGTTTGTTGTTTTGTTTAAAATTAAGTAAGGATTTATATTAGTGATAAGTAGAGCCTACTAAAACATAATCTCTAAACCACAGCAATGGGAGCTGGAAAGTTTGGAATGCTGCTGCATTACACTGTATGTTAAGACAGATTCAGTATGGCCATTAATTCTACAGGTTTGCAAAGATATGAGTAGAAATACCCTATCTGCTCCCTCCACTTTGTCAAAACTTGGAGATTGTTTAGAAAAGACACAGGACAGACGCTTTCATAATCAACCAAAGCTTGAGCCAAGCATAACTGGCAGCAGCAGCAGCTAACTCAATGCTAACCACATAATTTTTCAAAACCCATGTAACATGGAAATCTAAATGTCTAATTGACTTAGGTAAATATTAACTCTGGTCTTCCTGATGATGAAATAATGAAATTTAATAATGACTAAATAACATACAGGCAGTTAGTGAATAATGCAGCCTTTTTGTACTACTCTTACTCTCAGAAGATACTGGTTTTTCCTCTGAGGTACTGAAAGCACTGTTTCTGCACTGGCATCCCCACTCTTAAAAATAATTGGTTTTTTGACTATGACAATGTTATTTTAAGATCATCACAACTGAAGTCTTTTGTATTTGCAAGAAAGAAAAAATACAATTAAAAAAATCACTGCAATATGTTTTACTTAGAAAAGGAATGCTTTTCAAAAGGGAAGCTTTTGAGAGACTACCTATTTAAATACAGATTACTGTTATTTTGATGAAATCAACACATTCAATATGGTTTTAATTAACCAGCAAAAGCCTACATGAATTGTATTTCAATATGAATTCAAACACAACTGCCAGACAGAAACACAGCTTGAAATACAATACATTAATAATCCTCAGTAAAAATACAATGCATGGTTCTACATTGTTTAATATTAAAAGGTAAAAAAAAAAATCAGTCTAAATAAAGTATATTGACCTAGAAAATTGCTGGATTATGCAAAGTCCTGGAATCTCATTCGTTAACAGAACTGCAAGATTCCGTGTAAATGATATTAAGTGTTCTAAGAAGTAATAAGAATAATTATCCTAATAAATACTAACTAATGAAAGTTAACTTTTCTAAAGAAAGAGAACTGTATATGCAGACCAGGAATGAAAGAGTTTACTTCAATCAAGGCTTTGCCTTGGTGATTTGGATTACGATTTAAGACAATTCATTTTAGTATTTATTAATAAAAATATTTAAAAAGTATAACACTAATGCCTAAATGAAAACAGTGTTTATGAAGTAATTTAGAAAGTTTGTTCCATGCTTTGACTGCAAAAGGGTGGTGTCAGCACACTCTTCAACTTGAATTTGATACTCTGTTACTGCCATGACACCAGAATTATTTTTGTAACTGCTCTTTATGTAAAGTAGAAGACATCATAACATAAAAATAATGAGAAGTGACAAGGCCAATACTCCTTTTCCTTTTTGAGCAGGTAAGGTGGAAATTATAAGCCTAGAACATTCTGTTTGAATATTTACTACTGAAAAAGGAAGAGCAAAAATACTTCTATTTATTTAATTTGTTTTAGCTGCTACTGTAGTAGTTAGAGCTCTACTTTAAGACATGTCTTTCCTTAGCAGAAATTTATGAAAGAAATTCAGTGTATACTTTGTTCACTAATACTTCTTATGCATACACCAGCAACAATAGTCATTCTGAAGGTGGCAAAATCAGGTAGATGAGCTGATATCCAAACAGAACAAATATTTATTTTAATACCTCCATATGCTGAAGTTGATTGTCAACTGCTCTAAGATAAGAAAGATTTCCCAAAACTGCCAGTTCTTCTAATTCATCAATGTTGTTATTGCTGATATTCAACACAGACAAAGATTTCTGGAGGAAGAAAAGCAGAGAAGGAAAATGTATTATTCTTTAAGCCATGCACAAGTCAAGCTATAAATTCTTACAGAAAATTCTTTTAAAGAGCAAGCATATGAGGCAGAAAATGCAAATACAACTACCACATACCTCACACATTATTATTTTATGTTGGCTTTGCATCTTGTCCTAAAAAGCTGTTTATTTTGGTTTTGAAGTCAAGCTAAATTAAGAGGATTTCTCAACTACTTCAGGAACTCTTAGTAAATACAGAAATTTTTGTTTTCTCTAAACATGTTTAAATGCTTTACAGAGTTCTGCAAGTGTTACTAACTCTACATTTGAAATATGAAACAAAGACAACAATTGACTGCCTTTTCCAAGGTTACAGCTGAAGTGCATAAAGCTGAAATCCATATCCCAAAGTCTCTGTCTCCTTTAACAGCTGGACTATGCTGCTTTTCTTTCATACTTGATCCTACAACCCTCTCTGTGTGCATTCCTATTTCTTGCTCCTTCTTTTAGAATATTAGTGAATCATGTAACATGCTTTTTCTTTTGTAAGAGAAAATAGAGAGATCTTTACACCCTAGATAAAAGTAAATCTATTTCAGGTTTTTATCTCAAGTAATACTTAATGCAGTTTCAGCTAAAAGGAACGAGAAGCTTGCATCTCTAGAAGATGAAAAAGGGCACCTAATCCAGTGAATTTAGATATGGGACTCACTTTTTCTGACTTTTTCAGTCAGAAAATGTCTGTTTCACCCCTTCTAAAATCTGACCAAGATCTATACTGCAGGCAGAAATTACCAGTATCATCCTGATACACACAGTGCATAAAGCTGTCTTCTCATTCAAAAGATTTGTGAAATTGTCAACATCAAAAAGTTTGCTTGTGGTACACTGAGAGCTATATGGTCCTGTGTTTTAGGATCTTTCACCTCTGGCAGCATTCAGAGGCAGAAACAGGTAGAAGATGAAGCAAGAAATGCTGTCTTTAAGAGGGACTAAACACTTAGCACTTGAAGGATAAAACCAGAATGTTTTTACATTGAGCTTCCACAAAGATGTCACATGGTCATGAATACAAAGTGTTTCTTAAAAAAACCCTCCCAAAAGCACCAAAACCTCATCACACCAACAGGCTTTAGATAAAAGCCATGAAGGAAAAAATGCTGGTGACTCTAGGCAGTCATTTCTCTGACACAGAAGGAACGAAGTAAAAGTGCTCTCAGAGGAACAGCTTGTTTCTCTTAAAGGAAAATGGCAATGCATACCTTGGATTACTGCATCTAAAACCAGCAAGAATTAGAGCTAGGTCAAATGTTTATGGTAAATGTATGAACAAAAGAATTTACTTTTCAGTGAGTGCTTCATCTTCAAAAAAAACCCCAAACAACCAACTCATCAAGCCCTGACTGTACTTTGGGAGACAAAGCAAGATGATTTTTTTCACTATGGAACTACATCTATTAGTAAATAAAGTCTATTTTTTTAACCACTTCAACCACACATTTCATGCTTACTGAGCAATTAGCACATTGAAAGAAAACTGCAAAAGCTGACCTTCCCAAAATCTTGACATACCACAACACAGAAAAAATGCAGAACTAAAACTGAATGCTTTTGATTGTGTTGCTCTTAATATCCAGGGGGAAAAAAGCTGTTTACACCTCGTACCGTTGCATTCTCTGAAGAAATACAGGAGACAGCAAATAAACTGATGTAACAATCAAATAGACAGGTATCAACAAACTAATTCACTACAAATTCCCTTTTTTAGTTTATTCATATTCTGTTGGTACAGGGCATCCACACATTTCCTTAGTCCTTTCTGTCTTTATTCTTCTTTCCATCCGTCACAGAAAAAGAAATAATGAAGTAGAATCTCCTGGGCCCTACATGAGAACTGGGATGGGAGTCCCTTGGTAGAATTTGAAAAAATAAAACCACATAGTTATCAAGTCCTAATCACTTCCCTTAAAAATGCTGACCTACTGAGTAATGCCTCATTGAAATTCTCAAAATGTACTTACTGCCAGGGACCTAAGAGATCTTGGATCAAACAGAAGCTTTTCACCAAGAGGGAGGTGTTGACTTTCAATATGTAGCTCCCTTATATCTTCTAATTTATCCAAACCCTCTACTACAGTGATGCAGTTGCCCCCCAGATACCTGCAGAATTGAATGCAAAAGAGATTTTATTCCTTGAAAGCAAAAGCTAAAACAAGGCCTCAGTATACAAGCAAAGAAACTTAACTACTACTGAATAATACTTGGAAATTAGGAAAGTGACTAACTTAGCAAGCAAGTAGAACATGCAGCTAACAGATCCAAGTTTTTAAGGATTTATATATTGCTACTACTATTATTAAATGGCTGAAAAAAGGAAAATAATTTAAATGCAAATAAATATGTTAAGATGATACTTTCCTTACATCATAGAGCACTTTCTTTTGTTTTGTTTGGTTTTATTTAAACATAAGGAATTAGTTTTATTTGAAAAGCAACATTTAAAAGTTAAAAGGACCTTACTGGCTACCTTTTTTTAAAATTTCTTTGTGTAATAATTGTTCTTTACTAGCAAAATAAAGACATGATTTTCAACTTACAGTTTTTCAAGGTTTTTCAGCGATGAGAGATTTTCTATGCATGTAATAAAATTGTTCTGAAGGTAAAGGTGTGTTATATTTGTAGCAAAGTTCAAGTTCTGGATCTGACTGATTTGGTTGTCATATAAATATAGAACTCTAAGATTCTTGCACAAGGACAGGTCACCCTGAAATAAACAACAAATTAACACTATATAGAGTTCACTCACTGCCTGCTTTTAGAAGCTGTTGATTGTTTTTATATTTAAGTTCTGCTGCACAGTTTATACATGTTCACCTTTAACAAACACTTTTAACAACTATTTTCCCTAGAAAAACTGAGTTAGGATCAGTAATCATTGGATTTAAGACTGCAGTCTGTGCTTACTATTCTGCCATACAGAAGCTGAGTACATCAGCAGGTACATTACATCCTGTGTGACTTCATTCCCTTCCCTGCCTTTGTCTGATGGATTTAAGAAAACGAGAGTTGTTGGTGTAGTTGCCTCCATCAAACCTCAGTGATGTCATGGAAACCAGTTCTTGGGAGAAGAATATCGATTTATATAAAATCTTGCAGTTGAGTGTGGTTTAGTACTCTTCCAAATTGGATATTCCACACAAATATCAAGTTTCTTTGAACATATTCCTCATGTAGACTAAAAGGTCACATGTTCTTACGAGGGTTTCTGTAACACGCCTCTGTGGCATCTGACGAGCCCGTCTTAATCAAATGGGCTGATCAAGTCAGTAACTCTCTGTGCACATTCCTAGCAGTGGGCTGAATACCCCCCTCCCTTATTTTTTTTTTTTGCATGGATCTGTTCATAGAACAAGCTATTTAATCTTGGCTGAAATCACACTTGTAAAGCAGAAATCCACCACACACACCAGTTCAGTTGTGCAGGGTTCAGCAGTTTCAAAATGCGCTCAGTATCTTGAGGGGATTTGAATTAACTCAGGACTTACTGGAACCCGTATAAATTTCCTATTATTAAACTCAAAGGAAGAAGGACTGGGATAAGTTTGCAGGTTTGGTCTTTGAAAATGAAAAGGTCACAGATTATTCTTAAATGAATAAGCCCCAGGGAGCAATTTAAAAAAAAAAAAAAGTAGATTTTAACCTGACTAATTTGAAAAAGCCACTATGCCAATCCAAATTTGTTAACCTCACTTGGCTTATATCCTGTTCCTGAACTCCCCTTTCCTCTCTCAGACTTCCTCTGAAATCTAAGGAATAAATCACAGATAGATTGAAGAGATTGTGCTGCAAGTTAACGACTCCTTGCAAAATTCCCAAGATTAGAAAAATTAACATCATTAACGAGAATAAAGTGCTGCACTTAAAAGCATGTAATATAATTGCTGCTTCCTTTAAAAAAATAAAATCTCATCTGCAAGATTCCTTATATCATCTTTCCTACAGTTTGCAGTCTTAAAAAGGTAACCATCAATAAATACAAGCCTTCAAATACAAAACCCCAAGCTGTTCCCCGAAATACAAACTTTGCTTTTTAGCTCCAGATTTAATGTCTCCAAGAACACTATAGGTAGATTTCAAAAGGGCCAGAGCATAGCTGTTAAAGCCCTGCCCCTGGTGATTCAGTGGCAACACCCTGGCTATATTCTATAGAAAATGTGTCAGGTCTAATTGATTAATTTGAAATATTCTCTTTCTTAAGTGGCTAAAGAGGTGAGCAAGAGGAGTAATCATTCCCATTCTGGTGATTTCCTGTAACCTCCTTTAAAGGTAACCACTGTACAAAACAATCAAAAGAGCAAATTGGTTTGTTTTCCTTTTTTTTTAGGAGCTGCAGATTTCAGTAATACTACTGTGAAATACTGCAAAAATTATTTCACTGTGACACTTCATCTCTTGTGTAATTGCTTACAGGGATTTTCTAAATTAATTCATTGCAAAAATAATGTACTGTTAGTATTCTTGTCTGCTACACAGATGATATATATTTACATGGTTTCAGGTATGTAAAATACTTCAACAAGATTTTTGCCACATAAAGCAAAAGGTGTCAGGGCGATAATAAGAAACCCTGCAGATTGCTGGAGCTACAGTCACCCATTTTGATGTGTTATGTGTCAAATTACAGCTGAGAGATTATTTTCACATTTCCAATGCCACACATTTAAAATCCATTTAAACACTTTTACGTACAAGCAGTGTCCCACACAACAGCAGCAGCGAATGCTGATGCATGTTTCCAAACAGATTAAGGCTTAATTGCAAGTCAATATAAATGTTAAAACACCATGTAGCTGTTATAAAATAGAAACTTGGTTTTGCTTGTTTGTCTCCACAACTATAAACAACTCATCATAACTACAAAATATTTAAATGGCCAGGTTAAAAGGAATAAAGAAAAATAAATCTTACAATTGCATCTATATTTTTATCTGATAAATTCAGATGAGTTATTTTTCGCAGATACTGCCCAAAGTCCTCTTCACTGCGGTTCTTGTGACTGATGCTTTTAGCAATTAGGTCCACTGTCAGTCGAACCATAATTCTGTAGCAGGCCAAACTGCTCTACTCCTTCATTTAATAGTGTATTTCACACGCTCGTCTAAGTAGTTTTGTAAAATGCCTTAAAAAACGAAAAGGAAAATGTTATTCTATTGGTGCCACAGACCTTCAGCAAAGCTTGTTTGTGTACTTCAAATCTGACGTTTCCCCATCAATTGCCTTAATGCTTAGTGACACATTTAAGTATTATCTATTGCTGCTTAAAAAACTCCTTTCTTGCTGTCATGTTTTGGAACTTTTAGTGTATTAAATAACATTTTGAAAGCACTGTTACATTTGATTTGCTGTTTCAGTGGACTTCAGAAGGTTTTACCCTAGGCTTAACCTTTTTCGCACAGAAATATGTGCACAACGGTCCACAGCAGAAGGAATTCTCCTGCATAAATAAGTAACCAATGGCACCTCCTAACCTAACTGTTAGAAAACACATGGCTCTCCTGAGCAAGCTTTACATGAGAAGTGGAAGACTGAAACTGTCAAGACAGAAAGAGGTCCTTACTAACTAAAGCAAGGCTCCGTAATTCCCCCTTACCCATGTAGGTTTTGGGTTTGCGGGATTTTTTGTAACTGAGAAGCTTGTTTCTTTGTTGCTTTTTTAAATTAAGGGCCCTCTCAGGGCCCTTACTTAGGCCTTCCTTCCAAACGAGCCGCGAGAGACAGGGTGCCGGCGCGGGGCCTCTGCCTGAGGCAGGCCCGCCTCGATCCCCAGCACCGGGTGACTTCGCCGGCACCCCCTCACCGCACGGCACAGCCTCTGGGAAGGCGGCTTTAATGCCCCTGCCCGCCAGCGAAGAGGGGCGGGTAGGGGTCAGGATCGGCTCCCAAGGCCCACCCCAGAAGGACACCGGCCCCGCTCTCACCCTCACCTCCCGGCCGCCGGACTGCGGACTGAGAGGAGCCGTTCCCGCCTCCGCCGCCCCTGGTTGCCGCGGCAACCACACGCCAACAGCCGAGGAGGCGGAAGGGCCCCACCCCCGGCTGCGGTGCGCGCCCTCCGCATCCAATCAGCGTTGAGGAGAGCACAGGCGCGGGGAGAGGGCGGGGGCCGCGCCTGCGGCCTCGGGTGGGGCGGGCAGGGCCGGGTGGGGGGTTTCGACGTCGTGGCGCCGGTGGGCCCGGGCGGCGGCCTGAGCTGGCCCGCGGCGGGCTTGATGGGGGAGGTTGCTTGGGTTTGGTAGTGGTCGTGCCTGTCCCTGCTGGCCAGCCTTCTCCTGATGGAGCCCAGGATAGCATTGGCTTTCTGACCTGCATGAGCACACTGCTGGCTCATGTTAAGTTTCTCATCCACCATGACACCCAGGCCCTTCTCAGCAGGGCTACTCTCAAGAAGCTCTTCTCCCAGTCTGTATCTGTGTCTGGGATTCTTCCGTCCCAAGTGCAACACCTCACACTTTTCAGTGTTGAACCTCATTAGGTTCACCCAGGCCCACCTTTCCAGCCTGTCAAGATCCTCTGGATGGCTTCTTTTCCTTCTGTTGTGTCAACCACACCACTCAGCTTGGTGTCATCCACAGACTTGCTGAGGGTGCACTCAATTCCATCATCGATGTCACTGATAAAGATGTTAAAGAGCACCGGTCCCAAGACAGACCCTCGGGGGACATCACTTGTCACCTCCTGGACATAGACCCATTGACCACCACCCTTTGTCTGCATCCTGTTAACCAGTTTCTTATCCAGTGGATGATCCACCCGTCAAATCCACATCTCTCCAATTTAGAGATAAGGATGTGGTGGGGGCCCATGTCAAAGGACAATTGTGGAGGGAGGTGAACCTGCCCCTTTATTCAGCACTGGTGAGGCCACATCTGGAGTGCGTGGTCCAGGTCTGGGCTCCCCAACACAAGAGAAACATGGACATGTTGGAGAGCCCAGCAAAAGGCAGTTAAGGTGATGGAGGGACAGGAGCCCGTCATCTTTGAGAAAAGGCTGAGAGAGCTGAGACTGTTCAGCCTGGAGAAGAGAAGGCTCAGGGGGATCCAGTCAATGGATGGGAAGGAATTAAGAAGATGGAGCCAGGCTGTTTTCAGTGGTGCCCATGACAGGACCAGAGGCAACAGGCACAAACTGACACACAGGAGGTTCCCTCAAAACATCAGGAAACACTTTTTCCCTGTGAGGGTGACCAAGCACTGGCACAGGTTGCCCACAGAGGTGGTGGAATTGCCATCCTTGGAGGTACTCAAAAGCTGCCTGGACACAGTCCTGGCTGTAGAGAGCCCTGTGTCAGTGTGTATGTTGGACCTTATGACCTCCAGAGGTCCCTTCCCACTTCGTCCATTCTGTGATTCTATCAATGAAACCTGTGAATAACTCAGTGAAGTTAATTATATTTCATACATGTTATGTGCTTGCCATGTTGCAACATAAAAGTGCATAAGCTGGTCAGTGACTACGTTGCTTCTGATGAAACCAAGATTTGGACTTTATTTCTCTTACAGGAAAAATGACATGAGCAAGCATGGTCAACTTTGACCTTTGTTAGAAATACAGACAAGGTATGAAGAGTCCCATCCTTCCAACCTCAAATTTCCTCTATCCTTCCTGCTGAAAATACAAAAGATCATAAGATGTTCTTGTTTCTGTGGTGGAATCCAAACTGAGCATGCCCTGGAGCTGCTTGTTCTGGAAAATGTTTCCGTAAAAAAAGTATGGTCATATTTTCAAAGTTAATTTTGGACTCAGTTTGTTCTCCCTCACGGCAGTAGATTTTGCAGGTGTCTAATGCTGTCTGTTAGCAATCTGATTTAAAGGCAGAAAAAGCAATGAGGAGTTTCAGAGAGAGTAATTTATTCATTAAGATTTGAAATAGGAGTGGCACAGAGTCTAAAACATCATCTGTGTACTCTCCAGGATGGCAGGAAGTTGGCTCAGTACACGAAGTCCTTGTCTTCAAACAAGCTTTTGGAAATACCTGTGTAAAACCATTGGTGGCTGTATTTCTTACCATTCCACATTGGAACGTTGAACTCAAATTTACTTGTAAGGACATGAAACACCTCAAGAGCCTCCCTTGCATAAGCATTACCATGTGTTTTGCATAGTGCTAGTTCTGAGTGTATGGATTCTGTATGTCAGTCATGTAACAAGTAAGACAAACATCCTTAGAAGATACTCACTCTTCTACTTGTAAAACATTAGGTCAAAGCCTAACAATTTCTGACAATTTTTTCCAGGGTTTCAAACTTTTTATTCCATCAGACTTTTTCCTGAGTATCTCTTGCCCTGCTCTTTCGTGGCCAGACAGCTATATAATCTGGAATCAACACTGTTGCTTCAGTATAGCTGTTTTAATATGTAAAATATGTCTGAAACAACTTTTTCCACTGAATTTAGATTTGTGTTGGTTTTTATATTTTCAAAGTTAGCAAATAAAAGCTTCTCAAAAACACAGTGCAGAGCAAATAGTGCTTTAATTTCAATAAATTTGCTGAGAGCTGTACTGAAAAGTCTTTGAAGAATAAAGCTATAATCCATTAAGTCAGATGTTGCCAGCCTGGATTCTTGAGGACATGGTGCTTACTTGCTCTTGATGTTTCTGCCTATATACACTACCTACTGGTTTTTAAACCCATCAAGCCAACCCTGGCTAAAACTGCCAGAAGAGACAGGCATAGGAAGGTAATAAGTTCTACTATTTTTTACAAAATTCAACATCTGGTTAAAAAAAGATTCCTAGCCTAGTGTCCTCATTTGAGGGAGGAGTTGAAACGTGGCCCAAACAGTTACCTGCTCATGTGGTGGGCATTAGCCTGCCTCTGTGGGTGTGCTGGGGTAGAGTTAAGTTTCTTCATGGTAGCTAGTATGTGGCTGGGGTGGGGATTTGTGCTGAAGCTGGTTTTGTTCCTGCTGAGCAGGGCTTATACAGAACCCAGGCCTTTTCTGCTCCTCACCCCACCCCACCAGCACGAGGAGTTGGGAGGTGACGCAGCCAGGACAGCTGACCCCAACTGACCTGAGGGATATTCCATTCCACATGATGTCATACTCAGCAGATAAAGCTGGGGGAAAGAGGAGGAAAGGGGGGGGGTGGGGGGGGGGGGTGGGGGGAGGGGCACATTGAGAGTGATGTAGTTTGTCTTCCCGATTAAATATTAACACATGCCCCCTTCTCCTCATGGACCATGCATAGTTCATGGCTCTGGCTACTGCTGCCTCCCTGGTTCTACCCTGTCACTTCTTCCTTGGGTGGATTAACACTTCCTCATTCCAACTGCTGATACAGGCAGAACTGTGCCAGCCTAAGCACAGCTGGGGATAAGCCAGAAAACCTCTAACGTGATTAAAATGAGACAGACAACAGGCTGGCTGTTACAAAAGTCCCTGGAATTATTTCTGCAAATACAATGAAATCAAGTTATGTCCAATACCAGATGAGGCCTGAAGCCCAAGAGTAACTATTATAAAACTTTAAGGCTTCTTACTACTCCAAAACTGTTAGCATAATTGATATTATTGGCAGATGGCAGAGTGTGACATGCCCTGTCTGTATCTCACTGCATTAAAATCCGTTAGAGCCTGGAAGTAAAAGTTAGTAGAAAACTGTCTGATTTAGAACAAACATTTTATCTTTATAGTGTTTACAGTGGTTTTATTAATGAACATCCTACCTTTTCTCCAGCAGAGACTACAGTGCTGATTGGGGAAGTGCAGGATTGTCTCCAAAGATGAGCAATAAATAATTCAAACCAACCTTTCAAATTTTCACCATAGGGAAATTCACAGGTTTACAAATATTGTAATAAAGTTTGACAGGTGAACCGAGAGAAGGTAAAAATTATTATATGCTGCTATTGTTCAGGAACACACCATGTACTGGTATCTTGGCTTTATTTTCTCAAACACTGTACAGCAAGAAAAATCTGAGTATTCACAAAGTCATTCTTCTTTGTTCTTAAATAGATGTAAGATGCTATTTACATGTTGTTTGTCCCTGGCTGATGTTTTACATAAATATTTGTGCTTAACTGTTGTTTGCCGTTTTCAGAGTTTTAGCTAGTTGTTACAAGAATTTTTTGAAGTGGAAAAGGGAAACGTTCCACAAAACCTTGGTAAAACGAGGAGCTAGCCTGGAGTTTGTATCACCACATAGAATACACACATCTTGTTTAAGTTGGAAGAATATCTGCTCTTTTCGTACCTCTTACATTTCTCCAGTTGGATCTCCAGCTTTGTGGAAATCACACTGAAAATGCCTCCCATAGATCAAAAATATAAGCTTAATTCTAACCTCAAATGATAAAGTAAGTGAGTGCAACTAGTCTTTAGCTGAGGAAGAAGTTCAGATGGTTGTAATTACTAAAGATTACATGCTATTAGATGCAGGCACATAAATTAATTTCCTTTTTATAATAAAGTAATGCCACTGCAGTCATACACAAGCCCTAAGGTAATCGGATCTAAAGCAAACAGAAATTCACGCAGGAAATGATGGACAAATTACATAGGAGTTGAATGCATGTTTCAGCTGAAAACAAAAGAGTTCCTAAAACAATCTAGTTCTAATCCCCTCAAAGGGCTTAGGCATTTCCTATCTGCCATGATCTAAACAGACAAACTATGCAAAACAGAATAAACATTCTTTGCTAACAGCATGATTAACAATTGTTATTTAAGGTGGCAACGTCTGACAAACTGGAGATGTAGCGATGACTTTTTAGTGCATAAAAATGGTAATACTTACATATCCTTTTTCCTCTGTATTTTTAAAAGGCTAATGATCAATCTTATTTCATAGAGGAAGACAGACACTTGCTCTGGCAAAAATGCCTTTACTAAAGTTTATGCACTCCTGCTGTGTGAAAAGTCAGGAAGAAAACCCAATTCTCCTGAGATGCAGTCCCATGACCTATCCACTGGACCATGCTACTTCCCAGAATACTGTAGTTTTCAGAAAGCCCTGTATGAAGCAATTTTTCATAATTAAAAACAAACCAAACGTCACAGCAAATATTTCATATGTTAGAAGTTTCATCTGAGGGTCAAAATTAACTTTCCTAAATTACATATTTCCTCATGGATATTATTCCTAGGCTCTGAAAAGTAAAACTACAGCTCATAAAAAATACACCCTAAGGAACAAGATACTTCATTAATTCCTTAAAGGTTTAGCATAATTGTTTTCAACTCCAGAAAAATCCTTCAACTAACTGGAGACTCTGATGTCAGTTCTTTAAGACTTGACACAAGAAAAAAAATTCTATGTACATGTAATTAATCTTATGTATTATCACCCCATATTTTAATCATTTTCACTTCTTAGGGAATCGCACCCTTAAAATGCTGCTAGCTCAACTCTGCAGTGTTTAAATTTTGTCTGGTTTTGTACTTTCAAATTATTTGTTTTTATCACTTTATCTTAATCTAGTTTGCTGTACGACACACAAAATATTTTGCATTGTGATTTCAATAAATATTGTATAGAAACTTGTTAATTAAAAGACAGTAGCATAATAGGAGTCCAATTCTGATTTGGGTATTTTGGGGTGTAGCCATCACAATAAACAAAGTAGTATGTTTGTCAAAGTAATGTACCAAGCTTACTTTAAACCAGTAACTGAAAATTTTAAAATCTCAGACATTTAGCAAAGAGCAGAAAATAAGTAAGATAATTAATGTTTAATTGTATTTGGTATGTTTTTAACGTTATAAACAAAATAGTAACATCAACAATTACCCTTACATCTTGGATTCGTGCATTTTTTAATAATCAACAGTAAGTAATCGATTGGTGTTACAGTTCATAAATGGAGGAGCACTAGAGAGACACTGTATGCTTTGCAGTGATGTACTACGCCGTGCAGGAGTGACCCAGTACCCAACTTCAGAGGAACCTTCTAAAGCTACTACATCTGCAGGAATAGCCTTCCCCATTGGAGCCTCATGAAACACTAGTCAGGTTAAGGTCAAAAAGGAAATATCCAAAGCTGGATGCAGGCACAGACTTCATAAAAGGCACAGGTGGTAGAAATGCAAGCAAAGTATGCTGCATTTACCAAACAGCAAGTCAGAGAGAGGGCGCTGTGTTTAATCTGAGCTTGTGTGCATGGACTGCCCCTGAAGGCAAGGAAAACACAATCAGAATCACAAGGTTGGACAAGACCGTTGAGATCATCGAATCCAACCATACCCATCCTCTACTAAACCATATCCCCGTGGTCCTCATCTACCCATCTTTTAAAACACATCCAGGGATGGTGACTCAACCACCTCCCTAGGCAGCCTGTTCCAATGCCCAGGTGAACTGGGCAACCCTTTCTGTGAAGAACTTGTTCCTAATATCTAACCTGAACCTGCCCTGGTGCAGCTTGAGTCCATTCCCCCCTCATTTTACCACCTATCACTTGTCTAGAGACCATCACCCACCTCTCTACAACCTCCTTTCAGGTAACTGTAGGCTGTGGTAAGGTCTCCCCTCAGCTTCCTCTTCTTCAGGCTAAACAACCCCAGCTCCCTCAGCCGCTCCTCCTAAGGTTTGCTCTCCAGCCCCTCCACCAGCCTGGTTGCCCTGGACTCGCTCAAGGACCTCAATGTCTTTCTTGTAGTGAGGGGCCCAGAACTGGACACAGTACTCGAGGTGTGGCCTCACCAATGCTGAGTACAGGGGTGCAATCAAAACAGGAGAGTCCCTTATAAAATAGGATCTGAAGCAGAAACACCGTGGGGTAAGGCAAGCCTGAATGTGAACAGACAACTGAGGAACTTGTGATGCTGTTTAAAAGCGAAAGATTAAGGTGACCCTTTTAATCAGCTTTTTCTAAAGCAAAAATATTTCTTGACTTCTGTGAGGTTGCTCATACAAAGATTGCTTATGAGTCAAGGTGACAGAGTCTGTAACAAAACCTAGATGCTGGTGGCTAACAGCAGCAGAGAGAGCTTTCCACTGAGGTGGGGGTAAGGCAGACAGAACTGTTATTGGCACATGCCAAGCTATTAGGACTTGACAGACTCCATAAAGCTACCAGATGTTCAGAATAGGTAAAAATGTGGCCAGGTTCAGGTGCTCTTCCCCTGCAGCACTTCTAGGGCTGTCAGAGGTGTCTGCCCTAGCCCCATCCACCTTCTCTCACATATTTGCATTTTAGGGAGCCCAGAAGATAGACAGGTGAACAGAAGTAGGAGCCCATCTCTCATAGCTGCATTACTCCATTCAGTAAATTTAAAAATGGAAAAGGCAAGAAAAAGGATGTCTTTTTTTTTCTGTTTCCACGTGGCAAGTCAAGCACAATCATTCCAACTTCAGGCAAGAAAATGAATTTATAGGCGCTGTTGTTCCAGTTCTTACCGAACGTTTGAAGAGAACTTCAAAGGAGAAGGAGGTCTGATAGGACAACGAAGCATCTTTGATGTCTCAGTAACCACAGAATTACATCTGAAAGGCTCTTCTTAAAAGCCTGTGCACAATAAAGCCAAACTGGTACTCTGTCAGGATTTACAGCTTAGCCCTTGGTATTGGATTGTTACAAACATTCATGTATTTATTTTGATTTTGTTGAGATTAAAATGTATAGCCTAATTTGTATGGGTGAGCAAGGTGAGTGTACAGGACGACTTAAAACTGAGCATTTTCAACACTCTGTAACTTGAATATCCGTTGGCAAATACTGTTAGATGAAGAAATTAATTGTGGTCATTGGATTAGATTGAAATTTATTAAAATGTCAAAAGCACTCAGAATTGTCTCAGAAATCTAAATACAGAGAACCCATTTGCATATCCTTTTGTATGTACTGAAGCACCTGACCAAATAATTACCTGACACGTGGCACTCATGTGCACGATTTCTAAGTAAAAAGTGGATGCAAATGTCTAAGAATTAATTAATGTATTTGTTGATATACAATGTGTATTGTTCTCATCGATATCTTTACTCCTAGTAAAATCTCAGAGCTAGTTGGTAGGATTACAGCATACTTTCTCTCCCTTAACGATGCTCTGCTATTTAGGATACAGTTGTGTGTTTATATCCGATGAGTCCTTTGTGGTAATCACCTCCAACGCACGCAATTCTGATCTCCATTAAGGCAGAATTTGGAATAATACTAGCATTAAAACTGGTTGATCAAAGACAAGGGTGCTGTTATTTTGGTTCCTGAATACTGCAGAAAGGATCCCACAGAGGCCTCAGATACAGCCACACGACAAGTATGGTTTTAAACTGAGTTCTGACACTCTGTGCTCAGCAAGCGACACCACACGCAGCTCAGTGGACAACTGTTTACCACAGCATTTGTCCTGCTACAGTTTATAAAACAACTTATTTTTTTAAAATCAACCTGGACTAAGAATATTCAGTGTAGACCTGCCCGCACAGAATTGCAGCTCGTTGTTATCACAAATGAGGACAGTTTAAATAGACTCAGATGGGATTAAATTATTATATCTCTGGTAATACAGGACATCCAATACTTTTGGATCATGTTATGCCAGGTCTGTAAAGTAGCAACATGTTATATTTTCTAACAGGCATTTATCTCACAACAGTAATGTACTTCTGAGTGTAAACACAGACAGAGTGGGTCAACAGCTGCGTGCTAAAATGTGAAGTCTCACAAACACTCGTGAAAGAAAGTAGACAGTTCCTTGCCAGGTACACTTGTGGCATCTTCCTGGAACTTAAAATGTACTGCTTTAGGCTTAACAGAAGTCTATTGCTGCCATTTCCAAGAAAATTAATATTAAAACACCACAGCTTGCTTCTCCTGCCTCCCCACCACCATGGCCATGCTGGAAGAAGCATAAAATTGTTCTATCAAACTATACATCTGATGCCTGTCTCAACTTTACTACCTCTGATTAAATGTGTATGTCCTATACTGTTGGATGCTGCTGCTTTAAAACTCTTTATGAATTTCTGCAGGCTATCTGCATTTCCTCACGGAATAATAACTTTGTGGTATAACTTGTATCTTAACTTCAAATACACTGGAATCCATTTGGCTGAAAAGCCCCAAATGAGTAATAGCTATTAAAATTTCCAGACCAAAACAAAAGCAAAACCCACATCAAGGCGGAATTAAGGTTGAAAAGGAGTATCAGTTACTTAAGGTATAAAGCATAATGGCATATTGCATAAAGCATAAATTATCCCAGAAGTAAACATTCCAAAACCCCCAGGAAACTCAGGATTAAGGATAAAAACCTAAAAGAAATCCAAACATCTTGAATTATTGAAATGCAGCATGAAAGCCTCCAAAACAAACTTAAGATCAGCCCTGCAGCAGCACCCTGTTGTAAGCCAGCAATGATGATTAATGAACTTTACTATCTGTGCCCCTAAATTAGCCTAATGTGTATTTCAGAGATAATTTTTCATTTTGTTGTTTTGCATGCAAGAAGTGACTATGACAAGCAACAGGAAGCGAGCAAGAGAATAATAATGGTATAGAACCATATTATTAGTTTTGCTGTGGAACTGGTTGTTGACTAATTAGAAATATAAAATGTCCATTGCCTGTTTGCTACAAGGAAAACACTGTAGGATCATACATGAATGTTTCATCACTGTGAGAAGAAACCATTTCTGGGTGGACCAGAAAAATGAAATGAGGAAAGGCTTCATTAGATTTAATAACTTGTTAAAAAAGATAAGCAAATAGGATTTAAATTCTTACAATTAAGCATGGAAATGAAAATCTGAGAAACAAACTTCTTATATTGTGTAGGTTACCTAGCTAACTGAGTGGACAGAACAATAAGAGAGAGAGATGAATGTCTGTGAAAAAAAAAAAAAAAAGGCCCAAAACACTAATTTTCAAAATTGTTTTATTGCAGTTGGATAATAGAGATAAATACCCAAGAGCAAGATCCAGTAAGTCACGTTTATTTTTTCTTTTGGAACAATTCTCTGCACTGGTTGTGTTTTATGATTAAAGAACAAAACGTTGCACTACATTTCAGAACATTTTGTTCTTTAAAACTGCTCAGACAGGTGGGAAATATTGAAGTACTACAGAAGAAACCATGACTTTTTTTCTGCTTTGGAGATGTGTATCAGCTGGTGATGCATTTCAAGCTATATTAATTTGATTAAAAAGTTTATCCTTAATAACCTGAGACATCAATCCATGTATAGCTTCTATGGTGGTCTTGCAGCTGAAAAACAAGCATAAATTCAAGGTTGGCCAAAAACTGAACTGTCATTTTATTTGAAGATATTCAGCTGTTTTGGAAGTTCAGGGTGCCCACAACCCCATGAATCTCTACTGTCCAGAAAGGAAAAGTCACACACAGAATTCTGCCATTGTTGCCAATAACGTTTTGTTACTTATAAAGCAAACTGCCTTAGCACTGTGCACAGAAAGACCGATTCCAGAAAACTTACTTATCTGGGAATTCAGGACATTTTGCATTAACAACAGCAAGGGAGCTCTGTGGTCATCTGGACCAAAAATAAGAAAAAATAAATCTCTGGGGGAATGGAGCTACCAGCTGTTATCAATGCCTGAAGGCTCACTGTATTCTCTACCTTACCTCCTATGCCCAACCCCAGGCCAGCAAGTGCACAATAACCACAGCACCTCTGAAAACAACTTCACAGAGAATATTAAAGGAAGAGTTTACAGAGCTCATCAGTCATTAGTTCAAAATAAGTAACATGCAAAACCGCCGAGAGGATTCCTATGGTTCCCAGTTTCATCCAGTGTGCCTGGCTTAGGGAGATGTAGCATTAAACTATGAACTAAAACCATCTCAAAACAGAATATACAAATGCAGAAGATGAATCAGCCCTGAAGGCATGGAGGAGAATAGGGACAAATTACTACTGGACAGATAAAGAAATCCTAAGCAAAGGAAGCCAGCTTGGAGCACAGTTTGCCTAATGTGCAGGTACTCCTGGGAAATGGCTCTTTAGATTTGTATGTACAGTAACAGAAGGTAATCATATAGGCAAATGTACTGATGCTAATGCCTTACAGTATCATTTTTCTTAAAACAGGTACACCAAGGAATCCTGCAGCAAACTTTGCAACCTTATTTCTTGATAGTAATTTGGGTGCCACTGAATCACTTGTCCTGGTATCTGTATGAGTTTTCTACCATCTTTTCACAGGAAAGATTATTAGATAAAGAAAAATGTGCATCTGTAGAAGTGCTACAGTTCATTTTGGGAACTACAGTAGCCTCTGTTCCAGAGAAAAGCAGAACTGATGACAACAAAAATCCTTTCCAGTCCTGCAATTTATAAACTAACTACTTATGATGACTAAATGAAAATAGGAAAGAAAAAATGTTTAGAAACTCTGCAAGAAATAATACAGCAGGATGATCAGACGACTTATTTTTGGAATAGTTGTAAGCACATGAGAATAACGTGAAAGTAAAATGTGATCAGTATTTTGGGACACCAAACAGGGATCAAAATCAAAGCAAACTTGTCAGCAACTCCCATCCTCCTCACATCTTTAAAGGCTTCCTGTTGCAACTGTGTCACTAAAGGAACTGGGAGGTGTCACTTAACCTGGTTGTTGTGAGTCTTAACTCCACTGCAAATAGATTCTGCAACTGAAATGGTCTAAGTGGGTATCACCTTCTATAAAGTCACTCCCCTCTCCAGCTCACTCAGGTGTAAGAGCTGAGAACATTCCCTAACAAGGACACAAATACACAGAAGACACAAGTACAACAGCAGCTCTGATTCTATCCAGTAATGACTATATTACATGTGCAGGTAACATAACAAGGGTCTGTCCAACACAAGCTCACTCCTCTATTAAGGCAAAGCCCATGTTCACCTGAGTCATACTGAGCAAGATAGAACTCATTTAATCATAAATTGGTCTCTTCATACAAGACCTCTTGATTCTTTTACTTATAAATAAATTCACCATTCATCTGGTATTGAAAAAAATCAGTTAAATATAAAGGCCAGAATGTCTGTAATCCACTTCTTAAGAAACAAAAAACCCCACAAAACAACAACAAAATCCTCATTTGCAGAAAAGAGGATGTAATAATTAAGAAGGATGAAAAAATTAAGTGAATGAATTTTTAAGTGAATGAAAGTATTATACAAGTGTAATTGAAACTTACTGGACTGTTAGCACCAGTTTTTAAGCTCATGTTCTAGGTAATAATTTTATTTACTGTTAGTTGAAACCAAATTAATTACATTAAAATGTGCTCTTTTCCAGCAATGCTACCATTTTGCACTTGACAGAAGACATCTCTCTGCTCTGTTGTACACTGATGCAATTTAACAGGATTTTTTTGTTTTAACTAGAGTTGAATTTATTCCAGAAACAAATACTGGGAAAACATTGTAGGTTTGATAAAGGCAAGATTTTCTTAAGCTTTCAAAAAGAACTAGTGACATTTGGAGTCTCTCATTTCTATCTATACTCCAGTTAATATTCACAGGTTACAGTTTAACTGGTAGGCTACAGTTAAAGGCAAGATAAAAGTTTAGAACACAATTAACACTTTTTATAGGGAAGGACACCATGATGTGTTATCTTACCTGTCTCTTGTTGCTTTTGCAAGCTTGTCTTCTGATTTCTTATCATGAGTCTCTAAACCCAGCATGAAACTGCCCCTTCCAAGCTGAGCTTCTGACTGTTCTAATTTTTCAGACAAATCAAAGACTTGGCCAGTGGTGTAGTCAGCATTCTTAGGAGAAAAAGGCAACAAACATACTGAAATCTAAGTTATACATTCAAGCATTTACATGCAAAATAAACAAGATCTGAAAAGAGCCTTTAAGCCCATAGGTCTTAACCCTTAACCTGCACGTTTTAACCCTTATCTGCAATTGGTGTCATACAGAACAGGAGCAGCACAGGAGTGGTGGCTGAGAGAGCAGAAGGTGAACATCTGACAAATGAATGCTCATTACCTGAGAGGCACTCTATTCCTTTCTGCCCGAGCCCTGAGTTATGAAAGAGGAAGTAAAACTCAGTTGATTTTGACCAAGAGAAAAGCTACAAAATTGGCTTTTGCAGAAGGCAGGTTTTGATGATGAGCTGTTACACTGAAGGTCTACCTGTAGCATTTCTGTTGCAACCTCATTTTAACAGTTCTGTTTGTGTTCTGGGGTTGGGGTTTTTTTAGTGTTATATTAAGGTATCCTATTCATTACAGTGCAACAAATTATTCCCACCTTCTACTTTTAAAAAGCATATGTATTTTTACAGTAGGGGCTTGGGCTTTCAGCACTAATGAATCAATCTATGCACAGGATAGCACACTGCAGTACTTACAGTAAGCAAACTAGAAGAACTGAGAGTGTTCACCCAGTACTTGTTCCACAAAAGCTCAAGCAATTTACGATCCAAAGACGATTTAAAGTATGAGACTTCTAAAGCATAATACCTTTAAAAACAAACATGCAGAGAAAAATAAGCTTCCATCTAAATACATCTTATTTGGCTGAGAAGCCCAATGTAAATGCAACTCAAAAACCCCTTATTAGTGGCAAGTATCTTCAAAAATTCAAAGCACTGAACAATAAAAAGTCACTCCCAGTTCCTATTTTATCTCTAAAAGATTTTCCATAAGTATTTAATATACAGCTTTAACACAGATATACATAATCCCCACTCATACTGCTGTGGTCTATTTAATGAGATTGCAAAAGCTTTTAAATTGCTCTCTTAACTTCTGCAACACAACGGTGCCTTGTTCCATGCTTGAGATCTTCAATACTGTGGTAAGTGCTACTTGGGGACGACTGCGCTTTTCCATGTACCACCTCTAATTCAATTAGGACTGTTTGGTAGCAGTAAATATTGCAAACAGACAAACAATCATGCATTCCACCACACCTGCTTTGAAAGCCAGGCTCTACTGGCGCTACAGAATTCACTGGAGATGATAAAGCAGACAGAAAGCTGAGCTGTGCAAAGTCTTTAGTGTAGGTGAATTACAGCAACGTTAAAGAGCTGTATTAAACTTTATTTTGATGAGGAAATTCTTTAGCAGATTATCAATAATCTCTTGAGTTCTCTGGAAAGTTATTTTGCTTGGCATTTCTGTAAGAAATTCCATCCAAGATAAACGTGCTTTAAAAATCTACCAAGATACCACACTTAAATATTTCGGTGATAGAACAAATACCCTTATTTCACATATACTTACAAAAGCAAGGTACCAAGTCAGCTTTTCAGAGAGACATGTGGCAGATGGAAAATTAGAAATCCAAGGAATTACAAAGTCACTTAAAAAGATTAAATGGAAACAGTTTCACATTGGGCACTGAAGACAAATTAAGGAGAGAAGTTTGACCAAGATAATCCAGACAGCTACTATGAAGCAATCAGTAGTAACTGGCTTCCCAAACAGACAGGATCATCAAGGGTCTAGATATGAAGTCTAGGAGTGGCTGAAGGAACCTGGAGGCTGAGGAGAGACCTTATCACTCTCTACAACTACATGAAAGGAGATTGTAACAAGGTGGGGGGTTGGTCTCTTCTCCCAAGTAATGAGTGATAGGACAAGAAGAAAGAGGCTCAAATTGTGCCAGGGCAGGTTTAGATTGGATGTTAGGAAACATTTCTGCACCAGAAGTGTTGTCAATCGTTGGAACAGGCTGTCCAGGAAAGGGGTTCAGTCACTACCTCTGAAAGTATTTAAAAGATGTGCTTGGGGACATGGTTTAGAGGTGGTCTTGGCAGTATCTTAAAGGTCTTTCCCAAACTAGAATAAACCACAGAATCATTAAGTTCTCTAAACTTTTAATTCTTAGTCGTGCTACCCATACTACTGAGAGGACACCACTACTCTTTTGTATTATCAGTAATTCAGTAGAGTGACAAATTTCCAGTTTTACTTCCCTCTGTTCACCTAACTGCTGTTTCCTTCTCAGAAAGAATGGAAAATATTTTCTTGTTTTGGATGGAAAAAAATAGCTTGTACAAGAAGCAAACTTCCTGAGATGGAGATTATAATGATAACTATTAATCACTTTCAACTTGAAAAAACCCCACACTAAATGAACTCTCACAAACTGGCCACCTCTAGAATACAAAGGATAAAACTTATCCCCTCTATCACGACTAAAAGCATGGGTTAATGGCCAATGCTAGACTTAAAAGGACTAGAAAAGTCTAGAAATTACAGTTCTACAAAGATTCCTGTGTAGCTACTGTTCTAGATTTTTCCTCAAATGGCACAAATTCCAACTGTTATAATTTCTTCATCTTCAGGGTCAGACTTTGCATGCAACTATGACGCACTGACATCCATGCACCAGAAATGTGAAAAAGACTATGCAACAGCCTACAGGATACACTGATGGCGACCTCATTGACAAGTTCTCCACACACCGGTGCTTATGTTGTAGTGCTTGTCAAACATTTGAAGGTAGAATTGAAACCAGGCTGTGATTGAAAGAAGCAGTCCTATGTTTCCTTACCTGTTCTTTGCAAACACTGTCTCCAGCACCTGTCTCTCTTCTACACAACCTTAGCTTAACCAGCAAGAACATGTGTTCCCACAAGTTGTATTAGATCAGGGGACTGATGTAGGAAAACAAATGCTGAACAAGTAGGTAAATGTAGCTATGAGGTGATGAGCATGTGGCTAAGGGACAGAACAGCTAAAGGATGGTTAAAACTCAACTATCTCTTTAATTCATGGAAAGTAAACTAGCAGTAATTCTTTCTGTTGCTGATGTTACCCTTGCAGCAGCTCCACTTTCCACTCTTGCCAAAGACAGAAACTTAACGTGCTCAGTGATGTGGGATAAAGACACACAGCGCTTGCCACTACTCAGAAGATACATAACAGCCTCCCTAACCCTGCTGCTAGATCTACACCTGACCCTTTCCTCCCTGTGCTAAGAAAGTGCCACTTCTTAAAGGTGTTCAGGAATCAAGTGCCAAAGCTTTTAACCAGGTTCACCTTCACCTCCATAACACTTCTCCTTAAAGTATCTCCTGATAAATGACAGTAACACTTTTTCACAAAAACCAACAGTGCTAAAGCAGCAAAGGACTTCAAGATCTGAAACACCAAGATAGGTACTGACCTGAAAACAAACAAACAACACACACCCTCACACACACAGAGCTTCTGCTAGTTTGTAGTTTTCACATTACTTACTGCTTACAATGTACTCCAAAGTCTTCTATTTTATTAAGTGGAATAGTCTGGTATTCAGAGGGACCTTCATCTGGAGGTTTATAACCCTAAAAATTGAACAAAGGGCAAAGATGACATGGTAATTTTGGGACACACTAATTTTGGGACTTTTAAAAAAGCCTCAACTCTTTGAAAGCACTTCACAAAGTATCCAGCTTATGCAATTCTGGTTTATTTTCCCTATGAAGAATGAAATTTCCCCCAGTAGCCTGCAATTTGGAATTTTCTTGGATCTTGGGTTTACATTTGGCTTTACTAGCTGTCATTACATATGCAGATCTATCAAAAAAGCACGTTGGAAGCAAACTAGTTGTCATAGTTGAGACTTTTTCAAAGTAAGATGGCAAGCCAGAGCCATCTATTTTGAAAGCTATTTCAATCCTCTTTTAAGGGAAGGCAGGAGGCACAAGATGAGGGAAGAAACCTCCATGGCTTGGATATACCTTAGGGATACATAAAACTTCAGTTACTTATTTAGCCAAGATGGTGCCACTCACAGGTACTGACTAGGCAAGAACTGCCCATACACCACTGTGAGACCTCACTAAAAATATTCTTCTAATATGCATTTTCTATATACAGTTTGGTTTTCAGGTGCAGGATTTCTCTTCCTGCTCGAAATTCTGAAAGCATTTATGAAGTGGTTTTGCCTACAGAACTGAATATTCATCTGAATCAGAAATTGCTATAAGACCTCTCATATATTTGTCAACACAAAAATAATGCTGGAAAGCAACTAGGAACTGCTCACAAACATTTTTGTTAATTACAGTTTTACTGGATGACACTCTAGTGTACTTGATTAGTCAACAAAAACTGAAAAATTGAAGGATATGCCTGAATTTTGTAATACTGAAATCAAACAGCAGTTATAATTTCTGCCAGAAGTATAAATGGAAGACTGTATTGGGAGATCTAGATCTCCAATATTTCTGTGATTTTCTAGGGGTTTTTTTTTTATCCTAACCCTTCCATGTTGTTTAATTAACTTGATTTTTTAATACATTATTTTGTGAAGATTAATAATATTTGAAAGAATTAAGTAGAAAGTTATGAACCTTCCATTTCTAAAATGAAAAGCAGACTACAACATATTAAACATGCTATTAACATTTATGTTTAGGACTACAAAATGATAGAGGAGAATGAACATGAATTTATTCTGATGAATGCTACCTAGAACTATAGCCATTAAAAAGAGCTATATGGAGCTATATAATTTTAGGAAAGCTCCACTACCTAGATGGCCTATTTCATTTAACACTGCCAAAAATCTATGAAACCCAAGCTATAAGTCAACCTTTCTAAATGTAATCAATATCCAAAGACATGCAATAACCAGTATATCACCATGTCTTTTAGAATGAACTATGCACAGCAGATCAAACTGTCAGATGATCAAACTGCAGTAATCTTTAGAACCAATGCATTATTTAAGACAGTTTAGTGATCACACCCTAGATAATTTTAACTATTTACCTTAGGATATGTCCTAAATGCTCCAAGATTTACTTTTCCTGCAGATATTGTTCTTGTTGGATCAATCTGTAGAAATACAGGTAATGTTTGTTATTTTTGTGTTATAAATTATTACAGGAATAAATTAACTTTATTGAATAATACTGTATACATAATTACTATTGTACAATAATGGTATTTCAGGAATGTAATCAGCACAAATTGTATCAGTTTTGTCATAAACAGTGCTTTTTCAGTTAGCATCTGTTGGTATGAGACTCTCTAAAAGATGAGAAAGCCTTCTATTGAGCATTTTTTCCAAACTCTTTTTCCTCATTTCCCAAATATTTTGAGGATATTTCACTTGAGAGCAATCAACAAACCACAGTAAACCCCTGCAATTTAATCTTACAAACACTAGAGGTAAGAAAAACAGTGCTGCGATCTGATGTATTTTCGTTGAAAATACAGGAAACAAATGAGGAAATCTCCTTACTGAGATATGTACTAACACCCTACTTAATTTTCAGATCAATTAAAAAAAAAAAAGAAGGAAAAAAATAGAAAAAAGCAATCCCAAGGAAACCATTCCAAAATGGTGAAATTATATCACTACATAGGAGAACGCACATGGTGGAAATACTTAACGGTCATTTATACTTTCCAAACGAGTTACATATCCTCTCTGTCAAAGTTATATTGTTTCTTCCTGAATAATTTTTCCTTTATTCCCTGTCTTTTATTTCCTTCAGTAGCAATCCTTGTACATGTAATATCTAAAATAAGGGTTTTTTTTTGATGTCAAATGTGATCTGAAGCCTGGAAGGTCCTGAGGGGCCAGAAGAAAGTCTTCATTTTTTTCTTCAAAAGACACTACATTTCCTATTATCTTCTACCTCGTACTACGTCACTGATTTAATTTAAAAGGCACTTTAGATGCAAAGTAACAGAACTCAGCGTGGATGCCTTGTTCTATTTTGACAGAAAAAGCATCAAAGAGAACAAAAGAAAGCGATGCTCTTCTGTTGCAAGAGGTTGATCATGGATCACTCAACATATTTCTTTGCAAAAGCAGCAAGTAGAACTTTCAGAGTAATATATGGAGCAGGAACCATACCTGGAACAGTGCAGCAAAAAGGGCCTTGGTGAGCAACACTACTGGTTTGACCAGTATGTGGCTAACAAAGCACAAGTAATGTTACCAATTTAGAATTTGGATCTAACGCTTCCACCATGCAAAACGAACATTATTAGAACGCCAGCAGACAAAAATTGAACAATTACTCCCCTCCCAACATAATTTGCTATGTGGCTTTACCAACTATCAGCCAGTACTTACCACCACTGCTACAAAGGGTTCCTGAAACTGCTGGTTAAGCATCTGGGTACTGACATCGATCCCCGAGAGCCAGCAGCCATAGCCAGGGTGACTGTGGTACCAGCCAATGGCATTTTCTAGACGACCAACCTAACAGCAGGGAAGGAAAATAAACCCAGTGTCAATCTCTATTCCAAAGTATCAGCTGCCCTCTGTTGGGTCTTCAAGCATACTACAACATGGTGATAGGAAAAGGAATACACACAGAGCTCACAATGCTAATTTACTAACACTAAATACTAAACATACACCTTATTTTGCTAGACTGTTTTCTAGAAACCATACAACCGGTAGTAGTAGCATTCTCTGTTGGAGCTACTACCACAGAAGAAAGAACTTCAAGGAGCCAGGAGATCCTTCTTCAATGACAGCTGAAGAGATGCCATGTGTTGAGGTGGCAAGCAAGCTGGGACTCTTCATCACAGAAGAGAAATTTCTCAGGGCAGTTATCACATAAGTAGTATAATATATATAAGCATAATCTCAAAGAATATGTGCTGTATATATAGAATGAACATTCATTATTTAGTACAGTAACACACCTCAGGATTTATTGCCAGAGCATGCCATAAAAGCCAATACATTAAGTTTTGAGATGTTTAGAATCAGAAAAATCTTAAAACAGGATTTTCCAAATAATAACCCTGACTATCTTTATAAATACGGGAAGAAAAACTAAAGCAAAACCAAAAAATCCCTGGAGAATGAAAACCCATTGCACCCAATTTTGTTAGCCTCTCTCACAAATTGCTTCCTGGCTGCTCCATACAGAGCTGAATAATTTTGGCACAGCCCTATATTCGAGTTCTTAACTAAAAGGTGTGTGTTTGGATACATCCCCTGCTTGGTTTTGCTAAATACTGAATAGGTCGGGAAGGTTACATCAGAAAAATGTTAAGTCAAGTCAGAATACACAAATTGCTTACTGAGTGAAACACGTATTTCTTTACATGTCCCATAACACAGAGGAGACTTAACAAAACACTAGAGAACATGAGTTATTTTTCAAAGCCAAACTACACATTTTATCTGTATGAACATCAGATCCTGCCTGTGAAGAAGCAAATAACTGGAACGTTGGGATCTGTAAGGTACTTATGCAGGAGAACGGATCAACTTGCAATCTAATATTAAAACAAGTTATTTCAGGAACAACTGCTTGCCAAAACCAAATGTGGAACAGCCACCGTCCAAACTCTGCCACAGCACCAGCAAAGCTGAGCGACTGCATCTGCACACAAGTTCAACTTCAAGATTGTGAAACCAGCCATGGAGAAAAACTGTACAGTGCAGCAACCAGAAAAAACATCCTATCATACCAGTCCTTCTACATAAACCTGGACGGTTTTAAACAGACAAACTAACTGTATATTAAACAATACTGATTTTATGCCATGTACATACTATTTTGAAACCTATTATTTCTACCTAAGGACTGAATAGCATGGATACATCTTTAGGGAAAGGCCTATCTTCAAATTGCCTATCTTTCTGCAACAACAGTATGACATTAACAGCTTCCAGATAAAAGGAACTGGATTAAATAATTTCTAAGTGTTCTTATAAAAAGGGATGAATTATTTTTTAAGAAGTTCCAGATATACCTACTGCTGGATTATGTTCACTCTCTTCTGATGTTATGATCCAGTCTAATTCACACCTATTTAAATATCTCTAACTCAAGTTGTGAATAGAAGCACAACTCTCCAAAATAACCCAAATACTGTTCTGGTATCTTCAGTGTAGGGGGCTCTAATTTTAGCTGGTGTAAAACACTTCAAGTATTAAAGAGAAGACAAAGGGTAAACTGGGCCTCAAAATTATTTGAGCTTGTAGAGTTAGAGATACTTCACTGCTTATTTGCAGTATAGGATTGTCCTATTTTGGAAGAAGCATGTCAGCAGGTGCCCTGACACGCCACGCTTGTCCCTACATCAGGCACAGAGCTGACTGGTATTTCTGTTATCCTTCTCCATCTGAGAATTGTACTGCATAGTCAAGCTTAGTATGACATGACCAATGAATGCAGGGCGACAAAGAATGGGAACAGACCCCTGAGTTCACCTAGTAAATTTCCAAATTATAAATTTGGAATGAATAATTAAGTTGCACTGAAACTTGCTTCTTTCTTGATAAATGTATTTTCTTTTTTTAATGAAAGCAGCAGCATGGCTATGCAGTAACACTTCAGAAAGCAAGAAGGTAAGAACAAACACTGTATCGCTGATCTCTAAGTGGTATCTCTGACACATGCATATTTTGGATTTAATTTTGCATACTGTTTTTAGAAACACACTCCTTCCTTGTTCCATCCAGAAGCCACCAGCTGCAGCCACAAAAACGCTTCCTGAGCAATAAAAAACACTTATAAAGGAAAAGAGAGTTCAGTACTTTATGACCTACTGTAAGGCTTGGAAATATGTATGTGAAAATATTTAGAGAGGCCTGTGTTCTTTGCTACTGACAAGAGTTCTCTTAGCCACCTTTGAGAAAAACCAGGGCAGCTGGACAGGCACTCCATCATGGTGGCAGGTGGGAGGGGGCGGCAGGGAAGCCTGCAAACTCCAGTAGGTACTGCTGCACGATTAGCTGAACAAGATCTGCAGCCACACCACGGAAGGAAACACACTCTGGCCCTTCTCCTCACCTGCTTTGCGTTTTCAATGTACGCAGCCATGTACTCGTAGGCGGCTGCCTGAGCGTTGACGCGAGTCTCGGTGCCCTCCACCGGCAGTGCGAAGCTGTCCATAATGATCATGGTTTCTCCATCCACCTTGCCCAGCATGAGCCCCATCACCTCCAGGTTGCCCCCTGACCTGGCGTGCATCACCATCTTCAGGAGCGCCAGCGCCGAGATCTTGCAGTACTTGAAGTAATGGTGGCTGCAAGAGAAGAGGCCGCGGAAGCCATCAGGGCCGGCCCCGCCACCCGGCCCGCGCCTCAGGCCCCCGCTGCCCGCCCGCCCGCCCGGCCCTCCAGCCCCGCCGCCTGGCCCGGCCCCTCTCGCTCACTCTTTGGTCCAGGGCTTGGCCGCCAGGATCTCCTGCTGCTGCCTGCGGTCGTACTTGTAGATCTCGTCGATGCTCTGCGCCTCTTGCATGTTGTTGGCCAACTCCCACGTCTTCTGCGCCATCCCGCTCCCGGAGGCGCCGCTCCCCGCCGCCGCCATCGCCCCGCTCACCGGGCCCGGCCCTGGCCCTGGCCCTGGCCCCGGCCCACCTCACCACCGCACCGGGCCGCCGGCGGAACCAAGCGACGCGCGGCGGAGGGGGCCGCGGGAGAAGGTGGTACGGTCCGCGCAGGCCCGGGGCGGGCGGCGCTGCGCCCCCAGCGGGGGCCCTGGGCGCTGCGCCTCGGCCCGGTCACTCGGGCAACTGCTGGGGGCCGCGGCTCTGACAGGCGTGTTCGGGGACTGCGGTGCGTTCTCCGCCTGGGCCAGTCGGGCGGCCGAGCGCTGTTTCGCGGGGACCAGCTCGCGAAGGTCCCCAGCGAGGGAAGACCGCTGCCACCTCCCTCCCCCCTCCCTTTCACCGGCTAAAGCCGCGGCAGCGCAGCCCTGCCCGCCCTCGCCCGGGGGGGCGGGCACAGTAGGACCGCGTCGCGCCGCCCTCCGAGGCGGCAGGGGGCGTCGCTCGGCGCCGCCCGCCGGTTTTCGGGGAAGCGGTGACGCGCGCGGGACGCGGAGCGAGCTGCGGCTGCCGGTGAGCGGGGCGGCGGGACGGCGCTCGGGAGCCCGCCTAGCGTACCCTCCCCGCCTACCCCGGTCTGCCGGCTCCGCCGCGCGGGGGCCAAGCGGCCGCCTTGTTTACAGCCCGCAGCGGGCGGCGGGCGGGATGGGGGCGGCTGTCCGGGGGAGCGGGACGGGTGCCGGAGGCTGCGGAGAGAGCGGGGCCGGGGTTGGGGGCGCGCCGGCCGGGGGTCTGAACCACGGCGTCCAATCAGGTCGTCCCCGGGGGTCCGTGAGGCCTTGCGGCCCGAGCCGCTTGTTGTGCGGCGTTGCCTGACAACGGCGTCACACTCCGGAACAGCTCCCGAGGCCGGCGCGCCGTCGTCTGGGAGCTCCGGCGTCTCGGGTGGGAACCGGCGCCCCGCCTCTGGTCCGGGGGTCTCGGTGCTTTCGGGCTGCTTGAGAAACGCTGCCAGAGAGGGAGGTTGGTAGGCGGGGGCGGCCCGGGCGGGCGCTGCAGGCTGGGCCCGCGGGGAGAGGCGCTTCCCTGAGCTCGGAGGAAACGGTCTCCTGGCTCTGAAGGGTTTTCTGAAATCAGCGGCTTTGGGGATCGGAGTACGCGCTCTGGAAAAGCAGATGAGCCCTTAGGGCAGGGGGAAGGAACTCTTGAAACTTCCTGGGTGGTCGATGTGAGGGTTAATTGCCTTCACGGTTATGGAAAAGTTGTGCTGTTTCAGTCGGAGCTTTGTTAGCTGAGAGTGTGCAGGCCCCGGACCTGTGTGTGCTTTTCCAGACAAGGTTTTGGAAGAAAGGAAGGTGAAAGGCCCTGGAAGCGTGTCGGACAGCAGGAGCTTATTCTGGATGCCATTCACAGGGGTAGAGAAACTGCCAGTACTGGCTGGTATGAGACCTTAGAAAATTTGGGTGAAATTTTGTTCTTAATAAAATGTGGTAACCTGTAAATACATTTACTGAACATGTCATATAGTCCCTTCTTTTAAAGCACCTTGCTCCTTCCTACACTTGCTGCAGTTCACATGGATAGGAATTGCCACTTTGACAGGTTCCCTGATATTATTTTAATGTGGTAGCCCAGGGAAGTGAAGGCTGTCTACTTTCACATGCTGATTTAAAATGTTACGATCCATTTTCCTGAACAAATAGCAGGAGAAGGGTAGGAGCAAAAAAGGAACGCAGTAAATATTGCTTTAGGTGATAAAGTAGATACACACTACACGGCTAGCTATTGTGCATGTGACACAATGCATATGCACATGGGCCTTTTTAATATCTTGAATACAGAGATGTGCACTATTAACTCTGCACAGATAGAATTAAAAGCTCATGTTCAAAGTTGACCGATTTGCTGGAATATATATACACACTTTCAGTTGTCTGATAAATTTGCAAAGGTGGAAGTCTACTTCGCTGACTAATTATTCAGAACTGCTTTTGTGGAAACTTCCAGTTTAAAAGGAGGGGAAAAAAAGGTTATAAAACACTAAAGTCTCCTTGAAGGTAAAAATATAGAAAACGTATTTTTGTGGGACATTTTCAGACCATGGCTGAGTATATGGCAGCAGTATGTTGAATGGAATTTCAAATTGAATAATGCAATGTTTTGGGAATAAAAATACATCCAGAATTTAAAGAGGCAAGAGCTACAGGAAGAACTGTCAAGCTATCAAACTTTTTTTTTAAAAATAGTATGTCTTCCAAAAAACATGAAAAATATGTTGTTTGCACCTTGTGGTTTTTTTGAGGCACATGTTTTATCCTTGAGTTTTCAAACATTTACAGCATGTTCTGACTTTCTCTTTTGCTCTGGAGGGGGTACAAAAAAGGCTACAAAGATGATTAGGGGACTAGAACATCTGCCTTTATAAGAGAGTTTGAGGGACTTGCGACTTTTTAGCCTAGAGGAGAGAGACTGAAGGGGAATCTTATTAGAGCTTATAAATATTTGAGGAGTGGGTGTCAGGAGGATGGGGTCACTCTTTTTTTTTCAGTGGTGCACAGTGATAGGACAAGAGGCAATGGGCACAAACTGGAACACAGGAAGCTCCACATAAACATGAGGAGGAACTTTACTGTGAGGGTGTCAGAGCACTGGGACAGGCTGCCCAGAGAGGAGTTGTGGAGTCTCCATCACTGTAGAAGTTCAGGCTGCTCTGGGTGATCCTGCTCTGGTGGGAAGGGTGGACCAAATGATCTCCAGAGATCCCTTCCAGCCTCTGTGATTCTGTGATTCTATGGATGTGCCCACGGGAAAGTATCTCCCAGCCTGATTTTGAAACTGCTGCTTTTACTACTAATTGCAAGGGTCTAGAGATGCAGAGAATGCATCCATACATGTTACTAAACAGAAAATAGATTATTTTGGTTTGAATTGTAGTAGTTTTGTTGTGGAAGGCTTTCCCTTGATAGGTTTGTGTAGTCAGCTGAAGCCAGCTTGAAGTTAATGGTTTGCTGTGAGTTTAGTGCTGTCGTCTCTGGGGTAGTCCGCTGCGTGATGGGGACTGCGGCAGCACGCGCTTCAGATAGAGACATACTGTGTCTTTGTTGTGATTAGTTATGACCTCTTCACTTGAAACAGTAGATGATAAATGGATTAATATTCAGTAAGATATTTGCTTACGTACTGGTATATCTTCTGAACTCAGCAGTTTATTCATCACCTTCAAATTATTAGTGTCTTGCTTAGATTAGAAGAATTTTGATTTTTTTCTTTCAGTGTGATATATTCCCTTTGCTTATCTTACAAAGTTTGCTCTCGTGCTTATTTTAAGAATCATAGAATCATAGGGGTGCATTTTCTATCTAGCATTCAGCACTTCCATTATGTTGCTCTTTTGAGCGATATAAAAATAACAAAGACAAAACAATTAGAGTTGAACTACATAGGTAATTCAATCAATGTGAGGGAAGCTCACAACTCTAGGCCTTGGAGAAAGCCAAGACAACTAATGCTACAGCATACCTTTCATACAGCTAAACGGCCAGAAAAAGTAGCCAAATGCTTCTTAGAAAACAGCTAGACATTTATGTCTTACAGCCTTCTGCTTGAGTTGATATTCTGCTGAATGCTAAAATATGCATTTGGTCCTCATGCTAGATAGAAAATGCACTGCAAATACTCCTTTGCTTACACTGTCTCTCAGAATAGGTTTGGTACCATTTCAACAGGGGTTGGACCCGATGATCTCTCAAGGTCCCTTCCAACCCCTATGATTCTATGATTCAGTACAGTGGAAACAGTTCTAGAGTTTATAAAAGTTATTGCCAATAGAGGTAAGAAATGCAGATATTACGGTCAGGGAGCTTTTGGAAAGGCTTGTCATGTGGTAACTTCTACATCCTTTAATATGACAAGTTGTTTCACCCATACAGAACATTTGTTTTCATTATTCTTATATAATCTAATAAACTAAATAAAATTTATCAGGGACTGGAGACTTACCCTCTTTTAGATTTCTTTTATCAGTGTGCAGAACTAATGAGATTAGAGATTTAGGACAAATCAGATGGGGAATTTATATTTGGAATTGATTGTCCTGTGTTACCACTAGGAGTTGTAAATAGGTTGTCCTAGTTCTGTCGCCTTTCTAACAGTGTTATTATTTTATATTATGAGTCAAAAAATGACATTAATGTAGGAGAAAAAGTTTAAAGGAATGCATTAAGTTATCATGCAGTTATTTGAATTTATCTGATGGGATTTTGACCTTTTTTTTCCATGTTAATCATACTTCTGGTAAGCATTTATCGCAGCCTCTCTGGGCACATCATTTTGTTTACTTAGGTAGTATCTTATTCCTCTGGTCTTTGAGGTGGGTTTTGTTTGGTTTGTTTGCCTTTTTTTTTTTTTTTTGGATTCTTTGATCCCCTTCCTGAAAATGTTTTCTAACACATTTTTATCATTGGCCTCTTGTTTACTTTGTACAGTCTGTAGGCTTTAGAAGGATACTGAATTAGCCTCAGTGAAATTGCTGTACCATCTGAGTGCAGGTACCGTGGTTGCTTAGGAGCCTGTATAAGAAATCATACTGCTTAAGTTGTGTGGGTAGTATTAGAGGGATCTGAGGGTGCTAATTTCCTTCTCAGTTTCATGCTTCCTTTGAGCGTGGAATATACTGTGTAGACTTCTGGTCTGTAGGCTTGGTTTTGCAAAACTGAGTGGAGATTAGGATGAATAGGCTTGTATGCAGTCACTGATTTTGTCTGTCTTCTTTCTGTGGTTACTTAGTATGCAGCTTTCCAGTATTTTTAGTTCTGATAAGACTATCCTAACAAGGAATATGTAAAGGCTGATTGTGCACCTTAGCTTCTGTACAGTTCCATTGTCATGAATTTCGCTTTAATTTTTATTATGAGGCTCTCTAGGAGCAGCAGTAAACAATAAACTGCACAAATAAGATGATGAAATTTATACTCTGAAGGGCTTTCAGTAAATAGCAAGATGTGGGACTAAAGGAAAAGAGGTCATCAGTAGATTCTTGGTACTTGTCTTCTTGCAGATGAGTGGCTTGTCTAATTCTAAGACAACACTGCCCGATAGCCAAAATCTTATAATTATTGCAGAATTGTAGCTGTTCTTATTGCCTCTGCTATGTTATTGGTACAGGAGGTGATGATACAATGTTGGCTCCAACTCCAGAAACAGTTTTTGTACTTCTCTAATGATTCCTTTATCCTGTTTATTTTTTTATGTTGTCTAATTCTGATTTTTTTAAATAATTCACTAAAAACAAGCTTGTGTTAATGTGTAGTGGAGGGCCATTGGCAGAGTTGCAGTTAACAAACACAAACCCAGAACAATTCAACCAAGTTAGAAAAAAGAATTAGAGAAACACCTTCTGTCTTCTAATCTGGAATCTTTGAATTTTCTCTCTGATGAAATCTCCTGTGTGGAAAGACTTCATCAGTCTGGTGTTTTGTTGACCAGCAAATACTTAAAGGCTTGTATTTTTGTGAGAGTATCTTGAATATTAACTGTTTCCTTAAGCAACTGTAATTGTGTTTTAAATTTTTGAGGTTCTGATGTAGAGGCAATGTTGTCTGTCTTTTCTAGAATCTTAGAAATGATGGCTGATGATATAGACAAATTTATTGAAGAACAGAAGGTCAAATTGGCACAGGATAAGGCAGAGCTTGAAAATGATCCGCCTTACATGGAAATGAGGGTAAGAGTGTTAGTTTTCCTGAACTTAAATGCTGCTATTGCTAGAGTCTTGATTTATGCTTGCTTTTATTATGCTCTTAAAACTGTATTTATTGTTAAAGTATGTCAACAATATATATTGAAGATTTACCTATTCAAAGTAATTTCTAGCTTTGTATTGATGTAGATTTTTAAAAATCTGTTTCCTACCAGGTGCACACAGTGACATTTGTATGTTACAAGTTGGAAATCTCTTGTAAATGGTTACCACTGGTACTTTCCCCTTCCCTAGGGAAGCTGAGTAGCAGGGATCTGCTCTGCCTGCTCCAAGGCATGGGTGTTGGGATGGGGGTGGGAGGTATAAATATTCTCAAAATGTATGTTACAGAAACTAGGAAATATAAAAGGCAAACTACTTAATCCAATCAGTTAAACATAATATGTTCATATCACAATTTTCCTATTAGAGATTTTAGTACCTAATTCTAAAGCTATAAAGATTTTATAACTCACTTTGGTTTTTAATTAACTCCCTCTAGAAAGTGAATTCTTAGGGAGCTGTGAGAAGTTTGTCCTCTTTTATTTTTGACTCCTCTGCTCAGAGCAAGTTTAAAGAGGAGGAGAATGATTCCAGCCTGTAGTTTGATAAAGCCCTAAGCTGTATGGTGAAAGTCTAATTAGAGGGAATGGGTATATTAAACTTGTCCTGTAATACCCTGTAATTTATTCTTTCAGGTCATCCCTCACAAAAAATCAGGGAGGGTATGTCCAAACTGAAATCATTTCAGAGAATGACATGTGGTTCATGACATAAATCACAATATATATTCAACTAATATATTCAATATCAGTGCAATACTTTGAAATGTAATGAAATGAGATACACTGAACTAATAATTCCTGTGTTGTTGAGGAGAACTACTTTTTTTGGTACTATTAGCAAAGCATAGCTCATTTAATGTGTTAATCCAGCATCACTTCCAATCTGTTCTCCGGTGCTAATAATTATGTTAATAAAGATGTTCTTATATGTGATATTTCTTTTATCCTTTGATGCAGCAAAATGTTTTGTTTTGTTTCAGAATAAGGAATCAGAGGAGCTTTCTGAGGCTAGCAAAATGTTAATATCCATGGCTAAAGAAAATATACCGCCAAATAATCAACAGAATTATCCTTTAGGTATAGTATATATCTGTTTTTCTTTATATCTTCTAGGTTTAAGTGGCATTTAATTGCCTTTGAGAATTTTTGGAAGGGAATTACTGCTTTGGATTTTTAATTATAAGATGACCATTATAATTCAAGTGCATACCAATTCTTCAGCCTTCCAAATGTCTTAGGGGTTTTTTGTAATTATGCTTTTTTGAATAAGGAAAATATGTCAATCACTTTTTCTTGTTGTTAAAGTAGCTCCATTGAAAGCAAACAACAAAACTAACAGGAAAAAAAGCCCAACCAAACTTCTTGCCAGTTCTTGATAGGTTATCTGCCTTTTCCTGTTGCATTTGGGTGGAGCAAAAGCTTTGGAAGTCCATCTTTCATCTGGAGTTTACTGCAGAAAGGTGCATTCCCTGCAGTTTGTGCCAGGGAAGTAAGGATGCCTTTTCTTCCAGTATCGAGTCCTAGTCCGACTTGGCTAAAATGCACACATTTAAACTAATTTTTCTTCTAAATTCTAAGTGTCTTTTAAATATTTAGACATAAGAGTACTAAACTGATCGTATTGCTTCTGTAATTTCATTATAATGTAGTGATCTATTATTCAGGGAAATAATAAGCACTTAGTTTCAGTTGAAATCTTAACCAAGGAAAACGGTTAAATTCATTTTGCTGTCCTTATCAATTTAATAATAGTTTTCTTTTAAAATATATGTTGTTCTATTTTATTATTTTCTCTGTGCTCATTGTGATCTCTGCTTGAAAATGTGTTACAGTGTTCCTTTCTCCATATTACTGCTTCTGTAATGTGCCACCTCCCCTTACTTGTCCTACTATCTCCTTTCTGTTGGTACTACTGTTTTTCCTTAGTTATGCTTGTGTAGCTTGGGTTTCTCGTGGCAGCTTTAGAGCTTTTCTGTGACCTGCTTGATGTCGATAAGTAACTCTTTTCTTTCATGTGTAGGCACTTTGGGTTTGTACCTCATGTATTTTCATACTGTGCTTAATGTCATTCGGGTATAATTCTGCAGCTTCCAGTGGGTGTGAAAGCTCTTCTTCTAGTTTATAAAAGATATGTTGATGCATATTGACTGTTTTTTGTATCATACCAGTCTAATGTATCTTTTAAATAAGTAGGCCTCCCTCAGTGTTATGCCCCCTATATAATTCTAACAGAATTTGTTGACCAGAAAAGTGCACGTCTTGAATTAAAAAATGGAGACTGAGCTTCTCAGAATCTGGGCACCTGAACTGCTCTTAGCTGCATAAATAAAAACATTTTTTTCTAAGGATGTTGTATAAGTAGAACTTCCAGCCATCATCAAGGCAAGCTCCTCTAAAACCTTTACATGAAGACTTCACTAAAAATTACCTGAAATAACTGAGTATTCCTTGCTGCCAGAAGTCATAATGGATAAACATGGCTACAGGACAACACTTGAATAAGTATCTGCCTAAAGTTTCTGGTGGTCTTATCGTGAGCAGCAGCTTAGTTCTGGTGTCGTAGTTGTTTCCTTAACTGTGGAAACACGATACAGAGAATAGAACAGAGTAGGTAATATCCCAATGTAGGTCGTATCCCAATGGCTGTAGCAGACCACTGAGTAACTGTTAAGCTATTTTAACATTAAGACAGATTGTCTCTTGGAGAGCTGTAATAGCACATGCCATGTTGTATTTATTATTATAAATGGGACTTAACTGTTGACACCTAAATATAGTTAACACATAATGAAGTATTGCAGATGAGGGGCATAAGGGTGGTCTAAAATGAAAAGCGACAAGTGGGTATTGCTGTGTTGTGGCTTAACTCTGGCTGGCCACTGGGTACCGTGCAGCGAGTCGCTCATATTCTCCCAGCAGGATGTGAGAGAACTCCTGAGTTAAGATAAAAACAGTTTATTAATTTAAACATAATAATAATAATAATAATTAATAATTTGTAATGGAAAGGAAAGTAAGGGAGAGAAATAAACCCCAAGAAAGACAAGTGATGCAAATGAAAACAATTCCTCACCACCAACCTACTGATGTTCAGCCAGCCCCTGATTATTGGCCTCCCCCAGTAAACTTCCCCTAGTTTTATGGCTGAGCACAACATCGTATGGTATGGAATATCCCTTGGGTCAGTTGGGGTCAGCTGTCCTGGCTGTATCCCCTCCCAAATCCTTGCGCACCCCCAGACTACTTGCTGGTGTGTTGTCGTGAGGAGCAGAAAAGCCCTTGGCTCTGTGTAAGCCCTGCTCAGCAAGTAACGAAAACAGCTCTGTGTTATTGATGCTATTTTCAGCACAAATCCAAAACTAACTCCTATGAAGAAAATCAACTGTATTCCAGACAAAACCAGCACATTCTATGATAATAATTTGGGCAGTGACTACATTTGGTAGGCAGCTGCTCAGTGTGTTCTATAGTTCTAGCAGTAGTGTTGAGAATCAGGCTGAATGAAGTTACAGCTATTTCTCAACATACTAAATACATTTAAATTTTATATAAAAATGTATTTAAAGTCTTAACTTTTTTCTAAAAAAACGCCAAAACCCCTAAATAAAATTGTCAGTGACCGTGGGTTTTGTGAAATGACAAATAAATACATACAAATATAACTCTTATTCCCACAGAATAATTCAGATAAATTGTGCATGACATTACAGTGAGTGCATGCTTAACTGGAATATTTTTGCCCTTCTAGGCTCTCCTAAAGTAAATTTTTTAAGTAGGCATTTTTCAAATATCTTCTAAATCCCTATAATTGTTATCTCAGTGCATTTATGGTGGCCAGAAGTCTTCTGTAATAAATTTAACTTTAAACCCTCTTTTGTTTAAATACTTGACATATTTGAATCAAAGCACTTGATTCTCAGTGATTTCAGCGACTTCTGTGGAGTTACTGAATGAATCTTCACTCTATGTGTTATTTGCTTTTGATATTTTGATTTTTTTTTCATTGGTTTCCTATAGTTAATCCAACAATAATGCCATATGAAAATAAAAGGCAAGAGTAAGTAGCTGAAACAAACCTTTCCTGTTCTATTGTATTTTTCTTTCCGCTTGCCCCTTTTTGGGGGATGAAACAGTATGTTATTTACCAGAATTCATGCTTAACTTATGTGCAAAATAAGGAGAAACATATCTTGAAGGTTGGAGAAGTGGCTCCAACTTTGGTTAGCAGTTGAACTCTGCTAGCTGTTTCAAAATAGCATGTGACATATTAATCAGGTATTCGGTCCTTTGGTTCTTCAGAACATCAGGCTGACTCCTGTTTTGGCTCATGAGGATACATTCTTACTTAGCTAAAACTATGTCAAGCCAACCCAGCTAAATGTATTTTTACTAAGTATAATTCAGCCTTTCATTTGTTTTGGTACCAGAGTGATTCTCAAGTGTGGTTTAACCCAGCAGGCAGCTAAAGCAACCACTCAGCCCTTTGCTCAAGCCCTCCACTCCAGTGGATGGGGGAGAGAACTGGGGAGAGAAGAAAAGGTAGAACTTGTGGGTTAAGATAAAGACAGTTTAATAGGACAGCAAAGGAAGATAATAATGATAAAGGAATGTACAAAACCAGTGATTCACCACACAGTCACTTGCCACCTGCTGACTGATGCCCAGCTAGTTCCAGAAATGTGGCACTTCCCAGCTGACTCCCCCCAGCTTATATACTGTGCATGACATCACATGGTTTGGAATATCCCATTGGCTGCTTTGGGTCAGCTGTTCTGCTTGTGTCCTCTGCCAGCTTCTTCCACACCTCCTTGCTGGCAGGGCCTGGTAAGCTGAAAGCTTCATGTAATTGTAAATGCTGCTTGGCAACAGCTAAAGCTTCAGTATGTTATCAACATTCCTTTCATGCTAAATCCTAAACTCAGCACTATGCCAGCTGCTAGAAAGAGCTGAAACTAGGACACCAAGTTAGCAATTGTCAGCATTTATATAATAATTTTTACTATACAGACACCTAGTAATGCCCTAAATATTTAAAATCCTGGAGTCAAACCAAGTACCATGCAATAAATTGGAACTGATAAAAGAGTAAATTCTCACTGCTCATTTTACATAGACCACAAGATGTAGCAATGCTTTCAGAGAAAGAATAGGAAATTAAAAAAAACGAGTTACAATCTGAGTCTCTTGCTGTGTGGTTTTGTGGCATTCACTAGCTCTCTGTGCAGAGTGGTGCAAGTGACTGCAGAGGTGGGCTTCTGGGGCAGAGGATACGATATTTCTTATGAAATATTTTAAAATGTATTTTAGGAACAACAACCAACTTGCATAGCATTAAATTTTAAGACTGCAGCTGTTATGGACCTGACAGTAATCTTGGAAAAATATAAATGTGTGGTTTGAGTCTACTACAATTAAAAACAATGAGGTGGAAAGTAAAAAAATATTATGTGGTCAGATTACTTCTAGTTGTATGGAAGCCAACATATTTTTCACATGTTTTATGTTAAACTAAAAGATTGTTACTTTCTAGTGGTAAAGTATGTTTTCTACTGTGTGTTAAGCACAGCTTAAAATACCAGAGTAATTTGAAAACTAACATGTTGAAGGAGTTGTCCTTTTTTTTTCTTTGACAGAAGAAATACATACAACACTTAGATTCTTTTAGACTGTTTGTCAAACTATCCAAATAAATTCAGTTTATATTGCTTTTTTTTTTTTCTCTAGTAGGGCAAAAAATTGTGAGGACTGGAGGAAAACTAACATCCAAAGCCTGATCCGTTTTTCTGTGCTTTCCACCGAACTAGTCATAGAGTGAAACTGTTTCTTAATTCATGTGTTCTGTAATAACTGGTTGCATAGTTCTTTTAAATATATTTCTTTTTTATTGCTGAAATCTTATACAAATCCAGATGTAGCTTTTGCAGGATGTGCTTTGTATTGGTGCATAGTAGGAGAGTAATATTTAATGGTTTTAAACTTACAGGTGACTGTGGTTTGAGTTTACCTCTTGGAGAAGAATATGAACAAAAGAAGCACAGACTCAGAGAGGAACTTCGACAAGATTACAAGCAATATCTTTCTCAGGTAACGCTTCTTGTCTGGTTGAGTTTAGTGAGTCTCTTAAAATGAAGCTCATTTTTGTTGATTGAAGATAAAATCTGTGGAAAATATTTATAGGAAGCCATTAATTATGAGCAATGGCTGATTTCAAAGACTCAAGTAAAGTAATTTTAACATGTCACATCTGGGAAGGGTGATATATTTTAGGCTTCTACAGGTCTCATTGCCGTGAGACTACATGTTACTCAGTATGTTTTATTCTGAATTCTTCTTATTTGTCTTTACTTCTTTCTTAGTTTCTTAAGAATTTAAAATATCATCTGTTACTTTCTTAATTACTTTTGTATTCTGTGACTTGTAATTCAGGTAAGAATATTCCTGTAATTAGTGTGACTCCATTCAGCAGTGTCTTTTCAATTTTAGAAATAAAACAACTTTGTTCTCCTTAGCATTACTTACTATGTGTCATGAAAAATTGAAATGGTATGTATGAAACCTTGAAATCTTTTGTATCCCTTCTTAGTCAAACTGGATAAAAGTCAGGAACCAACTAATTTCTGTTATCTGAAAATGCTCATTATCAGTCTGTTTACTTCTTAAAATGAAAGACTGGATTGACATTAAGAAAAGTCTTTTTTGTTAAGTCAAATATTTTTGAATGAAAACTCTTTTTGAAAACTATCTTTTCCCTGACTTTTAGGGTATTTCACAGGCAAAAAGAAAGGTAGGGTGCTTGCAATTTTTTTTTTCCTTAAGATAGTTGCTTTTTGCTTTGTTTGAAAGCTTTGTGCGCTTTGAATTTAACAAAATCATTACTCATTTTGTGCTTTCTGTGTTTGTGCATGCTGTAGTTGATCAGTTATGACTAACAGCCATTGCTTGCTTTGTGCTTGTATTTCTTGTTTTCCATTAATAAGACTTTAAAATACTTTCTAATTTCTTTTTTTTTCCTTTGCAGTTTCTATTGTTACTGTCTAATGCTGGCTCCACAAAAGTTTTCGTTTTAGTAGACATTTGCTTCAAGGCTTATCAGTTACATAAACATTATGAGTTCAGATTTTTTTTTCTTGATACACATATATTATAAAGCTGGAATGAAATCCTAAACTTACTATAGTGTGTAATTGGAACCAGAGTCAGCTTTTTTCTTCCCCTGTCACTGTGAAGTCTCATCAGTGGAAAAGAGTAGAGCAATCTATTCAGTACCTAGTGGCCTGAGTGCAAGGAAAAAATAATACTAGAGGCACATTTTGTGAACACTTTGTTCAATTACAGTAACTTTTAATTATATAATTACACTGTCACATACTTTTCAAATTAAATACTGTCCATTCTGGTTGTTTGCATGAAACAACTTCAGTAAAGGAGTTGGAAATAACCTGCCAGAAACAACCTTCTGTTTTCTTCGGAGGCTTTGAACAACATGCATGTGATACAAATTAATGATGTTAGCTTGCACTGGCATTCCTGAATAACAATAGCAACAGCAGAATTAACTGGCTTATTAACCTCTAATGAAAATGATGATTATATAATTGTTGCTTCTTGTTTAATCTTCAGATTATTTTCAAACTTAGAATATTGGGTTATAACTTCTAAGTTTCATAAGTCTCACTGAAGTACTTGAATATAATTTTTACATTAATTTTGAGTGGTTTAGTCTCACTTGAACTTCAGTGTTATGAATTTAGATTTACAAGGTGTTTGGATTGTTTTTTTTTTTTTAATACAGTATATGTATGTTAGCTTGTAAGACCCGAAGAAGAGAGAGGATAACAATCTAATACCTTGTCCCCACATAAACAGATAGTGCAGCTTTTAGGAGCTCTAATTGTGTTAGTATTTTGGTTAATAACTTGTTCAATCTTGCTGATGTAGAAAATGCAGTTTCCATAGCAGTTTCTGATTTTTGGCAAATACAGGGTTTTTTAAGATCAGAGGTCATCTCTACAGATGTGTTCAAACTGTGAAAAGTATTATTTCATAATGAGGATTATGATTTATTTGCTTTTTCCAGCAAAAATAACGTAGTTGTCCATATTAGTCTAGTCTCAGTGCTTGAATGTTTGCATGGTTATTCAATCCCTTGCATCTTTTAATGTGTACTTGTGAAATATAATTCACAATGATGAGGTTTTTGTACTGGAATGGGTAGAGCTCTTACCTGCTAACATGCTTTTAAGCTATGTGCCATAGATAATGAAAGGAAACAATGCAGGGGAAACACTGTATCGAACCCATTCCTATCATGAGACCATGCCACACAAGTGTATTATTGTTTTATTGATGATAAGTGGATTTATAAAACATAGGTAACTGTGAATGGCCTAGGGATGCTTCTAGTAAATGAGTGATGTATGCAGAAGCTGCTAGACCTGGCAGCTAAGGACCTGCTCTTTCAGCATTGGGGTTTGATTTGAAAGGCTGGTACTTTTGCTGCACAGCCCAGTTCTCAAGCTGTGGCCCAGGGAGCTGTATAGAGCAACAACGTAGTGTTTTCAATGGACAGTTTTATCCTGAAAGTGACACGTGGTGCTTAAAGAATTACAGGATTTGGTGGTGGGTCCTTATCCTGAAAATCTTGGGGACTGGATTTGTAGAAAACAGTGCTGAGATGCACTGATGACTGTGCTAGTGTTAGCATGGATTCCATCTGTTAAAATAAGAGGTAGACATACATTTTCTGCAGTTAAAAAAAAGCGTTTTTTCATCTCAAGTAAGGCAGTGTCTTGGAAAATTCCACTTGTGCTTGTACAGATGCTTGTGCTTATGATACTTGTTTACAGAATAGTTGTGCAATGATGGGTTTTTTTTTAAATAAAATCTTATTTTTTAATATGTAGAAGCCAACTCATGTAATCCTCGAAATAATGTAACAGGGAAGAAGTGACAAACGCTTTCAAACTGAAGCTAAAATCTTGACAAAGCCCTTTACTTTCTGCATTCCTTCACTTCATTTGTGTGCTCCAAGACCATCCTACATTTTTAAGATGTGAAGGTTGTCTTCAGTCTTTATTTTACTAAATTGGTCAGATTTGTTTCAGAAAATGTAATTCTTAGCAACTGTTTAGCAAGTAAGTTTTGGTATTGTAAAATATATTGATTTTATTTTTTTTTTAATGTAGAAAAATTATCTGACTACTGGTGAAGTAGACCCATATACTCAGGGATTATCTCTTCCGATTGATGAGCGAAGATCTGCCAAGGTAAATAACAGGAGCAAATTAAATAAGTGGTGTATAACTTAAAAATGGACCTGATTGTTTAAACTGTTGTGGAAAAATTATTTCAACTTTTTTTTTTGGTTGATTGGGTATTTTTACAGTGTTTACAAATGAACATTTTTGGAGGTGGTGGTAAGAATAATTTTCAGAAAAATGAAGTCTTTAAATTCTGGTTTTGTTTTTAATTTTTCTAATCCTAGGTTACCTGTGCTCTTGATTTTTTGATACTGAGATGTGTAATTCTATACTGAGACTACTTTGAGGTTTGCTACTTGTAATTCACACCTTCAGGGCAATTGGTGTGTTCAGACACTCTAGTGGTTGTGCTTGGGTTTTGTGCAGAAATAAATATTGAGCTAATAAAGAACATTGGTTTTCTTACAATAATACATACGCTTTTTCTAATATATTACTCTTCTTACTTCACTCTGGGGATAACTTTAAAAATATTTGCTTGTAGTTGTTTCTATGATGACATTCTTGTAAGTTCCTGTCAGAACCAAAGGCAGTGTGCTTTCTGCTGTATGCAGTTTGTTCTGTTGTCTTTGTGTACACTTAATCTACCTGCTTATTCTTGTGATTTTTGTTTTTTTAACAGAAAAATCCATGAATCTAAATAAAAGCTGATCTGGTATTCCACAATTTCCCTAGTGTTAATGTAGGAATCTTTCTTTGGGAGTGCAGACACTAACATATTTTGTGAAAGGAGTAGACGTCGTCTCTCTGTGTTTAGCCTCTTTGATCTCCCTGAGGTTCCTTACCAGTTTGTGCTCTTGCTTTCATACATTGGAGAAAGACACCAGCTGTAACTGTCTCCACTACTGGAGGTTCATGGAAGTTAGGATGTGACAGTGCAACATGCATAGGTGATTTTCCTAGCCTCTGATCCTTCATTCTGATGCATAGTATGATTCTGTGAAAACCTAAATCAATTTTACAGGAGTCACCTCTCCTCTTGCTGTTGGCTTTATATTTCCAGTTGCTTTGTTGTTTTTGCCTGTCAACAGATGTAGGAAGTAGAATCAGCAGAAACATTGTAATTTAGGAAATGCTTTTGCTGAATCAAGAAACAGTTGTTGAGTAGGTAGGCTAACAGTTGTGAGTAGGTAGGCTAACAGTTGTGAGTGAGGTTGGTCGGCTCAGCCAAACCCAAGTGGAGATGTGAGGCAGGAGAAACTGTGTTGTTGGAGGAGAACTAGACTGTTGGACCTTTGGGGTTTTTTACTACTTTTTCAACATAGGGTTTTTTAACCTATGTTGCCATGGAGTTGCAGTGTTGCTGTAATTGTAATCTGGTGCAAGACTTTGGCTGTTGGATGTGTTGTTCTTGCCCTTGCATTGTGTGCTTATGCTTTCTGCCTCTCTTGTGCTGGCAATAATGTTTGTCCATATGAGGAACCAGGTGAGAATTCAAATTAGTGAAAACGGATATTAAGAAAAAGCACCACACTCCAAATTATGCTTTTGTTAAAAGCAAGGGAGGCAGCAGAATGAGATGCCTGGGAATGGGAAAGGACTTCTTCTCACTGGCAGCATGTATTTGTGCTGAGTCTGTTAGCTTCAACTTTGCACAAACTTTGTGTTAACCCTTGACATTATGTGTGCTGAAACAGTGAAAGATAAAATATCTTTCATTAATTCTGTGGCAATTAAAGATGTTGAACTGGGAGCACATCTGATCATTGATGAGTTTATATCATAGTAACTCAACATTTGTTGAGATTTTCTGTACAAGTGCATTGCATCTCTTTTACCTATTTATTGCTATTGCAGAACCTAAAAGCTGCCAGAAGATGTCACACTGTGCCCTGATAAACACAGCCTCTGGGCAGATAATGATTAAAAGTTAACATTTGCATTTTGGTTTCCTCTGTTAGGTAAAATGTGCAGTCACACAGCATATTGAATTTTCTGCTGAGCATTTTGCCCCCTGTTAAAGCAACGCTAGTTTCTCAGCTTTGGAAAATACCCCTCAGGCAGCTTTCATAGCTGTCTGCAGTTTTTATATTGCCACTCTCAGAAAACCTATAGACACAGATTTTAGGAAAAAAAAATTTTTAGGGAGCATTGGTCTTGTCTGCAAAATTATTACTAAGCTGGTATTTTCATGGTGATTGAGGTATAAATTATTTTTGTTTTAACTTTGTTCACGGGAAAGTAAATTTATATATAACACTCAGATTTTCTAATGTTTTTTTCTTTTTCATTGGAAAACACTGCAGTGGAGCAGAGTGTGATTCATCATATTGTAATATAATTCTCTTGTTTTAATTGAAAAGATGGTTGGAATGAGGTAGTGTAAGAGATCCCACAGGCACAGTGGGAGGGCAGGCACACAGCTCGCATGTGTTCATTTACTACTGCGCTTCTAGGAAGTTAAAAGCTTCTCAGAAATGCAAAATGATGATGCCCTTTTCAATGCCTGTTTTAGGAGAAACTACGGCTTGAAAGAAACAAGGAGTACAATCAGTATCTCAGGGATAAAGAAGAATGGAATGAAAGGCTAAGGAAATTAGGAAAGAAAAACACAGAGGTAATACAGTTTTGCTGAAGCTGATACAAAGAACAACATAAATGATCTTGTCAATTGTTTTACCATTGACGAAGACATATGAAGTAAGACAAGTAAAAAATGTTGTTCAGTTAGGCCACAGTTTTACTGATATTGTAGGAAGTCCTGGTTATGAATCCTAGAGTGCAGTTCTAGATTCCAACTTCAGTCATGTTTGTCTGGTAGAAGGATGCTTTCATTCTTCTGTAAGTCTGAAGTAAGTCCCTGGATTGTTCTTGGTGATAAAAATGGTGGCCAAAAAAGAAAGCTATTTCTTTGACAGAATGTGAGCTCCACACAGTGTTCCTAGCTTTTATGTGTAGCAGCCTTTTACTTGGTGTATGTTCAGTTCATGAGAAAGCCAAGGCAAGTGCAGGCAGCTGTTCAGTATATAGTACTGTGCATTTGTAAATTTAAAAAGAGAAAAAAGTCTTTGCTACCAAAGGTGAGCTAGATATGTTCATAACTGAACTCCATTTATAAGCTGAGGTCTTTGATTTGCATGGTGGTAGGCAGCTAAGCACCATGCAGCCGCTTGCTTCCTTGCTCCTTGCCCCTGGTGGGGTGGGGGAGAGATTCAGAAGGGTAAAATGAGAAAACTTGTGGGTTGAGTTAAAGACAGTTTTATAGGTAAAGCAAAAGCTGCTCACACAAGCAAAACAAGGAATTCATTCCCCACTTCTCATGGGCAGGCAGGTGTTCAGCCAGCCCCAGGAAAGCGGGATTCTATCATGTGTAATGGTTACTTGGGATGACAAACACCATTACTCCAAATGGTCCTCCTTCCTCTTTCTTTTTCCCCTATCTTTCTCTGCTGAGTATGACATCATATGGTATGAAATAGCCCTTGGGTCAGTTGGGGTCAGCTGTCCCACCTGTATCCCCTCCTAACTCCTTGTGCACCTCCAGACTACTCACTGGTGGGGTGGACTGAAGAGCAAAAAAGGCCTTGTCTCTGTGTAAGCACTATTCATCAGTAACGAAAAGAGCCCTGTGTTATCAATGCTGTCTTCATGACAAACCCAAAACTAGACCCATATTAGTTACTATAAAGAAATTTAACTTTATCCCAGCCAAAACCAATACAACAGTCAATGGGAGGTTTTTAGGTCTGATGGGCACTGTTGTGAAACCCTTTATTTTAGTCATCTGGAAACAATATATTGATCTGAGAGAGCCTACTGCTTGTTAATTGTAAAATCTTGGGTAAACTTTCTGTTTTCAATGATGTTGCTTTAATTTAGTGATGGTCTGCAATAATTTGCAATTCTTCTATAACAGAGGTTTGATTTAAGGTCTTCCACTTTACTAATACCTATAGTAAGTTCTATCTAGAAGAATGTTTCTTGTCTGTCTCTGGAAGGATTGTTTCCTTATGAGAAAGATCTTTTCCTGTAAGTGCATTGGAGTGTCATATAGCTGAAAACTATTTAAAACTGTGAAGACAGCTATAAGGCAGTATTTTGGCATCCTTTAGATGGTGGAATTCAGTATCTGGTTCTTACTGTCTTCTTCAAGGATTGGAGCACTAAACAGTGATCCCTAGGAAATACCTGGCAAAAATGCAGCTTGTTTGTGTAACTGAGTCTATAAATCTCTGAATATTTTACTACATGTTTGGGAATGAATGTTTCCTTAGCTGACTTACCTAATCAGGTCTATTTAGGGAGTAATTTTTTTTCCTTTCTGTTTCGTTTACCATCCCACTGGACATTTATGTTATATTGTTTTTTATTCTTGTGCAGAAACAATTCTGCCGTTGTGAAGGTGCAGGAGATCCTGGACAAACGCTCAGGGATCAATACCATCAGGTGAATGTCGTCTGTTCAAACCACTAGTCAGCTTATATAGACCCCTGCCATGTGCTGGCCTCCGGACAGCTCCACCCCCGCTGTGTGCACGCGTCCGGCCCCTATTGGTTGACAATCGCGCGCCCCAATGCACCCCGTGATTGGCTACAAGCCTTACAGCACCCGCGCAGTTGTTACAGTTCAAAGGCTGGATTGCTCACATGCCCATTGTCTGCTAAAAAGCCTCCAACATGAAAGAGGAAAAAAAAAACCCAACCTGGTGAGGATTTGTTGAGATTCTGCCAGCCCTGAGGGATATTTGATTTGGAGTGAGAGTCAAATGAATGGGTCTCATTAACATACGTGACCTCAGAACTTTGATCCAATGGTTTAGGTAATAGTTCAGTTTCAAGGAAACTCTGGAAGTCATGCAGTACCATCCCCTGCTCAGACCAGGGTTAACTTCACAGTAGATCAGGTTGGTCAGGCCTTATCCAGTTTTGAAAGGATTAATAATGCAGTTACTCTGGTCAACCTTTTTTGCTGCTTAAACCTCTTAATCTGAATTTTTAATTCCCCTGTATTCCATTGGAATTTCCTTTGATGCAACTTGTGACCGTTGGTTCTTTGAAAATCACGACTCTGGCATCTCTTTAACAACCCATGGAGTAAAGACTGCAATTACTAGTTCCTCCTACCCCCATACATACCCTCCTTAACCTTCTTTTTCCAGGCTGAACGAACAAACCCAGCTCTGTTTGCTTCTCCTTTATGAGCTCCAGCGTGTTAGCTATCTCAGTAGCCATCCTCTGCACTTTCTCCAGTTCGTCAGTATCCATGGAGAGGGGGTGAAACTGGGCCCACTACACCAGAAACTGAATACTGAATAAATACTAAACAGAGGAGAAGGATCATTTACTTTGACCTGCTGATGATGATGTTGCTAATGCTACCCAGGTTGTGATAGGCCATCATCACTGCAAGTGTACTGTGCTGACTCATGTTCAGCTAGATGCCCACCGCTGACCCAGGCCTCTTTCTGAAAAACCACTTCCTGGGTGGTCAGTGCCCAGTCTGGAGGGGTCATTCTGTCTTAGCTGCAAAATTGTGCATGTGTATTTGTTGATCTTCAGGAGCGTTTTGTCAGCATATTTCTCCTGTTTGTCAAGACCCTTCTGAGTGGCAGTTGCACTGTCTAGTATATTGATCCCTCTTCCCAGTTTGGTGCCATTTGATTATTAAATTTATTTTTCCATTACATTTTATACAGTATTAGTTACTGTTCTTTATTTCACATGTGAGAGTAGTGCACAGAAAGGCTACAGGACTTATCCAAAAGTATGTTGTTTGCTAGTACTTTGTATTGAATACTGGTCCAGCATATTACAGGGTTGTTGTTTATCCACTAAACTGCCCTTCCTCATAGCGATGTCTCCTGAGAAGCAACGAAATAGATTAAGAAATGGTCAAGTTAAGAGGTTGTGCTCATAGGTAAGAAGTATTACAGACTTGCTGGAGTCTGGGTAGAATAAAGGTATCTGGTCTCTTGATGAGATATAAAGTTCAAATTGTCTTTTGATTCTTTGCATCTCTGAATCTGAAGGTCAAATTGAAGTTTGTAACAGGCCTGTACAGGATTGACAAGATATTGATAGATAAGAGAAAAAGTGTGGATTTTTTCCCCTCAAGGAAAAAAAAAATACACCTCTAGCTTTTGAGTCCTCTTTGAAGTATTTCTCTTGCTCGCTTCCTACCTTCAGTACCTGTTTAGGGATTGTTTGAAGAAATACAAATGCAAGTTTTTGCTCAATGGGGTTTGTTTATATTCAGATCTCCTAATATTTTGTTTTCCTTTGAACAGAATGAGATGGAGAAGAATAAAAAGCCGATTGCTGCTACTGGGCTCCAGCCAGAACGACATACAGAAGTACAGCCCTGTAACACAGGTGCAGAACATTCCAAGAAGGATGTCTTTACTTCTACAGAAGGTTATGAAGAGCTGCTAAATAAGAGATGGCTGGAGGAAGGAAGGCATCATAGGATAGATGATGAGGTTGAATTAAGAAGTCGACTATTAAATAGACGACTTGATGAAGATTTGGATGTTCCAATTCGAAGACATCATGGATTTGCAAGCCAATCTGGAAATCCTATTTGGAGGCATCACAGACTTGATGAGGATCGTGATTTTGGTAGAAGATACTATAGAATGGACTGTGATCCTGAGATAAGTGAAAAAACGGACCCTAGATTTAGATGTGAAAGTACTTATGACAGGAAATCTCCACGGGTGTTTTATGCTGAAAGGTATTCTTAATTCTGCTTTCTTTGATATTTCTGTAGTGCTTTTTGACAGCTCTCACTGAAAATCAGACAAGATTCACATGTGAAACTGGGATTTTTGTACTTACTTTAAAAAGAGACTTTGCAGTAGTTTTTAGAAAAAAATATATTTTAAAGTTGGACCAATAGCTAAGACCGGTCATCATACATTAAGGAATGTTTTATATCTTATGGCAAACCAAGGATACTGGAGAAATTATCCCATAAAAAGCAGCAGACAATTCATTTTTATGAAGAGCAGTTTGCCAGTTTGCTAAACATCTTAGCATTTGAGAGCAAATACCTGTGCTGGGAAACCAAGATGATATGTATTTTCTTAGCCTGTAACAGTTACAGCAAGTCCACTTTCAATTCAGATTTCAGAATTGGTTTATCAGTTTTTGGTATGTGCTGCTACATGTTAGAAATGTAAAACTATATTAAAAAAAAAAATCCTTATGTCTTGTAAAATGACCGACTTTAAACATATGCACAGTTGAACCAAGTCCTGATGGTGTTAATAGGTGCTAATCTCAGCAACAGCTACACACTTTGAATAAGCATTTAAGAAAACTCAAACCAAACAGAAGAGGGGGTGTTTTTTTCAGGAAGAAAACTGATACTAGGTACCATTCATTATTGAATAGTCTTTACTGTGTTAACTGATAAGTCAGTTTGGTAACTTTGACATAAATCATTAATTTTTTTCTCCTAGCTCACTTTTAAGTGTTGGGAGGGGTGGGGAAAGAGGCATAACTCCCAGTCATTCAGAGTTTGGCAATCTGCCTACCTCCAGTTATAAGAATCAGTTGCTTTTGAAAACAGACGGGTTGTGGTGTGAAGTAGTACCAAACTAAATACAGCTAAATTACAATGAGATAAAGCAGTAAAGTTTCTTGTAAATACATTTTAAAAAGGTGCTTGAAGAATGTTTATTTGTTCTCTATACAGATCTTGGGAACATGAGTCTTGTAGATGCCTCTTTGGTTTGGTTGGTTTTTTTTTGTTGTTGTTGTTGTTGTTGTTGTTGTTGTTGTTGTTGTTGTTGTTGCCAGAATTTTAATGCAGCTGCTTCAGTGGAGGCTCTTTCCCATATTGGGCAAAATAATCACTTTTTCCCCCTTAGAATTAACACTTCTAGAAAAAACAGAGGGCAAATTGTGCTACTCCTTATAGTGTTATATATTGCAATCATGTTTCATTGTTAATTGTTTGTGGACTGGTTATATGATCTTCTGAGTCACTGTTCACAGGGATAATTTTCTGAATAGTACTGCAAATTAATAACTGGGAAAAACAAACCCTGAAATGCTTTTCTACTCCCAAAGCGTTTTCTGAATTGAAAGAGGTCATGATTCTTTTCCAGTTTCAAATGCCAGTAGAGTGAAAATAACTTCTCTACAAAAATAGCTTTTGATACCCTCTCAGTCCTTAACAAAAATATAATAATCATAAAGGAATTAAGTAACTATGTATGAAATGAAATGTCTGGAAGTATTTGGAAGATGCAGACTGAATAAATGGGACAAAGGACACATACAAAATTACACATGTAAAATATCAACAAGGATGGTGTTTGATGCTATACACTGTCATATTGAATAGAAGTGTACTTGCCCTTCTTGTTCCAGAAGACACTCCTGGTGCTTATGTAAATGTCTGTAACCAATGTATCACTTGGCAATTCATTGCTTAGTTGGGGAGGCTTCTGATACAGTTTTAGTTCCAGTTTTCTTTTAGGAGGACGTACAGAAGAGAGCTTTATCTTTGTTATTGGCAAACTTGGTGCATCTTCTTAAAAGAAGCTGCTGGGCCGTCACCTGAATTGCCTAAACTTAAATTTGTGTGTAAAATTAAGGTTTAGGGGGTTTTGTATGTATTTTCTACATTGCTGAGTTTTTAGTTCTAATTATTTCTTTATTATACATCCTTTGTAGTCTACTACTTTTTTTCCTTTACAAGGAGCTCCACTTACCTTTTATAAACTGTATTAATTCTTTCTTCAAGAAGGAGAAACACATCTATTAGATAATGACAGGTAGGCTTCAGAAAAGTTGGGTTTTTTGGTTTCTTCTTCATTTCAGGCAAAGTCAACTTTTCCAGAATACATTTGATTCGTGACAGAATCTTAAGTTCATAAGGAGGAATATTTTTATTTGCTGTACTGAATTTTTAAATGTTTTTTTAGTGGGCTTTGTTAGTTTGCAGAGGCAGGTGTTTGTAAAAACAGGACTTCTCAGAAAGCTTTCAGTTTTGACCCAGGGACAAGGACTGTGGCATGTCTCAGCAAATAGAAAAGGTGACAGGCAAGTGAGAGGAAGTGCAAAATGTTTGGGTTTGTATCAGTGGAATGCTTTAGTCATCCCCAGCAGCCAGGTCTATCCTATAAACAGGATACAACAGCTTCTTGATTGAATTGGGCCGACATGTCTGGGCCTGCCATGCTAAGCTTGATGCTTTTTACAAAAAAGGTTGCCTCTTGAATCCCCAAGTGTTTTTTCTTTGCTTCCTCACTGCTTCCTTTCATCATGCTATGGACTAGGCTTGCCATTTCTTGGCTGTGTTTCAGTCTTAGGTGACCAGCCTTGTAAGGAGCAGATTGATCCTTATCAAAAAGCTGATCGTGAAAGATGATCATGTTATATCAAGAGGATAGATGTTGTTCTTTCATGCTGTTCTTGTAGGTTGTTAAGATGCCAAGTCAATGTTTAACAATCTGCTTGCATCCTTTTGCCTTTTGATTATTGGCTTTTATTTTGATTGCAGAGATGGGCGGAGCTGTGGGTGTTTTTACATAAAAGAATAAGATGGGTTTTTTAATATTTACCTATGTTTTGGGTTTTTTTTTTGTTTGTTTGTTTCCTTAGTAGGGTATCTGTTGCTCTGTCCAGCTCTGGAAAATATATACATTTGTTAGCATCTATTGGGTGCTTTATTTTTAATCTAATAACTATTCTTCCCTTATTTTATCCAGATAACTTGAAGTCCTCATAAAAGAATAGTTCATTTGCAAAGCAAGAAGGGCCTGTAAATTCAGCTACCCCAGGTCTTTTCAGGACAAACTCCCCTGTGTCCATACAATTTTTGGCATTTTTGGATTTATTTGAAATTTCAGTTATATTACTTCATATGTAGATTATTCAAATTTTAGCTCCTGAATTTTCATATTCACGTTTCCTGTCTTCTGTCTTGATCAAAAGTCACCTCTCTCTTTTAAAGCATATCAAGTGCCCAGAGAAGGGTAGGTTGTCATTAAAGAAACTTTTCATACATGAATTAACTGTTTCACCAGACTCACCCAGTAGCTATGTGCTGAAACCTGTTGTAGACTTTGGCTCCTCAGGATTAAGAGCAGCAAGGTCTGTTTCACCTAAGGCTGTCTGAGTGCTCTTCAGCTCTTCAAACTCTTAACCAGGCTCACTAGATAAAGGTTGCATGAACGCTGGCTTGGGGGTTCACACTAGAGACAGATTGCTGCACTGACAGTGCCAGCAAAGTGAATTGTTTTGTGATATTTTCAGAAATGGTTCTGCCATCCAGTGTGCAATCAGGCTAAGGATCCATGTGCACAAAACTGCTGGACTTTCTATTTCAGGTTGGATGTTTTTAGGCAAGTGTGGCTGAATGTCTTCTCTTTCTTTAAGGCCGTATCTGGACAGAAGAGTAAAAGATCTACCTGCACATTATGAAGACAACTTAAAGGAGAGAGCACCTGTGCAGCAGAACTCAAGAACTGGAAATTCTAGGTGTGATATCCAGTGTGTATTTCTGATAATTGCACTACAAAACCATGGTGAAAGGACAATGTTTGTTTAAATTCCCTGATACGTTGTCTGAAATAACTGATAGTTTTCCCTGCAGCAAAGATATAGCAGAACAAGAAAAACATGTTTCCTTTGAGAACAGCTATTGAAGCTTACATGCCAGTTTTCTCTTTGAAGCGTTAGATCACCTGCTCACTGAAGACTTTTAACTCAGTGATCAGAATAACACAGAGTCCTTTTCTCATACTAGTTTTGAAAGTCCTTTTTTTCCTCTTACCTTGGTTTTGCAAGTCCCAGAAGCCATCCAAGTGGATGAGGCAGAAGCAGAACTCTTGTAAAACCCTTGTAAAAACATAAACTCTTGACTGGCACCGCTCAGTCTGTCAACAATGTTGAAGTGCTCCACTGAGTCAGGGTTTCTGATGGCCTCAGAAGCCACAGGCAAATGGGAACTGTGAGAAACGACATTTTTTGGTCAGGTTTCTTCTTTTGCTTGTGATGCTTATTTTCATTTTAGGAAAGCCATTTGTCATGAATGTATCATGTAGTGATGGAAGTGCATCTGTCATGTTTCATACAGACTGCAAGTAAATTCTTGAGTTTGATCTTTCTGTTTTCTTTTCTTGTTTTTGCCAGAAATGCAGCTAATGAACAGACCAAGTCTGCAGCTGAAGTGCTGTATGCAACAGGCCTTGTTGGTGGTATGTCTGAAAACCTAACTAATGACACTGAGTTAGCCCTTTCGTTGCATACTTTATTTTTCTTTGGGAATAATTAAAAATGAGAAAAAATAGCTTTTTCTTTGTGCCAGTTGTCCCCAAGACTGGTAAATAAATATTATTTCCATAAAGGAGGGAAAAAAAAAACCAAACCTGTTCCTTTTCCCTGTTAATGTTAGAGTGCTTTGTAATTAATTTTGAAGAGCCCAAGTTAGTTCTTAGATACCATTAGCAGTTCCAGGCCCAATTATATTCTTAAGGTTTTTGGGTTTTTTCTTATGAAGTCTAGGAGAAATATTAACCTCTGCATTTCTAAAGGCACAACTTGGTATTGAATTTTAATTGTAGAAATATGGGAAATGGTACTCTTAACAGCTTTGTGCAAAAGCAAATGCTTCTGAGCATTATTATTGAGTGTAGCAGAAAGAAATTCATTAATGGCTGTGAGAATAATTTCTATTTGAATTTTCCATTTGAAATTACCTGATCTTCAGTGCTGTATGTGGCAGGTCAGTTTTTTGGGAATGTTTAAAGGCAGCATTAAACCTGTGATGCTATAATGTCAGTATCTCCAATCTGTTCAGTCATCTCATTTGTAGTAACTTGAGTGTGCAAAATTGTGAAGTTGTGTTTCTAGGGGTTCTGGTTAGGAGAAGAATATTGTTAAGTATCTTGTATAAATATTAGGTAAATTAAAACTCCAAGTTTTTGGAAATGAGGAGTGATTTTTGGACTCCCCAAAAATCACAAACCATGAGCGTGTCTTGCATGTTTTGGTGACTCTACAGTCCTAGCACAGTAATTGGATAAAAAAATATTGGTTGGTCATGCATCATGGTTTTGGTTTTGATTTCTTTGCCATTTCCTTCACTTTACTATTCACGTGTACTTGACTGGAGAACCACAGTGACTTTGTGTACAGAAATTACAGGAGTCTTTGCGTCTTACAAATGATATAGAAAGTAGTAATTTTTTTTGTTTTGTTTGCTTATTATGGGGGAACTACCACAAGTTGGAAGATTTCTTGGGTTCCTTAAAATCCATGTAATGTATTTTCACTGTTTCCTTTTATATATATGTGTCTGCCAATAGTTCGCTAATTCTTAGTAGTCATGGAAACCACCCTGAAAGTGGAGCAGTTTGCTTTCCTACTTGGGAGTTTGACTCTTAGTTTTAACTTTGGCTTTTATCCAGAGCAGTACCTCATTAATTTTGGAGTGCCATAGGGTATCTTCCATAATTGAACATTAAGGAAAAAAAAAACAACCCTTAACTTTATTTAGTTGCTGATATATCACGTGGCTTTGAAATTTGTAGCTTCCTGATTATACAGGCAAACTAGGAAAGTTATAATGAAAATTTTAGTAGTTTTGATCACCATACTCCAAACAAACAGCATATTAAAACTAGATAATTTGTCCTAGTTGGTAAAGATGTAATATTCTTCTGCACGTTCCCAGATTGTAATCTATGCTGTGTATTATCTTTTAAGTTGACTGAAATGGGATGCTTTTGTCCCGTAAGTTTTGTGTATTTGAGGAGCATTTACACAGGTGTGTGGTCATTTCCATTAGGTGGTCAGGACCCAGAACTTCTCCAGAGGAAAAAAGAGAAGTACAGGCAGGAACTGATGGAGCAGATGGCTGAGCAGCGGCGAAATAAGAGACGGTAATGCCAAATTCCTGTATTTTTAAAACATAGTGGCTGAAAGGAAATCTGTGTATTCAATATGGTAAGAATAATTTTCATAAGTAAAGAAATCTAGCTAGCTAGGTAATATTGCATCTAATTAAACTTCTTGGCATTAGAGCTTTATTTTTGTAATAAACAAATTCACTGGCTTTCAGTGAAACAAAGGAAACAAACAGGGTTTTTTTCATTTAAAAAATGATTTTTTTAAACCATTATTTTTTGCTGGTAGATGAGTGTTTAATTACTTTGCAAATCTGAAAATGAGTTTTGTTTTGCCCTCCAATTTAGGAAAGTAACCTTTCACTTTCAAAGCACTTGACCATCTGGCTTATGCAGAATAATAAAATACAAATTTCTGGCTTGTCTTACCAGTAGCTGAATGATAGTATTGACACCTAAAAGCACACAGTGATACTGGTGAAGGGATAAGGAACTAAAAATAAGTTACAATTAATGGTTTCACTGTGATGAAAAATTGTACATACTGAACAAGCCTGAGCCCTGAAATTACACTGTAGTACTTACTGCTGTACTTCTGAAACATTCATTTCAATATGCTTATTATAAATTTCCTGCTGTAGTGTGAATAAAGATGAATTTTTAACAAATATCCCGAAAGGTTGTAGTAAAAAGCAGTGTTCATGTTTGTGTTTTATGCTAGTTGGATTTTTATTAGGTGGAAAAGATGATAGCCATGTACTTCTTGAGAGTTCTGTTTATTTACAAATAATATACAGTATCCTTCCCTGGCTCCAGAAGAAATCAAGTGGAGTCATGGCTTCTGTTACCCTGTATTTTCAGAGTTAGTTAGGTACAGAGTTGTGAAGTCTGTGCTTTGAAAGAGGAAACATAGTCGTCTTGTTTTCTCGTTTGATACTTTTTCTCTTTTTTAAAACAAAAACAGTGAAAAGGAACTTGAGCTCTTAGTTGCTGCTTCTGGAGCTCAGGACCCAGAAAAGCAGGTAAGGAACTTGGATTTTCTTTCACCTGTATAGGCTTTTTAAAATTACACATACACTGTGGTTGCTCAGGCATAAAACTCTGTAAGGCTTTTAATAAATCATGAGTGGTGTGCTTTTTTCTAATATGGCATCAGCATAAAATAAAACGGAAGTCAAAGATAAGGCTGTAACTCATTACACGTAGTTTCAGCTCCAAGGGGAAAATATTTGCATGGAATGTTATCTTTTGCTGTAGCCAAGTGGATATTTTGTAGAAGCAGTGGCTATTGTGGAAAAAATACCTAACTGTCAGTTGTAGCCCATACTTGCACACATTAATAACCTTTCATGGGGGATGTAAAGTATGTTTCAGAAAGTTTTTTTGCTTTTTCAATCAAAAAAGAAAAATCTAGTTGTTTTGCAGCCGAGTTGATCTCATTGTAGCAATTTTTGGTTTCAAAAAAAGAGCAAGATGTTTAATATCGTGCTGCTTGTAACACTTCATCCAGTTACTACTATCTCCACTTCCTTAGTAAGGTCATTATTGTACTAAGAATTTTCATTAGCATATACAGAGGGGTAGCTTGTCACCACTAGTAACATTAGTAGGAGACTGATTTTCACAGAACTAGGATTCATTTGCATGTGCGTTTGCTAAGTGCCCAAAGTCATTGCATCTTGTGTGCAGTAGAGATCGTTTGTTGGAAAGGCAGGATGGGTAACTTTCTCAAGCATGAATGAACCAGTTGTTAATTTATCTGGTTACCAGTTTAAATTGTTGATAGTGTTGTTTTTTGGAGAGGCTACAACCACAGAAAGAACCTTATGCCATTTCTGGAGAGTTCAGAGGAGAAAGGACCTCTTATTTTCTAGAAAATGAAGATGAATAAATAGCTGAAAGATGCTATTAGCATGTGAAGCAGGAGGCTGAGAATGCATGTAGACAAGCAATGAAGCTGAATCAAAATTCTTACTCCTAAATGGGGATAGGGAACACTGACAAGTGCTGTGACTCCATGTTCTTGCCCTCTCCGCTTAAAGTATCTGTGATGCTTGTTTGATCCCTTTTGTGAACTGATTCAGCTTGGTTAGCTGGCAAAAATCTGAATCTCTTTTGCTGGTTTAGTTGTCTTAGAGAAGTCAGTTGGCTGATGGGGAGTTCTGACAATGGGGAAAGGGAGAGGAGCATACAGCTGGGAGCCAGGTGGGAAACAAGGAAAAACTGAGCTCTTTTGGCACAGCAGGCTGTAAGGCCAGTGTAAACAGTGTTGTCTAATCCAAGCTGACTAGGCAGAAGCATGCTGTGCTCTATACCGTATGCATCTCAGTCAGGGACTGAAAAGTGCCTGTTATAGGAACAAAATTATATCCAGAGCAAGTCCAGGGCATGTATAATGTTTTAAAACCATTAATTTAGCTGAAAGCCTTCAATTAAGTAGAATTGCTACATTCATTAAGCATCAGTCACTGTTAGCTTTAAATTGCCTCTCAGGGAGAGATTCTAATTAGGTGGATTTCTTGATTAATTACAGGTTGGTTAAATAGCAATGCCTGCTTAAGAATCTATAAATGTAGACTGTGTATACTGCTTGTTTAAAAGAAAACAATTCCCAAGATGAACTAAAGTGCCACAGTCACATCTGAAATTAGCTACAGAGCTGAAATCTGGAGGGCTTTGGGAGCAGTTCACATTAAACTTGTTAGTGAGAGAGGCTCTTTTAGATTTTCTCCTGCTCAAGACACTGGATTTGAAAAGACAAATAATAATTTTGAAAAAAGGCTATAGACCACTTTATAATTTTCAATTGCTGTAGCTATTTAATTTCACATTCCCAGCTAGAAATGTTGTGTTATAAACATTCATGTCTAGTAGATTTTGAGAGATTTAATCTTAATGCTGTAGTTGGTGATTGGTGAGTACTAACTGCCTTGTATATACTGTCTTGCAGCTAAGTGATGAGGAGGTAAACATTTAATATTTTGCTGAAATACTTCTGTATTGAAGGGTATATGGTTTGATGTTAGATATTTAGTATTTAGCTGGTTGCTGGTATTACTTTGTCTGAATGCATGTTCACTGAAGCAGTAAATTCAAATCTGTTTTACTTATACAATGTATGAATTTTTTCTGGTCTTCTATTATACTGACTCATTTAAACAGATGTTAAAATATGTATGCATAGCTGCTGGTGTAAGGGCTTTCTGGGTGTTATGGGGTAGTTCAGAAACTGACTTGCATGCCTTTGCATTAACTGCATGTTGCCTTTCACTTTTTGATTCTGAGGCTGCCAGTTATCAATAAACATTTGATATTTTTATTTTAAAAAAAGAACCCCCACCCAAAAATTTTGTGCTTGTGTTTGAAAAAAATCAATTCAGTCAAAGAAACTTTATAAATTGATGAGAATGGCAGAGAAATGTTTATTGGAAAAAGTCTCAGAACGTATTTGGTTTTGGTTTTTAGTGATTATGAGCTAGTTTAATCTGGGGGCCAGGGGAAGGAATTTCAGAAACTTTTCTCGTGCATAATGTGACAATACTGTCCATGTAGGAACCTGACAGCTGTAGATAACATGTACTACATGTTCAGTACCCATGGAAATATGTCTTCTGGACAATATTAGATTCCCATGGGAGTAAAAATGCAATTACTAGAAATTCAAACAGCTACTTGGCACCCAGTGAAGCGGCAGACTAAATGGAGGTTAAGAATATTTCCTAGTACTAACAAGGTAACCGTTCTACAATTTTTTCATCTCTTTTTCTACTTTTTTTTTTCTCCTTTAGCCAAATAGATTGAAGCAGTTTGGCTTGACAGCACGAGCTTCTGGAGAAAAAACACCTCCCGAAAGGCCTAGGGTGGCTTTCCAAACTCCAGTGCCCTTATCTTCAGCCTCCACAGTGAATGAGGAATTTCACAGGGGGATAGCCAGCACTCTTGGTGAAATAGCAGCTCCCAGGTGCTTCACCATCATGTTGATTTTGCATATTAAATAAGATTGTTAGTAACCATGTTATTAGTGCTAAGGTAGAGCTTAGTGGTGCTGTTGATCCTTCTCCAAGGAAATAATGAAGGTAGAAATAATATTTTGTCAATTAACAGAAAACTGAACTGCTTTGCACTGAAATACACTTTTAATGTCTATTTTTTCACAGTTTCTTTTGAAAGATCTGGGGAGACTGGATTGTCTGGCAGCTATCTTTGACTGTATCTTTGTGAAGAATAAGGCTTATGCTGTAGAAATGATGTCCATACCACGTTATGAGGATGCTTGGGCACATGCCCAACAGTGTCCATGTTGTTAAAAGGCTGGTATAGCATGAGCTTGGCCTGTGTCAGTTAAGTGTTCTCCCAGGTCTAAGCTCAGGAATACAGTTTAGGCAAGGACAGCTTCCATTAGATGTGACTGAGATTAAGTTGTTGAGGGAGAGAGAAGGAGCTTCAGGCATGTGGCTGAAGCTGTGCTGTGCCACTTGCTGTTTGACCAGGGACTAATGTCTGGCATGTTTTATTTGCTGTTACTGATGTAACCAATAAGTATCATTAACTGAACCAGTTACAGAAGTTGTGCTTGGTTTATGTTTTTCAGATCTCTGCAAAAGGGCAGCTTCATGTACTACTCCCTAAGGGAAAGTTAATTCCCTGCTGAGGCTTATTGTAGCTTGTTTCTGCAAGGCACTAATGAGCAGTCTTGGGCTGAGCTATATCTAGAATTTTCCCATAGTGAATTCTCCCTCTTCTTTTGAATTTTTTTTTTCCTTTCTCCTGTTGATGTTATCTTTTCCACTGTACAACAAAAGAAGGAGATGTGTTCCTTTTTTCTTTAAGGCTTCCACCAATCCCACCACCGCCGCTGCCTCCCGTGTTGACAGAGAACTATAAAACGCCTTATGATGACGCATACTCCTTTTACGGCGTTAGGAATCCTTTGGATCCCAATCTTGCCTATTGTAAGTTGATGATTTTAGGTGGATTGGTCATTAGAGCAGTTCAGATGACTCCTCTCAATGTAGTTAAATGATGAACAATGTGGAAGTATTAACAACAATTCCAACCCATTTCATAGATGTTTATAGGCTTTTTTCAGTACTGGATTGAACAAAGTTGTTTTTTCCAGCTGCAAATGGGGCTGGGATTCATCACTAGAACAAGCTCTTATCTCATTTACTTGGCCATTACTCCTCCCAGATATTTTTCTTCATAGTTTTTATAATCAAAATATTGTTTTCTAAATTTGCTTAGATCATGGTTGATTGCATATTTAGTTATGGTTATAATTTCAGATGTATTTATTAGGTATTGTTATAATTTCTGATTTATTTTAAAATATTTTTAAAGGAACTTTATGAAGTACTAGAATTTTATTTCAAGAATGTTCTTGAATCTACCCTTTGACTGCTTCATGATGATTTCATGAGTGAAACAACTGTGATGTGTAGGGAGGGGCTGGATTATGTGGTGTCTGTTATTTTTCTTTTAGAGGAAAAAACAGAAATACTTGAAGTTGTTGTGCTACCTTCATAGAAGGTTAAAGGAGAAAAAAACCTTTGCAGTAATAACCCTTTTACTGGTTGATTTGAATGAGATTTGTATCCACCGAACTTCAGGCATGCTAGACAGCATTTAAGAGCAAAAATCTTTAGATTTTATTTTCTCTAGTGTAAATTTCTCCCTATCTTGCTTTGAGATTTTTTTTTTTAATTGCAGGCACCTTGTGTACCTTTACTTTCTAATCTTATTTTCAGATGTTTTTGCCTTTGTGGGGGCTGTTGTTTGGGTTTTTTTGGTGTGCTTTAACTTAGTGTTTCATTGTTTGTTTGTTTTACCCTTGTATCAATATGGCTAAAATGACATATGGTTTAGAGTATTAAAGATGCTAACATTTAAAATTCACGTGTGAGAGTTAGGTTGCCTTGGAGCTTCTTGTCACAAACTGGAATATTGGTAGTGCTTAAAACCTGAGAGTGTGAAGTTGAGAGATGCGTCTCTAACTGTCGAACACAAGCAGTAGTATGCACAGTCATTCCAAACCCTCCGTGGCAGAGTCCTGCAGGTCCTCTTTCAGGAAGAGGGCAAATGCTAGGTGTACTGCATTCCTGAAGGAGACAATCAGGCTTCCCTCACAGAAGAGGACACACTGGGAAAGCATGAGATTCAAGGGCTACATCAAGAGAGTTATATATTTTTTTTGTTAGTTCATTGTAAAATATATTAAGACATTTGTAAACTTTAAAGGGTTTTTTGTTGAATTTAAGAAATAGAGCTGTACCTTGGCATTGTATTAAAATATAGGCTCTGTAGAGGGGTCTGGACTGGCTACATCTATGGGTCAAGGACAACTGTATGAGGTTCAACAGGGATCAGTGCCAGGTCCTGCACTTGCATCACAACAACCCCAGGCAATGCTACAGGCTCAGAGAAGAGTGGCTGGAAAGCAGCCTGGCAGAAAAGGACTTGAGGGTGCTGGTTGACAGCAGACTAAACATGAGCCAGCAGTGTGCCCAGGTGGCCAAGGCAGCCAATGGCATCCTGGCTTGTGTCAGAAGCAGTGTGGCCAGAAGAACTAGGGAAGTGTTTGGCCCCCTGGACTTGGTTCTGGTGAGGCTGCAGCTTGACTGCTGTGTTCAGTTTTGGGTCCTTCATTACAAGAAACATACTGAAGGGCTGAAGTGGGTCCAAAGAAGGGCAATGAAGCTGGTAAATGGCTTGGAGCACAAGTCTTATGAGGAGCAGCTGAGGGAACTGGAGTTGTTTAGCCTGGAGAAGAGGAGGCTGAAGGGAGACCTTATTGCTCCCTGTAACTATCTGAAAGGAGGTTGTAGTGAGGTGAGGGTTGGTCTGTTCTTCCAAGTAACTAGCGAAAGGACAAGAGGAAATGGCCTCAAGTTGCATCAGGGGAGGTTTAGATGGGATATTAGAAAAAATTACTTCAGTGAAAGAGTGGTCTGGCTGCCCAGGGCGTTGGTGGAGTCACAATCCCTGGAGGTGTTCAAAAAGCCTGAAGGCATTGCACTTAAGGACATGGTTTAGTAGACATGGTTGTGTTGTGTTGGCAGTCGGACTTGATGATCTTTGTGGTCTTTTCCAACCTTAAAGATTCTATGATTCTGTTTCTTTCTTTAGAGGGCATTTGTTACAGAAGTTGTAATTCTGCATTCACAGGGTTTGAGCAGTGAGCTCTGTTCTATTAAGTAATGGCAAATGTTTATATTATTGCATTCAAAATTTAAAATAACAGGCTTTTTACTGTTTAGATGGTATAGGCATGACGGGAATGAAACCCACACCTAATCCAGATCCTCCTTTAGGCCCAGCCCCAGTAGAGCAATATGTGTAAGTATTATCTGTATTCCTATTCTTTGTTTGTATTTATCAGTTTTTATATGCTTGTCGTGTTGGGAGTGCTTTGCTTACAACAGATATGCTTTTGAAATGTGTGTTAAAGGCAACTCTTCAAACTTCTAATTAAGAATTTCTATCTAAACAGTGATTCTTGTATGGATTTATGAAAATGTTTGAGATTATAAACTGCCAGGCTGTGGAAAACAATTGGCCTTAAATATTTCAGGCAGGAATTTTGAATTTTTTTTTAATTTCTCCCTGTCTGGCCCCAATGATGTTTTCCTTTTATATGTATGGTTTTCTAATTCAGAAGTAACATTGGATGGAGGAATACAGGAGAGAGACAAAGAAGCATAGGACTGTTTTCTGAAGAAAAAACAAAGCCTTCCAAAGAGGCAACATTATTTTATCAACAAGAATTACAACAGCAGGTACTGAGTGATAAAGCTTCTGACGCTTTCTTCTTTCACTTTTCAACACATAACTGTAGTACCCCTTCAAATATACTTACTTAGGTTAGAAGTATAAAGCTTTCCTAACTCTCCCTTCATTGCTTCCCTCCTCCTGCTCCTCTGACCCTGCTTTTGCTCATTTTAACTCTTCATGTGGACAGTAAGTTCTTGGTGTATTGTTTTTTTTTTTGTCAGAGGCAACGAAATTGTTAAACCTGACAGCAGGTTAGTTCCATACATTGTAGTAATAATTTCCATAAACATAAGAACCAGCATCTTAAAAGCAGTTAAGTCATATTGCACTCATATTCCTATTGAAAGATGGCTTTAGAGTATTATTCCTATAATTATTAGGAATGCTCTGATCTTAATGATGATTTGGATACTAATTCCAGAGCTTCCCTTATACTTTATTGCAGTGTGTCTTTGTAGGTGTTGTCTTACGTCTTTTCAGCTTCCTTTTTGATAGACTAGGGAGATTTCTTGAGTCTCCTGGCTTCTAGTAGACTTCCTAGTCCCCTCCTTTTAGGGGCCTTTCACTGCTGTACCTTGTGGGAGTTTGTATTTATAAATGTACTTGACTGTGATAAGACATGTAATTTCAGGAGAGATTTTGCTGGAGACCAGTTCAGTGGCATTAACATTTTCTTTTTCTTCTTTCTGTATTTCTTCAGTGGAGGTAAATAATTGCTATAAAAATATTCTAGTTCTAATTATGATTGTGCATAGTAATAAAGGAGAGGCTGCCAATCAAGGTCAAATTAGGAATAAAGTGATTGTTTAGGAATAGTGTCTTAGGCTTTTCTGAAGGCATTTTTCACTATAGGCGTAAGAAGTAAATTTTATCTTGCTGTGAGAGAGACTGCACAATTTGACATAAAAGTCTAACAACTGTAGCACAATACAGTCTTTTCAAAGTTGTTACACTGCTTATGGTTGAAAGTGAACCAAATGTATTCTGCTATTTTTTCCCCCCATAGACAAACCTGACTGACTGTTTTTGTGAACAGTTGAAGGGGTCAGATGGCCCATTGTGTTGATGCATTGTGTCTTTTGCAAAATTGTCTGACTACTTGATAAAGGAAAAATATTTGTTTAATGCACAGAAGAAATAAAGTTAAGAAAAATAAATCAATGTATTTCAGCTACATAAGCAGTAGTTAATGTTTTAAAAGTTTTGAAAATAATGGGGACCTTTTTAAACAACTGTTCTCTTTATGAATTCTATATTAAGTTATTAGGAGACAGTTCCATAAATTTAACCTGATGTTGTAGAAAAGGACGAGCAAACTATGTGAGCAATTCTGTGTTATTTGCGTGTATCATCATGTATTACCACAGAAAACTGAATTGTTAAAGAATTGTATAGCATTCTACTAAGGTATTTATTGTTAAGGGTGTTTCTTTATCTCATGTCATCGCTAGTGTAAGTTTAGTTAAAATATACCAGGTGGAGAGAAGCAAGTGCTGCAATATTGTAGAATTTTGCCTGTTTAATCTTGAGGCAGTATAAAGTTCTGTATCACAAGATCCAAAGTAGATCAAGTCATCCTTGATCTACTGCAAGTGTCTGATGAGAGCATTTCTGGAAATTGGAAGTCTTAAAATGTGTGTCTGTGTGTCTCTCTGTGATTATGCACAACTGTACTTGCACATTTTGAGAGCAGTATTCAATGTACTGTCTGCAGTATAAGCAGTGAAATGTTTGTAATGTGCTTGATATAGGTGAGGGGAATGGGTAATGATAGCATTCAGCTTGCTCCATTAATGTTTGAGCAAAGCTATATACTTAATGTGATATTTTCATGCAACTGACTTGGGTTTGTTTGGTTTTAGATAAGAGAGAGAGAGGAACGACGGAGACGAGAGAGAGAGGAGAGGGAACGTTACGAAGCCAAGTTACAAGCAGAGATGAGGAATTATAATCCCTGGGGAAAAGGTGGTGGTGGTGCTCCTCTCAGAGATACAGAAGGAAATCTGATAGGTATGTTTGAGTTCTCTGTTTAAGATTGATGTTTTCTTGCTCTTGTAAAGGCTCTATTCGGATATGTTATACCTACACTGGTAGTCGTTTATTGACAGAGAGAAGTACTTACTTCGAACAGATGCACTGTAGGAATATTTAAGTGAGTAATTATTTTGGTTTCACTAGAACTGTTCAAAGAATAGAAGTTAAAGTGGGAAACACAGGATATGTCAACTGTAAGTGAATTCCAAATGCGATAGTAAAGAGAAGAGGGGGGGAAAACAAGCTGTTAGAATCATCTGCAATACAAATATCCTAAGGTTTGTTGTGAAGACTGGTATTTAAACACCTTCCAGGGACAGTGTTTTTCATTGGTTTTATATTTTTAATCACTTCTAGCTTTAGAAAACTCTATTTGTGACAAGGAAAAAGGAAGTACGTTTGAATAAATATATAAAGCTAAATGGAATACTTAAATTTCCCCAAGTAATACTGCTGGTAAATGCCTCCATAAATAGCAGTCGGGCAGCAGTAATAATTTTTAAGATTAATTTTTTTCCAAGTGCTGTTTTATGCAAGATGGGACTGTAGAGAGCTGGGAGATAGCTATGATTGGGGCATGTTGTTCATCCACCCCTCCAGTAAATCTGAATTAGATGTAATTTGAAAACCCACATTCCTGATTCCAGTTCCTACTAAACCATACAGCAATATTTTATCTAAAATAAAACCAGTACGCATTAGGCATAACTAGATTTGTATATTTCAAAATTATTAACACCAAATTCAGTGAAACACCACAGGTCCTCTTTTGTTGAATGCTCTCCCCCATAATCTACAGAACAGTTTTGGAAATCCCCTTAACGGTGACTGTCTTATTTCAGCTTAGTCAAATGAACTTCAAACTTTTTACTCTTTCTCCCACCCCTGGAAATTTGAATACTTCCAGTTAATCTGGGGAAAAAAAGATAGTATGTAATGCATTACCCAAAGGAAATGAAGTGGGATCTTTGAGACAAGCTTTTGTCATACACATCCAGGGGTGACAGTCAATTTCTTCTTGAGGAAAGGTGAATACACCAGTGGAAGTGATGGTACTAGTCCAAAATGAATAGAAGTGGTAACTTTTAAAGTGAGTCAGTCACTGTTTTATAACTAATTCATTCCTGATGTGAAGCAAATTGATTTTCTTGTTACTTGAATGTGATGATGGATTCTGATTAGATTTTTAAAATGTCTTCTGGTAATAAAATAGAATTTTCAAAGTGTGGAACTCTTACTGGGTAACAGTGCATATATAAATCATTAATTTCAGTTTTATGATACCTGAGCAACACATGTCTATATTCACAGTGTAGTTTGAGGGCAGAGAGTAAAGCTTAAATGCTTTTTACAGGTTGTGTGCCCAAAGAATATACGAGCTTTGTGTTTTCCCAAATTACATATGTGACGTTCTTTTTCCTACCATAGCTCAGCAGCATGATGGATAAGCTAGGAGTCAAATGTCATGAAACATAACATACTGTTTCTGCCATGTCTCTCTTTTATGCAGTGTGACTTGTCTTTTTATCCTTTTGAAAATGTTTGTAAATAGCTTTTGAGAATCCAGTGTATGCAAAAGCTGCTTTACAGCGAGTGATGTAATTTAAAGTAATTTAAATGCTATTTAATAGGAATCCGAAAACAGTGTAGTACTACTTTGTTTTGAAACAGACCTTCTAGGTGTAGTATGGTGAACACTTCAATATGAGCTGAAATTAACAGCTTTGAATCAGGACAGTCATGGTAACTGAGAGGAACCACGTGAACTTTGGTGAAAATGTTGGATGACATTGTTTTGCTTACATACAGAAGTCTGCACTTGGATCACTACTGAAGGCATGAAGACCAAAATACACTTTAATGGTTCATTGTCATTATTATCGTCCTTGATAGTAATCAAATATAGACCCAGTACTTAAAATACCAGTACTAAACTCCAGAGTATATTGCAGCTTTAAGGACATGAAGGATGTCCTTAGGACGTCATACTTGGCAACGCAGATTTGTCCTTCTTTATTTGTCTTTGAGCTCTTTATCTTTCAGTTTGATGCTGGTTTTGGTTGAGGGAGAGGGGAGGTTCACTGTCAAGAATCATTTGGTTGAGGGAGAGGGGAGGTTCACTGTCAAGTATGATTCCTTGCAAAAGAAAAATCAACAAAGTAAACAAATTATTCAGGGAATTTGTGATGATTACTGTTTTATCTATAGCTTCTAAATTGTTGTCTTTGCTTAAATACTTTGTTCCCGTAGTTGATATGCCAAGGAAAAGTGGAGTCTACTCCAAAATCCCTGTATTTTTCAGAATCTATGGTGAATATGCCTTTTGTGAGACTAAAATATTATAAACAGTTATTTCCACTTTCTTTAGCGGACTTGAATGTGATGCACAAGCAAAATGAAAATGCATATCATAACCCACAGGCAAGACTAAATGAAGATAAAAGGGCTGTTGACCCAAGTTTGGCCTCCCCGAGACCTGAGAACACAGAAACTTCTAAAATAGCAGGTTTTTAAGAATACTGTATTTTATAGCTCTATTTATAGGTTTTAGTCATCAAAATTCTGTAGTTTTGTTACTCTTTTCTTGTAGTCCTATGCTAGAGTTAGTGTTCTCTACCTGAGAAATACATATTGTGCTTATTTCTCAAACTTCTTCATTTGTGTCACTTTCTTCAGTGAAAGTCTATTTTCTTACCTATCTTCTCAGTAATGATAAATAATAACTGGTTTAGCACTGAATAGTCACAATCAGAACGTTAGTTTTCCAGGTTTGATGTTATCTAGTTAAATCTTCCTTACTTTTAAATGACAGTAAAACCCAACTGTATAATAGGGAAGAAAATAGAATAAAATGAGAAGGGTCTGCAGATCAATGATGTTGTAAACTAAGATGAAATTGGTACTGTAATTAGATTAATGAGTTCTAAAAAGTTACAGGTAAATAAGGTATACGTGCAGCCCTGTCCACTGCCTCCACAATTTAGGGGTTTTTATTTTCCTATTTAAAAGCTAATATAACTTACTCATCATCTGAGACATCTGAGTGAGAGTGTTGTGATACTCTGCACCTGTCCCTGATTGGGGGGGATGCAGAATAGCAAAGAGCCCCCTGGTTAGATCACCCTTTTTTTGGGGTCAGGAGATGGTGCACATCAGCGATGTGAAATTTATAGTCTTGCACCTTACAGTTCAGTAGTTGAGCAGCAAAGTGGCCTAGTGTAGGTTTTGCTTTTTCTGTCCCCCTCTGCCCCTTACAGAGGAACTTGCAGGGTAGTAGCTGGTAAACACGAAGTCCATTCCTCTGTGTGTTCCATAGTAATGTGTTTGTCTTGGTGCATGCCTTTTAACTGGCTTAATAAAGCTTTAAATAAGCTTTATTCTGACTCTCTGCATAGTATGTATCCTGCATGGAGTAAATCTATCCTGAAAAAGTCACATGCAAATTTAGAACCTCAAAGTGCGCTATTTGCATATGCAAGCTTATGTTCCTAGGGCTAGACTGCAGCAGTGAGCATGCTCATTCCTAAGGAGTGAGTATGTGTGTTATTTCTGCTTTCATCTGACTTGGGTGCTATGTCACTGTGTAGGGAAAGCTAAGGGGGAGACATGAGAGCAGCTACAGCTGTGTTCATCTCAGTTCAGTGGAGCTATAGCTCTTGCCTGTCCTTGCACTGTTCTTTGGAGCAGACATGACATGGAGAACGTGCTGTGAGAAGTTAACACCACTTATTCTACTTTTCCTTTATTTACTTATTCCTTCTCTACTTCCTGTAGGAATCCTGTCCTGCAAAAGCTGCTCTGTACTGTATCTGAGTCAGTCCTCTTTTCTAGAGCTTTGGGACTGTACGGTTATGATGCTTTCGTAACTCAGGGCTGGAAGACACCTGACACTTCAAGCTTCCTAGTTTGGAAGGCACCTTATACTGGCAGAATATAATTTTCTGACTGCTAACACTTTGATTTGCCAGTTTGGGGCTGCTTTTTGTTTGTAGCATGCATTGCTACTTTACCTAACCATTTATTCTGTTAGGTTGTTTCGGTTTTGAAGATTAAATAAGCCTAAGAAACAGTCAAAAGTCTCAACATTATGAGATGTAAAAATCTTTGCTATTCTATTTAACTTTACAGGTAACATTTTTAGATATTAAACTGTTAATTGGACTGTAGAATATATGGCTTTTATAGGTGCTATTTTGTAAAAGATGGCTGGCTTAACCATTGCTAATTGAGCTGTTAAAACCTGACAGTATTCAAGACAGACAATGTAAGAACTTTCAGGCACAGCTGTTTCTGGCTGTAGCCTTGAATTATGGCTGTCATAAACTACCTTTTGAAACAAGTGTCTCGAATTGCCGCTTCTTCACTCTGGATTACTGTCTTAAATTTGCTCTGGTTTTTTTTATTTAACTCCCCTCCTCTCCCCCTGCCCCACCTTGGCTTTTGCAGTTGCCCAGATCTCTCCTTTTGCTCGAGGAAATGTGTTTGGTGAACCACCATCTCCAGAGCATCTTAAGCGACAAGAGTCATACAAGAACTCTCTTCGTCTACAGGTGAATGCACTCACTGGTTATCATCTCATTAAATAAATGGGGGAAAAAAAGAGGGATTACAGTCAAAGTAAATCATCACATACTGCTAACCAAAGACCTTCAATCACAAATAGAATCAAAGACCTCCAGTCATAGATAATTCTGTACACAAGATGTGTACGAAGAGCCGTATGCTATTATGCTATTGTGTCTCAGACTTTTGTCTTATGAAAGAAATGCCTATAAAAGTGATGCTATTAATAGTTGGCTTCATTAATCTAGATCCCTGCTCTCTAAATGCAGTATTGAGCTCTCAAACTGTGCATATGGTACAAGCTTTACATAAATATATAAAGAAATAGACATTTGCCTGTGGAAGGCTATAGGATACAAAAGCATGTTCATCAGAATGAAATGGTGGTCAGTGAGACAGTAATAATTTAGTTCTTTATTGATGGGTATATAAAATGTATTTGTTCTTCTACCAGTTTCTGTCTTGTATCCATAACAATTTGCATATAATCTTCTGTTACAACATTTAAATGTCAATTTAATTAAATATCAATATCAGGGAGATCCAGGATAATTTAAGAGTACAAATGTCATACGGTAGTTCGATGTGGATTTCTTGAAAAGAAGCCAAAAGAAGAGACAAGTCTTTGGCTTCAGTAATGTAGCACTGTATCTAAAAATAATTGTGGAAATAACATAGATAATTGCTGTGTCTTTTTTGTTTCATTTCCCCTTTTCCATTATTTAACTAGGGTAACATAAAGTGTTACTCCAGAACATCTGGAGTAGAGTAAGCTTTAGGGAATACTCAGATTCTGTTAGTAATGTTTATAGTTGTTGTTCTTTCTGGAGGGTGGCTTCATAAAGAGAGGTCGAAAAGAAATAGCGAAATGTCAGCCCATTTTAAAGGAATTCTGAGACAGAGATGTAAGACTGGCCCTGGAATTCTTTCAGTTTCTTGACTGCACAAGTAGGTACTGCAAAAATCCAGGGAAGATCATGATGGTGAATGTTGTTCATCAGATTGTTGCTGGCTATTGACAGTTGAATGCTTCTTTGCTTCTTTTTGCAGATTGAAGAAAAGAGACGTAGGGAAGAAGCAGAGCGAGAAAAATTGAGACTGGAAGAAGAAGAAGAAGAGAAACGAATAGCTGAACAGAGGATGAGAATTCAGAAAGCATATGAAGAAGAACAAGAAGAGAGAAGAAAGAAAGAAGAGGAGGTGTAGTATTTTGACACTGTGACTTTGTTCATCCTAAATTAACCCTTTGTTATATTTGTCCTCTAGATTAAGAAGTTGAAAAATGTCCTGCAAATTGGTCTTTGTTTTAAAATGGGCCTACATTAGCCAGAGGAGAGGTAGAAAATAGTGTTGGCTATTTCTATTTCTATTCTTCTCAGTCTTTATGATGTACTACCAGCTTGAAGTACTGTTAATTTGTGTAAGAAAAATTGTGTTTTGTTATAATTGACAGCAGTGCTCTCCTTTCTGAGAGAAATTGTAAGGACAATAAAAAAACTTTGTCTAATTGGTGAATTAAAAATACATATTTTTTTGTCAGTGTCTTAAATATCTCATGTAATTTGTATTCTCAACATAGTGATAGAGAAAGATTTTGTAAAGCTTTTTTTTTTTTTAATTGGTCAGGATAGATTTTTGAGATAAGAAAACTGCTAATTTGCCAAGTGAATCTAATGAATTCTTTTCATGGATATAAATTTAGGGTTTAATTCAAACCCAGAAGCTTTATCTATCAGGTGTGAAAAATTGAACAAATTTACATAATTCAGATTCTCATAAATAATTACAGGAGAAGGACATGAGGGGAGACAGAAGAGTCTTCCTGTACCATCCAGGGTTATGAAAGATAAATTCAGGGTGTAAGATTTTGAGATTTCTAAGACAGAACACTCAGTTTATATTCTAGATTCTCTTCTTTAGTGTGAGCAAGTTAGAGTCTTTGTCTTCTGGATAATCGAGCTGATCTAGTATGGAGTAGGAAGGTAACTGGTATCACCCCCTTTGACCCAAGGCTGAAATTGAGACTGGATGGTAATTTTCTTTGTGGGCTTGTGGTAGGGTGGTGTATGGTTGCAGTATGTTTTCTTTGAATCTGAATCTTTGGAAATGACTCCTACAGTTTAGCCTTAACTGGCAGCAGATTTGGGAACACAAACTGGTGTTTATTGAAGTTATTAGGAGTTCTGTTAAATGATGTTAGCAGAGCTGGGACTGCAGATGTTTGATATTTGCGTGGCATAATTTTTAATTTTAATATTTGAAGTCAGCCTAATGAAATATGCTTTCCATTTAGCACTAATCACTTTGATGTGTAAGTTTAACTTCTCAAAGAAGAAAGCAAAACTTTAATCATGTAGACTCATTTTTATGTACTGTTTATGTTAACAGCGGAGGCTGAAAATTGAAGAAAGAAGACGATTAGAAGAAGAGAGGCAAAAAGAGGCAGAAAGAAGGAAAGCAGAAAAAAGGCAAGAGGAACAACTCAGGCTTTTGGAGAAAGAAAAGGCGGAAAGGGAACAGAAGATGGTATGCTTCAGTGGCTTTCAAGGATACAAATACTTCATAGCTTCTAAAAATAACTCAATTTTAAAGAAATTGCATGATTTCGTAGACCCCTGCTTTCAGTGTTGTTCCTCTCTTAGTTTATCATGCAATGATACGCTTAGTGCACACAGAGAACAGCTGATAGAAAAAGCAAATCTACTATGGTAGAAATTTCTCTTGCTGATCAAATTCACATTAAAAAGTAGTAAACCCAAGATAAAATAAGAGCAAGCTGCACTCTGGTTAATTTGTATGTCTGTTGTAAAGTACTGCAGCCTGCTTTTGCAGAAGTCCAAATCCAAGTGGATGTAATTTAGAGGAGTGGAGGACTGTTTAACAATGATGTTCCTTGTAATTATTTTCCTTTGACCTGGATGATGTAAAAAGTCCAACATGTAGAATTCTAATGGACAAAATCTTAAGTAAATTATAGAACAGTTTCTCTTCTAGACGTTTCTACATGTAATTTCCCTAAAAATGGACAGATACAATGGAAATGGCTAGAGGAAAAAAAATTTTATGTACCTTATCCATAAATTAATAAAACACCTCTACATCATAGAAAAGAAGTAACAAAATTGTCATGGGTAGAAAATAAAACCACTTGAATTAATTCTTGCAATAATTTTATGTGGTTAAGAGTTGAATGCAAATTAGATACAAAAATAATTAAAGATACACAAAAGCATTTTTCTGTCAGAAATATTAACAAAACTCTTCCTGGCCCAAATAATACTTTATTCAGAATCTGTTGGAATGTAGTTTCAGTCTTGCTTTCCTCTTTGCAGTTTTCAAGGCAGCCTACTCCTGTCATTCCTGCTTCTCAGAACACATGGATAAGAAAAGAAGAAAGGATTCCTTCTGCTGAGAGTCAGATATCTTCCTATACAAAAGTATGAACAAATTTGGCTAAAAATTTAAATTAATTTGCCATGTAAATCACAATGTGGCAAAATACAGTGCAGTTTTAGGAAATGTTTTAAGTAAAAGCTTAAAACTTATTTAAAACTGTTTTCCCTAAACATTAAGAATGCTCTGGAGGATGGTCAGTTTGTTTATGTGTCTTTATGGCACGTCGTACAGCTTTGTCTAGATCTCTGTGATTTATTGGTAGTATCATGGTAATTTGGATTATACATTTAAAGACCAGACTTAAAAAAACCCTTAGACATTAACAGCCTGTAAGGTCACTATTCTGTCTTCTAGTGGTACTGGTAGTTAAAGTAAATTGGACATAAAATAAGGAGATAAAATGTACCTATGTGTGCTATATTTTCTTCCTTTGACGTATTAACATTTCATATTCATTATGATCACCAGAATCCTCCACAACCAAGGGTTCCTTCTCCACCTGTCCCTGCTATAAGAAATGAGTTGCGTGCAGCTGGTAAGTGTTGTCTTCATTGCAAGCCAGCTTTCTATTCCCATGAAATTCTTCTCAGTTACAGTTCTCGTCCTTGCCTGCAGATGAGTGGTCTTACAAAGCTTGTGTTTCTGTGTGGGTGCCCTCGCTGCCTCAGCGTTACCAGTGTAGTAGTATGGTATGGATGAAGCATTACTGGTGGGTTTAAAATTCAGTCATGTTAGTACTTTTTCTTTTGATTCTTTTATGCAAGTATAAAAGAAACAACACATGGGAAGTAACAGTAAGTGATGTCCTGCAGATGCTAACCCCTTGCAGTCAGTACCTGCGCCCTTTCTGGGGAGTTAGGGCGGAGTGCTTCTTAATGCAGGTCTTGGAAATCATCTGGCTCAGAGAAACAACAGTATGGATTACATCTTGTGTTTGAGGATTCAAGGTAGAAAATGTTGCTTGCCTGCTACGTTTTGGACTAAGACTAAAAGTCAAGCATCTTATTTGGAAAATAGGGAATTTCTGACACTGTTTTAACTTGTGGAGGATTGCTGTCCTGTCCACAAAAGAAATCCCAGAAATGACAGCTTAGATACAAAGTAGATCTAAAAAGTCACCTGCAGCACTTTGAGTATGTGCTTAAGTCTGAACTCTCCAGCACTTTAGAGAATCTTCACTGAGCAGGACAGATACGCTTCTTCTGAGACGGGAAACAGAAATTAGGTTGTGTGCTTGCTGTTACCACCTCATTTTCAAGTCCTCGCTGGGAGGACTGTATAGATTAGCTGATTGCAAAATAAGGCTATTCACTGGCAGTATCCATTTTCTGGTATTTCATTACTCTTCTGTTGTTTAAATACAGCAAAATGCTGCCATTGAAATTTGGACTGCTTGCTGCTATTCAGGGGATCTGGCCCTTCTGTTGTCTCACAATACGAGCTCTGACCTAATTTCTGGTGTATGAAATGCTGCAGTCCTTGTGTTTGTAAAATCTTTGTTTTCATTAACAGTTCATTATCCTTTTTTTTTTTTTCCCCCCCCTCTTACCTTAAATTTATGGGGTAGGCAGAAAAGTGTCACTGACATTCGTTATTTTTAAATTATTTGTGTTAAATTTCAGAGGAAAGAAAGAATGTGATAAATGAATTATCACAGATGAGGAAGCAGCTTCGCAGCGAAGATAGGCGGCTGCAGGCACAGCTGCGAAATGTGACCAGCAATGATGATGCTCTCATTACACGGTAAGAATTTCATCTTCAGTTTTAAAAGTTGGGTTTTGCACAGTGCTCAGAGCTACTGTGTGTTAGTAGCTAGCATTAGCTAGGCTAATAACATGAGAGAAATGAAACTATAAAGATCAAACTGGTATATAAAACTTCCTTCATTTTCTTTTCTGGTATGTCTGGGGCTTTTCCAAGAGTCTTGGAAAAGTGTAGTGTAAGAATGGCCATACTGGAAAGATGGGAAGGTGTGATACTCGGTCTTGGAGAGTGGTCCAAAGCAGATGTCCAAGGCAGAATTTTATCTCATTATCTTTTTCCCTTCAACATAGTTTGTACCTGTAAATTGCAGTACTACTGCTGATGAATATTCTTATGAAAGATGTAATGCAGTGGGAGTCCTTTCTTTCTTCTTGAAAATCATATCCCTGTAAATAGAAAAAATTAATTCCATAATCTATTAGTTAATCATACCAATTAGTTGGAAAGGACTCATTAGATCATTGGTGATAGTATGAAGGTTTTCTTTTTATTTTAAGTAGGTTTTCCCTTTACAACACAATATGCGGTGTCACTACATTCACATTTGTTTTCCTCTTTTGATAGCTTTAAGGACAAAAGATGGGACTTTACAATGTTCTATTTCCATGTAACTCATTCATATTACAATGTTAAATTACATTCTGCTTCTTTTAGAAACCTTTCAAGAAGGAGGAGAGGGAAGAATCCAGAGGACATATTTGAGATGGCCAGGCTTCGTCTGCAGGCTCCAGTAAGGCGACGCTCATCAAAGGAGACACAAGATCCTGTCAATATACAGAACATATTGGAATTTAATGAACTGAAATACAAAGGTAGGTAGATCTTCTTGTTATTGATGAAAGCAAGGGAGGGAAACATCTGTTCTTTACCTCCACCTTCCACACCACTTGGGATTTAAAGACAAAAATAAAAATCAGCCTCTTCACAGCTACTGGCCATACACAATATGCTCTGCAGACAATACTTTGCATGTGTGTACATCTCTCTGTGTGGTCACCTCTACAAGTGCTGACAATTCACAGCGCTCTAGTGCTGAGTTACCAGTCAGAGCACTACTACACCTACCTCCTGGTCCTTGCTGCTTAAACTTCTCATGCATTTGATATTATGATGCTAGTGAAAGTAGAGTGAATTTGATTAATTCTTTTAACCCACAACACTTTTGATTCTGTGTAAACTTCTGTTTCTCCTTTACCAGAAAATATTTTTTTAATACAGTAAAATTGTAAAATCATTGCTAAAGTGGCTCATCCTTTTGGCCATTGTCACCACTATTTTTATTAGTTTTTATGACTTTGTATCTCTAGCTAGTTCTTGAAAAATGTTTTTCAGAAATGTTGGTTTAGGGGAAAATTTAAATTTCATATATTTGCTCTAGATTCTGAAACACGTATGGGCTTGAGGAGAATGTATCCCAGTCCTCCAAAGGATGACCAGACTCTAGAGATTCAGCAACAGGCACTGTTGAGGGAGCAGCAGAAGAAACTTGACAGAATGAGAATGAGGAGACAAATGGAAGGTAAGGAATGAATGGTCTGAGATAATTGAGTGGGGGTTTTTTTTTGTTGTTAATTTGCTTTGTAGTTGATAAGACTTAACACCAGCAACTTCCAAGTTTGATGTCAGCACTGCAGTACAAGACCCTGGAATGCTGAAATTCTGTCAGAATGTAAACCATATAGATTTTATTTATTACTGTGACTGTTACTCTTTGTTTCTCTGAAAGTAATTTAACTAATGCTTCACACATGAGAAAAATGCAAGAGAAAAGCAGTTTAGTTACTTTTTCTTAAAGAGAATTACCAAGCAGTAAAACTCTTGAGCTGGTTTGTGTTAAAAATGTTGACAGGTAAGTTCTTCGTGACATTTCTTCAGTTTTCACTGAGGAAGTAGATGGCTTTGAAACCGTGACTTGTTTAAAAGGAAGGTTGGTTGTCTTCACCTTGGCCTGCTTTTAGTAGATTACATGATTTTTATTAACATGGTCTTGTTTGACTATTCCAAAGCTTCAGAAACCTATATCCATAAACAGGCTTTGCCTTAGAAACCACGTAGAAGATAACTAGTTTGTGTTTCCAGAATGAAAGTGTTGCTTGTAATGCTTAACAGAGATAGTTCTGGTATACTGAAATACTCACATCCAAACATGGTGAAATATTTTTGCTGCACACTGCAGAAGCAGTGAAAAGTTCATGTAATTAATGCTCATATTCTGGCGTGGTCATTCCCGTCTGGACGCCTATCTGAGTGATATGTCCTAGGGAGCTGCTTTGGCAGGGGGGTTGGACCCGATGATCTCTCGAGGTCCCTTCCAACCCCTACAATTCTACGATTCTACGATTCTATGATTCTATGATTAATTCCAGATGTCATGTTCATTCAGATATCTTGTCTAAACAGTCATGAAAGAGCAGTATCTCCAGTTATTTTAGACATTATTGATATTATTAGATATTATATGAGAGTTGCTTCAACCCTTCCAGAAGTTACGGTTGCAACTCTACAAATGAACTGCAGGGGAATCTTGCTCTGGCACCTGGAGCACATCCTTCCCCTCCTTCTGCTCTGGCCTTTGGTATCTGCAGGGCTGCCTCTCGTGGTGTTGTCCTCAATCCTGTGCTTCCTTGTGCCCTTTCTTCAGTATGTTTTCAGAGAGGCACCAGAAGCTGGACTGGTTTAGCTGTGTCTCGCAGTTGGTCTGTTGTGGTACTGTGCCTGGCTGGGGCAGCCCGTGGCTTCTTGCAGCAGCCACCCCTGCAGCCCCACCTTTGCCACAGACACCCAATACAATTTCAGATTGCTGCCTAGACACTTTCTTGGCCTGAGAGATGAGGTGAAAGTTTGGCATGAAAAGCACCAAACACACATGAAAGGAAAATAGTTACACTTCTCCATACTGCTTTGGAAAAAACAAATGCCTCTTATCACAGGTTGTGCTTTGAGGCTTCCCCCCCCCATTATGCAGATTAACAAAATTGATATCAAGGTGTGAAGGGTGACAGTTAACTTGCAGGGTGTTTTGTTTGGTATCCTATTCAATGTTAAAGACTGTTCCTGTTTCATCTTGGACAGAGGCGCTGGTGTTCGGATGACCGACATGTGCAATAGTGCAGTTGCGGAGAAACACATCTGTACCACATCTCATTTGATACCTAAAAGTAATGTATAGGGTTGTCTTGTCTTCCCCTTTGTGAGACTGACTGAAGAGATGAAAAATAATCCACTAGCTTCAACTGAGATCTGCCCCGGGTTTGGATTTGGTTTCCGGCCATTGGGATGTTTTTCAATAGGCCTGGCTGGGAAGGCTTTAATTTAATGTTGTCTGTAGAGGAACCTCCAGCAGCTAGAAGGCAAATTTGCCTTTTTCATTAATTTTAAAGACAACCAGTCTTTTTAAATGTATGCTAATGCTAAATGGAAAATGCAGGCTTACGTGGTGACAACCTAAAGAGGCATTTGTTTGGACAATTTAGGTTAGTTGGTAGACATGCAGCTTATTTTAAAAGTGACTTTCCACTGGTGCTTATGGAAGATCCTTGAGCAGCTTTTCCTCTCTCTCTTTCTCTCTCTCCTACTGCTTTACAACATCATTTACCTTTGTATATAGTCTGTCACTGTGTACTGAACGAGAGAATTAATTCACTGGTGTGTATCTCTCTATTTCCAATTTATTTTCCTTAGAGACAAGTTCATCATCCTTTTCTCACTAAAAATAGATGAGTGGTTTTATTGTCTGATTTAAAGGCAGAAAGAAAGATTAATTAAAGCAATATATGAAGTATGATATTAAAAGCTGCAGTGGCAAAGGCTTACCTGTTTTCCCACACTATATGTAAGTGTTCTATACCTTACATGCTTTATACAATGTTTTCCCTCTGATAGACTTTTTATTTCTTTTTTTTCCCCACCTCTTTATGTAGAAGAGAAATATGTGGGGTGTTATTATAGTGAAACTATAACCTGAGAAATGAATGATTTCTCTTTAAACATGCCAACTTTTTGAAAATGCTTGCTGTGTCCCTGTAAGGCAGCCTTTTGCAGGCTTTTCTGGATGATTATTGTTTTGGGGGACAGGAGGGAAAGACACAGGAGCAGGTTTGATGTTGCGCTGCAGTGCTGGGCTCTGTTGGCTGGAGCAGCGTATTGGGAATGGGCTGGTTGTCAGCCCAGGAGGAGTGACAGACCGTGTGCTGTGGGTTTTTGATGCTGTATGAAGGCTTAAACCAAATAAGAAGAATAACTTCAGTGTGGCTTCTTTGTGTTTCCAGCCTGTGTGGGATGATAGACCCATCCTGAATGTTAAACTCTCTGCTCTCCAGAGCTGAGGTTTTTATCCTTAGACAAGTACTTTCCTCTGTGAAATGATCACTGCCTAGTTCAACCTAGCTTTCAAAGCTCTAAGCATGGTGTGCTCAACATCTTGAGTATACATTTGCTCTTGGGGCTTTCTGCAGTCTTTTGCTCTGATTATTACACCCTGAGAGAAGCCAAGAGAACTGATTTCATCTATCAGTTTACTGTGACACTAAATCTTTCTTGCTAGTCAAAGTGGTTTTTGAGATGTCCCACCTAGGGGAGAACATCATTAGTCTTGAGTTCTGTTGGAGTAGCTGTGGCGGTGTAGCCACACAAACGTGCCTGTTCTTGGCAAGCAGATGTCTGGAATACAGAATAAATTCTCTTTGAGTATCCATGAGTTCTAACTACAGCACTGTTGGAGTGTAGTAGTTTAGCTTCACCTCATATAAATGGGTCTTCTGACTCCCTTTATCTATCTCTTGATGCACCACTAAAAATAATGACAAAAGTGAAAGTGGGTCAGGAAATACCTAGTTCCCTAATTAGGGAATAAATAATTAATTTTTGGCTCTCCAATTTTTGAAATTTGCTACGGTATTTTTTCAATTCACAAATGTTTTAATGTAAGAAAAATGTGACATATTAAATTTAGTATATGATGATGGCAAGAATATCAAAATACTTATGCTAGGGAAGGGAGGATAATCTTTGTGTTACAGTAAGAAGGCCATGGGCTTTCAGTTCTTGGGTACACTTTGGAAAGTAGGTTTCTGTTCAAATGCTTTTTCATCAGAAGTGACTCAACCTGATGTGTTTTCTCCATACCAGGTTTCAGTTTCATTAGGATTCAGCACTGTGCAGATCAAATTATAAAAAAACCCATTTCTCACTAGCTGTGTGACTGGATATTGTTTAAGATACAGTAATTCAAATAATAAAGATCTTAAGGTATCAACAAATGAAAGATAAGAGGGTAGAAGAGAGAAACCAAGTATTCATGCAGCGACCTTTTGTGCCTTAATGTGTTGCTTTGAAACCAGGCTGCCTTCTCACAAACTGGTATTTTCTACGTCGCTCAAGACTTGGATGTGACCTTTCTGTAACAAGTGTTTACAACAGTGTTGTGAACACAGTGGAGAAGGAGCTCTGACTGCTGCCTACAGAGAACTTTTTCAAAATTCAGCACGATTTACTGCACTGTGAGCATTTGCTGAAGTGAGGTGGTGCCTTCTTGAAAAGGTTGGGGTGCAGGAGTCACAAAAATAGTTATGCTGCTTTTTACTGGGTAACAAGCCGGGTTTGGAACCAGCTGGGGAGTGATTGAGATGAACAATGTAGCTGTAGCCTGAAAAGTCTGTTTGCTCTTTGGGAGAGACTGATGAATCCAGTCTTCAGAAGTGATTGCTCATGCTCAGTGCTTTTGGACATGATATATATTCCTGGGTTCTGTTTGATTTCTCTATTTCTACTTAAATTGACATGAGGGAACTGAAATAAACACAGCAATCAAATGTTTAAAAAGCATCAGTTGAAATGTGTGGTGCTGTCCTGGTTTCACCCCAGCTGGCAACTAAGCCCCACGCAGCCGCTCGCTGACTCTCCCCGAGTGGGATGGGGGAGAGAATCAGTAGAGTGAGAAAGTGAGAACTTGTGGGTTGAGATCAAGACAGTTTAATGGGTAAAGCCACACACATGAGCAAGGCAAGGAATTAATTCCCCACTTCCCATGGGCAGGCAGGTGTCCAGCCACCCCCAGGAAAGCAGGGCTCTGTCAAACATAAGGCTTACTTGGGAAGAGAAATGACATCACTCCAAATCACACCCCCTGCTGCCTGCAGCTTTGTATGCTAATGAGAAGGCAGGAGGTGCCCAAGAAGCTGGGAGGGGACGCAGCTGGGACAGCTGACCAAACTGGCCAAAGGGATATTCCATTCTATATGACATCATGCTCAGCATATAACTTGGAGGTGGGCTGGGAAGCAGATTGGCTTGACAGCTAGGTGAGCATTGGTTCCAGGTGGTGAGCAATTGTGCTGGACATCCTATTATTTTTATTACTATTTGTATATTCTGTTATTGCTATTACCCTTTTCTGTCTTGTTAAGCAATCTTTATCTCAGCTCAAAAGTTTTAATTTTTTGTGGTTTCTTCTTGTCAATTCTTTCCCCCATCCCACCAGGGGCGGGGGGATGAGTGAGCAAACAGCTGCATGGTTGTTTTTTGCTGCTGGCTGGGTTAAACCACAACAAATATGATGATAAAACTTTTAGTAACTTTTAATATTAACTGGTTTATTCTGTCATTTTTTCCCTTGTCTATGTGGCTTTTGTTGCTCAAGATGATGCTTTTTCAGGAGATAACCCACAAACCACAGGACAGGTAAGAAGAAATCATTTTTTAAAAAATTGTATTGCTTTGCCTTTTTCAAGTATGAGAAACGTTGTGTCACAGATTTGGGGAGAGTTACACTTCAGCCAGGAGACAGCAAGTTTATTTACCTCTCTTGCTTGTCAGTACAATGAGTAACAGCTTCTTTCAACTTAACATAGAAGTTGTTTACCTTTGGATATAGTTCGATTCTTTAACTCCCTTCTTTTTATATTCATTTGCATTATATGATGACAGTTTGCTGCAGGGGTGGGAATTAGTAGAAAAAGCCAATCCAGAAGCAGCTGCTCTGAATTTGGGTGGCTTAGGGGATGCACATGGCAGTCAGTAATATAGAACCCTTGTCTCAAATGGGGGGATGCTTGTTTCTGACTTGGTGAAAAGAGAGAAATAAAGTGCCCTTAAATTGGAATTCCCCACTAACCCCAACTACAGAGCAGCAGAGTTCAGTTGTGTCTCGCATGGAATGTGAAACTGTACAAAACAGAAGGCTGTGCAGGAGCAGAGCCATTAGCCTCAGGGGTAGTACTGCAACCACACACAGAAATTAAATATTTTAATTAAAAAAGTCACCTTAATACATTTTATAGTTGTAATTTATTGCCTAAAATTCTTCTTCAGAACAATGCTTTGGAGTAAAAAAACCTGTTTTCTCTTGGTCTGTTTCCTCTTATAGTTTCTGCTGCTTTGATTTCAGAGTGGTTTGCAACATAAATTAATCCATAGTAGTATTTCTGTAACAAGTGGTTGCAACTGTGCAGGGAAGTAGGAGTAATACTCTCAGTGCTTGTTTATAAGTATGAAAAAAAACTTGTTATTTTGGTGCTTAACAAAGCACTTGTAGTGCTGGCTGTTCTGAAACTCAGGCAGAGCGAGGAGGATGTCTGTCTTGGTGGAAATGTCAGCGTTACAGGAATCACCACAACGGCTGCCATGTGTAGGCAATCTCATCACAAGGGATTACTACAGAAAAGAAAAGAAAAGAAAGCCTCAATGCTTAAAAAGAACATGAGCTACTTAAAAGGGTGTCAGGGATTTTTATAGCCATAATGAGTAGTACAAAACGCTGTAGAACAGAAGTTTTGGCAATTCTTTTACGTTAATTTTAATTTGGCCCCAGAAAGCTATTGAGGCCTCTGAATTTGCATGTCTTCTGTTTCACTGTTGTAGTTCAGAAATGGATCTAATGAATTCCTGAAAAATTCCCTGTTGGAATCGGATAGTGCTTTTATTGGTGAGTTTATATCTCCCCATAACCACACTATGAGTACACAAACATGTCATTTAATCTCGTGATCTGTCTCTAAAATGATTAGTGCTGGTTTATAAGTTGCCATGGATGGTGACTGCTTTAAAGTATTAGAAAACTATGCCTCAGAATTAAAATGCAGATCTTTATGGAGCTGTACTGCAACAAATCTTGTGTAGGTCACACCTAAAACTAATGATGCTGCTCACTTGTCTTACACCACTTCATATGAGAAAGGGCACAGTGAGCATGGAAAGAAGCTGACTGGGGCGTTAGCCTTGTCAAGGAGCTGGTTTTGGTATCTTCCCAGCTTTGGGTAAGGAAAAGCTAACATTTGTTCAACAAGTGTTTTACAGTGGTGGATTATGCAATGCCCTTCTATTGTTCTGCAGCAAATAAAATAATGTATTAACCATCCCAGCTCACAGTTCTGAGCTGTCCATAGTAAAATATAACTGTTGGGCAACCAGAGATTCTTTGCATTGTTATTCTTTTGTTTTAGAAGCATGCTCAGTTTTTAGGTGAGATTCTATGGGTGTAAAAGTGATTAATTCTAAATTACTCACTTTTCTGCTGTTCATACATTACTTCATCTCACATAGCTTGCAGCATTATATTTGTAAACCCTTTCACTTCTTACTCATCTGAAGGAGGTGATTTTTAGTCATCTTAAGGTTCTTCTACAGACTACAGCTCTACGACTCCTGTGTCTTTTTTCAACCTCTACATGCCCTTTATATGCATGTATGTAGAAGTGCCATCTCAGATGTGTTTGTTCCCAGTCACTAGAAACAATGAGGCTAGAATTTGTTTTCTCTTTTTTTAAAAGAACTCACCCAGCTCAGGCCTTTATGTATTGATTTCCATTAGTAGCCATTACAGTCCCTTGAAATTATCTTAAGGCATCTGTGGGAAATCATCTTTCAAGGTTTTATTCTTTGCTGTAGGGGAGATGCAGTGGGTTCCTGCAAGTGTTTTTTAACAAAACTAGATATGTTTCTGTGTACCAATGATTGTTACCTCTGCCTTGGGTTCTTCAAGGGAAGGCGTCTAGAGGAAGGGGACAGACTCTTCTCAGTGGTGCTCAGTGACAGGACCAGGGGCAACAGGCACAGGAAGTTCCATCTCAACATGAGGAAAAACTTCTTCACTGTGAGGGTGGCAGAGCACCTGGACAGGCTGCCCAGAGGATCATAAAGTCACCTTGGTTGGAAGAGACCCTTTAGATTGAGTCCAGCCATAAGAGTCTTTAGATCATCAAGTCCATCCATAAGAGGCTGCGGAGTCTCCTTCTCTGGAGATACTCAAGACCTACCTGCACACAATCCTGTGCAACCTGCTCTAGGTGATCCTGCTCTGTCAGGGGGTTGGACTAGATGATCTCCAGAGGTCCCTTCCAACCCCTGTCCTTCTGTGGTCTGGCCAAGTTCCCTGTCTCTGGCTGCAGTCAGCATAGGCATGTGAGGGAGAATATAATGCAGAGAGCAGACGTGCAGCAACACTGCAGAGTGCTCGGCCAGCCTCTGGTGACTCAGAGGCTTCCCAAGTGTGTTTGCCTTTAAGAGGTCTTGCAAAGCTGGGGCTCTCATGGGTTGTCTTTAGGAATGGGAATGTCTGAATCCCTCTGTTTACCATCAGCAGTTTTGTGTGGATAAATTTCCACACCGTGCCTTCTGGGAGTGATCTCCTTTCATCTGTTCCAAATCTGTCTCCTGTGTAACAGGGCGCTCCTTGCTTTGACTCACCTCCCTCACAGGGTTCCTGATACTTATAGTCCTCTCTCCTAGCTCCTTCTTCCTATCAAGCTGATTCTTGCAGCTTAGGTGATGAACTTACCCTTTTTGCCCCTCTCTTTTTTTTTTTTTTTCTTCTTTTCTTCCCCAGATCATTTATGGCTGTGGGGAAAAACATGTTCCCCAATACTGAGCTGTAGGCAGTAACTAAAACTGTGGTATCCTTTGCATTAATTGGGTGTTAGAAATAGCTATTAAAATTCTGGATACAAAGCTGGTGACTTCCATCCCTTGCAAATGAAAAAATGAAAGCTCTGGTTATCTGTGGGCTTCTTCTCTGTGGATTGTGCTGCTTGCATTGTCCAAGGGTCTTTTGTGAAGTACTAGTGGTATATTTTAACAATACACTACCCCATGTCTTATTTTTTGGGGGGGTTAAAATCTATTTTTTAATAGATTTAATTTCTCATTTCATTTCTTTTTTAAATTCGACTTTTGAATAGATGTCAGTATTATAAACATATTTGTCTTTACCTCCTTGGGCTCACAAATTAGAGGCAGTTGGGAATAAAGAATTTTATCAATTCCCCCCCCCTTTCTTTTGCCTGACTTTAAACGCTAGAATTGTAATTAACATGGTGATTTGAAAGCCTGTGAGGCACTGTCTGAATGATAGGTGTTTAGAGGAACAGGTAGCATCTTACACTGATGAAACACCACAGGCACAAATAAATTCTTCTTTAGCTTGTACTGTGTTTCTGTTGTGATAAATCCACGTGATTAAGTGTTTTTGTTGTCTCCTGAGGTCAGAGCACTAGTTTGGATATAATGAGGTTCAGCTGGCCGTGTAACTGGAATCCTGGGGAGCGGGTTGCTGGCCAGATACCGTTTCACAATGACGCTGGGATTTCTTTACTTGAAAGGGTTGTGGTGAGAGTGTTGGTGAAACCAGGGCAGGGAAACTTCATGCAGGGTGTCCTACCTGAATACATGCCTGTGATGAAATCAAGTACCATATATATCGGCTTGTTTTGGAACAGCAGCAGGTTTGAGCATTGTCTAGTATTTTGATGGATCTGAGAAGCATGTCACACTTGTTTTTCCAGGTGCTAATGGAGAAACGTTTCTTGACTTCAAGGAACTGAATTTGTCGCCGCAGCCTCCGCTGTCTGCAAGGGAGAGGAGACGCCTGAAGCAGAAAGCGTTGGAGTGCGCCGTACGTATGAGACCTGGGTGGGCCTGAACACGAGGGTAGGCGACAGATCTGACACTGTCAGACAGTGGCTGAGGGGCGTGGGTCCAGAGGGTGCACGGGTATAGCTACTATCCCTTTGGAAAAGGACATTGTTTAGCTGAAGGACCCCTGCTTTCTGGGATTTCCTGCAGGAGAATGTTCCACCCAACCAGCCGCCGCTGCAGCCTGATGGCGTTTCCCTGCGCTCCGGCGGCAGCCTCGACGTCGCTCAGCTGAAGGGGAGGAATGAGGAGCGGCTGCGCAGGCTGACCGAGCTCCGGCAGAAACCTGCTCACTTGGGTATGCTCGGTGTAGCAGAGATGATGCACTGAATATCGATGGGAAGTAATTACAGTAATTAACAGTGAGCGCCTGGCTCAAACACAGGAATAATTTACAGAGCTCTGTAGCTGGTGCAAGAGGTTCCCCAGCAAACCTCAGTACAGGTTTCTAGAGCAAGTGTAGAGGAGGGTGATAGGGAAAGGTTCTGCGATCGCTGTCTGATCAGCTGCTTGTCCTGTCTGCACCGCTTTCAATACCGCGCTGTGTCGCTGCTGGCAGGGGGATGGGGACACCCAGCTGAGTACCTGAAACCTTAGTGGAAAGAACCAGAGCGATGGAGTTGGTGGGATGCCTGGGAGGGTTATTTGCTCCCATGGGAACTGGATGTCTGTGGTGCAACCAGCATGGATGTAGGCTAAAAAATTAGGTGTGAAATACTTGAGTTTCTGTTTAATTTGGATATTCTGTTGGCTTGTTACCAGGAATGATCATTCAGTACTTGAGGGTGATTCTAATACCTCTGTCACCAGACACGTGCTTGGATTTATTACATCTGTCCATGACCGTGTAACACTTCAAACTCCAGGAGTTCTCTTGGAGTCTCTCCACAGGCTGCCTGCCTCATGTAGATCCACTTTGTGTGTGTGAGGTACCAATTATGGCAACCATTAGTAGCCTTAATTTCTCACAGGGATTGTGACCCAGTTGATAACCTTGGGGTGTGACATCTCCCTTTTTTTAGGAGGCGGTTGCTATGCTGTCTAGGCAATTACAGTATCAGTATCCTTTTTATAAACCTAATGAGAGTACAGATGCTGATGGTTTTTCTAGTTCTGTTGCTATGGGTACTCTTACAAGCACTTCATCCTTTTCTTGTTTATTTTAACCATCTCACTGTGATTTTTAAGTCACTAAAAAAAAGCCATTCATATTCATTTCTATAATCTAAACAAATGCTTCACTAATTTTACTCCACCCAAACATTTTTGCTGTGTGAATTTCTTTTACCCCTCTGCCCTTGTTCTGTCTCCCCTCTTTATAATTTCACCTTGCATCAAACACTTTTTATTTTGTTTGCCTTCTGTTTGTCACAGTCTCCAGAGCTTCAGCTCTTTGTACTTTAGATGTACATAACTTTTATATATCTGTGTGTGTGCATATGTATATGTATTTATATGTCTGTGTAGCTTGTTCTTTGGAACACTTGAGAACCATCACTCATCCTTAGCATATGTGCTGCTTGGAAGTGGAACAGGAGCTCCTTTGGCTCAGCTGTGGCTGCGCTGCTGCCTGCACTCCTGTTCCCTCCTCATGCTCAGCAACATCACACACACAAAGAAAGAGAATCAGGAGTGAAGCCCAGTGGGTTTATTCTTTTTCCCTAGCAGTTTGATAGAACCCTTGTGGCATCCGCTTGCTTTCCCAGCAGCTAGGACTTATTTCTCCTCCACCCTCAGAGACACTGCTGGGAGAAGACAACTCTGTGTATCACTAAGGAACCTTAACTCATTCTCTTCCCTTTACATCACCAGGACATGGCAATTTACAGGCTTTGGTAGATTTTAAGGGCTGATCCTGTTGGCCCAGTAGTTCACGTTCCTTTATGGGTTTGATTTCGGAATCCTAAAACCACCCTAGAATGGTTTTCTTAATTCCAAAATGAGTGCCTGTTGGAGCCAGGCCTCCCCCTCCTCCTGTTTTCAGCCATCCAAGCCCCCATTCCCACCCATGCAGGCTTCTTGCACGCCTTGGGCGATGACGTCTCTGCAAGCCAGTAGCTGTTCTCCCCAGTGTTCCCAACTGTGTAACCCAGAGCAGGCTCAGGGGCAGAAGAGAGAACCGAGCATGTTAGAGATGTGGCTGAGGCCCCATGCTCTGTAAGAGGTGTTGCCTAAATGGCTTGAGACATTTTAGGCATTCCTCTGTGCCTCTGAGGACAGGAATGCCGGAGCCTGCAGGTTTTGCCTGCCTCCTGGTAAGTGCAGGCTGACAGGAGGTGTTTGCTCTCATCTAGGGGCAGGATGTGCCACAGTCAGCCCTTAGCAGGAGTCCGGACACCGCTCCATTTCTTAACCAGTATTCCATGTGAAGGGAAGGAGTCTCCTCATCCGCAGCCTCCAGATACAGACTGTGAATTGCCAAGCAGCAGTTCCCAAGACAAGTCTTCCTCTGAGGCCCCACTAAGAACTTTATGGCATGTACAAAGCATTGAAGTTCATGATGGAGCAGGTTTTGTGCTGTAGCTGGTCTGTTGTGCTTTCCAAAGGCAGCACCAAGTGAATGGCTGCAGTGATGTGTGCTGCCCTCTCAGCTCTGCCAGTAAAGTGGAGCATCTGCCTTTCACTGCTGGGAGACCTAAAGGCTTTCCCTTTAGAGGCAGCGAGGTTTCAACTCAGGGAAATGCAGCCCTCTGGCCTGCAAGCCCACAGGTTGTTGGTCTTGAAACAGATACACTCACTTATTTTTCTTGATTCTCTTAAAAGCAGAGCAAAAGGAAAAGTCTTGTTCTTTAGGCTTTGTTTTCCCTGCCCTGTTGTAGGGTTGTTAACCCCACCGTGATGTAACGTTTGTAAAAGCCACACATTCCAACCCATGGGAGAGCTCAGCCAACCCTGGATTTAGGAGACAGGGAGGTTTCACTCTGCCAGCTGTAAACCCAGCATTAAGCAAAGGAGATGACAGGCCCTACAGAGAGGGAGGTCTGTTTACACTTTGGGTGTTACAGAGAAGTTCTATTTTAACCAGACCGAGGCAGCTTGCAGGAGGATCAGATCACCGTCTGCAGGATGTGACAGGACTTGTGGATTCACTGCCAAGTTCTTACTAAACAAAAAGCATTTGGCATTTTGGTTCAGAAGCTGCATCCTGCTTTGAGCACCCAGAGTTCTCAGACTTCAGTACGGGGGTTTGTGCAGTTTCTGCCACGGAATCAGAGAAGGTCAGGGGTTGGAAGGGACCTCTGGAGATCATCTGGTCCAACCCCCTGCTGGAGCAGGATCTCCCAGAGCAGGCTGTACAGGATCGTGTCCGGATGGGTATTGAATGTCTGCAGAGAAGGAGACTCCACAGCCTCTCTGGGCAGCCTGTCCCAGTGCTCTGTCACCCTCAGAGTGAAGAAGGAAGAAGTTTTTCCTCATGTTGAGATAGAACTTCCCGTGTTCCAGTTGGTGCCCATTGCCCCAGGTCCTGTCACTGGGCACCACTGAGAAGAGTCTGGCCCCATCCTCTTGGCATCCACCCTTCTGATATTTCTAAGTATTGATGAGATCCCCTTTCAGCCTTCTCCAGGCTAAACAGACCCAGCTGACTCAGCTTTTCCTCACAGGAGAGATGCTCCAGTCCCCTCATCATCCTTTCAGCCCTCCACTGGACTCTCTCCAGTAGTTCCCTGTCTTTCCTGAACTGGGGATCCCAGAACTGGACACAGCACTCCAGATGTGGCCTCACCAGGGCAGAGCAGAGGGGGAGGATAACCGACCGCCCTTGACCTGCTGGCCATGGCCCTCTTCATGCACCCCAGGTACCACTGACCACGAAGGCACACTGCTGGCTCATGGAGAGCTTCTTGGCCACCAGGACCCTACCAGCTCCTTCTCTGCAGCGCCGCTTCCCAGCAGGTCAGCCCCTGACCCATGCTGGTGCCTGGCATTATTCCTCCCTAGGTGCAGGACCTTAAACTTGCACTTGTTGAACTTCATTTGGTTCCTGTCTGCCCAACCCCATCTCGTGCCTTCACGTCTGCACACCTGGCTGCTGCTTCTGCAGGACCTGGGTTCTCACACCTGCAGTTGGACCCTCGGCTTCCAGGTTTTGATGAATGGGGGAGAAGAGCCCAGCAGAGAAACTGCTGTGGAGAGAAAGGAGAATGGGACAGAACTTGGGTGCAGCCACGTGGCAGATGAACCCACATATGATGCAGCAAAGTGGAACCACGCCCGCCTGCGGCCCCAACGTGCTGGAATACAGGTCTTTTGGCGTCCTTTCTTGAGCATTTGGATGGGAAAATCCTGGATCACACCTGAGCAAGAGGGAGAGGAGGGGCAGCCTTGGCAGTTACAGCTCGGTGCCTTAGCAAGGAACTGTTTTACCTGCAATAACATGGAAATTTATGCACTCTCACATACTGAAGAAACCCTTCTCCAAGGATAAACCTGCAGGAATTAATTCCAATCCCTTTGCTGATTTTAATTATGAAGGGGGTGAAAACGAGCCAGGTCTCTGCTTGTCACCGACAAGACACTTACCAGTTCTGTTTTGATTTTTCTGTTTTAACCTACAGGCTCTAAACCCTAAACCCAGGCAGCCAGAGCTGGGTGGAATCTCAATTTTCCTGTTACAGAAGGAACAATGTTTCTCAGAGCAGCTTGGCTCCAAAACAGTGGTTTTCAAAGTTGTTTCGTTCCAGAACGAAAACCTGAAGTTTGGAGACTTCATCCAACAAGATTACTAAAGCCAAATGCTTTATCATTAAAGATATATTTTCCTGGAATTAGTATGTTTCTCAAAAAAACTTCCATGCTTTTTGAGGTATTCTGCACATCCAGAGGGTTCAAAGGCTTTTTCTGCCCAGCTTCAAAACACCCCCAGAGCTGGGAACCGCCGCACGGACACCACTCAGCTGCAGAGTAGGAAGTGAAGTGCCACAGGTTGGAGGGGTGGGGGAGGAGGGTTGGCTTTAGTTGGTGGTTTGTAGATGTAAAAACGGCCGTGAATCCAAAAAATGAGTAGCATTGAGAAACTCTACATTTATACCCTTTCATGTTTTTAATATATATATAGAGAGGGGGTTTATATATGTATATGGGTTTTTTATATATACGTATATGGGTTTTTTATATATAACCCCTTTAAAAAAATACATATACATATATATATATATAAACCCTTTGTTGCTTGATATTCCACGCTGTGAGAAACGAAGTATGAGTGATTGCTGACTGATTTCAGCCAGCCAGGGGTAGAGGACAGAACCATACTGGTGCCCAGTTAAAAAGGGCAGGGCTGGGTTTGCTGTGGCTGGTTGGTTTTTCTGTACCTGGAAGCTGACGATTACTCAGTAAGGGTTTCAGAATGACCTCAAGATACAGTTTTTAGTGGGACTGAGGTAGAGACTTGCTCCTACTTGCAGAGTTACAATGTTTACCAGTGTTGGAAGTAATTGAGAGCTTGAGAGCTTGCCTAGGGAAGGGACTGGCTACATAAGGGTGTTCAGCTGTGATGCTGTGACTTGTGGCCTTATTTTTACACCCATGGACAGACATGACTTGTGGCTCTAATAGGAGGCTCTTGGGAAAGCAACGACCTTCTACCCCACCCACCCAGGGGTGTCTGTGCGATCCCCTTGTTGAGCTGGTAGGGGAGGAGCTGGTGACATGGGGCATCAGAGACCTCAGGTCTTCAGCTGTTGGCTGTAGGTGGGCCCAGTTCCCCAGAACATCAAAACCACGTGTCAAGTAGAAACAAACCTAACTGACAGCATTGTTGATGCCTTTCTTGCAGACACAGCCACCTCCTCGCTGTAACTGAGTGTGTGGTAAGAGGCCATAGGCTTTTTCCCCTCTAACACGTGCACATTGGACTCCATCTGTCTCTCTCTCTCCCCCTTCTCTCAGGTGACACCCTTTCCTTGGGAGACGCAGATGACCTGTTGAGACGCGCTCCATCGGACAGCGGCGGGCGCTCCAGTTCTGTGGACACAATCGCCACAGAGCCCTGGCTGCGACCCGGCACTTCAGAGACGCTGCAGAGATTCCTGGCCGAGCAGTCGAGCCCAGCCAAGCTTTCACCCGAGGGCAGCTTCCCGCTCAGCTGGCACGGCCTCTCCACAGCGCACGGCTGAGCCCAGCCCCCCGCGCGCCGCCGGGGCCATGCGGCGCCGGGGGATGCCGGGCACATCACTACTGCGCTTTCCAGGGGCTCCTCTCAGGATCAGGTCTCTTGTGTGTGACTTAAAATAGCAATAATGAAGTGACAGAAGCTGCAGGGTAAGGGGGGGAGGGGCGAGCAGGGCTGCGTGAGCCTACGTGATGTGGGAAGCAGGGGACCAGCTTTTGGTGTTTTTTGCACTTTTTATACAAGTTTCAGCCTTGGCACTGGGCTTAGCACAGTGTGTGTGTGTGAATGAATGTGATAAGTAAGTTAATTATTAGCTTTGTTTATAGCTGACCTCACAAACTGGCTGGAAATGGAGTGAGCCAACAGCCAAGCTGCAGTTTAAGCTTCTACTGAAAGAGTAATGCGGAGAAGGGCACTGGGCTGTCCTACAGGGAGGAGGGCAGGCTGCCCCCTGTGAAAGCTCAGCAAACAGTGTCTGGGAAGGGTTTCATGTGTCTGACATTTCCTTACCTCTTATGCTGAAAATAGAATGTTACATATATTTAAATTATGGTTCTGATTTAAGAGTGAATAAATTATTTTGTTACTAAGCTTGTGAAAGCAGCCGCCTTCTTTCTTAATCTGTCATTTGCTTCAGCTTATGCATGAGGAAACACAAAGCAGAACGTTCCACCGTGGAAAAGGGGTGCCTGGTAACTCCTTCTGATTGCATCATGCGTTGGATGCTCTGAGACATTCTAGGTCCAGCTCTGGGCTAGCTGGACCTCTGCCAGCAGCATCCAGTGTTTCATTTTCATTTCCTCAGCTTTGATCAAAGTTCTCCCCCTGTTAGAAGCCTGGAGTGTGTCACCCTGACCCCCAGCCTCAGGTCACTGCAACAAACGGTGTGAGAAACGAGTAGTCGCAGGCTGGCTGCCCTTCCTTCTGGTTCCAGGCTCTGGCCTGGCCCTGCCCCCAGCTGTTCCTTCACCTCTGCAGGGACCAGGGAAGCTCTGATAGCCCAGGCAGGTGCAGGTGTTGCCCCCTCCTTCCAGCTGCCCTCCCTTCAGCTGCCGGGCTCTGAGTCAGGGTACTCCTGGTCCTTCATCTCCCAACCTTCTCTTCAGGTTCCTCTGTGGCCCCAGAGCACAGCATCAGGCAGGGCCTTCCTGCTACCTTCCTACAGCTCTTTAGCCTTGGTTGGGTTTTTTAGCCATGACAGACTCACCTGCAAAATAAATGCAGCTGCATTCCAAGGGCCTGAGCTCACCTACAAGCAGCTTTTTCATTCCTTTTTTGGTTGTTCTTGTTTGAACTTACCCCTCTCTCTCACCCCAGTGTGAGCAGACACGTCCTAGTCAGCGGAATGGCACCCACCTTCCAGCCCCCTGAGAGCTGGGGTCTGCTCCTTTGCGAGGAGAGCGGGAGAGGCAAAGGAAACTGTAAAACAAGTAGCTGGGGGTTAGACCGGTTTTGATTGCACTGATGAAAGAGTTCAAAAACTTTATTGACCTATAACCTGATTAGAATATGCCAGATGAGAACCAAATATTGTACAGAAAGTTGTACAGAATTTTTTTACATAGAAAACTTTACATATCTGTACCATATACATTTTGTCCATCTGAAAAAAATTTCTACATCCATTGTAATACAGAATGCTTGACAACCTCGTCTTTCAACCATCGGAGCACAATTCACAGTATGAATACATTGCCAATAAATTTAACCATCCCCAAACCATGCCAGATTTGTTACTTGAATATATTCAACATTAAATTCTGTACATAAGAGTGAAATCTACATCGAACAGAAAAACATGTGACAGCAGACACAACCTAGACTTGTTTGCAGTGATTCAAGTTCCAGTCCTTCAAGGATCATCATTTCAATGGCTCGTTATATTGAAAAGCCCTAAAACAAGTATATTACAGGTAGTTATGTCAGTTGTGATATTTCTACCTCTGTTCTTGACAAAAGTCAGCAACACTAACTTCTGGGCTACAACGAAACAGGAAGGAAAAAGAAAAGAAAAAGGAAAAAAAATATAAATCACAACCCAAAAAATAAAGAAAAAAAAAAGTAACCCCAAACTTCTAGTGCATTTGGTAAACAATGAAGTGTTACGGGTTTTCAGCAAATCAAATAATACAGAAATAAAACAATTCAGGAAGAACTGTATAGTGTTAAAGAGTTTATATTACAGACCTGCATCTCTGTACATTTTTCACAGGAGGATGATTCCCGATGTCTCAGACAGCCTGAGTGTGCAAAAAATCTTAGAATAAGAATATCAGACATAGTTGCTAAATATCTCTTACCATGAACAATAATCTCCATTTTCTTTTTCACTATAAACATTTTATCCTTCAAAATACAGCTCTCCTGAGTTGTACTTCTCACAGAAGCTCACACCTTTACATACATAGTTCTTTGGGTACACTTTACGTTCACACCCGCCATAAACATCTGTTGCTATACTGCTGCCTAGGACAGTAAAGGATACCGCAGCCCGTGCTGACCAGAGGACTGTGCTAAAAACTGGCTCTGTGCTCAGCACGAGCCAGGGAAGAGAAACCGATAGAGACAATCCGTCAGGAAGTAAAGGGACTGGAGTGTTGCAAGCCTTAATTACAGTTGTAAGCATCTGTACCGTTAACCCTTGGATACACACTGCCGTACACATAACCAGGTTTATGGATATCCAGACAGAGCGGCTCAGCTACCCGGTCCTGCCCTCCAGCTGAGGAGTACGAGCTCTGAGAGGGAGCAGCTCTCGGTCACTCGCCGCTACTGCTTGCCTACGCCGGGCTCCTGGTCTGGAGGTTGGGATATTTGGAAAACCACACCGATCCGCAGGAAGAACCTTCGTAGAACAGCTCGGAGTTCAGGAATAAGGTCAAACTGCATAATTTCACACAGCAGAGGATAGTAGAATGAGGCATGAGCCTTGAACTGAGGAGAAAACAGAAGGGATTATTCTATTAGGCGTCATCCCATCCCAGAGAGCGTTTAAATACGCCCCCAAAGCCAAGGTGAGGAACCCACAGTGTCATGGGCAAGAACACCTTTGGAACTGAAGGCAGCAGCAGAGTAAGGCTGTGACGTATGCTGGCAGATGCTACTCACAGCCCCATGCTAATGCTTTTTCTTCAAGAGGAAGAATTTTGCTACTAGTTAAGAGGTTTTTTTGTTATCACTGGCCCCTTTCACGCAACACTTCAGCCAAGCTTTGTTAGAGACAGGGGGAGACCTAAATACAGATTCATTTACTGCGTAATTTCTTAGGAGAAGGTCATGGGGGTGTACGTACACACAGCACTGAAAGCAGAAACAGGAGTGGCTTCTTTGAATAAAGTATCACTCTTCCTCGGCAGGAGAGGGGTAAAAGCAACTTAACAACACATTCCTACAGGATTTTTGGCATCTTTCACATTTTCTGTGTCAGGTTTTATTTTATCACTCCCTGCTCCCTCACGCTGCATTTCCACTGTCAGTCTCTGTCAGGTGTGGTTCCGACGCACACATTCCCCACAGCAGCAAGGGGCTTTCACAGCCCAGCACGTGACTGCACGTGAGGAACCAGTCTGGCACTACTCCTTCCCATGAACCTTGTCAATACCAGTCCAAACAGTTACTTACCCTTTCGTCGCTTATCTTCAGGACTTTAGTCAAAAATAAGAGCAATAGGTTAGTCCAGGCTTCCCGATGACTTTCTGATGTAAGAGTCAGGAAGTAACTCAGGGCCTCACTGCAGACACTAGAGAGAAAAGGCAAAGAATAATAAATAACTAACAATTTATTTCGAGCTCCATGGCAGAGAATGAGCTTTGCAACTGTATCAGTGTTGAGCCCTGGTACTGCACAGCATCGGTTCCTGAAAGCCACTGTAAGCCTGATTAGTGACAGAAAGCAGTGACTTGGGTACTGAACATGCTGACACAACGTGACTGTGCCGTTAGTGCCGGTATTTACAGTGCATCAAGTGCTCTTTGAGAGGCACTAAAATGCAGGGGACAAAATGATACATGGGCTTTAAAGTTCAATCTCATACTGATGTAACCAGGTAGTTTTCAGTTCTGCTCCTCGGTCTATAAACCTTAAAATAATTTCACTGTGTTACTGCCATGATTTTCAGACCTCTGTTATCCCAACACTTGCTCAAACACCTTCATAAGCCAGAAACAGTCAGGTGAGCCTTGGTGTTCATGGTAACAAGTAACCAAAAAGCCAAAAGCTTCTCCCAAAGCCCAGCACTCGTTTCTGCAGATGAGAATGAACAGCACCGGCTCCCTAAAACACCCGAGGTTACTGGAAGAGAAAAGCAGGGTTTAGGTGACAGCTGCTTTTCTTTTTAAAGAGGAGCTCTAACTATCCCCCCACTTACCCACATGCTACCACAAAAGAAGGTGACAAAACCTTTGTTCTCTCCTGCAAAACATGCGATGAGAACCAAGAGCAGAGGCAGCGTTAGTGGCTGAAGGCTCAGCACTCTCCACACAGCGTAAAGCCTCCACCATACCACATTAGCTCCAGAGTTTACTGCAAACAGAGGAGGTCTGTCCTTTTACATAAAAATAAGCTTTCTTTAACATCAGAAATACCATCAGGAGGTTCAGCTACGTGGACCTTACTTGAGCAGTCGTTGCTGGACTTCCTCCCACGCACTGGTACGGCTTTCGTCCATGTACATACGGAACAGAATGCGCAGCCCACAGGCAAGGCTGCTGGTCTCCTGTTTCAGGAGGTTGGGCTTTGATTTGCCTTTGAAACCTGGAGAAACCCCAAACATCCATTTAGGCTTTTGTTTCACCTGGCATTCTTCCTTACAGTCCCCCCCATTTCTTCTAAGCATCTTCTAACAACTGGAACCACCTCCTTAGGCAGTCCGCTCCTCACAACACAGTACGGTGGAGTGCTGCTCGAACTTAACCTCCGTATGCACACACCGTAACTGTGCTTGGCACCCATTTGTATACACACTTCTGCATAGATGTGACACCTGGGTGTAGGGGCAACATGCATTCTAACCACCCAAACAAGGGACTGTTCTCTCTCCAGCATGTATCTCAGTGTAAACTGGTGTGCTGCTTGGCTTTGATGCAAATGTTTACCAGAGCACTGTTTCCAAAGCTGCTACTGTGTAATTAAGCTCAGTTTGCCAGTGGAGGTCCACACCAGCAACAAGCATGCCAGGAGTATGAATACAATGACCCTCCAGCTGCAGTGGTTCTGCGTACTCATACAGCTGTGCACAGAGCAACCTGCTGCATGTTCACAGATTCACAGAACTGTAGGGCTTGGAAGGGACCTCCAGGGATCATCAGGTCCAACTCCCCTGCCAAAGCAGGTTCCTTAGGACAGGTCACACAGGTAGGTGTCCATATGGGTCTTGAGTATCTCCAGAGAAGGAGACTCCACAACCCCCCCAGGCAGCCAATTCCAGGGTTCTGTCACCCGCACTGTGAAAAAGTTCTTCTGCATGTTGGTGTGGTACTTCCTGTGCTCCAACTTGCAGCCATTGCCCCTCGTCTCCACAGACCACTGAAAAGAGGCTGGCTATTTCCTCCTGTCTCCCACAATTCAGATATTTATAAACATTAGTAAGATCCCCCCTCAGTCTTCTTTTCTCAAGGCTGAACAGTCCCAGTCCACTCAGCCTTTCCTCACAGGGAGATGCTCCAGGCCTTTGATCACCTTCGTAGCCCTTCTCTGGACTCTCCAGGAGATCCCTGTCCCTTTTGTACCAGGGAGCCCAGAACTGGATTTTCACGCTCTGCCTTCTGATGCAGCTGATAAAACACTGATGCAGCTGACCAGTGCAAGGAACAGAGTAACGTGGTGCTACAGAGAGTATTTTTCCCACTTGTTTCAGAAAGGGACGTGTGTTTCACTTACACACTGGTATGTAAAACAACCCCCTTAACAAGTTTTGGGGGTTTTGTGCCTGCGGCTTCCAAGCACGGGGCTCACACTTACAGCCAGGGATCAGCTTGGCAGCTGCAGCCCCCTGAAACCTGAAATTTCAGGAAATCAAAAAGATGTTTGCACCTGCACAGGTAAGATCTCCTCCTCCTCTTAAGAGCTTCAAGGGTTTTCAAGTTACAGCCTGATTTTGCATTCAGCATCAAAGTTCTTTTGACCTAATTTTGGGTCAATTCAAAGCACAGTAACACATTCTTTGCAAAATACTTCTCCAAGGTGACCAACTCACCCGCTTTCCAGAGAGCAGTTCTTTGCTCATTGTTTGAATTAAAGGCTTTAGCAAATCTGTGAGATTCCAGTAGACAGTCGAGGAGTTTGAAAAGCTGCTGTGATGTTAGAAAACGATACATCCCTTGATCTTGGGTATCCACATGGACATCAAAGTCCACTGCATCTCTCTATTACCAGAAACAAAAAAGAAATGAGATTTCAAGTACAAATCCACAGCAGTCTTCAGCAGGCTCTTGTGGTAACTCCACGCCACCCTGTCTTCACCTGCACTTGCATTTACACTGCATTAAACGTTGTATCCACATCCCAGCTACAGGAAAACCTGCACTGTCCAAAGGGATTTCTCTCCCCCTGTGTGCTGCCCCAGCACAGCCAAGGCAACTGAGCACAGGATGTAAAAGTCCCCTGGAAGTTCTCAAGCACTTCTAAAAACTTTAAGTTAGAAGGTGGTACAGGCATTTAGGAAATTTCATCCACTAGAAAGAGCTGTTTAGAAGGAGAGATACCCATCACCTCTACTTACTTGTGCTGCCGCTAGATTCTCTGCATCCTCCTTTTTGCTCGTTGCTGGGAAGAACACAATATTGTCGATCGTCTGAATGAGTTCCAGTTGTACCACGCATTTGATCAAGAGAGCAGCAAATAACTTCTGTTCTGGAAATTCTTTCAAAGAAAACAAAAATTCCTTGTTAACTAAAGAACTACAATTTTTTTCTTTTTTTTTTTTTTTACAAAAAAAGCTATTTTTGGGTTCAGGTGAAGAACAGCTTAGCTTCAGGCACATTCATAAACCAAACCTGGAATCCACCCATCTGAATGACTCCTCTAAAACCCAGGACTAATCACATTAACAACTGGCAAGGCTTTAACAAACCCTGCCACAAACTGGTCAAATATTCAATGTTACATGTTGTTAGCACCAGTGCAACGGCAAGAACCAGAGGCTGAGACTGCCTGCAGAGAGAGGGGCCTCAGGGTAGCACCAGTATTGCTGCTGCTTGTTTGTACTCGTGGCAAGTACTACCACCGCCAGGCATGGGTATCTGAAGCACCAACACGTACCTCTGCACAGGTATCCTAAGGGTTGGATAAACTCTCTTCAAATCAGTCTAAATACATTTAATTTCCAGCCCCCCAGCTATTTCATTATGTTGTGTTCTGCACAGGGAGAACTTTACTCTTAAGGAAAAATAAACTACTCATTTACACAGCATTATAAGGTCAGTACTACCTTTAATACTTTGCTTTGGGTATAAAGCCTGTGAGCTAGCAGCAGAACTCCAGATTTTTTTAAAGCACAGTTCAAAAATGTCAACCCACAGGGGACCCACAGAATCCTGTCATAGCACACGAAGACAAAAATCTAACCAATGTCATTTTCTTCACATCATGTTTCCAAAGTTATAGCTGGGGCTGTAACTGCAGGTATAAGACATCTGCTAAACGCCACCCCAAACAGATATAAACCCCCAAATCACTACAAGACACGCACTTGCTGTTGGCCTGGCTTTACTCATTTCTTCACCTGCTGTGGACCCTGCGCTGGGCTGATACGGACGTCCATCTGAAGATCTAGGCTGAATAGAATCATGAATATCTACTGACTTCTGTGAGATTGTATCCTGAAAAGAAAGCAAAAAAAAAAAAATTAAAATATTAACTTGCAGAAGACTTCCATGAGCTAACTGCCAGTAGTGCTGTGCTCTCCAGAGCTTAATAAATCTGCCAGTTCAACACTACACTATTTCATTTGCTTCGGTAAGGGTTGATATTAACATTCAAAAAAGATGTACTAAAAAGATGACCTAGTAAGAAAGAATCAAAAATTTATCAAGCAACAAGTACTTAGTTACACAGCAAAGTCAACGAGTAGTATTCTGCACACAGGTTTTCTGTATGTCATCCAAGCATTTAGTATGTCAGCCAACAGTCAGTTTGACTTTTACCAGACTAAGCGTAGGCGGTTTGCTGCAAGGTTCTGATACTGGGAAATGCAGTCTCTACCTTCACCTACGATCAAAACCTCTTAACAGTTTCTCTGAGAATTTGCATTCCTTTTATAACAAGCGAACATGTGAACACACAGCTCTTACATGACAAGTCCAAACAACATGAGTTATCATCAGGCTTTAATCTTGACTTGCCTTTACTCCCTTGGATGTTCTGAATTACACGCTCCTACTAACACATTTGTAGGTGCTATGGGACTTGACCACACTAAAATGATGGAGGAGGACAATACACACATACCAAGAAAATGCTCTAATTTAAAATCCTTTTGCCAGAGAGTTGCTTCAGCTGACGCCTGCAACGTGTTCTGATTCTCCACATTGCATTGTGTGCAATTGCATTGCAAGGTGGAACTCAATGACTTTGGAAGATGAATTCTTGGGGGGTTGTTTTATTTTTTAATAAATACCTTCCTTCTTGATCAACTGAAGTATTAAAATCAATAGTAACACCTACTGTTTTCATTTCAGAAAGCATTCCTTTAAAGAAGGAAACGTAACCAATAGAATCACTAGCAAAAGATGTTAGCAGTAACTGCAGCCATTTCTGTCCCTTTCAACAGCCTGGTGTTTCTATTGGCATTTGTTCTGTAAGGCCCATGGGGGCAACCACACTGTCCTTTCCTGTATTCTGTTGTCAGCAAGGTTCAAATCTACACATCCCGTTCCTGTGAAGACAACATCAACTTCTCATACCAGTATGTCCTGGTTTTGGTCAGGATAGAGTTAAATTCATTTGTAGCAGCGGATGGAATGCTGTGTTTGAGAGTTAAAATGGGAGTAGTGCTGATAACACCCTGATGTTGTTAGTTGCTGTCAGACAGTCAAGGACTTTCTCAGCTCTTCATGAGAAAGGAGGGGCGAAGCCAGGACAGGTGCCCAAACTGGCCAAAGAGAGTATTCCACGCCAGTTACGTCCTGCCCAGGATATCGGGGGCTGATGGGAGGAAGGCCAGGGGCGGCTCCGGGACGCGCGGTTCTTGGGGGACGGTCGGGTTCTGGGATGGCTCTGGGTGGCACGGCCTGAGTTGTGTGGTTTGGTGAGAAACTGCCTTGCGTATCAACAGCTTCATATATTTTTGCTCTAAAGTCCTGTTAGCATTGTTATATTGTATCTTTCTGTTATCTTAGTAAACTATCCTTATCCCAACCCACGGGCCTCTTAGTTTCTTGGTTTTGGGGTTATTTGCCCCTTCCTCTTCCCTTCCCTTGCCTCTCACACCCCCCCCCCCCCCACCTTCCCTTTTCCCTGCTCTTTTCCTTTAAGGAGCAGGCAGCTGCGTGGATCTCGGCTCTCAGCCGGGGTAAAACCATGACACAGTAAATAACCAATGTTTTAATCTCTATTAAGTATAAATAGACTTTTAACAGACACTACGGCTATAAATAGTAGAACGCGTCCTTATATGTGAACTCCCTGAAGAAAAATTAGATGGAAATATCTAAAGACTGCAAAAAATCTCTTATACCAGTTCATATGAGTGAAGTATGAAGCCTTTTTACAGTGAAGAGAGATTTTTGAAAACGTTCATGTTAAGCTCTTTCAAAGAGAAGAGATATTTCTGCACGTTCATGACTAAGACAGTCAATGTATTTCCCACTTCTGCATGCTATTATTGTATTTGACATAAATGGATCAAAACCATAGCCAATGTTTGGATGTTTTAGTAAATGTCTTATACATCAAACCACTAGAAATGAGGCCAGGCATAGCAAGCACATCCAGGCACATGGATAGAAAACACCGGCATAACGAGAACCGGTCACCACCAACATTTCCACCCTGTTGTAGGTAGGTTATGCTAGCACTGCAGAAACATAAATGGAGGGAGTCGGTCTCTCTCAGCAGAACTCACTTGGGATCATACCCTCCAGCAAGTTTTATCAAATGCTTCATTAACCCACAAAGAACTTCATGCAGCAGTCTTGTGAGGATGTCCAAAAGCTAAGCTAAGTCTGAGCAGCAGCAAAGCGGCTGCGCTCGCTCCATCTCCCCACCTACCTGCACCCAGGGAAATGAAACCAGACCCACGCCCCAGGACAGAAACCCTACCAGACACAGGGCATTACCTGAAACACACACAGGTGATGACCTACAGCCCACTTGGGCAAGCCACCTTGGCTGCAAATAAATACATGCTACCCTTTCTCAATTAGTTCCTTGCCATTTTTAAGCATTAAATAGCACTTTACCTGAAAAAAAATTCTAAAGTGAATAAAAATTGAAAAATGTGTTTAAACTAAGCATACTTCTCACTTACTGTACATCACAACCCATTTGTACCAGACTCTTACAAAATTTTAATTTTTTAAAAAATTTCAGCAGCTTACCAGCTTCTCTTTTCCATCAGAGGGAGATCCAGAGCCAAACTCACCACTGACTGGTCGCCAGGTCAGCAGCCTTGAAAACACAAAACCAGTACCAATTTTATTAAGTTTGAAAGTTAAGTCAGACTGATATCCTAAAAAGTTCACTTCACTATGGTGGAGGTTTTGTTTCATTTAAATTAATGGAATACAAACACAAAAAGAGTCAGATATTGCTACTGCCATAAATTAATAAACTCATTTCAGCTGTAAGTATACACTGTATTTCTTCACACATAATATAAAACTGAAGAATTGTGTATTTTAACTTCCATGTTTCTGTCGATTGCCTTGGATGGAAAACTGGATTATGGGGAGGTGGATTCGTTCACATAAGTACTGGATTTGGCTTTAGGCAGTGCTCTAGTGCCATTAAGCAGCCTGTGGTCTTATCACACTGCCTTAAGCATTACCTGGAATAAGGAATGAATCTCCCCCAGGACAAATCAGCATGAATGTCTGAAGACGTTTTGCGTTCTCCATCTGGGGTAGAACAGCACTGCAGTTCTAAGTCTACCCAGGATTCAACACTTTCACTTAGGACTCACTGCTGTTATAAGGTACCAAGTCACTGACAATACTTCTGATCTCACTCCTCCTGTTTTCCTACAGCAAGCTCAAGCTTTTGTCTTGAGGATCTTCAACTCAAGCACTAAAAAAAAGTCTACATTAATCGTAACTTACTGAGGCTGGTTGTGCCTGCCAAGAACTGAGGGAAATTAGACTGAATAACCTAAACGGTCCCATCATCTCTTGCTCTATCAAACCTATTGCTACAAAGTAAGATTAAAGTTATTTGTCACTGTTAAGATCTCAAAATATTTAGCCTCAAACTATGTGAGGCAACTGCTCTGCGGACATCTCTCTCTGCGTATCCTACATGAAATCTTTCCCATTGTGATAAGGATCCTACATTAACACATCCATGATCTCCACAGAACTAAAAAGACAAATCAGAGATAAGAAAAGATAAAATCTTGAGCCATGTAATCAGACAACAAATAAAGTAGAAAACGACATTGATTCTTGAAAGCTACCAGGACACAAATCGTGGATTACTCTGGATTAGAGGTTGTTAAATACAGTGTCATTTATTTGGGGCTATAAAGTCCTAAACTTCCACCTGCCAACAGAAGTATTGGAATAATGAGCCATTATGAGCCAGTTGAATTTCCTGAGGACAAGAGGGCATTCATCCTTGCTTTCTCAGTGCCAGCAAGCCAAGACTTGCTGTCATGAAGCTTCATAAAATCAAAATAATTAAATATAAATATAACAAAATATAAAATATAATAAAATACAAAAATATAAATTAAACATATAAAATTTATATAAAAGTTATAAACAGAATATAAATTAAATTAAAAAAATAATTAGGAAAACTATTAACATGAGCTAATGAAGTACAGGCTGAATGAGCAGACACTGAAGTAGATTGAAAATTGGCTGAACATCACAGGGTGGTGATCAGGGCCATTAAGTCTACCACCCCAGAGGGACCTTCACAAGCTGGAGAAAAGAGCTGATGGAAACTTAGGGCAGTTCCACACGGGAAAGTGCAAAGTTCCTCAGCTGGAGAGAACAACCCCCATACCCAGTACATGCTGAAGGCCACCCAGCTGGAAAGCAGCTTGGCAGAGAAAGCTCTGGGGGCCCTGGTGAACAGCAGGTTGGACACAGGCCAGGAATGTGCTCTTGCTGCAAAGAAAGCTAATGGTGTCTCCTGGGCTTTATTAGGAAAGGCAGTGCCAGCAGGTGGAGGCAGGTGGTCCTGCCCCTCTGTTCAGCACTGTGCCCAGTCCTGGGCTTCCCAGTATAAGAGACATGGATATATTGGAGAGAATCCAGCCAAGGGCAACCAAGGTGATGGAAGCATCTCTCCTGTGAGGAAAGGCTGAGAGAACTGGGACTGTTCAGCCTGTAGAAGGGGAAGCTCAGGAGGATCTCACCAATACCCACAGGGAAGCTCTTTTCAGTGGTGCCCAGCGACAGGAACAGAGGCAATGGGCAACCACTCACAGACAGGAGGTTCCCTCTGACATCAGGAAACACTTTTTCCCTGTGAGGGTGACTGAGCACTGGCACGGGTTGTCCAGACAGGCTGTGGAGCTTCCCTCTGTGGAGGGGGTTTGAACCAGACAACCTCCAGAGCCCATTCCAACTTCAGCCATTCTGCACCTCAGTGAATTTGTGGAAGCATGGCAGGAGTTCAGTTTGGGCTTTCCTAGTAAGTGATCCTTGCTGAAACTGGTGGCTGACTAAACATTCCAGTGGCAAGGTTTCCAAACAGGGAAGTACTATGATCACCTCTCTTTGCAGAAAGGGAACTGGTCAAGAACCAGCAGAGGCTATTACTGCAGCTAGGAACTCCTGCAGTCAAGGCTGCCACTCTTAAAAAGAAACACATTACACAATACCTGGACGATGACTTATATGAATGCTAAGAAAGAACAGATGTAATCCTACCTGATCAGATTAATATCCCCTACCTGATCAGATCAATAAAAGCCTTGCCAGAAGATACTTTACCCTCCAGAGATTCATAGCACCTGACTATTTCAAGACAATTAGCAACACTGCTCACTCATAAAACTTTGATGTGCACCACTGTGCAATTTGTCTTCAGTGTCTTAATTTCAACATTAACTATTGTGTTACTCCCAGACATAGGAAAACAAAAGGTAAAAGGAGCATTTGCTGCCTTCTCTAAGTACTGGGGTGACCTCTACAACAAGCTGGGCATTAAAACTGTGTTGCCAAAACAAACTCAAGACCAGGAAGACAGAAAAAAAACTGATGCAAAAATAGGCTAATCAAGGGATGAGAAAATACAAACATGAAATGCCAGTCAAGCCAAAAGCCACAGAAAAAGAGCCAGATCCCATAAAAAGAGAGGAGAAAAATATGGGGAAAAATTAGTATAAATTATCCACTACAAATGTTAACAAACACCTGTATGCTGTTATCAGCATTTTTCTTACCTATCTAAAAAACTTAAGCTTCACTCAAACATGGTCAAGTGAAAAGCCTGTTTTGAGCAATTTTGTGTCACCCAGTAACTGCTTGGAAAAGAGCAGGCACTCTGATTACATACACTCAAGGCATTACTCACGTATAAAATCCAAGTAAGGTTTACTTTACCCTGAAAAAGTTGGGAACCTCCCAGAAATATAAGAAGGAATGATATAATGAAACTCTCAAAGCTGGCACAAAAAGATTAAAAAGGGGGATGGAAAGTAAAGAATGGAAATCTATCAGATAGTCAGATGCTATCCCAGAAAAACAACCCATCTGAAGAGCTGAAGCACCAAAGACATCAAAGGGAATAATACAAACATTTCAAATCAGATATAGCTACAGGCAAAAAGAGTATCCAAAATACCACTCTAGAAGAGCTTCTAGTATTCAACTACAATAACACCCAAAAACTTAAGTTTTGGTCATATATGGAAATCAAAGCAAATGTTCTGCTAATGAGCATTCACTTCAAAACCTTTCCAAGCACAGGACATAGTAAATTAGGAGTATTTAATTGGGATTTTTATATCCAGAGATTTGGTTTCAAATTTTATTTTTGGCAGACACCAAAATGCAAAACATCTTGCTAGCTCCCAGATGTTTCAGCTTAATTTTAGTATTATTTTTGGGATGCAATTAATTCATACTTATTTACACAGAAAAGTAGGCGAGGTAGTGACAGATGGATTAATTTATCCTTTAAGCACGGAGCTTCTCTCCCAGTGCTATCGGACACACAGTTCCAAAATTTTGGAAAGACTGATGTGCAGAAGATTCCCTTTTGCTTCAGTTTTCTTCAGGCCTGAACAAGGCAATACCCAGAAGCAAGTGCTATGAACTAGCTGACAGACACAGGACAAGGAATGATAATAATAATACAATTCAGCATTAAGACTGTCAGATTTGAGAACAACCACTGTTTCACCTCCATGTTGGTAGGGTATGGGGGGAAAAAAGCCTTCTCATCTTTGGTATAAAGCTGGATGCAATTTCTGGTTATTTTGCTCTATGATGTATGTCATGCTACTCAGAACAGTACAGCCTCATTCCAACAATCATAGAATGGTCTGGGTTGGAAGGGACTCCAAGGATCATAGAGCTCCAAACCCCCTGCCACAGGCAGGGCCACCAACCTCCAGGCCTGGATCTACACAAGGTTGCCCAGGGCCCCATCCAACCTGGCCTTGAACACCTCCAGGGATGGGGCATCCACCACCACTCTGGGCAGCCTGTTCCAGCACCTCACCACTCTCTCTGTAAAAAACCTTCCCCCTAATATCTAATCTAAACCTTCCCTCCTTTAGCTTTAATCCATTCCCCCTTGTCCTGCCATTGTCTACCCTTTTAAAAAGTTGATTCCCCTCCTGTTTGTATGTTCCCTTCAGGTACTGGAAGGCTGCAATGAGGTCCCCCCACAGCCTTCTCTTCTCCAGGCTGAACAAGCCCAGCTCCCCCAGCCTCTCTTCGTAGGACAGGTGCTCCAGCCCTCTAATCATCCTTGTGTCCCTCCTCTGAACCCTCTCCAACAGTTCTACATCTTTCTTGTATTGTGTACCCACAGACCTAGACACAATACTCCAGATGGAGCCTCACGAGGGCAGAGTAGAGAGGGACAATCACCTCCCCGTCCCTGCTGGCCACCCTTCTTCTGATGGAGCCCAGCTCCATTGGCCTTCCAAGCTGCAAGAGCCACTGCTGGCTCATGTTAAGCTTCTCATCCACCATGACACCGAGGCCCTTCTCAGCAGGGCTACTCTCAAGGAGCTCTTCTCCCAGTCTGTATCTGTGTCTGGGATTCTTCCAGCCCAAGTGCAACACCTTACACTTGGCAGTGTTGAACCTCATTAGGTTCACCCAGGCCCACCTTTCCAGCCTGTCAAGATCCCTCTGGATGGCTTCCTTTCCTTCCTATCTTCTATTACAAAAAGGAAATGACCAGAAGATCAGACAGTACTTATCCAAAAAAAAAAAAAAAAAAAAGTTACAGTTTTGGTTTTGGGTTTTTTTTCCAGCTTACACCTCATGGTGTTCCTAGTTTTTAACAATTTATCATTTACAACATGGAAGCAGCATATGTAGCACCTAATTTATCATTATGTTCCAAGAAAATCTGCATCTGTTTAGTTCACACATAACCACTTTTTGTTCACCCCACCTATTAGGTATCTAACAGGCTGCAATCAGTGAGCCATCTAGGCCAATCTGTTTTACAAAGTATAAATATTAACAGTCCTCTTACGCATGAGGGATTGTTGTCTTGAAAATATCCAGCATGCAAGTACAAGTTTTATCCCAGATCTCTAGGGTAAACTTTTCACCATTTAGGATGACAACATTCTCCAAGCAGTTTGTACCAGATCGTGCCAGTTGTTCATTGTCTGGAAAAGACAAACAGTGCATTTGTTTATTCACATTCCACACAGTAAAATGTTAACATTGTTTAACATAATTTGGTACAGTCCTACCTTGCTGCACACACCAGTACAGCTGTGCAAATATATCATCCAACAGAACATCACTAAGCACTTCTAAATACTGTGTGAATACATCACATATTGCATAAAGTGCATGGTTGCAAGTAGTTGTCATCCATTCAGCTTTCTAGGAGGAGAAAAAAGAAATTACAACTTTGTTTAACGTGAAACTTTTAGGATATACATCCTTGAGGGCAAGGAGGATAGGTTTATTTACTCAGTTTGAATTGCTTTACGGTGACATGAAATTCCTTTCTATATCCCAAAACCACCAAAACTTGGAGCCCCAACTTTTGTTTTGCTAACCAGCAGGTTAAAAAAACCTAGAGACACACAGATTATAGGACTGACAAGCCATTACCATCATGAGATACTGAGTTCAATATTAAACTTCACACTGAATCCTAGTTCATTGGTTTAACACAAAGCTAAGTTTTCTTTGTTTCTTCTAAATATTTTCCAGGGAATAGAAATTAATAAATGAGAAATGTCCTTCTACAAATAGCCAGAACCTCACAAGCAGTTGACAATTTTGATCAAACTTCTAATATTAAGAATTTACACGCAATTTAAGCACATTTCTGTTTCACTTCCTTGTCAGGACAGTACCTGGTCCTGTTTTGGCATGTCAAAACTTGTTTGGCTGCTCAAAAGGGTGTAGTGAAAGCACAGCGCCGGTTTTTGAGGGGTTTTGGGTTTTTTTCTTCAGTGAACAAGAAGTTTTGAACTAGCAGAATTTAGTTCTCCTATCTCTGATTTCAGTGCTGCTTACAAGCCTCATTTCATCGAGCAAGCTGCCTCAGATGATGCCTCTCAGATTCCAGCCATCATGTGTACAAGCTGCAGTTCTTACAAACCCAGATCTATGCTATTCCTTTGCTGCCTGACTGCAAACTACTAGGTCTTTTACACACACAGTTTAAAAAAAAAGTGAGGAAAGCGACAACAGCTCCAAGTAGAATGTTAATAATGTTCCTAGAACCACAGGTCAACCCTGCATGTTTTGAGGCTTGCCTTCTATTACTGGATAAGATGTATTACTAATCAAGTTTTCTACCATAAATATAGATCTCATGGCAAATTATCTTCCCCCACTTTTTTCACCTCAGTCTGCTGTTCTGGCAGTTTCATGTTGTCAAATATCCTGAAGACAATACGAAACAGATCTTGCCACCAGTGTTTTTCATAAGTATGGCCGTAAGTCTTCATTATTTCAAACATTACCGTTAAGCCCCTGAAATGAAGAAAGAACAACACAGAGTGGGAGTTACACAGATACACACACCAGACCAAGTATGTCCTACAGCAACAACAAACTCAAGTATGAATCAGAACATTATACATTGATTGGATGTGGCTCTGTCACACTAATACACTAAAATTCAGTAGAAAATTGGTTTTGTTTAAAAAGTACTTGCAAGTCACAGGCAACAGGTAGAAAATACTTTTGAGAACTGTGGTAATTTCAAATTAACATAGGAAAACAACTTCTTTACAAAGGACCACAGAAATAAAGGAACAAGTGTTTCCAGGTAAGAAAAGAAGGTCTAGAAATGAGTATTAATCTTCACCAGCTATAAAGGGAGTCCAGAGGCACAGCTCGCTTGTAGATGTGTAAATTTAAAAACTCTCATGTTTAGTACCAGAACTATAACAGAATACACTTTATAAAGGAAAAGCCATATTCCAGGAAAATAAGCAGGTTTTACATGAAATCAGAGTGCTGCTTTGCTTTTCAAACCATTTCTGCAATCCTTGACCAGTTAAAGAATTACAGCATAACACCAGTTACAAAATCCTCAAAGTAAAAGTATGAAGGGCAAGACACAGGACAGCAGGCAAGACTGGGGTCATGAGTTTTAATTAAAACCTAGACAAGTTTCCAACAGAATTTTGTTCCTGGAGTCCACTAAAACAAATCCTACTCATTGCATGGAGCACTTCACACTTGTTTTAAACAGACCATTTTGGAAATGTGACACAAGGCTTGCCCAGGTGTTCTGGTTTCAACTGGAAGAGAGTTAATTTTTTTCCTAGTAGCAGGTATAGTGCTGTGTTTTGAATTTAGGATGAAAACAATGTTGATAACACACTGATGTGTTAGCTATTGCTAAGCAATGCTTAAACTAGGTCAAGGATTTTTCAGTTTCACACACTGCCCTGCTAGTGAGATGGCTGGAGGGACACAAGAAGCTTGAAGGGGACACAGTCAGGACGGCTGACCCACACCAGCCAAGGTGATATTCCATACCATATGGTGTATGTTAGCTGGGGGGTAGCAATCGGTGCTTGGGGACTGGCTGGGCATCGATCTGCAGGTGGTAAGCAACTGTTTTTCATGTGTGTCACTTGTTTTTCTGCAGTTTTATGTATTTTTTCATTACCTCCCTTATTATTACAATCATTATCATATGTCAATTATTAAACTGTTCTTATCCCAACTCATGAATTTTCTCACTTTTACCCTTTTGATTCTCCCTCCTTTAAAAAGTCTGGTGTTCTGACAGTGGCATCATCTAAATCAAATACCTAAGTCATTCTACCAAAGCTACATTTACTAAAAGAGCGTAAAGCAAGGCTTTTAAAATGTGAATTACAAATACTGATTGTTACCTGGTTCTTACATCTAATTTGCATCTATTGATGATACAGGACAACTCAAACAGAATTGGAAACCACCCTCGCACCCATACTCGGTCTTCAGGAGCTACATTCATATCATCACTTGTATATTCCTTGAATGCCTGCAGAAGAAAACACAGGGTTATACAGAGTCGTAAGAGTGAGATTCTTTAGAGTAAAACACAACTTAGACTGTAAGTAACTCTCTGTTGTATTACACCCTCATACCTCAGGTGAGCTGGCAATCAAATCATAATATGGAGAAGATCAAGTGTTTTTCACAGTAATGCTTGGTATATTATGGAAAAATAGACTAAAATAAATGACATGATACATTCAAGCATCATATTTTCTTGCAGTCCAGTCTGAGTCTCTCACTCTTTTTACAGAGATAGCACTGAAAGTGAGGATCTACCATAACACTTCAATGTACCAAGCGTTTTTGCTTACGCCACTATCCACTCTTTACCACATTTCTCTGTAGAGAGCAGATCCTGAGCAGCTCTTAGGAAAGCCAGCCAGCAGCTGACCTGGGGGAGCAGGGGGGAGGAATAAAAAGGAAAAATAGTACTTGCTGATGCTTTCAAACCCTGTGGCATTTTATACCTGTATTGTTTCTGAATCAAGTACATTTCTCATTCATCTTTGAAACTTGAAGAGAAGCCAATAAGCATGAGTACTTTTTTCCTTTATAAAAGCACTGTTGATTAAACCATTTATAATTTAGTTAATACAGACTGTACCTGAGGTCTATCGGATACGTATTTTGCACAGTGACGAATGAGGCGGATCGCTTCCATACTGGTATCTGGAAATGCTGCATTGCAGGCAAATTCAGACAAGCACTTTACTGCATCCTGGAAAGAATCTATGGTTGCTGGGAAGTGTTTTTCAAACACAATTGCTGGGAGAAAAGTGTGAACAGGGAAAAAAAAGAAAGTGTCATGCTTTGAAATTTATTAATTCTAACATGAACTGATCGCAACAGAAGCCACGAGAGACTGCTCCATTGACTGGTGCTGTCACATGCTTGAGTAGTAATAAAAGCTAAAAAACGAGTGCTCAACAGAAAAAAAGTCACCTAGAGGGCATTCCATTTTGACAGTAATTAAGTGTCTAAAATAAATCGAGGTAGGCTCTAGTCTAAAGGAGAGAAACCTAAGACTTAAGCACGAACAGAGCAGTAGGCTTACTGCTTAACACTAGTCTGCGTGAGCAGAGCTGAAGGGGGCTACATAAAGCACGGAGTTAAATTTACAAAAGAACTTCCCTCAGCAATATGATCTTGTTACCTTTAACTTTAATAGTCACTTTTGAGGGAAGAAAAAAAAAAAAAGATTCTTCAACGATCCTGGAAAAGTTTTAGGAACTTGCAGAGCATGAGACATAATTAAGAGATCACTTATGGCACTTAAAGCCCAAGATCTAGATTTGAACGAGGGAAAAAAAACAATTCAACACTACAGTGCCACCACACCCAGCACTTTCTCCTAAACAGGGATACACACAAGCTAAATTCAAAACCAAGGAAAACTATACACAAACAACTTAATAGTAAAATGACTACACAGTTTTTTTTCTCAGGGTGTGGTGGGGGAAGGATTGCTTACTTAGAAGATTTACTACAGAATGCTGATTTTTTTTTAAAAGTGTCATAAAAGAAGACAAGCAACTATAATCTTATTGAATTATTTTCTGAGGTATTTTCCCAGAGGATTGGTTGAAAAGTATAAAACCTTGGGTTTAAAGTGTGAAGTGGGCTTTACTATGTAGGCTGTAGATCCAACAGACAAACCAACCTTCTCAGTGTCTGGAGTCACATACACTTTTCATGATGTCTGAATATCATCAATACTCACTGACTATGTGTCCTGTAGTCTGGAATGCAAGTTCCACTATACTTTCATCCTGATCCGAGGCTGCCAGATGAAATACTGAAAAAATGTTTTTCCAGCCAGAACGAATGTTAGCAGCCTGGGAATTTACCATCTGTGCAATACACCGTACAACCATGTCTCGAATAGTAGGAGACCTAAATTAAGATAATAAACCATAATTGTTTCAACTAAATTATATAATCAATTAGAATAGTACAATTCTCCAGCAACTGGTTTTACAAAAGCAATTCAAAACATTTTGTGCAAAAGTTGGTGCTTATGATCCCAGGCGATTCAGTTAATTGTATGTTATTACCTGTTTCTCTTCATGATATGTTCAAATGGCCTTAGGAAATCCTTCTGGAATCGGAAATTAGCAAGTTCTCCTTTTTCTAAAAACTTCATTGATAATTGCCTTAATGAGTCTACTGCAAAAATAGCTACATCTTCATTGGGATTACAGCCAACCTGATATCATAAATAGAAATGCATAGTAAGCTTGCAGAATTCTTATGGATTCAGCCCCAGCCGCCTTTACATTTGATAATGGAGAACTAAGCAGCACTGGAAAATTAATTAAATTAAAAAGTAGCCAATTCCATACGTCACACTGTTAATGCAATTAAATAATCAACCAATTCCAGCTATTTTCTACATTATATAAAGTTTTAAATACTAGGATATAAAGATAAGCAAGCTGTCTACAAAGACTTCAACAATCTGTATTAAAAATGTCAAATATTCAACTGATAGTCAATTTGGACTTGAACAGAAAACATCCTCTTATCCCAAGATTCATAAAGCACCCACAAAAATTAGAACACATAACTAAAGGCAGCCAGTTCTAGACCCAAGTCATGATGAATAACTTGATTTACACTTCTGGTTTTTCATGTATTATACAGTTTACTTCTGCCTTTTTGCAGGCCTTTCCAGCTTTACAATTTTTGTTGTGTTTTAAGCTACTTACATAGAAGGACAGAAAAAGATGAGCACATGCTTTTCCAACAAATCTCTAGATAAAATTTCTTTGCACTGGTAACTAAAGGAGTATGCAGTATAATCATTAACAGGGATACCTTATTAAAATGATCACCAATAACTTCCCAGATTCGAGACCACTGCAGCCTTATCCGGCCCATGTTGTAATACGAAATCTCTACTATCTTCTGCAGACTAAACATCCGAGGGTGGGTAGCAGACAGCAGCTCATCCATAGATACAGCACAAAGCCAGCGGACGAAATCCACTGTTGAATGACCACAGGTTTTAATGCAGTATTTTGCACAAGTTTAAGGCTTTGTAGTTTGGGGGTGGGGTGGAGGGAATGATAAAACTTACCAATAGCATTTCCGTCCAACCTTGTAGATCCCGTAAATATTCTGTAAAGTGCAGTTTAAGACATTGTTACAATTTCTTTAAAAAGCATCCATTAAACATGCATTCAAGATTTTTTATAATATATCTAGACACTTCCTGACTACTTTTATTTATTAAAAAAAACAATTAGTGATTGTGGAAAAATAGTGAGCTTAGAAAATAAAATCAGAAGTATTTTAATTATTTCTAATATTTAAAACTAATTTCTATAAGCATGGAAATGACTAGACAAGCACTGTTTCTAATGCTATCTGCTTATTGACAGTCACTGATACCATCAGTAGTTTACAAGCTGTTCAGCCTTGCTCCAATGCAGAAGTCAAACTTCTCCAGAGTGCACAATTCTTATTTGCCTTGACAAACAGATATCTGAAACACTTCCCATTATGAAGTGAGGAGAAACAGTGCAAACCTAAAGGGCTGTTAAGTGTCTGATGTTAAGCCTCCAGTTCGCTTGATGCGACTTCACTGCAAGGCACCTTGCACTGAACTGACATCGGTCTTGTTGCCTATACTCGATCAGAGAAATGCCTGTAAGGCTTCAGAATGATATCCCTTTGCAACTGTCAATTCTGACAACCATCAAGAGAATGCTGTTTTCTGATTTCTTATGTCCTGAGAGAGCAAGATCCATTAACACTCCAGTCTGACCAGTACTTGACGATATAAGCAGAGAATGTTTATGATAAGTATTACGCCTGACCAAATCCCGTTAGTTTAGACATGATTCATAGAAAGGAAGACTGGAATAATAATTTTAGTAATTTCAGACAACATCTACGTAACCTAGAGGAAAGCAGGAGTCAATAATTACATTTAGGAGAAAAAGGGTCTGTCAGTAATGCTCCCTGTACTAAGGCCAAATGAGATTTGCTGTATGTTACTATATATAGCAAATCAAGGTCTACCGGACAGTACTGCAACCCTCCCGTGATAATTTTATATCAGCAAAAAGGCTTCTTGCCTAATCTTTGTTCTGGTCCTTCTTGCAAAAATACTTCTGCTCCATTAAAAAAAAAAAAAAAAAGGATAAAACCTCCCAAAACTGAAAAGCACTTAAGTATGGTAATATTTATAGAGGTCTAACAATGTCCTACGGATATTAAAATACTGTTTAAAAAGCTGGAGGTGGCAACAGCAAATTTAATACTATACCTGTCTACAGCAACGACAACACTTTGGGAGCTAGTTTCACCAATGGACTCTTGAATACTTGCTATCTGCTTCCAATCCACGTTTCCACCAACTACAATGAACAAAATTTGAAAAATGGGTGAGAGTTAGCATGGAAAGGGCTGGGAAGAAAGAGGAAGGGAAGTCATGCCACTACCTCTATAATTAAATATATTTTTAATTCACAAAAAAGATAAGTACATTATGCATCTCCCTTGCCTGAGATGAGCATCTTTGCAAACAGTTACATGTTGGTCTGATTCTGTGTTCTCTAGATTCTCTCTATCCATGTATAAACTGTATTAGTCCCAGAAAATTGCCTACATTTGGAACAACTGTATGAATAGATACAAGTGGATAAAAATAAAAAGCACAAGAACTGCTTTTTTCTCTCCATCTTTCAATGGATCTTTGGTAGTTCTGCTACTGAAAATACATCCATCCATCCTGGTAGGTTTCCTTATTAATCATTCACAGAGAAGAGCTCCCACCAAAACTCCATCTTAAAGCAACATCTAAAGTACAGCAAAATTATCACCTAACAACAGTGAGAAAAATCTGCAAATAAAAATAGCACTATTTTATTTTGTAAGATAGGAAGTGTAACCCACACCTGAGTTAAGGTGGGCTCATGTTAAGACAATGCTAACTTCACAGTGAATAAATGCCTGAAAATTCTGGCAATCTGGATGACACCCTTCAAACCCATAAAAAGAAAAAAAAAAAAGAGCAAGAATTTAGCATGCATTCTGGGTAATCACACCTGCCCTGTATGTAGGTTTGGTTTTGTGGGGGTTTTTCTGTGGGCCTTTTTTTTTTTCCCCTTCTCTTTCCTTCTTAGGCAGCCTATCACAAAGATAGGGGAGAATGGAAGGCTGACAGACTACCAGCAGGTCTGTTCTCAGAGCTCTGCGGAGACAAAAGGTTTCAGACTGCCTCTCAAAAGTCTGCCTTTGAATCTTGCATACCTGGAGGTGGCTGGAGAGGTGACTGGCTGCCAAATCTATCTAGGCACCTATCTGAAGTGTTCCACTAAGGCATTTATGGATTAACCTTTCTGTACATACTTACGTAGCTTATGTTAGCATTGCAGCAACTTCTAATACTGCTGGGTTTGATCAAGCCTTCTCTTGTGAGCATACAAGTTTCCAGTATCAATTAGCTTGAATCTTAGTAGTGTATAAGCTGGGAAACATATCAAATGAGCAGCTGCGTGAAATGAATTTGAAGGGCTGTTTCCAAGAAGGCAGGTAACCCTAACCAACTCTGCCAGTTTACATGAGAATTCCTTGTTATTGCAGGATTTATAATCCATGCTGGACAACCTAGACAGGCAGCAGACTGATGAGATATTTTACAACGAAACACAGAGCTACCTATATAATTCTGCTTTATGAAAAAGTGATTATCTAGAGAATCCAGTTGTCCAAAAGAGATCTTCTGGTTACCTAAGAAGTACATTTTGCCTACACCCTCCTTCCAGCATCAGGTTTTGTCTTCCAACTTCATGAACAGAAGAAGCTGAAGTAGAAGAACGCTGAACTCAGACATTCCTACCAAAGCAGCAAAGGAATAGATGCTCATTCACTGACTTCTACAATCCACATGTTTGTGAAGCCTTGAATTTTCGAGTACAACAAACAAGGGCCACAGCAGAAAGCTAATGCAAGAGTGATGAAGATATTCAATTGCAGATGCCTGAAGAGCCACAAGCAAATTATTGTTCAGGCAGCAAATGAGCAAAGGGGTTTTGGGGCTTGGTGGGATTTGGAGTTTTTATTTTTGTTTTTTGTTTTGTTTTTCTTAAAACACACTCTTCTAACTTGAGCAAGAAGAGTAAACGCTGCTGCTTACATGCATCTGATTTTGAAAGCAGGTTTGAGAGATGAAGTTTCTGTGTCACCAGAATGCAACCTCACTTACTCTAACTAAATGACTATTTTCCTGTAAAATATGTCTGTATATGTGGAGACGTGCACTACAGGAATTTAGGTTTATAGGAAGGTTGCTCAAAAGCCATAGTTCCACAAGATTCTTCAGAGTGATCACAGGAAGAGAATTGAAGTATCTGCAACACTGGATTAGTGGATAAGTATGAAAGAACTAAAACAGTTGAGAAAATGACTATATTTTAGCAGCCTCCACGTGCATGAAAACCAAATTCCTTTGAGTTAAGCATTTTCCTCTAAGACCAAAAAAAAAAAAAAGGGCTAAGTTTCCATATGTGGACTGTAACAAGCATTCCAGAAATTCAATTCAGAGAGAAACCTTTTATGCATTTGGGCACAGACTGTTGTCCTTAGAAATGTAGTAGACAGTTAGGGAAAAAGCCTTTATGAGCTGTATCTTCACCAGTAACTAGCAAGTATGATTTAGAGACACCTGACTACAATTTACATTCTTGAGCTATTAGGACTTAAAATTTTTAAAAGCCAGTCACTTCAGTGTAGAGAAACTGCCAGCATTTGGAAACAGCAAAGTTGGATAGGTCATCAGGGAACACTAAAACTGAAAGATGCATATTAGAAGGGCAGGAAGAAGCTCTGTATATGAGATGTTGGCAGATGGATTAATTTCCAGGCATAAGGTTTCCCTTCAGCAACTCCTGGCAAGGTGAGGGGAGTACACAAAGGCAGGCCAAAGGAGAGCACAATGGAAAGAAAAGGTCTGACTGACTGCAGAGTAAGAAGAAACATCTGAGGAGAACCAAAGCTGGATGACTGGGAGTAGCTGAGGCCTAAGATCACAGAAGCTAGTAAATGAATCATTACTTCTTAAAAAAAATAAGTTACATGAAAAATTGAGGGAACACAAAGCTTCTGCTCATGTTCAAAAGGCAGGAGATAGTAAGCATCATACTATCACTGAAACTTCCTAACAGTCAAATGGAGTTATATATACTTCCTTGACACTTTCATACTTTCCCAATACCCTACACCTGTATGTCATTAACTGTGTTCCTACTAAAAAAAATTATAAATCAACCTTTTTAAAGATAATTTAAGGTAAGAATGCTGTACTTTTTTCAGAGGACAGGAAACAAATCTCATTCATGGAGTAAAATTTGGTGGTTCTCAGGACAACCTAAAAAAAGGTATTTATTCAGTAACAAAGTAACCAAAGAGGAAGAAGCAGAATTTAAGCTAAAGTAATATCCATCTTGGTTTGAATACTGCACATTTTTCTCAAAATTTCATAACAGGATGCTTAACAAACACATACTCATTTACCTGTTTGGTAAAATACACGGTGCACTAGTATTGCAGTACCATTAAACCCAGTCATACCATCAGCAATACATTCTTACTTGGTCAGCTATACTTTAATAGAAATTAATAATGTATCATTTTCTTACATTTCCCACTCTCCCATCCTAGCAATAAGACTTAGCAGAGCAAAACAAATATTCTGGAAATAGGAATAGGTCTATTCAAAGCCTACAACAGTTTTACATGGACTACTTCACAGTCTTGCCTCCAAACCTCACAGTCAACTACAATGAAAACCAAGGATAAACTTTAATATCTGCCTGAACAAAGCCAGTTAAAGGAAATACTTCAAATCTGCATTACTTACCCAGTCCCAGCCCTACAAATTCGTCAGGTGCCTGATCTTTTGTTCCAGTAAAAGAACCTTCCCTGCCACGCACTGTCCCTGAGATGTAGCGAGGTTTTACTCCAGTTCCTATTAACTGTGCCAGTTCAAGTTGACTGATGCATTTCAGAATCTATTCCAGAGAATAAAGATGTTTATCAACAAAAAGCAGTTGGAAATAGTAAAAAAAGAAAAACTAATACTTCATGCAGATCTTTATAAAAAAAATTCTAAACACTCAGGGTCAGACAAGTATTTCTGTTCTGTCTAAAATGAACAATAATTTAAATATCACTGTATTAGTCTCAGTTTAATTTCTCACTTGGACATGTTTTGCTGCTTTAAATGGCTGTATAATGTGTGATTCTATATAATGTACATAGAAAGTATATACTTTAGCACTAAAACCTGCTGTATTTATGTACAAACAAATACACTGCTGCGTTCAGAATCAGTACACACACTTCCTCGGGGTTTAGGTACAAATGACTCTCATACCTCATGCCAGGAATTTCCTAAATAGTTTCCATCCGTATGAGCCACTGTGATGAGAGTTTTAATTGTGTCAATATTCTTCTGCTTCATTTCAGTAATACCAGAACTCACTGTAAGTAACGTAAATCTTGCTAACGCTTGCACATAGGCATCTCTTTCAAGCTAGAAATGGGAGAGGGAAAAAAAAAAAGCTGTAAGTATTTTTCTCAGTTTCTTGTTGTTAGAACAGTCTGTGTGAGTCCAGCAGCTATACTGTTTACCATCCTCCTCCTAGAACTGAATTTCCAAAGCATTCTACGTAGCAAAATATCTTGTGTTCTTCTGTAGTAAGCTGTAGGATAAAAATCAGGCTCCTTCTGTTCAGGAACATGAAGTGTAACGTCTGACAGTATAGAACACATAGGTGGTTGTAGGTTTCTGGGCTTGATCTTTTTTTGATTCGTGGGGGACTTTTTTGGGAAACAGAATGCTGTTTCAGAAGAAATACGGCTTCATAGCTAAGCTTTTAATATTCTTGTAGTACACATGGACCTCCTCTGAAAACGCTGCCTTAGCACACTCTCTCCAGTTGTAAGATTTGGTTTTGGCAACAGAATCTAAATAATATACCTAAAAGGCCTGTTTTGCCAATTCCTCAAATCTGCTCAAAATGCATTTGATTTAATCTGCGCCATTGGGAGCACCTCAGCAGCTTGTGAAGCGAGACTGTCACGGGTGGGTAAACAACAAGTGACGTATAATCTAGGCAGATAAACCAATCTCACAAAAAAGGGAATGTTCCACATGTAGGTACCTGATTTTTATGTACAGGGTATCTTACAAACACCAAAGGAAAAACTCAGATCTCATATAAACTGATGACAACTGACCACAATGTGTCCATCAACCAGAAAGTAAAACCAGACGATATAAGCAAATTAAGTACATTCTTTTGATGCATTATCTTATCCCAGGTGCTTAAAGACAAAAGTGAGACTGCGTGACAGTGTCAGATTAAAAGCGTAAATAATTAAAACCAGAATCTTTAATTGAGGTTTCAGAGGTGAACATGCATAGTTTAAACTACCTTGTGTACTTCAAGAATTTCCTTAAAACTAACAGCCTCCAGGCTCCTCCACTGTGTCTCTCAGGGTGTGTAAAGTAATGTTAGCTGCTCTTAGACACCAATTTAAACTTCTGTATATTTGTTCCACAATACAGGAAAGTTGTAGCACAAGTAAAGCACAAAGGGAAAAACCTGCCTCCAATGGAAAAGATCCCCAACTCAGCTAAAGTACAGCCTTGCCAGTCTTCTTCAATCCACCAGAACTGTCTGGTGTCTGAAGTCAGACAAAGCTGTCTTCTAATCAGGGCCTTGTGCAATGGAATCAGCTTGTAACATACTGAAACCAACAACAAACCAGTATTGCTCTTAACAATATCAAGGAAACAGAACTCCCAGAGGAAACCAAGACGACTACCACTCATACTGAAAATACAAAACCAAGTTTTTAAATTTCAGCAAATAACAAGTGTTGGTTTTTAAACACCTCCAGGTCAATCAAGTTTGTCCCAGGGCAACAGAAGGGTATGACTGATTCTGATACACTCTTAGAGCAAATGTGTCCTTGCCCTCACCACCCAAGGCAGACCACTGCGGACAGGGAGTTAACTTCTTCAGCTGCTGAAACTGATGTTTGTACCAGTTCCACTCCTGCAGCTTAGAAACATAATGGGTATGTGAATTTCATTGAAGATGCAGGCTCCAGGGAAGGCTTTCTTAATCAAATTTTTAAGTCTGTTCAGTTCAGGGTGGAGGGATGCAGGAGAGGGAGTGAAGTGGAAGGAAAGAGGAAGGAAACCTTACGTGATCTCAAATGGGCTTTTTGGAGCAGCTGTATCAGAGATGCCCTTCCAACTTCGTGATCTGATTTGTTAAATACAAGTGCAAGGGGACAGGGAAGACAAGCATTCCATATTATATTATAGTTCAAGAGTTTTTGTTAAGTTGGTTTTACAATGTGTTTGGGGTTTATTAGGTGGGAGGGTTTTTTAATGTTTTTGACATACGCATGAAATAATGCCATGTCAAACACAGGAACTCTGCTTGCTCCTCTCTTCACCTATGCATACAATGGACTTATGGCAGATCAGTAATCCACTTATTAACTCATAGTCTCCAATAACATAACAGCATGCTCACTACCAATTATTTTAAAATGGGGGAAAAAAGGCAAAAAAAAAAAAAGCAAGCAGAAGCACCCAAGTTTAATCAGAATTACCCTCTGGAGCCAGACTGTCTGGAATTCTTGGCATTGTGCTTAATGCAAGATACATTCATGCATTACATCAGGAATGACATTTCCAGTGCCACAACTGTTAAAATGGTATCCAATTATAGACATCTCAGATTAGTATAATCTCTCCAAAGTCGAGAACAGTATTTCTAACACAGTTCACAGAGATACGATTTAACTTACAAAACAGGACAGAAAGACTCATTTTATGAAACATCACAACAAAGCTAAACAGCTTTGCAACAGAGATAGAAAGAAAGTACTTTGACATACAAGTAGTCAGCTTGTGGGGAAACTAAAATTCAGCACAAAGGCATGGCAGCACTCACCACAAAGCACCAGGAAAAATAAAAGGTTGCTTTATTTAAAACACTTCCAGTCAAATATCAGATGAAATAGTAATTGCAGAAGCAGGCAGCCTCTAGGCATTGCAGTGCATAGCTTCAGCAACAAGGACTCTTAGAACCTTACTCACATTTTGCTGGTACATAAATGAAAGTGTTACCCTCAATCTGAGTTTTTTTACCTGAATGTTGAAAATGCAAGCGATCCTGATTGCACACCGTATGCCCTCCAGGCAAAGGGAGGCGACTTCGGTGTCATCGCAGTCCTGCAGCCCCACACTGAATGCAGCCAGAAAAGGTGTCCATGCCAACTGGAACACAGGCAGAGTAACAGTTAGGTTAGGAATCGTTAGTACTTGAAGGGAATGCTATAGTTTCAACATCTTGCTAACGTGTAAATTCCGTCCTTATATGATTAACCTTGAAGTTACTATTGCCAAAAAAGAAATGGAATGGAACAGAAATGAGACACAGAAGTAATGCAGACTGACGCTCCCCTCAGAAGCACTCACTGCACTCACTCTCAGCACTCAACACACACAACCATCTTCAGGGAGCTGGAAAAAGACAAACCCCACAGCTATGTCAATTAATTGTGTATTGGAGTTTTGGAACTTCTGGGATAAACTTTACCTTTGCACAGTGAGAAGGAGAGTCTATAGGTATCGCAAGGACCAACACAGTGTATAACAGATTCTTTTATGATGAAAAGAGTATGCTTAAATAAGGCAGGTTTGTCCCGAAAACACCAGGCAGAAAAAAAAAGTAGGGTAAAATAGGGTAGCAAACATAATTAATTCCACCAGAACCATGGTAAGACAACAACAATAAGAGACAGGACATGACTCTTTCCTTGATGTCTCTGCTCTTAATTTTGATGGCCTTGGCTTCCACTTTTTTTGCATCTAAGCCACTGTTGATGTTTCCCATTCCTCTTGCCTTAGGTGGGACTGAGAATTTAACACTCTCAAAGTTATTGCAGGAGAGTCCACACAGTCCTATGGTCCTACAGTCAAGGCTCCCTCTCCACAGGCAGAAAAACCCATCAGAAGATGCAGAGGATCCTGCCGTAACTACATGCGGTTATGGAGAGGAAACCCCAGGTTATCCAGAATGATTTTAGAACTAATTCCACCTGAAGACACCTGAGATGAAATACGGAATCAATGGGCACAGCAGGGAACAGCAGGTTTCACACTTAATTTAATAATAAAATGATGCACCATAGAGCTTCAGTTTCACTGAAGTCAGCAATTCCAAAAGCACTACCTCAGAAAAACATTTAACACTTGCACACACCAAACCGTAACTCTGGGACAGTATTAAAAGCATCAGATGAATTCCTAGATCCAGGAATTAATTCCCTATTGCATGACCTTTAAAGGTCCCTTCCAAACCAAATTATTCTATAATTTTATGCTCTAGAAATGTATGCTTCTCCTCCCAGCCCTTCTAATTTTTCATTCCTACTGAAACCAAATCTAACCTTCAAAACCACAAAACTGAAATACTTTGTTCAGAACTATCTAGAGGTCTGTACATGCTTTATAACTGGATTTACAGTTTCTTACAATAGACTGTTTGGTCATTAAAGGTGAAAATTAAGCCCCTAAAATAGGCGATCAATTTTAAGCTGCTTAGCTGCATGCATAAAGCAAATTTGTGTTCTGGTTTAATAATTTTACAAATCTATCTGTAAATACAGTTATAATGATAAATCTTACACGGCATCAACAGGTGAAAGACATACCCAGTTCTGTACCCAGTTCTGCTCGAATAAAAATCAAAAAAATCTGAAGATGTGAAATGAAATATTTCTATTCTCACTTTTTTGAGAAGACAGCTCTCTGTTCAACATACTAAACTGCCCTCAGTACTTTAATCCATTTATGCATGCCCTCAAGTAAAAAGTTTTCTAACTCTTAGCACCTTCATAAAACACACTTAGGGTGTTAATTTACCATGATGCTTCTTATTTTGCTTCTCTGAAAATGGATTTTGCAAATGTACTTTTCAGACACTAATGGCTAAGAATGTTACAGAGTAATAGGGCTGTTTTTTTAAGCCAAAATAGTCTCTGAGTTTTACAGATACCTGCATGCGAAATATTTCATTTCAGCTTTAAATCAGAGAAGCATGTACAGTACACTTCTGCTAAGTGACACCATCATAACCTGAAAGTAGATCTTGAACAAGTGTTTCTTTAGTATTATTATGTACAAAGATGACTTCTATCCTACTTTCATTAATATGGTGATAAAAATCTCACAAGTTTGCCTCATGGACAGCACTCTTACAGCTAGATCCTCAGTGTACCTAGGTGGACAAGAGAGCCAACAGTATCCTGACTTGTGTCAGAAACAGTGTGGTCAGCAGATCCAGGGAAGTGATTGTCCTCCTGCACTCAGCACTGGTGAGGCCACACCTCGAGTGCTGTGTTCAGTTTTGGGCCCCATACTACATGAAGGGCATCCAGGGACTGGAGGCAATGAAGGTGGGTCTAGAGAACAGTTCTTATGGGGAGCAGCTGAGGAAACTGGGGTTGTTTAGTCTGGAGAAAAGGAAGATGAGGGGAGATCTTATTGCTCTCTATGAGTATCTGAAAGGAGGCTGTAGCCAGGTGGGGGTTGGTCTCTTCTCCCTAGTAACAAGCAATAGGACAAGAAGAAATGAGCTCAAATCGTGCCACAGGAAGTTTAGTTTGGATATTAGAAAAAGTGTCTTCACCAAAAGGGTTGTCAAGCGTTAGAAAAGGCTGCCCAGGGAAGTGGGTTAGATCACCATCTCTGGAGGCATTGAAAAGATGTGTAGATGTGGTCCTCAGGGACACGGTTCAGTGGTGGGCTTGGCAGAACTAGGTTAATAGTTGGACTTGATGAATGCAAGGATCTTTTCCAACCTGAATGACTCTATGGTTCTTGAGCCTGGACCTAGAGCTCAACCTGGCCTCCCAGCACATCGCTCCAGTGAACCATTTGTTTTGTGTAATGGTAGTGGTCTGAGACTTTACCTTCCTGGAGCAGTTCACAAAGGGGTCATAAGGGGCACTACCTGCACGATGGCAGCAAACGAAAGCGCATGTTAAGGACGCAACAGTTTATTTCAGTGACAGTTAACTGTAATGAGTTAGGTATGACAAAGAGCATATCCAGTAGTATACTGAGGCATAATACACTACTGAACATACTCTAGATCTACAAATCTGAATCACTGGTACAGAAAAGGCATTTGGGATGAAGGTAGCTTTGTACATACACAAAAGTGAATACAGATGTTTAGAGTAATGGTTTAATACAGGTCCTGCTACCTCCCCCACAACTATATGACAGTCTTAGTCTTTCTGAAATATTCATTTGCAACAGACAACATTGAACAGAAGTTTGTTCTGATAACGGTTCCCTCAAAATGTATTGAAATAATCTCCCATCGAATCAGTAGGAGGGACTCATACAATCAACTGGGATTATTAATTTCTCACTTTTATAAATTGAAAAACAATTTCAAGTTCTTAAATATTGTCTTTATACTTTTGTCCCCAACATGCTCCTCATAACTCATCCAATATATCAAGATATTGCTTCTACATCACAGAAACTTCTTAAATCCCAAGGAAAATGAAACTAGTGTTGAAGGCTCAAAGTCCCTTCTTTCCTAGGAAGTCACATAAATGATCAAAATGTGACAGACACAAATCTTCACTACTGGCAACAAACCCTGTCAGTCAGAAACTATGTGGTAAATATCTAAACATGTTTCTCACCTTAAACATGGGTCTTACATGCTCCAGGTGTGTTGCACTAGTAAAAGGTGCCTGAACGTGGCTCACTGCCTCCATAAGCGCTTTAGCTGTTTTAGCCATTTGTTCCATTTCCAAATTATATAGGAGTCTTCTCTGCTTCTCACTAGCAACACCTGTAAACACATTTTTAACCCTCATTTGTGCATCTATAGCAGTAGAATCATCAGGAATATAATGATTTTATTTTTCATGAAGTGCCAATGCATTTTTGTATTCTTGTTACTTTCAGAAATTACCACACCAGCAAGAGATTTCTTTCATGATACACATAAAATTTACCTTAAGGCAAACATGTATAAAATATAACCTAATTTCAACTTTTACAGAATTTTAAGATTTGCACAACAAACATTACTTGTCCATTACCTCAACTGACAGCATATATACCACATCCACTACACTAAATTCAAAGTGAATGGTGGTTTCATAACAAACCAGCAGCACAGAAAAGCAACAGTAAAAATAAGTGGACATCCTTTTAATCACCTTTTCATTTCAGCAACAGAACCCTCATCTCACCAAGAAAGTGAAACCCAGGCAGAGTGTAATAATCAACTTCTTTAAAATTACAATAAAAGCATTATGTTAATTGAATAAGAGGGATACTTTTTTCCAGGTGAAAATTTCCTCTAAGCAGTCTGTTCATTAAGACTAACCTAGGACTTGAAAGTACACAAATTTCACTATGTTTGGAAAAAGTCAAGTTTCTCCATGTTTTCTGTAGAAAAGCTAGGACAAATAACACTGCTCATAACACAAAAACGTTTTTCTGGTATTTGAGAGGAGAAAAGAGAATTAATTTTGACAGTGCATAAATTAGGGACCTACAAACAAAATTGTGCAAAATTTTTCAAAGAGGACAGGCTGATTATTGTAAAAAACCACAACAGCTACCTTAGAAATAGAAGGCACAACTACTGTGTTTGTTCTGCACTATGCTTATCAGCAACTGTTCCCTCATAAAGCCCTCAAATGCATTTCCCCATGTTGCTGTTCAACAGCAAAACCTGCTTTCTCCATGGTCAATGCACTGAATACCAGGGATTCAGATGCAAAATGAAGTGAAAATAAGCAGCAGCATTTAATACAGATTTGTTCAACATCACATGTTTATGTTAAAGGGAAAATGATATGAGTTAGGACTCATTCTGAGTTCAGTAAATCATGCATGCTTGATCTGTCCCATTTTAAAAAGGAGATAGCTTCATGAAACTGATGAGTCAACACTTTGAAGGAAGCTAATATTGCAACTACTTACTTTGTTTACTGGATTTTGTGGGTATTGTTAATTCTTTCGTTTCTTTCATCGAAATCTTCTTTCCAGCTATTTCATTATAGATGGCAGACAAATATTCTTCAGGGAGATCTTTACTGTCATTGATACCTCTGTTCATTTTAATATACTGTTCTTTTGTCATTTTATTCTTAACCTGAAACCCAGAAAGAATCCATTAACATCAACAAATGAGGCAAGTTCATAGCAGCAACAAACCAGCCTAACAGATGTAAAGTTACCACGGAGGAGAAGCTTGCTGATTCAAAAGGCATTTTAAAGTATGGAATGCATAAAACACTACATTGTCAAACCTATGAAATAACACAAGGCCATGTGGATGTTATACCACTCAAACTTTCAGTGGGATCATTAAAAAAAAAAAAAGTGTGTGTGATTTTATCATACAGACCAAGCAAACTATTTTAAACATAACACTGTAATCTCATAAGAATTGAATGTTCTTTCCTAATTTTGCTTAAATAAATGATGATGCCTAATCACTGCAACTTTGGATATTATGCATGTGAGCATATATCAACCCAGAATGGCATTATTTTTTCAGACTAAAATCAGGACCAGACTTCTGTTAAAATCAATGGGTAAATAAATACACAAGTTCTGGCCTTGACCGTAGGTTAGCTGACTACTGTGAGTGCTGTGATATGAAAGCAAATCCATACAATTCCTATTCAACACAGGGTGAAGAAATTATACCTTACAGAAAGGTCTAACCAAAACAACCTGGAAATCTCAACACCCACGAAACACAGCCCTGTTACCGAAAGGATGCACAAACAAAAGCTACTGTATTTCTTACTCATGTATTGGTGTTAAATTGAACATTAAGCTTTTAAAACTATGTTGCCACAAAGCCTGGAAGTTAGATGTCTATGATTAGACAAATACTTTTCTAGCAACATACCTGTGGACTGTGAAGATCTGTTGTCAACATGATAATTGAGTAAGCTAAAACATATGCAGTATCTGCACTAGCAAAGAGAGTTTGCCTGAAGGGGAAAAGGAGAAAAAAAACCCAGTAAATTAAATATATTAGGATTTTTTACTTATAATTCAGCTTTCTAAAGTTCTGAAGACAAAGTATGGCTTACCCTTGGTTACATTCTAAGTATCTAGCAGCAAATTTCTCCATTAGGCGATCAATTTTTTGAGCCTCTCCTGGAAGACGAAATCCCTCTAGAAACATGCGCAGAGCTGAAACAAAATCCTTTCCTGAGAAGTCGTGTTGGTCTACATATGCATACATGACTTCTTTGTTAAATTTGTCATTGTCTCCCAGGAACTCCCCAACCTGAGTCTAAAATAAGAGAAGACAAACTAATGTATTTACACTGGAAGGAAAAAAAGCAAATAGGAACAACATAGTCATACTGCTCATACATCTTCACAAAGAGAGAGGTCTCTATGCAGTTAACTTAATTAAAACTTATTCCTTCTTCACATATTCCATCTTACATGCCTATATCTGCCTACTTTCCTCCTTCTCTGGTTTTATTCCTGTACCTTTACCTTCTTTACTAGATGAATTCCATATGTGCACTGGACACAGTTAATATTACCAAAAATTGTTTATTCTCTGCTGTAATTATTTTTGTAGTCAGGAAATTTACTACAGGAACAAAAAGCTTACTAAGCTCAACTTAAGACCCACTGAAGTGCAGATCTCAAACAGATGCAAGTGGTGCTCAAATATAAATAGCCGGTATTCAAATACACCCAGGTTGACCTCTACCAAAGCAACACTGTACAGTGAAAAATGCTGTGCATTCAGATAAAGATGCCTGTGCATGTAAGTCAAGGTTAAAAACGCGTTTTGATGGCTGACTCTAAGTTCTAATACTGAAATTTGTGCCTTCAGTCACAGCTGCAAGCCTTTCCTTAGGAAACAACAGAGATGGCTACTAAGCACATGAGAGCAGACTCTGGGCAACCTGGTCTAGTGGAGGGTGTCCCTGCCCATGGCAGGGGGCCTGGAACTAGATAGTCTTTGAGGTTCCTTCCAACCACAACCATATTATGGTTCTATAACTGTGAGTGCTGTTTCAGAAAGCTAAGTTCTTCATGACAATACCAACATGAGATATTCCCACTCTCCTCAGACAGTTACTGCAGGACTCTTTCAAGCCCAGCAACAGCTGCTAGCTGCAAATAATACCAAAGAACTAATCTAGATTAAATAACTAACCTAACTAACCTTCTGTTGGAAGACAGCAAAGATGCTGTTGCACCACGTTATTTTTTAGCCATCTCTGAAAGTTACTTCTGGCAGTCCCTTACTGGACTAAAGTTTAGTAAGCTAATTTTAGCTATATTAGCAACTAAGTACAAGTTTCGAGTCACTCAATTAGGCCAGGCTTTTCCTTTATACTTTGCTGAACTGCAGGATGCATTCAGTACAGGGTATAGTTCTAATGCATACTCCAATTCAAATTCTTTGAGTTTATAAATTTCAGGAGAGAGAGAAGTTCCCTCTTCTTCATTGTACAATAATGTCAAACACTTTAAAACACTATCATGTGATCCGCAATTAGCATAAAATCATGAGCATGGGCAAAATTAACCATCAGGAAAATAGTTTTCTTACTGAATCTAATCTTTCTTCTTGATGCAAGAACTGAGCAATATCTTCAGGGGTAGTGCCAAGCATTCCTTGCTCTTGCAGGTACTGAATTCCCCTCTTTGGTTTCTTATTGAATCTGTACAATCAAGATCAGAACGTAATGAAGAGTTAATTCTTTTACCTACACACAAAGCCTCACCATCTTAAGTAGAAAGATTCAATAATTTTGGATGAGATACTGCAACTGTATGTATTAAAAGTTTTTCCTTCATCAAACTGTGCATTAGATAGGAATGACCTATTCCTTTCTATGATCATCCTCTTCATCATTGGATGATTATACAGGGTTCTTTCCCCCAGCAAACAGCCTCCTCTTACCCCTTTGTTATATAACTGCCAACATGGCATCCAAGGAGCTCCCAATAAAGAGAGCTAACCACTATCATTTACTTTGTCACTCAAAGAAAAAAATATTCCCAAGAAATGGCAAGGCTTAGCTTGGAAAAGGAACAATTACACTCTGTTGCTTTTTGTTTTATCTATATTAATCAATCAAGAAATCCAGGAGCTGCCTGTAAGAACAGAAATGTACAAGACAAGGAACCTGGTAACTGAAAGAAACTGAAACCCTAAAGCATGTTTGTTCAGGGTCTGAGATACATACTACAGAAAATGTACTTTTGCATGAAGTGACCTCATGGAGGAGGTATGGTGACAAGGCTGAAATCACACAGAAGATTCACGTCAGGTTGCAATGAGACATTATGCTATCCTTCAGTTCTAATTATGACAAGTTAATCAGAAGGAAGCATCAGCTTAAGCATGTAGGCACTTTCATCAGTACTGTGTATATTAAAACAGGTTGTATTCAACTGATCACAAGTTCAATGTCCTTTTTATCCAAATACAAAAATCTTATTTTTAGACAAGCAGGTCTGGAGAAAAAAAGAACAAACATTCAGAGTACTCATCTTCTAGCTGTGAGGAATTAGGTTAACACAAAACACTGTTGACAGGCTCCAAAGGGGACACCATTCAGCACTCTTTCACCAGAGGAAGTGCTGTTACATCCAGTTTTTTTCCTAACACAAGATGAGTATCTATGAGGAGAAGGAAGAAAAACCCAGGAATCTTCATAGCTCCAAAAGAATCCACCCTCCCATGGCCGATAAAAGGGCACTCACAAGTCAATTCCTTGTTCTATTATTTCCTTTTGTTGCTTTAGGACCTCAAACTGCTCTGGGTTGTCAGTGCCAGACATCTGTGTGCTGTAACTGCCAATTCCTGATGAAGCAGTAGAATCCAAGGAATTTAAGCTTCCATATCTGTTAATTGTCTCAGGGTGTTTGGTTTCATTGCTGTCCTGTTCTGTGGGTTTTTCTTGGCCTGTAAATTGGAAAGGGTTACACACACAAAAAATACATATAGTGAAAAGAAATCAGAATCACAGGTCATTCTTCAAATCCTCTCTGAAGGCTTCTAAATCTTACTGGGGTTATCAAAAACGATCTATTTATTTTTATATAAAAATCCTGGTTTTGTTTTGGTTGGGAAAATACCCACCCCCCAAAAAATGACTACAACATATCAGGGAGGATTCTTTCAAGTCCATCACATACCTGAAATTCAAGCCTTAAATTATGACTGTAATTTGTAAGCATTTGGATAAAAATATACACTACCACAGAAACCCAAATACAGGTCTTTCCTTTTATTTTCAAGGTCAATGTCACTTTTGACCTAAAGCAAATCACAATATTCTAAGTCTTTGAAACAGACAGTCTAAAAAGGTTTGTAATCAGACATGTCAAGGAGCTAGTGCTCTCAGTTCACAGAGGCATGTCATGATAAGGATTTAGAAAAAGTTTATTATTTCAGCTACCGATTTTAAGTGCTTAATCTGAAAATTCTAGAATAACCTTAGTGCTTTTCATCTCAGGTCAGATAGAAACAAGATTAAAACAAGTAATGATTTCATTGTGCTTACAACACTAAAAGTTCTATAGCTGTATATTAATAAATTTTGAAAACGTTCTCAATCCAGCTCACTTCAGTAGTAATTTAATCAATATGAAGTTAGATGAAAGTAGGGGAGCTTCAAAGTAAGTTTTGCAATCTTCTTAAGGTTAGAAATACAGAAAATCACATGGTTTAGTCATTTTCAGTGTAGTAACTTTCTAGAAATTCATACAATTAAGAAAAGACAACTCAGACAACTTGTTCAAATGACAGCAATGCAAACTCACACATAATTCTACCAAAGAAAAAAAAAAGTATTATTCTCTCTCCTCTTTTAATGCAAGTGGTTTTACCAATCTGGACACCAACACTATCCAAATACTGGAAAATAGCACTGAACTCCTGCAGCACCACCTCTTTTCTAAAGCCACAAGAAACACATCTCATACCACATCTTACCAAGTGTTGTCTGAGAATTGGGATTTACATATTGATCCTTGCTCCACTCCACCATGCACTTCAAGATCGATACTAAGCATTCCAATCCTTTTTTCCTCAAGCTTAACTCCTAGAAAAGATTGCAGAAGCAACACATTAGTGGAATGGACAGTTTAGTCTAGACCCATTATGCCAAGAAACAAGAAGCTTCACCAAGTTTGGTGGAATTTTTACCTGAATATTGGACATGCCAAGTTCCTGGCTACCCCTTCCTTGAGCAATCTTTGATAGGTCATTAACCAGCCTTTCAAATATATTCGCTGCATTTAAATCACAATCATAGTTCACGTAGATGTCCACTACACTCTGGGCATCTATAAACAGAGTGACATTGTCAAACTTGGAACAAAAACTAGATTATTCAATGAAGGGCAAATACAGCTTTGTTCTTTAACATCAAAATGTAAAAGCTAGAACCAAATGGTGCTTAATACCTGCACATATCCTTGTCAGCGTTTGTATAACCATCCATTTATGATCAAATGAGCTAGTAGAAGTTTCCAAGATGTACAGGAAAATTTCTTTGAAGAAAACCTAACAAATATTTGAGGAAGAGGGAGAAAAATTCAGTATCTATTAAAAACACAGTCGCTAAATTTGATGGCCAATATTCTGACATAATTCTGAAAGCAGCACTTCAGAGGTACAGGAGATTAGAAAAAAGAAAGGAAGGCATGAGAAAACACAACTTATGCTTGATACACCCAAATCAGAAATCAAAATTATTACTTATATACTTCTGGTCTTTTGTCCAGCTGAAAAATTTTGGTTTATAATTTGATCACTCAAAAGCAGCAGAGCCGTGAATGATGTGAAGTCCTGAAGGCCAATTTAGCCTAATCAGAGGTCTGATGCTGCTAAGAGTCCATTTGGAATTTTCAATGGAGAGGTACAACCTCACCACAACAGATTTTCTCCCAGATGATTGTGTTACGGCACGAACGTAAGTAACAGCCACTTAGGCCAATTTAAAGTATCTGACCTTCATTAGAAGGGAAACGTCTTGACGTACAACAATCGCTCTAGAGTATTAGATTATTGGAAGCAGGGTACTGGTCAGGCACAGCATAAAACATGCAGCAGTTCTATTAACAGGAAAGTTATGCTTCCCTAGAAAAGAGATTAGTTTTCTCGGAAATCCCTTTAGTAAGATGCTCTTGCTTGGAACAGAGACTATTTCATCCCCTCTCAATTAGTTCCATTAGTACTATAGGCTGAGTATTTCAGCTGAGGATGCTTTAGGTAGGGCAGGCTTTTCTCACCTTTCCTAAACAACAGTAACTGCTTAACAGCGTATGAACTCAAAATGTGAACTGCTGCATGGCATTACATCACCATCCTACGCAGCATTACATCACTGTTCTGCACTTCTGAGGGCTCACCTCTTCATAGCCAGCTGTGGCAACCAAAATCACCGGCATATTGTTTTTTTCTGGAACGCTGCTGATAATCTCAAGCCATCAAGTACCTCTTCTCTAATAGCAACACACAAATATCCAAATACATAAACCACCCTGGCTTTTAATATTAGATAATTTCTTATACCACAGAATTTTTAGAGGTTTTTTTTTAATGCTATTAGCCAGGTAGAGATGAGCATAAGGCTAAATTCACTTGAAGTCACATGTTTGGGGAAAACCAGCACCACTGATTTTTAAACAACTTTGATGGTAAGCTATTTCCTTCAAGCAAAACACACTAATGATATTTCCATTTTATTGGCCTCTTCAGAGACAGAGACACACAGTTACTAGCCTTAAAAAGCATCTCTACCAAACATAAGGAGTTCAACACAAAACAGATCAAAGACTTTCAAGTGTTTAAATATACTCAAGAGTACTAGACTGATTTCAGCCACAACTTTACGTAATCCAAACAGAGGAAGACATAAAATTTTAATAAAGGTCATGCTACGAGCAATCCTTAGTTACATATTTGTTGTTTTCTGATTTTTTACTGAAAGACAGTAATGTTATATACCCTCTGGAACTGGGAATTAATTTTTTCTGGTAGGCAATTTTAAAAAAAGAAGTCACTGATGGAGCAGAGAAAAAAGTTTCCAGCACAAATTTCAACACAAATCTAAGCAAGAAGATTAAGTAGCTGGAAGGTCTGCATACTATGAAGACATTTTATATCTTTATGCTTCTGAGATAGGGCTGACATTGCTTCTGGACTTGGACTTGAACAGCTTTCAAAATCATACTGATTATTGATATTTGAGATACTATAAATGCTATCAATCACTATTTTACTTATTGTTCATGTCACAGAGTTGATATCCCAGGATACCAGAAACATAAACCAGAAAAAAGCTAATTATTTAGTTTGGTCAACTAAAAGTAAGAGGTTTAAGACAGCTTATTTGCACTTATCAAAGGGTAAAGTCTAGCAAAATGACACCCAAATCCCCTGATATCTAGGACTAGATTTGCTGCAAATATATTCACTGACCCATTTTGAAATACAGTTAGAGTACAACTAAGGTATGACTCAAACTATTTTAACTGTCAGAGGGCAGCATTAGTTGAATATTTAAGTCAGAGTACCACGAGAAGGTCACTTTCAACAGAGTATGAAACTATTATTTTAAAATATGCCAAAGATTTCTTACACAGATGAAGAATGCAGCCTCAATCCCAAAATATATAGATTTTGCATATTATAAATCAGAGCATATGGCTCTCCTTACAGCTCCAAGACACAAACTGAATGTGAAGTTATCTACCCACATCTTCTGAATAACCTTTAGGTTCAGTAGCTGACAGAAGAGGAATTCTTAGCTCACAACCAGGAAAAAGACTAAGTTTCTAGAAACTGCTGTCCCCCATACTTTGTAAGAGATGGATACTTTGGAAGTATGAAGCTTTTAGCTTTCGTATTTATGAGGGGAAAATGCAGCCCACTGTTTGGCGATGGTCTAAATTTAGAAAATTCTAGAAGCTACTACAATAGTGTAGAGTACCCCAGATCCAATTTTTTTCATGTATGTCTTCATTTTCTGTTTGGAATTTGGGGAAAGGATGGCAGCGACGGAAGCTCATCAAATTTCTGTCAGGGAAGCCGGATTGCAATGCATTTACCACCTACACACTGACTTGTGAGCTCTGAGAACACACAGCAAGCCCAACACTTTCTGGGAAGCAGGCTGTGTGACTGAAGAGCAGCTCGGCCCAGTCTGTCTGATGTGATGAACACTGTGTGCTCAACAAGACTGTAGTGCATGTGCACAGTTTGTCTTCAAAGTCTTCAAAAGGCATCATATTTTCAAGGCACATTCCATCAAACACCAAGCCTGCATTTCTATCCATGCTATGCTCAAGGGAATACTGGAAATGCTACTATTTCTTCTCCCAAAAGGTGTCACAATAACCTGGTAAACAACCAGAACACAAAGATACTGGCAAAGTGAGGTTCTTCCTCCAAAGCTGCCACAACATATCAACCTATACAGTGACATCCACAGATGAAGAAACCCCTGAATTCACAGTCCCTGTAACAGCAATGTTATCATCTCTCTGCATCTTTTCATGTACTAAACCTCCATGCATTTGGAGCAAGCTGTAGGCTTCAGTATTCACGTCGACTCCCAAAATATAAAGTTACTGAAATGAGCACTACGAACACACACTATTCACCATGGAATTAAGGTCTCATGGGACACAAAAGAGGGTATCCATGTGGTTCAGACCGAATTGCAGCAAGAAGCTGCTCATACCCTATGGCACAATAATTGGCAGTCAAGAACAAAGCCTCAACACGTGTCTTGCTTTTCCCCTGTGACTTCAGAATATATTCATTCAGTGAGAAAATTCACAATGTCTGTCAGGACTTGGGTAACTCTTATTGCCAGAAATATGGACTGAAATCTCTACTTATGGCCCAAGGAGCTAAATAGTGTGCACACCTTTTGAGACCTCAGGAAATGAGACTATTGTATTCAGGATATAGGGAAGTGGCTACAATAATCAAATAGCTGGGATTTCCCTAGAGAAAGAAATCTGTTCAAGTAACCTCAATGAGAATCCACAATGCATTTCAAGTCATTAATTTTTATTCTAAAATTCCTTTGCAAAACCATATATTAAGTAGTCTTTTCATAAATGTACTAGCTTTCTTGATTTCTGTACTGCTGAGCTAAAACTTCCTCATCACATTATTGAACATTGGTTGACCAATGTTACTCACAAATCTCCTCACATCTGAGTTTCAGCACCATTCTGCAGTAATACCATGCAACAGCCAACACAGAACTTTCCTCTTAAATAAATTCATAGAGTAATAGTAGTGAGTGTGGGCATAATAAATTACAGCTGTAAAAATTCACCTCAATCAGAGAGTACATCAAAGCATGTTTTGCACTATAAAATTTCTTAGTTTATGTTAATGTCTATTATCAAGTGATGCAGTGGCCTACTTCTTTATTAGGTGTTAATCTAGTTCAAATATGATGGAATTTTTTAAAAGCAGCTTTATGGAAGTTTTCCCATCTCTTTCCACTTCACCAAACCATATACCACAAGTGTCACGCTACTTCTGATTCTACTCAGTGAATCTTATTTAACCTGTAAGTATTCCAAAGGAATTGCTGCTATTTTATTTGAAGGGGGTTGCAAGCAAGTCCATCGCCACTAGGTGAAAAGAAGCTTCTATGCATGGGAAGATCTGGCAAGTCTTACACAAAAGCTTTAATTGGGCAAGGGAGACAGATTTACCTAAGCAAGGCCAAGCTACACACAAATACAAACAAACGTCCCCTTACAACTCACCCCCCTCCCTGACCCTTAAATTAAAAATTCAGGTAACGTACCTCAATCTGCATCTTTAGATGAGTCTTAAAGTTTGAGAGGAGGGTAAGAAATATGGAAAGTGAAAGTTCAAAAACTTCTGGAACTGATGAGACTCCATTTTTTGACAGTGCAACACAAAGGTACTGCTTAATAGCATTAATAAACATCTCATTTGTCCTGAAGACAGGTCCTGCATTTTGCAGGATGGACAGAAGCAACTGCAATGAAAGAATCTTCGATCGCAGCTCATGAGATCTAGAATAAAAAATGCAGAGAATCAGCTCAGTTTAAGTCGTAAAAATTAAAACACTCTCTTGAAATTCAATATACACCACTGATTTTCTATGTGGAATGTTCATGAAATTTGACACAACCTAGTATAAAAATGAGTTACAAAAAGTCGTTGATCATCTTTGTTGAAGTGGTAACTCCTCAGCCAAGAATGTGGGCAGTAATAATCTTTTCCAGTGACTGTTTCTCTCCATTACTATTGAGCCACTCTCTCCTCTGCAGCATGGCACCATGGAACAGCAGCAACAGCAGACAACTCAGCTTGTATCTGCCAGAGCATGAAGAGAAAAGTCTCTCCTTTTAATGGATGTTTTGAAGATTTCATCAAAAATATCCAACCCATCTATGGATCCCTGACTTTCCAAAACACTGAAATTCTTTCTCTATGTCCATTAGCATGGAAAGAAAGTTGAAGGGCCATAAAGACAACAGCTGTCTGTACTGCTTGGCCTACTTCTCTCAACACTAAAATATCTTCTCAAATACAGTATCAGTCACTGGCCCCACCCCGCTCCAAGAGCGGCTCTGCCTATTTTCAGCATGGCAATAGCTAAGTCAGGCAACTGCAGCGTTGTCAAGTGTTCCACGGTAACATCACGCTTCTTACAGACTGAAGTAAGCTAGAATTCATGTCAGAACAGTGCTACTACTTATGCTTTAAAAACAACAAAAAAAAGCAGCCAAAACCCAACCCTAACCCAAACCACACATACACAGAAGTGTAAGGGTATCCGTATCTATGACAATATAAAACAATTTAAATAGCATTCTGGGTGAAACCATTCACTCCTCAGACTTGTGATGTTTCCTCCCATCTCAGAAGACACTGGCTCTTCTGGGGAGTAGGTATAGACACAACTGGCTTTCCTAACCAGACAGTCCACAGCTTTCACTGAGCAATCAGCCCTGACAGAAGACTGTTATGAAATACAAGGAACAGCCACAGGAACCTTTTCATACAGTACAGCTCAGACAAGGTAAGAAGTGCTTCAAGTCAACAAGGAACACACACAGTGCTTGGATATTGCTGAATACCGCAAAAACTATGAGCTTAATGAAATAAAAAAGTAATTCCAGTCTAGCTGAAAAAAACCCACCAAAGATTAGTTAACAAGGATGTTGCAAATAAACTCGATGACTTCTGCTGGCAAACAAAAGGGTATGAAGGTGAAAATCAATCTGCAAACATTTCAAATTTATAGAATATAATCCCAAGATTAGACTTTTTGTCTGAAGATGCTTTTGAGAAGCAAAACATAGCCAGTCAAATTGAGCAAGGAGCTTGTTCCTCCCATTCCTCCTAGTCAGCTGCAGGTCAAAGTAAATGTCCCCACACAGCTCTCTGTAGGGTTCTTCAAGAAAATGCCTCGCTGCGAACACATGCACAGCTGCATGGGGATCCAACAGAACAGTGTCCTTTGATGTAAACTTTCTGCATGTATCAAGTGCGTACACAGCACCTGACTAGATCTCATACTTTGCTATAAAAAGTAAGAATTTAAATAAAATATTCAATGTTGCCTACATCCAGCAAGTTTCAGCACATAACTGAAGTCCTAACTTGCTGGTCTTATCTATTCTGTAAGCCCACTTAATTTAAAACAGTCTGAGGACTAAATAAGCGAACCTTCAAGATGTTTCTCTCTCATTTTATTCCAGGGAAGAAGGAGGTAAAGACATTAAGCAGGTTCCCAGGAAGTATAACCTAGATCTCAACTCCCAGCCTCGTTCAGTTACCTCAAATTTAGATTATTTTCATTACAGACTTCACAGCTGATTTTACTGGAAACATGATTTTAAAGAGGGTGATAGGACTTTTAAAAATTGCTGTAGATATATTATGCCTCCTCTTTCAATTACAGCATGTTTGTGATAGTTCAAAAAGCCATCAATGCCTCAGAACCACTAATAAATTCTAGGCACATCTCCAACACAGGATGCCTTCGAATGCCTTTGCAGCTAATTCTTGTTGCCCTAAATGCCATTTCCTCCAATTTGTTCTATATGAAGAGCTTAATTGGTTCCAATATGAACATCAAGGACTCCATGGATTCAGATGAGATGCTCCAAGTGCCTCAACAGCTACTGCTGCTCTTCCAGAGGCAGTTAATCCATTAAAGCCTTTAATAAATGGACATTCTTAGTCTCAGAGAGCTGTCTAAAATCACAGTATTTACACAGTATTTCCTAGGAGATAAATTCTCAAAAATTGTGAAGAAAAACCTCATGCCTCAGCCATCATTCTTGAATGTCCTGTCTGTCTACAGTGCATCACAATTTAAAGAGAGTTCTGCACGAACTCTTCAAACCCCTTCCTACTACTTTTCTTTTTTTTTAAATTATTATTAAATCCATGATAAATATCAGTGTTTAAATTAAACTATCTTAAAGTTACCTGCTATAAAAGTCAGGCCTTTGAACAGTAACGCTGATTTTATTTTGAAGAATGTCAGGCCTTTGACTGCCATGAGAAGTCACATTATAGTTTTACTATCTTAGGAACAAAAAAACATTCCTCATTAAAGTTATTACCAATTATTCCTAATGTGCAAAACCAGAACGCATATAAATCCTATCCAAGGTCAGAAAAGCAAAGTTCTTTGCCAACACTCACAACTAACTATTAGGCCCCCTTCTTACAATGAAAAATTCTCTAAGCCAAACTGAAAACTTGGTCTCTTCAGTCAGAGGACAAGGCTTCCAAAAAATCCAGATAAAAAGACTGTTTTCAAAACATTTGTGTTCTGATTAAAGAGGCTGTGAAAACTGTTCCACCAGAGGAGCTTAAATTAAGACGAACTACACCAGCGTATGTGTACTGGCTACCCGGTACACAAGAGATGTAAGAAACTGTGGGACATAAACAGCAGTTACTTAAAAGCAAGCCAACATTAGTGGGGATCAAAAATACCTGAAGACCAGCTTTACAAACCCTTCTGAAAAGCGTTATAAAGAGCAGCTAGGAAGAACAAAAAGCACAGGTGTTAAGACCCTTCTAAACAGGCACATGGGTAGCAGAAGTTGCTTTAATTTAACATACAAAAGTTGCATTAAAGCAGAAAACAACCTTTTCAAAATTTCTAGGTTCTTTTTACCATACCATTTCTCCTCAACAACTAAGGACTCTCAAAAATATTCAAATAACTTTTCAAATAGAAAAAAATAATTATGAGAACTCTTAATTCTACTTACTTGGGATCTGGCGGTCCATCTGACAGGGGCTTCATGGAGAGTTTACACAGTGACCTGAATACAAGGAAGGCATCCTTTTGTAAAATGTGGGAAAACTTAGCACCAGGGGTAGGTCCTGAAGAATTTCCAGATTCCTAAAGAAGTTAACATATTTCAGTATTCCATTTTGCATTAGCAGGGTGTGTAGGGAAATCCCCACCTCCTAGCAACAAGAAGTTAACATACTATACAAACATAACCAATTCACTACAGCTTTATGGTCTCAAGACTAAGCTAAACCAGTCCAGTTAAAATGCACATGCTCACTAATAAACTGCCACCTCGGTAAAATTCAGAATTAATTAAAGACTGTCAAGAAATTAGGTAGGTCAAATTTAAGTAAGGTAACTTGCAGTCAGTTGCCTTCAGGTGTTTTCAGTGGGTAACTAGTTTAAAAAAAAAACAACACCCCAAACACAACACCTTGACATTTTAATAGAATGGGAGTAATTAAACATCTGTGACAAGATACATTTGCTAGAATTTCCATGGTACAATAATCACCCTTATTACTAAGATCTTGCAACTCCGTGTTGCCGTGTAAGAAGCGTTTAATGTTAATCTTCTATGGTATGGCGTATGTGACCACAGCTTCCACAGTTTCAAATCTATTATTCCCAAACCTCATTACCCACTGAACTTTGATTGCAGATAACCTCTGTCAGTTGATAGCTCATTCATGTAGATATCCAACATAACAGAGGAAGCATTTTCACATCTTTTTTTGTTAAGGAAAATCAAAACCTCTCAGACATGCCAATTTTTATCTGAAACCACTGAAATAAGGTCATACTATAGGCTTGAAATTTCTATTTATCATTTGAAAAAACACACTAAAATTATACAAGTATGTCTATAGTTTCCAGGAGCACTTGAAAAACAGGGAACTGAAAATACACTAGAATAAAAAGTGCATCAAATGCAAAATCACAAAAAATTAATTTGAATGGTGCATTAAAATAGAATAATACTTAGAACATAGCTTATTACCTGAAAGTCATCTGAACAACTTCTCTTATATTATTACACTAAACAGTCTGCACAAGTGTGTGTGCAACATGTGAAGTATATTACTTTTTCATTTTTTTTTTCCTGTATTTCCTAATTTATTACTGCCTGTACCTGAGTATCGTTGGAAGAGACAGATAATCTGTCATCAGGTAAAGATGGTGTGTAAGCAACAGAAATTGGAGTCCCTGGAATTCCATTTGCCTGAATGTTTTCACTGTCGCTGCCATCCTCTAACGTAACAATTGTCCCATCACCACTTGCATTTTCAGCAGTCCCTTCCACATCTATCAGAAAAGATATAAAAATTACAAATAAGTACTGCATAAGAATGCAAATTAAAAAATGCTTTTAAATCTGATGTTTAAAAATTAAAACAATCATAAGCAAGGATGAGCCTAAGGCAAAATTCAATCATAAGCAAGGATGAGCCTAAGGCAAAATTCATATTGTATTATATACCTTAAAAAAATTCCAAATACTCTTAAGTCCTACTAATGAAAATTACAATTAAAAATACTTAAAACTTTACAACCACTCTGCCAAATTTCCAAGAAGTTTTGGGGTGAGGGGAAGAGAGGTAAGTCACTGAGTTGATATACACATTCCAGAAAACTGAAAAATGTAGTGCTGCACTGCTACTACAGAGCCAGACCCATTTGTGGAGAGATTATGTGGTAACAAAAGATAATATTAATAATAACAACAACAACAACAACCACCCTAATCAGAATTTGTATTTTAAAAACGTTTGTCTCAAATATAAGGAGTGTCTAAATCTTCTCCATGTTACTGCTAACTACTGCACGGCTAAGGTCAAACAAATGAAAGCGTTTTCTTCTGCATATAAGTGTTATTTACATAATCACATATTTTAATTAAATATTCAGAAGTGTTAGATTTATTTTAATGCAACGATTCAGACTGCAGTTGCTGTTGACTGGACAAATATTAATATAATACCTCCAACTACTATGTTCACCATTTCCTGCACAATACTTTCTACAATTTCTTGTGCCTTCTCTTCACACTCATTGCTTTCACCATCATATGTTCCTCCATCAGCTTTAGAAAGACCTTTAAAAAGAAAAGCCCAAACACATAATGAGAAACTTGGAGATTAAGGAGATAATTTTACTTGAATTTAGTATTTAAAATTAAATTACAGATCTATTAATAGGAGACTGTATGTTTTTAAAAAACCCAACATGTTTGGATGCTTTGAAAACACTATTTGCAATACATAAGTATTCCAGCATTTAACCTGTAAATGGTAATTAATCAACAAACCTATACCACCAAAAGACATCAATTTTGTACATTCACATACATTAAACACTGAAAACTTACTGGTATTGAGACTCTATTCTCAAATACTGATATAATATTACATAGGTGCAAAGAGAAACCTTTGCTACAGCGACTACAAGCGCATGCAGGATTGAAGGATACTTGTGATAAAGTTTAACAGTGGCAACAAGGACAACAGGCACTTCTGCATTAGTCAACTATTTGAAAATTTATGGCCAACTCCAGATTTTGGAGAGGTAAAATAAGAAAATCCTCAGGCCTTTCTTTCTACAGACCATTTCCCTCCCTCCATGAAACAGAAATACACACTGATTACTTTCTGCTGCTGTGGCTTGGTCAGCTTCTGTCTGTTCATTTTCAGCACTAGAAAGATCAGATCCATTTTCTGCCTCTATATCTTCTTGAAGGTTCTTGTCCACATCATTTGTGCTGTGGTCAAGCTCTCTCTCATGTTCTTTGGACAGCTGATCAGTCTGTGTTGGAATATGTCTCAATTGAGGTGACTCAGGCTCATGATGGCTTACTGGAGACTGCTGTAGATGATGTTGCTGTCTGTGTCTTTCCTTTTCCATCTGTTTGGCTTCCTGAAGCTACAAAGACATTGCAATCACACAATTTTCACTACCAAAACAATGAACTCTATACATATTGTATGCATTATTTTATAAACATGAAATCTCTATTGTCTCAGCTTACACAGTGCCTTCCTAAAGCTGTAAAAGTTTAAGAAAATACATCATTATAAATTATTTTAACATTACAGGATAAATCTTTGTGAGAGGGCTGCTTCCAAACTATGCTCACTGCACTTAACCATACCTTCACTGTGGAAGAGCAATGACTAAACTACACATGTTGTCTGCCTGCACTGAGAAAGTTCAACCACTAGATGTGACAATATACAAGGGCTGCATGGAGAAACATCAAAGCAGCTTTTATTCTTTTTTTTGAAAGCTCTCACAAAGAGAAACACATTGGAGAACTCAGGAGTCTTCTGGTATCCCACAAGCATGTGGTATTAAGGGAAAAACTAAAAAATCCAAAAAACCCCAAAACTCCAAAACCAGAAATGTGAGTTAAAACTTAAAGAAGCAGAACTTCCAAAACACTATAGAATAGAGATCCTCAGTAAGATATGATCATGGGTAAAACTGTAAGACACAGACTATCTTAGTTTCATAGTTCTTTGACCTGGAATCCCTGGAAAGGGAACAATTTCCGTAACTTGTCTAATGGCTGTTGTCTGAATCCATTAAAGTCAGACCAAAGTAGGGTGTCCATTGAGGGGATGCTCTAAGAGCCTGCATTCTATCCCTGCACAGGCCAGTGTTTATTAAAAGTTTTATAACTTTTTAACTGTTATTTTCACTACTATGATCTCAACTCTTTATTCTTCCACTTAAACCTTTCTGTGCTGCATCTTTTGGTGTGCTACAGATTCCTGAGTAGGTACTACCTTCCAAATTACAGCTCAAATAATTCCTTCCAGCACTTGTTAGCAGTCATATTAAAATAATTGCCATGATTGTGCAAAACAAGTAGAACTGTTTATCAACTTGTATAAAGACCAGACTTATCATCTGGCAAAACTGAAGCCTTCCAGTGTAGTATAAGAATCGTCATCATCATCCTCTTCTACATTAATGTCCTTAAAAGGTCAGTAACTGCACAGATTTCTCAAAGCACTCAGGAAATGCATGGCTTTTGACATGAAATCATAGAAGTAATGTCTCATAGATCTCTGACTGTGATGTATCATGTACCAATGGGCAGCTGCTTCTGAGAGAACGGCAAGTAAGAAAGTACTACATAATTTTAGAGAATACTTAAGAGTTTTTAATAATACAGCAGAATTACTTGTACAAGTAGCTAGACATTCAAACAGTTCTCAAATCTGGGCATCTTTTTCTTGTTTGGATTTTGTCTTGGTTTGTTGTTGGCTTGAGTTTTTGGTTTGGTTTTTAAATAGGAATTAGGCCAATTACTTTGTTTTATTGATCTTTATCACCATTCATGGGGCATATGCTGGGGTCCCTGCTGACAACTCACAACAGTAATTTCAGTGATAAACATCTGTTAGTGACTACTACACATTAAAATGTTAAAAAATGGAAATGATTACATGACTGGAAAGTTGGGGGGGGTTAATCATGGCTTCTTTGGTGTTACCATCACAACAACATTGGAGCATTTCACTAACACTAAAGTACTCCATACACACTCTCTCCTATGTCGGAAGTGTGGCACCTCTTGACAGCCTGACAATAGAAACTGAAGTTGAATACATCCATTAAATATAGAGAAGTTTTAAATCCTATACACTACCACCATTCCCCCAGACCCACATTTCACACCTCTTGCAGAGTGCAAAGCAAAGAAAAAAAAAAAGAACACTGTAAGATACCAGATTCTTTTTTATTATTATTATTCTTTTAAAAGCACACGTTGAAAAGACTGAACGGTTTAATAATGACAAAACAAATCTCTCAAGCTGGTTTGCTTTTAAGAGCTAGCTTCTATGTAAAGATAATGAGATACTCACTGCTTGATTTTCCATACGTGCAAAAATGACATTCAGCATTTGTGTTAGAGTGGCCTTGGCTGTGGTTTGATTTATGAGGTTTTTGCTTGCTAGATAGATATTGTAACATGTTCTTACAGCCTGTAGTACTGTTCCTTCGTGGATTTCTATGTGTTGAGATGTTACTGCAGTGAGCAAAGCCTGAATACACAAACACAAAACTTTTTGTATCAATCAAATAGTTTCCAAATGAACATAAACACTGGATTACTTTTAAAATACAGCTAAGTACACATCTTGAACTGCAGTGCTTACATAATCTTGCAGACTTATCAGAACATCACACATACCAGTTACAGGAAAGTGTTTTTTAATCAACATATCTAGGAAATATGTGTTTCATAGCATATAACAGCAAGAAGTAACCAACAGTTATCAGACAGTAGTTAATAAAAGTCATCCTAGAATTTTCTAGACACAAAACATGAACAACAAACTACCCATTCAAATCTGGAAAGCATTTCAAAGCGTCAAACAGCTGTTTTACAAAAAAATGTAAATATGAAGAACAAGGACTGAGTGTGACTTTCTGTAGCTATAAGTGGGACAATGACCCTTTCTAAACACTCTTTGGTTAGATGCTAGAATACTGTGGTGCTCCTCTTTGTACAAATTAACTCTTTTTCCATTTCAGCTAGTGTTTGCTTCTTTAAAAAAAAAAAAAAACACAAAAAACCAACCCAGAACCCAGGCAAATAAGCCTCTGAAAGATAAGGTAACACAGAAGTAAGGAACACGTTATATTTACATGTGGTAGAGGCAGGCTGGATTAAAGAGCAGAAATAGAGGCAGATGAAAGCTGTGTCTTCACTAGGAGTGAAGGCACTGTCAGAGGTGCATGTTGGAGAGTGGAAGGAAAAGGGAAGGGCCTGGTCTGCAACAGAAACCTGTTTACACTGACACATTGTACTCCAGTTGACTAAATCAGGGAATTTTACACATTAACGACTCTGACAAAGTTAATGACTTAATGGGACATTTAGGGCAAATAAGAACGAACTAGAAGCACTGGAAAGTTTCCCTTAGTTAAAAACAAAAGTTATTTTAAGCACTGTGTAATTTCTTTCATTAAAACATGCCTCATTTTTCTTACTGACATTGTCAGTGCCTCTGCCCACACGTCACCAACAAGTGGACAAAGAGTGTTCATTGTTCACTCAAATCACTGTACAACTTAACAGGAAAATCAACAAAAATCAACAACCCATCTCACTGAGCTGCTGCTGAAGAGGTCTAAATAAGTAGTTCACTTAAGGGCCCTTCTTATTTTACCTGTGGTGCCTCAGTTCTCTCGTCAGTGAGCACAGGAGTGTTCATATATGGATGACTGTACTTACATTTCTTACTGAGAGTATACATTTTTATCTGCATGACCACTAAACAGCATCTCATGCTACAAAGAAGTACTCCCTAAATGCCCATTAGAAGTTTAGTTTATGTAAAAATAAAATACAAAATACCTCCCACCCAATGAACTGAAGAAATGACAGAGTTAGACAAACTGCAGATAACTGGCCTGGTAATAATACTCTTTTTTTTTTTCCTCCCAAAATTCAGTTTACATGTCATCAGCTTTCTAAAATCAGGAAGTGCTAAGCTGAAATTCATACCACTATCCTTAATTCACCTCCCCGCTCTGCGCAGGGATTCAGTACCTCCACAGAACTTATCAATACCCTGCTCTTGCCAATGGAAACATCATGCAGGGAAGAGGACATAGAAAAGCTGTAACAAAGTCCAGTAACTTATCTGAATGGAGACCAGTGATAAGTGGTGTCCCTCAGGGTCTGTACCGGGACCAGTGCTGTTTAACATTTTCAGTGATATGGCCAGAGTGGCAAATCTGCAGATGACACCAAGCTGTGTGGTATGGTTGATGTGCCTGAGGGATGGGATGTCAGCCAGAGGGGCCCTAACAAGTTTGGAGTGGGCTCATGTGGACCCCAATGAGGTTCAACAAGGCCAAGTGCCTTCTTTAACAGAATGAACCTCAAAGAACTTTGTCTACAAAGTTAGTTTAAAAAATAAAATGAGTAACTCCTGAAAACAAGCCAAACTGGTGGAGCCCAGGCATAAACAGACAAATACTTTTTCCAAAGCCCAACTGTTTCTGTCTAAATACAGTAAGTATTTAGCGTTAGTTAAGATTTCTTTCACCCAATACCAAAAAGGTAACAGAAACACATACACTTAACAATACCTCAGTTTAAGAAACACCCAAAATTTCTTGCTTGGAAGAGAAGGTCTCTTGCTGCCTAGCATTCAGGACACTGATGAAGGGGAGGGCACAGCCACAGCTTCTCCAGGCAACCTGTGCCAGTGTCTCACCACCCTCATTGTAAAAAAATGTCTTCCTTATAGGTAAACCTACTTTCTTTCAGCTTAAAGCCACTACCCTTTGTCCTGTCACTCTTCGCCGCTGCGAACAGTCCCTCTCCAGCTGTCTTGTAGGCCTCCTTTAGGTATAATAGGAGACAATGTCTAATAGCAGAATAAGGTGACAAGACTATGGATGGATTATGAGATCTTTTGTTTTAATTGGCTTGACAGCCTGAATTTCAAAGTTGCCTCAATATGCTTGTTATGACTACTAGAACTTGGTTCTTTTCACACCACCTGATAAGGGGGTGTGGAGGCAAAGAAATGTTTACACACACACCTCCTTAACATATTAATCCAAATTACAACAACTTCTATGCAGACTGAAAAATTAGTCTTTCCAGCAGGGCATCTCCTTGCAGATATTAAAGAGTTTAACTTGGCTGTGGAGGTCCTGACAGTCAGTTCTTTGGGTTTCTTTCCCTCCCAGGCACTAGAGACAGCAAACCCTAATGACTACTAGACACGTTTCTAAACTGATAAGCATTTAACTTTGATATTTTGCTAATATGTTTCATATTCCTTCCAATTCAGAGCCATCCTCAGGCTATTTGTCATGCTCACTTCATGCCTCCCATTTCTCCTCCTCTACTATCACAATTTAGCAGGAATACGTGAACAAGCACAAGGCAAGAACTATTTTACAAGTGCTTTCTGAGAACATCCTTCCCTCTTGGCAGCTTCCATTTAGGGCTCAATGCAACAGCACGCACCAATATCCTCTCACTCTGTAGCACAAAACACTACATCATTACCACAACTGGCATGACAGTTAAACCCCAAGAAACCACAGGTCACAATCAGAAGTGGCAACCCTGCTGCTCTGAAACCCTTGTCAACTCAGATGTTAGAAAACTAATCCTTCCCTTTCTCACTTTATCAGTTTTCAACAGATTAATCCCCAACTTTACTCTGTGGTCAAACAGCTACTAGATGCAATGCAAGGAGGAAGACAAGGGAGAGAGATGAGTAGAAGGCTCCCTTCAGTACCTGAAGGGGACCTACAGGAAAGCTGGGAAGGGACTGCCTGTAACGTGTAGCAATAGGAGGAGAGGCAATGGTTTTAAACTAGAGCAGGGTAGGTTTAGTTCAGACATTAGGAGGAAGTTCTTTGCTCTGAGGGTGGTGTAACACTGGAACAGGTTGCCCAGAAGTGGTAGAGGCCCCATCCCTAAAGACATTCAAAGTCAGGCTTGACGAACCTCTGAGCAACCTGATCTAGTTAAAGGTGTCCCTATTTACTGCAGGGGGGTTGATCTAGATGACCTAAAGGTCTCTTCCAACCTAATACATTCTATGATTTTAAGACAACCACCTCAGCAACACTCCTCAGTTAAGCAGGATTACACAAAGTCTCAATAGTTGATTCAGAGAGAGTATTACATGCATGTCAGGACAAGGGATGGGGTAGGACAACATCTGTGAGAAAAAAGCCTCTGCAGAGGTACGAACAGCTAGCTACTGCAGTGGCTCTATTGACTATGGAGTCCCAAGCATTAGGTTGCTCTTTTCTACCATGGTAAAGATTTGCTGTTCAAGGCTGTTTGTAGCTGAGTTCCCACTCCTTCTGGTCACACTTAGCTCATCTGTTTTCATCCAATATCTTCAGTAAAACCTAAAGGGAGATGATTTTTTTAAAAAAAGCAAAATAAAAAAGCCGATTTTTCTGTACTCCTTCCCTTTGCTGTTCTTCAGGCACAGAAAGAAACCTTTATAAAAAGCCTGTTAGCACTCCTACATTATCCTTGAAGTCCTTACGCAAAAGCTTTGTCACAAAGCCTGCAAAAATACCAACAGCCATTGAGCCTTCCTTGTCCTGAAACTTCTCCGTATCATCCTGACTGAAGACTGTTTCCTATTCCTTGCAGTCCTTCACACCTATTGCTCTGCATTTGAGAAAGACCCAGCTGCTCTGTGCTTCTACCTAGTTACTATAAAGCAAGCTTATTTGTTTTTACAAGCAACCATCAGCTGGATTTGGGAAAGGAGAAAAATCTTCAGGGTCATTTCTCAAGTTAAAGATTACTGCATCTTTGTATGACACCCATAGTTACCCTGAAGCATGTTTGCCTATTTAGTGTATTTCCTATTGTGTAAAATGAGGTACTGGAATAGTACAGGAAGTATCTTGATTTGTGAGACAAATGGACACTGGTCATACTGACACCGTGACAGGCTGTAAAAAGACATACAGGAATCGACCTTATGAACAGTCTGTTGCACATGGAAGACTCCAAAAGTGGTCACTAAAATAACATTCAACTTTTCAAACTACAACTGTCGAGGACTTAGTAACTGTTGTTTGCTGAACACGAGCAAGTTAAGCTGTAACAGCACCTCTGCACTAAGAAATGCTTACTGTACAGCAGTCCAAGGAAAGAAAACATCAATGAGGATAAACAGTTGATCCCATGTCCCACCCTTCTTCCTCATCTCTAATCTGTTTTTATAGATTCAAAAAACTTAGTATTATTTTTGTCGTAATTGTAGTTGTTTAGGAACAGAAAGGCCAGACAGAAATGTAAACAGAACTTCAACCAAAACCTCTCCAGGTGTCAACAGGTAGTTCACACTCACACTACAAATGCCACAGTACCCCTAGCAGAGCAAGCCTGACTGGCAAAATCAGGTTCAAGGGAGGCTGAATTAAACATAATTTGAATACACAATTTTCCATGGCAGCAGTAGCCTTATCACTTGATTTTATATACCTGCCCCAACAATCTCCACCATAACAGAACAAGAACTTGCATGACTTCCCATCAAAATTATACTAAATCAAAGTAAACTACAAGTGGAAGGAAAGAAAACACCAGTTTCCCAGTCTGGTTTATCACAGAACAAAGCGATTACAGAGATGGGACCATGCAAGCAGAAAAGTTAAAACTGGCCACCAACTATGTGAACTACCATCAGACACACCTCTAAGCTGAGATACCTAACAAGAGGTAAATTACACTCCTCAGTCTCAGCAAGATTATTTCCTTGGTAGTCAGCAGAAAGGTATTTTCAGAACACCTGAACAGTCACTCCAGTTGCTGGGAACCTGCTTAAGATGATTTCACCACTGGAATGTCACTTAGTAATTAGCAAACAGCACCACGTGTTAACTCTTAGTCAAGGCTGGCTCCCAGATCTTAGACTGAGGGCAGCACACAATGTGAAGGCCATCCATTCAGCTCCCAGAACAGATAGCCCTCCAGGGAGAAAGGTGTCTGAGTGATCAAGTTTCTCAGATGTTACTGTGGTGCTGGTGATGCAGTTGCCCTGTGAGAGAACTGCTCGTGTTCTGAGCAACAGCCTGGGAGTCCCAGAACTGGAAGTGGGAGATCCAGGTCTCCTGCCTTGTATCTTCCTGATGGAATTAAAATTATACAGAGAACATACTTACTAATCACCAGAACCACAGAAAAGTTTAAAAAGAAATGTGATTCACCCTTCATATCATACTGAAGAAGTGGGGTCCACACTCAGCCCAGAACTGAAGAGTTATGAAGCCTTAGAGAATCCAACTGACTTGGCAGTTTCATTATTACCCCATAGTCAAACCTTCTGGTCTTTGCTAAGGTTTCTATTTTGGCTGTTTTTTGTAGTGTCTTGTATAGAACGCTGGACAAGCACGGTGTCACAACCAAACCAGTACTCTCCACTTTCCCAGGCATTCCAACATGGCAATTAGCTAAGTCAGTCAAAAACATGAAGCCACTAAATGAATTTACACACTTAATGCCCTTCACAATTGCTGAAGAATTTACTTTCTCAACTATTTTCTTGGACAGAAGGAATTTCAGCTCACAGATACCCCCTATCAGGCAGGACATTAATTATCTTGACCAAGGGCACACAGGACCTTGTATCTCAGAGAACATACAATGGCTTCAGCATCAACAAAAACTTCCCTCTTGCAAGATGAAAAATGTCCTAAAAGCTCCACCAAAGCAACACGACAAACCTGACACCAGCAGCACAAACCAACATTTGTAACTGTCCACGGAGAATTTCAGTGTTAAGAAAGGAGAAGATTCGAGCTATGAAAAGAATTAAAAGAACAAAATACCTTCTTTGCATTAAAACAAGTAAACATGATCTGCAAGACATGTCAACACCTCATAACATACATATACAAAAATATGAGGTAACAACTACTCCATTCTTCATAACTAATTTGAACTGTATTCTTCACTACTGATGATGACCACAACCATGTGAAGACTACTGCTAAATGGAGGAAAGTATGGTATTCACAGTAGATGGCTAAGTTCTGTAAGTTGGCATAAAAGTTTCCCATAATAAATATGCATAATTAATAAGTGGAACCAGAAAACTTCTCAAGTTCCCCAGAACCACTTATTTGTACAAACTCCCATCTGCAATGCTTATATAAGCTATGGAAAGAAACTCCAGACTTCCTTCAAACAAAAGTCTGTGACAGAGCAGCACAAAGCTACCGTGGTAATGCCTGACTGCCAGGTCTAATTGCAATCCATAAAATAATTCCAAAATGGATTTTAAAATCTGGTGCTTAATTATCATCTTCCTCACTGGGAATGCAGGATTATTTGACAGTAATTCCTCACAATTAGAGAGCTCTACTGATCTGCTGTGAACAAAATTTCACCCAGTGGTCTGTGCACAAGATTCCAGGAATTCACCCAAAACACAGTGAGAGTGAATAGGGAAAGGACAGACAGTTTCCATCTCAAAGAAACAAGATCAGGAAAATATTTTAAAATTACTGTTACATTTAAAATAAAACATTTCTGCCTTTGACCTCTGAGGCCACAAATGTCTTCTTGCTGCCACCACTACAAATACTGGAAGTATTATTTGCGTTACCTTTATTATTTGTAGCTGAACTCCTTCGTCTGTTTGAGGCCCCTGAAAACAGCCACATATTGTCTCAATAATTCTATCAATTAATTTTTTGCCTGGAGCAGTACTGTCTGGAGCATTCCCCGTCAAGTGCCCATATGCTATAAGTTTCTGGAGAGGAGAAAAAAAACACACACATAAATAAGAACTTAAAAAGTAAGTCATTTTTTTGTTGTAATAAAGAAATTAACTTGATAGCTCTAACTTGTGTACATTTTACCCCAAGTCCAATAAAACATCAAGGATTTTTAAAAAATATCCTCCAGATTTATTAAATTTTCACTCAGCAACTGCAATGCAAAGTTTTTCACTGAGCTCAACACCAAAACTCTTGTACATCAGTTAATGATTTAAAACAAGCAGGATTCTACAGGATTCTAAAAACTAATTCTGAACACACCAGTCTGTAAATGTTGTCAGCACACAGATGTTTTTAATACCAGATAAGCCAGCTGCAAATTATTTCTATTTAAGCAACTTCCTAGTCTTCTGGTTTAAGCATTCTATTATCTCCTTCTCCCTCTGATAGTCTGAAATGGAATTTACTACAAAATTTTAAAAAATCCTCTTCCAAACACTTCAGGTATGAGTGTATTTGTGTATTTCCATGGTGCACCTACTTAAACACCGAGTAGCAAAGCATCATCCTGCGACAGCGTGCCAGGCCTGGATGTGCCTGACAACACAAACACGTTAATTGAGTTCACTGCTGGGCCACTCAGGAGAAGGCAATGGCTAAATTCCATGCTGCAGAATCTGTTTCAAACATGTTACAGGAGCCTATGAGCTTACAGAGACTAAACATCTCCAATGGAAAATATTTGACTGCAATTACAAAGTGGATAAAACACATTTGATAATGCTGTACCTGCTGTGTTAGTTCAACACGTAGATCTACACATGAAAATAGGTAGCTGTACACTAAGATAATAAAACTGATCCAAGCGTGTAACTGTTGTATTGAGTACACAAAGGAATAAATGCACTGCATAATAAATAAACATACATTGACCTTTTGTGAGAAATACATTCAATTTGCTTGTGTGTGTGGTAAAGTAAAATAATAGAAAAACAATGATAGGGTTTGTTATATACAACTGCAGTTCCCCTCCAAACCAACAGGAAGTTATAGCTGTCAGTTCAATCAACGTCATACAGACCTGTAAACAATCGAGGGATGTACTGACAATCCTGGGGCACTTCGACTGGCATGCCAGTTCAAATGGTAGGAAGTATTTGTCCGCTTCAATGAAGCTTGTCTTTGATTTCACAGGTGGAAGAGTGCTTGAACCAGGCTTTGCTTCTCCATGAGGGGGACTAAACAGAATGACTGTGTTAGAATGCTCGAAGTGATCACACAAACAGTTCTCACCCACCACGATGCTCATGAGCATAAAATAAAATATCAAGAAAATCAACATTAGGAAAGAGTACCTTCCACAGAGTAACATGGTAATATGGTCATATAAATATCATCACTATGGTAAGATGGTCATTAAATATTCTTAACTAATTTATACTTTATCCTTCTCCGTTATGGATCAGGCAAATCGACCTATTTGCACACTAAGTACATAGTCAGTGGTCCCTGACAGTTTGAAGGCATAAAGACTTGTTTCCTCTGAAAACAGGAAAAGATTCCCCTTCCTTGGTTGGTGAAGGAACAGGGAAAATCCATTCAATATAATTTCCACATTAAATGACAACTCCGGAAGAAACTGCATCTGTTACTACCAGAACAGATGAAAATGCAGCTTGAAAAAAATTTTCATGACTCTGAGAGTTAAGAACAACTCAACTACATGATATGAGTTTGGTTCAGTACTTTAGAGAAAGTACATCTAATTCTGGAGATTAAATCATATCTGATCTTCAATCCCTGACACACTCAGGGGAAAAAAACCCAAACAAAAACCACCAACAAAAATAAAACCCAAACCTTTGCTCTATCTGTGCTTCAGATGGCACCACAGAATTTAAGTTCAGTGGTTATGAATGTATCTCCTGGGCAATGTATCTAAAATGACTAACTGTACAAAAACTGAGAATATTAGTAACTGTTGAAGTCTTACTGCTTACAGCCCTTTTAGAAAGGGCATGCTTATCAATCCCTAGAACAATTAAGAATGAGTAATTTTTCCTTAATCTGTGTGCATCAACCTAGCTTGCCTTTGACTCAAAGCAAGATGTTGAGATTTTTTCAATTCACAGAACACCTCACCATCTTTATATAAAGGATTCCTGACCTTTTCTGTGTACACATATCTTTACATAAAAGGTAAACTGCACCATCTTACACAGTCTTGATAAATGGTGTATATATATAAAAAAGAACATAACTTTGTATTCTGTGATGATGAAATACAGAAGTTCCTGCTGTAATTCAAATATATCTTTACAGAACAACTGATTGCAAATCCAGGCCCCATGCATTTGCTGGAAATTAAATTAGATGCTTCAAGTAATGCAGATGGCAGAAAATAGATGTTTTTCATGTTGCTGAGGTAGAAGAATGAACTGTTGAAGAGTTTACTATCAATCCAAAGAATGAATGTAGGCCCATGCATCACAGAAAGCCTTAAGCTAACCAATACAACAAATTATTAGCTTCAGCCTTTCAAAGAACAAGCTGAATTTTCCTTGAGAAGATGGTCTGGTGCCACATTTCAACAGTTAGGCTGCTTAAAAAGGACACAAAGTCCAATAGTAAATAATTAGTGTTAAGATCCTTCTTTCTGCTAAATAACTTTTTTTTTTTTTTGGAGGGTTTAAGGATTTCTTCCAACCTTTTGTTTTTTAAATTCCCCTAGAGTACAGGAAAGGTTTTTATGTTGGATGCATAAAAGCTTTTCTCTGAGGAATGGAAGAGTGGTATCTCTTGCTTACGTCTTATGACAAGACTGTTCTTCATCTAGTGGTTATGTCTATTGAAACCATTGAAATTAGGTTAAAAAAGCAGTTCAGAAATAAAATCAGAATTTTTCAGAAACAAGGAGCACACCATAATGCAATTCCAAAAAAAGAAGAACCTATGCCACAGCAAACAACTGCAAAAGCCTGAAGCTTTTCTTAATTGAAAGCTATTTATAATGCCCAAAATAATATATATAGAAGATGATGCTCCATTTGTCTCTGGAAAGATAATGCAATACGTTCATCACTTTGCTGCTGATGGAAGGGAAGGGGATAGTAGGGCACAAAAGATTTTTTCTTCTTGTCAGCAAAGAAATTCCTTCAGTTGACTGGGTTTTTTTGTTTGTTGGGGGTTTTTGGGAATTTGGATGGGGTTTTTTGGGGGTTGGGGGTGGTGTTTGTTTGGGTTTTGTTTGTTTTTTGTTTTATTTTCCCAACACTCAATAAACCCAGAAACTGTTCCTTAAATAACTTTCTTTCACCCAGGGATCTACCAAGCATGCAAATTATGAATTATGCTGATATTTATCAGCCATAGAAACAGGCTAAGGTATGTAGCAAACAATGAATTTTTAAAATTATTTCGGCAGCTTTTGCTGCGCAGTGGTTACATAAATCAGCCTGTCCTTTTCCATTCCATTCCTCTCTGCCCCACTACCAACCACCAGTTCTGTTTAAAAATGAAACAATCAACAAAACAAAAGAATCAGCTTTCCATGCACAATTTCTGGGAGGTGGAAATAAGCTGTTTTTCAAGGCTTTCCAGGTTAACTGTAAGATCAGTTTCCTTGAACACAGACTGGAAAAATGTTAAGAATTATTGTAAGAAGTCCTTTGTTAGGATATTCAAATATTAATTACAGAAATAAGAAACTGTAAATAATGTGATGAACTAAGAGGATTATCTATTCTAAGGCCTAGAGAAAAAGTATTTTCTACTGCATCTAAAAAATTTGGCTCTACAGTAAGAACAGTGTCATCGCTTCCAAGTCCAGCAACGTCTTCATAGCCTCAGAAGGCTAGGAACAGAAGAGAGACAGCACTGAAGAAAAGAAACCAAAACCTATTTAGAAAATGTACATAGGTAAGGCATACACATTCTACCCCAAAAATCTCAACTTCTGATATTAATTGAACGGAGTTTAAGCACCCAAAGTTCAGAAGCAGATGAACCATGCTTGTATGAATTATTATAATTCAGCACTCTTATTAGTTTTAGCATGGTATTTAACTATAGGATCAGATATTACTTTTCCCTGTTTGGTGCCCAGAACAAATATTCCTCAAAGAATATTTAACATTCAGCATTTTTTACTTATAAAGCTTCATCATGTGGATTTCTGCTTTATTTATACTATCATAAGTAAAACCTGTTATAAAACCACATCACTACTTTCTGCCTGAGACTGTCTTGTGGTGCTCAGTGCAACATTTACTGAACAACACAATAAAATTTTATTTTACAACCTTACTATGAGCTGGTGCAAACTGAAGTAGAGCAACTCAGTCAGATGCATCCGCTGATTTTTCTGTGCCAAATTTGAAAAGTTACGAGACTGAATTGCTCAGCATATTTGCTATTCCATTGTCCTTTACATCTTCTAAAACAAAAGTTCACCCTGGCTTCCTTTCTGGCTAGAATTGCTTATATTTTTCAAAGCAAAACTTGTAGCTTCCAGCTCAAATACTCAGGAGACAAAGCAGAAATTATTAGCAGGTATTTTGACAGCAGCGGTTTAAATGATTTGCCTAACCCAGAAATTCAGTTACTGGGCAGAATGCAGGCCCCAAGCAGTGCTCATCTGCTTAAGCCATAAGAACACTTTCATCATCAGTTTCACCCACTGATCCAATTCCTTCGACAAGTGGTATAAACAGTCTTCACCACACAGCCCTGACTCATGGTTAGCAACCTACACTGAATGAGGAAGAAGATCCTGTAGATCATACAATTAAATACTAATAATGGATTCCACAGTTTACTAATGCTAAACAATTTACTTGTAGCTAGTAGAAGAGTGCTGAACGTCAATTTTGGCTTCTACCTTCACTTTGTAGAAGTCTCCAGAAATCTACACCTATTCCCTAGCAAGGTCCTTTCCAGACATCAGCTTTTCAAACTACACTAGTTTTCCCTACCCCCAACCAGCTCCCCTTGCTCACTGACAGTTCAAGTATTTTTATTTGCATTCCAAAAATCCCCTCCTTTGAAGCCACTTCAAGAGCCTTTTCTCCTCAGACCCCTTCACCCATACTGTGTCTTTCTGTGCCCCCCAGAAACAGCTGTTCTGATCTTGCTCCCCATTGCTACCCTGCCTGGGCAGATAACGTAGGGCTCTAAGCAATCTTCTGCCTCTGCTCAGGCCCATGCCTTGCACCACAACAGCCAGCCACACAAGCTGCATTTGTAGCACGTTTTCAGATACCAGCAACCTACAAAATACATTGGGAACAGTTTTCAGCGAGAGCCCGCACTCCCCGTGCAGAGTAAGTATGGCACACATCTTAGGAAGTTAAAAGCACTGCTTTAATATGATGAGCTATCACATACCTTTGCTTTTCTGTTTCAGCCTTTATTTCCTCTGTAAAATGAAACAAAGGCATAGTTATGGAAATGGTATAATCACCACAAATATAAAATTAAGTAATTGAATATGACTGGAAAGCAAAACTATTCAGGCAAACATTGAAATCAGGAATAGTTTAAAACTGAAAACACAAATTTATATAATCAGGTTTGTAGAAGATTCTACTCTTTACTTGTGCTGGTTGCAAACTGTATCAAAATTACTTTACAAATCTATATTCAATATTTAAATTTTTATCTAGTCATGCCAGATAAACATCACATTTCTAGGCTGTTTCTGCTAAGGCACTGTTAAGCTCTTTTCATAACTCATATATATAGAAATAACAAGGACAACACAAATATTATTAAAACTATTAAATTATCAATAAAGGATATACTGCTTGTTAATTGTAGATTGTACAGAAAAACAATACAGAAAGCACGATTGCTGATTTTTTATATGAAACCTTGATGGTTAATAACAGTGGTTTTACACACTGTTAGAAGCCACAGTAATGACTAGAGGGGAGGGAAAAAAAGCCTATAGTGCCTCTATTTCATAATATTTTAAGATGTTTTAAAGCAGGAGGTCTAATAGTTTAATGCTGTCGACAGGCAGTTAAATGATTTTTTACAATATATTTTAAAAATAATCTAAAATTACTGAAACTATTTTTTGAAAGGTCAATTTCAAGAGTTCTTTTGTCTGTACTCTAATAATTTTGCACACTTAAATCACAGGGAGTAATATAAAGATTAGGATTCCCAGTATTGTAGAAATACAGTCATGCAATAAAACGTACAAGATCAAGTACAAATACACATATAAACACACACACTTTAAGAAGTTCTCAGGAAATCCATTTGAACATTAAGTCCTGGTCAAGCATGCAAAACCACAATCAAATAAACCAAGACTTTAGTTTGATTTTTGTGTATAAGCTTTAAACTAGTGAAATGGATTGATTTTGACCAAAGAAAAAAGAATGCAGTGTTTTAAACTAAACTCGCATGAAGCAAGAGCATCCTTTGTCTGTGTCCTATCCCCTCATTTACCTTTTCACACAGTCCTATGGATTCACTTACATAACACAACTTCCTAAGTTTGGTATTTAACCATAAAGCACTAGTATTATATAGGTTTACTCTTGCTCAGCATCAAGAAAAGTGACCATAAGGAGTGCATGCCAATGTAAAAACTCAGTTTAATTTCTGGTATGACTGATGCTCCGGTTTACCCCCAGAAAACCCAGAGGTCAGCAGGTCAGTGGTCCATCTGAGAAACAACCAGTCCATCAGCGATGCAAATCTGAGTTACCCAAGTCTAGAAAAAACATGTAAATAATTCCATATTCTGGATATTCAACATTGCTCAGAACAACAACAAAACCAGCAAGTTTTATTGTCAACAACTTTTCAGGAAAGTATGCCCACCTATCAGCTTATGGTGTTTGATCCATTTGCTTGCTTAAAGACAAATTCCTGACGGACAAGAAATGAAATCTCTCTTCCTCCCTTCCAGCACCATCATACCTTTCATTATTTTACCTCCCACCTCAGCACGCACACTCAGTAACTCTCCTCCCTGAGGTGCTCTCAAGCCTGTCCAACAGACATTATACCAACCAACTGACATAACTGCACAATGGTTTCTAAGTTCCAAGTTTCCAACTAAAGCAACAAAACCATGTGGATTCTTCCCCAGCTATTTTAAACACAGAATGAAGTATTAGTAGACTACAGAAACCAAGGGAATCCTAATGTTCTGCTTGGATAATAATCCCATTAATGATAATGAAATAATAAATAATTTTGCCAGTATGACGACACAAGGTGCTAGAGTAGTGTCATTTAAAACAGGGGGGTAGGAGGGACAACCCCCAACCGAAAAAGTAGATGTTTTACTGAGCTTGAATTTGTTGAGTGACTAAAACTCCTTTAAATTCTCTTTTTCTACATATTAAGTAGCTGTTTAAATTTATTAACAAAGTTAGAAACCACTGTGTTATAAAATTTGAGCTTAAGTGATGTTAACATTTCTACTAAGTTATAATTCAAAACTATAACCAACTGTATTTAATATGAAGATGATAATTTCAATTAAAGATAAATCAACATTAACTTGTAACACAGCTTTGAGTTTACAATCTTACCACATTTTAGTAACCTGAAACAGGAGCCAACTACTCTACTAACAATACAAAGGTTAGCGTATTTCAAGTTAATTTCTACTTTGTCTAGGGGAAAACCAAACCAACCTAGAAAAAGAATTATTTCAGACTATTGCTATAAATTAATCAAGAGAATGTCCAATTCTGGTTGTCCCTGCACCACGCGACTGGATAGCCCACCAGCCCCTCAGGCTGCCTACTCCCCCCTACGGAGGGTGCAAATTACAGTGGAACAGGTTCATTGTGGAGAACAGAAACAGTTGTGAGCACTGAATTAGTGTGAAAATTGCCTAAGGAAGTACAAGAGCAGCTCTCAGTTCCCCACCCTCTCCCTTTCACCATGAATAGTATTTTTCAAGTAAAAAGGCAGTATGTCTGCTCAGCACAAATACTCTTCAGGCAGTAAGTACTTAAAGCAGACCTGACAGCAGGAGTGTTCAGACACCCTCAGTCAACTTTGCAGGTTCCAAACCAGTAGTTAAACTTTATGTTTAAGCAAATTTATAGAGCTGAAAGTACTGCACAAACAAAAATGGACATGGGAAACAGACGGACATGAAATAACTGTCGGGAAAAGAAAGATCAGGAACAGTGGCTCTGTTTTTGCACTAATTCATTTTATTCTTAACTAAAAGAATGTATCAAACCCAGCTAGCTGTCATCTTGATACTACATCAGATCCCTGAATTTATTCTCTGCTCTGTAAATTAGAACAGCACTTGCAAAGATTACCAAAAGACTACTACTACTAAAAATCCAATCTGAGCTGCTTAGAGGCCTTATTGCACTGCTGACAGTCAAACAAATTACCACTATTCTTTCTTTAAATACAAGAGATTGTCTTCAGAATAGGTCACAACCATTTATATCAGAAAAAGGACATTTTTGTAAATGAAGGAAGTATACTACAAATACAAGGAAAGAGCTTATGCAAGTGTCAATCCAATTAAATGTTCCCACCATTTCTAGCAACACTCAGCCTATTAATATGAACATACAGATTTTATAACCTTTGTTAAATAAAAATAAAGGTTCTTACATAGTGGACAGTATCAATTATTTTAGAAGACTAAAATATTTTAAATGGCAGATAAGCACATGATATGACACCATTACTATGAATGAGGTAGACAGCAGGCTTAAACTTCACTTTTACCCCTGAGAACAGAGAAAACCTAATTTCCTTCTCTGATTGCTCCCTGTGCTCTCCGCACCAAAACACAAGTTAATCACAGTACAATTTCATGGTCATGTAACAAACACATCCAGTAGGAAGCATACAAAAATTCAAGAAACATTATCAGCAAAAAAACAGATTACAGTAAAGGTTACTAACAATTCTCATGCTAGATAAATAATCTGTTAAAGACAGATAAACCAGAACACGATGGATACATCCTTTTAAACAGGAAAAAGCATTCCCTATACAATATTAGCTAGAAAATGGAGATGAAGCCAGGCTTGAAAACATAAGATACTTCCTTGTTTCGCTCTCCCCCTCTCCAAAATGCACACTGAAAACCACAAAGGACAGCATCCATGATCTGGAAAAGCTTATTATCTCACCATCATCATTCATTTTGCAAATGAAGAGTAAGAGAGGATGCAAGATGCTGGAAAAGAGAAAGACAACTGCAGAAGAGGACCACAGCTTTTAGAGTCTTCCTTGGTGTTATCTGTGATGTAAATACAGAATTAACATGGAAAATAGCTCAGATTGTTCCATGGCACTGGAAGGACGTGCCCTAAAATGGAACTAATAGGGATGTACTTAGTACTCTTAAATAAAGTGCAGCAAAATTAACAAAATAAATCCCTCCTGAACTTTCATTTTCTTACACAGCTAAAGAAGACCTCTTTCTAGAGCTCCATCACAGAACTAAAGGATATCTACACGGCCCTTGCACAGAAATGACAGAACTGATCAACGAAACGTTCTTCATAGTAGCGAATATGGGGCTGGGTTTTGGATTTGTGTTGAAAACAGCATTGGTAACACAGGGATGTTTTTGTTACTGCTGAGCAGTGCTTACACAGAGCCAAGGGCTTTTCTGCTCGTCACCCCACCCCCACTAGCACATAGGCTGAGGGTGCACAGCAGGGACAGCTGATCCCGACTGGCCAAAGGGACATCCCAAATCATACATTTTGCCCAGCGATAAAAATGTGGGAGGGGGAGTCTGACTGCTGTTCCGTGGGGAATGGCTGGGCATGGGTTTTCTGTTGGTGAGCTATTGCTTTTTTTTCACTGCTTGTTTCTTGGTTTTTTCTTTGTTGTTGCCATGTTCACACAAACACTGGTTTAGTTTTTTTTTTTATTATTATTATTAACCTGTCTTTATCTCAACCCAAAGTTTTCACACTTTTACCCTTCCAATTTTCTCCCCAATACAACCCAGCAAGTGGCTGCCTGAGGCTTTGCTGCTGACCAGAGGTAAACCACCACAACAGGCATCCAAAACTCCATTCTCACCTTTTCAACTTTACTTGACTCTTACAGCATGTCATTTAAACACTCCTTACCCTCTTCCGACTACTTATAGTTTCCAGTATGAAAAAGACTCCCACTTTCTTGTTTTCTTTTCTCCCTTTAACACCTTATAACCAGCTAATCTCATTTGTGGCTATAAAATTAACTGTCTCTGTAATGACAGCAGGTAACACCTAATCAGCAAGGTCAATTACAGGCCAAGTAGGTCAAGCAGGTGTTGTGGGCAATACTGTCTTAACTGGTCTGTAATGCTGATCAAACTCCACCTTAGAACTAATTCACTGTTTGCCGCACTGATCCAATTCAAGGGATGATTTAAACCTTCACTACACTGAAGAGTGTTTCTAATTTCCACTCTGAATTTCTTTATGACTGGATTATTCCCTATGCCAACATCACCCTACATCTGAAACAACCTGAAGAAAAGGGTCTATCTTAGGTATTAGTTCTTCTGCTTACCTAAATAAGCTGTAGTTGCATGTAGAGTATAAATATGCTATGGTTATACTTTGGCAGAAGTAAATGGTTACCTTCAGGAATGGCACACTGATCTAAGTTTTACTGAATCAGCGCATGGTCATACATTAGCTTGTAGGGAAAAGAATTCTTAAGGAACTTGCCATTGGGAAAAGGGCAAACTATTTACCTTAAAATGCAAAATACTTTACACGTTCATTACACAGTATGATGCTAGTAAAAGAAACCCCATACTTAGAACCATTTAGAAGCATTTCATGCATATCTCACGTATATTTTCCATTCTCCCATCAGAATTGTATTCAAAACCAAGAGCGTATCGTATCTCCACAATACTGTATCCCTAACGACTCACAATGTCTGCCAGAGAAGTACATGCCCAGGCCTCGATTCTACAAGGGTCTGCATATCTGAAGACATACTCAGTGTAAACATCAGAATTAAAATTTATTTACGTAGCAAAGTAAATATACTGGAATATAAAACTTCCTACGCTTTAACTGCAAAAAAACCCAACCCCTACCTCATAACAATTACATCCCAAATGTGTATGTCTGTTCTGCTTGCTGGAGGAGAGGCAGAAGCAGCTACACATCCACTTAGCATCGAAAAAAAGAAAACAAAATAGCATTTTCTAACTATTCTTAATGCCAACAGTGTATGCAGACAACTAAAAATCATAACCATTGTAACAACAACAACAAAAAAGTATGAAATACATAACAAATTCAAGACAGTAAACAGGAACATTCTGAAGATTTGTAACCCTCCTGAGCAATCAGAAGGGAGAGCCAGCCAAAGCAGCACAGGCTGCAGTACTCCAAAGAAACAAGTCAATGTTTGGAGCTCACATTACTTATACCATAAAAGACTACTGTGAGAAGGAAGCTATTTGAATTCAATTCTTTCAAGTCAAAGCAGGGGGATGAGATCCAAGGATCATGCTGTGAAGATTAATTTAAATTATATCGGTATCTATATATATATTTTTAAAAAAACTAAATCCTATTAGAATATTAAAGGTTTTGCTTGAATTGAATTGGCTTGCTTCCTTCCTTCCATCCAAGTATTCTAGTGACTGCCTCCAACATCATACAAAGCACCGTGGCAACCAAGGGATTAAAAAAATCCCCAATATTTCATCTTTAGCCATAGTGAAACTGTCCTCCATATCGAGGCATACGGAAACCCCCAAAGACTCAGCAGTGTAAAGGTACTTGTCAATTTAAAACTCTAAGATAAAGTTAGTTGGGCTGTAAGTAATATAAAACTAGAAATTAAATATTTACTTGAAGAGAACTTTAATTAACTATATTCCCAACTATGTCATAAGATTATTATATATATGGTGATAGTTTAATTAAAAAAATTACTACTGCTCACAGAAGTAAAGCCATACAAAATGTGATAGGAATAAAAAGCATCCCAAAATGAGTATCTCACTCAAAGAGATAAAATTCTAAGTAGATCATGCTAAGTAAGTTTTTGCCCAAAAGGGAGTTCTGAATGTATTTCTAAATAAATATCCAAAACTTGTTTCTTGATATCTGCTATCTGTTAGCTTCAAGCAGTGCCAGAAAGTCTCTTACATATTCAGCTAAAATAAGGAAATATTAACACATGAAAGTCAGTAAGAGACTTGAAAAAAAACCCTGAAATAATTAGGTCAAAGGAGTCCAAACAACAGAACTGGAGAAACACACAGCCATTTTCAACTCAAGGTCCCTTGCATTCAGACAATGACGATCCAGAGATGACCTCTGAAGGCAACTTCTGCCAAGTCAGTATGTCTAAGAAAAAATAGAGAGTTTATGTAAAAACATATGCTGCAAAGCTTAATCTTGCTCTTACCAAACATTGTACCTAACATCCAAATGCCTTACAAGTCTTTCTCAAAGTCAAGGATTTGCTAAGAGATAAAGAGTGTCAAGTACAGAAGTTTTCTCCAGGCTTCCAGCTGAGAGGCTCTGACAGAGTCTCTGCCTCCGTAAACACCGACCAACTCCAGTTTTAATGTTTTATGACGGAGAAGAGTAACTGGCAGACTTAGATCATGGTATTTTTTCCTCTTCCATTTCCTTTTTAACCATAGCAATGTCATTAACTTTCAGTAACTTTTACTACATCCATCTTCAATGTTAATCTGCATCAATGTCACTAAATAGCAAATAGGCAAAAATTGAAAGCTTAATAAAAAGCCTCACCAGGATGGCAAATTACCATAGAACAACTAAACAGCTTAGTACAATGCTGGTTTTCCCCTAGATTATCATATCAGGTTGACCTGCCTAAAACTGGTAATAGCGTATGCAAATTCATTACAGGAAGATGGTATTGAAATGATCGGCGTTTTACAAAGCCTGCAGAAGAAACCATTTACTATGAAAGCTGAAATTGTTCCTTAAATGGTATTCTCAAGATGTATGCAACATAGCACTGTGTCTTCCCATAAATCTTACAATTTAGGATATTCTATGACTCTATGAACAGCTTTCTCCATCATAACTTCTACGATGCACGAAGATTTATCCTCCCTTCCCTCAAATCCTCCTTGACACAGGGACTATAAGATGGACGAAAAAAATCCTTTTGTGGAAATCCAAGAAGAGGTTGATAGCAGTGGTGGACCTTTAGAGGTGTTATTTTTATTCTTTATGGATTATTTTAATCCATGAAGCTAACAAAGAGAAGCAGGATTGAAACAAGTAACAGATGCAGGTGCAAGCACATACAGCATCAAAGTGTAAATTTCACTTATGTAGATAGTCCCCATTGTAGAATATCACCAGTGTTTCTTTCCCCTCCAAATTCCTGAGCCCAAATTTAGCACAGACCCTCAGTTACAGTTTATTCACACATCTGCTCTTATCACTGCTGATATTTCCTGGGGTCAATTAACCTTTCACTTTACCTAGTTTCCTCTCTCTGCAAAGCTCACACAGCTACGGCACATGGACAGAAATGAGCCCAGCTCTGTGCAGAATGTCACTGCTGTGGCCTTCATGTAGCATTTACATAATAGCAAAAAACTATTGTACAACCCCACCCCACCCCCCAGTCTTAAGAGTATATTTGAACACTTCCACTTCCTTTCCATTCTAATGTATTACGCTGCAACTTCTGTTTACAGGTATTGACAGAATAACTAAGGAACCACAGACTAATCACACAATTTAAGAAGTGTTCCAAACAAACAGCACGCATATTTTGTAGATCCTCCTTCTTGTGCTCCTGTTTAACCCAGAGCAGGCAGTTCAAACACCCACCCAGCCATTTGCTCCCTCCTCCCTGACCCAGTGGGATGGAGGACACAATCAAAAAGACAAAAGGTACAATTCATGTTAAAGACAGCTTAGTTGACCAGAAAAGGAAAATAATGATGGTAACAACAATAATAGTGATAAAAGAATATACAAAACAAGTGATGCATGGCACAATTGGTCACTACCCAGAACTGATGCTCAGCTAGTTCCCTGGCTGTACCACCTCTGGCCAAGTCCCCCAATTATAGAGAGAGTGTAACATCATGTGGTATGGAATATCCCTTTGTCTACTTTGGGTCAGCTGTCCAGACCGTGTCCCCTCCCAGCTTCTTGGGTACCCCCCACATTCCTGTTGGTAGCCCAGCATGAGAAGCTGCAGAGTCCCCAATTGCTTGACAACAACTAAAATATTGGTGTGTTATCAATACAATTGTCATTCTAAGTCCAAAACACAGCACTACACCAGATGCTAGGAAGAAAATTTAACTCTATCCCTGCTGAAACCAGGACAGCTCCACAAAATCCTGAAACCCTCTGATCAACTCAAATACTTATCTCAGTAGCTTAGAAAAACACGAAGTAGCAAGCCTTAAAATGTGCAGAGCAATATTGTTGTGTACATACACACAAAGAAAAAAAGCCCAAAAGCAACGTATACAAACTTTATACAGGTGAAGAGCTTCCACTTTAGATGGTACTAATCCTCTGAAGAGAGTGCTAACATAAGAAAGGAACATTGTATGTTGTTACTTCCCATGTTGTATTTTCTGATATGCTAAAGGCTTGCAGCAAACCATATTGAAGTATTTATCTACTTTTTTATCTGGGATTTTCTTTTTTAGACAGTTATTCATACAGAGCTACAGCTTCTCCCTTGCTCACAATACTACATGGTTTGGGAATATGAAAATGTGGTGTAAATTCAGAAACCTCAATGCACAACCTGTCTCTGCTCAGTCAATCTTACTACCTTGCTCCTTCAGCCCATTAGGTACGACATTTTCAAACAGATAATTGCTGGCAAATCTACTCACAAGAAACTACTCTAGTGGCCTCATTCTGCTTAAAATTAATTCAGAATCATTCAGTTCAATGGGGGTTTATAACTAGATTTTCTGTAATAGTCTTTCTACTTGCTAAACCAAGTCAAGACTACTATCACACTGCTTCACTGACTACTGGGGAGGAAGAGGAGGGGTGACAGACATATAGGCCACACACTGCCAAGGATAACTGAACTGCAGTCATTATTAGTAGCATTTATATTCCAATGAGTGGCTGAAAAGCTAATTTTCTGCAGCAGTAAATTCCTATGCTTCATGTGAGTCTCCATCCTTTATTAAATCTACAGCAAACTCCCAGCAGTATACAAACTTGAGTCTTCACACGTTAAAGAAATGTCATAATCAAAGAACGAAAATAGACTTTATATTTAATACATCTTTAAACACAGTTACAAGAAGAGGACAGCCATGTACATTTATTGTAATGAACCAGGGCATACCTTCCAAATACCTTGTTCCTGCTTTTTTTGATACATTCTCCCACTAACCCCACAGTTTCTGAGGTTTCACACTCAGAACTTGCGGCACAAGTTGCTGAAAATGTGTATTAATATACAAGCAATACAGTTGCTTACCAAATACAGAGTCACCTAAACAGACTATAGAAAGGATCTTGCCTAGAGGTACTGTTTTCTAATATGCTAAAATCCAGTCCAATTTAGGGTGATCACTAAAAAAGGCGGTTCCTCTTATTCCATGTGTCTCTTCATGCTTGTTTGCACACTCCTTGCACAATCACTGCCAAGGCACAAATTTTAAACAGCTTGGTAATTTTAGCTTTCATTGGGTCAATGAGCCATTTCAACTCACTGTAGAGCTGCATGATCATGAGCTGCCACACTTCACAGCTATCACATGCTACAGAAGGAAGAGTAGAAACAGAACTGCCCATTCCAGTGGATGCCCCCAGGTGCACTGGAATAAATATACTTGAAACCCATACGAAGTTTACTTACTATGCTCAAGGACACAGGGGTAATGATTTTAAATTAGAAAACTGGAGATTTAGACTGGATATTAGGGGAAAAAAATCATCAATCTGAGGGTGGTAGATTACTGGAACAGGCTTGCCCAGAGAAGCAGTGGAGGCCCCAACCCTGGAGATATTCAAGTTCAGGCTTGATGGGGCACTGTGCAACCTGATCTAGTAAAGACATCCCTGCTTACTGCAGCGGGGTTGGACTAATGACCTTTAAAAGGTCTCTTCCAAACTAACACATTCCATGATTCTATATGAGGGCAGGGGAAGCCCACAGCTGTATATTCCTCCTGGTATTCACAATGTGTGTGGTCTTCTGACTCTTGGTCATGGTTTAGCCTCAGCCAGCAGCTCCACACCATACAATCACTCACTCACTCCTCCCTCTGCCTCAGCATGATGGGAGAATGGGCAAAGGTAAACCTTGTGCACTGGGGTAAGAGCAATTTACTGGGAAAGCAAAGGAAGAAGAAAACAACAACAGTGCTAAAAAAATAATATACAAAGCGGGTGATGCTCACCACCTGGAACCTGATCTGATGCCCAGCGTCCTCCCTAGCCAGCTCTCCCCTTCTATACTGAGCATGATGTCACACGATATCAAATATCCCTTTGGCTAGTTTGGATCAGCTGTCCTGGCTCTCCCCCTTCCCCACTTCTTGTGAAAGTTAATTCTGTCCCAGACACAAACCAGAACACCCTTCTTTCATATGTCCTATGCTAAAGATCTGGTCAGTTGTGTAAATCCCGATCCCCAACACAGAAACACAGCAATAGCTACACAGATAGAAAGACTGGTAGCACAACATCCTGAAAACAACATAAACTAACTTCACTCAGATATTTTTATTGCACTTTTTTTGCGGGAGTAAGAGTGTATGTAACCTCTGCAGACAGGTAAGTCATAACAAAGAACTACTCAGCAAGAAAAACTTAGAATATTGTCCAATATGTTAAATGGCACAAACCTTTTTGCTACTCAACATCCCTTTCCTCCTGGCTGCACCACCTATTTTATGACAGCACAATTGCCTCTGCACATATACTATGAAATTGTAGAGGGACCTTACCAGTTGACAAGTAAGAAAGTAATACTGCACTGAAAGAGTAAAAGTATTAAAACTTAAAAGTTTGTATTAAAAAGAAAACCAACATATTGGTTCCTTCATCCAGTTTTAGCATGTGGCTAAGGGTAGGATGGGGAACAAATGCTTTAGCCAGGATTACTGCTACTGCTGGGGAAATATGGGGTGTTAATTGTAACAGACTGAAATCAAAGAAAGAACAGAAAAAATAAATTCAACACAGAAACATGAAAGCATGTGTCATTCGTTTCTTTACTAAAAAATATGGAAGGATAAAACACTATAGAGAAACAACCAAATTAAGACAGACCCCCTAGAAGAATCTGGTCAAAGGATATACAATTATTCAGATCAGAATAACTGTAATTTACGGAAAAAGCAATTTTACCAACCAAATGCAATGGTATAAAGTACATAGATCAATATACAAAAAGGCTGTTACCAGCTGTCTCATGAAAATACCAATAGGCTGGACTAAGAAAGCACTGCAAGTCTTTGAATACAAAAAAGGCAGCTTTTCTGCCTCAATAATTGATTTTTCAAATATTCTTGGCAAGAATCATAACTTCCATCTAAGTAACCCATAATATGGTAAAATAAACTAATTACCAATTATAAATTCCACCAAATAAGGACTATAATCAGCATAATTCTTTACAGAAATGAGACCTGACATTTACAGCCACAGAAATTGCAACTCATTACAAAGCACTCTATGTGAAGTTCCCGAAGTACCTGTAACTCCACTAGAAAGAGTTAGGAATCTACTTGCTGAATTAAGTTTCGTATTTAAGGGTGGGGGGAATGGTATGCATGCGGCTGCTCTGGTTTCTCTAGAATAGTTCCCACAAAACACCTCCACCCCCCCCCCATTGTTTACTTGATTCAACTGACAGGACACATTAGTTTCTCTGCATATTCAAAGGGAAGAGTGAAAAATCTGGACATATAGAAATTCTTAATAGGATGCATTGAACAGAGAGACTCAATACATCCAGTCCTCCACTCTATCAAATTGATATTTTTTTCAATATTCAGTAGCTCATTCAAGTGAAAATTTGCTTCAGTCAGCAGAACTGTAGCTTGCATTGCATGTAAGAGTGGGACTGCAGCCACGGTGGCTTTATACTTCCTCAAAGCCACAAGGAAACCAGTAGCTCTGTTGTTTAAGATTGTGAAATGTGCAAACATGTTTGCTTAGTTCTAGAGACAGTGTAATATTAATAACTCTTAATTTGCCACAGCAGCTTGATATGATGCCCTCTGAAATTCAGAGAAGTCAAAAGCAGTCTCAGTTCTGCTGCAGTCTTTAAGAAACTAAATTGGATCTAGGTCTTTATATCTTTCCTTTTGAGAACTGCATACAACACAGCTATTTTGGATTCACAGCAGAAAGTTGACATTTAAGATTCCATATCTCTCAAAAATGTCTTTTTATATCTATACACACACACACACTCTCCATATACAATGTGATTTTTACTCTCTAGATCTAATTCACAACTTGAAGAGGAAGTTTTAACTCTCCAGAACATAGGAAACACCACAAGCATTTAACTAATAGTTTGACTTGGAAAGTAGGCCATGACTGAAACTGCAGTCAGAATACACTTCCAGACTCTACCCTGATATCCTGATAAACTTTTCATAAAAAATACTCCTATCTACTCAAATGACATAGTTTTCTTTTTTATATTGAAAAGTCAATAGTCAAATTCATGAATACAAACAAAGGAACTGATTCTGTGTGATATTTCTGGTGAAAACTATCAGATGTGGAAGTGCAGCACAGCATTTCTTACAAAGAAGGTAAGACTGTGGTAAGAGGCTTGTGGTAATGCACATTGTGCCTCCATGTCAAGTTGGGCCTTTCCCCCCTGCTTAAGAAAGTAGGTTCATTGCCCTCATTTTTAAGATCAGAAGCTCAAGCACACTCCTCATACTCTACTTGGAGAAGTGCGAGTTTCTGCCAAAATACAAACATGACAGAAAAAGAAACAAATTTTGCAGATACCAAATTACATTTGAAAGCATTTAAAATCAAATAATTTCCATCTGTCTGATAAAGCCTATCTGAAATTAAATATCTCTAGAAACAAAATCCTGCAATTTGTAATTCATCTGAAAGGACACAATGTACTTCTTTCTGAAGATCATTTTTAAATCTGACCTTTAAGTTGAAAGCAGGCAAACATGAGGAGCCTGACTCAAAAAGCCAAAGACACGGTAGTAAGAAATTCTCTCACCTCCATGCAATGCAATTGCTGGATTCTTCCACTATATCCATCCTGGTAGGAGAGAAGTTTCCACACAGTCTGATGTGCCACTGCCCATTTATTATCTTTGGCAATACCTAAACAATGAACAGGCCACCCAGAGAAGTGGTAGAGTCTGCTTCAGTGGAATTACTCTACTGCCTGACAGGGCTCTCAACCTAATCCAACATTTGGACCTGATGACATTAAGGGTCTTTTCCAACCTAAGCAATTCTCCGATTCTATGATTCAAAGGCCCTGCTTTCAACAGAAGATCTCCATAGGTCCCATTCAATCTAGACTTCCCTATGACTTGACACCATACATTTCCAGAAGACTTCTATTACACACTAACATCTCTTCAGTATTCCCTTGCAGTCAGTGTGATAAATAAAAGGCTTAACAGAAACACATCTATTAAGTACCTGAGTAACTCTTACAATTTAATTAACATTTTTTATTGTTTGCATTGACAACTGGAAAAGCGACCAAAGCCTTCAAAAGCACCTGCATCTAGAAACACTAAGTGTTGCATTCAAGGTAGGATTCAGTTTGATACATGTTTCACCCTGCGTGTTTTTATGCATGCCATCTGCCTGACCTCGTGTAAGAGCAAGCTGTCAATGCAATCAACACCTGAGGAAGCTGTGCAGCAGAGCAGCAGGAAGGTGTGCTTCAGGACTTGCCTGAGCATTCTCCAAAGCCAGCAAAGCTCATCAATATAATCAGAGATCTGATACATACTGTTGTGATTTAAACCAGCAGATAAGTAAAACAACCAGCCACACAGCTGTTCGCTCACTCACATCCTCCCCACCCCTCCACCCCCGTCCCCTAGATGGATGGGGAAGAGAATGGAAAAAAAGTAAAACTCATGGCTTGAGATAAAGACAGTTTAATAGGACAGCAAATACAAACCAAGTAATTCACATCACAACGGCTCACCACCAGGAAGAAATGCTCAGCTAATTCCTGAGCTGTGCCACACCCCAGCCAACCCTCAGCTATATACAGAACATGACATTGCAGGGTACGGAATATCTCTTTGGCCAGTTTGGGTCAGCAGCCCTGACCGTGCCCCCTCCCAGCTTCTTGGGTGCCCCTCACCCTCCTGTTGGCAGCCCAGCACAGGAAGCTGAAAAGTCCCTGACTGCTTGGCAACAACTAAAATATCAGTGCATTATCTACACAATTCTCATCCTATATCCCAAACACAGCACTATACCCGATGCTAAGAGGAAAATGAAATCTATCCCTGCTGAAACCAGAACACATAGGAAGCTCCCTAAGCTTAGGCATCATACTCTGAGTCCTGCTTCAGGAGTTCATGCTCCCATCACAGAATCAACAACCTAGTAACAAAATGAGAAACCCCAACTTTAGTCCAAAAAGCTGGTTTCTGTTTTTCCTCAGCACCAATACTCTCATATTTTAACACCAGTAGTACAGATGTAAACATATTGTATTTCCATAAATTATCACAGAAACTCAAAAAACCCCCACTGTATTTTCTCTTAAGTACTTGGGTTTATTTATGAATCAAATTTTTAAGGCCTATCCAAATATAAATTAGAAAAATCAAGCTTCAGCAGTTGAACCCTTCTGGGGTTATAGAAGCATTCTGATCTTCCTACTACAACACTGCTTTTTACACCTACATGCAAACTTTAATTCCACAATTACCGTATCTTTAGTTCATGATGCTGTTCCCAGAAAACCAGTATTTTCATCTTCATTTCATGTCATAAGACAGAGATTTGCATGCAGTTCCTCTGGTCCACTTAGTTAAGAAAACAAATTTATATTTCCTTTGTAGTTAAAAATGCATTTTAATACATAAAATAAAAATAATTATAGAAGATTATTTAGCATAAATATTTTTGAACCTTTTGACTACCCCTGTCAAAAGCTACTTCACCACAGACTAAAGACATAACGGAATTAAATGGAAATAAATTTCAAAGAAGAGACACAAAGGCTTCAATCAAGCTTAACAGACTACGAATGCTCCACAAAATCCATAACCAGATCAGCGTCCAAAGATGCAAACAAAAACGAAGCATCCCTATTTCAAATTTTTAAACAAAGTTCATGTAAACTTTGAGAACTGGGGAATGAACCCAGAAATCAAAGCTAAAAACACAAGACAAGAAGATACAAGAACGGCAATTTTTTCCTTAAACCCTTGATATCTAGTCTGTATTCTGCTTCCACAAGTGACCAAAAGCATATCCTTAAGTAAATGCAGATTATAAAAGCAGGACAGGAATGCTACAATAGTCCTCACCAAGCAGCATCTAGCCATCTGTGTCTTAATAATCTCCCTGTTCAAAGACTGTTCTGCAGGTTTGACAACTCTTGCTGGATTTTAGTTTCAGGACTTTTTAAACCACTTAAACTTTCAGGATCAATGTAATTACAAGCTGCAGGAAATAATACATTTTGCTTTACTTTAAATAAGCTGAATCTCTACAGGACCTCTGGATCTGCATGACAAGAAATGACAATCAATTACTCTCTCTTCATGTCTATGCCACTTACAATCTTACAAACTTCCTTTAAGCCCATCTGCCTCATATTTTTTCACTCTAGGGAACAAGAGGGATTGTCTGCTTGATCTCTTCTGGAAAGCATTCCATACTTTCAGTCATCATTGTTGACTTGGAATGCATCATTTCCAAGTCTACTGTTTCTTTTAGGAGGCTGCAGAGAGCAGAAGAATTCATGGTATCTTTATAAAGTTGTTTAACAATTCCGTATTTTCCTGTTGTTTTCATATTTCTCTCTTTTGACAAAGGAATCAATATTCCAATGGAATCATTCACAGTAACTCCCATTCTTATTCCCACAACGGATTAAAGTCTTACTGAGAGCTCATGTTTGTAGATGCACAATTTACACTGCTTTCCTCCATCACTTCCTCTCTTCTACTCAGACAGGTTAATTTGCATTTCTCAACACCCAATTTCTGCCATTTTATCAAGAAGTTGGTCAGTATAGCACAAACATAGGCTTTAGCAGCTTATTTTCAGTCTTTTAAATATTTTTCTTTTGTCACCTCACAATTCACCCCAAAACAACATGAACCTCTACAGAGCTGAAATAGCTCTCCATTGGAAAAGCAGAACATACTCCTTGACAGTCGCTCAAGACCTTCAGGAACCCTGGATGAGCAACCTGCTTGGGGTTTACTGTAAAACTGGATTACGATATGCTTAACTACACTCTCACCGACCCTGCCTTACAGATCTGTGACAGTAAGTTGCCCTCTGCGTGGCCTGGTCAACTCTTTCTCCACACAACACATGCATCCATTCTGTTCTCTCTCTTTGCTACTGTTCACACTTGCCAGATCGAGGTTCCCAACATTTCCCCGTCCCTTATGCCCCTGGCACCTTTCTGTTTTAAGAAAACAAATAACCCCCACCCTCCCAAAAAAACCCCCACACCCCACCCAACCCCCACACCACCCCACCCCAAACAAAAAAGACAACTGACACTACGCATATTTAGTGCCTTCCATTCCTTTATTAGCAATCAATGAAATTTTATTATTGAAGTTTTTCAACAGTTTACTAACAGTTCAGCAATTTCATGTTAGAGAACCTTTAAAAACTCCTAATCCTAATGAGATAATATAAACTTTGGTTTAAATTTGGTTTAAACTTCACACTGAGATTTTTTTTTCAGACTCCTTCCTTGTAATTCCCCTATAGGAAACATCCTCAGCTTCTGCATACAACAGCAAGGCAAATAATATATTTTGGTCTCCTTAAGTATCTTTATATTCCACAAATGCTTCTGTGAAACTGTTATCATCTACAAGCCATGCAGATATGGGTCTGTTTTCTTCCCTGCTATTTGTTCATTCCAACTTTATCACAGGCTTTCCACAGCTTTTGTCAATAGCTGGTGTACACCTACTCTAACCGTTAACACGTGACAAAGAATCACCACGTCGGCTCCAAGCAATTTGCTCCCTTCCAAGTGTCCTCAATCCTGTATTACTGTTTTTGAGATAAAAGCTTTTAAAAAAATAATAAAAATGGTGCTTTAATGAGTCTCTCGTGACTACTTTGAAGCTGAATTTGAGCATATTTTAGGATATGTTTGAGCATGATGAAAATGCAGCTCTACAGTTGTTACACCTTAAACCAATTCCTGGGTAGCACTCCAGAAGAACTCAAGAACTGCTAAACACATCTTAATTGAAAGTTACCTGTCAACACAGCTTATTTCTTTACCTAATAGGACTAAACTGTCAGTAGAGCAGAGCAAACTAAACATTCATATCTATGTAGTTAACACTATGGAATTGTCTTTCCCACAGATTATCCCTCCTCACTCCTGACCTGTTAAAGACAACATCCTCATTTTAAAACCACTGGTATTTTCAGATGATGACTTTTAAAGACTTCTGGCATTCATATAGAAGCAAGTACGCATTTCTTTTTGACACAGTTACCTATTGATGAAGCTATTTCTTGAGACTTATCTGTTATTTTCTATGTTCTACTTGCTCATTTGCTTGGTTGGTGACAACTGAAGACTGAAACAAACGTTTTGCTAATGCTCTGTATTTATTCTTGGCAAGGACAGGCTGCTGCTGCAGAACAATACTGTCATTATGTTCCTCAGTCTTGTTTCTGGATCATTTGGCACTATGAACAAAAGCTACACATCCACTTCTCACACAGCCCACCTTTTCAGTAATACTTTGCCACCTAACATGACCCTTCAAACGTTCTTACTTTTTCATTTTTTCATGTGTAAGCACACATGCACAGCAATGATAATGCAGCCTTATTCCATACTTTAAAATACAACCTCATTGTTGGATTTACAACATTCCTTGAAGTCACACAAGTTTCACAGTTTACTGAAGGTAAAAAATGCAATTACACCTCGACTGTCCCCTCCACAAACACAAGTATACAATATATTAAATACCTGTGATACACATACAGAACAGACTCAGAACAAAATAAATCCTGGATGTGGTTTAGCATAGGATGGGAATGGTTGGACTCGATGATCTTCAAAGGTCTCTTCCAACCTTGTAATTTTGTGATTCTGTGTGATATAATGGTGATTATTCTAAGTCAAGCATGTGAAATTACCTCAAAGTAGGTGTTTATAAAAGAAATAGTCCAGAGTTAAAATTGACCAAGCTATGTACACAGTAAACCTGCTCACATTCTGCCAAAAGGGAACCTTCATGCCTTTTCATTCTCAACCTGACAACAGGGGCAATTGTTTGCTATATAACGTTCAATGTCTGTGAGGTGGTATCACACACCTTCCTGTTAAGCGGTCAAGTGCTCTGACTAGATAGAACTAAGGACAATAAGCTCCTGTGCAGTGTGAAGTTCTAAGAACAGCTAGAAGCAAATTAAAAGATGCCTTTGTAATATGGGAAAATCTACATTTTATTTTTAACCTCCATCCTTACTATAGATATCACACTGCTATTATTTTTGTTCTTTTGGGGACGGGTAGTTTAAAAGGCAATTTAGAAGTAATTTAGAGGTTGGAAATCACTGAACTTTAGATCAGACTTAAATACAAGATCCCTGTAAATTCATGATACCTTGGGAAATGACCAAGCCCCCCGATATTCCCATTAAGTAGCTTTCTCATGACAGTTACTTCAAAAGCTATCTGCAAGTAGGGATGAAAAAACAAGAACCACAACACATGACTGCAAGTCTCTTACCCATTTCAAGCACTTAAACTTTAAAGGTCACATGTAAGTCTATGCATGAATTCCACTACTGGTAACCTTTTAATGAAAAAAAGCCTTGCACTTCCCTCTTGCCATATCACTGAATCCTAAGAAAATCATCTTTTGCAGATACAAGAAGATAGCCTGGAAGATAGACTGGAATTTAATGATTGCCTATAAAATTAATCAAGCTGCATTTGATAGAGGGAAAAAAAAACCAACCAGAAAACAAAATGTGGACTTCAGTTTGTTTTTACATCAACAGTATGGCCCCTAAAAAGGTTACAATCATATTGACTTTTTAATTTTAATTCAATTACAAATACAAATTTTTGTTTGAAAGCTCAAACTTTGGGTCAGAAGCCCTAATACAAGACTTTCCAGGTGAAGGTTGCAAAGCAATAACAGTTACCAAAGTCCAGATTTCTTCAGTAGATTCTGATACAGAAAAAATGCCGAGACTGAGATGTTTGAAGAAACACAAGAACTAAGAATATGAGTATTAAGGCACTCTGAAAGTTCCAGCATGGTCACCTTCAGTACCACACATATGCATTAGATTATTAATCAATGAAACCTTTATTTTTCATACCCTATCTTTTATTTATATCCAAAAGAAAAATTTTGGAAGTTCAGAATGCTTAAATTAAGACAACTACCCATATAACAACTACTCTTTTTCTCAGGCACTGATCAGAAGACAAGTAGAAGACTTCTTAAAAAGGTCACCACTACACAATATTGTTAACTCCCCCTGTGCTGCACAGTGTTACAAGGAAGCACTTCTTTCACCATTCCTTAACCAAAGCTGTTAAGAGCAAAACCATTAAGGTACTCAGTTCAGTACTTACTCTATCCAAGAGTTAATAATAAAGTATTACAAAAAAGTGTACTTGCCTTGACTACAGAAATAGGGGTGTGTGTGTGTATATATATATATATATACACATACACAATTTTTATTTAACTGTTATTACTTAAACTTCCTACGACACTGAGACTGTGCCCTCCTACTTGAGCATTGTAAGAAACATGATTAAATTAATGCTGTTACAAACTACAACAGTCAAAGAACTTTCAAACTGATGTTCTCTGATATAAAAGGACACTTAGGTGTCAGGGTTTAGCCCCAGACAGTCACTGAGCACCACACAGCCGCCTGCTCCCCCACCTCCTGTGATGAAGAGGAGAGTGGGGAAACACAGGCAAACCATGTGGCTTGGGGTAAGGACAGGTTGCTGGGAGAGCACAGTGAGGAGGAAAGAACAAAAGGACTTTGAACAGAATGTACACAATGGTAATAACACAAAGCATTTACTGACCCTATGACTGGATGCTCAGCCCACCCTCAGACTGTCCTGCAGGGGCGCTGGTCTGTCCCTCCCCAACCAGCACCTTTTACGGGGACATGATGTCAAGTGGTGTGGAAAACAGCCTCTGCCAGTTCAGCTCATCTGTGCTGGCTGCTTGGGAACACTAACTCTGTCCTAGCTGGAACCAGGACATTGGCCTTTCTTTATGGTGTTATCAGAATAATGGAAGCTTCTTCACGTTAACTCCGCGGCTACTTCTATGCAATCTATTTGTGATCAAATGCACACATCTTCCACCAGCTAGTACTCATCAGGCACCTATTAGATGTTATTAAAGTGTTATTAAAGCGAACTGCCTCACAGAAGCACGAAAGAAACAAGCACTCAAAGGGTAGAGGAAACGTCTTAGTACCATGGCACCTCCCTCAAGCTCACCACTGAAAGGCCTGGAGAGCAAACAAGCAGAGAGCAGTTTCTTTGCTGATGTGAAAAGGGCACAATCAAGGGAAGAATGTCCCGAGTGCTGCTTCTCCTTCAGTGCAAAAGTCAGAAAGTCGAATGCTGAATTTTGTTTCTAACTTTACAACACAATGTCAGACTGAGGGATGGAGGTAAAACTTAGCTCCTTTTCTCTTTCTTTCTGCATCTAAGACACAAGCCTAAAGCTCTTTCAAACATTGCTAACATTTGCCCCACAGACAATTATAAAGAAGAAAATTTCTTTCTACAGCAAAATTTCAAGTCATTTAAGATCTATTTATATGCATAATTACCCACACATAATCATACAAAATAAAGTGTCATGTCTTTTATCACAAGTGGAAAACATCCAAGCGTCTCATTTCACTGCAGGTGAAGAAAATTTTAATCATACTTCTCAGGCACTTAAGCAGTCTTTATCCAGATTTCAAACTTTCATGCAAATGCAGCTGTCCTATCCCAGCAATTTTACTTACAGCTGTTACAAAGCTTTATTTCCATTTCAGGATAATGAAAACAGAGGTTAATTTATTCCTATCCACTTTCTCATACACTGCACAAGATCCAGGACAGCATTCTTGCAGACGTCACAGTCCATTAGCCAAATGAAGTGAGCTAAGACACTGTATTTTCCAGCTTTCCTGAGTTGCAGACAAAACCTGTGATTTTATGCCAGCTGCTGCATTCAGGCCAGGCATTGGTACCATCCAGACCTTTAAACACAGTTATAACCTGCAAGGTTGCTTGTCAGGCATGCAGAGGTGTGTTAGTTTTACACACAATAGAACCACGCCTTTGCAAAAGCCATCCTCATTTGAAAGAGTATTGCCATTAGTTTATGCTTATTACCTGCACTGAAAGTACAGTTCTGTGCAAGTGGATCTGTGCTGGTTTGTTGTGCAGTTTTAAATCTAACATATGACAGGAAGGTACCAAAGAAATCAAACCAGTGCCACACTACTTCAATTTATAGATTTGAAACTTCTACAATTCAAGTGGACAGCAGTCCTGCAGTATAAAATACTATCTAACATTTCTAGCAAACCCCCACATTTTAATCTCAATTTCAAAGTCTAAAAATATGTTCTCCCCAGCTTCCCTCAAGCTGCAAAGCTGAGCGTGTCAGTGCTGAAGCATGTTGGTCATTCAAGCATTCCTGACACCTAGCTGCAATACAAACTGACACCCCAGACTCCCAGGCTTACAGCAACTACAAGCACAAAGCAGTGAAACACCCCTATCTCTCGCACTGATTAAAATCTCTTGACATGAAATATTTACAAACCTAATTATACTCTTTTTTTTCTAAATGAAAAGAAGGAATAACATTATAAAACCTGTTCACATTATCGGAACAGCAAGTGCTAAAGACAGTGCGTGCAGAACTCGTGTTATTAATGGATGATCTTTTTTAAACCCATCTCCTTCTGTGTTTAAGAAGAAACACTTATGTCAAGGGTGGGCAATTTTTTTTTTCTGACACAAGAAGCACATGAAATGAACAAACTATTGAGGAGCACAAGAAAGCAGAAACTCCAAATCTAGACAAAAATAAGTATTATTATTGATGTTACGCAATTTAATCTCAAATATCAGCATAGATAGTACAGCTATGTTGGGGAAGAAAAAACAGAATTATAACATTCTGAACTGAAATCAACATTTAACTGTTAAAAAAAAAAAAAGAGTCCATAGCTATCATGCCCTATATATTTTTATAGAATACTCTTTGGGTTTTGCTATTAAGCTGTTAAGAGTGTATACATTTCTAAATCAAAAAGCTGGGATAAAACACAAAAACAACCACCACACGCAAGCACAACAGAGCAGGTAGCTAGATAATACAGTTAGAATGAAACTCATTTAGCAGAAAAACTAAATAATCCAATAACAGCCTATGTGCAAAAACCCCAAATCTGAGTCATGTGGGTTTATCAAATGAGCCAGGGGCCACTTTGGTGAAGTGTAAATATGCTTTCCAGGGTTAGGTTTATCTTTCTATTGTAAAAATCCACCTGAGATACTACTGAATTTTTTTCTCAGTTCAATCTCAAAAAAATCCCAGCAGGAAGAGAAAAAAAAAATTAAAACAACTGAGCAAAAAGATATTTTGGGAATCTAATCAGCCATTGCAGCCAAACACATTACTGCTTTGGGATCCTTCACTAGCAGGAGTACATTTGAACCTAAAGCTTAGAGAAAAGCTTTAAGTAGGCACTTCAGAGAATAAACACCACCAGATGAAGCAGTGGTCACTCAGTTCAGAAAATTCTGACAATTTGTCATTGTTAAAGAGACAAAAAAAAAAACAATCAGTGGAAAGGAGACTGAGGTAGAAGTGAAATTTCCTCTCAAAATAGAAACTCCATTTGTTACTTTTGGGTTTCACATGCACACAAACAGCACTTCCATAATACACTATGTACACCAGCATCTTGGTATAATGTTTAAAAGTACAAACACAGCTTCACTCAAATTCCCGTAAAATCAAATGTGACATTTTTTTAAAGAGAAAGGAATTTTCAAAACAGAACCACCTTTTTTCAGTTTAAGAGGAAGCATCCAGCATGACTGCCTTTTACAAACTCTTCAAAGACACAGCCAGGTGTAAGATATCTCTGCAACAATTTTTGCTCAAATTAAAACACATTTTTGGACAAGGTTATGATATGGAGATTTGCAACATCCCAGAATGAAACCAGTCCACTGTTTCCCCACCTATGTCTAAACAGAAGCAACACACTTAATCCTGATTCTTGTGCTATTTTTTTCATTCTCCAATTAGTGTGGCTCTTCAAGCATGCCTCACTGGTAATAAAGCCCACACGCTACTGAAACCAGGGATAAAATTACTCTAAAAGTTGTATCAGGCACAGTTAGCATAATGTCCACGTTCCCTATTGACGACAGCAAAATATTAAGACCTTGGATTCATCAAGAATTCAAATTATTTTAAGAGCTCCTGCTCCCCAGCTAAAACCCCACATCTAATACCTCCACACTGAAAAGTAAAATGTAAAACTTCAAATTAAGGAAAAACAAACAAAACCAAATGCAGAAACCCCAAAGAAACGCAAGCAAAATCCTCAATGCCAAGAAGAATACCTAAAAGCTAAGACCATGGATACAGTAGAAAGAAGCTTCATGAAAAATGAGAAAGAAGGTTTAACAAAATTTGTCAATATTTATCAATTCAAATGAAATGTCATGAAAGCTTTTCCTACCAGATGGATAGTTTCTACTTCTCATCATGTAAAATTAAGAACTGCTGAACACAGGAGTTACAGGAGACCAAAATGGGGGCAAAAAGGTCTCATAATTTATCCCTAAAATACTAAATCGATAGAGGGTTGGTTTGTTTGGGTTTGTTTTTTTTTTTTTTTAATCTTTCTCAAATCTGACTGGCATTGTTCTCATATCACCGATCAGCTACTCCACTATCGTGCCTGGGATCAACACCAGGACAATACCCTAGTAATTACCTAGGTCATCTTGCTCATCCTTATAATAATGCTGGCACAGTATTACATGTCTTCCAGTCTTTTGGAAGTTTTTCAGGATCCTAAGACTGATTAGAAATCAATAAGGGAGTTCTGCCAGGTATTTCAAACTCTTGGGATCTGACAGGCCTATTTTTAGCAGCTCTTTTATATTTATACTTAAAACGGGAAGTATCATACAACCAGTATCACCTACCTTATCTCTCAAAACAGGTATTTTTATTTAACACTCCCCTGCATTCCATTAATGTATCTATAAAATATAGATATATTATATTCATATGCTGGGGTTTGTTTAGATTTTGGTGGGGTTTTTTTAAAGTTCTGACACTAGGTATTTTTCACAGAAACAAACCACACCAGTTAACATTTGTTCAATTGTTCTTGTACAATATTGTCTTTCTATAAAATCCCACAAAAGTGTTATGTTTTCCCTGGTTGTCTGGAGACTTTTTGTATGTATGTGACTTTTCTTAAAGGTTTGGTTTGCCTAGCAATAACCTACAATTTCTTCTATGATTTGCTCATGGAAAGGAGTAATAACTGCCAGCTATGCACAGAATACTTCTAGGCCTGTATCCATCTGACCAGCACACCTAGGTCACACATTTTTTTTTGGCTTTCAGACACACACAGTAGAGTTTTGCCTCCTCTAACAGATAGAAATTATCGAGCTTCAGCCTCTGATGCCCCACTGACAGTAGCTGTCTTCCCCAGACAAAAATATTTTCTCCCAGCAAACCACCAATGTACAGGTCACACAGGAAAGCTCTCCAGCTTAACGCAGAAAACACCAAACTCCCTTCTCCCTGCCTGGTCAAGTCAGAGTCACCATTCCACTCCTGGCCCCTGCAGAACTGAATGAGAGTCAGATACAAGTTAGATGGTCTTGCTCCCTTGTAACACTGGTTTGCTTTAAAGTACTAACTAACTGGCAACTTGATAATGGTAAGTATCAACACCAAGGAAACACCCAGAACTGGCAGGTAGATGCCTCAAAAGAAGACAAGGCTTCCTCATCTAGTGCTTTGCAAGTCCACAATGAGTTTCAGCAAGGACAGGGAAGAGAAGCTGACTAAAGTATTACTAAGTACTAGAACACCCTCCCTATAAACACCCATGTGACAATCCTCTCTGACAACTAAACAAGTTAGCATATTTAACAGCATATTACCAAAATGCTAGCTGAATACCAACTATTCTCTGAAAGACTCCAGAAAAGCTCTGGAATGTACATCTGACCGCAACAGACAAGCTAATTTTTTTTTCAATTGTATATGAAGAAGATGCACAAGAATGGCAACTGCTGTCATCCTGAAAAACATCAAACCATGGTTTACTGGAGACAAGAATCAAGAGAAGAGAGAAAAAGATGACAATTACAAGAATAATATACTGGGAGAGGGTACAAAAAAAGATCAATTAGAACAAATCCCCACAAAACAGTAGAGATACTTCATTACAAGAAATAGATGCACTCTGGTTACAAGGCAACAACTTTTTATTTAAGCTTCAGTGTTCCAATTAGTGCTCTAAGTACACAGCAGAACAGACATATTTAAAAGTCACAAAGACGTGTTGAAGTCTTTCAAAATTAGATTTTAAAAGATACTGAAAATCCATGTTAAAGCTTTCAAAATATCAATGGCCATAACCGAAGATGTATTTCAGGATAAAGTCAAAGTTCCACCTAAACAATTTCTTTTTTTTCCTTCCAAAACAAAAAGCAAATATTTGATACTCATTCTCCACTAACATTTTTCCAACCCAAATACAACCGACGTTGTTTTCTACAAGTGTTTTTATGCACACCCTGCCAACCACCCCCTTTCTCAAGGGAGATTAAAGCTCGTCAGTGTTGCCATTCTACAAAGCCAAGAATGGAACACATTTAAAACAACAAAAATTCCCACTATACACAACTTCTCTTAAATTAGCCCAAAAAATTTAGCATAAACAGCACTTTACACCTCAAATGCAGAAGTCAACCTGGAAAGCAGCTTATGGGGCCAATCAAACCTTACTGTTACCGTGTCAAGTTTTCAATCTTTAAAAAGTAGATGACTTCTTACCCTCACTGAAGCCCTGCTAGTTAAAGCTCATGCTTAGCAAAGCAAGAGGAGGGAAAGGCAGCTGCAACTTTTAGAGATTTATTTTTTTTTAAGTATACATTTTAGTTTGTATCAAAAAAAACCCTTACAAAACAAGCAAACAAACAAACAAAAATCCCCACAAAACCAAAACCAAATACTCAATTTATCCTGCTTGTTTACTTCAAAATAAGTATTGCAGAAGAATAACTGCAACCAGAAAATAAATTCTGGATGGTCAGTGATGACTTGTATATAGTGAAAATAAATGCCTACAGCACATGCAGACAACTGACAATGGCACAATACCGATCTCTTTGTGTTCAGCATAGAGAAGACTTTGCCTTCTAGAAAAGGCCAAGTAATTCTAATAAAAGATGGAAGGTACTCTACCAAGAGCAGCATTATCCAAAATGCAAACAGAAATTCCGCTTGCCCAACACTTCTCCACTAAAATTAATTCCAGGAGTAACATGATATTCATCCTCAAAATATATTTTTAACTGTTTGTGCTAATTTAGATCAGGTTTTTTTTCAATGCACCCAGCACTGCAACACATACATGCATTTCTCTACTGACTGTTAAGCTAGCTTACACTGACAACAGAACATGATTATCTATATATGTGAAGGACACAAGAAGATGAATCTATGAAGGATAAAAAGAGACATGGAAAAATTTATGCAGGTGAGAGTTTCCCAGGCCATTTACAAACTTGCATAAAGAAAGATATAGATGAATCTTCCCACCTTAGAAGTGAGTTCTACTGCAAACGTTACCTGTATTCAGAAAAAACTAAAGATTCAGTGCTTAATTATATCCTGCTGCTTCATCATCCTACGCGTGCATGTAATGGCAGCACAAACGGAACAGAGCTGTTACTTTCACATTGCATGAGACCTACATCACCCAGCAGGATCCCTGCGTGACAGACTAAACAATCCAAGGAGCACCAGAACCGTTTGAAACTAAGTTGCAGCCAGACTTCAGTCGGTACTTACAGAATTCCAAACAGCACTCACACACTTTTCTTTACATACCAACACATGTCTCACTTCACATTATTTGTGGTTTGGAGTTTTGCAGAAGAGTTGCTTGACTCCTGATGTGCAGCAGAACCAGCAGCCTTTATAAAGCAGGGAGTTTGGTTCGCTCAGTTTGGTCCTTCTAAAAACCACCTTCCCAAGCGGGCAAATCCACAACCTGGATTCTGACACAAAACTCTAACAGTTTTTGTTCAGTCTATTAAAAACTTCACATTCAGCTATGGAGTTTTACCTTTTCCCCAAGACTTTTTATGCAGTGTATTTACTGTAGAGTTCCTAGACTATAATATGGCTGAAAACCAATACAGAAAACAGCAGAACTGACTGGGAAGGGAACCTCTAAATCTAATCTTGCTGTGAGCCTGCTGTCTGATGCTCTCTGCAAGTGGACAATTTTAAAGATAAACTCATTCCTTACACAGATTAAGAGTAGCTGCTATGCAAGGAAACAACTTGGAAGTCACAAAATTAGCTGTACTTCATTAGGTGACTAGAGAGAGAAATGTTACATTGTTTACATACAGAGAATGTCTTTCAGAAAGGGCAAAGTCACACAAAAAAAAAACATTAAAGTTGGAGTCAGCTATCCTGTATTAAACCAGACATAACCTGGTGAATCATCAGATACAGGATGCAAGTACCAGGATTAATTTCATGCCTGTTAAAAAACAGAGAACATTTACAATCCAACTTGCAATATTTACTTCATATTTTGCTTTCTTATCTTCTAATAGCAAAAAAAACCCCTCAAAAACAGGTCATCCTGGAAGGACCTCATTTTAACACCTGTTCAGAGGTCAGACTGCCAGACCAGGAATGCTGTGGGGCTTTTTCTCCCTCAGAATTAATGAATTAAAAATAATAAAGTATCATCTTAATGGAATGTAACAACACGGGTTTATAAGAAAGTATAAGGAATTAAAAGTGACAAATACACATTCCTGAAGATTCTTAAAACACTGGTTGTCAACCTTCATCTAAAAAGCAGAATTTTAATTAGTTTGCTTACTGTACAAGAATATTGTATTTCTGGTCATCGCTTCCTTGTTTCTGAAACACTTTAACAGCAGCTTATTTTATACAAACAATGTAAAAATAGTGGATTTAGTGGGGGGAAAAAAGGAATTTTTTTCTTTAAAGAAGCAGTAAAAGTCTGGATTAGTAACAAGTACCAGTTAGAATGCCTGATACACTAATAGTAAGCAACATTTTACAACAGTCATGCAATTGGAAAAAAATCTTGATGGTAGCATCTTGTACTACATCAGGTAATTTCAATGAAGACTATTCAATTAAATATTCAGGCTGAAAAAACCCACGATGTTGATTTGAGGATATATAATTACTGCCATGCTTTTTAAAAGCTACCTGCTATTTAATAAACATCTTTTAAAATCCGATGAAAATTTAAAGTTAGACTCTGCCAGAGTTAACCAGAAATTGAACTTAACTCTAAATTATTATTTTACTAATGTATTATTATTAACATTGTTGTCTTCTAAAATAAAGCAGGAATTTCTCAGGAATAAAATGTATGTACTCCTTGTTTAAAGTGGCAAAGAAGCATCCAGTTAAAGTGTTCTCCAATAGATGAAGGGCTAGATGTAGAGAGCACAACATGTGCATTCTATTTCTAATTCTGCTACAGCTATCACAGCTCAGCTTTAACACCCAGTTGCCCCCCATGTGAATTAAGGAGGGTATTTACTCTTCTCAGGTATTGCCACTATTTAATAAGGAGTCCATCACTGAAAAAACAGACAATGGACCATACTACATAAACAATCATTCCCTTACATTGTGCCACAATCTAAGAACACTCATTTCAGTAAGAGTCTATGGTAATTAACATCGTGTCTGATTTGTTTCAAGTTCATGAAACCCTTCTGTACACATTAGCAAATACACATAATCTTGTGCTTCTTTTTTCCAGCTTCACTGTCTTTTTTGTATGCCCACACATCATATTGTTTTCCTGTTTAAGCCCCAATCACACAATCGGAGCTGCGGGAGGTTTCAATGAAGCTGTAGCACAGAAATCACTGGGGTGTGTGTTTGGGGGGGTCTCCTTGCACAAATCCGTTCACAAGATAAAAGATGCAGACTGTAGAGTCTAGCAGGCTTGCTTTATAATCTGTGTGACACAATGGAGCTGTGCTTGGAGGGATCTGGATGACACTTAAGACAAATCTAGATACTGAAATAAAGTGCAGAAGAAACTCACAATTACAGTGTCTAATTCTACGGATGACATATAGATTGGATATAAATTCAGTTTAATAACAAGAAAACATTTTACTGGTTTACTTCCAACTTGAATATGCAGTCTAAAGTCAAAAGAAAAGCCAAAAGGGTATCAGTTTAACCCCATTTGTCTAACTCATAAGACTGTCACAATTAATAACTAGTGACAAATGAGAGATGTAAGAAAAAAATCGTTCCAATCTATTCGAATTATTAAGAAATAAATAGTTGAGCTACTGCCATTTCTCCCCCTGCATTTGTCAGGGTCTTTCACAGACAAAGAAAACAAGCAAAGGATTGTGTTGGGGTTTTTTTTAAAGAAAAGTATTTTAAAAGACAAATGAATAGAATGACAGAAGAACAGAAAACTTTAAATTTCTTATATTAATTTTTTAAAATAGCAAGTTTCGGTTTAGTATTATCTGTTCAAACAACTCCATTTAAACAGACATTATTACTGTACAAAATCAAGATAATTACCTCCAAAGCCAGAAACAATTACACAAGAATGGGAGGGACATAATCGATTTATGCATTATTTAAATAAGGCAGGCCTTTCTCTAGAAGTCTTTCAGTAAATACATCAATATCTTGCCACTTGGGCACAAACCCTGACTGTACCCATCGTACCAGAATATTAAAGCCCAAGTTCTCATTTTATGCCTGTTATTGAATGTGTACATATGTCTTCTACCATCCAGCCCCCCGGTACTTCTGTCCCACTTCTAGACGAGGTGGTGTTGACACAGCTGCTCTACAAACCCAACAGCCCTGTTCAGCCTGAAACAGGCAAACATTCCCACATCTTCCGAGGCTGCACCGACTCTGCCATGCATGGAGCAAGCCCCCTTCCCCATCAGTTGTTTCTCCGACTGTAATGACACGGCCAAGGATCTCTCTTGCACATCTTCTGGACCCTCTCCAGCCCTCCTTCCTAGAGGACAGCGTCCCGACTCGAAAGGTCACCAACTCCAGACGTGGCCTGGTGTTATTGTCTCTTGCTTTCCACCACCCCCGCTTCCTCCCCCGTCCCTCCTCCCTTACCGCTGCCTGTCACCTGCTCCCTCCCCGCCGGCCGTCTGCTTCCAGGTCAGCACAGCTCGGCGCCTCCGTCTCTCTGCCTATTCATCCTACGAGCGGGGAGGAGGAGGAGGAGAGCCCGCCGGGCGCCGCAGCGCCCTCACCGCCACTGTCAGCCAGGGCCAGTGCGCGGAGGGGCCGCTCTCGGCAAGGGGCGAAGCTCTCCCCTCAGACCAGGGGCACACACACGCTGCCACAGGGCTTCGCAGTCAGACGTCGACAGGCCTCGGCCTCTCTGCGCACCCACTTGAGCCTCACACAACGAGCCACATCCTCTCCTCGATCCCCAAACCCGTGCCACGGCTCAGCCCGCAGCCCCACCTTCCCCCAGCCCTTCCTCTCCGGGCAGCCTCCTCTGCCTCATTTCCCCTGAGAGGCCCCAAAGCGCCTCTTCTCCCTCCCCGTAACACACACACACACATTACCAATGGGGAAAGGGGGGCCCGGCGACCACCCCGACCCCCGGCGCAGTCCCAGCCGGTCGCCCCTTCCCGTCCCGAGCCGTGCCTCACCTAGGGCCACCTCGCAGGCTTTGCGCAGCTGGGAGTGATGCGCCTTCTTCACCTCCTTGTCGGCCAGGATCTTCTCCAGGGCCCGGGTCAGGAACATGTTTTTCGTCTTCTTCCCTTCATACATGGGCGCGATCGAGCCGGGAAAGGAGGAGGAGGAGGGGTGGGGAAAGGAGAGCGGGTCACCGGCCGCTCCCGCCGGGGGAGGGCTGCGAGGAGCCGGGGCAGGCGGCGAGGCCGCGGGGCCGGGCCGAGGCAGGCGCGGGGGAAGGGCTCTCTCAGAGGGAGGGCCGTGGCGTCCCGACGCCCGCTCAGAGGCTCCCCCCGAGGGGAGACTAGGGTGGGCCCGGACGGCGGCAGCAGCCAACCGCCGCTGCTGAGGGTGGACGAAGCCTTCTCCTTCCTTCTTCCCCCCCGCCCCCACTGCGTGTGTGCGCGGACAGCGCCCGCGACGCGCTCAGTCCCCGAGCCTCCCCCGGCCCGCACCCGCCTCCATTAGTGGCGGCAGCAGCGGCCGTGGTAGCAGCAGCAGCGGTAGCAGCAGCAACAACCTGCCCTCGCCATGTTGGAAGGAAACGACGTCAGGGCCGCGGCCGCACGGCTGCGGAGCGGGAGGAAGCGGCTGCCGTAGCCCGGCCGGGCGGGCGGAGGGAAGCGGGCGGGCGGAGGGGCGCTCGCCTTCTGCCCGCCCCGCGGGCGCGCTACAGGTGGAGTAGACCCGCGGGAGGCAGCGGAGGGGGAGGTACAGAGATGGCCGCTGCCACCAGGGAGCTGACTGAGGAGGAGGGGCAGGGCTTCCCTTCCGGGCCACCAGCGCTAGGAGGGGGAGGAAGGCTCCCGCGGGAAGCGCCACCTGCCCCTGGGGGGGTGGGGATGTGTGTGCTCCGCCGGGGGTAGGGCAAGAGGCCCTCTCGTCGAGGAGCTGCCTTCTCTTTCAGGGCCGCGGCCTTTCCTGAGACGAAAGCCCCAGGGCTCTGCCTCCCAGGAGAGGCGAGTGGAGAACAGCTCTCCGGAGCCGAAGGAGGGAGGAAGGAGGGCGTTAGGGTGCAGGACATGACCGTGCACCCCGTGCCCCGTGCAGGGTAGACGGGGAGCGCCGCGCCGGCCGCGGGGCCGTTCCCTCAGCCCGGCGGGGAGCGCAGGGCCTCGCCTGCGCCGTGCCGGGGCCGCGCTTCCCCTGAAGCTTCTGTAGCCGCCTGCCCTCACCGCCGGCCCCGCCGCTCTCGGGGCGTTGGGTGAACGCTTCAGCTGAGCCTTCTCATGGTGCCCTTTCTGCTCGGGGGCCCTTCCCTGGCGCCTGCAGCCTCTGCCGTGAAATACTGCCCTCCCCCCCCCCCCCCCCCGCACGCGTGCTAGGAGTGCCAAGTATTAAAAAATATACTTGCATCTTCACTTGAGCTTTTTGTGTTTCCTTATTTCATGAAGTTGTTAATGCACTTGTGTAAAATTCATTGCTTTGGTTAGGGTTTTTATTTCTTGAGTATTTCGGCCTTTTTTTTTTTCCCTCCTGGAGTGCTGAGGGGTGATTTCTTCAAGCTTCATTCGAGGCCGAGAAAAGCTCTGGTCCACTGTGGCTGACTGGTAAGCACCAAAATCATAATGGGGAAAGGTTTTGGACTTGGGAGGCAGTGCACCAGTATTTAAATGCAGAATGTGGCACTAACTAAAGCTAGGTCTGATTTAGAAAATTCATACTTTAAACAACAACTAAAAAATATGAAAATGAGTTTCTAGGTGTACCTTTCAGGCAGAGTGGGGCAAGGCTATATCTAGCACCTGCACGCAGATGGCTGTGGAAGCCAGGGGCCATCACTGACCTCAGAGGATGGAAAACCAGCACAGAGGAAGGAGGTTATCCCCTGCTAACTTTTCCTGTCTGGTCCTGCTGCATCAGTCAGGACAACACCCTTCCAAAGAAGTTAATCTTGATCATTTCCTAGTGGATAATTTGAGAGATCTTACCCAGGCTATCATGCCACCATGCTGCTCACATGCTTTGCGAGCTGCCTTGTGAGCAGCCTTGCTTCCTTCTCTGAATAGTTTTATTTGAGCACCTCTTGGGTTTTTCTCTGTGCAACAGAGTAGTTGTTGCATTAGTAAAGATGTAGTCATCCCAGCTCTGCTCATGAAGAGGTAACTAATGCAGACCTGTATTGCTTTAACCATTTTCCCAAATGTGAAGTGATTCATGCCAAAATGACGTGTTGCATTATAGGTATCTATATTTGGACTTCTTTAAGGAATTCCTGAGGGGAATTCCACTAAAGCTGTAGGTGAGTTCTGGGCTTGACAGCTAAAGCAAAACATATCTTTCACTGAAATTACTTAATCGGCACAAGGGGCTTTTGCTAGTCCCTGTCAGAACCTGAAGGCTATTTTATTACCCAACTGATAAACACTACTTAAAATATTAAGAGGGTAAGACCAGATTTTAGCCCTTTAACAGCTTTGTGAGAGTTAAAGGTCACACTACCAGCCACACTGATTGTTGAAAAAAACCCTGAATACCTTTTTTTAATGTCCATATTCAGGTTGGGCTGGTTTGTTCAAAAGACTCCATCTTAAGCATCACAATTACTAAACATAACTGAAAATTTTCTAGTAGTTCATTTAGGGAAAAACCTTTTGCCTGTTGGTTAAATCACAGTTTATTTACTTATTTTTTTAATACACAGGTACAAGTTCAGAAATTCTGATGTCAAAATGACTTCAGTCTTTCAAGGCTGCCTGCTAGTGCCCACATGGCAAGAGTAAGAATTTTCATGGAGTTCTTGCTGGTAGTTTTGCACAAACCACCTGAGTCCAAGTTTCCTTAGCCAAGTTAGAGCTTGCAAGTGTTATTTAGCAAATGGAGTTTGATATTGATTTTCACAGTCCATTTGGCAGAAATAGACTTGCAGTTGCAGTATCATGAAGACAATGGGTATCTGTATGTAAAGAACACTGAGGATTGCAGTCATCTGCTTTGTTCATATTAATGTCTGTTTTCATATGCTGTACACAAGATGATTTTACATGTAAAACAAGTTTTAGTTGAGCACTGCTGATGAAATGTCAAGCTACCGGAAGAAAGGACCTGTCAAAAAGATACTCAGATCCATATCTTTCATTCCTGCTCTAATATGAATAAACTTCCTTCCTTTGTCTTGTTGCTTGTTTGTTTTTTTTTCATGTGTTTTGAATCTTCAATTTTTGTTCTTAGGTTCAAACAACTGCTGCTCAGTTCACCATATTTATAGCTTGGTACTGTACATCTACATGCTAGCCACAAGGCAACCCCTGCCTAAACCTGTCAACAGTGTAGAGCCTGTATGTTACAAAAGGACTGCTTCTGAAATTGCTTGGGAAGAACTTATTGTAAATCATCCGTACAGCACACTGATACCCAGTTCCTTTCCGAGAGTTGAGCCAGTAAGGATGGACATCACAGGGGAATTACGATACCACTATTGGATATAAAAAGTCCTCATTTAGGGCCAAGATATGAATTGTTGCCAGCTTGTGTGCTGGGTCCCAGTGCTTTGAATAGAGACAGTTGTTAGGTCAGCTTTATTTAGTAGGGAAGCCATGTATTAAAATAATGTTTGGTCAGTTAGGAAGAATTTAATGAACTTTGAGGAAGCATTTTTAGGGCAGATTTTGTTACAGAGACCACAGACTATAAAGAACTATTTGCTCATTATTTTATAAGTTAGGGGTGAAAAGGAGAGTAAGAAAACTCACAAGAAAGAAAGGGTCAAGATTTACAATATTTCTGTCTTACATGGGTTCCCTGGGCAGCCTGTTCCAGTGCTTGACAACCCCTTTCCTAATACCCAATCTAAACCTCCCCTGGCACAACTTGAGGCGATTTCTTCTTGTCCTATGGCTTGTTACTTAGCAGACCAACCACCACCTGCCTACAACCTCCTTTCATGGAGATGTAGAGAGTGATAAGGTCTCCCCTCAGCCTCCTTTTCTCAACAACCCCAGTTCCCGCAGCTGCTCCTCATAAGACCTGTTCTCTAGACCCTTCACCAGTTTTGTTGCCCTTCTTTGGACGTGCTCCAGCACCTCAATATCCTTCTTGTAGTGAAGGGCCCAAAACTGGCTGTAGTATTCGAGATGTGGCCTCACCAGAGACCAGGAGGACAATCACTTCCCTGGTCCTGCTGGCCACACTGTTTCTGACACACGCTTGGATGCTGTTGGCTGCTTTGGTCACCTGGGCACACTGCCAGCTAATGTTCAGCCAGCTGTCAACCAGCACTCCCAGGTCTTTTTCTGCCAGGCAGCTTTCCAGCCACTCTTCCCCAAGCCTGTAGAATTGCCTGGAGTTGTTGTGACCGACATGCAGGACCTGGCACTTGGCCTTGTTGAACCTCATACAGTTGGCCTTGGCCCATCAATCCAGCCTGCCTAGATCCCTCTGTGGAGCCTTCCTACCCTCCAGCAGATAAGCACTCCCACACAATTTGGTGTTATCTGCAAACTGAGGTTGCACTCAGTCCCCTTGTCTAGATCACTGATAAAGACCCAAAACAGAAGTGGCCTTAGTCTGAGCTCTGAGGACAGATGGTGCCATACAACAGCGGTGTCTTCCAAAGAAGTCCAGAGTGCCTGTTAGATGCAATGATTTCAATGCCCAAGGTGTTTTGGTTTCAGCATGCAGATTTCTGCTTTGATGGTAATTGGCATGAGTCAATGGCTAACACAAAAAAGCTAATCCTCATAGTGGCAGAGATACCTATTTGGTTGCTGGTGAAGTCCTGAAGATCCGGAAAAGGACTGATTTATTTTTTTTTTCTGCTCAGGCTGATAAGTCTGCAGACAGTGTGTATGTTGTGCTATCAAACCTGAGAAATGTGTTGTGATAAACCTCAAGGAAATGTTGGTTTGTGTGTGCTAAAGCACAAAAGCATCACTGCTTTGCTAAAGCATAAAACAGCATAAGAGAAAAAAAAGTATTTGAAAAACACTCCAAAATTGACTGTGTAGTATTTTTTATTCACAAATTAATTGGAGTATTCCAAAAGCCATTGATATTGTTTCAAATATTTAAATGTTTTCAGTGACTTGATAAGTAAAAAACTGGAGAACCTTCTGTGTGAGAGGGAACAGATAGCACCTGCTTCTGATGGTTTTGTGTGCAACAATTGGATGTAGCACTAGTTTGAAAATGCTGAAGAGCCAGGGCTTGTAAACCTCTGCTTCAGACTGACAGTAAAAGGTGACAGTGAAAGCACTGCTTCATGCTTAGAACAAGCTGATGATCTATGGCTGCACTGCCTCCCAAAGGGAAGTCTTTCACCTGTATGAGCTCACACCCCCTTTCTTACGTTGGTGCAGTTGTGTAGCTGTACAGTGAGTTGGTTCAGCTCAAAGGTCCAGCCAAAACTCAGCCTTACTAGAGAGTTAGCTTTCAGTGGGAGCAGACTTTTGACCAGACTTACCTGCACATTCAGTAAGTCTTACACAAAAAAGGGGAGTAGGGAAGTGTGGTCAGGGTTGATGAGCGCAGCTGGTCTACTGCTTCTGGGGGCACTATCTTCTTAAATTGTCTTGATTAGCTTTGATCTGGAGTACTGTGTCCAGGTCTGGGGGCCCACAATACAAGAAAGATGTAGAACTGTTGGAGAGGGTTCAGAGGAGGGCCACAAAGATGATTAGAGGGCTGGAGCACCTTCCCTATGAAGAGAGGCTGAGGGAACTGGGCTTGTCCAGCCTGGAGAAGAGAAGGCTGTGGGGGGACCTCATTGCAGCCTTCCAGTACCAGAAGAGAACATACAAACAGGAGGGGAATCAACTTTTTAAAAGGGTAGATAATGGCGGGACAAGGGGGAATAGATTGAAGCTAAAGGAGGGAAGGTTTAGATTAGATATTAGGGGGAAGGTTTTTTACAGAGAGAGTGGTGAGGTGCAGGAACAGGCTGCCCAGAGAGGTGGTGGATGCCCCATCCCTGGAGGTGTTCAAGGCCAGGTTGGATGGGGCCCTGGGCAACCTTGTGTAGCTCCAGGCCTGGAGGTTGGTGGCCCTGCCTGTGGCAGGGGGTTTGGAGCTCTATGATCCTTGGAGTCCCTTCCAACCCATGCCATTCTATGACTCTATGAAACAGCACAGTAATAGTTAGACTGTGATAACTTTGAGCTAGAGTAAAACAGAACTGACACTAACAGAAGTGATCCTTCTTCTTGCTCCTACCCATATATTTCTTGCTTCCTTGGTCAGCCTAAGGATTTGCATTTTCATGTTGCGAATTATGTGCTGAATTATATTCAGAATGTAATTAGATGGAAATTAACTTGAAAAGAAACAGAGGATTTTTAATCCAGATATATTCCATATCCTGATTCATCTGGCAGTCTCGTAAAGGTTTGTGTTAGCTCAAGGGAGGGGATAAACACAAGGACATGAACAAGAAAATGGGCAAGAAGAGGGCATGCTTGCATTTTTTGGCAACAGTACCAGTTTATGCCAACTCTGAGTATTGTTTAAACTACTTCTTTTGGTATAAATTCTCTTCAGTATTTCTACTGTGCAAGAGGCCACTCAGCCCTGTCTCTGTATGTGACCCCGTCTATAGGATGGATGGGCCAATAAGTAGGACTGGTGTGTTAGTGCCAGTGTATGTGATCCTTTAATTGTGGTGTCTCACTTGTTGGCACCTTCCTTAGCCGCAGTACAGTACTTTGCATTTGCTCTGATTCTCTTTTCATGTACCAGATACAGAGATAATCAGTGCATGATGGATCAGGGTCCAGATGGATCTGGCAGATGGGAACCTGGAACAGGAGAGAAGCTGTGATTCTGTTCTGCAACTGTAGGTACCTTGGTGGAGAAGTTTCTGAGTCTCTTACTGAATGCATAAGATTTAACAGGTCTGCTGGTGGTACTTGGTCATGTAATACTGAAAGACAAAGAAGACGTTTCTCTCTGTCTCTTTGTGGACTCCTTGGCCTGCCAGCCTCGTAAAAAAATAAGTGAAACTGAAGTCAAAGTCACTGAAGTCAAAATATTCACTATATCCATTATGCAAAGGATCGCAATCTGTCATCCAAACTGCAAGAGAGATTCACTAAAAATGTGCCTTAATATTTTTAAGGGGGAGGGGTTTTTTTTTTAGATAAATTCAGGAGTAGAAGTTAGGAGTTCATCATTTGTTCGAAGAGCAAGTATTCAAGAGGTTAAAGCAGGCTGCAGTATATCTAGTGCTGCACTGAAAGCACAAAGAGCAAATGCTTGTTAGCACAGGGAATGTTAATCAATAGGCAATCCCTAGGTTGCTTCCAAACGTTTGTACAAAGGCATATGACACCCTGGAGTGACCATACAAGTAACGGAATAAACATCCATCACTTTGAGGAGGCTTTTGCAAGATGACAAATTTATTCCTTAAAGCTAAAAAATTACAGGCTCTTGCTGTACTGAAATACATTCTCAGTACTACCGTTAAGCGAGGATACATATACCTAGTAAAGCGTGATATTTGTCAGGTGCTGAGAGCTGCAGGAAAAATGTCAGGTAGCAGTGAAGAGAAAAAACAACCACCTCTCATGGCTGATGGAATAAAGTTTTGAATTGTGGCTGGAAACTCTGGAGGATATAAAATATTCTCAGCTGTAGCTTGCATTTATGAGCTGGAAGCTTAAACCACTGTGTTTGCTGGAATGTGATCCCTTTTTTGCTAGGACTTTTTCTGTGGGAATATATCTTCTCCTAGCTGACCTATAGGAGTTTTGAACTCCTTTCTTCAGCCATGTCTTCCACATGAGTAATTAAGTTCCTAGCCCCCAAGACACCTCAGCATACTGTAATACTATCAGTGAAAAAGGCATACAACTATCCGTCTTAAAGACAGTAGAAAATATATATATTTTTTCAAATTGCTTATACAGGGTTTTTAAAAAAAAGTTTCTTTAGTAGTATTTCAAACATGGATCTGTCAGCCACAGTTGTCTCTGAAGGTGATTTTGTGAGATACAGTTTGAGAGAAGATACAGAATCACAGAACCACAAACTGATTTGGGTTGGAAGGGACCTCAAATCCCATCTAGTTCCACCCCCTGCCATGGGCAGGGACACCCCCTACTAGACCAGGTTGCCCAAAGCCCCTTCCAACCTGGCCTTGAACACTGCCAGGGAGGGGGCAGCCACAGCTTCTCTGGGCAGCCTGTGCCAGGGCCTCACCGCCCTCACAGTAAAGAATCTTTTCGTACTAACTAATCTAGATCTATCCTCTTTAAGAATAGCACACCTTCACCTGGAATCAGGAATCCACTGTGCAGTTACTTTTGTATGAGAGGTTGTGCAAATGCACAACTCCTTCATAAAGGCAGTGACTTTATATAGTGACTCCTTCATAAAGGCAAATATTTCTGTCTCTGAATACCAACAATACAAAAATCTGGCAATTTCCTGAGAGCCTTGCAATCCAAAAGGAGATACATGGAGGATGTATGGCAAAGTTAGGAATAAGATCCACTGATTTATTGCTTCGCCTAGTTTACTTAGCGGATAAAATTGCTATTATTTGAACTATTATTGGATAGTTCAAATAGGATAAACTATTGAAGTCTGGGAGCCACAATATTATTGCCATTTCTTGGGAGGTGCTGTCCCTACAGTTATGACATTCCTAGGTTACTGTGTGGGTATGATCCTGGTTAATTAGCTATCTCCCCAGACACCTACAAGAGGAATGGCTACCATAGTGTATGGTTATCCTGAATTCTTAAACTCCAGTTTCAGTTTACAGAATGGGAGTGTTATGACTTGTGCCAAATTAGAAAAGTAACATTTACTGAAAATGGTGGCTGTTCTACCTTTAAATCCCAGCTTAAAACTCCTGCAGGTCTTTGTAACTGATGTGACGTGACCAGCGTAATGCATGCTGAGTTGTTTTACAGATTAGGCATTAAATAGCATAGATATTGGGAGCATGAAGCAGTAGTTTCAACCTAATTTTTACATGCTGAATGACTCTCTTCCCCTTGATCTGAGGTGAATTTAGTGTATCGCTTTAGAACTTGTGTATTTTCAAAGGTTTATGCAGATCTCTTTCAATAAGCTGATAATAACAAAAGAAGGGCTGAAAATGAAAAGGAACTGAGAAAAATTGAATGGAATTCAGCTGGGGAAAAATATCCCTTTCATCAGTGGGTAGGGTAAGTCAAATGAATAACAGGGGTGGTTTCAAAGTATTTTAATATCTGTGTTGAAAAGCTTAGACAGAGAGGTCATAAAAGTCATGTGAATTAATGTGGGAAGCAATGAGTCTGAAGCAATAACCACTATTAACTGCCAAGAAGTGATCTTTGAATCTGCCTGATTGTTTCCTCCAGCAACTGTGGTAGGTTATTTCCTGTCAAAAATGCAATACCTGGTATTTCAGCTTATGTGCTGTAAACTGTGGGCTTCATGGCAGGAATGAAAGACTTTGAATATGAATCACTGGAAAGGTAGAATTGAATGGGAGTTATGGATATTCCTGCCTAGAGGACAGACATTCAAGAAACACTGTAGTGATTCATTCTAGTATCCCAGTTAACCCAGAAAATATTTACTAGATGTGTATACACTCAAATATCTTTACAAGACGTTTTGAAACACCTGTGACACTTTTGATTAGACTTCCAAGATGTTTCTAGTTTCAAGTGTCAGAGCAGATGTGCCATCTGGACTGACTGGTTCACAGCATGTACGATGGATGATTTCTCATGACATTCAGATGTGCTGCTGTCTGGGTTCAGATCCAGGCAGACCTGGAGTGTTTGGTTTTGGTATCCGAAAGTGTGTATTATATGCCGTTTCTTGCTAAAAGCTTTGTAGTTTTTAGATCTTCTCATCCAGGAGTAGGGACAGTGGCTATCAGAAAATGTTGCTGTGCTACCGGTGGGACTGTTGTTGGGCTGGTAAAAATCTCACTTATCACAGCTTGTGGACATGCAGCAGATAATTTGACAGGACCAAGTTCCTCCGAATCCATAGAGCCACTTCTGAGTTCTGTGACTGCTTCTGTTTTCACTTCCCATTAAATGCAGTTTGAGGTAAGTTGTGCTTACCAAGTACTGCAGCTCGTGCTTAAACTAGGAGTCTGTAAAGAGGAGGCTTTGTGCAGGGCCCTTATAATAGATATATAATTATACAAGTCAACCCTAATGGTAATTTTTATGGTGTTTTATAGGTATTTGGACCAAATTTGCTTTCTTGGCTAGCACTAGGACTAGATAAATTTTGCAGTAAAAGCTTACTTACATGAATTTAAAAGAAGGTTGGCAGTGGAGCTTGAATTGGTCTAGTTGTGTATGCATGGGACGGAGGTCACACCTCTGGATAGCTGCAGGTGTCATCCTTAAAACACTCGATTGACGAACAGCTTCTATTCATTAGCTTGTTCCTCTTCAACATTTCTTGGATTAAACTCCTGTCAGCACATTGATTTTCCTTTGCTCACCATTTTAGGACAGAAATAATACTTGAGATATTATTGCAGCAAATGGCAAGAACACAGATGCAAGAAGGAAACAATATGGTACAGTTTTTCAAAATGAAGTGTGCTGGTAGTAAGCCCTCTCACATGGATGACGTTAACCCAAATCTGGATTCTTACAAACCAGAAGACTCAGTATGGGCAACTGCAATTTCTGCCTCTTTTTTTTGTGCAGCAGTCTGTTTGGCACCTGCAAGATAGCTTCCTAGATGGAGGGTAGATAGTTGTGCATCACTTTAAAATGGTAATTTGGGGCATTCATGTCACAAGATATGAGAACCCACCAGAATTTTCCCCAAGCTTGTGGAGTTTAAATGAATGGTTTCACTTCTTTTTATTGCTGTGCTGGATCAAAGGTAGAAGATTAAAATCCACATTGACTTGAAATTCACAATGTACCTATGAGTACCGTATGAGAATGAGGTTGTGTCCTTAGGAATAGGTGTGAGCCCTCTATGGAAGCTGACAGTGCTCTGTTTTAAAATTCTGAGGGGTAACAGCAATGTCTTATAACCAGGCTTCACATATTTGTGCACATTTGCCAAATGTGGTCACCCTGTGAAATATAATATTAAAACATTCTGGTGTATTTTCAAGCCTAAATGTTGTTGCAATCATTGCAAACATTCATTTGTTTTTTTAAAAAATATCACAGAACACAGAAGTCACTATTTCTGTGCATAACTTCTGAGGTCATTTTTACTACATCATTCACTAGAAAGCATTTCTTTTGCTCATAAAATAATTCTAATAAATGTTTGATCATGAAACTGTGGTGGCATTTTGTTTTTCTTGCTCATAAAAAGCTCAGAGCAGATTTTCTTTCTAATGAAGGTATTGGCTTTTATAAGAACATGATTGGTTTCTGCAGTGGGAGGTTGAAGAGGCTATAGCTTGCTTTGAATATTTGTTTACTAGTCCCAATTACTGATAGTTTGCATCAAACATGAAGTTCTTACACGTTCTTACAAAAATAAGATAGCATTTTCACTTTAAATACAGGGAGTGCTTTAAACTCTGTAGCATTGAAATATGTAATGCCTGTTAGAAGCAGGAAGAAAATATAATCGACAGAGGAGACTGGCTGCTTGAAGGGGCATCCCCTATTAATTCAGCAGGCAGCTGGCAGCCAGTCAGCTGCTGGGGTAAACCCACAGGGTCTCACCAATCCTGGATTTAGCTGTTTCTGGGGACAGGTTTGGAACTGCCCTATCTATGATAGATTTTTGAATACTCTATATTGCTTGATTATTCATGTATTGGTATGTTCTGTGTCTTTGGTATTTTTCTGTATGCTGTATAGTAACAGTTGTTAATCTTGTAAAAAAATCTGTGAAGGAAAAAAAGAAGAGAAAGGATGCACCCAGCAGCTAACTCGAAGTTAGAGACCGCGCTGTTATTAATGGAGGCTCTTGTATTTTTAGCTCCGTCTCCAGCAAACTACAAGGACAAGAAATGAAATGGGAAAGCAGAGTAACAAAAATAACTGGTGGGATTAAAAGAGACATGAGAGAGAGGGACAGAAATTGTGACGCTTTCATGGTCCACAGCACCTGAGAGACGCCAGGCTTCACTTGTGGTGGCTGAAGAGATTATGTCTGCCTGAATTATAGTTGAAGTTACATGACAGAAATATATGTAGACAGTTTGCTGATTAGGTGTGCATTAGTTTCTATTAGACAAATATGTACAGCTAAAATAAATAACATTTATCTTTAAGAGGGTTGTTTGTTCCCTGAATATCCCAGGTGCCCCGGGCAGCTCTGAGAGAAAGAACTTCAGACACCTGAGTGCAGACAGAACTGGTATGTAAGTGTGGATGATGTACTGGAAGTTACAGGATATGTCTCATCCTAGGGTGGAATTTGTCTTAATTTTAACAGCTGTAAAAGGCACCCAGTCTAAACTGTCATCTGGACTCTTGCAGAAAGACCAGCTTCTAATGAGTAACTCGTGCAGTACCGGTGGTACCGAGCCTAAGATAGATGCGACCTGTCATCCTTTACATCCTTTATTGTTCTCTTCCGACTACAGAGAGATCCAAGTCAATTTAGCTTAGATGAATAGCTTTCATACAGTGGCAGTCAGATGAGTTACATCTCGCCTTCAGAGCAGGAGGACTCTGAAATTCTCCTCTCAGACAGGTGAAAGTTGAGGCCTGCAGTGGATGAAAACAGGTGGTGAATGGCGGCATCAGTAATCCTGTAACACTGACACCTCCTTGTTCCTCAGTACCCTGAATCACTGTCCCCCAGGAGAAGGTACAAGGGCTGCCTGTTTTGTTTTTTTTTTTTTTTTAATTCCAGACATGAAAGAATGGAAGGATTTACTGGGATATCTCAGAAATCTCAAGTAGTGGTTTTGGCTATAGGATTATTGCCAGTTGTCAATGTGCTGAATAATAGTGGCTGGGCTGTTAAAGGTTTGGATCTTTATCATGGTGGTGTATGTAATTGTCAGGGAACACCTAGGTGAAGCACAGAGAAGCTTGTAATTGATGTGTGTGAGCCTTCATAAGCAATACTCTTTTGTATAACAAAGGAATTGGCAGAGTTTAAAGATTATTTATTGTTCTTTTTTAAAACAAAGATATATACTAGGCAAATAGACTGACTCTGGCTGTGTTAAAATAACGTCCCACACTGAGTGGCAAGTACATATTCACTGGTTTTCCCTTGGATTCCAGCCTTGACTTCTGTACTCCAGTGAATTGGAGCATAAAGTGTGGTTTAAATAGATACACATTGTCAAGATTTAGTGAAGCCTAGGAGAGCCTTCCTTGGAAACATTCCCATATAAGTTTCATCTCCAGGGTTCCACTACTGCTTTTTGCTTGGAATTTATTGCACGTCTAATTTCATGCTGTATATTGGTAGTACTGCAACTTTATCCTTTTCAGCTGTGGTATCAATCTGTTCTTTAAAAGCTGTGTCCTTATGAAATGCATGGCAATGCAGAAGAATAGAGAAGAATCATCACTGCGTGGTGCTGTGGATGTCTAATGAAAAGTGGAAGAAGAAATGCACTTCTACCATGCATTGGGATCAATATTTTGATGAATTTTATGACAAGTGAGGCTTTGCCTAAAGGAAGTTAGTCTTAACCCTCTTTATCTTTTAGTCTCCAGTGTCCTGCAGCAGATATATGGTGCTTTTTACACTTATACACATTCTGTTGTGGAAAGACAGCCAGAATATAGTGCAGATGATTTCTGCTACCTCTGTATGTAACCTGCTGCTTTGCTTCTTCACACAGCAGATACCAGTCCAGTTTTGCCATGTTGGGCTTTATCCACACATACAGTTGGAGGGGTGGAGACAAAGGGGCCAAGTTGCATGGAGTGGGAAGCACTGTAATTGCCAGGGAAGGTAGCAAGCATTACTAGATGCTCTTCCCTCTTCGCTAATATCCATATACACTAAAAATTAATTATGTCACAGGGTCCCTAAATATTAGATTAGATTTTCCCCATGGGAGTACTCCAAAAGCAGGTGTTTTTTTTACGTAAGAGAAGCTTGATTGTGGGCTCTGACACCATCAGATGAATGGAATAAGTGATTTTTTCAATTTTGGTGCCCATTTGGTCTTGTGTGCTTGTTACCTTTAGCAATAATCCCAGCAGTATCTGTTTACTTAGGATGAAGATATCTTTATACTTCTCACAGAGTGTCATTCAATCTAAAATGATTAGTCTCTGCTTGTTTGCCAATATTTTTCTAACTTTTGCTCTTCCAACTGTTTGTTTAGTCATAGATAGCTGTTCACTCTCACAGTAGGACATCTGACCCAGAAGTCCTCTCATTATTCAACAATCTTGTTTTGTCTTTCATCTCTCTTAAGTATTGGTGCTTTAGTGATTTTATTCCTGGTTAGAAATAAAAATGCCTTTTTATACTAATCCAAGAAATCTCTGCTGCTCCTGGGGCTTAGAGTCTTGCTATTTAATTGGACTTTTTCCACTACTCCGTGTTAGAATCTGTCCTTTTTTTTTTTTTTACTATGAAGATAATACGTAGTGTACTTAGTATAGTTTTGGATAAAAAATTAAGAAAGATAATTTGTCTTCCAAGATTTCCCCTGTACATATAGCTGTTGGTTTTCAGCAGAATGGAAATCACCAAATCCAAAAGGGAGTTTTCAAGAAATTGTCTCTTTCTTTAACCTTCAGTGGACACCTAAATGGGGGAGACTTATTGCACATATTCAGGCTTCAGCACTGATGGGCTGTTTCAGATTCTCATAGATGCAAAAGAAAAGCAAGATGGTGATTCCAGCAGTTTTAAATAACACAGTTTCTGATGGGCTGGGTGCCAGTGGGTCTGCAGCCAGGCACATCAGCAAAGGGGCCCTTCCCCTGGTCCTGTGCTGTGAAAGAAACAGGGAGCTTCCTTTCTCTGGTGAATATCTGATACAGACTTTAATGTTTTATTTTGAGAAGTGTAGTCCTGACAGCTGTGGAAACTCAATGTTTCTACTCTCAGCTCAAGAGGAGAGAGATGTAGACAAGCTTCCCAATGTTTGTTATCTAGTCTGCATCAAAACTGCTATTGGAAGAGTAGCCTGGTCTTCAGACACGTTTACTGCCAGGTCCCTGCTGAGACATCTCCTGAAGGTTGCACTTATTATCTGCAGTGTCTATGTTTGACAGGTAGTGGACTATATCCACTGACTCCCTAAGCAGCTTTTGTGAGACAGCAACTTCAGGTTACTTCTACTTCAGCTTCTTGGAAAGGAGAGCTCATTTCTTGGAAAAGAAACTTCATTAAAATAGTCACAGCAGCTTTAATAGAAGATCTTTAAATTGTGTAAGAAATTTTTTTTGGGTTGTGGGTTTTTTTTTTTTCTAAAATGATTTGGTTTAAAATGTATTCCTGCAAATGGCTAGTATATAGAAGAAGTGTTCATGGACCGAAGCAGCCCAGGAATCCTAATGGGAGCTGGTAAGTGCCTGTGGCTCTCCAGTGCTCTCCTTAGTGCTACCAGACTTTCCAGGAACAGCCTCAGACACCCCTTTGGTCACTCTGGGCAATGGTGTAAGGCTTTCTTCAGGACCCATGAGATAATGAAGACTCTCTGGGATGTGGTTGGCATTGGGAGTTGAGGGTGTAACACTTTCATACAGCCTCTGCCCTAAGCATTCACAATAGCAAAACCTGACCTCTTAGCTCTGTGCTGTTGAACACACTAAGGGCTTGGCTGGTGATGCAGGTAGTGCCGATGGTGATAACCCACAGAATTATGATGCAGCAACCCCAGGAGGAGAACATCTTTCCTTGCACCCCTGAAGTAGCTTGGAGGGCTTTTAGGGAACTGGCCAAACAAGCTGAACTTGCGTGTGCTTACAGCAGGCAGAGGAGAGATGCCGAACACATGCTGCCTGCTATCAGCAGCCCTGTGGTTGCCAAGTATTGCAGCTACACCATTACGTAAACCATCACACAGTACACATTGTGCAGACAGACATCTTGTTTGTGTGTGAATGGATCTGCGTAGGTATGTGGGAAATTTCACACATTTTAACAGGTTCATGATTTAAATTTAGTACCAAAAGTTAGGCACTTTTATAGCCCCAAGTTGTCACCAGCAGACAGCATTCACTTCTTTGAAATGGAGGAAGAAAAATGGAGATGCATGCAGCATGATATAGCAAATTTATCCTGTTAGATAAGGCTCAAGTGTATTTAGCCTTTTTGGCAGATTCTCTGCTAACAAGGCCAAAGAGCAGCTCTGGTTCTCCTATCACACCAACAGGCATTTCACTCATTTAACCTTTGGAAAACTGCTTTGCTCCCAGGAAAACAGCAATACATCATTCCAAACCATACTAAGTTCTGTGAATGTGATAATTTAGTTCAAACAGAGTAAATCAATTAATCTGTATAAAGAACTTAAAATATAACAAGTTGCCATTTTTTTGCTTTTTTTAAAAGTAGCTATTTCTAGCTCATTAAGCATGGAAGAACCCTTTACACTCGGCTTTTTGACTGCACTCCTTCAACTCAGCCCAATCAACCCAGATTTTTCTCAATCTAGAAACAAAGTGAAATGAAATAAGGGAAATGAAACAGTGAGTAGTTCAGTCATTTCTGCTCAGCTTTTCAAGCTGCTATACTGGGGTTGTTTTCAGTCATGACACACTGAAAACAATAAGCCACCTGAAATCTCAGGCTGGGATTTTAACAACAGATGCCTTATTTTCAAGAAAATTGAAAGTTCTGTTATAAAATGAAACTTGCTCAGAATCTTTTATACATACATACATATATATATATATATATATACGTATCTTCAGACCTAACTTGAAATTCTGATAAAAATAAAGGAGTCATTATTTGGTTAAAAAAAGAGACAGCCCTCACAGCAACTGAGCCATTCTGGTATTCAGAAGGATAGCCTGGCACACAGTAGTCAGCAAGAAAGACTGAAACACCTGCTCACTGTTGTAGCACAATATATGGTTATCTATATTCGAGATAAAGTATACACTTCTGCAGGCTTGGGGGCGGATTAAAATATTTCATTGTTATGGCTACTCTGCCGTGTGTCTCTCTCAGTAATGCTGAGCAGCGGTGGACTCTCAGAGAAGCCAGGATGGATGAAATATATTACCCCTGTGTCTTTATGGCTATGGATAGTTTTTCTTTGTCGCTGGAAAAGTGCATTTTCTGCATGGCTGGAGACGGTGGCAGATTTTTTTTTAATTAACATTTGAATCTATTATTTATGAGTGCATTCCCTGATGTCTGAATCCAAGGGCAAGCCCTGCCGTGCTTGACTCAGTCTCTCAGGAGAGAGTGTCAAAAGGGTCTGCAGGCAGAGGGAGCTGAGACTTTCTGCTTGACCACTCCTGCCTGTCAGGCAAAGACAAGCATTCGGGGGCCAAAGATTCACATATTCTAAATGTCCTTGCCTAGCATCATTTGCTAAGGAGAACCATGTGTGAGCTCACCGCTCTGGGGAGACTCTGGGTATCCTAAATTTGCAGCTATTAACAGAGGACCTTGTTAAGGCAGGCCCTTTTGACACCACATGCAGCCTAAGGCTGTGGATTTTGGACAGTCTGGTCCCTCAGCGCTCTGTGGTTCGGTCCATAGGCTTGTTCAGCTGAGGACTGTGAAAACTGCTCTGGAGTAGTAAGTACATCTCCACCCAAGACAGACCTGCCAACAGCATCAGTACTCCTGATTTCATGGTGCTGATAAGGCTTGAAACCTCTTGATGCAATCAGCCAGAAGGCAGCTCTCTCTGCACTCAGCTTTCCTCCTACACAGCTGGAGGAGGAAGCAATTACAGCTCTTTGGAACTTTTTTTAATTCTGAATGAGTATGAGAATTGGGTGTGTTTTAAGCATGCCAAGTGGTCTACATTTTCAGTGGACAGAAGATTTTAAAATTTACACCTCTTTTCTTTTTTTTCCTTAAAAGTAGTATAGCTAATGTCATGGGCTTTGTATTTAAAAACTCTGTAATTTATTTGAATTTCTGTTCTCTTGTCCTGTTTTCCACAGCAGAGGGGTAGTTGTGTCTCTGCACAACTGAGATCTTATTCTGGTGTTTTACCATCAAGAAGTGCACAAAAATGGTAACATCTGGCTTTTAATCACACAAGACAATGGCTGTACCTATGCTAACGAGTATTTTCTTTTTGAGTGGTGCCATTAAATTGAATGCAAACATAAAAAGGGAAGGGAATGTTTAACATGATGAAAGTAGAATAGTTAAGTAGTAACCTGGTTTTGGTAGGAAATATAATGCTTTCTGCTTAACTTGAATTAGATGCAATCTTTTCAAGACAGTTCTTGTGTGCAGTCCTGGAGCAGGCAGCACAACCTGCACACTGCAGCTGGTTATAGACCAGAGGAATGGTGCTGGATGTTTTGAAGTAAATGCATGGTGACATTCAGGGTTATTTGGACTCTTTCTATTCAAATTTTAGAAATTTAAAAAAAAAAGAATTTCAGGTTTTCATAGGCTTCACATGTTGTGTGTGTGACCCAATACAGTGGCCTTTTGAAAGAAGCAACTTCTGAAAAAGGGATTTGGATCGTTGCCCATGAGCTGTGCTCTTTCTTCAATGATGATGAACAAACTGAATACCTTTTTCAACCTATAAAGGTCAATTTTTACCTATTTATTAATGATGATTCAAGGTCACTTGAAATCTTTGTAAGTTCTCATTTGGGATAGTTTTTTTGTTGTCAGGAAGGGTGAGTTGCAGAGGCATAGAATCATAGAATCATAAGGGGTTGGAGGCCTGTTTCCTTCACACAAACGAATCATAGAAGCATAGAATCATAGAGTTGTCTTGGTTGGAAGGGACTTTATAGACCAACCATCACCCTAATCTGCCAACCACCACTAAACCTAAGCACCACATCTAACCCTCTTTTGAATACCTCCACAGATGAAGACTCCACCGCTTCAATGGGCAGCCAGTTCTAACGCCTAACAACCCTCTCTGTGAAGAAGTTTTTCCTAATATCCAATCTAAACCTTCCCTGCTGTAACTTGATGCCATTTCCTCTTGTCCTATCCTTTGTCACTAGGGAGAAAAGATCAGCTCCCACCTCTCCATAGCCTACCTCCTTTCAGGTCATTATAGAGCGTGATTAGGTCTCCCCTCAACTTCCTCTTCTTCAGATTAAACAGGTTTTTGTTATAAAAAAATAAAAGCTATCAAAAAGAGGGAGAGATGTTCACAAAACCTTGCCTGAGCACTTTCTCCAAGTTATAGAAGCAGCTATAATTATTCTATCAGTAATCAATGGAAGTGTAACTCCTGGATTTCACATAATCATTATATATGTGATTTTGACTGCTGGGTTAATAACCAGTGTTTTGATGTTCATATATTTTTTATTGTGTTGAATTATAAACTATACCTACTATCATAAAATAGATTCACTTTTCTCAAAACCGGTTATCGATTCTGTTGTAGTCAATAAAGACTGCTGAAAAGAAGTACAAAGGTAGGAGAAATAAGCAATTATGAAGATAAAAAAGAACTGTTCAGAGAAGTAACGTTTCTAAGTCACAAAGGCTGTCACTCCATATCCAAATGGCTGATTCCCAGTTGTTCTTTCCTTAGGCTAAACTACTCCATTTAGAGTAACTCTGCTGATAAATTGTCTTACAAATTCTTAATTCAGGAAATAGGGGTTGCTCTTTTCAAGTGACTGCCTTTCTGATCAGCTTTAGTGACCCTGAACTTAAAGGGCTCAGAGATTGTTTACACTTGTATTCAGCTATGGGGCACTAAATTACCCTGCACAGGGCTTCAAAACTCAGCTCAGAGTTTTCAGTTGCACACAATACATAGCATTCAGGCTGAGTCCATTCGGGTGCCAGGATGTAGTTTTATTCGTGGACTACCTTTGTTATCAACTACTTCTAAATGTCAGAACTTCTTAGATAAATGTAAGAATGCTTGCAATTACTCCTGTTCAAGAAGGTCAACTAGATCTACAATGTTAGATTCCTTTGATAACTAAAAGAGGGGGTTTGCGTTGGTTTTGGGTTTTTTTTTCCTTTCTTCTTCCAAGAGCTTAATTACTTTTCAGTACCAGGGGAGATATGATGGTATGGAGATAAAGCTGAAATGCTTCATATGATGAACTGATGGACTACAAACAGGAATCAAAACATCTCGTTTCTCCTGGCCCATACTTGCAAAGGTTTGTACTGTAGCAATCCAGAGGTAAATTTGCCTCAAACTCATTAGGCATCCCTCATGCCTCTTGTCCTTCACTTCAGACTCTTATGTCCTTGTAGTAGTTCAAACCTGTCACCTAAATTCAGAATAACTCAGTAATTGGCGCTAATATTTAATTGACACTACTGCCAAGCCTGTTGGTCAAGATACTGTGCATAGCAAAGGACAGCTATTGCCATTTTTAAAGTATTTAATGACTATGGTCAGAAGCAATTGGAAATGACCAGTGGATAGGTATTTTGAGATTTTTCATCCCCTAGGTGAAACCAGCATTACTAAAGCATGCCTGAACAAGCTTTCAAAAAGCTTCTTTAAAATAAATAAAGCATTTAAAACAAATGCTTTTTATTAACAAACTGTAGAATGCAAATCTGCCATCTTTGCACACTGATAACCTTTTTCAGTCCTGGAAACAATAGATTCTTGATTAAATACAGTGTTCCCTAGTCTCATTTTAAAAGTTGCCCATTTGCTAAGTTCAAGTACGTATTTAGAGAAGATGTAGGTTTTTTAAATAGCTCATCCTTAGTGTCAATAATGTTTAACAGGTAAAATTGTCTCATCCTTGAACTAAAGCTTTACCAATTGAATGAAATAGGATGAATAATTCAAAAGCTTTTGATGATTTTATTAACAAATATTTTATTTAACTTGTTATAGTATAAGATTAAACTCAAAATTAATAAAGTAAAATATATGTTTTTGCAGATATAATAAGATAAAAAAATACCATTTTAAAAGTACCAAAAAAACCCTCAACAAATTGCTATATTCTCTGTGCTTTGATTATTAGTCTTTCAAACATGCTGTTTATTCACTGTATTTCATCTGCAAAGCTTCTGCTTTCACCTCTGGCTCACTTAAGAATCTATTATTAATTCCTTTAAAACATGCAAAAAATATGACTTCCAAGAACAGCCGCACAGCCACAGAGCTACAGAACTCACTGCAAGAATACTGATACATAAAACGTCCGTTAACATCGGTTAATTACAGTTTAAGGCTAGATCCTCAGCTGGTGGGAATGGGCAGGCACTGACTACAGTGGAACAGGGATGCACCAGCTACTGCCTGCTTCTGAGTTCCAAGTCATGGCAAGTTACTTTGTCAGCTATGGTATCTCCATAAAGCAGAGCATTGTATATCTCAATAATAATTCTGTATCATTCTTATACAGCTCTAGGAAAGCTACATTTTTCAAAGGCAGTATGTGGATTTTGAGTCCACCCCAATATGTACATTTGAAATTAGGTTTCTTAGAACAGTTAAAGGAAACCTTGGGTCAAATTCTTGAACTACATGAAAAAAAAAAAACCCAAAAGTGCATATACATGCGAATGTATACATGCATATGGAAGACACTTTGCTACTTGCAGTGTGTCCAGCTGCACTCTATGCCTTTTACTGCTCTGGATACAGGCCTGTGTTAGGTCACAGAGTGCATACACATGAATGTAAACTTTATCCCTTGGTTCGAGAGATCCCACTAAGGGAAGTCCTCCTGTTGGGGAAAAAAGTAAAGCCAGGGACTGCCTGGAAGTGGAGTTTTCTTTCAGGCACATGGACCTGCCCCTCTGAAGTTGGGGAATCAAAGTTTTATTGAAAAAAGAACAGACTATTTTATACCAAAGTGGTAACTAAATTAGTATATCAGCTTTATGGGCTTCTGTATAGCAGATATTAAATTATTTTTTCCATTTCCCACCACATAAATCTGGTAGAAACAATACCATATTTCCCACTAGCTTCTATAATTTCGAAGTGGCCAAGCTTATAATGGCATCTGAACGCACTGAAAGGCATCGGCACTGGGAGTAAAACACTCCTTTCCAGCTCCTGGAAAGAGCTCTCAATGACATTTCTTCAGCAGATGAAGAGTTATATTTTTAACTGCAAGCATGGTCTCCGTGCAGGTTGGTTTGATCAGTGTCTCGGGAAGTAAAAATCCAAAATGGCCGGTGTCACGCAGCTCAAATGCAAATGCGTAAGGGATGCCATTTTTGTAGGCCCAGTCCATAGAGCTACCAGAACTCACATCTGAAAGAGAGAATTCAGAGAAAATTTTTTAACATATTAAATGCAAGTCATGTTGAAAGCACCAGTGGGTTCTTGTGGCATTTTGTCTCCAGGACTCAGTGAATATACTCACAACTCCAGCTGTTGCTTGCCCTGATCCTGAACACCCTTCAGAGAAGGACATGGGCACCCAGGCTCTGGTGAAAAGTGCTCATCATAATACAGGATTAGATTCTCAATTTTCACAGGAAAAAAAAAATTATACTTGATTTTTTTGTGTGTGTGAAGCAAAACTTTAATAAAAGAGAACATTGAGAATAAAGCTCAAACTGCTCTTGTCCCCAGGTGGGAGCAAGGTAAAGCTTTGCTTCCACAAAGATCTATGTGGACTGGAGTTGTGTGCACTCCTAGATTTAACTTTAGTCAATTCCTTTGCAGGGAGGATGGAGAAAGTTGATAAAGTAATATATGTTCTCCTTTTCAAAGTGCTTTTTAATTTCTTTTATCTTAATTTCTGTTTTGTTTTCTCACCATTTTCTTACAGGAGGAGAGCATTTGCATAGGTGGTGTCTAATATTAACAAACCTTCCTGAGGAAGTGTACTTCTTATGCTTTCCTTATCTCCATATGTTGATTACCTAAGACACTTATATTCATATAAAGTTCCATCTCTCTTCTGTACAATTCTGGCATTAATTTAGACTGCTCTTACTTTGACATAGTGACTAACTGTACCATGATGAGTGCAAGGTGATGACTGTGCTGTGAGATGAGAGGCCCACAATAAAGTGGAGCTCTAGCCAAAACACTGCCACAGCAGAGAAGATGCAGGGGGTCACTTGTGAAAAACCTTGCTATTTACTTAAGCTTCTCACTCTTTTGATGTTTGTTATCATTACTGAGAGCTTTCAGGCCGCATAGTTTCAGTAAAAAGAAAAACTATTTAATTTCTCATTCTCTTACCTGTCTATGTGGAGAGCTTGCCTGACAAATGTTGCTAGATATTTAAAAGGTATATTTTAAAGATATTTTCTTACAGGGAAAAACTCATTTGAAAATGCTCTCTGGGAAATTGAAGATGCCCAAATAAAGCTACCATTGCTATCATTTATCATCATCTAGCCAGAGAGATATTTGAAACCTAGTTTTTAAAGAGGTTGTCCTAAATTTTAGAATGAGCTCTGTGAACAGTTGTATGTGTCACAATTGCATGGAAGAAGAGGCAAATTAACGGTGCAAAATGAAATCTGCTTCAAATAGTTTTGTCCCAAATATTTTATAACTTAGTAGTGCATTTAGAGTACCTCGTAAAGATAATGCTTTTTTTCGATTTTTTTAAAATATGGTTTTATATGCTATTTCCTGGATTTTGCCCCTCAAATGCATTGCATTTTAATCTCTTTTATTGCATAAATTGAGTTATTCTTACTGCAATCAACTGACTGAATCAGTTACAAAACTTCATCTTCCTCCTTCCTCGCTATCCACAACTGGAACAAAGTTCACTTTAAACAATGTTTGCTTTCTTTGTTTTAATAAGGGTAATCTCCACCTTACTATAGGTAGGTCAAAGTCACAAACATAAACCTGTGGCAGAGAAAAAACTTACACAAAGTGCTAGATGCAGGACCATATCTGTATCTTATACCATAGGCTGACTGAAGAGCATTAACAGCATTATAGGCTGCTAATTCCTGTGTGGGAGAGAAAAACAAATACATAAATTAAAATTTGAATTAGATACTGTAATGGGATTGGAACTTGAGCTATGGATCATTGACTTCCGGCGCAATGCTGTGTTCTGTGAGTCCATGGTAACCAATTTAAAATTATTTTAAAGGACAAATGCGTTATTTATTTTTATTGACATAATTTCCTGAAAAACTTGATTTGGTATTTTCATGGCATAAAAAGCTCACTGCACTGTGAAAGACCATCCATTAAATACTTGAAATTATAGGTATATATACCAACTTAGTGATACAACAAATTTAGGCAACATGTGAGACCACAAGATGAAATAATCTTTTTTCTGCAGTTCAAAAGCTAAACATGCATTTTCTACCAGTACCTGTGAATGTATTTCCCAGTCAACTAAACCTCATCTCTGCTAGGCTTGTAAAGGGGAATTGATCTCTCAGTGACACTCCACAGTGGTTCAGTGAGCAGAGTGGGAAGAAGGAAGGGGACAATTCCAACTCCTGATGCAGATGAATGTTCACTGCTGGTCTAACTTTCTGTGGAGCCGGATGATAGAGAACTCTTTCCACTATTGCAGAAATGTGATTTCAGCACTATATGAGGAAGATCAATATCTACATTTCACCATCCATACAGATGCAATCTGTTTAGGAGGTTCATGGCATCATGTGAAACTGGGTGAGAAGGCCTGGCCCATGGCAAATGCTGGGGGTCACACATGGATGGTGCATCCAAGCACAGAGAAAGGATGTATGTTTTCAAAAGGAAAAGGGATATTATTATCCCAAAGAAAAGGACCCTGGAGAAGATACAGTGAAGGCCAGGAAAATATGGGAAAACACAGCCATCTTCCTACAGAGAGCAGGAAATTGCTGTCATTGGAGCTAGAAACTCCTGGACTTTGAACACCTGCAATGGTTGTTGTTTTATTTCTGTGAACTGAGGAGCTGTAGGTTTCCATTTACTCAGGTCTTCATGAACTTGGTCTTTACCTTGTTATTCATCAAGCACTAGATGAATGCACTGGAAAAGGATTGCTCTACAATTGTCTTTCCATTTATACACTTTCCCTAACCTTCCACTTGTTTACCTTTGTCAGGAATTGGGGTTCTGGCTTAGTCCTCAGTCTGACCCGTGCATGCATTCCTACTATGGGTCTTTGTCTGCCTGAGTAGAGAAGCCATTGAAAACTGCTTTAAAATGTCATTCCAGAAAAAAAAAAAAAAAGTTCCTTTTCACTTACTGGCCAGCAAGTTTATTTTACAAGAAGAACTGCTCTTCTCAGCAAATGGAAGAGCACTTTCTTACTATATTATACAAATCCGCGAGGCACAATTAGATTCTTTGGTTGGTTGGTTTGTTTCTCACTGCAGGGATGACAGTGCCAGAGACTGACATTTCCAGCCTGCCCCTTCTCTTCCCCCTGCCACCTCCAGGAGAGAGTTTGCAGAGGCATGGACCACTTAAGTCAATATTGCTGAGAGCCTCTGCCAGAGATGTAACCCTGACTCAACCTAACACCAAAGATGATGAGGAGGGAGGAGGTCCAAAGGAAGTGCTGTCACTTGGACTCTTTCTCCTCTTACAGATGCCTCAGTTTCTGTGATTCATGACACATGAGACCCATGACAAGGTAAGAGGAATCAGACCCTGTAAGGGCAGTGAGGTGGCGGTGCAAGGCCACAGCAGTTGCAGGGCCTCACAGGGCTCTGGGGAGTGGGGAGCTTCAGTGGCAGCCCAGGCTTCTTGTCTCCTGACTACACTGAAGCCCCAAGTACCGGGTTCAGTTGCTCAGTAGAAATTTGACAAGCAGCCATACCCAGCACTTACCATCCCAGGGCTGTGGTGTGGAGCTGGGATGGCCTGGCAACAGGCCTGATGCCCAGGGAGTGGGAAGCAAAGCTCGGGTGAGGGTGCTGAGGTAGGTGGAGAGCTGTGTCCTGGTAAATGCGCTACAGAAAGGCAGACTTAGTCACAAAGGAGAAGATATCTCATGCATGAGTTATTCATTGTACAGCAATGAGACAACAGAAACAAGCCCTATGGAAATATTTCTGAAGAAATAGTTTGGCAATGTCCATTTAAAACCAGCACAACAGTACTGAGTTCTGTGCAGATGCAGCAAAGGCAACAATTTTCTGAAGGCCAACCTGGGAGTGACTCAAGTCCACATCCACCATGTAGGCAAGTGTCCCAGGGCACTGTCAGCTGGATGCTCTTAGCCTTGAGAAGTGCTGCTTGCTTGCACTATTAGAGCTTTGTGCCCAAAGAATGGGACAGTTCTCAGCTGCATCACACCATGCATTTTGGATCCTGAACAGATCCAGGCAACCAGTCTTCAAACATACTCGAGGAGAAAGGTTCACAGAAAATTACTAGATTTTCACAAAGACATACACAAACTCAGCTGTGCCATGTAAGCTCACTGCAAATACTGAGGCAAATGACTGTAAAGGAAGAAAAGGGATTACAAGTAGGTGAAATTTAAAACTCCTGTGGTGGATTAATGCTGCTGGTGTGGGTTTTTTTCAATCTAAAACTGTACTTTCATTCTAAGTATCTTAAAAGAACAGATTTCAGGAGAGTTTTAATAAGAGAATTGTGCCTAAATTAGAACAGAATATGCATATTGTGATCAGTACACAGCTCTCCAGTTTCAAAGCAACTCTGAATAATTGAACGCTTTAATCGAAATGGTAACTGACAGCTCACTAGAATGATACAAGCCAGACAGAAACATCCTTTCTTCTGTGCAGGATTAATTGCGCCCCCCTGTTAGTATCAAATGTTATTTATCTGCTGTGCACATGTAGTCCTACAGTTGTCCACCGTACACAGTCTGTATAGATCAACAAAGCTTGTTCCATAAGCAGCAGGAAACAGAGTTCTGCTGCTTTTTAGCTCACTGTAATTCTCCAAGAGAACTGGAGAATCTGAAAACTCAGCCTAAACATCACCATTTTGAACACTTCAAATATTAAAGAGTATTCATTTTGGAGCCACCAGGGGATGGTTCCTTTGGCTGTAGGCAAATATTAAAAAAAACCCAAATAAAGAAGCAATGCCATCCTGGTTGTTTTCACTATGATTCCCATAATGAGCTTTCTAAATAACAGGAAATTACTTCAGTTTCTTATTCTGACCTCCCTGTTCTATTTTACCCACTGCACTAGAAAGACATATTACATTCAAACCCTGGCAAAATATTTAGAATTGGGATTTGGCTTCCATTTTCCCAGGGCTGTTGTCTAAAACAGTGTCTTTCTTTGTCCCTTTAGGTTGGTGTTCAACTTTCTTATGAGAAGCCTGATCCAAGGTTTCACAAACCTGGGGAACACCTACTACTCATCAAAAACTGCATTCCTTTGGTCTAAAAGCTGTGGATGGAAAGGTAGAGGGTGTGTGCTTAGTGGCAGTTGCCACTCAGAATTGAAATAGCCCTTGAGCCACAAGCACAACATGTACTGAAGATTTACTGGTAGGTGTGAAAATTCTGAGACCCCTTTTCCTTATGATGAGTCACCTGCTATTCCTTACATTTACTCTGGGTATTTTCATCAAGATACCCAACAGTCAGGTCCTTGCAGAGTTGATGATCATCCTTCCTAAGAGCACATCTTTAACTTCTGTTGTCTTGTCTGTTCTTAAAATAATGTGCTTGATCCTGCTGATCTTCAAAGGAATGAGATCCCATGGTTTTAAATTCTGAGTATATGGGGTTTTTTTTGGTAAGTAGCAGTGACTAATTCACTTGGGGAGCTCTTTTTTCCCTTTGCCATGCCCCAAAAGCAGGTGGAGAAGGTAGAATAAAAAGAAGGCTCACAGATTTATTCACAGTTGACGCAAGGTTGGGTGGTCAGTCCCCACAAGTTTCATATTTTTAACTTCTTTGGCTGCTTAGTTCAATTCTAATTTGCAGTGTTTCGCAAGAATGACATCAGACAGGAGAATTTTTAGTAGCTGCTGAAATTAAGTGTCTTAACAGAAATAAACCCACAAAGAGAGTTCGGTTTGTGGTGTGCTGGCTGCTCAGCAGCTCAGTGAAACTTCACCAAAGCTCCAAGGACTAACAACATCATTTATTCTGCGTAGGATAAATCTAAGGTGCAATTAAGCTCCTGTTGGAGTAAACTAGCTTTAACTAGTAAATTAAATGTCACTGCAACTTTTGAGACCAAAATGAGAGATGTGTGGACAAACCAGGAACTGAGGGCAAAAGAAAGAGGCTTGCTACTGGGGGCTGCAGTGTGTTTCTGTGAGCAGGAGCAAACAGTGAAGCTTGAGCCACATTTCTGTAGGAGAAATAGCCAGGAGGCTGGATGAGCATGGAATACATGAAATGTACATATTTGTAAACCAATAGGCTTGTTTCAAAACCTGTACTCTTATTAATTTATTCTTCTAATAGACAAAGATCCAAATTACTTGATGTTAATTAACTGCTTGTCTTAAAGGGGTAAAACCACTATGCCTGAGTGCGATAAAGATAAAGAAGCTTTACTTTTGGTGAAATCTGTGAGGTTTCTCTTCTAATTGATAAATATAAACCATTTAGAATTTATTTTTTTCCTAAAATGACAATCTTCTTTGTGCTTCTAGTGTTCTGAGCATGAAGAATTTCAGGTAGATGCCCAAGGACTTAACTACATAATTCCCATTACAGTTAATTAAATAAAATGTTAATAACTATAATTAAACCCCAGGGATTTATCCTATAAAGTAATTTAAAGGGCCTGATGGATGGAAGGCACTATGCCATTTTAATCAAATTACTGCTGACTCACTTTGAGTGAAGGTTATATAACCAGAAATGCGATTGCCACCGGATCCAGAATAAATACCGCTCAATATTAGACATGTGCAAAGTGTTGAAGAAACAAGCATCCCCTCAAAACAAAACGTATCAAAGCATATTCTCCCCAGTTTTAATGCACTTACCACGCAGCTGAAGTTTGGAATAGTTGCATATTTGTAAGAGTAAGGGTACAGCAGCATCTGTGCATATGCGTGGAAGGACAAATAGGCTTTTATTTGTTTCCGATGTTTGCGGAGAAAGTGAGCAACAGCCTTTACTTCAGGCTCAGACTCAGGAAAGGGACCACAGTAGGTGTCATCGCATGGGTGGAATGAAGCACCTTCATCTAGAGATTGAAAGAGAAAGTTGATGGTAAGCAGTCACAGAGAATTCTTAAGGCTCAACTTCTGTGTGAACCTGTATGTAGAAGTGTGAAAAGCAATAAACAAATTGCTTTCTTGGGGCTGATGGGCATGAGCCAGTGGGACCTCAGTACAGCAATCTGCTCCATCATCTAGTAGACGCACCAAGTTGCCAATTGGCCAGCTACATGCAGTTCTCCCCAGAGGAAATATTTTTCACCCAACAGAAAAAGGAGAGCCTGGCTTCATTGTATTTTATTCCCTGGCTTTCCGTATGAGTGGCACATTTTATGGTAGCATTCCAGTATTAAAACTATTGAAGGGTCTCCATTGGTCTATTTGAAATCAGAGTGCTATACTTCATTCACTAGTCGCTGCCAAGACGAATCTTTCATTTTAATGTACTAGCTACTACAGTGATGGTTGCAGTGCTAGGCAGGTAACCTCAACAGGCATTATTTTACAGACTAGTTTGAAAGATGAGAATAGTCCCTGACTACTGCCTATTTTTACTCTTGCAAACCTTATGGGGAAAAAAATGACAAGCTGCATAGGATGATTGCTCAGTTAGCTAAAATACAAATCATCTCAGTTTGCACAGGGCTTATTTTTCCTTCAGGTTTGGGGCAGGGGTTCAGTTGTGAGGATATCTTTCACCACACCAACCTGCTCAGGTGGCAGTAAGCTGGAGAAGCGTAGCCTGCATGTAATATCCCAGGAGGTATTGAAAGGTGAAACTCAGAAAAAGATGTGGTAGTGGCTCCTTTATCATTTAGCAATTCTAGATCTAAGCTACTGTCTCGTTTGCAGCTTAGGGCCTGGGTCTGAAAGAACAATATTTATGCAAATCCGCTCTGCTCATTTATCCACTGTGATTTCACAATGCCACATGTTTCACACTGACCTGCAGAATAAGAATAGTTTGTATGCAACATTCCCTGGTGTCATCAGGGACTTTAAAAAGCAGTGTTTTATTAGCTTTCCTTTGTATAGTAAGTACTCCCATCTCCAAATAATAAGAAAAGAGCAGTGTGTGAGAAGGCATAATAATCTGAACTAAACCAGGGTCATGCAATCAACCTAATGCCAAAAAAGTGGAAGAATTTCATGCCGCAGCTTCATTTATAATATGAAAATTGAGGCTGCCATTCAATGGCCACAGGTGGGGATTTCGAAAGGTATTAGTGCTTAGATTGCAGTGAATATGGAAGGGTTATATAGAGGGCAGATGGTCTCCTCCCTACAGAACAGATGGCCACCAACTCATCCAAATCCCAAGAGCACTCTGCCTCGATGTCTTGTCAGACAATGTAGCTAAAGGAGAGCTATTTAGCAGAGCCACCAGAGCCTTTACCTTTTCTTTTTTATTTATTTTATGGATACCTCACCTCCTGTAACAGTGTTGTATACTGAATCATGAACATGGACCTGACTGTTAGTAAACAGCAGAATCCTACAAGCTAATGGTAAAATGACCCAATGGTAAAATATGACTCAGTTTAGTGAATTTCAGTGAAGAAAAAACTCTAAACTGTCCGGCCTACTGTCATGAGCAATTTGAAATCCCAGCTGTAATTAACGCGTTTTTGTAAGTGAAGCTGGCTGGTAGTAAAAAGAGAGGGTTGCCATGGTGGCCTCGGATAATGTAAGGATATCCTCAATTTTCACACTGGAAGATCTTTTAAAGTAACACAAAAAGGAAAAAAAAAAGATACAGTACGTATCTACTCCTGTGAAATTTCTGAGTTACAGTCATGAGAAGAAAATGGAATTGCACAAAATGTCACCATGCTGCCTTATTTTTGTACCTGATAGCATACTGGGGAGACAAGTATCTTCTAGCATGCATCATGAGATCAAATGTACGAGGAAATGTGTGCAGAGTCTGATAAAACCAATCCTTTGGTACAGAAGGCGTACTGGGAGGATGGGTGAGCCGGAGCATGATTCTCAAGCTTCCTTGCAACCACTTCTTCTGCCAGTATTTGGAACTGTCCTCAGTGAGCAATGAGGTACACTGGGAATTGGGATGCACTGGAAATTTTAAGTCCTACTGCTACCTTGGGCGCTTCAGATTCAACCCCTTTAACTGGATTTGCCCTGTGACGTAGTTTAGTTCTAAGTACCACATTATTTGCTTTAAAGTTGCTATTTATTTCATGAACATTAAACCATTGTGCTAGTTATTGCACATAAATATATATGTTGGAGGGAGCATTTCTACCCAGGGATCTGTCTGTCAGTATTCACCTGGGTCTCTGTGCAATTTCTGTGTGCTATTCTGAGCACAAGGCGCTGCAAAGCGCAATCTACCACGGCTGATGATGTGGCCCTTTACTAAGTCTGTAATAATACAGAAGCAACATCATAAAGCTTACATCAAAGTTCTAGACTAGAAGAGAAGAGGAAAGCAGAAGGGATGCTGTGTTATCTTTACCAACTAGCTCACTGCAGCTAGCATTCAGTCATTTTACTGGGGCCAGATTCTGCCCCAACACACCTGCCTGGAAGCCCTGTGGAGAAGTTCAAGCCTTGTCTGCCAACTACTAAGGGCAACTGAACTGAAGTAAAAGGTTTTTACAAGCATAGGCAGTATTAAATATTAAACACACCGCAGTTATACAAGCCTCAAAGTGTGATATGATCCAGATTCTTCTTTGCCTCATTTAGTGTCAGATTAATGAGAGTATGGGGTGCTGGGTGAGAAACTTCTGAGCACTGGTCTTCCCAGTTAATGAAAGAGTTCTTTATTCTCTGGCAAAACAGAGAATCAGATAGAGTTTGGGGCCTGGTGTGGGAAGTGGAGCATGTGCTTGGTGGGATGATGAGCAACCGTGAATAGATGTTTATGTTTTAATCTTGGGGTAGGGACCTGTCTTTAATGTTTAGTGCAGGGGAGAAATGCAACAAGTAATGGATTACAACACACAATGTGAGTGTGTTTTGTTATAATTTCACTCAGGCTATAAAAATGTTTTTTATGGAAAACTAAGCAAATTTTTTCAGGACTGGATACAAAGTGGCTGGGGAGCAAGAAGAGGGAGAAGCAGAAAGATTCATTAGGACTAGAAAGAAAATGCACTGTGTGAGTATGAATGCTGCACCTATAGGTACCTATACTGTGGCTCTGGACAGAACTATAAGAGATCTCTGTAAGAGGGCTGTTCGTTCCAACAACGCTGGTGGCTGTTCTCTGAACTGTAAATTAAAGTCCTCAGAATACTTGTGGATCTGATTTACACACTTAAATGAAAGATGGTAACAGTACTTTTGTAGCATATAATTGCCTGAAAGATGGTGTCAGCTGCCCTGGGACGATCTTCTGTAGTGGAGAGGTCCTTATCTGACTTAGGCTTTCTGTGACTGCTTCCATGTGAGCCCTCTCCTTACTGCGAGTGCAGTTGAATAAAATCAGGAGCATTATTTCACAAGTCCATACTCTACTGAGTGTATGTGTCTGTTCACCCTCACCTCACTTGGAATCGCCCTGGGCAGATTCTTCACGCTCACTTTTGTCCTTATGGTTCTCAAACATCTACTTGAAGAAGCTGGTTGCTGCAAGCCAGGCTGTGCAGCGCTTGCTCCTCCTGCAAGCAGCCCGAGCATTGTGGAAACATCTAGAGGCTTCTAGTGGAAGAGGGATGGGCTGAAGGGAGGGCCATTGTGCTAGCACTATGCAAACACAGTTTCTGTCTTTACAAGTTTATAATGTAAATAATCGAGGCAGATGGAGGAGAAATCAGCTGCACAGGGGGTGAAGGAAGTTGCTCAAGGTGTGAGAGCAGGTCATATCAGGGACAGATCTAGATCGGTACCATCTCCCTCACCGTATTTCACAAGAAGTTGCTGTACTTGCTGCTGCACCAGACCTTGTGTGGCTGCTTGCTTCTGCCTGAAAATTGCAGCGTCTTTGCTGTAAGATTTCATAAAATGCCATTTCTTCTTCAGTGGATCCATTCCAAATCTTCTGCTAGTATTTCATTACCACTGCATTCTCTATGCAGAATTGAGGTCAATTTCTTATTTACAGAAGTGCTGGGAGTTTAAAATTGGTTCTCTGTGCCTTTAGAAGCACCTTCGTTCTTTATTAAATTGCTAATAGTAATGGCCTTAAAATATTCTCAGGCATTTCTCTGCAAGGTCAACAAAGCAACTCTGACATTTCCAAAGCTAAAGCCATTTCAGAGAGATGACAAATTAAATAAAATTAAGTTTAAAATGGTTCCTGAAGCTGTAGTCAGGTAAATTGTGAAATGTGATGAGCCAGGCTCAATACTGTGCTTCAAATTCTTTACATGATTGCAGAAACAGAGAATAGCTGGTTGTGTGGGTTTTTTTTTTTTACTTTTGCAAAATTCACCATGAAAACTCTTTACCTGTGATGAGATGTATCTTTTCAAAGTTCAGGAATTTTATTTTTTTAGAAGCAAGAAGGAAGATTTGATCCCTGGCTCGTGGCTTTGTGTGAAAGTAGCTTCAACTTTAACTATGGAAAAGAGAACGCTTCATAACACGTGACCTAACCCACTTACTCTGTTGGATAATTAATTACAGGGTAATCTGAACTGGTGGACCAAAGTATCTCCAGACTTACCACACCATTTGACTTTCCAGTTGCGATTAGCATCAACACCGTGACACCGAAACCTTGTGTTCTTTGATCTTGTTTTTCTCCAAAATCGATCCTAACATAAGTTATAAAATAGTCAAATAGCAATATTACTATACTTTGGTAAAAATCTATTTCTACACATAACAATCCAATCCTGCTGAACATATTCAGTATTACATTTTAACTGATGTAATTTGCTTCCATTTTGCGTGCCACAAAATGATGGACCAGATTATATGGACAATCACCTTTGAATGATGTAACACCCATTTGATCTTTCCAGTCTGAACAATTTTTTGAGTGATACTACTGATACTACTTACATTTGTCCAGCTGAAATGATATCCATCCACATTAAATACAGGCATGATATAGAAATACAGCTGAGTGAGCATCTTCCTCATGGCAGGATCGCTCTGGTATGTCTCAAGAGCCTAAAGGAGAAAAGCCAAAGAAATTAGTTTATATAGTAAAAATAATTTCCTGATTCAGCATTGTGACAGGCTAAGATAGTCACATGGCTGTAGGCAGTACAGAGACCTGATCTCACAGCACCACTGAGATCCTTAGAGCTGCATTTGAAAGGCCGAGATCTTCCTGCTAATGGGATTAAAGGCAGCAGGTGAACATGTGAGAAAGGTGTTCAAAGCATCCCATTCTCCCTGCTTTTCAGTTTCTTTCAGTAGCCAAGAAAATACAGCTCACATTACAGGGCAGCAAATGCATACAAAGTGTTTCTTCATGTAGGAGCTAAAAGTCAGTGGAATAGATTCTTAGTTGAGGAAACTAGTTTACTTCCTGTAAGACAACAATGTGCTATTATTTCCACCAGCTGATGATTTGGTGAGGCCAGAGTATGTCTTAAAGTGATTAAGGTTCATGTTACATAAGCTTTTGTTGCATTCAAAGTCATTTACTATTTGCACAGTCATCAATACAGGCAGGTTATTCCTTTATAATTTAGAAAACCCTCTACCTTTAGAGAACCCCAAACATAAAGATTAGTAGAGGAAGTCTAGGTAGGGAAAATATTTTCTTTTTCCACTCTACATCTTAGGAAAACGCAACAAACCAGAGGCTCCTCAGCAGTTCAGGTTGCTAGTACTGGAGATTGTCCATTACCAGTTTCAGGAAGCTTGGACTCCATATGCTGCGGCAAAACCTGTCCCTTATCATAGCTGGGCATCAAACTTGCATCCTTCAAAGTTTAAGTCTTGATTCTATAAGGTGAGGAGTCAAGTGTTTCACCTGGCAGGTAGATATCATATCCCACTGACGCTGGGTTCCAAGGGATGCCTGAGGTTGGCTCCTCGCCTCCAGTACTGTGATTACAGCCTTCTGCTCTGCTGTATTTCTGGCTCTCCAGAAGTACCATGTATTTGGGGGTGGGGGTGGGGATGGGACGACATGACGATGGGGACAGACGTGATGCGGACAGGCATGACACAAGGGAAATGTTTGCTCTGAAATAAACTAAGCTAAAAGCTTCTCAGCTGGCAAATGCCAAGGAACAGTGTACACGAATTTGGTACTTCTGGGCTGCTAACCATGCAGCTGTGGATTATTGAAGCTGCTACTGGATGCTTTTTGTGGAATACCCATACAATTGGACAAATTTACTCATGGAGGATTTTGAACATTTTTTTTGTCTTTATTGAGGACCCACAAACATTTCTAAATGCCTTTTCTAAGCTGTTCATTGACAGCTGTCATGCAGCACTTTCTCCACATCCAGCCTCAGCTGCCTGTCCAGGACCTTCAGCCTCCCTTGCAGTCCCAAGGCAGCACAGCATGCCTGTGCAAATCCACCAAGTCAGACGCCTGTGCTGATCCCCACCAAGCTCCTCTTCCATTTCAGCCAGGCAGGAAGAGGGGAAGGTGAGAAACAGAGGGGGCACTGCACAGATTGAATGAGGCTTCAGCAGCAGCTGGGACAGCATGGTGGGGAGCACGGCAAGGTGGGATGAGATGCTGAAGGAGGGTAGGGTTATCGTAGGGGTCAAGAGGATGAATGGCAGGCTTTTGAGGGGATGCTTGGTGGAGCCTTGGGCTGCCTGAGAAAAAGTCCCTGGCCAATGCAGAGGTCACAGGTCCCCTGGCCTACGTTCCAGAAATTCTCTAAGACTCTTAGCTGCAATAGTATAGCATTTAAATTCATGTCCTTGTATTAGGAAGACACATCAAGGCTACAAATGCATCTGGATAAAAAATATTGGTATTCAGGGAGCTGCATCTATAGTAAAAAGTAATTTTGTCAAGACAGAAAGCAATAGATACTGAAAAGTAATGACCAGGAAAACAAGGGCTCTGTTTCATTGATGTTCCACATGTGGAAGACACATACTGAAGTAACTGGGATTCTTTGTGCATCAAGCTAGCCCTGCACTTAGATCTCACAGAATTAAGACCCTATATGAGAAGTATGGATGTTAAATCTGTAAGACTGTTCTTAGAGTGGAAACAGAACCAAGTTCTGCTCCAAAAAGTGAGCCAAGGAAAAAGAACATTTTTAGCATGCTCATTTCAGGGAGAAGTAATTTGGTTGGGGAGGAAACAAGGCACCACACACCACTTCCTGGACTTTTAAATGCTTTTCTCTTGTTAGGCAGTATCAACAATTTAAGCTTAGGTTGTGTCCCCTTGGTGGATATTTACATATCAGTGATAAGGAGATTAGCATATTTGCTTGTATGTGTATTTATATATGTCATTCTTTTGCTGTCAGTTACATCTGCAATTATGCATTTTGTCACACTGAACTGTTATATACTGCATTTTAACTGCAATGCTATAAGATTAAACTCTTTAATAAAAACACTTTTACTGTCAGATCCTTAAAAGTTGCATGGTTGAGTCTTGCAAATTTTTCACAACCTTTCCAAATTTGTAAAAAGTGAAATAATGAAAATATTTTAATTATTTATTTTTAATGTTCAGTGTGCTCTAGCTCGGCTGGCCCTGTGTGGAGCCAGGAGTTGGACTCGATGTTCCCTTCCAACTCAGGAGATTCTATGATTTTGTGTTTTTAATCCGATGGGCAACATATTCCTCTTGTTATGTAAAAGTGCCAGTGTTTATAAAACAGAAACCAAACTCAGATGGCAAGATGGCAAGCCCCCTTTCACTTTTTAAGGCTGCTCTGTATTATTTTAATGTCTTCTACCTTTGACAAAATACTATGAGAGACTTTGGAAAGCATTATAGTGTCCCGAAATACTACTCAAAATTTCAACTCCTAAAGTTGTTTTAGAGCCAAATATGTCAATCATTCAATTCTGTTCTTTAAAGCATATATGCTTTGCCTTAATTATTTAGTTACCCTTTGAGAGTACCATTTAATTTAAAGTGTAATGGAGTTCCTGTGGCTTTTTTATTCATGGAAAACAAGGGTATAGGTGGTGTAACCCGGTGTGTGATCATTTTCATTCCTTCTGCTGAAAGTATTTTGTCCTTCATACTGATTTTATCTGGCAATTTTATTTGATAATATATAATCAGGCAACACAGGCTGTATCGTCTTACCTCCCTTAAGAGGGAGTTCTTTGGCAATGTTCCTTGCAGTTCCTAAGGTGCGTCCTTGCTGGAGCAAGGCCCACGACTTGCCTTTTGTGACATGACTCTTAAATCCTCTGAACAATAATCATGTGACACCCCCACCAGCAGTGCTGAAATATTTTATCTTTACTATGACACAAGCAAGATGTATATATAAACCATAAGTGAATTAACTGCATTGTATTTTGCCCAGAGCTCTCAGAATACAAAGTAATGCGACTTCATACGGCTCGATTCTGCTTCCACATCATGCAATCAATAGCAGCTTTGCTGCTGAATGTGCAGAGCGCCAGGCTGGCCCAATAAATGCTGAATAGTGTTATTAGTGAATGAACAGATGATACAGGAGCCCTGCCAACACTGTGCAAGCAATCTGCCTGGAGGATGGGGGAAAAGACCAATGATTAATAGGAGGGGGCTTGATCATCTGGATCAGCAGCGTGGTGGTTGTTGATAGAACTACGCCAGCTTAGGCTGGCTCAGGATCTGGTCTGTAGTAAATTTAATTTGAGGGACAAAGTGAACAAAAGAGCTGTATTGTAAACTGCCAAGGCAATAGAAAGCAAGAGTTTAAAATGGATTTAAGATGCAGTTGGGCTTTTTATAAAATAAAGGAATGACTGAGAAGGACATAGCAAGGAGACAGGGTTGAGAGAAACTCTGAAATTACAGTTGAGCTTAACAATGATTTGCTGTCCCATAATTATTTTCAAATTTAAGATAAGAAACAGTTTGCTTTTTTGTTGTTGTTGTTTGTTCTGTTTTGTTTCTGGTTTTGAATTAAACAATCACACTGAATTAAGCAGCTACTATTTTAGCACAGGGAATTGACTCCATTGCTTTTCTTCCAGAAATCACCTAAAACTGCTTCTGACTAAACAGGGTTAACTGCCCCATGTAGTTATTAAGATACCAGTTAAAGCATCCTTTCTGATGGAAACACACAGTGTTTTACTATTGTCTGTGTATCTTCACTTTAGCAGGGTGACACTATGATCTGCTACTCTCTCAGTTTGGCTCTGTCTCTGTACATGGAAGCAGTATGTGACTTTATCACCATTTTCCCTTTTACTGCTAGTGTCCTGCTTTGACACTCAATTCGCAAGCAGAGTGGTAAGCCTGTTATTAAAGGTAAGATACACCTAAAACCAAATAGCTTAAAACTAAGGGTTAAATTTTCAAGGCTGAAGCATGTCTGATTTTTTCTTTTCTGCCAAGTAACATTTTCGTTCCTCATTGGGAGCATTTCCCACAGGAAACTGAGGAACTCAGAAACAACTGAGAAAGATGCAGTGTGCTGCAATTACTCTGCAACACTCAGAAGAGAGCCCACAAAAAGAGTCTGAAAGAAGAAGTTGCAAAAAGGATCCTGAAGGCTTGCTTATGTTGATACTTAAGGATGCAAATGGAGAAGATGCGGAAGCAGAGAAGAGGCAGGGGGATGATGGCATGATCTATATGCTAGAAAAGCAAAGAGCAGGTCCCAGCAAGGCTGTGACCACCCAAACAAATGCAGGATCTTGTGGGGAAGAAGATAGATAGAGTTACACAGATCTTAGTGGAGATAGGAGACACAACTTCTTTGTTCAACTCAGAGACATAATATGTAAAAAACCACATAGGTCTCAAATCAGTTAAGGACTGCCTGGAGAAAGGCCTGAGTTATTCTGAAGCCCTGTGCATTCTCTGAAAGGGGCAACGCAAATATATAGCTACTAGTAATTGTATGAAACTAAAGCCCACCAAGTTGGTAGAGACATTCCCCTGAGACATCTATCACAGGAAAATGTAATTATTGAATTTTACGTTCTAGATAAGTTGGGGCAGGGTACTACATATTGAGGGGAACCCAACAGAATTCACGTGAATACACTGTTTAATTAAATTGTTGAGACACAGATAAATAATTAAGATACAAATTATTGCTTGTAATTCCATTTCTGGAGCAACTAAATTGTCCAAAGCACAGAATTTTCTTTCACAGACCTTTCTCATGCTCAATAGTGTTTCTGCCTGTCAGTAGTTTTACTGGGGCCCTAATTACACAGCATCACTGTACAGGAATGGACTGATAAAATAGAAAGCAGAATTCCTTCCCTAGAGCAAGTAACATGCTGGAGCAACAATGTGAATTGTCTTCATGCCTTGAAGAACACACCCAACAGCTTAAAAGACTTCATAGGGTAGGGTTTGAATGTCCTAGTGTTTAATACTTGTATAGGAGTTTGCACTAGCAAGTGCCATTGAAGAATTCCTACCCTAAGCACAACACAGCTGCAGGGTTACCTTTATTTTATCAAGTTGTATTCACATTGTGAAAAATTAATAGCTGCATGCAAAATTAAAATAATTTTTACCTTCTTAAGGTCATGGATAGACAAGAGGATGCAGCTGAGTAGTTGAAAGCACAAGAGAAATAATGCAGTACCTATTTTTTGCCATTGTGAAGATGTCACAGCAAAGGGAAGCACCTTCTCTAAACTGTCATACTGTTGAATACAACCTGGGAAAATCCACCATGCACCAAAAGAGAAATACTGCACTGTATAAAAATGGTTTGCCACAGCTGCTTTTAAATCAATGCATCACATGCCTCGTTGTGGTGACACCATGGTACTGCACTCTGTCTTTTTGGCATTGGCTTAGATTTTTTCCATTAAAAGAAAAAATCAAACCAAAAAACATCACAAGTAAAGGTCTAGTCCGGAAAACTCTTGCTGGTAGTATTCACTGCCACTTTATTATATCCTTCCTCTCAGAAGTGGTGCACATTAGTAACCTTATTTTCAGTAGCAAGGATGTGCTGGAGAGATGCAGACACTCAGAGCAAAGTGGGATATAAGACGACTGCTGAAATAACCAAACTCATTCAGAATGGAACCAGCTGGGGAGTGGCAGGGGGATGTTGTGCAGACGCAGAAGCTACATACCCATAGGTGTGATTACCCCACAGAAACTCAAATGGCAGGAACAGCATTTGGAGAATGGAAAAAAAAAAATAAATCATGAGGATAAAACAGATTCTGTATTTGCACCAGTGCCTCTTGCTGTTGAAAGGCGGATGAATGAAGTATTGAGTGAAGAGGCTGGAAGAGGTGATCTCTCTAATGGAGAAAAAACAAATAGTGTTTCAGGCAGAAGCTCCTGGACAGAGAAGAATGAGTTAGCTAAAGATAAGTAAGGCTGAGTGTCAAATATAGATGCTGCAGGCTGAAACAGATGGAGTTTTCCTCCAGATAATGGATATATAGGGAGCACTCAGAGAAGTCAATTTTTTTTTCTGAGGTTCGACAGCTAAAAAGAGAGCTGGGACACCAGGGTCTGGCAAACAATGACAATTAAGCTGCAGTGATTGTAATGTATTTACTGAAAGAGCTGCAGAGCATTTGTGGAGAGATCTGTCACCAGGTGACTAGTGCTTCAAGGTGAAAAAAGACCAGTATTTGTGGTGCCATCATCACTGCAGAGGGCCAAGTTACAGACCTCAGAAGCTTCTGGTCTTCCTAAAACAAGGGTGAATTAAAAATTGATGAACAGAAGGAAAACCTGAATAGGAAAATTTCACAGATCAAGCAGTTGCAATGGTTTAAAGAGCCACAAAATTCTCAAGTCAAACCCAACATCGTTTGAAGAGCTTTAGCTGAAGGGAACAGACCTCAGATAGAAGGGTGAAAGGAAAAAGCTGCAGGTACAGTGTTTGTTTTGGCCTTGTATGCCTCTGATTCACTTTGGAATTATTTCAGATAATTTCAAAAGCTCTTCAGGTTTCTGAGAGCCAGCACTCAAAGATATATGCATCTGTCTCCAGGAACTGGAGTGGCATAAATGTATGCCTTATAGGGAGAGAAAGTGAGTCCTTGCTTGCTTTCCTTTACCGTTCAAAACTTCTGCTTGGAGAACTCAAGAAAAATAGAAATGGAAAGCCTATCATGGAGGATGAACTATCTACACCATCTCAAAGAATAAATTACTACAGGTGTAATGGGCCTCCTTTAAGTTCATATTAGTCTGAAAAGCAGGATTGTGGGAGTGTGGCATTTCAGCTATACCTGTTCAAAAGGCGTCTGTTGACAAGTGATAGGTCAAGCATGTAATTTTTAGGAAACATTAGTGTGTTGCTTCACATAACTACCTTACACACTCCCAAGATCAGAGTATTTCTGAAGTGGGTGAAATGTCATAATCAGTATTTTGAGGCTCTGGTAATTATGGATAAATTTTCTGACTCCTAAATGATTAACAGTTTTGATGGAGCTCAGCAAGACCTAGAAATGATCCAGAATGTGAAGCTGTTTTCCTGACAGTGGACTTCAGCACTGGAATGAATGAGTGAGTGCTGCTCTGACTGTTGATGCAGCATGTTGCAGATGTTTTGTCCATCAGGACACAGACTATGGAATTTTGCAGAATAAATGCTACACTGCCTTTCAGCAGATCTTAAAGTAGGAATACTTACAGCTTTATGGCCTTCTGACCACATGGCCCGCACGGCACAGAAGAAGAGCCAACCCTTTTCAGCACTGACTGTCTGTGTCTCCTGCTTGGACCTGTGTCTGATCGTGCCGTTGTCCTTATTCAGCTCTGTATCTGTGTATGTGCTGTTATTTTAGGTACCCTGTCTTCACAGTCAAGCACTTCATAAACATTTCAGAAGAAGAATCTGAAGTCTTGAACCCTGCAAAATTCCTGGTAAAGACTGGTCTCTGGGGCCTGGTCCCCTAGCCGAATGGCAGGCTAATTGGCTGTATGCATCCCATCTGCATTCCACAAGGTGACTCAGTCTTGAACTCAGAATAGTGGGGGCAGATGTTGCCATTTTGCATCTTGGACAATATGTGCATCTCTTTTAGCTCATTATTATGGGGTGAAAAGATGGGATTCAAGACTGGTTTTGGCAGCAATCAATACCAAAATCAGCATTAAAAAAAAAAATCAAATCTGCCCCCAGAATTTAACTTCTTTGTCTGGGGTTACCTGTCTGCTCCCTGGGTTCACAATGAAGCACAAACACAGCACCTTGAATAATTTGAGACCTCGTATAATTGGTATAATAGAACAGCCAAATTTCAGAATTGGACTCACAAATTGATGCACACACGGCATACTAATATTCTTTTCACATTTGGGATTCTTCTGAGATGATACAGATATTATGGCCCATTTTTAAGGGATGATACAATGCTGCAGAATGAGGAGAGCTTCAGAGGTGCGGACTTGGATTCCTACTATACAGCTCCTTTCCATGCAAGGAACATTCATTGGTAATCTGGCAAGGTCAATTCCAGAACCAAACTTGTCAAGTTACCTTGATCAAATCCAGAAAGCTCAGAAGTAGTTACAAACAGTTTTCCAGCAAAGACCTTAGATATTGGCTAAGTTCTGTCCCAGATGGTAGCACTACTCATCCAGGAAAAAAACCCCACAACAGTTGCACAAAGAAAAGCGTGTAAAATGAAGTTTAAACTGACCCACATTCAAACAATATTATAATTTTGAGGAAAGTCCTCAAGATTTAAAGATTTGAAAAATATAAGAGCACAAGGAGTCTATGGAATAGCATGCCACAGTTCACACTTGAGATGCGGGTATGCTGGACCCAGTCAACATATGTTAGTTTTCCTTTTTTTCCTAAGAAGACCCACTTTTGAGGATGGGAGAACAAAGTGATGGTGGAGCATACTGCATTTCCAAAGTATGAGACAGTTTTCACCTTTATTTGAGACCCTGATGAGGCCATTCCCTTAGGGGGGTGCTAATGATCTTAATGGACATTTCCCTTGCAGTTGCCATTGCGTTCTTAGAACATTTTGTCAGGAAGTACAATCTTGAAGGGTGTTGTCATTTCACCCCAGCTGAGAGCTGAGCATCACACAGCTGCTCTCTCTAAGAGGGTGTGGGGAGGAATAGGGGAGGGGGAAGTAAGGAAGAGAAAACAAAAAAAAACCCCAAACATTGTGGGTTGGGATAAGGACAGTTTACTGGGTGAGCAGAGAGAGATATACAAGAATAACAGGACTTCATAGCAAAATACACAGAACTGGTGCTACATAATGCAGTTTCTCACTGAACTGCACAACTCAGGCTGTACGGCCCAGAGCTGTCCCAAAACTGGACTGTCCCCAAAATCATGCATCCTGAAACCAAGCCTTCTTTCCCTCCACCAGCCCCCCTTTACACTGAGCATGACATAATTGGCATGGATTACCCTCTTTGAGCAGTTTGGGTCACCCGTCCCAGCACTGTCCCCTCCCAGCTTCCTGGGTGCCTGCCCCCTGCCTTCTTGTTATCAGGGCAATATGAACAACTGACAAGTCCCTGATGCTGGGAACAACTAAAACCTCAGGGTGTTACCAGCACTGCTCTCATCCTGACTCCCAAACACAGCATTCCACCAGCTGCTATAAAGAAAACTAACTCTATCCAAGCCAAAAACAGAACAAAGGGTTTTAATTACATTTATTGAAATTTCTAATCTTGAAATACAACTTCTTGCATCAGAAACAAAGAATAGTGCACCTTAAAGTCACATCTCTTCTACTTTGTTTTCTGAAAACGTTGTATGAATGACGTCATTGACATGAATCAAATGGCAGCATTTATTAGAGGGAAGAAAGTCAAACCAGATGTAATGGGAATCCTCATCTGCTTCCACTAAAACTGAAACAAAATCTAGTTTTGATGTTAATTTGAATAGCAGCCTGTGAACCACATTTCAATTTTTAAAACAATGGTAAAATCCTAAATTGGAGGTCTGGATAATTTGATATCTGAATTCTGTTTTTCTTCTCACAATTGAACATCCAATGAAGAGGAGTTTAATATTTTTAATTAGCACACGTACATAAATACTTTTGCTAAAATGCTATAATTTGGTTTTTTTTCTTTGTTTCTATGAGGATTATTAAATTTTGGATAAATACATGTTATATCTAATATACAAATCTTGTTTCTAAAGTCTACAAAGTAGTAACACATAATAGAGTCCCTTTCTTTGCAGCTTGTAATATTTACTGACGTATTTTAATATATGATTAGATCCCATACAGTCTTTTCAAAAATGTAGGCTAATTTTTCTTTTTTCCTAACACTTTTTCTGGGGCCACAGATTCTGGGTTACATTAGATTCATTTATCTTTGCAGGATGCCTTCAAAGTAGTCTACATGCAATCAGTTCTGTTTCCTTTTACAGTTCCTCTTGCTTCTCTGCTCCACTGCAGGTCTCAGCATTTCCACTGTCACAGCTTTTTTTCCCCTCTGTTTTCAAGCTGAGTAAGGCTTGAAGTTGGGTGGGATTCCACTGTAACCTACTGGTATTCTACTACAACATTCAATGATCATGAGGTGGGGCTTGTCAGAGGCCACCATTATTGCTGACTCTGGTAGAACATCTGATTATCTTTAGCTGAGAGACTACAGGCAATCAGGGGCGCCTTCTACTGAAACAGTGATGTCGTTATTAATACCAGACCTAGGGAATACAGAGCCAATGCTACAGCTCATGTTGGAGTAGATTATAATAAAAAACCCCACAAAAAAACCCACCTCCTAAACCAAACAATAGCTTTCTCTCTCTTTTTGTTTCAAAATGCAAGTAGGCTGGTTTTGTACTTTCAATTTTATTATCACATGACACAAGACTCTCTTCTGTACATTCTCTTTCCCTTTTTAATCTTTAACTTCTACTTCTGTATCTTTCTTCTTTTTTCTCTAGTTCATCTGCCCTTTTCCTCTGACTGTTGTACTTGCCCAAATACAGACCAAACCTGCATAGCAGGCAGCCTCTTGTCTTCCCAAGCTCTAGCCTTACATCCTCACTTCACAAGTCTGATCTGGTTGTGACAAGCAGTGCAGAGTCTAGTTGAAGGCCTGTAGATAGGTGTGTGCCCCAGGGGTCAGTACTGGGTCCAGTCTTATTCAACATAATCATCAATGACCTGGAGAAAGGGACAGAGTGTACCCTCAACAAATTCACTAATGATACAAAAATGGGAGGAGAGGCCAAAACACCAGAAGGCTGATGCTGCCATTCAGCAAGATGTGGACAAGCTAGAGAGTTGGGCAGAGATGAACCTAATAAAATTCAACAAGGGCAATTGTAGGGTCCTGCACTTAGGGAGGAATAACCCCAGGAAGCAGCGCTGCAGAGAAGGATATGGGAGTCCTGGTGGGCAACAAGCTCTCCATGAGCCATCAGTGTGTTCTCAAGGCCAAGGTGGCCAATAGTACCTGGGGTGCATTAAGAGGGCCATGGCCAACAGGCCAAGGGTGGTTATTCTCCCCCTCTGCTCTGCCCTGGTGAGGCCACATCTGGAGTGCTGTGTCCAGTTCTGTGATCCCCAGTTCAAGGAGGACAGGGAACTACTAGAGAGAGTCCAGTGGAGGGCTACAAAGGTGATGAGGGGACTGGAGCATCTCTTCTATGAGGAAAGGCTGAGAGAGCTGGGTCTGTTTAACCTGGAGAAAAGAAGGCACTCTCTCCTTGTGAGAAGCTTCTACTCAGCTAACAATCCCAGATTATTTGTAGAAAGCGAGGAGCTGCTGCCCATACCCTGGCAAGCCATACTAGCAGCCAGCTGTTCAGTGGCACCTCTGCTCTGTGAGAGGTGGTGTCTCCCATTAATTGCAGTGAATTCACTGGCAATCAGAAGCTGTTGCTTCCAGAGGTGCAAGCAAGATACTGGGGGCTCCCAAGCTGTATGGCAATATCTGGTCAAGTTTATAGCACCCAGTCTTGAGCTTGAATATTAAGTGACATTCATACATAGAGGTTTTCTAAGCTAAATCACTTGAAAAGCCTAGTTGTACACGGAATTATGGATACTTCAATAAAAACAAGTGACAGAGATCACAGGGTGAAGTGAAAGCTCGATAAAATATTTCAGGCTGCCTGCACAGTGCAGGGATGTGCTGCTCCTGCTAGAAAAGAAGCTAGCATCTTAGAAATCCAATATTTCCTTTTGTTTGCCTTAAATAAATGAGCTTGTGGTGCTATTCCTTAGAGTCAACAACACGCCAGGAAAAATATGTTTCCAAGCTGACTGCCCTTTCTCAGAACTGCCTGTAAGCGCCAGGGAGGATGGAAAGTGGGCTGTCAGGCTGCAGAGGTCCTTAAGGGAGGAGTTTGTCAGCAAAAGAGAATTGCAGAGTTTGAAGCACAGAGAGACCTTCAGTTTTCTTGAACTCTTACTGCAAATGTCTAATTCATTTAATGATAAAAGCAATATGCTAGACCAAAGAACCTAAATATCTCGTGTCTCCTTCTGTCCCAGTCATTTTTAATATAATGATCGAGACTGAACACAATGTATTGTTATCCTGATGCTTTATGCTCTAATGCTGAGTTGTAACATTGCTCTAGGAAGAAAATATATGTCATTTGTGAACAAAGGCAATACATGACTGAGGTGGGCAGACAAAGGTTGCACATTCTTGTAGCTCCAAGGAACTCTGCAGAAACTTTCTTTAATTTAGTGAAAGAGTCTTACTAGCAAGTTACTCACCAAGGATCTGAAGTAACAACACAGCCCATATTCTGCCATGAGCCCTACAGAAAAATCTTGTGATTTTAATCTTGCTACCATGTGGTAGTGCTTTATGGGAAAACCTTGGTAAGGGAGATGTACCAAGGTACGTGATAGGCTTTCCCTCAAGTGCCTGTTGGTCCCAGACAACTTCCTTCCTTCCTGCTCAGTAGGAAAGCTATTCACAAATAGCTGCAAGTTTGTTCACCTTTACACTAATGTAAATCCTAATGGGAAGACACACCATCATCACACGCTGAACTTGGGAGATCATCAGCTCCTGGGTTTGGTTTCGCCTATCCGTGCATCAGCAGCCATTCTAACAGGCTCGTCCAAATTGCAGCGGCCTCATTATTTCTGTACTTGCCCTAAATGCTGCTGTGACTTCTGAGGGAAGTTTACACAAGGTTATATAGTCATCTCAGCTAATGCCTTAGGGTGTTGATGATGTAGAAGTTTACTCTCATGAAAAGCTTATAATGCCCTCATGAAATGACTTACAGGGCCAAGATCTTTCTGCCATTTGGAGACATCCCAGAAAATCAGAGGTAGATCCTTTAAATCAGAGGATGTATTAAAGCATTGTAGAATTCCACAGTGATGAAGTAGGAGAGAAGTGAGAAAACTGCATTTATAGGAAGAACCTTGCAAACAAAGCTTTTGCATCACTTATGGTAAGGGAAAAAAAGGGTATGCAAAACACTCAAGGCACATCTGTTGGATTTTTTTGAAGCCTTGTTTGATTTCTGTAAATTGCATTGCAAAATAATCTCCACTGTGCAGCTAATATTGAACCAAAGTTTGTTGGTCAAGGAGAAATGTCAAAATCCTGCAAACATATTGTGCATCTGAGGTGAATCTGAAATTAGAAGAGCCAATCTACAAAAAATGATGTACTGGACAGTGGAAAATAAAATTCCAACTACTTTGAAAAATGGCAGATGGATGAAGGCTAGACCCTAGATATCAAAGATAAAAGGAGCATAAATCCAATAAGATAAGATTACAAAAAAGACATTGGGGAAACCACTTGATATTCAGAGAATATTAAATCCATAATTTTGGGTGAAATCTGTCTATGATTTTAATTTCCTTTTCCTATGGAATTGCCAAAAAAGAAAGGCCTTTCTTAATCTCAGTCCTTAAACCAAAGATACCACTGAACTAATCTGAAGCAGTACACACTGGCACTGATTTACCTGGACAATTACCAGACTTAAAATTTCCATATTTTCAGATCTTGGAATAAATTCCTACTTTGTATCTCTGCCAATATGTGTCTGGCATATTTTTGTCCTGTGCCTAGCAGTGTCTGGCTTTTGCTATCAGCTTTGTTTATCAAGCACTTCGTGTTCTACAAATAATAATAATAATTGAAAAAACAGTATAGAATATAGTTATGGTTCTTATTAATAATATGTTAGATGGGTGATAGCAAAGCCATGATGTTTATTGAACTGGAGGAAGTGAATGACTGTAAATCATTGAACACTTACTTCTTTCACGAACCACTGGCAAAAGGCAGGTCCAATCCATTCTCTTGCGTGAATCCCACAGTCCATCCAGACAGCTTTCTTGTAGGGCCGAGATCTTTTACCTAACTTCAAGTGTGAATATTCATAGAAATATCAACATATCTCATGACATTAGTGAGTCACAATAGTAAGAAAATAACAGAATATTAGAAATATTAAACCAATTTGAATTTCTTTGTGTAAAGGAGCAGAAATGTATTGCTTTCAATGGTATGGCTGAGGTAATGATATGCAGGGATACCAAGATAATAAAGTGGATCTATGAAACAGAAAATTACAGGAAAATGAGATCTGTCAGTTCCTCTTTCATGAGGAATCATATCCTTAAATATCGCATGGAGCAGGCAGTGGGAAAACAATGCTACAGGAATAGCCTGATGAACTCCCAGTTCTGAACTCTGAGTTCAGAACTCCCCAACAGTACATGCAAAGCAAGTCCATTGAAAGTGAAATTTTTTTCACCTTGCTGGCACCCTTTAATTTGTGGTCCTAATAATGTGAGTTGAGGGCACACAGCCCTGAAATTTTGGCAATAGCTGAAGAGGAAGCATATGTAGCATGTGCTGAGATGGGTTCCAGAGTGCTATAGAGTCCCTCTCCAGCATAACTACATTCCAAGTTGTCTATAAACACAAACCTTTCCAGTTCCCTTAAATCCAAATCCTGCTACTTGAACATGTCCTGCCATTTTATCTTCAAGCATATTAAATCCAAGTGAATAGGATTTGGCTTTTAGTTAACCAGTTTTTAATTTTTTTGTTAATTAAAGATGACATTCAGAAAGATACTTAGATCTTAGCAACTTATCCTTAGGAAACACTGAAAACCTATGTCTTTGATGTACATGCCATAAGTCCCCGATTCCAGAGTTGAGTCTGATTAATGACTGTTCAATCTTTACCTTGAGTACAAACAATGGTCTCCCTTCATAGGATTTTCCAACAGAGAACATATGAACAAGATCTGAATGAGTTTTATTCAGATGATGCATCCAACTCTGGATCTGCAAATACAGAATTAAAATCATTGCTTTAATCTTTGCATTTCATAGAAAGCAACTGTAGCATATTTATTGACCTCAGTTCTCAGTCCTCTGTATCTTTTTGGATTTTCCTGTATTTTTTTTTTTTTTCTGTTTGCTTGGTTTTTGTTTCTCTCTTTGGTTGGTTGGTTTTGGGATTTTAGGTTTTGTTTTCACACTTGGACTATTGTTCGGCTCTCTCTCATAGCTCTATTGCCAGAGGCTGGATTCAGCCTTCAGTCATCCAGGATTTTTCCATTTTATTATTGGATACTATAGGAATGCAGTAGCTGTTCCTCGAAAATCTGGGGATGGGGCTAATCCACCATTCCCACTAAATATTAATGGAATGGTCCCAGAGTCTCCTTGCCAGGACACAGAATGGTGAACAGACTGACCTGCAATATTTGTTCCATGGGCACCAGATCTCTTTGAGGTGCAGCACCCGCCATGCTCAGCCTAGTGACACTGTTTTTGTGCAGACTGAAACGGTCTGTGACTGAAACAGTTGTGTATGGGAGCACACTGCGATCAACAGAAATCAGTTATCCAGATATCATCCAGGATAGTATCCCTTATATATGAGTTTGTATCTAAGTGCTTTTAAGTCTTTTGGCCTCTTGTAGAAATAGAGCACAAGAACATTTGCTCATATTGCTTACTTAAATGATTCAGTGAGACTGCACTCACTGAAAACTCTTATTCCATCAAATTCCATTAGTGTACTTTAAGAACAAAACTCAGAAGCTGTCAAAGACAGTTACAAGTAAAGATCAGCCTGGAATACAAACTTTTTTTAAAAAAAGTGTTTTAAAGAAGGTGCCTATTTTTGAAGAAGGAACATTTATAACATTTCTGAACTTCATGATCTTAAAGGTCTTTTCCAACCAAAATGATTCTACAAAGATGATCAGGCAACCATAACTTGTAGAGAGAGTGAAATCTTAGCTTTATTGAAGACAACAGTGTAGCGGATAAGAGGAACAATATGAATTTTCACATACTTCTTCCAGGGGGTGATACACTTCATAGTTATACCCAGAGAGGGACCTTCGATTCCTATGTGATCTCAGTCCAGTTTGGTTTTCTATTGCTTTCTGTAAGTCTGATATGAGAATCCTAGGTAAAAAAAAAAAAAGATAGCAGCATTACTGAAAAACTAGTAGAACTCAGAGGCTAAAGCAGAACAACAATTACATTTAGAAGAAATATAGAAGGAGTTAAACCATCCTGATGTTACTTCATCTGTTATATTTTGACAATAGAGTGCTTTGGGCTTATTTGAATATATGCTGCCAAATAAATACTCCAGCTGCTTTGAAATGTAACAGTGACTTCAAAAAGACACAATGTGCTTGTTAAGCAAATGAAAGAGAATGATGTAAATAAGGTAGCCAGTGTGAAGAAGAAGCTACATTCACTTGTTTATGGAGAAGCATTTGCTGTCTTCTTTTATAATTCAGTTATACTACACTATCATGGATCTTCAAAAACTGATTTCAAATTAAAAAAAAAGTCTTTTTAGTCTTAGAAAAACATGCACATACTTTTGGGAGTTATTGTACTGGCTTGGAACATCATATATACCTACAAGTTGTAGAGGCAAAACAAACACATGAAGAACTTGGCAGCATTATCATTCTGTCTGAAACGCAGCAAAACAACAAAGAAAGAAAAAACCTTACGTGTGGTTTGTTGTTTACAATTATCTTCTCTGCAATAGCTGCTTGCCAGTTATTTTAAAATCACTCGGGAAAAGCATGAAACAAAACTAAGTGGAAATTAAAGCTGCTTACATAAAAAGTGAGAGGTTCTTCACATTAAAAGGAGAATGCAGGAACAGTGGTGGAAGCTGAGAACTTTCCTATTTTATGGCAAAACTAAATAATGATACAAATACAGAAATATAACATAGAATACATTTTAAAAGAATTATATTGAAGAAGTTGGACCATCTATCCTTTCCCTCATACAGTGGTAGGAGCCGGGGATATTTTCACTGGCAGCAGTAACATCATTGTAAAAGTGAAAGCCATCCTTGTATACCACCTTCTCCTAAAGCAGGGCAATGTATAATCACCTTACCACTGATTCATCATTCCCATAAAGCGATGGTTACATTCAACCTTTTCAAGTTTTGCAGGCATTAGCTGCAAATGATTGGGAAAAGGTGGAAAGAAACGGCATTCACTCTGGTCCTAACTCAACTGTGCAGCAGACACCTAAAGATCTATCTAGATCTTTGTATCTATCTAGATAGACCTATCTATATATAACACCAAAATAAATGTTATCCTCATCTTCAAATGTATTAGTGAAGTAATTGCATAATTATGCATTAGATTGCCCTACAACAGCAACGTTCATTAGCAAACTAGGGACTTACAGCCTTGACTTGCTATGTCCTCTATACAGTACTGTAAAGCATTTAGTGCTGCAGTTACATTAAAGCAGTGGTTTTACTCAAGTCATTAAGGAATCTAATATGTTAAAAAATGACTTGCCTGCTTTGCTGAATTCTGATTAGTCTAAGTACTTAACAGGATCAAGCTCTGGCTGCTTGGTTTTACCATAATAGATTTAATTTCACAATTCTTGATTGTTTATATATCTGTATACCAAGTGAGATTTAGCAATCTTTCTTTACTCTGAAATGACTTTGCACTGTGTGTGTTTGTAAGACAAAGGCTCTTAAGTCCCTCAGGTCTGAATTCAACTTAAGGGCCTTTGTTCCAGGGAATTACAACCCAGACAACTTGGTGCAGGAAGAGTTTATGACTGTCTCAAGACTGTCTTCTTGTCATTAAGTCAAACACTGGGGCAGATAAGCCTGTCACAGGGCAGGGCTGGTCACCTTGTTCTTTATTAGGGCTGCTTAACGCTTCCTGTCTTTAGAAATTTGTCGTAATTTAGGCAAATGACAGTCTGTCGGGGTGAACTTTTACATGGTGTTTGCCTCAGATTTTCCAGTTCCAAAAGGGATGTAGCAACTTTATGCCTTTGCAAATAGTCTGTTCAAAACTAAAAGAGAATATTGTGAAAAAACAGCCATGAGAAAAAGAGCTGTATGAAACCTTGGCTGTGGAGCTGCACCTTAGCTCAGAGCTTTGGTGCCCACCCCAGCTGTGCTGTGGGCATTGCTGTGCCTGGCCACCTCTGCAGCCCTGCTCCTGCTGCTCCCTGGCTACATCTGTTGCTGATCTCATGATGAATCCTCTTGGCTCTTGTGGAGTTAAAGATCTCAGGAGGCTTTGTCAGGATGAACACATGTTTATGCGAGGCTTTCTGGGTTTTGCTTCTGATGGCTGGGACCCAGCGGGCAAGGAGTCTGAAACAGTCAGTGGGGAGGTGAAGAGGGAAAGCAAAGAAACAGTCTGGAGCTGACAAAATGCTGCCCAGCTTCCTTCTAAGCACACACAACCTGTGTGCCAAACATCAGAGAGGAAACTTTCCCTGAGCAAAATTAATGTCATGTTGTCTTAGTATTTGTAGCACATTATTTCAGTTAAACTGCAGAGACCCTTCGCTCTCGCAGAGACCCTGCATGCTGTGCTGTGCTGTGCTGTGCTGTGCTGTGCTGTGCTCTGCTCTGCTCCCCAGGTGAAGTTCGCAAAGTACAGAGAGTGTTTATAACACATATAAAATGGCCTTCTGTCATTTCATTAAAGGTGATTACTGTGAGCAGGAACAGCAGCAGACCTGAATACAACTGTCAGGGCCCAGTAATTAGGGGACATGTTTTGTAGTAAGCACAGGAAAACAATTACAGAAATCCCCATCTCATTTTTAAACACAAACAAAACTGAGGCAGTGTTGAGCCCACATGAAAGTGTCTCTGAACTTTGGCTACCAGGCATGTGTATTTAATTTCCAAATGTTTGGGTTTGTATTTCTAGAAAGACAATTAGTAAGAGACGATTGTTACTATAAAAAGGGGATTCTGGGTAACAGCACATATAATGTACAATATGCTTTGAACTATCCTTGTCTCATTGAGAAATAAGTATAAATAACCTCATGTAGAGCTTTATTCAGCAAATGCTTGAGAATTCAAATAACTCATCAGTTGATTATTCAGAAGCTTCAGCATCTGACTGAAAAGACTTTAATGACAAGATCATTCGTCCCATCTAGTATATCATATTTATAAATATGAAATGATAAGTATACTCCAAAAACTGTCTTGAATGCTTGTAAGAAGCACTACAAACGATATGTGATCCTTAGCATGTATTTGTTCTGTACGACTTGCACTGGGTCACGAGGAATGGAGAGTTATAAAACTAGTACATTCCTCTATAATTCATGAAGAAGGCTTGCCTCCACGCTTGCAGCACACTTGTAAACAGACCTAGCTCCTGTTAAATACAGAGAGAGGCAAAGCAGGCTGTAGAATTAGTAATTACCATCCCTCTCTTAACAGATGTGATTTCATATACATTGAAAACACTTCAGCTTGACTCCAAAGAAGGACATTTAATTAAAACTGCCTGCCTGTGGGAGATTTTCTGTTCTCCCATTAAAATGGTTGTTTTCTTGGCAATGCCTAGCTGTCTGCCAGTCTAATTGCTATGATGTGGAACGTATTTTCAAGTGCACTTGGCTTGGTAGATGCAGTCCTGCCTTGGAGGCCGGATCTCTGGAGCGAGGCACAGAAAGCGAAGCACAGGCTTACGTGTACTGGATGTTTGCTTGCTGGAGGTAGGGCAGCAGGCTTCGGGACGTGTTCTGTGGTATTCGCACGTCGGTGACTGCACCTTCGACGATGTGGAAGGGGCTGCTGGGCTGCCACAGGTCCACCTATAGTGCAGGAACCAACCTGTAATTCATATGCATTCAGTGGAGGTGGGGAAATCCAGGAGATGGCACGCTTGAAGCTATGTAGGCAAACATGCGAGGCATGGTATAGGCAGTAAAGCTACTGGCTGGTCCAGCTCAACATCTATGCTAATGGAGCAGATTTTGAGGAATGATTGCATCCAGCTTACCACAAGTCTCATGGGACATTTGCCAAAGGGAAGAGAAAAAGGTCTCAGGAATGTGCCTCCTCAAACAGCTCAAACCAAAAGCCACCTCGTATAACTTCCTGCGCCTCCTCAGACATTCCCTATGTGTTAGCTCCTATGGAGTCCATGAGTCTTTTTTTCACAAGGTATTTTTCTATGTTCAGTAGGGCAGCAAAAGAGCACTAAAGGGAGGTAGAAAGCATAGCATATACCAGAGTTGTTTCAAAGTGATATTTTGGTCTTGTTAATGAACAGATCAGAGGTCAGTAACAGGTCACCAAGACTCTGAAGGAAGCTGTGATGTACCCAATAATTTTATATGAAATTACAAAATAACAGGATTAAGGTACTAAAATTATTACAATATTGTAAAAAATGATACCTACTAAATGATACCACAATTATTAACGTGCTAAGAGATGCTTCTTGCCCGTTTTTACAGTCTTTGGTTTCCAAATCTAAGATACACTTGGAAATTTTAGCCCAGAACACGATTTTATAAGAAAGCAAGAAAGTTTGCAATCAGGGATTTGAAACTCAGTGTTCTGCACCCTGTAGCAAATTGGTCTTGTACTGCTCAGCTGTGCCAACACCAGATGTACAGACTCTTAACATGAAGTGAGAGCAGTTCCTCCTCCACCAGTTCAAAGCCAGTGGCCAGAACACGAGTTAACAAACCTCTTCCCAGAGCTGCTGGGTAGTCACGGGAGACTAAGGAAAAGAACCTCAGCATTAACCTCTGCCTCTGGCAAATATTCATGTCAAGATCCACTGCCCTTAAAGATACTTAAGTTTGTCAGCTGAACACAAAGAAGGAAATTTTGTAGGGACTAACATGCACCCATATTTCTTAAAGAGAATTTCAAAGGAACTGATAAACATTTTCTGATGTTTATTACAATCAGTTATGCAAGGCTGCGTCCATGATACAACTCATGACTGTCCCTTGCCTTACTTGCTGTCCAGGTTTCTAATAAGGCTTTTGTGATCTAGATTTAAAAGCTCCTAACTTCTTCTATGCCATATGAGCTATTTTGGAAATATCTAAGGTATTTTAGGTCCCTCCAACAGGGAATCAGTTCCCACCATTTCTCAAATGGCTCTGAGTGAGAATATTCTGATTACCAAGAAGGCATCTGACACTGAACCTGGGGCTACCTCTTCAAACAGTAGTGACTTTAGTCCAGTTAATCCAATTAAATGCCTGCTACTTTGGAAGGAGAAAAAGTGAAACACAGGGGCAGCCTCTTCTATTCCTGCCAAAACCCCTCTTTGTTTCATGCTGCCACAATATGGTCTGTGGATCCGTGTGATAGTGGTGGGTGGGCGCAGCATCTTTTGAAGTCTAACACCAGGACTGGCAAAGTTCACGAGGCTTGTGAAGCTGACAGCAGCTATGACAGATGGTCAGTAGAAACCAAACTCATGAATTAAATGGTGCTAAATGCTGCTTATAAATAAAGATCCCCTCACTGCGCTAACACCTTATGTTTGTTACTTTATCTATCTTTTGTATTTTGATTAATTATAGGCATTCAGTGAAATTTCCCCCTAATTCACCATGGTTGATATCACACATGGTTAATTAGAAATGTGTATTTGACTTTTAAAAATTCATGCCTAAAAATACATGTCACAGCGGGTAAATTTGTTGCTCTTGGAGTAACAACATATCAACCAGCTCAGCCTGAGCCATCTTTATAAAAATAACAACAAATTGTTATACACAAGCTGAGACAAACTGAAGGGAAGTGTCTCCTGGCCAACTGCATTATCTAAGTACATATAATTGGAAATGGAAGTTACAAAAATGAAAGAAAATCACAGTTGAGATACATCTGAAACTTTTTTTTTTTGTTCTTGATAGTTACTCATTTAATTTTGGTGAGTTTCTCCATCACTGTGGAGGGGATAAACCAACCAATAGTCATACAATTGGCTACAACAACACAGAGCTTTTTAATTTCCAAAGTATTCTAACTGTTCCTCACATTACTGGCTACAATGGAATCTTGAGACCAGAAGAAATCTTCTTTTAACTAATAAAATCAGCTGTATATTGCACACCACTATCCTCTTTTGGCAAAAATGTAATATTTCACTACTGGCATTGTCTTGGAAGTGAGACAAAAGAATCCCATTTTTAGATTGCAAATGGCTCCTCTTCAGCTCAGGTCCCTATTTGGGTAGTTTGGTTTCATTTGACTCCCACTTCTTATGCTTTGCAATGTAAACAAAGTATTCAGTGCTCCTCTGGGAGATGTTACCTGTGCTGTCCAAAGCACCACTTCAATTGCTGACATGATTTTGCTTTAGAAAGCATATAACAAGAAACACATTTCTCCAACAGACATCTTATTTATAGCGCAGCTTTCAGTTTGTCCTTGGTGTGACACAGAGACAGCACATGAAAACTGACAAACAGAAGATGGATTTCAGAGCCGGCATGTTTGGACTGAGCAAATCCAGCTATCTTTTACTCACTGTCAACTTTATGAGACTTCATTATTGCATCTCCCATGGATACTGAGAGCTCCGTTGGAGTCATCGCTCTTCTTTCAGCATCATTCCTCTGGCAAGCATGCCTCAGATTTCCACACTGGTCTCCGCTGGCTAGTGAGTGGTAGTGATATTTATTGTTCTCCTAGTCTATCTACTAGCTGTGACAGGGTGTTGTTATCCCCATACATTAAAGGTTAGCTAATATAGACAGTGTACCAATCAGTGCCAAAGGACATTTATTTGCTGTGTGGTTGATGGGATTTGCTCGATAGGTTAAAGATTCTCCAGCTACCAAAACATACTTATGCACATATCCTACAGAACCCCCTGAATGCTCAGCCAAATATCTGAACCTCAAACTTCACTTGATATCTTGAGAGGAAAAGAGATATGCCTTAGGAGTATATCTGCAAACCTAAATACTCTTGTGTCCTTTGTCTGGGCCTTGCAGTACTGTCTCCTTTGCTCATCTTTTCTGTCAGGCAGCAGGTTGTCTTTAGAAGGTCTTGGGATGTTTTAAGCCTCTGGACAATAAGCAGAGCCCAGGCAAGATTTTTCATCAGGCTCAGACTTGTGACCTGGAGAGCAACTACTCAGCACCTACAGCTGCACCCAGGTGTGACTCTCTAGGCACCTGTTCTCAGGGATAGCAGTGGCTCCACAGATGCCCAGCAAATGCTCTTTCTCAGAAACTCACTGGAGGCACGAGCATCCTGACTTGCCTTTTAGGAGAAGAAGTGGTATGTAAAAGCATAGAGACTGCCCGCTTTACCATTGGGGATTTAGGCACATTATTGTTTTATTTAACAAAGAAGGTAGAAGAGATTATTAATCATGATTACATAGTATTCTTTTTTAACTGCATATTCTTCTTTCAGTCTCAGTTGTCCCATAAAAGTCCCTGGGATTCAAGTTGTGCTTAGGAAAGCCAACACTCCTTGGGTTTCCTTGTAGACAGTTTCTGTTTAAACTGAGGTGTTGAAGACAGCTGAGACTATAAATGTATAAACTCTTGCCTGGACACCTTCCAAGCTACAGCAGCCCAGAACTCATTAGTCATGTCCCTAGCTTTTGGTCAAATGCTGATGAAAAATCAGTGCAAAGCAAAGGGACAAATATTTTTAAAAGATTTGGGTGCTGAGTTAAGAGAAATGGGGATTTCTTCCAAAATTAAAAATTTGACAAATAATTTTTGAAGAATACAAACATTTTGTTGGTATAATTCTACAAATCACAAACCGTGTACACAAAGCTCTGTTGCCCTGCCAAGACAAAAACCAGAGCAAGGGGGTTATTTTCTTCACTAGTAGTTCCAGGTTTTCCTCCAGTTTGTTCTGTGCCTGTGGAAAGGGAGTGTGAGAAGAAAGGAAAAAGCCTTGCTTTTCCCCAGGAACACACTCCTGGCTGCATAAATGCCACAGTCTTTTTTTTTTTTTTTCATTCAAGTCACTGAAAGAAAATTAGTTTCTTTAAACCACAGGGCTTAGTCTGGCTTGTACTTTGTAATTAAAACCACTTTCTTGGGCACTAGCCTCCAGTTGTTCCTCACTACCCTTTCATAAATGGGTATTTAATTTCTTCTACTTAGTCTGAAAGGAAGATGCTTAGTGCTCTCATCAGCTGTGATCGTGTATCAATGAAAAGAGATGATTGATGCTTGTCACTGAAAATAACTAGAATAACTCTGCCATAATTTACACTTGCTATCTGGACAAAATTGTTTATATGATTTATCTGTGTTATACCCCATGAAGACAGTAATTTTGTTATGCTTTATTACCTAGCAATTCCAGTTTTTATACTTACTGAGTTGAATACAGCAATACATGTGCCAAAGCTTGTCCTTGCCCTTAATATCTATGAAAAGATTTCTTTGAGAAATGCTGTTGACTGTAAAGTTCAGAATATAATTATTGCTATGATGCCATCAGATGAAATGACTTTGGCATTTCTGAGGCTCTTGTAAAAGGGAATTTGCAGTCAGTAATGCAAGCAGTGATGAGCTCATGAGCTCTATCAGCATGTCATGGGCTCTTTCAGGATGTAAGGGCTTTCCATTTACATCCATATGCTCCTGAGTAGACACATAAGCAGTCCTGGAACTCATTAAATATGTTTTCAATTAGAAATCAGATAGTAGAAGGTAGGGAACAGAAGTAGAAGCGGCTGTAGTTTCACTGATGCTGTCAGAGGTCTGATTATCAGAGGCTTCATCACATAACACGAGAAAGCTGCGTGCGTGTACGTATGTACACAAACACCCCTCGCTGGCACAGACACAGTGTGCAACACAATTTTAGGCTTCTGTTAGTACATTTGCGAAGAATGAAGGAGGAATGATGCCAGTTGACCATAACACTGGTGGATAATTACAGCTGTGCTGCAGTTCGCCTGGAAAGAGTAGAATTCCATCTCTCTAATGTCATCACCCTTGCAAATATTTTCAGGATCAGGACCGATTTCATCTTGATTTGCTTCTGCCAGTTAAGGAATTTAATTGACAGTCCTGGCTGCAAATCTCCTTCAGCTGCCCTTTATATGCAGCAAAACCGCCCAGTAACAATTAAATGTGGGATTCCCTGTGCTTTCTAGAAGGACTTACAAGGTAGTCCTAGTTGCTGGTGCAAAGTAATTTAAGTTTCTGATTGAGCACACTAGACATTTAATTGGGTCTAACTTTTCAGTGTTTATTTGCTCTTCAGTGAGGCTGGTAAGAGTAATTGTGCCAATAAATTGGGATTGATTCAGGGGGCTGCAGCAGCCATAACACTGGCAGGAACAGAATGCGAACAATGCAAAGATTGAAGTTTTTACTTCTGCAGATCTTTGTGGAACTATAACATGGTAATGTTCTTGCCACTCTACTTGCACTGGTATAATTTTACACAGGGTCCTCGACTGCAGAAATGAACTCATAGGTTATTCCTCAAGAGAGTCACTGAGGAAAAACTCGTGCACAATTATACGGTAATTGAATATCCATTCTTACAAGTACAGATGCCACTGGGTAAGCATATTTGAAAGAAGTGAAACAGTCTTTAACAGACTCGTTAGAAAAAACCACAAACAATCTCCTATTTTGTTTCTTATTAAACTACTCATGGCTTGGTTCATTTTGTAGGTGTTGCTGCACTGCATGAGAAATGGAAAAATAAGCCTGATCTGCTCCCACTGGGGCTGTGCTGATGACTGCTGAGCTCAGACTCATGAAGCCTCCTCAGCAACAGGGGAAGCATATTCCTCCCATCTCAGGTCTGCTGCATCTACTTTTAGGGGGGTTGGACTCAATGATGTCTTGAGGTCCCTTCCAACCCCTACAGTTCTGTGTATTCTGAGAACAATACACTCACTACCTGGGCTCTCCTGTTTTATCTTTCACCTTCCTACTAAAGTTTTCCTGGAACAACATTTTCCTTTTGAACCTGGAAAGTGGTTTACAGATATGTATTCTGCTGTACTGGTGAATAGCCTCTGTTGTCACCTGATGTTGCCCATGCATCTGAAATATTCTATGTGTTTCTGACTGGAACCCTAACTATGAGTTAGGGTAAAATCTGGACTGATGACTAAAGCACCTGGCTATATAGACGTATTTGCTGTATGTGCAAAGTAAAATGCACACAGCCATGGCCATTGAGTTAATTGTCTCCTGCAAAGTAGGAATAGCTCCATTTGGGCTGACAGGCTTTCTTATTGCATTTTCAGACGGGCTTTTGTTTTCTGAAGCCTTTTTCAGTGTTTGCCTATGGAGCTGTACACTATCAGATTTATAGCCAAGTGATCTTTTTCCCCTATGAGATATTTTTCTGATTCCTTGAACTGCAATGACAGGATCAATTCAAGGATTACAATGGATAAGCAGCTGCTGAGGGGCTAGAAAACAAACAAAAGGGAATGGAGTTGTGGCTTCCAGGCCTTTAGGGCTGGCTCCTCCCAAAGTTAAAACATTGCCTGGCTGTGCCCAGGAATTTCTTTTGTAAAAGCTACTGAAGAATGAGTAGTCTAACTCTATTATGCCTGGAATGTTCACAGAGCAGCAGCTTCTTTACTACCTATACAAACAACCCCAATGCCAGTCAGGCATATGTGACAAAAAGTGCTTGTAGACCACCGATGGAGTAGAAGATACCAGACAAGGATCAAATGAAGTAGTGCTTCAAAAATAATGCTTACAAAGGAAAATTCCAGAGCAGATAAACAGAATCTGCTGGGTCTGAGGACTTGAGTAAATCCCAGATTCTTTGCAAATCACATGAGAATGTGATATTTGTTTCTGGCAGTCAGGTCCAACAGAATTAAAAACATGAAAAAGACTCATAAATCAGCAAAAGGCCCCTCAAATTGTCTCCTAAACAAGAAAAAGCAGGAGACAATAGCCAATCACTGCACAGGTGTAAGAGGCAGAGGGACAATGGATGGACAAGAGAGGTCCTGTGGGACAGAAAGCTGGCAGCTCTGTAATACTCTGGTCACTGTGATACTCTCATCATACATATTTCTATTCCATTTCTTGATTAATGTAATAATTTGCAAATGATTAGCATGAAATAATGAACCCACATAAAAGTATTTCTGGTCTCAAATACTGGGTTAGGTATAAAGATTTGTACTGTATCTATAAAAAATTGTAAGAGCAAAGGGCTGCAGTGGAACCCTGGAGATTTAAGATTGGTGTCTGTGATGCTTTGGAGCAGCAGCTAATCCAGAAACCATGACAGTGATCCAGAGCTAGAAAAATAAATAACTCCATGAGTTTTTACTTGAATTGCTAAAGAATTTACTGCATTTTAGTAATGCAACATACTTGTCATCTTACATGAAAGTTGGAGGACGAGCTCCACCATCATTAACCCAGTCATACTCACCACCTGCCATAGTCACCACTATACCTGATCCCATGGTCTTTGGCACAGGGACTGTGCAAAAGGCATTCAAGGATATGGGGTAGTGCTGCTGGTGGGAAGCAGAGTTATCAGGCTCTTATTTTTCTTTCTCCAGAGAAACTGAAAGAAACTTGATGTAGGAACATGTTGGAGACAAAAGATACATACTGATGGCATCTCCCAGCTCCTACTACCTTTGTCACTTAGATGGGGAACAGAGGGAGGAGACACTAGTTTCTGGTTTCCACTGTCTCATTTATTACAACCTCATACGCATATTGCCCTAAGAAACAGTTGCAGACATGGCAATGCAATGTGTAAGAACTCTCTGAGCACTTGATCTGGATAGACAGTGGTACTGTGGTCCCAGAGGGGGGCAGCTGGCAGAACTAACATTAGGAACCCTGTCCTGCCTGGCTGGGACATGAGGGGTCAGGGCCAGAGACACCTGCTGCTTTGCAGGCTGGGATGGTGGCTGATCAGAGTCAGCACATTTGTGCTTCCTTTTTGCTTCATTGCTGCAGATGAATTTATTGGCTGAATACATGTAAGTTTAAGCAGCTTTATAGAACTCATAGTAGACAAATTTTAAATCTCTGAGGCTGGGTATTTTTACTGGCAGTGCAGGTTTCCATGTCATGTTCACCCTGTCAGGGAAAAAAAGCAGTATTTTGTCACCTACAAGTTAATTGAACCAGCCAATGAAGGAATCAATTTATAATAATGATTAATAACAAAGCACTGTGGGCAATGGAGCTACAGACCAAAACTAATTTGTGGAAATTACTCAGCAAGTGATTATGACTAATGTGATTTGCCTTTGGGCAATTCATGAACCAAAAGTTAAATGTGTGGAATGAAACATTCATTATCCATTATTCACTCAGCACAGGCAATGGCATCTGCACTGTAGCAGAACCTATACACTTCAGACAGGTTTCAGGGGGTTATTACACTAAACATTATATGGACTTTTTTTTCTTTAAAAAAAGGCAAATATTCCTCCTAAGGAGCTCCAGATGCTAAGTTTAAAAAGTCTTAAGGGACTACACTTTCTGTAAATGTGTATGAGTTAGTCTTACAGCTTGGGTATTGGTCATAGAGCAGTCCTGTTTGAGAGGTTTCACAGAATCACAAGGTTGGAAGAGACTATTGAAGATCATCAAGTCCAACCATTCCCATCCTATGCTAAACCATATCCCTAAGTACCTCATCAACCCTTTTTTTGAACACATCCAGGGAAGGTGACTCAACCACCTCCCTGGGCAGCCTGTTCCAGGCCCTGACAACTCTTTCAATAAAAACTTTTTTTCTAAATCCAATCTAAACCTGCCCTGGCACAGCTTCATGCCATTTCCCCTTGTCCTATCTCCATGCAGACTAAAGCCCCTGCGTAGTCATTACCTTCTGTGAGTTCTGTCACTTATGCTGTGGCTGAATTGCCACTGCTGCCCAAGTTAGTTAGTGGAGACATATTCTAAGATACCTCAAATACATCAAGACATGTAGCCAATTCCAGGATAATCCTTCAAGGTGTAGGTTTCTGTAAGTGCACATTCAAGAAAGGACTCCTTTTGTGTCAGATCCTTTTCTCAAAAGGGATGGACCTTGCAACCTGCAGACTTCTACAGCAGTGGCTTCAGCACGGCAGAAGCCAAAGCTCTCCCCACTTCATTCCCTGCTGCCCTGATGTCTCCTTCTTTTCCCTGGATCAGGTGTGGCAAACAACAGCTATTTTCATTCTGGAAGGATGTAGCAGATCAGTACAATCCCACCACTTTCCCACATAGGGCATTTTAAAAACGTCATCTGCCATGGGTTATCCTTAAGCAAACCTGTCAGCACTGGGCTCAATTTATATTATTACCATGAAATACAGTGCCCCTAGATGTCAAAGAGATCCCTGTAGCTTATCAGACCCCAGAAACCAGGCAGCTAGAGCAGACTTTAAATGACAAAATCTGCTCGGGAAAAATCAGTGGTAAAGCTGGTCATTAAGAAACAGGCAGATAAAACAAACTGAGTGAAATGATAGGTTGCCACTCTTTCTAGATTATTTTCCTCACAACTGTTTTCCCTTTGTTGAAATTAGTGGGCTATAGGAAGGGGTATCTTTGCACTTGCCTTATTCTCTGCCTGACACTGAAATACATTCCTTTGCAATAGGACCATCGGGACAATTTCCTCAAACATGTTTGTGATGAAGCTCTTCAGAAGGATATACTCATTTAAACTGGACAGAGATGAGTCTTCCTTTTAATGCTTTGATTATGGAAAATAGGGCAGGGACAAAGGCTACGTGATTCTGCCTTACAAGTGTGGATTTTAAAGGCAGAAGGAAACTGCTGGAATAAATACAGAACACCATGAGTCCATGATAATGCTCCCTCCACCAGACACAGTGAGGAGGGAGCCTGGGACAGGAGGGATTGTCTCTTCTTTCCCTCGCCAGTTCCTGGATAGTCTGTTGTATGCAAGGAAATCCTGCAACAAGAATACAATCCATTTGTACAGAACCTACTCTGTGTTTGCACTGCCCTGGGAATTTATTCAAAACTTTTAAGGTGTGCATGGATCACACGGGGGGGAAACTGGTCTCCCCAAACTTGAATTTTGCACTGCAATTTCTGTGTTTCTTTGGCTTTACTAATGGTGACTAAACCTGACATCACCAGAGAACATAATATTTGGTACCTTTAAAATATAAATCATCTCTAATAGACCAACGTTTCAGGGTGGGCAAACATACATTTGAATTGAAACCCATGTGCAGGTATCCCCCTCACTTTGAGAACAAGTGTCATGTAACTTTTATTTTCATTGGCTTTTCATCTGCTTCTAATACTGACAATGGTGGAGAGTACTATCAGACCATATCATAGCTGAGGTTGAAGTCTTCAAATGTCTTTAAATTAAATATTAATGTTCTTTAATAGACCAGCTACTTGAAGTTAATCCCAAAATACTTCATCTGAAAAAAGGTGGAATTCGTACTATTCGATGGTTGTTTATGTATAAAACTGTTGTGTCTTGAAAGGATCCTATTGCCAGCTTTATTCTTCCTTTGAGGAACAGAACATGTGAGTAAAGTGATAGGTTGGTATTAATTTACCGATCAAACCAAAAGCCCAGTACTTGTAATTATAGTAATTTATACATCTCTGTTGATCCCTCTGTCCATATCTCCATTTTTTGTTGGGCATTCTGTGTTATGACAACAACAGGACTACAGCTGGCCTTGTTTGTGGCTTATTTTGCACTATTGCTTGGTGCACTGTCTTCTATTTTTTCCTGAGCACATCACCAGCATTGTGCTTAAAGACTGATGTGAAAAAAAATGAAATGCAAGTTGACTGTCAGTTGGGTTTCTGACTCTGGAAGTCTGGAGAGGGGTAAGGACAAGGAAATCTAATGTGAAGACTTAAAAAGTTGCACAGCTCTAAAGACATGGTTCTTCAGAGGGACTGATGACTTGCAGCCACTGCTGACCTTTGCTGATCTTGTGAGTACTTGACACCTCCTAAAAAGTGTCACTGTTGATCGACTCCTTCATGACTAAATAAGTTGAGGTTGGTTTTTTGGGAAAAGATAATGATAAGTAGTGTTAAACATAGGCATTACATGTTAGCCACCCAGGTGTCTCTTTCTGTCTGACAGTGGGCAGTGAAGCAGATGCAGCTGGAAGAGCTCTGAGACCTGAAAGGCAGCCAAACCCAAACTGTTTTCATGAAACTGGGTGTCGATACTCCCTCTCTCTTTTGAATCTTCCCTTCAACCTCTTCAAAATCAATCACTTTCTAATTAACTAGGCAGATTCTGATGATGCTTGCCAAAATTTTATTATCCTGTTCTCAGAATTATAGCATGCAATTACTTATTCAAGTTTCTACTGCTCCCACTTTGATGGAGTTGGGTGAAGGAATCTCTTTCTGGGAGCCTAAGGGAGCTCTCTAATGAGAAACAGTTGCAGGAAGGTGAGTAACCCTTTTGCTTCACAGGGTTTGCAATATGAGGAGAAAGGAAAGAAACCCACATGCGCCCTCTCTTTATGTGCCAGCATCCAGGGGGGAGAAATTAATGCAAAAACCTGCTTCCATGTGTATTTCTTTGGTTTATGGTTAGATTTTTTGTTTCCCCTAATTGGTAGTAAAACAATTATCCATTCTTTGAATACTACACTAACATTCACTGTTGAGGGTCAGCCTTTTAGTAAGCACTGTAATAACAAATATAATAAAATATTCTTCAGGAGAGTTGGGCATTATGGTACAAAGTGCTCTAATACATTGAGACACAGCCTCTGTTGAATATTGAAAGTCTTCATGCAACATGTCCACAGGTTGGATGTTTTGAGAATGGGATTTACAAAATACAGGATTTTGAGTGGGGAACTAACCGAATGTATCTTTTAGAACTGCAGAAGTGATGAAGATAGCGTCAGCCTTCCTACTTAAAGCTAGTAAGGCATCAATGCTGGACTATTCACAACAATAAGCCTTCTCCTGGGCTGGGGTACCTAATAATAGAACAACAGGCTGTCTTGGGTTGGAAGGGATCTCAAAGACCATCTAGTTGCAATGCCCTGCCATGGGCAGGGACACCCTCCACTAGACCAGGCTGCCCAAAGCCCCATCCAACCTGGCCTTGAACACTGCCACGGAGGCGGCAGACACAGCTTCTCTGGGCAGCCTGTTCCAGTGTCTCACCACCCTTATAGTGAAGAATTTCTTCATATCTCATTGAAATTGACCCCCTTTTATTTTAAAGACATTAAAATCCATTTAGTTTAAAGCCCTTTGTCCTATCACTACACTCCCTGTAGGCTGCCTCGGGTACTGGAAGGTACTGCTACCTATACCTAAGGTAGCACTGTCCACTTTAATAAAAAATGGTAGCAGGAGAGCTTCATCGTAACTGAAAGATGGAGTGTTTGTCAGGAGGGTGTAAGAGCTCATCTAAAATCTTCATTTTTTAAAAAGATTTGGTATGCAGACTGAGATTTGATTTACTTGTATTCCAGATGTTAACTATTGGACTATAAAATTATATCATCCTCCGTTCCTTGCCTCAGTGAGAACACCATCATTTACATGAGGTTTCAACAATGGAGACAGAGATATGACTGCCTAATAGTTCTCTGGATTTAAAAGGCAGTGAGCAGCACATGCTCCACCACTTGGTAGCACTGATGTTCTGCTGTGACCCAAAACTCTATGTCACAAGACTCCCAAAGTTACCAACATGTTCCTTTGTCTGTGTCCACGCAGCAATTTTCAGCCAGACAGAAACAAAGGCTTGACTTTGCTCTGCCAGATGACTTCAGCCTGTGCCTATGCTGCCTGTAAGGCTGCCCTTCAAACTCCCTCACCTTCATAGGTACAGGGAGAAGTCAACCGTTGCCTGCTGGTCTCAAGCAAGCAGAGTACGAGCTAACCCAGAGGACAAGGCAGAGCCTGGGACTCACTTTCAACTCCTGGAACAAACTCAACATAGTGATCAAGTTGTTACCTCCTTGGTTCTGCTCTGGTTAGGCTCCCTTTTGGAGACTATTAGTGATGCTTGTCCCTCCTCCAGTGCCTGAGGGCAGAAGCTGTGCTTGGTGCAGTCCTTTCCATGCTGTCCCAGGGACCAGAGACCTGGCTTACAGGTATTCTCCACCTTCCTCTGGCAAAAAGGAAAGACTGCCCGTGCCTTGGTTAGCTGGGTTAGATGTGCTGGCAAAGCAGCATGCTGCAGAGTCATCTTGCACTGCGCTGCTACAGTGGCATCATGTCTTTTCATTTATATCTGCAGGAAGAGGCCAGGGAAGAAACTTTCTGGCTTGCTAGTGAGTCTCACAGACACTCACCTGCTGCTAGCAAATTACTCTTCCAGAAGGGTTCTCAAACAGAAGCCCCTTCATTTTTCCTATTCCTGTTTGTTTTCACATCTTGAATTAACTCAGTGTTTTAAATAAACCATCAGCCAGATAATGAAGCATGCAGCTATGTATGCTAGCAAGGAGAGCAAAAAAAAAATAAGGCAAATTCTCAAGTGTGGCACCTATATTATTTTAAGGCAATAAGTGTTTCTTGTTAAAATTGTCAGGCATGATGAATCTAATTCCTACGCTATTTTATTGGGAAATTAGGAATTTAATGGGCAAAGGCTGCTTTCCAGAGTATAAAATAGATTGAAGTGCTAAATGAAAGGCACGTAAGTTAACCCATTAGAATCTTCAACAAAGGTCAGGAAAAGAAGTTTGAAATAATCAAACTCACCTTGAGCTGGTTAAATGCAGCCCTCAGGATCCGCGCGTCCCTCTCACTCTCAGGCACAACTCGTATGACTTTCTCACTGCCAACAACAGAATAATGAATTGACACTTTAAGGCTCCTTGCAGCAGCACAAGGCAACAGCACATAGGTTCAGGTAGCTACCATACTTGTGCTCCTCAGCATCTGCAAAGTGTTGGGTGAATCAGATCTTTGCTTCTAAATTTCCTGCCTGGATGACACATTTCCATAGAAATTATTAGCTCTTTACAGATCAGGGTGTCAACTTGACACTCAATTTCTATGTAAACTCTTTTGTTAATTCCTTTAAATTTAAACTATTCAAGCTGATATCTTCCATACCTACTATCTGCCTCAGATCAAGACAATTACTTCTTTTTTTCCCCAAAAAGAAATAATCTGTTTCTTAGGTAAAATACATTGCTTTTGTCTGTTCAAACATTTATTAGGCTTTGAAAAATACAGTGTTCTTGTGTTCAAGAGAGAACTTGACTTTAGAAGAGAGGTAACCTTTGTGTCAGGGGCATGCCTTTTGATTTATCCATTAAAACCTGCACAAATTTTAGGAAGTAAACAGCTGTTCATACATGCTCAGAAGGTTCTAGATAATAGCAGCTCATTTAATGCACTTTGTTAGTAGCTCTTAATGAACATAACTTTGTATGAGGAAACAAGAAACTGAATATATGTTCAATGACCACCATCCATGTCATGAACTGTGGGAGGCTGGAGACCATAGAAAATACAGGGGGTGATCAAGGAAATAAGACATAATCATCATAATCCATACACAAGAGGAATTTAATAAATTAGCCAATGCCAATTCTGTAACTTTCCTACATTTGAGGTTTTGAATTTCTACTGTTGATAATCAGTGCTTCTCCTCTACAAAGGTACCTTGGAGGTCATGCATACCTTTATTTCTATAGTTCCATCTACTGACTGACCCCCCCTTTTAAAACATTGCTTTGGCTTCGGTTTCCTCATTATCTGTGAATCTTATGCAATAGAATTTCCCTTGACATTGAGAGAAATTTGTCCCTTAAATATACTGTGAACTCTCCTACTTTCCTGAAGCTTCTGAGTCTGCTCAGAAGACATCTAGAAGCAACACTGGTGAGTGAAACAACCTTACTGTTTCAGGAATGCTCCCAAGCTGCTGCTGTTCTCAACAAGCAGGCACCAGGTCTTGCCTTTGGTATACTGCAGCTACAGCCCTGGTAGGACTCACTCTTGTTGCAATAATCCTTAATGAACATATAGGTAAACATTTAATGTTGTCAGGAGTATGCACTAGTTGTTCAGTTCAGTGCTACTAATAAATACTGAAGTTTGAAATTGCTTACTCCACCTCTTTCTGGCAGCCACTTTCCCTTCCCCCACCCTTCTTTAGTCTTTTCTCTACAGCCAACATCTGCTCCCCTTGGTTAGCCTTTGATCCTTCATTCTGTCTGAGCTCTTCAGCTTCAGTTCTCACCCCTACTGAGCTTTCCCTTTGGCCAGATCCCAAGTCCTAAACCCTCTAAGTCTTCCAACAGCTTCATGACCTTAATGTTTTTGATCCAGCTAAACTCCAGGTTACGGCTGCAGTATCACTGATGTACCAAGAGATGTGGGTCTTAGGCCATTCTGCTCGGCTGCTGTTGACCTTACTTGACAAATGGCCAGTGCCTAGGGGGGAAGATTTCTGAAAGCACTCTTGTTATAATTTGGCAGCTCTAAATTATTAGGGGAAATGATTACGCTTCTGAGTCAAGTTTAACCTTCTGCATAGGAACTTACACAGAAAGGAATAAGCCTCTTAGAGTACTACAACTACAGCAGGTTTGCAAGGAAAATAGATGTTTTTAATTTCTCATACATACAAAAGTAATATTTTTTCCCATTACTCATTTCTTTCAGATTATTAAATTGCTAATAAGAAGGAAATGGGTAAAAAGAAGTAATGATTGCCCAGGACATGTGAAGGTGAAGTAACTAATAAAGATTCATTGGACATTTCTGGAAGGATTGGGACAACAAACATAGAAAAAAACAGATTTAAATGAAATCAGTAGCTAAGCATGCGTTACGCAGCTGTAATGGAATTTCGAAGGTGAGGGTATCACTTAGGTACCGTCTTGAATTAACAGACATCACTCTAAACTGTCTCTGATTAGCTCAGCAGCTCTGTCATTTCCAACGTGATGAAAGACCTGCCTTAGAAAGGAAAATATTGGTGCTGTGACAGATTGATCACTTGGCACATTGTTGGGAAATGCCTCGAGCTGTGGCTGGGTCTGCTGCTAAGGAGCTCATAGCAAGCAGTTTAGCATACCTGGTACTGTTAGTATTTTATGAAAAGACAGTTAAGCTGTTATGATAAGGTGGTTGCATTTTTTTGTGCATGCAAGATGCAAGAGTACACTGAATTCCTGAAATCTATCTGCTAACACCCACTTCCACAGGCTAGCAGGCAGTGGGTAATCATATATATGTTCTTCACAAAAAAACACAGATACCAAATTCAGCTTTACTCCTGACATCTACTAGTCAAAGAACATAGTCCTAAGGTTATTTGTTTAGCTTTACAGCTTTCCTAGTTACATTTCACAACAAATAGATGATTACCTTAAACATTATGCAATATCTATTGAATTCAGGGCAGAAATCCAATCATCTACCTGGTATTTAAGAATCAACAGCAAAATCGACCAGATCACAGACTAATGTTGCTGACAACATTAGTACCCCAAGATGTACCCCAAGCACTCCGAATGACCCTGTGGCAAGGTCCCCTGCCACCCCTCATGTCTAGCTGTTGAGGAGAAAGAAGCAAGTGATCATGCATACATGTAGGGAAAGTTGTGTTGCCTGCAGACATGTGTCAGCTATCTGCTGATTTATGAAGGCAAGGTTATTTTTCTAACCATAATATCTCTGAACTTTTTTTTTTAAGTCTGTTTTTTAAAATTTCTAAAGAATCAGGAAGCTAGGATATATTTTGTAGAAGTTAATATAGAACTTCACATGCAACAGGACAAACTTTCAGTATAACCCTAGCAATCAGGCTAATGGAATTTAAAGCTAGGACTTAGTGAAATCACTTGAGATTTGCGTAAACACAGTTGAAAGCCTTTGCAACAAGGCATACACAAGCTTTGTAAAATGAACTGATGAGAATGGTGAGCCAAGAGTAGAAGCCAGACCACTGGTGTTCCCAGGGCAGCTTTATGTCTGAGCAAAATGGGTGACCAGCTGCTGCCCAGCACTGACATGCAATGACTTTTCTTTTCCTTCATTACCCCCTTATATTTTCAAGAACAGCATGAAAAATGACACAGCTGCTTTTGAAACACAGAATATGTTACATGGGATGGGGAAGGGTGATATTCCTGGCCACCAGTGGGAATTAAAACCTATTGGTTTATTTCTTTGGCTCTTTTCATTTACTTTTTTCCATTTACTTCATAGTTTTACTCATCTATGAACAGACCAGATGGATTCAATGAAACCATTCTGCAGCATATATACAACTTCTTTACTGAGGGAATTAGTAGTTCTCTTTCATGAAACTTTCCTCCTGATTTCACATGGCATGAACTACATTTATGTAAATTCCTCATTTCCTTTAGGAAAATCCATCTTATTGTTGTCTTTTCCTGACTAATGAGAACCTTAATCAGCTCTCTCTTCTCCCATGGAATTCACTTAAAGTATGTTTATAAAGGCTTTACAAGTATTTTAAACACAGTTTGAGGAATTATATGTTATAAATCAAATATATATAGGAAAATTTGGAAAGAAAATAAATCCCCACTTACAAGCATCCATTCCTAATGATAGAGGAGGGATTACAGATCTTGACAACAAGCTGCCATAGCTGCTACACTTAAGTGGTTCATTAGGACTTTGGAACTAGTTACACACTGAAAGACACATCTGAAAAAAAAAGCTACAGCTTGAAAGACTCCCAATATGCCATCAGATATCACTTGTGATGAAAGATCAATCATTTCACACCCTTTGCTCTGTTAAACTCTTCTGCTAGTCAAAACGTTAAGAAATATCCAAACAACTATTTTTTTATTCTCTCTGTGTCACTGAAATGATGAAGAGTTTCAACTGGGGACTCAATGCTGCTTCCTGAGACCTGATGGGGAGAACTTTGCAAAAATTCCTGAGCCCTTCTTTATGCTTTTCTGTATTACAGCAGATTCTGATCCAAACAGAAAACACCACCATTTGTATTTTCCAGATAGCATTATATATATTTTTCTTCCTTTTATTAAGGCAGGAAAATTGATGTTATTCCTAGTATAAGGAAGAGCTAGCTAATCTATAATTTTGAATGAGAAAAACTTACTTGCCTAATGTAGGCAGAAATGCTGAGGAGGCAAAATATGCTATTGCACAATATTTATCAGTGTAGCATGGATGACTTCTCTAAAAACTGGATTTATAAGCAAGTTGCCCGCTAATTCCCAGGCATGGGATATCTGAGTTTCATAGATGTTTTTCAGGTGCAAAAAGCCTTTCCTACGTTACCCAAGAAGAAAACTTTAGGGACTAAATCAATGTTGTATTAGAATCATAAAATAATGGAAAGATCTGGGTTGGAAGGGACCTCAAAGACCATCTAGTTCCAGCCCTCCTGCCATGGGCAGGGATACTCCCCACTAACCCAGGCTGCCCAGAGCCCCATCCAACCTGGCCTTGAACACTGCCAGGGAGGGGGCAGCCACGGCTTCTCTGGTCAGCCTGTGCCAGGACCTCACCGCCCTCCTAGGGAAGAATTTCTTAGTAACGCTCTTCCTTTAAACAGCTTCATTCCAGACACAGATGGTCTGGAAAGGTGGATGTCTGCAGAAATTCCAAATTTCATTCCAACTAAGAAACAATATTTTTCCAAGGAAAACTGGCCTCCAGTGACCTATGAACATTGCATTTATGGCCATCTAACTCAAACACAGAAAGCAGGAATGAGTCAGAAAAAACTATGTGCATGGTAATGGATACCATCCGCTTCACCAAGTGTCACCCAGTCATAGGCAAATAGGAAGGAAAGAAGGCAGTTATTCAGGGCAGAAAATAAATTAAGTAGTAACAAGACAACTACACATACAAGAGAAACAGGCCAAAGCAAGAAAGTAGATGACAATGAGATATGGTGCTAACTCTGCAGGAATAAGGTATGCAAAAACTTGGATGACACCCATTTTGCCACAAGAGTGAGGCTGCAGTAGTCTGCTTAAATGAAACAGCATGCAAACTCCTTTGAGTCCACTTCCTAAGAAGCATATTAGAGTAGCACGTTTGCATGAAACAGCTGATGACTGCTTAGCTTGGATACAATCCTCCCAATTACCTTATAGCAAACACAGATGCTTTTAAAGAAAGGACTCATTCCAGTGACAGAGAATATTGAAAGGAGTTTCTGCTATAACCCCATCATTTTATTTATTCCCACAGCTCATAGGTTTCTTCAGTGAGTTTCCCTGTGCTTTGTAAGGCACTGATGAGTAGATGTTGATGCTGTCAGGCCTGGCATGGGCCTGTCAGTACCAAGATGCTCTGGGTGCTCCCCTGCTACTACAGGAAAGTTTCCTCCCATTCTCCCTCTTCATCCTGGCTTCAGAGGCATGTTGGACTTGTGTGGTGTGGCCAGAAAAACTTTACAGTCCTAATTAGGTTTTGGCAATCAATCACAGGGCTGTCCAGCTCTCTTGGAGAGACACAATTACATCAGTTGCATGTATTTTTATGCCTTTTCCTACTCTTGACCCTCTCTTTCACCATGCTTGTACCTTGCTTTCTCTGTCCATCTCCTCTCAAATAAGCAATTCAGCCCTAATTACTTTTTTCCATATTGGTCCCAGATTTGCTACATCTGTACCCAAATTTGGTATTTCTAGGTATTCTCAGCCTCATATGGTATTACTGATAGGATTATCAAGGTACAGGTACCTGCAAAATGTCCCCAGCACTCCCCTTCAGTTACCTGTGAAATTCAACCATTTCCCACATAACTCATCTTCTACCTCTTTCAAGACCCAGTGGTCCTTCACAGTGCTATCTAAAACTTTTATCAGTTTCTCACATTGTCATGTCCCATAGTTTATTCACATCCTGATCAGTTAGCTTAACCTCTCGCCACGGCCTAGTCCATGGCCCTCATGTGCTTGCAGCCCCAGCCCTCCTTCGTGCTATAAGTCTACATGGAAGCTCACATGTCTTTCTGAACTTCCAAACTGCTTCAGTTCATCCTAGGCCCCATGTACATTTTCAGATAACTGCAGCAACTATTTCCAAATTAAGTACCTTGGGACTCTGCGTAGCAGCTTTGCTCTTGATCTCATTGAAATCAAAGACTGAACATAAGGTCTGAAAGAGAGTTGTTACAGCATTTACATATCAAGAGCAGAAGGCTAAATGGGAAAACGGTTCAGTGCTAGAGGTCTACATTAGCCTTCTTGTGCTCCAACTTCCTCTAAGACTTTAAGCAAACCATCACAGGTTGTCTACAAGTGAGGTTAAGTGCAGGCTTGACAGAAGACTTCTATACTGAGCTCCATATGCTTTATAACCACACTGCTGGCTGTCACACAGTTGTGAAAACAACACGCTGTGTATTTGGCTGGACATATTTGCTGGTGGATCCATTTGTTTGGTCCCTTTTCTGCCCCATCCACTCCAACGGCCTGAGGAAGAGCCTGAGCTCTGTCCTGGTGGGTGTGCTGGAAGCATGGGTACTTGCAAAAGCATGACATTCAGCCTGACTTTGCAGCTGAGTGCACACTTGCCTGTACAGTATGATGGACACACTTGGGCTTAGAGCTGTGCTGAGCTGACAGTGTGAACATGACTCAGCTCCTATATAAATGGGGATGATAGCACCTTTTAAACTTGTGGTGGTACTGAGACAATAAATAAATTCATGGTTTTAAGCTTCCAGATGGCCACAGTGATGGGAGCAGTGCAGGAACCACAGATGGAAAACAGTAAATATACATTTTACAGAAGCTAAAGAACAAAATTCTACAAGTCTTTTTAAGTCTTGAAACACTGTGCATTACCCAATAGACTTCAGTGGTGCCACAAGCACTGCAACAGATCATCTCTAAGCCTAAAAAGATATGACTGCACCAATGGTCCATGGGTCTGAGTGCCATGTGCCTCTCAGTTTCCCCTGCTTGCTTGTGATGAGAGAAGCAGATACACTTGGACACGTACAACGCTGAGAAATGGACCAGGCTTCTTCAAGCCCTGTTTTCTATTACAGATGCACATACACACGAGGCAGAAGAACGTATTATTTATTCTAAAGGGCATATTTTCACCTAGAGTTATCAAAGACTGTACTCATGAAATTGGCCAAAGGCATCAGATGCCCAGCAGGTCTTTTAATGCTCCAGAAAGACAGTAAATGTCATTGCTCATGATTCAGTCATTGTGGGGAAATAAAACATCAGCATTTCTGACTGGTTGCCTAAAAACTACACCGTTTTTCAGAAGTTTAAACCACACTATTACTTTTGCTTTTATTAAAGCCATGGTGCTATCACACCATCTGAACATGGATTTGGCTTTTCTAGTAAATCTGAGACTGAAAAAAATCAAGGCCAATCTGCACAAAGATAAGCAATGCTAAGCTACAAGTCACATCTTTTTAAACAATAGTGATGATTTATTATCTGGTGCCACTCCTTTGCATCCTTTTTTCAACATCATACTTTTTTTCAATATCCTATAAAAGCTTTTTTTTCAAATAATCCAGTATTTTCCATATCTTGAGCTTTTTCCATATACATGAGTCGCCTGATAACATGGAAGATTCCCAAAGTCTTGTCTGTATGCAAAGAGGGTGTGCAGAGGATCTCTACTTTTCATGGTTCACTGTAAAATTAGTAGGTGTGGTACTTTTTTCCTTTTATGCTTTTCTACAGACAATTAATTGATTTTTGTAAAGTAACTAACAGCAAAGGCTCCAAACAAGAGATGTCCATACTCTCTTGCTTTGGAGATAATTGTGAAATATGCTCAAAGATTGGAAATTACCACCATTTTGGGTTGTTCAGGCAAGTTACAAACCTGTAGAATATGAAGCATGGCATTTTCAGTGAAAGCAGTCTTCTACAGTATCTAAAATTTTAAAGACCGGTGGTTATCTGATGAAATTACATAGGTTGTCACCACTGCATACTAAAGCCTAATATTTTACCATGAAAAAAGAAAAGAAAAAAATTACCATATACTATTTTAAAAAAAAGTTTCTATTAAAATTCTCATGTACCCCAAAGTAACTAAAATAATTGTTTTTCTGATACTAATGAAGAGCTTACCACACACAAATGTAAGGTCCAAACCTTTCCTTTAGAATGTTTGAAGTTCATTGAACAACCTCACTTTATTGTTCACTGTGTGGGTTTCACTTTTTATGAGCTACTGTTTTACTTGGCCTGCCCGAAGTGAAGAAGGAACCGCCTCTGTCCAACGCGTGCACATTTCCACCTGTGTGAGAGCTGCTGCACGGGGTATGTACTTTAACTGCCTTGATGACTTTTTCTCAAGGACCAGACAATACTTCAATCTTTGAAAAACAGAAAGGAAGAAATTGTTACTTTTCATGAGTCATGTTCTTCACTTAAACTTGTATTTATTTTTTCTTTTTTATATGTAGACAGAATCTCTATAGGAGGCCCATAAAAAACTTGCGAAATTTATGACATAGTTTCCTTTAACAGCAAAGAGGAAGATCTTATGACCAGCAAGCCATTTCGAGTACTCTATTCCTCTATTGTTTGTAATGAATTTGAACTAAAATAATTCCCATATTTGGAGAAATAATTTCATAGAGTAACGGAATAATTTCTCTGTTCCTCGTTTTCTTTTGAACATGGACCAAAAGTGCCGTGTAAACTGTTACTCCTTTGGAAAATGTCCACTCCTACAAACTCAATTTTATGGTCCTAACAGACCAAACTGGAGCTCACAGTCATCCTATGGCTGAATACTACTTCTCCTTCATCCAACCCAGGGATTTGCAGTTACAGGAGAAATCCCTGTATGTATGAACTGAACTATCAAATTTCATCCTAGTTCTTTTAATTCAGTCGTTAAGTTGAATAAGTTTTTCTCATACATGTCTAGAACCTTCCTTGAATAAATAACGTGAAAAAATAAAATTGAGATAAAGAAATCTCTTTGTATTTTTGTGGGTAACGGTAACTCAAGGCATGGGGAATGGGGATAAAAGCATGAACCAATTCCTGTTGTTGAATGGGACAGAGTCTAGAAGTATTTGGTTATTCCTGATAGACAAGCTCTCAAGCTCAATTTAAGACCTTGATCCTCAAGCTCTCATGAATGTAGAAGGGCCTTCAGCATTAGCAGGAGGAAGTCTGTACTCATTACTGTACTTGGCACAGAAACACAAATAACTAGGAAGAGTGTGAGTTTGTAAGTGTATAAAAAAGAGATCAGAGGAATTGTCTCATACATATTTTAAAAAGTAAATGTCAAGATGGTGAGCTGAGTTTTAATTTAGGACTTATCATTACTGTTTTCTATGTATTTATTCATTTATGCAAGTTACAGCAAGAAAGATGAAAATATTTACGGAGTAAAAAAACCCCATGTTATGGCGTGAAATACTGTTTGCATCGAGATGTCTGTAGCATGTTAAGTTTCCCTGAACTATTCCATCATGACTTATTACCCAGTCTGCTTCCACAGACTGATTATGTATTTTAATTCATGGACAGGAGCTTTTAATGTGACTGTACAAATAAAGGACAAACAGGACGTGCCAGTTTTGCAGGAAGACGGGATCCATCGATTTCAAAGCTGAGGAATACACTGAATTTACTGAGTGCAGTAAGGAAAATCCTAGATCTACTTCTTTTCCTGGCTGCTGTAATTCCATTGATTTCAAAGGAGTTACTTCTTACTAGGTTAAGCAAGACAAAAAGCAGCAGACTTTCTTTTCCATTAGCAGGACAATCGGTTATCCCTGTGTTCAGGTAAGGGTAATAGAGACCTGTTTGCTGAACTGTTCATTAACTAAGTATGCTATTTTGAAGAAGTAATTGTAAATGTGGAAGCATTAAGCTCAGGAACAATTATACATGGTGTTATCTGCTAAAGCCTGCAACAGCAGGTGACTGAGAGTGTCACACAGGAACATGAACAAGGTGATGATGTTGACCCGAGATGTCAGTAGTTTGTGCCCAGGTGAAGTGTATCTGACAAGGGGGACAAGGAGACTCCCTTGGCAAGGGAACACCTAGATCAAGGTGAAACAGTATTTGCAAATTTGTCTGTACAGCAGAGCATCTTCCCATCAGCTGAAAATAATATTGCAGGTAAGGAGCAGATTACATATATATAAAGCAGAGATGTAAGATAGAGTCTTTGAATTAAAAATGTCAGTCAGTTGGTCTCCATTATCCCTGTTACATAGCATGATTTTTGCTCTCTACCAACTGTCTTGAACAAACAAACCAATGAGACAAACCTAGCAGTAAGTCAAGGTGCCTGAGCAAGCTACACCTGAGAGCATTTCCCAGTTTAAAGCACATATTCAATGCATTTTGGCTTCAAGCTGAATCACCTGTGACCACCATCATTTCCCTGCGAAAGGATGCAAGGTGCACATCTCCACTGGGAGCCTGTGTATGCACTGGAAGCAACCAACATCACTGGGGAGCCAATATACACAAATCCCACCAAATGTGTTTTCCATTTGGCATTCTCAGATTTTTGTGCAATAGAATATTTTGAGAAAATTGGGAGTGGTTTTGGTTGTATGATTACATAATGGGTTTTCTTTAAATCACCTTTCAAAATTTTTTTTAAAAATAAATATGAAAATAAAATTAATTACATTTTCAGTGAATGCAGAAACCAAATGTGTAAGGCAGGAGGAGAGAGAAGTCATTTTCATGAAAAGTGTTTGGTTTCAAATCAGCTGTGTCACAGAAATGTAGAGCTTTAGAGAATTATACTGAAAAGTGCAATTCTTACTCTGCACCACATATACTTCAAATCACAGTGTATTTACTGAACCATCTTTCTTTACTGAAATCAATCCAATTACCTGTGATGGCAAATTAACTATGCATGTGCCTGCAGTATAAAGTGTTATTTTACTAAATATAACAGATTTTTAAAGTTCACATTTTTATAATTTTCAGATAAAGGTCAGATTATTTTTTTTTTTAGTGGGAGAGTTCAAAACAACATTTTGGAACCAGTACCACAGTACTACAAAGAGAAGCTTCATGCCTCAGTAGCACGTCCTCTCTTGAGGACCACTTTTCCATGGTGATGAATTTATACAGAAAGTTTAGAAACCTTCCACAGCGGGACATTTTCAGCACACAAACATGAAAACACTTACCCAGCTGCTCCACACTGCTTTCTGGATGTATATAGGCTTTTTGTGTATACATACATTTAAGGTAGCTTAAGGCTCTGTAATTTATTGTTTGGAAATGTGGGGTTTACATGATAGAATCATAGAATGGCATAGGCTGGAAGGGACTCCAAGGATCACAGAGTTCCAACCCCCCTGCCACAGGCAGGGCCACCAACCTCCAGGCCTGGAGCTACACACAAGGTTGCCCAGGGCCCCATCCAACCTGGCCTTGAACACCTCCAGGGACGGGGCATCCACCACCTCTCTGGGCAGCCTGTGCCAGCACCTCACCACTCTCTCTGTAAAAAACTTCCCCCTAATATCTAATCTAAACCTTCCTTCCCTCCTTTAGTTTCAATCCATTCCCCCTTGTCCTGCCATTATCTACCCTTTTAAAAAGCTGATTCCCTTCCTGTTTGTATGCTCCCTTCAGGTAATGAAATGTCATCCCCTCCCCCATCCCCCAGCTTTCTCTTCTCTAGGCTACATCCTTTTCTACCTTATACCATGTTTCTCTTGCCATAGGAGTTATGTGATAATCTGCCCAAAGGGAGGAACTGACCACTCTGGAAAGCTGGTGCTGCAGAAAATTGCTGGTAGCACTTCTATCAATATTTTGTCAAAAGCATAAATAAGATTCGTAAGAATAAAGACAGAAAATATATGTTGGTATTTCAATTGAATGAAATGCAGGACCTGCATGTAGATATACATGTCATCTTACACATCAGTAAGATTAATAGTACACCTAATTGCTTGCAGGATCTGAACATTAGGAGGTATTTGTACATGTCAGTGGATTAGGAAAAAAAAAACCCTGCCGAAAAGTTTGTTTGATGTAATCATTATAAATATTTTCTTCTTTGTTATTCATTTTATAGGCTGCAAAAATCAGCATAATGGTGACACAGAAATGCCTTTGCTTTGACAACTTCCATTTTGAACATCCTGGATTTTGGTTGGCTGGTTTTAGAGGAGGGGGAAAATGTCCTTTTTTTGGTTGGTTGGGGTTTTTTGTTTTAAAAGTATTTTAAGTATCAGTAATGGCCATTCAGATGCACCCTTGGAAAGCCTGTGGTCAGCTGTATTGAAGAGCTGGGATGTGGAAGGCTCCCTTCATAATGGCTGTGCAAGTCTCCCAACAGCTTTGCATCTGCCTAGCCCATTGGGACACTAAATTTTATGCTTCTCATGTATTTTTTATAGCCAAAAATTCAGTCTCCAACCTGGCACAAGGTTTCTCAGGGGCAGACTACACATGCAACATTGCAGTGACTAGGACTGACGTTTGTGCTGGACAATTACTTGTTAAGATGGGCTGCCATACATTTTATTGTACATTTATTGTGTATTAGGAACATTTTATTGCTCATTTATTTGTGTTTTGGCCTTCAGTGTCAAAAGTGAAAGCTTAAAAAAAATAGCCAAACCACAAACAGAACTGGTAAATAATGTAGAGTAAGTAGCAGGAAAGAATTACAGCAGGTGGGCTTCATGGTCAGGATCCCCAGAAAATGAAAGGTGAGCCAAGAGAGCTCTGTTAACGATGTGATTGCAGCTGCTTCTCAGGGCAGTGCATTTCTCCAAGTGGCATTTAGCATTTTCTTGTGAGAAGCTCTGTGTAGGCACATAAGACAGTCTCAAGCCCTAATGATGTTGTAATACATACATCACAGTTCTTGCACATACTTAACTATGTGTTGTGATAAAAAAGACTTCAGGATGCTAAATTTAAACATGTTTATAGTAGTTTGCAAGTTTGCAGTCTCATTTAACAGCAACGAATGGGAAGGAATTCTATAACACAGTCACACATAAAAACAAGATAGCTATGCATAAATTGATGGGTCTGAATCTTTGAACTTAGTTTTGACAGGCATATATGCAATCTGATTCTCCTTTGATTGGGATTATTTTCTTTTTTTTTTTCCTTATGGCACAAACCAGTCCAGAGTACTTTACACAACACTGACCTGCTAGCCTGTCATTGAAAAATGGAACCTGTAGTGCTGAAGAAAACCAAGCACAGCAAAAGTGGAATTCTATTAAAAAAGGAAAATCAAACTGCAGTCTTAGGGAGGCAAATAAATATTTTAGTGGCAACAAAATTATTTATTCTCTGAAGACAGTTCCTGTAAGGCAACTGCACCAGCCATTAAGGCAATTATATTTTGCCAGTCTCATAAGCTTCTTGAGAAACAATTTTTCTCCACTAGATTAATGCTGTGTCAGTTCTTGACAAAATCACTTCTGACTTTAGGGAATATTGGAGACACATGTTGCATAATTATGGAAGTACAATCTTGGGATTTACTTCTTTATTGTATTAATAGTCATTTGGGTGGGGAGACTTGGATTCCTAAAGAAAAGTCTGTGCCTCATAGTTTACTAATATCCTGACCTTAGAGGATGCCATAGTAAGATTTTCCTAAGTCAAAAATGTGCAAAGGCTGCTTGTGGTATATGCAGTTTAGCTTAACTGCACCTATCTAGCTTGTAATTTCAATACCATTAAAAACAAGGCCGACTTGGAGGTCTTCCCTGAGCAGTGCTATAACACGCCCACAACTGCTAGCAGAGTGCTGTGCATAGGCAGAATAATTTTGTTATATGGTGCCAGCCTGAAGATACATGGAGGTGATGTTTGTGGGTATCTCATAAAATGCTGCCTCATTCCACCAATGTGAGTTCAAGAATAGACCAGGCACAAAACCAAACTCTGAACTGCTGCGAGGGAGGACTTCATACAATGAATTAACTTTAGGCAGGTGTCTTGGCAAAGCCCCTCTTGAAGAGATGTCTTCTAGCAGGCATCCGCAGCACCTGCGTTACAGGCCTGGGTCCATTCCGTGCCATGCTAGGCCACCCGACCATATATAGCCCATAATGGAAAGTGGGCGTCTCAAGACTACTCAGACTGCTAAAGACACAAGTTACACTCTGAAATTTCTCTCTCCATCCCTTACACAGTGAAATCTTTGTAGAAGAACCAATAGACTACGGAGCACAATACATTTAAGCTGTTTGATATCCCCCGCACCCTCCCCGGTTGCTTCACCTTGGGGCTATTTATATGTTTGCCTTTCTCCCTCCTTGAAGGAACCCAAACTTGTTGTTCTCTGATTCCAGGGATAAGATTGCTCTGAGCATTTTACAATTGGAGGGCTGGAGTACCTTTCCTATGAAGACAAGCTGACAGAGTTGGGGTTGTTCAGCCTGGGGAAGAGAAGACTCTGGGGAGATCTTATAGCAGCCTTCATGGGGCCTTGAGCAGCCTGGTCTAGTGAGAGGTGTCCTTGTCCATGGCAGGGAAGGTGGAAGTAGATGATCTTTAAGGTTCCTTCCAACCCAAAGCATTCTATGACTCTATAACCTAACCACGCTGCACACAGACATGCTTTCTTGAATCAGCTGAGGATGGTTTTTATTGCTGTTACTCATTAGCACAAGATAAACGTCTATTTTTAAAATAAGGGTGAGAAATAAGGATTAACAGGTAATGAATCAATTAACAATCTTGGTGAGATTATTTACCTGACCAGAGTCAGGTAAAATACTTCACCAAGGAATAAGTGCGGTCCGTATATTACAGCTGTGCTGTGAGGCTGATATTTAACTTCTTGGCAATCTGTGTTTATGACTGTAAGGAGGAAGATTTATATCACATATTTAAATAACAAACTGTTTCTTAAATTATCTTCCAAAAGAACTTGGTGTTCTTTTCTTTTTTGTTGCTGTTTTATTCAAGTCAATGGAGTTATGCCTGCTCGCCTAATGTGAGAATCCGGTCTTGAGTTTTCATATCTGCTGACATCTGTGATGTGCAGATGTTAGGGTGAAATGTTTCTTGCTGGTTGTTTATTGCACTGCAATTTGTTAGTTCATTATTGGTACTCATTTAAAAGTTACCCACCTTGCATGGGCAAATAAATCTTTCTGCAGCACAGCCCTCAAAACGTTTTCAGTCCTGATGGCTTTCTGGTTTTTTTTGTTTAAAAATATCCTGATTGTAGGAAGAGTTATGTGCAATACCCAACAATGCTGCCTACACCAAGGTTCTCCCCATAATACTGGAAGGCTTCCTGAGCTGAAGCACATTGGGATAATAGTCTATACCCAGAACACTATTTGACAATGATGACAATTTTAGGTGAATGGGAAAAGATGGGGGGGGGGGGCAGAAACTTTCCCATTCCGCATGAAGAGAAAATTAAAACTCTTTTAGATCAAACAGAAAGACTCAGTAGCCCGGAACAGCATGGCTGTAAATCAGACAGTGTGTGAAAGTTACCGTTTATCTGCCTGGTCATAATGACATAGTGAAAGGGGTTCATGACGTCACAGGAATGTCCTAAGTACAGTGTATTTTAAGATTTCTTTTTTTCCTTTTTATTTTGTTTGTTTGTTTGTTTGTTTGTTTTCACTGTTCAGTTTTAATGGGAACCTCCTTGCAGGCTTCTCTCTTCCTCTGTGGCAGAAAGGGGCCCTAGGACTGGGCATCATCCATGCAGTACGCATGAAATCAGGAGTAACATAAAAGAGGACACTGCAGTGATGATTAGTGATGAACAGGTTATACTGTGAATGTGGGACTAATGCAAATTACTTCATATCCTGTTCCTAACAGATCCATGTAGTGGTGCTAACATGGCAATTACATATTTTACATGGTCTGTTAATACAGGCATAAACTGCTTGTAGTAAGTACTTCAGTAAAGCTGTTTAGATTGGACCATTTGCCAGAGCAAGGAAAAAAAAAGGTCTACTTTTACACCTCATTGTTCACTGTTAGCTCATCTACCACGTTTAGCATTTTGATTTTGTGACAATGGTGAAAAGTCAAGCTAGTCTTTTCTAATTCCTTTCCTGGTACAGACAAACCTTTGAGACCTGTACAGGAAAATAAATTACAGGATGTTAGCTCATCTGCTTTTTATTATCTTTTTACAGGAACAGCAAAGATGATGTTATTAAATCTTATTAATATTTTAAATAGATATAAATATTAAATTTTATAAATATTAATATAGTATTTTTTACTTGCAGATTTCCAAACTTTTTAATACCACTCAACTAGGAAATAGTGCACAGTAAAAGTGAACAAGGCAAGGAAGTAGCAAGTTTAAATGTTCATGTCAAAATGATGCCCAGCAGAGGCTGCATAAGACAGTTTCAGCCCAACAATAAGGACCTGCTGAAAAACTGGAAAGAAAAAGGAGAAAAGCACTGGGTTTTTTTTCTTTTTGTAAACAGAAAACTCCGAGGTAGGATTTAAGCTCAAGGATACAGTCTTGAATGTCAAGAAACACAGAGTGAATGACTGAATGGACAAACAGGTATTAAATGAACAACGACCCCACTATAGCTCTAGGGAAGCATCCTGCATCGCTGCATGAAGAACCATAGTGCATCTGCCTCAGATATCCACAGTAATCCCACTTGCCCTGAGCAGAGACAGTTTCCTGCCTCCAGCAACCATTTCTGCCACAGTGTTTACAGCAGGATACTGCCCTTTTCCTTCCTTAATTCCTCAAGCACTTTCATTTCCTTAAGTAAGTATCTCTTGATTTGCTTCCAGAAGGCATACATAGTATAAAATGGCTTTGAGATTCTCTGAATGTTAGCATGGATTAAATGTTGGTTATCTTTATCATAGCAGCTCAAGGAGAGCTCTCGATTTTGGATCAGTGTTCTAGCCCAGAGTCATCAGGACTGCCGGCCACTCACTTGTACAGCATCACCTGCACGAGGAGCAGCAGTGCAGTGCTGAGGCACTGTGGATTGCTCTCATAGAATCTGTTTGCTTTTTTTCAGGAAGCCATAAAACCGAAATAATGTGGGCACTGACTCCATGTGGCGTGTAAGGGGAGGTTTCCCCCTCTGCCCTCCGGCAAGAAGCTGCGAACTGTTGTGCTCAGTTTACTACAAGGGAAGTTGCCGACACTGGAGAAGTCTGTGTTTTCTCTTAAATCTCCAGCCCAGACTCAGCCCCTCTCCAGGGCTGCTGGGACTTGCCCTATAATTCTTATGCTCATGGTAATACAACTCCATTTATAGGAACTTCTCAAGTGAAAGCCTGGTATTAACCACTTCTGTTACTGGAGATGTTTCATTTCTTGCTACTGATTCCTTGGTTTCCATAAAGGAGGGGTTCAAAAGACACCTTTTGCAAGTGAATTCAAGGAAAAAAATGGATACCAAGAGTTCATGCTTTGCTGTTGTTGTGCTGGGTGTGGTGTGTACATAGCTAATATGTATGTGGCTCGCTTATGATGATGCACAGCTGTTGCAGGAGCTGCAAAGGCAGAGAGCACCCAGCTGGACAGTGCCATGCAGGCATTTCATTTTATACTGAAGGACACATACTGTTCACTAAGTGTGACTCACTTTGGTCCTCAGCAAACAGAAGAAAAGGTATGTGTGATCCCGAACTGCTTCACCAGTCAGCCAGCCAGCTGATCTCTAATCTGCAAGAACAGTGATTTGAGGTGATCTGGGTAATTACTGATACAACGTCCTTCAGCATACAGGTCCCAACAAACAGATGGTATATGGCAATGCTTTCTATCAACTACATCTTCTTCTATACAGTTACCGTATCTGCCCCACAAAGGAAAAATACTACTGGTACAGAGTAGGCAGTGACTTCATTTTTAGGCAATACAAATCTGATTACAATGGGAAAGTAGTCTTCTGAAAAAGGAGCCAATGGCTGAGTAAAGCTTTCAGAAAATGTACAAGGAAAGGAAACGTGGATCACTCCAGACGGAAACTACTGCCCATTACACTCACAAATTACAAAAACAACTCATCACAAATGCAGCGATTTTGTAGCCTCCTCCAGGACACCTCAGAGATTTCACTCTCTCTATCCATGACAAATGGTGGAGATTAGGAAGAAATCTTTGCTGAAAGCACATTATTTAACAGCTGCAGCATTTCAGACACCTTATTCTTTAGGTGTTAGTGCTGGGAGAGGGGATAAAAGCTACAGAAACATTGTAATTCAGAATCAGAAGTGCACTTCCAAAGTGAACCTGAGTGTCCCTTCCTACCAACATGTGGTTCTACCATGATGCAGCGCCCTTCAGATATAATGGACTGGTCTGAGAGTGCACAAACTGGATCGGAGATGGACTGAGAGATGCACCTGGGATGCACGTAATGTGGCCCAACCACAAACAGGCTTTCAGTCCCTGGGATCAGATCAGCCAGACGAAAGAAAAACCCAACCAGATCAGCACCAGCTTATCCATACTCACTCGTGGGTCTACACTGTATGAGGTAACACACACATAACCTGACAGGATGGCTATTTTGTTTCAATATACCAAGACTTACAAGTAGATCTTTCCTTAGGTTTAAACTTAAACAAAAGCCATACTTTAAAATTACCACAGGCAGTGTAACCATTGGAGGGCATTTCTTCCTATGGAAGACCACCATGTTTGAGAGTGCGGATGTATATCCACAGAAAACTTTTGTCCCTCCCTTAAACCCCTGTAATTAATATATGAGCTACAAGTCATCCTGCCTTCTGGTGAGAGACATTTTGCCTTTAGGTTTTTGTCATAATTGAGGTAAATCCTGACATGCCAATAACTGCTCAGGGCATTTATTTATTTACAGAGAAATACTAAGAAGGTAGCTACTCTATTAAACTTCCAGAAGATTTTTATTAAAATACATTTCAAACACATCTGCTGCCTCATTTTTGGGATCAGTGAAAGCATGGAAAAACTCTCACAGAAATATCTATTCTGTTGAAGGCCAATTTCACCAAAAAAACCCCACTATGGGTAACTTTTGTTTTTACCACCTCTATTTGACAGAGGTTTTCTGCCTACAGGGGCACGACGTTACACAAGTGTCGAGATCTGAACACTGTCAAAGTCAGTATATACTTAAATGTGTAAAATAAGCTTTCATAGTTCCTCATTAGACTCTTATGTGACATATTACAGTTTTAAGCAAGTGCCAGTGAAACCAAAGCACTCTTCTTCAAAACTTCTCCATAAAATATTTTAATGATCCAGCTACGCACGAACACAGCTTTCTAAAGGTCTTTTGCACAACCATAAATTCTCTGTTCTTACGGATTTTAGAATCTCATGCCAGTAGCCTAACTTTTAAAATTAAGTGCTGTAAAAGTTTAACTATTAATTCTGATGCTTCTAGCTTCTTTCCCTCCTTCAGTATTCATGTTTAGCTATTTTTGAGTAACATATAAATGTCAACCTTAAATTAGGAAGTACTTTGTCTGAGCCAAAAGTGATGGATTTTACTAAGCGTTTTGACAGATTTTAGAGGCTCTTTATATGCTCCGAGGTTTGTGTTTCACATTTATTCTGAAGGTCAATTGCCACGAGAACGAACTGTGTAACAAGGAGGCTATCAGTTCGGTAGATAAATTGAACAGATGCCTAATTCCCCGGGTAGATGAATATTTAGGTGCTATTTGTCCACAGGAAGCCTGGTAATCTGCTAGAGCTTGATACAGTTTGCTGCAGCAGTGAGTGGCATCCTGGTGCTGTGTTATTACTGTTGTAAATGACTGCCCTATCAGACATGACCAGATAAATACAGCACAACACAGAAATGCACCAGATCCGTGGCTCGTTGAGGGAGCAGAGCAGAGGAGCTGCTAGCTTGCCGTTTGCTGTCACTTTGGATGTGAAAGGGAAGAGATTCCTGATGCTGTAGGTCTCCTTGATGCCCACACTTTATGAGCAGAACTTAAAACTTGCTTTTGGGCACCTTCTAGAGAGCAGAGTAGCTGCTTATGTCCCTTGTCCCACTGCTGTTTGCAGTGAAAAATAGAAGCAGAAGCCATTTTATTTATGCTCCCTTTGATACCAGCATTACAAGTGAAACTATTTTAATGGCTTTCGAGTCAGTTCAGTAGCCTACTTAATAACAGCACACCACAACGTTTTTTATATCAAATCATGAAATATGCCTAAGCCTTTGTGTGGCCCATCACTGATCTAAGGCTCAAGGGCAGTCACGATTTCTAAATGAGCACTTAATTGGAAGAGAAGAGGGAGCAGCATTATCCCAAGTACAGGGAAGGCAGTGCAGAAGTCGGAGGCTGTGGCAGGCCTCAGCAGCCCCTGAAGTGAGGCAGCAGAGACGGGGAATCTGGCTGTGGAGAGGTGGGGACACAGTCAACTGGCCTGGCATAAAGACAAGGTTTTACAGCTTTATAGAAAATTCAACTGGGGAGGAAGGTTTATCTGCAGAGGTTAGAAGGAATTTGTATGAAAACACTTGACTGTCAAACTGTGCAACAGACTGGTGTTCAGCCATTTTCTGGTAGAAGTCAGTGACCCATGCAATAAATAGCACACAGAGACAGAGGGGAGTGCTAACCACAGTCCTCTTCTGTCCTCCCAGTCATTGCTGACTTGAAGTATTCAAACACTTCATACAGACTTGAAAAGAAGTTAAAAGAATTAGAAGCAAAGGAAAACAAAAGCATTACATTGTTTATCTTCTGGGGCTGAGTACAAAGGTTCACAGTGAAGATGCATTTTATGTGACTAGATAGTTTCTTGATTGCATCATCTGAGCAGAAAATAAAACCAGCCAACACAAAACTGGCTCCATCACTCCTGAAGACGATGGTCTGAGACCATTCAGCAGAGCAGGGCTGTCACAAACGTGCTTCATGTGTCAGATGTAGGGGCAAGAGTACTAAGATGCTGTAATCAGTACACAAATGGAATAGATCGAGCGAACCATTTTGATTCCTCTATTTCCTACCTTACTTCACCTGGAAACTACTAATGCTCCTTCCAGGCAATTTTATATTTTTAGAAGGGTTTAATATTCAAGAATTTAATTACTGGATTTTTTTCTCCCTAACAGCAGCTTCTTCTACAAGCAGTAAGGGGCTTCTTTGGAGGATACCTGACATAAACATACAATCTGCGATTCAGCTGTGTTTCAGTTTGATCCTAGACCTCATTTTCAACTGACCAACACAATTCCTCCATGTAACTTCCTCTAGCAAAAGATTTCTGACAATTAAGCCTGACACCAAGCTAGAAACATTTATAAGAAAAATCAGTAAGCGACCAAGATATTTCTGACCAGGTAATGATCTTTTGGTTGGGAAATCCTCTTCTACTTGCTTCTTTTGAATGCCTGCAAGTGTAGAATTTCAGCATAATTCCTGTAGTACTGTAAATTTGCCCCAGTCCTTAGAAAACCGATTAGAAATACATATTGAAAGGCTCAGAAAAGCAATGTTATAAACCCTAGAGACTGAGGTTGAAGTTTTACCTATGTGGAGATCCTCAAGTGAGAGAAGGGAGGGGAATAAGACTAAACATTAAATGTTAAAGTTACCACAACCAGGAACACATGGCAGTCCAGACAGCCCATCGTCAGCTAAAGCATGTGGCAAACTCAAAGGCCCAATTTAAAGCTGGCGATATAAAGTCTGCATAGGCTGCCAAAGAACCAGATGTCTTACGCCTGGGAGACTCTCCTTTACTGACTCTTTGCTTATGGGTCCCATGATTGATATCCCAAAAGGACAACATAAAACGTACACAATCTGCTGTGAGGTACTGGCACATCTAAGAGCTTGCCTTTTTTTTTTTTTAAATATATTTTTATTTAAACACAAGGTTGAAAATCTTTCCTAATTTAAAACATGAGAAAATGACCATTCAGGTAGTTCATCTTACTACTTCAAATAGTGCTTTTGCCTTCTGTGGGCTTAGAATCTGTTATCGATATGACTTAATTTATGGATAAATGTTTGTAAAATGGAGTATGGAGTTTCTTATTTAATTTAATAAAGTCAGTTTACAGCTAAATAATAGAAATGTTTGTGTAGAGATGTGGGGTGAGGTTGGGAAATTCTGGTCCCAGCATGGATTAAAATGCATTGCAGCTTCATTCATTTTGAAAAATCTTGTAACTTTTGTAGAAAACAGTTTGTTTACTGTCAAATGTCCAAAACGTGAACTTCCCAAGCCTGGAATTATTCAGATTCCTGATTCAATGTCTACATTTCTCCCTGGCAATTTAATAGGGAAATAAAAAATCAGAAAATAAGGTGGCAGTGTTATCTATGTCATCTAAAGGAATAACAAAACAAAATATTATTAATATTTTATTATATGTTGATATAATATTATTATTTTAAAAGCATGATTTGAAAAACATTCTTTGAGTATTAATGCAGTAGGGTTTGGGATTCCCTTGTTCTCCCAAGAAAAGAAACATAATTTACTTTTGGGGAACTCTGATAAACAAAGAAAGCCAGAGCACTTACCTGATGGTAATGTTTTTCACTTCCAACCAGGTTAAAAAAAAAAAAAAAAGGCGTAATATTGTGACCTGAAGCTTGTGAAAATACCATTTATTTGCCTAGCAATCACTTTTTGCTCAAATTAAGGAGTGTTTATTCACTTTTGCTAGATTCTGTTTTCACTGCTGCAACTCCATCACAACTACGCTACAGTAGCACCTTGGCTGCCCCCTTGAAACTCCTAACTGGCAAAGAGGTGACTCTGTGTTTTCAAAGCTCAAGATGTAGTTACAGCTGAGTTATGGCTCAGACTATTCGTGCTGAATGTGATGTGATGAGTCAGGCTCTTCCATCGGCAGAAGGCACGGAAGATGGTGAAGGTGCTACTTTGGAAGACTCAGCCCACTGACAAAGCACAGCAAGCCCTGTTAATCAGCCAAGCACCATGCTCAGCACTGGAACCCTGTGGCATCTGTGGTAGAGAGCGGACCTTACAGACACTGCTCTAACAACCTACAACTGTTTTCCTCAGACATGCTTTTACATTCATTTATGACTTGATTGTTAAAAAGCCATTTACTGTGCTGGTTACTTCTTAAACATCCATCTGTAATCTAGTTTGCTAAACCAAGACACAAATGCAGAGATCTCATCTAAGTATTATGTCTTTGTCGCCAAACTCGCCATTTGGGAGTTTCTGTCATTCATTTTGCACAGACAATTCACTGCTGTGCACTGAGAGGAAAACACTCCCCGCTGCAAAAGCTGGATTTATGAAACATGGTGCAAACATGTTCTGCTTAACAGCAGGCAGACAGCAAATGCCTAGGGCGTTCTGTAATTGTCCTGGGAATATGGTTTCTAAAACATCTCAGATTTATTACTGTAATTTTCATCAGATACCTGATACAGTAAATGTTTCTAAAGGTTTTACAGTTTTTATCTAAAAAAGACAGATTGTTTAGTCTACCTTACTGAATGACATCATGCTCTTCATACTTTCAGTATGAAAGACAGTTACCTTTCTGTGTGTTGCTTTAAGAGGTTTGGAGGTATAATGGATGTCTGTCCCGTTTCAGAAATCTCAATGCCTGTAGCTGTGTGACTGTATAAAAATATGTATAGCTTTTAGTGAAAAGGATGTTGCTACCAACCTCACCCAGGATGTGAGTTACCTTGTGCTGAAATAAACAGGGTAGATAATGTTTCTTAGAGCTCTTGTTTATGACCTCTGGCTTACTCACCTCTTAACCGATCACAATTTCCAGCTCTCACATCCAGAAAACTACTAAAACCAAACAAATAAATCAAGAAAATCCAAAGGGACCCAGAAGAACCTGACACTGAGTTCAGAGGGTGTCAGTAGAGTCTTGTACTCAGGTACCAGCTATTTCTCAAACTTGCTCATGTCAACATGTTAAGAGATGAAGATGTCTGTTAATGCTTGATGGAAACTATCAGTTTATGTCACAAATGCAGCTTAGGGTCTTTCCCGCAATTATAATTCACAAAAAATAATGAAATGCCAAAGAGAGCTGCTAGCTCCTTAAGCAAATCATCTCATCAGCATTTGCTGCCCTCTGCCCAACTGAAAGCAAATGCCTAAATCAAAAGCATCCATGCTGGTAAAACCCCAAAACTTATTTTCACCAGTATTAGACTGCTCTTTATCAGACTGGCCAGATCCAAAAGACCTGTGTTAAGAAGAGCAAGGCGGGGGATGAGAAGTGAGAGGCAGGTATGAGGGAAAGGAGAGGGTTTTTACACAGCAGGATGTAATCTCATCTCAGCACCTGCACACCCAGCAAAAGGAAAGGTCCTTTGAAAGCAACAACTGAGAAACCATGTATGTAGGCCTTCTGTGAAAGTACTTTTGATGCCAAATGTTATTTCCATCAGAGAGATGTTGCTTGCCAAGATGTGTCCCCCAAGCAGCATTTTCACTAAAAATCTGCTTCTGCTGCTGTAGCACCCGGTGATTTTATCAGATAGAGCCTCTAATGTACTTGCTCTCCATCTAAAGGTGAAATGCTGGAGTGAGGGAAGGGAAAGATTTGGTTGGCCTATTTAATTTTGCTGAGGTTTTTGATAGATAAACAGGATGAAGATCAATTTGACTGAAATGGACTAGAAGAGTGAGGTGAAATTTCACATGCAGTAATGCATACTGTTTGTATTGTCTTATACTATCTTGAGTGCACGAATTTTGAAACCTGTGATTAATACTGAACCTCAGGCTGGCTCTATTATTTTGTCCTAGAAGAGGGCAGCTGCTTTGCTATGCCTGAAGGAATGGGATTTAGCAACATTATACACTGAAGGGGTTTTATTTTTGGAAATCAGCAGCAATGGTACACGTCCACTACCCACCAAAATCAGAACCAAGCTACGCAGCTGTGTTTATATTTGTTGTTAGGTAATTTTTAAAAGATCAGCTAAAATCACATTCTCTGCTTTTATATGAATACACACAATTTAAATTTTTTGACACTGCACACTGAAATAAATTCCTAAAGTGAATTAATTTCCATTTGGAATTATTTCAGTCCATAAAGCTGAAATGTGCAAAATATGAGCACACTGAGCCACACTTGATGTGTTATGTGAATTAAAACTGCACAAACTTAGAGCTGTACAAACCCATTAAACTGTCAGCTCCACATTACTGCAGCTTCTTCCTCATTATACTCTTTTTCTGCCCAGCTATCCTTACATAAAGTTTCATGGAAAACGGAGTTGGCGTGCTGCACAGCTATGAATAAGCTGCCAGAAACTTACATTATACAAGTAGCAACACAATATATGAGGTGATACTTTGAGTTTATATCAGAATTTGGGTTTTGCCATCTCAAATGAAAAATACATCTTTTTCTTGTACTTCCATTTTCCTTTTGTAAGACAGAGTGGAGTGACCTAAGCTATACATCAAGACGGCGTGTGGCCCAGACAGCAAAGGTTTCTTGGCTTTGGCTGCCATGCTCATCCAACAATCCTTTTCAACACACTATCCTACAGTTAATCCCTACCACAAGATAAGACAACTCCTACTTCTTCCATCATAAACTAATTTTAAACTCCCCCTTCCCTCCTTCACAGGAGTAATAATTAAGCTTAAAACAACAAAGCCTCATAGGCAATGGGGACACAAGTGTTGAAGGCAGTGAGGAGTGCTTGGTGTCCTTGTACTGAAAATAAACTTTCTTGCTTTATGAGCAAGACGTCACTGTTAAAAGCGAGCATCTGCCTATTCCTCACAAACAACAGAATCCAGTCTTCTTCTGACATTACTTCATCATATGACATCTGGTGTTTAAAAATAAATACTCTGCATGCTATTTGATAACTTTGAAAATATTACCTTAAAATCATCCATTTATTTATTCTTGAAAACAGCAAAGTTCTTTCTATAATAACTAATTTAAAAATTCCTTCTTTGTTTGATTGAAGTTTGTGTTACTTTTTTTTAAAAAAAAGTAACATTTGGGGCAGAGAGACTGTGGGTTGCTAAATACACCCTAATGATTTTGTTTTCTATCAGCCACTGCAAAACCGGTCCCCCAGTGAGACCTCTGCATTTTCCTCCTGCATTAAGTCCCTTGTTTGTTCTGTTTATTTTATACATTTCAACAGAATGATTGCTTAGCCTTTTTATTGGCCAGCCATTAACTATTCCATCATTAAGACTGTAGTTCTCTGGCTCCAACAAGACAACTGAAATCCGGTAGATCTGCTTACTACCTATAGAATAAAACTTTAAAATGTTGTGTTACACTTCCCTCGGTTACTGTCACTTCAGAGTAAATACACTTGAATAATAGAAACCTCTTCTCCAGACCTCCTAGTTTTCACAACCTGTCCTCCTTAACCATCTAGGAGAATGCTTTTTGTCTCCTGTTTGTTTCTTCTTTCCCAGTATAACTGTGCAGCCTGCAGCCGGTGTGACTTGCTGTAGGCTCCACGAGCAAAATGCCTTCTAATTCAAAGACCACCCCCGGTGCAGTTGCCGTACATAAAAGCTCAGGCGTACTTTTTTTCAGCAGAGATAATGGATGCTGGATTAAAGAAAAACAATGCAGAAAGATCAGATTTCACACAGCACAGTGTGGATCCCTTGTTCTCTACAGTTCTGTACCCTGAACTGCTTCGTGGCACTGTCTCGCTGCCTGCAAATCAGTAGGACTGCTCTGGTCTCACAAGGTAAGATCTGCAGGTTTTCTCCCCACGTTTAGGGTTTCACTCCTTATAAGCAAAAGATCAGGTTTTTGTGGGCCCAGGATCCCTTCACCCAGTATTCCTCTGTGGAGCTTTTAGAGCATTTGGAGAGGTCGCCCCTCATAAAAAGGAGACATAAGGTTTTACTCATCTTGAGCACTAGTCTACTCTGACTCCACGTAGGAGATTGGCTTCACTTCGCTTTCCGTCATCTCCCAGAGGCTTAAACTAATTAATCTTTCTATGGGTTTGTACTGTTTCCCATCTGCCTGCAGGCGATACGTGCTAATCATTGCAAATTGGTCTCCATTTTGGTCATGCAGGGGCACTACCAGACTTTTTTTGTGCCTTTTTTGTTCATCATTCATCATATAGCCAAAAAATGCCAATTTTTTCTTCTTATGGAGAAGAGTTGATAGGTCCAAGAAAGAGGGATAAACCTACAAAAAATAACAGACCGATGGGTTGCATGCTGGCCACTGTCTAAGGACTAAGTGTACATGGAGGTCCTGGATGCTGGGGGAAGACATTGATGGTCTTAAAGTTTCCAGGTCTGTGACACCTGCTAACCTGCTTCTGAACTGCAAAAGCACTTGAACTCACGGGACACCTATTTCCTAATTTGATGTACATCTTTGGCAGGTGAGGCTAGATGCAACGTCTTGAAAGAGATAACTACCTCATGTGACAGACAGCATACATCATAGAAGGGAGGAAAGGTTGAAACCCAAGTCCTTCCTCACCAAGTGTGAAGCTGAGATACCCATATTTGTCTCCATGTTTCCGGAACTGTCTAGCAAGAGTAGATCAGCATCTTTGTCATGTGTTTGTCTGACAGAGGTTGATGATGTTGACCAGGTGATGTTTCATCACCTGGTGCCTCTGAGAGATACCATACACCACATGTGCTCAGACACTGCACAGACCATGCCATGCAGACAGGAGTCATCAAAAGATGTGGTTGCCCTTCTTGATGAGCAGAGGAGCCCTGGGTTCCTGTGCTTCCCACTCCTTGCAGATGCTCTGGAGGGAGAACCACCCTCAGGACAACTTACTATTGAACAGAAACAACTCCTGCAGTAGGAATCAAAACCTACTTAATTACATATTTCACTGCAGTTACAATTCTAGGCTGGGCCTTGGAAAATACACCAGGTATTTTTTCAATGCTGTTCGATACTGATTGTAAAAGCTTTTACTCTTTATATTCCAATGCTTTGATTTCCTCTGAAGCTTTTTGAATAGGCCACAATCTATTAGTCTATATCAAAACTAAGGTAACTACTATTGGTAAGCGCAAAACAAAAGTACCTCAGTTGAACAGGCAGAAGGTGAAACTACTAATTTTTTCACAAAGAAAGCATATTGCTTAGCTTTTATGTTCTATTAAAGATATATCTCTCTCTATTTTTTAGCATTATCACTACCACCAGCAGATGGGTCAGGGATCCAGCCTGTTGATAAGGAGTAGGATAAAGACACGACGTTCTGTCTTTGTGCCACAGAGTATGTTTACACTGTGTACTGCTGGCAAAGACACCAGCTCATTCTGCTGAGCTCATTCTCACTTGGCTTACCAGCCCAGACCTGGCAGTGTGCTTACAAGATGACTCTTACTATTTGGTATAAATTTTAGGCAGAGTATGTTCTTGGCTACCTGTCCTATACAGTTCAACTGAACCCAAGGTTTTATTTCCCTGTTGAAACTGTGCTGTGAAAAAAGGCAGAGCTTCCAATAAAATGTCCATAATTTAAACATCTTCCCTGTTTCCTTGACAAATATTGCTATTCTTTGCTTAACACGAACCAGTTTAATAGAGGTTATTTTTCTGTACACAGTATCCCGTCTTGTGTGTTACACAAAGAAGGACTTACAGATTTTCCAGACACTAGGAATAGTGAAGTCCCTTAGCTTCAAAAACCTACATGGGATGATGGCTAGTACCAAGGTGTATTGGATTTGTGTGGCAAGGTTTTTTGGTAGTGGGAAGGCTTCAACTGGAGAAAGGAATGAGAAGATGTCAGAGCAACAACCCTGCAGACACCCAGGTCAGTGAAGAAGGATGAGGAAGAGATGCTTCTGCCACCAGAGCTGCGATTCCTCTGCAACCCCTGGAGAAGATCATGGTGAAGCAGGCTGTCCCCCATGAAAGTTTATGGTGGAACAGAGATTCCAATTGCAGCGCATGGAGGACCCACACCTAGGCAGGTGGAGGCACCCGAAGAATGCTGTGACCACACTGGAGCAAGCTCATGGCAGGACCTGCAGCCCCACGGAGGAACAAGCCCAGGTTGGAAGTAGGTTTGCTGTTAGGTCTTGTGACCCTCTGGGGGAACCATGCTGGAGCAGTCTGGTCCTGAAACATCTGCATCCAGGGAAGAGACCCATGCTGGACCAGTTGGTGAAGAACTGAAGCCCCCATGGGAGGCCCTCAGATTGGAGAAGTTCATGGAGGACTGTCTCCTGTAAGAGAGACCCCATGATGGAGGAGGGGGAGAGACGTTCTCCCCCTGAGGAGGAAGGAGCAGCAGAGACGATGTGTGAGGAACTGACCACTACCCCAATTCCCCTTCCCCCTGTGCTGCTCAGGAGGATGCAGAGAAATCGGGAGTGAAATTGAGCCTGGAAAGAAGGGAAGGGTGGGGTGAAGGTGGTTTAAGATTTGCTTTTATTTCTCATTAATCTACTCTGACTTGATTATGAATTAAATTAATTTTCCTGAGTTGAGTCTGTTTTGCCTGTGATGGAACTGCTGAATGTCTCCCTGTCCTTAGCTCAACCCACAAGCCTTTTGTTATATTCTCTCCCCTGTTCAGCTGAGGGGGTAACAGACCAGCTGTGGTGGGCACCTGGGCTCCAGCCAGGGCCAACCCACCATACAAGGTTAACTTTTCCTTTGGTTTTGCACTTTCAGGAAGGTGCTTATTGGAAACTAATCATCCCGATATTCTCTCCATGAGCCTGAAACACTTATTTGGGATTGTTCCATTGACATCGATCTGGAGAGGAATCTGGCAGTTGGGACTGATCAGGGAGCCAACTTCTGCTGAGGTAAAACCACGGTGGGCTCTTTGGAGTTCACACCAGGAATTAACTGCTTTCAGACAGCCGTCTCCAGTGCATGTGTGCACAGGGAGGCTGAGGGGCATGAGGTATGCAGCCAAGTACAGAAAAATTAGCCACTCCCACCCCTTCCCTGTGACAACATCAACACCCCAGAGGCCCTGCAGCAGCCAGATCACAGCCTGACAAGCTGAAATTTAGTCTGGGGGGAGCGGAAAAAAAAGAAAAAAGTGCTTTTCTGCTCTCTTTGCTCGGGAAGTTGGCTTGCTGTAGGCAGAGGAGTGCCAGGCCCTCAGCAGTGACTCCACATCTGAGGCAGCAGGACCACAAGGGCCTGCTCTGATCCTGGCCAGCCTTTAGCAGGGATTCGCTGGGTTTGGCCATGTCACTGTGCTGCAGCCTCAGAGTAGCAGCATCTGGTGGTAATCTTGGTAGGAGTACGGTGGAGTAAATCAAAGAGAGCCACCGGTTTTTCATCAGGCCTGCTAAAGTAATTTCTTACATCTGCCCTTGAGGCTTGATTTTCTTTTAGGGTCCTACCCAGTCCTTACATAATTCAATGACTGACTGCAATGCATTGATCTGTTCATTTATTTCAACTAAGTTAGCTAAGGCAGAAAAAAAAGAAAATGGCCCAAACATTCACGTTTAAAATCTATCTACAGACTACAGTTCTACCGTCTCTTCTGGCCTAACAAGCTGTTATGTTGCCTTGTATTTAGGATGTACCACCTTTTATGTTGCTTACCTGAGGCTTTCAAACCTGTAGGATACTGTAATAATGAGTAATTATCCAAATGCAACACAGAAATCTAAATTAAAAACAAAAGAGCTTCTTTTTCTCCCCCTGAGTTAACCAGAGGTGCTGCGAACTATATCATTACTCTTCTGAAGGCATTTGAAATATGGTATGATACAAAACCCAGTAGATTATTCTTAGAATAACCTTACTGTAATAACCCTCTACAAACTCATTTTCAAAGTCCTGCTTCCTTGGCATGAGGGAGACCCTAACTAAGCTGCAGAACATAAAGAAAATAAAATTTGGTTTGATTTGATAAGATACTTCTGTTCTTTTTCATGGCTGAATTTAAGCAATCTAGATCATCTTATCAAGTGATGTTTTGTGTATTGCTTTGGCTGGTATCTTTATGGTGTGGCTTCTCTTTAAATAAGCACACTGGCAAGTCTCACCATTCCCCCAGGAAAGACAGGGCTCAACAGAACTTTTTTCTCCAGAGCATTCAGCCTAATTCAGACACTGTCAGGAAGAACAGGTCCATGCTCCCTGCCTGCTGCTGCATGCCAGCCTGTGTCAGCACCCTTCCCAAGGACCAGGTGCCCTCGCTCCCGCTGGGTGATGTGAAATGCCTGGCTTTTAGTTTCACAAGAAAGCAGTGAGGTGCTTTGCCTTCCTCCTCATTTGGCAAGCTCAAAAGGTGCAATGTAACTAGAAAAAAATGGAATATATTGTCCCCATGCATTTGTCGCTCTGAATATCTTTTCAATTCAGAGCACTTTGGCTCACCTACTCTCAGATGCATGAGCAAAGCCTTTAAATCAGAATCAAAATTTACTGAAAAAAAATAGGAGTGAGCTTAATTGTCTCCAGGAGTTTGCCGACTGTAGGTCTGTTTCAGTGGACCTGAGACCAGCAAAAGTGCTGTTAAGTTCTGCAAGGAGTTTTGCCTGCAGCAGAGTTTTCAGAGTGTTCTAATGTATAATTGCAATTATTGGCTCTCATTTTGCAACCAAACCTGCTTATAATTTTAAATGTAACAGAGGGTACAGGATTCATTGAAAGTTGATTTCTGCATGAAAACTAACACCAAGAGCATCAATATGTAAGCTAGGTGGGCAGGGGACAGTAACAATGCTGGGGCTTGAGTTGTGGGGTTTTTTTGGTGTAGAGAGTCAAACCGCAGGAAAATTCTCTTTATCTTCTGCCTGGGAGCAAAATCATACTGCTGGAGCCATAAAAGTAGTGACTGGAGAACTACACTGCCTGTTTTCAGTTTTTACGGCTCGATGCATACTCACAGCAGGGTTGGCTTACAGGACTCCTGAACAGACGCCCAATATATGATCCACATACCTGCTTCTTTCTTGGCTTTTGCCCGAACGTTCAGTGCACTGTTAAATACTGTGCTCTACAACAGAAGAGGGAGTACAATTTCTGTTATGCATTCAGTGGGAAAATTAAGGAGAAAAAGTAAGTGAAGGACAGTTCTGCAAAACAGAGATGACAGAGTTTACCTCCTGGAGATAGTGAGAAATGATTAATGGTGGCCACTCACCTCCAAAGGGATAAAGCAATAAATGTTTCCTATGGCATTTTGACCATGTAAGGCTGTTTCAGACATATGGATGACATTTTTACAGATACTAGAATTTCAGGAGACCTTGGGGTCCTGTTCATTGCACAGTGTGGGATACAGTCCTATGCAGTGTATGAAACTAGAGTTCCCTACAAATTATTAGCAATGTATTCAAGAAAAGCAGATTTTTAGCTTCCCTTTTTCAAATTTGCTCCTTCCAGATCTCTGATCTTCCTTGTGGACTACACTTCCACTTTCTTTCATGTGAATTGTTCCTTATATTTTTGATTCCTATTTTTTTTCCAAATTAAAAAATCAGTATGTACCTAACTTATCCGTCCCCTGTTAAGTGCTTGTTAAAGTCCTGTACAGAATGTTCAGATTAGAGAACTCCATTTTAAGAAGCCCACGAGTGACTCTGGAAGAATGAATTCACAGCAGCTGGAACTGGGCACAGTGTAGAAGCTGGAGCTTTGGAGTTCACTGCAACTAGTACCAGAAGCTCTGGGAAAAGCTGTTTCTTTGCCTGCTTGTTTCCATGAGTGATACTGGTGGATTCAAGGTGGGTACTTTAGACTGAGGGTCTAGATGGATTTGATATGTGAATTCCCCCCCTTTTTTAAGTGTCTTTAACTACATATTCCTTAAATGTATCCTGGGTTTTGCAGAACATAATTCCTGGCCTCAAAACCAAGCCTGAACTTGAGTTTTCTTTAATAATATACTGCATTCCAATTTGCATCATATATACTTTTAAAAATGAGGAACATGTATATGTTTACTGAAATTGGTTTGCATTTCCCAAATAATCATTCCTACTAGAAGACCATAGATTGCATCTAATGCAGGAAACCTAGGAAAGGTTCAAAGCTCCCACGTATGGGTACAAACTTTGCCCATGCGCTGATTGTTTATATCTTCCCTCACTTCCCATGCTTTCTGCCCTTCTTTTCCACCTGCAGAGACCAGTCAGGAACCACAACAGCTGCCAGCTGGGTCCCAATTCAGACAAATATGGGGTCAGGCTCACAGCGGTTCAGGAACCTGGAGATAGGTTTAGACACAGCCAGAAATAACTGGGAGCCTCCTTGCCTGACATTCACTTCATCTGGGCAACGTGGCTGTGCACTGTTGTTCCAATCATTTAAAAAATAAAAGGGAAAGAAGGAGCAACTGAAAGACATCATAGTTCTTATTTATAATGAGGAGGGCAGAGCAGCTTTCAAAGGTGAGTTTACCATGCCTGGACTAAGAGGAGAAAAAGAATCACAACTTGGCAGTATATTTTTTTTTCCCCACTAGAAGAACATAAATGACATTGTGCAGGGGGAATATCAGGTGATGAGAAAGCACAAAATTAGAGTTGTGGTGTTGGGACAAGTGTGGGTATATTGGTCCCAGAGTTGTTGTGGATTTCAGTGATGTGTGCTTGTTTTAGGAATCTGTGATGCTTTGATTACAGAACTACTAGTTATTTGAAAACAGGATGCTTAAAATTGTTTGTGCTAGAGACCTCATGGCTTTTCACCTTTAGAAGCCCCCTGACACCATCCAGAGAAGCACTAAGTGTGGTTTTCATCTGAATGAATATGAGTAATGCAAGTGGTGTGCTTTCCAAATGCTTTTTCTGCCAGTTGTGTGTATGACATTTTACTTTGACTCGGGGTGGGGAAGGAGAGCTGAGCAGCAGAGAGGAACAACATTTTTTTTACACAGTAAAGGAGATTTCTTAGTCCCCAGTTCAAACATTTGGAAAAATCTGCAGAGGTGAATAGCAGAGGAGGAGTTCCTTTCCACTTCTCAATTCCCTCGGTAACTCATTTTTGTCCCACTCCCATATGTTTTTTCCATGAGACAGAACAATTGGCATCTATTGTGTGTAAGGTATTGTGGGATCAGAGGCACTTAGCTATGGTATGTAAGGATATTAGTGGGCATTAAAATTCTTGAAATTTGCTGAATGTTCTCAGAATTGGTATCTGTGCTTACCTACACCAACAGTTGGGTTATTTAATTTTCAGGATCTGACATCCCAGTAGCTGGGGCATATTATATATTGGATTACAGAACATTTCTTTACTGGTTTTGGTTTCCTTGTTATTCACCTCAACATCACTTCCAGATTATTTTACACTTTTTTAATGCAGTAATGTGAACATGTACCATAGCCTTCATCTGCCCCAGAGACACATCAATTATCTGCAGCACTGCAACCCAGAGTTGAATTCCACAGAGGAATAACATTTTAGAGGAGGTAACAACTCGATCAAATACTTAAAAGTACTCCAAAACCTCCAGCAAAAACTGGCCAAATTTTTTAGCCTTTGTCTGCATTTGGTGGCTTGAGGTTAGAGCAGAGGTGAGATGAGACCCACTTCAGAAAAGGCTTTGGAAGAACAGAAGTGGGGTAAAAAAATAGTGGGAACATGCCCCACCACCACCTCGTACAGGTGGAGGTAGATGAGCTGGAGGAAAAAGATCTTAGTAGTGATTTTTAAAGAACAAATGAGAGACATGCTTTGTGTCCTAAGAAATCTTGGCCTGCTAGTGGAAAGCCATCTCCTTCTGCATAGGCGAGAGCATTCAGCATTCCTGCCCCTTGTCTAGCTCCCCTGGAACTTTGAGACAGAACATGCAAATGGGAAAAGGAGAAATACTTGGGTGTGAGTATAGATTTGAGTCTGCTGCAGGGCAGCTGATTAGCAATGTCTTAGAGGTGAAGGCAGCAGCTCCAAGCTCCTCTTGAGTTCCTGCAGGCAGAAGAGCAGAGAGGCTGGTTGAACTCCTGCACATTGTGTGAAGTGGCAGAAGGCAAATACACCTACCTGTTCCTCAGTCTTTGTGAAAACTCGGTGGGCATGAGAGCTCCTGCCTCTACTGAGGCTTCCCAGAGGTAAGTGAAACACATCTGCTTAAAGACGTGTCCATAAGGTATACCTGGCGTGCTCTGAACACAGTCTTAATTGTCTTAGGTCAGAGTCTTCAGCTCAAGAGCTACAATTGCTCTGTGTCTCCTAGTGATGTCCTTAGTTGATAAGAAATGTTTTCCATTCCTTTTTTCCATTCTTTTTTTCCCTCTCATCCTTTTGCCCTAATTATGCCTTCCCCCTACACGGTACAGCTTCTGACACGATAGAAATGACTAGGATTGACACATGTTTCTTAGCACAAAATGAAGTCAGGTGGTTGGGGCACCCCTTTTAATGATGAACATGAGAAAACTATATTCACCTCCTGATTGCCTTTCTCAGAAAAAAAAACCACCAACATTTTTTTTCCCTTGGGTGACGACCAGGGTCAGTCCTGATAGCAAAGCAAGCTTAACTGTTTGTAATCCACTGCACACTCAGAGGAAATGAAATGATCCTGCCCAGGACACCAGCCTGATAACAGATGACTTGGAAGGACAAGATATATTCGTAATTCTGAAGCAACCTTCATCCCGCTTCAAAGTAATTTTTCATCATCTTTTATTGACATAAAAAACACCAGGAGAGTAGAAATGGAAAAGGTTAGTAGACTGGGAAAAAGACCAGGTTGTTTTTCCAGTTTGCATGTGGTACACATTCTGGTTACTGTTACAAATGTGACCACATTTTCAGCAAGGCTTGTAAATGTATCTTGGCTCCCTACTACAATCACCTATTAACCGAGGGTTTTTATAATTAACTCTAGCCTTTTTTTTTCTTTCTTTCTTTTTTTTCTTTTCTGGTAATGATTTTTTGTTGTGCTTGCCCAAATTCTGGAAGGTGACAAGAAGTCTTGTTTTTCTTGGCTAGGCTCTGTACAAGAGCTTATAGGACAGGGATCAACAGGGAGGGGTTGCATGGGTCTTTCACACACCACCCAGGGCACATAAAGTGCTTAAACAAGAAAATTATTTTTAAAACTTTAAACAGAATTGATGAATCACATTAATGAGCAGAGGTACGATACTTGAATCTGCCTGCATTTTCTTCTATTTTAACCAATTTGATTACAAATTGACAATCTCACCTACAGGGTATTAAAATGTGTATTTTGACATCACATACACTGGTCAGTAGATAGCTCATGTAATTAGTATTCAGAAAAAGTTATGTACTGGCACTGGGAATCTGTTATTCATCTGAATGCCATCTGGAAAGAAATCAAATACAACCTTGAATTTATAAAAACTGGGTCTTACTGAGACCACAACTGTGCAATGGGCTCCAGGCAGAGGGGAGAGTGCTGCTGCACAAAACTCAGGATGGGACCCTGGTTGTAGAGCACAGTTTGCTTTGCTGTCCTGATCCTCTCTGGCACGGCCAGGAGGGCTCCTGACTGGGGTGTGTGGTTTGGTTTCATGCTGTGGATTGATACCGGGACTCCAAAAACTGAACAGAGATCCTGAAATGTCTGTGAGTTTTTTAACTCCTTTCTATAGTGATCCAGGGGTGAACGGCTGCATATCACGTTACCAAATCCTTAAAGCTCAGGGAACGTTTTTGGGTTTTTTAAAAAAACCTTCATTTTAGTAGCAGAATTCACATGCCTGGCTTGGCTACTTTAATGAAATTAAAAAGAACAATATGACTCCTGCTTCCACAGGGAAGTGTGCTTATCCTGAGGAATTTACTGGTCAGTTTGAATGGATTTTGCACTGTATGTGTAGAGATGCCACTGATTTCTAAGACTCCTATGTTTGGCTGACTCTTCATCTACACCACAAATCTTTTTGCAGGTACTATTTTGTTAAACACTTGCTGAAACCGAAGTCTCTAAACCAGGCAAGAAGAGCATATGCCTTGGAGGCAAAGGCTAACCACGATACCGCAGTTTGCCTTTTACTATTACTTAGTTCAGTCGTTCCGTTTCTGACATAAATTTTAACTTTAGATGAAAGCATGGGGGGGGGGGGGGGTACGGGGGCGGGGGAGAGCTTAGTTTGAAATACATTTCTTCACTTGCTTACAGAGAGGTTAATGAGGTAGGATCTCTTCTATTTGAGCTCTTTATGCAGTCAGTAGGACTGCACATTGCTTAACTTCGTAAAAAAACAACTCTAAAGTTCATTAAGTTTGTTTCCCAAAAGAAAACACAAACCTTCATTCACTTCAGAGCACGGTGAAGCCTCTTAAAGCTTTTACCCTCCAGTGTAATCCCAATTTCTCTTTCTACAGACACTAAAACTTCCACAGTCACCGTCGTGTCCCCCCCCCCCAATATAGCATCCTTTCTATCACTAGCATAGACTTCCAGTATCTATTGCAAGAAAGCCCGGAACATGCTACAACCGAACAGAAACAGGCAAACAAGCAGCTCGGCAGCGGGAAGAACAGCCCCAACACGTAGGCAGAAGCCAGTTCCTGCTGGCGGCGCTGGGGAAGGCAGCGGAGGGAGCGCGGCTGCGGAGCTGCCCCTCCCGGCCGGAGCGGGACGGCGGGCGGACTTACCCGGCGTAGCGGCCGCGGTGGCCGCGGAGCGGCAGCGCAGCCTGGAGGCAGAGCAGACAAAGGGGCAGGAGCCCGGCGGGACGCCTGCGGAGCGGCATGGTGCAGGGCCGCCGCGCCCGCCCCAGGTGGCGGCTGCCGCGCACACAAAGCCGGCGCGGGGGCCGGGAGGAGCGGGGCGGTCGGAGGTGTCGCCGGTCGCCCAGCGGCGAGGGGAGAAAGTCGGGGGAAAGACGTCGCCCGCAGCCCCGCCGGGCACGGGGGACGGCGACGGGACGGGGCGGCGCCCGCCCGCCTGGGAGGGCTGGAGTGGAGTGGGGGGGCGGGAGGGTGTGTGCGCGGCCCCGCCGCCGCCCTACCCTGGCGGGGGGGCCCGGGGCTGGCAAGAGCCGGTCGGCGACGAGTAGGTTTTCCCCCACCCCTTAGTCCGCAGGCACGGCGGCTCCGCTGGGAAGAGGGGTGCTGCGGGGTGGGCTTCGCCTGCAGGTGCTGCGCCGGGGCAGGCGGCCAAGGGCCGGTTAGCGCACAGCAAGTGGCAGCGGGGGGATTATCGCCGCGGCTTGCCCAGTCGGGCAAAAGTGTTGCGTGTGATGAGAGGGCAGAGACACCCTCGCACTAAACAGAAGCGCCGGAGAGCCCGTTAGGAACGACGAAGGGAGGAGAAAGTGGGATTTCAAGTTACCAGTGTTGGCAAAAGCCTCAGGCGTGAGCAGTTTCCCACTACCCAGAGAGACTGCTATCACACACTGTGACACAAACCCAGCGGGTTGGGGTTTTCTGCAAACTGTGGGTTTGCTGTGTCTTTTCCACACCGACGAGGGTGAGACACCCACATAAAGATGAGTCACTGAGGCAGCAGGATTAGCAAGCAAAGCAGGGAGAATTTTGTTGCAAGTAACTATAGTTTATAGAAAACACATGGAGTGCTTGTTAAAGAAAATGTAGGTAAAAATATTATGCCAATACAGAATAAATTGATAGGCCCTTCAATACTTTGTGTTGACTTTCATTTAAAAAAAAAAATGCAAAAACTGCTTCCAAACTGACTGAGAACCAAAAGGAATGAGGGGGCTGTAGACAAATAAAACCAGCCAACATTTGAACACATGTGAGAACTACTGTAAAGCCCTGTTAATGTTTCAGGGACACAGGGAGCTTTTTGAAATAGGACTGCATTAAACCACACACGTCATATTCTACAGCTGAAAGGCAAACAGTTTCCTTTGTCTCTTTTCCATACTGGCACCAAATGTGACACTAGCTGTGTGATAGAGGTCTGGAGACAAAAAGGATTTAGTCCAGGGCAGGATTATTCCCTTCTGTTTGGTCCAACTGCCCATTACATACCCTGCTTAAAGTCTCCTCTTCAGGTGAGGCTACCCAGATGCAAATTTGTGTGTGTGGTTGTGCACAGATGTGCATTCAGCACAAGACATATATCTCTTGTTGAAAACAGTGTTCTACAGGCAAAACCCCCAAATCCTCTCTGCAAATCTTCAATCTCCTAGTAAACACTTCAGCTTTACATACACCTATTTATAGAAGCTCTGCTGTATCTTCAGAGGTGACTTCAAAGGTAGAAAGCCAACTGTCATGAAGTTGAGTAAATGACTTCAGGAGGGCACAAGTAGGATGTTGGAGCAAGACCCAGTACTTTATTTCACATGCTGTTGTCAGTTACTTTCCTTGCTGCGTGTCCTTGCTACACATTAGGTAACACACCAATTTGTGAAAATGCTCACAAAATACAGTTTGACTACTTCACTAAAATATTTGCTTTCAGTGTGAAAACCTGGATCCTTCTGAGTTAGAAAGAATTTTACTATTGTCTTCTGTTTGCAAAATAGTTTGGCTATTATTCTAACATTTTTGCTTTCAAGAGGAAAACTTGGCTCTGTTGGAGTTGGGGAGAATTTTATTATGGGCTTCTGTGGCTCTAGATTTCAGTCTTAAATCCTGCCTTTCTGCAACATTCCTTGAAAGTCACATGCAAGAAGGTAGGAGAAAGAAAGGGAGTTCAAACACAAACTGTATAATAAAGATAAATAGTAGAATAAGCACTCAAAGAAAAGTATTGCTTTTTTTTTAATATATACACTATTTCTGCCCATTTAAAATGAATTTAAAACTGCAACTTAAGAGCTTTGGAGAAGCTGGAGAGAGAAATAGCCCCAAAAATATTAAAAAACGGCTTTAGTAGGTAGGGATAGTGAGGAGGATAAAGATCCCTTAGTCTCTCTCTCTGGTCCATCAGCTTAAATCATAATGGGTGACTGGGCAGCCTGAAGGGAGGACTGGAACTCCCCAGGAAAATATTAAAGTGCTGTATGTGCCTGGACGTAACACATATGACAAGCCTACTTTCCTGACAAGATGGAGCTATAAAGCTTGCACCCAGCTACATAAAAGATTTGGGAGGAAGAAAGTAAGAGTTGCTTTTCCTCCACTTCTTGGAGCTGAAGAGATGAATTGCCAACACCAGGGTTCTGGTATGCAGCTCTGACTTGCAGGTGATGAGAATCTGTGAAGGAACAGGAGAAAAGACAAAGACTATGGCTTCCATCTTAATGCATTAAGATGTGGGATTTCTCAGAGCATCCTGCACTTCACAAGTAACCCAGACTGCTGAAACAGAGGCAGTTCTACACGGCATGAAAACAAGAAAGGCTTCATGCAAAGTGAGTGGGCAGGCAGCCTACATTTGGTACCTGAACTTGAGAACATGCCATTTATTGAGAAGCCTGTAATTGCACAGAAGAACAGAAGAACGAAAATCGTTTAAGCACACTTCATACCTATGTCCCAACCCTCATGAGAAGGTGGCTTTAGCTTGAATAATCCTTGCTGTACATTTATCAGAGCCATTTGGGTTGGACTAGGTGATCTCCAGAGGTCCCTTCCAACCCCTACTATTCTGTAATGGTTCAGAAACAGGAGTAAAAACAAAGGTTTACATCGTTCTAGTTTAAATCATACCAGTTAATAATAAATTGGAACAAGCACGTTAATGCTGGGATTTACATTGCCATTATTAGTTAAAAGAGATTGAAGTTGTTTGTGTGTAGTGTCCTTTTCAGAAAGGGTCTTCTGACAATTCACACAGAGACCTCTAGGGATACAGGGCAGCGAAAGTGGCTCTGCCAACTCTGTGCTAGGTTAGGTTTGCTGTCTAAAAGACCATGAAAACAAGTAATCCGTGCAGGAGTTAGCTTTCACTAACCACTTTGCAGAGTCAGGAGCGTTACTGTAGCACCAGAGAGCTGACAGCCTGGGACTTACCCACTCCTGCAGTCCATTTTGCAGGTTGTCCTGAGCTTTGTGCTGTCAGGGACAAGCTGCTCTTGGTACCTGAACTTATTGGGGTCTAAGCTTAGTTGGGGTACTGGACCACTGCAGAGGCAAGACACTCAGGGTGCCTGTACTTCCATATGTAGGATTACTACCTATATATACAGCAGCACATTGTTCCCCATGCGAATTCCCTTCATTCTCTTAAATTGCTTCAAGCTCCTTCTCAGCTTGGTAACACAGCTCCTTCCTGTCTGCCGACAACTTGGCTCTCGGGAGGGTGTCACCTTCACCATGCTATCACTGAGGCCTAAGGCATGATGATCATCGGTTACTTTTGCAACAGTGAGCATTGCTTTAGTGGGTATTCAGATGTAATTAGCTTTCTAAAAGGCGTTAGAAGTGCCTTTTAAAAGGCGTGAGTTACACAGTTAAGAATCTTGACACTCAGTAGTCAGCTTCCTTGGGGATGCTGCATTACTACTATAGCTGAGTCATTTTATTTAGACTTGTCTCAATTGCAATCAACTGTTATAAAATGACTCAATTAAGTGAAGGAGCAGAGCTCTTCCATTTAAAGTATTGCAGTTTTCCGTTCTGCTGTTGTTCTGTTATTCTACAGAAGGTCAAGAACACAGGTTAAATGTTCTTTTCTGTTTTGTAGAATTATAGACGTTTAGGTATGGGTATGCTTCAGAAGCAGCTAAAGGAAATTAGATGTGTGACAAACTATCAACAGATCAATGCCCCGAGGAGTCTTTAGAATCCATACTGATAGATAACATCAGGTGACAGTATTACATTACCTGATCAATTCTGTTCCTTAGGATGTTTTTGGTCTTGGAAAGACTCCTATACTCGCTTTCATAGTTTTCTTTACACATATGGAATTCCTTTTTAAAACTACCCATAGGGAAAAAACCCTCTTTGAGAAAGCAGTGGTAGGAAACATCATTAAGGAAAGCTTGTTCGGTCTATAGATTTTGCCTTAAGACTCATACAGCCATTTGGTTTCAAATTTTCAGCCAAGAGTTCTGAGACAAACCATTGTTCATGACAACCCATAAGCTTTTTTCCTTCGTGTTTTAAAGTGAGACTCATATATAACTGCATAAACAGTTTGCAGTGAGACTACACGCAGACTTGCTAGCACTCAAAAAGACTTCCTGTACCAGAACCTGAAGCATTTTTGGGTTAAAAGCCAGTCTTCCCTAGGCTAGTGGTTTCTCTAGCTTTCCTATACGTTTGCAAATTTCACTCTGCAAGTGAAAGAAGAGCGCCAACTTAAAGTCCTCTTAGTCTTCCTACGCACCTTGTAACACAGGGGACTCGTGGTTCAGCCCCAGGCAGCAGCGGCTGAACACCGGGCCTGGCTCACCCCTCCCCCGGGAAGAAAGACAGACAAAGCCCCGCAGATTAGGGTAAGGACACTCACCTACACAGCACCTCAAGAGGAACAGCAACAGAGCCCAGGGCTGAGCACGCACACAGTGATAACAGAGAGACCTTACCGACTCTGTAACCCCCCCGACCAACTGCCCTTAGACTGTCCCAGTGCCATTGAGACTCACCCCTCCCCGCCCAGCCCCTTTTATGGGGGAGTGGTGTTACCTGGTGAGGAAACAGCCCGGGCTAACTCGGCTCACCTGTGCTGGCTGCTTGGGCAGGTTAACTCTGTCCTTGCTGGAACCGGGACACGCACGTTCCTCCAGCTCTCTCTGAGCTTCTGTGCTCTGTGGTCATTAAAGGTGTCAGATGTCTAATAACCGGTATTCATAGAATGGCAGGGACCCCAAGGATCATAGAACTCCAACCCCCCTGCCACAGGCAGGGCCACCAACCTCCAGGCCTGGATCTACACAAGGTTGCCCAGGGCCCCATCCAACCTGGCCGTGAACACCTCCAGGGATGGGGCATCCACCACCTCTCTGGGCAGCCTGTTCCAGCACCTCACCACTCTCTCTTTAAAAAACTTCCCCCTAATATCAGCTCTAAACCTTCCTTCCTTTAATTTTAATCCATTCCCCCTTGTCCTGCCATTATCTACCCTTTTAAAAAGTTGATTCCCCTCCTGTTTGTATGTTCTCTTCAGGTACTGGAAGGCTGCAATGAGGTCCCCCTGCAGCCTTCTCTTCTCCAGGCTGAACAAGCCCAGCTCCCCCAGCCTCTCTTCGTAGGGGAGGTGCTCCAGCCCTCTAATCATCTTTTTTATTGTCAAGCTGTTTTGCAGATGAGGATACTGAGATATGGGGGTTCTGAATGTCCCAGGTCAAAGAGCAAGTCACAAGCAACTCACAATTGGGTCTTCTGACAATAACACAATAACCACAGGAACATAAGCCATTCCTGAATTTGATTAGATTGCATTTTTTAATTTAAAAGGCAGACATACTTGTTCCTGAAGTCCCAAACTTGCCTGAGGACACTCAGATACAGTTCCACTTCTTTTACTCTAAGGGGAGCCACACATTCACAAGGAAAGATATTTGGTATCTAGTTTTAATAGACACATCATTTGCAATCAGTTGATACTCACTGATTTTTTTTTTTTAACAACCTTGAGAAGAAAGAAAAAATAATAACAATGTTTGTTTTGAAACACTGAGGAATCTGTGTGACTTCTGAGCTGGCAAAGCGTGCCTGTAACTGCTCTGGAGCAGCCACTGCGAAGAAAAGATAACAGGTGCCAAAGTTTTATTTATATCAACTAGCTTTTATCATGTATACACATATGAAATACACATATGAAAATATTTAGAAGGAAAAGGTATTTTGGAAACAGTAAGTTGAGTGAAATAGTGTGGTGTGTGACTCCCCAAACAAATCCCAGCTGCAGGTGTTCTGCAGTGGACTGTCATTATATCTTCTGGGAGGAAAGGGAACATTACACAGAATATTGTACTGGAGGTAGGTGAAACAGAAACCACTGAGTCGTTAATTTATCTGTCAGCTGCACTGGCATGAAAAGTGTCTTTCCTCCTCCTCCTCCCTTTCTCGACCTTAACACTGCCTGATAATTATCAGGTCATTTTACCATCTGTGCCTGAAATGATATTTGGATTGTCCTCGTTCAAATTTGGATGCCTCAATAGCTTGAAACTATATATAATTAGGTACCACGTACTTCAGAGCTTTATGCAACTTGAATACTGAAAAATGCTGAAAAGACTGGAGATGTAAATGGTGAAAAATACTGATGTTACTGGATTCTGTCATTCCAGTTCTGAAATGTTAAAAATCCAGGGAATAAAGTCTAAATCTAGTGAGATATGTCAGAAAAGAGAACAGACAAAAACAAGAGGGCCCCAAAAGTATATTTAATGCAAGCATCCTTGTGTTTTCCAACCAGGCATCACTGGAGTGAGACAATACCACCTGTCTGCCATCAACTTTAAAACCTCCCTGAATGCATGGATACCTCTGCCGTGAGAGGAAATGGCTTCACCTGGGAGACAGAAAATGGTTAGTGCCCCGAGGATACCATCAACCCTGCCTGTCCCTGCCCAGCAGGGTACCTTCAGCCCTGCCTCCTCCCCATCCTGCCCACAGTCCCATGTCAGCCTCTGCCTAGGTGACACTGAACATTAACAGCCAAACAGAGTAGAAGATAGCTTTATCCCTCTGGAGCCTGTTAAACTCTCTTTCACTTCTCTGAGTAACCAGTCACTGGAAGGCAACTTGTTACCTCTGTAAATGTTGATTTTCTCCACTGTTCCTCAACACTATTAAAAGTGTTTCACGTATCCTATAATCTCTACGTCACTAGAAGTGGGATAATCCTTTATGCTAACATTTAACCTGCTATATGTGAAGCTTAAGTAAGTATAGTATGTAGCTTCTGAAAAAATTCAAAATCAATTATCAGTTCAATTAATTATCAATTTGTGTATCTTGCTAAACATTAAAAGTTGGGGTTTTGTTGTTTGTTTTTTCTTTTTTTTTCCAGCCCAGCTGGTGTCCTGCTTTCCTACTTACAGCATGCACCTGGCATACTAGATAAGCAATGAACATCTATGAACCTGGGCTTTATCTAGAGAAAACTCTCCTAGACACCAGATAAGAAGAGCTGTGGGACCTTTTCCCTGGGAATGAATTACAGTTTGCTGCCCTCTATTAGTCATGAAGATCCATACAACTGTTAGGGATACTCTATCCAACTAATGTCTTCATTAGTATGGAAGTTTTTTGGCAGAATCCCATTTTGCTTCCTGTAATAAAGTTATCACTGGGGATAAACAACAGACTGCAGATGATAATACTGTTGTTTCCAAGAAAATGGAAAATAAATCTACATGTACTTTGATCAAATTTTGTCACATTGGTTGATATATCTGATAGTCAGAATTAGAGTATCCATGCACCATGGAAACTGTTTCCATAGCAGAAATCTCTTAGCTCAAAGCCAGTTCTCTCTGGATTAAATCCAAGGCTTCAGACTGATAATCTAGAGCTTTCTTTAGCAGCTGGGAAGGTCAATACTTAAGAGGAAATGGCCACACAGCTACTGGAATATATTCTTACCCTCCAGACTGAAAGAAGTGCCATGTTGTTTCCTCCCATTCCACACATCTTTGTTGTTCAAAATGCTATAAGATGGTTTAGAGCCAGTTGCATATTCTATCAATATTTTTAGTTACCTGTCAGAAATACAGATAACTGGTGTCATCTCTTTCTAGAACATCTGCAACACAGTCTTCCTCTGTAACACTTCAAAAAGGCCAGCCTCCTGCAGAGAAACTGCTTTTAACTTGTGTAGCAAGGGTGAAGAATGTAAAAAACATGAAGGGTAACATCTTTCACATTAAATACGCTGTTACCTATTTGAAAGTTAATTAAGAAGGAATTGTGGAATCTTGAATACTTAGGGATCAATATATTAACAAAGCCCAGGAAGCACACTGGTTGGAATGTATTAAAGGCAAAAGGCAAAAGGAAAAAGACGTGTTATTTCTTAAACACCACTCTAATATATGAAAATAAAAACTGTTGAATTGAGTGTTTTGAGAATAAGTTATTTTATGGCCTGAAGACACAATTCAATGGTTTCCATTTCCCAGGAAATAGGACAGCACTGTATAAAAGCCCATCCTGGTTCAGTAGTGAAATAGGTGCAGCAATTAAGCAGCAACAACAAAGCAATATGCAATAAGAAAAAATGGGAAATACATAGCGATGGATACACATTTTCTACACTTCACAAATTTTAAATTAGAAGAGAACATAAAACTATCAGGAAGAAATTCAGGGGTAGCAAGACTAAGTAGAAAAGGTTTCAAATGTATTGGGTTCAGTGTAACTCCTAAGAAGCAGAAAAGAGCCACTACTTGATGGGTAAATTGATATTATTGTTATTATTATTGCTAATGCAGAAATATCAGAAGTATTCAATTGGAAAATCTGTTCTGTCTTTGGAAAGAAGAAAGAAGCAGCATTATATCCTTATACCACAAGAGCATCGGGAAATCATTTCAGCAGTAATCAAGGAGAAACATAAACAATATGTAACAAGGGATAAAAATATGTTGATCAGTATAGCCAGAGAAGCTGTGCCCTGGCCCTTCACGACTCTAAATAAATATTGGATTTCTGAAAAATTTCTGGAAAAGTTAATTACTATTCCATAGTATATATTACAAAGGCGAAGTAGCTGAGCCAGATAAGCATAAGCTTGTTGATCTGATACAAGTCCTAGAAGACAAAAGAATGCTTTATACAGAATACAATTAGAAAGAAAAATCTGAGGGTTGGGGTAGAAGTAATACTGTTGGTATATTTTGTGAAAAAAACCCAACAAAACCCATGAGCTCAAAATATTTAAATCAAATATGCTTGACATTGGTTCACAAAATATAAGCTACCCTTCTGTGAGTTGGGTTGATTGCCATATACATGCAATATATTCAGACTTTTGAGAAGTACAGTACATGGTTTCATACTGCCTGATGTTCTGATCAGCACAAATCAAAAATATCTCTAGGCAATATCAATAAAGTGCAAATTCATAGCTGGCAGATAAACGACAGAAAGTGGTGTTTATTAGGAAATTGTACTTAATAGGAGGCAGCTAATCAGGGTTCCATAGATACATGCATTAAGTTTGATATAGGACCTACACTTGTGATTCGGAAGTGAATGTAGTCATTGCTGGAAAGCGTTATACTTACCAACTGAATTGAACCAGTGCAGCAAGCATGAGTTACAGAGCATCATTGGGGTGGTGCAAGCTCAGTGCGACCTGCTTCTGTTCCCACACGGGTGTTTCCTACCATCTGAGACAAGCACCCTGTCTTTGATGGGGTCCATGTTAAATGTGGAAGGGACCACCAGCTGAGGTGGTTTAGTAGGAAATCGGGATGAACCCAGTCTCCACTACCAGGGGGCAGTTGACCTCCTGCTCACCCACTACATGTAAACTGTCAGTATAAGTGCAAAAGTTACCAAATGACAAAAGAAACCTGTGCCGGTCCCGGCTAGGACAGAGTTAACCCCCACCGGGAGCCGGCACAGGTGAGCCGGGATGGCCGAGGTTGTTTACCACACCACGTGACGTCAGGCTCCTCATAAAAGGGGGCTAGTTTGGGAAAGGGGCCTCTTTGCTGCGTTGGGACAGGCTGAGTATCTGGTTGATTATCAGGTCAGTGAGTGTGGTCCCGGGCTCTGTTGTTGATCCCTCCTACCTGTGCTGTATCAGTAAATGCCCTTCTCCCTTACCGTGGGGGCTTTGGTCTGTTTCCCTGCCCTGGGTGAGGGAGCAGTGTGGGGTGCTCAGCTGGGGCTGAACCATGACCAAACTAAAACCTGTTTCTGGGTTTTTACTGTTTTATTGGGGAATGATTGCCAGTATCTGCAACCGCGAGTCTGGGGGGTGGGGTGTTGGTGTTGTAACTTTTTTACTTGACCCTGCACAAATTGTCTCATCTTCCTTGGTTCAAGTTACCCTGTCTAGACAAGAGGTAGAACAATACCTTTTTAGAGAGCACTACTCTCAGCTAGATCTTAACTAAAGCCTTGTGTGTGTGTGGGGTCTTGTATCCTTCAGTAATGTTGAAGGAATCAGCGTGACCATACATCACCACAGCTCAGTGGGCTGGTTTTTGCACAGTAGCCCCTTATAGCTGCGGAGATGTACTCTGTCTTTCTAGCTAGTGCAGGGCACTTGTGGTATGAGATAGGTAAATGTAGGCCCATCTTCAGAGTCTTCTTTTGGCAGCTGACCAGGAGTTAATTACCCTGACCATCAGAACTTCTCAGTAAAAATGCCATATTCCCATCTTACAACCCCTTTCATACTAAGGATGATAGTCATCTCTCTTTTGTCTCCTGAGGCTCAATTGCCAGTGTAAGCAGCATCTCTGGAAAATCATAAGGAATACCTGATATTTCTTAGGTTTTTTTCCATCTTTCCTGCAGCACATCTGCCCAATGGTTTGAGGAACCACTATTTGTAAGGCCAGTGCTAAAACAAGAGCTGCTCTCAGGGGTGAGATCATCCCTGCAGCCCAAAGAACTTACCAGCTCTGTAGGAAGGCTGTTGTAGCACCTCTGTCCTTTTTAGTCAGCATGGCACTGTGTGTCAAATCATGAGAAACCCCTTTGCACTGAACACACTGAGGATTCCTGTCCAAAGCTAATGAAGGTTTAAGCCAGACACTGTGAAGACAAAAGTTTTAGGAGGGAGCAAATGGTAGGTGTAAGTCTATCTGAAGTGCCCACCAGGACTCCAGTTCCTCTAGTCCAGCTTACTTCTTCTAGCTGCACTGAGTAGCCCCTTAGTACCAGATAAAGAGCCTTTAGTTGGTGGGGAGCAGTCTGTCTTTCCCACCAGGTTTTGTCGTGATCTCTCTTTCTAACAAACGTGAACTCGGGTTTGAGGTGTCACAACTTTCCCACGTGGAATTTAGTTTCTAAACACACCCCTGGCTTCTAACCGCATCCGGGAAAGCTTCGCTGGGCTTTGAAACTCAGTTCCCCCGTTCTTTTAACCCCTGGTGAACCCGGTCCAATTAATGAGACTAGATGTGCGTATTTAAACACAGGCGTTCTCCAGGAAGCACCTTAGCTTTACAAACATCAAACCCGGCTCTGCTTTGCTTCAGAATCTTCGCTGTATCTTCCGATTGGATTTTATTACCCGGCGGGCGGGCGCTGGTGTTTCAGGCTGACTTCCTGGGAGGGTGACTCTGATCCACTGGAGATCATTTACTTCCACCTCCTGCCATCTAGTGACAGAAGCAAACGCTTGCAGCTCCAACAGCTGCCCCGCTCTCCCAACTTCCAGCCGGGCACGGCTGCCCCGGTCCCGGCAGACGCAGCCTCACCTTCCCCAGGGAGCCGGCACAGGTGAGCCGGGGTGGCCGGGGTTGTTTACCGCACCGCGTGACGTCACGCTCCCCATAAACGGGGGCTAATTGGGAAGGGGCGGGTCTGCGTGGCGCCGGGACGGTCTGAGTGTCCGGTCATTGGGTCGGTAAGTGCTCCGTGTTATCCCCCTGTGTGTGTTCCATTGTTCCCCTCTCGCTGTGCTGTCCTTACCCCAGCCTGTGGCTGCTTCTGTCTAGTTCCCCGCCCCAGGGGAGGGTTGAGCAGGGTGTGTGTGGCTCAGATGGGGCTGAGATGTGACGATAAGAAGTATAAAATATTGAGTTATTTTTATTGGTGTTAAGTGCCTTGGTGTGATAAAAATAGCTGTCTGTCCCTGAAAAAAAGTCTTTTCTGCAGTTTTCGGTTCCAATGTGTGAACTAAAACTTGGCCTGAGCATAGCATACTTTAAGAAAACTCTGTATGATCATTCACATGAGCATGCATGTTTTAATATATATTTTTGGGGATAATATGACCTATATTAACCAATAAAAACATGCTTTGGTGACTTTGTGGTGGCTGAAGGCAGTCTGTAGTGCAGCCTGGATGAAGGCTTTGGAAGGCTCCTGGTAGACTGCTTCCCTCACTGAAATATTTGGCTGCCCCAGAGAAAGAGAGGCAGGATCCTTTATGTTTGGAAAGAGCATTAGATGAGTCCAACCATTAACCTAACATTGCCAAGTCCATCACTAAAGCATGTTCCTGAGCACCACATCTACATGTATTCAATACCTCCAGAGATGGTGACTTAACCACTTCCTAAGGCAGCCTGTTCCAATTTCTGACAGCCCTCTTGGTGAAGAATTTTTTCTTAACTAATCTAAACCTTTCCTGGCACAACTTGAGGCTGTTTCTTGGGAGAAGAGACCAATACCCACCTGGATATAACCTCCTTTAAGGCAGCTATGGAGAGTTATAAAGTCTCCCCTTACCTTCCTTCTCTCCAGGCTAAACCACTCTAGTTCCCTCAGCTGCTCCTCATAAGGCCAGTTCTTAGACCCTTTACCAGCTTAATTACCCTCTTTTGGATGTGCTCCAGCCCTTCAATGTCTGTCTTGTAGTGAGGGGCCCAAACTGATTGTGGTATTCAAGGTGCAGCCCCACCTCTGCCAAGTCCAGAGGATGGGATGATCGCTTTCATGGTCTGGCTGGCTATGCTATTTCTTATACAGGCCAGGATGCTGTTTGCTGCCTTGGTCACATATTACATCTTAGTCCTCTTCCTGTTCTCAGTTGTTGCTCCAAGTATCTCTTCTTAAAGTAATGTTTGGGAAATGAAGAGCTTCCTTCTGGTTGAGGTGGGGGTGGTCCAGAAGTGTCTCAAAAGGATTAATGCACACAAATCCATGGGTCTGGATGGGATGCATCCACGTGTCCTGAGGGAGCTGGTGGAAGTGATTGCTGAGCCGCTCTCTATCATCTTTGACAGGTTTTGGAGAACAGGAGAAGTGCCTGAGGACTGGAGGATAGCCAATGTCATTCCGGTCTCTAAAAAGGGCAAGAAGGAGGATCTGGGCAACTATAGGCCAGTCAGCCTCACCTCTGTCCCTGGAAAGGTAATGGATCAGCTTGTTCTGGATGCCATCTCCAAGCAGTTGGAAGAGAAGAAGGTCATGAGAAGCACTCAGCATGCATTCACCAAGGGGAAATCGTGCTTGACCAATCTCATAGCCTTATATGATGTCATCACCGGCTGGGTAGATGGAAGGAGAGCAGTGGATGTCATCTACCCTGACTTCAGCAAGGCTTTTGGTACTGTCTCCCATGACATCCTGATAACAAAGCTGAGAGAGCCCAGGATAGATGAGTGGACAGTGAGGTGGGCTGAGAATTGGCTGTCGGACTGGGCTCAGAGAGTGGTGATCAGTGGAGCAGAGTCTGACTGGAGACCTGTGACTAGCGGTGTTCCCCAGGGCTTGGTGTTGGGTCCAGTCCTGTTTAATATCTTCATTGACACCCTTGATGAGGGAATAGCATCCACCCTCAGCAAGTACCTGATGATACAAAGCTGGAAGGAGTGGCTGACACGCAGGAACACTGCGCTGCCATCCAGAGAGACCTGGACAGGCTGGAGAGCTGGGCAGGGAGAAACTAGATGAGGCTCAATAAAAGCAAGTGTAGAATCTTGCACCTGGGAAGGAAGAACTGTTCGTTTCGGTACAGGCTGGGGGATGACCTACTGGAAAAAAGCCTCTCAGGCTGAAGGTCAAGATCTCAGCCTCTTCTCATAGGAGTGCTCAAGCCCTCAAGCATCTAGGTGGCCCTCCACTGGATGTGCGCTGCTTTAATGTCTCTCCTGTATTGTGCCTCCAAACCAGACTCTGTATTCTAGATGCTGTCTAACAAATTCCAAGCAGAAGGGAATAATCACTGCCTACGCTGCTATTAATGTGCTATTAATTCCTTGTGTACTTGCTAGACTTTGGATTGACAGATTGATATAACTGACCTGAAGAATATATTTTATTTTGGTGCAAGGTGGTCAAGCATAGTGGAAAGAGACAGTTTTGATAGATTCCCATAAACACAGTAGTGCTGCACTCCTGAGATCTAACCCTGGCTATCTGGCAAATACCATACAGTTTCCTTTCTTTAAAAAAATCATCTCGCTTTGAACTTTGCAGGTTTATACATACAAAGTGATATACATCTTGATTAAGACTGCATTTTAACACCTATGCCAGCCAGTAAGACACTTGTGATGAGTAGGCAGATGTCAATGTGCTTTTGTGTCAAGGAAGCAATGTGGGAAGGAAATTGGAGAATTAAGAGCCACAGATCTTACCAACACTTGTGGTGAACGGGTTATATAACAGGCAAAGATCACCCACAAATTACTCCTTCCCCTTTACCAAGGGGAAGTTGGAAGAGGTTTGTGTCTAGACAAAGCCACAGAGTCTTTCTCAGGCTGCTGTTGAAAAACATATTTCATGTTCAAGTCCTTTCTCAAGACCGTCCAAAGACAGATTAGGAGCAGCTCTGTAGGAAAATGATCAGCACTCACTTGTTTCTAGCCTGTGACTCTTAGGTGCTCTTAAGTCTCTGCTTGACAAATAGCTATTATTTGAATTGAGCTGCAAATGGATTGTTTTTGGGTTTATATGGCAAGGTTGGGGGGGGGGGCTAAAGGGGTGGCTTCTGTGAGAAGTTTCCCCTAGGTCTGATAGAGCCAGTAGCTACTAGCACAATGATAGACCAACTGCTGGCTAAGCCAATCAGTGATGGTGCTAGTGCCTATGTGATAACACATTTAAGAAGGGAAAAAACAAACAATGGCAGTTGTTTTCTGCCAGAGAGAGGAGTAAGAATGTGAGAAACTCTGTAGACACCAAGGTCAGTGAAGAAGGAGGGAGAGAAGGTGCTCCAGGCACCAGAGCTGAAATTCCCCTGCAATCCCTAGAGAAGACCATGCAGCCCATGGAGGATCACATGCTAGACCAGGTGGAGATATCTGAAGGAGGCTGTAACGTTACCTGTCGGAAGTCTGCTCTGGACCAAGCTCCTGGTAGAACCTGCAGCCTGTGGCGGGACAAGTCCACACCAGAGCAGATTTGTTCTCAGGACTTATGAGCCCATGGGGGACCTACACTGGAGTGGTTTGGTCCTGAAGGGCTGCACCATGTGGAAGGGACCTGTGTTGGAGCAGTTGAACTGCAGCCTGTGGGAAGAACTCACGTTAGAGAAACTTGTTGGGGACTTCCTCCTGTGAGAGGGGTCCCATGGTGGAGCAGGGTAAGTGTTGAGGAGTCCTCCCCCTGAGGAGGAAGGAGCAAGGTCTGATACACTGACCCCAACCCTCATTATCTTTCCCCTATGCTGCTGGGGGTGGTGGGGAGAATAGTTAGAGAAATCAGGTGTGGAATTGAACCTGGGATGGAGGAGTGGAAGAAGGTGTTTTAAGATTTGGTTTTATTTCTCATTATCCTCATCTGTTTTGTTTGCAGAATAAAACAGATTAAGTTTTTTGTGAATTGTCTGTTTTGCTGGTGATGGCAACTGTTGAATGATCCCTCCCTGTCCTTAGCTCAAACTGTGAGCTGTTCATTCTCTCTTCTCTGGTGTGCAGCTGAGGAGGGGAGTGACAGAGCAGCTTTGGTGGGCATCTGGCCTCTAGCTATGGATACACATGTGTGTTCAAACTGAACTTCAGAATCAAAAAGTCCATTGAAATTGGAAGTAGGATGAAGACTCTTTTGGTATTTCCTTGGTCTAGCAGTGGACAGGCTGAACTCTGACACCTTCTGCCCATCTTGTTTACATAAAACAAAATTCACATTGACCCATTAGATAGTGCCTGGCATTTAGAAACAGGATACATCTCTCGAATAAATTCTGTGGAAAAGGTGTAGCAAGCATTTGACAAGGTACCACTAAATCTTCTGGTTAATTTCCAAGCACCTGCACTTAAATCTATTTCCCTTAAATTAGAATGATGACAGAGTGCTTGGCACCTGATTTAGCCTATATATGATGAAGTCCCTGTGTAATTTTAAGCAGAAGGCTGGTTTCAGTTCTGTGTATGTGGTATTTGCTATGTTCAGATGTTTAGTGTGTGAGAAATGAGTTGGTAAAAAGTTGTTCTGAAATTGCACTAGTCACCTCTGGCAACTATTTTTTTCTTGAACAGTATTTAGTAGCCTTGTGACACTGGAAAGAAAATCCTCAAAACCAAAGCAAACAAAATGCCAAAACTACATTACGTTGGAGATCACCTTGTCAGCTGCTCTAAGAACCAAAGAGCACGTGCTGAGGAGGGAGCAGCATCGTGATACTTTTATACCACATTGCTAGCTGTCAAATTAATTTTTGCTAGCTTCTTAAAAAGGTTTGCTGGAGAGTAGAGTACTTGCATTAATCCCCATGCCTTTGGTTTATCTCTTTATGGGAAACTTTTAATGTAACTGAAGTGTCTTAACAGGGTGTTTGGATTACATGAGCAGGACTTTTACAGGGACTGTGGAGCTTTAAAACCAGGAAAAAAGTAGGAATATAAGTGATGTTGGAACAGGATTCACCAGTGTTTCTTGGTTGCATATATATTTTTTTCCCAGAAAAGATGTCACTATCACTGAAGGCAAGGGATTTGCAGAGAAGATGTGAAATGCAATAGCAGAGAAAGGTGGGAATGGAAGAGATCTTTTTTTAATTCAGAGGTCACTAATGTCTTGGCACCTTTGTAATCTTATCTTTGACAGCGATGGAGCCTGCTTCAGCTTTGAAGTGATGAAATATCAGTTTGCTAAGCTGTTCAATCACTTCAAATGATCTGCCAGAGAGAACAGACAGCTATATGTTATCACATGCTGAATGCTTATCACGAAGGAAAAAACAAGCAATCAATGTGTGAGATCCTAGGAATCCTCTTGTGTGAATAGGATGAGTAGGAACCCAAATGAGGAAAAGTTGTCAGACTTGTGCTTCATGTTCTGGTACAGCCAGGGGAACATTGCAATGGCATTACAAATTTGCATTCCTCTGCAGTGCACTGGTTGTCTAGAAAGTTTAGAGTCAATGCATGGAATATTTCCAGATAGGATTATTAATTTGATATGAAAGAAGGCTATGTCTGAGTGAACTCATGGTGATGAAAATAACAGAAAAATTCCACTTTAGGCTGCTTCCAGTGAATTATAACCCAAATTATACATGAAGGCTGAGATTTTCCCCTTAGAAGGAGCCAATTAAACTTGCTTCTTGCTCTGTAATGCGTAATGGGTTATCACTTGACAACTGGAGTATATCTTAACTCTGATATATATGGGAACAATTCTAAGCATCATGGGAATATTTTAAGACAACAGCCATTTTATATTCCTGTAAATACCTCTGCCATTATCATAAAATCACTCAGACCACAGCTAAAAGTTCTTGCATTCCACAGACGATTAATATATGATGTGCACACGCACATCTTGTACTGCCTACTTTGCAGTAAGAGCTATTTTGATTCTGTATCACTTTAAATGCTTCTCATGGAGAAACTTGAAGTGCTTTGAGGAATGTGTGTGTGCATGGTTTGTGGCATCAGGATGTGGTAGCTTGCCATCCTGGCTTGTATAGGTCAGCTTTGGTGAATGAGTGGGATTAGGATCTGGTCAACTATGTTTTAACCAATCTGTAATCACATTATTATAAATGTTTCCATTCAGTTTTGTCATTATGTATAAAGAAGTACTACTGTTTCAAAATAATGACATCCATTTTGGGTTTTAGAATATGCTTAATTTCTTTAGCTATAAGCACTTGCACTAGAAAAATAGTTTTATATATTCTCCAGTATTAAAAACAATTATGTCTCAGGTATTTACCAAAATTGAATTTGGCTAGATCTCAGGTGTCCTCCCAGCTGCTCTATCATTCCCTCCCTCAGCAGAATAGGGAGGGGAGAAAAATAAGATGGAAAAACCCCCTCAAGGGTTGAGATAAGGACAGGGAGAGGATACTCTCCAATTAGCGTAAATGGCAAAACACACTTAATCTGAAAAAAATTTAATTTTTTACTAATTAATTTACTAAAGTAATGAGAAATAAAAGCCTCCCTTTCACAGGAGACAGACTTCTCCAATATGAGTCCTTCCCACAGTCTTAAATAAGTTATTCCAGAGGTGCTACTGCTGTCTCTGGGCTTGGTCTTGGCCAGGTCTATCTTGGAACCAACTGGTGTTGGTTCTGTCAGACATGGGGGAGATGTCTAGCACCTTCTCACAAGAGCTACCCCAGTAGCCCACCTGCTACCAAAACCTCATCATGCAAAACCTATACAACTATGAATAATTATATACCACTAATTATAAAATGGCTACTGAGTGATTCAATTAGCAACATTTCACTTCAGTAGTGTAAAGCATTTTATTAACCACCTTTTCATAGATCATACAATTTCTTTATGTGCATCTCTGACTGGTAATTTCTAAATTGGTTTTTGTTTTTTCCTTCCTCCAAATATATGAGAACTTCCATGCTGTAATCATGATGATCTAAGAATATTAGTTGTATTGTTATACTCTGAGTCAAAATATTAGGATGACTAAGCTATTGCAGCTTAATATGAGATTAATTACTTATTGTGATTTAGTGACAGAGTGGAATAATGGAAACTTGTAGAACCTTACTAAATGAAGGTGTCCAAGTGTGGGTGTCTCTGCAGTGGGGGATCCCACAGAGCCTGCAGTATCCTTGTGGAACTACTGAGTGCAGGCATGCTGTGCTTTTTCTTCCTCCTCTCCTTTGTTTCTTGCCCAAGACTTATGTTTACCTAACAATAGAGTTAATTGGCTTTCTAGTAGCTGGTATCAGGCTGTGTTTGGGACTAAGGATGAGAATCATGTTGATAACACACTGATGTTTTTAGTTGTTAATAAGCAGCATGGGACTTTTCAGCTGGTCACACTGCCCTGTGAACAAGAAGTTGGGAGGGCACACAGCCGGGGCAGCTGACCCAAACTGGCCAAAGGGATATTCCATACCATTTAGTATCATGTTCTGTTTATAACTGGGGGGGGGGAGGGGCTGAGGGGCAGCAGGGGGTCTTGTGCAGCATTGACTTTGGGGTGGTAGCTGAACACCTCCCTGCCAATGAGAAGTGGCAAATGAATTGTTTTGCTTTGCTTGTGCTTTTTGGGCTGAAAGGGTGGGCAGCTGGCGGTCTTGTGCAGTGGCTGGGGATTTCACCTAGCATCAACTTTGGGTGCTGAGAAGCTGTGCTGTTCATCACTTGTTTTGTATATATATTATTAACATGTATTGTTTTTTGTGTGTTCTATTGAACTGTTTCTATTTCAAGGCAAGAGTTCTCTCACTTTCATTGTTCCAGTTCTCTCCCACATCCTGCTGAGGCAGAAATGAGTGAGTGGCTGCATGGTGCTTAATTGCTGGCCAGGGCTAAACCTCAACAATCTCATATGCCTGTAACCAAACACCAGATCTTTTATTAATTTATTAATATGGTGTTCATGTCAAAATAGGTGTTACCTTGTTCCCTAACTCTTGTTGCTGCATTTCCCTGCAGATGTGTTGTGCTGTCAGACCGAAATGGCTGCTGGTTTCAGGGGGTGCCTGGGGAAATAGCAAAATCACAGAGGAAAACTCAGGGACGTCATACCCTGGGGTATATCCAATAAAAAGTGACATCTTTCCCTAGAAACTTCTCCTATATAAAAAAAGATAGTGTTAATAATTCAGAACTAAAATTTTATGGGTCTGCAGAATTAGAGGATTATTTTTGAGCAGTCAAAAATAATATAAAAAGAAAAAATCCCATAAAACCCCTGTTGCTTTTACTCTACGAAGTGCCTCTAAAAGTGTGCTAACTTAAGCCTCTGAAAATGAATAGCCCTAGGTCCAGTGGGACTCCTTTAGAGAAGATGCAGGGTGGCCTTTTAGGCCTTTCATGGCCTAAGAAAACTTCTTTTCACTGCTGAATAACAAGGGAGCTCGGAAACAGTAATGTTTGCAGGATAATTTTAGGTTTCAGGCAATCTCTTTGGATTTCTTCCTGCTGTTTGCAGAGTTTTAATTGCTTTATGGAATAATTTATCTACTAATATCAAGGCCTGAACATCTTGCTAGGAATAGCTCCCTGAGCTGTCTTTAAAAAGATACTCATATAGATGCAGATAATGGTCATTATGGACATAAATCAGTTAGGAACACATTCCAGGTTGGATAGATAATGACCAATTGCCATCCATCTACTGTTTGGAGAGCTGTGTTGAAATGTGCTGGTGATCTTGATTCAGCTGACCATATCAACCCAGCTGCCAACATTGCAAGCCTTGGCCACCACAGAAGCTGCTGCCAGAAGTGGGTTTAAATGGAGGTCACTGTTGGAAGAGGTCACTGCAAGCCAGGGCTGATGGATGTTGATAAGACAGTGTCGGGAGGTTGGTGCCAGTTCTGCTCAAGCTGAACCTTTTTGTGAATTCACAAAGGAGTACAGTCACCAGGGCTGTCATTCACACTCTTGTCTGTGATCCGAACTTGACTAAACATGAAGAGATAGAGAAAAAAAAACTCAACAGATTTAAAAACCCAACAGATTTCTGACAGAGTGTCAGTGCTCTTGTTTCATAACCATCTGGGAACAAGGTGACTTGTCACAAGGGAGGCTTCTGGCAGTGTAGTTGAATCATTGACCTTGTAGAATTAAATGCCTGGAGTATACAATGTAAGCTAGGGTATGTACTAAACTGCAATGCTCCTTGAAAAAACCTAACCTTTATTTATATGCTTTGAGCAAAGTTTTCTTTTTACTTCACACTGTGTGCTGAATCACTGGTATCTCTGGTTGCATAGGATCTAAATCTGTACAGAGTATGTGCAAATGTGCATCGTGCTGTTTTTTAATTTGAATTTCTCTGGTTCTGCTTGAGCACCCTGCTCCAAGTGTTAAAAGAAGTATTAGATATTAATTTTCCCTCTCAACTGAAGCTGAACTAAAACCTTAGAATTTTACATTGTTTCTTTGCTAGATTTTTTCCCCAATACTGCCAAGATTTTTAGATTTAATATTCTAGGAAAAAATAGAGAAAATATTAGCTGTATTGTTGTAATCAGTAACCTCAACCATTCTGTGATTTTTGTGCAATGTGACTGGGCAAAGCTGGAGATGAAGGTTGCTTTACAGTCAAGCTTGTAGCAGCAGCCAGGGAGATATGGGGCTCTTCTGGGCCAAGAGATAAAGGAAGTGTTGGCCTGCGTCTGGCACCAGGTCTCACAGCTCCCACACTCTGCCCTTGTCCTGGGTGGGAGAAAGACAAGGACAATGGGGCCAGAGGGAATAGCCCCTGTGTTGGGCATTGCACTGCACTTCTCTCCCCCAACATCAGTAGAGAGAGTCAGGACACTGTTGTAGTGTTTCTGTGCTCTCTTCTCCCTTGGGAACCTCTACCTAAAGCTGAACCTGTGACTTTGCCATGGCACTTTTCTGTAGAATTCATGTCAGATGCACAGAAAAAAGAATAGATTTGGAAGATGTATGCATGGCTACACAACAGCCTTTAAATAATCTAGCATCTTTTTTTACCACCATGCTTGCTACTAAACATCCCAATCCAGATCACTCACATCTTCAGCTGCTGACCTGTGACTTAGGTAACATGTAAATTTCTCCTACTATTTTTCATGTATAAGCCTCATACAAACATTCTGTTCTTCAAAAATACAACTTTAGAAAACAGGTGCCTCCTCAATGCTCCTATGGGTATTTTTCTGTCTTCTGTCTGAAGACCATGTAGAAATCCCAGAAGTTCTCAGTTTATGGAGAGGAAGAAAGAACTGAGGCATTGGGTGAATAAGAGGGAGCATAGCAAAGAAAGCAGAGAGAACCTACAGAGAGGGCACTTGGGGTCCTGCTGGACACCAAGTTGACCATGAGCCAGCAACATATTCCTGTAACAGAGAATGGTGTCCTGGGCTGCATTAGGAGAGGCATTGCCAGCAAGTGGAGGGAGGTTATCCTTCCCCTCTGCTCAGTACTGGCAAGGCCACACCTAGAGGATTGGGTCTGGGCCTGGGCTTCCCAGTACAAAAGAGACATGAGCATTCTGGAGAGCCCAACAAAGGGCACTTGTGATCAAGGGACTGGAGCATCTCATATGAGGAAAGGCTGTTCAGCCTGGAAAAGCAAAGGCTCAGGAGTCTCTCACCAATTTATATAAATACCTACAGGGAGGGTGCTAAGATGATAGAGCCAGGACTAGAAGCAACAGGCACAAGCTGAAACACAGGAGGTGCCTGCTGAACATCAGGAAATGCTGAGCACTGGCACAGGTTGTCCAGGGAGGTGAGGATACTCAAAAGTTGTCTGGGCAGCTCTATTTATGTAGCCCTGGTTGAGTGGAGGGGTTGGAACCAATGACATCCAGAGGTCCTTTTCAGCTTCAACCATTCTGTGATTCTGTGAACCAGACAGTGTTTAATCTGACTTTAAAAAGCCATCAATATGAACCTTTTTTTTTGCTGATCTAACAATGCTGCCACAAAACTTTCCAGTTAGCATTTTGGAGCAGAGCTGTTTTATGACATGAAATAGAGGATTAGCAACTCAGAGTCTCAGTAAATCTGTAGACCTCATTTCTCTGGTGTGCTTGTTTGTTTCTCTTCACAGAAAATAGCTTAGTCACTGTTTTCCATGTTTTGGCTAACACTTTCCAAATTGCTTGGAGCTCTCATCTGTGCAAAGCACTCTCAAGATTTTTGTCACAGCCTGCTTTTCTCAAAACTCCTGGGAACATCACAAGCTATTCTGATCACTATTCCAGCACTTTTGTGAAATACCCACTTGGAATGCCCTTCACTTCTTCATTTATAGGTGCTGATTTACTGGTACATGTGCAGTTGTTTTTACCCTGCCATATTTTCACCTCGGGGACTTCATATTTCCTTGCAAGGCTGCAGATCTCTATTGCTCTGAGCAGTATTGCCAGACAGCTATGTAGGGCTTGCTTATGTTTACAAGAGAGGATTAACAGTTCTTTAAAAAGAGCCCCATTATTTTTTATCTGTCAGCAGGACATAATATGATCTACATTTTTAATGAAATAAAGAATGTGTTAGTTTTACACAATTACTGTGATTAATATAACCTTCCCTGAAGATGTTCCTACTTTTTCTTGTCAAAAATGAAGTATTAGTTCATTAGCACTAGTGACTATAGCGTTTGAAGAGCAGCTTCCAAGCAGGAGGGCTTTCTTAAAATCAGTGTGAACAGCATTGGTATATACCAGACACTTGGAAGAAGGGGTTGAATTTTTTCAGCTGTGTGATTGAAATGAAAACGATCTACTGCTTTCAGCCATGGCACCTCACCTTGGTGCCATGTTGAACTTGGCAAAAGTTAGTAAATTGTCCTGTGTAGCTCTCAGATCTCATATTTTTTTTTTGTCACAGCCTGCTTTTCTCAAAACTTCTGGGAACATCACATGCTTTTCTGATCTGGTTTTCTACTTGATAGTGCTGTTCTGTGATCTTCGCCTACAGGCTTGAGGTGGGTGCACCTGGCCAGTCCTTGATTTCCTTCAGAGGAAGAGTTTCCTGTCTCTGAAGAAGGTGTTTGCTAACAGGATACTGTTGGAGAAAGGATGAAGATGATGATGTCTGTGTGTCAAAACAGGGTTAAAAAGCAATTATGTGTTCAGTGCTCTACTAAAGCAGCAAACATTGTGATGACTATGTATTTTTTTCTCTCTCTCTCTCCAGTGCTGTGTGGTAGTTGTATGGATATTCTGAGATTTGAATATGTACTGCTGTACTTACCACCTATGCTTCTTTAGTTCTTGCTTTCAGAACCCTCTGGGTCTCAGAACTGATGTTTCTCCTCTTGCCCACAGATAAATGTTCTGGTTGAGATAGTTAACTTACTTTCTAGTAGTTATTCTAGTGCTGTGTATTGGATTTAGTGTGAGAATAATGTTGGTAACACATTGATGTTTTCAGTTGTTGCTAGATAGTTGTAGTGTCTACACTAAATCAAGGACTTCTCAGCTTCCTATGCCCTGCCAGGTGCACAAGGAGCTGATTGAGCACAGCCAGGGCAGCTGAGCCAGACTGGACAAAGGAATATTCCTTAGCACAGAATGTCATGCTCCCTGTAAAACTGGGGAAGTGAGCTGTGATGCAGACCTGCTGATTGGAAAGACTGGGCATTAGGGTGTTTCCCCTACACACCTTTTCACTTGTGGTGAGCAATTGCATTTATGCATCACTCTTATTGTTGTCAACAATGTTACTATCTTCCTTTGTTATCCTGTTAAACTGTCTTTATCTCAACTCATGAGGGTTTTTTCCCCATTCTTTTCCCATGCAAGCAAGCAGCTGCATGGTGTTTGTTACTGCCTGTGGTAGAATAGGCCACCCCATATTCCTTTTGCTCACCCTTTGCCTCTGGGTTTCCCCTCATTCTTCAAGGTCCTCACTGAGAGCATGTCTGGATACTGTTCCTACTCTGTGTGTTCCTTGTCTGCAGAAGATGATTCCAGGATGTGTGTTCCTGAAAGCACACAGGTGATGGGTGTCTTGACCTCTGTGCATGTACCTGAACTGAGACCAAACAGAGCCCTCAGCAGCCACCTGCTGCTATTCCAGAAATGCTTTTAAAGCATGTGGTTGAAGGTGAGTTGGATGGAGTAATAAGATGCTGGTATTTTTGCCTCTGATCAGGATCTTCGTACTACAGTTCTTGGGGAAGGTAAAACAGACACAAATTTGTGTGGCTTTTTCAAAAGGATGAAAAAAAACACATTCCTGATGCAGTGGCTGGCACACCCCTTTCTTGTTTTTACCCACCTGAAATTCAAGTCCCTGCTTCAAAGAACGAATTGCTGACACTTTTAACAAAAGATTGCTTTAACACAGGCAAACCCAGCCTCAGCTGTTTCTGACCATCCAACTGAACTATTCATATTGAATTCTGTTCTTCTCTTGTCTATCCTCTCCAGATTTCAAGCTGACATGATATTAGGCCTGGAAACAATATCTATGGGCAAAACTACTGATACTTGGTAAAGATACAAATAAACCAAATATGTGTGGTAAACTTCATAATAGGTGCTTCCAGCGCCACCTACCATAGAAAGGAAGCAATGCACCATAGAAGAATAAATAACGGCAGATCTTGTTTTCTGCTACTGCCATGGAAATCAGTGGAATCCACAAGTCTGTAAAGCTCTTTATGGAACCTTTCTTGTGCTGAATCCTGCTTTTTTGCTCTGGTTTTACTACTGAGAGAGAGATCAAACAAAACCACCAGTATTCTTGGGCTTGGGCCTCTTGTGCTAATAGGAGAGTAGAGAATAGGCGCAAACCAGAATCTCATCAATGCATGGGTATGAGTCTCAAAGGGAAACAGAAGGCGGCTTTCCTTTCTGAAGCTGACCTACTCAATTTGATTGGATGTCTAGGGAAGGAAAACTTTCCTGTGCTCATTCTGTAGTGTTTCTAGTTGGCTCTAAAAGATGCCCGGATAAAAGGACTGAAAGCTCAAATAGACCTCTGTTGAACTTGAAATTCCCTGAAGTGCATTTCTTTTCTATCACTTCTAAAATCTATAGCTATTTACTTGTAGCTGCTTCTGAAAGTTAGCTGCAGTGTCTGATGCTGATAAAAGGTATAAGAGCGTTCTTGTAAATTAGAAATACTAAAATCTGTCAGCTTGCTCCATAGAGAATTATACTGCATGGGCATGCAAAATTGTCATCCTATCCATCTGTTCTCTGGTGTGTATTTAAAAATGGGCAATGCCACAAAAGCTAACTCTCAAATGAAGCGATTGAAAAGCACTGTGCGTTCTGGTTCCTGGGAGTCAGAAGAAATGATTGCAGGCTCAGCTGGGTAACAGAAGGGCTACAGTTTCCAGAACTGTAGGAAGGATATGCTGCTTGCATGGGACAATCAATAGCCTTGATCTGCCCATAGGTGTTGGCAATGGATAGACTATGGGTAAAATTTTCAGTTTCATTACAGGATTGAACTCTGAATGGTGTTAATATCTCATCGTGGTAGATATTGCCATGCAATGTAACTGTCCATCTCCAGTACAAGCTTGACTTTATTTCTTGTCAAGGTTGTTGGCAAAGATCCCTTGGTTTTAGTCATAGCAGAGTTGACTACATGGATTAAAATCCTAGACTATCAGGATTTGTTTTTCCTGTCAAATGTCCATCTGCCTGTTGGGAGTGCATTGTGAAATGCAGACATTTTGGTAGGGAAGATGTAAAACTAAGTGACCCTGTTGTGAAGTCTTAATTTCAAATACGGTGGAAACCATGTATTATGTTCCTTGATCAGTGGCAGGGCTTGTTCTGTCATACTGTAGTAAACCATGCTAATTAAGAGTTGCTGATCTTTCAGATTTAGTTGTAAATCAGTTAATTGGGGAAGGAGATAAAAGGGAATGTGGATTTTTTTTGACTGGGCTGAATGCATTTATTGAGACAGACACTTAGTCATAAAGTTACAGACTAAAGCACCCTTCTTGTGGCATGCCTTTGGGTACACCCAATTTTGCCTTGAAAAAAATTCAGCCAACTAATAAACCTCAAATTCAGAGATAAATCAGCAACTTAGATTGAATGATTAAAAAAAAAATTCAGGAATTTGTGAATTTCAGGAGCAGACTGAGTTGTAAATAAACTCCTATTTTCACATGGAGTGAACAACAGTGTTCATGCTCAAAGGATTATTTTTTTAGTATATTTGCAGATCTGTCTTGCTCAATGTGTCAGCTGTATTGAAGGGACTCTATTTTCTGCAGCTTGTATAAAATGTTCCTTTTGGTAGCCAAAATTTGGATGTTTTGCCAGGCTTGGTTTAAAATGGTGTATATCATAAATTTACATGAGTTCTACATTATTTGCATTACTTATAAATGACAGTTAAAAACTTCTGTAGAGTTTGATTTCATTTTAAAATACTTGATTCTGAAGTAGCTTAAGGCCTTCATTAATTAAAGTGTTTTTCAATTTTAATGGCTACAAAGAGGAGGATTTGTAGCTGAAATTGTCAAGTTCCACTCAATGAGATATTTTGACATAAAACCCATGAATAGGTATGCACAAAACAGCAGAATCGTGCAGGATGGTAGGGGTTGAAGGGACCTCCAGAGACCAAATCCAAACCCCCCACCCAAGCAGGTTGCATGGTATCATGTCTAGGTGGGTTTTGAGTATCTCCAGAGAAGGAGACTCCACAGGATCTCTGGGCAGCCTGTCCAGGCGCTCTGTCACCCTCAGGGTGAAGTTTTTCCTCATGTTCAGACAGAACTTCCTGTGTTCTAGTTTGAGCCCATTGCCCCTGGTCCTGTCACTGATGATCCATTCTGTCTTCTCCAGGGTAAGCAGACCCAGCTCTCTCAGCCTTTCCTCACAGGAGAGATTCCCTGAAGACAAGAAGAGATGTAATTTCAATTTAAACTATACAAAATGGAAAGCGGCGGTTGTTAATACATTTATCCCCGCTTAATTAAAGATCCGTTCGGGAAATGTACGCCTATGTGAGAATTCCCGCGAATCCACTTCTGTGACCGAATTCAAACGCGTGCAGAGTTTTTACAGGGCCTGGGAAAACAACCGATGCTCTTCCCGAGCTGGGTGTCTCCTTGGGTGTCTTGCCCAGCGAGCCCACGGGAGGGCACTGCGCAGCAAGGGTAGCGGCGGGCGCTGCTACTGATGCTGCTGCTGCTGCAGGCGTCTTACAGCTGCACCCAGACGCACGGGAAGAATAAGGAGTTCCGTCCCCAGCATCTTGACTCAGGTCTGCAAAACTATGATATTTGGTGTAATTTCAGGCTGACACTGTCTTCTGACGGTGGAATTTATTGTTATATTTGGTTTCTGTTTTCACAACTACTGGTTATATGTATTTACTGAGTAGAGGAAGAAAGCTGTGTGTTTGTGCAATTAAATTGATTTAATGCTAATTTATGCACGATGTATTTACATACACGGTTGCAGGGAAGGATAAGAGGTGGTGGAAACAGTCTTTGGTAGTTGAATGTGAGCTGCATGAGCAGACCTGTGCTCTCTCTGCAGTAGAACAGCAGTGGTGGAGAGGGAGCCTTCAGGATGGGCATGTTAAACTTTTAGGGAGAAACATAAATGCTTTTCAGAATCATATCCTCCCTCTGTAAAAAATCCAGCATCAGCCACACAAATGTTACAGAGGAAACAGACTGAAGGATGTGTGTAGTGATCCTGACCAGAAGTGTGTTGTACGCTGAGGAGTCAGTGATCCACAGATCAGTCAACCTGAGCAGCCCAGGGCTGTGCTGTGCTGCACATGTGACTTTGCATTCAGGCTGGTGCTGTGATACCCGAGCCCCTTGGCTTTGTGACAGACTCGGCCGACTCCTTGTGAAAGGAAAGCCTGCTGGCAGTGCCCACTGGGTACCAGGGGCTATGCCACTTGTGAGGCCTTGTCTTTATCTAAAAGAGCAGCAAGAAGTTCTCAGGTGAACACGCTTTTTGTTTGACAGTAGAAATGATGAATAGAGTTGTTTTCTTGCAATAAAATCCTGTAATAGCTTGAATGACCAAAATTTTATGGATGGGGTCTGCATGACACATGGATCAGAGATGCATTCAATGCTGCACCACTTGTAGATGCATGTAAGATTCCCTTTAATTTTCTCTCATTATATTGTTATCTCTTATAAACAGAACTTTAAATGATACCTTATAGAGGCTGAGTGCCTTTCTTACTGTGCTTGTAAGAGACCAGCATGTCCTGGTGCGAAACAAAGTCTCAGGTGACTCTCAAGGTGAGAGACTGGCTGTACTGGCTGGACTTTCTGAATATCCTCAGCCTTACCAAGCACCAGAACTTTGAAAGGTATGGCTAGACTCTTTGACAGCTCTTTGGGGTGCTTATTACAGAATGATGTTGCTCCAGGGTACTAGGCTAATTTCTTTATTTTTGCTGGTTTGTGACAGAACTGAAGACATAAATATTACAGCTTCTATACATCACGACTTGAGAAGGAAGTGTTTAGCTCCAGGTGTCTTTTTTAGTCACAAAAGGACTGTATAGGGCTTGGGGTCAGCATAGAACTGAATTGTTGCTATGAAGTACTTCTGCAATTTTTCCATAGAAATGGCCTCCTTTAATTAGAACAAGATCCTCTGAAAGCTTTAGTAGAATTAATTGAAATTGGGAAAGAATGAATGACCTTACTAAAAAACAAAAGTAAGTTTTTCTTTGATTTTTTTTTGACCCAAAAGACAACAGTAGGCTTGTAGTTGAGAAGTTTACTTTTATAGCTTCTTTGAAGGTTCTTATATTAATAAGGATGATATTATTAATAATGTAATATATGAATAATATAATGATTAGATTAATAATACTTGGTAATTTTATATTTATTTCCAAGATTAGTTTTAATTCACTTTAATCTCTGTATAAATAACTGACCAGTAGCTGTTATATGGTGTCAGTCCAGTAGAACTACCTAGCGTATCCAAACTTTTTGCAGGATGAGCAGTTCTGTCAACAGAAGGTGATTAATAAAAAGAAATTATAAATTATGTATGATGCTTCTTTTTCCTTTTCCTCAATAACTTTTCAAGTGACATTAAATGAGTGACATTTTTATCAGCAAAGGAGAAATAAGTTGATTTAAGATGTCCTGGTGAAAATCAGATAAAATAGAAGCTAAAGTAGGGTATTGTATTGTTTGATACATATAGTTTAAGCTACAGACTGTTGATGGAAATAATTCTCCTAATCATTATTGGTGGAGTAAGTAGAATGGCTGGAACATGTTCCAGAAGAAAAATATTTTTTTTGAGTCAATCCTACTTGAAGTGAGTAAAGAAATTAGTGTCTGGGGGAGAATGTGTTCAGGTGCCAGTGTTGTTTTTAATCATGCTTTCTGTTTGAGACACGTCAGGTTAAGACAAAAGAACAGAAGAAACCAAGGCAGATCCTATGTGGAGTCGGGAGCAAGGACAGGACCTGAGAGGAGTGAGACCATAGCCTCTGATGCCTTACTTGTAATAAGTGTCACATCAATGATTATCCAGGCTATCAGGAAGCAATGGTTGAAGAGGAAAAGAATATATCATGGCTGATATGGCTGGAAAAGGTAAATATTTTTTTTTTTATTCAGGCACACTGAGCTTTTTTCAGCTGTTTTGTTCTGTGGTGAAAGGAATAGCACCTCTAGCTAAAAACAAAACCTTCATTACAGCTGTGAACTATTAAGTCCGTTCACTTCTAGGTACAGATTAAGTGAAGAACTTTACTTAAAGGCCTTTGCACTAAATGGTACACAGAAATTTTGTATTGCTTTGTTTTTCTCCAGGTGAAACATCTCTCCCTTCAGATTCATAACACAAATCATTCCTCCAGCAGTTATGCGTGAAAGGGTGTTTTCTATCTCCTTGGATGGAACTGTTCTTCCAGCTATGCAGATCTGTGTGATTCCTTTCTGGACATGGGGAGTGTAGGGGGTTCTGTTGATGGATCTGGAAGTGAATAGTGGTTTAAAACTGCATTCAAATCAGACTCTGCCTGTTATTTTTGTGGTTTGTGATGTAAATTTGAACTTTTTTCGCTTAAGGTAAGAGATGTTGGATTTAATGAAGTCCTAAATCTATATAAGGACCATAGGTGACATGGTATAATATGGTTACAGATGCATATAATAGCTATGGAGTAGCTGAGTCTGCTAGTGCTGGTAGGTGCACAGTCTGGAACTTTATGGCTTATTGGATAAGCTCTGATTATATTGCTGGTGTAATGGATGAATGATAATTGTGGGCTGAGTGAATAATTATGGACTTAAGAAAGATGTGAAGGTAAAGAAAATGTTCTTAATGGGGTTAGCAAAGAACTTGTTGAGTACATTGTGATACCTGTGTTAATAGATAGGCACACCCATTGGCTAATTTTGTATCCTTTACCAAGGGCACCAAACCCCTGAGTTCTCCTTTTAGTGGTGGTGACTAGCAATTCAGCACAGGAAAACAGCCCACCTGGTGAGATCTGAGTCTGACTTGTTTTTGAATTTACCAGGGCTTCATTTCAGAATACTAAGAAAAGTTGTTCAAAGGAAAAAAAAAAAAACAACAAACAAAAAACCCAGGACTGAATAGACAGTAGAATGCCATCTTCTGCCAAAAAAAAATGTTAATTTTACTATTCTTGTAACCAACTAACTTAAAAGTATACAAAAATTAACTAATCTGTTGTGTTCTTTCTAGTTCCTCAGTGCCTTTTCAATAATTAAAGGGCACATGTTGAAAAGGATGATTAACACATGTTATACAGTGAACACCTACAATCACTAAAATTGAGTTTTCTTACAGGTTGGTTGGCCTTCCCTGATTTCATTGATTTTTCCCTCTTTAGAGTCTTCTCTTTTTTTTTTCTTCATGAATTACTTTACCTAAAGATTATTTATAGAAAGCATAAATTTGTAAGACTCACACCACTACTTCCTCTTATTTGAAATTTTAAATAGGAAACTCCAAACTTAACTAATCAAGTGCTTATAAGATACAGGGGAATCAAAACTACTGGAGAATGATATAATTTTCTCCCGTGTTAGTGATGGGGAATCCAATACTTGCCAGCCCTCCACCCTTAAGCCTTTTAGACTTTCCACAAGAGATTTGTTGTTGTTGTTTTGTGTGGGCTTTTTCCTTTTTTTTTCCCTTGAGATGCTGTACTAGAAAACATATTAAAACATTTTTGATTGCTTTCAGAATTAGCAGTTATTCTTTGCTTGGCATAGGAGCTCAATTACTTGGGTGAGCTATACAGTCTGAAAGATATTTTACTGTAAATTAATTGAACATATCTCTTATTCTGCTAATAATTATGTATCTATTTAACTTTACTAATGTGAGTAGTACTTTTAGAAAACAGTAGTGCTACTGTTTGAGACAGAGATAAAACTGTATGGATCCCCAAAGTCAGAGCATCAGTCTCCAGGTGTTCTTTGAACCCAAGACAGTACAGGGCAGTTTAAAACCATAGGTAAAAAGATGACTCCTCCAGCTCAGATGGAAAGCATGCTTCAACAGACAGTCATAGCATGGTTTGGGTTGGAATGGACCTTAAGAATAATCTAGTTCCACACCCTTTGCTATGGGCAGGACCACCTCTCTCACTAGACCAGGCTGCACAAGGCCCCATCCAACCCGGCCTTGAATGCTACATGACATAATACTGTAATATCCAAACAGTGAAGAACTAGCAAGATGGTCTCTGCAAATGGAAGTGTTGGAATAAAAAAATATTTAACTAAATCTCTATGGTTTTTGAAACTTAAGAATGTCCTTGAGCTATAGAAGTACAATTTGGAATTTTCCCATCAGGGGTCACAGACTCCTTCAGGTGTCTCCACCTGCTCCAGTGTGGAGTCCTCTATGGGCTGCAGGTGGAATCTCTATTCCCCATCATTTTCCATGGGCTTCAGGGGTACAGGCTTTCCTACCATGGTCTCAAGGGATTGCAGGGAAATGTCTGCCTCAGTGTCTGAAGCACCTCCTCCTCCTCTTTCTTCATTGACCTGGGTGTCTGCAGGGTTGTTCCTCTTGTATTTTATCCCTCTTCTCTCTGGCTGCACTTGCTCTGCTCCTGGTGGTTTTTTTCTCATTCTTAACTATGTTATCCCAGAGGTGTTATCACCATTGCTGATGGGCTCGACCTTGGCCAGCAGTGGGTCCATCTTGCAGCCCTCTGCCATTGGTTCTGTTGGACAAGGGAGAAACTTCTAGCAAGTTCTCACAGAAACCACCTCTGTAGCCCCCCCTGCTACCAAAAGCTTGCCATGCATATTCTATACACCCTCCTAGTGTGATGGGAGAGAAATGCAGAATGGCAGAGGCGAGAAGATGACTCATAAGTTGAGATAAAGACAGTTTAATAAGGGGGGTGGGGAGGGTGGAAGGAGAAAAGAAAAATACCCCAAGCTAAGTAAAAGCAATCTCTCATCACACAGACTGATGCCCAGACAGTTCCTGAGCAACAGCCACTTTGGAAAAACTCCCTCTCAGTTTTATTGCTGAGCATGACATCATATGGTGAGGAATAGCTCTGTGGTCAGTTGGGGTCATCTGTCTTAGCTGTGTCCCCTCTCAGCCTCTTGCCCATCCCCAGTCCACTTGTTGAGGGACAGTGAGAAAAGGAGATAACTCTGATCCTCTGTGAGCACTGCTCAGCAATAGCTAAAGCATGGTTTGTTATCAACACTGTTTTGGTCACAAATCTAAAACACAGCACCATACATGTAGCTGTGTGATATTTAACTCCATCCCAGCCTGACCCAGTACTCCTGTAAAAGCTGACAGCTGTCAATGCTTCAGATCCTGTGCATTTATGTGTTTGAGGACTCTATGACCTAGCCATTTAAAAAGAAAATAAATGAGATATGAGCTCATGGTTTTATTTTGCTTTTATGTTGAAAACTTGACTGTTATCTGTCATGAAAAATGTGGACTTAGGGTGTTATCTAAAGATTACAGGTAATGTCTACTTCTACTTGCTCTTCAGCTGTTTCTGCTATCAATTTACATTTATACACAACTAAGGGTTTTTTTGTGAGGAAAAAAATGCTTATTTGTTATTTAGGTATTTAAAATGTTTTAGTCATCAGTTTGGAAATGTAACCAAAACAAATACATTTTTTTTTTTTTAAATAGATGGTTCATTTCCCAGATTAGACAACACTGGAAGATCTATAAATACACTGGATGTGTCTATTCCTCTACTGGGAAATCAAATAATGCTAAGATAAATTTTGAAGAGCTGTGATGACTATGACTGATACCTAAAATGCTGTGAGTTAAGTTCCTACACAGTGTAAAGCAGTCCAGAGAGAGGCGTCATCACCACTTCACTTGTTTTCAATACTTAAAATGCCCTCAAGTGTTATTCTGTCCTAATCACAGTTGCTACGACAATATTACAATACTGGCAGTGGATCGACTACATTTAAGACATATTTTCCAGTGGCATATCAATGAGCTCTTGTTCCTTCAGTTGTGTACCACAAAATGACTCAACTTGTTCTGTGATATACTCAAACGTTTCTCATGAACATTTTTCATAGTTCTCATGTATTTTTAGTTTTGTGAAATTCACTGGTAATCATGACAACTGTTTCTGCTTCAGCTCTACTCTTTTGTCACTTTCTGGCACCACATTAGAATCTCTGGGCTTCCACTTCCCCAAACTTTTTGTGCATACAAGGGAGTCATATTTAAATTTTTTAATAAGCAGAAAAATAATTACATTATAAGAAGTGCTGTTTGCCAGCTAACTGATAAATGACAAGGGGAGGGGGAAAAAAAATAAAAGGCTGTATAGCAATGGAACAGAGAATAATTCTTCTGCTCTCTGCCATGTGAAAACTTCTTTACCATAAGGGTGACTGAGCACTGGCTCAGGTTGCCTAGAGAAGTCGTGGAATCTCCATCCTTGGAGGTATTCTAAAGCTACCTGGACATGGTCCTGGGCAACCAGCCCTAAGTGGCTCTGCTTGAGCAGAAGCAGGCAGACCAGATGACCTCCAGGGTTACCTTCCCACCTCAGCCATTCTGTAATTCCGTAAATGAAAATATATTCACCTCTACACACAACCCAACTCCAAACTAAAGAAAAAACTCCCATCAAAATGAAAATTAGTGTATTCAGCATAACTCTGTGATAAAATAGACCATACTTCTATAGCATTACAATACAGACCAATTTACATAATTTTAAATTGTGTAGCACTTCAATGTTGTAGTTGAATTTTGTTTCTCCTCTAGAAATATACTTAAGATACGTAAATGTGAGTTATGCAGGCAAAATCCATGGCCTCTGGAACCATTGCAAAGATTTATCTTGACAAAGCCTTAAGAAAACTCCCAGTTGCTAATCTGCCATGGCTTAACCCAGCTGGCAGTTAAAACAACCACACAGCCATTTGTTTACTCCCCCTCCACAGCAGAGGAAACCCCTCACTGAGAGGGTTGTCAAGCACTGGAACAGGCTGCCTGGGGGACTGCTTGAGTCACCATCCACAGAAGTATTGAGAGACATGTAGATGTGGTGCTTAGGGACATGGTTGAGTGGTTGGATGTGGCAGTGTTAGGTTAATCGTTGGACTCAATCTTAAAAGTCTTTTCCAACCTAAATTATTTTACGGTTCTGAGGGTTGTGTGACTGGGTCCTTAGTGACTTTAAAGAATGATGTTTAGGCATGTCACAAAAGTATTGATTTAGAAGTTTTATGTTTCTTTCTTTAGTATAGTTTGAGCTATTTTTATTTTGCTTGATTTACTATTTTAAATAAAAATTGAGATCTGGAGGATGCTCTGCGTCTGTATGAACTGATATTCCTGTTTTCTTCTGTTTTCTTTGCATGTGAACAACAGTAATGCACAGAATGGCTATGGTGCGTGCAGCCAAAAGGGAAAAGTAAGACATTTACCTTTGTTTATAAACACAAGGTACAATCACATTTTTAGAATGGTAAATTGTTACTATTTTAGCAGATGTATGACTGGCAGGAGAAGTAGCAATTATGAAAAAAAAAATTCTAGAAGATGAAATATGGGTAACAGCAAAGTAGAGTGACCGGTGAAATTAGGCTGGGAAAAAGGTGATAAAGAAAAAGAAATTATCACTGCAAGGCAAAAAAGCTCTTGGAGATAAGCAGTCATTTAATGAACCTTTCAAGTCAAGCAGTCTTACACATGTTGTGTGTTACTTTAAGCTTCTCAATGGTTTCTGTTAATTGCTGTGATCTGGACTAGTGCTGTTAAGCACTCACAGATTACTCAGCGCAGAATAAAGATTGCTTTTCAAGAAAATGCAGACCCACCCACGAAAAACACACTGCAGTGGCAGCATCACTGATGTTTTGAATAGTTCAGGAACAGATACAGAAAGGTATGGAGAGGGAGTCTGCAGTTGAGTCTGGTGACCTCTAGGCAGGGTCATGGTGCTGGGGCCAGGTTGGGGCCAAGCTGGGAGTCAGGATCAGGTCTGGTTAGGAGAACAAGGATCAGACATGGCTGAGCAGTGCCATGGGGATGGGCAGAGACCAGGCTGGGATGTTAGTGCACAGCTGGGCCTGGCTCGGTGGAGCCCATGGCCAGGTGGAGCTGTGGAATGCTGCAGCTACATCACTGGAGCAGGGGCTGATGGCCCCAGAGAGCTGACATGGGGTACTGAGCTGTGGGCAAGGCCAGCGGAGACTCAGGGAGACAGGTCAAGGCTTTTAGGACTGTTAAGTGCCCCCAGGGCCCTGACAAAGTATCTCTGTCCTCATACTTGACGGAAAATGTATCTGTTTGAATAGTCAACCTGAAGTTGCTGTCTGTTAATTTTTTAAGATTTAAATTGCAAAGTAGCGTCCTCATTATGAGTTTTTACAAAGGCAGCCACACAGATTCACAGAACAGCTGAGGTGGAAAGGGACTTTGGAGGTCCTTGGGTCCAGCCCCCTGCCTGGACAGGACCACCCAGAGCCAGCTGCCCAAGACTGTGTCCAGACACCTAATAACCAGAAGAGGATACTATACCTTTCTTGCCTCCAAATAAAAAAAATGGATGGGTTTTTTTTTTGCCTCAGGAATCCTGTGCTCACTAAAATAACTAACTGGGCTGTTTCAAGCCATAAGACAGCCCTCAGGCTGCATTTCAGGCACTGATTTTATTCACTGTCGCCTTTGTAATCTCTAATTGATACAGGTATTGATTTGCTGCTGTATATATGATTTTTTTTTCTCTGGAATATGTTATATTCCACATATATTTTTATTCTTTAAATTATTATCACAGCTGCTTTTATTATGTACATGCATTTTTAGGTGAAGACACCAGGCACTACTTTATTCTAAAGGCTGATAATTGCTCTCATAGTCAAGTTCCTTCAGAAAAAGTTTTTTCTCTGGTTATTTTAGACTGAGAAATTGTTCAGGTAGGTGATGTACCGTTAAGTCACACAGCTGCTGTGTCGTGTTTAGTTTTTGAGATACTGTGGGGTTTGTGTTTAGAAGTGCTGCAGTTAACATGGTTAAATTTTAGGTGAAAATCAGAGCAAGTGTATTTAGGGATGCTGGGGCAGTTTGGGTGCAGGTTAAGTGAAGTTTTGAGGTTTTGCAGGAAACAGCAGGGTGAGACTTCTGAGACGCTGAGGGGGTAGGTACTGCATGTGTTCACTTGGGGAGAAGTGTCAAGGGGGTGCTGGAGATGGGGTATGGCTGTTACAGGAGTCAAAGGGCAGTCATTGGCAAGATAGATTCCAGTTGGAGAATTTATTGCCAGCTGACATTTAATTACTGATGTGGGTATTAAGAAAGAAAATAAACATTGAAAGACTTGGCAAAAATACCTTTTATTTCATTTTCTGAGGCTTAACTTCACTCCAGATACCTCTCTCTCCATCTTCCTTGTCTCCCCTTGTTATGCTCTGTGGTGATGGGTGGCACAAGCCATTGGGGTCAGTGTGGAGGAGTTTTCTTCTGCTGCTCCTTGTTTCTTTTCTTTTGCTGCTTCCTTCTTACATTTTTCCTCTGCTCCATGTTGGCCTTATCCATGGGACTGCAGTGCATTGTTGGCTCATGTTAATCTTGTCCATTAGAGAATTCCCTGGCCCTTCCCTGCAAAGCTGTCTTCTAGCTGGTTGGCTGCCAGTGTGTACAGATGAGTAGAGCTAATTGTTCCCTGATACAGGACTTCACATTCTCTTTTTTTGAACATCATGGGTTCTTTACCTTTTTCTTCAGCCTGTTGAGGTCTTTCTGAATGGTAGCCCAATGATCTTGGATATCAACAACTCCTCCTGATTTTATGTTGTATGTGAACTTGCTGAGGCTGCACCTGTGTCCCATCATCCAGATCATTAATGAAGCGGTTGAACAGTATTAGAATCATAGAATGCTTTGGGTTGGAAGGGACCTCAAAGCCCATCTAATTCCAACCTCCCTGCAATGGCCAGGGACACCCCTCGCTAGATCAGCCTCCCCAAAGCCTCATCCAACCTGGCCTTGAACGCTGCCAGGGATGGGGCTTCCACAACCTCTTTGGGCAACCCTTGTAGTAAAGAATTTCTTCCCAGCATCTAATCTAAACCTATGTTCTTTCAGCTTGAAGCCATTACCCCTTGTACTGTCACTACATTCCCTGGTGAACAGTCCCACTCCCACTTTCCTCTAGGATCCTTTAGTTACCCCCTAGTAACTTCCCACCACCTGGACTTCGTGCCAATGATCAAAACCCTCTGATCAACTCTGGCAATTCACAGAATCACTGAATGGCTGAGGTGGGAAAGGACCTCTGGAGGTCATCAGGTCCAATCCTCCTGCTCAAGTAAGGCCATCTAGAGCTGGTTGCCCAGTACCGTGTCCAGATGACTCTTGTAAATCTCTAAGAAGGGAGATTCCACAACCTCCCTAGGCAACCCATTTCAGTGCTCACTCATCCTCACAGTGAGAAAATGTGTTTCCTGATGTTCAGAGGGAACCTCCTGTGTGTCAGTCTGTGCCTATCGCCTCTGGTCCTGGTACTGGGCACCACTGAAAAGAGCCTGACTCCCATCTTCTTTAGAGTCCCCCTGTATGTGTGTGTATACTCTGATGAGATCATAGAATTGCAGAATTTTAGGGGTTGGAAGGGACCTCCAGAGATCATCAATCCAACTCCCCTGCCAAAGCAAGTTCCCTAGGACAGGTCACACAAGTAGGCATCCAGATGGGTCTTGAATATCTCCAGAGAAGGAGACTCCACAACCCCTCTGGGCAGCCTGTCCCAGGGCTCTGTCACCTTCACCATGAAGAAGCAGTTCTGCATATTGGAGCAGAACTTACAGTGCTCCAACTTGAGGCCACTATCCCTTGTCCTGTCCCCACAGACCACTGAAAAAAGGGTGACCATTTCTCTTTGTGTCCCACACTTCAGATATTCATAAACATTAATAAGATCCCCTCTCGGTCTTCTTTTCTCAAGGCTGAACAGTGCCAGCTCACTCAGCCTTTCCTTGTAGGGAAGATGCTCCAGGCCCTTAATCATCTTTGTGGCCCTCTGCTGGACTCTTCCCAGAAGAAAGGATCTTCCCCCCTTCCCAGTCCACACCTTCTTTTCTTCAGGCTATAGAGTTTCAGCCTAGTCTAAACAGTCCTAGATATGTATAGTAATGATTCAAGATAAAGACCCAAATGTGTCATGGTATGCAAATCTGCGGTAACTTGCTGGGGCAGCAGATCTTACAACTGTGCTACTGTTGTACATGAACTCCTTTGTAAAGTAGAAATAAAATTTTATTTATTGTAGGTATTTGAAAAATAATGGATAAATATTGCGAAAACTTTTTTACTCTAACAAATTCTGTTGTCTGAGAAGGGAAAAATACTTCCAGCTTACCATGGCAGCAAATTTGTTTCTTTTTTCTGTGGAAGGTACTTTGTGGAAATGCCACAAGGTATTTTTGAGATGAAGTGAGCAAGGAAGCATGAGTTACAAAGGCCTATGAAAACATAACAGCTGCCAAACTCCACCCTCCCCCAACCCACCTATGTTGATTTGAGGGTTAGTGGTATGCAGGTGTGTAAATGGAGCTAATAGCTGGTATGAACCCAGAAGGGCATGCAGTGGAATGACTTCATGGTGCTTACATAACAAATTAGTGGTGCACTCCAGATTCAGTTCTTAGTTTACTGCTTCCTGGCCGGTGTGCCATGTGTCTTCGCCAGTATAGTGAAACTTTTAAAAAACATTTTCTTAAATTGCGATTTCATGTTGTTGACAGAATGTGTTTGTGTGCTGTTGAGCTGCACAAACATTTCTGCAGTTCCTCCCAGCTTTCACGGACCACCTGTACAGGAAACTTTCTAGATTCCAAACAATGTCATAGCAGCTAAGTGGGAATTCTTACTGTGGAAAATAAAAACGCTACTTCCACAGGAAATTCCCCATCATCCATTCCCATGGCTGCCTTACAGCACTTATTGCTACACAGCCTTTATGGATGGCCATAAATGGTTGCTGTTCCAAACCGAAGTTTTATTCAAATTACTGATTTTTCAGCACTCATAAATCAGTGTGCTGTCACTGGCCGGCACGTTTATATCCTGCCTCTAGTAAGCTTTTGTCTCTGAGCGGCATTATACCGCTGCTGACCTTTAACACTTCTGTTAGCCATAGAATGATGCTAAACTTAGCTAATAACCAAGAGGAGATTAATATTGAGACACTGCTTGGCTCTCTTTCAGGTTGTATTGCTTCTTGGCAGAATAAACGTGTTTTAAAATCAGCAGAGTCAGCAAGTCCTGCATTCGCTCCATGAGGAGAAGTTATTCAGTGACGGATGTCACACTGGACTGAGTATAAGAACAAGAGTTTAGCCAGCAGATTGAGGGAAGTCATTCTTCCCCTGTGTGCAGCACTTCAGAGACTGCTGCTGGAGCACTGTACCCATTTATGGGCTCCCCAGTACCAAAGAGACACTGATATATTGGAATGAGCCCAGCAGAGAGCCAACAGGAAGCTTATACGGCGGGACAACATGATATATGAGGAGGGGTTGAGGAAACCACATGGGTTTGTTCAACCTTTAGTAGAGCAGGTGGTGGTGGTGCTGCTCTCTAGCTCTCTAAGCAGCAAGGTCTACAGATATGTAGCCAGAATCTTCTCAAATTCATACAGTGGAAGGATGATGGGCAACAGCCACAAGTTGTAACATGGAAAATACTGACTCTATAAGGGAAAGAAACCCCACAGGAACAGTGAAATACTGGAGCAGTTTGCCCAGAGTAGTAGATATTAAAAACTTGATTGCATAACCTGCTTGAACTGTACTTTCTTTGAGTAGGATGTATGATCTACAAGTGCTCCAGAGGTCACTTCCACCTGTATGATTGGTTATATGTTACTGTAACAGTTCTTGTACTTCCTTCTATACTCCTGGTATAGGGACTGGGCAAAAGGGATTTTAGAGCTGTAGATAAAAACAAGCAAGTTAGAGGAAACCTGTCTCTCTTACTTGGCTAGATCCAGAGCTGGTTATTATCCAGTCCCATGGTGCATGGAAAAGAGATAGAATCTCAGTGTTTAGATTTAGCTGGCCAAAGTATTTCTTAAACGCTTGTATTATTAGTTGTAAAAAATTAAATTTTGTCATAGTCTCAAAGGGCTGCAATTACCTTGTCCCAAAACGAAGGACTGTTGTTTTCTTAACCAGTTTCTGCCTGAAGTGCAAGGGCTGTTGCTTTGACTATCCTTCTTCCATTATGACTAACAATATTACCATGTTGGTACACGATTTTTTTTTAATCCCAATTTTATCAGGTAACAGCACAGGCCTTTTTCTCTTAAAAGAAAGGTAAGAGAGTAAGCGCCGACTAGATCCCAGTCATGTTGTTTAACGCCTGAGTGGTAGTCACTTGCACCAAGATCAGGCAAAAGCCTACATAGAAGAGTTTTCTAAAAAAATAAACACAGTAGTCTCAGAAGTGTGTTGGGAGTGCAGAAAACTGGGGAAAAGTGGAAAAACTTATGGTTTTGTGTATCAGTGGCTTTGAAGGAACATAGAATCATAGAATGTGTTAGGTTGGAAGGGGCCTTTAAAGTCCAAGCCCCCTGCAGTAATCAGGGACATCTCTACTAGGTCAGGTTGCTCAGAGCCCCATCAAGCCTGACACTGAATATATCCATGATGGGGTCTCCTCTACCTCTCTGGGCAACTTGTGCCAGAGATCTACCACCCTCATATTGAAAAACTCTTTTCTAACATCTAACCTAAATCTACCTTTTTCTAATTTAAAACCATTATCCCTTCATCCCTTGTGAACAGTTCTTCCCCAGCTTTCTTACAGGCACCTTTAAGGTACTGAAAGACTGCTATAAGGTTTCCCTGGAGCCTCCTCCAAACTGAACAACCCCAACTTTCTCAGCCTATCTTGAGGTGCTCCAGCCCTTTGATAGTTTTTGTGGCCCTCCTCTGGATGTGTTCCAACAGGTCCATGTCCTTCTTGTGTTGAGGGCTCCAAAGCTGGACACATTATTCCAGGTGAGGTCTCACCAGAGCAGAGTAGAGGGGCAGAATCACCTGCTGGCCACACTTCTTTTGATGCAGCCCAGGATGCGGTTGGCCTTCTGGGCTGCAGATGCATATTGCTGGCTCATCTTTGGCTTTTCATCCATGTGTACCCCCAAGACAAGTTCCTCAGAGCTGATTTCCAGCACATGATCTCCTAGACTGTACTGATAATGAGGATTTTCCTAACCTAGGTGCAGGACCCTGCACTTGGCTTTGTTGAACCTCATGAGGTTCACCTGAGCCCACATTTCCAGCCTGTCCAAGGAGGACAGCTGTGATTATTGATAGGCTGAGATCCTTCTACCCCCAATATGACCTGGATTTGTAGTGACACATACAAACAAACTGTGGGGTAAAAAGTGAAGAAACTTTGGAGTTTGGTCAGTATGACTAGATCTAGATGTTTATGTTAAACTCAGGTAGAAGTTAGCATAAAATGGAATATTTTGTCTTTCTACTGTATAAAATTTGGTTCGTATTTATACCTTAGATCTTAATTTTTGCAAGTAAATTGAAGTTTTTAAAGTGATATATCAAAATGTTTGTGTTATGGAAACAAAGTCCTGGCAGACAGAGGAGCTGAATGAAGAAGTTTGGCTTTTTTTTAAAAAAAAAAACTATACAGCCTTGTTCAATTGGTCTTGCTGAAAGAAATTTGTTCTGGTATAGTTGACATTTTATAGCTCACTAGGGGCAAATGATATGAATTTATTGATAATGTAATATATGTTATTATGATAGGTAGAAGTGAAAGGGAAGGTTGAAGAGAAAGTGACTCAGAGGAAATTATTGTGCTTTATTTAAGTATTGTACAAACATTTAATATCAATGTGTAACCCTTTTATGATTGAAGAACAAAGTATATTTATGAAGGAATCTGTGTGTTGTTTAGTTCATAGAATTTTTGACAGTGATTTTCTCTTTTGTTTCTAACATTTTCTGTCCAAGCTTCTCAGAGAAGAAAAGTCTATTAGGAACACCATGTGAAATAGCAACATTTCTGCCTCCCAATAACTGCTACAAGTCCAGCGTTTGTTCTTTTTCACATACACAGTTAAAATAAATGGGTGATAGTTCAAGTAGTGTTAGGCTGCTAGTCCATATTTCATTTGAGTCTTTAATGGTCAGTGAAATTAATGGAATTATGGTGATTTATGTCAGCTGATGATATAACCTTGTGTCATGTTGTTTCGTGGTTAAAGCACGTGGCTTGGACTGCAGAGACTAGGCTTGTTCCCTGTTTGGACAATTGAACAGAGACTATCAGGACATGCAAACTGTAATTTGTAAAATAGCTTGCTATAAAGAAGTAAGTTGCCACAGTGGTAAACATGCCGTTCAGATTTTTAAAGAACCTGCTTTTACACATGGAATGGTTTCAGTCCTCCATACAAAAACCTTCTACCAAACGAATGCTGTAATCCTGCACTGTACTTGGTTATGCTTTTTGGGCATTTCTAGCCTTACTCTGCTTTTCTGGTAATAATCTCTAATAGAAAAAAAAAAAAGATTTTTAAAGGATTCATTTTGGCAGAAGCTTCATCTTCTGACAGTACCAATCCTACCTAAAGAAGAACATATTTAGATTTCTCTGTAGAAGTTATCATTCTTTCAGTTCCTTAATAAAGAAAGTGCGTCAAACATAATAAAATTCAAATTAATTTTTCAGTTTAGTTTAAAGTTTATCTTTTCTTCATTGGCAGGTCTTGCAAGAACCCCTAATTCAGAACGGTTTCAAAATACTCCTCTCTCTGATGATGTGTTCTCCGAAGGGTTGGAAACATGAAATATCAGCTTTGGGTATCATCAGTGTTAAAACCTCTGGAGTATAATGGCAGTTTGGTCTGCACTTTCAACTTTAACTGGTGAACTCAGTATCTCTCTCAGCTGTTTTTTATTATCTATGCATGTTGTTGCGGGGCAAAAGAAACTAGGAGAAAAAAGAGAAGCTCAGCTGCCATTTACCTTATAGCACATCATAACTTGAACAGTCTGTATTTACTCTTGCTTTGGCAGAGACAAAGAGATATAGTACAAGTATCAGTTACTTAAAGCAGAATGGAAATCCTGAGGCTGGTCAAATGCTGTTTCGTTTATGCCCATGTTACCAATGTGCTTTTTGTTCTGGTTACAAGTATGTATAGCTTGCTTCTGGACATCTGCTTGATGTTACCTCTCCTTGCCTGCTCCCCACTCTCCCACTCAAACACATTTGCGACATAAATAATTTCCGACAAAGTAGGAATTGAGGGTTTTCTTTTTATTTGTGTGGTTTGTTTTGTTTTGTTTGGTTGTTTTTTTTTTAATTGGGCTTTTATTTGATTGATACTTAAGGCTCCTGTAAGACTTCATCCAGCAATTAAACTATTACAATTTTATATCTCGCTTTAACCACTCATGCTGGAAACCTATTGATGAGTTACTGTCTTCTGATTAACTATAAACAAACAAACATGCTATTGTCTTTGGAGAACTCACTGTACCTCAATTATTGTTTCTCCTGAAAGCTCATAATTAGGTTCTTATTATTACAAGATTGATTTTCTTTTTACCTTAAAGTAAACTCAATGGAAATTCATTACACATTTCTTTATATCGAGTTTTGTTTTCCTTTGTCATCCAACAGTCAAAGAAGTGGTTATTTTTCTGTCACTGTTTTGAGATTAAGCCCTGCTCCTCACTCTCTGGTTTGTTTTTCTGCAGAACTCCATTGAGCAGATCAAAAAGGTGCTTTAATTGATCAGGTATGGTTTCTTTCCCATGAAGAATCTACAGTGACAAAAACCTGGCTAGCAATATGGAAGACCTCACATTCTCTGTTGTTAATTTGTTTTATTTCTCACTAAGATGTGGGAGGTTTTTTGAGATTACTGTCATAAATGACATTCAGCTTACTCCAGTTCACATGGTTTAGAATTAATTTTGATTCAGTTTCCTATCAGCTTTTATAAAAGTTACTAAATGCCTTGTGTGAAGATACTATAATCAGATGTTCTCTTTAAACAGAGGTGGGGTAATTGTCCACAGCTGTCCATTGTGTTCTTCTGTTTAGGTACTACAAAAGGTGATGGTTTAGTTTAGGTAACTTACATCAAGGTACACTAAGCTAGTGTTGAACCTCACAGAGACCATTTTCACTTTGTCATGCTGGTTTTGTGTAAGGTCTGTTTCTTCCTCAGCTGATAAGAGTTTCCTGAGGAGACCTTGCCATGCATTTGTGTTAGCTGATGCTCTTTCAATACCGATTTAAATTAAAAATGTATGTGAACTAATGGTGTTCCTGACTTGAGGTTCTGGAGATGTACTAGCTCATGCTTGATAGCCTTCTCAAATAAACCCATCTGTAGTGAGCACTTGCTGTTACAAGACTCTGATGCCTTCTTGCTGCAGGATTTCTTAAAAGTACAGTTGATTCTCATGGGGAAAATCAAATGCACTCCTTTAAGTGAACTACAAGTCATCCCTTTTCTTAACAGTTATATCATGTTAGATTTATTTTTGAATAAACCAGGTTTGGATCATGCAGCAGTTCTTTACATGCTCAGTAAAGCTGAATGTTAAGGTTTTGTTTGCTGCAAACATTTGCTGTGTCCCTTGTGCTGCTGGGAATAAAATGGCTGGAAGCCGTGCAGCTAGATATGCACCACTATTAGAGGCTTCTGAAAAAAACGTGTTGTGAGAGTGTGGAAAGTAATATTGTGGCAGTTTGGGGTTAAAAGGTCTGGTTCCTTGAGGGGGGACACCAGCTGGTCTTCAGAATACCTGCTGAAATCTTTTGATTACATGAGCTCACTGTCAATGTTATGTTGATACTACATTGCCTCCACAACTTAAAGTGCTTGGGACCAGTTAAATGTTGTTGTGGTTCAAGTACCTCCATCTGCCTTCAAAAATGCCATAAAGGAAGATTACAGAATTGATTCTTTTGGTCCATCCTGTACAAATAATGACTTCTCTTTAAAACCTGTGACTGCAAAGCTGGTCTTGTGTAAACTCTGTGGTGAATGAGCACACAGCAAAGTGTCAAAAGGGAGCTCCTTGATTTAATCACCCTCAAACACTTACTTCATAGCAGTTTACAGCTAGTCTAGTACTTATTAACCTTTTCATTGCTCAGTATGGTATTAAAATCACTTGTAAACAAACTGGTTTTTTTCCAGTGAACATTTTTAGTGTTGTTCATTGATCATGTTTCTTGGATGGGTGTCTGAAGAATTTTTTATGTGGTTTTGTTGTTTGGTTTTTTAAAATTTCTGTGAAATTCTGGTAGTGAAGATTGCAACAGGAAAATAGCTAGTGCTAGCTTTGATAGCCATTTCTGCATTGCACAGACCGCTAAGCTTAGAATGAGAGAAATAACTGCATTATCAGTATCACCTGGAGAAAAGGGACCCCCAGTACAGTTTTCTACAAGGAGTAGAAATGGCTGGTTTATGTTAGTCTGTCCCTGTTTTTCTTACTTGAGGAAGGGTAACCTAGGAGAGAGAAAAGCCTTCAGTGGTGGCAAGCAGCCCGCAAAGTAAGCTGTCCTATGTGGTGTTACAGCTTCAGAAAAGTATTTCAGTTTTCTCTGAAATTAAGACAATTTGAAATTCCCAGCTGGACTGAAGAGTCCTTCACAGTGCTGTGATACAAGATAACATGTCCTCCTGAATGTTTGATTTCATTCACATGAGATACTGGAGCTGTCTTACACTGATAGCCATTGTTCAGTAGCAACACAGAAGCACATCCATGTGGTTTTCCCATAGACAATGCAAGTGTCATGGCAGATCGTTGAAGTTTAATTATTAGATCTGTCATACATAAGGGGTTTAATATCTAGAAACACGTGCCAGGTCATCAGATAGGACTACAAAGATGAATAAGGGAATGGAAGATCTTACATATGAGAAGGGGCTGAGAAAGCTTAATGGGATAGAATGAAAGGGGAGCCAGACTCTTCTCGGTAGTGCCTGCTGACAGGACAAGAGGAAATGGGCACACATTAAAGCCCATGAACTTCTGTTTGATCACAAGGCAAGGATTTTTTGTTTTCCTTTTTTTTTGGTTTTTGTTTTGTTTTGTTTTTTACTGTAGAACATTAGTCAAACACTGGCACTGGTTTCCCAGAGAGGCTGTGGAGTCTCTGTCTGTGCAAATACTCAAAACCTGGCTGGACAGCCTGTCCTGTTGCCTTGGGCAGAATGCTGTAGGTGACCCTGCTTGACAGGAGGGTTGATCTTGAGAGGTCCTATCCATTCTCAGTGATGTGGGTTTGTGAATAGGACAAAAGTTGTGTGGTGCCATATTTTTTCAACAGGACTCTATTTATTCAAACCTGGGCCTGAAGTACTCTTGGAATAAAATAGTTCTTGTTGCTTTCCAAAGTTAGAGCATCCTATGGGGACAATATGGGTTTTGCAGTTTCTCCAAACCTGTGGCTTTTTTCATAGGGAGCAAGAATTGCTGTCTTTCACATGCTGACATATTCAATACACTTTTACATGACTTGTTTCTGTATTTAAGACAGGTAGTACTATCTAATAGTCAAGTTCCCTGATACATCACAGTGTAAAATCTGCTCTTTAGTTGCTTATTTTTTCTTTTAGGCTGAAATTTTTCATCTTCTGTATATGCTCTACCTTTCTTTTGTTTTATACTTTATTTCCCCCCTAATTTTGGTGTAGTGAAAACTACAATTGCAGCAATTCAGCTTTTTCCTGAATCTGGGGGAAAAGAGTAATTTGTCCTTGTCTTTAGTACTTCAAGTAGGTTGTCAGGAAAATTGGCTAAGCTTGTATGCACGTATGTTTTTCATAGATTGTGTCTGGTACTTAGAACTACTTTTCCTATCATTGCACATCTGTTGTGGGCTTTGCTGGGTTCAGTGGCCTTAAGTGAGTCATAAAAACCTCTTCTATGCTGTCAGTAATGCTTTTGCTGGCCCAAATCGCTGGAGTTGCCTGCCTGAATGAAGAAGCAAGAGTCAGTTGTGTGAGGGCAGCAGGAGTGTAAACAGAGACAAGAATCACTTCATCTTTAAGGTCTCCTGGCATAAGATGATGACCGTGTGAAGGGAAGGGATTCTTACTGCTATAGATGATGGGGAAGTAAAAGTAAGCTGGTCTTCTTGCTTCTTTTAGCCTTCACCTTGGTCTGTGAGTGTGCATATGGGTTGTGACAACTAAAGGCATGTGGCTGAAGCCAATAGCAAAGGGGAATCCTGAAATCAGAAACTGTAGCAGTCCCTTTTTTCTGCTCTCCTAAAAGAAAGGGTGCTGGCTCACAGAACGTGTAACTACTTGGCGGCATCTGGCCATGCCTGCCTGAGAAAGGGCATCCACATGCATTCAGGAGCAGGAAAGCTATAGTTTGGTGTTCTGGTCCAGTGTCCTTGGATCCCCCAGTGCTGTTTATTGCTGAGGAAACGTCATCATAGGGTTCAATGGATCAGTTACCCCCCCACCACCCTTGGTGCTAGTCTAAGCAAGTGTGAAGCCCTTAACCTCCTCCATAGGATCAGGGCAGATACCACTTTTGGTTCCGTGCCTCACCAGTGAAATCCACCTGAGACGGTGAAGTTTTGAGCTAATCATCAGACATATCATCTATTTTAGACAGCTTTTCTATGGAAATGAGCTTCAGTGATTGAACTGTGTTGGTTTTTCTGCCCCAGTCTGTTTTCAACCCATCAGTCCATTCGAAACAGATTTGTCAGGGGATTTGATCGTTAAAAACATGAAGTTCTGATTTTCATGAAAATTAGCGTCTGCTTTTGGAATGGACTAGTGTCCCATCAAAGAAAGAGCTACAGGGAGGTCAGTAGGCAAGCTCGCAGGCTAGTCTGCCCATGCATAAATGGCCAAGCAGGATACGTGTAGCAGAACTGGTCCCACCTTCTTGCTTAGGTTTTACTTGAGGGAGCTGTGTGTTTGGGAAGGGGCGGATGAAGGGACATAGGACTCATTAAAGAAACAGGCTTTTTTATTTCTGCTCTTTCAGAAACATCTTGTGGGAACTGTATTTTCAATTTCCTAGAAGATGTCTGAAGCGGACAGCTCAATGATGTCTAGTTACCAAAACACAAATGACTTTGCTTATTTTCTCCCAGTAAGGGCTCTTCTCACTGCCTCAGTTTGTCCTGCAGCTGTAAAAGAGTTTTACACTCTGGATTTCAATTTATTCCTTCCTTATAGGATGTTGCAGGTTTAGAAAGATATGGAATCTTTAGGTTGAAGACCTGGATTTTCTTTCCAGTCACAGATCAAAGAGCTAACCAGAGAAATCTCTAGCTTTCAACAGTGGTCTCAAAATTCCCATAGTAATGCCCTAACATTTTCAAGAAGCTGGTTCCTCTTGTATAAGTAGCTATATAGTACTTTTTGGGTTTTTTCTTTTTGCCAACTGTTTGTAAAGGTTACTGAATTCCTTTTTTACCCTTTTAGTGTATCATGCAAATCTGAACTTCCTCTGCAGACAGGAAAACTGGGGGGGTTTATAGCATCTCACTTCAATAAACAAACCAACCTTGGAAAAAACCCCAATCTTGGCAAAACTTTGTCGTTCCTACTGTAGAATGTACCATTTGTACCTGCTTAGTACACATGTGTGTGTGTTCAGAAGGGTATCAAAGCACCTCTCCGTAACGCACATCAGTCGCGATACACGTCGTGATGTACGCCTCGTGGGAAGGTGTGGAAGGAGAAGTTGGAATGGCTCTTTTGTTGACGATTAAACCAAAACAAAAACAACTGCTGGTTCCCTGGCCGGCCAGCTTGCTGGGACATTTTTATAATTCTTGTGCTCTGTTGTTGGAGATCTCCAATTAGCCTCAAACCGGAGCTCGCAGCTTGTGTGTGAAACAGGCAGCTGCTGGCACGCAATCTTCCCTGAAGTTGTTTCCTTTCCTTTTTCCTGAGATTTAGCGAAGGGGGGGGGGGGGGAAGGGGGGGGGGGAGGAAGGGGGTTGGAGTCACATGGATACAAAGCTTTTGATTAATGTCCAAGTCTGTGCTGCTGCGGAGGCTTTCCACCCTCTCAGCTAACAGGGCGAGCTGGGAACCAGTGACCGCTCGTTTCCTTCAGGCTGTGTCCCCTTCCTGACGGGAAAGGAGAACGCACCGGGGTGGCTCCTCGCCTCCGGACCTCGGGCCGCTGCTGGAGCTGGGTGAGAAGAGGCTGGAGCTGCTGTGAGGCTGGGGATCGGCCGGACCCCGGTCCCGCTATGTAACTTAGCGGGGTCTTTTGTTGTCCTTGTCCGCAGTGCCGCCGGGGCGCTCAGGCAGTGCTGCCTGCAGCCGGGAAAGGCGCCGGGCTGGGAGCACCGCTCCTCCTCGCTGCACCATGACAGAGGAAAGCAAAGGGGAAGGCAAAGGGGAAAGCGGGAAGGATTTGGAGAAGCAGCTTCGTCTGCGCGTCTGCGTCCTCAACGAGCTGCTCAAGACCGAGCGGGACTACGTGGGCACGCTGGAGTTCCTGGTGTCGGTGAGCAGAGGGGTGCTGAGCGGGAGGGGCGTCGTCTCTCCTCGCCCGCCGTCCCCGCGGGGCCGCGCTCACCCGGCTCCGGAGAGCCGGCGCCCACCGCGGGGCGCGGGGCGGGCTGCCGGCGGCAGGACGGCGGCACTCGCAGCCAAGAGCGGGTTTTCCGCCCCGAGCGCCCTTGCTCAGAAGGGAGGGAGAGTAACAGGTTTTGAAATGGCTGGAGACGCGTTGTATCTTTCCCCCTGCTCCCCAGCCGCCCTCCTCAGAGACCCTGCACCGGTGAACTCACTTCATCACGGTTGATCTCACTTCTCGGGGCACGGAGGCGAAGGGGGGGTAACGTGTTTGGGTTGAGGTCTGCGTTGGGTGTGGGAGCTTGCGGTCCTTACAGGGCCCCGCAGTTCCACTACTTGCCATACCCCGTGAAACACGGCGGTGCAGAGGGGTAAGGGGTGGACGCAGGGGGTGCTGGTGTGCAGCAGCTGCTTGGCATTAAAGCCACATGTGGCATTCACTCCTGTCTTGTGACACAGGGTCAGCTGGGAAGGTAGCGCGTTCTGGGGAAGGCTGTGTTGCAGCACTTCTAGCTTCCCTCTACGTCTATCGCTGCTGATAGGATTACTTGTGCCGGGTAATACCCTAATCAGAAAGCCAGGACTGTTCAGTCTCTCAAAGCCAAAGGGACAAATTACTACAGAGTGGACAGTGTTTAATTTCCTCACGGTACCTGTAGCATCGCTGCTGAGATACATATGTCCAAATCAGCTGCTTAGGTTTGCAAAAGATTTCACAGTAGCCCCTTCTTACTTTTCTCTCCTCTCCTGTCCTGTTGAAGAGGGGAAATCCTTCAAACTGCAAACTTCCTGCCCTGCTGCCTTGAGATCTGTGAACTTTCTGCTTATTATCATGAAAGAGGAAATTCTCAACTTGGCTGTGACAGGGAGAATAAAAGCACGGACACTGGAGTGAAATAAGATATATGGAGTAGCTTATTTTCTCCATATGTTTGTCCTCAGCAGAACCATGAAAAATGGTAAATGGTCCAGTGTGTTTTCTTCTTCTTTTTTTTTTTTTTTTAAAGAGTTTAACATGCATGTTTGAGACAGTGGCTGTGCGATTGTGTTTTACTTGCTTCCATTTAACAGTCAGATTTTATCTATTGTAAAAAAGATATCTCTCCTAAGGGAATGTTTTTCAATACTTTATCGTAAGCCTCAAATCTGGTGTATGTCAGAGTCTTAGATAATTTCACAAATTTAAAGAACTGGTAATATCCTTCACCCCTATGATTTAAGGCATAACAGACATTGTTGTTCAATCAGTTATTGCTCAGCTCCTTCTTAAGAGCAGACTCTGTACATATTTCAAGTTGTATTCTAGTACTGAATTCAGTAATAAGTCTTTTTGCAGTTTGGGTTGAGGTAATCCAAATAAATCATATGGAGAAAGGGAAGAGCACTGGAGTTAAATACCTGGTTCTGCATCAAAGTTTTTGTATTTGTTAATGGTTGTGAACTGGGTTCAGGTGATGGTTCAGAGACATAAATGCTTCACAGGGAAATATAATTTGTTTTAATTGTACCTCAGCCTTGATTTGAGGAAACAACTTCTGAGCTTCCCTTTGGCCTACCTGCTAGGACTGCTGTGGAGAAAAACTGTGGTGGTGGATTTATGAGGGCCATGGGCCTAGGGACAGTATGGAGACCATTACATTTATTTCACAAAGGCAATCAAAACCATCATTGTACTTGTTCCTATGATTACTTTTTTATCAGGAGGCTATAACCTCTCATTTAGGTGTCCTATGCTTATGGTTCCCTTTCTTTTTCATAATACCATTATCAGTCCCAGGACTAGCTCTTCTGGGAGACACCATTCCAGTTTACTCTGTTTCACATCATGAGGTGGTCTTGGGGCACACAGCCTGGGTTCCTTTTGAATGGAACGGAACTTGGAGGTTTTCTGTAGGAGCACATTGGCTGCCAGTGAGCGTGCAGTTCCTGAGACTAGACTAGAGCTAATCTAAAGTAAACCTCACCAACCAAAATCATGAGGTCCCAGCACTGACTATTTCATTGACTAAACCCTATGCTATTTTCTAGGACATCTTGTTAAAGTAGAGGGAGCCTGAAGGGTTAAAGGTCCAATAAAAGTTAAGAGTTAGGCTTTCGGGTCACCTCATCACCTTCAGTGGAGCTCTCTGTGATAGAAACCATGTTTCATTTGTGACTGAGAAGCTGAAGCCATTCGTAGTCTTCTCAAGGGTTTGCATGGAGTACCTGCATTGTTCACTGTAGTTAATAGGAACAGAGTATTCTGTTAGGAAAACAAACCAACAACCCTGTGGTTTCAGGCATAGAGCCTGCTGCTTCTCCAAGGTTACAGAATGTAATCTCTTATCATGTCTATTATTCATATGGAAGAGGATATCAGCTCTTGGGTAGTAGTGATGGGCACAAGACCTAACTTTTTACCCATTTGGATGATTTCCAGTTTGTGTATATGCTCTGTTGAGGAGGCAGTTTAATTACAGAAAAAATCAGTCTTCTTCAATCAATTGTTCTTGTGTAGGAAAGGGGCAGTGTGTAAGTGGGATTTGTGTGGAAGTGTAGTGCACATCATGCCACGCCTAACTCATCGTCCCGAATACTTCATGATATCTTGCAAAGTCAATAGGTTATGTCTACAAGCACTTTGGCAGGCACAAGGGAGAGCGTATAATACAAACAAGCGTGAAAGTAAAGCGTGGGACTGGAAGAGGAAACCCCAGTTACTGATGCGGTTGTGTTGGGGAAAAGGGGCTTTGCCTGGTACACCTTGTTGCTGGCTGCAGAAATGAAGAGATTACGAGGAGGACGTGACCTTGCTGGTGTGTGTCAACATGGGAAATGTTCTGCTGGTTTCCCGACACTGGCAACATGTATATTAGATGTTAGATTTATTTAGGTTCTTCAGTTTACATTGGCATTAAAGAGCTCATTGAGGACAAATTTCTGTATGGTTATTTAATGTATATTTGTTCCCCGACTCGCCTGCAATTCTCCATTCTACAGAAAACTACAAATGGAGTTTTCCATGAACTACAATATGAATTGTCTATTACAAACTATTGATAGCTTACTGGCTAAATTAGGAGTTAGTATATTTTTCCTGCTGGGTGATCTCTGTGGTGATAATATCATCTCCTATGGCAAAATCTTTGTTTTCTAGTAAAAGATACATGAAAGGATAGAGGAGACTTTCTCTTTTCTTTTTTTTTTTTTTTTTTTTTTTTTTACAAAAATGTACTTTCTGGAGGGGAGAAACAGCAAACATTGGTGAATATTTACTCTGTCTAAAATAATTAGGCGTCATGCAACTGTGTAACTGAATAGTTAATATTACTTTTAAGTGTTCATGGTAAAGATTTTTTAAAAAAATAAATTATGACTTTATCAATATGTACCTTACCTATTTCATTCTTTACAGCAGATGGCAAAGTGTGTATATTTGCTATGCTCTGTGTAACATTTCCTATTTAGTCTATAAGCACAATTAGCTAGCTAGCGTAAAATCACATAAACTTTTTCAAGATTTTCATTGGTCCATGATTTTATGCTGGGGAATGTATTTGATTTAATGAATATTTTCAAAAACATTTTTTCTTAAATTTCTTAATGTCTTTATATAAGTTTTCATTTACTATATAAATCAGGATATTCACCTGAACTCTCAACATACACCAGTAGTAAAGAGACCAGTAAAACTGTGAATAGAAGTTGGTGAGAAATTAAAAAGCATTTAATAGTAAAGAGTTGCCAAAAAATGGCTGATCTAATTTGTCACCTTGTAACTTGGCATAAGGCTTAGTTTTTATGATTGTGCTTTATGCTGTTTGGCCAGTAAAGGTAAACCAAACTGTGAAGGGATTCAGGACATGGATAAACTGCAGGGAACTAGGATAGGTACAATAGTAGGTAAATATATGTATATAAAATTATATAAATGTGTATAGATATTTTTGAGAAATAAATTTTACTTTGCAATAGAAATTGGAAATGTAATAGATCCACTACAGTTAGTACTTCAGGGGATATCCGTTGAAGTAGAGTTTATTTTTCTGTGACAGGGATTGTTTTTCTGCTGCAGTTCTGTGTTCTGGCAAATTGTATGTTGATGGGAATAGAAGCAGATGTTGGCATTTTTGTAAACCTTCCAAAACCCCACAGCCTCAGCTGGGGTGACTAGTAAGGTCCTCAAGCAGCTGGGGGAACCCACATCACCCCTAGTTTATTATGTAGACCATGGTATGGTTTACAGAGCCTCTTCTGTGAATATATATACATTTCTGCCAGTTATCTCTCAAACCTCAGTTTAGTTCCATTAGATCCTACTGCACTATCTCCTCCCTTCTCGTCTGCTTGCACTAAAGTGAAAGAAGAGTTTGTTTTCTTTAAGCTTGTGCCCTGCTAAGAGAAGCTGAATCCTTGCTTTTCAATGGGAGTAAAGAGGTTTTGTTCTTTGAGGTTTATTGCCCAGCCTTCTCAATGGCAGCGAGTCCTCAGGGCCTGTATTGCCCTGCCACACTGACCCGTTCCTTTCTTTTGGCTCAGCAGGTATCTCTCTGATTACTGAGCAGGCTAATTAGTTGGACAGGTGATCAATAGTAATTGAGATTCTAGGTAGTCTTTAGTCAAATTCAGTGTTAACTAACCCTGACTGGCAATAGAGGTTTGTGTCCTGGATTGAAACTCCTTGAATGGTTTCCCTAGATGATGAAATTAGGAGGTGAGCCTTTCACAAAAGAACCATTTTTAAATTATCTTTTGTGGCTGTAGTTTGATAACAACGTGTGTGTGCTGTGTGTATGTGTATACATCGTAGACAGTCTCAAGTTGGAAAGGAACCACAAGGATCATCGAGTTCAACTCCCTAAATATGTTACACATATATTGCAGTGATGATTAGTGACTTTGTAATGGTTTGCATAATTGCATTTATATTTAATAGAAGGGATTTAAATGAATGGAAGGGAAGGGTTTTAGCTGGCTGCAATTTTTGATAAGGTTCTGTGATTTCCTTTCTCTTCAGGAAAAGAAAAACAACATTCTATGGCTACTTCATCATAAAAAGTCAAAAGGAAGTGCAAACACAATTACCATAGAAAGTCAATATCTTTTCCATTCACCTCCAATTTCTGCTGTTTTTAGCTTGGTTCGGTGTTACAAAAAGCCCCCGTGAATGTGGAATTCTATTCTTTTTTGACTTTGCCTGACTGTATCAATAGCACCACCTGTGGTCTTTATCAGAGAAAGGGTGACTGCTTAAAAGATGTTTATGTCTTTGTAACCCTCACCCCCAAGGTTGAATGCTTGCTTTATGGAATGGATTAGCAAGAGGGATTATTCACATCTCTACCAGCTAAGCACAGAGTTCATGCAAGGTGTGACAATGGCAAAAAGAGTTTTTCAGAAGGATTTTAAAGCACACATCTTACCTTGTTTGGAAGCATAGGGAATTATACTGTCTTACACCCTAGACGGATGTTTTGTACTTTTCAATGGGTTTGGTCTTACTGCTCTCAGATGCACTCAGACTGTATTGTGAAAAGCTGCTCATTAAGAAGAAATGTGGTTTGTTTCGCTGTTCAGTGAAAAGGGTAAAATACTGAAAGGAGGAATCATTGTTTCATAGCGTTTAAGAAACTTTTCCCAAAACTGATTGTAGACTAAGATGAACTGTGCTGAAGACCATGGTATACTTAGGGGTGTTGTACAACGTCTTATCTGTATTTATAAATAGCATTGTATTTGCAGTGCTCCAGATATTCATTTGCTCTGTCTTACACCTCAAGCCTAACTCTTCTGCCACATATACTTCACAACTTTGTAATGTGAGCTGCTAATTGAGAAGAGACTACTTGGTGGGGGACCATCAATCAATATGTTCAGACTCAAGTTATCCCAAGCAGCCTAATGGTGTTGAGTAGAATGCCCTTTGCAGTGCTTTCCAATTTTTATGTAAACATATTTTTAAACCCTCTTTAGTAGCAATTTTTGTCACCATTTGAAACCACCAAGGGTTTTGAAACTCTTCTTCCAAGACTGGTTTATATTTTTGGATTGTATTTTGGGTTACCACGAAGAACAATTTTGTCGAAGAAAATAGAGTGAAAGTTAGTAACAGTATTACACTATAGGAGGAACTGAGAAGTTCTTTGCATTGGAAACCAAAAGGAACTGTATTTTGGCCAAAATAAACAAATCCAAACTGGCTATAGTTGACCTAAGATACTGGTGGGGGCAACCAGCCGGACTGTAGCAGGCTATAACTATATGTCTGTATGTTAAGTATATGTCCCTGTTTGGAATGGAATTGGGCTGTCCATAAATGAAATATAGGCTTCAGTAAGATAATAATTTAGAGTAATAGCTACAACAATTTAGGCTCTACCTTTTTACACAGGTATCTTGAATAACTTTGTGTGCTTATGTACTCGTGTATGTTCTTTTTCAGGAATTTTGTTTAACTGTTTTTACTTGAATTCTAAATTATGTGCATATTCAGTGTTCTGTGTTGAACTGAGCAGGATTTGGTGTCCTTAGTGAATAGATTGTGTGATTTACTTTGGGACTCCTGAGCGAGCTTGGGGACAGGCTACTCGGGAGGAATGTAAAGACACACAGGAATGGAGATAGTAACATCTACACTCAGCTGGCATTGAAATTGAGGATGTGAAGAGCAACAGAAAGAACTTGGTAAGTACATTGGTAGCAAAAGGAAAGCTACAGAGAATGTGTGCCCACTGCTCAGTGGGACAGGGAGCCATGGGGGCCATAGAAGAGACTGAGGTACTCCATGCTTTTTTGACTGGAGTTTTCACCACAGGCCTCTCAAAGCTTACTTGGAAAATTTTATGAGAATGTGGCATTACCTACAGTAGAAGGAGGCACAATTACAAAGTTCTGAAGACAATAGGATATACACCAGAGACGAGGTGGGGTGCTTCTGAGGAAGCTGGCTGATACCAATATGAAGCCTGTCTGCTATCTTATTATTTACCTTGATTTAACCAGTGTCTTTGGCATGATCTGACATATTATCTTTATATCTAGATCTCATCAGTTTGTACTGGATAAATAGGCAGCAAGGTGACTAGGAAATTGGTGGATCTGTTAGACCCAAGGGACAGTTATCAACAGCGCAAAGTACAAGTAGTGACCAGTTAGTGGTGTCCCTCAAGAACAGTACTGTAGCATGTCTTCAGTAAAGTTCTGGATTACTGGTGGAACAGTAAGGTGTACTTTGAGTGGTAAGAGGGATCTCAACAAGTACTGATGGGACCCTCATGAAGTTCAGTGAAGGTAAACGTAGAGTCGTGCATGTGGGATGGAATAACCCTGTGTACCAGTACAGGCTGGGGTCTAGAAAGCAGCTTGTAGAGAGGGTTCTGGGAGTGCTTGTGGACAAGAGCTGATACTTGAGTCAACATGGCACTCTTGCAGCGCAGAAACAATCAGCTTGCAGAAACAATCAGACTGTTTTAGCAAGGTTGTCGCCAGTAGGTCAAGCAAAATTACTCTTTGCCATCTGCTTTACAGTTGTGAGAATTTGTGACTCAATTTTTGGGCTCCCTAGATAAATTTAGCTACTGGAGCAGGTCTAGTGAAAGGTCCAGCAAGATGAGGAGGGGCCTGGAGCATACTGCTGAAAAGAGAGAACGAGGTTTCTGCAACCTTAAGAGAAGGCTCAGTGGAGTTTTTATTATTGTCTACAAATCCCTGATGGGTAGATATGGAAAGATGGAATATACTCAGAGGTGCAGACTGGAATAAGGAGATGTAATGGAAAATGGGAAATTCCAACTCAGTATAAGAGGAAAAATATTACCATGAGGATGGTAAAAGACTGAAGTATGTTGCCCAGGGCTGTGAAGAATCTTTATTTTGTTCAACACAAGACGGGGCAACCTGTTCTAGTTGATACTGGCTTGCTCAAGCAGTGGGGCTAGATGACACCTTGAGATCCCTTCTAACCTACATGACTCATTAATTTTGATATTTATTGGTATGATGGGGAAATAGATAACTGTCTTGACTTTTCAGCTTTCAAGGAGAGCAGATTTTTCAGGATTGCATTGCTACTTTGTTTCCTTTATCTTCTGAAATAGCAGTGCAGATGGCCAGGCTATACTGTTCAGCAAACAAATATTCAAAATCCAAGAGGAAACTCAGATTTTTTTTTTTTCAAGAGTATTATATTTACTCAGGAAACAGATAACCTGGCACTCCTGTAATATTTTCTGTTCAGAGATCTCTCAGTGCATTGCTGTCATTAATAAATCAAATCTGAGTAGTTTTACAAATGGGAACCTGAGAGTCAGATCTTGATTTTTGGGTCCCAGTGGAAGCATGTGGCAGAGCCAGAAATATAATCTGATGTCTTGATTCCCAGTTCAGTACTCTGACAGCAAATCAGCCCTTTCCCTTTATATATAATTGATGTTAGAAGAATCGTTGTCTACTTAATATGCCTGAGAAACTGCAAGGATCATTCTTCAAAGCCAGCTTCATTTTGTGCAAGCTTTATTGCTCCTGTGATTCTCTCACAGACTGTTCACAGCTGAATTTATCCTGTTGTAGGAACAGAACTGAGATATTAGGGATTGACATTTATTTTAGGTCCTGTGAGACCTCCTGATTCTCCATTGTGCTTTTGGCAGCCTGGCTGCTAAGTCATCTGGCATACCTCATGAGCTTTCAAGTTCAAGGCTGAAAAGCATGAGTTTAGTGTCGGGGAAAAGACTGCTCTCAGGCTGTTTAAATGGAGTAACTCTTCGAGTGAGGATGAATGTGTTGCTACATGTTGACCTAACAATCCTGGCCACCTTATGCCTAAATCAAACATGATGCGAGAGAAGAGCATCAATGGAGACAAGTCTCAGAAAATAACTTGTTGCCCTGCTGAGTATCTGTGTTAGGGACGTGTTATAGGCGATCCCAGCAGGAATCTGGTCATGTATGGGAGAGCTGAGTTGCTTGAGGTGTATACACAGTGTCTTCTGTGATATTTAGAGATAAGATCTTAAGAGCTCCATCAGGAATATAAACCAATTTGAATAATATGGATTAGGCAAGAGCAATCAGCTGGCAGGATGAACAGAAAAGGAGAAACAGGCTGCAGACAGGGAGAATATCTAGGCTGGGAAGTTATCCATGAGATTTATGCAGTTAATTCTCATTGTAGCTGGTTAGGTATGAGCTGGGTCATAGGAAATTCTCTGTACTTGGGACTTCGGCCTCTTGGTAGATAATAAGGTTGTCTTTATTTACATCACAAAAAGCAATTGAGAAAATATAATTGGGTAGTGGCTGGCCAGAGCTTACAGGCTGGCCAGGTCTTCTTGGCTGAGGGACAGTGGCTAGTGTCATGTACTCAGCAGTTGGAGGAACAAATCTGAAGGTGACACGTGGAATATATGTCTGTGACCTGTGAGTCCCTGTCTGAAAATGGCTGGGCATAGCTAATGAAATGCAAACCAGAAAGGCTAAACCAGAAAAGTTTTCTCACTTGGGCTGGAATTGTGTTTATACTTGTTATAAATGTCAATTTTTTTTGAAAAACTTAATTTCTTATCCTTACTAACTTAATGGAGTTGTGCTTACAGGTAGCCTTCAGAAACATGTCTCTTGGGGCTTATCTAGGAAGAGTTTACTGGCAAGCAGTGAAGGGCGAGTTCGGTAGCCAAGTATATGTTTTAGAAAGACTGCCTCCTGATTGGCACAAACTGGTGAAGTAGGTGAGACACTTTCAGACATGTCCAGTGGTGAACCCTTTATAATCTGTATTTGTGTCCTCACTGCCCTTCACCCCCAAAAGCATGATAGTTCAAAAAGTGTATCTAAAACAAAGGTGGTTTTATGTTACTACTCAGGTAAAAATTCCAGATTGGGAATTGTTAAACACTGATTACTAGGTAACAGCATGAAAGTGAAATACCCCTGAAATAGCAAATTAGTTTGTATGTTCTTTAACAAAAGATAACATAAGAATCATCAACTTCCCATTTTATGTTACTCAAACAGGGTAGAAAGTACTAGATTAAAAATGGAAGAATGCTAAACAAGATTTCTATTCCCTGGCCCTTTATACTCTTTCAGGATGTTCTCAGGTTCTTCTGTAAACTTAATTGTCCATGTTTTTAATCCCTATGGTGACATTTTGGAAGAAAAAAAAAAAGGAGGGGGGGAGGGAGAGGGCACTAAAACCACAAAGCTATAAAGTGGAAATGATGAACTATATAACAAAGTGATTGATCTCTGGGATGCTATGAATTTGTGTAACCAGACTGGAAAATCACTTCATTTTATTGTTTAGTATGTGCTAAGTTACCTTGCCCAAGGAATTTAAGCATATGGTGTATCCAGATGCCTAGATGAAATAGCATATATGACAGGATGCTTTGAGACAACATCCTCGGATTCTGTAGTGTGAGCGTGGTAAAGAGACTTAGCTGTCAGGGTCATGGAGGCATTTGGGACTTAAACAGATGTGGAAGCAACCGATGCTCTGCATTGTATAAGATGCTTAAAACAATACCAAAGCCTTACAAAGTGGAGGGGAGGGAAGGGAAAGTGGCACATACCAGTAGAGTTAGTGTTCTGTCTCTTGTAAAATGTTCACTGCTGGTTAGTTGCTATTTATCATTTTATTGTCTGTGGGAGAGAGTTATTTTGCAGAAGCCATATAAAGCAGGCAGACAATGAATGTGTCCTGATTCACAGAATGCCTTTGTAAAAATGGCCACCTTAAACTTACAATAATAGCTGCTTCCTTCCTACTCATGTCTGCTGATTTTTTTTGTTGTTGTTTCTGAAAGCTTATAAAATACCGCTGAGAAATGAACTTGCAGTAGAAGATAAAGACCTAAAATGAGGTGTTGAAAGGAACCTGTGAATTGCTGTGATAGATTTAATAATAGGTCTATCACAGTATTTTTTTTTATTTTATTTTTTTTCGTAATGGTGGTTAGTAGCGTTAGGTAAGGAGGGTTTATCCTTCCCAGCTTCAGGCATCAGTGGTTTTGGAGCTCTCTGTACTGGTGATTGTGGATGTAGGGCCTGCATGCAAACTAAGTAATCTCGGAGTTTGCCTACTTTATTTTTGTACAGTGTGTATTTTTTTAGCACCAGTAATTTCTGAATGTGCTTCCCACAAAATAATTCCTTTTGCTCATTTCAAGTGTCCTGCCTGAAAAATTCACGGAGCACTTGCGTCACTATTTTTCTTGTTTAAAGTCCAAGTCTAATTATTCCTGTTATGAAAGCTCTTTCATACTTGTGATCAGTTTTCAGACTCCTTTGGGATGAATTCTTCTGGTGTCAGTGTCATTGTTCTTCAACCTGGTTTCACGTCTTTAGCATGACAGTTTTCAAAGGGTGAAAATTAAAGCCCTCAGATGTGTGTAATAGATGTTTGAGGTACTGAATTATGATTTTTCTTCTGCCAGAGATGATAGAGAATTCTGCTTATCTTTCTATTGCAAAGTGTAGTTAGCACCTTACTTAGGCCCCGCTTTCCTGTCTTTATTGGAAGTGGTATTTTTAGAGGTTGGGGAAAATGCTTGAAGTATGAGCTGCAGCTGCAGTTTGCTCCTCCTTCTTACCATTCTGTTCTGCGGTGTGAAGTGGTGTATGTGGAAAAGGTGCGGAAAGAGTGAAATAGGAGGGGGAAATGAAGAGAAACATTCATGAGCAAGAGAAAAAAGGAAAAGGGAATGGTTACTGGTTCTAAGAAGCACCCCCCTTCCCTTTGAAGTATGTGATGAGATTTCCTCATTCTGTAGTATTTGTGTTAATAGGACAAGCATCAATGGCTTTTGCAGTGTTAAATTAGGTACCACTTGTTGGTCCCACAAGTTATCTGTGGTGGGTGGTTGAAGCGTGTGTAGCTAGCAATAATGTAGAAATGTGGTTTCATAAATACCTTCAAATACAGTTAGCTTGAGGTGTGAGAATGCTGCTACCTTTGCATTTGGTTCTTGTCTACTGATTTTCATTAATTTAAGGATAAAATGTGAAGTTTCAATAATTAATGAGAGGTAATTGGGAATTTCGTTACTGAAGGGAGCAAAACGTGGGTTCTCTTTAGTTGATCTCAGGCTTCCCAGTAAAAAAGACTCATGGGGTTTTATGCTGATGCAACTGATATCACACTTTACAAGTTTCAAGTTGTAGATTGCTTCACAACATTGGAAATACTCTTGGCAGAATTGAGATCTTTCTGTGGGTTAGAATTACAGAGACCTCTTAAATAGAAGAATCGCATCAGCTATTTTCCCGAAGTTGAGAGGTTCATTTTCAAATAAGATGATGATTTTATAGTTCAGCTACACAATACAATATGTAACTACCATTGATATTAATATTAGAATTAATTAATAGAAATGACAAAATCAGTTGGATACCGTTACCATATTTAAATACATTGTGATATACCTGGAAGCATTCTTAATGTGGGCAGAAGCAGGATAGCAACAACATTTTTCTTTTTTCTTTTATTTACTTTATGGTTACTCTTCATTCATTTATCTCTCTGACACTGTGTGAGATCCTGTTTATTAAGAATAATGCCTGGAAGTTGGCAGTTATATTCCGTATGAGAGTGTTAATTTCTTCCCATATGCTACAAGGTTGTCCTGACAGGAAATAAAGGGACTTTTTCCCATGTTTAGTTATACGGGGCTTCTACAATAGTCAGACCGGACAGAAACAATGGGAAGGAAAGTTTCCTGTTTTCTGCAGATATCGAAGAGGTCTTTGGACCCAAGGAAAGCAAAGCTAGCTTCAGTCTCAGTGTGAGTGCACAAAAAACAGGTTTTCACTAGCGTATGAAGGTGCTGTGATCTCTGTTGAAAAGCAGTGATTTACTCACTGAGTTGTTTTACAGGGAATCCACTGTCCGTTCTACCTGCCTTGATTACATTTCAGTACTTGCATTTAGACATAGTAAATTGAAGTAGAGAAAGCTTAAATTTCCCTCTTTGTAAACACTCCAATATATTGTGCTGTGGTTAGAATGCTCTTGGGTGGCTGATGAAATAAAATTATATTAAATAAGCCTCACATTTGTGTGCCTGCTACAGGCCTGGCTCTGGCATCCTAAGAAGGGAATCAGAGAAGAATATGACTATGGTAGACTCAGAAGCTCTTCAGGATAATCAGGATTTGAACGTAAAAAAAAAAAGTACACACCCCTTCCCTTTTGCTTTGGTTATATGGTTATGGCCTACTGTGCTTGGACAAAAATTGGGGAAAGCTGTTGAATCAAGGTCTCAGCAATTAGTGTTGAAATTTTAATGTGAAGCTGAGGGTAAATTACACTGATACTGCTACAATATAAGCTTTCACTTTTCCATATGTAAGAAAAGACAAAGGGTTTGATCCTCACAAAAAACCCCACCACAAAACCGCTCTAAGACAAGATGCAGTCTGAGTTTGTAAGAAATTGCTTGGCTTTAAATTTCAAATACATATATTACAGCTCGTTCCTGAGAGTTGGGGGAGATGACCTTCATCCATGATTAAAGTTTATTTTAGTTGAAATACAGGAAAATAAAGCTTAACAAGAGCTGTAGTACTGGTACAATTGATTCACCATTTTGTTCTGTAGACCAAATGAAGAAACTTTTGCCAATTATTATTATTTTAAAACCTAATTCTATTTTAAAATTTATCATCTCCTACGCTATCAGTTTTTAAATAAATAGGTTGACTAGTTAGTACTCAATCTTGGTAAGTTCTTAACTTAGACCTGTAATGCAGTTTTAAGTGTACAAATCAGTGAAACGTGTTCCAAAACAGTTTTCCAAATTTGTTCGAAGGACACTTCTCTGATTATTTTGATAATGGGATCCTTTCAGATACTTTCTTGGATCTGAATCAAAATTTTCAGGTGAAGTGGTAAAAAAGAATTGCCTTTTATCTTCAGAGGCTTCTCCTATTTCAATGTTAAACCTATTTGGTATACAAGTGCTACTTTACAACAGTTCTCAATGGCAGTGTTACATAAAATACTCGGTTCTTCTGACATTTAAACTGATTTTATGTATGTTACTGTATGGGATGTGTGAGTAAGTGTTGTTTTCTGCTGGCAATTGCTGTATCATTAAAAACGAAGTTAATTTGGGCATCTTGTGAGAAATGCATGCTGGAAATATACTGGTTTAATTAGGTTTTGTCTTCCAGCACAGAAAGAAGCAATGAATTTTTTGCACTTTTAACTTTTATTAATAAAAAAATAATTAATAGATAGATTTGGACTAAATGGTATTACAATATTAAAAAATACAATAAAGTTTGATCACCACGGCTACTATTACGCATTTGCGTATTGTACATCTTTGTACTGAAAGATTGCCCATACTTACTTGCCAAATACAATTGGCTTTTCACTGCAAGAACTATTAAATGTAAAACAGGATTTTGGCCAAACGTGTTTTTGTGTCTAAGTGGTTTGTTCTTTGTATGCTGTTGTCTGTCTTCATGTGCCATGGCTATAAAGGCTGTAATGGCTATTCCATTCCAGTTCCTGTGGTTTTGCAGCCACTGCACACCTGGGCTAACACAGTTCCTGACTTTCCCATTTGTTTTTAAACTTTTTAATTGCACATAGTAAACATTTCTCATATGCTGGGTAGTAGCAACAGAATAAAGCATTCACTGTAGTTATCCCATGGACATCCCAAATGCATTTACCAAATGGTTATGGACCCTTTATTCTCACATATTCTTCTTCAGATTTTATTTCCTTTTTTTCTTGTGGGAAACTCTGGAGTTCTTGCTAGATAAGGACTTAAGAGATAGGTGTAACATTCAGTGGCATTAGAGTGTCTGCAACTTTACTGTGAATATTTGCATCTTGAGTATTCCTGTTGCTGTACAAAGTCTTGTACAGTGAAAGATTTGAGGGTTTTTTCTGGTAATGAAAAATGTAAATGAACTGCAGACTTGCCACATGCAACCAAACTTTAAATTCAGTTCAGTTCTGTGATTTTGAGAGAAAATGAATTATAACTGGTGCAAAGAGAAAATTAGAATAATAGTTTTAGCCTCTAAAAAGCCCCCGCTAATAAAATAAACTTTAGATGATTACTGCCTTTCTGAATTTTCAGTTAGGTGGGTGCTATCAAATCTCGACCATCTATGTAAAGGCTTTCAATATCACTTTATAATTTGGTTTCTACTTCAGTAGGCTGTCATACAGAGATATATGTAGCCCGCTGTTCCAAGTATGTCTCTAATTCTAACTTGCTTGCATCTCAAAATGTTATGTGGCTTGTAAAACCATGATGAGGCATGACCAGACCTCATGTATGAGTAAAGCTGTTTATGATATTTTAATTGTTACAGAAACATATTACTGAAACAAATTCTAAACTATGTTTTCTCCCTTTATTTTATGTCAGTTGTATATTACATGCATAATTTCTTCTCTGGAAGTTTGTCTTTTTTTTTTTTTTTCTTTTTTTTCTGTTCGTTGGGGTTTTTTTAAAGAGCTTTGTCAGTCTGTGCAGTTTAATAACTTCTCATTGATATTTGAATACAGGTCCCAGATTTTGTATCCATGGAAAAAGTTGATATATTATAATTTTTATCCTTTTCATTAAAAGTGTACGAAAAATTGTTCCAAAAGCACTGCTGACCAATGGTAACTAATCTATTTGAGCTTGGGAGCTAAAGGCAGTGCTTCAAAATATTTACGGGCTATGGCCAATCTTGGAAGAATGTTCTCCAATAAGTGGTGTCAAAAGCTTTTAAAATCCCTATGAAATCCCTAGCTGGTATTTCCACAGTGGGCATCAGCCTGTCGTTGCTGGTTGTGACACGTCTGACCAACTGTAGGGGCATGTGTGCAGGCTGCGTCTGGGGTACGGAGGAAGAAAAGTCAGCACTCCAGGTGAATCTTCTCTTTCTAGGGGATGATTAATATCCTGTTAAAAAAAAAAAGATAATTAGCATAAATGATGATGTAGCTTGATGCCATGCCCAGGCCAAGACAAAGACCTGAGGAACCAGGCTGGTGGTTAAGGTTCAGATTCTCCTCAGTTCTCTGAAGAGAATGAGTTTGCAGATTGAAAATGGTTTGTCTGCCAGTGTTCATGCTACTCCCAGGTGTTCACACGGGGACAGAATTTAGGCAAAGCACTTCATCTCAACCTCGGGGTGCACTTACACTTGGTAATTTCATTTTATTTTTTTTTTTTAATGCTCTTTTATGGACTGCTGTTCAGGACTTTGCCACCTGGCCTTAGTGAATTATAATCTGCTGCTCTTGCCCCACAGAGGCTCTGATTTTTACATTAAAAAGTCTATGTCTGTCTTTCCCCTTAATAAAAAAGGGAAGTGATAAGTACTGTGGTGAGGCAAGAATGAAAATATGTTTAGATTGCCCCTAATTTTCTGTAAACAAACTTACGCACAATAAACTAAATTTGTATGCTCATGCTTAATGTAAGTCCTGTTAACTGGAAATCACAAACCTTAGATTCTGGGGTGAGGTAGGGAAAGGACTCCTGATCCCATATCTGTCCAATATCAGGTTTATTTCCAGGTTCTGTTTAGACAGAGGGATACAAAGTAATGCTAAATCAGAATAACAGAAGAATTATGGTTGTGTAATATGCAGATATGCAGATATGGACAGGGGTCCGTCCTAACTTGAGGCATCTACTAGAGATGCCTGTTTTAGGAGTTGTTTATCTAGGTGATTAATGGAGGAAGAGAAATTGCCTCAAGAATTAATTCAGAGCACCTTGGTTAGGAGGCTTTCTGTCTCTTTCTTTCAGTCAGTTACCATGTTAAATTAAATACTCCTAAACGCTGACCAACAGATTTTTCCTTTGTATGATCCATTTTTCTTTATTGGTGTTACTGGAACAGCCAAGAGTGCCATCAGGTTTGTCTGTAACTTTTCAGCTTTAGATTTCCTTTGAAAATTGTTCTTATTCCTTTATTCCTTCCTGTCCCTAGTATGGATAAAAGATGTCAGTCTCTATCACCTCTCTTTGGAAACCGCAAGTATGAATTCCTTAAGTGACCATGAATAAAATACTTAACTTTCCAGAAGTGTACTTAGTGTCTCTGTTTCTAAAGACTTTTATGGGAGCTACTGTACATACTTCTAGCTCAAAAAAATCACCAAGTAAACATTATCTTGGAACTGTAGTGATGAGGTGCTTTGTTTTAGTGTAACTAAATATTTACTTTGAAAGTCCGAATTTACATTGGCCAAAAGGACTTTTAATGTGTATTGTAGACTGTGTATGTTAGTAACAGCGCTGAGTAACACAGGATAGGTAAATGGTCTCAAAAATGCCACAGTTATTCTGAGATTTGGATGTTGCTTATGGTACAGTCAGGCTTTCATTATGTGGAACAACTGGAATGCAAACCATGCTATTCCTGTCAGCCGTGCCACTTCTTGCTGCGGGTGGGTACTCTAGTGATGGGCATCTGGATTCGCTGCGGCAACTGTTAGCCCTGCTAATAACAAATTGCAGATAAGGAGACTTGAGTGTCTGGAATTTTATTTCCTCAGCTCAAGCATTTTCATAATGGTGGGTAACTTTAAGTGTGAACCTGTGCCTATGGCCTCTGGAAGCTTTCTATAGGTCTCCTGGGTTTGGTTAGGGAAATAGCACGAAGGGTAAATTTAGCTGTCTAATAGTGATGTGTGTGAAATACTGAACCTCTGCCTACTTCTGTCCAAGCTAGATTGGTCTGCTGTAGTGCAAGAAGACAGGATGTGAACAGCTGATGGGCTGTCCTGTTAAAAAAGGATAACTGGTATGAGTAGCCATCAGTACTGCTGGGACAAAGAGCAACAGGCTGTGGGAATGCGGTGGACATGAATCTCTTTTGGAAACAGATAAAGGAGAAGGCTCGTTAATTTAAAGGTACTACAGGGAAAACATAGCAATGGGATAAGAGAAAACATGGTCCTTCAGGTGATAACAATAGCTTACATATAAACTGTATAGGGTGTGGTGGTGTTCAGTGATACGTATTCTGTGTTAGCCAAAGGTAGCTAGATAGATAGTGCTTTATTAATTTTATTTTAATAAAACCCCACTCATATGATCTTGGGATATAATATTTAAAGTTTTAAAGGTGAAATGAAGTATTTAAAGTTTTTATATTTTAATAATTTTATAGTTTAGAGAAAATAAGATGGTGCTGACTTTTTATAGCACACTGGTAACTTCACTCTGCATGTATTTAAGTACTCAACACAAATGAAAAGCTTATCTATTGTTTTCTGGCCAAGTCAGTAAAGGACAGAACATTTGCCTTCAATAAACAGGTTAAAATGCAAGAACAGAGTTCTGTGTGTGTTTGGTCAGGAAACTGGCACCTTCATACTCTGCAGAGCTTTATTAAACATGAGGGGGAGAAGGAGGGAAAGTGGTGGGAGTATTTTCCTAATGTTGGAGAATTGGCTTTTACTCTTCTGTGTGAATCCAGTCAGTTCAACCAAGTGAAAAGCTCGGAAGCACTCAGTGGAGGCTAATTAGAAGCCTCCACCATTGCTGCCCACAGAATCTGTTTGCACTCAGTGTTCTTGGCACCCTGCACATCGCTGCTCTGATTTCACTCTTCATCTACTACCGCTGTGCAGCCTCTGAGCTTATTACAGACCAGAGCCACTGGCCTGAGCAGGATTTTCTGAGCAGTTACATCTCTGATAGCTTGGATCCTTTTGGTGCCAAACCTTAAAGCTGAATTGAGAGAGACACTCAATGAACGTGTCAGTAAATGCAGGATCAGGGAGAAGGAGCATAAAAGCAGAAATCAAGAGAATCAGGAGTAGAAATGGCAGCGAGGAATGACAGGCAGGAAAAGCCAATAAATTGTAAGCAGAAATCAATGCATAAGAACACTTGAGTGCACTCTGCAATAAATCTTGGACTGAAATTCTGGGTTCACAGGTCTTTCTGCTTGTACCTTGGCTGTTTGGAAGTAGTTATGAAACACTAGAAAAGTGCAACTTTATGCTCTATTAAGCTCTGAGGAATACTTAATCTAGTATTATTATCAGTTAGTTACCAGTTTGTCTACTGAAGTAGTAGAGATTTCTGCTGTGAATGTAAAGGCTAATGACTTATGCAGAGGTATCACTTTACATGGCAGAATGTATGTTTTTCAGTTTAGCCCCCCACCCCCCCAAATGATTACTGGAGGTTAGCATACTTCACTGCTCACGTTAAGTGAGTTGGACAGAGAGGGGCAGGGCAAGATCAGCTTTTGCTTCAGTGCCAGTGGCTGTTGGCCACTGATGTTCTGCTCCCTCATACAACTTTTTCTTTTTTTTTTTCTTCTTGTTATAGGATCTACTTGGTGTTGTAGATAATTTGTAATTTGTGCAGCAGTGTTATGAGATCAAGGACAACTAGGCCAGGCCCAGCTCTTTCACTTAGGCAAAATATGAATTCTGACTCTGCTTCCTGCCATGATTGTCTCTGCTTGACCAATCCCAATCTTTTGTAACAGCAAGGGAATATGTTTTATCCAGGATCTGTCATGGGACATGGAATGGGGGCGAGCACAGAAGTCCATTGTTTTTATCCTCTGTATCACAGAATCACAGAACAGTAGGGCTTAGAAGGGACCTTTGGAGATTAAATAGTGCAACCCCTTGATAAAGCAGGATTACCTAGAGCAGGTTGTGCAGGATTGCAGCCATGTGGGGTTTTGAATATCTCCAGAGAAGGAGACTCCAAAGCCCCTCTGCGTAGCCTGTCCCAGTGCTCTGTCACCCTCAAGTAGAGTGGTTTGGGTTGGAAGGGACCTCAGAGATCATCTAGTTCCAGCTCCCAGTTACTATTACTGTGGGTTACTTGAGGTGCACTAGAGTATTCTTTCCTAGTAAAATGAGATGCTTTTTTCAAGTAGTTCAGCAAAGTGGAAGTGTTCAATAATGAAAAATGCAAAAGCCCAAGGGTTTAGTAATATTTACTATTTGAATGGAAACCTATCTGCATAAATTGTTTGGGCAGAGATGTAAAAAGAACTTTTCTCTGGGAACAGGAAAACTTGGATAGTGTATCAAAAAGTTTCAGAAAACTTAAGCAATAAGCTTGAATTACGTGCTAGGAAGTTTAGAAAATTAATATTTTTAAATGACGGAAAACCACTAATATTATTCTATGGAAAATGGTGGTATTTTATATTTTACTGTTTTAAGTATATCTATTTAAAATTGTTTTGAGAAGTGTATTACTGAAATGGTTCTAAGTAGTATGTGAGCATAGTTAAAGGCTATAGATGAGAGCTAAGAAATGCACATCTGCAACAGACATTGCGTTTGGTCTTTGAAATTTTTAATAGCCTGTTCTCCAAGTCTTAAGTCAATTAAACACATTACTCGATGGCAGCTGGTTCTGTATCCAGATTCAGCAATATTTTATATTTAAAATTTAGCATGCTCTGAACTGTTTTGTTTAAGTGGGACATCTATCACTAATTTTGAAACAAATATGCAACTCCATTAGCCTAAATGGATTTTGCATTATTTTGTATCTCCTGAAAAGTCACCGGCTGCAGTACTTTAATCAAAAACATCTGGCAGTTCTTTGGAGTGAACAGAAGAATAGGGACCGTCCTGTTAGAGTACTTGTATGGTAATAAAGTTTTTTTGGTTTGTTTGGTTTTTCCCCTTGATCAGTGTGTCCTGACACAAAAACAAAGTCAAACCTGTATGGGCAGCGGGATGCAGAGTCTCTGGGGTCAGAAGAGACTTAAGAAAAGTATGCAGAGAGGTCAGAGATCAGTTTAGGGGCCTATTTATCAAGGGACTGACTGAGTCAGGAGGATTGCCTCGCCATCAGTTCACAAGTTGATTCAGAAACCAGGAGTGAATGCCGCAGGATGGAAAGCGCAGCTGAGATCTCTCAAGTGGGCGCATTGATGGCACTGAATGCCTTTCTGGGTCACAGTTGTCTCACCAGCAAAGGGTTGGATCCCTGTTTCCCCGGCAAAGGGAAGGGCGAAGGGCCCAGCTCGGGGTGGGGGGGAGGAGGGCATGTGGCTCACGCCGAATCATTCACAAGCACAAGCATGGCAGAGGGCCCAGACTCTTCATAGAAGTCCTGCGCAGCGGCTTTCAGTCTAAATTCATGCCACTGATTAGATGCAAAAGTTTCTTTTCATTCATAGCAGCCAATTCGTTCCAGCGAGCAGAGAAACATAACATAAAGTATAGAAAACACAGCAAGCGGTTGCCAATTTCTAGGCAGATTAAAACCTTTTTTCTGTAGCTGAAGTATGCTTTCCATGTAGGTTTCCCTCATCATGACTTGTTTTCAAGTTAAACACAATAGCAGAGTGAGCTCTAGTAAGCATTTGGTATGCTTTGAAACTTTGCTGCCTAGCTAATTAATGTGATTTCGGTTTGGAGGATGGGCGGTGATGCTGTTGCTCTTGTTTTTCTGAAGAAGAAAACCTCTATGGAGAATTCTGAATAAAGCTGTAACGATTGGTGTGACTGTAATCAGCTTTTTGTCAGGGTTTTTAATCTTGAAAACTATCTGTACCTGTTTTCACATGTAACGTTTTTATGTATGTCTCTAATTAGAACGGTATAATTTTTAATTTGTGGGTTGGTTGTTCCACTCCCTCTCCCCCCCCTCCCCCAGTTATGTTAATGACTGAAAACTGTTAATTGAAAGACAAAACTGTTTCCAGTAAGGACAAAGAATTCTGTGGGTAGCTGAAAAAATAGCAAAAAAAATCATTCCCACTTATTAGCTATTAAAACTTAAAAGATGAAAGTAGTCTCTGTGACTTAGAAAATGAATTTGCTTACCAGCTCTTGAAATATGTGGAGTAAATAACCTTCTGCTGTACTGCCATAGCGTTGCGTGGTTTGAATAGCTCTGCAGAGCTAGACTTCCAAGCAGAATTTTTCCCTATTGTTACTCAGGTGCCCAAGTAACAGCCACTCTTCCAAACACACTGTCTTTTTCTAGACTTGGAGCTTGTTCTGCATGATCAGTGTGATGCATACAGTCAATTACAGGGTTAGTTTATGTCTCAGTTGTTTTTAAAAATTAAATTGAAGGCACAATTAGTTCATTTTTTGGGTATGGAATGAGCTTGGACCATCCTACTGGCTGGTAGGTAGAGGGTCCAAGAACTTCTTCCAAACCTCATGGTCAGAAACGTTCCAGTAATGGTACAGTTTTGGTTCAGTGTATGAGAAAAAAAAAAAGAATTAAAGCTGATGATGAACCAGAATAAAAGATTTTAGTGATCTAAATTCATAAGATGAACTTAGTACTGTCGTGCCCAATCATTACTAGGTCTGACCAGAATAAAAAGTGTTTGTTTGTTTATTATTGCCATCTGAGGGCATTTTTCACCCTCTGTATTGCACTAGGCTCTCTGCAGTTTATGATACTTAAAAATGGAAATAAGTCTTTGCAACTGAAGTATTTGTGCAACTAGTTCATTTAGCCCTTAAACACATTCAGCTGCACTAAAGCACAATCGAGAGGTGGTATTTAAATGATTTGCACCCAATAGAAAAGATATTCAAGAAAATAGGAGCCTGAAAAGTGTATGAAAACAAAACTGGTTACAACAGTGTCCTGGATGATGATGATTAGAGTAATATTTCTGCCTTATTTTTCAAGTGGTAAGAAGCGTTCTCATTGTTAGTGGGACCCAATTAAAAATAATTATGCTCTGGCATTTTCCTTTCTGATACAATTTGGGTTGCAGTGATTTTCTGTTCTCTCCCTTGAAGTTTAGGGTATGAATCAGAGTTTTGCTGGGTTTTTTTCTGGATGTGATGTGCTAAAGATGTCTCCAACATGTTAATATATTTGAAATGCAAAGCATTATACCTCACGTTCTGTGTCTTGAAGGTCAGAGATTTCAGCAACCATGTACGTTGACATATGGAGCTCAGAATGTTAGTAAAATTACTTGAGTTCAATATCCATATGAAATCCAACAGGCAGTTGCAGAATTTCACCATTTTCATATTTAAAAAAATATGAGCTCCGTAAAGCCAGAATCATTTGAGGATTTTTTCCATTGCTTCATTACACCCAAATAATTATGTCCTTTGTTTCATTTCTGCATAGTTTGACAGGTATAAATGTAAGTTAAAAGAAAACAGATTCTGATGCGACTTTTTCTTTTTCCTCATAATGCATCAAAAAGATACAAAGCTTTCTTCCAGTGCTGCACAGACTACCTGGCTTCTTACCTATAGACTGGGGAACAAAAATGCCTGTTTTCAGTATTTGTAAAAACTCTGAACCCCTGAAATGCTTATTGAGTGGAACACACAGAATTTGACAAAGAGACTGTATTGATTGTCCTTGATGGCAACACTGTATTTCTTATTTTATTAAAGGAATAGTGTCATTCCTTATGCTTAATTTCATTGCTTCTGAATGAAGCCTACGTTTTTTTGAAAACGGTCAAGAGAGTCTAAGACTGTAGAACTGAAATTCAACGTGAATTAGAGATAAGATCCATGAGATGCCTGACATTTTGAACTGGAAGACTTTCAGACATATGTGTCTTATCTAAACAAAGTTAACAAATGACTCCTCCAGGTCTCCCATACTCTGCAGTTGGTGTAATTAGGAGTGCAGTCTGTTCCTGATCTTTATGCTCTCTGCAAGCACCAAGCCTTGGTGCCCTGAGATACAGGCTGCATTGCAATGATATTTCCAGACAAACCAAAGCTCTCAACTGTTTCTCTTTCATCCTACCTCACATCATTGTAAACACCTAGGAAAACAGAGGAAAGTCTAGGGATGCTGAAAAGCTTAAATATGCTGAAACTTTATTTTGCTTCTACAATTTATTAAAAAAAAATGTCACATGGGAAGCTGTATTTCAAATACCTTATTTAGGTTATACTAAGAAGTAATTAAATTGCAGAAATCTGTTGTAATGATGTGCAGATGCCCTTAAGTTTATCCTGTACTATCCAGTACAAGAGTAGGATGATCACAATAAAGTATTGTGTTCTTTGGGCTTTAAGTTGATTTTAAATGACAAAAAACTCTGGTGGCTGTCATAGTGTTGTTACCAAACAAAATCTGGCAATAGTAGGGGTGTGTTCATTGAATTTATGTTGTTGTTCTACGTCACTGTTTTTCTATCAGATGACAGTCCAGTCAGAGAGGCAAAGACTGGGAAAAGTTTTGATTCTTCAAACTTTAAGGATTTAAAGCAATGCACACCAGCAAAAGTATTTCTGTAATGAGATACGCTAATAAATTCACTTGGAAAAGAACTCAAAGGAATTAATATTTTATATTTAAAAGATCAGTTCATGCTGCAATAAATGAAGGAAGTCCATATTTATGGTTAAACTTAATAATCCTTGGAATTTGGTCCGTAGGCAGAATATTAACATTTGTAAGTATTTATTTCCTGTCCTAATCTTTCTGTAACTGCTCTTACAGATTTTTTGACTGAAAGTGCTCTTAAATATATTGCTCAGTGGCTGAATTCCTCCACATGTTTCCTTAAATTGAGTTCAGGGCATGTGTGGTATGTGTTCAACTCTGAAATTTCTGACTTATATCTGCGTACTAATTAACAATTAACTCTAGATACTGAAAATGATAGTGACTTTAGGAAACAAGATGTTTACATAGTAGGTGTTGATGAAAATGCTCTTTAAACAAATTCGCTGTTATAAATTTCCTCAGCTCTGAGGTGGTAATACTTTTTTTCTCTAGCTTGTAAGGCAGTATGGAAATGTTAGTTTTAATAAGAAGCAATTAAATCTTTGCAGCACCATCTTCTTGTGTCAGCTGGTGGGCTCTCCTGTAAAGGAGTATATCAGAGATAATACCATATAATACCATATAGCAAAAGACTATGTAGATATCAGAAGGAAGATGGAACTACTAGTACTTAAGAATATGTTAAGTGGTATAAAAAGTCTAAGACCCAAAGCAGCTGCTGTTAGCTTCAGACTTTAAGGATCATCTATTGTAAGCCAATAGAATTGTTTGTTGGAAAAGACCGTTACAAGTCCACCACTAAACCATGTCCCTAAGCACCACATCTACAGGTCTTTTCAATACCTCTGGGGGTGGTGATGTAACCCATTCCCTGGGCAGCCTGTACCAGTGCTTGACAGTGGTTTTGATGAAGAATTTTTTTCCTAATATACAATCTAAACCTCACCTGGCACAACTGGAGGCTGTTTCTTCTTGTATCACTTGCTACTTGGGAGAAGAGACCAATCACCACCTGGCTACAGCCTCCTTTCAGAGAGTTGTAGAGAGCAAAAAGGTCTCCCCTCAGCCTCCTTTTCTCCAGGCTAAACAACCCCAGTTCCCTCAGCCGCCCCTTGTAAGACCTGTTCTCTAGACCCTTCACCAGGTTTGTTGCCCTTCTCTGGGAATGCTCCAGTACCTCAATGTCTTTCTTGTTAGTGAAGGTCCCAAACTTGAACACAGTACTCAAGGTGTGGCCTCACCAGAGTCAAGTCCAGGGGGATGATCACTTCCCTAGTCCTGCTGGCTGTGCTGTTTCTGGCATAAGCCAGGATGGCATTGTCTGCCTTGGCCACCTGGGCACACTGCTGGCTCATGTTCAGTCAACAGTCAATGAACATGCCCAGGTCCTTTTCCACCAGGCAGCTTTCTAGCCAGTCTTCCCCAAGCCTCTTGCACTGCACAGGGTTGTTATGTCCTAAGCACAGGACTCTGCACTTGGCCTTGTTGAACATCATCCCATTGGTCTCAGCCCATAGATCCAGCCTGTCCAGATCCCCTTGAAGAGCCTCCCTGCCCTCAGGCAGATCAACATTTCCTCCCAGCTTAGTGTCATCTGCAAACTTATTGAGGGAAAGAATAAAAGGACTGACGTGGTGCCTGGCTCTCATCGTGGAGTGTCTGTCAGCAGTTCCTGTTAGAATTCAAACCTAAACCATCTACGCTTTGACCTCAGGGCGGTGGATTTCTGCATTGTGTGGGAAAGCAAATGATGACTCTTCCTGTTACAAAGGCAGCTATTTCTCGTAACGTTCTTACCTGCAGTGTTGTCTGTAGGGTAAATAGATGTACTTCATTTTTCTTTAGTTTTTTTAACTCCCTTAAAGCAAGGAAACCTCTTCACATCTCAGCTTCATTTACCATTGCAATAGATGATGGCTCTTCTGGACACCTGGAGGGAATAGTTCATAGGAAGAGGATATGCTTCAGCAATAGTATCAGAAATACTTCTCTTGGTTACTGTCTCCAAAAAGGGTTATTTCACAGCCTCTTGACATTAGGAATGGGTGGAGACAAATGAAAGGAGAAAATAAAAGGGCGGAAGTTAATATATCTTGTTACGTCAAATACATTATGTGTGGGACAAAATCATTCCTGTGATTATTTTCTTTTTAGATTTACAGAATTTCTGTCTTGGCCATATCGATGTGTTAAATGTAAGCCACGGTGGGCTGGTGTCTGTAGGACTGCCACATGTAAATTCAGGAAGGGCCCGTCATACTGCCAAGTTAACTGATAGCATGGTTAAGGTTTATAATTCTGTGACCTTTTTTTAAACTATGGCTTTTCAGTGTAAGTCAGTAAGTATGCATTAAAAAACCCAACAATGATCTCTCCAAGCTAATGACTTAGGAATTGCTCTAGCTCAAATCCTTGCTTTGAAATCTTCATTTCTAAAGCAAAAATCTTGATACAAAAATTCGCTTTAAAACCTCACAGAAAAAAAGCCTGGGATATTTAATTTTTCTGGGTTTTTTATGCAGTTCAAAGAAAAAAGTTGGCAATTGGTAGGAAGTGGACTGGAAAGTTTTGCATTTTGGACTTACTACAAATTTTGTAACAAACACATACATCGAAAACAGACAGACACAACTTAACTCTGGTGCAAGAATTAAGGGACTTCTTCCAGCACTTTATATGGGCACACTTAAACACAAATTTTAAAAGAAGGTTTCAAAGCTGTATGCTTCTGAAAAACTTGGAACGCAATGGAAATTCAATGTGTAGATCAGTTGTAAAAGTATTTCCTAAAAAATACTCTTCTAGGAGAGTAAGAGTGCCCTCGGGCTTTTAGCCCTATGCAAATTGTTGTGTCAGGGACGTTATCAAGAATGTCTTTCCATTCCACTTCCACAAACGATGTGACTAACATTTGTTGTAGAACTTTGCTTTTTTCATCTTTTTTTTGGGGGGGAGGGGAGGGGTAGGGGATGACAGTGGGAACCATGTGCACTTGAGTGTTTTGTTTCAGGATGGTTATAGTGGGGTTTTTTGTTTAAATACTTTGGTTGCCGTGTTTTTTTTAAGGGAAGACAAAACTAACATGTTCTGCAGTTGAAGCAGAAGGTGACTGAGACAGTGATGTGCCTTTTTCCTGTAAGAACATTAGGGAATATTTCTTGTACCACCACTGACTAAGCTGCTTCATTTACTATTAATTAATTAGACCATTTGCAGAGAGCTGCATGAAGCCTAGGGAGCAGAAACATCCAACATAATGATGATGCTGAAGTTTCACTATCTTTTACATCACCAAGGCCCTGTTTGTGTGGTTTTTTTTAAGTCATACTAAAATTTTGTGGAGAAAGGGAATAGATGTTGATGTTTCCAGTTTACTTTGCTGCAGTGTTGTGTCCGAATTCTGCACTACTTCCTGCCAGGGTACATTTACAGTTACGTAGGTCTCTTATGGGAATACAGACCTTAATAAGTATTCCAGCTGAACATAAGTGGATTTAATGAATTAGATGGCTTTACTCCTCTCAGTTTTGGTTGTCGTTTGTGGAAACTAAGTATTTTAATTCTGTCTTTTCAGAACTCGCTTTTCTTTGCCAAGCATGCCAGTCATACATACGTGTAAGTTGTGCTTTGTTGCAAATGTGTGGTAGCATCTCTTTTTCGCTTCTAGCTTCTACAGCTACCATGTACAAAAAAAAGTTATTTGATGTTGCAGGTTGTGGAAGTTACAGTGTGTTGGGAAGTGCTTCCATACACCTGGATAACTGTACCGCAGCTACACAGGCATAATTACTGTTCTCCAGATACTGAGAAGCTGATGGTTTTATGGTTTTCCACTTGTGATGCTGATAATATTTTAATTTTTTTAAAGTAAATTAATGGGAGAGGGAGAAAAAAGCTGCAGTAAACACCAACTATGTACAATGTGTCTGTCAGGTTTAACCTGGCAGGCAGCAAAAACAACCACACAGCCATTCACTCACTTTCCTCCCTCGGTGGGATGGGGGAGAGACTTGGAAGAAAAAAGGTGAAACTCATGGGTTGAGATAAAGACAGTTTAGTAGTACTGAAAAGGAAGATGATGCTAATGCTGATACTGCTACTAATGAACAACAAAACAAGTGATGCACAGCACAACCACTCACTACCTGAAACTGATGCTCATCCTAAAATACCAAACACAACCTGACACCAGCTACTGGAAAGAAAATGAACTCTATCACTACCAAAAAACAGGACAGTGTGGAAACATCTGTAGTACTGACAGAATGCTTCTTGGGGTCCATTCAGAATGGAAACCACAGAGCTCTTTTCTGTCTTTGATGGACACCTTGAAGAGCTCTTTGTGTTGCCCCATCCCCACTGCCTGGACAGCAGTGTTGTCCTGGCTGGTGTAACAGAACCCAGGGAAAACATCCTGCATCGAGCACAGCTTCAGATTCAGTCCTCTGGGACTGTGGACGTGTTTCTGAAAGCACTGTTTGTAACTAAGTCATGTAAGGATTCTTTTTTTTCACAGGAGTAGGAATCTCCTGTTTAAGATGTAGCCTGGATATTCTATAAGCCCCAATCCAGAATTCCACATTTCTGCAAACGTAATTAACTAATGCAGGAGAGGACATAGGAGCACTAATTCCCTGATGTTGCCTCACTAGCACTGGGTGTGCAGTAGTGGGGCACAGTAAGGAGACTGCCCTTGAGACTGTCTCAGTCTGGAATTAGCTACCACCCTCTTACCTTTGAGGTCTCTGACTTAATGCTCAGAGAGGAATGTTCCTCTACCATGAAGAAAATAAAGGTTTGAGTTCCTGCTTACATTAGCACATCCTTATTGTTCTGGTTGCTTTCTCCAGCTTTCTTCTGTGAGTGATGTTGAGCGAAGTGACCTTCGGGGCTTTGTTTCCGCAGAACTTAGAAGAAAGTGTTGGGCTTTGGAAGTTCCTACAGTCTGACTGTGTTGTGGTAGGGGAAAAAAGAGGCAGGAACATACCACTGGTGTCAAGTTAAATTAATACACTCTATGACAAGTGGTTCTTTTTCCAAAATACAACATTAAATTCTGTGGAGAGACAGTTCTTTTTACTTCCCAAATACCTAATCAACCAGCCCTTTGTGAGCTTTTGAGACTCTGATCTGACATGTTCATCATGCAGTCCTACAGATAAGCAAAGAAATAAGAGTAAAATGTCGATGCTGGATTTTGCTTTGCATTGGCTTCAACTGAAAGTTCAGGTCGAAGAATAAGTTTCAGTGAGAGCATCTATCAATTAGAGAAATAGCTTGATCATGAGGTTCTAACCCACTATAAACCCAGCCAGATTCTTGGAATCATCTAAGTAGAAAAAAAATATATGGCCATTTAAATAAATTTCTTAAAAAAAAACATGTACCGTTCTGTCTGTGCACAACGGAGATGAAAATATTCAGGCAAAATCCAGCATTGGCATTTTACTTTATTTTTTGCTTAGAATAGCCTAGTTATAGACCATAAAGGTAGCACACTTTAAATGGGTAGCATGACATATTTATGGAAAGATATGTAGCTGAATTCAGTTATTTTCCCCTGAGATTCATCCCATACTGTAAGAACTATAGGAGTAGGACTAGACCATACAGGAAAATGTGTCAGTTGTTAAAGTGTCCAAACAAGGGAACAAACCTGCTACCTACAATGTCAGCAATGCCACAAAACCAAGAACCAGTAACCCAGAACTGAATATCCCCTCGGTTACACATCTCTTTAATAATATCCTGACTGATTTCACTTGAAGGGCTTCTGTGTGTGAGACAGTGCATGTGTAAATCTGTACAATGCAAGAGTCTAGCCTCCACATACTGTGGTTTAGCCAGTGAGAGGTTACTCCACATTGTAACAGAGTTGGTTATTTCAGACTAGGTAACAAGGGCTTTTATACTGTGATTCTCCTGTCCCATGTATCAGGCTTTGCTCTGCTCCTCTGTACTCTTTTCTTCTTTGGAAAGCTCATTCAAACAGTGATGAGGAAGTCTATAGAGATAAAAGAATTCTAAAGAAAGTGATTATTTCTTGGATTTAAATAACTGACTAGGCAGGAAATGTGCTGTGGCCTCCTGAAGCCTTACTCATTGTTACTCAGATACCTGTCTTTCTGACACGTCTCAGGTCACTTTTAAGTTGCTGGAAACCCCGTTGTTATTTTGTGCTTAGAATGTGTTGATTTTATTTACTGTCGTAGTGGATCTGGCAGCAGTTGATATATTTGACTTTCTATCAGTTTTTGTGAGTGTGAAGCCTTCTAGCAAAGTACTTTGAAGTGATAGCCTTGGATGCATACTCTGAGGCACAGTGAAAAGTTGGCTTTTAGCAAAGTCTGATTCAAGTTACTTATAAAGTGGTCAATAAACAAATCTGTCAACTCGGGATAAACAGTGCAAAAACTGATGAACTGATGAATTTTAAAGACATTTTCAAAGTCATTTTTCCATCAAAATCAGTGACTGGGCACATAGAACTTTTTCTGAGAGCAAGAGTTGGTTCATGAAAGTAAAGCAGAAGCAGGTCCTCCTTCTAATCAAAGATGTTGCAGTTTTGCACTCACTCCAACCAGAGGCAAACAGTAAAGCTGGAGATGGTTTCCCATGGTCAAAAATTAATCCATTGGCATTCATGGGGATTGCAAAGCACTTACATAGTCTAAACACAGGAGCTGGGAGGATTGTGTCTACTTGGCTTCTCTGTAGTGCCCAGGAATCTTAGAAACTAGACACATCAGACCTTTGTGCAGATTTTCACAGCACTGGGAATTGTGAGATCGAATAGCCTGAAGGAACTGCTGATAATTTTCTTCTGGTGATCACGAGAGCTTTCACATGAACATTTCACCCACTGGTCCAGTACTGTGAGTCAGGCTGATTCTGTTAGTTTATCTGAATTGTGCAAATTCTACTACTTGATCTAAAAAAAGTTTTAAGTAGCCCACAGCTCAGCAACCTGGCTATGTACAAATTGCCAGGAGCACCTCTCTCAAAACCAGCTCTATGCACTGGCTTCCCACTGCATATAGAGGATGTTTTGGAGTTTAAGAAGCCTCCATCTGCCCGTTCTATGCTATATTGTCTGATCCAGTGGAAAACCAGTGATCCAGTTGATCACTGAGAAAGAGGCTTTGGGACACAAGATGTGAACTTTGGGAGCTTGATCTAGATCATGGAACTAATGGAAAAAAACGTAGAAAGAAAAGTGCTCCTTACAGAAGCACGAGCAGAATTTTGCTTCAGTTTCTCCATTATGTAGGACACAAACAAACCAGGGCAAATGCAATAAGCAAGCAGGTCCTTTGTTCTCCCTTGGAGGCGGGCGGGGGGAAGCATGCATTCAGTTCCAATAAATACTGACCACTTCAGGAAGAAGAGTGATTTGTATTGTGTTTTCTCAGAGGATTCTCTGATATGTTAGTCTGGAAGGACCATGTAAGAATCTGATTACATAGGAGTGGGAGGCCCATGTCAGTGGGCCCATCCTTGCTCTTTAATTTGAGAAATTTCCAGATCTCTGCATGCTGCGCATGTGATGGGTGCAAGACTGACAGCATTGCAGAGACATGTGCAAAGTGTGTTCAGAAACTGTTTGGATTCACAGTGTGCTGTGAAGTTCTGTAACCCAGAAGTTTTCATGAGCAAAAGAAATGTAACAAAAATGGGCATTGTGGGAGAATATGGCTGTACAATTATAATATTCTTGCCCATTTGCTGAATGGGACCAGGCTATGAAATCTTTTCAAATTGATGTCTGGTTTTGGAAGAGAAAATAAAAATACAGAATATTGTGGGGTATTTACAGAATGCTTTCGCAAACATAGTCAAGATAGTAGGTAGACATAGTCACATATGGGGACCTGTGGGGCTCTCAGTATAGTCACTGAGATAGTAGGTAGATATATAGGTAGATACTTGTGCAAAGCCATGCTAATAAATGTTACCTGTTTACAAACCAGCTATGTGACAGACAGGTTATGTACTTTTGATTAACTTCTCCATCTCATCTAGCTGCTAATCTGACCCTTTTGTTGCCATAGCCCCTGAAAAATGGTCCATGGCCAAGGCCCCTTTCTGTATGAAAATGCACAGTCCTATGCTACATAAATACCACACAACCAGGAAAACTACATTGGCCATTAAATCCTCTGTGCATTGTCTTGCAAAGCTTGCTGAAGTATTAAGCTGGTTGGGTGAAGCTCAGACAAGAGCGGCTCTGTCTTCACTGGGGATTTGGGTTCAGTCTGCCCCACCTTTGCTGCACATGGAGACTTCTTTTTTTAATTTGTCTGTCAGACTTTTTTATTTGAGTGTGATCTGTTTGCTCTAAGTGTGATCTCGGCATCTTACAAGTGTTGCCTATTTCAGAGCAGCTATTGCAGTTCAGAAGGATGCTGTGGTTTTGGGGCCTCCACCCTCTGTTCCTTAGGTGAACTCTGATCTTTCAAAATAGACAGGAAATGGTGCTCTTTTCCTTTGGTTCGTTTCTTTAGATGACAATGAGAAAGAAGTATCCTTGCTGCTTAAAAGAATAGTTGAAAAACAATATGTGGATGTCACCCATCCCTTCAGAAAATGAGACAAGCCTTTTGGTGCTTCCAGAAGGGATCCTGTGTCTATGAGTTCCCCCGCAGCTATCAAGTACTGGAAAATTCCACCTTCTTGTATGAAAGCACTGTGTACTGAAAACTTGCCAAATTAACACTAAATGGAGGATAGATGGTTGCACTCAGATTGTTGCTGCCAACAGCTCGATGTCCAAGTGGAGATCAGTGACAAGTGGTGTTCCTCAGGGGTTGGTATTGGGACCAGTGCTGTTTAACATCTTTGTTGGAGATGTGGACAGTGGGATTGAGTGTATCCTCAGCAAGGTAGCCAATGATGCCAAGCTGTGTTGTGCAGTTGAGACACTGGAGGAAAAAATGCCATCCTGAAGGACCCTGACAGGCTTGAGAGGTGGGCCTGCAAGACCTGCATGATGTTCATCAATGCCATGTGCAAGGTCCTACACGAGTCAGACTGCTCTTTTTAGTTGTTACTAGGCAGTTGTAGTATCTACACTAAGTCAAGGGCTTTTCAGCGTTTCATGCCAGGTGAATAAGAAAGGAGTGAGTCAAGAGGATGGCCACAAAGATAATCAGAGGGCTGGAACACCTCTACTGTGAAGACAGGCTTAGAGAGTGGGGCGTGTTCAGGCTGGAGACGAGAAGGCTCTGGGGAGACATTACAGCAGTCTTCCAGAAGCTAAAAGGGCCTACAGGAAAGCTGGAGAGGCGCTGTTTACAGGCAATGTTGTGATAGGACAATGGCTTCAAGCTGAAGGAGTGTAGGTTTAGGTTAAACATTAGGAAGAAATTGTGAGGGTGGTGAGGCCCTGGCACAGGCTGCCCAGAGAAGCTGTGGCTGCCCCCTCCCTGGCAGTGTTCAAGGCCAGGTTGGATGGGGCTTTGGGCAACCTGATCTAGTGGGGGGGGGGTGTCCCTGCCCAACCCAAACCATTTTATGATTCTATCATTTCCAGAAGGGTTTTCTTTTATAAGCCACATTATATTTTTCTATTATACGTGACCAGGATGCTGTCCATTCAGGATTTGAAAGGAAGGCATGCAGGTCTGTCTTATCAGACTTCTTTGAAATTTTATTTCTATTTAGTGTTCTTTGTTCTGGATGCTGCATTTCTTTACACAGAGAGTAAAATGCGCTGTGTGCTGCTTGTGCTTTGTAGATAATGGCAGAGACTACAAAGGAGAGAAGGAAATGGTCCATAATACCAGTTTCGGTTTTCTCTCATTTGAACATTTGAAGTCATGTTATTCAGCTGATTTATTTGTAAGGGAGCTCGGTTTTCTGTGATGGTTACTGTATTTCAATAGTTGCTGCTTTTGAGTTGGTCATCGAGAGAAGGCTTATGGAAAGAATTAAATCTCTATCAGTGATTCTTTAGGTGTTGTGTGGTAAGGTAAATCCCATTATCCTAAATTTAGAATGGAAGCGTCAGTAAACTATTTAAATAATAGGAAAATACCCATTATGTAGCAAGTAGTGTCCCGTGTTGTTCATCAAAGAGTTATTGTGTCTCTTGTGGCAGAAATGGTTGTGGCAATCAATGTTAGGGCTGAGTCTGTGGTTTTGTGATTTTCTTCTGCAGACTTGTTGATGGTAATAGTGGTGAAGTACTTATATTAGTGGAAAGAAAATTCCATATAACTGTTAAAAATAAGATTAAAATCTAATGTACCATCTGGAGAATAGAGGCTTAATTGCAAACTTTGATTTTTTTAAAATTTTTTTTTTGACCCACAATGGTTCTCTCTTTAAATGACAATGGATCTTGGAATCACAGAAATACAGAACAGTAGGGGTTGGTTGGAAGGGACCACAGATAATCTAGTCTAACCCCTCTGCTAAAGCAGGGCCATCTAGAGCAGGTTGCATAGGATTGCAGACATACGGGGTTTTGAGTACCTTCAGAGGAGACTCCACAGCCTCTCTGGGCAGCCTGTCCCAGTGCTCTGTCACCTTCAAACTATTGTTTTTCTCTTATTAAGATGGAACTTCCTGTGTTTGTGTCTGTGCCTGTTGCCCCTTGTGTTGTCACTGGACACCACCAAAAAGTCTGGCTCCATCTACTCTTTAGACAGAAGTATTGGTAAGATCCCATCTCAGTCTTCTCCAGGCTAAACAGACCCAACTCTCTCAGCCTTTCCTCATAGGAGAGATGCTCCAGTCCCTTCATCATCTTTGCAGCCCTCCACTGGACTCTCTCCAGTAGTTCCCTGTCTTTCCTGAACTGGGAAGCCCAGAACAGTGTATTGATAAATATGTTGAATAAAACTGGACCCAGCACTGGCCCCTTGGTCACACCACTGGTTACAGGCCTCCAACTAGACTGTGCCACTTATCACAACCCTCTGAATTTTGCCATTCAGCCAGTTCTCTGTCCACCTCGCTATTCACTCATCTAACTCACACTTCCTAAACTTACCTTTGATGATGTTATGGGAGTGTCAAAACCCCTACTGAAGTTGAAGTAGACAACATCCACTGCCCTTCCCTCATCGACCCAGCCAGTCAGTGGTGCATTTCTTTTTTCCTTTTTGAAGACTGGTGTGACACTGGCTTTCTGTCAGACCTCAGGCAGCTCTCCTGTTCTCTATGACCCTTCAAAGATGATGGAGAGTAGCATAGCAATAACATCTGCCAGGTCCCTGAGCACTCAGGTGTGCATCCTGTTAGGGCCTTTGTTTTTCTGGGTGTCTGCCTAAATGAGATCTCATCAACCAGGAGAAAGTCTTCCTTTTTCCAGACTTTCTCTCTTACCTCCAGGCAAGGGTATCCCAACGGCTGGCCTTAGCAGTAAAGACCAAAGCGAAGAAGGCATTCAGTAACTCCACCTTCTCTTTGCTTTCCATTACAAAGACACCTGTCTCATTCAGCAGCAGGCTCAAATTTTCCTTTTGCTGCTGATGTACCTGAAGAAGCTGTTGTTGTCCTTGACATGCCTTGACAGATTTAATTCTTAGTGGTCCTTAGCTTTCCTCATTACATTCCTACATACTCTGACAGCATTCCTATATTCCCTTTTTCCACATTCTGTAAACTTCCTCCTTTTCTTTCAGTTTTTCCAGCAGCTTCTTGCTCATCCATGTAGGTCTCCTGGCTCCTTTGCAGGAGTACATTTTCCCTTATAGGCTTCTCAGTGCTTTACAAGAACCTCCTGGACTGTGCGTGCCTGACTGTGTTGCCTTTCTAGCAAACGTTATGGTGGTTGATGTCCCCCATGAGAACCACAGCCTGCAACCATGAGGCTACTTCCAGCTATCTGTAGAAGGCCTCATCAAGTTCCTCTTCCTGATCAGGTGGCCTGTAGTAAACACACACAACAGTGTCACCTGTATTACCCTGCCCCTAAATTCTTACCCATAAGCTCTAGACTTGTTCGATATCTGACCCTAGGCAGAGCTTGATACATTCCAGTTGCTCTCTCACATAGTGAGCAACTCTACCACCTCGCCTTGGTGGCCTGACTTTCCTAAAAAGTATGTAGCCATCCATGACAGCATTCCAGTCACGCAAGCTATCCCACCATGTCTCTGTGTTTGCAATATGATCATGGCCCTGAGACCGCACACAGACCAATAGTTCTTCCTGTTTATTCCCCATGTTGTGTGTGTTGGTGTACAAGCATTTCACAGAGGTAACTGAGCATGCAGGTTTCCCTGGGGGGGTGCAAGAGGGCCACAGCCATACACACCCTTGAGGTGACTTGCGTTCAGTTTCTTGTCTTGGAAGGCAGCAAAAGAAAAGAACATTTTTTACTGCTTTGGCTGCCCACAGTTGGATGTGATGGTGTGAGCATTGCCACTTTGGACCTTTTCCCCCCCACCCTGAAGTCCTCCAGTTGAAAGCCTGTTTCACCAAGTTGAACACCCTGCTGCCAAATGTTCCCTTGCCTCTTCTAGACAGGTGGCTCCCATTCCTCCCTGCCATTGTTACTAAATATTTCTGTTGTATTTGGTCAGTAAATATCCTGTATATTTAGGATGCCTTTCATGTAGGTGTGTTTTTGTTACCCTTCTGTAGTCAAATAAGCCACTGGTCTACTCATTTCTACAGACTGGAGGGAAGATGTGAAGCCGTTTCTGCCCTACAGCATTCCTTACAGCATCTCTGGGATGAGAAACAGTTTGGAGTACAGGCAGTGAGACTCCAGTGCTTGCCCAGTTTGGAGGATGTGAGCTGAAGGAACAGGAACGTGGTATCAAGCCAAATTACAGTCAGCAAACAGGATGATAAACTTCCTGCAAGCTTGTAGTTTACTGCTCAAATTGATAAAACAATGATAAGTTGGTTTGTGCATTTTTTAGCTCCTCTTTTTAGTTAGAGCAATAGATTCAGCAGTATACATACTACTGCACCACCATTCAGTTGCTGGCATTTGTTTTCTAACAAACATAACTGTTTTAGTTGTATATTTTATTCCTCTACTTAATTTCAGTCCCTTGCAAACTTGAAAAGTCAAGACTAGCACTTAGTTCCATAATTCAGTCAAGCATATTTTAAGGATGTGGGCTGCTGCTGCTATGTAATTGGCCATACTATTTTAAGATGGAAGGTGAAGGTCAAATCTCTTGGGAATGATGGTTTTGTTTGTCTATAGAGATAGCATCCCTTCTGTAAATCATTGCACTGCAGTCTTCACAGTAGAAGAGGCTAGAAACAATATTTTGAAATGAAACCCCGTCTCTTCTAAAAAAAAAAAAAACACCAACAAAAAAAGCTTGTGGAAAGTTTCAAACTCTGTGGATTTGGCAGCTTTTCCTCTGTACTTATCCCAGTTTCTTTCACATGCCACTGGAAAAAATCAAAGTCTAGCAATTAGTAACTTTTTAACAGGCAGTTTGGGGAAAGTAAGATTAAGCCTGAAAGGCCAAGCAATCTACTTTTCTTTTTGCTTCCTTCTGACAGAATTTCAGCTTGTTAGTGTAGTGTCTGCTTCATTTGTGTGTGAAGTATTTATTCCTCCTCTGAGCTTGTACTTCCTAATTTGAAGTGAACTTGGATTCCCACATATTTTGCTTCTTTTTCCCTTCATTTTTGGTATAATTGTAAGCACTGCCCATCTAGAATGACACTAGTAGGAAACATCTTGCCCTGCCCTTGCTGCCTCACTTGCATCCCTACTGTTGGTTCTTCCTATGGGAAGCATCTAAGGAAGAAGGATGATGGAAAGGTTTGTACCAAGATCATGTCATGAAGACTATCAAATTTGATCTTCGTGTCAGCTCTCCTCCTAAAGCTGCTCCCTAGCCATGGTATTCCTTCTGAAGCTATTTTGCCTGTATTTTCAAGCTATGTCTACCAATACATTTATGCAGCACCATGTCACAGATGGATGGGTCATGTCCAAAACAGCTGGACCCTGTTCCTTAAAAAGGGAAAAGTCAGACTTTGTAGTTGAGGAGCAGCACCTTATTGTAGGTGACAGTGGCTTTTATTGCCCAGAAGCTGTGTCTGTGCATGGCTCACCGGCTGCAAGTTCAATGGTGTGAACTTTATTGCCCAGGTAAGGCAAACTATAGTGGATGTGAGTAAAACTTGCAGAGTCATCATTTCCTCACTCAGAGGAAGGACTGCAGAATCCAAAAATATCGAAGATGCTAGAAAACAATACTTCATTTATGGTGTCTTCATTTCCTGGTCCCACTGACACCATGGTTCCATTCTTAGAAGTCTGGTATCTGGTGTTTTTAATGGTTTTTAAATTTTTTTGTTGTTGTTGAGCTCTTTAACTGAAAGCATTTTCCACACAGCAAACTCCTAAATGAAAATGTTCCATATCCTTGTGTACCCTTATGTAGAAAGATTCTGTGAGACTTCAGTTTGTGTGATCAATGGGAGTGTCTTGGTAAGGAGCAGTATGCCCCGGTATGAGGAGTGCTGCAGGTTGCAGTTGTCACCAATGTGCTCTGCTGGTACTTGTCTGATGGTGCAGGTAGTTTGGTAAGAAGGATTATTTGACTGGTATTATGACAGCTGAATATTCTAATTTTTTAACTTAAATTGTGCTCTTAAAAACTGTCTCTGTGGACTGATTTGGGGTGTTGGTTTTTCTTGTACTATTTTTTACAAATTTAATATCTAAAATATCCCCAAATCCTCTCTGCTTCAGATGAAGCATGCTTTAAAGCTTTTGATTATAACATAAAAGAATGAGTCTCTTATTTCAGGAAAAGGTAGTAATAAGCTCTCTCATCTTAAGGTCCCGGCATTCAAACAAAAAATTTCATTAAGGCGGCAATGAAAATTGTACTGTAATCAGGTTTTGTCTTCTGTTCCCTTATAAAAATTAATGAAAGGAGCAAGAACAGCCATCTTTGTGTTCCTGAAGAACACATGCTTCACAGACTGTTCAGTGAAATCGTGCAATTATGCTGGGAACTCATCAAAGCCAAAGACAAGCCATAGACCTACATAAGACCTAAAAAAAAAAAGGAGTTCAGCTCTTGAATAAGGAAGGGAGAAAGGAGAAAAGAAAGGACCAGTGAGAGAAGGAAACCTGTGCAAGTGTGTGGAGTTATTCCTCTGCAGCATGCATGTAGAATCCAGGTCCATAATTCTTGAAATTATGAATATATTTGACAGTAAGGCAGTCCAGCTAATGTAGATAAATTCAAATGGCATGGCTTTATTCCTGCAGCTCTGTTCAGGATGTGAATGTGCTCCGTTTATTTTTCTAAAATCATGTCCTTGGTGACCATTGTGTCCTCCAAAATATGAAACCTCTTTGAATTATGTAAAGTGAGATTAGCATGTAAATATCCTGTGATATAATTAATGTTCAGCAGATGGCTAGATGGTAGCATAAATAAAAAAAAGACAGCTAAATTTTTTTATCATATACTCTTTCTGATAGTTATTAAGCCAATAAAGAAATAAAAGATGAGCTGTTCTTTTAATTTGTACAGTTGAAGCATCTCATGAAGCAAATATAAGCCAGAAAAAATATTGTTGATGATTACATTTCCATGGAAATTTTCTTGAAACCATATAGGCAGATAAAAATTCATGAGACCAGTTCATGGTAGGCAATAGGAGATTTTAAGTGTGTTTTGTTTCTTTGAAGCTGTGTGTAAAAGGAAATCATTTAAATTTTGGTATGAGTGTACTCTTGTTGGAATGCAGTTAAGACAACTAACTGGCATCTAGTCTTCAGAAGCCAGTAATTTCCTCATTTACTGATTTTATTCTTTATATTTAAGAACTGGTTTGAAGTAAAATATCAGTTTTTCAAGCAAGTTTCGAAGTCTTATGTAATTATAATTATTCTTTTTTCATGGATGATAGAAGAAATGGATTTCTTTTTCCCAACACGTGAACATATTTGTTTGTAAAAAGGGAGTTTAAAGTCACAAATCATCTAAGTATATATGCTATTAAATAGTTTAAAAAATAAAAGGATAATAATTAATTGCTTTATAGTTTTTCAAGCTGAATTGTAAGTCCATTTCATGTCAGAATATCTTCGGTGGAGAATCAATCCTGGTTGTAGTTCAGTTCTTTAACACTGCAATAAGATCCAGTTGTATGGGGTCATTTCACTGAATGTCTGTGACTGGCATTTCCTGGTTTGGGATGAGGGAGGCATTCCTACCACACTGCTACATTTCATATAAAATTTGATTTTAAAAGTGTGAAAACTAGGAGTGAAAGTAGGAGTTTTGAGTTTAAACAAATATTGAAGATTCCAAGTTATTTTATACGAGTGCAGTAAGACTGTGTTTGTCTGACGATGACATTTTGTACTACATGATGGTACGGCAAGAATGGGTATAATTCTCTCTGTAAATTGTTCTTTTACATATGTATGCATATATGAGCAGGCATGTGTCTCTGTTTTCTGAAATACCCACCACTACCACTAATATTATTTTCAACAATAATCTGTCACTACATTTACTGCTGGATAGAGAAACAGCTGAAATGGCTTTCTGACCTATTTACAATGGGATCCGGTACTCTGTGTTTGAATTCTTTTGTGAGGAAGATCCAATTGTCGATTGATTTTTTGAGAACTTCATGGTCTTAGAAAATGGTGGGGGAAAAAAGAAATTTAAAACTGCTAGCCCATGCCATTTTACCCAGGCAGGCATATACGGCTTCTGCTTGGTCTCTCTGAATGTATATTTATATAAATTCAATCTGAATTTAAATATGCCATTGAACATTTGCATCACAAAGTAACTGCTCTACATGTCTGCTTATAACGACAATTGCTGTTAAGATAATCTGCTGTGAGAATGCTTCTCTTGGTCCAAAGTGTGGGATATATCATCTTGTACTTCAAATTAAGGATCAAATTCATAGCGATGCTTCAGCTACTCTGTCCATGGGGGGGCCCTTTAAGGACCATTCTGGCTGCTTTGGCTATTCTCATACATCGTTTCTTTGAATTGAATTGATTTATAGTCAATGCTGCACATATAAGGCCAGTGGAAAGGTTGCCAGTTAGTATTCTCTTGGAGTTCAAATAAACTCTGGCTTATTGTACATGAAATTCTAAGTCTTTTTTCCTCTGTGATTTCCAGAACATGAAAGCACATGAATGCAGCCGAGTTGCTTGAGCATGTGAAAACTGCTTTAGGGACATTATTTCAAACGAATCTGAGAATGCAAATGTTAGTATTCTTAAAAGTAGTGGACTCGTTATGTGTATATTTTGCCATTTTCTGTCAGGGTCAACTGTGTTTGGGCTAACTGTAAAAGTGTGGATTCACTTTGATTTTTGTTGTATTTCTTGGGAGCACACTCTCTCCATGATGCATTTTTTGTTTACCCTAGCTATTGCTGGCAGTAGTAAAGCTTTGCTTTTGGTCTGGGATTATTGGCTGTTTTCGAGGCCTTTCTGTGACTTAGGGTTTGTTTGTATGTAATAATTCTGCAGTACTGTCTGTGTTGCTAAACTAGTGGCTCAAATGAGTTCGGAAGCCAAGAGCATCTTAATTCTCTGTGAAATAAGTAATTTAAAGTAGCACAGTTTTCTTAAAACCTTATTTTGCCTTGAAGATAAATGTTGTTTCACAATGCGTTTAAATAGCAACATTGTCATAGTAGAGACCTGGATTTCTTTTGATTATGCAGGGTCACGGGTTGGTGTGTTTTTAGGAGATGCCACAGTATATGTCATTGTCTGGGAGTTTTTCCAAAATAAGACTATTAGTAGGGCTTGGAAATGTGACACATGACTGTTGCATGAAATGAGGCACCATTGCATACGATCCGGTTAACTTTGTACCATTTGGTTATCCCAGGACATATATAACTGTCAGTTAGGGATGCACATCCCAGATGTAAGAGAGGTTTCCCTGTGTAGGGAAGTGTTCTGATTTCTACTGATCAGAGAAGAACTTAAGTGGGATGTTTCTGCTTTCTTTTCTGCGATCAGGAGGGCGTTTTTTTGAAGTGCTGTACTCACTACAGTTTCCCTGTAGGCTTTGTGAAGAGCTGAAAATGGGATAGAAAAGCGCTGCTTCGTGCTCTTCCCTGCTTCATGTTTTTCTTGGCATAAGTGTGCAAATACAAATGGCAGCCAGAATTGGCACTGAACAGGGTTTGAGAAGTACACTTTATTTATACAGCTCTGGCAATAAAAATTGTAGATCTCTCAAACACTCTTAATTCCTAATTAACATCTAACCACATTAAACATTAAATGAGCTCATAACTAAGGACTCTGCAATCCAATACTGGGGAAAAGTGCTATGTGATGAAAACTGGGCATGTATAGAGGGTTTGGTGGGCTTCCCTTATGGTCACCTGTCAGTAGTTTCATGTTGTCTCAATTTATAGGTAAAACAGTTGGGTTCTTTTTAATTAGCTGCCCTAATCATTGAGGACTTAATATTTCATTTTCATTGGTATTGAGCCAACTTTCCTCCCTTATTCAGACGTAGTAGGAATTAAGCTTTAGATTTCAATCCTGAAAGTGGAGATGTGATGTGTTATTTCAGGTTTCTTTCTCATAATTGATGATAAAGATTATGTCTCTCTTAATTCTGGTGGTTATTTTTGAGTGAGAAATGACTCAAAGTTGTTTTCAAACATGTTAATAAATTTTGGAAAGATAAAGAGGGGAGAAGATGAGTCGATAATGACTTTGTAATATTTTTGCAATTTCTAACATTTCTCAAATTGAGAAATATTCTTTCTAAAATATTCTTTCTAAAATATTCTTTCTAAAATATTCTTTCAAAGGGGTCATTTGTGACAAATGTATTACTCACCTTGATCATTTTACACTTTCTGAAACTCATGAGCTGCTAAAGAAACATAATTTGATGTGTAGAATTAGAAAGTTGTCACAGAAATATTTTGCAAGTGATGAAGTTTTCCAAGTCAGTGTTAAACTTAAAAAAAAACCACAAAAAATTTAGAAAAATCATCTCAAAAATTAAAGGAAAAATCAAGATTTTTATCTTATTTGAATAAACAGATGTGTCTGTGTAAAAGAAGCAGAAACTATAGTATGAAGAATAATGTTTCAAACGTATGAATTGTTTTCTAATGATGATTGCAGTTTAATGGGAACATACTGTTACTTCCACATCTACAATTGCTCAGAGATTTCCTAGTTTTTTGTTTTGATTTGCTGGTAGTGAACACAGCTGAATTCACTGAGATTTCCCAGTCAGAACCCAGTGTTCTGTAAATTCTGGAAACTGCTGACTTTTTTGAGAGGTAAAGTTTGTTTGTAGGCGTCATTTGTTTTCCATTCCCACTTGAGATCCAAGATCAGCTGTATGATTAGCAGTATGTTATTCACTTCGTAACATGTGCCAACAAAACCATAAGATGTATGACCAGAGGGAATTCCACATACATGTGAACATTTTTCAATCCAGAGTATCTTCTTTGTTATCAGGAAACCTTCAAAATACAATGAAGATTAATCCTGTACCTTCACAAACAGGCTGGAAACATTTTATTTATTGGTATACATTCCTCTTGTTTGGTTTATCTGTTGCAATCCCAGCAGTCTGTTCAGAAATTCACATGGGGCTTTTCCCCTTAGCCTTCCAGAAACTCTCTGTTGGTGATGGTGAGACCTGATTCTAACCTGTTTGCATTTTTCATGGGATAAATCCCCAGATACCAGCAACCCATGCTACATCAGGCATTTGCAAAAAAATTTTAGGCAGAGTCTGCTTTCGGCTCAGCTTGCAGATAGGCGTTCAGCCCTTATGCCAATGGATGGCCTTTCTCTAAAGCTCTAGTTCAGCTGTATTTTACCCAAGAAGAAAATGTAGATGATATTCTAGCAGCTTTCTGCACGTGGCCTCAGATCGCAGCGGCGTGTGTGAGCCAGCCTGACATACAGCCCCTGATTTGGCAATGCACTCTGACATGATGTAAACTGCAAGTGTGTGAGTAACTCCGTTGTTATTCATCAGCCAAACTTGTATTGACCACCAAGAGCAGAGCTAGTTTCCCAAAATGAAGATGTTAGATATGGGTGGCAGGGTTCTTGACATCTGGGAAGAAGAGGGAACAGATATCTTCCGATTTGGGCCAGGAAAAGGTTGTACTAAATCTTTTTGAGAATGGCTTCAGTACAAGGAAGAGGGTGGAGACATCTGACTTCCCGCCTGGCTGCAGGGAACTGGACTTTTGACTATAAATCTCTTGCTTTCATCTGCTGTGGAGCTGATAGGAAGGAGGGGTTCAGAAGTGAAAGCACAGTCATAGCTCAGGTGATTTCAGAGGTGGAGGAAATCAGTTTAGGGGGCACTTCTGTGTTAAAGGAGGAAACTTGAGCGAAGACTCTCAGTTTACAATGAAAGGATGAACAAGATGAGAGGTTAAAAAGTTGAAAAATAATGTCAGTGAGTAAAGAAATGCAGAAAAGGTGAGCGAGGTAGAGTGCAGGGTGAGGAAAGGTTTTCTTGCTCTTTTCTTGCAAGTTTTCTGATAATGGCAGAGGAAAACTTTAGAAGAAAGTAAAAAAAAATGACATGATGGAGAAAGATTTAAGATTATCCAAAATGTGGAAGTGTATTAATCATGTATAAGGAGATTATGAAGATACATGTTTCTTCAATGCTGTAATTTTTGTGTGTGTGTGTGTTTACTTCAGAGTTCGTGTTTATTTTAAGGAAAGAAGCCAGGGATGCTCTTTGAGGCAGACTGATGCCCCTCTGGGTCAGATGAACAGAAAAGGGAATAGTTTGGTTAGTCGTGAAAGGAAATTAGCGCTAGGATGGAAAGTATTGCAGATGTGGTCCATCTATTCCCCTGTCTTTACAGGCAGCGGGATCTGAAGCCAGCTTTGAAAGTGATTCATCCAGTCCTGCAGGCAAGATGGGAGAAACAGGTGGTGCCTCAGCTGGTGAATTACTGGAGAGGGAAGAAGCGGCTTTTGTTCAGTAGCAGAAGCCAGCCCGAGCTGCTACCGCCACTGCTGCTGGCACAGGTTAATGGGAAGAGGAGGGTAAACCCACAGAGCTTACCACAGCTGCTATTGAAATGGGGGGGTTTGTAGCAAAATCAAGCAAAAGTACTTCAACAAAGTGTTCTTCTGGGACCTGGAATATGACATACATTAATTACTGCGGGCAAAAACTCTCCAACTGATGTGCAAAATACTACCTCAATGTTTATGAGCTGAATTAGCCACGATAAGAAAATACATTTGGCTAGTCATCTATAATCTCAAGCAGTTTTCTTCCCAAGTATAGGTCTCTGTTTTCTCTTTAGGATCATTTTAAATACTGTGAAAAGAGAAAAGCATGTATCAGCATCCAGATGCCAATAGATACACACTAAGAACATAATGAGAAAACACACAAAGAGCAGAAGTATTTCAGCTTTGTGTTTCTGGAAGAGAGAGTAGAAGAGAAGCCTATTATCATAGACACTTTTAAAAATCATAATCTATGAATATTTTCCTTGTTGTGGGGTTCTTTTAGGTTGTCTTTTGACAGTGTAAAAAACAAATGTTACTGAGTTTTCATTTACATCTTGCTAGCCTTATTCATCAGGCTTTGATATGGTAGCTTAGGCTCTTCAATTGAACCGGTTTTCCTAAAGTGAAAATACACAGGAAATGACCTTATTAAAAATATGTATGTTTTTGCAGTCCACATTGGTTTTGTTTATGACAGCACAGATTTAAGACTAGAAACAATGTTGAAATAAGTCTGAGGGGGGAAATAAATAAATTCGTTTTTTTAAATGAGAAAAAATATTTCTTTCTATGCTGACAAATAGAGGATGACTGCTTTCAGAAAAATATTTACATATATTTTGCGATCCAGGTGCTCTGACATAATTTCAGAACTTCACTTCTTATCTGTCGAGAAGGGAAAAACTCTTTGTGCCCTGGGAATCTTCTGCAGGCAGACTTCTTTTGTCTTCTCTGGTTTCATTCCAGATGTCAGAGAAGTCATTTGTGCTGTTGGCAGCTTCTTGTGTTATCTGTAGTGGTGGTGTTTTTCTTTTTCTTTTTTTTTTTTTTTTCTTTCAACAACACAGAGCAACTATGGAGAAAAAAACCCCACCCCAGCCCTCACCAAACAACCCGACAACGCCACTTTTATTTTGGTAAGACCTGAAGTAAAAGCCCCATAACAGGAACTCAGTGTGCGTTCTCTGTGAGGCACACTGCCTCCCAAAATGGCAGCAGATCAACAGGCAGGCAAACATGTTAGCGTTTATTCGGCATGATGAACAGATTTCTTTTATAATTCTTTTTGGATTTTCAGTCTTTGTGTTTGAATTTTAAGCCCTGGTGTTTCCTATGGTGTGCTACAGCAGTGTGAGCCAAAGGGTAGAAGACTTAGGACAGGGACTGGTACAGAAAGTATGTCAAAATATTCTACAGGTAATAAGTACACAACCATGAAAAAAAGAAGGATTTAGTTGTCTTCATTGATTAGTATGGAATCTTTTCCAAATGTTCTGTGTAATTCATTGCCACGTTTCTCTAAGGTAGAGGTGAATTATCCTCCTCCTTATCAGTGTGGCCCAAACACCCTGAATCCCAGCCAGAAACAGTTTTTATGTTCCCAGTAGGACCCGAGTGGAGTTAGGGAACTTTACCCTAAACTGTTATCTTACATATTTTACACATAGCTGCACCCCGTTCCAAAAAGCTCAGTAGGTACCCCATGTTTTGGTCTGCAAGTTTAGAAGTTTGACAAATTTGGTTGGAATGAGGTGATCTTTGAGGTCCCTTCAAACCCAAATCAGTCTGTGATTTTTGATTCTCCAAAACAGCTTTACATTGGTCATTTAGATGCCATTTTGTGCTAACAAAGTGCTTGAAGAAGTTGAGGTTTATAATTTGAATTTCAAACATTGTGGAGGCACTTGCTCCTCAAGTGTTTCAGAGAGATCTCTTTTTGGTTCTAAATTTAGGACATCTGCAAGAGTCTGGCTGGCAGGCAGTGCTGGGGCAGGGGATCTCCGTTTGCAGTGTTGCAATCCCTGTACCATAGCAGTGTAGCTAAAATGCTGGTAGCGTGAGATAAAAATTTGGAAGATGATGTTATGTTTAAACCATATGGCTTTCCCATTACTTGAGCAAAATAGGGATTGAAGGTAAGTTAAGGGAAACTCTGGAATTCACTTAAGAAGCTTTGGGAAAGTTGACGATCACCATCTAGGTGACGATGGTCTGGAATCCTGGAGTGCATAGAGATCTGTGTAACTCCCTGTGCGTGATGTTGGGCTAAGAATCATCTACACTGATGTAGATAAATCCTGAAGTAACCTCAGCAAGACGTGCAGTATACAACAGGAAACAAAGATGAGTCATGATTTACTGACATGTGTGCGTGATAAATGAAATTGCATTAAGTTTGAGCTGATTTTTTGCTTTGGTTGGTTGGGTTTTGTGTGGTTTGTGGATTTTTTTTTGTTGTTGTTGTTTGGTTTGTTGTTTTTTTTTGGGGGGGGGGGGGGAGTGTGCACAGCCCAGTAGCAGGGGCTATTTAGGTGTGCCTGTGCAACTTGTAATTCTTTGCTTCTTTGGGTAATGTGGTGCTCAGTAATGAGTCTGGACTTTTGAGCAGCAGACTTGAAGTTAGGGTGGAATTTTTAGAAACAACTCAGTGCTATTTCAGAGGACATTCTGACTTTTTTTGTGTGTTTGCTTCTTTAGTGAACATAAATTGACTGACATGTCCATTTCACATTTCTTTCATTTTTTATAGGTGTGTTTTTTCTGTGGTTCACACTAGTTTATGTAGTTTTGTCTTCAGAAGCTTCCATAAACTTTTGTGTTAGCTCAGCAGCTGTCAACTCCTGAGTAGTTTCTGGGCATCCTTGTATACTTTCCTTTTAAGGTCTTGTTATTTCTATGTATGTTGTAGTCCTCCTAAAGCTGTGTCTACAGATGACCTGTTTTTTCTTTTTTTAACAATTTTTGAAGAACTTTCCTTCATTGTCCTCAGTTGATGTTCAAATAGTTCTGGAGTCTTTTAAATAGACATCTCTGCCTCAGACCTACTGTGTGTCATAGAAGTTCAGAAATGTTTATCTTTCCTTAGTCAGGGTGCTGGATTAAGGTTATTTACACTGCAAAAACAATTACTTCTCTATCCTCCTGCCTGATGACGGCTGTCTGATGTCCCCAGCAAAGTCCCAAAGCAGAGGGGTTGTGTGTATGGAGTGAGCAGTGTCCCTGCGGTCCACAGAGGAAGTTGTTGAGGGCATTTGGCATCAGGAAAATATGGGGAGAAGCCAGCAGTTTCACCATTGTTTTGCATTGCTCACTGCACAGCAGCTGAAGACCCCAAGGATGGGTCTTGATGTGGTAGGTGACCAAGCTAGACAGCTTTATCCCTACCTGCACTCTCCCAAATTCTCTTTCACTGCTTTTCTATTCCAACTACTTGGAGATATGTGTGTTTTCATGGTGCTCTCAGGTAGGCGCTTTGCAAGATTCAAATGGTCACATCCATTGCTTTGTAGGGCATAGTGTTTGTTACAAGTCTTTCAGGAAGCAGTCTGCATCGAAGGGCACAACAGGTGTAAAGTCTTTGGGAAAACCTGGTATTGTCACTATACTACCTCTGCACTATGAGTACAGCAAACTAACATACAGGCCTGTGCCAAGTTGCTGGAAGGAGCCAAAGTCATCCTAGGCCTCCCTACCTTCATTAGCAACTTATGTCTGGGTTCTGTGAGAGGTTGGATTTTCCTGGATTGAGTTTCTGATAACCTCTGCAGATGCAGGGTCTGGAATAGCGCCGCCTGAACAAATGAGGACTCTGTTTATTGCAGCTGATGTATACTCTTCTTGACCTCATGGCTTTTGGTTAGTGTCTTGAATCACTTGAGTATAACTAATGCCTCAGCTCCCATATCGTTTTCTGTTTTGCCTTCAGCCAGCTGAATGTTCACCTTCCTTCACAGTTACAGGAAACGAAGATCTTCTGGGATAACATGAGAGCAGATGAGCAGTATGTTTGGTCTACAGGGAAATAATGTGAACAGAGAGATTACAGATAGTAAAAATAGACATGAGTTTCAGAGGTAGTTTTTGTGATTCCCCTCCGCCCCCAATTCTAAAGTGTATTTAATACTGTTGGCTGGTTTAGCGAAAACTTTCAGAAATTAATTTAGTCATATAATTAAACAGGCTTTCACTCAGTGTGGGGTTGGTTGTGTGTTCTTCAGGCAATGTGCACAGTAGATTTGCCATAACCCCATGGATGTTTGCAGCAAGGAAGGCTATTAAAGGGCTGTTGTCCACCAACAGTTAACTGCTGCAGATGAATTAATGGCTTTTTTTTGCCATCAATAAAACATTAGAAAAAAAGCATAAATAGTCAGGAAAAAGGAGGGTTTAAAGAAGTAGAAAATCTACTTCACTGTAAATATGCTGGCAATATTCCAGACTTAATTCTGTTTATGTCCTGGATAACTAGATTTGTTTCTTTGGTAATAAAAAATATGTAATGCCAGCTCCATAGTAGTCTTCAGCAGAGAAAGGATCACTGCTTGGGAATGAAAATGTTTAAATCCTAGCAGAGAGAGAAAAAAAAAAGGGGGGGGGAATGCTGTGACTGCTATCTTTCCACACAGGGGTTATTTATTGCCTCTTTTATGGAATTTGCACCACAGTAGAATTTAGATGAGTTTGTGTACAGTGTACAATGCACAGTGACTTGGAGCTAAATGGTTATGAAAGACATGACATTTGTGCACTTGTGGTGCCAGTTTTTAATAACTAAAGAATATGCGTGGCTGTGTGAAGAATTATCAGTGTAAGATTTCAGTCTACATTCTGTAGATATTTTCAGAACATATCCAAGTCTTTGTAATGGAATGAATTAATAAAAATTAATTATGTCCTTTGTACCTGAAATGTGATGTATTGCTTTTTGGAATGACTTTTCTTCTTGTTTCCAGTTCTCGAATGTGAAATATAAAACTTACTCTTTCGGTATTTCATTAGTGGCATTACTAACTTCTCATTTGATCCCCAAGGATGAGGTTCTTAGGGAGGGAAGAATGAACATTTTCATTAAGCAAAGCCAGGTGCAGCTGACTGTTGTTTAAGCCAATTTACAATAGGTTTGATTATTAATACGTCAGAAATCTCACTTGCGGTTTCTATGGTAAAAGTCACGTTTCATAATAGTATCTCCCAACAAGCTTTTATTTAGAAAGTAGGGTCTTATTGCAGCTTGCCATGTAGTGAGTTTGTGCAGTGCTAGAGCAAGAGTTTGAAAATGACTCACTTTGCTCTTGCTTGATTGTAATATGAGTGCAGGGTGAAAGTTGTACTTCGGAGAATTTTCTGTTTCTCAGCTTCATTAATATTTCACTGTTTAACTCTTTAACACTGTAGTGAGGGATTTATGTCATGTTAGGATAACAGGACTACTAAATGCTTTATAAATAAAATACTTGTTTTGGATTCCAAATAATACTCTGATGTGACTCTGTATCCAAAGCATAAGAAATTTGGGAAACAAATTCTAAGCATAAAATGCCAAAAGTTGTTTGTAGCTTCCTGAAATAACTTGTCCCTTAAATTTGTCTTGTGTCATGCAGGCTTTCCTTCACCGAATGATCCAACATGCTACAGCCAAAGTGGATAAAAATGTCACGGAAGAGACAGTTAAGGTCAGTTTCCTAATTGCATATTTCTTCTGTTTTGTGTCTGATGTTTTATTTATGTATGTTTTATTTTTTTTGCAGATGTTGTTTTCAAATATTGAAGATATTCTTGTGGTTCACAAAAACTTCCTGTCCCTGGTGGAGGAGTGCTTACAGCCAGAGCCTAATGCGCAGCATGAAGTTGGAACCTGCTTTCTTCATTACGTATGCTATCTTTTTATTGCAGCCTTATTTTACCTTTTTCCCTTATTAATTGTCTTTATTAGTTCCTGTCATGAGGACAAAATATGCCTTGATTATATAGTTTGAGGTCATCTCTTTATTACACTAAAAAAAAAAATAGAAGAGAAGGGAGGGGAATGAATAAAGAACTTATCAGATGGGCCAGCTTCTGTTGTTTCATCATTTTTTTATTCGCCAAGCTAAAAACGGAGCCTGCAGCATGGGTGAGGCTGGTGCCTATACATAAAATGGACGTACACAGAGCAGGGCTGTATGAAACTTTATTCCTCTTTGATGCTAAGCAAAATTTTGAATATTTAACAAAGAACTGTATATGCTGGCTAACATATCTCCCTAGTTATGGTCTGTGAAGATATTTTACTTTTCAGAACCTCCATAAGTATGTTTGTATGTCCTGTAGTAATTGTTTTCAAGTTGTATTAGTTTTCTTGTTGGAGCAAAACAAGGATGACGGTATTACAGAGTGCTCTGCAAAATCAGGACAAGTTACTTTGCTTTCAGTTGTTGGCCTAACAAAAAGTCTAGGTGTTATTGGTTAAAATCCCATTTGTTTGTTAAGTCTTTGTTTATTCATTGTGGGAGAAGAAAATTATTAATGGCTCCTGGAAACATTTTACAGAAGTTGAGTAACATCAGTTTTTGACTGCAGAATTCTAGATCATATTTGCAAACAAGTGGTTGCAGACAAAATAAGCTATGATGTCTGCAAATAAGCCACTCATTTTGCATTTTCTTCCTGTTTGGGTTTTTTTTTTTAAATTCTGTGTTTTGATCAAAGGACTGGGAAGCCTTCCATATGAGGAAAGGCTGAGAGAACTGGGGTTGCTTAGCCCTGAGAATATGAAGCTTAGGGGGAGACCTTATCACTATCTTCCAGTATCTAAGGGGTGGCTACAAAGAAGATGGAGACTCCCTTTTTACAAAGAGTTACGTGGAAAATTTAAGGGGCAGTGGGTAAAAGTTACTCCTGGGGAGGTTCCTATTGGACACAGGAGGAACATTTTTCATGATGAGAACAAAGAGCCATTGGAATAATCTCCCTAGGGAAGCATTGGATGCCCCAACATTGGACACTGAAGATTTGGCAGTACATGTTGCTGGGCCATCTTGTCTAGACCGTGCTTTTGCCAATAAAGGTTGGACCAGATGATCCTTGAGCTCCCTTCCAAACTGGTATTATATGATTTTATGTTTGAAATTCCCAAGTGATGCTTCCAGACTGTTCATAATTGTAATTTGAGACTGGACCTTAATAAACGTGGGAGGAAGTCTTCCAAAATGAAGACTATATTAGTTATTCAGCTTTGAAAAGTGTCCATTCTGTGTTTTATTAATTAGACATTTTAGAAAATTTCAAAATGGCAAGTGAAGAACAATATATTTCTTTGTTTCTGCAGAAGGAGAAATTCCGTATCTATGATGAATACTGCAGTAACCATGAGAAGGCACAGAAAGTTCTGCTTGACCTTAACAAAATAAGAACAGTGCGGACATTTCTTTTGGTAAATAAACTTTCAATTGGTGCTCTAACTTCATATTTTTTGACCAGGCAATGAATTGTTAGCACTGTTATCTCCACCATGCAACAACTACAAGCAAACCTGCAAGTGGTTAGCAGGCAGTTTCAGCTGGGGGTGGTGTGTCCAGAGGAAGGGGTTGCGTACATCGTATTTTCAATGCTGCACTTGGATCCCTGCATAATGATACAGCATTGGGCAGCGTGCCTTGAACTTGCTGGCCAAGAGACAAGAGTGTAAATCCAGCTGTGCCTCTAGAAAAAAAAAAAGGATAGGGTAAGGTATATGAGGAGGGGCAGCGAAAGAATTTAGAGAAGGGAAGCTGAAGGACTCATCAGAACTTCTGAAGAGAAGGTCCATGTTCTGGTTCTGTAGCCATGTCTGTGCCAAAAAGAAAAATGTTTCGTTATGGGTGATAGAGTAGCCATCCTGATCTTAGATGCTGATTTAATCTGAGGTCAAAAGAAACAGCTGCACAGTTACAATTTACAAGACAAATAAGGAGGGGGTTTAAAATGTTAAGTATGACAGTCCTCATGATTTTCCCACAGCAAAACTGGTTTCCATGTAAATACCGAGTTTCCTAATAGTTCACATTAGTTCACATCAGTATGGAATGATTTTTGTGTTTTCCTTCATGGTGTCCTGTTATAACTCTGAAATGTGGGGCCTACTATGTTGTAGCTTAAATGCCCTCAGGTAGGATTTCAAATTTCAGCATGATCAGATCTGATTATTGCATTCTAGGACTAGAGAGTAAATGACACTATCAGCAAAGTATTATGGATATGGTTTAAAAAACCACATGATGCCAATGCTGACAATATTAGAAATTTTATTTAATTTTAATAATTATTTTTAGCACACAGTAGGCTTTCACTACTTCTGTTTATGGAGTTCTTGGGGAAGCTGTCCTATTGCAGCTCACTAAATTTTTGACAGATACTGGGTCTGACTCCCGTCCTAGCTGCATTTTCTTACAGCCAAGTTAAAGAGCAGTAGGAGGTACTGGGTGACATGATGCTCCATCTTCCTTTTTGCTAAGAATGTCTTATTTTGGCAGTGTTCCATTCATAGTTAAGAACAGTTTCAGAGTTGTCCTATTTTTCCTCAGTGTTCAACATAGTATCCCTCACCTTGCCCCAGGCTTGAGGAGCTGCACACGTGATTCTTGTATTGGGAGCAGCATGTCCGGACTCTATAAGAAAGGGTGAATGCTGACTACAGAGACAAAAAAGCGAAATATTCCAGTGAATGATTGCAGAGAGCTAGTTTTGTGAGGAAAGGAAGCCAGATTTGCAGTGTCAGTTCATGATGTGTTTGCGTCATGTACCCCTGGGTGCAGGAACTCAACTTCCACATTTTCTGTGGGTTCCTCATAGATGCAGGACATGTCTGTAGAATACGTGGCAGCAGCCTAACCTAGAGACCAGGAGGTCTGTCTGTTTGATTTGAAAGTACAGTTGAAGACTTCTAGCCAGACAGTTCAGGTCATTAGGGATGTGATTATCTGTAAATAATCGGGAGCTGAAAACAAACTTTTGATCCTTTAAGTATAGAGAAGGTCATTATATAAACATGTAGTCTGCATTGCCATTGTTTTGCTTGGTTTTTATCAGTAAAGCTTTTTTTGTGGGCAGATTAAGCGAGATCCTTTAGGGTAAAGAATCCTTTAGGATCACACAGAAGCTGGTTAACCATGAGTACAAAGCAGAGACCTAAGAATGGGTGTAGAGATCCCCCTGCTCATGAGGCATGTGCATCATGAATTATGCGCTGAGTGGCCACCCAGTTGTGTAGTCTCTGTTCCATCAACAATGTGTCTCCACCTAGATTTGTGGCCTGCGTCAGCATACCATCTGGCTGGGTTCAACTACTTCTGTTTAGTGTTCTCAGTTTAGGCATCTTGCTCTTTGAAGCTGTAGATTATCTCCTACCATTGCATCAGTTCCTTCTGATCTCTCTGTAAAATTATTTCCAGCATTGCTTTAGGTCTTTATGTACTTACACTTTAATTCCTGGAATTTCAAATATTTGCTGCGATGTCCCTTGCATACTTTGTTATCTCAAATAGCCCTTACTTGTTTTTCTGTCTCAGCTGCTTTTTCATGGATGCTTCCACCCAGTATCTCACGTATTCTCTGTTTCCATAGTTGAATGTCATTATGAAAACTCGCATGTTCTTTAGTCCATGACTTAAGGATATTTTATTCATTGCGTATCATGTTTAAATATAGAAGCATGCATGTAAACAGAAGGCTCTGCGTGTGAGCTATTAGGATGGCCATATTCAAACTTTCTGAAGAATCCTTGATGCTGCTTAACTGTCACGAAGACACATTCCGAAAACAAGAGCACCTGTAGTAGTCACCCTGAATTAATTTTAGTTTTGATCATTGATGTGTGAAAGCATGCTTTTAGCATTTTATTTACTGTATTTTAAAACTTTAAGAAAAGGCCACGCTTAATCAGACTGTCTGACAAAGATACCTGCGTAACACCATTGCAGCTTCTTTGTCACGTATGATGATAGTCAGTTTACCTGCCTATGCACGTGTTCAAGCCTCTTCTTTTAATGCTCTTGCAACCCCTGGTTATCACATATATGTACATATAGCATCTACATCTAAGATATACGTATATAATTTGTGTGTAGACTGTAGAACCATAGCATCTACTGAGTTGGAAGGGACCTGTGGCTTAGCCAGTGTTGCTGTGTGCTCTTGTTGTTATTTCTGATAATTTTCTTGGGATTTTTTGCTAAATTCTGAAACTGTTGAAACTCTAGAATTGCATGCTCCTTGGAGGACGCAAGAACACGGATGTACCATTGGAGGGATATCTAGTGACGCCGATACAGAGAATATGCAAGTATCCCCTTCTTTTGAAGGTACTTACAAGATTTTTATCTAGGACTATCCGCTTCTATGTAAAACCGGTTGCTAAGTGTATTTCAGAACCACAGGAACAATCTCTCTGCCCTGTGAATAATCTCTTTATTAGTTATTGGACCCAGACTTGCTCTCATTAAAGCCAGTGGCAAGTCTTCTGACATCAGTATTAAAAGGACTGAGGAGTTTGGCTGGGTCAAGATGATTAGCTCCCTTCTGTATCTGTCTTAAGGTTGCCTCTCCATTGATGAATGGAAGTGGCCTTTTAAGAGAGTTTAATGAGACTGATTTCAGCTGGATTTGACCATGTGCTTGCTTACAATGCTTGGGATAGCTGAGTTTGTTAGTGACATGCTTTGATGATTCTAATTTACCATCACCAAACTGTAAATGGAAAATATTTATGAAAAAGATTAGTAAGAAAAACTGTAGAGTAAGATGCTGCAGGTGGTTCTGTACACATTTGTTTATTCTGCTCTTACTGTTACAACTTAAAACTTAATGAAAAATATTAAATGTGCTGGGAAACATTAGATATTCAAACCTCTGAGTAACTGAAATTTTTTGCGTGTTAGGAAATAAAATAATATAATCATCAGAAAAGTAAATATTTAAAATTAATTTATTCTTAACAAAATAAGGTTTGATATTGTTTATTGTTTCTAACTGTGAGAGAAAAGCCAGGGGAGATTCTGCTCTAGAAGCTATTTGAAACCTGATTATTGGACAGAATTTTTCACAATGCCTATGTGAGTTCAGATCTGAAACATTGCCAGTTATGAGGCATATGCATCTCACTCAGCTAACATAAAAACCTAAAACTAATAATGATCAAGTGAAAGGTTTTTAAAACAAGTTAAACAGTATAATAATTGCCATGAGGTTTGTCATCCTAGATACCTGTGGGTTTGCAGTTCCCTCGGCCTATTCTAAAATTATTTTTGTGTTCTGCTTTTTGAATGAAGTATCTATGGACAAAGCAAGGGAAAATGACTAATGAATTACTTCAGGGACACATTGAAATAAATGCATTAATGATAAATTTAAATACAGGATGTGGTGCCAGCAGGGTTAGGGCTCTGGGAGGAATGTACCCACGCCTCAGTCAGGGTGTGCACCAAATGCTGTCCACAGTCGGTCCAGCTGTAAATGGGTGGTTGGTAGTTTGAGATGGGAAATCTCAAATGAATACTGGCAACTCCACTTTTGTTTTTTAGCATGGCTGCCATTACCAGTAACCATCTGAAATCAGTGAGTCACCGAAGCTATTGTTCGGTGCTCTGGTGTACCGCAGTAGATTAAACAATGATGTGGAGCTAAAGGAACATGGGTTTTGCCCAGAGTTGCAGGAAAGGCAGGTGTTAATTTTGACGTCAGTATGCTAACATTATTAAACAGAGTTGTTATCCTTGCTGTTGAAAAGTTCCATCCTGTGGAATATATAAAAAAATCCCCCAAACCCAAAGCAAACAAAACCCAAAGGTCAACGTGAAGAAACATTGTTGGGAAGACAAAATGTCTGAAATGCAAATTTTTTGCTAAGTAGTGAGTATTTTTATTGTTTGTAATTTATTATTGAGTTTTAGCACCCTAGTAGGACACAATGCTGGAGGGTTTATTACTTTTCCACCTAGTAAAAGAAAAGTCTGGCTACTTTTTGATTTTGTATGCTAGTCAATTTAAGCCTCTTGTAATGCACATTTAGAGATCAAAGACCGGCTTCTTTTTTTCTTTTTTAAAAATGTTTAAATAGGAGTTACTGAAGCGGACTCCAAGGAAGCACAGCGACTACGCGGCACTAATGGAAGCCCTCCAGGCCATGAAAGCTGTCTGTTCCAACATAAACGAGGCCAAGAGACAAATGGAAAAATTAGAGTTTTTGGAAGAATGGCAGTCTCATGTGGAAGGATGGGAGGTACTGTCATAAGATTTGTCGCTTTCTATATTGAGGAGGGAGTAATGGTTTTCAACAAGCATGTACTGAACTGGTTTTGTGATTCTGAGGTACTGCAAACTCTTCAATTCTGTGAAATCATAGCTATTATTTTGGATTTATCCCATAAATGAAGTGTTGTCCATGACTAAATACTGCTGTATGAAATAACAGACTTCAAGGAAAGATAGCAAATGTTTAGTGTTTGACATACATGTTGATGTAAATTACCAATATTCTATGTATGCACACAAGACTTCTATAAATCCTAATTTAACTGCTGCTCAGATTTTACTGTTGCCAGTGTCAGCCTAACAGCATTTCGTCTGGTTGAAAAAAAAAATTGGTAATTACTATTTTTATGCACTGAATCCATTAGTTTTTGTCAGCAAACGGAAGAACTTTAATCCTTTAGTTTGGTGTAGAAATTAGATGTCTGTTCCTGAGTTAGTTTTCATTGGTACCCATAAAAGCTGCCCTTTCCCTTAGATAACAACAAGATAAATCAAAATCTTCCTTTTGTATTGTTTTGAGCACTATAACTATTTTATATGGAAAGATAAATATAGGTACAGGTGTATCTTTAAATTGCCTTGGCTGTTTAGTATCAGTATTGCTGAACTGTCTGCACTGAAGTGGGAGGGAATTACAAGTGAAGTCCCAGTAAAAAAAAATAAAGCAAGTAAGGTAAACATTTAAAAAAAAAAAAAGGCATTCTGAATCTATTACACAGGGGTTGTTAAGGCATGAATTCCAACAAGGAAGTAGTTCTTTGTTGTTTTGAATACTTTACTCTTCCTGAGAAAGCTGTTTAAGAACTAGAGGAAGAGATTTTATCCTTTTAAAGCTTTGTGGAAGGCTTTCTGGCTGGAAAAGGAAGCAAGAAAAATGTATTTTTGCACGTTAGTCTGATAGACCGAGACCCAATCTTTCAGCTATGTAGTAGGAAATGGCCTTTGGATGGTACAGAGAAAAGGTTGGGGATGCTGATGGGACACTGAATCAGAGAAAGCTTTGAAATAGACCTGCCTGAACTTTAACTGACAGAGATCCTCAAGAAGTCTGACAAGTAAAGACTAGAATATTGACTAGAATACTAGTTTTTTAAGGAGATAATTCATAGTAATAGATAAAACAGCAGAAACAAACAAAATGTTTGTATACAGCTCTGTTCACTCCCCACATCTGGTGTTACCACACATGCTGTTTTTTGAACTTGCTGTGCCTAAGGCTGTGCTCTGCTTCTGCAGCAGTGGGTTCAGTCTCCCCTTGCCTTCCAGGAGGCTTCGACAGAACCAGCCACGATCTGAAAGGAGCATAAAAATGACACTGAACAAAGAACCCTCTAAATATTGCCTGTGACACAACAGTTATTTCCTGTCTGCTCCACATCAAATCTCCTGATCTGTTGATTTACACAAACCTGTGGTTTGTTGTAAAAATCAAGTACTGTGGGAAGATTTGATTCGTTCTGAATGTGGATTAAGCATTCAGAATGTGGATTTTACCTTAATCAAATTTCTTTTTCCGTGTTTCTTCAGTTGTGGGATTTGAAATGTATTGCTTACGGTATTTTTCCTTTTCCTGTGTAGCAGCATTTTCAAGAACTGCTCTTCCATTTTTGTAATCAAGAGTAGGTATAATTTAGAGCAGAGAAATCCTTTTCTGCCAGAATTCAGGGCACTGTAGTCTTTTGGTACAAGACTGTCATTATAACACATTCTGCAAAATTCACTGCGACTCATGAGAAGAAAATTTAGAAGAAATAAGCACAAAACTGTATAATTGCTGGTCTGTATTCAGACAAACCTTTCTATGTGTAGTTGTAATCCTAAATCTTAAATAAGTTAAAAAAAAATCACTAATGGCAAGTGACAGGGAGTGTGTACACATACCATGATATTGTTTGCAGGATTTTGAAAAAGAAAGGACTATTTAGATAAACTAAATTTATAAGTGTTGGAATTGAGAGGAGGTCTAGGTGACATAATGCTTTACAAATGAAGCAACTATCTTAACAGCTGCTTGTTTACAGTAGATGAAAATAAGTTTCTTTTTGTAATTAGCTGGAACTTGCTGTCATCAGCAGTAACTTGAAAAGATATATGTGAACACTAAAATGCATTAGATATGCTTGTGTAATAAATTCATGATAGAGGCAATAGCAAGTTAAGTGCTTACGTTGTTAAATATTTTATGGCAAGGAAATTTGTTAAATAATCCTTATTGCTTATTACCAACTTCATTCCTCCTATTATTTCCACTTTTCAATTAAGTCTTTTACTGCCCTAAAGTGATCAAAATTCTACTTGCTCTTAGTTCCTGAGTTCTATATTTGTCAAATGCATCTTAATGAACACACTCAAGTGTATTATTAACTCAAGGTGTTATTAGTCATGTAAGTTGGCTAATAACTGTTTGCAAACTTAGCCTGAAAAGGGAATCCCCTGTCCTGCATTAAGTTTCTTCTGAATCCCTAGTAAAACATAGAGTAGTAAATATGTTTGATGTTGAAAATATATGAACAAGCAAAGATAACAATAAGGAAGGGTAACAATATGGACAGGAGCATGCAAAACCTTACACTCTCTGTGCTCAGATTGTATTCCATGAACCATAATTTCATAGAACCACAGACTGGTTTGGGTTGGAAGTACCCTTCAAGACTATCTTCTTCCAACCCTCTGTCACGGACAGGGACTCCCCCGACTAGACTAGGCTGCCCAAAGCCCAATCCAACCTGGGCTTGACCACTGCCAGGGAGGGGGCAGCCACAGCTTCTCTGGGCAGCCTGTGCCAGGGCCTCACTGCCCTCAGAGGGAAGAATTTCTTCCTAATGTTTAACCTAAACCTACCCTCCTTCAGTTTAAAGCCATTACCCCTTGTCCTATCACTACATTCCCTTGTAAACAGTCCCTTGCCAGCTTTTGTGTAGGCCACTTTAGGTACTGGAAGACTCCTCTAATGTCCCCCAGTGCCTTCTCTTCTCCAGGCTGGAGAACGCCAGCTCTCTCAGGCTGTCTTCATAGGACAGGTGCTCCAACTGTCTCATTATTTTTGAGATCCTCCTCTGGACTTGCTCCAAGAGGTCAGTGCCTTTCTTGTAGTCAGGCCCCCAGGACATAGTACTCCAGGCTGGGTCTCGCCAGAGCAAAGTAGAAGGGGTGAGTCACCTTCCTCAATTTGCTGATCATGCTGGTTTTGGTGCAACCCAGGATACAGTGGGCTTTCTGAGCTGCTAGTGCACATTTCCTTCCAGCCGTGGGTTTTATCTTCCCTCCATCTCCCCACCTCCTGGTTCATTTTTAGGATTTCATTTGTGTTTGAACTCTGAAATACTGCCATTGTCTTAAAATAGTTTGTGTTCAGTAGACTTATGTGGTGTTTATTGTAGTGTAGCTGATCAGATTTGATGTTATCATACAGCCACCACAGGGTGCCCAATCTGGCCAAATTGCTGTGATCTTAATATATGCATCCCTCTCAAACCTAATATACAGTTATTCCTTGAAATTATAAGAATGACAGAGCATGTATTAGAGCTAACAGTATTTTGAGTGATTCACAACAACTACAAAAAAATTCTGAATGCAATGTATGAGAGTGGATTTAATTAAATAAACATCTGGTTTTCTGCATTGCCTAAAAATAAGGAGGCAAACTTGTTGGAGATTTCCTTCCAGAAGGAAATGCTTAGCACATTGCTTGGCCCTAACTAGAAGGAAAGGGGAAAAAATAAAGACTATTTTTAGAACCTGATCAAAGCATGATTTGAATTCCTATACTTAAGTGTCATATAACAAAGCTTGTATTTATTATGATAAAAATACAGATTCATGGAAAAAATGGAACATCTGTTTCAAGAAAGAAAATTTTGAGTATAATGACTTTCTCACTTAATTTCCTAAGTGGTTAAATTTTTTGGCCTGAACTCAGTACTTGTGTAGGTGGCTGTCTCAGCTGGAGAATGGCTCAGCAGCTGAAGGAGTCTGTCAGTAATATTTGCGTGGAAGTTTCAGTGAGAGAAGAAAAAATAAAATTCTTGCATTTGTTGTAAGCTGGAAACCAAACAACCCAGTCTGAGTCACAGGCCACCGTAGTTACAATAGCATGGGCTATTCTGTTCCTTTCCATTTCTCCATATCATCAAGTAGTATTTTAATAGAGACTTCTGGTTTAAACTACAGGATTTTAGCCATTTCCCCTATTTTTTTTCTGTTTCCTATACCCATATGGAAGTTCTGAAGAGTAAGTTAATGTCTGTAATGTCTGATTTTTTTTCACTGGTAACATGCTGGCCACTGAATCAGTATGGTCAGACCTCCTTGTTTGACTGGAATTTGCCCAGAATGTAACAAATAAACCCAACAAATGTCGCTTCTCTTTTCCAGGTAGAAAAGGTAAATTTTTAATGTCAGTGGTGGGTATTTAATGATTTAAGGAAGAGGGGAATATTGGTTTTAATTTCTTGCATGTAGCGTCTCTCCTTCCAGGGCCTTTTAAATGCATTTATTTTGTGATGCGGTCATAGTAGCCCACATTTCAGACCCCTTGTCTGAGCTGTTGCCTTAGTGGAATGACAGGTGATGGACTGGCAGCCCAGCGTTATTAGGAGCTAGAGTTATCTAAATACCCTGCAAGCTCAGAGATCTTATGGGGTTTTAATTTCCACACCAGCTATCCTGAAACACTGGAGAGTCCTGGCCCTGGTGCTACCTACCCACAGGAAAGGATTGCTCTACAATGAAATGTTGGGAGTCTGCAATGACTCTGTAGGACAGGTGGAGGAAAAACCAGTCTGGAATCACAGTATAAGTCTGCTTTGCAGGTCAGTTTTTTCCAAGTGAACCCTTTAGAGGTTTTGTTGGAAGATGATCAAAACAGGTTTATTTCTACAATACATGGCATTTTCAAATGGACATATTACAAAGATACTGGTTTGGCTGAAAATACCCAATCAGCTCTAATTGCAGATCCTTTAAATATATAGAAACATGAAGTGTAGCGGAGTTGTAGTGATTTTACATTTAGGTTGAGCAAGTCCATGATCTTCCCTTGCAAGTACTGAGTGTAAATGTATGTATTCATGAAAACTTTGAAATAGTAAATTACTTTTCAGCTTCAAATTGTTCGTATTTGCCATTTCCCTGGTAGTTTCAATCCAGACATCTAGTAAAAATATTTTTGCATTAGATAGATTTGGTAATATTTGTTCCAAAAGCATTGCTTGTAGGTAGTGTAGTTCAGTTGTAGCTGTGCAGTAGGTAGCCTCACCTGCTTCTGGGTCAGTGGTGACCTCTTGTCCGTTGCTGTAGCCTTCAACCTTCCCCCGTGGGAGGGGCAACTTGTAGTTGGGTAAATTAATTATCCTACTGGGCAGGCTTGATATCAACTGTATGGCGTTCCTGATGTAATCCTATGTGGAGGCCCAAGGTGCAGCTACATCCCTCATGAAAATGTCGTTATAGTTGTCGGTCTTCCTTTCAATTGCATGGTGGATGTGGCAGTGCTTGTGTGCTCTCTGCTTTATCCTTCTTTGGGCATGTTTTTCATCCCTAAGGGATGTGGTGGAGAGGAATGCCCACCCCAGATGTAGAGACAGCCCTACTTTCACACAATATGCCCTTCCTCTTTTGTCTCTTTCAACTCCATGCCCACCCAAATATTAGGAACAGGCTGACCCTAACAATGTTATATGGGCAAGGGATTTTTCTGCACTGGTAGTGTTATATAGGACAGCCAGCAGTGATTTTTGATCCTGTTACCTTATTCCCTTGGACTTCAGCAAATAAAACAGCAATAACAAAATTCACTGACCTGCGGCCACACCAGTGTGGGTTGTGATCTTGTCAAAAGGCATCCGATAAGTGAAGTTAACAGTGTTCTGTATTTGGACAGGAGGTCTCAAAGGGAAAAAAATATCTTTAGAATGGACTTTTTTCATCATCTAGCAGTTTATATTAGAAAAGGAGGAAAATGAAGAGGAAAACAATAGCAAGGAGTAATAATGTGATAAAGATAATACTCAACGTCATTGCAACGTTGAACTTGAGTCATCAATGAGGCAAATCTTGGTAATTCAGGTAACCTGAATAATATACATTTACAATACTTAAAAAATGTGGTGTTTTATGATGTCATAATCACACAGTAGCAGATCTTGCTAGGGCTGTTGGTAGAAGGTTGTATTTTTCTACAGTCAAAATGAAATTTTTCAATAAAAAGAGACAAAATGTTTTCATAAAACCCTCCTATGAAAAAATACACACTTTTGTAGAGAGTGGAAAATGCTGATACAGTTTTGAAGCCTTAGGCTGAACTCTTTTTTGTCTTTCCAATGAAAAATAACAGTTTTCCAGCAAAGCTGAAGTTTTCTGTAAAAACAAAGCAAAAAACCTTTAAAAAGTATCCAGCCTTTTGAAATGCAAATTGTTCACAAGTACTATTCCTGCAAATTTTAAAAGCAGCATAAGGTATAGGTTACTCTTTTTAATAAACAAAAGTGATGAAATAGAAAGGAAAATCGAGCTGCTTTTTTTTTTTTTGTAGTTAAGTGCAGCCATAATTTATGCTTAATTTATATTAGTGACCATTCTTCTAACGTGTTTCAGTGTTTGGTTTCAAAGTGCAAAATTAGCATGCCAGCTCCTGGTCCTTATTCTGTCTTTGGAAGGGCAGTACTGTCTAATGGCTATAGATGACATTCATTTTTGGCTCATTTGATCCTAAATGGAAACAAGAGCAATTAGTTAATACTGATACTGAAGCAGCATTATTTAGAGACCTGAATTGTGTTCCAGTGTGATGGTTGTGCAATCTCACTTACCATCTCTATAAACAGACTGTGTTGTCCTTAGAACAGTGTCTGAGCCATTGCTCAATATTCAGTGCTGTGACGTAGAATGAATGAATGGCAAGAGGAGAACAGAACCTAGGATTGCTTCTTGGATCTTAATTGAATGCATTTTTCTTTGGGCTACTGTGGTTAGATCAAGAGGAAGTAACTGCAGCTCTCGCAGGCACAAGTTATTCAGAACATGTGTAGATGAAAGTCCTGTTTTCTGCAGGTTTTCCAAGCTCAGTGTTGCCTGCCTGGAGTTAGGAAACTCCTTGAGCTATGGGTGTGTATGCTCAGTGCGGGCAGCACACATAATTATCCATAAGATCGCATGGCTGGATGCATATAGCACATGGACAGGAGCTCTGTCCCTGAGGAGCATGTTTTTTTATAACAGCAGAATACCTCGGAATTCAAAGCAGGCCTCCTTGGGAGGTAAATTTCTCTTTATAAGGCTTTCTCTTTATATGACTTTACAAATGCCATGACTTTTTCACAGACATATTTTTGGGAAAAAGTTATCCTTTGTTAAATTTGCTTCCTTTTCATTAAGCTGTATGAAAATGTAGGCCTTCTTTTTGCATGCAAGAATGATCTGCCTTGAAGCAAAAGTGAGGCATGGGAAGTTTCATCCCAAATATTTACAGCTTAGCAAAATTCTGATCTCTTCAGACTGTGTTAGGAGGAAGCATAGGAGGTCTTATTTGCACGTGCTGCTATTAGCTTTGCTTGAGTTTTAAATCTGGCTAGTTTTTTATTTTGATTTTGGGTTTTGGTTAATTTAGTGTAGAAGTATATACACCTTTAATGATGTTCGGGTTCCAAATTGCTTTAGATACCAAGTTGCTCTTGACAAAGATTGTGTCTTGTGGAGCCCCATTTTCAGATGTTTCTGGCTAAATAGTATAGTTACTGAATATAAAAGTTACTGTATAAAGTTGGCCTGAATTTTCAGGAGAGATCTTATGCACAGATGTAAAATAATCTGGAAACTTTAGTGATCAAACTTTATCCATTCAATAAAAGCCTCCAGTTAGTGGCAATACTAAATAAATACAAAGCAGGTGTTAAGCATCATTAGGAATTATAATTTAATTACAGTGTAATAACTTACTAAAAGTTTTATTCTTGCTGTTTCTAGAGAATCATTATGGTTGTGAGTTTGTGTAAAAAATTTTCCTTAGTTGTTGCAGAATTGTTAATTGTTGTATCACGGAATATAAAATAATCTCTTTCCAATTGATTTTAGGGGTCGAACATCACAGATACGTGCACAGAAATGCTGCGAAGTGGACTACTACTGAAAATTTCAGCAGGAAATATCCAAGAGAGGATATTTTTTCTTTTTGATAACCTTTTGGTCTACTGCAAAAAAAAGCACAGGTAAACGATTAATTTATACTTTCAAAAATAATGTATTTTTCTCACAGTAGAACTAATCCTGTCTGTAGTTTCATAAGAATATTTGAATACCATCAAAGTGTTTACTGCAGTTAATTGCAATATAAAAGTCAAAATTTTTAGAGGAGAACTATCATCCAAAGAGAATTCATGCAAACATTGGGAAAAAAATATACAAATGCAGAATCCAAATTTTGAAGTGCAGGGAGAAAGAATCCATTTTGTCAGTCTTCCACAACAGGTGGTATGTGATGGACTCACTCTTGTAGGAAGGGTAAACAGACCGAGGTTTTAATTCAAACAAGTTGCTGTTGTAGCTTATGCTATAAATAATTCTCTACTAGCCTTGTATTTCTAATCAGGGGAAACTGCCAAGAATCTGCTGCTGACTGCATTGCAAGGAGCAATTCCTTAGTTCACCAACAAGCTTCTGCAGTAAATGTTCAGTGCTCTCTGCTTCTGAGAAATAAGAATTCTCCTACATGCAAACATCCCTCTTGAAACTGCTTAGGTTTGTCTCTTTGATACAGAAACTGGTTTTGAGTAGCCACTGAATACATATTACTAGATAAATCCTTGATAGATTTATAGATACATGATAGAGCTTGAGTATAGCCTCTAATAGCACTGCCAAATACCATTACCTTTGCCTCTGCACACTGGTGGATGGCGTCAGAGGAAACTCCACCATCGACCTCAGTGACCAGCCAAGGAAACTGTCTGCAGCTGCTGAAACTGTTGCTTCATAAATCCATGTTCTACTGTCATCACCACAGCCGTGTCCATCAGATCAGTGGGAGTGCTGTAAGATTTTCAAGGGTTGTTCCAGATTCGATAGCCAACTTTCATCCTGTTTTTCCAGATGTCTTTTAACAGTGCCCTGGATTGCCTGTAGCATCCAGGTGAAAGATGCCTTTCTCTGTACCTGTAATATCGATTTGTTTTGACCAGTGCTCTGGCTTGGTGGTGGTTGTGTCCCTGTTAAAGGATGGATCCTGGCCCAGCTGCTTTTGAAGATTGCACATGTGAGGAAGCTCAAACACAATGTATACTTGGTGCATCTGGGTGAAGGGAGCTGGCCATGCAGCCCATCGTGTGGGAGCACCCTGTAGGTGTCTACCCTGTAGGATAAAAAGACTGATTGGGCAGCCTGATGCTGTAATGATTTCCGCATCCTCCATTGCTTTAGGTGTGCCTGAGGAACAGCTTGTGCTCTACTACCTGTTCACGACAGGGGTGGATGAGAGGGAAGGAAATAAGAGTTGGGTAATAGAGACCAGAACTAATGTCTATGTGTTGTGTATACATATATACATATGAGGTATACATATATATATATGAGGTTATAACTATATATATATATACACAACTACAGCCAGCAATAGCATATGGAAATTCCTGCATAAAAATGCTTGCATCTGAGATCAATTTTGGAATTGAAGCTTTACAATCTTATTAGCAACCCTTATTTGCTGTTGCGTATAGCTTATGAATGGTATTTCACAGATGAGTTTTTGCCCAGGAAACCTCATTCAAAAGTATTGCTTTCAATATTTAAAGTTACCTTTCCAAATAAGTTTAAAGGCCTATTGATTTTGCCGTACTTAAGAACAGGCGGCATGGGGGGATGGCTGGCCCTTTTCTCTCCTCCTGTGCTAATTATAGAGAAGAGATTGTCCACCTGTAGGAGTTGGACTTGATGATCCTACGGTTTCCTTCCAACTCAGTATATTCTATGAGTCTGTGATTGTACTCAGCACTCGTGAGGCCACACTTTGTGAGCGCTGCATTCAGTTTCAGGCTACTCACTTTGACAAAGTCACTGATGTGCTGGCGTGTGTCCAGATAAGAGCAGTCAAGCTGGTGATGGGTCTAGGCAACAAGTCAAGCTATGACTGGCTGAGGGAACTGGGGTTTTTTGGCCTTGATAAAAGGAGGCTGACGGGAGACTTTATCACTCTCTCTACAACTCTCTGAAAGGAGTTTGTATTCAGGTGGGGGTTGGTCTCTTCCAGTGATAGGACAAGAAGAAATGACCTCTAGTTGCACCAGGGCAGGATAGTTTGGATATTAGGAAACATTTCTTCACCAAACTGGTTGTCAGGCACTGGAACAGGCTGCCCAGAGAAGCGGTTGAGCCACCATCCCTGGAGGTATTTAAAAGAAATGTAGATGTGGTGCTTAGGGACAAGGTTTAGTGGTGAACTTGGCAGTGTTAGGTTAAAGGTTGGATTTGAAGATCTTAAGGTTCTTTGCCAACTTAAATGATTCTTAAATCTAACTTGTGGTTAGATTCACTGTAGAATAGAGCTTCTTGCTTAACCAATAAGTGGGCAAGATCACAGTCATCAGTATGTGTCGAAAGTGAAAGTAGTGCAAAGTAGCCATGGACCTTGTTGAAGAGAGTCTTACAAGAACTTCTCTATATTGTAAAGATGCTGAGCTTGTTCTGCAAGAATCTTATTTAGACTGGACTGGAAATGCTGTTTGTTTCCAGTGGGTTACTGCTGAAGAAGATGCTGTCTGATTCTGAGGGAAGTTTAAAAATCATCTTTGTCAACGCATATTGTTTTCTCCTATAGATTACTCTTTTAACAGGGAAGCATTTGCATGTGAGAAGATAGGTCATTTATATTAACTAGCTCTAGTGAATCAGTCCTTTGTTTCTAAGTTTCATCTCTTTCTTAGGTTGCAGAACTTCTGGAACAGTTGAGTATGTGCAATTTAAGAACCTTATGATTATATCTAGTGCTGAACATTAAATGTATTTCAAGGATATCCTCCTGCAACTGCTCAGTTTCATTTCTACATCTTCATTTATGTAGATTGGTTAAATGTAAACTCATACTTTTTTAAACATTTATAATTATTGCTCTATTTTGTTGTCTGGCGATTGCAATTAAATTTCTGATTACATAATGTCTTTTCACCTGTCCACCACTAAACTGCATATTTTTGTAAACATGTTCTAGCTAATGTGCACTGAAACACATGAAAGGCCTGATTTCTTTAGTTTTGAGCAATCTTGTCCCACGTGTCAGGTACTGTGGTGATATTTCCACAGACATAAGAGTAACTCTATTTAAACCATTGTTTCAGAGTATATGGCGGGAAATTAATTGATTGTACGACAGCAAGATACTTTGATTATTGATCAGCAAGTACATCAAGAGAATGAATGTTGCTCACAGGAGGCTTATAATTTGGAAATTTTAAAAAAATTGGCCTATTTTTATTATATGAGATATTTTAAGTAATTTTTAAGCATTGGTTTGCTGCAGGGTTGTATGAAAGTGGATTGCTGAATTTGGGTTCATAGGTACAAAAGCCATTAGAGTTATTAGATTTACCTCACTTTGGAGAGAAAAAATATGTGATGCCAAACCTTTATGCTTGCTGCTGGATTTTTGTTGCTTTTGTTTTTCTAATACGTTATTCAGATTTTGAATAAGAAACAGTATAGTAGAGTTACTCATCAGATAGTAATGGTTATGGGGCAGGTCATTTTCTGAAGATCACTACCTCTCTGTAGTGAGTGAAGGTCAGAATTCAGATGATCGTTAATTCTCAGGAACTGACCTTTGTTTGATATATAGTATAAATTATCATTACAGGCAAAAATGAACAGAAAGTTATCCCTGTCTTATGTGAGGTGGGAAAATCTGCCTAGTACTGGGATTCTCAGAGGGCTTTGACTTCACTGGGAACAGGGTTATAGGAATGCAAAGTGCTTTTGGAATATATCACTGTGAAACTGTTAAAAAAATCCAGCAACTCTTAATTATAATTCTTGGTTAACCCTTATGTAAGGAAGAAAAAATGTCATCTTCACTCTTCCACACATAAATCCCATTTATGAGGCTAATGTGTATAGGTCAAGATTTATATCCAAACCTGTCCTTATTTCATATTTCCGTCATCCCACCCTTGTGTTGAATTTCTTGGCTAGCTTAAGGAGGCAATGTCAGATAGGAGGAAAGATCTACCCAATGCAGTGTTTTTGCTTTGATGGCAGACTGGAGCATGCATATACCAAAGTGTTGGAACAGAGCTTTTATAGAGGGAGACTTTCCCAATAAACTCTCATGTCAGCCAGCAATTTGCAGCTTACTCTTACCGGAGTAAGAGGTAGCATCTTTGCATTAGCATCAAGTGGTGTCCCATTCAGCAATGATTTCTGCAATTCATTTGCACATCTGTGAATGTCTTGTGATTCTTAGAGTAATCTTTAAAGTCTTTAAATGCTGCATGTACAGATAGCAGTGCAGAAACACATAAAAAGGTGGCAGATTACATGCTTATTTCCTCTTCTTTTGTCAGACGATTGAAGAACAGCAAAGCATCCACAGATGGCCACCGTTACCTTTTCCGGGGCAGAATAAACACAGAAGTGATGGAAGTAGAGAATGTAGATGATGGAACAGGTGAGTGTATTTGTATTGGTCGTACTTCTTTCAGCAGTACTTCGAGGTGCTGAAATCACATGCAGCTTCAATATTCCTTTGAGAATGGAGGGTACTTGGATAGAAGATGATGCCTCTTTAAAAGCTCTATGTGTTGATATCAAAACTCTGCTGCTGTGCTGTGATACATTGTTACTTTCACACATTATTAGCTGGGTGGTCTTATATTACTGTTTTACACTAACATGAATAGAGTAATAAAATAAGGTGACATTTATTGCTCAACTGAAATCCTGTATTTAACTTCACTTTACAGCATTCCAGCACTCTTAAAGAGGTTATCCCTATCCTGTGATAGATTTGTAAAACCAAACGTAAAAGTTACCTCTGTTGGAATGAAACCTCAAATTCTATGAATGCTGAGATTATAACATAACTGTTTAAGAAAAAAGGAAGGTGTTATTAATGCCTTTAGGGATATAATCCATATGATTGCTTGAAATTTTTTGACATTCATTAGAATAGTGAAAACCCAAAATATTCCAGCAAACGTCAATTTTTGGTTTAGAAACTTGAGTTTAACCTTTGAGCATAACAATATTATTTCCTTTCAATTAATAGAGAAAACCTGAAACATTTTGGACTTTTAATGTAAAACTGAAAAAGGAAATGTTATGGGAAAGTTGCACTGGCATTGCATATATGTAGGTCTGGTGGAAATTTCTGAGTTATGTATTACTTCTGCCCTACATCTACTATGGATTCCAAACATTTCCTTTCTAAAATGGTGCATTAATGCCAAGGAATTTATGTCTTAAGTAAGCTTCATAGAAGTCTTTCACAGAAGTTAAATATTTCTTTAAAATTCTTTTTTTTTTAATCTTGCGTTCCTTGTTTTTAAAATAGCTTACTCACTTCTTGTTTTAAGCAGTAGGTTTGGAGAACAGTTTTACTATTCCTATTGCAACCAGCTAGTTTGTTGGAAGGCTGTTGTATTTCTCCTCCATCTCTTTTTAAGTCTTTCAACCTTTTGTCATGTTTTTTAAGTTTTTATTACTTTTTGTATCCTTTGGAATTTTGGGTGTGTTACCCCCCAGTTTGTTTGCATCTTTTGCATTATGGTGTCCAGAGCTGAAACTTGGCTGGTGCCAAGTAGTTTAAATTTAGTACTTTAGTGCTGCACGTGGGATGTCTATCTGATCCCAGGTTGGTTTGGATTTTCTAAGAGCATTATTTTAAAGATTTTTTTGGTTTGTGTCCAGTTTGTGTGCCTTTCCCATTATCCATATTGATGGATACACGATTGTGAATTTCAATAAACCTTATTGATTTGAATGTAATTTATCCAATACTCTGTTTCTTCACTTTCCCTTTTCTGGTTTGTATTACTGCCCAGTTGTTTATCTGTATGAAATCTCAGTTAGTGACTTGTTTATGCAAAAGAGTTGAGTCTTTCAGTCTTCTGTCATGTATTATTTGACTGCCTTTCATTTGTTTTCCTTCTTTATATATGCTTTAGAAATAAAATACAGTTTTACTGTTTCCACTATGTAATTTTCTAAGGTGGCATCTCTTTACTTATAACTTTTGATGTTACTGTGGCCACAGAGGCTTATACACACTATGTTCCTCCTGATGAGTATTCCAGCTTTTTTCTTTCACTGGTTCCAGTCCCACATATTGCCAAGCTTTGAGTGTTGGCTTTAGCAAATATTTCTTCCTTTCTTTCTCCTTCCATGTCTCTTCTATGTTTCTCAAATTTCTCAAAGCTTGTTCTAGCTATCCAGTCCATGATCTCTGTCACACTGTCCATTTTCCTTCCTGCCCCTTTGTTTTCTTCCTCAATGAATCTTCAAGTATAATTTAGCTAAGCACAAATTGTCTTCCTATCCACTCCAGACACCAGTAGTCTAATTTCCTCCAGCCACAGGAAGTTTTGCTACCATCCCCATTTCCTATAGCCTCACACACAATACTGGAGGCTATCATGCTTCCTTCCCACTTGATCTCCTGAGCTGTATCAAATCTTGCCACTGTTATATATGCAACATTTCTACACTGTTCTGACACATTGGCTTATAATTTAGTTACTTTGATTTCTAGATTCTTGTTACCTGCTTTTTATTTCCATATACCCATGTACCCTGCCTTCACCATTTCAATTTGTCCAATATCCTAAAATAATCTTTCCTTGTAATTACTGATTACCCCTCCTTTCTGTGGTTCTCTTTGAAATGTGGAAATGCCTGTTATTTGCCTGACCTGTGGCACCTTTCTGCCCTTTTCTTGCCATCCCCTTGCCCTTTTTTTCTTTTAAAACTCTTTTCTGTCTTGTAGTCAGAAGTGTATTCTGTCTCCTCACACTGATACTTTTTTCTTTCACTTAGATCATGATGTCTTTCTTTAACCTTCCTCTGTGTGAGCTTCTGTAAAGTTCTCCTTTGCTGTACTCAGATGTCTTGTATCTCTTCCCCTGTAGTCAGCCACATTTGAACTGTAACCTGGTACTATTCTGCCTTGTTTTTTTTGTCTCATCTCATTCCCACGTGTAGTAATTTGGGTGTCTGAGCCTCATGGACATTATCTTTGCATGTGGGGTTTTTGATATTGTATTATTTTATTCTCCTTAATCACCTACTACCTCTTGCTTTCTATAATTATTAGAATGAATGTTCTGAGTGCAAAGTGATTATGTTTTCGTATCTATGCGTGACTCTTGTGCATTCTTCATGGGTCTCTTTGTAGGCATTAAAGACTTTTGAATCTAGATGATACTTTGTCAGTTTTTTATGGTAGAATTTGGGATCCTCTGCTCCCTTTGTATAATAACCATAGGGCTCCAGGGAACAGGGTAACTGAGAGTGTTTGTTCTTGGTGTTGATAGATGTAAGTGGTCCTCATGGGGAACTTCAACCCTCTACAAGAAGTAGAGGTGCCATACTGGGCCTTGTTCTCACCAGTAAGGAGGGGTTGGTAGGGAATGTGAAGCTCAAGGGCAGCTTTGGCTGCCATGACCATGAAATGGTGATGTTCAAGATCCTTGGGGCAGCAAGGAGGGTGCATAGCAAGCTCACTGCCCTGGCCTTCAGGAGAGAGCAGGCTTTAGCTTCTTCAGGGATCTGCTTGATAGAGTACCATGGGACAAAACGATGTAGGAAAGATGGGCCTGAGAAAGCTGCTTAGTATTCAAGGATCACCTCCAAGCTCAGGAGTGGTGCATCTCAACAAAGAGGAAGTCGAGCAAAAATGCAGAGACCTGTGTGGATGAACAAGTAGCTCCTGAGCAAACACAAATGCAAAAAGGAAGCCTGCAGAGGTTGGAAGCAAGGACAGGTAGTGTGGAAGGAGAAATTGTCTGTGCAGCCAGGAATCAGGTTAAGAAAACTAAAGCTTTTTTTAAAAAATCTGGCCAGAGGTATCAAGGGCAACAAGAAAAGCTCCTATAGGTATATTAGTGATAAAAAGAAGACTAGGTCCTGCACATGGGTCAGCACAATCCCGAGCACAACTACAAGCTGGGTGGAGAATGGATGGAGAGCAGCCCTGAGCAGAAGGACTTGGGGGTATTGGTGGACGACAAGCTCAACCTTACCTCGCAATGTGTGCTTGCAGCCCAGAAAGCCAGCTGTATCCTGGACTGTGTCAAAAACAGTGTGGTCAGCAGGTTATGGGAGGTGATTATGCCTCTTCCCTCTGCTCTTGTGAGACCTCCAGGTCTGAGGTTCCCTGTACAAGAAAGACATGGACCTCTTAGAGTGAATCTAGAGGAAGGCCACAAAGATGACAGAGGGCTGGAGCATCTCTCCTATGAAGACAGTCTGAGAGAGCTTGATTCTTCAGCGTGGAGAAGAGAAGGCTCCAGGGAGCCATTATTGCAGTCTTCCAGAACCTAAAGGGGCCTGCAGGAAAGCTGGTGAGGGACTGTTTTTCAGGGACTGTGGTGATAGGACAAGGGATAATGGCTTTAAGGTGAAGGAGAGTAGTTTTAGATCGTTTTAGGTTAGGCAATAGGAAGAAATGCTTCCCTGTGAGGGTGGTGAGACACTGGAACAAGTTGCCCAGAGAAGCTGTGGCTGCCCCCTCCCTGGCAGTGTTCAAGGCCAGGTTGGATGGGGCTTTGGGCAACCTGGTCTAGCAGAGGGTGTCCCTACCCATAGCAAGGGGTTGGAACTTTAAGGTCACTTCCAACTCAAACCATTCAGTGGTTCTATGAAATAGGAAAACAGATTCCCATTGTGACTTATTGTCATGTTAATGACATTCCTATAGAAGTTAACAAAGCTTTTTCTGAAAAGCAGTTTATCTCTGATGAAATTAGGCCTTGGCTGAACAGTACAGTTGGTATAAGCTTTCTGTTTTATTTCAGCGTCATGAAGCACTCTGCCTTTTTTTTTTTTACTACCCTTATTAAAGTGGAATACATGCTACTTTTCTGGGCAGACTATTTATGTGCTTAAAACAATGTAGCTACACAGCCACTTGCAAATATTAGAAAGGTGGTTATATTGTTGGGATGATGGTTGATTTTTTTTTTCTGTATTCAGTTTTAAAAATCAGTTTTGAGAGAAGAGGATATTTCTAAAGGCATTTACCAGCCATTAAATAAACATTCTTTAATTTATGAAGACAAGCACTTGAGACTTAGGAAATATCAGATTTATGGTTGCTTATACTGTCTTAGTTATGTTGCTTGTTGTCTTTAAATGAGGCATGAAATAGAAAAAACACTACATGATAATAGTAACCAGAGACTGCATCAGAAAGTATACAGAGCAGGAAGGGAATTGATATTGTGCAGCAATTATTTCTTTGGCCTTTCTGGGCATTGGTGCTCCTAAGAATCTAAAGTCTGGGGAAACTTAGTACTTCAGATATTTCTGTTTGCTTTTTTAAAGGAAGAAAAATATTACATTATATGTGACTCTAACAATTCGCTGCTTGAGCATCTCTCAAAGGTTTGAGTCCTGAATTTTGACCAGTATATTACAGTTCAAAGCTTTAATGCATTACCGTGCATCATTAGAAGATGATGTCATCTTTCATCGCCTTTTCTTGGGAAGTTCATGGCTTAATGATTTGTTAAGCATACTTCTTCAGACTTTTCATGGTGCAACTTAAAGTCTCATTTTCTCTTTCCTTCTGTAACCATTATGTCAGGTTTGCAAATCATTTGTTTAGCCTGACTGGCAGCTGTGATTGCCTTGATGTGAGGAGTGTGCGTATCTCCAGGGCAGCTGCCCAGTCAGAACATACATAACTCCTGCCTGTCCAGCCAGGTTGTCTGCGGGTCTTGAGCAGATTTTGTCCAATACCCAGTTAAAAAACGTTGTGAATTTGTATGGGATGCTAGCATAGGGCTGGAATGCTTTTCAGGAAACTGTAGGCATGGGTTCATTGTGGAGAACAAGTTGCTTCTTGGAAGCCTGAGAGGACTGTAGTCATGAGGAACAGAAGAGAAAGCAGGGGTGTTGCAGTTAAAGGCTGAGGTTGTAGTCATGCTGGGTACCACTGGACTGGGTTACTATTGCAAAATTGGGTAATAACTCCTCTATCTGGACTCATTGCCATCCGTATACATTAGGCAGTCTTAGTACCTAGCTAGGTGATTGGGCTTTTCACAGAATTCAGTGAGTTTGTAGTGGCATGAGGAAAATGTGCTTTTGGCCCTGCAAATATGGATCTTTGGATGCCAAGGAGACTGCATGTTTAAAATGTCAGCTCTACCTCGAGATATTCAAATGGCTGGGTGAGCCACTTTTTTTTTTTTCTGAATTAAACTAGTAATTTGATACCAAATTTCTCCCCAAAGTGAATTGTGAGTATCTAAATCCATTTGTGAGTCTGAGCCAGCATTTAAAAAATTTTTTTGGCCATGCATTAGAGTTCATATTTCCCTACACAATATGGGTGTTGTGATAATAGATACACAGGAACAAAGACCGCAAGAGAAACATCACCCTGTAGTTTTATATGTATTAATCTCTAACTTCATAAATAAACAAAAAGGTGCAGCTAGTGCCATATTGCAAGGTTTGTAAGTATATGCCTAAATAATACAAAGGGACCTTAACCTTCCTTCCTCCAGTAGACTCCCCCTTCCGAAGGGCTGCAGTCTGTCAGCTGAGAGCTTCTGTCTGAGGCTTCTCTCTTTCCCCTGACTTTCGATTCTGATGTTCTGACAGAGCGTGAATGATTTGATAGCTAGTTTTCAAGCAACAGTGCTTATAAAAGGACAAAGGTTATGAGTAAAAAGATGATAAATAGGTAAGTGGTATAAACATTACATTGGAAAAATAACATTTTTTCTCCCCGTCATACACTTGCTTGTGCTTTCTTGCATACTTTGAGTACAAGAAAGTTTTGTTGGTTTAGAAATCAGCCACCAGTCTCATGATTCTCTACTAGCTCCTGACATTTTCCAGCCCAGCATACAAAACTTGGCTGCTTTCCATCTAATTAAAATGCAGAGTTATTGAAAGGATACTAGCATGTCTGCTGAGACTTATGATAAATCTTAGTAAGCATTTCAGCAAGGGTTTCAGTTTCAGAAAATCCCATATCATCATACAAAACAAGGCTGAATTATGAAAAAGTGTGTACTAAGTAAAAAGCTTTATAGTTGTTGTAGTTCAGGGCTTGCCCTAGGACTTTCTTGTCTCTTATTGTAAGTTCACGGTGAGAGAATGTTTACCTTGGATTTTTTAATATTTTATACAGTCGCTGTCTAGTTCTGTTTTTAATGTGTATTTTATGCAAAAATTCTATTTGTTATCATGGGACAAGTTGCCTCACGAGTTTCTCAACAGGAAATGCATGTAATCCTAAGTGAAGGATATTCAAGGGTGTTAGTTTTGGAGAGGAAGTCTGTTTTGCTAATTTCTGAAGATGATTTATGGCCCTGCATGTTATAATCAAATGTTTTGTAAGTAAAGACAGAGTAATAAGCAATAAATTGTCTGCTTCTCATAGCATAGCAGTTTACATATTAAGAGTCAGAAGTTCAAGATATCTAAGATCAGCAATTGTTACCTCTCTCTCCCATAATGAGCACTCTGAACATAGGCTTGTTAGGAACATATTTTAAAATATTTGGTTAGTGTGTTATAGTAAACAATGTATTATATTTAATTTTATGTAAACAAGGAAATGTATATATATTTCTTTATTCAGATTAAAAAAGATACATCAAATAAATACAATTTGCTTACTCTTCAAATTGAAACTGTATTTTCCCCCTGTAAATTTAGTAATTTTTGATTTAATAGTAAATCATTCAATCATCACAGCAGCTCCAAGTAATTTAATGGGCAAAACCATAATGCTGCTTTTTAAGGAGTTATTTATTACAGATTAGCACAAACAAAAGTACTTCCAAAAAGCACCTTGATTTGTTCTTTTCATAGGACTCTGCATGTTATAACTGTTGAGTTTATACCTTCTTCTGTATGCTAGGCAATTCTGTTACATTTTTAAAAGGACGTTATTTGCTAAAAGGTAAAAATACTGCTTATTAACTTATAATATAGTTCACAAGTGGCACAGACAACTTCAAATTTGTTTTTTATTCTTGTGTATTACTTGATCTTTATCTATACTGATAAGAGGTCTTAATAATTATAAGAACTATTACTTTAGAGTGGTTGTTTGTTAAGCCATTTTATCTATTCCCAGCTGACTATCACAGCAGCGGCCACACGGTTATTAATGGCTGGAAGATCCACAACACAGCAAAAAACAAATGGTTTGTATGCATGGCAAAAACCCCTGAAGAGAAGCAAGAATGGCTGGAAGCTATTTTGAAAGAACGAGAGAGAAGAAAAGGTAGGTTAATAAACCTCCATGTGTTGCTTTACCAAAACCCGTACTGGGTTTTTTATGGTTTTTTGGTTTGTTTTTTTTTCTTAATGTTGAGATATAAAGCAAAACCAGCTGCTGGGGAAACTTGTAGTGTCAGATTCAGCTGAAGGTTTATGAATACCAGCTTGGAAAAAATAAATCAAACTTGTACCAGGAAGGGCATATAGGCTTGCATCATGTATGCTGGTAGTGAAAGGTGTTTTGGAAACGGCCTGATGTTTTTAATCTATCATTTTACAATTTATCTTCAACCATTATAAATTGTAGTAATTTCATTGAGCCCTATATGCTATTATTGTTTGTGGTATATGAAGGTCTATCTTAAATGCCTTGTGGGATTTGTATGCATTGATTCCCTTTCGTGACTAGACATTTGAATCACTGACGTGAGCAAGTTTTCTATGTTGGATCTCCATGCAGGTGATCCACCATGAAATGGTACAGAATATATGCACAATCCTAACTTTGACGTATTTTCCCCTCCCCAAGAAATCACTATTGACAAGCAAGTATCTTTTTGAATAACTGAATTAAGCTGGAAGAATGCTCAGATGAAATGCAATCCTGATCTCAGATGTGACCACAAATAACTACACATGTTCAAGATGAACCCAGCACAAAAGTAAAACCAGAGAAAGATGATGCATCACTATTTTTATAGAAACAGAACAGAATCATGAGGTTGGAAAAGAACTTTGAGATCATCAAGTCCAAGCGTACCTATTCTCTACTAAACTTAAGTACCTCATCTACCCATCCTTTAAATACATCCAGGGCTGGTTACTCAACCACTTCCCTGGGCAGCCTGTTCCAATGCCCAATAACCCTTTTGGTGAAGAACTTTTTCTTAATGTCTAATCTGAACCTGTCCTGGTGCAGCTTGAGTCCATTCCCCCTTGTCCTATCACCTGTCACTTGTGTGAAGAGACCAACACCCATCTCTCTACAACCTCCTTTCAGGTAACTGTAGGCAGTGATAGGGTCTCTGTTCAACCTCCTCTTCTCCAGGCTAAACAACTGCAGCTCCCTCAGCTATTCCTCATATGATTTGCTCTCCAGCCCCTTCACCAGCCTGGCTGTCCTTCTCTGGACGCACTCTAGGACCTCGATGTCTGTCTTGTAGTGAGCGGCCCAGAACTGGACACAGTACTTGAGGTGTGGGCTCACCAATGCCGAGAACAGGAGCACAATCACTTAGCAGGATCTGCTGGCCATGCTGTTTCTGATACAAACCAAGATGCAATTGGCCTTCCTGGCCACCTGGGCAGACTGCAGTCAGCAGTAAACTAGCATCCTCAGGTCCATCTCCACCAGACAGTTTTCTAGCTACTCTTCCCCAAGCCTGTAGTGCAGCACAGAGTTGCTATGTCCCAAGTGCAGGACTCTACACTTGGCCTTGCTGAACCTCATCCTGTTGTTCTCAGCCCATAGATCCAGCCTGTCCAGATCCCTCTGAAGAGCCTCCCTACCCTCAAGCAAATTGACACTTCCTCCCAGCTTAGTGTCATCTGCAAATTTACTGAGGGAACCATTTGATCCCTTCATCCAGGTCATTGATAAAGATATTGAATAGAACTTGACCCAGGACTGTGCCCTTGGGAACACCACTTGTGACTGGCATCCAGCTGGATTTAGCTCCATTTACCACAACTCTGTGGGCCTGTCCTTCCAGCCAGACTATTACCCAGCAGAGGCTGCATCCATCCAGGCCAGTGGTAGCCAGTTTCTCAAGCAGAATGCTGTGAGAAACTGTGTCAAAAGCTTTGCTGAAGTCAAATACACTACATCCACAGCCTTTCCCTCAAGCACTAAGCAGGTCACCTCGTTACAGAAAGTGATCAGGTCAGTTTGGCAGGACTGGTTTGAGTTGGAAGGGCCCTTCAAGATCATCTAGTTCCAACCCCCCTGCCATGGGCCAGGCTGTCCAAAACCCCATACAGTCTGGCCTTGAACACTTTCGGGGATGGGGGCAGCCACAGCTTCCCTGGGCAACTTGTTCCAGTGCCTCACTGCCCTCATAGGGAAGACTTTTTTTCCTTCTGTCTAATCTAAATCTACCCTCTTTTAGGTTAAAGCCATTACCCCTCGTGCTATTGTTACATGCCCTTGTAAACAGTTCCTTGCCAGCTTTCTCGCAGGCTCCCTTTTGGTAACTGGAAGGACGCAGTAGGGTCTCCACAGAGCCTACTCTTCTTCAGGCTGAAAAACCCCAACTTTCTCAGCCTGTCTTCATAGGAGAGGTGCTCCAGCCCTCTGATTGTCTTAGTGGCCTTCCACTGGGCTCACTCTAAGAGGTCCATGTTTTTTTTGTATGGGGGACACCAGAGGTGGATGCATTACTCCAGGTGGAGTGTCACAACAGCAGAGTAGAGGGGCAGAATCACCTCATGCTGGTTTTGATGCAGCCCAGGATACAGTTGGCTTTCTGGGTTGCAAGTGCATATTGCCATGTTGAGCTTCTCATCCATCAACATCTCCAAGTCCATCTGCTCAGGGCTGCTTTCAGTCAATTCTCTGCACAGCCTGCAGTTGTGCTTGGGATTGTGCCAACCCATGTGCAGGACCGTGCACTTGGCCTTGTTGAACATGTAGTTCTCACAGGCCCAACTCTCAAAGCAATTTTGTCTCCTTCTGTATATGGCATTGACTGAAACTGGCTAAAAATATTCTTACCAAATTCCACTCCACTGTTAAGTTTCTTGGCTCCCTGACACTCCTGATACCTTTAGGTAAGAAATAGAAAGAGTAAGTGACAGTATTTTATGTTGATTTATTCCTAATATTTGATAGTATTACGCAGCTGGTAGTAGAGGTGAGTTTGAGCTCAAGCTTGCCAACCTTGAGGTTTGAGCTGGCCTTCCCAAAGTCAAGCCATGACCTAGGATTTTATCATCCTTTGACTTGGGGATTAGTCAAATCGTGGTGTTTGCAGTGGATTTATTAAGGAGACAACCACAAAAGAAAGAGGACAGTGGGAGAGATGATTTGGTACACACTTAGACTCAGTTTGCAACACAATCTTCAAAAGTATTTTGACTATCTCTGCTGGTCTCTTAACTTAGAAATTTATTCCTCTCCTCTTGCACAGTGATTTTTTTCAATGTGTCTGTATAAACCCCTCTCACAAAGCAGGATGCATCAACTTAATTGCAGGCAGGTTGCCAAATGACTTGGGAACCAAACAGCTATCTTTTCAGAATTCAAATACTGAATCTAAATGTAGCTATAAACACTTTCCCATTCACTGTGAATATAAAGATGCTTTAATTGTATGTTTACTTAGTAGGACATGGAGCCTGTGTGTCTGTGTGTCTCTGTGTGTGTGTGTGTGTATATATATATATATACACACACATATATAGGCAATTACATTGAAGTCTGAGTTACTGCACATGTGGGAACAGTGTTTTATCTTGTTTCTAAGTCTGAGAAAAACTAAATCAATGAACACACATCCCAGATCTCTTGGCCTGGGAGTGAGGCTCATGTGAATGACTCCCTCCTTCTTGTGTTGCTCATGCCTGTGCAATTCTTTGTAAGGATGCTGTAGACCCCACATCTCACACAGAATAGCAGATCTCAGTGATCTGCAGGCTAGTGAACACAGCATGTGGAGCAGGAGTGAGGCATGGAAATGCAGCTTGTGCCGTGTGGCTGGGGCTTGCTGGGCTGTTCACGTCGAAGACTCAGAAATTCATTGTACTTATAAGAAACTCAACCTATACTTTTTTTAAAAAAACCCATGTAGCAGAAGCAAAGCAAAAGGGAGAGAACACACTGAACGAAATACGTTAGCAGACATTTCAGCAGTTGCAATTAAATTATCAACTAGGACCACTTCATAGATTGTATTTTCTTACTGGGAAAAAATCAAGCTGAATTGGAAACTTTTTGCTAGGATGTCTTTCTGTCAGTTGTGGGGCTTTCCTGTAACCACCCCAGGCATCCAGCAAGTTAGAAATGTATTTAAAAGGAGACCATCTTTAAGGCTGATGATGCTGGTTTTAACAGTCAGTACAAATAGAAAAATCAACATCGTATAGGCTCTAAATGTAGTATTTTGGTTAAATTTTCTTTTCCTGGGAATAAATCAGGTTTTATCTGTTTGTGTGTCATCACCACTGTCTTGTTTATGGATAATAGGAGATGCTCGTGTTTCTGTTTCCAGTACCATTATTAGCTTTTTCTCAAGAGAGGTACATTTTTTTCTGGCTATATTTTTCAGAATTAAAGAAGTGGTAGCCTGTTACTCAGATATAATACGTACAGTTACAGTCTTAAAAATGTGAGAATCTGAACAGAAACTGAGAACACACACATAAGACATTCCAGAAATGTGGAGTTTGTTCGGAATTAATAATTGCTTATGGAGAAAGCACGTGGGATATAAAGGTCTGCCATTCCTTGGAAGCACCAGCTTCTGTGAGTGGCCAGTAGGATGCACAGTTCAACAAAAGCTGGATTTGATCATCTGTTAGTCAGAAAAGATAATAATTGTCTTAGGAAAAGAAGCAGGAAAAATATATCACAGAATCACAAGGTTGGAAGAGACCTTTGAAGATCATCAAGTCCAACCATTCCCATCCTATGCTAAACCATATCCCTAAGGACCTCATCAACCCTTTATTTGAACACATCCAGGGAAGGTGACTCAACCACCTCCCTGGGCAGCCTGTTCCAGGCCCTGACAACTCTTTCAGTAAAAATTTTTTTTCTCATATCCAATCTAAACCTGCCCTGGCACAGCTTCATGCCATTTCCCCTTGTCCTATCTCCTGTCACCTGGCTGAAAAGACCATCGCCCACCTCTCTACAACCTCCCTTCAGGTAGTTGTAGGTGGTGATAAGGTCTCCCCTCAGCCTCCTCTTCTCCAGGCTAAACATCCCCAGCTCCCTCAGCCGTTCCTCATATGATTTGCCCTCCAGCCCCTTCACCAGCCTGGTTGCCCTTCTCTGCACTTGCTTAAGGATCTCAATGTCCTTTTTATGGTGGGGACCCCAGAACTGCACACAGTACTCAAGGTGTGGCCTTACCAGTGCTGAGTACAGGGGCACAATTACCTCCCTAGACCTACTGGCCATACTGTTCTTGATACAAGCCAAGATACCATTGGCCTTCTTGGCCGCCCGGGCACACTGCTGGCTCATATTCAGCCTGCAGTCAACCAACACCCCCAGGTCCTTCTCTTCCTGACAGCACTCCAGCCAGTCTGCCCCAAGCCTGTAGCACTGCATGGGGTTGTTATGTCCCATGTGCAGCACTGTGCACTTGGCCATGTTAAACTTCACCCTGTTGGTCTCAGCCCATCGGTCCAGTCTGTTCAGATCCCTCTGAAGAGCCTCCCTACCCTCAGGCAGATCAACACATCCTCCTAGTTTAGTGTCATCTGCAAACTTACTGAGGGAGCATTCAATCCCTTCATCAAGGTCATTGATAAAGATGTTGAATAAGACTGGACCCAGGACTGAGCCCTGGGGGACGCCACTCGTGACCGGTCTCCAGCTGGATCTGGTTCCATTCACCACCACCCTTTGGGCCCGTCCATCCAGCCAGTTTTTAACCCAGCTGGGCGTCCACCTGTCCAGGCCAGTGGCAGCCAGTTTCTCAATCAGAATGCTGTGAGAAACCGTGTCAAAGGCTTTACTGAAGTCCAGGTAGACCACATCCAGAGCCTTCCCCCTTGTCCATTAAGCGGGTCACCTTGTCATAGAAGGTGATCAGGTTAGTTTGACAGCATCTACCTTTTGTAAACCCATGTTGACTAGGCCTGATCCCCTGGCCATCACGCATGTGCTGCATGATAGTTCCCAAGATGACCCTCTCCATGATCTTCCCAGGGACTGAAGTCAGACTGACAGGCCTGTAGTTCCCAGTACGAAATATCGAATTAATGCTCTTGATGGTTTTTGGGTGTTGAGAATATTCTGAAGCAAATAAAAATTGAGTTATTTAAATCTTTTGTGGAAAAGGGGTGAATTAACCTTTTGTGAAACTAACAAATATGTAATATATAACTAGTTACAGATCATTGGAAATTTGAAAAAGATTCCTTTATGTGAAAACATTTTATTATCAATTGGTAAGGGCAAAAACAAGGCTGTTTTCTTTTAAACTTGTGAAGACATATCTCCTCTCCTGCAAATGTCCATATACTGAAGTCTGAAAATCACAGTGTTAGTATTTATTACTACAATATCAATGGTGATGTCGGTGTATGTGTACATTTTCAGTAACAATTTAACTTCACTATGAGGAAATTACAGATAAAATTTGCTTATCCTTTATGAATATTTGATGTTCATAGATGAATCATGGTTCTGAGAAAAATAACGGAAAACAATGCCTTTAGTATTTTTGTATGTAAAATATTGATGTTGCTTCTCCATTTTGGGGAAGCTATTGAAATATAATGGCAATATCACTTAATAAAATTTTAATGCATTTTTGGCAGGTTTAAAATTGGGCATGGAACAAGACACTTGGGTGATGATCTCTGAGCAAGGAGAAAGACTGTACAAAATGATGTGCAAACAAGGGAATCTCATCAAAGACAGGAAGAGGAAATTAACAACTTTCCCAAAATGCTTTCTTGGAAGGTATTATATGCATTTTGTAGCATAAATTTTAACCGTCTAAAAAGACAATTTAAATCTTCTTTGGGATTTTGCGGAAACCACGTTTTATTTGTAATGTCTGTTAGGTCTTTTTTTCCTCAGATAATTTAGCCAAAATGGAAATGCATCTGTCTGAAATTTATGGATGTGTATTTGTATTCTGAAGTAGCTTTTTTAAGGCACAAGGCATCAAAGGCATGGTGAAAGTATGAAAATGTGTAAAATAAAATAGTTTCTTTAAAGAAATTAATTCCAACCTGTTAAATTTTTTCTCTGAAATGCCCATCTTAGACTATCAGATTTGCTTTATTTGACTTTAAAAGTCTGTCTCTGAAACTGCTTCCATCCTCCTCTTGTCTGAATGTCAGATACAGAGTTTACATGTTTTTTTTCATGTTTCAAATGCAGTTTATATGTTTAAATATCCATGCATTATTGTTAGGAGGATCCTTAGAATGTTGTGTTTTACCTCTGGCTTAAGAATTCTAGATGGGAGGGGAGAAAGCAATAGATACCCAGAAATGTGTATAGAACAACAACAACAAAAGTGTATGTAAGACGGTTAAGTATGGGAAGTACTTTTATTAAATACGATGAGTGTTTTACAGAAGCACACTATGGTGATGTGTTTGGGACATGATATCAATGTTTCACTGCCTCACTACACTGTTCTTTTGGTTTGTAACACACATGCAAATATCTTGCAAGCTATAAATTTGATGTGTCTGGATTGCATCAGGTTTATTGTGAAATAAACCGGGTGTTTCCTGTTCTTGCACTATATACTTTGTGTATATGCTGAGCAGGTTTGTTTTTCTGACACATCTCAGAAGTAACAGGCTTACTGTTCTATTGTACTGTGATTGTTTTCTGCATTCATGACAAATTGCCCCTAGGCAGGTGCACTAGGTATGCTTAGGCTTACATGTGGCTTTTCAACTTCAGGAAATACCTCAAATGGTGGAAATAAAATAGAATCGAATCATTTCAGTTGGAAGAGACCTACAAGCGTCATCTAGTCCAACTGCCTGAACAGGGCTAAGCAAAAGTTACAGCAAGTTGTTAAGGGTATTGTCCAAGTGCCTCTTGAACACTGACACATTTGAGGCATTGACCATATCTCTAGGAAGTCTGTTCCAGGGTTTGACTGTTCTCTCTATAAAAAGTTCTTCCCAATGTCCAGTCTAAACCTCTCCTGGTGCACCTTTGAACCGTTACTATGCATCCTATCACTGAATCCCAGGGAGAAAAGCCCGGCACCTCCCTCTCTTCTTCACCTCCTCAGGAAGCTGTAGAGTGCAATGAAGTTGCCCCTCAGCCTCCTTTTCTCCAAACTAGAGAAGCCCCAAGTCTTTAGCCATTCATCACAGGACATGCCTTCCAGCCCTTACACCAGGTTTGTTGCCCTCCTCTGACACATTCAGCGACCTTCACATCCTTCTTAAATGGTGGGGCCCAGAACTGCACGCTGTGTTCAGGGCAGTGCTGCACCAGCACTGAATACAGTGGGATAATCACCTGTTTTGACTGGCTGGTTATGTTGTGTTTGGTGCGCCCAGGGATGTGGGTTGTCCTTTTTTGCTTTTATAAGTCAACACTGCTAACTCATACTGAGCTGCTGTGAACCAGCAACCCAGTTCCCTTTCTGCAGGACCGCTCTCCAGCCTCTCCTCTCCCAGTTTTTACACCTGCCAAGTATTACTCCATCCCACATGCAGAATCCAACATATTGACTTGTTAAATTTCATGCCATTAATGATTACCCAGTGATCCAATCTATCTAGATGCCTCTGCAAGGCATCTTGTCCCTCAAGAGAGTTGTCTGCCCCTCCCAGTTGGGTGCCATCAGCAAACTTGCTAATGGTGCACCATGTACAAAGGTAAAACTTTTGAACAGAAAAGACATCTTAAGGGAAAATATAGATATTTAGGTTGAAATAATAAAAAATAGTTTAAATTAGTAGGGATTTTTAAAGATGGGAAAAGATTGAAGATCATTAAGCTTAAGAATCAGTAGGCTAGTAGAAACACTTGTAACTGAGAGGGAAATGTAATAGATGTGGTGGCATGACATTTAAAGTGGTTTTTTTGTATCTGTTTTCAATTCAGTGAATTTGTGTCCTGGTTGTTGGAAATTGGAGAGATACACAAATCCGAAGAAGGTGTTCATCTTGGCCAGGCTTTATTAGAGAATGGCATTATCCATCATGGTAAATATAATTAGTTTTAATTTACTTGTTTTCAAGGTAATTGTTGTAATTAGAGCGGAGTTAATTTTGTTTGACAAAAAGATGGTCTTGTTAACGTAAGACAGCTTGTTGAATCTGCACTATATCCTTGCAGAGACCTGACAGGGCACTGTCTATGCTTACCAGATTTACTGTGAGAGGTTCCATTGATTTAGTCAGATTACATCTATGCTCTTGGGATCACAACATTGCGAACAGGGATCTAGAGAAACATATTCTCTAATAAGGAAAAATAAATTCTGGGGATCAGAGGACTGCAGACTGCTTTTAAGGATTTAAGCCTTTTGTTAAGGTCAGGCTTTTAGGGGTAAGTGTTCAACTAAGCATTGTAGAAGAGAGTGAGTCACAGTTGGCGGTTGATAAATGCGCCTGCTCATCTGTTAGGTATTACAAGTAGAGCTGGTGGAATCCAACCTAGAACCCAACAGTTTAATCTTGGGAATTTTAAGGCCTTATTTTCACTTCTTTGTGTAGTTAATAAAAGTGCTATTTTTATCTTGAAGCTTTCAAATATCAGTGTTTAACTCGTTCTGGAGAGAAGTATTTGAAGGTTCAGTGTTTGAGCCAATTATGAAGGTTTGATTTCTGGAGGTAACTTGATTTGGCAATATTTTTCTCTTGTCAGAGCAAGTCCTCATCTCTTTCCCTTTTACAAGGTGTTGTCCAATGGGATTGTGTAAGCGAACTGGACACACTTCTGGTTTTGAAGGCATGTTTGGCTTGTAATAGGTACAGTCACTTAAAAACAAATAATAGTGAAATAATTATGAAGTTAGCTACTGTTCCAGTGTAGATGCAAGGGTGTGAATTTCGATGGAATTGTTGATGTTATACATTTTAATACTAAGATACGTCAGCAAGCAATACATTTAATACTTTATCAGTTCTTTGCCACAATATTTTCAGTGCCCTTGTCTGGAAAGAAAGTGGGAGTAACAGAGTGCCACTTAGTGGTGTGCATTTTAAACATACACAGAGTAAGGGGAAAACATTCAAGCTCTTCATCAGTAGTCTGTAGTCTTTAATTCTTTAATGTCAGTCTACATGACTTTTTTCCACCATCATTCAAATGTCAGATGCTATTATGTTTACTACACACAGAGAATTGTTTTCAATGGAATGATTCTGTTGCCAAAGATTCTTTTCTTGATCTTATAATTTATATCCCAAATACATTCATAGACACTCTCAATACAGAGTTAAATGAATATTGTGTAATTTCATGAGATAAAAGGGTAATTATATTAGAGCATAGAAATGTTAGCCAGACATGCTGCTTTGAATAGTGGATCCAGCTGTGGTTCAGTGAAAATAGAATTCTTAAAATAAAGTTGAATGAACCATCTGTTTTCACAGAGGGAGCGAGGGAGAAGGAAAGTTTGGCTGCTATTCACATTGCAAAAGTTGTAGAGGGCTTTGTTAGACTTTGCATATTCACTGTGCTGGGCTTCATTCTAGCAATGCCAGACCCATGTTGTGATGGGCATTGTTTTACATCCTGCTGTGTGAAGTCTTGCAAGTTGAAAAGCTATGGGTTTCCCTTGTGTTGATGTTTTGTTGTGTTTTTCCCCCCTTCTGTCCAGTTCTGCAAAAGGAAAAAAATCTGTTTGCACTATTTTAAATCTACCTGGTGGCATTCTGTAATATGTGAAATGACTTCTGTCAGCCAATGGGCTGAGATATTTTGTCCAGTCACTTGCTGCTGCTGATTGGAGATGGAAGCTTCTTAAGGCAGTAATGAGCTTTGTAGTCACAAAAATAATCTGAATATCAGATAGTTTTAAAAACAATAGGTATTTATGTGGTTGTGCAGTTTCCTGGAATGATGTGCTGATCTGAGTCAAAAATTGCCATGCCAAAAAAATTAATGACCAGTTTACACCTGGATCAGTTTCCTTTTCCTAGTGCATGGCACATAAATACTCCAACACAAGTACAGGTTCATTGTTTGGTCTGACATACAAAACAATTTGGCCTTGCAAATGTAGAGCTGATTCTAGTAAAAGTAAAGCTATAAAATACTTATAAAACTAAGTATTTTCAGTTTTTTTTAAGGTTTCCATATTAGTATAGTAGCTGATAAATCATCTATCCTTCCTCTTGAATAGAACAAGCCAAGCCACATCTACAGCGTAGAAAACAGCTCCCTCAAAAACCAAATAGTAATGTACAGCTTCCCTCCCAGCATTCCCTGGAGCTATTTTACACTATACTGTAGTCAGAAGCATCCTAGTCTGCTTTCCAGAGCTTATGATGTGCCAGCTCTGTGGACCTGTTCCCTTAGTTTCTGGTGGACTGTGTGTAAGTAGGGGCTGCAAGGACAGAGCAGTGCTTGTGTTCCTCAGAGGGCAGAGCCTCATCATGGGCATGCAAGGATGGAAAAGTGCTTTATAGTTCTGATTCCCTACCTGTGCATCTCTAACGGTGAGGAACAATTTGGCTTTAAGCAATACTGTCCTGATGGTGTTTTCTTCTATTTTCTGTAGCTGATGGGTTTAAAAACTTAATGTTGATCTAGTGTAGTATATTTTTTCTCCAACAGTAGGAAATGATTTTTAATCATAGAACCAGAAGGTAATTTTTTTTTTCTGAGTTAAATAGTCACAATCAATTAAAATTCATTTAGATACTTAGTCTAGGCATTGTATGTGAAAATTTTGTAGTCTGTGCTTGATATATTGAGAAGCAATGATACGTAAAAGACCTTAGAGGTTAGTTTGGATAATCACCTTAGCATGAAGCATCAGTTCAGGGCAATTGGAGTAGTATCCTGAGCTTTACTATTAGTAGATATATCAAATATGGGAGTAGAAGTTATTTGCTCTTGCACATGACGCTGGTGAAACCACTTAATATATGAAGTCCAGTTTTTATGTCCATGTATCAAATGATGTGTGCTGGTACTGAAGAGCTTGAAGGGACATGAAAAATGATGCAGACAGAAGGCACTTTACTGGACAAAGTTTATGGTGCCTAACTAAATTTTTTGAAGAGAATAAGGGATGATGGCTTAATCACTTAGTAGGAAGGCAAGCGCAGAAGAATTACCTAACACTGTCAGGTCTGTTACACTGATTAATGAAGACATTACAGTAGCCTCCTTTACTAGTTTATGACATGCAAATTTAGTTTCAAAATGAAAGCTTACATCTGCAAGCAAAACAGTAATTAATACAAGCCGTTTATCCTAGGGTGATGGTAGTGCTGTCCTCAGCCATCAAATGAATCCGGTGTTTTTCACAAAGTACTGTTCCCAGGAGAAGTTTTGTATCATGATATAATTGTTTTGACAAAACACTTGACTTTTTTTGTTGGAAACTTGTGAAACTCTGGAAATCTATGTTAAGATCATTTTTCATGGATCTTTGGAGAAATGGATTATTAACACCTTCATAATGATCGTCTCTTACTCTGAAGACCTCCAGCTGGCTGCATAAGACGAAGATGTTCCCTTGGCCTTTCCTCTGCATTACAAGACTGGTCATATGTGTTTTAAAGGGTTCATACCTTTCTTGACTCATCTGAGATTGGCCTCTGCAAAAATTAGAATAGAGAATAATGTGGAAAAATAATATGAACAGTTGCAAAAGAAGCTTTATTTGGCTACTTGGTTGATAATCTTTACAAAAAACATTGAAGACTAGAACAGATTTAAGTACCTAAATTTTGAGGCTGTTCCTTGCCTGTTTGTCTTGCTTATTCTTTGTTCTGTGACTTGAAGTTGTTTAGTTTCTTCTGGACTACTTAAACTGTAAGAAATATTGTCACTAGCGACATAGGAACTGAGGGCAGATGATCTAATTGGCCTTCTTACCCTCTGTCTGAAATCTACCTATTGCTGTGTAATGAGCTGTTATTAGAAGAAATTATGTTCTCTTGTTGATTTCTTCAGGAAGTTACCTAACAACACATTGCTTTTTAAATTTAGTTACAGATAAGCACCAATTCAAACCTGAACACATGCTATACAGATTCCGATATGATGATGGGACATACTACCCCAGAAATGAGATGCAGGATGTGATCTCTAAGGTACAGAATAGTTGCCATTATTAGGTAGACTGCTGCAGAAATGGTGACTGTGCTTGAAAAATAATGTAAAATATTATGCTGTGGTGAATAACATTCTCTCATACTTGACTCAAATTAAGTTTTCCATTTTTAAGGGAAGATTTTGGCTTGTTGTTACACATTTTAAATACAAAATCAACATGTTTTTCTTTTTTAGTTATTTTTATTATTTAATGGTTTCATATGCATTGCCTGTGCTTCTGGGTGATTCTGAAGCTGGTGTTCTAGTCTATTGTATTTTTCAGTCCATTTTAATAGATACAAAGCTATATGTGGAAACTTGTTTTTAGTTGTCTCTTAAATGCGAATGCCTTTTATCAGAGCCTTAACAAGGCAGTAAGTCTGCATTCACCTAGATGTTTAAACACAGGTAGGCAGTGCTATCCATCTACACTACTGAGCACACAGAATGTTTAAACAAAGTTGTCTTAAAACTCATTAATATTTAAAATTTTAATGATTTTGAGAAGATTTTGGGTGTTGCAGTACAGTGTCATTCACGTTTCTGCTGGCATTTTTTAATTTAGGGTATATATACAAAAAACATATAGCAGAGGCACAGCAAAGCAGGATGGAATCTCATTTGACATAACTTTTAATTGTTATACATGATTTTCTTCCATGTTATAAACATAATTCTTTGCAGTCTCCTAAGGAATACTAATGTGATTTTTTTTTTAAATAATATTTTCTGATGGTAATTTCTTGAACTCCTCCAAATGCTTTGTTTTTTTGGGTTTTTTTATTGCAAATGTTTCCAATCTTTGAATTGCTTTAGATTTTTTTTAAGGTTTACATGTTCATTATAATTTCAATTTGTAAGTAAAGTATTGATGTATATAATACAATGGACACATAGATGTTGGAGTGAGTCCAGAGGAAGAGGCACAAAGATGATCAGAGGGCTGTAGCACCTCTCCTATGAAGACAGGCTGATAGAGTTGGGGTTCTTGAGAAGGCTGCTGTGAGGTCTCCACGGAGCATTCCTGTACCTGAAGTGGCCTACAGGAAAGCTGGATAGGAACTCTTTAAAGGGACTGTTTTGATAGGACAAGGAGAAATGGCTTTAACCTAAAAGAGGGTAGATTTATATGAGACATTAGGGAAAAATTCTTCACTATGAGGGGGGTGAGGCATTAGCACAGGCTGCCCAGAGAAACTGTGGCTGCCCCCTCCCAGGCAGTGTCCAAGGCCAGATTGGATGGGGCTTTGTGCAACCTGGTCTAGTGGGGGGTGTCCCTGCTCATAGCAGAGGGGTTGATACTTAAGGTCCCTTCCAACTGAGCCTGGTCTATAACTCTATGCATTGCAATGTTTTTTACTTTAATGACTCACATTACATGTAGAATACAAACCAGTGATTAGGAAAACATTAATACATGGAAATACTGCCTTATTTTTCAGGCTTTGTGTACTTTTCTTTCAAAATACTGTACCTTTTGAATTTTTTAATACTATGTTAAAATGAATCCTTTCTGTGTGTAGCTCTGATTAGATTGGAAATGTTTTCTATCTTTTAATATATTAATCAATATTATTGTCTGGAAATAGTAATTTTTGAAGGATGAAATATACAATAATTTAAACAGACCATGTAAACGAAATATATTTAGAACATACAGGCTTTTTTACTGCCTCTGATTCTCTTACATTCTCTGTGGTGTGAACGTGAGGTTAACTAACCTTATCTTTATCTTTAACAGGGTGTACGACTGTACTGTCGCCTTCACAGTCTGTTTACCCCAGTAATTAGGTGAGTCCAATTGGGAAATCCTTAGAGAACCATTCAGCAGAAGTATAAAATTTGAAGGTACTGTATTTGAATGTAGGAACATAACCCATCCTTTCAAGATATGTCTCTTGGGAGGTATCAAACAAGATTGAAGGGCTATCAAGACAAAAAGCATAACTGAATCATTAAATGACTGGAAACTGTTCAATTTGACCTTTTTTTACAGACCTGTTGAGACTTTTAGGTCCTGGTGGATATGCTTATATGCTTACTGTATATATTAATACACTTCACTAACACCCCGGTACTGCATTTGGAGAGTTCTAGCTGTCACAAAACAACTGCCTTTATACTCCACTGACAGTATCACCTAAGTAAGATTCAGTCAGTCTCCTCCTTCCTATCTACACTAAAAGAGGTAACTCCTGAACCATTACAAAACGCTCAATTCAGGCTTGCACTAACTTATTTAAAAATACAGGTCTTTTTCTGTTAGAGTCTTTTGAGCTTTGAGCTTTTTTTTTTTTTTTTTTTTTTTTTTAATTGGCTTTGTTTTGTTTTGGAAAGGGATAAAGATTATCACTTGAGATCCTACAAATCTGTGGTCATGGCTAACAAACTCATAGACTGGTTGATTGCACAGGTAAGTATGCACTTTTGGATTTATGTACATTTTGCATTTAAATTCTAATTTGAAAGTGATGTATTAAATAGAATAACATGCAAACACTTTGTGTAAGGGTTATTAGAACAGTGTGTGTAAGTGTAATCCTCTTAAACTAGTAAAGCAACAGAAATCAGCCGTCAGCAGCCATGCTGTTCATCCCTTTTGTGCTTATCTTCCTCATTTGCAACTGAACTTTAAATGTTTTAATGAGACTTAGCTTTGTGATTCAGGATGTAACATTGTTCATGGCTTAAAATGAAATGGATAGGCTCTGAAAACCTCCAAATTACTAACTAGATGGATAAAAGTCAATACCAATTTGCTGTCATCCATTCTGTTTTATTTTAAACAAACTAGGAACAAGAACAGGGTATTCATTCAGCATACACCAATTTTATAAAATAACAGTTAAAAACTTTGATGCTTCTAGATTATGTTTAATTTTTATGGACTATGCAGTGTTACTAAAATGTTTATGTATTTATTTGTAACTAGAAAGAGTTATACCGTATAAAAGTCTTTTCCAACCCAAAGTATTCTGTGATTCTGTAATTGTATTATTCTATGATAAACATGTCTGTACTGTTTTATGTGTATGTTATAAATGTATAAATAAAAGTGTCAATGGTAAATAGAATCTCTAAGCATTGCCAGCCCTGTGAGGTTATGCCATTGTGCATAGGATCCATTTTCCTGCTATATTAAAATATATTTTAAAAAAAGTGCTATGGTTTAACAGGGGGATTGCCGGACAAGGGAGGAAGCTATGATATTCGGTGTGGCTCTTTGTGATAACGGGTTTATGCACCATGGTAAGTAAATATGTTCTTTACAAGGTACACTTACCTTTTGTTTAATGCTGTCTGCATAGTTGGGAGGAAATATAGGGGCTGGTAAAGATATTACAGAAGGGATAGGAAGTAGTTTCATTGTACTGCTGAAGAAACCTGTGCTACAATCTTCTATTGTATACTCTGAAAATTATTTTCAGTCAATTCTATAGAATGCACCAAATCCTCTAAAAGATTGGGTGGGGGGCAGTTTTATTAAGCGCTTTGGAAGAGATTTCTTAAGCAGGTAATGCATGTTTGCACAGATGAGACAATAAACATTTAGGAAATATGTAGGAAAGGAAGGAGACTTTTTAGCGGAATGAGTAATGTGTGGAGGAGCACGACTTTAAAAAAGTGAACTGGTGCCAATAGGAGAAAGTGGATTGTAGAAAAATGAGAAAATCATCAGGACAGCAGTGAACAAAGAAGGGAGAGGAGAGCAGAGATACGTGCAGTACAAAAATGAGGTGAGCAAGGTCACATTTAATACCATCAGAGGGAAGATTTCAGTGAAAGGATTGAAGCAGTAGGTCATTTACTGAAATGAAAAGAGGAAGAAATTATTTTCTCATGAGCTTGTTTAGAGAAGGAGGGAGAATTAACTTCCTCTCTGGCACTGTTCATTCTTCTTCCTTTGGCTTTTAAACATACAGACTGCATCTGTCTGCTGTTCTGGTTGCTTCCACATCCCCACCCAACCCATTTGTAATACTGAACCTGGCACGCTTCACTACCTGGTGAGTGCCAGAACTTGGTGGTGAGCATCTCCAGGAGAACTCTTCAAAATTGTGTTTTTAAATCCTTCTTAGGAAAAACCCTAGTGCTTGGCAGTTTCACTGAACCATTTCAGGCTAATGTGTCTTCCTCAGCTTGGTGGAATCCAGATGTTGTTGAAAGCGAGATTAGTGATACCTATCTGTAATGGATCCAAATAAAAATAGTTGTTTATGTTTTCCTTGGATACACACAAAAATATTTTGCTAGCATTTAATATGTGCATGCATGTTCAGTATTTTATCATTCATAAAAGACATGATGTTCAAAAGTTCAAAAGAATAAAAGGATTAATATGTGTGGTTTTGCTCTGTACAGTGTTAGAGAAAAGTGAATTTAAAGATGAACCCCTGCTGTTCCGTTTTTATGCGGATGAAGAAATGGAAGGGTCAAATATGAAGCACAGGCTCATGAAACATGATCTAAAAGTAGTGGAAAATGTCATAGCCAAGTCATTACTGGTGAGTGAAACCCAATGATTGCATGCTTTGATGACCCAAAAAAATCGGTTATAGTGACAATAAATTAACACTGTGTATTGTTATTTAATGGGGATATATTTTAGCTCTTCTTAATGACTTTATGAATAACATTTCGAACAATTTTATTTTTCAGATTAAATCTAATGAAGGCACCTATGGTTTTGGTTTAGAAGATAAAAATAAGGTGCCAATTATTAAAGTGGTGGAGAAAGGATCAAACGCTGAGGTATCAAGTATTATACATTATCTTCCCTGTTTTATTCTCTTGATCACAGGTGTATATTTTGTACGAAAATCTATAGCAGTTGAAGGTAACAATGACAACTTTCCAAGAAAGCAGTGGTTATGATTTTTTTTTAATATTGTTTTACCTGTTATCAACATCAGCAATCATTTTCTGCTCAGATAAATTGTCACATTGAGTGGTGATATAAAATTTATCATTTTGGCTTTATACATTTTATTGTATTCCAGGGATGACATTAATTAAGAGCAGAATAAAATTTTTTGGTACAATATGCAACTAGTATAAAGCTAGTCTGAGAGTTGACCTTGATATATTTCATGATAAAGGATGTATCACGGTTTGGATAAAGTCTAGAATTTGAGAATCTGAATGAATATATCACAGCCTTTCTGTTTGCTGGCATTGCTTTAGGTGCTCTTTGGGTAAATCCATATTCTACTGAGCTGCATAGGAGTCTCTGTATATGTAAAGATAAGGAATAAGAGTCTTCCACAAGAGAAAAGATTTCAACCTAGATATCACACCTTTCTATATCTCATGGTGGAATAGAAATTTAAGATAAAAATAGTTACAGCAAGTCAATAACATAATAGAGACACAGAGCTATATATATATACAGGGTGATTTCTCGCATTCAGGTTCTGCCATGAGCTCAGATGATGCCCAGGCTTAGTCAGTGTCCTGAGCTGCTCTGTGTATTCCTGCCATCCAGCTGATTACAGTTAATTGTTATTAGACTGAAGTTAACTATGCAGTTTGCCTTGCCATACCTTTGGCTCAAAGGCCATGAAACATTTAAGATTTTTTGTTTTGGAACTTAAATATTCACTTACTGAAATATGAATCAGATCTTTCCTTATGAAAAGAAAATTTAGTTAATTTGGAGAATGGTGTATGGACAAATTAGGTAAAATAAAAAAAAAACCCCAAAAAACTGTCTCCATGAAAACTGATGTGCAAATTATTACAAATACTGATACTGTAATACTGTCATAAAACCTTGGTTAAGACTAGGTCTTGTATTTAGGTCCCTTCAGAATGAGTGTTTAATGTACCCTTCATCTCAATTTAAACCAGTTCTAGAAGTGTTTTGTGGTGGAAGTCTTTTGTGCATGGTATGTAAAGGAGGCATAAACAGCATAAAGGAAATGTGCATGTCGTTATTCCTGTTGGGGTTGCATACCAGAAGAAGAAAGCATGATGTTAGTGGTTATAAAAGGCAAACATGTACACAACTGTTATTGTTTTCTAGATGGCAGGCTTAGAAGTTGGGAAAAAAATCTTTGCCATTAACGGTGACCTGGTTTTTCTGCGACCCTTCAGTGAAGTGGATTGCTTCCTGAAAGCATGTTTAAACAGCAGAAAGCCCCTGCGGGTTCTTGTGAGCACTAAACCACGGGAGTAAGTTCTCATTCCTTTGGGGGAATTTTTTACAAACTACAGTCGAAGTGAATTTTAAAAGACCAGTGAAACTTCAGGCAGCACTGCTGTAAAGTTATTTTAAATGCTGTATCTAATCTGACTTTGGAAAGTGAAGCAATTTGATCTGCTTTGAATTTATTGCGTTTGTCAGTGGGCAGAAGCGAAACACAAGTGCTTTAGATCATCAGCTCTACCTCTTAAAATATGTGCGGGAACTGCTAGTTTAAATGAAGTTCTCTTGACTGTGTGGACAGTTTTGATTGCTTATCTCTCACTGTGTTTATTAAAGAAGTTCCTCTGGGGATTATTTGCTGGGTTGGTAGATGTCAGATTCTGTGATCTAATGGCCCCCTTTAGCGTGTGTGCTCGTTGTGTAAACAGCAGGAGCAAGTAAACAGCTTCCCTTCGGGTACATTTTTGTACACAGTGTTGACCATTCCTACCTGAGTGCAATGTGGTGCCTAATGGCTGGATTCAGTAAGTATGTAAACAAGCAGAGGTCTATTAATAAAGTTAATGGAATTGTTACTAATTTATACATACCAAAGATAAAGGAGAGTAGGAAATGGTGGTCAGGAGTAATGTTGATCAAATTTGGCAGCAAAAGGAGGAACTATCATCTGTTACCTGACAGCACAAGCAGAGTGCCTTAAAAAAGGCTCTGGTTCAGCAGTAGAATGGAGACGTATTTCTCCTGTTAATAAGTGGAGGTGTCTCAAGAGTTACAGTGACACCCAGAAGGAGGAAAGAGAAAACATGGCATAAAGATCATAACCTGGATTGACAGTCCAAAAACCCTACCCCAAACAAACAAACAAACAAAAACAGCAACAAAAAAATTCAGTAGATGATAGGTTTTGTAGCAAGCACAAAAGGCGTGTCTTGGCCTTTCTTTAATGTAGAACTTTGTTTAATTTGTGACACAATTTCCCACTGAAAATTTGGGTAAGTTTCAAGGTAATGGAGTGAATGGAGGGTTCAGAGGAGTTAAAGAATATGTTCCTCAGAGCTGCCTGCTTTTTGTCCGAAGCTTCTGCTAGTAAAACTGTGTTAGCAGAAGAGACTGTTGTCTCCTAAATTCTTAGTCTAAACTGCCAGTGATGGTCTTCCATAGCTCATTAGCATGTTCAAAAACATTTTCCTAATGAAACAATATAGATTGTATCAACCTTACTTAGTGTATAAGAATACTTAATGTTGCTACACAGAGGAAAATATGTCAAATGAAAATTTATTAAACTCAGGAATATTCTAATGGTTTTAAAAAAAAAATTAGAAATTTCAGTGTGTTTTGGATCTTACATTGATAATCATCTCCAAATAATAAACATTACCTATACCAGAAAAAAGAGGAATGTACAAGAAATGATTTAACGATATTATTCAAAACTACATGTAAATCAAGTTTATTACAGTCTAAATATATTTTTGAAATCACTTTTCAGCATAATTTTGAATTTGTCTGCTTTTGCACTGGCAAATGGAGCTCCGGGCAAACATCCCTTAAATTTTAATGGATCTGGCTCTGGAAGTAAAGGCTGCAAAGTTCAATCAGCGCAGTGTGTTATGCATGACCTAACTAGCTCTGATAAGGGCTAGTGCAGCTGTGCTGCTTTTCCTGGAACCTGAGCTGACACCATGTGGATATGCTAGCTTACTTTGGGTGAGCTCAGGGGTTCATTTTAAAGAGCAGATGTGAATTTTGGTTGGCAGAACTGTGTTTTTGCTGGTTATGTTTGTCAGTAGGTTTATTACCGTCACACTCAGATTAAGTGGGCATGTAGCACAATGTGCTTGCAAGTTATATGAACAGAAGTAGATGATTTTTGCTTTGCAAACCTCAGTACTTTGCATCGCTGCTCAGAAAAACTGCAACAAAATATTTTTTCAATAAAACTCACCTAACAGACGCTTAAATGCTAGGAAATTGCAGTATGTATCTGGTCTCTTCAGCCTTCTGCAGCTCATCTGACAAAGCCTGCCCAGGGCTTTCAGTGTTGCAGTGCTGTGGCAACTTCCTCAAATCACAGAACCTGTGGGAGGAATTTCCACGTTATGATGATGCTTTGGTTAAAATCAGAGTATTAAATTTCCCTGCAAAACAGTATTGGCTAGCTCAGATTGTTTTTGGTAGCTCAGCTTGCACTTATTTCTGATGTCAGTGGTGCACAGTATTGGGAATACAAGTGGTGCTGAATCTGAAGTAGTGAATGGAAAGAGTGTAGTCTTCCACCCTTGTTGCTGTGATTTATCTTAAATAACAAAATGCTCCCTTTTGCTGCATTTATATTGAATCTTTGCTTGTATCAGGACAGTGAAGATTCCTGACTCTGCAGATGGACTTGGATTCCAAATCCGGGGCTTTGGTCCATCGGTTGTCCATGCTGTTGGGAGAGGTAAGCTGTTGAGGTTGGACTCAATGATCTCTTGAGGTATCTTCCAACCCCTAAAATTCTGTGATTCTTTAAGAGCAGTCAGTGGTAGTAGTAAAACCTACATTTAATATCTAAATGGCATGATTGAGATAAATAAAAATTAGGTCTAGTGATTCACCTTAGATTTTATCCACACCCCCTCCCCCACCCCACCATGTAAAAAAGTATATTAAATAAAATCAAATGAGATTATTTTGTGATTTTACACCTCTTAAACTTTGGATAGATTTTCTGTCTTCTTTTTGTGTGTGCATGTATTTATACAAGTGTAGGAAAGTTAAGTTAATGCCATGCATTCTTTATGGACTAAGGAACAGCTGATGAATTCACCTTCTCCAGTGAATGGGTGTTAGGTACCACTCACATCCTGTGCTTTAATTTGTTAGGTGGCCATGTGGTACTGCAGTGTTTTGAAAAAAATTCACAGAAAATGCAATTTTCACAAATCTTTTCAAGGCTTCTAGTGACCTAGCTTGTTTTAGTAATTGCAGGTGTTTCATCTGTTTTGTGATGTGATTGTCAGATGCTTGCCATCCTAACTCAATAGGTTCTTGACTGGCGCACTGGGAATGAAAGATGTTGAAACATTTTTTGTTGCTGTTGCATGTAGTCAATGTTAGAGCCAACTAACACTTGTGTTTTCAGCTATTGTGGGGCATTTGTGTTCTTTTTTCTCCCCTCTTCCCTTTGTGATTGAGGAATTTAATGCAAACTGATCTGCAAAGCAGCCAGATTTGAACAGAGCTCAGTTACTTTTTTTCTAGTCTGCGGTGCCAGAAATTAAATTTTCAAGAGAAAGTCTAATAAACTACAGGCTGTGGATCTGATGTGATAATTATTTCTGCACCTGGATCTTGATTCAGCTGCCTATCCTTATTCATTAAGCACCTACTTTATTCCAATTAGCCTCAACAATTTGTAAGTGCTTGCTTGTGTGGTTTGCTAAACCTGAAAGATTGTAAGCATATGTTTAGATACTGAATTGGGACCCTGGGTTTATTGAAGAGAGGATTTTTTTTTTTTTAGATACATTTATTAAGGCCGATTTAAATGTTTATTTTTAAATCCTTTTTGGGGGGGATTATTGCAGTAGCTGGTAATGATGTAATTTCCAAAGACTTTCTTTGATGTTAGATTTTAAAATGTAGCTATCATGTAATGTAGTAGTAGCTAAAATGAGGGAAATCCAACTATATTCTTTTAAGTTATTTCCTTTTCAGATGTGCTCAGTTGACAAGTCATGATATGGATTTTCTGTTTGTCAGCCCTGCAAGTCCAGTCCAGCCTTTTTCTTTCATAGCAGCTAGCTCCTGCACCTCAGCCTTGCAGTCTCTAGGCAATAGATTTTTGATTTTTTTCCTGGCACCTTTGTGGCAGTATCAAGAGAGACAGAGAGAGGCAAACAGAGAGTTCAGGTAGCTGGAACTAAGGTCATACTCCAGCAGGTTGTCTTTCAGGAGCAGGCCTGAGTCACACTGAAAAGACCTGGAGACAGCTGCTATTTTTGTAGTACCCATTCAGTGAATAGAAGATTTTCCCAAGGTGGTTATTCCGTTGTGAAAATAAATCACCGAACCATATATTTGATGTTGCTCAAAGAGGATGTTTTGGGGGTTTTTTTTGTGTGGAAGTTTTCCCCTCAAAAATAATTAAATCTGAGATCTCCTACTTGATTATCTTTGGGCATTTTGATTGAAGCTATAAGGAGGCAGTCTGTTATAATTGAATTGGTTAAAGAGATTAAAATAAGAGCAAGATCTGTGGAAATGTCTTCGGATAGTTCACCTAATATTCAACAAGAAGCTATGTGCTTTGGTACTTCCAATGAATTGTCAGAAAGCTTCTGTTTTGTGTGTAAAATAGACACGCCTGAAGTAGTCAAGAAGCTCATAAGCTTGGGGCTTATAAAAGAATTCAGAATAAAAGTGGTCTAAATTCTAATTAGTGAGTTTTAAGCTAGAGCCTTTTTATCCTTTTAAAATTCTTTAACAGAAATTTCCCCATTTTCATATTGTTAATCAACATTCGTTGTATAAAACAGCCTTTAGAAAATTATAGTCTCTTTTTATGGAATCATCTGCTGGGGTACTCCATTTTCTTGGAGTCCAGCTGACTGGAGAAGCACCCTGTGGCCAGGCAAAGTGTTTAGGAACTGATGAGAGCAGATTGTGGTTTAAAAAAATGAGCTTTTGGACTGTGAGCCTTAAAGGAGAGCTTTAGGAAAAGAGTTCTGTTAACTGTGTGGGTTTTTTTTAACAGGGACGGTAGCAGCTGCGGCAGGTCTCCACCCGGGCCAATGCATAATCAAAGTGAATGGAATCAATGTCAGCAAAGAGACTCATGCAAGTGTTATTGCTCACGTCACGGCGTGCAGGAAGTACCGGCGGCCAATGCAGGTAGGTCTTACTTGGTCACGTTGCAGATTTTCTTCTGATTTTTTTTGTGGTCACAGGAAACAGTGTGGTGTTTATCTCTGTCCTCCTATCTGTTGTGTTTGAGTGGGAAGAGGGGAAAGGAGGGATGAATAAAAGTGAAGGGTAGCAAGTCGAATTATAACAGCTAAAGGCTGCTCAATATATTGCTGATTTTCAAGATCTATTTAATTTCTGCACTGAAATCTAAGCTTATAGTTAACATTTTTTTTCATATGGTATTTTCAAAGGATTGTTTCAGGTGCTTCTGTAGTTCTATACAGAAAGCATGAGATATATCCTCATCATGGTGAGGAAGACTTTACACAGCTCACTGCCTGCCCAGTAGCAGGACAGTGCAATGCAAAAAGCTGATCTTCATCCAGAATTTTGTAACACTTCAGCACATGGAGAGCAAAGTGCACATATTCCATCTGTAAACGTCTCTGTATTCCCATTACATTCCAATCTTGGGAATAGACATACATTCAAGTACTCAATATTTCCCCTTTTTTAATATAAGCATGCAATTTTGGTTATCATCATCACGTTGTTTTAGCAGAAAATCTCAGGCTTCCAAGACACAAATTTAAGGAGGAAACCCCAAATCAGCTGGATTCCAGAATATATTTTATTTAAATTGCTGCGAATTTTTTTTAGAAACTGTAAACCAATATCACTAATTAATTTCACAATCTCACAGCGCACGTTAATCAAGAAGAAAAATCCAATTAAAATCAAGCTAAACCCTTCTCCCACACCAACTGCATAGATATAAGAATTATAAGAGTTAGTTAGACCTCTGCCATGCAAATACAGTGTTTATAAAAATGTTTGTCTGGATATTTCTGTTTAAACTTGCAGTACAGAATTGAAGTTGTTGCGTAGCATGCCAAGATCAATCTCACCTGTTCTTTCAAGGAAGATGCACTCTGCACAAGGCAGTCTCTTTACCAATAGCAGCAAAATTGGCTAGCATGAAAGATAAATTAAATCCTTTATAGCAGGTCTGTTCTCTCCCTGTGTAACTGTGGAGTTCCTATAGAGATTGGTGACATTCAGAGAGGACTGATTAATGTTGGATGGCATGAGTGCCTTGCCATGCAAAGTTACTGATTTTTTTTAACCACTCGTGTAATATGTTGGAGTACATAACTGTTTTTCCTATACAGAGTAGTTATTTAAATCTTAAATTCAGCAAATAACAAATAACTAAAATCCCTGGGAATAACAAGAAAAACTTCTTACGGGATGTAGTACTATCAAATGCTACAGGAGAGCTGTCTAGACCGAAATAACAGGCAGTATTCCCATTGGTGTCAAGACAGCTAAAATTTCATTTCCTATTCAGAAATTAGGGGTTTTAATTATTTGGGAAATGACTATGGATTTCTTCTGTTTTGTAAGTATAGTGTATTAGCCTATCATTTAATTAACATGAATTTTGCAGGCTCTCTTGTGGTTGGCAATTGCATAATTGAAAGGGGATCTTTTTCTGTTTCCTGTACGTGCTGCTTCTCAGGGTGAGGAGTCTTCCTGCTTGCCTGGAGCATGAAGTTTCATTTCAGATTCTTGCAGTGTGAATTACTGTGTAACTTCTCTTGAACAATGTTTATGTTCTTTATGTCTTGTCTGGATAGAGGAAATGAAAAGCAGATTTTACTTCTTGGAATTAGCAGTTTCTTTGCAGTTATGCTAATCACGGTGTATGTGACAGATGTATGCTTAGTTTGTGCCTCTGAAATGCCTTTGGAGAACATTGCTCCAAATCCTGTTGTGTTGTATCTTGTGTTCACTTTTGAAAGAGGGACTTCCAGTTCTTCCATAGTAAGTTCAAATAATGTAGGAACCCTTTGATGTGATGTATATCTCCTATTAGAGGTTGGCATGGTAGTTTTAATGCTGCCAAGCAAACCCATGACTCCACAAATAAACAGCCAGCTTTCAGGTGTACCTGCAAAGAATAGTGGGTTTCAGAAGTGTTGCACTTGATCAGCTTGTGCATGGGTATCTTCCAAGAATCAGCAAAGACCTCTCAAAATTAAGCTTCCTTATTAAAATATTTCAGTGCCATTGAGTGAAAAAGGAAGGCATGGGTGAATCTAAGAAACCAAGAGACAAATAGTACATTAATCATATGAAGAATTTAGTTATCTATGATTAATGGGATAAAGATAGCAGCTAAATATTGTACATTAGCAAAGCAGAATCGTGTGCACTTGGCATTTTGCATGCAAATTGTAACATCCAGCTTAAACTTTTGCTATCCTTGCTTAACTTTGAATCCTCCTGCAAACTTCTTTGTAAAATCTATGAATTCAGGTTAGTTATAACCATGTCATTTATTCTGCTGTAGCTGTTGGAGAAGAAGTGTTTCAGTGACTGTCCAGCTTCTTTTGTAAGGGGAAGAGTAGTCTGGAGATGCCATACTTGATAGGTCTTTCCACAAGGATGTGATGGGCATGTGGCTAAGTGAGGGGGAAGAACTAGGTGTAAGACACACACATGGCTTCTTCATAGGTTGTGTGACCAAGCTACCATTCATGGGCTTGCATGTCAGTCAGATCAAATCATGGACTTTTGGGGCCTGAGATTTTGTCTTTTTTGGGGTTTTCTCCCTAATCTGGGGGAAAAATACATCTAATGAGATAGCTGTAGCAAAGGGAAATATGAGTAATGAAAATTGTAGTGTATATTCTTATCACCAGGGATACACGGGTGATAGAATAACTGGACATACTATCTCTTTGGTTGGTATTCCATAATAATTGCCAGCATATTTGTGGATATTGAGCAAATTTAGCAAGGCGAAAAACAGTTCTCTTTATTTTTTTCACTATTTCTTGTCTCAAATACTTTGCAGTCTGCAGTTTGATTTGAAATGTCTTAAATTATTTTTGGCAGAGACATGAAACTGATGGATGTCATGTTGTCACAGATTTCATACTGCCTCATGACAGTATACTCTGAAATAAAAAATAAGTTGACAAAATGCTTCAGATGGTTTTAGACAAAGCCAAAATTCTCTGTAATTTTGAAAATATTATTTTGAACTTGAAGCTCAGAAGGCAATAAAGTTGGTAATAGGGAACCAAAGCAACTATTTCATGTTGGAGAGCAGTGAAATAAGTTGCTATCAGTTGCAACTGCAAAGCTTTTCCTAGCTGTTTTATTTTTGGTTGTTTTTTTAGCAAGATTCTATACAGTGGGTTTACAACAGCATTGAAAGTGCACAGGAAGATCTTCAGAAAACAAACACCAAGCCCTCTGGAGATGATGGAGGAGATGCCTTTGACTGCAAAGTGGAAGGTATGTGATGCTCGTTTTGATTTTGTTGTTGCTTAGAACATGGGTGTAGTAGCAAGGAAAATACAGGCTTATTTTCAGAGAGGAGATTGCAAGCAGACTGTAAGACATGTTTTACATATGGATTTGATTTTTTATGTTCTAAAGATGTAAATTTGACATGCTGTTTCCTGAAAATTATTTTATTTCCCATTTTGAGAAAAAGCTTGTGTGAATACTTTAGGGAAAATCTGTTCAATTTTCATTCATAGGATGTATAAACCTAGGAATTAGATGTTATTTTTTCACCACTAGTAATCATTTGAGGTTAAATTAGATGCATTAGTCACTACTGCATCAGAAATAACAAATCGGCCATCCTTCAGATTATTTTCAGGTAACTAACAGATAAAGGTGCATTCATATGCATCATGGAAATTAGAGACAGTTAACATGTGGACTGTATGTTCTCTGGGTAACTTCTGATATTTTGGTTTCATTTCTGAATGTTGACACTTTTAAATGATCATTTTCTTCTAGCCTGCTTAGAAGTTCTCAGTTTTCCCTTTTTTTTTGGTTGCATTTTTTATGTTTCTGGATTGTAAAACAGTTGGATTAGTCCCCTTCAATAACTGTTTGTGATTACTGGGACTCGTCTGTTCGCTTTAGAAATCTGGTGTTTTAGCATCCATACACCTAGTGGTACTGTGGTTTTGAACCATTCAACTGGTAGCTGGGGTTTTTGATGAACATTTTTAAGTAGAGCGATCAGAGCATACCAGTTTCTTCAACATTTGCCTGTGTTAACTTGCTTAATGGCCAACTCTCCTCAGCTGATTTGTGTTATTTTCTTTATTCTAGAGGTAATAGACAAATTTAACACAATGGCAATAATTGATGGGAAGAAAGATCATGTGAGCCTGACTGTTGACAATGTTCACCTGGAGTATGGAGTGGTTTATGAGTATGACAGCACAGCTGGAATTAAGTGCCATGTGTTAGAAAAAATGATTGAACCAAAGGGATTTTTCAGCTTGACTGCAAAGGTATGCAGCATTTTTTGTATGTATTAATTCTTACTATGCTCAATACCAGTGGAGCAACATCTGTCTTCTTCTTGTTCTTAGTATTGTGCGTATTTCATTTAGTATCTTATAACTAGTCACTTTTATCCCTCTGACATTTTGGAGGCTGATTGTGTACTTGGGAAGCAAGCTAAAGCATGGGGTGGTTCTAAATCGAGCCTCTAAACTGAAAAAATCTTAAAGAACATTAAAGTTTTCCATTCCTTCTGCACCCCTCCCTTTGGTCTTAGTTCTCAAATAAACCTTCAAAGAAAGTCAAAGACTCACTGAACTACCAAAACTTGGTGAACGTAGGCTGTAGTTTCCAAAGTTTATTTATTCTCATCAGAATTGCACATGCAACTTTTAAAATCTGTTTCAGTAAAAGGAGCAGCACATCTGTCTTTTCTGTGTCTGAAACTAAAACAAGGGTGCAAATCTACAAGTGCACACATTAGCAAAACCACAGAGGAAGAAAAAAACAAGTGCAGCTTTTGGTTTACTTTGGAGTTTTTATTTTTTGAATATTTACAGATGGCAAAATCTGTTTTTGCTGTGAATGGGATGTGAATTTTTTTATATATAGCTGGTATTTTCTAGGTTAGATAGACAAATAATGTAGTGATGCAGCTCTTTTACTAAGTTTGGTTTTATCTTTCCACACACATAGGCAGGCTAACAGTACACTTAATAAAAATATGAAACCCCAAATTTTTTGTGACTGTATTTCTGTGACTTGATTTTTCCTGTTGATCTTTCCATCAGAAGTGTAAACCAAAATACTGGTCTTTTACTGAAATGACTGAGGCGTTAGTACATGTTTCTTTTCCCAGTCTTCCCTTTGCAGCAGGTCAGGTTGACAGAGGAGCAACTTCTGGCACCAACATCCTAAGATTTACTTGAGCTTGTCTAGTCAATGCTTCAAGTCATTGGTCCAAAATATGTTAATTCTGCTGTGTTTAGAACTTAATATAAAATGTTTATGGTATTATTTCCTAACTGCTTAAGAAATGTTCATCAGGGAATGTAAAAAATTTTAGTAGACATCATAGGCTTTCCTTAATGCCTTCCGCTGGGGAACTGAGAAAAACCTGAAATCTCCCAGGATCCAGTCAGAATCTGTGACATCTTGAAAAGTTCAGGTTTTCCACTCCAGAATTTCTACACATTGTTATTTTTTTTTCTAAATTCCTTGTTCAAGCTTGGAAATTGTACATTACATTTGTGGTGATAGAAAATATCTTAATATATGGCAGTAGAAATAAATTAGACACATAAGTCCCATCATGGATTAATACTGTATCATTTGTCCAGACTTCTGGATATCTTTAAAATGTGAGCCTTTTCTTATTTAGGTGCCTTAATCCTTAGTTTGGGTTTCTTTGTTAGTTTTTTTTGAGCTTATCTTCAGACTTGAACCCAACTGGGTTCCGTAACACCGTGAATTTCTATGCCTGAAATGTAACTCTAACTCAAAAAAGGGGACATATATACTACCCTCATCTCTTCAACATGTTGTTTTGGTTCTTTTTTTTTTTTTTCCAGTTTTCTATCACCATCATTTGCTGGTGCTGTTTCCATCATAGCAAAACTTCAGCCTTTGCTGGACAATACAGCTTATCCTCTTCCATGTTTCTTGTTGATAGATGCAAAATATAAAAGAGAATAACACTCAGTTTTCTTGTATGCTTTTTCAATATGTTGTTAGTGCTTAAACTGCCAGACCAAAGTTTTGCTACAAGTAATGAATTAATTCATCAGCTTTGCATAATATGTGCTGTTCAAGAAAATACAGCAGATAATGTATTTCAGAAGAGCCATAGTGGTTACATTAGTAGGAAATTAGTAGTAAATCCATTATGAGACAGTGTCACGAGAAGGCAAATAGAAGTACTTATTGTGGGTATAACTTTTGCAAGGGCTAGATTTAAAGAAGCGTCTTTTCTTCCCAAGTTTCCTTAATTGTTGCTATGTAGCACCTGAGATGTTAAAAGGCAACTGATTGTCAGGCTTTTCAGCTTTAATTATAAGGAGTGATAAGAAAGGGGTTAAGTAAGGGGCTATCTTAGTCATCTGATTTCATAACTTACTGCTCTTGTTTTTATTATCTTAGATTCTTGAAGCACTGGCAAAAAGCGATGAACATTTTGTGCAGAATTGCAACAGCCTCAATTCCTTAAATGAAGTGATCCCCACTGAGCTTCAAAGTAAATTCAGTGTCATTTGCAGTGAAAAAATTGAGCATATCTACCGAAGAATCTCGAGTTATAAAAAGGTATGACCAGCACGTCCTAAGTTTGGTAATATTTGTCTTTTAAGGGAAAAACAGGGGAATGTGGTACTGTGTGAATAGCTTTTCAAAATGTCTAATGCAACAACAAAAATATGGTTAAAAGTTTAGCTATTTTGAGGCATCAATGCCTAAACTGAGTAATTGCATATATTGTTTTCCAACCAGGCTCTTTACTATCCCTTTTTTTAGACTCTGGGTAGATTGTATCCTTTCTTGTTTGCTGTGTTCAGTTGTAGATTCAATCAACTGCATATTTCCTGTGAAAGGCCCAGCATTCTTGTAAAGTGCCTTAAACCAATACTCCAGTGAATTTGCAGATGTTAACCAAAAATGAAGCAATAAAAGCAGAATTGTATTCTTCCTTCTCATGCATCTTAATTTTAAATACCAAACTGATACCCTTTTATTCATCTTTGGTGCCCTTCAGATTGGTATGCCTTTTTCTAGCTTGACTTTTGATAGTAATAGTTCTGTAAATTGCTAGATTAACTTGTGTTAGTAAAACATTATGGCATGGAAGAAGGGAGAAGGTGCTGACTTTCATACACTTGAGATCTAAATTAATGAGTATTGAATGAATAAATAACCCTGAGTATGACCTCTAGTTCAAGATATCTTTAAAAAATATTCATTACTTTTAACATTAATGACAGTGTATTTAGAATTCAACTAACGTACAGGTGGTTTATACTTCTCCTATAGCCAAAGAATTTGCACTAGATGTACAGTCTCTTTACAGAACACCAAGACAATAAATGAAATTTTATTGTGTTATGCTGCATATGAAATGAACGGCCTTGGGGAAGTTTTCATAGTGCTTAGCTGTCTAGAAGCAGATACTGCTGAGACAAACTGCACTTTCAAGCTCATCTGCTCAAAAAATCAGTAGTTTCACAGTTATAGCTTTTAATGACAATTAGTAATGCAATGAATTTCAGGAATAGACATGTCGTTTTCTTGGCAAGGTAAAGGTAACCATAGTTACAGGAGACTTTCTGAGCCCGGCTTGGTTCCTGGTTTCACTGTGAAAGTTTGAATTCTATAAATAGAAATCCTGTAGATTTCTGCAGTTCCTACTATTATTATTATTATCAGAACATTTTGCTCATAATAGACCTCAAGTCCAGTGCCATGAGTCCCAGATGTTTCTCAACACATATATGAAAAGAATTCTGGGCCTGACTTATGACCTGATTAAATCATAGCCAGGCATTTGGTCTCTCTGGAGCAGGATGTGTGGGAGATTGAGATGTGAAATATGTACTGCTTGCAGGAACATTTTCATCGTTGAATGTCCTTAGTGCCCTTCTTAACTGTGAGTACATTCTTCAGCTTCGAACAATTCCATAATTGGATTTCTTGTAACCTTCCAGATCTTGTTCTGATACAGAGATTTAAATATAATTAATCAGTCAAATGTTCATCATGCTGAAGTAATAGGACAGCAAAATAAACAGAAATTTAAATCCCATCAGAAAAACCTGTTGTTATTCAGAAGGGCCATACCTTTGTTCAACAGAAGTGGGCTAGAACTTGGCTAGATTGAATCGGTACTGACATGTATTAGGGAAGGAACTTTGCAAGATAACTTTGAAAATTCTTGCACATGAGCTGTGTTCCATAGATGAGGAAGGTCAGTGCAGTATTTTGACTGGAGAGGTACTGTGGTTAAAATAACCAGGGACTTGGAACTGGATAGATCTCTTCCATGGAAAAAAAAAAAATCTCCCCTAACAACAAATGGCACAGTGAAAAGGACACATGTTAACAGAAATCCTACCTTTGACTCTCAAGTCGCTTTTCCAGTGGGGGAACTTGATTTCACAACTTCTGTGGTTCTGATGTAGATGTATTTTCTAAGTGTCCAAATTTAGTACAGTTCAGTCTTACCCATTTTTGGGTTGACACCATCTCATTTTAAAAACCAAATAACTCTACCCCTGTTCAAGAATGTGCTTTCAAAATTTCATGTGTTACAGTGAAGGAGATGAGGCTAAGCACTATATTAGAATTAGATGTAAAACAGAGGGGAAAAAACTGTTCATCATTGCTGAGGTGATTTATGGGGGAGAGAAGAGGTGGTGAACTAGCAAAGTCTGTAAAATAACGGTGTTTGCAATTTTTGTGTGCTAATGTTTATCAGCCTCACAGAATCACTCAAAATCACAGAATGGCTGAGGCTGGAAGGGACCTCTGAAGGTCTTGTGAAATTCTGCTGCTCAAGCAGGGCTACCTGTTCAGGACGATGTCGAGATGGCTTTTGAGTATCTCTAAGGAAGAAGTTCCTATAACCTCCTTGGACAACCTGTGAAAGAGCTTAGTCACCTTCACAGGGAAAGAGTGTTTCCTGATGTTCAGAGGCAACCTCCTGTGTTTTGGTTTGAGTGCGTTGCCTTTGGTCCTGTCTTGGGCATCACTGAAAAGAGCCTGGCTCTGTCCTCATTACAGCCTCCCTTCAAGTATTTATATACATTGTTGAGAAGCCCCTGAGCCTTCTCTAGGCTGAACTGTCCCAGGTCTTTCAACCTTTACTTACAGGAGAGATGCTTCAGTCTCTTAATTGCTTATCTGGATTCTTTTCAGAATGCCTCTCTTGTACTAGGGAGCCCAGACCTGGATCCAGCCCTTCAACTGTGGCCTTATCATTGCTGGCTGTATTAAAGGGGCAGGATCACCTCCCTCCACCTGCTGGCAGTGCTGCTCCTGATGCAGCCCAGAAAACCGTTAGGGAAGATTTAATGCTTCATGAAAGGGAAATTGACAATTAATAGCTTCCAATTCTTTCTTTATTATAACTTCATGCAGAAATTTCAGAAATTTTTGCAAGACATGGGTTTTAAAACATCTATGTCACCAGTTGTTTATAAATGTCATGTGCAGTACAGCACTGGATCATAGAGCATTTCCAGACTTTCTCCCCAGAAAGACACTTAATTTTTGATTATGCGCCAAGGAATATAAATTCTATCTTTTTACAAGGCTATTTACATTGGTAAATATAATTTACTTCAAAACCAACTCCTCAAAAATATGAAATGAAAAATATTTTTTTATTTCTCATGTAGAGAAGGGTAGAAATTATGATGTCAAGGCATCTAAAGTCAAGGATGCCTGAAATGTTTTACAATTTTGTTTTCTAGTCAGGTACACAAGTTTTGTCTGCCAAGTGCTGACACATCAAAAGCTGTTAATCAAAATTTTGTTTTCTTTCTCACTTCTAGTTTTCAAGAGTATTGAAAAACAGAGCTTGGCCTACTTTCAAACAAGCTAAGTCAAAGATTTCACCACTTCACAGCAGTGATTTCTGTCCAACCAATTGCCATATCAATGTGATGGAAGTGTCTTACCCTAAAACCTCAACTTCCCTTGGTAGTGCCTTTGGTGTGCAGTTAGACAGCAGAAAACATTCTTCCCATGAAAAGGAAAATAAAAATACCGATCAAGGTAAGTCAGTTGAGCTTGAATGAACTACTTCCAGTGCTTCTGATACAGAGCCTCAAAAGGTAACTGGTTTAAGTTTATGTCCAAATAGTGAAATTAAGGACAAGCCTTTATGAAATACCCCTATTTTCAATACTTAGGTGTATCTTAAAGCATAATAAAAGCTCGTCATAATTTCACAATAACTTTTTCCCTAAGTAGCTTGACTTTGGTAGACAAAATAAAATGCAAAATGAAATTGAAGTTTCAATGTCTGTTAGGTATTTTACTAACTTCAAAATGTATATTGAAAAAAAGATAATTATGTAACCTCTTCGGATTATTCACAGGTAAATTGAATCCCATGATTTATGTCCAGCATACCATTACTACTATGGCTGCACCTTCAGGACAGTCTCTTGGCCAGCAAGAAGGCCATGGTCTGAGGTACCTCTTAAAAGAAGAAGATTTAGAAACACAAGATGTCTATCAGAAATTGCTGTTCAAATTGCAAGCTGCACTGAAAGAGGTGGAAACTTGTGTCTGTCAAATAGACGAGTAAGTAAATGTTACCATCTGGAGTTGCCTTTCATTTTTCATTTTTCCATTGAAGATACCAATAAATCTGTGTATCCTTCCTGTGTTGTGTAGGAACAATGTTGACTTCAGATAGAATTGAAATAATGCAAAGTGTTTAAGTGTAGGTATTGCTGTATTTTGGTTTTTTTCCCCACTTTAGTTTATAGCTTTTCTTTAGAATTTGGAAAGGCTAATTATTTTGAGGTGAGAGAAATATTGGGCCCAGATGTCATCTAAAATTACACTGGGAATGGAAACATAGCACAAGATAGAAAAGTAGCTTTTTATTGAACTCTTCAGATATTGCTGAATAGTTATGAAGATTAATTTTCACCCATGGGAAGATAATTAGTTTGTTAGATATTTTTTCAAAACCAAACTGGCCTGAATGGAGAACTCTGGAGTCATTAGGACGCTTCACTTAAATTTGGGAGACCCAGTCTCTCTCATCACAGTTTGTCCTAATTCAGGACATGGATTTAAAACTTGCTTTTCCATTTGTGAGGTGCATGGGTTGACTTCTAGGTTATTTGCTATTGTGGGATGAGAGTGAAAAAGGATATGTAATGCAAATTTCAAAAATTACTCATTTTAGAAACATAAATCAACAACTTCTTGAGTTTAAAACCCAGTCTTTCATGATCTCCAGTTTGGAAAAGTGGTATATCATTGCTTCTCCAGTTGTTTTGAAGACCATACAATGATTTGTCATTTTGTAATTGTTTCAGAATGGGACTTTTTTTGTACTGTTCTAGCAATAATATAGTGCAATAGTTAGACAGTAGTAAGTAATTGTAGTGTATTACATACTGCAATAGGAATGAAACTAAGAGTCGCCTCTTTTTTTTTCAAAGAAAATTTCGTTTTCTGTGCCTAATCATGCAAAGATGAAGTTGGTTAATTAAGATAACTTTAGTGATTGGGTGCACTTAAAAATGACCATAAAGCCTGTGTTGTCCCTCTTCCTCAAGGAAGTCAGAAAATTATATATGGAAGTTCAGTCAGTATTTCAGGAAGTTCCAGTTACCGGAATGGCACACCTTTCCTTTCCACTCCCTCGAGCCTGTGATGCAAAAGCACAGGAACTTCTGAGCCTTTCTTTTTTACACATGTGTATGGAAGTACACACAGACACATATATTGTGCGTGTACAGGTATTTTGAGTGTCATTTGCTTGTGACAGTAAACACCAGGGTTCACTTTTTTCATTCATAAATGGCCTGTACACTGACCTCATAGGAGATCTTGCAAGAGGTGCACAGATTTATTTATTTTTTTAGCAAAATTTACCTTTTGGTATTTCTAAGACTTGATACTTTTTGTGCTTTATTCCTTGCACTCTGTGAGAGGTCTGCCACTGTGTCACTGCGGAGGAAAGCAGTTCTACACAGGAAACAGGATAGAATAGCCAGAGACCTACTTAAAAAAGCTGAAGAGGGAAGCCAGGACTGTCTGGGTGTCAGCAGTTCAGCACAACGTCATGTGTTATATTAGAATGTAGTTACAGCTAATAATCAACTCTTGACAGAAAAGTGAGGACCACTAAGAAACAAAAGGTAGAGTAATAAGATAGGATAGTCAAGCAGCTGTGCTTTAGAGATATTAATACTTCAGCAGCTGGAAGGACATGGTTGAACATACCAGTCCATGAACTGTATAACAATTGTAGATTTTCTGTTTTCTCTAGCAACACAGGAACAATAAAATTTATGTCTTTACTGTATTGCTTATTATTAGTAGCAATCCTCATTATGACAATTTTCTAAGGACAGAAAATACCGACACTGTATCACAGTTTTAAATTTATATGATATTGAATGCCCGTGCCCTGCGTTGAGTTCAAGAATGGTCTCTCTCTCAACTCCCAAAATCTTGGGGTGTGTTTTATCTGCCCAACCTCTCCTATGTGTCAGTGAATGAAGCCAAAGTGAAAAACATGTTTCACCTGAAGAGCACATCTGTGAGAGCTTGTGGATTATAGGAAGGGAATGTCTAACAGAAGTTTGTGTGCGGTCCTAACATTATCTTCATATTAACTTTTGTTACTGATGAGATTGGGTTGTGTAAGAAATGCAGTACTGATGGAGAGACACACACACAATAGATGTACAACCACCCTTCTGCAGCCCCTCAAAGTTCCACTGATTCCTTATTCAAATAGTTTAATAATATTCTAGTACTTCTTTAGTACCATTGCCAGATACCCACTGTTGATGCTAGGTGTTACACAGAAATAAGCCTTCCTTCAAGTTGTTTTCTGTATGGTGACACTGCTGGGTTTTTTTGTTCACAAGCACTCAAAGTACTCCCACGATCCCAGCTGTTTTTTGGAAAGATGTCTGTTGGGAGTATACAAGAGGCTTGGAAGTTTTCCTAGGCTCTGAGGAGTGAGGAAAAGTCAAAGCAGCTCACAGGTTGCATAGGTTTTTGTTACTGCTTCTGGCTATCCATTTTTAATGCCTTGACTGACCATAGCAGGTTTTGTTTGTTTCTGACATACTTTTGAGATTGTGTTGATTTGTGTTGCATATAGGATTAATTCCACATGAGGATTTTTTTGGTTGAGATTTAAATCTGTTTAATGGAAATTTTCTTCATAGTTACAGAGACATTTTAGCTGTTGGTTACTACTTGTTCACATGTTTTTCCTCTGGGAGATAGATGTCTAAGGTAATTCTGTTTGGGGTAGACCTGTCTCCAAAGAAAATATAATGTGCATGTGCTGCATTTAAAAAAAGCCCCCTCAAACATACAACAACCCTCCCCTGAAAAAAACCCAAAACCCCCCTAAAAAAAAAAAAGGTCTATTTAAACATAATTATTGGAGGGGTTTTTTGCATCCAGGTTTGGGGTTTTGTCTTTGGACTCCCTGAATTGGGTTTCTAAGAGTACTTTAGTGACCTCAGGAACTACCAGCTCCAGAACTCTTATCCAAAGTTCCAGCTTTCGTTCATGGTAGTTCAGCAAAAAAAATTTCCTTAGAAAAAGAGCCTGCCTGCTGAGACAAAATGAAAAGCTCCCTTAGGAAAATCTCCAGCTACCTTCATCAGTCTTTTACTGAAATCTTGGCAGCAGTGACTAAACAGTCACATAAAAGAAGGGGATATAATAGTCTGTCTGTGTCTTGACAAATAATTACTAGGGGAAGATATTTTCAGGAGCTGAAATTGCAGTTCATTATGTGTGTTTCTTACTCTTGATTATTTTCTCACAACAACAAATCCACAAGAACTTACAAGAATGGATCTGCCCAAAGCCCATTTCTGTTTTCTTAGAAGTGGATGATAACACAGGAAAAAGCAGAAGTATAGATTAATTCTTCTCCTTATCTCATCTTCTGTCAGGCAGTGCTGTAAGGTCTTACTGAAATGGACCCTTTGTTTTAAGAGCACTGTTAGAATGATTTGCCATGAATTTCTCTAACCTCTTTTTGAACCACTTTTTGTATTTAGAAAATAAGTTTTTACAAGTATGGAGAACTGAGTTTCTAAGGTCTACGTTTTCATATCACCTTTTAGCACATGTTCAAGAACATGTATGTTCTAGCAGGTAGATCAAAACTGAATGCTGCTGTAAATTACAGGCCCTTGTCTTTCCTCCCATACTTATGGAATCCTGTTAATGGGTGTCTTTATTGGGAAGAAATGAGTAGTGATTTCACACTGATAGGAAGTATCAGGGCATCATGTATCCAAAAAGATGTTGTAGTGGATGAGTGGGTTTAAAGTCTGATAAAATTATATCTTTTGTATAGTCTTTCTACATTTTAATTGCAGTTCAGATTAGTTCCTTTTCCTTTGTGTAGGATAAGCATCTGTCCATCTCTTGTTAGCTCTTAGCCAAAGTAAGTTACGCAAAAATGATGATAGGATTTTCTAAAAAGCTTTACTTATCAGGAAATTATTTGTGTTTACTCAGAAACGTTATAGTTGAACAGATTGTCTGTGTGTTGCATGCAGAAAATCACTGCTCTGAGTCCAGAAACTCGAACTTTCAAGAGTACTTTAGGATCAGGTTGTTTTCTGGTGGAATATCTTTGTCGAAAGAGTAGCGAAACTGATAGCTCAGTACTAATGTAACTGCAAGTGAACAAACTTAAGTTCATTACTTCAGCTGGCACAGCCCCCCAAAATTAAGATGGAGCTCTAAACCACTTAAAATCAGAATTTCCCCCTTGTGTAAAGTAACAATACAAATATGTATGGTGAGAGATAGGGGTAAAGGAAGGAATTCTGAATGCTACCGTTGAATAACTATCAGGGTAGCATTTTTGTTCACAAAAGATATGCATCTTCTGTAGTTTCCCTTCAGAAGTAAATAATTCTGTGTAAGAAAAAGATGTAACATATGTTTGAATAATACCACGTATTTGGTAGAAAGTTTCCCAGCTGACAATTCTGACAGTTCCTGCAATAAATTGCTGTTACTGTGTCTAAGTACTTTACAGGAAAAATGCAGTGTCTTCAGATTTCAGGTAGTTAGAAGGTAGTTTTTGCAAGAAAAAATGCTGCCTTTCAAATTAAAATATTAGTTAGAAAATGTCATTCAAACGTTGTGTTTGAGTAATGGGAATTAAAGGACAATTGCCCATGATAGCTGTTCTAATCTTGAAAGTAAATTAGAACATCTCAATAGGAATTAATCACCCAAGAACATGTATCTTTTGCTTCCAGTATTTGTGCGTGTTCTAAATGTAGCAGTCTGCACTGTTCTCTGTTCTTGACTGAATGTCACTTCTGTGCTCATCACAGAAGCTTGTAGATTAATTATCAGTTTTACTACTGGTAATGGCTTAGATGCTTGGATGTCAGGAGATATACAGATACGTAACTAAAGCTTCTTAAAAATGCCTTAATAAAATAGCTTGTGATACTGGCTGGCACGTCTGATAAAGTAGTAATTGAGAAAATACATACTTTTCACAAAGATATAGTTTCTTTGGTTTGTTTTCTTGCTGTGTGCTGAGGAGTACACAGTTCATGTTTAAAAATAGTTATGTTAATACAAAATTTGACCCCAAGTGTTTAAGAGTGTGCTGCATTTCTTCCCCAGATGGACTCATTGCATTGAGCAGTTATTCTAATGGCTTTTGCTGTTAACACTCTTTAAGAGCAGAATGTGTCCCTTTCTTCCCTTACTCAATAGATATGGACTTAATTAAGATGTTGCCTTCACGTATTCTAGAATAGTAGTTGGAGGGCATTGACAAGAAATGTTATCTTCTTGTTACCTCGCTTTTGGAAAACATTAATTGATTTTTTTTCCCTTCTTTTTTGTCTCACAGCCTTCTTTCTTCAATAACATATTCTCCCAAATCAGAACGTAAAACACCTGAACCCTTGATACCAGCTGACAGTGATAATGAAAAGGGTGAAAGGAATGGGAAGAAAGTCTGTTTCAGTGTGACAGGTGATGAGCAAGAAGATTCTGGTCATGATACCATCAGCAATAGGGATTCTTACAGGTAACCTCTCTAATAATATTTTATTTATCAACTGAATCAAAGCTGTGGGTTTGTAGACTGTCGGGTGGCTAGGAAGACTACTAGATTATAGTGATTCGGACATTTCTAACAGGAATAACTGTCATCAAATGTGTTACAAGGTATGTAAAATAAACTCTTCTGTGAATACAGATTAGTTATTAGATCCTGGCATCCCTAAACTTTATAGGATATCCCAGCCAGAGCTGTAAAGCTTTACTTTAGATTGCCTATTTTATGATAAACACAAATATTTTCTGTTATTATATTCCCCTGCAACAAACCAAATGTCTGCTGTGGAAAGCAACATGCCACCACTCTTGCTGATGAAAAAAAATAATCTCTTTCCTAACGTATATTCCTCACCTTCTTGCACTCTAAATATCATAGCCTCATCTCTCTAGAACTCATAATGCATCGCTTTTGCTGTGAATGAAAATACAAAGAATTTTGGAAAGGAAGAGAGAATTGTTTAACTCCGTGATATAAAGTCTGAATTAAAATTTTAACTGCAAGTAAACTCAGAGTTCATTATTTCTTCATTATCAAGGTTCATTATTATGCTCAGATAGCAGAATCTCAGTAGGGTTATAATTTTTCTGCAGAACCCTGTGTTGCTGAGATCTCTTCCATAAGCTAATATTTGATGACTGCAGCATGGTAGATAGGGACTCTGTCAGAGTAAAAATATTGTGCATTTAAATAGAAATAAATGTAGATACAGTTTGCAGATATTAAGTCCATCTTGTTCTAACCATGCTGAACACACCAGCAAAGTGCTGTTCCAGCTGAAGCATTTGATGAGTTTCAGTATGGCCATTGTGTCAAATCGACTGTGTGGGAGCTGCTCCAGTGGCCTGTGCTTGCTCCAGTTGGGAAGTTCCCCACATGGGACAAGATTTGTGTAGGGAGAAAGAAGGTGTGACTTAGGACATGAGTGTCACTTGGTTTAAAATAGTTTCTTTGTTCTCATCACAGTCATTTATAGTCCATTTTGGCTTGTTTAGGAATGATAAAATCTAGGCTTTCATATGCATAATAATAATAAAATCTGAGAGTTTAAAACAGTTGTTGGAGTGACATTGGAAATTTTTTACTTTGCTGAAATAATTCTATTAGGCAGTAGTTAAAATCTCCAGATCTCATTATGTTGCTGTGGTTATTATTAGAACTAGTAGGCTAATTTCAGCTGTTAATGCTCTCATTTTGTGGTGTAGGGTCTCATTCTAAACTTTACGTTCCAACACAATGAAAATGCAGAAAGATACGGCTAACACATCTAACCTGTTTCTCATTTGTCTGTGTTTTATTTTCTCATGCTTTGCACAATCCAGTTTTAAATAACATTCATATTCCCTTTGGAGACCTTAATAAGTGAATAGAATTAGTTAGAAAACATTTCTTAATATCCAGCCAGAAATTCTTAATACTCCTTGGGACCATTCACCCTCTGTTAGGAACATGTTGTTACTGATGTCTTTTCACCTACTTAATGGATATGATTGTAATTATAATATATTGCTTCATTTAGCAGTTTTCCCCAATGCCTTACCTGACTGGCTGCAGGTCCAAAACATATACCTTAGCCAGGAAATGTGAGTCAGCATGCCAAAACTAGTAAAAGATCATTTATGTGTTTACAAAAATAAAGAAAACAAGTAGGGAGCATATGGGTGCATGTATAACTATAGCCCTGTTTATGAAATACAGATATATGTGTGTCTCAGTGAATGAGTACACCTAATTCATAAACTGAATCCAGTTAGGTGCAACGTCCAATTTAGGTGCACGTCTACATTATCTTATATTCACTTCATTTATTAAGACTGCCTTTTCTGGTTAATCACTTAAACATCTATTCCATTGAAGCTAAACAATCTTCTGAAGACTTTGAATTCAAATTTGTCTTCATAAGATTTTTAGTACAGAGGGGTATGTTTTACTATTTCTGATGCAGAAGTAGATATGTTCTCCATCTATTTTCTGTACAGAACAATTTATATTTGAGAGAAATAAGTGGAAAAACACATTTGCATTTTAATCTGCAAATCTCCTTACTAGACTAATGTGGGTGACGTTTTGTATGCATAGAAGTTTTCACTGAAGTCGCAGATGTAAATTTCTATACATCTCTCACAGAATGAACGGCTGGAGGAGGTGGGCTGTAAACTATATTTTGGCTGGCAGGGAAAAATGGTTTGCACTTTGAGTTTTGGTTCTACTCAAATGGATCAAATCACTTCTAAACCCATTATGGACTCTAGTTTGCAAACCATAAACCAGAGAATTTCCTCATTTGTATTAGCTGTGGACTAAGAGTAAGGAATTTAACTGTGGAGTTATTAAAACATTTCTGGCCATGGTTTCAAAAACTGTCACTTTTGTAAGAAAAGTTGGTTGTTTTGTGTTGAAAGTGTGTATTATCATTCTGCAAGTACCTGTTCACATACAAGGTGAAGGGAGACAATTGAATCATCTATTTTGGGAATCTGGTCGTCAGAATCCTACCGGGATTGCAAATTGTATGATAGCCTAAGTATAGGGATCTTTATTGTTGGTAAAGAATTGTACAGACCATCTCATAATTAAATTCAAGACAGGAAAAGGTGAAGAATTTCTGTAACTTTGATACAAAACCTGCATTAAAGGACATGACTTTGTTTGGTTTTGTGTTTTTTTTCCAAGCGATTGCAACAGCAATAGGAACTCCATTGCCTCGTTCACCAGCGTTTGTAGCAGTCAGTGCAGTTCTTATTTTCACAGTGATGAAATGGATTCAGGTATGTTTAGAAAACTCAGCTATGAACCTGTCATCTGCTCCTTTCACTCAGTTTTATTCTTTTCATTTGCCTGGCAGTTTTGTTGTTTTTATTTTAAAAATTGCACCCTCCTCAGTAATAGAAGTGTGTCATTGTGCTTCTGCCTATCTAGTGCTGCACTCGAGTCCTTCTGTGAAAGAAAAGCAACATTCCAGCATCTCTCTGGATAGTTTGGTTTAGTTAGAGCTCCTAGAGTCACTGCTTTTAACCACTTTCGTGCCCTGACCTTGACAGTGAGTTATGATGCACAGAGTAAGGAGCATTTTAGGTGATTGTGGAATGCTCTCCCAGCCTACGTCAGCACCCGGATAGCAGGATATGTCTGTGTATGTTTGTAGGAAGGAATGTGAGACCACATAGAAGCACATTCTTGTTTATGCTGTGACAAATTAAATTTAAATAAATACAGCTGCTAATAGGAATGAGATGGGATTTAACTGCGTGGCATACAAGGTCATATACTTGGGGACTAATGATAAAAAATATTTGCTCTAAACTGGGAGCTTATACTTGGGAATGATTTAGGAAGAGAAAGAATTGGGCATACTAGTTGAGTATGAGCCACCAGTGAGACTTGCCCATAGAGAAGCCAAATTGTACTGCTGGCTGTACCAGGAGAGGTCTTTTCAGTTGGGACAGGAAAGTATTAATGACATTATGCAAGGTATATGAGATGGCTTTGTGAATAACGCAGTTCTAGGCAGCTACTTTCCTCGGATGATACATGCTTACAGACCTGAGCAGATACAGAGGAAGAGGATGAAGGATGTAAAGAACTGTTAATAGAAGAGGAGACCTGGGGTCTGTATCTTCAACTTAAGGTATAAATGAGTATGTCTGTGCTAACCAAGCGCAGATACAGTGTCTGAGTTGATAAATCCTGCTACTCAGTGAAACTTCCACTCTCCTAATGACTTAATTTTAGTTCCAAAGCTAACCTGGTTAACTCCAGATGAGGGCTCTTTAGTACCATGCTCCATCTGTTGCAATTAAAATCCTGTGAAGGGTTGTAACTACTGGCTGTAAGGACATCTAAAGGAGCTAAAAAAAAATCAAGGAGAGAAAAGTGCTATTTAAGTGTTTCACTGACATAAGAAAAATGAGTCTAGATTGACCATGAATAAATTTAGATTATAAATTATCAGGTGGCTACTTCTTATCTGTCACTGCAACTGCAAGGAGGAAAAACAGTTTTAAGCTCAATTTTTCACAGCTTTTGAAAGAGTTCAGGTTTCATCACCGTTGTCTGAGAGAGTGAGTGACTGAGGTCTGTGACCTAGGAGAGTCCTTCTCTTTTATACTCTCTTAGGACATGATGCAGTATGTTCTACATATCAAATACAGGATTCAGATGCTGTATTATTGTTGAATTACTAAAATCTCAGAACCATTTAATTAGGAAAAACATTAAGATTGTAAATTGTCTCTAGAAGTTTTATGATTAATGTATTTTGATGGCTTTGTGGTCTGCTACGTTTAGTTCATACTACTTAGCCATTTAGGCTGGTGATAAAGATGCTCTCCAGCACAGAACTGCATATTCTGGTCACAGAATGGCTGAGGTTGGAAGCAACCTCTTGAGATCATCCATCCCTGTCCCTTGCTTGAGCACGGTCATCTAGAGCAGGTTGACCAGGACTGTGTCCAGTTGGGTTTTGAATATGATCCTTTCTACTAAGAGCTATTTCAGTGTTGTTAGGTGACTGCTTAATGTGAAATTGGTAGGGAGAATGGTTGCATGCTGTAGGATTCTGGATAACACACCACACATTAGTGTTTCTGTGCATAGAAGCCCAGTGACTGTAATTCTGAAAGCCTAAGCATCAGTGTGTGGGCAAAGCAGATTATCCAAGCAAGAAAGATTTTGGAAAATGCGCTGAAACTTCTAAACAGTTTTTAATTTTAAAATATTTTTCAGGTGATGAGCTTCCTATAAGTGTTCGAATCTCTCATGATAAACAGGACAAGCTGCATAGCTGTTTGGAGCATCTTTTTGGTCAAGTATGAGATTATTTTTCTTGGCTTGTATCCATATGTCCGTGTTTCAGCTAAGATGCCTGTAGCAAATACTTCTTTTTCTTTTTACTTTTGCTTTCCACTATTTACTGGGATGGTATGTATTTACTCATTCTCCTTCCATTTTCTGTAAATAGTTCAAAACTGCAAATTAAACAGGTCCTTGGATTTTATCTGCCATTCCTTAGCTAGTGCTTTAACTAGAGCCATTAGGTAAGAAAGAATCCAAAGCTTCTTTTCTGTTGTCCATATTTTTAAAAAAACTTCTAATTGTCATTGTAAAAAAAACATCTTTCTCACAGAACCTTGATCCCAACAGGTCGATTCAATTGTCAACCTTCTGAAAGGACCAGCTGTGATGAGGGCCTTCGAGCAGACAAAATACTTTACACCGGGTCGAGGCCTTCAAGGTAACGTTTAAGGCTATGAGAATGAAAAGGCAGCTTGAAGGTTATATAGTATGGCTATCTACTCCTTGAGCTGCATGCTAAAGAACTGATTTTGCTTAATCTCAGTGTGCTCTGCAGTAGTTTATTATTCAAATTATTAAGTAGATCTTATTCTTTGTTGAAAACTGTCTCCTTACACATTTTTGCATAATGTATGAAAGAATTTCAGGTTTGTTGGAAAGTCAGCTGTAAATTGTAGACTGAACTGACTGTAAAATTGCTGAGGTTTTTGAAGGAAGAAGCAAGATTTTTATATTGTAGGTGGGGTGGTTTTTTGCCTCAACTACCGAAGCCACTTCTGATATATTTTATTATTAATGCCAGATTGCGAGGGGGTTTTGTAGATACTTTAATTGTGACACTGATTTATAATTTATTTACAAATACAAACTTCTAGTCACAGTAGTAATTATGGCAAATATATACTTATATAAGTACTGTGGATTGTTTAAAAAAAACAAACCCTGCATATAATTTCAGATACTCTGCTAACACTCACACAGCTACTTAAGTCTAAGTGTATAAATAAGTATATGGTATAACCATAGGATTGTGATGAAAAATGCAAAGGACTTCTTTCAGTGAACTGATTTTATTGATCCTGCTTATGTCTTTTGGAAAAGAATACTAATTTTAGATGGCCAGAAGGTGGATCTTTGGCTTTTATAAATCACCAAAATCCCTCTGAAGTCAACAGAGTATAATTGCTGTGCACCAGTTATCTGGTTTTACAAAGCCTGAAGTACTTCCCCCCCCCCCCCCCCCCGAATCTGCATGGGAGACCACATAACCTCTTTACATCTTTATTTTGTTTTTCTTTCTCTTGTTTTTATGCAGGGGTTGGGACTTTGTGTTTTTGTTTCTTATTTTGGGACCAAGATAATGGGCATGAACCTAGAGCAGTTCTGCTCTCTTGTGTTTCTCAGTGTTTCAGAATGAGTACCTGTCAGACTCACACAACAAAACATTATTCTTCCAATGGTATAATAGGTAGTTGTTCAGTTAGACACAAGATACAGGCAAGACAGGTAGTTCATTCTTGATCTGCACCATCTTCATGAACTGCACAAGGAACACCTCAATGATTTGAAAGATAAAATAGGTTAAGCAGCAGTAAGTAATTTTGTTTTAAGATTAATTTTCTGATTGAATTAATTTTGGCTCTAAAAGTTTCATGGTCCTGCTTACTCCACGGAGACAGGGACCTTCCAGTTTAGAAACCTGGTTTAGAAAGAATCATGTTGGGGAATGCTGCTCTCCCTCTCCTTAGACCTGTTACCCTTGCTTTAAATAGACTTAAATAAGTTGACACCTCTTTGAGCTGTGAAAACATTTAGGAAGCAGTAATGTCTAAGCAGAAAAATGCTATTTTTGTCCTTGCATAGAGTTTCAGCAGGAAATTGAACCGAAGCTTAACTGTCCAAAGAGGCTAAGACTCCACATCAAGCAAGACCCTTGGAACCTCCCCAGCAGCGTCCGGAGTCTTGCCCAGAATATCAGAAAATTTGTTGAAGGTTAGTAAGATCAGCATGACCATAAATAAATATGTCATTAACAATAGAGGGCCTGGGGAAGGGAATGGAAAAATACATCTGCTTCATGTTGCTGTTAGGCAAGGTTTGCTGAACACTGTGCAGTCTATGTGAAATGCCTGAATTTCAGGAGGTTTTGTGTTCTTAGTTCTCTGAGTTATGTCATGCTCACCCTATTGGCTTCATACACTGAGGAGAAAACTGTTTCTTCTGGCAAGTGAAAGTAAATGAACCAAGTACTACATGTCCTGTGTTACTTGAGTTGCAACTGAAGTCCAGTTGACTTGATTGGTTTGTCACAAAACTTCGTGGGACTGATACACCAAAATGTGGCTTTCCTTGAAAGAAAACTCCAATTTTTTTACAGTTTTAAGTGGAAAGAAGACTCTGCAGAAATATTGTGTCTTATATCTTTCTCTTATCTGACATTGAGCTGGAATCGTGCTCTCTCTATATAAAGTCATGCTCCCTTTTCAGCCATGAAGGCAAACCTGTTACAGAATAACAGAACCACAGACTGATTTGGGTTGGAAGGGTCCTCAAAGACCATCTAGTTCCATCCCCCCTGACATGGGCAGGGACACCCTCTGCTAGACCGTGTTGCCCAAATCCCTATCCAACCTGGCCTCGAACACACAAGTTATCTGAGCAACCTGTACCAGTGTCTCACCACTCTCCCAGTGAAGAATTTCCTCCTAATACCTAATCTAAATCTACCTTCTTTAAGTTTAAACCCATCACCCCTCATCCTATCACTACACTCTGTGATACAGTTGCTCTCCAGCTTTCCTGTAGGCCCCTTTAGCTAGGGGGGCTGCAAGGCTTCCATAATGTCTTCTTGGAGTCTTCTCCAGGCTGAAGAACCCTAACTCTCTCAGCCTGTCTTCACAGGAGAGGTGCTTCAGCCCTCTGACCATAGTTGTGGCCCTCCTCTGGACTTACTCGAACAGTTAAGTATCTTTCCTGTACAGAGGACCCTAGAGCTGGACACAGTACTCCGGGTTGTGTCTCACCAGAGCTGAGTAGAAGAGGAGAATCAGTCACCTCTCTTGGTCTGGTCATACTGGTTTTGATGCAGCCCAGGATACAGTTGGCTTTCTGGTCTGCAAGAATACATTGCCAGCTCCTGTTGAGCTTCTCATGCACTAATACTCTCAAGTCCCTCTGCTCAGGGCTGCTTTAGATCCATCTCTGCCTACCCTGTAGTTGTGTTGGGGATTGTGCCAACCTATGTGCAGGACCTTGCATTTGGTCTTGCTGAACTTCATGCAGTTTGCATGGGCCCACCTCTTAAGCCTGTCAAAGTTCCTCTGGGTGGCATCCCTTCCCTCCAGTGTGTCCACTGCATCACACAGTACAGTGTCATTGGCAAATTTGCTGAGGGTGCACTCAATCCCACTGCCCATATCACCAACAAAAACATTTAACAGCAGCAGTCCCAATAACAAGTCCTGAAGAATACCACTTGTCACTTGGATATCAGGCCATTGACAAGCCTTTGAGTGTGACCGTCCAATTAATTCCTTATCCACTGAGTGGTCCGTCTGTCAAATCCATATCTCCAATTTAGAGACAGTTTCAAATGCACTCTTTTGCTGGTTTTCACTTACCTATCACAAGTGGTCTTATCAATTCTCCTCCTGTACCTCCCTCCCATCACTGCCTAAAGGTTACCTAGTACTCTGCTCATCTTTACCACCAAGTGACAAGATGAGCTGGGGTTTTCTGTGCCGTCTTCTTAACAAAATGCGTAGGTTTACTTGTAAGATGATCATCTTGTGGTTTTCCCCATCATTCTTTATATATTTCTATTCTCCTGTAGGTACTGTTGTTTGTTTGGTTTTTTTTTTTTCTTTAATTCCTATTGCACCACCCCCCAAACTGGTATCTCTAGTACTTGTTCCTGAGGAGTGCTCTGGAAAATCATGATCTGCATCTTCATCATAATTTTGCTTTCCCTGTGGGACCAATGAGTTGGTGGGATGTAAAGGATAACTGAAAGCCCAGATTCTTGTCGCTTCTCTGGCACAAATAACATGAATGTGAAATAGGAGAATGGAAGTGAATAATTGCCTCTCAAGACTTAGTTTCCAAGACATGTCTGGGCAGGTATATGTAATTTGGTGTTGAATAGATTCAAGACAGAAATGTACCCCTCAGGCAGTTTTGGGAGACTGCTGTGATTTAGACAGGCTTAGGCCTGTATGAATTAAACTTGAGACATAACCAGCAGCTGGACCTAACTGAAATCAGATGAGCACAAACCAATGTTAAAAATGCTTTAGCAGCTAGATATTCCCTTCATATCTTCATTTCTTGTTTTCTCCTTTCCAGTCTTGCCATTATGCAGTGTTCACAAATGGTCAGGGTACCTAGAAGAGCCACTGGTAGTGCCCTGAGCTATTTCTGGCTGAAAACCTATATATTGACGCATAGCACAGCAATTTGCCTCCCTGTTTTCCATGGGTTTTGCCTGATTCAGAAAAATGCAAAGGATGTCCCTTATTTTGACTGCTTATTTGGGCTTATAAGAAGTAGTTGAACAAAATCTTGGGATTTTAGAAGAATCTTCATGATTTTTTATAAGTAAAAGGCAGGGGTTTTTAACAGTTGAGGAAAGGAGATCTATTTGTCTCTTCTAGCAGGTTCTAGAGGAAGCAGTCAGAGGAGACCACAGATATAACTTAGAAAAACTTTGCTGTAATTAAAGTCTCCAATTGTTATAAGCATACTTAACCATTATTGATGAATACTAAAGTAAGGATGCATCTCGTTATTGAAAACCAACTCGTTTTTATTTGCATAAAAATATCAGGCCATTGTAATATTTTTCTTGTTCTGTTGCATTTTAGGATGTGTTGTATTAGGTTAGACTGATCAGTGCTTTAAATTAGGAGACATGGAAGCCCCACAAAAATTAGATGTTTTCAGTCCTAGATCTTAAGATTCTTTAATTTGTTTTGTTTAACATGTAGAAGAAACAGGATAACTCATGAATATGATCACTCTTGTCTGTCAATTTTCTTTTTATTAGTATTGGAATTGAGAGAAGAGGTTTTTGGTTTTTTTAAAATATATGATGGTTGGCACAGATTAAAAAAAAAACCAAAATCAAACAAAATCCCCTGAAAAAAACCCCAAACTTTCCTTGACACTAAGGTTAAAACATATATGGAGATTGTTTTGTCTAGTTTCATTTGTTTGCCATATAATTAAAGAAGTTCTCTATGGTTACAGTAAAAAAGCAGCCCCAGAAGACTAATCAAGATAGTATTTAAGAGTTCTCTGGAATAGTATGCAGATTCTAGGAGGATTTATCTGGAGTTAAGAAACTTAGGAAAATAAGAAATTTCTTGGAATGACTGGGCCTACTAAATTGTTAAACCAGGAAAGATAAAACCAAGTTGTTGGCACATGCAGATCTTTGAAGCTTGGAGTGCTTGATTTTGGTGCAGGAGAGAGCAGTAATCAGGGCAGGAATTCAGTGGCCACTGAATAGAGAAAGAATGATGTGGGTACAGGATTTTGGATGTACATGATATATGTAACAGGAGAATGGGAAAGCACAAGAGGAAAAGCTGAGTGTTGACACTTGTGTGGGGACCAGGAAAAGCAAGAAGATGGGTGGAGAGAAAGGGACCCTTCAGAAGGAAAGGAAAGCCAAAACTGGCCTTAGCAATGGAAAGGTGTAAAGAGAATAAAGAGGAGGAGAAATTTCTAAAGTTGCTTTTTCCAAAGGAAAAAAAAAAAAGAATTTTTTTTTGGTCAAAAGAATGGATGTTTTGGAACAAGTCAAATTTCTGAGTCACATAACTGCATGAGGAAGTGCAGATGTTTTCCTAGCATAGTAATTTTAAGTTGAAATAGGAAATACTATGAAATTGAGAAAATTCATATCTATTTTAACCTAAATTAGGAGTGAAGGAGCCTGTCAGCCATAAAAGGTATAAAAATGTATTTCAACTTAACTCATAAATCACGCAGTGCAAAATCTCAATCTTACTTCAAATATGTTTACAGGCCTGGTGGTTGGTGGCCTGTGGTAGGGGTGTTGGAACTCTATGATCCTTGGGGTCCCTTCCAACTCAGACCATTCTATGATTCTATGATATTTTCAGATATGAGGAACAAATTAAAATCTAGCGTTTGCTGGCAAAGATCAGAGGAGCAGAATAGGATAATTTAAGAAAAAAGTATAAAAGAATGTTTAAGAATAAAAGAAGTTGAAGGCATCTTGCATTATAAATCGTATAATCTAAAGAGAAATTGCTAGGTAGTTATTCCCCTCCATACGCCATGTAGCAAGAAGTGGTGAAAACTTCCATAGCATTTGGAATTTTTTGAAAAGCAAGTGTTTGACATCCAAGGTTCACTTCTAACCCCAGGTAAGTCTCTACTTATACAAATAACCTAAAAATACTCTCTTGCCTGTGGGTTTATTTTGAAAGGGAGAAGACTTATAGCGAAGATAAAGGAGAGTTGCAGTGTCCTGTAATTTTCTCATAAGCAGGAAATCATTATTTATAGTTACCTCAAATGCTTTATGAATTCAGACATCCAAGAAATCTCATCTCAAACAAGCTGCAAATAATAGCTTCAATGTATCTAAATTCTTCAGGTACAAGTTTTATTTCCCTATATCGTATTTTCAGTTACTAAGCTATATTCAGACTCCAAGATGCCGAGTTATTAATCTCTGTAAGTTTTTTGTCAAAGACAGTATGCTAAGGCAAAGACCTATCACCAGGCAATTTTCAAGAATAAGCAGTAATTTTGAGTGTTTTGATGCTTGTATTTGAGATACTGTGGGCATGCATTTCAGAAGTGTAGGCGCTGCTAGTTCTTTTCACAATATGTGTACAGCATGGATGAAGGTCAGGCTTGAAAGATTTTCTTCTTTGTTTTAAGCATGGCTACCTTTGGGGAAGATTCTGGCTCTTCACAGACCTGTTCAAGTACACACAGAATCCAGACTATGCTGTTGACACAGTCAACCCTAATGTCAGTTCCGTCATCTGAGCTGTATTCAAATTTCAAATGATTCAACTTTCAAACCTGTTAGGTCAGTTTTAGAAGTGGGCAACATAGTCCCACATTGTCCTATTGTTGAGGAAGCCCAGATCAGCTCTGCTGATCCACTGAACCAGGCTTGGAATAGTTCTGCACAGAAAAATGGATGTTTGAAAGAAAGGTTGCACATGCAGTAGCAGGGTTACTACAGGTAGTTACTGTTGGGCAGCTGATCTGCTGGAATTTTGATACTCTATAAGGTTATGGCAGATGTTTTATGTATCTGTTCCTTGCAGTGGTGGTTAACATGTTCAGATTTGTGCTCTGGTACATTGTAGAGGGTAAGAGTCAGTTTCTTCAGCCTACAAACTTTGTGAAGGCCCCCTCTTCCAAAAAACCCAAAAAAAGAGGAAAAAATGTCCTACAGTGTAAAGAGATGCAAACCCATTTTTTTTTTTCAGTCAAATAGGACTTTTTTTTTAGTCTGTACATTTTTACTTCATAGATTGTTAAATGAAAATAATTATTTGAAGCAAAATAAAATTCTGAAGGCTTAGAATAGAGTGAAAAAGCTGTTGTGTTTTTCCTGGATGATTTGTTACACAGTGAAATGAGGATGAATTGAGATTTTTATGTATGGAATGAAAGTGGGAAAAGAAAAAAGAAAGGATTGGGGTAGTGTTGGAATCAGTGAAAACCGGTCTTGTTTTTCAGTTTAAGAGTGGAATTCTTCATATGTGGATCTGCACTGACCAGCTGGGACGCATGCACTCTTAAGATAGCAGTTGCCTCTTCATTTCTCTTTTTCAGTGTTGGTGCTTTTGATTATTACCAATTTTATCTAGTCATATGTAAAATTAGGTTGAGACTCATCATACTTTTGCAGTTTTCATTCATGATTGCATAAATGAGAAGTTGGAATTAAGACGGTGAAACTGTGAATGTGTTATTATGTTGGTGAAAACGCTTTTAACCATAATCTCAATTTATTTTTTTTTTTCTTTAAGAGGTGAAGGCACGAATACTCTTGGCACTTCTTGAGTATACAGGTAATTTTCCTTGTTTTGAAAAGGGGGGAAGTGAACAAGGATGGTTCGAGGTGTTTTTGCTTTTGGGCTGAATACTGTGTCTAGAGCAAGGGGAAAAATCTCAGATAGAATAACCTGATAATCAGCAACTTTACCCCGTGTTTACAGTGAGGATTCCTGAGGAATACAGCAATTCCAAAGACATTTCTAACAAACACCACACGTTCTTTTTCTTTTTTTTTCTTTTTAATGCAGAATACCTTCTTTGGTCACTTACTTTGGATCTGGACAGATGAAGTTACTATAAATCTCTCAGCTTCTCAATACATCTGCTGTCTGTTTTCTTTTGGGCTTTTTCCTATTTGCTGGTTTTTTTTTTTTAATTTCCTCTTCATTCCTACCTATTTCCAGGTGTATCTTACTATTCTAACCCATAACTTTTCTTCTTTTCTTTTACCTTTTTGTGGAGAATACCTGTTTTTAAGTGCTTCCTTTTTAAAAGGTGTCTGTGTGTTACTCTACAGTCACCCCATACAGCATAGAGCTTCAAATACATAGAGTAGGCATGTGTGTCTGCAAAATAAATTTCAGGAAGTCAGCATTTAGAAAACAATAGTTAATGGCAAAAGATTCTCTACAGTTTGAGGCTATGTGTTTAAGTAAGAAGTCACATTTGACTGTGACTTCTGTTTATTTTAACCAACTGATTATTTTAACCATGAATGTAGTATCATTTCATGATTTTTTTAATGACACACAACAGTGGTTTTATAAAGGGGAATATAACATTTATTTATTGTCAAATTTCTTCCAAATATTGTAAGCTTTGAGTAGTTTCTCGAATGTTTTAAAATAAGATGTAACCTCATAAAATACCCCAGGCTTGATTTTTCTAAAGCAGTTTTCCCTGTGTACGTGGTTTCGTAAGTTTGTACATTCCGTTGTGTATTTGTATAAAAATCTTCCTGTAAAAAGAGCCCAAAATGCTCTTGTGTGCAGTATCATATGTTCAAGTAGTATGAAATGAGCTTTGGAGATGAGGTGTTGGAGACACAGGAGGGCTGCTTCAGAAGCAGGCTGTACAAAGGATGGCACTGATAGTCAGCCACTGTAAGACAAACAGATAAAATTCAGCAAAGCAAGGAATTTGTGTTGGGCTCAAATCCTTGAGTGTTGCTGTAACACTGGGAAGTTTTTGACCACTGAGAAGCTGGTGGGATTTTTGAAGCTGGAAATGGGTGGAGTTTTAAAGATGAAAATTCTGTCTGTACGTGATTCTGCACAACTTGGGAGCTTGGAGAGGGAGAGAGAGGTTAATTTTAATAATCAAAACAAAAAGCAGTGAGTCACAGTGCAGAAGCAGTAGTGATTAGTCCATTTATGGGCAGGATTCCTGAGATCCTGAGAGGCTGGAAAATGGAATCAAAATGATAGTAAAAGAGTGGTCACTATTATCAATAGTCCAAGAAAAGATTGAAGATCTCAGAAGGAAAACAGACAGAATGGAGTTACTTTCAGAAATACTTGGAGTCCGAGAAAAGCATACATATTCTTAGAGTCAGTATTAATTTTGTGCGTACTGAATTATTTCTGCTGACTTATCCAGTCATCTATATTCTTGCCAGCTCCCTAGAGAGCACAGAAAAGGATCTAGGCCTCTTGGAGGCAAAGGAATCTAAAAGTGAGGACAATGATTCTAGGCTTTCCAAAGACCTTGAAATCACCTAATCGTCTTCTCTTGCTCTGACAAAGATTAAGTCTACCTGTACCATTTGTGATTGATGTTTGCCTAACAGCTCATAATGATAAAAATACTCGAAGACCTTCAGAAAAGAGGAGAAGAAAGAAGCACTGAATATTTATCACCACAGTTTTGTGCTTTATTGAGAACATGTTTCCCTTTCTAACTCTTTTGACCTTTAGCTAATCTAATGCCTGTGCCCTCCAGAATAAATTGGTAGGTTAGCTAGTCCCTAATTTAAATCAGCTGCTAATGACTCCGTAGACTTCTACCTGGGGACCTGTCCTGGACTTTTCTGACACCATAAATCTCTGTTCCTTCCTGGGTATGTGGTGCTGCTTTGTCCTTATTTTATAGATTTTTATATTCATATATATATTACATTTGGATAGCTCATGTTCTGGTAGCAGCACTCCTATATGCCCTGTCTGCACTTTACAGCAGGCAGTCCTCATTGTCCCTACCTAGCTCATAGCTGTGGAGTTGACCAGATGATGCAATCGTATTAAGAGCTTCTGACTATCCTTGCTTTCCTATGGAAAGTAAATGCTTTTGTGCCCAGTTTGTTCTCACATTGCAGCAAAGAGATCTGACTGACGCCTGTCACTCTGTAACATCAGAAGAACATAGGATTGAGGTCATTTACATTAAAAGCTACAAAATAAACATGCATTTTTTATGAAGAACTAATTTAAATTCCAGATTTTAAGTAAATTTCTGCATAATTTTAGAATTATAAAATAATATTTTAATGGGAAAAATGGCAGGTTTGCTCGTGGATTACTGTTTACTCAGAATAATGTTAGGCTGTAAACTTGTAATGCATTTAACATAAAAATGATTTGGGTTTTAGAAAAAAAAATTCCAGCCCAGTTCATTTGCTGCTAATTAATCTCCTGCTCTATTTCTGCTTTTCTTCTTTTGGCTTTTACTCATCACAGACAGCGAGATACAACTGAGGCGAGACATGGTCTTCTGTCAGAGCCTAGTGGCCACCGTTTGTGCTTTTTCAGAGCAACTAATGGTGGCCTTAAATCAGATGTTTGACAATAACAAAGAATATGAAATGGAGACGCTGGAAGCCAGCAGAAGGTGGTTGGAACAGATTGCCAGTGCGGGTCTCCTTCTTCATTTCCAGTCCTTGCTCTCACCTAACCTGGTAAGACTCTTCATGTGGAATGCTTGGTTGTGGCCAAGCACTTCTTCACTGAACCAGGAGCACACGGTTAAACAGTCTTAGTTACAATTGTTTTCTGCATCCTTTGTGCTTAGCTGGTTACTTTGTAAGCTGCTATTTGGAAACTTCATGATTTAGATAATTACAGATGGGGAAATGTTTGTTTGTGGTATGGGAAATATGTTTTCTGCAAAGACAGTATGATGTTTGCCTTGAGTTAGCAGGTAGCGACCTTACTCTTGACTCCCCACTGCTATTGTATCTGTTCCCTAGGAGTCTGTACAGTCTGCTCTGTGGCAGTCTTCAACCTCTGGAGCTGCTCACTGAAAATAACTCATTTGGTACACCCTTCTGTATAAAAGTCTACATGAATAGCAGAGTGTTCCTAGTTTCAGAGGTCTTCTTGGCCTGCCTTGCCTGCTTTGACAGCAAATTGCTGACATGTTGACCCCAAAAAACTTTAGAAGCAGAAGAGATCAGTAAAAATAAAGATAATTCTGAATCACATCATAAAGAATTTTTCTGTGGTATTGTTGGAGGGCATTGTCTGGAACAAGTGTGAGTACCTCCCAGGTAGTTGAAGTACCTACGTGGGCTTGTGTGAGGTAGGGTATGTCAGGATGAGGTGTGCAGCTTAAAAATACATAAAGTCAGTGCCTAAGAGAAACACATGAGTATATGAAGAAAGCATAGTTGGGGTTGCTGAGGCTCATGTCTTGAGTTCTGGATGCTTTTTAGCACCGTGCGGCACCAACACGTCCTGGTGCTGGAGTCCTCAGAGTTCAAGAGTAAACGCAATTGGTGCCTGTCTTAGGTTTTAACATGTGCTTAGTTGTCATGTTGTCACAAAATAACTATTGTTTTTACAGCACTGAATACTTCTGTTTTTTTCTTTCAAGATTGTAGAGGTTTCCTTCGTAGTGAAAATAGATGGTACTTTGCTATTTTTACATAACCAGATACCAGCAGCATACGTTCTCAATTTGAAAATAAAATCGGTCTCTTCTGTCTAACTGTTCTTAACCAAGGGAAAAATATTTAAAGGCAACTTTTTCAATACCTTCTCAGCACTATTTTCCTTACAAATGATCCGTGCTATTTTAAACAAGGGTATTTGAAGGAAATTACACTTGTTTTGGCCAGAGTTCAATAAAGAATGAGCAGTTGTGCAAAGATTTCCCATGTCACTGAATGGTTGTCAGACTATTCTGCTGATAAAACTGCTCTCTTCATAGAGACTTCATAAACTGAACCAGGAGACAAAATATTTCTAGTTGCCTTTTTTTTTCCTCCCATAAATACGGGGGGGGATGCTATTTCACTGTATAGATCAGGTAAAATCATGGGAGTTTATTTTTCCTTTCTGTAATTCAGTAAGCTATACTTTATTCTCATTTTATAAGCAGCTAGTTTATTATTCTTTGCCTTCCTACTGTTCAGTTTAGAGGAAGAAAAATGCATGCCTCAGATTTCCATTTTGCTCCTACAAACTTGAGGTGCTAGGGGAGGGTTGAATAAAGAATAGAATTACTTTAAGTGATTATTGATTTCTCCTATAATTGCTCAGCATGTTCAGTTCAAGATAACCATACTTGTAGGTGGTTATTTTCCTTTTCAAAAGTTCGGTAAAGTGTCCTGAGAAGTTATTCATTTAATTCCTGAAGCTTTTTCTTTTTCTTTTTTTGTGAATTAGTTTAGATCTCTGTAGCTATCTCTTTAGCTCAGGAGTACACAAAGTGAACCATAGGTGCAAATCAGAATATTGGCATATCTACATGCTCCGTTTGCATCTAGAGTTTTGTAGGTGAATGTGCAAATCACTCTGAGCTTTACCTGCTCTAAGCTACTGGTTCAATTACTGGTGGTTAGAGTGGACATGATGAACTGTCATCTAGTGTTTATAGATGAAATGCTAAAGTTAAGACATTTTTGAAATAAAATTGTGCAAAAGAAGAATTTGTTTTTCACATTTCCCCTCTGTTAATTTATATGCTAGACCTGGTGTCAAGACAAGCTGTTGAAGTCTGGTGTCTTACATAAAAATAATTACAGCGTTGTTTGATTAAAAGTCATGAGAAGTAATGGTAGCTATAAATTACCTATTAATTTACTATGCAAAATGATATAATTAATTTTAATAATCTTGGACTAGTAGTAAAAGGGAAAGTGCCAATAGAAAAAAAGATACATTATCTAGAAGTTAATTAGGTTATGCACTGCATCAGTAAAATACTGTGCAATATTCTGTATTTACTTTTATGTCGAGCTCTTTTATTATTTCTGGTATGGAAAACATCTGTCTGACACCACCATTTCACTTTTTCTTTTGCCTTTTTTAGGCTGATGAGCAAGCCATGCTAGAAGATACATTGGTTGCACTGTTTGACTTGGAAAAAGTTACTTTTTACTTCAGACAATCAGAGCCAGAACCACTAGTTGCCAGTGAGTAATTATAATTAATATCTGGGCTTTACTGTTAAGAAACATTTTCTCTGTTTGTAACATTTTTCTCTCCTAGAACATTACCTCCCACAGCGAATATTATATAATTTGGGATTATGGAGAATTAGTAGATTTGGAGCTCTGCTAATATTCCTAGATTTCTTGAAATGCATCTAACATCAGGCACAACACAGAATCATTATCTGTCAGCAACCTTGGGGGCAGAAGTGTTTGCTTAATCAAATTTTCCGTTGGGAGTATGTGACCCTATTAGGAAAGTCCCTAGAAGATCTAGTGGTCACTGAAGAGTCATGTATAAAATAAGCTTGAAGGTCTTACTGGAGAAATGCAATTGAGATGAGATGGAGAAGAATAAGAACTATTTCATTTTATCATCTGAAAGACAAAGGAGATCTTGGAAATGTTCCTTGAAAGGAGACAGCAAATGCTACTAGAATAGCTTTAGATTGTGCAAGAAATGTCCTCTGAGACCTGCTGGCGCAGATGATCAGAACCCTGAACCCTTCCTCCCAGTACTCGCCCAGCTCTCAATAAGGGGCTGTCTTTGCAGTCTGCTGTTTATACCCTTCACTCATTTTCAGCTACTCCTTTATTAAAATGTTTTCAGCCAGTAGAGACTTTCCTGCAGTGAACTTTGTTTAGTGAGCAAAAAGCCCTCATATTTTCCTAAGTCTCACAACTCCCCAGGGAAGGGAGGAAAGTATGTCTGCTTCACATCAAGTTTTCTTAAACAATTCCCTTGCTGGATCAAGACCACACATGAGAGAACTTCTTCAGTAACCAAAACCAGAAGACACAAAACTCTTCCACAAAGCTGCCTGTACTCCAAAGAATTCAGTAGTGCAGGACTGGTAGTCAGGTGGAAATTAGCCTATATAAACCCATCTTTATTTCTGTATAATTCAAGAAAGGACCTCATTCATAGTGTTTGTTTTAAAAAGAAGACTTGCCAAACCATGTAACAACATGGAACTGGAGTTACAGGAGGGCTCCTGATCGGGAGTTACCCCTTTGCCAGTGTCAAAAACTGTTCACATGGTTGTATCTTCCAGCTGAGGCATCTGTGCTTAAACCAGAGATATATGCAATGTCCATGTGCTCTAGTATTGCAGTAAACTCTGTATTTCACAAAATCATAGACCATTAGGAGTTGGAAGGGACCTCAAAAGATAATCTAATCCAACCTCCCTGACAGAGCAGGATCACCTAGACTAAATCACACAGGAATGTGTCCAGTTGGGTTTTAAATGTCTCCAGAGAAGGAGACTCCACAGCCTCTCTGGTCAGCCTGTTCCAGTGCTTCGCCACCCTCACAGTGAAAATGTTTCTCCTTATATTCACATGGAATTGCCTATGCTCCAGCTTGCACCCATTGCCCCTTATCCTATCGCTGGCCATCACTTAGAAGAAGAGCCTGGCTCCGTCACCCTGACTCTCACCCTTTACATATTTATAAACATTAATAAGGTCACCTCTCAGTCTCATGTTCTCCATGGTAAAGAGGCCCAGCTCCCTCAGCCTTTCGTCATAAGGAAGGTGTTCCACTCCCTTCATCATCTTGGTGGCCCTGTGCTGGACTCTTTCAAGGAGTTCCCTGTCCTCCTTGAACTGAGGGGCCCAGAACTGGACACAATATTCTGGGTGCTGTCTCACCAAGGCAGAGTAGAGGGGGAGAAGGACCTCTCTTGACCTACTAACCCCACCCCTTCTAATACACCCCAGGATGCCATTGCCTTCTTAACCACATTAGTCATCCTGCTGTTCACCAGGACCCCCAGGTCCCTCTTAGCTACGCTGCTCTCCAACAGGCCAGTCCCCAACCTATACTGGTACCTGGGGTTGTTCTTCCCTAGATGCAAGACCCTGCACTTGCCCTTGTTAAATTAAACTTCTCCCCACCCAATTTCCTTTCAATTTAAATGCTGCCACCACAGTCATCCAGACTGTGGTTACAGAAGACAAGCAACTGGCAAATTTGTTTTATGAATCTGCATAATCAATAAAAGAAAGAAAGCAAGCATTTTTCTTATTACTAAAACCAGTGGAAAATGTTTTCTGTTTTGGTACAAAGTAGTTTATGTACACTGTGTAAAAAAAACCCCAACATAATACTATTATTAATGCAAATCACTAGATTTTATTGTTACTGCTTTCAACTTGGAGACTTATGTATGGAAACTGTACTGAAACAGGAAATATACACAAAGCGTAAATGGAATTAAACTGACTTCCTCTGTGAGGTTTAGATGAAGCAAAAATTTGCATCTGTGTTTGCTAATGGTCATTACATGTTAGTAACTGGTGTAATGCACACAGCGTGTGTTGGGGTGTCCCTGTAACTGCAAAATGATACTGCTAGTTGTGCTGAACCCTGATGTATTACAATGGTTAGCTTGTCAAAGTGGAATGAGCCTCAGCCGTCTGGAGGAGGCTGAGGGGAGACCTTATCACCAACTACAACTACCTGAAAGGAGGTTGTAGAGGGGTGGGCGATGGTCTCTTCAACCAGGAGCTAAGACAAGGGGAAATGGCACAAAGCTTCCCCAGGGCAGGTTCAGATTAGATGTTAGGAAAAAATTTTTTACTGAAAGAGTCGTCAGGGCCTGGAACAGGCTGCCCAGGGAGGTGGTTAAGTCACATTCCCTGGCTGTGTTTTAAAAAAGGGTAGATCAGGTACTTAAGGATATAGTTTAGCATAGGATGGGAATGGTTGGACTTGATGATCTTAAAGGTCTCTTCCAACCTTGTGATTCTGTGAAATGCGCTTGTACAGTTTATATATTCTACCATAATGCATTTTTTTTTCTCAATTAAATCCTGATTTTTAGTTATAGTGTGCTGGTAGCTACTATATATATAATTGTGTTCTATCCCACACAAGTCTGAGGAGATGCTGACTCTATATAGATCACACTGACCACATACATGATGCACCTGAGGGAGGCATGTGAAATATGGCTAAAGGTATCCATCCAGTGATTTCAAACTATGTGCTGTACGTAGATGTTACTTCAGACTTATAGGGAACACAAGTAGGATGTTGCCAACTACATTATTTGATTAGTATTTTTGCTGTCACCAAGAGACTGGCAAAGATAACAGCCACTGTGTTTCTGTTTATCTAATTCCTGGTAATGGACAGGCCACAGGCGAACTCAGCAACACTGAGGATAATGTAAAATTCTGTACATATTAGTCTTGTGTCTGCAGTGATTTTTGTCTAACTGTGTGAATTTTGGTGCAACAGTTTTTAGAAAAGGACATGTTGTTGCTTTTAATGATGTTGTAACACTGACTGTATTCTTAGATGTTCCAATCACATACCAAGCAGAAGGAAGTCGGCAAACCCTAAAAGTTTACTTCTACCTTGATAGTTGCCATTTTGAACAGCTTCCTCAAAGGCTGAAGAATGGAGGAGGATTTAAAATCCACCCAGTACTTTTTTCACAAGGTAACTTGACTTTGCATTTCACCTCCCCCAATTCTTTTATGTATTATTTAACCCTTAAAACACTACTCAGTCACCCTGATTTAAATCCTTTGTAACTATAAGGGCACAATGGTTATATTTAAATATGTTGTTTAATGTGGGTGTTTATTGCGAACTTTGAATTAAAAAGTGAATTTAAGAAATGCTGAGATTTGTGATACAGAAGTAGAGGCATGGGTATACATCTCTAAGCTTGTGCCTGTTAACGTGATTCCAACACCAGAGAATAAAACATCTTTCATCAGTATTGTTTTGTTCTTTGTAGACATTAGTGGACAATAGTCACACCATGAAACTTGCCTTTAAAAGTGTTTTGCGTTCCAAATGCTGCCATAATTATTCCCGTTACTTCAGATTTAAGGACTAAATTGTTATCCCCTGAGAATTTTGTCTCTCTAAAATGTTACGAAGACTTAAATAACGTTTTCAGGCTTTTGTAGTTGTGACACTGCCGGCGTTACCGAAGTGATGAATGGTGGCGCTGATGCTCAGACTGTTCATAAATTGCAGGCAGCCTGCGTTAGCTGCAGCGTCATTACAGTCCTCAGGAGCGTGGATTTTGATTCACTGAAACAGTGAGTGCGAGGTGCTGATTGCCTTGAGCTGCCTTTGATTTCAGAGGGAGCTGCAAGTACCCTGTGCCTTGCGAAAGGCGTGGAACAGGCAGAAGTCAGACATACAAATGAGGGTTTTGAGGAGGGTTCGCTCCGTGATTGGTAAGGAGGATGTAAAAAGAAACAGCAAAGACAAATGAAGAAATAGTCAAACTTCCTGTAAACTTAAAACATGCAGGGTTTTTACAAATAAGATGCCTGAAGTCTAAAATTTGTTAATTTTTAAAGAAACTAATTAAGACAGACTGGCAGATTTCTTTTGTGCAGGTTGATTTCAGTTATAGGGGAGAATGAGAACACTGAGCAGGAGATGCTTTCAGTGACCAGAAAAAAAGGCACATGAAAGGGAACAGAAAATGCCTTGGTTCAGACAAAGCCCTGGAAATACTTTTTTTTAATTTTTATTTTTATTTTTGGATTGACGAGGAGATACATATCATACCAAATTTCTTTAATTTTCAAGGATTGCCCTCCAAAATAATCTATTAAGACTCCAAGAATAAGAAGTCCTGGATAGGAAGTTAAAATCCAGTGTTTAAATTTTTTTTTCTCATTAATGAATGAATTGGGATTCCGTTTTTTTTTTTTTTTTTCATTTCCTATGAGGTTTGACTGAGGTGCTGTCAAACTGACCAGTAGATCCCTATCTTTGACTGAAATTTATTAGCCATAGCTATAGAAATCTTCTGTAAGTTCCTCTATGAAGTGAATTCTTGCTGTTTCCCATATAAAATAGAATGGTTTATGATATTTTCAGTTAGAACATTAAAAATATCATGTTTTTGAATACTTTATCAAAGGCACAATACCTCATCAAAGTCAGTGCACACCAGTCTGTTTATCCCTGTGTTGCTCTATTCTGTGTTGAGCAGCTCCGTGCCTGAAATTATGAGTCTATATATTTGCAGGATTGAGACTGTATAGACTTCTAAAAGTTTTTAAAGGCTTACCCAGGATGTATTATATATCACTCCACTTGTAAAACAGTTTTGTGCAACCATATACTCATGTGTACACATTCAAAAGGGTCCTGATTTGAAGGACTGGGATCTGAGAATGTTGAGATCCTGACCTTGGTGTTCACATTTCTCTATTTCCTGTGTTAGAATTGAAATCTCAGCAATAAATAACTAAAAGGCATTTTATTTAAAATGAAAATAAATATATTTAAATTGCTACTTGGTTTCTTATTTCAGGTTTTATTAATTTTTTAGGTTTTCCATATTATCCTAGAAAAATTCAGATTGAAAGGGACCTCAAAAGGTCACTGCTCATTGCAGTGTCAGCTGTGTGACATCAGACTAGGTTGCTTGGATCTTTATTGAGTAGGAACTTAAAAACACCCAAGGACAGAAACTGCACAACCTCTTGGGTAACCTGTTCCTCTACTTGACTGCACTAATGGTGAAAAGGTGTTTTCTTCCTTTTGCGTTGTTGCCAGAGACCATTCCAGGCTCATATTCATTCAGCTTGCTGTCTAACATGACCCCAAGGTCGTTTTCAGCAAAGCTGCTCTTTAAACTCTACTTTCCCAGGTTCAGGACTTGGCATTTGTCCTTGTTCAGTTTCACAAGGTTCCTCCAGCCTGTCTAGGTCCCTCTTTAGGTAGTCCTCCATTTAAGTATATCCACTGCTTCTCCCAATTTGGTATCAGGTACAGACCTGACCTCCCTCCTCTGGGTCAGTGACAATGATGTTGAACGATGTAGATCCCGTGGTATTCTGCTAGTAGTGGGCCCCTTGGTAGACCATGTCCCAGTAGTTACTAGCCTTTGAGCCTACCCATCCTTCCAGGATCATTCAATTGTCAGTGCATTCAGACCATAATATCCACATATTTATAAGGAAAGCTTCCTTAAAGAATAGTTTTCTAATATAATAGGTAAAGAAATGTTAAACTGTTCAAGAAGGAGAGAGCCAAAGCCCGCACTCTGGGGTTCCCTGCCAGCACCCATGAACGTGGCCCACGCAGTGCCTGAAGAGGCAGAACAGTGTGCTCCAGCCAGTCCCAACAGACGACTGAGGTTCCTGGTTGGGTAATTAATTGGAGAAAACCAACTTTATGCCAGTGACATAAGCAATATGGATTATCAACTCTGTGTTACCATGCTATTATAAATGGAGTTCAGTGGATATTTTTGTTTGGGTTTTCTGGTGTGACTTAACACCAGGGAAGTTAAGAAGCAAATCTGACAGTTGAAATTTAATATTTTTCATACAGAAGTGGAATTACAGTCTCTGAAAGCACAGAAGGGGAGTGTAATTTGCATGTTCTTTCACAATGAATGAATTATTTATTAACTGGTCATATTAAGGAGTACAAGCAGAATTAATATTCTCTGCGCAGCTGAAGATGTAGGACGGCAGCATGTTTCCATCAGAACTCTGCTTATTGCTTGCATTTTTGATAGCGTGATTAATTCTTGGAATGTGTATGGATTATTAAAGTGGCAATATTCCTAATTGTAAAATCTTTAATGCATCTCCTCAAAAAAAAAAAAAAGAGCATTTTGTGTTACAGTAAGTTTAACCTCTTAATATGAAGATCTTGATTTTTCCACTCCAAATTTCCTTGAGAACTTTCCAAACATTTGATTTGACTTGCCTAAACAAAAGGTCAAACTCCCCCAGCCCCTTTATTTCAGACACTTAAGGAAATGTTCTTTTTTGCTTTTTTTTTTCCTTCTGGTGTGAAAACTGTTGCTAAGAAGAGCATCCCAAATTGGAATGGTAGTGCATTCATTTTTTCCTCCTTTTAATTTCTGTTCAGCGATCATATGAGAAGGACGTATGATACTTCCTTTAATGAAAGTCTTTGCTTAGTTGTGGAGTTCTTGCAGCAATATTCATCCTTGTTGTGGTCAAGTGAATACAACAAAGGTAGACATAGTCAAGTATTTGACTTTAGAACCTTAACTTGATCCATCAGTAGGAGCTTATTTTCAGAGATCAAGAGAAGTCCAGAAAGAAGCTTTCACTTTATCAACAGGAATGACTAGAGGTTGAAGGGCTGCATGTCTTCCAAAACCAGGCTTCATAAGAAGTTGTTAGGTCTCCCTCTGTGAAAGTCACTGATACATTAATCCTTTCTTTCTTCTACCCCAGCTCATTCTGCTGTTTTCTTCTGGGATATATTAGAACTAAAAAACACATTTACATTCACAGGGCAGGAGTACTTTAATTAGAGCAATGAAAATCCAACTAGTGCTCTCCTTTATATTTTCCACAGGGCAAGAAATATAATTTTTCTTGCAAATGAAATCTTAGAGAGATCTGTACAAATTTGATGACATACGGAAACAGCTCAGCAATCCACAGTGGGGTCACAGTCTCAAGGTTAAAAAGTAATTCACTATTGTGTGAACAAAGCTATAAAGAAGGCGAATACTAAATATTTAATACTGATTTTTCTCTTCTCCGATATCTCTCTTTTCACAGCATTGGAGAGCATGGAAGGATATTATTACAGAGACAGTGTCTCAGTGGAAGAATTTCAAGCTCAGATTAATGCAGCCTCACTAGAGAAAGTCAAGCAGTACAACCAGAAACTACGGTAGGTAATAAAACAACATTCCTGAAATTAGTGTACTAAGTTCTGCTTTTCAACTCAGTTTCTATGACACATCTTTAAACTGAAGTGCATTGCATGGTGGGGTTGTTTTTTTTTGGTGTGTGGTTAAATAAGGTCCAAGATTCATGGTTCTGGCTTTTTTTTTTTTAAATTTCTGCACTCTTACTTTAAAAAAACCCGTGGTTTTCCCATGAAAGGTACAGCTTTAATTGCTTCCAGGTTCTTATGCTAATGCATATAGAAAAGGAAACGTCTCCGTGATCACAGTATCAGTAAAACTTAATCAGCTAAAATTTATGATTTTGCAGACCAACTTTACATTAATTTCTGCAGAATAGGACTTAAAAAAATAGTGTTGTTTTCCTCAAAGCTGAGCATTTTCCTCCCTGCCCCAACCATAATAAATGGACTATAAACATTTTTGGATATGAGTTACAGAGTACATCCTTGCCAGTATAGGTAAAGATTATGCAACTGTGACTTTCAGTAGACATTTCACTAAGAAGTTACATATAAAGACAGAATTTTTGGTATACAAAGTAATATATTAGTTATCAAGTCAAATAATGATGTGTATGTAGACTGCTCTCTCTATCTGTGATAAACACCTGTTTGAGTACACTTAGTTGCACATAAGTTGAAGAAAAAGGACTGTAGTAAAATCACATCTATTCAGTTTTAAAATTATGGAATCTGATGCTAACACCATCATTTCACTGGAAATGATGTTAGCTTTTAAAAGCAGCAGAGGAGTTAAAAAAAAGAACAAAACACTTAGAGGACAGTGGAGAGGAGGAAAAAGGACAAACGAGGGTTTCTTTTTCCAGTTCCTTCACTTTTTTCATCCAACCCTGTCTTTGGAAGGTTTTCTTCATGGATTTTGCAGAATTGTTTCTCTGTGTTATCAAAGCAGTGGACTTTCTAGATTCTCTTTTAATCTAAGCAGTACTGTAGCAAAAGTTATTTTAAAGACAGTTGTATTCAGCTAGTACTGTATATTTTTTTTTCTGACATCTGTGTCAGTGCACTTTTAAGTTAATGAGAACTGTAGTAATTATTTAGTCTGTTTTCCACCTTCTTGTATTAGTACTTCCTATTTGGGGGAAAAAGCTCCTCCTGAGTATTTACGTGACAGGGCTTATGTTATAAATCAGTGTTACAGAAAGCTTTGCTCATGTCAGTGTTTGGCCTAGATGAAGTCAGCCAGTGTTGGAAAGATATTTCTATCAGCTGGACGAGGCAAGACTTTTTGTGCTGTTTTTTCTATGAATAGGACCAATTTAGCCCCCGTGAAATCCTTAAAAGAAGTTCTTCCTGACTTTATGATCTAATGTTCCCTGACCTTGCTTACCTCGGGTGTTAGGACCTCCATTCATGCTGTGGCTCTAATGAGGTACATTCCTCTTACGCTGTTGTGACTCACAGCTCAGAGCAGTTGCTAACCTCCAAAGCTTTGTTTTGCAATAAGTTATTATGAAAAAGTTAGCATTCAACAAAAGTTACCAGTAGCAGCTCTGTCCAGTCACAACAGTAGGAAAATTTTGGACTTTTTTTCAGACATCCGATGTCTGATGAGAACATTCAGTAATTGATTTTTTTGTTTGCTTTCTGGTGAACTCTACCCATTTCTTAAATGAGGCACAAACAGCTTCAGGAATTCACTGACATAATGTGAAGAGGAAAAACAGAAAAGCAGATGCTTCGTTCTTGTTCTGCCATTTGCTAGCCTGTGTAGGTGTTTGGCCAGGAGAATCTAATAAAGTAACTACAGCAGTGAAAGATATTAACATTTGGATAATTGCTCTAAAGAAGAACAAAAAAGTCAAATTGAATACTCCCTGGAAACATACTCAAGTGCAATAATACTACTGTTAACTTTTCACATGGAAGCAATCCTCTGTGCAGAACTACCTGATCTGTAATGAAATAAGTCATCCAGGACACAATCTATAAACCATTCTTTCTGGAGAGAGAAATGCGTTGCTTGCTTGTGAAATGACCATCTGATGATGACCTTATGCAGCGGGAAGCAAATGGGGGCAATAGCAAAGGAGAAAGTAGTGGGAGAAGAGGATGGGAACTAGCGGGAATGAAACCATCGGTTGGCAGTGATGCTGACACGGCAGCCAAGTCATCTGTTGATGAGACCTCTTGATACAAGTTCAGCTTCTCTTATTCCTGACGTTTTTAGATAAAAATACTCTAATAATATGAAACAGATGAGACCAGTTTGTTATGTATGGTCACTCTTACAGAGATGGTGGCCTAACTTGGGATGTATGCAAGGAGGACAGTAAAAGTGAAAGTGAGTAGTACCTTTGCTCAGCTGCCTCTTAATTTCTTGAGGTAAAGTCTTGTTAAAAAAAAAATAAATTTTTGAGGATTGTGGAATCTTTGGGGTGACAAATCTGATACTGACATGAGGCTTAAAAAATTAATGTAGAGATTATCTATTTAAATGAATGAAAAATATATCAGTAATTTTTTAGTAGATAACAAGGAGGATAACCTTTATCCATCATATAAAAAGAAAAAGCAGAATCCTTGGTTTTATTGCAAAATTAATGCATAACTATGGAACTGTGACCAGCTTTTCCACAGTATCAGAAGTGATACAATAAATCCAGGTGCAAAATTGTCCTTCTTGATGCTGATTTGAGCATCATAAGGGCTTCTGTCTTTCATGGTTCTTGCTTTGGGGCTTTTGCAAATACTACCTCAACTATGAAATAGTAATGCTAAGATTATAATTTTTATGAGAATGCATGAAAGACAGTTGAAAATTGGTTATACAATTTCATGCTTATGTGGAATGGAGCGAAGTCCCTCCATCTTCTGCAACAGACTTAACCCTAGCTATTTGAATCTAATTAATAATATAGTGAAACTTTTATTCTAAGTCCAGCTAAAATTGAAGTTTTCTGCAATTCCTGAGGCAACATCCTGTATCCCAGCAATATGTAGGAACTCCTTTATCAGAATAGAGATGTTACTAAAAAAGAAAAAACAACCCAACAAATCCACAACAACCAGTATCTAGTTTATGAAATTTCTGAAAGTGCCAGGAAATCTTCAGCATCTGGCCCACAATTATTCTTAATCCTGCTGGATTTCTTTTTTACAGTCAGCCAGATTGCACTTATTTTTATAGTTCAGCAATGCTGTTTCTCTGACACTGACAAGGGAAAGAAAGTTATGCTCACATTCTGTTTGCAAGTTGAGCTGGTGCTAGTAGCTGCCAGCCAAGTAAATTTAACCTCATCAAATTGTTTGCTAATGAGAAACATGCAGTATAACTGAGTCGAAGTAATTAGGTCAGCAAAGATTTTAAAGATCTTTATTACTATGTGTTTGATAGCTCAGCAGTTGTCTTCTAATTTAGAAGAGGACCAGAAGGAAACTGTGTCTCTGACCTGTACAGAAGCTGATGTTGAGTGAGCTCTTTCTGTATTTTCCAGCTTCCTACAACTTTTCCTCATCTTCCCCTTTTGTTACTCCTTGCCACATGAATAGGCTTATTCCACCCTGAATAAGTTTTTTAGCTTTTACAGGTACCAGGGACTGTTTTGCTTCAACAGTGCAGGGCACAATACCGTTTGAATCCATAACGACTACAAATGCTGAAGGGAATAATAAAAACCCACAAATGCACTATATTTACTTGAGCTGCTTTGTCAGTTTAAGTATTTTCCTGCAAATTTGAATCATGTAATTATAAAAACATGAGGGTAAACTTTGTCATTTTTGAAGCATTACTGCTTTGAGAATTATTTAGTTAAAATACATTCTGTCCTTTGAATATGATTTTTATATTAGGTAAAGGTCTCTTTCCTGCAGAATGTCATTCTCTATAGTAATTAGTACATTACATAGAAATAAATCTTATGGTCATTATTGGGTGCAATGCAGGCCTGTTGGAAGCCGGGGCAGGCTAGCTGAATGGCCGTAACTCTGCCGGTCCTTGGACCAAGTAGTGACTTTAAGATAAAACAATTAGCTGGATGTGAGAACAGTTTTTATGCCCTGAGAAATCAGGTTTTGAATTAGCTTCCTGCAAAGATCAACTTGATTTTTAAAACAGACTTTGAGTTTTGGAATGGTAACCTTGTAATGTTTGTCCAAGTTATCAGAGGATTGGAGTTGAAGGCCCAGGATGGGACTTTCAGTCAACACCAGTAAGGAAGACATTTTATCAGATTAGTCTTTTCTTCTTTTTTTTTTGCGAAGGTTTTTTTTTGTTTGGTTTGGTTTGTTTTGGGTTTTTTTTTTTGTCTATGAATTCTCTTTCTGGAGAAAAATTGGATCCCTCCTGTGACATTCTATTAAAGTGCAATTTCCTGCAGGTACTCCTCGTTAGCTTCTTAATCAGAACAGTCCAGGCACATTTGGGATTTTTCCTGGACATGTCTGTGCACAAGGGATGTATCTCAAAGGCAGAGAGGGTGTCCAGGGTACAGATCTTTCAGTGGGGTGCAGGATTGTGGCTGTACCAAGTATGCTTCTGCCTTTTGTGTCTTTGCAGGAAGATTTGCTGCACATTGTTGACTGCAAGAACAAACTGGTGGAATATAGGTGCTTAAAACTGTCTATGCAGATAATATTGATTTGATGAGAAAGTGAAGTCACTGGCTTTTAGATGTGTAGCATGTTTAATGCTCCTTCAGCAGCTGTGTTTGCATTGAGACATCTAAACACCTTAAAAAAATGGTTCCCAGTGTTATGGTGGCTTGGATTGGGAATATGCAGAGGGAAATAAGCAAAATATTTGGTGAAGGTGAGGTTTGGAGAGCTTTACTTTCCCATAACATTTCTATTATCCCCAGCATGGCACTTTCTTGTGACACTCCTGACTACATGACCCAGTTCTTTACTCCAAAGATAGGATCATGCTGTGGGAAAGACAGCTGAGGATTGCTATCCATCCTTGCCACTGGTGTGGGTGCTAATTACCACTGTGTCGTAATTAACTTGCCTGTGCATCAGTAGACAAAGAAGGTCTGGAAAAAATGTTCCTTCCTTCCTGCCTCCCATTCTGTGTGATTTGGAAGTATTCTTTGAAGTCAGCTGTGTCCAGGGTTATTGGCAGCTACTTTTGTAGCCTGTTGTACAGGCGGAATAGAAGAAAAGTTAAACTAAGCAGTAAAGGAAAAAGGCCATTTTTCGTGGTTTTTTTTTCCCCCCTGTGTTACTGCTTTTTTGGTTATCATTTTAGGAGGTGAATGCAAGTCTGTTACGCTAAGGAAGCAATTATAATCAGTGAATCTAATGACAAATGATTTAGCTAACTACCCTCATTACATTGAACATCTGATTACGCCGAATGTGATATTATTCATTTTAAAGTGTTTCATTTACATTGTAACTTCAAACAGTTTCTCTGTCTGAAGCCTCCTGTATTTATTTTATGACATAAGCAGCCCTCCACAGAATGATAGCAAACTTAATTTACTTCTTTATTTGGGGATGTTGTAATCCATTAGGTTTTCATGTTGTTGGGTTTTCTTGTTTCTCTTAATTTTTAAAAAGACATGAAAAGGAAACAGCTTCTGCCCCTAGAATTTATGCAAGCATGGAACAAAATCTGTCTGAGGAATATAACATCTTTTTTATTTATACACAGACGTACACATGCACAGCAGCCTCTCAAGCTGCAGGCTTCTTGGCAGGCTGAGGCTTTCCGTATCCTGTATAATTTAGTCAAGGCAGAAAATAGATGTGATGGCACTCATGGCTTCAGGCTGAACTAAAATTCTGTAATAGTTGCTTTGATATACATGAGATACAATGACATAAAGGACATCGCCACTTAGAGGTAGTTAATTACTATGGAAGAAAGAGTGTATCTGTCTCTGGACCAAACTGATGGGTCCTCAAGATAATACCTGTGTTATCACACAGACAAGATCATATCTCAGTTCCTGTGATAAATGCATTAAAATCCATCTTAAAACTGGCAAATTTATTCCCCCACTGTTTCCAGTGGAAAGCTTTTCCAAACCATGTGGTTAAGCAGTTTATGCTGTTCTTGTACTGCTGCTGTCCTGTGATTTTACTCTTACTCTCCTTTCCCTCATGTCTATCCACTTCAGCAAGCCACATGTTAATGAGCAACATTATCTATTTGTGTCATTACCATCAAAAAAAGAGTAACCTGAGGAGAGTTACAGGGCTCAGAGAATGATTCTGGGGCGGTATTTTCTTTTTGGTGCAGTGGGGTATTTATACAGCAGGTGAAAAACTGTTTCCCTGTTTTCAGTACTAGATATTTGATACATTGCTTTGTGTTTATAAAGCAACAGTGAAACTGGGTTGTAATGCTATATACTCCAATTTATCATGTAATTCATATGACTATAAAAATTGGAAATCTAATGCCTTTTAAATTTTTAAGATGTGGTTCCAAATGAACTAGACGCTCGTGGCTGAGCTCTCTCTAAATGCAAAATCTTTATGAAGGAGAGATTAAAAATTAAGCATTCACTCTGAAGGGCATAACAAGGAAATAATAGCTAAATTTGTCTCCTGATGAACTTAATGAGAAGCATTTTAGGTAGAACAGAAATTAAGATTCATTGCATTTAAGTGAAGCAAGACCAGAGAGAGAATAGAGAGATCTTGGACAAAGTAAATTAAATTTGTCTAGCTGGTCTAAAAGATACTGCCAGCTGGCTTGTATTTAACTACTATTTTTTTTCCCCTCTTCCAGTGGTATGTTCTTTCTGTAGTGTAAATTCATTGTTTCTTCAGACTGTTGACAAAGTATGATCAGTTCTTATTATAGGTAGTGTTCTGAAATTGAAAATGACGTGTCTTCATGTATCATATATGCTGAGCCTTTGTTCACAGAGGTGGACATCTGGTTTATTCTGCTTTCTTTATCCTCTGCAAATGCAGAGAACTTGTATCCACAGTGATCAGAGGTGGAGCCTCTTTCACTCCTGCAGTAGACACTCTGACCACCCAATAACTCTTTGGCATGTTTTCTTATTTAACAGTGTATTCCATGTCTGGAATATCAGGAGCCAAAAAGGAGACATCTACTGTCTGAAAGGCAAATGTGGAAGCAATTAGTTAGGACTAATAAAGGGTTCAGTGTGGATTTGGCTGTTTGGATAATGATTGGAGAAGCAGGAAAGCAGCTGTAACTGGTTCGTGGCCCAAGAATGTCCTTTTCACATTGTATATAGGGTGGTTTTAAGTGATCTTGGAAGTAGGTAGATATGCTGGAGACTAGAACCCTGGAAAAATAGGGGTTAAAGTGTATCATGTGAAAAGTGGGAAGTGTTACATAAAGCAAATGGCATTTTTTCCCATTTTTGTCATACATGACTTTCCAGCATCACATGTCTGTGATTCCCTGGTTGAGAGTTTTTAAAGGTTTGGTAGTAGGGCTGTGATGTGCCTGCTGGGATAGAAGGGCTTTGCAAGCATCCTCCTTAGTTTGTACCTCAGATACATGTACTCATGGTTAACAATTTCTCAACATGTTCTCTTCACAGACTGGGCAGAGTTTAAATTGGTGGCAGACCAGTAGTTTAGCTAGGTACTGCAGGCTTGCAAGAAAACAAGGAGCACTGTGAAGAATAACTTACTCTGTTTGTTATGAATTCTGTTTTCTAGGGTTGAAAGTCTGCGCACCAGCTATGCTCCCAGTCCACTGCTCCCATTCCACTAAAGCAGCCAGTTGCCAAGAAAACCCTTGTTTCATTTCTTGAAATTTTCTTTACAGCCATCCCCACTTTTAGGTACTTCTGTGCATTGCTAATTATTTTCAACTTTTCTCTGTGTATTTTGCTTGCCTATTACACTCACATGCTCCTCTTCATGGACTTTGTTGCTTCCCACAGTTCTGTTTGCTTACATTTAAGTAGAGGCTGACAAAAGTTGGTTTGTCCATTTGTGCTCAGAGTAAATCAGGAATAACAGAATCATTTAGGTCAGAAAAGAACCTTAATATCATCAAATCCAACCATTAACCTAACACTGCCAAGTCCACCACTAAACTATGTCCCTAAGTGCCACATCTACATGTCTCTCCAGTACCTCCAGGAATGGTGGGTGACTCAACCACTTCCCTAGGCAGCCTGTTCCAATGACTGACAACACTTTTGGTGAAGAAATGTTTCCTAATATCCAACCTAAACCTTCCCTGGCACAACTTTGGCCATTTCCTCTTGTCCTGTCACTTGTTACTTGGGGGAAGAGACTGACACCCATCTGGCTACAACCTCCTTGTTCAGGGAGTTGCAGAGTGATAAGGAATCCTGTCTGCTTCCTTTTCTCCAGGCTAAACAACCCCAGTTCCCTCAGTTGCTCCTTGTAAGACCTCACCAGCTTTGTCTCCCTTCTTCTGACACACTCCAGCCCCTCCGTGTCTTTTTTATAGTGAGGGGCCCAAAACTGAACACGGTACTCAGGGTGCAGCCTCACCAGTGCCAAGTACAAAGGAAGAGCTTACTGAGTTGTTCACACATGAAATGGGAGTTACCCATGGTGAATTCAGAGCCATGTGGTGATAAAATTTTCTGTTCTGCACTTCAGTTTGCATGGCAGTTTCTAAAGGTCAGAATATTACTATGTGTGCTCTTGGAGAATTTAAAATCCTATACTGTCACGAAGATTTTCTCTTGTTATATTTAAATCTTTCTCTAACTACTGATGACACCATACATAGGATTATATCACTGCCAGAGGTGTCAGCAGTTAATAAGCACTAGGTCTTTTTATGGTCTGGGAGGGTAATTTGTCAAACTTACCATTTAGTGGAAAGAACACATCAACCGCTTCTAGATTTATTTGTTGTATGACAAATAGTTTTCTGCAATGGCTACTTTGTACTACAGAAACAGTTGAACTTATATATATATATATATATAAACGTATTTCCAAATGTGTGTGTATACAGTTACAGTACATGTGCTATACACATGCTCACCTATATAGTTTACCAACAGATGGCAGAACACAGAATTGTTATTAAAGAAATACAAAATGATGTGTGCATATATATACAGATACACAGCCATATTATTTGTCTGTGCCATGAATACATGCATGGTATTTTGAGCTGAGGAGTTAGGGACACTAACACTTCCTGACACTGCACTTCTGTACTGATGTATCCTTTGCTGTGCTGTTGACCATGCTTATCTACATGATCTTGAATATCTTGTGACCAAGGTATCGAAAAATCAAGTAGAACTAAAACATATTTCCATTCTTCTGTTGAACACAGTATGAATTTATATGTGTGCCACAGTGATGAAGAAAACATAAAAGATTAAATTCTTCTCTGCTATAACAGCAAAGCAAAACCTTTCTAGAGCAGAACCCCTGGCTTACCTTTATTTATTGCCATAAACCAATTGCCTGCTCCCTCCCTGCTCCCCTCACTCCAGTTACTTCTTTACTATCCTTGTATTTTGAATAAAAGATGATCAATGTCTAGGATTAGCCTGCGGGCTTCCTGGAACAACACACTGAGAGTAAGACCAGAAACGTGGCTTTGATTGAATTATTTGCATGCACAGAGTTACTCAGGAATATGTGTCTCCACAGGTTTGAAGTCTCCTTAGGGTTCAGTTTTCAATATTTCAAATTTTCAGGATTTACATGTCTGACTCAATTTTGGACAGTACCCCGTAAAATGCATCAGTAAGAAAACATCAGTACTTCTGCATCTCCTTTGTACTCAAGTTCTGGGAAAACATCTAGGCAAAGCATTCATCTTGTGATAGATTTTTCTTTTTGAACCCTAAGATGTTTGCCACATCATTCCAGTCTGTTTTCCCTGAGATATTTGTCCCATTATTTGACATGCTTATGCAGGGATATCTTACAGAAGTGGTAGACAGCAACAATCCCCTGTAGTTTTAATGTCTGGTGGTTTTTCTACCTTCTTTTAAAAGAAAGACTTTTCTGCTACAGCTTAGAGAAATTGTAAGGCTTTCAGAAGCAAAAGCAGCATCACATTTGCAGACAAAGAGCTATGATTTCATTCTTGTTCATTTCAAATGGATTAGAAAATAGTGTCCAAATTGGGCACCATGCCAAGATTGCCATTAACTTTTCCCATAAAATATGATTAAGGACCTTAACAAGCATTTAGTAATTAAGTGAAGTGCTTTGGAAATTTATATGCTGTCCACAGTTTGTCATGTTCTGTAAAATACTGAAGACAGTTTTTATGAAAAGCAATAAAAATAAAGCACTTGAGAAACATCTGGGAGTGTTATCTGATGGGGAGGGGGGATAGTTTCATTTGTAACAGGATATTTTTATGTTTAAAATTAATGTTGTGTAGAGTTGATTTTTGTTTGTTCTGTAGGTTAATGAATAATTGACTGAATTAATGGAGTAATTCCTATAATTGTATATCCCATTCTAGGGTCCGTGTTGCTTCACTTTGTACCCTGAGTTGCTTATTTTCCATGTACTCCATTAATGTGTGTACTGCTCTATATTTGGTTTGTGGTTTCATTTAATGCAGCTGAATTTGCTGAAATAACAGTCCAAAGAGAATGGGAGTGCTGAACAGACCAAATGAAGCAGCTTTTCCTGTGGAATGGCAGGGAAAAAAACAGCATAGGCTTTCAGTCTGATAACATTCAGTGGATGGCAGGGTGAGGCTTTGTTTTTTAGCTTTGCAACCAAAGAAGATGGCTGGTCTCTTGCTGCTGAGGTAGCTTTTATGTGCTCTGGCCGCTCAGAGTGATTTATGAGTAATTTTCTCTGCAAAACTCTTTTCCTTCCAATAGTCTCCAGCTTCCTTTGACACAGAGTACATTCTGGATCATGCAACGGGCTTAATGGAATAACAGAACTAGATGAGCTTTGCTGTACTTTCTGAAGGAATTAATTCAAACCTTAAATTTAGGAGAGGATGCTTTTCAAATCTTCATAAGTATGGGAAGCAAAATCTACTAGAATTAAGGTGGTGTTTTTTTTTTTTTTAATCAGCTGAGTTATTACAGATTATTGATGAATAAAGGCTATTCAAATCTGCAGTCTGCACACCTACCCTGCAAATATGTAACAGTATGAATAACTTATCTCCTGGATAAAGTCATAAAAAAGGGTGGAGAGTGATTTTTATCCTACCCTGCAAATACGTAACAGTATGAATAACTTATCTCATGGATAAAGCCATAAAAAAGGGTGGAGGGTGATTTTTATCCATGTGTGTTATATGAATCAGTGTTTTAATGTCTGGACGATCCAGGTGATCCTATTTCAGAGTTAGGATCCAAGGATGTATTCTTCTCAGTTTATTTTTGTATGTTATTGCAACTGAAATTTGATTCCCACACTCCATGGTTCCATCCTGGGTCATGGCTCAGGTATGACCTTTAGTCAGGTCTGCTGCTTGTGCACAGGCAATGCAGCTGGGTCTAGTGACACTTTCTGGTTTGCACTGGAGAATCTTCTTCCCCCCCACCCCTCCCATCCCACCCCCATTCCATATATCAGTGAAGCTTTTTTCTTGTTTCGCTTTATTTTAACCTTGGCCAGAATTGCTGCAGTGATAGCTGTTGCTTATTTCTTGCTGGATGCCTCATCCAGGCAGGGAAGTCCACAAGGTGTTTCTATTTTCAGGTGCCCTGGCAGGTTTTTGGAGCTTTTCAACCAGCAGAATGAGATTTGTGATCAGAAAATCATAGAATAGTTTGGGTTGGAAGGGACCTTGAAAGATCATGTGGTCCAACCTCCCCGCCATGAGCAGAGACAAAATATTTTTATTTTCTTTCTTAAACAGTGCTGCAGAGGCAGAGTAACGTGGTGTTATCACAGAGATATGTAAGAGATTTTCTCTGCCTCTGAGAAGTTTAATGATCTGTGGTGAGCAATTAATTTGCTTATAAGGTACAATGAAAAAATAACAATGAATTCCTCTAGGGTTCCTGAGTTGAAGGAGACAGGAGAAATGCTCCATGCTTCCCAGGTGCTCTTTGCTCTTTCTTACTGGTATTGAATAAGAGAAGTTTTCCTGTTTCAGGAATCCCAGAATCACAGAATTGTAGGGGTTGGAAGGGACCTCCAGAGATCATAGAGTCCAACCCTCTGCTAGAGCAGGTTCCCTAGGACAGATAGTACAGGTAGGCATCCAGACAGGTCTTGAATATCTTCAGAGAAGGAGACTCCACAGCCCCTCTCAGCAGCCTGTCCCAGGGCTCTGTCACCCTCACTGTGAAAAAGTTCTTCCGCATATTGTTGTGGAACTTCCTGTGCTCCAACATGAGGCCATTGCCCCTTGTCCTGTCTCCCACAGACCACTGAAAAGCGGGTGGCCATTTCCCTTTGTCTCCCACACTTCAGATATTTATACACATTAATCAGATCCCCTCTCAGTCTTCTAAGGAGAGAAGGATACAATGGAAGCCCTCTGTACAAAATGTCAATCTCCTTTGTGCCACACAGAAATGAGCCGAGCTTTGTCTTTCAAAAGAATGTGTGTTGCATTTGCCCCTTTTAAAGAAACTTTTTTTGGGATTCTGCACTGGTAAGTGAAAGGTTATGGAAGGAGCCGGGAGAATGTGGGTAGATGTCCTTCAGGACACTGTACCTAAGGCTGATGCAGTATGCGTGTTTTCTGTGTCACATTTGTGTTGTGCAGGTAAATGGCACTTTCTTTTGGCTTTTCCTTTCACTCACTGATTCGTTTGCAGAGAAGTTTGCAGCAAGTGTAAAGAAAGGCGGCGTGATTTTTGTCTGTGCACACACATGCATGAGTACGCAGGATGCAAAGGCCGTTTTTGCTTGGATGATGCATGTTTGCCCTTTGTAGGATTTTTGTTTTTTTGTTTCTTTTTGTATTGTGAGCCTGTGTGTGTGTTTCCTCTGTCAGTACTGTGTTTCGTGTTTGGGATTCTGGGTTTATATTATTGCAGTTTCATACAGCCAATACAAATAAAGCTTGTAGTGCACCAGGCTCAGGCACTCTCTGTGCCATGTTTCCCAAAGTCACTATTATAACCTCAACAGTTGCCACAAACCTTCTCCTAGATAGCTGTGGTGAAAATCACTTTCACATGCATTTTTTCTACTAACTAAATAACATTTTGCATTGTACTGTCAAAGGGCAGGGGGACTGGTTTTGTCTCCAGAAGAAAAAATGTTACGTATTACTTTAAAAGAAAGAGTGATAGCGCCTATTTACCCCTGTGTTTTTCCTCAGTCCTCTATTAGCATGAAGTTAAAATGTTTTTTAAAAAATGCCAGCCTTAGGATGGTGTCTAAGAATAGTCTCTTACATACTTTTGTTCAGGAGTTGAAACAATTAACATTTTTGCCTTATTCTGTTTGTTGTTTCAGGGCATTCTACCTGGACAAGTCAAACTTGCCTCCAAATTCAACATCTAAAGCAGCTTATATAGATAAGGTAAATAAAGATGTTAAGAGCCTAATTAAACTTTGCATGTTTCACACTGTCTTCTTGTAATCCTTTCCTGAAACTTTCTTAATTCAGTATAAAAATTGAATTATTTAAAGCTGGGGGTGGAAGCACAAGGAAAGGAGAAGCTCTCTTGCAGCATTTTGTCCCACCTGTTGTGTTTTAGGGGTACATGATGCTATGTGGTTCCATATCAAAAGGTGTGACTGGAGTGCATCTGTGTACTTGAGAAAGGAAACCGTAGCTTCCCATTTTCCCTGTGCTTTCAGAGCAATGCAGTTACTCCAGGAGTGTGGTGGAAGGGTAGGGTGAGGGGAGAGCAGGTGCAGGCAGAAATTCCTCATTCTGAAAACTGGAAGCGCTTTTCCAAATTAAATGCTACTTCAGCATCCTGCTCAGAAAGCTTTCTTCTGAATCTCCTCATTAAGGCCTTCTTCAATGCCTTCATCTGTCTCTTAAACCTCTGTGAGTGAGAGATCCCACGTGCTATGAAAATTCATTTAGTGCTCTCTCCTATTGTTAATGCCCGTATTCCTAGGGTCTTCCTTATGCTGACTGGAAAAGTAATTGAGCAACTGTGGCTTGAGAAATGCAGAGATCATTAGCTAAGCCCTATGATAGACTAAAATTTTATGTTGATATCATCGTGCATGGGCCTTACCAGGAGGATGGTTCCTGTTTTTTGGATACATTCTGGTCTGCCCGGGAAAGCAGGAGGACATGTGCCTGTACCTCTCCTTCCCTGCTGAGCCAGCAACTTTACTTTCTAAGCTGTCTCAGGTGCAGCAGGAGACACTTAGCTACATGTGCAGTACTTGTTACCCCTAAACCCATTCCTTATCTATTTCAGTGGAAAATTCAAGGGGAGGATAAAAACAGCTCATAATCCTGGTCTGACCAAGGGATGCTGGGTTAAGCTAATGCATATATTTTGCAATTGGAGCAAGCTACGTGTGAGTGCATGATCTCAGCTTGTGGCTGTGACCTTTGTTGTGTTCTCCGTAGCTCTGCATTAGTAGTGGCACCAGTTTAAATCAATTTAAATGGAAACAAGTTAAACCAATAGGACCTAAATCAAGTGAAATCTATTTGTGGCCAGGTTTAAGCATGGTGGTTGTTGTAATTGCTTTACTTGACCTGTATGCTTTCCAAAGAAGTAACTAACCTTCATATAGGAAAGTGAGGCTGCTATTTCCCTAATTACTTAAAATTGTCTTTAGGGTATTAATCTGTCTTTCCAAAGATGTATTCTTTGAGTAGCAGGCAGGGATTGGTGGAAACTTGTTTCTGAAATAAAGAGAATAGAGAGTTTGGAATTACGGGGTCTGCAAAACTGTCATATGAATGTCTCCCTTACACAGAGCACCATAAGATGATGATTTTCATTGCTAGACCACTCTTGAAGGTTGCTCTTCCGAGAGCAGCCTTCCACTTGACACTGCCTTCTTTCCTAGGTGGATCATTATTTTCCATACAGTAATGCCAAAGCTATTTTAAGTCCCTCTACAAAGTTGATGGCTCTTGTTTTGTACTATGCTTTTATCACTTCTGTTCATTTTTCTTTTCTGTGGTTTTAGTCAGGATTAGGAACTAGACATTTGCATAAATAAAGGACAGCGTTGTCTTAATCATAAGCTGATATTCTCAATGAGTCAATTAACCAATCTTGACACATATGTACGGCTGTAGGTTGCTTCTTTGGCTTCCCTTCTTTGCCAGTACCACTAATGGAGATGGTACTGATGGGTCCACTGACGTGAAAAACACTTCTGTAGGCAGGACTGGTCATGAAAGAGTCGGTGATGGTAAGAATTTGAAGTCTGAAAAAAGCTGTTGTAGGTCACGTAACAGAAAGCCATGTACTCTCTATTCATGTTACGGTATTTGGCTTTGGCTTTCTCAGCCAGCCCTGCTGTTCCATCTGCCTCTGTGATGACCTGCTCTAGAAGAGAACTTCATGTGCTCTCAGTAGCAAATATTTAAACCTCTCTCTCTTCCTCCCTTACAGCTGATGAGGCCTCTCAATTGCTTGGATGAACTTTACCGACTGATAGGGTCCTTTATCCGATCCAAGCGCACGGCTGCCTGCGCATACACTGCCTGCAGTGCTTCCGGGGTTGGATTGCTGTCAGTGTCTTCTGAACTCTGTAGCCGGCTTGGAGCTTGTCACATCATTATGTGCAACAGTGGAGTTCACCGGTATGACAATTTCTTTCCTCCCCTTTTTTTTCAGTCAGTCATTCAGTCATTGCAGGTTGGAGACTGCTGCTTTTTATCTACAGAGAAGTTTTGCACTAAATATCTAACATCTGACACTAAATATCTAATATATTTGGAAGATTTCTAGTGAAATTCTAGTATTTTGTTTGCAGCGATGGACAGAGATGAGCGGCGTGATTTTATTTAGTGCAGTTGTGCTGGATTCTTCCTCATTCAAATCAGAAAAAAAGCAGAATTCTTAATTGCTAAATCAGAAGAAGGAAGGTTTTCTAGGTGAATAACATGTACTATATTTAACTCTTAAAATACAGGCCAGAAATGCTGAAATTTGTATCTGCTCTGTAAGCTGGGGTGTGAGGAGAATCGTAGTAGAGCAGGTTTCAAGGAGAAAAAATGCAAAATAATGCATTTTTGCAGGTGTGCCTGTGATAACCAGTTCAGCCTATAGAACAGTTGGTGTCATTAATACATTAATTAAAAAATGAACTGAGCTATAATCAACTGATCAGTGTGAAGAGATTTTAATAAGCATATGCATTTATGACAATAGCGTTAATATAGCACGCTCTAGTACTTTATAATATTCATCAAAGGCAGCAATGTGTTTGTGTTCCAGATGGGCAGGTTACAGTTTTTTGTGCATTATAGCAAAAAAGAAGGTGCAAAAACTACAATTGGAGAGGAGGGAAAATCCCCCTCAAACAAAATCCTAAACACATCAAAGAATCTGGTGATAAATACCTGCTTGTTTTACATGAATGCCTAACTGTAGAGTACAGGTGGCATATGTTAAATGTATTCCCATTTGTTTCAGGTGTATGAAAATCCTTATTTTGGCAGACTTAGTTACTGGTACATTGTGTTTGAATGAGCATTACTTTCTCCTCGTTTTAAGTAACATCCTTTCTTTAAAAGAGCTTTCAGGAGGAAAAAATAAAAAGGCAACATAGCTGCAATGCAGATTCTCAGGCATGAGAAACAGGAAAAGCTCCATATCTAGCCAATGCAATCAAGTTGTATAAAAACATTGCTTGCCATTTCTTTTAACAGAGTTTACATCAGACTATTTGTATTACTCTCTGTCACTGGTACAAGCATATAGAACCCACTGAATACTGTACTTGATTTTAGGCAGTAACAGAAAAAGGCTGTATTATTTAACACTAGTCACTATGTCAAATGAAGATGGAAATACTATATAGCAAGGACTGACATGAAGTTATTTCAGAAGACAGTGGCACTACATAACTTTTCTCTGGCTCTTTATCTTGGTTTCAGTTTCATGTCTTATGTGATCACAAAAGACTTTGGGCTTAATTCTGCCATTTTTTAATAAAGCTGAAAAAGACTGCCTCTGGGTTTTATTATGATTTTGTAGATCAAATTCTGAATTTGCCAGTATTTTTCAGCCAAAAATTCTTACAGCTTAAGAATAAGCTCTGAGTGACTTTAATAGCCTCAACAAACTATTACCCCACAGTGTGTTGGTCACAAGTTATTCAGAATAATTTAGTGACTGAATAAGAAGCTGCATGCCTGATTCTGAGCGTAAGCTCTTCTTAGATGAAAATAACATCAAATTTCTGCTCAGAACTAAGGTTAATTCAAAGGTATAAACTATTAAATGTCTATTTAAGTATATTTAAACCCCACAAAATATTAGAAAATCAAAATATTAGAAAACCAACATATTAGATGTGGAGACTGTATTAGGAGCAACAGGAATGGGGTTTAACTGTGTTATGTGTGGGTTTCCATTTATATGTTACATGATTCAAGATCAGCTATTTAAGGAAAGGTGCAAGGGTGCTTTTCTCTAAAGCATGACTCGTTCTGCTTTACAGTGTGTCCGTCTGAGCTTTTGTACAAGATGCTCTTACCTCACTTGTGCATTAGTACTGCCTTTGTGCCTGCCATCTGTTCAGGGAAAGAAACATCCAACTCCTGGCATTTTCAGAGACATTTTAAGATAGGCCCTCCAGGAAAAAGGAATGCATTACTTGAGATTTTATAGGTACTAAAGGATTTTTGCCGTGAATTTCCAAAAGCTAAGAAGAAAACTCATGTGCTTAGAGATTAGAATGGATTCTTGTTCTATTATTATTTGAAATGGTAGAAGTTGAAGTGGTTTTTTTCAACAAGTTTCCTGAAGTTATTGTGCACACAAACTGGATGGATAAAGGTGTTTTTCCTTAGAATTTGAAGTTACGTGAAATCACTTTGTGTGCTGTTTTCTCTAGGCCCCCTCTCTGCAGTCCAGCACTAAGTAGGCTCTGCTTCCTTTTGCATTCTGAAATTGCCTTTTCCCAGATAGAAAGCTTGTTTTGTCTCCAGCTAGTTGGCTTGCTGGCTGAATTTTGTTCCCAACATTTCCGCTGCTAAATTCGGCTTTTTTTTTTTTTTTTTTTTTTTGGGGAACCTGCTGTCCTTGCTGCTCTGCAGAGTGAACCTGTCTTGCAGCACCATGAACTGCTGTGAGGAGGACAGAAGAGTGAGATGCTGGATCTGATAGAGTCCCATAGACATAGATCATTTTGCATGTTGCTTGCAATCTTGAAGGCTTAATTCTGCCGTTTGTTGGGATATTATTTAATCAGGGCAGGTAATCTTGAGAAAGAATGCTCTTAAAGTTGTTAGTTATTAAGAATTTGTCTACTGATTTTCTGTAAGAGGTGACATTTATATCTGGTTGTATTCAGCAGTGTATCTGTCCTTCTGTGTTCTTAGAAACTAAATGCTGTGAAGTCCTTGATTGAGATCAGTTGCAGAAATCCATGTTTTGTAGGTTCAGACTAAGGACTCATGACTTTTTTAATGCTATTATATGGATGTTAAATGAGTTAAAAACTGGTGTTATCTACAGAAGCTACTAGGCAAGCAGATGGGGAAAACATGTGAATTGTCTGTTGTGATTTAACCCCAGCCAGCAACTAAGCTCCACACAGCTGCTCGCTCATCCCTTGTGGGGTGGGTCAGAGTATCAGTAGAGTGAAAATGAGAAAACACATGGGTTAAAATAATGCCAGTTGAATAGGTAAAACAAAAGCCACACACATGAGCAAAGCAGGACAACAAATTCAATCATTACTTTCCATGGGCGGGCAGGTGTTCAGCCATCACCAGGAAAGCAAAGGTCCATCATGTGAAACAGTTACTTGGGAAGACAAACATCATCACTCCCAATTTCCCCTTCTTCCTTCTTCTTTCTCTGTCTTTGTATGCTGAGCATGATGTCATATGGTATTGAATATCCCTTAGATCAGTTGGGGTCAGCTGTTCTGGTTGAGTCCTCTCCCAATTCCTTGTGCATCCCCAGCCTCCTCACTGGTGGGGTGGGGTGAGAAGCAGAAAAGGCCTTGGCACTGTGTAAGCTCTGCTCAGCAGTAACAAACACATCCCTGTGTTACCAACACTGTTTTCAGCGCAAATCCAAAACTCAGCCCCATACTAACTACTGTGAAGAACACTAACTCTATCCCAACCCAGCACTTTGTCCTTGCAGGTTAAACTCAGAAAGTATGTTCTTCACTTACCGGCCTTGCCAGCTTAAAAATGAAGTATATTCAACTCAGAGCAAGGTTTCTGTATGCTTTCTTGATACAAGAAACAAAACACCTAATTTTAGCCAAATTTCTATGATTGGGAGAATGAGAATCTGTGGAAGAGTATGGGGTGCTCTGCTAGTCAGCATCTTTGTTCTGTTTGTGGGGAGTGGGAACTGAGCAAACCATCAAATTTATCAGAATTCAGATATGTTTAATAGACTCTGAACAAAATATGTGTGAACCTTCCCTCACTCAATTTATCTGTCTTACTGAACTGACCGGAGAGCCCTTTGTGTCTTCTCTCAACCTGGGTGTCATGGGTTGTCAAGGGGCAGGGGGGATTCTGCCACCCCTTCCTCTAACCAGAAGCAAATCCCAGATGGCTTGGGAGGGAGGTGCTCAGTGGCAGTCCGATACAGAAGAGGCCAGGAACTATGAAACAGCAGCTTTGTCTGCTTTGACAGTGATTGCTGATCTCTGGATCAGCAGTGTCTTGGTTTCTGACTTCTCTGTGATCCATATTAAATTGCTTTTTACACCGCACTAGGCTAAAACAGCTTGACAGAGTTCATATTTTCATCCCTGTATCCAAGATAATGCTGGGGATTTTGACTTGCTGGTGATTGCTTTGCTTTGATTTTTATTATGACAATATGTTTACCAATTTACATTAGAGCCTGAAATCCTATATCTATTTCAGACAGCAGTTCTCTTCAAATATATTTTGATAACCAGAAAAACAAGGATGAGGAAAAATAAGTCCTTTTAACCTTCAGTGTCCTAAGTGACATGTGAATACTGTAAACTCCCCTTGGATGATTGTAACTGAACTTGCCTTGTTAATCAATGTCAGGAACAGAGCTCTAAATTAGTCCAAGAAATCAATAGTTTGGCATTTCTATTTTCCCCTTTTTTTTTTATCATCCATAATTATGCTTCTGGCTGCAAATCAGCTGTCACCCTGTAAACACTGTTCTGCTTTCTTTCCTTGTATTTCTTCTGTTTGAAGTTGCAGTTGCTCTGTACAAACGTAGGTGATGAAAGGCACTTTTAAATTTTATTGAATCATGATGTTAGCTCCTGCTTGAGGGAGAAGAGTGAGACTGCACTACACAGACATGTCCCAGCCTCCTCCTATGCCAAAATGAAATTAGGTGCAGCAGCTGCAGTAGTCTATTCAGGGACCATAGGCCTTACAGGCTGAAAGGAATCATATAAAGCATCCAAATGAAACAAATCCCAAGTTTATTTAAAATTTTGCATTTCCTGGAGGCTTGAGAGAAAAAAAGTCATGTATAATCTTGATGAACCCCAGAAAAATCACTGTCTTCTTTTTCTTTTCTGAATTTTAATTTCCTTTCCAGAAAGTCTTTCCTTAGTGTTACCATCCTTCAAGCGGTGGGGTTCTGGCTGAGCAGACCTTCGGCTGAACGATGAGGCAGGGTTTGCCAAGGGTTGATGATGCTGTCTCCTGTAGCTGGCACAGCTCCTGCAGTCCAGCTAAACCTGCTCCATATTCCTCATAGCAAAGCTGATTAACACCATAAGCTATCCATCATGGCCAGCTGCCTTTCTGAGAATCAAATGAAATAAGGTGAAAAATAGGTACTCTGGGTTTATATTTTTAGACATTCTATTGTAAGAATTCATTCTTTTAAATTATTTTAGATTTGCTTTTTTTCTGTAGAAATTTAGTTCTGAGCTCACTGACTGTGTGCTACCCCCCCCTTACAGGTTTGCAGCCGTGTTTAGGCTGGCTACTGGGTCCACAGTAAGAAGGCTTTGTAGGATTGATGGGACTACTTTCAGGAGGCAGGTCAGCACAGGCTGAAGAACTAATCCTTGCTCTTCTCCAGCCTTCTGGTGTAAACTGTACTTTCGGTCCTGTTACCTTCCCATTTAGTCAAGATTCCCTCTGTTTTTTAAAATGGCAGTTTTACTATATCTGTCTACAATTAATGTATTTTTGTCATACCTTCCTGACACACGCATAAACAAACTTTTGGCATAGGAATTTAGGATAACAGAATATTTAATTCTGTGCTGGCTACTATATGAAAATGCTTATGCAATTGTTTAAATACGTGAAAATTTGTCTCGAGGCAAAATGAGACATTTAACACAAATAGGTTGTTTCTCCAGCGATGATCACTTCATTTTGATCTATATTTGCCTTTCCAAGGCAATCTGGTATATTCTTGCTTTGTTAGCTCTAATGCCTATGTGAAGGACTATAGTCTTAGAGTTCTGCATGTTTTAAATTTTGGCCTGCTATTGCATTTAAAAAAGCAGTCTGAAAATGTGGAGTGCACAGAAGTGCATAACATGCACTGAGGCAGATAAGGTGGATCTAAGTTGTTACTAATATGGATTTTAAGGTGTTCTTTTATTTTGATTTGGATTCCTTTTAACATTACGGATGTTTAGTAGCTGGGTTGACACACAACTAGATCACTGTGTTCTGTGGAATCGTCCTCTCACGCTTCAGTTCCTTTGGTATTGCCTTGATCTGCAGTCCAGGTCTTCAGGAGAATCGGATTCTTCCTTACAAAAACTGCTTCATTACAACAAAAACAGAATAGATGCTCTCAAACAATCTAAAATAAAAACCTTATCCAAATCTTTAATTTTTGAAGTGGAAGAGAGCTAAGGGAATAACTTGAGCTATTACAAGGCAGGAACTAAATTGCAATTTTCCAGCAAGATTTACTTGCCTGTTTATGTGGGAGGAAACCTTTAATGTGAAAGGGTTTCTACACAGAACAAGAGATAATGGCCCAAGCTGGGCTTTCAGTTTACTCTAGAATTTTTTGTTTGTTTTTGCAAGTATGACTGGGAATGAGCAAACAAAAGACATGCAATACTTTCAACCTTTTAGAAGTGCTCTTCTTTCATCAAATTAAGAATATTAATGGTGGAAGTGCCTCCTTGCAATGTTTTCAGCTGATTAAAGGTGGCAAGATCTTACAGGAAGAATGTGAAAAAATGCTCTTTGCAGTTGTATAAAGCTGGCAGAAGGTGTACAATGAAAAGTAGAGTTTTTTAATTATATTTGAAAAGCTCTCAGTTTTAAAAAAAAGTTAGATTAGCCACATTTTATTTCTGGAAATAGATTGGATGATAGTAATCTTCCCAATTGCATAAAAAAACCCCATTACCTACTGCATGTTTCATGCTTCTGGATTGAAAATTACAAATATTCAATCTAATAAACCAAATTAAAACTACATTTGTAAACTACAAAAGAAGTAACTAACCAAAGTTAGATCTGAAATATGGCTAATGTGTACTTAAGCTCACAAGACTGATTCTCTAGCCTGCTAAGTTTATGCTGTCTGCTTCAGTCAGAAATCTGCTGGTAGCTTGTGTTTGAAAATACCTGGTAGATCTGGATTTGGTTATCCTGTCATGGGATGGTGGATGTATGTCTGATAAGGAAGTTGGGATATGTTTATTTTGAGGTTTGCACAACTGTATATGTGCAGAGGTGCCTTGTGTGAAGGAAACCTGTGCATGCTGATGCTTAATGGAAAAAAGGCAGAAGTCCCCTTAACCATGGACTATCCAATTCTGGGTGGTCTTGTAGTATCTTCCACAAATAGTTACTTTTTGAAGCATAGTTTATGATCGCTGAACCATCATAATGGAATAAATATATTTCACATGTAGAATAATGGCTTTTTCTATATGTTGGCAAAAATAACACCCATTTTGAACTAACCTGCAGTGCATGGGTTCAGTCCCAGGGTGATTTTAAAGTAGTGATCTTTCCATACTGTGACCATCTTAGCTTCACAAAGGGTCATAAAGGGACTGGACCTAAGTCCTGCTCTCCACTAGAGTTTTATTGCAACTGTAAAATACAATTTTGCGGTCTAATGTATGAACTTCTTGCTCATCTTCTCTCTAATACCTACTGGCTGATCCAACTTCCCTCTCCCTGTGAGATGAAATTTTGTTCAGTGAAGTTTCAGTGTATGGGCACAGAGAATGCAAACTTCAGTTTTACTTGCATGGAGAGATATTTGCACAATGAGAACAGCTTAGAAATTGTGAGACAGTCTTGAATTTGGGCTGTTAGTACCTTTTATGCTTATTTCTTACAGCACTGAACAACACTGTCCCTTCTTTCTTGGGTTTATCATGGCCTATTTTCTTCTTTGCATTACTCATCAGAGTCCTGTACATATTACCCAGCCATCTCTGCTAATCATAAAGAAATACCCCCAAAATTATTACACCAAAATAACTTAAGTTTTTAATTACTGCATACACTGCCAGAAGTAATAGCTGCTTTATAAGGATTAATTTAAATGACAGTACAAACAAATGAATAAGTAATAGTGTAGTTGGTTTGAAAGGTGGTCAGATGTAGGTATGATTAGCTTATGATGTATGGGAAGAAAAGTAATTAAAATAATAACAATGGCATTAAATTACATGTTGAGTAGAAGCTTTAGATTTTAATTAGACTAAGCATACATGCATCCTTTTCCTATTTTTTTCCTCTTGACATAGCCAGAACATAATTAATTTCGACATCTCTGACAGTGGTAACTATGAAACCAATTTGTTTCACCTCATCTTTTCCATTCAGGGTATTTTTCTAAGGGATGTTTTGATGCATCTTTGGATGTAGGATGGCTGGAATCCTAATTGAAACCTGGGAACGTACTGAATGATTTAGATTCTTTTTACTCTGGTAACATAGATATACAGTTTGCTGAGTGGCAGGTCTGTAGGTAGTGTACATGAACTCAAATTATTTTTCCTTTCAGGTGACATTAAACAAGCTGTCACTAAATAATCCTTTTTTTTTTTTTAAATTTCGATCTGTTTTCCTCTTTTACAACTCCATTTTTTAATGTAGTCTATCCAGCTGATTTGCAGCCCTTTAGGAACAATCACATCCAGTCAGAAACAAATGGACTGTTGGTAATAGAAAATGATTTAACCTCTTTTGTTCAGGATGTTCTGATCCAGAAGATGTTTGAAAGTTTTTATTTAATCTTTGCATCAATACTGTCAAGACTGATGGGAGATTGGGGATAGCAGGCAGGGGCTGGGAGCAGCTGCAGCCCCTTCTGTTTCTTGGAAACCAAATGGGTGAAATGAGGAATTTTCAGCCCAGTTGTGCTGGGAAAGCCAAATGTCTGTGCTGCCTTGCTGCTGTAATCTGTCAAGGCAGGGAATTTGTGATTCTAACTGACATAAATTCAGTGATGATGAATTTGGGTCTTTTGTTGTTCTGGCATAAAAGAAGGGATGAGATGAAAAGAGAGGGGGTGAGAACAGATTTTGCTTTGTTTACACAGTAAAATATATGGATTTAGGATTTATGCTTCCAATAACAGAGTGTTATGAGGGCACTTAAGGAGTTTTTTCCCCTAATATTTTTCGTGTTTGGTTTGTCTGGGCTGACGGCATCCAAATGACCAGATACTTTTAGTGGTCAGAACTGCTTCCAGATTGCTTTGTAAACTTTAATACCATCTGCTTACCATCTCTCAAAATGACGGAGAGAGGTGGATTGTTACATATTGCACGTATTTTCTGACGATCTTTGCTACTGAACCTTGCTCAGACCACCAGAGCAGTCTTACTGTATGAGGAATTCCCAGCTTTCATATTGTTTCATGAAACTGTACAAGTTGTATTGACTTAAATTTGCATTTCCTTGATCTCTCTGTGCTTGGCAGCCCTGTTGCTGAGGTACTGTCTGTTACCGCTTTTCCTTGTTAGTATCCAATGTTTCGTGTGTGCATTTGCTTCTTTTACAGCTGGTTTCCAGGGCGGTTTGATTTGTGACAACGGATATGTAGCCATTCAGAAATGGTATTTGAAGAGCTGGGAACATTACAGCGTGTAAATACATGTTTACTAGTGAGTCTGGTCAGCAGCGCTGTGGAAGGTTTATAGATCAGTTTTGTTAAGAGGATGCCATCTCATTGATCCCGTATGCAAGCAAAGTGAAGCTGTTTGAGTGTTGCTGGCTTTTGTATTTACAAAGTAGTTGCCTCATTTCATAATTACATGACAAAAGCCGTGACCAATAATTTTTATTTAATTCTACCATTCATCAGACCTTTGACATGCCATAAGGGAAACACAAAATCTAGCAGTATGAAATTGCATCTCTAATGAAATATATTGAAAGGTAGTCCTGCCGTTGATGCTATTTTAACATTTTTTAACATACATTAATTAATCAAACAGCAGATGTATCTAACCAGCATTACTGTAGGACTTCATCTCAAATATAAAGTATTGTATTAAAGAAGTGTGGTAGTAGTCAACATCATCACTGCTGTCATCTTGAGTGCCCTCACTACTAACTTCTTAGGATACATTATAATATTAACCTTAGAATGATGAAATCTTCAATTTTAGAATGTTATGGGATTATACTGTAGTTGTTGCCCACCTCCATAGTAACCTATTAAAGAAATCTTCATAATGCTGCTTTACTCTTTGTTTCTGCTTCCACCACTCTGGTTATGTCTTTACCGCTTGGCAACCGTCTTTCTGAATCATGGTTGGCATTGACAAAATATAGATGGCTCATAATGTCCACGACCACTAGCCATTGCATCAGGTTTTGGATAGGAAGCAGTCTTTTCCAATCACAAGATGAGTGTTTGCACCTGATTCTTTGATCTGACCTTCACTTAGGAGCTTCTTTAGTTAGTTTAGATTCCTGCGTGCAGAATATGATTTTTTTTTCCTGTGCTTTCAGCCATCTGAGTTCCAGAAAGGTGGATTTATAGGAAATTTAGCTCAGGAACTGGTTGGTTGAAACCTGTCCTAACAGAGAGCCTTTTGACCCTTTTTTGTCAGTTTGGATGACACCTGTAAAATTAGATTTCAGATACTTTTGCTTTTTTTTTTTTCCCTGTTGTCAATAGGACAAAGCTTGCTTTGTGGTTTGGTCTTGAGGATTAAATGTTTAGATTTTGGTGCTGGCAAATATTATGAGTATGTACTTTATTTTGCAATACTTTACCTTTTGAAGACAGGATTAAAACAGCATTTAGAATTTCTAGTCCAATATTTATCCATTAGGCACCTTAATCAAACATATAACACAAGAGATCAATAGATTTTTGCTTCAGGTTAACTCTGAGGTCAGTGTATGCAAGAAACCAGGAATAAAAATTATTTCATTACCAAGGAAAATCAGTTAACTTATAAATTTTTAATGAAAGGCCATTAATAAAGCTACAGATCAAATTTTATATCCTCTACACTCACTACTGTGAAACTTTTTACAGTCCATAAATTTACTTAAGCGGTATTTAAAATGTGTCAGGGTTGGGTTTTTTTCAGTAAGAAAACAAGTGCAGGCACATTTTTCCTCCTACAGATCTTCTGCTCAGCAAGATGAGTGTTTGATTGAAACATATTGTCTGTTCTGTGTGCATAATATAAGCTATGCAGAATCTTTTGGTCAGGATCTTGCCAAAAGGCTACCCAGAAGTATGTTTTAACCATGTGTCTTAGTTTTATTGTTTGAACTTGTAATATGCAGCTTTTGTCAGGTTCTGCTGAGGTAGGATAATTTTCCATACAGCTCATCTTTCTGGTTGAAGAGATTTGATTATTGTAGTACTTTGGTTGTGAACAGAAAAAATCATCAAGCAGAATATCAGTGCAGAATGCAGTCACCTCGTGCATGATAGCAGCCCTCAAATAGGTTGGGCTTTTCAAAAAGTACTTGTTTCTGCTCAGTTTTGTTGCCTTGATCTGAGTTTTTCACAGCTTTGGTCTTGATTGTAGAAGCCATCTATCCATGGTTATTTGGCATGTCCAAAATTACTTTTTCTACTACTTCTTGTCTGTTGTGATGACAGGTTGTCCTACAGCAAGATCTTCAGCTCTGAAACTTTCCTGGTTGCTCTTGACAAAGCAATGTCAGCCTTTTAATTAGGATGTGGTATCAGATCAGTTTTTGTCCTCAAGTGTTTACTTGGAAAAAATTGACAAAGTCGGGTGGGACAGTTTATTTGAAGGAGCTCCCTCCTTATCTATTGTCTTTTTTGAAAGACTTAAAGGTCTCTTAATTTGGGGCTGAACTGCATTAATGTGCCAGGTGAATAACTAAGCTGAATTAACAGCAAGAGGTCGGGATCCTGGTACCAAAGCTAGGGTTGGCATTATGTGGAGGGTGAGAGAGGTGTACAGTAACCACCAGGAATGAGATTTATATGGTTAGAAACAGTTCTTCTCCTCTCTGATGAACTTGCCAACCCAATAGTTGGGTTGTGGGTTTTATTGGTTACTTTTTTAAAACGCCAATAAAACAAGGCAAATGCTTTTGGTTCTAAGTTGTGAGGAATATTGCTTGCACTTAAAGTATTTTTTAATTAAAAAACAGTTTAGTGTTCAGGCTAATGCCTGCATAGGTGGGGAGGGCCAGGGGCCAGGTCCACTATGTAATATTTTTATTAATAATTTTTAAAAAGAGATAATCGACCTAAAAGCAGTTATTTGAAGGAAACCACTGCTAGCAGATAGCTGACTTCTGTGCTCCGTTGCAGCTGCACTCTGAGTGTTACCCTGGAGCAGGCGATCATTCTGGCTCGGAGCCATGGGCTACCTCCTCGCTATATCATGCAAGCTACAGATGTCATGCGCAAGCAGGTAAGATGTTGGCTACAGGGAAGATGTTGGCTGTAGGTAAGAACCTGGTATTTCCTAACAAGACATGTTATCATCAGACAATAATAACTTGACCATTGTCTTTTAAACTCCACCTTAATGTTGTGTAATGTCTGCGTGAGTTTTCTTAGTTTGAGTATTTTGTTGGGTTTTTTTAAATTTATTTTTTTTAATTCTCTTCCTGAAAGGGTTGGTTTCCTTTAAAATAATGGTACAGGCTGTTTTTAGACAGATGCCTGCTTTCTTTGTATGGGTAAGTGGATCATAATTTTTACAGGATTCTGATTTTACCCAGTGATTTTTGTATGGTAACTGCTGTGGTATTGCCTTACATCAGAATAGTCTGTTGAGTAAGACAATCTTTATTTTAATCTATATTATCCATTAAATTAACTTAAGATTGTTAACTACTGTTAATAAAAAGTGACTCATGTACTGAATGAAGGAGAAGTGTAGGAAGGAAGAGGAGAAAGACAGACCTTGGTTCTTACATTCCAGGCAGGATTCCTGAGGACAATGTGCTTATTTCAAAAGTGTTTTTCGGTCTTGGTCATAATAGAATACTAGGATTTAGAGGCTGTTGTGAACAGATAACCACCTCAACATGAACACTTAGTGCTAAGGTATGACAAAAAATGCTGGATTTAAAGGCAATATCAACGGAAAATGGGGGATATACTTCACTGTATTGGCACGTTTCCTATAATATCTTGTTATCAGATAAATGCTTTCAAAAGGATGCTTGGAATCTTGGAAGTAGATCAAAGGAGGAGCACAAACGATCCAGTGGTTGTTAGGCAAGGCTTATGAAGTGAAGATTAAAGACCTCAACCTATTCAGCTGATCAAAGAGAGGTTGAGTGGGAGCTTAATCATTCTGTGCATATGAAACATATATCCCAGCCTGTGGTAGCTTTCAACCTTATGACAAAAGCATAAAGAAGATACAGGATGCACTCAATCTTGAAGTGAAAAAAAGGTAATTAAATATTGGAAGAATTAATCACAGATAAGAGGAGATTCATCATTTCTGGTTTTTAATTTGCATCTAATTTTATTATTTTCATTAATTCTGCTACATATTCTGTGCAGCAATCACAGTTTAGTTATGAAAATGATTAAACTGCTGTACTTTACTTCTAACTTGCCATAGACAAAAATACACATATGCTAGATCAAACCTTTAGTCTGTTAAAGCAGTTCGTATGCTAGATCAAACCTTTAGTCTGTTAAAGCAGTTCGTATGCTAGATCAAACCTTTAGTCTATTAAAGCAGTTCTGTAGATATTCTCAAGCCATAGATTGCAATCAGTTATATGTAAGTGCTGCAGCCTAACGTGGATACATTAATTACTCTCATTCCTTTTCATATCGGACTTTCACTTTATTTGGTGCATTAATTAAGTTTATGTGGTGAATAAATACCCTCAAGATTCTTGAATCAGATCATATAGGTCCACTCAGGAATTACAGCTTTAACTTGATTTGAAAAGAAAGCTACTGCTGTATAAAGATAAGACTTTATGAATAGATTGGTGTGTCTGCCTCTGAAGTTCTAGAAAAAGGCAGATCTGTGTATTGTGCAGTCAAATAACGTGGATATAGAGTTTTCCATATGCCTGCTTGTAGGATGTGTTCTGTCAAAGGGCACATTTTTAATGTACAGTTCTAGACCCTCTTCAAAAATGATGATTCATTTGTGGATCTTCTGCAGTTTATTAAATGAAAATGAAAGTGACTCGCGTGGTTTGAGCAGCTGTAACTGTGCTTGCTCAAATAGAGATGTAGAAAGGCTGCAGTGGGGCTACATTCTCTGAAGTAAAACAGCAGGTGATCAATAGTGATCAATACCACCCACAGACACTGCAAAGAAGTCTGCTAGTATATCAAGCCAGACTTTTTTCACAGATTTTTCCTCTTGCAGGAAACGACTGCAGCATTTAATAGAGTAATAATCTTTTGTTGTAATTTTAAATCAGTCTCGGAGATCTGTAGTAGAAATATAACCCTCCATTAAATTCTAAATGTTTTGGAGTAATTTCAGCAGCACACTCTGGTATTTTCTAGAAACCTGTTCTGGATTTAATGTTTAAATTACCTGTAGGATTAAACTGCATAATGCAGGCCATAAACCTTGTGGGAGGGGGTGGGGACGACACATGCGATGAGGGGGGAGAAAAAGCTAACCTTCTCAGAGTGTGTTGCAGAACATTTAGCTGAGGGCAATACATTTATCTTTTACTTGGCTAAATATAAAATATCCCAACCGAAGGAAATCTTTGTTAGTCCATTTACACCCTGAATCTTTTGTGGAATAAAGAGATCAGCCAGAGGGAGGTGCAAATAAAAGGACATCTGTTCCATCGGTTATTCTGGAGAAGCCAGCAAGGTTACCTCCTAACAGCATCAGCTTTCCACAAGGGGAAATTGTCTCCACTCGGAGCTGATAGCTCTTCAGCTTGGGGCACCAGTGCTGAATAACTGGAGACAACTGAGTGAGTGGATGACCTCAGGAAGTGGGTTCTGTTCTTTTAAATTGAACGCGATTGTGATCATGTTTAACAAGACTGATAATAGCCCCGACTGTACTGCTGGAATGGTTTTCAAAGTAATTACCCTGTCAGTTATGATTAGGTATTGGCAAGCACCTGTTCTGCAAGAACAATGGAAAAGAGACCAACTTGTGAGAGCTGGCGTGAACTTGGGTCTGCGGGATGGTTGTAGTTACGTGGTTTCTGGTTTTCATCTGCTAATCCAGTCTAGACTGATTTTTAAAATAAAACTTTTGACTAGATATCTAAACTGTCCTTCAGTAACTGTATTTGCTTGCATGTGTTTGTTTATGCAAATGTCTGTACCCACAAAATACTATGTAAGGCATCGTGACAGGAGAGTGTCTTCAGGATGCAGCAAAGTGTGGATAGGACAGAGGCCTGGGAAGGGAGCTGCAGTATTGCACAGGGCTCTGAGGAAGAAGGGTAACTATAAAGCTGAAACAGAAAAGTCTAGGAGAGAATTTGTGTTGTCTTTTAAGTGAGTAATCATTTTTCCATGCCTTTTCATGAGTATAATAACAGCACTGCATTTTGAATAATTCTCATAAGAATTGTACTGATTTAGAGCTCTTTGAGCTGGGCATAAAGAGAATCTGTTTTCTTTATGTGACTGGTTCTTGCTATCCTTAAATTAGTGTGTAGCTTGAAAATAAACCTATCATTTTTTTCTCATGACAATGAGAATACTAGTTCATATATAAGAGCCTAGATTGATGGTGGTGTCTCCTCAGAGCTGCCAGCATTTTTCACCACTGCTTTGGCAGTACTGGTATGCGGAGGGAAGCATTCTGGAGCCGTGCAGCACAACTACCCCATGTGCCTACGTGAGACAAACAGTGTCAATATTGACATTGCAGTAGCTTTAAGAATAATATCGGTGAAGTATATATTAACAGTATATTGAAATAGAAATGGTGTAATGGTGCTCAGTGGAGACAATGAGATGTCACATAGCAAGTTGCTAGTAATTCTTGGGGGGGTTTTCCTCCAAAGAAATAAGAATCTGGAGGTTGTAAGGTCTAATTTGTTCTCCTGCTAAACAATACATTACATGGTTGTATAAAAGCATTTGATTTATTATGTGAGCATGATACTAAAATTAATTTGTCTAGTGAGTGATGCAAGTAAAAATAGCCTGGTTTTGTTCTCAGAGGTAGTCACAGCACTGACGTTCAGGATCTACATGTGATTATTTTAGGTAGTTTTCCCATGTACATGCATATTCAGGCTCTCATTTATGTTAATCATACAGTAGTCTGTCTTGGTGGGGGTTTCTTTACTACAATAAAGTTTTAGAAAGTGGCCCTGAGGCAAGGACACTGAAGGTGATGAAGGTCTGGACTCAATGTGCCTAACTTTGTAACTGGATCTCAGCTTTCCTTATGCAATTCCTGACAGATACTTGTCATATTTGTTCTTAAGCTTCCAGTAGTGGAGACTCCTGCAGAGTGCTTCCCAAGTACTTTGTTCCAGAGTTTTCTTAACCTTTTCATTAGGATGTTTTACTCAGTGCCTCATTTGAGTCTGGTTTTTGTCCTTCTTTTTTTTTTCCCTTCGGTTTGTCTCCAGTGTTCTGTCCAGTATGCTGTAGACTTAGACATCAGATTTCACTCCCTTCTTCCTTTATGAAAGTAGACTTTTAGTATTTTGAACGTTTCCAGTGATGGGGCATCAATAACTTCTCTGGACAACCTGTTCCAGTGTTTCACCACCCTCATCATAAAAGAGACCCTTATATTTAGTTTGAATCCTACCTTCTTTTGGCTTAAAATCATTACCGCTTGTCCTTGTTGCTACAGGCCCTACTAAAATGTCTGTCACAACTTGATTTCCCTGATAAACCATCACTTTTGAAGATAGAAGAACATAATTTTATCTGTTCTTTCTTTTTTTGGTTGTATTTTCTTACCTAATCATTCTCCCTGTTCTCCTTGGAACTCTTTTCAAGTTCTTATTAAACAGGGACCTTACAGGACTTCATGATTGAGCAATAAAATGGCAGATGAAATCAGTGTAGATAACTGAAGTGATGAACAAAGAGGAAAATAAGTACACATTCACTGTAACTGACTATGAGGTTGCCATTACAGCTCATGTTCAGGACCTCATGATCCAATAGAAAACTCAGTTCTCAGTAAAGCAAATCAGAAGTTATAATGGTTTATGCAAGAATAGACAACAAAGTAGAAATCACGTAGCCATAAGCCTTCATTTAGAACTATCTGATGTTCTGAAGCCTTTCCATAAAGACATAATGTAATGGAGAAGGTTCAGAGAGGGTCAGTAAAAAATGACTAGTGGTTGGGAGTGGTTTATAGACAGGACAGGCAGACAGACAACATAATCTAGGATTGTTTAGCTTGAAGTGATTTGATAGATGTGGCAAGGATAGGGACTGATCACTGTCCTCACCAGTGCAGAACTGGCAGCTTCGTACCAGGTGAAGACTGGTTCTTCACTCAGCAAGCTAAGATTGTACCTGGATAGTTATTTCTGGGCTCAGGATGACAGGGGAAAGAAGAGAACCACTGAAATCGATCAAATGCATACTCGCATAGGAACAGAGGAAGTATTGAGTGACTAATGATTGAATTCTGGAGGAGTTTCTGGGGAAAGACATATGTTTGTTGTGGTCTGTAGTCATGTTTCTTGCAACTATCTGAGACAAGCTCACTAAGCTAGATGTAAAATCACTTGTGTAAATTCTACCTACAGTTTGGTAGGTACTCCAGTTATTTTCTCTAACAGAAATGTAAGGGCACAGTATTTTTTTTTGTTGCACATGTAGATTTACTTGAACCCTAAGAACTTACCTGTGTGTAACCAGCTAGCTTTTTTCATCCATGATTGGAGCTCACAACAGTGAAGTAATACCTTCTCAATTAACTGCGTACTGGATTTCAGTCAGATGCAAGGTCTAGTCTTACTCTACCTATTGAATCAATGTTTATACCTCATTTTTACATCCTTTGCAGCTGCCATTGCAGCTCTGCTTGGATTGTAAATTAGTTTTCATGTTTCACATCAACCTAAGGTCTCATTGTAAGAATTCTGTGATTGTGTATTTTTGTTCTGTTTTATTTTGTCCTGAATTTAGGTAGCACACAAGGACAAATAAAGGGAGAGTCAGTATGGCAGTGACAAAACAAGTAATTTCCATCTCCTTTAAAATGTGAGAAAACATAAAGAGACTGTAAATCTAACAGATATGCTTCTTTGTGATTAGTAGTTTCCATTAATAAAACTGCACTAGACCTCATAATTTGAAAACAAATTTTACTGAGTTCTTTCATATGTCTTAAGCTAGTTTGTTTGCAGAGAGTCTGCATTTTTCACTCTCAGGGTAACATTGTGCATGTTTTATCAACTTCCTCCTTACTGGATGAGTCAGTGAGACAAATGTACTTTCAGTATTGCTTTTCAAAGGATCAGTTGAGGTACAGAGAGACCAGCTTTTCTAGTTGAGCCTGCTTTAAACAAGGATGTGGACTAAGCAATATTGGGAGGTCAGATTTTCTTTTTTTTTTTTGTGACTCATCTGTGATTTTTCCAGAATTTTTCTAATCCTGATTTAGTGCCTCAAGTTAGGTCATTTTTCTAGATGTAACTAGGAAGTTCTTCATGGGAAATAATCTGTAAAATATTTGTTTGTTCTGAAGTTCATGGCAAATAAGTGACATTTCAGAAGAGGACTTTATTTTCCAAGCCCTTTCTACAAAGAATTGTGACAGATATCAAACAAGTGGAAGCAAGTTGTGTTTTAAATCTTGAATGGTTGTTTTGTTATGTAGTCTTTTATGTTAGTAAGATATATATTTATGCGCTTATTTAATGACAATTGGGAAGATTTTGTCTCTTTTCTGTATATTTCTCTAAGTTGAGAATTTATGAACTGTTTTAACTTGTTCCTCACCTTGAGAGGAGAGTTGTTTTGGGGTATGGAGCGTATGTATTAATTAATTATAATCAATATTTATGTTAATCTAAAAGTGTAGAAAACTTTCTAACTTGTGTTGGAAGAAATGAGGCTATATTTGATTTGGTTTTGTTTGTTTGTTTGTTTGTTTGACAGGGTGCGAGAGTACAAAACACAGCCAAGAATTTAGGAGTGAGGGATCGAACACCTCAGTCTGTCCCAAGGTAACTGACTGTTTGTATCCTTGACTGTGATTTTTGTCAAGTTTGTGCCAAAATGTGTCCTAGCTGCTAAAAGCTAACAATAAACATTGACTTATAGTGCACTAACTGGTAAGATTTGGCTTTTTAATGTACATAAAATCAGTGATGTTCTTAGCCGTATGCTTTTATTTAATCAGTTGCCAAAAATGTAGCACTTTAAAATGAGCCCATTTTTGAAAAATTAAGCCTAGTTCATGTTAATTACGAAAACACCAGAGTAAGTCCTTCATCACTTGTGATGTTTAGTGGTTTTGGGGAAATACTCATAACTAAATCCATAACCCCATTTTAATGAAATGATACTGTGCTGCAGTATCTCAGGCAAATCATGTTCTAGTTGCTTTTAGAGATGATGTAGCCTTTCTTCGTCTCTTTCTGAAACATCCATTAGAGTGAAGAATGCGGCTGTTCTATATTTATCCAGCTTTTTAATACTGTGATGGATTGGAGGTACCTGAAATGTTTCTTAACAAGCACAATACTTAGAAATGAAAGAAACCAAACAACAGTGTTCTTAATTTTATCTGAAACTGGTTTCATAAATCGAACTCTAACATAAACTTTTTTTTACCAATTTAAAACATAATGAGTTTTGTTGACTAACAATAACAAATTGAATGAGGTAAACAGATACGTGGAATACATAACAGACCCACTCAGGTGTTCAGATTTCAGTAAGGAAACAGTGAATTGGTAACACCTGATAGAGGTAGCCGTGTGAATGAGCACATAGTGCTACCCATAACCTCGCAGAAACACCATCTTCTGGGTTCTGATCACTGATATAAAGGAACTTTTTCTTATGCAGTTTTCTCATTTGTAATGAATCATTGCACATTGTTCCATGGCTGTGCTTGATCTGCTTCTAGAAAAGGAGTGTACCTTAAGTGTACAAGGTATGAGTAAATCTGAGTAGTAGCTGCTGTTGAGTTGCTGATTTGCAGCACTTGTTGGGGCATATATGCATCTTGCATGCCCCATAAAGTAGATCAAATAAGATCCAACAAAAGTACTGATTCTAGAGTAAACCCATCAACGATAACATTTCTGCCCTTGCCAGTGGATAAAGGCATCCCTTCTCACAGTAATGATGATTCTAGAGGCAATCCAGGAACAAAATTGCCTGGACAACTCCCTTGCATTGTGGGAATGTAACACCTCATTACAGTAAAAGCTTTTCATATTTCGAATGGTATAGTTTGGGCCTTCAATGGACTCCTCCTTCATGACATAATTCTAGAGACAGCCAAAGAATTGTTGGAAACCAAACTTTTCCCACCTCTGAATGACAGAACAGGTATCTAGATTCAGTTCTTAAAAAGGAAACCTTAGCCACGAGACATTTTTTGGCTTTGCATCAGTTGAGAAAAGATTGCCTCTTCCCAGTTGACACTCCCACAACACAGCAATGAAAAGCCAAAGAAAATCTATGAGATAGCTCCTAGAACATAGAATAGATCCAGCAGGCCTGCCAGTCAGCAGTAACAGCAGTGGCACACACTTATTGACCCCAGTGTTTGGGGCATTTGGTGTACCATTAGAGAGGTAAGTCACGTAGGTCATAATAGTCATCAGCAGGAGTGGTACTTCTGATGTATAAGTAAATGATACTGTGGGTTCTTTGCCTTGAAAGTTAATTTCACCATTACATCTGGTTCCATTTAACATCACTTGACAGTGTTCTCAGCTCTCTGCAGTTGCCAGAGTTTTCTGTCCTTCTGCAGCTGATCTGTTTGTGCTGTCTCAAAAAGTTGTTCCATATACATTGACCCAGAACAGGCTGTTTCTGCTCTGTACTGTCTCCAACCACTATAGCTCCTTAGGGATTTAGGTAGCCTTGTTGTTAGTTTACTTCAGATTTCCCTACATCGCTAGGTCAGAAGACAAGCAATCTTAATGGTTAGCATTTTAACCTGGAGAACACACAGACCTTCATGCTCGGAGCTGAGCTCCTCTGCACACTGTTCCACGGAAATGAGGTTTTGCTAAAACAGCGCCAAGAACGAATGCCACTGCAATTACTTAGCTGAGATTCTGACATTAATTCTATTTGTCTTACGCCAGCTTTGAATATTACTGCTTTATTATACCAGCAGAATCAAATAACTCTCAGACCCCCTGTTTATTTTTCTCTGCATACTTGTCTGTATAAATACCTTCCTCTGTCATCAGTACACAAATATGCGATGTATGTGTATTGGCTTATATGTTGCTCCTAACAAACACCGTGGTGTCTGCACAGCGTGACCTTAAACGATCATGTTTCTGAATCTGCCAGGTGACAATCTGGAAGAGCCCAATGATCTTCAGAGCACATTATGGTGGAGGTTTGAAGGCAGATTTACGATTGCTGTTTGGCTGACAGAGCTGATGCTCCCTCTTCTTACCAACCAGACACACAATATTGCTTAATAATCTCACTTCCAGTGATATTCAGAGAAAAAATATTTAGTCCACAGCTATTAGGTGCTGTAAGTGTCCCATGGGTTTTACCTCCTAAGGGAATTGAAATTGAGGAACAGCTACTATCCTGCCCTACTCATGCGTAGCCACAGGATGGTTTTTGTGACAAGGTGTACTAGATGTTGAAGAAGGTTTCAGTACTCATGGGGTAGCCACACGCACTGTGCCTCACATAATTTCAGCAGCAGGGTGTCATGCCAAGAAGGCACCGGTCCATTGATCTTGAATTGTCTATGGAGTCGAGCCACATGTACAGATTTTTGTTTTCTGTCTTGATTTATAGTGTGATTTTGGAATTTATGGTTAGTCATATAAGTTAATGTGATGTTTAGCTGACAGATTTTCAAAATGTACTTGGAAAACTTAGATAACCTAAGCACCTTAAATATTCCTAGCCCCCAAGTCATTGGATGATTCACCACCCTGCCTGTAGCCAGATCTACCTAGCCTGCTATTTCATTGCTTTAGTATTTCACTATCAGAGATTCTTCATTTTAAGTATTAATGCACATGCTGTGTCACTGTCTCTTCATTTTTGGCTTCTGATGCTTTTTCTCCTTCCCATGCCATACTCAGTCTCTTCTCTGAGACCGAGAGTCTCTGAGAGTCCTTCAACGATACACTTTCCCTGAGGAAAATATGTGATCTCCAAATGAGATCATGTCTGTTGCTGGTTCTAATTGCTGCAGTTGCAGGGGAGGTACTGTAAGCTGGGCGTGCAGAACAGAGCGCCCCATGTCAGAACAATGGCCATTTATTTTCAGTATTCCTAATACTAGAGTAAAGTTTCAAATACTTTCTAATAACCACATCTGTGCCAAAGAGTTTAATAGGAATTCAGAAACCTTTATAAATGGAGTGGCTATTTCAGTCTGTGCTGAGGTTGTCATTTGATACAGATCTTACTGCACTTGACTTCGTGTATCTAGAAACATGGGGGAGGGAGTTTGAAATCTTCATGCTGGCACGTCACGTCTGACATCTGTCTTAAGTTCTTCAAACAGCATCGGCGTTATAGGGAGCTGCATTTGAGTGAGGGCTGACTGTGTCAAAACCAAAATGGAGGCAAGGTATTCACCAGGCAGCTTTTCCAGTTTGGAAATTCAGAGTGATGCCTGGTAGTTGGATGAGTGGGGATGTAGCTTTCTCCAGGATGGGGGCTTCAGTGCGGAAATATGAAAGCTTGACTAAACTGGGATGTCTTTATTAGATTCCGTATAGACGTGTATTTCAGTGATACCAGTTTCAGTGTGAACATTCATACTCATGAATTAGATTTCACTGGATTTATGTCAATGCTGCTAACCTGAATTCAGTGCATCTTGTTTTGCAGTTTGTCATATACTTAGATATACCTGTTTTAATAATGACCAAGCTATCAGCATAATGATTGCTCCCGTGTTTGTCGTTGTCAGGTTATACAAGCTGTGCCAGCCACCACCACCTGTTGGAGAAGAATGAGACCTGCTCCAGAAAATAATCCAGTAGTGGCCTTTAGGATACTGGGACTATATGATGAAAATCTAACTGCACTACAACAGCACGTGCCTGGGGCTTCAATATATAACCCCCTCCCCCCCGCCCTTGACTCAGGATAAAGAAAGAAATACCCTAAATATTCTCTATTGGAATTGGAAAATGACTTCTGAAAAGCATTTCTGGAATTATGCACTCCGGCCTCACTCTAGTACAACAGGAATCTCCCTTGAGAATTTTACACTGGAATCAGATTCATTTGATGTGTCTTGTTCAGCCACACGATAGGTATAGCCAGCAGCTTGAAAACAAGTGTCTTGTTCAGAGAGAATGACTTGGCTTTTACCCTATACAGAAAGCGATCTCGTGGAAGGAATAAAAGCCTTGATAAGCCAGGCTTGATAATGAGTGCCCACTTCACATGGGGCCCTTTGCACTGATAATCCCTTTTCTCCTGATGCTGTCATAATTTCTCAGAACAGTGATGTTGTGTGTTCAGTGATGTAATGTGAGGTTTGCGGGTGGAAAAACTCACCTCGGGATTGTGCCTGATGGCTGCAGGCAGGCCGCTGCTCGCAGCACGTGCTTGCGATCGGCTGGCCTAGCCATGTCTGAAGCAGCCTGTTCTCATGCTCTTTTAGCAGGTATACCTGTATGGTGCACGAGGTGAAGTTTTGCCCTTTTTCAGTTGCTGTTAGAATGAAGAAGAAGGACAAGCCTGATCTTCATCCCTAGTTAGACCAAATTTCAGACTAACGGCTGCCTCACGTTATTGCATCTCTGCATTTCAGAGTTTTCCAGAGTTCTGTGTATTCTAGTACTGCACTGTACTGGCAGATCTGCTTAAGTGAGGACGAGGCAGAGTTGTTATACTTAACTGGAAATGTCCATGGTTTATGTTGAAGCATAGTTTGGGGGTTTGCTGTTTCATTTCCCATGTTTTGTTGGAATTGTTTTGCGTAGCATTTTTGTTCTTTGGAGTGGTAATTGTTACAGATGCATTTTGAAAATTGTACTGAGTATATAAGAGGGCCAAGGGAAGATGCATCTGAGTTTGGCTGTTCTTTTGGCCAAGGTATTTCCAGAGAAAATTCCCCCAATGCAGTTTCACATGTGACATATTACAACAAAAACTATGTTCTAAAACAGTTCTACTTGTAGTAGTAGCTTTGCATTCTATGAGAGTAGGACGTGTACCAGCTGAGTACAATTTACTGTTTGTACAAGAGCAGCCTATAGTTATGCTGTAGCAATCAAACCTCATGACGTAATTTTTGCATATTATCTAATTATTTATAAAATCTTTCACAAATATATTAATCCACAATGAAATATGTAAGAAGTTGAAACAAGCGGTACTCTTGCAAAGAGTACATAGGATATCTAGGGGACTTTTTACTTTTCTCCAAAGGAGGAATTAGAGCTCCTACCTTTTCCAGTATTCTTAGTGTTTTACAGACTTTAACTTTGCTAAGAAAATAAATATTTTTATATATCCACAGATATATATGTCCTCACATATATGTGAGTTTCACTACCTGTATATTTATGCAGCCATATCAATTACTGGTCCAATCTTAAATATAGAATATTTGCCTTAAACTGTGACAAAGACATGCAATAATGAACATTTCAATGACAGTTTCTCCTTTGGGCTTTGAAGTTTACGCTCTTTCATAGTTACTGGAAGCCATGGGGCTATAATCTTTTTGATTAATGAACAAAAAAAACCCCAAAATAAAAAGAAACCCTCCAAGTCTTACTCTTCAGAAACTTACTCTTTTTGTCAAGGATGACCTAATAGTTGTACGTAAGAACGAGTCACGCATGGAGCTGCTGGCCCTGTTTAATGTCACATAAGCTAGAGGACAAAGTCTGTTGCATGCACACACGTTATTGTAACTAGTCATCACCTTTTTTTTTTTTATTGCATGGAAAATGGTAGGAATGCAAATATGCCCAAATAGTCTCCCTGTATAATATGGTAATTGTCTCATTTATTTTATTGTGGAAGCATGGGGTTATAGACTCTTGCAAATACCGAGGGACAAATTCTTCAGCTATTGTTTGCATTGAAATCATCAAGTCTTGGTTTTATGTCTAATTTTTTCTTCTTTATTCTTCCCCCCACTTTAGAGGAAGTTAAAAACAACTTACTTAGTGTCCTGTACTGCAAACTAAAGTACCTGTTTAACCTTGTATCAGAGGGGCTGAAAAATTTAAGCCCTGGTTTTCTGCGATTACAGCTGGCATGTAAAGATAGGATTTCCAAGGGAGATTGGGCATAAATGTCCCACTGACTGCCCATAGAAAGTGGATGCCAAATATCTAAAAATTTCCTTCAAAAGCCAGCGTTTGCCTGAAACACTGCAACTTTCCAAAAGGCTTTCCTTGTCCCTCTGTTCTCAGAGCACACTGCAGAGTCTAACACATCTGGCTTCTGGTAACATTAGGTGGGCCTTTAAGAAGCCCATTCTGAAATGACAAATTTACATATGTTCATTATTGAAGGTATTTGTTTTGTTTGGGATATGTGGAGGATGTCTTTATTCCTTATGCAAGGTGCACTTGCAGAGTAAAAAAAAAAAAAAATCCATTCTCATCACACTGTTTATCCTCTCATAAATTTTTAGACTTACAGATGACAAGAAGAGATGACCAAGAGCGATGATTTACAAGAACTTTAGCACCCATAGCTTGTTAAATCTTTGCTTCCACAGCAACAGATTATGCAGCCTATTTTTGCGACGATGTGTTGTCCTGGTTTAGGAAAAGCATTCTCTGTGTAATTTTTACTTTTCCATCCAAGACAAGTGTAACTCTTCTGGGAATAGATTCAAGGATCTAGCGAAGCACATTCCCAAATGCTGACTACCATGGTTCAGTGGTAGTCTATGAGGGATGTACAGGAGATCTAATGGCTGGGAAGGGAGGGTTAAAGGCCAAGGAACAGCCAGGTTGCTGCAGGGTTCCTGCTTAGAGGAAACTTAGATGGTGCTTTTAAGGTAGAGCTGATGATGTTTGGCTTATTTTTGTAACCGTCATCTATGAATAATGGGATGCTAAACAGTCTTTAATGTATAAAATGAGAATTGATTCACTCTAGTTCCCCAAGTTATGGTATTTCATAACACTTAGTTTCTTTTTAGACTGTAAATGTAAATGAATGCAAAAATGTATGTATTCCAATTTCTCAATGTTAAACATTTCTATGGTTAGGGATGCACATTAACGTAAATATTCCTGCCATCAGCTGAACCAGCCAACCAATTTTATGTCCACTGAGAGAGTTGCAATCTGTAGTGGCTTTTTAGATTTTGCTGGATTTTAGCAAAAGCGTCAGGTTTTCGGGTTGGTTTTTATTTATTTGTTTGCATGCAGTCAGTAGTGGTCAGAGCTGCTCTTCTGCTGGTTTAGAGCCAAAACAATTAAACTTAACTTGAGGAGGATTTATTGTAATCATACTTAATTTCATTTCTTAGCATCCCCTAATGGAAAAAAAATGAACCAGTTTTATTGATCTGTTTTCACCCAGAGAAATTCACAACAAGGAAACAACAGTGCATTTTTGTTTTATTAATTGTCAGATGTAAAGTATATATATATATATATGTGTATTTAAGACAATTGCCTGAATGTGAGTACACACATCATGGTTAAGCATGATGCTCAAGAAAAGGAAAGCATCTTTCATCTATTTTCATTTAAACTGTGAAGTCAGTACCTCTGGTATATATACATACTGTTCTGTACTCTTCACAGTTACTTCATGGATTTGTCTGCCAGCATTTTACGCATCTTTTGCACCATTTTTGCTTAACATTAGGGAAAGAGGAGAGTTTCTGAAGCTAATACATTGCCTTATGTATTTTATCTCTGTACTTGTTGATAAATGCAGGTAGCGCTTTTCTGAATGTACTCCAGCAGTACACTGGCATTGGTAAATTGGATGCACAGTACAGACCTGTCTCAGGATATCTGGATTTTTCATCATTAGGTTTTGAAGATTCTGAACTTGTATTTTTGTATGCTGAGAGTTGTGTAAGGTTTGGTTGTTTGGGTTTTTTTATATATATACTGTATATATCAATCAAGTTTGCCTAAAGAAAATGTATTATTAGCAGTGTGTCCCTTTTCCTGCTAGAAGAGGTGGCTTTATGTTTTCTTGTTATGTGTGTATAAATGAATATACAGCATGCATGGTCATGTAGGTGTTAACACCAGAAAGAAATGTCAGATCGTCCAGTGGCCAGTCAGGTAGTAATTTTTTATGATGTTCTCCAGAAATAACGTCTTCATCCTAGAAATCCTGTAGGGATAGAGTGGAACACCTCCAGTAGTAGAAGTAACTTCTGCTTCAGTTTGAAAGTCCAGTAGTGTGTTCAAAGTTGCTGGGCCATTGCTGCAAATATTTAGATTTGGACTTCCACGGGAATATCCACAACGTTGTCTGTTTGTGTGGAGGTATGTGTGTCCTGTCTGTACCGTGCACCGGGTTTAAAAGACTAAGCAGCCTTACTAACTCCTTAATGCCCTGTATATAGTATACATATTTGGTTATACTCGGGTTACACTTCAAAAATGAATAATTTCTGCATTAAGTATTGCACACGTTTCTCAGACGAAAAATATGTCGTCTGTAACGTCTCATTAAGCACAAGAGAGCATTATTGCTTTGAAATGTTATGTATAAGTACAGCCATACACAGAATCTGTCAGTGAGCTTTTGTTTGAAAGCCGTCAAACTAGCAGCTCTGTGGGTAGTTGAGTTTGTTAGAAGTAACCTTTGGAATTTAATGTTAAATATCCTTGAAACATGGATTTAAATGACTTTTTCCTTTTTGTTTTTTCTTGTAAAGCGCCCGTGTAGCATACTTTGAATCAGTGGCTATATTGATTATGGGTTGAACTAATACTATGTACTTTTAGATGTATGGTTTATTTTTTTAGTCTACATATTAAAGACTGGAATGGTAACAATGTATTACAAAACATCAGACAGCAATAAACCCCTTCATAATCTGGCTGCTGAAAAATCTCTTTATTTGTAAGCAAGAAATAAATTGGGGGGGAAGGGGCTTTTGGGGGTCTATAACTCTTTCAGTATGGCTGCCCAAGGAAATCTCCTGCAGGAGAACAGAAATTAAGCTTCCAGAAATAAACGGTTATAGTAAGACTCTCTACTTGAGAACCTGGGCCCAATCCAGGTGCACTGCTGACAATTAAAGTCTGTGGGCAGTGCGCAGTCATCCCTGGCTGTGGGCAGCTGTGTTTTGTGAAGGCTGGAAGAGGCTCAGGCATGAAAACCTCTTTCTGGTCTCCCAGTACCATTATTTCCCCACAAAGGTCCGAAACAATCCACTGTTTCTGGTGTTCCTTAGTTTGAGGTGCGAAATGGTCATCATCTGTTTACTGCTGTGTACGAAGATAATCATCTGACGAGCCTAATGTGGAGTATTGCACTCTCTGTGCTAAAAAAGCACCTCTAATTGACTGATCCTTTAGAGGGACAGAGAACTGGCTTCTAGCTGCTGTTGGGTTGGGATATCAGGGGTTTGAGGAGTTGCTTTGAATGTTTCTTTCATGGGACTGAAAGCTGATGAAATAGCAGACCTCACTGAGCAGTTGTCTCCATGTGAACAAACTTCTAATTTCTTGTTGTCAGCTGCTAAAAAGAAAATTAACTATCCTAGCCAAACCCAGGACATTTCTACATGGTGGTTGCAACCAAGACCAAGAGGAACAGTGGAGACAGGACGAAAAACAGCTACAATGGTTCTGTAAAATCCTTTTTGCTTTCCATCTTCTGCTGGCAGGGAGGAGGGTGAGGAGGAAAGCATTTCTGTATAACTCAACTTCAAAAGATAGATATTTTTCCTCTGTCCTAGGTATTGCTTTCTCCATAAGTTTGTTATGGAAGGGAACATGGAATTTTGAAGTAGAGAAGCAGAAATGACCAGATGATTTCAAACATAGCTAGCTTTTTTTCACCATCATAGTGAGGGCTGTTTTTTTCAGTGCTCCTCTTTTCTGTGGTCTTGATTGGCTACTGTGAATACATCAGAAACAAAGTCCAAAGGATTGTCTTCTTGATCAGTGTACACAGTGGGAATAAATAGTACTTTAAAACAACTTCTGAGAAATGTATCAGTTACACCAATGTAGCACTTGGGTGTCCAGTAATTTCTCATCTTTCACGAGAGGGTATTTCGTTATCATATGATTTGAAAGTCAAAATATCTGCAAAGGAACTTGCCACACGTACATGTCAGAGGTCATATGCAGCACACTGTGAGTCCATGATTCAAAAATGCTAATGTATCTTTGCCTCACATCAAAGGATGTGTCAGCTAATCTTTGAAAGTTAAGACACTTCCTTTTAAATGTTACTCATAAACATATTTTTACTATGTACTTGATAGATTTTTTTTTTTAATGGGTCATTATGTCATAGAGAAGTAGAGGACATGATGCTCATACTTTGCTTATACAGCTGAAGTAGAATTGCTAACAATTACTTCATTCTTGCTTGCAGAAATCCTAATTCTCTGAAACTGCTTTCCCAGGTAGTAGTTGATGTCTTTACTTCCACCCTCACTCCCCCTCATTTCTGTAAGTTTTCCTCTGTGGAGCTGCCAGGGTCCTGAGGGAACTAAAAAGCCCTAATTTCCCTAAGCATGTTCACCCTTGCACCCACTGGCCGTGGATCTGGGACAGCATTTCAGCTCAAGCCCAAGCAGCTTTTGCCTTGAGCCTCATCTCCTGCGTGAACCTTGAAACCTGTGTTTAGGGGTGGCTTAATCTCTAGTCCTATCTTCTGCTGTTTCTGACTGGACTTTCTGGATGGGCCGTGCCTATGATTAAGTATTTTGCCATGTCTCATCATCCCTGGACTGTCAGCAGATCCTGTTCTTGTCCAGGTCCTGGCAGGGGGAGGCCACCCAGCTGTGTTCATCCACAGGGACCAGCTTGTACTCCTTCAGGGAGAAGACCTGGTCTTACTGCACACTGAGGAACATCCAGTGCTGGTACAGTTTCTGCCATGTCCAAGATCCTACTGGTTTGCATTGTGTTAAAGCAGATTAATGTATTGGAGTGCTGTTGCAGGGGGAAAATGCCTATTTCCAAACACAAGATGGATTGGAGGCTTCTTCCACTGGTTTAAAATTTTGGACTAAGTGTAGTATCCAGAAATGCTCTATAGCCCTAATTTGCCAAAAAAAAAAAAAAAGGATGTGAAAATGCATCTCCAGAGCATGACAGGGGGAGATACTGGTTACTGAGAAGGAGTGCAAGATGAAGCAAGTGCTGCCCAGTGTCAGCACAGCAATGAGATGCTCTGAAGATGTTGAGCTCAGTTTTTCCAAGTGTTTACCACAGTTGGTATCAACCAACTGCATCCTCAAGTGTAAATTCTTACTATTTTGACTTACATCCAGAACATTTTTTTAAAGCTCTAGGGTTTGTCCTTGTTGTTTAGATTTCTTTATCAGGGCTGGGGCGGGCCGGGGGGACGACTTTGACATCTGGAATAAATAATTGGTGGCTTTCCCTATGAAGCATAACAGCCTCTAAAAGTAGGAGGAAATTGTACTGGATATATTCTGGGACCATAATCAAATAAAAGGAACACCAATAGGTTTTGATTCTGCTTTCATTTAAATGAATAACCAAATTTTCATCGACTACAGAGAATGAATCCATAATACTGGGACTATTATGCCAGAACTGGACTAGATTGAATGCTCGTCAACGTGTTTAGTTTACCTAATTAATGAAACTATTCATGTCTCAAGACAGAAAGCTTGACTGGAAATGAGAAGCAGACCACATGTAATCAATGGGGTTTTGTCATCAGCCAGCCATACAGCAGGGCTAATCAAACCAATACAGGGCATGATTGCAAGCGAATGAACATCAGCACTGTGTTAACGAAAGTCAGCGCATCATCGTGGAAGCTAATGACAGAGTATCACTGAGATTAAGACAGAGATAAAGTCTGATTCTGATCAGTGCTCCTCACTCGTGCCACCAATGCTTTTCAAAATGCGTCGAGTGACAGTTGAATTAAAATTCAAGACAAAGTGAAGCTTGATTGAATGTTTAGCAACATGTTAGATGCTGTTCCAAGATGGGAGAACACGTAAAGTTTTTATATACCAAGAAGTTGGTAGGTGTTTGGAATTTTGACAGCACACCCTGAAAAATTGGTAGCTCGGGAAACATAGGGAAATAATTATAACCACGTGCCAATTTAAAAGGACATTTGTGGGCCTCTTACTGACAGAACAGACAGTGGGCTTTCCTTTCTGGACCACTTCCCATGACTTTGAGAGAAAGCATTAGTATTTGACACTGTAGTGAGGGGTTAAACTACGTTATCTGGCTACTCATCACACAACTGTCACAGGGAGAAATAATCTCTTTTAGCCTTAATCCTTATCTTTAAAGAAACACAAATTCAATACCTAATCATAGCTCCTAGATTTATTTATAATGTGAGAAATAATCAGTGTCTCTCTATAGTCCTCCAAAAAAAAAAAGTGTTCAATGGAATTTTAAAACATTTCCCTAACTTTGTGTTCTCTTTCATGAAATAAACTCATTTATCCATGCCTTTCAGCAGAACAGTAGAAGTCACATTGATGTTATGGGCCTGTTGTGCCTTCAACATATCTCTTGAAGGCCATGGTCTGTTTGGAGCTTCCTGCAGGAGCACTTGTCCCGATGGTGAGTAGTTGGGCAAAGGGGGGACTCTGAGAATGGAGGATGGACCAAAGTGTTTTCTGTTGAGATTGTGGTAAAAAAGCACGTTGTTGCCATTGGAACTTAGCTCTGATACAAATGCAACAAAAAATTCAGTTCAGTATAGTGAAAGTAGAATATGAGCCTGTCATGCTCTGTCATATATCTGATCGCTAGAAAAGCAGGAAAACAGATATTCTGTAGCAGTTAGAATAAAAGTGGGACAACCACTTATAACATGTTGGAATGGTAATAAAGTTTGAATGAAAGGGCAGAAAAAACGGTGGAAATCCCTGGATATCCTTAATATTAAAATTTGCTTTAGGCCACATTAGAATTCACATTGAAAAGACTGAGGATGTATCCCTCATTATAATGGGGATTTCAATAAAATGCAAAGGAGGTCAAAATTTTCTTCAAAGAAGTAGAAAAACTGATACAAACCGAGGAACTCATCCTACTGTTCTGCTCTCCAAGTCCTATTTCCCTGTTTCCAGGTACTCACAACCCCTGTGAATGTTCCTGAGAGGAGACACAAAGGCAAGACCAAGAAATAAACCAGTGTGGAAAATGGACTCTGCTCATGTTCAAAGGAAAGAAAATGACAGGTGCCAAAGAGTTTTCAAACATGCTGAGCCACAACCCTTTTCGGTTTGGTTCAGCATTGGTCTGATGTGCTTCATGGAGCTGGGCTGTTGGTGCAGTGCAGAGACAAGCTCTGCTGCATCACTGCAAAACTGTGATATGTGGAAGTAGATCTGCTTTGAAGAAGATGGGAGGGTGAAGTGGAGAAAATGTGATGCCCTTTCCTGTGAGATTTGCTGTTTGGGCCACATATAGGACTGTTCAAATATGCTGATGTGGGATGATTCTATGATTCTATGATTCTATGAAATAAGACTTTGTTTGTCAACTTGGATATAAACAGCCTAGTGAAAAATAATCTGCTACCTGCATCTTGAAGTGACAGTTGTGCAGCGTTTCAGCTACTGGATAGTAGCATGGACATGTGGGAGTACAGACCAGAGATGGTGTTGAGGTTCCTAACTTGCACTTTTGTTAGCCTGGTGCATCTTGTGTAGCTTCAGCAGGAGGAATAAAGAGCTGTTCCTCTTCTTACAGCCAGGTCACTGGTGTGCACTCTTGGCATAGGCATCTTCAACTGTTTTCAGGCAGAGGAGAGTACAGTCTTTAGTTTGGACAAAGCACTTTTGATTACCAGGCAAAAGCACTGGTAGTTACCAGGCAGAACCACTTTTTTCCCAAAAGTTATTCAGGGCTGGGTTATTAGAATATCTATAGAAATTCTGATACACAAACTCATACACCTATATTTAACTATCATCAAGGTATGGATCAAAGGTACTAATTCAGCTTTGGACTTGAATTCTGAAGTGCAACCTGGCTTCTATTCATTTAGTCACTGGTGTCAACAAATGCTAAGCATCTGAGTAGCTCAATCACTTCTGAGGACAGAACTAATTCTCCTGTTCCATTAGCCAGCTCTGATAATTTTACAATGAACACAGTTCTTCTGACTTGCAGAAAGCTAAGTCTTAAATATCTTTTACGAGACATTTGTGAGAACAGTTCTTAGTAATCAATGTCACCTAAGGATGATAGGTATTTGGACACATCATCATGAAGATACCCATCCACTCGTTAAGCTTTCTAAAGCCTAGTCCAAATTATTTCCATAATTAGGAAGTTAGGCATAATTAATTTCCATAATTAGTCAGTTAGGCATCAATACGCTTTTGAAAATCCCACCAGGCTATCATCTGCACCATTTGTAAAGAGAGAGCATTCAAAGTCTCATATAGATGCATGTAAAATGTAAGAGGAAGGGGGTAATGCAGTGTGATAAACTTCCTTCAGAACAGAAGTAGTGAAATACCAATTTCTCTAAATGATCTTTCATTTACGATTTTCCAGCCATTGCAGCAGAGTGCATTTTTTCACACTCACATGAAGTTCCAGTATTTAATATTGTCACAGCAACAGCCTTTCACTTGTAGTTCAATTCACTATGTATTTGTCTAATTTGGCTTGAGTCATTGCTGCGGAGACCTTTCCCCATAACTGCCAATCCCAGTGTATGGCAAGTTATATTTAAATCCTTCCTGGCAAAATGATCGGTTATTCAGAGATTCTGGCTTATATTCAGAGCTTCCTCTTCTCTAACCTCCTTTCCAAATGTCCTTGAATATATAAATGTCTCGGCTAACCACCTAATGACAGGCTTTCTGGCTGGCTCCCACCCACTGCGAACCTTATTACTCATGTTGTATTTGTACCACCACAGCTTCCCAGATCTCAGCTATCCAAAGTTATTTTCAAATTGTGCATAATCTGGAAGATCTGAACTCAAGTAAGAAGTCACTGTCTGGAGTGCATGGGATCTTTTCTGCTTCGACATCTGTAAAACACGAACAATGCTATTCCTTCAACCTTTAAGGTCTTTCTGTTTCTGTTCTCCCTCTATATAAAAAGCATGCAAACACTGCTTACAAGCATTTGGATCCAAGTTTCTGATGCTCTTAATGCCAACAAACCTTTAAAGATATAATGTTTACAATAGCAAAATTCCATAGTCAACTACTTGCCTGCTTGCCTACCTGCTTTGGGACATCCCCAAAACTATGCAAGTCTCTCTTGTTACCTAGTGAAGGATTTGACAGTGAGGTGGTATAGCCAGTTCATCCTCCAGCAGACAGGGAGTCCAGCCCACCTGTGTCTATTGCTTTCACTAGCAGTAAAGCACTCTACACTCTAACATCAAAGTGGAAGAGGAAGATCCGTGTCCTATGGACTTTCTGGAGAACTGATAACTTTTCAAAACCACCAACTGTGAGAGGGAGTGAGGCTTGCAGGAGCAGCTGAACCCTAATTATTTCACCACATAACTACAGATTATTCCTATAATAAGGGCTTGCATGGGCCAGACATGACAAGTCAGCCCCTTGTCACACTCTTCAGGCTAACGATTAGGATGGTATTTATTCTGAAGCTATCAAAAGAGAAGCTATGCAATTTGTGGAGTCTATAATTCTGCTGGTGATAATTAGCTCTGCTTTGCCCTCGATGTTCTAACAAATGGGTCGTTTGCAACAAATTATGTTCAGCAAAAATTCTGTATTCTGTCTACATAGTGAGCAAGATAAGTGAAGTTTTACATCAATGTATCAATTATTGAGTATCTTCTTTCTCTAAGCATACAGAACCGTCTTTTCTCAAGTGCCTCCGAATTACCTAACTCGGTGAGGCAGAGAGCAGCTGAGGAGGAGGGGGAGACAAGTAAGCAAGCTGGAAGGTGAGTGGACTCATTAGATACATTAGATAGAGACCTTGCCCAGTAACATTAATGGCAAAACCTCTTTTGGCCTCAGGTGCCTTTGGAGGAACCTTCATTTGAATGAGAAGATGAGAGAGCTCTCTTGCTTCTACAGATGGTCAGAATGGCAGTACAAAGCCTTTCCAAGCTGAAGTATCATGTTAGGTGGGGGCTGGAGGCTGGGGAGACACACAGAACTTTGTATATTCATTAAAAATACAGACTCTAATGTACATAGCATGGAGGAAAAACAACTATGGAAAAGTAGAGCAACAGCTTCATATTCCATATATTTGTAGATTTGAATAGGCTTTGGATTGTATTCAGGACGTGGTTTTTTTCCTTCACGAAATTTGCTCAGATAATGACATAATTTTATAGTCTTACTATGACTGGGCTAAATTGTATAAATTGTAATTTTGTAATCCTGCAAAAAACAGCACTGAGGCTTTAGCCATTGATATTGCTCAGAAGGTCTATTAACCATACACAGTTGATATGTATTTTGTGGTGTTAATGCTAAAGGGGTTTCTAGGAGCAGGATCACACCTATAGTCATAAGAGAAGAAAATGTGTTTTGGAATTTCTACCATTTTTTGTTGGTGATAAGTAAATTTTCAAAAGCCCTTGAGGATGCTTAATGTGCAGAAGCAGCAAGAAAGGTGTGGTAGAATCTCCTTTTGTAAAACTCAAGAAAACCCCAAAACCCCAAACCTTCTCCCTTAACACTTAGGTAGAAAATTCTGTTTGATTGGATTACAGTAAGCAGAATCAAATGAAGCAGCACAGAAATGAGAAGAAGAGGCAGTTTCTCTGTACTGAATGAAACTTTAATTCTAGAAAGAGGCAGGGCTGATTTAAAAACACATTTTTCCCACGGCAATTTCTGCAATACCAAATAGCTTTATCTCTACTGGACAAAAAATGAGGTTGAGGTTTTTTGGTGGTGTTGTGGTTTGTTTGGTTTGTTTTTTTGGTTTGTTTTTTTTTTTTTTTCTGTGATAGAGAATATATAAAGGCTCTCCTTAGGATAGCAGGGCTATTGACTAAAGAAAATAAAATTGTGTTACTAAATACCTGGGACAGAAATCCCTAAAACAGTATGTGGGACTGGCGTTGATCCTTTGGAGTGAATTCCTGTATTTTTTTGGAAGTATTTAAAATAGTCTATGTAGACATAATACAGAATTTTTGCTGAACGTATTTGGTTGCATGTCATTCCTCTTAGGAAAAAAACTGAAGACAATTTTTTTATTGTTGCCCATTATTTTCAAAATTCCCAACCATGTCTGCTCCTACAGATTCTACTCTCTGTAGGATGTTTCAAAGCTCAAACCTGAAGCTTAAATTAAAACAAACACAGGGATAAAATCTAATTATTGACATTCTCTATTTCAGTAGTTGCAAAAGGAAGTCATTCCAATGGAAGCAGCTGAGCTGTCACATCTCCTTATCCTTAGAGGGGTTTGCAGGGCACTAGCTTAAGTGTCTTGCTACCTATCTCAGAAAAAAACTCACTCAGGACTGGCATTTTATAAGCCATGGAAAAGTTGAAAAATCAGTGTGACTTGCCAATTGAGAAGATCTGTTAAGCTAAAACTGCAAGATGGAAACCACCTCAATTCTTCAAGCTTATCAGGCTCCAATCGGTAGTGTCTTCCTGAGGTGAACATTGTTTAATGGACACTAGAGGTTTGTTCTTTGCAGTAGAGACAGCTATGTGCATCTGAATTAGATTGGTGTTACTGCCTTTGGAAAGGAAAAAGAAAAGAGTCCATTTGGAGCCTCAATAGACTAGAAATTTGCTGGTCCAGTGGTTCCAGAGGCATAAACATCATTGTTTTACGCATTTGCCTCTCGTGAGGTTTGCAGTATAAATGTTAGCAAAGAAGTTTCTTTTTGGCTGCACTGAAACAGAGAAAAAGGGGGTATTTAGTTTAGGGGTATTTAGATGTGTTTGGCTGTGACTGACTCCATAACGCCTCAAGTAACACCAATTTTATTCCACCACTTTGAAATACCAGTGATGTCACTTCTCCAGAATGCCAAGGTGTTTCTTTTGGGTAGAAGTTATGATATGGAACTGAATCTGGATTGCAGCAGGGCCCATGGCCTCTGCCTGGATGCAAAAGTACTGTGCTTGCGTGTATAAACCAAGCACTGTATCAAAAGCTACTTAAACTTTGAGTAAAGAATAATAAGATTTAGGCCTCCGAATTCTTAAGTTACTTTTGAAAACGGGACATGCCAGCTGAGTTGGTGAGTCTCTGCAGGGCTGTATTTTAAGGAGTCTAGAGGAATTTATTATAAGCCTTTATGTTTAGCCCTGTAGCAAAAAGGCTTCCGAGGAAAGGCTTTATGTAGCATGATGGCCACAAATGTAAAACCAACACACAACTATTTGAGGAAGGTTTTTGTGGTGAAATGGGGCACTGTCAAGATCACATCTTGCCTCTGCGTTCTGCTCTGTATAATGTAAAAACCTTGTTGAACGCTCTTACTGTAAAGGCTTCTTTTTTTTTTTGGCGGGCAAGAGATAGAATGTTCTTGGATACTCCAGTATTTTGTTAGATTTGTGACACTGGGAAGACAAAGAAGATTTTGTACTTAAGCAAAATCTGCTGTCATTTGTAAGTTTCCTTTTCTAAAATATTTACATAGTGGTAGAAAAAAATCCAGTGCAAAGTGATACTTTTTTCTTAAGCAACTCTCTAGGCTCCTGAGGTCTTACAGGACAGCTGTGCGTGCTCATTATGACCAGATTTGCAGTACAGAGAAGTAGAATCCTCACTGATTTCACCAAGATCCCTGTGCGTTCGCTGCAGCAGACAGTGTCATCTCAGTGAAACACTGAACATGAAAAAATAAAGCTTATCAGATCATTGAGAGTTCTCAAAATTCAATTGGTAAAGGACGATTTTTTATAGGTAATGTAATTAGACTATTTTTAAAAAAAGAAGCGCAATTGAAGAATAAACCCAAATAAATCCAAATAAAGTTATCAAACAATCACAAAAACTCATTCTCTTGAAAAAAAAAATAGATTTTTCTAGAACAAACCTCAAGAAGCTATTGCATTGATTTCTATAGAGGAAGGCTCCATAGAGAACAGCATGTTGTGTAAAAAAAATCAGTACTTTTTAAAAGTATGTATGTATATACATACGTATTGCCAATCTTAGTTCCAAGCCTTCTACAAACCTTTCATGAAGTAAACTGCCACCTTATATGTTGGACATCAACAATGGGACAGAAGCATACTAGAAAGAAAGTTGGCTCTGTCAAACTTAAAATAAACAATGAAAATACTTTTGTAAAGTGTTTTGCTTTGGTTTGGATTTTGCTTTTTGTTTTTTAATAGCTCAGCATCTTCAAACTTTACTTGACTTCATATGATACTTAAGTGATGGGAGTCTTCAGAGAAGGCTTTGAAAACCTGTACTTTAAGTTTCATACCTGAAGCATTGATGCAAGTCTTATCTTCCAAGGAATGAGCCCACTCCAACCATGCTCACATCAGCTGCAAAACTAGAATACCAGTTTCTTAAGCAGCTGGTACATGAAGCAGTATAGAATATTGTGTGTTTCCAGAAATAAGAATTTTCATATATTCACTTTTCCAGGAACAAGTTGAGAAAAGGATAAGACTTCAGCTCCTGACACATTAATAATCAGGCTCAGGATTGTGAAATTCAGGATGTCCAAGCAGTGGGTAATGGAGATCATCCTGGAACATCCGGTCTGAATTACAGAAGGTATGGGCTTGCTATAGCACAGCAACTGGCCATGGAGGTAATGACTAGCAGAGGAGCTCTTTAAGGAACATGAGGGCAAGAGGTACCTTCCAGTATCTGAAGGGGCCTGCAGGAAATCTTGAGAGGGACTCTTTATCAGGGAGTGTAGTGATAGGACAAGGGGTAAGGGCTTTAAATGAAAAGAGAGTAGATTTAGATTAGATATAAGGAAAAAGATCTTCCCTGTGAGCGTGGTGAGGCACTGGAATAGGTTGCCCAGAGAAGCTGTGGATGCCCCATCCCTGAAAGTGTTCAAGACCAGGTTGGATGGGGCTTTGAGCAACCTGGTCTAGCCACACTTGTCCCGTCCCATGGCAAGGGGTTGGAACTAGATGATCTTTGTGGTCCCTTACAACCCAGGCTGTTCTGTGATTCCAGGTGAGGTGAGGGACATTAGAACAAGTGTAACAATATTTCATTTTGGAGAAGCCATCGCCCTCACATCTCACCTTGCTTACTTAGGGTTGACACTGGGGCCAATGCTATCTGACACGATCATTGATAGGCTAACCAATAGGATGGTTTTTATGGACTTCAGAAATAATGGAGACTATTTTGCCAAGAACATGATTACCCAATTATTACTATTGACTTGAATTGTGTGGTAGATGTGTCAGTGATTTCATTAAACTGTCAAATGAAAGGCAAAGAAAGATAAAGGTTGAACAATTCATCACTTTTGGGTAGAACTATTCAACAACAAAATACAGTAGAAAGGTGAATTATGGTTTGAAACTAACAGCACTTTTTCAATCCTTCTCATATAGCCCTGGACACCTGTATGGGAGTTAAGAGATTTCATTTTCTGTAGTAAAGGGACTTAGAAAAGTCACATGCCATCAAATAGCTGCCTATAGGAGTTATTTGAACCATGAATGTAACATGACTAGGAAGTCAGAACTTCTTTACCTTTTAACAAGTTTCAATCCCAGAACATAGCAAGAAAAGGTTTGTAATTAATCTTTAAGTTTTAAGGCCTGGATGTGAGATGGAGAACAGAATCCTAATATACAGCTTTAAAAGAAGATAATGTATATAAAAATATAAATATTTAAATACTATGGGTTTTCTTTCCACCGATATAAGTAGTGAATGGGGTTTCTCAGGGGAATGCAGAGATGGCAATCTGGATAAAATATAGCCTCCCCATGAGGGCTGGATGACTTTACTTCCTCCCTTTTTGGAATGGTCCTGGTTACTATTGAAAAATTAATAACAGAATACAGAGATAGAGGTGATAAAGAATACATGCTTTCATCCCTACAGTGTAGCAACCAGTGAGAGAACAACAATTCAATGTGATTTAGAGAGCCAAGAATCATTACAGGGAGAAAAATCAAAGAATAATCCTGCTTTCCTAGAACAAAACAGCCATTTTCTTAGCTGTCTGAATATGCTGTAGAAAACTGTACTTCTTTAAAAAAAAAATGTTGGTTTCTCTCGGCACACTTTTTCTCTTAAACCTTTTTAAGAGCTTTTTTTATTGACCAGAAAACACACTTTATTCTTCTTCTTCTTTTTTTTTTTTTTTTTTTTTAAACTAGAACTGAGTTTCATGGATGCTGAATGGTGATTCAAAGAGGATGGGGGTTTTTGTTCCCCCTCCATGTCCTTTGTGTGAGAGAGCTCAAATAATAGAGGAAAACCAACTGAACTTTCAATCCTAATGTGAAGAGCCGGAATAGGACAGGTGTGCAGTCTCTCACACAAATATATTTAGGAATATAGTTGACAAACATATGCCATGAGTGACACAGATGTAGCTGATTTTGTCTTTGGGCCAAAGAATGGCATAAAGGACTTACTGAAAACCTTTCTAGTGCTAGTTGTCAATGTTTTTATGACATTCCAGTGTGAACCTGAGCTTGCACTGACCCACAGACTGACAATGAAACACAGTCAGTGTTCGTTTTGTATCATATGTGCTTTTGCATATCTGCTGGCATCAACAGAAAAAGCTCTTTACTTTGAATGTTTAAAGTCCCATTTTGGAATTGATAGTATCTGGTAATTTAGAACAAACATAAAACTACTTCAAAAGCAACCATTACCATAAAATTTCTATTTTAGACTTGAGCGAAGTTGTTTTGTTTTACTTTTTGTTAATGTGAAGTTATGCAAAATAGTACTAAGCATGAAGATACCCACTTTCAGCTGCTATAAATAAGAATGGAGTTATTGAAATCAATTAAACCATTTATGCCTGTTCCAAAAAGTTATCTGATCATAAGCAATTTGCCACACAACTGTGTGTGCAGTATGGAAGAAAAATTACTGTCTGCAACTGCTTTTGGGCAAGATTCTTGTTATCTTACCTACTAGGATTTTGAGTAAGTTTTTTGTGGTATGTAAGATCTAAATAAAGCAAAATGCAGATTAGAACTAAAGAATAGGAGGTCTACCTCTGCAAAAGCTGGAATCTGAACCAAAAGGAACTGAAAAGGGTATGCTGCACTCTGGAGCAAACACTAATGATAGTTGGCCTAGCCTGTGGAACGTGGCCACTTTTCAAATGAACTGTGCTTTGGTGTTATCTTTTTCAAGGCATTTATAACCAGATATGTAGTCTTGTACTTCTTTAATTCTTCTTCATGCCTTTGACATTATATATGCACACACACACATACGTATGTAAATATACATATGTGTGTGTGTGTATGTATGTATGAAAAATCTTTTAATCTGTCCTGTTCTTTTGCATTTGCTCTCCATTTTTTTTCTTTTCCACTTGCTCTGTTGTTTGCTGAGACCATCTGTGGACTGGTCTCATGTTTCCCCAGATGCAGACCACTCAGCTCCTGTTGACTCTGTGCTCATGAAGCTATTAAGATCTGTAAAGTAAAGTGTATGTATAAATACTTTCAGGAACAAGGTCTCAGTTGTCTCTAGATACCTACATTTAAACGTCTGGATATTGCTTCTATTTGATCTTACAGTTTCTGTCACTTCTATTGCAAGAAGGGTGACCTCATTGCCTGTGTGTTCCTACTGGCTCTGGCTCCCTTATTAGATACTGGAAATACTTACACAGTACATTTTCCAGTGTTTGTGGATTTCCAGTGAATTGTGCTGGGCAATTTCCATCTGTGCACCTTACTGTTTCAACTTGTTCCTCTTTGTCTAGGAGGTTCTAACAATTCTGAATTCTGCAGTAAATCTTTTTCTGACCAAGAAAAATGGTTCCATTTGTCATCACAAATTTTAATTACTGAGTTTTTCCTCTCATTTGCATATATATAGTTTTAGCATGTTCTATGATGTGGAGGTTTTTTCTAAGTATTACTTGCTCTCCAAATGCTACATTTGTTTGGCTTTATTATAAAAAAACCAAAACATTCCAACCCAAAATCGAACTGCCACTACAGGCATTAGTTCTGTTGAAATATGTCATATATGTATATTTATTTTACTAATGTTTTTGATGCATAGAAAGCACTTATCTCTAAATATTTTAAAGCTTTTAAAATTAACCTATATACAGATTAAAAGAAATGCATAAATGCCCAATTAAGTTAAAGAATATAAGTAGTTATGACTTTTGTCCATATTATCTGTTGAAAAATTTCACAAATGAGACATTGAAATTTTTTAGTAGGTATTATGCTAGTAGTTTTCATCCCATTTGATTGAAAAAACCTTTTGAAAAAATGTTGTCTTACAATTTACCCTCCCAATTCTGATAATTTATGAATAATCTTCCACCAAATTTCATATGCTAGTCCTTGTTTTGCTGGTAGAGTTTATACAGTATCCTCTGGCATACCCCTCAAATTCCTACCATAATAGTAATCACATTTTTTTCACCATTCATCAACAATGTTTATACAAGCTGTAAAGCTACAAGTCTTTTAGATAGATTAAAATTCCATTATAAATGTACTGTTTCCTTGTTGTCATGTTATGTTTATTCAACATACCAATTACAATTTTGCAGTGCTTCTGCAGTCAGGTAGCAGATTTCAAATTTATGGACTTGCTCCGTAAAGAAATCATATTTTCTTTAGGAAAACAAGCAAACAACTCTTGCCCACAAAAAACCAAGCAAAAAACCCCAACCAAATGCCCCCAAACCCCATCCCAAAACAAAAATCCAAACAAAACACAACTGCCCCCAAAATGTGCTTTATAAGACCAGTTTTGAACAGTTGGTAAAAAAATTGCAAAGTGACACAAAGGCAGGAACACAGCAAACATAGAATCAGAGTGTAGTTTGGGTTGGAATGGACCTTCAAAGGTAATGCATGCCAACACCCATGCAATGGTCTTCAACTAGATCATGTTGCTCAGAACCCCATCCGACTTGACCTTGAACGATGCCAGGGATGAGGCATCTCCCACCTCTCTGGGCAACTTGTTCCAGTGTTTCACAGTCTCATTGTAAAAATAAACTTATATCCTTCCTTATATCTCCTCTGAGCCTACCCTCTTTTAGTTTATAACCATTACACCTTGGCCTAACACTACAGGCCCTAATAAAAGGTCTGTCCCCATCTTTCTTGTAAGCCCCTTTAAGTACCGAAAGGCTGCAATAAGGTCTCCCTGGAGACTTCTCCAGGCTTGAACAATGCCAACTCACTCAGCTGTCTTCATAGGAGAGGTCTTCCATATTTAAAAGATTATGGAAGTCCAGAAATTTATTTAGAAAACTTTCTGAAGTGGACTGGGGGATTTGGGTCATAGAAATAGGGGAATTGAGGATTTGGGGTAAGGGTGGGTCTCCAACTTCCTCCTCCCTGTGTCAATTTATGGAATTGATTATCACATATAGAAAGCAGACTGGAGGGGTTCTTAGTACTTGAATCTTCAGTGCAGGACAAGTTGAAGCCCTTCGGAGAGTTCTGTGTATCTGGTAGCCATCATTCATTTACATGATTAAAAGGGAAATCCCAATAAACCTTTGGAACAAATTCCACTACCATTATTCATCAGAAAGCATCTTTGACCACAAGTATTCTTGATATGTATCTAAGTGGAGAAGATTTATTATATATGTTAATGGTAATTTCATCACTTGGATAAAACCCTTCTGAAGAAGAAAGTTGAATTTGGTCAGGAGCTGGAATCTGCTTACCTCTACAGCAACCCAGAGTTTTCTAGCTCATTTGGTGTTCACACCAGATTAATCATGAAGTTGTGAACCACTAATTTGATCTACTAAACCTCTTTATGTATTTTGGAAGAGCATGCAAACTTGGTGCAGGCTGACCTAAATTAGTTTGTGTGAGCTGATGAGATGACAGAACAGTAAGAACTACTGTTTGTTTCTACCATCATTAAGAAAAAAAAAGGAGTGAACACAATGACCATATTATACAAAGGAAAGCCATAAGGATTTGCTAATTACATTAAATAAATAAATATTAACATATGCATCTAAATCGCTAAAGATTCCAAAATTAAGTACTCATCTGGAGCAGAAAACTATGACAAATTTTTCATTTAGCTGTTTACTGTGAGGCTGAAAGTTCATGCTGATTGCCAGCTGGAGGAGAGAGAGGAGGGAGATGTAGGGCTGAGTATTTTTCAATCCAGTGATAATTACACCTGTGAAATTTCCTACCGACTGGACAGTTTCTGACACACTCTGTGGAATGAGTATTTAAATGTCCTCATGCATAGACAAAAAGGGTTATTGTTAAAGGTACTGCCTGAAAACTTGGATTTTGGGTCTTTCTCTAATTGAAATTCATGGGTTTTGCATATTTCTACTGCAAATATTAATATATGAGTCCACTGCAGAATTGGGTAGGACAAAGCTAATCCAAGCAAATGGAAGATCTGTATCCTCACCAAGTCTACATAGTTGTATCCAGACTTGTTCTATATTAGCATATATGAAGGGCTAAAACTATGGGGGGGTGTGGAAGGATCACAAACCTCTTTGCAATTTATTAAGCTATTTGGTTGTACCATTGAGGGCAATGAGGATGGCGAAGGGTCTTGACAACAAGTCTTACAAGGAGAGGTTGAAGTCCCTTGGTTTGTTCAGCCTGGAGAAAAGGAGACTGAGGGGACACCTCATCTCAGTCTATGGCCCAATCTGATTTTATTGTAATCACTCATTTCCTAATGTTCCTTCAGCTGCTATCTTTCTTCCTGTGCTTGGCACGCTCCTTGGACTATATCCAAAATGGTCTCTGATCTTATTGTTCGGTAGACCATATGAGAAAATACATCTGATCTTATCCCACAGCTCATCACCACCATTGTATTCCACATAAATTTTCTTAGTCATGCTAGATTTCTTATTTCACCCCACAAACCTAATGGAAATTCTGTAGGACTTATGAATTAATCCTTTTACAGGTCACTTTAATGTCCAAGCAAATCTACAAGGATTGCTTTTCTTGTTCTCAGGGATCGGTGTTAGTTTCATATTAATACATGTTGGCAAATCTTATTCTAGTTGAGCAATAACAGCTATATTTTTGCATCTCCACGCTCCAAAGCAGCTGGAAGATCATCACTTGCCCATTGGTGACTTTATCCTTCCATCCAGGCTGGACACTGAATCACAGAACCGTAGAACAGTTTGGGTTGGAAGGGACTTTAGAGATCATCTAGTTTCCACCCCCCTGCCGTTTAGGAACCCTCTACTAGACCAGGTTGCCCAAAGCCCACACTCTTTACTTGCAATCTGTGTGGATGTAGGGGTGGGCTGGTTTGAAGCCTGTAAAAAGAAATGGTATGTAGTGATGCCCAAGCCATTCCTTTATCTCATGCTCTTGTGTTGCTTCATTTTGAGATGATAGATTCCTTCCTTGCACCCTCACTGAACTTTACTAGTGGTACAGCTTTCTCTGGTGCTGTGTGGGGCTCTTAACTTCATTACCACACTCTCTGCTACTTAATCCTTTGCTTCAAAGTCTGAGGGCAGAATTTCATGTACAGAACATAATGTCGTAATTCAGTAATTTTGATGTATATAAGCTTCCCTTTCAACAGTCCTGTAATTGTATTATATTCTCATAAAATAAACTACAATTACAGTCAATTTCCTGATTTAGCTACTACCCAGACCAATTACATTATATTTGTCTTTAAACATATTGTATACATTTGCATTTTTGATATGTTGTTTTTCAAGCTTCTTGAATGTGAACTGAAACTCAATTACACTCTGTTCTGTACTTGTAAGGAAAATGTCTTCTTGTAGTATTTCTATTTCCTTTCTTTGTCCATCCCATGCTTTATGTGAACATTGAAAGCTACTTTAAAAACACTTTAAGCTACATTTGAGATGTTTTACAAATAATTGTCAGGAGGCAGTTTATCTCCTGCTCTCCTTAGATAATATCCTCATGGGAGGTACGAATTATTTCAAACTCTTTCAGAAACCAGAATCAGATAATTTTGAGATATTATGGGGTTTTTTTATTTATTAAATGAAAATTTGAAGAGGATGTCCAGAAACTATCTAGTTTTTAACTTGAAAGTACTGGTTTAAGATGCAGGATATAATGGGGTGGAGATTTATATTTGAAACATAAGTTTATTCAGATTAGAAACATTAAGAAACTAAAAAGTTAATATTTCTTATTGATAACCCACTTTTAAAATAAGAAGAAAATTTGGTTTCCATGTGAGTTAATTTTTCCATGAGAAAGATCTCTAACTCGTTAGCTTGCACTGGTGTATATCCTACTTGAATTTCTGTTAAAATACAATGTAGTAGTAAACAGCTCATAATTTGGACCAGCCAGTGATAACTCTACAAAGGAAATATATTTCTACCTAGCATCATTACTGTCATGAAACCACAGGGTACCCATTTGTAAATTAAAACTAAGTAATAATTTTGTTGATTCTGGCAAATAAATAATTTGGAGAAAAATTTCATACATTAATACTCTTATAAATGAGGCAGAAAATAAACTTTCCATCATTGCAGGCTATGGATCAGGTAAGAGAGGACACAAACTGTGCATAAGAGCAGTGACTAAAATTGAAATATTCTTGTCAAGAATGGTGGGGGAAAAGGGGATTGAAGGATTTTGAAAATAAGTGCAATTTCAATCTCAGTGCAGAGGCTTCATGATGAAAAAGGACATCTGCAATAAAGTAATTATTTCTATAGAGCTGGTGTTAGATAACTACAATGATTTTTCTGTCCCAACTACAATGGCAATTTCTTGAGGCAAGACAGAAGACTAAATCCTGAGGTACTATTTCTTAATGTCACTGAAACAAAATTGTACTGAAGCTGTTTACCTTCTTTATAATTGAACTGAATCATAGATTTTTCAGCATTAAATGGAATTATCTTTACTACAAATGTTTCAGCGTAGGCAGATGTGAAAGGGAAAACAAAGCCTGAGGTAACAAAACCTGCAATTCCTGTCCTTGGCACCCATTTTGCCATCTGAGGTGAAAGTACTTAGACTAAATCCTGGAATATAGACTTTTTTTCAGTGGCAAGAATGCTTCACATATGGCAAAGAAAGGAGTAGAAGGGAAAGTGGGGTGTGTAAGAGACTTTTACAGACTAGACAGAGTAAGCTCTTCAAAGTAGAAAAAGGGATGCTGATTTTACAGTAGAAATAGTAAACAGTGAACATCTGGATTGTACTGCATGATATACTTATAGGTACCAGAGACCAAAATCCAGTCACCTTTGTTTCTTTTTTCCCCACACTCATATAGAATTTGCAGAGGATCTTTACTAATAAGCAATAAAGGAATAGATAATATGACTATCTATGTTGATAGATAATGTACTAATCTATTTTGAATACCTCTTCATAGCAATCATAAATGATAAATAGGAAGTGAATAAGGGGGAAAAATGAGAAAAACATTTGAGTAAGAGGGGTACAGAATTCTTGAATGGGCTTGTGGATAAATTGTTTAGGAGAATGTTCATTACCAACTTAATCTCCAATAACGACCCTAACTGATTCTCCAAACCATTTGAAATGTCCCTAATACCAGTGTATTTTATCTAAAGCTTAGTAATAGCAGCCAGTGTATATGCTCACAATCTGTTGGCAATACTGACAATGGTGTTATCTTTCTTACATTTTCTGTTTTGAACAGACTGTTCATTCATGCATTCCTTTTTCTCAAGTGCAGCATGTTGCTACTTAAGGAAAAGGCTACAGCAACAAATCTGGCAGATCAATGTATTTCTGTGTTCTGAAAGATAACTTTTCAGAATTCCTTGCAAAGCTTCAGGCTTTCTGTTTGTTTTAACCTTTATCCCTACTGTAGACCTGATACTGATCCCACGAAATTTAGAGACAGAGGCTTCATCTTGCAGATGTGATTCCAAACAACTTGGAACATTTTATCTTATTCTTAGGTACAAGTAGGCAAATGTTTTGTTTACTATGTCATTTTGACAAAACTGCCAGTATGGCATAGAATAGTGAGCTTGATAGATGTCATTTTCTAATGAACCATCACATCTGGCCTACAATCCTTTCCACATTCTCCAGAGAATTGATGTTGTACACTTTATGATTCTAGTACTTTTCTCACTCTCACAATTTAGGCTAGTTATGTAGATACACAGTTCCCTCCCTTAATGGTTTTCCAGTCACTTAGTCCTTGTGCTTCTCTCCATGCTTTTCCAGCTTCTGTACCATTGTTTAGACATCATCAAAAAGTCCTTCCGTGAATTCAGCATTGCATGTATTCACATTTCTTTTCCAATTCCTCCCCTACAGCATTTACCAAAAAGCTTTAACAATCAGATAAATGCAAAACATTTCTTAAACTTATCTTTGATAATGCACTGAAGTCCATAAATTAGAGTCTTTGAAGTCATGTATTAATGCTTACCTGACAATTAGAAAATAGTTCTTGTTGTAAAGAAAGCTACTGTGCTGAATTTCTATAGTGCATTATGAAAAATATAGTATAATTCTACATGGGTCAGTTGGCACAAATATTTTCCCCAAAACAAAACATTCAAGACTCAGTCTATGAATCCAACCGGAACAGGACTGCAGACCGGTTCATGTAAACACACTAACAAGAAGATTTAAAGCAGGTCAGCCAATGATTACCAAAACATTAAAATCTGGACTCCAGAACACTTAAAAATACAGTTAACAGTTAACTGCAATGTTGTTTATAAGCCCTGAATTATCTCTATAATGCAGCCTATACAATTGCATGCTTTATTCTTTAGAGGGGAAGCTGGTACCAACTGGCATTTTTTTTTATAGGTAGAGTTTGGAAATTACATCTCCTGATAAGAACATGACTGAACCTAAAATATTTCTGTTAAACAGACAATACATTCCTTTATTTGCATGGGGGAAAAATCCAGTAAAATAACTCTCTATATCTTTTAATAAAAAAGCACAGGCACATAGGCAACCTAGGCTCAAAATGAGCCTTTCAATTTTGCTACAGAAGATAATCCTTTATTTCAGAACTGTTTAGGACAATGAAGCTTATGAAATGTAAATTGCTTTATCAAGTGCTTGAAAATTAATCCTAGATTTAAAATACATTTTTAAATGTTATTAGGGATGTCATGTTGCTAATAAAAAGCCAGGCTTTTCCCTCTATTTTGGGACATGAGACAAATTCAATTACCTTTTTGCTAATTGTCTGATGCAAATTCTTACTGTAATGCATATTCTTTTAAAGGCTCCAAGTTAATAATTGCTAGTGGGAGACAGCTCTATGGCTAGGATTTGGTGTAGCAGGTGGAAAATGCAACTCCTTTTCAAGGCAGCAGTCCATGAAGTCCTGTGCACATGCTGCTTAAGGAAAATCAGTTGAAAAACTTTGTGAAAGCAAATAGATGCAGAAATGTTAAGACTCCTTTTACTTTCATAGCAGAAATACCAATCTCTCTTTCCAATTAAGCAAATCAGCCATGATGAAGTAACCCTGTGTCCAGCATTTTCCATGAGAATCGAACCCAAGGGGACGGATCCCAAGCCAAGATTTTTTCCCCTTTAGAAAGAATCAGACGTGTGTGTGATAGCTGCAATGCTGCCAAGGACAAGCATTCAATGGCACATTCAGTCCAAGGTCCTTGTCCTCCTCTTCAAGGACTTCCTCTAATTTCACACCCCTCCACATATAAGCTGTAGTCACCTAAGGAGATATTACCGAATATTTGCTAAACTTCCTAGTACAGGAAATTAAATGGGAGCATTGCTAGCCTCCCTCTCACTAAAAAGCAACACATACTTCTTTGCCTAGATTTCTGTGAGAAGATAGCAATCTTTAGGTTAGTAAATTCTCAATTTTTAAGCTCTTGTCCCTTGGTATTGTCTTCAAATCCAGCTCCATTAAGCCTGGAAAAGAAGATACAGAGCCATTGCCAACTCATATATCTTTTACCATTACTCCTTTTATGTCTAGTATTATTTTTTTTTCTGCCTCTAGTTCCTGAAAGCAAATGGCTACAAAGAATCTTTGCTTTCACTATAAAAAAAATTACTAGAGATCACAGATTTGGGGGAGGAGTGGAGGGGAGGGGGGTGGAGAATGAAAGGAAGGGGAAGCCCAGAGACCTTGAAACTGAGAAATTTAAAGGTTTTAAATCTATTTTAAAGTTGATGATTTTGGCTTAGACCCTTCTTAATTTTTTTTGTTTGGGTTTTTTTTTGTTTGTTTTTGTTTTTGTTTTTTTGAAAAGGCTATAACATGCATCTGAAAACCAGTTGGCCTAAACTTCCTTTACATAGATTGGCTTCTGCATTAGTTTGCTCTTTAGCATATTTATGGACATCAGTTACTTTCAGCACGATTCCAGGAAGAGTGTTTCACGGGCAGCTAAGGTTTAACAGCTCTCCTAGGCTGGACTTAGTTATGAGGATCAGCTCTGCTGCCCCCGCCCCCCTCCCTGGCTCCTTGAAAATGTCATGGCAATACACTTTAAATATGTTTATCTTCAATCACTTGACAACTTAACTTACAGGCATGATTTTACCTAAAAACCACGCTGGAACACTTGGTGGTTTGGAGCCCACATGACTTTCCCACTGCAAGTAATAATGCTACAGTTGTCAGCATAAACATTTATAATGATCACGCAGTGGGTATACAAACACATTCCAGGCTTCCAGAGCCTTAAGTACAGCTTGCTGTCTGAGCGCAACTCGCACGCACACACACAGCCCAAGCCCAGCACCAGCCAGAGCTGTCGGCTGGGCCAGGTACCCACCCCACTTGCCCGTGGCTATGCCCCAGCTCCTCCCGCAAAGCCGCTACCAGCGCGGAGCCCTTGCTGGTACAGTGCGACTCTTTATTCCCCTCTAGTGGCTGGTCTGCAAAAATATCAGAGCTACTGGTCACGGGCAAGAAGTAGACCAAGGGCTTGGGCCGTCGGTGTGTGCCAAAGGGTCTTGGCTCAGTCCCCGCGGCCATCCCTGCTACCAGAATGCCAGCAGAGCGCAGGGCAAAAGCCCCCGTGGTCTGGTGGTACCCGAGACGGGAGGGGAGCTGCACAGCTTTTGAAGGCTCGCATTGTTATGCTCTTAGCCGCTAACAAATAATTAAATTAATATTTGTATCCTTCAGAAAGGAGGAATGTGATTATCAGTTGGCGTGGTAAATCTTCCATCTAATTATTTGGGTCCCTGGGTGTTAGTGTAGCTGAATATGAAGATGGCCTATCCATCTTTAGGAGGGAACTGAGAGCGCTGTTAAGCAGGCTGCTGTGCAGTCTTAGCTGGCTTCTTAATAATGCCTGTCTGTAGTCTTTGGTACGGCACTTAGAAACCAAGAAATCTCAGAGTGGATTTGTCCTTGAAACATATTTAATATACGCAGTCAGGTCCTGCTCCATTATCAGTGTGCTCATAAGTTCTGCTACTTTTCCTTTCGCTAATGTATTATGTTTATGTGTAGCCAAACAGAAAGAAAACAACTACAGAAGTGCTAAAAATGGATATAAGCAGCAATAAGGTCTTGGAAGAGTAGTGATGTCTATTAATGATTGGATCAGTAATATGATATTAACTAAATTTTTCAAGAATAGATGGATTTTTCTCTGAATAGCATGAGAAGCGCGTTCTTGAACAAACTATTGGAAGCAGGCAAGTGAACATGATGAATGAAAACAAATTACACAATACATCTCAGAATAAGAGGAGTCAAAGCGGTAGTCACTCATCCTTCTTAAGCACGGTGTGGTTTATGAATCCGGAATTTTTCTGGTGATTTGTTCTTTGTCCTCATTGAGATCCTGCGGATAATGCAAGCTTTTAAGTTCCCAAGGGCGCCTGCCCTGCAGGGAATAGGAAGCATTTTACCACAGAGGCTGTTTGCAGACAAGACCACAATGTATAAAGGCAAAATATTCACAATTTAGGTTGAATTTTCTAGAATAATGATGATGTGAAAGAATCCTTGCTCTTTACAAGTCTGAGCCTAGCCTAGTTATTGAAGTTGTATGGTGCAAGTCGGTGCAAACAGAAAACCATAGAAAGGATCTTCAAGGTTGTCTAAACTCTAGCTGATGCTTGTTGGGATACTATCCTCTGCTGAGCTGGTTTAAAAAAACCCCACCAGACAAAATTAAGTATCCCAAATGATTAGCATGAGCCCTCCAGTGATGTTATTTCTTGTTCCGTATGCTTACCTGGTACCAGATGAGAGGCAAATTGGGTATTTCAGTACAATGAACTGAGATGCTTCAATGTCTTTTGACAACATGCTATCTGAGCAGATCATTTTTAGGGGAATACTAAATAGAAAGCTAGATGGCAACTTTCTAGGTCAGGAACTGCTAGACTTCCATTATTTTAACCAGCTTGAAGCGCTGCAATATTCAGCCTGTGTGTGTGTGTGTGTGTGTGTGAATGTGCTGGTTTAGAAAATTTTACAATAGGGGTTTGTAAAGTTCCAAGGCTATGCTTCAGCAATAAAAAATAATGCCTCATGTATAAAGTGCAGGAACTCAGGGATTTTATTTTCCTGGAGGTAACTTCAATTGCATTTTTTTTCAAAGTACAAGCATACTGTAAGAACTACATTTCTTCAGCTGTTGACTAATGGCTCTCTTACTTCTTCATGAAGTAGATAATGACTTTGCATAGAATAGCAAATTCAATAGAAACAGAGTGCAGTAATGGAAGAAGAAATCTTCGTTATAAAGTTATTATGTTAAAGGAAACATTGACAAAATTGAAAGCTTTATAAGGAAAATATCACCAGGTTTTGATGAATACTATTTCTTTTAATGTGCCTGCTAGTTGGGGTTTTTTTTCCCCTAATTGTTTTTTGAAAGGTTCATTAAGAAATTTCTGATGATTTTTGATAGCTGAAACATAAAGCACTTAATGGCAGCTAGAAAGCCATGTAAAGGTCTGTAATAAATTCATATATTGCCACTATAGATTTCTCTTAGATCTTAATGTCTCTTTTGCACTCCAGATGCCATCTCAAAACATAAACTTCCCACAGAGCATACAGATCAAATTTTAGCCAGCAGGCAGAAAACTGTTGACTTGGCATTGGGTATTTGTGACCCACTGAGTACCTTTACAGACAGCCAAGTCATCAGTTTCCTTTTCTGTGGCAGCTCTGACTCCTGAAGAACACCTTCTTTGCATGTAGAGCCTGGGTATTTGAACTCCAGCAATGATAAATGGGTACTGCAAGTGCCCGTAACTTTGCAAACTCGGTGCTGAGCATTAGGGCTGCTGCAGTCTTACTGCAAAAACAGATGACAGGACTGAAATGATGTAGAATACTACGGAACTACTTAATGGCTCCCTACTCCAGTGAAGTCCTTGAACCAAATAAGTCAAAACAGTATAACCTACCAAAACATGCATGCTCTCCTTTCTAAGAAGCACAAAGGATGAGAAAAGCACCTATATTTTCTGATGGTAATGATGGTAATGAGCAGGGAGCTCAGATATCACAGGTGCTGACAGAGGATAAGAACTGACTGGAGTGTGGTCACAAGCATCTTAAAATTAGCTCTCTTCTTTTGTCCCTCTCCCAGTTTTTTTTGAATCTTACGGGTTTTACTTTGTGTGGTGCACATAATTTCACATCAAATTTAAAATCACTTATCAGTTTTTGATGACTGTGTGCAAATTCTTGCAGTCATTTCTGTTCTTGCAGTTCAGTCCTGAGTGTTACGTAGATATGCATGCTGTTTACGGTTCTTGAAAGAAAAAATATCTACAAAATGAAACAAGAATCACAGCACAGCACAATATATAAAGAGTATGTTTTATTGCTTGGGTTGTAAAGTTATTTAGAGTTCAGTTTTTCATACAGAAACATTGCTGTGAGTAAAATAAATTTATACATGTCCCAGTCAGTAATTTTAATCCAAGATATTTTTTTAAATCTGTAATTCTTAAGTATTAAAATGAAAGTTAAATTTCAAAGACCTGTATTAATACTACTTTTAAAAACTAATTTAAAATATCTTAATTAATTTTTTTAAAAAAAATCCCCTACAGCTGAGAGGTCAGAAGGGACATACCCAAAGCTCTATTCTTATTTGCAAATCACAGGTATTTATTGATAGGTATCTTAGTGGGGATTGTCTTAATTCTAGCAATGTTTTTTTGCTTTCTCAGAAAAAAGAGGGAAAAAAAGCACTAACAGTGAAGTTCTTTTTCCTACTGTATTGTATCACTGAGCCTATGGTCTCTGCAGGAGACACCTGCACTCCGATGCGTCAACACTCAGAGAGCTTTCTGTCAGGGAGCTGCTGGAGACCTTCAGCTAGGAAATTGTAACACAAAGCACTTGGTAAGGAACTGCCTGTGTTCATGTCTCCCTCAAGTGTCTAATCCATATCAAAGGATAACCTGTCAACTAAGTGTTATGGGAGCTCTGGGATTATGAGTGTGTCTGTTTAACAAGCTAATCCTGCATTTGGCCTTGGAAGCCTTCCCAGACACAGTAGGATTGCTTGTGTATCTCCCAAGCCAACTGGAAAGTCTAGATTATATGAGTGAGAATTAAGACAGAGAAAAGAAGGTTGACAGAAATAGGAAGCAAAAATGGCAACAGATACCAGAAGGATCCAGCAGCCCTGGAGATATTAAAAAGCCACCTAGAAACACTCCTGGGCAACCAGTGCTAGGTAACCCTGCTGTATCAGGGGGGTTGGACCACTCCTTTCCAACCTCAACCATTCTGCGACTTGGTGGGAGAAAAAAATGCCCTCACAATACAACCAAAACCCAACCCCCTGAGACTTCTTAACACTGAAAACTTAGGATCTAGCTAATTGCACAGTATGCAACCATAGACAGTTATGGCAGCTTTAAAACCTACTTAAATAAGTTCTCTTTTCTATTTGGATTGATTTTAGTTTTGTTTCTTTCCTTCAGCCCTCTTATTGGCCTACACAGAGCGGGGACAGTTTGCTGGTCCTGGTGCTGTCAGGTCCCAGCAGGTCTGGAAGTAACTGCTGCTTTGAAAAGTCTGGCTATGTAGCACTACAGAAACACACGTTCGCATTTTTGGAGCATGGAAATGAAGGATCATTTTGCAAAGTCAGAGACTTTTATCTGTTGGAGCAGTCTGGGTTCTGGGGAGATTTGTGAAATCTTACAAACATTCTCATCTGATGGGAATCATTGGAGCCACTCTAGAGAACCTGTATCACTGCCAATTAGCCTTATGATTGTATGATCCTCATTAGGCTGATTAAACTAGCTTGGCACTATATTATTTAAGTGGCACCAGGCAAAGCAGCAGTACTTTGCTGGAGATGAGATGCTATAACTCTGAGCTGACATAAATTTTAGAAGACACACACTAAAAGTCCAAATTAAAAAAAAAAGCCATTTTTAGTGGCTACTATGGAAAATAAACACTGTCTCGCTGAGACTGGCATGAACAGTGAAACTGAATGTGTTCCAGCAAAACCATTAGGAATTCTGCAAGTCTTTTGCCTTCCATTACCTAAAGGAACCCTAAAGGAAAGCTGGAGAGGGACCATTTACAAGGGAATGTAGTGATAGGACAAGGGGTAATGGCTTTAACCTAAAAGAGGATAGATTTAGTTTAGACATTAGGAAGAAATTCTTCCCTGTGAGGTTGGTGAGGCCCTGGCACAGGCAGCCTGGGGGCATTGTGGCTGCCCCCTCCCTGGCAGTGTTCAAGGCCAGGTTGGATGGGGATTTGGGCAGCCTGGTCTAGTGGGGGGTGTCCCTGTCCATGGCAGGGGATTGGAACTAGATGGGCTTTGAGGTCCCTTCCAACCCAAACCAGTCTGTGGTTCTGTGATTATATTACAGGGTGCATTGCAAACTCTTTTTAGAGTACACTTACACCTGACCTTCTTCTAGGTAGAGGCATGAGGTTTAGCCCAGCAAGATTGTGAGGCCAAGCAACAGTTAATGACTGCAGAAGCACAACTCACGCTCTTTTGACTCCTGACAACATCATTTTCTTTAACAGTTTCTGAATCAGGAGAGGCTTGTACTCTTGCATTTGCAAAGCACTGCTTGATTGGGAGCTGTCAGCCTGATTCAGCAGATGTTCTGAACATTCCCAATACCTGAGCATTCTTCCGAGCAGTTTTGTGCTTTTAAACCAATTTTATGAAAAAAAAAAAAAAATAGGCTATGCCTTTTTTGCTATTTTGCGGGTTTTGGCTTTTGGTTGGTCGTTTGGTTTGTTTTTTAACAGGTGAACGCTGGTACAGCATCATCAGTTATAGTTGAAGAACAGAAGTGTCACACCCTGAGAGACATACTTTGGTTTACTGTTCTCTAAAGATAAGGGGGGAAAACAACCTGGTTGTGACCCTACTTCCAGAAACAGCGAGGAACTAAATACTCGAAGTGAAGAAAGAGCAAATGCTGCTACTTTGATGCGGTAGTTAACTCGCCACTCCCCGAAGCCAGATGTAAATTTCACGTTTACTCCACCGCGCTTCGAACGAGAGCCCTGAGCTGTTGGAGGGAACTCGCCACCCTCTGCGACCAGGGTGTCCCTACGTGGCTACTCAACTATCGTATCAGGATGCTCGCTGCAACTAATTAGGAATTTCGTCAGATTCACTAGAAAAGGAGAATTTAAATATTTATAAATAGTTTAAAAAAAAAAAACAAGGAAAGGCGCCGGCTGTAGCCCCTGGGCCCCCCTTCTCTACTCTAGTTTCACTCCCCCGAGTCCCTGCACCGGGTGAAGTTTGCGAGTGCCGGTCAGGCCCCTCACGGCGGGCCGCTCGCTCCCGGCCGGGGCACTCCCAGCCTGGGGGAACGGAGCCGGGCGGGGTCCCTTGGCAGAACGCCGGCGCACAGGCAGCGCCCCGGGAGTGCGGGAACCGGACTCCGCCGGGGGAAGGAAGCCCGTCCCCGGGAGGGTAAGAGAGCCGCGGAGCGAAGGAAAAGCAGCGGAGCAGCCCCCGCCTCCCTCCCTCTCGCTCGCTCTCCTCCCCCTTCCCTCGCTCCCGCCTTTTGTGCGCCGGAGCCCGGGCGTCAACGGGCGCGGCGCTGACAGGAGCCCCCGGCCATTGGCTTCGGGAGCGGCGCTGTCGCGAGGGCGGCAGCTCGAGCCGCGGCTGCTCCCGTAACCAAGGCGCGGCCAAGCACACGGGCGCACACAGAGACACGGACGGACAGAGCGCGGAGCGGCGCGCCGGGGGCCGCCTTTGCAGCTCTTCTCCCTGCACCATGCTCCGCTCCAGGCAGCGCCCGCCCGCTGCTCCCTGAGGGGAGACAGCTCGCCACCGCCCCGCGCCTAGTTAAGCGGGCGACTGGCACCAGGCTCGCACACCCCACCCCCCTGCCCCGGTTACCTGAGTTAGCTCCGTCCCGGGGACTTCGGGCTGCCGCCCCTTCGCAGCGCCTCCCCCCGGTCCCCCTGTGGCAGACCTTTGGCGGCGGGGGAGTGAGCCGCGAGCAGCCGGAGGGACTGCAGCCGCCGCCGGGGGAGAGGAGCTCCAGCCCCCGCCTCCGGAGCTCTTCATGGCGTCTCACCAGCAGACCAGGATCCAAGCCTACCTGGAGAAGAATAAGATCGGTCCCCTCTTCGAGGTAAGGCGCGCTCTTGCCGGCCGGTTTCTCCGCGGCGGTGGGGGCGGGGGTGTCCCCACGATGGCCGCGGCTCTCCGCGCAGCACAGGTGAGCGCAGGGGTGAGGGCGAGTTTGAGGGGTGGCTTCGGCGTCTGCCCGGCCGGGGAGGGGAGGGCAGCACCGGCACCCCCTACCACGCGTGTGCCCTCATGTCCCTCCTCCACGCCCCTCCGAGCGCGGAGCTCCGCGCAGCCCTTCCCGGCCATCCCAGGGATGCGCCCCGCTTCTTCACCCTGCCACGGACGCGCCGCCCTCAGCTTCACAGGTGCCCTCTCACCCGCGGCCCCCGTCCCTGGAGGAGCCCCCGCGGAGATGCTCGCCTCGGCGGCCGCCGAGCCACGCCGTGGTGGGACGGCGGCCCGGCCCTGGCCGTCCGGACACGGGGAGACGGGTACCGGCTCACCTTCCGTGTGCTAGGAGGGGGAGGTGGCATTCCTAAGCCCCCCTGCCCACGGCGGCAGCGCTCAGCAATGAGCCGGGGGAGTGGGAGCTGCACGGCCCATGGGCGAGACCCGAGGCTCTGTCCCTCCGCGACCGGCTAGCGTGGAGGGAGAGGCAGATGCCTCCTCACCGAGACACCCGCCTTTCAGAGCCAGCGCTGGGGTCGAAATCTGTCCTGTGAAAAGTCCACCTCGGTTGTGTTTTCTGAAATTTTTATCTGCAGTCATACACTTGGGAACCGTGTTTTTGCTGTAGGTTTTCCTTGGTCTCACAAAGATGCACTTGGATTTGTAGATGCACAGATGTGCATATTTTACTATTTCTGTGCATAAGCTCTGAATACTTAGAATTTAAACGGGTACTAGAGCAACCGTGATTATTACCATTTTATTATCCTGTTTCTCATACAGTTTTTACATCTAAATGCACATATATTATAGCCTGGCAATATTATCCCAAGACGCAAGTCTCCCTTTGTTGGTATTTAACTCACTCTCAATCAAGTTTACTACGTATGAAATCTTATTCTGGTGTGGTGGATGCCTTGTCTTCAGTATATGTTTTAGGTAGCATTTGCCAACTAGTAAGAAAGGTTCAAATTTGGTTAGAAAACTGTTTGCTAAGGGTCAGTTTTTATATTTTGCCGGGGCTGAGATTGTTGTGACAGATCATGTTGGCTCAGTGTCAGAGGTGTTGGATATATGAATTTTGCAATAAATATAACCCCACTTGACAGAACGGTAACTGGGTATTGTGGAACAGCAGGTGATTTTTTTTTTTTTTGCTAGTTCTAGGAATCATAGAAACAGAAACATTTGTGCGGTTCAATTTCTGAATAAAAGACTGTTCAATCAACACAGTTGCTAGGGCTATATTCGTAACTGGCTCCTGTATATTTCAATGGGAATTAAGACCCTTGGGGTTGTTGAGGAGTTAGGCTCTTGACAGCTGTCATTTTCTCCTGAATTTTCTTAACCTATTGTTTTACACATTAAAATTGAAACAAACTACTTGACATCGCTGTTCTGAGTCACTGTGTTTTAACCTAGTTTCGCAGTAGTGTACGATGCTCATCTCTGTTGTTTAAACAGCAGGATGCTTTAGTTATCAATAGTGGAGGAAAAAAACAGGAAGGTGCATTTGTTGCAGTATTCCATATATCACTAAGTATTTCACTAATCAGTGTGTTGTAGGAATTTCATCATAGTTGACTCTGTGGAAGGCTCTTCACTTAACCTTGCAGGCTGTCTACAGGTTGTTAGTGTGCTCCTGTGTACCAAGAAGAGATTTTTGTGTGAAAGCCACGTAGACCCGAATACTAGGGAGTGGATTTCAGATATAGGGCTGTAGCATTTGTGCAGCTGTTTAAAGTTTTTTTAATCTGTAACACTGGGAAGAGAAGGATCATAATTCTTAACTCTTCTACTTCCTCATTAGTGGTTTAAAAATCTACTTACATTATTTCATTTTGGTGATGTATTTTTTTGTTCTGAACAGTTTTTGAAGATCTACAACCTGTGCTTTATCTTGTAGCCCTTAGTAAGGGGAAGACATGTATTTGAAGTTGATGGGAATTGATCAAAGACTATGCCTAGGATGAAGCTTATGCTCTATGCTAGTATTCGTATTATGTATGCATTGTGGTGTATCAAGAATGCCATGTGTTCACAGTCAGATATATTCACCAACGCATCAGTTTTTCACGTCTCTAAAAGTTCTGACACTTTGAGAAGAGACCTGTGCTTCGTCTTTCATTCAGGAACAGCTACAATTTTCTTACACCACTTCTGTTTTTGATGCTAATTAATCACCACTTGTCATGGATGACAGCCATCTTCTTTTGCAGTGAGTACTAATTTTCTAATACCAAGTCAGAACAGCGTAGACTTGGATTCAATTTTCTGCAGTGTTATTTGCTGAGCAGGTTGTGACTATAATTGCTCAATATATGCTTCAAGCCAACATTTTAGGGAGTGCATAAAATAACATTGGGTAATTGAGGGCAATCACGGGAAAGAAGAAAGTGGAGGGAGGACATTGAGGCTTTTTGAGATGAAGGCAGGGATGGTGCCGCATAAACAGATTGCACTGCACGCTTGCCTGGTGAATGATCAGTGATCAGGACGACTTTACAGCATAGATCTTAGATAATTATGCAGGTACAGTTAGCTGGCGACTGGAACAGTTGCTTGTTTCCTGATGATGAAGTATGAGTCCCCTGCATTAAGTCAAGAGCAGTGGATCTCGTTGCTAGTTGGTCATTCTGTTCCAGTTGCTTGCGGTTATCCTGGTAGCATCTCTTTTTCCCTGCTCTGTCCTGTATCTGTGGCCTTTTGTTACTGTTGTTAGGGCTTTCAGTACTTCATTAACCAGCAGTATCTACCTAAGAACATCTGTTCTTTTTGGACTTTATCTCTTCTTTTAGCTTCAGCACATGCTGCATATGCAGATGAACTCAGTTTTATTTCTTTGCTGAAGTTTTGTGTGGTGTGACACTTGAACACTTCTCTTTTACACCAATTAGAAAGATAATTCAAGGGTAGTGCTGACATGCGAGCTGCAGGAAGACTGTAAGCCCTCCCTTGGTTAAAAAGTTGTTTCCATCTCTAGAAAGAAAGGTAGGAGTAACCTGCTGGAGAAAGAAATAATGAGCTTTGGTTGACTCAGCAGGCTTCAGGCTCCTATGGTACCTGTTAAAGGATAGCAGGAAGACCTATCCATTCAGCTATGAATGGTAATGCCTAGATTTACTTGATTCCAAACATTTTTAATAGTTAAATTCTTATTTATGACTTAAAGGTGGGAAGGAAGCTGGGTAGGAGTTAGTGTGAACACCTGAGACTGTCAATTATGAGACTTCAGATTGCAAAATGACTTTGATACTACAGCCTTTTTTCCCCATGTTGAATGCAAGTCCAAAAATCATGTTTTTTTCAGAATTGTTCCTTTGCTGCCATTTCATCTTAGAGTTGTCTAAGGTTTTTGTAGGTAAAATTCCTGTGAACCTATAGGTCAACTTCTAAGTGCCCCAGGCCATGCAGGTGGTGTCTGTGCTGAGGTAAGGTCTGAACACCTTGAATTCTGTCAGGTTTCGTGAGCTGGCTTAGCCTGTTTGGTGTTGTTATTGTGTGTTGTGGTTTTGGCTTTTTTTTTTTTTTTCACTTTTGAAAGTTTAAGCATTTTCCTGTAAGAGATTTTTGGCATCTGTAGATACTGTGGTAAGACACCTAGTTTAGAGGAATGCCCTTTAGAAACGCCTCTCTCTTGGGATTTTTGTGGTAACACGTAGCATAGCACTACCTGACTTTTTTTAGACATATTTTTTTTTTACATTTAACTTTGAATGCAACATGAATTCTAAATATGAATTATTTCTGTGATGAAGCTTCACTGTTGTTTTTTTCCATCTTTCGAAAATGTGAACAGGAGGTGTGTGCCTAAAATTGGCTGGGACAGAGTATTCAGAATCAGCACCCACTCATTTCTGTCTGAGTGAAGTATTGACCCACTTTGCATTTCAAGCATCCAATCCGACAAATTCTTTTTGTGTGCTAATAATCTCAATGAATAATCATGCTGCCTGTGAGTATCCATACATCTAGATTTCTGTATGACTTTCTCTCTTCAGCATCCAGTTGTGTTCTCATATGGGTAACCTGACAGTTTCTATGAATTTGAAAGCTGGATCAGCACTCTTAAGAACAGATTGCAATAAATCTACAAGAGCTCCGAGATAAATTTAGTAGTTTAGAATTTTCTTATTTATAGAGCTGCAGCTAAAAAGCATCCGGCAGGTACATTGTTGTTATGCAAACCAGAAGACTCCAATTTCTTTGAGTTACAAAAAGCCAAAATAACTCTTCTCAAAATAAACATACCAAACCCTGGTTACCTCAGAATTTTTCTCAAAGTAATGGGGGTTTAGAACTATGATATTTATTGTAAACAACATAAAGGCTCTGTTCGTATTTCTACTCTTACCTTGTTTTGTTTTCTTTTAGCAGAAAAAATTCCTGAAGCAAATATAATAGGAAACTTTTTTTTTAGATTTATGGTGTGTTTTGTGGGGTTTTTTTCCAAACAAGATGGCATTATTAGTGTATATTATGTGCTGGCTTCCATTCTTTAATTAAGTCTTTAATAGCATTCTTTTAAAATAAAATAACTGTGCTCCTGACTTAAACTTTAACACATCCTAATGCACCTGTTTGGTGACTAACAGTATTTATAGTGCACCGTGTGACTGAGTTAGTCAAAGTTCAGGAATGAATTTTGTTGCTTGGACTGTCTTCTGAAGCAGCATTTGCCCTCCATTCTTAAATGCACAATGTAGACAAAGTCAACTTGTGTGTCTTACTTTTCCTTTAAAATTCCTCACAGGATAAGATTATGTTTTAAGCTACAAAATCTGCAATGTGAAGGATAGGGTTGCTCAAATTGTCTTTTATTTTGGTATTATGCTTAGTTGGTTAGATTCTGTTGCTAGCAGGAAAGGGTCTGTACTCTGCATGATGTGAATTTACGCAGAGAAGCATTTAATTTCAGGCAGCTAGATGGAGCCTTTGGAAGACCAAGTTTTTCAGTACTTAGACATCATAAGCATCATTTTAGGTACTGATGGATTACCTAGTGATAAACTTTCAGCCTGTCAGTCCCTCTTTCAGAGCAGCCAATATTAGCTGTTTTTCAAAGGATGTGTGGAAACCAGTGGTGATCTGGAAATGATGCAGTGTTACACATTGGGGGTAGGGAATAATATATAATTTCTAACTTTTTTTGTTGCCCACTACAGTAGGACTTTGTAGTAGACTTGGTGTGCACTGAAGTAAAAGACCTACTTAAGGGAACTGAAACACAAATGGAAAGAAATGGTGCAGATATGTCCTTTACTTTTTGGAGAATTCACTGTGCATTCTGATTTTTGCATGATAAAGTTATCTTCGAGGGAAAACAAGTGAAAAACCCCAATTAAAACTATTGACAAACCTTTTCTATTAATGAACGGTTCCATGAGCAATGGTTTTATGCTTTTTGCTTGGGTTTTCTAGTGACCAGTGAGATGCAAGTGTTAAGTGAAATTTCGCTGTGGATGAGGCATTCATTATTCTTCACTCCTGTGGAATCTGTGTTTAAGAAAAGAGATTGTTACTGAATGAGGAAAATCACATGGTTTGGTCTTGCTACCTGGCAGGTTAATCTCTCAACATTTGGAGGAACTTGTATTTTTGTGATGTCTACCTCTCTGGGAATTTATCTGAAATTAGACAAAGGTTTAAAAAAAAGAGACAGTGAAAGAGATTCTGAATACTAGTATGCATTTGTGTGGTCACAAACATAGACGTAATCACACAAACCTTGTTTCCACAGTGGCAAATACATTACTGAAAGAGAAATGTTGACTTTCATGGTTGCTTTTTTAAAAAAAATCTCCTTCTGGGCACAAGCCACACAAAGAAATAAAAATCAAAGCTGTACTCTTTTTCTAATAATAATTAAATTTGAAGAATTCTATCTAAACTATGGAGTGATAAAAATGAAAGAATCATAACTTCCTTTTGTTACATTAGCTTTTAATGTTTTTAAACTCTCAAAATGGCAATTTGTTTCTTGAGAGGGGTAGCAGAAGGCATAACTAGCATCCCATAAAAAATAGCTGTGAAAATGAGAGGTAGTTCTCAATTGAGTTGCTCTCACCAATTGTGTGCCAGCAGACCATGTACCAGCAGAACCTGTCTGCTCAGTGCCACGGTGTAGAGCTGGCAGATGCTCCTGTTTAAAATAAAATAAAATAAAATGCCATGAGTCTAATGTCTTTGTTCTAGGACATGCACTGGGACGAGGATGATTTTGAATTTCTGTCTGGCAACCCCTGTAGTAATGAATCAGTCTGGATCAAAATAAGCCTATTACTACTGCTCTTTTTTCTTTGCGTTTTATCACATTATGAAGTCTCTTCCAAGTTTTGGATGGTATTTAATGCATGGTCTTTTAATTAAACCTGAAGTAAGCTTTTAAACTGTTTTGTTTCTTTTCATCAATCCAATTTTTTGGTTTCAAAGGACAAATGTAAATGTCAGTTATTAAATAAATTTTTTTCTGATGTGTTCTTGGTTGTTCCTGGTCTGTGCTTTCCTAAGTGGGCTAAATGCTATCTGTACCCCAGAGTCAGCACCATCTCAGCCTTCTGGTTGTTTTGGAACTTCTGAGAGGGAAGGGGGCAACTAGTACCTTAACCAGCACTTACTTACTCTTCTGGAACAGCTGGCTTGCTTTGCTTCTTTATGCTGGCATTGGCTAAAAACACACACCTAAGGAGACACTTACTTCTTCTGTATGGGGTAATGGGGATACATTGTTACCTCTGGACTTGAGAGGTGGCTTCAAGCATTTTTATGTTCTCCAGCCTTTGGAACAAAGGCTACCCAAACTCATTACTGTCTGTAATACCTGGTTAAAATGCAGTGTTTTCAATTGTATTCTGTATTCTCCCCATACAGCAGCACACACTTTCTTGTTCTCCTAGCGGTGAAGTGTGAGAGAGGGCTGTCCTCTGTGTTAAGATGCTTCTCTACCTGAAACCACGTGAAACAGGTAAAACCCAGCTGAAAGCAAAATCATTTTCAAGTACAATTGCTAGGAAACTGTTGGCCTCCTGACTAAGGCAGTGTGCTGTCTCAGACATTTTATTGAAGGTGACAAAAAGCAGCATTCATTTCATAGAAGGAACAAGAACTCATGAGTTTAGTTCTAGGATGTAGGAAAAGAGAGTGATCGTTTGAAATGCACACCTGTACTTTTGCCAAGAGAACCCAACACCCATATCTGCTCTCAGTATAGAGGCTAATATCCTTGTAAAAAGCTTGCGACAGTCACATTTTTGATGGCCTAGAAGTTAATGTCAGATACCATGTGCCATGATGTGTTAATTTCTTCTTTGGCTACTCAGTTTCTTTGAATGCCTATTTTTAATTCTATCCAAAAGTGTTCAGGCAGAGTCGTTAGGCTGAAGTTGTGATGCTCCTTTGGTTTTGCTTGTTGGTTGGTTTGGGCAGTTTTCTTTCCCTATTCACATGAAATTCGGGTATCATTTTTGCATTAAACATCAAGTTTCCAGTTCTGAACCTCTGTTTTGGACACAACTTTACGTAGCACTGTGAGGAAATGTGTTACAATTATGGGAAATGCCCATACAAAGTGAAGAGTGCATGTGAACTTGCTAACCCATGGTAACTAGAAGTCTATCTTACATTATCCACCACTTATAAAATTTCTGTCCGTATGGAGAGTGGAAATCATTACCTTCTTGTGTATTTACATAAAGCATTCTTTCTCCTCCCTCATTTTGCCAGCTCCCTGCAATATTCAATGAGCAGAATCACACTATTCATGCACCAGATTTCTCTATGGTAGCTGGAACAATATGCTTATCAAACTCTTTTGTTGGCTTCTGGAGGAGCTGTTTTCTGGGGCAGGAATCATGAGAGCTTGGGTCTTCCAGCTGTATTGAAGCTTTTTTAATTGAATCATTCCTTTTCTGATAGCTAGTTTTACTCCACACACTCTGGTGGTTTTGTACTCAGAACTAGAGGTTGTGAGGCTGATCCAGTAGCCAGTTGCTGCTGCAGGTCCTGTTCATCTCCATGGCTGGCTGCCCATTCCTGCTGTTCTTGTTCCAGAACTCTTGGTTGTCTCGTGCTACAGTTACCCAGTTAGGGAAGATGAAGTAGAAGAAAAGGAAGTCTGAAAAGAAGTAAAAAGTCTTCAATTGGTTTAGCTTGGTGGGTCACTATGCGCTATGATGAGGACCATGGTAATGGCTCAGAAGAGGAAATGGAAGTGGCCAGAGGGTGAGGAGAAGGAGAAGAGCGTGGCTGCCTTTTTTTCTCCATTAGCAAGCTGCTAGATGGATACAAGAGATCTCCAGATCACTTCCTGAGTTTTAAGTGCTCAGACCTATATATGAAGAGCTTGTGTGCTTAAGCTAACTTCATACGGATCTTGCCTTGTAAAGGTGCAGTTCCCTGAGGAGAATGTCATGAAGTCCAGCCCAGTCCATTCTCTGAAGGAGCAGAAGAGGGAATTGAATAATTAGGGAGGATGACCTAATGAATTAGGAGGAAATGGACCACAGAATACACTGAGTGTGAAAGTGAGAATGGATAGAGAATGGAAGGGGATGGGATGAATTAATACTACTTTGCAATGCATTATTTTTCTTTGCTTTCCTTTTTCTTTTTTTTCTTCTTACAATCTCGGTCCCTACAGACAAATGGTTACCTGAAATCTGTGCTTTCTTTTTGTAAAATAAAGATTCTACTGCTTGTGGCTGCTATGCCACTAACTTCTTCATCAAGATTTCTGTATGCTCCAATTTGAGGCAATGCATGTCTGCTGACGTTTGTATGACTGGAGAAATAAAGTGATGGTTGTGAAGGACTCCTCTGGTCTATCACAGGGAAAGGAATTCTGTATGATAATTTAAGTTCTGTGTTTCTTTTGGTACAATGATGCAGAAAAGCTGCTCTGTGTTGTTGATAGCAGAATTCCTCCTAGAAGCCTAAATAAGTGAAAGCTGTCTCTTCTGGAGATGTGGGAGATGGTTCATAGAACTGAAAAGGAAGTATAGTTTCATCTGTCGATGACATAGGAGAGAACATGTGGAAGCAATTATGGATAGGACAGTTAGGAAGAAAGACATTTTATGAGGTAGATTCCATGATAATTTTGTAGAGATGGAATTGGGTGGCATGGGTGTGAGTAAGGCTATTATTTCATTTGAAGGAGAAGAAAAGGCAAATGATGGCATTACTGGATTTCTGCGATTGGTTTTACTGGCATTTCTCAGACTGAGATATGTGGGTGCATGTGTGCGTGCTATGCAATGCATGTAAATGCTCTGAAGCACTGGGACATAACCTGAGAGTTCCCTGTGCGCTGGACAAAGATCCTGCATAAAAGGGGTAGGTGCTGTATGTTCCTGTTCAGACACACTGCCTTAACTGCAGGTGTCCAGGTCAGTTGGTCGTGACGTGTTCAATACACCCAATGTGACCTAGGTGTATTTATCTTCCTAAGCATTCTGAAGAATCTTGTCCTTGCTGCCTAATCAGGAGAAAGCAGAGATATCCAGGAAAACAAAAGCTGAGGACAAAAGCAAGGTTTGCAGATGTAGAAACTTCTCTGGGTGTGCCATCATGAAACACCACCTCTAATTGTGCTGAGGACGAACTCTGCACAGAACTAACCTTGGAGAGAAGGCAAGCTGCAACTCACTCCGGAAGATTTTTCTTAAGACACATTTCTTTTCTGCATGATGTGTAGCCCCCAGAAAAAAACCCCAACAAACACATGTTTCAGAGCTCCTTCTAAGTGTGCCCCAGTTAAAAATTATGCTAGTAAATAATAGTGCCTGTAGTCTAATGCAAAGTGTAAGACAGTGAAGTTATTTGGAGACAAGGCAGAATGGAGACTTACACTAATATGGAGCAAAGAAGGGGTAGACAAAGAGAAGAGTAAACTGCTAGAGCAACAGATTTAATCTAGATTTCTTATCTTGTGAAGCAAGAATTTGGCCAAAATGAAGATCCACTTAACATTTAACACTTAAGAAGATCTTAAGAAGTCAGGAGAGGAAATAAAATATACAGTAACTAGGATACTGAAATGGTGGCCATTTATCTGACTGTTGTTCCTACTTCTGCTGTCCCGCTGCATTATCATGTATTATTCTGTGCTTGTGTTTCCCTCTCTTTTGTCTGTCTTGTTTATCTGCACAGAGCCTGCAAACCCCTCTGGCTCTTACAGTCTTCACATGGTTTAGGAGTTTTCACAGCAAGGCCCTGAGCTCATTATGGCCCTTCTGCTTCCTCTTCTTTCTTTGTGCTGCCTCAGTGCTTGCTAGTGCCATTAATCCCATTAATTGGTGCCACACATTCAAAAAAATTGATTTCTTTTGCTTAGTGAGGCAGTTCAGAGCACTGACAACTCTCAAGGCTGCAGTGCAGTCCACGAGAGCACGTTGTGTTCCCGCGGGGAGCCCTGCTGCACTTGGTGAGGCCCTGATTTACAAGAAGCAGCCCGTCACTCGTAACCAGGAAGATTTAGTCTAACATTAAATTTAAAGCAATCAAATCATCAGGAAAATTTAATTGGGCAATCAATGTCAAGGTTGGGAGGTTACTTTGCTGCATCAGAAACAGACAAAAACATACACCAGTGATTTGCACGTATTGTTTTCTAAATAAAAATCATTAGAAAATAAGATTAATAATGCTTTGGCAGTTACTAAAAATAGCTCTACAACCCAAAAACCTGTCACATCTTCTAAAATTACCCAGATCTCAGCTTCTAGAAATGAAGGGATTCTTAGTTGCCTAAACCATTGCAGTTTTGAACTTAGAAGTCTCTAATGAGAAATGATGAACCTAACAACAGTTCTAGGTACAATTCAATTGTCTGTCCTTAAAAGCCACCATCACTAGCCATTTAAAGTTTTCAATCATTATTAAAGTAGTACTTATTTAAATATATGATTAAGACTCTAGCTTTCTTGTAAAATATACCCTTTTATTCCTTTGTTCGAAAACCTAAGCCAGAGGACAGCCTGTGGATGTAGCAGGTCGTGTCCGGGTTAGGTCAGCGGGGCATGTTGACTAGATGCATGGTGACAGTTTACATGGAGGAGACAGTCAAAGCTCAAATGACAGTTTTTAGAAATATACCAGTTTTGTGTATGTGTTGAAGTTACTTTGTTTGGGCTAAAAAAGTGATTTTAATAATTTAATCCATGTGATGTAATTATTAAAAATAATATTTTTCATTACTGTTTTTAAAGCTGGTTTTCCTGATTTTTTTCTCTTTGAGAAATAAATAAATATCTTACATTTTTATTACACAGAGACCAATATTAATATTTTTTTCTTCATACTTACGCTTTGTGTAATGTAAAAATGACTTTGACATTACAGTAATGTATGTAATTTAGCTAATCTATAACTTCTAGAGTGGAAAATGTATCCTGCTTATGTAAGCTGATATTTATTTAGCTGTCCCCATTATCGCAGACCTACTTTATTTGTGGGCGTGATAAGTGTCAGCCTTAAGCCTGTGCAACCAATGCGGTTGCTCTCCCAGAGGCCAAACAGAAGTGTCCAACATCCTCTCATTTCAGAGACTTTTTTCAGTTTTGTATTGACATAGTTCTCAGTTTTCAACTGCTCTTTAAAACTAGTGTGAGGGTGGTGTTTCATATTACTTATTTAGGTGAGGATACTGTAAGGACTTGGAATACAAGTAACTTTTTAATGGAACAAATAATGAGTAATCCATGTGACAAATCATTAAGGTAACATTATATGTATGCATCAGTTTTTTACAGTAGGATTGCATATGTATTTGCATTTGAATGTATCTTGTTTTCAGCCATAAGTGCTGGCATTATATTGAGACGTACGAAAAAAAGAAAGATAAAAATATGCTTAACAGCATTTAGGTCATTTATACTTTAGCTTAAGTGTTCATATATCATGTTTTGTATATATCTACAGGATACAAGTTATGCTACCTTGAATTACTCTATAATTTAATAAATTCCTTCATAAAATCCTTCATAGTTCATTGTTGAGCAGATGTGAGTAGGTTTGTGAATGTAAATTTTGTAGCCATCATTTTTGGGACATAGGGAATGACAACAATATACAATTTGGGGCTGGGTAGAAATATTTTGTTCTTTTGTTGAAAAACACATATCCATCAAAACTTTAAGTTTGATGCCTTGAAACCTTTTGTAGAAACAACCTGTAGTGTTTTTTTGATGAGTTGACTTTCAATTGAATTTCTTGGCTGAACTGCTGGAAATTATAGATTGGATGCCTCTTATGCTCCTGCAGATTCTCATTGTGGCCAGACTATCCTGGGGAGCGGTTGAGGGAACTAGAGTTGTATAGCCTGGAGGAAAGGAGATTGAGGAGGGACCTTATCACTCTCTACAACTATTTGAAAGAAGGTTGTAGCCAGGTGGGTGTTTGTCTCCTCTCCCAAGTAACAAGTGACAGGACAAGAAGAAATTGCCTCAGGTTGTCCCAGGGAAAGTTTTAGGGTAGACATTAGGAAAAAATTCTTCACTGAAAGAGTTGTCAGGTGTTGGAACTGGCTGCCCAGAGACAGGGTCACCATCCCTGGAGGTATTGAAAAGACGTGTAAATGTGGTGCTTAGGGACAAGGTTTAGTGGTGGACTTGGCAGTGCTATGTTAATGGTTGGACTTCATGATCTTAAAGGTCTTTTCTAACCAGAACAATGCTGTGATAACAGATTGATAAATCCTGTCTGGAAAATGTAGGTCTTAAATATCAGTGACATTAATTCTGTCCTCCCTCTTCATGGTTCTCTTTCACGTTGACCGGTAGTGATCACAAATATAGGCCTTTCATATACAGACATATACAGACATATACAGACACAGATACAGACTGGGAGAAGAGCTTCTTGAGAGTAGCCCTGCTGAGAAGGACTTGGGGATTGTGGTGGATGAGAAGCTTGACATGAGCCAGCAGTGTGCTCTTGCAGCTCATAGGGCCAATGGTATCCTGGGCTCCATCAGGAGAGGAGTGGCCAGCAGGGACAGGGAGGTGATTGTCCCTCTCTACTCTGCCCTCGTGAGGCCCCATCTAGAGTCCTGTGTACAGATCTGGGGCCCCCAATACAAGAAGGATGTGGAACTGTTGGAGAGGGTTCAGAGGAGGGCCACAAGGATGATTAGAGGGCTGGATCACCTCCCCTATGAAGAGAGGCTGAGGGAACCAGGCTTGTTCAGCCTGGAGAAGAGAAGGCTGCGGGGGCACCTCATTGCAGCCTTCCAGTACCTGAAGGGAGCTTATAAGCAGGAGGGGATTCAACTCTTTAAAAGAGCAGATAATGGCAAGACAAGGGGGAATGGACTAAAGCTAAAGGAGGGAAGGTTTAGATTAGATATTAGGGGGAAGTTTTTTACAGAAAGAGTGGTGAGGTGCTGGAAGAGGCTGCCCAGAGAAGTAGATTCCCCATCCCTGGAGGTGTTCAAGGCCAGGTTGGATGGGCCCTGGTCAGCCTTGTGTAGATCCAGGCCTGGAGGTTGGTGTCCCTGCCTGTGGCAGGGGGGTTGGAGCTCTATGATCCTTGGGGTCCCTTCCAACCCAGACCATTCTATGATTCTATGATTCTATGATATAAAATTAAATCACTAGTCAGGAATGTAAAAGTAGGATATGTAAGGGTGGGTTGGCTTTTTTTTTCCAGAATTAATGTTCAAAAAGTCCATTGCTCAAGGAAAAAAAAAAAGAGCATTAATATTTGGGTAAAGCCACATTATTATTGCTTTAGATTTGAGAAAGAAGCCCATGAGAACAGACTGCTATGCTTGTCTTAGTGTTTCTGGAGATGACCTATTAAGTCAAATGGCTGTTGTGAGAACCTTCAGAAGAATGTTTGGCTGAATTTTTGGACTGGCAATAAGTAGACATTTATTCACTGGAAAGATATTCCTGTATTTTTTTTATGTCACATTTCTGTTTGTGTTCACCTGTAATTAAACCCCTGATATTTTGAGGGTTACTCCAATTTTTAAACAATGAAATAAATAGGGAGTCTTTGAATTTAAGATGTTGCAAATAATAGCTGTTCTCTTGCAGAAGTCCTTGATTGCTTTTTTCCTTGACTATACAGTATTTTTGTCTAATTTTTGAGTGTAGGAAAATTTACCATACTGTTACACAAAATGAGATCTCACAATTCTTGTAACTCCTTATAATAATAGGTACTATTATAATGATCAAGAAGTCCTTATCATAGCATCTTTCTGCTCTACATTCAGTGTGATGTTGAGTTTATTTTTCATAGTTTTCTATATCAAAAGATTTTGTGATCCTAGTATGGTTTAGGTTCAAAGGGACCTCAAAGACCATCTAGTTCCAACCCCTTGCCATGGGTAGGGACATCCTCCACTAGACCAGGTTGCCCAAAGCCCCATCCAGCCTGGCCTTGAACACTTCCTTGGAGACTTCTTTGAACTCATTCATGGATGGGGCATCCACAGCTTCTCTGTGCAATCTGTACCAGTGTTCCTCATCACCCTCACAGTAAATTTTTTCTTCACATTTAATCTAAATCTACACTCCTTCAGGTTAAAGCCCTTACCCCTTGTCTGATCATTGCACGCCCTTGTAAACACTCCCTCTTCAGATTTCTCATAGGTTCCCTTTAGATACTACTATTGTATCTAATATCAGTTGTATATTGTTGACAAAGTGTGGTGTTTTCATTTGTAGAGTACAACAGACACACTGTTCTTTCACTTCTGCTAACCAGTTGACTTTTGCTGAAGAGTAATTTTCTAGGCCACCCTTTTCTCAGCATGTTTATAGGACATCCAGCCTCTAAGGAGGAAGTGTCTTGTCTTAGGTCAGTCTTCCAGTGACTCTTTCTGTGCATAAGCGGTATGGAGATCTGTTCTTCCTCGTGGTACTCCAGAGGAAGGGACACCCTTTGCAGTTCATGAAGTCTGGAAGGAATGGGAGTAGGGTGAGAAGCTTCTGTCTCTTCTGATGGTGATCAGATCTCTCATTAATTTCTAATACCAGTTGTGTAAATGCAGTTGTGCACTAGTTAAAGGTATTTTTTGTCTTTGTGGTTCCAGCATAAAAACCTGGGTAAAAAATCATTCAAGTTCCAGTTCCACACGAAATTTAGTTGTGTTTCAGCATACAGAATTGATGTTTGGATGTTTATATAACTTGATTACTACAGGACTGTCCCAATAAAAGTGTTTAGATTGAATCTTTGACGTTACATCCTCCAGGATTAAAATAAAATACAATATTTCTTAAATGGATGAAGTTAAATGTTACTCAGACAGCAGTGCTTTATTTAACATGGGTACCAAAGTATGCCTGCCATTTTCTGCCTTTCCATGCCTTTTAAGCAGTATGGTTGTGCCTTTTGTGTGTGTATATTTCCAGATTAGGAAAAGGAATGTAATATTTTATCCTTCCTATACATACTTGAATCAATTATCTGCTGAAATACTCGACTATCTTTATATTTTATTTTCATATGTTGTCTGCAACAAAGAAAAGGTACTGTATCGTCCTGGAAATTGTCCAGAAATTTTGCAAACAGGAGCTTCTGCCCAGTGAGTTTTGGGTTTTATTTCAAGGCAGCACAAAGCCAAAGATGAGGTTAGCAAGTGAATGTGTGGAGGGGATCTTGGAGGAATGGTAGCATAAGCATGCATTTTCAGAACATAAGCTTGGTACCTGTTTTCCAAGCATAGATTTTGTATTGTAGGAGCAGTCACTTAGGCAGATCGTTGGTTATCTTCAGTAGGCTCTGTAGTCTGTGTTCAGTCCTCAGGCTGGCCAGGTCTGAGTATGTTCAAACCTTGACACTGAATGATGTGCTTTTCAGGAGAATCCTGGATGGCAGCTTGAGGAATGTTCCATAAGCCTGAGCTATTTTTAGATGGAGACAGAGAAAGTGACTGTATCTTCTTAGGGCTCAGGCATAACCAATGAACCTAGTAGTGCCAGCAGGAAGTAGTTTGGGACTCCCAGGAGGTGTCAGGAGAAATGTAAGCTTTGTACTAGGTGTTAAAATATCCCTTCCTCTAGCAATTTTGCTACTGTGTCTCCCATACCTGATGGTTCATGTTGCACTCTAAATCTGAATACCTAAAGCGTTCCCTGTTGAGGTCACAGTGGGCACCTGTGTGTCTTTTTGCCTATGTGTACCTAATCATCAGTTGTTTTTTTTAGTTTGCTTATGATGGGATAGTCATTCTCAGAAGTTTTCCTTGCTTTGAGCAGCAGAAGCATCTATTTTAATTTGACTTGAAATAAAGAGATTATCCATAAAGGCAGAGCATGTTAGAAATCTGTCAGAACTTTGAAAATAATATTAAGGGAAAAAAGATATGATTAAAGCAGTTTATCTGTCAGCTTGCTCACTGATGGGGAAAATCATACAAGTAATTTTGGCTTAAGTGATGGATGATAAAAAATGCATATGGAAGCAATCACAGGTAGATTTTACTTCCAGCTGAACTGGAAGTATTAACGTGTCTTCCCAGTTAGGGCTGAAGATAAATTCAGGTACTCTAATAACCAACAGAAATATAATATTTGCTGGTATCACATGGTAGCGTGTAATAGATTGAAATACAGAAAACCCTGGAAGTATGGAATATCTAGAGTATAGAAAAATAATTAGTCAATACTGGGTTTTGTTAGTTAGAATCATGGGTTGGTTTGGGTTGGAAGGGGCCTTCAGGATCATCTAGTTCCAACCTCCCTGACATGGGAAGAAAACCCCTTCACTTAACCAGGTTGCTCAAAGCCCTGTCCAATCTGGCCTTGAACACGGCCAGGGAGGGGACATCTACAACCTCTCTGGGAAGCCTGTTCCTGTGTCTCACTACCCTCTCAATAAAGAATTTCTTTCTAATATCTAAATCTACCCCCCTTTAGCTTACAGCCATTGTCCCTTATGCTATCAATCCATGCGCTTGTAAACAGTCCATCTCCAGCTTTCCTGTAGGCCCCTGTAGGTACTGGAAGCCTGCTCTAAGGTCATCCTGGAGTTTTCTCCAGGCTGAACAACCCCACCTCTCTCAGCCTGTCTTCATAGAAGAGATGCTCCAGAACTCTGGTCATCTTCGCGGCCCTTCTGTGGACTCACTCCAACAACTCCATGCCCTTCTTTTGTTGGGGGCCCCAGAGCTGGACACAGTACCCCAGGTGGGGTCTCACCAGAGCAGAGCAGAGGGGCAGAATCACCTGCCTTGAACTGCTGGTCATGCTGGTTTTGATGCAGTCCAGGCCACGGTTGGATTTCTGGGCTGCAAGTGTATGTTGCTGGCTCTTGTTGAGCTTCACATCAATCAACACCCCCAAGTCCTTCTTATGGCTGCTCTTAATCCAGTCTCCATCCAGCCCACATAGTTATTTAGTTCCTTTTTATAATATGAATTCATGTATTTATAATCAAATTTCATTATTATATCCATGAGCTGATGGCTTGTGAATGGAAAAAGATTCCTGTATTCTTGCATTTAAAGTAACCAGTTCTCATTCTTCTGATTTCATTGTGGCTTGCTTTTTTTAACTGCACAGTTCAACTGTATATATAATTAAGCAAAACTTCATATACCTCTAAATGAGTGCAGAATGACTGCTAGTATAAAAATGTTACTCATGATAGTAAAGGAGATTTTTATAATTTACACCTGCAGTTAGAAAAGCACACAGTATGAGCTTAGCAGAACCAAACCAAAAGTGACTAATCTCAGAGGTGCTTGAGAGCTATCAGGTATCTGCTTGCAGATAGTCTGCAGTGGCTTTGGTGATTATTCTGACAAAATACTGTACATCTTGTGTTACCTTTAAGAGGCAAATCAGTGTGACCTTCCCTTGTGGAGGGGAAAAAAAAGGATGCACACCGCTTTAAATCAATTTAGCATCTGTTTATATATAAAATAACTTCATCTTCTTAAAATGCTATATAAAAATTACTCGTTAGTCTTATTTGCAATATATAAATTCTGAAGATACAAAAGAACCCTTTGTATTATGCCCTGGTGAAAATGACTTTCTGGATTTTTCTGTGGCAGCAATTTCTGACCTTTCCAGTTCAGAAATCTCTGTTGTATTGGTACATATTAAACATTTAGTTCTATTAAAAAAGTTGATTACAACATTGGTATGAAGTCTTATGAGACCAAGTCAATCTCTCACAGGTAAATAATAGGCAATTAAGATGCTTATCTGAATAGATATTCATCTATTCAAAGTGTATGAATAAAACTCATAATTAGACTGAGTATTACCAACAGTTGTTTAGCTGCTGTACTAAAGGAACATCTCCAAATTACATGATTTAAGTAAAATCTAACAATCAGGGAGCATCTGTTAGTGTCATTGGAATTTGTTTGGTCATCAGTACTTGAGCAAATTTATGGTTAATTTATGTAGGCAGCTAAAGTTGGGATGATTAAACCTTTGTTAGAACTTCCCTACACTTGACTGGTAACTTGCACTCTCCAATTTGTGTCACTGTAATTGCAGGTCACTATTTGAACTTTCATGTGAATAGTTTAAGAATTCTTGGTCGAGATTAAAAAAAAAAAGAAAAAACAAAAACCACAATTTGTATTACTATTTTAATTAATAGAACTTATACAGCATATTTAATAACACGCACTGGACTGCAGAACTTTTCAAAACATCATCTTACATCTGTCTTTCTGTACAATGTAATGTTTTAGTAATGCAATGTTACTCGAATGCTTCTTCCACAGGAGAAGTAATATTGGTTTGGTTTTATAGATAATGCAAGGACTGCAGTGCTGTGTTCCAAAAGCTGTTAGAGCAGAGTGTCTGTTAATGGTTATCTGAGAGCTCTGAATTTTATTTTTTCTGCCAACCTGGGCCTGACTACCTGTAGTTTCATCATGTCTGTTATCTTGTGGTTTGGATGTTGTATGTAAGTTGTATGTGCTGGTGAAACCCTGGAAGACATCTGAGTGGTGGTTACCAGAGGCAAACTTGATATTGTGGAATGAGCATTGGGCCAAGGCTCCACTGAAAAGAAGGCTTTAATGGCTGAATGGGATTTTGTTGTGTAGAAGTGATTCTGATTTAAACAGGTACCCTGATGTTTATACTTCTGTAATTGCAGTTATGTGATTTCTCAAGACCTTTTTTAAGGAAGGCAAACAAAGGAAAAGGGCGTGATTCAAGGAGCAATGTTTATTTAGTTTCAGGCTAAATTGCTGAAATGTAGGTGGAATCCAGGATTTGTTAATTGATTGTTTGGTCCAGTTACTGTATAGATAATAGTATGTGTCTCAGAACGGTGATACAGAACCCCTACATGCTAAGCGAAAACTCACCCATAGTATTAAATGCTAAAGCACAAAGCAGTATCTGCAATACCAGCCACGTCTCGAGTGTGAAGCTGAGTTGAAAGCAGGTGCTGCTGTGCACATAGACACAATGATATGAGTCCTTCCCTGAGGGATGTTGCTAGCTGTGTTTCAGAGATAAATGCTGTGAAGCAGCTCTTCACAGTGTCTGTATTTTATCTAAATTTTTTTTAATACTAGCCACTGGATTGTCAAATTGTGGTCCCTCATGTCCCTGCTTGAATTATCTGTCTGTCTCTCTCTCTTACTGTGCAGTAGCATAGTTTTAGCAGCAGCTTAGGAAGTTTCCTGCCCCTGATGGACCATAGCATTGAATTTAATTTAATGCAGTATCCTATGTGGTGAGGGATGTGGGTTTGAATCACCTCAGGCTGATGGCAGCCTTGTGTTGTATCTAGGTTCAAGTATCCTGAATGAGAATCATAATGCAGGTGTCAGCTGTTGTCTTTACTATATGTGTGAGTGATCTAATATCGGGCATGTTATGCGTGATAAGAGTACACCAGCTCCATGAGACCTCTCAGGAATCATAGAACCACAGAATCATAGAATGCTTTGGGTTGGAAGGGACCTTAAAGGTCATCAAGTTCCAGCCCCCCTGCCATGTTGCTGCTTAGGTGCCAGTCTGTCCAGTCTTCATCAGGTTTTGTCAGGAACTGGAAGACTCTTTCCTGGGAAATTTCTTTGATTTCTTTAGAAATTTCTTGTAGATCCTGTTATCTTTTCTAGCACCTGAGTTACTTACCTCCAAAACTCTTTACATTCAAAGACAGATGATCTTTTAGTGGCCTTATAAATTTCCAATTCTTTTTTTGGTCATTAAATCTTTAACTTTAAATGTGAGATTTAAACATAGTAAATGTACTTTTAAAATCTTTTAAAATTAGTCTTTTATACTTGAGAGATGTCTAACTGTGAGAAGCAAAACCAAGTCCTATTCAGAATCCTGGACTCCAGTGGCATTATTACACCTGTTCCTATAACCAAGGCTGCTTGCCACAACTTTGTACACAACTGAGGTATGGACTTTGTGTTAAGCTACTGTTCATATTACTTCCCACTTGCAGTCTCATACATGTAACATTGCCTATTCACAGTTGTTACATTCATTATACTTCATAGGATTTTGCCCCAAGCATTGCATTATGTTTGGATGTTAAAGCACCACCCAAAGCCTTAACAGAAAAGGCAAAAACTGTTTACTTAGGAGTTTTGGGGTTGGTTTTAGTTTAGATTGTTCAGGCCACTGTTGAAGATCAGCATCAGTTGTCTGTGGAAGAATCACTGATCAAGGCTTACTTGTTGAATTTCATGTGTGGTCAGAAGAGATTGCCACAGAATCCCTTTCCTATTCACTTGCCTGAGGGAACATGATATCCTGTGTTCAGTGTCCTGTTCAGCCTGCAGGGATTTGACTCACATCTTCTTACTCCTTGCAGGCAAGTGTCAGCAGACTGTAACATAGTTACTCCAGCAGCTACTTTGGAAAAGTAATCTGACATTCTGGTCACTTCCCCTGTAACTGCCTTTGCTTGATCCTCAAGTGTTTGTTTAACGTAGGCTCCTTCCTGAAGGTGTGCCAAATCAAGAAGGTTTGCTTACAGTTTATGTACCTGGAGTATTATCGAGTCAAGCTGATGGTATCAGTACTACAGAGCTTGTCAAGATGCAGTTTTAGTTTTGGACAGCTAAATTTTCCTTAACTCTCAGTTTAGATATTGAAATCTTTTATTGGCCCATAATGTTCCTAGTACAATCATGCATAACCCCATAGTCCTTGAACTAATTATTTGAACTTTGGTAATAAAAACTTTAAATTTAATATTAAATGATTGAACTGAAAATTAAACAGATTTACTTGCTCTCTTTTGTAATAAGCCATACTTAGAAATATGTCCATTAGATGAAAACTATCCATTAGATTGTGCCCAGACTTCAGAAGTAAATTTATTATAAGGGACTTCATTAAAGTAAGTGGACAAAAGCATTATTACTAATTCCAATTTTATGATCAGTGTATGATTCTAGTGACTTAGTCTAAAGGTTAATTTCAAAACTGTATAGTAAAGCCATTACCTAAGTAGCTCTATGCTGGTCATAGGATTTGAACTTCAATCCAAAGTCTGAACTGGGTGACAGCCTGAAAAGGGCCAAGAAGGTTTGAGGTGGTATGCTGAAATTTGTACCCTGGGCATTCCAATATAACTAAAATTTATTTTTCTAGAACTGCAGATTACTTAAACACTGGAAGTCTCTACATATATATATGTATACAGGAGAGATGCCTAACAAGATTCAATGATAAAAAACCTTATGTCTGTGACCCTAGAGTTCTTTACTTGCACTTTGAAATATTTGTATTTACATTAATATCTTTATGCTAGGTATATTATTACTGATTTAGTTTTCTATTGTTTTATTTTCTCTCTTTCTGAGATCAGGCTCAGAAGTCTTCCTTCACAACTGCTGGTAAATTATCCTTTGGATAAATGAGCATTTGGTGGCTGATGGTGTGTACCTGCTATGCTGAAATCAATGGGTAGGCAAAGCAGCATGACCCAGTTGAGTGAAGGATCAAGGATTCAGAAATGCTGTCCTGTAGTGCCAGTGACTGCCAAATGGTTCCCAGTGGGAAAAGTCTCTAGTGGTACACACTCTTAAATGACTTGCAGCGACTTCTTCGGGAAGTCACTGTTTGGAAGAGCTCTGGTCATGCTTGTGTTTTGCCTCAGTTTGGTATACAGTTAGTAGCTTTGAAAGTAGAAATGTATTTAAAAAAAAGAGCTTGTAGGAAAATGGCATTAAACCATTTTTTTTTAATGTTAACTGTAGGCATGTAAATGTCATTTTTTCCTTCACGCTCATACTGCTATCCACTGAGGAACTTGTCTGAATATGGTATCAGACCTTCTAATGTGACTACTCACCACTAGTTTTTGTTATACAGTTAGCAAAGTTTTGACAGGCTTTTAGAAGGATTGAATATGAAGTGGAGAAAATGTATATTTTTCATTTTGGATATCAGTATTTCATGTATATTATAGTGTGTTTGCATGGCAAGGTTTTGGATTCCACCATGCCAAATGGAGCCAATGCCAGCCAGCTACAAGATGAATCTGCCACTTGCCAAGGCCAAGCCTATCAGCACTTCTGGGATAACATAGTTAAAAAGGAAAAACAATGCAACAGCCCCCCCAAAAAAGCAGAAGTAATTGCGGCTGGAGAGAGGAGCGAGAAAATACAAGAGGAACAACCCTGCACACACTGACTACAGGTCATTGAAGAAGGAGGGTGATGAGGCGCTCCAGGTGTTGGAGCAGAGATTCCCCAGCAGCCCCTGGAGAAGACCATGGTGGAGCAGGCTGTCCCCCTGCAGCTCATGGGGGTTGATGGTGAAGCAGATACCCATCTGTAGCCCATAGAGGATCCCACAGTGGAGCAGGTGCAGGCACCTAAAGGAGGCTGTGACCTGGTGGGAAGCCTGTTCTGGAGCAAGATCCTGAAAGAACCTGTGGCCCCATGGAGAAGGGAGTTGGCACTGGGGCAAGTTTGTTGTCAGGACTTGTTACTCCATGCTGGAGCAATCTGTTCCTGAAGGACTGTCTCCTGTGGCAGGGACACCACACTTGAGCAGGGGAAGAGTGTGAGGAGTCCTCCCCCTGAGGAGGCAGGAGTGGCAGAGACATCGTATGATGAACTGACTACAACCCCCATTCCCTGTCCCCCATGCTGCTGGAGGAAGGAGGGAGAGAAATCAGGAGTGAAGTTGAACCTGGGAAGAAGGGAGGGGTGGGGGGAAGAGATTTTTAAGATTTGATTTTATTTCTCATTACTGTACTCTGACTTCGTTGATTATGAATTAATCAATCTGTTTTGCCTGTGACCGTAACTGGTGAATGATCTCTCCCTGTCCTTATCTCGACCCACAAACCTTTCATTGTTTTTCCTCTGTCCTGTGCAGTTGAGGAGGTGAGCGACTTTGGTGGGCACTTGGTGTCCATATATGTCCCCCACATATATGAAGAGCCATTTTGTTAAGTGTAAATGATACTGACTTGGGAAATTCATGGACTTGGCATTTTTAACTGCCAAGATAATATCATAGCCTGTAATATCAGATTTATGCTAATGTAATTTTACAGCAAATAAACATCTTTTAAAAAAAAAGAAGGAATTAATGTTTCTATGTTTTTAGGTAGAGTTTCACTTGCATGTTATGAATACATTAATGAATATATGAATTAATATTTACCTCAGTTGTCCAGTCATTATCATGATGAGTGCATTCTCTTGAATAAATGCAATGTACTTGAAAATCTTTTTCACTCTTTTTTTGCATTAATATCCATAAGAATGATAAAAAGTACTGAATATGTTCAGAATTTCCAGCTATGCACATTTTCCCTGCATGTGTATGTATTGTTTCTGCATGAGAGCAGAAATCCTATTCCTATAAGGAATTTTAAATATTGTATTTAAGCCCTGTTTTTAAGTTGTCTAATTTAGATTGCTTTGAAATATTTCACTGACCGTTTTCTGAGCCTGATACTTTCAGTATCAGTAAAATTCAATACTCTGAAATTCAGTGGTGCTGAAGCTCTTTGTGTTGAAAAGTAATCTTTACTCAGGCTATGGATTTATTGTGGGTGTGGCCACAGCCTAAGCTTTTTAGAAGCTGATTTTTCTCTTCCAATTGCTTGTGCTGTCAGCATCAGCAGTGCTTTGGCAGCTGACCCAAGTTCAGAGGAGCAACTGAAGGCAGTGATGCTCTAGCGCAAGCGTATTAGATTCACGCTGCCACTAGGTACTTTAGAGCTGTCTACAGAAACATAACCTTATGATGCACTTGTATATGCTTTATGTGTGCAGTAGACCGAAGAGTAGTAGCAAGATGTGAAATGGGGGAGAGAGAAGCACAGTACCGGGCTATCAAACTTGTAGCTCTGAAGAGTTTGCTGTAACAATTGATTTGACAGTGCTTTCTTTGAGGCCATGCCACTGTTGGAGGAGCAAACCCCAGTGAACACCTTGTAGTTACCAGTACAGTGAAGCAAGTGAGGGGGATTGGATGTGTTGCTTCAGCACTACTGCCGGGACTTTTTGCTGGTTGTAATGTAGTTTCAGGCAATGGGTGGGATGGGTGTGAACATTGTTCATGAGTTTAGGTTGGATTAGGACTTTCACGACCTTTACACTAAATCATGACTTGTCACCCAACTCCAGATTTCGGTCATTCTGTCATCTGTTGGAAAAAGTAAGAGTAGCCATGTTGAAATCTGGGATTTTAAGTAGCAAGAAAATGGGACACTTAATTCCTAGAATTAATTTGTCAATGCCACCCTTCTGGTATTGTGCTTTTAGATATTGCCATGTGACTGTAATTGGGGGGTAAAAAAAAAGTATAAAATCATGTCTTGCATAGTAATTTTCTTCAAGCACTGACAAATCAATCAGTTTAATTCCCTTAAACCATGAGAATAGAAGCTAGAAAAAAGCATGAGAAGTAATAAATGTGCCACATGTATTTCTGATAAGTTTTTCTTCTAGCAATATATCAATAGTATGTATAATATGTGATCTAATTTGGAAACATGTATTTACATTTTTTAACTTTAATAAGTGATTTGATGGGAGAAATGCCTGACAGGTGTGGTTGGTTGCTGCACACATTCTAAAAATGTGTATTGTCCAAAATTCCTACGAGATACAATTGAAAGGACTTCTGTCAGTCTTCAAAATGCATAGTAAGATTCTAAAAAAAAGCCTAATGTTTATTTGGGTAGGCCTCTGAAAGGAAGGGCGTGCTTTCAATTCTTCAGTCACACAGCAGTGACCTAATTCATCAGGGAATTTTAAGCATGCACCTGGCTTTATAATTATTTACTTCTCATGCATAAGTTTAGGTGTTTTTAAACACCTTTGCTGAGTGAATCCCTTATATACTCATTGTTTTTTTCAATGTGCAGCCTTTTCTTTCTGATCACCAAACATAGAATCATTTGGGTTGGTAAAGAACCTCAAGATCCTCAAATCCAACCTAACACTGTCAAATACAGCACCACATCTACATGTCTTTTCAATACCTCCAGGGATGGTGACTCAACCACTTCCCTGGGCAGCCTGTTATAGTGCTTGACAACCTTTTCAGTTAAGCAATTTTCACTAGTATCTAATCTAAACCTCCCCTGGCACAACTTTTCCTCTTGTGCTGTTGCTTGTTACTTGGGAGAAGAGACTTGAGAGCAGTTAGGTCTCCCCATAGCCTCCTTTTCCCCAGGCTAAACAACACCATTCCCCTCAGCTGCTCCCCATAAGCCCTGTTCATTAGAACCTTCACCAGCTTTGTTCTTCTTTGGAGATGCTCCAGTCCCTCAACGTCTTTCTTGTAGAGAGGGGCCCAAAACTGAGCACAGTATATGAGGTGTGGCCTCACTAGCACTGAGTCCAGGAGGATGATCATTTCCCTGGTCATGCTGGCCACACTGTTTCTGATAGAAGCCAGGATGATGTTGGCCTTCTTGGCTACCTAGGTACACTGCTGCTCATACTCAGGCAGCTGCCCACCAGCATCCCCATGTCCTTTTCCACCGGGCAGCTCTCCAGTCATTCTTTCTCAAGCCTGTAGTGATGCCTGGGACATAGCAAGCCCATGCAGCGATACAGGCCTGGGGAAGACTGGCTAGACAGCTGTCAGAAAAGTTTGTGCCAGACAGGTGGAAGCAAAGTCAGTGAAGTTTAAACTGGAAATATGATGCGATTTTTTAAACAGTTGCAGTAATGAATCATTGATCAGAGAGAGGAAAAAGTGGCTCACCTCAGACCTTGAAATTGGAATCAGATTACTTCTTTTAGGGAAGTCCACAATGTGCAGTCAGTGTTGTTTCAAGGCTATAATTTAAGGAAATCAGTCCAGGTTATAATAATCTTTCCTAGCCTTTATGAGTATTCCTTTTGATGTAAATCTTACAGATTGTTCAGAAAACCAGTAGTTTTCATTTTCTTTTGGCTGAACTGTGAAGTGCCTTGCCTTCAGGGTAGGATTTCCACTGGTTAGTAGAGTGGGTGGAAACTGAGGAAGATTTCTGAATTATGCTTTAGGGAAACCTTACAGTGTTTCTGCCATAACACAAACTACCCTCGTTTGATAAATTCTTGCTGAGTTCAGATAATGATACAGTAGCCATAATTCCACAAGCGTGAGATTGTTATGCAGAGATACAGGACTGCTGAAAGAAGTATAAACTATCATAGAAAATCTTTGTCATTTGAAAACTGTGAGAGAAAGTGTAGTAACTGTTGCCATGCTTAGCATATCTGAGAGCATACCTCTAGCCTTTTGTTCTTTTACTGAGAAGTAGTTAAATGTTTTACAGTAACCTAGTACCAGAGACCTCCCTTTTAACATCATTCTTGTCTGCAGTGATTGAATAGGAGAAAGGAAATCTTTCAATAATAAAGCTGAACAGCAAAGGTGTTTGAGGCTATTTTGTGAACTCAGAAGCTGCATAATAGATCTGGGACAAAAGTATTTGAAATACCAAGAATAAGACAGGAAGAAAAAAGCCCTCAAAGGATGTGTAAGAGAAAAAAATACAGCAAGAGGCTTGGGTAGTTAGCCAAGTTATGATGTAGTATGTTATGATGTGCATGGTGGAATTTGATAAACTGTCAGGACCTTACTGAGTGAACGTTCAGAATTGTCCATCAGACCTCATCTTTGCAAAAGGTTTTTGTTTTTGGGTCACTAAGGAAGATCAATGATGCACATTTTAACAACTGTTACATATATGACTTGGGTTGATATCAGAGAGGGCAACTTCATCCAACTCAAGGAACTGATGATATGATTTACGACGAGTTTATAGTGGAAAGACTGGGTTTTTTTCCCGTTCTGCTCTTCAGAGTTTCCGTAAACATATGGTTAGTAACATAGCCCCCAGAATTGGTCTCCTGTTATTGAATTGGCAGTGGTGTTTGTTTTCAGACTCCATCTTATTATTTTATGATCCAAAACTCTACAAATTTTATGTATCAGCCAGTTAACAACCTGATTTGAGATGTGAACAAGAGCAGTTTGAGAGTTAGAGTGACAGCAGTCTGAATTTGAAAATGATACCCACGCCACTAGTCCTATGTTGTAGATTTCCCTACCAGTGCCACCATTAGGGGAGTTTTGTTTGCATCATAATACCAATCTTGTACTTTCTTTTTTTTGTATGTCCAAAGTAATTTCTTTGTGGGGTGTGTGCCATGCTGTGTGCTGCACTTTTGTGATATTGAATTTAGCTGCCCAGCTAGCTGAAATGGTGGGAGTGAGTAGCGTTGCGGCTTTGAACAAAGACTTGGTTGAAAATTTTTTAGTCGAATCCAGGTTAAAGTCTGAAGACTTTCACAAACAAGCTGAATAGGACTTCTAGTCCTCAACTGCTTTTCCACCTTGGTTAGTTTGAAACGAGTATGCTGCAGGCATGTGCATTGTATTTATGTGGAGCTTTGCTTTGTGTTGAATAATTTATTTCATAGGGAGACGTGCTGATAATTTCATGAACGCTTAAAATATGTTGAATCCATTTTGATTATAGACTGTAATGTAATTTTCTTCTTTTAATTCTGAATTACTTGAGAAGATTTAAAGCCTAGCTATCTTCTGAAAGGATACTGGTATTTTCCCTTCATTTCCATAGAAAATAATAATTTGTGGTAGAAGCAGTGATGTTTACCTTTCTGCTCTGATTTAAGAATTGCAGACTTTTATTTTAGCCAGTAAGAATAGTAATGAAATATACTTTCTAATATTTTTCTTTTATTTTATTGCTTTATTGCAGAAGAAATTAGAAAGGAATTCTAAAGACAAAATGTGTCAATCATTAAATAGTCTTCCTGTCTTCTCAGTGTCTAAGCTTCGTTGTAGTCAATGGATATATATAGCCAATGAAGTCAGTGGAGCTTGGAGAGCGATTCTTCTTATCCTAAATGGATGCACATTGGCTAGTCAACTCTGAGGTCTCTAGGCTCCTTTGACTTCTTCATTGACAAGATCGCATTGACATTGCTGTGAAGACTGCTGTATTTAATTGTCTTAATTTGGAACTACATCCCATCAAAACCTTGTAGTTTAAGGTTAGCCACCTAGTCTCTCTGGTCAGGAAAGACAGACATCTTCTGAGGGCAATTCGCACTAGCTTTTTGAAACATTTAAGTTACACCATGAAATGAGAGCTTAATGCACCCAAAATCTGTGCACGCTCTGACATGGTCCATAGAAGTCTGTATAGTTAAAAACAAAACCTGTGATTGTTGTGTAGTTACTGTTATCAATTACAGGGCAAGATAGAATGTCTCTTAATTAACTTAATAACCTCATAGGTACGTTTAGACATAGCTAATTAGAGCTTTCTTGTAATTTGGCCTATGATTAATAGACTGTGAAGACTGTTTCATTTGTATTAAATGCATGGACAGTCACAAGGAAATTAAAATTTGAGCTGCCTTGAATAACTAATAGAAGACCTCAGGATAGTACAATAGTGAAAGATTATTCTCTTTATAAAGAATTAATATATTAAATTGCTAGTTTAGACCTGTTTTTTTCATCATCTTTTGCAGTCATATCAATATGTACATAAATCTCCCTCTTGGAAGCAGCCACAGATGAACTTGTGCAAGTTTGTTTTAAAATAGTCTGTCTTTCATAGTTTAATAAAACTAGTGAAGATACTGTTGTTGTTTAACCCAGCAGGCAGCTAGAAGAACCACACAGCCATTCAATCACCCTGCCCCCAGCAGTGGGATGGGGGAGAGAATCGGAAAGAAGAAAGGTAAAACTCATGGGTCATGATAAAAGCAGTTTAATAGGACAGAAAAGGAAGATGATAATAATAATAACGGTAATGATGATGATAATAATGATAAAGGAATATACAAAACAAGCGATGCACAGAACAATTGCTAACCACTTAAAGCTGATGCCCACCTAGTTCCTGAGCTGCACCACCCTCTGGCCAACCTGCCTGTTATATACTGAGCATGATGTCTTATGGTATGGAATATGCCTTTGGCCAGCTTGGGTCAGCTGTCCTGGCTTCTTGTGCATCTCCACCCATCTTGCTGGCAGGGCAGTTTGAGAAGCTGAAAAGTCCTTGACTGCTTGGCACCAACTAAAATATTAGTGTATTATCAACATTATTTCCATACTAAATCCAAAACAACGCACTATAGCACATGCTAGGAAGAAAATTAACTCTGTCTCTGCTGAAGCCAAGACAGATACTGTTATGGTAGAAAGTAGAAATAACTGGTTTCATTTCTGTTTTGCACAGTGCAAGGTAAGATCCTTGGAGGAGTTAATGACCATATTTTCTGGAGCTTATACCAGCTTTCTGCCTGTTCTTTCTCATTCCAGTCAGAACATAATTTGGCGCAATACAGTGGGGAAGAAGCAGAAATTAATGTATTCTGTAGTAATCATGGAAGTTCCCTTTCATCTCTTATGTGCTGCAGTGTCTCTTGTGGATGTACAGGGAATTGATAGCTACTGACATCTGAACAGGCTCCTTCACCTGTTACACAGCTGGGAGGGGATCCCACTGATAGAAAAGACATAGGGTGACAGGAAGACAGTAGTGGAAAGAAGGTAGGAGCAGAGAGATCATGGGTAGCAAGCAATTCATCTGGCAGCATGAAGACCCAATGTGCCATGACTTTTTGTTTGTTGTTATAAGGCAAACTGTGTGGAGAAGAGCATGTTACAAAGGTAGGGAAAATTTTATTTTTTCTTTGAATTAGGTGAAGTTGAGACCTAGAAATTTGAGTTCAAAATGCAAAAAGGATAGTTAATATTTTTAAGAGGCATAGAAGTGTCTTAGATTTCTGTTTTCATGCACAGTGGAAACTTATCTGTTGAATTTTTCATCAAGAAATGAATCTCAGTTTCAATGATCTTGTGCCATTTTTATTCTGGTGTTAATGCAGAGGCGGCTTCATTGAGACTAGTTGGTCTTTTTCCTTTTCTTTTTCTTGTGAAACCTTGCCTACTTAGCACATTGTGAGTCAGATCAGACTGCTGCTAACCAAAAAGGAATTTTATTTTTGTAACTTGTTGTACACTTTAGTTTTTCATATTTAATACCTTCACTTTTGTCATCTTTTTTTTTGAAACATTTTAAACTTGTAAAAGTATATTTAGAGTACCATGTAGTATGTTATTCCTGCTGTCTATTAAGATGTCATCTGAGTAACAGATGAGAGCATCAAATAAACGTTGCATAATTTCATCAGAAGCTTTAGGTATTTTTACTAGAGAATGGTGCTAAGATGAGAATATCCCTGATAGGCATTCCTTATCTGTAACATCTCTTCACCTTTGGTGTAGTATATGTTTTTGCTTTAAAAATGAGCTGAGTGCTCACTAAGTAGAGTTGCTGCCTGTGTGGAGGTTTTTTCTTTGTTTTGGTTAAGTTGGGGTTTTTTTTTGTTGTTTTGTTTCTCTTGCTCCTCCACCGTATGGTATAGCCAAGCAACCAAACACGGATAGACAACTATTTCCTTGTAAGTGCTGGTTTTCTGGGGATGACAAGAGTCTCAAAGGTAGCAGGAGCTTGAAGGGCATGGGTTGGAGGCTAAGTGGGTGCAGTTAGGTCCCTCAATAAACTGGGTGGCAGAATTTGGTAAGAGGGTAAAGGCAGTGGGGATCATGGAGTTATGATCCTAATGGGATCTCTGACAGTGTGTGGGGCAGGAGGATATGGAAGGAGATAACACATGAATGCACATGAATGTGGATTTACACAGAGCACATATCTGAAGGTGTTGTCACTGCTGTTGTAATTGCTGGTTGAGGGGAAGGTCATCTTTGCAAATTCTGTGGGGTTCAGGAACCCAGCTGTGGTAAGTTGGATGCCACTTGCTTGCAATAGCTTGAGAAGCAAATCTGTAAGAGCTTTTTCACTCCCCTTGTACAATGGAATACCCATAGTAAAGAGCTTTGTCTTAAGTGGCAAGCTTTGTAATCTAAGTCACATTTGTGCTGACTTGAAGTTGAATTTACTTTTAATGACATTTCTGAAAGTGCTTGAGGCAAATCAGTTCGAGGCTATGTTTTGGGTTTTTGAGGCAAGGTTTTTTGGGGGAAAGGGAATGGAGACAGGACTGCAGGGGTGGTTTCTGCAGCAGGCTCCTAGAAGCTTCCCCGAGGTCCGACAGAGCCAACACCAGCTGTCTCAAGGATGGACACACCACTGACCAAGTCTGAGTCAATCAGTCACAGTGGTAGTGCCTCTGTGGTAACATAGTTAAGGAGGAGAAAAATCTCAAATGGCAGATTTTTGCTGCCAGATAAAGTAGTGAGAAGATGGACACCAAGGTCAGTGAAGAAGGAGGGGGAAGAGGTGCTCCAGGTGCCAGAGGAGATTCCCCTGCAGCTTGTGGAGAAGACCATGGTGAAGCAGGTTGTCACCCTGCAGCCCATGGAATACAATGGGAACGGAGATCCCACCTGCAGCCCATGGAGAGACCCCACGCTGGAGTAGGTGCAGCACCTGAAGGAGACTGTGACCTGGTGGGAAGCTCGTGCAGGACCAGGCTTCTGGCAGAACATGCAGCCCATAGAGAGAGGAGCCCATGCCAGAGCAAGTTTTCTGTGGGACTTGTGACCCCTTGGGAGAGTGTGCTGGAGCAGTCTGTGCCTGAAGGTCTGCACCCCATGGAAGACATGGTAGAGCAGTTTGTGAAGAACTGCAACCCATGGGAAGAACTGACGTTGGAGTAATTCATGGAGAACTGTCTTCCTGAGGAGGAAGGATTGGAAAAGACAATGTGCTGAACTGACCACAACCCCCATTCCTCTTTCCCTTGTGCTGCTCGGGGCAAGGAGGTGGAGAGTTCAGGGAATAAAGTTGAGCTCAGGAAGAAGGGAGGGGTGGGAGGATATGTTTTAAGATTTGGTTTTATTACTCATTATCCTCCTCTGTTTTGACTAGATAATAAAGTAGATGCATTTTATTCCATGTTAAGTCTGTTTTGCCCATTATGGTAATTGCTGGATGATCTCTTCCTGTCCTTATCTTGGCCCCTGAGCCTTTCATTAATATATTTTCTCCTGTGTCCAGCTGAGGAGGGGAGTGATAGAGCGGCTTTGGTGGGCATCTGGCCTCCAGCCAGGGTCAACCCACCACAGCTTATTGCACAAATAAGTAGTATTTTTTTAACTGCATACTATTTTCAGTTTATGAGTATTGCAGCAGTATTATTTCTTTTTTGCTTTAGGTGTACAGAATTGGTGCAACGCATTTGCTACTCGAGATAGATAAAAGTAGCCTGTACCTATAGTCCCTTTACCTTTTCTGATTGCTGTCACAGAATAGAACGGATTATGCTCTGGGATAGTACAGATCTCTATATCACTCAGGCCTTATTATCAATACGTTAACATATAAAAAGTGGTCCTTTTGAATAGGAGCTAATTTCACATCATCTTGGAATAACAGGGTTTTTTTTTAACTTTGTGCAATTATGTTCTTTGGTTTTATTGCTATGTTTCAGAATAAGGTAAAGAATCCTATAATCAGTTTAAATTTATTGTCTGCATGTGTTAATTAAACACCATTTTTTCCTGTGACAAGCAAGTCACTGATGGCAACAATGAAGTCGCATTTGTCTTACACTGACATGTAGACATTCTAAAATTTTTAATCTCCGTACTTTTTTTAATGCTACATTAATTTTGTAATTTCTTATTAATAGATGATCACCTATGCGTGTCTCAAAAAGTTAATAATATCAATGCATGTATCTCAGTTGTCATCATCTTGTTTTTATTAATTGAAGACAGCAATAAATTTCAAACTATGATTCAGAGAAATTATTTAAATTACAAGTCAGCTATTACAGATTGACACTTTTCCTTTGATAAGAGAATCTTCTGCAGTGGAATTCCTACAGCTATTGTGGTCCATTTCAAGTACAAGATTACATCTTTCCACTTGTCACTAATTCTGCATTTTGGCAGGGAAAAAAAGAAAGGTTTGCTGTTAGAGTGTTGCCAAGCAACAAAAATATGAATTACTCCAATTTCTGGATTTTTCTTGTATGATGCATACCAGAGGGTTTCTTGTACCTTGGTGAGAGACAGTCTAGATGAAGTTACCCTTCATAGCTTTTCCATATTATTATGGATTAGTAAATAGCTTAGTTTCCCCCTATGCAGTTCCATTGCAAAACTAAAGACACTTTGTTGTCTGTTTCCTGTAGATAGTTACCAAAATCATGTCACAGGTGATCATGTCTTCACAAGACATGAGATTGGGCATATTTTCTCCTTTTTTTTTTTTTTGTTTTCTGAAGTTTAATTTCTCTTTCAGAAATGGAAAGCTTGTTCCTGTCTTGTTTTCACTTGCACCTAATTGTTTATACCACTGCACCTAGTTGTTTATACCACTGCCTGAATAAAAAGAATGGGAAGTCCTGAAGTGGGCAAAGATAACTTGCTGTGTCTTAATAATTCTGCATGCTGTTACTCTTGTTTACTGTTATTTGGTATATTCCCTCTAAAGTATCTTTTCCCCACATAATTAACTGATGGTAATTCCAAGTAACTACTAATATTTGAAGCATTATTACATGAAGGTGTGTGGAAAGGATAAGTAGAGATAGACTTAAGTGTGTGTAAATTATGGTAGTATTTATGCTTAGGGGTAGATGAAGAGAGAATAACTCTTGATAACTTAGACATTTTTGGGGTCTTGCTTTTGTTACACATTCGGTAACTTTTTACTATCATGGAGCCTTTTTTGGTTTTCAGTGACAGCCACAGATTTTCTGTGGAACTGTGGATTTTAGGGTCACCTCCCACTGTAATCTTTGAGATCCTTTCAGGACACATGCCCAGTACAGCTTGTTTCTGGATTCCTGATCTGTATTTTATGAGGAAGAACTTCAGCAGCAACATGGAGAGTACTTCTTTTTCTGCAGCTCTGCAAGTCCAGGGTGCTTAACAGCAATCAGATAGTATCTATGCGTGGCATAGGAGATTGTTTACTGTTGACATTGTTTTTGTATCCGTCTGCAACAGTGGAATAAAATATTTGCTTATGTCTGTACAATAGTATTTTGGAGGACTTGGCTTTAAAAAGATGTATACCTGTTTGATCACACCTTGGAGTTCCCGGATATGAATGCATATTCTAACAAGGTCGTTGTTCCATGTCTGGGTGAGATCAAGAATGCATCAACCTTCCTGATACATCGATTTCCAATGGCAAGAAACTTGGATGTATGGGTCAGAGAGGAGCTACTTGCTGCTCTGAAAAGGTGCTTGTTTTGAATGGTTAAGTGATCAGTGTTCAGCTTGTTTTGGTTAAATTTGAGCTGGTAGCGGTGGCTGGGTTGTTTAACATAAATTCCAGCGGGAGAGTGTCTGTATAGGCAAAGAGCACTTCAGACATGAACACTTCATAGGGCAAAACTAGTGGTAGTTTGAGGAGATGTCTGTTTCCAGCTGTTTCCTTCAAAGGTGCAAACAGGCTTTTCCTTATAAATGCTCTTTTACTTTTGGTAAATATAAGACCAGTTTAGGTGCAATATTCCACTAATTTTTTGTTTTGTTTTAATTTTCTGAAGGAGTTGATGACCAAGCTGATAACAGAGACACCTGACCAGCCAATCCCATTTCTAATTGATCATCTTCAGTCCAAACAGGGGAACCGCAGTCAGCTTCAGAGAACGTTGTCTGGCTCTGCTGCTCTTTGGGCAGAGAGTGAACCATCAGGTATGTCGTGTATGCTGGAAAGGGCTTCCCAAACTTTCGTCCTAGATTTCCTGGATACATGTGTACCTACTGAACAGGTACCACTCTGTGGTTTTGACCATGCTCAGGAATTCCTGTTTGTCAATTAGATACTGAGTTTAATATGCATTGGTGGCTATCAGCTCAGCCTACGTACATGATATATGAGTATGGGTCAGAGTTAAAGGGCGGAAACAATCCCAGTCTCAATGAGAAAGATGATGCATATAAAGGTCCGTTGATTCTGCTGCTGTCCTTTTTGCTTTGTCTTTGCTTTGTTTTCCTTTTCCCCTTCTACCCCGTGGTGTATTTGTGCTTGAAATTAGCTTCTATTGAGGTATTTTTTTTAGTAATACACTTTTTTAAACAACCCATCATTCTAACACTTAGTGAGAAGATGCTATTACTACTTTATGAACTCCAGTGTGAATAATTTATGATTGTAGATCTTCAGAAGCATAAACAATTTTTCTGAAGTATCTACTCTGATTGTAAAGTAGAAATTTTAGCTTTGATCTTCTGATACCAGCTGCTGTGAAAATATTGGTTTTATATTTCAAAATCGACTGATGATCTGTTTCAGATCTTACATCATTGCTGATAGTCAAAATGTTAGTTGCTTGACAAATCAACTTTTTACTTATGTCAACTGTAAAGTTTTAAGCATAGGCAGTCAAACATGTAAGAGAATAAATGAAGGTTAAGGATATTTCATAAGAAAATTTAAGAAATTATGTTTTTAATAAAAACAGTTTAATTAATTTCTAAATTTCATTGTTTAGGAAATGGAAAAATATAAGAAATGTAGCATAAATCAGAAATAGGACAACAGAAAGAGCTGATGCTGTTTTGAACTTAGAGGTCTTGATTTTTCTGGAATAATTGTTTAGGTCTTTGAAAAATTACCCTATAAATGTTTTTTGATTCTTTTAACAGAAAATAAAGGAACAAGGAGAGATTTTAGAAGTTATGATAAACCTTGGCAGGTAAATGCAAAAAAGCCTAAAAAGTCAAAGAGCGACCTTGCTGTGTCCAACATTTCTCCACCATCACCGGAGTCCAAGTCATGTAAGAAAGCTTCACTACATTAATAATTCATGCCTACTTCCAAACTCATAGTACGTTTTTCTGTTGAATTAGGATTAAACTGGATAGCAAACTGAGCAAAGGAAATGGCTAGGTATCTATGTTAGAAGAGTTTGATTCTTGCTTTACTTTCACATGAATTATGAATATAATACTTTGTGTTGTCATCTATAGACTAGGATTCTACTCCTGTCATCATACTGTGTTCTTCTCCCTCCCTGTGCTTGCATTTCAGACTCTTTGATATGTATCGAGTAACATCCATGCCTTCTAAGATATGGTAGGGGTGCGAAATATCACTTGTGTGCCTACTACAGGTTCCATCCTTGTTGGTCCTTAGACTGTCCAAGGAGAGAGACAACAGAAGATTGGGCACTCTAAGCTACCAGGTCCCATGTCAAGCAAGGAAATAGTTTATACATCTGTAATAAGGCTGGACAAGCATCTGTCCTTGTGTGGCTTGAAGGGCATCTAATAATGCTTTTCAATTGGTAAAGCTTGCTCCCAAGCTACCCAAGCCCCGAAGTCTATCAGCAGTGTTTGTGGGTATGCAGCTTTACCCACAAAAGAGGAAAGTAGAATTGGGGTGTGTGTGTAAGGAGGAAAGGACATGCATAAATACATAAAACTAGATAGGATTGATTCTGAACATGCTTGTCACAGTTTTATCATTCCCTTAGTCTGTAGGCCATCCCTCTAAAATGTCTGTTGAATACATTTAGTCCAGGATGTTGAGCTCCATCTTTCGTAACAGTTTCTCAGGGCAGGAGTGGTGATGTGTGCTCTTGGATTGTTCACAACTGATGCATCTGGTGTGGTCCATGCTTGCGGTCTGCAGGATGAAGGTGTTGATTTTCAAAGAAGTTGCTGGGTGCTGGGAGCTGAACCGGTTCTAGTCCCTCCATTATGTCACTCATCCTTCATTAATTTGAGTGATTTTTACTGTAATCCTGTTGGTACAGCATATAGCAATTGTAGCAATGATGATATGCAATAGCAGAGTTATTTAGAAATTAACATTATACTGTTTCTAATTTCTTGGCTCTATTGTCTATTCTCTCCCAAAATCAGATACCCTTGAGGTATATATTGGACTTCCCCACCCTTCTGCATCACCCACCAAGTGCAGCCAGGTCCTTGAGCAAAAAAGAATCCCTTTGCCTTTTCCTGAAGCAGGGGTAACCAAAACTGTTTTTCTCAACATGTTCTTCATACGCACTATGGGGATTCTGTCTCCTTCTACAATAAGCAAAACTTACAACTGGGCAGGGCCAGCTTGATTGGTAGACCCCCTGTCATTCAACATTTTTTTCCAAAACTTCTGTTACAAGAGGTTGTAAAGACTCATCTGAGCAACAAAATGTTTTGTTCCTAAGAGTTCTATTTAAAACAACCAACCAACTCCCCCAACACTCAACGAACTAAAAAGCCCCCAAAACTGCTAAAATTTAACCAAATTTAATGGAGTCCATCAGTTGTAATATGTTTGGTTGCAGAGCTCATCTTATGACTATCTTGTTCAAATGGTCCTGAACTTGTAAGTTTATTCAGAACTAAGAATTTAGTAGGAATTCTGAACTGAGAATTTCATAGGAATTCAATGATTTCATAGGAATCGTTGGAAACATCAGGAGAATTGGTTTATTTAATTAGGAAGGATTTTTTTTTCCCTCCAGCAGAGATACTGACTGCAGCATACATGTGATTCCTGGACAGATATCTCCTCTTTATGCATTCAGCTTTTTTACTGGAAAAATTCCTCCAGTCCCTCCAGTCCCTCCTCCTGGATGTTATGGTCTCAGTTGCACCTGAAACAAACACACAAACAAGAAGCCCTGGTATCTACAGGCCACTGACCACTTGTTCGGTGTACGCAAAAGCGTAATGAAGCAGAACCTGTTGCTATTATCTTGCAAGAAAGAGGCTTGAAGCTAGGTCTGTGTCTGTGTGTGTGTTTATGCATATATAAATATTTAATGAAACATTTAGATGATCACATTCTGTATTTGAAGAACAAATTTGGAAGTTTCTAAATAATTTCTGAAACAGACTTCTTGCTTCCCAGCTAGCTACTTTTAGGCAAAGTAAGTTGATCTCTCCGGCACCTTCATGATAAATCAGATCACAGATCATCCTTTCACTCTGCTTCACTTCACCATTGTTACCATGTCCCATTTACAGTTACAATGTTGTGTACTTGTAATTACTTTTGGTCAGGTACCGTGTGAACCAGTTTGGCTGTATTATCAAAGAATTCTAATCTGAATTCTATTGTGAGATTTAAATACATGAGTAATTTTATGCTCAATAATCACATGCATATTTCTATTCTTTGAGATGTAAAATGGTCATCCAGTGTATTGATGAAATACGGGATTACATGAGCAACTGGTCTGATTCTGCCAGAACATCATGTCTTGAAATGACAGGTATATGTAGATAAAAACATGGGGGTTGGGAGGGGAATGCCACCAAAAAAATCAGAAATACTGGATAGCATGTCTTTGCAGTCTTCTAAGGTCGAGATGGTGAATTCTCAGCTCCATAAAGGGAAAACCTCAGTATTTCTATACGAATGCTATGATGTAGAGATAATGAATCTTACAAATTATAGGCAAATAATTTCAAGATAAAGTGTTATAAAGATGTCTCGAATAACAGAGATGAGATAAAGAGGTAGGTAATGTGATGAGGAATTTAAAATTAGATATGTTTTTGAGGAATGAATGAGTATAACATTCTGAAAATAATGTATAATAATAATGTATAATATTCTGAAAGGATTTCACTAAGTGTGTAGCGACATATGCATGGAAATGATATATAGTGTACTTCATCCATACAGAGGATCATGAATTTCAAAAGTTCTCAGGGAAGGATCATATGGTCTTTATACAGTTCTGCATGCTTCACATTAAGCAATTCATTTGAAAATGACCAGTGCTTTTTGATCTTATCATTGGGAGGATACAAGTTTAGATTTTAAAAACATTCGTAAGCAAGCAGAAAATGAACCTTAAAAAAAGAGACACAGGCCACATGATGTAACGAAGTAGATTTTAGCTTAAATATCCATCCACTAAATACAAGAGTAGGTAAATAAGAACAAGTCTATTTGTTCTCTAGAAGTAATAAACATTTCAGTTCTAATTCTGCTTTATTTCCCCCTCAGTTTTAGTTCAATAGAAAGAACCAAACTCATTTTTGAAACAAATTCTACTCAAACTCTGAAGTGTTCCATGGCAGCATATCTCTTTTGATACATTTTTGCTGAAGTACAAAATGTTCACTGAAACAGAGACTTTAGTAAACCAGCATGTAAATTTCCATCATGCTTTTGACTGGTTTCCCACCATCCATTTAGTGAGATGCGTCCAAATTTCCTGTGTTTGTGGGATGTTTCTCTGAAACTAGGAACTATGCCATTGTGTCTTCAGCAAGTTTCTCAATTTATCATGGATAGTCTTTATACTCTTATTTTCTTGACGCGTGTTGGTCCTTGTACTTGGCAGTTGCAGATCCTGAAAGCTCCACAGCTGTTGAGTAGAACTTAGTTTTGTTTCATTCATCTTCTGTCCCATGACAAATTTTTCCCCAGAATGATATGGTTTCTTAAAAATTCTGTCCTTTGGTATTTTGAAAAATGTGGCTTATGTCAAATTGACATGATACCAAATTCCAGTTTGTTAAAGTTTTCTGCAACCTGGAAGTTCTAAGGTTTTTCTTTGTACATGGTTTTACTATATTAAATTCTTGCCTGTTTGCATTGTGGCGGTACTGTGAGATTTCTGTGGTGTGTTGAGTGCGGTCTGTCAAAATGCTGGTAGGCTAGAGTGTTTGATGCTGTAGAATATAGTATTGGTACAATGAGGGAGAAGATGATATGGCTGAAAAAGCAGGCAGTAAAAGAGGATGTGGTCTCAATATAAAATGAAGGTGAGCGAAATAGACCTTGTTATAGAATTTCTTTTCTAGTTTTCTAAATATTTACATTTAGTAAAAGTTTTGAAAAAATACTAGATGGAACATTTTGTTTTCTGTAAATAATAAAAGGATGACAAATAGTGAAGTTGTGCTAGTTAAGTTAATTATGTTTAGGACTATGAATGGATGCAATTTTTGGTCACACAGAAATTTAGATAACTATGGGTGAGCTTTATTTCCATTGTCCTCAGTAGGAAAGACATGACTTGTCTTTTTTGAACACATAACAGAACCAGACTCTGACATGCCAACTTGCCCCTCTCTTCCCTTCTCCTTCTTGAGGCTTCCTGTGTCTCTTTCCTCCTACTTTAATCTCTGTGGGTCCTTTTTAATGTCTTCTTTGTCTTCTATCTTTGAGAATATTTGTAATTGTAGTCTAATCTATTAATTTCCTTAATACTTACTCAGGTTCCTGAGTGGCTGTTACAGGTCTGAATATACCCTAGGTTGTCAGACTCTGTAGGTCCAGCTTGAAGATGGCTTGGTTTATGTCTGTGGATGATGGAATCACATTCTTCATGGCAAAAGTACTTAAACATATCATTGTTCCATTTTTTACATGGAAATGTCTATTGACTTCAACTTTTCTTTGTGGAATTGATCCAAAGTGGAGCAGATTCTATATTCACAGAGAGGACAGTCAGCAATAAAGCTAATTTCAGTGGCAACAGTTATTTAGCACATTTTGTACTATCTATCAGAACACAAAGTCTGAGCATAATTTTCCCATACCATCATAAATGCATTCTGAAATTCAGAACAATTGAAAGATAACCCTTTTTTTCATGATCTGTAGGAGTCTGGAAGTTTCCTTTCTAGTATGTCATGAAAATGATTATAAGCATAAATTAGTTGACAAATAAATTAGCTGTCAAATAAATTAGCTGTCAAAATAGTAAATAAAAATTTCAAAACTGGCCAGGATATTTTGGACTTTTTAAGCTTTGTTTTTGAAGTTATTTTAAAATGAATAGTTAGCAATCATTGATAAAAGCAACTGGTCCTTTCTGTTGGGAATGTTGACTAGGCAGCATCGTCTTCACACTAGCATGTGCATTTCTCAGCACAGTAATTCTGTGTTTGGAGACAACCCAAAAATTGCATTTGGTGTTGAAGGCAGCAGATCACATTAAACATGTTAAACTGCAGCTCCAGAGACAGCATTATTTTTTTCCTTAATTTCTACAAATCATTCAAAATGTTTACATTGGTCAATGCAGCTCTGTTCATTGTGGGTCCTACATACATCAGAAACTCCTAATCTTCTTTCCTGCCATTGTAGGTAAATTTAGCTCAGCAGTTAAGAAATATTTTTTAAAAAATTAAATAAAAATCTTGGTAATAGGTAATGAGTAAGAGACTATAAGCTTAGGATTGTGCTTCCCAAAGATGAAGTTTGTATAAGTATTGGAAAAAGATTACAGGCTGTACAGCATAGAGACATATTTTATTTCACTGTTTTTATGAACATTTATCTCCACTTGATGATTTTAAAAAAATGTATTTACATGTTGTTTTAAAAGCTTCATCTAAAATATTTCTTTTTTATTTTTGATTAAATGACTAGCAAAACCAAAAGTACCAGTTAATCATTTCCATTTTGATATTTATTCCTTATTGGCCCCTAGGACACCCAATTCTGTTTTGATATAAATGGAAGTACCTTCATATGCAATATTTTTGTTACATTTTCCTGTTATTGCATTATTTTAATTATTTGTAATTGTTAATATTAATTATTCCTGTTTACCAAGGCAGTCACAAGAATCATCCCAAGTATGCATTTGTTCATAGATGTTTTCATTTTTGCTTAACATTGACCAAATAAAATATTTCCACCTGTTAAAATAGGGTAGTTATTTCCACTTAAGGTACTTGAGCTCGTAAACTCACTGTGCAGCTTTATTTCTACTATAGGAGTCTGAACTACCAAATCTAAACTTCATCTATATATCTGTGTACATTTAGTGCCAAGGTCAATAGAGCATCCTAAATGGGATTGGAGGACAAAACCGGAGAACCATGATTTTGATGAACTAAATCATATTCTTCAAGAGAGCAAAAAACTTGGAAAAGCCCTTGAGAATCTGTCTCGCAGTAAGTTGATTGATTTTAGTTTTTTAATGTAACCATGCAGCCTGAATTGTAATTTGGAAGTACATATCAAGAAGGTGGTCTTTTACTTAATGAAGACCGAGTTCATTGACATCAGCAGTTAACATTGCTGTTGATGAGGTTTACAGAATGTCTGAGATGATTTAGCAGCTCTTCTGCTGACTGAAAAACTACTTCCTCTATACTTCTTTTTGTGTTACATTAGTTTTCTACCAGTTTAGTGAACAAAAGTGTCTGGTTTAAGGAAAATGGTGGGAACATGCAGCAGCTGGACTGCTCCTTTAGGTGGTAGTAGTTAGATTGGATTAACCTTTGTTAAACTTTAACTTTGTTGATGGAAATCAGACCTGTCATTGAAAAACAATTAGGTATTTTGTAGCCTTGAACCCAATTAATTCCTTCCAGTTTTCAAAAGCAATTCAAAGAAATATTTTAAAGCATCTCGAATAAATACTCAAAAATATGATAGCCATTTGTTTCGTAACAAAACTGAATTATTACCCCTTATAAGGCATAGTCAACAGGAGCAGTTTAAAAATAGCATGTAAGGAATAGCTCTGAGAATAACCAACTATGATGATTAGATGATTAGCTTTTTTTTTTTTTTTCCTGGAGAATTCTGAAATACATTGGTGGGAGCAAACACTACTAAAAATTGTCAAAGTATAAAAAGTACTTTCTGCCATGGTAAATGAAAACTAAGAATGTCGTAGTCTAGGAGACATTTGAATGAGAAATATTTTCTTTTCTCTCATTAAATTTTCTCCTTGGCACTTCTGGATTCACAGGTGAAATTGCTGATGGTGAGGTCAGAAACAGAGCCAAATGAAGAATGGAAGATCTGTTTTGTGGAAAATTTTGAGATTCAGCAATCTTCCAAATCGTGTCAAATAACCAAAACTTGTTTGTCTAAATTCCCTATCTCCCAAATGATTTAGGTTGATCACAGCAATTACATTCTGAGCAATTTTCATATTTCTATTAATTACAATAGTATAGTTACAGAGTTCTTTTCAGACACATTTCTAGTAAAGTGGTCTATCTGCCTCTAAGGAGCTAAACCAACTCCAGTGAGGGTCTCTGATTTGCAGCCCCACTGTTGCCTGACCATGTTACCATGATGTGTGCGAGTATTATTTAAAATCTTTCTCCTGTAGAGACTTCTAACCAAGCTTTACACAGATACAGAAACATTCTTCTTCTTTTTTTTTTCCTTTTTCCAATTTCAGAAAGGTTTATTTATTCACTGTGTGGAGAAACGAACCAATCAGATGTGAGAGTTCAATAATAAAGGACCAAATCCATTCTTCAGTCCTACATCTTTGTCTTTCCTTATGAATATTGTATAGGTTCCACTGAGTTCTGGTCTCCTTATACCTAAAATAAGGTATTTGTAGCAGCATTCTGTACCTCTCTTTACCAGATTTTTCTATACTTGGACTGGAGGTGACTGTACCTGGTCATTGTTGCTGGAGTCAAGTTTTCATAGAGTTATTTCACAAATTATTCTTCACTATTTCTTGCTAGTACTTGATGTTTTCTATTTATCAAGATAATATGGAATTTTAATCCTGTCCCCCAGAATACTTTAAATCACTTGCAGCCTGATACTAAGCTCACTTTCATAAATGTGCTCTCTATTTCTTCATTCAGATCATTAACGGAAATATTGTCAGACCTCTTCATGATTCCATTTCAGATCTGACAACCAGCCCTTGAAAGCTACTCAGTAAGTGTGCTTTTTCCCACCAGATGTTTATCTGCCTTGCAGTGATTTCACCTAGAATGTAATTCTCTTAATTTGTTTACTGGAGTATCATCTAGGACAGTAAACAAAGTCTTATTATCACTGAAGTGTTTTATATCTACTTCCTCTTCTTACCCACTAGACAGGTTTCCCAGTTGGGAAAGCAATTAGACTGATTTGATGCGATTCATTCTTGATAATTTCATGTCAGCTGGTTCCTACCACCTTTCCTGTCCATTAGATGTTGATAAATTGTTTATTTAACAATTTTGTCAAATGTTCTTCTGCTGTCAGATTTAACCTTGCTGGCTAGTAGTTCCCAACGTCTTCCCTTTTTCTTTTTTGAAGGAAGATACGGTATTTTCCCTTTTCTGTCCACTCTGTTCCTGAAAAATGGTTGCCAATGATCAATGAAGTGATCTCTTCAGTTAGTTAGTTAAGTGCTCTACAGTGAATTTCACAAGATTCTGCCAACTTTAATGTATCTAAGTCATCTGAGTATCTTTCAGTTTTCCATCAAGAAAGTTTTGCCTCTTAAAATCACTAGCCTTAAGCATCTGGCCACAATTATTTTTTTGTAAAGACTGGAGCAGTGAGTGTTGAACACTGGGATTTCTATGTATCATCTGTTATTTGCTTTACTTCTCTTTGATGTAAATAGTTCTGTATTTTACTTTTTTCTCCTTTGTGAGTGTACTTATAGTATCTTTTCTTGTGGCTTTTTTGTTCTTTGGTAGTTGTTTCTCATTTTGCACTTTAGCCTTTTTTGGTTGTATCATTTAAGCACTTGCACCAGATGATTAATTCTAAGCTGTATGTCCATGTTTCCCATTTTTGGACTCCTGATTTTCAGGTAAATTCAGGAAATCAGCCTGTTCTGTGCTATGATTTCTTACATGTTAGAATGATATAAAAATTGAAAATGAAAAATACAAAATGTTTGGGGGAAAAAAAAGGAATAATTTTGAAAATAAATATGAATTTATTGTTCTCCAAAAGGTAGAATATAGATTGTAAATAGAAAATGTCTTAGAGGGTTTCAATCAATAGACACATCTAGAAGTTTTCAAATATAAGATACATGAAACTTGTTCTGTGCTGTACCCAAACAAGCATCCCATGTGTAGAATTTTACAAAAGCCATGACATGTTCTCATTGCTACCTTCTCCAGAGTTAAGGCTTCTTTAGTGCAGCCTAGTCAGTGCTTTTGATTCTATAAGCATGTCCGTAAGGTCTGTGAGTCTAATGCTACATTTGATACTAATCTTGTTTCAGAGCAGTATGGGACAGGCATGAGAAACATTTGAATGTGCAGATGATCACAACATACTATCAATGGGTTTTTACAACACCCTCTCATTTCAATCTCCAGTATTTTAACAGGGAATAGTGCCACATAAAACCAAACGTTTGAAGTTAAATGAGTTTTCCATCAAGTACTAGAATTCTTTTCCATTTTTAAAGATTAGCTTTGGATCTTGTAGTGAGTTTCCCGGGCTTCATTGACTGTTACACAGCAGAAACAGCCTGTGAATTAAACTCTAGTTTCTTTAGCTTTATTCACTGTGAAGTCTAGGTATCTACTCTGGGACAAACCTATGCATTTCACACAAAATTAAAACTAAAGCTTTGAAGGGTAGTCTTAGGCACCTGGATGTCTAGTTTCTCCTATCTTCAATCAGTCCTCCTAGTGATTAAAACTGAACGCCCTTATATTTGGAGCCCTTCTTTCAAGCTCCATGAAGACAACATCTCAGTAATTCTGTACTGCAGTAGAGAAAGTGACTTCACGCTCAGTGTTGAAAGTATCTTATTTTTGAGAGAAGATTATTGCCATGGTTATGGTTTAAGTGTGTTGGAGCTAAGTGATTTAAGTAAACCATTTTCCAGAGGCCTGCTCATGGGAAACTTGGGTTTTGTTTACTTCTCCAATCAGCTGTGTGACCTTGAAATTGATTTTGAACTATCAAGTCAATTCTTTTGGGGAGACTTTGGTATATGAAGCAACACGCAGGAATATACTGCATTTCCCTTGTGCATGTTTTGTTTTCTTCCATTGCAAGGTCTGTCATCTTTATTGATATTGTCCTTCTTCCTCAGATGATTATAAGAAGGAAGTTTCCATGCTGTTTCAAATGTATGCTCTTGTATTTCCCCTTCTGGCCTGTTCGCTAGAAAAGAGAGTTGAAGTCTCCTGTACAGATAAGGGTCTTGCTCAAGAATATATCTTTCTTCACAGTCCATTGTCTGAGGATGGAAAAATAGGTAACAGGAGATGGAAAACAGTGAATTATGAGAGTTCTGAGTGGGAAAAATGAGTACTAGATTAGCATATTGAATGTTGCAATTTACACCAGATAACAACATTTGATGACACTCAATGGGTTCTACTGTGAGATAGGTACTTTTTCATAATTGCACATAGCCTTTCAACGGAGACAACCAACATTTTGTGAGTAATTTTTGAATCCTTGTTAAGGCCAGGTGTAAACTACAAATCAGAGGGGAAGAAATTAATTTATCTTGCTTTGAATTCATTAGACATTCCACGGTCAGAAAATGGTAGCAAGTTAACACAAAGCTATTTGGGAACCAGTACAAGTCAGTTAGTTGGACATACGCCCCAAAATACTCCCATTTAGCTATACCAGTAGGAAAAAAGTAGTACGCTTTGATTCTTAATTTGGAAAGGGAGCAATCAATAATCAGTAAATAAGAAAGCCATCTACAATATCATAGGAAATATTACTGGAAACCATAAAGAACCAGAGAATCACAGAATGGTTGAGGTTGGAAGAGGCCTCTGGACATCATCTAGACCAACCCCACCTGCTCAAGCAATGTCACCTAGAACCAGTTCTCCAGGACCATGTCCATTGCTCTTGGATAATCGTCTCCAAGAATGAAAGATCTCTGAGTTACTCCAGACTATTTCAAATAGTTAGCCTTGTAATGTGAGAATCACTTGATTTTTATTTATACTTAGCATAAGATAGACAAAAATGATCTTACCCCTTTAAGTAAAAGATAAAATAGTGAAACGTAAAAGCCTGTGTTCTGTTTATCTTTTATGGGGATGAAGATAAGCAACAAGAGTAAAGCTTGCATAACTATAAGGGTAGAACTAGTTCAAAAAAAGATCAGAATATGTTAACAAACCACTAAAATCATGTCCTCAGTTTTGAAGGTGATCCTGCGAGTATGTGGGATGTGAGAAGTTTAATACATACATCATGAACTACTTCAGTGCATTTTGCAGCCTCTGAAACACATTAGAATGTGGTTTCATTTGGAAGCATCTACACTGTAGGAAACTTAATGATTTACATTCTGGTTATGGGAGATGTATTTGAATGGAATGCCACTAGCATCAGAGACCTTTGAATTTTCCCACCAGGCATTTCTGATGATGATGATGTAACTTTGAACATCTGCATGGCATGTAACCAAACTTTTACCAATCACCTCATTCAGGGTATTATTTTAAGACATAATACTTCAGGGTTTTTTCAGTCATACACAGTTGTTGATCTGAACTGGACTTGTAAAATGACTTGTCTGTGATCAGTTGAGCATCTAGCCCTCACCATGTTCTGCTAATTGAACCACAAAAGTAGTCATCAGTATTCTGTAGAGGATTTTTCCTTTCTTCTGTTCAGGCTGAACTTTAAAATCGTGTTATTCTTGTGTGAGATCAATGTTTGTGATTTATTTTGAGATCGACATTTTTAGATAAGCTCAATCAAACCTTTAAGGAAGATAATTTTATCACAGTACTGCAGCTGTTATCTGATACTGCCTTTGCTCATAAAATCCATTTGCTTTTAGTGTGATGTATGAGTAATAATACAAAATAATTATGTTTTCTGAGATTGAAACAGGAAGAATGTGAACATAATTATTGCTATTCAATTATAAAGCGGGGCTTATATGGCTGCAAGATTGCTGCTACTTCAGTTACAAGTATCTTTTTTCTACAGACGTTAAATTTTTAATTACCTTTGTGGAGGTATATGCCATTCTGTTCTAGCCTACTCTAAGTTCCAGGACCAGATTCTCTTTTTGAGTTAGTGTCCCTTTCTGGACCAGTATTCGGCTTGCAAAATTTTCCGTAACAATACTGAAGAACTGGAGTTTGTGTGACTCATCTCAGCATGGTTCTTCCTAGTTCTTAGAAGAAGGGGGTTGTTATTTAAGCGGTAGTAGAGGGTGAGCTAAGACTGTCCTTGGCTACTGGACATTGTGGGCTACCTACCTTAACCAACTTACTGCACCTTTCCCTAAAATCAAGAGTTCTGAAAGATTCCATGGTGTTGATTTTTCTCTTCTGAGATGACCCTGGCGTAGGAGAGTTTCTGGGACATAGTATTTGGTGGGTACTTTGCATTTTGTTTCTCTCTGTTTCCCTACTCACCAAACCTAATCCTGAAACCAATATTCTCCATTAGAGCCTCTCAGAAATTCAGGTATACAAATACTGCAAGTCTAAAGCACAGATTCTTTTGATGGGGATTATTTTTTTTTTGGGGGGGGGGGGAGTTAAAGCAACAGTGGGCAGGAGAGATTAAATCCATGTTTCCTAGGTAGTGATTCTACTGATGATATGTTAATGTGCGGTGCCTTGTAAATGACACTGTTTCCCTTGTTCCTATATGGTTAGATTTTGGGAGGAATATTATCCTAATTCAAGATACATAGCAACTTGATACATAGTTGTTCAATAATCTAAGGACTATGTTCCTCATTGGCAGAAACTCTTGAGGTTTCAATTCAATATACCTTTGCAGAAAATCTGAGCTACTTCTGGAAGAAATTTAATTTTGAAAGTAAATAATGTAAGAATGTCTATTCTGACAGCCAATAACAAATCTGTTATAAAGTTCCTATACAGAAATGTCGAGCTGGTTAGGTTCCTGTGTATATATTTTTTGTGGATATACTTTGTTTGATGCAGATGGAGCAACCATTTTATATCCTTTGTAATCCAAGGATGCTGTGAATTAAATTATTTCAATTTACGTTGTGTTTAACACATGGTGCAAAAAGGTACAGGGGCTAGAATTTACTGTGCTACCAGCTGCAGTATGGCACGAGGTTTGGCCATCGGAAATGTAAGTACTTCTGAGATGGCCTGTCCCACCAGCCAGGCAACTTATGCTTCCCCTGATTTACAATGGATAGGAGAATGCATTGGGACAGTTAACTGCCAGGAAGTTGGTTCGTGATATGGTGTTCCTGTGTTTGTACTCAAAGATTCAGTATTAATAATCGAGGAGTGGTAGTAGTAGTAGTAGTAATAATAATAATAATAATAATAACAACAACAACAACAACAAAAACAACAATAATAGTAATAACAACAACAATAACAACAACAATAATAATGCAATAATGTTTCTGTCCTGGAGTTTGCTACAGAACCTGTGATACACTATGAGGTTGACAGTTCAGCCATCCACAAGTTCCCTAGCCTAGACCTATCCTGAGAATGAATTTCACCAAGTTAGTCAGAGTTGCATGGTGTTCTCATAGTATGTCTAAAACCTGTATGTCAAACCCAGAAGGCTTCGTTTGGCAAGTAGGAAAACTGGCTGTTGGGAGCTCTGTGGCCATCTTCTGGATGTTCAAGAAAATGCATAAACTCTTTGCTCCCACTGAACTGAGTAATGGTAGTCTGGTATACTATATAAAGTACTAGCATTTTATCTCCTTATGACTGGCTATACATTAGGCTTGTCTATGTTGTGTATTTAGAAAAATTCAAGTCTTAAAAACTTATCTCTTCCTATAGTTATTTAAGGACCACAAATAACAGTGAAAATGGTTGAGGTTTTTGAAGTTTCACTCTTAGCAGAACACCTGTTCTATAATTTCAGGTCTGTATAGCATGTATTGCAAGCTTTTAAACTACTCTAAAGATCAGCAGGAATAATTCAGCATGCAGGGATTTTATTACTTGATATTTCAAAAATACCCAAACTCATATGGTGCCTACTGTTCTGAAAATTAATTTTATGCTTTTAAATTGACAGCATCGAAGTCTAAAAATTACTCTTCAAAAAGGAATAACACCGCTAAGTTAAGAAGCATTAGGTACTGGATTGATTTTATTTACTGCAGAAAAGCAAAACCAAATACAACTCTTCTGCTAAGAACTGTATATGAAAAAGCTACACATTTTTAAGACATATGAAATGGTTATTAACAATGTCCACTTTTCTTTTGAAGGAAGCTAATTTCATGGTAAGCTAGAAATTAATCAGAATGTCCTAGGTGGAAGTCTTTTCTTTACTGTGGAAGTTACTCATTCCAGACTCAAAAGAAGGTATTTCATTAAAACAGATGCAGATACATTTTAGGAAGTGGCTTTTTCACCAAAGAAGATACTATAATGCTGTAATGATCATCTTTATTTCCTTATTTTTACCATTGTGCTGCTGCAGATTGCCAAAGGAATAGAAGATTAGCAACAGAAATCTAAGATAACTGTGTAAAGAATGATTTTGTATATGGACAATTTAATAATCCATGGTAGTTTATTTAAAAAAAAAAGCAGCATGACAAACAACTGTTTTAAAGTTTTAGATATATAAATGCCATAAGCTACATGGCTAATAGACTGCAATATGCTTTTGGACAATCTGCCTTATGTAGGCATGAGAAGAGTAATTAAAGTATAATAGGTATTAATAAGTTGTATTGTTATTAGATTGTCTGGTAGTCATGTTTCATTTAATCCTTTCAATCAGAGAGTACCTTATTCTTCCAGTTCTCTTCAAAAAACAAGCTATTGATAGGATGGAAGTGTTCCAGTTGAGAAAGGCTATGCTAGCGTGAACAGTCCCACTCCAGATTTGTGGCTGATCAGAGATGGCAGTAGTTGTGGCCATGAAGCATTTCTGAAGGACTGTGAAAGCACATTCAGACCAATTACTTTATTGTTCCAGCACAGAGGGTCATTACACACAAAAGCAGAAACGAGTGCCCTGAATCTGTCTCTCTAATTCACCAGACAGCTGAGTGGGCTGGGTACTTGGTGATGCCTGATCAAAATTCAGCACCCTTGATTACTTGTAAAAGGGAAGACTTTTAAAGACAAAAAATTGGCATTTAGGTTCCTGATTCCCACTGTAAACCTTGTCTGTGGGCCTCAGCTGATGGTGGCAAACAAACCTCTCACCCTGTCTCTTGAAACACTGTGCTTTCTCATTGCAAAAAGTAAGAATGGTACTACTATTGTACAATTGTCAATCACAGTATGATATAAAACTATAGCAAATGTTGTCTGTGAGAAACAGCTTGCTGTGAGAAAAAGGGTAAAGTCATACTTCTTTATTTTTGAAGGATTTGTCTTTGACATCAGAAGACCTTCAAAGGGAGGAAAACCTTTTCAACAGTTCCTTTCTAATCCACTGCTCAGTGACTGGAGGGAGAGCACTCATGAAGCAGCCCCAAAACTTCCATTGTCTATGTTCATCATTGTGCAGAGTCAGGCTTTGTATGCTTTAAGTTGGGAGAAGTTAGAAGCAGTTGTTCCTAATAACTTATATTCTATTAAAGCCATTGGATTCAAGCTTGAACTGACTAGGCGTGTCAGTTTTTCTGGTGTGTCAGCTTTTTGGTGTATTAAGTTGTGATGAAAAATGGTACAGTTTGAGGAAGTAACTAAATTGTTACATAGTTTCTAGTGTATAGACATTTTGGCTAGGCTTCAGGATGTTTTGCTTAACCCTGAAATACAGCTGTTCGCATTTAAAGTAGTTTCATGGAATGGGCTGTCCCTTTGTTTTTAGTACTTTATGATTTTTACAATGACATTTTCTTGTTTAGAATATATATGAAAAATATTTCCCCCCTATTTTACTTTGTATGAAAACCACAGAGAAAAAAAAAATAGCTATACAAGGTGCAGACAGAACAACCGATTACTTGTTGTCAAATATACAAAATAAGGAAAAAGAGAGTTTTCTTCTTGAAAAATGTTGATCTATGGTTATTAGAAATTATATGAACTGGCGATAGGAGGAACTATTATTACCATTACTTTGTAGAAATTTTTTTAATTGGCCATGTATTCATAGAATCATAGAATCATAGAATTGTAGGAGTTGGAAGGGACCTCGAGAGATCGTTGGGTCCAACCCCCCTGCCAAAGCAGCTCCCTAGGACATATCACTCAGATAGGCATCCAGGCGGGTCTTGAATATCTCCAGAGAAGGAGACTCCATCACCTCCCTGGGCAGCCTGTCCCAGGGCTCTGTCACCCTCACTGTGTAACAGTTCTTCCACATATTGGTGCGGAACTTCCTGTGCTCCAGCTTGCAGCCATTGCCCCTTGTCCTTTCAAGATAGAGTAACCCACAGTAACCTATTTGACTACCAAAAAGCCAGGAGTGTTCTGAGGTTCAAGAGAATAGCAGAAACCATAAATGCTCCTGTATGATAATTATTACTGTCTCTAGTTGTGTTCTCAGGATTCTGGATTAAGATATTTGGGGAGGCTGGGGAGGGTGTTAATGTTATAGCAATATATGCATTATTCAATTTTTTGAGGAACTACTTTGTGAAAACTAGAGTACATATTATTCCACCTGAGATCTGCACACCAAAAATCACCTCGTCGTTGTTGTGATTTTCTGTCTACTGCATAGAGGGTATAAGTCCTCCCTACTCTCAACTTCAGCTATGATATTTTGTCAGTTTGGAACCCGTAAAAGAAAATTGTTAAAAGAGTGATAACACACTAAGTGTGTGGGGCAGTAGTATCTAGAAGAAAAGGAGAAGATTTTTTACACCCACATTTTCATGGATTCATTTATCCTGGTCTCTGCTAATGGAGTTATATTACAAGTAACTAATGGAGTTTTGCTAATGTTAAAGGGGCTGAAGCCATAACATAAAGACTGACAGTATGGTAAATCCCTCCTCCAGAAAAATCACCATGGCAAGATTGCTGTAACAAACTCCTTAAGAAATTTCTTCCCAAGATGCTTTTTTTCTCTTGATACCACATTAGAGAGTGAGAGAGTGCTAAAAAGAGTTTGCAGGTTTAGTTCCATGATTGCCAAGATAAATTGAAAGCTTTCAAAACTTTTACAATTTTATTTTGGCAAGATGTTCTCAGAAACTGCTATCGCTATGTGCTTATGTAAGAAAACAGTTTTGGGGTCTTGATACTGTTTGCCGTTTAGTAAAGAAATTCGAGGTGTTCTGGTCAATTCAATTGTCCAGCTTATTCTAAATTCAGTGTAAATTCTGGAGAACTGATGCGACTTAGACAAAAAAAGCATTTTGCTGAAAGCACTCCTTTAGATTTTTTTCAATTTTATGTGCTTGTATGTAACAATCTGAGAGGTTAGAAGAGTTTTGTGTGTGTCATATAGTTGTATGTACAGATTTTCCATTTGCTATTTGATACTTTCAGCATTTGATACATTTCAGCCCTTCAGAACTTTGATTAGCAACACAGGCAGTTGAATAGAAAACCATTTGGCAGGTTTTAGAATGGTGTCGTGGAAATTGCAGGATTACCTCTCACACTCTCTTCTACTATACTTGAAAATATTTTTATACATGTAAGTCAGCACAGGGAAAAGTTGCTTCTGTGTCTGATCCCAGGTTTCAAAGACCCATTCACAGATCTCTGTGAAAACAAAAGGGGAATATTGGCCAATCTGAGGAAATAAACCTCTACCAAAGCAGAATGAACTGTCTTAATGTTATGGAAAATTGCTGAGAAAAGGTAGTCTGTCTGTTTAGAGACCACATTTGTGGTTGTAAAATGGATTGACCTTGGTTATGCAAAATACATCCAATGTGATGGAGAGCTGGTTGATGGAAATCAGGTTTCCAAAGGTGAGATAAAGAGAACCTTGAGTTATGTTTTTATTACCTCCCGGAGTGCAGTTATCTTCTCTCTAGGAAATTCCCATTGGGGTTTGAAGAAATTTATGACACATTAAAGTCCTGTAGAATGATTTAGGTTGGTACAACCTGCTGATTATACTGTGTGGACATTAGTGTAGCGTCTGGGCTAAATAAAATTATGAAGTTATTAAAACAGGTTAATTGCTGTGAGGGATAGAAGGGTTAGGCAAAATAGATATTTTTCAATACAGTCTACTTTATAACTGTTGAATGATTGAACATATTCAATTAACTCCTGGCATATTTCTTACATCTTAAGATCAGGTCTTAAAATTATAATTGCAGTTCTCCTAGCACATCACTGTTTTTAAAACAAAAATTGATATAAGGATGCAATCTAAACTAAGAATTAGCCACATAGAGTTAACGATTAAAAGCACAGTAAAAATCCATGTGGAATTCATCTCGTGGAAATGAGCTTATGCAACTGCAATCTTTAATGTGATTTTCAAAAGAATAACTCTCTGCTCAACTGATAACTACATATTTTGCAATATTATCGCTTACACTCCTTGGAACAAGTTGTCTTAATAACATGATATGAATTAGAAAACAACTTCCAAGTTTATGTTCTTCCTGTGCATTGGTAATTCTCCCCTTTATTTGCACCACCAGGAGATGCTTTTCTTTGGTTTTTGAATTGAAATTCTAACCTGGAAATGTTTCTTTTCAAACCTTATAGGAGCCTGGGAAATGCTTTCAATATGACAGAATTTTCAACATGATAGCATTAAATCTATGGTTACTTTATCTCTCCATATGATATGACTGAGGCATGTAGATGTGTTAAAAATTCTGAAACCAGCTGTGCATATTTAATGAGCTACAGGATAGTCATGATTAAAAGAGTTAGATGACACAGGAAAGCCTCAGGCAGGCATCAGCAGAAGGGACAAGAGTAAATAAACAAATTCTTGTTTAAAGAAACTGTTTAGCATTCTATTGTGAAATTTTACTTTGAGATTTTCCTTTCTTTGGATTCCATCTATTCTTATAGAATTGCTTCTACACTGAACCATGGAGAAAGAGAGAACAGTCATGTCCATGTTGGCCTGTAATTGCTGCATGATACTGGCCAGGGCAAGATTTGCATAATAGTGTGTCCATATGTAAATACTGCTGGCTTAGTTTTAGAAAGCAGGTAGAAGTATACTTGAGCTCATTGTCACTTTACTGGCACATCTGCTGTTTTCATTTCCATAGTTTTTTTGAAAACTCATTTTGATAATACTGTAGCTGAGGAAAGTTAAGAGTGTATTGGTTCCAGGCGATTTCACTAATGGAGCAGAGTATGATGCATTATATAGTGGAACAATGTACAGAGAACAATACATAAACTTTTCAGAGTAAACCTTACTTTTACTTACTGCACTTACTGTAGTAGAAGGTATTTATAGAAAGAATGTTTCTAAATATTATTTTTTTAAAATCTGTTTTGTTTCCAGGCATTGCAATTTCTGATGAACTTGATAAGGTAAGATTTATTATATGCATAATGAACAGTACAAAGACAGATGATTGGGATAATTTTAAGCAATGAGAGCTGCATTTCCCAGTCTTGCTATACACAGTTCAGTTCTGTTGGGTTCAGAGGAAATTTTGGTATGGAAAACAGTATGTGTAAGTACAGTATATGTTGATACATTAAGAGCTTGATCCAGGATGGGCTGTCAACTGTGGGGAAAAAAAAATCTCACTGAATTTAAGAGACTCCTAATGAAGCCATGGAAATGCTTTTGATCTTGATACCACCTTTGCCTAATATAGTCTGTCAGGTTACTTTGGGTACTTTTGGAAACATTTAGCATTAAATTCCATTTAGTCGTGAACTCATGAATTCTTTATTCTCAGATATGAGTATGAGACATGATTTATGTTGGAATTATTTTTTGTTCCCTAGATTTGATCAGGAATGCACAGGGCATAACAATCAGTCTTTACTTCCTCACTGAATGCAACAAGCAGTGATCTCTTCTGTTTTGGCTCTTATGATGTATTACATAGTTAACATGAACTTAATTTTATCTGTAATGAACTCTATGCTGAAAGAGTAATCAAGCTAAATTTTCAGAGTTACAAAGAAAACAGAACACCTTACTCTTCCTTAATCCCACCAGTGAACAGCAGTACAGTTGTAGTGCCAAGATTCCTCGGTTATGTTCTTGGTGTCAAAAAATATTACCATCAGGGAGGTAAGATCAAAAGCTGTTAAAGACACAGGAATAATGCCTAATGTATGAGACAGTTTTTTAAGTATCTTTCCTTTCTCTTGGTAAGATGGAGGCACGAACCTTTCTGACACAAGTACATATAAAATATCTCCACTGGGTTCTTCAGGAAACACTGCATTAGATGAGAGTGATCACTCCTACTATGCATTCATGTGCACATGGGGATACCATTTCACAGAATCACAGAATCACTAGGTTGGAAAAGACCTTTGAGATCAGCAAGTCCAAACATACCTGTCCTCTACTAAGCTATATCCCTACACAACTCACCTACCTGTCTTTTAAATACATCCAGGGCTGGTGACTCAACCACCTCCCTGGGCAGCCTGTTCCAATGCCCAATAACCTGTTCAGTGCAGAACTTTTTCCTGATGTCTAATCTGAACCTGCCCTGGCACAGCTTGTGTCCATTCCCGCTCGTCCTATCACTGTTGCTTCAGTGAAAAGACCTGTTCCAAAATCTACTCCGCTACCACGACCTTTACTTAAAATCTTGCCCTTGATCTTGCTTTATCTCTTCATTCATATTAAGTGTATAACAATATGTAAGACTTTCTTCCTACTATTTTCTATTGTAAGAAATACAATGAGAAAGCCCTTCCATTAGAACCCTTACTTTCAAGAATACTTGTGAAGAACTCCTCTTCATTTGGTTTTGTTTGTTTAAAAAAAAACAATGAAATACTGTTTGTTGGAAGAAAAAGACATTTTTGGCATGATCCTGTTATCACATACGTTTTACATACATTTGTTATGAGATAGTTCTGTTATTTTTTAATGATTATCGATTACTGTTCAAAAGCATTAACGTTTTTAAAAATTATTTATTCAGTGTGAAAGTTGAGATAGAGAACATCATTGGTAAATTTCCTCAGGATCCAGTCTGAGCCAAGAGTTAATTTTCTTTTTGTTGCCATATACTTTATTATTTATGATTTAAAATGGAAAGGTGATGGTATTTTATATAAAACTTGGCATTATGCTATGTACATTCATTGCATCACTTGACGCCTTTACAGTACTGCATCTGCTTTAACATCTGTTTCTGATGAGGACAGGTAAATTGAAAATTTGTGAAATCAAAAGTTATTTTGAAAATATATTCAAAAAACAAACTATAAAGCTGTTACCATGTTTCATTTGTTTGGCATTGCTCAACAGGTTTCCAGAATAGTTTTACAGAAGAAGTGCAATTTTTTGTCTCTGTGGACTTCAGTGAACTTCATTTCTATTTCTTGTTTTGTCCCTTAAGGATGTTTAATTGACATAAAGCCTACTTCTATATTAGGAAATTAAATACAGTCAGGAACATTCTATGGAATCCTACATCTCAGGAATGATCCCTTTATGAGCTAACTTCTGTAATGTTCCTATGACTTCTTTCTAAATTGTATTATTTGGCTTGGACCAAAAGCAAACAAGGACTACCTGACAATGGTTTAACATTAGACAGAATTTGGTTCCATTTCACCTGAGCATGTTCCCAGGCAATGTTTATTTTTAGGCATAAATGTAGTCAAGTTCATTGTAAATCCTTTCCCAGAAATACGTGCTGATACCACAGGTTCCTTATCTAGGTTGTGGCAGCACCAAACCATTTTTCAAACTACAAAATGGTTTAGATTAACTATTTAACTCTTGAGGTGCACACCATGGGTCTAGAACAGCGTGCTCAAATGTGGCATTGGATTCTGTTATAATGTTGGCATTACATAAATGTCACACGAAGCGTAAAACTAAATACAGTAATAAATCCTTCTATATGCTCTTCCTTGCTTTACTATTGTGACAATCAGGACTGTTCTTGGGCATTAGAACTGAACCTATAATCCTGCTGTCTAATCTGTGAGTTAGACTGTGAATTTGGAGAAAAAAGAGAATCCATATGTATGTTTCTTTATTATTTGTTTCTTATTATGTAAGTATTTTTTAAAAATTATTTCTTTCTGGCTGCAGTAACCTCTAGCTACTTTTGTCAAGGGAGTACTTGATCATTATTGTTGGTTGCCATAACTCCTCCTCCAAGTAATCCAGTTAATTATTTGGTTGCTTAGTTACTTCAGCATCTGGAATTGGAAAACCAGTTTGCTGTGAATTACAATCACTTTTGTGGAAGGGTGGTTCATTTAAACAGATTCTTGTCAAATACTTGCTATTATTAGCTTTGTGCCAGTAGTTAGGGCTTCAGTCCAAGACACAGGTAGAGTATATACAGGCAGACAAGGTCAGTCAAAATGGCTTTCTGTTTGACACAGTCTAATAAGATTTCAGATTTCACTGACGTAATTGGGAAAAAAAAATCCTAAGATTTTACCAATTAAAACAGATTTATAATATAGATTCCCTATTTTTTCATCTCATTTACTTCCAACTTGCAGTTTTATATACAGTCTCTCTTGATGATTCAGACCATGTCCCTAGACCATGGAAGCTTTGTAAAATCAGCAACTGGCACTGCTTGTGTAAGGAAAGAAAATGAGAAGTGCTGCCATGTGACTCATGGGTTTTCAGAACAAAGTGCAGAATTAATAGAATACAAATTTCTGAATTGACTCACCTTCCTTACAACTGCATGGAAGCTATGCATGAAGGTGTGTGGTTTCAAAGCTTCCCAATAGCATGAAGAATTTTATGTACACAGAAAAAAAGTTGAGTTAGGATGTTAGAATTCACAGAATTCTACTTTGGTTAAAAAATTAGAGAGGACATGGGGATGTTGGTTGACTACTGACTGAACATGAGCAAGCAGTGTGCCCAGGTGGCCAGGAAGGCCAAGGGCATCCTGGCTTATATCAAAAATAATGTGGCCAGTAGGTTTAGGGAGGTGATTGTGCCCCTGTACTTGGCATTGGTGAGGCCACACCTCCAGTACTGTGTGCAGTTCTGGGCTCCCCACCATAAGAAGGACATTGGGGTCCTTGAACGAGTGCAGAGAAGGGCAACCAAGCTGGTGAAGGGGCTGGAGGGCAAATCCTATGAGGAGCGGCTGAGGGAGTTGGGGATGTTTAGCCTGGAGAAGAGGAGGCTGAGGGGAGACCTTATCACTGCCTATAAGTACCTGAAAGGAGGTTGTAGAGAGGTGGGCAATGGTCTCTTCAGCCAGGTGACAGGAGATAGAACAAGGGGAAGGCCTCAAGCTGCACCAAGACAGGTTCAGATTAGATGTTAGCAAAAAAATTTTTACTGAAAGGAACAGGCTGCCCAGGGAGGTGGTTGAGTCACCATCCCTGGATGTGTTTTAAAAAAGGGTAGATGAGGTACTTAGGGATATGGTTTAGCATAGGATGGGAACGGTTGGACTTGATGATCTTAAAGGTTTTTTCCAACCTTGTGATTCTGTGAAACAGAAGTTCAAATTCCCACAGAAGTATGGACTAGCCATACTACTGAAGCTCTGGTGTCCTACATGAATGTTCTGACTTGTATTTATGTCAGAAAAGAAGCTGCAATATGTGTTATGCTGTAATATGTCTGCATTTTAAGATACATAGAGGCAGAATGTAGTCAGGATGCTATAATGCAGAAATAAATTTAAAATAGGTTTATATGATTGTGTACCCATTTCAGCAATATTTCTGAACCAGACCATGCAAAATACAGTGTCATACCCTTTACCTCTTGCCCCTGTTGAAGACTTACTAAAATAACGTCATTGGAAAACAGTTTGAAAGGAGGCAGGGGAAGGTTTATTCATCTTCTGGCATTTGATTCACTAAAGAACACTTACTGAATGTTTTCCAAGCTGTTTGGTTGGGGTTTTTTTATTGAAAATAGTAAGATTATAAATACTTTATTTTTAAATAGATCAGAGTTTTGTATAATCCCAATATTCCATGGATTGGTGCTTTACTTAAGTTTAATGTAGTGGAGCCCTCACAGATATTGAGACCTGTCACAACATTGTGAGATTTCTCTGGAATTCCTGACAATGTCTTTCAGTCACTTTAAACATTAGAAATATGAGACAGCTAAGTGTTGAGAGACCCAGAATAAGACTTGAGTGAAGATGATCTAATGATTCATGACAGGTTTTGACCCACAAAGTTAATATTAAGGTAGATTTTCTGTTTTGTTTCTAGGCTATACTTTCTTTTTATAGGTAGTATTATTAATGAATACAATTAGAATTAATATAATAGAGAAAACAACCCGTCTAAGTCATAAAAAGAAACATATTTCTGCTGACCACAAAGTATTTCTCACTATGGAGGCCCCCTCAAAATCCTTATCACAAATTAGAAATACCAAGCTTTTTAAACTATGCTTAAATAGATGTTAGTGTGCTCCCTGCTAGGGGTTGCATAGTGCCTCCACATCTCAGCCCAATGTGAAGATGAGATTCAGCTATGCTTCGAATTTTCCCTTCTTTTCCTTGTCTCCAATTAAAGGAACCTGAAGTGTGTCAAGTTGGTAGCCACTGATGTGTATAAAAAGTGGGTGACACCAGGAATATGCCATTGGGTGACACCAGGAATATGCCATAAAATAACCCTCTAAGATAATTTTCTGCAGATTTAAATGCTTAACCTGCCCTGAAAATATTTTTTGTGTACACTAATGGCACTATCTCTTCTGTTATGAGGAAACAGAAATTTGAAATCGGATAGAATTCTAAGTTTTATAATAAAAATACCTCAAAAAAACCTTTAAACACTTATTTGAGAACAGAATGCTTCATCTGAATTTCTTGAAGCTTTTGAAATAAGGTACCAAATAAATGTCCTGGTGCTCTCAATAGAGCCATCTCTGATTCTCCATTTGCTGTTTTCACTGAGGCTGCTTATATAGTTGAAAGGAGTAGAATAAATTAGGTCACCGAAACTGTGGTATACTAATCTAACAAGATTCAAAAAGGAAAGCAAGGTGATAGAAGTGAGGCAAAGCATGACTATGTAATGTAAATCATATTTCTATTAAGTAAAGTATCAAAGCGCTGCTTTAATCCCTAAAATGTCTGGAAAAGAAATTAGCATAACAAGGATAGACACAGCATTCATAGTTTACTTATTCATATGCTGGTGGCGCAGTGTACAACGTCAGAAAAAACTTGTGGTACTAAAAAAGGGCAAATTTTTAGGTTCTTTTTTTTTTCATTTAAGTGACTGAAAGCTTTAATAAAATTGACACCGCAAGTTGTTGCAAGTTTAACTAGTTCGAGCAACCTTTTCTTATTAATTATTACAAATGACACATGACAAATTACAAATTAATTATTGCAAAATGGAGAAAGGAAAGGGAGAAAATGGCTGGAGTAGCAGGAATAAACCTCAGAAGCGGCCACATGGTTCTTACTTAAACTACTGTAGGCACCTTGTGTAACGAAGGCATTGGGGGCAGGTCATTTCCTAGCTCATAGGCATATGGTGGTAGTCACACCTATGACAGGTTACGCCTGTCAGATGACCAGAGGCGTTACCTGACTATGACACAGCACCAGACAGATGCACCCAATGTTCGTTTTTATGTACATTAAAGGAACCAGGGATTAGGTGTTCCAAAACCTCTGAAGCCATGGTGTTTTCCTCAGATTTCTCACTTATGTGATGGCTGCATTCCGTTTTTGGTGGTTCTGCAGTGTCACGTCAGTCTTGCAGAAAACAGACATAGTGTAAAAAGTGAGTTAGTCAAGTGATGGAGAACTCTGGACAGACGTATGGAGAGTGGAGTGTGGCAACACACCCGCAGGCACATTGCAGAGAGCAGAACAAAAACCACGGGGGAATGAGTCTAATCCAGGGCCTCGGTCATATTTGGCTCTATCAAAACAGAAAATCTCAGAGTTCTGCTGATAAAAATTACAGAGTCTAGCTGGAGAAGAACTGCTTTCATATGAAAGTAGTTTGCAGACTTTCATTTCAGTAGTGGTCTCTATTTCAAACTGCCTTTACCGTATCTGTGTCAATTACAAAGAGACTTTAAAAATGCTTTGTTTTTAGGAAGACAAAAATATATGGTTGCTAGGCTAAGTAATCACTGAGTTGTTCTTTTTCCAGATGCTCTTTGTTTGGAAAGCATTGTTTTATGACAGGAATATTTATTGAGACACTGAGCTAGGTAACTGCCAAGGATTTGTTTTCCTAAAATTTTCTCTCGTTAAAGAATAGGAATAGAATATATCTCTTCTAATTAGGAACACTGTATTTGAAATGTCTTCGCTAGCCTAGAAAATAGTTTAATTAAAGCAAAATAAGTGTTCCTTTCTCATCATTTCATGTATATCCTTTTGTACACATGCTTGTTTTTGAGTTTGACTGTACTGTTACACATGATCCTTTACTTACAGCTGGTTTAGTTACATTGAGAACAGAGATACTCACAACTTCAGAAAAAGCTTTTTCATACAATTTTTAAGGACAAATTGTTTCCTTAATCTAAATTTCTAATACAATGATGGAAATCTTCATTATTGTTTTCAATATTCCAGCTAAATTTTGCCTGTTGTTTGTAATCCTCTCTATCTTCCAGTAAGTGGTTAAAAATATGAGTACTACTTTCAGAAATACATTTTATTAAAATGTTAATACCATTTTCAGAATTGAATGATACATTATGTAAATCCCAGCAGGGTTATTTTTAAAATGCCAAATGCAGATGTATTTATTAGTTTTGCATTAATTCATAATGCAAATAAGAGCCACACTATTAATCTGAAACAGTCTTTTGGTTGGGGCATTCATTATACAAGTGACCTCATCTGTTGCCTTGCAGAACTGACACAGTGCTGGTTTTAAGAGTTGTGTGTTTATTAAAAAAATGACAGTTTTTCAAGGCGATACCCCGGATTTCTACAGTTGCAGTTGAAAAGTAAGAAGTAGGAGAGATTTGAGGCAAAAGGGTGGGCATCTTGAAATTTTGTTAATGGGAATCTTTTAATTTGTCCGTGGCTGTTTCTGGGTATTTTTTAGCTGTTTGAAGTGATAATATACTGTAGTCTTTTTGTACTTTTTAAATCAATAGTTCATTTTCTATTTCCTCTTTTCTTTTCCTATTTATATCTGTGGATGAGAACAAGCAGTACAATGCTGGGTTGTTTTGTTTGGTTTTTTAATATCTCTTCAGGACACAACAGGTTTTAACACTCCCCTCCTCAGACCTCGTGTGATTGGGGAATGGATTGGTCGTGAAGAGAATGATGCTGACCCGCTGGCTGCTGAGATGCTACAGCCACCAATACCAAGAAATAAAAATGAGCAGTGGGACAGTGAGGATAGCAGCAGTCCTGGAGGAAGGTGGGATTTTGATTCTGCTTAGAAATTTTGTAATTTGTGGAGTGTATCTGTCTTTGGAACAGCCTGTTTCTGAGACCAGATTGCAGGGCTTTTAAATTTCAATGCCATAGTATGGCAGCATGCAGAATAACTGGAAGATATTAATATGTGACTGGTGTCTTCTTATTATTTTATATATGATTAAATTTATACTCGTTTACATTTCCATTCTTTAATGCTCATGTATATAGTTAAGTATGTGCTGAGAAGATTTGGATCCATTATGTAAGAATTTTGTGATGTATAGCTTCATTCGGATACTTCAAACTCATCTGTCTTCCAGCAGTTGGTAGTAGCTGTTTGTTAATCTTTTTGATAATTCAGTGATAAATCTGATTTTCTCATTTAAAGGAAAGATAGACAAGGGAAACCATATTTATATAATTTTTAGCAGGACTTCCTAAATTCATCTTTAGTTCTTATACTTAGTATCTTGTCGTTAATGATTCTTTGTCAAAGTGAAAATTGTTTTTTCTGCCATAAATAAGTTCTGATAATTTATTATGCTTGATTGAGGGTGAGGGAATATGTTTGCTAAGGTGCTTCAGCAACGTGGAAGAGATTCTCATTTTTCTGAAAAGTCCTTTTTCCATGATTTAAAATACCTGTTTAACAAAGGAAGTGAAGTATTCACAACCTTTCTTCAAAGGGGATTCATGTTTGGGGGTTGAGGGTTTTTTTGTTTGGTTGCTTTTAAATGTAAAGCTTGTGCATTGCCTCTGATAATTGCTTAAAACACCTACGGTTCTCCCTCAGCTGTGTAGCCTTTTTTCTTGGTTATGACTAGTACTCTGTGGCAAACACCTTTTCCTTCCTCTTTTAAGAAGGCAGACTCTCTGCTTTCCCTCTGAAAAGGTCTAAGATATGATCACAGAATCATAGAGTATCTCCAGTTGGAAGGGACCTATAAGAATCATCAAGTTCAACTTCAGGCTCCTTGTAGGTCTACCTAAAACTAAAACATATGCTCCTTGAACTCTCACAGACTTGATGCTGTGACCACTTCCCTGGAGTGCCTGTTCCAGTGACTGACCACCCTCCCTGTGAACAACATTTTTTGTATGTCCAACCTGAAGTTCCCCTGATGCAGCTTCATCCCATTTCCTTATGTCCTGTTCCAGGTCACCAGAAAGAGGAGATTTGCATCTGCCCCTCGTCTGCCCCACTTGAGGAAGTTGTAGGCTGCGATGGGGTCACCCCTCAGCCTTCTCTTCTCCTAGCTGAACAAGCCAAGTAACATCATCCTGTCTTCCTAAGTCTTGCCATAAAGGCCTTTCACCGTTTTAGCCACCCTCTCTGGGCTCACTAATTGTTTGATGTCCTCTTACATTGAGGTGCCCAAAAATGCACACAGTACTTGAGGTGGGGCTGAGCCCCCAGTAGTGTGCAGAGGGGGACAATCAGCTCCTTCAACTGGCTGTCTGTGATGTGCTTGAGACATCCCAGCCCTTTTGGCTGCCAGTACACACTGTTGACTCATATTCAACTTACCATCAACCCAGACTCCCCAGATCAGTTTCTGCAGGGTTGGTTTTCTCTTGTCCCCCAGTGTGAATTGGGCATATTCCCTTGCTATGTCCTCCATGTGTCTTCCACATCGGAATTCACTTCCCTGACACAGGGAAACTATTCAGTCACTTGCACTGTACTGTTCCAGGCTGTGTTCATTAACTTTCCTCACATGTTGGGAATGTTTGTTATTCCATGAACACTTCTTTCTTCTTTTAATTAGATTATTGTGGGGGAAGGTGCAAGTACTACTATTTCAGTGAAGTAGCGGCATGTAGCAATGATCCCTCAGCCAGGCATTGGACTAGAACCAACATAGCTCAGACACTGGGTCTCTTCCTGGGAAAGTAATGGTGTTGGCAACTGGCAGTGCAGCTTGATTGTGAGGACCTGGGTTTCTTTTTCCTTATTCAACAGTCAAAAAAAGACACTGAATAAAGATCTGTTCCACAATGCAGAGCAAATTTGAGGATATTGTGTATCTTCTTTCAATAGGAAGGAACAGAAATAAGCATCTCTCTTCTCTAGACGGGAGCAAAAAGGTTTAGTTCTGAGTAACAAAGATGATTCAAAGTAGTATATTTTTCTCTTTCTAGAGGGTGGTACAAGCTGTGAGAAACCTCACAGCTAATGCTAAAATTAAAAAATGTGATTAATGGCTTTGAGAATAGTATTTGAGAAATCGTGTTGAGTATCATGACAAAATCACATTGCCTGGCATATGAAATAAGAAGAATATGGGGTACTTGATGCCAGGAAAGACTCATGGGACACTGATATCTCTAGTTTTTAGGTGCTGTAAGTGCTGAAGACTTGTTGAAAAATGTGTATCATTAAGCGGGAATACTAATTTTCAGTGAAATGAGTAACTACTAAATTACATGCAGCATATGGATTTACATTTGGATGACTGATTTTATGTCTGGGGTAATTCTTTGCTTCATTAGCATTTCATCAGCTTTTGTAAGACATTTATAAAAGGCATGTTTGCAGTCTTGCAAAATAATCATAAAATTGCAGAACTTCAAAATAGTGGTGATAGTAAAAATTGATGCGACCTATATATATAAAATGTTTTAAAAACCTTTATTGGTCAAGGTTAATCTGAATGTTTAATAATAGTTCACTAATGACAGATGGTTTCTTCAAGGTCTGATTCAGTGTTACTGGGAATTAAACCACTATTAGCAGAATTTGGAATTGACTATACACCAAATGCGTGAGACAAGTAATAGGTAATAATTTAGTTTTAAGGTAGCATATATGTAGTACATCCAAAAGTAGTGGGAATATTATGGGGTTTTTAAGACTAAACGAACTTCTCAGAAGAGTGAATTTGTTATCATTTGTAAAGAATTTTTGGCTACCACATCTCTATGTCATTCATCTACTTCATAGTTAATGTAGCCTAAAATAATTCAGTTACATTTTCCTGGCAACTGAAAGAGAGAGCAATTTGAAATTCATATTAAATGTTTCCAATTATATCTTGTTAAGCTTGATTTAGCAACACTTTTAATAGAAAGTGATAGTTTATTGATCACCAATTATCAGGATTTATGTGAAAAGCCAGCATACTATCAAAACTAGTCCTGATCTTCAGTTACAACATAAGAAGAGGAAAGTGAAGACTGTAATTGTCCCATTATTTTCAGGTAATATGTTTCCTTTTACCTATCACTAAGCTTAAGGAAATGGTACTTAAATGAAATACTATATGAAATATCCAGAGGATTAGGCATTGACAGATCACTAGTGGAGAAGGGCAACATTGTGCCCATTATTAAAAAGCGTAAAAAAGACAACTAGGGGAACTACCAACCTGTCAGCCTCATGTCTGTGCCTGGGAAGGTCATGAAACAGATTCTCCTGGAAGCTATGCTAAGCCACATGGAAGACAGGGAGGTGATTCAAGAGAGTTAGTGTGGCTTCACCAAGGGCAAATCCTGCCTGAACAACCTAGTGGCTTTCTATGATGGGCTGATTGCATCAGTGGCCACAGGAAAAGCAATGGATGTAATCTATTATATCTGTAATGCCTTTGACACAGTCCCCCACAACATCCTTCTCTCTAAGCTGAAGAGATATGGATTTGATGAGTGGACTCTTTGGTGGATAAGTAATCAGTTGGATGGTTGCACTCAGAGAGTAGTCGTCAAATCCTTGATGTCCAGATGGAGATATTTGACAAGTGGTGTCCCTCAGGGGTCCATACTGGGACCTCTTCTATTTAATATTTTCATCAATGACATTGATGGTGAGGTTGAGTGCACCATCAGCAAGTTTGCAGATGACACCAAGCTGAGTGGTGCAGTTGACACACCAGAAGGATAGGATGTCATCAAGATGGACCTGGACAAGCTGTAGAAGTGGGATAGCCCATATGAACCTCATGAGGTTCAACAAGAAGATCAATACAGTCTGGGAGATGAAGTGATAGAGAACAGCCCTTCAGAGAAGGATGGGAAGCTTGACAAGAGCTGACAATACATGTTTGCAGCCCAGAAGGCCAACTGTATCCTGGGCAGCATCAAAAGGAGCATGGCCGACAGGTCAATGGAGGTGATTCTGCCCCTCTACTCCACCCTTGTGAGACCCCACCTGATGTACTCTGTTCAGTTCTGGAGTCCCCATCATAAGAAGGATGTGGAACTGTTGGAACGTGTCCAGAGGAGTGCCACGAAGATGATTAGAGGTCTGGAGCACCTCTCCTATGAAGACAGACTGCGAGAGTTGGGCTTGTTCAGCCTGGAGAAGAGAAGGCTCTGGGGAGATCTTATAGTGGCCTTCCAATACCTGAATGGGACCTATGAGAAAGCTGGGATGAGACTTTTTAGAAGGGCATAGAGTGATAGGACAAGGGGGAATGGTTTTAAATTGGAAGGGGGTAGATTAGGAGGAAATTCTTCTGTATGAGGGTGGTGAGGCCCTGGAATGGGTTGCCCAGGGAAGTGGTAAATGCCCCCTCCCTGGAGGTGTTCAAGGTGAGGTTGGATGGAGTCTTAGCAGCCTGGTCTAATGAAAGGTTGGAACTTGATGATATTTAAGGTCCTTTCCAGTGTTAACCGTTCTATGATTCTGTAACTGCTGTCAATGTTATGTGACTCCTTCTCTCTGTGTTGTTTGCACAGATGGTAGTGTAGAAGTGTTTTTCTGTCTGGTGGCATGGGAAGCCCTGGGTCCTTACACGTTCACAGCATTCTATAGGGGACTGAATAGGCAGTCAAGAGCAGCATATTCCTATTGGTCACTAGTTGATAACATGCCCATTTTCAATACCGGTTTTAGCATAAACTAGATCTTAATGAGTGTACATGGGATTTGGATATCTATGAGTTGTCTCCTTTTTCTGTCTTTGCAAATACAAACCTCAATTTTTGCTCCATTCAGTCATGGACGGTGGGAAAGAACCATTATTTCCTGCTTAAAAACATACATTCCTGTGTTTATGAACAATGGAAGCACAGATGTATATCTGAAAGCCACGCTCAGTTACTTAAAAAAAAGGAGAATAAATTTTGAGAAAGGAGAGGTTTCACTACTGCTTTGATAGGGAAAGATAGTGTAGCCAATCTGAGGTAGCTGTATTAGTGATGTCTTGTCAAACTGAAGAAGGGTCACCATTCCATTTGCCATTAATGTTCTGGGTTGCTACAGAGGAAGGTCTGTATTTGTTGCTAGTTTTGTACTGCTATCTGTTGTTGCTCTAAGGAAGAAAGGTAATGTATTATTATGTGATAAGGGGCCGTGTAAAAGTGCTGATGGCAATCCTGCTGGTAGTGAGAAATTCAAGCACCATGAAAATAGGATTAAACTAATTTCCAAGGCTTTGTTAGTAGTTTCCTACATGAAAATTTTCCTGGAGAAATTCTAAGAATCAAGGCTTTTGGGAAGCTTCCTCAAGGGATAATGTATGTACACAGTGGGGAATTTGGGTAGTTTTAAATACTATGCTCTTTTCTCTTAGAGCCTGAAACTAGAGATTGCAAAGGCCCCATCCATAACCTGATGTTCTAAACTGAAAGCCTGTTCTTCATCTCAAAGGTTCACTTTGTCTTAATAGTGTGTATCTTTGCAATAGGAAAGGAGCTATCACTGATTATAATAAATTTCTACATTTACAACAAATCTGCCTTCCTGAAACAGTCTGTAAGACAGTCTGAGGTGCGGCTGATACCCTCATGTAGGGCACCAAATTTCTGCCCTGTTGTCTTTATCTTAATATTGTAAGCAATCAGAAATTACTAACAAGCAAGTCCTGACTTAGACCCCTCTGCTAACCACCACACAGTGACAATTGTCTGCTGCTTCAATTGGGACACAAGTCAACAAGCCATGAGAAGAATTATAACTACATAGTCCTTAATCTTGTGGCGTCACAATAACATAACCACTCGAGGGAGCACTTCTTTGTTTTCAGTTTTGTTGCTATGCAATTCATACCTTGGTAATAACAACTGGTAATTGGCATCCTGTTTGAAATCTGCAGCTTATTTAGACTTGATTAATGCCATAAAGGCAATGCAAAATTTCCCATCATCATTCAATGAAAAGTTTAGATAGGAACTGAGAACACAAACTGACTTAAAACATCCAATGATCAGTGAATGAGTGATAAACAGATGTTTTATGTGTGATCCGATGTCATTAACCTTCAGATCTGGAGGACATCATGAGCTGCAGTAGTTTGACAAATGCATGACATATTGTGGAGAAAGAGAAAGTAAGAGGAAGTTGTTCTTTCCTCCCTCACAGCTTAAAAATGGAGCCAAAGACTAAAGGACTAAAACAACAACAGCAGCAACATAAGAAACTGCTGGCTGCCATGCTTTCTCAGGACTCCTTTGATTCTGCTCAAAGCACAGCTCCATCTGTAACTGAAGAAGATATTGACAATGAAGATGATGCAATGGAACTTCTGGGTAACTGCAAAAAATTATGTATATTTTCTGTTGTGGGGTTTGGGGTTTTTTTAATTATATTTTAATTGAAAGAATGTAATATCTGAGCAAACCTAGATCTGCTCTCTGGGTTTGAACCAGCAGCTGTGTGAAGGTTCACAGGGCTTAACTTGCAACTTTCAGGGGTCAATGAAATGGAGACTGTATATGTGTGTGAATAAACTGCTAGTTGCATCAAAATCCTATGAAATATCAAACACTTCAGGTGCTTAAAGTTACTAATTTGGTTTCCTATATAAATCACTTGCAGGTAACTTACGATTAATGTATTTACGTACAAGGAGCTCAGGATCAGCTTCGCTGGCTTTCATCTGGTTCTTTGGCTTAGCTGTATCACAGTTCAAAACTCAGTGGGTTTTATTTGAGACTTAGTAGCTACAAGAAGCTCATGCAACATGAATTTGTTACCTCTTCAGAATATTTGATTGTAATTTTCTGATAGACCATATTGTACATTGAATTGCACTGTAGAAGGCTCTGTGCTCATTACATTCTCCCTTTCCTTGAATTGCTAGTTGTGAAAGGAGGGAAATAGTTGAAGAAAGTTAATTATTTATATATCTTCTGCCATTTTTAAAAGCTTCAATGTAAGATGTAGTCATGGATTTAATTATTTTTCCCCATATTTTGCTAGATAGCTCTTTATGTGCAATCAAAACAGAAGAAATACACAATCTGAGGAGTGCTCAGCATTCTTACATTTACAAATTCTATCACAAAATATTTGTTTCAGTTTAGACCTTAATCTAAAAATCAGAAAAAACACATGATGATCTATTCAATTCCTGTTGCTTCTTTGCTATAGTCTTTATAGAATCACAGAATAGTTGAGGTTGTGGACTGCTGGAGATATCTATTCTAACCCCTTGCTCAAGACAATCAACTAGAGCAGGTTGCTCTGAACATTTTTCAGTTGAGTTTTGACTCTCTCCAATAATGGAGACTCTACGATGTCTCTAGGCAACCTGCTCCAGCGCTCAACAATGCCCATGGTAAAGAAAAAGATTTCTGTTACATGTAACAATTGGGTATGCTGTTATGTAAATGATTTTGGGAGTCTGAAGAAAAATCCTGGCATATTTGATGAATAGCCATGGTTTAGTGATTATGCATAATATAATATTGCATAATGTAATATGTATATTAGCCATATTACAGTAACTACCATTGATAGAAAGTTCAATATGCACATATTGGTGTTGAAATTTTTGTGCTTCTGAAAGTCTGGATTTTATTTTAATTCACATTTTGCAATTTGCTGACAGTATGTGGTTTATGTTTGATATAACGGTTAGGCTACATCCTACAGATCTACTCAAAATTTGAGGATATGACAAAGTGTTACACAGGGAGGATGCTTTCTTTTCTTTTGAAGGTAACACCAAGAACTTTGGTTTCCATTGGCAAACATAGGTATTTTTCACTGCTATATTTTCCAGATCAGTAACTCTATGATACTAGGATTGATTTTTTTTTTTTATTACATACTGCATTAGTCCATTAAGTGCTTTGCTGCTTTTAACACTGCTTATATGCAGTATAACTAATTTTAAATTATGGCTTTCTGCCATCACCGAATTGCAGGGCATTGTTGCATGTAACTACTTGACTTCATCCCTTTAGAGTTCAGCTTATTCAGCTCTTTTAAAAAAAGTTACAAAACCTCACACTCTTAAATCTGGATTCTGGGAAAACAAGTTCTGTTTATAGCAGATGATATTATTGCATACCTTACTTATCATGCAGGGAGTTTTTGAACACACCCCTCCATTTTTATGTGTGTTCAAGAGAATCTTTTTCAGAGTTTGGTTCGTTTATTTAGGTATTAAATATTTGTTTGGTTTATTTAGGTATTTCTTTTAAAAAAATCCTCCTAGTACTCACATCAGAATTGTCAATGAATGTTTAGTTAGGATGAAACATTCCAAATAGAAGTAACGATTAAGCTGCTATACTTCTGAAGAATCTGTTTCAAAAGAAATGTATGTGCAAAGATGAAAATGAATATTCTACATTCTTATGACTCTTTATGCCTAGGATTCATAGGAGGGCTGTTAACACACTGGTAACTTTCTAAGTGTGTTCAGTTATGCAGGTGACAGAAATAGATTACTGGCAGGTAACGTGATAGTGGAAATGATCTACTTTAGTTCAAAAAGCCAAGAACGGTAACTGTAAAATCACATGTATTTGTAAATGGGTGATGCAGTTGAGGTCTGTGACTTAAACTGAGTTTTGTAAATCCGGTTGGGAGCTGAAGGAGTAAAACTGTGGAGTCCTTTTGGAATTCCAGGATAATTGGGCTTAAGATGACTTTTGCGTAAGTCCACTGAGACTCTGAGATCATGTTACTCCCTTAGTATTTGACTGATGTCAATTTGAGATGGCTGAACTGTATTTTCCCCCAAATTACCAACAATATTGATTGACCACCAAAGCATGACTCATTTGGTTTTTAAAAAACAATTGTTTTATTAAATGTAAGAATATTATGGTTTAAATGTACCGCTGTGCATAAACGTATACATGGTGATAGCACATGGTTTTATGTAGTGCACTTAGACTTAAATACATACATTCTTGAGCTTTTCACAGGTAAGGAAGAAGAAAAAGCTTCAGTACCTTTTTACACAATATCATTATTTAGTCATAATGCCCAGTCACCTCTTTTCTTGTTGTCCAATCTTTATGCATGCTCACAATATTAAAATTGTTACTGTATGTTAATAGAGCAGTATTATGTTACCAATGTGCTATGTAACAGTTAAGTATGAAGCACCACTCCAAAGATAAATGTACCCAGGAAGCTCACACAGGTGTCGTTGAAGTGAAAAGTCATTATATATTATAATATAATTATACATTATAATCACACCAATCTGTATGATTCTGAAAAGCCTCCATGATTTCAATGCAAAGCTAAATTTAAGTGTTTGCAGCCTCAGGACTTGTAAAGCCATCTCTTCTTGAGAACTGCAGAGCTGTTTTCACAGCTTTTTCACGGTCTTTTTTTTTTTTTTAAGTGAAAGTTCAGTGATTGTCTGCCTCACGTTTATTATGTGTAATTTTGGCTGTGCAGTAACAAACCAGAATCTTTAGAGATAGAAGTGCACTTTTAAGTAGTAATAAGTTTTTAACTGTTACGATCAAGAGATACCTGATGTCTTCTGGCTGCTCTAATAACTCTCCTAATTTTTAGGATTTCTTTTTTCTTCAAGAGCTTTCCAGATGTTAATTATTTAGTCATTTTAGTACCCCTTAAAGATAGCCTGATGATATATTTACATAATATAACAAGAGGAGATAAATAGAACTTAGTGGAGACTGCCTTTGCCTGTTGGGTGAGACAATAACTCAGTGTCTGGTAGCCTTCCTCTTATATAGTCCATACTGTTTTTCTAATAATCCTCTGTCTATACTGCTTTTCTAGTAAGTCTCTAAGAGCCTTAATGAAAGAGTGTCCAATCTGCAGTGCTTTCAGTACAGTTCCTCTGGTTCAACAGGCATTCCTGATTTCCCTGTTTCCTAGAGGTCTTTGGCAACACGCAGGAAACAGACTCAAGACCCGATAAATTATTCTAATATTAGCAATAGGTTGTTCCCCTTTGTTGTCTCTCCCAGCTGGACAAAAACTTCTTCTCCATTATATGACTTGAATACATCATTTGCCAGAAGAGAGGCCACAAGGCCCTGGGAAAGATGGTATGTGACTTATACTACATCTTCAGAACAGTTTTCTGGCCAGCAGCCTGTTTTGGTGGGATTCAAGTAGAATGTTTGTGTGGGAGAAATCTGTGTGAATTGCTGACTCTGCTTTTTTGAAAGCCATTGCAAAATTGGCAACATTACCAGCTGCTGTGTAGTGTGTGCATAGAAGCTGGCATCACTGGGAGACAGTAGGCCTCTTCTGCATGCAAAGAGCGAGATTTTCAGTGGCAGATACAATGCACTGGTGCAAATGTATGTTGCAGGTTTGCTTGAATGTCACTCAGACTCCATAAGGTGTGGTTTTAAATACCTTTGAGGTGGAAAATGGGAATAGCATAGATAATCTTACATCCCTTCAGATGCTTGGAATACTAAATTTCGCAACACTGGACAGACCTCTAGTCATGGCACAGTGCACTGCAGAGATCCTGCCATGTTTAGGTTCACCAGCATGACAGTCCTTAAACCTCTTAGAAGTATGAATGTAATTTAGTTTTTCTTTTAAGTAAAGAATTTCATTGAGCATTTCTACTGTCAAGTAAAAAGATGTACACATGACAACATGGTGGTTTACTTTTAAGCTAAGAACATGCAGGTGGTGTAATTGCCAAGCACCAAGTGGGACCTGCCTGCAGTCTTCTCTCTTGTGATTAGCAGGCTAACTTTATCCTGCATTCAAGTGATGCTTGCAGCACAGCACAGACCTGTGCCTGCTCAGGTCAGTTGTTGCATGGATCACCAACTCCTCATTGTACAGTGGTCCTCAGGGTCTAATCACCAGCAAGCAGGAAAGTCAGCGTAGCATAGTATTTTCATGACAGTGGAAGAAGGTAAGTTTTCTGTTTAATCAGAAATGGCAATCAGTGCTTTAGCCCAAATAAATGTTATTTGTCTCATGTTCTTCATCACCGAATGATGATCCTTTACTCTCAATGCAATCATAAACATTGATGATCTCAGATTCCAAGGAAATAATTTAGCAAGGTATGTTCTAGCATTATTTTTCTTAATAATAATTATTTAAAAAACCCCAACAAGTTGTTCACTTATAGTATGTCATCAAAAGTCAAATTAAATGTATTTATATGCATGACTAGGCTGTCCTCATCACGAGGGCCCTCCTAATGAAATTTCTGATATAAAGTTACTGTGTAGATAAATATTTAGATGCAGCTTCTTTGGAAATTACCATAGGTCTACATGCTTCCATTTCTAATGTCTTAACTGGACGGTGGTCATAGGTTTTGTTTGTTTGTTTGGTTTTTTTTACCTGCATTATTTCACAAAGTGTGTAAAGCATTTACATACTTTTGTGTTCCTTGACAGTTATTACTGTGGAAAAAAGATCGTATTATATGGATGAGGCTTGGCAAGTGAACAGTCCTGATGTTACTGCTCTGTGAATGATATGGCTGTGTGTGTGAATAGTGTGAATACGGTATATTAAGCTTTACTTTTGTGAAATGTAATTGACTTTCTAAGTGATGGGTATTTGACATTCAGTGGCTTTTTCTTTAGAGTGGAAGCTGTACTTCATCCCAATTTGAATAGAACTACTTGATTCTAGGAAAAGTATCAATAAATGCAATTTAATGTAATCTCAATTTCCAAAAGGCCTGATCTTCAGATTCCATTTATCTTCAATCTTCTGTCTCAATGGTAGGTGATTTCTGATAATCTTGATTACTGGGTACTTTGAAACTCCTGAAAGATATACAATTTGGAAAGACAATGAACAGTTGAAAGCAGAAGTTAAAAAATTCATGTTTTTTCCTTGTTGTGGGTTTGCCTCAGCAATTAGCTAATGACGCCTTAGCTGACAAAGCTCCTCACTCATTCACTGCCCCACAGTGGTAGGGGGGAGATAATAGCAAAAGCAGGAAAAGTGTTGGGTTTATATTACAGTTGAATAACAGAAGCAAGGAAAGAAGGAAGGAAGGAACTTTATTACAGATATTGTCCAACAGTATTTTTTTACCACATTCTGTGATCTGCAGGATTATTGTCAAGGGAGAAGCTATAAACCTGAAATCTACTACTAATTTTAAAGCAATGTGTTCATGCATTAAACTTCTAATTAAACGCGTGTGTAAAAGTTTAGCAAATACTGAACATGGTATTTTTAGGTTTTGCCAATTTATGAAGTCACTAAAGCAAGATATACACATAGGTCTGTTTAATGTCATTCAAGGAATTCATTGATTTCAGTTCATATTGTGGTCCTATGCTAAAAGACAGCAATATCAGTGAGAATCTTTTAGTTGTTCTGAATTTAAGCAAAGCTCTTAATTGTTTATTCATGGAACAGTCTTTAGGACCTTAACATCTTTTGAATTTTACTGTCAGCAATACTATAGACATTTGATATTTCTGTAGAATTTTTAGATTGAGAATAACTTCCCATAATCTTAGTAAGTTCTGTAGTTTGGTTAAGAGGGTGTTTGCAAGGCTGGAATAAGTTATGAATTGAATTTGTCACTTGCTGCAACACTTGTGTAGTTATTTCTGGTTTGATAACCATAAAATGACTTGAAACTGAAGTTGATTGTGCTTCATATTGCTAAAGGGAAAACAGAGAGAGGAAATCAATTATAGTTTGAGATACCAGATTCTCTTGAGTTGAAATGAGTTACATAAGCTAATAAAAAGCTTCAAAAGAATGATTCATTTTCATTAAATAGATGCGTACCAAATATAATGATGTGCAGAAGCCTGAAGTATAATTTGTTTACAGTTTACACAGGAACTAAAGGTTCTATTAAGCCTGTATCTAAAGAACAGAGCAAAGACATTGTGTAATACTGGGCCCCCGCCTGTCCAGAACTAAATACCTGTACTGACATAGCCTTATTATGGCCTGCATGCCTTCTAAAGGAAGGCTAGGGAACACAGCAACGTGGTGTACATCACTCATGATGTGATACTGATCCCAATATTATGGGATCAGACTGATACTCTTCTACACTGGTAAATGCTTGCAGTTCTGGTGTTTAGTGGCTGTGGAGGCACGAAAGTCTCTGTCTATAGGGAGAAGCTTGCTCAAAACACAAAGCCAGTAATAAGAAAGACAAGAAGGTGATCCTCATAGCCAGCTCTGTTCCCTAATCATATTTTGTTGCCCACCTCCAAATGTGCCAAGCACATCAGGTGTTGGGAAAAGAGCAAAGAGCTATGGTTGTCAGGTAACGTTTTTTAGATAGCACTTTAAGCTATTATAAGTATCTTTTCCTGAGTTTGGCGTTGTTTTGTGGGATGAATTGCCACAGAAAATTACAGAGATTACAAATGTAAATGTACAAAACTAGATAAAATCGCAGAAGATTGATCAATACCACTTTACTATATACAGTGGTTACAGTACATTCTCTATCTCAGTTGCAAATTTGGAAATGGCAAGTCACTGAGAGGATCTTTACTATCTGTATGCTGTTGGCTACTTTGAGCCATGACACTATGCTGGCTGTTCCTTGGGTCTCATCCAAAACAAATACTACATGTACTTTGGTATCTCCCATCATTTGAAGAGATATAATCTGAATGTGTCTATAGGAGGACTGCAGGCTGTATAATTCTGATCCTTCCTTGAAATTTTAGTGATTGAAAATTGCTGAAGATTTTCAATAAACATTATTTTTACAGAGTAGAAGAGCTGGGATAGGAAAAAATTAGTTTTTAACAGATGTTTGTTTGTATATGTGAGAAGAGCAAGGTCCTTAGACTTCAGCCTCCTTCATCTTCTACCTTCCTAGTCATTGTCTTTAGAATCACATAAATTTCTTTGTGATCTGTTTTGGGGCTCCTTGAATAAGCCTGGATGTTCCATAGTGTATTCTGGTTTGCTTTTTTTGTGAATAAAACCACATTTTATTGGGAAAATATCAGATGAGCTGTATTAGTGAATTACCTCAGTCAGAGAAGCACGTTCAGTATTAGGTAGAAAGCTCACATGTTCTTTCCCAGTAGAAGGTATACATTTACTGTACTGTGTTGAATCACACTACAGTAAATATTGCTGTGGTAGATTACTGGAGTTAGAGCAATAGGTTACTAAACTAGGGTGCACAAGGTACTACTGGTTTTCCCTTTAGAAGGATCCTGGGACTTCAGATGAAACTGTTTGTAGACAGGTTTAAAACAAATAAAAGGACATACATGCTCATGTACTGCACAGTTAATCTGTGAATTATTTGCTGATGGTGTTGTGAGTGCCAAAAACTTAGATGTGCTGCAAATGATCTGGACAAGTTAATGGAAGAAAAAGAAATCAAGGGCTGCAAGATTTAAATACTATCTTTGCTTTGGAACTGCTCTGGCTACCAGTCATCTGGACGTGAGGGATTGTGCTGGTAAAGCATTGCTGTGTACTTGCCCTGTTGTTGTAGTCATGGGATATCTGTCTCCAGGGTGTGGGATAAATGGATGTCCAAACTACTTTGTACTTCTTAAGGATACTTAAGTTAGTTTAGACGTACTGCTGGGAAATCCTTCAGCAGCAAAGTATAAGGAAGTCCAACAATGAATATAATTTCTTTTTTGCCTGGATCTGTTTTACTGAGGCTGGTGGCTCTCCAGTATTAGTAATCTGCAATAACCTCTACACATACTTGTTCTTTACTTTACACCAAAGCTCAAAATATAATGTTGGAATTGAGAAGCTGGCTAGGGAGATCTGGCCCACTTTGCTTGTCCATGTGCTAAACTGCTGCCAGTTTCTGAGCAATCTCATCCTCGTTTTGGAGCATGCAAGGACATTAGGAAATGACAGGATTTCTTCACCTGGAGAATCAGAGGACAGTAGTGGAGTTGTGTGAGCTCTGGTGAATCTTCCTTACTATTCAGTTCTGCTCAAGGCTGAAATCACTGTCTTTGTAGTGGGAGGATAGGATGGATGCAGTTATGAGGACAATTTGGGAGGTGGCAGCAGAGTGAGAGGTAGTATTATTACCTGATTTTAGGTATAATAACCCCTTACAGCTAGTGTTTTATCTGCTTCAGTGAATTCTTCAGCTTTTGGGCTCTTTTCAGATGCTAAGGACAGAATATTCATTTGAGTAGTAGATATGGAGAGGGTTTATTCGAAGAGACATTTGTGATTTGGGAGTCAAGGATGTGAAAGCAAAAAATTCCATCCAAACGCAGCAAATCTTGAAGTTATTGTTCATGTTAATATGTGTCTGATTACTGTTCTATTTTTCTGAATTGCTAAAGTGTCCTTTCCTATGAATAAATTGTCCTTTATTTTATATACAGATAAGTTGCTGACAAGAAGTTAATAACTGCAAGTAAGGGTACTCATGGAAGTATAAATTTAGCAGGGTTTGAGTGGGTGACAATAGAGATTGATTCATGTATTTAAATAGATATGATAAATAGAAATAATTTTTAAAAATATAAATACATTAAAACAATTAAATAATATGTGTAAATAAAAATATAATAAATATATGTGTTGCAAGATAAATTCCTAGGTATTACAGCCCAACTCATGGCGTTGTTTATGATACCTGAGAGAATATGAAGTATATAACAATGCAGGACAGGGTAAGAGTTGCAACAAAATGAACCAACTATTATTGAAATGCTTCAAAATCTACTTTTCTGTCTTTCTTTCAAAACTGGAACTTGTTGAGGGGAAGGTGCTGGAAAATCCCAGTAGAAAAACTAAGTCCATTGTCATGTGCTGCACACCACCAGAACAACTTTTCAAAAAATTTATATTATGTTTTTCTTTTACATTCATTACTTGAAGCCTTTCCAATTTTCTGACACTGTAATTTAATGCTACTTACAGAAAATTAGGGGATTTATTTGTATTTCATAATGCATATGAATGTTTTAGGTTCTGGTACAGTTAGTGGAAAGTGTGTGAAATTTCTAAAGAAAAATACTGAATCTGATACACCCAAAACTAAGAAAGTACTGTCATAAATACTGAATATTATGAACATGTTGCCTGCTTAGGTAAGTATTGTGATTAAAAACTTGTTAGGTATTATTTCTCAGTGGTTTATATTGTATTTACTCCATTTGTTTTGTTTATTTGCTTTTGATAGTTGAGTCTGGCAATATAAATGTGTTTGAGACATAGATGATTTGTGTTTTATTCATAATGAGTAATTAAAGTAAGTTTTAATTACTGGGATGGGTTTTTTAAAGTTGTTCAGAGTTAGTTTGATTTCACCAGCACTCATTCATAATTAAAATACATATTTTGTTGTTACAGTCATAATGTTATAAACTCAATTTTATATGACTTAGTGAAATTGTATTGGCACTTTTCAAGGCATGAGCTTACTTCCTTCCCTGGTTCTTTCAGCAGTGCTTTTGGGGAGAGTAATAACTCTACAGTATTAGACTGAGTGCTGAAGCTACTCCTTCCTCTGCCATTAAAGTAAAAATAGGGAGGAGGAGGTATATCAATATTTTATGTTAACGTACTTGAAAACTTCACTTAAGCTACAACATATGAAGGGAACAAAGGGGATTTTGATAAATCGTGTCCTCAAGTTGTCACAGAACTTGAGAATCACAGAACTGTGTCCTAGTCTCAAAGACAGAATCAGCTTTTAGGTGACAAGCCATGAAACGGTGCAATCTGCTTGAATCACTTACTTTAAAAGTCTTGTGAAAGCTCAACATTGTTGAAATATGCAGCTGTACTTGAAATAGTGTACAGCCCAAGCAGGTCAGAACAAGCAGTGGCAGCAGAAACAGTCACTTTTTCATACCTTGCTTTAACTGTTTTCTGCGTCTTGCTGTGCCTCAGTAAATCAGTTAAATTTGGTTTTAAGATGAAGTATTTAATGGTGTCCATCCCAAGTCTGATAGCACTAGAATGGGGCTGTGGGCTAGGATTTTATGCATGCTGTCACAGTCATGAGAAAACAGGTATCTAATACATCGCTGTCCTCTCACTCTCTTTCACACAACCATCTTCTGATGTGTAATGTAGCATCTAGTACCAGGTACAACTTGTGGGACTTCATACGGAGTAGTCACATGTAGTTTGCCTTGAAATGATGAGTATTTCTCTTATTGTTTGAAGTTATGTAATGCCATTCTATATTTACTGTTTAGGTTAGACTCTTCAGGTATCTTCTTGCCCATAAATCACTCATGAGTTCATTTTTGTGTCAACTTTTTGTTCTCTGCCAATAGAATTGGAACATGACGCAGAGTTCAATTAAAATTTATTCCCTGAGGGATGATTCCCTGTCACTCACCTCCTTAAGTAAATGGCTCATATGTTTTTGGCTTTTCTCTGGGCAGGAAAGGAATTGCTTCTTGCTCATTCTAGCAGTCTCTATGTTTTGATTGCAGGATTTCCCACCTCATTTATTCCAACTGCTCTTAGTGAACAGTAAGGTGATCTAAATGTTGTATAGGTACTACTCCATTGTCCTTTTGGTGGTTTTTTTCATTCTTAAAAGTCAGTGCTTTGTGTCATTCAAATTAACTTGGCCTCTGCAGAGTAGTTTGTCACGTGGCATGATAACACAGCACCAGATGTTACATCTTCCAAAATTTGTAGGCAGCAAATCATATGACTTTGTAATATAAGTACCATCAAAACCAGCATCAAAAATCAGTGCACAATAATTATTAATGGATTTCCAGTAGGAAAAAAGCCCAACCCAAACAGTATCTACACAATCGGTTACTAAAAGCTAACTCAATTTTGGCTGGTAAGATTAGCATGTGCTAAGACTTGCCATTTGATTTAGCAATTGGTATAATTTAATTTGCAATTGTTGCTACAGTTTATTGACACAGAACCAATAGAAGGAACACTCAAAACACATAGGTGAGCTCTGACAACTTTCTGAAAGGCAGCAGATGAGTAAGGAATGCTGAATGTCAGGTCCATTAATTTGGAGATTAGGTTAAAATCTATGTCACGGTGGACACTGCTGATGTAATTAATTATTTGGGTTTAAATTCATAGGTTTCAATGTGGATTTGTAAGTATGGGAGGCGAGAATTAGGTATATAATTTTATTGAGAGGAAGTAACTGGGTTGTAAGGTCAGACTGTTTGCTCATACACTGCCACTTCTTTGTATGAGTCCCAGCACAATGAAATTGGAGTTGACAACTACTGTAACAGCACATGGGAATTGTATTAGAGCTTCAGTAACACATTTTTCTGCAGAAGTGTGGATATTTCAGAGTAACTAGTATTTTCAGTAGAAACTACAATGAACTAGTACTTAAGACATTTGATATCTCATGTAAGGAAAATGCTGTCTACTAAGGCTAAGATAATGAAATTAGTAGAAGTATCCATGAATTAGAGAAGAAGTGATAGACTATTTGGGAGAATGAGAAGAAAAGTAGAGCCTTACTTTGTTTTTTTCCTCTGGGCTGTGGAAAAATCCAAACGTGGCAAAAGCTCATGAACAGGAATGTGGGTCAAATGGGAAGTTCAGCTCCACCTGCTGTAGTAGATATATCTACTTTGATGTGATGTTATATACCAGCTTTGAGATAACATGAGAATAAAGAAGTAGAGCCATTAACTTTTTCATGGGGAGATTCATCTTGTTCTTACAGCTCATGTTTCTTGTAGCTCTTCTGAAAAAAAAAAAGTTAAATGCATGGAATACTGTATGGGATTCGAGTTCTAGTAGTAAGGAGAATGCAGAAGTTATGCTGCAGGAAGTCCAGCAGCCAAGAGCAGATGACCTCTTTTAAGACTGTCCAGCATTCATAACATAGGGGTCTTACTTGTGGGGTGGAGATGAGTGAACTCAGGAAAAGAAAAGGCCTCTGGGGGACCTAAGAGCAGCCTCCCAGTGCTGAAGGCTCCTGAGAAGATGGAGCCATGCTCTTTACTGTGGTGCACGGCCAGTGTGAGTGAGGCTGGGCATGAATTGAAACAGGTCAGGTTCTGATTAGATACAAAAGTGTGGAAGAAAAAAAAAAATCTGTATGTGGATATTTACCTGCTGGAATAGGTTGCCCAGGGAGGTTGTGGAGTCGCTGACCTTGGACACTTTCAAAAGTCAATTGGATAAAACTGTAAGCAACTTGGCTGACGAAAATTTAAGCCGGGAGGACCTTCAGAGGTCCCTTTGAGCCTGAGTGATTCTGTGAATTGCTAGTGTAGAGAGGGACATGAGCCCCTTAAATGTAATTTTGTTGTAATCTACTTGTAAAATACTGAAAATGAAACCATTAGAGTGCAAATGTTGGGCTATATCAGAATAAACTACTCAGATAAATGTTTAACAAAATAGAACATGCTGACTGAGTCAAAGAGATTAGATCTGGCCTTCAGAAGGATGAAAAAGTGAAATAGGTAATGAAACAGGAAACTTTCTGTGTGATTAGAAGACATGCAGAGTGATTAAAAATAGTAGATGGTTTGGAAAATCTGTACAAGAGGTACATTTGTCATGCAAACATGCATGAATAATTGCTGTATTACCTTATTCCTCTCATAACATACTGATATTGTTTAGGATAATCTGGTACCAAGTATTAGAGGTGCAAGCTGAGCTTTAAACTAACCACTTGTTGATTACAAATTCAGTCATCCAGAAAGGAGATTAATTTACTGATGGGAATTTTATTGGCTCTCTACTAATGCCACAATGCTGTCAGACCTCATGGTTATCTCCAGAATGTGGCAGGGGGATTCAAAGCTGCAAGCTGATTCAAAACCAAAATGTTGATTTGTATTTAGAAAGAAAAACAGATGAAAGAAAGAGAGGAGAAAGAAAGTTGAAGAGTAATATCAAGATAAGCAGAAGAAAATACATTTTCATGCAACATTTTAGAAGTTGATACAGCAAAGTGATTAATATTAAAACTATACAGATAGCAAGTTAATACAAAACTACCTAGACAAGTAATTACAGCCCATTACATTTCTTGCCCTTTTCTGAGCCCTTAATGTAGGCTGAAAGGTCTGAAATTACCTAAGTAAGTGGTAGTGAATGGCTTGCAATTTTTGCTTTCTCTTCAGAACAAGTAACTTGTAAAACCTAATACCACTTTTTTTTTCCTTTTGCAGGTTAGGAGGTAGCTTAGTAGCAATAACGGGAAGTTAAAATGAGGAGGTGAAGGCTGTGAATAAAAGTTAGTGGAACTAGTAAGTTTGACCCATTTAGCACTGAAAACATGCTTAGCTTTAGAGTTTTGATGGGGGGGGGAATAGGAGAATGGTGAGATAGATGAAATGTATCAGTCCACAGAGTAGAAAGCTGAATGCATCCCGGAGTATATGATAGGAACATATATTTAGCTAGAAGAAGCAAACATTTCTTACTGGTTATGTGAAAGTGTAGTAGTAACACCTGCGATAGAATAATCTTGATGGAGAATTCAAACAAGATGGTAAAATACGGGTGTATATGGTGCAGAGATGCATCACAAAATTACATGTGCAGGGAGACAGAATCTCTGCAGACAGTCATCAACAAACTTGTCTCCAAAATCCCTGAAATAAATATGGGTAGTGCACTTCACTAGGGTATAGACAACAAGGCAATAATGCTATTTAAAATGCAGTGCATCTAGTAATTTTATAAAGAGATGTGAGATCTTTTTGTGGCCCATATGAAGTGTTCCTGGTTACTGAGCAAGCCATAGATGATGCCTGATGCATAGGCTCACTCTGCTCACTGCTGCAGTCTGCAGAGTAAGTACAACGTTGACATCTGGGGTAGGAAGATACAGAACCAGAAAAGAATAGTGCTAGAAAAAACATGTGGGAACCTGAGAGCCAGAAACCTCATCCCTTTGGACTGATACATAGCCTAGGCAGGATAGTGTGGACCTCTGCCTCATTTCAGCATTTCTGTTTCATATTCTTTGAAATTCATTAACACCTTTCTAATATTGCTGGGGCTTATAATTATCTATTTAGATTAAAAGGAGATGGAAACATCGTGTTTGGATCAGAGTTTTGTAAATAGACATATTTTTGTTCAAATTTGATGAGATTAGTATTGTTTAAGAAAATAAATAATGCAAAGGCAAAAGAAGCTCCTAATGGGTAAGTAATATTTTCCTTTAAATCAGTGATGAACAAGATACATGATCAGGGGACAATAATGAAATACTCTATTTTTGTATTGACCAAACCTAAAATTGTTTTGTACTGGTCTCTTACAAAAGCATGTTCCCATTAATTTCATTCAGTACAATGAACTCAGTGGAAGCTTCTGTAAAGGTTTGTCTTTAGGTGCAAAGTTATCTCATAACTCCAGTACCACCCCAGCACGAGCATTTGGACTGAGGCAAAATTCATTGCTTAGAAAGAGTTATGTTTTACGTTTTTCTCTGAAAATAATTGGTATAGGCTTAATCTTCTGCAGAACTGACTCAGGCTAATGCCGTTGCCACCTGTGGCATCCTTGAAGAGCCTATTTCCACTTCCAGAATTGAGTTTCCAGTAATACACTGGAAATAATGGCTAGAATGGCTTGGCTTATGCATCACTGAGAGCCATGGGATGTGACCTCAGGTACTTTCTGTGTGCAGAGTGGACCGGTTGGTTTCTGAGTTAGGGACAACTGCTTTCAGCATACTGGTGCAGGTGCTGCAGTAGGTTTGCAGCTCACTCTGTATCTCCCTGGTGCTGCAGTGATGTCTTTATTCTGCGCTAGACATTTTGTACTCTGAAGATGTTATAATTGGGATACTGTGATTGCTGTTTAGACCTGAAATTCCAATGATAGCAGAGGGAATTACGCTCAGGCGAGACTTCTGTCTGATAACCTTGCGTTTTACATGAATCTGCAGTGTTGAAAGGTATGCAGAACTGCTTACTGCGAATAGTGCTGGGAACGAATTTACACTTTGACCCTGCAAACAGCCTTACCAGAACATGGAGACTCTGTTAGGGCTCCGATACACCGAGTGACCTGTCATGTCCATTTGCAATAGGATTGGGTCTTACGGGATCAGCCCATCAGTCTTGTGTTCTCCATGAGAATTCATTTGCGAAGAGATTGTATTTTAAACGTGAAGCTAAAATGAAGAGCGAAGTTAGTCACAGCCTGTTTTTCATGTACCTGTCGTGCATTTTATAGGGGAAAACGGCCACAAGTGTGACTGTCGGGGGTAAACAAGAGCATACTTTCCCAGTTCAAAGATCTCGCCCCACGGACTGTTGGATGACTCGGACATGCCAGTGCCTGGCGAGGGAATTGAAGAGAATTATCGATGGCCCGAGGAAGGCCGGAGGAAAACGGCCGGGTGATGGAGTGCGGTGGCCGGGGGCAGCTCTGCCCACCAGGGGGCGCTGGCGGCTTTCCTTAGGCCGTGATTAATCGAAATGTAGATGAGGCTTAATCTCTTTAAAAGGGGATGTAAGTGCTTCACATCGCCGGGGGGCACGGACCAAAAAACAGCCCCCAGAAAATAATCTGTACAGGAAAATAGGAAAAGTGCTGTAAACCTGTGGTGGTGGGTTTTTTTTCCTTCAAGATGATGAAATTAAAGTGGGTGCTTTGTTCTGATGAGAGGTGCAGGCACATTCGCACTGCAGCCTGCCTGCCCCTGCAAGAGCCCATAAGCGGTTTTTAACTGGTGCTCCCCAGCTCAGCCTTGCGAGCTTTAACAGCATCTCTTTTGTTACTTTTGGCCATTCACATAAATTTTAAACCTGTGACTGTAGATACCTGTACATCCTTTAAAAGAAACGCACAGAAGAAATTAAAAAGCAACTTTTTCAGATGGAGAAGCGAACATCTTGTTCATCTGTATAATCAAGAAATGCTACAATGTGCAGCGAAAAATGGGCTTTACAAACCTCTGTTATAGCCTGCTGTATAGTGGCTATCTTTGAAACCACCCAGGTTGCTTTTTTGGGTTTTTTGAGGGTTTTTTTTTTTGAGGGTGGGGGGGTTTTGTGTCTTAGGGTTTTTTTTATTAATATGTGTTTCTTTTTGACAAATTTTCCTAGTCTAGGTCAGTGATCCTGTAAGCCGGTTGCATGACTCATCTAATCGTACAAATTGTGAATATCTGGCTTATGTCATCTTGATTAATGTTAGGAGCAAGTGAACTTGGAGACCAACACTTGTCAAAATGTGGCACAATCATATCAACAATTGTTGCTCATGACGACTACTGTTGCCCACTTAATGTTCATAATTTATCCCAAATTTTGTAAACCTGCTGGCAAAGTAGTTATTTAAGCACTGGGGAGAGACTGAATATGTAGGGAAGAGAAGTACTGATACTCAAGCTAAGGATGATGAGTTTAAATTTTGGCAAGAATGAATTTCAATGTTGTTGTGATGCATTTGAACTTAATTTTACAGCATTTGTAATTAACTTAGTCAACGCTAGACTTACCAATTGTGACATTTAGATAGTTCTGGAAAACAATTTGCAGACCACAATCCTGACATGTATATGATGTAGCATATACTTATTTGAACATATATTAGTATATAGTATAAAACTACAGTTAATTGTGTCAGAATAAATAAACTAATTTTTGTGGGACAAAGGAGATGTGAAACACAAAGTGGTCATGAAAATGGCCATCTTTGATTCACCCTTTTACTGCAAAATTTATTGCATTCATTCCTGTTAAGCAACAGTGACTATGGTATCCTTTTCCTGGGCATGAAATAGATAGTGTTTCTATTAAATGTTTGTCACAGAATAAGATTTGAAAATAGATTTTATGTAAAGACCAGAAAAATAAGCTCTTTAAAGAAAATATAAATATAAATGTGTATAAATTAAATTGGTTCAGTATCTCCAACTTCAGGTGTTTATAATTTTAACCAATTTGATAATTTCTTATGATAATAATTTAGTTTTTGTAAACAGAATTTCTACTCAGATGGTCCAAAAGACATATACTGCACTGGGGCAATAGGGGCAGCTTGAGTATTTTCTTTTCAATTTTCATTAAAAGTAGTGATATGCATGCAATTTTTAAGATTAGCAGTTTCTGTTGATCACTGTAAAAAAGTTAGTAAAGTCAAACCTCTCCTACTGAACTGATTATGTAATTTTTCTTATAAAATGTTGCAGGGCAAATGAGTTTGGAGGACTTCCATCATTTTGGCAAGGCAAAGTTTTCAATGTATATATATTTCTCTTCTCAGACTTTACTTCATACTTTTAGTTTCTAGCACACCTGGCCTTTTGTTAGAATCATGTGGAAAAAATTGAATTTTAAGTGGTTCTAAACCTGTCACTATTTGTCTGGCAAGTTGTTTAAGGTGTGACTATTTTAGCTTTTGGATTTTTTGTTGCTACTGAAGTCTGTTGAAAGAAGGTGGTGTTGAGAACTTCTTGTTTAAATGGAAAAAAAGTCTTATGCTTCCCTTTATCTTGTAAGGGAAAAATTAGATTTGCAAATTATTTTGTAAAAGGGAAAGTAACATTGAGTTATAATCACCTATTTTAAGGAGCTCTTTCTAGAGAATAGTAGTAATAAAAGCTTTTGATCGATGAATATGAAAGGCTCAACAGTCTATAATGTAAAAGCCACTGCTGATAGATTTTTTTTGTGTGTGTGTGGATGAATACTTCCTCATTGAAGGTTAGAGAAAAGAACAAGCTAATACTGTTCCAAAGATGCTTTTCAGTATATCTTTATAGAGCTCAGACATCTGCTCTTTAATGACATTATCTGTAGTAAGCTAAGGTGTCCATTGCAAACAAGTGCAAGCTTGCATAGAAAGCACTTTTGCAAACCATCAGTAGCTTGATTTAAATTTTGCTATATATAAAAAAAAAAAAGTATTTTTTAATCTGTTGCTGTAACTCAACTGTAATTCTTTGGAGAGAAGAGCGCAGAATGGAGAATAGCATGAATTATTTTGTCAGGGCATGCCATATATTAACTGAAGTGAGTTGGAGTGAGCAAGAAAAGAATACAAGAGAAAAGAAAGGCATAATTACAGCTGAACAGGCAAAAAGTAAAGTGCATTTATAGGGAATTTCATTTGTGACAAAACTCCACCTGCAGGAGTACCTGAAGGAGTGATGATTTTGTGAGCACTACCATTAGTGGGTTATCAAACATACAGCCAAAAATGCTAGAAAAGTATGTAAGTAAAACAACAGGGCATTCAATCAGAAGCTCAGAAATAACTAGGGTACTGTTGCATGTCATTTGAATTTCTTGTGCATATATGTTACAAGATAATTTCCAGATACACGATTGCATTTTGCTTGTTCTTCATGCCTGTTTCCAGGCAAGCCCATCCTTCACCTTTCTCTCCATTCTAATTGCATTTCATCTTTTCTCTTTTCTCTTTTCTTTGCTGACTGTCAGGCACAGCCTCAGTTCTGGTGCCTGGTAGAACAATGCTGACAAGCATTCAGCAGAAAAATTGGCTTGTTTTCCAATACTGGAGCCTTTGGGAAGACTTTGTTACATAGAGATGGAATATTCACCATATTATAGACAGAATTAGATGTTAACCATAAGAACTTTGACCAACTGTAGGTGAATTTGAACTTGAGACCCTTGCAAGGAAGCCGCATTAGCTGGGTTTTCTGTAAAAGTGTCAATACGGTGCATGATAGCAATGAAATTTTCTTGCTTTGCCACAGATTTATGGATTCCTTCTTCAATCTTTGATGTCTAAGAACTCCTTAGTGAAACAGATATTTAATTTCCTTAACATGGGCTAACATACTTTAATGACTCTAACCCTTAGAAATGAATCAACATTTTAATTCAAGAAGTTAAAAATATCCTTCTGGGAGGTACAAGAAGTAAAGAAAAAAATGAGCTGAAATTTCAGTTTTTATAAATATTATAAGAAACTGAAAAACAATCACACACCAGAAATAGTTACTTTTGTAAGGAGATGACTTAATCTGGAGATCACTCATTTTCTGAAGTAGTCTGCAAAATCAGTCTCTAGTCTAGAAGATATACCTCACCTTTTCTACCTGAAGTTCAGTATATTTATATGAATCACCTCAAGTAATCTCCAGCAGAGTGGCCTGTAATGCACAGATGTATAGGCATATGTTTGTATCTATATGTATACATATGTAATCACCTTTTATGTGACTATAGGATTTTGCTGTTCTGTATTTCTGATGATAGGGACATTACTCCTGAGACGTTGCCATGAAGGGGAGGATCGCTCTAAGATTTTTAAATTTGCAGTCAGGAAATAATGTTTAAGAATGAATGTTAGAGCATATTTGTATTTTGTGTTAATAAAAAGATAGTTCATTTCCTGTGACAAGTAGTTACATCTTTCTTCTGTGTTTCCCTGTACCCCAGGGATCACTCAGAGTGGGAGATAGGTTTTTGAATGCACTTTAGTTTTGAAATTGTAACACTTGTGGTTCATATTGTTATTTACACATGTCTTTAAAAAAGGATGAGCATTGGATTGGACTGAAAAGTGAACAATTTAATTATTTTTTTGAAGTTTTGTTCCAGAGAGGATTGAAACAGGAATTTTAAAAATTTGTTCTTTGTCTGTAAATGCCCAGTTCCCTGCCGCAGGCTGCTGGAGTTGACATTCTGGTCAGTTTCCCTGCTAAGGGAGCTGTGAAATTGACAAGAATGTCGATTTCATGGAGGAGCCCCTGGGGACAAGAAAATTCTGCCCCCTGTGTGGGCTCTGCAAGACAGGCCTGGGCCACCTATCTCAGAACTGTGGACATGCAGAAGTGTGGTGTATGTCCAAACTGTGCTGTTAGGGGACAGGGTTTTTACCTGTATAACATTTTTACTTGAGTGTGTAGCATGTAAACCTAACCCGTGGTTAGAGCTAGAGCTTTTTTAAACCTTGGCTCCTTGGAAGCTCTGAGGCCCTGTGCTCGGGAAGGCAGCTGTTGGCTGGTGCCCGGTAGGCTCGATAGCAACAAGCAGGTTCTGCTGAGTGAGAAGACAGAGATTCCAATATCACTGCCTCTCAGACAGACTTACAAAATGAATGCTGCTAGGCAGCAAACCTGGAGTAAATCTGTTCTGGATTGAGCAGAAGTCGAGGAGCCCTGGTGTTTTTGAAGTTAAATATGTTTAAACTTAATGATTCAGTACTTTAGCTGAAAGGTTTAATGTAGACATCTGAATGTCAGTTGCCTACTGTTAGGGTGAAGACATTTATCACTGAAATACTTTTGTTAGTGTTCAAATAGAAAATATGCTATCATGGAACCCATGAAATACAAAACATGTAATACCAAAGTTAACTTTTAATTATCAGTTCAGAATTGCTTTTCCTGAAAGAAAGAATGAGCATCTGGAGTATTGCTGGTGCTCATCAAACTACACTTTGGTTCTCAATGGTCCGGAACAGTTGCTCAGTTCTGAAAACCTTGTGCTCTTTTTACCTCTAGAGAGGCATTCCTTAACTAGTAGTATAGCAAATATTCTGTCTGTGGCTTATGTATTTTATGAGGATGTGCTCTGAGCTATTGTCCCTTTGCATGCTCAGTCAGCAAATTGAGCTGAAATTTAGATGGAGAATAAATAGTGCATATACCCCAGGCATTCCATCAGTCCTTAAGGCAGTCTGCCCAGTAAAATGGATAGTGATTCCTTGGTGCAGGCAGGCTGCATGAAAGGGGAAGCTGCCAGGACTTACAAAACCATTTAGTACAGGAAAGGGTTCTGCTGACACAATTGTGAATGAAAGGCAAAACCATATTTCTTTACTATTATCTTTTTGGGCAGCATAAAGTTTCTGAGGGTTTTAAGTTAGACTTTGACTCTTGATGATGCAACATCACATTTATGCGGCATTTCGTATCACCTGTATGTGAAGATTGGCTGTGACCATGATGAACTTTATTCAGGATCTTATAAACACGTTCAGTATCTCATTGGGAATAGTCAGTTCTGATCTGTTTGCTTGTTGACCTCGCCTGAACCACACATTTTATCAGCATACATCAGAACTTTTCTGTTGCAGCCTTCCATTCCAAGAACTGTCAGAAATAGTAAATGTATGTATGTTACTAGCATCAGTTTTGTGACATGTAAAATTACCAGCTTGTTCGTCAGCTGGTATGTAGTGTCCCCATGTCATTAGCTCCCACTGACTATCTTTCTAGAAATATCTTTACTTGAAATATTACAGAGCCCAGCACTTACTTATAAACCAACATCTTGTGTAATAGAAATAGACAATACCCTGTTTTAAAGTAAATGCTTATTTTACATTGGAAAACAACCTTGTTTTTTTAAGTATGACTCAAAAAAATTCTATTTATTTTTTTCATTGAGTTTATATATGCAGTTTGTTTAATTTTTAGTTAGCTATTATGTCTGGTTTTAAGAAAGAAGACATCAGAGTAGTTTCTGTGTAAGTATTTCACAATTTCTGGTAAGAAATAGATGGTTAATATTTGGTTTAAACATGAAATACTTAATCACTGCATTCTCTTTCTCTTGATATTTAGTAAACCAACCATTTTAGCAGGGCAGGGGGCATTCCCCCCTTTTTTAAAGGTCACTCTTCATAGTAATGTCAAGTTTCCTTTTCTCCCTACAAAGCTGTAAAAAAAAGGGGACTGTTCTAGTTGCTAGGCTTGAACGTAGCTGTCTCTTCTTTCTTTTGTGTGTGAAACTATGATTCTACAAAAGCATTGGCAAAATGTTGGCTAAGGAGTGCCAGTATGTATGACTGAACTTGGACTTCACAAAAAAATCCTTTGTCAAAGCCTCTCACAAAAGGATACTAGGGAAATAAAGTAGACATAAAGTGAAAACCAAAGTACTGTCATAGATTAGAAGCTATTCATGTGGAATAATAATAATAATAATAATAATAATAATAATAATAATAATAATAATAATAATAATGTTTTTATTTTAGCAATCCAGTAGCAGTGGAGTAACTCTATTGGAAAATAATAGTTTAATGTTTTATTAATTTCTACTGGGAGGTAGGTGATAAGTTTACACATATTTACACCATTACACAGACATATCCAAACTGGTCAAGATGAAAAACAAGTGAAGAATTTTCTAATAATTAACAACATGACAGTAGCCAAATTTTGTGGTTGAGAAATGTCTGGAAACATGTGAGAAAGAATGTTAGAACTGCTACAGTTTTCAGATTACTAAATAAACATGAACAATTGTAATGTTTGCAGGGCTGTCACAGTTGTGAACGCAGGAAGAGCAAGGTACCCTGGACCCATGCTATTAGGTCAAAATGTAAGCTTGCCTGAGCTGCATATCCTTCTTGACTTCCTTCACGTCTCTTTCAGTTGTCCTAGGGTGTATCCAGCCAGCTATCTACGTTTGGTATAAAGGCTTTTCCTTGTAGCCACCTTCATCTCAGAGTGGATGTAGCAGGAGGAAAGGCGGTTGGAAAATGTGAGGAGGAATAAATGACTGGAGGCAGACAGAAGTTGAGGATATTTTTATGTATCAGTTCAGAGAAGGAATGAAACTGGGCATTCAAAATCATTAGTGGGGTTTTTGTTTGGCTTCTGATTGATAGACTTGCAGCAGGAGACTGTTGGCTGAAGTCTTTACCACCCTCTGCCATCTGTGTAGCCCTGCACCTTTAATAGAGATGGAAACCCTCAGGGCAGAGGCATCTGATCTGCTTGTAAATCAGTTTGTGAATCTCTGTTGCTTCAGCCCAGTGCATTAGGGAAGCGGGTTTCTGCCTAGGAGAGTATCAGCAATGTATGTCAGAGGAGGGGAAGGTGGATTCGGCTCTTAGCAAGAGCAGGCAGGGTGACTCTGCCAGAGACCTGGAACATTCGGTATTTCAAGGAAAAAAAGCTTATAAAACTGCAACTACTGCAATCTGATAAAATGGGAGATGCTTGTTTCATCCAGTGTATATTTAGCTGGTGGAAAGGTTCACGGTAACACAGTTGCAAAGCCATGAACTTGGTGTGATGTAGCCCCGTGTTGTCAGGCCATTTTTCAGTCTGTGTGCTTTCTGCCTCTGCCTTCCTGTGAGGTTGGTTTTCTGTGCACTCACAGGGCTGTGTAAGGTGTGCCTATCTGTCTTTGAGCCCTAGTCCTAGTAACTTTTATATCTACTGACAAATTTCACAAGGATTTGACAGATCTCTAAAACTGGTATCTGGGTAGAAGATAATCCCATTAGTACCACCCTGAAGCTTCAGTGCAAGCTAAAGAGGTGCTGTTACAGATTGATCACTATTATGGCTCTGAATCAAACAAAGCATCTGCTGACTTGCTCAAGCGATTTGGGACAAGCTGTTTGAGTTAATGAAGGAGAGGAAAAGAAGGAAGATGAACAGAATTGCTAAGGAGCAGATACTCTTAAGAAATATGGAGGGAAACAGCTGAAATGAACACGAAGGAATTACTGGGATGTAACACAAATCCATGAGAATTCAAGATTCATTAAGTTTATGTTTTACAGAATAACTACCTCTACTGTTTGTGTTGCTTCCCTTGACCAGGCAGAATTTTAATTTCATTGTTGCAAGGTCTGTGCTGTTACCACTGAACATGATACCACTGCAACAATGAATTTAAAAAAGATCAGATAAATGTGGTTTTAAATGCCACAGCAGGAAGTAATATGTGAAACAATAAATCACATGGCGTAATCCAAAACTTACCTATTCTGAAATAGTTATTCAACATCTATTGAAAGCCTGTTGCTTGACCAGACATTCTTTCTAATAGTGTTTTGCATGTGAAGAGATTCTGAGTGTTCTGTCTTGTAAATTAAATTGAAGTGGAATATTATTTTTTTTTTGTAATGGCTGTAACTGCTGAAAGCAGAAAGGAGGCTGGAGGAAGAATAAAAATGGAGAAGAAAGAACAGAGTGAAGTAAAGATCATTTATAGTAAATTAGAAGGGAGCAAATGTTTTTTCTGAAAGGTAGCATTTCTGATACTTCAAGAACTCAGACTTAGATTTGGAAAGCCTTGAAAGAAATGGGACGGGAGAGAAATTGGAAAAAAAAATGAAATAAAAGCACGTCTAAACAGCTTTTCAACCCACCTTCAATTTCAAGTGTCCCACTTGTCTACTTACATCACTGTCTTAACAAATGACATGACCGAACTTTGATTGGGTGAAATGATGAATGCTGCAGTAAAGGCTGGGGCAGCTCTGCCAACAAGAGAGAGCTTCGAACGGTCCCGTCGGACACCGCGGGCAGGGCCAGCTTTTGTAGTGTGCGTGTAGCAATGCTGAGCAGACCAAGCAGCTCATTAGCCATTGCTGCGATTCACGGGGTTACTGTGGCACACAGTACCTTGAGTCTTCAAGTTCAGTGCTAGCGTAGACACATTGCTGTAGTCACTGCAGTGCACCTGCTGACATCGTCGTGCCACCAGCTTCTCTTCCTGCATTTTCTCTAATGACTCAGCGTTCATGGAGATGTGTTTCTTTGTGTGTGCATATCCTGGCATTAAGTATTATTATATATAGGACATTTTGGCTATTTAATGTAGCAAAGATGAGGAAGAGGCAAAAAGTAGCAAAGGCTGTCCTTCAAGAGAGGTGGTGGAGTGGGAGTCTGCGGAGGCTGAATTCAGGATATGAGAAATTAAAAACCAGAAGGATTAATAAGAAGATAAATCAAGGGTAATCATCAGGTTATAGCATCGCACAAAGAGAATGCTGGAAAATAAAAAAGAACCTAAAGGAGCATTTCAGCTGAAGGGTGTCTGTTGTCATAAATAGATGACAGATCCTTTGCATAATTAGAGAGGGCTGGAAGCATGAGGGAAAGGCAAATACAGTATAAGAATATGTCAAAATACCAAAAGTGCCTTGGAGAAAGATGAAGCAAGAAAGAGGAAAGATGGTGGATTTAAATATATGGATCTGAACAATCTTTCATATTAAATCATTTGAAATCTATGGAGTTGCAGTAAGTATGAGTTGACATTGGATGCTGTTGTATGTAATTCTGTATTCTGAGTGCCTTTCTTATTACAGCACTTTTTTTTTAATGTTAGTTGTAGTGTTGGTTTAAGCTTAATATCTACTTTTAGAGCAACTTCTAACTATTTGCTTTGGAGTTGTGAAAGTTTTGGCAATTTCTGTGGGTTGTCTCTGTACTTAGTTACTGTTGCAATGATCCCAAGATAATACATACGATATTTTTTGCATAATTAAATCCACACCAAGAAGTGTTAAAATACCTCCTAAAACTAACTTCTAACATCTTCCAAAGATTTCTACAAATTGTAGCCGACAGGATTTCAGCTTCACATTCCAAGGAAAATAAAAATTATATTTTGAGGTGACGTATCTTTGTTACTTTCTATGCAGATGCTTCTTGGTGGTGTCTTCTATTAACCTCAATCACTAGCTATGACCCTGGTTTAATTTAACTGTTTTTTTTTTTTTTTATCACCAGACACTGCATTAAAAATTATTAAGCTGTATTTTATAACCAGATCTTCTGTTTGCCTCAGTCTCTGTCTGAGCAGAAAACCTCAAAGAAGGTATTGAAGAGTGAGTCTGAGCTGGGCCAAAGATCAGCCCAGCAACAAAGAGACAACCTTCAGACAGATGAGCTCCCTGGCCCAGCTGGTTGTTGGCCACACAAACACTGCTGCTGGTGTAGGGATGGGAAGAGTTGGCCAGCCGAAGTGGGAGATGGGCAGCTCTAATTCTTTCAGTGGCAGCGCAGACTTAGCTTAAGCTGATGGCGAGACTGCTCCTTAAATCATCCCTAGCTTGGAACAGTAAGTGGTGTGGGAAGTATGATTAAAAGAGCGAAATCCTGGCTTTCCTGCAGTAAAATAAGAGTTTGGCCATTGATGCATAAAGCCAATGTTTTTTGGGGTGGGGGGAGGGCTGACTATCGTCATGGGAAGAGAGATGATAATTCACCTTTGGAAGAATATATAAAAATGAGGATGGAAATGGTTAGAAAGGTATTGAGATATTGAGCAGCTAAAAAAGAAAAGAATATTTAATGGGATATGTTTGGATGGATGTGATGCTAAATGCATAAAGTTTATACATTCCTGGACTGAACGGTTGAGGTTACAATGTGCCTTTGTGACAGAAGGAGGAGTTTTGAAAACAAAGGTTACATTTATTGGCTTACTGTTTTCTGGGTAACATTCATGTAGCCCAAGTTTCTTTTCTGTAAAGAAATGGTTTATCTTTCAAGTATCCAATAATGAAATAATAAAATAGAAATTAAAATAATTGCAGTTATTCCATTGTTTTTAATTCTCTTCAGAGAAAGTTTACGGTCCTGGGAATAATTAAATATAAATAAATATGCAAATAATAGGATTTTTCAGTTTTGATTTTTAACCAGATGAGACAAATCCAATTGTGGTTTCAAAAAGGTTTCTCCCCTTAGTTTATTAAAAGCAGAAGTTAAAAAGCGATTGTTTTCTTTCATTCTCATCGTATTGAAAAACTTGAAAAGATGTTGTAAATGAAACAATAAGAATACAAAATTGTTCTAAAAGGCATAGCTCATAATAAAAAATATCACATATTTGTCCTTTTCCACAAAGGTAAAGAACAAAATTTCTTTCTTCTATAAAAAATTCCTATGTTATTGCAGAATTTTTTCAAATTTTCCTGGCTTTGAAACTATAAATGCTGACATTGAAGTACTAATGTTGCACTAAACCAATGTTGCACACAGTCCCTTCTTAGTAGTCCTTGAAATCTCTTCTGATGTGAAATTTCAGCTTCAAGGTTGTTCAGAGAATCATTGTCCAGGAGGCTGGAAAAAAATAACATTTGTATTTTACTAAATTTGCATTTATAGTTTATAAGCCATTATTATAAATCATTATCTGTGAAATGCAAATGAAGGATAACTCATTTTGTTCTCATACATAACCTTTTGCTTATCTAAACTCAACTGAAAAATAGAGAAGAAAATATATACTTTCCATGTGCAGGTTCTACAGTTTTTATGTAGGGTGCATGCCCTGCGTGTACCTTACAGAGAGGTTACTGTACAAAAAAGTAACTGTAACTGAACATAGATTTCCTTCTTCAAATGTTAAACTGTGGCACAGAGCCCTCATTTCTCTCCTACATGTAGAGAATACAGTCATTCCTAATTAATAAAAGTTGTTTCCCCTTGCTTGCCTGCCACATCTCTAAAAGGTTAATCTAGCACATCAAAGTCAAATGTTTTGTCTTGAGAAATGGACTACTCTCCTACTTTATTTAGGATACTGAGAAGCTGACTGAATGATTGTAATTTTTACATATACAAAGAAAGTTTATGTATCATTTCATTTCTATTCCTGACTGAGTGTATATTAGTTACTGTATATATGACCATAGGTGAATGTGATTTAATGACTGGAGAGACAGTTCCTCAGAGTGTCACAGATTTGATTATTCAGTCACTATCACCTGACTGCAGAAGTACTCTAAGTAATGTTTAGGGTGAAGACTTAGCAGGGTGTCTGACAATAGTTTGCAGACCTATTTCTCCGTTTGACTGTACGGGGAAATGTATGTTTGCGGGAAATGTATGGTTTTATCAAACATTCTTTGTGCTTTCTTGGATGCCCATGGAGAGAGAGAAAAATCTTTTGACATACTTGAGTATTTCTAAGGGAAACTAATTTCCCTGACGTTTTTCAGGAAACAGATAGCAACTGGGTTTTGTCAGTCACAAATAATTAGGTTGAATTTATCGTTGTGTTTTTTCACGAGTACTCATCATTTATCATGATCTGATCACAATAATACTTACTTTGTCAACTTTGCTCTAAATGTATGTGTAGTTACCAGAGACAAAGTATTGTTAAGGCCTAGCTACTGAGCAGTAGTTATTTTTTTATCTTTGAATATTAATTGCCTATTGATGAAGCATTGGTGAAATGGCTTGAATAACATATTTGCTTAAGGAATCAAAACTCTTCTGTTAAAACTTCCAAATTCTGTAAGCACCGTAATGATACCACTAGTGCTTTGGGAATTCTGTTTCTAGTAACCTGTTGTTTGGAATTTGTTTGGATTATACTGGTTTAGTTTGTTTATACTGGACAGAATTTCTAACTTGTAGATAAGCAATAATTTGACGGTATTTCACATTATATTCAGTATTCACATAGATAAATGTTTCATAAATAGATGATACCTGACACTGACCATTATGCAGATGGGAGACTTTGACTAGTGTGATGGCAAGTTATGTTAGCTACCACAGGTATTTACTCAGGGTGCTTATTGAAAGGGGTATGAGGTCTCCAAACCAAGCTGCTTGGGTGATAGGGAATAGTAAGAATTTTGATAGCTGGGAGAGTTTCCTGTTCAGGGCTGGTTTGGGGCGCTCGTCTGAAAGGAAACTGAGTGGAGAATTGAAAATGTCATTCAGGAGCTTAAAAAGAGTATTTATGCAGATCTGCTGAAGTTTCAAGGTGCTGCAAACTATTTCTTGTATTTTGTGAAACGAGGTGTTTGAAGGAATGCAGTTGAATTAATATGACATAATTTTATAGGTGAGTTAATGTGTTTGTACATTAGTTTCTGAATAATGTTTGTATTGGTAATAATGAAACTGATAAATCAATACATTTTTCAAAATTTCTTTGAGCACATCAGTGAACCATCTCATTTATGATAACTTTCAAAGGAGCTGTAACTTCAGTTTTTCTTTCAGTTGTTGATAGAGCAAGACTCATCATCTGCATTCACTTAAAAAAAATCTGTGAACAGTCATGTCATAATACCAGAATTTAATCCATGTATGTTACCACATTTCAGGAACTCTAAACCAGAAGAAAAGGTGATGAGAAAGTAAAACATTGTGTTGATAGCGAGTGATCTTAACCTGCTTCTCAGGTTCAAGCGTATTTACAAGTTCAGTTTAGATTATAACAGCTTGGTGTGACTCAGAGAAGAAAAAAAACCCAGAAAGGCAGTGATTACTTGTAAATGTAATATTTTTTTAAAAAAATACCAGAACATATTTTTATTGTGGTAACACATAGAATTAAGAATCTTATTTTTATAATACATTAGGAATGCTTTTGTGAATACATTTTTGAATATTCTGATAGTAGTTTTGAAAAACATTAATTCTTGTGTCTGGGCGGGAGAAATCACAATAAATTTCTTATACTATGATAAACATATGATAAACATAGATTTTTTTTTCTTGTGCTTTTTAGTCCTTTAGCAACATGTCCATATTCTGAATTGTGAGCATTGCTTATATACCTAATGCTTTTAGCCCTAGTGCTTTTTTTTTTTTTTTAGGGTCTGGCCCTGGATGATGGGCTGAGCCTAATTGAATGTGATCAATTTCTTTGATTAAAGAAGGTGGTCCTATTTCCTCCTCTTTTCCTCCATGTAGGGTTGTATGCCCTGTTGTTTCTTTTAAACTGATTAGTATGCTTGTGTGATCCCCTCAGCGTGCCAGTGCAACTCAGTAAGCCAGTTGCAAAAGATTCCAGCAATAACATAATATTTTCCCCTGAATGAGCTCACTCCAGGGTCAGATAAGAATCAGGCACCAATTTCTATGAGAATGGTAGAAAGGGGAAAGAGCGTGGAAATAAGTGGGACTTTCTCCATCACTGGAGGCAAGCTACTGGATTACAGAGCTGCACCATCAGTGACTGCTGGTTAGCACCTTGGAGATTGACCTCATTCATCCACTACCTGAGCTAATAGTATTTCAGGGCCAGTGAGTTTTGCTAGTGTGCCTGACAACTGAAACCCATAAATCACTTGTCCTTTTTGTGTTGACCTAACTTTCCTCTTAGTGCAATGCTACCTGTTTTCTTTTCGCTTGAAATAGGTTTTCTCTTGTCTATTGTTGAAGATGCTTTCAGTTTAGACTTCTTAATTTTATTTTCTCTGTTCTTCTTGTTGATATGGTTTGTACTGAAAGTTTGACCTCATTTCATTTTCAGGTTATCTATCAACCTGCCTCCACTCTAGGAGTTTAATACAGATGGTTCTTTTTGAGCTGGAAAATACACTGAATTTATTTTGGTTTTCTTCCAGCATATGACAGTTGTGCTTCCTAACATTTTGTGTTTCCTTCATCCTTGGTTTTTTACAACCCTTTGAGGAACATTTACTATCTCATGTAGGATTGGCTTTTCATCCTAGGAATCTCCGCCTCCTCATCAATTGATAAGAGTTGCTTTGAATGGTTTGTCTGCAGTTTTTGTACCCTGCAGAGCCTGGCATACAGTGACCATCAGGGGATGTGGTTCACATTCGGTTCAACTGCTGTGGACTCCAAAGTTAAACAAGGTCTATGGGAGTTTCACAGCTCTTGCATTAAGGAGCTAAAGGACAAAAGAGAGGAACTTGCAATATTTTAGATAAATTTTCAGTGGGTGGAGTCAATGGCAAGTTCCACTTGAGTTCAGTGAGGTCATCGTTATCTGTAGTATGTCTTGAGAAGCAGAATTGTCTGGTGACTCTCTGATTTGTTTACAAGATGGTTTTATAGTTCTGAAATATGATCTTCTGGAGAAATGTGGGGTTCTAGTTCATATCCACAAGATAAAGTAGCGCTGAGTAAAAGCAAATGTATCTCTGTGAAGTATAAGATAGTGGGCGTGAGCTAACATCACATAAACTAAGATGCTGCAATGCCCCTTTTATTTTTTAGGCAATAATCTTGTCCTGCAGAATTCAGTGATAGTGAAGTAACTCCATGTATTATATGTACCACTAGATTATTTTCCATTTCAGCCAGCCTTCTGTCTTGTATTGCAGTATGCTCACACAAGCATTGTGGCAAAACCAAATTCCTTCTTATCTTCTCTTATCCAAACCAAACACATGAGCAAGCATAAGCTGATAGTGCACTGAACTGGTAGGTTACACAAAGCAAACTAACAGAATAAGCAGCAAATATACAACACCCCAACTACACAGGTTTTTCAGTAACCAAAATTTCTTTAAAAAGTATTTACTTTACTTCATTTAAAATAATACTGGAAAACTGTGTGGTTTGTTTGGAACTTTATAACCTGGCTAATGTATTGGATGTCTGGGATGGTTTTGACATACCTGCTAGTTTATCTGCTTGACACAGCTGGACAGATAAAATTATATTAAAAAAATTTGTTCTACCCTCTCTCAAAGGACATCAGTGGTATGAATTTAATCAATGAGTGAGGAAGAGCATGTACTGTCAACTGTGATGCCATTGGTATGCTGATGGTATCCAGCTCAGTGTCTGCTTCTCCGAGTGTAGACAGTGCAGTCTTCCAGATGTCCCAGTGTCTGGCCAAAATAAGGGATAGTGATACAAAACAGATGGTCTTGTCTCAGGACAAAGCAGAGTTGATGCAAGCTGATAAAGGGATGGAACTGGAAGAAATGGCAAAGCTTCAGTTGTTGGATGCCATCTTGATCTTTCCTTTGATTCAGTTAGCAGAGGTAACAAGGAGGGCAGTTGTCCCTTTGCAGCTCAGCAGTTTCAAGAGCAATAACAAAGATCCAGAGTTTTTTCCCTCTAGCTTATTAGCTAAGAGTTTTGGTGACTGTTGTGGAATTACAGATATGTTACTGCCTCCGTCAGGATTTCAATGCACCTAAAGCTTACTATGAACTTTCACATAACACCGTATACCAGTCCCTAATTGAACCAGAACTCTCCCAACACAACAATGTGGTCTGCAGCCAGGTGCATCTGGGTATAGTGCCTGTCTGAAAAGCACTTTTAAAAGTGGTAGATGCCAGTTTCTCAGTAGAAAATTTAAGCTATACAAGCATCTTGCTTATTACTTGGTTTGTTTCACTCTTCGTGGAGAAGTTTCTCTGAAAGATGAGTATGGTATTTGACTATATCAAAAGCATTAGAAAGGAATGTATATGTAAAAGGTTTAATTTGGGGTTTAATTTTTTTAAAAATTAAATTTAATTTGGAATTAAAGAAAAAAAAGAAAGTGTGGATAGAGAGATTTCCACTGAAGGGGTCCTTGATCTAGTTAGGTTTATGGAAGCGAGCATACAGAGATGGGCTAGTGACTGGCACTCCAGAACTGCTTGTATTAATAATTTTTCAAAAGAAAGCTGTTGGAAGGTTCAGTGTTACTGGAAATGTTTGGCATGAGATTATTTGTAATTTTTACGCTTTGCCTCAACTCTCATTTCAATAAAAGGTGTATGAATTTCCACTGGTCTCTTGACAAGCCAGCTGAGTTTAATCCTGCCAAAGGACTGGTAAAATGGATTAGGTGGATGCAAAGAAACACAAATGTGGCCTTCAGTGCAAAACATGATTCATACAAAGCTGCAGAGTTTAATATCTTCTATGAGTAGCTGAAAAGTCACTGTAGTTGTTTTATGTTTAGAGTGGTGAACTACTGAATTCATAAAATATTATTCATCTAACCTCATTTTTGTAAAATCTCATATAAACATATGCAAATTATCGGTTTCATTCAAAGTACATTAAATAAAAGCATAAGTGACAATATAAAGTGTAATTCAGTATTTTGGATATCTTTTGGAAGAAACATGTGCCAAATTATCCAAATATATGTAAAAAATATTATGGCTAACTCCTCTTTATTAGAAAATTTTTAAAAAAATTAAACCCCAAATTAAACCTTTTACATATACATTCCTTTCTAATGCTTTGATATTTTTGCTAGGATTGAAATAAAGCTTACTAATTTAAACATGGGTTATTTTGTTATGATGAGAAAGCTTTTTTGTGTGGTTTTCTTTTAAGAATGCAGAGTTGGACTGAGGTCCGAACTACATATTCATATAAATACAGTGGTTGTATAAATAAATGACATCAGAATTGGAGCTGATTGGAAATAATGATCAAAATTTGCTTTTACTTTTAGAACTTGTTTTAACTAAAGCTGAAGTGCAAAAGAGAAAAAGTTTGCCAAGGAAAAACGTTAATAGATATTCCTTTAGAAGCCTCAAGTCCGGAATTTCTGGATGTTTGGTGGATTTTCTGATTACCACCTTTTTGTGGTTCTACATTTTTATTATTTTTATTATAGTGTAAATACTTTTGCACAATTATGGCAGTTACAATAATGCATTATAGATTTTGATGTAACAAGTGAAATACTCTAAAATTTATTTTGCTGAAAATGTAGAAGTAATTAATGTGTTCCAATCAATAGTAGGTTTCCATTACTGTAAGAACAAAGAGCTTGAGGTAATGCTTTAGCACTGAATGAAACTACCTAAGCTGATGGTTTAGACTAGTGTGTTTGAAATCACTATTGGTGAGGAGCAACTGTGTTTATATAGTCAGTTATTGTTGCTGATCTAGTGGGTGTGCAATGGTTATTTGGTGGTGTTAGATCATTTCTGTAGGATTACCAGTAGGGAATGATAAATGGGCATGATGCCAGTTCTTTACAACTGTGGTTATGGACTTTCAACAAATATCCCACCTAGTGGAAAAAGTGAAAATAGTGTAGTTGTCTAAGATACTGAAGTGAGTTCTAATGAGACTAGAACATCTTCATCAGAAAAGGCCACCTCCTACATTAATTCCAGCACCAGCGTAAAATGGGAAGATGGAGAAACTGAAGACAGATTCCTCTCTCTTGCTGATGAAAAGTGAGAGCACTGGCCAATGATTCACTGTATGATTCAGTGCCTGCAAACAAAGCTGCGATCTGTAGTCCCATGCTGATTGTTTTGACTGTGGGGTGGGATTCTGTTACTTTGGACCTGACACATGTTTCAGGTAGAGGCGAACAAACTCAAGGACTTAGTAACATCATGTTTCAATTGTTTTTGCCTGCATCCATCAGTGGAAGCATGAACGTTGAGAGAATTTGTTGTCAACCTGAGATGATTAAGAGTAAGATGTCTTCAGAACATTGGGTTCAGGAATATAAAATGGCTCTGAGGAGTCAAAGTTTCTTGATGGATTTATTTGGGATGTTTATTGCATTGACATTCTATGACACAGATCTGAACTGGGCCAAGTTTGAAGATGTTAATAGGAAGACATTAGAACATATCGACCAAACTAACAGCATTTTCTACTCTGTGACATTGACGTCAAAGGTGAATAAAAAGAAAGTGAGATGTCCTGTAACTACTGTATTGCAGAAGATAACTAATGTTTTTGCTTCTATTGCAGTAAATGATTAAACATCATTTTCAGGAGCGGAGCATCAGGTGTTCTTAGCTAATGGTTCTTTGCCTGAAGCTTAATTTCTGCTTGTCCTAGCACTACTTCTGGAATCAAGATGGGATTTTTATTTGGCTCTCTTGTTATTGTTAAGAACATTTATCTGGGAGAGGATTGGTTAACAAACATGCAAATATGACATTTAAAGCAGCATGAATTCCTGGAATATAAGCAGAATTGCTATTGGCAGTAGGGTTTTGTTGATATGTTTTTTGAGTTGATTTTTTTTTTTGCAGGTTTTGGGGCACTTGTTTGGTGGTGTGTTAGTCTTTTTTAATTAGAGTAGTAGAATGTATTAAGAGTTTGTGCTTCACTTAGTCCTTGACAAATCAAAGGTTTAAGAACATATAAGATTCATGATGCAAGAACACTGCCTTGAGAAATTAATTGCTTCAGAGAAGGAGGCATTGTTTTACTGGTGCATCAGAACTGACAGGTGACCTTCAAGAAGATAAATCAGAATTCATTATCTGAGTTTTTTACTCTCACATGAAAGCATCTAATGCTTTTCTTAACAATAGACTGAACTCTGAGCTGTCATAACCTCACTAAAGATGAACCAAGACTTTTTCAGCCTTACGCTTTCTTGAATTACTCCTGGAAATTATTACTTGGTTTATAATGGAAGAAGGAGACAAAAGTGACTGGATCCTATCAAACAATGTAGCAGAAAACCTGATTACATGAGCCTTCTGTGCAACTGAACTCTCACTGCATTTAATTGGAGTTTTGCATAAGCAGAGCTCCGTCCTTCGAGTGGTGTGCATGTCTTATAGGAGATCTTTCTAAGATGATTCCACACCCTCTCATCCCAAGATATCCAGCAGTGTTGCACAGTTTCTAGAATACTTGGCATTAATCAACCTTTCCATCTCCCTAGTCCTTCCTCCATAAAAAAGTAAGGAAGTAAATAATTGCAGCAAAGTCCTATTTAAAAGCATCACCTTATTACTAGGCTATGCTCTTGGTTGGCAAAAATAGCTCCCCTTTTCCCCTTCCCTTTTGGATGAAACTTGTCTACAAAAAAATCACAGAGAACGTAGCATAGTGCAATGCTGTTATTAATACAGGAAGCATCTGGTTCTGTGCAATGCTGTGTTACACTTGTGATCTTTATCTCACTTTTAAATATTTTCGTATATTCTTCTTATGGCAAAGTGTGAATGGCAATGATTACTACTCTGTGCGGTGTTTTTGTGAACTGCTGATTTGAGAAAAATGTCAGGGGGGTTTGTATGATTTGTAGGTAGGTTTTTTTTTTACTATGCAGGACATACTTAGCAGAAATTGCTATAGGACCAAGGTGGAGTCTTCAGTGATTCTATGATTCTATTCTTGTGAAGAATAGCAGAGAATTTACATTAAATCAAAGAAATACAGTGCACAGTCATGCATTAAAATAACAAACTTTTACTAGCACAAGTGAGATTGTTTCATTTATGTGAACTTCCAGCCTATTGCTGTAGGTAACGATTTTCTAAGAAGTTCAGAAGATTCACAGTATTCTTGTCTTCCATCACATAAGCAGTCATCAACTTGGCTTTTCTTTCTCTCTTTTCTTAGTGAATTACCTCATTGCTGCTCAATAAAATCACTGAACCGCTCAGCTGTATCATCGCTAGTTGGTCTAGCAAAGAATACAAAGAAAGATAAAAGATTCAGTGTTCCAGACCCTGTAACTGAATTGACTTCTCAATGGAATCCTTTTTTGCTAAGACTGATTCTTTCCGATGTTACATAGAAACATCTGAACCTTTGGAAACCTTTTTTTGAATTCTTAAAATGAATTATTGCCCTCATTGTATTTATTTTAATAACATCCTTATTTATGAACAAAACCTTTTCTGCAAAGCATGCATCAATTGGTGAACAAAACACATACTGTATAGTACTACATTTATGATTTATTGTTGTTTTGTTTTTTTCTAATTAAGGGCCTTCAATAATGAATGTGGTCAATCAGGAAGATTGCCAGATGGCACGTAAACTTGCTCACAAATCAAAAATTCCCATCCAAGTTTACGGGTATTTGGAACCAGGCAGCTTCTCAAAGGCCAGTAGCTTTAGTAAGAATAAAATGCAATATTTACACTGTGAATTTGAGACATCATTCAGTACTGAGGCAGAAGTGCGGTAAGTAAAGTTAAATCAAACACTGCAGTTTTCTTTGGATTTGGTAGATGGGGTTATCCTCCTCAGTCTGGTTGGAATATTAACAGCTTTTTGTAGCTCACCATGGACAGATTCCATCCAATGCTGAATTAGATCAATGAAAATCTTTGAGAAAAATAACAATTCTGTATGATGAAGTTTGTGGGGGTTTTAAATCTGCATTTTAGCAGGCACATGAACTGTTATTGGTCTAACAGCACGTGCCAATAAATCAGTACTGCAAAATATTCTTCCTACTTGTCTGTTAGCCACAACTATAGGCCCTTCTGAAATCCACATTTCTTGCACAAAATTTCCTTGTATTTTCTCCTGAAAGAAAAATGTTGGTAGTTTACTTAAAAAAGGCAAGATTTTGATATACAGATTCAAGTATAAAAGGTATGATAGAGGGCAACCTGTGTTATTGCTATACTGAAACAGCCTCAGTCGTCAGAGAGCCAAAAGTTAATCAAGCAGAGAACAGTTGAAAACCTCATTTAAAGAAATCACATCTGTTTAGGGGAAAAAAATCCTGAGGCATATGCTTCACTTTCATTTAAACTGTAATCCATCCAGTGGTTTACATCTGTTAAAAAATATGGAACTTTTAACACCTCTTTAAAGCACAATTAAACTGTATTTATTTTAATACATAATGTGTTCCGAATATGTAATACCTTTTTTGAAATGACTCATAGATGACTGATTTCATCGTTCTTTATCACATACAGCCTTCCAAGTCCTTTGAATTAGCTTGTATATTGACCATTGATTAAAATTAAAGAAAAAGGTGTGGAAATGGTGTAAATCAATGCCAGAAGCTTCACTGGAACTGTCAATTTATACCAACAAGCCAATGTATTTTGGGAGGGATGAGAGTTTTCTAAAACAGCAAAATAAAACATTGCAGACAAGAAAATCTTGTTTAAGGACTCCAGTCACAAACATTTCATTTAAATTTAGCCTTACTGCTCTTCGATGTTGGGTATTAAAATAGGAGTCTCCCTAAAAGAGTGTTGTTAACATGGCATAATCCTAATGATCTGACCCTACTGCCCAGAGTTTGAAGCACAGTGGTAAGTGGAATATTTATGAACAACTAGAAATACTTCAGGGGGTCGTATCTCACTTTTTTTTCTATAGGAACCTGGAACTCCACTAGGTATATAATGATCACCTGTCTATTTTAAATTCTAATTGAACCTTGCTTCTTCTGATTTTAAAGTTCCCTATGACTTCCACCCATCTGATGTTGGGATTTAATGTCTGTCCTTATTTTCTGCTCTACTCAGATCCCGTAACACTGGGTTTCTTTTGTAAACATAAATATATGAAAATACATGTGTATACATTATCTGAAAGACATTTTAATTAGATGATCAGATGCTGTGTATCATAATCCTCATGCATCACTCAGTACAGGGAATGCTTGATGCTTATTCAGTAGTAACTAGTCAGCGTGTTGCTTTTTTATCTTTCAGCTAGAACCGTACAAAACAATAAACAACTGAAATTTAAGCTTTATGAATACTTCAGGAATAAGTAACTCATCTACTTTATAATAGCAAAAATATACAGATTATCCATAAAGAATGTCCTGACTGTAAACCAGGAGAAGTCATTTACAGTCTAACTCATCTACACTATTGCAGTGTGATCTTGAGCAAAAAATTCTGAGAGCCCCAGCTGTCTTCCTGCAAAGGGATTTTATAGTAGTAGAAAATCCAATTGTTACTACTATGATTTGCCCATATATTACAGCAATATGGTGGGTGAAAATATGCATGTCATGGTCGCTTTCAATGTGATATATGTATCCATTTCACATTTTCTGGATTTACCAGAGGACTTCACCTTTAGCAATATTTTTTCATTGCTAAGTGAAGAGATGAAAAAAATTAGAGACCTATATTTAAAAAAACCCAAACCCACAGCTTTCTCTTCGATATGAATCTCTATGTCAAATGGAACTATTGGAGCTGTCTCTTGACAAAGCAGCTGCAGAGGTTTTTATAAAATAAGTTGGAGAAAAAAAAGATTGAAGAAATGTGCAGCACTGTTTAAAGTGGAAATGATGCTGAAAATTTTCAAAGAAACCCCTCTGTAACAGCATGATAATGTATAAAAATAAAAATGCTTTACAATGTCTTTTCCTATTATTATACAAGTAACTGTTTTCTTCCTGATTTTTGAGTTGTTCTATTCTCTAGCGATCCTACAGGTGAAGCACCTTTATTGCTGCAAAACTTAATTGTGTGTTCATCCAGTCATTCTGTCTTGTTGCAGAGGATCTTGATGATCTAAGAATGGAAGGAGTAACAAGTGTGATGTCTTCTGGGAGCAAATTCAATCAGACTCGAAGTGCTCATACGGCTGAGCCTCAAGCAAAGGTTACATTGAATATCTGCGCAAGATGTGCCAGGTAAAAAGCAACACAAAACCAGATCATGCTAACCAAGCCATCTCTTTTCCCTGGGTTTTTGCCTATCAATTGTGCTTATGGGCCAGGAGATGACCTCCCTGTGCTAAATTAAAAATCATTACTTAGCTGTGGGTTACCCCATGACCTCTGGCATTTGGATTGTACAACTCATGTTTATGCTTCACATGTCGCATCAACAATGAATCAAAGAGCATACTTAATTTTAGGCCTTACTTCACAGCTTGAAAATATTTTAAACCTTTCTGTCTCTGAATTTCATTAGTTATTTGAGCTTCTGTGGTTTTTCAGGGGATGAATCAGGGAATTTAAAGGTTCAAATCCAATTTGAAAAGCACCTGTATAAATGGAGATTTAGTTGCACAGGTGCAGTTCAGGATTTCAAACAGTTGCTTCTTAACACTTTATAATCGCATCCTGTTTTACCTCTGAGAAATAATTTAATCAGGTTGAACCCCTTTTGGTTTTGACAGCTGGAAATAATTCTTGCATTTACAGTATGAGGGCCAAATAAACAGCTTGGTATTCCTGTAGCCAAGTCAACTTGAGAATGCAACACTAGCAGAAACCCCTTAAATTTCCTAGATGCATTTTTCTATGTAGACAAAAGCTCATTTGGAGAAAGGATTTAAGCCTGTTTAAATGACAAAACTAGCCTTCTCACCCTTCTGTTAATGGTTCAGATTAGCAAGAACAATACAGAGGCATGCCAATTTATCTGCCTGCCTTTGCCAATGGCTGCTCTATTGTGTAGTTTGAGAGGGGATTAGCCCCTTGTAAATAAAAAGCAACCTGTGGTGAAATTAAGTCAAAAGTTTGGCCATATGCCACCCTACGTTCCTATTTTTTTTTCGCATTTTGCTTGTAAATTACTACTTTTAAAAGGCACTTATGTATGAAGAGGGGCTTCAAAACATTTTCCGATGCTCTGGGAGCATAACTACAAGCATACTGAATCACCCATGCAATAGCATCTCTGTAGCAGGGTTGTGAAGTCTCAGGGAACTTCATCTCACGGTTCCGTCAGAGCAGATGGCCTTGTAATTCTGGGGAGTTTTGCTGTTAGCAGTGTGGCCTTATGCTTTAAGAAAAGAGCAAACATGCTAGTAGTGGGATTCTTCCCATTTCGTGAGAAAAAAAATTGCTTATGTTGTAAAATATTTCCAAACAACATGAAAGTGTGGCACCTTTTTTCAACTGGCACGGGTTGTCCATGGATTAACGAGTAGAAAGGTAAGGCAAAGAGAAATGTTCAGTTTTCTACGTGGTCTTTTTGGATTTACATAAAATCTTGTATGGATTACTATGAAGGTTAATTAAATTTTAAATTCCCTAAAGTAGCCGCTAACAGCAGGTGCCAAGATAGGATATATTCTCTGTCTTGCACACCAGGGAACAAACAGCTCAGATCTTGAGCCAAACCTAACAACCTTGGCTATTGCTATTGTCCTTTAGCTGACTAAGTATATGACTCTGCAGTCTAAAATACAATTTATGAGAGAAAGATCTCATAAAATCCCCTTTTGTCACCTCACTTATCAAAGAATGCAAAGCACTGCTTTATTTCGCTTGTACACCTTCACTTCATTCTCTTTCATTTCATTTAATGAAGTTGGTGAGGAACTGGATGATACCTACTTGACTGCATTTCTTCTCACCCTCATTTTGGTTTAAACTTTGAAGGAATTAAAAACAATACCATCTCATCAGTAGCAAGAAAAGTCTTAAGAGTATGAGTGGATTTCACTGTTTCATTTAGCTGTGAGGAAACTAGCACTTGTTCTTCAAGATGATGAAGTCTGTCTGTTCTTTTGGAGCCTCTCTCATTGAATCTGAGGACACCTTTCCTCTCCTACTTCACAGTGGATTTGTCCAGTGCTTTTTCACAGAGGCTGATATAGTTGGTAGAGAGAGTTGCATGGAGAAAGTGGCTTCAAGAACACAAAGATAGGGTTTTTTCCTCTTTGGTTTGAAGAGGAAATAAATTTGTTGTTCCCCAGAGATACAGCCACTGAAAATACCTGGCTATAAATTCACAGCCTGAGTATTTGGGTCATCTCTATGAAAGCTTTTCAGTGTTGGTGTTGATCTCCATTGTTATGACAAAGCTGTATATTTGTTGTAAGGTCATAATGCAGAACCTATTTCTATTATTTTTTGGTTTAGAAAATATATTTTTTCATGTTCTCTTCCCTTAGTAGTCTTGTATTCTGTACTGTTTATGTATAAATACTATGGGATTTGATTGTAGGCACATTTGAATGCAACTGAAAAAGAAGACAGTGTAAGTTATGCAATCTTTTGGTTACAATTAAACAATTGTCTTTCCTCTTAATTTTACTCATTTTTTTATTGTATAAAATGATTTTAAATGAATGGACCTATTAATGGCAGTGGGTGTTGTTGTAGATAATAGGACTTGTCAAATTGGATTAACAAATCAGGTCTGCTGAAGGTGTTTGGGTTGTCTGTAGGAGAAATATGACTTTTCACTTGAAATTTGATTGGCGGACTTCCAAATATTAGGGAATATACCTCTTGGCTCAGACAAAAAGCTTAATTTTACTCTTGCATTTGTGTAATCTAGTTCTTTCACCTTGCTGTCTGTTTTTAAAAAAATACTCTGATTACCCTCCAATTTACCTTTTGTGATACCTCTTCCAGAATGTTCCTCACTTTCTTGATCATGTTGGAGTTCTTATGCAAGGGATTTATTTAAACAGTTGAAGGAGTTCCTTGGTACTAGCTTTAACTTAGTTTGGCTTAATTTTTTGGATCTCACTTGGAGAAGACAAATAGAAATTCCACCCTACTTCTTCATTAAAACCCTGTGTAACTTTTAGACCCTCCTGCTACTAGGATTACTTTTTCTTGCCCTAAAACATTAGAGCTCCCTCATTATTTGAGAGCTGGGGAGACCAGGTCTGTGGTTCCGTTTAGGCTGAGAGGAGTGCTGATTCTATTCTGCATGCCCACTGGGAATGCCTGCAGTCTAGGGTACAGTGCAGAAGTATGTTTTACCTCTTCTTTGGCTTCTATAGCTTCATACAAATGGGCTGAACACAGGAATACAGTGACTTGTGAGAAGAATGGGCTGAACCAACTTTCCCCTATACTGAGGTTTTTGTGTTCGGACTTCATGTATCTCTGCTCCTTTGTACCACTCAAATATACAAGAAAATCAGGACCGAAATTCTAGAATGTAATAATAATAGGACACCACCAGCAGCTTCTGGTTCTCTCTTTCTCTGTCAGTACAGCCTTATTCCTTTGCTAGAAACTGGCATTTAGTTCAAGTGAGTGTTTATATGTTCTGCATGATGGTTTCCTCTGACTGTCACTGGCTGTTACTGCACGGGAATAGTTCTTTTCTTTGAACTCCCCTGTTCTATTTCTGATGCAGCTTTTAGTGCAGTGTCAGAGGAAGATCCTAAAAGAATGTCAGATAGGAGTAATTACAGTTAGAGATAAAAATCTACTTTGTTTCAAAGAAATTAAATCCAGTTAATATTGTGGGGGAAACTTGCAATGTTGTGGAGGGACTGGATTTGGCAAAACATTTCTCCCCTGCCCTATGTCTCTTAGACAAAAGTGAGGGTTTTTTCATGAATCATATGAGACTGAGGATGGGCATAATTTGAACTAGAATAAAACCCAAAAACTTTTAAGTTGTTTTAATGCTGATAATCTCACCCACCATCTTCAAAAAAGAGTTATCAAAGCCCAGGTCAATAATCTTAATGAAACATAATGCTCTACACCCAGACTTGCAGGAGATGAAGATGGGAAATTCTTTCAGGCTATCATACCAAGTTGCTTTTTACAGTTTATGATTAAAAACCAACCAAACACAACACCTCCCCCCAAAGCCAACAAGCTCCCCCGCCCACCCCCAAAAAAACCAACCCAAACAAACAAAAAACCCATCCAGAAACAGAGAGAGAGAAAGAAAAATAAAAGGAGGGGTTAATTCTCCTGGAGTATGGATTGGTTTGTAGGCTGGAATATAGACTGTAAGAAACAGAGAGCTTACTGTTTTCTTTATAGATGTTTCAGACACGATGAGCGAAATGCAGATGGATAACAGCTTTAAGAGGTTTTTCAAATGGGAAAGTAGCTACAGAACAATGTTATTCCCATAGCTGCTTTTGGACTACAGTGCAAGTTAAGCAGCATATTAAGTCATCTAAATAAAGGGGTGACATCATTCACAAGGTGGAACAAAACAAGGTTTATATATACAGAAAAGAAGGCTACAAAACCCCCTGTATTTGGAAAATTAGCAAAGACACTTCTAGCACAAGTGATCTGGATTTAAATTACTTGAGCTAAATTATTATAATAAAATTCGATCTTCATCTAAGGGCACAACTATTCTGACTGACTTGGAGAACAGACTGACTCATTCTGTAACACCGTGTTGTGAATCCTTTCTCACATCCAAGCAAAAGAAATGAATTTCAGGTTTGGCCAATGAATCATAAGACACCCTCACACATATGCAAAACTCACATGGGTTAAATAAAGATCTAAATGACAATTTGTAAAAGCCAAACAACACTACCATATTTTCTCATATATTGTGACTTTCACAATGAGAGTTTCACAAGAATTTAATTGGGCGTAAGGTATGAAATCATATTAACTGAATGATCATACTACTGAATGAATTTTAGGGGGGTTTCTTTTTTCTTTTTTATTTTTTTTTGTTTGAAGGACCACCCATTAGCCTTGTATGCCCACTGCCATGCTCAAAAGTTAAATCTTGTTCTTGTGGAGTCTTGCCAATGCATTCCTGGAAGTAAGAAGCTTTTTGTTTTTAATAGCGCAAGGGCTGCATTCATTCTTCTTAACATCAATAGAATACAAAAAAGGGGTTGCATGTGATTAAAAAAGAAATGGGATTATAGAAAACATACTATGCCACAAGCTTGAAGGCTTCTGAACAAGAATGTTGGGAAGGAGCACTAGTCGCATACAAATGAAAGTCTGAGATGCAATATTTTCATTAATAATTTGGTTTAAGAATTGCTTGAGCAAAAGCACACTGTCCTAAGACCTTCTAACATATTAGAGGAATCAAATATAGAAATATAAACACAGTTCATCAGTACATTAAAAAAGTAAATCTGGCTTTTCTAACCATAACCGTTGGGATGAGGAATGCAGTTCGAGTGTAATAACTGATGTGCTTGAGCTGCTGATGTAAAAGAATGAGAAGCTGTGTGCATGCTGGCATTTACAGATGCTCACAGAAATCTTAGTTTGGAATCCATACCCAAAAAGTCTCAGTTTGCCTTGCTTGTGAAATCCCCATTGTTGCCCTGCTCATCATCTGTATCTCTGACTCCTTTAAGATGTCTTGTCATCTGAAGAGTCTTAAAGTTAGCTTGCTTATTTACCAAGGCCAATTAGATTTTCTTTAGCCATCTGGATTTTTGTAGTATTTCAGTTTCATTTTCTACAGTGTGGTCTCCACCACTTCCATGTGTACTTGGGACAATCCTATACACTACATGGTACTGCGTGAAATTCAACAATCACATGTAGTTTCTCTGAAATACACTACTGTACTTCAAGCAGATCTTCATGACATAGTCATGAGCACCACCAGCATGATGTGGAGAAGACAAGAGAATTGAAGGAACATGCTATAATTTGTCACAAAGCACAGAATAATGGTGAGATGAATAGAACTGTTGTCTGAATTGGCCGTGATACATCTTTCTAGAAAAGAACAGGACTTAAATGTCCCTGCTTACTGCAGGGGATTGGACTAGATGGCCTTTGAAGGTCCCTGCCAACCTAAAGCATCCTGTGATCCTGTGATTAATTGTTTGGTCAGGAATTACCTGGTGTTAATCTAGTTTCAAACATTTTAGATTCTTACAGAGTAAGAGCTGTATGGCAATGCTTTATCTGAGTATCACAGAGCTATAACAATACTAATGAGACTTGAGGTCATTAAGAAACCTTTGGTGGAAAATTTGATAATGTGCAGAAAATAGTGTCTGAAGCTTGACAAGTGGATCTCATTTAACTATCAAAAGCAGAGAAGCTGGTGACTGTAAACAGAGACAAAACAGCTTTTAAACAAACCATGTTACTGTATGTACTGGTCACGGATACTACTGAAATTTCAGACAACAAAGAGGGAAATTAATGAAAGCACTTACACCTGTGAGGAAGATACTAAAAAAAAGACTACATCTAAAAAGCAGCTAAAGATGATGGGGCCCTGGAAGACTTCCTCAAGGGAAGGAAGCCGACTGAGCTTCCTCAACTTGAGCTGTGCACTAGATCCCTTCCTTATCTAGAGCTAGTCTGCTCTCATTGTCATTGTGTTCTATGCAGAGAAACCATTACGATGTTGGACTTTTCTTTTGAAATTGGGTGGGTTCTCCTTTTTTGTCCAGGCATATAATCCCAGATTAATTCCGCATATGGGGATGGGAGAGTGTCTGGGAGTGGGTGCTGCACTGTGTCAACATTGGGATGGAATCCGATCAGGTAGGGTGAAAAAGAGGGGCAACCTCTAACATCCCCTATTGGTGTTATAGATCCTGGAAGAAGGAGGGGTGCAGAGTTTGCTGCTGCTATGCTTTTTGAGAAGTTATTCAGGTGGTTTAGGTTTATGTTCTGCCAGATGAGACTATCCCTGTAAATGCTTCTGCTCTGTTTTCAGTCAACTGTTGTTCAAGGCTGAATGTGAAGTCTTCTTGCACAGCCTGAGCCATTTTGCTCTGAGTCAGTCTACAGGGAATAGTACCTTGGAAATGCAAGCAGGACTAAGAGACATTAAAACTCTATGGACTGTTTTCCCCTTATTCTGAGCATATGTAACAGTGCGTGGTGTTTGGTGAGATGATAAAAGGCCATGCCTACACTGAAATCTGGCAAGGTCATTTCTGCCTGTGCAAAACTTCCTTATTTATTACATGAATTTCCAAAACTGTCCAGTGATAGCATCTGCAGATGCTAATTTAAAGGTGGTTCAGGTATTTAAAGGTTGTTCAGGGATGCGTACTCGAACTGTAATCATCCCTTTAACCACGGTGTTAATATAAACCAAGAGGGGATGGAATAAGATAGAAGAGAACCTGATCACTGGGAATATAAAATTATCTATCTCTAACAGTTAGGAATAGAACAGTGTGTATGTTACTTCAAATGATATCTTTAAATACCTGTTTTTCTTTATCGGCTTTAACTTCCTTCGTAATTTTATATTTTGTGGGGAGTAACCTATCAATGGTGGATCCTGGAAATCATATGACTAGAAATTGGGATTTCAGGAGTCTAAAATGTAGTTTCTGATATCACGATCATGATATAACATGATATATCTAAGCCTAACATTACATTTCTTCTTTAGACCTGACCCATAATATTGATTCCTCTTTTTCTTAGTTTTCTTTGCTGCTCCCCAAAGGTCTGTGTAAATAAATGCATAGTAGTTCGTCAGAGCAGAAGGTACAAAGCATCTATTTTTTCTGGTTATTTTACTGACCTCTTGTTTTTGAATCATGATGATCATCTCTTCCCCGCTACAATTCTCTACAGTGAATTGTAGGTAAATCTGTCCTTTTATACAATTAAATCGGTCTTGATTAGTCTGGAGTGCAGCACAGAAATAGAACAAAGAACCCCCTAGGATTTGTATTTTGCTTATTTGTGGGCTTTGAAAGATTACATCTTTTAAAGGAAACAGTTAATTTCTGTCTAGTGCAGCAGAAAGGTAGGAAACTTTATGTTATCCTGTCATGCAATTTATATTTCTAATTAATAAATAATATACAGATGTGTCAAAATAACCTTTAAAATCCTCTGTATAATCACTGGTTTGGCTCTGTACACTGTGATGTAATACTGGGGAATGGATACAGGTATACGTGTGGTTTGGTACATGTATTTGCATAAAGAATGGGGTTTGTATGTCTGCCCAGTAGTGGTAAAGCCAGCTTAGTGACTCAGTTTCTGGCAGAAACTTCTGGCTTTTTAATATTCTGAAAATTTGGGAATAAATGACCTCAAAGTATCAAGGGAAAAAAGTTTCCAAGGTAAAGTGGTTGGTACAGAAATAATTTTTTTTGGGGAAAATTCTCTGGAAGTCATGCACAGTATATTAGGAAGTTCATGTCTTCAGATGTTACCAATCCTTTTGAATATATATACCTATTTTTTTCTTTCCTGTGTTGCATTTCATACTAGCTTTTTGTCTGTGTACTATTTCTAAATGGCTATTCATACAAGGAGAAAGTTCTGAACCTTCCAGATTACTCATGTCACTATTTTTCTTCCCCACCCCCCCTTTATTTTCTTTTTTTGTAACCTTGATTTTATTTGACCTGTTGTTTCAAAGAGCTGATTTTTCCTCCATTTTGTTTGTGCTAGCTTCACAGACCTTGTCCTAAACAAAGTGTTTTATTTGCTTCTTTTTTCTTTTAAGAGTGGCAAACAAGGAAATGAAACTCTGCATAGTAGTGCTTTGTAACTTTTAAATATCTCCTTTCACTTGCTGAGAAAACCAATATTTTTCTTTTTTCTGCTTAGAAGGTAGAAAAACTAAAAGAACTGCAAGAAGCGCTAGTAAAAAAGTTCACTTAGCTTTTTGGCAGAGTTGAATCTGGACAGGTATTCATTTGTCCAGCTTTGATGCATAAATAACCACAATAGTGTCTTCAGTGTCTTCTCTTGGTTTTAAGTATGAATTGCAGTTAAATAAAACTCTTTCATTTTCTGGAGTGTTGTACCTCTTTGGTATCTTACTTGTGTTTTGCTTTTTTTCTTTTTGAAAGAACTAAAAAAAAAATTCATAAAATGTTTCTACTGGTCCTATTGGTTATCAGAGAAAGAGAACATAAATAATTTTTTAAGAGTTAGTAGGTTGATTTGCTAAGTTGTCATAGTAATAGCCTGGCTTGCTTTTTGTTTCACTGACTTGTGCTTTTTTTGAACATCTTTCTGTATGCAAAATGGAGAATATCAGTGTGATCTCAAATGATTTTTAGAGTTCATATATCTAAGTTTGACCTCTAAGGTGCAAAAAACATTACCATTTTTAATCCCAACCCTTTGTTAGCTTTATGGCTTTATGTGTTAAAAGAAGGGCCAATGTCTCTCTATTTTCAAAATCTTAACCATGTCTTGGGCAGGAGATGTATATCAAGTGCTCAGACAGAAATCCCAGCAGGAGCAGACATCTTTCCTCCTCCTTTTTTTTTATTAGAATTTCCCACTGGGTATATCCACCAAGCAATAATTTCAGATCTATCAGAAGTTTACAAAATACTGTGAGAATAAAAAGGTTGTTATAAAGAGTTATGTAAGCTCTGAAGAAAACCAGTCTTTTCAGATGAAGCGTATATCTCTTTAAAAGGAACAGCGAGTGTCTGTGTCCTTGCTTTGCCTAGTATTTTCAGAGATGAAGCATTTCCCTCTGAGTTTGATGTCATAGCTATTTTGCTACCTTAAAAGTTGCGTGTGTAGGGTAGACGTCTCGCTTGTGACATAAATAACTTTCATTTAGCGCATGAGAAATGGAAGAAGTCTGAAGGAAGACAAGTATTTGCATGTTAGTGAAAATACAATTATACCTGAAACGTACACTAGGTACATGAAATTTGTATGTGAATTGCATCTTATAATACTTATAAGTATTGTTCTTATCATAGGATGGGTATAGGAGATGTGGCACTGTTCATCTGGAGATAGCCCTACTGTCACTTTACTGACGGGGAATTAGTATCTGGTTTTGGTTTTGAATATAGTGTATGACGCTGTTACTTAATGATGTGTCACTAGATCATCTATTCTAAGAGCTATCATTCGACTTGAGGGAAATTGACCTGTCTTTATCTTAGGCTGCTTGTAATAAGGTAGAACTGGCAGGAAGAAGTTGGTACGCTTGTGAACATTTAAGAATGCTGTTAAGAAATCCTAAGGAAAGTTAAAAGGACTTTTTAGTTCTTTTGAATGTGCCAGCCTTGATTTGTAATAAAGAAAGCAGTAGGTGCGTATTTGAGAATGAAATATTACTTTGCCTAGTCCTGAAAATTATTGTGCTGTTTCCAAATTTAATAGAGGGCAACAACATCCATTTCACCCCACCCTTCATTTGTAGATCTTGTCAAGACATCTCTCTCTTTTCTCCTGTAAAACACATTTAAGCCCCTCAATAGCATAAAAAGCCAAGTACTTTTCCAAGCCTTTCCCTCCTTCTTTTCCCTCACTCTCTTTGATGTGTGCTTTGCAAGCTAATTCTGTATTGCAGCGTTTATAGAGTCTCTCTGTTTGGTGCTACACTGCGATGTACATCAGCAATAGCAGTTCCTTCTGGATGCGAATGATACAGGGAGGATGCCAAGAGATCATGAGCTTGGGGAAGCTTGTTGGTCATAATTTGAGGCTCTGGATAACAGTTTAATATCTCTCTTAAAGACACACATGCACATGCACACAAAAGTCTTTCACAACTCCCAGAAAAAATGGTTCACAGGGGAAGAAAGAGTGTTAAGTCTGAAAAGACTGACAAAGACTGTAATTTTTCTCCTGTGAGATAATGGTTTGAAGCCAGCAGCAGATAAAAGATTGCCATAAGAATGGCTTAATTCCCCATCTTGTAAAAGGATTAGATAATTCAGTCTCTTTATGGATTCCTCACTCTGGGAAATATATTTCCACTTTTGGTTCTCCCCAGAAATAGCTGCAGAGTGTACTTATTTAAATGCACAAAGACCTGCATTCAGACATTTTGAAAAGGCAAGCAGTGCACAGAAAAGATTATTTTGCAGACTATGTCAATGTGTAAGTTTTGCTCGGCAAGTGGATATTCTGGTTTTACCAGCTGAAAACACGATGGCTGTGAATGACGTATTGGCGACATGGAAACTTGCCACAAAAGTTTTCAAGAGTGACTGGAAAAATAACGCTTTTAATTTGCAGAAAGAGAATGGACTTCCACACAAATCCACTTTTAACTACAGTTGTAATGATTTCTCAAATCGTTTGCTGTGTTTTGGTATGCAAGAACTGAGAAACAGTGACCTTAGGAAAATGAGTGCATAAGTAAGGAACAGGCTGTGATCTGAATACTGTCAGTGCAGATTGACTGTACCTTAGGTCAGGGTGCAGCTCAAAGAATATGAATGCTGTATAGCTCACATACATAAAATTGATGGCAGTAACAACATGCTCCTGCCTGAGAGCTTTGCTACACTTCTTTAAAATGGGTTTAAAGGAATTATAAATCCCTGTTGGAAACATCCTGGATATGTTACTAGGTTTATATTCCTATGTTTTATTCAGAAATTGTGTTAAAGAACTGTATTTATTCATGCAGTCATATAGTTTAATTTTGGAAACGTCTGCCTTCGTGGATAATGTAATGCAGGATAATCCAATAGTTCTCATGCTTCATTTCTCTTTGGTGCAGATGCTTCCTATATTTTATTCTATGGTGAAAACAGAAGCTATGACACTGAATTATTTTTTTTTTAATATAGAAAGGTGATATGCTGCAGAGCTTTCCCATTACTACTTAAGGCTTGAAGTGCCAGTCAGTCTTATTAATTACTGTCATTAATTCACATTTCTTCTATAGTTTCTGGATCTCAAATTTGTATAAACTTATTTTAAAATTAATTTTTGTTGGGAAGCTAGAGTATGTAGTTAAAGCAGACAGTGAGTTTTGCCAGTGAAAGACTACTTTTGCCTGCATATTGTTAAACAATATTTAATATAGTTTTGCAATCATATTAACTGGCATAGTCTATACTGGAAAACTGACATCTTTTTGTCTCTGTACCTGTGAATACACTAAGAATTCTATTGGCACAGTTCTAACATTATTATTTTTGTAAAAGGCATTAGTGGAACAAATGGAATAGGTCAGTAATTCCTGGCTTTGTATTTAGGTGCTGGAGAACCTTTGGATTTTGTACCAGTGTAAAGTAGAGTAGAACTTGTGGAGACAGTAAGTCAAGGTACATGAGATCAGAATTTGGACCAGTATGTTTGGGAACAAAGAATGACATAAACTCACTGTATTATAGGCGAGTCAGGACAAATGATTATAGACCTTGGAGTTGTGTTACTGGTGTGGTGTTGAGGTTGCTAGGGAAAGGTGCAAAGAAACATTCAGTGTAACCTCAAAGCACATCAGGGCTTTCAAGGCTTTTGTTGTCTGTTGCTATAACTTCTCTGGAGTTATGTATGTACTTGTTCTAGGGAAATTATAGGTCAGTATTACCATGATATCACAGAGATGTTTGATGAAGAGGTAATGCTTTAAATTACAGAAAGGAAGCAGATGATTTGAAAAGGGAGAAAAAAAATAGTCTGCTTTACCCTTCTCATCTCTGACTGAAATACATTGTGTTTGCAAAAGAAACACCATCATCTGATATTTTAAATGTTTCTTTTGTGAATAAATTCATTATATTAATTATTCTTAAAAATACATATTACAGTTTTTGAAGCAAAATAATAACTACATCATAAAGTAAGGAATTATAAATCACCAAGGTACTTGTGAGGATTTTTTCAAGAGCATAGTTTAACTTCACAGTTAGACTCAATGATCTTAAAGGTCTTTTCCAACCCAAATTATTCTATCATTCTATGTTTCTATGATTATATGATACTATACTTTGAAATAATTTAGGCAAAATCAGTGATTCAGCACGTCAAAATCTCCTTAATTAGTAGTCAAACACTAACATAGCATTACTTCTTCTTTTAGGGTTGAGAACTTTTCTTTGCTGTTACAGCCTTATAAATGTTCAGTGCTCTTGGATGAACATGAAAACAGCTTTATTGCTCTTTTTTCCTGAAAGATTTAAGGATTCTTTGCTGAACTTTCCCCTACTTCTCACCATATTTATCTAAAAGAAGTCAGCTGAGTCTTCAGCAAAGCACATTAGGAATTTTCCAATGAAATGTGTGTTCTTTAGGAAATAATGATTCATAGAAACCAGAATATTTTGGAGAAGTTATCCAGACTCAACAAAGTTTAGCTGACGCAGGACAGAGCACAGAGAGTGGCTGGAGCTGCAGTTCTCAGGGATGTAATTTCCCACTTCCTCCTCGGGAAGGACTCTTTACTGTCTTGGAGCCCCTGGAGAAATTTTTCTTTATTGCTAAAAAGCCAGCAGAAGCATTTGTATTGTCTTGAAATAAGAGGTTTTCAGGATTTCCTCTCAAGTGGAATCTCAAAGTTTTTGTTGTTGTTCACTTTGGGACCATCAGAACAGGAGCAAATTTTCCAGCTCTGATTCGCTGTATTTAAAGAGAAGTCCCATGGTCATGGACCAGAATTTGAAGGAGTCACGTACACAATAATTATATAGCTCTTGCCTGTAACTGTCTATTTGGGGATTAAAGACAAGTTCAACCAAAAATGATAGCCCTGCTTCCATGTGATTTGGGGATTTGTTCATTTTTGGGAGGAATATAATGTGTATTTGGTTATTTATATAGTGACATATTCCTGGAGCGCTATGTCAGAATAATATTAAACTAAACACAATCCCAATTCCTCTGAAGGTAAATTTCCTCTCCTGTTTTGTATTTCATTTCATACATTAATTTCCTAATACACAGCCTCGACTTTTCACTAACAATTTATAATGCACACACTTTTAATGTGCATTTTAGCAGTTTGCAGAAAGAACAAATACTGAAGAGCATATATGTCAATATTAGGTATCTGAAACTTTTCAATTTCTTTGTTTTCAGGATTCTTCATTCCTTCTCACTAGGCCTTGATGTTAGAAAGTACCTATGTTTTTGGTTAAGCGGTTTTAATTATTTTTATTAATCTAACATAGTCTTTGGAAATATTTGTTTCCTTCTAATCCATTAATGTAGTGAGAATGGTGTCCATCAGTGAACTTTTATTTATGTTGTATATTGTAATATTCTGCTATAACATGAAGTTTACTTAATTTCATTTACTGCTAATTTTGAGAGTATCTTGTGACAACAATGTTGACATAGAGGACAGTCATAGTGCACATTAGCAATTTACTTGCATAAAGTACCTGCTGTCATGTGCACACTCAAGTAATAGACATACCCATAGTTGTCCTCAAAGCAGAACTTTGTTTAGCCTGTTAAAAAACTGTTTTGCTCAAGTGTAAATTTTTCCACAAATTTCAAATCTGAAAATTCATACGAACTTTATATGATGGAGGAAAAACCACAATTTTAATTCAGTTCCCTCAACTGTTCTCTGTTTGGTTTTTTTCCCATTGAACTCAATTTAACTCCAGTTATCATATTGTCTGTTAACTGTGCAGCTACTGCATTGTTTTAGGGGTGCGACAAGTGGAGAAATCACAACTCCTTTAGCATTGCTCTCTCCTCCTATCCCCACTATACTTACTGTTTATTAGGAGCCCATTATAATTTGTCATTTTAGGATGCTGTTGGATGGATTTTTGGATTCTTTTAAGGAATTCTTTTTAGGATCATCATCTCTTTCTTTCCAGCTTCTAAGTTAGGCAATCAGTCTAACATCTTTCTAATACATGAATTTCTGTGATGCCAAGAAGCTGTGCTCTTAATAGATCACGTGCATTGGATGTTGATGAATGTCAGAGAGTTTTGGAAACAAGACCACTAATGCTGTCGCACAGAAAGAATGAGGAAGTATATGACATTCCTTGGAGCTGGTTGAAATAAAGAAGAGCAATAAACTCATCTGGGCTTAGGATAACATCAACATTTTTTTTTCTTAAATATGTTAAGTTTTGGGGAGGACTAGCTTTCAGATAGTAGTGACAAGTTTCACCACACAGTCTGCTTAAGTAACATCAGTTTGATTAGAAGAAAAGATCACTAAGGAATATATCAATGAGCTGCATTATGAAAAAGGTATCATTTCAATGATTTGCATATAGCAGAGAGCAGACCTTCCTTTTCTAGTGTGTTTCTATATAGCTGTAATCAGATAAAATTATGTAGACAGCTGCAAGTAAGTGTAATAATTTTGGCATAATTAAGTAGCATGTGTTACAGTATCAAAAGGACTTACTGATAAATTTCAGAAACTAAAAGGGAGGCGCTGAGCTTTTCAAAGTTATCTGACGGGGATTATGTTGCTGCTATAGAAATCTCATTGTTGACTTTAAATAAATACAGCATGTATTCATTCATACTAATTCGTTCTTTTTCTAGTACTAGCAGAATACTCTTTGCTTTATGCAAATACAGGGAAGAATCTGACTATATAATCTGATTCAAGCAGACAGTCCCATATAGAAACAAATGATGTGCTGGATGACTGTTCAAGCTCAAAGCAAAGCTGGTCTTGCAGGATGATTGCTTATACTGTGCCAATTTATTTCCAGCTGCTATGTAATGCTAGAAGAAAGATCAAGATGCACCCTGTGTTTTCTCCTGATAGTAATGATCTGATTGCCTCGAGGATGTTATTGTGCCTTTGAAAACAGGGTGGGAGGACGAGGAGGTTGCTATGAAGAGACATGAGTGAGTTAGTCCATGAAGCATTTCCTCATTCAGTTCTGCCACCAGAAAAGCCTGAGAATCTATCTTTGAGAGCTCAAATGAGTCTTCCTGAAAAGCCGGGCACAAGAGAAGCTTGAGACTTTGTAGCAGTTGATCAGTCCCTTCTAGTTGGGCTCCACTCAACAGAGCTCATCTACCGATCAGGAAATGCAGATCTCTGATGAATCTTTAGCCCACCTGCATGGTGTACAGCATCCCTGTCACTAAATTAATATTACAGTTACTTATGTGCTACATATTTAATCCCTGTAAAATTCCCCATGAACATTCTGTTGTCTTGAAAATGGGAGAGAGTTGAAACATGAAAGGGTGTTAATCTGCCTTATATAATTTTTTTTACAAATGGAACTGAAACTAGTATCTGATACCTCTTTAGGATATTGCTTCTTGCACTGCCCCAGGATGAAATCAATGAGTCAGTGAGTTCTTTCCCACCTGTGTAATCACAGAGATTTACAAGTGTTTCTGTAAGACTGAAATTAGCAATTGTGATCCCACCAAACAATGTGTTCTGAGGTATTACCTGGCAGTCAAAATTGCCAGGGAAATATTCAAAAAAGGCTGTTCAAAAAAAGGTTGTCATATTAGCCAAAATGTGGTTTTGTGTAGGTAATTTCACACAGTCTTATTTGTGAGAGGTTATACAACATAAAAGATGGAATTAACCTCGTTTTCATTTCAGTTTATCAACTGGGAGTCAAATAATAGTTTCATCTTAGTATTTATCACTTTACATAAAATAAGTAACTTCTGTTGAGACATCAGACAATAATATCTTCATCTTGATGATATGTCCCAACTATATTTTATGAAAGAAAAACATCCTAAATCTTGAGTTCAGCAATGCACTTAACATAGCCGTGATTTTAAACCAGAGTAATCTATTTAGATAAATGTGTTACCGAAACCTGTTTTGTGTCACCTTTGTGCTTGCTGGAGAAATTTTTCTAGTGAAAATTTAAGATGGCTGAACTTTTAGACAAGAGAAAAAAATAGGACTCTTTTTTTGGGTAGGTTACTCCTACTTCCAAATATTGGACCATCACTGATAGATTAATTAATATAGTAGGTAAAGGCAACTTACATGGAAATAAAGTAAAATCTTTGATAAGGTGATAAATCTTAAACATTTGTAGGAAACACTGCTTTTTCAGGTATCCAGAAGAAGTATTTCCTAATCTGAATCCTAAAGGAATGAACATGTTTTCTTTTTGATGACTTAAGTCAATGCCGTTTCTTTGATAATACTGTGTGTGCTTACAGATTGTCAAGGAGTTTGAAAAGACCTTTTCAAAGTAGGAGATTAAAAAAAAAATATATCTAATTTCAGTCTTGACTCTGGTTTTCCCATTTGCTGTTTCCTTTCTCTGATGAGGGAATATAGGATTTTATTATGCTGTGACTCATTCAAGGAATGTGGATGGAATAGTTTTGTCCTCTCTTTGCATACACTTATAGTATCCTATTTTCTAAATTATGCTGACAGTATGACTATGTTTCAGACATCCACAGGCTTGTTTGTAGTGATAGACCTGGTATAATGCTGCTGCACACATCCTGTAGAACTTACTCAGGATATCTTTGGCCTTGAAGTCCTTGGCAGTTTTCTTGGAACAAGTCCTACAGAATGCATTTTTGGATCAAAGGAAATTAAAATATTTGCCCGGAGGCTGTTTGCCTTTGTAACTCCTGAAGCTCCAAAATGCAGCTGGTTGAATGTAACTAAAACAATGGTCTCTAAGCAAGAGTTCACACTATAAACAGAATGTATATAGAAAAAATGTTGGCTATCATGTATCAAGTTTAAACTCCCATTAAAATAATTAATAGCTGAAGTAATGTTTCAGTTAATAACTCAAATAGTCCATGAAGTATTAGTAAGATGGTGGGGTTTTTACTCTTTATTTCTTTTTCATAGCAAGACAGTGGGGTTTGTATTATTAATTTTAAAATTAAGAGTACACTTTGAAAATAACAGCCAAGATTTTCAAAGCGAGCCACCAGTTTGGAACAGCTCAACTTTTTTTTAGATTGTTTTGCAAACAAGTACATGAATTTCATCTACATTGCTTTTTCCAGAGCAGTGGATAAAAAGTTCAATGACCTTTTGGTCATTGTTTTTGCTAAAGGAATTTCTATCTAGTATCTGGAAATAAAAAAATCAAATCTACCTTGGAGTTTATACTTATATAGCTGGTCTGCAAGGAAAAAATAGTTGGAGATGAAAATGCTTTTGCAGTACCAGGACCTGGAGAAGTGGATCTTTTAACTTAGGTCTTCCAACATTAATGATGCTTGTAGTATTGTGCAGCATGCTTTTCTGGGAACAAATACATCTCTATCCAATGAGCTGCTGAAGTATTCAGAAGGTCTTCTAGATGTATGCTTCTTTCTAATCTACTGCTTAAGAGTTTTAAAGTGTTTTCATTTTACTTTGGAGGTATCTTATGAGTAGTATTACTATTGAAGAAGAAATCAGAATAGTTCAAGTAACAAGAGTTCTTTTGGTGAACAATAGTATTTGTGACTTTTTTTGTTGCTTAAGTCACATGAGAATCTATTCCAATATAAATCCATGTGTAAGAAATGTACAAATAAGTTGCAAATTGAATGTGAAACTGAGATCCAAAATGTCAAACATCTTATCCATCCACCCACTCATCCACCAACCCAGTTATCCCAGTCCACCCAGTTCTTCCTTGAAAGGGAAATCACAGTGAGGGTGACAGAGCACTGGAATAGGCTGCCCAGGGGGGTTGTGGAGTCTCCATCTCTGGAGATATTCAAGACCCTATCTTTGCGATCTATCCTAAGGATCCTGCTTTGGCAGAGGGGTGGGACCTGATGATCTCTTGAGGTCCCTTCCAACCCCTGTGATTCTGTGATATGAAATGACTTTTCTTGCTAGATATATGGAAAAGATAATTTTTTTCATGTTTTTCATAAATCAGTGGGCCACTTCAGTATATAATTTCTAGAATAAGATGAGAATAACTGCAGTTGTTTATGTCTGGTTTGTATTTGTGAAAGCTTAGAATAGGAACATATAAAATCTTGAAAATTCTGGTGGGATAAAAGCAGCAGATCTTAATTCTAGAGATTTTGCTTTTATGACTGCAGTATAAACAGAAGGTTGGAGTAATTTTCCTTTTAATTAAACACAAAGAAACTATCAGCATGGCTGCAGAGCAGACTACATCACTTCTGGTTCCTGTGATTCCATGTGTATCCATATAAGCTTGTATATGTGCTTGCCGTAAGCAGCATATGTATGTTATGTACTAAGACAGGTCAATTTTGATGCAAAAGAAACAACGTGATTTTTTTAGATCACATTTTGGAGATAACTTTTTGAAATTTTTTTTGGAATGGCTATTTAATTTGCATTTTGTTTTCTCCATGTTTTAATATCTTTGTAGTAGTGGTATGAAGTTACTAGTTTCTGCTTGACTGTCATCTTCAGAACAGCCTGTTTGACAAGCCAAGCTTTTAAAGAATTGGTAACTAAGGCATTGCAAACTAGGTATAGAGCTATAAAGGATTCCTAGAAGTAATTTTCTAAATGAGGATTACAGCTTCTGAGTTTTACACTTGTGTTGCCTTGAGGAGTTTTGTGTTCTGTGGAACTGCCTCCTTGGGTAAGAATCATTATGAATTTACATTCAGTTTTCCATCATAAATAAAGCATCCCAGGGGTCATAATAAAGGGGGAATAATTTGGCATAATTTGGGGGGGAGGAATGGTTTTCAGAAGGTACAAACAAATAAATGACCTAAGAGCCAAATATATGAGATAACTCCGAGAGTCATAAAATGTGAAATTCAGATGGGCCAGATGTGGGGTTGTTGCTTGGTTTCAAAGGTTAATTCAAAGTTTAGTGTAAAACAGGTATAGAGAGTGAGAATACGGAGTGAAAGAACATTTTATAAAGAGATAAGTACTTTCTTTCCCCAAGGATTTACTTCAGTGCATTTTTATGATTCCAGGGCTTTGCAAAATTGAATTACATTTTTCTTATTCTTTTCATGTTTAAATAAATTCAAGGTAAGATAACCTCTATGCAAATGGCATTTCTATTGTGCTAAGAGCTAGAAACCATATTTCAGAGCAGAATTTCTACTCGGGATTCATAAGAGCCTGAATAAGGATGGTGGGGCTCTTGGGATGCTCACTTAAAAGAAAATGTACTCCTCTCCCTGCGCCCTGAATGGCAGAGCCTGGATGGAAAAATGGCAGGTTGGGGTCAGTCCGCAACAGCTTCTTTCTGCCACTCTTTCCTCCTCACACTTTTCCTCTGCTCTGATGTTGGTTGGGTCTCCCCATGGGCTGCAGGCCTTCAGGAAAAAATCTCCTCCATCGTGGGTTCACCACAGGCCACCTGCTCTGCTGTGGGCCCTTCATGGGCTGCAGTGGATGTCTCTAGCGTGCTCCTCTCGATGGACGTCAGGGGAGTGCATGCTCTGGAATGTGGAGCACCTCCTCTGACCTTGCTGTTCTCACTTTTTCTGTTACCTGCTATTTTTGTCTGTGTGGCATTGCTTGCTATCCTTTAACTATGTTTTCCCATTTGATTGTTTCTTCTTTTTTTTTAAATTTTATTTTGGAAGCTGTGTGGAACTGGCTGTGTCTGGCACAGGGCAGGCCCCACATCACCTCACCAAGGCCAACCCTGCAGTCCCCCCACTACCTTGAAACAGATACCTTTAGAGTCCTGTTAAATTAAAATATTTTTGAAAGTAGTGTAGAAACCTTGCAGTTCCATGTGCATATGATATCACCAAAAGCCAACTGTTCTTAAAAGTCTTCCAAAAATATGTAAGCTGGGATTTAGTTGACTGTTTCTTAGAGGATTATTTTGGTTACAATCTAGGATGATGTGATTGAACCACGGATGTTGGCTTTTCAGCAAAGCTACCCTTTTAATTAGGATGATGTTGTGAGAAGAGTACGTAGTCAGAGGTAACACTCTTCTGTATCCTCTCTATGGAATATGTTTGCAAATGTTTCCATTCCATCTTTCCACAATTTAGATTGCAAGGAGATAATTTGGCAGAAAGGCCAGAAGATGTCTCCATGGTTTCTCAAACGTCTGAGCCAGCAATGTCAGACTCTGATGGTAAGTTATATAAATATTTCTTGCTCATTCAAAAAAACCAAATACAAGCATCTTGAATTTAAGAGAGGTTGTGTGTGTTAAAGGAGATTAAACACTTCCAGAGAGTGTTCCTGGGCATTTGAACTCAATCATTCACAGATCAAATCTGTTTGAAGAGACTAACATGGTTTTTGTCATGGCCAGTTAGCAATCCACAATAATTCCTAGGCATAGCTTGGGAGCAGCCTTGGACCAGGATTCATTCTTAGTAGACAGTTCGTATGTTAGCACGCTATTTTGGATATAAAATAGCTTAATAGCATGGACATGGGTTGTTCATTGCCAGTTGGGCTCTATGCCAAAGAATGGAAATATTTAATTCAATACTATATATGCATCCACAGGATTCAAGTAAGATACAGTAAAAATAAAAAGAATTACAGAATTTCTCCCTTGTCTCTAAAATATCAGAAATGCTTCTCTGATCTCTCCAAGCACCATTGACTGGAATTAAAGTACAATAAAAAGTGGTTTCTGAAATAGATCTGAAGAACATTTTTTCCCCTCATACAAACATAATCATATGTTATGCTAATCTGCAGTCAGGACACTCGGCCTTATTTCAATTTCTGCTCAGGTTTTCGATCAGAATAATAGCTCTAATCTAATAGAGAGCACTTCCTAAGGGATATCTTATGGGAAGGGAAGTATGCCCTCCTTTCCTATGAAAGATTAAGCTGATGAAGGTTAACTTTATCTTGGCTGTTATTGGAATGGAGACAGAAAGGAATAGAATTTTGGACTGAGAATCTGCAAAGATAAATCTTTCAGTCTATTCCCTTACTGTTGGGCAAAAGCAGATGAGTCTATTAAATGAAGGATTAGATTTGCAGTTTAGTTTTCAGCAGCCACAGGCAGTTTAGCTGTGTTGATTAATTAATGCAAAACAAATCAGAACTAACTTTTGTTGGTTTTAATTATGCTACTAACATTCTGCTGTTTTGTACTAGTAGGTGTGCTATTCAGTGACAGCAACCTGAGCTTTTGCTCATTTCTTTTCCTTCATTTCTAAAGCAGTAAAAAAAAGAGAAAGGGGGGACTCAGAATCTCAACATATGATGTTCTTACAAGCTTGATGAAGATTGTTAACAAGAGAGACCCAAACTGGTAACTGCACTCACCCCTGTGAGAGGAAGGCAAAATTCTTCTGTTACGCGAGTAATCCCCAGGAAAGGGGGCAGTGGTGGTTTGTTTGGGGTAGGTGAGGGACAACACAAGCATGAGATTATTGCAGCAGAAACAAGTAGAAGGATAAGACATACACGTAGGAGAAAGTTCTACAGTTCCTGAAACAGTTTTTTTAAAACAGATTCTCTGCCTTTCTTTTTCTTTGCTGTGTATCCCTCTTGAAGTAGAAATATGCCCACTTTGCCATGCCTTCTTCTGTAACTGTAGAGTTCATTAGACAAGGTGGTGGCTGCTGCTAAGGGACAGAGGCACCAGGATTAAAGAAGGTGATATTGTCAGAAAGTGCTGGATGATGGGTAATAATGGAGCTTGATCTTTCATGGTCACAGAGTATGAACCCGAAGAGTGCTACAGCCATTGTAACCCACTGTGTGTGCTTCTGGATGCTCTGTAGTCAGTGTGGATATAGAGAAGATGGACAGCACTATCTCTAAAAAAACATCTTCAATAAAAATGTAGGGAGCAGAAGTTAGATGAGTAGGGGAGACAACTACATTCATGTTTTTATAAACACATCCTGTGAATATGCATGAGCCCAATATGGCTAGAAAATAGCAAAGCCCGTAGGGCAAAAGAACTGGGGTCAGCAGGGAGGTACTGTCAGATTTCTGTCAAGAGGTGCTCTCAGAAATGTTGAGCTTTTGAGAAGTCTTTTTTTTTCTTCCTGAAAATGTTGTCTAGTAATGCATTTTGATTTAAAAAAAAAAGCATGGCTGGATTTTACAAGTAGGCAGAGACTAGAAACAGACACGCAACCCAGGCAGCTGCATATTGTATCAGCACTTTCTATAACTGCAGCACACTGCTCGTTTTCTGTGCATCTGATGTTTATTTTCAATTAATATTATGTATGTGAAGATGATAAAAGAGACTCCTAAAGATGTCCTTAGATAAACCTAAATAACCAAGGCATCATGTTGCATGGAATTTTTAGTTATGTGCTCTTGAGAATGTATTAAATCATGAAAAAGTGACTGACAGGTTTCACTTATCAGGTTCATCTGAATTTATATTCTGCTCTGACTTAACCAGTACCAATGACCTTACTAAGAGAAAACTATGCATCGAGAAGTGCTGATATAAACCCTTCATTCAAAGAAATATGCAAGCAAGGTGCTGATGTGCAGCAAAGTTGAGGGTAGCTTTCTTTAGATAATGATCTGTTTCTGGGTTAGTGGGAAATGGTTGTTAGATCTGGAGCATCTCTCTTGTGGGTTTTAGATGAACTAGGTACAGAAGTAATTGGCAGCACATCTGATCTAACAGCCCTTATAAATAAGCCTTACTAAAGCAATTCCACCTAATAAAGTCAATGTAATAGCTTATATAAAAAGATCATCTGCAGCATCAGGCACTAGACTGACTCCACTGGCAATTTGGATCTGGTTCTAATTAACCACTACACTGATTTCCCTCTAGTATAATCCTGCTGCATTGGACAGAGTCCTGTTTGATCTAAGTAGTAAAAAGGAGAAATGGGAATCAGGCCTCAAGATTGGAGAACATAACATGCTTTAAGGCTTCAGTTTCTTTTTGCTGTCCTAAACTATACCTGTCAAAACTGTTTTTCTTTCCCATTGGTCCACTTCACAGGAAAGAGCTGAATGAAGAATTTAGTAGTTAGCTTCTTGATTTTGATTAGAAGCAGCAGCTTTGGTGACTGCACAAAAAACTTCTCCTGTAGATGCCAAACCTGTCAGGTTTGTCTTTTGGATCAACCCTCCATTAAACCTCTAGCTCTGTACAAATAGATGGGCAGGACAGCTGAAGCTTCAAAAGATATACACTGCAGCAGGACTGATCTGGTAAAAAAAATGCATCTGTCAACCCCCAGTCTGTTTTTCAGGTTGGGGGGATTGTAAAGGTCATCTACTAATGTGTATATTTTTATTAGGTTTGGCTGTTAAAAATAATATACCTAAAACATAACAGTTCATTTAATCCCAGTTCTCTACAAGTACCATAGGTCCTTGTCTCACTTGTTGCAGTCTCTTTTGTTGAAAAGTACCTTATCCTTTGAGTGAAAGCCATGACATAAGGCAGGAAAAGAAGGCATCATTGCAGATAAGATCTTTGGAGTTAGTGCATTCTTATATGAGGAAGTTTAAAACACAATAATTTATTAAGGAGTAAACTTTTAATATTGGATAAATGAAAAGCACAGCACTTGTAAACAGTTCTTCAGTTTATCTCAGAAAAGCTGTTTGCAAAGTGAGTTACTTTGTGATGTAGTATGCAACTCCACATATTTCTGAGGTGTGGGCAAAGAGTTGTTTCTTTTCTGTCTGTACCTGGAATAATGTAATTGCAGTGAAAATGATAGATTGTATGGGACTCTGCCACTGTGTGTACATATGGTATTTTCTACTGTATTCTGTTGTTAAATCTACAGCTTATGCTGTGATACATAATATTTCGTTTGCTAAATAGATTTTACAAAGCAAATTTTACATAAATAATTCATTCAAATAGGAGTCACTGTTTTTTCTTATTTGCAGTTAGCCAGCTCCTGTTTTTGTCCCATAGAAACTAAAAAGCTTCTACTTTTTTTTTTTTTTTTATGTAGAGAAGAAATTTTAAATTTGGGACATTCAATGGGGTAGGATTCTAGGAAACACATATGTGGCTGTTCCAGATGGAACTGCATGACCAGGGTAAAAAATTAATAAAGATGTGAATATATGGAAATTAGGGTTGAGAACTAGACATGGCAGTGACAAAAATGTGGTGTCATCTCCCAGCTCCTGAACAGTTCTCTGACACATCATCGTCACCTCTTCTTCCTCGTCTTTGGTGTTTGCAATTACTGTGGTAACCATAGCAGCTGTACTCAGTATAGTTCTGTTGTTATAGTAAGTATAGTCTGAGATGTTCAACAAACCAGGGCACTTTTGGTAACATAAGAACCTCCCTGTTGATTGTCTGAATAACAGCAGAACCTAGGGGAGATCAGGGCATCTTGTTTTCTTAGACTGCTTATGATCAGTACCTAATTGCCTAGCAGACTGTCAGGCAGAGTGAAACTGCCTAGCATGGTACTTGGAAATTGCTTTCTCTGACATAGGCACATAAATTCTGTTTGAAATCATTATGTGTATGTCAAAGTTGCATTCTAGACTCTTCACAATGTCATGGTTTACAAATGTGGCAGTATGGGCATAAATCACAGCTCGTGTGGCTTTTAAACATTGCATAAAGTGACCAGCACTTAGTTTAACTGTATTAATTAAATGGAATTTTATTGATGGTATTAAAGCTGAAGATCCACTATAAAGTAAAAAGATTATTTAGTTTTAATAGTAAAAATAATAAACTATGAGACACCTTGGCAGCTGAAGGAGGCTTGCTTACCACTCTAATCATGTTAGACACACTGTTCTACATTGCATTAAGCTTATAAATTAAAATCAGACATAAATTAAAATCCATTGAAGTGTATCTGAAAAGCACTGTGTTTACAAAAAATGCATTTATCTTACCAGCAGTTAATTTATAGGTGTTTTATTTTCAAACTGACTAATGCTTACTTAATTAGACTGATTTACTTCTCTTCTACCTCTTTGGAACAGCTCAAGTACCCGGGGTTGAATCACTTACGGAAGATATTGATGAATTTCAGAGTGCCTCTCAAATGGCAGGATCTGTAAGTATCTTCCCTTATAGATAATCCTGTAACTTTTTTAAAGTAGCTTGATAAAAATTAGATTTTGCATAAAGATAAAAGTTGTGCTGGTCTAGAGAGAAATAAACCTAATTTACCTAAGCCCTCTGAATTTTCAGTTCTCTGACTCATAATTTTTTCATTCTAGAAGGGGTGATCTTCCGAAATAAATTATTATGATCTCATACGAACCCATATGTTGTTGGATTTACTTGTATGGCTCCCATTTAAAGTGCAGTCATTTTATACAACATCTGTATGTTCTTAAATGTAAATCAAATACCCATTTTACCAGATAGTACTCAATTTTGCAAAATTAACAGAAAAAATAATGAAAACTCTAAATTTCATGATGGATTATGTATGACATCATAATATCTCAACTGTAATTTTGCTTTTTGGTAATATTTGCTTGGAAATTAATAAGCGAGGTTCCTATCTAACATAATAATAATGCAATATTACACTTAGTAATATTTTTTATCAGTTCTTTTATTTTGACATTCAAGAAAATCTTTGCAGATTTTAAGTTTGTAGAAAATACACACCCAGCAATAAAATAATTTTTGAAAAATTATATAATCTGAATCTTGGTACTAGATGTATTGCATCAGAAATTTGAATGTAGTATAAAGAAGGGGTTGCTTTTTTCCTGAGGTAAGTAACCTAACAGAGTTCCAGATCAATTCCTAAAGCTCTTTGAGAACTTGGAGTGCAAGAACCTCACAGAACATTTGAGGATATGCGGCAAAAGAAGTAAGGAGTAGAACTTTAGCTGTCACTGCTTTGATCTTCTTTCTCAAGTCTTCTTTCTGCTTCACAGCAGCAAACAGAGAGGTATGATAAATTTTGCAGCTGTTTCTAAACCCACATTTTTCTTAACGATTCAAACCCGGAGCTACCAGCTTTGATTTACCAGTTCTGCAAACACATAACATAGGGAAAGGGCAACAAAATAAATTACACAGAAAAATAAATATGCAAGGAAAACAAGAGGTCATTATTTTACTAGCAAAATACTTCTACAGAAATTTTTAGTTATATGCTCTGTGTGCATGTGCTTACAGATGGACAAGCAATATGCACATAAATCATGTAATGCTCTGCTAGTTCTTGGCTTAGGTAAGATTGCCTGGAGCAGTAGACTGCCAGAGGCAGCTGAGTTGCTTGGGCTGAATCCTTGAAAGCCATACTAGTAGTTGTTACTGCCAGTTCTGCAAAGAGAAGGCAAGAAGAGGAGTTCTGCTTTTGCTCTGCCCAGCCTCTCCCAGCTAAGTTCGCTTCCCTGAGCTCTTGGAGAATTCCTCTGCCCACGTAACTAAGGAGCCACAAACCAGTAACTTTGTTTATTTGCCTTTGGGTTTTTTTGGGTTTTGTATCTTAAAGCTCTTGCTTTAAATAGTGTGCAGCTAGCTGATTGTGTGCTTTTAATGTGGCTTGTAGTCAGAAGATTCAGTTAGCCAAAACTGTATCTGTCTGCAACTGTACCTCCTCAAAGTGGGAAAAAAAAAAAAAAGATCCAACTCTTGTTGCCTTTTCAGGGCTCTGAAGGAATAGACCTTATTCCATGGGTCCCTAGTAACTTCCAGGGCAACTAACTCTTTGACAATCTTGACATGTAAAATATAGACGTAAAACTGAGGTTCCTCATAGGAAGGCAGTGAAGACAAATGCATTCTTGCAATGGAGTCCCACAAATCCTTCAACACAGTAAGAAATGTGCCTGTAAAATTACTTTAGAATTGATACCAAAATGCATTCTCATGACTTGAAATGATTTTCAGATATTACGTGAGATACAAGATGAGGGAAAAGTAGAATAAATATGATGTTGATCAGACATTTCTCATAAATTGGACAAATTGGTTCATGGCATTCACTCAAATGAGCATATTACATGAAAAAAATTCTGTTCTGGTTCAAGGTGTGCCTTGTTTAATACTGGTACTGCATTTCAATGGGGTAATTTGAGTCTGTTGCTTGTTAAATGGATCATTATCATAAATTTATGTCTACTCATGTATATTTGACAAATTTTCTTTAAAACTGCCACAGCCTTCAGAGAAGTATTTTGAGAAAAACTGTGTGATAAAGCATGGATAAGGATAAAAGAGTTGTGTGGATTCTTTTTTCATGTCTGGTGTATATGTCACAGAATCTCAGAATGTTAGGGGTGGGAAGGGTCCTCGACAGATCATCTAGTCCAACTCCCCTGCCAGAGCAGGATCACCTAGAGTAGGTCACACAGGAATGTGTCCAGGCAGGTTTTGAATGTCTCCAGAGAAGGAGACTCCACAATCTCTCTGGGCTGCCTGCCCCAGTGCTCTGCCACTAAAACAATGAAAAAGTCCACATGTAAGATCTTTGATGTGGAGACTAAAGCAAGCTGGATGCTGGTACTTGGAAGATGTAGGCAACATCTATTCCAGTAACATGGTTTGTGTATTTTATAGTATGCTTTCATTATGATATTCCTGTAATATTGTGTATGTTTGCCCTTCTATTTTTGAAGAATCTGGAATTTTATGTAATCAGACCTCTGTCCTTTAAATAATTTTTAATAGAGTCTTTGGCTACACTTTATTTTTTATGAAGAGTTGATACTTGAAAAATCAAGAGCTTACATTTTCAGTGCTGCACAATCCCAAACAAGGCATATTGAATGAATAAATGAGTAAAGCTAGGAAAAAGGAGTTTCAACTATTTACAGGAATCCCAAGTGTTTTGCAAAGAGTCTAAGTGTAAGCAAGCATTCAGAGTGGCCTCAGAGACCCTAGTTTACCACAGGGCTCGTTTTCTGACAAATATTTAATGTAACAAAAAGTGCTCGGCAAAATGCAATGACTTTTTTGATATTTTTCAGCGTGGTGAACTCAGAGTCCTATTTTACTCTGTGTCTCTGGAAACAAGTTTGGTAAATATTTGGCTAGGAAGCTTTAAGAAAACACCAAAGTGACACTAGGAAAAAATTAGGTGGGCTGAAATTCTGACAGAAGTGGAAAAGCAAGGTATGGGGGATGTTACTAAATTTACAGGGACTAACAGAAAGAAAGAGGGCACATGCACAGGGCAATTCACTTTGCCTTCCCTCCCAGTTGCTTCTTTTACCACCTGGGGTCTAACAGGACTCATGCTTATTGGCATTTTTTTATGTGAATCTTTGCATTCACTCATCTTGCCTTGCATGTGCACATAAAAATGTATATTTTTCTTTGCAAATTATCCATGAAAGGCAAACCAATCCAAGTGTAACAGCAGCTGTGGAAAAAAAAAAGTTGTCAAATTGCAAAAGGCTTTCTGTATGAATTTGACTTGGGTTTTTGGTCTTTATGACTGTGGGTAAAATACTCTAAGAATTGTTTTATAAAGGTGTTTTGGTTTACATAAATTTTCTCCTGTTTCCCCTACTGCTTTAGAACTTTTCAGTTGCTTTCCTGGAAGGGATACATACATGGATTTTCTGTGATAAATACAGAAATTCTTTAACAGTAATTCAGTTTCTGAAATTACTGGAGGCTTCATGCACAAGGGAAAATTAAGGTTTTAATTCTTGCTATCAATATATGTTGAATACAGCTACACTCCACTGATATATGATGTAAGTTTTCTTAGCTTTTCCCACTCTTTTCTCTGGGAACAAAGCTACAAAGTAAATTAATTACTTGTACAGCTTTGAGTACAATCAACTAAATCACCCAAACTTCAGTATTGAACTAAATCCATAAATTATTTGCTGGATTGGGTCCATTGTTTAGCATTTAGCATGTTAGTCATGACAATAAGGTTCCACTGTCACATCAGGAACAGCAGCAGTGTACCAGTGACCTGCTATCAATTACAAAGGTCATATTTTTCTATTATACACACAAAAATAGTGTGTTCTGACACAAAAGTTTTCAAATCCAACTTGACTTTCATAAGTATGTGGAAAATTCAGGCACATGAAATTAAAACTTTAAATTTTAACTTTAAATTTTAAATCTGTAAAAATAATAACAGATATTAGTGTGACTCTTTTGCAGCTAGTCCAAAATAACCTACAAATGTGTAAGTTAATTTACTATTGGCTAAATTAACAATACAATATAGTAGAAGAATATAATATAAAGGTTCTTGGAAAATAAGTGATGTTTCCTGCAAGTAGTTAAACAAGTAGTTTGAATAACATACCTTGAACTTCTTTGGTTAAGACAGAATCACAGAATGATAGGGTTTTCAAGGGACCTCTGGAGATCATCTGGTCCAACCCTCCTGCCAGAGCAGGATCACCCAGGGCAGGTTGTACAGGACAGTACCCAGGTGGATTTTTAATGTCTCCGGAGAAGGAGACTCCACAGCATCTCTGGGCAGCCTGTCCCAGTGCTCTACCATCCTCACAGTAAAGAAGTTCCTCCTGATGTTTAGGTGGAACTACCTGTGTTAAAATTTATGCCCATTGCCTTTTCTCCCATCACCAGCCTCCCATGAAGGCTGACCCATCCTCCTGACACCCACCCCGACCTCCCCCATCTAAAAGAAATAAACAGAGAATTTTGTACAACCAAATGCAAAATCATTATTTCTTAGTTTTAAAATTCTCTTTTACTTTGGAGAGAATCTCAAGTAGGTTGGTTTTTTTGTTGGTATTTCTTACCTGCTGGTATTCTTTTTGCTGATATCATGTTACATACTGCAAAACTTGAGCAACCCTCAGGTTCCTGCCTGATACCTGTGATGTGTGCTGGGGCTGCCCTGTCTCCCTGCCCAGACCCCCAAGGGGTCTGCTTCCAGAAATGCACCTGTCCCTCACAAGGTCAGTTCATCAGTCCCACGCAGCATGTGGATAGCTGGATAGAACTTCTGAGGAGACTTTCCATGAGTCAGACAGAAAGACAGATGTCCCCAGGCGTGAAAATACTTATCTGAAAATATTTAACCTTCTATTTAAAATTGAAAGAAATTTTGGAGCTTGACAAAAATATATATGGAAAAAAATTGAGTGCCTTCTTTTTACCTATCTAAAATTTTGGGTTTCTTGAGCATGAAAAATTAAAAAATGATAGTCCAAATAACAGTAAAAACATCAGGACTGAAGCTTAGAAAAAACAATCATTCTGATTACATTTCAGAAACTGAAAGACAAATTTGATTCCCAGGTGCCCATGTATCTCCTCCTTCCCTCTTGCCTGTAAAGAGAAAAACTCTGTGTATGTTTACTCAAACTACCATTTTTTTAGTGTAAGTTTTAGTGTAAGATGTGCTGGCTGACTGCCACGGGAAGCAAAAAGCTTGTAATTTCAATTACATGGCATTTCAAGTAGAACAGACCCTAATGTGGAAGGTGGGGATTAGAGGGGGCTGCCAATATTGCAGCAGAGCTTTGAGAGGGTTTATTATTTTTACAGTACCAAGAATACATGTTGACTAGCTCACTTTATATCCTTGAACAGACTACAGAAGCTGAAAGATTAAACATTTTGTGAAAACTTACAGAAAATACATGTTGTGTGAAAAATATTCAAAAAAAATATTGCACAAAAAGTTCCACTGTGTGAATGGCAGCTGTACTTGCCAGCTGCTTGGTCAGAGCAGAAGGGACACTTGCAAACAAATTATTCAATAAAGGGGATTTTTTTATCATTTTTCATTTGGAGGGATGTTTGTCAAATGTGTCGATTTAAGACATTTAAGCTAAGAAAACATTAACGAATGTGTTGTATGTGGAGAAATTATAATGATAAATAAAGAAAGCCAATTAAGAAATGGACCTTTGGTTGACTTTAAAAGATGACAAATGTATTCTGAGGGCTTTACTTGAACGTATTTCTGGTGTAAAGAGACATTGCCTCACCTTCAAAGTTTGAAGGTGATGAACAGAACCCAGAGCTGTTTCTATGAGTTGGAAAGACAAGGATGTCTTTCAAGAACATCCTCTTATAGATCTTGTTAATCTTAATGTAAATAGGGCATTTGTAAATTTTGTGCTAATATTTATAAAGCTTAATGAATGATCAAGGGCAGTTGTAGTTTGGAAGATACTGAAGGAATTGGAGTGACTTCTGTGCAAATACTTCATATGTATACACTGTACTATTCAACTATTTTCAGTCTACCATTATTATCATTAAAGTGCCAAGTTAATTGACATTCGTATTTCGTCTCTGCAATTGCTGGTCAGTAGACAAAGGATGGGGTTTTGGTGGAAACTGAATAAGTAGGTTTAAATAAATGGCTTGCAGTCTTTCTTAAGTGACATACCTGAACTGCTGCCATTCATCCATCGGAGAGAAGGGGCACCAGTGAATTCTGCTAGAGCTGTACCAACTCACTTATCCTTGCATTTGAATAGACCTGCTCCCAAAGCCTACTTGAAAACATCCGCTACTTTCAGCTTCTGTCTTTTAGGACTAAGTCTGTTGCATAAACTGTGTGCTGGAGACACTGAAGACTTCTGTCTGTGTTTATGCAGGCACTTATGTATTCACTTAGATGAACTCAAACTCTCAAAATCCTAACAAGTGAATTTTTATGTTCAGTATTATTTAGATATATAAAAAATAACTGTTACCTGAGCCAGCCTGCAAAAATGTTGGTTATAGCCCTGAAATATGTAGCTTCAGAGGAGGAACAAAAAATGTTTTAATGTCTTAATAAACTCTTGTACCTCTTTTTTTTTTCTCAAGACATTATTGTTTTCTATCAAGTGAATGTTTTATTGGAAGATACTGTTGTAAGCACATGATTTATCATGAAATTAAATTACTATTATTAAATACCTCACATTCCATAACTACTATTGCAATCCTGTTCTGGTCTTTTGTGAAACCATTGCCTGAAAAAATGTAATAAACTTATGATACTTCATAGAACAGAAGAATGTACAGGAAGAGTTAGAAAATATGGAGAAAAAATTCATCCCAAGTTAATTCATTAATTTCACAAGGTGTTGGAACTGTGTATCTGAAAGGGATTTTGAACGTACAACAATAGGTAATGGTACAGACCAAATATAAGTATTTCTTTAAAATCATGTACAAGACTATTTATTCTTAGAATGGATGTATCTGTGCTGAATACACTGTATGTCTCTGTAGCTGTGTGTTAACAGGATGAGGGCAGACACAAATATTAAATACATGTGTATGCCTGCCTTTGTATCCCTGTATGTGTTTATGGACACTCGTATCTTTGTCTCACATAAATTTATATAAGATTTTAAAGCCTGTATTGAAGCGTACAAAAGTATTGCTGATGTTTGGTGATCTTTGTGATTGGAGTCTCCTAATCTCAAGTGATTTAATTTAAACATTAACATGCTTTTAGAACGTCTAAAGCACTTTCATGTTGAGTAATCATGTTTCTCCATTCACCTTAATTGTATGTGTCTTACACGATTGCTCTGCATGAAGGAAAGAAGTGCAGTAGAGGAAAAGGCAGAGTGTACAAAGCAAGAGCAGGGGTTTGTTGAAGAGAAAGATAACTCCATTTCATTTCCAGAGAATGGGACATGGAGAATCAAACCGTCTCCAAAGCTAACATTTGAAAGGCTGTGGTTTTAGGGGGTCAGAGAGTCATTGAAAACCCATCATAATTTACTCATGATAAACACAGAGTTAAGAATGTCAGAAGACAAGCTCGGTCTTCAAGTATTACCATAGACCACTGACTGATTGTTATGCCATATTTCATCCGTTGTATTTGTGCATGAATTTGCATATTCAAAGAGGACTAATCCTTCTGACTTTGGGGATTTTCCCCTCATAGTCATTATTGAAGTCCTGCTGTTTTTTCCCCCTTATGAAAATATACACTATAAAATGTACATAAACATGGTGATAGTCCATGATAAAAATGGGGGGATGAGTATATCTGAAAACAGATTGAAAATGAGAATGTTAGAGATTCATTATAGATTTTATTCCCCTTTCCCATCGCTTAGTTTTGTTTATTTCAGAGGAATTGTTCACAGAAGAAAGTATTCTTCCATAGATGGATATTTGATAACTAATATCTGGTAGAAATAAACATCTAGACATGTGAGTAATTTAATACAGGCTAATACTCTGTAGCGAACTCCACAAACCAGATTACAATTTGAATGGACAATTCACATTGAGGACTGAAGTGACAAATGCTCAAAATCTCTTGGGGGAGCAGGTCGGTGAGGTCTAGGGATATGTCTGAAATAAATGTTTGCAGTTACTCAGTTCCACTTCTGAGTAACTTACTGTTTTGTTCAGCTGTTCCTATGTATTTACCTGGGATTAAATACAGGTAGCTTTAAACAGAACGGTACTAGTGTAAAAAACAATTGGCAAATAAAAAGATGTCATTAGTTTTCAAAAAATGTTGTGAGTTACTAACAATGGAATTATCTGCAACTTTCAACAATTTCATATGCTGGTAAATATACCTAGGGGTTTTTTAGGTACGAATGTGCAGCATTACAGTATAGCCATTGCTTTCTTGACATGAATTTGTGTTAACATATTTTTAAAGATATACGGTCCACAGTGATTGGTTGCTTACAAAGCTGTGTTTATTTGAACAGATTAAATGTGATATAAAATATATTTCTGATAATTTTGAGTACCACAGCATTCAATAGTGAGGTGAACTGGGGAGGTGGTCTGTTTGCCAGCATCCCTTCCAAACTACCATGTTGCTCTGGTGATTTAGTTGTGGTTCCAGAAAAGAATACTTCTTGCACTGATAAAACAGTGCTGGTAATTTTGATTAGGAAATTCTGTGATATTCCCAGAAGTGCGGCTATGCAGAGATACGGTGACAAACGTTACGGTAATTTAAAGTAAGTGCAACCCCCACTAAGTAACTGGAACTGCACATAAAGTAAATCATTGGAGAATTTGTCCTGTTGTGATGTCTCAGTGAGGAACAAGAGCTTGTGTGAAGGTACATATTTGAATTACTTTAGAACTGTTGATTTTAAATATTACCTGTTATTTATGTTATTTAAGGTAAGCACTGACGTTTTCTAATATTTTACATAAAATATGATATATTCTACATAAAAAGCATCAGATTCATTGTTCAAAATGGAGATACTGCTATTTTTATTGTTTCACCTGTAAATAGGAAAATGTATTTAAAAAATATTCCGTTTTCTTTTTATCTGTGTAAGTCTCAGGCGGTTTGGAGCCTGGATGCTGTGGGTGTCAGACCTGGAGGCTCCCCAAGGCAGAAACTCTTGAAGGACTCCTTAGCAGCTAAAGAACTTCAGACCATGGAGAAACACCTAGCTGGTATGTATGCTAGCTAGGGATCATAAAGTTCCCAGCAGTGCTCACCCAGCTAGCTGTGCTGGTATTTTAAATGAAGGAAAAATGATCCAGCTCACATACCGGTGAAAACAGATAAAAACTGTAAACTTCCAAATTTTCTTCATTGAAGAGAAACAGCAGTTATTGTTGTTTTTGTAGATGTAATGAAGGTAAATTCAGTAATTAAACAGTAACTGAACTCCAGTCTGATTGCTTAATAGCACACCTTTTGTTTCTTTTCTTTGTTTTTTTCATTTTCACCAAGACTTACAATGCTTCACTTTTAAGCATTCTTTAAAAAAAGCTGCAGTGGAACCTTTAGCTGGAGAACAGATGGCTTTGCTGGAATAGCCCACATTCACCAGACTTCTGGCTAAATTAAATCTGTTAACTTGCTTTCAGTTGAACATCTGCAACATCTCTGACAGAATAACTATTTCTAAAAGGTCAAACAAAAAAATATATTTTTTATTCAGTGAAAATATGTTTCAGAGCTCTATAAAAATTAATGAGGGATATCTTAGGATATAGTTTGTAATTTGTTGTTCCCTGTAACCTATGTTTTCTTATCTTCAGCTTTAGCTATAAGGTATGACATAGACCTATAGCATGGGACTACCTATATTATGCTGCCTTTCATGGGCCAACTCTATTGAAAAACAGTTTGAACAGAACTGGAACATAAAGACCATGTATGTAAGGTTGAGGGAGAAATGAAATTTACCTGACCCTTCAGATATTTCAGAGAGTGAGGCAGAGAAGTTGCCACTTTTGGTGTGATTTTCTGAAATACTTTGGATATTTATCCTACCGATAATATTGGCGTGAAAGGCTTGGGAGCTGTATCCTCTTTAGAGAGAGGTACAGCTGTTGTACTTTTGTCTATGGGCTGTTGCAGCTGAAGCTAAGGCAGAAGACAAAACTATGAGCACAATGAGAGAAACCCTTTAGAAAGTTTTTCTAGGAATGTAATAAAAACTAAAAGTTAGGATATCTACAGAAGGAAACAATTTAGACGTATGTCGTTTCTGACAACAGAGGTACTGTCATTCAATTTTTCTTGTCAGGTTCCAGTCACTGTAGCTATTAGAGATGTAGCCCCTGCCAAGCTAGGCTAAAAATCCATGAGCTCTCTCCCCAAGCTGATACTGCCTGGAACATCTAATGTGAACCAGGAGACCAGCAGGTCAAGCTGTGGTCATCAGATTCCTGTGTCATAGCAGGGACCTGAGTACCTCAGAGCCTCTGCCACTGAGGTAGCCTTCCCTTGTGTTGCTGCAGTTGTTGCTCAGGAGGGGCCTAGTGAAGATTGCCCTACTTTGATTTATTTCCTAACTGGTTGCACTTCCATAGTTGCACAAGCTGTTCATGTATGCAGTATGCTCTGAAACATGCAGTTACTTTAGATCTCCCTTGAAAAAGCTGACTGCAATAACTACCGTAGTCAATAGGATATGGAATTTTAAATACTTAATTGACCGTAAGCTAACTAGCTACATCCACTTAGTCTCCAAGATTCAGTCTGCTCTTGTGTGACCTACAAGGTCTTTTCTCTCACATCCATGCTCTTGTCATTTGGCTTTGGGCCTGTTATTTCAGTAATGCTGTAACATGGGGTTCAGTTGTTCTGCCATTCAGTAATTTTTGTCTGCCTGAGAAATTCACATGAAAACAGACCAATTATTAGACATTGGACTCTTGTGTTCCTAATAATTCGTGTCCTATTATAACACCAGTGCTGCTTGAGACAATTATTCCCCTCACAGACAAGCGTAACATAATTTCCATGAACAATCAACTCAGAGGAACTCAGATAATAATGCTGTGGTTTTGCTTAGCCTTATTTGTCTCGTACATTTGCAAAAGTTCAAGTGTCTCTGCTATCAGCAAGTCTCCTTGTTTCAGTTCTCTTAGCGAGCATGCTGGAACCTATTAATTCTACCCAATACCAGGCAGTCATTTAGATGCTTGAATTCTCACTAGGATTACCTGTGCAATGTTGAGATGTGGTCCCCTGTCACAGATATGCCTTCTTACAGAGCCTGCCTTTCTCTAACAGACTATGTGCTAGATAAAACTCTCTCCTAACATCAGGCGCAATTTGGTGTTTGTGCCTAAACAAGGAACTAGCGCTGCCAGCAACTGACTTGATACCTTGATATTTAAAAGCAGCATTTTTACAAAATCAGATGCTGAATCAGTTTTCTTTTCCTTCTCTGCATATGGCATAGTAATACTTTTGTCTGAGATCCAGTCTCATGTTATTGTGACTGCTTTACATCACATGCAAGCAGAGAGTATTGTTTTTGGTAGTTATTTCCAGTATCTTGCCAATTTGGTTTGTTACACTGATTCTGAGGTCATTGGGTACTTCTGGAATATATTTTGTCACGAGAAGAACTGTTAAATGCATAAACAGTTTATAAATGCATCATGAATCATATCCTTATTCTGGTATTTCTTATATGAAAGTAAAATGCCTTTGTGTTGCTCTCTTGTCTGCGTTTTATTTTCCTTTAAATGACATTGGCAAGGGATTTAAAAAATCCTAAGTCGTAATTCAATTCTGGAATTTACTGTGGATCAGATAATACCATAAACCTGAAGATGTGTGATGATTTATTTTTTTTTCCTTGCTGGTTGAAAAAGCTAATATTGAAGCAAAATCAAAAAGAGTATGTGTGCTAAATAAAACTGAATAATTACATTATGGAAGCATGTCTATTATATGTGGAGAAATAATTAGAATAATAGATTTATCTGCAGGCTTGATTACCATATGGAATTAAGGAAACATGAGCCAGAATAAAATGTTTATTTAACTCTTATTAAATCATTCATCCAGATAGTTTTTAGCATACTAACTCATCACAGGGAAGCTAGATGTCTGTAATTTTGCAAAGACATAAGCTAAGCTGGACCATTAAAATGACATATTCCTTTTTGGGTTTAAATTGGGTAGCCCATGTTGTCATTTAATGGCCCCTAAATTTTTGTTAGGCATCTTAAAAATTCCAAAGTGGTGTGTATTGATTTTTTAAAAGCATAATGGAAGAGTACTTCAAACATAATAGCTTCAAAATGGAAATAATTTCTTTTAAGATGTCAGCAAGGTAGCAATTTGAAATATTAACTTTGTACTAGAAATTTCAATGTACGTTTTGAAATTTCCCAACAGCATGGTATTTAATCTTTAAAGAGTTAAAAGACACCTTTATCTGAGCCTTTCACAGTTATTTCAGTTTTACCAGTTTTTCTAGTAATAGATTTTGAATTATGTTGTTGATTAGAGCACAAAATTCAGATTCATACAGGATTCAGGTGTGCCTGAGTTCAGGGGTTATTTCCCTCAGAGTTTTGGTTGGGTAAGAGACAACAAGGCCAGAATCAAAGTTTTGCCTTAAACCAATTTTGGACTGCTCTTCACTGCAGCTGAAGATGACAGGTTTATTTCATTGCACCATCTTGGTTTGACACTAACAAGAACCTGCAAAAGCTACAGGGAGAGAACTTTGAAGAAACAAAAAGGATATTTCATTTCTGTGGGATAAATGCTTTTGCAGTAAACTAAATATAACTAAACTTTGAGGAAATGCTTTTCAAACATTTGAACTGTTAATTCTGATGCCCCATGTTTTAAGGATGAATAGATTTTTCTCTGCACAGCTTCAGGTTGATGCTTAAATTGGAGAAAATAAATAACAGTGTTAAACCAGAGAAAAACAGGAAGTGGATTTCTTTTTTTAATTTTTTTTTTTCTTTGTTTGTTTCTCTGTGTGTGAACAGATATTGAGAAGGACCTAGCACTATGGGAAGAAGCAAGGCTCTCAAGAAGCCCTAGTATCCCGCATCATAGTTTAGTTACGTCTGACCATCAAGGCAGTCTTCAAGGTACACAAGGCCAAAATCTGAGGCCACAGACACCAACTCAGATGGGGAAGGTCATTCAGCTCCAAGGAAACAAATCACCACCGCTGCCTGCTAACAGCAGAACACAGGTCTCCAGTGTTGCAAACAGTAGGCCTCCAACTCCCGGTACACAAACCAACAGGCCATCAACTCCATCAACTCCTGGGAGCAGACCCGTGACCCCAAATAGCTTGCTGTCACGGCCTCTTACCCCTAGCAACCAAGGAAATAGGGAAGGCATCATTAGTATGCAAAGAAGCAGATCTTTGACATCTAAGAGCCAAATGGGGAGGACCCTCAGCGCTGCTTCAGGGCTCTCAGTGCAAATGAGTGGAGACATTATTGGAACTGTCACTACTCAGAGAAGCAGTTTATCAGAAGTAAGATTTTCAATTTAATGTTTTTTGCTATGTTTAAGAGTTACTATAACCTGAAGACTAGATTGTGTTTTATGTTGCAGTAACATCAGTATACCTAATATAACTTACTACTTAGAAAAGATCTTGAAATATAATGATGAGAAAATTAGCAAGGAAATACTGCTCAGCTTCGAGAGGTACTGATTAGAAAATGTCAGGATTATTACAGAAATCATACTGGAGCACTCATGTCCCCCAAATTTTCCATAAGCTCTGTAGGGGTTTGCTGGCATGATGCATAGCAGTTTTATTAGCCTTAAAGTTTCTACAGGTACATACCTCTGGAATATTTAACATGATGTTATCTTATCTTTATGATTCCAGGGTATTTTTTTTCTGGCAGCACTGACAGTGTGCATAGTATTTCCTTGGTCTGCTTTTTCTTTCATTTTTTTGGACATATTGAAATGATTAGTTCAGTGTCACTTGCTTAAGGGACAAATTTTCTGAAACACAAAACTGAACTGCAATAAGAAAATCTACAATGTCACTGTATCACTGTCTAGTGCTATCTGCACGTTAACTAGACTGATTCAGAGCATAACTTCCTATCCTATATTATGGGCTTTTACAGCATTAGTCTTTGTTTAAAAGAAACAAATAAAAGGTAAAGTACCTTGTACATTTTGAGTGGGATTCTTCTCTGCTAACCTTAGCTGCCTTAAAGATAACTTTAGTGTGTAGGCAGTGGAAATAAAAGCACCTGTGAAAGAATAGCCCTGCTGTCTATCTCAGATATATGCCTTACAAAGGTGAGTTTTTTCTCAGGAAATGCCAGTCCTTCTATACTGACTTGACAAAGACCTATATATCAAAATTGCTGATTTTTTAATGGTGGAGGAAGTTGGTTCACACCACTTATTGCCAACCTATTTGTAATCCATTTCTCAAAAGCCTTGAGAGCTTTTTCCCAAGATTGAAAAAAAAATAGTCCTACCTTCAGATAATTGTTTCTGAGAGGTATCATTTGTTTTTAAAATCTTTTGGGTATGACTCTTGACACAATGTATCATCGATCTAATGGCTTTTTAAAAATATTTTGAAATGTTTATAATAATATTACCAGGGTGCTTGTGAGAAAATTAGAGATTTGATACTTACTATAATCTTGCAATATGTATATGGCCTCCATTATTTGTTATGAAAGGAAATGAGGCACAGATAACATTAAAACTAAAGAATTTGATGGAGGAAAAAATTCTTCATTTTAATGTTTGAGTGGCAGTGCACTAATCCCATCACATGAGCTCTTTCACCTAGAATTAGATACCCAACTTAAAGACAAGGAGACTGAAGGTGACTACAATTCTGATGAAAATATCTTCACTGACAGTTGATATGTTTTCAAACCAGAAGTTTTCCATGGGAAATTTATTTAATTGTCACAAATTTATTTTTTTTGTAAACAAACCCCCTTCATCTCCTGTTTTGAGGGGTGAATGTGTTTGTGTGTTGGATTTTTCTCACATACCAGAAAATGAGAATTGAAATTAATTTTGTAAATTAAAATGTTCAGAAGAAATGAAGGGTTTAATTGTTTCCCACTAAGAAGTCCTTTTCTTTCTTTCTTTCTTTCTTTCTTTCTTTCTTTCTTTCTTTCTTTCTTTCTTTCTTCCTTCCTTCCTTCCTTCCTTCCTTCCTTCCTTCCTTCCTTCCTTCCTTCCTTCCTTCCTTCCTTCCTTCCTTCCTTCCTTCCTTCCTTCCTTCCTTCCTTCCTTCCTTCCTTCCTTCCTTCCTTCCTTCCTTCCTTCCTTCCTTCCTTCCTTCCTTCCTTCCTTCCTTCCTTCCTTCCTTCCTTCCTTCCTTCCTTCCTTCCTTCCTTCCTTCCTTCCTTCCTTCCTTCCTTCCTTCCTTCCTTCCTTCCTTCCTTGTCCCATTCTTAACTTATACCTAGTCATGTGATGCCAAGGAGAATTATTGTAGAGTCCTGAAAGTGCCATGTAATGAGCACTGTGTCTCCACCAAGGGACATCCAATCTGTCCATCACTTCTGATCTTTCCTGTGACAAGGCAGGCAATTAAAAATGCTTCCTTCCACAGCCTTTTTGTAGTTAGAGTAATAATAACCACGAGTCCCATTTAATTGTGACATTACTTCTGTTTGCCATATCCCAAGCTTTGTGTATAGCTCTTCAAGCAAATGTTCTGTTATACTTCTAATATATGTGCATATATATATATATATGTCTCAAGAACTTTAAGAAATAAGCAATATTATTGCCCTGTTTTATAGTTAGAACAACACATCCAGTTTCATCCAGGAAGCCCACTGTAAAGCTGGTGTTAAGTCTCAGCATTTGTATGCAGGATCTCCTCTGTTATAATCCCTTCTGGAAGTGACAAATTCTTCTCCTCTTTACTTTCTGGGTACAATAGTACGTTGGCTGCTAGTGACCCGGTTCAAGCCCTATTTATCCTTTCCTGACACGTACAAGTGACCTTTGACTTAATGGAAACTTGTTTTGGGAATAGCTTTGCTTCCCAGGATAAAATTGCTAATATGACATGTTCATACTGAAGACGTTCATCTGTCAAGCTGCAAAGGCCCTCAGATGTCAGAAAGTAGTTGATGGAGGTCTGGGCAATCTGCCACTCCATGTTCGGAGTGTCATACTGGAAGCTTTGGGAGCTCTTTTAAGTTATCTTTGCCCACTGAAGTTCCTGGTCTCTTGGAGAAGTGGGTATTAGAACATACTCAGAAGTATCTGTTCAGTGACATTTTTTGACGTTAGAGGTGTCCCCTTGTTTGTGGCCATGTGATTTAATTCTCAAATGTTACAGCTTCTCTCTGAGACAAATTTTAAAAACTCAAAGGTGGCCTGGGCTAGGAGAACAACAACAATGTTCTGTCTTTGTAATTTTACAGTTGACAAATGCATAAAACTTGAGGCTGATACTGTAAAATGTCTTGTAACTTTCATTATAGGTTTTGTATCTTCCTCTTGTATAAAGCCAGTGAAATAAAAGAAAGGAAATTGCTGTTATTCTTCTTAGACCTATAGTGTGAACTGGGAATTTTCACTAGATGCGAATACACTGTGATTATATTGCCAGTCCTATAGAAGATAATATGATAACATTTTGCAAATAGTTCTGCATCCTTACTCTTAGGTGGTGTCAATGGAATTAACCAGTACAAAGTTGATACATACTTGAAGAGAGTAAGTCAGTTGAAAAGGATGCAGTTTACCAGGTACCAGGAGCATGTTTTAGCATAAGGAGCTTGAATTAAAGGATTGAGAATCTGCATGGGTTTACACTGTATGTGCTGTCACTTGTTTATTCATAAGGAATTTTTACAGAACTTTCAATAACTTATGTATGCTTTCTATTTTGTAATGTGTTCCAGAGTAACACAGTAAGTCTAAAATACAAAAAATTAACAGATAAATACTATTCAGAGTTCTTCTTAGGTTTTAGTAAAGTTCAGGGTGGTTTAATCTCATTATAGCACAAATCTTAAATAATTTGGCAAGTACTTAACATATCAGCTGTTAAGAATGTTTTAGGGTTTTATAATGCTCAGGACTTATAATGACCCTAGATTTTGTGGATGATTTTCTGCCTCTTGGCATACATAATATTACAAAGTTCTAACAGGTGTGTTTTATTATCAGCTCTGTTCAAGGCTGAATTGAATTATAGCAAAGAAATGCTACCTAGAGAAATAGTTTTATTATCTCTATAAAACTAATAAATCAGGGTTCCAAATCCTTTGGCAGAGATACGTTATGCATTTACCTTATCCTTTGCTGTTTTGTATAAATTGACAAAGGAATGTTGAACCTTGCTTGTCTCTTTAGGATGGATTCCATTAAACTGACACAATTCTGTGATGACTATCAATACCCATTGAGATGAAAATACGACTGACTCCCTTGTTTGCCATTTAATTTTCTGAACTCTTGGAGTTTTGCAGTCACTTTATTTATCCAGATAGTTTAAAGTGGTATTTGGTGATCTTTATTCATCTGTCACTGTCAACAGCAGGAAATTTCAGTTTATTTGAATATAGCATTGATTAACACAAATTCACCTACTAGTCATTGGAATACAGAGCACAACTCGATGTTTGTGAGGCCTCTCCTTGGACAGATACTTCCATTCTGTTCTGTTCTGTTGCCTGGCTCAGCTCTTTGCTCTCTGTTTTTGGAAGATTAAAAAGTATGCCAATAAGTGTGAGAGTCACTTGCTCCTACTGCAGGAATCCTGTTCCATGAATCACAGACTGGTTTGGTTTGGAAGCAACCTCAAAGATCTCATCTACTTCCACCCCCCTGCCATGGGTAGGGACACCCTCCACTAGCCCAGGCTGCCCAAAGCCCCATCCAACCTGGCTTTGAACACTGGCAGGGAGGGGGCAGCCACAGTTTCTCTGGGCAGCCTGTGCCAGGGCCTTGCCACCCTCACAGGGAAGAATTTCTTCTTCACATCTAATCTAAACCTACCCTGTTTCATCTTAAGGCCATTACCCCTTGTCCTGTCATTACATGCCCTTGTAAACAGTCCCACTCCAGTTAGTGTTGTAGTCAGTAACCTGCTCGAACACTGAGCACGTTTGAAATGGCAATACAGGTGTGGGGTCTGGAGCCCCTGCCTGAGATTAGTGTTGGGCCATTGCAGCAGTGGTCGTGGAAGATTGCTAACAGAATTAATAATTTTCTCCCAGTGAGTTAGATCTTGATTGAACAGCCTTAGGTTTCCAAGAACTGAGTAAAACAAGCCTGGTTTATGTTTTTAAATGGTAAGAGCCTAACAATAAAAATTATGCTTTAGTGCTCTGCAACACACTGTAACTTTGAATATGTAGATTCTGGTTTTCAGCTGGTGTAAAAGGAGACAGGGCTATTACCCTCTTTTCTTTCAAGTGCTTGTAAGAATCTGGCCAGTAAATTTATGATATCTGGACAATGTTTAAATTCTCTTTTGGAGACTAGACTTGCATGTTTGAACTGTTTCTGAAAATAAAACTATGCATTCCAATCTCATCTCTCACCTTGAATATTGTGAAGGAACATGTCAAAGTATTTTATATGTCTCTGTGTGTACGTGCTCACATAGATATATGTGTGTGTGTATATGGAAAAGTATTTTTATATATATACATATATACATTATATAAGAAGGAGGCAATTGTGAAACCTTTTTAAAAGCATGTATTTGGCTGTGTATGGATTTCTAACCGTGTAAAACATTTGTATTTTGATGCTTAGAGTTTTATGATATTTTGGAGACAAAAGTTTCCATAGCATTCTTCCTTCCTAGGCTTTCTCCTCCAATAAAACCATAGGTTCTAAATCAAGTTTCAGGTCCTTATTCTTACTAGATTTGAGACAATGAAAGTTCTAAAAAATCAAAGCTTCACTTAACCAAGTAGTGCATGTAGTCCAAAAACTACAGGTACAGAGGGAATATCTGCATTAAGATTCCATTCTGTGTGACTGCATTTACTTACAGATAAGTAGCTATAGACACCCTATTTTTTTTCCAGAATAGATATATAAATAAGAATTCAATAAAAATTTTCTAGGATGCCTGCATATCCTCTGTATTCTGGTTTTATCTGACAGCAAGATTTTTTCTTTTATTTTAGTATTAAAGGCTGTCTTCTCTCTACTTAATTGAGGCTAGAATGTTTGCTACAGTCTGCATTTATATAGAACCATTCTCTGGCATTTTATCTAAAATAGATCTGTTTGTGGCAGGATGAATTCTTACAACAGCTTCAGCTTGCTCATCAACCTTGGATATTGCCGAGTGACACAGAAAGTGAAGGAGTGGAGGCTGACCAAGACAAATGTAAGTATATTTGTTAGGACCAAATAATATGTCAAAACCCCTCAAACTTTAAACTTCTTTTTTTCATGCCATGAAATCCCGTGAAGATATCATGGCTGCTCACAGGACCTTTCTGATAAGTGCCAATTACTCATTCGTTTGAGGGCTGAACTTTATAGAATTAATTTACATAAGCTATCTTACAGTCACTGAATATTGACAAAATGTTCACAGACCACAGCTTACTTAGCTAAGTGAAACAATTTGTACTGATATGTTAAAGTAGCTGTTCCAGACAAGTAGCATGAATTTGAAATAGCTAGTCCCTTTAGTAAATTTGTATTGACTGGCAAAAAAAAACGCACAAAAAAATCCCTGTAGCTCTGAAAACTGGAGCCTCCTTCCTCAGCTCTGTCACTCCATTATCTCTGTTTTGCCTGCATTCTTTTGAATTCCTCTGTATGAAGGAAAAAGAAAAAAAGTTCTTAATCATGCAAGTAATCCTTAATATCCTACAGTCCTTGAAGCAGTTGTCTAATAATAGCAAAGGACAGCAGGATCTTAATGTAAATGACAGAACAAGTAACAACAAGCAACACGCTATAAATTGTGGTACATTCAAACTGTAGCCTGTTGTATCTGCCTACAAGGTACCTGTAAATAATCTTGCTGAAAAATATTAAATGTTTTGCATTTTATGTTTGTGATCTGCAAGGGTGAATATGCAGACTATTTCCTAAAATATGTTAAGTGATATACGTGGGAAGAATGGATGTTTTAATCAGCATGTTTAGAAAACTTAATCCATTCCACTAAAACTAACACGCAGTGTTAAAATTAAAAAATAACCAACAATTTATTCACAGAATGGAACAGTTATGTAAAGGATTACGAATTAATAATACTAATGCCAGATAAACAGAGTAAATTTTTAAATTATTCTACATAAAAATATAAGTGTTTTCTATTCATATACCAGTTCCACAAATCCATACATAGCCCAGGGTTTGATTATGAAAATTCAGTTTACATAGTGAGGTACTAAATCACGTGTCAGTTCTTTAACCCTAGTGCAGCACTAAAATGAAGTTCTATGTGTCCAGCTGATTTTAGTCCAGAGTTCTGTGTGACTTGTGTCTGAACCTTTCACTGATCTCTGGGCTGAATCTCACCTTAGGTGGCCAAAGAGAGAGCCTGGTACTTACCCTATCTGTGGATGTGAATTTTCCTCTGTGTTTTCTGTAATAAATTTACACTCCACCAACATTGGTAGGACTGACTACACACACGTAGACTGGTGCTACCTATGTGATCAGGGAGACTGATGCTTTAGGGTGTATCCGATGCACAGCATGGTTCTGTTATAGCTGCTATACCTGAGTTGCACGAATGAGTGGAGTCTTCTGAGCATCCAAGGTCCTGTGCTGTGAGATTCTAACTAGATCTGGTAGATCACTGTCAGCGCCTAGTGTGACAGAGTGGTAAATTAGAGATAAAAGTGTAGGTCCTACCACCAGATCAATAAAAATAAATAGCAATTGTTTTTCCTGGATCTGGTGGCTGAAAATGGTGAAGGGAAAAAAGGTACCTGTAGGGTATAGTTTCCGTAGCAAAGAGGGGTTTGCAGCTGTAATATACTCCTTTGAGATTATCTGTAAATCTGTGTAGTAGTTAACTGCTGCACCTTGTATAATAGGCTGGAATTCTACTAATATAACTAAGGGAGTAGAACAAAAATATTTGATGAAAGCAATGCTTTCTGAATTTGAAATCTAATACTGATAAATGTTATTTAAAATAGCAGTAATGATGTTATTATCCCCATCTGAGTTGATATGCTAATGTCATTGTCAAGCAGACAACGCAGAAACACCACTGCTGACAAAGAGCAGTGGTACAATTCCCAGTTGTAATGGGGAGAGTTACTGAGGGGCTTGGCATACTTGCTGATGCCAGTGCTTGTAGGCAGAGCAGCTGGCAAGATTACTTCATTTTTCACCCTGAAGTTAATAAATCTGTGTGGATGTTGTGTGGGTGATTTAGTGTTGAGAGGGCCCAGGAGTTCATAATTTATGAGTCTGAGCAGAAGAGCTGCAAAATTAATCTTTACAATAGCAACACCTGTTCTTTGACTCAGCTTTTAATAAATTATATGTGGATAATATTTACCACATTCTTTGACTACTTTGAGATAATAGCAGCCAGGTGTAAAGCTAGTTTGTGGTAGTGGGAAAAATAACAATGCAAAAAGAGAAGCTATGTGAGTCATCTTGAGATTTTTAAAATTAATACCTTCTGGTTAGTGTTCTGCAAGAAAAAGAATGAAAAAATGTGGGGGCAACAGTTTCAAATGTAGTCAGATATAGGAGTTTAAAGAGGCTATTTTCAAAGCCAATGATACCTGAACAGAATTGGGTCGCTTTGGCATCTCAACATCTCCCAACAAACATCGTTAGCAAAACAGATATGACAGCACACATCTTGTTTTATGGAAATGAAATCTGGGTTCTCAATTCTTGTAAATCAGGCTTTTCCTTCTAAATCCTTCAGGCTCTCTGACAGCATTTTAAAAAAATTATCCTTATCAGCAAGATCCAAAAATAACTGGAAGTCAATAGTTTTTAAGGCATCATGTGAACTATGACAATATTTGAAATCAAAATAGTTACTCATATAAAAGATTATAAATGATTGCAGCATAAAAGGATTGTTAAGCAACGAAAGAAAAACATTTTAAGAAATGCCAATTATTTTATTTCTTTTAGCATACCCTTTCCTTCTTCCTCTTTATGTGCTTAATTATGTTTGTGGCCATATGTCAGAGAGAGAGAGATAGGTGCATAATTATTTCCTCTTGTAATGTATTTTGTTAGTCAGAAATAGGAACCAATGGATGCTTTTTTAAGAACCACTGTCATTTAGTAATTAAATCTCTTCTGCTTGCTACATGAGGTCTCCGGTGATACTCTGTACACACTGAGCAAGGAGTGAAAATGGCCAAGGCAATGTGATCCAAAATCACGGACTTGCTGTTCTTTTGTGATTTTAGTGTCACTGAAACACCTGTAGACATGGCCTCATGAATCTTCTTCCTCAGCTGTCATTCTTCAAGACAGTTGCCCTTTATTACTTGTAGTAGTTTGCTTGTGTGCTAATTTTCTGCAGAGAGTTTTCAGAGGATTCATAGAGATCATTCTGGAAAAAGTAGGGATCTGGAGGAAATGTTTACCATTTCCACAAAACTTCAGTTTGGTGAGAATTATTTGAGTTGGCACATTCAGTTTTCTTCTTTATGGGGTACTGATGTGAGAAAACAGAAGAGCTGCATCTGCAGCCACAAGAGGATTCTTAGCCAGGTTTTATGGGAAGACATTCAGCCTTTCAGAGGACTGAGAAGAGTCAGCTTGAATCTTCTCTGAGAACAGGTCCTACTAATACTGCTGGTTGGAAATTTCTAATGTATCACAGGTTTCCAAGAACCCTGAAAAGACAAAAGACGGTCTTTCGGTGTAATTTAACCTACTGTCTACAGTCCTGATGTGCAGTTACTTCCAAAAGCTTGTGTCTGGTTTCTTTTTTGGGTGCCTCGCTCAAGAATTAACACACACAGCAGATTTCTTTAAAGTCTCAAAGCTTCGGACACAGAGGTTCCCTACCTGCAGTCAGTCCATTTGACAGATATACATGACAGGTGAATAATGTAGACCCTAAGTGAGGTCGCTACTGGGTTAATCCATATTTAATGCATGTGTATATACATTCTTTTGTCCTAATCCACTTAGGGCATATCAGTTTCTATAGTCAATGGCACACTAAGGTGGTGTGGCTACTATCACTTCAACATGCCAGCAGGAGTACTAGGTGCTCATTTCTAGCTCAGATGGTCTGGGACAAGGTTTGAACCCTCACCCACTGACCTGTGGCAAGAAATTTAAATGTTATACCACTAATACATCTGCAAACTCTTTTCTAAGTTTGAAATGGAAGGGCTACTGCTGATAAATCAAAGCTGATTGTTGGAAAAAGTGGGATTTCCACCCCATTCATTTATGTACTGGTCTTGAAACTGCAAAGGCACTCCGCTGATGACTTCAACAGGTATTGATGAAAACCTTCATTTTTCTGTTCTGCACAGATGTCCACCTAGGAAAATGACCCAAAGAATGAAAGACATTTTTTTTGTAAACTCAAAAAATTCAAGCTCTGTTCCAGTAAAATTCCAAACCGTATAATATTTCTATGTAGGCAAAATTCTTCATGCTGAGCAAATTCACATGGCTAAGCAGTTTTTCTTCAAGATGAAAATAAGTGTCCCTAATATTCAGAAAGTTTCTCAATCAGAGTTAATAATAAGGAGGAGTTTACTGCTGGAATATGTTTTTGCTGTGAAAGTTTCCTTTTGCTAGAGCCAGGTACTATCTGGTATGAGTGAGAGTGACAGAATCAGGCTTAGAGCAGCAACTGTTGATTGCAACATTTACGACATTAGCACAAACACATTCTGTTTCTGTCAGTCAGATTCAGCTATTTGCATTTGTGTTCTGCTCTGATGGAGTATATAGAAGTGCTGGAAACAACTCTTTCAGTGCATAGGGGTTTAGGCCAGGGCCAGATTTGTTTTTTCTGAGGAGTAAGATAGTTATGAGGCATACTCAAATGTTTCAATCAGATGTCTGGGTAACAGGAACATAATATTTGTCGTTGGATTTTTTTCCCAGTGAACAGTAAATCTATGCTTTTTTGTCCCAAAAGTGAATCTGGGTTGAGCTGCTGGGACACTTTAATTCCAGATTCATGAATCTTCTGAATTGGTATCTTACTTTCATTTAATATCTCAAGAGTGGTGATACAAACTGCAGTACAAAAAGCCCCATCGCCCCATCCCACATACCCTTGCTTTTGTCTGCTTGGGATAGGAGTCTTTTTCTAAATTTCTTCAGTGTGCACTTACATATGTTGAAGAATATTATGTTATCTCTCCTCCTTCCTACCAGTGGCTAGATAGGTATTTTAGCATGAGACTGTTCTGTGTTCACTGCAGAAATGGGATACCAGTAAGGGTTGTGTTCCTGTAAACAGAATTTTTCCAGGCCTGTTGGATGGTCTTGGCTGGATATCTTGTAACACCCATGGCTGAAGCTGCACATTTCATTTAACTGCTTTCTGAGTCTGAAAATGAGATAAAACAATTTTCTAGCGTGGAATCCTGCTATTAAATCCATGGAAACCTGGATTAAATTATTTATAGATAATGAAACAAAAGTAGAGATTGACAATATTTCTATCAGAAGTTAGATGACTGTTGGCTAGTGAGGGGAGAGTTCAAATGAAGCTAGGGAAAGTTGGAACAAGACAGATGATTCCTTTTTTTTTGAATGGATGTGCTTAAATCTAAAGCTGCCATTATCTCCTTATGAGTTAAGGCCTTAACTCATGCCATTTTGTTTCTGCTGACTAATACTTGGTTTCATCATGGAAAAGTTTGCACTGAACGAAGTATTTGGGAGGAGGAGTGAATTTACCATTGCAGTGAGGAAAAAATTTCTCAAAATTTGTTTCAATGCAGAAAGCTGTTCCCAGTACAGCTTCCAAACCTAAGGATATATTTTTCTGCAACTTGCATTATTCTGGTAAACTTGCATTCCCAGAGACATTTAATGTAATAAAAAATGACACTATAATTTTAAAAATGGCATAAAGAATTATCAGAGCACACATCAGGTAAATTAAAAGCTGGCTTACTGAGGAATCAAAACCTAGAGCTTCTAATGGGAAGATGGAGATGAATGGGGCTCATTAGGGTCTGATATGTTTGGATAATTGGTGGGAAGGATGAGTTGAAGTTATTAAACGGTATGAATCCCCTGGTATAATGGCCACATTCCAGTAAAATGCACTTTATTATAACCAGATGAAATATATTTGAACCAAAGGAAATATATCTGGCACTGGAGAAATGTATCTGTCTCTGCTGCAGAATAATGAGGCTTTGTCCTGGAAAGCAGTGACCTAATGCATTTAGGATGATCAGTGTGAGTGCTGAGCGTAATGCTGTCACAAAGTAGGGTAGACCATTCCTTGACTGCTTAAAAAGTTAAGTAGTGAAGCAATTATTCTACAGCATATCAGTAAAAAACTGTGGTTTTGGTGTCATCAAGAAATGCCATTTAGAAAGATTAGAATTCTTTGAGATATTTCAGATGATGATTAAAAACAACTCAGGACTTGGGAAACCCTATTAGGAGCTTGCTTCACCTAAAAGCATTCAGTTACGAATCTCAGAGGACTACAGTATCTATAAGTAGATATTAAAATTAAAAAAAGGTTAAACTCATCAAACTGTGAAGAAGGAATTTAAATGCTTTGTCCTAGCAACTGGGAGCCTTAAGCATTGTAAGCAAAAGTCATTAACATGAGGTGATAGGGCTTTCTAAATGACAGATGATAGATAATCCAGTGGGAGGTTCTGTGGACTCTATACAGGTATATGGGAGGTCAAATTAGGTGATTGCAGCAGGATTTTTTGTCATAGTGTCTATGAATATAGTTATTTTCATAAAAAGCAGCCTGGATGTGCAATTTCAGTTGCTTCCCTGGACAGCACATATTAGGCCTTCATAAAGGTGTACATGATACAATGATCATGAGTCTACATTTAATGCTGCCTGGTTTCTTACAAACCCTTGAAAATGTGCATAACCGTGCATACATGTCAACACATTTTTTGTGATTTTTAAGTTAAGGTTTATTCTAACAATTTTAAACTGCAAAGGTCCCTCCAGTAGTTTTATTACCATAATTTAGTCCCTAGAATATGAAAGTCATTTACTTGAGAAGGCAGGGTACCCCTGGATAAAGTAGCGACTGTCCTTAAAGATCCACAAATAAGACAGTTTGGATTAATATTGATCATAACAAAGATATTAATAAAACACTCTTACACTATACTGTGGTCTACATAGGCATAGAAGTGTGTATATTTCAAAGCAAAAAGTATGCTCATGCTAATTTTATGTGACTGTCCAGTATTAAATATAGAAGTATATATGATAGCAGTGTTATAAATCTTTTTATTTTAAATTATCTTGGGGTTTTTTTTAATTAAAAAAACCAAACACGTTTGCAAGTGGAATTCTAAGTTTTCAGGAAAAAATATTGTCTGGCCTTAATTTTTGAATTCCACAGACTTCTATGCTTTGTAGAAAGCACTCTGGATAGAAACAGAGGTAAGCTCATCAGATAATTTTTATGCTCATCACTAAAAACCTGTACAAACCTTTATTAGAATTTTATTCCAAAATAAGAATATAAACATATACTGCTTTACATATATCGCAATAAATTTTCTCCAGTAAATAGGAGTATGGCAGGCTATATACATAGGTACAAGAACACCGATTTGAATCACAAAGTATTGTGTATGTACTGAAACACAGGTTGTGCTGTCAAAAGATCACATAATTAAAAATAATAAACTTTTAGTCAGCTCTTCTCTAAAAGAATTTCAGAGGATAAAACAAACTATAGCTTTTTACTGATCGCTAACAACCCACTAACAAGACTAGCCTTTATAGCAAAGAAATGTAACTTTTTAATGGGAATGCAGCCTAATTTGCTCCCTGTTGATGAAGGAACTTTAACTAAATCATTTGTTTAGGTTTTGATTATATCAGATTGATCAATCCCTTATTAGACTTTGCTCTTCCAAAATACTTGTGTTGAGTAAACGCAATGTAACCGTAGCTCTTTATGAAGACACACAGTGAACTGAGAATTGGTCTAATTGAAAAATCTCTGAGTAAAAAAGAATATTTTTGCTCAAATAATTCAGTCTTGTGTTGTTTTTCAGCCCTATGGCTGCCCAGCGTTTGTGCTGTGTGAATCAGGAGGAGCTACGGAGACTATCCAAGTCTGCCAGTGGTGAGCTGAAACTGCTTCAGCTGACCTTTCAACCAAAAAATGCTTGTGAAGCAATACACCCAGGGCTTTTTTGACCATAACCCTATGAAAATTCTGAGCTGCGAAGTCATCTTACGGAGCTGCATCTGTCCTTGGAGGGGTGTATTGATGAGCTGTTCAAATGAGGGGCTGCTGTCCAGACTTCCCAGTAGGAAGGAGCCAGCCACTTCATGTGTACTTCCCAGTACAGAGCATGGGAAAGAGCTAGGAACCAAATTATGCTGATGGGTTCATTCTTTTATGCCTTTCTTGATTCTTTCATTTGCCATGCTGGCCACGTGCTTTCACTATAGGCAAGAAAATCTTGCTGCAAACTTGTGTGTGCTTTTTTATTCCATTTAATTGTCCCAACTTTTTTCAAGAGCTCTCAAACCCAGTCATCTTTCACCTGTGCCTTTTGTAGTCATTTACAGCAGTGAAGATAGAGAACCAAGTAGTCCTGAATCACATGGACCATGTTCTACACCTACTTTTCGCTCAATTTTTATCAGTGAAAATGACCCCATGAAGTACAAGACCCAGGAAGCACCAAGCAGGGAGTACGTCCCTTTGCATTAAATAAGGCTTTGGAAGGCTTTTGTCTCCACTGCTGACTGATTGATTCAGCAGAGGGGACGGATTGCTGCAGAAACCCGAAAAAAATGTCAGAATTTTTAACAGTAATCCCAGGGTTCAAAAACGACCAGGAGGTGAAGGATCTATAAAAGGAATGTGTTTTCTTTCTTTGGCCCGCTATTCTCCAAGTGCTAAAAAAATTAACACTCATTATTATCCTAATGCTGCAAATGCATTTTACAAGGCCAACATTTATTCTAAGCCAAAACTGTAGAAATTCCTCCTTTATCATGAGTGAAGAATTTCAAATTCAAGTGGGAAAAGCTCTGTAATGAAAAAGGTTAAGATTTGTGACCTAATTACTGTGACTGTTCTTCACCCCATCAGATGTGAAGACTGGGAGAGAGGCTGGTTGATCCTTGATGTATGACTTCTGTCCATTTTGGTTGAATCTTGTTTGGCAATGTGTAGTGCCAGTGAGAGTGTTACAGCAGGGTCTGGACAACACTTATTTTCTCTGTATCTTACTTCTCTGGTCTGTGAAGCAGGGTGATAAAAAGTGATAACTGACAGCAAAGCCATGAGAAATCACCAGCTAATGTTTCTAAAATGTGTCATGAGTCTGGGTCCCAGTTCTAATGTCTGGGAATGTATTTCTTTCTGGTGTGACTTCACTGACTTTAACATGGCTGCTGTTTTCCAGTTATTCTTCCGAGTGTGTCAGTGGTGGCTTCCTGCTTGTATTAACCACTTTTAAATTATTGCCATTCCTTTTTACATTGGAGAAATCAGCCTGTCAGCGTATGACTCATCTCACCTACCTTTAGCTATAGAAAAGTGAGAGAATCTAGTCCAAGATATTAGTTTTCTGAAGTAAGGAGAGAAGCAAAGGGACTTCCGAAAGGTGTGTCTTACTGGGGGACTAAGACAGGTACAGTGAATCCCATCGCCCCTTCAGGGTGTCTGTCATCTCTTGCATCTCCATCTTGATGAATTTCTCTCTCATCTCAGATGAAAGTTGATTCAATCTTGTTAATATCATTCAAGAATTCCATAATAGATGTGGGGTACCAAAGAATATATTTTCTGGATGGTATCCCACTTCCTTCTGCAGCTAAGAAGACCACAGTCCCTGAAGTTTTTGTGGGTAACAGGCATGAGAAGAATTTGTAAATGAAACAAGCTTACCTATATTTGCTTTTCTTTCCCCCCTCCCCACCATTAAGACAAATTTGTTACTTAAAGATCAAACTGAAAATGCTTGAATCTCTGCTAAATGAAGTGCCTCCAAGGAAAACAGTTGTTAAACATTAGGCATAAATGATGAAAAAATACATATAAGGTTAATAAAGGGTAGAAACTGTTCCTAACGATTCCCAGGCTTTATTTCTTTTGTTTTCTCTTTTATGCAGAGCTTTTCACTGTATGTACCCTACTCTGCTGAATATCAGTACAGTATTGGGTATAAAATCCAGGCTTATCACCTGGCAAAGTGACACATAAAGATCTTGTTCCAATTGTACTTAATTGATTAGATGGAGATAATGGGAATAGTTTGTTCCTGCCAAGATTCTTTAATCTCCCAAAGAGGGGTTGCATACTTAGGTACTCAAAAGGAATGAATAAATGTGAAGCTGCTGTGCCTGATTTCCTTCAGTGTTTTAAAATGGCAAAGTGAAAGCTTCTAAGGTAACATAGAAACCTTTCTCCATTCAGCTGTGTAATTAAATGTGGTTGGAATGTTTCTTTCATTTTTATAACCCAGATTATCCACGATAGGTCCAGTTGCAGCATTGCATCTTTTACAAACACTGGGGAGGGGGCAGGTTGAGTTGCAATTGGCAACATTTGCAAAACAATTTTTTAATGTGCATATTTAAATAGTGTAAAAGCTGAATTTCCATTTTGCTTGGGGGAAGGTTTTCAACCTGAACACAATCGGAAAAGAAAACCATACTATCTCAGCCTATCTGGTTCATCACAGTTGCCTATTATGTTTGATGCTTTTTGCAGCACTGGTCTTTTTAATACTACTGAAAAAGAAGTAGCAGAAGAACCCTCCAAAACACTGAATAATCAGAACAAATAATATAACTAAAGTCTCTGTGATTTGCTCCTGAATATTTTAGATGTAAAAAAGAAGTGGGATTCATCAAAATACTGATAGATGTTGCGTATTTAGCCATGGATTCAGCATTATGGAAAGCTTTTACAAAATGCAAACATAATGAAGGATTAATTTTCCCTTTTATCCTATTTCTGTGTGCATTAAATTTTAGCCCTAATTTCTGTGTTTTTCTGTTTGATTTCACAGGTTTGTGAAATCAGTGGGATTGTTGAAGAACAATTTAATTAAAACAAAATAATGGTGATCAAAACTACACCTGAGAATTTACTTTAAGTTTATACATAGTAATTTTAAATAAAGTTATTTTTCTAGTATCAGCAGTACGTAAGTGGAACCGCTCTGATATGTGGATGCTGTAATACACTGAATCAGAGTACTTACTGTGGCACAGTGGCCTTAGGAAAGAAGGGTAACTGTCAGCTTTTAGTATGAAGTTACTATAAGGTTTTTTTTGTTGAGTTTATACCCCTGTTATTTTGGATTGACATTTGATAAACTATAAACTCTGCCTGACCAAAATAAACTTTACCTAGAGATTTTATGCATTTTAACTTGTCTAAGGTTTTCTACTCCTTATATTTTTGTAATCTTTACTCTTTTTTAGATTAATAAACACTAAAGTATTCGCCCACATCTGCCAATGTGTATGTCCCATTCAGGTCTCACAGAGAACTAGCTGTTCACTCATAGTCACCTGCAGAGAGAGGTCAGAAGGGGGAGTGAGTGAAAGAGATGTGTGTGGGTAGCAGAAACAGGTGTTGCCCCTGCCGCATAGTTTTGTATTGAGTTTGTCTACTTTGATCTTTTAAACAAATAAAGACTCTGTTAACCAGGGAACATATCAATAAGGAATGGAGCATGCATGCAAAAAAACAAAAAAATAAAGCACCTAAAGGAATTTCATATATAAGATAAAGCATTAGTTACCCATATGGATTACTGAAACAAATTTGTTGTTTAAAATAAGCTAACTGGTATGTGCTGTGTGCTTGGAACCTTAGAAGATGCTTTTGCACAGACATCAAATGAAGGGATGTGGTGGTTGTTGAATTTACTAATTTCATTTACCTGTTAATTCTGTCAAGTGTGTTTCCAGTTTCCTTTGTCTTCAATTATGTATGCTTGGTTCCTGTATCTTGGACATAATGTTATGATGAAATTGCTTGCATCTATTAAAAAATACAGTATGACAAACCATCTGTTTGTTTCAGAAATAAAAATGAATTGTCTGTCATGAATGCCTCATAGTGTGAGCTTCCTTTGCTATCTCACAAACATGCAGTGCTAAGTACTCAAAAAGTGTATGGCCTGAGTCATGAGCAAGTGAAATGGGAGGTAACACTGTGATCAACAAGTGCTTGGTGTATGGATTGCCATAGTGTAGGATTCCTGTATGTAAAATGTTTAGCATAATGGAACCCTACAGGGATAGTCCCTCAAAGTTCACTTCAGAAAAGGGCTTCATTAATTTGTCATCCATAAAGAAAAGCTGTTAGTTACACTGTGTGTTTTTGCAATACACTTGGATCCATTTGCATATAGGAGAGCATATTATCACTGATATGCTGTGTGTAGTCAGCTGTGCTCAGCAAAGCATTCTTGTGAAACTAATACCTCCTTTTCACAGGTTTTGTTCTTCCTTATTGCCCGCATTTCATATTTTACCTTGACGCTACTGAAAAATGTAAAGCAGGTTTGCCTTTTTTATTTCTTCCAGTTGCTTCACTGCACATCTGTTAAGCTCCTTTCTTTCTGCTTCATGCCATTCCCGGGTGAAATTATGACCAGATTTAATCCCTGCGAGAAACCTCATTGGCTTCAGTGGAACTAAGATTGCCCACAAGTTGAGAAAGAAATTAGAATTTGGCAGCATCTTAATTCTAGAAGTTCTCACGTGTCTAAGAATTTGAAGAAAGATTGGCTGGGTAGTGCAGAGAGATTTGGTCAGGGACATGTCTGGGTTTATATTTTGATTACATGTGAAGAAACACAAGGCAGGCTTTAATCAGGAAGGAAGTATATAAATCCTGCCCGTGGTCCTCAGAGGGCAAAAACTTTTCAGTTCTAGATATAGTGAGTACCATCAAGGCTCATTAGAATGATTAATAGTTTAGAAACTGTAAAAGGTATGCAACTGTCTTGAAAGGTGATAGGATGGCTAGACTCTTGAGCACTTCCAGTTGTAAAAGCTGTGAAGTCTTGGGCTCTTGAGATCTGGCTGTTCTTGGGACTTGCCAGAACAATGATATTTTTCTGGGATGCTTTCTAAGCTGAAGGGTTGAGGATAAAAAAAATGGAAAATATTACTTTATTTTCACAGTAAAATGTACAGAAAATTGCATGTTTTTTTTGTTTGTTTCTTTGTTTTAGTTCTCATGATTTTGACATGATGTCATGATTTTTTAACACTTGTGTTTGGCACTACTCCCTCTAAAGCATATGGCAAGCAGCCATGGCTGATCCTAACACACAGCCCAGCAACCATTGCTGGCATTGTAGTGGAGAAGCAGCCACCTGGTACCCTGACTGCCAAGAAGCTGGCAATGAAGCATAAAAAGCCAGGAGAACTCCAAGGAGGAGCTGGGATGCACCTAATTGGCAACAAGCAGCTGGACTTAGGGGGCTGGGGAGTGCAAACAGCTGTTGGGAAGGCTATGCAGAAGGTACGTGTGATAAACTTGGTCTCACCTTTGAGCTGCAGGAAGCTTTACTTGTTTTCTGTTTGACCTTTTTGGCTTCAGGAAGCAGTTTCCATTTATCTGTTGCTTACAGAATAAACACTGCCTCTGCAGTGCTTAATGGAATTGGGAGTCAGCTGGGCAAGTTCTTCTTCTTGCTGCTGCTGTAGTTGATTTGGCAAGAGCATTGAGGTGGGGATTTTGTTTTGGTTTGGACTCTGCACCAGGCACTTCAAAGTCATCACAAAAAGTTCAGTGTAAGCGATGTAGAAATGTTTTCTCTCCAGTTGCATGGAGCAGAGCAGGTTTAGTGCTTTTCAGGAAGATACTTCATGAGTCCTTGCTGATGCAGTTTGGTTACAGCTTTTTGACGAAAAAAGAGCCACGATGAACAGATAATTTTTTCCTAGCCATATGTTTACACCTCAGTTTTTAGAAGCATTCCCTAATGCAATGAGGTAGGGGCACGGTAGTCTCGACAATGCTTTTTAATGAAAAATAATACAAATGTGTCTCTATAAAATTGCATGTAGCTTGTTGAATAAACAGCTTGCCTTCTAAAGCCAGTTTATAGTAAAATGGCTTTTATGGTTGTATGAGTTTTGGCTGCTTTCTCTTAAGACCTTTACTCCCTTGATGCTGTATCTGAATAATTTTAAAAGCGACATAAGAGTATCTCTATTCATTCCAATGATACAACAGTGTTAATAGGGTCCCTCTGTACTGCTCTTATCAAGTAACTTGATGGTTTGGCGGATTTGAAAGCGTGACTTTTTGCCACCCCATCGGCTAGCTCTGGCATTTGTAGGTGTGGCTGAGGTAGAAATGGGGAAGAAATTTTGTTTGCAGAAGTTAATAAAATGAAATTATTTCTTTTGAAATATAATCTAGTGGGAGATTTCTCTGAGCAGATCCTTATCTTGAAAATTTAAGCAATAATTTAAATGCAGTTACGTAACAACCAGCTGTACTGTGCACATGCAGTATTAACAAAAGCTTCTGGTCCTGTGGGAGTATGCTTCCGAAAAATATGGCTTTATTCACAGTTCAAGTCTCTTTCTCCTGAGTCAGTAATTACCAGAGAGGGAAGGAGACTTGTTTCCTGCTCCCTGGAGTATCGCTTCAGGTATGTCTACTTTTCACTAACAGAGGTAACTAGGTATGTGCGGGGGAAATTCTATATTGCAACAACTAAGCTCTTAGAGATATATGAACTAAATGAAAGTCAACTCACATACATGCATGTGACACTTTTTTCATTGTTCTGGCTATATGAGGTCACACTTTATATCTAATCCAATGAGCTATTAATGTAAATTGCAGAAAAGCTCCCCTGGGATAGATTACAGCAACCTGGACTTCTCTGCAGCAGATATGCTAACCATGAAGTTACCATGCGTTCAGCAGCTTTCTATGGCTGGTTCCAGGCAGCTTCCCAACAAAAAAGATGCACAAAAACCCATGTTCAGAGGCAAATGTGTCTTCCTGTGCTCGTGGCCTTTGTTTTTGGTCCTGGCTTCTACTTCCTTTGGATTAGGCAGCTGCTAGTTAGGCAATGCAATTACCTAGTTTTGTAGATGTTCTTGCCATTTACAATTTTAACTAAAATTGCAAAAGCTTGGCGTACTGGTAAAGTTCAAATGGACCACTGGTTTGATAACATTAGCTTACTTAGCATATTGCTGAAATATTAGTCAAATTAGTTTTAATTATTTTTAATTACCAACTTGCTAGTCTAAAGAAGACACATCTTTATAAGTTAGAATTCGGACTTTGGTTGCAGTTTTCTTTCCTGACAGGTTGTGTAACTACATACATAACTTCTACTACATACCTAAAGCATAGCCAAACACAATCTAGTTTGATAACTTTCCTCCCCTCTTCCCCCTCCCCCCTGCTTTGGATACTACAGTCAGATACTCTTTTCTATGGATTGTCTTCTTAAGAGAAAGTGCAACATTATTTTTATATGTACTTTCAATAGAAGCTTCCTCTACGATAGCTGTAAATCTATCAAGGTACATTTTAAAGTGAAAACACTGTACTGGAACTTCAAGTCTAATGGTGTTTTCACTTAAAAAATGTAGTAAAAATGTATAAATTTGGCTTTATCACGAGCTGGAATTTAATCACTGAAGCTCCATACACACCTCTGTAGTTGGAAGATAGCAGAGCTTTAGAGTTTAATGTTATCCCAGCTGCTGTTCCAGATGTTCTATTGTATAATTCGACACATGCTCCAACTAGTGTAGTTCCGCACCAACATGCGGAAAAACTTTTACACAGTGAGGGTGACAGAGCCCTGGGACAGGCTGCCCAGGGAGGTGGTGGAGTCTCCATCTCTGGAGATATTCAAGACCCGCCTGGACGCCTATCTGAGTGATATGTCCTAGGGAGCTGCTTTGGCAGGGGGGTTGGACCTGATGATCTCTCAAGGTCCCTTCCAACCCCTACAATTCTATGATTCTATGATTCTATGATCTTCATTGTATGAATAGTACCTGTATTATATTTGAGTGTCACATTATTTCTCTTGTAATTATCAGCCAATCCTGGGGAATGCTTCTGGTTCTGAAACACTTAGGTAGAATCACTGAACCAGTGTCTTCTGTAGATTCATGGACCTTCTCTTGAGAGCTTAGTGATGGAATATTGTTCTAAGTCATGCCACAGAAGGAACTTCCTTTTTGACCACCAAAACCAGCTATAACACAGCTTTACAGAGACACCATGGGAGATCAAATATGAGTAGTTCCTCTTGGGATTTACTTGAATGCTGAGCTGCTGATTCTCATCAGGGACCTCCTCTCCCAGAACTGTGCACATGTGTTTGCCTACGGAAGGAGTGTAATAGGAAATGGGGCTGGGAAGGGCCTCCAGATATCATTTAGTTGCTAACCCTGAGGCAGCATGACAGCAGCTAAACCATTTCTGACAGATGCTTGTCTAAGCTGTTCTGAGACTGTCTGGAGATGGAGAATCCCTCTCCTTATCTTTCAAAAATTGTATGCCCAAGTGCTTGTACTTTGCTTGACAGTGCTTTCTCAGAAACAGATATTTTCTCCTTGAATACATTCTTCAGATACTAATTTCAACATCCTGTAAATGGAATTCATATGCCACCCAAAATAACATCCTGTAAAACATCTTGAATTTTTGCAATGGTTTAAACATAGCCAGAATTTCAGCCCAGAGTTGCAGACAATTACTGAAGAGCCATTGTTACAGCCCATGAGACATGTCAGACATTGACAGCAAAGATTTGTGCTCCACAGGGTGCACGTGTTGCTGCTCTGAGAAGCCCTGCTTTTGCACTGGAAATCACATGTGATGAAACAGCAAAGGGTCATTCAAACCTCCATGCCTCAGTCATTGTAGCTGTCTCCAAAAAGCGCATGAGGAATTCATGAGTGCATTTCAAAAACTTGCCAAAATACTCCCTGGGGCCTGATAAGTACCGTAATTCAAAATCTCTCTGTAAGTGCCTCCAGAAATCATTCTCTTCCTATTGATGTGTGTAATCCAACACCTACACACTCACAACTCCAGGTTTAATAAAGTGTGGGGCCCTTTGGCTGAGATTCCAAAGCAACTTACACTTCCTATCCCCCCAGGTGATGCTACATTTCTGTGTCCAGAACACATTATCTATTATTGGCTTTTCATCTGGTCACAGATCTTACAGAATTTAAAATATTTTCCTATGAGGATGTGTTGAAAACAGCTGATGGGCTTGCCTGGGGTACTGTGATGCAAAGGCCCTCTGCGAGAGACCTCATCCATAATTCTGTGTCTGTTCTATATAAAGACAATAAGCTATTTAAAAAAACAGAGCTAAAGCTCTTCAGGTAAAAACATAGCCAAAACTCCAGATAGAATGTGTGCTCACTATTTCCCTTTAAAGGCAAGTAATTCGCAGTATGACAAATTAAATGCTATCATCTGTCACTTGTTCTCTATGCTAAATATTTGTAGAGAATAATGGCATGTTCAAAGGCTAGAACACGGATTTTTCAGCTTTCAGGCATGTCAGAAGAAGCTTAACTCATTTCAGAAAAGTAAATGTTGTACCATGCAGATTTTAAAATTGTAAGAGAATGAATTCAGGAATGTGGACATTTTTTTAGTTTTGTACCCAGATGAACTCTCTGTGATCAGAATGTTTCATTTGGGGCATGATCTAACTCAATGTAAAAAATATACAGTATCTCCTTTTCTGACCCATTACACTGGAACCACATTCAAGTAGATAAGATACACTTCAACAACCCTTCCTAATACTTTTCATATCAATTCTGTCTCCACTAGTGATTCAGAAATCTGAAAACCTTGAAAAGTGTCATTCAAAGCGGTCCCTATCTCTGAAGAGAGATGCAATGAGAGATCACCTAAGGAATAAGCTCTACTGAGAATGTAGGATACTGACATGGATTTTTGCTTGACTTCAACCTCTGATGTTCATATGGTATTATGCTTTTGCCTAAACTGCTTACCTGACCCATGATACTTTTCAACTCTATGGTTAGTCTAAAGTGCTATCACAGAATCACAAAGTTGGAAGAGACCTTTGAAGATCATCAAGTCCAACCATTCCCATCCTATGCTAAACCATATCCCTAAGTACCTCATCAACCCTTTTAGCTATACATTGGTATGTTATAATAAAGGCACTGAGATAAAGTGTTATCCTGTACCTTATGATACAGAGGAAACATTACTTTTAACCTTTGTGTATGTGATATTCACTTCTGTGACACAGCTTTTGCTACATCCATTAGAATGGTCTTGTGTTATTGACAGAGTTAATAAATTCTGTGTTCAGAAAGCCAGCTCCTTCTGATCTGTGAAAAGCGTCATATCCAAATTGTCCTGCTGTCTTTTTAAGATGAGGTATTCTCTTCTTTGGTGGGCAAACTTGTCCTAGCAGAGACAAACCTCCCAGCAGCTCCGTCCTCTTGGTGCACTGAAGGACCATTCATGTCCTTGCTGCTGTTTCTAGCAGATTCTGCACTGTACAGTGAAGTTCCAGTTCTTGCAGTCCTTATGTTTTATGAGCTTGGAAGTAATCCAGTTTTATTCTTGGACATTTATTAAATACCATCTGAAAGTTTTAATCATTCCTTCTAAAATATTTCTTTTGGGAATTGGAGAACTTTGACATAGATTAATTACAAGGCTACAATTTTTCCAGTAGAAGTATCTGTTCTCCTTCCCACTGCCTCCATCCTAAATACTGTTTGAAATACTTTATTGAGCTGGCTACTCTAATACAATTATAGCAATTTTTTGAGTGTTTCTAGGAAGCAATGCTAGCTAACCCCCCCTAGTAATTGTAAATTACTGTTGGCATGGCATTTTGAGGAGAGTTAGGGTAGTAACTGACTTAGACTTGAAACTTAAGTTGTCTCAATTTACAAAAGATTCTTAGGGGCAAGTGACATCTTTAGGTTGTCCCTCTGCCCACCTCCACCCCCCCAACTCTTTTAATATATTGCTTACTGATGTGGAACACAGCTGTTTGTGTTTTCAGCACAAGGAACAAGCCTGCATGGATTTATGTTTCACTGGTACCTTGGCAAGGGAAGAAATACTCCTCTCCACTCCCCAGGGTATTTCTTTCCAATGGGAAGCTGAGATCTTTCTTTCCAATGTTAAATTTTGGTCTGAATGAAGCTAGGACAGACTGTTTATAGGAATGTTTAAGATATTTCATTTGGTTTAAGATTTGAACTGTTGTACCATTATTGCAGTTGAGTAATGTCATAGAACCACAGGCTGGTTTGGGTTGGAAGAGACCTTCAATGGGCAATGCCCCTTCCATGGGCAAAGACACCCCCCGCTAGATCGGATTGCCCAAAGCCCCATCCAACCTGGTCTTGAACACTGCCAGGGAGGAGACAGCCACAGCTTCTCTGGGCAGCCTGTGCCAGGGCCTCACCCCCCTCAAAGGGAAGAGTCTAATCTAATCTCAGTTTACCCTCTTTTAGTTTAAACCCATTACCCCATGTCCTATTGCTACATTCTCTGATAAGCAGTTGCTCTCTAGCTTTCCTGTCGGCCTCTCAAGGTACTGAAAGGCTGCTATAAGGTCTTCCTGGAGCCTTTTCTTGTACATGCTGGACAAGCACAACTCTCTCAGCCTGTCTTTGTGGGAGAGGTGCTCCAGCCCTCTGGTCATCTTTGTGGTTCTCCTCTGTACTTTCTGCAAGAGGTCCATGTCTGTTTTGTACTAAAGGTTCCAGAGCTGGATGCAGGACTCCAGGTGGGTCTTACAGGAGTCAATCAGTCTGCTGGTCACACTAGTTTTGATGTAATGGTCTCAATCCAATTTTGTCAAGCCTGTAGTTGTGCTTGGGATTCCCCTGACCCATGTGCAGGACCTTGCACTTGGCCGTGTTGAACTTCATGAGGTTTGCATGGGCCCACCTCTAAAGCCTGCCAAGGTTTGTCTGGATAGCATCCCTTCCCTTCAGTGTGTCCACTGTACCACACTGCTTGGTGTCATCAGTAAACTTGCTGAGGATGCACTCACTGCATATAATAATATGTTCTTATTTTCACTATTTATTCACAGTGAAGGATTAGATATTAGGAAAAAAGTCTTCACTATGAGGAAGGTGAGGCACTGGAACAGGTTACCTATAGAAACTGTGGATGCTGCATCCAGATTTTTTCCAGGAAATCTTTGGCTTGACCTCTTAAATTTTATTTTTTTTTTAAAACAATATGATAAACCCATTACATTCTTTAATTTTATTTATGGTGTTGTATTTCTTCAATTATACTAAAAGCATTTCAAGAAATGTGAGATTTTTAGGAAAAAAAATTCTGCTGGGTAGGATTATCCTTATACTTGCAACTGTAAGTTTTATCTTGCCATGTATGTCTGCCTGCCTGCCTGTCTGTCTGCCTGTCTTTCTGTCTGTCTATCTATCTACCTATCTATGTCTTAAGCTTTTTAAGATTGAAGGAATGAGCCACCTGAGAAACAACTTCATCTTTTAGTACCCTGGGTGCCGTAGCATCTTTGAGTTTTAATACTATGTTGCTGTTACATTCTTTGTAAAAGCAAAATTTTTCTATATTAAACAAATTCATAAGATCAGCCAAAAAAACACCCTCATTTCTCCATTTAGTATGCCAACAATTGGTCTACATTTTAATTTCAGACCCTATGATGTCATATGAATACTACAGTGTTTTGGTTTATGGTCTCCATTCTTTTTCACTGTTGGAGAAGTTTGATTGTAGTTCACTTGTCAAATTTAGTTTTCTCTGTAGCAAATGACCATTTAACACTCTCACAGGCTGGTGTGAATTTTTACACACTGTTCTTCTTCATTCTTCAATGAAAAATGAGTTGATTTGGCTTACATGTTAGATTCTGTTAGTTCATAGGTCTCAGAGGGAAATCACATGCTACCAAATAAGAGGAATTTTCTGGGCTTTTCTTGTTCGCATCATTTGTTTGGGGTGGTTTTTTGTTAGTTGAGTGAGTGAATGGCATGGCAGTTAGCCACACAGAATATGTAGCTGAGTGTGAGCTAACATTATGACAATGTCTAAGTGTTTAATAGTTTTTCACAGGTTCAGGGTGTCTTTATGTATAGGCAACTGTCAGTATTTGCCAAGTGTACAAGACTGAAGGGCAGTGAAATTTGTCCTGAGCATCACAAAAATCATGCTCCTTCCCTTCCTTCCCTTCCTTCCTTTCCTTCCTTTCCTTCCCTTCCTTCCCTTCCTTCCCTTCCTTCCCTTCCTTCCTTTCCTTCCTTTCCTTCCCTTCCCTCCCTTCCTTCCCTTTCTTCCCTTCCTTCCCTTCCTTCCCTTCCTTCCCTTCCTTCCTTCCTTCCTCCCTCCCACCCTCCCTCCCTCCCTCTTAAGGTTTGTGTGCTTTGGGAAGTTTGTACGTGGGTGTTTCTGTACATCTGTATGGGCTGTATATGGATATTTCTATGGTCATGCAGGACTGGTGTCCCAGGAGGGTGCCCTGCTACTGTCCCAGAATGAATGGTCCTGTCTCGGGTTTGAGAACAGTCTTAAATCCCCAAGTGAACAGTGGTGTTTTGATCCTTAAACTGATGCAATTTAGTATTCCTTATGCTCCTGCCAAACAACTTTCTAGTTCTGTGAGAAGGCATTTAAAAATGCTTTCTGAAAACCATCTATTTGATGCTGATGTGATGAAATGCTGCAGAAAGTGCTTCCCCCAGTCCCACAGTCTGACTTATAGACAATATTTACTGCAATCCAGTTTTGACCTGCAGAGCTTTCATCTGCCCTTTGCTTTGTGCCTTCTGTACAAAGAGGTACCAATTTTCTCTTTCGTGAGGAACGGTTGTTCACATGGTGAGAGATCCTGTAACTTTATGGAATGAGGAAACCCTTTTGTTGCTGGAAGTGGAACAGAATATTTATGTCACAGACAGGAGGAACACTGACTGATATATTATAGCAGATTCTAAATTTATTACGTGCTTACAACTGTTGCATTCTGAAGCCTTCTTTTTTGATAAGATTTTTATAAGATTTCACCAGAGAAATATTTGGAAATTGGTACTTTTCTTATTGCTTGTATTGCCTTGAAGTTGAATATGTTGATTTAATAAAATATTTCCTTTCTTTACATGTTGTTAAGAAGTTTTCTGCTCTGTAGAGTCATTTTCAATGACTGGTATACTGATGTATTTCAGAGGAATGAGATTTAGGTAGAGCTAACATACAGGACTGTAGAAACATGTAGAATAAGTAGATAGAGTGGTCAATCTACCACTGTACTACTTAATATTGTGTGTGTGTGAGAGAGAGAGAGAGAGGGTTGGGAAATTAGTTTTTGAGCTGTAGCCTGGTGCAAAATCAAAAAAAGCAGCCGCCTTTGGTCCTTCTGGAAAGTGATTGTGTACTTTCAGTGATGACAGCCAGCATCATTCTTTGATTTATAGCAGCACAACTTTCGTTTAATATTGACCATATGGCAATTTTCACCACCTACATTGTTCGGGACCTATGTCAGGAGCACACAAAGCAGTGAACCTTATTCCCAGGCAATTTGACTAAGACAGAGGATGCTGCATTGTGGCGTATTGATTGATGGCACAAAGCAGTGATAATTAGATCGCTCTGAATCCTTTGTAAGTGGGCTGTGGGCTTTTGAACTTTATTGCATTATTTTGACGCTATCGAATTATCAAAGGTGCTGCCTTGTTTTCAAACTGCGTGGTTGAAATGCATGATGACGAAAAGGTGTCATAAACCAAGTTTATGTAATGTAACCTACAGTCTTGTTTTAACTTCTATTAATAGATAGTTTTACTTTATGCAGGAAATAAGGAGGAAGTATTATGAGGGGGAATCCTTGATGCTACAGCTCACATCTTCAGATGAGATCATCCCAGATCTTTTGCAATGGAAATTTTCCTCCTATCCTAGCAATTTCTTTTTATTTTTGCAGTTCTAATTGCTGCTTCACATACTGGAACAAGACTGAAGGTAGGAACACTTAAGCTGACTTTGTACAGGAAATATTCTTTATTGTTATTCATGGAAATACCCATTGTTTGAATTCTTGGAGGTCAGTGACTTGTCTGACATGCAGGACTGTAGGAGGGTGTTGTGGTACAGGAGAAGGGAGCTCAGTTTGGTATGTCACTGTATCCATGTCATTTATAAACTGGTTCTGTGTGGGAGGTTGAAAAAGGAAGCTCTTTGTTCCTTCTAGTGACAGTGCCACTAGACATGCCAGACATCTGCTCTGCATATTTGTCCCCATTTGGCAGGTCTTTTGCCAAAGGTGTGTGTAGAGATCTGACCTTCAGTTGGCTGACTCGGGATGATTTATTGAATACATTGTGAACTAGACTTGACAGTTTAACTGAGGCTGGATAGCATCTAGTTCTGCAGTTTTCGCCACCTTATGGGCAGTACATGCATCCTTGGAGCATTCAGGCCTGTTCTGTTCATACTGGGTCTACACCAGTTAATGGTGTGAAACTACCCCTTTCCTTATGAAAGGGTTTTGTGGTTTTGCATGATAGACTTTGGTGGGTATCTGGCCTCCAGCTTGGGTCAAACCACCACAAAGGGCTAATGTTTCTCTGGCTGTATGGTGACCTGAAAACAAACCACTGGCTTTTGACAACTGCCTTCAGTCAGATAGGTTCCTGGATCTACTGATATTTGAATTTGGACTAGCTTCAGGTTTCCATAAACCTCTGTCCCATCTTGGATCCAGGATACAGATTTCTGTTTGCGCTATAGGCATATAGCAGTGGGGTGGGAGGGTGGGGAAAGAGGGGTGTCAGGGGCAAATACTGATCCAGTATTAACAGACGGTGCATATAAATGATAAAACCACATGTGGAAAAAATGTTTGGTACACATTCTCTATGACTACAATGTCTCATCTGTGTCCAACTCCTTTTGTAATCAATTATGAACCTCAGTTGACTTTACTAGGAGTTCTGTCAGGTGGTTTTTGATCCCATAATTGCTTCTATAATGGAAAATGGAATTAGTTGATAAGAGACTAGAGAGAGCTCAAAACACGTTTACTGTATCTGTGGTGAGAATGAATAGCTGCAATGATAGAGTTGGAGAAAAAATAAGTTCTAGGAAGGACAAGAGCAATAATTTTTCTAGTCAAGGAGAAAGAAAATAAACTAACCTGATAGAAGAAAATTATTACATTCAACTCCTCTTGCCTCAAGAATGCTAATAAAGATTGACTGAACAGCACAGGTGTTGGTGGTCTGGCCTTTTCAGACATTCAATTATTTGCAGGTCCTGCACATCAAGCTTCCTATTAATGCATGCACAAGGGTTGGTATTTGGGATTAGGCACAAGGGGCTGGCGTTTGGGATTAAGTAAGTAGTCTTTATGATGGGTCTTGTCAAACCTTACTGAATGGCCCTACAGGATGTCACAGACGGAATACACTTGTGAGTGCTCAGCAGTAGGTTGTGTGAGCAACACCTCCCTGGCCTACTGCTCCATATGTCCTTGCCCATCCAGAACTTTTACATGTCTAACTTCTAACTTCCACAAATTAATCGGTTTGTAGGTGCTGATGCTTCTTCTTCATTTTTTTTAACACAGTGAAGAACTTCCTTTAGACACCCCATTGTTTTTGTATTCATTTCACCCACATCAAATCACAATGAGTTGCTCAAATTACTATCTGTAATTGTAAAAATGCAGTAAATTTATAAGGCTGAAGCACTTTCATTAAAAGTACCTCAGTATCCTTAGACTCCTAAATATATGAATTGTAAATGTGTAATGTTTAAAATCTTACTCATGTTTTGTTTCATAGTAATGTATGTGATACAGAGTTTTAAGGAGTTCTGCCAACATTTTTGGGAGGCTGGATTTGAGGTGCATTTTTTGTGTCTCTACATAAAAAGAAAAGAACCACATTTGGTAGAAGTCAGTGTAGCTACAACAGGTTTGTGACTGGCAAGCCCTTAATTTGTATATGTTTCCCAGTCTTTGTCATGAAGGTTAAAATGTTGTTGCTGGTGAATAATGATGATAATACAATGTTTCCTTAGCAGAATTCACATGGGAATTCATTGTCCTTAACTAACACATGCCTTTCCAGACAAGCAATAATTTATTTATGGAAACAGAATGTTAAGTTCTAGCCACATAGGCAAAATATGCCTATATAAATGTAACATATATTTACTTCCTCTATGTTGAAAATCAATGTTTACTGGCTGCAGAAACATAAAATACTGTGATGAAAATGAACACATAAAGGAACTTGGCTTTTATTTCTAGTTCTTTGCAATCATCTATCCTTTACGATCAGGTATGGCTACCTTTTACTGCCTTTGATGAGAGCAAAAAGGGAACTTGACTGATTAGAGTAATACTGTTCTTAGACTGATGAGAAACTTAAAGCTACAGGCTGTAGACCAATACCACTAAAAATGTAAGAGCTTTAATGTTCATTTTCCAGCAGCGGGACTTCACACCTTTTGCTTTCAGATTTCATTAGTGATCTGGGACTAATTAAAAAAGGAAAGGCTTCTCTTAGATATCAAGGGAGCTGATTACAATGTCACATAACAGAAGGGAGAAGAGACTAGTCCTGGTTTTGGTGGGGATAGAGTTAATGTTCTCTCTAGTAGCTGGTGTAGTGCTGTGGTTTTGATTTGGGATGAGAATCATGTCCATAACACTAATGGTTTTAGTTGTTGCCAAGAAGTCAAGGACTTTCCAGCGTAATTATACGAGAAGACAAAAGGAAGTCACTTGCCTGAATGATTTCTTTTCTATGTAAAGCATTATGATACCATCTATTGCCATGCCCTTAGGTGTGGATCTTCTTCCATTCCTGTGGTCTGTAATTCTACATGCAAGATTTTGAATTTTTTCATCTATTAGTCCTCATTAGATTGCCAAATATTTATTGATGTTCCTGTCCAAGGACATACTTTCTTTGCTCATGCCTATAGTCAGATGGAAGTCAATGAGCGTTTAGAACTTGGTGTGATAAACTGTCTAGGCCCTCTGTCAACAGATACATTGAAAACACATTTTTCTTCTATATAAAAGCCCTAAGTGCACTGCATCCCTTGTGGGAAATGTTTTGAAGTAGTCCTTCAGGAGCTGTAAACTCATTTCCCAGAATTATTCTTAAAAATAGTCATATATATTGCATGTCTAAGAGGTGTCTTGCTTCACAGAAAGTCCTCAGATTGACCCTTTTGCTTATTCTCCACCTGTATTGATATTCCTTCCCTACAAATGTGCTGCTTCACAACTTTGCCAGATGACCGTGCTGAGCAGTTCTGCTTTACAGGACTTCCACTGGTGCCCATGGGACTGCAGTCCCATGTCCAAGGACCTTAAGTGGCACTGTTGACTGTGGTCTTGAGAAGAACAGAGCTAGAAATCAAGGAAAATATTACAATCTACTTAGTCTGTTCTCTGGAACTGAGTGCAGTTAGTGTAGCATCCCTGCACACGGAGCGGGGATTGGTACCACATGAACCAAATGTAGGCTGGACACAGTTTAGGCCACAGTCATTCTGTAGGACTTTACTGCTATTACAAGAATCAAATGTGACTTCTATTCACAGTCATTTATTTTGAGAGTAAAATGTTCTTACACCAATACTGACTGGAGGACTGCTGCCTCTTGCTCCCTCATGATAGGTTTGCCATTGCTGGTGTGTACTTTCTCCCAGATTTGTTGGCAAAGCTTTTTGTAGTGGTTATGATGTGAATGGAAGAACTGGAATGGAGAAGAAGAAACAGCAAACAAAAAATGTGTGAGTTTTTTTTTTTTTTTCCACAGAGATCTGATTCATGGTGTGATTCCAGAAATACCCATGCTAGTACAGTGTGAGTATTGAAGGATATATCCAAGCTCCACACAGAATGCTCAGATGTTGAGCTTAATAGTAATGCTTCTTCCACAGCAAAGGAGCAAACTGAAGGGATAACAAATTGTAACATGAAGATAAGAATAAGTACTCATCTTGGGATCCTCCCCAGACTGGTTTGACTTTGGTTTACCAGTAGCACTTGTACGTGAATGTGCTGCAAAATTGCCACGAAAGGATACTGAGTTATCTTATATCAAGCTGGCTATTAATCAAGAACATCCAGAGAAAATAGGTCATGATCTGATAAGATTGCTTTTTGTCAGGGGTCCAGTATTAACCTTGTTTACCCCTGATGGATGTGTTCCTTTGTTTTCATGTGTATATGCTGATTGATTTTCAAACTGCAAAAGAGTAGAGCTCAGAATAAAGGATGTTAGATACACAAGAGCAATAGTCATGTCTTGTCATCAGCATGTTTGAAGAACGGGTCTTAATTAAATTTCACTTCTGCTTTTTCTTAGTAGCTGAGAATGTAAATGCATTTAGAGATATGGCCTGTTCTATGACATGACTTTTTTATTCTTGACGAGTACAGCACCCTGTACACTGCTCTGATTTTAATCATTCAGGCCCTGCTGAAATCTGGTTTTAGTAGATCTGATAGGTATCCTTTGTGTTATCTCCCATCTATTTATATTTATATTTATATTTGGGTTTATATTAGAAAAGCTTTGGCTTTGGATACCTACTAGTAAAAGTAGAATCAAATGAAATACAGTATGTCGTATAGCTCCAGTAATAATTAAGGTTGAAGATCAGCTGGATAGACAGTTGTAATTCATAGTAGCCTCATCCACTGGCATCTTTATAAATTGGGAAAAAAAATAGCTTTTGGATTTGTGCATTGCTAAAAAGCCTATAAAAATTACTGTCAATTTAAAAAACTATTTAAAATTTCTGAATTTAAATTAATGTTTTCCATGATAAGAGTAATGATACTTCAAAAACCTTTATCTTCATATCTTACTCCAGTGCTGAATTAAATTCCATTAGGATTAATGATTAGATTTTAATCTTGTTTTGTATACATTTCGAAAATGTTGACAGGTCAACTCAGCTGATACCATATGTGCTGTTGGCTCAGCTGGTGCTATCTTCTTCCAAAAGGATAACCACTAGATGAGTGCCATGAGATTTTAAGAATGCAGAATAGTTCCTGGTCTTAGCCTGCCTCATTTTAACGTGACCCGCTTAATGGACAAGGGGAAGGCTGTGGATATGGTCTACCTGGACTTCTGTAAAGCCTTTTACATGCTTTCTCATAGCACTCTGACTGAGAAACCGGCTGCCACTGGCCTTGACAGGTGGACCCTCAGCTGGGTTAAAAACTGGCTGGATGGACGGGCCCAAAGGGTGGTGGTGAACGGAACCAAATCCAGCTGGAGGCCGGTCACGAGTGGCGTCCGCCAGGGCTCAGTCCTGGGTCCAGTCTTATTCAACATCTTTATCAATGACCTTGATGAAGGGATTGAATGCTCCCTCAGTAAGTTTGCAGGTGACACTAAACTAGGAGGAGGTGTTGATCTGCCTGAGGGTAGGGAGGCTCTTCAGAGGGATCTGAACAGACTGGACTGATGGGCTGAGACCAACGGGGTGGAGTTTAACACGGCCAAGTGCAGAGTGCTGCACATGGGACATAACAACCCCATGCAGCGCTACAGGCTTGGGGGAGACTGGCTGGAGAGCTGTCAGGAAGAGAAGGACCTGGGGGTGTTGGTTGACTGCAGGCTGAATATGAGCCAGCAGTGTGCCCAGGCGGCCAAGAAGGCCAATGGTATCTTGGCTTGTATCAAGAACAGTGTGGCCAGTAGGTCTAGGGAGGTGATTGTGCCCCTGTACTCAGCATTGGTGAGGCCACACCTTGAGTACTGTGTGCAGTTCTGGGCTCCTCACCATAAAAAGGACATTGAGGTCCTTGAGCAAGTGCAGAGAAGAGCAACCAAGCTGGTGAAGGGGCTGGAGGGCAAATCCTAAGAGAAGCGGCTGAGGGAGCTTGGGATGCTTAGCCTGGAGAAGAGGAAGCTGAGGGGAGACCTTATCACCACCTACACTACCTGAAGGGAGGTTGTAGAGAGGTGGGCGATGGTCTCTTCAGCCAGGTGACAAGAGATAGGACAAGGAGAAATGGCATGAAGCTGTGCCAGGGCAGGTTTAGATTGGGTATTAGAAATAAAAAATTTACTGAAAGAGTCATCAGGGCCTGGAACAGGCTGCCCAGGGAGGTGGTTGAGTCACCTTTCCTGGACATGTTCAAAAAAAGGGTTGATGAGGTACTTAGGGATATGGTTTAGCTTAGGATGGGAATGGTTGGACTTGATGATCTTCAAAGGTCTCTTCCAACCTTGTGACTCTGTGATTGTGTGATTTTAAGGTCTCCCTCCATTTGATTACCATGGTCCTTGGAGCATAAAACAGAATAAACCTAAACTAAACTAAACTACTGTTTTTTTTTGTAACCTAACTAAAGGATGGGACTTGCAATCAGTTTGCTGTATACTTCTGATTGCATTAAATCAGTATCATAGCAGTCACACATCAGTCCATTTGAAAGTATTTGAGACCTAATGAGATCTGGATTTAAATATACTTTCATACATACAGTCTAAACATGAAACATAGTGACACCCAGCTTCACAGCAAGGTGTTTGTGCATTCCTGTTTGATTTTAAGGAAGAGTCTATATAGAATCTACCATGCTTCACATTGTTCATGTTAAAATATTTAACAATTTAAGCTTTTATTAATTAACAACATCTAAACAGTGAATAAAAGAGTAGATATAAAGGTTATTCTTAAGCTGCACCAACGTAGTTATAAGAGTTTCTGGCCTTTCTTTTGTTGTTCATCTAGAAGCCATGGTAAATAGCTGCATTATGAATCACTGTATGGAATATTTTTGAATACCATGTTATTGAAGTCCCCTTGGAACCTGGCTGGATTACAGCACTGCTGCTTTTCCTACCCACTATCAATAGAATCCCACAGAGATCATTGTAGACTTTTAATGACCTTTGTTTATAAAAACATCAACATTTTTTCTATTCTTACTTGACAGCTAATTAAAAAAAAAAGTTGTCTGGAGTATGGTGTGGACATCAGTTAAATAACCTCTTCAAGCAACTTCATTCATACTTACACTGTATTATGTGATAATAAAGTTTAATAGTTCAGATACTTTTCCATACAGAGCAAAGGTATTTTATCAAAACTAGAACATTAGAAACACAAACCAGCATTGAAACTGCTATTTCTCAATTTTGACATGAATGCTAGCACTTGCCAAGTGAAATTGTAGTCATCACAGCGAAATTATTGCCCATATTTCAGCTATGCTAAAATCAAGTTTTGTCTGTCATCTTTAAAATTGCAATGGTAAGTATTCCTATTTCCACTGAGAACAATGAGAGACCTGGATGTGGGATCAAAACCTAAGGAAGAAGATTTTGCATGTATTTTTTCACACAGCCCCACAGATTAGGGAAACCACTCATTCTTATCTTCTAGTTTGGTTTTCTTGTTTTTGGGTTGTGGGGTTTTGGTTTTTTTTCATTCCTGTCTTTTCAGGCAGAATAAAAACTGCTAAGTAAGTTTCTGACTACATGTGGACACTGAAGCAATGTAATGCCCAGAATACATTATCCCTTTAATGGAATATCATTAAATGCATATGTAGATTATCTGAGCACTAACAGAATCTCATTTTCCTATCCAAAACATACTAAGGTAGTCACACAGACCACACATTATTGAGTGTGCACGCAGATCTTGAATTTTAGCAGCTCAAAGTTAGCAACTAACTCTTAATGACCTGATTTTTTTAGAAAATCAGTGGATGCATTTTAGCATTGATAGGTGCTAAATGCAGCAAGGTTCCCAGCAGAAAAAAACCCAAACCAATTATCCTGTCTTTTAAAAGGCTATGAATTAAAAAAGTGTCCTAGTTGTCACTGAACTCAAATCAGAGTCTTTCAAAAAGTGAGAGATGGTTAGTTTCCCTCTCTTGCTCACTCTGGTGTTTAAGATACTTCGCACAGAAAGACAGATGCATGGTTTTGCTCTGCTTGATCAGAGCAAGGTTTTGAACATGATTTTTTCAGTACCTTGATCACTGTAGGCAGCAGGATACACAACCAGGGTTTTTAATTGGTTTTCTCTAGGCTTGTGAATATACCTAACAAATTTGGTGGCACTCTACAATGGAGTTACAGTACTAGTGGATAAGGGAAGAGTTACAGACAACATCTACCCAGACTTGTGCAAAGCGTTTGACACTGTCCCATGCAATATCCTCATCTCTGAATTGGAGAGACATGGATTTGACAGATGGACTGCTTGGTGGATAAGGAGTTGGATGGACAATCGTACTCAAGGGGTTGTCAATAGCTCAATGTCCAAATCGAAACCAGTGACAAGTGGTGTTCCTCAGGGATGGGTACAGGGACTGGTGCAGTTTAACATCTTTGTTGGAGACATGGACAGTGGGATTGAGTGCATCCTCAGCAAGTTTGCTGATGGCACCAAGCTGTGTGGTGCAGTGAACACACTGGAGGGAAGGGATGTCATCCAGAGTGATCTTGACAAGCTGGAGAGGTGAGCCTGTGCAAACCTCATGAAGTTCAACAAGGCCAAGTGCAAGGTCCTGCACGTGGGTCAGGGCAATCCCAAGTACAACTACGGGCTGGGTGGAGAAGGGATTGCGAGCAGCCCTGAGCAGAGGGACTTGGCAGTGTTGGTGAAGGAAAGGCTTAACATAATCTGGCAATGGGTGCTTGCTACCCAGAAAGCCTGGGCTGCATCAAAACCAGCAGGACCAGTTGCCACACTATGCAACATTTTAACTGGCTTTTAGTAGTTACTTACTGTATTTAGCACTGTATGTGTGAGAAGCCTCTCAGAAATCACATGAGTTACAAAAGGCATGTTAATGGAGCTAATTGCTTTGTATCACATACTGGATGTAACAGAACTAATAAAATCACCTTTTCATAAAATTAGACATCTCAAATCTCATTTACTAATTTTAGGGCAACGTCCTCTGATTTAGTAATGTGCTGGAAAGGGCTGCACATATTGAGGCTTTGTGAAAAAACTGCTATAGCTGGCAGTGACACTACACATATAAACTTCTAAAAGATGTATTTGATTTGATACTGAAGATACTGAAGACCTATACGTTTAAGAGTGTTTTTACCAACAAAAGCAAGCTATGTTCAGGTAGAAATTGCATTCACCTGTTGCAACTTAAACTTCTTTCCACTTGACGTCCTCAGAAATATGTGCCAGTTCTGATGCACTGCTGTATTATTTGCAAGTTTTAATATGCTCAGGACACCGTATTTTTCCTAAGTAATGCTGGAACCAGGCTCTTTTCTGCTTGGGTCTCACAGCTGTATGCATCACAGTGGTACAGCACCCTTCAAACATTACGTTTATGACAGTGACTTTGTTCTATGTCTTTGCAAACTGTTCTCTTCATATAGTTTTTTAAGAAGTGAACAGTATTCTTCTGCTTGTTTTATTCTTAGTTTTGTTTTTCCTTCTCTATCCTATTCCTTGCTGCCTTTGCCATGCTTTCTGAATGTTCTTTTGCAGATACTCTGTGCAGTCTTGAAAATCTTTTCTGACCTAGTCTGTGGTTGACAACAGAAAGACTTTTGTGATTGATAAAGGCTCACTCACAAACTAAAACCAAATGAGACCTGGGATGAACAAAATATCAGGGTCTTGGAAAACACCTGCCCTGGCCATCAAGGCAGACATCCTTTTGGCTGCAGAGCCCAAACCTCAGAAATGCCTTTTTTCCTCCTCATTTCCCGTCTTTCTCCTCCTTTTTCCTCACTTCTTAGATCCTTTTGTTATGGAAACATCTTTCTTCCTAAAAAATGGAAGACTCCAAGTCTTGCTCTCCTTAGAGTTGTTGCTGCCCATTACCCTGCAATGTGCTGGCTAGGAGAGCAGCCCTCTTCCAGATTCAGGAGCCAGGACAGGGAGGAGACCAGAAAGCAGTTTTGAAGTTCATTTATACCTCACAAAGGTACCTGAAGGGAAGCATGCACTCAGAGGAAGAGAGTAAATAACAACCAACTCTGTGCTCTGACAAGGGTTATTTAGGATGCTGTTACTATGGAGCATTTGTAGCTACTAAATGAGATTCGGCCTTAATCTGTCACTATATAAAACTGTCATTAGTTACATTCACAAGTACTTAAACATCTCCAAACAAAATGAGTTAAAAAACATCTCATCACTTTTAAAGGGTTTTACAATTTTAGTTTTAAGAGGATAGTAGTCATTGCATGCTTGTTGGAGTCTGCTGGTCATAACAATGTTGGTCTCAGAGCAATGTTTTCTTGGGCTGGAAGAGGTTTTATGAGATCTTTCTGCTTTTTTTAAGTCGCTGATCTTTGAATTGGTTAATACAGGCTAACACACAGGTAGGTAGATACTGGTTAAGGTTCCCATCTAATTTAGAATCTGAATACTAGCCCCAAGTCCTTTAGCACTGCAGTCATCAAATATATGTTATTTTGCACCACCTTAACTTACATTTGTTTTGTAATCTAGCCCTCATGATCTCCTTGAAGCACCTGATGATTAAACTCAGACACATAATGGTTAATATAGTAGTGTTTACATAGTTTATGTCTCTTGGGCAGTCACTACGGTACCACTAACTCCAAGATAGAACCGTAATTCATCACTGCCTCTGAGTGCCCTACAGACAGACGTGCCCACCTGCACTCTGCATCTGTATCTGCCAACATGCCAGCACTGAAGCAATTGAAATTCGCTGCCACTTCACTGTAGTTTTGCAGTCTCTGCTTTTTTTGGACTCTGAGAGGAGCAGTCTGAAAACTGGATTTGTTTGGTATTTTCTGAGTTTTCTCAGGATATAATTTGAATCAATCACCTCTTTCTTTTTTTAATATAATTTGATTTCAACCCCATATTTTTCCATTATGTTACTGAGCTAGAGTTTCCCTTTCATTAACCAGGATTGGGATAACTTCATGTTGTCTCTCTGAACGTGACAGTTGACATCCTGAATTTATACATTAGCATTTTTTTAAACCACAATTAAAATACACTATGTTGCACTTAAAAAGCTGATCTCATCATCTTCAGTTTAGCTCATTTTTCTCTCCCTTCACCCATGCCCTCATTCCAATGGTGGATTGAAACCAGGCTTTCTGGCTGCAGCCTTCTGAGATCTGAATTTGATCAGTGATGGAGCACCGGAATGTCTGATTCGAAATAGAAAAGATTTATTGCAATCAATGTTAGTGCATGCAAAGTCACGCCATCCTGTTTTGCATGTTACCTACTGTCTCTCTCTTCCCTCCAACCACTTCACCCCACTTACACCTTACTACAGGATAGTCTCTACTTGCAATCCCGTCTCAAGCGAGGGTGGTTTTTTAATGATTCATTCAAATATGTAATAATTATGATCAAAGCATATTTCACAAATTTAAATTAATCACATTTTTAGTGTTGGCCCATGATCAGTAAACTTCTTCTTGTAGGGAGCTCTATTAGAGATTAGTGAAAGTTCAGAACTTAATTTCGCTTCAGTGCATTTTTGGGGGGTAGTAAATGATTTCATACAGACTTTCTGGCTCTGTGAGCTTTCCTTTTGGCACAAGTTTACTTAAAAATAAAAATGTAGAACAGACAGTAGCTGCATTTCATAAACCATTCTATTATTTCAAGTTGATTTTTAATACTGTATCTAAACTGACAGAAAGAAAAGCTTGGCAAATGTGTTAGATAAATTGTCTGTGATGCTTTTAATTTTTAAGGGAGATTGTGATTCACTTTTAAGCACGAGATCATATTAGCAATTGGCAACTTAAAAACACATTTTCATTCCTGTTAACTTTCCTATAAGCTGTACACAAATTAAATAAAAAGTGTACCCATCAGTCAGTAAGAGAGCTTGTGGGGTTTTTTCTTTTCCTTTTTCTAACCTTATATATGTGCACGTAAAATTTAGCCCAGTGGGAGCAGTTTGTTTATGCCAAAGTCTGTTTCAAAGGGCTTTTAAACACAGCATTTATCTCACATATAGCGTGAGTCTATCTGGTTTTGCTGTCACAGAGATTCCTATGACACGCTAACAGTGTAAAGATGAAATAAAGCCCCTTCCCTGAGATGTGGGAAAGATTCCACAAAATGTCTGTTGCTCAAAATCAATAGTGGAAGAAAATAAATTTACTGAGTAATATATCACTTTATAAAGTGTCAAAAAACTGTGAATTATTTGAAGGATATGACCTTGCTGTCCTCTTATTGTCCCAGAGGATGACTAAAGTAGAGAGTTAATTTCATGTATATACCTCATGCTGATATTTATCATCAGTGATGATATTTATCATCATTGCTGATATAATCCTAAATATTTTTTAAACCCCCCTTACAGTAAACCACATCCTCCAACATGATGTTCTAGTGTTGGCCAAACATTCCCAGATTATGTGCAAGAAAAGAAAAAACTTTTTAAAGTCTGTGAAGGAGCAGACATGACAACCTTAAGGGCACATGTTAGCTATTTCACAAGGTAAGCACACAACAGGATGGAGCACACTATGAGGCACTCCAGAGACAAAGTAGAACAAAATTTTTTAAAACAGTCTTTGGGACGTCCTTTAGGAATGGTGTTTGAGTAGGAAAGTCAATGAAGAGCTCAGCACAGCTCTTGGTGTGGCTGGACTTTATGTTTAGTGAGGTTGTTGGTATAGTGAAGTATCAGAAATTCCAGGTGTTTTCAGGATACGCTCACAAGCCAACTACGAGTATTGTTATAGGCCATGTGGGTAGCCCAGGCTCCTCAGACTTGTTATTACTAAGATTTGCCAAAAGTTTTCAGAATATCCAGAAAACTGGATTAAAGACAGAAATCTGCATGCTGGTATCCACCAGTGGTGTGGATCCACCTTCTCTGCTGTGAACAGGCTTCTGCCAGTGAATTTTTCTGTCTAAAAATAATAAAGATAAAATTTCCCTTATCTTAGAAGAAGTCCTATTTTCTGGAGGAGTTATGAGACCCTCTTTCCCTTTCCCTGTGCAGAGGTGGCAGTTCTGTCACATCGTGTTCTAGAGACCCTATAACATGTATCATGTGAAGCCTCAAGATTGCCCTGGGAGACATTGGAAGCAGGGGAGCACATAGATTGTAGATTGATGCTTCTCTCCAGAACATGGAACCATGAAGGCTGGGAGCAGCTTCTTTACATTTGGTACTTTAAATACATGCAGAACTGAAAATCTGAATGCTGAAACTTCACTTGAGGGCTAAGAGTCTAATCAGCTGCTATCAGTTTGCAAATGGTACCTTTAATTTGCATGGAATACAGTTTTCCCACTGATGACTCCGGAGGAAGTTTGCATGTGCTGACAGCCTTACGTTATGGATACTGTATTTGATTCTGGAATTTATGAGAGACCTTTCCAGACCCTTTTCTGAATGTTTTGCACATCTGTGTGTATGTGTGTCACCTGCCATGGCAACATCTACACAATTAAAGGCAGGGAGACTTTTGAGAAGTTTTTTAATTGTATTCAGAAGTAAAATGTTCATTAGAAGGTGATTACTCCAGTGGAATAAAATTGAGTCCCTTTCATGAAGACTTGCTGTAATTGCTTTGCTAATTTTGTCTTAATGATTGTAGTAAAATACCGAACGGTGGACTATTGGTTACTGAGCTTTAATTGTTTTACCTGAATGTTAACTGTGAGTTAACAGGACATGAGTGCAGTAGCTGTAAGAGCTAATACAACGGCTAATTCACAAAATGAGGTTACTGCTGTTTATCTTACTTCTAATTTATTAAAGTGATGCCATCTATGCTGTTGCCTCTTGGTCTGTGCTTACTAACCTCAGCTGAGGTCATGGTGACTTTAGTAGCACATGCAATTACAAGCCATATCTGGATGTATTTAGGTTGTTTTACCTGCTGTAGGTGTAAATTACACCTGCTTAGGCCACAGGAGAAAGTCTGTTTAATCTGTTTCAGATGGTTAATTGACACAGAAAGTTGTAACTTCAGCTACCACAATTGCTAAGCACCACCTCAATGATCCTCCTTCTAGCTTGTCAATCTTCTCTCCTTCCATTTTGTGTTGATAAGTCTACTGACTCCTAAGGTGGACACAACTGTCTATGTGTACCATTATCCTTGGCTAGGTTATCCCACATCTGACCTCAGTCTTGGCTAACCTAGCCTTGCCAGCCTCAGTAGCCATCATCTGCTGCTATTTACATGCATTTATGCCTTCATAGGAAAACTCCAGTCAGGCATCCATCTCTTCTGTTTAAATCCCTGCTGCTCTGCTGCAGTGCTCTTTACTAACCAAGACATCAGTCAAAAAATATTCTAAACTCATCAGCTAAACAGACCTTCAAGTCATGTTTATGGACAATCTCAGTTTATTCTGGCTAGGAGCTGCCTTACCTTATTTCACTAGCTGAAGTTGCCCATTGTTCCCCTAACTTTATTGATATTTATTTGGACAGCAGAAGGGAAGCTGACTGGGTGCTACTTGCGTAGCCTGAGTCACTGGAAGGTACTAGTGAGTGACTGGGATACAAGGAAGGCCTAGAGGTCTCTCCAGGGAAAAGTCTGGGACTGTGTGCAGAGCTTACCACAGTAAGGCCCTTATGCATGTTTGAAAGTTGTACGTGCTTCTCTAATAGAGAAATAAATACAAATAACAACACCTTCGTCTTAGATCTCATACCCTTCTGAGCTTTGTGCTTGCAATACATTAACATAAGCAGGCTTTGGCAAGTACTTTTTTCCAAGCTTTCCACTGTGAAAATTAATCTGCAAAGGTTAATAAATGGATATTACATATTTCTGAAATACTATATAGTTAAGCAACAGAAATTCTTAATTATTTATGCAGGGACTAACTGGCAAAGTGAAGGTGAAGAATGTGACTGAGGTCCTTGTGCATATCAGATAGAAAGCGTGCTTGGATCAATTCCACATAGATAAAGACACGTGCATGGCTCAACTCACCTACCTCTGACAAAAAAGCCCAGGTGGATTTATTCTGCCAGTATGTATGCCTTGTATTAATGTTATTAAAAAACTATTGCTCCAAACAAGATGAAAATAAGCCCTTAAGCTAGCAGTTTAACATTTATTTCCAATCTTATTCTTGGTTTTTTTTGGAAGCGTAGAAGAGAAATATCCCTCATTTCCCAGGTGGACTAAAGGGGAACAATATAAACTTTGTATATTAGTGTTAAAAAATGTAAACACAGATGAAATGTACTTCAGAGCTCATTTTGCCAAAGCTTTTCTTGGATGATTTCCACCAACATACTTATTGTAATTATTTTTTAAATGTTACCCATGTAATACTTATTTGCTACATGTTTAATTCCCTACCTTGAATTTGGGCACTCATGTAAGTACCTAAAGATTTGTAAGTTCAACCTGCATAATGACCCCGCAGTGGTCACATAGTGCTTATGTGCTTTTATAAGAACTACAAGAAGAACCAGTTGAAATTCTATGTGCGGATTCAGTCTTCTGAAGCTAAAAAGTAGATGGTATGATACCTCATGTATAGAATTAATGTTGAGAATTTACTCTTTTAAATTTACTTCTAGTATTCCACATGAAAAGCCTAAGGGTTCCCATCAAAAGTTTCTAAAACAAGTAATTAAATATCAAAGCAATTCCAGTATAATTAGGGCTACCATTGAATTATGTTATCCTCATCATCTATTTCTCTTATTCTTCCTACCCCAGACGCCAGCCAGAAACTAACACTGCCTCTCAAATACATGTTAAAACCAAAACTTCTCTGCTTAAACACTGGAGTATCAATCATAAAGCTGTAGCTTACACCAAAAATAACAGTTTTTGAAGACAATGCTCCTTTCACTTCGCTCTACAGTGGCTAAATCACTTCATTGAATTTAATACTCTCTGCCAGAAGTTAAATGAAGAGTCTGTCCGTGAAAATGTTTTCATCCTACATGAATGTGTCCTTTTTCCTCTTTCACCTTCTCTGACTTTAGAAACACCTGGTTGTATCTCAACAGTGTTGATGAGTTATCTGGCTGTTAGGGACTCGCTAATACTGAACACCAAGGTGACTCTCTTGCAGTTCCAACAGAACATTAAAAAATCTGAGAAAAAGGTCCACCCCCACCCAAAATGTTAAATGCAAATCAACTCCACCGATTCTAGGATAGATCTCAAGACAAAGTAAGAGTGTATCAGGAGGAGTGTGGCCAGCAGGTCAAAGGAGGTGATCCTCCCCCTCTACTCTGCCCTGGTCAGGCCCCACCTGGAGCATTGTGTTCAGTTCTGGGCTCCCTGGTATAAAAAAGACAGGGATCTCCTGGAGAGGGTCCAGAGAAGGGCTACAAAGATGATTAAGGGCCTGGAGCATCTCCCCTGTGAGGAGAGGCTGAATAAGCTGGGGCTGTTCAGTCTTGAGAAGAGAAGACTAAGGGGGGATCTAATTAATGTCTATAAGTATATTAAGCATGGAATGCAGGGGGAATTAGCCAGCCCCTTTTCAGTGGTCTGTGGAGACAGGACAAGGGGCAATGGCTGCAATTTGGAGCATAGGAAGTTCCGCACCAACACATGGAAGAACTTTTACACAGTGGGGGTGACAGAGCACTGGAATAGGCTGCCCAGGGAGGTGGTGGAGTCTCAATCTCTGGAGATATTCGAGACCCGTCTGGACGCCTATCTGTGCAATATGAGCTAGGGAGCTGCTTTGGCAGGGGGGTTGGACCCAATTATCTCTCGAGGTCCCTTCCAACCCCTACAGTTCTGTGGTTCTGTGATTCTGTGATTACTCTTGTGACATTAGAACATCTTGGGATACATCTGGAGATCTTTAATTCCCTGAAAATATGTTCAATACAGCACTTTTTTGATTAATAAATCTTCAATTTGTGTCAGAATATCTTTTTAATGTTATATACTACAATATATTGCACCATTTACTGAGGCAGAGGGTAGAAAACAGAAAATCTGCTGGATCATATCTGTCAAAAGGCAACCATTTACATCTCTATTGCCTACATTCCTTCCAGTGTAAGAGGCAGAGGGCAGCCTTGCGTTTATTTTCTATCCTACTTGGCTTTACTTTATGTTTTAATTCTGAATGTTATGAGACACAAGGTGGGTTATTCAAAACTATTTATTACCTTGTTAAACTGAAATGCCTTTGCTCCTTGGCCAAGTTTTATAGGAACCCACAAAACATTGAAGTACCTCACAGGCAGTGCCCCACCTTTGTAGATGACATCAGTGCAAGAGGACTTGATTTTTCAATATATCTTTAAACATATTTTTTTAACAAGTACACATTCTTACATGTATTTTCTTTCACTTAAATCAGCCAAGTTATATGCAGTCATGATTTATGTCTCCCAAAGGATCTTAAGAATTTAGAATCTATAAGCCTGATCCTACAGTCTTTACCCAGGCGAAGTGCCTGAAATAAACCAGAAGATATGTAAGGCTTCGTGTAATGTTTCACCATGAAGAAAAAACACCATTAACAAAAGCAATTACATGTATCAAAACTGAACTTTGCCTTGTATCTAAAGGTGAAGGAGTAATAATTAAGATATGTTATAACTTACTCCACACATACAACTTTCCACAGTTTTCTTGATCAATTGTGTCATTCCAGAAGGGATCATCTGGTCCATCAAAGCAGGCATTCATACAGTTATATGGGCATATCTTTATGAGTGTTCTAGCTTCAAGAGCTGCACTAATCTACCCCCCACCATTCAGTGGCATTTGTTCCACATGGCCAGAATACAGGTCATCTGAACCAGCCACCCATCCCCTATGAACACAGATAGTTTGGAAGTCAGGTCCTTGGCACCAACCATTTTTCTCTCAAGGTCCACTCCTGTTGGGTCACACAACTCGTCAAGGTACATGCAGCCACATATCATGTTACTCGTGATCCTACTACAAAGCAGACTGTACCTGCAGCCTCTGTAACTCACGTGTCCACAGCACATCTATGCAGTGAAGTCTGTGAAATGTTTTTTTGGGAGTATTTATCAGATCAGTTGTGTTTATCTGCCCTGTTCAGTCACTGTCTCAAGCTACTACAATCGCAGTGTTTTATAGGCAAATGGCATGTTATCTGAAAACCTGGAAAACTGCCCCATTCTTACAGTGTCAAGGTTTATTTCACTAAAACCAACACAATTTAGGCTTGTCAGACGCTGTTTCATTGACATAAGTCAAACATGCAGTGCTACAGTGGCTTGAGCTGATTGAAATCCAGGCTGCCCCAGCTATGCTGGTATTCCCTCTGCCTTAGGAGACACCAACCCTCCCAATTACGTGCACAAAGAAATAGTTCGTGGAGCAAACTGCAGCGGAGTTGTTTTCAGCAAGTCAGCTACCTGTGGCAGCTCACACTGCCATGGAAAGGATGAAGTCTAGACCATGACTTAAGTTGATTTATACTGCAGTGGAACTGCAAGAAAATGGTGTGACACTGGTTTATTGCCACAGAGACCATAGCCTGTGATATTTAAATAAAAAATCTTATCTGGTACCTATTTCAGAAAGTGTTCACTCCATATTCAGAGTGAACTGCTACAGAATTGGGATTGTCCAAGGTAATTAAATGAGTTTTGACATGGTTCCTGAAAATAAAAACCCACGCCTTTTCAATGGAATCATTTCCCTGGTTTATCTCTCTGTTATCCCTTTTTCATCTGAGTGGAAAGTTCACATTACACAATGACAAGACAGCTCTAGCAAAAGGCAAGAGAGCCCCCTCTTCATGTACTGTTTTGGAAGTTCCCTAAAGTGAAAAATGATATTCTTGAGGATGAAGATTCCACAATACCTTAAGGTGCTGTACATTTTCTAAAAATTATATCTAAACATCTTTTTTTTTTTACTATCTAGAATACTTTCAGGATAGTAAGATTACAGGCACACTAGTAAGGATTTGCTGGGAGCTATAACAGTCAATTCTTTCCATAAATTATCAGCACCAAAAAGAAGCCTTTTACTAGAAATTGATTTAACACTAACAAAATTGTGCTTATCTTAATGAGTTCATTTGGTGTTCCAGTGCATATCCTATACATTTCCTTGGGGCTTTAAATAGAATCTAAAAATACTTGTAATGGATATTTAAAGTAAATTGTCTCTCTTCCATAGCGTGGAAACTTTGGCTCTATGTCTGAATTAATGCAATGGATATTTAAACAGATTAAATGAAAATTTCAATGGAAACACAGAATGGAGTTTTCAATGTAGGAGCATGTTAATTACATTACAGGACTTGATTTATGGGTTCTTTTATTAATATATTTCAAATAAAAGACTATAAAATTGGAAGGTCATGAAGAATTGCTGACATTACTTATTATGATTATTTGCTGTCCTGGACACTTTTATTGATGCTCAACAGCTTTAAGCTACCTACCATGCTGAAAACAAAAGAATATTGGTCCAATTATTTACAATGGCTCTATATTCCTTGTGATGCTTTTTTTAAAAAATTACAACAGAAATGGATCTTCCTTAAAGATATTCAATATTGGTGAAAACTTAAGATTTTAAAAGTAATTGAATGCTTAATTAAGAATTAATCTCAAAGTCCTAAAATTAATTAAAATGTCAGCTTGGAGAAGCTCTAACTGTCCGTTTTTTTTTATTGGGAGTGACTTCTGGGTGCAAGGTCTGCTCAGGTGATGATGGCAATAGCTGGGTAATCGAAGTCAGCAATAAACAAGCTCTTCAGTCACAAAGAAGGAAAAGTCCATTTCCTGAAGGTGTAGCATTCAGGTGAATACTAAAACCCTCAGTGTAAATCTGGTCAACATTTAGCAATAGTATTTTCCTCACTATTACAAATATATTCTGTTTACAAATTATAGTTACAATCTGATTTACATTTACGGTCTGATTACAGATTGCATTTAATTCTTGTTATTTTTCATACTACAACTGTCCCCAGTTCCTCTACCTAGGATAACTTTACTGTAACCAGATCTATTGACCAGAGATTGTGCTGCTGTAAGCAAACGCACACAGGTGTCAATAAACTTTGACAGAGAACTGATTAAAAAATTATATTTGGGGAGCTTTTCTCCAAAAAGCAATGATAACATAGAATCATTGAATGGTTTGCGTTGAAAGGGACCTCAAAGCCCATCTAGTACCAACCCCCCTGCCATGGGCAGGGACACTCCCTGCTAGACCAGGTTGCCCAAAGCCCCATCCAACCTGGGTTTGAACACTGCCAGCGACGGGGCAGCCACAGCTTCTCTTGGCAGCCTGTGCCAGCACATCACCGCCCTAATAGAGAAGATATTTTTCCTACCCTCCTTCACCTTAAGGCCATTACCCCTTTTCCTATTATTACATGCCCTTGTAAACAGTCCCTCTCCAGTCACCCTTATAGGTCCACTTCAAGTACTGGGAGATGCTCCAAATCTGTAGCATGCAAAGGGAATGTAGATAATAGCCACTGCTAAAGAAGAGAGCTGTAGTGTTTATTATCCACTGTTCTGGAGAAAAAGTAAAATCATTAGTCTTCACATTATGAACTGTCCTTGCTCAAACATTTCATTAAGTATAGCCAAATCTTTTAAATCCATATTACCTTTATTTCTAGAAAATATCAAACTACCTTGTTGTGTGCTGTGCTGTTTAATTCTGTAACTGTATATCATGAATACAAAATTGTAAAGACAATTAAACAGAATCTCGCTCAAATCTAAGGGCCAAACCCAGAATAACATTTAACTTGAAACACAGAAGAATATATTTCACTGTCAAAATAAAAATGGAGTTGAATCCTCTAATTCTCTCATACATAATGCTTTACCTGCATATTTCTATTCTCTCTCACAGTCATTTGAATGGCATGTTTAGTATATTGCAATACTGGTTAGACATTTATTTTAAAAATTAAGAAATGTTTAGGAAATGACACAGTTAGCCAGTGGCAAAATAAGTGAAATTAAAAGTTGGCCTTTTGCCACTGAAAACAGAGACATACTCCTAATGTGTCGACTCAAAGCTCATAACATTTCTGGCAAATGAAGCATGAAACATATTGTCAGATACGTAAGACGGTTACATTCAGAAAACTACACTACAGGAATGCTAAGATTGCAAGTCAAGCGCTCAGAAGTTAAAGATTGCTGGGGTTAAGGCTGCCTGGGTAATATTAATTCAACCTACTTCTAAATGTTATGGTGTTTTTTAATTACATGATAATTGCAATACCTATTAAGGGCACAGAACGTAGTGTTCTTATGAGGGCGAGATCCAACTGTTAGTCCAGCTCTGTCTGGAATATTTCCATCCAGTCAATTGCTGTTCTTCCATACAGCCAGATGCTTGGACCTTGCTGGGTCGCCTCGATGACATTCTCTTGAGAGGGGGAGGTGGGAGGCACACGTCTCTCGGCATGGCTGGGCTCAGAGCCAGAAGTCACGGTGCCAACACAACCTGCAAAAAGAAATCCCAAGAGCAGGAGCTAGCCCTGCATCTACAGAGCTTTGGTCACCTGATTTATTGCACGAGTCTGCTTGTGGAAAAACTTGATATATTTTTACAGAAGCTGAAAGGTGTCAGTGAATAAAACAGAGGCTTTCAAGAAAAGAAAGGACAATATTAGTACTGCAAAGAGCTGAAAACACTCCAGTATTGAATTGGCCCTTATCTCTATTTCTGCCACAGAGTTCTTCATATGATGATCAAATGCTTTCTTACAGCTGCCTACTGCCAATCCCAGCACCAGCTGTAAGAAATGTAAAGAGAACTTCTTCAGGAAAATCGTACTTATTTGTGAAGCATCATGATCAATAGTAGTAGCATTAGGATCGAACTCAGAAAACAGGAATAAATACTTATTTAATATATTGATCTGAGAACAGCCTGCCACGTAGCAGCTGCTGTTCTTTCCCTAGTCACAGAAAGAGGCTGTGGAAGAAATGGGCAAGAGAGTCATTAGAGATGGTTATAATGAACATATACAGACCTGATTTGTAACAGCCTTAATTCTGATATTTTTCATGAGTTGTGGGGGTTCTTTGTATTTCTGGGTTCTATTTTGTTTGGTTCTTTAAGACAGCAAACTGAGAGAAGGAACAGGAGAGTGAATGACTGTCCATAACTTTGGGGCCAACAAGAAGATGGAAAATCAAGAACTCAACAAAGATGTCAGTAATTCAAGTTGTCTATGGTTGCAGTGGTGGGCAATTACCCAGCATCTAGTCACACATTTTAGTGGTGATTTTCACAGCAGTGGGTTTCATTGCACCACAGAAGAATTCAGGGCTGCTGCTTTTCTTCCCAAATTTCTGAAGGGGAAATCAGAAACTTCAACCAGCTATACACATGTCCATTTCTACTTTCGAGCCCTCTCCTGCGCCCTTCTACTTTGGTCCAGTCCCCCCGGCTTCTGTTTCTGACCTCTGACAGCACTAGTCTTTGGTTCCTTGCCTCTCTTTCCCCTTGCATCAGATTGGCTTTTCCTTTACTGCCAGGACAGCAATGTGAGTGGCATGCCTGCTGTATAGAAATGGATTTTTTTGTCTTCAGTTCTGGAGTAAATGCATGACAAAACTACCCCAGCCCTTGCAGCACTTCTCCCAGGGAAGCACACACATATTTCCAGTATTCACAGCCACAAACATTTTAAATAATCAGGAGGCAGACCACAACATCATAAAGCTGTGTTAAAAAAACAAAAAAAAACCTTCTCTTGTTCTTTTTATTAGACTTTTTTGTTGTTTTGTTTCAAATCTTTTTTTGAGACTTCAGCATGTACTCACACCATGTTTTCAGGCTTTGCATTGTAATAGTGAGTGCTAGAAACCTTTAAAAAAATATTGGCAGCTGAGATTCTCTTAAGCTCAGCAGGACTTCAGAAGTTGGCATTTTAAGAAAAAGAGAGTATGATGCAAGAGATGGGCTAGAACCAGAAGCATTGTCAGCTCTCCCCCTTTGCCAGCACACAGGAGCTGTGTAGGGATGAGGCACGCTCAAGGTCCAGAGAATCCTTGGAGAATTTAGCTGCCAGGCTCCAGCTGACTGCGCTGAACATGTAGGAATGTGCTTTCCAGAACTGTCTCCATCAACTTTTTAATTGTCCCAGACTTTTTTAGGGAGAAACCTACTGAGCAGATTCATGCCCCTGCTCCAAGCAGCAGGAATACTGGATTTCCTTCATCAGGCAGCTGGAAGCATTTTTACATGGATTTTAATCTTATCGCTATTCCTGGAAATGAGTGAACCATTTAAGATGGCACTTTCTAGCAGAACTCAGCCTGAAGCAAACAAACAGCAGGACATGCTTCATCATGAACAACTGAAACATGGCAATGTTCTGAGCAACTCAAAATACAGTCTTACTGGGGGAAAAAAATTGGGCAATTAGGCATTGTTACAACTCGTGCTTAACGTGCAGTGAACTTGGAGATAGATTCCAATTAATTTATTCCAGATTTACTTCTAACTATTTAGTGATACTATGAGACAATATTTATCTACTATAGTTATATTACTGGATTTAAATATCTATTTTTAATTAGTTATTAAATTCAAGTTAATTATGTATCTGAAAGGATCTGTTCATATTAATGGAAAATTCCTTTATTAGAAAACCTGTCCATAAATGTCATTTTAGCAAGAGATTATTATATTCTAGAATTCTGCATTATGCAGGGGTATGTTTCTGAATGAAGATAGCATTGAAAATTTAATGTTACCTTATTCAAATTTGAAATACATGAATTATTTGATATTAAGAAAAAACATTTATTTTGTCTTTTTCACAGTTTTGGGGGCAAATTCTGTCCTGCCACTTTGGAAACTTTTTTTTTTAGTGGATTTGAGGGGCAAAATGGATTTTATAAGCTTCAAGTTTATACTTGGTGACTGGTTTCTACATATTTGTATACAGATCTGAATTCAGATGGTAAATAAGTTTATTTATAAATTATGGATATCAGAGGTTCACTTACAACCCAATGTTTGAAAACACTGGAGTCTTTGAACCAGAGTATGATGGGCCAAACCCTACCCTATTACACTGGAGCAAATCCAAAATAATTCAGTGAAGAAAACGAACATAAAAACCCAAAACAAAAACCAAAAACCTGGGACTCAGACTTACCCCAATAAATTCACTCCAGATTTACATTAAAGAAAGGTTCAGTAGAGTATCTAGCTGTGAATGCAATTTAATGAAGTTAGAACTGTAACTTAAATTAGTCAGAATGAGGACTTAACAAATGACTGTTGTGGTATTTGTATCACACTTGTATTATATTCAAAACATCACTTTCTTTTTTCGCTTCACCTCCAAATCTGCCCCAGATATAGAATACTTAAACCTTTGTATCCTATAAACCTACAGCTAGAGCTCTCATAAAGTGCAAAAAATTACATCAGTCTTCTACATACAACTCTTAAAGCTATTAAATGCCTACAGTATGCTGCACACAAGTGATAAAAGTATGTATGTGTGACACTATGTCTGCTTGGTAGTGGAAAAGGGGAGAGAGATGTTGAAATACCCAATTCTACTATTAAATAATGACTTGCTTATGAGACTCGCTGACCTATTAAATACAAACATCTGGTTTAGGTGTTCAGGATCCAAATGAATTACCCACCAAAGACTAACCAGGCATATCAGACCTCCGCCTACTCCCAACAACCAAATCACCCAATATTTCACTTGTGGAAAAAAGTTAATGTTTTGTTAAAGGTGGGGCTAGTCACATAAAAGTTGATTTTTCCAGTACTGACAATAAGGCTTTATGATTTGTGTTACTGTATTCTTCAGCTGTGTTCCATCATTATTCTACTAAGTCTACCAAACAACTTGAGATTTCTCATGACTGTCTTTAGTCATGCTGTGATCCCAGCCTACCTGATAATTTATGACAAGGCCTTGTTGCCACCAGGACAGAACAAACCTCAGAAACCTCAGGTTTGGGTTATCACTTGACTACGAAATACACTTTTGTGTGAGTCTGTATTAAACAAGAACTTGTGTGTGGTGTGGAAGGAGCTGTGATAGGATGCAGTGTCGAAGATTTTAGCAATACTAATCTGGGATCTGATTGCTTGTAATGATTCTATCTTTATGACCCCAGTGGGAATGAGTCTGGCTTGGTTCACCACTTACATGGCTTCTTGTGGGCATGTCACATAAGCTTCGGTATTGTTGTGGGAGAGAACTGCCCAAATCTCCACACCTACTGATGACTGCAGAGTGCCTCATTTTGCTCTTCCCTTATCAGATATCTGTTCTCAACAGATTGTTTTGTTACTGCTGTATGGATTCACCGAGAGACAATTAGCCTTGCCTCCGGAAAGGCAGAAATCAGACCACTGGCTTTGTATTGCAGAGAACAAAGAAGGAAGTGTGCCACTGCTGAGTGTTTGGCACTTCATGAAATGATGTTTTCTCAGAAGCCTGCACTGAGCCTGCCTCCTTGGCAGTAGCAAAGCTGTCTGTGTGCAAACCAGGTGGCTGCAGTTCCTGTCTAGCCATGCTCAGGTCTCAATTATCCACTAAGTCATCTGTGACTCCTACAGTCCTGGGTCCTTTAACCCAGGGGGAGAGATTGGATTGTTCTAGTTAGAATAAATGATCTGGCTGCAGAAGTAGTCATAGCAAAGCTCCTATCCCCAGCAGGTGAGCTGAATGGCTTTGTTCTAACAGGAGTAACAGTTGGACCCTGGCACTACCTGCAGAACAACATCTGCTCGGAGGCTGGCAGAGAGCAGTGGGTAGAGTTGGCTCTACAGGCTGTAAACCTGGGATGCCTTCTTACCAAAATTTTGTCCTATTCTCCCATTAGTGAGCCAAGTGTTGCTGAAAGAGAAAGGACCCTGTTGTCTCACAGAAAAATGAACACTGGAGAGAAATTCCCAAGCCTGGTGTTAACACAGCTAAGTTCTTCTTTGTCCTGGTGAATGTATGCAGGGCTGAATATGAGGATGTGAGCATGAGAAGTAGAAAACAGGTGGAAATATACTTTAGCAAATGTATGACTTCTGCTCTCTTATCTATTCTTTACATGAGAGATGCCTTGCTAATGGCTCTACAGCAGTTTCTTCCCTCTTTCCCCCCCCCGCCACCTCTTTTCTACTCGGTATTTTTCATCTGATGGCAACTGCTTTGTACAGATGTGCTCCCTAGTCTATAGACAAGCTACTTGCAGAAAAAGGCATGGAAAAGAACAGTATGTAAAAAAGTAATTAATTGTTGATACCTCAATATTAACTAGTCCCATTTTCTATCTGCATGTTTTATCCAATATATTTCTGATAGTTTAGATTGTTGGCATGCTGGAACAGGTACTGCACTTTACTTTGGCTTTTCAAAACTACATTGAAATTGCAAAGAAACCAGTTTACATGGAGCAGGAGCCATGAAAATAAATTATTTCATGAAGAGAGATCACAAGATACTTCTTTTGGGACCTTAAATAAGTTTTCTGGTACTAAACAGACTAAATCTAGGTTTGCTGCAAAATTTAGCATAAACATATGGTCACTTGTGTTAAGTGGAGCTGTAATTATGAAAGCTTTAAACTCATCACAGTTAATCGTCATCAGTGGCAATGCAAAAATAATTGTATTTACAGACAGGAAAACTTCTCAGATAAACATGTTAATAACTGTTTAACATTTCCTGTTTATGCTGTTCCTGTTTATTAGTTACTCTTCAAACAGGTTAATTTGGAAATGCTAATAGATGGCTTAGCACTGTGCCATCAAATGCTATACAGAGTTCCCAAACATAGATTCATAAGGTTAAACTAGCTTTGTAAACTATGTTAATAACTTATATTTAGATGTACTGAAGGACAATGCAATAAGTCTAAACTAATCACATACTAGAGCTGTTTATCCTCCATGGATCTGTTTTCAATAGATGACTGCTGTTTAACCAACACAAACAACTCTCATTAAATCATGTATAATTTTGGAACTTGAGTTGAAGCATTCTGACAATATTTGGTGCAGACGTTATAAAGTTGTAAAAATCTTCAAAATACCCTGTTTTAAAGCTGAGTATTTTAGGATTAGGAACAAGATGGGTAAACTGAATGAATGTCAAACACCCCATAAATTTTGAAAACATTAGGCAACTAGTTTTTGCCTTGTTTGCCTCTGTGGTGAGGGTAACAAGTCCCAGGACAACTGGGAATCTGCTTGGTCGCAGAACATGCCCTTCCCTAGAATTTTGAAATATTATGGATGAAGGCCCAACATACGAATTTGTTCTACAAAATCATCCTTCTACAGGTGTTGTCATTTGTTAGGTATCGCCCTGAGAAAGCTGCCCATTACTGAAATCTCCAGAAGAAATTTACTGTCCCTTGTGAGTATGGGCAACCAGCCTTACACTAATGAGGGTGGAGAACTTCTCTTTCTTAATTTTGACCAAATTGATCTTTGTCTACTTGCTTACTTGAGATACCAACTAGATGATCTAACTCTTTGGGCCTCATTCACACTCTAGGCAAGCCTGAATAAGACCAGAAGGACCACACTCCCAATGCCACCAAGTAAGGTTTAAGGTTCGTGTTATGTCAATCAGTTAAAAGCCACAATATCTTATATTGTATCATGTTCCTGTCGCTGGGAGCTCTGGAGGTGGCATGCAAATCATCACTGATACAGGGACACTTCTTAGAAACATAGGGTAGTTTCAGTGGTGTTTGTGTGGTGGTTTCACTCTGACTGGAGGCCAGATTCCCACCATTCACTCTATCAGTACTCTTTTCAGCTGGACAGGGGAGAAAATATATACTGAGAGACTTAGGAGTCAAGATAAGCACAGGGAGAGATCATTCCTCGATTAGTGTCACAGGCAAAACAGGCTCAGCACAGAATTAAAAAAAAATCTAATTTATTCCACTACACACACACACACAGACACACACTCACACTCACACAGTAACCAGAGTAGGATAAAGGATAATGAGAAGCACAACCAAATCTTAAAACACCTTCCCCCCACCCCTCCCTTCTTAGCAGACTTTATTCATGATTTTGCTCCAAAAAAACCCCTTCCAATTCACCCTAATTTTGTCCTGCACATGCCATACAGTAAGAGTTGAATAATGATTGTTGAATTTCAGTGTGCGTGGGGCAGCCTGGCGTGTCTGTGAAAATGGCTGACAAGGGCGTTTCTGTGCAAGGGCGCTGCCTCTGGGTTTGAGAGCTGATGCAAGGGTGCACACTCCTGATACCTTGCCTTTGGAGGCCACCAGTTCTGACAAAGTATCCACAAAGACACCCCAGTTAAAATAAGTGGGAATAGCTGCTCATGGTTAAGGAACACCCGCACTGGTTCCCCTTTCCATCTGCCAGCCTTTGCCATATATCTCTCAACCCTCATCCCTCAACACACATTCCTAAATTTTCCCTTTTGTCACTTAGGCACGCACTTAAATCAAGTTTCTTCCTCTTTCCTGCCTGCTCTATCAAGTGGATCTAGCATGCACGAGGACTTCTGAGAAGTATTTTATATCTGTGGTCAAATTTCCTCCTGTCAGCTGTAGTTGAAAGTTATGAAACACCACCACCACCACTACCTCAAATCTCGTGCTTCAGACAAACTTGTTGGCAACTGCTTGAAGGCTGGATATTTCACATTGTGCTCCATGACAGTAAAGTCAAGTGCCCCCAGAGAGAAGGATGACCTCCTAAATGATTAGGAGATGGAGACAAGACCAAGGTCAACTGTCAGAGAATAAAGGGAGATGGAAGCCATGTTGAAAGGAGACTTCACAAAGCTCTGTGAAATTTCTCTGCTAATGTACTTTGTTATGCAATTTTTTGGTGATGAAAATTAACACCAAAAAATGTCAGTAAATCACATTTTTCCCTTTTTTTTTCAAAAACTGACAATATTTCAAAGTTTTTTAGGTTTGAGGGGTTTTTTTTTAAACAAACGCAATGGATCTAATGAGTCCCTGACTGTGAGTGAAATTATTCAAGGGTCCCCAAACTGTTTTGATGGTGTTTCTTCCAAGTAGCACACACTGTACATCTAAACCTAAACCCCATGTTTGATTCCAACTAATGCATCTGGCTCAAATAAAACAAAGCAAAACAAAAGACTGCATCCTGAGCCCCCAAGAGACAGTGAATAAATTAATTTTTTTGGGGGGGGTAGAAAGATGCAAAGGCATGGACATATGCTTTCATTTTTCATTAGAATTTTAAAGAACTGATTAGAAAATAAAATCAATAATTTTATTTGTTGAGGGGTTTATTTTTAAAATGGAAATTATGTTTTATTTCTATGCTTGCCACTAACTGTTGCTAGAATCTAGTGTTCCTTCTCAAAATTAGTACCTATAAATAGCTGACATCAGAGAGAATAAAATCCAGACTCTTGCACACACACTATTTGTACATCTTCTTTACTTATTTATCTTCATATTTTGACCTATGTGATTTTCTCTAGATGTCTAGACAAATTTAACTTTAGCAAATTAAAACTTGAAATGACATTTATTTCTGTTAAACAAATATGTAGCTTTGAGAACATAACTAAATATGCTATGAATTATAACTGCAGTGCACAAAGTCACATACTTGCTTGATAGAAACAAATGTTGTCTAGAATCAAATTCTAGAAGTCAAAGTGTGCTGCTTTAAAAGTAACTAATTAAAAACCTAGCTCTTTTCTTCGGGATATTCTAAACCAGCTCAAAAGGAAATGCACCTTTGGTATAATTGTATTCGCTTTCACATACTCAATTGTGATTTTCAGGCAGCAGGGAAGAAATCAGTTCTGTTAAAAAGCATCTGCTAAGCAGATACTTGTGAAAGACTGAATCATTCCTGTGTACAGTACATAGCTTTAAAGGAAGATTTTTGATGCATTAAATGTTGATCCACGTAATCCTAGTTATCCTTCCTTGTCTCATCTGTTTATTTCTCATTGCAAGGTCATTCAGCTCTTTTCTGTATCTCATGTTGAATTTTTCATTAGAACCACGCAGCATTAATTTCCTTTTGTTTCAGCTGGATGACTTAAAAAAAAAATTCTTAAAATATAGGGATGCAAATTATTTTGAACCTTAAGAAAAATCTTAGCAATTTTTGAAGAAATCCTTAAAATTTTCTTGCCTGAGATCTTGCTTCCCATGATACAGATTATGACTTGGCTTTCAGGACCGTTCTCGTTTAATCGTGTTGTTTTAAGTCCAATATTGAGATAAATTTGGATCTTTTCCCACTTACTTCACTGAGACATAATCAGTTCCTTGTTGAAATAGTTTTTTTTGTCCTGAACAAACTAACTTTCTCATGTGATAATTTCAAAATACATTCTCAGTGTTAAGATAGATGATCAAATTTATAACAAATCTTTGGTCTTACCCAAGCAGTGACCTAATACAGCACTCAACACTTTTGGTTGTTCCTGCAAGCAAAAGTTATACCAATATTGAAGGAGGTATGTTTTTTCCTATTACTTCTAGCTCCAGAAATTTAAACTGTAATCCTAAAAGCTGCATGTGCTCCACATCTGCATGATGCAATTGCCTTCACTGGGACCACTCACTTCTTTATCTAAACAGCTCCCTAAGTGTGTTTGCAAGATAGGAGTTTTGGAATATTTTGGTTTTAAACAATACGATACCATCAGTATGTAACGGTGAGTTGGTGGTGTCATTCATTCAGAAAAATGGAATCTAAATGTTTCAGCCAGGACTAATCTTTCTCTTCAATGAAATCCACGGTTTTGGCTTTTTGTTGTTCACAGTGTTCTCTTAGAAGAGTGCTTATCACTTTTTGAGAAGGATTATATGTCATATTGCCTGTGATAGCAGCACACTCTGTCTGATGCCTTTGGAGATCCCTTCCAGTCTTGTGCTTCTATATGAACACAGTATTGTTGTATGGGTGGGGATTTTTTCTCTGTTTTGTTTTTGTATCAGAAATTTAATTGAAATATCACACTGCACAGCAGCACACGTTACACTTAAAATGTAGGCTGATGGGATTGCTACAAAAGTAACCCACTCAAAAAGATAAGCTGTGATTACATATTTAATGGCATATTCCTGCAGTGGGGAATAGAGAACATGACTGTATACACTGCGCTGGGGTTTTTTTTCCCCCCTTCTAGGTTATCCTCTTTTAAAAATGTACCCTGTAGGTGTTCATGTTAGCTGGTATTTCCTTTCAGTGTCTCCAGTAAGTTATCCTTTCATTGAGGGTAAGTAAGAGTTTGCAAAACTTTGCACCCTTATTCTTAAATTAAATACTGACAAGGAATGGAAGTGTAAAGCATGCTAATAAGCAAGACCTCCCTGTGGGAACCTGTGATAGAAGACTGTTTCACATTGAGAGGCAGACAGCGCTGTTGACACAGGCTGTCAAAAAGGCTTCATGTCTTTGAAAGAAAATCTTAATCTTCTTTATTCATGTGTGAACAGGTCCAGGCCTTCATCCCGTAGCTCATACGCATTGACTGTTTAAACTGTGGGTTGCTAGGCTTTGGGTAGGGTTTGTTTGCTTGTGTCTACATTGTACGAATGGATGAGGACTGAAAATTAAAATCTGTCTGACACAGAGCACTGCTTTTCTGTCTCTGTTTGAAGAGACATGGCAACCCAGGGTGAAATGAAAAGGAATTTTATTGAGCGCAAAAACCCGCTCAGTGTTTAAATGTTGGACGCAGGAACTGAATGGTCAATTTGGGAGGCTTGTAGGTTGTTTATAGACATTGGGATGGCTGTCAATCACAGTACAATGGTGAAATTTGTGTCGGAAAAAAAGGGCTTTTTAGTGGCTGAACTCCTGTTTCCTGTTAAAATGCTCACATCAACAAACAAAAAGAGGTTTTGTCTGAAGTTTACAAGCAAGAAAATTTCAGAATAACAGAGATGCTGCTACTGTTGTGGCACCTTTTGATCATTGCGGCACTGACTATTTAACATTTAAAACCAAATTTTACAGAGAAAGATCCTATTGCTCTGTGAATCAGATTCTGCTCTGCTTCTGTGGCTTAAAAATCAGGAATAGGTCAATTAAATGAATGGAATTGTGCTACTGAAAAGCAGCATGACAGCGAACTTTGCTTATATCTGTGCTATGAAATACTTAGATATGTTTTACACGTTATTTAATAAATCAGTAGCAAGGAGAAGCAGAAGATAAATAACAATTCTTAAAAAAGTAATCTCTTTCAGCAGTTGTTAAGAACAACTAGATAAAAGAGGCTTATTTCAGAAACAATATTTCCAGTTATTATTAAAGCTAATTGACAGCATTTTGCTACTTCATTTTACAGAAGTTTATATTATCTCAGCTATAAAATTTCACACTGAAACTTGGCCAAATGTCAAACTAGCCACTATATGCTATGGAACAATTAAAAAAAAGAACCCCCAAAACCCCCAACCAAAAATGGGAACTGAGGGGAAAATAGGAATAAGCCTCTTTTAACAGAATTAAATTTAAAATGTTAAAGCTGTTGGCTTTTTCTGGTTTCATAACATGAAAAAGCAAGTTTTACAGACCACTGGCTGAGAAACTCAGCTCTCAAAATCAGATATAAAATGGGGTTTCTGGGCCTCTGTGGGATTCATAGGAGGACAGAAAAAGAAAACAGTTTCTCCTATTGTTTTCCTTCATCTCAGAGGAGTGCAACCCCCCCAGTCATAGACATTTTTGCTCCAAAGGTGGGAGAAGCAGAGAGTTCAAATGGAGCAAGGCATGGCAGACCATGAACGGTAAGTTCTTCCCAGCCTTAATAGCATTCAGCCCTTATATTTTCCATAAGCACCAGGGTCTTGCAGAGTATGGTAGATGCTGCACATTTTTCAGGTTCTGCACAGAAGACCTCTACCTTTGTGTTCACCTTCATATTTCCACTAGCTTCCTCACCATCCATAAGTGTGTTTACACTACTTTTCATATCTTTCTGAGGAGGCTTTTCATTGGCACGTGCAATAATAACTACTTTCCATTTCATATGGCAGAGGTGCGTGTACTTAATCCTGTGATAACTACACCTTCAGTGCTATCAAGTATGGTAGCTATCGCCCTACTTGCTTCTTCCTCCTCCATCTTAAATATATAGCCTTAAAAATCTACAAGATCAACTATGACTCAAGTGTTCATGATGAAGAAGTCTCCTGTGTAATCTGTAAATGAGAAGGCTTATGTGAGGGCAGATACTCAAAACCAGAAGTTCCTATCACTCTGAAAAGCTCTGAAATTTGTTGGCTATTTATGTTTTGGAAACTTTGCCTAATTCCTTTATCAGCTTAAGTTATAGAGCTCATATAAAAAGGAGAGGTAATCCTATCTCTGCTTTCTAAATGGGAATTGCTTTTTTTTGAGATACACTCCTGAGATAAAACAACAGGCATAACTGAATACCTAAAGAATACTTTAATTTACTTGGGAGGGAGAATTAATTTTTTTTTTGTCTCTATATAGCACTCAACATGCTCAATGGAGAGGAACAGAGGAAGGTCTCACCTGCATCCCATATTGCTCATTGCAAAAGACTTTTCCTTGTGCATTCCCTTTAGCCATGGCTGCATTTGGCTTCAGTGGGAGGGCAGCATCATGGGTGATATGATGTGGGGTTTTCCAAGCACTTTGGTTCTGTTCTTGCTCCTGTAATGTCACCCTTGGCAGCTTAGTTATGCATCATTTTTTCTTCTTCTGTAAAATGGGAGCAGTGATAAGACAAATGATAAAAGCAATGATGAAAACCATAGTTGCTGTTTCTCATTACTGTTCGTAATTCTCAGATGAATAAAGTCTTTCAATTCCTTTCTAGTTCCCTTCACCAATACATCTGCACATATTGGGTTGCTTCATCCCCAAGTGACTAAGAGGTAGATGTCTTCTCTTGCAGAAAACAGGAATACTTATATTTCTGCTTTTACTCATCATTTCCATGTTAACTCTTGCAATATCCTGATGATGATTGTTCTTGTGCTAATTCCTTGCTACAGTGTAGCAAGGTGGCAATATATGCTCTTCTTGCATGATCAATACATTACCGTTGTTTATTACCAATACTCGTTTGCTACCAAGTCACTTCCCCTTAGTGTGCTTGACAGATACTTCTGACCCAGGAGACACCTTCCTATAGCCTCTTCCAGCTTTATCTTCTGTCCAAGGTTTGCTTGCTTTGCTGTCAGTAATGTCAAATGCAGAGCTTTCTTAATACGCTTACCCTGTTTCCACCCTATTGATTTCTTCCTCTCTGCCATGAGCTGCTTTTGAAGTCTTGATTTGCCAAGATTTTCCCCTCTTAAAATGTCTCCTAAAGACTGACTTACCCTATAAGCATTGCAAAAGGAAACAATTCTGATTGCTGCTCCTTCCTGGTGTGTTTTAATCTTTCCTCTGCAATGTAGAGTCTTTGGGGTCAAAGACCAAGTTGGATTCTCCATGTGTGGACTAGTATTTTGTTTTTAAACATATTATAGGCTCTGCTGCAGGCTATGCATATAGCTGGGAAGTGTATGCTGCGTAAGGTGGTCGAGCAACAAACCATCTTTCAGGCAGCAAGTGTTCCTTCCCCTCCCCCCTTCCTCCAGGCTTTATTCTGGAGGTCTAAGTTTATAACAAAAGAAACAAAAAGGTTTTTATATAAATGGAAAAGCAAATGGAGCCCAGCTCATGTTACAACTCAGCCTTCTGACAGCCAGGAATGGAGATCTGCCCTACTTAGAGGCCTCTCTTTGCTCTGAACTGCAAGGGAGCTTTTAATATTCCCTCACTTGCTTTGAGTGCTCTCTGATTAGACCTTTAACTGCAGCTCCGTATTAGTCCAAACTGTACATTTGGCAAAGGTTACTGCAAAAGTTTTGTCTGTACATTAAATTGCAACAGTGGAGCCATTATCCACCACCTTGGCGCTATCAGGGTATAAATAAGAAGCAGAGTATATGTGCACAGTGTTGTGATTGCTCCGAAAGCTCCAGTGTGTTGCAAATCCTTTAAAATAATACACTGAGACAGTATTTTGACTTTAGTCATAAAAGCCAACCTTGTTAACGTGCATCATTAAGTTTAGTCAGGGAGATAAATGTGCGTTGTTTTTCCTTTTCCTTCAGAGATTGATGGAAACTGACCAACAGTTTTGGTGTTGGTGATTAAATATGTTTAAACTTGAGAGGGTGCTTTAAGTTAATTAAGCAGGTGCCAGAACACCTTAGCTAGGTGAAGGCTAAATCCTAACTTCTTGCTCAGATGCCTACTTTTAGGCAAGGCAGTACCTGTAAGATTAAATAACTTTTATTAAACTATTAAAAAACAAAAACAAAAACAAAACAACAAGCCAGACCTGGGAACACAAATCATTCTCTTTTTATGTAATTAAAATTTTTGAGGAATCATTCACTCTGTAAGAGATGTCCCATGCTGAAAAAAACCCACACCTTATACTTGATTTCTTGGTGTGCAGACTTTCTGCAAGCCATGCAACAAAGGCTGAACACAATTTTAAAAGACAAAGACCTGGAGTAGGTGCAAAACGTAGTGAAGTCCATATTGAAAGCCACAGATTGCAGCCAGGCTTCAAGGTTGAATCATTGTAGGTTCATGTTAGGCTGATTTGTAGGTGCCAAAATGCCTTCCTGTTTTTTTAATTCTTCTCTTCCATTAAAATGAGAGCTACCCCAAGTTTAAGGTCTATAAAATAATAAAGATTTTGAACGGTGAGGAAAAAAAAACAAGATTATGCTGTGGCCCCAAAACAAAATGGAAATTGTGGTCACTGTCAGGAACAATCTGAATTGGATACATTTTATGGAATAAATCACTATCTGGCTTCCTATAGGATTATCTAAGTACATAAAAATTACTAAAGAGAATGAAAACCTGGGACAGGACTATTCAAAGTAATGCAAACATGGCATACAGAGCATCCCATGACTCCTCTCCTTGCAAGACTCATCCAATGTCATCATCTCTTTTCTTAACTTTCTCTGCCCATTGTTATGCTTTCTGCCTTTACAGGAGAGGGAAGCCTGCGGAGATTTCAGGGATATTATTTCCCTAGTTTTATAAAGGGACCAGATAACAAAACAGAACTCAGATGACCTTTAGAGCTGTGGGTGACCCTGTGAGATGAATGCTGGGCACTTGTATTGTGATGTATCCTTTCCACTCAGAGCCCATAAAATCTAAGTTCCCAAACTGTGTAGCTGCAAACCTGTGGTGGTACAGAAACAGATGGATGTAAATCATTGATATTTGGAGCCAACCATTTTCATGATGCCAGCTTTCATGCATTGTAAAAATGGCTAATTGCTTTTCTTTCCTAACTGCCTTTCAATTGCTGAGATGCCAATAGCCTTTAGCTCTTTGTTTTTATATACCCGGCTATTTTGTTAGTGCTCTGCACTCTGTACCCCTGCTTCTGTTTCTCAGGATGTTAGACAGTGAATTATCTATTCATTTCAGAGACATCCCTCCCAATTTTGAGGATGAATGCAAAAGGAAAGTTGGATAAGCACTTTGTTTCTCTTCTAATTTAAAATCTACTAAAAAAAATAAATATCTGTGTGTTGGGGGTGTGTGTGAGAGAGATCCTACAGTTTCTGCTAACGGTAGAAAGATTTATGGGGAGAAAGATTTCTTTAGATGACTCTTGCTGTCTCAGGAGAAATATTCTGTGGATTTACAGATCTACCTAATTTTTATGCCTGTACACTCCTCCTTTAAAGGACTGCCAGCTTTGTCAAACAGTGAGGTTCGGGTACAGTTAGCTTTTCCTTTGACTTTGACTGGTTTGCCTTTTGTCAGCCTGGTCTTTAGGACTCTGAATCTCATCCTAAAGTCTTCTCCGTAGACAGCAAAGTAGAAAACGAGTGTTCTTTGCCCGAGCACTGCACTGCTTTAGCTAAAACTGGTAAGACTTCATTCTATATTGTAATAGGTTTGGCAAAAGGAAGCCAAGAGCCTCACAGGGGGCCAGCAGGTTTTTGGTTCTCAGTCTGAGTTTGCTTCTGAGCTTTTTCTTAATATCACAATGGTCTCTTGCTGTGTACTTCTAATGCCTCAGCAATGAAGTCAGGGTATATTATGCCATCTGTCCAGGAGTCAACACTGCAGGTCAAGCTAATTTAAACTGGCACTTTTCATCTCCCTATGCCTGTATGCATTACATTTAATAGTTTAAGTGAGTGATTGTATCTCCTGACCCTGCAACAAAGGACAAAGCTCATGTTTGTGTTTTTTCATTATCTTTAGTTGTCAGGGATAAGGACATTTGATCCTTTCATGCAAAATATAGTTAAACCACTGACAGATACTCAACTTTTGCTTTAGAAACAGTTGGGTCTTTAAAAATTATTTTTCATCTTCCCTTCTATTTTTTTTTTTGAAAGGTAAGGAGGCAAATTTATATGTGGTAGAATTTTGTAACTTTAATTCAAAATTGAAATGCTTAAATCTGAAAATCTAAACTGTTATTTCTTCTTCATATTGACAGTTAAAAATTTACTGGGGGGAACAGCTTGCTCCGTGGCAAACAGAAGAGTTAAGTGATAACCCTGTAGGAAATTTATGCCCATATATACTTTGGATGCTATGAAAAGAGCACCTTTGCATCATTAGTTCTCATTTGAGATCTACACCGAACTTTAAAGAGTTAAATGTATATAGTTTATATCTGAATTACCAGAATGGAGGTTTGGTAATTGAAAAATGTGCAGAATATTCTAATAGATGTAAAATCCAGTGAAAGTTGTGTGAAGATTAGATTTATCTTACATGCTATTCCTGCTTATTTCTTCAATTTCTCTGCCTTGCTGTTTATCCAGGCCACCATGTTTCCAGCATTTTCCTTTTTCTATCCCTAGAGAAACAGAATCATTGCTGATGAGGGAAGGAAAAGAAAGACCACACACAAGTATTTATTTCTTAAAAATATATGAAAGTTGGAACAGGAATACTGTTCATATGATTAGTTTGTCAATAAGCTATTTTCCCTCATTTACAAAACTGTTGTACAACTGTGATAACATAATCTATTTCCTGCAGCCACATAGTAGCCCAGGGCAACAAAGTTATGACGGTTGTTCTAAAATTAGTTTTGTAACCAATTGAGGTATATCTATGCAAATTATCTGTGTAGACAGATATATGGGTTATTAGTTTTTGTTGCAATAAAGTATCATCTTCTCAGAGAAAATCTATTCCTGTGTGATGGCTGTGGCCAGCTATTGATCTACTATCTTTTTGTGATGCGAATCTTTTGTCATTAATCAAAACTGGCACCATTCAACACATGCACACACAAACACACCACCACCACCACCACCCCCCAAACATCAGGAAATTGTAATAAATACTTTGATGCTCAAGCGCTACACCGGAGCAGAAAGAAGAGGCGTGTGGCCCACCTTGTCACCCTAAAGAACCTGAAACTGAGAGAACCCAAAGGAGGAAACATGGCTGAGCCAAGAGCAAGCATGTAGACATACAGCCTACCCAGGGTACAGCTTATGGCTGAAAATGTATCAACTGCCAAAATTAATGTTTTTACAGTAACTTTTACAACTTTTGCACCTACTCTGTATACTAATGATGTTATACTTATCATGAGGAGAACAAACATAATGCATTGTTCATTAACAAGGGTGGAAGGAACAGAAAACAATATGAAAAATGTATTTTTCATATAGCATGATGTAATTTCATATGTGTGTTCTTACACAAAGAAATCTCTGTGCTATATATAGGTACAAACTAGACAAACAACGAGGTTTTGAACTAGGACTAAAAATATGGAATGTTCTTTCAGAAACATTTTCAATATTTTCAGTATTAACCCTTATATTTTTATATTGGTTTTACTACCACATCTGAAATATACTAAAATTTTGTAATGCTGATTTATAGTTTATTAATCAAAATGTCGCTGTAAAGTAATTCTTACTATTATTGTGAGTTAAATATTGTATTCTAGGTAAAGGTTACCTGTCCAGAAGCTAGATTCATAATTGAGAAGTAGGACTAATGGCATATTAGGCCATTGGTGAAAGAAGAAAATTATGAGAAGCTATAACGATGACTTCATTGGCCGTTATAAATCTGGCAATGTAATGATGTCACATAGAGCTACATCTTTAAAGAGACATTAAATTAATCCAGTAAAGCAAGACAAAAGTGGCTTAGAATTACAAGTTAGTATTAATCCAGAGCACACTGTAATATAAACTCAAAATCAATTCCTAAATAAGGGCCTTGACAAATGTAATGAATAAGTACAGAAATTCCCATTATCGGTAATAAAACTATTAAAAAAATTGAAGAATGAACATTTATTAGTTTAAATGTGTTGTACTTACACAGCATGATAGAAAATTTAGGTCCTTATTCATGCTTACAAACCTAATGTATCTAAATCACAGGAAGAACCACCACTGAAGAGCATTGAGACAGAAGAGGGAAGTGGCTGGTAGCCATTAACAGGAAAATAAGTGAGACATTTTTGGAGGAGAGGGAGTCCTGGAAAGTGATTTGGACTCTGTTGCTTCAGCAGACTAAATGATGTTATACTACATGATAAAAATGGATATAACAAGTGGACATTTTCCTTTCATTGAGCTTAGTTCCTGCCTGTTGTGTTCAGCCCTTGCCGCTGTGGCAGCACGCTTCCACCCATGAAGCACCAGTTACTGATAACAAACGTCGTTGATGCTGTGTATTGCAACTGTCCCCTGTGCGTCCTGGAGTACTGTTCACCACAGAAGATGACACATTCTGGATTTTGCCTTGATCAGCATTGCCATAATGGTCTTGCACAGGAATCAGAAATTTCCTCCATAACTTTCTGAGATCCTTTCTGTCTCTATTTTTCTATGGATAGGCCTTCTGTTTCATGGACCCAGTTGAACTAAGGGGTGAGCTTGCCCTTTTTAATATCCCAAGGGAGGAAGGCTGTTGAAGCAGTTGCTGTCCAGGACCCCAAGGTTCAGGGAGCTCATCCTCCAGAAGACCTTTTTAGAGTACAAAAAGAGCAACCAAATGCATGCAGGTCTCAACCATCACTCTGCTGGTCTTTGTGGTAATTCACCTGCATGCTTTGTCTCAGGCAGGCTTGGATTTATGAAGTTTTATACTACTGCATCTGTATCAACCACAGACTTTTTGAGTGGGTGAAGGTAAAGCTGTTTATGTATCATTTAAACTATTTTTTTTTTCCTTCCAGAAATGCTCATTTGAAACGTGGCAAAGAACAGGTACTCTATTGCATTGCACTCTGAAGAAATGCTGTGAACTACCAGTAGGTAATAGAGCCCAGTGTGGTTTTTTTTTCAAGCAGATAAAAATGCAGCAGAACAAAAAATTCATGGGATGTGAAGCTCGCAAATCCTTTTTGTCTGCATAAGCTTTTGGGAACAGAAGATTTTGCTTTCTCTGCACATCTGACTTTACATGAATTTTGCTTTTTAGGAAGAAAGGACATTCTGTGGGTTGGTCTGCAGATGGCTAAATGGATGATCGTCCCTGTGGGCTTTATAAACCAGGATTTTGGCTTGGTTGGGAATACCTTCTTAGGACACTGATGCCAGAGGGTTTTTTTTTTCCCCTCTGCTGTTCATGATTCTCTGCTGATCTGTGTTTGGAACAAGTCACGTGCCAGTTGTCTGAGAAAACAGATCTATTGCTAACTGACGTTACAAAGAATCCACAGAAGATTAAAAGAATATTGGTCTTTCTTCTGCTCCTTTTCTCTCTGCCTCTCTTCCCTCAGAGCTTTTGTATGTTTATTTAGTAGGCAGGGATATGCTATGTATAAAAAAAAAAGCAATAATTGGACATGATCAGAAATCATTAGGACTGATGCTGTTGAGATATTTATATATTACCCATCTGTTGAAATTTCATTAAACCTTTCTCCCTATTGTGTAGAAACTATGGCAATGCAAATCTTATTTACTGTGCGTGACCAATAAACAAAGCATCCAGAGTCAACCTTCAGACTTATCCCTTTTCCCTGAAGAACTTTAAGTTAATAGGATGCTTTAAATAGGACGCTAAATCTAAAAAACAACAACAAAACCAAAATCCTCACTCAAAAACCCCATAACTATTGCATAACGTCAGGACAGAATAGCTTGAACATTTTGTTCCAGTAGTGACATACTGCCATGTAGTGGCACCTTCTCTCAATAATTGCCTCTTATTTTGTTTAACGAACCTTCCCCTCCCTCCCCTTCAGTCAGTCATGCCCAGTAATCAGATGTTTCTTTAAACAGTATTACCAAAATTGGGTTGGGTGCTAGGGGCTCAGAAGAGTGTTTTGCTTTCAGAAACTGGAAAGCACAATTCTGATTTGCAATCGCAGACAGGCTGGCATTACACTAACCACCCTGTGTTATCATCCTTCCACGGTCAAGCTGAGTTCAAAGTTGGAGTCAAGTTGTGTCCTGCAGTGTTATTCTCTTTCTGACATACCCTTCATGCCGGTGTTGGGCTTGTGCTGCACTTCCTACTTCTGTCTGTTCAGGATGGTGAGTTGAAGTCATGATATACTGCAAGAGTTTTATTTGGGTGTCAAAGCCCACTGACGCCTTTGAGACATTTGCAAGGAGCCAGCTGCTGCTGTAGCACATTAACACACAGGCATTTTACACAGGAAGACCTTCTGAGAAATCCTGCAGTTTTCCTTCCAAAAATGAGTTGCCTGCTTAGCTAGAAGATTTTTTACACGAGCAATCACTTTGATTTTTTTCCCAGCATTTATTTTCTTACAAAGGTACAGATGACCTCACATATTTACAAGCAGTAGATAAAAAAACCTTGGATAATAATTAAGGACGTCATTTCTGTTCTATAAACTGGCTTGGTTTGATTTCAGTAAGTGCTGAACTCAATCCATCTGGAAGTGAGGGCCTAGTTCCTTCAAACAGATAAACACACTAGGGACTTCGTACAGCTCAAATGTCTGCAACTTTTTATTAGCTAGCATAGAGGCTGGTTTTTTTAACATAGTTAACATTGAAAATCTGATTTGATTCTAAACTTAAAGGAGAAGTGCAAATTCTAAACCACAGGCTTTGTTAGAGCTTTCTAATTCCATTCCAAGTATTAAGGAAGTCTGATGTTTGAATAAGGCCAAGTCATCTTTTAATTCCTAAACTGGCTTCCATAAAAGGCTAGAAAGTCTTTGATCTATGTAAAAGAGAAGATCACTAGGGAGAAGCCTCTGCTTCTGTTTGTCCAAATGTTGCAAGCAGTCTCTAGGCTGTAGCTAACAACTCAAATTATATTTGTTTGTATCTTAGACAGACTTGTTGATTTACATATAAAAGGGATTTCAGTGGCAATATCAGCTCTTTCATGGGATTTGCAATAGAGGAAAAAGGCTAGTTAAATTTTAATCTAATAGACCGGACTGCAATTAGGTACATAATTACTGTCTAGTGGTGTAAATATTGCCTGATGTCGTATTTCTAAAGTTATCTGGTATCTACCTACCAAGGTTGATAAAGGTCTTACAAAACTGGAGGACACAAACTTTTCCAGAATGAGGCTAAAGGCATGGAAATAGAATAGGGTAGGACAGGATAGGACAAGATGGAGTAGAATAGAATAGAATAGAATAGAATAGAATAGAATAGAATAGAATAGAATAGAATAGAATAGAATAGAATAGAATAGAATAGAATAGAATAGATTTTTTCTTAAAAGGAAGAAAATCTCTGGAAAACTTATTCTGGGAGGAATAAGGCAAATACAGCCTCAATAGATGTGAAAACCTTGTAGAATAGAGTTTCTAGCAAGGTTTCCTGAATTTTTTTCATTGGTCATTGTAAAGGTAAATAGAAAGTACAGAAGCAGGCTGAAAAGCAGGTCTGGCTTTTTAATGGGGAACAATGTGCAGGAAATATAAGACTGGTGCTTATGTCATAATGTCACTGGAGTCCTTGACCACATACTAAGCATAATACTTGAATTCTCACCATTATTGCCATCTGACTGTTATCTTATTTCCACCCACAACATTATTCAACTCAAGTGAGTGAACCTTGAAGCTTAGGTCTTCCTTCTCAGTATGAAATGTAGCAGCTGTGGAAGTAAATGTACATTTTTAAGTGGGACAGTGAAGATGCTAGCTAGACTAGAATTTGTTTCTGATGTTAAATACCATGCTTCCATATGTTAACTTTTGCTGTTTCCATAACAATGATGTAACATCATAACCTCATATTAAAAACTAGTGCAAAGTACACCTGGTCTTCTCCAATTAACAACTCAGTCCTTTTGAACAATAGGAATGTGTTACTTTCACACCTGCTATTTTCAGAAACACACATGTGCCTCAAATACTATCTTTTTAGATTGATATAGTTGGGAAAAAAAAAGGATGTCATTTCTTCCTGAAAACTTTTCCTTTTTTATGTATATAATGAGTAATTGTTAGAATAAAGGGTCTAGATAATCTTAATGACATCTGAAGAGTTCAAAGGAAAGTCTATAAAGTTTGTCATCACTGCTTTCATTGTCAAATCATAGAAAATAGTCCTGGAAAAAGCCTCAAGAGGTCATGAAGTCCCTAAACTAAGATCAGCCATACCTGTCTTCTTTCCTGAAAGATGATTGTCTGACCTTTCTTACCGATGGAAATTCTATGACCTTCCCAAGAAATCTATTCCAAAGCTTGCTCTTAATGTTTTAACCTTTGATGCTGTCATTACTTGTTCTTTCCTCCATGAGCAAGTAGAACAGCCAATTTTCTTCTTCTTGACAAGAGCTTTTCACGTAACTGAAGGATGCTATGATCTTTCCCCTCTTTGCCAGCAAACTATTTTTATGTCTTTATGTTTTCAAATCTCTAACCATTTTCTTTGCTCTTTTCTGGAAAGGTGATGAAGCAAAAAGATTTGATATCCTTCTTCTAACCCTGTTACCCTCCTTTCAATCTTCCTGCTAGTCTAGCAAGAGATAAAACTCTTTGGATCACCACACTCTATATGAGGTTCTGCTCTGATATTGTTGACTATTTTTGGTTTTATTTAGTCACTGATGGAATTTTAAAAAAGGATTTTTTTCATAAAATGTTTTGTCACATCTTGCTGAATGATTTTTCATCTGCTTGGGTAGGACAGGTTAGACCTGCCCCTTTGCACTGGAAGCTTTGGTTGCCTTGGTTTCCATACAGTCTGCATCTGTAGTTAACTCTATTAGTTAACTTTGGTTAAATATCATCAAGGCTCTGACTGAAACAGTTACCATAAACAACAAAAAACTATTTTTAGAGGATGTCATTAGGAACATATCCCTTTTGTTCCTGCAGCCAGGTTTCTTTCTAAGACACTTTACCTTGTTTAGAGCTTCAGTATCACCTTTGTATTGAAACTTCGCAGCTACTTAGCAGCAAGGTTTTGGTTCATTTTTTGCCTGAATTTTGTCTGTTGACTCAACTCCACCCATTTCCACTATGAAGTGTGGGTCATGGCTTTTTTCTTTTTCCCCAAGCAGCTGTCCTTCTGGCAGTCCTTGTGGTGAACTTCTTCCAGGTTTGCTCCAGTCCTTGAACTCTACAGGACTGAGCCAAAAACTTTGTCATATAAGTCCCATTAATAATCATCTGTTTTTCAGGCTCTTGGGATCAGTCTTCTACAATGTGTTCTGACTGGAAACTCCCAAAGCCACGCCTGATGGGTGATATCCTGGTAACATCTGTTCTGGGACTGTGCTAGTTAGTCATTATCAGTTGCTGTGTTGTTGCCTTGCTAGCGCAACCCATGGACAAGAGATTAGCTGTAATTGGTAAATGTAAAACAACGTTCAGTGTTTGGACTTTGAGGAAGTGTGGCACAATATCAAAAGTATTTGTCAAAAATGAGTGTCTAAATTGGACATTGAAATGAATCACACACACCCCTCTCCCCTGCCCCCTAAAGACAAGTAACACTCAATAGTTGCACAACTTTGTGGTGGACAGAAAAAAAAAAATTCTTTTAGGCTTACTCTGAAAACTGAGGGTATATCCAAGCTGTATGTACCTGGTCAGTCAGGCACCAAATTAACCGTAGGCCCATGGAAGGTCTTTCTCAATCAACAAACCAGTCGCTGGCTAGCTCTATAGGCTTGCACTGAGCTCTGAACCAGTTCCCTGAAGAAAATATTGAAGTGTTTCAGTCTGAGCTGAAGATCATCTTCAGGCAGTCTGAATGAACTGATTGCTGATAAGGACCAAACCAACTGCTGCCTAAACTAGAGTGACACTTCTTAACACAGCAGTCTCCTGAACTTGGGGTGCTTGGTGGCTGGCATCAGCATATAAAATATATTTTACATATTAATATATGTATACATCAGGTTTTGGACTTCTGAGTTAGGCAGAGCACTTGGGAGCATTTTCTTGCTCTAAATCCCTCACTGTGGCACCTATTTGAACACATTAGTCCTGGGCAAGCATGTTGGACTTCCTTCCACACATAAATGCAGCTACATGACGTAAAATAGCTTTGTGCGTAAAAAACCCATAAAAATAAAACTGATTTAAGTCAGTCAACAGCCTGGGGATTTGAAATTGCTTTAGCCTGGAAAATCAGTTTCTAGTCTTGAGACAACATTTATTGCAGCTGTCAAAATTAGCTGCCAGTCTGTAAGGATGTCTAAGTGACCCTTGTGAGGACCCTTTCTGATTTTCCATGAGACTTGTCTAGAAGTAAAGGCAGTAAGTCCTTTGCCCTCCCCTTTCCCAATGCCTTTTGAGATGCATACATCACCACAGTACTGAAGTTCAAGAAAGCAAAGCCTTGAGACCAGGGGCTTTGAGAAATGTCGGTAAAGGCACACATGCATCTTGCTTTTATATATGGAAAAAATAATGGTTTCCTCTCATATTTGAATAAGAGAATTTTCAAAGGCATGAAAGAGTTCAGTCTTCTGAGCATGAATATCTAAGCAAGATGTGATCCTAAAATGACAAGGAGTCAACATCTGGGTATGTTTTCCCACATTAGCAACTGCTGTCCTAAACTGCGCTGTTGTACGTGATGTTAAACAGCTGCTCGGTTTCACCCCAGAGGTAAGAATATTCTGTATCTCTCGTTTTGGGTTTTTAGAACTTTTGAGATTCAAAGCCCTCAGAGTATGTTTAAAGTAGTAGTACTGAAACAGTACTGTAGTTGGTACCTAGAAAATCAAGTTTTAATTCAATATAAAGCTGCTGACATGTTATAATGCTTATTATTGGTACTACTGTATTACATGATCCAACCACCGTTTCTCATTATCTACATATCAAATTATTCAAGTCAGTAATTTGAGTCTGTCCCCACCATGTACTAGTGTGATACCATACAAATACACAATACAAAATATTAACAGTTGGTCCATTTCAAGGTGCTGTTGTCTTTGTCTACAATATACAGTAAGAATGAAATGCATCTTGCCAAAAACACCAATCGATCCCTCATGCTGAAATGCCCGGTGTCTATTGAAGTTGTATGTGCAAGTTGAATTTCTTATCAATGTGCCTTTTCAGGAGGAAAAAGGGTTGCATAGGGTCAGGGAAGGAATTCTTTGGGAGTTGCTCATATTTAATAAAATTACACTCAGGAAGTTTAGAATGGATAAAAAAGACGAAGGTTTTGTAAACTACGCAGGCATTCTTCCTGAAGTGATTATACACAGGATACTGAAATGAAGCACACCAGTGACTGTGGTTTTTGTCTTAATTTCTGTGTCTTAAATGAGATTAATCATGCTACTATAAAGAAAAGGCAGGGCTGTAACACACCTGCACTGAGTGGGACTTTCACATCCGTAACTGCCCAAAACCTTCCTGTCTGTGTAAACATGTTCATAACAAAGCAGAAATAGAATTTTGTATGCACTTATACACAGAAATAATATGCAATGGTGGTCTTTTACAGAAGAATTGCCAAAATGAGAATTATGGGTGTCACTTCTTTCAAAACTTTCATAGTGAAAGTTCTTTTTGAAGGTGACCTTGTTTTCTAAGGGCAGCTGGAAACAGTTAACCACTTTCCTGATTCCTAAGACCAAACTTAGCGCTAAGTGCACTTGCAAAATCAGTGGTTCTGCAGTTAACTTTCTGTTAAATAATGTAGTTCAAACCAATCCTTTGCACATTTAAATTTATTTTTCTTCAAAACGAGTGCATGACTTTACTCCATAAGAGGATGATGTGAGATGCTGCTTTCCAGGTTGTCTGAACTGAATTACTGCAAAGGATTTGGTTTGCAGTATGAGAACTGTGAAGAATATTCTAAAATTTCTTTCAAGTATAGATCTTTAGGTATCTCTTCCCCAAAATGAGTCTCCTCTGGAGATGTTTAAAACCCACCTGGATGTGATCCTGTGTGATTTAGTCTAGATGATCCTGCTCTGGCACGGGGGTTGGACTAGATGATATTTCAAGGTCCCTTCCAAATCCTAACATTCTCTGATTCTGTGTTTCTGTGAAAATCTATGGAATAACACAACTGAAAATGGTATGGAGGCTTTTATGCTGCATATTAACTATGCTGTGTCTGAATCGTTGCCAGAAAAGAAAAATCAGTCTGGATTAAAAATGAGATTATAGCGGTAGCTGGAGCTATATTTGGAGCTGATGGAGCCCGCTGTGTATACTAGGGTTGAAAAGAGTCTTGTCCTGCCATTTTTGCCCTCTTTTTCCCTCACCTTGTTCAAGAAGTAGCATTTGTGTGCTTCTACTGTGAACCAGACAGGGCAAGCCTTCAGTTGATTACTACTTCACCATAACAAATTAAGTTGTAAACAAACATAATTTACCTTATCTGCATGTTATATGAATTCTACTCTACAGGGCTGTTTACTTTCACTCATAGTTAGCACTTTTGGAATGGTAATGCTCTAAATCCTACTCCACAGTAAGTGATACTTTTAGAGTCACAAGAAAGGCCTACAAAGCATTCTCTCCCCCTTGAGGAATATTACTCTGTATTCAACTCACATAACACGGCCTCTTTACAGATTACAAACGTCATTCAAGTCAAACCAGTCTGGTAGTGAGTCTCCTCTAAATAAACTTTCTTTTATTCCCTTGGTCTGAAAGTCTGTTCACTGTCTCTTTATTTTCTTTGCTCTTTTGTGCTCAGCTAAGATTTATAAGGACCGCTGTTACAAGTTATACATTTTCTTACATCAGTCCTTTTGGTCTCAAGTCCATGGAACAGAGAATTTACAGTGGCCATAAAATGGACCTCCCAAAAATACAACCCACCTTTGCAAGTGTTCTCAATTTGACGTAGAAAACCAGTGGGGTGAAAAGCTGTTCTCATTATTCTCCCTGCAGAAAACCAGCTCCTGACTACCATTAAAACTAGTGAGGAGCTTACACCAACTCTCTTTTTAGAAGTCAGAGGAAATTCTCACCACTGTGTCTTCATCTGTACCTTTGTAGAGAGCCAAGCTGGCTTGAGATCTGAGAAACTTTCATCTTCAGGAAAATTCAAGCACAGCTCCCAGACTTATGCTTTAGTCCATGTCTAAGGGATATGTGTTTCCTCATGGAACATAATGGAATATTCTAAACAAAATATGAAAACCTGTTATAAATAAACCTAATTAAGCATTTTCAGATGAATAAACAGTAGTTTTATAACCCTTGCTATGAAATCTCATAATCTTATAATTACGTCCATGTTTAATATAAAAATGGCAGTTTGATGGAGTTGCTTTGAGGATTGAATAAGGAAATGTACTGCATGAAGTTTTCCTGCAAATTTTACATGGGAATGACATCACACTAAATAAAAAGACTGGTCATCTATCACCTGGTTAAAGTGCACTAAATAATGACAAACCTCGTACCTTGCATATAATTTCCTTTTTTGGAACTGAGCTCCCAAAAGTTCTTTTTGTTCACATTTCCCAAAATTGGTCATCTCAGTCTGAAGCAGCATCTGTACAGTCTATGAAAGGTAAGAAAGTGAAAATCAGACTTTGGTTTGCTTAGGATGTATTCCAAGATTATATGACTTGTGTGAGGTATGTTTCCCACTGTTGCTAGCACGCTGGATGAGATCTTAATTGATCTCTTGTTCTTTCTTTTCTGGGCAGAATGAAGTCTTTGAAGATGAATACTGGCTCATAAACTAAATGCTTTCAGCTGTTGCTGCTGAACATAACAATTCCTAAGAAGATTTTTGTCAGTTGCTTAGAGATTTCCTTGTTTTTATGGAGAAGAAAAAGTTGTCTTTTAACCCTTTAACAGCTCCTGGATAACATTATAAGTCACAGTATATTTCTACAGTGGAAGTTTAACAGCTGGAGAAGGGAAGCATGCTTTAGTGAAGCAAAGCATTTAGAAATGTGAACACAAGACTACATGCAGGAGTTAATATGGCCTCTTATGAATAAGCTTAAATAGACTTAAATATTACTACTGCCTGTAGTAGTAGTAGCTAGGTGAGAAATGGTTGCAGGACAATATGGACACAGCATGCGGACACAACACAAAGTAGTACCTATCTTTCATAAAATCCTTTTCAAACCTTCTCTTTCCATTCTTCCATCAAGGAGTGACATGGTGCAGCTGGCAGATTGGCTTGGCTTGATAATACATGATCAGAGCTTCATGAAACGGTTTAGTAGGAACCCTCCCCACCAGAAAATAAAACAGGCTAAATAAAATGCAGACGTGCAGTGAGGTGAGGAGGAGTATGTTTAGAACTCAGGCATGCCTGAGCTGAAATCTGCCCATAGCAGAGCTTTGCTACTCTGCCTTTCTTTCTTCATGGAGAAGCAAGGCACAATATTGTCTGTTTTCCTGTCTTGCTGGAGCAATTGATGACTGTCTGTGCATTACATTGTATATCTACTGGTAAGCTGTAGTTATCAGTTAGTGTTTTCCTTTGTGTTGAGTATGCATTAACATGAAGACACTTACTCATCTAAATATGGGCGAGACTCCAAGTAGAGTTTACACATAACTTGATATACGACCAGTCACAGAACCAAAGAATCATAGAATGCTTTGGGTTGGAAGGGACCTCAAAGATGTCATCTGGTTCCAACCTCCCTGGAATGGGCAGGGACACCCTCCACTAGATCAGTTTGCCCAAAACCCCATCCAACCTGGCCTTGAACACTGCTGGGGATGGGGCTTCCACAACCTCCCTGGGCAGATTGTGCCAGGATCTCACCACCCTCATAGTAAAAAATTTCTTCCTAACATCTAATCTAACCTACCCTCTTTCAGCTTGGAGCCATTACACCTTGTCCTGTCACCATACTCCCTTGTAAACAGTGCCTCTCCCACTTTCCTGTAGACCCCTTTAAGTAATGGTAGGCCATAATTAGAGCCTTTTCTTCTGCAGGCTGAACAAGCCCAACTCTCTCAGCCTGCCTTCATAGGAGACGTCTAGCATCATCCTTATGTCCTCCACCCTTCTGTCACCCATCTTGAATCACACACCTACCACCAGCCTCTACTGTTCTAGTACTGAACCCTCAAACCCATTCTCTATATAATTTTAACTGCATATTCATTCTTTTTGATCTGTCTCCCAAGCAGGTAACACATCTGTTTATTCTCTCACTTCTCAGTTCACTCCTTTGCTTCTCTGCACCAAGACAACTGATTGCTTCAGCTACCTTTCAGTCCTGCGCACATCCTGTTAACCTTACCCTTGGGCATCATGAGGGGAACATCTGGTAGGGGATAAACTAGAGCATGTGAGACTTGTTACTGCTGCCTGGAGTTAATATGGCATCCAAAACTAGGGGAAGGAAAGGAGGAACTGGGATCTCCAACACGTCTAGGGTTAGACCCAAAACTCACTTTAATGTCTAAACTGCCATGGAAAAATATATAAGATCCAGAGCCCTCATTTCAGTGTGTGTGTGCCCTCTGGAAGTCTTCTCTGTTAGGAATCCACTTGAGCAGCCATTAAAAGACTTGGTTGAGGTGGGAGAATTAATATTTAGATAGCTAAAGTAGGAATAGAAGAGAAATTCCTTCACAGAATATGGAACAAGTAGCAAAAGGTGGGTTAGGTTTGGGAACAGCAGGGAAAAAAGGCCTTTCACATTCTGGGGACTTGCCCAGTTGCTGAGAAGTACTGGGATTCCCTACTTTACTCATTTCTCCACTGACAGCAGACATCCCAGCCAGATATTGGCCAAATTTCAGGTCTTGTAGTCTCTGTTTGGAGTACATAACAACTGATAACCTACTACTGATACCAGCTGCAGCTCACACAGTTCATGCTGTGGATTGAGGAATTCTTAATCTAATAATACACTTTTTTACAAACTCACAGGCAAGACTTTTTTTTTCTTTTGTAGATTTAACAGCTTCCTCTGCTACCAGCAAACAAACCATATACATGAGACTGCCTTTGGATGCAAACTCTTGCAATTGTAAGCTAGAAAACACCAGAACTAAGGGTGTTAGATTGTTTGCTTTCCAAAATAAATTTAATCCTCCATCTTTTAGATTATCTCTAACTTCTGCGATCATGTACGTCTTTCCTGCAAAATCCTGACCTCATTCACTGTGGAGTTCTTATTTAATGAGGAATTCATCTTTTCTACTCTGCACTTATCCTAGCCTTCCAGTGTACTACCTTGCTACAAAAGTCACACTAGCTGTTTAATTTAGTTTTCTCTAAGGCTTATCACTTAGGGTTTTCTTTTTAAAGAATTCAAATGTATTTTTTTCCAATTTCTGTGAGGTAAAGGATTAATTTTATTGAGAAAGTGTGAATCCAAACTTTGAAATACAAAGGTGTATTTTTATTTTAAAGTAGCTCATTCATTTTAGAGACCCAGCTCCAGGCTCAGAACTTGAACACAGCGATAAGCAACTTCCACTAAACGAACAACTGTGATGAATGTGAACAACGCACTATGTTGAGCAACAGCTAGGACCTTTGGGACAGGTTGAATCTATTTGTTCAGAGGTCAAAAATGTAATTTGCCATCAATCTTTTTTTCCCCCGCCATTTAACTAAACCATGCTTTGCGTTTTTATGAACTTCATCTGCAAGCATAGGTCTTGAAAACTATATGCACCTATATTCATATTAGTCCTGTTTATGGGTCTACTGTGCCTGTGGAATTGGACATAAGCCCTGAAGAAAAAAAATAGTTCATTACATTCTTTAATTTCACAATATCTTGAATGTAGTTGCAGAAGGATATGAGCTTACAGCTACAGTCTTATTGACATCTTTTAATTTTTTCAACCTTAAATTTTTTGTAATGTATTTTCTTTCATAGAGTTTCTCTTCTTTTTCAAGAGCTTTGCTAAATTATTACTTTCAAAGTTAAAGGAAATGTTCTGTTTTCATTCTTCTGTGCTTTCTTACATATTTGTAAATACTTTTTCTATAACAATATGTAACAACCTCTTAGAGTTGAGAATATCTTCACTACTTCATAATTATATCTAGTGCTTCAGTTCTCCTGCATGTGTTAATGAGAGCTAAGGCAGAAGTAGGAATGGAAGATTGCTTAGTAACTATAACTGGAATAAAATAAGATCTTAGTGTGCTATGCTGACATTTTTCTTGGTGCAATTAATTTTAAGACGACACTCCACTAAATTTGTGGAATATCTGACCACTATGTATTGCTAATATACTGAATAATATGCTGAAAATGTCAATTCTGTACTTATTTGTGAAACTTCTAACACTTCAGAACCAGTGCTTTGCCTTTAGACGTCACAAAATCAAATCCTTATTGTATCCAATGAGTTCCATATTAGGCTGGAATTCCAATGGAAATTCATGAGGGACTTTCTGTCTGTGGGGTTTTGTAATGTGGCTATGAATACCACTAAGAATGTTTTTCTTAAAAGCTGGATATCCACACATGCCCTATCGGTAAACCACTAGGTTGCTGAATTAAGATTTTATTTACCACTGGAATAAATATACTACCCAGTATACACATAGTCAGGAACCACATATGGGAACCATTCCTAGGCTATATCAACATCAGTTAAGTTGTTTGCTGTACTTAGTGCATTGGGAAGTATGTATTTAAAATCCTTAACGTTACTGGTTAATCTCTTCATCTCTTCCTTTGAGCATCTTGGTCCTTCTGAACCTGCAAGTATTTTGCTGTCCATTCAATCATACTCTGAACCTATTTTTTTGAGGAAATTCTTCCATCTTTCTTTTCTTATGAAGTGTTGTATTTGCTTCAACCTTCATGCTGTCAAAACAGATTTTGAAAACCTTAAATTTCTATAGAGGGAAGACACAGACAAGGCAGAGATGCACTGGTTTTTATTGAACTCTCTTATTTGTACAAAAAGTCATTATAGTGCTCTTAAGCTTTTTTTCTTTTCTCTTTTTTTCACTCCCACAAGAATCTATTACTTTACACTACATATAACTTCTGGAAAAAAGGGGTAAAATGCATTGGCCGGACTTAGCATTTTATTTCTAATTTGTTACTTGATGATATGGGTAATAAGAAATGACCCTCTGAATAAAACATTTTTCCTGAATATTTTATTAGGCCATTTACAATTTTTCCAGCTCATTTATAGCTATAACCATTTGATACTATATATTTTTAAAAAGTTGATTGTTGGCACTAGCTGATACACCTGTCATAATATCTATTTACAATATATACATCCTCTCTGCCAAGTTAGGTCATAGTTTACAATGTGGTTAGTACTGAATTCACAACATGGCGTGATTCTGTACAACAATCTGAACTTGTGAAACCAACTAAATGGTGGTAATCTTATAGGGAGTTTTATTAAGCTGCAGCTACACATGGGGATATTGGAAATATGTTGCTGAAGTGAAACTAAAATTTATATAATTAATCATTTTGAAATGAATTTTCTTCTGTGTGTGTGTATTTTTGTTCAGGATAATTAGCTAACCACAGTTTGTTTATATAAGGTGTGTGTAATCTGTTTATAGAGCATGGCAGCTGACATAATGTAGCTCTTGGCGAGCTGTGACATTCCCTTCCCACAAGTAACATTTGAAATGATAAAACAACATTCAGATGAATAACTCCCCACCAGGTAAAAATCATTACAGCCCACATTCTCCAATAATATTTTCAATCCACCTTGTTAAACCTTTCCACAGGAGCAAACACAGGTACAACCCCACTTGCTGTAACTGTAGAGTAATTCTTCGGCTAGTCTGGGGCTGCACAAATGTGTCTGAAGTAAGTTTACTGTTACTGAGACGTGTGCTTGTTGTAGGCCAAAATGTTATGATATGATCCAGACAAACAGAATGAGATTTGATTAGGGGATTAGAAACATGAGCTCAAGTCTCATGTCATTCAGATGGAAATATGACATATTAGGCCATGGGGAATTTGAGCCGAAGTATTTACCATGGCTGAGACTCACGTCATTGTGCCTGGGCTTTGCAAAGGCTCTATCCAGGATCCCCCATGCTGCTCAGGGAGAGCTTTCAGGAACCCCAGTATATAATATTTTTCTTTCTGATGGCCCTCAAAATATGCATGTTTTTTGGATCAGGATCCATGTGAATATCTTCTTTCTGGACTGGTATAGTTTTCCCTGCAGAATGATAAGGCAGGGGCCATACAAATATCATTGTGGGATCTGCTCCTCGTGGAAGTGTCTGTGTGAGGATGGACCATGGACATAATGCATGCAGCTTCTGGGAGAGAGCCCATGCTGGCTGGAATCAAAATTGATGTGAATGGTTCTAACTTTGATTTTCACAAGAAACACTGATCCCCTTTGTAGGGATAGAGGACAGTTCAACAGGCCTGTATTTGATAGACCCAAACCCCTGGGGGAAAGGTAACGTGGCAAAAGCAATGAGTGTTAAGGATCAGATTTGCTGGTCGCTAAACAGCATGAACACGTAGTGGGAGGATGAAAACTAGAACAAAGTATCCAATGAAACAATCTGGCAAGGGTGCAAGACTGAGCTGTGAAGACCTTCTTCATTCAGTTTGCAGTGATAAAGCCAAGGATGAAGAGGAAAAGATGGTTAAAACACAAACCGTATTGACACAAGCGTGTGGAGAAACACTGCCTCTTCTTGTGCAGAGTCTTTTCCCCTAGATAGAGCACTTTTCAGTTCTTCAGGCTTTTAGTCTGACTCTCAGGACACAACAACAAGCAAGGAGACAAATAAATGTTACTGGGTTTCGCTACAGGTTTCTGTCAATGAGATCCTCCTCTTACCCCAAAGGAATGTTATTGCTGTATAGAATATTTCAGCAATGAAGCAGCACGACTGTATATTTAAAAGTGCGGTTGTTTGATCTGAATTCTATATGCTCTCCAGCCTGTGGAGCCTCTCACAGTGACCCCATTGCACAGGCTGCAGAGTCCTTCTGACTTGGAAGTTCAATTTTCAATATCTACTACTACTGTTCCTACCCATCCGTAGAATTTTACATGATGCTTAATCTTACAACTGCTGGTTACTGGTGGTAGCCCCTTTTTTATCCTACCTTGGTAGCACACCCCCCCGCTTCACTAGGTTTTTGCCCCTTTGCCAGCTCTGAGCTGCAAACTCTCTCAGCATACCCAAACTACACATTTCTGCAGAACTGTGCCTCCAGTTGAAAACCCAAAACAGAGTGGAAATGGTCATATTCTGCAGGTGAGTGAACTGAGTGCTGAATTCTAGAATGGAAATGAAAAGGGGTGGGTGATCACAGTCAGTTTTCCCATTGCCATGTTGCTGCAATTCAAGACCCAGCAAGCACAGGTGACATGGGACAGTGACAGTTTTCTTTTGCTGGAAAGACATGCCAGGAAAGATCCTTGGCTGGAAGTGTGGTTACCTTAAAGTGAATTGAGTCGTACATACAATTGAGGCTCTACTAGAAGTTTCAGCTTTATTGAAGTAATTGGAAATTTTGCTATTTAATTCAGTGAAACAGGCTGTCACTCCCAGTTCCTTGGTACATAGAAAAACTGCAATACAAAACTAGAAGAGTTGCATTTTTCTTACTACAGGTGCAGCTGGGATACATGTAAGAATAAGGTAGAAGAACCAGGCAGAAGGAGAAGAGGTCATTCTTTCAATAGTTTGGACTGTGAGGTGCTTATCAAGCACTTGCCATTCTGTATGGCATATATAGCTGGTTACAGACACTGCTGAAAACAAGCTGCTATAGCAGTGACGCAGGATGTAAGATATTCTAGTTTCTCTGCGAGTAGGATGACTTCATACTCCTCTTTAGCATCAACCTGTGACTGTTTAGTCCTCTGACTAGTAGGTGGATGCTGAAGGATTCCCCATGCTGTATTTCATGCAAGAATGGCTGATATTTTCTTGCGAATACCTTCATTTTGTAGGCATGTGTACCTGGAAATATTTGTGTTTACTCCTTTTAGCCTTTTGGGAGGAATTTATTATGCATGTACACTATCTTTCAGAAATGTCCAGTATTTGACCAGAATATTGAGACAGAATAGGACATGACCTACAGATTTATTTTTGAGAACATTCCTGCATGATAGTTATGTTTACAGAGTCTGTATCCTCAAGCCTGCACTTAAAATGTAGATCAAACAATATTGCCAACATGTATTTTTCCTTATTGAGGGTTTCTCCAAATATGGAATCATATTTGCTGTTCTGCCAGTATTCTTGCAGCAGTATCTGGTTTATATTTATGTGCAATTCCTTATGTTAAAGAAAGAAAAGAAAGCATAATGGCCAATGTCAGGCTGAACAGTACAATGGGGTTATTGACTTGATCACTATTTTAGATGGGTAAATGATAAACAAATACAGAAGGAGTATACAATGTTGAAGCTGCAGGTTTAACTTTGCTATTCTACCATTATGTAATACGCTCAGGTGACACCAAGAGAGTCATGTACTAATAGTGAAGAGAAATCAGGCATTTAAATAGCCTGCTCTCAAGCTATTTAATATGCAATATACTGCTCAGAATCCTACCACAGTGACAATGCAGATAAATAGCTGGGTCTTGCACATTTGATTCATAGTTCGTTAATAATATGTGATCAGTTAAACAGCACAGAATGAATACATAAAATTATTTAATCATTTAGAAATCACAGAATTTGCTAAATGACAGGGTAAGGAAAATTGAATTTGTTCGGCTCTTTGTCATCGCTGAACACTCCAAGCTAGCCTTTCATTTTCATTATTGGGTCAAGTTACAGTGTCAAGTCTACTTCATGGACATTTATGAAAGGCACATTTAACAATCTTCATTAGGAAAAATGCTCTTATTTTTCCTGAAGGCTTATAAGAAATTGCACAAGGAATTAAATAATCTTAGGCCACTGATCTGGAAAGCACTTTCTGTTTTTGGCATTCTTTATACCATAAAAGGGCAAAAGCCCAGTATCTGTGATATTACTCAGTTCAGTATATTTCATCCTCTTCAAAAGACTTCATCTCTCTGGACAACGAAAACCCATTAATCTAGGGAAAAAGAGTCAGCACTTAATAATAGAATGTAACTTTATTGAGCACTTAAACTGTGGCCAGGAAAAGCAAATACACTCTGAATCAACCCAGTGCAGTGAAGTGGAATATAAATGTTGTAGAGCTTATCTATGGAAGCATGTTGTCATTTTTCTGAGGTTTCTATCAAACTTTTAATCAAAACCATAGCTGAAATTGGCCCACATTACTGTGATCATTTTTGAATGTTATGTTCTGTTCAGTAAAGTCTAGCACACAGATTTATAACGTTTGAACAATAGTACTGTTGCCAAAAGTCACAAGAAAGTTGCAGGCTTCAGACACACATCATCAGTACATGTTATATATCTACTTCAGAAGCAAAGCGAGTCCATTGGAGATGGCCACAAATGCACTACAGTGGCTAGAGCTAACAATGTTGATAAAGCTGATGATGATCTGGGAAATGTATTACTTTAATGAATAAGGAGGAATGCATTCACAAAGACCAGCTGCAGACTACATAGGTTAAAGACCTATATTAGCTCCTGTAAAAGTCAGTTTGGAATACTTACAGTTAGAGTTCGGCTCTGAATTGCCCTACAGAATCGCAGCATTAATTTAATATATTGCATAGTGACACGTGTTTTTTCTATTCATCCACTTTTCCTAGCACAGCTGGTCCTTGTGTCTCTTACCTTTCCTACATACAGCCGCAATGTGAGAATCATACCCATATATATATATGAAGATAATCTCCATATATTGCCCATAATACCTACTGGACATACCTGAAGTTCATGTTTTAAACTTCTTCAGGTAGAAGGATCATAGTACTACCATGAGCTTTATTTTAAGCTTGCTCCTTGTTTGTTTTTTTCAGTGCATAAAATCAAGCACTCGCTTATATGTTCTGACAGACCATAGAGGGAGACTTGCCTGTTAACAATAGACAAGTCTTTTTTGCCCGATAATACATCTACTAGAATAGCTGTTAAACTAGTGATTTCATATAGCACTAGATTTTATATACAGACATCAAAAAAACACACATCTCATATTTCAGCTATCTTTAGTTTATATTAGAAACACAGAAAGGAACACAACAGCCTAAACGAGAACCAGAAGAGACATTTACCTACTTAATACCATTAAAATGCTGTAAGCATTATCAAAAGGAGTGAATACGTATACTTAATTAGCCAATGTTAGTGAAGTGCTTGTTTAGTAAATTATGCCAGTTAAATATTCCCTTAGTAAAAGGTTTTGAGAAATACAGGTTGATCAGAAAATAGAAAACATTGTAGAGTATAAATTAAGGAAAGGAGATACTATGATTATCATCCATTGATACTTATTTTTTCTAAGCAGAAGATTTTATGTTGTGTTTTGATAATAGAGCAAGCTTGAGGGCTAACAAGTTAGCTGTTTGCTTCTAATTAATAAAAGCTAGAAAATATAAATAATATGTATATAGTGAAAGATGAAATATTGAACTAATTTTGTGAGGCATACCAAATCTGGAAAAATGTAATTCAATTGGTTCTCTTTTTCCTAAACTCCTATCTCATTGGGCACCGGCTTTGGAGTAACTCCATCCTGTGCTCAATTTTCAAAGAATTTCCATCTGGTTTCATGATATTGGCCCAGTGTCTGAAAGGTAAATAGTCATTCAAGCACGCAAGATACTTTGCAGAGTTAACTGACCGCGATCAGGGCTTTCTGAGACAGTCACATAGTCAATAGGGGGAAAAACTGACTCATTTATATGAAACATCCAGCTTCATTTTCCTTTATGTAGCCAAGACCCCAAATTACCCTGATGTGCTTGGCTTAGTATGTGATGAATAGGTCGGCTAGAGGGAGGAACTGGTACTGTCTATAATTTTGATAGACCTCTGGGATATCCATGTGAGGAAATCTCAAGTAATAATTTGAAGACATGAAGTAGCTTGGCATTATTATTTTTCTATTTTTTGAAGAAAATTGTGTAAAGTGCTTTGGACATTAGAAGTAATAAATGACAAAAATTCCTTCAAAACAGGACAGCGTTTCCTGTCAAACACCTACTTCTTCCCTTTTGATTCTTATCTGACTTCTTTGCCTGTAGTCTCTTAACAACTTAAGTCCTCCATGTCTCTAACAGCAGTCCTGTAAATTAAGGGAATAGTGGTGTTTATGGCTAAATGGCTGGATCAGAGAATCAGAGAATCAGAGAATCATAGGGGTTGGAAGGGACCTCAAGAGATCATTGGGTCCAACCCCCCTGCCAAAGCAGCTCCCTAGCTCATATTACACAGAGGGGCGTCCAGATGGGTTTTGAATTTCTCCAGAGATTAGATGGCCTTCCAGGCTCCTAGTCCTCAGTGAGACCCTACTGTGCACCAGCCCAATCCAGGGTTTCCTGAGAAAGAAAACACAGAGGCTAGAAGGACTCTGCAGTGACCACCACCCTTGTTCTGGCCAAGCTGGGGTCCTATACCGTGTCCCACTCAGTTTAGGTGCTGCCATACATGCCAACTGCACTTACTCTCTATAAAACTTCCTGAAGGTAGATAGGGATATAAAGCAAATTAGTGAGCAGGTTAACATTTAGAAGGCCTGTTAGTAGCAAAACTATTTACATATTCAAAATAGCAAAGGGCACACTGTTTACAAATAATGTCTGTTTCATGCTTACAGCATCCATTGAAAATCATTAGGTAGCAGGGATCACACAACTGCTTCCAGCTAAGCCAGAAATACAAGTCAGCTGTTACTAATAAACTCCTATTTCAATTGATTGAATAATTATTTTATTCAGCCAGTTTTCTTTTGAAAATTGTTACATCAAATAGTTTGAAAACTGTTCCAGATGTTGGTTGTTCTTTCACATTGGGAATGCATGAGCAAATGGAAGATAGGTCATTTGATCAATAAAAATAACATACACAAGTATGACCCTGTATACTATCTTAATATATCTGACAAGCGATTTCCCTCCTAACAAAACTAAACCTGAGATTTCTTTTCCTAATTTAAACAAAAATTCAACATGATCCTGTCATTAGTTCAAGAATTTACTCCTACACCTCTCAGCATCAAGTACCTCTGGATGGTGAAAGCGTTAATCTTGATACAGGTTCATTCTTCCTGATGACATTTAACTTGATGTTCTGGTTTACTGAGAGGCTTCAGAACTATTAACAACATATTGGTTTTTGATTGAAAGGCTCTTTTGTGAATTACACTGCTTCCTGTAGAAAATGTTGACTCTAGGTTGAAATTGCTGGAAAACCAAGAGTACTACCTTGGAAGTACCGTCCCCGTTCTTCCCATCCCCACTTGCTTCTGTGTCCAGCTCCCTAGGTCAGATTACACCACCTGTAAAGCATTTAAATGCCTCCTAGAGATAGGAGATGCACTGTGAAGGCAGAGAGGACAAAATATCATGGCAAAAAAGTTTACAAACAGTTGACTTTCTTCCCTATTCTGACTCTGAGATCTGTTACTCTGAGATATTGATTTACAGCAATATCATGTTACTAGTTAACATATTAGTCATACTTTTGACTGCTTAATAAGATTCAACAGCACATTTTTAAAAGCTGAAAACATTTCAAAATATGATTCTTGACATCTCATTAAAAATAATTTTGTTCTAAGGTACAACATTTCCTTTAGAAAAAACAAACATAAAACCAAATAAAAATTCACCATAATCTTTTAGGGATTAAAGCAGTGATTTTTTTTTTTTTCACCAGTTTCAGAAGTTCTAAGAAAGTAAATAAAGCAGATATTTATAATGTTTTATGTTGCCTGTAAGGAAGTAGATACAATGGATACGATGGTTTACCAGACCAGCCACAAAGAAGTGTTAATTCATGAAGATGAACGAGCTTTATCACATAGGTTTGCTCCTTAGAAACAAAAAGTTCTGGCTACACTGAATTTAGTGGAAATTTAATTAATGACTTCAACAGCTTTGTATGTCCTGGTCTTGGCTGAGATAGAGTTAATTTTCTTCCTAGTAGCTGGCATAGTGCTGTGTTTTGGATTTAGGAGAGAATAATGATGATAATATGCTAATGGTTTAGTTTTTGCCAAGCAGTGTTTACAATTAAGTCAAGGACTTTTCATCTTCCCAGGCCCTGCCAGCGAGGAGGTATGAGCCTTCTGCAAGGTGTGCACAAGAAGCTGGGAGGGGACACAGCCCGGACAGCTGGCTCAAACTGGCCAAAAGGAATATTCCATAGCATATGATGCCATACTCAATATATAAGCTGAGGGGACTTGTCTGGGGAGCACCACATCTCAGGAACTGGCTGAGCATTGGTCAGCAGTTGATGAGTAATTGTGCTGTGCATCACTTGGTTTTTATATTATTTTATCATTATCATCATCATCATTACCTTCCTTGTGCCATTAAACAGGCTTTATCTCAACGCACAAGTTATGCTTTTTTTTTTGTTTCTGATTTTTCCCTCATCCCACTGTGGGAGGTTAGTGAGCAAACGGCTGCGTGGTTGTTGTAGCTGTTGCCAGGTTAAACCACGACCCTGCACCAGTAAATCAATAGCGCTTGGGACTCTGCTTTGCTGCATTCAAATGGCCTACTGGGACTAGCTCTGTGACACCTCCTGAGCCCTGCACAGGCATTGTGGGAGAGGACTAATTGGCCAAAGTCATGTCAAAAACTCTTCGGGCAATCAGCAGCACAAACTAGTGTAGTCATGGCCAGTGAGGGCAGAATTTTATCTTGTCCATCCAGTGTCTTTAAACTGAAGTATACTTGCCTCTTGTTTCTTTGTTCTTCCCATAATTTCAATAGCTGGAAGCTTAGTACATAAATATAAGCATTGCCTCATTTTTTTTTCCTGGCACAATTTAAAGAAGCCAAGAGGCTTTCTAGAGAAGTAGCTGTTTAGTTGAAAGCTGGTTTTGACTGAGTTACCCCACCCCCACCCATCCCCCCAAGGAAAAAAAAATAATCTGTGGAGTAATAAAATTTTAAGTGTCCTTAACACTGTAAATGTTAAGCAACTATTTTATTTAATTGCATACCATATGCCACATTTGGCACACATTAAAATATGAAGGGGTTTTATGTGTTTCTTACTGCTCAGTAACTACTACTTAGTTAAATATTTAATCTAAAACTTCTTAAATACAGAAGTAGCCTACAGGAGTTTATAGTGTCCTGTCATGCAAGAAAGGAAAAATTAAAAATCTGTAACTCTTTAAAGGTTTAGAGAGTCAAAAAACGTGCATAATAGACATCACCTCCCGACTGGATCATGCTCCATCTAACATTATATTATTTATAAAAATTAAATTGTCCCATAATGCCAGCTAAATTAATTCCCCTATCTATCATGAATCTATTTTAAAGCAAACAATTAATTTGTATGTTTAAGTACATGGTCTTTCAGGCAGGGAAGCATAAACACTTTTTCCCCCTGAATCTGTAATTAAACATTTAAATGAATTTCCTGTTTTCAAAAAGCCTTGAATGAGAATTATCTCCTATTTACCAGCTGTTGTGTATCTTCTTCCCTCAAATATGACTCCAAAAGAGTATGTGTCCTGTATTTTAAAGTATTGATGTTTTAATAGGGTAAAAAAATAATGTAAGATTCTGCAGGCAAAAAGGGCTTGTCCACAGGCTACATCACATTAAAAATTATTACAATTAATTTTTGTAGCCTTTTTTCAATTGATTTTTTTTTTCCAGAAAGGAGACTTTCACTTTGTGAAACCAGTTTAAAAATAAAACAAACAAAAATGAGTATTTTTACTTGTACTTTGCCTGAACCACCTGCATTTTTTTTCTGAAAGTGACTCCATTGCAAGTATGGAAGCACATGGGAAAAAAATGTTAGATTTTTGCTGAAAAATAAATAATTCAGAAACCAAAGGTGAGCTCTTGGGTGCCTTTCCAAGGTACTGTGGAAAAGATGTCTTTCTCTATAATTTTTTTTAATAGTGGATTGAAATTACAAAGATTTTATTTTGTTAATAAAAGTCCCTCCTAAAGTCTTCTTCAACTCTGATCACATATGGCGAGCTTTAACTTTTAGACTCTCTGATCACCAGGAGCATTAAATCAAACCATGATCGAGAGTCATCACAGGGATAATGTACCATGAAAAGATGAAGTTAATTTAATTTCAATAACTTTATTGGCACTATGTGGTGCCCAGGTACAGTAGAAGTTAATCAAGACAATGAATATCAGACATATGCTCATTGGAAATAATTTAGTATTAATTTAGTGTGGATTTTACACACAGTGCTAACTTCTGCACTGTAACTTCAGCTGTTTTTAATGCTGTTTAATATGCAAAATCAGCACATTAGTTTGGCAGAGATTTCTAATGGAACAGTCCTGACCTTGTATCAAATACTAAAACTGCGATTTTGCAGAGAAAGTAATTGTCTTCAGAAGATCTTATATTCTCTGGTAATATCATTTTAAACTGTGTTGGGTTTACCACTGTCAAAAGGGTCACTCAAAATTCTGAGACTCAGAATCTGTTCCCTTCCTGTTCACATTTCATTCCTGGACAAAACAAATCATTCTTGTTTTTTCATGTGTAACTCCAAATTATTGCAAATTGCTGTGTATCATGCTTATCAAGAAACTCTGTTGAAAGCTGAGGATTCAGTTTGATTGTACTGATCTTGCAGCATAGAATATTTCCTTCTCATTGAAAAGAATAAATACAAAATGCTTTTAATTTAGACTGTAATGAAATAGATAGTACTTCCTATTTCAGTTGGCTCCTTCTATATTTTTTAAAACTTTATTGATAGCCATCTTACTGAAACATTCCTCCCAGAGAACTGGTTTGTTAAAATATTTGTGGAAGCCAAACATCTGAAGAGGCATGTTGCAAACATGTCAAATGGAAACTGAGGTTTTAAAGTGTGTTTGAAAGAAGTATTTCTTGTAAGTTATCTTCCATTTTTTAACCTCAGGATGTTTCATCTACATCCTAATTTCTAGAAGGATAATATCCAGGAAGAATTCAAAGCAAGTTGCTTCACATAAACTATCTTCTGTTAGCTAATAGTGGGCTTTCTTCACTGGCTTCTAGTAGTGCATTAATTAATGTTTACAAAATAGTGGAATAACTCAGTCAACACCATGTAAATCCATGGAGTTTTAGCACAGTAAAGTATGTGTCAAAAAGTAGCAATGAGAGGGAATCTGTAGATATGTCTAAAACTGCTTCTGTAAGGCTTTGAGAAAATTAAAGTTAAGTCCTTTCACTGCTATATTGGCAAAGGCATGAAAGACAGGGCATCAGTATTTTGTCAATGGTAGATGAGCTCCTTTATGACTAATTTTTAGAGCTGCTGTTATTCACATTTAGTAGTATCCTTAGGAAAGACATGGTTTACGTTTTTTTCTTTCAACTGTACTGCAATTGCTTTCTTACAGATGTACTTCTGAAGAGGCATGAGCACTCTGGCCTTTATATCTTACTGGGGCACCAAGCTCAAGAGCAAGGCAGGCATAAATCCTGTTTCCTACATGTCTTCTGTGGTGCTGACAAACCTTCAGTCAGGAACACTGCGGCAGAGTAAGTTTAAAACTTACCTCAGGCTTTCTACTTGAACCTCAGGCTTTCTACTTAATGACACGTATTTCATGTATGCAAATATGCAATGGCAGCTGAGCCATGTGTGGATCACGCATGTTTGTATGTGTGTATGTGTGTGATTCTGTGTGGTTTAGTTTTTAATGCAGTTGTTAAGAACCAGATTAAATTATCTGTGCAAACCTATTCATTTAGCCGGATCCATAAATAATACATTAAATCTTATTCTGAGTTTCCTAATAAAGCATGTTGAACCATTCCTTTTAATATTGCTATTATAACCTAATATAAGAAGCAAGCATTATTTACTTTCCAAAGGGGAAGTCAAAGATTAGTACAGCCTCAGGTAGAATCTTTGTGGTAAGAACGAGGAGAAGTTTGAAGGGCGACCTTAAATTACTCCAGCAGTAATTAGATTTCAGAAGTTCAGATTCACCAGTCCACTCTCAAAAGACTTAGTTTACTCAAATAGCAGGTAATGTAATATCTGTCAATAACATAAGATACTATGTATTGGATAGTTAGAAAGAAATTGCTGATTTGCTAACAGAATTCCTTAATATCCTTTGAAAAAAAAAAAAAGATATTTTCCTTGGCTTAAAGTTAAAAGTTTGAGTTTAATGTGGGAACAGAAAAAGGAAATCAGACTCTTTAAATCCTGATACATGGTTCTTCCAGTCTGTTTCCAGAAGCTTTTTGTAGCCAGGAGTGATAGACAGCAGAGGAATGATTTTCTAATCATTATTTGTTTTAGCAGACCAACAAACTGTGCTTTGACCTAAAGACTGAGATTCCAAAGACCCATTCTCCTTGGAACCATGAAGCTAAAGAAACACAGACAAAGTCATGAACAAGTGCAACTTTTTTTACCCATCATGAGGAGAATAAACCTTTTATTGTCGTTAATAATAAATGACTATGACAGTTATTGCTTTCAGTGTAAGAAGCTGCAAGATCAAGGTAATAGAGCATTCTCCAAAGGCAGATAATGGGGACTAAAGGCACTATTCTAGTAAGTGAAACTGAATTTCTTACCAAAATGGCGGTCATCCATTTTAAACTGAATGATGCTCAAAGAAAGAAAAAGACCATAGTTGGGCTTTATTTGAGGCATTATAATCACACTCAGCTGAAAGCTCTGAGTAATGAAGTAGAGGATACTATGTGAGGTTGTCCGTCTAAGCTTCCTAGCAGTAAGGAATTTACTATAACAATTTATGGACTTTGGTTCCCATGGAAGGAAATATGTGTGTGCCTTTTCCGATGCAACTGAAAGTAAAAGCTGAAAGATAAAGTAATTGTTCCCAGCGCTTTTTGCATTAGACTTGATTTCTGCATTAATCATCTCTATCACAAACAGTCCTTGGCTGCAGTCCATGAAGACAAGGGAATGATTTCCCAAAGCAAAGGGAGACATTTTTCATTTACTTGTGGATGTCCTCACTCTGAAAAGTAATCTTTCAATAACAGAGAAATTTAATGTGAAAGCAATGGTATTGACAAGTAAGGTTAAATGGGCTGAAGGAATGTCGAGTTTCACTTCAGATCCTAAGTAAAGACACTTGTCTTAGCGCCCGATATGCGTGCAGCTATGAATCCTGGAAATGGGAAGGCTAATCTTAGCTTTCTTTCTCTTTTCCTTCCTGGCAACTGCAGAAATGTGTAAACCAATCATGATGCTTATTGTGTCACTTAAGTGGTTTCCCACAAAACTTAAAAGCCTTTCCACAAAAGAAGAAAATTTCAGTCCCTGCTAATGCACAGTGTCATTCACAGCCTTCTCGCCCACAACTGGCTGCTGAGACGCTCAAAACCTGGAATTACACACACAGTAAATCCATGTAAACTCATGTCCAAAGGTAAAGACAGATGATACAAAGTCAGAATTTCTTTTAACAAAGAATTCAGTAGGAATAACTAAGCAGAATACAAAGGGATTTTTTTCCTACTTCCAGTGGAAATATTTTGCTCTTTAAAACTGAAACATTGCTGAATTTGGGCTGTCAACTTAGCTCTGTTTCCCACAGCAGTCCTGGGTGTAAGGTGGCTTATGAGGACATTCAGCAATGGTCTGCTGCAGGGCTTGGAGCAGGATTTCCAGATCTGCCCAACTACTGGGACACCTGTGGCATAAAGAGGGACCCTGTTGAAACAAGGAAATACTGGAAGCCCAGGAGGTGAGCCAGCAAGAATTTAGACTAAATGTCTTATAGTACCTATTTTTCATCAAAACCTTCCCTGACTGGCCTAATAACACCAAGAATTTTGATGACTAAGCTTTTCAGAACAAATCCCTTTCATTGTAAGTTTCCAATCAGCTTCAGTACATAGCAATATGGCCATGTCACGTAGCTTCTGTTTTATCTTTTGTGTTGTGGAAACATTAGTATTTCTCTACTTCATGGAAGGCTTGTGATCAAGAAAGTTTTTCAAATGTTATATTGTACCAAACTGATGTATTTTCTTCTGCTGATAAGTGTATAAAGCTGGTGAATTAAAGTTACTTGCTGTTTGTTCTTTGCTTGTTTTTTTTTCTTGAGGAGAGGGGAACAAGGGAGGGGTGGGTGAAACAAAAATTTTGTGATTTATGGAAGTTACAGCTTCACAGTTAGACAAGGTTACTCAGGGCTTATCCAGCAAAATTTTGAAAAATTCTGAGGATGGAGCTTCGACAGCCTTTCTTAGGCAACCTGCTGCTTTTCCCTTGCAGTAACTTGTGTCTGATTTCTCTTGGAACATAATTGTGTCTCTGGCTTCATCTTATCTGTAATCACTTGGCAGGTAGTTGAAGGCAACAATACTACCTCTAGCCTTCTCCTTTCAGTCTCTTCAGATTGAAAAATCTGTGTTCTGTCAGTTCCTTTTTGTACACTGTGTGTTCCAATCTCATCATCCTGGTGGCCTTCCACTGGACTTGATCCAGTTTGTCAATGTCTCTTTTGTACTAGGGAGTGAAAAGCTGGAGGCATTACTCCAAATGTGTTTTCAGAAATGTTGAGTATAGAAGAACAAACACTCCTCTTGACCTGCTAGCAAGACTATGTTAACATGTGTATACTCTTGCTATTGCAGCCCATTATATGACTGTCCTTCATCCCTGTAGAGGTATACTGCTGCACCTTATGCACCAAGACCTCTAGCTCCTTGTCTGCAAAGCTTTCTCTCCTATCAGTGCCAAGTCTTTAATTTTGTATGCTGTTATCCTATCCCAGATACAGGATTTTGCATGTGTCCTTGACTTGGAAAACAGAGGATGCATAAATGTGTCCTTCTTCATGCTTTAAAACCCAGTTTGTAGTCATTGACACATTAATTAATGCAATCCAAACATTACTGTAATCTCTCAGTACTTATAGCTTCGACTGGTTTTAGCCACAATGTATGTTAGGGAAAAGCAACAAAAATAGGCTCTAGAGATAATAATTTACCTTTCTGAAGTGAATGTGGTGCACAAAGGATGAAAAATATATCCCTTTGAATAATGTTTTCCCAGCGGGTCTTTCATTTTAGCACCCAGAAGCTATAAATATTAAATGCACATCCACACTTATTTCAAAGGTTACTGTGCGTGTATTTGGAAAGCTGTATACTTAGCCATGCCTGAATGAGATACAAAACATTTTATGTGCCTAAGTAAGCATCAGTAAAATTCCTGTCACATATTCAGGGACTGGATCTTAGTGAAGGTTTCCAAGACATGGTCAGCAGCTTCTGGGCTTAGATCTCTTTGCAGACTCAGCACTTGAAGAAACTGTTCTAAGAGAGAGTTTTTGCCAGATAAGAGAAAGAAAAGTATTTTGTTATTAGGATGCACAGATGGAGAATTGTGCAACTCTGTATAAAATCAGAAACTGAGTAAGGTCCAGTGAAGGTTGGCAGGTGGATCCAACAAACGAGCCTCTCAAAAATAGGTCCCTACAAACCTGATTGTTGACTTGCAACCCAAAGAAGAAAGAACAAAACTTGTTTTGATGGCTTTCTTACCACCTCTCTGATGCACCATGTGGGACCAAACGGCTACAGCACCTAAATCCTATTATAAATAATTTGCTCTTATTCTTGGTTATGTTTTACCTTTTCTTGCATTTGAACAGCAAGTGGGATGAAGTCCTAGCAGGATTTGAATCAGTAGGCATTTTCACTCTGCATTTTCATTCCAAGGATGGATTCAACACTTTGACTCTAACTTAAACAGTTTAAAGCTGACTTATCTTTTCCAAGATAGCCATCTGGACTTCTGGTTTTGTGGTGAGAACAGAGGTACCTAACATGCAGGGTATTCCAGAAGGTTAGAAATGTTATCTTGGAGATCATTTTCCATTTTGGAGGTAAATTCTACAGCTACATATAGACTTCTAATAGTGCTTTAGTTCTGTGGACTTTAATCTTAATATATATATATATATATACACACAAGGGTAAAGTGCTGCTTTTTTGTATATGGCAACATTTTTAACAAATGTGAAATATGGTTTTTCAACCTACAACAATAAAATAATAGTTGTTCAGTATGAAGGCAAGTGAAGGTCTGTGTCTACTCTTTTTCACTGCTTAATCTCATTACTCAGTTTCAGTCTGTCACAAAGATCAGGAAAAGAGCTACTAGAACTGGAAATGGAGGGGTGCATGTTAGAATTTTCCTTGAAGCTGATCTTGGTCTGAATCTGATGAGGTTGCTTTATCATCTAGTGGAAAGGATTAATATTGGGCACACAAAAGTGTTAACAATGGCAAAAAAAGTTCCACTGTAAAAAGTTGAAATATCATCAGTTTTGCATGCACAAATTGAACTGGTAAAAAGCCAAGTATTTTCTGACCTCCTGTATTTGAAATTATTCACTCAGGTTGTTTTATTATACAAAATGCTTTGCATTGGTGTTGAAAATTCCTTGTGCTATTTGCTTTTAGTTGTGTAAATTCATAGCAATGCTTTTGATAGTGGAGATCGAAGGCCAGTACAACCAGGAGTCAGGCCCATACCTTTCTCCCTAGGTTGGGAACTGCATCTATGAGGTTAAAAACACTGATGCCCATTTACCTTTTATAAAAACATTGTGGATGGAGGTCTGCAAAGGTGGTGTGGGAAGCAGCCAAAGAAGGAAGACTTATGGCAGAAGAATATCCCGGTTTTGGCTAGAGACAGCGGAATAATCAGACAGACAGTTTCTACACAGAATCTTGAAGGCCACAGTGCCTGGAGTGAGACCTTTTGCTTCAATAATGGCAAAATGAATATTAAAGTTGATACCCTAACTATGCTAATGACAAAAAAGCAGTACATGCTAAACATAGATGACTGGGGAACTCGACTCTCTACATAAATTATGTTAAACTTCACCCCTGGGAGGAAACAGCTCAGATTAGAGTATAAAGGGTATTGAGGAAATTACCCCCCAGGGGAGAAGATTTTGAAGCCCCCAGAGAGGCAGTTGATGGGCTGTGCTCCTTCTCCTCCACACATCCCTGGAAAGCAATTGCGATTTCACCCTTTTCATGAGGCTACCTGGGATAGTAGTTTACTATCATTTTAATCGTAATCATAGTCATATATTAGCACTATTATGGTAAGTGTGTTTATCAATGGCAACCCCAAACTTTTTATATCCGTCGCTTTAATAAAGTTTCGATTAGCTTCAGCTTTGTAAGAATGTTTCAGCAAAAATCCTTCTCGGGCTGTGACAGGCAAGTGTTGACTCCGATGTGTGGCTATATATAAATAATCCATTAGCCGTAAACCGTTGACCAAATCTGTATTAAGACTGGAGCTAGATGCACCTAGGCTACTCTCTCAGGCATTTAGAAAGCTAGGGGGTCCTTTCTGAACCTCGTCACTCAACAGGAGGGCTTCCCTAAGCCACACATCAGACTCATATCCTTTACATCATACACAGAATGATCACAAGTTAAAAAACATAAGCAGGGCACTTTATTCTGCATCACAGTCAATAAATGCAAACTTCTTTGGGCACTGGAGAACTCCAGCTGACTTACTATAGCTGGAAGGCTCTGGAAAGCTGTAAAGTGGCTACACAATATCCATGGTGATCTGTGTAGAGCAAAATACATGACCATTTATAATGCACATACTCTGCTAGAGTCACAAAACTGCTGCAGGATTGAATGCAGTAAGCAACTAGTGAAGTGATTTCAAGCCATTGTCTTTCATATTTTACATTTCTGGAGCCAAAAACTCATGAAATAAATAAGCTGTCTGAAACCAAAAGCACAAAACATGTTTGTGTTTTACAAACACCTTCTTCCCATCCTTCCCCATGACCTTCTTGGCTTGCTCAGCACCGAACCATCTCACTGCCATTCAAGTACCGGCACATCATATCCCTGGCCTGGCTGACAGGGTTATGATGTTGTGGGATAACAATGCAGAATGCCTGCATGATTAGGGGCTGGCCCGGTGCCGAGGGCAGACCCGTGATGTATGCATCGATTCAAGGCACAGGGTTCCCAGATGGGAGTGCAATGGTGAAGCCGTGCTCTGCAGATGGGGTAAGTGCCCTCATTATTCATGCTCTGGACAGCATAAGTGCCTCCATTATTCACATGTGGGTCTATTGTATATTGAGGAAAATATGTATCTTTATTGTTTACTCAGTCACAGTGCAGCACTTTATCAAGTTTAATGTTACTGAATTAGGTATGCAAGCACATCACCTTTTTAGCCATTTTTAAGTTGCTCCTATCATGCTGGTAGGGGATCTCAGGACTAAAAATAGTCAGCAAGGCAAATGCTACATCAGTAAGAGATTTACATCCTTTAGTGGGGGATGAATCAGATAGAATGAGACTGAATTACTCTTGATCATAACAACGTGAAAATACTACCCCATACATTTGATTTTAATCTGAAGGGCAAAAATAGAAGAAATGCAAATTAAACTAACATTGTTTGAATTCAAAATGCCATAGAAAACCAACATACAAATATTTTGTAAGGTTGTAAGAGATTAAACGTATTTATTTTCTTAAACTATATTGTCATGGATGGTATACAGCCACCTATTTTACTGTTATAGAGTACTGATGAAAGTTTTCTATAATAGCCTAAGTATATCACTTTTACTTTGATAGATGCCACAAGAAAGCAATCTGTATTCAGACTCTGATATACATTCCCGAAGCTGTTTAAATAATTCCTTGTATATAGCACAAATTTGGAAAGATTTTGGGGAGAAGCAGAGCATAGGTGAAAAGTGCCTCTGCAGCTGTTCACATCATGTTTCATGCCAGTGGGAACATCAAGGACTGAGTGGCACTCAGCAGCACTACTTGGTTAGACATGGCCCTCAAAAAGTTACACAATATCATTCACCAAACCAAAAAGAAGTAAGATGATGAAGAGCAGGAGCGAGGGACTGATCTTCTGCAGAGTAGAACCACAAATCATAAAGCCATTCACAGACAACTTACCCAAAAGGCAATGAGGAGATGTTAAATCAAATGCAAGAGCTGGTACCTTTAAAAAAATACTACCAGATTTTTTAGAGCAGGGAAATATGTCTTCTTTTCATTAGATTTAACCAAAAATTTCTAGGACCCCTTTTGGTAGCACTTAAAAAAGAATTCAAGTTAATAAGCCTCTTGAGGAATTACATCATGATGTAACTCTATCCATTTTGGTATGGTCAAACCCTGTTCATTGTTGTTACCCTGATCATGGGCAAAAGCTGTGGAAATTACTGTGTTTTCTACTTTTACTTCGAAAATGGAGCAAGAAATCTACCTGAACTGACTGATGTATCTGCTAGAGTGATAGAGTGGTAGCAGCTTAAAAAGCTTCTCTTCTGCTAACAAACAACTTTGCTTGGACTGGTCATGTGCAGAGATATATGTAATTTATTATTTTTTTCTTCAATTCTAGCTTCAGTTGGTGAAAGATTCATAGCTGGGATGTGTAACACCTCCAAATTTAACACAGACAATTTACACTGACTGAATACACAGACTGTCTCAGGGGTGAGGGAAGTGATGACGCTTTTTGAGTACAGAGGGTTTATTTTGCAGCTCACAAACAACAGTTTAGACTGGTGCTCTGCAAAGCAGAGAAGTTGAGATCTGAGCCTCTGGTGTTCTGTAGAGCCTATGTCCCCATCTTGCTGTGTTGGTTATTTTGATTTTGCCTCAGTACCCTTGCCTCTACAATGTAATAGTACTCACTATCCTCCTCTGAAGCCCTGTTAAGCACTCTGATAACTTCAGATGGAAAAGAGGCTATGTGAGAATGCTTTCTTATCATATAAATGCCAGCTCCTCTCTAACTCAATATTCGTCTCAGATGGTACTGTCAAAGTCCCTGAGATCAGGCACAGATTTATTGGAAAGTCCACACAAAAATGTTCTCATTGCTCAATTTCCATTAATTGCTGTTCTTGTTATTTATGTACAATATCAGGCACAATGCACAAATCAGAACTTAATACCACTGTATTGGATGTAATTCTTAGCACAGAGGCAGTGGAATTATTCATAGACCTAAAAAATAACCTTTTCCGCCCTCCTCCCTTCAGCATGTATCAGGGTTCCACCTGGTGCTGTTCCTGCTGGCAAGCAAGCCTGGGTAATCTCGCTGCTGGTCCTTCTGCTGATTGGTATTGATTACTCCTCTCACCTGAACATGAAGAGAAGACTGCATTTCCTTATTGAACTCACAAGGCCAGATGCTGAGAATACAAACACCCTCTGCTAGCCCTGCAGTAGTAATAAACATTCAAAATAAGCTAGAGCGGAGACCTGTTTCAAACCATTTAAAGAGATGACCAGATAACTGCCCACGACACATCTAAAGCAGTGCTCGAAGTGGTGACAAATGGAGAATTACTATCTGCAGACTGCAGGCAGTGCCGGTGCTCATCTGGAGAAGTACTGCCGCTCTATTTAGGAATATAAAGCAGAAGCACTCAAAGGCAGCTTGACTGTGCCTAGCAAGCTGTCATGCAGTTTGTCTCAATTTACTAATGTAAATTAGTAACTGATCTGATCAAAACATATCGTTTGGTGATATTTTGGGTCACTCTTTGTTTACTGGCACAATTTTCATTTCTACCCATCTTTAAATGTGTCCTGTATCCTTATGCAAAATAAGGAATCCTATCAGCAGCGTAAAACAGAGCATATATTTTCTGCAGTGTTTCATTCTCTGAGAGGAAAAGAAACTAAGAATTAAGTGATGAGAGAACTACCAGCTAACTGAAAATGCTGGTTATATTTCAACAATAAAACAATTATATGGAAAGCTATAAAATTTTTGTATTGAATTCACCCTATACTTTTACAGTTGGAGGCTTATAAATTTCTTCTAGTGGGAAATATTAATCATGGTTGATCTTCCTCAGCAAAGCTGACAGAGGGTAATAAACACGGGGGAAGAGAAACATAAAGCCTAAAACTTGAGCTAGCTCTAGTCACTGGTTTTGTATTGCCTTTAAACACGCAGGTTACCTTCATTTACAAGCTTGTAGCTTGCTTCTTAATTTCACCTTAAGAACAGCCAAGGCTGAAGTCTTTGTTGATGCTGTAGGTATTAGCAATTTTTCTATCTTGCTTTGTCACTTTGAGCAGTTAATTGGACCTGTCGCTTCTCCACGCACATTTCTAAGCAGAATCCCACGGTGCTCCAAAGCCAACCTTCCTTGTGTTGTCTGCATTGTTAACTATCCTGACTGGGACCTTACAGTTTCTGTTCACAATTATAGCAGCTCCCTTGTCTTTCATCTATACCCGTACAGGTTGTTTTCATGCTATACCATTTCCCTAGGCATTTCAGCTTCTTCAAATCCTTGTCTTCAGTAGTCCCTAGATACAGACAGATACATTCATAAATTGTGACCATCTTGTTTTCAAAACTTTCCCCTTCCTAATGACCTGAATTAATTACATTCTTAATTTTTAATACAGCCTTCAAACTTCATTTTCTCCATTTGTTTTTCCCCTCACATATCTGCCAGTTTTCTTTCTCTGTACAGATCACTCCTCTAACTTGTGATCTGATACCTTCCAGAAAGAAAGCAAGTGTTTGTGGCTAGGCAATATGGCATTTGAGCACTGCTGACTATTTTCAGGTGCTTTGTAATGACAAAGACTGGTAGATTGATTTGTGTGTTAATGCAGTCTTGTTACCATTACTCTTCTCTATTTTCCTCCCACTCCCTACTTTCATTACATTTATCTGTCACATCTGTGTTGAAATAATGTTGTACAGTATTAGTAGCAGGGAATATCTCTGTTGTGGCAGCAGTTAACAGCAGACAGCAAAACGATGCTAGGTCCTGCCTGTGGTTGCAGTGCAATAGAAGTAAAGAAGGTTTTAAGTAATTTTCAGTGTTTGAATGCTGAGAAAGCTTGAGTTCAGCTCATTAGGGGTTGCTAGTGTACTTTACATGGTGACATGTTTCATTCCACTTCCAGACACAGGATTTTCTACCTTCCTCCTTATCAGTAAAGCATTTCTACCTCTGTACATACATGTATGCATCTTCCCTGGTGCAGTACTGAGGCTAATTTGGCACACGGACAGAAAGGCGAATGAATACAGGCAGGGGAGAGAAAGCTTCATCACAAACACCATGATTTATAGTTTGAGAGCACATTTAAGTAGTAGAGCATTTGTTTATATGATATCATCCCTTTGAAGGGGTAAGCTAGTATCATAGGCACAGATGTCTCTGAGCTGTTTCGATATGGATGTGTTTTAAAATTTGTACCTCAATTCTAGCTTAGCAAAATTACTGAGTTTCAAGTAGTTTTACATCTTGGTGCTGCACACTTACTACACTTTACTCACATCTGCTCTGTGGAATTTTGTTATTATCCAGAAACATAGAAAAGTTTAATTCATTTAAACCTATTGATTGATACCTGCAGCAAGGAGAGCAAATAAAATCCAAGGAAGTTGATTTGCAACAACCAAAGGTTCCATCAAAGGGTCTTGATTTTGGCTCATAATATGGTTGTTTGGTTTTTTTAATTTTTACATTTGGATGAAATTCTGACTCACCACAAGCATAGGTTTGAACACCGTTACTTACTGTTAAATGCCCAGAGGGAAACATGTCAAAACAAAGTACCCAAAATGGTATGTTTATTGGCTTGTTCCACCTTCTCTTTCCAGCAATCTGTTTTTCCTCTAACAAAGATAAAAATTACACCCATTAGGTTAATATACATGTACTTGTAGAATTTGTTTTGACACTGGGACAATGAAACTGGGGTGAGCCTATTAATAATTGTTACATAATAAATTCGCACAAGCTCGTCTGAGTAGAAATCAAGATTTTTGTGGAATTAGTGATGATAAATGGTAAACAGATATGCTTAAAAAGAAACAGGATTTGGAGTGTAAGCAGAGAGTGGAGAGTGGAGTCTGGAGAGTACTTCATCAGAATGGGACTTGAAATGGATAAAGGATAAGGAAGCCAGATGGATACCCCACTTGCATGGTTTCCCAGATTGAAAATGGATTCAGCATGAACTACTCTCAATCCACTGTTGTCAAGAGCTTATAAATGGATGCTGATGGTTGTTCCAGAAATGGTAGAGATCCTCTCACACCATGTGGGCCTGGATGTGCAACTCGCCACTCTTTGCTTAGTGGGGTCTGACTGTCATCCCTCAACAATGGGAGGCTGGCTATAAGGGAAACCCTGATGGAAAGGTTTCAATCTGGAAAATAGAAGCAAAGGAAATAGTAGGTATTTGTAATAACAAATACCTTTGTGAAAACAAAATGAATGGTGCAGTCCCCCAAAGAAAGCACATGGTCATTTGGATGACAATCCTCTTGGGACAAGGACCTTGAAGAAAAGGCAAAGAGAAGTCTAATGTAAATTGTAGCATTGATTAAATAACTCTTATCCTGTAGCTATCCAGTTAGGCTTTTGATTTATTTTTTCTAACTGCTGTCCAGGTCAAGTCATTGGAATACTGCATTTATATGGTTGGCCCTGTGTGGAGCCAGGAGTTGAACTTGATGATCCTTATGGGTCCCTTCCAACTCAGGATATTCTGTGATTCTGTATCCGGGTCAGATGGTCTGGGGGGTGTCCCATTTCCATTTTCTGAAATTAGAGTTCCTGAGGGGTACTTCAAATCAAGCTGAACAATTGGAACACCCTATATCCCTTTGCAAAACACAGCTTTCTGTGTTTCAACAAGGACAAATGCAGAGCCCTGCACCTGACTAATCCCTGAATCAGACTGGGTCTGGGGACTCACTGGGTAGCAGCTCTACTGAAGAGGATCTGGGATATTTGTGGACATGGACCAGTAGGTTAAGCATGAGCCAGGGCCTTATCCTGCACACTGGGTGGTGTTAACCAGGAGTGTAGTCTGAAAGGAAGTGATTATTTGGCTTTATCTAACACTTGTGAGACTGTATCTTGCATTCTGGGTCCAGTTTTGGGTCCTCTGGATACAGAAAAAATACCAAGAAATCTACAGCAGGCTCAACAGAGTGCTCCCAGAAGGCTGCATGATGTACTTTGTGATGAGAAGCTGAGGTACCAGGGCTTATTCAGGATGGACAAGAGACAGCATTGGGACCTGCAAGGATGTCATCAAAAAGATAGATCCTGGTGCAGTGGTCGTAAATTGAAATGAGGGGGACTCCAGATGGATATATAGAAATAATTTTTCACTATGAGGATGAAGAACCATTGAAAAATTATGCCTGAGGAGATGGTGGTGTTTCTGTCCATGAAGGTTTTCTAGCCCCAACTAGAGCAACCTGGTCTGAATTCACTGTTGAGCCTGCTTTAAGCAGAAAGTTGAACTGAAGGTCGCTTGAGGTCCCTTCCAGCGTGATTGTTCCTATGTTCCTATTGTACGATGAGAAATTCTAAACTTCCATATCTTCTTTCTGTCTTTTCTCCTGGAGATCCTTCATTGCAATCCAGAGCTTTATTCCAAGCGATTTAATCTGAAGTCATATCAGAACATTTTGGGAAAACACTGATTTATTGTGGGACTGCTATGAGAGAAACATACATCTCCACATGTCTCTGCAGCTTCCCGACCTGTATGTGAGTTTGAGAAAACCTGTGTGGAAATGCACAGCTTGCCTATTTTCCTCCCCAGTGACACAGACAAGATTGTCTTTATTAGGAAATCAGTACATAAATATTCTATGTTTGCCCCACATGTTCTATTCCTACTGTAGTATTTTTAAATTAGATATTTTGGAGCAGGGGTGTACACTGGTTTATACTTAGAGAAAGTAATTGTGCTCCATTGATTTGACCTGTAACACTGTTTCGATTCAGCTTCCTATAACTTTCTTAACAGTAGCCATTGTTTCTTTAGAGGTTGTACTTCAGATGCCTTTTTTCTCTTGCAGTCTGGACTCCTTGGCATACTACATCACCTTCTAACCCAAGTACAAGAAGCACTTCTGCTGTTACGTGGATGGACCTTCAACAGCAATACACTCTTTCAGACACCTTCATCTTAGGGTAAAGCTCAAGTTAAAAAGCAGTGATTCAAGGACAGAAGAAATACTTTGCAAGTGTAAATAGAAACTATTGAAGCACTGAAAAGGTGTTTTCTTCTTTAAAATTTGCCATTTCATATTTCATATTGTAACTTTCTTAGGCTAATGATGAATTTCAAAGATCTGAATTATAAGCCCCACATAAAAAGGAAAAGAAAGAAGAAAGGAAAGGGATAATGAATGCTGAAAAATGCCTCTAACCTCTTCTCTTTAAAACCATGTGCTTATTGATAATCTCCAAGACTTCTTACTGAGTTAGCACTTAATGTCAGGTAATATAGTACCTCTTCTGTCATCTGAACAGCAACATTTACCTAAATTAAGAGGAAGTTTGTGAAAATGATGGATAGTCTCCTGTCTCATTTTCCCATAACCTCTTAAGAGGTGTAATCCAGTCTGCAAAAAGCATTCGAATCTAATGCAAGTTAATTTAATGAAAATGTTAGGGATCTAGTAAAAATATTAAATCTTGGCTTTTTTTTTTAATTAGGATTGGGAAAAAACAGCTTCTTTATTGATCATCCTTGAGATCATAAATCATGAAATTGCTGGGAAAAATATTCAGGATTTTAACTTTTAGGAGAGGAGGTACCAGTTTGCATTGGCAAGTAGTTGAGAAGCTGGCATCATTTGATATTTACACTTTCTTATAACTTGTAAAACCAAACTGTATCACTCTATTTATCTCCTCCAACTCAGCTTATGACTATATTCAACCCCTTGTTATTTCTTATCTAACAAATAATGTCTTGACTGTAAGCTAGCATACACCAGAGTGGAAACCTACCATTAGAAAAGATTGATTTTCAACTAAATGTATATATTGTTCCACACGTCTCCTAAATAAAGAGGAGATGCTGTTTGAGAATAAAAGTCATGAGATTTTTCTGGTTTCTGACTTCCAAAGAAAATGAAGACATAGGTCCTTTTCCCATTTTACTTGCTAGCAGTGTGGACGGGGTAGTACACATGCTGTTAGCAGCATTCTTATTCACTTCACAGATTGTCAGTCAGGAGAATTCCACTGTGTATTAAAAACGTGAATGTGAATATACAGGGTTGTGCAACTATAAATTGAAGTGATTTGATGTGTCAATAAAATAATAATGGCAAGCACTAAAATCCTTTGGCTGTGAGTCAAAAGTGATGTAAGAGTTTCAAAGAATGACATAGTCCATTTTTCTTGCCTGTTTATTGCATTAACCCCTGAGGCTGCAGTTACCAGATGTTAGTGATGTCTGAAGTACTCAGACACTAACAGATAGGTGTAAAAATGTCAGTATTTCTGCCTTTCACTCATTAATTTCCTATTCAGGAGTTAGCCCTGCATAAAATATATACATATCTGTAATTGCCATTAGTGTCATTATAAGTAAATAAAATAATAACTGTCCCTAAGTTTTGCTAGGTTTCACATAGTCCAAACAGGCACACTCAGTAAAATAAATATATTTTAAAAGTCTTGTAGTTAGAACAATTTATTTTTATTTTACCAGAGAAATTATGATTTTAGACAATTATTGCAAACTTCAGCAATTTCAGTTGGGCAAGTGTATTTTTTTTTTAATATAGAAATTCTGTAAACCGCCCTCAAACAGTCTTAGTCTGTGCTAGGGCATCCTTGCTGAAATGGTCTGGATTAAGACACTAACCTTTCAGTCCGACCTTTCTATACCTAGATCCTCAATCCCTCCATCTAATTCCTACAAACTGAGAAGGTTTAATTCTACTATGATTCCATGATTCGATGATTCTCCCATATTGCCCATGTATTCTTCATTTTTCAAAGATAGAAAGCTTCCCATCAGAGAATTGTTTAACTGAAAAGTCCTCCCAGTGTATATCTGCTTGAAGAGGGTGAGAGGTTAAGCACCAAGTTAATGTGATGACATGCAAGCAACAAATAACTGGAGTAAGTGTGGGTTGTTAAAAGTCTGTTGACCTGAAAGGTGTTTTCAGAGTTGTACTTCTTCTTGATGACAGGTAGCAATGCTTCCAGCGAGCTGGAGGCTGGCATGCTGTTAAATTAATAGCTCACACCAATTAGATTATTTCTGTAGACCACACGGGCAATAAGAGGTTATTAAAGATAAGTGTGGCTGAAAAACAAATCTGCACCAGAAACTGTTTATGTGAGGTCATCTTGTCAGATGCACCAGCACATTTCTTCTGTCAGGAGTGTTACCAATTGCTGCGGCATTGCTTCTCTCTTTTATTCTACATGACCCCCTGCTCAGAGACCATAACAATTAAATTGTTATGCCCATCTCAGAAGTGTTTTAAATTAAATGGATCTCAGACTTAGGGCATTTAATTTGGTATTATTCATAGGTTCCACATGACCTTAATGAAGCTTTAAGGGAATGAGCGACCTGACTTCAGACACCTGAATGAAGTGCCTTAGTGCCAGTTCACTTGTCAGGGCTTGTCCAACAATCAAATGTCTCACCCTAGCATTAATTTAGAAATATTTTAATTAGGAGATCTAATTGGAATGTGAATTGCTATCCTAGGTTTTCTCACTTAATTTATTTTGCAATATCTATCCAAAATGTAGTTGAAAATCTGCATGCATCTCTCCCTCAGACAAGACTCAGTAGAAATATCACAGAGGTGTTATTAGATGTTATTCCATGTTCTGATCATTCCTCTACTGCTGTATTCAACCTTGGAGTCTCTTGTGTTGTTACAGTCACTTGAGTCTTGGTTTTGCTTTCTCTCAGCCAGATAAATCCCACTTGCTGACTCCCAAAATAAAACTTTCATTTGCAGGTTATCTTTCAAGGACATAAGAATGGCTGCATACAAATGTACAAGAACTGTGACCAATACAGCTCCTACAGTTTTCCTCAACTCTATGAGATGTCAACAGATATGAATTACTGCTATCTCTAGGGACATATTTTGCCTTTCTTGCTTTCTAGGATTTGCTTGGGGGTGGATTTTCATGTGTTGCCTATTCACAAAAAAGGTATCTTTTTAACAGTCCTAATCAGAAGATTACACAGCTAAATAACAGCACTTCACCGAGTCATTGGGAAGTATTTAGGTAACCAGGTAGCCCTCTTCAATTCCTATCTCCTCCTTCCACCCTAGTTCCTTCAGGCTGCCTCTGCTGCCATCTCCTGCTCAGAGAATGACCAGGGACAAGCAGTTAATCTTGCCAGGTGGCAACAGGAGCAGAGTCTAACCATCTGAAAGACTGGGGTTACTGTGAGTTTAGTTGTGCCAGCAACCTCCTGAAGAGTGCACCTGCCTCCTACCTGGAACAGGGAGAGCTGGCCTGTAAGTACATCACCGTCTTTGAAAGGCCACTCAAGTGCAGGAGCTAGAGAGAAAGTGGAGAGACAGAAAGACAAAAATATTGGGTGTAACCGCTGCCTTGTGTTTACAAATTTATGCTCTGACCTTCAAATCAGCATGTTTGGTAAAAATGTCAGATGGAAAGATCAATCAATAAAGATACATATTATCTTGTAAGAAATAATGAGGTATTTTAAGATGGATATTCTTCTCCAATACTGGACATTGGTCAACTGCAAAATCTCCCATATTCATGTATCCTTCATTTTACAAAATGAAACATTTACATTTTTTGTGTGTATCTATAGATCAAATTGAGATAAAAAGAAATACACAAAAATTGGTTTTATATAGCTAGAAGCAAACAAAGCTTTAAGTTGGGGTTATTTTAGGTGCTTTATTATAGGTTTGGAAAGAAAATGCAATGCAGTTGCTTCAAAGATAAACTGTGCCATTACAAATGTCTTTAAAATAATTTAGTTCTTGGGCACTTGAAGATCTAGCAGGCTACTAAAACAACCTTCCTTCCTTCCTTCCTTCCTTCCTTCCTTCCTTCCTTCCTTCCTTCCTTCCTTCCTTCCTTCCTTCCTTCCTTCCTTCCTTCCTTCCTTCCTTCCTTCCTTCCTTCCTTCCTTCCTTCCTTCCTTCCTTCCTTCCTTCCTTCCTTCCTTCCTTCCTTCCTTCCTTCCTTCCTTCCTTCCTTCCTTCCTTCCTGCCTCTCCCCATTTCTTAATTTCTAATTTTCTTAATTTCTTCATTTCTTTCTCTGTATACCTTTTTCTCTTTTCTCTTTTGAAAAAGACATCTGCAGGTTGAAAAATCCCTAGCTTGGAAAATGCTAATGAAAAATTGACCAATTATCAAACCTGGAAAATGTTTTATTTTATAGAAAACCCCTTTTAAATAGAGTTTAAATTGTTTTGGCAGATCACTTTTAAAATGGGCTTTTTATTCTATTAATGTTCAGCACACAGTTTATTGCCATTTATATGGTTATATTGAAATTACACGAATTGGGGCACCTAAGGGAATGTTTGTATTTCAGAAAAAAATTAGGTTGGATTGAAATGCAGCATGAATCATAAGAGACATTTAGAAGCACATGAAGATGAATGTGTCCCTAGTGATTCAATAGAGAACATCTGGTAGGTGAGATGCTGTATAAATAAATACCTGAAAGGACCTTGGTTTTAACAAATAGCAGTAAAGCATGAAAATGTACTCTAAAAAACTGAGAAATGTATATTATTTTATTAATTTAGTAAGGATAGAATATATTGTGTATTTTTCTGATCATGCTGGGAGATTCATGGACCTGACAAAATAGCTAAATGGGGTGAAGTCACACCAGAAACTCAAGGTCAGTTCTGTAGAGGAATACTGATTCAGTGGAGCTGTATGGCACACATCTGAAGTTTAGGTAGATGGCAAACTCACTGACAACTGCAATCTTTCTTTGGGAATCTTCTCCCAGGGGACAGTCTTAGAGTGTGCATACAAGTAGCTGAGGCCAAAGAAGTATCCTGAAAGCATGATGGGACCTTCCCTTCTCACCTGGGTGCACCCAGTTTCTGTCCTCCACTCTTTGGCCCTGCAAAGTAGTTTCCATCTGTGAAGATGAAGCACTCAGGGGTATGCTGAATGAAGGCAGGCACTCGCTCAGCTCCAAGCTCGCTTTTTGAAGAAAGATCAATTATTGATATAGCAGATTTTAACCTGATTACAGTTTGCAAGAATCCATATTTCCTTAAAAAATATTTTGCCTCCTTAGTTGGGGGTTATTTTCTACATCTGTCACTGAACAGAAAGAAACACAATATTCACATGGCCTGGAAAGAGAGAAATTTGGATTTTTGATTTGGCACTTGACCACTTGACAAAACTTTAGTTCTGATCCCTTCCTTAGGGATTGCTTAATGTTTATTTTGCAATAAACAACCATTGAATAAATGCACAAACATCTAAGGGAAAAAGAAATAACAGCCACAAGCGGTATCTATTCTAGGAAATTAGATGTGCCTGGCACCATTCACTATCACAGAGGCCAAATGGCACAAGAATAGCCCATATTCATACTACTTACCCTCCAAAACAGGGTAGCCACATCCAAATTGCCTTGTGGGAATTGTTCCTGGCACACGTTAACTCCCAAATCGTGCCCAAGATCTGTCTGGAGGAGAGCAAATTGGCTAGTGTCAAAACCATCCCATGGTGTGCACTGACAGTGCAATAGTGTGGACACTCAAGTACCGGTGCCCAGGAACATTCCCTGGTACAGTTACCTTACTGGCACAGGCAGAAGTGAGACCTCCTTCACAGGTGGGTTTCCCTGGGACAAGAACACTATTGTCCTTTCTTTTCTTTTTTTTCAGCACACAAAGAGAAAAGGGCTCCCCCTCCACACACACCCCCTGTGGCAGATTCCAGCTGGATCAACTCTCTTGGATGACAGCTGTAGAGCCTTTGAGCTGAGGAAGCCGTTCTTTCACTGGACCCACTGTCCTCTTCCAATTGGCTTTACTTTTACAGGCAGTTTTATACACATCAGTCTTGTCTTGAAATCGTAGAATGAAAACCCAGCTCTCTATTCTCACCTGCACTTCCCTAGCAGCTCATGCTGCTCTAATCTGGTGGTGCTCTGGTCTCAACCTCCTCTGTGTCCCATTCTTGAGTCCCACTGGGAGATCCTTATGGGAGTGACTATGTGAGCTGATTCTGGGAATTGATCAGTCAAAACTTAAAATCTCTGTTTAAGTTTTCAGGTAGATTATTCCCTAGAACTGGCTTGCTGCTAGTGTTCATGTGGAAGAAGAGGTAGGAATAAATGCTTGTAGGTAGCTCTTAACTATACAGATATAAACTTGTGTGGAACTTTTATAATAAGTAAGCAGGAGGAACAACACAAAATCAGAATTTCATGTGAGAAAGAAACCCAGCTGCTCTGTCCTCCAGAATAAAAAATCTTGAAGCACACACTGAAGCAAAAGCTGAGGCACTTAAGAATCTTTATGTCAAAATCTCTCTACCCTGCAACTTTTATCATAGAATCATAGTCATAGGATCATAGAATGGTTTGAGTTGGAAGAGACCTCAAAGATCACCTAATTCCCATCCCCTGCTACGGGCAGGAACACTTTCCACTATATCAGGTTGACCAGCCTGGCCTTGAACACTGCCAGGGACAGGGCATCCACAGCTTCTCTGAGCAGCTTGTCCCAGTGTCTCAAGGCTCTCAGAGTAAATTTTTTCCCCAATATCTCATCTAAATATACCCTCCTTCAGCTTAATCCCATTACCTCTTGTCCTATCACTACATGCCCTTATAAACATTTCTTCTCCAGTTTTTCTGTAGGTTTCTTTAGGTACTGGAAGGCTGCAGTAACATGTCCACAGAGCCTTCCATTCTGTAGGCTGAACAAGTGCAGTTCTCTCAGCCTGTCTTCACAGAACAGGTGCTCCAGCCTTCTGATCATCTTGTAGTCATCCTCTTGTGGACTTGCCCCAACAGCTCAATGTCCTTATACTGGGGACCCCAGAGCTGAATGTAGTACTTTAGGTAGGGGTAACACAAGAGAAGAGGGGGAGAATCAACTCCATTGATCTGCTGGTCATGCTTCTTTTGGTACAGCCCAGCATACAGTCAGCTTTCAGGCCTGGAGGCAAGTACTGTTGGCTTGTTTTGAGCCTTTCATCAATCACCACGTACAAGTCCTTCTGCTTAGGGATGGTGCCAATATAGATATCAGTATGATACTTTAGGAAACAGCCATATAACTTATGCCTTCCATCAATTCCATGTATCTGCTTTTTGTGAATTTGGGCCTAAATTCTCGATAAAGAAGCCAACTCCCAGAGTATTCTGTATCCCTGATTTTTTTCTGAAGAAAAGTGAGTTTTCAAGAAAATGAGGCTATTACAAATTATGTAGTATGCTTTCTAGTGAGCTATTTAACATTAGTTTATGCTATAAACAAGACATTCAGTATTTTAGTTGATGTGAGGTATAATTTCTTTTTCTTTTTTTTATAAACATACCTGATGTAGATTTGGAGTTAGGCTGTGTGTTCAGCCATCTGGAAACAGAAAAAAAGTCATGATCTATTGTGTGATTTACTTAGCTGAGTATGTAAGCAGTAATTTTTTGATATGAGCTACTAAAAGAGAAATGAAGCATATAGTATTTGCATATTTAAGGAACTGAAGCCTATAGTTGGGGTGTCTTAGGTTTACAAGCCACCTAGTTTATTTGTATAGCTTGTTCAGGTCTAGTAATCTAAAGAGACATACTAAATCTTTTTACCTACAGAGTCTGAAAGATTTCTGTTTATTGACCAAAATAGAAGGAAAATCCTCCAATGTTTTTTTATCCTTATCAAAATAAGCTCTACTCATGTTAATTCACAATGTTAGTCCATAAACATTTTTTTAAGAACTGTCAGGGAACACACACACAGACACACACACACACACACACACACGCACATACACACAAGTATTCAGGACAAAAATACTGTGGGCACACTTCTTTGTAAACATTAATCCCCTAATCACATGAAACTCTCCTTCATGTGAATCCAAAAGAACTAAGTCTGGGCAGATACTAGCATTTTATTTTCCATGAATAGTTGAGGGTTTTTTAAGAAATTCATTCTGGCTGTATTAATGGCTGTTCTGTATTTTCTTTGTGTCAAACTTCAGACAAATGCTCTTATTGTCCAGCAAGTTGGCAGAAACACTGAATATTGGAGAAAAATGCCATGTGACCTATAATTCCAATCAAAACGAATACTACCACTCAAACAGGGCCAATCCAAAGCCTATTTTAAGTCAGTGGGAGATTTTCCATCAACTTCAATAGGCTTTGGATGAAGTCCATGCTGCATACTGGCAACAAACAGCTCATTCACAAACTACAGACCACTGCTTGTTTGCTGAAATTTTGGGATGAATAATTTTGAATAACGAAGAAAAAATCCTCAAAATTGTAAGCTGTTCATGGGCAATTTGTGCACATGAAGGGGAATTCTCTAAAAACAGTTGCTGTGCATTAGTAAGCTTCTTTTGATACAACAAAAGTACAGCAGTGAATTGCTTGATTGTTGATGTCTAAACTCAGTGAACATCTGTCAGGGCATATGAAACATTGGGGTTTAAGTTTTGGTTCACTTATTTTCAGTGCTACCTTACATATATTTCAAATGTAGCTTTAGAACAAGCTTGCAAAATAGTTGGCAGTTCCTGTAGCTGGTAACTATATAGTGGTAGTGTCTTCTAGCACCAGGATCACCAACACAACTCACTAGACCACTTCTGTTCCTGTTGGATTAAACTATTCCAACCACTCAATTTTATAAGCATATAGTTTAGTTATGACATAGTTACAGGAGGCAGACTGAAGCCAGCAGATTTTCATAGAGTCCTAATGTATATAAGGTTGCATGGAAGATACCTCTTAGGTCTTGTGACCTCAGCTCAGAACAGGCCCATATTATTCCAATTGGCTGACAGTCGTGTCTGGCTCAGTCTTGAATATGTCTAAGGCTGGAGTTTCCACAATGTGTCTGGGCATCTTGGGAATCCTGTCCTGATCAGTGGGTAATCTTACTGTTTAACTTTTCTTTCCCTGATACTAAACCAAGGTTTTCGTTACTGCATCCTTTGCCTGTGGCCATTAGTCCTATCCCCTTGTACCTAGAAGGAGAGTCTGGATCTGTTTTTATTACAACTTATTATATCAGTGAAAAATTGCAAAACCTTAGCCTTCTCTTTTTAAGACTTTCCCTATATGCTGTATTCTACAGGTGCCTAACTATTTGGTGGCCTTTCTCCGGATTTGCTCCAGTCCTGCAGTCAGGAGATAGAACTGTACACAATGCTCTAAATGCAATCTCTGAAGTGCTGAACAGAGGGAAAAATCATCTGCTGGCAATGCTTATACAGTTCTTGAACCTCATGAGGTTCCTGTCAGGCTGTCAAGGTCCCTCATATCTCTCCACCTAAAATAAGGCATCAAAATGCAGCCAAGTAAAGTAAATGGCATATTTTCTGCAGATGAAGACCATATGGGACCCATTTATTGCTGGTTACATGGTTAAAATATGCCAGAAAATGATACCTGCTTTCTGTCTAACTTTTTGTTGTTGATTGCCAGGTCACCAGGTCTTCACCAGTAAAAATATGGCAATAATACGTCAATGAAGTCCTATAATGTCTAAAGCAGATTAGCAGATCCTGATGTGTTTACTGGTACAATGTGCCAGGAGTAATTATTTCTCAAAATAACTTGCTTGTTACCTGCAACACCAGTTCAGAAATCATTGACTGGCTCTGGCCATTTGGGTATTTTTTGTACATTTCACATTTAAAGATTATCTAGCCTGGTTTGCCAAACCGCAGTCATTATAACAAGTAGAACTTATCAACTATGTCTATATATGCATGCAAGAAATACTGAGGTTCCAGCTTGGTTATAAGTAGGTACTGCAATAACACTGAAAAGATTTGGAACACCACGTTGCCTTGACTTCTTAATACTTTTTCCTGGGCTGATCTCTTTTCAGTATAGAGAATAATATATATATTGAGTAAAGCAATAAATTCAAAACATTTGCTTTAATGGGGGAAAAAAGAAATCCATTGAGGATCTCTCAATTCATCTCTTTAAAGAGTTAATCAGATTCTCAGATGTGATCACCACACCTTCATTTCAGGGTTATTTAGGAAGCTGACTGAACCACATGTGGTTACTTTTGCTGTCACCTAATTTGGAGAAAACTTCTGAAATTCTTTAAAATGCCTAGGCATTCTCTGTAGTTCTTATAATGCAAAGCTTTGTCACTCAAAGCTGAAAGTACAATTGGTTGATAACAAAAACAAAAGGTGACATTTTCTCCTGAGCTATTTCTCCACAATATCCAAAGTGCTGTGATATGAAAGGTTTCAGATTGCTGTAGTCTAGTCTTTTCCCTAAAGTACATACTAATATAACCACCAAAAAGATGGATGTTCCTCTGTATAATTTGAAGTACTCTTGAGGGGGAAAATCTGGGTCTAGACTTGTAGCATTGTTTACTTCAGAGCTGTGGAAAAAAAATATTTTGCTCACTTTAGGAAGACACAACTGTTACCTAGTTTTGACTATAGGCAATTTTGCTCACAGTCATGAGAACCATAAGGAAATCATGGGATATGAATCACAGAGACAATGAAACTTTGTGTTTTGTCTAAGCAGCTGTCTCAACTTACTTGCTTTTTACCCAAACTATTTTTCACCAACTGGTTTTCTTAAAAAATTAGTACCTCTCTTCCTCATTCAGTTTCGGAGAAGATTAAATGATGTAATTTTGGGAGATAGATTTCTTTCTTCCTTTACTTTGAAAGTAGTATTTGACTTGTAAAGACAGGGTTTGGCTGGTAATTTCACCTTTTTTTCTGTGGAATGCGACTGTCACAATTTACGAGATATCTGCTTTATTTCAGCGCTTCCTCATTGTCCTAACTATTAAGTCCCATTTGTCTCTTACTGGTTTTCTCAAAAGCTCTTCACTTGTGTCAGTATCTCATTTCACCAGATGCTGAATGCACCTTTGCATATTAATATCACTGTTATTTTCAGCTGGAGCTGTGTTATGAATTTTTATTACATGCCCATATATATGTCCACAATTCTACAAAGTTCCTATAATCTCTTCTGTACCACAGTTAAGTAAGTAGTGCACAAGACTTGTTATTGTGGACAGTTATATCACTGGGTTTCATAATAGATCTCAAACATATACTTCATATTTTCCTTGGGATGTGTTAGGGAATCGTGATTAAACAGAGGTGAGCGCACTTAAGCCCATCCTTGAAGAATGGGCTTATTTGCTGGTTCAGTTGTGTACTGTTCATTGCCCTCTGCTGGATGTGTTTTGGTATTTGTTTAGGCAAGATCTAAATAAAATTGTGCTGGTGTCTCAAACATAAGAATAACAACACTAAAAGAAGATCAATAGATCCCAGGGAGGTGGTTCAGAGAGTATGTGTTAGGTGCCTGGGCAGCATGCACCTTCTCAAGGCAAAACTTCAATACCTTCAAAGAACAATGCACAGCATTGGAGAGGATTAGACTTCTCATTGTGGAGTTACTTAGAGCTAGCCTGCATGAAGTGCCTGTATGAACATAAGAAGATGGTTACCTTTCCATATCATTAAATCACGGATATCGTATTATTCCACCCAGTCAAGAGCTCTACACATAGTAAGGTGGAATCTAGTTAAGTCTGCAAAACGCAGTTTTTGGGAGAGAAGTAGAAAAGACCAGTCTTAACCCACCAGTGGTGAGAGCATAATAAGACCAGCATTTAAAAGGTAAATCTGAAAGTGACACTTGGCTGAATACCTGGAAGTTGTGGAGATTGGATGAGACTCCACCAAGAACGAAGCTGCCTCTTTGGTCTACAGGGGACCTGGGCTGGGAAAGAGACACATTCTTGTTCAATAAGGATAAAAGCTCAGCTGACAGACACTGCAATGCTTTATGAAACCATAGACTACATCCAACCTAAGTGACCACCTAACTTCTGAGGTTATCACTTTGCCCTTTCATGCATCTGGAAGGTATTAGTTATATAATGGAAAGATTACTTCTTTTCTTTTCTGTTCTGTATATTTTTTATTTTCAAGTGTTAAGAATATGATTTTAACTTCTCCACTGAATGATACTTGTGGTTTAGCTCTCTGTCTTGGTGTTTGTCATCTTATAATTGGGTATTATGTGGCAATGAAATGGCATTTGATCCCAGATCTTCAAAATAGAAGATCTTCATGCCAAATCTCTCCTCAGTCCTTACCCCATCATTCAAAGAGCTTTGCTGCTCCATTGCCAACTTGTCTTTTAACATAATGAGATGTGATTGAAGTGAATTATTATTCCATTCTTCATCTTTCCTACCATACTGGCAAATAGTACCAATGAACGAGTGAATGCCATGAGTTGCTGACTACCCAAGTTAAATTCAGACCTTTTAGCAATAATAAGGCTATTACACGAAATATTAGATCACCTCCTGTTACACTAGGCAGCAGTCTTTTCCAGAAAAGAAAACATTTATATTTCCAGCATAAAGAAGTGCTCACAACATTTTCATTTAGTCTCATGGTATTGCAAACACAGCACTAGACTAACAGATGAACCATCGACATAGCACCTGGCCACCTACCTTAACTCATAAACCACCAAACTGCAAGCATTAAAAATGCCATCACCTTGCTCTCCTGGCTTGAGCTGTGAAAATTGCAATTATGTGGGAGCCAGACCAGTCAGGTTGGATGATGTAATTTTGTACAAAAGGAGACTGTAGTAGGATAATTCTGCCAGTTCTCTTTACAGTCATTGTAGTTGGGGATTTGCATGTTAAATGAGTGCTCCAGAATTAATATTGTGATACAGGTAGGGATCTCCGGGAACCATAAGGGAATGTAGTGTATTAGACATGTAGACATGCCAAAACTGTATTTCAATCTGCTTAAAGAAGAAACAACAAAAATCTTGTGAACAGCTGAAAAGGGAATTGCAGTCATTTGTTTATATTATAGTTATGTCTCTCTTCTAGAATAAAGGTCTGCTTTTACTGAGGCACAAGAATTGATTCAGTGGAAGCAGCAGGAATTAATGCACTTTGTTGAGTATAGCTGTGCTGCTGTTTTATGTCCTTTGCACTTTTCCGTATTGTGATATCTGCCTTTTAGATATCTGCTCCACAGTACATACTGCAGCCTCCTACAGCAATGCCTTCTAAGAAATTTTTGCTGAGGTAATTTTGTGGTAATTTAAGCACCTCTTAGCGATGGTAATTTAGGCACATTTAGAAATTTTGAGATAAATTACTATCCATAGTTTTTTTGAAAACTTGTTTCGTTTTCTCAGGAACTCATACAATTTTCCTTTTCGGAAAAAAAATCCTATCCATCTTTTGCAAAGTGAATGGTGGCTTGGAGAGATTACTTTCACCCCTTCCACTGCTACAGTGGCTTTGCTAGAACTGTCAAAAAACACTGCTGAAAATTTGGGGAGATATACGGTGAGAAAAATCACTGGCAAAATTCATTATGATCAACTTCTTTCTTGTGCAAGTAGTATCTAAGCAAAGGTGGTGTTAACTGAAAGAATACTTGTTTTGTTGGACTACTAGCATCTTTCATTTTGCCTGAGACAGGGGAACCATAAAGTGGTAAGACCTTTAATATATTGGGCTTTTTTAAATTTTTGTGTATGTGCAGAACCCTAATAGGTTGCACTGTTCCCTCATCCTTGTTCCCGGGTATGTCCTCTTAATAGAGAAGGACTTCACATCTCGTGTCAGCTATCAGTTTTTAAACTCAGAGCTCATGGCAGTATGTGAAATAAGATCTGTCCATGGTGCTCACCGTTAGCTCATTTCCAAGGGTAGTTTAATTTATAAAACCACCAGCATACTCCTGCAAAGTAGTCTCTGGTTTTAGCTTTAGAATCAAATGATTCTCTGTCAGATGATAAGAAGTAATTCCGTCACTTACATTTCGGTGAGATGTATAAAGAGAATTTCTGCAGTCCTTTCATGTCAATGAAGAGATGAACATAATATGCAAAAAGATCCCTTGGAAAAGAGTGCAGTAGTTTTGAGATAGCGTACGTATAACTTTCATCAAGAAAGTTCTACTAGTATGGCCAATGCCAGAAAAGGTTATTGAGGAGCTTCCATCCTCAGCATAGTTCTACAGTTGATGAAGAACTGTTACCAAAGAAAAGAAAGGTTGGAATGTAAAAAATGTCAGTAGATGAAACAGCTACTGTGTGGTTACAGAATCAGAGATACTGCCTCTGACATGATTCTAAGCAAGTGAAAATATGTGAACTGGATATTGCCTGCTGCTAATGAAAACCATGTTTGCTTTAAAGTTATAAATGCAATTAAGTTTTGATTGCATCACATGGTATGTGGTGGCTGTAAAGACACTGATGAAATTTTCCATAGGCATTTGTGTTAGCTTACTTGGAGGTAGAAATAAATAGATATCCAGACAGAATGGGTAAAGTTACCCATGATATACTGCTAGAAGTCGTATCAGGCTTGCAACCCAGAAACATGGTTTGAACTGCATATATTTGAGCTCCTATACATCATGAATCATTCCAAAAGTTTCTGGAATTGCTTACTTTGACAAGCTTGTTGGCAATATTTAGTTGATAAAAATCCAGTGACACTTTGCTTATGGTGACTCCCAAAATAAGCCCAAACTCAGTTATGGTTTAATCTACATACAATTATTGATCAAAATGTTTTGCTTGAAATACTTTTGCTCATATAAAATTAAGTGATATTTTATTGGTCTACCGGCTACGATTGAAAAAGAAAGATAATTTTACTTAGTGTGAATTAGTTCTGGAAAAATGCAGGCAGAATGCAGGCTTACTATATAAAATAATCCAGATGGTACTGACTTCAAGAAGCTAATACAAGATAATAAATCAAACCTAAACTTCCTATTTCCTTTTCTGAAACCTGTCTGTAGAGAAATTAGGTTTCTTTCACCCATAAGAACCTGTAAGTTTCTTCTTGTTTTCTGAGTTTCCAGTTGCCTGAATTAGTTATAGCGTACCCAGCATAAAGATGAATTCTTCATGGTAAAAGCTATTTTTCTCAGTTTCATTCATGAGATACCGAAGGGAACTAATGATGACTCCAGCCATTTAAAGTGCTTTTCTCTGAAGTGAGTTCATGGGTTTTTATACTGGAGAATAAGAAAAGAAAAATAGAATTGTTTTGAGGACAATCGGAAATAAAAGACTTGACTAGAGAGCATATCTGAATGGTAAGATACTAAATATGTGGAAAATATATCTCCTAATCAGTAATAAATTATGGGTCCACACAAACCCAATTCAATTTCCTTTTCCCTCTAAAAGAGGTAAATAGCACAGCAGTGATAAATCAGTGTAGGTGCTAGGTTGACATTTTTGACAGAGACATTTCAGTCTCCAGATTTTTGGTTTAGTGTTAAATGAGAGCATCCTTAGAGGTGGGGTTTTAATGCTCTTATTCATTGTAATGAAACACGGGATATTTAACACCTAGCTCCCTATAATGAATCTTTTTTTGTTTTGCTTCATTTTAAAAACACAAAATCTGAAAACGTTTTATATTCTAACACAATATTTTTGCACTATTAAATGTGTATACTAGCTGTGCATTCTGACTGGGAGTCTTAAAATGAAAAATGAGGAGACCAAATAAAGCATATAAAATAATGATTAAAAGAAGCTTCTGTGTACTTTCTGAAAATTAAAAAAAAACCATAACAAAACAAAACATTAATTTAGCAGGATTAAAGAAACATAGAGAACTCCTGTTTATATAGTTAAATTCATTGCCCATAGTTACAACCTGAGAAATTTTTAACGTTAAGGTTTTTGAAAGGGTTATGAAACTGTATGTGTCAGGGTATATAACTCAACCTCTAGTTAGCAGCATTTAGGGAAGAAAAAATCTCTTAGGCAAGTTACTTCATAATTATCACAGAAATTAAGTAGATCTGTATGTACATCTAGACTAATTTCCTCAGACTTGTTCATGCAATCTAACCACCACCAATGATAAGTTCTTTCCTCATCTTTTCTTCAGGAAATCCTTATATTATAAGGAATGTCATCATAATATAGTTCTTAATTATTTGAAAATTAATATTAAAAATTCTTCCTACTAGTGGGAGGATAGTTTCCACTAGCTAGGGAAAGTTTAGGCTTTTTCTCATAGCCTGTGCATATGCCTTTATTTGGTTTTATCATCAATCACATCAGTGTGGATGTTTCCTGAAACAAGCAAACCTATTGTGTACTTCTATTTTGTACTTGGAATGTATTAAAAAATATATACAACATACAAGGATGTGTATTGTAGAATAGTCTAATGCTGCCATAATTCTTTCTCCTATCTAAACCATTGTTATCTCTGTTCCTGTTTCTAATCAATCTTTCTAAGGTTGAAGTGAATTTCCTCTGTACCAATGTCAATAACCTGAATTCTTCTGTTCCTTGGACTCCTGTCTCTGCTTCTCCAGAAATTTCATAACTGTGTTTATAATTTATTGCATTTCATTCAATGCTCCTCTGGAAAAATTCCTCATATAACTACCACTTTGAGCTACCTTATATTTTAATTAGGCATGTTTGGATAATAAATGACTTAACCAAACAAAACCCAATTAATTACACATTCTTTCATACTCCCAAAGACATAGGTAAGAAAAAAATCAGAGAAAAGAAATATGAAGAAAGGAAGAAGCAAGCCCTAGCTACAAGTATAATTCTTTTTAGGTGTTTTGTAACATCACACCCAAGCAACTAGTTCTAGTCTGTGCTGACAACCCATCTCATAGAGCCTCATAGAGCCTGGTTTGGGTTGGAAGGGACCTCAAAGCCCATCTAGTTCCAACCCCCTGCCATGGGCAGGGACAAGCCCCACTAGACGAGGCTTCCCAAAGCCCCATCCAACCTAGTCTTGAACAGTGCCAGGGAGGGAGCAGCCACAGCTTCTCTGGGCAGCCTGTGCTAGGGCCTCATCACCCTCACAGGGAAGAATTACCTTCTCTGGTATCTATCTTAAATCTATCCTCCTGCAGCTTAAACCCATTTCCCCTTGTCCTGTCTCTATGTGCCCTTGTAAAGAGTGCCTGTCCAGCCTTCTTGTAGGCCCCCTTTAGGTACTGGAAGGCAGCTCATGACTGTTTATGTTCTTCTGAAGTGTTTTTGAAATGCTACCTCTGAAGTATGTCATTTATTAACTACTAATTTGTCTTTTATGGTACAGCTGCTTGCTGAGTTTACTCCTGCACCAGTAAGTGAGAACAATGCTGCAGTTTGATTCATTCTGTGCAAAAAGGAAGAAATTATATTGAGAATCTTGTTGAATTGAATTTGAACAAAAACCTATTTATTGACATTCCTAAGTGATCTGAAGGATTAATTAGTGGGAAAATGGTGCATAGAAATTATAAATAAGAAAAAGACTTCATTTCAGCTTATAGGCTATAATACTTTTATTTCCACTTCTAAAAGAAGCTTCTGTAAGGAATTAACCTTTGTATTGACATTTTTCAGTCCACAAATGGGTTTTAGGTTACACTTAAATGAGGCTTGCATTGCTGACTCTGGAAGTTAACTAGTGAATGAGCAATTCAGCAGAAATTCGTAAACATGAATGTTAATAGTTCCAGGTATCATATTCTTGTTAGAAAAACCTCAGTACTTACAATTTCTCCAGAACATTTTTTCCATAATTGACCTTTAAAATCATGACAGGGGAACAAAGCATTGGCTGACATTTAAGGTGAAATAGGAGGATTTCCTCATATTTTATTACTAAGTTTGTTTTTCTTTTATTGCAGACTATGGGAGGAATAACTTGTGTCTGTTTTTAATCAACCAATATCAGCATGGAAAAACACTAAGGGTGCCACTTCATTGGAAGTGGAAACTGTTTGTTTTCTTTTGAAAAAACCCATAATAATTTATAATTTTCAGACAGGCTCTTGGACAATGATGTGATAGCAATGATCTACTCTTTTTTTTCATAGCCTCAGAATTGCTCCATCCATGTGTGTGCCTGTTTGAGCATGAAAAGAGAATTTGTGGCTCAGTTTTGTGCCTTCTGGTTGTATTTGCTCATTTTCTTTTGGGAAATGGTCTGTTATAGAGATAAGTAAGGATTCCCAGATTCGTTACTCTTGTCAAAAGACAGTGTAGAGAAAAAGCTGGAAGTAAAAATTGTTGTGACATGTTAGCCAGACAGTAAGCATTTAGTCTTAGGTCTCAGATCACAGGTAAAACTACTTCTTTGTGTAACAGCATTAATTATAGTGCTATCAAAATCTCATTTATGCGACTCTCGGTCGTAAGACCAGCTCATGAGTTATTTCCTATTAATCCAGTTCTCAGTGTCTGGGCTGTTGGTGCACATAGGCAGGAAACAAATCACCTAAACAGCCTGTGCGGAATGAATTGAAGAATAAAAGCATGCAACAATAAAAATGCTAGTCTAAACATCTCAGCAAAAGAGCAAGATTTAAGAGTACAGTTAGTTGATGGTTGCTTAGACAAAAAGCAGTAAATTAGAGACTATAAATAACAGAACAGTTACAGGCTTTGTAATAAAGTCCTGTAACACAATTTTGGAGGCAGTGGTTTACTATTATTACCTCTAATGAGCAGACTCTGTATAAAAAAGAAAAACTGAAAAGCATACTATACCTATAAATTTAATGAAGACCATTTAGTCTACAAACGCACACACAAACGCAAATGACCGTTTTATGTATAGTAAAACAAGGAAAACAAAGAAGTCCCAAGACTGAAGAGTGAATCCAAAGCTGAGGTCTGACACACTCGAGTTTATTACAACTGCCCTTTGTGCTTGTCTCATGGACAACATGCACTGCCATGAACCTGGAAACCACCTGAACCTGGAGCTAACTCTAATTCACACACACACAAAATCTCATTTTTTCTTTCTTTCTAGAGGTTACCAGTTAAATTTCATTCTGAAGTCGAGCCTGTATATGTTTGGTAAGGTTTGACAAGTTTTCTTTTTTTTCTGGTCCTCAGAGGAAGTTTTTGCTTTGTGGTAACCAGAAATTGCTACAGCTTTGACAAAGGATCTGACACCACTTCAAAAGGCAAGATTTTCTCTTCCCAAAGAATATAGTATCTCCCGGGATCTGCAGCCAGGAAAACAGGTCATATTACACCTTTAAGTTGCTTTCCAGTTCATACCACATCTCAATTTCTGTTTTTTTTGAATCAAATGTATGAGGGTTGTACGATGCAATAAAGTGAAACTGCCTACTTCAGTCTTGATAACTGAAATGCTCCTGTGTGTCAGCAGAGTTGACTCACATCATGAAGCCCCATGATGGGGAGCCGCCAAGGTATGAGAGCTGGTGGGAAATGTGCGCTGTCCTGTGGATACCAAGCAGTGCTGTAGTCCCACTTCTGTGTTGGGACCTGACCATGTCAGGTGTGTAGAGTTGATAGGTCTGTGCCTGGGAGACGGAAAGAGGCTGCAACACATCCCAGGAAGCAACCAGGGGTTGTTTGTAGTTGAGAGCGAGGTCTGAAAGGGTGTCTTAAAATGATGGTGGGAAAAAAGAGCTTCTCAGATGGAGAAAAGCTTGCTTTCCAAGAGAAGTTTACAGGAAGTTACAACTCAGAGCAAACATGGGGCAGTTTCCTCAGAGCAACTACAGACCCAGCAGCACCCTGCAAGATATCACCTGATGTCCTCACCAGGACTGATTTTCTGACCAATGCTTCTCCCTTTGTATATTTTAGTTGGTGTTTTGAAGCACAGCTACCATTCTCTAGGTAAAATTAGTCACGGTGTTGTCTTGCTAAAATGATCTAATGATCTCACTTGGTGTGAATAGCTGTACAGAAGTACAGCTACAGGGGTTGGGCTTCTTTAGCTTTAAAACAGAATCCTAAAAAATAGGGAAACAATTGATGTAAAATATAGCTTTGTGACTTGCCCTCTGTAGTTAAGACACCACATAAACAGATGTTTTAAATATGGATAATGTAGTAATTCTGGATATATTTACCAGCATGCTTCATTGAGGGAGTGCATGTTTACATTGTGTGCATGTGATCCCCTGAATGGCAAAGTTGTCTTCTCTTTGTACAAATGATGGGATCTCTGACAACTTATCAAGGGCAGCCTAAAACCTCTCCTTTCTCTGTGCACACAAGTTCCAAGATGTGGTGCAATTCAATGGTATAAACACTTTTGTTTGTTTTATGGAGCCAGGGACAGCACAAGATCTGAATTGTTTTCCTTTTGAAATGAAAAAAAACCCCAAATTTCAGCTCTGTTACAGTAAATTGTTCCTTTGGTGCCAAGAAGGATACAATAGATGCCTGAACATTTATGAGAAGATGCTGTGTTCTAAGTATGTACATTCCTGAGTGGGAGCAGATTAACATAAACACCAGCAGTTTATCACTGCATTATTCTACTGTATAAGAATTTTTAACTTTTTTTGTTCACTGACAAACAGTATAGGGAGAATGAAAGCCAGATGGCAACTTTTCAGTTTAGTTAAGAGAAGATTTCCCATAGCCGTTTATTTAAGTATTTAATTTAATGCAAGGAAATTATTAATTTGTCTCTAAGTAATGAGCTTCGACTTTAATCACTTCTTAAAATCTGTCTTTGATTTTCAAAAAGCCTAGGTCAATGCTTTGGATTAATTTAAAACAATAACTTTTTTTTCCTTGTTTTCCATAATACAAAATCACGATTTAAGCATTACTGATCTCTTTATTTTTAACTTGGTTTAAAAGCTGTCAAACTCTATAACCCGTACAAAGAAATAACTAACTTCACAGAACTGTGACATAGTTGGTTACAATTTAGCAATTTCAATAAAACAGTTGTTCTATTAACTTTGAAGGCAGCTTGAAATGGTGCCTGCATAGTACCTGTTGAATGACAGGAGCTCCATAGGTGAAGTGTGCTAGGACCAGAACAAAACTTTTCTTTAGCAACCTGAAGGTAGTTTTTCTACTTCTCTGCCTTCAGCAATTCCACCATTCTCTGAGAAGGGGCTGTGTAAAGTGGGAGCAGAGAGGAAAAAAGGGAGAAGGGAAGGTTTTGCCTGCACTCTCACCTTCACTTTTGCCCTGACTCTATGTCACTTTGACCCTTTTCCAGACTGTGACTTGAATATATTTTCCTTTCAAAATACAGATAGTTGGGAAATTGCATCAACAAGGCCATGGGGCAACCTCAGTGTTGGAGCAAGACTAGTTTTCTAAGTGAGCCTCTGCTTTCCTGGACACCCAGGTCTCAACAAAAACAAACCTATAAAGATTTTACTCAACAGAGAGAAATCTGTAGATTTAGATATGAGTGTAACTTCACCACAATTTGTCAGCAGTATTAAAGTGAGGACAGGGAGCTCTGAGAAGTTAGCTTGAAAAAGACCTTATGAAGAAAACAGGCCTCCTTGGTGGCTTAATGCCCTGCAAGTAAAATCTTGCAGGCTCAGATCCTAACTATATCTAACAATATATTCTTTTCCCTGCACATTCAGAAGTTCAATGGAGAGGACTAATTCTTAGGTATGTTTTGTTTTGGAAATATTTGTACTGTACAGGACCAAAAAGAAATAAAATTCTCCCTTTATTTGGTTGTGCTTTTTTGGTGAAATACGTGTTTGTGTGTGAATTACCACTTATGCATTTCCACTTAAGTGCAGTACTTCACAAGCATTCTCCACCTTAAAATCATCCTAGTGTTTCTGGGGTTTTTTTTAAGCGAAACCACTCTGTGACAATGTGGGTGGTTGGGTATGTCATAATCCTGTCATGCACTTGGGTGCCCAGACTGCAAAGAATCTCTTAATTTTCAAGCAGGCAGGAGAATTTCTTTACCTGAATAGAAAGCAGGCTGCCTCCTTAGCTCTGGAAGATGCCACCCAAGTAGGCTGAGAGGAAAAGGCCAGTAAACCTCTTCTATTAACTCAGAATTGGCTCTTGACGAACCGTTTGCTTTTGACTTGTACTGTATTGTTGTGGTATTTCTGTTACAGAATATGGAATACTGTGCTGTTATTAAAAACATGTCAGCAGAATCCAGCAGTCAATGGTACAGGGGAAGGAGAAAGCAGAGCTGGATATCGAAGTACACCCTGAAAGTCAAAATATGCTATGAAACGTAGGCTTGTTTGAGTATGTTATCCTAGGGAGTCTGCCAGAGACTTTAGGGATCATGAAATGCTGGGTGAGTTGATGGATGACAGGCTTTGACTGCTACTGAGTTGATCCACTTGAGTAAAAATACATTTTGCTGATAAGATTTAACATGTGTGACAACAATATTGCAAACGTGCTGGGAAAAAAACCTGCAAGGATATCTTGTAGTATCCATCTACAAACTCTTTGTGTTGAAAGCCAAGAAAAAGGTTGCCCGTATATTCAAGCAGGACTGATGATATTGTCTGGGGCTTGACTGCGAGAGATTCAAGCTATTGAAGTTGAAAAAGTACCTTTTGGCGTTTCTCCTTCAGTATTAACAAAGGTTAAAAGCTGTGTGATGGCTATGTAGGTGGATAGATCTCAGCCTGCAATGCTTCTGTCAGGTGAATAGGGTGGTTGGTAGGTCTCCATGGTTTTGAAGGAAGCATTGCTAAGTGTCAGTTATCATTTAGATAATCTTTTCTTGACTCCATTAGTTCTGGGGAACAAGAGTAGCTCTCAAAAGTGATAGGCCAGGTAGTTTTTGTGGATTCTGGGCTTCTCTTTTGGTGGTCAGTTCAAATTCCTCTAAGTCAGATAAAGCGAGTGGCTTTCCTAGTTCTCTAGTTGGTGTCTTTGTAAGATTTGCTGTTTGCATTTTATTTACGAAGAAAGATGAGAGCTGTTTGAACTGACTGATACTTGAGTGGGAAATGGATCCAGTGAATTAGCTGACATGGCTACACAGATTTATCTGACTTGAAGGAGTTTTAATGATATACTTGAATTCTGTAGTGTGACAGTGAGTTATGCATGCATTGTATCCGCGCAGCTTCCTGCAGCTTCAGCACCACACTTCTTTGTGTCCATTTTGCATTGCTATTTTTCTTGACTGAAGTCAGACGGCCCTGCAATAAAATATCTGTCATGCCAGATTCTTTTCTATCCTTCGCTTCATTATGTCCCTAAAGTACTTTTGTAAAAGACTGGCACTGATGTAACAAAGCAGCGACTTTACAACAGGTGAGGAGTTGTAGGACGCCTATTGTTTGTGCTTGCCTACAAAATAGGATCATATCACTTAAGTTTAACTAGTTCTGTAGAAGATATTTCCCATTAACAAATTATTTCTCTAAATTTCTAAACAATAGTCAGGCAGTCTTTCCTGTATTTTGCTGTTTGTTTGCAGCTGAAACAATATCCCATGTGTCTTTTTGTCATGTATCTGGAAGCCTCAGATATTCTCAAACAAAGCCAAATTGGACCATGACAGAATGTAATTAAGAAGTGAGTTTTCATTCCTCTGCTGAGGCAAACTTTTTTGCTCCTGAACACTCCTTGTAGATGCGATGCAGTGTGGAATGAGACAGGCAAACCTGAAGCAACAGCAAAACACAACCTTCATGATAAATGTAGTATTGCAAACCGCTGGAATATAGTGCCAAATTGTGGTTTATGTTGCACTGTGACAGAACACTGTGAGGCAGGATAATCCTGCCAAGCATTAGCAACAGTCTATTCCTATGTGAGGAATTAAAAGTTACGTTGAGAAATTGCTCACATCTGTTCAACATTCTCTATACTAATACAGAATTTTGTCTTTCAGATATAGTATGGCAGTATTTTCACTTAAAAAATTCAGCTGTTATTTCAACATATGATTTGCTTTTGCAATCAGTGTTACCTGGACATTGACAGATAAGCCCAAATTTAAAAATGGTTATTCACTTTCAACCAACCTTAAAACCTCTCTTGACTGCTACCAACATCATTTAACTGCCAAGAAATTAGTGGATTCCACTTATTATTTAAGCAGTGAGCACAAGCATTAGTGAAAATTCTTCACTTACGTGATCATGAAAGGTAAAAGAAATAAACTTACAATTGTTCTAGTCCATCATAATATGGCCACTCAATTTGAAATGAAGATATGTCTAACTAGTTCAGATCATAAAGTATTAGAATATACTAACTGAATAGCTGAAATAGGTAGGGGTAAGGTAATTTCATGGTGGGGAAAAAAGTTCCAGAGAAAAGTAACTTTGGAGTAGGTTAGGTACTACTATGAGGTCAGTAGGTTATACAGCACAGTGGTAAAGGAAATTTGAGTGGGCTCTGGAAGATACAGTTTGTAAAGATCCGTTTCCTGAGTAAAGAGGAAAAAAACAGACAAGACATGCCTCAAAAGCTGTAAAGCATCAAGGGTGATAAGGAGAAAGAAGGAAAGCAGATGCAGGGCGCTGGCCCATCTTGTTTCAACTGTGCTTTTGCCAAGAAAATTGTACCAAACGATTCTTGAGGTACCTTCTTATCTTGCATTCTATGATTCTGTGAAATAATCTTTGACAGCCAATTAAAAAATACATTAAGGGCTAGATGAGTGGGCACAGTGGTGAGGATTTTGGCATAATGCTGCATCAGGAGTCCTGGAAAGAGTTGAGACAGTGAGGGAGAAAAGTGAGAATGCATTAAACTGATAATGGTGAGTGAGTTTTGAAAACAAGATGGATAACTGCATCGGTATTTGGTGCAGAATTCAGAAGTGGTGGACAGAAAATGAACAAAGCAGACAGCTTTCTGAGCTGACAGTGGTACATTTACAAGATAACTGAAAACATGGGATTAAGTATTGTGCAGAGATTGACTCATGAAGTAGCAGCAAATGTGGTATCTGAAACTCCAATAAAGTAAAAAGATGGTATTGAAGAGCTGACAAGAGAAGAGGTGGTAATCTAAGATTCTCATCCTGGAGGACTGTCTCACAATAAGGCAAATCAAGAGTCTCAAGGCTCATGAAAGGAGATAGGCTAAAAATCAGTTTTATGCACCCCTAGCAAATAAGAGATAAAACTAAGTAAATTATAGGAGGCCACTAAGTGACATTCACTTTGCTTGTAAAAAGGATCATTTGTTAAATTTAGTGAATGTGTTGCCTACACTAAGCCCTAATACTAATGTCCTGAGTCTTGTGCCTATTTTGACAAAGTAAAATGTTTATTCTAAAATTACTATTTTATTACTTCAAATGATAGTGTATTCTGGCAGTGTATTCTGGCTTTGGCTTTAGATGACCTGGATGTTTTCAGTCTGAGGGAAGTACAATCTTTATCACAACTCTTTTTTTTTTTTTTTACTGCCTTTGAGTATGGATCCTTTTTGAGTTGTTTCATGAATCCTTGCATCAGTGATTGTAATGAAGATTGTATCTCCACTACAACAACCTTTATTGCAGAAAAAACCCCGAAAAATAATTAAAATTCTCATTTCCAAGAAACACTAAGAGGTGGAATGTATTTTTAAGTGGTGAAATGCTATTTTCAGTTGCAGTTTATATATCCCAAATTGCATTCATTTAAATTTTGATTCCTGTAATTAATGTTACTAAAGCAGTTTAAAAGACAAAGGTTGTGGCACTCCTAGTAAGTATCAGTAATATTGCTTTCACCGTAGAATAAACACATCAGAAAAAAATAAGCCTTGGTGCAAATGGGTCCTATTCCACTGTTCTGTCAATCCTAAAATTACTTTAGTTTTGCTTAGACCAGAGCTTAATTTGGTCTATTGATATAAAAGTTTTTATGACATGAAATGCACAGGAACCAGAAAAAGTAAGAAAAAAGATGCCATACGTATGGCAGCCTCCATGGGGTGCGTCAGTATCCAGAATGATATCATGGTAGTGAGTACATAATAAGCACCTAGTTAAGCGATATAAACTAACTGACACTGCATGAGACCAGCATATTATATAGCATGAAGCCAATGGAATGATGTAATACAAGCTCAAGTTTAGACAAAAATATTGACTTTACTATTGAGATATTCGCAACATTGCCAACTTCAAATGTTCAGAATGACTGTTTTGAATTTAACCTGACGATATCTTTCTAAAGAAATGCACAGTGTATTTCTAAAAATATTTTTAAATATTTTTATTTTCTGGGTTGGGGTGGGGTTTTTTATGTTTTCTGTTTGGTAAGACAAGGTCATAGTTTGAAGATTTTCTGTGGAGTCATTACAGACTGAAACCTTCAGTTTAGAAAAGACAAGATTCTTCCAGAATACCAAGACTCTCAGAGCAAGGACTTCTGGTAAACAGTGAAATTTTATGAAACCAGCTATAAAATCTTAAAAGCTTGCATCAACACTACTGTTTTCCATATATACATTCAACTTTTAAAGTATGATAATACCAACTTCAAGGATGGTAGTACAAACCATGCAAGCAGGGACATGCTGTATGAAAAATTGAACAACCTCTGAATACAGCTGGAGGTAAAATTAGTCTGGGCAATGGAAGTCAGTGGAATCATCTTCATGCTTCATGGCTTGATTGGACAGACAGGGCAATATGTAATACGATATATTGTAATACCTGGGATTAACTTTATTTTCCTTTTATTTTACTGTGTGTTAGAATTAAACCTCTGCAACTTCACTTTTTCATGTCACTTGTTCTAGTCAAGCCCAAACAAGTCCAGACTTAACCTAATTGACACATATACTGAAAGCACATACTGAGAGAAAAAAATAGACAGGCAGCAGTAATGCTACTGATTTTAAAGCTCTTTGCTCTGACCCATACTGGATCACATGGAATCTCTGTAAATGACTCTGGGTAACGAAATATTTAGAAATCACCTCACAGAAGCTGCCAAGAGGGTGAAATGTACCCAACATTTAGTTGTCATTTTCAGTAAATTTCCATTTTATCACAGAGCCCACAATTCTACTAGGGCTCTGAGTGTAACGTAACCACAAGGAAATCCACAGAGGCATGCAGTGAGGTTTTGGGTCGATCTTTTTGTGTATTGAGCTTTTTTCTTCTGTGAATACTTGAAAACCAAACTGAGTTCATTATGTGCTTTAGTAAACAACTTTCAGTCCAAGAAGGAAAACTTAAAAATACCTGGCCATTTTATTTCCAAATAATGCAATTTTTTTACACCCAGCTATGTTACCCACCAGCACTAGCCACACCATCCTAAAGGATCAGTGACTGCACAGTTCATGTCTTCTCAACTCAGCAGGGAGACACTGCCAGGCAGAATAGATCTCACCTAGTAAAAGCCATAGAAATGCAAACTTGCATAATTTCTCTAGGATTCCTTCACTCAAGGGTGTTGCAAGCAGCACTTAAGATTGCTACTACCGAATCACAGGCTTTTACCACTGCAAGGGAGATTACAATTGGCAATACAGTTGTAAATTCTGTGAGACAGCTTCTTCTAGAGAGATGAAAGACAAAGGGATAATGAATCTACTACTGGTTTATATTGTTCATATGTAAATAAGGGGGAAAAAGTTGGAGTTCGTTCCAAGATTTTTTTTAGGGTTTACACAAAGAGAACTTTTCCTTCTCTCTCTTCTTTAGAGGACCTGTGCCACAAGGGGAGGATATCTGAAGGAACACTTCTGGAGGGTATATGGCTCCACATATCCAGTGAGGAAAGATGCTAGCCACTCAAATTGTGAGCAAGAGAAAGGACTCATGTAGCAACATTTTCATATTTTGTCAGTGTTTATAACCAAAGAAGTCTTTAGTGCAGGCCATTCACCTCAGGAGTCAGAAAGTTCAGTCCTGCACCAGCTTAAAAGACAGATAACAACTTCAGAGAGCACATTCTCTTTCTTCCTCTGTTTTCAGTGGTCTTGAGGCTAGAAGCACTCTGGCTGTTAGTGTCTTTAGCGCTGTTGTGTTTAATGGAGAAATGTGCACTCTACTTCCAGGTTAACCAGAACAGCACACAGGATTTGTGCTTGAAAGTCCCTGCCAGCCAGGTAATGCTGCTCGGTAAGAATTATGACAGTCAAAGTGAAAAACAGAATACAAACTGGATTTAGACTTTTAATGTATTCTTTTAATGAAAAGAAAGAATTCTGTCAGCTTTATTGTCTGCGTAGTAAAAGTCTGGGATTTATTGAAGCATTAGATATGAACAGGGTGGGTTTTTTCAACATTTTGTTCCTACTATTTCCATAACTCTTCAGAATAAAAGGCATCCTAAGGTTGTTCAAAACTGAAAAGTTCTAAATTATATCCTGTCTTTCCTTTATGGAATAAGATGATTGGGGGTGGGGGGTGGGGGGTGGGGGGTAGAAACTAGCATAGTGCTCCTAAATTGCACGTATGTTTATAAAAAACCAACAAAAATACTCCAATGAACTACAAAAACATTCCTTTGGCCTGCTTTTTAAAGATAAAGTTCTCTGTTTAAGAACCACACATTAAGAGCCAGACATTGAGTTTTATTTCTGCAAGAGCTGGTCCAGTTATTTCTGATTAGTTGCTGAGACATTTTAGAAACTATCAGATATATTTATCCACATTTGCTTGGCTGACTTTCAAGGAGAGGATCAAGAAAGGAAATGGAGAACACCAGTGATAAACTATTCCCAGGAACATTCTGAAGCTGGCAAACTCTCAAGATCATGTTCTACTGAGATTCTGATGAACTGCATATTACGTACAGTCTTTGGAAAATGAGCTAGATTAATGCATTCTGTGCTGTGGTCCTCGAGTTTAAGATGAAATGCGTAGTGAATCTGGCATGCTTTTTTGTTGTTTTGTTTGCTGGTAAGCAGTCATAGCGTAAGATGGCTCCAAAGAAATTTGTGAAATGAAAAGCCGTACTTTTTTCTGGAAGTATGAAGAGCACACTGAATCACCTGAGCATACTTGGCTTGCTGAAATGGGCTGGTTCATTGAGGTCTATTTGCATAATTCTGTTTTTTTTATTTATTGGTAACAATGTGTCCTGTTAATATAAAAGCTAACATCATTTTTATTACAATCATATATGTAAATTTTCTTTCAGGAATGTCTCACTAAAATTGTTTTAGTAAGTTACAAGTAAGTATTCCAGATGCCTGCCCTTCTCTGTATACTCAAATGCTAGTCCTTCATTTCAGACAAATTACCTCTTCACTTTACATCCACATAAATATTCTAATAGTATGCTTAATTTATATTTTGCCACCGGATGCCCTCGAAGTAGGTAGAAATGTGATACTAGGGAGAAATTCCTGTTGCACTTACTGTACGACAGATAATATAGCTTCAAGTAGAAATATGATTAGTGACAACACAATTGCATCTGCAGAAAAATGTCATGGAAAATAGTTGTTGTGCAGAAAAGCATCTGTTTTATCTACATCACAACAAAGTTATTCCAGTGATTAATAAAATGTGTAACATAATATCTGACATAGTCAAAGTAATATGAAAGAGATACAAAACAACTATGTTGTGGGAATTATAGACACTAAAATACACATTCTGCTGCTGAACTTGCCAAAACTTGCTTTAAGTGTGGCTCCACCATCGTCAAATTCTGATGTAAAAGGGAGGATAAAGAAGTTTGTGAGTAGCTTCATCCAAATTCTATGTGTCATTTGCAATATGAGATGTTAGGTGATATGTTGCAATTAATTTCAATTAACAATAGTTCACGCAGAAATTATCTTCTTAGTTGGGAAAGCAAGTTACTTATGCAAGTTAAATTAAAACAGAAAAGCCAGAAATTACTGTGAAGTACTAAGTCAAGCTTTCTATACTGCTATTCAGAAAAGAAAAGGTTTTAAGTAAACCACTTTATTAAGACAGGCACATTTCATTGCTGAGCTGTCAGTACGGGGATGAATACATTTGACAAAATAATCACCCTCCTTGGTTTTACTTTTCTGCAGATTTTGTACTGCTCTTGAGAGGTACCCAGAAGTGAAAGCAGTGGCATTTCAACAAGTCATTACTGTAATGTTATGTTGCTTAAGAGGTATGCACAGGTTGGAGAACAATGCAGAATAGATGAGCATGATATAAATAGGCAGACAGAAAGCAGAGACATCTTTGGCAAAATGCAGCTCACAACATAAGGAAAGATCAGAAGGCGAGTAGCTCGTGAGGAAGATACAGTGCATTCAGTTTTGTGAGATTCGTGATGATTTTATTGTTTTTGTGTAAAAAAAAGCAATACTGCAGATACTATCTATGTAAACTGCTGAATTTTGGAGGAGATTAGAATAATAAAAAAACAAACATTAAATATCTCTTTTTGGCATGTGGAAATTTTCTGTTTTTTCTACTGTGGGATCCTCACGAAGCATCGAGAATGCCCATGTGTGTCTGGTTTTGTGTTTTGCTGACACGCATGGCATCTCCAACCCCCTCTTAAACCTATCAGGAGTTTGAACGCATATCTTGGCCTGGGCCCTCTGAAGTCAAGTTATGTCTCTGTTTCCATCTGGGATTTCACCAGGAAGTGCTTGAAGTACCAAGCTGTAGGCTGATACCATGAGATCTGCAGACCTGAGAAATTCAGATAAGCCCATAGAAGCTTTGAACCTCCAAACCTTTTGAAGTTTGTCTGTCACGAAGTGTAACTCTACTGCTGTCTGCAGACAAAACAGAAACATGAATGGAAACAGATCTCTGTTTTGAAAAACTACTGTGGGTGGCTTAAGGACAAACGAAGAAATATAACTATATAAGGAAATATAATGTCTTTCAGAGAATCACTCTGTGAACACTTGAGTATTTCACTGCCTCCATGACAACAAAAACTCATAAAACAAGTAGATTTCCTACTCACCCGTGCATTTTCATTGCGGGTGATGTGTTCTTTAAACATTTATTTCTCTATTTACACAATCAAGCTATTGTTTGCCATTTTCCCATTAAGCTGGTCAAGAGTATATAATTCAGGGGAAATTCGGCAGAAGCCAGAAGTTGCTGCAGTAGAAGGAAGAGTGGATAATTGACAGGCATTGTCAAGGACTTGGTGTGGAGCAGAGCACACACCAGGCCTAATTTTGCTGAAGTCTGTCAGCTCCGTCTGCTATGCATAAAGGCATAATATCATGAGACCTGTTGTCTTTAACAATGACAAATAGCAGATACTTCAGGAAAGTATATAAGGATTGGGAAAGTTTTGGGTGATACTTTCTCTTGCAAGCCTTCCCAGCTTCCAACAGTCTTTGAGAAAGATATTTCCTAAGCCAAATATTGCATAGACATTCCATAGACATGTTTAATACTCCAATAGATTTTCTTCACAAATTCAGATTCAAAAGCTTATTCCCAGGAGACAAAAACATATGAATATTAATTTTGTGCAGTTTGAAATTATCAACAATTGCGCATTTTCTACAATGTTTTCTGGGGAAAAGAGGTGTTTTTTTCTGGGGACGGGGACAAAATTGGTTACTCTTTCTTTTGAAACTTTTGTATAAAAGTTTTGTTTGCTGCCTGTTGTGTTATGGGAAACACTGCACAATCTTTATGTGTGCATATTTATATTAAACTCCTGTTTAATATCTTCATTGTCCTGATTAATATCTTCATTGGTGACCTTGATGAGGGAATAGCATCCACCCTCAGCAAGTATGCCAATGATACGAAGCTGGGAGGAGTGGCTGACATGCAGGAACACTGCGCTGCCATCCAGAGAGACCTGGACAGGCTGGAGAGCTGGGCAGGGAGAAACCAGATGAGATTCAACAAAAGCAAGTGTAGAGTCTTGCACCTGGGAAGGAACTGTTCGTTTTAGTACAGGCTGGGGGATGACCTGCTGGAGAAGAGCTCTGAGAAGGACCTGGGGGATGACAGGTTAGCTATGAGCCAGCAGTGTGCCCTGGTGGCTAAGAAAGCCAATGGGATCCTGGGGTGTATCAGGAGGAGTGTGGCCAGCAGGTCAAAGGAGGTGATCCTCTCCCTCTACTCTGCACTGGTCAGGCCCCACCTGGAGTATTGTGTCCAGTTCTGGGCTCCCTGGTATAAAAAGGACAGGGATCTCCTGGAGAGAGTCCAAAGAAGGGCTACGAAGATGATTAAGGGCCTGGAGCATCTGCCCTATGAGGAGAGGCTGAATAAGCTGGGGCTGTTCAGTCTTGAGAAGAGAAGACTAAGGGGGGATCTAATTAATGTCTATAAGTCACCAGCTAGCATGTAGATCAAGGAAGAATGAAGTTTTGCTAATAGTATCCCCAATTTTCTTCTTGTAAATACTTCTTTAATTCTAATAGTTTAAACCTAATTTGCTGGAGCTAAGGCAAATTTCGTTTTATTCTAGTCAGACATGGTTTCCATTTCTGTGGGATGGCTTTTGCATTAGCCTTCCTTACTCTGACATTTAACCTTGATGTTGTTATAGTGTTCTTTTCAAGGTTATTTGGCTTGACAGAATGTGTGTTCAAAGCCTCAGTTGTCTCCATACCTTTGGGCTATTCTTAAAAATTTTCTATTAATAAAGTTTCTAGTATGGTTTAATAATTACATATTAGACCAAGTCAATTATATCTCAGGCTGAACTCCAGAACTGCTGCTTCTTTTGTGTACTTTTTAATTTGTTGTTCATAGAAGAAATAATTTATGGCATCTAAAACCATAGCCTTTGTGGGAGGTTTTCATGACAATTACTTAACCCACTGTTGCAGTTTTGTGAAGTTGTGCTGCTGAGACAGTTTCTTTAAGCAGCAGTTACAGTTTTCTGCCAGCCTAAACTATAAACAACAAGCAATTCAAGACCAAAGTCATGGCCCGAGAGTTTGTCATAGCACCTCTGAGAATCACATAGAGGAGAAAACGACCCGGAAGCAGCTGCATTTTGCCACCAGAGAAGGGAGTGAGAAGATGTAACGAGCTGTGCAGACACCAAGGCCGGAGAAGGGCAGGGGAGGAGGCGACCCAGGTGCCGGAGAGAAAGATGCCCCTGCAGCCCATGGGGAAACCCATGGAAAAGACCGAGACCCCACCTGTAGCCCGTGGAGGGGCTCCATGCTGGATTGGAACAGGTAGAGACATAAAGAAGACGCAGTGACCCTTCGTTGGAACAAGCCCCTGCCAGCACTTGCAGCCATGAGGAGAATCAGAGACACAGAGATGAGAGAGAAATATTTGCATTGGAACAGGTTTGCTGGGGGGAGGTTTGGAATCCCATGGAGGACTGGGACTGAGAGACGCTGTGATAAAGAGATAAAGCCCTGTGGGAAAGGATTCATGTTGGAGAAGTTTGTGGAGGACTATCTCCTGTGGGTGAGACCCCACGGTGCGGCAGGGGGAGGGTGTGGAATGAATGCCCCGTCCCCCTCCCCCAGTCCGAAAAGGAAAACAGCTCATGAAGAAGTAACCGAGAACCTCATTTTTTCCCAGTCCCTGCCCCCCTGTACTGTGAGCAGGGGGAAGAAGGGAGCAAGATCATGGCTAAAGGGAAGTCTGCTTAAAATGGAGGGGTGGGGGGAAGGTGCTACTGTTAATCCCATTTTCCCCAGTCCCTGCCCCCCTGTACTGCGAACGGGGGGGGAAGAAGGGAGCAAAATCCTGACTAAAGTCTGCTAAGAAGGGAGTGGTGGGGGGAAAGTGTTTTAAGATCTGGTCATGCTCCTGACTCTGGTTTTACTGTTCTTTGTAGTGTAGTGTAATAAATTAGGTAGTTTCTCTCTTCTTCACTTTGTGTTGAGTCTGTTTTGCCCATGTCATTGCTGACAGAATGATCTTTCCCTGTCCTTATTTTGTCTCCTGAGCCTCTTAATATATATTTTCTCCCCTGTCCAACTAAGAAGGGGAGTAATAGACTGACTTTGGTGGGCGTCTGGCCTCCAGTCAGGGCTAAACCACCACACCCACTCAAAAGACTAAATTCTTCCTTCAACTTTCACATCTCTCCGCTGCTGTGTCCACGCAGGTAGTTGTATATGCTTATTACAGAGCCTGTGATGGGCTGTGAAGGGATGCAAGGTTTAAGCTACTGGGGAAAACTGGGTGCTTTTCTAAAGGAAGATTTGACCATGTCTGGAGTGCTTGCATCATTTTGATCCCTCAGTGGTTCCTGATGCCCTATTAATGTGGCATTTCTTCATTAAAGGCTCATGTTTAAGACTAGTAATGCAATGCAGCAAACAATCTGTAAACACTTTATTTCTGCATTATCATTGCTTTTATTGTCTTAATAAGCATGGGGTTGACATTTGGCTTTGGTTTTTTCCCCGACTGAAGCTCTGAAACCATTCAGAGCCCAGAATGTTAACACCAGAATGCAACCCCCAAGCTAGAAGGCTTCAAGAGAAAAACACTAATCGGTAGGGAAAGGGACAATTACTTCTTAAGTTTCATTTACATAAATTACAGCTTTTCTCAGAAAAGCCTTTTTCCAATGATTTCAGTTATGTTTTTTGGAATTTGTTTGTATTCTGGCTGTGGAAACACAGTGTCATTACTGAGTATGCAGGTACAGATGTTCATGGAAAGAGAAAAATGTTGCAAGACAGAAATCCTTGGGCGCTTGTGTATTCATAGTACTAAAATGTAAAAGGCAACTACCACGTTGTCCTGGACTGTAAAAGCTATCCAGATGAGAAGATGAAAAGAATGACCATAGCCAGATGGAGATGAATGTCTTTCATTCCAAACCACAAGAAAAAAAACTAATCCACCTACCAAGGAAAGTTTCTTCAAGCTGAGGCCTTGAATGAGTCTTGCAACATGATGTGAATTTTGTTAGATCAGAGACTGCAAAGCCACGCAGTCCTGCAGTAGCCTGCATCTATGTACTATTACCTATCAGACAGCTTCTGTGGATAGTCTGCCTGGATGGTTTTAAGGAGATGGTACTAAAAAAGGGTAACCCAGTAAGAGACTAGTAAAAAGAAAAAGTCATCTGGTGCCTGTTAGTGACCAAGGCCACCTCTGTGCTGAACTCTGAAGAAGTTAAGGCAAGAAAAGAAACTTAAAACCTTCAGCTTTTGATACACAACTAACAAAACCTAAGGAGAGAAGTCAGTGAAACTTGCAGTTAAATTTCATCCTATCCAACAGTTGGCTGCATTGAAGTCAGTATCTGAGAGGCATTTTCATATTGCTTTCATATTTTTATATTGCTTGGAAAGATAGTTAATGGACTTTGCTGCCTGTATGGCAAAAGCAACTTTGCCTAAAAGTTACTTTCACTCCAATATTTGGCCTTGGACTGGGATGGAAGTGGTTAAGGGTACTGACAGAAAGGATTAGAGATGGAAGAATGTCATTGCAGATGGCAGTGGAGGAAAAAATAACATGGAAGTAAGCAAGTAATAGAAAATGGAAAAAATAATTTATATTTAAAGACCAGAAAACATGAAAAGATTCCTATGCAAAGAATGAATAAGATGTACTTTTGGTGAAAATAGAAAGAATACTTGGCAGAGACACCTACATGTGGTTAGCTGATCCTGTTTCCTACACCATCAGTTACGTCTTCAATATAAATTTATCATTAATAACAGTTAGAAAGGCAGAGATGGAAGGTATCATAAGACACCTATTGCACATCTGGTAGCCATAGGCCATGAGGGAACACCAGTCAGCCAAGTGTGCTGGCACTGATGCTATAAAGACTTTCAACAGCACTCTCTACATTTACATTCAAGCTGTTGTGCTAGAGGTAATCTCCATACCATACTCTTCTAAACTATTCACTTACTGCCTGTGTTGCGTAAGGACATGTGTGTGTCAGCAATCTAAAGTATGTTTAGCATTTGTTCTAATTATTGCAAACCACCCTGGAAGCTTGCTATGGATGTATTTTATTTCATTTGGCTATTGTGCACAACTGCCAGTTCTGGCTTTTTTAGTTTTGGTTTGCTGGTCTTCTTATTTTAGTTTTGACATTTTGATTTACCCAGAAAGGTAATCATAACAGGTACATTTTATTGCTTTTCATTTTCATGTCTTTTTCCTCTCCAAATTTAGTGAGGTTTCACAGGTGATTCTATGGCCCTGTCAATGACTCTGTCAATATGAACACTTTGATTAAGACCAGTCTATTTTAAGCAAATCTGTCTATCAGACACTTCTGCCTCTTCTGGTCTTTTGTGAAATCAAACAATTGATCCAGTTCCTACACTAAACATCTGAGCCCCGATCTCACTTTGAAGTCAATGGCATGATGCCCATTGTTTGGTGGGAGCAGACTCAAGCAAGCTTACTTTAAGCAGAACACAGACAATTTAATATTTTCAGCTTTCAGTGGCAGACATCTTGATTGCTAACATTCCCACGTTCTTAATACCAGATAATGCTCTAATTACAGGACAGTTAAAAAGTATCCGGGTGAATTTCAGTGGTGTTGCAATATGGAGGAGAGTGGCTCAGAGAGCTAATTTGTCTGCTGCAATGTATTCAGCAATTTATAATAGGTCAGCTTCCAGACACTTGACCTCATGCACACAGTAAACATCAGGCTAGATTTCATGTAGGATGTAGGTCTAGAACAAAGAGGAATCCAGTGCTCTACAAGTTTATAATGTAGTTGTTGAAGGCTAGCCATGCCTGTCTGGGACCTTGTTCCTTTATGTGTCCCCACTGTAAAGTACTTGTAGGTATTTAATATTTGCTGCTGAACCCTTTTCCGAAATGTGTTTATAATCACTTTCCAAAAGGTTCAAACTCCACTAAAATATACATGGAATATCTTTCTCTTTTTGCCACGTAAAACTCTAATCTGTCTTAACCTAACAGGCACAGTTCTCTTCACAAAGTGACACACTCTGGCACAGCCTGACACCAGGCACCCAGTCCTGCTTCCTGACACCCTGTCTCTGATGCTGGATACCCAGACTGCCCCCGGACACCATGAATGTAGAAATGACACCTGCACAGTGTCTTGTCTTCAGAGTCAGAAAGTCTTCCCTCCCACACCACCCTGGTGCATTGTTTACAGCCTGTTTACAGTGTTGTGGTTAGAGTGTTTCCTGGGAGATGTGGGTTTGCTTGCTTGCATGACAGGAGGACATTGCAATTTGGCTTCTTAATTGCCACTTGTCTATTGTGTGACAAAGGGAGAAGGAGAAGAAAGCCTTCAGACTCTTTCAGAAATACAGGCACAACTACAGACGTCCTGAGAGTCCCTGCTGAACAGCTTTCAGGTGACCTTGGCAGAGGTGCTGGGGGGGAAACACACCCCAGCCAATGAGTGGGATGCCATTGTGGTATCTGTCACTCTGGGCTTCTCAGGAGCTTTAAGATCATAGTATGGTGTCCATGAAGGTAAGGTAGATGAGGTACCACTTGATTAAGTAAGTTCAAGATTCATTTTTGACTTGTGGTACGCAGTTCCTGATATTTTGGATGCTTTTGATCTTTTTGCATCTAGCTCCCAGTACTAATTGCCATCTGAAGCAGAGAACACTTGAAAGGGAAATGGATGTATTTTAGTATCTGGAGGTGAATGGGTCAGTATTGTGCTGAAACGAGGATTCTTTTAGATGTCTCATCTCCTTCATGTTTTGCTTGTGTACTCCCTACACTCTAGTAGTGTTACTACCCCCAGGACGTTTAGCAATGATAAGAGGGAAAGGTTTTGGGCCTGTTGCTGACATGGTATTGCAATAAACCATTTTCTTCCTTCCCAGTGATTAATATGCAATGTCAGGTCAAGGACCTTGACAGAACCGAACATCCACTCACTTTTGCTGAAGCTGGTAAATGCTGGTCTAAAGCTTTGCTCATCATCTAATTTGGAAAACTGCAAAAAGGCAAACTTCACACAGATACAGGCTTTCCAGACTTCCCTTATCATATGGGATTTCCTCTATTGTGCTTTCAAACTCTATGTCTTGTATAAAAAGCACACAGGAGATAATTTTTTCCATATTTTTCTTCTTTTCTATTCTTCCCAGGCTGTGGCTTTAAGAACATAAGCATTGACAGTGTCACAGCAGGCGAGAGGGAGAGAGGGCTCCAGCATTCCTATTTTAATTTTTAAAATCTAACATACCTATGCATCCACCTTACATGTTTTACCCTATCAGTATATTATAGTTCAACTGTGCTAGGAAACAGAAAAAAAAAGAGGGCTTCTCTAATCGGTAGAACTTTTCACAGGCTTTTCAGGCTGCCTATAACTTCAGTCTATAACTTGTCATTCACTGTTGTTCTTGGATTTAAATTCTCCTTTGATATACAGGACAGGGAGTCCCATATGTATTCTTCTTTGAGATAGAATCATAAAATAATTAAGCTGGAAAAGCTCATCTAGTCCAACCGTCTCCCCGTCACCTATATTACTTACTAAGCTGTGTCCTTAAGAACCTTTCCTTGAGCACCCCGAGGGACGGTGACTCCACCACCTCCCTGGGCAACCTGTTCCAATACATGTCCACTCTTTCTGAGAAGAAATCTCTCTTAATTTCTAACCTGAACCTCCCCTGGCGCAACTCGCAGCCATTCCCTCTTGTCCTATCACTAGGTATCTGTGGGAAGAGGATGAGCTCACCACAACCTCCTTTCAGGTAGTTGTAGATGCTGCACTGAAGGACCTTGGTGGTTCTTTTACTCTTCTGGCATAATTTTTTGGTCCTACAAAGGAGTGATCCAAGAAGCTAAGATAATTCAGTGTATTAAATAAACTGGGACTGGGTGGAGTAAGCAGAAACATCTGCATGTCTTATGTTATGACTCCCCTAGCAGTCATCTATAGTGCTGTATGGTTCCAGAAAGTCTCTCAAGCATATAGATGGTGGTGTTCCAGCAAGCTGGAACCGCTGGCTACAGCTGATGCTTCAGCGAGTCATTTTATCTGCAGCTGTCTGCATCTGTTGCTGGCTTTAGGAAGAATATCAAGTGTCCTTAGATTTTGTGTGCTGAAGAAGGGACAGGATCCCAAATGATAAACAACTAAAGCAAAAGAAAACCACAAAACCAACCTCTTGAAAAATACAGAGAACAAAAAAGAAGAGAGGAGGAATAGCAAGAGAATGCTGAGACTGTGGATACAGAGAAGTTTTAGAAGCGGTTACATCAGTGACACCTTTTAAGTACATGGTAGGATTCATTGTATGGATTTGGATTTACGTTGGCAGGATGGTCTCCTTGAATTCCATCACTATGACACTATTGTTAAGGATGCATTATGCATGGATTATTAAGGATGAATATGCAATCCCAGGAAATAATTCTTACATATAAATCCATAGTGATACTGTTGATGAGCAAAATACAATGAAGTAAAATTGTGCTGTCACTTTTCCTCAGAACTATGAACATTTACAGTAATAGTTAATCTCGATTTCTTTTTTTGTGTGTGTAATTTTGCTTTATGTGCTATGAAAATACCTTATCTCACAAAAGGAAATAGCTCACAAGTTCCAGCAACCACAACAGCAGCTGTCAATTTGCTCAGTTTATGGTTATTTTGTTGGTAGATGTATCTGATCAGATAGGAGGTCACTAACTGCATAATCCTATTTTATTTGTAAAACTGAACACAAAAATAAAAGTTGTTGGAGAGAGGGTTTTCAAGCTAAATTGGACATCATCATAATGTAGCTGTCACGTCCACTACTGCAGTTCTCATCCCACCCCTTTCACCACCCTGGCTCAATCCAGGGAACAGTTATTTCCCCTACCCATTGTCCCTCTGCTGCTTCTCTCAGATCCACCTTAAGAAAATAATACTACATTCTGAACTGAAGTCTTTAAAAACAGTATTGCTAATTCATAAATGAAGCCTGGATTGGTTGGTATTAAATTAAGATCTGTGAGATTTTATCAACAACAACAAAACATGCATAGCTGGAACTGATTAGTGGAACGAGGTGATATGTATGTTCCACTGCACCTTTACTAGCAATAAGCTTTATTCCTCCATTTGGCATTTTGAGGATAAAGGAGAGAAAAGAGAGAACACTTTTTATTTCTACTTACTGTCAGTTTGACAAGGAGCTGTGAAGCTGCATGGACCATTCAAGGGAAATTGCCTTTTACTCAGAAATGTTGAATGCTGATAAGGATCAGAGATTCTGCTTAGAAAAAAGAATCCTCACAGCAACAAGCCCTTAGGTCAGATTTGAGACTTACAAGGAGATTTAGATTTAAGAACTGATATAATTGTGGGTGTTGGGGATGGTCATGAGGTAAAATTTTCTCTTTTTCTCCATTCCTAGTAATATGCCTAACCACTTTGAGTCCAGTGGACTGAAATTTCTCCTATTAAAAGCACCATTGCAGATAGAAATCATGCTGTGCTGGTAATGTCACTATAGCTGTGAATATCTGAGGAAATAAGCTTGCATGATGCACTTTTTTTAGTTGTGAGGCAAATTTTATTAAGAAAGAATATTGCATGTTAGACCAGCTGAAATTAAAGAAAAGGGGGGGGGAAGTAATTCTCACTCCACATAAATTTTGCTTCATAATTAAAAACATTTTCTGCAGATGTATTTTCCTTGTTAGGGAGAGTGAGAGTTTATAACTTGCTAGAGAAAAAGGAATTCATAATGGCCAAGATTCACTCACAGTGTTGGTGTTATTGCTTATGATAAATACATCTGCATTCAGAAGATGAATTTGTAGTTCATGTTTCATGAGGGAAAAGCACTCTACTTATTCATAGCACAGAGCTTCTCTCCTCGTTTGTCCCTGATGTACTGGGGTTTGGCAGCCATGTTTCTTTGTGTTTTAAACTCTATTACAGTGTATATCTGGACATTAGCTTCAGGAGCTGCTTCTTACTTTCTGCTTATGTTACTGTCCAGCAAAGCTGATTTGGGAATAAGATGACTTGAACCATTCTAAAAAAATCTGAACCCAAATGGAATGCAATGGCTGCAGCTTTCCTGCTAAACTCCGAAGATCGCTTCGTCTTGAAGGGTGAGCTGTATCTGTTAACTTTATGAAGGGTTTCCTAGAGACAACATGAAGCTACAACATAAGTTGTGCATTTCCTCTGTAATGCTCTGGTTCAAAGTGCAAATTAATAGTTTGGGGTGTGGTATTCTTGCTGTTCATAGCAAACTTTTTAATCACTACCTCTTGCTTTGGACTAGGCAAGCTGCCTGAAAAGGCTGTTATTGGTCTTTTTCATTTCACAGTTAATTTCACACTAATATCACCCCATAGCCACAAAAAACTATTCTGACAGCTGAGTAGAGCTGGAGGGCAGTGGCAGTCCAGCCAGATTTTAGAGAGGGGAAATTCCCATCAAACCTGTTAAGATAAATCTACCCCATGAACTTGCCTAAAACATCCCCAAAACTTTTCAGGTGTAACAGAGCATGCATTACTTTCCTAAAATTAGGCACTTGGTTCCTAGTGGTAATTGAAAAAGATCTTGCACCATCATTTTGATACCAATAGATTTTTTTCTCAGTCAGACTAACTCCAATCCTTGCACAAATTCAGGGTTATTTTCAGGCTTTTTTACTCACTTCCATAGGAAGCAGTGCTCTTCCCAGTTCTTACAGGTACTATATCCCTCACCTTCACCAGGTGCTCCTCTATGGAATGAATCCTATCTTACAACAGTGAGGAAAAGCAGGAGAAACTACTACATGGAGGCCCTTATTTAAGCATGTAATATTCAGTCAGGGAGAGCTTGCAACAGTGTTATGCTTTTCCTCATTCAAACAATGAACAAAGAAATAGAGACTGTAGTCATGGGTTTATATCTGTGGCACATGATGCTTCAGTGTAGGGAATCCATGTATGTACAGCTTTTGAACTGCAGTGGAGAATAAGGCATCTTTAATGACTACTATAGTGGCTGCTATGCTTCCTCTCCAAACTCTTTGTGTACCAACAATAGGTGAGGAGTGCTCTCTGTGTCTGTATATTTATCACTAAGAAATATTAATAGGTAGATGTACACTGGGTGGATGTCAGAGCAGCTCAAGAAACTGATTTTTCTGTTGTCTTCAGGAGAGTTGGGTTTTTCCCAATTGCATTCTTCTCAGAGGGAGAATGAGGCACTTTGCAACCATGTTGACCAAGTTAGTCACACATAAAAGGACTTTGGATTCACAAAGAAGAAAAGTACTTATAATTATAAATCAAAGGGATTACACCAACTTCAGAGTAAAACAAAACTGGAGAAAAAGCCAAGATGAGAGACACCATGCTCTGCAGAAACTGAGCCCAGGAAAAGAATGCTGAGAGGATGCTAACCCATGTATTGCTCAGAAGAGATCAGGAGAGGATGATGTGGTAAGGATGCAAATGTCCCTTGTTTTGCCCATGCTTGTGAATAGCTTGCTCTGCTTGAAGAATACTCCACTGGTTTGAAGTAAATTCTACCGGTTTATTGTACTTGCAAGTGTACAAAATCTCCACCTGTACACCATAACTACACGTCCCTTGAAAAGTGAATTTTAAATTAAAGCACCAACAAGATAGGAGGTATGCAAAGGATAAGCTTAAACTGTCAAACAGCTTCAACACAGAATTCTAGTATGAAAAACTTCACTCCAAAACATCCATGTCCAGGGGCGGTTTCGGGATTATTGGAAAAAAGTGCAATAATATAGTTTATGATGTTCAAGAAAAAGAAACTACTGTCTGACTAGCTAAAGGATCTCAACTAATCTGTGCTACACAGGAATCACAATAATTTTGTAGAGTTTTTTGGTTGTTTGTGTACATGGTTGGTGATTTTTCACTGTCCTTTGAAAATTCTCATATGCATAGAGTCGCGGACTTCCAGAAAGATATGTATGAAATAATACAAAGTTTCATAGATCAAAAGGAATTATTTTACTATTCTTTATTTAATTTTGATATCTATATCTTTCCTCCTGACCTTCTCCCTTTATGACAAGCTTTTAATCAGTGAATTAATCTTCCTTATCTATTTGCCTGAGAAACTTTCTTCCAGAGGAGGAGGAGTGGCACACTATGTTAAGGAGAACTTGGAATGTATAGAAGTCAACTGCAGTGATTGTGGAAGCCCTATTGAATGCTTCTGGCCCAAGATCAGAGAGGTCATGTTCAAGGGAATTCTTACAGTACACATCTGCTACCAACCCCCAATCCAAGACAATAAGGCCAAATATTTGGGTCATTCAAGCAAGCTTCGGGTCAACAGAACCCAGTTCTTCTAGGTGATTTCAACTACACAGACATCTATTGGAAGAACAATACAGCAGCTCATGTGTCATCCATCAAGTTCCCGGAATGTGCAGAGGACTGTTTCCTCATGCAAATGTTGGATGTGCCAACTGTCTAAACCTACATTTGTAAGTTTGCTACTTACAAACCAGGAAAATCTCCTTTGTAATATCTTAGTTAGTGATAGCGTTGGTTACAGTGATCACAGTGTGTAGACTTTGGGAACCAGTTAATCATGCTGATTAGTACTAAGACAAAGGTTTTAGATTTTAGGAGATCAAACTTCAGCTCGCTCAGATCTCAGTTGGGAGGGATTTTGTGGCGTATTGGGTTTGTGTGGCAAAGATTTTCATAGCAAGGAGGCAACAAGGGGTCACTTCGTTCAGAAGCTGTTAGAAGCTTCCCTTATGTCAAATAGAGCCAATGCCAGCTGGCTTCAAGATGGGCCTGCTCCTGTCTAAGCACAAGCAAATCAGCAATAGTGGTAGTACATCTGTGATAACATATTTAAGAAAGAAAAAACAAAACAAAACAAAACAAAACAGAGAGGAGTGAGAAGGTGTGAGAAACAACTCTGCAGACACTAAGGTCAGTGAAGAAGGAGGAGGAGAAGGTGCTCCAGGCACTAGAGTAGAGGTTCCGCTGCAGCCCTTGAAGAAGCCATGGTGAGACACACTGTCCCCTTGCAGCCCATGGATGTCCATGGTGGAGCAGATACCCTTCTACAGCCCCAGGAGGAGCACATGCTGGAGCAGGTGGAGGCCCCCAAAGGATGTTATTACCCCATGGGAAGGCCACACTGGAGCAGGCTGCTGGCAGGAGTTGTGGCCCCTTCACTTTAAGAGAAGGAAGAGTTGGTTACAGGAACTTGACCCCTACAAATTGATGGGTCCTGACAATATCCACGTGACAATGCTCAGGGACCTGGCTGACATCATTGCAAGGCTGCTGTCTGTAATCTTTAAGACATCATGGAGATCCAGGGACATCCCAGAAGACTGGAAGAAGGCTAATGTCACCCCTATCTACAAGAAGGGCTTAAAGGAGGATCTGGGAAATTATAGGCCCATCAGTCTTACTTCAGACCCTGGGTAAGTAATGGGACAAATGCTACTAGGAGCTATCGCAAGTCAAATTAAGCACATGATTGGGAAAAGACAGCATGGATTCCCCAAGGGCAAATCATGTTTGTCATATCTGATCATGTTCTATTTCAAAGTAGCCTGCTCAGTCTTGGGGTGAGTGGAGGATATTGTCTACCTGGTTTCCACCAAGGTTTTCAATATAATTTCCCATAGACTTCTCCTAGAGAAACTGATGTATTACAGTCTAGACAAGTGGTCTGTACAAAGATAGTGATAAATAGCTCCTTTTCAAACTGGCAACAAGTGAACCTGGCGCTGTTTAGTATCTTCATAAGTGATCTGGATGATGGGATCACGTGGACCCTGATGAAGTTTGTTGGTGATACCAAATTGAATGGGGGAAATGGACACTTGGGAAGAGAGGGAAACTATGCAGGAATATATGGATAGGCTGAAAGAGTGGGCTATCAAGAACCTTATGAAGTTCAACTAAGACAAATTTAAGATCTTGCATCTGGGAAAACATAATTCAACACAACCTGTCTGGGGAGAAGTCTGTGGAAATGGACCTGGGGGGTCCTGGTGGACAACAATCTGAATATGAGCAAACAGTGTGCTACAGTGAAAAGAAAGCCAAAGGGGTGGTGGGTTGTATCAACAAGGTCATAAGCAACAGAAATTAAAAAGTCATTATTCTACTCTACTCAGCACTTTTCAGGCCACACCTGGAATACCGTGTTCAGTTTTGATCCCTGCTATACACAAAAGAGGTGAACAAGCTAGAGAGGGTTCAGAGAAGGGCCACAAAGAAGATCAAGAGACTGGGAAGCCTGTCTGTGAGGAGAAGCTGAGAGAACTCAGTTTGTTCAGCCTTGAGAAAATAAGGCTTAGGGGAGATCTTATCACCACCTTCTGGTATTTGAAGGGTGGCTACAAAGAAGATGGAGACTCCCCTTTTTACAAGGAGTCACATGGAAAAGATGTGGGGTAATGAGTACAAGTTACTCTTAGGGAGATTCCAATTAGACATAAAAGGAAAATAGTTCAAGATGAGAACAAACAGCTATTGGAATAATGTCCCCAGGGAAGTGGAGGATTCCCCAATATTGGACACTCAAGATTCAGCTGTACAGGGTACTGGGCCATCTTGTCTAGACTGTGCTTTTGCCATGAAAGGCCCCTTTCAACATGGTATTCTGTGATTCTATGATAGATGACATCCTGCAAGGTTTGGAAAAAACCTCTGAATAAATCATGTTTAGTTCTGTTCTTGTTATTTTTGCTCATATGCATCTTTCTTTGTGTGCCTCTCACTTAGCACCGTAACCACTCCAAGCCAGTTTAACAAAGCAAAGCTCTATTTAACACACACACACACACACACACACACACACACACACACACACACACACACACACACACACACACACACACACACACACAATGTAGGCACATTTGTACCCCTTCAGGTTTTGTTCCAGAAAGTTGATGCCACTTTATGGTGGTTGAGTGTAATAATATCTGTCTCTGGGTAGATTTAACATCAAAATTTGTGAAGTAGTGTGAACATCTGATTAACATATGGAAATATTTTTTAAATAAGGCTTTCTTTTCAAGTGCTGAAAGTTTGACAGTCTTTTATACTGTTTTATGATGCTGTGGTAGCAATTCCATGGTTATAGCTATAATCTGCTTTCACATTTGATTTTCAAAACCCAAACCCATTTTGTATCTCAGTTTTGAGAAACAAAAGTATCAAGTATGCCCTTTTTCATGTGTGGTCTTCAACAAGAAACAGAATGTACTTATGGGAAAAAATCAGATGAGATACAGAGAAATGTGAAAGTTTGCATATCCAACCATTTCTTCTATTGAAAATGCTTCCAAACCTACCATAATGAACACAGATCACTGTATATGTGTAGAACACTGGATCATATAGCAAGGTAATATGGCACTATAGAGAAAAATACGGGAAAGGGTGATACTCTAATAGAAACAGTGAAGTTTTATAATTATACTTACCAAAACTTTAACACAGAATGTCCAGAAAATCCAGCTTTTGTATTTGGAACTTTTAATAAAAATGCTCTTGTTTTGAAGCCAGGCATTGTTACTTCAAGTGAGCTGAATGGGTTATAAAACTGTTTACTTTCCCTCAGTTGAATTGAAAGCTGAGGAAGGACTAAGCTATATTAAACCATTCTCCTTAATATGGTCAATTTGAATCTGAACTTGGATGAAACTGAAATATTTACAGCAGCTCACTCATTGAGTTGTGATGTTTAGCTACAAAAATGGACAGAAAAAATGTATTTAAGATATGACAGGAAAATCTGAAATCAGGTATAGAAAGCAAAACTGACGTACAATGAAATACTATATAGGAAGAAACAGAAATATGTCTCTAATTTCTGTTTTGTGACAGCTAGATATCCTATTTCTTATATGGTTGTTAAGTAACCCTTCAGATTTCCTGAGTTTTTCTTCCACAGCAGAATTTCTGGAACCAGAAGTCAGCTACAAATTAAGTGGAGTAATAACAGCATTTCTTTTATCAGCTGCTTAACTGGTGGAATTGAGAAAGAAATGCAAATTCACCAATTTTACCTATTCCTTACTGTCTGGAACATCTCTGGCACTGGCCTCAGAGCAATCTTGTCTGTGGAGGAGAAGCTTGAGAGTGTTCTCTGTGCAACCAGTGGTGCATTTATCTGCTGTATGAACAGATCCTGAAACTTCATGCCTGACCTCTTTCCTGTATGATGCAGGAGTGTTTTAACCACCTTTTAGAATATGTATGCCCAGAGGTCAGTGTGGATGTTATCACCCTCTAGGACATAAGAGATTTCTGCAAAATGTAATTTTGTGGGACTAGGTCTCATACCCAAGAAAATCTTGATGTCCACTCCTCCACTGAACATAACATCAGCTAAAAATAAATATGGATTGTTTTTATGTTGATGTTAAGAGAAATGTTAAGAATATGTGCTATTCTTTCTTTTACACTACAAATCATTGTTCCTCACAGTGCCACATACACTGTCAAGAAATTTTAAGCAAATTTTGTTCTGCATGTATGGTAAAAAATAATGGAGGATGAAGCTAAAGATCATATTAGGGATGGTTCTTTTAACTTTTTGAAGGCTACTTGAAAAGAAAACCCTTTCAGATTACTTAAAAACATTAATAGGATTCCATATCCAATATTTAAGAAATGTCCTAAATAAAGATATTAAATTGCAATTTGCGAAATGGAAGAGTCTCGCCAGCCATGAGGACACCTCCCTCATTCCGGATAGAAAACCCATGAATATAGTTTACACAAGCCTATGCTAAGTGCCTCTAATAAGCTACAGCTTCTGTCCGGGTTTGGAAATTCCAGAGAGACAATACCAAATAAATTAGCCGTAATGATGCTCATGGAATGTTTGTTTCACACACAGCTGCTGGATCCACATGGCTTCACAGAAATTCACTTCTTTTTTTTTTTCTTCTTTTTGGTTTTTTTTTTACCCCCTCCAAAAAAGTCACAGAAACAGTGACTGTTTGTCTTTTCCACTCAGTACAAATATAAACAAGCTTGGAACTCCAGTGCAGCTATCTGACTTGAAATGGCCTGGGTGACACAACAGCTTTTGGGGACAGAATGACAAGGGGAACGTGGCAGAGAATAGTTCCTCTATTTGATTTTTTCCTGTCCAAAATCTTGGAGTTGACAAAATAGAGAGTGGCATAAAGGTGCAATTCTGCTTTGATTGATTTATCTGTGAGGGATTTTTCTGAAACACATTTCTTCCAAAAACTGTTGCCTAAACCCTGAACTTCAGTGTCTGGAGATTTCAAGGCCCAGATTGTTCCTACCAGATATACTCCAAATAAAGCTCTTACAGCTACTATAATATCTTTGCAAATTCTGCATATCAGTAACAGACAATGGACATCCATGTTCAGGATCCACTGATCCCACGCTCATCTCCTTAACATGTAGGCAGAGAAATGCCCTTGGTCACAACAAGGACAGGGCTGGAGCTGTGGCAGGGGGATTGCTCCTGTGTACTGCCCCACAACCCACTGCATCAGGCATCTACTGCTCAGCCCTCTTCCAGCCAGTAACTGTCCAATAACAATTAGCTGTCCAGTTTACTGTCCAAGAACTATTATTATGTCCACCCTGTACCCCAGGTTCTCCCTCTCTCCCTGAGTTCCTGCATCCTTCCCAGCCTTTGTTATGCAACTGAGTGGATGGTTGGTTGAGTTGATTAGAAAGATGAGAACCCTGGGTGGGAAGGGAAAATCATTACCTTTCCACATGATAATATCTATTAGTATATATAACACTTGCCTTCAGCACAGAGAGAGCTTAGAGTAAATCAACTTTGTCTCACATATGAGCCCAGTTGTGGGTGGGAGAGTCGTGCAGGTTTAGGACAAAGATGCAAGAAAAGGAAATGGTAAGAGGAAATGTGGGAGTGTTTGAGGCAGACAAGAAAGATAAGTCAGTTGACCTTCCAAGTGCATATGGGTCCTGTGTTTGGGTAGTTAATGGCAAATTTGCTCTTCTTATGAGGAAATTTCCTTTCTTGTGCAAGAAAAAAAAAACAAGCAATTGAGATTACTTCAGATTGAGATTTTTTTAATTATTATTACTATTTACGTTTTGGTTTTTTTCCCTTAAAATTGAGCTACAGGGCTCAAGTGCACGCCATCTAGGACTGCTACAGGGGGAAAAGTACCTTCAGGGGATTCTGAATCAAAACCTTATGGATTCACACTACAGCAATGAACATTTTAAATAGGCATTTTGCATTAGTCACCTACCACACCACAAAAACCTTCCATTTGAGATGACATAAAAACTGGAAGCAAAAGCAATGAGAAAAGCATGTTAATGGAGATGCAGGCTGAGAGAAATGTTTTTGTTATTACATGACTGGAGGTAGATTTGGATAACAGCTTCCTGTCTGGCAGCTTGTGCTGTCAGCTAGCTATCTGGTTATTGGAGTAGAATAGAGGAGTAGGTATATTGTGGTTGAGCTTCATGCCAAAATAACTAGGAAGACATGGGGTCAGGCTGTTAGTTGTAATGGAGCATAACTCACCAAGATTAAAACATTACAGTAGGAAATGAAATATCCTGATGAAAACAGACATTCTATGTTTCACATCCATTTCAGGTAAAGTGAAATGCACAGTTGTAGAACAAAACATCATTGTGTTTTTTATACAAAATTTCTCTAGCACCAAAGCTGTAAGTATTACATAACAACCTCATAGATACTGGTCCTGGTAAGTAATGTTTGGGGTTTTGTTTGCATTTCTTCCTGCCCTGCCTCCCCTTTTATTTTTTCTATTTTTGTAAAAAAGAATTAAGCTGTTCAATATCAGGGATAGTTCTACAATATTTTTCCAAACATAATTTAGCATTTAGACTCCCTCTCTACACAACAATATCCTGCTTATTTTAGAAATCTTTCTTAGTATGGAATGAATTGCCCTCTGGAAGTACCTACATGTCTTCAGGTTGACTGAGAGGCCCAGATTACTTTTTAGGAATACACAAATAAATTTCGGGGAGTTAAAATACATTTCATCCTGGATAAATCAATACTTGTTCCATTCCAAAGCAACAAATGTAATCTCCAGGTCTATAATGAACTCCACAGAGATGGAACACATGGCAGGCTACCTCCACTCAGGATATTGTTGTGAGTTTAATGGCATATTGGGTTGGGGTTTTTTCAGTTAAACTTCAAGAAATCTGTTCTAACTCTTCTCCTTTTCCCTACATTGTCTGTTACTAAACTATTATAACAAAAGGTAGGATTTTCCAGTCTGCATTTTATAGTCCAGCAAAGATGGGGAGGCATCAGTCTTTTGCTCATGGTTGACAGAACAAGGTAACTCATCTATCAGATCATATATGAAAGGATAAAAGACAAAATTATGTTTCTTCCCCCTGTCAGCAAACAGCAAAAGGATTAGAACTGATAAAGGCTCATATTATTATACTAGGCAGTCAAAGAACTGCTCTGTACTATATAACTACACTTAAATGGGATAATCTTTAAACCAGCAGTTTTTCATATCTTTGTGATACTTTCAGGGTGACACAAAAACTAATAACTTGGCCTAAATTCTGCTTCAGAAACAAAAGAGAACTTTGAGCTATTTGAAAATTGCTGGGAAGACAACATTCTAAATGCTCAATTTGGAAGGGATTATTTCTCTATTTATTTACTACGGAGACTATATTTACTTAACAGGTCCTGTGGCAATTATCCCTTAACCATGATATATGTCCTACTTTTTCAGAGAGACGAAAAACCTCTCCCATTCTTTATTGTCTCTTCTCCTTTGTCTTGCTACTCCTGGAATGGCCAACCACAGCTGGTAGCACAACATTGGTTAGCTGCTTCCTTCCTTGCGATTGCTTTTTATGCCATCATAATTCCCACCTCGCTGCCCTTTACAAAGTGACCAAAATATATCCAAATGGTTATCCCTTGCAGGTGGCACTTGGAGCCTGTTGATTTTGATGCACAGTAGTATGTTCCAGTTGTAATCCAGACCAGGAGGGATTAATAATGTGACACATTAGCCTTTGTGATTATTCTCCACATGTTATTTTTCCTTCACTCTACCCCAGAATTGTGGTGTCACTTCTTCTTCAACCTCGCCTACCTCTCTTAGCTCTCAAAGACTAGAATGGATTTTTTTTTTTCTGGTGTACTTTCACTTCTTTGAAGAATCCCAGGCATTATGTTGTGAAAACCCCCAGAATGTCATAGTTTCTGTGTTTTACTCTCTTTCTCAAACAGCCATCAATGGGTTAAATACCAGAAGGAATCAGCTAGGGTTTCACACTGCCTGCGGGTAAGTGATAAGAAAGGCATATTGTGGCTACATAAAGCCATAAATACTCAGATATGTGCAGCAAAATGTTGGAAATCTCCCTTCTCTTTGATAAGCACAACTTCCATTCCCTGTGTTCCTGCACTAACCATTGAGAAACAGCTAAAACGAAGAGTGTTTTCAACATTGTTTGTAACTTGCTTTGCTTAAATATATTCATATTTAAACTGTCACCTAAAAATTATGTTTATATTAATGTATGTGGTCCATTCATGGTTTAACATTCAAAATTCTCCAGGGAATGTCTCAACTCCACACCAAGCTTTCATGAATTTTGCATTGACATTTAGGTGAAAACTTAACTCAGTTTGCTGCACTTTCTCCTGGCACAGATATGCCAGACAATCAGAAAGATGATGGAAAATGGTGACTCAGCAATACCTGTTCGCTATGGCAAGTAGATTGGACTTAATTGTTCACACAAGAAAGGATGATCACAGCTTGAAAGACTACCCATTGAAAAATACATGACTCTTCTATACCTGAGCACTGAAAATGGCTGTGATTCTAAAATAATTCCACCCCCCAATCTAAAAGTTCATGTCAAAAGTGTCACCTATGAAACATGTCTCATGACCTCAAAGGCCTAGACAGGAATTCAGGTTGTTCCTAGAGATGACAGTCTGGTGCTATTTCAGGAGTTGAGGCAATTTAAATACAGAGTTGAAAGCTTAAGACAAGGGTCCAGAAATGTTCTGTACAAAGCCTAGAGTTTGAAATAGATTGGATGCTTTCCAGACCTGACTGGCATGGAAGCATGAAGCCTTCATTCAGTTATTTATTCAAGTGCAGGAAACTAAGGAGACTGTCAAATCTGTAACATTTCTCATGATCACGGTCATATTCCCAATGCTAGGCCTATATGCACTATTTTGCAGCCATCAGTCAGACATTCTTTGAATGCATGGGAAATATTAACAGGCTCACAGGAGATGGCCTTGGTCATTTACATCAAACTGAGCTCAGTTTTTCAGGGATCTATTTATACCTCAAAATGTCCATCAACTAAATAACCCTCTCTTCTTCTTCCGTGTTCAACATTTATTTGAAATTATAGCAAAAAAGTCATTGTGAGCAAAAACATCAATGATATCCTAAAATCATTTGCTCGTTCAGCACATACAGGTTCAAAGCAAATTGATTCCCTACTGCCCTAAAGCTCGATTGGGATCACCACACCCATAAAGAACATATGGTTGAAAGCAACTTTGGGATTACTCAGGTGATGCTGGTAGGAAGAATGATATATATTTAAAATCTGTTCCCTGTAGCATCCCCTGCCTGTAAGAGGATGTCCTCCTTAGGAAGATCCATTTGGACACCTTTCTGCTTCTTGAATATTTGAATTGCCATAGCTGCCAAAAGTACTGCTTTCCAGACACTGTGTGTAAGCATCCCTTTCCTCTAGACTTAGTCTTAGACCTGCTGACCACCCATCATCCCAGGATGAAATTGTAATAATCATGTCTTCTTAGATATGAAATCTCTAAAAATACCCCAGCCAAACATTCCTTTGTGGACTTCGTGCTTGATGAAAAGCACAACAGCCAAGTAGCTTTCTAATCTTATCAGTGTTTCATGAAAAACCCACAAATGACGTCCCTCTTGTTCAGGTTTTATTTTCAAAGAATTCCATGGGAATTTCTGGAGGAATCAACACCACTCCCCTGAAACATAGAAACACTAAGGACATACAGTGTCCTTAGGACCTCCCGGTAAATGGCGTGCAGGAAGGTTTACACTAATCTTCTCACAGGAGTGTCAGAGAACAAAATACAAACAGTTGTTCCTCAGTCCAACATTTTCACAAAACACATTACACACCATAATAAAGTTGATATGCATAAGGATGCAAGAAGGAGGAAGGAAGGAAGGAAGGAAGGAAGGAAGGAAGGAAGGAAGGAAGGAAGGAAGGAAGGAAGGAAGGAAGGAAGGAAGGAAGGAAGGAAGGAAGGAAGGAAGGAAGGAAGGAAGGAAGGAAGGAAGGAAGGAAGGAAGGAAGGAAGGAAGGAAGGAAGGAAGGAAGGAAGGAAGGAAGGAAGGAAGGAAGGAAGGAAGGAAGGAAGGAAGGAAGGAAGGAAGGAAGGAAGGAAGGAAGGAAGGAAGGAAGGAGAAAATCTTATATCATTCAGAGACATATGATAATTATTATTACATAAAGACTGGGATAGGCTGAAAGATTAAAATATGATTAATTAGTCAGGGAATCAGTCCACATCTTAGGTAAAAGAATCAAACATTTTATAAGCAAGTCTTTAACTGTATATTTCAAACCACAGTTGTGAAGTGGAGCAGAACTGATCCTGCGCAGTTGTAAACTTTGAATGTGTTTGTGTATAAATAAATAAATATGTATTTTATAAATAATTATTTCAATTATATGTTTTTCAATGCAAGGAAAAATAATATAGCCAGAGGTATTAGCAGTTGCAGTTTTCAAATCATGTTCAATCAGATCACTTCTACCACTCCGGATTACTTCAGGTTCACAATACAAAGCTAGATACTTTCAGTTCTGCACTGGCAAGGCGTCTGATCATCGCTGATTTGCAACAGTGAATAAGAGTGCTCAGATTCCCAACTGCTTCAAAATCTGTATTTTCCCTCCTCTCATTTATTAATTGTCAACTATGTTAATTATTGAGAATATTTTTAATTCATGGTGCATCAAAATACACAAAGCTGTTTGATTTTCATGTTTTTCTTCCATGCATTTTGATTGCCCAAATTATATTTTTAAAAATATAATTTCTATCTGTTGATTGGGAATGATTTAGCACCATAATGAAATAATTACAAAGGGCTCCATGAGGACCACATATGGGAATTTACATCAAAAGGCATAATATGGAATTCATAATAGCATATAAAAATATATATATTAGATCAAATAGACTCTTTTCCATGAAGCTTTTACTCTACCACTAACAGTGAATAGATAATATTGAAAGGCTCGTTAAATGCTTGATCCTTGAGCATCAGAAAGAATATTCTAAGCAGAAGATAAAGGCATTGCACGTTCCCACAACACAGCGGTAGGAAATCATTCTTCATAAAAAATGTGTAATGGTAATCAAACATAGGAATGCACTAGAATAAGAGTCTGTTCATATTAATATCTGTTGTGGTTTTCTTTATACAATGTCCTCTGCTTCAATTTCAGCAAAGGAAGATTAAATGAAGTGTTATTTTGTTGTTGTATCCCCTCCAGCAGCGATCCACTCTATGTACCTGATTGTCCTGTACTTCCAGTGGCTTAAAACCAGCATAATTCTGTTGATTGTTTTGATCACACTAAACTTCTCCCATGTCTCAAGGAAGTGACTTGGGTCTTTGTTTCTTCTCTTCTTGACAGTTTCACTTATTTTGTGCCATTGAAAGTCTGGAAAGAGGTGACGGGTGTCTGTGTTGCAGTTTTGACAACACTGTGTTTTATAGTAGGAAAAATTTTCATGGCTGAAAGGGAGTATTTCATTTTGGAATACTGCAAAATAACCTGCAAGTAAAATGTGATATACTTCAGTGCTCATGAACACAGACCCCAAAGGGAAATTTGAGATGAAACAGGTCATACCAATGTTTTCTTGACAAAGATGAATACTATCTAGGTTGGATGAGCTATGACATAATTTCTAATTACACAGTCAGCATAGTCAGTGCAATTTCTAGGAACAACACATTTCATTAAAAACATTCTTTAATTGTGAGAGGGTGACTGACATATGTAATTTTTGTAAAATGGTTTAGTATTAGGATCTTAAGCTAGGGCTTAAAATGCCTTCATGCAATTCTTTGTTCTGCTGTTGACTTTCAGTGCAGCCTTGCGTGGGTATGTAATTACTTGCTGGGTTCATGGTGGTGTGCTCCAGAGCCCTGACAGAACATGCTGCAGCTCCTGTATGAGCCATCCCTCTGAGTCCTTCACAGGGAACCTGAGGTGTTTAGGGGATGCACATACTGGTCTTCCCCAGTGTAAAGTCGGGATAAAATGGGGACATACTTCAGGCTGGAGAGTTCAGAAACACCCCTATATTTCCTATGTCTCACCATAACCTGAGAGTAATGTTATGTGTCCCAGCCCAGCAACAGCATGTGCTAGCACTCACCCTAACTCACAAACTCCAGTGTTTAGCTCAGCTACTATCTTTTACCTCTATAGACTTAAAGAGACTGAGAAGAGGGTTTCATTCTGCTGTTTCTGCTGGCCAAGCTACTGCATTCAAAACTAGGGGCTCTAGTAAATTGCACAGTAATGTGTTTCTCTTCTGTTTGAATTGCTCAGATTCCTCATGTCTGACTTCCTCCTGATTTTTAGCAAAGATGTGCTTCCATATTCAGCTTGCTACCACTTGCTAGCCTTCTAATTCCTAACTTGCTTTCCAAATCTGCAACAAGGTAGAGATCCTGAGGAAATATTCTTTTGCAGCACAAACTCTGAGGTAGTCATAGCAGAACTGCATACTAATCACTGAATAAAGAAGAAGTATGTAAAACTAAATTTTAAAAGGTACATGATTATGTAGGTAGTACTTATACTGTAAGCTCTGTGGAGAAGGACCTGGGGGTCCTGGTGGACAACAGGTTGGCAACGAGCCAGCAGTATGCCCTGGTGGCTAAGAGAGCCAAGGGGATGCTGGGGTGTTTCAAAAGGAGTGTTGCCAGCAGGTCGAAGATGACTCTCCCCCTCTACTCTGCCCTGGTCAGGCCTCACCTGTAGTATTGTATCCAGGTCTGGGCTCCCTGGTATAAAAAGACAGGGATCTCTTGGAGAGAGTCCAGTGAAGGGCTATGAAGATGTTTAAAGGCCTGGAGCATCTCCCCTACGAGGACAGGCTGAAAGAACTGGGGCTGTTCAGCATTGAGAAAAGAAGAAGGGATCTTAATGTTTATAAAGATCTCAAGTGTGGGACACAAGGGGAAATAGCCAGCCTCTTTTCTATGGTCTGTGGAGACAGGACAAGGGGCAATGTCTCAAAGTTGGAGCATAGGAAGTTCTGCTCCAACATGTGGAAGAACTTTTTCACAGTAAGGGTGACAGAGCACTGGAACAGGATGCCCAGGGGGGTTGTGGAGTCTCCTTCTCTGGAGATATTCAAGCCATGTCTGGACACCTACCTGTGCAATATGTCCTAGGAAACCTGATATGGCAGAGGAGTTGGACCCAATGATCTCTGGAAGTTCCTTCCAAACCCTATGAATCCATGATTCTGTGATTCTGTGATAAGCCTCATTAAGGATCCAGGGGATACTAATTCTAGTATTTCTTAACTCTTACGTGCTTAGTTCAGCAGTGTTTTTGCTGAAACTGTTATTTCTTTGTACTGTGACAGTAACCTGACTTGTCAGATACTGCATTTACTATGTTTTATACAAACCTAAAAGTAGAATAAGGGGGGCAGAACCCCAGAGGGCTGACAATCAACAAACCTAAGGACAAGCAACAGGCTAAGATAACATTTGTGGTAAGACCATTACAAAATAAGAAGGGAGAGATACATTAAATTAATTGTCAGGACCTTGTAAGGCTCACGGCAGTGGTAAACATTAAAGAGAGATCTAATACTGGAGTTCACCCCTCTGTGAAGATGTGGAATGATTCGAAGGGCAAACGTTGAAGGTGTCTTTTATCTGGTAGAGTGCTAAAAGCTAGTTCATAAGCAGAGAAGAATCTAAACCAGATATAATTACAAATTAAGAAGAAAAAACAAAACAGCAGCCATGGCAGAACTAAGCTACACAATAAAGGAGAGCACAAATGGTTTGCAATTGACATACTACACTGTGAGACCTCCTGGGTCACTGGAGCAGTCTCTTTGCTACATGAAAATCATGTAATGCAGGGAAAATGTTTATAAGGAAGTCTAGAAGACGGGTATCCAATTTTCATTTTGTTTTGTTCCCTCCTTTCCTTGTTTCATAACCAGATTTCTCTGTGCAATGTATGTTTGATGTTGCCTACAGTTAAATGACCAGTTCCTAACATAGCGACAGTAGTTTCAGACAATAATTACTGCCATCATAATGAAACTAGTAGTGTCCTGGGGGTGGCTGAAATGTTGCTGACATTTCTAATATTCTAAGACTCCTTTTGAAACTTTGCATAATCAGAGGTTGAGGAATATTGAGCTAAACTGAGTAAGTCACAGCCTTTGCTCAAGAAGTTCTGTGCTCATTGTCCCCCACCTCTTTTCAGAAATTCTCGGAGAATTCATTTGTTTGAGTGCAGATGACCAGAATTATTGCCTTCTGCCTTGTATAGTGGCACTGCTGCTGCTCACCTATTAACTGCTATGAATAGCCATCGATGAATAGTTGTTAGTTTGACATTAGTGTTAGCAGGAATATATCTTCTACTGAATCCTGGACTGAGTTTGTTGCAACTCATGTTTTTGTAATGAAATAGCATGTTCAGGGTTGGGGTTTTTTTCATCTTTGCATGCTACTCACCGGTAGATTTCTAGTGGGCATTCCTTATTCTTAGTCCTGGTGACAAGGCTCAGTAAATTTAACAAAGTATGAGCAGTGGCTGGGGGGAGGCAAAGGTCACATCCTTTCTCAGGTGGTTCTTATGCTGTGTCATGTACAGCTTCTCTGCAAAGCATGTGGCTAGATAAATATAAATCAAAAGGAGCTTGGACAACTGATGCTACTCATGGTATTGCACTTATAAAAACTTACCACTGTACTGAGGAACCTTGTAAGCAAGGCAAACTATTGAGAACATGGTAACAATGATGTGCTGTGAAACGCAAGACACTGCAGCACAAAGTAGGAGAGAATAAAATGGCATTCTCCCTTGTGATTTTCTACTACCCAAATGCAAAGGTTTGCAGGGTCCGGCCAAAGTGGTGTGATTGAGGGAAACAGCTGTGGGCAGCTCCAGTGATTCTCTGTCAGAATAGAAGCAAGAAAGATGCAGTTTATAACTCTTTAAAGTATGCCCTGGAGGAGATTGCAGAGTCTTGTTAGCCAGCCTCAGAGACTACTGGAGGAAGTGTATCCGTTACTGAGGATTCTTACTGTCAAGCGTAACCTTAAGAATGTGTTTTCCTTTTTTGATGTTATTCTAAAATCCATCTACAGTTTCAAGTATCATTTTACCTTTAAATCTTTACATAATTCTTGGATCTGACACGCTAGACTTCTCATTCACTTAGGCATAGATGATCCATGATTGAAGGATGGACAAGCCAAACTACGTTCCACCACTGAGCTGTGAGTTCCTAAGAACTCCTTGGCCAACCCATCACTGAACACCGGAGACTGACTTGGAGGATTAAGAATAGATGATACTTTCAGGATTAACCTCTTTCCCAAGATAGTATGATGGGACAACACAGGACTTTCGGGTCTTCATGAACTCCTGAGGCTCTATTCTTTTACATCTTCAAGCATATTCAGATATATTTTGGGTTTGTTTGGGGATTTTTGCTATTTTACAAGCACCAATAATTCACTACTCTCAATAAATATAAAGTGATTTTTTTATAGAGTTCATCACTACAAGTCTGAAAACACAATATATTCTAGATGATGAAAACCAGAAAAAATATTACAGAGCAGCATTCACTGTGCTCCTGATAGTAAATATACCTGAAGTTCTTTTAAATATGGAAGCATGTTTACAGCATCATATTACTAGTCTCTGTTTCCCCAGACAGAATCCTACTTTGTGAATGGCACATTGCTTTTGTTGTTGAGTTATAAGTTCATTACTCTGGTAACAAGTAGCATTATTTTGAATAAAGCTCCTTTCTCTGCTTTTAAAGTCTCTAAACAAGGATTTGTTTGTAGAAAAAAAAAAACCTAGCTTTTGTATGAACTATCAGTGAAATCATGTTGACATTTTGTATGTTACACTAGTCCATATTAACCAATATGTTAATTGTTACAGACATTTTTCTCCCAGTTCAAGTGATAATACTTGAAGTTTAGAAGGGTTAATTCTTATACCCTGTCACTTTGGGGCATCTTCATTGGAATAAAACAGATGAAGCATAAAGCACATTCTTCAATACGGCAGCTAATCTATATCAGGAAATTAAATCTTCCAGGGTTCTTTTTCTCAGCCTGAACTGCTGGCATAGTCTGTTCATTATCATACTGCATAATAATATTGTAGTACCTGAAGAAATGAACAATTGCCAGTTGACAATGCTTCGAAGACTGAGCTTGCTCTCAAACTCTAATTGGGAAATAAATGGTTTGAGTCGGGTCGGTAAAAGCTGATACAGGCAAAAGAACAGCAGTGACTTCTCTACAAACTTGATGATTTATATTATCAGCACCTTGACCCTGTTTACTTTTCTAAATTAGATATAGTCAACCTGGCTAAATTTATGGATACATTTGAAACAACTGCATAAACTCAAGGGAATTAGCAGGGCTGAGGTGACAACTTGTGTGATTCAGCCTCTACCACAAAATGCTTATGCTGCCATTTTCTCATTAGAATGACTAACAGAGTTTGGTTCAAAGCTAATTAAATCTGTATCTGAAGAAAGTTTAAGAAGAAAGTTATCTGGACCCTTGGAATTTAAGTACACTTCTGTGACATGTCCATCCTCCATTGTCCTCAAGGACATCCATGGTCAAATATAGTATAGTCAATTTATTCAGCTGGAGTCCTTCTATTCTCCCTGTGGAATCATACTGTTCTCCTTGGAGCTTGTCTTTATGTCTCTCATTCATCTGCTTTTCATCTGTACACACACCTTACCAAAAGAAGTTTTCAAACTCTCAGCTGGGTTTTTGCCCCCTTTTGCATTGTTAGATGCTCCATCTACAGCTGTTTTCTTATAATGTTGTCACCCAAAGAACAGCATTTTCTTTATGTAGATTTATGGATGCTTATTCAAAACCAGAAGGTGGTACCAAAAGAACGAAAAGACTCCATCCCCACCACTTGCTTTGTGGCACAGCTCAGCTTTACACTGGCAGACAGGGAGGGACAGAAGGTGGGTTAATGGAGTGAAATGAGGCTGAGGACCTAAAGGCACGACTGTATAAGATTTGGAGATTTAATTTTGAGCTAGTGCTAGTTTGCTCATGTGGAATGAGTGGCCATTTGTGGCTGGAGAAAATTAAATGTACTTCTGGTCTTCTGTCTTAGTTTCATCCAAAGGAATTCAATTTGTGTGCTCCAAGATGACTCACTGATGCCAAATGGGGACAATTGGGACATCAATTTCAAAGTGCACTCTGTTTCAAACTAAAATACACCCCTAACTTCATTATCTGGGTCAGGAAAGGGTATGAGGATATCAGAAGAAATTTTATATGAAAGTTTGGCAAATATTGTCAAGAGATTTATGTAGACAACACTAAAAATAAGCAAAAGGATGTAATATTTACCTGAGTGGAAAAAATGAAGGACTACTCCTGCATCGAAACATCATTACACCACTACAAAGTAGAAGGTAGTACACTGAAATCAAAACAATGAGCAAGGAAAAGTCTAGAAAAAACAAACCACTAGATATTAATTACAAAAAATCAAAACATTAGAAAAGGAACATAAAACTGAAGATCAGGAGCTGACTCTTAAAATCACTCATTTAGTGTACCTTAAATTGTTTCTTAAACTTAGAGTTTCCATCAATTTTTTATATATAAACTTTTTTTATAGGCGAATTGAATTTAGATTTCTACTTTACTGTCTTAGTATATGTATAGCACAGCAAATTATAAATAGCACACACACAAAAAAAACAAAATAGAGAGTCATTAGCATCTGTGTCTTCCTTGATCCACTTAATTAGGAAACATCTGTGATGTAGTTAGTGTTCTTTTCCATAATTGCTTAATATGAGACAGGATGATATGAAGGCGAAATATGTCTTTGAGAGATTTTAGCTCACCACTTTATCACGCCTATGTTTTAAATGGTTTTAAAAGGTGCGTTTTCATCACAGAAAGAAATCACACATCATAGAAAGCCACCAAGATAAGTCAACTGCTTTTAGCTTCAAAAAGCAGACTTTTTTCTTGATCCATGGGGTGGGGTTCTTTTTAATTTTTGTCAAATGAAAGTAATGTCACTATCCATGGAAGTATTTAAAACACACTTAGATGTGGTGCTTAGGTACATGGTTCAGTGGAGGACTTGGCAGTGCTGGTTACCAGTTGGACTTGATCTTAAAGGTCTCTTCTAAACAAAATTATTCTGATTCAATGAATCCATGAAAGTTAAGGGGGGGGGGGGGCTGGCATAGCAATGGTTTCTATAGAAAACATTAATTGTTAAAATTAATAAGAGTGTAATTTGTTTCTGAGGAAAGCTTTGTGTCTAGGTCTTGTAAGACGTGATTTTCAAATCTACTAAATTCACCTATGAGGTACTGATGTATAAGAATGTGGATAGGAATGTTCTGATTAAATCTGAATTTATTGGGTTTTTTCTGTTGAATCATGAAAACTAATAATTTTTAAATACCATTTTCTACCATGCATAGTTAGTAAAAGAAAATCTACATAGTGCTACCTAATAATGTTGAGTGGTAGAAACCAAAATATTAGTGCTTTTTTCTTCCACTTACAAAAAAGCAAAAGAGAATAAAAGCAAACTGAAGGAAAAGCTTTTTCATGAAGACAGAAATATAGGGAATCAATTTATCTCTGAGTGTCCAGACTTGTCTGAAAAAAGACCATGTCAAAAGCAAATCTTTTAAGAGTGATTTTATTTGTTCCCTAACAATAGTTGTTTTATGACATTCCTAGGAAAAGCTGTTGTTTCATTTGCAATTTTATGTCCTTTAAAAATATTTATATAAATTAACTATGTATCTATGACCTCAGATCCCTGTAAAGTATGGCAGAGATGACTTTAAGACTTAACAATCTGTTAGTATTTGAATTAATAATTTTAGTTGTCAGATAATTTCTTCAATTTTGTACTTGTTTTCAGTGGACCAAATACGTAGGTTAAAGGAGACTATTAACCTTTTAGAAAGGAGAGATTGTGAGAATGAGCTTCTATTGCTCTTATCTTTCTCTTATTTTCTGGTCTCAAATATTTCTTTCCATCCACAGCTCTTGATCTGTGGACAAAGTAATGCTAAAAAAATAAGAAGAAAATAAAAAAAGAAAAAGAAAAACGAAAAAGGAGGGTTGACCTGCCATTTACCTGTATGCATACAATCTGTAACTGGACTGTTGAAAAGTTACCAGCAAAGGGCAAGATGGTAGTGATGGAGAAAGAAGGGGAAGGCAGTGGCAAGAGTGGAGCCAGGGAGAGAGGTAAGGAGTCAGTCAACAGAGCCTGTTAATTTTGAGCTAGCTGTCTGGCTGGTTTTGTTTTGGGAGTATAGACTTTCTCACTGTGAAGTGACCAAATTATTTTTCTTTTTGTCTACCTTGGACTGTGGAATGATGAGGGCCCCCAGAAGAGTAAATTAGAATTTGATGGCTGTGGTAACAGAGAGGCTGAAATGTCAATGAGGTTGTTAAAATAAGCCTTTCCTCCCATGCATTGACATACATGCCAGCACCAAATGTTCCTGACAGGAGTGAGAAAATAAGTAAGATAAAATTCCAATTAGATCAGCTTAATTCAGTGATGAAGGTGATGTTCTAAACACCAGGAGAAAGGAGTGAGAGCAAATACTAAAGCTGCTGTAAGACAAACTCCTAGTAAAGTATACAGGTAATGACATTAAAAAAAAAAATCTTGTCTTCTTTTTACTTACCTCCTGGTTCTCAAAGAGTCATTTTTTTCTGATATGTTTTCCATTCACAGTCCCCTCAGATTTTAACAATGTATTCAGCCTGTGTCAGAATTAATTCTAAATGAGTGACAGCTTCTAGTACGTAGCCTCAAATGTCATTACAGGACCACTAAAAAGTGAAGGTATTTAATAGACAGTCAAAGGAATATGGAAAATCATATGTGTAAATAAAAAATAATAAAAAAAATTAAAATTGTCTTAAATCATCACTCAATTAAGAACTGTGTCAACCTAAAAGGATAGGTTGACCATAAACATGATTGGACAGATCTTTTAGCAGTAACTTAGACTTAGTTTCCTTCCTCTGGTTATACCCGGTGTACATGGTTAAGAACTAAAAGGGACGTGAATAGTTATCTAATGCAGGTTTTATTCTATCTCTGCAGAAGACACCACCTCTCCCATAGTCAGGGTCCTAAATCTTTTCACAAAGTAAGGGCTTATCTGAGGTAAATTTGGACAGTGTAAATATTTTATGACAGTACTCTGCTGGTAGAAATGTCTATTGGGATGCAGTGGGGACAGTTTTCAGGCTTCTCATAATTTTACCTGAGTTTTCAACACATAAATAAAGAAAAACCAAGATAATAACATATGATCTTTCTTGTACTTTGTGCCTAGGACAGTGCTTTAAAAAGTCTTCTAAGAAGAAAAGGAAAGGTGATTTCTCTCTACTGGATACGCTTACTGCCTATTATTTAAATTTTTTATTAATCCAAATCTTTGGAGTTTTTCTTGGTCTGCAGCAGGAACCAAGATGATGTTATGCTCTTGCTTTATAAGGGAGATAAGCAGCAGCTAACGAGCTTGTTTTATTAAGAGTCAGAAACCTGACATACTTCAGGCACGTTGCGTGGGGCAAGATCATTCCTTAATAATATTAAAAATCTCCTGGAGTTCCATGGCACAACCAAAACGACATTGTTTTCAACTGCAGGGTTCTTTGACCTTGTCAATAGTTTCATTTTCTCCTACTGTTTCCCCATGGCATATAACAACTTTGGATTTTGTTTTTCTTTTTTATACTTATAAGTCTGAAGTTATCAGATACTAGGAAGCAGCATTTGGCAGAGATATCCTACAAAATCTGTTAGAAAATGTTAATACAGAGAAGGACGGGAATGTCTTAGAAAGAACTGAATAATCCTGAGTAGACAAAAATGTCTGTGTAATGAATGTAGTAGTATAGTAGTGAAAAACAGCACTGACGAACTAAGAGGAATTTCTGCTTTAAGATGAAATGACTGAAACAAAAAAGAAGGTGAGAAAACTCAGAGAATTAGTTGACCATAAGGTGAACCCGTACCTGTATCACGAAGTATCATGAAGCTAGGGAATTATTTTTTTAAATGGCTATAATCTTAGGTGGTATCTTGTGAAATGTAGATCTGACATACTAATGCCATTATCAGAGAACTTTCTGCATAAGATGAATTTCAGAAAAGCCTCCCAGTCTGGCATAGCTGTGCATTATTAGGTTTATCTAGCTTTAGATTACTTTAATCAGGAATGGGAGCAGAGGAAAACTACCAGAAGATCAAAGAAATGAAGAGTCAAGCATATGAAAGAAGGCAAGAAAACTTGGCTTGTTTTTTAGTGCAGGGAAATGACTGATGAAAAAGCCTATTCTTCTCTATCAATAATATGTGATTATGTACATATTATGTGTGTATGCATGCATGTACTGCCTGGAAAATGGACTCTGCTATTCACCCATCAGTCCTGTATTTCCTCAAAGACTTCCCCTTTAACTTAACAACAACAATATAAAACAAACAATCAAAAAACCACCATCCCCAAATAACAAAAAAGTGATGACTTTTCTTTTGCTTTCCAGATCTATTTTGTTCTCAGACATGTCTTCCAAACTTTGAGGGCTGCAATCCTACTTTATTTTCTGATAAAATTCTCATTTCTCAAATAATAAGAGTACTCCAACAACAAGGTCTAAGAATTAGAAATATGGCTTGTAATAACACCCAAAAAACCCAGCCAGTTCTATGAGGTCGGAAGAGCCAAGAGGCTTTAGTCAGGAACTTACCTCCTGAGACCTTCTGATGTCAAGGAATAGACAGCTAACAGCTTTTTAAAATGCCTTTCTACAAAACCTTTATGTGCAAACATTTTGAACATTTATGTGTCATCTTGTTTCCCCTCCCCCATGTCAAAAAGTATAATGTATCAACAAGTAAATGTCTGGGGAAGAATGCTCAGGGATTTAGAAAGATACCCATTCATGTAAGATGCAATGAATAAGGATACGATGCTTCAGCCTAGCAAGAGATGACTAAGGGAGAGTATCACAGATACATATAAAATATAGGGAAGGAGAGTATGGATCAATTGCTGGTTGTTTCTTCCAGTGAAAAGGCAAATTATGCTAAATGAACCTAGAATATGACAGACTACGCAGAAACCAGGGAGGCTGCTCCATCAGTATCATGCAGTCAAGCTGTTTAACTCCTTGCCGCAGGATGCTGCCAGACCTGGCTCAGAAAATCTCTGAGCTGCCTGTACTGGAGATGAGCCCAGTATCCTGGAGAAGCATCATTAAAGCTTGACCTGACATTACACTTTTCCAGTCTTGGGTGCTGCCAGCATCAGCTTGGCAAAATGGAGTTTTGTTTTGACCTGATACTTCTCTTACACTTTGGTGAAAGCTAGAAAGGGTAGTTTAGCTTTGGAGATTGCGGAGGGAAGATACTATTGTCTGATCCACAGCAAGTTTGTGTACTGATGTGACCAGAGGTCTTCTGCAAGCCATGCATCAAGAAAAACAAGTATTATTGCCTTTCTGACTGCCCTATGGGCAGCCAGCTACAAGCACCTGAATACACAGCACAAATCCAGCAACAAAATCCTTTTTCAAGATCATTTTGATAAATTCAGAAATTGGTCCAGAGAGTATTTCAAGGCATCTAATCAGGATCTGGAGCAATGACCATCCAAGGTCTCTTCCTACCTCCAATATGCTGCTATTCTTTGCAAAAATGACATCCATTACAAATGTGCTCACTGGTGTAGTGTCTCAGCTGCTTCCTTCCCTGGCAGAATCGGTTCTAATTCTTGCTTTTCCTACCCTTCAAGCCCCACAAAACCAAGATAAAACAGAGTTGCACTGTCACTAATTGGAAGGAAATGAAGGAGACTTAATTTGACCTCTTATTTTATTGCAAACAGAATTGTTTTAGTCAGCTTCTTACATACAATGCTGGTGAATACGTGTGACAGAGCAGGTTGAACCTTTAACTAGTGATGATTCACTAGAAGCAGAAGACTTGGCTTGCATTTCAGAGGGCAGGCTGTGTTTCCAGGGCTTTGTAGGAAGAGGAAAAAAAAAAAAGTGAACTGTTTACTTGAAAGGTGAATGTACTTTATGTGGAAATTATGGTGCGATTATCAGTGTGAAATCCCATGCCATCGTTTTTCAGAATAAAACCACAATTTAAATTAATTAGTGGAAAGCTAACTGTACCTTTGCTTTATCCTTTTGACAACAACACTTTTACTGTTTTCTCAGTATTTTTAAGCTCTAGTATTTATGATAAATTCAGGTTTTATTTAGGGTTTTTTTTTGGCATTACATGAGTAGGAAGAGATTTGATCTTCTTTATCTCTTTTTACTTTTCATCTTTTCTCTATATCAAGGAATTTAAAATCGTGACTCAGTGGAAATATGTTTATTTATAACATGTCTTCCCATAGGTCAAATAAATGTAGTTTCAATAGTATTTGACAGTTCTGACTTTGAAGATGGCCATTATCTGCAAGAAGGGAGACGGGGCACTTTGTTAAGTGCCTTTGAGGAATTTCAAAAGAAGATGCAAGCTTTGCATCCTTATTTTAGCATTAGCACAGGTTGCCATTCATTTACTTAAAGACATAGCTGGCAATTTATTCAGAAAGGTTCCCCTTTTTTTGCAATGCCATTTGCAGTTGCCAAGATGTACACCTGTTAGCTTGCTTGATCCTCAGAGTGTAGAAGTTGATTTCCCATGCATGTTTAAAAAATTATCAGCTTGAAGACCAAAACTAATCAGGCAACTCTTTTGGTTCCAGTGCACCAAGCCTTCATGGTTATCTGTTATACAACTGGTTTTTAACCAGGACATTTATCCAGCATAGAAATTGGGAGCTACTGTAAAACGCTTCTATCAATAGCAATGTCTGAAATATGTGCCTTGGCCTCCTGCTGTTCAAGCATTGCAAATTGTCAAATTATATGTGACAGACTGATCGTGATTTGTCTTTTTCATGACAAGGGAAAGTGTTTTTCCTCACCCTAGGGGAAAAAAGCATTCAATTACATTGAGAGATTGTTCTAATCCCATTTAGCTGTTATTTTGCAAAATATTAGTTTGTTTTAACAAGGAGTTATAAATTTCTCCCAAGATAGTATTCTATAATTGACATATATTAATACAGTCTTATATAAATTTTATGAAAATTCTGTGACTGCAGAGCCTAGCTCATGACTTGTATTAACAAATACTTTTATCTCTTAAGCTACAGGAAAATTAAAATATATTTTATGGCTATTGGCATGCTGGTATATTACAAAGAGAAAGCTATTCAGTGAGAGCTGCACTTCACCTATGAAGGAACAGCTGTGGTTGTCCATGGTGGAAAATACTTGTGGTAGGAATGGTGGACGAGGTATGGCAATGCCATTCCAGTGTGAATGTATTGAACACTGGGAATAACTGTGCTGGAGGCATATTTGGGTACCGCAGTTGTATATATGCAGTATAGGTATTGATTCTTGGGTGTGATTATTCATCCCATAATGGCTGTGTTATAGCTGTTAGAAAATATTCTCCTCTTTTCATTATAGTGTAGGATAGACAACATCTGTTAAAAAGATCTTAAAATAGAGCTGGTGTGAGATGTAAGGAGCTTCTAGAAAAAGAAACCAGGAACAAAGTAACTGCCTGCACAGTTTTTCAAACAAATACAAGGATTATCATTTTCTTTAGTGGTTAGGTAGTGGAACCAATAGCTAGTGGTCCAATTAAAAAAATTATCCAGCTCAAAACCTCATTACTGCTATTGCTAGCATGTAGCACAAAAAGTAGTAGATAGGATGGAACAATATTAAAAATAGGCCCTTAAAGTTTTTGTTAAAAAGCACCTATTCAGGATCACATTTTTAAATAACTCATTGAATTAGCTAAACATAGTATTTGCTGACATCCTAATTAGATAATTACATTTTAATTATTCATTGTTCATAATCCACAGCTGCCTGTAGCTGAAATTCAGCAATTGTGGCTAATTGCATATACTGTAATGAATTTTGACTGAGAATCAATAGCACTCTGCTTCACTAATACCTAATATTCCTTATTTTAAAACTTCTTCAACACGCTTGTCGTTTCTGAGAACATGGGGATGGACTTTTCCCATCTGTTTTACAGGTAACCCTTCATTTAGATTCTTTTTCTGTGTCTATACAAATGGATCTAGTTGTATGTGAGAAATTGAAAAAAAAAAAAATAAAGGCAAAGAAGAGAATGAAAATATCATGGAAATTTGAGAACAGTATTAGTAATACTGAAAAGAAGCTGTTTAGCATGACACTGGTGTAGTTTAGATGGACATCTTCGATAAAAATACCACTCTTTTTACACTCCTTTAACGAGTATTTATGGTGATCATACTACAAACATGATATACTAGGATGAGTATACATAATATTTTGAGAATTCATATCTAGTATTGGCTCTATTTAGCTTCTTATAGGCATAGCTGTTTATGTTTATTTCCTGGTCATTTGTAAGCTACTTTCATACTTTTTTTTCATTTTTGTTGGCTTTTTTGAAACTCTCATTTTGTCACCAAGCTTCCATTTATGATTTTGGGAATCTAAAATCTGACATTTGGCTTACCTCCCTATGCCATCATCCTTGACATACTAGTTGTTGTACTGCAGCATCCAGTGTACCTACACCTCCTTTTGCCAGAGCCAAAAGTACCGTCACTGGGTTTGTGAGGAGCCCCCAGGAGTGATTCTCAAACTGTCATGCAGCATCACACCTCTACAACAGAGAGATGCTTGCAGACCTTGCTGTCATCTTCTAGACTGGCTATTTGGTCTACCACTGGAGAGGGAGTTTGATGAGACAATGCGGAGACAGTTGAGGAAACCAAACCAACCCGCTGGGGAAGTACTTCGAGAGGCAGATATATTTCTGACACTTGCATCAGCTAGTCGTCAATGGAGGAGTGCTTCACTTGACTGGGCTCAGCCTGACCACATGTAACCAGAAGTCAGTGCAGCTTTTAGCTGCTGTCATTTGGAGCACCACTCGTTAAGGCCTTATCATAGCGCAGTGCTGAAAAATAATAGAACTGTCACTAGACACATAGCATGTTCTACATGGAAAATTCGTTTGACCAGGTTTAAAGTGAAAGTATTTTCAAAATGTAATGCATATGACTTTTTAATGGTTGCTGTACAACAGCATTTACAACTGATCTATTGTGTAAAGGTAACTGCACTTATTCGTATCCTCTTACAAGTGCTCACTTTTCTCATCAAGAGTGCAAAATGCAGCTCTAATGAGACAGCTAAGGTCCTCACTTGTTGTTAAAGACTTGTCAGATGGAGACTGAGCTTTGCAATAACCAGAGTGTTTTCTCTTGGAAAAAATCCCAGCTACCTGTTTGGGATTATTGTGTCCATCAGGTCCACAGTTTGCCATTATGGTCCAGATTGTACTTTGATTTAGAGAAAGACTAATGCCAAAAGCCTGTAAATTTATAAACATGCTTCATGTAAACTCCTCAGTGTAAGAACTTCTCAGGTGATAGGGAAAAAAGTACCCTTCAAATGGAAAATATTATTTGCTCTTTTCCAGGGCAGGTGGTAGGGGATGCTCTTGAGGAGATAAAAATGGCTTTTGTTTCCGTTCCCTATGCAGAAGATCAAAAGAAAAGTAGGCAACTGCCAGACTTAATGAGCCATGCTGAAGAGCTGCATCCTGACGGAATTAATGCATCATTTATAAAGTACTTCGTAGGAAAATGATTTAGTGAATCACATATCACTTTGATGTCTTATAACACTCTTGCTTATTAATATTTATGCAATGAATTCAGCAGTTACAAATGACAAAATCATGCATGCCAATGGCTGGAAGAACATGTGGGAACACTGGTGTGGAACAGTTACAAAAAGGAGAGTTGGAAAGAATCAGTACACATGGCAGATTCTGGAACCTGAGCACAAGTCCCTGACTTGGACCCAAATAAATGTCACTCAGTTTGGTGGAGAGATGGAGATGTCAATGTCCCTGGCAGGATGTTTGCTACTGTTGAATGATGATGCTCTCCTTGTTCCAACTGGGCCTAAAAGGCTCTGAGCACAGACCTATCAGGTCTGTTCTTGTCAGAAGTGGCCCTGCAATGCAGATCTGCAGGAACTAAACTATCTCTTTCCAAAAGACTTTTGTAAAGGGAAGTGAGTACTCCTCAATGACCTGTACAGATGTGGCTGGACTAGTCCTGTATCCAAAAAGTGGTGTCTTCAGTTCCTGCTTCTTGGCCCTCCTACTTTGTGGGAAGATGGTAAATGGCTAGAACAAGATGCAGGATGAGGTGATAAACACAAAGTTACAACATTTTCTTTCTTGTAGTGGTTGGAGGAGCCTGATGTGCTGATGGTATTTCCTAAGCAAGGACAGAGGATACCTCTTTCTCCCAGTCAAAAAAGGAAGTGTGATAGCCTACCATCTTTTTTAATAAAGGATCCTACCACTTTTTTTTCAGTAGGGATGTCAGTCTTCTTCAGCACCCCCAATTGCTTATTCTTATATGCCAATGCAGGTGGACTCTTTCTAGTTCAAGGTCTGTAGAGTACTAAACAGAGCAGTAGTTTTTGACACCAGAGTGCTCAGACCGGGGCCTCATGTTTCTCAGCACCTTCAGTGCCTCAGACATTTTCCTCTGTTTTCCATCCAACTGTAGGCACTCTGGCCTCTGGTTTAACATCTTCAAGCATAATTTGGCAAGCAAGCAATGAATACAACCTTAGCCAAATAATTTCTTAACCATAGGCACTTTGCTCTTAAAAAGGCACAAATGAATCAGAGGGCTCTGGAAAAACATACAAGCCCTGAGGCAGAGCGTTGCTTGACCTATTCTCCACCTTTCTGCAACTGGCATTTCAGGCTGGGCGAAGTTACTCTTCCTTTGTTTCCCCCAGCAAATTCTTATTAAGCAATGACATGCTTAAAGTAGCACCTTCTAAAGGTTGTCTCACTTCTCCATCTCTTCTTTCTATACACCTAGACTGAGGACCTGTAGGTATATGAGCTGTGCTGTTTGGTTCAGCAATTAAATGCAAATGGTAGATTCCCAAACCCTCTGTATGGCTTTGTCATTGAGTGTAGATCTACAGTGTTCTTCCTGTTTAGAAAAGCTGTCTGAATTATTTCACTGCATCCTACTTTGACTTCAAAAGGAAATGAGGCCAGAACATAACAGAATGGAATACTTGAAACCAGAAATATCCTGCCTATGATGAAAGAAATCAGACATTGGTTTTGTGTCCAGATTCACAGGGCATCACTGATATTTGTTTTTGAACCCATGGCTCTTCACTAGTATACTCAATTTTTTGTAAAATTTAGCTAGAACCAAATGTGCTGACAATCCTGGTGAGGCAAGTTCCCAAACTTAATTTTGGTAGCACTGCTTCACTGCATCAGGAATAGCTTAAAACAGACTCTTCTCTCCTTGTTTATGTACTTTGCCTGAGGATAGAAAAGTATTACCTTTCTCCTCCTCCCCCAGTGAATATGGGGATTTATATCTTCCTTGGAAGCATCTAGTTGCTGTTGGAGACAGCTTAATAAACATTTTTTCATTTCCTGTGGTCTGTGCCACATTCCCTAGGAAAAAGGGGAAAGCAAGCCTTCATATGAAAAACTCTATGTTGTTCAGTACAAAAACACAGGCAGATGATTCGTTTGACCCACTCTGGCAGCCTGTTCTTTACTGATTCTGCCATTTTCTATATTTCTAAAAAACTTTTTCTTTCAACAAGTTAAAAATCTCACTTGGTTCACCTGCACACTCTAATGGAAAGATAAAGATCTCTCCTCTTTTTCCTTAGTGTGTAGCATGGAAATAGACAAGATCATTGGGATTTATGTGGACAAATGTGTCTGGCTTCTAGTGGTAGATTGTAAAATGCAGTTTAAGATCACTAAGAACAAATATATATTTTAAAAATCTGATTACGTACTTATTTTTGAAGAACAAGTGATTATAAAAGCTATTTTTTACATCTTTTTACTAGGAGAGCAGGAAAATACTAAGACCTAAAAATTCCATAATCTGACAAATTTTCTTTTAAAATACTTCTATAGATTCTGAGAAACTAAGAGTATCTGTCCAAAAGCCTACTGATTTCAAGTATAATATTAGACTTCTACATGAAAACCCAGTCCAGTGAGTAAGCATTTAACTTAAGCGTATTTTTAGTCTGTTTGGTAGAACTATAATTTCTGATGAGCTTATTTGGTTTGCATATGCTTGTAGTGACTTACACTGGACCTGAATTTCATCTAAAGCATAGAGATACACAAGGTTCTGAAATGTTCCATTATTCAGATCATTTGAGCCAATGAAATGTCAGTCTAAAGATCTAGAAATGTAGGGAATGCTCTGAATATCTGATTTAGGGATAAAAACCAGTTCAGAGCTAAGGAACAATGGAAAATATCCTCCACCTGTTTTTAATGTTACGTGAGATAAGCCCTGGAAATTATTTCCTCTGACTATTTTCTAATTAGGAGTTCGGTTCAGAAGTGATCAGTGCAGAGGTTTCAGTGGAGGTAAATAATGCTGAAAGAGAGAAGCACTGTTTGGTAGGCCTTTATTATTCCCTCAGCCTCTAGGCAACCCAACTGGTGCAAAAATTACTATACTTTGGTATTCTTGGCAAGAGGAAACAAGGCATGTATTGCCATTACCCAAGTCATAGTACAGATATTTTAGAGATACATTAGACAATGTCCTCCAAGGAGATTAATGATGAAATTTACAAAGGGCTCTTTTCTTGAATGTACATGAACATGACTGGGATGCGTGAATGAGGTCTGACATTTGGATCTCAGTATCCGAGCTAATGGTAGTTTTTTTCGTGAAAGGAATACTGATCTAATATTCAGTGGTCTATAAATATTACTGGAGAGGGCAGAGGCTGCTTTGACAGGTGTAACTGCAAATCTGTGATCAATAATGGAAGATATAGCTCAATTTATGACAATTTCTTTTATTTCCCTGATACACATCTTATTCCATTGCAGCCAGGGAAATCACATTCAACTCTATTTTGGCAGATGGCAGGGCAAGAAAAGTATTTCTACATAAATAATTGATTGAGGAATACCATTATTTATTGGGTTTTAGGGAAAAACAACTGTATCCATTTAGGTGTGGGCTTTTTTATACCTTAATTTCAGCACAGTCAGAAAGAACGCAGTTTGTTCAGAATGTCTTCATCATGCAGCATTTCCCAGAACAATCAGTAAAGAAATCATTGTGTCTTACAGTGTAATACAAAAGTTTATCCTGATACAATATGACGAAGTGGAGAAGAATTTTGATAACTTAATTTCAAGCACTGGTTATTTAACAGATTTATTAAAAGCTCTTCACACTTCAGTAAACTTTACACATTGTGGCTTTCATTCATTTCCTCCTTAATAGGTCAAATGGGAATATGCAATGCAACTATTGGATACTTCCCTTTACTTTACTTTTTTTTTCTCGAAACAAAACAAATGTAATTGGCTTTTATTAAGACTTATAAGTGAAAAAGAATGTGATAGTAGAATTCAGGCAGCAAAGGAATATGAAACATATCTCTGAATTCACTGGGAGATAAAGTAATCAAAACTGTCAGCTACTTTTAGAAATACTTTATGTTAACGATCATATTTCCAGACCCCGGTAATTTAGTTATTATATCCAGTTCGTTACCTCTAAGTAGTAAAATTGTTTTCATTCACAGAAATGCATCATGGCACGACATTTCCAAAAGCTAAATTGTTCTTTTGCTAGAATAGTTCTGACAAAACCTGAACTTCTGTTAAAAGAGCTTTACGTAGTACATAGGTTCACATTGGAAAAAAGGGGTAAATAAAAAAATTACATAGCTGAGCAGAACATCATTATTGCATTCTGTGTGAAACTAAATTATGTTTTTCCATTTCCCTATGATATTATATTTATTTTAGTGGTATTTTTAATTAAGAAAATTTGCTGATAAGTTTTAGAGACCTTGTTTCATTTAACTGAGTAATGATAGTATTTAGAAATCTACTTAGCAAATAATTCATGCAATTGAATTCTGTGCTGAGATGTTTAGAAGAGCTCATGAAGATAACAAATACTTTTGTGGGAAACACAGGATGTGAAGTCTAGTTTGTTTAGGTTTCACCTAACAAAGAATGGGACACATCTATTTCCCTGTCACCTTTGCTGAGATGTGTGCAAAGCAGACATGACCACATAAAGATGTACCCAGTCATTCATGAGAAACAAGAAATTTAATCTTATGTTTTTTCTCCAGCTCTTGCTTCTCATATAATCTCCTGTACTTGTCAGCAGCAACAAGAAGCTGTTGTTTTGTAATAAGTCAATGGAAGGCACCCCAAGTGAGAGTCTTAGAAGATTACCTACCTTCACAAGTTTATTTTGGATTTTAACATTATTTTGTTAAGGGCAAAATGGAACTTTTCCAATATTTATTTAGGTTGTTCTTTTAATTAACCAAACATGTTACCATGTTACCTGACACCAAGAAATGGAGTGGTTCCTGTGGTATATTGTTTCCCTGGATATAGTAAATACTGTGGAGATTAAGTGTGTAAAACAGGCATCACATCTGGGGACAAATGCAGAGACAGTGTCAGCTAGTGTAAACCACACTTTGCTAAACTGGCATACAGCATCTTATACTGATGAAATGTTAACCTCAAAAAGAAGGATTAAGAACATATGAGGAAGTGTTTTAAAATCAGCCTTTACTAGGGGCAGGATAGCCTCACCACATAGATCAAACTGAGGTGGTTTTAACTTCTCTCACATGCTTCTAGATCTAACCACATATGCATAACATCTACTTTCCATCTCACAGGCTGGTTTACTGTCTCCTGGGATTCAGCTTCCTTCATGTGAAGGTGCTTCAGCCCACTTTGACATCCTTTCTCTTGGCCTGAAGGCCACAACAGCTCTAAGCTATGCTCTTATTCCACACAGCAAACAAATGAACTTCCTTAAGCACACAGCAAAGCTTCAGGCATTTTGTAGCTCCCATTTCTGGGTGCATTTTATCCTCAAAGTTTTGTTTTATAATAATAATGGAGACAAACTAGTCGACTATCAGCTAATTTTACCAATCTTTAACTGTTATATTTTTTCACACTGGGTCAAAAAGAATGAGGACACCAAGCTGAGTGGTGAAGTTAATGTGCTGGATATGCCACTATGAGGGTGGCAGATATAGAACAGGTTGCTCAGAGAGGTTGTGGAGGCCCCGTCCCAGGAGATATTTAAGGTCAGGCTTGATGGTACTCTGAGCGACCTGATCCAGTGAAGATGTCCATGCTTACTGCAGGGGCGTTGGACTAGATGACCTTTAAATGTCCCTTCCAACCTAACACACTCTATGATTTTATGATTCTATATTTAGAGTGTAATTTGGATACAGTGATTCAAATAAATCTAAAATAGTTCAGTATTACTTACATAGAAATCCATAAACATTTGGGAAAGCCAAAATGAAGAAACATGTATTTCAATTCCTAGATCTTAGCTATTAAAGGCATGCATTGTAGATAAATAGTACATATACCATAGTTTAATAGCAAATATATTATTAATTAGTTGGTTTACTGCTGGTCATGAAAGTCTATTTGCAATGGAGCATGGCCCTGGCTTTACCTCCTAGCCTCTAGCATCTTCAGACAATTATCATGAAGTCTTTGTCCCACTGCTCAAATGGAAATCAGTTAACTTTTCTTAGTTGATGTACTAATGGCAAGAGGGAACATCTAGCAATGTGGGGTTTTTTGTACACTGTGACGCGGTGCCATCTCTAAACCAAAATTAATTTATCTCTGTGAAATGGAAGAGCTTAGTTTAATTTTTTTATATAGAGGAATATATAAATTTTCTTTCCTGATTTTTATACAATAAATATATTGACAATCTATCTGTCTTTATGAAAGGTATGAAACACAGGACAGCTTTATTCTTTTCTACTAATACAGCAAACTTTGTAGATGTCAGTTCTGCCTGTTACCATAGCAGCATTTTTCAGGTAAATGTGCAAACAGAGATAGTCATGTAGATTTTGTTTTCGTATTCCCTAGATTAGAACGAATTCTAACACTTGGGATATTATAATGCTTACAAATAAAAGCTCCAACGAGAACACCATGCTTTTTTTTCTAGGGCTGTATTTCTTATTGTATTACACCTCCTGATGATATGAAAAGTGTAGCCTCTCATTCCCATTGAGAACATGTTCCTAGCAAAAGATGATTAAGAAAAGCAAATATTTGCTTTTAGAATAACAGTCTTTTATAACTATATCAAAAGGCAAAAAACTTCTACAAACTTAAGGGAAAAAAAATGTTTTCTTAAAGCTGAAATATTACCAAGTCTCCTCAATAACTCAGATCTTCAGAAAAAAAGAAAGTCCAGGGAACTTTAACAAGTACCAACTTTCTGAAACTTCAGCAAGTTATTTTAAACAGGTCTCTTCGTTTCCTCCACTTTGCTGACTATTAGGATATTTGAATCATTTTGCTTCTTTAACTGAATTATTTTGCACACCGCAATCCAGATTTTGCAGTATCAACAGCTCATCATGAAACAGAGCCAATGCAGCACCAGGAAGCAGCTAAAGAAAGAGAAGAAACAGATTTGTTTCATTTTACACACATATTCCTTAGAAATCAGTGATGAGGGTAACGAAAATCCAAAATACTTATAAAGATTTTCTAAAGAAAAAGTTTGGATAAAATTCATTTCATATTTGTCAAGTTTTCCACATAGTGTTGAAGGCTTAGTAGCAACTATTGACAAAAAAGTCATTTCAGTCAGTTTTAATACTAAAAGTATTTTTCAAAGAACAGATTTAGTGGACAGTCAACTGTCAGGCATTGAAAGTATCAGGAATTATTAACAAATCAGCATCTTTTAACAGTGATATCTGAGATGGTGCTTTCTTCTCTTTCAAAACATAATTAACATCTGCATTTAAACATACTCATGATGAATACTGGGAGCATGTGTATATATTGTGTCTATGTGTATGTAAGTCTATCAGAGAAAGAATTTTGCATGCAAAATGCCTTCTGTCAGGCATACAGCAACAAAACACAGTTCAGTCTCCACATTGCAAAGGATCCCACCATTTCTTAACTCTGTGCAGTTGTACACTCTTCTACGGCTGTTTCAGTAAGAGAGGACTTGTGCACTTAATAGCTCCCAAGGATAAGAAAAAAATACAACAGGAGACAGGAAAAAAGTAACATAATTGTGATTTTTTTCCTCCTTTTAGCTGCCAGTATTGAGGAGTCAATGCTTAGAATAGCTAATTGCTTAATTTGGGGGCAGGGGACCCACAAAAAACCCGCACAAAAAACCCCACTAAACAAAACAAAACACACCTGTAATTTTACAGAAGATTTGGGATGATCAGGCTCTTATCTTTCTGTTTGGAAAATCTAAAATGCACAATTTTCTTACAGCTAAAGCATCCTTCTCACAGCTGTGGAATGGAAATGTCCTCTTAGCATGATTTCTCTTAACTTCCTGGAATTTGTTTATTTTATGTGTGTATATCATAAATGTACTACACTTTTCTGTCCCTCAACCTTTCCTAGAATACCACATGGCTAGCACTAAATTAAAAGAAGCTTTCTTCATTTTAAACTAAAGTAAAACTGGAGAGAGATGTGCTCTGGAGTAACAAGGAAAACATGGAGACTGAAAATATTTAACCTTACTTACAGCCATGTTTGTGAATGTAAAAGACCACTCACAGATGGAGGTTTTTCTGTGTTTGAAGACTTTATTGTCCACAAGAAAGACATGAAATATGTCCATGAAGATGTCAAGGCATAGCAGGATGGTCATTAATACCGGTGTACAGAGTGGAAAGGCAAAAAGGCAGAGTCAGGAATGCTTGTAATGCTACAATGCAAACATGACCTGGAGCACAGAGCACTCCAACCCAACAGCAACAGGGACTACTGCAGAAGCTAGGTCCAGGAGTTAACTCTTTTTCTACCACCTTGATGTCTTCCATTTTAAGCACCTTTTTCCTCTCCCCAACTGGAAGAAACCAGAGTGTCAACAGTGAAAAGACAGACTGAGATATCACAACTGTAAGAAAGAAACACTCAATAGCTGACCTGCTGGCCAGCAAGGGGAGGGTGCATCTGCTCCTACACCACTTATAGCACTCTCCTAAGTACTAAGGATTTTAAAGAAATGGGGAGATATACCAACACTTTCTTACAGGGTATCAAAGCAACAAAGTCAGGCAGAGTCAAGTAGAGGCTAGTTTTTGCTTCTAAACTTTGGGAACGTTTCAGATACGTGACCTCCAGGGAAGCTGTGCAGCCCAAGAACCAAGTCCAAAACATCTTCAAGGTGTTCTGGCCTGGCTGACAGCTTCTGCATGTGAATCAGAAGTTCACAAAAACAAGACAAGTCTTTAGACTAATAACAGCTGCTACTTCATCCAAGAGATCTGTTTGATAGATACACTAAAATAAAGAACAGCATTAGCCAAAGACTAACAATTTGGCAGCTTTATCAAGAAGGACAAAAAGGAGTGAGTACAAAGGTTTTCCTCACTTAGTGCTGGTTTTTGCCATCTCTTAAAGACCAGAGAACAGTGGCATGTGATCATTTCAAGATTTACTGAGAGAACTCTGTTTTTAAGGCAAATCAGCCACTTTAGTAGCTTTTATTTTCAGGCAGGTATTTCTTGTCTAGACCTTTGTGTAAGGGTTACAACTGTACTTCTATTAGCATGATTTCTCAGTGCCTGCCAGTAATACTCTGGGAGACAGGAGTGTCATCTGCTACGTGGGTTTTCTTCTTCTCATCTCCCCAAAGCGGAAATTGCTCGAGAAGTAAAATTGTTTTGTCTGGTGGATTTTACTTTATCACATGTACATGCTGCAATGTGCTTGTGTTAAATAGACCAAGGTCAAAGAAATGATGGCTCCTAGTTCCTGTGGGAGTTCATTTCACTGTCTGGCACCAGTGCTGAAAATCTACTGCAAAGACTCTTACCCCTGGGGTGAAAAAGTTGTATTACAATTGAGGGTCTGCCAACAACTTAAGCAACAATATACTTGTTTAATAAGACACAGCGATTTTTAATTTAGTGATTTTATTAATTCTTTCTCACTTAATGGTCAACCATTGCTTTCTTGTTTTCTTTCTTTTTTTTTTTTCAACAGAAGTTTTTCTTTATGGATTTTCTCTTTTTGATCAGAGCATCTGAATGACTAGATGCACAGTGATGTGGTAAAATTTAACAGCTATTCTGGGCTGTCTTGCTGAGCTACCAGTCTGCCAGCTCACAGTACTTTTTTGTTATTTTGCAACTTGACATTCAGTTTTGTTTCCTCTCCGCTCTTTTCCAGGAGAAAAAATATACCTTCTAAACTGAAAAGGCCAAAAGCAGTATTGAAGGAAAGCATTTCAAGGTGCTAAAAAGATAAACCAAACATAGGACAAAAAAGATAACTGAACAAATACTGGCTCTTAGCACTGTTGTTTTATCCTGAGCATTAGCTTAGTACTAGACAATTTCCACCGGTTTACTTACGGTTCTATGTGAATAAAGTAGAAAATTAACTTTCAGGATGAAATATTTACTGCAATCAATAAAGATGGATATCATATGCTATTAAAATAATTATACAGTTATGTTGAAGAATTAATGAATCATTATATTCAGAGTGGAGCAACAGAGCACGTATTGTTATTGGATCCAAAGTACTGCAACTGTGGGGAAATATTGGTATAGAAAGACATTAAGACTCACCTTTTGGCTAATGAAAGATGAGCAATCTCCTAACAAAAAAAAAAAAACCAGGAAAGAAAAAGTGTTTATGAGAAAATGTAAGTTAATCTAAGAGAGTTGCAGTTCACAGCAAAGTAGCAAAATATAAGCCAGCAGTGCACATCTAATTATCTCCTCATTGTTCTGTTTACCGAAAATAAAATTCCAGCCCCCTGAATTTAGGCAGCACACTGTGGTAGGGAGCATTCATCTAAATGAAGACATGTTCCTGTATTCTGTATCACCTCTGCTTCCTTCCTTTCTTCTTATCTTGCAATCAGGTTGAGTCAGAAGGCTAAACACTGCACTGTTTTCAGTGCAAACCCCGTTTAGAAAGAACCTCCACAGTCAAAACACAGGTGGATCACATCTGATATACTATACACATACCCCTCATTCTGTACACAAAATATGTCAGAAGCATCAGATTTAGCTTGAGCAGAGAATGCTGTGAGACTCTGTGATATACCTTATTATGCACATCATTCATACAGAATCACTCCAGCATAACAGGTGTCTAATCAAAACTGGAAACATCTAGATCCACTCTGCAAGATTTTGCTTCTATAATGAAGAAATATCTTCCTTTTTCTACATCTTTGAAAATATAACTTTGAACAGTGAAACAGGAATATATCACAGCCACATATAAAAATGTTTTTAAAATCTTTTCTTCTGATTATTTCAGTGGTTTATGGATTTACAATAATTAGACTTTGGCACATGCATTTTTGGATAAATACCAATATTTTTCTACCACTATCTACTAACAGTTTTGATATAGGTCACTTTAATGTAAGATCCAGGGAAAATGAAGCAACAAAAACTTGATTTTTCTAGGAGTTTAGACCCAAGACATGTTATTCATATATGCATATATAAAGCAGTAGTCATAGTATTGCTATGGCTGAAGTCAGACCAGGATCAGAAAGCTTACTCTCATCTCAGTTATATGCAAAATGGATACTCCTGACAAAATCACAAGCCGACCTATTGTCAAGAAATACTGGCATACTCTGAGTCTACTCAGGAGGGAAAAGTAGTTGGACAGAGGCCTTCCATGGCTGATGTTCTAGGTGTGTAAGACAGGAGAAAGGCAAGAACAAGATACATGAAAGAAGCAAGACAGAAAAAAAATCCCCAACAACAGTAGATATTTTTACATTTTATTTTGAAAGATGCCAAGATAGTGACCATGGCAACATGGCTGCAGGTATTGCTTCCATAGCAAAATAAGACACTATCTCTTAAGCACAGCTAGTGGCCCAGTATGCTGTTGACATGCTATTAGCTCAGCATTAGGCAATTTGGATGCTCTCAGACACACCTGCATACCGTGTCCATAGGCTGCCTGCAAGCGTTTCTACAATTATACCTGCTGCCTAGGAGGTGTCTGTGTAGACTGGAGGCAAGCAGAGCTGGAAATATGCCATGCTTCTGGTTTCTTGGAGACTCCTCTTCAAGACTGGTATTGACAAAGACTCTAGCAACATGATCCTGAAAAAAACCTTCTCCAACCCTCCCCTAGAGTAAGTATTTGTGTTGGGTGCTGATTGCCAGAGATTTGGTTTGAACCATAAGGGATTTTTAAAAATAAAAATAGATGGACAGAATAACCTGAAATGAATGAAAAACTTTTAAAGCAAGTTAATCTGAGGCCAGAAGGAAAAAAAAAACCAAAAGTATTACACCTGTAATAGTGGCAGAGGTATTCAGAAACAAGAAAAACTTCCAGTGATCTCACAAAAGCAATGAGCACTAATAACATTTAGTTGTCATAAATGAACTCTGTACCTGTTTCAGAATATTCATATTGTGCAAATCTGTCCACAACTGTGCAAGGAAAAAGCTACATCCCCAGCAAAACTAGGCAGCTTCAGAGTCATGCAGGGTCTACACCCAGACATGCAAGGCTCCTCCAGCTCTGCTCCTGCTTGTGGGTTAGCAGGAAACAAAGGGATAGCGTTTTCTGGCTTGTGATTTTAAGGCATGTAATTAACCTGCTTCTATTTACTGGATACACAAGTGCTCCCGTGAGAGTGAACTGTGCTCCTCTGAGGAGTGTAACAAATAAACAAAATGGACTGGCTGTTTAATCAAGTAATTGCCCTAATGTTGCCCTCCTAGACACAAACATTGGTGGGTTTGAGAGAGAGCTTGAATGTTGTTGACTTTTGGTCATGTTACAAAGGCCATTTATTTGCTCAGATTTCTTCTCAGAGAAGAGCTGAATGGACAGAGTTATTTCCTCTGATCATGGAGGAGAGTTTTCCACATTCTGGATAATTTGATTATATTTTACTACTCTGTAGCTTTTCTTTTCTAGTTTATTTTAAGAAGTAGTATCTTTTAAGATGTAGTCCAACTCACTAATCAAATAAAACATGTTTAAAACAAGTGTACATTTTTTTCTGCGTTTGACGATTTAGTCTATAGGCAAAATTTTAAAGAAAAAGTAAATGTTAATTAAATGAGTTCCCTAATTTCAGATCAGTATGGTGTATGGAGGTTCATTTTTAGAGGGAATTCACTGAGCCAACATAAAACTGTGGTCAATTGTATTGAAAAGGAGAACTGAAATACTCCCAGGAAGATAAAGTATATATACATATTACTTGCTTAAAAAAATAAACACACATTTAATTATGAAATTATTATACTGCGTTAAAATTATTTTCTATCCAAGCTTTTTTCATCCTTGACAAGTTTTTAAAGTTATAATCATAAAGTAAGCAGCTCTCTGCAATTACCTATTGATAACACTGCTCCAGCAGAAATGTAACCCCATAGAAATTAATTCTTCACACCAGAAGAATAAACACCACACTCCTACATCACCCATCCTTCAAGTGTAAAGATTAAAAATGTTATTTTATGACATAAAAATATAAACTAACAGGCAGACTCATAAAAACAAGTCAACAGAGCTAATGAGTGAAGAGACAGCTTAACAAGATGGCCACCAAATTTTGGCCCCATGGAAGCTGAGGCTCCTCTGTGAGCTGCTCACTACCTGTGTCCTGAAACAGGCTGCTGTTGTGGTGTCTATATCTGGAAGAAAGGAGGTACAAAGTCCAGTCATGCAAAGTTTATCAAACCCTTCATACTGCTATATTTCTAGTACACCTTTCACTGCACTTACTTTCAGTTGCTACAATAAATGGCTCATAATCATGTAATAATTTTTGACCATTCACACCAATCCTTCTCCAGCTCATGAAAAAAATCCGGGTATTCCTTTAGATAAGAGCAATCAGATGAACAGCAATGTTATCCCCAAGAAGCTTCTCCTCAGACAGTCATTGTCCTTTTCCCCTTATTTGTCTGGAGTATGTAACATCTACTTTTCCTCTATCACACTTTAAAGTGGCTGAACTTAGAGGAATGGCTTACATGCTTAAAGTGGGCACCTGCTGAATATCTGGAATAATTGGACTTTTTAGGTCAGCAAGACCCAGACCTACAGCTCTACCAGTTCCTTGTCACATTTGAATAATTTAGTTTCTAAGTGCTGGAATGCATACCAAGCTGCCTGTGTTACCCTTGTCTTCAGCTTTACTCCATTAGGACTGAGTCCATGGTTGCTATTACTCCTAACTCTGGTGTTTTCCAACGTGTAGTTTATTGTGTCTCATCTAACAAACTATTGCTCATAACTTAATGCTGAGTGATAAATCTACTTTCCTGGCAAACAGCTTAGCTAATGGTTCATCCAACCAGACGAACATAGGTGCAGCCAGGCAGACCAAGAAAATGTGTTTGGTTTGTTTTGGGGGGATTTTTATAATTCAGTAATCTATTAATGTCCATTGCTCACATTCAGGACTTGCATAGCTCATCCTGGAATCCTGAAGTATTATTCATAAGTGCATATGAGGAGGGATTTAAATATATGTTGTCCTTAAATCCAGACTGAGCATAACACACAGAGGAGTGTCCCAGAACTTGACCTCATCAACATTTTTGTCAGATAATGTGATACAAACAAAACAACGTAAACCAGCTGCTTGTCATTGTTTGCAGACAGTTTACAGCAAATTTTAAAATTGAATGAAAGTTCCCTGTAGGTTTTTAGATTGAGATTTTTTTTCTGTGCATACTTAAACAATCAGCCTGTATTAAGAGAGTTTCTCATTAGTATAAGGATTGAAGTTATGGCCTCTGCTGCTTATCCTTGATGGCTGTCCAGCAAAGATTAAGTTGGGAATTTGAACTGCACATTTGCTGAAAGATTATGGCCGAAGTCCTGACATTCCCTGTTCACTAAACGGAGTTGTAACAGCCAAGGTTATGCATAAGCTGTTAATGAGGTCATATAATAGTTGCTCTGTTACTTTCAGATGTTACAGGAACCACAGTTCATTCTGTTGTTTTGTGATAGTTTAATGGAGAAGGCACTATGTCTGACCAAATTTCACGCAGGCATAGGAGAGTTATAAAAAACCCACAAACAACATTTGCAGTAGAAAACCACAGTACACTGTCCTTTGTGCTTAGTTCCTTCTTTCAGGAAGATATGTGTGATACATGTCATTATTCCCATTTGCCTTAATTTGTTTATATTTATCTTTATTTTAGTACTTGCTGACCGTTGTATTCTAGCAGCAGCTCTTAAAATATTGAATCTAAATATCATGTGGAAATCTTCACATGAGATGACATCTATGTTTGTATTGTTTGGGGAGGTGCTAAAAGAAGTAGATGATTATTATAGTTTATAAAGGGCTCCACTCCAGGAGATCAAAGAAGGTAAAAAGGTTTGTTTATTTTTTTTATTTTATCTTGTTCCAGAGGGGAGATTGCTAACCACTTTAACAAACCTACTGCCTTGTTCAACAACTTTGCACAAATTTCATGGAGCTATTCCAGCTGCATCTGATCAATCCTTACCATGAAGAGCAGAGATTAACTAGACTTTCTGGGATTATGGGTGTCTGTCTTCTTTCATTCCTACTGGATTACACAAACTGTCCTTCCCACTGGCTAGTATCATGGATACAAAGACTAAGTGTGAAATGCATTTTATTTGACATAAGATTTTTTTGTTATATAAGCAGAACAAAAAGATCTAGCAAGGAATATAACTAAATACTGTATTTTGTTAAATTATCTTGACAGAAGAATTTGGTGTATCTAAGAGAAGTTTTGTTTACTTCCTTTTACAAACACACTCCTTTGAAGTCCTCAAAACTGAAGGCATTTGATTTGTGTTCGATATTCCCAGGATAATATGCCCAGTTGCAGCAATGTTTCTTACAAAATTTATTTTAATACAAGCTAATGAGTCCCATTCATTGCTTTCATTTATGTTTTATGTTGACATTTCAGAAGTCATGTTGTAAAGACTTAGACTCACAACCATGCAGAAGCAGTGCAAACTGGCACCTCCATTATGTCTGCCAGGAAAAGGCACAATTGCATAGCATATATTAATTTGTTTACAGTCAACAAAGCACTATAATGAGAGGTGTCCACCCAGTCAAAAAATACCTTTACATAATGAAAGAGAAACTGTCTCAGGCAGAACTTCATTTGCGTAGGAGATAGGGTTAAGAAACATACTATTGTTTTAATTAAATCCATTTGCAGGACTGTAGGCCCAGGATGTCCTGAAGGCAAAAGCAGAAATTCAACTTAATTCTGAAAGCCTTCAGGGCCAATACTGAAACTCAAATAAGGGAGAAGCCTTCTTCATTGTCTTTAGTTAAATAATTGCTCAGCTCCCTGTACCTCCCATATCACCACACTCTTACGATACTCCTATTTTGCTTTATGGACCCATGTGTAATGCCTTCAATGTACTCTTGTCTTCCCTGTGTAAGGTGCCCACTGAGTCTACCATGATCTATTAGACCCATATTCTTGTATCTCATAAGATTAGTCTTTATCCCCCATGGATTTCCATTACTTCAGACATCTTATCTTAAAGAGCAATGAGAAGAGAAATGGGGATTTAACCTGCAATAAAGAGCACAGAGAAAAGAGGGAAAGCACTAGGCATGATTAAGATTTTGCTAGTAGTTTATTGCTAGATTTGAGGGTCCAACCTAAACCAGGCTTAAAAGAAAAGGGAGGTCATTCATTAATTTTACAGGCTTAGGGTCCGGCACTAAAAACATAATCTTATTTTTCAGTCTGCTAGCCTCCTGAATCAAAGCAGTTCAAAAAACCCAAATCAGTAGTGTGAGTGAGGCATTGGTTTGGAGAGATGTGAAACTAAAATCTAAGTCTAACTATTTTGTTCTAAAAAAAGTTTCATGTTTGTCTTTAGAGCATGGCCAACGTTCTTCAATGTTGTGATTTATGATACGGCAAAGTGTTATGCAAGTCACATAACATTTGAGGTGCTACAGATATCAGTAAAAGATGTAACATGTTCTTTTTATTAGCTCATTGCCCTTTAAAGCTACCGTAGACAAAATCTGAAAGTACTGTTACTGTGCTAGTATCATACTATTTACTGTAAAAGGGGAGATAATTAACTACAATTAATTCATTACATCTAAGGTTACTTCACAACAACAAAATCCTACTGCTAAAGATAGCACTAAAAATTTCCTTTTCGTCAAGTTCCCAAACAAATATGATTTATTCAATAGGCATGTTTCTGATGCACTAATTTGTCTCAGATGTTTTCTCTGACTCTGGGGTAAGAACCATTTTCCAGTGGGAGTCCTACATTTTATTCAAGAAAACAGCCTGGACAATCAAGTTGTGTCTTAAGAACTGCAGTTGTGTCCTAGGAGCTGCAAGACTAGCTTTTATATACTGCTACTGTAAAGCAATCCCAATGTTCATGGTCCAATACTGAGAATTAGAATTTCTGAATCACTGAGTTACAGCTGTGCACATCAGAGTCATTGACAGTTAAAGGAAATAATTACATTTGCCCTAACTAGAAATTATGATCATTTATGAGTCATTTATTTTGAAATTACTATGACTGGTTGTTGTTTTGTAGTTGGTATTTTATCATGTAATTTTTGTGTTTCCATTCCAGTTAAGCATACCTTCTCCCTGACAAAATGGAATCTTTTGTTCCTGAGTCAAGTATTGAAATTAAAAACTGAAACTGAAGGAAAGTTCTAAAAGAAGATGAGTTTATACTTGAAAAACTGAAAAAAATATTAAGAAACAACAGAAACCAGCAAGATCAGACTTGGCAGTTGCACTGATACCCCTTCACTGAAGAAAATCCAATATACTGGGACAATTTCAGGTTGTGCTAATTTCTGTTTCTTGAAAATAATTTTTAAAATGCATAAATTTTGGCACAAGTCTACCAGGAATTTTTTTCTGAATCAGCAAAAATTAAGACAAGAAACTCATTATCCCCTATGATCATAGTTTGAGGGAAATAAAAAAATTGATCTTTGCACATGGGTTCTGGATAACTTAAACTTACCAAAAAAAACCCCCGCTCCAGTTGTGCCTAAGTTGAAAGACAACATGTTGAAAGACAGTAAGTTGAAAGACAGGATGGATCAGGTGATGTGACATTTTTTATTCTTTTTTGTTTAACACTAGAAGGTAGGCAGAGCTCAGAAAGGAACATTAGAACCTGGTGTAAGACGCTGCAGTGAAATGTATGATAATAAGAACCATAACTCAAATCAAGGGGAATTGAATCCGAGGAAGCACCAACATTGTGAAACTTCTTTGTAACTTCAAGTAAGTATCCTCAACAAAGGACTGTGTATATAGCCCTCTGACAGACTCCTGAAATGTGGTCTTTAGGGCAAACTTGCTTCGAAGAGCTATGCTCCGTTCTAAAGGTACATGGAGGCGGTCTGGATTAACAACTTTTCTATCAGTTTTAAAACACATTGATGAAGCCATGTGTGAAGTCTTTTACTATACTATCCCAATTCCTTAGATAATACAAAATTTCAATCTCTAAACCTCATAATTTGATACTTTCATGAGATGTATATTGACTTAAAAAAAAAAGTAAGAGTAATAGAAACTTCTGGTGATAAAGATAATTGCCATTCAAGCAAGATTTTAGAGTAAATTATTCCTTGAATACATGTCCCTGACCATTTTGGTTTTGACTTTAAACCATGCAGGTATTCTGCAAATTGTTAGAAGTTTTTATGCACTGAGGCAATTTCAAGTGAACCTATTTCCTCTGTTAAAACTAAAGAAAAAAAATCTTGGCACTAAAAAAACCCTGTTGTTGACACAGAAAAAGTGTAAGTAGTTACTTGAAGTAAGGAGCAATTGCTTATATGTAAAATAATACATGTGCAATAATTTTCTATGTTTTAGTCTGTGATAGAAACATTTATAATGGGGATTTTTCAGACATTCAGTGCAGATTTTACTTCTATGTTCACCAATTACTCTTTAATTCTTCTCCAGAGTTATCCATCATGAACCTTAAATATTTCCTAGAGAACTTAGCAATGTATCAGTTCTAATTCTCCACATAAAATGACAAGAACATTTAAGATGTGATAAGCACAAGAAAAATACAGGAAGCATGAGTGATCTGAGATTTCCAAATGCTAAAAGATTATAAATTGCAAAAAAGCACAATTTGGAGAAAACCACGGGTAGATTGTGTTTTAACGTCCCTTCATTGTTTCAAACCATGACTTCCTTTCTCCTAGTATTCCTTTTAGCAGAATGCTTGACATTTATAATCTAAACTAAGTTCTTTGCGAACTGGCATTTTCTATGCCTTTACAAAGCAGCTGCTAAGAATGTTGTAATTCCTTGTATTACTTCCAGATTACAATTTAAGTACAACTGATACAACAGCAGCACATTGTAATCAACTAGTCAGTTTTATCATCTTGAAGTTATATAGTTAAATTCTAACACATTCCAGCCAACACAACTGCAGCCTAAATCAGAGGTCCTAATTTTTTTTTTAAGTGTATTTATTTAATTGTATTTTGGTTATCTAATGATATCTGGTTCTTCTCCAGCTTCCACGTCTTCCTGGAAGCTTGGAGATAACAACAGTAATTCCTAGAGGAATAAATGAGCCATAGTAGTTTATTAGGTATTTTAGTTCACAAAGAGGAGAGAAATTAATCTGCTGTTACAACACTGCAGAATTCCCCTGTGAGGTGTCAGATATCCAAATCCGATAAGCTATACAGTTCTGTTGCAAACAGGATTTTTCTCCTTTCTGTCTCTCCCACTCTTCACCAAAATATATAGCGTATATTGTCCAAGATAACTTTTGGATTTTGGTCCCTTAACTTCCAAGTATCCTATCTTAAATTATGATTTTTCTGGATACTTGGCCATTTTCATGATTTTCAAGGTGGATACAAAGATATTCAAGAACACAGTGCTGCTAGATCATAGTCACTTTTACAAACAGAAAATTGGTGTTTAGAAAGGCAGTGATTTTTATGATTAAGTTTTACTGGATACATTTTAGAAGTTTATTTGGTGAAATGGGTCTTGCTAAATGCTACTTTCTTTTTCCTGTGTGCTCTCCTTCATAAGTGTTATGGGGTTTTTTTATTGCTTTACAAAGTTTTGTGTTTTAACCTTGGATTTACACCTCCAGATAATGTTTTGAATTTTCTTTTCTTCCCAATTATAATAGCTGAAGCTCAAAAAAAAAAAAAAAAGGAAATGGTAATTCATTTCTATATAAACAGTAGATATGTGAATTAACATTTTCCCCTGAGGAAAAGATGTGTTTTCACAACCATCTAAACATCATTCTATGGCCAGCTCACAGTTCCAGGGTTCAGTAGATCCATCTTTCTTTGCACAGTGCAGAAGATATTTCACAAAAGCTTAAACTGTGCTTTTCTAAATCCTTTACTATCTATATTTTGCTGATTATGTATGTTTACTACAACATAGTATGAATAGGAAAAGGAATAAATCTCTATGAGAATAACTTCTCTGAATGGTAAACTGTTGAACTTCCTGTCCTTTTCATAGGTCAATCAGAAAGTCTCTTGCAGAGGGTGGATTTCTGATGCTCTTTTATTGCTGTCTCACTCAAATCAAACAGAATGGAGTTGTACAAAGTGATATTGAGCAGTAAGAAACAAGGATTTATTAAGTGACGATGTATGAGAAAAGGGAAATTATATAACTTCATAAATATCTAAGATTCTGTTCCCTGACTAGAACATTTTCTGAAACTGATTTTCTTTGGTTCTACCTACAATTGTATCTAGTGATCAGCTGAAAGAAACCTTTAAAAATGTAGTTGCAAAACACTATAATCCAAATATTTTCCATTCTTTTTGATAATATATCACCATCTTTTATGCTTTAAGATTACAAACAATTTTCTAAGGTTCAGACACCAATTTTCAGATGATGAACATAATTCTTAGTATTCGTGCAGCTTAACAGAGGTCGTTATTATTGTGCAATTAGTCATAAAGTACAAATAACATATAAGAATGTTATACATAACAATTCAAATTCTGGATGATTTATTGGTGTAATTTTATTCACCTGAAATTACGTTGTGCTTGTGTGACTCTCTGCAGTTGCACACACACAGAACTCCCCAGAAATAGTAGAGACCTGTTCCCCTTTTCTATCTCCCCCCACATGTTATTACTCACATGAAGAGGAAAGCTTAGGAATAGCACTTTTTTTTTTTTAACATTCTGATGGTTTGTAGATATCCCAAGACAGTTTTCATGTCTTCTTTGGGCTTCAGGAAAAAAACAATAATTAAAAGCACACACACAACTTATTAATGAGACATTTTATTTGTTTTATTTGGCAACCAGTTGACATTCCAATCTTGCACGAAAAGTTTCTTCCTGCAGCTGAGTGGGTGAGCAAGTAAAAGAGTAAAAAACTTTTTGGTTTTAAAATATGGGATGAAATACAGATCAAAAAATGTTTATTACAGTATTACTCCTTTAGACCAAGACATGCCAGAAGTGGTTCTTTTAAACTGTGGTTAGGAAGAAAAAGAACGCAGAAGTAGACATCTAGGAGCAAAGTTACCTATGAGCAATAGGCAGACCATCGAGAAGACAGGCACATGTAAAAGAGAGCTGACTTATTTGGATGAAATTAAAACAGCCATCAGGAAAACTGTTCCCATATCACATAGTTTTTCTTCCCTTTCCCAGAACAAGGCAAGTATGAAATGAATAATTTCCAGGAGAAAAAAAAAAAAAAAAGCTAATTAGAAGGCTTTTCTGAATTACAAAACCTAATTCATCTTCCTGGGAGGTGCAACATGAGCAACGCTATGCAGTGGTCCATTGAGCAAGACCCTTATTTCTGTCCATAGCTAACATCAAATGTTGTCTGTAACAAAAAACCACCCCACTGTGTTAGATAGATAGCTACCAAATAGCATAGCTTTAGGAAAAAATTCTTCGTGTAGACATTAGGACAAAGTTTGGTGTCTGTTTTCAAGCAGAGGTCTTATTTTGTAGTGGGTAGGCTTGTTTTTTTCCCCATTCTTTTGTATTTAAATCAGAAAGTCATTCATCCATACCTCTCTCTTGTATTTTTCCAAGTTTGTTAACTTAATGGTACCTTGTAGTGACAAGCTCTAGTGGTTGACGATTGGACTTATAGTAATGTGATTGTCTCTACTGGTTTGGAGGGAGTTTTTAAAATTTACTTTGAAAGGATGCCCTCTTCTTTGATGGGAATTGGAACTCTTATGGCTCTATCTGCCTCCATTTAGCCATTCATTGCTTTGAATGTCTCCAGCTGAACATCTATTTCTTTCCTTTCTAAATAAAGAAGTCTCAGGCTGTTTCAATCACTCTTCATCTGGAAGTTTTTCTGCACCTCTGACGTCTCTTATCAGGCACCTCTATTATTAGAGAATGAGGGAACTGGAAAGTTAAACTAGAACTAAACTGCTTGGGTTCTTGCTTGTAAAGTGAGGCAAAAAACATCCAAACTTGTTCAAATATTTACTTTCAAATCTATGAGTAGGTTTTTTGTTTGCTTACACTTTTTTTTCCTATTTTGCCTTTTTTCTTTCATATCCAACAGCCTCTGCTGCCTCCATTGCCATGCACATTCCACCTTTTGGCAGAAGCTACCAGGATAAAACTAATTTTAACGGATGAATTTTCTCTTCTCTTTTCTATTTCATAACTGCTCTAGCAATCAGTGCCTGGTAAGTGACATCAGTGTTTTGTGGCTCTCCACACTGAATATTACCTGGGAGGTCTGTACAGTCATTGCTGCTTCTCTTCTCTACCCCTACCAGCACTGTGCTCAGCAGGAGATGTAGATATAGGTCAGTAGATAACTGCTAGATCACGACATTTTCAAACAGGTGTATGGTCTGCTGTCCCTGTGAGGTGTCTGTATCCTACCCTATTTCAGTTCTGTTTCACCCTATTATAATGTTTGTGTGCTGCTCACAAACACATTCAAAGGAATGTTGTTATGGTCAGGCTTTAATATGTCACAGACTGCTTATTTTATCAAGATCATACAAGATCAAGAGAAGAAACTTAGTCTAATAATCACAGTATGCAATCCAAAAGGAAAGCCCTAAACTGCAGGGGAGTTCATAAGACAAAATGGAGGTTACAATGTAATACGGATATAATCCACACTGCTGCAATGCGCAAGGTATTTCCTTGGTTGCTTGAGGACTGGGCTTTTTCTAAAACACTAAGCACCCAATTTTCCTTTGACCTGGTGCCTCATGGATCCAGACAGCAATGTTAACTGCCACCCAGAAAATCTCAGCACAGCAAGTTCATAAGCACAGTGCTAGCAATTTTCATCAACACAAGTGACAGGGACAGCATTCTTGCAGTGAAGAAGTGGTGGACATGTTTTGCTGTATAGCCAAGATTTTATTTTTTTCCCTAATGCCTGCCAAATCATTCAAACCAAAAGGAGGCAGCTGGCAAGACTTCAAAAGGAGTTTTGTGGATGAAGTAACTCAAGCTGCACTACTTTACCTGGCTAAGCTCTCGGAGACCAACAGAGATAAAACATATAGCTTTTGGGTCAGCCAGGAACCTCTTTACAAAACTACAGATGGAAAGTTGCCTGGTCATTGTAATATAACGAGGTATTCAAAGATGAGACAACAGGACATTGGCCTTTAATTTTGGATGTGCATTTCTCTAAGAGATAAATCAAAAACTTGCTTTAGATATGAGAAGTATCTTAGGACAAAACAAAAGTATACACACTCTATGTGGATATTTCCTTGGTATAAGGGATTGTTATGAATTTCTTGTGCGTGCTATTTAGCCTACAGTTATTCTTAAGTTTCAAAACTGCCAGCTTAAAAAAGCATTTGTTTACGTGAGAGCAAAAGTAGCCAGTTTCTTTTCCTCCATGCAAAAGTTTAACATTTGATTATATTCTAAGTTGAATCAAAAAGGTATCTCTCACTGTTTTGAGTGAAAGCTTAGGTAGTCACTAATGGACTAAGTACGCTCCCAGGGAGGTATGATGATAAAATACCAATTGGATCTGGAGGCATTTAATCATATTCTATAGCAAAGATCATTAAGACAAGGGGAAGAAAAAGGAAGGTGAACTCTAAATGGTTTGGGTCATTTGTGTACATGGCCTGTTGTTTGTGGCAATGTGTCAGGACAAGGAGGAATTGAGAGGAAAGAGTCTAAAGGGGATAGTATTCCAGCTTCTGCAATGGCAGTGGATAGGGCAAGGAACATTTGGTGACAGATGGAACAGGTTCAGATACCAGAGCACAAAAATGCTCAGGCTCTCTCATAAGGGCAACACCAAGATGACTGCTAAGGTCAAGGAGAAATTTACACTTGATTGACACGTAGAGAGAATTAATAGAAGAAATCAAAGGAAAATATTTTGGAGCAGCACGTAACAGGCAAACTGATAGTTAAATGCTGGCTAGACAGCTGAAGGAAAGCTCCAGTGCCAAAGAAGTTACAGTAGCAATGTACAGATGCCTATACATGCAAGCATTCGTAATGTAAGGATACACACACTGCATGCTGTGGAAGATCATGTGTGCACACCCATTGGGTTTTTTCCTTATCATCACCTGTGGTCATTTTGATAATGTTGCAGGCCTAATAATGAAAAACCTCCTCTTAAAAAGTCTGGAAACTCAGACATCTGTAGTCGATTTTTGCTAGATGATATTTCTGTGGAAGAATTACAAGGTGAAGCTCTAAAATCTGTTAATCTTATTTATTAGTTCTGCTGTGTTATATCCATAATCTACAAAATCAACCTGAAAGAGCATTACAGTGAAGGAACATATCATTTTCTCACCATAAATTAGTGCAAACTCACTCAACACCAAACATATTTCAAAATTTGTTTCTCTTTTATGAAGAAATTTGTCTTGTATTATGTTACAGATACATAACCTCAACTCTCTTTGGAAAAAGAATAATCAGTATTTCCACCAGCCCTTTTCTCTGTTAAAAATTCCATAATTGTAGCTAAAAGTTAGAAATAACTAAAACTTTTTTAATTCCCCGATCTCATTTTATGGCAGATACATAGGGAAAACAAGCTAAAGAGCAGCTTCTAGACCTTGTGTCTTTCTTCCATCTTCCTTTAGGAATGGAATAAACAGGGATCATAAAATGTCTTAGATTTGTGTCTGTAACACAATGTTGTCTGTCATATTCAGCAGATTGCCCACAGCATATATGTAAATTCATTAGATTGAGTAACTAATAGTTACATTTTGACTAGTTCCTCCAAAAAAATAATGGCATGCTGAAAAATAATTGAGCAGCACTTTTCATCTAATATCTTTGCTCAGAGGCTCTTTTAGCACCACATAAACCCAGCAGTTGCACAGGATTATTTGGTAGCACGAGTGTTATAAGATGGTGGGGCTGGTACTGAAAAATAAAGTCTTAAGAAAGGCTTTATAAGTTTCAGGGAAGGAAAGGCTGCCACTGGCAGAAAACTCTGCGTGTCCTTTGACTAGGAGGAAAGGACAAAGTGTGTCAAGATGCTTAGCATCTTTCTCACCAGCCTTGGAAGGCGACCAGCGGGTCTGTTTCATTCAGTCATTCCTCAGCTCCAATTTATGCCCAGCCCTACAGTCTCCGATGGTGTAACAGAAATCCAAGAAGAGTCAACTGTCAGGGACATTGGCTTGGGGGTATTTTACATTCCCTTAAATAGAAATTGAATGAGTTGATTGAAATGAAAATGGAAAACTCTACAGCTCTTAACATTTTTTTCAAGCACATTTTTCCAGGGTTGGAAGAAGCAAGAGGGTTTTAAAAGCAATGTGGCCTCCTGCCAACATCAGAGACCTGCTTCAGAGTCACAGGATGACCTGGTAGGATACTTCCAATACTGGGAAGTGTTTGGTGAAGCTCATGGGACTGTACTACAGCAGGTGCTACGGTTGGGATGCAGGCGTGACAGACAAGAGGCTTTGCACATATAATCCAAATCGGAATTGGAGATTTACTGTGTTTCAGCAGCAGCCTGTCAATGTTAAGGTGGGGGAAAAAAAAAAAGTCATATGAGCTATTTTCACCTAACAGTGTGGGATGTCCTCTGCAGTGTTTTTGGAACAGGTCAAAATTCATATAAAACTGTCACAATTATCTGATCAACTTCTAGCCAAAAGCCTCCACATAAAAAAAATACAGATACTTATATCTTCAGAAGGGAAGACTTTTACAGATCAAGGGTCAATGCTTCGCACTCATGTATGATAGTTTATTATACCTTAATCAGCATTATACTATGTTTATTGGAAAAATCATACAAATATGACTGAAATCATTTCAAAATATGCTTGTCCTTTAGCTTTAGAAAGTGAGGAAGGTTTGGAACTATTTTGAGGAAGCAGGAAAGGTTAGAAAGTCTATGGGTAGCTTGGATCCTTTAAAATGGATGCCTTTTCATTCATTCTGAAATTTTACAAAGCATTGCTGTGATCACACCTTCACCATGGGGATGATGGTTCATACTGCGTATATTCTAAACATTGCTAGCTTTTTCTGTATGATTTCCCCAAAATGAAGGGGTCCACTGAAGTACAGCACTGTTAGAATGATATAAATGGAAAATCAAGCTCTTAGCTGTGTAAGGGTGACGCTGGCAGTCAAGGCAATGTCATGCGTAAATATTGTGCTAATGAGTATGTGTCAGTCGCATACATGAATAAATGTTCTTCAGAAAAGTTTAGCTTACTGAGGGACAATGATCCCTCCATCAGGAGAAAGCTGTAGCTCAGCTTGCCTCCCAAGGTATCAGAGGAAAACCATGTCTGTGAAGCTGAGGAAAGAGTATTTGTTTTAAAGCCAGTGTTTGCTGAAGTATATTGCTCCCCAGTATGGGGAAATTTTTCTGTCTTATTTTTGGACAGCATTAATTTATTTTTCAGTTATAAAAGTCCAACCTTCATGAAAAATATATTGCTCAGTACTTATAGCAACAACTCTACCAATACGCCTGATAGAGGCAAAAGTTTTCAGTGAGCAAGTGACTATTGTAACTTTGATCTCCACTGGAGACTCTAAAAACAAACTTCTCAGGTTTCAGATTTACTGGCAGTCTGGCACATCCCTGCCATAAACTCTAGGACAAAGAGAAAAGATTTTTTAATGTGTCTGCATATAGAAGGATATTAATTGGAAATAACGAATTGAGACTGCCTGCAGAACAGCTGCAGTTCTTTTAATACTGTCTTCGATGGATGAAATAAAATGTCAAGACTGGTGGAGATTTGCAGCTGAAAAAGATATACAAGCTATTTAAGAAAGCAAATCAACTGTAAAAACATATTTGCTAAAAGGTTCTTCCTTCTATAGTACAGCTATACACTGAATTTCTTGCTAAACAACCTTACAGCAGTAATGTATGTGCATTTTACTTGGTGGAGATTAAAGTTCTCTCTTCTGAATCTGGAGAATGTCTTTGTGTTTTCTGTAAAGTTAAATCCAGCAGTATCAACCACACTGATGTTGAAGATTATGGAGCAGGTCATCCTGCAGGCAGTCACAGAGCAAATACATGACAACTAGGGGATCAGGCTCATGATCATGGGTTCATGAAGGGCAAGTCCTGCCTGACCAATCTCATCTCCTTCTATGACCAGGTGACCCAGCTGGTGGATGAGGGAAAGGCTGTTGATATAGTCTACCTTGACTTCACCAAAGCCTTTGGCACAGTCACCCACGGTATTCTCCTGAAGAAACTGGCAGCCCATGGCTTAGATGGGTACACTCTATGCTTAGACACACACACTCTTCGCTGGGCTAAAAACCCGCTGGATGGCTGGGCCCAGAGAGTGGTGGTTAATGGAGTTAAATCCAGCTGGGGACTGGTCACAACTGGTGTTCCCTAGGGGTCAGTACTGGACTCCATCCTCTTTAATATTGTTATTGATGATTTGGATGAGGGAATTGAGTGCACCCTCAGTAAGTCTGCATATGACACTGAGTTGGGGAGAAGTGTTGATCTGCCAGAAAGTAGGAAGGCCCCCCAGAGGGACTTGGACAGGTTTCATCGATGGGCAGAGGCCAATGGGATGAAGTTCAACATGGCAAAATGTTGGGTCCTGTACTTCAGTCATAACAACCCCATGCAATGCTACAGGCTTGGAGCTGGGTGGCTGGAAAGCTGCAAAGAGGACAAGGATCTGGGGGTGTTGGTTGACACTCATCTGAACATGAGTCAGCAGTGTGCCCAGGTGGCCAAGAAGGCAAGGGCATCCTGGCTTGCATCAGGAATAGCATAGTCAGCAGGACCAGGGAGCTGGTCATCCCCCTGTACTCAGCTCTGGTGAGGCCACACACAAATACTGTGTTCAGTTTTGAGCCCCTCACAACAAGAAAGACATCAAGGCCCTGGACTATGTCCAGAGAAGGGCAATGAAGCTGGTGAAGGGTCTGGAACACAAGTCAGGAGGAGCAGCTGAGGCAATTGGGACTGTTTAGTGTGGAGAAAAAGAGGTTCAGGGGAGAACTTATTGCACTCTACAACTACCTGAAAGGAAGTTGTGGTGAGCTTGGGATCAGCCTCTTCTTGCAGATAACTAGTGATAGGACAAGAGGGAATGGCTGCAAGTTGCACCAGGGGAGGTTCATGTTAGAAATTAGGAGAGATTTCTTCTCAGAAAGAGTGGTTAGGCATTGGAATGGGTTGCCCAGGGAAGTGGTAGAATCACTGTCCCTCAAGGTCTTCAAGGGAAGGATGGATGAGGTACTTAGGGACGTGGTTTAGTTAGTAATCCAGATGATAGGGGGGGCAGTTGGACTAGATGATCTTGGAGGTCTTTTCCAACCTTAATGATTCTGTGATTCTGTTTTGGAAGAGATACATTTTCCCAAAGGTGATATGAAGGTGACCTAGACAAAACAGCTTTACAAAATAAATCTGGTGTAATCACTCAACATTTTGTTTAGACTAAACAGACTCATCTGAAATAATATAATATTAGACAATCTATCTTATTTCTGTAAAATCTCAGCAAGGTCCACCATGGTGCCTTAGAAATAAAAGAGCAAACAAGGCCGGCTTGAGTGGAGCTTTGGGTAACCTGGTCTAATGAAGGGTGTCCCTACCCATGGCAGGTGGTTGGAACTAGATGGCCTCTGAGGTCCCTTCCAACCCAAACCATTCTGTGGTTCTATGATTACAGCATGACTGTCCAACTCTGCAGGTGTGCTTGTGACAGGCAAGACACAAGTAGGGATGGGGAATGCCACTTTGGGCAGGGTGGAAGCCAGGGGAGAGCAAAGGCCTGTTAAACCTTTCTGTAACCTCACAAGGATGCCCAAAGCCATCCTCAACCTGGCTTTGCGGCTTTGGGAGAAGCATCTCCTTGCTTTGGATTTCCCCATCAGGCTCTGTCACCTGCTTCACCTTGCCTCTGCCCTGGTAAATGCAGCAGAGCACTGGGTGCCGCAATGCTCCCTTCACTCTGCTCTGCCTCCACCTGAGGCTGGGGGGAGCGCTGGGGGTCAGAGCTTGCAGCGAGGTTGGAGGGGCTGAAAGTCCCATGGGAAGCAGGAGATGGCCCACAGAAGTTTGCCCCTTTGGAGCTTTGAAGTCAGGGCTGTGCCTTTTCTCTGCTGCCACTGCTGGCCCCACCACAATTGTTCTCCACTCCCCACCACACTCCCTGCCCCAGTTCCTACCTCCTGGCCCCGTATACCTGTCATGAGGTGAGTCTGCCTGCTCCTTCCTCAGCATTCCCCATGGTTTGGGAGGAAGCAAGTGAGATGTGTCCTTCATCATCATCATCATCTTCAGCAGCAGCAGCAGTCCCTCACAGGGACATTGTGTGAATCAAATTTTGCCTCTTCCAGCATGAAGTTGTTATATGTTTGCTGAGGAATTTCTCAGGCAAAACAAACAAAAAGAAACCCAAATGCAAAAACTCAAAAAACAAAAAAGCAATGATGTTAGCTTGTCATTATTAATTGTCCAACTGAAAATGATCTTAAAATAACACACTGGGGGGACAAGAGAGGGGATGGGAAGGGGAGGTAACACTGAGGGAGTTTTAAAGAACCAAAGGAATTCATCTTCATTGTGGAGGAAATTAAATGTTTCTGGGTTATTTTGTTTGTTTGTTCTTTTTCCAGTAAGTCACCAACAGATAATTTATGAAGTTAGCCACAGCTCAACACTCTGTTGGAAAATATTTTCATTTCAGAGTGGATAAAGCATTAGGAGTGCAGTAAACATTATTAACTTAATTCTGCAATAGATACAGAAAATCACATGTTGTTTGCCTGTCAGAACAGGAAAACAGGGAGCTGCAGCAAGTTCAATCCCCATAGCAAGTTCATCTTGGGACAGTTCCCCAGAGCATCTTCAGCTTTTGTGAGGCACGTTTTATGGTTCATTACATTTTTACCATGACACATAGTTTGCAATACTGGCTGATATGTAAAGATGGCCAGATTTTACGCACCTGATGTGCCAAATGTCAGGAGGTGAGTAAAAGTAAGGTGTCTGACTGGGTACCTCAACCATCAATGGAAACAACAGATAAATCAAAAACAAACAAAGTGTGACTCTGCCTCCAGGTCTAGTTCTGGAGGTGGTTCACTCTGATAGTTATACACCTCATGCGGGTGACATCCAGCCCAGCTTTCATAACTCAGTGTCCTTATCTTCTAGGGACAGTAACTATTGCTGGTGCACTGAGTACTTCCCACTTTGACAATTCTCAGCCAGAGGACACCAATCAGCTGGAGAAAGCTGTAGCTGTCTTATTTCTAGATGGTAAATAGAATTAAAAGAAGTTGAAAACTTCCCTTCCGACTGTTTATGGTTGTGGGTTTTTTTGTTACTTCTCAGCTGAGTTCATAAACTCAGTTACTGTAGCTATTACAGAAATATTAGATGGTTACTGGTGGGATGGGAGGTGGCCCACAATCTGTATGGGAGGGATGTGGTCTCCTTTAAGATGTGGTTCACAAAATGGAAAAGTTTGTGTAAAGGGAGTTGTCTCTGTTCTGCTCGGTTTTGAACAGGTGCCCACATTACAAACACCACCACAATTGCCAGTATTAGCAGAGAGGTTAACAAACTGGCTGATCCTAGCTATTCTTTGAAATATCCTTGTACACTGAAATGTAAGAGTCAGTGAAAATAGCTCAGTAAGACGGTGACTGCCTGCTGTCACCTCTTCTATGTGTAAGAGAGTGTTACTATCTGCTTCATTTTCTGTATTAGAAGCCTTTATGTAGGTTAAAAGATTTCTTCCTTAAACACATTTCATATCTTTTTGTGTTTTGGTCATAATGATTAAGATGTAGAAGGACATCTCATCATCAGGTTTTAAATGACCTTTCCAAGTTGCCTGTAAACTAAAGCTGTGTCACACCAAGGGGATGGGGAAGGGGGAACAGTTCTGTGACAAAGCCAATTTAATACAGACATATCTGTGTAAAGCAGAGACTGGCAGAAGTAAGCACCTCAGAGTCTAAGCTTGTTAATTAATTAAGTTATTAGCAAACTTTTAAAGTAAGCTGTGCACTCAGGAAATTAAATGGCTGCAAAAGAATAACAGGAAAGTGATCTTGTTTTTCTTTTCACAATTTGAAAAAAACATACAGGCTCCTTTCACAGATGTTCACAGACAGTGAAACTGGAAGTTTCCTCACAGTTCGCTGTCAGGGTCAGTTTTTTCCTTCAATTCCAGCCTACAGTTGCTGTCTTTATTAATCTGAGCATAATATTTGTCTAGTTTATTTTGAAATTAGACACTATATGAATGTATCTAAACATACTGTTTTAAGGATACTGTTCAGTAGATCCCCAAATGGTTTACACACTGATCACAAGCATTTTCTGCTCACTCTGAGTGCATCCACTGCTAGTAGAACATCTTCATACAAGCTAATAGCTAGTGTTAATGTCATATGTACCTAATGTAATATAGCTTGCTTGTTTGCTTGCCAGACAGACATGTCCAAACCATTTCTCTTTGCATTCTCCTTACTCCAAGTGAATTCTGCTCCTCTTGTTCTAATTCCACACCTGTAGGTATACACATTGCTAAAACACATGGGATTCAGTGATGCTTTGGGCTTATGAGGTCCTCCTTTATATATATTTTTCAACAAACATATCCAGTGGTGTTACACAGATTACACTGCCATTAGAAGGAGATAAGTGCGGGGAATGCAAAGGCTGTGGGCACAGAACTACTAGTGTCACATCATCTAAAGAGGAATGAACTGTCAGGAATTTGCCAGGTGCAGGTTCTAGCTCCCATTGTAAGTATCAGCTTTCCTGCTCTTAAGGTGGTCCAGATTCGTATTGGACTTTCAGATGCAGTAATAATAGTAACACTAATAAATGTCTCTCCCTAAAGGCCAGACACCACTGCCATTTTCTAGGCAAAATGTATTTCTCTTCAGGTTTAATTATTGCAACTCATTCTGTCATTGTTATGGAAAGTAGAGCCAAAACAACTAATTGTGGAAGGTAGAGCTAGTACAAATGAGCTTAGGGTGAATGCTCCCATAGCATTATTTTGAAGGTTTTCCTTTCTATTGCCTTCTTAAGCAATACTTCCATTGCTTGCATTGCAGAAGAAATATCTCTGGATTTATTGAATTTTAATTTGCAATTTTTAGGACAATTCAAATAAAATAAGCAACTCCTGAAAAAATAATCCACAATTAAGGAAATTTTAGCTTCAATTTTCTCAGTATAGAGAACGACATAGACATTTCATAACTGTTACCAAGTGCACATGATATTACAGCTCTGTGGTAAATGGAGACAGGATGTTAGACATAAACACAGAGGTCACACAGCATTGGAAAGAGCTGCCAGACATGACTCTAGCCAGAGGAAGGAACCAGCTGATACTGAAAACAACTGCTGAAATCAGTATCTATCTATATACATATCAGGCATGAATAGCATTCAGAGTCATGTGAAAGCAGTTGATGTGATATTTTGGAGAAAAGAGCATCAAGGACAAATTAAGGACACTTTAGAGAATTTATTGTAGCTTTTTTTTTTCTGTGGTTATAAAAAGATTTGTCAGTTAAACTTGGATCACAACAAATCCAAATATATCTGTGATGGAGTCAGAAGAGAGAAGATGAGCTGTACTTCCAAAATACAGGTCTGGAGGCTAGTAGGTGCCAAGCAGGAAAACAAGAAAATGTAAAATTATATTACTGCAGCAAAGGTGCCAACACACCTAGGGAGGTCGTAATTTAGCGGTGTGATTTCCAAGAATACACCTTTGAGAACAACACCGTTCCTTGTTTCAAGACAGGCATCAGAGTAGCAGTTCTGATATATTAGCAGACGTGCAGACCAAGGACGTCCATAAATGCAACAGCCTTTCATAAGATGCATTTCTCAGATGTGGCATGTTGATTAATATGCTAATTAAAAGTGAATACGGAGCAACATTGATCCCGGTGTTGTCTACCCCACAGTTCCACCATGGCTGTAGCTGGCAGAGCACCCTGCAGTACATACTGTTCAAACTGACAGAAGGAGTTTTTCTGGCATAGTTACACCACCTCCCTAAGTGATGCAAGACGAGCCAATATAAGCTCTCTCCGTCTGGCAAAGCTGCGGCCGCACCAGGAGTTCTGCAAACATAGCAGTATCTGCTGGGGACGAGAATTTTTCACACCGGGAACTGACACAGCTATGTTGGCAAAACATTATAATTTAGAACAGGCCTAGGAAAAGAAAACGTATTAATCACCCCATCCTCAGCCATTTGTAAAGCATTAGAGAGTCCCAAATCCCTAACTTTCTGATAATGGTTACACTTTACAGGCAGAAATTCTGATTTCAGTGAGAAGGATAATGTGTTATGTTGGTTAAAATGCACTGCTTCCTAATTCTTAAAGATTTCTGTCACTAAGGTATCTAGTAGCTTTGCTGATAGCTTCTAGTGTGCTTCTAAATGGTGTGAATAACCAAATACAGATTAACTGCTCTACAGAAGAGTAACATTTCAGGTGACTGACTGCCTCCTCTGTTGGGCTGGAACCCTGTCCCATCCTCAGCTGGGCTGTGCTGGAAAGACAGTGTGTACAACCACAGTTCCTGAGAACACTCAGCCTAACTGCACGTGCCCTCCTTTTCATAGTTGCTGTCAGCACATGGCTGTAGTGATAGAAAAAGTGGGATTTTTTTTTTTTCCAAAATAAAGTATTTTTACTTCAAGTGATCTTATCAAAGTAAGGGAAGCAGCCAATAGTTTTTGCAACACAGCCACGGTGATGTCTGTGCAAAGCTTGGGTTGGTCTGTCTTAATCACGCACTGCCTGTCTCCTTGCAGTCTCTGGGTGTCTCTTATCACTGGTTGTTCCCAGTTGACGCAGAACATCAGGAGCAGGAAGGCAAATATGAATGTTTGCAATCACATTTCCCCTTTTGCTTCAGCAAAAGTTACCACCAACTTGCTGGGGGTTACCCTCTCTCCTGTCAGCTAAATGAGATGTGGCTGGGGGTGGTGGTGGTGAGGGATGTCCAGCCCATGTCAGCCAGAAAGAGATGGGTAAGCTATAATTCACTATATAAACAGGCTCTAAGTTGGCTCATTTTAAGCAACAATTCTAGCAATAGCTCAGCCAGAAAATCAGGAGGGGGAGAGTGTGCATAACCTCTAGGAAGAGGGTGGTGACAAGTAGCTGGCTGAGGGCTACATATGGAAACCACTTCTAGTGGCACAGCAGCAGCCAGAGAAGAGAGTATGACTACACTGAAGGTTAATACTGCTGGCGGCTTGCTACTGGCTTTATCTGGATGGAAATCCTCTAGATCCCTCACTTGAAAACTGCCTACAAGTGTAACAGTGGTACAGGGGATGGAATTTCTAATATTCATGGGCTATCTCATATCTTTTAGATGAAAAAGAGAAGGCAAGAAACTTTCTTGATCAAAAGGAATAAGGGAAGGGCAAATGTAGGCAGGATATCAGAAAACATCTCTGCCAGTGAAATCCATTAGCCTTGAAGTAAATTCCTAGGGGAACTGAAGACATTCCCATCACTTGGGATATTTAAAACTAGGTTAGACAAAACACTAGGAAGTGTACAATGAGGGACAATCCAGAATCAGCAGGGAGAGGGATTAAACAGTTTTAATAAGCCTTTAACATTGATTCTGTGATTTCAGTGCCAAGAATTCACATGTCACCCTGCTCTCTCTCCTGCCTGCAGCTGTCATAGTGGGAGATTATGAAATCACTATAAATGTGGGCAATTAACTATTCTAATAGAATTTGATAATGCAATGGTGGTACATTGTTCTGCCTCATAGTCTCAACTAAGTTTCTTCTACAGTGGATATAAGTTCACTTTTAGTAGAACTATTATAGCCCTGCAGTGTTTAATAGGGTTACTCTGTGTTTCTAATAATTGGCTTGGGTTTCAGTGACTTTGTTTTTAGCTTAATCTTTCTATTTTTCTCCCCTCAATTTCAAAAATTTTAAGTTGTTTTTCTAAAACTTCTGGCTTTTACTTCTGTGCTTAATCACTCATTATTATCCTAAATTCTTCTAAATCTGTGGTCTTTTGAGAGTGAAAAAGAGCGAATGGGTTCATTTCAGCAATATCAATAGGTAAAAGATGCACTTTGTGGCATAGAGATGAGTTGATACTTGCATCTTTGTCCTGTAAATGTTAGGTCACTGCTGAAGTATTCAGATCAACAATGTCTTGTTTATAAACATTGTCTAAGAAGAATTTATTGTTTCACAAATACGGCTGTTTGCTGTGATCTCTGATAATTTTCCACATTTTCCCTGTGTGTCAGTTTGATAGTGGGTCCTTCAGGCCAGACAGTCTCTTGAATCATGCTCATGCTGGAACAGGGGGTACTTTGTTTGATTTCACGAGGGAAAAGGCCAATGTGCTTTGCTTGCGAGAGGTCCTACCAGTGGAGATGGTTTAGTGCAACCATGCTTCATGGTGTAAATAAAAATGACTTACAGTGACTTGTAATTGGCACAGTCTTTGAAATCCTTTCAGTTTATGCTCTGCTGAAATTCCTATGAAGAATTGCTTTCTATATGCACTTCCAAAAAGCCAAAGTCACATTGCAAAAGAATGTGGTTTCAATAACATGTTTCATTCTGTGTTTTCTTTGTGTGACTTTGTGTGATAAATATTGTGCCTGTAAATCACTGCTTGTCAGTTTTGGTCTTTTGAATATTTAATAAATTCTGTAAGTTACACATGACATTCAACTTGGCATAAAACTCTCTACAGGTAGTTGGGAATTCATAGCTAGAGTAAGAATTATATACAGAAAAATGTCATTGGGGTCAGAAAAATTGCCTTTTATAAACGGCTTTCTAACAGATAGGCTTTTACCATTCTCTGCAGTTACAGCTGCTAACGTGAATGATAAACGTAGCAGTAGGGAAGGAATATAATGACTGAAAAATTAAGTGGGCTCCATTTTCTTTTTCACACCCAGATACTGCTTACAGAGACAGATTCTGTTCTGTACCATCATTTTCAGTGTAACTGAGCAGATGGTTACCTGCAAAACCTTTAAATGGTACACACATAAATCTAGAAGAAGTCTTCACCATAATTCCATGATCCAGATTGAATTTTCAGTATGTAACATCGTTAGAAAGAAAGCTCTATGCTTGGTAATTGATTTTTTTAATGTCTTGACAATTAATTTTCACCAGGAAAGTTTATGGTAGCATTTGTACAAATGAAGTAAACAACTATATTACACTGTCGGAGCAGGATCCTGACATACCTATCCATCTTAAGAGGACTCATTCTTCTCAAACCTCTTCAATTTTAACCTAACTTTTTGGATGACAAAGCATTGCTGAAAGGTTGTGAGAAACTTATATTACTTGCCTATATTTTATTATTATTGATCTGACATACAAATAAAGGTCAGTGAATTTAGAACAAGGATGAATTTAGCCTTTAGGCTGCATCTATAACAATGTGATTACTGGCCTATTTTTCTCTTGCACCTTAGAACTTAGTATAAATTGATATATTGACATGTATAGTTATTTTTAACTTTCTGCATCCTATTCTCTTGAAAAAGAGAAAACAAAACACATGGCTTACAGTTGAGCTAGTAAATTTAAAAATGCCAGGGGATACTCTCTGGCCCTGAAAAGGCTGGCATGGAGCATCCTGAATCTACCCAATTACTCTGTTTTTTGAACAGTGACCACCTGCAAACTGCCTGTCTCTACACTGTGCCAGCTCCCAGACTCTGCCCAGTAACTGCTGGGAGAATTCAAGCTGGCACAGGCTGCAAGCACTACAGGGACTGTTCTTACAATTTAATGGTCTAAGTCTGTGCATACCACTGAATGCTGTTTTTTTCCCATGTTCAAAATGAGTTATGAGATAGCACCATGTCTTTAGGATTTGCTTTGACACATGGGGTGGGAGATCGCAGATACATATAAAGCCTTTTTCTTTTCTTTGTTCTCTTGGTATTTCAAAGATAAAAAATTAAGCCAAAACACACAGGTGTTCCTTGGCCACATGCTCTGTGTATAAAAGCAATTACAGAGAGACATGCAGTGATAACCTCTACCTTACTCCATTTCAGGGAAGTTACAATACTTCAAATAAGTTGATAGAAGGATAATATGTTTTTAATGGAAATAGGCTGTTCAGTTTCTGTTTAGGTTCTCAGCCACAGAGGCAGAGAATTTTCTACTTGTCTCAGTAAAATGGAAGCTGTCTTTCCCTTGATAAAGTAATTGCTATAGATTATACATCAATGCTAAACACCAATGGGATTTATCCAAATTATCTCCTCTGAATTCAGTGAACTGAAGAAAGATTGACACTTGAGAAAATATTTTATGTCTCAGCGGCATTTGTTTGTCTTAAGACCCACTCTTACCCTTGGCACCACCACCATGATTCAAGGACGGCATGAAGATTTTGCAGTATCTAGGAATCCTTCCTCACTGAGAGAGATGCTCCTGCCCAAGGCCCTTTTCCACACCTCCAACAAATAGCCCTAGAAACAGCCCTCATTAATATAATTGTTACTGTCATGTAATAGTATAGTAATTTACTTAGAAGACAGATGCTTTTGTGATGCAAGTCAGACTAAGGCCTTTATAGAACATCTCTTTGTGTCTAAAAAGTTAGTGAAATGAACTGTAATGGGTTTCCAAATAGCTTGCTGGTTCCGATTTTAAATGAAGTATAGTTTAGCATTTAACAATTTTATATTGTTACTGTAGATATGATAATAAAGTATTTCTAGCTTAAATTAATACTGTCACAGTAGAATTTTCCCTAAGTTTTAATATCTCTAAATTGGAGAAACGTGGATTTGATGGATGGACCACTCAGTAGGTAAGGAACTGGCTGGATGGTCGCATTCAAAGAGTTGTGGTCAATGGCTCAATGTCCATGTGGAAGTCTGTGACAAGTGGTGCTCCTCAGGAGTCAGTACTGGGACCAGCATCTTTGTCGGTGACATGAACAGTGGGATAGAGTGTACCCTCAGCAAGTTTCCCAACAATACCAAGCTATGTGGCTAGGTCAACACACTGGAAGGAAAGGACCTTGACAGGCTGGAAAGATGGGACCTTGTGAACTACATGAAGTTCAACCAGGCCAAGTGCAAGGCCCTGCATGTGGGTTGGTGCAGTCCCAAGCACAACTACACATTGGGCAGAAAATGGATTGAGAGCATCCCTGAGGAGAAGGACTTGATAGCACCTTCCTAAGGTGGAGGCACCTCTCCTATGAAAACAGGCTGAGAGAGCTGGGCTTGTACAGGGGTTGTACAGGAAGTGGGAGAGGGACTGTTCATCCAGGAATGTAGTGATAGGAAAAGAGGGAATGGCTTCAAGATGAAAGAGGGTAGGTTTAGATTAGATGTTAGGAAGAAATTCTTTACTGCATGATTGGTGAGGCACTGGAACAGGTTGCCCAGAGACGTTGTGGAAGCCCCTTCCCTGGCAGTGTTCAAGGCCAGGTTGGATGGGGCTTTGGGCAACCTGATCTAGTGGCAGGGGGGTAGGAACTAGATGATCTTTGAAGTTCCTTCCAACCCAAAGCATTCTATGATTCTATGATAAAAAAATAAGACAAGAGTAGACACAGCTTGCATGTCTTCTGGAGAAGAACTGTAGCCCTGACTTAGCTGTATGAATCCTTGGGAACTGCCATGAGTTCAGGTGGCCCCCGGGTATGATGAAGAACCTGTCCAGGCAGACATTTGTTTCAGTTGGATGGTTTTGCTTACAAAGATGGGATCCCTAAATATCCATCTGGAAAGCATACTGAAAGCTTAAGGAAGCATAAATAGAGTTCCTGATAGTTCAGGGAAATTTGGTAAGATTCCAGCTCATGTTTTTATTCCTTTAACTCCTTTTGTTTAAAATGCTGCTGGCTGGTTGACAAAGCTAGAGAAAAAAAAATCATCTGGGGTATCCTGAGAAATTTCCTAGATATTTAATCTGGGTCACTCAATCACGCATAGCAAACCAATAAACTCACTCAAGGAAATAAGATAAAAATTAGTCCAAAAAATGAAGAAAGTGGGGTTTAATAATTAAAAGTTCACTGTAAACTTATGAAGCATGTAGACAGTAACTGGTCAATCGCGTACTATATGTGCACATGAAAAATCTTCTAACTGTATGTGCAGTTAGAAATAAGGTGATATTACAGTGAGGTGATAAAAAATCACCCTCCATGGCAGGGTACCTCCATCTTGAAGAAGTCTGCAGTGCCCAGATGAGTAAAGCTGCCTTGGAGTATTGTGTCTTTCCTGTTAACATGACAGCCAGCTGCTCTTGCATGGGGATGTTAGTATGATGGGACAGATTAGGTCTGCTTTGATGGGACTATGAAAACAGCAGACCCAACCTGGGGGACTGGAAGGGTGCACTAGGCTGCTCCGATGCCTGTCTCCCTGATTGACCTCTGGTGTGTGGCTGATACTTTTAAACACAAAGGATATTTTGTTGTAGCAGCCCTGTAAGCCTTGCCTGGGAGCTAAGGATCACCCACTACATCTCGAGGTCTGTATTCTTATGAATGATCATTCTTCAGCCCGTTCTATAATCATACTTTATTTCAGATGACTCTCTCCCACTCTTGGACAATGTTTTTATCCTCAATGGGATTTATATAGATGCCTATAAAAACGTGGCCTTGATGTAGAGTCTTTGTCCAACATTAGAGATGTGAGAAGATGCTAAAACTATTGTTTTATTTTAGATATGTTGACTGTAGAATATGCAGGTGAAGTATATAAAATGCTTTTCACTCCTATTAAAATATACAAATTTGAATACCTTAAGAACAGAATTATAATGATAAAGACGTCATTTTCCTATAATCCACCCTTGGAGTAGAGAGACCTCTTCAAGCAAGCTGATTATCAGCTTTATTTTATACTGACTAAAGTTTCAATGCATACAAATATTATTTAAAAATTAATATAAAAATAGTCTGAATATGTTGTCCATTTACTGAACTAAGATTACATTTAATACAGGTAACAAAAATATTTGTTTTACTGAGATCAGTGGGAAAATCTCTATGACTTTTAAATGTGGCTTAGATTCTCTTCCTTCTTTGAATGTTTTTCATATTGCAATACTAGGATTTACATTTAAGAAGGCTACTAATGTTTTACAGTTGAGCATATACATATTTATACACTTGTGTGTGTCTATGCAGAAACAGTCTTGAAGAGAATTCTCTCTTTGCATTGAGAAAGCCATTAAAACTTCAGTGTCTGCCAGTGTATGCCACAGAATTACCTCTGATGTCAGCAACTGCAGGCAGCTGTAGCATCAGAGCAACTCATGGCAAGCAAATTCCCATTGACAAGGAATGCTCCCAGCTTAGGTACCATGCTATATTGCGAAATTATGTAACCATCTGTTTGTGCCACTTGGGGAAAAGGCTTCAGAGTGAGGTTTTTGATAACATCACATGGGTATGCCACTGGTATTTAGCTGAGGACAGCACTACCCATGACTTTGGAAGAGTGGTGCTCAGCAGTGCTACTCACAGAAGTCACATCCCACAATTCACTCCTCCTACTTATTCCAAAAGTAAAAGCCGCCTTGACCTATGCATAACTTTCCTGTGCTTTATGTGCCAGCTGGTGAGTGTCACATGTTTAATTCGGGCAATGTAAATAAAAATCTCTTTAATAGTTAACATTTTCACGGGCAACACAGTCGCTGAGCTTAGACAGCTGATGGCTGCTGCTGTAAAGCTAAGTCCTTAAATATTATCAAACTAATACCCTTGTATGGTCACACTGGATACAGATTAGTGAAAGCCATAATCCTATTTAATTTAACACAGTCCTAGGGATTTTCCTCTACAAAGAATTTGGTCACATGCATACTGCATAATATTTTGCATAGTTCTTAAATATATGGCCCCTCTCTAGGAGCAGGGCTGTCTGCCAGTTTTAATGGCACTTATTAAATCCCATTGTACTCCGCACCACAGTCCAGATGCAGGTATCTGCTAGAAAAAAGCTCCATGGTTAGTAGGAATTTGTTGTGGCTCCAAGCTATGCCACAGCTCATTCTCTCAAGTCGTCTGTTTTGCCCTCTGAGAAGGAGGTTATGCCTCAGCACAGTTAAGATGATGAGGGACTACAATTAATTTTACCCACAGTGCAGCCCAGCCAAGTCCCTGTTGTCTAAGAACTCAGACTTATAAAAACTGACTGTGCTTGAACTGTCACGGATTCTGGGGTCTGTGGTTAAGCAACTCACTTCTGATTCATAGGAAAGGCCTGATTTTTATGTGCTGAGCACATTTAAGCCCATATGCCTTCAACACTACGGGATATCTTTGACACAGCAGCAGATTAGGGCTACCCTGTGTACAATCCCCCTTTTTTTTTTTCCACATGTAGAAAAATTGACTGAATGGAAAAAGGATACCTTGGCCCTCTCTCAAGGTCTTTCAGCTAACACCAGTGCTTATCACAGATCAGCTGTAGATTGCAAGGACCACATGGCATGTCACAGGTACACTGCAGACCTTGCAGGGCATGTATGGGTACAGCTCTGTTGGACAGAGGTGTGGGAGTCTATAGGAAAGCATACCTGCCTATCGAAAGCAGCAAGCTATGTGGTCAGCTGTGTGTTCAAATACCACATCCCAACTGTCTGAAACCACGGGATCTTCTGTCACCTACTCAGAAGCTGTATTTCCAAGCACAGTGTCAGTCCAGCTCATCTTTCAGGGCTCCCAGTTCAAATTTATTCCTGTTAGGCAATACTTAGAGCATTTTATAGGCTTTCAGTATTAAGTGCAGAGAAACTATGATGCAACTTAAATCAACAGTCTACTGGGTAGTGAAGCAGCTGCAGACAAGGAGCAGTCTTCTACCTTCATTTTCCTGACATTTTCCAGGCATGTTGGAACAAATATGTGGCCTGGGTGATTTCCATGTGAGAGTCACCCTGCTGAAAGCTTGGTAGATAAATGCAGTTTAGTCACAGAGACTTGTCCACCTTCTCTATCCCCATGGTGGAAGTAGAAATCTTCCTCTGAAGGAAGTAGAGAGACTGGTTCAGGTTGATGAGGTTTCTGGGTTATTTTCAATAACTTAGGCACCACTTGAATGGCTGTTGGCTTAATGCACAGGGTAATTATTAGTATTATTACTACTATTACTATTAATAATAAAATAGTTCTTCTTCCAAAAGTGCCTAAGGAGCAAACTAAGGTAAGCTTCATCTTGCTACGTGCTCTGCAACTTTGGGCTGTCATTCAAGAATACAACAAACCCTACTTCAAGGCTCCCACTACTGAATCAAAAGCACCAGAGCCACATGAGCCAAAACGCTGACACTGTATAAATAATTCTGCAAAATCAACTGTATTTTTAAATGTTGCTAATTTAGCTTTATATTGGTTGGCTTTATGCCAGCTTTGGTATCATCTTCCCCCCAGCCATCCTGTGTTGCACCAAAACAACTGCAGCCTGTTTTCTCAGCACTGGAGCAGAGTCAGCATAAACCCCAGATCAAGAGCCCCCAAAGCAGAGTTGTGTGAGCTTTTCTGGGTTGAAACTTTACTATTCATAGATCTGCTGTTAGTTTTCACAGCAACATGGTCTGAGAAGATGCAGTGGTTTTCTCCTGCAGAGCTTGCCAACTACACAGGCGAGGAAGCTGTCAGAGAAGAGGTTTAATGAAAAAGTGAAGGGCACGAAGAGATGACAGCAGAAGTCATTGCACATTTTTGGAGGGGCAGTGAAGAAGGAGTGAAGGTTTGTAATGAGAATACACATATGGAAAAACAAGGGAGGGCTTGAGCACAAAAAAGCAAGGAGAAATAAGCTCAGGGAGGTGGACAGGGAAGCTCTTAAAAGATCAGAGAGGGAAGACAGAGGCAATCAGAAGAGAAATGGAAAGCCTGGTCATAACTGTGGAAAGTTACTGGACAGTGCATATACCCTGCTTGGGCTGCTTTTGCTTCTCTCTGCATTTGGCTGCAGATTTATGGGTTTTCTTCTCTGGATTTCCTCTGATACCTTCCTGGAAGAGGACCCAGGAGGTATTCCTCTTGCTCATGGGTAGCAGAAGTACCTCGCTGAGGCTCAGGAACCAGCTTCTCCCATTCCCGGAGCTGTAGTCCCTCATTTGGTTGATTCTTCTTGCTGGTCTTTGCTGGTTCTTACAAACCCTCCTCTTGTCTGGTGGAGATGAGGAAGGCACAAAGGACAGCAGCTGCCTGAAGAGTTTGCTTATCACAGAAGGATGAGCTACTTGGTCTTCCAAAACTGACACCTTAGCAGAAGCACAGAACTTGATGAAATTTTACTCTCGTTAGCAATCTTTACACGTGTACTTAAGATGTGTCAAATTTACTGCACTAAGTCATGCATAGAAGAGTTTGGCTTATTTACAGTATGTTTTCACATGTCATACATCTTTAATCAGACTGGAGTATGGACTAGTTTGGGTTTGGTTTTTTTTCCATTGATGGTTTCTGCATGCAGATTAGAAGAATTGTTAGTGCTTTGAATTATCTAGTGTCACACCATAAAGAAATCATTGGCAGTAATAATTATTATTACACCCTCCAGCTCCTTCAATCTTATTATAAAAGTCTGGATTAGTGACATGTGTTTTGGCTGCTCTGTCAAGATCCAGTGTGAGTCTTTTTGTTTCAGTATCTTGTGAAAACTAGAAGGCAGTGATGTGTGTGTGTCTGTATACTGAAACCCATTATAATCAGCAATGTCACCTTCCTCTGTTATCTGCAGCACCCATTTCCTGCCCTTTTCTGGGCTTCACTTCCTTTACCTTCTCCCATCTCTTTCTGCCCCTGACAGAGGGTCATGCTGACCCCACAGCAGCAGCTCCCCTGAAGGAGTGGAGAGCAGGCCTGGAAATGGACTGAGCTCTTCCCACGGCCTTCTCCAAGGTGCATTGTAGCAAACAAATGTGAGACATGCAGGTTGCAGAAGCAATGTTTGAAGACCACACCAACACCTTCCCTTTAAAGGAAACCCCTGGTGCTGCTGCTTAAAGGTTCTGTAATAGTACTCTCAATATCTATGTTTGAAAAGATTCAAATATTGCAGTCTGTGTCTACTAGAGGTCTAATTTTCCTGCCTATTTTTTTTCCTCCTGCTGATTTTTGTTTAACTTTTAATGAATTTAGGCCTGCTGCCTCTGTGTTGCAAGAGGAAACTTCCAGTGGTGGTTCAGTATTTTTGCTTGGCATTTTTTAGTTTGTAGAATCTGTATAACCACAAAACAGTGAGGTGATACACCTCACACAAGGAAAACATGGCTCCTGAATTGTCCTGGCAAGCAAACGGAGGAATTGGCTTGTGGGGGAAGAAGAGGCAGAGAGAACAGATCTGGCAAATAAATCACTGTATGTCTACCAAAGCTGAAATATCTCTGATTTACTAAAAAGAGAAAGTTAGCAATCTAATTTAGAAAAGCTTCAAAATCTTACTGAGTTATTCTAAAAGTCTGAGGTAAGTAGATCCAAAAAGTGAAATATTTTAATAAGTAAATAAGTGATATACTATGTATTTTAAAAATCACTGACTGTTACAGTTGAGATAGTGTCTTCTGAACCAGTGAACTGGGAGGTCACTAGTCATATTCTTTGTTTCTTTTCTGCTTTTGAAAATGCCTCTGTACATGAATGTTTCCACCCCTTGCTCCTTCTGGGTTTTGAGGAGCTTGCCTTATGTGACAGCCCTTTACCTTCCCTGGGCTCCCATCAGCGCTTTCAGAACAGTGGACCGGAATCTGCAATTCTGCGGGCTTCCTCCCTTTGCCTCCCTCCTTTCCCCTAGGACTTTCATATTTTCTTCGAGATAGCCTATTTTATTATATAAATCAAGCTTGCATTCAAAGTTGTATCAAAACGTGCTTGCAAAGCTGGGAGTGCTAATAAAGGAGCCTGCGAGTGCACGGGGCAGCAACGGTGCTCTCCGGGGGGAGGACAAGCAACCGGTCAAACTCACGTACTGCTGTGATGCCGAGGAAGAGCAGAGGGGAGAGGAAGACAAAGGGCTCCATTCAACCTCTTCAGCTCATGCTACAAATTCTGCAAAAACATCTGTTCTTTACAAAAATTGAAATGAAAAGCTTTTCTTTTACATAAGAATACAAATTGTGAAACATATTTCTTTAAAAGCCCTTGAAAATGAGTGTCATCCACCACATATATTATGGCCCTGAACCAAGCTAAATTGAAGCCAGACATATATTTCTCTTTGATGACTCCATCAAGGTATGTTTTAACTCCCTTCCCCAGTCTGTTAGCCTCTCAAAAGATACATGTGCAGATAAGGAAACAGCCTCAAATCTATGCAAAGTAACAGCAGCCAACCGCATGGCTTTAAAAAAAAATCCAGCTTAGTATTTTCCCTTCCTGCAAACAATTCACTTTACCATTTATAATTTTCATCCCCTAAAAAAAAAAAAAGGCAGAGGAGAAAGGGAGATAAACGGAATTTGGGTAATCCTGAAAATGGAGAAATTTAACTTAAATTTTCCAGGCATGATCATGTAAAGTTGCCTGCTTGCGTGTCCAGGTTAGTAACTCAGAATTCTTTGGCATCTCCATGTTTGTCAAAATTCCAATGTTCAACAGGCTTGCTCCACAGAGAGTCTGAGTAGCATTCAATTGTTTGATAGCATGCTTAGTGTTAATGACATATACTGTTACTTAAGAAATGCTTCTTGTTTTCTGCTACCTTTCAATGAGTCTCAAAACCAACCTACTAGCTTATCTGTATTTTTCAGGTCTAAGAACCAAAACTTGCTGCAAATTACACCTTGGACTGGGTGAAAATAAACCAGATACCCTTATTTGAGGCCAAACATAACCTTGCTTTTGCAATTGCTCCCAAAGACATGTCTTCAGAGAGAGATAAATGGCTATAATGCCCCCTTATAAGATCAGGAAGACTGGATGAATCAGAAGAAAATGCACTTCCTCACCAATTCCCATCTCCATAGAAACTCCGCGACTCTGCTCGTCTTCTGCCTATACAGATTAGGCAGCCTGGTTTTCCAATAACAGACAGTGAAGTCTGACGCCTGCATTGTCTTGCAGAGGGGTATCTTGAAGAGCAGAATTTAAGTATAGAAAGAGAAGTTTGCCAAGTGTTTAGCATTGCCTCCCCCAACTTTCAAATTCTTCCTGTTGCTTTTCAGGTTCCTAAGAAAATTTCTCATGAGAATCACCAGTCTTTGCTGCAAGGGTACCCCCAGCTCTGATGATGCTTTTGTCAGCTATTTTTGCTTCAAAGGATGCAGTGTTGTTGAAAGACTAATGCCACACTACCCAGTATCACAATTCATGTCACTTATGGGGAAGACAGGGAATCACCAGGAGCAGACTATGGGATGCTAATTTAAACATAAAGCTTTATTTTCAAATTCATTGAATAGTTATGCATGAATGGATATGCTTTTTCAAAAGCTCAGATATAAAGATAAAGATAGTATTTTTTTAATGAAGTGAAATATATGGAGAACATATTCATTGATCATTGTTAGGGAAAGAAGATATTAAACTGCAGTAGATAAACATCAGCACGCAAAGCTCTTTTGTTAATAAGAACAAATTGATAGATTTATACACTTTAAATTCTGGTGAGATCAGTCGATTGTTTCATCAGGCCTGTAAATCAAAGCCATTAAATCTCACAGTATTTCCTCTGAGCTGAACAGAGCTAGACAAAACATGTTGGTAAAGCAGTACATGAAACAAAAGATGCAATTCAGCTTGACAGACACTTTATAGCTTTGGGTCAAATCTACCTTCCTTAAGTTTTAAAAATACAGAGAACAACTAAAATTGAAGTGCCATTTCCCCCAGGTTTTCAGCTTTGGCTAAGTGTACTGTGTTTTGGCTTATCTGTGAAAATGGTGTATCTGTTTTCTTTGTTCTAGACCTCGTCCATAACACACACATGGCAAAATCATGCCCCTTCAGAAAACATACAGTTTTGACATGAGAATTTCAAACATCAAAAGTTTCTAAATCTTCTCTTGTTTCCGAAGTTGATCACCCATTACGTATGAAAACCCAAAGTGCATAATTTTTTATATAAATATGTCCACCTTAAGCATTCAAACTTCATCATATATTCTGGATTGTTAAAGGGACCTCTATTTACTTCTCAAATGCACTTAGACACAGTAGTCAAGTGACTCTCAATTTTCTTTTTAATGGACTAAGTCTGTTGAAGTATTTAAGTCTTTCCTAGTAGGGTATTTTCTATGGCTTTTGAACAAGTCTCTGACTCTGTTTTTAAAAGCACCATTTTTTCCAATCTACTCACCTTTCTAATGAATTCATCTTTGCTATGGAGAAAAATGAAGTTGTCATCCATTTTTCCTATGTTTATATATCTATGGATTATATTCGGCCCTTGGCCATAGCATCATTGTGGAAACTTAGCTCTATTGCTTGCCTGCTTTGGCCCTAAATCATCTTGCTTTTCAAGATGCTACTCTAAATAAATTTCAGAATGCCATTCTAATGTAGGCCCTAGGTTTATAAGTCTGTAATAGCAAAAAAGTATCAATTTTGTCTTCTGAAAAACTTGCTTTTTGCAGCAGTTGAGATCACTTTCTACATGTGCTGTGACTTCATTGCTATATGTTAATATTGGTGTTATGCACAAGTTTTATCTGCAGTAATTTCTATTTGCAAATTATTAGTGAAAACAGTAATTTGATTTAGGCTTTATGCTAATGTGACCAGAAAGATGCCCATTCAGTGAAGGCTTTTATCAACAAAAATCTGAGATTTCTACTTTAGAAACAAGAAAGTTATGTACTTTTATTTCTTTACACATGTATGCTTAATCCAAATACAACTGCTGCTGCTTCTGCACCCTGTTTCCCAGCCCGTCTTGTCCCTTCATGAGATGTGTTCCCTGTCCCATGCTCTCCAATTGATCGGTCATGTTATCCCCAAGTTCTTGTCTCCTGCACACTCTCTTCATCTTTGCTCCATTTTGACAGAAATTCTCCTGCTTTTTTCACCTGATAGTTTTTGAGATACCTTCCCTAACCTATAGTTGAAAGTGTGATATAGAAATAGTATTGTTGGGATGAAAGATGAAAATTTGTGCACTGATCTCATGCTTCGCTTATAAAGACTTTCCCCTCAGTCCAGAGCTCTGGCATTGGGCAATTTATGCTGTATTGATTCCAGGAAGGAAGAATTAATGTCTGACAGCTATACCATGTCCTTTATTAGCATTCAAAGTAGAGTTCGGATTTAGCTAATGAGCCTTAACTATCTCCTTTTGCAGCTTCTGGAAGAAGTAGTCACTTCAGAGGTGCAATTAATATCAGGGCTATGTCCTCTTGTCTCACTTAAACACCTGAAGCACGTTGTCCTTGGTAGCATCTGGACCTTTGCCTGAACACCACACGGGCACATTTGTAGTGATTTCTCTGTCTCTGCTCTGTGACTATTTCAGCATAGTAAAATTATGGAGAGAGATGGGATTTTTACAGGTTAGAATAATTATTCTTTTTGTCATCGTGTACAGGATATTTTTCCCACACTTTCTGTATTACTGAAATAACTAAGTAGCTATGCATTATTACACGTATTAACGTATAAAATAAAGGATCCTGAGATATCCTGACCCTGATTCTCAATATGCCCAATATCCCCGAACCAGAAGCTGTATGTAGGCAGTGGTTTCCAACAGCAGCCTTTGATCTATCCTCTGGGTTTACCTATCTGACAAGAGTTTCTCTGTGAGCGATTGTATAATGGAGCACAATGTGACAAAATCTATTGTTCTGTGATTTATGAACAGCACATAATTGTATTACAAGGCTAATATGAATTATTATAATAGCCTGCTTGGCTCCCTTCTCCTTCCACCTGACTACCTGGCTTTTCAGTGGCACAAAATGGCTTGAGTGTGAGCTGTCAGAAATCAGTTCATCATGGTCACCATTGCACATGAGTCTGTCTGCACACAATAGAAAGGAATTTGCCACTGCTGTTAGAAATCCTTGTTCTCATTCTTTCTTTCATTCTTTCTTTCTTCCTTTTTTTTTTTTTCCTTCCTGCTTAGGGAGCTTTGGGGTCACTAGATGTTATCATTTAAGCTCACTCATTCCTTGCATCATCCTTCTGCATGCTCAGGGAATTCGTGTGAACAGGAGCTTTGTTATTTCTCCTGCACAGCCATGGGTCAGCCATGGCACTCCTTGTAACCAGGGACAAACACAGAACTCATCACATCTACATAAAATACTGAGCTAGGTACATCATTTTGAGGCTGTATTAGTAAGTAGTATTTTCTGAATCAGTCTCATCATAAATTGCAGCTTGGTGTTTGATTTTCTATTACACATTGTTTTGCTCCATCATGAAATACAGAGATTTATTAAGTAGTGCTCACAGCAATTAAGCTCCCTTTTTTATCCCAACCATGCCCCTACATAGATATCATGACAGATTATCCCTTAAATCACTGTTTTTTAAATGGCAGGGGACGAAGCAAAGTCCAAAAGGGAGTTGGAAGGAGCCGTCCTATTCACAGAGCTGCAGTGCATTCTTTCCTCCGGGCAGGGGAAAAAATGGGAGGATGTGGGAGGAGTATTGGGAGTAAGAGGGAACCCTTCTGACTCAGAGCAGTTGGGCAAAACAAACACGTAACCTGAAGTAGCTATTCAAGTGTTAGTTTTATGGGTGATTATTTTTTTCCTGGTTCTATTTTCTCCCACTACCTAACAGCAAATAGATGCTAATATTTCCTTCCTAGGACCAATTGCCTTTTACAAAAAGGGTAAACCACAGATATGTCATTGCTGCTCAGTTTTTCAATAAATACAGCCAGGATTTGATGGGAAGTTTTGAACTGCTGAGCCCAGACTTCTGTGGGAATGTATGTAATCATTGCCACAGGGATGGGCTAGGACAGAGCTGATGATATTCTTACCCAAACCAAAACACTTACTAGTGCCTGGTATCATTCCAAGCTAGATTTAGGGGAGGTTATTAGGAGTTTCCATTGGCAATCAAAAGTGATATTCTACATCACACACATGGCATTTAGCACAAGTCAATGGGACCTGACAAGTCACGAGTCCTGAGAGAAATGGCAGGTGAAGTGACTAAGCAACTCTGTCAGATTTGAGAAGTTGTGGCAGTCCAGTGAAGCTCCTACTGCTTGGAAAAGGGGAAATGTAACCCCCATTTTCAAAAGAGAAAAAAGGAAGACCTGGGGCCATTCAATCTCACCTCTGTGCCTGGCAAGATCATGGAGCAGGTCCTCCTGGAAACTATGCTTAGGCACAAGGGAATTAAGGAGGTGATTGGTGACAGCCAACATGGCTTCACTAGGAGCTAATCATGTCTAATAAATTTGGTGGCTTTCTATGATGGGGTTATAGCACTGGTAGTTAAGGGAAGAGTGACAGACATCATCTATCCTGACTTGTGCAAAGCACTTGACACTGGCCCACACAATAATCTTGTCTCTAAATTGGAGACACACGGATTTGATGGATGGACCACTTGGCAGGATAAGGAATGGGCTGGTTGGTCAGAAAGACTTCTGGTCAACTACTCAATATCCAAGTGGACATCAGTGGCGAGTGATGTTTGATGGGGGTCAGTACTGGGTCCAGTGCTGCTTAACATCTATGTCAGTGACACAGACAATGAGATTAAGTGGACCCTCAGCAAACTTGTCAATGACACCAAGCTGTGTGGTGCAGTCGACATGGTGGAGAGAAGGAAGGCCATCCAGAGGGACTTTGACAGGCTTCAGAGAGGGGCTTGTGTGAAGTGTGTGAAGTTCAACATGACCAAGTGCAAGGTCCTGCACATGGATCAGGCCAATTCCAAGCACAACTATGGTCTGGGTGGAGAAAGTGTTGAGAGCAGCCCTGAGGAGAAGGACTTGGGGTTGTTGATGAATGAGAAGCTCAACATGAGCTGGCAATGTGTGCTTGCAGCCTGGGAAGCCAACCATATCCTGAGCTGCATCAAAACCAGTGAGATCAGCAGGTCAAGAGAAATGATTCTGCCCCTCTGCTCTTATGAGACCCCACCTGGAGTACTGCATCCAGCCCCGGGGTCCCCAGTGCAAGAAAGATATTGACAAGTTGAAGCAAATCTGGAGGAGGGTGGAGATGGTCAGAAGACAGGAGCATCTCTCCTATGAGAAAAGGCTGAGAGAGTTGGTGTTGTTCAGCCTGCAGAAGACTCTGGGGAGATTTTATTGCAGCCTTCAAGTACCTAAAGGGCCTACAAGGAAGCTGGAGAGGGATTGTTTATCAGGGAGTATAGTTATAGGACAAGTGGTAATGGGTTTAAACTAAAGGGAGCTAGATTTAGATTTGTCATCAGGAAGAAATTGTTTATTGTGAGGGTGGTGAGGCCCTAGCACAGGCTGCTCAGAGAAGCTGTGGCTGCCCCCTCCCTGGCAGTGTTCAAGGCCAGGTTGGATGGGGCTTTGGGCAGCTTGGTCTAGTGGAGGGTGTCCCTGCCCATGACATAGGGTTGGAACTAGATGATCTTTGAGGTCCTTTCCAACCCAAAGCATTCTATGATTCTATGGTTGTGTGATCATGTCCACACAAAATACTCTGATTTAAAATCATATAATGTGCTAGCTTGGAAGGGACTTTTAAAGGTCATCTAATCCGAAGCCCCTGCAGTAATCAGGGACATCTTCACTAGAGCAGGTTGCTCAGAGCTTCATCAGGCCTGACCTTGAACATCTTCAGGAATGGGACCTCTACTGTATCTCTGGGAAACCTGTTCTAGTGATCTACCACCCTCATAGTGAAGAATTTTTTCCTAATATCCAACCTAAATCTCCCCTTTTCTAGTTTAAAGACATTACACCTCATCCTACTGCTCCATGCCCTTGTCAACAGTTCTTCCCCAGCTTTCTTACAGACACCTTTCAGGTATTCGGAGGCCACTATAAGGTCCTCCTGGAGCTTTCTCTTCTCCAGGTTGAACAACCCCAACTCTCTCAGGCTATCTTTACAGGAGAGGTGCTCCTTTAATGATTTTTGTGGCTCTCCTCTGGACACATTCCAAAAAGTACATGTCCTTCTTGTGTTGACAGCTCTAAAGCTGGACTCAGTATTCCAGGAGGTCTCACCAGAGCAGAGTAGAGGGGCAAAATAACCCTCTTGATCTGCTGGCCACACTTCTTTTGATGCAGCCCAGGATGTGGTTGGCCGCCTGGGCTGCAGATGCACATTCATGGGATTTTATTGTGAACCACAACACAGCTCCATAAAAGTTGCAGTCTTCTGTCTTTTTTTTCAGCAACTTGTTCTTTTTTTCCACTTTACTACTGCAAATTCAAACTGTCTCGCTTTCCAATTTAAGATGCCTCCAAATGGTTTTTAGCCTCTAGAGGAAGCTCAAACAGCAGCTGTATATTGGTCTTTCCTCCGTTGGTGCCTATCACTGCCCTTTCCTCACACTGCTACTCCTGTGCTCTCCAGGCCAACGTTTTTATTTGTACTTAGAGCAGGTAGTTACCAGAAGAGTTTCTCTAGGGGAACCTCATCTACAGTAGCTCAACTACTTTGCTAAAAGATCTTTTCTCAGGTACCCTTTCATGATACTTTGAAGAAAAATGTGTTTTTGAAAATGCATTTTCCATCATTTTTTCCATTTCATTCACCTCCTATTTTAGAGAAAATAGTCATTAAGAGGACAGAGGTACATATATGATAATTTTTCCCAGAAAACATTTAGCACTATATTGTGCCTTTTGAAGTATTTACCTTGAAAATCGTTGCAATGCACAAACAGAACTTGTTCTGAATATGTTACAAAAATAGTTTCTTTTCTTTCTGTGGACAATTGAAATGGAAATCCTCTTATTGACTGGTCAGGCATTTATACAATTTGCTAACGATTTTCTTAAGGGACACATCGGTGGTATTGATTTACAGAGGAGGAGAGGAAAATGTTCATTACTCTGTTTAAATGTGAGTGCCAAAAAGATGACTGTTAAAGGTACTGAAGGTTGGCTAAACACAGCCTCTTCATGACAGAGTTTCTTGTGTGTTACTTCTCCCAGAAAGCCAAACTAAATGCTATATGCCCAATTTCCCATGTGTTTTCATTCACCATGACAACTAGCTAAATGTGACCTTGACTTGTAAAACCACGTGTTGCCATCTGCAGTAAAAAAGAGCTTAAGATGAAAAACTCCTTAGCATTTTTTTCTCCCAAAGGAAAGGTAGGGGTCTTATGTGATTTCCTCCACCTTTGGACAATGTGGCAGGAAAATTCTTTTTAATTAAAAATAAGACAGAAAGAAAAGTTTGTGTTTAAGGCATGAAAAGTCAAAGTCAATGCAAAGCATATTTTACTGGGGTAGTTATTAGGATTGTTCCCTTTCCATTGATACTATTTTTCCATGGAAAATAGATTTTAACATATTTTTTGTGCCTGAAGTATTTGCTTATTATAAAATTCTCTCCACCCGTCTTTTTTTAAGGTTCCCAAGTACTGAGTTAGAACCCTTTTCCAAATCAAGTTTAGTGGAACTGCGGTTCAAGTCTCTTGTGTCCCATATGAACCAGGTTTGCAGCCAGTTGTCACCTCCTGTGAGCAATCATAGGGACCCTCAAGATTCAAATTGCCTGGGAAAAGGGGAAAAAGGAAAAAAAAACCCTTTGTGTTTGGACTGTAGGTAACTCCAAAATAGTTTTTGTGGGGTTTTTTTAAGCATGAAGTTTGAAAGAAAATGGAAGTCAATGAAGGGGGATTTTAAGAATGTTTTTTGCCAGAGAGCCTACCAGTTAAGCCTTTCTTCAAGAACTGGGAAGCTGGAATCAATTTTCTGATCCTCAGAGGATTTTAACATACATGTCCTATTTTCTAGAGCAATGTCCAGGCATCAAACATTCAAGATGGGATGTTCTTCAGCTAAATTTTTTATACCTTGCTAAAACAATTATTTCTCAAAGTATTCTGAGGTAAACACTCTTTAGCTGTCCTTATGAAATTATTGCATCTCGTATAATACCAAAACTGTACGTTTATGGTACAAGGTGAAAGTGACTCAGGCTAGCGTTGTTTCAGAAAAGGTCTCTGTTATGCTGTTACCCAATCTAGCCAATTTTTAAGCCTTTTAGAATCCTAGTTTGAGCACTCTCTGTTGAAACTTTGTAAGCTTTTGGCAACTCTGTTTCCAAAGATTATTTTTACATTGGAGTTGGATGTGTAATTGAAATAGACTGTTTTGGTCTGTTCAGGCTATCAAATCTGTTTAACCATGTCCTTAAGGATTTCCTGCCAAGTCCTGGCAACATGGAAAAAGAAGGTGTTGTATTTGAATGAAAAAGAAACAGGGCTTGTACAGCTGAGCAATGGTGGGAAAACTAGAAAAAGATGGCAATAGGAATTTAAGAGGGAAAGAGACTGATTGGAAAATAACACTGCAAGATGAATTGGGATAGGAAAGGGTTTTGGACCTAAGGTAACTGGGCCTGACTGGAACACAGGGTAGATAAGATGGTGGGAAGTAAACAGAGGTCTGTACATGATCCACCACACCTTGCTCTAGAGTATGAGATCACAGTGCACCTGAGTCTCAGTTGCCTGCAGGCAGGACACAGCTCTTACACCCCATAGCACAACTGCCCATGCTGGATATGCTCCAGTTTATGTGGATCCCATAGCAGCAAGCAGTTTTCCATATCCACAAGTATCAGAAGTTATTGCGATGGCACTAGGCCTTCCAGCTCTGGGGATGTCCAGCACAGGTTTTGATATAAGAACAGAAGAGAAGCCTTCTATTTTCAGCCAAGAGTTTTGTGAGTAAAGTCCCAGGGTATTTTCTTTTGTTAAGTACCAGCTTGCAAGAATATCATATTGCAAAGCTAAGCAAGAAAAGACCAAAAAAAAAAAGCCAGAAGATAGTTTGCAGGCAAAACTTCTTTCTCTTGTGCACCATACCCTGGCACTTTGCCTATACAACCCCACCCTCCTCCAATTCAATTGACTCATAGAGGCATTCAGGGGGATCACACTGACTTGATGCTAGCCATCCAGCCCACTGAGGTGTTCACAATTGCTCTTCAGAGGCACTTACCTCTCTTCCTTGACTATGCAGGAGTTGAATAGCGTTACCCAACTGGAAGGTAGATGCTTAAGTGTGAAGGCATCCAGATAATCTTGACTATGCTGTTGTCAGAGAGGACATTGCTTTCACCATATAGAAAAGTTGGACCTTCTCTGACAAGAAATCAAAATTATTTAACAAAGACACTGGTGTCTGTGGGACTCCTCTGTTTGCTAAAGGCAGATTGGGCAGGAATGACGAGGGGAATATGAATTTTGTTGTTAAACTTTGTGTTGCTCTGTGATTTGTGTCCTTTCAATGAAACCAACATTTTTCAGATCATCACTCATTTTTGGCATGCCTTGCTGGAGGGATGTGGACAGATTTGCAGAGAAAAAAAGTATTCACTCTTGGAGCTGAAGTAAACAAAGTCACTTCTGTTTTGAGCAGATGAAGCTTTTGATGTGAAATACTCTTAAAATATCGGGCCCTGGTTCTTTAAGTTAAGTTACATGCCCAAAATACTTTTGGCTTTTTTACCTTAAGTTCCCCCTCTATGAAATGATAGTAGCACTTGTCTCTTGCAACGTGTCCCTGTCCTCAGACACATGCTGTAAAAATAAATTCATTTTGTTCACAAAGCCCTTTGATACACTATTGTGAATAGAGCCATGAAAAAGTTCATGGGGAATTTAATAACTTTGTCTTCAGAGCAGGATATGAATTGTGTATAGTAAATAAGGCCTGCAGGCACAAATATTGCATAGCTGCTCATTACTTGAACTCTGCCCATCCTGTGCATTGAACAAGAAGAGAGGAATAGAGAAAAAAAAAAGGCTGGTTTTACTTTTAATATTTGCTTTCACTTAGATGATTTTACTTTTGATACTCCTCAGCTTCTGAAAGCTCACCTTGCCTCTCGTTGGACTTTTAAGATAAATTTAACATGCAATTAAAAGAGAGTTCTTCAAATCAGCAGGAGGTTTGCTTTGCATGTAGCTCCCAAATTGCTCCTGGCTACATCCATATTTTGATTCAGATCAGATTCAAGGCAGCTGAAAGGGGTCCATAAATATATCTGTTCTTCAGAGGAGGCCTTTTCACTGCTCTCCCATGTTGATGTCAGGGAATCTCAGCTGCTGTCAGTAAGAAAACCTGTGCTGATAAAAAAACCTCATCGTATTTTTTTAGCACTAGAAGAGGATACAGTTCCTCACAGAACTGTCTGCCCAAATTAACATAAAATAGACTTTCAAAGAACACGTTTTTATTGCCCATCATTTTTTATTTTAGTATTTAAAAGTATTTTATTCACTCCAAAGTTTAACTTAAAGGGTTTTGCTTGGAGTGTCCTCTTGTTTCTCAGTTTCAGTCACAATTACCCTGAAAACAGTACTGTTCACAGCGTATCCTCTCATATAAAATAGAACTATCATTCCTCAAAAACATAGCAAAGAAACAAAACAAATATGCAGAATGAATCCTTCAAAAATGTAACTATAGCAAGGTAGATGCTATTTCATGTCATTCTTTTATATGTTCTATTTAGATAGAAATTTTTGCATTCTCCATATGGCTTGAGTATAGTTGCTTTCACTGATCTTGTTTATTTTCCTTTTTTTTTTTTTTTTAATTTAAAGTAGGAGTCAAATATGTACTTCTCTTTGGTCCCTGAAAAATGGAGGGGGAAGGCCTCTGCAGAAATAACTAGCTGGTGCGGTGAGGGGAATTGCCTGCCTGTGGCAAGGGTAGCCGGCATAACTGGGGGCTGCAGAACCATTACAAAGTCAGTCGGGTTTTACCTGTTCTAATCTGAAACGATAGCCTCCAGGACAAGTTCTTATCCGTGGTATTCAAGTCAACCATTGCAGCCTGGTGTTCTTGAAACAGCTGCATCATGTCACGCACCATCACACACACACCTCTCTACTGAAGGCGGGGGAATTTCTGTTAAAACTAAACCCCTGCTTATTATATAGCAAGCCTACTAAAGCCAAAGAATATCTTCCTCTTGAAATCCCTTTTTCCCAGTTAGCCATTTCAGACATCTTCAGAAATAACCATCTGTAGTACAGATGCTACAAGTTAAAGATCAAGTGGTAGACTTAATGCTGAATTTCACTTTTATGTTTAGACTTGTATGACCAGGACTCGTTCTCTAGCAGATTTATATGATTCTATTTTCCTCTTAAAAATATACGAGAGAAATGCTCACAGACCCTTAAATGTAGCAGTATGAGTACACCACTGTAATTAATGCCCTGCTCTACTCCCTCTTTTTTTCTTTTTTTTTTTTTTCTTACTTTCAGTGTACAAGTCCTGTGGAGTTTGCAGATTGATTCAATTGCAAAGTTAGATTCCCACTGTGATGGCAGTTTTCAAACCACTGGGCCTTTCTGCCTGTCCTGCCAGCCAAGGAACAATGGGTGCTAATTAAAACCCTGCTTAAAAGGTTCCCCTTTACTTCAGTATTTGAGGCTTTCAGGGGGCAGACAGGGGAAGGATGCCTTGTTCTGTTTATGCATATGCAAGCACTTAGTGAGCTGGGTGGCTGACTGTGGGTCGAAAAAACACTACAAAAGCCTGGTGCTTATAGGAAAAGGCTGGATTTCAACCTGATGAGGTTAGTTAACAGACCAGACTGAAGAGGGCCCAGCTGTATTTTCTTTCCAAAATTTGAGGCACATTTCAAAATAGGACTTGATTTTTTATCATTTGCTTCTGCTGAAATGTTCAGGTCTCTGTCTCCTTGTATTTTCATTTGGTTTTACTAATAAGATTAGAATTTTAAACAAACACTTTTGTCAATCAACTGGGTTGCCTATGCCAAAATGTGTGTATGGAATAAAACTACTTTTCTACTTCAAGGGTTTGTTTCTTAAGTCACTCTTCTCTTTAACAGAAAAGATCACATCATACGTTTCATTTGCCCAGTGGTATGATTGAATTCTATGAAGTCTGCAGACTTCTGCTTTTCTTGAGGAAGAAAAATGAGAAATGAACTACATCTTAGTGCCTTATTTGTAAATGCATATAAAATTGCTCAGTACCAAAATATGGCAGATAAAGAATCAGCTTCATTATGTCAAGCAAATTCAATATACTTTGGTTTTCAGCAAGAGCAGAGAACAGAAAACACAGCATTGCAAATAAACTCATCAATAAGCTGCACAGGTTTTTGTTTGATGTCATTTGTAACTGACAACTTGATCAATCTTACATTGAATAGTCCCTTAGAAATACGAGAGTAATAGGAGCAGAATCTGTCTCATGTCTTTTGTTGAATAGCTGTTCGCTTGGTGGCATTCATAAACCTGTCCTAGCCTTCTTCAGCTGTTTCTCATGTATAAAACTATCTCACCCATTGAGATAGCAGAAAATATTTCATGGGACAAATTGCATGTCATTGATAGTGAATGGTCAAAATGAACAATTCACAGATAACCTCATAGTTTGACAGGTATTATTCTAAACATTTTTTTTCAATCTCTATGAAGAATGAGTACTTGTGCAGAAATCAGGAGCGCCTTGCAAATAACTCACCCACCAAAAAAGACATGATTTATCTCCTTTTCCTGTCCACAAACTGTCTTAAGAGGTTAGCTTTACAGCTATTTTAATTAAAGGAACTGGTAAGATTTTTCTTATTTTTAACTTTACAGCCATATGCTGTAATAATTAATAATGCTTAATAGAGCTACTTTCATGCTGAAGCCTGCTTGAAAGGCTAAAGATGTCTAGGATCAGGGCATATGGCCTTTGTTGCGAGCCACATGCACTGAGGAATAAAGGCAGCTAAGCCCAACCTCCTACTCTTACTCTGTCACTCAGTGGCTGTTCACACTGTGAATCCTGCTGTGGGGAGAAGACAACTGCTTTTTTTCTCCTCCTTTCTTTTTTTTTCCCCTTTTTTTTTTTTTTTGAGAATTGGTTTAGTTCTTCATACAAATGAGGAGAGGAGAAAGTACGTTTGAGAGAAACCTGCCTCTGCCCCTGCATTTTCCTTCCCTCATTTACCCATCTGGGCAGGCAGAAAGGGAAAGTTCCTAGAGCAAAGGGGATGGCCGGATCTAATGTTTCCCCCCAGCCACCTTTCCCATGGGCACAGTGAAATGCCCATGAATGCAAGACTGAGCTCCTTCTGACAAAACAGCAGTCCTAAACCCAGACACACACACATCGGTTCATGAGCCAGCAGGAGCTTTGCTGGTACAACACTCTACAAGGCTCTGCAGTGCTAAAGGGGTATGGCTGTCCTGCAGCCTCCTAGGTCTAGTCCCAGACCCACACATGACATTCTGCCTTGCCAGGACCAAGAGGCAGGAACTGCCTGAGGAGTTTCTCTGTATAACAAACACAACAGGTGTTAAGGACCAGTTCTGCAGAAGGCTCTGAAGACCTCTTGAACAGGCGCTTCAGAATGTGAAGATCGTTATGAGAACACCTCAGCCAGGCTGGTACTTCCTATTCACTGGAGCTTTTTCAGGAAGCCTGGATTGCTTGACAATAGGAACTGAAATAATCAGATCCTAAAGGCAGTTGCCAGGCCTCTATTAGCAGCAAGTGAACAGCATTTTGCCGGGTTGCAGGAGAAAGTGGTGATTTCTCAGTTGCTGTGGCTACAGGCAAGAATCCAAAAAAAGATTAACAAAACCCTGTCAGCAGATAATCCCTGGAAAGGTACTCTAACAGAATACTTCTTCTTCTTCTGTGAGCATTCCCCAGTCTTACCTAGGTTCCAGCTTTATAGCTAAACCTCGAGAAGGTGCTAATTTCAGCTTGACAGCTGGACAGTGTCATATAAACTTGCGGTAAAGGAGATGTACATGTCAGCACCAGGTGCCTTCTGATCTCCTTGTCTCACCTGCTCATCCTCACATCTGCTGCTGCCGTTGCCACCTCAGGAAAAGGCAACGCCAGCTCAGAGCTTCATTTCTCATCAGATAAATAGATCTGAATGGTCTAATTCGCCTCAGCCCATCTATCTCCATTTTCCTAAAGGATTATACCATCTGTTCCCCAGCTTGATGGTAGCTAGCCAGGAGCAGATAAGAAGATTTTCTCTGGAACATGCTACTGATTGATCCTGGGAAACTAAGTCAGGGATTCCTGGGAGGCTTCGACAGAACTATGCTCCACTGCAGTAAACTGGACACTGCGTCTCATCTGTCTGGAGATCTTCAAAAGGATACTGTGTGAGACGGTAGTAGATATTCACCATTTTTTACAGCTATTTCACACACAACAGCTAGGCTGTCTTATCTGGCGGGTCCCAGTCACCAGTGGTATGACTTTATGTGCTCTAAAGCTGAACTATCTCTGTGACATAAACTCCTTCACTGCTCTCTCAGATGTATGGACAGTTCTGGCATAACCTTGAGCAGTCAGCTTCCTGAACAAACAGTTGGAGTAAGGAGGGGTGGAGAGGGAGAATATTTCTGATTTTAGGGACATTGTGTACATAAAGGAATTTCACCATCTGTGAGCGGGTGGCTAAGCTGATGACCCAGGAAGTTGCTTCCAGGCAGCTGTAGCACATAAAATTGTTTGGTGAAGGAAAATGAACCGTTGACCTTGGGTAAATCCAGCCTGATCTAAAGAGGATGCTTGCATTTTGCTGTGTGACTGGCAGTATATTTTATTAAGATGTTGCACGTGGGCTTTAAAATATTGAATACTCACCTTTTCTATGACATTCTCCAACAAATGATAGTGTGTCTCTGATAAGTAAATCTCTGTTTGCTTAAGGACAGTAGATTCAACACTGGTCACCAAATTCTTCACAAACACCTCATTTATACCACTGATGAGTTTCAATCTTGAATGAAGTGCACAGTTACCACAGTCAACATAATTATATGCCAATCAATTTCTTCTTACCCCTTGCTCTATTCAGTATGACTAAACTATAATACCACCTGTGAGACTGGCAGAGGGGTCATGTCCATGTCCACTTGTGCACAGGAGAATTTGTGCTGAGCAGAACTGAGCACTTTGGGGATCCCGTGGGATCTTTCTCTCGTCCCAATTACCTCTGGCTCTGCAAATTGGAGTGACTGCTTAAACTGCTTGGAGGCAGAAGGGTCAAGAATGTACAGAGCCTTCTGGGAGTCCAGGTAGCCCTGCAATGTTTCCTAGCCCAGCTCTGACAATGCGCACGCTTTACTGTGTGCTCATGCGTAAGCCTTGCCGTAGACTCTAATGAACTAGAAGCTTGTGATTAGTGTAGAGCATGTTTTAACCTAGATCTGTCCAATACAAGCAGGTGGTTAGATAACCTACCATTTCACCCAGCCTTTGCCCTCTGATGAGTGTAGCCAGGGGCTAGATACACAGGATGTTATTTGAAGCTGGCTTTGAAATATCCTGAGTTTAATCAAGGGCAACCTCATCAGCCTTATTCCGGTAAATGTAAGCTACAAGACAGACAAGCTTCCCTTGGAGCCTCCATCCTCTCTGTTCTCAGGGAAGGATCTGAAAAAAGAATTCTTAAGGGTCTATATACCAATTGGAAAGTATTTATCATCATTTCACTCTCCATTATTGATTTTTACCTGTTGCCATGGAAGTACTCATAAATCTCAGCAACCAGTGCTTTGGTGGGTGATGGTGATGTGCTGTGAAGTGTGTTTATGTTTCTGATAGCTTTGGAAGCCTGTGCCTGAGCATTTTTAAGAACCAAAGAGCAATTTTTATTTATTCTACAGTTTGCTACAATCACATGGAAGAAAAGAGCTTTTGCACTGGAGCAAGTCATGACACCATTTCATGGCTTTAAATGCGCTTCTCGAAGTATATGTGGATGAAACTTCAGGCGAAGTGTGACAGCATGGGGGTGGATGTTGATCAAATAGGTGAATAATTGTAACAAATTTACATTTACCACATTAAATATGAGCATCCTTTCGGTGTGTTGTGAAGAAACCTTTCCAGAAACTGTGCCACCTAATTTAAATGAGATTTGAATACAGTTAAGTAGATTCTACTGGTTTTGGTAACAAAATGCAGGTGATAGTCACAAAAAAGAGATAGTGAAAATGTATGGCTTGCCGACAGTGGAGATTTCACATGCATATGCCTTATCCTGAATTTTATTGCTTCCTGTGCTGGGAAGCCTCAGAAAATATCAGGGACTGTTCTGATAATCTAAGCGCATTTATACATAATGATGAGACAAATGCCCATGCCTAAAATATCCATAGAGCTTTTCATAGTGGAAGTTTGTTGGAAACTGACACAGCCTAAGTTTTTACTAAAATATCAAAACCTGCTGTCTAAACCTGGTAGCAAGTGCTCAGGCTGGGGAAAAAAAAATAACCAAAACCAAAAAAACAAACCCAAAAATCTGCTTTCTGTTCCCTGTTAGTGCTGAGCACCTTAGCACTGCACACATAGGATATAAATAAACTGCTCTGATCAACACCTGAGAGCTTATAAATGTCTGAAATGTATGGTGACAATTTGCAGAACTTCTGCATTGCTCCCTCATGCCCACTTACAAACTATTTGGATAATCTGGAACCTGTTAGGCAATACCGTATGCCATTATTTGCTGGTCTCCTCTGGGCTTGCACAGCACGATAATAAACACTGCAAGGAATGCTTGGGTTTATATAGGGGAGCGGCAGAGACATGCAGCTCTCCTCCGCTTTTTGTGATGCAAGTGTGCCTGATAAAACGAGTCGCACTTGAACTGCCAGTAGCCACCTGGTAAAACCACGCCTGCTCTCGGCTACCAGTCTTACATCTTGGCAGCTCGCTGTTTTCACCCAGCGTTGCAGTATCCTTCATCCCAGGAATCCAGGTGTTTTTGTATTTGCTTTATCACTCGGGGTCTGTTTGCTGCGGGAAACCAGGTCTGCGCTGGGCTCAGTTCGCCTGGACTACAACACCAGGGATTCAAGAATATTTGGCGGCCAAATTCCCCTGAAGCTGTTTGCGGCGAGCAGATGGAAATTCCACAGAGGTCTCTGGACCGCGTTCAGCACGGACCTGAATGATTGTTACTCATCAGGTGTAACTGATCATTAAGAGGCTTTTAAGTGTTTCCAAGCTGTTCTCCAATTTATCGCACAGTTTGGATTTAAAAAAAAAAAAAGAAAAAAAAAGAAAAAAAAAGAAAAAGACATTTCAAGTTCCAATTTTCCAGTTGAAGAAAAGGAACAGTAAAAACAAAAGAGAAGGTTCTGTTCACCTTCTACCCTCCTCTCTTCTTGTTTCTTTCCTGCTCTTTTCCCTTTCTGTGCTGTTGCCCATCCACACTCCCTTCACTTATCCCTCTCGTCACTAATTCCTACACCTTCTAAAATGCTTTTGAGTCCTATTTCAGTTCTGATGTTCAATAGATGTGAGTCCCATTGATTTATGCCAGGGCTGAATTTTGTCCCCATAGCATACCAAATTGCTTCTGCACACACATGGAATGCCAAATCAGTCTACAGGACTTTGTAGCTACTTTATTACTCATTTACACTTGGCATGAAATTCATACCCTTATTTATGTCACTACTGAATCTGGACTGTTATATAAATTTGATTCTGTAGGAGGCTGGCTGGTTTAGAGGACCAACAGCGGATACAACAGCTATCCCTTATAAATTATCAGATCAAATTCTAATCAAGTCATTAAACCAAACAACCCAAAACTTCTGTGCGATGCTCTTGTAAAAATGAGGTTGGTCTCCTCCCAGTTCCCAGTACATGTGTGTCAGCACCACAGTTGACTCTAATTAGCACACTTGCTAGCTATGAAAGCTTCAAGCCAGGGATTTAAGCAAGCAGGGAGACTGAACTCTTTGTCCTGGCCTCAGGTCATGGCAGGTTGACGAACAAGCAAGTCCTACTTCTGCCTCAGTTACAGCTACCCTCTATTTTATTGAACTAGCAGCCTGGCACCTTCCACAAGCGTGTTGTTTTCATAAAAAACATTTAATTCCAGTGTCATTGGATAATATAGGCGCTTTCTTTCCTTCTTAAGGAAGTTTTAGAGTTAATGGGACTTTGGTCTGAGTAGGCATTACAGGATTTTGACCCCTCTGGGATCTTTGTCCTAGATTTCAGCCTTGGCAGGTGGAGCATTCTGTAACCAGTTGACATTTTAGTGGCTAGTTTGTTAGTCAAATATCTTGGTTTATGTTTTCCTTTTTGGTTTGGATGAGTTTATATGCATTTCTGAAGTATTTGGGAAAGTTGTATGAGCTTCATGGTGCCACTGTACCTTTCTTGAGCCAAAGAAGTTGCTTTCCTCATTGAGAAATCTCACTTCAAAAGAAGTTGTGATGTTTTTTAAATTACTGTTTCAGATGGCTTTCATTTCAAAATGTCTGCATCACTCAGAAAATCTGAGTTTATCCTGGTTTGTGGTACTTCTGATTTATTTTTCCTATTTAGAGGGCGCTTTTTTCCTACATGTGTCCACTTTCTTCACACACACACACACAGACACACACACAAAAATAATGGCATGACCTCTGGTTTTGTTTCAGTTTGAGGAAAGAAAATAAGAATGTAAAAAGATTCTGGATCTCAGCCATTACAATGAAAAACATCTGCTGAAGCCTTTGCAAGCATAAATTTATCTTACCATGGGCATGTTTACTAATTAAAATTCAGATTCTTTCTTCTAAGAAGTTTCTTCGGCTTCATAATCTGAAAAAGGAAAAGTAGAAACCTGGTGCACTTTGGTGCTGCTGAAAAGCAGAGATGACCAAATTTTATTCTAGGTACCATTTATGATGGTGGTTCAGAAAGCTGGATCATCACATAATGCTGACTCCTATGCTCTCTTCCTAACTGCTAAATTATATAAAATAGTTTCCTACTGTTGTGTTTCCATCTAAGCAACCAAACAAAGTACCATGGAGGGATTCTGAAGTCCCAGATCAGAAGAGGGAGTTCTATGGCTCCAAATGTGAAAGACGGTTTGAGGCAAATCTGTAAAACTACTATTCATATTTCAACAAATCTATCATATCTGAGGAATGCAATGTTTCCAGAGTTGCAAGGACACCAAATTCCTATGGCCAAGGTTAGTTTTGGCAGTCTGGCTACGAATGCGTATTTCATAGTCTTGCTGGGATACCAATCTGTCTCAGAATCTGTGTCGGAGTCAGGACTTGCCCTTGTCTGAGTCATAACAGCAGATCTGAAGAGACAGAAACGGACAGACCTGGAAGGGTGTCAGCCCCGCTCCTGGGCTGGGCAGGGAGCCCTCAGGAGAGCCTCACTGTAGAGGTCTTCATGCTCTCTCTCACCCCAAAGAAATTTTGGTGAAGGAACAGGAAAACACTCTTGCCCACAACAAATCCCGTCTTCCACACGGCTTCCTTCAGGGTGGAAATTTTGTATAATTGGACTGATGAAACTCTCGTGCTTTATTTTCCAGGACTTCTGCAGGTTTAGCAAAGAAAGTGAACTGTGGTGAATGAATGCTCTGTACAGTTCTGTTCAAACTAAAAATACATCTTCTACAGAAAATCCCCACTTCACGCCACCACGTTGGGTTTTTTTAATCCTCCAAACCCATATCTAATCTAAAGGCATAAATCAGTTTCCAAGATACGGTAAATTCAACGGGTGTGTTATGCTGCCTCAAACAGTTAGGTAAGGAATCTGCTCGTAGACTCACTTAGCAATGTTTGATAGAAACTGTAAATGATGCCTGTTTTTATTGGAGTGGAGTAACATTTAAGCATAGGTACTGCAGATGATAAACTTGCAACATTAGCAAACTGAAAAACACATGGGACCCGTCTGTGTGCCAATTCAAATACAGCTTTATTAAATGCACCTGATTTTAAGCTACCTTTTAGTACTCCATTTAGCAGTTTAATGAGAACCAGTTATAACATAGTTGAGGGGTTTTTTTTCTGCGTTCAGAATTCAGCAAGCTACCCAGTTACTATGCATATTAATTTAGGCAGACGGCATCAGAATAATCCAGGGAAGGCCTTTACTGTAAGTAAATATAGGATATCTACGTGAACTTCTAAACCAGCACACCATTTACACAGCCTGCTGAGAAGCAGAAGCTATCAGTGTTTCCTTGAGACCTTTTAGCATAAAGGCTGCATCATGAATGAAAGGACTCAAACTGTTGACTACGAGGACCACAGCACTGGGGCTAGAGAGCAGTACCTAGCAGTGTCCATTCTCAGGTTAACATCTGCAGCCATTGAAACGGCCACTTGCTCCCAAAGGCTGGGGAGCAGTCTATTATGGACATGTTACAGAGTCCTCTTTCAGCTGCTGCTTCGCTGAAGGGCCAGGTGCAAAAGATGTGCTCAAAAAGAGACTATAGAAGAGGCTAATGGTCACATCGATTACAAACTGATAATTGCTCGCTCACTATTTCCTCTGTATTCAGCCACCTAGTTGTTTCAGCAATTATTTTCCCGTTCTTTATTTCTGTTAATAGCGTGCCTGATAGCAGGGACTGCTTCCCTCTTTTATAGCTCTAACCCACTGTTGAAATCCTGGATGTGTAATGTATAGCATTAACTCCAGTGTGTATGATTAATGTAATCACAAGCTTTGCTCTGGAAGAAATCCACCCTGAAGTTTATGTTAGCTGTTAGATGACCTAAAAGTCTCCCCTCTTCCCCATCCCTGTGCAAAGAATTGGTTACATGTTTTTACTTTTCGTTTCTTCTTCTGATTTTGCTAAGTCTGGTGAAAGAGCTGACTGCCTGCCATTTTCCACATTCGCAGTAACCTTATAGTTCTGAGTTCTGTTTGCAGATGCACAAGGATGATGAGGGTCACAGAGCACCATACGTCTTTGTTAGCTTAGCTACTGCATCTGTGGCTGCTGATTTATATAGGTTAGAATACAGCTGTTCAGAAAGATATTCACAAAGCCTGCAAGCATCTCATTTTTTGGGGGGGTTATTTTTTTTTTTAATTGACAACTCTTTTTTTTCTTTTTCCAGCTGAGATATTATGAGGAGTGACACCCTTTGTGTCAAGTAATCAAATCATTGCTTTTTAAAGATAGGCAAATTACAACCATTCAGTTTCTTTAGTTATAATTTCTTTTCTCAAGTAAGAAATCTTGGCTTGCACAAGGATTTCAAGATCCAATGCAAGTTGCCTGTGTTTTATTTAGGTTCCAGATATGTAGATTCTGCTTAAAAAAAAAAAGTTACAGAGAATTAAATTCCATGGCAGTCTATAACAGTTAGTAAAAGAGGCTAAAAGAAACAAAACCTGCAATTTCCCTTTCTCTGAGAAGAAGAAAGTGAAGAGGCCAATTATGGAAGCTGAGATCAATATAGCATTAAAAATCAGTTTGGATGAAATGCCAGACGATGACAGATTATCATATGAATTAGATCTTTGCTAGAAGGAACAATTATCACAGCACCTGTTAGAAGCTTTCTGTTGTTATTTCCACATAGCAAATCTCCTCTTATCAATGAACAAAACCCTCAATAATATTGACTAAAAAAAAAAATGCTGGCAGATTCCCTACGGTGGTAAAGAAGTCGGGGAGCAGTGTAACAGATAAAGTGCCCACTAGAATGTGGCCAGTTGCAGGTGGGGAGCTGGAGATGAAAGTGATCAAATTATTTTAAATAGATTTCTCTAGAATATGTGACTCCTCACAGTTATCCACAAAGTTGGTGATATTATAAGCCTGGAGCAGTTTTTTTGTTAGCTGCAAGAAGGCTTTGAGCAGCAGTAGCTACAGACTACCACACAAAGTTTTGAGATAAGGATTAGATTCAGCCAGTGAGTTAAGATACTATGCAAATCCCCAGCAGCAACTAGAATCAAAATTATTCCCTCCCATACGGATTAAGAAGAAATAAATGCAGAGGTCTCCGGGGTTATTGCTTGTGCTGTTGGAAGTGAGAATGTTGAAACTCAGGAATACATAGAATCTATGCTCTGGCCTCCCTCACTGCCAGTATATGCTAACTATGCTCAGAAACACAAGGCTAGCAAATCTAGGGTGAGCTAACGGCCTAAACCTGTGTTTCAATGACATTCCAGACACAAACAAAATTTGTTCCATGAATCATTTGTCATTTTTTATGAGCATTATTAAATCTACTCTGGCCATATCAGAATAAAGGATGAATTTACCCCAAACAGAGTAAAAGCCGGGTCCCTTTTCTGCCGCAGGCAGTCCCAAATACCTTCTGGCTCTGCAGGCAGGCACATCCCTGCCTCCCTGGGATGGTCTGCTCACTGTTGGCTGATGGGGCGCTACTTGCCCCTTCCATTTTGAAGAGCTGCTTTCAGATGGCAGCTCACAAGCCTGAGAGAAACCAGCAGTCTTTCCTTATCCTTTCAACACAGTCTTTTACAGAAATCCCAATATGCACGCTTCCCTGTGAGAAGGAGAGTACATACAGAAAAACAGATGTAAATTTTCTCGTGGTTATTGCATCCAAATACAGGACAGGGAGCACAATCCTTACCTTGGAGCTGCCGTGCCGGCGGAGCAGGGCTGCAGGAGGGAGCCTGTGCCGAGGAGCTGGGCTGCACGGCAATGCCACGGCCCGGCGCTGCATTGTGTCAGTGCCCTAATTGGGAATGCCAGGTCGCATCCATCCAGCAAAGCGTGCTGAAAGCACAGTCGCCTGCCTGGGCTCAGGACTGTCCTACCCCGTTCCTGGCTAAGAAATGAACTGTAATCACAGCCAGACGGTGTAGGGGATTACTTGCGGTGAGTACTGTATATGACAATACGTGGGAAGGGTTTTAAGCCCCTTGTCACAGTTACTATGAGTGCATAGGATTGTTCTGTGTTCTCCTCTCTCTTTCCTGAACTTTTAACCTCATCCTACCTCTAGCCATGCTCAAAATGACAGCCACCGTAAAGGGGGGGGTGGGGGAATGCTTTCCATTCCTTTCTCTGTCTAAATATGCAAATATACAAATACGCTTAAGCTGGCCATAGGCTTTGGTGCTGCTTTCTCTCCCATTGGTTTACTCCATCCTCCCAGCCAACATGGTGGTCCCCATGAGTAAAAGGGAGATGATTTTGAGGTAAGGAACTTAATTGTAGGACAGATGTCAAAAGAAAGCAAGAAAGCACTTAGTTTTAATGGACGATGGTTTTACCAATGCTCTCAACTTTGAGCTAACATATGGGGTATTATGAGCTAAGTCATCCAATTGTATGTACTCACATTTCCAAAAAAGAAAACATTTTAAGGAGTATAGCCTCTTAATGCTACTGTAGAAGGCTATTCACTTTCCAATTCACTTCTTGCTGATTTGTGGATATTAAAACTGAAAAGCCAAAAATAGTTCTTAACTTTGCCAGCTAGATCTACATCAATGCACATCTGTCAGTGCTACCCACTTAACCTGTGGTTCCTCTGCATAACTCGACAGAGGGTCAGATCCATTCTGACAGCTCCACAATGTGAATAAGATGTGGTGACAGGCAGTGCTGAAGAGACAAAGATGTCGACAGGATCACCAAATATCCAATGGCCTTAGAAACCAGAACTTAAAGCTGCAGAAAGACGGTAAGTTTGTCTAATTTAGGAAAGGCAGTCTCGCATGAAATGGGTCCTTTAGACAGAATCAGAGCATACCTAGAGATACTGGGGTCCCAAATCACCTCATAGCTTTCAAGGAAGATAACAAAAAGAATAACCATTCTTGCTATGTTTTGCAAGAGCAGGGATAACTATGGGTTAAAGTAGGGTTTGAAATCTGTAAATATATGCCTTGTAGTCTGGTATCTACAATTGTGCCATCTGCACTTGTGCAGTTAAATATACAATTAGGATTTTAGACAAAACAGGCTTAGATATTCTCCTTTACCACTGGATTGCTGGGTTAATCACTTAACTGTGCACCAGCTTCCCAAATCTTGTTCTACAATGATGGGGGTCAATTTGAATATCCAGAAACAAAAATGGGAGATAATGATGAGTTCATCACGTGCCATTCGAGGTCTATGATTCTGCTAGCTGCCTGGAATAGCGGCAGCCAGCAGAAAAGCAATGAGAAAGGCTTGGCATGTTGAGGAAACTTAGAAGGGAAGGTTGGCATAGTTGCTCTCAGGTGCACACTTAAAAATCTATGATATTTTGCCTAGATACTGTTTTTACTCCATGGAGCCACTGTGAAATACCTCTAGAGGGAACACTGAAAAAAAATAAATGTTGTTACTTCCTGTGCACTCAGACAGTAGCCTTAGGTAGAAGCTCCTTGTAGAAACTGAGAACTTGTTTTGGTTAATGTTATGATGTTATGGAGCATAAGGTATGAAAAATCCAGCAGGGACGTGATTCCTTCATGGTTGTGACATCTGGTGGAGGCAGACCTGAATGCATGGAGTTAGGTGCAGAATTTCTCACCTCTACCAAGGTGGAAGGTCCTACCACCCCTTTGCAAATCTCCCTCCTTCCTCACTCTCCATCATGTTCTCCCACTGCTTCATTTTGGCACCATCCTTTATCAATCCGCTCAACTCCCCAAGCTGCCAGGAAAGGCAACAAAAGCAATTCTCTTCTGATTTTGGTGAGTTATATCTCTCACATAATGGACTCTGCCACAAGGCAAGTGTGGAAGGAAGGCAAGACATGAAGAAGGAAAGAGGTAGACGGACAGGTAGCAGAAGGAGCAGAACTATCAGGAGGTGATGCCAGTTTAGCACATGAAATCACAGAGGGAACCTGTGCTGGAGGCAGAGAAGTACCATCACACAACGCCCAGCTTCACTGACCTGAAAAAAGAGCCTCTTAAAAACTACCACTGTGTTGGGAATACTTCTACTTTAATAATAGCATCTCTTTTTTCAGGAGGATGAGTAATTTGGTTCTGGGACAAAGAAAGAGGAAATTTTGGTTTGTCTTGCAGACAGGATGTGGGTGTTTATTCCAATGAGGAATATTTCTGTTTTTAAGAGTTGTATGATATGCTTCTTTTTGCTATGCTATGGTCTAAGGCAGCCCATTCCTAACTTTCTGAAGCGACCACATTCTCCTTTTTACCTTCTCACTTAACGATGGTCCATGGAAGAGGCTACAAAGGGAAAACTTAAGAACTGCATTCAGAAAAGTGTAAGTGTCCAGCTGATGCTTCACAAGTGTGATGCAGATGTTTCAAATCATTTATGTTCCACTAATGTGTATTGGATAAGCAGCAACTGCAGTGGGAATTCCCAGATAGAGGGATTATACAAACATCCTTGTGGCCTAGTGACCAAAACTTAAAAATACATATTGATGTTTTGCTTATGTTCTTACACCATCAGTTATGCATAAAGTAATTGTGTGGCGGTTCTTGCCAGGCCCTGAATTTTAGCTATCAGCAAGACCTACATGCAGAGGTAAAATACTGTGTGATTGTAAGTGTTAAATTTGACAGTTTCAGGCAAATCAGACTAAAGATTCTTCTCCACAGATGTAGTGGTTGGAAAATCTGACTAGCTTCCACTGCAAGCTCCACAGAAAACTTGATGGTTCTACAGAGGTATTGAGAGAGCAGTCGATTAGGGCAAAACCACTCTCAGGTCCTGCCATTCATTTACTCTTCACATTGCAATAAGAGGTATGTACATGTATTAGAGCTAGAATTAATCTCAGGTCCTAATAGCAGGGGAGTACAGCTGGCAGGACCCAATGTCCTGGTGTCTTGCTGCTGCGCTAAGCACAAGCCCCCCTCTCACCAGCAACATTAAACTTGTTTGGTATTCTGCAGCTGAGCCTCCAGCTGTAGTGCAGATGTCACCTCGATGATCCTGTTTAAAGTCCCACTCTCACTGCCCTAGCAGTTTTTCCTCAGGATAGTTTGCACTGCGGTGGTATCCTACGTAAGAAGTTGTCCTTAGCATTTGACTGGATGCCTTTGAGAGGGCATACCATTGAGAAACCTGGAGTCTCTCTAATGTCTCAGCTCTAAAGCTGGATGAAGAGCAGGTGCAGAGGCAGCTGTGTGAAGTCCTCTGCTCCTCTCTGCAGAGGGAAACAGAAGGTGTTCCTTGTGTCTTTTCCTGTTCCCCTGAATTTGCCTATCTGGTTTAACCAAGGAAAATAACCCAGAGGCAGAAGAAAAGAGGAAACTAAGTGTCTGTTACTGGGACATCATTAGCTAGTTGTTTTAATGAAGAAAAGAACAAAATACATTTATTGAAATGTATAGTAGTAAAAGATAATTATGGGACTCTCATGTAGGTTGTATCATCAATATGTGGAAAAACAACATGATTGAGACACAGCCCTTTGGGGTCAGAGCCAAAAGAAGCTTCTACAACAGTGTTCCAGTGTGGTTTCGGGTGTTATGGTGGGATTTGGTCCTAGCTACGCTTTCCATATTATTCAACAGCCTCACTCCAATCAGCTGCTTGCCCCCACACCCTCCCCAGCTCAGGGCAGGGATTGCCCACTCCTCACTTTACTCATGGACCTTTAAAGAAGACACTGCTTTTTGGAGTCTCCAGGGTCATGAATTTTGTGCATTAGGGTAAGAGTAACTGAGTCCCTGGTAGAATCTGAGAAAACTATATATTGCAGGTTGGGTACTTGCCAAGGCAGAAAAATTCAGCTACAAGAAAGGGTTAAACTGCAGATCATCACAGACATCTATAGCTCCAGGCTCCATTTGAAAGCGTGCAGGGCTCCAGTGTGCTGTTCAAGCATGTGTCCATCAGACAAACTACCAGAGGAGGGGAAGCCAGCATTTGCAAAAAATATGACTGCCTGATTTTGCTGGGACGTAGGATTCATATGCCCCTCTGTGAGTTTTAAATTAGTTGGAATGTCCAACTGCTTCCTTTCTTGAGAAGTGTTTTCTGACAAGAGTGTTGCTGACCTATCCATCTGCAGCTAGGAAAATTTTGACTGGATGCTGTTATGATGTATAGAATAGCTAATGATTCTTCCGCATGCAGTGATCTTTTCATGAGCAGTTAAAACCTGGGAAGAATAAAATAGGAATTTAAATCACTTTGAAATTAAATCAGAATGAATGTACCAACTAATCTGTATGAATGTTCTGCATAAAATGGATGACCAGTTGGTCTAAGCATAATTCATTAGCTGTATGACAGCAAAACCTACTATAGCTCGAGTACTTAAGATTTAAAGGGTCCAATATTTCCCAGACATTTTTTTCCCGGAGACTAGGTTCTTACTAATTAAGGAAGTCCAGCTTTATAGGCGGAGCAATACTAAAAAAGTACCAATAAAGTTTTTAAAGCTCTCTAAAATATTTTAAAACCTTATTTCATGTGGCATATACAGAGTTATGATGGTTTGTAAGGTATAAAGTTTTTTATTAGCACTCCATTGGGAAGACGGCCTAACTTCATCATTGCTTTGCAACTCACTTAATGCACATCACCACGGCATTTGACGAGTATACTTATCACACAATGAAGTCAGTAAAATATTTGACTCAGCAGCCAGTTACACAGTTACATAAGGAGAGTTAACTGCAAACTAATTTAGGGAATTAGTGGTCAGTTACAAAACGCAGCATAAACACACTAACTTTTCTCCAGTTTATGTTCTATTATTCCCAAAAGCTTCTAGATCTTATAGTACTTTCCCCAAAGAAAGTGTAGCACAAAAATTTTAAATCAAGTGACTTGTGCTTTAACATCTTTTTATGAAACAAACAGTAAAACGGATACAGGAGGCATAATGCTCATTTTCTCCCTTCACCTCCGTCCTTCCTTCCCCAACATTTGGAGAGTTTCACTTCAAGTAGGTTAAGCAGGACTGGAAGGGTCCCCTTGCCTGCTCCTTTTTCGTGCCTGACATCATCTGACAAACCCAGAGGCTGTAAAAGCTCAGTTGGTCTGTCCCCAAGTGCACAGTGATGGTGACACCACACACAGCACAGGCTTTTCCCAGGGGATCGTTGCTTTTGATTTCCTTCTTACACAGGAGACTAAAGGCAGAAGGAAAAATGGGGCAACTTTCAGAGCATCCCAGATGGCATCTATATGTGTCCAAAAGAGGCTGGTCATCCTCTGTTATTCTATATGTCATCAGCAGAGCATCAGGAGATTAATCATGTTTTCAGCTGAGAATTTCTTTTGAATTACAACAGTCTTGGTTAAAACCTCCTCCTGTTTATCATGGAAGAAACACAGATGGCTGTAGTATAGTGTTTTGTTGTCTTGTGATATAGCATACTGATCTTTTATAATGAACTTGAAATTGGATGTGTTCACCAGTGGTAAAGAGAAACAAAAAAAAAGGAATCTTAACAGGAGCTGATTAAAGCCCCAGATACACAAGTGTTTGTGAAACACGGACTTTAATTTAGATCTTCAGATGTTTAAGGAATAATGACTGTTTGCGTCCTCTAATAAGATGATAAAAATTATTTTAAAGTATTCCTACTAATATTGGTCTGTACCATTTGTATTTATAGGAGACATAACTTTCAAGGCCACATGTGGCCAAGAAGTGAAAATTTGCGTGGTTGATGTTAGAACAAACAAATGATCCCCTGGAATTGTTTTCATGGAAACATGAGAAAAGCCTGCTGGTTACATCATTTACCTGAAATCTAGAACTCCACATTAAAAATTGTTATGCTGTCCAGTTTGAAACAGGGAAATGAACCATAGACCAGAGAAATGCGATAACCATTGGGGCTATAAAACCAGTCTTGCTTTGGCTTGGATGTTTAATTATTTATACAAAATAGAATATTCCCAATAAGAGACTAAAAACTTGTCATCAGAGAATACAAATGTATTATTCCTTGACATCCTTTTGAAAATCTATCCACAACTGGCTGAAGTCGGTATATTTGAAAATTGCAGAGTTGCAAAAAAATTCCAGTGCACTGAACATGCTCCATCCTCACCCAGCTCTGATGTGTCAGCTTGTTTGACTGTGTACTGTCCCAGAGCTGCAAGAGAGGTACAGGTCTCCCCTGACATTACTTGATATTTACTAGACTGGAAAAAAAAAAAGGTTGTGTATTAGTTTAACATATTGTTTGCCATAAAACAGGAGAAGGAGGAAAAAGCAACCTAACTAATACAGAAAGCTGCAGATTTTGGAAGAAGCAGAAATAAACACAGAAAACAGGCATGTAGATGAATGAGATTTATGGGAGTCAAAGGACACTGGGAGACCTTAGAAATAGATTTTTAAAATGGAAAAGCTATGAACATTCCTTCACTGATTAGGAAATAAATAACCATCAGAGTATATTTCTTTTCTCTGTCCCTTAGCAGCTGGTCTACAAAGGGCATGATATCCTGCTTCTTTTTATTCGAGAAGCTGGGAACTTCTATATGCTATCTGCTATAGACTTCTGGGGAAGATAAAGTTTGTGTCAGTTTCTCAATTTTCCATTTTTGAAAAAATAATTGGGTAGGTGTTACCAAGATAGTCAAAACCCCATAAAATCTCAGCCCAATGGCTTGAGCCAGAATGATGATCATCTGAAAAACTTCAGGATTCTCTTGCATATCCCAAACGATAGTCTTAAACTTGTATGTGACCCATACCTTATTAAATGACACCTTAATTTGAGAACTTCGAAGTGCTTTGAACACTTGATCATTGAATCTAAATGTTCTTTTAACTTCTTTTAACTTCCTTCTTAAAAAAAACATCAAAGTACAAAACATATTTCAAAGAGACGGTCCTTTATCAGCAGTTAATAGCTCAGTTCTGCTGTGCATACGCGGACAGAATCTTCGTGGAAGTTGGTATCTAAGTTCAGAGAGTTCCTTTTCACGAGATTGCTTTAAAGAAGTATGGAATTGCTGTCTCAGAAAGTATATGGCTTAAATTAAATTGCTACAGCAGCTAGATTCAGAGACTGCAGCATGGAGACTGGTGGGATTTATGACTGGGTGGGTCCATCAAAGCCATATGGCCTGGGAAGCTTAAGAAAGCGAGGGTAGATGAGGAAGAAAGGTGGCAGCAAGGAAGAAAACTTTTGGTGACATTGTAGTGATCTAGAAGCAATGAAAAGATGGCCCTGGACTTAGATTTCCAGACTACCTGTAGTGTGTACTCTGTTTTGGGCTGGAACTGTCCAGAAATGTTCACTGAAAGGTTACTACGACTCTCCACGTGGGCTGGAAATAGCCTCTTCCCACATTGCTATTTTGATATAATGATGTTGGAAAAATGAATGGGGAATTAGTCTTAATCCACCATATTATGCCAAGCACATGGTGAAAGTGATACAACATATTAGGCCAAGATCACAATGAAAGTGAGCTTTCCCTCCTTCATGGGACCGTGAGCTGAGCAGACAAAGCACGGACCTGCTGTCGTTTCTCCCTGTGGGCTGCTGCCCAAGGTAGCTGCCTGCACTGCCAGTTCTCAGCCTTTGCCTTGGAAATTCCTGGATGGAGGAGGCAGTTTCATCTCTCCTTCAGTGTGGTAACTCCTAGATAATTCCCCTGCATGTCTTTGCTTAGTCAAGTGTATTTTGCACCATAATATGAAAGCTGTGCTTGCAATATGAGGAAAGATAGATACTCACCTCAATGGTGAGCAATGGCTCTTTGCCATTTGACATCATGGAGAGCAGTTTAAAAGGAGAATAAATTCAATTAAAAGAAAAATAAAAGTAGTGACACGTATAATAATCTAAATGTTATAATTGTTATTCAGCTCATCTTCCTTCTGTAAATTATGATTTTTTTTCTGAAAATAAATTTGCCTGTGACCTTTTATACTTACCAGAATGGGAGACTAATGCAAGTATCCACATGCTATTTTTCATATATCATATTTAATACATGTCTTCACTTTTGAAAACTTGTGCTCAATGTATAACTCTTCCCAAATCCCTCCTGGAAGCTTTCATAAAGACCGTGTCTCAATTTAAGTTCTTCTTTAATGCTTAAGTTAAAGACTACTTGGGGAAGACAGGAAACAGTTGCAGTCAGATGGATTAACCAGGATCTTAACTGTAAATCATTGTTGGAGTTGCCAAAATCTTGTACTCGACGGCAGAAAACTCTGAGGAAGCTTTTCCACAGTAGCAATGATATCAGCTGTGAATTAGTACGATGGGTAATTCCAAAGTCATGTAATTATTCAGGGATGTGTACATCTTTTTAGCTCATGTTTTTTGTTTGTTCGTTTGCTTGAAGTGATCATGGCAATGCTTTTGTTAAAATTAACTATGGACTGAGCCTTTTGCTGCCCAACAGGGTATTGCTCCACTTTTTCCCTTTGAGAAAACATACAACTCCTACCCCACTTCATGCATGGATTCCTGAGTCTGAGCACGTGTTTTCAGGCCTTATTAAGACATTGACACAAATATCCCTGGAAAGGCAAGGAAAAGCTTAAACATTTAAATGAGGCTCAGGGCTGAAAGTCCATGTCTCGTTCATTTATTTGCTGATGGTGTGGGCATGTGTGTGTGATACAAGGGAAATTCAATGAATACTGCAAGTCAGGGGCTGTGTATCAGTCTGGGTGTTCACATACAGAGAAATAGTTACATACTTTTAGTATGAGCTTACTGTTGAATCAGAGGTGAGAGACGAATATTGTCGGTGGCAAAAGATATTTACCTGTATTTAGGAAAACGTAAGTATCTATTTTCTTGAAAACCTGAAGAATTGAATTCCCTGAGTAGATCCCAGGTCATTTTTGTGCCTCCTAGATGTCCTCACATACCCTACCACAGGCCCTGATCTGCCCTCATTGTCATAAAGCTGCTCCAGGAAAACTCATCTTCACATTCTAATGGCCACCATTTTGGTTTGGGTTAGGGTTTAAAAACAAATAAATAAATAAATTCCCAAATCCTTTCTAGATGTATACAATTCAAAGCAAATTTACATTCCTGTGTATCACATTGTTCCAAGCTTCCTCTGATCTGAATGAAGTAAGCACAGAATAAAGCAGAATCCGATACTGGCTAAAGCAAGTCTCCTAAAAGGGGCCACTCAAGTTCTTCGTGACATGAGGAGATGGTGTTCCCTTGGTACTGAGTTCCAGTGCAGCATTACTTCAGCTCAGAAAACACATCTGTTGTGCCTTGCCATTTCTCATCCAGCATCACCTTCCAGCACAGTTCCAAATTATGCTAGGGAACTGGGGCCTCCCGACATAAAACTGGCCAGTTCCTTCTTAGTCTTGCTCTTATAATGAACTAATCAGGTAGAGTTCCTTAAGTTTCTCCCTGCAAGCTGTTTTCTCTGACCCTTGATATACTTTCTCAACTTCTTCTGTGTGGAAATCTCCCTTCTAGAAAGTTTACTTTCCAGACATTTACCTGAATTTTACTACAATTAGTAATAATTGTGGGCAAGCATTTTAAACAACATGGGTTTGAATACTTCACTCTCTGTGTGCTCAACCTCAGAGGTGCCAAAAGGGGTCTGGAGCTTATGCTAACACATGCAGACCTTTTGAAGGGTCTAAAACTTATTCACATACAGCATCACCAAAACACAGTTACCTCTGGTAATGACAACAGCAAAAAAGAAGTCACATAAACAGTGAAAGTCTTGGGAAGATGCCAAAGTTTTGGTGTTTTACCTACATATATATATATATATATATATTTGAGGGCAAGTAATAGTTCCTATTAAAAGATCCCATGGTACTTTTCATATTCACCGAGACAAGACCTTATTTTTTTAAGTCTGCATCTGAATGATCCAAACACAGTAATCATGGATGCGTGTAATTTTTTTCCCCTCCTCCTGCTTGATCCTAAATTTAAATCATAATGCTGAACTTGTGACATCACTCTCAATCATTTCCACATGGCTTCACTTCTAGGATCAAAAAGAAGGTGAAGCTCTCTTGTGTCAGCAGAAAGCCGGTTTGGGGGATGGCAAGATAATTCAATGGCATTTCTAGTAATGACAAAAAGACTTCAAAGAAGCCTGCAGGTAAAGTATTATTATTTTTCAGTAAATATTTGTTCTGCCTCAAATTTACCATGTAGAGGTTGAGATTTTAATTGGGCTGTGCTGGTAAGGCGATCCCTAGTCTTCAGATGCTCCAGTTCCTGTAGAAAATCTTTCCTGAATTTAAAATCCACAGGTGAATTCCAGAAAATAAACCTCAGTGAAAAAACAGGGCAAGATAGCGGCACGTTGGGTTGCTCAGCTTCATATTTCCATTTTCTCTGGTACGTTAGTTTTCTAAAGGTGGCATTTTGGCTCCGATCGAATGGAAGGGCAAAGGTTACCAAATGTGAAGCTGTGGCTGCTGGAAAAGAGAACAGCCACTACAATGGTGGGGAAAGACAGGCCACCAGTGCTAAGCACGGGGAGATGTGGGAAACTGGCAAGTAGGAAGAGGATGTAATTTTCTGAGAAACCAGGAAATGAGCTCTGTGTTCAAGCATTTCTATTTATGGTATAAGAATTGCAAATATCACAGGAGATATTTGATACTGAGATGAGGAAATATGTGTCAGGCCTTTTCGTTTTAAGCCTTTGTCTTTGCATGGGCTGCTTTTGTTCACGGAAGTGACAATGGAAAAGAAGGGATTTGAAAAAAAATAAAAGCTTCTGATGCAGCATTTCCCGTGCCCCTCTCCCAAGTGAACTCTACCATTCGTGACCCTTCTCTCCCCTTCTCCTCCCCAACTGATCCAGCATCCAGTATTCAGAATTACAGCTGCTCATCCCAGCTTGCAGCCCTGCCAGTAACTCTTGTATGCCCCACCCCCCCACCCCTTCTTTCCCAGAGGGTGAGTCCTAGTTTGGGAACTGCTGTTTCCACTGGATTTCAGTTCCTGGCATCCTATCTGTAAAATACTTTGACCAAAAGGGAGCTGTTCCCCAGGGACTGTGATGCTAATTCTGCTGTGTGGCACTGGTGTGAATTCACAGTAAATTTCCTGGCTGCTCACCAGCATTTTCCTGCTGGGCTTGTCCCTAAACTTGTAAAATGAAAAAAAACCTTCTACAATGCATTTTTTTAAGTGTAGCACCTTACTCTTCTGCCCCTGAAGTTAGCAGCACTGTTTGGTTGTCAAAAAATGTCTTTGTGCTCACTTCTATTGTGCTGCAGCCCAAAAACATTCTCCCTTTTCTGCCAATGGCCTTCATTAATTCAGATACTTCTCCATCAAGTAACATTAGTGCACAGTTTTCACTGTAGTTATGAACTGTAACTCATCTCCTCTCATCCCCACTTTTCATTGACACTGGTGGCTCGCCAGAGCCACCGACTCACTTGCTTGAATGGCTACACATCTTCTGGAAGCCATTTGTGCATCCCTTACAGTGTGGAGGCAACAGCGCTATTTGTTTCTCTATCCAAGTACAGAATTTAGAGGTTCGTTATAGTCATTTGACTTTGAAACATCTTGGCCCAGGAATACCAGGTAATTAAAACAAATTGATGATTTCATGGAATTTCTGCTCTTTTGCTCAAAGGTTTCTGAGTTAATCATCTCTCTAAGCCAACGTGTCCTTCTCCCCATGCTTGTTTATTATTTCGAGGCTTAAGCATACTCTTCTAAAACCAGGAAAACAACAGTGAGATCCTTTGGGGAGAGTATAGAAGTGAAGGGAAATGACTGGAAGTCACGATTTCAGTGGTAACCTTAGACCTATGGCACTTCCCTGGCCCACATTCACTGACCATGACGGAGGGGGGCGGACGGGACACACCAGCGTGACAGACATGCCATTCCTCACACCACCCTACATTCAAGACCCATTTAGCTTCCTTGCCAAGCACTGAAGCTAGGAGAACTTGTTAGGTGTCATCACGGCCCTTGTCATGCAGGGCACCTTGCCTGCTTCCCCTTTGCGACAGTAGGTGAATGAGGACTAGACAGGGAGTTTTCTTTTCTTTTGCCTGAAACCCGAGAGCTGCTGCTGGTCACCGGGGATAAGTCTATCATGAACAAAAACATGTCACGGTTCCAGCCCTACGCACACAAGAGATTTTCCTGACTCCTGCAGTAACGTTTGCTGTGAAAGGCGGCTGATCTCCCCACACGCAGCCCGCGACGAGTGCCATAGCTGCTGGCTCTGCCCGGCAGCGGATGCGAAGAAGCTCCGCAGAGACTGCGGAGACGATGTCCATCAGAGTTGCTGTCAGGCCAGCACTTGAGCTTTGTGTGATGTAGGTGATTGCTAAATTTGTTTCCACGACTGCTTGCAGTATAAAAAAAGACAGTGACAGAACTGCACAGAAATACGATCTGATGTAAAACCACAGTGGGTTTCTACTTTTTAGAAAGGTTTTGTAATGTGTTTGAATTGGCCACCTGGCTGCCTTTGGCTGTGATTGCTAATCCTTCAATGTCCTTAACTGGTGTCCTTGGTACTCTATATTAGCTAATATTTTTAGAAGATTTTAATTTTTATTTTTGATTATGCAATGGCTGTATCACCAGATATTTTTCATGTCAGTATGATTAAAATGCTTAATCCCCTCAGAGAAATTTGCAATGACTGAAACCACTTGTTCGAAATCAGCTTTAAGATTTAGGAGAGTAAAAAGCTAAATAAATTCAAGAGGTGGCATTTTTTTCCAAAAGTTTTTTCCACTCTCCTAAAACACAGGGACAGATTCTTTGCAGAGGCAAACTCAATGCAAGTACTATACAGATATGGTTAGGTGGGCGTGACTTCTACATTTATAAAATTGGGGTGCAGAAGGAGTGAGGTTCCAGACTGGCAAGAAAGTTTCTAAGCATATGAGGGAACCATGACAGCAAAGCAGTGCTGTGCCCTAACCTGGCACTGGGGACAATGTAGAGACCACATATACATGTTTAGGAAGAGTCAAAGCGATCCAGATCTCACTCTGTGGACAAGACCCAAGGCTTAATTCGGGATGGGAAGCACTCTCACCAGCGACTGCTGCTTTAGTAAAACGATCAGAATTAAGCTCCAATGAAATAGTCATTATGTTCATAAAGGACTTCTTTCTGTCTGTCATTGTATCAACTTTCTCCACATTTTTCAATATATTCCTGACTTTTCACCAATCGATATGTAGTAGAATTTATACATGTTCATATCTTGATCTAATAACTATTGAGCTGTATTAATTGAACATTTTAAATTTGTCTAAGTGAGATTCAGATTTAGGCCTATGTTTCTCAAAAGTATCATTGATATAACTTGGGTTTAATATGTACTCTATCATGCAATCTGTATCAAAACACTTGCCAGGGAACTTCATGGTCTAAAAAGGTCTCTGTGTTTATCAACATTCATACTATACCCCCCCCCCCCTTCTGTTCTTTTTGCTTTTTTTATATATTTGAGAGAGAGAGAGAGAGAAATTTCAGAGTCTTAAAGAGTTTTCAGGTATATGGGGGTCAGCTTTCTCCTTGGAAATGTACACGTAGTCATTTTAAAACCTAAGGGGTCTGTGAAGAGTATCTGGGCTGCTAGAATGAATTGCTAAGTTATATGTACAGGTGCTAAGTGTTACTACGTCAAAGTGTAAATGCAGGAAATGAGATCACTCAAAACTACCACAGACACTGCAATATTAAGAACTGGGTAGTGCAACCGTATTTATCTCCTGGTTTCAAATCTCCCCCTGTTAAAGCCACTCATTAGCTATTCTGTTGAGTGCTGTGAAGGAAACCAGGCTGGGGTGCAGGGATACAATGGATACAGACGGAGTTTTCAATTAAAATCCACAGTCTGTTCTGTTTCTGATAATCTCTAAATTCTTTTGAAGAAATGATCATTATAACTGTGTTTAATCTGTTTTCAAAACAGACTGTGAAATAGCCATTGTATACGCACCTTATGTTTTTATAACTTCTGCGCTTTGATATTGTAATTGATGCAAGTGGGTGCAATTAAATCTTTATTTGGAAACTTGCACCAAAGCAAGTCATTCAGAAAAAAAGCCACCAATGTGCTTTGACTCTAGATTCTCACACATATTTGCACTTACAATCAAAGCTTTTGTTCTGTTAAACTTACAAGGGCTGTTTAGCATAAGAAAGAGTTAACACAAGCTGCCTTAGGTTGTGCTAATTTCAGGAATAACACTGGAATGGGGAAAAAACTGCAGGGGACTATACCATCTCAATAAAAATGACCAATTTTTATTTTAATAAGTAACTCTCCCTGAGTGGAAAGATTCGTTGTTAAAAATTACTGTTGATACGCCAATGATTGCTCTCATTCAATGATCAAATACCTCTCTCTTGATTTTCTTTAGTGAAAGGAAGATCACAAGAAAGCAGATCATATCTCTAGCTCAAACTACTCCTAAAATAGTCAACAAACTCCACTATTTTCATTTCTTGGGCTATTACATCAGGCATGAGGCCATCAGAGATCAAGATCTGCAATTAGCATTATGGGGAAGGGGGTGAGGGGTGTTTGTTAGCATGTCTATTATTAGTGCTCTGACACAGCTAGGGACATGCTATCATGTTAGTATGCATGATTCAGGTACTGCTGTCCTAAAATTTAGCTGTGGATTCCTTCTGGTGAAATGGTGTCCTGTAGAAGGGTAAGCGTGATTCATTTCAGTGAAATGATCTGTCCACTCGGTCCCACCGCAGGGCCAGGCTGTAAAAGCACAGAGCTTAGTTCAGGCTTTCAGCTGCATCTGGAAAGACTGCAGGTCAAAATTGGGTTTTTTTCTTTTGCTGAGAGTCTAAACTAAAAAGGAAAAATATTAAATGGAATTAAAGACAGTGTGTATATATATTTACGTACATATAATGTAATTTCTTTTTCTTCTCAGAGAGCTCAGATAGACCATTTCACCACCTATGAAGGAAAGTCATGATGGCACATAGCGGGTGTAGTCAAGTTTAAAGACTCTTACAGCAGGGTAAAACACCTGTGTATTCATTTATCTGGAATAATACCACCTTGGCCTTCTTGAGACCCAAAGAATATGACTTCAAAAGGGCATTCTCCAGCAGAATAAATCTCCACCACAAGCCAAGGTTATTTATGGGGTTCCTGTGTCAGGAACAACCTCTTCATGTCTCTCAAACAAATATGGCCAGAGACATTAAACTCTGTCTAAGTCTATCCCTATGGGGAAATCAGACATGACTCCACTGGAAACTTCTTTATTGGCAATGACACTGGTTTAAATAGCACCTGGGCTAGTACCAAAAAAAAAAAAGCACTTATTTTCTGATGATTGCCTCTTGAGGTAATTCAGCATCTCAGGAACAACTGCCCATTAGTAGAGCATTTTTTGTCCCTAGTGGCAACCTTTGTTAGAAGATGGTTGTAAAGCTTCTTCAGTCTGATTAGCCAGGAGCTTGTATGAGGTCCAAAATTTGGTTTTAAGATCATCTTAAATCCATTTAAGATGAAAATGTCTGTGAAAAGAGATGTATTCTTCCTTTGCTCCCTCAGCTATGTGTTTCTGTGCCTTTTCTTGTGCCAGCACTAGTATTTTCGTAGCTTTATGGTCTGTTTAAACCTCATTGAAATTTAGCAATTAAACAAAAACCCCCAACAAGTGGTCAGCTGATGTTTATGTAAAGGAATCACAAGGAATGAGAACTGGGAGGAGCAGGGCAAGGGAAAAGGATGGATTATTGCTTATCGTGGTTGTTGCTGGATGTGAAACTGCCCTCTGAGGCTGCATCACAGGCAGCTGGAGAGCAGTTCCTAGCTGCACCGTGAAGCCAGGTGTTGGGCTGCATGTCAGACCACAGCCCTTGCTACAGTTCTTTTGCAAATTTTGATTTTTCAGTGTAAAAGTGATTCTCTGATAACATTCAGTTTGAAGAGAATGTTAGAAAGGCCTCGGGTTTATTAAAGCGTGGAATGAAAACAAATTTCAAAACTAGTTGCAAAATGACATTTCTGTCCTTTTTTTAGAACGGCATGTCCCGCCTTGGGAGGAGAATGAGCCAGCTACAAAAAGTATTCTGAATTCCATAGGAGCATCCAGAAGAATGGCTCTGCCTTTTACACTCATCTAACTAACCAGGTTCCACCTTCCCACTGATCGATACCAGAATGAAGGAAGAGGAAAAATATTTTCCCTCCCTTCAACCAAATGTGGAATTCAAATAAAAACAAAATAAACCAGCCAGGCAAATATTACAACTTCCTGCTCTAGTCCTTTTTAAAATTCAGCTTCACTGACACAAGCTTGGAAAAGATTCAGTGCCCTAAATTACCACTGAGAGTAAATAATAATTACATGCACCATAAGAGGAGGTTTTGGGTAAGTGTCAGCCTAAGGACAGCGGATGGAACTATCTGTTCGGAGTTTCCCTTTGCTGCTCTAGTAGGTTTTTCTTGGAGAAGGAGATGGAGAAGAGGCTACTCAGGCCTATGGGTGGCATCAGGAGCAGCAAATGCTTTTCCACACAGACTTCCATTTTGCCCCTTTCTCCTGTGTCCTTTCCCCCTTAGTCTGGAAAGTGCCAAGGGGCTGCCTAAGTAGAGACAGGGGATGTGAGTGCTGTGTAAAGGGCAGTGGGGTGAGACGTGTGTACCTGGAGAGAGATGTGGGAAAGCCACGAGGTTGAGGAACAAGACTTTCCTGTGCCACATGAGTTAAAGAGAAAGTCCAGAGAGATGCAGACTGTCAGGAATCTCTTACCCACAGCCTTTCAGAAATACCACAGCCAGTAGGTTCTGCAGCCCAATGTCTTTTTTCAGACTGCCTTCTCTGAAAACCGCCTCAAAATGCATCAAGCCTGTCAGCACCCCTTTTCTGCAACTATTCCTGTAAAACCATACATTACGCCTCCAAAACCTTTTTCCCTCTTTGAAGACCCTCCAACTCCTTGCTGCCCAGTTTGAATGCCCTCTAACCTCTTTTGCTTTCCTAAAATTCAACTAATGTTCTTCAAAGTGCCATGAGTTTTTCTATCCTTTCTCCTCAAATTTTTTCTGCCACTACTACAACTCTGAATTTTCCTATCCTTTCTCCATCCTTGGGACAACACAATTACATCTAGTCAATACAGCCAAACAATTAGCTGATCAGTAGGCCTCTCAGATGGCACCACTCATGCCTGCCTGAACTAGCTCTGCTTGGAAATAATTTATGTCTCTCTATCACTGAAGACTTCCATCAACATAGACACAGGACCTGCACCTGTTCTTGGGATGTTTTATACATCCAGAGGGAATGTTCTGACCTGCAAAGTAATCATGATGTCTTCCAGCAACTCTTCACCCCATGTTAACAGTTCCCTCTTGGCCTTTTTCAATATTACATTTCGGTTTTTACTCCGTCCTCACTTTTTCAGTTTTCACTACTATAAGGTTTTTTTACTGACACAAGATGTGAGCCATGGATGTTTTCAGGAGGTGAACTAGAGGTTTTGGCTGTAGAGTAAGGACGTTCTGGGCTTTTGGCATCTAGAAGGGGAATGACAAGTGGTTTGGGTCACTGGGATATTAACTTTTTTTTTCCTTAAAGTAGCTGACTACATTTGAATTGTTATCTAAAGATCATGTTTATAAACATACTCGTTTATGATGCTTGTATTTGTTTTCCAATCAGTGTTATCCTTCATTTAGGCCCAGAAACAATAACTTAGATGTAGAATAATACACGTGATTTATATATGCATAAATATTTCATTCTTCATATCAATATTATCCATAGATGCCTACATATACTTTTTTAGGTATGGATATTGGCATTTAAGTCATTCCCATGTGTAGGAGAAGGTACCAGTAGCACCCAAGAAAACTTGGCTCCAGCAAATGCATTCTCCTATGAAATGAATACCATCTTATCATACTTCTGGTAACCTGGGGTTCACTTCAGTATGTGCTTGCTTTAAATGCTGTGACTACAGCAAGATTTATGGTCAAGAGGGCCTTGAGTGAGTCTACCAGCTATTATGGCTGTATTAACCTAGCTGTTTACTTGTAGGAGCTTACATTAGGTGCCAGTTTCCTTGAAGTTAATTGTCTTAGCAGGTGCAATTCTGGAGTTAATTATATAATATAAAATGCAACTTAAGTATCTTGGCCTGTTTTCACAGTGAGGACAGAAGTGAGACTGAAAAGTCCCTGCTACCATATAAAATTATATATACATATAGCAGGTCCTGCAATGTGTCTGGTCTTTCTGTGCCCAAACATTCTCATGATTATGTCTGAGATGAGATCACAAAGGGGTTAAATGAAGTATTTTCGTAAAGTGTTATGGGATTTGCTGATGCTTTGTTGTTATAAAAATAAAAGGGCTACAGGGGCTGTTGCTTCCTTGACTTGCTAGGAAAAAATGAAGCTGTATGTTAAACTATGTGTATTCCCACGCTCTGTCCAGCACAACATCATGAACATAGTTGTTTTTTTAGGCAAGTGGTACCTTGATTATGTGCAACGTTAGAGTCATACTGAAAGAGGGAAATAGTAAGGCTGAATATTTGCTGTGAAAGTTTTACTAGTTTTGGTGGTTTTAACCTAGGAGTCGCTCAAGTCCTTCATTCTTTGTCATTGCAATTTTTTTCAGGGTGGAAGTTTTGAGTAAGGACAAAGATGGGAATAGTGTATGATGGATGGATTTAAAGATGACCGCTGGTCATCAGTTTACTAATAACTAACATTAAATGCTATGAGACATTCTGGCTTCTAAATTGTTGGCATTTTTTCAATTTTTGTTAAGTATTGGATGGTTTACCTCAATTTTTCTTTCAGTAATGAAATTGAACTCTGTCCAAAAATGTGAAGTCAGCACAAGTTCTGAGAGCACATTGCTTGTTGAGTTCTCACACTTTAAAGCCTTATAGACTCCATATATACCCTTGCCTTAGCACTTTCCCTACTGCTGAACATGGGATCACCTACCTTGTGCTGACTGGTTAAGTCTGTTCATTTTCCTGCCTTTATTTGCCTCTATTTTCCAACTGTCTGGTGTTTTGAACTCTTCCCAGACTCACTGATCACTTGTTTACTGTGCTGGAGTTGGAATTCTTGGCCAACTGGCAGCTGAGAAGGGAAGAACCACAGCTTCTCAGTGCATTAAATCGTCATATTAGGCTCTAGCTTGGAAAAACTTTCTCTGGCTTTGTTTTCTTTTTCCCTAAACATGACATGACAAATATGCAGGGTTTTCATTTGTTGCTTTTTTTTCCTTCTTCTTTTTTATTCTGGGATATTTTAAAAAAGGAAAAAAAGTTTAGCTATGACAAATCTAACTAGCTCTCCTACTGGGTAAGAAACACATCTTTTTTTCATTATTGAAGTGTCCTTGCTTGATACTGAATTGCTATGCACCCACTAATAAGGGTAACTGAGGAGAACAAGTATTTTGGGAGGGGATGTAGGTGAAGCAACACAAATTTGGAACTGATGATCACTGCAACCATTAATCTTCTTCTGGGGACAAGTGATAGTGATGACAACAATCTGACAAATTGTAAAGTCCTGTGATGAATTGAGTCAATTATGAACTTTTGTCTGTCTCACCTGCACTCTATCCTCTGTTCTACTTACCCCTCAGGGGAAGTCTGTTTAGCATTGCAGACCTGAGATAAATTGTAGTTGGGTATAGCTTCTGTACCATCTGATTCCGTTGCAAGGAAGATGGAGGAGGGCAGGAGCTTCCTTTAAAAACTGAAGAAGGCGTGACTCTGGTATGTGTAGGCAGGTAATTGTGAGTCTGGAACTGCACGCTTCATGCACTTCTAAAGTAGTCCTTTTGTGCCTAGCATATATCTCGATTCACACTGAGAGAATATATGTATATGCCTGTACACATTACCACAGAAGATATGGAAATTTTTCTGGGACATCTGAAATAGCATCAACAATTCTAGGATACAGAATCCTGCATTCGCACTGTGTGTAACTCACTGAATCTCTCAGTATTTGTGCACATTAAGCTCATTGTATTTTTACACAGAATAATTTTTCTTGGAATATTATGTTCAAATGTATGGGTTTGAACAGGCATAGCAAGGAGAAAGCTACCCCAGTGGGTACTTGCTTGCACATCTTATGAGTAATCTATTCCTTCTTCCCTGGGCCAGTTTTTAGAAGAGTTGATCTTTAATGATGCCAATCAAAGCTCTCCAAGTCTGGAGAGGTGCACTCTGAGAGCCTGATGAAGCAGTTCAGAAGACTGAAGTGAAAGAATGTCTGGCTCCTGAATCTTGCTTGGCCTTGGGCACAGACCTTCAGCATGGGGGAATGCATAGCGGTGCCAGGGCAATGCTTTTAAAAGACCACATGCCTGTGGAATTTAGGTGACTCCAGGTTAGGAAACAGCTGAGCAGAGTTTTGCACAGAATATAGTTTAGGATTTAGCACCTAAAGTTTACATGAGCCCATGTCTGACTTTGAAATGCCTATATATGGAGAAAAATAAAATTAACTGCCAACTTCAGTAGCAGCTGCTGTATACTCAATATTTTTGATTAGACCATTTTTACTTAGGTTCATGAATACAGATTTATGAGCCAACCTTTGAAAATCTTGGCTGAAGTTCTTAGAACAAATTCATCTCTTATACTACCTGTGATGAGGCCCCAAAACTACCAATGGCTAAATTCTTTAAGAAAGAAAGAACAGCTGTACCACACTAAATCACGGGTATAACAGGCTTGGCACACTCCAATAGCAGAAAATAGTAAATGCTTGGAGTAAAGAGGAAGAATAGGACAAGCACAGAATGATGACAAGCATTCAGGATCTTCTCCAGGCAGTTCAGGAATTCCCTGTACCAGAAATTCTGTATTTGTATTTCATTGCTGTGAGTAGATTTATTTATTTTTTTCCATGAACTTGCCCAGTCAGTGGAATGCATGTAAGTATTTACCTCCATTGCATCCTACAGGAAGGGCTTCCAAGTCTTCACTTTGCTCTGTGTGAAGAAGCGTATCTTTATGTGCTTCTTTGAATTTGCTACTTACCAGAACCTTTAAAGAGAAACATTTGTTGGTAATTCCTTATATACCTGTTCTTTGCCACTCAGGATCCGAGAGACCTTTTTATTATGTCTTATCTATCACCCAAGCTCAACAAGAGCCTCTGCATGTATACATTTTAGGCTAGAATTTGACTTGTGGACTGGTCTGTGGATTTACAGTCATGTTCTAGAACCTCTCCTCTTCCTATATAAACTCTTCAAAATTAATTTAATTCAGGGTAGACTTGTAATAACTCAAGGAAATAAGTAGATAATACACACACACACATACACACATACACACACGCACCCGCACACACCCAGATAATTCATATTGCCAGGGAAACAGAATGGAGTTGTTGCAGGAACCGTGAAAAATCCCCTTTAATTACTTACAAGAGCTGAAAATGGCAGAGTTGAGAATGACATGAGGTTCTTGAGCAGAAATGCACATGCATGAATATCCACATGTGTCTGCACAAACACATAAAACTGCCAAGGGCATCAGTGCTGGAGGAAAGGTAGTGAGTTTGGTCTAGACCATGCTGAGTGAAGCTCAGTGCCCTGGCTTAAAGATGCTACTGGCTACCAGAGACACTAATTGTATCACAATTACTTACAATTAATCTTGCATATTAGGATTGTCTTGAGCTACTTGAGTAAAACATTATTTGCTTTGTTGCAAGTCTGAATCTGAGTGGGGTCAGTCTGACCTTAGCAAGAGTTCACGGGTTGGAGTCAACTTGAGAACTTGTTTGAGGACACATTATTTTAAAACTATTTCAGGTACAGCTCTTCCAGTGCAGCTTTCATTTCAGACTTTAAAACCTAAACACTTTGCAGATGGCAGTCTGGATAAAGTGGCGGAAAAGCCGGTTATAAACTGTCACAGCAAACTAAATCTGGCTGCAGTCATGAGAGTAGTGGTTAAATTATCCCGCAACATCAGCAGTAGCTTTTATGTGAAAACATGATCATGTGCAATATATGAGGGCTACTGCTAACATTGGGTTTGGAGATGAAAGCTTGTATTTCAAGTTATTGAAGAGTCTTTGAAGATATGTGTGTGTGTGTGCATGTGTCTCTGTGAACAAAACATGCAATTAGAGGTCCTTTTAACAATGTAAATTTTACACTACTTCTATTTGACAGACATCAGCACAGGCATCCCTGACTTATGCAGGCATAAAAAAACCATACCTGGGCCTGTACACATCACATGAATGCTTAGTATCTTATTGATGTACGTTTAGACACAGATATAGCACACAATATTGTGTAAGCATACACAGCACCCAAAAAAAATGTACTGCACATAACTCATTCTTATTGGTTAGAAGCATCTAGAGGTTAACCCTAGAGCATCTAGAAGCACCTATAGGTTAAACTCTTTTGAGACTGCAACTCATCTCAGCAGTATCAAACAGAGCGGTCATGACCTGAGGTATTTTAGGCAGAGGGTCAGTACACAGTATGATACAGCACAATTTTGGGGGCTTTCTGATATTCCACATCTCTGATCATCACACATTTTTGATGCAGTTACTAATATAATACTGGTAGGTAAGAAGTACAGCTAAAGAGAATGCAAACAAGTTTAACGTCTCCGGGGCTTTCGGAGTACGTAGGGTTATCCGGCCTGTTTACAGACCACAGTCCACTAGAATAAAACAAAATCAAACCAAACCCTTGCCCTGAAGACATAATTGGCAATGTTAGGAATCTTACAATACCCCAGGGACAGTAGTTGCCTCTCTACTTCACCACATAGTATTGTCAAAAATAGCGTTTGGTTGTTTATTTATCTGGAATTAGCAGATTAGGGAATAGTGTTTTAGTGAATACCCAACATCTGTGAAAGCAGTTTCAGTTTAATAGGCTGAATCAGACACCAAATAATCACTTTTGGGAAGAATTTGAGCAAAAACAATCGTGACTCCAGTTTCTTCTTATTTTTCCTTTCTCCTCCAGGTCAGTTCTGATAGCAGCTAACTGAGCACAAAGCACAGCTCTTGAATCTCCCTTTTTGTTAAGTATTCTCTTTGCCACTAGTGATTCAGAAATAGCCTCCCGTAAGGTATTAAAGAACAAGTGAGCCAAATCAACGTTTCGAGGCTCTCATATGGCTTTCATATAGCTGGGTAGAAAAGCGTCTTTTCACAACTGCAAACCTTTCTTCGAGTTGGATGTTAACACTTTCAGAGTAACTTTTAATGCCAAAACGACGTTCCTCCCTTTCAGTTCAAAGAAAACACAACATCTGTCATAATGTGAAATGTAGATTTAATGCAAGTGTCAAGTCAGGCACTCAGTAATGAGGTAAAAACCCTTGAGATTTTAAGTCTCTCTTCCACACTATCCTATTACAGGGAGGGGAAAGGAAAGAACAGTTTCTTTGGAGCTTAGCAGCTTTTCTGTGTCCTTTATCTATCCTTCCCGGACATCTTCTGCAAATTAGTGTATTTTTCCTGGCAGTGTCCCTAGGAGGAAGGAAGGTGTAATAATGTTTGCTCTGTGGCCGAGGGAAGCTGAGGTACAGACTAGACACAGTCCAGACCTACCGAGGCATTGCCCGGAGCCCCCAGCCCCGGCTTGGGCACGGGATGGGGATGGAGAGAGAGGGGGTGGTGTTGAATGAGGGCCGTGCCCGGAGTGGAAGGGCATCGAACCTTAAACTCTCGGGCTGAATCCCACAAGAAAGTCGGAGGGGACGCGGCGGTGACGGAAGCGGTGGGGAAGGGGCGGGGGGGAGGGGGGTGGTAAGCAACAGGCTGGTGGCACCGTTTCCCGGTGCCGCTCCCGGCGCGGGGATCCCGGCGCGGGGCCGGGGCGCGGCGCGGCGGCCGGAGCTGTCACAGCAACGCGGCGGGCGCGGGGCGGTTGCAGCAGCCGGGCGCGGGCGCCGGAGCTGCGCCGCTTGTCACGCCGGGGAGCACGGCCGTCCCAGCGGGTCCGGGGAAGCGCGGGCTCCTGGGAAGGGGCTTGCAGATGCCTGTGGAGAAGTAGAGTTATTTGGTCCTGGGATCTCCCAGCCTCGCCGCCCGGTTTTTCTTCTGCCTCCCTACGCCGTTCCCCCAGGAAGGCTGGAGGCAGCCCCGGGGTGACCGCGGCACGGTAAGGAGTTGGGATTTCGGGATGCGGAGGTCACATGGCAGACCAAACGACTCCCACATTAGCACTTTATCAGGATCTCAAACCGCATCTTTTATCTCTTTTAGGAAAGCGTCTCTCAGAGGAGATTGCCCTCAATAGACCCGCCATAAAAAAGATTTTAGTGTTGCTCTTGTGCTTCTGTGCATCCCACTGTGAGGGGGTCCCAGTGGTCCCTTGGGAATACACGGAGTTGTGAGAAGTAACACAACTGGCCACCAGACTAGTCCACTCCCTCTACCTTCCCGCTAGTACCTCCCCCTTCTGCTCTTTTTTTCAATAGCAGCCCTTTCTCAAAATCTCAGGTTACTTTGCTAAAGAGTTCTCAGCCCTATAGTTTCTGCCCTTGTCTCTGCCTCCAGCTCCTTAAGAGCCACCCAGCCCCAGCGATTGGATTGGGCAGCCCGTCTTGACACACCACTGTGCCGAGTGCTTGAGGACGTGTTTCAACAGATGGTTGGGGTTAGTGTGTGTCATCACACTCGAGTGGGGATTAGGGGAGAGAGGCAGCCTTGCTGGAGCTGTGTGGTCTTCCCCAAGTGTGAGCTGCAAGCAAAAGAAGAACTACCTAGCTTTGGGGGAGAAGAGGGAGGAACCGTTTCCAGCAGCTCAGAGGGAAAAAATAAAACCCCACATTTTGTTCAGGTAAAGTAAAAGGCACCTCATGCCTCTCTCCTCTCTCTCTCTTTTTTATTTTTTTTTTCTTCCTTCTTTTTCCTTCACGGTTTTCAGAGGAATGCTAGCACAGCACACTTGTCAAAGCCAGTTGCTGCTGCCTTATCAATGCTGCTATTGTACGGCTGACAGATAACAGCGAGCACAGCCTGATGCTCGGCTGTCTTCATAGAGCTAACACTCTTAACTCGGCTCAGGTCACGCTTTTGAAGGTGTAGATGAGAAAATCTCTCCCGGCGCGGTGTATCTGACCACCGCGGGCGCCTCCTCTCCCCCTCTCCCGCAGGCTCCGCTCTCCTCTCCCGCACACACGTGTTGTGCGAGACCTCCGGCACAGGGGAAGCGGCAGCCGGATCGTGTTCGTGGCTGTTTCCGCGGGTATAAATCCCTCCGTGTTCCAATAGACCCGTGGAAGCTGCTTGGTCGGGCGTGGGGGAAGGAATCGCTGCGAAGTATTTCCTAGGTTTTGAGAAGGGTGGATGCTTGAGCAGCGTGCAGCCTGTCTGGGGCTCAGCTGGGAAGCAAGCCGGAGTGGTTTGAAAGTGCATTTGAGATGTCTGTAAAGTTTGAAGACTCCTTTATGGAGACCTGGCCGGGCTTCTGATGATCGGTACCGAGATGGTTTGGTTTACACATGCCTTTAAAGTTAAGAGAAAACCAGGAAAGCGGGGAAAGGCAGGGTACAATATACTGCTGCTCTTGCAGCTGCAGCAGAGCAGATGGATGTAATTCATTTGCAGATCTGTTTGTGAAAGTTTTACAAGTCATTGAAAACTAAGTAGCATCACTATAATGGATCATTAAAGTCTCGCTGTATTTATAGATTCTAAACTAGCTATCTGAAGTGTTAATTAAAAGTGAGCAAAAATGCATGTTTGGGATGGAAAAGGGGTAGAAACGTAATTAGAAAATAGTTATGGAAGTACTCTGCTATCATTCCGTTTAATTCCGCTATTACATTCATTGATGTCTGGAGCGTGGGAAGCCCAGCAAATTAACTAAGAAGTCAGAAATGTTATCACTAATTACTGTATGCTAGCTTATCAGAGAATTAAGATGTTCTCATTGTTTTACTCTAAATGATCTAGATGGCGTAACTAGAGCATGGGTTATTTTCCTCTTTTTTTATTTTTTAAATAAAAGATGTACTCTCTGTGTGTATAGTGAGAGAGACCATCTTCCTGTGCAGAGTAACAAAATGATTTGTTTCTTTCACACTATAACAGATCTTCACACTAACTCTCAAATACCTGTGGTGCTTACGAATTATTGGCCTCCTACTTGTGAAAGAAATCTAACACTGTCCTCACCATTTACAGGTGAGATATTCTATAAATAATACTGTATATGATGTGTTCTGAAATAAGATCTGCTTAGTAGGCTGAGCAAGGGGTTTTATAGCTGGTGCTTTGTGATTTTGGCATTCAACAGTGTAATGATGCCCATAAACCCATATTTCAGGTTGTACATTCATTTTTGCCTCAACTCAACTTTTTTGCTAGCTTTTTTTTTTTTATTGAGCAGGCTGTTTGGCCCCTTTACAAGTTGTCCTCAGCTTGTATTTTCAAACTCAGCCTACAGAAAGAATGAAGAGTTTCTTCCTCAGAAGAAACACACAGAATTTTGAAACAGAAAATTAGTTAAATCCCTAGTATGACTGCATGACCAGGCCAGGACATATGTGAATAAATTTGACTATTTTGATTTTTCCCTCAGTCCACTCTTTCTCATTGTAAAAAGTGACGGAAACTTTTCCAAGCTTATAAAACAAAAATAAAACCAAAGGAACCCCCCACTATGACTCTATGTTAAAGCCTTATATGGTGGATTTCTCCTTTTCACTCTTCCTGTGAAAAGCTTTGGTACACAGAGATTTAGTCTTCCAGCAAAGCTAAGGTGCAGCCCCGTAATTTGCACAGCCTGCTGCTGTCATAGCCTAACTGAAACACATCCGTCTCTGTGGGTATTGTCAGATCACAGATCGGATGATCTACAAGGAAACATTTTTTTTAGGAAAGCACATAGCTAACTATACATTCCCAGCTTTGCTAGGGGAAAAAAAAAAAGCAAAACAAAAACACAAAACAAAACCCAAAACAAGTTCTCTAACACTGCCAGAAAATCTTGCTGAGAAACTAGGAGCAGCAAATCATGTTTTTCCTTCCTTTATAATGATGGGGCTGTTTAAAAGACAATGCCCACGGGGCAGTCCAGCTTCTTGTCAAAATGTAATCTACTGTTCCAGATGGTAAACATTCAAAGACATATTTATGGTGACTTCTACATACCTTCCTTTGACATTGGCTTTTTTTTTCCCTGAGAGCACTTGTAGTGGGTACACACATGAAGTTCCCATTAGCATCCTAGCAGCTGTAAAAGTGTTCAGAACTCGCAAAGATGTTCCTCACAGTGAGATAAAAATAATCTGAGGAAAAGATCTGAAACCGGTACAACCTCAGCAGATCCACGATATGCTCAAGGTAAAAAATTCCAGAGGTACAATAAGATCCATAAACCGCTGCATGAAAGCTGTAACACATTTTTGTTGCGGCTAATTCATCTTTGCTTGATATGGAATGCTGAACATACCAGGCATGTCTGTACTATCAACTGTGCTTGTGATGTGAGGGAATCTGCACTGCACAAAAGCTGTTGGGTTTCTTTTTCCCCCAGCTAGTGAAGACTACTAGGTGGGATACTGATTGTCTTCATAAAGTTGTTATCAAAGTGTCACTCTTTTTTTTTTTTTTCTTTCACTTGCTGCTCCAAGCAGTGAGGCAGAGCTTAAGAAAATGCTTTCCAGCCAGAATGTGTTCTGCCCTGAACTGTCTTAATTATGTGTCAGTTTATTGCTTGTCAGGGGCTTCCTCTTCTTAGCACTTTATAATCTAGGTGGGTGAGCTTGTTCCATCTTAATATGCAACTCCAATTTCTGCTGGCTGGCATGTCTCCTTGGCCTTTCATTGATTTTTGTCTCCATTTCAGAGGGGGGGGGAATTAATTATGATTGGTGTAATTTAACATTGAAAAAAAAAGTTTGGTGAATTTCCAAATGGCATGTAAATACATCTTCAAAAAGTAGGCTAAATGAGAGGTCATTAAGGAAAAAAATGCATGTAGTAATCCAGAAGTATCCTAGTAATGGCAAGTACGGGTGTGAAAATTATTGTAACAGTTCTCATTCAAGTCAAGAGATGATAAAAACAATTTACTAAAAATGTTGTGATGCTGGGGATGGTGTTTCCAAATGTGGAAGCCATTAGAAAACCCACACTCAGTGGAAGCTAGACAGCTATGGAAAAAAATATTTTGAAAGATTTGCAAATTCTGTTCTGACTAGATCACTTTATTGCAGACTATTTTGACAGTTTGCAGTTTATTACCCAGCTTTGTTTAACTTACATACCGCACTCGATACTATGCCTCAGTTCACGCAGGAGTTTGAGCCTTGTGTAACGGCAGGACTCATTCTTACCCAGGCAAGGCTGGGCACTTGTCACAGATGTCATGGGAGTCGTGGGTTCCATGATTTCCTTAGCTTTAGAAAGGGCTTTGGGGGATTTGTATTTGAGTGGGAAGGCAGACTGATGCGATAACAATTGAGAAAGCTCCTTTCTGAGTGCCTTGAGAGCTGCAGTGTTCAACAGAGAAGGAGGGTCCCGTGACAACTCTGCGGTGACACAGAAAGAATCCAATTAGTGGCCACTCCTGCTGTTGATACTAGATCTCTCCTAAAAAATTTTCACCATTACCTCCCTCATTGTAATCCCATCTACGACACTGATAATGGGATCAAGAGCATGTTTTCAGAACACCTGTTTAAATTTTAACTGCTGTCCTAGGAGGTTTAAAGGATATTAAATTAGAAGGCACTGAGTAGCACAGCTCACAAGAGCTATGTGACACATACATCACCCAGCAGTTATCTTTCTCATACCAGATTTTCCTAACACCTCCACCACAGGTAGAGCTGCTGTAAGGCAGCTACAGATGGAGTAAGTACATAATCCACTGAGTCGTGGCTGTCCCCACACTGAAATTAACTGTAGACCTTGTCTCCACAGAGTTACACACATGGAAAGAAGCGGGAGAAAGGAGTGGGAAGGAGTGGGAGGTGATGCAATCTCCTTTGCTATGGCCGAGTAGTGGCAGCAAGTGAGCCTGCTTCTTCCTTTAGCAAGTCCTAAACCTGCCTTCCCAGCTGGACTGGCAACGTAACATTTGCCCTCAGCCCCCTCTTTTTTTTGTCTTTCACTTTCCTTGCTCCAGCACTGGCTCTCCTTTCCCATACGATCAGAGCACAGTAGCTCTGTTGTAGTTCTTACCAAGTAGGGCACACATTCAACACTCACATGCTCATAGAGGACCTACAGTGGAAAAACTCAAGGTCTTCACCAGTGTCACCTCAGAACGCAACATGGTAATATGTGAATTGCCAAGCCAGACACTTTTTAGCTGAATTATTTTAGCATATTTCAACTATGTTGGTAGAGTCCTTCTGAGAGCCCCTGCAAGATCTGTGCTTTAATGTTGTTTGTTCATGCTCAAAAGTTATTGTTAACTGGTGAGGATAATTCCTTTTTAATATTTGGTATCCTAAGACTTCTATTTTCTAAGGAAACAAATACTTGCTTCGTCTTCCGGTTTATGCATTGCACACAGCGGATTTGGTATCAGTGATTTCCCAGAACTTTAATTCCCACTTTCAGAATCTGCTTAAAAGGTTTGGTAAGCCCTTGTTACTGTGTGTGCTCTATTAATCCTGGAGCTCTGAGCCTTCCCAGCCTTAACCATCACTGGTGATTTGGTTACAGTGAAAGCTTTGTGTAATAGTTGACTTTTTCAACCAAGGGTTTACCATGGCTTTCTTAAAATTTTGTTTCAATTTATTTTCTATCAAAATTTAACTTACAACTGACTATAATTCTACATCTTGATTTTTTTTTCTGGAAGTCCAAACACAAATTACTCCTTTCCACCATTTTTTCATCACAGGCTAGTATAATGACACCGTTCTTACATTATGGAAGATTTCTGGATGTGATACCATGCTATGGAAACCCAGACTCTTTTGTAGATCAATGCTAGATTATTCACAGAATATTTCATAGAGTTTGTAAATGGATGCAAACCTCTGAAAGTCAATAATTTTATGTTCTAAAAAAAAAAAACCCTCTCTTCTAATGCTGTTTGAATGTAATTATGGCACTGCATGTTGCCATTCCTCTGTGATGTGACTCTAACCCATCTTAGCAAGAAGAGGAGCTGCTCCACAGCAGCTGTATTTTTGTGGTACTTCACAGGAGGTTGAGTCTATTTGGAAAGCCCACAGAGAAGATGGGGAAGCCTTTGGCACTCAAGTTCTGGAGAATAAATGTAACAGGGAGCTGAACATAGGGATTGTTTTTCTCAAAAGTATCCATAAAAACAGAATAGTGGTCTGTTCCAGTATTGTAATTGCAATATGCCAAGATGTTCATTATTCTAGCATGTGCACTGTTTTGTCTGTTTTCACTTAAAACCAGAAAAATGTGTTACCAAGCCCATAAATGTCTGCAGAAGTGCCAGTTCTCCTGACTTTTATCAGTAGTCTCATTATATTTAGCCTTCTTTGCAAAGCTTCAAGTGTTAGAGGCAAGATATAACCTAAGTTCAGATCTCTTCTTTCTGTTGTTTTTTTTTTTAACCTAATCCTCCTGGTTGCTGAGAAAGCTGGCTTGTATGCAGCTCCAGAAGCATGACAGAAACTAACGGAAATCCCAACTCTTACTATGCAAATGCATGTGAATGAAATGTACTTTGTGAACAAGGTGGGTTTGTGCCTGGCAATTATAATTTAAAAACCCCCAAAAATCCAAGGAACATTTTTTTCCCTGAGGTTTACCATAATCAGCTCTCCCCAAAATTCCTGATCATTTGTTTGATAACTCCCATTTTGTTAAAGATGTTTTAATGCGAAGGAGGGTGAGGATCTTTGACTCTGCTCAGCCAGTGGAATAACTTGCTGTCCTGGAGAAACCCATCCTTGATCCTCCTATCCTCTGCCTCCAGCTGTGTGCTCCTATCTCCTTCCTTGTGCCAGGTTTGGCTCTTCACTCACCTCCTGGCATGCAGAATGAGCTCACCAGAGCAGTGGGAAGCTGCTTTGGCTGCTTGCCTAGTGAGTTGGTTGAGCTCAGCAAGTGGGTAGAAGCTCCACATGGTGTAAGGGAAGAGGTCAGGGCTGGTTGCTTGGGGTGAGGAGGAACAACGTGGCCACCCCTTTAAGGAGCTGTGAGATCACTCAGCTACCTGATGACATCTCACCCTGTGAACTAGGGTGCTGTGTGCATCTACAGGAGTAGGTGTGATAACAGACATGCGCGACTGCCAGCAGTGCCATGAGTAGAAGACTAAATGTGCACACTGCTAACCAAAGTGTATCCATTTTTGTAGAGAGGATGGCTGTGGTGTCACTCAGAATATGGAAAGGCTCCACTTAACTATTTCTGACATTTTAAATCAATAAATAGGTTTTGAGGAAAATCTTATAAGAGGCAAGGGTAGAGAAGAGGAAAGAAACACAGGTGCCTACTGCTTTGAAAAGATGAATGAGGTTCTGAGGGTGAGATCCAGCCTGCATAGCCAAGGCACTTGAGGTGCCCCTGGGTCTTAAATACTCATACAGCAGCTACCTAAAGGCATGTTCTCTCTCTAATCAATGAAAAGAGTCCCTTTGAAGACCTTCAGGCATTGCGGTTCAGCAGGCAGGATTTCCTCTTGGATACCTTCAAAGGCACCTGCCTCTTTCACTTGCACGTATAGGGATGGAGCTTACCCCCTTGCTTTACAAGGGTTGCTAAAGAGCTTAAGCTGGAGGGACTTGATATTATCTTCAGTTTCTTAGTTGGCCCACAGATGAGCAATGCGAGGGATAAACATTGTCTGTATTTGAACAGCTGTGATGTAATTCCTGTGCACCTCTTTAAAGTGTCTCCTGTACTATCCACAGAAGAAAGCACGAAGCGGGTCTTTCATTTGAACAGCAGAAGCTGCGTTTCCTTTAAAGAGACTGGGATATTCATTTTAGACTAAATGTAAATGAGGTAATGACTGTAAAAATGCAACACTGAACCCATTCAAAGTGTCATTGGTGTCAGTGCTGGGTTATGCCAGCAAGAAAAACACATAGCCATTTCTCTCTAAATTATATAAGTTACAGGAAAATGTTTTTTTTTTTTAAAATGCTGTTGTTACTTGAAGAAAATTCTCAACGGTCTGTGAGGCAGATAAAGCTTTGGGGGATCACAGATGTTGGTGTCTGCAAGCAATAAAGGTATAGTGAGTAATAATAGATGATCTTACCAGGGTATGATGTTGGGCAAAGAATGGAAAAAAGGCAGAATTGTAAGGGATTCAGTACCCATTTTCTGGATTTAGCTATGCTAAATCTTTTGAGGATTATCCCCCACTGACTTGGCTGCCTCAGGGCATGCCCGTCACAAATTAGAGAACAGCAGTGCAATAATAAACTGAACATGCTGTAAATAATCAGCACAGGATACCTTTTAGCTATCACTTTTTTCAAGGACCACAAAGATGCTAACAATAGTAGATTTTAGAATATTTGGGCTTTCTTAACTTGGTAGCAATAAAGAAGTATGCATCAAACCAACCTTTGTAGTGATTTTTCACAGATTCCCTTAGTGTCATTCCCCAATATTTCATTGAATAACTGTAATACCTGAATTTCTGAATGTGTCCCTAGTAAAACAAAAATTAATTTATCTCATTGTGATCTATTTTAAATCAAGTCAATTTATGAACTGCAACTGCAAAACTATCTGCTAGGCCACCGCTGTGCAGGATTTAGAGAAACCATTACCATAGAGCAGCCAAAATATTCTGAAGTTAACCCAAGCTTATCTCATAGGCATTCCAATAGTTTCATTTATCTCCATATCAATAAAGATTTGCATTTCTTATATCACTGGAAACTTCAGCTGGTATATAGGCTCACAGAGTCAGGCTTCCTGTGCTCTACTGCTCCTCAACTCAACTCCTATGAGAAAAAGGCCCCTGAGTTAGGTTTTTTGTTTCCTCCTTCTTGTCATGGATCATTTCTTTAAAGCGTGGATCATCTGAAGTGCGGAATGGTTAAGCACAGATATTTTGAGGGATGCATAGTCAGGGATCACCTGGCTTCTCAAAAAAACCCCAAACAGTTCAACATAGAAAGATGAGCAGCCACAAAGATGTGTTTAAACAGGTATGTCCTTTTTTTACATCATCTCCATATTATGCAACTCAAGTACAATTTTTCCTTTCACTAAAATGGTCTGCAACCTGTTCTTCTCCACAGATTTTGCACCTTTTTGCAGATCAAAAAGTCTGAGATGTGGTATAAGCATATCTCGAGAAATAGGTCTGGTCTACAGACTCCTGTTCTGTTCTTGTATATCATGGGTGCCTTTATCTTAAAAAAATAAGTCTATCAAATTTTGTTAATACTTTTGAGTGCAGAGTAGCTGCCAGCATGGGCTGGAAAAGCCAAGAACTGAGGTCCATGCTGCAATCATATTCTGCCCTTGTCCATTTTGAGGAACCCTGTCCACCTTGTGTGTAAGCCTGGAGAATTCATCATGTTTCCTGCCAGCTGGACAGCATGAGCAGTATGAAAAGACCATGCATGCTTCATTTATTGCTCCTTTCGTGTGCCATATAGGAATCTTTGATGATCGTCAGAAACCTGTGAGGTTATTGGAGAGAATCATGTGCTGAGGAGCTTGAATGCATCCCTGTGTGGTGAGTGAGCTCTGGGTTCATACTCAGGAGTGTACCCACCACACTGCTGACTTTCTGTTGGTTCTTCCCTTGTGTACTGGTTCAAGGTTGATTTGAATAAAGCTGTTTTCTACACACTGTGCACTGTTTACTGAGGTCATTGACATAAGCATCTGCAGCTCCAGCTGGGACGAGTGACGCTACTGCTGTGTCCTGTCTGCTTCGCTTCTCTGCTGAAGATTACTAATGGAGTGCATGCACATATCTCAGGAGCTCCAGTGCCAGCTCCAATGTAGAGCAGCTTTTTAATTTGCCACAATAACATTTACCCTTCAGTCAGAGATCATTCAGGTAATGAGCAACAGCGATTCAGCCCTTCTACATTTGCTGCACTAATACGATTATATGCTGAACTGTGACACCAGTGCTACCATGACAGTGGAAAAGAGGCACAGAAACATGGAATGTCAGGGTATTGAATCTGGTAGCTATTTGAACAATTCACTTTTATTAGTATCCAACTACTTATAGTTGCCAGAACTCCCCTTTTCCCCTGCCTGTAGTGGAAGCGTATGCTAAGCTTTTCAGTTTGGAATTGATCTCAGTAATACATGTATTTATGGGGGTTGTTTGAAGTCGTAGCTTACTGCCAGACAACTCATCTTTAGAAAAAGTGTTGCAGGTAGTTTGGATGAGAGCCCAACACAAAGCAGATCAGGTCTCCAAGAATGCTTCACCCCTCTCTTCCAGACACCTGGTATGAAATGAGGACTCCATGTCTCAGCCTTCATCTTCAAAGCTTAGTGTGGGCCACTTTCATTGTTTGAAGAAGTTTTTTGCCCAGTTTCGTCATGAATCATTGACATCTACACTTAATAGGAGTAATGTTACTGAGCAATGGAGGTTGAAAATTCAGGTAGGCAATGAACACTATAGATCTGGGCATCGCAAATGAGTCTGAAGGAATAGACAACTCCTAAAACAGACAGAGTAGGATTCTGAATCATGGCTGATAGGTCTCCCAAAGGAATGTAGACTGGATTTGGCAAGTGAACGATGAAAAGAAAACACATTCTCTCCCTTTCTCGGAGGCATTTCAGCGTATTTCTTGCACATGTCTATCAATACATTTATGTATCAGTCTACTGAAAGGCATACTTCCCTTTTCTTCCAGGAGAAATCCTGAGCATGGTATTGACCAGACAATCGTTTCTAGGGCATTTACCATTCTGTTGTCCAAAACCTATAGTTGTTGTAATGGACATGGAGAGGTGGTACTGTCAAAGAGGAGCTAGTTTGTTTGACATACCTGGAGACCTTATTGTCAGTCTTATTTTTAGTAGTGCTGGAAGAAAATTCTTTCTTCCTTAGAAGCTTCATGTAAAGCAAAAATCTTCTACTTTGTACCAATACATTAAGCCCAGGAACTATTCAGCTTAAAGTGCAGGTACATGGAAGTATATGGGATGAAAGTTTACCTTAGGCACCACATATTATATACTTTGAAAAGATGGTATTACATGTCTTTTGCTTGCTGATTCTTATGTGTCCATGTTTTCCCCCATTTTGTATACAGTACAAAAACTGTTTTCCATTTCTGCTTTTGTCTTTTGATTTTCCTACTTTAAGATCTTGTATTCAATGCTGTCAGAAAACTGCTTTAAATTAAAGTATGGGTGATGTGGAAGAATTTTAATGAAAGCCAAAAGAATATGAACTTAATCTTTTCATAAGAAGTTTTTCTCTGTTCTGTCCTATGTCCTGCTTAAACACGTTGGCCTTTTTTGACCTTTTTCTTGATGAAAGTTAAGTGAGAAATACCTTGGCTGCAGCTTTTCCAACTTAACCAGAAAGACTTTCCATAGTTGATGTTTACTTTTCCTGCTATGGACACTCATCTTTCCTGAATCAAAATTGTTGAACTGGATTTTCAGAGAGAAATTATTAGCTTGTGGCAATGATGATGAAGTGTCAAGCCTTCCTTTTTCATGTCTCCAGCTCTATTTGGCTAGTGATGTTTTTACCAGTCCTCATGCTAGAGATTAACAAATCTCAGGAGCAAATCTCAGTTTGCTTAATGGATTTCTCCCAAACATCTTTACTGGCATTAAGAACAAATTTAAAGAATTCCTACATTTGCAGTTCACAATTTTTATAGCATTGTATCTGCAAAAATCTAGAAAAGTTGCCATGTTTTCCATCTCAATCTGAGCATCTTTTGCACCTACTGTAACACAGGCAGAATGAGACAGAATGGTCTCAGCTATTGAGGGGGCTATTGCCTGTCCTTGCTGTGCTGGCTTCAAAATACTTTAGCAGTTTCCCTGTAAAAGAGTTTCAGAGAGAGCAGGATCTGTGTTCTCAGGACACTGCTGCTTTTAATGGAAAGGTTATGTTCTTTAGTTGTCATACTCTCAAGAGGAAATGAGTCTGAACCTCTCTCTTACCTTCAGTCCCAGCCATACCCATGGCAGAATTTTGCATTTTGAGATGTCTCCATTTGTTGTGCAACCACAAATTGTGCTCCTCAGAGCTTTGCCATGAGAGATACCACAATGCACAGAGGCAATGTGAGAGCTGATATGTAGTACAGGGAAAGAACTGCCATTCTTTAACCTCAAATTTTATTTTGGTTTAGTTCCAAATTTAATTGAGCCACTTCTTCCTCCACAAAATGCAATCACATGGTTGGTACTATATTCTTCCATAAAAAATCTGGATAGGAATGTTTGAGTCAATTCTTTATCAGTCTATCAGGAATAAAGTTACCCTTTCCTGTGAAGAGAAGATAGTCTCAACCAGGGTCCTCACAAATATATTAGATGTTTCATTTACTCACAGAATGATGACAGGAAAATTAAACTTGGAAGGGTCTTCAGAAGGTCTCAGGCCCTGCTCAAACTAGGCTCAGCTATAAGGTTAGATCCAGTTGCTCAAGGCTTTGTCCAGTTGGATCTGGAAAACCTCAAAAGATGGGGTTTGACTTTGTTGGGGGGAAGAAACTTGCTTTTGTTTATATTTGCTTATAATTCTCATTTGTTCATTTTGTGCCCATTTTCTCTTGCAATCCTGCTATGTTGTTCTGTCTCCTAACAGAGCTTGGTTCTATCTCCTTTATAACCTCTTCACAGGTACTGGACAGTTGCTGTAAGCTCCTTCCGCAAAGCCATCTCATCTCTAGACTGAACTAGCCCAGTTACCACAGGTTCGTGCCGCAGGGCAAGTGTTCCATCTCTCAACTTGTACTGTGGCCCCCAAAAGTGGGAACAGTACTCTAGGTGCTATCTAATGAGTTCTGAGCAAAGGGAGGTGACCAGTTCTCTCAATATACTTGCTATGAGGCTGTCGACACAGCCCAGGGTGCTGTTGACCTGTGGTCCCTGGGCACTCTAGTTCTGCTTGCTGTCTAACATGGTCCTCAGCTCTTTCTCAGCAGAACTTCTTCCCAACTAGTCCATTCCCAGCCTATGTCATTGCAAGAGGCTCTTCCTTCCCAAATGCAAGATTTAGCATCATTAGTCTTTGTTCAATTCCATAAGGTTCCTGAAGGCCCATTGCTCCAGCCCCACTAGGTCTCTCAGAACAGCAACCCTGTCTGGACACAAGCATTAAGATGACACATTTGATGACAGTTTCTTATTACACTTGAATCCTTTATTCTTTATTTTTGTCCCAAGTTCTCAGTGGCTCTGAGTAAACTGGATATTTATAAGAAGCAGTATACTAAAGCAACCCTCCATAGCTGCTTGAAATTTGTTCCTGATACATTCAGTTGTTCTTAACTCACCTTCAAACAACTCTCAGTCACAGGGAGATGTAGGACAAATATTTCTAAAAATTCTATTCACATGGGATGGTTATCTTCCTGGTTTTAGCCAGGTCTGTCACAATAGACATCTTTAAGAAGATATCCTTCAAAGAATCTTTCAAATTCAATGGTTTTCTGTGCAGCCCAACTAAACCGAGTGTTCAAAACTACAATTTAAAACATATAAACTAAAACCATGCAAGGTTTTTATTTTGAGCTTAGACTTTATTTTCAGTTATAGATTTTTATTGTCTGTTTCAGAGGTTTGAGAGGACTTAAACTGAACTTTGTGAGAGCCATTTCAAACAACTGCAGTCCACACTCTGGAGCCCTGAAAATAACTTTTAAAATACTGCATCTCTTACCATTTTACCAGATGATACTGTTTCTACATCCTTGATGCTCTTTGGCAGGTCTGGCAATGCTGCCTTTCCTCATCTTCATGTTGCTTGAAGTTCTTCCTATTGCTTCATTGTCTTTTCTCAGTAGTGGTGGTTCTTATGTGTCTCTCTAACTTTAGAACGGCTAATTAAAACAATCTAATTTTAGTCCAACATGCATATCTTACTGATGCATGCATTGTCCTTATAAAGTTATTTTAAAATTCTATTTGTTGCCAGATAGGGAGTTAACCAACTGAGCTGAAATTTATGAATTTAAACCATACAAAGTCCAAAGCCAGTCTAGTTTAGTGATTATTCTACCTGAGTTTGCTCATACCTGCCCTCTTAAAATGATCCCTGCTGTCTCAGCTTAAGAACTTTATGAATGGCTCTGAACATTCAATCCATTCTCAATACCAACCATTTAATCAAGAACACACCACTTTACCAACCTCTGGTAGTATTCTAGGAAACATAATTTTAATTTCTCCAGTCATACTTTTGGGGCAAAATATCTGAATCTCTTCTCTAGTGAGAAGGTTGTTTGGCATGTAGGAGGGGAGATTAACTGCTGACTCGTACGTTATGCAAGTGATGTGACCACCTGCACCATTCAGCCAATCCTTGAATATTTTGGAGTGGAATACAAATAGCCTGAAGCTCAGTCTGTATCTGAGCTATCTTTGTTAGAGTTTCACAGTGTGAAGAAATAAAGAGAAAGGAACTTTCATGGATTTTGATAGGATTACTATAAAGGGGAAAACATGTTTCTTATACTTGTTTATATGGTTTAGCACTGAAAATATTCAAAATAACCTAAAAATTCAGTAACATATACTTCTTAAAATCTGGTTACTGCCTTGCTATTTTTGACATTTTCACTGAAGCAAGCATGCTTTCATTCAATTTTTATCCACCCTCCACTATGCATCAACTTGAGGTTTATCATAGGTAACTAATATGTGATAGCAGTTACCACCACAACCCTGTAACTGTGTCTGAAACTAACATCTTGTCTACAACGGCATTTATTGACTTTTTATAAGTTCGGTGTAAACTCACTTGTATAGATGCATTAAAACTGGCTCAGCATTCCTCAAATTAATGTAGCATGGGACCCACACCAGCTTCACAGGTACTCCCATAGAACAGATGTGTTTGTGTGACCACTCTCATCTGGACAATGTTTCTGATTTCTCTGGAAGTGCAGAGAAAGTGTCTCTTTCAAACACAAGCAACATGATCATCTAATGGTTGAGCACCTCCTAGAACCTCCTCAAGACAATGAGCTTTCTCTTCCTGAGCAGTGTATTTCAGGTATCTGAGCTCTAAGGCGGCAGAGATTTCCTTCTTGCTAGCTAGTTAGGTCTACACTTTATTTAGCTGGGCAATATGGGGCTGAAATGCAGGTTTAGGCTTCTCACTTGCAACTTGGAGCCTCAACAACTCATCTTTATTCTGCACTGATCCATGATCTCTGATGCCTCAGGATGATTTCAGAATCACTCATTCCAGCTGTTGCTCTGTTAATCTGGAGATTAGAGGTCGTTGCAAATAAAACTGAATGTAAATTGAAGTCACCTTTTTAAAATGGCAGTTAATATGTTGAGCTATAAGAAAGAAGCACTGAGAAGGTCTCACATTTGGACAGACCTCTCATTCATCTGTGTTTTTTGAAGGGTCAGTAACCTTAGCCAGAGATGGAGGTATAGAAAATAGAAGGTGGAAGAACTATCCTCTTAATTGAATTCAGTACAACTATCCAAAATAATGTATCGGGGCCTTGTGTTTTACTGGTGTCTTGATACTTTTCTACCCTGCACACTGTGATATTATGGGAAGACTACTGACGCCAATTTTCTGGCTTTTATGCTACAAGAAAAGTTAACAATGTACAATACAAAAGCTGAATGAAAGAAGGTAGAAATACATTTCTTCAAGATCTAAAATAGCTTTTATAACTAAGAGCTGTCACAGTACTTCATATTGCTGGAGAAACTCAAAAGATGCATGTTTTAAAAAAAAACTTCGTTGGAAGAGGAGACAATGTAGCTGAAGCTTTACTATAATCTAATTTAGATTATGTGAGTAGGATATGGAAAAAAATGTGTTAGCAAGAACTAGTTCCACCATCATGTTTTAATAAAGGAAGTGAATGTTTGTTCTCTGTGTGTTTGTGTGTGTGTGCGTGGGAGACACAACAGCAGAAGTAAATCCCCCTATCCCCAGAGCTAGTATTTTTAGCTAAGTTTTGACTCTTTTGTGAATATTTTACTTCAGGAACTGTCCATTTTTTCAGTTCATGATAAGGACTTCCATTAGTATAGCAAGTTACACAGCTGTGAGAGAAGCACTGCAAACTACAGCTCCCAGCCAACCCACAAGTTCTTTTGCCTCCATCATTAATCTAGCTATGCCAATATGATAATGCAAGATTTAAACAAAAGGGGATTTTTATTCCCTGAGAAACAAAATTTGCTGCCATTCTGTGTTATATAATACACTGAGGATGCAAAATGCCTCTAGTTAGACTGACAGGTCACCATTTTGACTGATAAAAATACATTCCAACTGATTGCTAAAGCAGTGTTGTTTAAGGATAATGGTGTAATAGATACAAATTCATCCCATAATTCCTTTAACCTCAGTAAATACATTGCAAATGTTTAGTGTCTATTGTGGTAACATAAAGCAGAAGTCTTAATTAGTCTAAACAAAACAAATACATAGGAGAGTTTTTAAGTGTGTTTCCAATTTCAGAAAAAAATTCTCACAGATTTGCCCCTTTTTCTTTTTTCACATCTTGAAAAAGACATGAGCAAATGTGTTTGTATGTGTGCGTTTTCCCCAAAGCACTGAGAAGAATGTCATGTGAGAATTATCTTTTCCATTCACAGTCATGCTGTTATTTGGTCACATTTCAATCCACTGGAAGGAAAAAAGAAGGTAGGAGGAATTGAAAGCACAGCAGAACTGCTTAAATGAGTTCAAACTTCAATGGTGCTCCAACCCTTAACAGAAGGCAGAGCTCAGTTGTATCCATGGAATGGTTCCACGTTTCTCAAAAATAAAATAAAAAAAAAAAAGACAGCCATTAACAAGATAACACAAAAGATTTATTACCTACCATTCTTTCTCAGTCTTTTTCAAGTAAATTTTTCATTCTCCAAATCAGAGAAGCAAGGTTTCCATCAAGTAGTCTTCCTTCCCTCTTTCTTGCCTTCACAATTCACTTTTCCAAATTGCTCCTTAAATATTTAAATTAAGAACATTTTGCTTTTTGATTCATTGATTCTAGTGACATTGTTCTTTGTGTTCAGAAGGCAATAAGGAGTAGTCAGGTTTCAAGTCACCGTGACTTTGTTATTTTAAGTGCTGAAATACAGGAAAAACCGCTTTATTAACCCCCTGAGTTATTTTTCTGTCTGAAGCAAACTTGTCTATAGTTTGTAATTCTTGCTAAACAAAAGGCTGTATTTGGCTGCTGGAAAAACAAATCTGCCAGAACAGTTAGGCTAAGGGAGATGCTGATATTTTATCAACTAAAAAAGCACACACGTAACTGGGGGCTCATTAACCCTCGTCAAGTCACATCTAAGAAATTTCCTGCTCCACCTCCTCCTTCATGTATTTTGAGTATCAGTTAACACGTGACGTTTATTTGGGGGCTGCTAGAGTCTCCCAAATACTGAAACTGAGATAGATATCCTTTTAAATGCAAATTAATTTGTTTTCTTCTCCCATAATCGCACAGCAGAAACCAAAGACTACCTTACACCCTCAGAAGTTGTAACAGTTTATATAAGAGTAATTTTTGAGGAATAAGTGCCTGTCAGGTTTAGTCTGTTTCAAGAAGACTATGCCACCTTTTTGTTGTTTCTAAGATATTTGCTTTCAATTTCCTCAGTGATTAATTCCACTGGAATTATAAGCACATCCCCCAAGCCTATACATTTGGTTGAATAAAAGTAGGAATAATTGCAAGTTAAATGTAAAAGTGACTTGTGATACAAAAGCTGCTTTGAATCTTTTATTTTAGGATATTTATTATATTTGTATTGCCTATTACTTGGGCATTGTACTTTTACCTCGCTTCACTTAACAGTCAAATTTTTAGTTTGGCTTTTTTTTTTTATTCCCCTTTGTTCTTCTGAAGTGTAAGAGTTGTGTCCAGTTTTGTCACTAGCTAGCTAAGCATTTGGAAGCTGTGAGGATGACGGAGCTCTGGAACAGGCTGCCCAGAGAGGGTGTGGCATCTCCTTCTCTGGAGACATTCAAAACCCACCTGGATGTGTTCCTGTGTGATTTAGTCTAGGTGATCCTGCTCTGGCAAGGGGGGTTGGACCAGATGATCTTTCAAGGCCCATTCCAACTCCTAACATTCTGTGATTCTGTGAAGCAGGCTTGAGTCCTATAGCCAGCACATTTTTACAAGGTAGTAAAATGAATTCATGTGTCAGGCTAACTCATTTTTCCAAAAGGAAGTCCAAATACCGTGACAATTTTTTAGTTATATCCACCAAAATCGCAATGAAAAATTAGATGATCAGAGCCTGTTGTCTCAGGAAGAGAGATGCATAAGGATTAGTTTTATTTAATGTAAGGGTTTTGCTCATGAGTGTTGGAAGCAGTATTTCACACATCATAATGTGACATCAAGTTTTCTTCTGCAACTCTTCACCCAGAACTGGAGGGCAGGGGTAATTTTATGCCTGGTGCTGAATTGCCCCTTGGATACCCAATATATTGATGATGAAGTTCTTCACCAAGGAATCTTTACCAGTAAGTGATAGAAGCCCTTTAGAAATTAGCCTACTGAGATAATCCCACTGAGTTGTGAATATCTAGAAGGCTATGACATGGGCTTTAGCTGTTACTGTTTGCAAATAGAAATATACTTTGTGTTGATCTGCTTAGGCTGATCCATTGTATTTTAAAATACAGGTGTTTCTTTTGTTATGGCAATACTGCTGCATGAGCGGTGCAGTCAGTAATGCTCATAAATTGCTGGCATTTGGTGCTTTTTCACTAGTCTGTCTTCTGAATCTATTATGAGCAAGGCCGGGTGACATGAGAACAGTGCCAGGCAGTGGGAGAGCTCTGTGTATGCTGGAGGTCCCTTATGTGTCAGTAATGGAGCTGCAGTTCTGAGAAACACTAGGATATATCCTTATTCAGAAACACAGTGCCTCTGAAGGCAAGGAGAAATACAAGGCCAGAGGAGAATCAAACACTTAGATAAATTGTGGTTGCTCAGACTGCTCTGAAATAACTCATATCAATGGTCCAGCAAAGAAGTACCGGATAACTGGAACTGGATTGTCCTGTCCATTTATTGGCATTTGTGAAGCCATCCACCAAAATGTTTTCCAGGTCATTCTGTTTTCAGTGAGTTACAACTGCAATTGTTTTGCACTTGTAACTTGTGTACCCTGGAAATGCAAAAGCATTTTATGCACACAGACGTCACAGAGTTCTCCACTGGAATAAAGTTGTTTCTGGGTTAAATGGGAAGCTGCTGTATAAGGACATTCTTTATGCTGCATTGGTCTGAGGAAGTAATGAACATGTCTCTGGCTGAGTCTGCAGAAAGATGTGGGTCTAGTATTTTCCTGTTTTCTGAAACACCTCCCTTCTGGCATGAAACTGAGTACGTAAATTCAGGACTGACTCAGAGATGGAGTGAATCACACACAACACTCCCCATAGTCTCTCCAGGCTTCTCTAGAGGCTTTGTGACTGTGTTTCTTTTGTGAGCTTAAATAAGATCATTGCAGCCCCGGGACATGGTAACAGTCAACTTCTGGAATGATCGGAAAACTCTTTATCATTGGTATGTCCCAGGTATGGAAAAAGTCCTGCACATAGCAAGCCCTTCTATGTTGCACTGGTTTATCTGTGTTACATAGGAAGGATTTCTCTCACTGTCCCACACCTACACTCCTCCACATTCCCAAACAATATGCCATGCAGCGAACACCTGCTGCTCAAAAAGCAGAAGAGTAAATACTAACCTTGCATTACGGCATGCTATAAGCCTTTCTCATCATGGGATGCTGCAAAGTCTCCATCTGTAAAGCAGGTTGGAAATGTGTTTGTGCCAGGGTGCCTGATTAAGGCTGTATTTAGAATTTATATGCTAAATGGTGCACAGAAACCTGAAGAAGATATATGAAAGAAAGAAGAAAAATGAAAGTGTTCCTGTAATTTCTTTAAACACAGTAGCTTTTAAAGCAAATAATGGGTCCTTTACCCATAAGGTAAAATTATGATATAAGATACTATCTAATGTTTAATCATAATAAACTCATTCGTTCATCTATAGTACACAAAGTAGGAAAGTATCATCTTTTCATATGCACATGAATGTGTAAAACAGGGATCTGGGAACTTTGACAATGGTACCTAACATTTCCATGTGTCTTTTTCTGCTCTGTGATTCAGTGCCCACTAAGGTAAATGTAAAGATTCTGACTGATTCCAGTGCTGTTGAACTCATTCCTCCAATGGTTTATTTCATCATTCACCCGGCTTCATCATCTGATTTTTTTACCCTTTTTTATGTATACATAAAAAGGTTTCTCAAGGAAATGTTTCACTCCAGTTGGTGTCATTAGGCAATTCCTCATTTCACTTTATCACATGTACTTGAAAGTAGTGTCTTAAGTGCAGTGGTGAGCAAGAAGGAAGAGGTAAAAAAATCACAGATCTCTCATAATAGGAGGAGACAGTTTGAACAGGGAAAAAAGCTTTTGTTGTACACATGAAGCCAGCTTATTGATTATGAACAGGGATAATTTAAAGATTGTTTTTAAGCATCTTCCCTCTGATTTACTGTTCTAAGCATTGTTTTCTTCATTAGGTGATTTTCATGTTTATAATTTGTTTTCTTTATTTTCTGAACTATTACATTCTTGGCCATTAGTAAACACTGTCATTCCAAAAATTCTTTGCCCAATTTGTTTCCCATAACAAAACCAATAATAGTAAAAAATACACTTTTTATAGCAAGTTAGGGACCAAGGGTCTCTGGTACAGTCACCCTTTCAACATGATTTGCACCCATGTAACTCAGGCTAAAAAGCTGCTCTATGCATCACAGCCCACACCTCCACATAAATATAAGTGTAACAAAATGTAGTAAGATTTCATTTATGTTTCAAAATTGTGGGAATAATTTGATAACTTCTAGTGTTTGCATACCTATCACTTCTTCACATCCTCTCGTACCATGTGCTTCAGACTTGGTCTAATTAATATAATAAATGGCAAAAACAAGTCAGTTGTGACTTCTTGGACTTTCATTATATCACAGTGTTTGTTGGCAGGGGGGAAATGCTGTGACACTACTGTGCATTCAACCAAATCCTGTGGGAAGGGGCCTGGGACACTCAGCCATCCCTAGCGCTGTCACTTAGGAATTATTGTAATCAGAAGGTCAGCAGGACATTACTGGCTCCTATGATGTGGTCAAAGGAGGGCTTATATGGCCATTGGGACAGATAAGTTGCACTGAGTGTGATTGACTGTGAGTGCTTTTTTTAATTCCTAGCCTCTTGGCCCAAGCAATATACATGCTCCAGAGTGCTAAGGGTATTTGGAGCGAAAGGCAAGTCTTCATTAGTTGCCCATAACTTTATGTGACATTAATGGCAAGCAAAAAGGTTCAACAGTAGCTAGTGAGAATCCTAAAGAAACCCTTTGGTCTGATCATTCTAGCAATTATAACATTGTTAAAAAAATTGGAATCTTATCAACAAAAACCAAATAATTAAAAGCTGAAGACACCAATCTCTCAAACAAAGATTAGTAATACAATACTAACACTATTTTCCACATCTCAAATTATTTCATATGTATGTGTTGTTGTTTCACACAGAGTGTTCAATCTAGATTCTGGGCTTAGATTTTCAAGGTGAAATCGCGGAAGACCTATTGGTTTTCACAGCCACTACCAACTTTAAAACCTAACAGCACATTAGTCTGTTGTTTTTTTTTTTTTTAATTTATTAGGAAGCAGGCTTAAATGAAGTTACTGGTTGGAATCTCAGTAAGTCTTGATGGACTTCTGCTTTGTGCCTGCAGAAGTAGCTTTACAGAACTATTGCCCTCTGTAGATACTGTACACTAGCAGTACAACCTTCTCAAGAAAATAATTTAAAAACATAATTGCTAGTAAACGAAGAAAATTGCAGTAACAACACACTTTGCCTTAATCCCCACTGCATTGGAGCAATGGTCACAGTGAGGCTTAGGGACAGTTCAGAAAACTTACGCTATGCAATATCTTTCTTCTTGTGCTGGGATATATTCCTTGAAATAATGTATAAATTCAAGTGGGTTTAGGTTTTTCTTTCTTTTTTTTCCCTTAAAATAATATTAAATTTATTTCTTAGAAATCGTTAACATTTTCTATTGCTGTATTTATTACAGAAAAACAAAGGACTGAACTGAGGAAAAGTGGGAAAATAATGACAAAATTTCTTGCTTGCATAAGAAAAAGGTAAGATTTAGAGGACCATAATATTGCCAGTATTTATTTATAGCATAATAAAAATTATGAGGCAATTTGTTACATTCCCAAATACTGGCAGCTTTTTATTTAATCTTATCCAGACCTTCACAGTCTTGGCCACCTAAAAGCTGATGATTTAAAATTTAAAAACCTTTCTGATTAACCAAAACAGCAAGTCCACTGTCAGGCACAATATACGCCACTACACTGACCTGCTCTGCCTTAGAAAAACAAAGGTTACATTTTGCTTTCTAGCAGCATATTAAGGGTGTGTGCAGATCAGGTTCCTTGATTTGCCCTATCCCCATTTGAGGTTTGTTGAAGGGAGGGTTCTTTATTTAAAAAAAAATTCTTTTTTCCTCCCACTCCATTCCCTGGAAGCTACAAAAGCCCAAATTTTTGCTGGGATTTTTTTTTCTTTTTGGTCCCAGGTACCCAGCTGTGCATGAAATAATGCTGCCCATATGTGTTCATTGTTCCCATTGCTGGTGTCTGTGCAAGTCACCAGAGTTTTCCTAATAAGGTTGGGTCTGACCTTTCAGAAACTTTCAAATGAAGAGTCTAAGAGCACTCATTATCCTCAAAACAGATAGACTTCCTTGCCACTGCCCTTATAAAACAGCTGTAAGAAACAGTAAAGCATGCTTGTTCCAAAATCAATGTCAAAACCCAGAGCTGCTCAAGGGTGCGTAAGCATTAGGCTTCCAGAAGGGTGGAGCACCAGATGGGGAGAGATCCCAAAGAAAGGGAGCAGACATACAAGACATACAGAGAAAGGTTTCACAGCAGAGGAAACTAAAGCCTAGAGAGAGGCTTTTACTACTGATGGGATGACTTAGGCAAGAAGAACCTGTCTGGTGGTTTTAGTGCCCCCCATGTCCAAGGTGAGGGTTTCATGATGACTGCTGAGATGGTGGCACCTAGTTCTGCTCCTTTCTTGTGACAGTACTGGCAGTAGTGTGACAACACAGGGAGCCAGATGACAGCTGACCCACCTGCAAACTAACCTGCTTGCTGGTATGCTAGGATGGTGGTGTCTTCTGTTGGAAGCTTGTGACTAGTTGAAGCTAAGGGAATGTGAAAAATGTCACGAAAATAAATGAAACAGAGCTTTCTTTCTGCCAATGAAACTCCCTCCTGCCTGGGGTCATCTAAAAGATACTGTGTGTCAGTAGGAACTGAGGTCAGGAGAGGAAAAGTGGGCATGAAGCAATTGGTTCTCGTCAAAGGAAGATGATGAGTGATGAGTGAAGAGTTCAGATTTATATAGTAGATACCAGTAGCTACATTTCAGTTGCCTAAAACTAAAATGGAATCATTTGCGACAATTTATACTTTATTTTAATATTACCTTATTTTTAAAAAAGAACAAATAAAAACAACAATTATGAAAGCCAAGACTGAAAAGTCTATTGAAATGTTACAAACATTCTTAGAAAATGCCATGGTAAGTTACAGAACATAGTGATGGACTATCTATTAAAATCTGAGGCTGGAGATATAAAAATTTTGTTAATCAAACAGTAAGACTATGTTAACTTGAAGATATAAAATTCTGTTAAATTTGGTGGAGCTTTCCCACAGGGAACAAAGGAAAGTTTTCATTTGATTTTGACAGCTAAATAAAGTATAGCTTATCATTTCTGTACAGGTATTTTACAAGAGTATAATTTTTTTTTTAATTTTTATTTTTTCTTGTGTAAAAGAACATCTGCCATAAGTTTTATTGTCTGTATTAAGGCACTAAAAGGGCAGGTACATAATGATTGGTATTTTAATAATGAGCAAAGCACAAGAAAGTCAGGTCCTTTAAATTTTAATGTATTCTCTCTAATGGTTCAATTATTTTAACTATGGCAGCTTGCTGATTTGGAAGCAAGGTAATTAGACATGCATAAACTTGGATCTGCGTGGTGATTCAGCAGAGTAAATAGGAATGAATAAGTCTAGTTTTGCAAACAAATTCTAAATCCAGTATGAACAGAGCTTGTGTTATTACTAAAATGTGTGATTCCTAGCAGCTATAAGTATTAATGTGTTTTTCCCTTTTTGCAGGTTTTGCCCGTAACAAATTCACTGAGCAAGACATACAGACTTCTGTCCAATGCTATGAAAATTAACCAAGGCACATTAACTGCAGGAAATCTTCAAAGGTACAAAAATAAAATGCTTATTCAGTAATTAATTAAACCAAACAAGCCATCAGCATGTGCTACATAACCTAAGTATTATGTCAGGTCAATAATTAAGCTGTAGTAAATCTTATGGAAGTTCTATCCTGCCAAACTTTAAAGGCTCAAGACTAACCCAAGGACCCTTAACACTTTAGTGAGCCAGTAAATGATTACACAGATAGCTTCTCAATCCAAAGTTTGCCACTATTAAATTTCTATTTTTTAAGACATCTAGAAATTCTGTTTTGTGGTTGTTGAATGATATCCTGTGAACAAAATGGATTCCTTTATTGAGTCTAGGAGAAGGAATATTTTATAAGCTTGAGTCATGTCAAGATAAAAGTGCAGTTTTCCTGCCAGGAAAGATATGCATTAAGCAAAAAGTAATGGTTTGGAATTTTCCTTTGTTTATGTGAACATGACGATTATGAAAACTTGAAGCAAATCTCACTGTATGCAGCTGGTCATGGTAAAGAAAAGCACTATGCAAGCTGTCTTATGTGAGACTGCCAAATCAATTCCAAAAGATCTACGCTAGTTATGTACTTTCAAGGCCTGGCTGACTTTTCAGTGGAATTAGGAGGTCACAGCAAGTTGTGTGGTGACCTTGTGATGTGGGAATTATGGCACTAGGCTGAGTATCAAATCATATGTGTCTACTTAACAAATAAATATATTAAGCCACACGATAGAGCACAGAGCAGGAAGTTTTAAACGCTCTGAGACTCATTTTTTCCCTTACCTATATAATATTCTGTCACCTCATTTACATAGGGTATTTCTGGTTAAACAATTTGCAAATGCATGTTATTTAATAGCAGGTATGTATGTGGCAGAGGTAAATTCAGATTTTAAACTAAGACATGACTAGAAATGAAAGACAGCTGGTATACATCAAGTTTATTTCACGTGCGAGATTTTGTGTGGAATTTTGTTTGGAACTAGTTACTATTTGACATGTTTATTTTAATTACAGAATGCTTAAATTCTGAGATTTTCAGATAACCTTTTGTAACAATTAGAATGAATATAAGACTATTCAATCTGTTTTATTTTCCCTTCGGATGTGTGGCTGTATATTGGTCCCATACAAAGCACATAGTTCGTTTGCATACAGCATAACAGGATATTCAGGCCATCCTATACCATTGATCTAGTCATTATCTCCAGTCCCAGCTTAACGTCCCCTCCCAACTTTATGTAATTTTTTCCTAGGTTTATCTATAGGTTTACCTGTATTTTTCCTAGGTTGCTCTTAGATGTCAACTAGAGTCAGGCCCAAGAAAATGCATGCCTTATATTTCCACAGTAGAAGTTATCTTGCTTTTGTTGAAAAGAATGAATTGTATTATTATTTGCAGTAGTGCTTTCCAGTTTTATTCAATGAATTACAAGTAATCCTTTTGGTGACCAGTTAAAAAATAATCTTATGAAGGACTTTGTATTGGAAGATTTCCAAGCAATTTTTACAGGTCCAATTTTTTTTTTTAGGAAAAACTTGGACATTGTTTATCTAACCCAAAACTTTAGAGGTTCACTATTCACTGACTATATCATACGCTGTTGTAGAGACATTTCTCAAGAAAAAAATGATAAATGTACTTTTTCTCTATAGAATTAAGGTTATGGTATCTCATACAATGAAACTATAACTGTGAAGTATGCATAAATGTAATTCACATTTGTCAGTATTAGGAATGCCTTCAGAGTATTTATTACGAAATAAAGTCTTATCACTTGCACCATGGATAAAATAGTTGGAAAGTTCCAAGAAAAAAGAAAAGGTGGCTTTTTGACCTGAAGCTTAAAAATCATGTCTCTCATGTATATAATCAATTAATGACACTCTCAGTGCAAAGCCTTTCCTGGTACATTATCCACTGGCATTCCAAAGCCAACTTGAGTTAATTACATTGAATAGAACTTAACCCTTAAGGTCAGGATTTTTAGAAATGTAGTTTTATTAATGCACACACTCATATCCCAGTCCCAGTTCCAAACAGACTTTTGGATCCCAGTTTATTTCTGGAAAGTGTAGGAGCCTGAAAATCCCATTTCACTCCATCTGAAATGATTCTGATCTTGAATAAGAACCAGAGAGGAATTTCATTCCAGGTTACAGAGTTTAGGAAAGAGGAGTTGATAGGTCAAGAATACTGGGCTGACCAGTGGTGCCTCCAAGCAAGAAGCCTGGGTTGATGGTTAGATGGGAATCACAGAATAACTCAGAAAAATCCCAACAGGCAGTATACTGTTAGAACACACTGGGAAGCTGAGGAACAGAGAGACACAAAGCAAGTGTAAGCAACATTTTTCTACAGTTCCCTACACCACCCTTCTTTTTGCTGAGGGTACAATCACAGTTCATAAGCAGAAGGTATTGCTGAGCATCCTTCTAGAAGGGATGGAGCAGAAGTATGATCTTTTTGTAGGGTTCCTCTTTCTGTGTTGAATCTGTAATCAGGTAGCCTTTCCCTAGCTGGGATTTTGTCAAGCATTTTCACCTCATTGTCTAGAGGTATTTTTCTTTCTCTCTTGCTAAAAGGTCACAAGGAAATACCTACCAAAAATAGGCAAGTCTCACAGGAAAAATCCTCTTAACACAGAGGTACATCTCTGTTGCATACATATACACGTTCAGACATGCACCTACACAAAAATTATTTGCTAAGAAGCATGTGCTGAACTATTTGCATCTCTCCCATGTGATCTCTGTCATCAGTAACCTTAGCTCTATGTCAGTATATTCCACTTTTTGAAACAAACCTAATTCACCCTCAGCTCTTTTTTCCTTCCCAGGTTTATCGGTTTGGAAAAGAGGATTATGTAGAATAGGACTATTAGCTGAAAGATAAGGGGGTATCCCCCTAAAAGTATTAGAGTAAATGGCTTTTAACTGCAATAGAAATAGCTGATAAAACGAGATATTCCAAGGAGACACATTTTGCCCCTTCATTTGCCCTTTATTTTGTGACTCTCTTGCCCTCAGCATATTTTTTATATGACCTGGTAAATGAGTACCCCTTGCATTTGATTTTCTTTTCCATCATCCTGTCACACATAAACTTTTTCTGGGTTTTTTTTTATATATACACTATTGATTAAGATCCAGAGGGAATTTTTTTACAACCTATCAATAGAGTACAAAGTCTGTGATCTTGGAGTTTTCCCTTTAGAAGCTGTGAAAGCGAAGATTCTGGGATTCACTTTTAGTATATCCATAACCTACCACATGTCACTTACACAAAGCAACAGGCACTTGTTTGACTTTGTGGCTGCTCATCCCTATTAAATTAGTTCACACCAGTAGAGCTCCAAAGAGGAAGTATGAGTTTTTTCTCCTTCGTTTCCTCCTGCTACTTAGTGGAAGGGGATCTCAGCTGCTGATTAGGTTGCTTCATTGGTTTTCTTACTGGCACTGCATGCCTTAATGAGGAACAGGCGGCAGCAGTTTGGTGGGCAGTATGCTGAGAAAAGGAAAACAGAGATGGGCAAGAGAAAAATAGATCCAAAAAAACTTAATTCCCAGCCTACAACAAACTGAAGGCTGGAACATTTGTTTAAGTGTACTCTTAAGATTTCATGATCAAGCTTTCAAAATGGCAGTGTCTAGAAGTATTTATGAACGTTTTCCCACATTTAGGTGGTGTTTTGTTCCTGTAAGATCCAAGTCACTTCCTTCCTACCCAGTTCAAGTCATATTACCAAGCCTTAGTCAAGAACTGGTGCTATGCAAGGATAACAAAATAATACATGCATAGTCTGGTAAAAATACTTTTGCTATTTCATGTAAAGAATGGCTTTAAAGTGGATTTTGTAAAAGAACTGTATGTGTCACTGTTTCCTCTACCCCACCTAAATATTTCCATTCAGATATTTCAGAAGAATGGAGACTTTTTTTCAGCCACAGATGTCTACTGACACTTATTTGATTCAGAAGTATCTCACCGTTTTCCTTGTAAAAAAGCAAAATGTCTTTATAAAGAAGCAGACCTATAGCCTTGTTAAGATTGTAATGATATAGGCAGGGAATGGGGAAAAAAGAATACTAGAAAGAAAACTCTTTCTGGCTTTATGTATTAAGACCAGAATGACAAAAGAAAACAGCTAAAGCAAAGCCATACAAACAGAACTGCCTAAAGTGACATTGGTGGTCAGATACAGTAATTTTAAAACTGTAAATGCTTTTTGAGTGAAGTATATGGATAAGATTAATATTTCTTCACAGAGGACTTTTTTGGCTGTCTAGGAAAAAAACCCCAACATATCTGCAACTGCTTAAATCTACTTGCAGTGAGAAAAGCACTTCGACATGTGTTTATATCTGTATACGTGCTATTGACATAGCAATGAAGCAGCTTACTGACTTGGGGCCAAGAAACACTAATGGGAAAACTTTCCATTTGTTGTTGCCTTGCAAATTTACAGATCTAAGACAATGTTTCTTTGCTCATTGTTGTCTCAAGTTGTAATCATTTTCCCTGCCACCTCTTCAATCTATTCCCAGAAGGAAGAAGAAAATGTCCAATTGTCTGTGTCACATGAAGGGCTGATAGGTTTTGGTCTTGGCAAGCAACCAGATTATGTACTAGTGAAGTGCAGGCTCTCACCTAAAGAAATGTTGAGAGTGAGGATATTATTTCTGGGGAAGAATTCAACTGTGTTTTACACCTTATTCCTCATCTGGAAGAAAAATACATGGGTTTCCAGCCAGTTTTGCAGTTCTTAATACCTGTAGGTACAGACAAGAGATGAGGTGTACATGAGAAATTCTCAAGAAAGTCATCACCCCCTTCTCAGTTCCTTTGGTGCTACACTTCAGTGAGAAAGCTGTTGCACTAGTTAGTTGATTAACCAGGTATTTAGAGGAATTTAGTCTCGCCTCTGCTCCCATCAAGACTTTCCTGTACTGGTGCTGCAGTCAGTGCCACAGGGAAAACATTGCTTCATCATCACACAGGAGAGCTGTGGAAACAGATACAGTTAAGATTATAGAGTGCTTGGATAATGCAGTAATGGGATGCTCATAAATGCCATAGACAAAACCCAGGCTTCACGGCTCAGCAGCTGTGTATCGCACAGTGGGCATGTTTATCTCTAGGAACTGATCCTGGAAGCTGCAGGCCACGCTGGTTCTCACTGAAGGCTTTCTCAGACCCCTCAATGGTCAGGTCCAGAGCTTCTATGGGATTTTGAAATCCTGTGAGATGTAAATTAAGATGACTAAGGCAATAAAATATAACCACTGATTAACAAAACAGGTCTTTATAGCCATTAATTCTACATTTATAAATAGCCAGAGACATGACTGAGTGACGATGTTCAACCATGCAACTAATTGAAAGCAAATAAAGATATGATGACACAGTAATTGTAACTGAAATCAAAACATTCTTCACCAGCATTTTTAGATTCTTGTACACACATTAACTTTACCTTTATGTAGGAGACTTTCCCCACACCTTTTCTGCCATGTGTCAGCTGAGAGGGTTTTCTTCCAGTCTGAATATTGTGTCACACACAGAGCACAGGCTGGGAAGAGAGTACGGAGAAGTAAAGGTGAAGCATGATGCTGAAATACAACAGTAACAAAGATCTATTACCTTAAAGGACATTAACTAAAACAGATGACACAGGGATACTTATAGATGTTTTCTGGGGAAAAAAGGTGATGAAAGACACTTTAGATGCACTATATATAGTTACTTATTAGAAAATCACCATTGTAGTATTTGAACAAGCCATTTAGCTCTGGCGTACCGGCTCTGTATCTCACAGGAATGTAATTAACAATTGAGTTAATACACAAGGTGACATAAAATCCTGTTTAAACTTTTAACCTGATTATCCAGGAAAAAAAAAAAAAAAAAGCAAGAGGGAAAAAGAAAGGGGCTAAAATTGTTGTCTTTTTTTTTCTGTTGAAGTAGTTCTGAAGGTTGTTATTCAGTAAGCAAAGCCTGATTATTAGAAAGCTGTCACTTAGCAAGCTGAATTTTCAGTGCAGGACATTTCTATGTGCATATTGATGAGTATTTTGAATAGAAATAAAATTTTTCCATAAATCAGAGATTTAAATATCAATATAAGAGATTTCTGGCTTTTATGTTCCACTGACATTTTTTTTCCCCCAGACTTATTACTTTCCTATGAGGTAGACTACTAAAGCAATAGCACTGCTACTTCATTATATGAACAAAATAGGAGGTATCATTTCACCCATCATTGAAATGCAGCCATTTCAGGGATGTGGAATTTTATTGGTGGTAGCAAGCTAAGCAAGTGTTTAGTGAGGAGTAGAATAATATGTGCTGCTAAATCTGCAGAGAAAAAGTTGAGTAGGATAAAATGCAATTATTTAATTGAAACATTTTGTGCATATCTCAGAGATGTTTATTTTAAGTAATGGTATTTTCTTTAGCTGTCTGAACTCAAATGCTGCTTCTATAAAGGGAGATGTTTCACCTGCTTCAAGCTATAAAAGAAGATTTGTGATTCTCCTAAGTACACATGCCCTAGATTAATGTTAGTGTCAGACTGATTCGGCGTTAAGCTCATTTAATATACCTCTGGGCTATAAGATGTTCCTTTGCCAGCAGCAAAGGTCAGATGTTTTCAGGTATTGACAGTGCAAGTAACAACAAGTTGTTTCTGTGTTTCAGTAGATCAGGGCCTTTTTAGCATTCATTCAATGAATTTGTCAAACTGTAGCCTCTGCCCAAGAGAGCTCTGTGCCTTTGAGCATACAGCAGAGGGAACTATTAAACCTCCAGCTCTGAAATCTATAGCTTCATTTATTTCAGACCTCCCAAAGGAATTTTTTATGCCTTTAGCTAAATAGCAAACAAATTCGAAGCTGACTTAAGCTAGGTAGCATATTTTTTCTACATTGTATAAAGAAGGGGAAAGAATAATTTATATATTTATTGGGGGGGTGGGGGTTAAGCACAATTTTGTTTAAACATATTTAGGTATAGTGGGTCAAACTAGCCTTATAACTGCATTTAGAAAAAGCAACAGCCTCTGTGAAACTTTGCAAGCCTCAGTCCTAAGGAAGGAAGCCTGATCTAATAGCTGAAACTCGGGAGCAGAGCTGAAGTGTTGCTTTCCGGGCTTCTTCCCGGGTTGTTGGGTGACAAAGCAAGTCGTGTAACAGTACCAAGAGTTACACAATGTCATGAGTCATCTTTAACAGGTAATCAGAAAATTCACTAAGCCACTCAGGTGGGAGCCTGATATTTCCCAAACTGTAACAGACTACTTATGGCTTCTCCTATACATTTTGGTGGTGAAGTTTTGTTCAGAGAAAGGTTTTGTTCCCTAAGGCAAAAGGCAACAAGCAGAGATAAGGTTATGATGCTTTGGGTGTAGATTCATGTAAGTATACCAGATCCGCCACCTCCTAACTGTGTGGTACTTCTTTTTATTTTCTTTTCTCTCAGACTGGTATCTGAGCAAAGGGAAATGGAAACAGCTAATAGGGAATGTCAAAAGGATGGATACCCTAGATATCCACCTCTTTCACAAATGCAGAAACTACATCAGGGCTACAGTCAGACTTCTTGGAAACAGATACTTGGAGCCTGAAGTCATGTCCTCAGTCTCAGTGCTTGCCCCTTGACAGTTTATACGTTATCCTAAAATTGTGATTTGATAAAGAGCAGAAAGGTCTCAAGAATACCAGCACTCCATCCCCACATCAAGTATTTCTAACCTGCAGAACTGAGGTCCACCCACCCCCAACCCCCTAACTCCCCTGCCCAGCATAGGATTCTTGCCTGAAGCAGCTTTCCCGGAAAACAGACTGAATGGTTTTTTTCCATTCACTGGTGACTGAGCAACTCTCCTGGGACTGGAGCTGGAGCTCCAGACATCATCAGGAAGAGGAGGGCTTGGATCTCAGACTTCCAGTTTCCTGGTGGATCCCCAATATCTCACGAATTTCCCACAGCCAATGTGTGCCTCACAAATTGGACTCCTCTGGAGACTCATGCCTGTTTTGCATCTCCCAAACAGCTTTAGCTAAAAGGCAGGATCTTAGGCAATTAGTGCAACAAAGACAGGGTGACAACTGAGCAGATGCAGAAGCCTAGCATTAGGTCTCCAAGGAACTTTAGGTATCTTAAACTGTGCAGGACGATAGGTATGGATTATTTTAATTGCTCTTCTGAAGTTAAACTCCTAAATTTCTCTGAAAGGACACTGATGAGTGTTGCATGCTTGCTGAAAAGCATGTTGGTCTATGTTATAGTGACCCAAGTATTATTAGAGATTGTTCATTTGTTCACATATGTGTCAGAGTTCCCAGAGCTGTCCATGCAGGGGTTTAACTGAACCTGATTAGCTTAATCAGTGCAGATTTGTGCATGAACATGCTTTTCTCACATCTGTGACATTTGTTTCACTGCCTCCCTTCTCCTTTTCCTGTTGTCACATTTTTCCTTATCAAAGTTTCTCAAAGTTTCCCTGAACCTTTTCTTTTTTATTCTCTTTCCAACTGCCTTTTTTTTTTTTTATATATAAAGCTGTGGAAGATGTAAAAGTGGCAGATTGAAGATGAGACTAAATATGATCTGAAAAGGCAATACAGTTTGTCTCCAAGCACTTCACAATGAAGTTTGGTATCTGGAAAGATTCCTTAGCTTGCTTAGCACAGCTGGGCAGGGGAAGGCTAACACAGAACTGTCAACTATGTGGTATATTTGGCTTCAGGAGAAAATAAAAATTATTAGAGGGCAAAACTGTGCCAGGCTTTCCCTCACAGTAGCATTGGGTACTCAGGCACAGCTCGCTAAAGCATAAGGCAAAGCATTAAGTGAGTATTTTTAGTGTTGCAAGGGAAGCCTTATGTCAGTGCTACTCTTTCAAAGGCAACAGTATCACATTGGCCTACTTTGTTCAAATTCAAGATCACAGCTCATGCTTCTGAGCACTTCTTCCCAACCTCATATTATAGGACAGTAATATGCTTTCTCTACTCTTGTGAGGAAATAACTGTACTGAGTTCAAAATGTGTGTATAAGAAAGAAAAATCATGCATATATTGGGGGAGGTGGGGGGACGGGCAGCAGGGGAATAGGTAGATATAAAGACATATACTCTCTAACCTTGTTCTGTTGTGGTGATCATTGAATCTCCAAGGTGTGAAATCTTGAAAATTTAAGAATCCCTCCCTGGTGTGACTCTTTCATCCTCTTCCTCTTTCTCTATACTTTTTGTAGTTATACAAGAGTTGTACCTTTAAGTACAACTCAAAGGAGCATCTCCAGGGAGATTTTAGTCCATGTATGCATGTCTGATAAGCAGACTGGAGTAAAAACTGCCCCATTGTGCAGTGCGTTTGAAAATACTAAAATGTTACTTTATATTCTAAAGGAGTCGTTTGCTTTTGGACAAGTTTGGCGGGAGGAAAAAAAAAGATATTTATTATTACATGTATTGGAAGAAAAAAGATCTACAGTAGGTAAATTATATCCTAAAACTCTTTCAAATTTGTGCTTTTAAATATATTTTCAGTAAAAAAGGGTTAGTCAGTATCTCAGAAATGACAGCAATTACCTGATCTAGTGGGTGGGATTCACAGGCCTAAATGTAGGTGTTAGTGTGTGAATACCAGTTCTCCCATTTCAGGCAACAGTATTTGAGTCAAATCAGCCAGGGAGGCTTAGAGAACTGCACCTGGACAGCCAAATAGTTTCCAGGTTCCCTTAACTGTATAGACTGGACTTCCCTCTGACTGTCGTGGGGGCTTAGATACCTGCCTCATAGAATGGCACTGATATTTTGAGAACTGAGTCTAGATTTCTACACTGTGGAGGTGAATCCCACTGTTTAAGTAGATGCAGATGTACATGTGAAGCAAAGACGGTTATTGGATTGGAACTGTTGTGGCTTCAGCATGAATAAATTCCGATCTATTCTGTTATATGGACCTCAGGGGTAATTAAAATCCAGTGTCTGTCTAACTTATTTTTAGGTACATTTGACTATTTCAAAATGGATTTATATGCCTGTATTCATGAGGCAAGTACTTCTAGTGTTCTTTCTCATGATTAAGACATCCAGGGTGTTCAGAAAGCATTTAGTAATACTAACTCCTGTTAAGCATTACACAAGGCAATCACACTTACTCATTTCCAATGAAAACATTAAAACCAGAAGTTAGAGAGCTAGTCCTTTAGAGTTCAAACAATTCCAAATAATGGTTAGCACCATGAAGAGCACTCATCACCTTCAGAAGCTGTTTAGCAGTAGGCAGGGTGTAGTCCTCAGGGGCATGCTCATACCTCAAGAGAGGCTCAGCCTAAGACTTAAGAAGCAGTGACAAGTCATCAAAACAGACCTGAAGTGATTCATAGATTTCTGTGCTTTCTCCTGTGTATGAAGGTAAACCTGACTACAACTAATAAAATTTCTTCTTTTAAATAATGAGATTCAGTCTGTTTTTTCTGTGCAAAACAAGTTGCTGACAGCCTGGAAATAAAGAAGGGTTTGAATTTCTTTTAGCCTCAGAGCTTCTAAATTCTTCTGTCTCAGCACTGCCTCACTAGATATTTTGGTTGTGCACCCATTCAGAAGCAGGATACAGTCAGCACTTGCTATCCATGTGTTGTGGATTATTCATGCCACAGATATTAACTGAAGCTCAGCCACATGAATGTGGCTACATTGCTTCCAGGGGCATCTCAACTCCATAATCAGTACAGCTGCTTTTGCATTACACAGAGCTGGAGTTAATAAGACCATATGAATCTTATCTGGCTCCATGGTAAGCCAGTTCCCTGGGAAACACAGAGGGTCTTGATGGTGTCAACCTGTATCCAGCTGGGCTTTATTAATTTGGGCTCAATGCTGGTCTGCCAAACCCATAGTGGAGCTGGCATTGGTGGCAACTCTGAGGCTAGCAGGTGACAAAGGGTGGGGGGAGTGAAGCAGTTGCTACTGCACCATGGTCCATTTTTTCTAGAAAGAGTTTGCAGTTTATTAGTGAAAGCAGAATGCCACGAGTTTTCAGACAGTTTGCTCAGTTTTTTGTTGTTTGTTCTTGGTTTGGTTGTTGTTGTTTTGTTCGGATTTTTTAATTTTAACTAACATGTCTTTCTGAAGTGTCAGGAGAAGTAGCATGGACCTGTGCTCAGTCAGAGCAGCTCATGTGTTCCAAAACCCATTTTGGATGTCTATAGATTGAGGGAGTTTTAGTGCTTACTTAGGTTTAGTAGGATAGATATTTTAAGTTGTGGGTAAGAGTTTTTAAGGATATGTATTAACTTCTCAACTGTACTTCACATCAGAAGACTCAAATGCATCAGTCCCATGGCACTATGACCTAGGCAGCTCTTCATGCCTCCAGCACTGATTCTTTCCATTTTTCCAGACTTCTAACATTCATCATGTAGTGTCTTCATGTGACAGGGAGACACATATGTTCTAGAGTCATCTTGAAAGCCTAGCCTGAAATTTATTTAAATCTTAGTGGGTTATGATGACTGTGAAAGTTGCTGCAGTTGAAGCATGCTGTTTCCATACCTGATAGAGGCACTTCGAAATGAAGCTGTTCCTAGATGCCTGTGATTTTGCCTTGCCAAAAGCAGGGAATACTGGACAAAAAATTTTGGGATATTCCCTCAGTTTCTTTATGTTGTATATTAATTTCTTTATTTTTACTTTTCCTTTCAAAAGTCCTGTTTCACATAGTGGAGCTTCTGAAACTATAGTGTCAGCTTGTGTGTAAATGAAATCCAGAAACCTCAAACATGCAGTTAGACAATGGAAAACTAAGAGCCACAGACAAGACCGAAACATAATTAGAGAAAATGTAACAAGAAAAACATCCTTATTGTGCTAAAGCAAAGGTTTCTATGGGCTGCAAACATTTTCCATAGCAACTTATAGAATCATAGAACGCGTTAGTTTGGAAGGGACCTTTAAAGGTCATCTATTCCAACCCCCCTGCAGTAAGCAGGGGCATCTTCCCTATATCAGGGTGCTAGAGTCCCATCAACCCTGACCTCCACTAGGTCTCTGGGCAACCTTTTCCAGTGATCTACCACCCTCATATTGAAGATTTTTTTCCTAATAGCTAACCTAAATCTGCCCTTTTCTAATTTAAAACCATTACCCTATTGCTACATGCCTTCATGAACAGTTCTTCCCCAGCTTTCTTATGATCAAGAACTTTCTAATAAATAATTAATTAAGCCTCAGAATTTAAAAGGTAAATAAGAGTTATCTTGGGATGGTTCTGTTTATCATTACAATACAGTCATTCGTGGTTAATGTTTGACAGCACATGCCCTTGTTGACCCAGATGGTAACAATCACATGCAGCAACTGTAGACAAGATTCTGACCAAAACTTCCGAGACATTTAATGTAAACAGTGGCAAAATTAGGACACTGCCTAAACTGAGAAAGATGCAAGTACTGTCTATTACATGCACTGGGAACTCCCATAAATACAGGTAGTTCCAACCATGTCTTGGTATTTGCCTGGGAAAGCCCCTTAATCTTTTCTTATCAAAACAAGGACCAGTGACATGCCATGTGGAACAGATTCTGAAAGCTCGGTGGAGCCGACAAAATCCATTGCCTGTGACCCCAGAGAAAACTTCATTAAGGACATTTGGTAAGACCAGTGTGCTTGTGTTTCTTTGAGCCTCTTGGCTAGAAGTTTTGAATTATTTGGACTATGTCAATAATTGCCCCAGTTTGTCTACATGAGCTAATTCATTTAAGAAATTACTTATGAAAGTGGTGAATTTTATGAGAATGTAAGTTAAGTTAATTAATCATCAGTTAGTCACAGCCTTGTATCCAGACAAGCAGCAGTCTTGCAATGTGCAGTGCCTGGGGGCAATAAGAATATTGTATCTCACTTGAAGATTTGGGTTGTTTATTTTTTTTATTATTTCACTGTGATTGTGCTAGCCAATAAGATAATTAGTTTAATTATAAATTAATTAAAGTGTAAACCCCAATGTATTCTGTACAACCTCTCCTCTTCCAGTGGTGTAATTTAGATACTGTGATCTTAAACTGAATTTCCTCAGCCTATTGGAAAAAGAAAGCCCAGACCGCAAAGGGTCTGTGCCACAAGCACACTGCTGATTCTCTGTTTCATAAATTTGCATCTTTTCCTAAAGCTTCAGAAACTACCCAGCAGGTAAACTAACCCATCTTCCAGGTGTCTCTATTGCAGAACTGTAATTCGGGAGAAGAGGTGGTCTAGTAGGTAAAATGCTCAGAACCATTTATGGTGGAAATCAGCGCTTCTCACCCCATCCAGAAACAGCTAACCAGAGCAGCTTTTGTTAGTGCATCATTTCTGTTCTGTAAATTTTCTGGTGTTGTATGTTCAGCAGCAGCTTGACAACCTTAATGCTGTGTTGACGGGACAAAGGTTTTGATATCAATAGTGGGGTTCTATCTAAGAGGAATGGTGTCACACTTTTTCTAACAGAAACCTTAAAAAAAGTCTTTATTGTCTCTGCTGTTATTTTCACCTAGGATCTAATTTAAGAGCAGTTCAGCATACATGGCTTTTCACATGGCAGACCTGTCACATGTCCTTTGTCTCCTACCAATGCTTCCCAACCCAGGGAGCTCCTTTCAGCCCACCTGAGTGGACTTTCAGTGCACCTGAGTGAAACTTTTTCAGCTGTTTCTGTGATTGCTTTCTGCTGTACTTCTCAAATCTAACTTAATTTTAACAAAATTAACAGAGCAGTAACTGGGAATTAAGAAGCTGATAATACCAGTGTGGCCAAATGTAATAATCATTTAAAAAAGCAGTAAAATTTCACTGCTTGTGCAGCAGCTTGTTTGTTTGCTATATTATCTCAGTTCCTGTATTTTACACGTTCAGTTGAAAATTGAAGAAATGTCTCCTTTTCAGGGGATGATTCAATCTTTCATACCATAGCCATAGGCAAAATTCCTCAGCGCGTCATATTTTGCTGTGAGAATATTCATGTTCTGAAGTCAGGGTGAAATGTTGGGTCACTTCAGCTATTAGCACAAACCAATCATTTAACATTTCAAGTCACTTTTTAACAAAGTCAATTTCTATACAAAAATGTTCCAAGATAATTCCTGAGTTTACTTGGTTAGGCCAAATAGGTGAAGTAATATGAAAGTACAGTAAAAACACATGACTGTATCTCTGCTCATGGCTTGGACAGGCATAGTCTTCACTGGGAAAATACTGTCTGTCTGTCTGGCTGGGCCCAAAGAGTCTCAGTGACTGGAGTTCAATCCAGTTTGCAGTTGGTCACAAGCTGTGTTCCCCAGGTCTCAGCACTGGGGCCAGTTCTGCCTAATATCATAGAAACACAGAATCTTCTGAGTTGGAAAGGACCCATAAGGATCATCAAGTCCAACTCCCGGCTCCACACAGGGCCAGACAAGTCAGAGCATGTGACTGAGTGAATCATCCAGACATTTCTTGAATTCAGTCAAGCTCAGTGCTGTGACCACTCCCCTGGAGAGCCTGCTCCAGTGCTCGACCACCCTCAGTAAAGAACCTCTTCCAGATATCCAACCTAAACCTCCCCTGTCACAGCTTCATACTATTCCCGTGGTTTCTATCTCTAGTCACTAAAGAGAGGAGATCAGCGCCTGCCCCTTCGCTCCCCCTCATTAGGAAGCCGTAGACCGCGACCAGGTCTCCCCTCAGCCTCCTTTTCTCCAGGCTGTACAAACTAAGGTACTTCAGCCTCTTCTTGTAAGACTTCCCCTCCAGACCCCTCACCATCCTTGTTTCCCTCCTCTGGACATTCTCCAATAGTTTCACATCCCTCCTGTACACTGGAGCTGAAAACTGCACACTATACTCAGGGTGAGGCCACACCAGTCCAGTGTAAAGCTGTAAATGTGGATGAGAAGATCAAGTGCATGCGCAGTAAGTTTCTAGAAGATGCCAAGTTGTGCAGGAGTGTTGATCTGGACAGTCTGGATCGATGGGCTAAGGTCAGTTATATGAGGTTCAAAAAGGTTGAATGTCAGGTCCTACACTTGTGTCACAACAACCCCAGGCAAAACTACAGGCCAGGGGAAGAGTGGCTGGAAAGCTTCCTGATGGAAAAGGACAGGGAAGTGTTTGTCAGCATCCATCTGAACATGAGCCAGCAGTGTGCCCAGGTGGCCAAGACGGCCAACAGCATCCTGGCTTGTGTCAAAAATAGTGTGGCCAGCAAGACTAGGGAAGTGATCATACCCCTGTACTTGGCACTGATGAGGCTGCACCTCAAGCACTGTGGGCAGTTTTGTGCTCCACACTACAAGAGGAGCTAGGTCATGTCCAACAAAGGTCAATGAAGCTGGTCAAGGGACTAGAGAACAGGTCTCATGAGGAGTGGCTGAGGGAACTAGGTTGTTTATCCTCAAGGAGGGTGAGAGAAGACCATATCACCCTGACTACCTGAAAGGAGGCTGTAGCCTGGTGGGTGTTGCTCTCTGACAAGGTAACAAGCAATAGAAAAACAGGAATAGAAAAGAGGCTCAAGTTGCACCAGGACAGGTTGAGATTGGATATTAGGAAAAATGTTTTCACTAAAAGGGTTGTCAGTCATTGGAACATACTGCCCAGGGAAGTTGTGGAGTCATCATCCCTGGAACTATTGAAAAGATGCATAAATGTGGTGCTTAGGGACATGGTTCAGTGGTTGGACTTAGCAGGGTTAAGTTAATGGTTGGATTTAGTGATCTCAGAGGTTTTTTCAAGCAAATTAACTCTATAGGAGGCCCTGCATTAGCAGGGTGTCCAAAGAACTTAAGGCAATTATGTGACACAAAGCTGTAGTAGCAATACCACTGTTCCCAACATTGTCAACACATAGTAAGAAGCCAGCAAGTTTCCTGTTGTTTGGGAGAAGAAACAACTCTTCTGACTGTCTTCCTCTTCTGCTCTTCTGCCTTGTCAAATTAAGCACAAGAAAAAGATCCTCAACAAAACAATTACATGATGTAGTGCATGGTGAAGGAAGTCTCCTATGTCTGAGGGACATCGCAGCTCACATCTTGGTAAGGAGGGCTGCAGAGCTGGGAAGGTCTGAAATTTCAGCTCTGCGTGGTTCTGTGGCTTCTTATTTGGGCCCCCACCCTTACAAACCTGAGATTAGTTCATTGTAAAGAGGAGAAACATAGAATTACAAACTTGTAATTCTATTAAAATTAAAACCATGCTTCAAAAACATATAGCTGGCTTGGCTCAGTACACAGGGCTGCTCCTACTCTCCTACTCTCTATCTTTAAAGGAGGCACTGGGGAGCATAGATTAAATGATTAAATCAAATCAACTAACTAATTACATTAAAGCAGTAAGTTGGATAAAATTTTTTGGTTTTGCTTTACAATATTGTGAAGGCAAATTCCCTGCACAGCTTCACACATAAGTAGGAAAGACTTTTATTTAATGGAACTTGGCCACAGGAGTTGTGCAAAGGATCAGAGCCAGAAATAGCAGTCAGAAAGAAATGATACTTCAGACAAAGTGGAGCAGTACTCCCTGACAGTTCTGCCAAATTTGTTAATTTATTTTAATGATTTTTTATAGCACTGAATGATACTTTGTTTTATAGGAGGTAACCTGCCCAGGCTAGTGGGCTATACGACACTGAAGTCATGTTTTGATTAGCATCAAGATTCCTACATGCCTAAATCAATTCATTCTGCAGAGGTACAAGAGCCAAAGAAAGTACTACTTAGAATTAATGATGTTTGGTCATCTATTCTCCAGTGAGGCTGAAAATGCAGATAAGTGTGGTGTCCTTCTTATTGTGTGTCATCAGGACTGTCATCTTCAGCCCTGAAGAAAACACATTTTTTAGCACTGGCAACTCTGCTTCATCAGACATCTCATATTTGGCATCACATGATTCTAGGAAAACTTATCTCTCATTTGTAAGAAAAAAGAAATGTTCTTTAGGCCTTAGGATTGCCAAAAAACCTTTCAAAATGTACAACCATAAAGACTATGAAGCCAAAAGATAAGTAGCACAAACACAGCATTTATTATATTTTAAATATCATTATTTTGAAACCAGTTTCTTTGTTTATCTTCGGGGTTTGACTCCTATCTTTTTTATTTAATGCTTGCTATTGGCAGGAGTGGGGTCTCTTCATTTTGTTTCAGTTGTTCTCCTAATTTCTGCTGTTCAGTAAATTGAACGCCCCTCTCATTTTCATCTGGATGGATCACTTTCATTCTTTAATGCTACTGCTGCTACTGAAGTGAGTGAGTGTGTTGCAAAAACTTCAGAATGGAGCTTAACAAAAACATCTTTTGTGAAATTTAAGCAAAGTCCTTCAGACTGTTTCAGACTGGACCTATTGTGTAGCATGGTTAAATCACTGTTATTCTTTTATTCCCTCTGTATAAATTTAACAGCAGTATAAAAATCTTTTTGATGTCTAAGATAGTGTATGGAATCACAGGAAAACTAAGGAGGTCTTCTAAGCTGATTAAATAAAATCAACAAGAGTCACAGGAGGGAAGGGAGGAGGTAAAACACTTGCTAGCCTGATCTGAGATGTTTGCAAAAGCTGCTGCAATTCTCCATCAGTTAAGGATTGAAGTTTCCCTGGTGGACTGATGACCTTTGATGTGATAATTGGTGGTTTTCCTGAAACTCCAAAAGAGAACATGTATAGTAGGGTTAGAAGAAAAAGGGATAAATATTAATGAAGCAGTGAATTTTCATTCAAGAACAGCAGGAGTCAAGCAGTTAAATGCTCCTTTTCATCCCACTTATCGGGATAGAAACTAAGATCCCTATAATATTTGCCACATAACTTACATACCTCAATCTCTGAGCAGTTTTAGAAGGCTGTGTATCCCTATGGGTAAGAGCTTATTCTGTTGTTGAAAAAAGTATTCATCCTGCTAGCTTTTCCTTCTTTTGAAACTGTCATCTAAAATGCCTTTGAAAATGTTATTTTAAGTATTATTAATTCTTTACCTTCAATGTAACACATACATATGTATAAGGATATTAATTTTGCATTATGGCCTTAGAAGTTTTGTTCTGCAGGTCAGACTGGGTAAGGTACCACAGGGCAGGAAGAAGGTGAAAGTATTATCAGTTTTCTTTGGTGGTGTTGGTTGGTTTGTGGGTTTTGGTGGGGTTTTTTTGGTAGCAGAGATGCAAGTGTCTTATTTACCTGTGGAAGTCACTTTCTTCTGGAGTTTGTTGTTGCTTTGGTTTAGTTAGTAGGTGAAAAGTTACCTAGAGTTTGCCAAAAGGCTTACCATCTCCGGTCAGATGTTAATTTGCATGTCTGTCATGGCTTGGAAAAGATTAAGTATTAGCCTTTCTTCTAGCATGTCAGACGTATTGTGCTGTTATCTTGAAGTATTTTAAAGCCAAATAAAATTGAGATTTTTCAGACTGATTAGCTGGTGTGACTGCAAAGGCATTTTTGTATTCAAGAAATGTCTTTGTTATAGCAGCCATCATATCTGACCTGCTCCCTAGGTCAACAAAGATGAAGGGCTCTTGCTCTGTTGCAGAAGGAACTCATTGTGGCCCATGACTGGGCCTGCTTTCATATGCATACACTTACTGCCAGCCTAGCAACATACGTGTTCTCTTCAAATGATTAATATAGCATCAAATGAGACATACTGTTTCTCTGGAAAACATCCTTGTAAAGCTGACTGAAATGGGAGGTTAAATATCAAAGGGCTAACACAAAGAAAGGGAATGATCAAACAACTAGAGTATTTTGTGATTTACATGGGTTATTTTACTGATGATTAAGTAAAGAAAAACCTGCTGAGATGAAGAGTAAGCAATTACACATTGAGGAAACTCTCATACTTATTGGCTTATTAGTAGTATTCATAGACTGAGAGACCCTCCACAAGGTGATCACTTGCTAATTCCTTAAAGCAAACAGCTTTGATGTGCTTACATTATGTGATTTTCTTGGAAAAAGGGAAAAGGCAGGAAATACTCCCCGAATGCACAACCACTGAGCATCACAGAAAAATTGTGTAATTCAGGAAATAGTTGTAAATAAAGAAGGATGGATACTTATTAGTGGCTGTATCACATCTTCATCTGTCAATATCCTTCCCTAGAAGGACAATTGATAAGAATATGTTAATCATAAGCACTGGTTATTGCAAAATACAAAATAATTCCCAAAAGTGATAGGGAGATACTTCACTGTCAGCACAGCTGACAGCAGCAGTAATAGTTGGCTGTGGAAGTAGAGAAAACATTGATTACTAGAACTTTTACTGAAGTTTCAGTGTTTTACATATCACAGAATCACAGAATCTTAGGGGTTGGAAGGGACCTCAAGAGATCATCAGGTCCAACCCCCATTTTTACAGAATAGTAAATTCCTATTTCCTCCCATGTGCAATATGGCTTCATTTCTGGTAAAGAGCCTTTCCTCTATGCTGACAGTCATTTTAAGCTCCTTTGCTGCTGCTAGGGCAGGGAGAAGGTGCTTGAGCAAAAATTAGGTTCAAATGCCAGTTGATATTGTTAGATAGATTCAAAACCAATTCTAGTTCTGGTGGATAGAAGAGAACATCTTACCTATGTCTGTGCCAGTAATGAAACAAAACATCAACAGATGGTGGCTACTGTTCAAATGCCAGAGAGTGCTGTTCCTTGAGGCACAAGCATGTTGTGAGGATGTTTTTTTCTGTGAGAGCACATGGTCTATGGACCTGTGAACATAGTAGAAGGATAATAACAATAGCCTGACCAGAAGGCCAGTAACTTCATCTATTGGCATAATTGTGCTAACTTACAGTTGTTCAAGAACATGCTGCACTTGCTGCAATGGATGACATGTCCAGTTAACAGCTCAGGCATCTGCCATGATAGTCCATAACACAGCAGTGGGTAATATGACATATTTTAGTCCCCAGTGGTGTTGTCATTACTGAAGTCTGAATGCCCTGCAGATTGTGCAGTTTAAATGCCCTCTGTCTTTAAAGGGAGAAAGGCACGGGGTTGGGGAGCATTTAAATGTAGAATGTCTGATGGCTGCATATTTTTGTATGGCCAAGGACCTTATCACAAATGAACAGCATATCATGAACCAACCTGAAACAAAATTGTATTAGTAAATAAGTAAATATCAGTAAAACTTTCCCAGTTCCCTTACTTAGCTGCTAAGTAGCATGCACCATACATTACTGAAGAAATGTAGCCTTATATTCCTACAGTATAGAACAGTAAGTGAAACCATGGTTTTACTTTAAACATTGACCCAAATATGGCACAGTTGGCTTGTCAACTCCCCTAATAATACATGAATAGTGTGTGATCAGTTTACAAGTAAAGACATGAATTAGTGTAAGACAGTCATAGCTCAAATGCAAGGTTGATGAATGGAAACAAGTCAGGAACACATCTTTCGGGAGGCTTATTTGCATGATCAAGGATCCAAGCTCATGGTCCAGTCTAGCTTGACATGTCATCACCCATAAGAAACTGTAAAATGATATTAGTGTTGGAAAGTCCTTCTGGCATTACATACTCAGTAGCAATATCATTGGGTTTTAAGGAAGGCCTTGAACTTAAGGCCTTAACTGTTGTCATTAATATCGTAGGGACGTATGATCTGTACTATATCTTTCATTAAAGGTAGAGCTGGTAGGAGGATGACAGTTCAGCTTTCAAAGATTCAGATTTTTTTCATTTCACACTGCAATGGAAACAAAACCTTTCCAGTGTTTGGGATTCTTTTTGGTTTTCTTTCCACAACATGAAATTGTATTGAAATTTATTTTCAGATTGAAAAGTTGAAGTTTCCCATCTGAGCCTCAAGTCTGGGTGTAAGCAGAAAGCCTGGACTCAGAGTAGTGGAGCTGATCCATCTCTATTTTAGTGTCAGTGTTATTTTGTTGATAGCAGTGATACTCAATTAGCTAATGGTTTCCACAGTGAATCAAAGAACTTAGATGAAAGGTGTTATGTAAGAAAATATGCAAAAATACTGAAAACATTCTATTCAACATATAGTTTGCAAACAGAGAATGGCACGTTTTAAAATTGCCCAAAAGTCCTATTCAACAGGATATTTCCATAACATATGGCATAAAAAGTAGTTTTTTCATCAATAAGCCTTAGGCAGGTATTAGATGCTAACTTGTGACATTCATCACACTGTCTAGGAGATAGATGCATATGATTCACACTAGTCAATCAGCTGCCTTGGTTTTAAGCAATTTCACGCTAAAAAGAAAATGTATTAGCAAAAGCTCTTTGCTATTTGGTTACGGTTATTTGCTTCCTAAAATTGCCTTCCCGCTGTGTCCTCACCTGTAAGCTAAAACCTGTATCCTTTGACTATTAACAGTTGATACATATTTTGTATAGGCTGCTGAACTGAATGTTAAACCATAGAAGATAGGATAATTTATAATAAATAGCCCCATCTTTATCATGCCAGTAGAGGTGATGATTTGTGACACCCTCCATTCTACTGTATTGCAATTTTTGTTTTGTTGGCAGTTTTTATTCCCTTCCCCTCAGAACATGCAATTCTGTGGATTTATCTGTAACAATTTTCTGGTGAAATGTACTTGTCCATGGAAAACTTTAGGGCAACTTTTCTGCAGTTACAGACAGTGGGTTTTGATTCTCATTCAGCTGCATAGCTACTTCTTTACTCATTTACCACTGAGGCTGTTGCTGTCCATGCATGTCATGGCCATGAGGCACCACCAGCCCTGCCTGGCCCCACCCCTGGGGCCTTCACCTCTGTGCCTATGGCCCAGGACCCCATTCCAGCCTATGGCACTCTCCCCACCTGCCCACAGCCCAGGACCCCATTCTCAACCCCCAGGGCTCCCCTTGGCCTTGCCAGGCCGTGGCCCCTTCAGAGCCAGTCACCATCGCCACAGCAGTGGCCAATGCCCAGGGCTGGGGCTGCCTTCATGCTCCCTGCCCGGTGCCCTGCTCCTGGTTTATGGGTGTGACAGCACAGGCTGCTGAGGTCTGCCATGCTGCTCCTCACCATGGCCCACAGGGCCCACACTGTGCCCTGAAAATGTGGTTGTAGGTGTTATTTGAAACACAGGAGGATTTCATTTGCAGATACATAAAAACTACATTAGTGAACATAGGAAACACATGCCAACACTCAGACATTTTACTTTATCTCTTTCCCAGCTGTATTTGTGAAAAGCTGAATATGTAACTCAATATTGTAATAAAGGCCTACTTTTGGGAAAGAAAATCATGCAAAGAAATGTGAAAGGGTCTCACAAATAGTTGCAATGTTAAGATAAATGCCTCTGACCGGGGGTCAATAGAGTTTTAAATGCAGGAGATAATGGAAACATAACCATGTGCCATGTGATAGTTCAGCATAATGCATTTTTCATTTCAGATCCTTTCTCTCTCCTTATATCCTGAAATATTTGCTATATTTTTTGTCCAAATTTTAACACCTCTATAATCTAAAGATACTTTACCAGCTAAGGAAGAGCAAAGTTTCTAGGTAAAATGGAAAAGCATGAACATGGAGTAACCTGAGCAGGTGACCAAGTGGTGGATTATATGTAGTGTAGTATATGGATGCTGTCACCCCCATCCTGCAGGTCAGAGGATGTCATCTGCTTGAAACCACTCCACATTTAAAGGAGATGCTAAGGAGAGCTAGGAATTTTATAAAAGTGGGTTATAAAATTGAATAAAAGAACAGAGAAAGAAAAATATCTTTTCAGGTTATCCTCGTTTCTGTAGTTTTGAAGTCTTTTGCACTTTCTGTTTAACACCACCACAGTAAGTGTTTTTTCCAAAACGTATTCATGATTTTTCACATAATTTTAGGGGTTGGAAGGGACCTCCAGAGATCACTGAGTCCAACATCCCCTGCCCCCGCCTTCTTTAGGTGCAAGTTACATTTTCCAGATATGCATAAGGACACTACACACAAATAATAGCTTTTTCAGTCTGAAAGTTTTTCTGTGCTGATGTTTAATGTTGAATTCTTCTGCCACATAGGAAAATGTTTGGTAGAAAATAGAGGTGCAGAATTATGTCATGTCATGACCTTCTTTTCTTGTAGAGCTTCCCCAAACCTGTCCAAAAGGCACTGTTTGCTCTTCACCTTAAGCTGTGGAAAGCATCTCTAATTTTGGAGAAAAGTTATCTGGAGTATGTGTTAGTGTAAGAAACTTGTGACTCTCAGTCTCAGCATATCTACTGCTAAGAGTTTATTATCAGAGCTGCCTGCACGAGTACCCCTTACTATGGGGAAGATTTTGCAGTAGCAAATGTAAGCTAATAGGTTTATTTCAACTATAGAAAAACTCTGGGAAATACATTAATCATTGTGATGTTAATAGATCATAATGGCATCTTCAAGAATAATACGGTTTTGATAGATTTTAAGGTATTAAGAAATAAAAAGGATTTGTAAAATTTAATATATGCAGAGCTGGTTATGATTAGCCTTTCTTTCCAGGAGGCTTTTCCTGTAAAACTGCTTTATTGTGGTTATAAACCTTCTGTCAAAATTTCTTAAATTAAATCTAGAACTAAACATATTTTGCAAATGGAGTGCCATTGTAAATAGACGCTTTGGGAAATTGTCATTCTTCACCGTCTGCAGCCCTGTGTTTAGAGTTTTGCAGTCTTCTAAAAAAACTAATAAGCAGCCTGAATGATATTTTCAGGAACAATTGGAACTTGTTGACAGTGCTAAAAATTTGAAATTCCATATTTTAAAGCAATAGCTCTTTAACATAGTAAAGCAGAGGATGCAGCATTTAAGATGTCTGCGTTTAGACTTTAAAATCAGCCATATGGGACAGAAAGGGTCCCTCTGGAAAAATATTCGTTTAACTCCTGATAAATTACTCATTTTTGCTTGTTTATTTTAAAGGACAACATACACAGGAATGTATTCATGGCAGATGAATTAGCTCCTATATTATGAGTGCTCAGTGTGGTTAGTGTGAAACATTTACACCACCCAGCTCATCAGGAACCAGTCAGATCATTTGTTTCATTCCAGCTGTGCTCTTTACATTTACATGGGGCCAGGGACAGAGGGGATTTCAAATCTCTCTTTTCTCATAAAAAGAGTTGCACTTCTTTTCAAAATCCTGATGGTTTTAATTACTCTGTTTTATTTAAGAAAAAAATTAATAAATGTCTGAATCAGGTTTTATTTCTGATGAAGCAATAACCTCTGAAATAACTGAAAGACTTCTCCCCAGTTCAAAGGACTTTAATCAGCCTGTAACTATAGCAAAACCAACTCTTTTTAATGCCACTATTCATACCTGGTCCTGAGAATAACACAAAAGTTGAGAAATAATCAGAAATAGAAAAATCATGTTTTGAGTCAATCCATCTTTTTGAACATCTTCACTGATTCATTCACTTTCTAAGTGTGATATTTTGGTTTCACTTAGTTTGGCTCACTTCTTCCTCTTTAAAAAATAGCACTACATCTTTAAAAAAATTTAAAATGTACTAGACACACCACTTGTTAGCATCTAACATTTCTGGGTCCCAAATATGGGAAAGACATCAATAAACTGGAGTGATTTCAACAGAGGGACATTAAGGTGGTTGGGGTTGGAGCCCTTTCTCTGTGTGAAAAGGCTGTGGGAGAGCTGGGTTGTTCTGCATGGACCAGAGACAGCTTCAATTTAGCAGCAGCCCTGACAGTGCTCATAGGAAGGTCACTGAGAAGACAGATCCTTATTCCATGCATGGCAGGAGGACAAGAGACAATGGACATATATGGAAACAAAAGATGTTTGGACTGGATATAAGGAAAAACATTTCACCCTCAGGACAGTCAAGCAGTGAAACAGGGACCCAGAGCATTTAGGCAGTGTCTGTCCTTGTTTTTTTCAAGGCCTGACTTGGTAAAGGGCTGAGCAGCCTGGTCTGACCTCATGGCTGAGCCTGCTACGGACAAAGAAATGGATTCTTTGTATGTTGGTCTAAGCATTCCTGAATTGGGTCATTGACACAGTTTATGAGACACCTTTCATATAAGAACATCTCATCTACATTTAGGAAAAAAACATCCAGTAAAGCAAGCATTGATGGTTTCCCCACAATAATCACTGTAAACTGGGATGCCTCCCAAATTCCCTCCTACACAAAATGAATATAAGCACTACAGTTCTATCCTTTGCCTTCCTGTGTTCTTTTTGCTATCTGGAAGGGATTTCTGCTACATTCTGGTACTTCATATAACTGATTCATTCTGATTTGCTCAGAAGTATGTATGTATGTATATATGTATGTATCTATCTATCTTTCTATCTATCTATCTATCTATCTATCTATCTATCTATCTATCTATCTATTTTTCCATTCCTCTCTTCTCTCTCTCTTAATGCACAGCTGTGCTGGGACATAAGGTTGTCTGCCTGCTCCATCACTGCTGGAGAAAATAATTCAGTATGTGTCAGGCATCTGAGTACCATCTTGGCGCAGGAGCAGGCTTACGATTATCTATAAAGATACAAAATAAACATATCATTTGTAAAGATCATATAAAATCACTTCTTTTCATTGCTAAATAGAAACTTTGCTTAATAAGAAGTGCATTGGAAATTAAAATGTGTGCTTGAATGTATTCAGCCTTGGCTCCCATGCTTTAAAACTGATCTCTCATCTTCAGAAGCCATGACTGTGAAATTGAAGTACCTGTGTGTGCACTTGAAAGATGAAGAAAGTCTTTCCGCAGGCATTTTCACTTCGAAAATCAAGGTGCATTTATGTGTGCTACCCTTTCAAAATGTTTTCTGAGATAAAGTTATTCACAGAATAATTCCAACAAGTCATTCTTGAGTCTCTTAGATCTCAGACTGAAGATTATTTTCAAACAGCTCTTTGGGAACAGATTTCTAGAACTCAGGCTGAGAGAACTGGTATTCCTTAATAGATAAGCTGTATATGGTATATTCTGTCCTTGAACAGGCATGTGGGGCTTTAATTTCAGGCTTTTTTGATAGGAATATTAAATTCAGTGCCTAGATGCTTTGCATATTTTGGCCTTTCCTCATGTGCCAGTGATGGTTCAGTTATTGTGAAATACTCAATGAAGATCTTAAAGAATCCTTGAAGCAGGGATTTATTGAAAAACCTGATGGAGACTGTTTTAAGGATGTGAGGAGTCCAGCAGACATATTTATTTTGCAAAACAGAACACGTATCAAGGTGAAAATAAGGATATAGATGCTTGATCTGGCAGTAAACCCAATCAGTTGTGTTCCTTGCTCGTATTTGCTGCCACCTCTGTGCAAAACTTGTTTCACCTGGCAGGATGTGGCTTCTGTAATGCTCATGACACAGGACTGAGGCCACGTGAATACAACAGTCAGAGCTTCCCTGTGGTGGGTCAGGGAATCCCCTCCCAAGTTACTCAGGTATGTCCTTGAGTGGGACTGTGGGATGGGACAGCGAGGTGATGGGAGGTGATGGGAAGCAAGGAGACTGTGAAGGATTACTGTGAAAGCAGACACAAGTGTCCTGCCTTCCTGGGCGGGAGCTGTGTCTTGTGCCTCCCGAGTAACTCAGCTGTGGGAACACCAGGGACCTCTTGTTTGCAAAGTAAAATAGATAGCAGGGGTGATGTGCTTCTCAGCATTGCCTCAAGTCAGTGCAACTTCCTTGCTGACTAGTCTTTATGGAAAAGGATATGAAGCATCTGTTTTTTGTAACAGATTGTTTTGCTTGGTCTGACTGTCTGTTTACTATTATTAGTAGGCTGGTTTCTCTATAGTACAGGTTTGTCAGGGAGGAACTTGTTTAGAAACACTTTTCTTGGTCTGTCAAGGAGCTTTTACACATGTATCAGTGAAGGTAAATTTTGTACTATGCCGGGACTAGAAAAGCTGCTTGACAAAGAGAAGCAACCCAGTAAGGAAGATCTTGCTTTAAAACTACTGCTCAGAACTTGATCCCTGGAGTCTGTCTTAGCAGTCCTATTAAATTCAGTTTGGATTTACTGAGCATAAATATCTTTTGAATATAATGGTGCTAAAAATAAAAAAAAATGTTAATTTTTAGGCTTGATCTCCAGATCTGGAAGTGAAAGAGAAAGTCAGCAGATACCATACACAGTCTGTAGTGGATCGATGTGCACGCTTACTGTGCATGTAAGCACAGTACTGATGCTATGAATAAGTTCACTTTCTGCGCTTCAGTGTAATAGAGTAAGTCTTTCAAAAGCACTTACAGGAGCTGCCCAACTCTCCTAGTTAGCCAGGGGATGGCATCTATCTAAATTCCTGGGGTGTTCGTAAGAAGTCCATCCTTCTGTGTTCTAGCTAAAAGTACCTCTGAGATCCTCTTCTGGGGGTACAGATTCATACATTCCTTGTGCTTCAGTCTTTACGTAGACTCCTCTGGTCCCCATGAGCTCCGGCTGCTTGCCCTGTGCAGTCAGCAAAGGGAATTGTCAGATCAGCCGTGTGTTAGACTCAGCTTCTGCCCAGGACCACCCACTCACATAACTGCACAAGGTACCTTAACCTCTCCCTCTGATAACAGAGGTGTGTACATTACCATAAGGAACCAGGCATATTCTCTGTCTTCTCCCATCTATGTATATCCATACATATTCCATGCTAAAGATGCTGCATTCATATTCAGGTTATTCGTGTCAATTTGTTCAGGACAACAAACTGTTTAGCAAGTAAAAATTTTTTTTTTTAAAAAACCTCTTTCAAAGAGAGTTGCAGACCCTTGAGAGGAAGTAAACATATCGAGAAGGAAGCTTTCTAAACAGAAGCAGTTCTTTATCTAAAGGAGACATGAAAAGCTATGCTCTTGCACAGTTTGTAAAGCCAGTGAATATAGATAGGAACTACGTGAAAACTGTGTTGCTGTTGTTCATCTCTGTGATATGATCTCCCAACTCAAGACTACTTACTGGGTCACTGAATCGTCAGTGTGTTATTGTACAGTATGTTTTCATAATGCCCCATACTGCTGGAGTGAGCAGGGATGTAGAAAATACATGGGTTTAAAATGCAATTTTAAAATTACCTAAAATTCCTTTAAACACAGAGTTTACTTTTTCTATTTCAAAAATATGGGGAGTCTTTTAGCAATTATATTACCTGGTAGCTAGAAAGCCACTTTCTTTAAAGATAAAAAAACCCATGATATCAGAAGCCTATTTGGAGCCTAGTGCACATCTAATTATCTTTCTCAGTCTTAATTATTTAGCAAGTGCTAATAAACTACACGTATCATGACACTCATGTTTAATAAGCATATAAATTTAATTGATTTTTTTCCCTCTCTTTGAAGGCTAACAGACACAGAATTCAATCACAAGCCAATGGCATTATAACTTCCAATATAACATCAGGTTTTAATAAGCCTCCTGTTTGCTGCACACATGTGCTTAAGACTGCCTGGAAACCAAATCAGTAGAGAAAAGGGATTACTTTAGATTACTTTGAAATGTGCATTGTTTGAAATGGCCTCTGGTGACCAGCTTTCATGAATGGCTGATTTTACTTGTGGGGCACGTCATCTGGCTCAATTATACCAGGCTCTTTTGTATGACAAGTGCACTTCTTGGCTGTGTTGAAATATGAAATTCTAAAACAAAGTAAATCAGATGGTGAGAAATAAATTTAAGCAACAGTATATTATTAGAAGTTTATCGCTTAGCAGTAGGCACTCTTCCTACTGGGAATTTTGTTTTAAAACTTTCATAGATTTGAAGCTAATATTAAAATATTGTTTTTCATTTTCTTTACTGTTTTGTTCAACTATACTAACAGCATTAATATCAAAAGCATATTTTCTTTTCCTCAAAGACTGATGATTTCTTCTATAGTTCTGTATTTCTAAAATGTTATTGGAGTATGTTTTTTTGCTCTGACATATGAAGCATTGGAAACTTTTACCTACTAAGAATATACCTTGACCTGCACAAAGTTATAAAAGTGGGTTATACTTTCAAGTCACTGCAGGCTTTTTCCTTTCCTGTCTGTAACTGTTTGCAAAATTACAATGTAAAAATGTAATATAAGGTTATGATTCTCCTTGCCTGTGATTACTTTAAATTATAGTTACTTTAAATTAATCTACCCAGAGGCACCGATGATACAACACTATAATACACAGATCACATTTGGAAGGTGAGCAGATAACCGGTTGATTAGTAAAGTGTGTTGGAAATCCAATAGATAACGATTAGATTAGACCCAGATAAGAACACATTCTTTGTGTTCACTGTAAATCCTATACTTTACAACTAAGATTAGGGGATTAACCTTTAAGAAGAGATGGTAGGTCTTGCTTTTTCCTGACTTCTGCTGTACTGTAAATGTGTTTCCCATGGCTGGAGGCTTGATATTCCCACAGGAAACTGACCCACAGATTTACGCGGTCGTGCCTGGTAGTGTGAGATTGCAGTGTTTGCCTTTTAAATACGAGACAGAAGCATAAGATGTGAGAAGAGCATTAACATTACCAAACTTGAAACAGTCATCTGTCAACAGCTTTTTCCACTTAAGTGCTTCACTGTATTAGTGAAACTGAGAGTTGTTATTGTTGTTTTAGGGTGTTACAACCCTCTAGTCGTCAAGGCAATATGATTTAAGGAGAGATTTAAGACTCCTGAACCGCTAGGTTGCTTTGATGCAGATGAACATCTCTCCTCCCTGACCTTTTATTATGTAATTTTAATCTGTCTGCAAAATCCCGATGCAATTAATAATCTCATGAAATGACTCATTTCATTGGGTCTCTAACCGCACACCTGCTATGATTCAGCCTATGTGAGGCTTTGAGAGGTCCACCCACCCTTAGACATAAACATCAAAGATTCACAGAAGCTGTATGTGTGTGGCTGAGAAAACCCCTTTCACTCCTTTCCACCTTGCAGTTTCCGTGCATGCAAAATGTTCGTGACTACTGCGGCATCGCTAACCGGACACATTTCACTTTAAACTAAAGAACGGAAAATGCCAGGCGTAAACCACTCAATCTGATCTCTGTAGAGGCACTGGTGGGTGAAGCCACCTCCAGTTAATATGATGCCAAAGACAGCGATTTCTGGCACTATGGGCAGACTGAGGGGTTTTTGAAACAACGCTGAGCAGGTATCCGCTGATGTGACCAACCTGTAAGGTCATTTTGGAAATTACACGAAGCTGTTGATATCAGAATCCCTACGCTGCATTTTATGAATGGTGAGAATTTTTCTCGTTGTTCTTTGCCTTTCTACCTTTCCCATGGAGAGTGATTTTAAAGAAACAGAGAACACAGGGGTCGTATTCCTGTGAAAACCTTCATCAAAACTGAAGCTGTCAGCAGGACATAGGTAAAATATATAGGAAGATAATGCTCTTCTGCTTGGGGCAAGGAAGGAAAGCTCATTTTTTTGGTGGTGATTGATATCTGGAGTTTTGTTTGTTTGAGAGGCTTTATCCATTCATTTATCAGAGAAACCTGTAAGAAGAAATTATCCAAAATGGTCTTTTACGTAAAAGAAATGATGCAACTTATCACTTGCAATGACAAGGCCTTCTGCTGCTTTTCCATGTTTCTGATATATTTGTGTGCATGTTCCTAGCACTTGTCAGCAAATCTCAAAAACGTCCTAAGTGGCAAAATGTGCGTTTGTGGACTATATCTTAATTATGTAACTATGTCCATTTTTGGTGTGCAGAGAAATAATGAATATGATATTGGATAGCAGTGAGGACCCAAACACTTTACCACAAACTTGCTACCATGTTAGGACTGTTGTTCCTTACATTCTCAGTTCACTAGCCATATTCACCGCTAATATCAGGGGAAAGGAAACCAGAATTATGATTCTCAAGCTCCACAATCACAGTCCACATCTTTACTACTACTATAACTATTATTATTTTTGTTGGTGGTGGTGGTGTTGTCATTGTTGCTGTTATTATTACTGCTGTTTCCTTTATTGGCCAGATTTGATCTATTTTTGTTTCTGGGGAAAGGCCACTAGATCAGCAGGCCTTAACCTATGACTTCGGATGATCTGCTGTCCCTGTTGCTCATACTCAAAAGAAAACACCAATGCTTTGGTGAAGAGAAGACAAAGCTGCCTGCCCTTTGTTGCCACTTGGTTGTGAATTACGGATGTGGAGAACTGCATAGCCATGTTACTGGGAACAGACATACGTCCAATGTCCATACTCATTATCCCCATGTGTGATTTCAAATTTACAAACAAGAAAGCAAGCCATTTGTGTAAGGCAGATATCCTATGCAAAGATATGTGGAAGTCGCCTATGTAGAATATTAAATATGAATACCCCTTTAAAGCTTATAATGGAGGTTTTTTTATGGATACTCAATGCCCTGTTTCATAAATAAAGTGTATGATTCTGGGCAGATTTTTATTGGCCAGATACAAAATGGCAATTTGAGTGAACATTGTAAAAAATGTGGACATGAAAACAAAGTGGATTTGCAAAGGGAAAATGTTCTTTTTTTGAAAACTGACTGGCATCTTGTGTTCCAAATTAAACACTTTCATCCAATGCACTGAAACATCTTAAGCTTCTCTTTGCCAAAATGAATATAAAATCTATAAATGGTTTCAAAAGAAACTATTCTACCTTCTGCTTTTATTCTTGATCACTGAAAGATATTCTCTTATGAGACCTAGAAATAAAGTGCTTCTAGTTTTTATTCTACATAAGAAGTGGCACTGTAGCCCTTCTTTGCAGTTCCCTGCCAATGTAATTCAAGTTTCACGGGTAATTAATTCTCCATGCCAACGGGTCCTTGAACTGCCTGTTATAATACTAACAGCATAGAACCAACTAAAGATCCACATTTTCAGATTTTATCCCAGAAAAGTGAATACAAGTTATGAACTTGTGTTCCTGTGCGAGGAAAAAAGAAAAAAATTGCATACATCCAAAGAAAAATTGATTTCTCTGCTTTCATTTATTTACTGACTATGTTACACTTTGTAATAGGCATGTTCTATGGGAAAAATATAATTTAAATTTTCCAAATAGCATATATAGAAGTTATAATCAGCACTAGTTCACTTGAATAGAGAAAAGCATTTTATAGTACTGTCTTGATTTCTGAACACTGCATAAAATATGTATTTCCTATATGAATTTGAAAAGGACCCTTTTGGAATTTCTTCTATTTTTATCTATTTCTCAGGACAAATTACAGTGTCTGTAGGGGCACTTGTAAACTATCAGCCAGTGTCCATCACAAAAATTGCAGCCTTGTCTTCCCTATCAGGACTGTATTTTGACAGTTTTCTTCATTTTCTTCTAGAACTAGAAAACAGGCTGTAAAAGCACAAGTTGTCAGGGATCACCGTTTAATAAAGATTTGTCGTATGTACAGCTGAAATGGTTATGAGCAACAAAAGGTGGCATTACTGTGCTCTTGTGCAAGAACTATTCAATGGAACTTGGATCATTAATTTTATTGGTGTAGATCAGTCCTGTTATTTTCCTTTATCCATGAAAGGGAAAAAAATTAGAGTTGGAAAATAAACACTTTGTGGTCTTTATGATAGAAAAGAATTTCCTAACTTCCTAAAACAAAAGGATTTTTTTAAAACTAACAAATAAAGCACAAAGAGGGTGAAATGAAGAATACTTGTTAATGCTCGTTTGGATTAGTGTAAATTTTATTAACACTGAGGTGTAATTGTCAGGAACTTGCAGTTTTGTACTGTGGGGGATTATTCAAACACGTTGGTGCCAATGTTTGCTCAGTGCAGTCAGGATGACTGCGCTTTCTGGGTCAACATTGTCTGAAAAAGTTTGCTGTACGGTACAACTGAGGTAAGAAACTAAACATTGAGTCTCACTTCACGTAGCCTTTCATGCTTTGTGAGGTGAGTCAAAGTTTTGCTATTTAAAGATCAGACATTTAGAGAAAATATATTTCTGCTATTGCACCAAGAGCATGTGGTGTCTGGTGTCTGTCAGAAGAAGGCTGACTTCTCTGGTAACCCTGGTCTTCAGGGCCTTGTCAGCTTTTATGTGACTTAGAATAAATACATGGAAATTGAAGTATTTTTGAAAGTCAGTCCAGACTAATTACAGACTTCCAGTCTACTTATCTGAAGGTTGTATAATCACTTAAATGGCGTTTAATATTAAATACGGATCCTCTGTATTGGCTTTGGAGTGCTCTAATGTTAGTTGGAGCCTGGACTGTTTGTTGGTGCAGAGACAATGAAAGACAGGATTTCTCAGCAGCAGACACTTGGATTTTCCTTTTAAAGACATTCACACTCTTCTGGTGTAATTACAGCCTGCCAGAGTGAGGAGCATGAAACTGTTTAGCTTGTGAAGCTTAAAATAAAAGGTGTATGTGAAAACAAGAACACGATCCTTTTTCTAGCAGTCCAGCACCAAGTCCCATCCGCTCCCTCTCCTATGGCTTCTTCCCCTGAAATTTAGAGCACCTTCCTATTTAGGCGTTTTTAGGTGAGTGACGGGGCCTTTTTTGTCTTCTGTGTTGCTCTCATTAGATTATTTCTGCTTATTAATCTGTTAGCAGTTAATGTTGCATGTCTGAATACGAAATCTGAGGTGTGGGTGCACAGATCTCCTCATGAATTATGCTCCAGTCTAATCACATAAAGTGCATCCCGGTTCCCATGCACGTCTCCCCTTGAGCAGACATTCTGAATGTTCTTGGGCTTGGATGGTTTTGTAGGGGGGGTTTATTGACCAATGTCACTGTGCTTTATCTGTGGTCCCAAAATAAAACCAGAAGGAATGTATGTGACAGGTCAATACCCCAGAGGGAGCAGGTATGGCTCCTCGGTTTCTTTCCCACCCACTTCCTCTTTGCCCCCAGATATCCCCTGCCTTCCCTTGTGTAACTGGACGTTTTTTCAGATCTTCAGTCACTAATGCCAAAAATGTCAAAGTGTAAGTGGCTACCCATTCCTTCCTGGGCCAATCAGTCATTTTCAGTCACAGGTTTAAATCTGCTGCAGTAAAGCCAAGCCTCTGTGCTTGCATCAGGTCTTACAAAAGCAAGGCTGTTTGACTGACAGGCACGGAGAGGGGGTTCTGATAACATACTGAGGCGAGTCTGGAAGCGGAGTATCAAGGACAAGGCTGTGCCAGAGGTACTGTGCATTATGGATGAGGCAGTCAGGTCCGTCGTTGATTGATTGAGGGACAGTTACGCTCCTTCACAATGCTGGGTAAGATCATCCGGACTGTCACTTAATAGGAGCTTTCTTGTCAGTGGGAAGATGACTTTTCACGTAGTGATCCAATGCAGATTGCAAATGACAGCCATGCTCTCCCCTCTGCTTAGTAAGGGCTTAGTCGCTCGCGCAGGTGAGTTAACCTAAAATAGCTTTATCTCTTGCCAGGTGCTATCGCTGGAATTACTCTCATTCTCAGAATCTCAGGCTGACTATAACTGTTGGAAAAGCACCTGTGTTCGATGGCATAATATATATATATGTCCTTTAGCAACCAAGGTGCCGTATAACCTCTGCATAGGTGTGGTACTAAACTCAGGAGGTATGCTGAGGGAAACGCAATTTTTTTTTCCTATTCTCTTCTTTCAGGACAGAGAAAGAAGCTGTAGTGAATAGTTCTGGAGACTTTGAAGCACAGCCACAGTGCTGAGGTCTTTGACTGACAAGCCTTCTGCTTTCTCCCTCTTACAGGGCTCCTCCTACAGATGTTCTGAACACGTCTGCATCCCAGCAATTTTTTACTGCACCCAGGTACTGAATGTAAGGAACATGCTGCACAAAAAGAAGCGTGGGGTGTAGAAGGAGCATTGTGAGGAATATACCAGAAGTCATGCCTATATGAAATGCAGGCAGTGGCATGACTTCAAGCAAAAATTATTCAAGAAAGCATAGTTGCAGAATGAATGACCGAGTTTATTCTTAGAAAATGACAGAATAAAGCTCTTATTCAACAATATGGCTTATAATCATGCTAAATGGTATGTGTCAGGCTTGACTTCCTTAAGTGTCATCTTTTCACCGTGTGACTGGGAGTTTATTTATTGCTTGAACAGAATTTCTTTTCCTCCCTACAGGTCTTGAAAACTAGAGTTCAGGCACTTCTGGATCAGTCTTTTCATTGAAATACTGGAACTACTATGAAGTCTTCTTGGTTTGCATTCATCTTGGCAGTGCTCAGTACCGAATTGCTAACAAGTCACTGTTCCACCATCAAGTCCCCGAGGTTCAGAGGACGTGTGCAGCAGGAGAGAAAAAATATCAGACCAAATATAATCCTTGTGCTCACAGATGATCAAGATGTGGAGCTAGGTGAGAAATAATTGTTATTTACTACTTTATTTTGTCATGGTATTTCAGTAATTTCTGCCAAGCAGAAAGTACTTTAAATTCAAAGGAATTAACTGGTCCTGGAACAATATCAGAGAGTGGGACAAGTTTGGAAAATGAGTTAACAAATATTATTTAATATAATTCATCACATTTAATTACAGACTATAGGAAATACATGCTTATCAAAATCCACCGTGGAAGGCTTTAATCACCACCGTAAAAGGATTTCATAATTAATGCAAGGGCACACAGGTAAAAACCTCGCATCCAAAGCACTTTTTCAATTTGTGCCTTTCTGTAGTACTGACAGATTTGAGCCTTACAAGGTTAACCTTTCCCTCACTGCTGTATGGGTGGGTATCTATACTCTCCACATATTTGTGATATGCATGTATGTCATTTGGCATGTTTATGCACACAGTCAAACTGGTCGGGTTTCAGGATACAAACTTAGTATTTCTACAAATTATTAAACTGTTTAAAATGCATTTCCATTAAAGCTGTGCTCTGTGTATAAAAATACAATAGTTTTGCTTTCACGAGTATACCAAATATGTGAGCACAGCCTGGACATACAAGCCAGAAGTGATTTTCACATATTTTTCTTAGGGTGGAAAAAGTTAAAACACTTGGATGATGTTCCAGGAGGCCTTTGAATGTTTTCCATTAAGTAAGTTAGAAATATATTAATGGTAGTTATGCATATAACTGATTATTTGGTTCACTGCCCAAAGTGAAAAATCAAGGAGAGAAAGAGGATCATTTGAGGTTACCCCCAAGCAAATATTTTAGTTTTGGGGGTGGGAGGTAAGATCAAAAAGGTGAAAAAATGGCACATCAATTTGAAATGAAATCTTGCATTCTTAGTGTTTTTTAATGAAAGATATGTTTTTAATAAAGGTTTAGTGAATTTCTAAACAAAATACCATATGATATTGAAAAATCAAAATGCTTCATTCCAGAAAACTCACAATAAAATAGGTCACTTGTTCTAAAATCACATACTTTCAGCTAGAAAGTTGTAGACAGAACGTGGTCTCCATCTAAGAGCAATTCTTTAGTTGCTAGCATTTTTGCATTTCTCGTGATACAGTGATAATTTACAGTCTTTCAGGTTTCTGAGAACATAACTAATAAACTGTATTTTGTGGGTGAGAATTAGTGCTTTTATGCAGGAGAGATCCAAGACCAGGCCCTAAGATCTGAGTACATCTTATCTTTTTTATTTCTCACTCCTTCAAATGTCTGCTCTGTTTAGCCATGCTGCCTAATTAATGGCTGTTCCCAGCTCTATTTTTGGCTTAAAATACAGCTGTTCCAATAGGAATGCATTTCTTCTTGATAGAGTCATTCTGAAAATTTCATTAAAAGGGTCAAGCCTCCCTTTCCTTGGTCCAAAAGAGCTTACTTTCTCCAGGGCACTGGGGAAGCTGGGTCAGCAGACATATGTCTCTGAACAACATTATCGGCTTGCTGTCTTCAGTCTTGCGAGGGGGTTTGCAAGTGGTGAAAGGGGGAGAAGGATGTGGCAATCTGCTTTGCCCATGTTGCAGAGCTCCTCTCTTTGAAAGCTGCTCTGGACATTTGCAGAGTGCTCTGTCTCCTATTAGCAAGCAGTTGAGCCTGGATGTGTATGCATTCCCACTGCATTGAATGAAGACACAAGTTTCCCCTTTTCATAGATCATTTCACAGGAAACAGAATTCGGCCCCAAGACTTACTGTACTGCTATATTCATGCTTCTACTAATAAATCATTCTGCTTATTTGAAAAGTAGAACCATACTGTTTTCCACGTGTGAATTATCCCCTTGCCCTTCAGTGATTACTGAGAAAAATCTTAAGTTTCCCAAAGGTCAATGGGAAGTAACACTTTCTGCCGCAGAGTGAAACTTAGACATCGGTATCCAAAAATCACAAGGCTGGAAGTCTCTCAGTATGGATTATTTGCTATTGTATTCCCAGCACGAACATTTCTAAAAGCTGTTCTAAATGAATGCTTGCACATAAAAGCGTATAAGGTACGTTATAGACTTCAATCAGGAAGGATTTGTCTCCAGAGCATGTATAAGCATTGAACCAAAATAATCAGCTGCCTGAGTGCAAATGATATACAGGGGAGTTATCCAAAGTAAAGTTTGCAAGAGGCAGGGAGCTTGCACTTAGTGCTCAAAGCATAGGAGTATCTTCCTATCAATCTGCACCGGTCCCCTGAATTTTGCATTCTGAATGCGAAGAAGCTCAGCAGAGCTACTGTCTCATTCAACTTATCAGATAAACACCACAAATTGCTCCACAACTCCAGTCAGTTCCTATCTATGTTGGAAGGAATGTGTCTCAGAGGAAGGTTATTGCAGATCAGCTGGTAGATGGTGACTTAAACAGCGTGAAGCAGCCTGGCCTACAGATCTTGAATAAACTCAACAAAAACTTGGGTCTGGAAGCTGGGAAATGACTGGTTACATTGTGCTTCTGTGCACTCTCTTTGCCCCACCAAGATCCTGTAAAGAAATAAATGTGCAACACTGAAGCAAAAGAGCATTTTGCTCAAGGCAAAGCACCAGCTCCCAGAACCCCCTACGATTACCACCCCCCTGGAGACAATGTACTGCTGCTCTTCAGGGCAGTGGCCCCATACCCCCCAGGGTCAGGGCTGTACTCTGTTCTGGCACAAGTACAGCCATTCCTAACTTTTTGCTCATTCTTAGTCTCTTCCCCTAGCCTCTGGATTCCCTATCACTTGCACACATCACTGCCTCAAAACATGATCACCTCAATCACTTTTATAATCCTCAGTGTAAATAAAATCTTGCATAATGTCAAAAAGGAGTTAAAACTAATAAATGCACAGCTAGTTCCACTGTTTCTAACTGGAAGGCCGTTGAGATGTCAGAGAAGTGGGGAAAGGTTAAAAAAAAAACAGTACAGCACAGGGTGAAGGGCTCACTGAATACATCGCATCAGGCATCCTTTGTCTGGTTTGCTTTCAGTCTTCACTAGAACTAAAGTACTTAATAACACAGGCTGAAAAAAATGGGGATATGTGCTGAGATCTGAGAAAGTTCACCACCTTCCTGGGGCCTTGCATACAACCTATACAAAGACAAGGTGGCTATAGCCATCCTTTTGTAGAGATGTCCACCTGGATGCAAATCTGCAGCAAATTAAGGCTTATTATGAAACCTTGGTTACAAAACATATTTCTTGATATATGAGAATGGAACAAGAGGTGACACTAAATTTCTTGCCTGGCAAAACTTACTAACTTCTGTGTCCAAAGTCGCTACTCCCAGTTATCTGGTTGCCCTGAGGTACTACCCAACAGGTCATGTAGACTAGCACAAGTGTCCTGCTATCAAACAGCACCTGAGTACATGTGCCCTGAAGACTGTGGGCCAGATGGTAAAGAGCACAAGCTGTGAGGAGAGCTACAGACAGCAAAGGATTATAACTTATATCAGCAAGTTTTATCTCCTTCTTACGTTCTGTTTTCCAAATGAGGAAGACTCACCTGCTTTGAAGTGCCTGTTTCAGAATTTCCAGAGGGGCTAAATCTATTATCAGTGTCAGTAAGTGCATACCTGGAGGAAAAACTTACTCATAAACAGCAGGTTTGCAAGAGCGGAGGGCTGACCATGCAGAGGAATGAGGAAATGCTCTAACAGCTACTCATTTATAATGCAGGGAGGCATGAAGGTGCACATCAGCTCTGCTGCTCTTATCATGCATTAGCTTACCTGAGCAGAGTGCTTTCCATCTAAAGACCTACAAGCACTTTACAGCTGAGCTTTCAGTAACAAACAGGAGAGCTATGCAAAAAAAAAAAAAAAAAAAAACAAAAAAAAAAAACACCAAAAAACAAAACAAACAAAAAACCTAATGAGAAAAAGACAGTTTGGGGCCCAAGATAAAGACATGTAGAGTGAGGATGATCATGTATTTGACTCAGTGAAATGATCCTACTCATACAAATGGAGACTTTTTGTCTTCAGAGACCTCTCAGTTACTCCATATGTCTAAATACATAGGTTTGGTCTGTACTGAATTCAGGAAAAAACAAACACAAAAGGGCTGTGAAAAAGGCAGAGCCCAAAATTCTGGTGACTTATACACAGGGTATTAAATGAATCCTTACAGACACAGACATTGGCACTGCACCAGGAAATGCTGATGAGCTAACTGCCTCTTCCCTTTTTTAACCAAATAATTTTGATGCAAATGTTTTCATATTCAGCACTGACTCCTTAGCCCAAAAGTAAAACAGGCTGTGCTTAACTTTAACTAGTAAGATAATTTGTAAGTTTATATTGCTTGCACCCAAAGTTGAGCCTCCTTGGCCGTTTTCTGCTTTTACAGCCATGTCTTCCATTGTGTTCAAACTTTATTTTTTTAAATTTGATTTTCAAGTAACTCAAACAAAACCACCAAAAAAAACACCTAATGTATCAGTAGAATTATTGCATTTAAATTTAAACCTATGGCTGTCAACTGTGTAAAGTTAACTGTAAAACCAAAGGGGGGGGGGGGGAAAGAAATAAGGAAGAATTCCGGAAACCCTTTTTTACTACCAAAACTGTGCAAGTATTACAATCCACAAGCTTGTTTCCTGGACAGATACTGACATATCCATGGTTCAGCCTCACCCTTCAGTCTCTGCTCTATTGGATAGCAGAAAGAGCAAAGTTTGACAGCTCTCAGCAAATACTGACAGACCTTATGATGCTCAGTCTTTATGCAACCAGAAATCTGCAAGTGCTGCCTGTCTCACCCTGTTGTTCCTGAAGGTGTTTTGAAGGATGCAAAAAAAGTCTTTGTTCTTTAAGGGGGGGTCAAGGCAGTTTCTTGAGAAAGGTGCTGAATTTTGCAATATTTTTCGCACACAGATTCATCCCCAAAAGCTTATTTTGAGCACAGTGCTTCGGTATCAATACCTGACACACTGATCCTGTGTTCAGAGAACCTTTCCCATGGAAAAACTTTTACTGAATTCACTCTCCTCCCCCTTCATCTCACTCCTTCCCTTACTGCCTCTCTTTCTCCTGCTTCCTCACTGTCTGATTATCTGATAAAATGGAAAGAATTGTAACAGATTCACTGGTAATCTCAGCATTTAAATATTTTACCGGCACACTGACTAATGATGGCATGTGTGTAACATACTGCTTTCCTACAGGGAAGTTTGAAGAACTGTTCACCTACAAATTTGATACAGCTCTGAAATGTTAACACTCTATTTCTAGGTTAGTCTGTACTTCCACTTTAGTTTAAGTTTGAGTAGAAAGAACTCATTTCTGGAATTCTTTAAAAAAAAATGTTAATATAATAAAGATCTTTCCTACCTATTGCCTATACTAGGGAGAAGTATGGTCTGATGGCCAAAGACAAGCTAATCACCGATACTACACTTTTAATGGCATAATAGCAGCCAATATGTTCTATTTTTGGCAGCACAGTGATGCTCACTACCTCCTGTTGCAGGGTCCTTGCAGGTGATGAATAAGACCAGACGGATTATGGAGAATGGAGGAGCTTCTTTTATCAATGCGTTTGTAACCACCCCGATGTGCTGCCCATCGCGTTCCTCCATGCTGACTGGGAAGTATGTGCACAACCACAACATATACACCAACAATGAAAACTGCTCTTCTCCCTCATGGCAGGCTACTCACGAGCCACGCACCTTTGCCGTGTATCTCAATAACACTGGGTATAGAACAGGTAAGAGAGAAATCAACCACAGTTCTTTGTTTAAAGTGAAGATGACAGATATTCAGGAATGGGTCTCAAATCACTGTCTAAAATGAAGCGACTGTTATCTGGGTTTACAGAGCAGAGGCTTAGTGTTACGGACTAGGAGGGTAGTACTGCCTGTTGGTCCTGATTTGCAGCTAACAGCCATGTAAAGAAACTCACTTGTAACGCAGCAGCATATTTTCACGTTTGGATGTCCCAGGTGGGAAATAAGCTGTTGGGCAGTTACACCTCGTGCAAAAGAGGTGCATTTTAGTGGCATTGTGGGTCTGAACTGGCAGTTTCAGCCCAGATTATGGTCAGTATTATGGCCTGCTTGTGGACAGCTGCTAACAGTTACAGGGGAAGATGTCAGAGCCAGGCTGGGGACCGGTGCCAAAGACCTCACAGGAGCGAAGTGCCTGTCATGGGAGTGAAACAAGGTGAATGGTATAATTTAAACTTTGCCATGGGGCAATATTTCATTTGCATTTTCTGAAAAGGAATAGAAACATGCCTTTAAGAAGGATTGTTCTGCTGTGAACCAGTAAGATTTGATAGTTTTCTTGTAAATTCCTGGTGGTTTTCCGTAGTCAGGAGATCCTTTTCCTGTCTACAAAGAACTCTTCTTATTCCTCTCGTCTGCACTTCAGCTTGATGTAAAACCTGATTCATTTCTTCATCACCTATCCCCTAAGATTCAATCTGTAGACACGTTAGGCTCCAGCCTGACTTCCCCTCCGCAAGGTACAGGAGTTGTGCGAGGTCATCAGGGTGCAATTTGTCCAGAAGCGTCGCTTAACTACAAAGACTCCCCTTTACAGAACCAAGGAGGCACAGATCTCAGTGCCAACTCTATTCCTTACAATGTAATTGGCAGCAAAGAAATTTGTCTCTATCAGCAGCTTAGGCACAAGAACAGATTGCTTTCAAAACATATAGCAGGCGAATGTCTCCATGCTGTCTGCTTGTCTTAATTCTCTTAATGCTGCTATATCCAATGGCTCAAATTTATCTGCCTGTTTGCCATCTTTTCTTCACCACACAGTCAGCTCATTCTTTTTTCTTCTGTCCCTCTGTATTTGTACCTCTGGAGAGCTTCTGCATCCTGAGTAAAAAGCAAAAACAGGCAAATATTTAGCTTCATTTGACCTGGTGTTGGCTCTGACATGTGTTGAATAGTACTTCAGTCTCTGGGAAGCTGGTTTCAGAGAAGTTGTCATCTGAGTAAGGGTCAGCAGCAAGGCTTTGGAGGAGAAAGAGAGGGAGGGAAGAATTGAAGTTCAGTGCTGAAAAAGGTATGGAATTCACACTAAAATATAAGCTCTGTCTCATGGCTTATGTCTCAGAAATCATTTCTTCTTGATCTATGGCTGCCTCATGTGCAACCTGGCTTTCCTGCTCTTAAAAAATTTAGCATTTCATTGATTTTTAATCAATTTTCTTGTTTTTTGCACAACTAAATGCCTCGTGTAAATTGGACAGCTCTATCACTAGCCCTGACTACCCTTCTGGTGGGAAACACTGTGGTTTGGGTAGATTTTCTACAGTGCCCTGTATTATGAAGGAATGCGGAGATGTCACCGTAATACAGACTTAGCCCTATTAAATGGAAAGGAAAAAGGGGTCAAAAGACAAGGAAAAGAAAAAAAAATCCCTTTTCAAAGGCAGACAGAGAGAACATCAGTCCTAAAACTGTCAGTGTAGGTGAGTTTTAATAAAAACCCAGAAAGAGAAAAAAGAAATGGAAACAAATGAAAACACTTGTATGAAACTGATTCTGCCCAAGGTACATTGCTCGACCCTATATTAATATGGCCCCAAAGAATTTATCCATTTATTCCTTGTAAGATGAGCCTACTTTCTAATTACCACACAATTATTTTTTGAAGTGGCAGCTTAATTAATAGCAGGTCTTAGAATATATTTTTCAAGGACAATTTTGCCTCATTAAGAAGTCATCAAAAGTCCACTAACCAACTAATAATCTCCACTTCACAGCTAGAAAGTTTAGTAGAATTGTAATGACTCAAGAATACCTGGAAGTAAAGAATAATTGGGAGTGAAAGCGAGGAAACTGGGGAGAGAATGGCTACATGCCACATAGGTAAGGCATCACTGTGCTGATATTGCAGACACTATGGGTATTTACCCTGTGTTGTGAGACGAAATTGCATCCTCCTCAATAGGAAACTGAGACGGAGAAAGAAAAGTCCACTCACAGTTTGGTGACAGTCCTGCTAAGGCATTGGTCCAGTGAACTCCAATCCAGATGAGACAATGTGCAATAACTCCAACCTGGTTAATGACAAGGATTTAGCTCTCACTTTTTGCATATGATATATAAGCCGGTGGAAATAAAGGGGTGGGAGAGTGTTTATATAATGTTCTTACCTCTGTTAACTCCAAATAGTTTCCAACATCTATAAAGCATCCGCTGTCTAAACTTGCCACAGCCTTAACTAAACCCTCTATACTGCAACTGATCACATGTGGGCAAACTGCTGATGAGGGGAGTCCTGCTGGAGTCACAATGATTCTACACAAGCTCAACAGGACATTTAAAGAGAGGTCTGTAATGTGCTCTAATAAACTGGTCATAATTAGGGTCCACTGGGAAAACCTGGCAAAAAAGAATGAGGTTTTTTCTTCTCTTTTTCTAATTTAATCTTCTACTCCTGTTCTACTCTGATGTGACCTAATGGAGATGTTGCATTTCATGGTAACATCCTTTTTTGAAGATTGTATGCCAGTATCTCAAAGGTATTTTCCAACTTAGTGATTTTGTGATAAATCATACAGGAACTATGCTGGGTGCCAGCAGGGCATATTCAGAAGCAACACTGCCCAACCAAAATCATTTTTGCTTCTGTTTATCATTTTTTAAAATCTCCAAATGATTAAGGATATTTCAATGTTTAGGGTTTCCCCTACTCACAAGCTGTATGTGATGCAGCAGTGAGTCAACTGCATAGCTTTCTTATTGTTGACAGCCTACAAAATTGGTAATGTTAAACTAAAATTTGTGAAAAATAGCAGGGAAGACACAGTAAATAGGTAGAAAGAGAAAACAAAGCAACTTTGGAGAGCTTCAGAGAGGTGAGACATTTGTTTTAATTACATCGGCTCCATCTGCTCGTACTGGGGAGGAAAAAGGCTCACTCTGTAATTGCTTTCAAATTTTGTGGAAATTGTGAGAAAAGCCTGAGCATCTTTCAATTCATCTTGTAGTTCTTAATGTCAGTAGACATTACTTCAGCTATTTAGATAGAGAAATTTTATTAGCTAGATTATTAGGTGCAGGAGTTAAGAGATTTTGCTTTCCGAAGTATTGCTGGATATTTTGTTGGTACTGACTTCAACAGTACCACAGGGCAGGCTGAAAGAACTCTCACTGTCTTTACCTTCTACTGTTCCATCCCAGCCCTACAGCACACAGCCTTGCCTCTCAGACGTGCCTGCTGGTGTTGTCAGTTCATGCTGTCAGTCACCTACACAATACCAAAGAAAAACTCCAGGAATGCACTAGCTCAACCTTGGCTTCCTCCAGCAGGACAGGAGGATTACTGCATCTTAATAACGGAGCAGTAGCCAAGCAGTATCTCAGTATTTCAGAAGACAGAGCCATGACAGCAGCACAGCACGAATATCTGGGGCGTGTAAATGTAGCAATCATTTTATTGTTCAGTAGTGCATCACGCTTTGCATACTGTAGGGTTTTACATTCTTACCAGCTGAAGTTCCATCACTTTGCAAATATGAAAAGAAATGTAAGTTTAAGATTCTTACCCTTACTTTACACAAGTGTGCACTCAGAGCCCTCTCTGCTTAGTGTTTCTTTGTAGAATTAGTACCTTCTAGTCCTCACCCTTCGCAGCCCTTCACAGCCATAATAACCATGCAGGAGAGAGCAGGAGTCTGCCCTGGCTCAGCAGCCACTGAGACCTTCACAGCGACATGCCAAACTCAGGACCAGGCTCCCCCCCTATGGAATCCTACCTGAAAGAACTGAGATCACCAAATCAGGCAATTATTTGCTTACATTTTTTAGAATTGTCTTTGGGAAGATGCACGTCCCAAGATTTTATTTCTTACTTAGAAGCATCAGCTGATCAGACTAGCATTCAGGATTGATGCATGCAACTGTCCTGATGGCATTCTCAGCCATTTGCAGGACAAAACCAGCAACTTAGCAAAGTTAAGCACCTCAAACATTAATTTCAAGATGTTTGCATTTGCAAAACTCAAAACTCAAGAAGTGAATGGACATCATGATGTCATTATCTGGCATGTTTTGACACCAGTCACTGACTTCTGTGTAGTGATGAAAAAATGGTCACTTGCTTGACATCAAGTTAATATGTTCAATAGTACACGTCAGCTTCTGATAGGTGACAGCTGACATCTGTCATTTACAGGTACCTTTCTTACTGTAGTCACCAAAGAACTAACAAAATGCTGAGATGACAAGAGACTGAGAGGAGCTAAGGAGTATTTAAACTGTGCACCATCCCCTTCTGACACAGAGGAACAAGTTAATCTTTCATAAAGGGAGCAAAAAATGGTGCCTCCTGGAGGTGTGGGCAGACAACACGTTTCCTCTGGAGGCAAAGCCAAAGAGTTTCCTGTTCGCAGCCTTGCAGTACAATTCAGTGCCAGCACATGCTATTTTTAATCTGCATTGTTTCAGTGACCTAATTTGTATCCTGTCTCATGCACCCTTTCAAAACAGAGAGGGTGGCAAAATATGACACAGAGGTGGGAAAGAATGCGCAGGGAGTGAGTGCTGGGTTTTGGAGTGTTTCTAAAGTGAAAATAAAGCAAGAGAGATAGAGAGAGGACTCCAAGCTTTCAGGTTCTTTCTAATTGACGTAAAAGAGGTTGAGGGGCATCAAACATAATTTAACTTGGAATATTTAGAATAATTAAAAATATGCCTCACTTCTCAGAACAAAATTGCTTTTTTTTGTTAAAATTAAGGGAAGTATAAATAGAAGTTAAATATGCCGAATATATTGAATTAGTCCACAAACATGGAAATGCAGAAGAAGGAAAAGGCTGAAAAGGAAAACATAGCAGAATTTTCTGGTTCTACAGCATCTTGTGAAGTGAAACTTTTTTTGTTTTTTTTTCATCAAAAAAACACCATGTCTGCCTACTTATGCTTAAAACCAGAATTCTGTGCTATTGCACAGGGAAACATGCACTAAAAGATTTTTAGCAAATTTAGACATCAAAATGTTTCATTTAGGAAAATCTAGGTAGAACAATGTCTGTGCATTTAATCTCTCTTGTTCACCTGGACAAGTGATAGTTTTTAACTACATAACATACAGCTTTTTGGAGAGTGAAATTTTCTCAGTTTAAAAAAGATAGACCAGTTCTATGAAGAGGGACGGAGCACTCTGATCCCCTCTGCAAAACTCTACTGCTTTCTCACTGGGTTACTACACTCCAGTTTGGCCCTGCCAGAGCTCCACTCAGCCTCTGCACTGAGCCTTGTTCCCCTGCTTGTCTGTGCTCAAGGCATTACCACCCTCTGTCCCTTCATGGTTCCAATCAGTCCTTGACAGACATGTCCTGTTCCCAACACTACCATTAGTGACCTCCTTTCCCAGACTGATCAGCAAATCTGCTTCTCCCACCCCCTTGCCTTGTCAATCAGTCTCTTTCCCTTTTCTGCACTTGCTGTCCAGTTTCTTGGTTGTCACTGCCAGTGCTACCCCTGAGTCCCCCACTGCTTCCCCCTCTCCCCTATCAGTTCCTTTCCCAGATCTCCAGCCATTCCCCAAACTGCCTGCCCTTATCTGGTCACCTGCTGACCTCTGTATTTCAGTCAGCTTTCCCACACCTACTGACACCACTGGCAGGTGGACAGGCAACAAGCTCCTGAAGTGCCCAGATCTCCAGCAGACACAAACTACAGGGTCTTTTTCAAAACTGAGCAAACTTTGGAGAGATTTTCACCGGGATGATAAAAGATGCCTCCTTCACAGAGAGTCCATCACGTCTTTGACAGAGTTCATGCTCTCAGCGCAGAGCATGGGAGTGCTATCAAATGAAAGCCTGCATAATTTTTTTCAGATGTTAAATGTAATTCCTTTTCCATTACTGTGGTTCTCAAAGATGGCTACTGTTCGGGCTAAGATTTTTCAAAAAATTCAGCCTCAGGCAGACATCCAGTGTGGAAAATTTCAGTCCAAGTATGAGAACGTTATAAGCAACTGAAAACAGGGTCTTATAATGAGAAGTGTCAGACATCATCAATACGGCAAAGTGCTACCAGCTTGGCCCATAATACAGGCTTTGTTAAAGACATCACCCAGGCTAACGATTGCTATATCAAGTTATAGGCTAATGCTTTTTGCAACTGCTGAGTTATAAAACCTTTAATGCTCTTTTTGGTTACAATGGTAAACCTGGCAGCAACTGGGAAAGACCCACAAAGCTGGAGTAAAAGTAGAAAACCTGAGGTTTTCTACTGTGGTTAAGTTACAAGACTGGGAACTGCGAAATCGGAATAATATTCTTGGCAATGCCGCAGGCTTCCTGCATGACTTAAGTCTAGCTGAAGGTTAACCTCTTGGTGCCTCAGTTTCCTCAACCACATTTTTGGGACAGTGCTTATTTCATTTCCTAGGCAGTGCTGGCATACCGACCTGGCTTTCTGGACTTTAATGACGTGATACACTAATCCTCTGTGATTTTTCAACAGAAGGGAAAACTCAGACTTCTCGGGTATGAATCTGTCACAATCTGCATAATGGGAAGAGAGAAAGGAGGAATTTACTGGAATAATCCACAAGTTGCAGTTTTGTTGGGCTCTGTCCCCAGAAGCACAGAATCACTGTGTGTCAGCCCTGAAATGTCATATAAACAGTGCTTCACAACTCCTGTAAATGGTTTCCTGACTTTGTTAAAGGAAGTGGGCTGTCTACTTAAAGCTCTTGTCTGGGTCATGGTGACTAAACCTTACTGCAGTATGCCTTTTTAGAGGTTTGGGTTTGTTTTAAGTCGGAAACATTCCCGTAAGCCTCAACAAATAACAAGGGCATAGAACATAATATACCTCCTTTGATCCATGGAAGTGCAGAGGTGTCTCACCAGTAGCTGTAGTCCAGTTCACCTGCATGCTAATCCAGTAAATGTTGACAGGAGTTAGGGGACTAATTCTATTGTGTAACACTGTAGGAGTTAGTCATAAATGCTTGTAGAAAATACTGAGGGAAAACGTACTGGGAATTATGAGAATTTGAATCACATTCAGCTATAAATTTCCTTGCTTCAAACTCCAGAGATCCCCTGGGTCAAACTCTTCTTGTTTTGCACCCATTGCAGCCCCTTGAATATCTCAGTGCAGTTGAGGACTAATTAGCTAATTGCTGTATGGAAAACAAAAACCCATATTAAGGCACCTATTCACGTTAGGTATAAAACATGTACACTCTGCAGCCACTACCGAGACACATGGATGTCTGTGTAACTTCCCCATGCCATGCGTTGCTGTTTGCATAAACTTAATTGAACATACTCACACAAAATACAATTATTCTGATATACTAAGCTACTCTACATGTGATTAAAAAATAACAATGTGTCCTGGGAACAGTTAGCAAAACTGCCAGAATGCAGATAAAAACTGTCTTATTAAAATGCAAAAATGGGCATTTATCTTTCCTGTTATCCCTGTGGGGGCCATTACACACAATAATGAAAAGATGTCCCTTGAAATGGCATTACTTTTTAATGAGGTTTTTACCCATTGAGTCATAATCTCAGTTTTACTAATTACAAGCAGAAAAGGTTTCCGAAACTCTGCAATGGCTGATCGCAAGTGGCTTCTAAAGCTGAGCATTCCCAGTCAGTACTCAGATTTGGGCAATTCAGCAAGTGTCAGGCTACAGCTAAATTAAGGATGTGGGTTCACTCTACAGACCAAGCATGTGAAGATATTTGCACATCACGGTGTCAACTCCTGAATTGTTTACAATCCTCCAGGTAAAAAAAAACAACTGGGACACCCATCATGATTACTTGCTGATTATTATTTGGCCCCATGGACACTACTGTGCTTTCCTTTTATTCTGGCACACGTCTTCAAGTGTGAAGAGACAAACTCTAACTGCTGGTGCTGGGCTCCAGCTCTGACTCACTTGCCCTATCCTACACTCAGTGGTACTCAGAAAACCCCACGGTGAAGGGACTGAACTCTTGTGTTTCAGTAACAGTCTGGCTTTTCCCTTCATCTGTCTCATTACTCATATCCTCCTGAGTTCTTGACCAACAAACAACTCTTGATTAAAGCAATTTGGCAAATGTGATCCATTATCACGGCTACCGCAAATTCTACTGGTATTTAGGGCTTTGCTATACGTTTGACATGGGAACCGCTTTATTCTACAACGGGGGGGGGGGGGGGAACATCTATTTCTGCAAGCTGTCACTCAAGGAGCTGCTTAAAACTTGACAGCTCTGAGATTATTTTTATGATAAAATACTAAATCATTGCCAACACAAAGGTGAATGGTTCAGGCTGTCAATCCAAAGTCTCATAACACACACCAAAATACGGGGTTCAGGGGGCCAAAGGGGAACTAACAAAACATTATTAAAGTTGGAAAATTAAGTAATCTAAAGCAAGGAAATTCCGAGATGAATTGGCCCCTACCAGCTCCAAGCCTCCTTTTCCTTTTCTAAATTCAGTTTATCTTTTCTCATCCTTATGCCCCAGGTCATTTCATTTCTGCATTTCATGCTGGTGGCTTTCTCTCTGGTAATGCCTGAATATCAAAAGGGAGAGGAGAGGAGAGGAGAGGAGAGGAGAGGAGAGGAGAGGAGAGGAGAGGAGAGGAGAGGAGAGGAGAGGAGAGGAGAGGAGAGGAGAGGAGAGGAGAGGAGAGGAGAGGAGAGGAGAGGAGAGGAGAGGAGAGGAGAGGAGAGGAGAGGAGAGGAGAGGAGAGGAGAGGAGAGGAGAGGAGAGGAGAGGAGAGGAGAGGAGAGGAGAGGAGAGGAGAGGAGAGGAGAGGAGAGGAGAGGAGAGGAGAGGAGAGGAGAGGAGAGGAGAGGAGAGGAGAGGAGAGGAGAGGAGAGGAGAGGAGAGGAGAGGAGAGGAGAGGAGAGGAGAGGAGAGGAGAGGAGAGGAGAGGAGAGGAGAGGGCAGAGCTGACTGTATTTTAGTGCCAAATCCAAAACCGCGGGGACTTTCTCTGGTCCATAAAGAAACACCCTATAGTGACATTAAACTGAGAAGCCGTACTCTTTCCTGGTAATCCTGCATGTTATCATTTTTTAGAGCTTGGCCATTCTGGGGCAGATTTTCATAGCCACCTCTGTTATTTACAAAGGCACTACATCTAAACCTAGAACTTCTTAGAGAAAAGTTGCCAATAATTTTCAAACAGGCAAACCCTTTTATTTTTCCCTCGCCTTTTTCTTGGAAATTACTGAACTGTTTGGCTAAAATGTTCCACACAGCAAAATGCAGCCTGAGTCAGATAGCATGGAAACTATCATCACTAATGATGGGAGTTTGGCAAGACTGTAAATAGCATAGTTCAGGTCTTAGTATTAGTCAATCTTAATTATAGGTGGGGCTATCAAACCATCCTACATGATAAATTGCCATAACTTCCATTTTACAGCTTGAAAGCCTCTGATCTTTGTGGGAGGCAGGTTGGCAGTACAGTCCTTTACAGATGAGCACAGTACACAGAGGTTCCTCAAGGTCATACAGTAGCTGCTGATGGATCTGGGATGGCACTCAGGAGGGCTGACCTCAGATCTCCCCTGTAACCATAGACTGTAACCTTGATTTTACTTGCTTGGTAATGCTTCCTCTCTCTCAGTCACTTCATTCTCTCATAATTTTCTTCACTGTTGTCCCTCTCTCTTCTTCTTCTTCTCTTTTCTGGGCTTACCTTCAATAGTATTTCACACTTCACCTTTACACTTTCCCTAGACATTTGACTCTCTGAGAGTTTAACCCATTTTGGCTGTCTTAGAGGAGAGGTATGGTTTCCATGCCAGGAGGCAACGATACTGGGCACATAGCCCCATGCCCCAGTCACCTTCTTCACCTCAAGCTTCTTGACTTCTGGTTGGCCTCAGGAGAAAAAAGGAGAGCTGCTGGGTTTCTTCCAGAGTGGCTGTGGGAGAAGAGCTGGAAGCCTGGTCTAGTGTCTGTAGGACTTGTTTATATGTCACATTCTACACGGTATAAGAAAGTAACATTATATATGATTGTAACCTATGTTTAGTGAGAGTTAGCAGTTATATGATTTGATTGTACCATAATTATGAACATTTAGATTTTTCCACCAGCTTTCGCAGGAAGTTCATGATGCCCACATCAATCAGATCTAAATTATTTAAGTCCATCCACAAATGTGCTTTTTTGGTTGGATTGAATATGGTTACGTTGAATGTGAGGTTCTCCAAAGTAATTTCATTTCCTAGTAGGAAACAAGTACGTGGCTCTGACGTGTCCTGAAGCCCAGCTGAGGCAGTGACGCTGGGCAGCAGCTCTCCACAGGCTGGCCTGGGGCTGACCAAGGAGGTGATCCTCCCCCTCTACTCTGCCCTGGTCAGGCCCCACCTGGAGTCTTGTGTCCAGTTCGGGGCTCCCTGGTATAAAAAAGACAAGGAGCTCCTGGAGAGAGTCCAGAGAAGGGCTACAAAGATGATTAAGGGCCTGGAGCATCTCCCCTATGAGGAAAGGCTGAGTAAGTTGGGACAGTTCAGCCTAGAGAAAAGAAGACTAAGGGGGGACCTTATTAATGTTTATAAATATCTGAAGTATGGGATGCAGGGGGAAATGGCCAGCCCCTTTTCAGTGGTCTGTGGAGACAGGACAAGGGGCAATGGCTGCAAGTTGGAGCACAGGCAGTTCCACACCAACATGCGGAAGAACTTTTTCACAGTGAGGGTGACAGAGCCCTGGGACAGGCTGCCCAGGGAGGTGGTGGAGTCTCCTTCACTGGAGATATTCAAGACCCATGTGGACGCCTATCTGTGCAATATGAGCTGGGGAGCTGCTCTGGCAGGGGGGTTGGACCCAACGATCTCTTGAGGTCCCTTCCAACCCCTATGATTCTGTGATTCTAAGACCGGGCTGGCAGGAAGGGCAGGGGCTGTGCACCATGAAGGGGTGCAGCGAGATGGGAGGCCATTGCTCAGAGTAGCCTGATTCCTGAACAGGGAGAGGTCTCTCTCACTCCCTTCTCTTCAGGGCTGTCTCCTTTTGTGAAAACCTTCAGTACCTTTGTGCTGACTGCCAGGGACACAGGTGACCCTCCAAGGACTTGTAAATCTCAAGAAAAAAATTGCAAACCTTGAAGTTGCTCAGGCACCACAGTAACTTGCTGGGGCTGAGCCAGAGCTAACAAATCCCTAATAACCAAAATTGTGGGCCCAGTCAGGTGTTTTGTCACCACACTCCTCAGGCAGTGGAAAAGCAGGGCAGAGCCATCCAAACACACTTTTTTTATTCAGACCAGAGAGCGTCCACAAGCAGCTAAAGAGCTTCCATACCCATATGTCCCTAGAAGCAATACGGCTGCTTGTGCCATGGTGCCATGCCAGCATTAATCCACCTTCCCAAAGCCAGCTGGCCTCCTTTTGGTGTCTGTGTATCTTTGGCACAAACCATTCACAACTCCCAGATAGCTGGGAGCCCGCTGCATTGTGAGATTATTTTTCTTTTTACTTCATTCCAGAGGAATTGGCAGGAGCACTTTCAAACCCTCCTGAGCCCAACAGCTAAGGCTGAAAGTTTCAGTCTGAGAGGGTTCTGACTTGTCACCTGGAGCTAACAGAAAAATATACACTTAGTTTGGTAGACCAGGTAGAGTAGTTGACCTATGAACCTTTGTCTCTTCATTAGTTTTGCCTATCTGGAAGCTGTGTGGAGATTCCCTCTTGGGAATGTGTGGAGAGCTGTGTGGAGATTCCCTCTTCCTCTATCTGAATGCGTCCCAGTGGGATGGAGATTTGAACTTCCCAGACCTTTTATCAAACCAGCATGTCGTTAGGTTGCCAAACCCAGACTTTGAAAAGTCAGAAGACAAGCTCCAAAACATCACAGAACTTGCTTAAAACCATAAGGTGTTTCTCAGATGTTTCCTCTGGGAACTGAGTTTTTATTCCATTTTCAAGTGGAAACCAAGAGAAACACACTTATTGTAAGAACAAAAAACCTGACTATTTCAAATGACTAGATTCCAAAGGATTAAGAAGAAAACCTAAAGTCACGAAGGCTTTCAACACTCATAAAAACTCTGGAAATAACTATTTTAATTTCAAAACCCTCTAAGGTATAAAAGGAACATTTCTGATGAAGCAACTGACTCATTCTAACACATTTATCTTCATTCATGCATGCTTTTGACTCAGACTAAAAGACTTGGTTTGCAAAGTCTCATGTGTGTGCGTGTTCTTTTTTTTTTTTTTACCTTCACAGCTTTTTTTGGGAAATACCTCAATGAATACAATGGCAGCTACATCCCTCCTGGGTGGAGAGAGTGGGTTGGATTAGTGAAGAACTCTCGCTTCTATAATTACACCATTTCTCGCAATGGTAACAAAGAGAAGCATGGATTTGATTATGCAAAGGTATTTTCCAGACACATCAATGCCACATCATTAATCCATATAAAAATCACTTTCAGATAATTAATTAACCAGATAATTAATTAATTAACCAGCTACAGCCAAGAAATTGAGATGTCTTTTTCTCTCCAGGGCATTTCAGATCAATTTCAATGTGAGAATATTAATCTTGTGATAGAATGGATTTTCCAAGGGCTCTTGGTGCAGCCTGGTGATTCCTCCCTCACTGCCTGCCTCTTTCTGCTAGAAAGGGATGGTTCAGTGGCAGAAGCAAATAGTAAATAAAGGCCTTTTCCCCAAAATAATCGTGCCCCTCGTGCTACTGAACTTTAAGGCTAGAGGAGTGTTGTCAGTTGTTAGCCACATAAGAAACCTTTCAATTATACAGTGCACACCAAAGAAAAGGCCGTGCGTCTGTGGTGTCAGGCTCCGGATATGACTATAGGAATAGATAAGCAGGAGAACACGGCCGTTGGAAAACTGCAGATCTGTTTGTACTCTTGACAAAGTTTGGAAAGTGTGCCAAGGTGACCTGCCCACTGCTGTGAAGTTTCTCGGAAGGGCTTAGGAGTGCAGATCGCAGACTTTCCAGGGCGCAGAAAGCAATCTGGAATTTCCTCAGACTGCTGCTCAGGGAAGATGATACAGATGCTGCAGCTGTGGTTTCTGACCCATGTAATGAGATTTTATTGGAAGCTCGCGATGCCTGTTTCTGATTTCCCCACCCGTAGAAATTACATGATACTAATTATATATTTATATAGAGTTAGAAAAAAAAAGAAAATAGAGTATTGGTTAGTTATACATTCCTTCCACACCCCACATATGTAGCAAGAATATGTAGGCCAATAGGAGGGGTAAGCGTGCATTAGGAGAGCAATCACACAGGCATTTCACTTGAACAGGCCACAAACTCAGAAGTGATCCCACCACCAGCACCTGGCACTCATTACCCATTTTGAACACCAAAAGGTCCCTCACTGTCTCTTCCATATCCCTGCAAGGATTTCAGCAGCCGGAGCTACTGTGTGCGCTCCAAGCCTGCTACAGGAGAGGGGAAGGGCAGCGGGGACAGAGAGCGGGCAAGCGAGGAGCTCACAGCTGGTTGGCTTGTCCTAACACTGACATGCGACACAGACCTTGTCCCTCAGGCTCTGCTTTTGCAGCTGTTCAGGGCCTTGAATCCACAACATATGATTAGTCATGCCTGGAAGTGCTTGAAATTACAAACATTGTCTCAGCACTTTCTCAATGAAGCTCGCACTAAACCTCCAGGCCAACAGCGAATGCTCCAAGGTGGCAGGTGGTTTAATTTAAGTTTTCATCTTTTTTTCTTAGTTCCATTTCCTCCCTTCCCCTTGTAGGCTTCCATTTGCCACCTTGGCTGTAGGTTAAGCCAGTTTATTAGCGAGTCACAACCTTAATCTCAGCAGCTGCACTGCTTAAAGTTGTACAATTAAACGAACAGAGCCTGTAGGAATTCCACTGCTCCCTGCATTCACACTTGCAGTTTCTTTGATAGAGATTTTTGCGTTCTGTTGCCTGTTGTAGCTTTCTTCCACTTTGTATACATACAAAAGCACATTCTGAGCAAAGAGCCTGCAAGAAATATTCATGTAAGCAAAACCAAGTAATAGTCAATGATTACTTGCAGTTAGGAGCCCTCAGCTTGGGAAAGTGTTTTATCAGTGAAATTCAAGTAACATATTTTTGTCAGTACAGCCTGTCATTTAAAATGTCACTAGCATTATATTACAAAATCTGGTAATCTTATTTACTTAATGCCTTCTGTTGTATCTGATTTGCAAAATACTGTCTCATTTTATGTGGTCTTGCCTGCTTAAGAAAGTAATTACCACCCAGTCTCCCCTATGGTCCCTTGAATCATACATCTCTTTGATGGTATGTTTTTACTTCCTGATCCGAGCTTTAATGAGGACTTGAAAATAACATAATAACATGATAGTATGTGATCTAATTAATCATGCACTTTGTAACTTTTGCTTTGTGTTAATCGTATGTTCCAGGACTACTTCACAGACCTAATCACTAATGAGAGCATTAATTACTTCAGAATGTCTAAGAGGATATATCCCCATAGGCCTATAATGATGGTCATCAGCCACGCTGCACCCCATGGCCCCGAGGATTCGGCACCGCAGTTCTCAGAGCTCTACCCCAATGCTTCACAGCATATGTAAGTCAAAATCACACCTTGCCAGACCCACTGCTTGAACCTGCTTCTTGTGAGGTATTTGATTATGGAAATGGTATAGGGACAACAAATTCAAATATAAGAAACCCATAGCAAGTGCCGAATGATGCTTGTTTCTTTTGCTGCGCTTGTTCCTTTTGGGGAGAGTGACAGCTCTGACCATTATTAAAACAGAGAGAAGCTCTTTTCTTCCTGGGAAGTTGTGGGAGATTAAAAGGTCAGTATTTGGCTTTGTAAGGGCAGCTTCTTACAATACCCTGAAAATATGTAGGCACAGGTCAGGATCTGTTGGAAAGATATTACTTCCTTCGTCTTCCTCTAAGATATGCACTTCCTGGGCTCTAAATAACTGAATGCATTGAGAGTAAAACACCCTTTTGTAGCTTTTGAGTGCACCAGATTTGTTTATAGACTAGATACTGGCAGGTTCCCAAAATAGCCTATCAGACTTCATTTTAAAATAACATGCTTAATCTTTTCTGATGATTACACTATACTAAAAAAAGAAAAATTAAAAAAAAAAGAAGAGAGAACTGTACCTCTTGTTTCTAGACCTGAAGCCAACTCTAGTTAAAAATCTAAGGGTAGTCCTCAATTGTACACCTTGCTTTATATCTTGACTATTCTGTATTCTTTTTAAAAAAGAAAAAAGGGAAAAAAGGTAATAAAATACTACAGCTGTATTGTAAATGGATTTAGCCTCAGAAAATGAGGAGGAACCTGCTTCATCACACAGTGAAAATGCTCCTTGTAAAAAATTGCCTTTTTTACACTGCAGTAGCTCACACACAGGGATGTTTTTTGCAGCTGCATTAAACAGTTTGAAATTGAAAGGAGTAAGTTACTGCATAAACTGCATACATGAACTGATTTATCAGTTTGTATTTTTCTGTCCTTCTATTGGCTGCTACTTTCTAGATATGCCACTTTCTCTGACCTTACATTCTTAACTATATTTTTCTGAGCCTATGTTCTCAACATCCCCTGCTCCTGAGACTAGACTTTGAAAATAATAGTCAGCACTGTTTCATAGTTCTTCAGATACTCTTAGCTGCATACAGAATTGATGAGGTTGCTACTTTAGTTCGTAAATATTCACTTGAAATGTGTTCTCAAGTAATCATCCTGAAGAATTATTATCACCCTTTTGTGTCCTAAAGGTAAAATAAGATAGACATGAGCACATGGAACCAGCCATGTTGATCTAACTTAGTAACAGGAATTTGGGGCTCCAGCAGAAAGCAGCAGGGAACACTGAGGGAAAAGACAGCCAAGAGATATTCTTTTTTCCTTGTTTTTCTAGCTTCTGAAAACCATCAGTTTAGGGGGAGCATCCAGGCCACTGAGCTCCATTGTCTTTGCATCAGTCCAACCTGCCTTTGAACTACAGTGGCAACCCCACCATTCTGCTACCAGTGCCACTCCATGTGTTAGTAACAGACGACTGCTTTTTCTTTCCTTCTAAACCTGGAGGTTGCCCATGCCACTGGTGAATAGTCACAAAATCTGATTTAATGGACTTCTCCCATGTCTTCTTTCAATCATCCCTTTTCATAGCAAGAGAGTTATATCTAATTGTTCCCACTCTGCTCAACAGATTGTGTCCCGTTTAGTGGCACAGATTGCCTGGCCTCAGGCAAGCCATCCTGTTTGCTGGGGGACTATCCATCATACAGGAGGGTAGGATTCAAACTGTTTCCGCTTAGCTGTAGGGACCGTGTCTGGAAGAAAAGCACTGAATCATTGTATTTCAACCTAACTCTCCCCAGGCCAGAGCAACTCATTTTACTTGTGTTCACTGTCTCCAGATAAAGGATTGTAGGAACTTGCATTGGGTTAACATGATCCTGACACTGTCTACGGCTTGGTATTTTCAGCCTACTTCTTTTCTAGCTGGTGATGCTAGAGCCAATGGGTTTAGCCAGTTTCCAAAAAAAATAACTGACTCTCCACTTTATATAGGCTGCATGACACCTGCAAAGATCAAGCAAAGCTCTTAGTTATTGATTTGTGGGCTTAGTTGCATTTGAGCAGTTGCATAGATTAATTTTTATTTGTGTGGATTCCTGGGGTCTAAACACCTTGCTCTGCTAGGCTGCTTGTGAAACAGCCCAGAATATGAGACTCAGCTGTGCTGCTTCTTGTCTTCTGGTGTTGTTGATTTCTTGGCAACCTTCTCGCAAAGATTTTTTTCCTCTGGTGACCTCAAGAAATCCTTGCTGGGCTGTTTCATGTTTCTTATTTCACTGACTGACTGCATGCATGTGTTAGAGTTCAGTCTGCAGACTAAGAAATGAGACAAACTGAAGATAAGCTGCCAATTTGGGTGGCTGAAGCCTCCAAATAACTGACTTCTCTAGCAAAAATATTAACAATGTGCTCTAAAAGACATAAGTTCAGTTCTCACGGAAGTGTTTGGTGCTCCCTGTGAAAACAGCACAAGAACAATAAAATCCCTCCTGCCAAGGTTTGTGTAATTTGAACGTTTAACCCTTAGGTTTTCTTCCTTGGTGGTCAAGCACCATTTGAATCTCTTTCTCTCTGACCTTGGGTGACAGCCATCTGACCTTGGATTTTGTTTTTAAAAATGTAGTTGCTATATCATGTTACTGTAACGCCTACCTCAAACAAAGAAGGGAAACCAGGTCAAAAGCTGCTTGCTGGCTCTACAAACTGAGATGGAAGGTTATACCTACAAACCAAGGATTAAGATAGCCTGTTAACCACATGTGAGGGGAAGTTTTCTTTAAAAGGGCAGTAGCTGAAGCAGGCCCTTAAATTATGTGACATTTCTTTGCTGGGAAAATACCTCTCATTTGATTGAAATACTGTCCTTAATACATTAAAAAAAAAAAGCAAAAAACAAACAACAGCACCATCGAACACAATCAGAAGTTTGTTTAGAAGTTTTCCACTTGCATGTATGTAGAGTGGAGCAGCTACAGCAGGAGACACTGGAGTTCAGGGAGAGTTCTAACCTCAAATGTGGGCATCCATTGGGCTTATTTCCCCACATGGCAGCATACAAAAAGGAATATCAAATGAATGCTGCAGCAAAATCCGTAGGATTTATGAAAAAACCATCAAAACCAAAAAGAAGAGAAAGAACTACTTTCAGTCCTGTCTGCCTCAGCACAAACAGCCTGCTGGGGTGACACATGAAGTCTTACAAGGACAAGAAAGGTAATGATGTGTAGGCTGTTTAATCATTAATTTTAAGTGATCCCTGTTAATTCTCTTTAGCTCCAGTTTAGCAGACTGTGTCTTACTGGAAGCAGCAGACACTATTGTTTTTAAGTGCATTTTCCCTCCCACTCTCCCACCTCTCCTCGTTAAAACATGTCCTATTTCTGACACCTAAAAATATTTCTGAAAGTTTATGCTGGCTGCTGTCACCATAATGAGTGACATATTTTCTGAAAATAAATCATACTAATGCATGTACTCTAGCCATGCCCAGAAGTTATTTCCGTGGAAGAAAATGGGACCAGAGAAGAGGTACTAGATGAAAGCGATACACAGATTATTGCTGTAGTGATGAACATCATCTGTTGGGGAGTGGGTTTGTTAGACCTTTGGAAATGCTGTTATTAGAGTTATGAAGTTATGACACAAGAGGTGGCTCTGTAGGTCTCCCTGGCAGCTGTTACAGGGGAAACTTGTTCCATCAGACAGCTGAGCAGGAAACCTCTGACTCAAAGGATGCTCTAATGAAAGCCTGAATTCTCAGTTATGCTCAGAGCCTCTGGCACTTTAACTTCCCTTTACCTTCCAGTGTGAACCAGTCTTAGGGGAACTGTGAATCAGACCTTAGCTGTTTATAAGCTGTGAAGTAAACAAACATTAGAAGAAATAATCTGTGGGAGGCAGGTTTACTGAAGAATATAAAAAATGGAAGTCTGAAACACTGCTGGCTGTGCTGAGTTGAAGATCCTTGGGCTGACGGGAGGCCTGACAGTGAGATTTTATGGTTACCTGGAAGCAATACTATTGCCAGACTAAATATCTTGGGAGGAGCTGCTAGGAATGGCATCTGGGAAGGGGTCAGAAAGCTTCCCAAGATAATGTGAAGAGAAATAGGTGTTATGAAAGGCAGAGTTTTAAATGTCCATTTAGAGATAGTATGAAAGGTCCTGAATGACCAGGTCTGTTGATAGCACTGTGATTGTGGTAGTGAAGCATGAAGAGCATTACTGTTGCACCTCCAAATCCCCAGAGCGGTCTTCACTGAGAATTTGTGGTGCCTTCTAGTCACTGAGGCCGAGTCTTAAACATCTGCCAGTTGCAACGGTATTTCTTGTAATGTGGACACTTACCCTTTAGAGAAGGATTTAGAGTAGGCAGTAATAAATCTTGACATGTCAGCGTGTCTTGTCATGGCTGGCCTGAGGCCCACTTGGACTCCTGACCTAGAGATAAATTATCAATGCTATCATACACATCATTGTATGTGTGACTTTAAACAGGACTAGAAGAAATAGCATGTTATAGAAATGTGGAAAGATTCCAGTCACCCAATTTGCTTCTGCAGCAGCAACAAATAATCTTCCAAAAATAAAAATTTGTTATATGTAACAGGTAACAACTTATTTTTCTTTTGTATTCCGATATATAGCAGCTGTGTTACACTTTGGCAGGGGAAACTTTTGTACCTCACATCCCCAGATACATAAATATCTTTGGGTTTAAAAGATTCCCCTTTTAAATGGCAGCAAATTAGACCCAGAATGATGAAATACAACTTCACATTAACACTTACAATGCCACTCGTCATGGGGGATTTATATACTTATTTTTACTCAGAATCTTTCTGCTTTCCAAGAATAGTGTTAAACCTGGAAGTTTACTTTCCCTTGGAAACAAAGGATTTGCTTCCTTTATTTATTTACTTTTTTTTTTCTGAAGAAACATGACCACTTATGCAATAATCGCTAATGATATTTCAAAGAATAATATAGGTGTTAACTTTGTACAGAAACTATTTTGTTCTCACAATGAGTTTTACCATAGGTATTCTTTTACAATGTTGTTGACTTCTATTTTTGTGAAACTAAAATGTTCCTAGGGCATATAAGCACTGTATTATTTTCACTAACTGGAGGACTCCCAATCCAAACAGAAGATTAGCCAAACACTTTGGGGATGAAAACCCCTGAGAACTCAATGGAATTATTCACAATCAACATTTTTAGGCAGCATTTTTTCTGAACAAAATTTTCTTTTGTTGGATAAAAACAGGAGGGAATTAGATGGTAAATAGAGGCAAACACAGATTTATAGTATGAGCAATTGAACAAATGTTTGCAAACGTGCTCGTTTCTTTCCCTGTTAACACATCTGAAATGGAAATGTATATATTTAGATCGAATTTTAGAAAACAAATGTTAGTTTAAAGTTGCACTGAATCCCGGGAGCTCTTAAAACATGCTATACTCTGCTTTATTTCTTTTCCACACAGATACCACAACTGTGTAAACAGCATTTAGCCAAGCTGAATCTCTCATTCTTTTCTTGACTCATGAAGTATCTTTTTGTAATAATAATTTGCAGAAGGACTTTACTCCATTTATTTCATTGAATATTTCAGAAAAAGCAGTTCCATTACTGGTAAATGATCATGTAATTCATTTCTGAATGATTTGCTATTTGAGGACCCCATTTCAATAGGTGCCCCAGTACAAGCATCTGTTGGTTTGGGTTGCTGGGGTTTTTTTATTTCTTGTCTAACTTAAAATTATTGTGGTACCTTAGAAGCCAAATAAGATGCATTATCATTTCTGAACTTCAAATTTAAATATACAAATATAGTAAATATATTGACAATAAGCATAATTAAAATGCATTATATGAAATGCTGATGTAACTGAAGGTTATTAAGACCTTTTGGAGTCAGGCCACAAAGCTGAATGTTAATATAATTCCTTTCCTCTCAACTTTGAGTATCTATTTGAACCAATGTTTACAGATAAATGATAGATTTCAAGGTGTATATTTCTTCAGAGAGAAAAGTATGCTTTTGTTTATGAAGATTTACTTCTTCCCTAACCTATAGAACACTCTGTTATCGCCACTGCAGGCTTTCCTGCTGCAGTTTAACAGGTGGCAAATAGACAGGGAATGCAATTTCCATTATGTAGCATGAACAAAACAATGCACATTGATGCAGAGACATTAACTGTTAAGAGAACTTGAACTAAACGAGTCACCCCTTTCCTCAGGAGGCTGTAATCTAAAGCTGGAGAAGGCTGATACTAATTTTCTTTTTTGGGTTTTTGCAAAAGTGCACATAAAATGGGATAGTTTCTCTGTAAATGTATTTATATAAATGAATGACTACAAAATCTCAGGATAAATTATTTTTCTCATTCTGAGAATGCATTTATGGGAGAGTGCCCGACTGGGTTCCACATTTCTTATTGTTAAGTATTTTGGGATTTTGATTTTTTTTTAATTAAACTGGAGGTGTCAATTTGAGATTTTTATGAACCTCTACCTTCCAGTGTCCTGACCAGTGCTAGAACAAACCTGTCATGGAGTGCCAAGAAGCAATCTAGGTTTGCCCAAGCTGGTATAGACTACCAGAATGACAAATACTCTATCTTGTTAGAAAACATTTGTTCTCTCAGTCCTTACCCTCTCTACAGATTTAATATTCCTGCAGCACACTGCTGGTCATTTTAGAACTGACCTGTATGAAGGGGAGTACGTTTTCATTTTTTTCTATTTTTGTAACATTTAAAATGAATTCTCAGTCAGTCTCCAGGTGCACATTCAGCAGTTTAAGTGGTTCACTCTTTGCCAATCAACTAGCAAGAATGACCTTGAAATCAGAAACCTCTCCTCACTGCATTCTGGGGCAGCATCTGAGCTGTTCAGGGGCAGCCCAGCAATAACTGACAGGCATGCAAGCCTTGCCAGACTTAGAGACCATGGACAACCTTAAAATAATGAAGTATCTAGAGCTGTCTGCTGATCATGGACCAACATATGTACTAAAGAAGACATGTCACATTTCTTCAACCCTATATCCCCACTGTTTAGAGGAATCAAGGAAATGTATGTGGCTGTGTTACTTTACAGTAGTACTTGTCAATACAGAGCAAAGCTGTTCCCAAAAATGGAAGAATAGAAACAGTGACAGACTGTGCTATGAGACTTTCAAGGGCTTATAACAGATGAACATTTAGTTGATATCTCCTGCTGCTTGAAGAAAAAAAATCTTGTGATAAACAGTTATCACTGACAGGGAAGAGACCTGTCTACTTGGAAGGGTTTTCAGCAATCAGCAACATTATCCCCAGAATTCACTTCTGTTGCATTTTTAGGGGGATTTTTTACCTCCAAAAGAAGGTAGACAGATCTCAGGGTAATGTCAGGTCTTGTGCCTGGGAAGCAGTGACATTCTGGTGGATTTCTGCAAGGCACAAGAAGAGGTATGCAGTGAACACAGACAGGTTCTGGGGCTTTTGGTTTCCTTTCTACTTCTTCCCTATTACTCTTTCCCCTCCGCTTCAGACCTCTGTTTCACCTCATCAGCCACTGGCATTGGATATTTCACAGTAGGTCCTGTTCCTTGAATTGTCTGGGATGAAAATTCTGCTCACTCTCTTCCTACTGCATTTCTCACCCAGAAAATTCAAAATGCATTTGGAAAGTGTCTGTGAAAGGTTTTAACCAACCTGCTAAATCTTTGAGTGCTGCTTTTTAAAGACTATCCATTACATGGAGGAGGCTTCTGACAATGGCCTGGGAACGTGAGACCTGAGCCTGCTTCAGCAGCTGGCTCTCCTTCCTGGCACAGCAGCAGGCTGTCACGGCGCTGCCGGCTGAGCGTGGCTCACAGCCACCTCATCCCTCTGTGGCGGGGGCACTCAGGAGTCTGCTGAAAAAAAAACCAACCCAGTTTTGCTGGAAAATGCTGATTAATCAAAACTGAGTTCTTTCATGGGAAAGCACCTCATTTGACAAACTTCCAAAGAAACAGAGGAAAGTTTGCACTGCAAGTATCCTTTTTTTCTGACAATGTGTCTAATACTTGATGACCAAAACTTCTAAGACTTGCTTCTTCAAGGTCTAGGGCTCCATTGGGGCTGCTGGCAAACCAGCTACCTAGAGGGCCGTGCTCCCAGGCTCAGTTTCATTAACTTTGAGGTGGTGTAAAAGTTCCTTTTAAAAATCAGATTTCTACAATGGGAAATGTGAAAATTTTGACTTTTCAACCTGAAACAAAAGTTTCCATCAGAAAACAAATTTCAATTTATGTTTGTCTTTGCTAAACTTTCCATACTTCTTAGGAAGGATGTAGTCAAGGCACTGTTCACAAATCCTGTGATACCACGGTCTCTCTTCTGTTTCCCGTTGAGGCTAGTGGTTAAGTAGATTAGTCAAAACTAGCTGTATGTACTTGATATATTAATACTTCTTGAATTCTACCTAAATTCTCAAAAATGGTCTCAAGTTTAAAATGTGGCCTCCATTAATTTATTGCAGTTTACTATCAGTCTATTATGTTGTCCATTCAGCCGACTTTTTTCCTCACAATATATACTTATCGGTTATACACCTAATAGGTAATACAATAACGTCAAATGCTTCAGTAAAATCAACTGCTTCCACCATTCTGTGATCTCACGCAACCCTGTCAAGAAAAACAAAAGCTAAATGAAGAGCTGGTCAAAGGTGTGACTTTAAGTTATCAGTATGAAAAGTTTGGATATTATTCAGTGCTACCTCTCACAAAAGGGCAACTACACATAAATATTTCTGGAGGAAAACTTACCTTTGGGTAATGCACACATTAAAATTCTCAGTGTCTAAACAGTCAACTAATATTGAATTTCATTTTTGTTGTAAACTGAGGAAGAACAGTAGAAATCAAACTATCAAACACACAACAGATTTTTTTCATTGTCTATTTACATTTGTTTTTCAAATGTAATACTGCAATACATGTATCATGTACTGCCATGTATTAGAAATGGCGAAAAAGTAAAACTTCACCAAAATGACAAAGCCTAGATTCTCAAAGCCTAAATTCTGCAAGTGTTAGAGAAGGAAAGTAGTTGTATGTAGGGGGCTTTGTTTGGTTTCTCTTCACTTTTTAGTTGTCATGTGTGCCAGGTATATAACAAGGTTGAAGGAGAGCATTTATACTGTGTATATCTATGCCACAAATATATTTGGCATATTTTTTGCAGTACTTTTTCTTCACAGGTGACATTTTTGGAGCATAGGAAGTTCTGCACCAACATGTGGAAGAACTTTTTCACGGTGAGGGTGACAGAGTCCTGGGACAGGCTACCCAGGGAGGTGGTGGAGTCTCCATCTCTGGAGATATTCAAGACCCATCTGGACACCTATCTGTGCAATATGTGCTAGGGAGCTGCTTTGGCAGGGGGGTTGAACCCGATGATCTCTCGAGGTCCCTTCCAACCCCTATGATTCTATGATTCTGTGAACATATTCTTATTTCTTTGACAATATCCTTCAAAAATTCATCACCCATGGATAAAACACCTCTCCTGAATTTTTCCTTTGATGTTTTTGTGAATTCCTAAAGCACCATTCATCAGTAGGACACTGCGCCATACTTGTTAGAGTTAGTATCAATAGCATTTAGTTCAGTATTGTGGGTATAGTTCATCCTATGCTGATAATGCTCTGTGCTTTGCATTCACATTGGAAAAGTAACACACAAACATTATTTTGGTACAGGTGGAATTCGCACATCTACCACATCACTGGAAATCAATAGGAGGGTTGAGGGCAAGTGATGGAGACTGAACATGAGGCTGGAGCCAACAGTGCTGCTAACAGCAGTTTCTGCAGTTTCTTAACTTTCTCCTTCAAGGCCGCAGCATGGCTTTGTACCAGATGTGACTCTGTGCCTGGGTAGCCAGCCCCACAGGGGTAGCACTCAGGGTCCTGGCAATGCCCACACTTGTACTTGCCTTTGGAAAAAAAGTCAGTGCTTTTGCTCTTTGGGTCGTCTTGAAAACTAGTAACACCAGTGTTGCCATTCTTAGTACTGACTAGAACATGTCTTTATTCCACAGGTTAATATCTTTCTTGTGAGTGTTGTTTAACTTGTGCTAATATAAAGGTAATTTCCTCACTGAAGAAGTCGTCATCTTTGATCTCTGAATTCCTTCATTTTTCTGCTTATCTTTTTGGGATGCACCATTCATATGAGCGTTTTTAATGATTACAGATTCTTCTGAGGCATATCCCAAATCTTAATATGCACCTTGTAGTAGTCTTTAAACCTCAAAGAAAGCTCAGAAAGCAAGTGTTTACAGATTTCTGAGGAACAAATGTATGAACCAATGAAGCCTGGAAGCCTCTGAAATGATGTTTTATGATGTTTTATGATTTGGCATTAAAAATACCAGATACCACATGGAATTTGTGATTTAACTGCTTGTTGACTATTCCAGTATTAGAGGAGTTCCACGTTGCTCCAATGTTTGTGATACTGCACAACTTCTCAGACCCTTTCTTTTCCTCCCAGCACTCCCAGCTATAACTATGCACCGAACATGGACAAGCACTGGATCATGCAGTACACAGGCCCCATGCTGCCTATCCACATGGAGTTTACAAATGTCTTGCAGCGCAAAAGACTTCAGACCCTGATGTCAGTTGATGACTCTATGGAAAGAGTGAGTGCAAGAAACTACTGTGAATGCAATCTTACTTGTCACTTTCTCCAGCCGCAGCCTGGGAAAAACCCTTGGGCTACAAAAAGAATTACACCACATATCCTCAGTATAAATGAATTCTGGTTCTCTGCAACATAGGGCCAAGCTCCTCACTTGGTCCTTTTAATTTCTGGGTGAATAAGCTGGCTACTTTTTTTTTTTTTAAAGGGAAAAGTCACCAGGCCTAAAATAAAGCCTGGTATTAACAGAAGATGCATCACCTGCATGTACACATGGATAGACACAGGTGCACACATGCCAACTTCTATTCATTTCACACACTCCCTTTACAGTTCGTCCCTTAGCTGAAATCTGGGAATTGACAAATCACAGCAACTCAGGTGTCAGTCTGCTAGTGTTTGCAGAAGTTAGGCAATGCAGTGTACAGCTAATTATAGGTAACATGATACATGAACTATTAGGTGTACTTTGTATGACTTTTTGTTCCAAAATCAAGCACCATGACCAAAGATCTTCCCCCAGAGAGATTTCTTTAAACTTTAATAAAAATTTACAGCCTTTTCCCAAGCCCACAACTGTAAGGAATGAGAAGGTTGTAGACTAACACAGTAAATCAAATCTGGGTACCATTTAACCTGAAGTTGCAGCAGACTTTTCTTCCCAAGCTGTGTTTGAGTACACAATGACTTCTGGACATACAAATGCAACTACACTAGTACTTCCATATTCTTCTATTTTAATTTTCTGGACCTATTTCATTTTCCCCTCTGTCAAATGCGAAGTCGAACTTTTAGGTTGATTTTTTTAGCAGCTCACTAAAGATGAGATGTAAAGATGAAATGTAAAGGTGAGATAAAAAAAAAAAAGTCCCACACCAGAATGTCTGTTTCAACAGCCTCGTCAATGTCATGTTTGATTCTGTGAATTTAGAAGGGTAAAACGAGGATTATGCATGATGGTTATTCACCAAAAGATGTTTTGCACGTTTAATTTTAAGTTTTTTCTTATGATGTGTTGCAGTTATACCAAATGCTTGCAGAGATGGGAGAACTGGAGAATACCTACATTATTTACACCGCTGACCATGGTTACCATATCGGGCAGTTTGGACTGGTCAAGGGGAAGTCAATGCCATATGACTTTGATATTCGAGTTCCTTTCTTTATTCGTGGTCCAAGTGTAGAGCCGGGATCAGTGTATGTTCTCTTATGTCTCTGGCACAGCTGTTGAACCTAATGTAAAATACTTCTAAGAGCATGTAATTATCACTCTGCCTAGTTTCATTGCATAAAGGATGCCCTACTATTGCAAAGCAGTGAGTCTTATGAAGAGGCACATCTTTCATTCTGCATATTGTTAATGAGTTATAACGCAGATGAGAAAGTTGCATGATTTAAGGGTTACACTTTGGGGTTTGCTTTTTAAAAGTAGTTGCTCACTTTCTGGTTTAGGTGAACGGATGGCATCATGCCCTCAAAGTCAATGAGATAAGAGAATTGTAACCACTGGATCTCCTTGTCTTATCGTGCTCAGCATTTTCTTTGTGATGCCAACCTGCAGTACTGGCCTGTTGTTCTTGGAGTTGTAGCCTTCAAAGCAGATTTTCTTAACACTTCTGTGGAGATTTACATCTTCAAAGCCCCAATAAACATTAATTAACATTCTGTTTCGAATAGAATGTCAAGACTTACATATTGGACACATGACAACTATGACCTTTCCTGTTGATTTGCAGAGTGCCTCAAATAGTTCTGAATATTGACCTTGCTCCAACAATTCTGGATATAGCAGGACTTGACACGCCTCCAGATATGGATGGTAAATCTGTCCTAAAGCTTCTGGACCTGGAGAGGCCAGGAAACAGGTGGGTCCCAGCGGGGTTATTTTAGCCAGTTCAGAAGCAAATACCTAAGTAAATCAACATCTGAGTGGAAAAAGATTCTGTGAAAATGAGCCATGTCATGCCAATGGCCACAGCTTTCACATTTGAAGAGTTTCTTAAATAGCACACCTATAAAATTGCAGGTATATGTAAGTGGAGAGGTGATTTTTCAAAAATAAACTGTTAACACTCACAGCACTATACATAGGTGCCAGCACTAAATATTATTATTTTGCTTTCAGGTTCCGAACAAACAAGAAGACCAAAATTTGGCGTGACACATTTCTGGTGGAAAGAGGGTAATTATTAGGGGTGAGAGAGTTTTGGGAGAGCCTGCCTACTGGGAACACTCTCTTGTACATGCTCTCCTTTCCAGTCACTCCTCTTCCTTTTTTATGGTCAGTGAAGTAGTAAATTTTGCCAGCGAATTTAGAGGCCTGACTTGTTTCCTAGTTTCCCACCACTGGCTTTGCAGGCTGCTGTGCTGCTAAATCACAGCCCCTGAAGAAATTTGAAAATATGCTTTTCTGGTGACTCTCCTGACCGGTACCTTCTTTTTCTCTAACATCGTACTTCTGACCACTTATGTCATCATGTAACTCATTTTCTTTCCAAATCTCTGTTTCAAATCCAGCTGTGCAGAATCCTCTTATCAACTGATTTTGTATTTTCCATCACATATTGGCAGCATTCTTCATTTCTGTTCTAGCTAAGGAAAAACTTATGTGTAAATGAGGTTTATGTCTATAACCACTCCTCTTTTCACTGGTACCTCTTTATACCCTTTCATCTTGCCAATTACTGCTGTGAAAATTTTACTCTAGGTAAAAATTTGTACAGCAATTTCCTCGTGGCATTTTATGGCTTTACAGATTATGGATATCTTGTGTGATGTAGTACAAAACAGGGCATATAAGACACATTGCAATGAATAAGATACAGTCAACATAGTGCTGAATGAGTACAGAAGCCCCGTAGTCTCTTCAGCAAGGCTTTTCAGCCAGCAGAGTACTACTTCAGCATGTTTTGCTCTGTGGAAGAACATACATTTATGTATGAATGGTGCTGAACCGTATCAGTTAGACATATTTCAGCAACCCTTATTTCACTTTGGGTAATTTCCAGCAAATCACCTGAGCCTTTTTTTTTTTTTTCACTACATGACCTACGTTGAAGGTCAGTTACAAAAATGTGGGGATTTTTTTCCCCTGAGAAGACTTTAAATCTTCAAGTAGCTTTACTTTTCTAGTTGCATTAATCATTCATGGATTTTAGAAGAATGTGCCTAAACTGAACTTTGTATTTTTTAAAGAAAATTTCTACGCAAAAAGGAGGAACCCAACAAAACCACTCAGCAGTCAAATCAACTACCAAAATATGAGAGAGTAAAAGAATTATGCCAACAAGCAAGATACCAGACAGCTTGTGAACAGCCAGGACAGGTAAGCCACAAGCAACTGCAGTCTCCTATGTACCTGTTTTTCATGATGAGTCAAAAGAATATGAAGAGTATGGCATTTGGAATAGCCTATTATTCTGAATATCTCCAGAGCAAAGAAAACCAGATGTAAATTGCTCTAAGCAATGGTCCAATTTAAGGCATTAGAGGGCTTGTCCTCAGTTCGCCATCTCAGTACAGGGCTTATGGTAAGACTCCTACACTTAAATGTAACATTAGATTACTACTTTTTCTTTATTTTAGTGCATTGCTTAATATGCAAGATAATTCAAATAATTACAAGGGAGAGATCTTTTAGACCAGTGAAAGTTTATACTCACTGAGGTAATTCAGAATCATTGGAGCAAACTCCTATGGTTACACATGACTTCATTTGCTGGAATAACAATTGGACAACACACTTGGTAATCATCATACTTCATTATTTATTGAAACACCTTTAATAGAAGAGTTCCCTTGCTCAGAGACGCTTACTGCTTGTGGTCGCTGTAAGGACCCAGACAGCAATACCCAAGCACTACTTTTTCTTTGCTTAGCCTTAATGATTTCAGCAGAATGCCTGACTGACACAAAGATCCAATTGCCTGCTCACGCAAGCAGAAGTTACTGCATCCCTGACTAGGATGCTTACACCTGCAGCTCTGCAGTGCACATACAGGGAGTGAGCTATATTACAAGAAAAGTGAGTCTGACTCCAAATTCTCTTCAAACCATTCTGAATTAATGCACTACCTATGGTAAAATATGGAGATGAATTTACTAGGGAGACATGGAAGGAAGCTGTCTGCCTTCCCACTGACACTACCCCCAGCCAGGCACACGCTCGGGGGCCCCCCACGCAGTGGCTTACCCCCACTCTGCCATCCTACCCCTCCATCCCTGTCCTCAGACACCTCTCTGGAGGAGTGTGAGGTGATTTCTCACAGGCAGGCGCTCGTGCCTTTCGCTTAGATGTTTGCTCAGACTGCTGCAGACAGCCATAGGCCTGGCACTGAAATATCAGCAAGCTGTTTTGAACAGGAGCATAAAGCCTTACTGTGCTCCACTATACCATCTGCAGCCACCCATGGTGCCTTGCCCAGGGCAGGTAGGGCTCTACACAGCAAATCGGAGGGCGCTGGGGAGAACTTGCTCACTTAGAGAAAAGCTCCGACCCCACCTTTCCCCTTCTCATTCATTAGAGCGTAGTGTTACAGTAAATCTTGGTTAATCCCAGATTGGACTCGAATATGTTTTGGCTGGCACATCCTCGATCAGGTTCTCCGCCACAGCTCTCACCTCACACATGCTGCTTAAATGCAGACACTTTTGAAGGGATATACACAATATTGCAGTCTCACCCAAGGGCAAAGTTTTCAGGAGTTCAAACACTGCCATTGTAAACAGAGATTAAATTTGAAAAACTGAACATTTTTATAAAAACTAAAGGAGATCAATGAAGTCATTTAGACTGTTAGACGCTAAAATGTTTAGTTTTAAAATGCCAAAATATTTTCTTTGCAATTATTTCTTATATTTATTACCTCTTATGCCAAAATCCCGAGTTAGAATAGCTTTAATGTTCCACATGTGAATAGAAAAGATTAAGCATCTTGACCAGATACAACACCTGGATGGGTAGGAAACACTGTTCGCAGCCCTCTTCACAGCCCACTGTGGTAGACTTGTCATTCCATCCCTTATCAGTGAATCATGTTTGATCAAAGGGAGCAGGAAGAAGGTCTTGAGCCAACAAAGATCTTATAAGAGAAATGGTGTTTGATAGTGGCTCTTCCAACTACAAACTTCCTCGAGGTCCTTTAAAAGCTGAAGATGCATCAGCTCCACAGAGCCCAGCAGCCATCCTTCGTGGCTGAAAGAAAGGCAGGGCCAAAGTGATCTTTTTAAGACCAAACTTCACACCTAGCCATGAAGGTATATAAATTATTTTTTTAAACAGGGACACCAAAATAGTCCGGTGCTAACAGGAAAATCAATATAGAATAGGAAGGGAATATATTTAAAGAGGGACATAGGACATGACATGACCATCGGCAAGGCACTGCTGTGTAAAATAAGTGTCCACAGGAATTTGTCCATATTGAAAAGCTGTTGAAGAAAATTAAAAGCTAATAGGCCAAATAATTTTACTTTAGCACAGCTGGTTTCCAGTGTGCAATATGAGGCATCATAGCTTAATATGAGGTTCCCTCATTGAATTCCACCTTAGCTATTTTGTACCTCTTGGAAGAGAGAAAAAGGAAATATTATTATGTGGGTCTTCACTTTGTGTCATCTTTTGAGATTAAAATCTTTAATTTCAATTGCATAGATACATATATATATACATATAAAATCTTAATTTTAAATATGGTGGTTTGTAATACTTCCTAAATTTACTCTAACCAGTTGCTGTTAACATGACTTAGAGTAAAATCACTTTCACAGAACAAATGATTGCTGACAGATTTTTAAATAATTAAATTCCCGGTCAGTGGGAAGTTGCTGCTAAATGTAACTAAGAGTAAGTGTTTGGTGAACTAATACACCAATGTACTGTCTAGTACATTTAGAGCTTGTTCTTCATTTTAGCTTACTTAAGTCAGTATCTGGTTAATTTGAAATGGAGAACACTATTGGGAGGGGGTTTTCCTGTATTGAAATGAGGTGTGATCCTGAGATCTGCTGGTTCCAAAATCTCCAAGGATGTAGTACTCAGGAAAATAATTGCTTCATCTTTCTATTTAATAAGTCAAGTTGAAATAAATTTTTTTTTTTAGAAAAAAAGGAGGAAGAAAAGAGAACCTGGCTTAACAGAGACCATTTTTTAAATGAAAGTTTCAAAATTTCAATTTTTTTCTATGCACACTTTCTAACTGAAAGTAAGTAAACATAAAAAGGGAAAGAAAACATTCTGCATAATTGCAAGAATCAATTTAAGTTCCAAATTACTTTGCAAAAAATAGAAGTCCAGAAATTTAATTATAGATTACATTGAGCTGCAAAAGAGTAAGGCTTATGAGTTACAAAAAACCCAAGTTTTGTTTCATTAAGGAAAAAATAGTTATAAAATGCGGGCAAAATTAAGTTAAACTTCTTTCCTCATAATTTTTTTTAAATTTAATTTTTTCAGCACCATTGACAGATTACATCATTTTCACCATAGACCACCTTCCCCTTGCTATTTTTTCATAATCCCCTTCACAGAAGGACAGTTTCCAAAAGTTCACTCATCTCCTTGAAAGCATATCAGGTGTGGAACGTGCCCAAGTGCATGGATATGTTCACTTTTGAGTTACCTTCAGCCAGTGGATCAGTGGTGAGCCCTTGCAGGGGAGAAGACTGCCTGCTGGAACTGCATTAGTGAAAGCACAGCTAATGGGTCATGGGAAGTGGTCACTCACCTCTTCTTGGTGCTTGCAAGCTGCAGCTGGAGTGCTGCATTTAGGTTGGGACCTCCATTAGCAAAGGGACTTTGGTACACTGGAGCAAGTCCCGCGGAGGACCCCAGAGGTGGTCAGGATGTACTGAAGAAGGGCAGAAGTTTTTTTTAACCAGAAGAACTGAAAGCAAAGGGGGAATCTAATTACTTGCTTCGACTAACTAATGGCTAATTAGAGAGAAGACAGACCCAGGTGCATCTTGGAGGTGCACAGCAGAAGAGTTACAAGCAATAAGCTAGTTGCAGCAAGGGAAAGTCTGACTAGGTGTGTTCAAAGAAATGTTACTATAAGAATAATGAAGCACTGAAGCCCAAAGAGGCTATGGAAGGTCCTTCCAGGGATGCAAAATCTAATAATGTTCTTACTTTGAGGAGAAGGTTGGACAAATGACCTCCAGATGTTCCTTCCAGAGTTGCACATGCTCTTAATTTTTCCTTGCTTAATACCTAGACTTGAGAATTCCATGTTTTCTTCCTTCTCCTCAGCTTTGTAACTTGGGAATTGCTGTTAATTTTGTCCATCTTATGAGTTATGCATCACCTGCCCATGCCCTATTTGGATACAGACTGGATATCAGGGCTCCTGCTCTGACCCAGCTGTTGATCTGCACTCATCCACAGTACAGCTGGTCTCATCACACTTGGGCCAGGTTCATTCCCCCTGCAAAGGGAGGACCAGCAGGGTGGACTCTCTGCTCAGCTTTGGGGCTTGGTGGAGGGTAGAAATTTCCTTTGCAGTCCCTCTTGTACATCTCAGAAAGCCCTCAAGAAATTATAATGAGAACCAGAGGTTTATATGCCAAATTTGTCACCAGTTTATGTGATGTAACTTACTGAGCTCACCTGATTGAGCCCAGTTGTTTTAGTAGTGACCACTGATGTGTCTTGGCATTTAAATGGTTTGCAGGGTTTGTGTTTTTTTTCATTAGTACATGTTTCTCCTCTCATCTTTACTGTGAAAAGGCACACAGCATAGAAAGAACTACCCCTGCTGTTGTTTTAAAACAGGGATCAGTCAGTGCAAACTTTTAACTAAAACTTTGTCAATTTTCCCATAGAGTGGAAATAATAGCATGTGAACAAAGGTTTTTCTGGATTAATACAGCCTTATCATGACACAAATTTCCTCTCCACTTTCCACTTAAATTACCTGAGATGAGAATATGTGTTAGTTCAGGAGGTTTAGAGGCAAGCTGCTCTTAAATCCTCTGGCAGATTATTTTTGTTGAACTCGCTCCATCTTCTCACGCATGAAATTCTTCTGAATACTTAGAAAACAGCAAAAAAAAGCATGCTAACTTTGTTTTCATTTACACAGTTTTTCCTCTCTTGCCTTACCTAAACATGTAATTAAGGAGTTCAGTTAATTCATAAGTATTCATTCTTTTTCTCTCCACCAGCCTGAGTCATAGAAATTTTCCTGAGGCATAATTTTGACTTCTGGGACTGAACACTGTTTCCCAGGTCTCATGACTGATAGGCCAGGGATCTCTAGTGTGCTGTTCATTATTTACAATCAGTATCAAATCCACAGCCAAACATGCATTTTTATCGTCTTACAAAAATTGCATAAATCACAACCTTACTTTTAAAATTTTCCCAACAGAGGGGAAAAAATAAGGTACCGCCCCAAATGAGGACTGTGAAACCTGGCGTTTAAAATTTTAGCTCTTAGGTTGGATGACTTGGCAGCCAAACCCAGACACAGGTCTATTTATTTTATGGGCATACATCCCCTACCATCTGCTTAGCACTACCTGCCAGTTTGTGAACAACAAAGGTCTGAAACTTGTAAAGATCAGTGGTCTGCTGCCAGCTCCAGTAAGCACTGACAGTGGGCAGAACGGAAAAATGCATCGGGCTGCCCATGTTTGCATGACATGTGTGCCTGTGAACTCAAACAGCTACACAGGTATCATGCCATAGCTGCTAACTTCCCTTGAGCTCACTTTTTCTTGCACCTCAGTTTCAGAGATGTAGAATGTTTCCTTCTGAGGAAGCATATCTTGACATCGCTCTGAAGAAATAATGTTCCATTTGGAGAATACACCTGAAAACTGTACAGTGAGATTGTAGTTAAGATTAGGTCTCAGTGTGATTTAAGGCTTTACAGGTAGTCACTGGAGACATGTTGTTGAATCCAAGCATCAGCTCTGCGGTAAATGTGCAAGATTCTTCTGGCTCTGATCCAAAGAGCATGTTACATAGTTCGTACACTCAACTTCTCACGTATCCTTCACCATTTGAAAATCTAGAGTAAGAATTTAATTTTATTGTCCATCTTCACATTTATCACATTATCATATCAGCATTCAGTTGAAAGCATGTTTATTTGTAGTGCTAAAGTAACACTTGCCATCAATCAGCTTACAGATAATATTGTAAAGGAAATTAGAATAGGACTTATTAGGTGTAGTCTGGTTTGGCTCAAGTATCTATGTTCTCATAAAATAAATATCACAGACCATACATTTGTAAAGGTCAGCTTTATGACCAGCTGCGGAATATGAATAAAAACACATCAGCTGGTAAGAGCAGGCCAGAAGTGTCAGATGGCTGGCCAGACACTGACAGCCAGACCCTGAGCACTCACTAAAACCCAACTAAAATTATGATATGGCATATAAAATATCACTCATAGGTCCTCCTGGTTTCAAAACATCCTCCTGATGCTTGCAAGAGTTGAAAGGCCTTGGAAATCAACCTGTTTTACCGGAACATCAGCTTGGTCATCTTTGCCATCTGCCCATTGATACCACCTTTTCTTACTCATAATTCAGCAGAGCATCTATGCACAGGCTTAACTGGAAGCATATGTGTTTGGGACCAGTCATGTGCTTAAAACTAAGTATGTAATTCAGTGCTGTCGTGAACAGCTCTTGCACTTACTGCTCACTTTATACCCTGAAGAGTCATCCCTCATAGTTGACAGAAACATGCCTGCAACTTAGTTGCTCAAGAATTCATAGGAACTGCCAGAAATTATGATACCCCTTGTTAAAATACCACTCTGTTTACGAGTTAAAACCAAATATGAAGATAAGTTCCTTTATCTCTAAAAATAATCCTTCAAAGCATAGTATTTCATATTTCAGCCTAAATATTTCACATTTCAGCCTAAATATTTAAGTTTCCTATTAAACAGAAGACAGCTCTTTCCAGACTTGACAATTCTTCAAATTTAAGCAATTCTTAATCTGAAGTACCAGCTTGATTCTGGTTAAAATCCAGAGATATTCCAGTCTGAGAAGATCACTGGTTTCATCTCTTTAAATCTAGGACCTTGTTCAGCATTTGTACAGCCATCTTATCAGTGTCCTCTAACAGAAAGACTTTTTTGGCTCCTCAAAAAGCAATTTTACACACCAAAAAATGTTTAGACAGGAAACATAGATTGTGCAAGGGTAATTCTTAGAACTTTTGTAGTATATCTTTGAGATTCTCTTTCATTTTAAAGTATTCACTAAAATACAGTATAAACTAAGTCCTCTGCATATTAAATGTATATGACCCAAAGATAACAGATTGTTATCAGTACTATTTATAACTGAATGACTAAGTTTATCCTTTTCATTGGCTCCTACTTGTTTACTCCTGAAAGTGGACAGTTATTGGATAATAACAGAAGTTTCTTGATGTTGAGTTTTAACTACAGACTGGTAGAGAATGCTATGGAGGTGAAATAAATATTTGATGTCTCAACCTAAGTGCCTACACTTCTAGAGAAGTCCATTCATTTTTTATAAAGAAGAGAAATTCTGTAACTGTGACACTTAAAATCAATCTTGTCTATACATCAAGAATGCAAAATTGTGTAGTCTGTAAACATCCTAGGCTATTTTATCTTTCTCCCATTTCTTAAACACTGTGAAGTGGCTTAAAGTTGGCAGGTTTTATATAGCTATTTCTGTTATACAATGATTAATTTATTCATTTTTTTCCCCTCCAATTCTGTCCCTGTTAACTGAATGCATTTCTAAAGTCTGTCATACATTTCCCCCTATATGACATCAGTTCTTACAGATCAAATTGGTTCCCTATTTGTTGAACCACTGATCATTGCACTTTTCAGGAACAGTTTCTCAGGGGGTAAGGCTGTATATAAATAACCATCTCTGAATATATTCATATCAGTATACTCTGGATTATCTGATTCGATATAAGGTGGTCCAGTTATGAAGGAATTGTGCAAAAATTGGGATCTGCCTTTACAGGCTGCATCAACCCGGTTCTAAAATGAAGGAGGGGATTTTTATTCCACAAATATGCAGCAATCCCAAATTCCCTGAGCAAACCTGGCACGCTGTTAAACAGCTGCACTCGCGTGCAATGTTCAAATACTGCTGAGAAGTAACAACACAGATTAATATTTCCAGGAGCGTTTAGGCGCCTCGGTCAGGACCAGGGTTCATGACTGCTCTGTGGGAATGAGTAGAGGGCCTTAGCCCATAAACATTTCTAAGTATTCAGGCCCAGCTCAGCAGAAATAAACTGCTGCTGCTCTCTACTATTTACTTACAGGGCATTTTTCAACACGCTGTGTGACGTGGTCTCTTTGAGTGGCATAGAGGAAGCAAAACCAGGACTCAGTTACTGCAGTAGCACAGCCTTAGGCCAGAGTCCCTTACCAGTATTGTCAGATTAGGTGCCCTGACACTCACCCACATCTGGTTACTGCTAACAGAGGAGAATGGTACAGGCATACACTGCCCATTGAGGTATTTATTTCTCTAAACTGTTTGCAAATTTAGATCATAACTTTTAAAACAGGAAGAAAAGGGAAATGAGGACATGCTTAAATTCATGAAGTCTTCCTTTTCACGCCTTATCTTAACATTCCCTAGGCTGAGCAATAATGATCAAAGTCAGTCATACATTACCAAATAGAAAAAGCACCTGTAAAAATACTGTCACCGTGTTGTATTTCCGGTTGCATGTTCTTCAGGGTTTCATAGCTTTGTGATAAAATCTGACAAGATATTTAACATTGAAGTGTACTACAAATACCAGGTAATTATATTTCATAGAAATCCTCAGCTTGCCCACTGCTAAGACACCTTTCAGGAATGGTCTAATTAATTTTACCTCTATTTAAGGGGGCACCAACTCTCTCATATTTTCACAGCCTAATAACTAAACACAGTGGATTTGAAATCCTGCTGAAGTAGATATTATAGTGCAGTGCACCAGAATGTTTCATACTGAATATATAATTTTTATGTCTTAATTATATTTGGTAACATAATATTTATTTTTAAGGCTGTGGCACAAACTGATCCACAGCAGGAAATGGAGAACCAAGGTATTTATGAAATCATTTGCTGTTGTCTCCCTCATGCAGCTATAAGGTGCAACTAGAGCCATGCCAGTATTAGCACAAAGCAAAACCACCAAGTACAAACAATACCATTTAACCAGCCCATTTGCTCCCCTTTGCCTTTGAAATGACTTTATAAGGGCAAATTTCTAACCCCAGAAGAAAATATGTCATGCCAAGTTCATCATATGAGGAAAAGCTCATGCTACAGCCCTGCTGCAGTCCTGTGTTTGCCTCCCGTCTTAAGCATGTGTACTTATTATAGAACCACAGACTGGTTTGGGTTGGAAGGAACCTCAAAGCCCGTCTAGTTCCAATCCCCTGCCATGGGCAGGGACACCCTCACTAGACCAGGTTGCCCAAAGTCCCATCCAACCTGGGCTTGAACACTGCTAGGGAGGGGGCAGCCACAGCTTCTCTGGGCAGCCTGTGCCAGGGCCTCACCGCCCTCACAGGGAAGAATTTCTTCCTAATGTCTAATTTAAATCTGCTCTACTCCAGCTTAAAGCCATTAGCATTTATCCTGTCACTCCATGCCCTTGTAAACAGTCCCTCTCCAGCTTTCCTGCAGGCACCCTTTATAAGGCACCCTTTACAAGGCACCCTTATAGCACCTTTAGGTGCTATAAGGTCTTCTTTTCTGCAGGCTGAACAACCCAAATCTGTCTTCATAGGAGAGATGCTCCAGCCCTCTGAGCATCTTTGTGGCTTTCCTCTAGACTTGCTCCAGCAGGTTAACATCTTTCTTCTACTGGGGAGTGGAGTAGGGGAGAATCACCTCTCTTGACATGTTAGTCACACTTGCATTTTATTTACATGTTTACTTATGTGTTTAAAGTTCAGGTTTGGCAGAGATTTAAGCAGCTCAAGCTTCTGAATGATAGGATGGGATGGGATGGGATGGGATGGGATGGGATGGGATGGGATGGGATGGGATGGGATGGGACAGACTAGTATAGGATAGGATCATTCAGTTGGAAGAAACCTACAATGACCATTGAGTCTAACTGCCTGAAAACTTCAGGGCTGACCAAAAGTTAAAGCATGTTGTTAAGGGCATTGTCCAAGTGCTTCTCAAACACTGACAACTTGGGGCATAGACCACCTCTCTAGGAAACCTGTCCTGGTGTTTGACCACCCTCTCAGTAAAGAAATGATTCCTAATGACCAATCTACACCTCCCCTGGCATAGCTGTGAACCATTCCCACATGTCCTATCACCAGATGTGAGAGAGAAGAGCTCAGCTCCTCCTTTTCCCCTCCCCGTCCTCCAGAAGCTGTAGAAAGAAATTACATTACCCCTAGGCCTGTTTTTTTTCTCCAAACTAGACAAACCCAAAGTCCTCCACAGCCCTTCATAGGATGCCCAGTCCTTTCACACCGTTACCTCTCCTAAGCTGCCTCTGCAATTTGCTGCCCAGGACAGGGAGGGCTCTAGGGAGAGCTGGCAGCCAGCATATGCAGAGCCAGCCAGAGCCCCAAACGAGTGTGCAGAATGCACCCTGCTTTGGTTTGGGCAGCTGTAAACAGGCAAAGCCTCCCCCCACCCCACCCCCACCCCCCCCACCCCCCCCCGCAGCAGGATAGTCCCACCACGTGGTGTGTGAGTATTAAGGATCCTCTCCTGTTTGCTTCGCCTCTGAAGTTAAACTGAGGTGGAAGGAAAATGAGGTGGAGAGCCAAAGTGAGAGGGAAGTAATTGCTGGAGGGCAGGTGATGAAATGAGATGAAAGAAGGAAAAGATGAGTCAGTGACAGGAAAAAAGGCTGACACAGGTTAAGTTTCACAACATATCTGAAACTATGTAACAGCTTGTTGCAGCCAAATGGAAAGGCCCTGCTTTTCCACTCCCATTAGTTGGGGATTTTTTCAGTTCTGAGTTAGTTCTTCTGGGGAGGGAATAAATCAGCACAGGGGTGCCTAAGCAGGGAGCCAGAAGCAATGACTATCCCATATTCTTATGGCAACAGTGAATTGTTAGATCCACTTAGGTGTCTTACAAAACATCACTGTGTGAAGGAAGATTAAACATGGGGATAATAAGAAAACATATACAAATTAAAATTTAATGGAGACGTACTTAGTTTGTGTATGTGCCAGTGTTCTTTTTATTGATGGAGAAATGGGGGCCCAGAAACCAAACCTAATAGTCCTGGACTTTCAAAGAATAGTTGGGTATTCATAGTAGGAAGGAAGATAAAAATCAGGGGAGAAGGGGCAGTGCATCAGTCAGATCTTCTTTTATGTGCATTAATGCGTTTTATAGATCCAAAGATGAGCAGAAGCACTGTTATGACTTCCTGCATAATGCCTACTCACTGCCTGATTACGCTGGCACGGGCAGGGATTCAGGAAAGTTAGTCTAAAAAATTCCATCTGAGAACTCTGAAGCATCTTTATAATGGCACATCTTAAAGTAAAATAAAAAATAAAATAAAAAAGAGGAACTGAATCACACTCAATCTGTTTTAAATAGAAAACTATTACTGGCTTGTAACACAGAGGGTGTTGTTTTGATGTTAGTCATAATACTGTTAAAAGTGATCTAAATGGCTATTGAAGCCACTCCTTGAATCTCTTGCTATAATTAATGTTAGACAAAGGCAATACTTATTTTACTTTATAATGGTGCTTTTGAGACTCACTAAAAACTAGTGCCATATATTTACACACATAACATCTACCCACCAAACACAGGAGATCCAGCGGTGCAGTTGGTTCTTATCCTGCAACAATCTTCTCTTGCTGCCGTAGGAAGAGTGCCGTGCTTTGCAGAATAAAACCCTGCAAAGTGTTACAGATCTCAGACACCTTTACTTGTAGAAAGCCACCTTGTCACTTGTAGGTGTGTGTTTAGACTGGAAGTCTGAGCATGAGTGTAATTTTTCAGGCAACCATCAGACATGTGCAAGTCTGTGGCCTTTTTACACATAGTTTACTGTTCCAGGATCAAAGTCATGCCAATCCACAAGCAAGGTCTCTGAGCATGGAATCCATCTTCCAGCTCAGTCAGAGAGTGCTCTCATGGTGCTGTTGTTCGGAGGCACATCAGCTCACTCCTCAGGTTATCAGGTCAGCGAATCTACCTGAGGATTAGTTTTCTTTCTTCACTCTTCAGTCTGCTTGACAGCACCCTCAAAACAGTCTAGAGCAGCCATTACTTAATGGAAGAGATTCCCAAAATGTATGTGACCTGATATTAGTGTTCATTTCAAAAATTAAGTGGTAGCATTGTTGAGTTTCATTCTCTACACTATTCAGCCAAACTTAATTGCTTTGTATGCAAAGTCTGGTCATTGTGGCTTAAGATGCACAAGTGAACTCAAAACAGGAACAGGCTGCCCAGGGAGGTGGTTGAGTCACCACCATCCAGTCACCACCATCCAGTCACACATCCCTCGATGTGTTCAAAACATGAGTGGATGAGGTACTTAGAGATATGGTTTAGCATAGAACAGGAATGGTTGGACTCAATGATCTTAAAGGTCTTTTCCAACCTAGTGATTCTGTAGTTGGGTAATAGTCATTTATAGTTGTATCCAAATTATAAATAGACATACTATTTCTAGTTCTCCCCATTGTTTTTTGGACTACCACTGACTTAAAATCTTCACAGGCTTCTTAGCTTGTGCATAGGGTGTTACGAGTGCCAGCTATAACCCAGCAGCCATATATGGCAAGTTTTGGGCATGGGCAAAAAAGCTGTGATCTGTCAGCACCTATGCATGTTTAAAAAAAAAAAAGTCATCTAGCTTTTTTAAGACAGTTCAGTGTGGAAAGGAAATTAAAATCCCAGTTGCTTTCTGAAGCATTTTTAAGATAGCAGGATCCACTGGAAAAATCCACCTGGAATCTTCCATCTGGTTCAGTGATGTTGATAATCAAGTCAGACAGATACTGTGCAGACAAGCTTGAAAAAACTCTGTTTCCTCTTATTCTCCCACACTTGCTCTGATATCCAGCACTCATACAACGCCTTTTATAGGTACTTCTTCCAAACTGCATCTTTTTCTCCCATGTCTGATACAAATCTTGAGATTTAAGTATCCAAAGCAGTTTACCCAAGATAATTTACTTGTTTAGGGTGCCTAAGGTAGGTCCTGGCTTGCACTTGCTGGGTGTAGGGATGCTGGCTGGGAGTATCACACTTTCAGGCTTCTCCCTTTTCACATAAAATATAAAGAGCCAGCAATGTTTGTAGGTCTGAGTGGCATGGTTTGCAGGGGCATGTCTTAGGGTGCAGGTCCTAGCTCTGGCTGTTGGTAAGGAAATAAATTAGTAGCTCTTAGCAGTTCATGTATTTTGCTATGAATACATTCACAATTTGTCCACATTTCCAAGGAAACCTGCAACTGAACCAGTTTATCATCATTTCTGAGGAATTTCTTTATTATTTTTATTATTTTCCACTGAATCATGTTAGAAATAGCTCATGGAACAAAGGAACAAAGTTTGTTTTTTCAAAGGAAAAAAGAGTTGCTGAAAACAGCCCTGACAGCTGTACTCTGTGACTCAGTAAATTTAGACTTTTTACTTGCTCCTTTCGGGGATGTGTTTAGTCTAGAAACTCCTGAGTTATATATCTTTTTTGGCTAGGTTGTATTTTTTATGCAGATTTGCAGTGATTTCATTTAAGTTTATGTTTGCTTAGCATGAGAGATTCGCTGAGGAGAATGTGAGTGAATTTAGTCCCTTGAAATGTTTCCCTTCTCAGTTCGTTATTTAAGGGGCTGCTTAATTTTTAAAGCAATTTGCCTGTCTTCTTTTTTGCAACCCACCTGCAAGTAGCAGGGCTTTGGAAGGCAGCTGTGAAACCTTCTTCATTTCCCTCCCTCACAGAAGTGGCAGTGCACGGAGGATGCTTCCGGCAAACTTCGGATCCACAAGTGTAAAGTACCTAGCGACATACTTGCCATCAGGAAGAGGACCCGCAGCATACACTCCCGGGGATACAGTGCTAAAGACAAAGACTGCAACTGTGGAGACACTGATTACCGGAACAGCAGGACCCAAAGGAAGAATCAAAGGCAGTTCTTGAGGAACCCTAACGCGCAAAGTAAGTGCTACCCGGTCTCTCGGACTCTCGGGCAAAGAGCAATGGGAAATGACGAGCAGAGCGTTGGTTTACCAGCGCACTCTTGTTTTCACCTCCGTATCTAATGAATCCATCCGTAATTAGCAGCCAGGTTCTACATAATTGCCTCTGTAATAGCGGTAATAATCACAACAGTATCGATCTTTTGCACGTCGATGAGGGATCATCTTTAGGCGGGCGGAGGTGGCGGCGATGCTCTGGGGCCACCTATCGCGCTGCTCGGGCGCGGCAACCCGGCGCCCGCCGCGGGTGCACCCAGACAGCACCGCTGCCTGCCGATGGCCCGGCCGAGCGGGTTTTTGCCTCGTTAAGGCTGGATTCCCGTGCTGTTTGGCGGCATTCCACAGGCGTCTTTCCACGCGAGACGCCGCAGTGCTGTGGCTGCTCTCCGCCTGGAACGCTGCTCGGCTCTCGCTTCCCCGCGGGCCAGCAGCCGGCGTCCCCGCCGGGACACGAGTGAGATCGCAGTGTCCTCTAGTGGAGCGTGGGCCGAAGAGAACGTGTGCAAGCGGGTTTTAGGACAGCGGGACTCGGATTTGTTTCCGCGGATAATTTCTACCAAAGAAGCCTATTTAAAGAATTTCAATTTGTTTAAAGTTGTTTTAAATGGAACAAGCTGTTTTCTTCTGTCTGCCCAGGGATGAAAGTGAACAGTCCTGTAGCTACAGGCAAGCAGACCCGGATTTCAGGTTTTGTATAAGAGCAGGCTGTATTCTGCAGCTCTCCTCGAGAATACTGGACCCAGGAATGAAATAAAAATGAGTATTTAAAACAGGAAGATAGCGGAGTTGTCTGAGAAAGGCAAAAGTTAGAAGATGCTACACAGATGTCTATGCAATAAGAAAATAATGTCAGTATAATTAAAAATATTTCCTGATTTAAAGCCTCCCCCACTCTGGATCTGACCAAGAATCCCCGGTATTCTTTGTACATTCAACCACAACATTGTCTGTCTAGAGCTGGCTCATTGTTGAAACTAAAGGCTGCCTCGATCTAATTTCTTCCATTTGTTTAGTACCATCTAAGGAACTTCACGGTGTGTACAGGCAGAACGCTGCTCAGAAGTCTACATGTCACAGACTGACAGGGTGACCCCCCAAACTGGGGAACGTTCCCCTAAGCGATATTTTTAAGGAGAGTTGCCTGTTGTCCACCTTGGAAATAGAAGCTGTTTCCAGCATCCCAGCAAGGGCTGAATGGTGATTGCAATGATGGGCAAAGTGACGTAAACAGAGAAAAGGGGGAAGAGTGGAAAACATATGAAGGGGGCATCAGAAAAATCTCCATTTGTTATGCTTTCCTCCTTTACAACATTCTTGTTCCTCTTCCCTCCTCCAAATGTATCTTAGCACTTATCTGAGTGGAGCACAGAAAGACTTGTGATGATGAGACATTGTTAAGCAAATGACTAGTTCAGGCCTCAGATTTTAGATGACACATGGATAAGATGCTTTTATATTCCAGATTCTTTTTGTGACTTGGTTAATAAATAGCATCAGAGTGTGCTACAGTGCCAGAAATTGTCCCATCTGACCCCATGAATCTTTCTGCATTACTTTATTTAGGTGTAATATAGTTATAAATCAGGAAGATGCTCCTCACAGTGTTAATTGTCTTAGTTAATTCAATGCATATACATTGCTGCACATGAAAAAACACCCAACACAGTAACCAAAACAGCTGGAAACCTGTTAAACTCAAAGCTTTCAATAGGTAAATGTGACACAGTAAACCTCACAGCAGGTCTATAATGCAGCAAGTTTTTGGTGGTCTATGACTTCTACACATAGATAGAGATGATGTGTGTGTCAAAGTATATATACATAGACACATACAGATACATACATATTGATATATGATGGATTCTTGCCCTTTTAGTCCCTAGCTTTGAAAAGGAACCTTTGAAAAGGAAAAGGTGTTATCCTTTTTTAATTAATTTTTATTCTTAAGCAAGTCAAACATCTCACATGCCAATTCACAGGTGTGACCTTGTTTCACAGTACTGAATGGTTTAACTTTCTAAAGTGGTGTCTAATCCTGTGGTCTCTGATTTTTTGAGTGTCTCTTTCTAAAGATCTGATTTCTAAGATACTGGTTTTATTTGTGGATGTAGATGCTAACTGTGGCTTAAGGTCAGACTAGCATGAAATGCAAACCCTGAAGCAATATACTGTCATGCTACACATGAAAGTGTGGGTGCCAACATGTTCAGCCTAGAGAAGGGAAGGCTGCGGGGGAACCTCATTGCAGCCTTCCAGTACCTGAAGGGAGCATACAAACAGGAGGGGAATCAACTTTTTTAAAGGGTAAACAATGGCAGGACAAGGGGGAATGGAATAAAGCTAAAGGAGGGAAGGTTTAAATTAGATTTTAGGGGGAAGTTTTTTAGAGAGAGAGTGGTGAGGTGCTGGAACAGGCTGCCCAGAGAGGTGGTGGATGGCCCGTCCCTGGAAGTGTTCAAGGCCAGGTTGGATGGGGTCCTGGGCAACACTGTGTAGATCCAGGCCTGGAGGTTGGTGTCCCTGCCTATGGCAGGGGGGTTGGAACTCTGTGATCCTTGGGGTCCCTTCCAACCCAGACCCTTCTATGATTCTATGATCTCAAAATATAAGTTTCTGTGAAGCTGAAGAAAAAATAATCCAGTTTTACTGAACGGCATTCTTGCTCTTTGGAGCGTGCTGTGTGTCCATAGCATGGGTCATGTAGAAATGTTTGTGCAATCCAGAATGTTTCTTTCTTCTGCTTCAGAATACAAACCCAGATTTGTTCACACTCGCCAAACCCGGTCCTTGTCTGTGGAATTTGAAGGCGAAATATACGACATAAATCTGGAAGAGGAAGAACTGCAAGTCTTAAAGACCAAAAGTATCACCAAGCGTCACAACGCTAAAAATGAGGAAGAAGCAGAAGATACTGATGGCGGTCCTGGCGACACAATGGTTGCTGACAGCACTGATGCCATAGCTCAACCCAGCTCTGTCAGAGTGACACACAAGTACAATTTTTTTTTTTAATGTGTTTTTTTTTTTACTTAAAATGGTTTTAAATTGCATTCTCTTTCCTTCCATTTTTAGGATCTTATGATTACAAGTTTTAATACTTTATATCTATCATTGTAGATTTTAGACAAACCTGAGTTGTATTTGTGTGTGTATTTTAAAGGAAGACATCTAATTTAGTCTCATTTCTGATAAGGTGTAGGCATCTCCAAAGGGAGAGACCAAAACCATCTTTGTATCAAAACATGCATCTTACAACAGACCGATCACCCTGTGAAGCTGACACTCTGTTCTTTACAAAGTCTAGGCTATCAGTTTAGCATAGAGGCATAAATTTGAGATGTCTGAAATCCCACTCTAAATGAAGACAGTGTAGATCAATTACATCATCTTTGTTAAACCACAATCATTCTTCTATTCTGGAAGATGCCTGGATTCCAATTTTGAGCCCTACTCTAAAATCTGAGTGAAAAGGCAAAAATCTCAATGTATTTTTTAGTTTAAAAGAGCTAATCTGATTGATCTGAAAAAGCCAGGCAGATCCAGGCAAAAACATCTTCAGTTTTAACCTTTTCATTTTGTTCAAAATATAAATAGCATTTTTCTTTCTTTTTTTCTTTTTTTCCAAAAACATGAAGGAAAACATAAAAATAATTTTAAATAAATAAAATCTTTTCTGAATAAAAACCTGCACTTTGGGTTAAAGAGGCTTTAAATTTTGAACAGATTTTTGTTTAAGTTTCAATTTCATTTATGACTGGATTAAGAATCTCCAAGATGACATTGGGGTTGGACTCAATGGTCTCTTGAGGTCCCTTCCAACCCTTACAATTCTGTGCTTCTGTGATTGCTGTTGCATTTTTGCTTAGCAGACCCAGAGCATCTGTCATGGACAAGGATTTTTTTAATATATTTTGCAGAGGAAACATTGAAGTAATTATTAACATTATTAAGTCAACATAAGGACCATATAGACTTTATTTATTTCTTAACAGAGTATAGCAAAGAATTGCTTAGGAGTGTTAGAAGAAAGAAAATAGCAGGGTAAGCAATTGGGAAACCATTGACCTTCTTTTCCTTATTTGTTAAATTCATGTCTACAGATGTTTTATTCTTCCAAATGACACTATTCACTGTGAGAGGGAGCTGTACCAATCTGCCAGAGCCTGGAAGGATCACAAGGCTTACATTGATAAGGAGGTAAGAGGTATTAGAGGTATTTTAAAATCTGGGTGAAGTCTTTGCACTGCTATGTTTCCAAAGAATTATAATGACTTGGCAATATTCTTGGCAGATTGAAGCTCTCCAAGACAAAATCAAGAATTTGAGAGAGGTTAGAGGACACCTCAAAAGAAGAAAACCAGATGAATGTGATTGTAGTAAACAGAGGTAAGAGAGATGGCTTTCAACACTGAAAGCTACTCCGACTGCTAAGGCTTACATATTTTCCAAGTTTTTTGAGAAAAGAACAAACTTCATTGGTATTTATAGCCAGTGTAGGTACTCATTTTAGGTAGAGCACTTTTAAGACTAGAAGCTACTGTGAACCAAAAAAAGATAAAAGTTAAAATTTCAAAAGTAAATATATTTGTATTCTACTAATGTTTTTGAACCCAGCTGCAGTTTTGCCATCACCTAGCATAGGATCACTCCCACTAATACAACTTCTTCAAATGAAATTATAATCTTAAATCATTCTGTATAGTTCCTTAGGAAAATGTCAAAGAGAGTGTTTCTGGTTTGTTTTTGTGTTGAAAATGTTTTCATGACTTGATAATTCCTGATAATTTTCCCCATAGCTATTACAACAAGGAGAAAGGGGTAAAGGTCCAAGAGAAACTCAAAAGCCATCTTCATCCTTTCAAGTAAGATTTTTATTATCATCTCACTCTCTCAGCTTGCTTTTTTTTGATTTGTTGGCTTTTTTGTCGAGAGGGGAAGAGAGAAGGAGAGGGAAAGGAGAGGTCACATAGCAAACTTTGGAGAAACTGTCAGTAGTTTTGGAGAGACTTGTGAAAGTCTATAGAGAATATTTTTAAAGCCTATTGATAGAAAATGGATGAAGTTAATAATTACATACACTAATCTCATGATTGTTAGAAAGATCCAGTTAAATTTAAATGCAGCAATGCTTCGTTTCTAATGCTTACTGAAGAAAACTTGTCATAACAGCTGGGATAGAAGCTAAACTAGAAGCTAAGATATTCTCACCTTCTATTCTTCAAAAAAGCCAGAAAGACATAAAATCTGCTAGTGCTGCTATTAATCAAATATGGATAGTTCTCTGTAAGCCATGCCCAACTTTCTCTCTGAACAGAGAAGCAGCACAGGAAGTGGATGGAAAACTACAGCTGTTCAAAGAGAACCGTCGAAGGAAGAAGGAAAGGAAGGGCAAGAGGCGCCAGAAGAAAGGAGATGAGTGTAGCCTTCCTGGACTGACATGTTTTACCCATGACAACAACCACTGGCAAACAGCGCCATTCTGGAACTGTAAGTCTGTCTATGTGCAGGCATGTTCTAAGTTATGTATCTTCTGCTGTGTTACAGTTTCCACTTCATGCAATCAGAGAATTATTTAGAACTGGCACTTGGTTAATGCCATTATTCTTAAGTATGAACAATGTCATGTGAGTGTGCTTGAAATTGTCACTTCACTTGTGTATATGAATTTATCACAAAAAGCTGGATGCTAAATGCTGCAAAAGCAAAAAGGAGAGGTCTAAAACATAGACTTTTGTAACCAGCCACTGAGATTTGTGTCATCTCTCGGAGATCAAGATGACAAAATATTTCATAGGATTTTTAATTGGGTTTCCAGTTATTAACAAAAGCCTTGCTCTTCCAATTGTCATAACTCCTTTTTGGGTTTTAATTTTGTCGCAAACTTCAGCACATCAGAAGTCTACTTCCATTTTATGATTTTGGTTTCAAAGTGTATCCCACCTTACTGTGATGAAAATATAAATGCTATCCCTGATGAATTCTTACCATAATTTCCATTTTTTATATTATAAAAGAATTTAAAAATCACAACTGTGAACACTCACCTGGTATATTTTAAGTTCCTTTAAACTTCAGGGTATACAGATAACCATCCTATTGAGGCATACTTCAACATTTCTGCTTATTCAGCATCAACAAAATAGCATCTTTAGTGGCAGAAGAAGAAATTTAAAACTTTACTTCCAAAAACTTCAAGATCAAATGATGATCAAGTTGCAAGATATTTGACTTGAAGCAGAAAATTTCCTAAGAGCAATTTTTCATTTGGAGAAAGATGTTGTCTCCTAGTGGTCATCTGTTCCGACTGCACTAGAACTTCTGCTAATATACCTTTTACGTTGAAGTTCTTCAAGCTGACTCATGCTTTCTCAACTCCATCTCACTGTTATGTCAGGTAGCAATCTGGCCTTCCACTGTAGTGCTTACAATTCTTACAAGTCATTTTCTGTTGTACTTGCATCTAAGGGACTTTACTAGATTAAGGTTACATGTTAGAGAAAACAGTATTGTTCTGTATAGTAAGCAATTCCAGTGGTTCCTGTACGCAAATCTTAAGGATCAGGATTTGTCTTGTTTGTTTTTTCTAAAATCTGAATTCTGCTCAATCCCAACAAACCATATATAGCTCAGAGCAGAATGTCTGGTTAATTATAGGATCTACTATCTCCTACTTTCATTAACCTTATGTCTGTAGAAATGATGTTACAAACATTTATTCTGTTTTAGATGTGAATCTAATATTAGTCAAATATAAGATTTTTTTTAAATTGATCTGGAACTTAAGTACATGAAAACCTATAGAAGTTTCACTAGTAGAAGAAAAAAAGCATATTATTTTTCACTGAAAGCCAATAACTTGTTTCTTTAATTACAGTGGGCTCTTTCTGTGCTTGCACAAGCTCAAATAACAACACTTACTGGTGCTTGCGGACAGTTAATGACACCCACAACTTTCTCTTTTGTGAGTTTGCAACTGGCTTCTTGGAATATTTTGATATGAACACTGATCCCTATCAGGTAAACCCCTTTCTCTGTTACAAAATGTTGTAAAACAAAGTCCTTCCATGTTTTTTTTTTAATTTCTGTTAACAATTATTTCTTCCCCCCTTCCTCTTTTTCTCAGCTGACTAATACAGTCCATACAGTGGAAAGAGGCATTTTGAATCAGTTACACATACAGCTGATGGAACTTCGAAGCTGTCAAGGTTATAAGCAGTGCAATCCGAGGCCAAAGGGACTTGAAACAGGTACAAGAAAAATAGAAAACTACATCATTTCCATTTTGTTCCTCTTTTTTTTTTTCTTTCTTTTTTCTTTTTTTTTTTTTTTTTCTTCCGCTGAAGTACTAATTGTATCCTAAGTATTGCTTTGAATAGTTTGGAACAATCCCCACACACCATCCTGCACTGCTGCATGACCAGGAAGCTTCTTTGCAAGTTCACACAGGTTTTTCTAGACAACTTATTAATGGCAAACAAAGACATGTGACAGAAACACTGCAGGAAGGTTTTCATTGTATTCAAGTTAATAACAAGTATATGCAGATCTTGATATTCATAACTCTTTTCTCTGTTGCAGCGTTTTCTTGGTTAGGGTTTGAGGTTGTTTTGTTAGTTCCCACTAGCAGGTGAGGTATTAAATCCCATGTTTATTTCCAATTGCTGTCTGCCTATATCCACAAGCTCAGGCTCTACACCCCAACTGAGCATTGAAATTGCAAACATCTAACCAGCAGTACTCTGCTCCAACTTTGAGGAAAGCAGTATTTCCTTACAAAAGTCTCTGAGTACAAAATTGTATACTTCATAACTGTGGCATTCATTGCACTTGGAATTGGTTGATTAAATATTGTGATTTATTTTTTTTTTTCTTTACAGGAATACTCCCTTCCATATAATTTGTGGTGTTGCATCTTTGTATTTCTTTCTTCAGCTACAATTGTTTCTCTTTTTTTTACGATATCTAATTGGGGCTTTTGTTATTTTTCAAAGACTGTGGTTCTTTTATACAAAACTTCCAGGAAATCTTTGTTGGACTGCAGCTCTGTCTTTAACACAGTACATTTCTTTTTAGGAATTAGATGCTGTGCATGGAAAACTACATTGTGAATGGTTTTACAAGTTCTAAACACTAACAAAAATTACTCTTGTATTTTCCTATATCAGGAAATAAAGATGGAGGAAGCTATGATCCACACAGGTATCCACACTTTTTTATTCTCCTCAGCAGCTTCTTTCCAAATAATTGCATGACCCCAGTCCATTTCAACTAATGTCTGTATCCCGCCATGTTGCACACAACATAGCTTTGATGCATGCGTTTTCTAACTACTCTACACTGAACTGGGCCATTGTTTTTTAGACCTACCATTCTGCATTTAACGTAGCTCATTGTCATAGCAAGACTTCATGCAGCTCATATTTCATGCCTGTATTTCTTAGATGTTTACACAGGGTAAATGACACCAAAATAATCACTGGGGTTTGGGTTGTTTTCCTGTTGTTGGTTTCACTTTGGATGGGTTGGGGTGGGGGGTTTTTTCTGTTTTTATTTAGGAAGACTATATAGCTGCCTTGGAAATGTAGAACAACGGGCTTTAAAAGTTTTGTGAGGTTTATGAGTCCAAAAAAATAGCCCAAAAAGACTAACCAAACCTATGGAAGTAATGTAAAATCTTCTTACTGGCTTCAGGAAATATTGGCAGATGCCACTTTAAGCAAAGGCAGTGCTCAATGTGAGGTCAGAAGCCAGCAGGAGACAGTCTGATAAGCGTGACAGAAAGACTGTGGCAGAAAACCCTCCTTTGGGCTCGGGGGGGACGATGCTTTCAGACCAGCTCACACATGCATGTAACAAAATTTCTTTAAAAGGTTGCAATATTTGAGCTGAGGAAAGGCACCAGATGAGGGGGGATTTTTTTATACCTAAGGGGGGTTTTATGCCTTTTTTTATAGCTATATCTGAGGAGTACAAGAAAGACTGCTGTTTATTACTCCTACATGTTCATCATGCAGAGCCTTGTTACTCATGGTGGAGGAATCTGTGAAACATAAAGCAAAAGCCCTGAAGAGACTGAAAACACCTCTTAACACTACTGCACTTGCTCTACATTCAGCAATACTTGTACTCAGGGGAAAAAAAAAACCAGATTAGAAGAAGCCCATCAAGTGTCATATTTAGACTTGGTATCTTCTCATGGTATATCAGTTTTATACATTTTCAACTCCATGCACTTTGATGGAGCAGCTCTTGATATACATTATTTGCCTGAGGCATAAACTGGGTTGAAGGAGCATACGAGTCACCACGAAACTTTTGTTTTTCACAGGGTCTTCTGGAAAGAGCCTTGTTATTAGTTCCTAGCAGCCAGGGGACAATTAAGATCATTTCAGTGTTTTACAGATCTCCAATTTAAGCAGCTATTTTTCCCTTGCAGCTAATTTTGCATTTTCTCATTTGAGTAGTTTTGGGATGTAGGAAAATGATGATTTTTTGTTTGGTTACATCCCAGTTGTTTGCATTGCTCACTACAGTCTGGGGGGAACTGGTTACTACAATAATAGAAAGTAATCCTTATAATTATGCTTTTAATTCTTTCATTAGAAGACAGGCTTGTAACCATTCCTCATTTTAACCACAGATCTAACAGAAATGGCATTTTTGAATTATAGGATTGCATGAAATAGTAAAGCACAGAGGACTGATCTGTAAATGGCATCTTGCTACACTGTTTAGTAATGAAAACATTTTCACTTCTGACCAAATCAGTAAATATTCTGCTCCCGGGATAAATAGCAGGTATAGTATAAACAAGTGATATTACTTTGTGCCATTCCACCCACCCAGTTTCTCAGAATACACAGCTACTCAAGTTCAGCATTTTTGTTCAAGCCCCATCATGCTAGAAATTGCTGAGGTTTTCTGTAAAATAACAACAACAATTAAATTAACAGAAAAAGTTTCTCAGGAATCACTAAAAGGATCTCTTAGAGTATCCATTTCTTGATGCCTGCAGAGGAACCAACAGAAACAAAAAATCCCTGTCATCTGAATTACCCCTTAGGCTTCCTTCAGACACCTGCCATGACACCTGGATCCAGGTGTCTTGGTCTTAGAGTGGAATCCCTCTCTAGGTTTCCCCAAGTTGAAAAGTGAGATAGTTTCTTCCACCAGACCTGTTTCCAGTTGAACACATCCTGAGTTACTACATCATGACCTGTGTTGCCAGTACAAAAATGGGACACCAGGCCATATGGAAACACTAGGCATAGTGCTGTTTGCTTAACACACAGGGAGAGAGCATCAGTAGGAAAGAACGGGTGTCACCTCTGTCCTTTGATGGACAGCACATGACTCCACAGACATGGATGATTACAGTATGTGGGATATTGCTTTCTCTTTTCTCCTGCTTGTCTGATGTTTTCCAAAGCCACCCAAGGAGATGACTGGACCTACTTGTCTTTAGTCTCAGCAGAGATAGATCCAAATCTCATAATAGTTTTGAGGCAACACAGCCACGGATGGCATCATGGGACTCCAGGTTGTGATAATTGGAGAAGGAAGCTTAGCTAATGCTTGATTTTAAAAATTCAGATGTATTACTATGAACAGTTAGCAACAATTCTCTCTCTTTTGGGTTTATGACATAGCTGAGAGATTCCAAAATATTGATCAAGGAAACTGCTGCCGTGCTGTTACTGAAATGCAACTCATCTGCACTTTCTTATTTCACGTCTATTTGTAATGAGATTTCTTACAGGGGAAAACCTTTTCTTTCCTCTCTCCTTCCCCCCATATACTTCCATTTCAGTGGGAAACTTGTCACGCTTACCACTGAAGTGTGGAATTAAGCTGTGAGGTGACTTGCTTGGTCAATGAACATACAGCCAGCTCTAGGACCTTCAGACTTCGCTTTCCTATTTGTTTAACGTGTATGTACACAACTTTAAGCAAGTTATTTTTTTCTGCTTGACACAAAGCTCATGGAACAATTCCTAGTGCCTTTCCAGCTCCGAAACTCCTCTGAGACTGCAGAAACAGTGCCACGCTTAGAGGGGGAAAAAATAGCTCCAGCACGAAGGACCATGTAGCTCTGAGTCTTGGAGCTATTTTGTAGGAACACAGCAAACTCCTTGCTGATCTTATTTTCATGCAGCATAGTCCTATTGCCCTGAAGCTGATGGAAACCCTGCTTCTCCTCACCTGCCTCCTGACATCCCTGCTGCCCACCCTGCCACCCCAGCCAGTTTGTCCCACTACCTGAGACAAGCATGAGAGGATCCTCAGGTCCCAGTTACCTTTCTGGTCCCTGTTACCTTTCTGGTCCCTGCTTTGCCCCCCACTGCCCTCATCCATCCTCCAACCTGTTACTGGTCAAACACCAGCACTCCAGTTTCAGTTTCTGCCTTCACACACCAAACCACTTTGTCTACTGACTGTTCCTTCAGCAGTTTGTTTTCTTATAAAGGCTCTGATTTGGCAAAGAAAAGGAAAAAAAACCCTATCAACACAAGTTATAACAGAGAAAAATTTAAACATTGTCACATTTGCAGTGTGGTTAATATCTTAAAAATTAAATTCCTCAAAACTATATCCCTTCCTAAGATCTTTTCTAGGGCCCTTTATGCCTCTAAGCACTGGAATAATGAGACTTCCTTCTTGAAACCTCTGCAGCATTTAATTATTTTTTGTTTCAGGAAACAAATTTTCCACAATTTGACTTACAGAGATGGTGCTCACGTGGTCATGGCATGATTTCATTTCTCTTGTCTACTTCAGGAAAAGAAAGAAGAAAGATGCTCTGTCATAGCTGCTCTACAAAATAAAAAAAAATTGTTGCCTCCTGTAACAGGGAGTTCGCCAAGTGTTTCTAGAAATTGCTTTAAAAAAATAAGATATTTAAGTTTTAAAATAATTATTGTTTTTGTATTAAGTGAAGAAACATCAATTAAGGTCTAAGACTGAGGTGTTTACAAGTAAGGAAAGAGGAGGTCTCCCTTTGGTGGGAATAGGATAAGGCCACTCATCTTAAGAAAATCTCACGTTTTTTTCTGACCATGATGGTGCTTTTCTGGCTTCCTGTATGATGGAGTAAAGATCATTTTTCCACTGAAAAATCCCAAGCTGGACAAGAAGCAGAGAGTATAAAATGATAGATATAAGTAGTATCTTCTGTTTTCCTTGAACAAAGAGAAAGGTCAAGTTAAAAATGTGAAAAAAATAATGGAGATGCCAAGAACTCACTGTAGGATGAAGGGCTCGATGTTGACAAATACCAGTTCACGCTGTTGGACTACAGCCACTTGAATTTCCGAGGTACTTACTATAAGCCTGCTTACCTGTACAATTTTCAGAAAGCGAATAAGTCATCTCAGTGAACTAATTACTAAATATTGCCTGCAACATCATTTGTAAGGACGACTTCGCCACTTTCCCTGACAGGCTTTTGCATTACCTGATTAGTTTTTCCTTGTAGTCCACTTTGTTGATAAAATCTTTGGACTGAACACAGGTTGCATAGTGAATTAAATGAAATAGCGATGTTCAGCGTTACTTGACAATGCACGTTTGATAAGCTGGGTCAAGTGAGTGACTTTTTTAAATCCTTTGGAAATGGGTCTCCTTCATGGCTTTGCTCTTCCAAGCTGTGATCAGTATAAAAATGCATCCCCATTACTACTTGCAGAGACATATGTACACCCTTTATTCAAACTTAATATTTGATAAAGCTGTTGGACATTTTCTCTGAAAGATTTTTTTTAAAATTTAAAAATAAAAAAAGAAATCAATTGGGAGCTTCTATACTTATGTATATTTTAATACTATTTGACAGAGTGGTTCAGTCCTATAAATTAATTCACTCAAAGTTTTTACAGCCTAATTCCTCAAAGTAAATTAAAATGAATGTTTACGAAGTAAATAAGGTATGTCCTTCAGTTGTCATTTATTAAATAAAACTTAGACAGGTGGTTTGTCGACCTTCAGTTGTCATTTATTTAATAAAACTTAGACAGGTGGTTTGTCAACCGTATATCTCAAGCTACCCACACACCAAATTCCCATAGGCATTGTTTAAGCTCAGGTCAGTAATGGCTTTCAGAGCCAGTCCCATCTTTTATACTTAACCATCGCTCGTTTATTCAGTATTTTGGTGAAGGGCTCAGGGAAGACAATTGGATTACTTGTGTATCAAAACACCTTTCCTGCCTTGAAGTATCAGAAGAAAGATTTATCTCTGCCTGTCATCATAGACACTCATTAGACCAGATTTTGCTCTTGTTTTACTCAGTCCAAGGACATAGCAGAAGACAAGGAGTTTCTTGCTGTGTGTTTGGCAGGACCTGTGAACATGCCTGAGGTCTGAGCCATCAATACGATGACAGAAGATGTGGAGTGTCTTACATTTTGAGCTACATACATTATGAATAGTGGTGACGTTATGAATAGTGGTGGCGTTATGAATAGTGGTGACGCTATCAATAGTGGTGACGTTATGAATAGCAGTGCTTTCAGGTGAATTGGAGTAGCAACACATGGGAAAGCTTTGCTTGCACTTTTTAGCTGGTGTTCATCATTAGGTTTTATTCTCTCTTTCAACAGAGGACAGTTATGGGATGGATGGGAAGGCTAACCTGCCCCATTTCACTGGAGACATCAACTGGCAAGGACTGGAAGACTTGTACAGTGTGAATGAAAGTGTATATGAATACAGATACAACTATAGACTTAGTCTGGCTGACTGGACTAATTACTTGAAGGATGTAGATAGAATGTTTGCACTGCTGAACAGTTACTACCAGCAAAATAAAACAGACAAGGCTAACGTTGCTCAAAGAAATGAGGATGGGGACGAATCATCCACACCGTTTACCTTGGTGGAAATGACTTCTGCGGAAGAGTCGAGCGGCCTTCCTGCAGAAGACTTGCGGCTTATCACGCCAACGGACTTCACAGCCCTCGCTTTGAGCACAGTGAATTTAAGTCAGGAGAGGAAACTTGAATTAAACAATGATATTCCTGAGAAAAGTAGTTTGAATGATGCACACTGGAGAAATAATCATCAAGCGAAAAAATGGATGGAGGATAAAGAATCGGACCGTTTTGATATGGATTTCAGTGGAAACGGTCTGATAGAGTTGGAGTCCCGGCATGGCTTCATGCTACAACCCATCAGCATCCCACAAAAAGACACTCATCAGGACAGTGACGCTGTGGAAGACATATTTGAAGATCAAATCTATCTTCCCATGAGGTCCGATGAACCCCTTGTTCATCAGCCTGTAAATGTATCCATAAGGGATTCATCTATCGGTACCCAGAAAACAGGAACTTCCTTTAATAAACCAGAACAGAGTCTTGCAGGGGAAATTTCACAGCTCCTGAACGTAGAAGGCAGTGCCTCAACTCCACTCTCCTTGGACTAGATCAAGTTGCAAACCGATATAAATAAGTTCTCCTTTTTCTTATTAGCAAACTAATAAAGGTAATCACAACAACTGACATTCCATGTTTATTGTAGACACAATTTGCAGCTAAATTGAGCCCGACTCAGTATTTGTCTGTGTGCGTTATTATTTTTCTCTAATTCCCACGCACATATTTTCACAGCAATTTTCCCCACTGGGAAGCCAGATTCCCAGTTTTTAGTGAAGAGAAACAGTGTTAGCTTTCAAATGCAGTCGTGCATTCTCCAAAAGCTACAAATTATTTCTTCGAAGAGGATGTTCCGAGTTACTTTTGCTACTTCCAAATGATCCCACCAAGAATGAATGTTTCAGTCCACCCAATCTGTCCGCGTAATGTCTTTTTCATAAGTTATTTTAACCACTGGAAATTCCTAATGTCATGTTTTTAAGTAAATATGCACTTTGAAAAACCTGTATGCCATACCACCCATGAACCTATGACCTTACGTGTTCTTGGCTTGCTCATTGCCTGGTGTAATTGTGAAATCAATAAACAGATTGACAGGAAGGAGGTAAACAGCAGCACAGACTGTTGAAACAGATTCCTTGAATATTATTTTAGCAAAAATATTGCATGTTTTTTGTTACTTTGATTTGATTAAACTTACTCTCAGAAAGGTATGGCTAATGATTGTTAATTGTAGGAGGGTTTGTTTATATTGGATTGTTTCCCCATACGTTGATATTGTCAGTATTAAAAATCCACAAGGTTTTTTGACCTTTTTTTTTTCTCTTCTGATACCAATAGAAAGGTTTACATCAGTGCATATGTGCTTTTGTCACTGCATCTGATTTTTACTATCCTAAGCAATATCTTAAAAGCATTTTTATTGTTTTGAGGCTTAAACTGGTTTTGTTTGAACAGGCATTAAAGGGAACGATAAGACCATATGTTAGATTCACATTGGTTTAGATACACAAGGCACATGAGGTACAAAATAGTATTTTAGATAATTTTTGTTGTTGTACTTGAACTTTACCAAACCTTAATTTTTATAAAGTATAATACAAAATTTACTTCGAAAATCCGTATTAGTCAAAACTTAGTGTCTTCCCTTGCTTTTTTCTAAATCTCTAAATAATTAGTGCAGCAACAACAAAAGAGAATTACCTCAAACAGGTGTAATTCCACGGTGTCCAATTCACAGGTGTGTTTCCTATCTCTTACGCGTTATTTAGTGTAGCGAGTACTTTTCGGCTCTTGCAAGCACTGCGGGTTAAACTCACATTCATTGCATTGTATTTTAAGTCGAAACTTTTTAAAAAGGAAATTCTTTCAGTAGGATTTTAATAATTTTAAGGCTCAGTCTTTCTGATGGACTCTGTACATATGTTAAAATTACTAGCTCCTTATCTGATGTATGTGTCACGGGCTGATTGATAGAAAAACGTATTTATGGTCATGAATGATGCTCTTTGTACATAGGTTTTAAGTTACTAGGATACAGACTGTGTTTTTAAATCTTGTACAATATTTCTGTGATACTTTTATAGAACAATTCTGGCTTCGGGAAAGTCTAGAAGCAATATTTCTTGAAATAAAAAGTGTTTTACTTTACCTGCTTCAGAGAAGTCCAGATGATCCAGCTTTGCTCCTTACTAAATTGGGTTTTTTAACAGCTTCGGTTTTAAGAATCCACCCACATTTAAAGCAACGGGGTAACAAACTAACACGCTACATTCTTTTAGTGATAAATTATTCCTGCAGATTGTCAATAATATATATTTTTTGTTTAAGACGTGCTGTGATTTTTACTTTTTCTAATCCCCAATTCACCTGATCCTTTCTTCTTCCTTGAAGCCAGCACACCAAGCTGCAGGAGTAGCTCCCAGAAGCGTATCACTGCTACTGTTTTGCCACTTCCCCCCCTCTGTGCAGAGCTCTCCCTGTGAGGCCAAAGCGTGGCAGGCTGCTGGCACGCAGGGCTGAACAAGAGCGGACCGCAGATCTCTCTCTAGACAGAAGGAGTGTCTCCTCATACAAGGGTCTTCACAAAAGGGAATTTATGTTTCATGGTAAACTGTCTCTTACTTGCACTCTATGTTTTTTCCATGGCCTGTGAATAAGGTTAGCTCCATAAGCTAATATTGGCTAAGGTCTTTTTTCTTCTACACAGTCCCTGGACACTGATGCTTCTGCACACATGAAGTTACAGGTGATTATGGGATTGAGGAAAGGGGTTAACTTAAGCGTTCAAAAATCAGTCATCTTAATGCTAGATAGACCCCTGAAAGATGCCTACCCCTGGAAAGCAAGATGCTTTCTTCTCTCTTAACACATGGGTGGAGATAGAGAAGGGAATGGTGCAATAGTGTGGGCCACCCATTCACCCCATGTGTCCTTCCTTCTTCTATGAGAGCTGAGTACTCCGGCAGAAAATGGGAGAGGTAGCGTCTTCCTAAGCTTGAAAGTGCTGATTATGACGTGCTGTGATTTTTTATCTTCTTTTTAATCCCCGATTCACCTATCTTCCTTGAAGTCAGTGCACAGAGCTGCACAATGAGTCGTTCCAAGAAGTAAAGCACTGTTCCTGCCTTCCTTTCTCCAGGATAGTGCTCTGTCTTAGGGTGTGGAGAAAAAGACTCATTCTGTAACGAAGAGGTGCAGGGAGCAATGAACTCTGACCCTTGTTCTCCGGAAACATGCATCAAATAGGAAACCAGACCAAAAGAAAGAGGTCAAAAGGTGTCACATCCCTAAGTGAGTGCCCTAAGCAGTGTGTTGCCATCCCCATATGCTCTGCATTTCTTTCTGTACAATACTTCTTGTCCCGTAACTGAGGCAGTCGAGTCCATGAACAGTGCATCGTCAGGCACCAGGCTGTTGCAGACTCGGGAACAAATGCCTAAATCTGATTTAATGGGCAAGCACTGCTCACAGCAGGCAGGGGGAGGGCCAAGAGGAGGACCTGCTGGGCTTTTCCAGTAAAAAAAAATGGCAGGACTGTCCTTTTTGAAAGGCATTACATAGTTATCTACTTTCTTAAGAGGGCCTGGAGGTGGACAGGAATCTTGCACACATTTCAGAGGTGTCAATATTATGTGATGTGCTTCAGTCCTGTAATTTGAAGGTCCTAAGGACAAAAATAATCAGAAGGATGGAACATCTCTCCTGTAAGGAAAGGCTGAGAAAATTGGGATTGTTTAGGCTGGAGAAGAGAACTCCATGGAGATGGAGCATTATGGCTTTTCAGCACTTAAAGAGCATGTATAAGAATGACGGAGACAGACATGTTAGTGGGGCCTGTAGCAATAGGACAAGGGGTAATGGTTTTAAAGTAAAAAAGAGTAGATTCAGAATAGGCATAAGAAAGAAATTTTTTATGAGGGTGGTGAGATGCTGCAATGGGTTGCCCAGAGAGCTGGTAGATGCCCCATCCCTGGAAACATTGAAGATCAGGTTAAAGTGGACTCTGAGCAACGTGATCTAGTTGAAGATGCACCTGCTCATTGTAGGGGGGTTCTGAACTAGATAATATTTAGAGGTCCCTTCCAACCCAAAACATTTCTCTGGGATTTAAAGCAGCCAGCACTGCCTCCACATCCTTGGACTCTGTGAGACACTTTCTGACACCTCTTACAAGCCCTCAGGAAAAGCAAAGATGGGAAATGCTTCATTTCCAGAACTTCGGGCACTTGTTAGTTGCTGTTATAGGTAGGAACATCTTGGTTTTCCTGAAGCATTAATATATACCAACAGCTGTATAAAAAAAATGTCAAGGCTCTTGGGTAGCATTTGGATCATAGCATCATTCTGGAGTTCTGCCACCCCTAGGTTTATGTGACAGCCGAGTGAAGAGACATTCAGAGTGCAGGTCTGAGCACAGAAACACCCAGTTTCACCCCCCCAAACCCCTAGCTGCCTACATTGCCAGTCACTAAGGCGCAATAGGAAAGGGTCTTCCCATGAAGGGAAAGGTGAAGCAGTTGGGGCCAAGAAGCCAGGAGCTACAACGGCCCTGTTCAGGGAAGATCTTCTCAGGGCTGGGCTTGATGCTCGAGTACCTGGGGTGGCTGGTGCACACAAGGTGTGATGCTGTAATAAAGCTTCTCCCTTTAGTTTCAGCAAAAAAACAATGCAGTTTGTGTGCTCCACCACCATTCTGCAGCAAGAACCGCTGTGTCATCAGTGGGGTACAAGCTGGAGAGTCATTTAAACAACGCCTATCCCGTGTGAAGGCAAGCAATGCCAGCCCCCTCGGGGAGATGTCTGGGGCCACTTTACTCCCCTCAGGCAGCAGATGTCAGTGCAGAGCCACATAGCAGCACCCTGCTATGCTCACAGCCCCTGCCAAGGTCACCCATTTATCCTGTTTTCAACTAGCAACGATACCCTCGATGTGCTAGGTGATGTACTGGTGACAATTTCATCCTCAGTAAATTCCTTGATTTAGCGTTTCTAGTCTTCAGTACAGGTGACTCGCAGGGGAATCTGCAAGGTGCCTTTTTGTGTGGTTCTATCTATTGGAAATGAAAACTGAAAAAGTTCTTACTTTGAAGTTGGAAGTCAGACAGGATCTGGGTGCCACAGGTTTCTCTGCCATCCATGAAACATTAGCTCCTCTCTGGAGCCAAAGCTGCGTTGCCATCTGAGGACCTGAATCTGCTGGGTGCTGTGCACAACACCGCATTTTCTGACTGTGGGCTGAAACTCAAGGCATTTGGATACCTGAGAAAGACAAGCTGTGCCCTGAATCCATGCAAAATCAGCTGCTCTGTTTGGTCATTGCTGGGGCTCATAGTGTTCACGCTACACCAGGCTGTGAGGAACTTTCAAAACTTAGAAACATGCCACAGCTCATCTGGCTATGGAACATGCACTACAGGTCAAAAGACTTCCAGTATACAGGCTCCATAATGAGACGTGGCTAGAGTAATATATTCAACTTCAACCTGCTTTCTTTTGATCTTGAAAGGCCAGGCTGCCTGGGGACACAATTTCCATCCGTGGATATACACACACTCTTAAGTGAAAGCAAGTGAGTCCAGAGAATAGAAAACCTACCTCCAAAACCAAATTGCATAACCAAAGTCACACTGCTACGTCAGGCTGGCCCCATCCACATTATGCAGCACGTAGCCCTGGGTCTCCCCTTAGCTCTGTGCTAATCTTCCAGTGGACCCAAAGTATAATTTACATTTCCTTCCACTTTAAATCCCTGTGGTAACACAGGAACACTTACAGCATGGTACCATGGTGTGTGCTGAAACCCCCGTGGTGCTGCACAAGGATGTGGGGGGTCCCTGAAGCACACAGCCCATGGTTTTGGGTGGTTGCAGTGACCAGGGGGAACCAAACCTGGCTCAGGCAGTTCAGACATGCAGGAGCTCCCTGTGATATTGCCGTTCCTCACAAACCACAGGGACGTAGTTTGTTGGCATGATCCAGATCAGAGCCAAGGAGTGAACCAAGCACTAAGCAGGGTGGACATCAGGAGTTCGGTCCCTGTGTTCATGTGTGGCCCTTTTTTAGTGAACAGTGTAGATGCACACAGACTTGTACCCTACTGTCAATATCTAATTAAAACAGATTTTTATTTCTTAGCATATCACTAATAATGAATTTAATGCTAGAGGGAACTATTTCTGCATGACCAATACTTAGTTGTGATTCAGTGGTCGCTGAATTCAGCAGAAAGATTTGGGTTTGTCTGACCAGATACTTAAAGACCAAATACTCGATCACCTGATGCAGAACTACCACACAGCAACTCACATATCCTTCCTGTTGCTTTTTGTCAGAAATAAAACACACATGATATGCTATTTTTTATTTCCAAATATCAAGTATTCAAGAGTTTGTTTTGTAAACACATGTTTACAACAGATGCCGACAATAGATTTCATTAAATGATGTGTTACACAGCTTTAAAATTATTCTAAGCTCTGCTGAGAAATAAATATCAATTAAAAAAACCCATACAGGAGCCTAAAGTATGCAAAACAAACCGCATAAACCAATTAGTCTCTTTTTACCACAGCACAGCACCCACACACTCATACAGTCAGACATACTCTACAAATTTCCCTACTACTCTACACATTGGCTTACTAATGAGTTTTTAACAAAACTAAAGAGTTACAGGCAGTGTGCCCGCTCCATGCTCCTAACACACCACTGCTGTTCTGCTCAGATCTGAAATCATTTGGTAGAGGTACGTGCTGCAGCCAAGGGCGAGATTCCCATTTGCTCGACTGGGGAAAAGAACAGGTCTTCTTGGAGGAAAGCCCCTTTTTTTTTTGTACAGAAACTCAGTCCTGGATGATTTTATATACTTATTTTTTTTGGTGGTGGTGGTGGTGGTTTTGAAATTGCCTTCCATGTTTTCAAATACGGAATATGTGAAAGAGGTAACATTTCTGACCCATTGGTCGGGAGTACACCTCCTCTTTGCGCCATTTAGGATACAGATGCCTCCTCTGCATGAGCAGTCCAGGCACAGTAACACAAAATAATTACCTTTCATAAATCAAAAAAGAAGGGAAAAATTTTATCTCTGTTTTAAATCGTAGCTTATTTGTAAAGTTCACGAGATTTGGCCTTTTTCCATTGCTAGAGCTAGAACCTGCTCTTATTCTGTTCCTCTCATTCTGGTATTCCATGGAAGAACATTAATACTTCAGATCTGATACCTCAGTTTCATTCAAACACTTACTAATGTTGCTCGGTTCAGGGGTCCCAGAATTTAGTCCAGTGTTTCTTGTCATTTCTACAGAATTTATTTTCAGCCTCTGCTAAAGCAAAGCCACTAAATAAAGTAACGTGCTGCTGCAGGATGAACGCATCCTACCTGAGATTTCCATGGTCTGTTCGCTGTTAGCGCTGGGCCAGACCCCATATTGCCTCCTGAAATTACTTTCCCACAGAAGAGCTAGGTAGGAATTGGCCCACCAGGAATTACAAACACTGTTTTTGCTGGAGCAGTCCAGACTTTAAGAACAAAAACAGATGCAGCTACATCACTGACGTGACTTGAATATGTCATTTAGGTCATAGTGAATATCATAAAATATTTCAGTACCTAGTAGCACCACAGTGTTGTTTAGTCATTTGTCTAAAGATTATCAAGCTGGCTCACCCTTCCTCAAGGTGAACAATGTTTTGGATGGGGTTTTTGTAGCCCTTCATGAATTCCACAGCTTTTCACTTATTCTGTACCATGAACAAAATGTTGTTACAGGAAAACATTGTGATAACTGGTCTGAGACAGAAAAAAAAAGAAAATACAGCAAACACAACTGATAATGTAACAATCAGTAGAATGGATCCAGAATAAAGAAGCTTCTACTTCGTAACACTTGAAGCCAAGAAAAGTCTGGAGCTACTTTGAACTTGCAGAGCTAAGTCTGTCTTTAAAAGGCTGCATTAAGTTAAAAGACAACAGCTTATCTGAAGGACTGGGGCACGTGTGATAAAATCTACAGCTATTGACTGTGGGATACAGACACGTACTAAACGGCCTCCTTAATATATGTAATATATCCTGTGGAAAGGACAGAGGAAATTCCCTTCCTAAGGATCAGGTAGGCTTTGAAGCCTCTGGCCACACAGTGACATCTCTCTGTGATATTCAGTGTAAAGAAGAATTACGTGAACCCTGGCGGCACCAAGTCCCTACGCTGAAGGCTGCACATCTCCACTCCTGGACAATGTTTACATGTAACCTTTTGATTTATAAAACAAGATGTTAGAACTAAAAAAGGAAAGCCCTAAGTCAATACCAAAGACTGAATCTACCACCCTGATGCCATCTGCTTATCTTCTGAGTTCTCTAACAGATAAAAATGTCTATAAAATCAAGTCCAGTATGTGAGGAACCTGATGTGTTGATACAGGTTTGATCTACTAGGGGCAAACGTTCTGTCCAAAGCAATGTGGACTCAGACTGCAGTCCAGGTAAATCTCCATTACCAGGTGTTTTAAGCCCCTAGAAAGCAAATGACAGTGGGGGGAGCCTCATGTTGCAACCAGACACTGCAGCATGGCATCTCCCATGCCAGTGCAAAAGACACATTATCGAGAATACAGAGAAAGATAAACTTCTTCAGGAAACATTTTGTTGTCCATATCAGAAAACAGAAGCCATAACCAGGGTATAAAAGCTAAACAAGCACTTGGTATCACACCTGATTGCTAAAGCACCGGCTCCTTAAAGTCCAACCCAATGTACTAGCCCAGGTCTTCAACTTCATCACTGGAATGATGAAGCTGAGGATCTGGCTCCAAAACTTCAGTAAGACACTTTGGACCTATTTATCATCATATTTATGTCAGCGTAACACCACAAGGAGCTGTGGTATTGCACACACAGTGGAGTAAGGCAGCAGGTATTTGGGGGGAAAACCCACAAGAACAGTACAGAAGGTGCTGACTACTCTCCTAGACACTTCTAGGTCCAAACTCTGTGAAAGAGCAAAATCTGAACCTATGGCACTACTCAAGCAATTACACTGGCTTTAAAGTCAGAAGGATGCCCTTATTTTAATCTATCTTCCCACAGAGCACACAGATTTTCATCCAGAAATCAATAAAATAAATGAATGGCAGGAAGAGCTAGACTGTATCTTTGAGCATGCCCACAAAATATTTGGAAGTATATTTGAAAATGAAAGCCCTCCTCCATTGTCAGGTGTAAGGAGTACCCACAAATGAATGTCCCAGGGGAACACTTGAGCACTACTACTTCATGCTAGTCTGGCTACAGTGATCACTGAATCCGAGGGGGGGAAAAGCTGCATGGAAATCACTCTGTGGGAGGAACTCTTTTGAATGCAGATGGGATTCAGCCCAATACTTGCACATATGTGTTATTTTTAAAGGTGTTACTTAAGTATATAAACTTACGTATTTAAGTGTTCTGCTAGATCAGAGCCATAGTGAACCAATACTTAATCCTACGAATTAAGTAAACTAGATTTAAAAAAGAAAAAATAAGAAACATAATTAAGTGTTTTTAACGAATTTAGGGCCTTGTAAACTGATGAGGAGATTTGCACCCCTATTTGTGGACTTGTAGCTAATCGCCATGTGTCCTTGTTCCACATTATCCCTGGCTGGTTAACTGCAGGTAGATGATCTGGGTTTGCTACCAATTGCAGCCCATGGGCAAGGTTCACCTTTTCCTGTACCTACTGCTATCCAACCTTTAGTGTTTGGGTGTAGAGAGGGAAGGTGGCAGGAATTACAAGTCAATGTAATTTTATGTGCTACAGTCAGAGGATTTCCCAGCAGGAATACAGCATGTCCACCTCTGTTGGGTGATAGATAAAGCTCCTTTTTTCCTTCTTGTGAGTGGGTTTAGCACCATGCATCGATCCTGACTACTGCTAGGGATGACATAATTGTCATTGCTTCCTTCAGCAATGGCAGACTCAGAAAATAGTGTTTGTTCAGCAGGTCTCAGTCCATATTTCAGTCAATGTTGACAATGTTGGAATTGACTTCTCTAGGAAGTTAACGTGTTTCCCCCTCCATGCCTCCATTGGCTTACTTCAGACTGCTGTAGCCGACTAACAACAGACACTTTGCCAGGAATCGATTGAAAAATGGCCGGAGTCTGGGTTTCCTTTCTTTCAGAGGATGATAATTAAGTGATTTTGTAGAAATGTATTCATATTGTCAAAATTATCTATATCCAAAAACGCTAACAAATGTGCTTGAAAAGTGACACATTACTTTTTGTTTTGCATTTAATTTGAAAGGAAAATCAAAAGGCTATTGATAGTACGCAAACAAGGCTTTTTTGGTATTTCCAAAGTGAATGAACGTCTTCCCTTCTGCATTCTAGTTACTCACGTTTTCCAAAAAAATGAATGTTTTTAGAAGTGGAAGGGTTGGGATTTCCTAGACAAACAGGTGGTCTCCATTACAGTAAGTCCTGCACTCCCTCGAAAGCAGCTCAGAAGCAGCAGCAGTTGCAGATGTGTTGCCTCCGTCACTCTCAGTCTCTGCCACCAGCGTCAGCTCCTGAGGAGCTCACGAGCCTAATCTACTCTCCCTTGTTACTCACGTGGAAAAGAAGCACACACAGAAGGCATGAAACAAGAGTAGATCAGGATTGAAGATTCATCTCCAGCCCATTACAGTTCCCTAAATGTTCTGCTTATGAGGTATCTGAAAAGATTGTCACTCTTCACCTCACCCCAGGATAATTAAAAAGGGCAAGTGATTAAAAAGGATGGGTGTGGGCTGCAGTCACACTTTGTCCTACTACTTGGCTTCAATTTTTGCCATGGCAGGAAATTCCTGGTGCATTAAACGTTTGTGACTGAAGCGAAAGGAAACCTTCTTATCATCTATTCTGACCTCCTATGGCAAAAGTATATATACCAAATACCGTTGAGCCAAAGAAATTTATTTATCAGGATGGTAACATCTCAGGTGGCACATGCTGACTGAGGATGAATTGTATCTGGTGGCTGAGGAAAAAAAATTCTCAGGCTTGACCCCAAAAGGTACAGAAGAGCAAGAGGTGATTAAAACTGTATTCCTCTGTGTTGTAGTTTGGGGTAGAGAGAGAGTGGGAATCATTATAAGCCACATACATGAACTGAGACAACCTGAAATAAACACCCACCATTTCAAGCAGGGGAACTAGCCCCACGGGGGTCCCATGTACTGATCAAGAAGAGTCAAGAGATAAGGAAAGGCAGCCAGTGAAAGAGAAGAGGAAAATCTATTCTTCCCAGGACAACTCAGTGGATGCCAAGGAGAATACTGCCTTTAATTTCAAGGACTTGATTCCATAAAATGTTTGATCAGCTTACATATTATAAATTACAAATTAAACCAGGAATAACTCCGTTCAAAACCAGGTAGAAGTTCCACTCTTTCCTACTTATTTTCATGCCACCTCTCTACATGGCAAAATCCAAACCTGACTGTCGCTAAGTCCTTTTGAAAAGTGCTTTTATTTTCCTAAACTTCTAAGACCTTCCCTGCAGGGCAAAATCCAGCCTTGACCTCCTAGTGTCCACCTGAAATCATTCTCTGCCCTTTGAGACATCATTAGTGCATCATAAGCATGGCACTACAAAGCCTCCAGAGCAAGAAATGAAATGCCAAGTATACTTGATTAGAAAGACTCAGCATCTCCTGGGGAGAAAATGAACTACAGTAATTTGGAATAAGCAAAGGCCACATCACGTCCCACGGGTCCACGCTTGCAGACAATTTCTATTCTTAGCTCTTGCCTTCACAGAAGCTTCCAATGAAACTGAAAAAAGGCAAGGTGGCCACACGTTGGACAAACCATAGAACTAGGACCTCCAGGCCTGTCCCACCAGCCTGCCCAGCACTGGGTAGTGGGAGAGACGGAGTGGGGCAGAGGAGAGGGACCCAGGGTCTGAGTTGGCACCCTCTCCCCAGGGTGAAAGCCTCGTACCAGGCACTGTGGCAGGCAAACCCCCCAACTTGAGGGTTGTCTCTGCAGCAGGCAGCAAGCAGTGCCAGCCTGAACCCTGTGCCGTTGCTGGATGCCAGGGGCCCAACGGGTCCCAGGCGGCCACTCAGACATGAAATGAGGCCATTGGCTCTCCTTTGAGAGTTTCTAGACTAGCACATGTTTCTGAAGGACAGCCAAGCTCTTCCTATCAAGCTATCACTGGTTATTTTCTTCTTTAGAAAAAGTATGGTGCTAGTAACAACCACCCAGACAACTGCCTGTATCGTGACAGAAATATGCATATATCTGCTCTGGTATGTGTGTTTGATTTCTACATCTTAATGTTATCACAAATTAATACTGAAGTTTTTAACTCCAAGCGTTATACTTTCTTAGCCTGTGTATTTTGTGAAGAATGACTACCTCCCATCAAAGGAAAATGAATGCACATTTTGACAGGATAAAGATATTACAACTCAACATTTGCAAATGTTACCTGATGCGTAACTTTCGTATGGCTTAACATGTTATTAACAGTACTTGAAACCTTATGTTCTTTTTTAATTTAATGCTTATGTCTGAAAATAGCCCCTTTCAAATTCAGTTGCAGTAATGTCTTTAAAAGCAAACTTTAAACTTAATTTGCTGCACATACAATTATCCAAATAAGTTGCATAGTTTAAACAAGTTCAGTTGTGCTTTGTAGCAGAACTCACAGTAATTCCTCATCTCTTAAAAATACGACTTGCGAATGTGAAGTTGACAATACATTTAAGCGTTGTTGTGACATCAAGACACCAACAATACGAGTTTTTTTCACTCTTCCACTAACTTCTGCTGTTCCTAATACCTCACCTTTACACTGATATTAGATCAGAGCATGGACATTTAATGGACACATCTGAAATAATTACAAACACAATTTTTAAAACTCCATTGTCGGGAGAGGAGAAACAAGAACTTGGGTTGGTTTGAGGTATCCAGCCCTCAGGAACAAACTACGGTTGTTTGCATTAAGCTTTGTTGGTTTTATCACTTGTTACATTTAGATTAAAAATAGAAGGCACGGGTGTTTTACAAGGCGCCGTAATTAAGTCAACCAACAAAACTAATCATTACATTACCAAGCCAGGGGTCTATATCTCAGCAGTGACTTCTTCCAATGCGTTTTCATTTGAGGAATTTATTGCTTCTGAAAAAGGGCCGGGGTATGTCTGTGCTACGCAGTTCATTCCTTGTGCCACACTGATGTCTCCTCGAGAACTGAAGGTAGGGCAGGATCTAGTCCGTGCATAGTTTTGTTGGGGTCCAGCTTGGCCAACCATCTCACTCACAGTGTTCACCGGCGAAGCCCTCCATCTCCGTCTCTCCAGTTGCTCTTCTTTACATTTAATGGAATACCAGGCCAGGAAAATAAAAAAGAATCCCACAAACTTGAGAGCAGCTGCCAACCCAAAGTAGACAAAACGAAACGAGGTGACATCGTATTCCCAACAAGATCCTTGTACGCCACAATCCTGTTGCCAAAGCATGCACGTGGTGTCAATAACAGCCCCAAAATAAATTGGAGTGGGAATGTATGCTGCAACAAAAATAGCAACAGAAATATTACATGTTAGCATATAGTGGAAAACTTCTAAAGAAACTATATATTAGCAAAAAGTGTAGGTCAAGAAGTTTAGAGATTTCTACACCACTGTTCTCAAATTAAATGTAGAATGTGGAGAACTAGTCAGGTGGTCTTCCTGCCAACACTACTATCCCACAGATGAAATGTACCACAAATGGAAAAGAAATTCAAGCAAAGACAACAATGCAGCAGCACCTTACAACAGCCACTGCTTCAATCTGCTGTACCCAGACAACTCTCCTTGAACCGCGTGTCCCCCAAAAGAAATTGCAGTGTTAGTCTCTGGAAATAAATTATGGAAAGGGAACAAAACACGTTATGTCCAGAGCATTACTTGCTAAACATCCATTGCCCATGAGCTGGGAAAGGGCAGGTGTTGCTGCTGTGGATTAAGGAGAAGCAGCACTGAGGACTGCAAGATGCTTCTCACACTGAAGGTGCATGGAAGCAATGGGATCACGAACATTTTAAATTTTCTTTTGAAGACGTCTTCCTCACTAACAGACTTCAACTTCTATGGCTGATTTGAAATTAGACATTAACAATTGCTTCTTATTTTAAAAAAGCAAACAGCAATTGAAATAAAAATCTGCCTCTGAAAAAGAGAAAAACCTTTATAACACACTATTTAGTCACTGTATTAATTTTAAAATAAAATTTTAAACTGTAAAAATATGTTTCTGAGACAAAAATGTTCTAGAAAGTCAGCAGCAAAAATAAAAAAAGAAAATTAAATACATTCTCAGGTACAGCATCTTCAGAAGCTATTAATTTTAGGATCCTGATACAATTAATCAGGCAATTAGTTGCAACTTATGGAATTTTAGTACTTTCATGGTACATTTAAGCTGAACATGGCAAACCTTTTGGAAACACTGTGGTTTACAGGAATGTTGAGTTAACTGTAAGACTTACCAAGAGTTCGTAATAACACAAACTGCATTCCTAGTGCAAAGGGTCGTTCTCCATCTTCCACAGACCTAGTAGGTGAAAAGAAAACTCCTTTGAAGAAACAGTCTTAACAGATAGCCATTGTGGTTTGTTCTGGCTTTACCTCCTAGCTATTTTTTTCTGAGATATAATAAAACCTGTCAAAATCTCTTCAATTTGGCTTCTAATAGTGTTAACTCTTATGGCTCAGAAAATATAGAATGGGTTCCTCCTGTCCTTGTTTAACAAACATTTCAGTCCTGCCTTTGAACCTTTCCTTACCTATGTAAGGCCTGAAGAAATTAAAGAAATTAGAGAAGCTGCCCAAAATATTCATGGCTTCTCATAACAGTTCCCTATTATTTTTTATAGAATCATGGAATGGTTTGGGTTGGAAGGAAACTCAAAGATCATCTAGTTCCAACATTTGTTGTCTCTTTATATCACCTGGAAACTGTGGGGCATGTTCCCTAAAATGCTTTATCATGCTACATATTCTAAATGCAAACAAGTTTCAGTCAATCCATGTCAGCCCTATTCAATTAACTTTTTAAGGATATATATATATACAAGCTCAAGATTTGGCTGCATTGCTCCAGTCTCTTCTAACACAGACACTGGTGACAGCAGGCAAAATGCCTAAACCAAAGCTACGTCGGTTCTCACCTGAGTGTCACTATGATTGCTGACGGCTGGGCGCACGCTGTTATAAGGGTAACAATGAAGAGGAATATCAGGAAGGGGATAAGTGTGTTGCAGGTTCGATCACACTTCCCAGAGACAGCGTAGCCGTTCTCATTCAGGTAGGTCTTGACGATAACCAGCCGGAGCTGGCTGCGCTGGCCCACTGTCGGCGGCGTGATCACCTGGCGACTCTGAACACAGGCACATTCTGTGTAATTTCTTACCTGGGGAGAGAGAATGAGAGCATTTCCACGTTAAATACTTGTGTGAGGACAACACTGCACAATCCCATAGTACTTCCAAATCAGGGATTTTTTTTTCCTCTAGCATCATTACCACAAGCACAAGTAAGGTTTGCACTCCAACTATTTTTAAAGCTGGCCAGGACTCTCCATGATGAGACTGCCTTTCCAGTGCTTTATTTGGGACGAATTTTTTTAAAAATCTTGGAAATTCTGCCAAAGCAATTCAATCACTTCTAACCTGGAGGCCAGAGTAAGAGATAGTTCCTATTGTACTACAAAAACTATTAAAAAATGTTCTTTAAGCAGCACTGATTGTGCCATAGTCTGGAATTTGGCAGTCTGTGACTTTCCTACTCAGGAGGTGTCTTCTGCCATCTCAACAGAAGTCTACCCAGATTCAGCTAAAGAGCAACAAGCTGCACTTCACACTCACAGCCCAGGACCTTCCAGTTGGATGTGGGTGTGGATTCGGATGGGATGTGGCTAGGAGTAAAACCAGAGAATAAAGGGAAAGCAGAGATTAATCAGTGAGACTGGAGGGCATAAGGAGTTCCTGAATGGACAAAGAGACTGAAATTGGGATGAAGAGACTGAATAAAGAAAGGGCATTTCATAAGCAAAGGGGTTTGAGCAAGGTGAGGAAGAGCTAGATCAGACATAGCCTCCAGTCACATTTATTCTAGTACTGTTTTCAACTAATCTAATGGCAAAGAGGTGTGCAGCAGACCAGAACACACTGATGCTAGAGAAGAAATGGGTCAGGACCCATCTGACGTTACAGGAAGCAGTTTTTGGTTTCAGTGTTGGCATTCGTAAAACCTAGGGGAACACATGCACAGAAGCTACACTACAAGACCACCTTAAGGTTACAAATTTAAGCATTTGGACATCAGGAAATATCCAAATTATGGTTGCTGGTCATCTTTAATGTATGCCTTTGTATGTGTGTTATGACATAGCCTCACATTTTTTCCCCCATTGGATTTAGCTGAACATCTTAATAGTATATCTATTTACCCAGTATTTTACCTCCTGTTTTCAAAATGTGGCTCCAGGAATTTTTTTCCTCACACTGATCTTATTCCACTACAAAGACAGAATGACTCATATTTCATATGGATTTTTCTAACACAATCATTATAGCTTAACTCTTTCAAAAAGGAGTAATTTATCTTCAAAGCAGTTATGAGATGATGCACTGACGTTGTTCTCTCAATTTTGTAGCTAAGTAACTGAAACAGACCAAAAGTTTCACAAATGTGGGTGGCTAATTTGAGACAATTGGGATCGGGTTTTTTTCCAGAACATCTGCCATTATATAGAACATAATATATTCTAACTGTAACTTTGCCTGCCTTCAGATATAGATTTGGGCACTCAAATCCAATCGAAATTGGGCTTCTACAAATGGCACTGCTCATGTCCATCACCCAGAATATGAAGGATACAAGATTAATGACCAACTGGATGTTTTAAGTGACTTGCCCAACACTGCTTGGGAATGGAGGCAATGACAGAATCCCATTTCCCAAGGCAGCACTCCACTCTCTAATACCACATGAGGATCCTACAGTCCCTCACCTTATCTCCTTACTGCTTCCAAACGTAAATGCCAAATAGGCATCCTACAGAAAATAATTCTCATTACTATACAATCTTGGTTCTGGCCAGAGAAACCAAGTCTGGGTACTAAAATGAGACAGGCATGACAGAACAGAAATGACAGAGTATAGGAATAAAAATATAAAACAGATACAAAGTGTACATTGGCATCCTTTTCACCTACTTCCAATTTTTAAGTGGATCATTTTGGAAACAGTGTAAGTTACATGAATGTCATAGTTCAGCAATATTTTTTGTGTTACACAGTGGCGATAAGCTTCATTGTTTTTAAAAGCACCCTACACAAAGCATTATTTATTGAAGAATTGCATTTACAGCCTTATTCTATTGACCATTAGCTATCAAGTTAAAACTTCAGTCCATGAAGGATCTTTTCTTAAATTGTAGGAGGAAATAGTATACTTCAACATCTCTAGTGAAGAATACATACTCTCAAAGTACCTCCCTAGTTTGATGTCACGTGAAATGTAGCTAATATCAAACCTATATCTCAATCTGGCAGAGCGCATCTAAGACTTCTATAGACACTGAACATTAAGCACAGGCTCACGTCATGGGCTTTTCCAACTGGGGCAAAGCAGTTTTCTACTAAAAAAACCAGCAAAAAACCCACAAAAAAAAACCTGTAAAGGAAACTAATGCGTTCTCAGCAGCATCTATGCATGAACCCACACGTTTAGACCATTATTGAGTCAACCTGAAAAACCACAGTGCTAGACCTGACATCCTCTTGCTTCACTGGCTGGCTCAGGACTTTAAACCAGGAGACTGGTCCATTATAAAAAAGCTTTCTGGAAAGTACAATCAAGTCCTGAGAAAAATCAACGTTTACATTACTTACTGTCTTTCTTAATTATCCTTTTATTAAAAGACATTTCTGCAACAGAAGAATTTAAGAGGAGTTATTTTTTTAAATGAAATGAGCACAGTCATAATGCTCTGTTGATATTTAGGTCAGACTCTACTTTTCAGCTGTTTTCTTGTGCCTCATCTGCCAAATTTCCATGGTGTGATTTTACCAGCAGGATGCCCTTCCCCAGTCCAGCATAACTGGAAGACTAGGCTGTAACAGGCAACAGTTTTCCACAAAAGAAAGTGGATTAACACTAAGTTCTGGTTACAGAACTGGTTCCAGTTCAGTGACAATCACAGCCTGGAAGAGATTCAGAGGACTATGAGAATGGCCAAACTACTTTATGGTAAGCATTCAGTTTTTATCTAGCAATGCAAACAAAGCACCTCTCAACACACTGGTGTAGGTGCAACAGCTACTAAATTTAAACATTACAACACTTCCAACTACCTGAAGGGTTGAGTTCTTCCGTCCATTTGCAGAGGGAAAAACAGTAACAACAAAAAATACTTCTCTAAAGCGTAACATTGATGAGCCTGTGGAAAGACAGTATGATGTGGCTGCCTATGTTAGCAGAAAGCTGAATTAGATAACATTGACCCAAGGTCCCCTCTCCAAGCCCTGCAGGAGCAGCAGACAGACAGGCCACTGCCACTGAGGATTTTGGAGTGTGTACTGGAAACATCTGACCTCCCTACCCCTCCCTTCACTTGGTTGGGGGATTCACTTGGTACAAATGAGGCTGTGCCTCAAATTTGTACAGAACTTAAAGGAAGAGAGATGGGACTGTGCATCATGTTTCATAACATGGAAAGACTCATGCATGAGTCAGCAGCATAACAATGTCTCCAGAGCTTAAGAGGGGTGATGGTTGCACTAGAAACGGAGCAGCCTTTGATCTGCATCATTCTCAAGGGACTACTCACAGGTTGTGTGTGGGTGGGTAGATGGGTGGGTGGGTGAAGCACTTACCCCTGTGCTATGGTTTCCACCATTGATGCAGCCAGCTAGGCAAGGATTAAAATATGTTATTCCATCTGATCCACAGACAGGCTCGTACTCGTGAATCTTACATCCACAGTTAACATTACAGCTCCCAGTCAGATTCCTGTGGGCCATGGCAAGAGTGGGACTGAAGAAAGGAAAAAGAACATGCTAGTAGAGCAAGAACAGATATCCTGCTGTTCAGAGGGAGAGAATATCCTACTTATTAATTCTGGAACTGAGAGTCGATTATCAAAGAAAGACTGTATTAACTCTAGGTTATCTACATGATTTAAGCAATACAGAAGAACACCCAAGGTATCCCTGACATCAACTAAAAACACAATATAAAAATAATACCAAAATTTACAACTTGTATCTTCTTTGTCCAGGTAATAGTTTTATTTTTCCCCATTTGCTGTGGCTTTTTTCCTTTAAGACACTGGTGTTTTATATGTCTATCCTAGGCTGCAGCAATTTGTTGTTGATTACTGGTGAAGGGCTTAGTGACGAGATGTAAGCATTATGTGAACAAATAGACATCCCTTCCCACATACCAGCAGCTGTTCAGAAAACTTAATACTTGTATTATTTATATGTATTTGTGAAATTTACAGGAATCTTTCTAGATCTGGAAAAGTGCTGTGCTGTTACTAAAATCTCTATATTCTGCTTTCCTGGATCACTCCCTAGGACTTCCTCAGTCCTTCCTGAAAGGAATTGAAGGTAATTTCAAAGCTGAAGGACATGCACACACCAAAAAGCAAGCTCTTCACTATCGACTGCTTCTGCTCCAAACAGGCTGTTGAACAGATCTCAACTGCTAGGAACTGCATCAACTCTTCACTGGCATGTGCCGGACCACCCTGAGCATGTCCTTACCATGGGATGAATGCACAAAGGAACCCCAACCATGGCAGTAGCTCATGGCACTCATCTGAGCTCAGTGGCTCGTGTAACAAGGCACAAATGAAGCACTGCACTGAGGCAGCTACAGGTCTCTCCCAAGGCACCCTCTCCTCCAGCTAACACCTCTGTACGGCACACACGGGCCTGTCTGGAGAAAGCACGTCATTTAGAAGCAGTTTTGGTCTCCCTAAATGGTACTGCCCCGGGTGATGGGAGTCCCACTGCAAGACAGACTCCTAAGACAGAACCAGTACCTGATACTCTGAGGTGCCATGTATGAACCACTGACTGCCAGTGTGCATGGCTGGAATCAAGATTTTAGAGACATATCATCCCCCTGTGGCTCCTCTTTATCAACTATACCACTGGAGATCAATCCTGAAGGGACAAAGCTCTTAGTAATAGCAGAGTGTGTATCTGCAGGATCACAGACTCTTCATCAGAAGGTGATGGGGGAAAAAAAACCTCACAGATTTTGACTCAGGTTAACTAAGTCACACACTCACCAAATTAACTAGTCTTACACATCATATCACTTCCAGTCCTGCAGAAAGCAACTCTCAGGTGACTTAAAAGTCCCCACTTATTGATCAGATAAGCTTTGCATCACTTTTTTTCCCTTGGCAGGCTGCAGACTAATTGAAAATATATTTTTGCATGTGTGTATTTTCTCTGAACACCTTAGAAACATGTGAGACTGTTGAGAGCACAGTTGTTTCTTCACCAGTATCCTGTCTCTGACAGTAGCCACAAGAAGACAACTAGGGATAAGCAAGACCAGGGCAAGTAACCTGCCCCCGAAAAGTATTCTCTTGGCCTCTAATGAGTCTCAGCCAAAAGTAGTTTCTGAATCTAATGTAGCTTTTTAGTTAATAAGCCCCATCTTTTTCCCTTTATTTCACCCACTGAGATTAAATCTTTTGCATCTACATTATGCAACAGGAAGGATTTTTTGACCGTCCACAGCCTGTTATATGAGCCGTTGTTTGGTTTAAATCAGGCCCTTACCAGATTTATGTGACAGCCCCTGCTTCTACTACTTTGCTTATAAATTCTAAGCACATGAAGGCTCCTGAAAAAATAAACTTCAGCAGTTCCTATGGCAAACGTGAAAATATTTGCAAGCTCCAGTGAAATCTTGTAGTTGCCGTTAAATAAACCACATCTAATATTAACGAATCTAATCTAATCAACTCATGTCTAATATTACCTGAAGGCATTAAGCTGGACAGTACCTGAAGGTATGGGCATAAAGCTTTACCTTCTACCTTGCTGCTGCTGAACATGCTAAGGTCACAAAAAGGAAATAACTGTCCCACTTAGTTATATATATTCAGACACAAGTTATTTTCTGCTGTCATTATGCAGCCAAATTATAACGAGCATGAACTTTTAAACAGCCGGTATTATATTTATTGCTATTTCTGCTACACATACCATGCTCCCTGTCTTGTTTCAGGTTCCTGAATTAATTTAATAAGTGTGAAAGCAAGAGGCTGCAGTATGGCTTACTGCTGGTTCAATTTTGTGCATCTCATTTGGAATTTCGGTTAGGCTTAAAATACTACCAGCAACGTGGATGCATTAAGCCAGTGGAAAAGTTACCTGAATGACCTTATTTATACCAATCTACTTCCAAGTGATAGCGCTGGCTGAGGCTAGGGACCCTTGCTCTTATTTCCTAAACTACCTTTCTGTATGGAGTTACGGATCCTGAATTCTGCACCTGCACCCCCTCTTCACCATACAAAGCCATACCAAGCCACTGAAAACTGAAAGCCAGCTGGTAACAATGTTTTCACCTGAAGCTCCTCCTGTTACTCTGGAAAACCCCCAATTTTACTATGTTTTCAGGAACTGCCACCTACCTTTCCTGTGATGCTTAAAGAGCTTTCTTTTTCTGGGGTTTACTCTTTGATGTCTTACTTTCTGTTACAGCTGCACTCTAGGCCTGTAAATGATGCTTTGTGTCTCAAAGTATCCCAGCTTCAGGCACTGCAATATTCAGTATTGCCACATGCAGGTCCTTCTGACAGAGGGCCACTTTCAAACCACTTACTTTATGGGTTGTCATCTGCAATACCTGAATCTTTCTAATCATTTCAGGCGCCCAAGGCAGGTTCTGTGAGGAACAAAGACAGCTGGCACTTCTAAGACCTCCAAAACTTCTGAACATGGAAGTGAGGGCCCAACCTCCCTCCAATGACTTTTTGACCAGCACCCTGGCCAGGAAAAGTTGAGATGGGAGCCAAGAGCGACAGCAAAATCAGGTCAGAATTGGGTCCAGAGCAAACGATCACAGTGATCACACAGCAAGTGTGATCCAGTGATCACAAGCAAATCCAAGAGATAGGAGGGGCAGACCGTCACCTCCAGCTTTCTTCACAACGGCTTTTATCAGACTCAGTCATTTGAACTCCTTAACTCAGGTGACCAAGCTCCTGATAGCCTTCTCCAGAAACATCACTCTTCATGGATTTAGAACAGATGTGAAGTGGAGGAGGAAGCTGCCTCTTCTTCACCAGCTCTGCCATTGCCTCAGGTGAGAACACTAGGATTTAATATTCTTCTCAACCTGAAGGGTTGAGCACAATCATCTCCTTGATGGTGCCCTTATCAGCAAGTTCCAGAAGTGCACTTTCCATCTTTGTTGCTGAATCTGAATTTGATCCCAATCCAGTTCATGTGTCTTCATCAATGACTCTTCACTGCCATGTCGTATCAAGAAAAACCTGGAGCACAGGCCAGAACCAGAGCCAGATCTTCTGAGAGAAAATCCTTTCAGAAGGTTTTAAAGCTAGGTTCCTCCCTTGCTTACTCTTTTTCATTCTTTTGCATCTCTATCCATTCTTCATTTTTTCTCTTTTCTCTTCCCTTGTCCCCACCATCCAGTGGTTACGGTGCTCTTGGGGACATCGGGAATTCAGGGTCTGATTCTCTCTGACTAAATTGCTGGATAGAGGCTGCCACACATCGAGTGAGCAACTCACCTCCTTTTGTAGCAGCCAATTTCCTGACTTCCTAGCAAAACCACACTATTGGGCAGTTCTTCTCCAAAGTGACTGGTAAACACAGTGGCCAGTGTTAATGAAGTGGCTATCAGTGAGAAACACGCAATCCCTTCTGGATTTAGACATATTTCAAATGCTTCCTTCCCATCTTCGAATCACAGCAGCTTAAACACCTGGCTCCCTAAAACCACACAAGAGTCTATGTTTGGACACTTGGGAGAATTTGGGCCAAAATACAAGCAATAGCTTATTTAACTTCAGTACAGTTTGAGAACAAGTAACCATATTAATGTCTGAGACTGCAGAGTCCAAAACATGTTTAATCTGGATTTTGGAAAGAATCCACATATTCAAACATGTTCCAAAGTCATTCTTCAGCCAATACGCTCCTCCACCTTCTCCAGGGTGATCAGAATGGCAGGAGACCTATTTTATCTCAGAACACAGGGCCATGAAGTCTGTCATCTGCATGTTCTTGTGACTCTTCATAGCTAGAGCACATGGTAGCTGAACTGTGAAGAAAGGTGATGTTTTGGGAACACAGTTTTGGATATATTTTTCTCATGTTTTTTATAACAGTGGTACCAGAATCCTTTGCTGTGTCATTAGCTTAGTTTGAAAGGTTACTCTGAATACTCCATGTATCGCATTTCACCAGTGTTTCACAAACTACAGTCACTCTGGCCTCAATCCACAAAGCAGAACAGCTTCTGGATCATCTACCAGGAGGTGGGATCTGCCTAGCACCATAACACAAGACTGTCCCTCCTTCATCTTCCTGACTGACACTTTTAAACTAGCTGACATTTTTTCCACAAATGGAAGCAAAAAGCATTCTCCATTGCATCACTGATTCAGTAGTCCACTGATTAAATATGAAAACCCAGCTTCCAAAGTATTTTGAAGCATTATATGCAAGGTTGAATGTGATAGAGAGAAGTGTCATAAGCAAAATTTAGAGGCTTTTTCCAGAGATTAGAGTATATGTATGAAAATCCCCAACTCCAGGACAGGAACGTGCCCTTTGCCTTCTCAGGCCTGAGTGGTTAAGTGGAGCTGCAAGCATCTGCCTATCACTGCCTTTCATCCATGTGCAGTCCAACCCAGAAGACCTGAATTCTGAGAACAAATGCCAGCTTGACCCCTGCAGAATCTGAAAAGAAAAAAAAAAAAAAAACAAAACCAGGCAGACTAAGCACAGAGCTCCACTGGGCCATGAGTATTTACACTCATGCCATAAGCAAAAATCTTGGCTTGGGAATTATGTTGGTATGTGCAACCTCTCCACAATGGGCTCTGCAGCCTAATATTGAATTAACTGTGCTGCCTTGTTTGTCCTGCTCTCAGTATTGCTCAATGGTGCCACAGAGAAGCCACTGCTGTTTAAAACTAGCTCAAGTATCTCTGCTCTAAGCAGATCAGTAGATAGCCACGGAATTTTAGCACCTCCTCAGGCAGGCAGGAGCTGAACTGGAATCCAGATTGGGTTTGTGGCTGCTGAGATCCTGTATGGACTCACGGACTGCACAGGCTGCAGAGCCTCACAAGGGCTGCTGTTTGCTTGTCTTCACATCTGTAATGTGTGGGCAGGACCGGTGTAAAGTTAAACACCTGGCATCAGACTTTATGTGTTCCTGCTACCCCACAGACCAAAAGGGATGTTCTTCTGCTCCCATCTCTGTCACCCCAACAGATCAGAGACTCAGCTGGGGAGCTACTCTACACACAAAGACTGTCACCCGTGTCACCTGTCACCTCACCTCCTGTCATTAGTGACACTAAGCAGCAGTCATGCTGCTTAGTGGCCTCCAGCTGATTCATTTTTTATGTATTTATACACTACTACTTGCTGCTGCCGAATATGCTTGTCTTTCCAGCTGGGCACTTTTGCAGCCCATCAAATGTTACTAAGTAGCTCTTAAATATTTATTGATTGTCTACTGATCGCACAAATCAGGTTCACAAATTTAGCTCTTGGAGCTACTTTACACTCTATGGTCTAGCTGGATGTTAACCAGAGCCTTTCTGAGTGTTTTCTTTCTTGCACCATAAACAAGGCACAGTTTTAGAAGCAAGCTGCAGCTTGAGCAGGAAATTAAATATCCAGGACTGATATTGGTTCTGTCACCTTCTCAGCTATCAGCTGAAACTTGTCTTATTTGTCATGCTGGATTCCAGAAAGCAATGTGCACCAACACGTCATAGCAACGGGCCGATTTTTCCAGCCATCTCTCAACAGAACCTTTTCTCTGAGGGAAAACACCAAATCATCACAACATTCCTCAGGAACATACTGATTTCAGCAGCACAGTCACAGAGGTTTTTCACACCAACAGGAGAGGCAGCATTTTTGGAGTTTCGCAAGCTCCTCAGCAGTGTGCTGAGCTGGATGTCCCAGATGCCTCAATACTTGGGGTAAGCAGGGGCTCCCCAGCCCGCCTGGGAGACCCTTGTGCCCACGTCCCAGCTGTCAGCAAGGCTTGGCCACCCTGCGCAAAGGCAAGTCCGGGGACAGCCCATGCTGCCAGGAAAGGCACGGCTTGGGTTCCCTTCTCCAACATCTCCCACCCTGTGAAACGCATTCTTTGGACCTCTTATCCCCCCAAAGCCCTTCTCAGCAGTAGACAGGTCATGTTGTTCCCCAGGCAGGAGAGCCCGCTCCCAGGCTCACTCCGCTTACGTAGCTAACTCGCTTCAGCTGCACTGCTGAATGTTACCATGACACAGAGGTTAGGAAATCAGCTTTAAAATAAAGGTGAATGAAATCAGGCATGCAAGAAATGAGAAGCATGAAACTGGAAACTGAGCCAAGACCACTGTGAAAATTTAATCTCAGGGGCATTTTTTGTTTTCCCCAGAAGAAGCCTTAAGTTTACTGATACGCAAAGCAAATATGCTTGAATTAATAACAAGCTACTGCAAGCTGCGTCTCTCCAGCTTTCATCACATTTTGTACCTCAGCAAATCACCGTAAGGTTATTTGGGGGATTTTGCTGTAGTTGTTTACAGCAAATGTCTCGCACGCAAAGAGATACTTCTTCTTTATCCTTTCAGGAACACGTGATACACAAAACCATCTATGAACTCTGCTTCAAAAAGCTCATTATCAGACATTTGTAAGAGCTTCATGCTTTCATCTTCATTACCTTCAGCAGTAATCGTCCTCACTTCTCTTTCTAAGACGGGAAACTAATGGAAGTTGAAGGAATTCAGATGCTGGGGACATGAAATCTCTACTGACGCCTATGTATGTAACTCCATTCTCATCACATGTGATCTACCATAGAGCACACAACAGATTTCTACGAACACTCAAAAGGGGATCGTTTTTTTCCTGAAGGTGTGTATTTGTCCAGCAGTAAGCCGAAGTACTCCACTAATCCTGCCTTATGACTCTGGGAGGCTGCCTACTCTCCACAAAGCGGATGCACAGATTTATGCATCGGGAATTGCACTGAAGTAAGTCCTGCTTGTGAGTTGGCATGTGGGAAAAGCAGCTTCATTTCAATGCACCCGCTGCTGTAGACACACAGGATGTCAGAGAAACATCTGCCCTGCCTGTTCCAGCAGGCGTAGGTGCTGTCAACCTGCAACTCTGCTTCATCTGGCTGCCAAGGACACCCGTCACGCACAAGCACATGAACAGAAACCAGTCCCTCATGATGGTGTTTCCTGAACTATTCTCCCAATTACAAACAATGACGCTGCTCCTTTCATTAATAAGATCCAACTACAAGTTTTCTAAACGTGTGCTGGGACAAAACCCAGAAACCCATCTGACAAATTGCTTTTGTTCACCTCTCAGGGAGACTGTTCTGCATCTCCGTGACATGATGCTGGTAAAGCTAATAAAGAGGAGACTTTTATTAGATGTGACTAACAATAAAAGGGACTCTAGTTCCTATTTTTTTCTTTCTAAATCCTGTTCTCTCATAACTATTACTCTGTGGAAGGCTTGTGGTATAAGAGTAAAGTTAGAAAAGGGAAAGTATAAGGGAGGATATTTTGCCTGGAGTTTTTAGAGCTGTGAACTGTTACTTCAGATACCCAGGCTTGGCCTGAAACTTCACTGTGCTGGCAGGCTACGAACACATCTTGGGAAAAAATGGTGGACCCTCTTCCCATGAAGCTACAACCTAAGTGAAATGAAGTTTAAATTAAACAATGTTTGACTCTATTTTAGCAACAGCTAAACAGTTTGCACATGCTTTTATGCATATTTATTTAGATCGCTGTAGTAACCTATAGGATCATGGAAATATGAAGGAAAAGAGATAAACTCTCACCACACAGTTTATATAATCTTAATATTGGTCTACATGATAAAAAGGATTGATTTAATTTGATGGTAATATTTTTTGTTTGGTATTGAAGGACATTCTGGGTGGTAGAGATCTGCAGGCTCCTTGTTGGCAAGCAGCTGGAATCACAGCAGTGACGCAATTTTTGTGTAGCTGTCAAACAAGGGACCCTCTCACTGTGTTAGCTGGATTCCTTCTTTGTTGTTATTGTTCTGATCCAATTAGTCACTGCCTTTGAGTTAAGAGATCCAACTGGCTAACTGGACTGAAAGAGACATAAGAGTAACAGAAACCCAAACTGGCATTACAAGAGGAAGAATAGGATGTATTTTTTATAATTTTAAGTGCCTTGGTAAGTCAGTTGCACGATTTAACTAAACCTTAATTGCACCAAAGCAATAGAAAGCCATCAGAAAATGCCTGCTTTGATTCATGATATACCAGAAATATGAGAGATGGAAATTATCTGATCCAGGAAACTGTCACATGAGTAAGCTCCTCATGGAGCCTTAGTTGTCTTATACAACTGAACATGGAAGAGACAGGTCTACAGACAACCAAAGCAGCCATTCTCTACTATTTTCCCTTTATTCTGCACTGGTGAGGCCACACTTGGAAGTGCTGGGTCCTGGTCTGAGCTCCCCAGCATGAGAGAGGTATGGACATAGTAAAAGGAGTCTATCAAAGGGTTGCTAAGGTGATGAAGGGACAGGAGCATCTCTGCTGTGAAGAAAGGCTAAGAGAGTTTTGACTGTTCAGCCTGGACAAGAGAAGACGCCAAGGTATCTCACCAAAGTATATAAATAATGGTTAGGAGGGAATTAAGATAGGAGTCAGGCTCTTTTCAGTGGCGCCCATGACAGGACCAGAGGCAACAGGCACAAACTGACACACAGGAGGTTCCCTCCAAACATCAGGAAACACTTTTTCACTGTAACGGCGACTGAGCACTTGGCACAGTTTGCCCAGAGAGGTGGTAGAGATCCCTGGAGATCTTCAAAAGTCCTCTGGACAAGGAGACAATTCCCAGATTCAGGGCCTCCCATTCAGATGCTGGTTATGGTGCAAGCGAAGGGATGCCATAACGCAGTTTGACATAAGGGTCCTTACACTATGTTCAAACATCGAATGTGACAAGACAAGGCTGAGGCACAGAACAACAGATTCTAAAATGCTGAGATGTGTAATACAGAAGTGTCCTTGACCTTCCTGATAACAGAACTGCTGATGACACACCAGCAAGAAAAAAAAAATGTTTGTGCCCAACATAACCCAGCAGAAAATCCTTGCAAATGTATTCTAATCTGTGCATGCCTCCAGGTCCCATCCACTTCCTCACAGCTGGTCCAGTTAGAAAAATACTGAGTTATGAAATATACCAAATTAGGACATATTGCCTGCTTTGCTGAGTACTGGTACAGACATACTTCCATGCTAACTAAAACCCAGCTCATTCATGTAAAACTCTCTGCATGGGTTTACAGCTCCACTCATCAAAGAAAAAGAACTACTTTTTAAATGCAAAAGAAAAGCAGAACTAAACATGCTTGTCCAGAGAAGTTTTGGAGAGGGGAATCTCCTGCAGAGTATGTCTACACTCAGTGCAGTCAAGACCTCTGGGCTGCTGCCAGTGCAGGTACCTCTGACATCAGACCCAGCATAGCCATGTAAAGGGAGAGCATTGTACAAGACAATCTACTCTGCACAAAATAGCTGTAGCTCTTCTCCTATGCGATCTAGCCTGTTGAGACGGCTTTGATGTCCATGCACTGCACTGCATTGGAACTAGAGAATGGAGTATGTGTTTTATTAAACCTCAAAGTGAAAGCATGCTTTTTTGTTACATGAACAAGAACATTCTTTGATGTCTCGGTAAAAGAGCTGCCTACCAAGTAAATAGTTTGAGGCTGTCAAATGATTGACCATGAGGATTAAAAGAATGTCTATCGTGTCAGATATTCAAGATTCATTTATGTGTAGTACTGCTTCTTAATTATCATTCTGAAAATAAATCTTGATTTGAATTCTGCATTTAAAAAAATCATATAGGACTGGGACAGAAAAGTCCTGAACCCTGCTTTACGGCATGCTGGCAGTTCTCAAATTCTAAAGACATTACTGTCTAAGCATAGTGACTTTCATGCTGATTTCAAAGAGTTGATGTAACTTGATTCTTTCCAGAATTCTGCCATTACTCTCTCACGTCTTGTCTCAATAAAAGCAATTAGACAAAGGTGGTAAAGAAGTAATGCTTCTGCAGACTTTCAGAAAAGCTGTGAAAACAAGACTCTGGTTTCAATTCATGCTATGTATTTACTGCAGATGTTCTTATTTACTGCAATTTTGATACTCTTAAAATTACAGTGTAAATGTTATGAGTCAAATAAAAATAGTTTGCCTTGTCTTCCATTTAGAAATAGATTTGAAGTAAAGAACACTTTCTCACGGACAGAAAACTACAGTCTTCTCATTATTCAAACAGGGACATTCTTACTTGCCACACAGTTAATTGCCATCTGAAATTTATGGTTTAATTCCTGATAATTTTCAATCCTTCATCTACTCCCACAGGCTGTCACAAACATCAATAGAAGGTGGACAGTCAAAGCATTCCACCCCCTTTCCATCCCTGTTTTCTCCTTCTGCAGCCCACTAGACACAGATTACATTGCCACACTATTCCCCTCTACAGTCAGCCCATCAGCACAAAGCTGTAACTCCAGGTATTAAGAATACAGAGGAGTACACCAGCTTTCCACCAGCTCATAACTCTCAGTTGCTGGGTTTCCTTGCTCTAAGATCAGTACTTGACAACAATTTAGTAACACCCAGCAACACACAATGAAAATATTCTCTGTGTAAACAGTGTCTTGTTCTCTTCCTCCCTTGCTTCCCACTTACTTTTTGTTTTTCATTTGCCTTGCTCACTGCCCCATTGTAGTTCTTTTTTCCCCCATTTGATCATCTCTTTTCCTGCTCCACACTTCTACACATTCTTCCAAACCTCAAAACGTTAAGAACTCAAAGCTGAGCCCTAAAAAAGCAAGATACTCATAAAGATCTGACACCCAGCATCTAACCATAAATAAAAGAGTAGACGTTGTCTCAGATGTAAAAGCAAAGGGGAAAACATTGCTTCACATAAGTTTGCACTCTTCAAATGTTTACTGTGTTCTTGTGTTTAAGCTACACAAAGAAAGCAACTTTGGGGAAAAGCTAATGTACAAAACAAGAAAGACCAGGCTGCTGAGGAATTACCTTCCAGTAAACTGACTACTTTTGCTGCACTGTCTTCCTGCCAAAAATCCCTTATTTTTTAAAAGTGCCCTTCTATGCATTTCTTAATGTCACAGCCTAAATCCCTCACTCCCAACACCTTCCCACCTCCACATCCTCTTTTTCATGACAGCCTTCTTGATTCTCAATGTATCTTTAAGCATTGCCATCTAGTCCCTGTCTTCATTATGACCCAGCCAGCATTGAAGAGCATTCATACAACTAGCAAGGGACACAGAAACAGCCCACACCGCTCATTTTGACAGCACATGCTCAAGTGATTCCTCTCAAATGGGAACTGTTGACCTAAGACAGTATTACCGTGACAATAAACAAACCTATTCCAAAGTTACTTGTCTAATCCCTTTAGTATTTTCACAATCTTCATGAGCATAAAAGAAAACATTTCAAAACACCAACTAAACTCTGAGCAATCTACTCAAGATACTATTCTTATTTTTCTGCAAAAATAACTTTTTGGCACAAAAGATCCATGTTAATGCATTGTGCCATCCCTCAAAACTGTGAGTTATTGCATAGGATTCATCACCAAGCAGATGTAAAACAGGAGGGCTACATAGTAACAGCGTGTGTTTACACAGCAATACTCACTGGTTTCTCATTTGAACATGTGACTTCTTCAGGACATGGGCATTTTGTACATTTCCTTACCCAGCTTATTGGAAAAAGCTGGTTTTGCCACAGATGATTCCAAGATACTTACCCAGTCGTGTAAGGTATATTTATTCCCCCTAGATTAATGCTTTCGCATCCAACAATGAAGAGAGTTGAAAAGCACAGCAGAGAGACACCACTGCAGATCATCGCCAACTTTGCAGACTCTCTCGCTCCCAGTTTCAGTTTTTTTATAATGTAGCCACCTAGGACAATACCAACACCAGCACTTGGGACAATAATCACACCTGTCAGGAGGAAAATCGAGCAACATTAGTACGGGACCTAGAGAAATGGCATTAATCACAAATACGGGTTTCATTCCCTAGTTAGATGACTACAAATGCTGGACTAAGATCTCCATTGTCTGACTCTCAGCTAGCAAACTGAGTCAGACTTTTCAAATCTCTGGAGTGTTGTCAAAGAATTAATAAAAGCCTCCTTATGATATTACCAGCAGCCAGAGAGCTATAAGAGAACTATTGTACTTACAAGCAGAAACATTGCTTTGTATTTATTTTAGAATGGGGAGAAGGGATACACATTGCTCCAGTTTAAGTACTGCAGATTTGAAGAAATCCAGATTTGGAGACGAACCTCCCTCTTCCTATTCTGATTATTAATTCCAGTGAAGCACAAGTGTTAATACTCCAGGCAGGACCCCAGAAGCCTTCCCACCTGAGAGTGCAGGCGTGAACCTGGCTGCACGTGCTGCCTTCTGGGTGCTTCACTCTAGTTGAATGGCACTTTCTGCCATCAGCAGCCCCATTCATCTCAGCACAGCCACATGGAGTGCAAACTGATCAAAAGCAACTAAAGAAATTAAGATACTAGAATTGATATTAGGGTAAGTTTAAAACTCAAAAGATGTGCTGTGCCTATGAAATTTTTGTTGCTCCGCTGCTGCTTTAAAGTGGCAGTTCAGCAACACATCACAAGGCTGTCCTCGTTTGTCAGGGCTTGAGGTGCTGTAAGTCAGCAAGTGTCTTGTACTTCTTCACTTCCTTTGGCTTTTGCTTCTCACTGACATGTGAGAAGGTCTTTAAATTAAGTCTTATCTAATAAAGATATGTTCCACATAAATAAGGAATTTGAACAACTTTTGGCAACTGAACTTTATAATCAAAATTCTTAAAGACACTGGGCTTTCTAAAGAAGCTGGTATGACTATCACTTGCAAATATCTTTAATATTATTGCAAAGCATTCTCATTCTCTGCTAATGCATCTAAATGTAATGGGGATAGTACATTTATCAAACTACTGTGAAAGTAAAAACAAGAAGTAAAAAACAGTTGCCATATTAATTGTACTGCCATCACCAATGGCATTATAAAATAAAATGTTATTTCAAGAGGATGATTCTTAATAATAACAACCCTTCACAGAATCAAAAACAGTCTTTATCCTAAGAGCAGAAATTAAATGTAGAAATCCTTCCAGGAGAATGAAATTATTTGCACAAAGTTCAAAGCTGTTATCTCTCTCTAACTGTTTTATCTCTCACTTTCAATGACTGAATATGAACGAGGGAAAGAAATAATGCAAATCCTTTCACTTGCACTGAAAATGTTCTCCCTGGGTGAACACGGTAACTCAGCCATCGGAGTGTAGCAGGCTATGAAATCTGTGTCAGTGAAGCCAACATCCCTGCTGCAGGCAGACTGGGATCACTTGCAATGCCTTCTAAATCACCCCCCTCAGGTGAACCAAATGCCATGGACCAAATTTGTGGCTGCACCTGTTATATGAACTAAGGAACTAAGGATCTAGCTGACTGACAATAAATTATCCTCAAGGTCTTGTTCTTCTTCCACCATATAGCTTAGCTTTGAGTTCTTATCCTCTTCTGGACCACAATTTGCCTTTTCCTTCTTATTCTCTTGAGGGCATGAATATTAAAAAAAGCCTTTCTTTCACTGGAACTGAGACTCTGTGTGTGGATGTCTAGCACCTTGTCAAAACTGAGCATGTATATGTTTTGTGAGGCACTAGGCTAGTGGTCTTCCATCAGTGTGTTACACTGCACTGCTGTTTTCATCCATTCTCTGCCACAGCATGAAGATCAGAACATTAAAAATGAAGAGAAGAATGTGAGCAAATTGCCCACCAAGGCTTGCTGTCATTCAGCAGGATGGAAAGGTAAAGGAAAACCTACACAGAAGAAGTATAAAGACCAATTCTTCCATGAAAGTGGAGCTGGGAATGGAGAAACTCTCTCTGGGAGGAAATGGAAGAGAGAGGCACTCATTCCACCCTGTGTGTCAGGAAATCTGACAGGTTCTTTTACCCCAAGTACAAAATCTTCATCCTCACACCCCTCTCTTTCTGCAGGGGATGTGAAATCAGAAGTGATGTGCTGTCAAAGTAACGCAGCTACTGCAGTGCACTCCTAGACGGGCTTCCAGGGCAAAGCAAAGCTTGTACATCTAATCAGGACATGCATTCTTTTTTTTCAAAGGCATTTAGAGGAATAAAGCTGAAGATCTGATACTAAGCTGTTGCACTGCACTCTCCTTCATTTTATAATGACAGTTTGGCTTACAGGATTTGTGCATTTGCCAAATATACTCCTGGGTACAGTGCTCCAAGGCAGTATCAGCTTTCAGTCAGCAATTTTCAAGCTTTGTCCTTTTTACTCTTGTCAGGACGCTGCAGCACTTGAGGCTTTCCACCATGGCAAAAGATGATCTTAACAGCTACAAACAGTCTGGAAACAGAAAACTGCAATATCTGCTAAGAGGACTACACTTCCCATGGAGATCTTCAAACCAATTCTGTCTGAGATATATTATGTCTTTTTCAGAACTAAAGGTAGCTCCAATCCACTTATAACCATTTCATCAGAAGTCACCAGAGTGATATTTTATAATACATAGTGTGCAGTTCTTACCATTACAAATCACTTAAATTCTAACTCTTTTTTTTTTTTTTTTCACAAGTAAACCTGCTAGCAAAACACCTGAAATTTCAACCTGAATTTGTCTAAGATCTACCTGTAGCCAAAATTCAGTGGGGATTTTTGGGGGTTGTTTTGACTTGTGAAGGACTGGAGGCTGTATGCCACCTGCTCAGACACCAAAGACAAAACTCCAAACAAGACAAGACTGCAGCACAAGCTGCACGAGTTCAAGACATGAAGCTTGGCACACAGCATTTTTGCTGATGATTCATGCCAGGTTTGTTTAAATACAGAAACAAACTGAGACTTAATTAAAGAATTCCTGATTATGAATTGAGATGCTAAATGACTGATAAGAAATTTATATCAGCAACATAAGGAGATTCAGCAAGCGCACGTACTCAGCTGGTGACGTACATGTGAAGCATAGATGAAGTAATAGAAATACCATGTAAGGCCTCCTTTTGCTAACCAGAAGCTTGTAAACTGGACATGTCTTTTACTAGATTAGCCCACAGCAATCTAAAACAGAATCTCCAGATTCCTTTTCCTGGTTTTCCCATACAAATATTTTATAAAATTAAAAACTGCTGACTGTAATGCTAAGCTTAGGAACTGGGCTTGTGGAAAGAATGCTGACTTGTCCATGTTGCACATCCAGCTTCAGTTACTTCATCTTCTTCTGTTTTATAATAGTATTTATCAAGCAATTTATAACAGGGAACACAACAGATGTTAATAGCTTCACGCCCTGAATATGGTCATGTCATTTTTTTTTCCTTACTGGCTGTTGAATATTTTGTCTGTCAAGAATGTTTCTAGTTTATCCTGAGAATGAAGTGAGCTATGGAGCAGCAATCCCATCAAGACTCATTACAGCAGAACTCCTATGCATGTGTAGCTACCCTAAGCTTCAGGCAGAATCATGGTCCCATCAATCAACATTTCCTCCTTACATACAGCACACAGGGTTTTCCTGCCCTGAAGAAACTCTCATCCCAGCAAGCTCTCAAACAGAAGTCACCGCATGGTACTTCTGGGTTGTTTCCTCTCTGCACTCTAGAAAGACTACTCACTTTTATTTCAGCCACTGCAGGTGACAAATGATTCCTATGTGAGGTGTCTATGTCTCTGTCTCTCTTCTACTACTTTTCGTCTGTTCCTTGGCTGATGCCCCTGGGCAGATTCACCCCCATACTTCACCCCTGTTCCCAGAACTCACTCTCCACTCCATCACTCCTTCTCAGGCACAATATCTGGAAGTATGGCAGAGCAAAGAACCTGCCTCACAATTAAGAGTTATTCTATATGGGGAAGCACTATGGAAAAGTCAAAAAGATGCTTATAAAGACAAGTATCTTTGATGCAGGTAGGAGAGAAGGGAGATGATCTACATGACATGTTCCAATTCTGCACATTTTGTCCCCTTTCCCTGGGGAAATTCCTATCTCTTCCTCCTGCAGAGCAGTATAAAGCTTAAAATTTGGTGGTTTGTAGCTTAGTTAGAAGTTGGACTTGGCTGTACATTGTTGCTGCAGTAGCAGGGGAAGTGTCACAACTGTACAAGGGCAGTCTCAGACCTGAAATGACAGGTGGGAGAGGATTTGGGAGCTCTCCTGACAAGACTAGATGGCTGTGCACTCCATATGTAGCTAAGGAGAAAACCATCGGCCTGGAGCAGAGAGATAAATGAAGGAAGGGACAGATAAGCAACTTGTCACTGGGGAAAAAGAGAGATTAGGACATTTTAAAGATCAAAGATAAAATTCACATAAAATAAGAACAGCTTTAAAGGATCTTTTAAGGCACACAAACCACAGAAATGCCTGTGGGCTTTCTATCTTGCTTTTGTTGCATCTTTTCTCCCTGGAGACCATTAACACATGAGAAGATGTCTGTCTAGGCTTATGTAAAAAGCCCCAGCCCTTTAATAACCTAAATGGGCTTACATTTTATTAAACACACATAGCAAACACCAAAGAACAGCCTGAATATATAATCAAATACATAAAGCTGGATCCAACCACCTGTTCTAACAAGCATGTTTCCAGCCCATTCCTACATTGATTTTTTTTCATCAGTCAAAGAACGTCAACCTGTTCAACGTTACGCTACGTGGCAATGCCTTACCAGTGTAGATGCTGGCATTTGAAGCTGGGATGCCAAACTGTGACTCGATGAACTTGGGAATGAAGGTAATAAAAGCTGTAACAATGGCACTCTCAGCTGTGTATGACAAACTCACAAAAAGGAATGTCATGTTGCTTAAGATCCTGACAGCTGCTCTTGGAAGCTCTATAAAATGACAAAAATGACAAACGAACGTTATAAATAATGAGCGAGAAACAAACGTAAACTGAAACAAAACAAATTGATTTTCTTTGGGATGGGCAGGCGATAATGGCTTGCTAGCATCTGCTTACATTTGCTGAGCGGAAGGGAGAGCACATATTTGGGATTGCAATCTTCACTGCCTGCTCTTACCCTATCGCTCTGCATCGCCCTGGGGCTGCAGTCCTGCTTTTCGCAAACACAACCGGGGTCTGATATAGCAAAACCCTCTGAAGAAACAGGGCCTACACAGAAACACTATAAAGGGCAGAAAATCAGCAGGAAGACGTATCAAATTTGGAATTTTTCTGATGTCTTATTTTGAAATTTTCCAACACCTGTCACACTGTTGAACCCACAGTACTGACGTTGGCATTCTGCAGGAGGGAAACAGATCACACACTTCACCTGCAACTCTCTCACAGTTGGCAACCTGGGATAACACTACTATAAATTGAAAAGGGAACCAAAAGATTTTTAATAAAATGTTTTTCTGTGTTTCTTTTAGAAGTATTTACAATAGATGTAGACAAAGCATACTGAAAAAACGAAGTCTGTGGTATCAATGAATCTGAACATACCTCACATACAAATCATTTCATATTCTCAGAAGGGATAAAACAGTCAATTAAAAATGAAAGCACATCATTAACTTAAATTGGAAAACTATTCATAGGTGTTGCAATTATCCTCAAACCAAATATCAAAACCCCATGAAATTCAGCACTGTAGCTAAAAGAAACTCTTAAATTCTTTTAATTCAGTCATGTAGTGATGTCATATTATCGTCACAAGATGACGATAGCTCTATTCAAGGCTTAATTTTTTCAGATTAGATGGTATCATTTTTAAACCTTTTTTTTTTCTTCCCCTCAGGCTTCAACTGAGATCAGATTTTCTGTTCAAATGTTACAAATATTACATTCAACCTACTATGGTTTGGGTCTTTTCATCTGCTTTTCACTTTGCCTGGAATTTGAATGCTGCTTGAACTAAACCCCATTCCATTCAATGACAAGAGCGCCCATTAGAAATATATGTTGAGTAAGAACTCCTGAGTGAGAATGTTATTGATGTTAAAAGTTGTCAAGTCAAAAATCTGTCTCTCCCTTTCTCTATTGACTCCAGTATGCTATCTGTATAAAAGCAAACAGAATTTAGACTCTTGTCATGTCTAAACTTGTCAGGCTGCAAATTAGCACCTAAGTTGTCTGACTGCATCCAGTCTCAGCGTATGCCACTCATCAAAATTTATACTGAATTCATCATGAGAGCACAGCTTATAATTTTAATGTAGTCAAATGCTCTCTTGCTGCCTCTGAGATGAGAAATATTGAAAGTTAAATACAAAATTTGGTGGAAATTAGCACTGAAAAATTATATTAATAAGCAGTCATGTATTTGAATCTTAATGGGTTTTACCACCTAAATCTTTTTTTAAAAAATTTTTGCAATGCAAGAACAGAAAGAAAGAAAGAATTTATCAGGAGGTTGAGATAATAAACATGAATATATGGAAACTGTAATGCAACTGTGCACCTTCAGGAACTACAACACGGTAGCAAGTAGAAAGATAAAATGCCATCAGTATTTACCAGTAAGTATGCTGCTCATTCAAAATACTGTTCATCAAAATTTCTCACTGTTCAAAAGGAAAAAAAAAAATATCTGCAATGCCATCAGATGTCAGCCTTCAAACCTCATTAGCTTTGGCTTTGTGTCGGATTTTGGGTTGGGTTGGAGTGGGTTAGCTGATGGGGGCTTAGACACAAGAAGAAACCCAAGAGTAAGAGCCAAGATGCTCTACCTCAGCTTTTTGCAAAGCCTCTTGTGGGCTAGATGACGCAGTCTAGGAAAGCTGCTGCCATGGGGCTGCAGCAAGGCAGCTGTAGCACAACTCCCCCAGGCACGAGGTGCAGGACCCAAGTGCTTCTCCTGCTACAGCAGCAGCAAGCAGTGATGACCGTGCTGCTGCCTCTCTAAGAGAAAAAGCCAGGAAAAAGAAAGAGGGGGTGCCAGATCAGTCCTGCTGGAAACTGAGCTATTTGGTGGCAGGTGCTCATCTGTGCAGAAAACACATGGAGGAAAAGAGTAAGATAGCAACTTTCTTTCAGACTGGACATTTCAAAGAGGAGGATGCACTAAGGGGTCTCTGTAGAACTGAATTGCCAAGGACTGTGTGCAAGACCTTTGCTAAACCCATTAAAGGGTCTGGTCCATATAATGCCTAGTAAATTTTAGCTCTTCCTTGTAAAACTGAACTTTAGGAAAATGTAAGATTTAAAATATAAGATTTAGAAATTTCAGTCTAAAGACACTGAAGAATTAATTAGGTGAAGAACTGCAGAGATAATGAACATGTTGCTCTAGTGTTTGGATGTAGAGCTGTATTTTCTGTTGACTCCTACTTGCATTTTATCTGAGCACTCAGCCTAAAGGTCATTACTAATTTCAAAACTAATTAGTATTTTCAAACTGTATTTCTACTGATAAATAGCTACAACTCAGTGTCTTGGAATAAGCATGAGTTCTCTTACATCCATGTGAAGGATTCTTCAGGGAACAGCTCTGCTGATTACTGTATTTTTTGGCATGAAATAAACCCGAGATTATTCCTGCATACTGCACTAATACACACCACCTGGAGCAGTTGAGGGTTGAAGCTTTTTGTGACTTACAAAGAGCAACTCTCTGGTATATAAGAAAAAGTTGCTATATAGTAAGAAATTTGCAAATAAAAATACATATTCAGAATTATGTTTTCCCTGATTTCCTCTTATGATTGTAGTCAAATCCTGTATGGCAAAATCTGTATTACATTTCTGAATTTAAAAACTAGCTTTAATAGAAAGCCACTGCATCTTGTATCTCTCAACCACACTAATTCTAGCAAAAAGAAGAATGCTAAAAACTTTAAGGAACCTTCCTTTGTACTACATAATCCATAATGCATTCAAAACGTTTCAATGTCATCCTAGTTTTCTGTGTCTAGCAATAGGCCTGGGCTTTGATTTCAGGGCCATTATTAAACTTTTTAGGTTCTGATTTTTAGGAGGTCTTCAAAAAACATCTCTTGTTTTTGTAAGTGTGCACCAGAAACAAACCTATGAGAATCTGCAGTTTCCCTCATTCTGTCACAAATAAATCTCTAAATCTCTATCAGTTACTTTCCAAAACCTGAAACAATCTCTTAGCATGGCTGCAAGCATATTTACACTTCTGTGTTCTGTGCAGTAATTAAAATCTTAAATATCCTCGGGGGGTGGGGGGTGGGGGGTGATTTTTTTTTGTTTGTTTCGGGGTTTTGGGGTTTTTTTGTTTGAATAACCTAATGTGTAACGAAGACTGAATTGCACCATCCTTGCTGGACTGGTTTGCTAGCCTACTGGCAATTTTCTCCCCTCCATGGTCCTTGACAATATTTTTTCTGTATTCCATATTCTTTTTTTTTCTTTAGCGTTCTGGACCATGGCTTGATTCATGGCGTGGGAAAAGCATAAGAAAAATCTGTGAGCAGTACAAACATTCACAAATACTGCTCTATGCAAAGCCCTTAAAGCAGTGTAAACAGAATTTCAATAAAAACTCAAATAATTCTGACTCCACCTCGATTTTTAATAAATTAATATCTTTTCTTTTATCCCCGTTCCTGTGCATGCAGCCCAAGGCAGTGCAATGACTGCAACAAGGGGAATAAACCATCCCAGTCTCCAGCAGAGTCCTCTTATAGCCCATCAGCAAAGCCCCTTGTAAGGGCGACACAGATATTAGCCAAAGGACCTCCTTTCTGCTGGTGCTCCAAGCCCAGACAGCACTATACAAGTCTGCAGCTCTGAAGGAGGTTGCCTCCACACCAAGGTCTCCAGAGCAGCTTCTGCTCTCATGCAGTACAAGGCAAAGACAAGGTCTGAGACAGAATTTCTTGAGACAGAACTGTGACAGAATAGAAATGAGAATTTTCAGCCACAGATGCCTACTTGAAATACATTCTGCAGAGCTAATCACTAAATTCTAAAAATTCTATTTGGCATGTATTGAATTTCATTTACTACTCACATATCATGTAAGCAACCTCATTCAATTCGATCCCTCAACCATTTTCAGGCTGTGCCCTAAGTACCTGGGTGGTGGCCAGAGTGTTGAACAGCCCTTAATACTCCAGCAAGAGCAGGGGTGAGTTTGATCCAATTGTTACTTTTGTTAACTTGATTTAGAGCAGCTCCCTGAAGCCCCAGCTAAGGCTTCTCATCACTGCACGGGGCCATGCCGACCTTTTCTATTTTGAGCTCTTCGAGATGGCCCAAGAAAGGGCAAGGGGGGGAGCGACTCGCTCAAGGTCAGCGGCACAGCAGGATCTCCAGCCCACGGTCTGCTGAGCTCTCTGACATTTACAGGGCTCCCCAAGCACTTCGGCACACAGACCACTGTCATCTCCTCCTCTACCCATCCCTGACAACTAATCCTTGGGTACAGCAGAAACTCCAGGCTGGATCCTGTGATGGGGAAGCAGTTCAGTGGATTTGCCCCACAGCCATGAGCCCCTCAGGAGTTTCTTTTACCTTTGCTGATGCCCTGGCAAACATTATTATCCCATCTCCATTCCAGACAGGGACTGACAGGGAAGGGTATATGACAGCTGGTAAAAGTGAAAAGGCAGACAGGAATATTCCACATTTAAGAAAGGGCTGTACATAGGGACAAAACTCAAACTGTTAAAAACAAAGACAACTATAAAAAACATGCCATTAATTAACAGTACACTTAACATAATATATACATTGTTTTCTTTACAATGCTCCTTTATCCAATTGCACAGGAAGTTTCACTACAGGGGTAAGTAAAAGGGACTGCAGATACAATTTCCATGGCACAAAACCCTAAGGGCATCCAGTGGTTTTGTCTGCTCAGGTTCATGATTTATCTGCATATATGGGACTGAACCACGACTTCATTAAAAATCTCCTCTAACTCATGTTGTCTACACTACCTCTATTTCTCCCAATAAACTAAATCCCATTTTCTTCCTCCTGTGACCTATTTAATGTTTTATTCAAGACTTCTGATACCTGCATCAGAAACAAGCACTCTCTCACATTGTTTACTTGCAACTTAAATAGGAAAAGACTGAATTCTAAGCCCTTGCACCTTGAAATATGAGAAAAAGCAATGATGTATCACTATTTTTACCTGATCCCACCTCTACCATGGGCCAAAATAAAGTTCAGGTAACTGAAGTTGAAGGCTTGCAGCCAGAGCAAGTTTTGGTTTATTTCTTCATCCTATCCTGGGAGCTATCACAGGAGAAAGGACCATGGCTCTCTCTTGCCATGCCTTTTCAATTCCTTTTCATTCATCTACAGAACTAACTTACAAGAAATTAGGACAAGTTACAGCAGGACAAAAATCATTCAGCCAAGCTTCCCAGGTAAGGCAACATCATAGCTGAAGTTTAAAAAAAACAGGTTCTTCCCTGAGACTTTCCTTACCAAAGCTACACAGATTTTACAGATTTAATGGCACTGACCTCTGTCATGGCAGACTACAACATCACTGATATTTATTAATACAGAACAGAAGACGTGACCTACTAAATCATCAGTCTCCCAGCTACTGCCTAAGTGGAGTTTCTGCCCATCATGCTATAAAAAGATGAAGCCCTGAAATTCAATGGGAAGTATAAAATGTGCATTGCACCTCAGAAGAAGCAATGCTGAATGACTTAAGACACACACGATCCTTTTTACCTTCCCATTATACCCAAAATTACCTCAATTGAGAAGCCTGAGGCATGATCTCATTCCATAAAGCCCACTTAAACTTGAAAAATAATTAAATGATAGTGCATTCCTGCTGCAGGCCCTCTTTGCTAGGGTAAATGACACCTAATGGGAAAGCTATTATCAGCTTATAGCAAAATACTTTTCTCTGTGTTATCTCCACTCGCTTCATATCTTTCTGACACGTGGAATACAACGCTGCTTTTCACTGTTCCACGTGGTGCAGTTTCTCCTCTAGAGAAAACTAAAAGTTTTGTAAATGAGAAGCTCTAATTTGGTGGCTCCACTAATATATTAATATAGGATTTTGTAGAAGGTATGGTACACATTTAAGTACATAAATGTATTTTTTTAAATGCTAACATGAGATATACAGTAGTTTTCATTTCTGTGAAAATAAAAAAGTACCAGGAAATATTCACCAGTACAGTTGTTTTCTGTGTATCCACTGGGCCTGTAGTGACATAGCATGACCTGGAAAGTGAAATTATGTACAGAAACAGAGAACCAGCATCAGCAAGCTCACCTGGATGCAGATTTTGTCTGTACACCTGTATCCTTTCCAGGATAGAGCAGCCCCTCTGTCCTGCCATACCCTGCAATGATTAGGGAGGAGCCCAGCAGAGATTGAGCTCCTCTTCCCACTAAATTAGTGAGAAAACATTGACGTGAGTAGCACTAAATTGCTTTTGCTAATCAGAGGGCAGTAGGCTTGAGAGCCAAAAAAAACCCATAAATACTTTTATGGATTTAGGTGAAAACATTATGTATATTCTTCACAAACATAAGGGATAGAGAGTCTTCAAAGACAGAAGCAGACAACAAACTTTCCTTACTTCGGTTCTTTAGCTACTTTGCAAAAAGAGGGAGAACATAGTTCTGAAAGATCTGATATTGCAGGTTTACCTCACTTGCTGGTTGGTTGCCTTGATTAAGCAGCTGTTTTGTAAGCTAATAAAATCAAGCAAATTATGGTCTCCTGTTTTTTCTTCACTTCTATAGAAATTAACAGGAAGTTTAGGGACCCTGAGAGCACAGATGCAAATGCAATGTAGAAGAAATCAATATGCATCTGGGCAAACATTACTTCAAATTACACTGGTTTTGTTCTAAAGCCAGCATGCAGGTTTTGCTAAGCCTTGCCTTCTCAGTGTAAAGAGTGATGATAAATGAGTCATCAAAAAAATCTGCCTAGACTGATATCCAAAGTAACCCTATTGTTCGGGCCAAGTTTTGAGTTCAAATTACATCTAATGGTGCAAAGGACATTTCATGGTTTCTCCCAGTCCCACTGCACTCATCAGGCTACCACAAAACACAACAACCAGCATTCGTATCACCGCATCCAGGGAGGACACAACAGCACTGACAACACAACAGCATTAGGGCACATTCATTCTTGTCCTATACTAATCAATATTATGACACTGTTAAGCCTATATTGTCACCTCTAAATGTGCTGCCTTTCTCCCCATGGCATTTTATCAATGATTGCTACTTAATTAGATTTCATATTAATGGTTTAATTCTTGAATACAATAAAAATCTCTACTTCTTGTCAATCTTTTGATCTCCTCTTGTTTCAAAACCAGCATGGGTTTCACTCACCCTGGCCTTCAGCTTGCAGTACAAAACAGCCAGGGAAGGCTTACGAAACAAATGACCTTTCTCAATTAACTTACCAAAACGCATGAATGTAACTGAACTCGCACATTATAGTTCTTTTTACCTGTTTCACTTATATTTTAAAAAGCCCACTGTTCTACAAAGGATGGCTTAAATCAGTTACACACTTTAAGGTGCACAAATAGGTCTGGTAACAGGTTCTAGAACTACAGGAAATAAGCTACTTGTTTGTTACAGATGCACAATAATTTCAGTAAGTGGATGCCTTCTACTCATCACTGCAGTTTGTCATTTCAGAGGACAACCATCTATTAAGATCTCAATAGCAAAACATTACATTAAACACAAGATGTCAAAATTCTGCCTTCAATTGCACTCAAACAACCCTAGATGACTGTATACAAAATTTAAAACGTGTAAAAATTAAAACCAAACTTCACCTTTAACATTCTTTCCAAATCCCATAGAGGCAGAAACTGCACTGTCTGCTTGCATTTTGCTGTTTGTTTTCTCTTTCATGACTTCATCATCACTTGAAACATCATCAGAGTTCATCTTCTTTTTCTTTTTCTTTTTTTTGTGTCGAGGAGGGAGTTTTTTTGGAAAGGTAAACATGGGAAATATCACAAGGAGCATTGCAATGGCACAAAGGAGAAATCCACTCCACCTAATGCCAGGAGACAGGAACAGAAATGAAAGCCAACACATTACACAAAATTAAAGAACCACAGTGTTTATTACAGGCTGTGCTGGCTAGAAAGACGTATTTTCAAAATATGGGACATACACTGCATTAAAACCCTTAATTAAAAGATGCTTCTGTGGCTTGCCTAGTGATAAATGTATTTATTCAGAACCCACCAAATATTATGGAATAGTGTCAGCTCTGAGTTCCTGTAAATTTTCACTTCTGGTAATAATTCAGTCACAAGCACTGAGAAGTAAATATTCACTTATACTTTGCCTTTCTCAGATAATTCCCAGTAAGGCAACACAGTATTCCTCCAGGGAACATGAAAAAAGTTATCAATGGCATGAGAAGACAAATGTCCAGATGGATACATCAGGTCTAAATCTGTTCTGCTTTCCAGTGCCTACCTCTCACTGCCCTGACAGTCCAATTCTCTCCCTTCCCAATGAAGAGTTCCCAAATCCTGACTGAAAACAACTGGTGTGTCCCAGTTCATGTCAGGGCTTATGCCTAAAACTCTGCAGATCTGTCCTGTGATCACAACCTGAGGTATCCCTTCACAAAGAATTCCCTCTTCTCTTCTCTCTCTGCCTTTTAAGAACGGGATATAAACAACCCTGCAATGACCCCTTGGCTCACGTGGAATTACTTGGGACGTACCCACAGATGGGGTGATAAGATCATGACAAAGCAGGTTGTTCTTCTGCAGCTTGTGGAGGACCACAGCGGAGCAGGTTCCGGGCAGCCCAGGCTGGAGCCAGTTTGCTGGCAGAGCCTGAGGCCATGGGGGACCCACACTGGCATCAGTATGGGATGCCAGAAAAGTGCCCTTCAGACTGCAGGCACACGGCCATCCTCCTTGAGGCCAAGAACCTTAATGAACTTTACCATTGCAACACAGATGGGCTAAAAGGCCTTAATAGAAAGTCCTCCAAAGCTAACCTTCTGCAGACAGAAGTCAACAGAGTATGAGGTAACATAATTTCTCCTCAAAGGTCATCTCACAATGAAAGACCATGTGGAAGCATGGTTAAACCCATATAGATGCACCCATAAAGAAAGACAACCTCAGAACTGACCCAGAGTTCTTCCCATGTGCTCAAAGTGCAGTTCTCACTATATACTGATTTAATTGTACTGGGTGTATGTGGCAAGGTCTTGTCTTGGTAGCAGGGTGAGGGCTACAGGGGTGCTTCTTTGAGAAGACACTGTGTTGGACAGAACCAGTTTCAGCCAGCTCCAAAACAGATCCACAACTGCCCAAAGCTGATCCCATCAGCAATGCTGGTGGTACCATGTGGTAACTTATTTAATAAAGGGTAAAAACCTCTGCACAGCAGCCATGTGAGGGGAGTAAGGAAATATGAGAGAAACAGCCCCGCAGACACCAAGGTGACACAAGAATGATGGGGAGGAGGTGCTCCAGGTGCCAGAGCAGAAAGTGCCCTGCAGGCCCATGATAAGATCATGACAAAGCAGGTTGTTCTTCTGCAGCTTATGGAGGACCACACCGGAGCAGGTTCCGGGCAACCCAGGCTGGAGCCAGTTTGCTGGCAGAGCCTGAGGCCATGGGGGACCCACACTGGAGCAGTCTGTTCCTGAAGGACTGGGTCCCGTGAGAAAACCCTAAACTGCAGCAGTTAATGAAAGAGCATCCCGTGGGAGGGACCCCACACTGAAGCAGGGGAAGAGTGTGAGGAGGAAGGAGTGACAGGGATGCAGTGTTACTGACCACAACCCCCATTATTCCCCATTGCTCTGCACCATGCAGAGTGGAGGAGGAGGAAGAGTCAGGAGTGAAGTTAAGCCTTGGAAGAAGGGAAGGGTATGCAGAAAGTGTTTGCAGTTGGTTTTAATTTTTCCTATCCTACTCTGTTGGAAATTTGCAATAAATTAAATTAATTTCCCTAAATCAAGTCTGCTTTGCTAATGTTGGGTGAGTGTTCTCTCTGTCCTTATCTCAACCCACAAGCTTTTCACCATATTTTGTTCCCATATGGCTGAGGAGAGAAGTTTGGTGGGCATGAGGCAGCCACCCAAGGTCAACCCACCACACCAACCTACACAAGTGTTTGGAAGTTTCAGTGAAGTCAATCTCATTGCTCCAGTATCAAACCATGACAATCAAACACCAAAGCTCTGTTTTCAACTAACAGTTTACAGAACTGCAATGGGACCAATCCACAAACTTCTCCATGAGTCCTTCACACTGACTTCAGTCCTTCACTAACTGCTCTTAACTATGTTATCCCAGAGGCACTACCACCGTTACTGATGGGCTTGGGCTTGGCCAGCAGCATTGGCTCTGTCAGACACAGGGGAGGCTTCTAGCAGCTTCTTGCAGAAGCCACCCCTGTAGCCTCCCCACTCCTAAAACCTCACACACAAATCCAATGCAAGAACAATTTTTACAATTTTGTACATCTTTTATACTTAAAAAAGGACATCAGAAGAGGAAGCTACTAATCATATATTTGTTCAGATTTTAAACATTTCAAAGTGTTGAGTAGACAGGATTACTTCCACAAGAAACAACCACATTTGGCTTCATATTTGTAATGCAAAGATATTGCAAACTGCATTTTTAAATGATGGCAAAGTCATCCACATGTGTAATGGCTCGTGTTGTAAATGGTTATGCAAAGGCAAACACTGAACAACCATGTGTAAAACCGATTTTGTTAGAAAGACTGTACAGGAAGCCTTTGTGAGGCAAATCTAAGTAACTGAAAGTTTTGACTAGTTTTGAAATTATGTAAACAGAAAATCCTCTATTCCTTCCTTTTAGCTGGTAACATGCACGGATTAGAAAGCAGAGTTTTAGGAGGATTAATCAGCACTATCAGACAGGGAATAAATTAGTAGACTGTATAAAAATATAGTAACGTCCCTTTCAGGATCTCAAAGGCAGAAGCTGCAAAGGCACTGATCAAAGAAACGATCTGTGGCAATAATACCCAGAAGTCTGAAACCACCCACTCAGCAGGAAATAGCAGAGGAGGCAGGGACCTGTCATGTAGCATGAGATGAAATTCAAATCCAAAGGGACCATTCTGATAGCATATTGAGTGCTGGAGATGTCACAGATACAGCACTGGATGCAATTATCTGCACTGTCTACACTTCACATCTTCCTGGAGAAATACCAAAGGCTTAGAAAACAGACAAAAGATGATATACAAAATATTAATGATGCCTACAATGGGAAATGAGAGGTCAGAACAGGATCTGTATTTATTAAAAATCCCTTGATTTTTTATCTTCTAAAGTCAAAGAAAAAATATGCAGGAGAATGCCTTAGAGGCATCTGCACAAGCTCCAGGACCTCAAATAAAAGCAATTAAAGCTAAGGAAGGACCTGACAGTGTGGGAGGAATGCCTTTAAACTTCTTGTGTGGAATGCTGATGAAAGACTATACAGGAAGATCCAAGTATTAAACAGATTCAGAACTAGGCAAACACTCAGAAGTGTCAGCAAAAGAAAATTTGATTCAAAGCACCTGACAGACCGCCAAGGGCTACTCCACACTAATGAGATCCCTGTATTGCACATTAACAGTTCTCAAAGACCACATGACGTATGGCTTCTAACAGATATCCCTACAGTTACCACATTTGAATAAAACAGCAATTTTAAACATTTGAGGGGCTGACACAGACAGCAGGTCTCTAATTCAGCCCAGGCCACCTACAGAAAAGCCCTGATGTGCAAAACCCAGGAGCACAAAGCCGAGTTCTGCACACCTCAAGGAGGAATCAGCTCAGAAATAACCTTGAGAAAAAACCATTTACGTTGTTTATCAGGTTTCACAAGACAAACCAAGTTAACTGTCATGTTGAGAAGACTAAGAGGGAATCTGATTAATGTTTATAAATATCTGAAGTGTGGGAGACAGAGGGAAATAGCCAGCCTTTTTCAGTGGTCTGTGGGGACAGGACAAGGGGCAATGGCCACAAGTTGGAGCACAGGAAGTTCTGCACCAATATTCAGAAGAACTTCTTCACAGTGCGGGTGACAGAGCCCTGGGACAGGCCCAGGGGAGTTGTGGAGTCTCCTTCTCTAGACATATTCAAGACCCATCTGGATGCCTACTTGTGTGACCTATCCTAGGGAGCCTGCTTTGGCAGGGGGGTTGGACCCGAAGATCTCTTGAGGTCCCTTCCATCCCCTACAATTCTGTCATTCTGTGATTCTGTATATAAGCAATATACCTTTTAGAAAGGAACAGCTTAAGTAAAAAAAATAGGCTTTACTGTAATTTTTTTCCATATATCATAGTTGTACTTACTATGTTGCCTGTAATCATTACTTCCTTTAATAATGGATTTTTTTCAACTGAGTTCCTGTGATAAGTTAAATTAGAAACCATACAGCAATAATAAAGGAAAGATGAGAATCAAAGACTCTAATTTACTTCAAAGGAGACATCTCAAATACCACTGTCCTTTAACATATCTCAACTGCAGCCTTTAAAAAGCATGTCAGCTGAAGTAAGTGCTGGACTACTCTTATATTCCAAATTCTTACATTACATAAATCAAAATAAACTTGGCTATGTGGCACTTCACTACAAGGAGAAAATGTCATGATCCCAGAAAATATATTTCAGTGGAATGAAAGTCTACACTTCCAGAGCTCTCTGCAATTGTGCAGTGAGCAGCAAGAGACAAAGGACCAGTCCTCACATCGTGAGTCTTCATTTTAATGACTAGAAAGAGAAAAGAGGTGCAGATGCTATGAACACCATCAAACTTTTATGAGACACCACCACAGACTGTGAAAATAAATACCAGAGATGTGGTAGCAGGGGATAGTTTTTAGAAATTAAAGAGAGAAAAAATTGAGAGAGCCAAAAATTAAAAAGTCATACAAGGACCTGGGACACCCTTGAAGGAAAGCCAGTCTCTACAGATCTAATCAATATGACGGCAAAAGGAAACTGAATGACTTGACTTTGCTATGCTGGCTAACATACAACTTGCCTGGCACAGTAGGTGTTCTAAAAGCCTGCCCACAGAAATAATTGGAAGAGGTGACTTCTCACAACTGTTGCCATGGAGCATCATGCTTACAATACTCCTGTAGAATGCTGGGGATTCACCCCCGACACTAGGAATCCATCCCTGCTGCTCACTCTTTGGAGGGAGGATAGTTAAAACTTGTAATTCATGAGCAAGGACAGGCATTTTTTAACCTGATATCTCTGATGCATTTGGCTATGACAACACTGCATGTATGTCCAAGCTAATTGTAAACACATAGTAGTGGCCGTCCATCTGCTGCGGCACAGAGCTTGGTACAAATGGTCCAAGAAGTAACAAACTGATGTGTCCATGCTGGTTTAGTTATTTTACCTTCACCTGAGCTGTTTAAATTAAACTCACACAGATATGCCCACACTACAAGGTAGCTATATCAGTGGTTGCATTATAGATGAAGTCAAAAGTAAAGCTTACCCCTCACTCATACAGCCCCACTGATTTAAATTATTAAATATACTTATAGGCCAGTTCAGAATTTCTGTTGAAAAGTACTGAGCAGATGCTGACTGCCAGCTCTGGTATGTCCTTAAGAACACGTGAAACATGAAGAGTTTTATGAAGAATCTGTGACAGTTTGCTTTGATTTCCAAACTTTTATTCAAGCACAGTCAAAGCATGGCTTTAACACTGCGGCACACTCACGGGACAGATCTTTTCTCTGAGAAGTCAGTACATATGCAAGAGCACAGGGTTGATAACCCCAAGGTCATAGGTTAACTGAGTGCTCAGGTTTGCCTTTCTCTCTCTGATAACTAGATGATCCCGTGCAGCACTGCTCTAAGACAAATAAAGCAGCAATAAATCTTCAAAGGCTTAGGAACACTCCAAAGAGAGAATTTTCCACATCAAACTGTCAGGAGAAATCACTGCAGGATAAATAGGAACACATATGACCTGACTGCAACGGTGCAGTGACACACACTAAAACAACAGTGCATGACAACTGACACTGCACCCCACATCTCGAACGTAGGGTCCTCCTCTGGGGTAATGAACTTAAATCTTTTCTGGACTTGCACAAAAATTTCAAGGCAGATTTATGACAGATCTGAGAAAAGCCAGTTAGACCCTCCTCAAGACCTGTTACCTCAGAGGTACTTCCAAGGGGGCCACTTACCAAAGGCTGCCCAAAGACATCAGCTGACGATTATGGCTGTTACATTTCAATGCTGCTGGAAGCCTACAATTTACTAGAGAGTCATGTGATGATTTATATCATCTGCTGCCTAAATACAAGCCATCAGCCTGAGAAACAACACTAGAAAGGCCACATTCTAATCCCATTCTACCTCCTTCTCCTAGTTCAAGGTAAACAACGTCTACCACTCCTCATCTGGGCATCAGAGATCAGTGGTTCATGCCACCTGCTCTGGAAAACTAAAGAAGGGATTAATCCACCTTCCATCAGGCAGGGCTCAAGATGGCCCCCTGCGAAATAGATATTTTGCCCTGCCACCCCTGTGCTGAGTGCTGTCAGTGAACATCCACAGTGGTCAGAGACAGTCCTGGAGCAGCCAAAAGCAGGAGGGACACAATGGCAAGTGTCCCTCCCCATTCTGTAGGCAGCTAGCATGTAGTTCCTCTTCCTCGGCTTCCTGCTACAACCTGAAACAAGCCCTTGATGGATACAATTTCCCATCCTGTCTCAATTCCATACCAGTAATTTAGAGAGTAGTTTGGAAAAATGCTTGATCCTTACCAGTTTCCAATGAATCGGGGATCACTCTGGTCAATATAAACCGTTGTCCTAGGATCAACATAGAAACCAATAAGAAGTCCTCCTAGCAAGTATCCAGCTGCAGGACCCAGTGCTCCCATTACGTACATGATGGCTGAGGAAATAAAAGGTCAGAATAGGACATCAATGAAAGGAATGTTTCATTAGTTATTTGCATGTAAAATCCAAAAGTAAAACCTTAAAGCAGGGAGCTTTGTACTCTAAAACCTTTAGAGCCCTTTTCTTGCAACCTTCAAAAGCAGCAACTTCTGCGTAAGTAACTTATTGTTAAGAAAAATGCTGCTGTCTGTACAGTTTTAGTCAAGTTATGGATGAAAGTATATATAATACTTCAGTGCTCTGGATGGAAAGCATACATGACTTGGACAATATTTTTCATATTCAGTAGCATTCACTTTGAATCAAAACAAATTTTATTATTTAGATAGAATAAAAATAATGCCAAGCAAACAGAGAAGCAAAGGATAAAAACTGTGTAAGAAACCAAAGAACAAAGTACAACATTCCAACTTCGTTACCATCAGACTAATATTGGATTTAAAAGAACAATCAAATTTAAGAAATCAGATATTCCTGTTTCAGAGAGTGATAGAATTATGTTTTTATCCATATAGGCATGGACTTGCCCCTGTTTCATTATACCATATTTCCTGCAAGACTTCTGCCTTATTCAGAATATTTGATCATTTAAAGTCTTGATGTTATTTTAAAAGAGATTTCCTAATTTTTAAAAGCAAGTAAAATTAATTTTCTAATGTGCAACCATACAGATACATGGTTTACAACATCATCATGGTCTGAACACTGGATAACAGCAAAATCCCTATAGCTTTAAATAACAGAGTAGGAGATACCAACAGAAGGTTCATTAAAAAAAAGGGGGCTGCTATTTGAGAGCTATACTGCAGGGGGGGGGAAGCACAGAAGCAACCACAAAAGGTAAACTGCCTATAGCAGAAAATGCTTCCAGACTACAAACTGATTAAACATATTCATCACTTTTAAGTTATTCTTTCTCAAACACATTTTCAATCTTTATGAAACTGCAATTTCAAACAATTAGATTTTGCTGAAGTCTTTTTTGCATAATGGTTTCCAGAACTGCACTTGCTATTTAAATTTATTCCAGCCATGTTCCCTTCTGGATCGATTGTTAACCAATTCTCTGTATGCCTAAAATGTTCCATCAGACACTGGAACACTGCTCCTTGGAAGTAACTGGTTAGATAAGCCTCATAAAAACTATTTGTAAAATCCACATCATAAGGAACAAAGAAAAAAAACCACAACCTCCATCTACTATAATAAATATTGTTCTACAAATGTTTGCTTGGGAAATTGATTCAAACAACTACTGCAAACTCAGATCTCTAAAAAGTTTACAGAGGAAACACAAAGGGAGTAAAAGAGTGACCTCATTCATTCATTCATTCATTCCAGTATTCAGAAAAAATACTTATGCTGCACTTATTCAGATTCAGTTCCACCACTGAAACAGGCAAATTGCAGCAACTGCTTGGGCTTAGAAGCACTACCCAGGGGGTGTATTTTGCACACCTGGCAACTTCAGAAGGTTTTCTTCATAAGCAGAAATACTGCACAGTAAATACAAGTGTACACTCTGCTCCATTAGAGATGGGAATGCTGTCCACCATTTCAAACGTATTTTAAGATTACTGTATGCTGTTCAGGCTTCAAGGTGGTGTTTTTTTTCATGTAAATTCCAGGCACTATATAACTTTCTGGATCTTTCAGAAAACAGAGAGCCCCCATGTGCCGGGTCCAGGGCTGGAAGAAACCTATAAGCAGACAAGTTCCACAACTGCCATTTTAAGGCACTTTGCACCACTATCATAAATGGGACACAGAGACTTTGACTTCTAAATAGGATGGCAGAGCATGGCAAAAGAAATATTTTCATATTTCAAAATAAGGTACTTAAAAGAATCTGCCCCAAATCTCCACACCTTGCTATGGAATCGTATGGAAAGCTATCTCCAAAAGCCACCTTGGTAGGCTGCTCCAGAGTCCTGAATCCATGAAGTACTGGTGACATCCCTGACATCTATGGACCCCAATGTGCAGAAGTATAGAGGTTCCCAATTCCCAAACAGGCCACCAAGATTAGTAGATGGTATTATATGAGAAGGAACCTAAACTGGAAACAGATTAAATCAGGGCTCAATCCACTTCACAAATAAAAAATTCTGTGGAGAATTGTTTCATAATTTTTCCCACCCATGTCAATAGAAGGTCTCCAGCTTCTGGATGAAAAAGGTTCTGAGACATGCAGAAGATATAAGAGCACCTTCCTCTCAGCCCCTACCTGGCATTTCAGGTATTGCTTTTTGGCCCTCCCTCTTTGTCCCTGATCTAGGATCTTAATCTACAGAGCTGCACTGATTCAACACCCAAGAAGTAACAATTTTATCAGGGGACATGCTGGGGTACTGTGATGCAGGGGCATGCTACGTCGTATCCAGGTAATTGTTTTAATTGCTTTTAAGGAAATCCAGGATTTTTCTTTTAATCTACTAGCCATAACCTTCACCGGTGCCTAGGTTTGCAAGTTGCCTTCACATTTTTTAAGTCATAAAAAACTACACTGTGAAATAGCAGTATTATCTCCTTTCCCATGATAGAGATGAAGTACATCCTACAAGTTATAGCTCTACTCCAAACAATAAATCATCTTCAAAACATAAAATAAGGAAATTGTTAAAATAGACATACTGGCTACAGCATTCACCTGATTCTCTTCTGATTGGTTTCCACTGAAGTGAAAAACTGTACACCTCAGAGTTACCGTGTTAGCCTTGTATGTTCACTGCTGGCAAGCCACTGAAATGCTTCTCTGGAAACCTGTGTCTCCCTAGGAAAGAGCGTCTGTGGGTCACCCACACCCCGCTGAATTTGAGCCATCTGAGAACTACTCATGACATTCAAAACAACCAGCTCAGGCTGGATCTTGCAAAAGTTTTCCCCTAGAAACCTGTCATCACTTGCTGCAATGTAGGATCTTAAGTCTTCAAACCAAAGCACACGTTAGGCTACTAAAACTACATGGTTATTTATCGAGACAATTTCAAAGACCAGATTATTGACTGATTGCAGATTATTTCAAGTTTCCCTTTCCTTCGAAGAACTCAAGGTTGCATTAGCAAGCATATCTCTTCCTCAGGGAAAGCTTCTCCACAGTGGCTTTCCCAGCCCTCCCAAAGCTGGGGCTTTGTAGTTCTACCTCTGACATAAGATCGTGGGTAAGTAAAAATATCCTGGTGCAGACATAATGAGTCAAATGTCCATTTGCCCTCATGATACCCAGTCATAGTTAATTCATTTGAAGCTTTGTACCTGAAGAGCTTCTCTGCCTCACTGAGTATGCCCTCGGCATGGCAGATTATCCCAGGCACAACACCGTACTAGCAAGGCTTTCTAGTCTGGAAACTGCAGTTGGCTGTGGCTAGACAGGCTTAGCCACAAATGTCCATCACAGCTAAGATGTTGGATGGGAAAGAGAAAGGGAGTCAAACCAACAGTCACTGAATTACAAGCAGAATTTATCTACCAAAGCAAAGTAAGATTAAGCAATGTCATTCTTCTCCACTGAGTAGTTTATCCTGAGACATACTGCAGTTAATGTTGTCATTTAGACAACATTTAACAAATTGTAGGTCTATTGCTTTTGTGCATAGGAGATTCTTCTTCAACAGAAGAAAGCTTTACGTAGAGCCTTTGCAGCAGAGTCTTGATGACTATAATAAGATGGACTGAATCCTCTATCCTCTACAAGTTTGAAAATCCCTGTGTTCACAACACATGCATGAAGTAACTTTGTTGCCGAAGAATTTATGGTTTTTTAATCTACCTACAGTATAAAAATATACTGAGACAGAGATCACCAAAACACTTCTAATGTCCTTTTCCTCTTCTCATCACATGAAATGACAACTTCAATATCCGTTGCATATGGGAATATATAAACATGTCCCTATTGCATCCTCAAGCATCATATTGTGCCTAAATGAACAGAAAGTACCAAACAAAATTAAAACCAAAGGTGTATCTTGCTCAGTCGCTCTCATCTCCTCTGTGTTCACATGGATGTCAGCACAGAGTTTATCACTAGATGGGGAGGAACATTTCTGAAAGGTCCCATTGTTCAAATCTTGGCAGCGCATCACTGTAGTACAACTGTTCATGTCATGCATGTGTAAGGCAAGCAGAATTTGACCTTTTTTCTATTTTCAATGAAAGTTTAGAATTTGCAAAATCCTGCAAAAGCTACAGTGTATGTTCTGCAGGGGGGGTGGGGGAGATTGAGCATACGGATATATATGCACACATAATTTTTTCCTGTTGGAACAGTATGGCAATTTTTGTATATTTTAGTGGCATACAAGTATAATCCTTTTATATTCGTAGATTTCAGATGTTTACTCCAAAACCTTAACTATCACTAGTATGAAGGTATTGATTGGGAAACAGAGATACAGAAGATAACACGAATCCCCCATAGTCATGGAGTAAAATGGAAAGTCCAGGGGTATCATTTACTTCATCAAAGCAATAGCCCAGTGTCCTATGCGCTGAACATCATTCAACCTGAAAGAACAGCACAAGGGAGAATAAAAACATTACTGTCATGTGAATTTGCAATATAGGCCACCCGTCTATAACCTGAGGAGTGAGCTTTAAGAGACAAGATGAGCTTCATATAATCCTGACTGTGTCTCAATTTGTCCAGAGATTTAGAGGGCTACAGAAAAAAATGGACAGTCACAAGAATCACTGTCTAGGATGTTGTAAGCAGAAGCAGCACCACCACGCTATGACAGCACATTATCCTCTCCAGCCCCACTGCAGCACATTTCCTTGGAAAGATGAGATATTCTGTCACTGAAGAATAAGCAGCAGGTTATTTCTCTAAGGTGCAGAGCAGGTCTTCATTTCCACACAGAACAAAGCTGACAGGCTGAGGTTTCAATGGGGAACATATCAGTTCCCCTCTATTCCTCTCATGTCCCAGCACCATGATGGGGTATGCAAGGGACAGGTAAGCATAAAGCAGCTTCCAAAGAAACATCACGCCCAACCATAAAGGCGTATTTACTTCATTCTTGTTAAATTCACCCCCACGGAAGCTAGCCCCCAAAAATAAGGTTTAGCCACCCTTTTGAACCTGAGGATAAAAAACTGAGAGGAGCTGCAAGCAGAAGCCAGGCAGGCTTCTCAAAAGCTTTTAAGTCAGGAAATCAGTTCACTTCCTTCTTTTCTTCATGAATACACAGCGAAGACTATCTATACTTGCTTTAGGATTTTTTTCTTTAATGTGGTTATTTGCTCAGGAAAAAACAATGCTTTGAGCATTATTGCAGTTCAGATAACAATGGACAGATCAGATCTTTAAATCATTTCCCTTCAAAATGTATTAGCCTTACTACGACTTTAAAAGTCTCTCAGATCCAGTGCTCCACTCAAAACAATAAACAGAGCAACAAAACTACTCCAGTAGCCTCCCTTGATCTTTGTATAGAATATATGTCACTATTTTCACAGGCAGATTCTATAGCTCTAGGAGACAAATTTATAGATGTGGTGAGTTTAACCATGGCTGGAGATCAGGCATCCACCAAAGCCACTCTCCTTTTCAGCTGGACAGGGGAGAAAATACGTATCGAGAGGCTTAGGAGTCGAGGTAAGGACAGGGAGAGATCATTCAACAATTAACATCATGGGCAAGACAGATTCAACAAGGACTAAAAAACATATCTAATTTATTACAACACACACACACATGCACGCATACGAACACACAGAGTGAAACCAGAGTCAGATAATGAGAAGTAAAACCAGATTTTAAAAGACCTTCCTCCACCCCTCCCTTCTTCATGGACTTAACCTTATTCATGATTTCTCTCCCTTCTTCCCCCCAGGTATCACAGGGGGAGATGGGGAATGGGGGTTTTGGTCAGTTCCAGAAGCTGCCCCTGCAGCCTCCCCTTCTCCACCAGAACCTTGCCACACAAAACTACAACAATAGAGAAGCATCATTTTACATGCCTACCCTGCAAACTAAAATGAATGGTCCAGCTTACCACTCCAATACAAATGCTTACAGTTAAGTTAAAAATGTCTAGAAACTTACCAATGACAGATGAAAAGCACCACTTTTTCAATTTTCTCTTAAAAAATTATTACTAAGATATCATTTGTATCAAAGCAGATACCTGGTTAAACAGCTAAACTGCTTCATGCTTTACATTCTCCATTTGTGGTTGTATTCTGAAACCTTGCAACTATTTTCACAAGATCCAATCTTAACATCACAAAAAGACAAGAAAACCAGGAAAACAAGATAAAATAGGCTGCCCTTCCCAAAGTGTGCTCTCATACACACTGTCACTGCAATGCTGCTCCAAGTCACTTGCTATGCTGGGGAGCCGGTGCCTTTCGTAAATCTCCAAGGTGTTTTTCCACACAGAGGGAATTATGATTTGGAAATGCATAGTTATTGAAACTTAGCTCTCAAGACAGATACACTCACTACTTGTGCTGAACACAGTGAGAATGTCCCAAAATGCACCAAAAGGCAAAACTTTGTTCTTGGCTGTTATTTTACGGACATCAGTTCTCAAAAAACCTCCACATCTTACCTTACAAATCTTCCAAGTCTCAGTCAGTACAGTCAGTATGCACTGTATGCATAAGACAACTGAACACATCCCAAGGAGGTCTGTGAGTTTACAGACTCTAACTTTTCAAAAGAGCATGTTTCCTAAAGATGTTTTTCTTCTGCAAATAACCTTAAATAATGGCACTAGGCAGAGACCCTTCATGTAAATATCTACTGGATGACTCCTCAGGCCCTTCATCTCACACCATCCCAAAGCTACCTTCAATGAAACATAAATGTAATATTCATTTCCACATAGAAAATTTTCTACTCTATATAATTACTAAACTTAATCCTAAGAAAACTACAACTCCAAATTATTTAAAAGGCCTTAACATCCAAAATCCAAGAAACAACTTGTTAGAGAATTTGTCTTATTTCCCATTCATTGAGACACTAAAAGCTAAATCCACAGTAGTGAATTCATCACTCACACTAGTAGAATCCTTAAAGTTAGCAGGGTACTCTTACAAGGCAAGCAGGATTTGGCACTTCTGTCCTATTCCTAGTAAATGGACATCCAAGCTGTTGGCTGTCTTTAAGAGATACCGAAGCAACCTTTTGTCTCACAGTCATTCTTTCCATTAAGTCATGTCAAATGGAAATAGCTTGTCTCTGCCTGTTAAATGCTTGGCTTTGGTTTGGTGGTTTGGTGGTTTTCAGGTTTGGTTTTTTATTTAGGATTTGGTAGTTGAGACTACACATACACACTTCATTTTCATTAGGGACTATCCAGGCATGTGCTTACTGACTCTGTTGTTCTCAACTCTTAAAACTTTTTTCTTTAGTATTGCTCCTAACTAAAATAGAATAAGACCAAGATGTTCATTTGCATCTCATCCCCTTTCCTTAGGTTACCGTAAGTGAAAAATATCAGACCATTGTCCTGGTTTCAGCTAGGAAAGAGTTAATTTCTTTTCTAGTAGTGGTTGGAAGTTAGGATGAGAGCAGTGCTGGTACCACACGGATGTTTCCAGCTGTTGCCAAGCAATCAAGGACTTTTCAGTTGTTCATATTTCCCCACTAAGGAAAAGGGAGGGGACACAGCCAGGACAGGTGACCTGAACTGGCCAAAGGGGGTATTCCATGCCAATTACGTCATGCTCAGCATAAAAGGTGGTCAGGTGCAAGGAGAAGCAGCCAGCTCCAGGACACATGGGTTTGGGGACGGTCCAGTTTTCAGGACAGTTCTGAGCTGTACAGCCTGAGCTATGTGGTTCAGTGAGAAACTGCATTGTGTATCACCAGTTTCATATATTTTGATATAAAGCCATGTTATTATTATTATATCTATTCTTCTGCTATCCCTACCCCAACCCATGAGGTTTTGGTTCCTTGGGTTTTCTTCTTCCTTCTAAACCTCCCTCAACTCCCCCTTCACTCCCTTTAAAAGAACAAGAGGCTGCATGGTGCTCGACTGTCAGCTGGGGCAAAACCACAACAACCCTGACAGCTGCAATTTGGCCTGCAAGCAGATCCCACCATGTAGATCACTAATCATCAAATGTAAGAAAGAGAATTAAGGATTTTTAAATTCCGTGATTTTAAGATTGCAGTGAGGAAAGTGCAGGTCCACAGCTATAAGACCAGCAGAACCTAGCTCAGAATACTTTTTATCTGTCATAGTTTTACATCATGTTCAGGCAGACAGGAATGTATCATTCAGGTCCTCTCATTTCTTTTTGCTGGGAGAATGCACCCACTCCTGGAAGAAAACCAGGTAAGAGCCTGGTGAGGTATTTCAGGCATTTTAGAGTTTGCCATCATGAACCAGAAATGAGTACCAGTTCCTTAGCAAAGTCCATGTACATTAAACACCTTATATCTATGGATCTGGGCTCTACTGGTTATTGTGCACAAACCAGGTAATGGCACATACATCTGGGGCAGCTTGACACACATCATTATGCAAAAACATGCCTCTGTACACAGGAAGGGAACTGTGAGAAAGAAAACAGAGATGGACCAAATATCCACTGAAAGGGAAGGTTAGGTGCTGATAGTCACAGAATTTCTATATATATTCACTCTTCCTTTGTCCCACCAGCAAGACAACGGAACAAAGACAAAAAAAAGGGAAATTATTTCAATCATGTTCTCTCAGAATTAATTTCCTTTCAAAAATTGGTTTCTGCCTAGGAGGCACAGGTTAATTACTGAAAATGTTGGTGATCGCTTTTCCCCAGACTACCTCTCGCTAATAGACTGCAAAGAAGGGCAAAGCAAATAGCATTTCTTCTTGTTTTCTTTGTAAATTGCACTTACATTTTCATCTTTCAACCGAAACAACAGGAATTACAGTTCATTACTCATATCTGGCTGAAAATCTGCCTGTAAGCAAAAGCACATTATTCCAGTAATTTGAAGATGACCCTGTTAGTTTTATTACCATTTATTGTGCTGCTAAAGAAGTTATTTTTCTACATTCAGCAAGGCCGAAAGCTGCAATAGCCTGAATAAAAAACAGCATTAAATAACAATTGGTAAAGTGAAATGCAGAGCCATATACCCATATTTGAAACCATATTGAAAATATTATCACAGGTCAAAGAGTCTGAAAAACATCATTTCCATCCATGTGTAACAGTTATAAATAGCGGAAGCTATTTATTTTGGTTATAGGACAACATCACTTTATGAAAGCCTCTGAAGTTTCAAAATTTGCTCTTTATTCTCATAAGAACAAACATTATTTGGGCATTTTCAGAAAACTGGAATTATGTTGAAATATGTGGTTTTAGGGGAGGTAAAAAAAAAAAACACCACCCTTGAGCTTTGGTTGCTAGACAGGGGTTTCACCTCTGTCTCCACAGAGGGATCACAAGACAGATATGTGAGTTCATTCAGCTCCATGTTCTGCTTAGAGACAGCAGAGATTTTCACTAGCACCAAAATTAATTTCCTCCCCATCCAAGCACCATCTCCTTACCAACAAGAGATACATGATGAAAATGACAGGCTTCCCCTGTCTTCTCCACCACTGCCTGCAAGAAAACACTTTGGGTTTCAATGCAACATCAGAATGTCCTCAATGGCTCTAGTCACAACTTCAAATAGAATTAGGGCAGAAGAAGTAAAACTAGCTAGAAGAAAATGCTAGCAAGATCTAGATAGTCGGGTCTTAGAACTTAGATAAGTATTATCTAAGAGATCTTGCAAGGAACCTGACCATGGACTACATGGCATGGGTACATTGGTAACAGCAAAGCAGAAGAAAGTTCTGTATACACCTGAGCTTCTTGGGCCTTGACTGGATTCTCTGAATAGAACTAAAAGAGTCTTGGGATTTTTATCTTGAATGAAAGAAGAATCACTGTAACTGGATGAGCTACACAAACACGAGAAGCTATGTCCCATTTAACTAGTGATACCAAGACCAATGTAATAAGCCTGCAAAGGTGATTTGGGCAGCAAGAAAACATCATTCTCATACATCTACTTACTGAACAAGCTCAGGAAACAACTTGAGTTAGGAAAGAGTTATCTTCCTATGGAAAGCATCCCAGACTATGAAGCAACACCAGCAAGAAATGCCCCAAAACCTCCTTGCTTCCCCAAAGTGAAAGAGCTAATGGGTGCCCCGCACGGATACAAATTGTTCCCAAATTACCCTGGCACTCTTGACTCAGTCCTGTGAAACAGGACATGGAACACAGAGCTGCTGATCTCCAAAAAGGCCCTGCTAAACCAGAGAGATCAAGGTACACAAACTGTCAGAGGTTTACAAGGCATTTTGAGAGAGAGAAACAGGAAATCTCAGAGAGTCAGAGAGAAAAGAGGGGAAGAGAGTTTTGTAAGAAAGAAAAAGGAAGGAAATTCATTCATATTTTTGCTTTGGACAGAAAGACACCACAAAAGCAATTTGTTAGTAGCAAGCTGATTCTATAAATCTGTATGATTGCTTAGCCAGTTTTAATTAGGGTCCTGAAGGAAAGGAACATTCGTCTCACAGGAAAAAGTAGATATCGACATGCAAAGTCAATAACCAAATTAAAAACTAGGAAAATATTTTAGTTTGACGTTATTAAGTAATGTAGTTTACATTGTGGTTTGGTTTGGGGTTTTTTGTTTGGTTTTGTCTATGTTTCAAGTAACAAAAACCTGATTTACATGCTAACCTGTATTCCCACCTTAAGGGTCAAAATAATGCAATGTAAGTTAAATATTTCAACCTTATCAAAAGCAAGTCATTTTATACATTAAAAAAATAATTATTAAACCAATATATTCCAAAAATCAGATTTAATCAAGTTTTTGCCAGAGTAAAACCACTAAAGCATCTTTATCAGTGCTACTAAACTGCATAGTTTAAACACCAAGGGTCACACTGAAAAATTACTCTTACAAAAGGTTGTCTTCCCTTTTAAGATACAAATTGTCAAGAGTGATTTAGGGCTACATTTGCAGCTCATTCCCAGTCACAGTAAGATATGTTAGTATGTTAATAAAAATAGAAGTATCACTAACTCACCATGTTAGTATTTCCAAGAGAAAAAATATTTCTGTTACAGGGATGTTTCCAAGGTATTTCAACACACCATAAATAGTTGATGTATAAAAACTAAAAAATTCAAAATCAAATATAATTACTTTCACTAATTAGTCAATTTAATTATTCAGCTGACATGTTTTGGGGAAAATTGGACAAGATTCTTTTCTTTAGTCTCCTTTTATTTTTAAATAAAGACTGTTCATTCTGTTTCTTTCTCGCTTGCGTGAATAGAATTAGACATGACAGCTTTGTTTCTTGACTACTTAGATTAGTAGATTATTAAACATCTTTCACTTTTAGCCGGCAAGACACAAAGAATGTGGTGGCTAGATGCTATGAACAAATGAGTTTCAGCCAACTTTAGGCACACTTTGTAACAGCAATGTTTTTAACAGGGTAATTAACTGTTGGAACAATATTCCTAGGGATGCGGCAGACTTTGAACTGCGCGTGGTTCATTTTAAGCTAAACGGTTTTAAAGGACTGGAGATTTGCATTGGGGTAATGCTGTAATGAAATCTGATTCAACACAGATGTCAGAGTATATGAATGTAATGGTCCTTACTTGCCCAATAAAGCATGAAATTATACCACAAATTCTCTTTTCAACTCTAACACAGCAGACCTTACACAGTCAGCATCCTTTGCAAACAAGGATGCCAAGAGACAAGAAACCTCTTCACATTTCCTTCCTGTCCATGCTGCATCAAGACATCTCCAAAATCCTTGCCCAGGTAGGGGAAGGACCAATGCTGGTCCCATGCCTTTTAAATACTTCACCAGTGTTATCAGTTGAGCATTTAGCAGAGGTGACCCCAGAATGGGCAGACTCAGTACTGGCTGCGGCAGCCAGGGAACCTCCAAGTTGTCCTAAGCCACCCTGGGGCATCCGTCTCTGCCAGACTGACTCTGAGAGCACCGACGAACAAGAACGCTCCAGAAAAACTGGAGCTGGTTCTGATGCCTGAATATATAGAAAGTGCTCAGTCAGGCCTGATACTAAGTACCAATGCAAATGAAATATATTTCATTACTTAGATTTTGCTTAATCAAGCAATTCAGTAACCTCTTCTAGTATCTTTGTCCATTTGCATCCCATCTCATGTGAAACACATTTTTGGTTATTTACATCAGGAAGATTGAATTGGGAATTACATTTATGTACACAGTCTGCAAACTATCACAACTTTCAATCAGTTTACCACAACCAAGTTATTTGTTGAAACTTTAGGCTTATGTTTGCAAAGAAAATTAAAGTTGAGCCCTAAATCCCACTGAAATTCATTGAAAGTCATGTCCCTGACTTCCCTAAGCTCCTTGGGAAATCTCAACCTCAGTTATTAAATTACTCTGACAGAGAGATTGACGGGAAGGTCCTCAAAGAATGATACTAGAGTTGCCTGGAATAACCATGATTGCAAGTGTGACCAGTGGTCTCTGCTGCTGTCAGAGCTTATCCAAGTCTAATGAAAATTGATCTGGCATCTTTCCACTCTATAGGAGTTTTTTACAACATGTGACAGAAGAGAGATGTCTTCACATACTGCTGGACCCTTAACTACATTTTCAGATTGATACCGATAGCTTTGTTACCAAAACAAATGAAAGTACAGAGCTCACAGGTAAAGAAACAAGGTGAAAACATTAGTGACCAAAACCCCCGAACATCTTATACTCCCCTCCAATGAGCAGATATAAAGAATGCAACACATTTCTATATTGCATCTTATACTTAATTGCAATTGTAATCCATCCTACTGATAATTTTAACAATCTTGTCATGAGATTCACTTATGACAATATAAACCCGGTACAGCATTCACCAATAATAAACACACAGACTTGAAGATGCAGCAAAAGGCTTAGTTTTGTCTGGTGTGGAACAACTAAAGGTATAATGTGAAAGTTAAAATAATCAAACGTGAGAAGACTGGCAATAAAACTCTCTTAAATTTTAATCACTGTTTCATACTTACTTCTAATATACTCCATAAATACAAATATAATGTATAATAAAGTATTTGCCTTCAGAACAAAAATCTCCCTGGTTATTACATTCCCTTGAACGAAAAATATTATAAAAGTTATTTTTAAGTTAATATAACATGCTTAGAACCATATTTTATACCATTATAAAGAAAATTATATTTGATAAATTCCCATCCCTAATTTAAACTGTGTGTCTATAATAAATTTTTAAAACCATCCCAAGATTACGAGACTACTTCTGCCATCAGCACTGACACTACACTCAGACCACAAATGGCTGAGACAAAACAGGGCAAGCTAAAAAAGGGTCTCTGCAGACCTGAGAAATGGAGACCTCACACACAGGAGAAGTGCTTCAGCCATTTCATAAAGTATTTCATGGTAACACTCATACACAGAATACAGGAATCAAACGTCGCACAGTAAATTCAACTTTTGAGATACCTCTTCCCCCAATTTCCTCCCAATTCCCCAATGCAGCTCACCCGTTGCATCCCTTAGGTCACTGTACGTTATACTGGAGTGACACATCCTTGTCTAGAGGCTGATTCTAACCCCCACAGCTGCATGAACCCTTGTCAAACATGTCACGGCTGCTCCATTAGTGCTCCCAAAACAGCATGGTTCCTACTACTTTGCTCACTGCTTTCAGAAGTGCTTTGCAGAGATTTTCTGAGCCGGAGACGTACTTTCAGAACCAAGAATCTTGTTGGATCAAGCACAGTTAAATCGCCATCTGCTAACTCATATAATAAACCACTCAGACAAATGTTTCTTTCAAAACAGACGAATGATAGTAACACAGCATTATGCTTTTCAAACACTAAAACTGTGGGGAAAAACTTAGCAACTAAAAGATCAAAACATTGCAAAGGAACACTAACAGAGATACGACAGCAGAATCAGGCACTTGTTCCGAGCAGATATAGCTGAATAACCGAACTAAAATGTTACGTCCCAGATTCACACATGTGAAATGATGTGCACAATAACAGCACGCATCTCCTTTTTCATAGGGGAAACAATTCTGAGATAATGCCTCAGGCTCTTATCTTGGGGATATTTAACACACAGATGATGGATAGTGCCTTCTCTTGGTGTTCATATGAATTTAGGACTTTATTTCAGTTGTACCACTAAAGTGTCCAGGAAGAAAATCCTTTTGTTGAACAGAGTATTTTCAGTTTTCATATAATCACAGAAAATATGCGGTCTTTCAATTATAGAAGAACTGGTTCAGGAGATGGGCTAAAAAATAAAACTGTTTGCATAGCAAAAAAAAAAAAAGTGAAAAGCTTCTATCACACTATGTTCTCCTTTATGTTTCTTGATGTAACACAGGAAAAAAAATCCACAGAATTCAATGAAACATCTTCAGATTGTCACAGGATGAAAGAAAATTAGAAAATGGCTTTCTCTCCTTATTGCCTAGTTTCAAGAATATACTGAAGACTCTCAGGTGGAAAACAGGAGCACTCATCTGAGGACAATTCTCTCCAAACAAGTTATTCAATAAAATCCTGAGACACATATTTTATGTGCTGCCTTTATTTTTGATGCTTTATTCCACTTCAAAGAGGTGAAAAATAGAAGGATTTAATTTCTGTCTAGGAAACAAAAAATTTCAATTATTTTAAAATACTCTAGTTATTACTATTGATTGGTATGTTTAATTCCTTCCCAAAGTCACAGAATCATAGAATCATAGAATGGCATGGATTGGAAGGGACCCCAAGGATCACAGAGCTCCAACTCCCCTGCCACAAGCAGGGCCACCAACCTGCAGGCCTGGATCCATACAAGGCTGCCCAGGGCCCCATCCAACCTGGCCTTGAACACTTCCAGGGATGGGGCATCCACCACCTCTCTGGGCAGCCTGTCCCAGGACCTCACCACTCTCTCTGTGAAAAACTTCCCCCTAATATCTAATCTAAAGTCCTCTTCTTCCATGGAGCCACCACACAGCCGTCCCAGCAGTCCTCCTGCCAGTCACCCGCACAATGGCTCTCCCATGTCCCAGGCTGTAGCCATCATCACATAATTAATACAATTTCAGGTATCTCCTTTAGCAAAGATGTAAATGAGGGCCAAACAACCAAGTTTGAATCTTAAAGAATGGAAGCTGTTCCCCCTCCTGCAATTCAATTTTAAAACCCCAGAAAAACCCCAAAAGCACATATTTAAATATTCACTGCCCACCGTTACTTAAAGGGGTCCTAGAGGAAAGTAGGAGAGAGACTGTTTATCAGGGAGTGTAGTGATAGGACTTTATGGCTTTAAGTGGAAAGAGGGTAGATTTAGATTAGATGTTAAGGAAAAATTCTTTACAATGAGGGTGGTGAGGCACTGACACATATTGCCCAGAGTCTGTGGAACCCCGATCTCTGGAAGAGTTCAATAATAGTTTGGTGGGGGTCCAGACAACCTGATCTAGTGGAGGGTGTCCCTGACGATGGCAGGGGAATTGGAACTAGATGGGCTTTGAGGTTCCCTTTCAACCCAAACCAGTCTGTGGTTCTACGATTCTATGATTCTTAACTTTGTTTATGAGTGGGATGAGACAAGCCAAGCTTGAAGAAGAACTGCTCCTCACTACTGAGCAAATAGTTCAGGGGTTTGACTCCATACAACTTTATCAGCTAACATTTCTGTAGGACCATTTATTTCCACTTATTGCTACTTCTAAAACATATAATACCTCACTGTACTTTCTCTAATTTCCTCTTATTAAATTTTAATTGAAAATTCTTTGAGCTCCTATTGTAAGAATAATATATTCAGAATCAAAAGAAATACCTCATTAGGCTGCAACATCCATCTCCCTACGTATTATTCAGTGAAAGGACAGCACTTAATCTCACAGGTTATTCTACACTATTTCATTATTTTTTTAGATCAGATTCATCATTGCAGTGTCTGAAAGCAGATTATGGTATGGACACTTCAGCACAAATTCAATTTTTCTTGGTTCTCAGAAACAAAAATGAGATGTTTGAGGTAAGGCAGAACAAGGTGAGTCTGGCAGCATCCTGAGGAGATGTGCAAGATGCTGGGACAAAAACTACTGCACAGGAAAGACAAGGAGTACGCCTATTACAGGGATGATCAAGTCCCTATCATCTTTTTATTTTCATTTCTCATTTTATCATTTATTTTCAATATCCAGTGTTGCATAAAATCATGTTATATTTAGGTGCTATTCTACACAAGCACCACATTAATGAATCATACATTACTAAGTACAGTATTACCTTGCAAATTTTTGTTTACAAGTAAGAAGTAGATCAGTGGATAATGCAGTTATCTGTAGTGTGGGAGCTTCAAGCATTCCCAATAACAGAGGAAAAAAGCCTGCAGAGAAAATACTCCACTGAAAGATGTGCAATTAGGATGTCACCATTCAACGTATGCTATTAAAAAAAGATCCCCTTTTCCAAAATACTTAAAAATACATGAGGGAATCAGCTATACGCTCACTCCAAGAAACTACAACTAAAGGAGTGAAAGTTTCTGGCAGCTGTTAAAAATTCAGATGTTTGTTGCAGCTGCCTCCCTTGAGGTCTCCAAAGCGGTTCAGACTGTGCCTGTGGTTTCACCCAACATGCAAGTGCCTGCAGGCTGCTGATCCCGGTGGTCCTGTAGAAGACCTCCCTCCAGGTGGCACGCCATGGTGATGTGAAAACACACCCACTAGCTGACAAAAACTAAGGGACAGCCTTCGGGCTGTCCAATTCAAGTTAACAGATCCAATTCAAGTTAACAACAACTCCTTTTTTTCCCTGAATTATTTTGAGAGCATATTGATGCTATTAAGGGTATTCAGAAGCTTGTAATTCAGAATTCAACTCCTTATGTTCATTTTCCAGACCTGTAAGCTATTACTACGGCACTAACAACGTTCAGCTGGCGAGTCCCAGATGACTAAGGAAACGAAGTGCTATCCACTAAAAAAAAATCCATCAAAATAGGAAGATCCAAATGCTTTTGTTCAGCTTTTTTCTTGTGACATACACAGTCATTGAACATTGTGACTCCATAAGCAGGACTTTTATTTATTCCTTGGAGAAAGCATTGACTAATTGTCTGGATATGTAACTCTTGGATGATACTGTAATGTGCAAGAAGAATACTTTAATCGCACAATACCTGCAAAACCTGAATGCATGAAGTACCATGCAATCAGCTCAATACAGGAATGCATTAAATGCAGCGTGACGATGCAACAGCAAAGCTGTTTGTTACCGTAACTGCCAGTAGAAGAAGAGGTGACATAGGGTTACCTAAACACAGGCAATCTCTAAACAAAACCAAAAAGACACTGAATGGCTCTTTGCAGCTATCCAAATTGTCTGTGGTTACAAGTACACCTCAAACTGGATTATATTAGCGCTTCTGCACAAAGAGTAAATGATCCTTTTGTTACTGAGCACTGCTGAAACCCATCAGGGAAACCTTTACAAAATGTCAAAACAGGTAAGCCAGAAGACACAGACCTGGTTTTCTCAGAGGCAAATGGAAAAATTCACACTCTCCAGCCTACTGGAGTCTAACTAGGTCTTGAACTAGGTCTTGAACGACATACTGGATGAATACATGACGGACGAAGAAGAGTTACACAGAGAGCAGTCTTCAAACGAAATGGGGTATTACTTGTTTTTCCCACTCAAAAATGAATGGAAGTTGAAATTAATAATAAAAATTGGGAATTAAAGAGCAAAAATGCATCTCAAAATGTCAAGCTGTGCTACTATGTATACAGATAGCTAAATTTTTTTCTGTCAAAAGTACTTTTGTCATCAAACTCTGAGTAATAAAAATCTTCCCTGATTCCAAACTGTTTTCACAGCGGAAAAGAAACCCTAGTTTACTTTTCCCTAATTAGTTTCATGACATGCATTTTCATTATTACAGGTTATTTAAATAAATTTGGTACAAAAACCCCAAGAGGACTTGTTATCTGTTTAAAAATTAAAAAGCTTTACAGATCAGATCCCACTCCTGTTCAATATCAGGTATACATTATTATCTTCAGGGGGAATAAAAACGTGCCATAGTTAGTTGTGATTTATTAACTTTTCTGGAAAGCTCTTCTGAATCTAATGTTCATTAGATGCCAGACTTGAGAACCACAAGACCACAGCAGCAGCAACCTATCATGACTCTGGCCCCCATTAAGCACAAAAGCATCAGTATTAATTAAACGCCTCCAGACCTTCCTTTCTGCTCTGACTGTGTTTGCTGTAGAGCTAATTGCTTGTCTTCTCCTCCAGCACACGCTTATCATGCCTACCCTGCTGCATAGCAGCCAACTTCATGTTTTCTAAATGGGATGAACAGCCTGCAGATAGTAACACTGATTGCTTCAGATCTTTTCAGGGTACCTCCATAAGACAGTTGAAACGTTTTATGCAGACTAAGTGATCCTGTAATTTTTTCTTCATCTGAATTTTTCATATTAGGAAATGAGATGAATTATAGAACTTTAAATCTCTGCGGCCTTTTTAAAGCAAGTGCATCAATTAGAAGGATGAATAGAAAGGTCTTGATTGCAGCCAACGTTACGATTGTGAAACATTAACATTTGCAGCTGGAAAGAGGGGCTTAGTTAATATGAAGACTAAGAAGTACTAAAGAACCCAGGAGATACAAATGACAAATACATTTATCAAAAAAACCCAGCTCTGAACTGATGACACTGACTTGTGCTCTATTATTACTTGCTTCACAATCCCACGTAAGAGGATTACTGTCTATTTTGGCACTATGTACTACAAGAGCATGCAGCGCATCACCAAGGGGTTGTACGAAGAGGCTGCCTTATATCATCACACCCACACACATATTCTTCAAGACAAATCTCTCACATCAGAAAACCACCAGCTGTCAGTTCCCCGAGCTCCATACCATTTTGTTACTCGAGAAAAGGTGGGGGGGAGGGCACAAAAATAGCCAATAGTCTTTGGCTTTTAATTTAACAGGAATGCAATACAGCCTAAATTAAGGGCAGAATTCTAATATTTTTCAGTCCTCTGCACACAAAAATAACCACCCCACTCCTCACACTCCATATCCTGGCTCAGTAGAAAAGTGACAGACAGCAGCCCTAAGAGCATCCAGGGACTCTCTGACAGAGTCACACGGGTTATGCCATGGTTTCTTCTAATGCTATGCTACTAATTCTAATATCTCCAGACAGGCCACGCAAACAGGGATTAATGCAGCACTAGAAGACTCGCTTAGTCCAGCAGGTGTACTTTGAGGAAATTCTAATGCTCAGACCACAAAATAACTGATACGAGTATCTTAGCAAACTAGACAAGGGAAATTCACTACATCCCTAATACATATCACCATTTTTTTCCCTGTCAGGCACAATTCAAACAAAATGCTGCTGGCACGTAGTGTGGGATACCTCATATATTGTAGAATACCTACCTGCTAATATAAACCTCATGGCTATCAAATCCTTCTACAGCCACCTGTCTGGACCAGTTACATCATCCCAGGAAAGTGGTCAACATTGACCCAACAGTTTCAGTATGCCAACCTGGGCAAACAATGAGCTGTCATTTCTCACATACCCTGAAACTGTGACATATGACAGATCCCTTTTTCGGTCTCTGTAATCCTCAAGATATGCATAAATACACAGTGCCACTCAGAGAATTAAAACACTGGGGTTTCTTGAAAGCATTACACTGTGTCACACCCACGGTAAGCTCTTCTATTTGTAGGATTAAAATTTGGAGTGTGGGAATGCAGATGAGGATGAAGAGGAGAATAAGGATAAAGGGAAGTTAATTACAGATCTATGTGATCATAAACAGCTCGTTTTTACCTTATCCAAATACTTAAAATATTACTCCTTACCAAAAGAACTATAGCTGGTCTAATGACATCAGCATAGGAACTCTTAAAAATATTTTAGTTTGTATATTGCCCTATTTTTCCCCAGTTATTGACTCTCTTCTCATTACTGTAGTCTGAGAAGGCACGTATGTACCCAAGGCTTCCGACTACCAGAGTTAGCAGGTCTTTTCATCTTCTTAACTGTTAGCTGACCAAGCTAGTCAATCATCTTTGTGTCATTTCTTACAGAAGGCTGATCTTTTTTAATTATCACAAACACATAGGCACAGTAGCCTTACTCAGTCTTTTTATTTCGGCTTTCAAGGTGAAATGCCTCCCTTCTTGCTGTCTGCATCCTACTTGATTCTGAGTGTTCAAAGCTGTAGCTTGTAGTTTATGGGTTACAAGTGTCCAAAGGTGGAGCTCAGGACAAAAGCTCAGGACACTTACAATCCATACAAAAAATAAAGTGAGATCGCATCTGGAATATTGTGTCCAGTTCTGGGCCCCTCAGATCAAGAAGGACATAGAACTCCTTGCAAAAGTCCAGCGCAGGGCCACCAAGATGATTGAGGGAGTGGAAAGCCTTCCTTATGAGGAGAGGAGACTGAGGGATGACCTCATCAATGTCTATAAATACGTAAAGGGTGAGTGTCAGTAGGACAGAGCCAGGCTCTTCTCAGTGATGTCCAATGACAGGACAAGGGGCGATGGGTGCCAGCTGGAGCACAGGAGGTTCCATGTGAACACAAGGAGAAACTTTTTCACTCTGAGGGTGACAGAGCACTGGAACAGAGGAGAGGTTGCGGAGTCTCCCTTCTCTGGAAACATTCAAAACCCATCTCAACGTGTTCTTGTGTTACCTAATCTAAGTGATCCTGCAGGATCACAGGGAGGATTCTGTGAATAAATGTCCTAATCAAAACAAAAAATCAATTGCTCGCAAATACCAAGTAAGGCAAGGATCAAAAGCTAGTAAGGAAAGCTCTTTTCTTTATATTTCTGCATAGGCTCAGACACAGAGGTACTCTAAATGCAGAGATTACTCTTTCAGAAATCCTCATCTTTCTCCCAAAGCTTCTGGAGAAGCCATGGGAGTAAACATACAGATACCACTGCCTGCTTTGCTTCTGCATTCACACCAGCCAGCTATATCTTTGCCATTGTAATTACTGTTCCATTAAAATATCCAGTCACTGAGGTCAATGAATATACAGAGCTCCCACATATCAAGACAGTGCAATTACAACTTAGGAACTATAATTTTGGGTACAGCTCTTCCTTCAAGCATCTGTTCACTCCACAGCTCTGCCTTAGAAAAACTATTTACAGTATGGCATTACGTGACAGTAATGCAGTGCTGAGTTCAGACCTTTTTGCTCTCTTTATATAACAGGACTAATATTCCTCCAGTTACACAATGCAGGTGTGGTAACCAACTAAACCTTCCTTCTTTAGGACAACCCCAAAATCCCACTTCCTGCCCTCTGTCTTTAGCAGAAGAAATTTAATTTTCTGAAATCTCTACTTCGGGTAACTAAGTAACCCAGCAGATAAATGCATAAACCTGTGCACGTCAGCACTACTGTACTGCAGACTCAAAAGCTCATGTGTTCTCTATATTCCCCTACGACTATTACACTTCCTTAGGGATCCCCTCAGTATTTCCATCAAGAGACAATTTGATACACATCGCCCAGCATGCTTACAGGAATTACAGACTCTAATATTACCTGGTGGTCTCCTGAAACTTTTTACTTTTTGAAGTGGGAGGCTTATTACTGAAGCTCTTTGCCCTCCAAAAGGTTACATGCTAACAAAACTCATCTTCACTCACTGGGATAAAGTAACAAACAGAAACATAAATTCAGATTCACAAAGCGGCAAACTATTCTGTTATTGTTTTTTTTATCTCCAGCTACTGAAATGGCAGGGATCGACGGACAGCATAGAGACACATGCTGGCTGGCTTCCCTGGACTGCACAGACACTTAGAGAAGCATCTCCAACCGTTCCCAAAGACTCCATCTGGAACTGGCCCCAGCAGATGTTCCCTGGCCCAGAGCCCCTTCTGGCTTTGCCCTCTGCCACCCCAGACCACACCAGAGAGGAGGACTGCTGGTCCCACGCTGCCGGGACTAAGCATTCCCTTCTCCTTCACCTTTCCTGCTTTTTCTTCAGATGGAAAACTCGGTCTCACCAGCATCCGCAAGGTTTTCTGCTCATAAATTTCACATAGTTTTGACCTCTGAGCGTATGAGCTGGGACCTTTCATGGAAAAGGTGGTGTTTTCAGTCATCTTACACCTGGCACAGTCTACCGAGTCAGCAGCTCAGCTGCATACAGCAATTTCTCTGTAGGTACAGTTGAAGCTTAACACACAGATAATATCTCATGCTTCCTTTAGATATTTTTAGACACAAATGAGGCTTGCTTAAAACATTGTGTTTCACTAATTACAGGTTAGCAGCCAACACAGCGAGCTCACAACTATTCCACTATCTATTTCAGTTTAGCGGTCAGGTCGGGTATGAAGATTTTGATCTAACCAAGGACTGAAAAGAAGGAGAAGTGGGAACTAAGGTGTCACTGGGAGCACTGGAGATTAGGAGCCCACAGGCACCTTTGAGTGCCTACACAACACTGAAATAAAGCACCGTGACCAAATCTGTGACAAATACTGGGGTAAACTACAACTTGAGCGTGAAACAGCAAATACCATGCCCTGTTTCGCATCTATCAGAAGATACACTTGGCTGATACATGGATTATCTGAAATATCCTGACTCTAGAGGATAGCTTAATTAATCTGGAAAGGAAAGGATACAACCACAGGAGAATCCATCCAGGATCTACTTATTATCACTTAGAAGCAGCTGACTGAAGACAGACAGATAATTATGGAAAGTTGTTGCTAATTTAGAAAAGCTTACTACATTCAAACAACTGAAGAGCTGGTAGGTGGTTTCCGAGCAGCACTGGATTTTAAGAAAATCGATGCTGAAACACTCTTGAGGCTTTCATTCTGAGCCTGTAAGCACCAAAAATAAATGGTGCAGAGAGGGTAATGATCAGACTGAGGTCCTACTGCGCATGATGCAAAGCAAAGAAAGTGCTAATATACACAAGGAAAAAAATGAAACCAAAAATTGTTTCCATAAGCTAATAAAAAAAGCAGATTGCTGAAAAAAAACTGTACTGAAAATGGAAGAATCAAAGAGCAGGCACAGGAGCATGTGATTAGCAAATATGCAGTTTTGCAAGTACTTCACATGACATAGATTGTATATACTTTATTTGAGTAATTTTGTATCTGCTTGTTCAAATTACAAGTAAAAATGCAGGTTTTTTTCCCAACTGCATCTCCTCCAAACTCACCATAAAATTTAATTTATATCAGAGTGCGATGTTTTTAACTGGTATAATTTGTCTTTGCTGCCAAGTAAGCTGTTTACCTACATGACAATTAGTGCTTTCAGATCAGACCATCAGGTCTAATGGCAGCACAGAACAACACTTCAATTTCTGTGTTCGTACTTCTGATTTCCCAGGTAAGAATGAATTCACTGTGGCAGAAGAGAAGGATAGAGAAAGGAAAGAGGGAAGACCCACGTTTGTCAGCTCTCCCATTAGTGCCATGCAATGTCTGAATTTCTGGCCTTGTGACAGCATGACAGATGCCCAAATTCCCAACTGTTCAGCAGCAAAGCAGGAAACAGCCCATACTTCTCCATGCTGCCGGCCACTGACATATTCTTTCCCATCATGGGAAATGTCCTATTTTTTTAAGGGCACTTGGAAGGAGTTGGGGTATGGATCTGGCTGACTCAAGTGAATTTAGTCATCTGCTGCCATCAGTTTTGCTATCTCCAGCCCATGTGCCTGAATACTCCAACAGAGCCGTGCTGCTTGAATAAAAGCATGGACACCAGGATTCAGAAGGCCAGGAGTTCTTTGTTTCTTGTGCAGAGATCTCACTTATAGACATTCCCTGGGGAAAAAAATTACCTTTTCCCGCTACGCCCTTTGTCACCTTCTGATTACAGCCCTAACAACCCTAAGCATCTTCCCTAGCTACTGACAGGGGTTGCAGAAGCACCCTTGGACTTGGGAGCCAAAATTTTGACAACTCTGGCAACAATTCACAGGAAGGCAGGTGATCGGCTTGTCCTGCCCTCAGAGTCCATGTGGCACCATCCAATCTATCAGCAGTAAGAGACAAAACTAACACTGACTTTGATCCTACAGTCGACAGAGGCAACAACTGCCAGAGGGGACCAGCTGACACATGTGCCATTTCTGCATGGTAATTCTCAACTGTTTTTAGAAAAATGGGGAAGGCATGTAAAAACAACAAAAAGGGAAAACTAAGTTCATGCTTCCCAAGTGACAAGGGGTTTAAAAGTGTTATCAGGGTGAAAAAGACTTAAAATAGGATTAGAAAGAGCACATGAGACTAAAGAGTCTAATATGATTGAGTTACTTCTCTGCTTTTAAAATGCATGGGCAAAATCCGTTCACCTACTTTAAAAATCAGCATTTTAGATGCTGACCTTCAGGATGAAACAGCAGGTCAAGCCCCATTTATTTAATTGTCCATGTTCCCTGCACAGCCTAGACAGAAACCTACACATCTCTGAAGGATAGTAGAGAGAAATCCTGCCTCCTCTCTCTCAACTGCATCAGCACTTTCACAGCAATTCAGTCCTCTCAGGTGAGGCAGCCACTGAATGCAAGTTAAGGGAAATGCCTGAAACACAATGCATCTCTAAACCACTTGCAACAGGAGTAGTTATGGTGACCCTTTACAAAATAGTTAGGGTATCCAGCAGACAGCTAAAGTTTCCAGCCCCGGGGGTAATCGGACACTAGATCCCAAGCCTTCAGTTCCTGGGAGAATGTACAAACAAGCTGTTACTTAAAGGCCACTTTCACATCTAAGTTTCCAAGCTTCTCCAGGGACCACGGCATGTTCAGACACCTGTCTGCCCAAACCCGCCCTGCAGCAGAGCTCACCGGAGAAGAAACGAGCTGCTCTCCAAGAAAATACCATTCCCAAACTCCAGGAGGTGAAAAGGGCACTGTCAGACTCCAAAACAAAACGTTAAGCATTCTGACAAAATGCTAAGTGAGGAAAATAACTAGGCCTGGGACTCCAGTGTGTTTCACATCTCTGTATCCCGCCCAGTCTTCCTCCTTAATAGAAAGCGACAATCTTCTTGCTCCTAAGAAGGGCAAAACACATTTTGCCAGTTATTTCAAGCGATGCTTTGCCAATACAGCTGTGAACAGTGACATAGCTCACAGCAAGGGCACAGTGGGAGAGACACAGGAAAGCATCCCTAAGGGACACGACACTGGCGGGGTAAGTGAAGGTGTATTACTCACGACATTAAATCCTGCAGGTAGAAAACTTCAGGGAAAAGGCTGCCCCACCTTCCACTGAACTCATGGTATGCACATGGTGCTTACACAGACACAGAGCCCCACCATCTCTAAATGCCTAAGAAAACAATACATAGGATCATACTATAAAAAAAAAAAAAAAAGAAAAAATGAAAAAAAAATGAAGCAGGAGACTAAACTGGAGAAGAAAGGCAATTCCTCCACTATAGGAAAGAGCAATAGAAGTGCAGAGTATTGGGATTTTATTATTAGGAACCATGCCTGCTGCCTCATCAGCATTTTAACAGAAAAGGTGTTACAGAAATGCCAGGGAAGCACAATACTTCTGAGTGTTAAATCATGTGTGGGAAAGCAATATAATCCATATGCACAAACAAACCCAGTTCCACTCCACCTGCATCCCAAAATGCTCCCTACATCCAGCCGAGAGCACAGTGTGCTCTGCCAGCCCAGTGTGCAAACAAAGCAAGCACATGTCTGTACAAAGAAGAGAGGCTTCTGACGGGCCAAGTCCTGGTGTTAGCCTATGTCAGCCTATAAACCAAGACGTGCCTTCCACTCGGATAAACTAAAATCCTGTATTTGACAAATAAGCTCAGCACGCTGCTCTTTTACAAGGGAAATACAGCTGGCAATAGAAAATGCTGGTGAACATGCCCTTTTGCTTCATTTTTTGATTCATAAAATCCTGCCTCCTCGCAGACATGCTGTAAGAATAAGTGTGTTGTGCGTGTAGAGTTTGTCAACTGTAGTGATCAATGCTGAGAAAACCCCGTAGGAAACTCGCCTTTTATCAGGTAGCAGGACATGTATTCAATGCAAACCGCAACTGGTCATAGGCTGAATGGTGAGAATAAAATGTAATGCCAGTCAGCTGTTTCACTGCTTCCAGGCGGTCCTTCCTGTTCAGCTGGAAAGCTGATCCTGCCTCAGAGAGCCTTGGTGATGGCACCAGCCATCCAGAGACCCAATGCCCTCAGCAGGCTCCTGTCCTCCAGTGGCATCTGTAACCCCAGAAGTGGCCAGACCAAAACCAATCAAAGCAGCACAAAAATCCAGTGCTTCCCATGCCAAAATCCAGGTAACGGCATGTTACGGAGGCCCAGATTGTTCAGCAACTGCACTCTGCCCCAGAACCCAGCGGGGAGAGGGGGTTGGGTTTCTGATGGAGTACATGAAGCTGCTCCTCCTGCCCTCTCCTTCCAGATGGGACATCAATATAAGGGTAGATTAAACTACAAATACAATAAATACAATCAACATATATACGTGTTGATATGCTTTAGGTTAGTCTGTAAAAGACACAGAGCAGCTGTAAATCACTGGTAAGAAGGTGATTTCCAAGTGGAATACAGTCACAGTGAAATGGTTTACCTAATGCTAGAAACAGCAACCCACAGATGATCCTCATGAAAACAAAGCTAGAGTCCAAAATATTTTTGAAACCAGTCTAAATATTTGTTCTTTTTCCAGGCTAGGAAAGGTTTTTACTTCCCTGGCTCTCAAGCCATTATCTGCATCAGCTCCATTTACACAGGTTTATCCAATTTTTCAGCTCTTAGCTCATAAAACCTCTCTTTGCATTTCAGAATTACGGGTGGCTCCCAAAACCATGGAGAGTCTGCATGAATTTACACTGACTTAGACCCTTTCCCTATATCCTATCTTAACCAGCCTAGAGCACTCTGGAAACTGAAACAAAACACTGTTAGCACAATGACTAATTCATCCATAAGTCATTTTTGGGGGGTACTGGTGAAAGCCATTCCTGAATGCGCAAATATTTTCATTAATGTAACATTTCTGTGAAACCTAACATCGAATTTCTGTGCACAAATTTTCAAAGTAAATTCCTTTTTCTTGATCACAATACCACTTGCAGAAGCAGCAAGATATTGTCAAATCATTCAGGTTCTGCAATGCCACTAATAAAACCTCCCTTTCCAAGTGCCACAGTTTATCTTGTATCACAGTTGTTTTTAAAATTCATGATACAATCACAAGATAAATCAATGTTCAAGACAAACTATTGGATCCTTACCAATAAAAAAAAAACCCAAAACCCAAACCTAGCATTTAGAAAAAAACAAGGTGTTCAAGTGCTACAATTTGACAAGTAGCAGAAACACAATCAAGGACACAAGACTCGCAAAGTCTGATCTGACTACAAACTAAATGGCAATTAATTTAAGTAATTAATTAGAAGGACAACCTGCACACATCAGGCAGCAGGTGACAGACGTGCCTACAGTACATCCAAGAACAGAAGGGAGAGACTTTAGGAGCAGACAAAGACAACTTAGTGACTGCCCATTTTTTGCAGAAAGCGTGCAACTTCCATTTTGGATTATCTGTGATTAAGGGAGCCGGTTCTTGTGTTTCCTAGGCACCTGTTACAAACACCACTTGTTTCCAAGCCTGATGTCATACATTTTCTCAATGCTAGCATCAGGGCATCAAAGCACCGCCAGGTCTAAGGGACAGGAGGGCCGGGAGGTGGCACTGCCTTAACAAGGAAGAAACATCCTGCAGAAGGGTGAGCTCGCACATTGCTATGCAGGCTGCCCAAACACACGTCTCCGCTTGGCACCTCTGTCCTACGGAAAGACCACATACCACCTTGTAAACTGGCGCCCTGCCACCCCGACAGATGGACTTAAGTGTAGGCAGCCAAGAGACTATGTATAAGCATCGAATATGTTTTTTGAGAGCAGGACTTCCAGCCAGGAATGTTAAAACAGCTGTCCACATTGAGCTTGCATGCCTACACTTAAGAGGATATGCTATTGCGACTCGAGCCCTGAGCTGGATTAACTTGGAAAATAAATAAAATAGCTTCCACAGCCACATAAGGTGAGTTTTTGCAAAATCAGGATTAGTGATACTCAGGGGGGCTTTACTGACCTACGATTACTGGGCACACTCACAGGGTGAAGAGCTCCTCGGTTCTGCAGCTCAGAGGAACTTTTATCACGTGCACACTTGTAGAGAAATGTTTCTCATCTGAAGACATCTTTATATGTGTTACATTTCTTTGGGGAAAAAAAAAACCCTAACTAATGCAATACCAGCATGATTACAAACATGTTATGTCAGAGAATACTTCTTTTTTAATTAACTGTCCTTGCTCAGACACACAAAATCTGTGTGGCTCAGATCACTTTCAACAGGATGTCTTCTCTTTGCAGAACCCCTCCACTCCCATGGACCACTCCAAGACTTTTTGTTAATTCACATCTACACGCAGATTTACCTTTTACATTATGACATCGTTTCCATCGCTTGCCCCTGTAATAAAATCTTGCTGCCTTGCGAAACAGGCATTGCATAATGCAAGACGTGCAGTGGCTCGCCTGCAGAGCCATGCCCTGGCCACCTCTACCCCATCCCTGTGCCCAGCTGGGCTGTCCGCTGCCCGCAAATCCCTCTCCTCAAGGATATTAAACATTCCAAACCTCTGAGAAGATCCGAAAACCATGTTTGCTCACATCAACCTGCCAAACGATGCGCTTTTTTTTTTCTTCCCACTGAACTCAGATTGTACCTCCTGCCCCTCAAAAAGTCATTGGCCTGAGTCTGAAGCAAGCTAGATATTCAAACCTGAAGGAGTTAACAGTTTCCTCAGAATTTCCCACCGTTTAAAAAAGATAATACCAAGATTTCTAATGGCAAGCAACATTGCTTCTAGCTCTGAGTAGCTCAAGGACTGAAAGGAGGTGATGGTACATTTTACTCTGTTTAAACAAGCTTTGAGTTCACTTCTTCTCCCTGTGGACACAATCAGATCACAGGCATAAATTTTTCATTTACACTTCAGCTGGGTACCTCATCTTTACTTTCCTGTATCGCTGCGTATGAACTTCATCTCTTTTCCCAGTATAGATCAAAGCTGCCTTCTGTGCCTGGCGACAGGGTCACGCACAGCCTTCCAACAGCTGCTGGTGTCTTTTACCTTTGTTAACTTTCAAGGCTGATCTCTGCCGTAATTAAAAGTTACCTGAGTCACTTTATTACGATTTCCTGTGCTAGAAGCACTTCAGTGGTGGGCATCGTGTCTCCTGCACAGTGAAGATTTCCAACCACTCAGCTTGCTTCCCCTTTCGGCAAAGACTTCTTCCTCCTCTCACACCCTAAATCTCTTTTGCTCTTCACTCCTCACCTACAGCCTTCCCATTTCCTTTTTTTTCTTTTTTTCCCATGTTTTTGAGGACTGTATTAAATCACCTATTTGCAAAAGGTTTCGGTCCCTTCTCTGCCACTCCAAACTACAGCTGCTAACCTCAGCAACAAGAGGTGTGCTTCTTCGCACCGCCAATAAAGCCGATTCCAGGTTAATCAAAACTTCCATACCACTTAACCTTTCTTAGAAGGGAAGAAGAGAAGCAAAGGGCTTTGTCAAACATTTCATCAGGCAGATTAGCACTGCTGTAAAAGCAATAGAAGAGACATAGATAATACCTCTTCCTCTTCCCAAAAAGCAACAAGACGTTTCTCAAGACACTGCACATAAACTGTGCATGACTTTAGAACAGCGCAGGGAACAGTCAGATTGCTGAAGAACAGGTCAAAAGGAATAAAAATACTGATCCGGATCACTACTTTTGCTTATTTAAAGTAATTGCACACACACACACCCCCGAGTGTATTCTTTCCATGCATGTCTAGTTTGCACAGAATTATTATCTCCACAGTTATCATAAAGCCAAAGTAAATTGAACTGCAAATGGTAATGCTGAGCATCCAAAACCCCTTGGCAGCTCTCAGCCTCCTAAGTGCCTCTCCTTATCTGAAAAGAATTTGAAGGAGTATGTGAGGCTCACTTCTTACAGAATCATTGACGATACCAAATGCAAATCCAGAGAACAGCCAGTCTTCTTACCCATTACACAAACTATCAAAAACGTATGGTGTTCGTTATCATGGCCAAACTCAAAAAGAGTTTAGTACCCAGTTATCTGGAAAACAAATCCCTTCCTCCCATCCTAACAGGGACTATCAGGAGGACCTGTCCGTACCTGTTGGAAGCCAGGGGCCAGACAGGACTCCAGTTTTGTTGTGTGCCTTGAGCTCAAATAACTGAGCTTAACCCTGAAGGCTTTTACTTGCTTTTTTACCAACTTTTTTTAACCCATTCTGAGTTGCCTGATGATTTGCCGATGCCAGGCAAGATTCACTGCAGGTTACAGGTAAATGAATGCTGGAAAAGTAAAACAAAGCATGCCGAAAATCCCCCCCCCAAAGTTCTTACAAAACATTCACATCACAGATCTCAGACTCTGGGCTAAAGGCAGACTGGCCAAAACTTAGGGACATATAGTTTCTCCATTAGCAAAAAGAAACTTGAAGGAGCATGGCAAACTTTTAACATTACTTTCCAAAAAAGCCACCAGCTAATGCCGAGTGCTGGAAAGTGTTAGAGAAGCCAACCTCTGCTGTGCCATTCCTGGTGCGGGGGGGGGGGTGCAAGCACAGCCACTTCTACGCAACCTCCATTGGCTTCACCTGTTACCGCTGTTCACCACCCCACAAGAGGGAAAAACAACATTTCAAAATAGGAAAGCATGGCAAGTTCACTTTGAAAGTTCACTTCAGGATATCTTAGCACAGATGTGTTCAGAAGGAACGGGGCAGAAGTACCTGTAACGGGTCCCTCAAAGAGATCTGGGGTTCAGCCTTCAAAGCCCCGCGGTACTTAGATGCCTTACCTAGGTAAAGCGAGGCATTTTCTTTCTTGACATTGTCATCTAAGTACGTTGGTCCCAAGGTATAGATGGGTGTTGAGCCCATGCCAATGAGGATTTGGGCACAGATGAATAAAGCTACGTAGAGAGAGTGGTCGTTTCCACCGGATTCCTTGACACAGGCCGGCGAGTCCCACTGCTCTTTGGCGGTGCCATTGCCAGTCACGCACAAGCCCTCGTTACTGACAGAGGAGTTCAATTCCTGGATCTGGTACGGCGGAGAGATGAAATGAGGTAAGGAGAAGAGCGCAGCCCCCAGGGCGATGAAAAACCCCCCTACAGCCAGCCAGAGCGGCCTCCGTCCGCGCCCCCCGAAGTAGCTGATGAAGACCACCACCACCAGGCTCCCGATGTCGAAGCAGCTGACCAGCAGCCCCGACTCCGAGCTCTTGAGGCTGTATCTCCGCTCGATGGTGGTGATGACGCTGCTCAGGTAGCCGGAGACCATGAGGGACTGGATGAAGGTCAGGAAGCACATGCACACCAGGAAGAAGCGGGAGTCCGCCAGTACGGCGCGCAGGCACACTCTGCCCGGGGGCCCCGCCAGCAGCACCGCCGCCGGCGGCGGGGGCCCCGGGGAGAGCCCTCGGCCGCGCTCCACGCTCCGGGCGAAGCTACCGGTGTCGCCGCTGCCGCCGGCGGGGGGTCGGGCAGCGCCAGCGGCAGCGGCGGTGCCCCCGCCCCGTCCGTCCCGGGGAGCCGGTCCCGCGGCGGGGCTCGGCGGGGCGCCGCCGCCGCCGCTCCCCCCGGCCGCCAGGGGGGAGCCGAGCGCGGCCCCGCGGCCCCGCGGCGCCGCCCCGCCGAGCGCGGGCAGGCTGCGGCACCGCGGCGCCTCCGCCCGGCCCCCCGCCGCCGGCTGCTCCGCCCCGGGGCGCCGCTGCGCTGGGGTCCCCGCCGAGGCCATGCTGGGTCCGGCCGCGGCCTCAGAGAAGCCCGGCCGGCTCCATCGCCGCCGTGCGTCGAGCGCGCTGCGGGGCCCGGCGGGAGCGCAGTATAGCGGGGAGGGGAGGAGGGAGGGGAGGGGGGTGGCCCTAGCCGCGGCCGCCGGCCGCCCCGCCGCACGTGTCAGCCAAAGTCCTTTGTGGCTCCATCCTCCCTCAGTCTCGCTTGAGGGGCCGCCCGCCCGCCGGGGTGCCCCCGCTGCCGGCGGCTCCTGCTCCCCGCCGCCGCCACATGACCGCGGCGCCGCGCTCAGCAGCCGCTCGCCGGGGCCCCACGGCCGGCCCGGCCGCCGCGGGGAAGCACTGCTCGCCGCCGCTGCTGCCGCTCCTCCGCCCGCATCCTCCTCTCTCCGGGCCGCCGATGCCGGTGACAGAGCTCCGATGGGGGTGCTGCCGATCTGCGGGGCAGAGAGCAAGCACGGGAGGTCAGCGGCGCCGGCCCCAGCGACCCCCTCCCCACTGCCCCGTCCTCTGCCCGCTCGACCCCGGGGTCCGCGTTTTGCTCCGGGAGCGCCCGCCGCCCCCACGGGGGGCAGGGCCACGGGAGCGCCCCGGGGACCGCGTCCTTGGGGACAGCACAGGGATTTACATAAGAGCAGGGGCGGACATACGTGAGCCTAGGCTGAGCGCGACCCTTTCATTTGGCGCCGGATGCGGCAGCCAAAGGTCGCCGTGCCAAGACTTTTATTTTCCAGCCTAAAAATAAACACGCTGAAATAAATACTCCTCTACAACTCGGCGGCCCGGCGAGTGGCAGCGGGAGCAGGAGAGGGGAACAAAGCCGATGCCGGGCAGCGGCAGCGGGCGCGCCGGGAGCCGGCACCCCGGGGCCGACCTCACCGCCCCAGCTCTCCCAAGTGCCCCCTGTGCCCGCAGACACGCGGGACCGCTAAGCGACGAGTGATGCCCGGCCCTGCCTACCCCGGCAGCGAAACGCGCCGTTTCGCCTCCTTTGTCCGCTTTTGTCTCCCCGCCGCCGCCTGCTCGGTGCGGAGGGGCGGCGGGCGAGCGGGCGGGGGAAGCAGCGGCAACCCGGGCAACCGCGCCCCAGCGGCGGCTGCCCCCCCACCCCCGGAGGGCGTGCAGCGGGCAGGGCGGGGAGCCGGCGGGGCGCACCGGGCTCCCTCCTCCCGCCCGCCGCGGAGAAGAAAGACAGGGCTACTCACCGTGCCTGAGGCGCGGGCGGTTGGCCGGCGGCCGAGCCGGGGAGCCAGCCGAGCCCTGCGCCCCCACCCCGCCTGTCACCCAACGCCAGGTCCCCCTCGGCCGCCTCCGCCTTCCCGGGCGGCGTGGCGGAGCGCAGGCGCGCCCGCCGCCACCCGCCGCCGCCCGCGAACCGGGGCGCCGCCGGGTCGGGATGAGGCGGGCGATGCCGCCTGGCACTCGTGTCCCGTCCGAGCTCCCCTCGCCGCCGAGCACAGGAGGGGCTCCTGGGGCCCCGGCGCCCTGCACCGACAGGGTAGCGCGGCAGCCCGCGATAAACCAAGTTACCTCCCCTCGCGAGGGTCTTCGGAGCCCCGGCGGCGGGGCGGGCTTTGGGCTGCTCTGGAGGTGCCGAGTGCGGCAACTTGGCGGCCGTCGCTTGAGCGAGTCAGGGCTGAGAGGGCGCCCCGAGAAATGCCGGCGCCCTTGTCAGCCCCAGGCGGTATTTAGGATGCTCCCTGGCGTTGCATCGCGTGGTGTAAAAGGTAATGAAATATTCGGAAAACGAGACCTCGATTACAGCGAAAAGTGAGAAGAAAGAACAAAAGGATATTTATTTATTTATTTATTTATTCGCTCACTTACTTAGGGACAATAGAAAGCCAGGCCACCTGATGATCCACTTCGTCCAGGGTCTTGTTTCCAATGTAAACCATTTCCAAAAGCGGGAAACAAGCACAAAACTTGGGAAAAGTAGTTTGGAGTTTACTTCTCATTCATTTTCCTCCTAATCCCTTTCTCTCAGTTTTGTGCAGTGCTTTCGAGTGCACTGGCTTGTTTTCCCCTCAAGTCTCTTGTTTTCAAAGCCCTAGTGCCGAGGTGAGTCTAGGTAACCCTGCAAAATACATTTGTTGTGGTTTGACAGAGGGTGAACTGATGAGATAGTCCTCTTTCTGTCCTAAGTTTTACCACAAAATAATGCCAAGGAATACACCAAAGGACGACACATCTCTGAATAGCTAGTGCTTTCCTGGCAGGGTAGAGGACTTACCTTTGATTTGTTTCCCATCCTTTTTAAAAATAACCCAAGTGCTTAAGACTGACTCACAACATTTGTTTATTTATTTATTACCTTGGTCGATAAGGCAGTTTCATAGGATACAATTTTATGTTTTTATCGAGCTTGTGCTTGATACCTCTCAGTTCTTGCTTGGCACTCAAACAGCTCAAGCTCGTCACTCAAAGAGCTCAAGCTCAACATAACCAAAACAATATTTTTCCCTAGGTTTTCACCATATTTCTGCTATTGATAAGGCACCCCAAGTTGTACAGTTTGGTAGTTTTAGTACTCTCTTCAATTTTAGTACCCTTTTCAGTTTAGATATGTTTTCAAGGATTTTTGAAAAACTCATTGCAATGATTCTTTCTTAAATAAGGTCCTTAACATGGTTTCTTCTATTTCATCATCCCATGGTTTGTTCTTACTGCAGCTTCTCGCTCTTTGTTCCTCTTCCACGATCAGCCCCTCATGTCCACAGCTTCCTTCGCGCCAGCTCTGGCCCTCAGCAAAGCCCTCAATTAGCTGATTCAGCTCGCTGAGGTGGCAGGAAATACATCCAAGGGAAAGGAACGTTTTTTGCTGGTTTTATGGGCTGGATCATTTCACCAAGGATGGGAGCACAAAAGCTTGCAAAAACAAAACAAACAGAAGAAAAAAAAAAAAGGAAATGAGGAGATCCATGAGGAAAGAGAAAGAGAGGATAGTCCATTTTACCAAGGATGAGCTCTTAATTCAATTTGGTCAACTCAGGAAGCTGTCCCTGAGAACATACATATAAGATGCAGTAAACCATCAAATTTTAGTAACTATTGCTCTTGAATATGATGAACCGGTAATGCGGTTTGTAAGCTTTTATGGGTCATGTGTTTATACATCAGGTCTGGGATCTTGTTCTGTGACCAGGATTGCTGGCCATGATCTTAAGAAATCAACAATACTTTTCATGAGATCACTGAATAACAGTAGATATCACAAAAGCAGTCTCCAATCCCATGGAATATATAAGGCTTCTGCATTCCCAGCCTTCGCAGCAGTTGCAAACAGCACAGCCTGCAAACAGGTATGATTTCAGTTCTTTCCACAGTGGCAAATCTATCAAGAGATAAAATTGTCCTTCAGGCTAGGTGAAGATGTTTGCTGTAGGAAGTTGTTCCAGCTGACTGCGGCTGCCAAAATGCCTGACTTCCCTGCTTACTTTTGGCTCTGAATTAGAGTTAGCTGAGCAAGGAGAGCATTTGTAGTCTGCAGCAGGTATGAGCATCCAGTGCCAAGGGAGGCATGGCAAGTCACTATTACTCTCTTCACTTGACAGGTTGATTACAGAAGGTGCAACAGTGGTACCCACATTCATGATAAAATGTTTAAGACTTACTATGCTTTGAAAGTTTCACCGCAGTGAATTTAAAACAGACAGCATCCATCAAGCACAAAGTTGGGGTTGCAGAATGGTCTGTTTATGGCTACAGCTGCAAAAGAACACAGTTCCCATTTTGCTAGATCAAGGATGTGGGCTGTAATCCTCCTTTTGTTTTATCTGTGTTAGTGAAAGGCAGTAAGGCAGGACAAGAGGGAGACGGGTCCTTTATCTTAACAACGTTCACCTAAATTCCCAGCTGACAACCTCCTTCCATCACAGGCTGCCCCTGAGTGGTGGTGGGTGCTTGCACAGTGCTCTCGACTGCTGTTCCTTGAGGCAGAGAGATGGAAACCTCTCTGGAGAGGGAGGAGGGGGAGAGCAATGCCTTAGTTCAGGATGGATTAGTTTCACAAGCTCTTACCAATTTCAGAAGAGAAGGTAAAGGAGCTACAAAGGTGCCATCTTTTTCAGGTCACACTTTGGTTGTGATGGATTGGGGGTTTTACATGTACTTGCTAGTCCAAGGAGCTGCTGATGCCCAACAAGGTGCCTCAGCCTGGTCTTTTCCAGGCCACAGAGAGAGGGAAGAATTCATCCGCAGGGTGGCATGAGTTGATGACTTTGCTTTTTCTTCAGTATTTTGCATTTCCAGCCAGGTTTTCCACTCAACGCTATGCCACAAACACAATAAATCAGCACACTTGTCTTCCTTCCCCTTTTCTGTAACACTGCTGCCATTTTTGGGCAAGATCTGCTCTTCATTCCCAGCCTAATATTCATAAAGCAATAAGCAAAACAGGATGTGCATTAGGAGGCTAATGGGCTTTAGGTCCTTCTGGAGCGTGAGCGCTGGGATGCTTAAAGCGAAAGGACAAGTAACTTCACTCCTCAGGGACCCGCACCAAGCTAGTGTCCTAATGAACTCCCAAGGGCAACTCACTGCTGGAAGAGAGCAGCTCATTATTTTTATTTGGGATGTCAGAGAGAGTGTTCGTAACAGCAGATCCTAACCTAAAGAGCTCATTTAGCACAAGAAATGAGCTTAACCACACTCAGATAGTGCTCAGATAAATTCACCTTAATGTTTGTCAGTCTCCAGAGAAGAGCTAGCTACAGTTTCATGAATGAAATAAGGACACCATGAAAGGGAGGCAGGTGCCAGGCAATAGGGGGAAGGAAGAAAAGAGAAATATAGTCTCAGAAATAACAGTTAAGCTTAGGGGTGACAGCTATCAGCGTTAAAACTGTACATATCGGAGAAAAAAAGGGCTACGTCTTCTCACCAAGGTCATTCTTCTACATTATGGTCTGCCCTGTGCCATGCTCTCCCATGTGTGGTGCTGCCCCACAATCCACAGTAGGGCCAGGGCAGTGGGAGCAATGGGTTCAGTTTGCCATTCAGTGATCATTTGGCATAGAGAGGTGGTGAGCTGGGCTTGCATCAGTGTGAGGGACCTAGTCAGAAGTAGCAGGTGATAAGGCAACCTGCAAAGGGTAGCACAAGGAAAGCTCTGACACGCCTTGCCCATTGCAGGGCCAAATCTGGCACCATGCCTATAAACATGGGCTCCATTTTGAGTGCCTAGCAGCACCTAGCCATGCCACCTATAGTACTCATAGTGATGGCTCTGTAGGGCTTACTGTTTTATTTTAGAAGATGCCAGGTCTCGGGAGGTAAGCTATAGCCAATCTGCTTGCTATAATTTTAACAGTTGTGTTCAAAATTAGACTTTCTGTCTCAAGCAAAAGCCTGATGTTTATGTGTGATTGTCTGGAAAAGCTGCTCAAGCATCTTAAAAGTGGGACTGACTTAATTATTTACCTATCTCCTATGCAAGCACACACAGAAAAACTCATATTTTGAAAAAGGCACTTAAATGGAAAACGGTTGTTTTTATACATAAGGAGTATAAGGAACAAAATACAATTTCAAAAACCCTAAAAGAGTAAGCATAGAAGAAACGAGGAGAAACTAAAGCATGGTGGTGTTTCTACATACCCTTAACCTCTGGAGATCATATTGATAAATGTCAAATGACAAATTAGGGAGGCAGAGGCTCTAATTCCCAATCCTGCAGCATGTCAGACTATGCTAGGAATTTTTCTAGTGGGACAGAGGGAAAGACACAATGCAGAAAGCACAGGAGTCAGCACAGGACCTCCATGTGGGGAGACTCTCAGGTCTGAGGAGAGCCATGAGGGCTTCCCCATCCCTGCTTTCCTGCTCTGAGGAGAGGAGCAGACCCTTTCCTCAGTTCTGAAGCAGGGCTGGAGCCCTTCATTTGGGCACCACAGGATCCCCGAGGCTCCAGGCAGCTTGAGCCATAGCTCATCCTGCAGCACAGTGCTGTAAATGCTGCAAGTTAGCCCTGAGCAAGGAATATGTAAAGGCAGATACTCCACCAGATAATCATGAAAGAGATTTTTTTTTTCCCAAGTTGTTTACACACAAGATATATCAGATTACTAAACACCAGGCTGCTTTGTTAGGAATATGTATAGGACTGTGGCAGCCTAGCAGCAATAAGATATGGTATATGCCTTGAATGCAAAGGCACAGTTAGTGCCTCTAATTGTTTCCTAAGATATACTTCTGGTTTTAAGCAGGGTTTTTTCCTACTGTCACAGCAATATTGGGCATTAAGGACACATGAGATACTCATGCACTCTACATGGGAGAGGATGAAGGGAGTCGTGCTGTGCTTTTCTATACCATTTCGTTTTCATGCTCATGTTCACATTTTTTCCCCAAAAGTCCCAGTTCCTCTACTACATCCTGCTTTTTAAACGATAGAAGCATTCATCTGAAACTGTGGAAGCATTGTTTGAACCCAGGATCAAAGCCATGAACAAAGACTAAACCAGATATCCCTCTCGCTCCCATTCGCAGAGATCTGATTTCTCAGCATCTGCCGCTGTATTTCAATGTCACCCTTCAGCAGCCTTTTGGCAAGAATTCTGTGATTTTGTATAAGCTGATGCATTCATATTTGGTTAATATTTGCATTATGATCTTAACCTGGCCTGGCCAGAACCAGGACACCATCCTTAAACATTATTCTCCTCTTTACACTTATGTGCCTTCAACTGTGATAGTTTTAAACCTTAAGTGGCAAATTCAAACTACTTTGAAATAACAGCTTGAATCTGTTTGAATTCTTTGCCTGTATCCAAATTCAAAATTCTGTATTAAAATCGAACACCTGATCATTAGTTTCTCTCAGGGGAAACACACTGGCAAAATCACAAAATATCAGCACCACAATAGAAGAAACATGGAAGAATGCCACTGGGTAAAAATATCCTCTCTGAAAGTCAGTACACAGGAATATAAAAACATTGGGAACTCCTGGGTCATCATCACCCAATCCCAGTTACCACAACAGGATAGGTTTTTAGTGTACTGCGGACCACAGTGTTGCCTGACCACAAACATCACAAACTGAAGGACGTAGGGGTTTTAGTACAAAACACCAAAAACCCCACCATATCTATAATGCACCATTAAACAGAGAGGAAGAAAAAAAAATCAATTTCATTGCCAGCTTTTAAGTAAATGCACTGTGTGTCTAGAAGTAGACACATCAAATCCAGCTCTCTCTGGACGGCACCCATGCCTGAGTTGGTGCTCCCGGGTGTCACCCCAGCCAGCCACCTCAAATGGGAGTTGGCAGAGTGACACTTGGAATCAGCACTTGTGCCTTCACACAAAGGGGAAAAGCGTTTCTCCAGGGAAAGTGCACGTCATTTGCAAACAATACCTTGAAATATAATCATGAGCAAGTTTAATTAGCGAGTACCAATAACGTAATCGAACATCCATTAATATATATAAAGGTAGCACAAAATAAAAGTAACACAAGCAGTGATGAGAATAGACTCTCATGAAGCACTTTGCCACCTAAAATGAGATTTAATGTAATCGGTTCAGTAAATCTGAATATTAAAAACATTCTCCAGTTGCCAGTAGCGAAGCTAGCTTCCTTATTTCAGAAGAGCTGAAAAGGGAGAAAACTGATGAAATGAGGAGAATTATACTCCAAGATAAGTCCATAAGACTTCTACTCTCTTCTTTTGGAGTGGTAAAGCCCTGGAGCTACTGTACATCTCCAGCACTTAAACCAAATTCTTTACCTCGACTATGAAAACCAGTGAGGAATGCAGTGAGCAGCTTACAATCATCTGCTCTGAAGCAACAGAGCATAAAAAGCAGAGATGGAAAGAAGTAGCCAGGAAAGCAACTGGTAAATATGCACCAATGTTCAAAACAAACTTAGGCCAGGCATGAGAGTGGGATTTTGTTGTTTTTTAGGAAGAGGGTTTTCCCAGAAAGGCATATTTTATAGCCTTAGGGTCCCTGTACGAACAAAACACACAGATTTCCTAGAGGAATGCATGCAGAATTATCCTGAAGTTATGTATTTATTATTATAAGGCTGAAAGAAGAACCAAAGGAAATGCTCTAAGAGGAACCATATGCTGAAACGTTATTCACCTTTTATGCTTGAAAACATGTTTTTAATGTGGGCACTCTGAAGGTTTAATGCAGCAAGCAGCAGGCTCTGCAGCTGCTGACCCAAGAAAGCTTTCAGGCGTGGCAGCCGTGGAGACTTACATGTGAAATCCAATGGTAAATTTAAACAATTGTGGCCTCCCACTCTGTGCTAAAGACCACTCTGCCATTGCCTGGAGCTCTAATCTTCATGGCCCACATTCTCATCTGAGTCACAGGACAAAGTGATTACCCTGGGTTCTGGAAGATGCTGTTGGATTTGCTCTACCCATAGGACTGAGGTCAGCCATCTGGCTGGCACTGAGGGCAAACACTGGGTTTAATCCAGTGTTCATCAGTTGGGCAGGGACTGGGGAAACTTGTTGCACTGGAGCTGAAGTGAGAGGCAGCAGTGCAGAGACTCAGTCACCACTGACATCACGGGTCCTGCACATAGCGGGGTTGGTCTTTCTACTGTGTTCCCTTGTTTTGCCAGAGACTGCTGGAGATACATCGGGCTGAGAGGACACCTTCTCAAAGGGGAAAAAGCAAGCTAGCCCCATTTTTTCCTCCAGTGAATTTACTGCCCTCAGTCTTCTACTGCAGGCTCTACTGCTGCCTCCAGATGTGATCCAGCTATCTCAGCGCTGTCAAGAAAAGGAAGGCAACTGTTGAAGTGCTTCTTTAAAGGATGGTATTCTGTATCAGCTAAATCACCAGCCTGTGCAACAGTGTCACAGATACTCGTAAGATACTCACTGTCATGACATTTTGGGGAAGGACTGTTCTCCTTTTAGCTTTTAGTTAGCAGATTAAATCACAGCAAGAGATGGGAGATTTTTGCTAGAAACACTGGCTAGAAAAGAGTGAGGCATTGCCAGAAGTGGAATTAATTGCAAGAGGGGCTGAGGGACTGCAGTTCCCTCTTCTCCAAATGCTGTGGAGGGAGCAGGCTCTATCTGTTCCCTTCCTCCTCTCACCCCAGCTGGTAGCACAGTTCTGGTCTTTATATCAGGTAAATGCTAAGCCAGTGACCGATAATACAACTTGCAAAAAAGATAGAGGCCGAGCATTGTGTGAAGGCTGTTGCCCAAAGTGTGCCTCAGAGCACGAGTCCGCTCAGCCAAAGCCAGGCACTATAACTCTCCTCTCCCCTAGATGATAATATTCTATTTTCTGCTTTAAAAAATGCTTTGTATTACTTGCTAAGTTATTGTTAGATGTCTGTAGGGACCATTAAGACCTGGGTGTTGTGCAGTGTTCAAGGACACACTGCAGAGTCTAGCCTCAAGGCTCTCATGGTAGGCTTGAGGTCATACAGGACATCACTGGGACTGCTGCTTTTATTGTTGGCAGGAGCAAACACTGAGTTTCTTATTGTCTTTATTACTCCTCAGAAGCCCTTCTAGTCCACAGGGACAGAGTTTGTCTTTGTACAGGAAATGCTGCAGTATGTTCACTCTCAATATGCAACATTACCTGTGGTGGATGGAATTAAATGCTTTTACATAAAATATGGCTATGTAAAAATAATCAGTTTTAAAAGGAAAGCCTGACTAGAATAATGTTCATAAAGCAGATTCTCACTCAGATATCTTTAGTCTGTCATTGTTGTCCCTGCAGCTATTATTTTGCCTTTCGTGTCATGACACTGCTGGATCTGAAATGTCAGAAAACGAGCTTCCTATCCATCACCTAAAGGAAGAGCTGCTCCCAGCATAAGGACAAAGACAAAGTAAAGCTTCAAGGGCAGTTTTAGCAGGCTTCTTTACGTATTAAATCCCCTGTTTAGAAGTACAAATATTATTCAACAGAGTGAACGATAAAACCATTAAAAAATATTAATACCTACCTACACACATGCGGGCACACATGCACACACACACGCTAGTAATAAATAAAGGGAAAGAATTGAACTGAAGACTGAAAGGGTTTGAATTCAGTGGTGTGGTATAAAACCACTGGAGAAGGCAAACCGAGCTGCAGTAGGCATTTCAAGTCTCTCCTTATATGGTGCCCAGCGCTGCCTCTTCTGCTGCTCATCATTTAAGCAGTGTTGGCCTGTGTTCTGTGAATTAGTACATGGGGCAGTGGTGAATTCAACAAAGCTTGAGGGGTGGTGGGGTGTTAAATGTTAGCTACACCCAAGAGATGAAATGCTGTCCAAAGTCAAAGGGTACAATCTTGGTCCCACGAAAACCAGTGGTAAAATCTCCATCGCCAGGCACTTACACTCCAGGTTATTGTCTCCTTCAACCCATTCTTTGTTTTCTGAGAAACAAAAAACCTACATGCCTCTGAAACATCTTTAAAAATTTCCTTCACTCTGTCTGTAGGATCCTGGATACCTGGGGAAAAAAAATACATCCTAGTCTTCTCAAAGGAGAACAGGCTAGGAAACTGGAACTGCCAGTCCCATCCTCCCAAACATGACCTCCAGTGCCATGCCTCTGAAGTTAGTGCCAGCAAAGAACTTATATCCAAACCACTGTACCCCACCCAAACACAATGTTGCCTCGCTATTCCCCACTGGCAAGGGCCAGGGCATAGGGTGCCAATGCCAGGGCACATGTGCTAGCCACCACATGAGGTGCCTGGCCTTGCCAGCGGGTCCTACAAGAGGGGCAAGAAGTGGCGGACAGTCCCTCTCAGAAGATTTAAGGATGAAGTCCTTAAATTTAGCAGTATTTTGAACTGTTTGGTATTATTCAGAAACGTAACCGAAAAATTGTCTCTCTCTGCACACAGACAGCAAAAAGCCATTCACACCAAGCTACGTGAGGGGAGAGGTTTTACATCTTGGGTTTTCAGACAGAATTCAAACTACAGTCTTCAGGTGCAAGTGAATTTGTTTGAGCTCCACTGCCATCATTTACTGTATATTCCTGCATATCTCCCACTTTCCTACTTTACACCCATGAGAAGGAAGGATGAGAGACATGGGTCCCCAGCTTTCAAATATTCCTTCTTGGAAGACCAAAACCAATTTTAGAACAGAGGACTTGATAATATGCCCATCATTCACAATCTAAATGACAATGTGCAGCATCGGCTGCTAAATGTCAAGGTCATTTGTGGTATTTCTATTTTGAGAAAAATGGGTCCTGCTGTTTCCATGGTTTCACCTGAAATATGTTCTGAGTCTTATTGTTAAAGAACCTTGAAACCCCACCATTCTAATGAAAAAACAGGCATCCTCTTCTGTAGGTAGTTAATTTGAATTTAAACACAAAGCAGTCTGTATTTACCCTGGATGGGTTTATGGACCTCTACATTGTATTTATGAGCAAAACCAGATGTTTGGATTATCTAATTTATCCTTCTTTTGGGCATATTGCACAATTACAGCTTTAATTATTTCTACAGCATAGATTGTTTCTGCAGTAGAAAAATCAGCTTTATTGTTTACCTACACATAAGGAAATATCAGCTTTATTAAAATCAACTACTGAGAAAATGTAGTCATAATGAAAATGCAAAAGAAACACATTATTTTTTAGAGACAAATTCTTAAAGGTTGGCATTGTACTCTATATGTTCATGTTTGGCTGTGGAAATACCTACAATTATTAGAACTGCTAAAATTTCCAGGACAAAATAGTAATTTTCCCATGATTGTTGTTACTACTTAATAACTATTAATCAGAAACAGAATGCTGGAAGGAGATTGAAGAATGACTCACATGAATAAGGCAAGGAATAGTTTAATGAATTTTAAAACCTCAAAATGCAAAATTAAAACTGAGGGTACTGAAAGACAGATTTCCATATTAAGGCCTTCAGCACTGTTTGTGTTGAGTTGCCAGTTTCTGTATACTCATCTTGGCGATATTACTGGCATCAACACTGCATTTTGTCAACAAAATGAGGTTACAGAGATGTAGCTGCACTGATTTATATAGGATTGGCGCAGACACTACATATCAAGGAAGTTCATTGTCTCATTAACTGGACACCTTTACAGTCCAGTTTTAAGCAGCATATAGAATATAACCAAGCATTGAGACAGGTCATTACTTGAATTTGTGTCACAATTTGCATGTCTGGGTTCTGGTGGAGAAGCAGGGGCTGCAGAGATGGCTCCTGCAAGAAGCAGCCAGAAGCTCTCTGCAGGCCCCACAGAGGTAACATCAGCTGATTCAAGGCCAGAGTCATTGCTAATCAAGGCCGAGCCCATCAGCGATGGTCACAGTGCCTCTGGGAATCACATTTAGGAGAAAAAAACCCACAAGCAGCTGCCTTTTGCCACTAGAGAAGGGAGTGAGATGATGTAAGGAGCTGTGCAGACACCAAGGCCAGTGAAGGGAGTAGGGGAGGCACCCCCACTGCTGGAGAGAAAGATGCCCCTGCAGCCTATGGAGAAATCCATGGTGGAGCAGGTTTTCCCCTAGAGCCCATGGAAAAGGCTGAGACCCCACCTGCAGCCTGTGGAGAGGCCCCATGCTGGAGCAGGTGGAGACATACAGGAGATGCTGTGACTCGCATTGGAGTAAACCTCTGCCAGCACTTGCAGCCCATGGAGAGAGACAGAGACACAGAAGTGAGCAAGGGAGAGATTTGCACCAGAGCAGGTTTGCTAGGGGGAGGCTTGTGACCCTGTGGAGGACTGGGACTGAGAGACTGAGAGATATTGTGATTTATGATTGCCTGCTATAGCAGTGACCCACACTGGGGCAGCTGGTGAAGAGCTGAAGTCCTGTGGGAAAGGACTTGCGCTGGAGAAGTTCATGAAGGACTGTCTTCCATGGGTGGGACAGCAGGGGAAGGGTGTGTGGAATGAATGCCCCCCTGGCCAAAAAGGAAACCAACTTGCAAGGAACAGACCGAAACCCCCATTTTCCCCAGTCCCTGCCCCTCCTCATGCCAGGGCTAAATCACCACAATTTGTCCATCTTTCTTTCTGAACATTTCTATTAGTAGACTATCATCAGTCTGTGCTGTCATCATTCATGTGACATCAGTATGTGGCACTTTTCTCATTTACTAGTTACTCTTTGCAGCTGTAGAAGGCATGGAAAATGTAACAACATAGAGCAAACTTGCCATCTTATCTCAGATAAATTACAATTTCATGTTGTGGAAAATCTCTTCATTTCCCCTCTATGAGGCCAAGAGGTTTTAAAAGCAGTGAATGAGATCCAGCTCATCTAACTGTAGTTGTCTAATATGTGACAGTCCATGCTGTGTTCATGGACTAGGCTCTATATTCAACAAATAGAGGGAAGTTGGCAGTTGTCCTCTATCTGTCTTTTACTCTTCATTTCATACACATACAGTGAATAGTTGCACTGATGTGAAAATGCATAGCAAGTCTGTGCAATGAAGTAGCTCTCAACAGTTTTGGTTAGTGTCAGTGGGATTTTACACAAAACTAAAATGCTGAGGGCTTAAGGCTTTTGTTAGCTGGTTTTTATTACCTAGACATGTTACATCTGTCACTATAACCTCCAGTGTTAGTACTTCATTGATACATTCCTCATATATGGTATTTAAATCATAGAATTATTTGGGTTGGAAGGAACCTCAAAGCCCACCTAGTTCCAAACTCCTGCCATAGGCAGGGACACCCCCACTAGCCCAGGCTGCTCCAATCTGGCCTTGAACAGTGCCAGGGACGGGGCAGCCACAGCTTCTCTGGGCAGCCTATGTCAGGACCTCACTGCCCTCACAGGGAAGGATTTCTTCCTGATATCTATTCTAAACCCACCATCCTTCAGCTTAAGGCCATTACCCCTATGGTTTTTAGTTATCAGGAAAAAAAAATTATACACCTTCTATATTTTCCTAGTCTTAAAGGATTAGAACTGGCCAAAGGCACATCCGAATAAAAGCATCGAAAGTTACAACAGTAAGACTGTGGGAATAGTATGAATGTTTCACAGACTGACCTACCATAGACCTGCTTACATTGGGGCAAGGTGCTTAAAAATATTTTCCCCTTTTTTTTTTCTTTCTCCCATTCACCTGCAAAAAGCTCTTTCAGGTCTTTCATAAAGCTCAGGATACACATGGCACATGAGTATTGAAACCTCGGTTGTGTTGTTATTTTTGCACAAGGGTATACAGTGGGTTCATTTGATCAGATTTGCTGGCCCCAGGAGAAAGAGATCTTCTAGTCACTTATCCTGTCTTGCCTACAAAATAGAAACTGTGCAGTCAAGAATTTCAGTCAAGAGTTTATAAGGAAAGTGCTTTTATCATTCAAGAATATAAATATTTTGCAATAGATTTTGTATGGATAGCTTGAGAATACTTCAAAAAAAAATCATATTTTTCATCCTGTAGGACATTTTACTGCCTTAATGTAGGTGTCTATATATAACCTAAGCGTAGAAGTTCCTGCTCTAGTCACCAAAAATACTTGACTCACTTGCCAAGTACAGATGTCAAATGCCATTGGAGATGTCTCAGGACACCTGAGGGCACTGCACAAAGGTGGTAGATACAGCATAAGCTGTGGAGGAGACCTACACCCTTCCAAACTTCAGCAAGAGGTCAGGCAGAACACCCAAAGGACATTAGATTCCTCCATGAGGCAAATTCAAGAGAGTGCCTCATGTAGACTGCTGTTTAGGGGTGCCTTGAAGAGCTCACAGCCGCAAGCATTGTCTGACAGCTGCATCAATTAGGTTTTCAATGGGCATAAGGATGTTTAGATGCCTAGTTCCCATGTCATTACCTACATCTTGGCACCCACATTTAAGTGTCTGTGATCTGGTGCTGAATCTCACTCTGAGTGTACAGATAAGAACGCATGGTGGGAATTATAAAGACTGATGTAAAACTTGTTGTGCAGCAGGTGAAACTGATGTTTCAGAGAACAGCAATTTCCAGGATTAGACACCGCCTGGAATAGGTTGATGGGTAAGGTCCCACTCCAGCAAAGCATTCACCATTAAGCATGCAACAAGTTTTGTCTTTATTCAATGAACCTTTGTACCCTATTATGGGAATTTAGGATGTCCTTAATGGGTCTGCGAATTCAGGACTTGAGCTCGATCTACATCATAGACATTAAATCTCGTGCTTGTGTCCAAGGCTTTGTAACTCCTGCCCACTGTGCACAACCTCAGTCGAAATATGAAAAAAAAAAACCCAAAAAAACTCAGCTAAGTGGATTTCTGAGCACAATCATAAGACAAATACAAAATCAGGTCATCATCATGCTCAAGAGCTCACAGGAGCTGCTATTTTGCTGACATAGGTGAGCTGGTGAAATTACCTTGGCCTGAGCAATGCAGGGGTTTTGTCTTCAGGTACATGGCCTTAGGTCAGCAGTGCACATGAAATTCGGGAACATGTCTTTGAATAAGGAGTATTTGAAATTTAATTTAATTTTAAGAAGCTTGCAGACCATACCTCCCAGGAAGATCATGCCTCCCCATACCATGTCCTCCCAGGAGATTTTAGTGGGTTTTATAACCTACAAAATAGGCTTTTACAAACAAATTTAAGAAGCATTTGACTGTTGAACACATCTGGAGCCAGTGTGGACTTTGTAATAAGAATGTTCATTAACTTTCAGTTCACCCAGAATTTCACTACTGTGAACCTAGACAAAATTCAGATCTCTGCACTCACCGGAATGAACTGTAAGATTAAAAATTAAATGATCATGTTCTTCTGGAAGAAGATAAGGAAGAAAATATTAGGATTTTAACCTCTCTAAAAAAAGAAAAAAGAAACCTATCGTATCTAACCTAAGTATAGCTCCTTCCCAGAGCTAGAAGGATCTTTTTTTTCTGAATAGGTTTTGTAGACTTGTCTGAGGTCTTAGGCCTGATTTACTATTTCAGGGTCTGTGTAATTAGCTTAGAACTTGGTTGAGAAAAAAACTGACAAACTTCAAGTAGAGAGATTTTATTTCATGTAAAAAAAAAATATCCATTCCTTAGCAAAACCACATAGTAAAAATGCCAACCTTCCCAAATCAAATGTGTGGTTATTTTAGTTGCTTTTTAAACTAAAGCCAAGCTTATCTTTATTTTATCTCATTTCTTCAGCCTTCATTGTTTTTCTACATTTGGCTGAACAGTGTGTGCCATTTCAATTAATAAACTATTTATCCAGAAGTTTTGCTGGTATTTCCACTAAAGATGCTGACCTGCTCACCTTGTTGGTACACTCCGCAGCCTGGTTTTGCCCAAACCTGCTCAGACTCAGTAGGAAACACACAGTTCTGCAGTGTAAGGGGGCTGTGAATCTCCACAAGAGACTCGGCCACCCTGTCCCCTCCTTTCACACCACAGAACCAATGCAGACTGGTCTCAGGAAGAGTGAGTGCTTCATCCCCGTCGAGCCTGAAGAAAGAAAAGCTGTTATGTCATCGCTTTCCAGAGCAACTGCACTTGCATTAAGTGTTTCACCTATGACTATTTTACAGCCTGAGGTAGGCAGCTCTGTTCCAGCTCTTTGGACTTTGTCTTTCCTCCTCTATAATGGGTAGCATATGCTGGCCATCCTTTTTTAAATGCCTTGATTGCTACACCTATATATCCCTGTACTAAAAGCACACATCAATCTAATCAACTTTGTTGTCACCTCGCTCCTCTAACCTACACTTTTCAACAGTTCCTCTCTCCTCTGCTGACCTCCTGGTTATGAGGTCAACTCTGAATATCTGCCCTCCCCTCCTTTGCCCTTCTCAATCCCTTCTTTCCAATCTCCTTTCCCAGCATGGCTTTTCCTTTCCAGCTCAGTGCCACTGTGGTACAGGGGTCTGACCCACAACTCCCCTTCTCCCTGCAGCTCCTGATCCCTCCTGACCCCAGAGGTGCATCTGGACCCTGCTCCCTACTGCCTTCCTCCCTGCTGGGACCGTGGTGACCACTGCTTCACCAGCTGCAAGGTCTTGGCCCGAAAGCACAGCTCTGACCTTGCAGCAGCACTCCTCAGCCAGTCTGTACCCATCCTGAGGCAGGCAGGATCCGGATAGTGGTGTGTGCTCTGGATCCCGACCTGAATTCCTCTGCTAAATGGAAGGAGTGAATTCTATAAATGTTTTCTTGTCATGCTGTTTCCTTTCCCAGGGGCATCCTGGTTGTCTGGAGGGTTTTTTTCCCCAATAAAATATAATTTCTTTGATTTATCTGTTCCAGTGGAACAGCAGGGTGTTTCTCAGATCAGATGTACACCCATGAACTCCATAAGCATGAGAACAACCATCAGTACAATTTTGCACTACATTGCTATGACAAATCAGTAAAAAACTGCTAATAAAACCCAGAAATACAACATCATTTTAAGTGCAAAAGTACAAAAGCATCTGGTGAAAAATTGAGATAGCAGGACACAAACATTGGTGGTATCCAGTAAGGCTCAAACACCTAATGGGACCTTGTTACTTGTGCTGTGCTGCCTGCTGTATTTGATTAAATGCTGGTCCCATAGCTGTGGCTCTGGCATTTTCAACCCAAATCACCCATCAGTGGGAGTCCCCATGTATACTAGCTGGCAGCCTGATCCAAACTGGCCCTACAAAAACAGTGAGCAGTCCCAAAAGCAGTAGGAGAGACTGTTACTATTAGTAGCTGATCTATTTGAGGAAAGACGGACCAAGTATGATGAAGAGGTTAAAAATAAGTTCAAAGATTTGTGTGCTTGGCCACTCTGCTTTCTGTTCCTGTTATCTAACATGCTTACCTCAGAAGAAACCTCTGATTTAATTAGAAGTACCAATCTGGGATTCATGCACTTACATAACAAAGCACCTTGGGATAGAATTTTTAAAAAAAAAAACCAACAAACCCCACACCTTTTTACCAAGAATACTCTCCCAAATTATTAATTATTCAAGTTTATATTAATTACAGCATGGAACCGCCCAGCTAGCCAGCTCACAGATTTGCACATGCTTAATTACAGTAGTGTAGGCACTTAAGCCCAGAACCTGTGTGATGCTAATCACACTACAGAAATACTAGGGGGTTCTTCTAGCTTTCATTCTTTGGTCCTATAATAAAACTTCTTCTGTTTTCTAAAATACATCCTGGCGATAGTGCTTTTATTATTTCTTACAGTCAGACAATCTGCCATCTAGCCAGAAAGTTGAAGCTGTTTTAGCTTCTATTTTTAAATCTCTGTGTTTGAATTAGGTTCGGGGTTGGGTTTTTTTTTCCTAAACTCACATCTGCCACTTAAAAAAAAAATAAATAAAAGGGAAAAGCCACAGTTCACTTCATTTCAGTGGATTTATCTGAAATCCTGGCAGGTTGGCTTGACACGTTTTTGCAGAACACATAGGAACACATAGGACATTCGGGATTAAAGTTACTCCTTGTAGCCGTGTCATTAGCATTGTAGCAGCATGCAGGCACTGATTATGTTCTCTCTGCCTCTCTCCCACACCTCTAATCTCAGTGCTGACCTGATTTATATCACTAGCTTTACATGGGCCTGTGTATATTGAAATCCAGGAGAGGGAAAGGGCTGAGATTCCCTGAAAATAAACTCATCTGGCAAAGAGATTAACCCACTTATAAATGCTTTTTTTTTTTTTTTTTTGCCTGTTGCTGAGTGTGCAGAGTTTCATCCATTTAAGGAACACAGGCCTAAATCCAGACACTGACACTGCTTGGGAAGGGAGGAGAAAGAAGCAGATGAAGTAGTAGGCCAAGTGGATCAGTCCCCAGCACAGCAATTTGAATGATTTGGGGGTCTTTTGGAAGGGAAGGAAAAGAGTGAATTAGGAGGTAACATCTCAGAGCGATCATTTGCAGTAGTTTATATAGGAAAATATTCTTTTCCTTCCCAACTATCACTCATTATAGGTAACTTTGGAAAACCTGCTGTACCCTTAAAAGCACTCACAAAGTAGATGCCATCAGTCATCAATGGCAGAGGTTTACATAATCTCACATTTACAATGAGGAAAACAATTTATGGAATAGCTCTAAACCATATTTCAGGCAGCATGACATCACCCCCAGGAGCACACCTGGCTGTAGACCCTGGAGGATCTGCTTAGTCAGCTAAGGTGCATCTTCCAAGCTTGTGGAGGAGATAAGGGAGGGAAATGTCCTTTCCTGGGGTCGCTGGTGTCAGGCAGCAGTTCTGCCTGGAGCAAGCACAGTGCACTTATTTCATGATTTCTTAAAGTGTCATGGCAGTACACATCATCACACCAGAAAATACTGGAGCTATTCTCTTTTTTTTTGCCTACAAATATCTAGCAGTAAAATCTTCTTAAACTCTGGGTAGTCCAAAGCAGAATGACTTCTCCAAGAGATGACTCAGACCCCTAATGTAGGCACTTGAAATAATTTCCAGTACCTCTAAATCCGATCAAAACTACATTAAAAATAATATAGAGCTAGGAAAAACTGTATGTGACCATAACTCTTATCAAAATCAACTAAATCATCCAGCCTGAGCCTGTGGGAGGAATGATGATGCTTCTGTCAGGCAGAAAAATGTGATTGTATTGCTATCAAATCTCTCTCTAAATAAAAAGCATCAAGTGCATTTTTGTACCTGTTACTATTGCATGTCTGGTGTGTCATATTAAATATGCACAAAATTCCTTCTTAAGACAAAATTCCATTTTAAAAAAGGAAGGCAAAAGCAAGATGAGTTTAGATGCGATACAGTGAATAAGCAACAAGAAGACATGGAGAAGACCAAGTAACAATCCCGTTCTGGTACTTTGTCATGTGTCCACAGCCAAGGGTTTTTTCAAGCACTTTGTCTATAAATGTAAATGCACAAGTATTATATAGGCTGCGAGGGGTAATGGAAGAGGCACACAAGACAGTATAATGATCACTTCAGAAATCTATTCTACATTTAAGTGGATTTAAGGTTGAAAGCACTTGTCAATAATTCAAGGGTAAAATACATTAAGAGGCTACAGTAATTAAACAAAGCTCAGGCAATATAAACGGGAAAACAGAGAATTAAAGAACTGATGATAAGAAATCCAGCCATGCGATCGTCAGGACTTTGTGGTTACAGTATAGTGGTATCACAGGACAGAGTTAAGGCTGACTGCCTGCCTCTGTTGTGCCTGCTTTGTCTACATGTAAGTTGATTATTTAAAATGTAAAATTACTATATATTTAAATGTAGTTACTTGCTGACCCTGGTGACTCTCCACTAAGAGGCAATCAGCCCCTCCAGGAAAGCAGCGCAGTGACTGTCAGAACACAAATGAGGTTATTCCCCCATCCATGCAAACATAAACAACATACTTCAGTGAATTAGAGCAAGCAAGATTAAATTAAAAGACAACCCCTGGCCCCCGACAGCTGGGTCTCCCTTCCTGCACACAGAACAGGACATCTCGTGCATTTGAAAACAGCCTAGAAGAAACTGATCTCTGTGAAAAATCATAGAAAACGGGCTGAAAGGGATCTGAGGAGCCCTGTGCAACACATTGCTACATTCCAGCTCCATACAGTAACTCTTTAGTAGGTTGTTGTCAAAGATTGCAGCAAAAGGCACTCAGAATTTAAAGGAAATTGCTGTCACTGTTCTTTGCCTTCTTGCAGTGTTTTGCCTTCTTAGCTGTGACTGGACCTGTAAAGTATTAAATGTTTATTCAAGCAAAATTACCCTTTAAATATAAAGAAGTGGAGAAGTCCTCTGGGGAAAGTGCTGAAACAGCAGATGACGTAATCGAACCTGAACTATGGGCATTAGTCACCCATTCTGCATGTGCCCAGGCTGTTCGAAATGACAGAAGATCCCTCTGGCACACTTGGCATGAGAAAAGAATTGTGATTCCACTTTTAACTCCCTTTCTTAGTAGTGCTGATGGTCCCCATAACATCAAACAAAACTGAGCAGCTGGGAAAAAAGGGAGAGATAATAATTTTCTGCTCTGTCCACCACCACCACTGACCGCACACCCCAAATCAAGGCTGATTAGTTCTTAAAATTCGTGTTTTCTTCCTAGAGAAGGTACTGCTAGATCAGACCAAAGCAAAGAAATAAAATCTCCACCTGAAATGCAGCTTCATTCAACAACACTGGCAAAGATTGTCCCTGCCATGCTATGGCAGCCGTGTACACACAGCATACAGCTGAAGGCAAAACAGAAACACGAGGGCAACTGAATTGAAGCCCATCCACTCTGTTTTGTCTGTGGCTTTGTGGTTATCAGGATTAATAATAATAATAATAATAATAATAATAATAATAATAATAATAATAATAATAATAATAATAATAATATGGATGCTTCCCTTCCAGCTATCTTCAACCAGCCCCCTTTTAGCAACGGCTCTGAAGCAGGCTGCCACAATAATAGATGCTTTCAGCACTATCTGCCTTCCAACCACTTCCTGCTCACCAAAGAGCTGATGCCTGATGCCTGGCAAGGAAAGTTTCCTTCCCAACAGTGGGTACCTGACTCCTCAGTCCCTAAGTCACCCTAGCAGCCTAGTAAAGAGTGTTTTCACTGTGACCCTCTCTCTGCCCCAGGCTAGATGATAGGATGTTTGGGATAGACCAGCTTGGCTGTAGATCTGCGGCTCCTATCATGTTTGTGACATTCCTCTGAGAACAGCTTTATTGCTGCATGTTCTTCTAGGACAGACTAAATCTAACTCATTCTATCAGAGATAGGGCTGTGAAAACTAAATGTTGAGATATAAAGATGTCAAGCAATCAAATGGATTACAAATTTCTAGCTAATATGTTGGCTTCATCCCTGTCAAGCCACAGTCACAGTAGCGGACAGATCCCTGGTCAGCAAGTTCCTCGATTTTGGCCCTCTATTTTGTAATCCTCCTAACTCAGGAACACAATGAGTATAAACAAAGCATGAAAATAAATCTCAAAGTCCTTTGGGGATAGCAGTGCAGTCTAGCTTCATTTGTGTCTTCTTCTTTCCCTGCTCTTATGCTTGGGGAGATTGTTATGTGTGTTAATAGGAATGGAAATGGAGCAGTGTTTTCCTCCTAGATCAGGCAGTCTGAGTAATACTTAGGCTCTAATATAAATACTGGGAAAGGATTCTCAATATTTCACCGTGCTTCTTAAACTAGTTTATTAACCAGCAGTCCCTGTTTTGCTACAGAACATCAGAAAACACATAAGATTCACCTGAGCTTCACCCACTGGGCTTCCCCATCACAGTAGCACTTCGCTTTGAGTCTCAGAGAAAAGATGACCAGGTCAGTAGAAACCATGTTCATTGTAAACAGGCCAAATCCTATGAGGAGCGGCTGAGGGAGCTGGGGATGTTTAGTCTGGAAAAGAGGAGGCTGAGGGGAGACCTTATCACCACCTACAACTACCTGAAGGGAGGTTGCAGAGAGGTGGGCGATGGTCGCTTCAGCCAGATGACAGGAGACAGGACAAGGGGAAATGGCATGAAGCTGTGCCAGGGCAGGGTCAGATTAGATATTAGAAAACAATTTTTTACTGAAAAAGTTGTTGGGGCCTGGAACAGGCTGCCCAGGAGGGTGGTTGAGTCACCTTCCCTGGATGTGTTTAAAAAAAGGGTAGATGAGGTACTTAGGGATCTGGTTTAGCTTAGGAATGGTTGGACTTGATGATCTTAAAAGGTCTTTTCCAACCTTGTGATTCTGTGATTCTGTAAGACCTCTTGAACAAAAAGGAAGTACATATGACAATTATTGCCTCAAAAAGAATATTATTGCCTCAAAAAGAGTATTAAGTTCTGCTTAGTAGGTAATTATATCACACATGTGAATTTTTGGTTCCTCTGAAGTTAAAAAACTTCATATGAGGATTTAGGCTGGAGAGAAGGCTGAGTGGTAGCCCCTCCTGTTACTAGCATGTGGCATGGTATACACAAAGTTCTTGGCAGACTACCACAGCTGAGCATCTCCACAGTCACTGCTGGGGCTGACTCCTGTCCTACAGGTGTATGTGTGTTGCAGACTTGTGTTGATAGCATTAGTAACAAACCCTTCCAGCTGAGGCTGACCAATACTTTCAGTTACAAGCCCCATGTGCAAGCTCTTATACATTTACATAAAGGGCATGTATAAACATATCCATATTGGATTTTCCATTTCATTTAGGACAAAAAATTAAAGGAATCCAAAAAGTCAGTGTCATTGGCAGTAAGATATCCCAGTGCAGGAAACTGTTTGAATAACAACTGAGTGTATGGAACTGAAACTAGATACAAGTTACCAAACGGATGAACTTGGACGGCTGACTTCAAAAATCGGTTCATTTGATTCAAAGACTGGAATTTTGCTCCTTTAGGAAGCATCCAGCAAAATGTCCCTACCAATTCAGCCCCCCAAAGGAGACAGTTTGATTGACATCACAAGCAGAGAGTCAAGAGAGTGTAGTAGGGCTTTGCTCCTGAGCATCGATCACAACTAGAGCCACAGCACAGGGTGGCCTGAGACTGCTCCACCCCTGCAAAACAGGCATCCAGGGACTGGGCAGGAGTAGCAAAAACTGGGCTGAGTCTGACTTTTCTGCCCCTTGAGTAGCCATGCCTGGGGTGGGGGGGACCAGTGATGACAATATGACTGAGAGACACGGCAGAACTTATCCTGTGCTCACAGCACTCACATTGACAATCTCCCCATTAAGTCTGGTGATAAAAATAGCATTTTTATTGATTGTGGGTAATGATTGAAATTACACTTCAAAAATGCTCCTTAGCATTTGTCAGGTGGTACAAACTTGGCTGAGGTTATAGGAGCTGTGTCAATCAATTAAGCTATACATCTTGCCTTTCAACTATCAGTATCCCAAATATTGAGAAAACACAGAAACTGTATTAATACACAGCAATAACTTTCAGAAATGCAGTGAAAGACCTGGGTGGGTACAGCTGCAGCCAGTTTTCTCTCTGGAACCTCTCTGACATGCTCTGCTTTGTGATTCCGCCACATACCATTGTAAAAGTTGACCCCATGCCTTTGGCTTTTGCCTCACTGTTTGATCACACAGCCTCACCTCCGAGAACCAAGAACAAAGAGTTAAAAAGAGGCCTCCTCTAATGTAGCCATTAAAGGCATTAGTCATATGTTGTTTAATGGGCAGTGCATTTCGCCTGTGCCACGGAGATGCTGCTGGAAAAGCAACAGGGCTGATGCTACGAGCCGCTCTCATTTCCACAGACAGCATTTGAGATAAGTTGTTCCCCCAGCAGTCAGGAAATGTTTGGTAGCTGTGAGTCCTCTTCGTGCTTGTCTGCAGGTATGTTACAAGAGCTTGCAAGGCTGATTCAGTCAGCGGTATCCTCAGGGGTGATGCCTTCCAGAAGGCATTCACTTGAGCTGTGATAATGAAGAAGGACACAAATAAGCCAGTGACTGCATTACCCTGCATCTGCTCTAGAGACATGGAGCAACAAAGTAGAAAAGAATTCACAGCTGAAAGTAACACAGATACAGGTGGCAAGTTTCAAACTGGGAATTTCCTCTGTAATGGCATGTCCTGACAGTAGATCCAAAGTCCATGAGCCAGAAGCTACACAGGTATGATTGAATCACTTGCAGCTCTGAGACATGTTTGCCTCGTGAGGTTTGACTGATCAACTGTGTCCTCTTTTGTGTGTAATTGAGCTCTTAAGAAATAGGATTTGTGTGTTGTGGCCATGAGACCTCATGCCCTGCAAGGCCCATGTCCACCTCCCTTGCTCATCACTTCCTGTCCCTGCTCTGTCGGATGCTGACTCAGCCTTTCCCTGTGCAGACTCCAGTTCCACACCTGCAGACCATGGGCCTGGGGGCTCGCAGATACATTTGTGGGGGACATGGGGACTTTTTCCACGATTTGCATCCTGTTATCTGTGGTTAGGTAACATGAGCCTTTGCTCTGTGAAGGAGACCATTCTGCAATTTTAATTCATTGATACTGTAGAAATCTACCAGTGTTAAACCACTGAAAGTGTTTCCCCAGACCTCTGAGCCGAGTTAGTCCCAATGGTTTTTCCAGGTTATGTAGGAGCCCTTTGTGGTGCTCTGTATGGTAGATTAACAGGTCTGCTACAACCCTAGAATTCATAGGTCTGCATGTGATGCTGCCTAGGGATGCTCAAAGGAAAAGCTGGGTGAACTGGGACTGTTCAACCTTGAGAAAAGAAGACTGAGAGGGGATCTGATTAATGTTTGTAAATATCTCGAGTGTGGGACACAGGGGGAAATGGCCAGCCTCCCTTCAGTGGTCTGTGAGAACAGGACAAGGGGCAACATCCTCAAGTTGGAGCATAGGAAGTTCCACACCAATATGTGGAAGAACAACTTCATGGTGAGGGTGACAGAGCACTGGGACAGGAGTCTCTGTCTCTGGAAATATTCTAGACTTGTCTGGACACCTACCTGTGCAATATGAGCTAGGGAGCTGCTTTGGCAGGGGGGGTTGGACTTGATGATCTCTGGAGGTCCCTTCCAACCCTTACAATTCTATGATTCTGTGAAACCAGATGCAGCATCAAATGTCATCTAGATCTACAGCAGGAATTTCTACTTATGCTTATCTATCTAATCCTCAGAGGAAAAAATGAAAGTCAAATTCCCTCCTAAGTAATATGTGAGGAGGAGAGAGATTCAGGAGATATTCGTTCAGGGTTGGGGAGACAGGCATGGTACAGGAGTAGCACAGTTAATGCTGCTAGCACAGACTCCTTAAGAATCACCTGTAGAAACAAGAACATGAAGGATCTGTGCCTTTGGACCAGATCCAGTATCACCAGTGCCAACAGAAAGCTCCTGTTCACCTCAATGGACTCTAAATTAAGCCCTCAGGCCCTGAGAGGCAGCTGCTCCGAGAATTATGCTAGGTCATGGCTGGAGATCAGGCACTGCAGTCCCAGGAGCTGTTAAATATTTTATGATTCAGTTATTAAAAAACATGTGTATCAGCCATCTATCAGTTTAGGTATCCATAACCCTGGCTGCTCCTGGGGAATTGAGGGAGGATATTAGCAAGAGAAATATTTCAGGACTGCAGGAGTCTGCCTTCAATAAGCCAGTACTTCAGTGCACTGTGGGACTTTGCTGGATGCTCTCCCTGCTGTCAGTTAGGCGTGGGGCTTCCTCGTGGTCTCCCTCTGTAAATAGTCATAACAGATTATTCAGGGGTGAGCTGCCCTGTGGATGTCCCCAGCCTCCCACCAGCCAGGGCAGGCACTCGAGAGCAGCCACCTCCTCCCAGGCTCGTACGCACACGGGGTCAGGGACTTCTGGGTGTGAAGCAGAAGGAAAAAGCTTCAGTAAAGAGACTGGCTGCAGGGAGCTGAGCACAGTGAGGGCAGGTTTTAAACAGGCGGCTCAGAGTACGGCTGTGATTTCAGCAGTCAGTTTGTCCAAACTGAATAAAGCTGCTCCCAGCACTGCCTTGGAGGTGTTGCCATTAGAGAGCTGTGGGATAACAATCTTATTTAAAATTAGCATCAACAGTAGCACAACTTCATAGCATTTATTCAAAACAATAGGCAAACAAGCCAAATCACTGTTAATTATTTCCTAATGATTGTTAAAGCCTGCTATGATATGAAATGCTAATCAGCTCATTGTCTTTCAGACTCCTGATGAGAATAGCAAAGCCTACTTGACTAATGCTAGCAGTAACCTAGCTGATTCCAGATGAATAGCAAAGATGTGGGAATTTAAGCCTGTATTTACAGAAAAGAAAAAAAAAAGTTGTAGGTCCTTTAATTGCTACAGCTGGTGAATTTTTACTGCTTTAGTCTTTGTACATTTTATATCAATGAAAGATTCCATGTGTAGATGGATGTAGTTAAAGCCTGTGTCTATACACCAGCTGAAACAACAGAAGTAGAGTGCCTGATTTCTTTCCCAAGCTGAGTCACTGAAAATTAACTCCACCTTGAGATGGTCTGTAGGAAAACCCCATGTTCATAGAAAGGTAGTTTAGACTGTAATACAACCATTTGTAATGGCCATCAAACGAAAAGCGACAGTGACAGTGTTAAAAAGACCTTATTATCTGGTAATATTAATCTGTTCTCTGACTTCCCCTTTTGCTCAAGGACAGTTACAGCAAGCACTGATGCTTTGGAAACTCTGCACAGGAGTGAATCAAACTGACAGGCATCACACCAACAGAAGTAAACATCACATTCTTCAAGTAGTACTGCAAAAGAAAGTAATCTGACACGGAATTGTAATTATAAACCAATTGGCAGCAATGCTATGTACTCTATTTGACTCAAATGTATCAGCACTGCAGTCACCCTTATAACTGCATTATTAGCATGGCTTCATGAAGGGCAAATCATGCCTGACAAATCTGGTGGCTTTCTATGATGGAGTAACAGAGATGGTGGACAAGGGAAGGATGACAGACATCATCTTCCTGGACTTGTGCAAGGTATTCAACACTGTTCAGCATGTCATCCTTCTCCCTAAATTGGAGAGACATGGATTCAACAGATGGACCACTCAGTGGATAAGGAACTGGCTGGATGGTCGCACTCAAAGAGTTGTGGTGAACGGCTCAATGTCCACGTGGAGGTCTGTCATGAGTGGTGTTCCTCAGGGGTCAGTACTGGGACCAGCACTGTTCAACATCTTTGTCAGTGATATGGACAGTGGGATGAAGTGCCCTTCAGCAAGTTTCCCAACAACACCGTGCTGTGTGGTGAGGTTGACACACTGGATGTCATCCAGAGGAACCTTGACAGGCTGGAGAGATGGGCTTGTTTAGCCTGGAGAAGAGAAGGCTCTGGGGAGACCTAATTGTGGCCTACCATTACCTAAAGGTGTCCTATAGGAAAGTGGAAGAGGGACTGTTCACCAGGGAGTGCAGTGATAGGACAAGGGGTAATGACTTAAAGCTGAAAGAGGGCTGGTTTAGGTTAGACTGGGTGATGAGGTTGCTCAGGAAGGCTGTGGAAGCCCCATCTCTGGAAGCATTTAAGGTTAGGATGGAAGAAGCTTTCGGTAACCTGTTCTAGTGAAGGGCCGAGATCCTCCTTACACCACCCAACACGCAGGGAAAGAGTCTGCCCCACTTCAGCAAGGGCAGGCAAATCAAAGTCAGGACCCCATTAGCTCCAGATATGGAAGTGCTGCAGGGGACCAAGGGCTGGTTTCACACCCACTAGCACAGGTTGAGAAGCAGTACAGCCATGGCTGTGTTTTGTCTCAGTAACTAAACCTGTGGATATAAATATACTGGGTGTTCATCTTAATTAAACTGTGTTTTAAAGGTCAGACACTACAGTTCCTATGTGCAAGTCCTGGATGTCAAAGCTCATCCTGTACAAAGCAGTCCTTTAATGACCTCCCTTGGTAGGGGTTACTGCCCTCACACAAGTTCCCCGGCTGTTCTGGCTGGCTGAGATGAGGCAGATAGCTCAACCATCTGGACGCCATCTGCCTCACAGGAGTACTGAGTCACGCTAGTGAGGGCTGAAGAGACCCCGTACAAGCTGTGATGTGAAGAACCCGCACAGGCAGAGAAAATCCCTCTGCAATCCCTGCAAGGGCACCACAGACCTTGTCCTAAATCTCTACTGCGACTGGTGGAGTTACACTGACGCAGGGCACGCGCGGGGTCTTGCCCCGTGTTTGCAGGGATACAAGGAACCTTTCTTGTGGTTCTCCATGTGCATCTCTGCCGGGTGGCAGGCTGGGCACTTTGAAGCAGGTCCTGGTCTGCCTCACAGCTGACAGGCAGAAAAGAGATTTGTATATTTGCCAGATGGAAAAAGCAATAATGAGCCTCGCTCCCGGTCCCTAAGGAGATAAGGAGGTACTGTGTGCTCTTAATTATAGCCTCCAGCCTGGATCATTACCTGGGAAGCAGAAAGTGGGAGCATACATATACATTTACTTGCAAGTCGCTCCTAAAGTGATTCTGGGTGGGCCTTTGCGGAGACCTAAAACAAGCAAGAAGAATAAATTGGGAAACACGGGGACACTATGCTTGCTGCAGCCTCTGTTTCGTTGTGCATTGGATGTGCAAGCGCCACACGGAAAGGGGTTTCCAGCAAAACGTCTCTCCCTCTCAACTGGCATTTGACATCTCGGTGCTGCAATGCCCCCTCGCCAGGTCACACAGATGGACTGACAGCCCTGGACACCCTGCACAACGCACCCACTGGCCTGAAGTCTCAACCTGACCCAGAGAGGGGAGGAGAGGATGAGGGGAAACCAGAAATGACCACGTTTGGAAAGTCTGAGTATTTTCAGCTGACTGCATTAAGGAAAATGAAATGTTCTCAAAGGATATTTTTAAAGCTTGTTTTCATTAAAAATAAAAACCTCTGTGATCTTTGAAAGGGCAGTGGTAGTGTGGTAGACATAACTGGTCAATAACTGTGATGACAAAACAGTCTTTGCAAATGTTATGAATCATTTAAATCAACATTTAAAAATAGCATTATAGCAACACTTCCTACTTCTGGAAATATTAATGAGGAAGGAACTTAAAGTGCAGTTAACTGTCTGCTGGATTGTAATCAGGGACCTGTTCCTCTTGGCACAGGACTTGATCAAACTTTTGCCAGTACTTTCTGCAAGATATGCAATCCCTGCAGAAAGGGTCTGCACACCACAGTCACTCCCTGGCTTTGACAGACAGCTTGGAGAGGATCCAGCTCACCTAATTCAACCCCTCTATAGATTAGGGATGCTGCCTGAGCTGGTTTTGTGAACTTCTTTGTCAGTCAATGGAATTAAATGCACCTGAGGAAGGCAGTTCATCTTACTTAGTTTAAGATAGGATGGCACATCCCGTGAAGATGCTAATCTGCTTCAGACTGTAGGTTCTAGGTGCTCCAACTGAATTTAAGGGTACAGATGAACTAGGTAAGATGAGGCCCTTCCTTGCAAAATGGAAGGAGTCACAGGCACAAATGGATAGCAGCAATGCCCAGCTGGACAAATCATACCTCAGTACCTTCTGCCTTGCTCTGGTCTCTCCTGCCAGCCCTGGGGTAAGCCCAAAGACTGAACCACCAGCATTGCTATACTATGATGTCTACAGAGCCTTCTCTCCTGTGGTTTCTGTCTTTTTGTCTGGCCTCCAACCTTTGTATCAGGGCAATATACTTTTTTTTAAATAAGACTATTGCTCAATGGTCCAAAGAATTTAAATAATCTGACCTTATTTTGTGAGTTCAAATGCACATTTTTCAGAATGAAAGGAAAGTAAAATATCATAGTAGTCTTCTTCCAGTTCTAGTTTCTATCCTAGTGTTTGTCTGAACTTCTTTTACAGGCTGAATGTTGTGTTCCAGCACAAGCCACCCAACCTACTCTAAGCAAAAAGTCTACGGTCCAAAGAACCATTTCTACAATTACTCTAGAAATGGCGTTGGTCAGATGCCAGCGTGGCACAGCAGGGACACAGTAACACGTTTCACTTAGGACTTCATGTCCAGATTTGCAGCATGACCAAAGACAGCAAGTCAGAATAAACAATCCTGAGCGTGTCCTAAGGGGCCATGTCTCTTTACAGTGTATTGGTCCAATATATGTATCTGAACTCAGAACTAAATACATGTATCTGCCTTAGAACTGTTGTTCTTTGCCTGCTCATATACATACCCATGTCAATGTTTTCATTATGCATACGTTACATATGTATGGGCAAATTACACAATCACAGAATCACTAGGTTGGAAAAGACCTTTGAGACCATTGAGTCCAGCCATGAATTGTTCAATCTCATTGTTGTTTATAACTAAAGTTTATAGCTAGATTGGAAAAATGGGGTTTTCCTCATAAAACTTTCCCCTTTCTGTGCTTAGACAGTGGGTTACTTTCATTATTCTGATCTGTAACCAAGTCTTAACTACTTTGACATCTCTTTCCTATCAACATATTACATTCCTGTGCCATTATTTAATTTGCTGTAACTCTATACCTTACTGGGTTCCAGAAACTTGGGCACTTCTGCATGTTTGAGTGTGCATTGTGGGGCAAGTCAGAATAGGAGGAAGACAACAACCCCAATTTTCTGCTCTATTTCAGAAAGTGCTGGTGTCCTTTCTTGCCCTCTTCCTGCTGACTGGTAAGAAACAGTGACAGATGGAAAAGTTTGATAGCACTGCATTCAATATACCCTTCCTACCCCAGCTGCAGTTGTACCTGCAGCTAAATACTTGGACCATCTGTCCTTCATTGACTAAGGAAATGAAGACATGCAAAGACATGTTGACAAAATCAGCAGCTGCTCTTCACCGGGCTATTTGTTTGCAGTCACTGGCTGTTCTTGAAAGATGGGCAAATCCCAGCATTTTCACAAGTACAACCACCACTGAGGAATACGGACCAGACACATTTCAAGCTATTATTACATTTTGTCCTTTATTAGATCTAGAGTGTTGGGCATCTGGTCCAGAAGTCTGGTCTCAGAAGTCTGAAATACGTGAGTGAGAGATGTTAAATGTTATCCTTCACTGCCTGTGATACGGCAGTATCAGTGCTCTCAGCAGACCATTTGGACAGCAGATCACTGCTCTGTTACCTGGAATAGATATGTTATATACCACTCACCTGCAAGTAATGCCCTCGGAAAATGGTGTTTGCAGGGTGGATGTCATAAACAGCAGCAAAGGGAAACAGTTACTGGAGAAGTTGCTTTTGAGTCTATACCTCTGACTTTTTAAGAAGAAAAAAAGTTTAAGAGTGATGCTGGAAATGTTTCATCAAGGGAGATTTTGGAGTAATAACTCAAAACCATAATAGCTACACGTTGTTCTGGTGTTTTAAGAATATGACCATTTTTCTGTAGATCTGCTATCCTACCTAGATCTGCTACCTGCACCAGTTAGTTAACCCACATTTGTCCTTGGAGTCATACCACACTGATCAGCTCAAGTGAAAAAAATCTTCAACTGGTCCTGGGAAGAGAGAGGATTGGATTCCTAATTTTCACCTAAAAAAAGGAATATATAGAGATGTGCAGTGACCCTATTTCACCTGAATGAAGAGAAGACCATCTGTGATTATTGACCGTCACAGGCAGCAATAGTTACTTTGAAACTCTCAAGTTTTGAGACTTTAATGAAACAGATGCTGTAAATAAAACATTTTACATCATACCAAACAGGCCAGCTAAGGCTGAATTACTTTTTAAAGGTGAACACTCCAAGAATGTCATATGTTAAGTTCCTGCCCTAGAGATTGTAGACTCTTAACAACAAACTCTCACATAACCAGACAGAACAGCACTGTCAGGCTCACAGCCATCTTCATGGTTACTACAAGGTGCACTGCAGTTTCAGGATAAACTGACACTTCTGAAGAATCAGGGCATTACATATCTTAGTCCTTATGACTCAGTCAGAGAAAGTTCACAGAATGACTGAGGTTGGAAGGCCCTTCTGGAGGTCATCTGGTCCAACCCTTGAGCAGGGACACCTAAAGCCACTTGCCCAGGACTGTGTCCAGATGGCCTTTGAACATCTCCAAGGATGGAGACTCCACCACCATTCTGGACAACCTGAGAGTGTTGGGTGCTCAGTCATCCTCACAGTGAAAAAGTGTTTCCTGATGTTCTAAGTGCACTGGTTTGTGCCCATTGCTTCTGGCCTTGGCACTAGGAACCATCAAGAAGAGCCTGGCTATGTCTTCTTTGCATCCTCCCTTCAGGTACATGAACACATTGATGAGATTCCCTCTGAGCCTTCTCTTCTCCAGGCTGAACAGTCTCAGCTCTCTCAACCTTTCCTTACAGGAAAGATGCTCCCATCCCCTGTGCTGTGGAGCCCAAACCTGGACCCAGTACTCCAGATGTGGCCTCACCAGTGCCGAGCAGAGGGGCAGGATAACCTGCCTTCACAACTGGCATCCATCATTCTTCCTAAGGTAGCCTCAGATGCTATTAATCCTCTTTGCTGCTAGGGGACATTGCTGACTCGTGTTCAAGTCAGCAACCAACAGGACCCTCACAGGTCTTTTTCTGCAAAGTTGCTTTCCACCTAGGTGGCTCTCAGCCTGTACTGATGCCTGGGGTTGTGCAGGACTTTGCAATTCTCCTTGTTGAATTTCTTGAGGTTCCTGTCAGCCCATTTCTCCAGTCTCTTGAGGTTCCTCTAGATGGCGACATGATCCTCTGGTGGTACTGGAAACCTTTAAGATACTATTCTGCAGACTTCACCAGCCTGTGAATATCAGTGGGAATTCTGCATGCTGTGTGCTTCAAGGTCAGGACTTATATAAATAAATATGAGCAAAGCCAATGACCTACATACAGGCTAAGTGTTTGTCTTCAGTAGTCTGGCTGGGGGAAGATGCCTGGATGAGTCCTGGCTCTGTGCTGTGTTTTGATCCCATGGAAATCAGAATTTGAGAGGAACGATGCCCAACTCTTGTCCTAGCTCTATAACAGGAGTGGACATCTAGGTTCAAAATAGATGTTCTTTTGGGCTTTGCTGTTTAGGTCTACCTGCAGTGACCTACACATGAACACTGTGATTTAAGCCATAAAATAACTTAGTAAATGTGCATTTGGGTTATATACTTCACTGTAATGATGAGAGCTTTATAACTTCTGCCAGCTAATAAATAAAGCTCCACTATATATTTACACATTGAGTGACTCTGAACAAGTAGTTCAGAGTCCCAAAGGATTTGAAAGGTATCTGGAAGAATGTCCTGCCCTGCACAACACAGCCCAGCTCCTGAATGGATGCAATGCATGCTTGGCTCCTGCTCCCAACTGTATGTCAAATGTCTACAAAAAACTGAAGCTGATTGAGAAAAAAAAAAAAAAAAAAAGAAGAAAATGAATACCTCCAAATCTCCTCTTTTCCTCCTGCATTTTTCTGACTGCAGAGACAACCCTCCCAATGTGTTTCTGTGCTGACATGGACATGTGCCTGAGTCACAGCAACTTTCTTTGGATGAGGATCTTTTCAGAAAACAGCCAGAGGTCCCACAGCTCTACCTGCAGGCAGCCCCAAATCTCTTTCCACTTTCATTTGCAGAGAGGTGCAGGAGCACAGTCTGTACAACAGCAGCCACCTTGAATAGGACACTGGCCACATTGGTACCTCCTGGGGAGGTTTTCCCTGTTCTTTTTCCTTTCCTAAGCAGCACATTGGTCTGTTGACTTCCTTTGCTTCTGAGAACTTAAATGTAACGTGCCATTGACAGTCTGCTTGAGGAAATGGTTTCCAATCCATTTTCTGTTTAACATGGCCTCTCAGACATTGAAAAATCATTAATAAGGCTATTCCAACCTATTGTGTTTCCCAGAGTTTAGGATTTTTTTCATTAGCTGCAAATAGTGTCAGTATATGAGTACGTAAGACTTTTCTTCATCCAGGATTTTGGGGGGTGGGTGAAATGGCAAGTCAGTACTACCCGGTAGTAGACAACAGCCAGAGATCAAGAAATCTGAGTGTATGCAACAATATTACTTGCCAGAAAGTTATCCCAGCGCTTCCAAGGAAAATGGCTTACAGAGTGTAGAAGGACCTAAGAGAAGGCAAAGAGATGAGCTATTGTCAAATGTCCAATGTCTACAAATTGTCTCCAGCAGTGGCAGGAGAGCAGGTAAATCACCACAGTCCTGGCTTGATCACACACAGGCCTCCTGCTTCCTCAGTGCACTGAGCACTGCGCAACATTATTTTTATCTAGCTAAAAGAAAAGGACAGCTCTACCTCTCAAGAGCTAAAACCTGGACAAACAATGCAAGAAAGTATTTCTGGAGCCAGAGGATCCCTAGTAGGTAGGAGATCTGTAGTAGCCATGAGACTTGTGATGTATGTATTAATATGAATTTGCACAAGGATGCTGATCCCACATTTCTGATTAGCTGAGCAGGTAGGTGCAGTTGCAGCATGGTCATCAAGGAAACACAAAAAGGACTGTATTTAAACCCTGTGGGACTTTAGCTGCAACTCAGTTGAAGTTGTTATTCGTGCAGGACCTGGAGCCCACCTCAGCTGGGTGGTGAAAGTCCTGGTCACTCCATCCCCCCAGCCAAGGAGCTTGTGAAAGGCCTTGGTAACAGCAGGGCACCGGTCCTCCATAAGAGGCAGGAGCCTCAACACCCTCTGGCAGCATCTTGGTGGCACTGGCCCTCTGACTGCAACAGTGGAAGAAATCCTAGATTTGGTCCCTCGTTGGAAGAGGACTTTCTTCTTCAGCTACTTGCAGAATGGCTCCAGTATGCAAATGTCTCTGTTGCACCTGTGCAATGTCTCTGTGCAACAACTCTTTGCAAGCTTTCCTCTGCTGCTGCAGTGATGAAAAAAAAATCTCTTCCTTACTGAGCTTATAAATCATGCTAGATAACTCAAAAGTGAAACAAATCAGAAATTCATCTCCATTCATCCAGACTGACTTGTCCTACAGTATGTGATGACAAGTATTTTCCATAGAATGTTTTCCCATAAACTTTAAGAAAAAAAAAAGGGGGGTGGGGAATTTCATTATGAGCTATAATGGGCTCTGCTGCATTTTGGGAATAGCCTCTGTATGGGCTGTGCATATTAAATGTAACCATATTCTTGAAAAAGGAGAGTACATTTAGTCTCCTGTGGTCCACAGCTAGAGAACAGACAGGGACAAACTGACCTCAAGTGCAAATGGATAGTTTAGGCTTAGTAATGTAGATAATGCTGTCAATTTTCCCAATTCTAATGCAAGTCTCAAGGTTTGAGATACCCATAATGACTTCATAAAGACCCACCTCTTGAAGATGAGTAAATACACATCATTCTGACCTTTTTTCTTATAGATGTACAAGATCTTTTCCCACAAAAAGTATAGGGGGTTGGGGTTTTTTTTAAATAAAAGAGTACCTGAGAAAATTCACTTAGAAAGCAGAAGATGGGGGGGAGAGGGGCAGGACGGGGGGAGAAGGAGAGGGGATCAGACCAACCCCTCAGTTTGTAGCTGTCACTGTCCTGATTTTGTGAAGCTTGACTGAGACTCTCCAGTGGCTGTTTACAACATGCATTTGTATTTCTGCACAGGAAAAGCACCATGTGGGCCATTCTTAGTTCCCTAAATCCTGGATTTAGGCATTTGAGGAAAATCAGTGCCTGGGCTGAGGAGGCACCAGTGCCCAGTATTTCCAGCCCCAGCGAGAGGTGGTGACCCGCAGTGGTACCTCCGTGCAGCGCTGGAACACGAGGGGGTTATGCATCCGTGGTTGCTCCTTTCTGCCCCCTGCAATTAGGAGAGAGGCCCCTTGACATGACCTGCGGTTTGTAGCTGCTGTAGCCAAGCGTTCCTGTTTTCTAGCGGTAGCAAGACCTGACGCTACGGTTTCGCCTCACACAAAAAAAAAAGTCATTTCAATATTTGGCCAGAAGAGGGCAATATTACGTCACCGAAACCACCCAAAGGTCACACTGATTCCTTACGGGCCAGAAATTCATACTCTGCAATCAAGCGTGGGGTGAGGAATAACGCTTTGTAGCAATGTAACATGGCATTTCTGCTCCCTTTTACAACTGTCGCATTTTGCTGCTCCATACAGCTTGCGAGCACGTCCTGTTAGAGCCCTGCTCACCAGAAGACCTCCCAGCTGCAAGCCTCCTGAAGTTCCACCTGAAGAGTAGTGAATTATCCTCAGAAAGCAGGGGTTAATTTTCTTCAAATATGCTTGAAGAAAAGCAGAAACAACCAAATAAATTTATTTTAGGTTTTTTGAAAGTTCAGAGAAGGGAAAGCCAGGTAGAAGAGTTCAGCTCTCACACTGCTGCACTGGCATTGCAGACCTGCGTGTGTGAAAGGCGGTGGTCATGTGCAGCAGCCAGCACAGCACCCCCTCTTATCCTTCTCACCTCTGCCTTCTGCCTCTCTCTGCATTCCATTTCCAACCAGTCTGTCCTGCTGGTCTTCCTGGTACAGATGTTTTCGGTGCATTTGCCTCTACATTCTGTTTAGGTACTTTTAGCAGTCCTGCTCTCTGCTTTTGCACTTTCCCTTTGAGCTTTAAACCTGTGGATAGACTGTGTGTATTGCTCTGTGCTTCTCTGACCCCTTCTTGTACCTCCCTCCTATTTGGGGGGAAATATCTCCCTAAGCCACCCCAGTAACAGGCTCTAAGTCATAAAGTCACCCCAGAGGGGATCCCCTTAAAGGTTTTTCTCAAACCCTCTGGGTGGCATCAATGAATTGTTTTGTGAGAACTTTTGGCAGCTCAGAAATACTCTCCAATCACTCAACTAGGAAAGTGAGTAAAACAACTTTTATTCCTGTTCTTAGTGTTCTTCCTGTGCAATGAGAGCCGGGGGGGTGGGGGGGTGGGGGTGGGGGGGTGTCCCACAGGAACCTGGGGGTCAAGAAGGCAGTCAGATGGCACAGATGAGCAGAGATGCCCACCACCACACTGTTTCTTTAGAAATACCTCATGTTCAGAGAAGTTCTGCCAAGTCCGGCACAAGTTTCCTGGCAGACCGTGCCAGGGTTTCAGTCTAACATTAACACACCACAGATGATCTTTATCGGGAAGATCACCCCAGGGCAGTGCAGACAGCCAGCTCCATCCTCCAATTTGCCAGTTTCAGTCTGTGTTTTTCAATATCAAAAAGTCGAATCTTGCACAAGTTGATGTTCCCTACAAAAATGTTTCTTTCTGACTATAAGCAAAATGCCATGGCTACACTCTTCTAAAACATGTTTCATATGACCTTTCATTTTCCTCAATAGCAAGAGACAAAGTAGCTGACTCCTGCAGAAACACTGTACACTGTAACAGCCATGGCTTGAGCAATTAGCAGCTTGTGTGATTCAAAGAGCTGAAAAGAGCTTTACAAACACTAAATAAGGAAGCATATCAACCCTAATAGTTAATATAGCCAAGGAAAAGCAAGGTTCAGCTGACACACCACAGAAAGTCACTTTTGGAGACCACAGCATTCACCAGCTCCACAGTTAAAAAAGAAAAGAAAAGATAAAAAGTCAGATAAATTTATGTTAGTCCAAACGTGTAGTTTGGCCTAGATGCTCTTGTGAATTGCTCCAAGAACCTACTCACCTGCATCCCATCTGACTGACCAAAGGAGTCGTTGTGGGATAGTGGCTTACAAGTAGGAGAGCTGCCTGTTGTGTCACCAACTACCACAGCATTTCAGCAAACATGCAGAGTCTAGTCAGGACCACATCTTCTAGTTCATGAGCTTTCATGAGATCACAGCACAGACAACAGGGCTGCTACTCAGAACTTGGGAAAGTTGGCCAACATTTCCTTGATCATAACATTCTTCATGGAATAATGCTACAGAATTTGAACTGCCAGCGAAGGCAGGCCACACTGTCATCAGTTGTTCTGTTGTCCCTCAAGTACTCACAGGAAGTACTGAGTACTCAGTTTCATAAGTAACAATGATGTTGCTGCACTTACATGTTTGCATCTGCATAAGAAGGACTGTGGCACTGTGGGCTAGTTATTAACTACACTAATAGAAATCGTGGCATATCCGTGGCAAGGTTTGCACTACCAGAAAACTCAAAGTAATCTCAACAGAACCTGGTCTGTCTTACACAAGTGCTGGAAATAGTTATTGAGGTTCAAACAGTCTGATGGTCATTCTGGTAGATAAGCCTCCACAGCTTATATATTTCATCATTTCCCCTGTGGCAGGAGTTGCAGTTTCCTAGATTCATGCTGCTGTTACACAGCCATATAAAAATGTTCAGTCTGTTGGTGAAAAAGAAAAAAAAAAAACCACATAATCACTAGGTAGAGCAAATAAAGTTGTCCTCTCATTTTATTTTTTTTTGTTTCCTTTTTCTTAGGAGCAGGAGGTATAATGCAACTGCAGTGTCTATCCATCTATCAGTCCTCTAATGTCTAGAGATGTCTGAACTTCTTGGTCAATTGTCCTCATAGACTGAGGTAAAGGCCTCAGAGATGTTAAGTTTCTGCAGTTTGTGCAAAAGTAGTGGTGTGGCTAGAGGGAAAAGACCCCAGACAATGCTCCAGCAGAGGAAAGGCAGTGCCCACAGCTCCTGACCAGGCAGAGGCACTGCTCTTGCCTAGCAAGCATGGACTCAGTGAAGGAACAACAAGGGAAGTAGACAGTAGTGAATGTGGGAGACAGGGAGACATGTCACACCTCCTCCAGAAAGCAAGCTTAGCGTTATTTATAAAACTTCACTGTCCTTTTTTGCCTTTCACTAATACAATTTACGTATTTTTATTGATTTCCTGCATTTTGCTTTCCAGCACCTGAGATCCACTTTACTGTGGTTTATCTTCTAGGGCAATAAACCTATATTAAATTTACTGGAATCATGAAAGTTAAATTTGCCTAAAATACCTCAACTCCATCTTACTATTTTGGGACTGGTTTGTGCTTTTACTTTTATAATGAACTAGCCAACCACATTAACTCAGTCGCCTGTGACTCAGTGGTGCAGTCAGTATTTTCAGGGCTTTGAAAGACAAGGATAACATTTAGTATATGCTGCAAATGACTCCTTACGACTGCTAATTGCTGTTCTTTTGGTTGGAGGCATCTACATTTTCCCATCTATAAATTTAGAACTGGAAAAATCATTAGTTTTCCTCAATTGGTTCTACAATTTTTAGTCAGACAAAGTGCCCATAAAAATTTGATATCCTGACCCACAGCTCAATGGACACCACAGGGCCTGGACTGTGAGGAGCAAGAGGGACCTCCTGTGATTCTCTCTACTGTATGTACATCATGGATTGCTCCCTAAGGCTGTGCAGCTTCCACTTGAGCAATCAGCCAAAGATTAAATAAAAATGTCTTTGTACATGAGACAGGGAAGCTATGGTGAGAATCCATATGCAAGGGTGTTAGTGAAAAGAAAATGGTTAGCTGATAATAGATGGACTATTATACTACAAAATATTAAGGGGCAGTGGAGGGAATAACATATGCAAGAAAACAATTCATTAAAATTGAAGCAGTTTTCTGCAAAGCTGAGATAATGATGAAACTTTATCAATTATAGGATGAAACCTTCAAAGGAAATTTTTCAAAATCAATGAAAGTCAAGTCCTCTTTTTTCCTTGTCTTCTAACATTTTCTGCATATGTATAAATAGAGATGTGAAATTGCTGGTTTGTTGTGGCACAATCGCCAGGACAGCTAATAAGTTATTTCAGGGACTGAAAAAAGTATATTGATGAAAGGTCCCACTGTAGTGGTTTGTGGGAGCCAGGAAAGTGGTAATTCCAATCACACAGAGCCATTGACCAATGTCTGCGGTCAGACCACTTGACCTTCTTGTTCTTCAGTCATCCTAGCTGGAAAGTGTATTAAATGCATCGCTCCTGGAAGATGACAAGTGTGCGTTCACGCATTAATGTGTGTTTTACCACATAGAGGATATTGCACTTCGCCTCCCCCTTCAGTCTACAGTTTCTGGTTTCCTGAAATGTTAGGCAGAATCCTGGGCAAGTGATGTTTTACGTTTCCTAAACCTTTTATATCCTCGAAGTTTGAGAAATTAGATAGTATTAGCTTTCCTCTCTCGGATTTCTAAAGACATTTCAGGCTTCTCTTTTATCTAAATCATTTTATGGGCCATTAATTGAATAGATAATGTTTCTCCCCAAAGTCTGAAGGGTCATTTAGCATTTTCTTCATTACTACAACATAAGTACAGTGTGTTTTCAGCCAGAAGGCTGATTGCTACTTTTTTTTACAGTTTTAGCAACCAACAAGTGAGCCATCCTTTGATAATCACTGTTCTCAACAGCTGTAAATATTTCTGCTCATATTTAAGCAGGAAAATAATAAGGGGGGGGGTTGTTGAAATGGCATGACTTCTAGTGCCATGGTTGAAAATTCTGACAGGGCAAAGCAGTCATGAACTTCAGTTTTGGTAAGACTGGATGAAATCCCCCTAGCCACCAGCTCCCATGAAACTCAGGGGAAGTTTTCATATACTAAGTAATAAAATATGTGGTTGTAAAGAAAAAATCTAGTTGTAATATACAGTTCAACTCAAAATCAGTTTAGTAAGCCAGTTTAATCTCTGCTATTTTGTTGATCACCCAGTTGAAAGTGTTGCTTAAGGAATCACTGCCATTAGTTGTCCAGTGGCACAAGCAGTCTTACTGCCTAACATTACATTAGGTTGCCACAGGACAGATGAGTCAAGCTTCTTACAGTTACTGGTAGTATTCTAAACATTTGGCAGTGTCCTCGTTACAACTGAGATAATGTTCTTCACAGTAGTTAGTGTGGGGCTGGGTTTTGGATCTGTCCTGGAAACAGTGTTGATAACAACATAGAGATGCTTTGTTACTGCTGAGCAGAGCTTACACAGAGCCAAGGCCTTTTCTGCTCCTCATTCCACCCCTCCAGCAAGTAGGCTGGGGGTGCACAAGGAGTTGGGAGGGGACACAGCCAGCACAGCTGACCCCAACTGACCGAATGGCTATTCCATACCATATGACATCATACCTATCTTATAAGGGGAAGAGAGGCAGGCAGCAGTGTTCAGAGTGATGGTGTTTGTTTTCCCAAGCAAGCGTTCCACATGACAGAGCATGGAGATGGCTGAACACCTGCTTGCCCATGGGAAGCAATGAATTAATTCCTTGTTTTGCTTTGCTTGCACACATGGGTTTTATTTTACCTATTAAACTGTTTGCATTTCAACTCATAAGTTTTCTCAATTTTACTCTTCCAATTCTTTCCTCCATCCTGCTGGAGTAGGGGGAGTGAGTGAGCAACTGCGTGAGGCTTAGCTGCTGGGGGAAGCTAAACCACAACTGGCCAACCTAAACTATGTTGAGTCTACTGGGCCATTATGTTGCACCTCATGCGAAGGAAAAGGGACCACACACTCTCCTTGGGCTTCTTCTGCTATTGCAAACTATGAATCAGTCCTGTAAGGCCTTGGAAATGTGCTGACCTGCACACGCTCCTTTCAGACAGACATGGAGGGGAAGATAAAAGTCCCTTGATCAACTTGGTGGACACTGTTATACTTCTTGGGTTTTGGGGAAATAGAAATAAAACTAGGCCTAGGGGTTCAAAAAGGTCTGCAGGTCTAGCATTAAACCTTTATGCTAATAATTAGCCTTTTTAAATAAAGGCTATTCTAAACAGCCTTTCTAAATTAAGGATATTTACATTCTACAGTATTGCTTCTGTGGGCAATCTTTTTACCTGAGTGTGTCTTATTTGTAGTGAGTCTTTAGCTTCTTAATTTTTTAGTAGCTACTTGTGTGGAAGACATACTTTAATGAGGTTGCACTGGCAAGGAAGAAAGGGAGTCATTTTTATATAAATACCAGTAACTAATAGTTAACAGGTACTTCAAATTTTCAGAGGCCACATCCAACAACTACAGCCTAATATTATGGCAGATTATAGTCCATTATATAATTTTAAGTCATGAAAACTTCAGGGTATGTTTTGAAAGACTGTATGCTCTCTTGGTGAATAGGAAGTAGCTACACTTAATTTCTAGAATTAGTCCCTGTTGTTGCAATTCATGTAGAACAGATCATAATTTGTACTCACGTTACTCCTCCTTATGGTACAGTTGCTCCAGTGATTGCTTCTGAATTCACATGAAGCATTGATTAAGCAGATCACTTAGAGCACACAAATTTTAGCTCAGTTCCTGCCTTATTGCAAAGAAGCAATGGGGCAAAACAGGGAAGAAACATCATAACACATGTAATGGTGTTTTTGCATACATGAACTGTGAGTACTAATGCAAGTTTTAGATTCTCTGTGAATTGAAAACATTAAGTCATCGACTTGTGCCAAGAGTTGTCTGAGCTGCCAGAAGAAAATTCCATATACTTATGATCTTTTAGAGAGAATGAAGGAACTCAAAAAAACTAATCAGCTTTTAGTCATCTCTGATCATCCCTCAAATTACTGCAGGCCCAGAAAGGAATTGAAAATGGGTATATGCTGCACATTTGGTTTTGACTATCACCAACACAAAAGGAGAATCTCAAAAGAACACAGTGGGAAATCTTTAGTATAGTAAAAAGACTTCGAACTGGTACAAAATAGCCAGAAGACTACACATAAATTAAGGCTTTATGTAGTACTTTCTAGTCCAAAAATACACTTATCTCCCATGGGACAGGAAAGTGTCGTATTTTTAAAATACTGGTTATATGACTGCATGCTCAAATTGGATCACTGCTTGTGTACATATTGGTCATCAGGTTGGTTTTTCCTTCTGCATGTGGTGAGCAATTGTATTTGTACATCACTTAATTTATATACATATATATTTAAATCATTGTTGTTGTTATTATTGTCATTACTATTATTATCCTTATTTTTCTCTCCCTTTGTCACCCTATTAAACTGCCTTTAACTCAACTTGTTTTAGTTTTCCATTCTCTTTCCCATCTCCTTGAGGGAGAGGGGAGAACAAGCAGCTGTGTGGTTACTGGCTAGAGTTAAACCATGACAGCATTACATGGGACACATTCTTTATGAATGTATTTGAAGTAGCCACCAGATTTCATGTAGGAATTAGTGCCTGGATGATGAAAGAACTCGGCATCCAACACAAAGTGAGTTACTGCCTATCATAGTCCTTTTAGAAATGTGATTTCAACACCATGACCATCAAGATAACTGAAAGACTGACTATGTCTTAGCTTTTTTAAACTATCAAATAGTCCAGTTTTCTTTCTAAGAATCCCCTGAGCATCTAAACAACTACTGGGCAATAAATAACAAAGACTTCATGTATGACATGACACGACACGACACGACACGACACGACATGACATGACATGACATGACATGACATGACCTGAGGAAGAGGAAGAAACAAAAGTAGCAGACTACACAAGGTGCTGTCTGTGTGAGAAGACATGGCTTTCTGACCATGGGCTGTGGCCAAATGCCAAGCTGGCAGATACTTCCCAGGGAGAGGCAACATAAAAAGTCATAAGGAGGACTAGTATATTGGGAGGAGAGGGTCTAAAAGAAGAGCATTTATGGACTCCTACACCCATTGTAGAAACACTAGAAAACATGATACATCTTCCCTTACTTATATTGCATGATTTGGGATAAAACTTGGATTCAGGCAGTAGAAGAAGTCATAAAACCAGCCAAAGAGTCACTGAACGAACGTGCAGGGTCATCTTCAGAGTTGTGTGAATATTTTCACCTCTTTCTGCTCTTTGGATGTCTATTCCAATCCTCCTTCTTTAGCTCCCTCATTTTCTTTCCCTCCCCTGAGCCACTATAAGTAACACTGTAAGTAGCACTGTTTGCTGCCATCCACAGCTCACTGTGCTGCCTCATGATTTCCTTTTCCTCCTTCTGCACTTATCTCATCCATTTGCATTGAAAGGTCTCTGAGACAAGGGACACTCAAACATTGTGTTTTCCCAGCACCTTTAGGCCAACTCTGGTTCCTGAACCAATTTATAAGGTGCTAATCTACTCACTACAAGAAGCCACAGAGTATCTTAACAGACAGTGCTTTTAAAACAGCTACTCACCACTGAAGTTTGAGACCAAAATAACACAACATATCTACTCTTTGTGACATTCATAAGAATACTTGCAATGCACCTTTCAAATGCCAAAATAAAACAGGTTCTTTCTCATAATTTCTTACGTGCATATCGATGAAAAGCAAATTATTTTTGCAATGAGCATAGAGGACTGAGGACCTTTTGGGAAAATATTGATATTGTGAAATGGAACTCCTCTATGTTTTTCATCAAGCACATTAGTCATGTGTCCGTGTGCATTTTCTCAAAAACTAAATGGATTGGTGATGTGTTGGTAATGAGATAAAGGCTTGCAACTGAACATTAAAGGTTTTGGTGGGAGAAAACCTTTGATACAAGTCAGAATCAACCTTCTGAGAACATGAAGAAAGCTTGTGGCTTCCTAGTGAACATCCAGTGAGCTTCTGGTCTGGGTGGAAGCAGGAAGATCCTACTGTAAGTAGGTAGAATTACATTAGAGATGAGCAGCAGGTAAGATAGATGAGTCACAATCTGAGATAAGTTATTAAAGAAGCAAACCAATCCCATGAAGAATGTAGGAAAAAACCCATATAGGCTCATATACACCTTCCTTTCTAAGGATGTGCTGCAATCAGAATTGTGGTTGTGGCAGGCGTAGACCTTTACCTTTAAACTAGCCAGTGAAGCTGTTGGTATCCACAGAGTCCAGCAGGAGCCACCAAATACCCAGAACAACACTGAGTTCGCCATTCATTTATTGCAACAGTGGTCTACACTAACACAGTTACCTTTAGCTAAGAGATCTGACATCCTAGACTCTTCAGGTTCCTCCATTTTGGAACCTGTTCTCCTGAAGGCAGAACATGGCAGAGGAGAAGGAATGAATGAGGAGAGTGAGAAGAGCTGTTACACAATTTACATGAAACTGTAAATGCAGTTGAATTGCCATTTCCTCTGATGGCAAAAAGGTCTCAAGAAGTTCCTGGTTCTCATTTTTTCACTCTTCTTGCCTTCACACTGTTGGTTTCCCCTGCTGATTTTCCACTCTGCTGGGCTGATGGAACTTTGTGGTACAGTTCTGCAAACAAAATCACCTTGAGGAGGAATTCCAAAGGAGAGAACTTCCCAAACTGCCTTCAAAGGCAGGGAAGGCAGAGTACCTATGCAATAGGACTAATTTCTCCTACTGAATTCCTTCATCCGTATGATAAAATAGATCAGCTTTTATTTTACAGTGGGACCCAGGACAGAGAACCTTGATATCCAAATTAGACCACTGCTGTAGATTAATTTAACTTCTATAAGGGGTTTTTTTTGTACTTATCTTAACTAACCTAGCCAGCTCCGGCTTGCCTGACTTATTTTGCCCAACCCGTGAATGGTGAAGCAAACATTTACCAGAGAACAGTCCATTAGCAGCAATCAGTGAAGACTTTGTGAAGTACAGTGCATCAGTACTTACGGATGCAACATTTTACACCAAGATTTTGCACTCTTTGGGTCTTCAGAAAAATTATGACTAAACAAGATCTCTGTAAAAACACCCACCCCTTTATGTTTACAATACATTCTTGTTATTTACAATTGTGGTTCTATGTGATGGTTCAGCAAGATCTTCTAATTCCTAGGAACTAGTCTTGCATAAACTAAAAAACTGCCTCACTGATATTTATACAGCCTTGAAAACAGATTTTTTAAGGCATGTAAATTAGTATATTATGTAAAACTAGACCGTACACAAGCTTTATGACGAAATCATTGGTGTTGTGCCCTTATTTGAATTTCTATATTTACTTAACAAAAGGTTTTGCTGGGGCTTTTCAGTCCATATTTACATAGATCCATCAAAGATGGCATAGTTAGACGCAGGATGTAGTTGAAACTAGACAATAGCGCAGCAGGGTTAAGGTATTGGGCTGCTGCTAAAGTGTTTTGTTAGGAAGATCTGATAAGTGCTTAGACTTTTTGCTAAAATAAAGACCCTAACAACAGTGGGAATTCAACAGGGTAATCACACTTAATGCAGACTGTTTAGAGCAATTAGAGGTGATTGGCAGCGTCTTAAAGCCCTTAACCAGAAACAACATATAAAAAGAACTGACCTCAATTGGATTTCAGCTTCATTGCCAGTTTCAGTCTAATGCATTATATCAACTGGCTCAATGCATATTAAAGTATTTTTTACTGGTCCTGTGCCTGTAAAGTATTGTTACGGAGACCTCCTCTGTCATGGAAATACTTAAACGCTTCCCGAGACACGCAGCCCTATCAGTAGACAGTGTAAATAAAGAGTTTGTACTCGCCGAGGGATAAATCTCTCTTCCCTGATGTCCATGAGGTATTTATCAATGAATGGATCACGAATGCCACGGGGCAGGCAGAGAGACAGTGACAGATGATCCAATAGCCGAATGGACTGCAGAGTGTGTTTTTAATGCAAAACCAAAGTTTGTGAAGGCTCATTTTCAAACAACTGTGGATTTGTGCCTATAAATAACACAGAGAAGATATATTTAAACTACAGTGAATGCAATACTCTGATTTAAATCTATGCTAACATACCGAAGTCACTGAAATAAGGCTGACTTTCCTTTTCTCAAGGATTTAGCTCATAGCCCTGTGTGGAACTAACTAATGTAATGAGTCAGCAAGGCAGTTACACACACCTGAGGGTCCTTGGCAGGGTATATTTCTGTAATAGTGTCTTTGGGCCCAAATTTGTTACGGAAGACACATACTGAAATTACCAAGTGTTGAGGAGCAGTCTGTCCTGAGGAGAAGAGCTGTTTGAAACAACAAAGCCATACTGTGCTGATCCAGGTAGCGACAGCACATGGTCAGAAACACAAATCATCATCTAGAGCTATTTCAATTATGGCAGTCTGGATCCAAACTACCATATTCTCAGCTGAAATGCAGGGCTAGAGTAGCTCTGCTCCTAAATTGCTGCAGTCCCGAAATTGGGTGGCTTGACTTCATGAACCATGTTGTCCTGGTCACTTTCAAATCTCTAATACTGCCCACATTTTGTATGCATTTTATAAGTTTATATTTATACTTTGCTTTTGTCTTGGTATAAAGACATTTTGTGTCAGTCTGACTTAATCCATTCTAAAAACCAATTATCTATATTAGTACGTTATTACTGTTGCAAGCACTATGTAGTAACCGTGGGTGTTGGAGTGGTTGTGAAATGATGTATGGAGGGAACATCCAGTTAGCCATGATAGCCACTCCAGCTAGTGCTTTTTGAACTGGAGGAGAAGAGGGCAATGCTAAAATCCACAGATGGATACCCTCACTGCTTTGGCAGCAGAATTTATGCAATGTAATTCATGTATTTCCACAAGTTCAATATAATGCCCAAAAAGAATAACAGCCTTCTGCCAGTCCAAATGCACAGTCAGGTGGGCATATGCCAAGAGCCATCCTCTGGATAAAATCTACATAAAACCAAGAATTTCCCCTAGATTTTGCATTATGACGGACAGCAATGCAAGCTGCTGGTTTAGCTTTCTTAATCAGAGCCCTAGGTTGGCTTAATCAGTAGTCATAATAATCCCATCTACACAAGGGTGAGAATTGCCTCGGTTCAGTCAGAACCAACAGATAAGCTTCCGGTCTGCCCCACTCACCTGGACTCCCTGCATGGCCATAGGCACCTTCACAGAGATATTCCTCCCACCCCAAGGTTTGTAAACCAGGTGGGACAAAAGGATGTCCACAGTGACTGTCTACAAGAACATACACAATTAAGTCATTCCAGGCACTTGGCTTTTGGTGATTAATGTTTGGTTGAATGTTTGCACAAGGTGTCTAGCACAGTCCAGAGGTCAGTAGAATTGTGCCCATCTTCAGTGAAAGGATCTGTCCTTCCAGGCTAGTGAACAATCCACCCACACAGATCCCCCATCCTTCCACTTCAGCTATGGATGCTAAAAAGCCTTTCCTCTGCTTTCAGATCCAGTAGGAATTTTCTTTTTTTGTTATACACAAAAGTCCTTGCACACACAGGTAACTCCTGAGCCATTTGCTTATTATCCACTTTGTTCCTTACTGGTCATAAGCTAGATGTCTCAAATCTCTGCTTGTGCATGCATTTCACCAATAAGAGAAGAGGTAAACCACATTTTGTATGGTTTATACATTAGGATAAACAATATTCCATTATTTTACTGCGTAAGATATGAGAAAAAGTGAAATTAAAATAATTTCACAGAGGTGTCCCCTCAAAAAACATAGAAACATCATTTTGGTTGCTTGGCTGGTGGCATAATTTTGAGGCTTTTCATTACACAAGCAACTTCACTAAGTTTTCTTTTAATTTTTAAGACATTAACTGGAGGCAGAGGCTTATGGCCACTTAGAATGCTAGTTAATTAAAAAAAACGTTAAATTAACATCCTTTCCCTTGCCATGGGGAGCACACAGCCAGAGGATAATGAGTTTTATTAGCTCTCATAATGTCAGTGTTGATTGCATCCAAATATTGGATCCATTATTTGTCAGTCCCCAAAGAACCACCTAGAGAAGCAAATGGGTCAAGGATTAATTGATCAGTGCAAGGTTCTCTCCTTCCAGTCATGGTCTTGCTCCTGTGCCATTGATATGTGCAGCATAGGAGAGCCAGAGTGTTTCTAGACAGGGTTATTTCTGCGCAGCACCTACCAGCATGTCACCCTCCTTTTGCCTGCTGCTGCATGTAGTCAGTGACAATGCTGCAGCCTTTCAGCAGCTGCCAAAAACTGTCACAAAAACCACTGGTCTCAAGTGGAATTCCCTAACAACATTTTTTAGATTTTGCTTGTTTGTTTGTTTTGTTTTTTTAAACCTCATGCTAATTTCTGGAGATGGAGACGTTACCTGAGAATGTACCCCCCTCTAGGGAAATCTCACCAGGAAAGGACTCTCCAGCACAGGAATTTGGAGAGACATCTCCACCCCAGACTAAGGAATAGATCAGTGATTAGGACACTTGGCTGGGATGGTGAAGACCTATTCTTCCTCTAAGCCAGCTTTGTACTAGCCCTGGGCTACTACAGGAGGAAGAGATTTTTCCTTAAGCTCCTCCAAAGGCTTTCCACTTTGGCTAAACAAGCCATTGCTTGCTGGGTGACAAAAACTGTGTTACTTTGTAATACAGATTATCAAACATCTGGTTGCTATTCCCATAACTCCTAGGCAGACCTCTCCACACATTCCCTCTTGACTGCACCATCAGTGACGTTTGGCTGTCTCCGTATTCATGGGTGAAACAGGCAGAATACCAAGTCTATAAAAAGGGGGTGTGTGGGGAATCATTCTGCTGCCTAAATCACATCTTTGATCCAAGAAGCATCAGTAGCAGCACAAAGGAAGTGGAGGGCAACCAGGAATGAAGGAACAAAATGCTGTGTTTGGTAGCAGCTAGCTCTTAGTTCACGTTCATTAAGTGATCAAGTCACATCTCTCCTGCCCCTTTGTACTTCTTCGCGGGGGGGTGGGGACAGGAGACTATGATTTCTTTTATAAAAAAACATGTTTCCACCTCAGTGAGGAACAGAAGGACGTAGAAGAAACATTTCTTAGCAATTTTTCAGATAAGACATTTTAGGGGATTTTATCCAGCTTTTATTACAGGCAGGCCTGAACTGGAAAGCAAAATGGCAGATCCCCATGAAGATCCCATTGGTTTGGTGTCGGAGATATTTTCCAACCTGTGAAGAGCTGGTAACACTGCAAAGTCTAATAAAAACACCACAACTCTAATAAAAACACCACAAATCTAGAGGAAGAAGGTAAAAGCAGTTGCTTCCACTGTGCATTTCTGTCAGATATAGGTGAATTTTCAGGAATTTCCCTCATTCCACACATCAGGCCCAACCATTTCTGTTGTGTACTTGTTAGTTTACCCTTTGACTCAACTCTGTGGTAACCCGGCCAGTTCTGCAGCCAGGGCTTGTAGGTTCCAGCAGGGTCTGTCTCACCTTTCTGAAATTAAACAGAAAAGCATTATTTCCTACCCCTTGAATTGTCCATAATGTAGATTTAATTTTTGATTGACACCGGTAAAAATGATGCTGAAGCAGTTCAATGCTTTAGATACGATGAACTGATACACTCAGTTTCAAAATACATCATTATACTAAAAATAAGCATTGAATTGTATGCATACATTTTTAAAATTATTCATAAAATCATTCCAAATAAGTAGAAGTGCTGAAAATTATAGCATTTTGCACTGTGTTTCAACAGAATTAAAATCTGGAACAGATGGGAACAGAGCTAAACACAGATTTTCAAGAAAGATGTCCATACATCTTCTCAGGCTACTGAGAACTGGACAACATGGTACCAAAATTCCTGAAGTGTCTTAATTGTAAATGTTTTTTGAGCTCACTGCCAAATGTAGCTTTGCAATCTCCCCACATAGCTGTAGTTTAACATTGGCCACGTGAAAAGAACATACTCTGTGCCAGCTTTGGAACACAGCTCATGGGGTTCATACAGCTGATAGAGTGAACTACGACCCAGCCATGATTGGCACCAGTGTTCATGGCTCCATGTCACTGAAAGTTAGGTGATGTGACAGTGTGAGATATCCCCCTCTTCCCTGTTCATTCAAATTCCTACTCAGTGGTATGTTTCTGTAATGCAGCTGCTTGCGGGCACATCCTCTGCACCACACTGAAAACTGACCTGATTTTTAAAAAAACAAAGCAATGAAAAAAGGCTTTTAAAAACAGTCCAAAAAACAGCACCCATAAAACAGCACCATGACAGCAACAGGAACACTGTAAAAGGCAAGACAGAGGGGGTTTAATGAAGTCAGTGTAACAAACTTCATGCTTGCTTATTCTCAAGAGGCTCAGCAAAGCTTCCACTTAGTGCAGCAAGCCAGCATCCCCTTAAAATAGGTGATGTTGCTGGATATTAACGCTCAAAGCCATCTGCAACTTGGAAAGTTGCATGTATTTTAGATCCAGCAAATCCTCCAGGGTAGCCTTGTTTTGTTAAAATGGATAGAGAAGCAGGTTAAAGGGTCTGAAGATAAATAATAAATGAGTGACAGCTCAAGACCACAATTAGGCCAAGGTTAATAAGCGTCAATTCCAAAGGATAAGGGATTTCTCCTTAGAAGTAACCACCACATAATGAATGTCCAACTACAGACTTAATAGATAAAGTCACTTGGTGTTAGAGTTGATTACAAAAAAGAAAAAAGATTATACAGAGGAAAAACATAGGTAAAAGTCAGACTGGCCTAACCTTTCATAAAGTTAGGCAGTGGGGTTTGTTCACCTTCGCTATTATCCACTCTTCTAGGGCTCCTAGCCAATGCTAGAAGCAATTACAAAATACATGTGCCAACATTTTTTCCACCCTCACAACAGCCTTACAGTCACATCACAGGAAAAAAATACCAGAGCATTTGTCTGTCCTGTCACACAGTCCTAACCTTCAAGAAGGGATCTTCCAGGCACAGCTGGCTTTGCTCTGTGTACCCCATGTCCAACCCAGAGTGGAACCCTTTTCTGTGACAATTTAACATTTGCTAACTAATAGGAACTATATTAAGTTCTGTTCCAGTTAGACTAGTAGGTCTTCTGGTGGCAGCTGAAGCAACCTGAGAAAACTAAGAATTCTAAAGTAAAAATGGTGAGTTAGATCTTGTTTGTTTGTTTCCCCTCCTCTCTTTTATTCTCTCTGTTTATTTGATCAACCTGCACTGAAAGACAAAACATCCCTCCGATAGGTCTAGCTCCTCCTGAGCATATTAGCTTATCTGTCTCTTAATCCCATCTTTTGCAAAATCAAATGCTGTGACAAATCACAGCATTTGATACCAGTTTAAGTTCTTCAGCTCTAAATGTTCTACTGTGATTTTACCTTTGTTAAAGGACACCAGTCTTAGAGACAAGATAATGACAATGTCCACATTTATTACATGAGCTCAACACAAGATAAATACTAACTGGTAAGAAACAACTTTAGTACATGATGATAAGACAGTGACAACACAGTGTCAGGAGAGACTTACACAAATGAAGTATCATGTAAGTATTCAGGACTGACTTGTTGCCTTCTTGAGCCTACAGAGGTGGAAGTGGAAGTTACGTCTAATGCTTCAGAGCACTTCATCTTAGTGCAGGCCGATTGCATGAGGTTCAACAAGGCCAAGTGCTGTGTCCTGCGCTTGGGTCACAACAACCCCGTGCAAAGCTATAGGCTTGGAAAGGAGGGGCTCAAGAGCTCCCTGGAGGAGAGAGACCTAGGCGTGTTGATCAACAGTCGGCTGAATATGAGCCAGAGCTGTGCTCAGGTGTCCAAGAAGGCCAATGGCATCCTGGCCTGCATCAGGAACAGTGCAGCCAGCAGGAGTAGGCAAGTGATCCTTCCCCTGTATTCAGCACTGGTGAGGCTGCACCTGGAGTACTAAGTTCAGTTTTGGGCCCCTCACTACAGGAAGGACATTGAGATGCTTGAGCGTGTCCAGAGAATGGCTACAAGGCTGGTGAAGGGTTTGGAAGATAAATATTGAGGAGTGGCTGAGGGAGCTGGGATTGTTTGGTTTAGAGAAAGGGAGACTGAGGGGAGACCTCATTGCTCTCTACAACTATCTAAAAGGTGGTTGTAGTGAGGTAGGGGTTGGTGTCTTCTCCCTCGTAGCTAGTGACAGGACAAGGGGAAATGGTCTTAAATTGTGTCAGGGGAAGTTTAGGTTGGATACCACAAAAAATTTCTTTACTGAAAGGGTTGTCAGATACTGGAACAGGCTGCCCAGGGAGGTGGTTGAGTCACCATCCCTGGAGGTGTTTAAAAGAAGAGTAGATGTTGTACTTGGTAACATGGTCTAATGTTGGACCTAGTAGGGCTGGGTAGATGGTTGGACTTGATGATCTTGAAGGTCTTTTCCAATCATACCCATTCTATGATTCTATGGTTCTGTGCTGACTCCAAAACACCCAATTCCATTTCATGGCCCTGCCACAACCCCAGTTTAACCTAAGTCAGTAGAGTTATCCTGCAAACTTGCACTAAGGGTCTAACAGGTGTCAAGCCAATTCTTTTTTACATGAAGCACTGGAGCTGGGAAGAATGGCCCATAAGCTACAACATAGCATGATTTATATGGGAATCCAGCAACATAGGTACCTTATTCTACTGATGGAAAATAGCACTGCTTAAGTAACATAGATGTTCTTTTACTTACCAGAGAGCTAGGAAGAGACTTGGTCACTAGCCATAAAGGACTTTTTCCCTAAAACATTTAGAATGAAGAGAATAAATAAGAGGCTATGTCATTGTTCTTTTAAGAAACAGTTGTGCTATGAGTAAGTCATACAGACATATGAACAAGCACTTTAACGGAAAGATATCCTCCAGCTACCACGAATTTAAGGCATGAACATTTTTTTAATTAAAAAAAAAAATACTTCACAAAGCTGCAGGCTCCATACCAGCCCCGGGGTATAATACACTAAACTAATACTAGTAACAGCCACAACTACTACTTTTCCTGAAGAACATTCAAGCAAGCACTGTTAACTGCAGTCATTGTCTCTGTTGCTAAAGCGATGCAAGAGATAGTGGAGGAGCTAATGCTCCTCTCTGAGTGAAAACAGTCTTGTCAAGGACCCAGCACAAAGCTGTTACTTTACCTGCCCCTCCAAAGAAATAGCAGGTGGTATCAGCTCAGGTAACCAACATATCTCAGCTGAGTGATTTAATAGATTATGGCCTCATTTCACAAAGAGGTGGGACATTTATCCAACACTCAGTGGCTGAAAGATTTAAGTTTCCACTCTGTTAGAAGCCCGGTGATTTTTAAAACACCAATTAATACTGGAGATAATAGATTTATTTTCTTTCATATTTAAATGTAAAAATCTTCCCAAGGCAATAAATCATTTCAGCGTTTGCAGCTGCCCTTTTAAAACTGGGTATGATATTCCACATAACTCTTAAAGGAGCGCTCTCCGTGCAGGAAACCTGGAGGAAGAAGCAGATACCATCACTAAACTAGGCATGAGCAGACAAAAAACATTAACCCGATGCTGTGAGCACTGGATATTTCCACAGCAACAGAGATAGTCGTAACTGGATAAAATTTTAAAAGGCTGACTCTCAAGCTATTTTGGCAGTGAATGATTGACATGGTCTGTTAAAAGCCTGCTTGCTGTCAAACAGCCCAGCTTTGTTGCTCCAAGTTTCCTGTTCTCCTAGCTCACACCGCTGAGCCCTGCCTGCCTGCGGCAGAAGACTGCAGTAATTATTGGTGATTACCGTAATAAACTCAGCATTAATGATGTACAACGGTGTCAGTGCTTACGTTCATGTATCACCTACATATAGACACTGCACGCTCCCAACAATAGTGATTATGCTCATGATTGATACATTTGCTTTGTATCCCTTTAGATCAATTCAAAAGGCAAACACCTACTACTCAATTTTCCTACAGATGTGTCTAATGGAAACCTTGCTGGGTGTTCTCAAAGCTTAACAGTTCCTCTGGTCTTTTTGTTTCTCCAGGTCTCTGAGCTTTGCATTAGGCCATATGTCCTACAAACCAGAAGATGAACAAGTGGGCATTGCTGCCTCTATGTATTAACAGCAGGCTGAAGTTCAAAACTCCTTCACTCAGTCTCTGTTCAGCTTTTAAATTCTCATTAAAATCAGTTGTAAATTTACCTCAATGAGGACCTGAGAGCACATGCACGGATGATTTGGCCCCACTTGAGAGGTCGTTTGCATGAAGATCATTAGGGTTATCCACCAATGGGTGAAATAACTGGATAGTTCTGGGACCATCAATGTTTTGTCAAGGTTTTCAGTTCTGGATTACGGCTGTTGACCATGTGACTCCATGGTGGCACCAGGTGACAGCTGTTAAGTGGCCCATAAAAAAATGGGCTGGTAGTAGATATCAAATCGTTGGGGACCAGACATCCAAGTGGGATAGAAATGTGAGTGGTGATGATAGCAAACCCATCAGAGTCCTGCTGAAACAGCACTGAACATCAACTCCCAAAGTGATCTCTTCACTGGAATTGTCCTACTTGCAGTTACAACCTTCATTTTCCAGTGATGGTGGAAACCTGAGCTGTTAACCTCTCATAACTGATGAAACTGCTCATTTGTTGCTGTGGGGATACAGGTATGGGCACACTCTGCCCCTCCCTGATGTGAAATCTATTGAAGTAAAGCGAGCCACGGGAAACTTTGGGATTACCTTCCTGTAGCACATGCAACCTGAAGCAGATCCTTCTGTTTCTTTTAAATGGAATTGTTAGGGAGCAGGTTTAAAAAGCAGTAAAAAGAAGAACCCTTCCCATGGGGTACAATTACACCCATTGCACGTGGATTTTTTGGGTGACAGCAAAAGTTGCTCCAAAACCAACTTGATAAACTCACAGTTAAAATGTTTCTCAAAGGACTGTGTCGGCAAAAAGAGCTGAATGCAAACTCAGATCATGAAATCCCTAAAATGCAGGTGGCAGGAAACTTGAAGAGTTTATCAGGAATATTAACTTTCTATAATTGTGCTCTTCTCATATTTTCACTAAACATGGAGATGATTTAATGTTAGATCCAAACTAGTATTTATACTCTTGTATTACCTCCCCAGAAAGGAAAGAATGGTCTCACGTCCTATTTTTCTTATGTTTAAAGGAGACATTAATAATTTCTGGACATTGTGTTCATTCAAACTTTCAGATCTTATAAAAATATAATGGGTTTCTCATTGGGGTTTTTTTTCTTCCTACCTTTGGAGGGTATCAAGGATGTTTCATGAAAGACATAGCATTTCACATGAAAGAAATATTGATATATTTCCTGTATTTCCTCCAAAATGTTAGCCAGTGGACTTGATATATTTATTACGGAAGTTTTCCAAAATATTGACCAGCAGATATGGTGTATTTTCTACAGACTTCTCCAAAGTGTTAGCCAGCAGAGATAAGTAAATATGCAAACATATGTAAAGAAGTCTTCATTTTTAGTCTTATTTTTCAGTATCTACCTCTTTGAAGCCACTGTTACTCTCTGGTTAATCCTGTGGTTTTCCTAGGGAAGTAGGATTTGAAATGTAGATGAGTGTATATCTGCAGGACAGAAAGGGAGCCTTTAACTTTAACGATAGCATCTTCTTTACAGAGAGACAGTAAAGATCATTGGATTTTCCTTTTTTATTTCAATAACCTCTTACTCTTAATTTCAGTGATTGTGCATCAGCAGGCTCATTTTCATCTTCCAAGCAACAAGTATTAGGAAGGCACGTTTCAATATCATCTTGAAAAGATCCCCTCCAAAGAAATACTATTTAGTTGAGGTTACTAATCCAGATGTGAGACACTGTGCACTCTCAGACAGGATATTTGCTGGTACATTGAAGTCATGGCTCATCAGTAAATTTTTGAAGCACACTTACTTAACCCATACTTATTTTCTAATTAACTAATCTTACTTATTTTTCTTTGTTATCAATCTTTTATTACATTGATGTGGGACACTTTATTTTTTTTGCTAGGCATTTGCAAAATCAAAATCCCCTCAGGTAAGAATGAGAATGTCATCTCATGAAAATTCAAATGCTTCATCTACTCCTTTAGTACACTCATTTGCCAGTTTGCTTAAATGCTTCCCTGAATTCTCCTCCAAAGTATTCTTTTATTTCTTTTTATGATAAAAAGATTCCAATGCAAAAATTTTAGTTTTGAAAATATGAATTAGTGAAAGAGAGTCTTTATTTTTTCTTAAATCTCCAGTAAAATAATACATAGATTCACACTGGATGTTAGTAAGCTGCTACTTCAGCTCACTGACACGAGTTTGCATCCAACCATTGGATCTGTCAGTGACTACAAATGTGGAAGGCGCATATTAAATTCTATTTTCAGGCCATTAGTGGCTGTTTCTTGTATGCTGTTTGGAAAAAAAAGTCACCTATATAATTGTTAATCTGGCAGCAATGAGATGCAAAACACAACCAGAAAGGCTATAAAACCTGCTTCTTAATGAAACCACTGAGGTTTTTTGTGGTATTTAGATTACTGTCAGCAAAGCAAAGTTTGATATTTGGTCTTCTATAGAGAGCACTCAACAGGACACAAAATAATGCTTTCACAATCAATTTTGCCTAAGCAAACATGCTTGGTTTTGGTGTTTTGGTTTTTCTCATTAGGTTTGTTGACCACGTTTATTTGTTTCATATCCAACAACCTTGGGGTAACAGTCCCAGTCAGCAAGAGATTGTTCTGCAGGCCTTGATATTGCAAAAACCCAGCATCTACGAGCAAACACAGATTTCTTGCCAATTAGACTAGCTGGACTAAATTCCTCTGACATGATTTATAAATTCATCCAACTTAATTTGCTGATAGGAAACTGAGCACTGTACCTGGGTCATTTGGTCTGATTTATATCAGAAAAGTGTACAAAAGAAAATGGAGCTTCTCTATCTTGCTCTTGTCCTCTCCTAGATTCCTGTTACTATATAACAGGCATCCTTTTCCTTTAATTACCTTCTTCACGGCTTGAGAGCTTTGATGACTTGATTAAGCCTTGCAGTGCAGTTCCAGTCCCTACCCAACTGATTAATTAGCCCAAACCTTATTAACTTCCTAATTCCAATCAATAATGCACTGATGCTGAACTGTGCAAGGGCAAACTAAGGATAGTAAATTTATCTGAAGACAGAGAGCCACGTACGGTTTGTTCTTCTACCTACACTTCTTCATGGGAAGGCATGGCAGAGCTCTGCCCTCTCCTGCCCGTGCTGTCTGAGGGCAGGGAAAGCCACCTGGTGAGTTTTACTTAATCTCTGACTCCCAGCACAGCCAGAACAGCACCCAGCTAAGTCACTGCAAGTTTGACTATGGGTGATAAAAAAGGAGCTGGGAGATGGTGGCACTTCTCCCATGGCTCTCAGCTCCTTTGCCCCTAACTCTATCACTGCACTGGTGCTGGAGGCATAAACACTACCCAAATCCTGGCAAAAGAGAATCAGGTTGGGGTTTTTTTAGTTCCCCAGCAACATCTGAATGTGCTAGCAGAGAATTCAGCACAGCCTGAAATTCAGCTGTAAAATATGTCAAACAACCCTGTTTCTCAGGCTGCCACTTTCACAAATCAACAGCTGCCCATTGCCACCATTTAATGTATTTTCATTATGAGTGTATGTTAGACCTAACTTTTGCAGGCAACAGTTTGTTGGGTTTGAATGCTCGGGGTTTTTTTTCTTAATTTTCTCACAGCAGCACTGCCTGTGAAAACGGGATTCAAGGGTCTCCAAACAATTCAGCAGAGATTGATCATTAAAGTAGTTGTACCTGTTGTTACAAAAAGCATTGCTCTTGTCTTTGTTTAGTTCATTTGAGTTGGTCTAGCTTTCTTCAACTACTGGGGGGGGAAGACCTCTTCTCCGTTCTTCCAGCTGTAGTAGATGGTTGGCCTGGCAATAGCAAAGACAGTAAAAGGTACAGCTTACAACACGCTTCTCAGCAATGCAAACTACTTCTGCTCTGCATGGTTGGAATTGAGGATAAGAGTCGGTTTACTCTCCACACAGAAACACAACTTCCAGACCAAAAGCACCCGAATACCAGATCTCAAAAGCACTGTATTGTGCTCTGAATGCCTGCAAGAGGGAAGCTGCACAGGTAGGATAGTCAGTGGGATGGTACAAGGGTTTGTAATTAAATGCCATTGTTACGTTGTTCTCACTGGGTTTTCATTTTCTGATCACGCAGCAGCAGCTTTTTTCTTCTCATTAATGTCTGCCTTTCTAAACAATCTATAGGACCAAGTACCTCCATTATGCTTTGCTTTCCTCAGGCCACTGACAACAAACCACAATTCTCTGTACAATACATTGTCTCCGAGGTAGTGGGTATCAAGGACTCTTAATAGTGCTGTGGCCAGGATCAATTGTTCAGCTCTATAGTGCAGGAGTGTCTCCTGAGCCTTTCAGTTGCCTGCTTTTGTGTACAGTATCACTGATGAAGAGTGACATTTCTTTCTTAGGGAACCTTCCATTAGAGAGGCTGCTTCCAGGCAAATCCGGCAATGGAGTGTTTGGAAAAGAAAGCACGGGCAGAAGTGGGCTTTTATCACAGTGACTCATGTGATTGATAAGAAATCGGACACTTTTCCCAGTGCTCAACAAGAAGCTACAAAAGTATTTTCATTCCTCAAGTATTACTATTTCTCTGAAAGTTTAAATACAAATACCTAACACCTCACTATCAGGGTAAATTTCTACATACAGAATTTAAGAAAAATTTTTAAAATTCCTTTCTTTCCTAGAAGGTTTACATTAGCAACTGACATTTTGGTATCAATGGGTTCAAGGTACCTTCTACAGTGTCCTAAAGGTGTTTCCTAGAGGTACGAAATCACATTTTTCACGTGACTGTGCTGACATTTATACAGTAAGCAGTTAGGCCAGAGTAGTAATTGTGTAAAGGCTGTCTTGAAACAAAGTTGCAGAAAAAGTTTTGACCCCATGAAAAGCACTTCTGTGCTGGAAACAGATCTGGTTTTAAACAACCCCACGTATGGTACCTACGCAAAATCCTTCTGCTTGTGTGCTTGTGAGTTTTGAGTCCAATGTCATGCTAGGGGCATGTAGTAAAACATGAAGATTTCATCTTTGCTGATGATGGTCTTCACTGAAAAAGCACCATGTAGATTTTGTCTGATATTAACATAGCCCTCCAATGCCATCCCACAAATCCTCAGCTCCTATCCTCTCTTAGAATATTAATCATAGAATCACGGAACCGTAGACTGGTGTCTATAGAAGGGACCTCAGAGACCATCTAGTTCCACCCCCTGCTATGGGCAGGAGCACCCTCCACCAGACCAGGATATCCAAGCCCCATCCAACCTGGCCTTGAACATTGCCAGACACAGCTTTTCTGGGAAGCGTGTGCCAGTGCTTTGCCACCATCACAGTGAAGAAATTTTCCTTATATCTAATCTAAATCTCTTTTAGTTTAAAGACATTACCCCTTGTCCTATCACTACATTCCATGTAAACAGCCCCTATCCAGCTTTCTTGTAGGCCCCTTAAGGTACTGGAAGGCTGCTAAATTAGGAGAAATCAAGCTGTAGCTGGGGACACCAATGGATATGTGAGATACAGAATTGCCCATTTGTTCATATTTTGAGTCACACTGCCCAGGAAATAAATTTAACATCACAATCTTGGTGGCTAAGTACCAGGAATAAGGAGGAAATATCATGGGAGAGGGCAGGCAACCTCACAGTGCCTCAGTTTTCCATCTGCAAGTTGGAAAGGAGCAGTAATGCTGATAAACCCTAACAGAGGACCACGGACTCCACAAAGGACATGAGCAACATAACTTGGCTTCACCGGCGGGCGGTTCTACATAACCAGAGAAGGCATGAGGAGCTTTTGGGTGTTGCAGATTTAGGGTGCAAGTGGATTTCCATGTCAGCCCAGGCTGTGAACATTTTCTCCTTCCGGCTAAGGTTCGTGAACACGTGGCCTCAAGCTGGAAGACTTTAAGCCAGTTTTGCCACTGACACCTGAGGTTTGTCAAGGGCTCCCATTGTGCCCTGAGGGATGCACTGTGCAGCCTGGCTGCTCTGCCAGGGCCAGCAGACAGTGGGGCAGGCGTGCTTCACTGGTTGAGATAAGCGGTTAAGCAGCTTGCAATAATCCTTTCATTCATTAAACTGCACTAAGCAGATTTGTGTGGTGTTCAAAATGAAGTCAAACATGAAGAGAAAGGAAAGTGCACCTAGACTGACTGCACAAAGGCAGCATGGGCCTCGGCCTTCCTGCACAGCTCAGGCCACCTGCCCTGGGACACACACTGAGGCATGAGGCTGGCCACAGCAGCCAGTGTGTCCCTGCTTGAATGGGTCACCCTGAATGTCTTTCCTCCCCTGTCACCAAGGGGTATTGAGAAGAAACGTGGCTGCAGGGGCTTGGCACTCACAGTTTATAGAGAAGCACACAGGTCTCCAGACACCTGTGGCCTGTTGCAGTTCCACCATGCTCAGGGGCAGTCAAGAACTTCAGGCAGCCAAGGCCCAACACCCATGGAGTCTCCAGTCCACCGCACCTGATTATCCCCACCACTCTGAGTCCCTGCTATTCTCTCAGACATGCCTTTCACCTTGTCTCTTCCCTCCTCCCCTCCTCTTCCTCTCACATTGTTTTCTATTTCCTCCATACCCTCCCTTACTCCCTTGACATTTACCTTGCTCTGATAAGATGCCTAAAAAAAACCCAACCTCATTTTCACAGGTATTCAGGTAACAACTGATACCCTCTACCTGTGCTTTTTTTTTTTTTTTCTATTACTTGTTCTTCTCCCTTTCCCACTGCCCCTCACCCCCTCAGAAACATGCAAAGCAGATAACCATCACAGGACACAGACAGCAATCCTGCTGGCAGACAGCACCCAAAGAGCAATCAGCTCCTGCTGCACAGCCCTTACTCCACAGAGTGCTGCAGAGCTGAGCACAGCTGGTTACAGCAAGGGAGAGGACAACACAAGTTGTCCAGGCAAGCAGAGACTGCCATTCCTTCCCCAGAGGCTGTTTCATTGTCTCCTTCTGCACAGGCAAGGGTTTGAAAGGATGCCTTTGTTGTTCTGATACTGCTGTGAGCACGGTGGCCATCACTTTCTGACATTGCAGATATATATTGTGAGACTCTTCCTAATCACTGTCAGGGCCTGAAACCATGAATGGCATTATCTGTTCCAGTATGCATTTCCTTGAGATGTAACCAGACCTGCCAGTATCAAGTCATCATAGAGAGATTGTTAGGTTGTTAGGTCATGTGGAAGATTTTTATCTAGAGTAATGGGGGAAGGAACAGCTCAGAAGGCAGCTTCAAGGACAGCCTACTGCTCTCAAGGCTAGAGGAGTTAACATGGCAAGAACTACCACATGGTACCTGGCTGTGCCAACTCAGACTTTCTTCTAGGCACCTTCCTCTGGACAGTATGGATATCTGAGTAATTACCAAGACCGCACTACCTCCCTTGCTTACTCAACTATCTTTTCACAAACTCTTTAGCTCATTTCAATCCATCTCATCCTGTTTTGGTAGTTGGTGTCAACATTCTCAGGACTGCAACAAGCTAGTTAAAACCTGCCTGGACCTCTAATACTAAAGCTCATCCTCGAATTATGCATTGTCATGTCAGGTGGTTAGTTACCTGCCAAAGCATTCATAGTTTAAATGGGGTGAACCTGCTTATCAAGTGTGGTAATTCCATCGTGGTTAAAGTATTTTTTGTTCTTCAGGTGTGCTTAGGGGCAGGAGGAAAAAGCCCAACACACCAAAATCCAGAAAAGTAGGAAAACAGCTGGAGATATATAAAAGACAGGGGGAAAAGCCTTCTATTTATGTCCCCTACATTCTTTCCTTCAAGTATTTGGAAATGTTATTATAAAATATGGATAAGGGATGATATTAAAAAAAATATTTGCAACAATTCTTTTTGCAAAGGGAAAGATTTGGTGAGCATGGTATCACCCAAAACCCAAATTAAATATTTCAGGTTACAATCCATCTCACTCAGCATGTGGTTTAACAAACGGCTTGCAGTGTACATGCAGATAGTGACATTCCTCACTCAGTTCCTGATATCCCAGGGGCCTGAGCTATAGCTTTCATTCTAGGATATTAATGGAAGATTCCTAACCAGGCTGAATTTACTAAAACAAAACCAACTCAAGGTCACACTGCTTAGGATGAGATACGTTCAATAGAATCACTGAAAAGGGTACATATGGTCCATGCAGATGTACTTACAGATGTCAATCATATATGTTCTTACTTTTTTAAACCTGAAGTGTAATGGAGTTATATTTATGTTAAAAGGCATTTAAAAAATCAAGAAATCAATTTCTGGTAAGAAGTCCTCATATAAGGATGAGCAAATGTTCTTTCCAGCTCTTTGGGTCTTTTTTTTAATCTTTTCTTTTGGGGGGGGGGGGGGGGGGGCTTACAGACATTGTGTTAAGGTACACCAGGGGCTCTGTAACACTGTATTGATGAGGAGTAGCCAAGGACATCTGTGGTCTTGAAAACCCACAACCAAAGCATAAAAAACCCCACCAAACCACAAAGTGAGGTTTAAAAAGACCACAAAAAGCTTCAGTTTGCTCCACTTGAGGTGTCCTATGGGAATTCATTGAAAAGTTGACATTTTTTTTTTCCTTTTGAGATTTCCTGTATCAATAAGCCCAGAAAAATTCATCCTCTTCCTTAGGTAAAAAAATGCCACGAGCAGAGAAAGTCTGGAGCTGCACGTGGAAAAATATATTTTTTCAGAAGAAGAGTAAATTTTTTTTAGATATGGAGATGCTGGTGTCTCAGTTCTGTTCTGATCAAAAAATCTCCCAAGGCAAACTTCAGGAACATTGGGAAGTGTAGTCATGGAGGACCAGTTCTAGGATTTACCCCTCAAAGCTGCATTTTTCTACAAAAGGAGCATGCATTATCCGGACCGATGTTGGACAGAGAGAATTTTCTCACCGATAGAATGTAACTGAAATGATCAGTTAATATGATGAACATACAGAAAAATCAGAATGACAGTCTCACTTATGAGTAAAACATTACAGGTAAAACATCTCCAAAGCTAGCAAAACAGGAATTTAAAAAAAAAAAGTAATAAGAAGTGTATGTGTATACACAGGGATCTTCCCAATCTTGCTACTACAGACTCATTGTAAAGGTGTCACAACAGCTTTAAAAGGTACCAGTATCACACTTTTATCTGACTTTCTTTATCTTCAACTTCATTAGAACTAGAAAATTGCTAAAAATTAGTGTTGTATTTTGAGTACCATGAATTCACATATAAAAAAATATTTATTAAAAGCTATCAATGTGACCATGTAACAAAGTAAATTCTGTGCACTGCAAATCCTGAAGGAAAGCATGATGCACATTCATTTCACTACAGGCTTCACTTCTAACTTCAGATATGTGGTTCATTTACTCCTTCACTGCAAGTGAAGGCATTTCAAACAGGTAACACAAAAAGTTGTGAGGCTCCAGTGAACTGCAAACCTGAAAATATATAACATTCCCATTCTGGTTAAACATTTTTACTGTCCTTACCTCAGTATGCCTTTCTGAATATGCACATGTATGTTTACACACAAAGGAATTAAGAATCAAAATGGTCAGAAGCAAAGAAGAAAATGGTAATTATAGAAGTTAGGTTCTAGCATGACAAATGTGTAGTAGAGAAATAAACCAATGAGATAATGAAGCTTTCCTCTTTTAAGGAATGTGCTCTTTGTAGCTTGTGCCACTGTTCTCAGGTGGGAAAGGAGTAATGGCAGTGGTGGTGTTTCCCATTGCCCCATCCTTAGTTACCATTTTAACCTCAAATCACATATAAAACAAGGATAAAACGTTTATGATTCACTTGGGAAATACCTGTTTAATTCTTTAGTTTAACCTCTTTGGATTTTTACAGCACATTCACTGTGATATAATCTGAGCATCCTCTAATGCGGTATTTTCTTCTACAGCAACTTCCCCCATCAACTGTCAGAAGTATTCATCAACAAGTGCATGTATTCATCAGCAAATATCTTGGTGAGAAGGTTGAAACACAGGCCAAATAATAATTGGAATATCTTCATTCATCTTTAGTTCTCATGCTTGAGTTGAATTTGACATTCATCTAAAGGCCCCACCTATCTCAAATCATTCATGTTCGACTTGTAACACCTTAATGTCTGAACTGTATAAAGCAATATGTGATTATGCTGCATGCTGGAGCTAAATATTGTCCTATCAGCACTGAGAGCAGAGTCTGAGCCCCCCTCTAACACAAGCCATTCTCCTTTCAGTGGCTGAGCTGCAGGGAACCCTTGTCACTCAAGCGAGTGGCTTTGCAATGGATGTTGTTCACCTGCCTGCCTTTCCACCAGGCCCTATACTGTGAGTAGCATGTGAAGGGAGTAGTTACTGAATACTACTGAGGAAATAAGAGGTGTAACAGGCTGTAAGTATTCCAACATAGATATTACACCACCGCCCCTTTTTTTTTAAGAACTGGCTAATAAGGATCAAATTCTAAGCAACATAATTGGTGCAGCAGACAGTAAGCTTTTAATCAACCAATTCAGACAGCTGTCCTTCTAAAGACATGTATGTCTTAGATCTTTTCCCATATATGTGCTAATTATAATCTTGAAAGTTTAAGTGGCTACAAAGTTGTGTCAATTTGTTCACTATTTAAAATAACAAAAGGGCTCCATCTCCAGGGAGAAAGCCTGCACAAAAGGAAATTCACCAGTGCAAGAGAAGCAAATTCCAAGTATACCTAAAAGCCTACAGGTACAAATAACTTCATTTAAAAAGGTGGAAAATACAACTGGAAGCAACCTGCCTCCGATATTCTGAACTACTGGTGCCCCAGCTGCACTGGGGATAGATCCCTTCCACTAAGCAGTTCCAATAGAGGGAAGGTTATCAGTTTAGCAGACTATGAGATGGGATCCCGAGCATGGATATAGAGGCACATACAGAGTGATCCAGCAAAAGACATCATCAGGCATATAAATGCAAGCTCAGCCCTTGGAAAGCCAAAAGGAATGGAACAAATGGGATTAGGCACACATGAGCACCAGGACAAAGACAAGGACCTGGCAGAGACTAGTACACCGAGACCTTCAAGAGGGAAACTGAGCTGAAGAACAAATAGTAAACGGGATACAAATGTGTCAATCTGCTGCTTTCCACACTGAAGTTTATAATGATTCACTTGCACTGTGGTTACTGTATTGCTCTTCTCCCCACCCCCCACCTCCCCCTCCCCCCCAATACACTGATGGAAGCAATGTGTCATAGAGCACCCATGCAGCCTACAGAGCTGAGGTGTTGCAGGTCCCTTCTGGGCCATGCACCAAGGGTCCTTCTCTAGGATAACATGCCACAATGGGAGAAGGAGGCAAAGCATGTGTACGTGTTTGTGTCTTGCTTCTGTACAGTAATTTTTTTGAGGTCTATCAACATGGATTTGGGCTTATTCTTGGCATTAGTCCCTGCAGTGTGAAGAAAATAATTTAGCTGATCTGTGGGTCTTTTTTTTTTTCGTTTGGAAAAATAAGGATTTCTATCCCAGTCTGTCTTTACAAAAGCCTCTGAAGATCTAAGGACAGAAAGTGTGAACTGGTACCACATTGGGACATTAAAATATTCCTATTTGCGGTGTCCCAAGCTTTTGACTATCCATCAGTCCTGCTCCTACTTTTTATTACCTTGGGAAGACCTTATTTCACTGAGTAACAGGTCACCAAAACAGCTCCAACACCTCCCTCTGTTGCAGGCTTCCACCTTGTGCTGGCTGCTGTGGCAGGGCCTTGGGGAAGGTGGCAGCCATCAAGAGTCTTGGAAGAGACCGACCTGCACCTGAGCCTGTCCCTACACAGTTAGGAGCCAGAGGTGCTGCCAAGATCAGCCCAGCCCCGTCAAAAACTCCAGGACTGGGGTCATTGTGCTGCAAAGGAGCCATTTTAAAATACCTTTACATGTCGATTCCAGTATCAGAACAGAGCAGGTCAAAGAGGATTGACCCCCATAGCAGGTTAAACGCCTTGAGGGTGGAGATAATCTCACAGCAGGAAGGGAGGAAAGTGCTGTGCCTGCTTTGGCCAAGATGTTTTCACACTCCCGAAAGGCAGCTTTAGGCTAGGAGCCGGCCATTATCAGAGTCATTGTCATTATTATCTTTAAATCTGCTGCCTTGCATTGAGGCACCTATCAGGAAAAGACCCAAGACACTTAGTGCCGGCAATAAGCTCCCAGAAGGAGGTGAGGAAACTGGTTCATAGGTAAATTAGCATTCCTGCTGGCTACCTTTCTATCGGCTTTGCTAATTCTTAAGTGACATTCACTGATAAATCAGATTTTACCATCCCTTCCGATCCATCAGCTGGACACATATCCTACCAGGGATTTTGGTGAGGCTTTTTTTTTGCCACATGCAAGGATTTGCCAGGCACAAACACTTCCCGTCTGCTGGCCAGGGGCGAGCTGACCATCAACCCTATGTTTCTGTATGAAAACCATGTGCACTGCTGCTGCCGTGTCCTTGCTGGGTTTGTGGTTTCCGCCTTCCTGCTCTCAAACTGCTGTTCAGGAAGTTGGAATTTTCCTGTTGAACGTATTTAATCATTTGTGAAAGTATGGCACTGCCTCACAAAATGATACTTCTAAAGAACAACGTGCCTAAATATTAGAAAAACCCTTTACCTGGAGAAGCTTCCATTCCAAATGCATGGAAGAAATCTGAAAACAGTGGTCAGAAAAGCCTGTGTATTTTATTGATAGGAAAAAAGTCATGAATTTTTGAAAAACTGATAGAAAAGTCCGGAGTATTCATCCCTCACTCCAGCAAGTCAAGTCCTGCTGAGAATCAAATTCCTCAAGCTGATGATTCACAAATGTTTTGTCCTGATCTAGATGGCAAGTCACAAAAAACAATATCTGACAGGTTCTCATTTGTAATTTTCAGTTAATTGAATATTTTACCATCAACTGCATGAAATACAAAAAGAAGTGTTAAATATACTTCCCCTTCCCCCAGCCCCAGCTACTTTTGGGGGGAAAGGAAATATTTGATTGTGGTGGAATCTTTAAAGATCTGGGTAGAAGAAAAGCAGTTGGCATCTTTAAAGATGCAGGTTTAAGTACAATAATCCAAACTCATTAAATTGAATATGGAGAGCATGGACTTCAATGTGACAAATAGTACCTAAAGTCCTCTTTACCTGAAGGTAGTGAACTGAGCAGACTGCCTCAAGCTTTGACACTTTTACATGTCGTGTTTGGCAGGGGAAAGATGGATTGAATTTATAAAACCTTTGCCCTTTTTCTGCAGCCATACATTAATCCACTAAAGCGTGCAATTCTTTAACTTTCTTTTAATAACTTGCCCTGCAAGTCATGATGAAAAGACAGCAGAGAAGAGCCTGACAATGAAGTAAGTTTAACAGGTGGGAAGGTGTGGAGGGGGCTGCTGGGTGCCAGCCTCGCCTCAGGATAGCTACAGCATGGGTTAATGTACACAGCGACATAATGCTGCTGAATCCCACAGAGCACTGGCTGAGGAAGGGACCTGCCTAGAAGCAAGGAGAGGTGAACAATGGCATTGCTGGGTGGACAACATGTAGAAGGGTTGAGGAGAGCCAGAGTTGTTGGCCTGGTCTGGTCAAGAGCCATGCTGACCCTGGTACAGTGCCTGGGCTCTTGCAGAGCTGTCTGGCTGCGGTGGGACTCAACTGTGCCGCACTTCAGACTCAAGCCTGGCAGGTTAAACTTCTGATGAGTTTCTAATGACTGTAAAAGCTCCCCTTTGGCCTTGGGTGTTATAACTATTTATGAGGTTGACCTTTAATTACTCTCTCTTGTAGAAATCTTTGAAACTATGTCTTAGAAAGCTTGACAAATACGGACCTACACAGCACAGATCAATACCAATATAGTAACACTATGAAGTAGAGCAACTTCCACAAAAGCAGATGCTAAAACCTATTGCCAGCATAGCTGCTTCAAAGGACTTAGCCCTTCAGCTGGACACTGTCAGCTCTTTCATATTATAGACTGGTTTAGGGAATGTAAAAAAAATAATGCAAGGGATGCCAGATATCAATGTAACATTAAGACTGTGAAGGGTATCAACCACTATCCTGCTGGGGCCCTAGGGAACCATGACTGTCAGCAGCAGCAGAACAAGAGTGGCTGCCATCTGCCATTGCTGTAAAGTCTTCTGTTCATCCTCTGTTCAGATATAGATGATGTTGAGTACCCGGTTTGAAAGTCACAGCTTCTTGAAAAGAAGCTCTAGTAAATTCATTATATTTTGCAATAACAATGCCATCCAAAGGAGTAATGCACCTAAAAATGAATAATTAGTAGTTCTATATTTATTTTACTTGAATATTAAGCATTGCTTGATTTTTCAAAAGGACATTCTTAATAGACCTTATATATAAGTATGCATGGGCATACCTACATGTACACAACTGCACATATATGTGCATATATAGGCACTCAAATACAAAATAAAGAGTGACTAATATTCTATTGAGAATGGCGAAAATGATTGGAAAATACCTACACAGTGTAGAGGAGGGGGTGATCGACACAACCATCTGGTTATATTAAGACAGAAGCAGAGGAATCTCATAGTACAGAATATTTCATTTTTATTTTAATTCACCTTGCATAATAACTATTATAATGCATGTTTAGTACCTTGTGTCATAAGTATTATGAAAATAAGTGGGTTTTTTTTTCCTATGACAATGATTAAATGCACAAACCTATATAAACACAATACACATCATCTTTGGCCATCACTATACACCATACAGAATTGCCATCTGTTCTAACCTCAAGAAATTCTGCTGTGAGGAAGATGAGTCCCAAAGACATAGACTTAAGAAAAAGTAACATTTTAAAGACTTCCTAATAATTTTGATCTCCTTATTGCTACTAGGAGAACAAGTGATCCATCTACCTGACAGATATAATTGAAGTGTCACTGGCCAAAAAGTTCCATGGATTTTAGGGGAGGTTTTAAATGCTAGCAATCAATTTAGTTTTGGTTTTATTTTGAATTTTCCCCAAATTAATTTATTTTCTCTTATGGAGAAAACAACTGTTTTCCCTTAGCCCTCCCACAGAACCTTTTCGTCATAACATCCAAGCTGAAACAGCTCCCTGGAGACGAAATCAATCAAAGCCATAAAAGAAGTATGGCTTTTTTCACATCAGCCCCTACTGCTCATGTCTTACAGTTACAAAACTGACAGCGACAAAGCTGGGTTATAGAGACCATCTGAACAGATCTGGCCAGTTACTCTCTCCAGAATCAATATGTCTTTTATTTTGAATATCATACAATTAAAGAAAAAAATACCAAATAACCCAACAAGTAAAACAACCCTATAGAAACAAGGTGTGTTAGTTAACATGGTGATAAAGGTGTCACAGCAGGGCAGAAACACAAAAAAGGTGCTTAAAAGCCCTAAGCCCCTGCACCTTTCCCACACTGAGTTAACCTCAGAGTGGTTTTCTCTTAGGTTTCCTCCCTGCTTGCAAATCTGGCACATGAACTCTCTCTCCTTGATGGAAAGAACTATACCCCCACCCCCAAATAAACTAGCTGAAAGGCTCTATCTCCCTCTCTCCTTTTCCAAGCCTCCAGAAATACTAGGTTGAGTGCACTCTTGGGAAGGGGTGTCCCCTTGGTGGGGAACAGGTAAAAAAACCCAAATGCTTGGGCAAATAACCTCTTTTCCAGGAATAATCTCTTGTCCAGGAAGTTTCCCTTTTGCTGACATGTTTTCTCATGCTGTGCTGTGTGTGCACTGTAGTAACTGTGTGTGGGAAGAAGAGGCACGACTTAAATAAAAGGCTTCTGTGATAAAGTGGTAAGTATTATAATATCCATGCAAGGTTTCATGCCACCCTTGACGGTAAGTCCATCGAAGTCAAGAGGAAAATTCATTTTGACTAGGAAAGGCCTGGATTGGCCTTGTTACAGTGTGTGGAGCAGCCAGCCAGCACAGGCCCGTCTCAGCTCCCATGGCTTCAGAGCCATAGGGCAAAGCCTTCTTTTACTGCCAGCATGGGGCAGAAAGCCTGAGAGAAAGCAGCTCTAGAAACACCAGGAAAGCAAGATCTGAGACCTGCTGCTCTCCAGGGCAACACTGCACATGGCTTACAGAAGGGAGGGCCCTCAGCTCCTTCAGTGCTGCCGTTACCCAGCACTCACTGTTCAGCGTGTCCCTGTCCCGCGTAGCAGCAAGAGCAGGATGCTGCCAGCCTGGACCCTGCTTACTGCTGGCTGATGGGTGCACTGGTGAGAAACACTGTCAATCAGGCTGGGGGCGAGGGGGGAAGGTTCAAGGAAGTGAACAGATTTCTCCTTTGGTTGTTTCCTCGGGGTTTTCACATCCCTGAAGAAAATACAAAGAAATCCACTTTTCATTAGAAGAGCGTGAGGCTGTTGGTGAAACTGATACTGCAGAGAGAGATGTTCCTGTGCTCCCCGTTCTGTAATGGCTCTTGCATTAGGGACTGGTGGGAGCTAGTGTTGCCCATTTACTTTAGCAAAGATTGCTATTGAATGAAACCTTTAATGGGGTGGTTTTGCTGCCAGTCAGCTAAGAGCTCCCAGCTTGTGGCAGAATAGTCTTTCCCTCCACCTTGACAGCTATTAGAGAATCAATACAGGTAATCCCTCAGCTGGCCACCAGCACCCCGGCTGGCCATGGGGCTGCCCTACCACTGCCAGGGGGGTCACACACTTGTGGGAAAGTAAGGCTTTTCCGGGAAGCAGCCTGCCACCACATCCTCACTGCCACCACACCAAGCCAGCACCCTCTCCAAACTACGCAGAGCCCTGCAGCCCTGAAGGGAATGCCACTGACTTTGCTTGGGTTAAGGCAAAGGATGGACTTGGTCCTTTCTCTTGTGGGAGGAAGGGCTCCATAGCTTGATTTCACTTCAGGGATTATGTAGGAATTTATTTTTTTGGCTTGTATAACCCAAGAATTCATCCCTTTCCCTTCCTTGACAGACAGAGGGTATTTTCTCTCCTACTGAATTTGTTAATGACCAAAGTGTCCCCTACTGGCTCCATTCGAGTCCGTGAAGTCAGAGAGGGAGACGCAGCATTTTTCTCACTGCTGCTTTGCAGGCTGACAGTACCATGTCAGGACTGTGTGAGACTCGTTCTCACACTAATGCATACAGCAGTGCTCTCAACACTACTAGGTCACTGAGCCAGCCAGAGGTTAGTCCTGTGGATTTAAAGCTGTTTTCCCACCTCTGCAACGCAGCTAAATGGGGGTTTCCAGGGCAGTCCCTAGAGGAAGAGTTGCTGCAGACTGGCTGAGAATGGACGTAGAGTACAGTCACTCAGGTCCTGCTGTAGGACAGGCAGGAGTGCTGGGATACTTTCCTATGGTGCTCCTGAATATCCCAGCACACCTGCTGCCAACAACCAACCTTAGCCACCTTCAAGGGACTGGCTTTTCGAAAAGGCTTTCGCTGGGGGAGATTAAGATTTTATAAAGCTTCAGTCAAACACCATAAAAACACAGACAGTTGTTGGTCCCACTGAAAATCTGGACATAAGTATTTTACATGGGGTCAAAAGAGGAAAGCAGAGAGCAAAGCCCGACTATTCCGACACCCCTCGTGAGCCCGAGGCCCTGCAGTATGTACATTAAAGAAAAGCCAGAAGGGAGAAGGTGCAAGGGGAAAGGTGCAAGGGGATGTGCATATAGGAGGAGAGAAAGGGGAATGAAGATGATGGTGACTGGCCAGCAGAGATGAAATGAACTCCAGTGCTTGCTGCTGAGGCACATAAGAGCCTGGGGACCCCAAGGAGGGCTTTCTGAAGGAGGGGACAGCCAGTCAGGGTTCCCCTGCTGAACATTCTCATTTAATGGTTAGTTTGGCACCAATCAATATTTGTTTGTGGCATTATCTTCAATTCACTAAGCCCCTCGCTGCTTTTCGCCTTCTCTCGGTGGTTAACCACCTCCCTCTCCCCCAACCCACCCCCCTCCCCGCCCCCGGGGAGCCCAGCGGGAAGGGAAGGGGCCAGGGCAGCAGGGGGATGGGGACCAGGCGTTTGAAGGGCTGGGAGATGCAGGAGGTGCGGGGAGATGCAGCAGATGTCTATGGCCAGGCCTTTTGTTCCCTAGCACTCCCCAGCCTGAGCTCTGGGACCACCTTTTTGCTTTTGTCTCGCTATTGTCATTCACCAAGGAGGAGTTTTCAGGAGTTAGCCTCACACAGGCTCATCTCTCTCCACCACCCCAACAAAGCAGCTGAGATTGCCCTCATCCTCTGGTTTCTATTTAGATCACTTTCCATTTAACATTTAAAAAACCCTGCAAAGCACTTTAAATCACCTAGTGTCTTACAGGGAGGGGTGGGGGTAGCTTTTCTGGTTTTGTTGTTGTTTTGGGTTTCTTTTCAAGGCTTGACCTGCAGCTTCCTTTGGCAGGAGCATTTTAAGCCCTAGTTAGGAGAAAGAAGAAGCAGGATGCACAAGTCAGGTACAGTGTCTGTAATCCTTTCTCTTGGGGAATGCCGTGAGAAGGAGCCCCCAGCCAGGGATGCCACGCTGCGGTCACCGCTTAAGCCAAACTGAGCGAGAAACGCGGGCACCTATTGCACGCAAGTGTATTGCAATAGCCACTGTCATGGAAGATGTCACTGTCTTCCTGTATTTGATGGCAGGAGGGGCGGATCTAGGGCAGGCTGCAGAGCCGCAGACCCGTCCCTCGAAGAGCTGCGGGGGTGCCCGGCCTTCTGCAGCCCCCACTAAGCAGGAACAGAGTACGGCGGGGTCTGCTTAGGGGAGCCCCAGCAGCTGGGGCTTCCCAGCGAAGCACCGAGCTTGGTCACGGGTATTCTCCCTTCGGCTGGAGGTACAGCGCAGCCTCCTTCATGCAAGTGGCTTTCCGCGCCGTGCAGCCATCCCGGGAAACCCCCAGGCGAAGCGATCCCTCCCTTGCCGCCCTTACCTGTGTGTGTGAGCACCCGGCAGCCCGCTGAGCGGGCGCTGCTCGGGCGCGGGGCTGGCGGCAGCGCGGCCGCGCAAGGCGCGAGTCAGCGCGCAAAGCCCCGCGCAGGGAACATCGGCACACGGATGCAGGCAGGGCACGTGTGCGCTACAGGACGCACAGGGGCATCCCCTCGACTTAAATCTCAACTCTCCTAGACCCTGACCGTCGAGGAGAGCAGAGTTTGCCCTGACAGCCCCTGCGTCTTCCTGGCAGGAGGAGGAAATCTGCCGCGGGGAGGGGCAGTTTAGTTCAGCCCAGCTCAGTTCTGCCCAGCCTGCCCTCCGTCCTGCTCCCCGCCGTTTTATTTCTCCCCACCCTGCTGTGAGGTGTGCTGCCGGCCAAATGCCAGCCCCACTGTGTCGTTTCCCCTTCCCTCCCGCCCTCAGCACAGCTGGGACTGGCTATTCAGAAGAGAGGACGATGCTTTGGGGTAGTTAAATGCTGGGGGGTAAGGTAGTTAAATGCCTTTTTCAGGGCTCAATCCGGATCCATCATCTTGCTTGTGGGAGTGGGAGTGAACTCAATCCAGACTTGAATGGCCTCAAGCTCCCAGAGCTATTGGGACACTTAAGGCCCAATCCATCACATCAAGACACTGGGTGCCTTTGCCTCCTAATGCTATCAGCTGCTACCCAGCAGGACAAGGACCACAATTCCCTCTAAGAGACAGCTTGGCTCTGCAATAATGCTGCGAACGCCCTTCATCCCTTTGCTAGCATCACAAATCCTATTGCCCATTAGTGTATACTGGGGCCTCCAATAATTTATTTTCATCCTTTCTATGAATCTCATTGTAAACCTTAATAATTACCGTCAAAATTTACATATACATGTTTAATGTGCAAGACAACTAGTACCTTCAATCATGAGTACAAATGAAATCCTTCAAACTCTTTTACAGACTTGTCAAATACTGTAGAAGTAGGGGAATATTTTAGTACGAGATGTTTGCGGGTAGCAGTAGAAAATGCACACAGTTTAAAGCACTACAGAAGAGGCACCATTAAAATAAATAAGCCTCATTCACAAGAAACAAGATTACCTGCATGGGAAACCAACTGTACATTTCATAGCACTTCAAACCCACTAGTGATAATATTTACTTCATTACTAGGCAGTTAATGATTTCACTGAAGCCTTCACACACAGAATGTATGCTTCTGTTGGCCAGGGCTCTGTGTGCCTGGGGGAAAACCCCTCCATACAGGCAGGCAGTTGGAAGACTTATTATCCCAGCTCCCATATTTCAGCATGGTTTGTAGACAGAAATACCATGGTGATTTTATACTTAGGAGTTAATTTTGCCTATTTAGAACTCATCAGACTTCAGCCCTCAAGACTGTACAGAATTCAGACTGCTATAATATAGAAATCTTTGACTTTAAAATAAGCAAAAAAAAATTATGAACAAAGTGTGATCTCCATTCTACCCTAAAATTTACACATATGTACAATACTACTGGATTGCTTATTTCTGATACTGCCTAGTGCTGGGCCTCAATATTTTACTTACAAGTGGTTCTATAAATATTTTCAGTATTTTTTACCATTAAAACAATGAGGACAGAGCAACTTAAGGTACAATAAACCATATAAAATTAGTGCAAATCAATAGATACGTGTTGATACAGTATCTGCAGGGTATAATTAAATGTGCAGGTAGCATTTTTTTTCTGCATTTAAAGAGATTGTTAAGGTTGGCACAAATACAAACATTTATCTCCAATACTTATGTGCAAAGTCCTTGTTAATCCTAGCTGATCCAAGATATTAAGAGATCAAATCATCTATGTTAATCAACGAGCTAGAGCAAGGGCTTCCATTATCCCTCCTGGATGCCACACAGCCCCACTGACACAGGAAGCCCCTCTCAAGATGCACAGCCCCCTTCCCATCGTGCTGCCCACTGAGTGATAAGCCGCTTCTGTACCAGTTACAGCACTCCCTGTACTTGGTCTTTCAGCAAAGCCTTCATCAGGATGAGATTTCACATTGCCAGGGAGTATTTTTCATGAAAGATTTTGCAAATTCTTTGCAAAATTCATGGTCTAATCACCTATGGTTTTACACAGAAACTCCTTAAATTGCTGCAATGTGCACCTGGAGACAGTTTTCATCTGGGACAAATTGTTAGTGTAAAAGAACAGGATATGCCTGGGCTGTTATTCTGAGTCCTTCTCCAAGTCAAGAGTGCAAAAGAAACAAAACCAGAGTTTTCAAGAAAAGGATCCCAGAGTAGCTTACCCATAGCTAAATAAACGTCTCTTTCTATAGCAGAACCCTCCACATTTTTATGAGCAGTGTTCCCTTTTGCTTAAAAAAAAGGAAGAAAAAGAAGAAATCAGCAGAAAACCCACACAAATCACTTCTGACTTGGTTACACAGTCAGAGAGAAAGGGACACTGAAAGCCTCCAGTCCTCCCATGAAGGCTAGGGAAGAAATTTCAGGTCAAAAAAATTGGCACCATCTCTTTTGCACATCAAATCACAGAGCCGATTTTTAAATATCTGTGCTTTGAGAACTGCTATATGGTGCAGTTTTAAAGCATTCAGGAATGCCACTACAGCAGGAGGAAGGCAGAGGGGCCCAGCCTTCATGTCAGGACTCCTAGTAGTGCCCTCTCTCATTTCTAGATGAGAGACAGTTACAGGGAAATTCAGACAGGGGGATAGTGCCTGCTCCTGGCTTGTGCTGAGACAGGTGCAATGCCTCTATGAGGCCACTTGACTGTTAGTAACCTACCCAAGAGTTCGCTGGTGCTTGTGAGTATCTTTGGTCCTTTAACCTGTGAGAAAGCAGAGCCAATGTCAAACATCTCTGCTAGCTGGCAGCTAGCTCATCATACCCTGCCCCTCTCCCCCTGGGCTGACTGGGATTCAGCATCCTCTGGAAGAGTTGATGTCAAAAGCCTGGAACTCCCCTTGGCCTGGCAGCTGAATGAAGAAATTGAAAATCCTTACACAGGTCCAGCAAGTCAGCATCTCTTGAGGCAGATTACCTCCAACTAAGGAATCATTAAAAGACTTGTACATTGAGAGGAAGAAGAGTGTATACCTGGCCATGTGCCCAAAGAAAACAGACAGGTTAAATGGGCTTTGGGAAAGGGACTTGAGAAAATTGTCCCTTGCACAAGCTTTGCTATACACATCAGGCAGTACATAGACATGATGCATTAGACATGGAAACACTCCTCATAGTGGTATTATTTGTGCACAAAAAGTTCATGGGAGGTACAAGTCCCTTCTGCCTAAGTTTCTCATTTGTGGAAATTAGGGTATGGGAGGAAAGGAAGGGAAAGTTGTGGTAGTGCCTATCAGACTTCACTGTGATATCAGGATACCCAGGTGAGAAACTCCTCTGTCTCCTGCACCCAGCCATATGCCCACCATCCAGAGACTGGATGTACCTTGGCAGTTGCTGTGAGGGTAAACGTCACCTCCTGCCACCCGCACCCAACCATGCACAAACACCTGCACGTAGACCGATACACATGCAAAGCTGGTCCAGGATGCGTCCGCGGGGCTCTTGACTAATGAGTGGCATGAATCTTCATGTGGAAGTGGTAATCCTCCTGCTCTGGGAAGTGCTGGCCGCACACGGAGCACGTGCAGCCCTTCTCCTTGCTGTGCGTGCGGCGCACGTGGCTGTCGTGGGCTGCGTGCGAGGCGAAGGCTTTGCCGCAGTGCTTGCACTTGAAGGGCTTCTCGCCCGAGTGCTGGCGGATGTGAGTGCGCAGGATGCTGGATGCTGTGAATGCCTGAAGGAGCAGAGATCAGAAATGGGGGAGGAGTTAAAAAAAAAAAAAAAAAGGTCCTTAAATAGCTCACATCCTCAAGATGGCTGGAGAAAAAAACCCAGCAACAAGGAACCCCAAGTCAACTGCTGTTGCGCTCAGCTATACAGATATGGCTGAGTCCGTGGAGTTAGATGAAGCTCAGAGAAAGATTTCTGACCAGAGACACCAGTAAATATCTTCTATATGCCAAAGGATAGGAAGTCAATAATGTCCTAATTAGTTCCTTTTATATTTGTGAAGACATAATGCAGATTCATTTTCAGAGTTAAACCCTTTCACATTTACATATGCCGGCTTGAGCTGACAGATTTTATCCGTGCAGTCAGTTCAGTATCCATCTCTGGGTTTCATTTTCCTGCCCCATCATACTCTCTTCATCCTTCAGCCAGATGTTCCAGCCTATTTTCCCCCCTTACGAGTAATAAGATGTACTCAATCACACTTTGTGTACCTCATAAAGACTCCTCCTGCATTTGAGAAGAAAAATCCTCTCACTGGGACCTGAGCAGGAATGTTGTAAAGCTGTCCCTGTTTTCCCTGTTTATTATTTTTCCAAATGAGACATCATTCAGGCCCTTCACCACTTGAAAGACCACAAACACAGATAAACAGATCTGAGATCCCTCCCTATAGAGAAGTCCCTGGAGATGTTTATCAACAGGGCCAAAGTGAGTTTGAGGGCCAGAACAGTGATCTTGGCCCAATACTTCTCCTTTAATCTCACAATACCACTGAGATAGTGAGCAAAGGCACAGGGAAAGCAAAGCTGCTTCAGAGCAGAGCACAGTTGCCGTGAGAGGTAGAAAAGGCAAAGAAGAATTGTGACTGTGTAGGAGGAGCAGGTAAGGATGCTTTTAAATGTCCCCTGGTTTTCCAGCCACAGAAAATGATTGATGCAGCTGCATCCTGAGGGCCAAAACGACAACAGTCCTACCAGAACAGCTTGCGGATGGTCAAGGGTCCCATGTGCCCTAGACATCTGTTTACAGTGGGACCTGTAAAACTCTGCCAGTCTCTTCCTGTGATCTGAAGATTAAAGGATGATATTTCATCCTAAACTGCCTGCAAGTGTTCAGGATGTCTAGGAGAGAAAAAATCTAATAGCCAAAAGGAGCTGCTTCCCAGAATCATAGACTGGTTAAGGCTGGGAGGGACATTAAGGATCATCAAGTTCTAAGGTTCTTTACTACAGGTCACTTAGTCCAGCTAGTCATAAACAAAACTCTTTCTCCAAAATCAGGAGCACCTTATTTACACTTATGGTGCTTCTGCCTTGCATGGATGCTCCATAGCCCTCAGAGCTCAACTGATAATTAATCCAACAGCAACCTGTACATCCATCCTCCATCTGCTGGGAGACCTGGACTTAATTGTCTGTGCTGATGAGAGTAGCAACAGCCGAGCACATTTTGGATCAGTGCTGTTTAGCTCTATTCACATTCTCTTTCTAATGAAAATTCCATGCCCAGTTTGCACATCGATTGCCCTGATCATGCACACAAAATCATATGGTGCAGTTTCAGGTAATGGCCAAATCCCTTCACTGCACTCCAGAAACTGGAGTAAAAAGGGGATTATTTGATCTAGCTGCATGCCTTGGATGGTGTTTGAAATGCTTTCAATGGGAGACCAGACCCTGGTTCTTCAGTATCAGCCAACCCTGTCACTTCAACTCACAACTGTGCCCAGAAGATACACTCACTTATCCAGTTATCAACTTAAATAGAAGGCATTTTCTCAAAAGAAAACAAGAGAAACACAAAAAAAATGAAAGAAGAAAGCCCGAGCGTGGCACGAGCTGCCCCCTGCCCCAGCGTGGTGTGATACTGAGCAGAGTGGAGGACAGACAGAGGAGAGGGCTGGGCTGGGGCTTTGCCTTACCTTGTTGCAGTAGACACATTTGTAGGGGCGCTCCCCGGAGTGAACCCTCATGTGCTTGTTCAGGCTGGAGGACTGAGAGAAGCTCTTCCCACACACTGAGCACTGCGGGGGGAAGGATGGAGTTAAAAGGAAGCACACAACAGCACAGCTAAAAAGGAATATCAGGTATGTGGATTATGTGCCAACATATTTTCATAATAAAAAAATCATAATAATGAAAAAAATTCATATACCTGATATATAAAAATATAAACAATTACATATAGATTTTTGTATATGCATATATTTTATATATATATACTTATGTATAGATGCAAATGCAAACAGCAGTAATTTAAGCAGTAACCATTTTAAAGAGTTAGAATTTTAATCTGGTTTCAAGACGAGAGAAATGATGCACAATGTCAAAGCATTTTTGTTTGTGTTGTTGAAAATGTTTCATTAAAAAGCATCCTTCTTCAGACCATTAACAGAAAATACTGACTTGGGAGGTATCCAAACCTGAAACATAAAGTAAACCCATCGTTTTTCCTTCAAAATGCCAATGGAGGTCTAGTTACTGTTTTTTATTTATGATCAACAAACTTCCCAAAACAAATAAAAATTCAACCAAGGGGACCTTTTAAAATGGTAACCATTTTCAGAAATGGTGAGTCAGTCACAGCACTCAGCCTACAGCCTGGTCTGTCATAAGTGCTTCTCCTTAGGGAGTGAAAGAAGCAGCACCTTGTCCTTCCACCCAAGGACCTGCGTCTGAATTGGGGACAAAATCCGAATCACAGGGGCTGAAGGAATTTTGAAACAGATGTGCTGGGGTTAAGGGCAATTTGTATGAGCCCCAACATAATTTTCCCCCTACAATAATTTTAAATAAGAGGAGAGAAAGGGAAAGGGAGGAAAGGACATGATATTCAATGACTCACATTTAACAGATTCCTGTTTTTCATGAGTTACTACATAAATGTGATATTTTAACATTGCAGTAGCGCCGATTTGGTTATAAAGGCTTTTCTTGGAAAATTACCATTATTATTCCAGGATTATTATTAAAGAGGCATTTGGAGGAATTTCAGGATTAATTTAGCAGTGCCATTTCAAGCACTGGAACTTGCCCTTCCCAAACCTTCAGGAAAAGTCTGATTTTCCACTCCCAGCGCTCATGAAGAAAACTGGTCTAAGGGAGAGGTTTTTAGTGAAGGTGAGGCAACTATCTCAGCAAGGATTTACTTCCATCAATCGAAATTTTGTTGCCCCACCGTGAATACAAAACTTAAAGCTCCTGTTGTGTCCAACAGACACAGATGTCCCTCAGTTCTTAAGGCTGCAAAGGGGGGAGAGGTGAATGACACAAAACACCATCTCTCCTGGACAGAGACGCACCTTCAAACACAATTTAGCCCCACACCGTGTAAAGACATTAGAAAAACCCACATGCAAATAACCAAAAAGCCCAGGAGAAATACTAAGGAGGGTGTGGGGGGAATGTGTGTGTGTTGCTTTCCCCCCCCCCCCCCCCCCCAAACTCTGACTGAGACCGTGCAGTTTATTTTCCCAACATAAACCCATACCATTTCTTCAGCTAAGCTCCTGCTGCACAAAACAAACTACTCCTGTACAGGCAGGGAACTGCCAGGGAAGCTGGAGGAGGAACAACATCAGCATCTTACCTCGGCCACGGGGGGACTCTTAATTAGTCCCCCTCAGAAGAACCACCAAGTGCTGAGAGACCCCAGAGCAGGCTCACCTTGTGAGGTCTGTGCTTCTCGTGAACGTGGAGAATATGGATCCTCAGCCTGTCTCTTTTCTCGAAGGATCGGTTACAAAGGTGACAAGGAAATTTGCGGTCCCCCTGGTCCACGCAGCGAGTGTACTTGAGGTGCTTGTCCCGGTAGTACTTGTAGGCAAAAACCTTGCCGCAGCGCTCGCACTTAAAGCTCTCCCCGGCTTCTGTACGGCAGAAGGGAAAGTGCCACCTCCCCGTTACACCACAAGCAAAAAGGGGCTCGCGTCAAGTCAAGTGTGTTTCCTGGTCAGAGCTGGCACCTAAGTCGCGATTTTAAGTCTCCGGGAGGGTGATAATGGCAAATGGATTCTGGTAATTATCGTTAACAAAACACACGTCGGGTCTCTTAGGGATGCGCACCCCAGCTCGCTTATTGCCTTTCTAACAGGGGGGGAACAAACTGGAGCCTGCAGTCTGAAAAAATTATTGGCTTTAGCTGCTGACTTCAGCAAAGATAGAATTTCACTCTTCTACCCCCCATAAACAGCGAGCGAGGATGTGAAAAACCAAATGCAGAGTCCCGAATAAAGCGTCTCCCCACAGGGAAGCGTTGCCAGGGATTCATTATCAATACGGGCCGCAAATTTTACCTTCCCATCCCCAAAAGAAAAATAAATGCGCACGTCATCCCTATCGTTCTCAAAACACTTAGCGAACAAAAAGGACGTTTATTTGGTTTTCTTTTGTATTCCAAACTGTTCTTAACGGCTGTATTTAGGAACAACAAAGGATATTTTTTAAAACGTTTTTTACACATCGTAATTTTGGTTTAAGCCTCAAAACGAAACGAGCGATTTACCAGCAACCTGAACCTGGAACTTTAAAGATAAGGGCTACAAAACATTCACATGCTCATTTGCCAAGCGCTTTTCTCCCGTGGTGCTGCACCCAGCCGACCCCCACATCCCCACACTCCCCGCACCCAACCCCAGCTTTCTCTGCATTGATAGAATGATAGAAATGTGGGGTGGGTGGGGTTTTTTTCCCCCATACATAACTTTTGGTTTTAAGAACGTCACACTTTCTGCGCATTGTAAGCAGAACTACTACCGGGATAACGGGATTTGGCGTTTCATCTGCAAACAGTATCATTACTATCAGAGCGGAACGATTTCAGACCACCCCGCTTCCCGAGAGTTTAAATCGCAACGAAAACCAGCACGGACTGAAGAGCGTGGATAAACCAACACCAAGCCAGGAATGTCCCAAAAAAAACCCCTCTCCTCCCAAAAACGGGACCCCACTTAAACAACGGCGCTGCGCAGCCGTGGCGAGGGGAGCCCAGCACCGCCAGATGTTTTACAGCCGTCAGACCGACGCTTTTAACTCCCCGAGTAAACGCGCCGCGGCGGAGGGGGGCTGCGGGGCCATCGGGCCCCAGAGCATCTCCGCGGCGGCTCGGTCACCCCGCCCCCGGCTCACCGCAGGGACTGGAAAGCGGGCAAAGTAAAACACAGCCGGGGAAATTGGCGTTGTGCACGAGGTTCCTTTACCTGCCTTAACGCCAATCTAATCCCGACCAGGCATGGATCAATGGGAATAAGGGAGAGCTGGCAGGCTCACCTTCGGGGTGCTGCGGAGGCTTCTTCCCCTCCGGCATGCCCTTCAGGCTGATGGGGATGCCCAGGAACTGCACGTAGCAATCGCCGTACCATACCAGCAGCTCCTGGCTCGGCAAGATCTCCTTACAGGTCTCGTAGAAGATTTGCCCCTGGCACTGGATAGCCGTCAGATTCTGCTCCTCGGGGAACCTGGCACAGTTCACCAGGGCCATCCAGTTCCCAGAAGCGCCCTTCCCGTCTATGAAGTGGCTCAGCCGCCCGTATTCAAAGATCTGTAGAGCAGCGATAGCCGGGTGAGGATTGACCGACCCTACCCCGCACACGTTACCGATCCCACCACCCACCCACACTGGGCCGAGCCCCTCTTGCAGGCTACAGGAGAGGGGCGGCCGAAAGCCTCGCTCCGGCCCCGCGTCGGGGGGAGCCCGGCGGTGGCTCCACTACCTCCCACATCAGCGAGTTGTCGTCGTAAGTCTTGATCTCGCTGGTGTTGACCACTTTGCCTTGGAAAGGGCCGAAGCGGACTCCTTTGGGGATGGGGTTCGTGCAGAAGACTCCGAGCTGTGACACGTCCCCGTACGCCACCCGCAGCACCGAGAGCCCTGCGGGGGACAGGGCGGACCGGGCTGAGCGCTGCTCGGCCGCGGCCGTGCGCGGCGGGAGGCGCAGGCAGCACCGGACCCCTACCTTCGGGCAGCTGCAGCGAGTCCCTGTCGAGGAGCGGGGCGGAGGAAGAGTCCGCGGCACCTGCAGAAAAGAGACCTCTTCTTCAGCCCGGCACCGGCCGTGGAGATGCAGCAGGGCAGAGGGAGCGCGTCCTGCCGCTCCCGACACCGGCCGCAGACGAAACTAACCCCTGGTTAGGGGTCGGTAACGCAAGAAAACCGCAGAGCAGGGAACCCGACGTGACCCCGGCGATGGCCCATCATCCTGCCTCCTGTACACCCTCGGGGACTGTCCCCAAACCCCCACCGTTTACCCTGTCCCCAGGAACAACATTCCGCCCAGTGCCCCTCTCGCCGCCGCCGTCACCCCCTTGAATCGAAGATACCCTTACCCGGGCTGGTGGGGGGCACCCGGACCCCCGAGATGGCGTGCAGGCTCCCGGTCAGCTGGCTGCTCCGGAGCGCCCCGTACAGCACCGCGTTCAGCTCCTCCTCGGTGAAGTGGTACCTGTAGCTCTGCCCCGCCGGTCCGGCGGCCCCCGGGCTGCGGGCAGCCCAGCGCGGGGGGCTCGGGTAGGGCGGCGGGATAGAGTCCGGGGGCCCCGCCCGGCGGGGCGAGCCCTCGCTGGGGGGAAAGGGGACCGGCGGCTTGGCGTAGGGAGAAAGCAGGGGGAGGCCGGGGAAGGGCTCGGAGGGCAGGAGGGGCGGCTGGCTCAGGAAAGCGGGGACCGTGCTGAAGCTGAAGGGGGGCAGAGGCGGAGAGGCGGGCACCATCCCGCTCAGGGATTTCCGAGGCTGGAAGAATTCGGGGGCCGCTTCGAAGCACGGGGTGGGAGCGAGGAAAGCCGGGTAGTAGGCAGCGAGGCTGGTGGGTCTCGTCCCGAGGGTGTCTCCGCCGTCTCCGGGAACCGACTCATTGGGGGCCAGGGATAGAGCCATGTCAGGCCGCGTTGAGAAGGGAGAGCGCTGGCGGGAAGCGGAGGGACAGACGCCCGGGGTCCCGCTGCAGGGCGGGGGCGGGATGGAGGCGCGGGAGCCGCAGCACGCTGCCCTCCACCGCCCGGCGCCGTCGGGGCGAGCGGGCCGGCCGCCGCCGGCCCCCCGCGGCTATATGGGCGCGGGGAGAGGAAGGAGGGCAGGTGGGGGCGGCACCCCCTCGAGGGTCGTGCAGGCCTGGGGGCTGCCTCGACGGGGGCCCCTACCCCGGGGCGGAGCCGCGGCTATTCCCGGAGCTGTCGGGCCGCCCCTCTCCACGACGAGGGCGGACTGGGAGGCACGGACAGATGTACACCAGCGTCCCGGACTCACCTCCCCTGCCGCCGGCTCGCCAAGTCCCGACCGATGGGCCCGGCCGCAGCCCGGGTGGGCTCTGCCTCCCCCGAGCAGGAACCCAGGGGGGCAGGAAAGACGCTTCCCACGGCTGAGCACCTACTGCGGTAGGTGAGCGCCCAGCCCAGCCAGCGGGCACCGTGCTCCTCAGCAGGACCCACAGACCCCGCACAGTGCCCCGGAGGGTGCAGGTGTGGGGCTTGGGTATGGAAATTAAAAATCCCGTCCCAAGCCGGGGTGACCTGCACACACAGCAGCACACTCTCTGACACTAAAGGTGCCGTGGGCGTTGCTGAGCTTACTTCGCTTCAGCTTTCTGCTGCCCGTTGGCTGCGTGGCAGGATGCTGAGTGCCTGCCGCGGTTTCCCAGTCTCCATGACCAGGTCTATGCCAGGACCTGCCCAGAAAAGGACCAAGGGAAGACACCTGGACATTGTCCCTTGCAGAGCTCCTGGGTGATACCCTTCTGCACGGTTTCATCCTGGTTTTGGGAGGGTTTCACCTTCTAATCTCCTCTTCCTCTCAAGTGACTCTGTGCTGCGATTGCTATAAAAAGGGAAGCGGGAAGGGGCTGCAGGATCCCAGGGGCCCAGGTGTGCACCTTGCCACTGCAGGATGTCATCCCTGCTGGTGCAAGGAGGTGGAGAAATCGTTAACCCAGGGCGAAAACCCACCGCCGCACACGGAGGGAAGGGATGGGGTGGGCTGTGCTATGCCCCGCACAGAGCTTGGGGGCTCCCGCCCACAGGTCCTGTGTGCAAGGCAGCCCAGGGCTTCCTGCAGCACAGCGCAGCAGCACAACGCAGCAGCACAACGCAAGCCGAAGTGCACACAGACACAGATGGAGTGGGAACAAATGCTGACTCGTAGAGGTTTAGATGCCATTTGAGTGGGTACGGTGTACTACTATAAAAATAAACTAACAAAGCTCCATGTGATCTTTCGCGAAAAGCTGCCTTCATCCCAAGGAATCACAGCCTCAGACGGATAGACCCTGCCTCCGGACACAGTCACTGACTGCACTTGACCAGAGGTGAAGCCATCCTTCCAGTCCTTATTTCTTATCTAGCCACAGTGAAGTGCTCTGGAATAGAGACTTTTGAGAAAGAATTGCCTGCTGCCCCGGGGGAATGAGGGTGTTCAGCGCACAGGACCTCAGGCACTGTAATTCCTCTCTACCTAAAGCTTCGATTTGAAACCTCCCTTTACTTTTTTTCCCCCCTCAGAACCTAAACAATAGGACAGCAAACACAAGCACATAGAGCTCTGAAGGAGACCCAGAACTGATCCGGGCTCTCCCAGCTCCCAAGACACCTTTCACAGTGTGCCTAGTTTTGTCTCCAAACTCGAGTTTAAACAGTTACGTTCTTTGTATTAAAAGTATTGGGCTAATTCTCCTCCCTACCACCGCATTCTCCATCCGAACCTCTGTTTGCAAGACAAAAGTGCTGAATGCACCAGGGACAGCCAATATGCACATACATGGGGCTTAGCGAGAAGGTAGGAATTCAGCCTTCTGAAAGTTGCTTAAGTAGTCTGCCTTTTTTTTTCTGTTAATCCGTCTGGTTTGGTTTTTTTTTTTTTTACTTTCTCTATGTTGTTCCAAACCTCTGTTAGATGCAAGACAGAACTGATGCTGTATTGCTTTAGCAGACAGTTTCAAACAAGCAGTTTAAGGTGGTTTTATTGATGCAGCATCACTAGCATAAAAGTAGTGTGAGGTGTTTTGGCGCTGGCCAAAATGCCCACCAAAGCCGCTCTATCACTCCCCTTTTCAACCAGAAAGGGGAGAAAATATGTATTGAGAGGCTTAGGAGTCCAGATAAGGGCAGAGAGGGATCACTTTCAAATTAGTGTCATGGGCAAAACAGACTCAACACAGAATAAAGGAAAGAAAACTAATTTATTACACTATGCTGCACATCCAGTGACACCAGAATCAGGTAATAAGAAGTGCAGCCAGGCCTTAAAGCACCTCCCCCCCCCCCCCCCCCTTCTTAGCAGTCTTCATTTTATTCATGATTTTACTCCCTTTTTCCCCCCCATCATGGCACGGGGAGGGGCAGGGAATTGGGGAGTGGGGTTTCAGTCAGTTCCTCACAAGCTACTTTCCTCCTCCAGATTTTAAACCACCTCTACTCCCCCCCACCCCTCCCCTCTTAGCAGACTTGACTTTGGTCATAATTTCACTCCCTTCTTCCCCCACATCGCAGCGTGGGAAGGGGCAGGGAATGGGGAAAATGGGGGTTTTCAGTCACTTCCTCCCAAGTTGTCTTCCTTCTTAGCTGGGGGGACATTCCACCATGCACACCCTTCCCCTGCTGCACTGTGGGGTCCCACCCATGGGACACAGTCCTCCATGAACTTCTCCAACGTGAATCCTTTCTATTGGGGTGTCATCTCCTCACCAATTGCTTCAGTGTGGCTCCCTTCCATGGAGTGCTGACCTTCAGGCCCAGACTGCTCCGGCCTGGTCCCCCACAGAGTCACAAGTCCCCCAGCAAACCTGCTGTGGCGTGGGTTGGTCTCTCCACAGGCTGTAGATGGTCTCTGCTCCCCGTTGTTATCCAGGGCTGCAGGGGTACAACCCGCTTCACCATGATCCTCTCCACGGGCTGCAGGGGAATCTCTCTCCAGCACTCGGAACACCTCATTCTTCCCCTACTCTCCTTCTTCCCTGGCCTTGGTGTCTGCATGGCTTCTTATATCTTTTCACTCCCTTCTCTGGTGACAAAATGCACCTGCCTGCATTTTTTTCCTCCTAAATGTGATTCCCAGAGGCGCTGTGACCACCGATTGGCTTGGCCTTGGTCATCAGTGACTCTGGCCTTGAATCGGCCAATGTTCACTCTCTGGGACCTGCAGAGAGCTTCTGGCTGCAGAAGCCACCCCTGCAGCTCCCCCTTCTCCATTAGAATCCAGCTACGCAAAACTGAGACATAGTGGAATTAATTAGATGTACAGGAATAAGCCTTTGAGCTCTGATGGCACAGAGAAGTTGGAGTTGCCCTTAGAAATTAAGTGTTGGAATCTGGAATCCTTTGGCTGCCCCGTGTCCAGTTGTCACAGCACAGGAAAAGGGGCTTGTGGAGGAGACATGCTTGGATTAGAGATTCAGGAGAAATGAAAGCAAACAAACAGAAGTTGAGATTTTTAAATTCTCACAGTAGACATGTAGATATGCCCAGAAATAAAAATACTCCCTTTTCTAGAAGCCTGATGACACAGAGCCCAGGAGAAGAACAGGGATTGAGGCATTGCTGTCACTATACTGCAGATAATCTTTAAAGGCTTTCATCCCCTAAGAAGTTAGAGGTGTTTCTTGCATTAAAAAAGTCCAAACCTCAGGGAGGGATGGGGTGGAGCAGAAGTGCAGCCTTGCAGAGCCACCTCTAGTGAGCAAGATGCAGGTGGATGGGATGCTCTGTCCCTTTCTTGGGAATGACTGGGAATTTGGTGGCCAAACAATCTGGGGTTGGTTTTGCTTTTCATGGCACCCCAAAGAGCAGCTCTATAAAACTAAACCCAATTTCGAAGTGCCAGTGCTGATGTGCACTTTCAGCCTGGGCAGGGAAATTAATTGCTTGCCCCTTCTGCTTGTCAAAAGGCAGGACAAACAGAAAAGTGATTCACTTTGAGGGAGAACCTCCAGCTGGCACACACCTGGTTCAGCCAGCTGCCCCTAAGCACAGAGCAAACTTCTGGTTCAGGATTCCATTTTCCTTTGGTGACCTCCTCATACCAATGAAAACACACTTCCCACTGAAATTGGGGTACCGGAGGTCCTCTGGACTTTAAGAAGCTCCATAAACTTAATCTCTTCAATGCAATCAACTCCTTCCCCTCCACCCCCCAAAGTAAATATCCAGGACCAGACTGAAGGAGACAAGACACACGAGGGGTCCCTCCAGGTCACAATGTCTAGCGTGAGTCCATAGTGCTGGCTGAGGTCAGGGTCATTAGCAGCAGGGTTAATGGGGTTGGTCACAACACCCAAGTCTTTTAACTGCTGAGAGGATTTCTTCTGCAGCTGAGATGTTCCATAAGTGGCACAGACCTCAATGGCCAGCTCTGAAGGATCAACCTTCATGCAGATTAATTCATACCACAGTTCCAACCTGAATCTTTCCTGACCTACCTCTTCTAAGGACTTTACCAAGCTGTGACTGTTCTTCCCTCTTTTAGCTGGCTAGAGAGTGGGAACTCTTAGTGGGACTGACCTGTATTAAAAGCTGGGATCCAGCAGCTCCTGCACGCTGCAGGAGCCTACAGACAACCCTTGGTTGCAGCCCCAGCTTACCCAAGAAGGTAAGAGGACACAAGCTGTGCAAGGCCACAGAACTGCCTGAGGCTGCTCTGGGTTCTGCATTCTCCAGTGCAGGAATGAATTTACCATGAAGGTTTCAGGAGATGGGGTGGGTTTGGTCACAAGGCCCCCCTCAAGCTGTATTAAGCATTTTTACTTCCACATTTCACAGCCCAAGAGGCCAAGGCAGAGGGGTGGCTTGTCTTCCCTTGCTATAGCCTGACCCCAAGCACAGCATGACACACAGCTCTCCACCCACACCGGGTACAACACGTAGAGAACCAGAGAAGCAGCGTGCTACAAGCCAGGGAGTAGTTTGAGGCTTCCAGGCATCCCAGTTCCAGCCCTGTGTAAAGCCTGGTCTGCATGACTTGACAGACGGTTCAAAAGGCAGTGTCACTTTTTATCCCTTCTGTCATGATGTCAGGTTAGGAGAACTTGTCCCTGTGTCACATGGACCGGCCTCAGTCAACAAAACCTGATCTGGAAAGTAAAAGGCAGCAGTTCTGTTCTGTAAAGTCACCATTAGCTCACAGCATTTAGACTGATGCCGTGAGTTTTAGCTAAAGTGGTTGTCAAGACTTTTCACAGTTATAAGGGGATAATTGTGCCTAGGGGAGAAGTTCTGTTAGGAAACACCGTGCCTCTTACTATACATGGATGTTTCATCTACTTGCTTACACTGGGAAGAAACATCCTCCTTCCTTTCTTTCCTTCCTGTGGCAGTATTTTCCTCACGTCCAAGGATCACCATCATTTCGCCGAAGCCAAGAGAACTGATGGTAAGCCTAGCTTTGGTAGGAATGGTATGAGGTTAACAGCATCTGGAGGTCTTTAAAATGACATTAGCTTCTAAAACTTGTAATATAAATAGCTGTTCTCCCTTGTCCATTTCCCAGAGAGAGCAGCAGCTCACTCCTGATAAGCAAGCATTCTCGTAGCTGCTCGTCTTTCCATTTTGTGTATCGCCCGTCTTAACGAAGCTCCTTGGGCCAGCAAGGGAACCAGCCTGAGCTCTACTCAGCCCCACTGTGCGCCGTTCCAGCTCTGCCTCTGCCGAACCAGGCACGGGAGATGCCCATCTCCCCCTGGGATAGAAGAAGAGTACTCGCAATGAACTGTTTTCACATTAAGCTCAGTGTCATCACAGTACCACAGAGCTAGAAGCACTGGAGAGTAACAGCTAGCTGGAATATATAAAAGCCCTCAGCAGAGAAACCATACTGTCTTCTTAAAACCTGCCAATTCATCCACCCTCCAGTGCCTCAGTTCTACTTCTTGCACCCTTCTGTGAGCAAATGAAGACACAACAGAAACACGTTGAAATCTCTAAAGCCATGTAAAACCCGAAGGCATTAAAATTTATTAAATGATGCAATAACAACAGAATTCTTTATTTACAATAGCATTATTTAACATCAAATAAGCAAATAGCATCAGCAAAGCAATATTAACTTGCATAAATGTATTTAAAATTTCTCTGAATATATCTACCTTTGCATAAACTGCTCACACTAGAAATACAAACATCAATGCAGGTGAACAAAGTGATGTTCAGAGTCAACTCCGTTTTGAAAATAAATCACAACCTGAAACACTGTAAGCTTTCTCCTGAAGAACCATAGTTTATATATTGCTTAATTTTACCCTTGTATAATCTTTTCATATACACACATCTCAGATGCAACTTCATGATGAACTGTACAAATAAAACCCACGAATGACATAAAGGGAAAAAAAAAATTAAATGACAGTTAAATGTTTGAAGAAATGTGTCCATCATCTCTATTGAACAACATAAAGATTAAGTGATGATGCACTTATTCCAAAATTGTACACAATTCACTATACAAATATAATACATCAGACAGCTATGTAGGAATATACAAGACTTAAAAACAGATCTAAGGCATTATGCTAGATTTTAGCATTTTGAGGTTCTTGCACATAGCTTTTACCTGTAGTAAGAAACTTAAAAGATTTTGTTTTAGTCTACAAAGAAACACCAGGGAGAAAATTCTAATTAAAATCAAAGCCACTACAGTAAATTTTCTTTTGTGCAGAGAATGCTTTTGCTCTTAGGCAGCATACTACCATACAAATACTAGAAAACTTTTAAATTCACACCAACAATTAATGGCTTAAGTTGCATTTCAAAACTGATTGTGTATCTTTGGGTTCTGCAAGTGGAGCTGTGCCACCCATTTCATCTGTTAAGCCCATATGAATTCTGCTTTTAAACAAAGATTAAAAAATGTATTGTATAAACTGCAAAAACATTGCTTTTAATTAATACAGGCCCAAAGGGAAACCGACCGGTGTGGGACAATGTTTTAAAGATTGAGTACAAATTAATTCATCGTAGCAAAACAGCTCACCTCACTTTTTAAACTTACCACATTACATGAACACTTAAACAGGTCGTACGACCGTGTATATATGCTTATTTTTCACATTATGCGTCTTTCACATTTAGTAATGTAAGTAGAACACTGATTAATTGTTCTGTTAAACAAAATCAGACAAATTTACTGTATACAGGATGAAAAATACTGATAATGAAGGGAATTGATTTGGCTTTTTTGTTTCTATAGTGATCAATATGATCAGAAGATTCCTTCACTCACTTTTCTCTTTCATTAGTTAGAAGACGACTAAAGTCACGATGAACCCAAAGGGAGCCAAAGTGATAGGTACAATCTCCTTTCTGTCAAAATGGAAATGGATGAAGAAGTATCATAATCACTACAGATGATGAGGATTTGCAGGTCCATCATGAAACGGGACAAATTTTAACTATTTTGTCCACTGTGAAAAAGAATAATCTATCTGTAGCGGTTACGCTTAAGAACCAAAGAAGCATGGCGTGGAAACGAAATTATATTAAAACTCATTTACACTTTTGCAGTGCATGAAGTTAATTCCTTCAAACTTACACATTTCTAGTATGATTATTTCTTTTTTTGTCAGATACACAACGCACGTGTAACACGGATGGTGTTGCAGTAACGAGGCTGTGGAGCTCAGGGCCGACAGTTATTTTGGTCTCCCATCAGCAGGTAAGAGGCTGGCTCAGCTGACCAAGCATTACTCTCTTATGAGTTTGGTAACACAACGGTGGCAGCTGAAAAACGGCGGCGTTTCTCCAGAGCGGCGGCACTGCCCTCCTTGGGGACAAGCACAAAGGTACGTTTCCCGGGCTTGCATCAAAAGCTTTCTACAGAAACAGCCTATTTCAAAGCACCTTTTACCAACGTCTTCCTCAGCCTTTACACAGAATAGCTGCTGTTTCACTTGAACTCCCGCCCGAGAACCAAAACAAATTCAATGGCAACGGAATAAAACCTTTCACCCCTGAAAGGCCTGGTCGACGAGAGAGTATCAAACGCATTGCGTTTCACGTGACATCGAAGGTTAGAAAGTTTGTGGACTGGGGGGTCAGCAGGAAGAAAACAAGAGGTCAAAACCATCAATTTCTTAATATTTCAAGTCCTCAGAAACTGATGTCGGTTTAGTAAAAGATTATTCCAAGCACAGTGGGCAAGAAAAAAAACCGCCACCCCCCCAACAGTGGCCTGCGTAGTAACAGTTTTTCTAAGATTTGTTACGAAAGGATATAAACATACAAAAATCAAGAATTGGTTCCTACAGTGGCTGCATATAATATAGGTTAGTTAAATGACATTATGAGCAGAATCACAAGGTTTAGAAAATGAGAAGTCTCAAGCCTACAAATTAGGTCTAATCAAGGCATTGTGATCCTTTACAAAACACTTTTCCAGGAGACACACACGGCTAAGAAGATATCTAATTTAATACTGAAGTACCTCATTTGGAATCAACTTCACAACATGTATATCTCACAAAAATTATACAAGTAAAACACTTAAGTTTTCAACTTAAATTATTGCTTGTTTACATATAAACTGGGTTTTATGTACCTTACAAAACGTCCTCGTAGTCCACGCTGCTTTAAAATAATCAGAAACACACGATAGTGGTGAAGTCTGTAGTGATATCTGCTATAAGTATTACAGGAATTGTTATTTTCCCAGCTAAGGGGATGGAAACCAGAAATTATCATGCTTTAAAGCTGCTATCTTGAGCTCTTTGATATTATGCAGCAATTCTGCCACTACCTTAATCAGTACATGCATTACCATTGAACTTTGCTGTTCAGCATCCAGTAACTGGTTGTCCAGAATCACACCTAGGGAAACAGAGGGGTAACCTGGTTTTTTTATTCTATTAGAAAGAAGAGGAAGATGACAGAGGTCAGGAAAGCCAGGTTAAAAAAAAAATTAAAAAAAAAAATATCAGGATTTGCTGATTGTTAGGAATTTAATTAAATAAGACCGTAACCAACTTGTATTTTTGAATTCATGACTTGCATTATAAACATTACCACAAAACCCAACCGGAACGCCCCTTATAAACAGCCCTCTCACAGGGTAATTTTCATGTTTTACAACTTTAACCCCATTCAAAACCGATCTGTATAGTTTTCTGCATCGGTTCATCTTCTCTGACTCGTCGTCAGTAGAACGCGCTCGTTGGACGTCTCTGTATGTACCAGACGTTGCTTCTGCACCCTCCTCCACGCCTCCTCTCCGCCCCAAAATGCAGGCCTTCGTCTAAACCACCAGTTTTCAGGTGGAACTGAATCCTTTGCACCAGACTGAGTAAGCCAGGGAAAACAAAGCAAAAAAAACCCCCAACAAACCAAAACCAAAAACCAAACAAAACCCCCAAGGTCTAGAACTAAACAGAAACAGAACAAGAGCATGGTTGTTTTTTCCTTAAATACATACATTTAAATACATTCAATCTGACATGGTTTATGAAAATTGCCTGTCAACATTTACTTCGCAGGAGAGATCTAAGTTGCACTAAGGTGAATGCAGTGAACAGACTGAGCAACTGTCTGTACGCTAGCTTCAGACTGTCAAAGAAGAGGCTGCTCTTCAGCAACGACGGCCCGGCTCCCCTCGGGAAAGCAGGGACTGAGTCCTGGCGGCAGCAGGCAGCCGCCACCGGCGCTGGCAGCTCAGCTGGGTCGCGACAAACAGACGCAGCTCTTCAAACCAGTAAGGATTTGGGGCTGTAAGCCCGGTCAGATGAAGAAAGGAGCAACAGAACCACCCTCAGGGTCAGCAATATTTCTGCAAGGGAAAGAAAAACAAACAAAGACAAATTGGAGAAACGCAAATTAATTCTTCTTTCTGGGACAGTGGAAATGGATAGGTGAGCAGGAGCTGGATGCTGGACTGCAGCAATCATACCATAAACATGAAATTTAACCAGAATGCATAAAACTAGGTTATTCTTTGCATCCACTGATACCATTGACCTGTGGTTTCAATCCAGTGGAGGGTTAATTCTTTGGTTGTTAGTTCATTCCAGGGCTCGTAGATGTCATAACAACTCAGGATCATCTGCCTCTTGTAGAGTCCAGCTAAAGGCCCAGCAATAGGGTTTAAGAGAAATCTCATCCTTGGAGTATGTGCACAATCTGTGTTACTGCTGCAATACTCTCCAAGGAGACAACTGCCTTGGTTCACTTTTCCAAGAATCATAATAAAAAAGGGAATACAGTAGTAAAAAAAGCTTCAGCTACTGATCCCTAGAGATGTTCTTTACTTCATGCTTACTGCCCTTAACATGTCTTTACACAGAGAACAAACTGGTTTCAGCAGAGTTGATTATCTTGTACGTTCTTATTTAAAAAAACCCTCAGGATGTGGTTTTCACAGTTGTTTTAAGGCTGTCCCTTCCAGCAACTGCAATCTGTGCCTCTCTGCCTTCCTCCCCTTGCAAGCTCCTGCTCCCATGGGGCATTGTGGTCAGTCAGCTCCGAGAGCCAAAACCCGCTATTTTCCTCCCCTGGGGTTGCTTTTCACTCATATCCAGTGGCTCCGGCATCCGAGGGGCTCTTTGCTCGCAGCCTCCTGTCATGCACAAGGAAGGCCCCATTCACTCAGGAACAGCACTGGCAGTTTTCTTCCCCGGTCCAAGTGCATGCTGCTAGGCTGCCTTCTGGAAGCTGTGCCATGCTTTGGACTCTGCCACACACAGACACAACTACACTTGCACCCCCCCTCAAATCCTGACTCATATGGACAAGCTAAACTTTGGCTCTGACATGCTGTGAGGCAGTTTTTTGATCATCAAGTGTGGGACAGAAGTGAAAATCCAAAGATGTCCTCATTTTTGGAGTGGAGACAGGGAGGCTAAAAAAACACTACCACTATACCAGTGACTTGGAAAAAAATAAATGAATTGCAAAAGGGTTTTTCTAAGATTCATATAAATCATACCAGTCAGGGTGATAAAATGTATAAAGTCCAGTCAAAGAAGGCTCAACTGTACCTCTAGAAAACCTTCCCCCCCTCCTTTTTATTCAGATACAACTGAAGAGGACTTTAAAGAAATATATCTAATTATTCTTTCCAAGCTGATAACAAATGTGGGGGAAAAAAATGCTCACAATAACTTTCATAGCTGATGTATGTAACTTCAGAGCACAGAAGGAATCTGAAAACCCCAGAGGTCATTCATTGACTGTATAAGGTCATAAAAGGTCATTCATTGACTGCTATATGGTCTTAAGTTAAACTGGATCCCTCTCAAAAACCTCAGCTGTAAACAGTACACTGCAGGTATTTAAACAGAGGTGGGTTCAAAATTTCCTTTTCCCATGTGTAATTAGTTTCTTCCAATAACAGCAAAAGAATATAGTAAACTGTCCCACTTGTGACTATATCCATCGCTAGAAATTAAGGGTACTTTGTGCCTCGGAAGAGACATTTCTTCATCCTCTAGTTACTTTAAAAACAGTTTTTCTGTTAGCTATTAGCATCATCTTTGCAAGTCTTGAGCTGCAGAAGTTTTATCCTTAAGACATTAAAGTGCAACAAATGAAAGCAGTAAATGCAGAGATCTGATATCCATAGTTGTACAGATTTCAGCAAGAGCATGCGATTTCCTGGTTACTCAACTTGAAACAGAACCAATCCCTTCAAATAACACAGTTGTTGAGACCAATTTTATGAAACATTGAAAAACATCCTCAAATCTGTCAGAGGAGTTTCTCAGTTTCCCATTTGTCAGATGAATTTCTCAGCTTTCAGACATTAAAGCCGCAACTGCCAAGGGATGAAGCACATTAATCCTCCCCTCAGCTTTTTAATTACACAGCTTGGGCTTTGAAAGAAATGTTACATAGGAGTGGTTTATAGTGCAGAGGCATGAAAACACCAGCTACTTAACCTTTATTACAGCTCAAAGTTCAGTGAGAGGTATTTATAGTGCATGTAAATCACCTGTATTTTCCTTGATGGTCAAAGCTACATTAGGAGAATAAAAGTAAAATCAAGAGAGTGCAGCCCAATGTACCCATACAAAATCATTCAACAGGTTTTAAGTTTATTTTCTCTGTGTGGGACAAACCGCTCTCACAGAGCCACCATCCACCTGTCATGGCACCAACTCCCTTATTTTAATTTTAAATACTGCAGACTCCCTACCACTTGCTTCCTTCTGCCTGCGTCCTCTTCTGTCACATCCACTGTCTGACCATTCTTTAAACTCTACTTCCTCCTTCCTCTCCTTTAGTCTGATCCCCCCCGCTCCAGCTTCATTCCCTTTTTTCTTTTCTTTCCGTAGTGGTACTTGGTGTTTTGCTCTCTGGCTTCTCTTCGCACAGGGAACTACTACACAGGCATCGGGGGGAGCTCCTTGGTGTAGGAGAGCTTCCTTGATGGCAGAACGTACTGCATAGCGGTACAAAATGGTGGCAGAAGAGACTCTTTAGACACACCTCCTCTGCTCCTGCACCAATACGTGGAAGAACTTCATGGTGAAGGTGACAAAGCACTAGAATAGGCTGCCCAGGGGAGTTGTGGAGTCTCCTTCTCCGGAGATACTGAAGACCCATCTGGACGCCCTCAGGTGCAACCTGTCCTAAGGAACCTGCTTTGGCAGGGGGTTGGACTTGATGATCTCTGGAGGTCCCTTCTAGCCCTACAGTTCTGTCATTCTGTGACAGACACCCCTCCGTACAGACCGGCCCCCTGGGAAGCGTTAAACACGTAAGCGCGCACGAGAACCAGCGCGCGGGATACAGCGAGAGCCAGGCGTGTTTAAGGTTTTCCTCAGCACTGCCACAGCCGCCGTGGATCCCGGCACATTTGCAGTCAGCGTTGCCCTCACTTCCCCTGTTGTTCAAGCTTCCCTAACAGCACAAGACTTCACATTTCGCTCTGGGAGCCAGCACAGGGGGGAAGCGCGTTTGTTTCGTGCCACCTTTCCAGCCTCGACGCGGCGGGCAAGGAGACGCTGGGGCGCGCTGGTGGGAAGGCCAACGCAACGTCCTCCGCAGGCCCCGCGGGGCGGATCCGGTGGCCGCGGGGGCTGCGGGAGGCGGCCGGCCCGAGGCGGTGTGTTTAACGCTGTTCCCCTCCCCGCTCCCGCCCGGGGCAGCGCCGGGAGGCAACGGCTGAGGGCGGTACGCACCAGCGGGCACGCACGGCAGCCGCTAGGCGGCGCTTCCCCCGCACCGCTCGGCTCCCCGCGGCCCGCCCCCCTCCCCACGGCGGGCACCGCCCCGCACGCCCAGCGCGCCATGCGCGCGGTGGGCGGGGGAGGGAGGGGGTCGGGAGGCGTGTGTGTGTCTGTGCGCGCGCGTTGCTACGTCAGGCTGCCTCGCTGCCCCGAGGGGCAGGGGGTCGGCTGCCCCCGGCCGGGGGAAGGTCGCGCCCGGGTTTCAAATCGCATAGGGCCGTGAGGCAGCGGGCCCGCTGCCAAGCGGCCTGCGCCGCACGGCCATCGCTTCCTGAAACCCACCTCGCTCAGGCGGCCCCGCGCCCAGAGCGGCACGGTGCCTTCTCGCCCGTGACCAAAGCTCACGCTAATTAATTGCCCCTGCCAGCTGGAAATCCGCGTGCAAACCAGTTCAGGGAAGCGGCATTATATAGAAAGTAATGAGTTAAGTGATGGGTGAGGGCTTTGCCCTAAGTGTAACGCAGTGGGAAGGGGAAGAAGGCCTAGGCAGGACGAAGCGTGAAGGTGCAAATACAAACCAACAGCAAGGCTCGCCCATGGCCAGCGAGCGGTCATGTAGCTGCTCTGCAGAGAGCAAATGCAGTGATACACACGTCTGCTGAACGTCTGTGTTGGTAACGTGATGCATTCTGTTCATGCAGACGTGTTCTGCATTACTTCAGTAACGCTACTGGGATCTAACTAGGAGCTTCATATGGATGTCACCAAAAGCAGAATTAAAAAACCCACTTAACTGCAAAAAACTGAATTACTATTACCCCAGGTACTTTTAACATTGTAAGTAAAAAGATAAGAGTGTCCATTCTAGACTACAGTATATTCATAGTGCCCATGCCTCTGTGTGCCCGTGTATGCCATTTCTCACCCGTGTTGCATCTCCGTCCTGCTTTATCATATCCATTCCAGGCAGCTGGTTTGGAAAAAGATTGCCTCCCCTCATAGCAGGATCATTAACCTAGTGGTAACAAGACATTAAGGAAAACAAATTAAAAAATGCATCAGGAAAAGGGCTGGCAATTAAGTCATATAAACCCCTATGCTACAGTCATATATACTTCTGAGATAATGTCGCAATCAGAGAAGTGACTACACAGCTGAGCACCCTTCTTGGGCAGCATGTGTTTGACTCATATTGTTCTGCCTCACAGTCAACAACAAAGATTTCATTCCTGGTATTACGAACCGCGTGCACATTTTACAAACCTAGGCTCCATAAATCAGGTCAGTATTATCTGAAGAGCACGTGCCTTGCTGTAAAAATCCCGACAGCAGAAAGGTGTAACTGCTTTCCTAACCTCAACAGCGCGCAGCTCTTCTGCTTGCAAACTGAAGCCTTGGAAAAGTTGAAATCAAGACTCAGTAACCAGGCTGGTAGAATCATTACACTGGGTATTTTTTTATCAAAGCCTGGTAACATGAAAGCTGAATTACACCAACTACTGACTTAGCTTTAGTGACATTTTTTTTTTTGCTTGTAAGCAATGGGAGGCAGACAGCAACCTGCAGCAGCACGCTGTTCCTCAAGGCACAGTCTCAACAGTTCTCTGAGTGCGGCCGCGGGTAAGTATTGAAGCTGTGTATTACTGCACAACTAAAGGGTCTGTCATGCTTAGTTATGTGGAAGGGGCGGCTTGCCAAATTTACGGCACTGCTTTCCTAATCAAAGGATTAATCTCACCGTGTAGGGACTCGTTCGAAATACAAAACACAGCCCTTCAGCACTGCTCCGAAATGCTAGGAAATTCAGCTTGCCTTAGAATCTTTACAGGGAAAGAAATACCTTCCTAGGGAGTCTTTGTTGACTCTGTTCTCTCTGTTACTTCCCTCAGACCAGATCGATGTGCTAACAGTGAAGATATGCCCCTCCAGATTTTGCTGGAAGGAAAAAGATGTTTTCTGTGTCACCTGCCCTTTAGGAGACTCATGTTGCCAGGGAGAGGAGATTCTGCACTGTGCTACCTCACTTCAGCTACAGCAACCTGCTGCAACAAGAGGGGAAGACTGCCTTGAATTTACCACATCAAAGTTTTCTCGTTTTGGGTCCTCCTGACTCTTGTTTCTGTTGCTATTCACCGATTTTGCAAGATGGTGCAAAGCTAAATGCAATCAAACCTTCTAAAGAGGTGATTTCAAATGCTGCCAGAGACAAGACTGCAGTTCGGCAGGAAAAGTGAAGAGTTTAAAGATGTCTGCTGTAGGAATTTCAACTCTGAAGAAAGCGGTTGTTCAGCACCGCAAGCCTTCTAGTGATGCTTTCTGCTTCTTAATACAAATGAGCACGTTTTTACACCTGAATTTGAAAATTGAAATCAGAAGGGGAAAGAACCACACTGGTTTTCTTCAGACAGCAAGTAGACACCTGTGAAGCTTAAATCTACTTGCATCTGACTAGGCAACAGAATCCATGTTTGAAAATTGTGGTCTGCTATTGATCAATGTTCATCAGAACGCACAGACACAAGAAATGCCTTTTCTGTTTGGTGGGCAAAGGATGAAAAAAAATAAAAAGCAAAAATAAAAAAACTGCATACTGAACCAAGAGCAGTTCTGGAGCAAAGATATGAGTGTGTGCTTTGCATTGTTGGCAGAAAGTAGGAGAGGTATGGAAAAGGAAGATGGTTCCAGGCTGCACACCACAGAAGCTGCAAATGCACCAGTGAAGTTCCTATCACAGAATCTCTTTACCAGTGATGATGCAAGAATCCTGACTGGCATGGTAAGAGAGACAGACAAAAAATAAATCTACTGTTCTGTTCTATGAATACATTTGCTTCAGAAGTCCTTGAAACAAAACAGCCCACATTCAAATGTGAGCTTTTCTGATAGCAGTAACAATGCCATCAGAAAATTATGGAGCAGGACGAAGAAATGGAAGGGTTTTTATCATTTTCTGAAGACAGGTCAAGTGGTGTTAGCAGATATGAAATCTGACTAAAGACAGAAGATTTTTTACAATTCCTTTGCAATTAAGCACCTGAATACAGCCTCCTGCTGAGAAAGCAGAATTACAAACAAGGGGTCTAATAAGAAAAGTTTCCTACCACTCCACAGCTCCTTTCATCCAGTACAATAAACAAAATCAAAATGCCATTTCAAGACAGCTCTTTGTAGATGCCATGGTAATTCTGACCCGGGGACTACTGCACCCGTGCGCATTAATAAACATCTACTTGGAGTAGTGGCTTAGTGGATTATTTCATATACTGAAAAGTCTCTTCTTCTTGCACAGGTTTCAATTTGCCTAGTATTTCTGAGCTCTGGATATGTCTGTATGACATGGTATAGTGCCACAAAGGGAGACAGGAGACAGATCTGAACAGACCTGGTTGGTACCAAAGGTGTTATACTTTCTTCTTGCCTGTTAAATAAGCCCAGGTGTAACTTTAAAGAATACGTATTCCTTCCAAAACCATCCAGTTACATACTGAGCGGTTTTTCTTTTTTCAAAAGCCGAAACACTTCTGTAACGTAACCACTGTTATTCACTGTGGTTAGAAAGAGATGAGCATGTGAAGATGAAATTACGTATTATGGAACAAAAAATGGCAATGAATAAGTAAGTAAAAGTGTAGGTGACAGTATAAAAAAAGCCAAAAGAATGAACGAAATGGCGACAGTCAGCAGAATTAAAGAAAATATAGTCATTTTGAAAACCACCAGTTACAAAAAAAAAAGTTTAGCCCAGCCTAGGTAATTTGCTAAATAAAGACACCAAATCATAAAACACTATGCCCTGAACGCAGAAAAAAAATAGTATTAATATAAACATTGTTTTTTTAATTCCTGTTTCTCAGAAAAGAAAATGTGAAGCAGCAGCAAACATTCCTGAGGACTAAAAAGCACTGTCTTGTGGCCCAGAAATGGCCCTCAGCTGCCAGTTGGCCACCTCTGACCTAGATGAAACATAAAACATTTGCATGCAGAATTTGCAGATGACACAGTGCTGGGGTGGTAAACCAGGAGGAAAGCAGGGTGCTGTTACAGAATGAGCCACAGCACTGAAGGAAGGTAATACATTTGGGTAACTCAAAGAATGCAGGTTTTATCTATGTAGAACGTGCTGAGGAGGATTTGGGGGCCATCATAAGGGTTTCAGTATGTGCCCTACAATGTGACCCTGACACCAACAGAGCCAAGGCAACCCGTAGATGGGAAGAAAAAATACAAGCAGAACTTGACTTTACACAGCTTTGATGCAGTCACTGTTAAATCACCAACTCTGGTTACCCTGTTCGTGCTTCTAGGAGGCGGTTACAGCAACAGACTTTAAAGTCGATCCACAGAAGGGACTGAAAAACAAATGCGGAGATGAATAAAGAACCTCGGCCTATTCAGCTTACTGAAGTTAGATAAATGCTATCTTGACACAAGATCTTGTAGTCTAACAGGAAGGGAAAGCAGTGCCACAACTGTGCTAGTGGAAACAGTAGTTTGTGTGGAAATCTTTGAAATAACCCCTCACCTCTTTCTATAAATGCACGTTTCTCAGTTCAGGTTGCTGGGGAAAATCACATAGTACTGCATGCTGAGAAATTAGACTGGGCTGTCACCTTCATATTCCTGCTCCTTTCTTTTTTGTTGTTTTCCTACATTAAATGTGTGCAACAGCACGCATTTGGGAACTAAAAGCAATTAAAAAACCGCTTGCTATAGTTGGGTCTAGCAACTGGGAATATCAGAGAAGGTGACAGATTTGGGAGTATCAAAATTACTTCAGGTTACCAGTATGCGGCAGCTGTAAAAGACAAATGCGATCTGGGGCTATATCTGTTGGAGTATTCCAAGAGAAATGGGGAAGAACTAGTGTTACGCATGTGGCTCTGGTACTTAGGAAACACTGATTCAACCCGGAACAGGTGCAGAAAAGGAAAGGGAATTTAAAGCCTACAAGTAGAGACTGAAACACTGGCTTGCTTAACTTACAAGAAGAACCTCAGAACAACAACAAAAATATTGTTGATAGAATGTCTCTTTCTAAAATACAAGAAGGGAAAAGAGCTATTTAAGCTAAAGGACAATGCTGGAAAAGTAAACAGTCTGTTACCAAATTTAGGATGGAAAATTGGATATTAGGAAAAATGTCTTCACTAGAAGTGTTATCAAGCACTGGAACAGGCTGGCCAGGGAAGTGGTTGAGTCACCGTCCCTGGAGATACTAAAAAGACACTTAGGGACGTAGTTTAGTGATGGACTTGGCAGTGTTAGGTTAAGGGTTGGACTTCATCATCTTAAGGATCTTTTCCAACCTAAATGATCCTATGATTATGGTCTCAGAAGAAAAGTTTATGATATTGTCCACCATAGCAGGAGATGCCGCTTGAAGACACTTGGCAGTATTACTAAGAAGAGTCCGTAATTTCAAGCCTGTGTGTTGAACAAATGGGACTTCAGCTCCAAAACAAACATATGAACCTGTTAATTAAGAGGATTTGTGTGTCAAATACTTACTGATGTACTGTTAGAATTTAATTGCAGGTCGACAGAGATGTTATTTTCCTGATTTTATATAGCCCAAGTAGCAGTCTCAAATAAAAATGAGTGTGCAAAGCTCCTCTCAGAAGAAAAGAGCAGGTTACTTACCTACTGATTCAGCAATCTTATTTTATACACACCACATTACAAGAAGTGTGGACTTTATGCTTGTGAAGGTGCCAGATTGATAGTTCGTGAAGTTGACAGCCTATTACCTGGTACTACAAACACAGTGGCAGTAGAAGCATCTCCCACACACTGCCCAGCACCTTTTGCGCTTATCTCTAGGAAATAGCTGCCTGCCACTCAGTCCTGGCTTCCACAGCTCAGAAAATCAGCAAGGACGCTGGTGACCTCTAATTGTGCTATGGAAACTTACCTACTGAGAACAGGAGCTAGATCAGCACGCGCTGTCCATGGAACTCCAAGACCAACTACATGCGCTAGCTACAGTGGTGCTAGGTCACAATGGGAAATTTAGATGCAAAAGGTGCTCTCTACCTCATCAGTCACCTTAGTTATCTGAGTGCAGAGCTAAAAACAAAGCCTTTTTAACATCATCATTTCTCAAGAAGACTAGTAAAAGAATGGTAAAGGCTTACAGCGGTTACAGCCTAGCGCAGCAGACCTGAACAACTACTGAAAGTCAAAGCAAATCCTCTATCTGTCATCTCACATCCTTAAATTCTCACCTGCTCAGGACCCATGGAGGACAACCCTGATGTAGGCACAGAGGTCGCTGAGGTCATGCTGATCTGCCCTGTCATCTGGTTCATGTTGTTCATACCACTTGTGTTGGTTGCCATGGATACACTGATGTTCATGTTATTATTGTACATGCTGGTGCTTGCTTGCTGCCCAAAATGTGGTGGGGACTGTTGTGAAAACATGCTACAGCAAGGAATGGAAAAAGCAATGTGTCAGACTTAGAATGCTGAAGCCACTAAAAACTACTCTCTTTTTAATATATCTTAAGCTAGAATTTATATATGCTGTTCTTTACTCCAACTTCAAAGGAAAAACTAGTTTTCAGCCACATTAATGTCTAAAGAATAGATTTAAAAAATTTAAGGTCCCATGTCTGTGCACAAAAATGCATGCCTTTGCGTGTGAAACTATGGCAGAGTACAAATCTGTTACATCTGTGCAATAACAGCCAATTAGCTGACTAAATGGGCTTTGTATGCATTTGAAATATGTTTGGGCAAGTCATTTTTGAAATGAAAGCAAAGTGCCTTTTTCTCCGTCCAGCAGCACAGGACTGTTGAGCTGAAATCGGAGCTGGTCTAATGACCTTTCTTCTGCAAAAGAGGCTGTTTGCACATAGGAATAACAGATTTGCACATACAATTATGGCAAGTGGGCTCACAAATATAGACATGCAATTGTGCAGCAATTAATTTACTAAACCTTAGCATCAAGTTTTGAACACGTAGCACTGTAAGAAACAATATAAGTCTAAAAAAATTACCCTCTATGTTCCTTTAAAACCATTTCAGAACAACTGAAGTAGGACCAACTGTGGAAGACCCCACCCCTGATTTTATTCCAAGTCAAGTGGTTTTGGGGTAGAATCTTCCTTCCCGTTATGTTGGAAGTCACGAGAGAGACTTTTTTTGTATTCCCCAGAATGCACTTCACTGTTTACATATCAGTCTTTTCTACTCTTTGGGCATAATCCACCAGTCAATGAAGGATTTATTATGGCTGATGCGTCTGTTCAGAGGATCTGCACTAGACTGAAACGCTGTGGAAGGGCTGCTGCGTGTCAGACAGTGCACAGTAACCACCTCCGTATCAAAGGCTGTTTTACGTCCCAGTGAAGCGCTGCTCCCACAGCTGAGGAAATCTTTCAGGGTTAATGATGAACCTTGCACTCGGTACTCCATGAGGCTATTGCCACGCACTGTGACACTTGGTGGAGGGCAATGGCATTCTGGGCACAGGACCAAACACAGAAAATCCCACCACTCTTTTCCTTCCAATTCCATGTCTTTTCAGGCCACCTAACCCCATTTTTAAGTAGTTATCTGGATGGCTGGAACAGTACACTACAGATCATTGTGAATACTCAGTGGCTTGTGTAAACACATTTGACATGTCTTCGCTGTAGAGCTGCAGTTTAGCAAGCCAACCATTAGTCTTACCAAGCTGCCCCTGCTGCTGCTTCAGCAGAAGCCACAGCAGTGGTAGCGATGCCTCCTGCAGATGCTTCGGGAAGACTTAAGGAAGAGGCATGGACAAGGATGGGGATAAGAGATTAATCAGTTGCCTTAAGGGAAACTTGGATCAGCCTCATCACAGAAATACTGTTTTTCTGGGTTTATTAAGTCCTTGTCAACCAGTGGGCAAAAGACTTCTTGCTGGGCTGGGGTAGTAAGAGCAGCACAAGAACTTCAGGATGACAAAAGCACTGTGCTAGAGGCAACTGCGTGCACCCCTGCGTCAAGTGATACAGGCTGCACACCGACCCAATAGCTCCTCCCTCTTTCCACTGAACAGCACGGACCATTGCCACCCAGAAGCTCGCGGTGCCTGCTGAGAGCATTCAACACCCAACCCCTTCACAATGCGGGCAGACCCGTTATTGGAGCTACACTGACTGGGGCATGGGCCTCAACTGAAAAGGTGACCGCATGCATGAGGCATGCTACAGTGCTCTCGGAGGATGGTGGTTATATGCTGATGTGCAAGCACTCATGGACTGAACCTGGTTGCACTCCAGCATTTAAAGTGGGAGGTGATACCCAGTCAGTGCAATTCCAGAGCAGCAGGGAATGAAGAGGCTCTGGCTCAGCTGATCCAGCCGTGTGGAAAGCAGTGTGGGAGCACATGAAAATTGTATGCAGAAGAAATGCATCCACAGAAATGTTAGGGGCTGGAGCTCACTGAGCAGCAGAGGTGCTTCTTAAGGACCCACAGTGTTTTACCGGTTACCACAGAAGCAGCAATGCATTCATTGTGTGGATGCAGGTCTTTTAGCTATGCACTCACTTTGCCTTGTATGAGGACAGAATTTAAACCCTTTCTCCAAGCCAAATTGAAAAGAAATGTCTTTTAGGATAGATAAGTAACCATAAACAAACAAACAATTACCTATAAACAACCCTACACTACTACTCTGTGTGCTCATTTTGGTTTTGTGCTGGATTTACCTGTTTCCACCCATATTCCCTTGTGCCCACCCATTCATCTCCGTAGAGGACTGATAGGCAGGATTAGCCTGAGTCTGCTGAATCATGGGGCTTTGCGTATGAGCCAGTCGTGGGGACATCAGTGGACTCTGAGGAGTGGTGGCCCCTGTGAAGCCTGGATCAGGCTGCTGACTAATACCTGAAGAAGAAAACAAGAAATTTAGCCACTGCACATTCAGTTAATACAAGACAAGAGCTTATACCCACAGACATATCTTCACACAGTCATGTCATGTGGAACCCATAACCTTTTGTCTTAACATGAGATCCAGATTAAAAGCATGACAACATCAAGTAATAGTTATGTAGAACCTTAAAAATACCATTTTGCGTAAGGATGTTGGCTACCTGTGGTGTCCTAATCACACAAGCAGACTCTTCTCTCTACAGACCAAAAGAAGAATATTGGTGACCCTGTCTCCCCCAAAACTGCATTCAAATCAACAAATAAACACATTTCACTTCTGTCTATAAATTCACTTTGGTGACAGCTGTGCATGACCTATGTACTGTGTGGCACCATCTTTTAGCATTTAAGCTATAATTTTCAGTTTTTTCCTGAAGTCTCTAAAACATTAGTATCTTTATTCCCATGTCTCTGCAAAAACAGGCAATGACATTTTGTGCAAGCATTTAATAACTCTGCAAAATAAAATACCCAGATGCAAAAAACCCCCCGAATTTAATCTGTAAAATGCCAATCTGTGCAGAAATTTTGTTTTAAACTGTCATTTTGGTCTTGTTTAGATTCATCATGAGCAGTGTACTCAACAGAAAGAAGCCACACTTAATGCTGGTGTAAGAATCAGGCTGTATGACATGTATTCCTGTATTCACTGTCTGCATGACTTGAGTTCTTACTGGTAAAAAGGAGAATGGATCAATAAAAGCAGATATAAAATTTAGAACAGGATGGACATCATTTGTTGTATCAGCAGAACTGGCACATTACATACAATTTAATGTAATTATAATATAACTTATGCAATACTTATAAAGAAAGAGGCTGTGTAACTATAATTGTAGGGATGTAACTGCCCCATGCGCCGCTAGAACAAAGCAGTACGCAGCTTTGTAAAACGTACAAACAAAGTATTAACTAACATACCACACACAAGTTTAAGGAGAGGGCAGGGAATGCCTACTCTGAAACAAATTGCTATTATTTAAACTAAGGTACCCATGAAGAGTTACGTGTTTTGAGGAAGAATCTGCCCAATGCTTAAGCAGAAAGTACTTTCTTATCTCAGTACCAAACCACAAAAAATCACCACAAATACAAAACTGATTTAAAAGGATCATATGTAGCTTTGCTTCTGATGAAGCTTCGGGTCACCTTTTGCCATATGACAGCATCAGTCCCTATCTTTTTCTTCATTTGCACCTTTTACTATATATATATATTGGTTTGTTGAGTTCAGTTAAAGTCCAGAGTCTATCAAGGCAATACACACATGTATGCATGTTGGATGTGTTTGTATGTGTGGATACATGCAAACACACACACCATGCTTCTGGTGCTGCCCAAAAAGGAGCAGCATTCAGAGAGTACGTGGTACTACAGCTAGGAAGGTGGAAGGTACCATGCCGTGTGAGGACTCCCAAGGGGCCTGAAGCTCCATGTTTCCCACTGTTCCCAGGGAGCCAGGCAAGGGGCTGTGGGAGGGGCCTGGGACCCAGCACTGGGGACACACAGAGGGGAGTACAGACTGCCAAAACGCATGGGGGGATGGAACCAGTACCGTAGTTCGGAGGAAACGGAAACTGCTGTGCGTTCGCCTGTTGGATGCGCGGATTGCTCATGGTTGCTGGTATGCCACCGGCGGCCACCATGCTGGGGGTCATGCTCAAGCCCTGCCCTCGCATCATCAGCGTCCGCTGCTGCACCTGCTGCTGCTGCTGCATCTGCCGCTGCCGCAGGTGCTGGCTCAGGATCTCCCGCTGCCTCTGCGCCAGCATCTGTGCATTGATAGGGCCCTGCAGGGAAAATCACCACCACCTATCAATAACCCCCTATAAGGCATCTCCACTGGAGTAACCTGGAAGATCCCAGATCTTCTTTTCCTCCACCACACAGCTAACAACAATTTCAAATGGGAGAAAATAATCCTGTTAATGCTTCTGCTGGGAAAGGCTTCCAACAGTGCACGAGTTGGTAACTGAAATAATAGCAGCATTTAATGTTGCTGTGATTTGTAACTGCAAACGGAGTAACTCATTAAAAAAACTGCATCTTTAAGAATGGAGAAGCTTGGTTAAAATGCAATTATACTGTATCTCTAGTAAACAACCATCTACCACATGTAAATATGGGAAAGACTCTTGGAAATAAAACAGTAGTATACTTATCATACAGACTGCATGACTTGTATCCAAGCTTTAGAATTTATTGTATGTTTTTACCATAGAGCATTACTACTGTGTATTTGGGAAAGTGGGAAGAAAACAAAGAGGTGTTTTTTTTTTTTTTAAAGTACTATTTCTCTCACCTGTGTTGGCACTCCAGCTCTCAAAGACAGATTCATATTGGAGACGCTGCTGATCTGATTTATCAGTGGCTGCCGATTCTAAAGGAAAAAACCCACCACCAAACCCAAGAGTGTTTAGAAGGAAAACAAGAAAATGGAGATTTTATATACAGAGGTAAATGCATCAGCTGGTTTGAGGACTCAGTTTTACATTTTCAAGCAGGGACTAGTTTCCTGTTCAAGTCCTATTATCACACACGGCATCCTGTTTCTTAAAGAGATCATATGCCATACAAATAAGGACACGGCCACTACGCTGTTTACCAAACACGCTGCCCTTACAGTTCCTGTCATTTTTTGAGTCTGGGACTGGAATGTTGAGGTTTACTCTGAATTAGACCCCATCCTGATATTTGAAGAAATAAATGATCTTTCCTCCTCCACTACAAAAGCATTACTATCTTATAGCACTACAAGCCTATGTATTTAAAAATGAAATAAGAAACGACAACTTAAAATGATCCTCAAAAGTGGAGCAAGGCCAAGGGGAAAAAAACAAAAGATGTAGGCAGTAGGCAGCAGTAAAAGCATTTAGGTTGCTGGAAGAGTCAAGGGATGACAAACAGAAAAAGACTTGTATAACAAAAAGCACCACTGTAGCCTCGCTCAAACGATTAGCGAAACCTAGGCTTAAAATAATAGGCATGTTCTTGCACAGTACTGTGGAAAAAATAACAGAAAGATGCAAAAGAGATTAGAAAAAAGAGAATGTGCAAGGTACTGCCTTAGCAAACTCATTATGGCCGGGGTTGTGTTTAGTTTAGAAGTTTAGTTTAGAAGTTTAGCATCAGGCTGTAAGAAAAGAGGGTAGAGAGTGAAGACCTGTTTTGTTTGGAGCAAGCTGGCAGTCAGTAGGTGCTGCATGAAACCGGGCATAGAAGGGGTCATACCTGCTGTGCCTGGAGCCTGTGCTGCAGCTGGAGCCGCAGCTGGTTTGGCTGGTTCTGGACAATGCTGGCAGGCCGGAGGCTGGGCCGGGGCTGCATGCGCAGGGCTGCATACCCCGGGCGCTGCCCCATGGCGTGGAAGCTCGGGTCCTGCATGGGCGCGTAGCTGCCCTGCGCCATCTGAGCCTGCGCCGCGTACTGCTGGGAGAACACCGGAGCCTTCTGCTCCATCAGGATGCTTGACTCCTGGCTGGGGAAGGTCTCTGGGTCGACAGCTTGGCTCTGCGGAAATACGTGAGTGACAGGAACAGTTGGCGGGACGTGGCTTTTCTCAGGATTATAGGAGACTGATACAGCCACTCTGCAATAGGATGTGAGCATCTTTCAAAACTGTTCTTAAATATAAAACTTACAAATAAATAGAATTGTATTTCTGAGTGTCAAAACATATTCATGGAGACAAATTCCTCTTCTCGCTTTTTTTTTAAACAAAATCTTTGTCATGTTATTGACATCACCATTGTATCACCCTACTACCAAATAAAACCCTGAAATGATAAATGTTAGATGGAAGCCTGTAAGACAGTGATGCCAGCATATTTTTGCCACTGAATCTGAGATAAATTCAAAGTTGTTACAAATGAGTAAGGATAAGAAAGTAGATTTTTAGCAGTATCTCCAAACAAAATAATGCCTGAAACTATTACAGAAGCAAATGTGAACAGAATACCTAATTCTTTCAGGGCACTTTCACACAAACTGATTATCCATTAGCATAAAAAAGCTAATACAATTCTACACTCCATTCCAGATACTCCCCTAATATTTGGCTAGAATAGTATTATAGCTTATTCCACGCTGACCTTGGAAATCAAGTTAATATAAATTACAGTGCCCTCATGAATGAAGAACTTTAAGCTCTGAAAAAATGTTTCATGGGTATTTTAAAACCATGTTTTAAAATGCAACAGCTCACTGTCTCCTCTGCAAAATTACTTAACTGTTTCCAGTGAGATATTAATTAAATAGAAAGCTATTTACCATTTAGTTTGAAATATTTTTTGGTGCTGGTATTCCAAAAGCTATGTCATATTGCATTAAAATTTCACACTGCAAAATTGAAATTCATCAATAAACTGTATCTCCAGCTTAACAGCTCAATGAGTTCTGTGTTGTACCAAATAGGCTTACAGACAGTTTTCTCATGTCCAAAGCAGGATTTCATGGGTCCTAGTTCATATCTAAACTGCAGAGCTAGTTCAGGAATTACGCTTAAGATGGTGATGAGTGGTGGGAAGTGAAAAAGGTACTCTACACTTGTCGTCTGAGAATATTAAATTATCATAGATATGTACAGCTGCCTTTGGAAATACAGTTTTGACACCAGAAACATCAAGTGTTAACTTTCCCCCCCAATTTTTATTTTTCACTGCACTTTTTTGCATCATATAAGATTGAAATGGACAAGAACAAACTGGAAGCTAATAAAAGTGATTGTGTGTGTGTGTGAAAGATGAAAAGAATAGAACAAGAGTTTGCAAAGCTTAGAAAGCATGTTTGTAATTAAAAAGAAATATTTAAGTGCTGGGAATGAAATGAGCTGCTTCAGGTGAAACTCACTCCTCAACACATGTTAATCAACTAAGGGGAAAACTACAGGTGCAATTACATGTTATGGAATTGCTGATGCAAAAGCCTGCTGCACCCAGCACACACAAGTGTGATCTTCCTCCTCTGCTCCTAGGCCATCATGTTCTTTTTTCTTCTTCCTATACCCTGTTGCTGGCTGTGACCTTACCTTTCTCCCGCACAGAGTGGTTCCTCTGGCCACCAGATAAGCAGAAGCCTGTTGATTTATTTTTTTCTGTTTTGGTCAGTTGCATAAAGCGAAGCAGCTCAGCACAGGTCAGAAACAGGAGAGCTAGACAAGCGCGACAGGGGAGAGGAAGGAAGACTGAACCTAAGGCTGAAGAAAGCTTTTCAGGTGACCCTGAGCCGTTAGATGGACTCCCACCAAAATACATAACTCCATCCTAGCTTGAAAGAAGTGTTTTATAACCCTCTTTCTCAACACATGTTTTACCTTCATCTTGATGGCATATTCTTTAAAAGCGCTATCTAATACATGCAATGCGATGTCCAACATACCTGGCTAACTAGTTCTGGTATTCCTAGAGCCCTGTCGATTTCTTCCAAACCATCAAAATTCCTTAATGCCATGTAAAGCTGATCCAGGAGAGCACCCTCATCGCTTGGTGACTCCGATGAAGGATTACATAAGAGATCATCTGGTGAGCTGCCAAACGGTTGTCTGTGAAAACATGAATACAGCGTTGGTAAACAGCTGCTGAAAAACAAGAAATAATATCAGAGGATTAGTACTCAAATTGAACTAACAAGTGGAGACAGAAATTATTTAATCACTGCCAATTTTGTCTAGAAAGCTCTTCCTGATGAAAGTTATGTTACCCAAAGACATAGCTAAATAGTGTGAATAATGCCTGTCAAGACCCTACAAGCATGGTGTATCCAACAAGTAAGCAAGCACACCAGAAGTACACTCGAGTGCAGTTTTCACATTGCAGGGTCAACAGAGGAGCACAGAAGTCTCAGTACAGAATAGTCACTGAACACAGAAGACTGATTTTTTTTTTTAAAAAACCCTAATTCTAAGTTTGAATTTCAGGCATTAGATTAAGTACTCTACCACAAGTGAAAAAAAAAAAAGAACAAAAACCCAAGAACCGATTTCCACACACACTCTTCTTAATTGGTTTTCTGTCAGACTAACCAAGCCGAAGAGGTCACAGAGGGGTCCGAGGACTGTCTGCGCTCACACAATCTGAACATCTGGAAGATCTGGCCAGAAGGAATGAGGGCGCTGGGAGAAAAGGACATTTCCCCCTTTGTTCACAGGAAAACACTGCACCAGCTCAACCCATCATACGGAACTGCACACTTGGGTACCAGTTTATGCACTAGGTTATGTGCCTCAGAAAGGTGTCAGCAAGAATTTGGATACCGTCAGGCAGAGCGTGCTGGCTCTATAAATCCTACTTACCTCGCCCCTGAATTTGTATGCAAAGCACATTTGCAACTACAAAGGCAGAATAAAGGTTTATTCCAAACCCAAAGGACAAAACTTACCGAGAAACAAACTACATCTGAAACAAGACCTTATCTGCAGCCAAATGACAAGACATTCATTTTTCAGTTCGCACACAAGCCCTACTTCATGCACAATACAACAAGACTACAATAGAAAATATAAAGAGCAAAGCATTGTGCAAGGGCAGCTACTATATACACATCGTGGGAGCATCTCATCCCTGATAATTACTCAGAGACAACAAAAGCTGTCACACATGGAGGGAGGAAACAGCACTGTATGTGAACCCTTTTTACATGTCTGTTTGGAAAAACAAAGAAACATGTTTGTGTATTTCGTTTCCATAATGAGATATATGGTTGCCATGGAAGTCTAATCTCTATGTCAAAGCTAAGCAGAAGGAAAGAGCTGCATCGTCAGGCTATACACCTAAAAATCCAAAGGTTGGCAGGCAGAAAAACTAATAAAAATGCATTCTTTTTAATTAGATCACGGACTGTAAAAAATAACGATGAGGGTATATAGATATATAACATGCCTATAAAACATTGCAAAGTGTTAATCAATCTCATTTATAGAGGAGTTTCTATAACTCTCAAAGATGGAATATTAAACTAGCAAAAGGGAAGAGCAAAAAAAAATTCTTTGAATTAAATTAGTTGTCAAACTGTAAAGAAGACTTGTAAGGAGGGACCTAGGATCTGTAAAAGTAATCGATGGGACTAGCCAAAAAAAACCCCTCCCTCAAATTGTAAGCAGGCCTGAATACATACGGTAAGAAAAAGTTTAAAACATTTGTCAAATTCTGCAGCTTAAATAATGACAATGACTTTGTTTTTCTCCCCCATTTCTTTTATGGTACTACAATGATAATGTTTATTTTTTATCTAAAAGAATTATTTTTACACATGATTTAACTTTCATTGAATATGATGATAATCGGATTATAAAATTACAAATCCAAGGGATTAATAAAATGAGATATGGCAACACCAAACAATTCATCATCTCTGGTTGTGTGTAAATGATCAAACTATGATTACTTTCAGATGCAATGCAGTGGGAATATTTTTTCATCATCTTCAGCTACAAGGAAATGATGAGAAATGCAAAGGTATCAAAATGGGGAAATTACCTGCCTGGCTTGCTGACCAAACATGGCCCTGAATTTTATTTTACACTGTCATTCCTACAGCGATTAAGTAAGTTGTGCAAACGGTGGTTTTGACATACAGATACCCTAACTAGAAGAGAATTAGCACTGGAAAACATCTTCAAAAGCATGAAAGGTGCCACATGTAAATTTACAGATAATATTTTCGAAAATCTTTTCATAATGAAAATGAAGAGAACATAGACAGAAGATTAATCTTTCTTCAAACACACATTTTTACCAACTAGTTCCTCTTCAGTTGATTTTCATCAGCCCTTCCCCATTTACTACTGAAAAGTACCCCAACTCTTGCACTTGAAAAAATTTCAACATTTCTCCTTTAGCTATTTGGTATCACTTATGAAATATATATATGTGTACATATATAAAAACTCTCTAATTTAAGTGGCAAACTTTCTGGAGAAGACGTGCCCAGTTTTAAGGAAGTGTAAATTGCTTTTCCTAGTTATGGCATCATTTAAAAGTCTTAATAACGAACAGCATGAATACATTATGTAAATTACTTGTGATCAAACTGTGGTCCTGGATACCCGAGAAGGATCTAACTTCAGGGGAAAGGCAGCCTCTGTTTCACTTCACCTTTCCTTCTTCACCTTTTACAGAATTTAGGTCAATGAAAAACCCCCCAAACAAACCAAATTAACGATGTCCTGCACTTCTTAAAACTCTCCCCCATTGCAGGAAGAGACAACTATGTCATAACTATATAACCTCTGGCATTTTTCCACATTTAGTGTTAAGTATAATTGTTAACAATAAAACGAGCCAAACCAGACAGAATCACACCCATATTAATGCTCGAGAGGTGAAAATGGTGCAACTACCCAAAGCGCTGGCAGCGTTCGCAGCAATACAGAGCTGCCATTTCTTCCCACATGTTAACTGGCAAAGAAGGCATCTGTAACTAGTGCAGGCACATACATGTATTGCACAAGTATTAACTACAGGCGTTAAATTGGTACACATTTGACGAGTATTTTATGTAGGGCTTTATTTCCATGAGGCGTGTGAAATACAGGCCTGTAAAATCCCTCCATGTTCTGATGTGACAGGAAGACTCACCTGCTCTGAGTGCCAAAAGTTGCCTGATCTATAGGCAAGATGCTGTCAGGCCATGGCGCGGTCTGATTTGGAGGTGCCTGCTGTTGGCTGTACTGAGGTCCTCCTATGTTCATCTCCAATTCAGATGGCCCTAATCAAGGAAAAATAACCACATAACTTTTGTGAAAAAAACTAGTTTCATGTTCATTCTTTCCACTGAAATATCTGTGTTACAGTAAAACCAAATACAAACATTAAGACGTTAGTAACATCACACTTAAAAGCATCACGGGTTTTTTTTTTTTTGTTAAAAATTGCTTTTTAAATTTGAGAAAATAACATGAGAACTTGAAAGTGGTTCTAAACCACAAAACAGCAGATACAACACCAGAGACGCAAAAAATTAGTAAGATAAGCTTAAAAAGACAGCGTATAGAATCAATATAGTAATGTACTTGCTTTAAAAGTGACCAAGAACAGTGATAATGTCCCCAGCATTTCCGCTTAAAAAGCCCCAGAACAGTCTTGCTAAATAAACAGGAGCAAGTTCATATCCTCTTTCTTCGGCCACACCGCTGTGGAGCTAGAGAGTAGCAGGAACTGTTCATAGCAACAGATGCTTACAAGTTAAAGCGTTTTATACACCTTCCTTCCCACTTCCACCACCACAGGCAACAGGCAACTTTCACTGTGGAATACTGTTGTCAGTAAATCTATGACTGAAGTGGATCTCTTTTTTTTCTTTTTTCCTTTTTCTTTTCTTTCCTGCTTCACCTTTGATAATCCAGTGGACACCAGAAAGCACAACTCCATACCCACCCTGACTTACCCATATTCATGACCTGAGACGGAAGCATCTGCCTTGGGCCAGGCTGGTTGCTGGGTCTCAAGGGGATGCTGGCCGTGGGGTTGCGGATCATGCCTGCTTGCACTGGCCGGTTCATGGCACTCGCTGTGGGCGCGCAGGTCACCCTCACACCAGAAGCCTGGCTTCCCCAATCTCCAGATGTCATGGCAGGCCGAGGGGCATTGCCACCGATCATTCCTGCACGAAAGCCAAACAGACTTAAGTGCTAGTAATTGATCCAGAACAGCTTTAGCATTACAACTGCCTGATGAGCTACATTTTTTGCGACAAAAACGCAGTAGTTTCACTCAAAGCACACTGTACCACAACTGTCTGTCCAGATGTGCAAAGCTACAGAACGATGCCTTACACTGCTTAGTCAAGGGACTGGAGATTATTATACATTTTACATGAGGAAGATCCTTTTATCATTTCCGAAACGCTGTTCAGAGTAAGTGTTCCCACATGTAGTCTGCAACAGGTGCTGCGGGTGTGTGGATAGCCCTGACTTCCTTCCTCAGGAAATGAATCACGTTTGCTGATGTGTGTGTCAGTGCTTTACTTTCCAAGCGCTAAGTGAGAATGAAGACTTGAGTAACAACATGCTACCACTACACACGCTTACAAATTAGGAGGACTGAATTCAAATTCGCGTTCTGCAAACATCTTTTGGTGAGACCTCTTATTAGGAACCTTGAGCCTTCTTAGCTTCAAGGATTACCCAGATAATCTCGAACTAATGTATGGTGTGCAGGGAAATTACTCACAGGAACTTTCCGATAGATGCTGAAGTTCATTACCGTTATTTTAGGGGAAGTCCTCCTACATCTACTGTAAACAACTGATACAGTTTATTTACACTTGGAATATATAGACTACTGCGCTCCTAACAGTAGTGCAAAAAAAAAAAAACCACTGAAAAAAAAACCCAACACAAAAACCCCCAAAACCCAAAGACATGCATTCATGGTATTTATACATTTCAGTTTTATACAGTCAAGAGAGCAGATTAAGCACTGATTTCAGACTGGACTCCAATTGCATTTTGCAATATCCTTAAATAAATACAAAATGCCACACAAATAATTATTACTTGTCAGTTCAATTATTTGGTGATGTATAACCAAGGAGCCCCCTTTGATGAAACGGGTCTTTGCTTCAGCTGCTGTAGAAAAGTTGCTTTAACGTTATGTCCTCAGGTTTGCTCTATTTGTATACATATTCTATCAGCTGACATATGTGGTGTGCTAGGGCAAGTGGCAGGAACAAAGATAATTCTCTCTAACTTGTATACATAAGATGAATAACATCCTCTAATATGTATACAGAACATGAAAGTAATAGGACACTTGAAAGACTACAAGTTGACCTCTAAACTGCTTAAATAGGATATTTCAGTGTCTGGCAGCATGTCTTTTGTAATACTGATGCAAACTAAATATAAAATTTTGACAGCGAATAGCCAGCTGAAAGGTCTTACGATACCCATTCATTTACTCAGAGTTCTTAGCGGTTGTTGCACACTTGCACAGTCTCAGACTATGTGCCAGATGAAATAAGTCAATCACCCACACTTGTCTGGTGAAATCCCCTATGTTATCTTTGTACAAGATTAGGGCAGCATGAAGAAATAAATTCACCACAGATCGGGCGTAATCCATGACAGGAGGCAATACTGCTGCAACATCATCTGACAGTTCCCCAAAAGTTTATGCTTCAGAAAATGATTAAAAGATTAGCATTTTTTTAATTAAAAATGAGGACTAAGTCTATTAAATAAAGGACAGCCGAGGGCAAAACCAAGGTCTGTAGACATGCACAGCATAAGGGCAACAGTATTGCCCCCAATTTTGTTTTGAAAGAACTACCTCTACAGACAAGCAGTTCATTTACTTGCTTTTTCAGGGCAAAAAGGCTAGATCTTTGCCTATCTAAGCCTCAGCTGAATCTGGAACACTGATATGAACGCAGTCTAAATACCAGTACACTGTGTTCATCTAGAACTTTTCAGGTAGGTGAAAAGCAGTGCAGAAAGAGCAGGACTAAAAACCAAAGAAACAGAAATTCAAAATAAATATGCCAGTACATAATAGCCCATAAATTCAAAATATATATGCCAGTACATAACAGCCTATGGAACACATTTTTTCCCCAGACATTTTAAAAAGTACTTCTAATAACCTGCACTTGTAATAACCCCAGCATTAAGTTACACATGCTACAGTCTGTTACTCAAGCATATTTTAAAAACCAGAAAGCCATCTTACCTGTGCTACTGTTGCCTAAAGTTCCTTGACTTCCTATCATCCCTTCGTTCCTGCCCATCAGTCCTGGCTGAGGTATCACTGAATAGGGGCTACTGGTTCGTATGGGTGGGAAAGTTCCTGCACCTGTTGGGTTCTGCAGCGTGATGTCAAGTGGTAAATTCTGGTTTGGTAATAACCTGCCCAGTTGCCCTGCTCGTGGGTTATTAAAAGCTAGACAGGAGGAGTAGAGAAAAAAAGAGCAAAGTTACAAGAATGGAAACTTCACTTGTTAAAAAAAAAAACAAAAAAAACAAACCAGAAAAGAACCCAAACACACTTCAAGCTCTTGGGCTGAGCTATTTAATGCTGCATAACTTACCCACTGCATATCTGTCTGAGAAACATCCCTTCTTGACATTTTTATGTAAATTTCAAAATGGAACATTCTGACACTAAAACAGGTATGACTTATATTTTTAAAACTTAAAATGATGACGTGATTTACCTTACGGAAGAGCCACTACAGCAAAACAAACCACTATGTGATGTGCATGTTACTGCCCATTAATCTTACACCTAAGAGGACTGTAATTGCACACAGATGTCATCCTGAGGCAGACTGTTAGGAGTTATCTCTGTTTTGAAGGTTTTCCAGCATAAGCTGTGCCACTGAAGAAGTTACCAAAATTAAGGGCAAACTGCATCTATATTGGATACTGTAGCCCCATTTCTACATCTCCTATTTTTAAATTTTTTTTAACTTTTTTTGAGTCATTACAAATAAACACTTCCATGATTCAGTAACAACAAATAAACAGTCCAGAATTAAAGCTGTGACACCATCATATTCTGGTAAACAGAGCCATGCCAGATTGTTCCCATCACCTTTACGTAACTATTTTCTTCTGTTGAGGAGTTTTGTGCTCTGAAAACCAGCCTCTGCAAAGAAAACTGCAGACTGTCTCAGAAAAGCGAGCTTCAGACCTTGACTGGCAAGCATCTGGCTCAGCTGGTGTGTGGGCAATGTTCCAGCGCCTGAAAGCATCCCCTGTGCGCACAACTAGTTCTCAAACATGAATCAAACACTGACCTTGGGCCTGTTATTCCATTTCCAATCGTACCAGCAACATACATACAAGTAAATTAACCATTTTGGTGAAATTCTTATCTGCAATACTTCCTGATACCTTTCCCTGGGAGAGTCTCTGGTATAACAGCATCCTTAAAGTGACTTCTGCATTTTTAGATTCACCACATTACAGACCAGTTAAAGAACTTCTTTCTTACTTTACACCACAGTAGTGGTACTTTTGAATTTGAACTTAGATGAGTTTTATCAAGCCTGTTAAAAATATCTTTATTTTTAAGATATTAAAAATAAAGTACAGAAATTTCTTATTACAAAGGTCTCTGACTCTCCTTTTATAAAACCAGACTACATTGCTTTTATTTATTTTTTAATAGAAACTACTCATTGCTTTTATTTATTTTTTAATAGAAGTTCTATGCCAGGTGAATTTGCTTATTATATGTGTGTATGGGAAAAACCTTACACCTAATTCCTAACCACGAGATCAAAATTTTTTCTTGACCATCTGCTCAACCAAACAAAACCTCCTCATGAGAGAAAAATTACCTTCCCAAGCTAAGGGGCATCATAAAGTCGAAGGACTGAAGCAAACCTGAACTTTTCAGTCACAGTTGCAGAACAGTTTCCCCCAGAAGTTTGAAAAATCACATAGATGAGTAAGTTATTACATAGGTAGTTTTTTCAGCACCCATATAATTTTGATCTTTCAGAAAGGAAAGCTGGAAATGCAGCACAAAATAACAAGGCAGCTGATGAGATGTGATGGTGCTCAGATGGCACGTTCTACTCTTGGTCAGGATGGGACTGACCCTGTTCCACATGTAAGAAACTTGAGCAATCTGGCAAATCTGGCAGCTTTCTGGTCTTATAATATATTTTACACAGGAAAAAAAAAATAGTGTAAAATATTTTCATGTAAAACCTGTAAAATGAAAGCTGGTTGTTTCTACAGGAAAAAGTTCCCAAACCTCTTTGGAACTGTATGCGACTTGACATTCATTGCTTTTCTGGGAGCAAATGAGAAGCCCCTCACTATTTCTGTGCCCCTATTCCAAGCATGCTCCTGTACTGAAAGCAAGGCAGAAGTTCCCTAAGGGAATCAGGCACAGACACAAGACTGAGCTGGGGGGGAAAAGTTTTAGGGTTTTAATTTACATGGGAAACAGGATGCTGTTTTTACAGAACTGTTGCTAACCACCAAGACAGTCTCATTTACAGTCATAATGTTACTGTATTGCTGGGTAGCTTTGAAAGGAGAATTAAAGACAGGGTAACTTTGGAAAGCCAGAAGGTTACAGTGGAAGGAACCAGCAGACCTTGCTGCAGAAAGAATATGCTGAAGATTTCGGATGCACAGATTCCCTTCTGATTTACATGCTGCTGCTGCTAGCATGCCCATACTGACAAAAACTAGCACTTTAAATCCAAGCATCTTTATCTGAGGAACACAAATGATAATTTAATGATCTGTAGTGGTTTTAATAGAAATTTAGACATTAACAGTTGTTATTAATATTAATATTTACACAAATTTTTCTAAATAATGATCTGAGTTAATTTGAAGGTGGCATGGGTTTATTTTAATATAATCAGAATGGCTAAAAATATTATCTATGTCCAATATTTTATAAAAAAAACTACCAGTGTACATTCAGGGGAGTAAATAGATGCTGCCACCCTAGCCAGCAGGAGAGAAAAGATGAAGCAGTGTCTTTTTATACTATTTTCTTTGTAACTGGTAAGAATCCTGTCTTGCTCGCTTTCCATGATTCTATGGTGGCAGACCAACATTTCAGTGCTCATCTGTAAGTTAATTAATAAAGTTAAAGAACACCGTCAGCTGGATGTGCCTTGATTAAAAGCCACGACTTCAAATTAAACTCAGTCATTCCTCTTAATCATATGTCTTTCTATTAATCTTGTGGTTTTAGAAGGTGACTCTCCTTCAGGCCTAGAAAAGCCTCTGCCATCCCTTTTCCTGAAGGAGCAGCTGGCAAGGAGCAACCTGTGGTGCTCTCCATGCCCAAGCCCCATAGCAGCACCATCAGCTGTAACCACAGCAGGGGACCTTTCATTTATTTTGAGGGTATCCCTTAAAATTCCTGAGAGGGCAGCGATCTCCAGGGCGCAGTGAGAGTTAGACACCAGGTCCACGACCACAGATGGCGCTATGTCATCACGCAAGACCAGACAGACCGGGACCAGGAGCTGCCCAGTTCCTCCCTGGCCGACCCAGGGGCACCTCGACTGCTGCTTTTGGGGGGTTGCAAGCTTTGCCGACGCGTGCGCCAAAGGCAGACTCACTGCTCTGTGAAATCCTCATTGCTGGTTTCTGGGTGGCCACAGCCGCGCCAGGGCTGCTGTCACTGGTGAGCTGCATGAGGTCATTGATGATGGCTTGCTTGTCGACCGAGCCTGCTGGCACGCCTGGGCGGCTATCTGGGAAAAGCTGCGGTAATTGGCTGTTCTGCAGGTCATCCAGAATCTCCTCCAAGTTATCCAATTCACTGCCTGGCTGCAATAAAAGAAACACACAAGCACACAGTACACATCGCTGCTCACTGGCTGTCAGCGTCCTGCTCCCGCCAAGACGGGCAGCCCACAACCATTACGCCTGCACCGACTTTGGATGCTTCTTCCAAGAGGCCCAATGTGGATGAAGCTCACAAAAGTTGTCGAAAGGGGACTCTGCAGGTTTTCCAGGGCTCGTCTGCCTTCCATTTGAGGAGCCCAGTGTGGCTTCAAAACCTCAGCAACAGGTCATACAAACAGCCACATGATCTGTACCTTGGGCAAAGGGAGATTCTCCCTGTGCACTTGGGGATCGGTGCAGACTGCAGGGATAATTTGGCTGGGGAAGAGATCTGACAGCGATGAAGAGGAGGGTTTATGTAGGTATAACTGATATTCCTTTCAACACAGTCATATTTCTAGTCTCTTTATGACTTGATTAAAAGCATATGGTGGAAAAGTTGCTTCATGGCTGAAACAATTCCCCATACACATAATCTTTGCTACATTCAAAACCTTAACACTGAAAAACTCCATGTAAGTTAACTGGCAAGAAATAAATATTTCAATGAAATTCTATAAATTAAAACCTGTCAACTAGTTCCTAGCTTTAGGAATTTATTTTGTTCACAACTTCCCAAAACCATGAAAATAACTTCTCTATGGTAAAGAAAAAAACCCACAAATCTAGCCACAATTAATTCAATTGAAGCTTATAATGAAATAAAGATGAGAAAAAAAATTACCTTCATCTTATGCCAACATAAATACCAATCTGCATGTTTTTCTTAAAAACACTGATTTTCACCAGTAATTTTTTTGTTACCTTCTCCGTCTATAAACCTTCAAAATGAAACTCTTCTAATTGAAATTTGGAAGTTATTACAAGTATATTCTCCAATCCTAACCCTTTAAATAAGGTAAAACTCGGTTGGGTAATCATTACCAACAGGCAGTCCAGTGTCAGTTCCCACCCAGTTGCACAGGAAACTTTTCATGACAATATTTATAAGAAAAACCTACTCAGAGTCATCACCTTCATTAGGAGATGTGCAGTGACGGAAGAGAGGCAGAGAGTGAGCAGCCAGATGTGAAGGATGGGGAACTGAGAAGTAACACCACAAACTTGCACACAACCGAAATACAATTCTTCCTGTCCTTTTATGTCCTGCTGCCACACCGTGAACTCACTCATTCAGTACTGAGGGCAAGCTCACACCGCAGATGTCAGGACAATATAGAAACACCTGAGATGGCTTTAATCAACCTGCTGAGGCTCTCACAGCCCATCTAGGAAGTACTGTGCCTTAGTTTGTACTAAACTCCTGCTGCCACAGCTAACCTGCTCCTGCCAAGCCCAGCTGGTTTATTCACCGGTAGCTAAGATACCTCGAGGTTACATCTCTACATACCTTTTTTTGGATGACTGACCGCAGAAAAACACAGAATTACTCCTTCCACATCACCTCCTAGTCTTACAGCTCAGGATATGTGGTGCAAAGGAGGAAGGAGTCTACCCCGTTAAAAAGCAGCGTGTGGGTGATTTGGAGGCTGGTGTTACTGGCAAAATGGTAGGAAACTGCAGAATCAGAGGACTGGAAGAAATGTAAAGCCTCAAGGCAAAATCAGTGTAAGCCATTCCCTACAGAAGTTCATGTAGCTTCTTGTTAAAGACATCCAGTGACAGAAAATTCACAGCTTCCCCAGGGAATTGGTTCCAGCACTCTGCCATCCTTACTATTAAGATTTTCTCCCCCAATGTCAATGCATAATCTCCCTCACTGAAATTGAGGCCCTTCCTTCCTGTTGTATTTTGAATTTGGAGAACAAATTGTTCTTCCTTATTCTTCTACCCTATTCTGTACTTGAAAACATGTGCCTTTTTTGGTTTTAAGATTAAATAAATAAGTCATCTCAACTTGTTGAATTTTCTTCAGCATATTACCTGTTTTCTAGACCTCGCATTGCTTGTGTGGATTGCCTTCAGTCATTGACACTTCTTCTAGAGTGCTGTGTCCAGAATAGGATTTAAGATGAAGCCTTAAAACTGCTGAATAAAGCAACCTTCCTTTGCCCCCTCCCCTGAATCTCTACACATAGAACACATTGACAGCATATTCCAGAAAAGCCTGTGATTTTTTTAATTACAGGACACTACTGACTCTCAGTCATCTTGTGCTTACTATGATCCCCAGACACAGCTCAGAGGAAGTCCAGTATAGCTAACTGCCCCCTCATTTTTGTTTTTGCTCTTTTAAATAAATCTGTGACACTATTCTGGACAAAGTGCAAAACTTAGCATTTGTTCATCCTGAATGTTCACCCAAGATTCTCCCTCTGTATATCCTGGTTGCAGATGAATCTGAATTCTGTCCTCCAGCATACCTGCAGACATTCAAGCATCACACACGCAGCTTTACCGAGCATACACTCTATTCACTTATCAGGTCAAACACTAAGCAGCTTTAGATGCTGCATGATCTGCAACAGCTCCATTCTGACAATGAATCCATAAATAACTCCTTTGGGGGTGTAAGGATTGCCAAACAGCTTTCCACCCGCTCACAGAAGTTTCATCTTGACCATGCATCGCTTACATGCTGGCAAGAATGCCATGTGTTAAGAGTGCCAAAGAGCCTCACTCAAACCAAGACACGTGACACACACTGTTTCTCTTATACCAAAAATCCTGGTACCCCTCTCACTGAAGGAAGACAGGTTGGTTGGACATCACCTGCTTTTGACAAATTCCCCCTGCTGACTCGCTGACTTCCAGGCACTTAAAAGTGGTTGGGTAGACACAGGACACCCACCAACAGAAAAGACAGAGCCAGGGGGAATCAAGGAAGCCTAAATAATGAGGTGATAATTATCAGGTGATAAACAGATTAAAAAAGTCTCAGGGAGAGGCAGTAGCAAGTGATGCTTACAGCAGGCGTGTTTGGAGCCCTGGGAGATTTGGTACCAGACAACTGAAAAAGCCGGTAGAGGAGACTGATGTAGGATATCATAAATTATAGAAGGATGATTCGATATTCTTTGAGAGAATTAAGATGTATGGCCTTCATTAAATATATTTGAGACAACTGTGAAGGGAAGTTTTACATGTTGCAGGATTTTTTCTTTTTGGTTGGTTCTGTGTGGGACTTTGTGACATTTTTTTTCTTCCCTTTTGTTATTTTTCGACATTCTGGCTACTGCAATTCTTTGTTTAAACACCAGATGTAAAAAAAAAGCCACAAGAAAACAAACCCAAAACAAAGCTAGGGAAGCACATATTGATCCAAATGTGTCAGAAAACTGTGCTCCCTGAGATGCTTTTAACTCCTCTCAGGAAATGGCAAAGAACCGCCAAATACAACAGATGCATTATAACAACACAAATACATAACCTTCCTTTCTTTGCTTAACATAATCCATATCAAATATTTAATCTTTATTTTTTTGATGAAATGAGGGTTCTCAACTGCTGCAAAATTCCCAAGATAGACTTAGAATGAACACCAAGTTATGATGTTAGCCCAAGTCTTTCCAGACCCACCCTCAAATGGCACCGTATGTGCAGAAACTAGCATTAAAATATTTACTTGGTTAGTTTCATGGCATTTTTCTTTTATTTATATTCTATATTTATTTTGTTAATGGTCTAAATTGAACTTTATGTAAATAGAAGGCACACCCTAACCTCCCTGTAAAACAATTATTTGTCATGAATTAAAAAAAAAAAATCCTGATAAAGCGCCTTCGCAAGAAAGTTCTCCTGCACATATTTTCACTGTCTCTAAGCAATGCAATTACACCAGTTTCTGTAGAACTGGGACACCAAGTGCCAGAAAAATAGAAGACAAGTTGTGCCTAGAAATATTTTTGTATTTGAAAAAGTACCTGCAGTTATCACCGTCAGGAAGAGAACGGCAGATTAATGTGTTAATTGCTTACAGATCCTTTTCAGCGCTACTGGAAGGCAGTTTGCACCTCAACATGAAGTTTGGTTTGCAGAAATTGCTATGTCAGAGTCTAGCTTCCATGGATTGTAAAGGACTGGTAAGGTCCTAAACTCTCTGGAGATCTCCCCTCCACCATGAGCTATGCCCATAGCTTGCACTGAGCCCCTGTATTCCAAATTTCACCACCTTTACAGCTGTGGATCCCAGGGGCATCTGGGAGTTTTTCTTTACAACAGGATGTCTTTTGGTGGGGGCACTACTTGAAGCTATACCCGCTTTATATAAAGCCCAAGTTAGCTCATTAGCTATCTCTGTAGCACAGGCAAAACTTTTGAGCATAGACAGGGAAACAAAACAAAACCCCTGCTCCGAACTGGCCATAAATTAAAGGATTATAAAAAGAGGGATAAAGTAAATCAGAAGTGGAATCAATATATATTTTTTTCTCCCTGGTAACTGCAATAAAATCTAGAAATGTTAGGAATCCTGTTACATTATCAGGTTTATCTACCACTGACTTCTGGAAACATTAACTCCAATTGAAAGAAATTCAGAAAATGTAAACCCCATTCTAGGTTTTTGATAAAAATTCATGAAGAAATCAATGTTCTTCATGAATTTAATGGGTTCTGGACAACAAGAATTATTGCTTTTTGGAAGAAGAGGGGCATGTGTAAAAAATATTCTTGTATTGGGAAAATACTGGTTTCCGGATAAAGCAAGAGGGCAGCAGAGCTGATAAAATGTGTGAGGAACAAGAGAACAGTTTCTGAGTTTTAGGACAAAAAGGTACACATTTAAGGTGATTTCTGGAACAGCACTAGTGGAGACTGTGACATTGCAAAGTCCCTGTCAGACAAACAGGCTGCCTGTATTGGCTACTGGCTAAAAAGGAGAAGACTACACTTGCAGAGATAAGGATTTTATTCCACACCAAGCCAAGTGCTTTCTCAGAGAATAAGCTACTCTCCTACATCTTGGTTTCTTCATCTGCAACACAAACACAATAATCCACACCCAATCCTACAGAAGAGCTTTGCGGTGCAAAACAGTATGGCTAAGTGAAGTGTTTCTTTAGCAAGGCAGTACCTGACACTGTTCAGCATATGACGTTTCTCTGACGTTCTCCTGCACTCCCCCTCTCCTTCCCCCCAACCTGCAAGCTGGTCCTTCTTAGATGCAACCATCTGCTGACCCAGGGGCTGCTCTGACCAGTGGCACTGTGTGCTGGCTCTGGCCAGAAGTACGACGTGGATTAGTTTTTTGAGGGACATCATGAGGAGCGGGGAAGAGGGAAGGAGGATGCAGGGTGAAGTCCCACCACAGCTACTCTACTGTAGCTTGGGGCTCAGCAAGGGAAATATAGGCTTGTTGCTGAGGGGGTGCCCTGTAAAACAAAACTGTAATAAATTGGGACTCATGTTTCCACCGCTGTCCCTTTTTAATAGTGGAGAGCGATACGAGCGCTCGCGCTGCTTCATAGCCACAGTCCTACTACTGTCAGTGATGTAGGAAAAGCTCTGCTGAGCCTCCCCAGCAGGTCTCCCTTTCATCCTCTCCCCCTCAGCTGCCTTAACTGGAATAGCAATCAGCCTAATAAAGCTTGATAACTATCATCTCACCAAGGAAGGGGAAAAGGTACGCCGGCACTGGAAACATTCTCTGCCAATTGAAAAAGGCTTCCTGTCAGTTGCTGCTCTCTGCAGAAGTGTATGTTTAAACACACTACCTAGAAGACTGCTATTTTTAGTGCAGTGGTGCACTTCAAAGCATTTCCTGCTCTGAAAAGTCACACCAAAAGTAAAAGGAGAAAACGTAATGGCTCTGCTGCCTCCCAACACCGCGATGCCCCTTGCAGAGGCCCATCCCGCTGCTGCTCCACCGCAGTTTCCAGAGAAACTGCACATTCTGGTGACTAATTAAAAAACACTACATTCCTCAGGGAGGAGAAGTTTTAAATAAACCTGCAAAATAGGTAACACAAGCACACGGCTAATTTTTACATACGGGAGGAAGAAGGGGCGGGGGGGGTGGAGGGGGGGGAAGGACGCAGGAGGATGGAAGAATTTAGCACAAGAATCTGTGTTCTAGTCTTGTACTAAATAGTTCCAGCTTTGATCTAAATTTAGGCAATGAGCACTTCCTGTGGGAGACCGTCTTCCAAAGCTGAAGAGTTTCTGATGCTAAATATTTTCAGTGATTTTATAATTGGGGTAAAGTGGTTATTTGTTTAAGGGCCTGGCCTTCAGCTAGATAAATGCTTACATTATTTTATATTCCCCACCATTTCCTCTCCTGCTCCATGTTGGACTTCTCCTGTTTATTCACTGCATTTCAAGTAGGTTTTAAAACTGTCTTTACAACCAATGGGAGAGACAAAAGCCCTTCTGTCATTATCCAGTAGCCTTCCATCTCCGTTGTGGGACCGGCTGCTTCTTACCTCGGTGCTGACAACGCCTCAGCACTTACTTCAGCCCCTGCCACTTTATCACAACTCCTGCACTGCTTCCAGCTTTTCTGAACAGCCCCAACTCCTGGACCTTCCCATACCTCAGGAATGTCTTCAAATTTTAAGAAAAGGTTATTCTTTCATAGTCCATATTCCAAACCCCCTCAAATCCCTCCCCTGACCTCAGAAACACAAAGCCTAAAAATAAAAAATGAATAGACTATTCACTTCACAAAGTTCCTAATATTGTGAACCTGATTTCCAAATGCCTGAGGTTGGAAATGCTTGTAGACATTGAAGTTTCTTTCTTTAATGTTAGTCTTATAGTTATGCATTTACATTTAGGGTGAGACACAACTTGCCTATCTTTAGTCATGAAAAAGTAAAGCAAGTAGTTTAAGTTAGCTGTCTAGGCTACTGCAACTCAACAGGACCATCACTATCCAGCAGCTTACCTCTCCCATTTTAGACACAAATTAGGATAAGATAATAAACAAAATATCATAGAGTTATTTTCCTGTTTTTCCATCAGTGATAAAAGGACACTGTATGACTTGGACCTTGGACTAGACAGCCAGTTTCTAGAGGGGACAAAACCTGCTCTTCACGAATGGGTTCACAAGCTAAGCCATTTCTCAGCTAGTCCACAGAGATCATGAAAGAGTAAATTTTCATTAGTTTAGAAATTTAATTCTTGGAAAGTAAACCATCTGAAGGCCACAATTTTACTCTGTTAACCAGACAGAACTTTTTTGGTGACTACCAAATTCAACCTTCTTGTCCAGTATCAAATACTGAGGACTTGATGGATGTGTCAGTATTATAAGGATAATGACATTAACTTCCATGTGTTGGATGTCAGCTTGGAACTGAAAGCAATTACATATTTTTATAATAATTTATTCTTGCCAGCTTAGCTGTGAATTTCTTGGTATCTGTTTTTCTAGCTTAACAAAGCGTTAGTTCTCACAGGGAATCTAAGTTCTCCCTATAGGCGCCACAAAATAGTAGCTGAATTCAGAACTAAACTAACATTCAGGCTTGAGGATTAATCCCTGTAGAAATCAGTGTAATTTGGCTCATTTTCCTCCCAAGGCACGGGAAGGGTTGAAAACCCACAACTGCTCCTACATAATGGCAATAGCTGTCAAATTCTGTTGAAATAGAAATGAAGTAACTTGGAATGGATAACTGAGACTTTTAACAATGCTTCATCCACATTGCAGTGGTATGTTTGGCCTCTATGCTTTGTGGTTATAACCACGGTTGGAAGGCCTGTCTCCTGGTTAGAGACTGCTGAAAGGGCAAAGTAAAAAAAAAAATAATTCCAATGCTGTGATTTAGGACTAAGAATATGTTGCCTGTCCCCCCTCAACATCAAAAGATGATATAGAAAATACATATTAAAAAAAGAGATACATTTATATAGACACAATAATAAAAATACAGTAGATTCACAAAACCAAACAAGCTCAAAGCCAGTCCACATATTGAAAACGCACAGTATTTTAAAAGTGAAGGATATGGCTGTGAATGACAAGACGTGAACATTTATAGTATATAATCTGATCATGATTTAAAAACTAAGGCTTCATGCACAGGGCACTGTCTAGGGATTAATGACCAGCTGGGAGAGTTGATAGTGTAGGACAAAGCTAAGGATCATTACCTCCAGATAGTTATAAACTCCCCAGAAAATGCCTTATACTAAAATTGATATTGTAATCACCCATTTTATAAATAAAATAAACAGTAATACTGAAGTGGCAAATTGTTTCTGCCTCACCCCTCTTCCTCGCAAAGCTCGGAAAAGTGGAGTGCTCTGGGCAACATGACCCTGGCACTTTTGGAAAGCCAATTCTGCACACAGGCCAGTGAAATAACACTTTTCAGCCTGGGTCCTAACAACGTTTATTATATTAATATGTTTTGCAGCACAGCAACAAACAATTACACACAGAACACAGAGAAATTCTGAATGCAAAATTCAATGCAGATAATGCTGTACAGAGACACAAGCTCCGCACTGAACAGTTAATAATCCATGGGAACTTGGGGCTGAATATAAAAACTTTAAAAACCCAAACCCACAGAACAACAACCCCCTCTAACTGGCACAGAAACAAGAGAAGTCTATTTCTCTTGATTTTAATTTGCAGACCAAGTATAGCACAAAGACCTGCGATGCAAAGTTGGTATCAGTGAGGCTTTTCGAACAACTCCTGTCCTTGAGCCCATCCAGCCCACAGCGGTTGAACAGTCTATGGGAGAAGCTGTCAGGAAGTTAGCGTTAGCCAACAGTTCCATGTATCTTCTCTTCATCTGACTACAGCCTGGGAAGAGTTTCCCAGCCTTCAGTCCCTGTGCTATCCATCTCCTCCCAGGCAGTGCCCGTTCTTTTAGACAAGTGATGCGCTCAACTTAGTAGCACCAACTGGAAAACTGAGTGAAGGCTGGGGTTTTGCCTGTGGCCTGGATTTCAAGAGACCGGTAACAGCCTCCTGAAGTGTCAAGAAATTACTCTTGGAGGAAGTCTGGAAAAAAAATGAAGGTGGGAGGAATGCAGACCTAGGACATCTCACTCACACGTAATGCAAAGATTTGCTTACCTGTTCGTTAGGCTCAAAGCTTATCTCTTCTTTTTCCGTCCTCATAGCTATTAACTTTGTGCTACCAGAAGGGTCTGTCTTACTGTCCAACCGTTCCAGTTTTGGGGGTATGTCTGGTAAGCCAATATCTTTAGTATCATCTTTATCTAGTAAGTAGCGAAGTAGTGCATTATTATTCTTCTTAGGACTCGCTGGCTCCTGTTTAACAGTCACCTCTGAACCAGGAGCTGTGCTACTGGACTCCTGGTTCAGTTCTTTGCCTGTGGCCTCCGCTGTGAGCTTGGCCAAATCTACAGGAGAACTACTGTCCTGCAATAGTCTGTGCAAAATTTTATGCTTCTCCTTGAGCGAGGTTCCGTGTGCCGAACCAGACCCAGGCAACCCTCCCGTGGAGTCCTTGCTAACATCTCCCATGGTACTGGACAAAGGCGAAGGCTCCATCTGATCCGATTTGGTGGTCAGCAATTGCAAGAGCTTTGTCTGGCTTTTTCCATCGTGCAGTTTATTCTGTCCATCAGGTCTCTCACCACTGACAACTGGTGGCATGTTGCTATCGCTACTGTCTTTCTGCTCTCCTGAATGGCAGCTGCTCTCTGCTTGTCCAGTTGTACCTTCCGATTGCTCCCCATATAGTCCAAAGCAGTCTTTAGAGTCCAGGCTTCCCATCTTGCTTAGCTGGGGAGGGTTCATATTCACAGGGGAATTTTGTAAATTTCCCATTTTTAGGTCAGGTGAAGCCAACGACGATCCTAGAGAAACGCCGTGGCCCTCGCTGAGGGCCTGAAGTGCGTTCAGGGAGCTGTTGGTGTAGTTATGGCTATTTCCTGTGCTGCTGCAGACTCCCACGGGTGAATGCAAGCTTCCTGCAGGGGAGAACTGGCTGGGTGGGATGCGAGGACTTCCTGCCACTCCAGGGCTCACACGATGCCTTGGGGAAAGCATAGAGTTTGGCTGCCCTGGGTTCATGCCGGGGCTGCTTTGTGAGGGGCTATTCATTTTTAGTGCATAGTTACTACCCTGAGGAGTGGATGCTTGTATGCTTGACACATGGTTCATTCCCCCTGAACCACCAAACCTGCCTGCTGGCATGCCCATTTGTTCCTTTGGGCCATTTATGGCAAAATTTATATTGCTACTGATGGTCATATCCTGACCTGGGTTCCCACTGCACATGGCCTGATGAGCAGGGCTGCTGGAGCTAATTGGGTTCAATATCTTCCCCATTCCTTGTCCAGTCAAATCCTGATTCATTCCACAGACATTCTGCTCTCTATGTGGCAAGGGGAAGAAAAACAACCCATTAGCTAAAATGACAGTGGCCGACCGGCAATTATATTACAGAAAAAGCAGCAAAACCCCAAACCTTGCTTTAAAATAACACAACCAACCTCCAATTAAAAACAAATTGACAATTTGACAGAAGTGATATGCAACTCCTAACATGGCTGCTCACTGACAGTGTATATAGTTTTTCAGTACCTCATTAACAAATTGGTGGAAGAGAGGAAAAACAAAATTATACCCCATTTAAATGACAGTCATTAGAAATGCATATAGGTTACAATTTCAGGCTCCCTCCCTCTAATGTGTATCTCTCCTCTACAATTTGGCAAGAGCTAACTTCCAGAACTGACTGAAATCTCATCTGAAACATATGACCCAAACAAATCCACGTTTTACAAGGCAGCTGTGGTCAGCTGTTTGCTGGAGTTTTGAATTTCTATGAGTTCGCCCCGCAACAAGGCTGGAGCGGGCTACTTGCCCACCAGCTTCGTAGTGAAAAGAGAAGTTGAAATCAAGTTGCATTTCTCCACTGCCAGAGTATTTCGATACTGCTCCAAAACAGCATGTGAGCCAAGAGAACTACTGGGTACCGCTTCAGAACAGGAACACTCTGTTAGCAATCCATGGGCACTTCGGCGAAGAGGAGAAGAAAGAAAAACCCCACAGATAGGAGCTGAAACTCATATTATAGAGATGTAGGCTGCGAGATGGAGAAAATGGAAGAGAGGCACACACAGAGAAAAAGCACTTGTGACAGCACCTGAAGGTCACTTCTCTGTTCCTCAGTAGATTTTAATTAGTTTATGAGAGGATGCGATACACTTTTTACTTCTGCGCTAAAACTTAAACCAGAAAAATCAGACATATTCCCAAATGCTAAAAGCTATAAAAGAGACAGAGTCAAGTAGATTATAAAGAAAAAAAAATAAATTAGGTTCTGAGAAAGGTCAAATCAACTCCAGACTTCCACCAACAAACACTGGTGGAATGTGCCTGGCATGTACAGCTCCCGCTTGCACAGGATGAACGCAGCTAAACCTCTGCATTTTGGTAAAGCGTGGACAAGTGGTGGTTACCTTAGCTATAAAGGCAAAGGTGAACAATGTAAGCAAGAGTATTTGCAATATTCAACTTAATGATGCTTTTTAAAAATTGAAATTTATCACTTTGCGAAATACCAAATATATTCAGCAATCCAAAGGAAACACATTTCAAACAGCTTCTGGTCAGGTCAGTTTCCAAATCTACAGTCTGTAAAATGTTTCAGTTTTAATTACGTTTAGAGCTGTTTTCTTCCTCTGAAAAAAGTGATACTGTGGATACAGGGGAACAACATTGTAATTATCACTAGTTAAATAAAACCTGAAACAAAATTTGACACAAATATACCAGGACATCAATGACTTAATAAAGTTTCACATTGAAGTTTTGAGGTCAGTGATTATTTATCCTCAACATATCTTTGCATGTGCCTTTTTTTCTTTTTTTAATAGTGGTGGCATTTCTCAGGACTGGACGTGTCAAAGTCACTACTCCAAGCACCAGAAAAGACAAGAAATGAAGGGAAACAAGGAGTTGAAGCATGCAGTTTGTCTAAAATAAAGTTCCAATAATCCTAACATATTCTTTAAAGAAGACCCATGCCCAACATATGACTGGCTATGAGTTTTCTGGATATAATTGCATTTGGGAAGTTTCTTGTGTCTACTACACAAAATACAGGAAATTAAAATATGGAAATTAAGAAGATGAGATTAAAGGAAATTTTGCCTGTTTAATGGAAGATCTCGATGTGAAAATCCAGCATGCCATTCATAAGTTCCAACATAACCTTACAGTCTTTTCCTGCTGGCAGCACTGAATTCAAAAATGTATTTGGTTGTCATGCTATCAGTTCTAGGTCAGCTGAATGTCTATCAGCCTGAAACAATCTATTTGGTTTGGCAACTTTGTACTTTCCCCATCTCCCTGCAGTGTGTGGATGTAACGAAGCGGTGAGGGTTACCTGTGAAGCATATGCAAGGAGATTACAAGCTGAGGTTCGCTAGTCGTCTGAGAACGGATGAGCTTGCTCTTCGTTTGGGCAGAGACGATAGTGCCGTCAGACAAGGAGAACCGATAAACAGGACTAAACGCCAACCCCTGCCTTAGTACTGCAAGCAAGCAAAACAGCAGAATTAGATACGTGAGAAACTAGCACGGGCAGCTTAGCTGCTCTGCACCTGATGCTGTAAATCTATCAGGCACTGATAGCACAGGCCCAGTATTACAAACCAAACCACACGAAAAAGTTTGAGAATAAATAAATGGGGTGCATATAAAATAAAGGATCTCTCATACCGTTAGGTGATTGAAAGAAAACCTACAAGGAATGACAGCAATAACAGGACAGACCCTATGAAATACAGAGTATTTCAGGAGTGAACCAAGAAGTCCTTGATATCCACCATTTCACTCTTCATCAAAATGTCTAACTCCTTCTGCACCTCATACATTTTTTCATCTGTATCACCTGCGTTATGATGTTTAATATGACTGTCTTTAGTTTCTAGATCATCTGTTTCCGTTAGCCTGCCTCTTTTCCTCCTTATTGCCTGCTTAAATTGCCTTGTAACAGTTACTCTCACTACTTCTTTAATTTAAAAAGTACATAAATCCCTTACATGGAGACAATTAGCAACTGGAACTAGAAATGTTACTTTTTACAGAATAACTACAAAAATATACAGCCCAAACAAATTACAAATACAATTACTTAACTCAGTATTGGGGCTGAGCTATCCTTGTTAGATATGACTGCATTTCAGGTTTGGGGTCTATTTCACTGCAGATATTCTGCAGCCCTTAAGTTTTCAGTGTAAGCCTGAACTCCAACTCATTCAATTCTCTTAAGTTTTGTAGATCTCTGCGACATTTCTTTAATTAAAAGTAAAAATCATGTTATGGAAAAACAAATCTCCAAAAATCTATTCTACTGTTCACTCTTTGCCACCAATAAAACAAGTCTGATCATTTTCAATTCATCGTCCAAAAGCTATGGGCACAGTCTAAAACCGTTAGGATTGCAGATATGGCAGGATGGAAATACTTAATTCCAGATTTTTCATATAATTAGTTAGGGGAAAAAAAAAAAGAATTAAGTACTACAAATACTTTTAATTTCTTATTTTTTCATATATACGTATTTTACTGATTTTGGTTTTCTTTTTTTTTTTTTAAATTAATAGTATAATCTGATCTTCATTTCATTGCTTGTCTTTTAATATTTCCTGTTGTAATGAAATGACATGGTTTTCCAAGTGTGGCTTTATTAAATAGTCTCCTCTACAGAGCTACCAGATTTTCAGCCTTGCAGGACTGGTTATGATTGCTTTCCTTCCCTGTCTCCCCCACTGTTATATATTGTTCTGCAAGGTTTTAAAGTATTATTTAGGCAGTGAGAAAACAGGAAGCACAATTTAAACAACCAGAAGGGGTTTTTCAGAGTAAAAATGTAAAGAAAAACAAAAACCTACAACTGTGAAACAATACAAAGCAAAATTTCACTGTTAGGTATGTCATTGTTTCAGTTTAACCTTTGGGCACCAGAAGGTCCAAAGCTCTTAACTTCAGTATATACCACATCAGGAAATTCCAGTACTCAATGCCAACAGGATACAAGTGAAATCTCTACTTAAATCATTTTCCAAACTAATTCTTTAAGCAAACAAGAATGTTTCCGTATTCCTCTTGAGGAAATGCTATTTTTCTGACTGTGGCCAATAAAAACTTACCATATATTTTGCACTTTATCCTGTAAGCTAATTTGAAAGCTTTGTGTTTTTTGTTATTGAACTAATGCTCAATTTTTTTTCTGCACTGTAACACTGAATTACACATAGGAGATAGTTACTTTCTTTGCTTCTATTCTCAAACCATGACTTTAAAAATGCAAGGGTTTGCCTAAGTCCAGTGTAAAGATGCTACTGCCTAAGATGTGCCTTGTTTTTCTTCTCCACACTGCAGGGCAGGGGAAGGAAATGTTTCAGGTTTATTCCTCTCCAGTGCTGGTTCCTTTGCAGCAAAGCAATTCCAGAGGTTCTTCCTTCTGCTCTTATCACTCACTCACTCTCCTCACTGGCACAAGAAATAAAGAGCCCCCTCATGTAGACTAATTTTACAGTTTATATGACAATCGATCCTAAGCCTTCCCTGAGAAAGAATACAGTATAAATCCAAAACACGGATACTCTTATCCCCTCACAGGTAGCTTAGAGAGGACCCACTCAAACCTCAGCACTGGGTGTCGGAGCTGCTGATTTGGTCAGGAATCACTCAAAGAGGACTCAAGTAACAAGTGGCTGGATGCTCTAACAAAAACTCCTAAATCACCTGTGGTACAGACAGGTTCTCGCCTGAAACCACTCTCTAAACCCCTGCTATAACTGTATTTGCATGCTACCTCCTTCAACTCTGTCTGAAATCACAGCATAAGGCTGTGAATGTTTAGTGTTCCTACTGTATAAGCCCTAAAATGTTACATAAAATATCACAGTATTTCTGTAAACCCATATTCCCAACACGAAAACTGAAGATTTGATGAGAGCAGAATGTATGAAAGAATATTTAACTAATGCCATGTGATGAAAGCTATTTGTGTGTGTGTGTGTGTGTGTGTGTGTGTGTGTGTGTGTGTGTGTGTGTATACTTGGCAGAATAATTTTAGATTCCAGTTACGATTTAGTTTCCAAGACAGCATGCCAGTTGTTTAATGGCCATGGCAACTATTTGTTATAGGCCAGCTGTAAACCCTGTTCTATAAACATGGACCCAAGGAACGATGCTCCTGAACTGGAAATGTTCCAGTTATTCCCTACTGGTTTTGAAAGGGCTTTCCTGTAGACTACAAAGGGTTAGTTGTTTTTAACCATTTGGATCCGTGTTACCAGAATTAGCATTACTGGGGTTTAATGAAAAGAAAAAATCCCCACTCAGTCACTGCCACAGAAACCTCTCAGGGAACCTGTCACAGTGCAGTACTCTACTACATCTTACCTACCATAATCTTGACTGAGTAGATGTGCTTGTGGTGTATTCTACAACCCTTATCAACTAGATACAGTACAACAATGTAGGTTACCAGATAGCACGAGTGCTGCGTCTTTGATAGCTCACACTGGGTGTTTCTCACAGGAAATGTGACAGTAAAAGTCCATTTTTGCAGAGAAAAGGAATACAGGTCAATGAACTGCAATGTGAGAGCCGAAGTTCTGAAGAATAACGGGTAGTGAATGTTTTGCTGGGCAACCATAAGGGTGTTTCTTTGTAAAACAATTCTGACAACTTGAAGATTTAAAGCACCCTCCAATATGGCACAGTTATAACACGGGGGCTGAAACAAGCAGGGAGAAAGGGACGAAAACACTGCAGAGAGATCCATCACTGTGCTAGGCAGATCAGCTTGAAAAAGGAACTGTCAGTAGCCCTTGACTGTTCCATGTAAACATAACAAAGAGAACACAACTAACAGGTACAAATGACAAACAGTTTAAATATAGAAAGTGCTAAAAATACGAAACCTAACCTTCCTGGTGATGCCTCTTGGCAAATGATATTTCTCCTTCATGCTGCGAGTGGAACCTCTGAATACATCTTCTCACCAAATCCTCCCAGCCAGGTTTCATAGCCGCTCGCATGGTACTCGTGTCCAGTGAAGTTATTTTGCCTGATATTAGATAAAACATTTGTTACAGCAATTTCCCAGTTTTCTGGGGGCAAGACATGAAAATCTCCTGTTTCACAGTACCTTGTAGATCCTGGCGAGTAGTAAAGCTCTCTGATGAAGGAAGAAGTGGTCTTTCCTTCATTGGAGCTCTTCTTGCAACACAAATCAAGCAAGACTGCAAATCTTGAAAGAAAAATGTTACCTCAGCAATTTGTACAGAAGAGGAAAACTTTGTTTCCACAAAGAATTCAGAATATTTTTTAAAAGTTGTTCAAATTTTTTTTTGGACCACAAGAATAGATAACAATAACAGGACAGCTAAAACTCAGTGGTTTTACATCTTCATTATTTCCTATAACATTAAACAAACCGGAGGGGGTGTTCTCTGTTTTAGAATTACCAAGGACTCCACCACAGCCCACAATTATCGTCAGGTGTTTATGCATACACGATAGAAAAGGATATACTGCATGCACAGAAAGCACATTTCTTCAACACTCACCGGTTTCTACCTTCTAAACCACATTTCTTAAACATGCCCCACATTCTTGCTGTCCCTGAGAAAGCAGCTTCAGAATAAGCCATTTGTACTTATCTGAATGCTTAAAATACAATCTGAGGAAATTTACCTGCTGAAGTAGTAAATGGTAAAGGAAATGGTGAACCACAATTGCCTTCAGATTCTAAGAACTTAAAAAATTGCCCATTGAAACTTTCCTCGCAGTCAGCTACACTCTTCTTACAATTTGCAGTGATAGAACACTAGGATATCTCTTGAACGTAAACAGAGTTACACTCAACAAATAGGTGCATGCAAGTGTCTAACCCATAATCCAAGCTGACAGTACGCCTCCACGGTTACATGAGAAAAAGGGACAATTTTTCCATTTTTCAGGATTTTGAAGCTGCTTTATGAACTTTTCCTCACCTTCTGAACTGCAATGAAACTGATGTCTCTCAACAGCATGGAAAGAGAAAATGCTACCACAAACTGAAAGTGGCAATTACCTTCACCGTCCTCCTTGAAGGAATTTGGTTGAGACACAGCAAAGCACTGCATAGTTTCGTATTTCTGATGTGCTTCCTGGTTATCATGGCCTTCCTCAGAATCGGCAAGAGGTTTTACCAGCATCCGACAGTTAAAGGTATGGCTATTACGCCTAGGAGTGTCACCAGACCAAGATCCTCCATTCACTGAGCAAAGAAAAGATCACACAGTGAGATAAATCCAGTAGCAGTCATTTCTGCTGCCTGTCCACAGGAAATTAATCAAGGTGCTTTGCAGCCTAGTTGGGAAACAAGCTTATTTGGGAACAACGACTGATTTTTTAATATTAGTGCCCAAGCCAGCATGTAATAAGGTAATTTACACAATTCTCAGGTTTTAAGAGCACTGCTAATTGCTAATTTTTTCAAGTGACTTAGAACCACGCATTAGAAAAACAGGGTAAATATCAAAATACTGGTGCATGCCAAAAGTTATACAGTACAGTGAAAAGCCTCCTGGGGAAATCAAGTTAGTTTATGTGCCTGGAAAAAATACAGCAGTATGTAGGATCTGTTCAGTGAATTTAAAAGTGATTAATACAAAGGAGACAGCAGTACTGTATAAAAATCAGCGTCCGGATTAGAAATAGAATGAAAAGAAACTAAAGTGCATTTATAAAAACAGGAAGTGATACAATCAGGAATATACTGAAACACATAGTCCCAGCTGCAACGGGAAAGACTGAAGGGATGACAATGACCTGGGTGCAGTGATGGATAAAACTAAAGCCTAACACAGTGCTTAAGTCAAGTAAAAAAGGAAACAAAATCCCGAGATGCACAAATATAGGTACTGGACATCAGTCAGAGCGAATTAATGTAAGACCACATAAGGAAATAGCAGGGTCATATTTAAAATACTCTTCACTTGCCCTCTTCAGTCATAAAATGCAATAAAGGCAGTAATTTATGGGGTTTAGCCATTAAGAGAGTTACATTTTTTGATTCTTCAGGGGTTTATAAGTAAAGTCATAAAATGATAAAGTGAACTGCATAATACTTTTTAAACTGCTGTGAGTAAATGAGATGCCCAAGTATTCACTTTCTTTTCACCTCCTCCAAAGCCCAATGACATTAAACTCAATGGTAATATGAATCAAAAAAAGGCTGCAACTAACAGAGACGGGTTTTGAAAGATAAATCTTGGGTAAATCTTGGTGAGACTAAAAACACTGTAATTAAATTCTAGCATAAGGAGTTTTCTGGCTTTTTCTTTTATATGCCCTCTTTCTTGGGTCCTTTTCAGAATAACCAGCCTAGACAGTCATTTAGTGATTCACTCTGGAGATCCATTAAAAATACCACAGTCATCATGAGTTACTGAGAGCAATTTCAACAAAGAAGAATTTGAAAAGAGTGGAGGATGCTTCTGAGAACAATATTAATCATTTACACAGCCTATGTATACATTAAAAGTAAAAAGAATGCATATGATGAAACTCTAAGTAGTGGAAGGACATTAATTTCAGTTACCAAAATGCCAATTTATGAAACTGAAGTTAACTAAGTAATGGTATGATAAGATAAAAAGATATACCTAAAGATTTTGGCAGCAGGATTTTGACAAATTCATTGTGGTCCCCTACATGCAGAATGCTGTATATGCTTGTGTTCATCAGCTCTTCTTGGTTGTACCTCAGGTACTGCGTCACATTCTCAGAAACAAACACAACATTACCTTCTGGGTTCACTACAAAGAAGAACCCATCTAGGGCCTAAAGGGAGGGGGAAAAAAAAAGCAGAGAGAGAAAGAAAGAAGCATAATACAATTAGATTAACATTAAGACACTCAGAAAAAAATATTCCCTTCAGAAGACATTGCTGAATCTTTCTGCATCCACCCCAGTTATCATATTCTTTTCTGTAATGGCAAAGGACACATTTCAGATTGAGCATCAGATCTTACTTCTATCAAAGCAGTGTAAAAGCAGAGTGCATCCCTTGCAAAATAATTAAACCCACATATGAAAACAAACCACACCCCACACCCCCTCCCCACCCCAAACAAAGAAACAAAAATAATGGCAGTGGCTGCTACCCATCTGTCTGCCTATGAAGGAGGGAAACCTGGGCCAGAAACTGGTTCTGCTAAATCTAGAGCTTGTTCACTCCCCTATGCACCACAGAGAGACTGATCCCATAAAATATTGTAAGATGTGCTGGCATAAGGCAAGGGAAACACCGGCAGAAAGTGAAAGGCTCTGCCTGTGCACCCAGCAGAGAATCTTCATAGAAGTCAGTCCCCACGCAGCCAGTAATGTGAAGGGTCAAAAGCAGAAAAGGGCAAAGGGGGCAGAGAGCAGGCACTGAGCTGAGGATGGGATAGCTTTAGTCCCTACTCTCAGGACTGCTTTTTTTTTTTTGACTCCAGTTTAATTGTGTCCACACATGAATCCAGGGAACAGGAACCAGACTTTCACCTCTTCAACTCAGCTCTATGGTATTCCAAAGAACTTGAAGTTTCTGCAAGGAAGTGTCTAAGTGAGTCATTTCTGCTGATTGGTTTCCCCACTTATCTCCTGTGACGGTGACAACCTAGCCTGAAGCATTCTTTCCAAGATATCTGCTGTATGTTATCTGAAACCTAAGTCAAATACTACGTCACTTCTACCTGATGAGGATAAAGTAGAACTCTGAGTATCAGTAAGATTTCTCATGCAGACTTTCTTTTCTTTAAGATGCAAGCATGACTGTGCATGCTAGAAGTAACTTCAGAGTACATCCCTCTAGCTATGCCATATGAGCAGACAAAGGGGGATACAGTTAAACTTAAAGTGCCAAAGCTTTTGGTATAAGCATTCGATTAACAATTAACCCCTACAGACCTCTGCAGCTTTGCCTGATTTATTCACATAAGGATTGGTGGGGAAATCACTAGAACAGTTGTTAGTTATGCCATCTCCAGGGACAGAAACAAATCCAAAAGCCAGGCAACCCATGGCTCATTATGGGTTATTTAAAACCTGAACTCAGCTCACTGCAAAACAGTCTTAACGAGGAGGAGCCGCCATAGCATATGTAGGTATGGGGCCTCTTTGCCATGACCAAACTTGTGGACTGTTGGTCTTAGCAGGCCATTCACAAGTCCTCTGGTTACAGATACTTATTAAAAATACTGCATACTACTGAGCAGGTAGTAAATCCAGACAGTAGGAGGCTAAGGAGGGATCCTGTTTTGCATTCAGCCACCTAGCAGAAGACAAAAGACAAGACAGAGCCAGGCTCTGTTCAGAGGTTCACCAGGGAAGGACAAGACACAACAAACACAGGCTGCAACATAGAAAACTTCATGGAGATACAAGGGAAAAAGAAGTTCACCATGAAGGTGGTCAGATACGTGAAGAGGCTACCCAAAGAGGCTGTGAAATCTCTTCCTTCAGATATTAAAATCTCAGCTGGACTGGGACCTGAGCCACACAGTCTAGTCAGACCTGCTTGCAGTGGGAGGTGGGATTACACAAGCTCTGGAGCCCCTTCCCAAACAAAGTTAGTTAATGATCCTGCTAAAGGGCAGGAATAGTGAAAGCAGAGTGGCCGAGACAATGGTTGCCAACTGCTCTGTTTGTTCTATTTTTAAATTGGAAAATAATAAACCCCACAAATAAAGGTACAAGTACATAGTTCTGCTGACTGCCTCTACATTAAGATAAACTAGGTCTTTTTTAAAAAAATCCTGTTAATTGTCACAAACTCTAATCTCTGACTTGTTTTTTTAATCACTGGCTTCTTTTTCTTTCTGATTATTCTTGGTTCCTCTGGTTAATTCACTTTCTTTGGAGTGCTCCCTTCCTTTTCATGTGCTTTCATAACATTCATGACATTTTCCTGCTGACTAATACTTAGTTTAACTCACAATGATTTACAAGATTTAATTAATTGAGGCCCTAATACAATTTTCTATCAGCATCTCTTACGGATTAGTGCCTCAAACTGCATTTCAGCACTGCCTGAAGACAACGTAAGCATGAACTCTTTGGTTTAGTCCTCTCTCCACCATGGCACCTCCCTGATCTGTCTGAGGATATGAAAGGCTGGACTGGAGAACTGAGTTGGCTGAAAAACAATGCAAGAAAAACCCCCAGTAAACAAACCAAAAAAAAAGCAGCTAGCCACATCAGTCCCCTGAACTGGTCCACTGTGACACCACACAGCATTTATGGCTGGCAGGGTGTGGGGTTTGGTTGAACCATTCTGCTTGGCAGCAGTCTGCACTTACACCAATTCAAAGGGATTGCAAAAACAAAGCCATAGCAGATGTTTATTGGAGTCCTAAGGAGAAGGCAGAGATGGCAAGCAAGAGATTATGAGAATTACTGGCATCCCACAGTCATCTTCAGTTCTCCCTACTATTTCCTACTATGGCAACTTCTTTGGCAAGGAAGTGCTCTGTGCTGTTTCTTCAGAGCTGCTGCTTGGGTTGACCACAGAAGTGGCCACCTGAGCCCAGAGTTACACAGGGCCTTAGCCTCCCATTCCTTTCTATTCTATTAGTGAAATAATCCTGAAGGTAGGCAGCAGCAAGCTGTTGAGCACGTTAAGGCACCAAGCCACTTAAATCTTTTAGAAGTTTCCACTTTTGCAATAATTTCTTAATTCTGCCCCCAGATGTATGCCACCACAAGAACAACTAGAATAGTAATGAAGGCCAGCACAGTTTTCTTCAGAGCTACTGGGACAATGGGGGAGCAAATAATGGAGAACATGCTGGAAGAGAAAATAAGAGAACAGATATTATTTTTGATGATACACTAGAACAGAAAATACATTTGTGTTCTTTGAGCTTTTGTCAGCTCTCTCTTGACTATTTTATCACTTGCTCTTCCTATTTACTTTCTGCTTTAACCAAGAAATATGTTAAAATATTCTTCAGTAGCAGCTGCATGATGAATTTTACTCACTGACTTCAGCTGGAAACACTCACTATTTTGAGGATTCTTCAGTTTTATTCTTTAATAAAACCAGACAATTACATTCCTAAACCAAACCAACTAATAAACTGTTCATCAGCATTGCCATTATTGTTATTTGTCAATGGAAAAGGGTAGGCTTTTGAAGAGGTTGTATAAAGGCGTTCTGTAAAGATGAAATAACTTAATTGCATTTCCTTAGAGAGATAAAGACACAAAGAAAGTATCTGTAGTCTTTTCACAGCAAACGTGTCACAACTTTTGGTCCTTTAAAATTTCTTGGTGCAAAAGGACCACTGTTTACTGATTGAGCTCCCCAAGTCTTTCACTGTTAATACTTAATGGCTTTACTGTGAAGGAAAACTAAATTAAATGCAGTAACAGAACAGACGGGTGATTTTACATATCATGTTTGCTGCAATAGCCAATCATGCAAGATAAGCAAGAGGGGGGGGGGGAACCCCCATCTTATCCTTATTTTTCCTGATTAAAACAGGTCCTTACAATTAAATTAATCAGAAGTTAAAAGATAACTTTTAACGTAGCAATGTAATACATGAATGTTTAACCTTGTTTGATAGCAAGAACAGCATTCAATTCAGCGAGCACATATAATAAATGTTACATTAAATCAGTTAATTAGTTACCCCCACTTTTCAAAGAAGAATAATTTCACTCCATCTGCCTAATCTTCCTTACATTTAATACTGTAATTTTGGAGCCTGTATTTTGCACACAGCACAGGAAACTATTTATCCATCTAACAAATCATGAAAAATAATGCAAATACTTAAAACTGCTACAACATGCATCTTGCTCCTGCAACATTCAGAAATGACAGAGCAATTATGTTTCTGCCAGAGCTGGTTCCTTTAGCCTGATTCAGAGTTTGTGTTTCGTTTTATCTGAAGCAACATTTATTCTTCCTTACAGATAAAGCCCGCAGTCAGAACAGGAATAAACACTTTGCAAGTGAGCGTAAGCAGATAAAGCAGTAGTGCCAAAGGACAGTAGCGCATGACACAAGGAGATTCCTGATAACATACCTACCCGACATCACTATTAATGCATGTAGATGGGTATTAAACATGCAGCCTTTTGGGGATACCGAAATAACAGCTAAAACCAGACAGAAATCTTAACTGAGCAAACTGAAATGCACAGCTTGAAAAGCTCGCCTAGATTACTTTCGTATTCTAGAGGGAAGAGTTCTGCTGCAAGTGCTGAGATGATAAACCATTAAAACCGCACGGCAGCGACAAGCGATTTGAGAGAGAGCGCTATTCACGGGTGTGCTACTGTACCTGTAAGTCAAGGCTTAGGTACAGCAGGTCTTCCATATCTGCTGTGCCTCGGAACAAATGAAACATCCACGTGCAGATACCCAAGACTTGCTACCAGCTGAAGCCCCTCAAGCTGTCTGCATTACAAAGCAGCGGAAACCTCTCCTTCTCTGCCTCTCCCCACCCCAAGTTAAAGAGAGTTTCATCGCTGAATCCTACAGAAGCATGCTGCCTGATCTTAAACAACATCATCCTAAGTAGCCAGGACGGCTTGTCTCTCTTGAGCGTTCTTCTACAGCGACCTCTGACTGCGCTTTTTCATTTCGTTACACTGCTCTTCATCCTAGAGGGAGCAGAAATGGCTTAAATAAAGGAATTTTGTGCTCTTCACCTCAAGCATCATTGGTCCAAGTGCATCCTTGTCGATGACACTCTGACCCGTCGATGATACATCTGCTTTTTGCACTTCATCTTCATTAGCTGCTGCTGCTTTTTCTGCAACGAAGAAAACTGTATTAAATGACAGAGCAGTGCTCTTTAAGTGATACAGTAAGAACACACCAAGTACTGAGTCTCGCTATGAAACAGCTACAGTGCAAAAGTTCTGAAAACGAGATTGAATAGTGCCTCATAATGATTCGACAGATGCAGAACTCGTAAATCCGCTTCTCAGTTTTGAAGTTTCATGACACGAGTGAAATAATTTCTGATGTTTCTCTGCTCTACAGTCTCCTAAACTACCAAATTAACACTGGGAAAAGACAAGGACTCATCAAGAAGGTGCAATAAGCAAGAACCAGGATCAAGGTGTATTTCAGAGACTGATCTAAAAAGGCACGCAAAGCTCACAGCTGCACAACTTTTCCATGACCACTATATTTAGAAGGAAAAACATCAGTATGCAACCTACTGTTTCAGTACTGAGAAACAGCAGTATCATTTCTGTTCCCATGCCTCCACCCACATTTTTACTATCACATAATTTTCATACCGCCTTATTTACCAATATGTTATTAAAACTACGTGCAATTTCAAGGGCTGTATCTGTAAATTACAGGCAAGAAAATAACAATTTAAGGCTTCTGGAGTATAGTGCCACATATCACCATATGTTACATACAGTATCACAGATCAGACCCAACTCCAAATGTAAGGGATATTCATACATACTGCAACTTTCAAACCAAGAGGTTTTATAATTCCTATCAAGTAATGGACTGCATTAATTTTTCTATTCCAAGAATGATATTGCTGTTTAAGGGAAAAGTAATAAAAGCACTACATAAAATACACATTCTACATTATAATTTAATGAAACGAGTAATTTTTTGTTGCTGGTTCTATTCTCAAAACATTCTTTTATTATTTTCCAAGCAATTATGTAAAAGCTATGGCTATGCCGCAATCTAGAATATTAAAAATCATTAAAGATGTTTTATTTTTAATATTATGCAATAGATTATTTTAATAAACATGAAAGCACACTGAAATTATGATAATACGAATTTATGCCTTCGACAACAATAAACCAGAAGATGATTCATTGCAGGAATTACTGAAAGCACCATGTGCAGATGGAGGAAAGGGCCTTTGGAAAATCACCCTTAGTGAAAAATTAAAGCATTGGTCATACAAATTAAACTGTCTCCAAGTGTATGTTATTTTCCACTATCTGCAGATCTGTAATACTGCAGCCAAAGTTCCTCTGAACTCTTTCCTTGGCAGAGGTTATAGGGGCAGAGTGAATATACGCTGCTTTGAAGTACAGCAAAGGAACTGCTTCTGAGAGCCCCTGTGTGTTCTCCCATCAGCCACCGCCCGCTGGCAATAAGACTTCGGTCACTTGGGCTGTCTCATCCTTGATTTTTATGGTTTCTTGCATTCATGAAAGAAGGGTCACAAAAATCTTAGCTGTCACGTTAAGGTGCATTCATACACCTTAGAACACCGCCGCGGATAATGAGGAAACAGAATTGTTCCGAAGATGGACTGTTGCAACTAGTGGAACAATTTTAAATCATTTTGATTAGCATACACTTACAGAAATAAAAACACCAGAAAAAACCCTATTAACCATTGCCCTGCCACTTAAACTCACCAGGATATAAAATTAGTATTTCTGGTTTGGACTGAGGGCTGCAGTGGGATTTATTTTTTAAATCTTATTTTTTTTTTATTTTGGCAAAAAATCAGAGATGAGATCTAACAGAAAAAAAACCTGAACAATCCTTCCCATACTACAGTATAGCAGAGTTGGCACCATATGATGATACAACACTGAGAACATGTTCTAAAAATTGTGTAAGAACTCCTAAAAGACTCTAAAAATAGGGTTGAGCTTTTAATAAAAACTCAGTAATGCAGCAATGATATTTATTTCCCATCTGTTCTTTGTAGCATAAATCGATCCCTGGTTTCACACTGCAACGTATTATAGTGGGTACAGACACCAACTTCTGCTTTCGGCTCTCACAGCTTCAGCCACTGACACCATTGTGAGTACCAGGGAACATGGGATTGCACTCCATATGCTGGAAATGGAGGGGCTGCGCATACGGTACGGCACATTCACCAGCAGGTATTTCCAGGTTTCACTGATTTACAAAGACTATCTTTACTGATTATTTTTGATGTACTACAAAACATTTGCTGAAGACTTTTTCCACTCTTATAATCGCGGAGTTCATACCAACCACCACCAAGACCCCTATAAAAATGACTGCTCTCTTTTATGCACACACACACACACACACTGTTTTATACAAAGAAAAAGGAGAAAGCTTTTAATTACTGTGATGGTGATCAATGTGGAATCTGTGATGGTAGGTCAGCCCAAGGATCTCCCAAGCCTCACATCTAGCCTGACAGCAGCTGCTCTCCCCTCTGGCTCCCCGTTTCTCCATTTTGACCCTTTGATTCCTGACAGCTTCTTTTCCATCCTCAGCTGTCCCACACAACCATTCCACCTCTCCGTTATCTTTTCCCTTAGACAACCTCTACCACAGAGGACCCAACACCTTCATGAGACCAATAAGCATGGTCCTTGCTCAAGGAAAAAAGTGTATCGAATGGAGAAAATATGTAAATGCTCTTTAGACACAAATATTGCCTACTTATCCCTCCCAGTGAGGGTGACAATGTACACTACTCTACTTGTGATGTTTGTTTAGGCATCCAAAAAGATCTGTAAATTATAAGTGCTCCAAAATCATGGACTTCATCATTGATCTGTAACTTCATTGTGTGTGAAGTTAACTGGCCAGAGAGCTTAGAAAAGGCTATGCATTCCAGGACACAGGTGCCTATAGGTTTATTTAAGAAGCACTGTATAGGAAACCATAGCCTTAGCCTCTGAGTAGGACCAACAGTAACTTACATCAGTGCTATAAACTTCAGCTCCTGATGATGTTAAGCTGTGCAGTAAAGTACCCTGAAGAAGACTGAGAAGACTCCATGAGCACATCCAGAGAAAGTTAACTGTGAGCCCTGACAGCAGTGTTGTCCTGACAGACGGGCATGGCGACCGTCTTTTCTCCAGCCATACGCCACGTGGGGCTAATTGAGAACAAAGATCTGTTGCAGGAAGGCTGGAAAAACCCAACAACCAACACACGAATTTCTAGTGCCGACAACACTCGTGTATTTATCACAGTCGGTATTTTTTTGCTTTTCTCAAGAGTTCCAGATTCTGGCATTAAGTAGCAGTGCAAAAACGTGAAGTTTACTTTTCCTTTTTTTACTTCTCCTATCTTTTTTCGGTTCACTGGGGGCCCTACAAACAAATTGAAAGCACAGGGAGTTTATTATTTCTACACTAGATTAATGATTTTTGAATGTTAGGGGTTAGGAAAATAGTTGCAGAGGCCCAACCTTGCAAAGCCTCTCAGAAGCCTTTTTTCTAGCCCCATGGGAATTGCTGGTATTACCCTGTGACTAACCACAGCCGCTAGATTTTTCCACTGCGGCCACTAACACGGAGAGCTGGAGCCAGTTCCCTGATCTCGCACCTTTCAGCGATGCCGCCTCCTAGAACAGCGATGCCCCTGTTCACATGTAAAGCATCAGGAAAGCGTTACCAGGCACCGGGCAACGGGCACGGCGGCTAAAGCAGAGCGGAGGTTTAGTATGGAAAGAGAAATACAGCCTTGTGTCGGCAGAAGAAGTGAGTGGGATGGAAAGGGGCTTCCCGTGGCTTCATCCCCACGCAGGGAATTCTTCACTTGAGAGAGCGCATTGAATTAGAAACCGGTCCCATCCTTATGAATATGGTTACCAGGGATCAAGCGTATTTTATGTAAATTACAGTGGAATAAACTTTATGCACATGAAATAATTATTAGCTCCGCTCAATTAAGAGTTTAGCCTAGAGAGAGGAAAAAAAAATTAAATAAAATAGAAGTACTCCTGAGAGAAATACTGCAAAGAATATATACATCTAATTATGTAGCATTTTAGTGATGTGTGTAATTTAGACTTTAAACTGTGGATATGTTTACAATTGTATACACAGTAATATACCAAAATACATACTAATATTTTCACTCGGGCATCTTCCTAGTGATCATAAACTGTATTTACCTTGCTACGTTAATATACAGAAGAAAGAAGGGAAACAAAAAAGCCCTCACAAATATTGTCTGACCAATTTATCAGTGGGAAAGCCTCAAGCTTTATTTGAAGCTCATTCCAGATCCTGAAAGCAAACCTTTGTGAATCCACGTTACTTTAACAGCAATTCATAAGTCGGAGAAAAAGAAGCCAAAAGCAATAGTTTGAAGTCTCCTGATACATTTTAACTTCGGAAGGCTTCCTGGTTTTCCATCCTCCTGACTCAAGCTATGTTGAGTACTCTCTGGATTTCTGACAGCAGACTCAGAAGTGCGACTGATGGGCATCACCTTCTCTTGGTTGTTTTTCAAACTCTCCCTTCCTACAGGTGGTCAGGCAGGGCCTGCTGAACCACCCGAAAAGCTCTCTTTGTATTCAAGCTGTACTCCAACTTCCTTAATGAAACCAACTACAGAAATAGTAGTAGCCCCTTGATGCTCTCTGCAAAACCAAAACACGTTTTTGAAGTCAAGAACAAAACCGTAACCTCTGTAGGGACTGCAAAAAGATGAAGCTTAGTCTGAAAGATAAAATTTGCATCAACGCATGTTTAGTTTAGTTTTTGTGGCAAAAACACTTAAGGTTCTTCAAAGAACAAGAAGAGGAAGAGACACTGGTAAAACCCAGGACAGGGCAGCACCTGTGCTCTACAAACTGCTGAGGAAAGAGGTCAAGAGAAAAAAACCCTGTAAACTGTAGCAAGCAGAATCAAATTATCATCCAATACTGTTTAAGAAAAGGTTTTCTCAGGCGCCCTGTGTAATGCCTGTCTGCAGTTTTCTGGAATTGCTACTGAAATGTCACACCTGTCTCAAATCATATACTTTCATTTATATAATAGGCAAAAAACAGAAGCAAAGAGATTTATTATAAGGGATACTAGAAACCTCAACTCTGCACATTAGATAAAGCACACAAATCAAGATTCTTATCACAGTAAGAGCAACATCACTTGAAAGTGATTGTAAATGCTATATAATGTTTGAATGTGCAGTTAAACTTTACACTGTAACTGTCTTGAAAACAACTTATCTCATCCATTTTTTGTACACATTAACCAACCACTTCTGCTTCATTCAGATGTGTAAGTTTACCCTGTGTGGTCCTTCTGATCTCTCCTCAATGCCGAGCAAAAATAAAATCTAAACAAATAAAGGAAACGGTAAAAATATGTAACTGGGCAAAGATAAGGGTAGATATAATATTAAAAGCTAATCTTAACATGTAATAGGAAGTCTACTTAACAAGTGGCTAATTTTTAGTGAACAGTACATTTTTAAGTATTAGATTTAATAACATTTGAAATATTTGATTTAATAACATCTGGGTATGACTTGCTAAGTAATGATATTGACTATGGCAATGGACAAGAACTTTTAAACATGAATAGAATGTACAAAAATGCATCAGCTTGAATAAAACCCAGAAAAACACAACAAGAAAATAAAGGTAATGCGAGTAGTTTTGGATCACTACACGTGATGAAGCAAAGCAGTGAAGAACGTGTAAGTTATTTTGATGCTTGGTTAACCACAAGGAAAGCAGCTCTGCCTTGTAGCTGCGTAATTCAAAGCACTACAATCCATGGCTCACATGGAACTTGATATCCACACTCACGTCTCTTCTCCAGTTCCCACTGCCTTGACACAAGTTGTTTTTTCTCCCTGAAAGCAAGTAATTTTTCAAAAGACCAGTGCCTAAGAAGCAGCCACTATTTCAGCAATCAGTTTTAAGACCAGCTTATCCCATCCCTATGAATAAAGTTAGCTACTATTTTAGGGAAGCGATTATGTAGTGAGGTTGCTCTTTCATCACACGGCATACATCTGTCCAGAGCAAAGCAGCTATTAGGCTCTTGAATACATTTTTTTCCCTCCAGAAACTGTAGATCAAATCTTACAGGAAAAACTAGGAAACATCTCAGGAAGGTTTTAGGAGGTAAAACAAGGGAGAATTATGCATCTGCACCGAACTAAAATTAGAAAAGCTGCCATATGGCTCTGTGAAGCCAGCAGCACGTTCTTATTCATTAGGAAGCATTCTGCTAACATAAAAACACAAGGCCTTCCTGTGCTCTCCAAATGTGTTTATCTTCTCAACATCAATGCACGATATATCATCAAGCTGCTGAAATCTCCTGCAGTGCATATTAAAAAAGCACAGCTGCACTTTTTCTCAGCACGTTTATTCACTCCGAGCCATCTAAGAGCACGGCTTTGCCCAGCTCCCCAACACACAGCCCTCTTGTTAGCACGGCTAGGCCCCACTTCCATCGGAAAGGGCCGCTTGGCCCAGGCCAGCAGCACCCCATGCCTCCCTGTGCCCTGTTCCACTCATCGCACCCACATGGTGCATTTACTACTGCCTGTGGAAGCACATTTAAATGGTAGGTAAATGACCCCAGGGCTCAAGATAAAAAGCCCTCAGAAAGCTGTAAGCTCAATTACTTGCTCAGGAGTAACAGCACTTGCAACACCGTATTTTCTTCTTTGCAGTGTTTTTAGCTTCTAACCGGTGCCGCTTCTCTCTGGTCCCACACAGACCTGTCCTGCCTCCTCAGGGCACAGAAGCACCAGTAAGACACTAGGGTCCATGAAAAGCTCTGTGTTCTCACCAAACCACCAAATACGGGTAAATGCTCGCCGAGTTTTACAAGCTTTGAGTGATGTATGTCTGCTCTTTGAAAATTCACCAACAGCAGCCAGGGTATGAAATTTTCACAGACACTGCAAGTAAAATAAGCACTGAAAAAACATGACGGATTTTAGGACTAGAAACAAATGGAACTAATAATATATAATTACTAGTTTCAGTTCTCTTAATAATTTTGACATTTCTCCACTGCTCTTTTTTTTTTTATAAGTCAGCATTTTTGTCACCCAATACAACTTCCATAAGAAGTAGTGCCTGAGAAATAATCATCCCCCAGCTCAGTTAAACTGGAAAAGAATCGGACTGTCAAGGACAATGATAATTAAATTATACTCACAAAGAATAATATTTAACTGCTGGACAGAGAAAAGCCTAGTTTCTCCGTATGTATTTTTGCTAAATACTTTAATACTCATTTTACTACCTTTTCCTTGGTTTCTTCTCTTTCCCATTCTCATTTTCCCTGTGTTTTCTGTTGTCACCTCTAAATTCCCATATTTTCTCTCAAGATTGCAAAACTCAGTGGTCTACTTCTTGACAGTGAGGAAGAGGAAAGGAGGCAGCAACTCCTCCTTTCTCCCCTGCCCCAGGAGCCGGAAGGCTCCAAGCCCCGTGAGCTGGGGTATGGCAGTGCCACGGTCCTGGCACACAGCTCTGGTTCAGGGCACTGAGGCCGAGTCTTACCCTCCATAAATACACATTAATGGCTTCTCTAACTCTTGGATTTAACAGCAGCAACTAAAAGTGACAACTTTATTTACAGAAATAGCGTCGCTTGCAGAAATATGTACTTACTATTCGCACATTTATCTACTTAATGCAGTGACAGGGATTAGTCACATCTGGGACAACCTCAGGACGTCACGTGTTTCTGGCAGGTTAAAGATTGGGGACTGAAGCAAAACCCAGAATTACAACCCTCCCCAAATCCTCAACAACTTGATCCATTCCCCAGCACAGAGCTAAAATACAAACCAACACACCAATAAACCAATTTCCCTGCTGAGATGATTTCTAGCATTTTCATTTCTCAGTAAAGACACAGAAGGACAACTGCCATCCTACTATTTAAGTGAAATCTAAACCAAGACTAAAAGCAATACTAGATCTGGAAACTATTTCTCACCCCATGCCTCATTTTAAACTGTGAGGATACATCCAGCTACCACATTGTGAGTGGGAAGTTGTTTTTCATTAAGATCTCTGAACGTGGAATTGAGCTTCTGTCACAACCTTCACCTGCTGACCCCCTGGACAGGCTGCATCATTGACTTCTTCCATTAAGTTAAAAAAAAAAAAAAAAAAAAAAGTAGAAAGGAATATAACTGGGTGTAGTTTTACTCCTGCAGATTTTCTAGTCCAGTCTGAGCTAATTAAAATATTTGAGAACATTCAACATATATAAAATAAAAGGGTGCAATTGACTTGCAAACTCACAAGCCAATTGTGTGTGTATTCTGGTGTTTTAAAGCTATATTCTTTCTATTTTCTCCAAAAAGACTACTGCCACTATCTTTCCAGTGTATACTGTTTGACTAGAGAAAGAGCATAGATAAATTAATCATCAAAGGTGCTGCTTGCCCAGGAGACTTGCCTATCAAAAGGCCAAAATCCAGGATGGTGCTGAGAATTTTCGTTGGTTTAAAATGCTTTTTTAAATGTTTAGGTTGTGGGGCTTTTTTATTTTTTCCCCCCATTTACACTTCCTAGGAACACGTAGCAGCTAGTGTATACATATAATCTCTGAATGGCTGTGGTGTAATTTAGAATATTTTACAAGTGCCCTAAATGCAGTACTTCAGACAACAAAGGAGTACACATGAGAGATCAAGTACACTGGCTATCAGTGCCTTACCCAAAATTACCCTCAATTTAATCTTTATTCTTTTATGGCATCAGATAAGCGGATTCTAATATATGTATCTGTAGCTGTATACACAAACACTTACATATCCAGGAAACAGCTTTGCCTCTTTTGGTATTTAGATTACTTCAAAACACTAATGTAAACTACTCAATTGTACATGGTAATAAATGCTGAGCATCCATCAATGTTGAGTTAAAATCTATTACATTAATATGGCTGAATATCAAAAGAAAGAGCCAAGCTAACTGACCTCTGCACTGAAATATTACATATAAATATTTGGCATCAGTCACTTGCACAAAGTAATTATTTTCTTTGGTATGTACTAATTTAGGACAGAAAATCTTACTGTAGTTTTTGGCATTTACAATTTTCTGAGTGTTAGATATTTACTTAATGAGTAACCTCATCTTGTTTTGATAATTCATCTCTAAAAACAGTTTTAATATGAATGTCTAAATGGTGGGAGCCCGATGTTCTTAAACATTTTGGCTGAGATGATGTTTTCAAAGACAAGAAAGATGGCAGGATCTGATAATTTCGTTCAAAACAGGGCTCCATGACAGTCTCAGAAATAATATATTGCTTTCACAAAAGTTAACAGCTCTCCAGTTGGTTCTTCGACACATAAAAACACAGGCAAGATTTTGAAAATAAAGATACAAGGATTAGCACTCTAAAGAGTGTTAGGATCTGCAGACGCAATTGCCAAGCTAATTAAACTTATAGGTTTCCAAAACTTGGGCCAAAATAACATACTGCAAAGGAATATTAATCTAGCCAGACTCCATGTCTTGAAGCCTCACTCTTATGTACTCAACCAACTGTTAAAAGGAAACAGATGACTCCCTTTCTTCGAATGCCACATCGCCATGATTACAAAATATCTTCCTTATTTTAGAATGCTGATGATAAATCTTTGTGACACACCAGAGCATTCACAGCAACAGGCAAAGATCTTTTTGCTTTTATAAACTGCCATCGATGACTGCAAAAGTTTTCAAGCGACCGAATACGGCTCACAAAAAGAACCCGAAATATGATGGTTCATGGGCTCAGCTCCCTATGAGTCCATGAAGGAAAAAAATTTCCATAATAAAGCGTAGGCCAAAATGGAGCACAGATAATTGAAGACAGCTAAGGAAGAACAGAAACAAGTTTAATTTAATGTGTCCTTGCTAACATGGATAACAGAGCTCCTACTGCTTCTAACAGTCCAGATTAAGTAGATAAATCTTTTACAAAAAAGCTCAAGTTAAGTTTTCTTCCTATGTGTTCAGTGTTCAGAAATAGAAGCTGGGGCCCCTTTTCTTGCTTTTCTGATCCACCCGCACAGGCTTCAACCAAACATTTAAGTCAATTTACAAACAGAAACATTCCTATTACTGCCAGGAAAGCTGAAGGATAAAAGAAAGCTTCCTAAAAGAACCTGTTTACTTCTGCATGCTAGTTACTTAAAGGAATTTTTAAATCCAAATCCTTTACAAAACTGGGTGTAAAATTAATTTAATGTATTTCAACAGTGGCTACACTACTTCAAGTGCACTATGAATACAGCATGGCTGTTAGAAGGATGGTAATGTCTGTTAACACGTAGTGTTTAAAATATTCCCTAAAATTAAAATATCTTTTTTCATTACCCTAGAAAAGCCTGGCTTATCTTGCTGCTAAGATTTACAACCAGACAAAGTCACTTTTAATCTCAATTACATTAATTTGTTCTGTCACATTTTAAAATGCCTGCTAATAGAACTGATAGGTACAAATGGGCTCCCTTCGATAGACTGAGCCATACTTACAACTTAATTAGGCATTATCATTTCTTGTTCTGCATATCAGAGTCATGAAGTAGGGATCAGCACATAGACTTAAATAATCCGTAAACAGAAAAACAATTAAACACAAACAGTATTGCTTTCTCTATTTTCTTCCTAAGATTTATCAGTTCCCCTCGAAGAAGAACTTTGACCTGCCTTAAAAACAGTCCTCTTAACTGCAGGCAATTAGCTGCTCACTGGAAAGGCTGTTCCACATCGTGGCAGTGGGCACTGCCATAGCCAGCTCTGGAGCCTTGCTGCTCTTCCCCAATCCCAGACTCCTGACACAGCGCAGCCTGGGAGCGAGGTGTCCCCTTCTGACAGTCATGGAATTGGAAATGTTGAAGTCATGTCCCTCCTTGTCCCTCCCTGCCACCAAGCTTGTGCATCCGGTCCGAAGTGATAGTCCTGAACCTTTTCCTCCAGTCTGCACTTTACTTGCTCGCTTGTAAAAAGGAACAGGGGTGTCTGCTCCTCACTTCCCTCATTACAGCACCAATAGGTGAGGCCTTTTAAATGATAGTTATTTCCACAGAATGATGGATCTGCCTTAGTCTAAATATTTAAGGATATGGGTCTTTAAGCATCTAAATTCTAAGTAATGTGTAGATATAGGCCAAAGTCCTTATTAAAACAAACAAACAAAACCCAAATAAAATAAATTGAATCTCCATCTTTGGAAAGGGTTTTAAGCTGTTGAGATAAAGGATATACGCTTCTTGTCTGAACTTCACAGAAAGAATGAATGACAACACCCACAACCATCACAGAGCTGAGGGAAAGGAAGAGTATTCTTACACAGCAACCCCAAGAAAGCCAATATCCTCCCCCTCACTTATATTTAATGAAGGTTTTATGGACTGGCTCCTCTGCCTCTGCCTGTATCACTGATACAGAAATGCATCGACAACAAAAAAGCTTACAGAGCATCTTTACATTTTAGATTGCCAACTGCAAACACGTAATTATATTTTGAGGATTAAGCACAATGGCCTGACAAGCTGTGGTATAATGTCCAGTTAAAATCAGCATTTCTAGCAGTTAGACAGATGGTGACTCAACTTCCAAGTGTAATGGTAATCACAATAATGCTTGATATCGATCTGTGTAACACTCAACGATTTATTAGTAAGTTTTGTCACAGTCCCTAAAACAACTTGATTTCTTACTGCGGCATAAGAGAAAAAACAGTTATCAGAGAGACAACAGTGAACGGAATAAAACTGTCACAGGTATAGAGAATACTGGTCCTAAAACTATGGTTAAAGCCACACTGAAGGCAAGAGAGAGTGTAACTGGGGAAGAAGTGGAAAATAAAATGCAGGACAATTATTAAAAAGGAGAGAAAAGAAAACCACAAAGGCTGAAATACAAAGAAAATCTGTCCTACATAAAATACTACTCTTGAACAGCTAGTGACAGGGAGTATTATGTTCAGAAAAGTCAAGAAAGATATTAGTAAATAACTAAAGATAGAAAAATAAACTCAAATGTTCAAATATTTCCTCCAAGCTAAGGAGGTAAAAGGTTTTCTAGAAAAGAAGGAAGACAGGAAGAATTTTATGTTATTGGCACAAAACGCCTAGATATTTTTCCACCCAACACCAAAACAAACAAACCAAGAAAAATCTAAATGAGGGTCTCTGTGAGTTTTCTGATCTATATTTAGAATTTCCGATCTATATTTAGCATTATAACCTTGACTTCCCTTCCTCTTTATTATTTTTTTTATTTCCAAGTGAATCAATTGTTATATTTGAGCACACTTCCTCTTCAATGCTGTACACAGGCCCAGACCTAATTTGACATAGAATAACCTGTGTCTAAAAGACACCTCCCTCAAAAGGATCAAGAGAACTGTGTGTTGTTCCAAGTCTTTCTAGGAAATTGTGCCTCAGAAGAAAAAGTACCAGTAAAAGGTTAGTGCTTTTCATGCTCACACATCTTAAGGTGACAAGGGAGCACTCTAACTGTCTAGCCAGAGCTCTGTAATGCATCCCCAAATGTTTCACCAAGTGATTCCTGCATCATGCCAAGAACATCCTCTGAATTACAACATATATTTTGAAGGACATTAAATCTGTTCAGGAGGTCTGACAGAACCTACCAATTTCTTCATTTGGTTGCTTCAAATTTCAATGCCTTCCCGATTCAAGATGAATACAGCCTCAGCTACCAGAGCTACCACCCTACTGGTTCTTCAAAGGGGCACACTGGTACTCTAGGTAACACGGCTGTATCTGGAGTATCTACAGTTATGGAGCACCTATCTACTTTGAAAGTTTTATACTTCAGCAGAACTTAAATTTATGTACTTTTCTGTCTGCATCTTCTGACATTTCCTCTGATCTTGTGTGAGCTGAAGAAGAGTGTTTTGCTTTCAGAGGGACAAGGGAGAGCATGTGTGTGTAAGTACACACACAAGAGTATCCATTGTCTTGTGAAGTACATATAGATGTACAAACTTTAATGATGAAAGGAGACAGAAGGCACATGTATCTTGGCTCTCTAACCATCTGTCTGAGGATATTCACTAGGGGCTCAACCATGTACATGACAGAGCAAGTAACCGATCACTTGCCACATCATCCTTCAAACTTCAGTCTGTGTTTTCCCCCAGCTACACATTGTGGGTTTTCATAAAAGAAACCGAAAGCTGAAGTAGTAATTGTTTTGCATATCTTCAGACATTTCACATAAAAGGACCCCTATTTCTAACTAACTGTGCAGTTGTCCATACATAGAATCTTCTACGGGAATAACAAACTGCATGACTTAGAGCAGGCGCAATTATCTTGGTTCTGGTTTGAACACTGAGGAGCCTTTGATCAATACCTCTTTAATGTGCTGTGAATCCACAGGTTTTCAGGATTCAAACATGTTATGAAAGGCACTGCACCCTATTGTGAGTAAATATTATATTATCGCTTTTCAGGCTGCAGTCTTTAGAAAGAAAAGATAAAAGCTGTGTGACAAAAGCTAGGTTCCTTATAATAGATGATCTTATTTTGACTGAAGTATCATCACTACTCTCAGTAAATTAATTTGCTATTCCATAAATTAAACTCCACAGAGACAGTCAAGGTAACACGATGTCTCCTTCATTTACTTGCTTTACATGCTGCTGAGATTGGTACGTTGCATTCACTGGCCTAAAGCACACAGCACTGGCCTTCTACAGCCAGCACCTCTTAGGCAGCATACCTTCCAGCCATAAGAGATGGCAAACACAAACATTAAGACTCGAATCGACAGACCCCGATTCTTCTTTAGCACCTAAACTTGGTATTTCTTCTTTATCACCTAAAGTCTGTATTTCTTATTGATCAGACACCTCTGAAAACAGACCAGCTGTTGAGAAACACTAGACTCAAGAGCTCAGTTTATATTGTGGCGGGCTGGATGCTAGCCTGTATTTCATTTTTCTCCCAAATTTAAAATGCTAAATGCATTTATGATGTCTACAGGTCATAACACGTTATACGATAAACTGCAAAAGAAAAACTGTAAAGTTTTGAAGTTTAAAGTATACAGTGACAGTTTAAATGCAGCCTGAGAACGATACACTCTCTGCAAGGAGGTAGCCTTCAAAATCCTAAATTTCAGGAAAAAATGTCTCTGTCTTTTATTACACAAGACATTTTTACTACACTCCCAAATGTAAAAAATACGTAGACCATTCTATGATCATTAAATATTAAAGTAACAAAATCAAAACTTTAATGAAAATGTTCCTGCAAAGAACAAAGAAGGAAGTCTTTGAGATGTATCCCCCAAAGCATGTTAAATAAAGCAGAAGCAGCTCAATCCTTCATAGCATCCCCCAATGTTGGTACTACAGATCTCTTAGACTGCAACCATGCTGCACTAGTTTGAATGATTTTATCTCTTGGTCATTTAGAAGCTATGAATGAAATAAAATAAAATAAAGACTAAAGAAAAGTGTAAGTAGGATGTAAAACAAAACAAGCAAGCAAGTTTTCCTGTAACAACTACCAGTAATAACTGTTTCTACCTAAAAGACCAGTATCTTAATTAGGAATGAATATTTAGTTTCTCTTCAGCTTTGAGCCACAACTTGGAGTCAAAGCTTTGATTTCCGGTCTAAAACTTCAAGCAAATTATCTCTAGAACTGAAGTCATCCATCATCAACGAAGCTGAAGTCAACAGACAAGAGACATATCTTGTTAAGCAACAGTCATCGCCAAACACCCTGTAAGGCCGAACGGTGCCAAGACAGCCGCGGGCATTAGCCCACAGCAGAGTCACTGCTGGCACTCCTGGACCTGTGTTGGAGGGGGGCCACCAAGGACCCATGGGGAGACAGATCCTCTCCTCCCTCACTAGACTGACCGAATAAAAAATACTTCTCAGACTCACCACACAGCTGCAAAAATGGTATTGCCAGGGTAAGGAAGGGAAGAGAAACTCCCTGCCAAGAGGAGGGCAGGGGTGGTGGAACCAGGGCTTTCAATAGCTGACTCCTTTCCCACAGGTTAGTCCACAGCCTGCACATCAACATCTTGATGACCAATCTATTATTCCTCTTAGCCAAAATACAGAAAACCAAAATTTACCTAAATATCCTAATCAGATGACAAGTAAACATTCTCATTAGCTTTGAGGAACAAGACTATATTTACTCTAAAGCATGAGATAGGGCTTTAGCCATGATTAAGAAGCAAAAACCGACAACAATCCACTAAATCCATAAAGTGCATATATTTTACACTGGTTTCACAATTTTCATTACCAGTTTGATTATTTTTATGTTTTCTTGAAGCAAGAGAATCACAGAACCACAGACTGGCTTGGGTTAGAAGGGACCTCAAAGACCACCTAGTTCCAACACCCTGCCATGGGCAGGGACACCCATCACTAGACCAGGCTTCCCAAAGCCCCATCAAACTCAGCCTTGAACACTGCCAGGGCAGGGGCAGCCACAGCTTCTCTGGGCAGTCTGTGCCAGGGCCCCTCATTATGTAAAACATTTCTTCCTTATGTCCAATCTAAGTCTACACTCTTTCACCTTAAAACCACTGGCCCTTGTCCTGTCACTAAAGGACTCAATAAAAAGTCTCTGCTTTTCTTTTAAGGCCTGAAAGGCTGCAGTACAGTCTCTCCAGAGCCTCCCCCTCTCCAGGCTGAACAATCCCAATTCATCTCAAGTTTGAGCCCAGTGTGGACAGAGCTACATGTCATGAAGTTGTCTTCAAGCTACTCTTCTCATAAGTTATTTCAATCAAATTATAACGCTGCTTCCGCAGAAAACTATTAGTGTAGCTAAAATGACACAACTTATGAGAAGATAAGGCTTAAACCAACTAGTCTGCATGATACGCTACTTCAGTAAAATAAGCAAACCTCAGGAGATTTCCCACTTGATGGGTCTGCTGGCTAATGACTACTTTTCATCAGAGCCAGAAAAGAAACGATGGTCTGCATTACCTAAAACCAGTCTAAATTCTTCAGTTAATCAGCAGTTCTCTGGAGGCATGCAAGTAGTAAAGTCAACGTAACTGGATATTTAGCCAAAAAGCTTTACAATGTTCAGAGGAAGATCAAAGCCATTTTCAGTGCATCACTCTCAGCTGTAGGTAGAGGAGACAGCAAAGCAAATTCAGTAATAGATTTTTTTGTAAATGTTCTGCATAAATTGCTCAGCTTCACAACACAAATTCCTCTGACACTGAATTCAGTCTTAAAATCCTATCAGGCTGAAAGTATAGCACATATAAATAATAATAGCCATAGAGAAGTCCTTCAAAAAAAAGGATTAAAAAATTGGCATCAATTTTAAATCTCCTGCCAACTCAAACATGATTAACATAAAGAAAATATAATTACAGTAAAATTGACCAACTGAAATATTTGCAAAGCATGAAACAACAAACAAAAACCAAGTCTGCATGCACTCTCTTGTCTTAATATCCTGATTTGGTAAGATATTTATGCATATAACTTTAAACCTTTAAGTAGTTCCACTGACTTAACAGGGATTACTCATCTGCTTAAAGTTAGGCAGTTGCTTAAATACCTTGTGAAATATGAATCTAAATTCAGATCTGATAAATTCAAAGTAGCAGCAGCCAAAGTAACACCTCATTACAGCTTTAAGACCATGCTGTTTTCCTTTAGCAAGCATATTTTACTTGCATACTGGCGCTGGAAGCAACAATAAACTATCTACTAGAGTGACCCTGAGATTACAAAGTAGTGCTGCTATAGGGAAGCAAAAACTCTTTTTGCTATCAAATGTGAAACCAGAAAAAGAAGATATATATATATATATCATCATTAACAAGCCTTCTTTTTTTAATTCATAGAGGTTCAATAGGTTTTCCATGTTTCTTTTCACCAAGCAGTTCTCCCAACATTTAATTTTCACATGGTGATTCATTCTGTCCAAGGTTTGTCTTGTAAGGCTATTTTGAAAACAAGATCTGACAACTCAAAAGCATACATTAACAGCTAGACTGATAATCACCACCTTGATACCCTTTCCCTGTAGTACTGAAAATCTGATCAACAGAACACAAAACCTTTTTAGAAAATGGTGACACGTGAAAGCTGGACTCTGGAGTAAAGTGGAAGAGAGACTTAAAACCGCAAGTGAGGATACTTTGGCACAGAAGGTTATATCCCACCATATGTGAAACTAAATAAGACAGGTGGATGCCATCCTAAAAACTCCAGAAAACAGAAAGGCATGGAGAGTAGGAGAAAAATAAGAGATACAGACCTGGAGTTTAATAAAAGGTACTCAGGGGACTTGGGAAAAAAAACAATCCAAAAAACCAATACATACTATCAAGTACAACATTGTATTTGATGTCAGGACACATTCTACTTGAAGGGGTCAGAGGAGACTGCTTAGCTAGAGAAATTGCTGAAGAAGCTTAAAGTGATCTTCAGTTATCTTCCGCACTGCTGATACCCAGAGAAGAGGGTAAAAGCACAGCTAGATGATGAAGAAAAGGAGGTTTCAAAGCCTGAACTAGGAGATCTTCTAGCAATGAAATGTAACAAATAGTCTTTGCTTTAAAATGTGAGCTATTTACCTGCTGCAACTGTGGTTAGCCTGATGGATAAAAAGAGCTTTAAACTAAGGGCAAAGGTTTAATTTTTATATCCTGCTTAATACCTAGAAGGGAAGAAATCAGCTAAAGGGGGACAGAGCAACAAAGAACAATAAGGAGAAAGAAAAGCACTAACACAATGACAGAAGTCAGGCAGATGATAAGATTCAGGGAAAAGGACTACTGCAGGTATGGAATCAATGAGACTAATATGTAACAGTTCAACTGATTCTAAAGGAAGAAGAGAATCCGGACTCTCTTTATAGTTGTGAGAAATTTCTTTTCTTCAGATAGGTGAAAACACTTTCAGCAGAACTTACACAAATGAAATGAATCTGTCTTTAAGTGCTAAAGTTGTTTCTTAACAATAAGGTAGGATCCTAAAATCAAACAGACACTATTTTACTGAGTATCTTTCTGAAGTACAAACAAATGGCTTTATAGCTTCTTGGCTGGCTGACATATAAAGGGGCATTTATCTCCAGCGGTCTTTACATTTGCCTAAGCCAAGATTTTTTAATTAAGCACACGCAAATATGAACTTTCTGTGCTTGTACTCATCTGTGTACATTATGAACACATTTGCAACATATATGACTAGTATTCACATTCACAGACTGCAAACAACAGGAGAGCTTACACTTTCAGTAGCATGTAACACTATCCTAAGTCCACCATTTCATATCACTTCTAGGCTAGAAATATTTTTTTTTCCCAAGTTCTGAAACCACAATTCTCAAATCCACAGCAGAATTACCCACTTAAGATTTACTTCAATACAACTGTTTCATCTTCATGCTAAAATCACATTTTTTCACCTCTGGACAACCACAAATCTCCGTCCAATCACTGTAATAAAATACAGTAAAAGTCCGCAGTAGAAAATCAAGCTTTTGTAAAGGAACTTGTCTTCATTTTCCCAAGTACTAAAACCATTTCAAAACCCACATTAAAACTACATGCAATAGTTAAATCTTCAAAATATCTTTCATTCTTCTAATGGATTCAGTTGCATGCATGCATTTACATCTTCCTTTCAAACTGTAATAAACCAAATCGCTAACATGCCACAACTAAAGAATCTTTGAAGTATATACTGTGAGAAATGATATAAAGATAACATGTACACTATTGCAAATACATATTTGCATATAAAGTAGATCAGGATAACATTATACTAAATTATATACTAGTACTACCGTAAAAAAATCTATTACTTTTTTCCACTACCAGCCCAGCAAGCTTGACATGGGGAATGAATATCAATCTGTATTTCTTCCTTCCTCGTTTCCATTCCTAGAACCTAGGATAAAGTCTCCTTGTCAAGTCGCAGTGGCAGCTATAAAACTTGTTGCTTTCAGTGGCTTTACAAGGTATTTATAACTGACTGCGCTTTTGTAAGTGATTAAACCTTAATGTACAATTCTATTTATAGATGAAGAAGAAAATTCGTGAAAAATTTTTAGAGTTTATTTTAAAAATCCAGCTTCTTAACTAAAACGTCAAAATGATAAAACTGTAAAATAAATTTTCACTGATATAATCTAATCTGTCTTTGAAAAAACGCAAAGCAGGCCCACTGCGTAAAACCTGAGCCACCTTAATTTGCCTGTGCTAGTGTAGAATCACTTGGGGATTTCTGGATGTTCCTTTAGTTTTCTCCTACAGGTATTCAGTGTAAAACTAAAAACAACAAAATATTTTGTCTGTATGAAAACATGATTTTCAACCTGAATCTCATGGCATTTTATGCAAGTGTAGTATTATTTTCAGTATTCGTTTTTTGAAATATATATTGTTAAGATAATGCAAGTGTTCCACCACTGTAAAGGTCTTTTAACATGTCTTGGCAGTGGAAAAGCAATCAGAAAGATTTGGAACAACCTAAAAGTTAATGCACTTAAATGATTAATATACATGTGTAAGCCCAGGATTCCCAACATGAGGTCATAAACTACCTAAAAACCATGGGACAGCAATAGTAATAGCCTCATTAGGACTTCCATCTGTTTGCCTTGCTTATGTCAGGGTTTTCTTGTGGCACTCAACAGAAGAACAGGCATACTGCACTGATCCTGCAGTTTGAATCAGTTTACTGTGAGTGGTATTTGTTAATGAAATGCCTGCTCCAAAACAAGGCTACATTTCAGAATATGCTGTCATTCAGATTTTTTTGTGAAAGGAAAAGCCTTTCATATTTGCTATAATGACAGAGACGTAGGTCCTACACAGAAACCAGTATAAAACTTTTTCATTAGTTTAAAGGAATAATTACAAATATTCTGATCTTTGTTTCTACATCCTGAGATGCTATTAATGGCCACACTGAAGGTTTCAGTGTTTTGCAGTGTCTCTTAGAGAGGCCTAAAGTGTAGTCTGCATCTCCTCTGAGTTTTACGGAATCACCAGAACAGTTATCAGACAGTCTAAGTGTTCTCATTTGAAGAACCTTGTGCAAGAAATCAACATCATAAAGAGTAATTTAGTATCTTTATTGCTCAAGGGTTACAAACTACTTCTACTTGTTGAAATGAAAAAGTATTCACAGCCTTTTAGTTTGTCTTCAGAACCATATTTTCAGTTGTTTTTGCAATGAAAGTTTATGAGCTTAGAAAACGAAGTGCATTTCCAGCTCTGGTACAATTCTGGCCTCTACTGACTTAAATAATTTACACATAACTTCATCTGATGAGTGTGAACATTTTACAACAATTACAAATACCAAAATAACAGAACCTGGTTTTACTATATTGGTCCTGAACAAGAAAACACTGGATTTGCCAAAGCTGCCATTATTTAGAGCCAGATTTTCAGATGAGATGCTCTAGAACTGCTGAGAGAGCTACCAAGTGGACTAACAGATTTTTCTCTGTGCTCCCATGTCCCAGGAAAACACATTTTTTTCCTCCTTATCCTTTCTCAGGTAAGGATAAGGAGAATGTCTTTCTTGGTGAAAGCAAAACAAAATTCTGAAACTGAAAATTAGAAAAGGAATAAGAAAATAAGGAAAAGAAATATTTTTCAAAAGCCAGCAAGGTACAAAATGATGATGGCAATTGTGCCAGGTTTATAAGTATACTTCTAATATGGGGCACAGCAACCCCACTAGAACAGCCATTAAACAAATTACGGCGACCTAGTAGCAATAAGAAGAGAAGCTGTGAAATTGTAACATCCAAGAAGATTATTCAATTAGAGCCATGTTGGAGGCAACCGACATGGAATTTGACATTTCCCACTTTCCATTCCGCTTGGAATAGGCTGATACCTGAAACTACAGCTCTACTTACCTACTTGTTTTAGAGAGAAATCTGTATCTAAATTATGCAACAGGTAATCTCTACTTTTACAATTTCTCATGTAACAGTATGGAAAAGGAAGCACTATTATCCCACAGAAATCACAGAATGCTGAAAAACTGAAAGAAGTTAATTACAGTGTTTGAAAACCAAAGGAACTGATCTCAGTTTTATAAAAAGACTACAAACTTCTGAACTAGAAGAACAATATGTACCTCCTTTGACACCCTGAACCTGCCCCAAACACCTGCAGTGCCAGTCATGCCTGACCAGACAGACCCGCGCCAAAAAACCCACTCCCAAAAATTCAAGAGTTTCTAAAAGATTTCTTTATTCTTTAAATAGGAAATATATCAAAGGAAAAGTAATGCAAAACTAATCTTCTAGATAAGAACAGGAAGAAAACTGTCACGTTCCCTGGTTTACGTTTATAACAGGACCCTATCTAGAGATTAGAATAGCTTCAAATCTATTGTAGTTGAGGATATGATGTCATCATTTAAGGGACGCAGATAATTTAGTCCACAATATCTATTCATATCAACAAAAGAAAGCAAAAGGGGGAATGCAAAATACCCTCATACCCCACTCTCCTGGATTGTTCATATTTTGCATAGATTCACCATTCATGTCAGAGCATACAGGTAGTCTTTTTATTCCACCCCCCAAACCCATCTGCTAGTTTAACTTTTGTAAAAGCACAACTGAGTTAAACTCCATTAGATATACAGATCGGACTGACCAATTTTATGACTCTCTCGGCAATTTCTGAAGTTTCTGTGAAGCTTATTTTTAAAATAGTGGATATGATACATAATACGCCCTTTTCACATGACATCACAGCATTTTTCATTATGGATTAATGAAAAACCTGGGAATTTGCTACAGAAGAGCTGAAGAGACTATCGGGTTTGCCAAAAATAAAGTAATAGTCAACACAGAATATATATTCAAAGTCTTCTTACCTTGTTCTTTTATCTGACGAATTTGCTTCACAGTTTCTTTCAAGATTGCACATTTGTCAGGTTTAAAGTTAAAGTTGTCAATATCGTTAAAATTTGCAAAAATCAGCTCTGCAAGTTCTTCTATGTATTTATTCTCTTGCTCACGATTGCGTTTCTCAGTGCTTCTTTTAGGGCTGAAAGAGGAGTTTATAAAAACGTTGTGTTTAATGTCAGTTCACTTGCCTTCTGGCCAGCTCAAAGATTATTTCAAATGGTTTGAGAGGAATTTAACAAAAACAGAGGCAACTGCTTGCTCTCACTGCAAAAAAATGTAACAAGTTTCTCAAGGAGAAAGGGTTCCTGTGAAACGAGGACAGGAGCATTAAAAAAAGGACATTACTTATTTTTTCCCATCAGTTATGAATTTTCTTTCAAAAGGGGTTTGGGATTTGAAATTCAGTTGGTGGGGTCAGATTTAAACATTTACAAGTATCCCTCCACATGGTATTGAGAATCCAAGGAGTACCACAGCTTGATGGCGTATGAGAAAATAAAGCAGCTTAAAAAGTTACACCAAATATTTCATACTCCCTGCCTCCTTATGAAATTACAACAGGCAGTCGTAAGAAAAAATGCTGAATGAGCGGCTATGCTTTAAACTTTGTGTTCTTAATGCAAATGCTATAAAACTGGAAAAGATTTTTCAAGTCTCTGATTATGACGTACAGGAGCGGTGGTAAAAAAATCTTGGGATTCCCAGATGAATGATTAGAACTCCTTGCAGTGATCAGCCAAAAAAGATTTTTGTATAGCTCCCATACAGCCCCCAAAATTCTGTATTTTGGCACTACATTGGACTGAAAACAACCAACCAACCACCAATACAATACCCTCAACCCCTCATCCCAAACCCACATCAACAGAGAATTACTGAACAAGAGCAGTTTGGTACTGACTTCTCTTTTCGAGAATGTTAAGTTTGTCATTTTCCAACTCAAAAATATGTACACATGAAACAGGCTTTTTAAAAGCCTTTCACTTTCAATGTCTTCAGGCATAAATGGTCTAACCTGGGTCCAAGCTGATCGGGATCCTTGCGCTTTCTTGACTCTGCCCTGGATGGGTCAGAGGTATTTTCTCCCATCCCACTCATCTTGAACACATATCAGCAACTAAAAGGAAGAAAGTGCAAGAAAGGGTTATGGTGGAAAATCCATGAGGTCTTTGTTCACATTTCTGAGTTTCTTGATCCATGTTGAACCCAGTTCAACTCAGCAAATCTATAATTTGAAACAGAGGTTGCTTGAAAGACCGTGTTTATGACCACACAGAACACTATACAAAACTCCTTAAGAAGAAAATTTGTGGTAGGCAAGCACAGTGTTATCATCTCTTTGATTGACACCAGTTATGTAAGGACAGATAGGTACCTTTTGTGCCTGGCTCGCTGAATTTTCACGGCAATTTTGCAAGGCTGAATGAGGAAAAACAAAGGGAAAGCCATAGTGCCATACAACAGGGAAAGCACAACAGAACTGAAATACATGAAACAAAACAGATATCCCAGCTGCACGAAAAGGTAGCACATGAAACGGGTATCCCAGCTGCACAAAAAGGTAGCACACATACCTTCGGTTAAAAAGCAGATGACAGGGCTTGCAGAAGTTTGTGTGCACTATCAGAGAAACAGAACACTAGAGATCGCTGAGGAACTGATAAATATTTCGTATATATAATCTACCTCATGAGGAAAGTAACTTGTCAAACGATCATGTGTTAAAACAACAAAGCTTATTGTTTGTGCAACAAACAGCCTGTGGAAACCCTGCCTGTCTGCTGTCCGATGCACTGCAGAAGCACATGAAACTCGCCTGTCCCAGATTACACACCCCTCAATAAATACCAATATTCCAGAGGCAGAAACCACTTTACGAAGGGCATAGGGAGATGATGTAAATGATCAAAAATCTCACGCAATACAGGGCAGTCCTAGCTCACCATTTGCATAGCTGCTGCCAGTTTTGTAAGGATGATGGCAGAGAGGTTGCCAGACATTTCAGAGAACTCCTGCTTTGTTTGGGATTAGCAGAAAAATAAACACGAGGACCATGAAGGCGGTGAGTGTCCCTGGGGGATGATTCATACGTAGCATGACAAAATGATAGCCGGAGCCTGTAACTCCATGATTACTTCACAACAGCAAAAAATGGAAATCTTGGTCTAGTATTAAAACAAGAGGGTCCACCACCAGGACCTTCAAGCTATTCATTTCTGCCCCACCAGTTCCCTACATGCTGCTGGCCTGGTCAGCCATGCACTGAACTCCATGAAGGAATTGTTGTGGGTTAAAACTGTGGTTCCCTTCCTAATTACTTTTAATTTTTGATGCTGTGCAAATTCTAGCAGCCAGAGCTTGTGTTGGTAATAAATGGGAAATCTTAGTTTTTTCCAATGACCTGGCTGAATGAAGAGAAGGGCAGAAGGAGCCTGGAGACTGGGATCGAAGCAGCTCTGCAGCAATGCTGAGAAAGGCTGCTTATTTTAACTCGAGCAATCAAGTGAAGACTTGGAGCTGTCTCAGATCCAGACATCTAACATTTTTATGAACACAGAAATTGTTTCTGAGTACTGAAAATATTTTCTTTTTAACCGGTTTGAGAAGAAAGTGGAATAATTTCCTTTTCTGAGATACAGGTAAAAACACTAGACCATCTCTGAAATATATAGTTCCCATCTGACTTTGACACACATAGTATTAAATTCTATTTGAAAAATACCTGGATTATCTTTTTATCAATTATGTCTATACATGCATATGCTTGTCTATCTACATGTATGTACATACTGCCAACATTTTGAGAACACCCCTCTTTGAGGAGAGCAAGATGACCCTTGTTCTGCAGCAGAGCACAGCTGTGCTCTCCCAGGGAAGCTGCACCATCATAAACTCCACCACTCTGTACTGGATGGGGAACTCCCAGTGACACCAGTCCAGGCATTCACAGTGGCATACCAAAGCTGACCTTACTGCAGAGCTTGAAACCTCAGTCTCCAGAGTGGACAGTGACACTGATTGTTCCTTAACAACTATTTATCTTCATGATGTCTAGCCCCAGTAGTCATTCGCATCCTAATTTACCTAAATACAAAAGTAAAAATTTACATTTATCTAACTGGTTTGGAGTTAAGCACCTGGTGATTTCACAAGTATCCCAAGTAGAGTTCCAAGGAAGGAACAAGATTCTAATAAGAAAACTGTGATGATAATTAAAGAGAAGTTGTGAGGAGACAGCAGCTCCTCATCTCTGTCAGGGGAAAGCCGGAAATGTCCTCGAGGCTCAATTCCAATGACTAAATTTTTCACCGACTGGGGTGAGAAAAAATCATCAGCATGATGAAAGCTGTACATTCCCGAGATCATCTGATCTCCATCCAGACTCAGATGGTGACCTAAAATTCAGAATAAAAATTAGGCTGGGGAATCCCTCTGTTTCTTATGTTTCCCAATTAATACCTGAGAAATGTAAACTGGTTAAGTTAACTATTTTGAAAAGCAAGCACAATGATTTACAAAAACATGTAAAATGTTCAAGGGTCATCTTCTCTCCCAAAAGTAGTAAGAATTAAAATCAGAGGTAAGCATTTATGGGCAACACTCCCTTCCCCCACCAAGAAAGCGAACAGGAACGGCTATTCACAGAATTCCCACCTAATATATCAGGCTTACTTGAAAGGGAAGTTTAATTTTGCAGGAACCAAAGTCTCACCTGTAGCTCCACCAATGCTTAGCTCAATTCTTCTTGCATTCTCACTGATAATATTCTGTAGGGATTCCACTAGGTCTACGGTATCACCCTTTGGAGGGACACAGTAAAACTAGCCTCCCACCACAAACATCTAAATGTCACCCATCTGTATTTAAGAGAACAAAAATGGTATTGCTGTTATTAAACTAGCACCTTTTTCTCTCCTTATTAAATATAGTAAACAGTTCTAAAAAATTTATTATTTTAAAAAAATTTTGTTTGCACTTACAGGCCATTATGTCTTCTTCTCAGCACCACTATCAGTTTGTTCTTAGAATGAGTTACCCATTTCTTTTTACTCATCATAAAAGTCTTTCTGGAAATCTACCACCCACTCCACCTATTACCAGGTTTGGCTTCTGCTCTCCCCTTGGTCTCCATTAAAAATCATATTCTGCATGTCAAAGATCTGTATAGTCTCTGCATCTCCTGTGCTGTTGATGCCTCCGCTTCAGAGCGGAAGGCAAACCCCAGAGTTATGTGCCTGGAAGAGCAGACAGCTAGACAAATGGATACCAAGGCAATCTAAAAAAGGTCAAAGTGAAAGTCACTCAGCAGTACCGGAGTACACAGTACTAAAATCAAAAGGATGTGCCACCAAAGCCTATCTCCCCGGGGATTTTGGGACTCGCTGGGATAGGTGAAGTTCTGCTGTTCTCTTGGGATTCAGAAACTAAAATCCTCTCCTTAGTTAGGAGAAATGAGGAAGAATCACTTTTAGGAGCTGCAGTTAGATAATCTTCTGCCTTGTTCCACCATAATAAGGAGTACCAACAAAAATGATGGACATTCAGTTCCCTCTTCCCAGAGGGATTTCAAACCTGTATTTTTCATCACTCAGGACAGCCTCCTAGGTGGCAGGCTATACGCTAGCCAAAAGTAGATGTTTATGAAGCAAAGAGAGCAAGGTTCATTAACTCTTGCAGTGCAGCAGGAATATTTAGGTGTGCAGCCCACACCACAAAACTCCAAGGGAAGTAGTTCGAACACTCTTTTAAGGCACAAGGGATTGAGGTTTGAATTCCTTAGGCTGAGAACGGTATCTCCTATTTCTCAGCAATGACTCTATCCAGTCAAGCAGAGCCAAAGAGATGAACACCCTCCCAGTTTCCTCATGTCTCTTCTGTTAAAAGAGCAGCTACTCGGATTTTTTTCTGTGAGCTAATTCGCATTAGAGATCTATGCATACTACTAGATGAAGATCTCTGGAAGGTCTAGGAACCTCTACAGATTTAATGTGACATAAACAAGGAACTAAACCCACACTTTTCAGAAGAAAGTACTTCTGGGCACACGTAGTACCAAAGAACAGACACGTAGGAAACTTTCACGTGAGAAGGGGAAAACCTCATGAATTTAGATTGAATTGATAGATATATTTTAGACATACAAACATCTGTGGGTCAGGACCAGCGAAACTGCATGTAAGTGCTTTTTAGGTTCTGCCCTAACTCCCTCCATACTCATTAATTTATCTGTCTCAAAATGTCTTGGTTATTCATTATTACGAAAAGTTGTATAATACACAAAAACATGAAATAACAAGATAGTTTAGGAATTTCTAAACTTGCTCTAAATATTCTTAGGTTCCTGAGCCACACAGATAGCTTTTCAGACCAGAAAATAAAACTCCCAAACTTGAAGTATGATATTTTTTTCCAGGAAACATGACAATTCACAACTTAAGCCACTGCTAGTAGAATGACAAATCAGAGGCTGCAAGTTTTACTCTAATAAAACTCCCCTATAGGGAACTACCTTAGATTAGAAAGCAGCATTCACCCTGCCCCTCTGATCTTTTCATACATCTCTGCAGGAATTTCCAGAAAGAAGAAAGATAAAGACATTGAACAACTTGGTTCATTTAGTGCTTTAGAAGAAATGGAAATGTAGTATTGGCTTTACCATATGTCTTCTGCAACAAAAGTCAAGAGAAAATGGGTAAGGCTTATTAAGTGTAGTATAGAACAGGAAAAGGATTAATCAAATTGGGAATTAGTAAAAACAAAACCAATAGTAATCACTGCATTGAGGAGAGAGAGAGACGGAGACATGCTTGTTAATGAAAAAAATAGCATCATGCTATGTCAGATGATGAACTAAACCAGTTTTTGCTTGAAAGAAAATGTCTTACAAAGCTGAATTTAAATGCGTGTCTTGCAGAATGAACTGTCATGCAAGACCAGGCACTCCCTTGTTCATTGTGTAAGTTGTTTGGGAGCTGTACTGCACTCCAAAATACAAACACAATATCCCACGGCCAGATTAACATTCTGCCTTCAGTGGTGGTAGCAGATTTTTCTTCTAAATATATATTAAGGTTTTTTCCATCTGTCCTACAAAAAAACCCTACAACAATAACTAAGAGCTGAACTTCTAGTGCTGACTCAGATGCCCCTTAAGCTTCAATTCCACTGGGCATCAAGGAGAGGCAACGCAGCAGTGGAAAGATAAATACCCTCACCGCAGTATTTTTGTTCAAGGAAGGAGATAATAGAGAACCGGAATTATTGCTACTAAAAATACCAAACGAACTAATTTTAGGATCTAACAGGTGATCTGCACCGACAGGACACCTCAGGTAAGTAAATATTTTCTTTGCATTTTCATTTAACACCTTAAGTGTATTTTCCTGCTCTGTTTCACTACCACAAGCCTAAGCATCCAAAATTCTTGGAGGCAAAATCCACTATTTTTTCCAGTTGTTAAATGTAAATCACAAACACTAAAGAATGACACGAATAAACCCTTGGACAGTATATGTTAGTAATTACAGCCATCGAGACCTAACGGGTTTCTAACAGATGTTGGGAGACTGAAACGACAAATGCCTGAAACAGACTTCAATTCATTTTTGTCTTGTTATCAGTGATAAAACAATAGTGTTTCTGCTCTCATCGTGACAGCACATCCTCCTTCACATCCTCTACCAGCAACCGCTCTAAGTTAGAGTACACAGAGAGACTTAGCCTAATTATAAAGCAATAGTAAACATAATTTTACATGACATTGGTCTTTCAAAGGGAAAAAAAAATAAAACAATGTAAACCCAAAAATAAAACACATGGGAGAAAAAAAAAACCACAATAGGGGCCCCATGAAGGTGTCTAGCACAAATTGGTTGTGTGAAGTTTTAACATCTCCTCCACTGCTGAAATGCAATGAAGGAACATGGCACTGAGAGTGAACCTTCCAGCACTGATCCTCAGCATCAGTGAATCCAGTTAATCATCCAGACTCAATGTAGAAGAAGATAATGTGCATTTTATCTCTTATCAGGGCAGGCCATCTTCCAAACAAGGCCTGTTAAACTGTCAGATTTATTATAAGCCTAACAAATGCAGTTAAAGAATAAATGAGGATTACACCTTCAAAGCTGCTATTTCAATCTGAAAAGTAGCAAACAAAAAGTAAAGTACCATATAGCAGACAATCAGGTAGCAGTACTATACTACCAGCCTTCCAGCATTTAGCATAGATACCGTTGATTAAATACAGAAGTGACTTATTAAAGCCACTGTTTTTTTGAGAAACAAACAGCAAAAATACTATTTATGCCGACAGCCATTACAAGTTAAAAGTTTGGCAAAAATTTTCTCTAACAGCCCAATTTAAAAATATAAACAGCTCATATTCCTGTGGGTAATTCTACACTCAAACATACATCCATTATAATTCACACTTTTTTCCTGTGAAGTTCTCATGACTAGAAGCTTTCAGTCTCAGTTTCAAAATTACTGATGTACTCTGTGTAGTATTAATTCTGGTAGAAGCCAGAGGAAAGTTGGAAGTCACATGCAACTTCTGATTCTTCACATTTTTTCCTGCTTATGAACTCTTTTTTCACTGGTTCCATTTCTGAGTCGGAAAATATTTAATATTGATACATACCAACATCTTCAGCCCTTCTGAAGAAGGCACTTACTAGCCACTTTCCCAGGCTTCAAAAGGAAATTGCTGTCAGAGGCAGGATAAGATGCACGATCAGAGACTGGAGCCACTGGAGCCTAAGGCCAGCCCTTCACTGGTGAGCCACAGCCGTTGGGGAGGAAGGGTTGTGCTGACTCCTAGCACTTTGCCTTGTAGCACCCATCAGAATCTCAATTGGCTAATGGAGCCCACCCACCTCACGCCCCCACACCAAGCTGGGAAAAGCTCAGCCTCCTCACATGCAAACCTTCTCTGGCATGGGTATTTTGACAGATCTGGAGAAACATGGATAACGGTTTGGAAATGAGTAATAAAACAGAGGTGCAAATCAAGGGGGAAAAAAGAGCAGGAAAAGAAAGAAAAGACTGTACTGTCTGGTAAATTTAAAATAAAGCAAGATACCCACAACAAAATATTTGACAGAAAAGAAAGTTAAAGATATCTTAAATCATCCTCCTGCATCCCTGGTATACATAAGCAACTAGTATACCCATGCCTCATCATTGAACACCTGGAATTTGGTTGAACCCCAAGGGAAACAATGCCAGCCTGTCAAAGTAAGAAAGATGTCCAATTCCTTGTTTGGTGACTGTAGCCTCATGTTAAAAATACAAATTGACTTACTCAAGGGTATGCTTTTTTCCTGAAGCAGCACGACCACTTTCAGTACAGATGAAACTGCCTAAAATCTTTGCTATCCTACACCAGTCATGCAGCATGAAGCGAAAATGGAAAACACAAGTATCTATGAGGAAGGTGGTACTAGCAAGCTGAAAAAACCCTAGTCGCTCTTAAAGGACTTGTACTAAAATCTGACGTGTACCTTTTCTATCTGAAAATAACACTTGTTCCTGAGAAGATACAATTTCATTTAAAAGAGAGCCTATTACAAGTACCATTAAACCAAGATTTAGGATAATATTTACTAACATCTACTTCATTCCTGCACTCCACAAACTAGAACTAAGAAAAGGAGCGTAATTTGCTACCAAGTGCCATTGAGCCCATGTATAAAAGAACAGAAAACTGGCTCCAAAACCTAGTACTCACATTTTTGCTCAGTCTACAAAAAGCCCTAACAGACTATCAACAAATGTTTAAGCGGAAGGCTCCTTCCTCAACAATATCTTTTCCCTTACTCACATGTAATGGCTTTTGAGTGGTGTATTAGACAGTAAGAAGACATATTCCATTTGCAGCCTGAAAGCCAATAATGCTCATGAATTTTTTAGCTGAAAGACACTTCAAGATGCCACTGGGAAGACCATCTAATAAACACATTAGGCTGCAAATGGGCAGCAGCAGCTCTTTAACACATGCTGTAACAATCAAATAAACGGCTAACATTAACGTTCGGTGTTACAGACTGCTATTTAATAGGACTTTCTTTAAAATCCTACGCAAAGGTTTGAGAAAGCCCCGATTCTGCTCAAGACTTTGCACAAAACCCATCCAGGCTGACCCCAGCGCTGTAAATTGGCTCCTACCCTCTGCACTGCCATAGGCTAAGGCTCTTAACCGAGCCGTGCACGCAGCTGCTTACGGATTAGCCTACGTCAGCCACCTCTAATATGCCCAGGAATAGCAAGACTAGGCTTTAATAGGACAACAGAATAAAAATAGCAGAGGAAGAAAGTACTGTCGGGTTTTTACCTAACTTACAATGCGTTTACTCAACTTCCACTTGTAGAGAGGAAAAGGTCTGTTTTCATCAAAACATTGTCAAAGAGGATTCAAGTGGTACTACTGCAAAAGACTGTTCAAGACCCCGTGCAGAAATTTCAGGTTTGCAATTCTACCTCTCCTTACTCTCAGTACTCAATGATAAAAGAAATGCAGCTTATTACCACTAAAGCTGCCCTTAAAGCACCAGATTAAACCCAAAATACAATACCAAGACATTATTTGTATATATGCCAGTCACTCTTGCATACTTTTGTTTGTGGTGAAAGAAAAGAAGAAAAGAAAGGGAAGACAGCAGAGCGCAGAGCAGAGAGAAGAAGAGAAGTCATTCCAAAACAATCTAACCCTCTAGTCTGCATTTGACAAGTATCAAGCTATGGCTGCAAAGAAATATTAAGCCTGCAAACATTTTCACTGTCAAAGTCCAAATTCCCACATAGGCTGTTAATTTAATCTAGATTTTTTCTTATAGTTCACAATTGCTAACAAATTTACTTATGAGACAGATTTAGAAGCACAGTATTTCAAATCTACTGTGATTTAAAGTAAAACTTTGTGCATAGCACAGCTGAGAAATGAAGCAAATTTAATAACACAGGAAAGGATAATATTATAGGAAACTTTGTATTTAAATAGCTTTGATTTCCAGTGATGGTACTTCTGGAACAGTGAGTTAAGCATATTTTAACTCCTACTGAATCCTCTTCTGCCAGTCTCAGTTTCAAAACTATTATTTGTCCACTTAAAATCTCTCACCAACTTTCCCTCCCCAGAAACCACCGAAGAGCAAGGGGAAAACCAGACCAGAGAGAAGGGAAGAGGGAAACAACTGCTCTCACAACAGTAAGGCACTGTGGAAAAACTCAAATCTGGGAACATTTTCTAATCTCATAAATATAACTGATACAGAGATACACATAAAACATCAGTGAGCTTATACCATTCAGTGTCATTTTCAGGATGCCTACCTTAACAGTGAGAAAAATATGGACCAAACGCAATAAAGGCATTTATTTATGCTTCTCTGTGTCGTGGGCATGCCTACATTAGGATTTAACTCCAGTTAACTGCCTGTCAAAGATCAGTCTGTTTACTTTAGATAAAACATAATACATTAATAAAAAAGCTCAGGAAACTGGGTTCCATAAGGACAAAAACTAAAAAGCAGAGGGGAAAGCCCGTGAGAGTAGTGTCATTTCTACTTCAGTTGTATGCAGTAAGCAACAGATAGAATTATGGAACCTATACACAGAGATCTATCATATTTGAATTTGAGTTCTATCACTTATCAAGCTCAGTTTCAATGACATCACACAGCTAGAGAGGTGTTGGTCCTCCCAGTCATTAGGATCAACTTAGCATCTCGAAGGTGCTATGTGATATGCAACCCAAGCTTGCACTGGAGCCTCAGCAGGAGATGCTTATGTTGCATGCCACCTTTCATAGCTCTAGCCTGGTCATCAGAACAGTGTTCCTTCAGTCCTGGAGTAGATACTGCTACTGAAAACGCATGATCTTACTGAATTTTTTGCTGCAGTACAGAAAGGCCAGCTCTATGTGCCTTTGCTGGTGCCTAATCAACAACTGAATTCCTGTTTCTGCTTTTCACATAGCTGCAGCAGTAAGAGGTTTGTTTTTCTCTTCTACCCAACCACTAGGAAGCATGGTGAAATTTCAGGCCATTCTTTCAAATGTCAAGCACTGAACTAAAACTCTGATTTGCAGGAAGTGTAACCTATACGTTATCTGAAGCATTTCTACACGTTTTGACATTGTTATCATGGTGAACAAACAACCCCCTCCATGCATACCTACAAGATACACTCATATAGTCCACACTTCCTTCTAAAACAGAGATGCTCTCATAAGCATACATTTAGTTTAACAGCATATAAAAATAAAGTTTCAATTTAAGAATCAATAATTCAATCTTCTTTGTTCCAGAAGGTTGCATGTTAACAACAGACCAAAGTTAAACATACTTATATTCAAGTTAAATAAATGCTAGTACTTGGCTCCACAAATGGCCATAGTAATGTTAATAGCTGTCTATGAGGTGAATTCAACTTCGTGTTGACATCCTCTGTCAGTAAGGGATGTGGCTAATGCCCACACAAGGTTCAGAACTCTGCACCACTTCTTGAAATTGTATACCCTAGTCATCCTCTTCAGCGAGGTGCCTGGCTTACCCATCCTCTCTGCCTCTGAAATGCACTCAGAGCATCTCCTCCGGAAAGCCCAGCATCCTCCTCAGCCTATCATAGAATAAAAGAATCGTTTTGGTTGGAAAAGACCTTTAAGATCATCAGCTCCAACCGTTAACCCAGCACTGCCTAGTCCAGCCACTAAACCATGCCCCTAAGCACTACATCAGCATGTCTTTTAAGTACCTCCAGTGATCGTGCCAGCACCAGACCTGCTTGCCTCACCAGCTACAAGGCACTTGCCTAAATCGAGGTCCCAGAAGGTGCTCTGGCAACAAGGATGTGATCCAAGAGACCAGACAGGCTTTGGCCCCGATTCCTATCCTGTATCTGCATGAGCAGGTAGTTCCCCATAGCAGGTGCTTCCTGACGATACTGGTACCCATGCCAGTATCATCCATTTGTACTGAAGCAGCAGAGTAAGAGCTGAGAATAGAAAAAAAAAGCTTGAAGAACAACCAATTTAATACATGCTTTTGGAGAGATCAGCTGTATGCATAAAAGATTATACTTGTATCATCTCCCAGCATGCCAAATTACAGTTCTGTACTTAATACGGATGTGTGCTAGATGTATGTTAAACTCCTGGCAAAGACCTTGAGAGCAGTAACAACACACACTGTTACTAACCACAAAAATCAAAACTAATAGAATAAATTATGTGAGAGCCATACACAAGTGTCTTGCAAACACGAAATATGATTAACTTGATAAAAACTAAATGTCCATAGTAGCCTGTACACCCTCATAAAATACATTCTTAATACACCCATGAGTTTAAAAACTGATCCATGAACACAAACAAGAATTATTAATGATTTCAAATTTCATGTTAGTCTTCATTCATACTTTTCTATTTGCTTTAGTAAAATACTGCAATCAGCAATAACAAAAGAAGATGAAAGTTTAATTGTCACTTAAAAGGAAAACACGACTCGTAAAAGTCTTGTTGCTTTAGTCAGTCAGCTACAAAGGGATAAAACCTTGTGGGCACAAGCTTTGTAGCCACAAGCATGTGTGCACACACACACACACACACAAACACACAATATATGAATACAGACTATGACCAAATAAAGCATACGTAGACATGGCTGTATGAGTCAAATGAAAGAGACATTCTGCGAGTAACTAGTCTGTCATGGAAGCTATTAGCAGATGCCTCAGGAAAAAGTACAAGGCAGCTGCAGAATGATCCCCAATACCTCCTCTCTCTGTCTCTGACAATCAGTGGTTCAAGCTTAGCTGTGGCGCTGCTGTCCCTCCTCCTCCCTCTGAACCTATCTTCAGTTGTTCCTAATTCCTTCTTAAATCCATATATACCTTTGGCCTCCACAACGTGTGCAGGTAACACCCTCTAAGCTTTAGTGCAGCTCCCTTAAAAGCAGAGATGACATTTTGGAAAAAAAATAGGAGAGTTCTGAGGGGATGTTATGACTCAACTGAAATAAATCAGAATTTTATCACTGACTTCACTGAAGCTTAGATTTTCCTCCTAGTCTACTAGAGGAAGACGTCAAACTGTTATTTTGCTCTTTGGTAGGACATAAATTGCTCCATGGGCCTGACACAACTGTGCTTGTATCCCACAGCCCAAGGAAAACAAGGTTACTCTACCATTAAAGCTGAATATTCATTATAGCTATTTTATTCTCCTTGTAAAAATACACTGAAATAAATTTGTGCTAATACTGAAATGATTTATGGCAAAGCAGACTCACAATTGCTAAGAATGAATTAGTGGATTTTCCAAGTATTTTTAATTTCAGAATTTAATGAAATAAAATTGCTAAAGAGGAGAAGCAGCATTCACTACATTCATAGAAAGGGTTGACCAGAAGCCTGAAATACACTGCCCCGAAGTAAAAATAACACACATTTAAAAGCAGTTGGACTGAACACCTGGAAAAATTTCAGGGAAAGCAGCAAAAATAATTTCATTACCACATGGCTCTAACAGAAGTTTCTTCATGAGAATCTTGTGTTAGAAGGTTGCTCAATCACAACAGCCTTGCTATCCGGGGAAGAAAATCAGAGCAATACAGTATCCCAATGAAGTCTGAGGACAGCATGCATAGGAGAAAATGGAAGAGGAACAGCAAGGAGGAGATTTGGGTACCACACAAAGAGCAAAGGAAGGGCATTTATCATAAACTTTTGGTTTGGTTCTTCATTTAGGATTTTCATAAAATCTCTGTGATCTTCCTTATGCTCTGTGTCCTCACATCCCAGCCAGCCCTTCCCAGTCCTTCACTGCACAACTCCATCTACCAGGGAAGCTACCCACAGGGTCAGCCACAGACTCATGGGTATTGCGAGTAGCTCATTTCAAACATTGCCCCTCACCTTCAGAGACTAAAGCTTTACCTGCTAATAATAATTTTTAGTCCAATTCAGGCATCCTTCTAGGCCTGCCACAGTTGAGCATAAGCAAGTAAGAAAAGCTGATGAGGAATGCGGGCAGTAAGATGACTCCATCGGGATTTCCTTGCAGGTACAGTGATTATCAACTTACAGTCTTCTTCTTCACTCAGCTCAGACATCTTGGCTTGTACATCCAGTCCTCACTCCTTAACACAGCTTTCATATTACACTTATAAAGCTATTCTACAGTAGCGCACTAAAAAATTTTATCAATTTATTAATGAAGTAGATTACAAGATTCATGTTTGTTTTTCACAAACTTTAATAATTTTTCCCCCTGCTACTAGTCTAAATAAATAAATTAAATGGCACTACAAAATACAGCCAGTCAGTTCACTTCCTAATAGCATCTATTATTAAATATTCTGCTAAGAACTCTGGAGTGAATTGAAATATTTCAAAGTACTCCTCAAGCTCACACTTTCCAAGAAGGGTTTGGGTTTTGGGTTTTTTTTCTTATAATGTGGTGGGGTTTTTTTGCAATGCATTCATGAATTCCCTCCTTCCTTGCACAAGAACTTTACCTTACAGATATGACAACAACGAAAGAAAAAAAACTAAATTAAAAACCCTAGAGGAACACCTTTGAAAATTGCCTTGCTGACTGCAGCAGTATACAGAATTTTGAGGAGTGGGCAAACAAAATGTGTCTGGTCAAAGACAGTGCTTGAAGTTTTACATATGCTGCATACCATACTTCAGTAAGAAACTGCTTACGAAAGAAAACGCACCAACTCAGGTTTTGTGAGAACACAGAGCCACCTGAAGAACACAGTCTACACCAGAGGTTGTTCAAATCTCCTCCTCCCTTAACACATCCTAAGTGCCACCAGGCAAATCAACAGTAAAAGCAACAAAAAAAAAAATCTATTTTTCTACAAAACACAGATGCCAACATTTCAGTAAGCACCGCTGAGCCCCGCTATCTTGTTAGATCTTCCGTAATGAAATAAAGGAAGAAAACACGAGAGGCAGAGAGGAAGTTTCATTGTTCTTGCGGCTTCGACATTTGGTGCCGCGAACGTGACGGGCTCTCAAGCCTCCGCTCAACTGCACCGCCTGCCCCAGGCATCTGTATCAAATGTAGGTATACTGCAATTAAAATAATCAAACCAAGACAAAAGAGAACAAGCAAATAAATAGCACTAACTTGTTTACGTTCCTGGTTCTGCCCTCGCGGTATGAAATAAAGTCTCTTCAAACACATACTACATTAATTTGAAAAACAATAATATTTTCCTTCCCCCCCCTCCTATCTCAAAGTAGCACGAGTTTTTCAAAGTCCTAAATAAAATAAACTAAGGCATTTCCTGTATGTATTTAGTTAATTATTAAACGGATTCTAAGCATGATAGTCACCACCACTGTTTCAATATGTATCCGGGAAAACACACTTTTAGCGAACTGCCAGAGCACTGCAGTAACGAGGGGTTAGACGTGTCTTTGCAATCCTGCCTTGAAGTTTGGAGACAAAAATTATAGAGAAGGGACGGTCAGCACACCCAGGCAAATCCAAACACTTAATTTTATCTTTTTTCGTGCTGTAGAATTAGTATTATTGCTGCGAGGTAAAGAAGCAACGCTGAGCTTAATGCTGTGTGCAGCAGGAAAATAAAACCTGTAACAAGCTTGCAATAACTTCCCAAGCCGGGGAGACAGCATCCTCACTTTCTACAAGAAAACACCTATAACCTTTTTCAGGGGATATTATTATTTCATTAATCTGCAACATTAAATGTTGCCCTCCCAAGGTTAAAAGAAAGGTAAATACTGCCAAGATATTTAATGACATCAGCACGCACAACCACGGGATAACTACGAGGTCTGAAGATTAACTGAATGTCATTCTGTTTTACGGAATCTCATACTCCTAAAGAAAGATAACTATTAAGATTAGAGGAAGTTATATAACAGCTACGAATGGTTCAGTGTGTTTTGCCTACTTAAGCCCTTGGTCAGAAAGAGAAAGCTTTACTGCAAAACTGTCTCAGTCTGACTTACTCTGTACTTTTTCATGTGCGTAGAAATTACTGAACACTGAATAGTAATTACTGCAATGAAAAAGACACTCTCAGGCTCCACCTCTGCTTGACAGTGGGAAAATATCGACGGGTTTGTGTATTATTCTGCATGCCAGAAAGCCTGCTTACAAAAATATTTCCTGTGAACTAAGATATATTTAGCCTCATAAACCCATAAAACTGTCACAGGCAACCACAAGTACACCTGTAGCCATTAAAAAGGGGGGAAACTACAGACGCTAGAGAATCAAATTTACATTATTTCTTTGTACTTGTTATTTAGAAACATTATCTTTAAACTCTCTTGCTCAAAAAGAAATTAGCTCTTCCTCCCACTCCCCCAAACCGACACCCTCCTCACCCCCCTCCACCCCCCGCCCCCATCCAGACACCTATGATGCACACACGGGAGCGAGCACACGTACGTGCAAAACTGACAATGAAGTCACGGCACTTCAGAAACACACCTTGTCGTCTTCCAGCCTTTGCAGTTGAAGGCAGATCTCACTAGTTTATCTTCGTCTTCAGATCAAGATGTAGATAAATTCCCCATCCATCACACTGGCATTTTATTAAAAACAGGGGGGGGGGGGAAGGAGGGGGGAAGAAAAAAAAAGGAGGCAATTTACAGCCTTAAAAATATCAGCTCTCCATTATCCCAAACCGGTGTTATGTCTTGATGTAAACGAAAGCACATGCTGAGTGAGGACGTGCGCACACACAGCAGCTTATCATCTCTGTCATCTGCTTCTAATGACAGCTGACAAACCGGCCACGCTAATCCTTCCCTAACTGCTGATCAGAGAGATCCCCCTTTGACAATCCAGCATGGTGGAGTACTCGAAAATTCCTCCTGCTTCTGTTCTGTTGCTGCTCTAAAAAGCAGTTTCCTTTTCATTGAGATAATAGCCTTTTCTGCAGTCACGTGGCGCCTGGGCTACATTAGCAGAGCTTGATGATAATAGACAGAGTAACTCCCCTCCCTCCCTTCTGCTGATTTTAAGGGGACAACTCCAGGAGAAATCCGAACTCGGCACACTTGAAATCATTTTGCCTCTTCCTCTATCAAGAAAGCAAACTGCTCTGTCAGTGGAGAAGAGGAATGCAGGCACTCTTTCTACTTCTTGCGCCAAAACTAATTAACGAATACATTTTTAGGCAGTGCCTCAGCTGGGGCACACACACTGGTCATAAATATGTCACCCGAGACTAAACTGAATATTAAGCATGCTTAATACTGAGTATATGGCATGCCAGAATTATTCGTCTTTCCCTGGAGTATTTTTTTTGTCCGGAATTTTAGTTCTGCTGCAACAAATACTCTTTCAGCAATATCCTATGGATCAACTCCTCCCAGCACCCAGCTCTCCTGCAAATACAAGCAAAGCCCTAAGAACAAATGATTTGCGCTACAACTTCCAGGATGAGAAATTCCCACTCCCCTCCCCCTTTTTTTCTTTAAAAGGAACATCATTGATCTTTCTTTAACTCAGGTTGTATCCTGACAACCACCTTAACCATTCTGAAAATACACTGTCCAGAGTGGGGAAACCCACCAAAGCTTGAGCTTCAGCCTTCTCATCCCTCCCTTGACAGAGTGCCAAGCACCTCACTGCTTGGAAGGTTTCCAGCTCATAAACGGCAAAGTATACACACCAACATACTGCTCTGTCCTACCTTCACTGAAGCATTTCACAGACTGAAAGCAGAACAAACCTTTCCTCTTCTGCACCGGCATGCCATCCCCCTGTCACCTTGGCACAGAGTGTGAAGGCACCCAATTTACCACTGCCGGTCTGTCCACCTCTGACAGCACAGGAGAGCACAGACCAGTGTTGCCTCCCACCTGACCTTTCAGCATTAGGGTTTGTAAACTCTCTAAGTTAGTTGTGCACAAGGCATCTTAAAAAGCAATTTTCAAGCCTGCAAAGCAACTTTTGCGGTTTTGTACCTACTCTTTTCCAATCCGAGATGGGAAACAGATTTAGCTCCTTTTCTCCTACTTTCATCTTTTCACATTACACCAGGTGATTCTCCTTAAAGACTGATTGCAAACTCACAGGCTTCTCCAGAAACTGAAGAGGTTACTGTTAAAGGCTGTGGTTATACATATAGGAAGACAAGGTGGAAACTGCAAGGAAATAGTGGCTATCCTATACACACCCTATTTGCCATTGTTGCCCTGTCATCTCTTCTGTTTACTCCTCCCTGTAGGGACAGCCTTACTCAGGGAAGCGGTCCTGCCCAAGGTTCGGGGTTTCCTGCTCCATGGCTACCATAGAAGCCCAGACCCCACCTTTCTGTGGCGGAGGACCTGGAAACTGAATGGGGGTCCTCCTGCAACAGATGAATCCTTTTTTCTGCTCTTCCCTTTTCCATGCTTTAGGGATAATCTATGAGAATGATCCTAAATCCATGAGGAAATAATGTGGTGCCATAAGTAGACCATATAGTACACTATATTCAGCAGAAAAACATATAAACACTAAATTGATTTTTTTTTTGAGGTGGAAGTATGTCCTTCCACCTCAAAGTGCCATACTATATGGGAGAAGAAAAATGAACATTATTCAGAGCTACATGTAACTTCAAGCCCAACTGAACTAGAACCGCTTTGCAATCTTAGCTTTCTTTCACTAAAGCAAATTGCAACTTGCATTTTCCATCTTAACTCCTCAGCTGAAGGAAGGTGCATCAAGCACACTGGCCAAGTTGGAAAAGGACACAAATGTGGGAGAAACAGTGAAGATCCCAGAGAGCATCTCTGACATTCACAAAAACATCTTAATAGAGAAGCACCAGAAAAAACCCAAGCTTTCACAAGAACACGGACACAAAACACTTCACCTGTGAAGTAAGAATGCAAGGAAAACGTAATAAATGGGAGCAGACCAGTCAGACACCGTAACAAGAACTGTGCTGCTGATATTTACAGGAATTATAAGATGAGAAATTCAAAACCAACACAGGACAGTGAGCACAAATGCAATAATTGCAGCGTTAGGGAAGGAATTATGTGTAAATAAAAAGGAGGTAACTGAAAAGGGTCATTGTAACAATAAAATATGATCGGAAGGCCGAAAGGAGTGAAGGTATACGGATGCTGTTAACAAGATTGCTTAGTGAAGCACAGAGTACAGCTAAAGAGGATGGAGAAGAAGGAACGTGCACAGGCTGATTCTGGACAAAAAGGGCAAGAAGAAATCAGTGAAAAAATACTCCTGTTAGAAAGCACCAGTCTGAATATACATAAGGAAACACACAACTGCAAAGAAGGAACGGCTTTTTGGTTGTATCAGGCAGCAAATACATGCTTCCAATGGAAACAACTGAATTGCTGCTCTCTTTTAACTGGAGTTTCACCAAAATCATATACATAATTTGGGGATGAGCAGGTGACCTGTAAAACTAATTCTGGCACTAGAGTACTTTTCATATGAGGATAAGACAAACATCTTACGTGGCAGAAGAGGTTCGTCTAAGTTTTCTCTAAGAAAGGCGTTTCATTAATAGACATTCTGTTTGCCCAGCCACAGGTGGTTTGGCAGTAGGCACAGGGCGGCCATACCTTCTCTGAAACATTTATAATTTCTTTTAACATGATTAAATAACTGAAACTGATAGACAGAAAATTGCTCTCATTGCCTGCATTTCACAGTTCTCTCAAGATTGTGTTTTCTTTTTTCCTTTCTTTTAAGAGTGAATTAGGCAGAAACAAGGACACACCATGACACAAGCTGGTGCGCTCTGCTCTTCTTTCTACTCACACCCAAGGCAAGGGCTGGTAAAGAAATTCTCCAACATCTTTTCAGTCTTTTTAGTCTCAAAATAGAATTTTTTTAGTCCTTTCTCTCATTCTCTATACCATACTTAGGAGGATCTAATTCCACACCCGTCAGCCCTCTCAGTTTGGAGTACGCAAAGGGATACTAAAATCACCAGCTATAGTCACAGCCCTTGTTTACCCTGCAGAATATAGTAAGACACTTCAAAATGTGTTTCAGAGATTACAAAGCTGACTTGCAAGGCTTTATTCAAGGCCAAGAGGCTGCTGACTTTTAGGAAAGCTGACTAGGCAGCATGAAGTACTGCTTTTGAGAAAGACTGGAAGGGCAAAGTCCCTCACCGGCACAGAACGACAAGCAGAAACTACCAGGATTCACTTCCAGGAAACACAGTGGGTGTATTGCTGCTCAGGTCAGGAAAAAAGACAATGATTTTTCATGTGTTACATTTCAATAGACATAGAAGCCAAGCAGAGAGTTTTCAAATACTAGGTCAATTTTTAAAAATTCCTCTATCTGAACACGTAACAAAAATGTTTAGGGTTTTCAAGTCAAGACTGGAAACCTGTTGACTTACCTTTCAACAATATTAACATTTTACCAGCTCAGGAACTCCTAATCCACCTCTGCTTGAAAACTAAATAGATTTTTTCTTTTCCCTTTTACCAGCTGAGGAAAAATAAATAGGGACCTGTAAATAAGTCTAGTTTATCTGACCTTTGCATCTCCTCTTGAGGGACACACAAATCGTATCAACTATACTTCCACTGGAATTTGGAGCACTTGGCACTTCTCACAGTCAGCCTCTGTATTAGCCGTACTCACACGTACAGTGCTAAGGACCTTGCAACTTCTGTCCATAGGAGGGCAATGAAAAGACACTTCCCTCCTCTCTCAGCCTCTCAGATATTACTGTTGACTTCTCGCTGTGGTATATAAATGTCTGTGCTTTTTGAACACGGCTTACCAAGGCTCTTGTAACTTCCTAAGCACGCACCCAGCCACCCACTTAGAGTATCCTGTGCGCAAGTTTCTGCAATATCTAATTGGAGAATTCAGTAGTGTGGTGTGTGCTATATATAGCAATATAAGTTCTGTATGGGCATGTTCATTGACATTTTAACTCTTCTTTTTTTTTAAATACAAGTCTGATGACTAAGGTTAACTGAGATTTTTGAGTAAGGATTGGTTGGGATTTCTTCTTTTAAAAAATAAATCTACTGCTTCACTCCCTTACCTTTAAAGGCATATGAGAGAAGAAAAAGGGGCACTTTCAGCGCCATCCGGAAATGGTCAGCTCCTGGCTCAGCTCTTTCTCCTCTCACAAAGTAAAAAAGGGTCAGAATCCCTGCTTAGTCTCTGCCTCGGGGTGCTTGTCGATGCTCTCTACGGGTTATATACAGAGAGGTGCTCTCTGGTGGATATGGGCCTCAACCCACAGAGAGACAAGTTCAAGGCAGCAGATTGCTTCCATCCGTGCTGACGGCACGAGAGGAACTCTGCACAGGAAGTTGAGCAAGCAGAAAAAAACAGAACTAGAATGGAAATACTACAGCACAGAAATAAATGTTGTATTAACACAGTACGTTACATAAATGCAATCCAGTGCTACCATCTATTTTTAACAGGAAGTAGCAAAATTATGAAGAGTCTGTTTGGTTTTTTTTAAAAAAATTACTTTTAGCTCTATAGAATGTGCCTTTCAATGAGCATATTTTTAAAATCAGCTCAAATTCTTTACTTCATCTCATCTCAGAATTACTTATATGGGAAAAGACCTCTGCTAACAAGGAATTCCTGAAACCTGTGGACCAACAGCTGGCAAGATTCAATGACTGAGATTTAAATTAGACAAAAGTTTAAATTAGACAAAAGTCAGAGTAGAAAACACTTAGTGTTAATACTGGAACTAAATCATACTGATTCATCCAAGGACAAGGTAGGTTTTTCATTCATGTAGTCTTAGCTAGAAACAAATGAATTTCTAAATAACATCATACAACTCAACTGAAGTGGAGGACTAAGGAAGAAATAATTTGGTAGAATGTCACGGTCTCTGACAACCAAGCAGGGCAGCAGAGTGTAACACTCTGTCTGGCCGCAACAGCAACACTGCATGAACTCAGCAAGATTTGATACACTGCCTGTGGTTCTCCCGGAAACGGAAAGTTGCTGTTGTGTTTAATGCAAGTGGGACCTCTGCCTTTAGCTCCGGACACAGCAAATTACTCTACCGTACCTGGTGACGTACCTGTGGGTCAATGCACCCAGTCCTCTGTCCAAAGAGAAAGTTAACATTCCCCAGTAAATCGTAAAAGTCGCCTGTCTGTATCCAGTAGTTGTCTGTAACTACTCATGGCTTGTGAGGCCTTGCAGTACATTTGAGAAGCCGGTTCCCATGAGCAGCAAGGAGGAAACACACAAACCCCGAAATCCTGGGCTTTCACACCTCTCCAGGAGACCCCACTGAAGAAGGGAGACGCTACCCATTACAACTAGCTTCCCATGGGGAAAACTGGAGCACTGGGACAGCTGCTCTTTACAAATTTGAGAATAAATAATAAGCTCATTTAATGCTGCATCATCTACTCTAGCTAAACCTTGCAAACATGACAAACAGCACTAAGTCAGAGTAAATGCTGAATGGTAAACAGTGATAAGCAGTAAACACTAAGGACTGACCTCTTTCCTTAGCCATTAGGAATTTAGTGCTCAGTAAAGCAGGGCCATGCCCCAAATTTTGGTTATTATTAAACATCCAGAATATCAGTGGATAATACGGGAGAGAGGTACAGAACAGAAACTAAAGAAAGTTAGCTTTTCTGTTAAGAGTTTTAAAGTGTTCTGGTGATAATTTCTCTCAGTGTCAGATGGAATCATGAAAAAAACTTGGTTTTACTGAGCCCATGCACAAATACTTCTTAAAATTACAAGGGCTGTCAGAGATAACGCTATTTCATGAGAAAACTGAAAGTCAGAGACTGCAGTCTACCAAGTAAAACAGAAGTGAAAGGAAAAGTACCAGCAGCTAAAAATAATTTGATTTACAATAAAATAATGAAATACTTTGATATATTTAAGAGAGGAAACCTGTCAGGACTTGATTCTGTTGCTAACTCGTAAAAGAAAAGTTCAACACACTAAATTCCAAACCAGAAATTATTTTTCCAACTTCAGTTTGTTCTAGGTGTCCCCTAAAGTGAACTTCAAAGTAGGTGTGTGTGTATGATCAAAGGGAAAGGCTGAGAAACGGCTCGGGCATTTTAATTTGAAATACTTCGAACATATAGAAAACCCCATCCCATCCTGAGAGCTCACACACACAGATTGATGTCATATTGTATATCAATGTGAAAAGTTAGTCAGACGTAATCCTTGAAAAGAGATGGCAGGCACATTACAACTGCTTCCAACTACAAATAACAGGGATGACAGATCTTCCCTCAGTGTAGTATTAGTGGCCCCTACCATGTTTGCACATTTTAAATTTTCCAGAAAAGCAATTTCAAAAGCATTCTCTAATCTAACAAAAATATCAACAGTATGGACTGCACATTAAATTTTCTTAAAGACTGTGCTTAGGCATATTGTTCTGAAGCACAAGATGATACAAGGTCAGTTAAACAGGGAGAAAAGTCAAGTTTGGAAGAATACTCGGCTATTTCACTGCTTTGCTTCTGGCAAAGAGACGCCTGTCTTTATCTTGTAAGCACATGGTTTTCCTGACTCTTTCATCCTGAAAGTATGGTACTTCACAGCTCACAGCACTGTTTCTTAAAACCCTTAGCAATTCACCCTTAATATAAGTTATTCACATATTTACAAATTGCCTGTGTCCCAGGTTCTTAAGAACCTACATTTTCTGAACTTGAAGTTAATAAGGTAATAAAAAATAACATTGTATAAGCCATTTACCTTGACTGTATAGGGTATCCTTCTGAGAAGAGATCAGCCAAGCCCCTGAGATTTAACTGCCCTTTCTCCCGTGCAATTTCTTACCCAAAACCACAGAGGGAAGAATCAGGGCATGCAACACATCAGGACAAAAAGGCCTCACGGAGAACATTTTGCTGACAGTTTTAACAGCTGTACAGCAAAAGGACGCAGAGATGATCTGTGAAAGAACCTGGACGTAAAGTCATATACGGCTTTCAAAAGTCAGAAATTCAACCACAAGCCACCAGACAACCAAAGTAACCATCAGAGATCTGATGTGCTCTGTGCTCCCAAACTACGCCTCCAGCTAAGAAGCAAGATGCCCCGTAAGGTGACCTTCAACACCATGTGTACAGACACTGCCGTCATCCAAGGGCAATCCATCCAGCCTCACTCGCTCAGGAATATTTCAAGACTATCTTGTGGTTTTGTTCTATGACGTACATTTCTATCAACTGCTTTACAGATGATGCTGTGGTCCTAATTTTGACTGATAAGGCCATGTAGGGTGCCAGACACGGGAAGGTTAATTTTCTCTTTATTGCACATGATGGGAATTGTGGGTTTGGGATGCTGTTGTTTTGGAATATCTCCCCAGACACTCTGATAGCCGCTCAGATTTTGGAAATTGCTTCTAACTTAGCTCAGCAGAGCCAAAGTTCAAGGACAGTAATGCTTGTTCTCCCAGACAAGAGCCTAATGAGGGTGGACACAATATAATTTAAGCGAACTAAGGGAGTTTTGCTCTCAAACTGGAGCGATTCTCTTGATAAGCATGTTTGATACCTCATGTGCTTGCTGATGTTACTGTTAGAGGAAGTTAAGGTATTAGCAGGCAGCTAAATGATTTTTTTTTCTTAAAAAGCCTTTGAAAAAAAGACCACCTCTGTTTTTTTTCATCTTATATGGCAGTGGGTGCAGCATACAGTGGTGACTGTCCAGAAACATAAGCCTTAACAGATCAGTAGGCAAAGATGTTTAAAATAAAAGAAATATGGAATGGCAAACCTATGTCCCTATTAGCCAGGAGACATGCAATTTCTTAAATTACTTGCTGTCTGGAGACCGGATTTAACACAATTCTGAGTATGCTAGTTGTACATACTATATACATACAAATACTAGTTAGCACTGAGGAGGGGTACATGAGAGAACACTTTTTGAGAAGAGCAAGAAAGAAGAGCCCCCACTGGAAGTAAAATGCCTCGATTTTAGAAAACCAGACTATATGACAGCAGAGCTCCTGGCTGAGATGTTGCTCTTCCCTACTAAAGCAGGGTTTAAAAAAAAAATCCAACTTCTGTGGTAGCAATATTATTTTACAAGATTAAATACTGTATATTACAAGAGGTGAAAAAACAACATAGGGAATATTAAGCTGAGTATATCCCTATATAATAGTGACATTAACACTTGTATTTGCAATGGAGATTACTGAGAAGGATAAGGAGAAAGAAGAGGAAGTGATAAAGTACCCATTTAGGTTCTAGGTACTCGGGAAACTGACGACACAGGATCCTGGCAACCTTTAATGCATCACACTCACATAATTTCTATGTTATATGTAAATTTATATAGATTAATTACTTTTATTAATATATAGCCTGCAGTACCTCAGAGTCAGAGCAGTGGGCAAATAAGAAAAATCAGACTAGCAAACTCCTCAGACTCTACAGCTGTGAATAGGGCTAGATTAAAGTATCAAATAAATACAATGAACAAGCACAATGATGCCTAAAGCATAATGGAAGAGAACCAAGATGGAAGGCAACATGAAGGGAAATATTATCAAGCAGATGGCTCCTTTTAACCAGATGATTTACTACAGCCTAAAAGTACAAGTCTTCTAAACCAACTGTATTCTACATGTAGAAGGAATTTTTTTTTGAAGAATTTTCTCAAAAATCTCCTACTTGGGCATAGTGCTGCTTCCCTTCTCCACCACAAATTTCTTTCTAGTAATATCTCCCCAGTCTTTCCAGCTGGACATGACTTCAGCTGTAAAACTACACTTCATCCAACAGTGCAGGAGAGAACCAAAGTTAGGAGTCTGTTATGCCCAGGGGAGTTTTAAAAACTGTGCAAGAACCCTCTTGCCTCTGTTATCAGTATTAAAAAGTCTGGGTCTATCCCAAATAGTTACAGGCTCTTTTGGATTTAGCTCGTTACAATTCTGACTTGGATTAAAGGCCAAAGACTTTATGCTAATGTCACGGATCTCAATGCTAGATAATTCTAAAGACTATTCTTTAAACTCTTTCAGAGGCCAAAACAGATATAGAGAAACCCAATTATTAAAGTAGCCTATCTCAGCAGGAACTTGTCTACTAGTTCTTCAAAATATGTGCTAGCTGCCCGCTGATTTCAAAGCACAGTTGAAGATGCTCACATTGAAGTATAAACCCCTAACTGGCTTACAACATGCCTACTCTTGCTTTCCATATGTTTTCTATCTATATCTACCTACATACATATATATCTTATGAATAACACGTACCTAAATTAATCAAATAACTAATACAAACAGTAAGCAGAGAACACTGCTTTTTTTTCCCACTTCTATAGTTTGATGTTAAGTAGGGCCTACAAAAAATCTCTAGGAAACATACTAAAAAACAGTTTCTTTCAAAGCATACTGCTGCTGGCATTTCAAATATCATGAAATAGATAATGGCTACAAGTATTGGTAATCAGCAGGATGTCAAGTCATCTGCTACCCTGTAGTAACCCTATCACAGTTTTGATGCCATGAAACTCTAATTCCTTTACTTCAAAACCCAATCTTCCCTTGACTCTTGACTATTCTTTCTAATCTTCTCATATTCATTCTTTATTTTTAAAATGTTTATTATTTTGAAAACTGCATTTGCACTTGTCAGAGGAAGCTGGGTATTAGGACTTGAAACCAATTCCTTGAAGATACCAACCAAGGTTTCAATATTATCACATAGTCATACACATAAAGATTGTATTAGGTTTCATACGACGAATACTTCTCTAAGTAGAGCTCTGAAGGTACGACTTCTATTCTCAGGGGAAAAAGGAACAGACAAGATTTCTATAACCCGACAGTCAGCATGCTGTGCATGTCATGTAGCAATAAATAATTCATATTTTGACCTTATGGGATACCTTTTACTCATGGATTTCAAAGAGCTTTTGCAAAGGTGGGTATATGTTTTATTATCTGCAGTTTATAGATCTCGGGCTGAACAGGAAAATAAAATGACCTATTCAAGGTCATTCAGTAAGCCAGGTGTATTTAAGTGGGTAAAACCAGGCACACTGCCTTTTTAACTCAGGTTGCAACTTACAGTGGCACTATGAAAACAGTCAGATACTGCCCTGAACTTCAATGATACCCATGAGAAAGCATGATGGATGTTAGCTTTTTTACAAATACAGAAGGGGTGTGGGGGTGTAAGAAAAAATTACTAACTCTAGGAATATGGCACCAGAATAATACAGAAATGCCAGAGAAAGAAATGCCCTAGAATCATCATGTGCAACCCCCCTGGAAAGGGCACTGGATCCACAGGCAGAGCTGTAAGGACCCGCTGAACAGGGATCAACAAATCTGTGCTCTTCTACATCGACAATTTCTTGGACACTGTAGAAGATACCAGACTGAACTTGAAGTAGTAGTAGTTGTAGCATACTATTATATGAATCGTACAGAGAGGTACTTCAGCAGATTATTTTCTGATATTGGTTTTACGAAAACTTGTGAACAGTTGTTGTGGTTAAACACCAGCCAGCAACCAAGCCCCACACAGCCGCTCACTCACTCCCCCCACGGTGGGGTTGGGGAGAGAACCAGAGGAGTGAAAATGAGAAAAGTCGTGGGTTGAGATGACGCCAGTTTAATAGGTAAAGCAAAAGCTGCGTGCGCAAGCAAAGCAAGACAAGGATTCATTCACCACTTCCCATCCCTTCATTCAACACCTCCACCCCTCCTTCTTCCCCCATCTTTATATGCTGAGCATGACGTCATATGGTATGGAATATCCCTTCTGTCAGCTGGGGTCAGCAGTCACAGCTGTGTCACCTCCCAGCACCTGTTGCACCTCCAGCCTACTCACTGGTGGGGTGGTGTGAGGAGCAGAGAAGGCATTGGCTCTGTGTAAGCTCTGCTCAGCAGCAACTAAAACATCCCTGTGTTACCAACACTGTTTTCAGCACAAATCCAAAACCCGGTCCCATACTAGCTACCATGAAGAACATTAACTCTGTCCCAGCCCAAACAAGGACAACAGTCCAAACAGAAAATAACTCATTTTAGAAAGATTGATTCTCCTTACAGCAGCATTACCAGAAGAAAGTACACTACCAGGACTTGAGTTACGTAAGACAGAAGAGAGCACATTTAAAATTCTAGGAAATCTAAGACAGTCTTTCATATTTTCATGAACTAAAAGGTGGTGGTTTCCTTGGTGTTAATACTTCACTTTAACTTCTGGAAAATACTTTAAAGAATTAAAAAAAAAAAGTGCAAAAATCTTTGTATAGAAAACTGTTCAATTGCAACCCCAAGCTGATATGTAAATATGGGAATATTTATGAGAATGTACTGCTGTGGGAGGACAGTTTATTTGTTAGTTAACACCACAGCAATACTGCTGTAAATTAAATACTTAATCTTGCAGTTCTCTGAACTGTCTCACCTAACATTAAGTCCAAGGCTCCATTCATGCCCTTAACTGTAACAATTATGTGTAAATGCTTTCCTGGAGTAAGATCAGAATGCTCTTTACCTCTCAGGACCAGAGTCCTTATGCTGTCTCAAACTGTTGAGGACTTTAAGCATATAGGGTGCATAAATGGTCTGTCCTTATGCGTTAGCCAGAAAGGTAACAAAGAAATAAGCCTTGGGTTGTTATTTGTTTTGCTTGTGTTTGTTTCTTTTTCCCCAAAAGAAAGAACAATCTGCCACAGAGGGAGCTCACTCTATTCAAATAACATGATGTTTAAACAAACCCAAGATTTATATTTTACAGGAGGAGGGGGGGGTGGAGGGGGTTGGAATATCACCACTGTTATCACCACTGACTTATAAGAATTGGTAGTAAAACACTTATTTCACAAAAGGCCATCAAAGCTAGATTTAACTAACACCACCATTGGAATGTTTTCTTTACAGAAAATTAGCTTTTAAAAAGAAATAAAAAAACAACCCTCAAACATAAACCACACACGCTCCTTATTCTGCATATACTAAAATGAGTTAAAGGCAAAACCCGGCTATTGACAAACCAAAATATCACAGTAGGAAAAAACCCAACACATACCCTGATTTTGTGCTATGTGATGAGAAGGAAATGGATTCAAAGACATACAGCATTCACTAAGACAAGACAGATTTGACAGAATTTTCCTGGGATTAATTAAAGAAGAAACATTTTAAATCCCTCTCTTCTTCCCAAGCCTCTCCAAGCTGAATTTACTCCATTTAGGTAACAAATGCAAAGCAGGCAGGGAGGCATGTGCCATTTCCCAATCAAGTCATCCACAGCAGAGCAATCTGGTTTAGAGAAATTTTTTTTTTAAGCTTTCAAAATGTAAAATCATTCGGACGACGGAATGAAATGTATTCCTCTGTGCAAATGGACTCCTTCAGACAGTAAAGCAAAATGTGCTTAGGTCATCAAAAAATCCTGCACAGGCTTTACAAGAAGCCATTGAGAGACTTGGTATTTATGCCCGTCTGCAAAAATATTTTAACGTACTGGAGAGATAAGTAATGCTCCTTGGTGGAGCTCAGTCTCCGGCTCCCCGACAGCTGACGTGTAATCAGGAATATCGCCATCACGGACCGGGATGAACACGCGAAAGGAGCTGGACAATTACGACTACCAAACACAGCACACATTTCAGCACAGTGCACCCCAAACCTTCTCTGTTTTTTAAGCCCCTCACCTTTTTGTTCACTACAACTTTCACTACCTGTGCTTAAGCAGAAATTATTACAAGCTTATTAGCTGGAAGTGGTCACGTCTACAAACATGGGAAGGGCTGGCGCTTGGCGCAATCAGCTTTCACTAAGCCTACCAGTGCTCCCACTGTACCTCAGGATTGCCTGTCAGGAGGTCAAAGCTGTCCCCTGAGCCAACGGGGGACACAAAAGACATGTTTCTGTCTCCTTCTCTTCTGCTAAAAGCCGTATTAATCTAATTCCCAGTTCTATGGAAAAAAAATGTGTCTAGTTACTATTTTTTTCTCTTTTTGCCAGGTATGTGTTATGTCACATATGTCGTGCGAAGCCAGCAATCTCTACAGCTTGTGAGGGAGTTGTTTGAAGAGAAAATCTCTCTCAGAAGTCCACGCATCTTGGGAGTAGGGATATTCCAAGTTCCGAACTTGTTTACAAATGAGGAGAGTCATGGTCAACATTTCCTTGTAAGAAATATTTCACCTTCATTTTTGTGTATTATATAAAAATAAAAATAAAAAAGTCTGCATCTGCACCTTGTCTTCTATTCCTCAGGCAAATTAAATTTACCAGGAAAAACAGTTCTTTTAGCTACACATGTACAAGCAAATTACCTTTTTTTATTCTCCAGTTACAAAGCCAGCACTTAGCTGGGTGTGCAGCACACAAATAACTATGAGTTATACTATATGCTGTAGCTACAATCTATGTGTTAATTTATTTGTAATGATTATACAGTGGTATAATATATATACAACTGCATATAATATATGTGACAGGTTGAAAACACCTCAATACCCAGAATATTCCTGTGACCATAATTCACTTGTAGTAACCTAAATACTACCGGTGCAGTGGTGACAGTGCTCTCTTGCTACGCTAATTTCAAACCCGAGTTAGACCAGGTAAGTACGGCCACAGGTGAGCAATGCTTCAACACCGGACAAGGAGGAAAGACTCCCATCAGGTTTGGAAAGTTGTCTTCTGGGAGCAGAAAAAGCTCGTCACACTTTACGTGTATTTGTATGCGAGATGCAGTCTAAGAAAGGATAGCTTTTGTCAGTTACTCTTTCAGTGCACATACAAAGGAAAACTAAATTAGATATTTAGATAACACCGAAAGGAAACTAAGCTTACATATATTACACACAGGCGTTTCACCTACTTACCAAAGCGTAGATAAGAACATTTTGAGCAACTCATAATGGAAACCTTCCTACTTAGCTTTGAGTATACTAGGAGACTCACTTTAACTATTTTATTGCCAACAACAATTAGGAAATATGAATGTCTCTGTTATATCATGTCAAGAAAGAATGATCAGAATTTAAAAGAAGAAAATGTGGGTACTACAAAGCACATGTCACTTGTGGTATATACTATATACTACATATACATAGTAAATATATATATATATACACAGAGAGAGATAGAATATAGTATATTAATGCTTAATATATCCCTCAGTTTGGTTGACGTGCTAACATGTTTTACATTTTGTTGAAGCATATTACATATCTATTAAGTAGAAGTAATTGCTGGAGATATTTAAGTTACTGGAATACAAAACTAGTTAGTCTATTATTTAAAATAGCTGTGAAAAGTACACGTCCTTCAATTAGATTTCTATTTTAATCAGTGAAACTATGGGAATAATGCCATAATATTTCAATAATGTTCCAATAATAACAGTTCAGTAATAACATTTCAATATCTTTTTGTACTTCAAAAAGAACATGTAAGAACATAAATAGATAAAATTGCTTCCTTTCTCAAGTATGAAACCCATCTCTCTAGTTCATTTTCCTTTCTACTCCACCTATTAGAACCTTTTCTTCCTCTACCCAGTTGCTTTTGGGTTTTGCATCTCCCATGTCCAACAGATCCAGGATACCTACTTGAAGTTGATTCTTATGAAGCAGAAAGCTGGAGACAACCATCCCAATTTTCAGGTGGCATAGCTGCCAGGCAGACAGCCCAAATAAACCCAAGTCATTAACACCACTGAGGCAACCACCTCCCTCTGAAGTATTACACTTCTTCCTTTACATCAAGATGACTCAGTTAGGTTTTATAGTGGTAACTCTGTCAATCCACCCTCTCTTGCGGAGGTGGCCGTAGCCTCTGCAGCCCAGGCTCGGCAGGGAACACGGGGCAGCACCCTGGCTCACGAGCTGCCTCTCAAGAGCTGGGGCTTCAACAGGTCCAGGCAAATTTCGAGCATGGCTCAAACCTGGATATCTGAAGGCTGCTCATGGGGAATGCATGGGTGGTATTTTTAAATTACTTAAAGTTTGTTTTGGTGGTGTGGTTTTGGGTCGGGGTTTTTTTGTGTGAGGGGGTTAGAAAACCGTAGAAGGAATTCGTCTATGACAGCATGTGCCGTGGTGTTTCAGTAGTTTTCATTTCACTGTATTTTAACAACCAGGAAAGTTTTGAAATTTTTGTGATCAGATCAAACTCATGCGGTAGCAGTCGTTGAGCCGTTTACGTGCCTTAAAAAGCTTTCAGCAGCAGCTCTTTGCTGCAGGTACAGGCATGGCTAAAATGAATACAATTTGTCTCCAAAAAGAAATGGAATTAAACCCAGCAGTATATGTACAGTGCAAGCTTCAGCATGATTTAAGAGGAAAAAAACCCCAACCAACTACCCTTTATTTTATCAATATTTGGAAATTCTCCCTTCCTCCAAAATGCATTTTTCAGTATCTTATTTAGCTTATTACCATATGCTTGCAATTTCTACTCTCTGTAGAAGTCATTCTGGAAAACCAAAGGAAAATTTTTGTGAACCACAGATATAATAAAATAACCCCTCCATGAAATGGTCTAAAAGCTTGGATTGCTTCTGCTCCACCTCCCCACATCTGGCACACGCATCAGATTACAGGCCAGAAGGCAAAGCAAAGAGACGGAAAAGGAGATAGTGGCTGGATCACAACTAGAAGGAAGCATGCCTTCTACAAGCCAGGCTTTTTTCCTGAATGCCGATATGTCAAAGCGTGATAAATAAGACCAAACATGGCAGAAGTCCACACACGTGTGCGGACAGACTCACAAACAGACCACCCCATTCCCGGCTTCAATCAGTTCCCCGAAAGGCAGTGAATTACATGAAATATGCTTGGATGACTTCAGAACTGTCCCTCTGTGCCAAAAGTGCAACTGGGCTTCTGATTTTGTTAACCAACAAATTGCCCAGGAAAACAACAATCATTTGTCCCTAATTCACAAGACCCTTTCGCTTTTTCTAATTTGTGAGGTATTTCATAGGTCCAAACAAAACTGAAAGCCACCGAACGGTCTAAATTCCCCAGTATTGTCAAATAGACACAGCTTATCACTTGGTCCTTCTGCTATTTAAGTTTTGCAAACATAAAACTTAACCAGGAAGATCTACACATCTACACAAGGATGTAAGGCACTAGTTGGGAATGTAGTTTCCCAGATCTCTCTCTGAAGCCACATTACCCTCATCCCTTCAACCCCAGAGCAGCAGCACAGCAGCGTAAAACTTTTCACCGAGCCTTTCAAGCTTAGCAATAAATCTGCTGCAGTCTGAATTGTCAAAATTGTTCAGACCGTTCAAATGATTTTTTTGTTCCAAATGGACTTGGCACGCTGGTCAGGAACTCGTCGAGTCAAACACGAGCAACAAAAGTGGAATTCTTCTCTCTAAGCTAATTGATGGTCCTACAAAAACGAAACACGCAACTGCATATTCAAAACTTTCAAAGACGTACTGTATTACAGTTACGGAGAGCCTTCCCCTCTGCGCCTGCTGTAATATGATCGTAATTGCTGTGAAAGGGCGAGAGACCGACTATATGTTAAATCCTGCCATCTGTAGGTGCTTTACACAGTTCCATTTGCTGCTGCCGGGTCAAAAGTTTACCCTATTTTTGCTTGTTCATAACCAATCGCACACGTCTCTGCTATGCGTAATCTTTGACCCACTCTCAAAGCAATTTTTGTATTATTCAGTCATATGATTACACTGAAAATACCCACACATTTTATTAAGAATACACTTCTTGTTGGTTAGCTTAATAATTATTATTATTTCCATATTCAGTAAGCGTACTGTACCGACCTCGTTCTTCCCATTTAACTCCCTTGGAGCACAACCGTGGTGCCACGCACTCTCCCTGCAAAACGCTACAGCCTTTCTGGCTGGTTGCAATCCAGAACCACATGCAAAACCAGGCTGCACGGCATTCATGGGACTGGATGTTTTAAAAGGGGGGGAAGCAACTCCTCAGTTTTTCCTAATAGGGAGACTAAAATGAATGTTCACAGCGAAAACAAAAATTCTCTCTGAAAATTAGGATTGCCATAAGAATATCCTTACACATTCACCTTGGAAATTACATATGCAAAAATAATACTGCATGGAAACATATACTACTGATAGTATTATTATTATTAAAATATCTAAGGAACAAGCAGTCCCATGAACAACAGAATTAATTAAACTTCATCTCCCACAGATTTACACATCCTAGTTAGTTGACTTTGGCGTCTAGAAAGGTGAAAGCTGTGAACAAAGCTTTTCCCACAGTTGGGACATTTGTTTAAAGTCTCTCTTTTCTCATCACTAGGATTCCCAGGCAACTAATCAGATTATTTCATGCTGTAACCTTTCCCTCTGACAGGGCACCTTTAGGTGCCTCCACTTATACTCAGCTACTTACTTTCACAAAATCTGTGGGATCCAAATCTCGAGACCTCCCCTGTGCAAAAAAAGGTGATCAAAATCACCAATAGGTACAAAAGCTACCGGGGTTGGGGGGGAGATGAAGGGATGTGTATGCATGTACACAAATGCAGTGTGACCTCATGAGCCTTGTTTCCATAGGAAATGAGGCTAAAAATAAACGAGAACATTTGACCTTATAATTTCACAGAAAGCTAATTTAGATGGACCAAACTAAACAGCTGTCTATAACAGATCACCTAAAAGTAGTACTATTTAAATCCATCTCATAGAATTTGCTAGACAGTTTTCAAATGAAAACAGACAGACGGGCCTCATCTAGCTTACAACAGGAAATATAGATAGTTACATTTCCATAGATATATAGATATTTTGTAATGTATGCAACGTCATAAATTTGTGATCTTTTACTTTTTTTAAACTATAGTTTATGCAAGTGTGTTTTGTCTCCTAGGATATAGGCACAAGTCAGCACTCACATTTAACTCTTGGTTTGACTCTTGACAGAAGCCCATGCCACTGAGAAGATCACTTAAGCGAGATATATATGTATCGGAAAACAATCAAAGTAGTAACAGCATTAAATCATCTATAAGCAGGTCACAAAATATGTGCACACACAAAATTCAAACAGTTATGAAATCCCAATAATTTACTAAAAGGCAGAATAAAAACTACGTCAAATAAATAAGCCAAAACCGAGATTCTAAGGCCCTAACAGTCCATAGCCTTGTTCCCGGTACCACAAAGACTGCAGGATTGTGCTCAGCAGCTCCTAAAGCAAGTCTGATATTCTGGCACCTGCCAACAGAGTTTATGGCATTCGTGCATTGTTACCAACATCCTACCCATTTCAGACCTGACCATGTCTGGAAAAAAAGCTTACTGTGAAAAAGCAGAGAAATCAAAAACCACGTTTTTAAAGCCTAAAAGCGTTAACTTCCAGACCAGACAGACCTGTGCTCTATATGCCTACCTAAAACTTGAATAATTTTCCACGTCTGTAAGGATGCTAATTGTTTTCTCCTTTTTGTGTCCCTTACTAACAACAGTAGCAGCAGATTAATTTAAAATCCTGCAGAAACAAACAGAACTGTGAAGTGTCACAACTATACCGAAACCTGACTTTTTTCTTGCTGTTGGAAAATGCAATTCTATCCCAAATGGAAACTGGATTTGTAAGAAAAAACAACAAACAGAAGTTGGGAGGAGCCCCGAGACCACCTTTTAATTATTAAAGAACTGTAACCTTAGAGTAAAAACACACAGAAATCTTATAAATGAGAATATCACTAGGCAGGGATCCCACCAGAATAAGATGACACAGGAACTAACCCCAAGCTCTTACACAGTCTTTAATGAGGAACCTCTCTTTAGAATGTGACCCATTAAGCCCTATACTACTTCCATAAACTGATCAGTTTCAGTCAGTGCCTGATCTTTAGAAAACAGAAAAAGCTACCGGTAATGTTTATTTCCTCTAAACAACAATAAGAAAAGTAAGTAAAAGATAAATTGACATTTTAAATCAATGAAACAGATTTATGTAACTGGAAAACATGTTGGCAGATATTATTTGATATGTAAATATAAAAGAATGAATTATAAAATAATACTAGTAACCATATAAAAGGCGTTAGCGGTTAAATACTATATAAAATCCTAAACAACACTGATGTTCATTTTATAGGTTATATACATAAATAAAACAAATATATAAAATGTGCACACAAAGATATGCACAGCTTGCAGACATCAGCTAACAGGGCTGGTGTCACCTATGATCCAGGCCAGGAACAACTGGATTTGTCTAGGGAAAAGCAGGGCACGTGATGTTTAGAGGAAGCCCACTCCACTCATCGCAGCAGAATGGGCAAAGAACAGCAGGAAAAGCCTGGTATAAAAGAAAAAAGAAAGAAAAAAAGGAAACAGAACTGACTCTTTAAGAACACAAATGGGAAGGCTGAAGGTACCCAGAGGTATCTACATGTCTGAACATAAGGAAATTTCTCACCTTGGCAGAAGAGTTTGATCAAGGGCAGAGCTCAAACAACTGCAAGAGGAGACAAGACTGATAGAATGAAGCTGAGAACTCAGGAAACCTGACTCAAACCCCAAGGTGATCCAGTGGGAAGGAGACGCTATAAAGCCATTTGCTATTTTGTCAAAATGTGTGCAGCTCCTCTTTTTTTTCTGCAATGCAGAAAGTGATTTTAGAAAGTTTACAAGAGAGCCTAAATGTATACTATTCTTAATATTACAGGGGCAATTTGGAGAGTTTAACACTGATCTTAGCAATTTGGTCAGCTGACTCATATGGGCCCCATTCCTGATAAGGAGAAACAATCCGTCCCCAGCAAAAAGAGCACTCATGCCAGAGCCAGAAACCTTACAGAAGTCTGAGGAGGCACAGGGGAATTGACAAGTACCTGGATTTCATGTAGGTCCATCACAAGGCAGCTGCAATGCAGAAGTGCTTTCATCCAGTTTATTTAAGAACAACAATTCTGCCATACATGCTAGAGGCTAAGCCAACTGCAATGACTCCTTACAACAATGCCTATATTTCTCTATTTGACTTAAAGTAATTCTGATTTTTTTGTATAAACACACATGCATGAAAGCAATTTACAAAGTTTTTTCCTACCATCAGCTGAAAGAGAGAAATAGAGCGAGTGGAGATCTTGAATCTTTGTTCATGATTTTTCTATTATTTCATTTTCACCTGAACCACCTACGTTACTACAAGATCTTAATGGTTGAAGTGTGAAAATTATTTAAAAAGTTAATCTGAAAAAATGCAAAAGTTAAAAAATCTAAATCATATAAAAATCTCAATCTTCATTTAGTATTTAACCTTGATGATCGAGATAAACTACCAAGTGTGGAGATAATAGTTAGAAGCATTTGGTTTGGATGATCTGCATAGATTAAAAAAGTGCTTTCATGTAAAGGGTATGCACATTATCTCAGGATAAGAAAAACTTTATAGACTATCACTGCATGCTGACACATACAATTAATTTCTTTTTTAAAAATTTTGGGGTTTTACATATATATACACACGCAGAGTTTTCCAGCTTCCCATGCTTTTTTCAGGATTAATAGTTACGGTCTCAAATTAATTCAAAATTCCCCTAAAAGGCAATATAAAACTATACTGTGAAAATCCACTCAAAAATTAGTACTTGACTTCTCAAATGGCAATCAGAAGTTGGAATTTGAATGACTTCCTATGCAAATAGGGTGCAGTTTATATGGCACGGTAGCTTGTAATTGATAAGTGCATTTTTAATGAACTGTTTTAAAGGATGTGGTTCCCAATTAAAAGAGGTCACTTATTACAAGGGATTTGCAATTAGATTTTGGTGGTTGGATGCAGATCCTCCCACCATCTAATTCTCATAGCCCTCACTTACGCATCCTCAAGGCTGTCACCAACCTGACCAGTCTGCACATGCCACAAGTAGCTATATCAGAAGTATTTTCAAGATGTCATCATGGAAATAAGACTAGACTACCAGAGAATGGACACTCTTCTACCTGCCCCTTTCCACTCTGCTTTCTTCCACTTCCCTGGAGGCAGCCCTCTGAACTGGATTGTGGCAAGCCTCCAAATACGGTCCAGTTGCTGGGCAGCATTTGCTGCTGCAAAAGCTGTTCTCCATCTCCTCTGGTAAAAAGCAGAGCAGATGGAAATTTCCTGTAGGCTGGTCTTGGCCCACAGACCACTGTTTGGACCATATTCCTCCAGGAATAAGAGCAATCTATTCATTGCATCGAACTGACTGGCCCTACTGTCCTCTTTTACAGCACAATCCCTTAACTCAGTGATAAAACACAGCGCAATGTGAGCAAATATCATCGCCTGTGCTTGGGCTAGGAACTAAGCCATGAAGGAAAATATGGCCATGTCACGTTAAGCAAAGAAACACATGAGTAACTCTGGCAAGCACCTAAGATAAGGCTGTTCTGAATGATTGAAGCTAATGTTAAATTGATGTTATAATAAATTATTACCTACACACACCGAGTAAGCAGAAGCAGCAGCAGAAGCTGTGCAACCATCCTCTTCAGAGTGGCAGCTGTATGTTCTCTTAAAACATCAGAAGACAAGAACAGAGTGGAATCCTTCATACAATTATAAAAGCATTATAAACCTTGCTGAGTCCTGAAAACTTCCAAGTTCTATTCAGAATGAAAGAAACCCCTCAAAATATCTAACAACCATGGTTTTCCAAAGGTCACAAAGGAGTTGTCACTTTTGTTGGTCCTGCCTTGTCTCACCTGCAAAATTACAGCTAAAAACAGTAGGGAGCTCAAAGCAGAACTCTGTCCTGATTTCTGTTTCCTTTGCTGTCAGATATATCTTGGCTTTCACACAGAGGCTGTTAGGCTGCTTTTGCTTTTAAAACTCCATTCATAAAGATGAGTCAAAGTTCTGGCCATCAGTATAGTGCTTCTGGATGTTCAGTGACAACAAAAAGGGTTAGCTAGCTTTTCCTGAAGCAAAAACTTTGGGTAGCACAGGATGAAATAATCCTTTCAAGGACTATTACCTTTCTTGGATAAAGTCAAAACATGGTCACTGTGACTGCACGATGAAGTCTTGAGTCCTTATTCTCCACTATTTATCTGCTGGTTGAAGAGGAAAGCTAGGAAAGGGGAAGGGAAATGTCTCGTATTATGTTTAGGACAAAGTAATGTTTGTTGAGCTCGGCCTGAAGGTTTCTTAGAGGGCTTTGCAAGATGCAGTGTGCTACCTCTTCACATGAAGAAAAGCCTCTCTCCAAGATCTGTCACGAGAAGAAAAGGTCCACTGTTGACTGCCATATGCAGCAAGTGCTACAGCTTCAGCAACCCAGCAGCACCTTCCCAGATAAGCTCTTCTGGGAGAGCTCCCTTTCCCTGGAAAGGCTCCTCACCGGCTCTTCCCTGCAAGCAGAGTACGTGGGGAATACTCACTAGGTACTTGCTGCTTGAGTGCCTGATACTAACAGGGACAGAGAAGTGATGACAGGCCTCCTTCAGGATGACTAGTTAGGGTTCTCCTCAAAGGCCCCAAACAGCCTAAAACATATTTGAACCAACCTGAGAGTGTACAGGAGCAGAGGAACTCTTTCTTACCCCTCTGTATTCACGCTTTTCTGCCACGCGAAGTGCGTGAGCAGAGTCAAAGGCAGGGTGGGTGAATCAACTCAGAAAAAAAAAGCTGTCCAAAAAAGCTGAGCAATCAGTCTTCAAAAAATTAATGATAAAAGACTTTGAATAAAGCCAATTTGTAATGGAATGTAAGAAGGGAAGTCCCTAAAGAGAAAAACTGTCTACCAGCTCTGCAGCAGGTTTTGCTGCCCTATGCAGTTTACTGTGGCGAGAAGCCAACTTGGCAAGGCTGGCTCTTCTCCCGGGAGCCTGGCAGCCCGCCAGCCGCACGCACAGGTCTCATCGCCGCTGCCAAGACCGAGGGGCAATCGAAGATCCCGTTTTGTGAATCTGCAGACCTGCTTGTGACCAAGAACGCTTGTGTCTTAAAACGTTCTTAAGCAAGCCGAGTTCCCTCTGTTTACACAGCGACTGAAACAGAATACTTAACCCAGCTAGAGAAAATGAGCCGCAGATTGTTAATTATATGGCTATTTGCACTTTGACTGGAAGAGGAAGTAAGCTGGTTATAACTACTTTGGGCTTTACTCTTGTAACTGCATTGAAACCACATTTATGACAGCTGAAACTATGCAATTTTATATAAATGTGGGCACTTCCTGTTTTTGAAGCGAGTCCTCGGCTGCTCGCCCTTACCTCACAGTAACGCCGTGCTAACCAGAACGCATTAAATGTGCTCAGTTTGGAAGACCTGTCTCAAGACCTTATTTTACTACCTATTTTTAAACCCGTAGATAAAATGAATATCTTGAACCACTGCCGTCAAGCATCTCTATTTCTAGGACCTAACCGTGCTCCTTAGGCGTTAGGACAGGCATGTGTTTTCCACATGTGGGTCTGAAACGCCCAGCTGTCACCTGAGGCGTGCTCAGATCCCAGTGACGTGGTCATGGCCACTCCTGGACAAGGACTCAAGACGCGTCACATTCCCTCCTGTTGGCAGGCTGTGCTCTGCATTACACATGATGGCAGATGTATCTTTTTCCCACTCGATATGCAGCGTTTCAAGTAATTTGTAACAGCAGCTTTGTTATTTTGCAAGTACGGTATTAATTCATCACTGTGGCAAATATATGTTCAATTTTATAGATGCTGAGTATGGGGAGTAACACAGTCCTCCTGGCATAAATTGGAACAAAATCATTATTTGACTAGAAGATAATTTTGAAAATACCATTTAACAACCCTAATAAGCAGCAGTATGTTTCCTGTGCCTTTTCTCTTACTTTGCTTATTTATGTTAATTGGATCTCAGAAACCAAACTTCTGCAATGACCACAATTACATAAATCAGCACTCTGCTTTTCCATTGACAGTCATTTTCCTAGGACATTACTGCAGGAAGACTGATCATATTGTTCAACTGAAAAGTAAACGCATATCCAGTAATTCCTGATGATATAATGTGATAATTCTTTCTTACAGAAAAATGCTACCCACATTTAATTTATAATCTGTTCCTCCAGATGTAGTTCATGACAGACTGCTTGAGAGTCAAGTACCCCCTATAAATGCAAGATATTTAAGGCCAAGGTCACCCAAATCCTTAACGCAGAGAAGCGTCAACTTTTCTACCACCTTTATGTTGCCCTCCAAAACCACAACCTCTTACTCCTGACCATCAGATCCCACCCTTTAAATATAAGAACTTGCTGGCTTTGCAGTGCTAATAGTGAGTCTTAGTCTCAAACTGGAAGAAGATTAAATAAAGATTCAGCTTAAAAGTCCTTATCCAAAAACTTTCAACTAAAAGAAATGCTAAAGCTAAAATTTCAAATTCAATTACACCTGATTTATTTATGTCTCTTCACTTTCAAAGTAAACATGGTGTACAGTCTAACTCAGGTGCTTCTTTAAAAACACTTTGCTCGGCTGCCTGCTTCCTGCCCCGAGTCAAGGCAAGGTTTTGAAGTGGCAAGCAAGCCAATTTACAACTTGAAGAGGCTGGTTCTGATGTTCCTCTTCCAGCTCATCTTCAGCGCAGACATTTGTCCAACTCTGCAGTTAGCAAGTTCAGAGTTAAAGAGTCGGCCAAGTATCCCAACCAAAAACACAATTAGCTGACCACTGGTTTGGCTCATGGAACTGACTCAACCCAGAGTGGCAGCAGTGCCAGCACGAGGGAGAAGGGGTAATGCCTCAGCAGGGAGGGGGCAATCCACACTTCTGGAAGCAGTTAGATCAAGGTTAGCTGCAATGATGTCTCATTTGTGACATCTCCACAAGAACTGGCCCTGTGTCCTGCCCCTATCCTTCAAAAAAGGGAGGATGCAGAAAGATCCAATTCCCAGGGCGCAGTCTAAAGCTCCCCAATTACCTTAAAGGCCTCACTCAGCTACAGACTCAAAGTCTCAACTCCTATTTTGACCTTTTTTTTTTTTTTTTGGACTGAAGCCTACCATTTCTACATAGAAGCAGTCAAGCCCAGATCTTTGCAAACTTATTCCCAAAAGTAATGTGAGCCTTTCTAGTAAGGAAAAGAAAAAGAAGACTTAATGATGGCAACCCAAATTAGCTAAACAATACATCATAGTGGAACAATTCTGCTGTTCAAGATCATGCAGATGTTATGGTGAAGGCAAAGAAAGCCTTTCTTTAGCTACAGCACAGCTGCTGCATACGACTTCAAAAAGACTTGGCACAGGTCTTCAGCCACAAAACTTCCCCCTCACTTCATTTTCGTGCACGTCATCTGAAACTTCAGTGAGCTGCACCAAGGACAAATCTGACACAAGGGGAGTTTGGAACATCTTATCAGCAGCAGGGAGGCTCCTTGCGCTGCCAACACTCACACGCACCTTCACAAAACTCAACTATGCGTCTCCATTCCTACTCAAAAAACAATGATACCTCACACTGCTGTCCCTCTTAGTTGTATTAGCATTATCTTCTACTTCAAAGGCAACAACCAAATTACTACTTAATTAACATGTATTAAAGCTTCAAAAATAGCTGTATTAACGAGTAAAGGAAATTATCTGATGAAGTAACATTAGAAAGTATTATGAACTTCTGTTCACATCCTTCATACGCTGAGCTACTCTGTATGGTCAGACACCCTGAGCACAGCTGAAAATGCCACAGCTTGCTCCCACAGTGAATGTATGGTGCTCAGTGCCAGTCTTGCATTTTCCACATAACCTAAGAACTGCAAAGAAAAGATATATTCACAGTCTAAATGCAAAGTTCAGCTTTTCCATTTAAATGTGTCAAAGTATTACAGCTTGTTACATGTAGTACACAAGAACTTGCATTGATTTTATATATGTAACAATGAAGCACACAGAACTTAAATTTGATCTGCATACTAACACTTATTTGTGATTTCCTTTCAGTGATGATACCGATAGGAGATGTACCTGAGAAACCTAAACTGCTTTAAGATGCGTGGATGTGTATGAGATTAAATTAGACCATCCCCGACTCATGGGAACAGAATCTTAGAAACTGTTTTTAATTTCTCTGCTATTCTTCTTTTATTAATTCATGACATCAGCTCTTTGACTCTTATGACATTCTTAGCTTCCACCATGTGAAGCTATAAACTGATTTGTCACCTACAATATTCTTCCCACAGCTCTGAAGTTACAGAGAATAATTAGTCCAAATGACAAAATACCAGTAGCAGCAACTAAAATCCTGCCAGTGTTCAAACTTCATAAGTAAAACACAGTAGAAAAGACTACAGAAACAAGAAAATATAAGCAGAAATGCACCAAAAGAGGGTGGCTTTTTTTAAAAAAAAAAAAATTACTCAGTGAATTCATTACTAAGAATTTGACAAAAAGCTGGAGAGCCATGACTTTAAAGAATATTAGCAATGTTAATTAAAAACATTGAAGAAAATTCATTAAAGCAAGGTAACACTTGAAATAGTAGAAATATTAACCACAGTATTTCTGTATTCAGGAAAACATAACACTTCAAAATGACCTACTTTAATAACAGTAAAGAATAAATGAAAGAATACGGGCACTAACCCCCCGACTCCACTGGTTTTATAAAACACCATCAACTTCTCAGAATTAGTAACAGACTCGTGAAACTGAACCAATTTGTTCAACAGATGTTTCAGTTAACCCAAAGGAATTTTACTTTTCTATTGTAGAAATGGAGCACGCTGAATAAAATTCCGCTATTCTTAGCAGCTTTCAAAATATATTAGCTCCAAATTAGCTTCCCTTTCCATTCGCTCTCTCTTTCACATAACAGAAAACATTTTCCACACCGGCTTACGTGCGCCACCAAAATAAAGTCGGCACACTGATAAAACAAGCTGCCCTCCCCTCCTCTCCCTTCTGTACCCCCGTTTTTAGGGGATACGCAGGAGCGGCAGAGTTTTTATTGTTCCTGGCGTTGCTCTCTTCACATCAGCTGATAATCTCCCCCCACGCAGCTCTGCCAAGGCGATGCCCCGCAGGCCCACAACACCCGTGCTGCTCCCATTCCTGGCTTCTCCCCAGCGGGCTCTGCGAATTGTACCATCCTTTCTTTCGACACTGCGTCAGTCTCACTGCAACGTAGTTTTCAGTGCTGGAGGTAAAGCCAGTGATTTCATTTCTACCTTCTGCTCGTAAGACGCAGGTTGTTCCTCCCCCCCGCCCCCCCGCCCGCCTCCTCGCCTTTTGTTTTTGGTTGGTGGCGGTGTTTATGTTTAAGGATTTAAAGAGCGACTTGCCCTGCACGGCAGCAGTCAAACAAAAATATCTCAGGTTTTCTTAGAAAGCAGCACTCAAAGCCATTGCTTGGCACCTAAAGCATTACTGCAGCCCTTCACGGAGCCATATGTAGTAGATCCCGCATGAGCAGGCTGGAAGGGAAACGAGCATTCCTACTCTGTGTATTTAATATAATATTTAGCTGTTATCAAAGCTTCATAGCGTTTACTGTCTGTCTCCCTCCTGCAATAGAGAGTAGCAGCTTATCTGGCAAACACACTCACTACGTTTCTAGGCACCGAAGACAAGCTCTTGGTTAATTCATAAAATCTGATCTAATGTTAGATATTTTGCATTCGGGTTGGCTAAGTTAAAACAATATTTAACTTGATCATGACTTGGTAAAAAAAAAAATTCTCACATCATTGTGGCTAGCTGTGGACATCACACTAAGAAAATACAAATCCCGAGGCTGAAGAAATGCAGATGAAATTCTGACCTCAAGCCATTCTGATAGCGGGCACCACAAACACTGTCTACTCTGTATCTGATACAATAACCAGGCACAAGAGGCATGTGCCTGCGATGAATGATAAATTTACGTGTCATTTCAGTTTCACGTACATACACTGAGTTGAGAGCATCAAAAAATACTGTGCTTCTTGCACCCCAAATCATATTGCAGGATGCAAACATCTACATGAAAACCAATCCATGGAGGCAGGCACTCACAGGAGGGAATGTCAGAAGTAAGCTTTAGAGGAACCTGAACTTTAACTTTGTTTGCTTCCGTGGCATGCTATACACTGCAGTTATGTCATACCATTTCCACAGCCCCCCTGCTTTGTTCAGCATGCAGAAGTACCACTAATCGAAACAGCAATCTGTTGGTCTTTGGTGTACAGTCGATACCTTATTTACTGCACGCTATTCCATTTATTTTTTTTAAAGACAAAACGAGTAACTTCTTTGTGAATTCAATGGTGCAGCTGAGCAACGTTATCAACATAATGGTTAGTCCTAGCGTTAGTCTGTTACTCCTAACTTAGAATAACTCTGTTATCCTAACTCCCCAACTAAAGCAGTGACAGCTTTGAGGTCAAAATGATTCTCTAGTTCTAAAGACAACTTTGTCTCCAGTTTGGCATAACTCAGACCTAATCTTTTCACAGCGCTTAGCATTACATTGTGCTTTATATAGCACTTTCAAACTTCAACCCCCACTGCCTCACTGGCAATTATCAGCACTCAGCACTTTTCCAAATCAGATCTGAAGATCTCAAGTCATCCGCAAGAAAGCAAGACGCGCAGGGTTAGCGGAGACGTGAGAAAAGCCAGGATTGAGTAACTTACCTAGCATCACCTAGGAAGTCTGCAGCACAGCCAGGAAGAGGGTCCCGATCGCCAGGGCAGCATGCAGCTGCGCAGAGCACCAGCACGGCTTCTGCCTCCTGTGATCCCCTGCCTCGCCTGCCACACACGTCCCGATTTCTGCTGGAAGTGAGGCAGGGGTACTACAGAGAACAGCCTCCTCCACCGCATCAACCAGATTCATTCCCAAAGCAAGTCCATCCTGCGCACGGAATGAAGCAGGAGTCCTGTGGAAAAAAACCCCAGCACATCAGCGAGCAGTTAAATACCACTAAAAGCCTCCTCACAGGGGGCCAAACAGAAGAGCTTTGCAAAGACAAGGTCAGTTTTGACATTCCTTGACTTGGACACTGCCACACTGCAGAAATGTTTGCATTTGTCACTTCGAGAAAAAAGAAACTGAGACATCAGACCTTGTACAGTGGGGTCAGACTGACACCTACGATAACCAGCCGTGGCATCAAAATATTTAGATATACACTGTACTCTTGGAGTACACTGATTGCAAACGCAAAACAATTCTCTGCAGTTATTAGCCACATGTTCAAAAACATATTCTCAAGGCGCTTTCACTGAAACCAAAGAGTACTTATTTATATTTCAAGTTGTCTATAGAAAAGGACCTTCTAGTACAAATTCCTCTGCCTGTGTTCCTCAAGACATATCCTCTGGCCCATGTTGATTCAAACCCCAGTCTTTCTTCGTTCCTACCTTCAGCACCCTTGCCAAGCCTCTCCTCACCACTGTTGCCCAAGGCTTTTCATGTCTCCTGGCTCAGTCCCTTCAAGACTCTGCTGGCAGTGGCACACTCTCCCCTTGACTCCCCCTCCTTCGTTCCCCAGCACACCATTGTATTATCTCTCAGCACGTGTCTGTCTTCCCTGTTCACAGTCTACAATATTTTGGGGCTGGGACCATGCCAGGGCCCTGTCTGTGCCAGTGCCCCAAGGGCCTGCCTCTGGCTCTCAGGCACTGGAGTACAAGGTATCAGTTTTGTCCCCCAGCTCAGCTTCCCTCTTCCCTTCCATGCTCAAGATGGCATGCGAGAACTGTGATTTCTTTAAAAAGTTACAGCTTGGTTAGACCTGAGATTTTCTCACTGCTGACAAAAGCAAAGCCGTGACTCACAAGCCGCTCTCCTTCCCCAGTGCCTATCACCAGTGCTTCCCACACTGCCATCTAACTCCTATCTGCTTCAAAGGGCGGGACACAGAAGACTTCCAAAAAAAGGTTCTTTTTTTTTTTGTGAAAAGTAAAAAAATAAAAGAACTACAATAAGAAATTTCTTTCCCCACACATTCTTATAGAGAGCTAAATAATTTTGGCAGGGGGAAAATAATAATAAAATAAAAACCCAAAAAGCCTAGCCCCAAAGGCTAATGTTTTGCAAAGTTATAAAAACCTCCAACCAGCATTCTATACTGGCAAGCATCAGGCAGCCTTCCTTACTGCGATTCTTGGTGCTCTCCTTTCAGCCCCTAATAGTCTACATCATTCAGCTCACTGAAACGAGAACAGGGCAAGTGTCAACGCCTGAGATCGGTGGTCAGACTGAGGAGTAGCAGCTGGGGGGGGGACAGTGCCAGAGTGACCACCATGTAAGCCGCTTTCATCTTCACCACCAGTTTTGTTGGATCCCTACAAGCAATGGTCAAACAGCATCATCAGATGACAGCACATGGTCCCTCTAGGGCCTCTTTGGATGTCAGAGTTTTCACCCTAGAGCTACCCCTGTTAGCCTGAAAGGCTACAGCTGCTGGCAAAAATACTTCTAGGCCATGAAAACCTGAAGTAAAGTGGGTTAGCTTCGTTCCCAATGAAGGTCACACAGAGCTAAGAGAGATAATTTAAGCATACCCATTTTACTTCACATTTGTACTAAATTAGGAGCAATCGTGTATCAGTTACGAAGAAGAAGGATAACTTTGTACAATACTATTGCTTATGATCATCTCTACCTGCCTGGAGGGGAAATAACCTTCTTGTATGCAACTACAGGGCATTTTTTTCTTTCCTTTTGTCTATTTAGCAGTTTTTTATCTCAGCATGAAAAATAAATGCAGCACACCGTCAAGCAACATACAGAAAGATGAAAAACTCTCAAAACAGACCTGTTCTTTTACAGCAAAATCCAATTTACAGATTTTTTTTTTACTAGTCTCTTACTACAACAATTTCTCGATGGATCTTGTAAATGTTTCTGTACAAACACGGTTCAGAAGAGCAGACCAAGAAAAAAACTGTGTCACGTGCTTATGGATGGGCACAAATTGTAGTATGGACTAAATGTGCTATAACATATATTTTTCAAAAAGAAAAAAATATTTCCAAGGAATGACTAACTATTCCTCTGAGATCGTATTTAGTCCAGAGACATCAGTTGTACCTAATTCTCAAAAAGCACTTACGAAACATGGCAACAAACGTACGTGACCCACATGCACGTTCCTAGGACATCCATGTTTATTCTTATGAAAATAAACTGAGAAGATTCAAGATCAGTGTGTAAAACATAATGAAGCATTAAAAGCACATTTCCGCTTTCAAATTTACTGATAAATCATTTTTTATATCTTTAATTCAATTTAAGTAATGAAACTGGCTATCAAGCATCTATAATAACTAGATTATTTTTTTTAAGGCCAGAATAATTATCTGATCACTAGTTACAGTTAAGACAAAAAATGTAATTAGGTTGAATGAAAATTCAGTCCTTCAATGTACAATAGTGAAAACTACACGAAAGCTCTTCCTTAAAAAAGAGAGCAGAATTTCATGCACTATTTCATTTGGCACAGTATAACATATTTGCTGTCAGCAAAGGACTTTTTTCAATGAAGAAAAAGGAGACTATTTCCATTCATACAGCATCACCCAACTGATTAGGAGGATCAGGCACTGGCAGTTGTCTCTCAACTGTAATAGATTTAGTTATTACAGACCACTATATAGTGTTCCTAAAAACCTATCTGGAATCCAACAGATCTCCAGAAACACTATCTGTTTGTTTAACATAAACTAACCTAATTATTTTGTCATCAAAATCAGTATTTATGGACTAAAACACTACAGCAAGTAGGAAGGCTTTAATGTAAAACAAATCATAATGGAAATGTTTGAAAAGTCTTAGAACTGCATGCATTTATAGAAGATTTGTGAAAATATAAACACTCGGTTACATACATCAAGAAAAAGGTGAGGTTCAGGGCAGTGAACTAACCATCAAAAAGACTAATCTTCATTAGGACAAGTGTATTCTCACAAGGACTTAAGCCAGCAGGCTGAAGTGTATCACACTTCTTATCCAACAGCAAAGATTCATCCAAGACCACTAATTCATTGTAAGGCAAGATATCCTTTCTTTTCTTTTCTTTTTTTTTTTTTTTTTAAGTAGTTTCCAGTATTTCTCAAGTACAAGTTATTCCCTGAAACCCTTCAGCAGCTTTTTATTACTAATACATTTATCACAAATGCCATACTACAGTGCTAGGGAAACACTGGGTGCAGTGACTCAAAGTATCATGGGTTTATGGGCATCAACTCATGTACCCCACTGAATTACTTCGGATCTGTAGCAATTTCCAGCACCTCAAGCACTGTTCTGATCAAAGGTTGGTCTTTTCATGAGCCCTTCCTTTAGACCAACATTTAAGCTTACCTCGCTTCATGTAATGTATGTACCAGGGAATTTCTTTTTCTTAATCTGTGAATGACAGTGCCAAAAGTAGCTACAGAGCATATATATATATATATATAGTAAAGGGTATACAGTAGTATGCTATCCATATGGTATCAACTAAAATAAATCTACTTACAGTCTGTTAAGTTATCAAAATAATGCATTTGAGTCTCAGATTTGTGAAAACTGGAAGTTATATACCTATGTGTGATTTTACTTCTGGTTTTTTTTTTCATTAAATCAGAGATTTGTAAAAGCAAAACTGAGCAACAGCATAGATATAGGAATATCTTGCATTGGAAGTTATCAGAAAGTCCTTAGAATAAATGCAAATATACCTGTAGTATTCTCTGATACCGAGAACCACTGAAGTGGCTCTCAGGACTTGTCTCAGAGGGAAGTTGACTCCTGGCACACATTTGGCAGTACTGTACCAAAGCAAGCCTCTTAAAGATGTTCCCCTCTTATTGTCGTGGCTTGGAACAGGGATACAACATGACCAGTTGTTTTTGTGGGCAAAAATCCCTTTTCCCTCCAGGGTTTTGTGACTATTTTTCAGACTATGCTTTAGTTTTCACCTAGATAACTTTCATAAAGTCAAAAATGTGTGCTAAAGTTCATAGATTTGCCAAAGGCACAAGGAAGTTCTCCAAAGAGCAGAGAATAAAAAATGGGAGAACTGAGAAACTGTATTGCTCCTTGCTTTTAAACATACAAAAATGTATGCCATGCACAGGTTCCTTAATAAAACAATGATCATTAAACTCTATTATACTGGTTTTGTCTAATTTGTGAGATTCTTTGAATAAAATGTCCTTTTATATACCATCTTGCTATTCCAGTAGTGTGCTCAGCTCCAGAAATTGTAAGTATTGCACCTGAAACCCATGATGAGAAGGAGCAGAGAGTATTTTCTAACACACGCTTTGTGAACAAATGTGGTTTTGGTGCCTCAGAGCTTGACAGCTCTGATCCAATACACTGATTTCTCCTCTACCCAACTACATTTGTAAAAGTTAACAAACTCCTTTCTGAGATGCCTTATTCGAACGCACAGATCCTTCCACTCATGGAAATACCACCACAATATTCTGGACAGAAATGTTCAAAGTGTGCTGTTACATCAGGGTGCTGAGCCAAATTGATAGCTAACTACCATTAAAAAGTTCTTGTGCTCCTGTCCCTTTCCTTCCATTCACCTTACCCTTTAGTAAACCTGTTCAGCTCACTAATATGGCATAAAACTATTAATTGTTTGGGTTTTTTTTTTAGAGTAGCAAACTGAATCACTTCATCAAGGGCTTAGAGAAGTTTTACAGCCAGCAAGATGGGGGAACAACATGGCAAGGTGGCCACGTGTGTGGAGAAGACTACAGGAAAAAGGGAAGGTCTTTCATTTCCAGTAGTCACCAGATTTTTGCCTCTACCAGATTAGTTCCATTTATCCTCCCATACCAAACCTTCTTACTTACCCGTTGATGCCTTTCCACTTTGTATTGATAGAGTAACACTTGCTAGCTCAAAGGCTAGAAATCCAGCACCTTTGCTGCCAGGTAACTGCATTTATCTAAGCTAGGCAACCCCTCTGAACTGCCCATCTCTGCCTCTGCAGTCCAATGACTATCATCATCTCCCCTCTCTCAGTCCTACCAAGGGTGAAGAATCCCCAAACCCCCCAAACAGCGGTTTCCAAACTGTAATCCATGGTTGACAACTACCATGGTTGACTGGCCTATTCCTAGTCCGTCAGTACTGTATTACATACCTTAATTATAAATGCCAATATCTCAAAGGGTTATAGCAGTAGCCAGTAAAGAAAATTTAGGAAGCAGGGGGAAACACCCTTTAAAAAGTTGGGAAACATCTAGTGGCAAAGCTTGCTTGGCCTGGGTTCTTGCACAAGAACTGACTACAGCCCCAGTAGAGTCGACGGCCAGAGCAAGCCCCATTCTCAATCTTCTTCGCTCTCAGTGGTGCTTCTCTCATCTTCAGCCAGGGTGGCTGGACACCATGAACAACACACACATAATATGCTCCAAACTGGGCAGCGCAGCAGTTATGGAGGCTTTTGTACATCTTTCAGCAACAACGAAAAAACCAACAGCAACGTCAACATTTTGATTCAAACTGAACCGCCTGGTTTCTATTATTTTTTAATTTCTTGCCAAGCATCCTGGTTTGCTTTTCTTCAACTCACCAGCAACTCACTATGGAACCCAAATGAAGAAACAGCTTCTTTATCACATAACCTCCCCAAATGTGAAATGGTTTAATACTTAACCTTCACAGGCTGAGACAAAGAACTGTTATGTATCAATCCCATGAATTTCTGAGTCAAAATAAATGTACAGCATTTAAATATGAGTTTAAAATGAGATAATTCTACTCTATTTACTAAAAAGTCAGGTAGCGCGTGCTACACATATGTATTTATGGAGATACACACACATGTGTGTATATACATAATTTCTAAATATATATAATTTCTAATTCTGGCTAAGAAAAACCTGCCCCCAAAATGGTACACAGTTCTTCTAAAAATCAAACCAGCTCCAATTCATGACTAAATTTGATGAATCATTTTCTTTTTTTGGTTCCAGGATCTTTCTGCAGACACCCCCAAAAATGAGGAAACTGCTTTTGTTCCTGCTGCACACAAATGGAATAAATTGCATCTCTCACCAGAGAAAAAATATTTTAATTATTTCAAGTGCTCCTGAACTGCAAGTGGAGCGAATGGAAAAGCTGCTGAATGCAACTGCAGCCCACAGCTTTCACCCAGTTAAAGTAATGCTCTCATGCAAGGTAGGGTGCTAAGAAATTCTGGCTACATCTATATTAAAGGAGATAAAGAGAGCTTCACGCTTTGCTAGGACTGTTGGTCACGCTCCTCACACTTCTTCAAGTGCCCTGAACACCACCCTTGGTTATGCAGTATTTCCATCCTCCTCTGTTCCACAGACTCCGACCAACCTCATCCACTCCTTCAGTCACATGAGCACTACTCCTCCCTTCAGCCACTTTTTGGGAAGCTAAGACCCTTTTATACAGTTGCCACCTGACTGGTTTCTAACCAGGCAGGCCAGTTTTACCATGACTGCAAATGAAGCAGCTGAATTTTCCAGTTTTCAGAGCAGCCACTCGACCAGGAGACGTATGAAAATGCCTGGTGCACATGCCTGGCTGTGGCCCTGCAGACTCCCAGCTCTTGCACCACATCTGTGCCGTGCCCTTGGTGCAGCTGGTACCACTGCACGCACGTGGGGCAGCTGAGCATGCAAACCAAGCATCTTCAGAGGCTTGCTTTTCTTGTTTTTCCAACAACTGGACAGCTGGCATGCCTGACTCTATTAGCAGGATGGTCAGCCTCCCTTTCCTAGCAATAGCCTACATAGGGTTGATATCAATCATCCTTTGGTAACATCAGGGCTTCCCCACCTCACGTTTCATCTACCCCTTTCACCCCACTTCCTATATACCCCAAATTCTCATTCCCACCTATCTTCCCTCTGTTCAGAGGGTAGATCTTTCAAACCACCAGCTTTTTGAGCTGCAATAGGAGGATGGGCAGAGGGGGAGCTGGGGATATGATGCTGGAAGGTGTTAACGGCCACCATCAAATGGTTCTTTGATCTCCAGACAATTACAGAGCTGGGCCTGCTAACCAGATGCAAGGGGCTCCCTCTTTCCCCAGTTTCTTCCTTCTGCATCCCAGACGGACAGAAATGTCATCAACTCGAGCGCAAGACCCTATAAACCAATTATAGGTTTATTTGAAATTTAAAAAGAAGAAAATGGCTATTTTGTTTTCATAGGAGATGTCAGAGTTTGCAAACCAACAGTTTCAAGTCTTAAAGCAACTCCTGTGTACTTAAGTGCTGTCTGAACACGGGGTTTGGTTGCTGAAGTTTAACAGCACCTAAAGATCTCAAAAGTTCTTATCACAATCATACATTAAAAAAAAATATTTTTTTTTAAAGCTTCAAATACTAGAAAAAAACCCCATATGAGATCGCTTTACTGCTTTCTACTAATTAGCACTGCTTTTATTATGCAGGGCAAAAAAAGTTACAATTTTTTTCCTAAGCTGGCAGCAAACAGCCAATTCGGTAAGCTGCAGTTTTGTTTTCTATGACAGGGCAGTGGAAAAGTCTTTTTCATTTATTAGGTCTACAGAGACCAAAACTGGCCGGGTGTCAAACCTGCTTTGTAAAACCCCAAATCCACTCAGCCACGTGTAGATTCCATAATTCTTTACAATGTGTTATCAGTATCAACTTCACAAAAGACAAACCTTTGGTGTCTTCCAACAAGCCCTACTGCAACCCTTTATAAAGGGGAGCCAAAACCTGAACTGACAGTTCAATACAGAAAGGAAAAAAACCCACTAATGGTAGTTTTTACACTAAAACACAAGTTTATGGGATTTTGGTTGGTTGGTTGTTTTTTTTCTCCCTAGATAAGCTTTGCATAAAGATATAAAATGAGATCCCCTACAAAGGTGAACAAGCGTGCTGGATAAGTATTTAAATTTTAATAACTCTGATCACTCCAAGCTCCACTGCATGCACTTATGCTACTCAAAAGTATGAGTTTCATCACCTCACTCATGGCTGCAGGGTGGCCATAACTCGTCACGTGGCAGACAGGCCAAGGCCTTAAGCTGAAAGGGTGCTGATGGCAACCTGAGATTAAAAAAAGAGTCCATTTTTCTAAGAGGGATGGGACTCTCAGGAAGTAACTGACTTGCTTTTTAACTAAAACAAGGATAGATTTCTAGATGGCTCTGATGAACTGATTGAAACGTGCTGCCCTGTTAAAAAGGTACTTCTCACGTTGAATCGGGTACACAGCATATTATCCAGGGAAAATAATAGACTTTGATTTTCAGTATATATACACAACATCACATTCTTACATTTTCTAGAGCAGAAGTTTTTGAATAACAGCACTCACAAAACTTTTTAATCTCAGACTTTAAAACTGAAAGAACTAAGTACTTCATTCAGCTGAAATACTCTTCCTATGCTAAGACTGCCCCATGTCCATCTATACTGACAGCATTTGCTTGAACTGTCCCCCTTTCAGCAACGGATTCTATTGTGTTAAGATTAAAAGAACTGTAAACTAATTCACTGTTTCCCACATTACCAGGTACTATAAACCAGTAATTCTTGTGAAACGTTTGGTACCCCCCTACTTCAGGTAAGCTAAAATGCTAGTGGCCCCATTTAGTACTAAGGTTTGCAACGCTGCAAAATACATCTGATGCAAACGTGAACATTCACAATCTCACCCACCCCCCCTTCCGTGCGAGTTATATATATATTTATCAGTACAGACAAACACACACCATGCACGCCATTCTCTTCAAAGTTTAATAAAATCTGCGGGGTCTTTAGGTCTCCTGAAAGTACGTGTGATTTTTAGCACCGCCATATGAACCATCCTCTTTAACGCCCCTCTCCTCGCCCCTCTGGCAGCCTGCAGATCACAGGGATGCAGACACGCTTAACTGAAGTTGTATTTGCACAAGAGCACAGGGAATGTTCCACAGCACCCTTTCTCGTATGGAGAAGGAGCAAATCTGTGCTCCTCACACACAGATTCGCCGCAATTCAAACTTCAGCTGGAATTTGCTGATAGCCTGGAGGTAAGGAGTACAGGGGTTTTTTAGAAATAAACAAACACAGCATTCAGGAATACAATGTAGACACAATTCAGCACCACTTTTGGAGTACAACATACAAACGTGGCTCATCTACTTTCTAGAAATCTGCTGCAAAATGTTTAAACTCTCTTAAACCCGGGCTTGAAGTGAAACAGCTTTGTGTTGCCTCTAAAAATAGGGAGGGAGTAGTAGGGGGGTGGAAAGAGGAGAGAAGAAGAGGGTAAGTGGGAGTGAGAACTGATACACCATACTGGCACTAATTTATAAAAAGCCCAGTGATTTGTATTCTTAGCCTATGGCTTTTCTAACAAAGTCAGGCACATTCTCAATTATCAAATAAAAAAAAGGCCATCCTGTACTTTTTATTTCATACATGCACATGCAAAGGAAAAAAGGAAAAGTTTTGTTTCATCTGTTACCAAACCCACTATTCTGCAGTCAACACTTTTAATGAAATACAGGCCAAAGGATTAGTCAGAGCAGATTCATGGAAAAACAAAGGAAATATGTATGCAAATACAAACCTATCACAGTTACTAAACCCAAGAATGAATCCTGCTCAAGTACCTCCAAATACTGTCCCTACAAGGCTCCCTGCAAAGTCTTCCACAAACCCCAGCTCTACTGCAATTAGCAGCAACTTTAGTAGCCGTGAAGACAACAAATTACACTAATATTGTAAATAAAGCACTAACTAAAGTATTCCAAATGTGCCAGAAATGTAGCCCAATCCTTAGAGGATTTTGTTCATTTTTTGTAGAGAAGGAGCATGCAGGGACCTGATGGGAAAGGCTATAGGGGATGCTACCAGACTAGAGGAAAGATTGCTGCAGAGCAATTGCCCAGCTAGGAAGACAAGTTGCTTGAAAGCTCGGGCATTACAGACACAAAAAGAAGTCATGCTTGTCATGACATCAGAAATGGATGATGTCAGAGTCTGGGTGATGGATGGGCCATGGGCACGGAGCAGCACCAACATGGCATCGCAGGTCTGGCCCGCAAGAGGCGGAAGCGGCAACCCAACGCTTCCCATGGCTGCTTCCCATGGCTTAACATTAGGCTGGTCTCAGCTGGGGCTTTTTGTGTGAGTAAATATGACTCCAGGACTTCTCAGAGTGTTATTTTCAAATACCTGACCATAGGAGCTTCCTTGGAATAGGAAAAAAGGGATGGCAAAACTAAACAGTCATTATATATATGTTTAAATATAACATTAAAAAAACCACAAGATATTTAAACGTACTAGAAATGTTCACTTTCATTTTAATTTTACAGTTGGCAATGGACCTGGGCCAAAAAAAGGTTATATTCTGGCCTAGATGTGCAGCAGTATGGAGTTTCTAAAACCAGTCCATAAAGAGTTCAGGAGGGGAAGGGGGGCGGGTGGGGGAGACCTGCACAAAATCTCTCACTTCGAAAAGTAGCAAGTTGGGTTTGAGTCCTTACCGAGATAATAGCTAAAGTTACTCAGGGCTGGAAGGGAAAGCTCAAGTAGCAAAGGCAACAGTGCTGAGTTCACAAAGGGAGTATGTGGTTGTTCAGCAGCAACATCAACAAATAAGGAGGTTTGACCCTGAGTTTTCTCAATAGTACTTTCCCTGCAAGGAGCATCTGCACTAATGCCAAAAAGGCACTTGTGAGCCTTTATCTACTTCTGTTTCAGAATACAGACACAAACACATTTAGGCCTATGAAAATCATCTTGAAAGATGCAGTGGGATGAGCAGAGAACACATGGTCACAAGCGTAAAGCATTATCAAGAGATAAGGTTGAGACCCAGAAAAAAACCCCACATTACATCTAATGACACTTTTTGGGAATACTGACACTCTTTGACTCCTGGGAATCTAGCAACTGTATTTTTCCAGCAGTACCTTTAGAATCAAATTGCACAACACTACCTAAAAAATAAAAAGCAAGCAACTGCTTGAAAACATGCTTTCACTATATAAGAAGCCTATTTTTGTTTAGAGAGAAAAGTATTTGTATATCAATTAATCTCAATCAACTGCCCCCTTCTGTTTACTTGGGATTTTTTTTGGCTGTCACTATCAATAATGCATGCAAACATTTGCATAGCTCTGCCATAGTGCTGGTTAATTATCCATTTGCTGAAGTTCTTCTGAGCAAAATTATTTTATTTGTCAAACAAAATTGCCTTTTTAATAGTGTTTTGACAATGGAACAGCAACACTTAAATATTAAAATTATGTTATATGATCACAATACATGACAGTGTTAGCCACTCAGAGAACAGCACTTCTTCCAGTATGTGCAGTACCTTTTACAGTTACTTTTATTGCTTGTCACTTTCTGACTTGGACTTTTACATCATTAGAAGAAACTGGTTTTTTTGCTTTAAAGAAAAATGCACTCACCCCATGTCTTAGAGTGGAAAACACAGAGATACTAAGCCTTCTTTCGAGTAGTAGCCCCCTAAAAAACCAATCAAACCCCAAACCAACCTTCCCTCCCCCCAAACTCACCACCAGAAGAAAAACACCAGAAAGACCAAAACCCAAGTGATAATGGTTAATGCTTCCAGATTTCATTATTTAATGCTTGGATATTTGATAAATTTACTATGGGTACAAGTGGATTTCTGGAACTGCAGAGCTTCCCCCGCCCTCCACACAGCAGAACACAAAAATATTCTGCATTATCTGTCCCAGACTGGTTTCCTTTCTGATACATGCACACTTGAGATGAGCTGATAACTCACTTCTGGTTCTGTACAAGTACTGCTGCTAATGAAGCTTTTGCTTGTTTCTTAAAAGAGGGAAGGAAGAAGGACATTGACTTTTAACGAAACCGTGGTGATGTACAAATCTCTCCGACAGTGTCTGTTCTTAAATGTTCCTTTAGTTCCAAAGCAATACATGTCCTGAGCTTACAGGACTTCAGTCAAAATACTCACCTTAAAAAAAAAAGGGGGGGGAGTAGGGGGGAAGACTGCGAGAATTCACACCACATGTGCCATGTGTGCACTAATCACTCACCTCTGCTACATACACTTTTGAGTATCAACAAGATCTGTACTCATAATTTGTAATACCCCCTAAGGGTCCCAGCCATTTCCCAGAACCCTTCATCTCTGTCAATGCATTTTGGGTTCCTTCACCTCAAAGAGTTGACAAAAGGCTGCAAGAAATGAACTGAGACTGACAGAGTAATGAAATGAAAAAGTTTAATATTTACAAGAGAAGATTTGGAGTTCCAACCACAAATTGGCTTTCTTCAGAATTGCTTTATCCCTTGGTATTTATAACCAGTTACAAGATAATAGTTAATTTGCCCTGAGTGCAACTGAGTATCTGCAGGAGACTAAAGCCATTAAAACCATCTGCAGAGAGCAAATGGGACTAAGTGATCCCAGGGCTACTTCTTTCTGCTGTTACCTACGTATCTTGAAGAGACACTGCTTCCTTTCCATCCATATAGAACTTTGCAGCATTCAACAGAGTTAAATTATAAAACCATGGGAGGAAAAAACCCACCAACCCCCCCCCAAATCCCTTAGCATCATCAAATCCAGACTTCACATGACAGTAACAGTTATCCTCTCATTCACATTATTTCTATGTTAATGTAACCAAAACCCCCCAAAAAACTACAACCCAGGCATAGAAAATGCACCTCTTGAGTTAGGTCCTAACTTAGCTTGTCTGAGCAAATCAGTCTCCTCACATGGATGAATTACAGCGCATTGAATCACACACATGCCCCTGTTCAGCTGTGCTGCCCTCCGTACTTCACCACAATATTCACTAGATGCAACGTTTTCTCTCCCTTCCATTGCCCACTGCATGACTGCACCTACCATTTACTGCAGTATTCAGAAATGTTTTTCCTTAAGAAAACTTTCCCTGAAGCTCATCAGCAAGTTGACCTGCTTCACTTACAGCACCATTTGCATTTAGGATCAGCATTATGCCTACTTCCATCCCATGCAACAGGCAGTATAGATGAGTAGGTGATTATTATGGAAACTCAAGCCCTTCTCTTCCAGAGTACTTGGGAAATGTATTTACATAAATATTCAAAGCACATCATCTTCTGATTCAAAACTACAGCTTCTCTTTGAGGAGACCGAGCGCTCAGCATTTTTGCAGATGAGACCAAAGCTGAGCACATCAAGCAAGACATGTATTTAGTGCCGACCTCCTAAAAAGCTGAGTGACCTGTGAGCATCACACAACAAGTGACTGGCAGAGCCCAGGGCAGAATGCAGTTCTTTACAGCTGCCTTGGTCAGGAGACTATTTTCCAGCCACCATCCTTGAACTGTTCCGTTCTCACCATCCATTTTCTCCTACCAGCAAGAACGCAACCCAAGGGCAACCCTGCAAAGAACAGGTCCATCATATGTCTTAAATACAACAGGGTAGTAAAATTTACGTGATGACACAGCCCAGGCATGTGGCACGATGCATATGCAGTCAGAGAACTGAGCTAGGCTTGAAGGAATAACCTGGAATGTAGCATTTCTAACTTCTGTGCCATAGCATTTGCACCCTAAGGTTTCTTTCCATATCTTTTTGGTATGTCATTTCTTGAGTTTTGGAAAAAGCAACAGCAACAATAACAAATCATCACTTGGCATCATGACTGCAAGCATGATGAAGACAGGGTGAGCAAATACTTCTCAGTCCCAGAACAGATCTCCAGTGCCTCAGGCTCCCAGGGCATGGAAAAAGCAAGACGACCTTCTAATATGGGTTCATTTCATATATACTGCAAAGAGCAGAAAGATGGTAAGTCTCTAATCTTTGCTTTCATTTCTAAGACTATTTTCTGAAACTAGATGCTCTCCCACCTCCTCTTCTGCACAGCGTGCAGTACCTACTGCTGGGTGGAATCCCTCTGTAGCTGGTTGACCCAGCACAGTTCTCCCTCCTTCCTCAGCCCCAGCCCCATCTTGGCCAAGCACTGTGTTCCCATCTGAAATCAGAAACATAAAGAAGAGAGGGCAGACCTAGTCTCTGCAGATAATTATATTATTATTATTATATGCAGAAAATGCATTTATTTTGCAAAAGAAGCCGAGCAAAGCACAAGTATGCTTAAGGAGAACATCTTCAAATGTTTTATCTACTGACATCAAATTATCTTTAAGCATACACCTTGGAGAAATTTTTTTTTTCATTGGGACAGAAAAGAAATGCAGTAGAAAATGTATCTTTTCATCAAAAAAAACCCCCAAAAAAGCCTAAATCTTCACTCCTAAACACATATTCTATGAAACTGTTAAAAAAGGGCACAACACAGTTTTAAGCTGCAGCATTCAGAAAAACAGCTAGAAATTTTCCACTGAAAAATACAGAACAACTATTTACTAATTCAGCTTCAGGTAGACACCTACCACAAAAACTTGGTGAAGGTGGAAGCAACTAAAAATCAGATTTCTTATTCACAAGGAGATCTGTCAGCATAAGTTATAGATACTATATTAACAGTTTAGCTTAAAATATTACCTTCTCCAACTCTTTGCCGCTTTTATGTGGGCTGTCAGCTTTGCAAGCCACAATTTTTCTATGCACCTAACTTTATTTTTATATATACATGTAAGTGTATGTTTCCACATGCGAATATATTTTGTATATAAACAGATTTCTATGGGTTTATTATTTATATATGAAAGACTACAGCAAAGATTTTATATAAATATTAATAAAACAGACTTTGGGGAGGGGGGTAGGGAAGAATGTTTTATAATCTAAATACATGAAGCATAAAAGAATAAAGCATCCATTTTGGAAAAACCAGTATTTGATTAAAAACTTATCAACTAAATGTGAAATACATTAAAAATGATACTGCAGAGGCAACTCTGGTTCTTTGGCATCATATTTGTTGTTGAACTGTTCATTTATGGACTACTATCACAAGCTTGAATACAAATGTAATGTGTAAATTACAGAGTCCCACTTCAAGATGTCTGTGAACTAAAAATAATAAACTAATTCAAGTCTCATACGAAGAGCCAGATGTTTATCATGCTGGGAAATGGGGGATTTCATACGATGACATTTTCCACCTTCCCTTTTGGGTTCTCTTAGAAGACAAGTCAATGCTGTTAAGATGCACAGTAAGAAAACACCTGATCATCTAACAGAGCACAAATTAGTAAACCAGAAGATCTATTGCAGGCAATAAGAATACACTAATTTTATAATTTTGTGCTTTTCTTCAAAGAAAAACATTGTATCTTGATTAAAAATTGTGGTGAAATCCACTCTTGTATATGGCAATGTAACCTCCCGCTGTTGCCAACCTTCCTATAAAACCTTGCACCTTGAGTTGTGAATTAAATTTATCTAGACTTCCTGCCCCTGGATCTGCTTATGGATTTGTCTGGTTAACTTACAGGCCCGCCATCACACAGCTGTTTGTTGCGTAGCACCACAGGGGCAGGCACAGATCATCTCTTCCAACTTCAGCCTTGTCTTTTCAAAAGGAAGCACACCCAGGTTCTCAGCTCTTCCAGCTCTGACCTTACACGGAGTAGCTCCAATTTATGAAACCAACGTGTGGGTGCCAGCGAACTCATAACTCCTGCAGCTTGACATGGAAACGGCCTAACGGCCTACTACTGAGATATGTCTCGCCTCGGCTCTGAGCTTTCTGTTTACACAGCCACATTTGCATTACTCCATTTCACCGGGATTATTTGGGAACTCCTCTATCCAGCCAATTATTCACCACCGCCCTCCCAACAGCCACCTTTGCTACTTTGTTTCTGAATGTAGGATTCTATATTTGACTATTCAAATACACATTTTTTTTGCTCACTACCACTTGTCCAATGATCCACACAGTTCTGTAGTAGTTGCTTGTTCTCTTTGCTGTTCAAAAACTTTTCCATCAATTGCAGATTTTTTTTCTATTCCATATCACAAATATCAAAGGGCACATGACCAAGTAAGTCACTAGCTTCTCAATGATTCCCCAGATGTTAATTAGCCAGCATCAGTGTAGCAGGTATATTTCACTTCGATTTTGTTGCCTTCTGATTTCTTATAATTCTGTACACCACCAACTCAAGATGCATGGTCCAAAAGACCATACAAAAATGTATCCAGACTGAATGGCAGTCATGGATCTAATTACTCTTTAAATCCTTGCAGTATCCAAATCCTCAAAATTTCCTCTCTCTTTGTGCATATCTCACTGCACAGAATGACTGGAAGAAACACAGGAAAAATCTGCTAGCAGAGATGATTTTCTGGGTCTTTTATATATGTATTTTAGACTAGAGTTTAGGGAGTTCTGTTCAGGAGGAGAATGACTCTATTTGCAGTCTTTGCCCCCAGGACTACCTCCACGTTGTTTTTCAGTGGCTCAGGATTAAAAGAACAAAATAAAAAATATTTTTTTAAAAAATGAGCAAGGGAACATTGTACTGTTCTTGATGAGCTACTGCTGAAGAAGAGAAGGAGATGGACAGCAAACTCTGCACTTCATCGCCTAACGTTTATCTGAACTCTGCTTCTAGAACATATTGTATCTTGTAATATTACATGAAAACTACTAATTGTTCCTCCAGATAAAATCAGAGATGATCTTGTCAGAGAAACTGTATTGGCTAGCATTAATGATATTGCTCTGTTTTAATTCCTGGTTAATCAAGACCTTGGTCAGCCTTTTTGAGATTTTATCTAAGGTTGGAGTCAGTCTGCTAAGTCGAGAACAAGCAGTTCATCCTGATCTAAACAATACTAAACTTCTTGCAAGCATATCTAAATTATCTAAAGCTGGGGTAAGGGGTGCGTATGGAACAAAAAATGAACCCAAACATTACCAGTAGAGATAGCTCTGCAGATAATCACATAAAGTTATGGACAGAAGTTGGCAAACTAAGCCAGCATACCTAACTACTCTGCTGTTTCATGGCCTCCAGAGCTAGTACAGGAAAGACAAGTGTTTCATAATCAGCTCGTGATATGACAACACAGTGGGGTGCTGGGGTTTTTTTTGTTTGCTTGTTTTTAAACCAAAATATGAGATACACATTCTTCATTTTCTGTATTCTTAATTGCTAAGTTATAGTTTTCTCCTTGGGTTGCTCTGCTTTTTGTTTTGTTACTTTCTATACTTAAAAACTTCTGATTTAGATTCATCTCCCCCTACTCACCCCTGGCTTTGTTACACACCATTCCCAAACTGCATTACTTCTCTTTATAACAGCAAAAATTTTTAAACTATCATTTTTCTTTTGCAGAGTCCTGGGTGGTTGCAGTGTTTTTTCTAAAGCATTTTTTTTTTCAAATCATGTGGCTTATCATTTGCCTATTTCACACTTTGAGCAGTGTGAAATACACAAAAACACACCTTTCTGTGCACATAACTTTAGCTGGTACTTTGCCCCACTCCCAGTTGGTAAAAACCTGAGCATGTGTTGAAAGTTGCAGCACATTTTTAATGGGTTGTTTTTAAGTTGTGTTTTCAATCATTTATGTCACACAATGCCCTTGTTACATAATAGGGTGCAGAACATCTTCTATAAGGAAGCTGCTGCCTTTATATTTAGAGCACCCAGAGTTATGGTACTACCAGAGGGAGACTTAGTATGTACTCCTCAGCTTAACATATCTCAGACCCTCTTCATCTCCTTTCTTCCTCATGTCTTGGAGCATCAACCCTTCTCATATGCGTGACATCAGCAGACATTTATGTTACACTCTGTCATAAGCATTTAAAATAATTTCCCACAAGGCTGTCTGAAAAAAACCACAGATAATTACTGACAGTATTTCTGACAGTGTCAGATGTCCTCAATACTCGTAGGTCCGTTTCTGTTTTCCAGTCATAAACCTGTATGTGAGGTCGAAGGTTTTTTGTTGGTGGTGTTATAGGGTTTTCTGTTGGTTTGTTTTGTTTTCCAAACAAGGGGAACAATTTCCTTATAGAAGCAAGTGTTTATTGGAGTAGATTATTGGGTCAAACATATTTTCACTAACATTTTTCACACAAAAATAATGACCACATACGCAATACCGCTCTTCCTTAGCACACAACTTTTCAATTTTCTTACACCAAGGGGTGAACATTAAAAGTCTCCTTTCACCAAGGAACTGAAGAGAATGAGACAAAATCTCTAATGGTCATTTTTTAAATTCTGCAGCAGCTTCTTCACCTGAAAGAGTATCAGTCAAGAATCCAATAACAAAAAAAAACCACCAGCAAAGAAAAATAATCAAGTGCTTTTTGATAATTTCATTTTGTGCATTATATAAAGTGCTTGCTTTTCCAACACAGAAAAAACCCTTAATCACTGTTTGTATACATACTTTTTTCTTTATAACCTGGATCAGATATCCATATACTGGAACGAGTACTCTAAGAAGTCCACAATGATTTCCCAAGAGATGCTTTAACTCAATCCCTGGCTCATTTCCATCTAGCTGCCTTTCAGGGAAGAAAGTTCACTTCCTTCACCACCATCTTCATTTTATTGGAATGGAAAGTGAACTGAATGGAAACAGGAAGATTCCAACCACAACACAAAGAAAGAAAACCTTCTTCAAATGAGAAGCAGAAAGAGGCAAAACTGAGGACTTCTTCAGGTTTTTTTCAGCACAAGTTAATTACAGATGTACTGAAACTAGCACAGCTACAGAACTTCCATCTGCATACAAGCACGCAGGGCACGAGGACTCCATCACTCTGTCCAAATTAAAGGCCAGCATCACTAAAGCCCTCCAAAATAATTTAATGTCAGCTTTGAAAATACATTAACTCTCAAAATGCTCTCAATGTTCACTGTGGAATATGGCCATAGCTCCATAAGAATGTGGCTGTTTTCATTTGCTGGTGGCATCAGTTAGGCACAAGAGTGATTTGGCTTGGAATGCATCTCTGCTCACCGAATTCAGTGTCTCTTCCCCACTTCGGTTTGTTTCTATCATTACTCCTTGTGTGCATAAGGATGGGCCATGCATAAAAAGGGCATTATTAAGTTAGTACCATAATCTGTCTCTGACTCATGACTTAAAAACCCCACAAAACTTACTTTATTTTCCTTACTAATAAAGTGAATAAAATAGCAAAATAGGAATGAAACCATCTCAGTCCACAGAGATGTAAACAGGGCCCATACTGATCTATTCCAGTAATTAAGCAGAGAGGAGACACAAGGAAAAGCAAAGCTATGCTTTCAAAGAAGATGATGACTAATTTAACAAAGATGTTTTATTACAGCAGTTATAACACATTTTATGTATTTTTAATGTTATTAAAATGTTAACAAAATTGTAACTAAGAGCAATTAACATTGGTGTATCACGTGATACAAGAAATGCTTTACGTTAAAAGCTTTCCAAGGCAGTGACAATGTCAGAAACAGATTATCGGATAGTTTTGAGATTTGCCAAAAGAGGCTTCATTTCATTACACAATAACTGAGTTTCTGAATTAACAGAAAAAACAACACATTTGCAAGCAAAGAAAATTCCACTTCTTCCACATTATCTAAACAAACTGATAACACTGCAACTAGGAAGCAGTATTCTTATGGGAAAAAGAAAACAAACTCCTCATTAAGAAATGCCCTTTGCTAAGCACTTCTACACACAACAGAAGAGTGACCAGCCTACTGATGCCATTATGCAACCCTTATGTACATATACATGTTGATTTCCATACACAGTGAAGTGTGATAAGATATAATCAATCTAATTGGTGTCCAGACTCAAAGATGAGTCTTATGTGTGTTCCTCAATAGAGAAAATCAAGCCATCAAGTCACTCTGCAAAGCAACAGGGATATAAAATACTTAGATTAGCCTTGCTTCATATACCTTCTCTGACTGATGACAGACTGATGCTTCCCACAAAGCTGAAGCATCTTTCCCATACAACTGCACCAAACAAAGCCGTTCAGCAAGCACCGTGACTTTCCTATGGGTTTGTGCCATGCAGTTGGTTGGTTGACTTCAGTCAAATTTAAGCTCTTCCTATGCCAGAGACCTCCTTTCTAAGAGAAGGGTTCCTTGGTACACAGGGAAAGCATAGTGCCTTTCATCATATCTGTGTTGGGGTCACCACAGCTCTCAAAAGCTGACGGATGAGAATATAGAGAAACTGCACCGGATCACAGAAAGCCTGAAATTCTGGAAGGACACAGCTAAGACACTACCTTGCCTGGAAATCAAGAGTTATGTTGGATCTGTTACCTGTCTTGACCTAATTAACTCCTTACTAAAACTCTAGCTGAGACAAAGCAATTGTTCTTCAAAAAGTGCTAAACTTCACAAGTTAATGCTTAAGCTTCCCCCTAGGCTTTAACTCCATTAACTAGGGGTGTTAATTAGATCGAGCTAGGCAAATCAATCAGAATCACACCTCTAAAGCCTCAGCTAGACAAGGCCTAACCCTAATATATATATTGAGTGGATAGATTTATTAGGATGCTTATTAGCATAACTGCCCAGCAAATACGCCACTAGGCTTGTAAGCATCAACGCCTATAAGATGCAATAACATAAACAGCTTAAAGGTTTATTGTAACAAAGAAAAGTGGTGACACTTACGTTGGGCTAAGTGAATACGCGCCGGTTAAACTCAACACGCACTTTTCCTTTAATAGGACACAGGCTGCCATCTTCCAGCATTACTTAAAGGATAAAGGTCTAGCTCTAATATCTCGAGATGAAACCCTTCTGCAAGGTATTACCTGTAACTGGGTTTGGTCCTGGACTCTTGGTGACAGTTGTGTAGTAGATGTAAGGTCCCTGTGGCCAGCACAAACGCAGTCCCGGTTTGTGGTATGAGACCCACAGCACCTTGTACTTGTTGTAAAACTGTCTGGCTTCTTACAGAGGGATTATCTTTGCTGTACAGTTACAAAAAATAACAGCAAAGGGGAATACATATAACAGGGAATACATGTAACAGGGTAAGAGTATACACAGAAAAATGAGGTTTAGCTGACAAACAAGAACTCACTCACACTGCGCCAACACAACTTCCCTTATTTCAGACTAAGCAAGACTTTACAACTAATTCTAACTGAGAAGGGCTGCTCATTGCTAAAGTGACCTGGTAGTAACGTGAGTTCTGGAGAAGGGACAAGTAGGAGACATTCAAGCATAACCTATATTTTCTTTTTACTATAAGAACAGCAGGATGTAAGAACATCCACTCTTTACAGTCAAGTTCAGAGATCATTACAAGAGCATTTTATTAATTTCATATTTTTATTTTTTATAAAGCTAGGAAGAACAATTCCAGATTTCTAGAACTCTGCAGCTTTTTGAAGTTGAGCAGTTTTATTTGAGGTTATCACACAACAGGAAAATTTTGCTGCCTGAAAATTTAAGCAGATTGAAATACTGTGATTTTTCTAGAGATATCTTGCTGGAAACGGTCCTTACATCCAAACCCTTCTGAAATTAAGCATGTGCCAAGTCTCCTATTTTAGCTTCATCTTCCAACCATCTCCCTTATAAGGGCAAAGTTTTCTGAGTTTGAATCACTACAAAGCATTGATTGCTAAAACCCTAATTACTGACAAATGAATCAATTATTTTGGGCCTTTTTTTTTAATAAGCTACATTATTTTGCAAAAGTTAGGACCACAATTTCAGTGTCTCTAAACCAGCACTAGCACCTTTCAGAGTTTGAACCCAGGATTAAAGGCAATAATCACACTACACAGAGCTTAAGAAATACATACAGTTTTTTTCTTCTCATCCAAGAAGTAGTCCAAATACACTCCAAATTTTGTAGAAGGAGAATTTTCAATGGACTATGGTAAAATTATATCCTGGTTGTCCTAAACTACATTTTAGAACAATCAGTAGGTATAATAATTTTCCTTCATTTTTGCTTGAGTATTAGACATATTAAACAGAAAAGACACAGCAGTATTCTAGAAGAAAAAAAATAAATTCAACAGACTGGTCTTCCCTTAAGTGAGTTAAGGGAAGATACCCATTGTATGCATTTAGCTCCTCATGAATGATGTAACCAACAGCAGAATTCCAGTCTTATCAGAGACTTGAATGCTTTCCTGAAGACAATGCACTCAGTTTGTCTTACTACTGAATTTTTCTTGCCATGGCAAGTCAGGAAAATTTGGATCCAGCCCAGATTTGATTTGGTAATACTTGAAAATAGCCAGATTTTCTAACATTGGCTATAACTTAATTAATTTAAATTATTCATGAAGCAAAAAATTAAGCAAGATAAGTCACTCAAGTGGAAAAAAGAAACCTTTAGAAGGCACTGTACTTCTCACCTTGTTATTTTTTTGCAGACTTAGTATCATTCTAGAAAGCTTATGAGATGCTAGATATAAATATCTTACACTATTTGCAGGAGGCACACATTTGGAACTCCAAATAATAACCTGGAACCTAGCACAGCTTTAGGATTGGGGTGGGAGGGTGTCAGTATTCTGGCTCGGTTTATTTAATATATTAATCTATAAAGTGTAAAAAACTACCCCTAGGACCCGAAAAACAAACCCAAGCCAAGATCCTAAACCAGTAAGCGTTTTCCACCTATCTCTACAGCAGAAATAGCCCACTGGTATACCCTCCTTCACTTCAACATACAGAAACTGGTTGTAGCTAAAAAAAAAAAAAGTTTTACTCAACTGCAAACTAATTCAGCATTTTGCTGTCTTTTTAATTCAGTCAAATCTTTATGGCCAAACTTTGCTTGCAACCTTTACAAGTAAACTGGTTAAAGCAGATGGAAAACCAACTCAGTGTTCAACCAAAGGCCAAAAAAAAAAAAGGGGGGGGAATAAGGCAATAAAATTAAGAAAGCATTTTAAGACAGCATCGCTCCACTGAATCACAATTATATTAGAGCACTTTCAAAAGATCATATCAATGATAACTAAAAGACTTAAAAACTGAACAAACAAATACAGACAGACTAAGACAGGCATCTTGCCATTTTGTAGAACAATTAAGAATATTAATTTTCCAATTTACTTCCAAAACCCAATTGTCATATGCCAGCTCACCCACTTTTCCAATCCTCCTTATCTGTGATGAATTCATCCTTTTGATATTTTTAGCCTTCTCACCAAGTATGTCTACTTAACTATTTACTGTACTGATTTTACCTGCAAAATGTTATGTTTTTTTATTGAAAAAAAGTTTGACTCAGGATAGAGGGAGCTTTATTCCCTCTGCAGGCGAATGTAGCCAGGAGAACTATAAACCCTAGGATTTTTGCATCATTATACAGGCTCACAGCATGGAGGGTGGGAAGATACCAAAGAAATTCCAGATTCCTTCTCATATTAAAAGTCTGAGACGTTATTTTAGAGCTCCTGTCTAACTGCTTAAACCTCACTATTGTTTAGTAAACCTGAATAAAGTGATGAAATTTTGCTGTTGTTCTCAGTTCTTTGCAGGACAATTCTTTATTTCCAGGAAGGCTGAAGAGGATAGGCATACTACAAGGGGGTGCCCTTCCCCATCACTACTCCTTAGTACACTCTATTTCAGTCTTCATGAAAACTGAAATCACCAGGCTTTCTCAGTAAGTTAATCCTGCTACAACAGGATGCCTTTTTCTTGCGAAGAAATGACGAACGCACCAGGGGCATCCCACGGAATTGACTGTACACACACCATAACAATGACAATCTGTTCAGGCATGTTTGAAAGCCTTTAAGTTTTGATCTTTCCTCTTACATTTTTGCACCAAAGGACATGTCTTAGAATACAGAATTGCAGGCTTAGATTATGGAATTGCACAACAGCTCCTTAAGAGTCCAGGTGGGGAGGCAGGAGTTAAACTGCAACATCTCTCATGTGAACAACCAGCATGGGTTTCATGGGATGAAAATGATAATCGTTTCTGCAGATCTGAACCATTACCTTCTGTGATCACAGTCGAGGAGCTGGTCCTTACTGCAGCTAGATAGAACAGGTCAGTACACAGTAAAGTTTCCAAGGGATGCAATGTTTGATGTTGAGAAGTACACTAAGTTATGTTCTCAACCACAAGCAGTAGCCCCAAGAGATGCTTTGGCAGTGGCTGTATTTCATGGAATCACAGAATATGTAAGGTTGTAAAGGACCTTTAAAGGTCATCTAGTCTACCACCCCTGCAGTAACCAGGGACATCTTCACTAGATCTAGTTGCTCAGAGCCCCATCAAGCCTGACCTTGAATGTCTCCAGGAACAGGGCCTCCACCACCTCTCTGGGCAACCTGTTCCAGTGATCTACCACAAGATTTCCACAGACAACTTTTTCCTTTGGACAGAGAACAAGTAATCTAGGACCTTCCATAAACATCCAGCATACTACAGAGGTATTCCATTTAGGAAGATGTGTCAACATCACTTTGGTAAAGTCACCTTGCTTTTCATTAAACATATAAAAAAGAAATTTCTAAGAAACATAGGGATCCTAATATTTCAGTTAAATGAACTACAAATCCAGAAATCTTTCTGTAGTCCCCAGTGCCAATTCTGCCCCACCCACACTTCACTTAAAACTCAGAAAAACAAGCCAAACGGGCAAGAAAGTCTCACAGCAAGAACATTTGAGCTTGGCGTATGTTAACTTGCACTTTATAGCAACCATTCTGTTATGTAAACATTTATGAATAATTTCTTTGTATTTAAATTAAAAAATGGAAATATAAGGCTGCATACCACAAGGGCTGTTTTAATTAGTATAATGAAATTAATTCATGCCAAATATCAGCTCATTTAACCAACCAGAACCTGCGTGTCCAATAGATTTTCAATAAAAATGCCATCAGACAGTATTGGTAACAGAAACCAGATGCCCATACCAAACACCCTAAGAAAAACAGAGAAGTGTTTATAAAACAGTACTTTCTAGTTTTAGAAGAGGCATTTTCGCATGGGTGGAAGTGAAATAGCACTACAGCATGTGAGTAAATTAATCTGAAAAGCAAAAGCTACAGCCATGTTACATACCAAGTCGTTCCAAGCAAGGCCTTGCCATTTAGGACACAGTCTTTTCATACTCCAGCCACGCGGATCCCAGAGGCTCAACCCACATTTCCTGATTTCTACTACAAAGAGTGTCATTAGCTACCAGCATCATCAGGAATGCAGTACTACAGTAACCATACTTAAAGGAACCTTTCATCTAGTTTGAGAAAAACAAAAGTATGGTGAGACTGGTATGACAAGTTAATCAACTTTTAAGCTATTAACCATTAGCTTCAAACAAGACAGCTCAACTAGTAAGCACAGTCTTACACATACAGAACCTGTGCTGAAGACTCGAGCTAATACAAGTATTAAATGTTCAGTTTAGTCTGCTTATTCTAATTCCCCACTTCCTTTTGTTTTCATTCAATTCATAAAATTATGCACTTCTTGATATATAAGATTTAGCTGCTCAACCAAAGTCTCAAAGGAGGTTTTCCTTGCTACACAACTCTACCCCTGGGTTCTTACTAAGAGCATGGATTCAAAACTTATTTTACTAGTTTGCTGCTGCTCACAAGAAAATCTGTGCTATTGGGTCAGGGTTATGACTTCTCTAGGTCTTATCTCTTTCTGCAGGTTGTGTTTAACTGTTGATTTTAATAAAGCATTAAAATATTCTTCTATACTTAGATGAGTCTTATAACTCCTGGTAATCTTATGACTCTTAATTCCTTACATTCCTGTATGTAATTTTGCTATGCCACAGCCAGTCTAGCTGTAACAGGAGCCAAGACCTCCACATACAGGCCTGTATCCTGTGACTATGCCTTTTATTGTTACATCCTTTGTCATCTTATGCTTTAGCAGACCAGAGCTACTGCTTACATTTTTACTCTATAGCTTGTCCTCACATTTCCTATTCCATAAGGTATATATATGCCTAGAATAGTGCGTGCTGATGAGGAACAGATCAATATAAACAAATAAAAGTATCTTAAGCTTCTCATGTAAGCCACCAAAAACTGTACAGCTTTTTAAAATACTGTACAGTATTTCAAACTAATTGGGGGGAGACACACACAGGAAGGAGCAGACGACACCAACATACAGCTACTGAAGAATGTTGTTCCTGCTTCACCTGACCAGCTGCAACAAACTGGGAGATTCAAGAAAAGTTTTCCCAGCAACCCCACAGCCAAATTGCCTGGAAGAAGCCTCTGCTTCAAACTCCCCTTCCACAATGAACACTTATTGTTACGTACCCATCGATTTCTTGACAAACACGTGTGCACCGAGGTTCTAGAAATCCCAGGTTAAATATTAGATAATCCTGCTGCAGTTATCTGTAATTTGTTCACATAAATGTTGATTATATTGGCCAGGCTGGTGGAATAAAACCACTTGCTATTCCAGTGCGTGACTGCAGAGCTCTGTGAGCAGCAGTTAGGCTAAAAAAAGCAATGAAGGTGGGATTGTTGGCAAGGAACTCTTATTTCCTTTACCTGCAATTCCTTCTGCATTTTGTTGAGCAGTGACGCTGACATGAATGGCTGTGTCAGTAAAATCTCCAGCCTTCAGGAATATTACCTCCTGAGCAGCTTTTGTTTAAGTAGTTACGGTTGACTAAACACATCTGTATTTCTGCATATTTAGCATCACAGAAAAAAAAAAATAAAGAGGAAAAAATTACCTGAAGGATAGTTTATCAAGTATCATTTTCAGAAATCCTGCTTATTATTTTAAATATATTTAAAACAGAAACTAGAAAGCTTCTCAGTCTTCCTGGGCACTATTCCTCTCACCACTTCGCTTTTCATTAACTATTTGATTCGTAAACCAAGCAGCTCCAGAAGTCACAGCTAACGACTGAAGGTGCTTGCTAGATGAGATTAAGACAGTTCCAGCCATATCCTGATTAAATCTACATGCACCAAACAAACTTTCATTAGAGTTATCAACTGTATTTGCCTTTTACAGCTTGAGTAAAATTGGGGGTTTCGGTATGCGTACCTAGGGAAGCTACACATTCAAAATTGAAACATCCTGCCAGCTCTCCCTAACAAATTTTGACTCAACTGGCCATCAAGGCCAAAAAAGGGAGGACAGCATCCCAGATATTGGAGAAGTTTAATGAAAATCAGGAACTGACAACTCAAGACTACCTCAAATTCTTAATTAGCACCCTGCAAGGGTTTCCTGTTATTCTCAAGGTTGCTGCTTGCAGGGTGGTAAGAATCTGGTTAGAATTTCTATAGTTGGCAAATAATTGTGATCTTACAGAACACATCATAACAATTCTTTATCCAACAGTAACGTATATAATATACACGCACTAGAATGAACACATCTAACTACTGCATAATGCATTATGCTTAAAAACTTCAGGAACAGTGATAAGCAGACCCCTGTTATTTTAAGGCTTGCTTTTAAAAGAATAAAATTTCTAGTAATTTCAGGACGTTTGTTTGCCAAAGTTGAATTTGGCCCAGTGAGCCAGGCCACTGAGATGAAAATGCCAGGCATACCCAAAAATATCAAATCAAAGTATCTTTTCAACACAGTCTCAATGTCAAACAGCAACAATGAAAAAAAAAAATTACAAAGAGCTATTGAGGTCAATGGGACATTTCAAATAACACTGCTATGTACATTCTAACCAGACTTGTTAGTAACCCTTATACTTCAACTGCCTAACTCCTTTCATCATAAAGGATCTTGAAACCGTTTCAAGCAGAAGTGCCTACACCTCAATGGTTTACAGTGTAGCTTTGATATTCAGCAGAGGAAATCCCCGTGGGCTATATAACTGTTTTCATTTTGTCCCATGAAATTCCATTCACATTTGGGTGATGTATAAGCTGTTAAAAGTCCAATTTTTTTCTCCCCTCTTCCATTCCTGCAAAAGTTTTGGCAGCTTCCCATAGTCATAACCAGCAGTTATAAAGCTGGGCTCACTTCACCACCAAAGAAGCAATGGAACTGCCAGAATCACTTTAACCGGTCAGCAGAAAACTCTTTCCTCCTGCATCCTCTCAATTTACCTTCCAAAGTCACAAGACAGGTCAGAAGATCCTTTACCTCCAAGCAGGACACGGCGCTCCTGGAAAAACAGATTCAGCATGCAGCTACAGCAGCCAATATTCCACAAGGTGGTAACACAGAGGATCATTTTGTAAGGTCTTGGATAAGGGAAAAGAGAGCATGAGCTGTCATAACCAGACTTTCCCTTGCCCATTCAAACAACAAAACACCTAAATCAAACTATCTATCCTACCAAAGACTGACAGTAGACAATGTTGTAGTGCAGTTGAATACTCTGATATCAATGGTGCAGTTCAAAACTACAACCTTATTGTTTCCCATTAGTTAAACCCAAAAATATTCCTGCATAAATTATTAGAGAAAGTAGATTAGATTACACACTCAAGACTTTGAAACATGGAAATAGTAACTTGACAATCATCAGTGCTAGTTTGAATATTCTACACTGTCATGCAAATGCATTATGATTGAGGGGTTTAGTTATGTAATACCTTTCTTTCATTAACTTTATCTTCCTTGCTGTGAAGAAAAGCAATATACAAATGTCTCAAAAAGGCAAATGAGTACAGCAACTAAATTCAAGTAGGACCCTCCCACCATAGCAACTTTCAGATGAAGCACATACTCTCATTGACATACTCTCAATTCGCGGCCATAGGAACATTTTTTCTGTTAACATGTTATTCTTCCTCAAGATGCCAAATACTTTTTCAGTATTAATGGGGGGAAAGCAGCTTTGGTATAGGGAACCTTCAACTCAGAACTCCTTTTTGCCTTGTTTCTTCTGTTCCCACTTCAGAATAGAGGCTCACAGAGCAAAAGTTCATGCTACAAGACAGTTTACAAATGACAGTAGTAGCAGAGCAGAGTGCAAACTACATCCCTTCACCTCAAAAGCAAGGGCTTGCATAGCTTCATCACACTTTGAACTAAGAATCATTGCTAATTTCATTTAGTGCCCCTAGTTCTTGGACTGGGGGCGTATCCTCCCCCTCTACTCTGCCCTGGTGAGGCCACATCTGGAGTTCTGTGTCCAGTTCTGGGCTCCCCAGTTCAAGGAAGAGAGGGGAGACAGTCCAGTGGAAGGCTAGGAGGATGATGAAAGGACTGAAGCATCTCATATGAGGAAAGGCTGAGATCTGGGTCTGTTTAGACTGGAGAAGAGAACACTCGGAGGGGATCTGATTAATACTTATAAATATCTCATGGGCAGATGTCAAGAGGCTGGGACCAGACTCTTTTCAGTGGTTCCCAGTGACAGCTCAAGGTGCAGACTCCACAAACTGGAACATAGGAAGAACTTAACTCTGAGAATGACAGAGCACTGGCACAAGCTGCCCAGAGATGTTGTGCAGTATCCCTCTCTTGACTATCTCAAGATGCCCCTTCCAACCCCTGTCATTCTGTGATTCCTTGACAATTGTCACCCTTTTAATCTCTCCACATCTTTCCTTATCAACGTCTATCCTTTCTGGCCACAGGACAGACAACTACTACTTCTCCAGACAGAAGTGGTCCATTTTCAGACCCAAAAGAACAGCCGAATGATATGAGAGGTATATGGTGGAAATCAGCCACAGCCCTCTTCCATAGCTGCAGGTTTCAACTGATCCTACCTCAGGAAGGCTCAGAGCTGCAGATGTCATCCAGAATGATAACCTCAAAGACAGATATGGCCTGGAATCTCCTGGTTGCTTCTAATTGCACGGAGTTATCCCTGTCATCCCACCTTCATCCCCAAACCAGGGAAATTTACACTGGAATCACTGCAGCACTATCACAGAATGACTGATGCTAGAAGGGACCTCTGGAGATCTAGTCCAAACCTTGCTCAAAGCAGGGTCAGCTAGAGCAGGCTGCACAGGACCATGTCCAAATAGGTCTTGAATTCTCCACTAATGGAGACTCAGCCATCTCTGAAGGCAACAGCCAAAGTCTATGTTAATTTTCATTTACCATGAGGGCATCCACTATATTTTGGACGTTACTGCCCTGATACACTTCAGAACATGAAAGATTCATCCAACTTGGAATTATATATGCCTCAAAGCCACTTGAAAGAAACAGGCTTTCCAGAGCATAGTCATAAGACTCTCCTTCAAGCAAAACTTCTTCCCAATTCTATTTATATCCACATAATCTATCTACAGGCTAGAGCTCAGTGGCTCCGTATGGTTTGATTAAAATGTTCAAAGAAGTGTTTATGCCTTCTAAAGAAAAATTGATAACTGCTATCTGCCCTTCTAGCGATTCTAGAAGGGAGACGAGACCTGCTACAGTTTGTAGTATGAACATTAGTAAGAATAGCTGAACGAGACTGAGTGGCTCAATAGCTCACTTGTGGAACATCAAAGAAAACGGGGAGATCTTCCCATAAGATATGCCTAATATCTCAACAAGAACTCCCAGAAAGCTTGAGGAAGTCCTGACTACAGCCACCAGAGAGACAGCTTCAGAAAACAAGATACTGGAGTCTTCCTAGACCTTTCAAAGATGACTGATTTTGGTTTGGATGGAGTTGACCAGGAAGCCAAGGAGGAAGGCTGATCATTTTGTAAGGCAAACCAGTTCAGTCCTATGTTCCATCAGCACTTTGCATGTAGTAAGAGGAAAGCCGGAAGACTTCCCAAAGTAAAGAATCTTTAACAAGGGGATTGCCTAAGCTAAGGAAAAATCCTCCAAGAGGAAAAAGCAGTGCTATTTTATTACTACGGAAACTTGAGAAACATGGAGAATAAAACTACCTTAGTCATTTTATTTTAGTAGATTTCAGATTTTTAGTAGAGTTCAGACCAGCATCAGACACAAAGCAATCTTGATAGAAGAAAACAACACCTTTACCAAGAAGTACCAGTATGTCAACATTCACAACACAGAAACAGTCATACATTGATTCACTTGAAGGATGCAGTACTGACTCCAAGGTACATCATCCTCCAGCTTTTACAACCTCACCTCACAGAACTGATGTAATTTTGACACAGGAGGTGTGCCTGCCTAGAAAAGCCCTCATGAAATCTCTTACTCCCTGTTTAGCCAACTTTGTGAAGGCAAATAATGCTGGGCCACACCTGGAAATCTTTGATCTCTCCTGCTTCAGGGAGAGATCAGCCCAGATGGATGAAGTGGGTCAGAAGATCTCTGCATGGCATGAAGCTTCTTTATCTTTTGTCTCCGACAGCTGGCTCTTGCAGCCTGAACATGTGACAGAGACAACTTCAAAGCAGTAGTCTGCTACAGAGACAGCATCTCAGAGTCACATCAGCTCTTCATGAACTTTTCCATTAAGAATCGTTTTAGACTGGTATTATCACAGACTTCTCAAAGCTTCATGGACTTCCCACAAAGTCTCCATTGAGAATTCAGAGAAGAGGACGGGTGGAATGTTGTAAAACAGGCCCTCCAAACTACTGTGGTACAGCAAGAGGGACCTCAAAGACCAGATACTTTGGTTGTAACTACCCTGTTTCTTCAGGGCTGCCCCAAGGCCACCAACAAGGCTGGATCTGCTTGCTCTGATGCTGATGATGTACGAAAGTCAGGTGCAGTCAGAAAGAGCCCTCCAGCATGCACACACACACACACACAATCTCAGGCACCTCAGCAGCCAAGCACTTGCTTGGCACAGCAAGACACAGGAACTGGGAGGCTCACAAGACAGTGGTGCCCTAGAAAAAAGGGGTCAGCAGGGAAAATTGTATGTATGGACATTCTCAGGCTATGCACCTACTTACTGCCAAACACAGACCTTGGTACTAAGAAATAAAGCCAAATTATTTATGTCTTACACCATGGAGAAAAATTCAAGAGCTTAATGACCTCCCCATCTACCTTCAGGTAAAGAGGAGAGCACAGCTATCCATGACAGAGACAGCTGATGCTGCTTCACTTGCTTTTACCTTTGTTGAAGGCAAAACACATGCACCTGCCCTGGGCAGCTGCACACATCTGGTATTCTGGAGATACAGCTACCTACTGTGGTCAATCTGGGCACACATCCTGTGTCCCAGGTTTGAGTTTAAAGGGAGCACAATGAAATATTTATGACAGAAGAAACCTCCTTTGGGGAAAAAAAAAAAAACCCAAAAGCTGATAGATTCAAGAGGTCTGCTAACATGGCGGGAACAGCACTGCAGTTAGACTGAAAAAGAACCCCACTTTAATTCATTGCTGTTATTTTCAAGTATTTCAGTTTTCTTAATGAAATAGGTCTAGGAAATCATCAACCAAAACCTGAAAGCTTTCAGTATAAAAGCAACTCTGATTTCATGCAATCACTTTTCAGCCTGAACACGAGGATAAATTTTACAACATTAATTTTTTTCCAATTACTGTTTCCATTTATGCAACTGTAGTTTGACGATATCCAAGTTGGCATATCCATGATAATCAGTTACAAAATCTGGGCTTGCTCATATTTCATAAAGACCGAACCAAGGAAAAGAATTTTAGCAAGTTTAATTTCCAGCTTAGGAGATACCCCTATTTAACAAAGCTTATGTCACTCAGCTAAATGCTATGTAAATGTTTTCTTTAAAAGAGAGCATGTATTTAATCGCTGTTCTGAAAATCAGGGCTCATGAAAAGTCCATATGTGGAAATACATTTATTATTATTTTTAAATGATTCCACATGTACAGTTACCCAAGTGTAAAAACTTACATTTTCCAATACAGCAGATCAAATACAAAGAAGCTGGAAAAAATGCAGTAATAGTGGAAGATTTATCTACGAAGAAAATTGACAGCCAGTGTTGTTATTTTTACAGTACTATTAAGATGCATGTTCATGTTGTGGCCAAAAGAGTTAAAGTATTGACTTACAAATAAATATTAAAAAGCAACAGTGTCCAATGGCGGTCCACAAGGCCATGGTCAACACATGGTCCTATTTAGAGTATTTTCCCTGAAAGTCTTTTTTAAGTGCATGGTGGTCTTGAATAGGTTGTAGGAGGAAAGCTGTTCCATTGCTAAAAAAAAAAAACTGGAAAATCCTGCCTGCCTTTAACTTAGAAAACAGAAAAAAAAAGTATGTTTAAGAAGTCAAACCGTTAACTTTTCCTTTCACACCTATTCAATACCCATTAGAGGGTCCATTGAAACAGTGCCTAAGTCAAAGCTAGTAATTATTTAATAGTGTTTCCAAACATATCCAAGCTATTTTGGCAAATTGGTGTCTTCGGAGCCATGTTCCTTATTTATAGTCTGAAAGGCAAAGGCTGCTCATACTAATTTATATAACCCTTTTTCACATCTGAAAAGCAAATATAAACTCTCATGGTTTTTCAAGACCTGAAGGCCCTCTCATTAATTAGTTTTCTAAGCCAATTAAAAGACGGTTTTTGAACATCACTCAGACAATGTTTTGCCCAAATAACCGCTTAGGAAACACCATCTTATTTAAATTTATAGTTTAAACAACTCACAGGAATTCTACAGCAGAATTCACTATCCTTGGCAAACAAATCAGAAGCATCATTTTAGTACTTAGTAACCCTTAGCCTCTATTCTAAAGGGAGAATGTACAGTAAGGGATTTGCCTTAAATTGACTTCAGATAAAAGAAAGTCAGTTCAACATGAGACACGAGCACAGGAACCAAGCGGGAAGTTCTCTTTTACCTTGAGCCAAGCTCAAGCGCTGGGGCATTTCTGCCTACTGCAGAGGAAACACCTAAATCTGTATCATAACATGTATTTTTGCTCTAAGTTGGCACACCAGCCTTTCAGGTAGGCACAATGCTCATCTGAATGTGGCATGGACCTATATATACTCTAGAGTGTGCAGCGGACTGCAATTTTACGCAGATAAAACCATGCTCATGCAGATAAACTCATGGCAAATAAACTCAGGTTAAAGGGTCCATCTTCAGAAACAGTAAACAAAGAATACCCAAGCTATATGGAGAGAAAAGGATGCTGCTCATATAGTCTCACCCATCTCCAGATGGGCTTAAGGGATTTCAAATTGCTAACAATTTAGCTATTACTAAATTTATGATGGCGTTATGATTGCTACATCCTGACAATAATGTATTGCTCCAGAATTGATCTTCTCATCTTCCTGATACCTCCTAAGTTTACTTTTTGCTTTGTCCACCTGATAGAAAGCCAACACACTTTGCCAAGACACACAATAAGATTGGCAATAAGTAGGCATGTACCTTCCAGACTGTATTTTGTACAGAATAGTCAGATTTACATTGCACTGTCAAAACCTGATTTTTTTCCCTCCTAATGCAGTTATATTTTAATATTTCTTTTTTTTTTTTTCCTGCTTAGAACTTGATTGGCATTTATGTGGTTGTACTACATAAAAAAATGCTGCTGTTACCAACTGCTCTGTATGGTCAAAATGGTGAAATATTATACCAGAAAGGAGGAACAACCTTTGCACAAGTGCACAGTCTACCCAGCAACAAAAAAAAAAAAGAAAAAAGAATATCACAAAATAAGAATAAATCTGTATTTTTTTTTCCTAAAAAGTTTCAGAAAGTGTTTATTTAAGGTTAAATTATTATTTTCTTCCTGCAATAACAACTTTTTCCAAAGTTGGTTAAACTGTTTGCTGTTACAATCTCTACGGGTTGCTAAACACTTTCAGGGTACAAAGTCACAAGTTCTGTGGAATGCTGCTCTGTGTACTCTGCCACCGCCAGCACAGCCTCCCTAGGTAACACACGCACCATACAAACACCAGCTGGAACTGGAGAGAGTTACGACCTCCGTGCTTTATAAGTTTTGTTAGCAGATTACAGGGTGGGCTCCACTTTGCCATACATAGCATCTTCTTCTGGGTTTTCTCTGACCACAGCAACTGCCAAGTTGGTTCATCCCTTCCATGCAGCCCAAAAGGTTTAAAAGATAACTGGGGAAGTCAAGAAATCACAAGATTTATGTAGAATTTAATAAAAAACAGAACAGGGTTTTCCTACTTTGTGATACAGTAAAGAGGCATGTCAGCATTCCCTTGGTTTTAGCATTTTATACAAAAAATTGTGAATACTGAAGAAGGTTTTTTTTCCCCCCAAATGTCTTCCAAGTAGTAATGTTCTACATAAACACTGCACTTGAATCAATTTATATTCTTAGTAAACAAACATATATAGTGGCGTTTTTATTTCTATTATCACACAAATGCAATAAATTTCAGTTCTTGGAACAAGCATCCTTCTGAACTAGGATTTCAAATAACAGCTGAAAACAATCTGGTTTGCCCTGTGTGTTAAAAAGCTAACATGATGGACGTTAAAACTTAAGACAACTCAGATTACTGGCTGAGCATTCCTGCAAAACTTAAATAATCGTGCTTCAGAACCTTTGGAAAAGCCCCAGACGGGAGAACCTGCAGTCTTCCAGGGCAAGATATCCCAGGGCTGACAAATCCTTCGACGTACACAGAAGCCATCGGCAAAGATTGCTACACACCTCTGCACAAGCAGCACAACCTAGGGAACTAAGTGTGGAACTGGCATCCAGCAACTCTCAGGTTTAAATGCTGGTGCAGAAACAAACACGGATCTTCCTGGTTTCTTAAATGAAAATCTGACAGTGCTTAGTGATGCACAGTTACAGTTACAACAGCAGTGTTGCAGCATGCATCCCAGTAGTGCACAAAAGTTCCTCGGGTAACAATTACTGCCTCTGCTTTTAAGAGCCTTGCAAGTAAAAAAATAAAAAAATTAAAATTTTAAAATTAGACATCTAGTTTCTTTCAAAAAAGAAAAGATTTCGCTAATGCTTCTATTAGCTCAAAGAGAAGATATCTCCAAAGGGAAAGTCTTAAAAAAAATAAAAAGCAGAAGAAATAAAGCAAAATTAATAAAAAGCTCACCCAAAAGAAGATAACAAAATAGAGTAACCTGGGCAACTGGAGCAACTGTTCCAACTGTTCAACTTACCACTCTCACTAAAAAGTTGGCATAATTTGGTTTTGTTACTGTGAAGCAACATAGAACATACGCTTGAGTCCTTTAACCAGCTAACCCCTCAAAGCAAAGCTTGAGATGTTACAGACCATTACCAATGTGGGGTTTTTTCTTCTAGCTTATCTTAAAACAGCTAATGAGAGGTTTTAGGAAACACCATGTACAAACATCAGAAGAGAAGAACTATACAAACAAACATTTCAACTAATGCTTAAAAAACCCCACACTTCAGGCATATCCTTGTGTCAGTAGATCTGCTCAAAGTGCCACCAGAAACAAGTATGATCGCACCTACAATTTATAATTAAATACTCTTTATATTTAAATAACATAGACCTGTTAAAATGGATAGTTCTGCTGCGAAGTTGAGAACCCTGACCTCCTAAGATTAGAACCCTTATGCATTGAGGTTTTTCTGCATGAACATAGAAAATAACATAAGAAAAAAAAGGGGAGGAATTTTTTTTTTTTTTTTAATGAAGCAAGTATTCAATGCTGTAGCCTAGTTTTAATGTGAAAGCAAGGTGCTATAGTCCTGAACTCTTTCTGACAGCAAGCAGAAAATGCTAGCCACTGCATCAGGTGGAATATAGACCTGGTTTGGCCCAGGTCTTTCCGGTATTGTTGACTTCTGCCCGACAGTTAATTAAAATAAGCAGGTCCTATCTATCAAAGTACAAAAATACATAACAACTACAGCTTAAGCTGAAGACAGGTAAATCTGTATTGATTAACAGAAGTAGGTCTTCTTTTTAACCCTGCAAAGAAATTAAATGTTCTAATCAGCAAGCAAAGGCAGGTAATTCTCAAACCTGCATGCACCCAAACACACAATTGGAAAGCAAGGAGATGCAGTAAAACCTGTTCCAACACGCTGTACATCAGAAATCTGACTCTCATATTTCATAGCAGAAAGACGCGACGAAAAGCAGGTTAAGAACAAGGTAGAACAAAAACCCGTACAAAGCTTCCACACATCGTGGTATTGAGGAAACCCATTAAAACATGTTTTTGTAGCTTAAAAAAAAAAAAAAAGGTCAAAAAGAAAAAACCCAGAGGATTTACACTTAATTCTTTCTTTGAACACACACAAGCCCTTCACAAGTGTCCTTGGGTCTTAAATTAAACACACCTTCCCTACAGATCGTGAAATTGGCAGTATCAGACAAAAATGTTTGGCTAAAGTGAGATAACTAAACCAAACATCCATAATTCAGCAGAAAGCATTAAAATGTTAGAAAACAAATGGACTTAAGAGTACTAAGAATTTACTGGAAAGATTTGAACTTTACGTATGGTAGTCTTCTGAAATGACAGAGCCAAAGAACAGCACCACAATGAAAACTTCCAGCAAAAAAAGTCATTTCAAATACAACCAAACACACAGCAAACTACATGTCCTTTGTGTACAGCCCATTCAAGCCGGCTTTGCAATCACAGCTCTGTTGGGCTATTTGTAGAATGACAGGTAATTATTCACATGCAACTTTTCCGAGCAAAGATGAACATACCATACAGTTAAGGCAGGCAAATGAAAGGCAGCTGATAATCTCCAAAGCACCCCTGATGTGGAAAGCTTCTTTCACAAGATTTCCCACTAATTTGCAACAGTGGAGGAATCATCCCCGGACAGCTGGGCTGAGATTTTACTCTGCTATTGGTTATATTACATTCCTGGTGACAAGAGTTGTTGACATTAAGGTTGAATAGTAGAACTGGCGCTAGAATAAAAACCGTCTTGCATATCCTTCCAACATTTTTTCACTACTGACAGCACTTGAACAGCCCAAGAACTTTGTTTAGAACTTTAAGTACAAGACAAATTTCGTCAAATGCGATCCAGGAAATAAGTCTTATAATCTGCCTTACAAAAGACTGATGGTTTATTTGCTTTTCATTGGCATATGCCAGTGGTACGTTGCCATCGCCTTTGAAATCATCCACCCATTTCTTCTGTACTATCCAGTTCCTAGGAAATGTATAAACTCCAGGCCCAAACGTTTCAGGACTCATTTTCCCCGAAGGCTGTTCCTTCATGGGACGAGTTTGCACATGTGGCCAACTGCTATATTAAGGAACAGGATTAGTATCTGAAAAACCGATCGACATCTACATCATCACTGAATGGAATAATTGGAATTACTGCACAGTCATTCATCGATAGGCCCACAATCAGCTCCAAGCATCGCTAACGTGGCGCACGAGAAAAGAACGGGGCTTTAAAAACTCAGTTGTTTTCCTAACAGGGTTGTCACTGTTGCCAGACGTGACTTGGAAAGCTTATGAGGTGCAACTGAGTACTTACTCAGCTGGAAGTAATAGAGTGATACTTTCACAAGAGCATTTTAAAAAGTGTGCAAGTGATGTAACACTAGTAGATAGAAAAGGGACAGGAAAACAACATGTAGGGGAGAGGAATAAGATGCATTTATATGAAAACTGAAATTGTTACTCTACAGACTTTTTTTTTTTCCTCATAACTCTTTTGCCTGATAATAACAGTGCATATTTTAGTACCATCCATTTGTGTATTACACTTGGGAGACAGCTAAACACTCATTTAATTTGTAGAGCAGTGCTGGATGCAATAGCCCAATCTTTCCACTTCTGCCAAAGTTTATGGCAATTTATTTATTTACGTGGTCATTTGAATCACAAGAGGCTGGACTTTTAACTGCTTCTATGGACCAAATCCCAAGTTATACAGAAAGCATATAAGCACTTAATTCACTTTGTTATGTTGAAATAGTCATAATCTGCTGTCCACACAGAGAGAGAAATCCATTGCTATTGAAGTTGCCATTTTAGCTCTCGATTTAGATTTGGGACCAGAAACCATAGCAGATACTTGCATATGAAAAATATGAGTATGTCTTAATTTAGAATTTCCTGACTATTACTGACGTAAACACTGCAATGTAGATTTATGTACTTTTTAAAAATAAAATATGTTCCTAAAGGATTGTTATAAAAATATCCATCATAGTTTTCATAGTCAAATATACAAATTAATATATTTACAACTGAACTAACATGCCATAACAGTTTCTTTGCCAAAAACATTTGTCACTTGAGTAGAATAAACAAGTATCTTAAGTTTTTAAAGCCTTCTGCAGTTCAGATTTCTCATTTTATTGCCCTTTCACATCCACATGCTTCTCTTCATTTATCTCCATGACTATGTTATATTAAAACGCACATAAATTCTGCATTTGCTAAAGGGAGATGAGAGAAGACTTTTTTCCATAAAACTAAAATTCTGAATGGTGTTCAAATGTGTGCACATAAAGTTCCTGGTTTTGTAATGCCAGCACAAATTGGGTCTTACTCATTTGGATGGTTTCTGTTACCCAAAGTGAGAGCGCTCCATTCGTTTTCTTAAATGCAGAAAGATGAAAAGTATCACAAATACAATTCAAAGTGGTGCTCAGCCAAGGGCTGACATGTCAAACCATCATTTGAAAGACTTTAAGGGAGAAGTTGAGAGAGGGAAGGACAGGTTTACAGCAACGATACTGCACGCAAACACAAGTGTCTTGCAAAATACATTGGAGCAAAACAAGTTGGGGGGGGGGGTGAGGTGTGTGTGTGGGGGATTCACTGTGTAAAAAGGAACACATAAATGTGCCAACAGTTGCATTTACTGTTTTAAAAATACCCACAAAATTTTGTTCCATCATGTTCAGCAGACTTTCCTGGATCCCCCAGCATCTTCTTGCTGTAACCAGGGGTCTTCTCCACCACCATTTTGTTTTCTTCAGAATCAAATCTCATCTTCATTTGGAATTAGACCATAAACCTATTAGGGCAAAAGCCATAGCACCCAGTTTCTGTTCCCTGCCATGGATCTTCCTGCTGCAAGGGAGCAGGAAGAAGGGGGCAGTGCTGCAACAGCAGGCCGCTGAGCTTCAGGTTAGCAGCATTCAGGTTTTCTAAAAGACAGCGTTCATCAAAACCCACTAATTTACCAAAACCAGTTACTTTGGAAGAACACTCCAGTTTTAAGAGAGTCCTGTTATAGTAAGACTCAGCATGAACTCCTGAGTGAGGGTGAGTGTATCATCCCAAGACAACAACCCACTGAACGGTCTTGGTGCTTACTAGAGATGCTTGAATCAGACAAGCTGACAGTTTTACAACTGTCCCTGCCACCACAGGAAAATGCCATGGCACTGGCTATTCTTTATTTCAAAATCTTTCATCTGCACAGTCTGTGAAAAAAATCTGAAATCATAATCTCAACCTCATATGTAACAAGCATTTATCAGCTATGTCACAGGATCATAGAATGTTTTGGGTTGTAAGGGACCTCAGAGATCATATATTTCCAATCCCTCTGCCATGGGCAGGGACACCCTCCACTAGATCAGGTTGTGCAAAGCCTCGTCCAACCTGGCCTTAAACACTGCCAGGGATGGGGCTTCCACAACCTGTCCAGGTAACCTCTTCCAGTGCCTCACCACCCTCATAGAAAAGAATACTCCAAGCGGGGTCTCATGAGCTTTATGGCCCTCCTTTTCATGAAAAGGGCACTGACCTGTCTTAGCCCTACCCTGCTTAATTTCTGACACTTGCTAAAGCCTTAAAACATGTTTGTTACCTTTCACTCCCATTTCCAAAGATCCTCTCGTGAGAAGAGGGTGACAGATCAACGTACTGCAGGAGCTATGGGACCTATGAAGGACTCAGTTGTGTTTAGTTCCTCCTTGGGAGTTAAAGATGCATTAGGGAACTTCCCAGATGCATTAGGAAACCAAGCAGCAGAAGGGCGAAATCCAAGCAACAGCTCAAGCTTCAGTTGTACTCCACTCGTTTGTCAAGGATTCAGAGACTGCCATAATGTGTAACATCAGAATCTAGCTAAGTCTGTGCAAAAATTTAAATTACACACTTCATTATGGATAACAGGACTCTGCTCCTTAAAGCAGTGTCACAAGAGTTTCTCAGGGGCCAATGAAAGGAAAAACATAGCCCTAAGCTCCTCAGGTGGTCTAAAGCTTCTCTATCAGAATACGATGCTTTCAACTTTTTTTTTTTCTAAAGCTTAAAGAATGGTCAAGCCTTTTTAGGTCATCTTTTCTGTAAGCTTTTACTTTCTGCACTGCAATTTAAATTGCAAATACATTTTGTGGTAAAATTTTAATCTACTGAAATATAAATGTGCATAAAAGACAGACAATTAAGCTTCATCTGCAAAAAATATTAAAGCTGCCAATATAAAGTGCACACATGAAAAATTAAGCCTATAAAGATATATAATGAAAGACATCTGGCACAAATGTCAGCCTTCGCATGCTTGTTTTGTCAGCTGTCAAATCATGGTAATATAGGATGCTAAAAGGCATGTTGACAGCAACATTCCTGGTATTTTAAAGAACAATCATAAAATACATGTAGCTGTAAGAAGATATCTACATTGCTACCAAAGGAACAAAGCTGGGCTGGTGGTCATTAGAAAAATATTAATGCTTAATGCTTCTGACTCTGAGGTGGAAGCCTGAGCAGGACAGGTCCCAAATTATTTATTTCCCACACAAACCTTTTCAGAAAAGCTACCTAGAGTTCTGAGCAATTATACTTGCAATCCTTTCTAGAGTTCTTTTAGGCAAATATTGCTCCTTGCAGCAAGTGACATATATACTTTCCTTCATTAATAAATAAAGCTTTTTAAAAATATACATAAGGGGCGTGTGAGGAAATCCCTGCTTGATTTCATCTCCAAAAAAGAATTATTTTGGCATGTTTTATTGATTTAAAAAGCCAGTGGCTTTCCTCCATGTAAAGGACAAGTTCCAGATACACTTCACATTTGTGCTTAAGAACCACTCAATACCAAAAAACCCTCAGGACGTGGTCCCATCATCATCCTCCTATGGTCTACCCAGGCCAACAACAGGAAGTTAAGAAGGAACACAGAAACATATTAATACAGGTTTTTAATTTAATACCTTTCTTTACAAAACAATGATTGAGCAGTAATACCATGAGACCAAAAAAAGAAAATTGTCTGAGATGATGCTATGTACCTGAAAATTTTATATAGCATTATAGTCATCATCTCCTGGAAACCAAGGAAGCAGTAGTAATAAGAGTTAGTCAAAGACTGCAACCTAGTTTCCTGTTAAATATATAATCATGCTGCAACAAAAACACATTACTTTTAAATAACCATTCCTTAAAAAGCTTGCCTGAATTTTTTTCTGCTGTAGTCAAGAAACTAAATCAAGCTTTCATTTATTCACATACCGGACACCGTGTGCTATTTTAATGCTGAGGTAGGAGAATAAAGAGAATTCTCACTAGAAAGTAAGTTTGTTTACAATTGGATTGGTTGGGGGGGCTTTTTTCCTCCTTATAAAGTTAATTTGATGTTATGAAGTAGAAGAGTTTTAGCCCTTCTTACCCTGACTCCGAAGTGAGAAAGGGGAGGGAAGGCAGGTGAGGTTGAAGCGATGAAACTAAGACTCCAGGCCAGCAGAGACACTGCAGTGGATGCTGAACTTGATGCATCCCAGTGGGAGCTGGCAAGTGATGGGCTTGTACTGGGGTAAAACAGTAAACTAAAACTAAACCCTCAGTACAAAAATTTTATTAGGTGTCATTTTTCAAGATAAACTGAAGCAAAGCCATCCAACCACTGAATTTAGGAAGCAACAAAGCCTAGATTACAGCTAGCTTGCAATGATGCTGAAGAATTTCTATCTGGGGCAAATAAAAAACCATTGAATTTTCCACTTCTGTTGAAGTACAGCTCAGCTCACCTCACCAGTGTCATCTAACCTGACCAAGGTCATCTACCTCACAGAAGTCTGATGAACACAAAGCTGGCCAGTAACAGCTTAAGTTTGTGACACTTGTCTATACCATGTTACCAGTGAACTTTTTCTTTAAACTTTTTATTAACATATATAATAAACTAACTACATAAATCTTACTGCTTTCACTCATCCAAAGAGAAACTAAGTGCACATAAGAAGTTCTCATCATGGTTTATGTCTACAAACACTTGCATTAAAAGATACATACATATATATATATCTCTCCACCGTACTCTTTTCAGTAAGATTTTGTTATCATCAAGACTATTAAAATGAAGCTTTCCACATGAGCAGCAGCTCAGTGAAACATCACTGCCATTTCAAATGCTTTCTGTATAATATCAAATACTGCCAAGATACTTAATCAGATTGATTATCTGAGGCTGAAACAAACAACTTGCAGCACTGACAGCCAAAAATCATTATGTTGGATGTGGGGAAGGACAAATGAAGGCCTGCACTGCCCCACTGCCAGAGAACACTCTGTATTCTCCTCCTTCCTCTCTCTACCTTGAAAAATCAACAGAGACTTTAAAAAGTAGGTTAAGACATGGCATTACAGTTAGCTCATAGAAAAAAAAGAGACAACTATTTGCAATCCCTTTACCCAAACTACAATGAAAGGACATGTAATCTGCATACTCAACCTGAATTTCTCAGTGATGTAAAGCTTTTCACACTTTTCTTGAAAGAAATGGAGCTCTAAATTTTAATTACCCATATGTATTTCAGACTATATTAACATTGTACGTGACTTTCATCAAGATTTTGAATCACATTAGACAGTGTGCCTTGCTATAACAGAGCTTCTGATTTCTAATATAAAAGTCTTAAACCTCACAATTCCTCTGCATCAAAAGACATTTCAATCTCCAGCTGACAAGCAGAAAGAGTAAGGTGCATGGAAATTTAGTTTGACAAACACGCCAACACCTCTGCACTTGACCGACTTTGTCTTGTCAGCCATCCGAAACTCTGCTCTTCTACAATGATTTTCTGATGCAGAATCAGGGTTGTCAACAGGTAAGGAGCTTCTCTCACTAACAGGATGGCAGTCGGCTACCTGACCACGTATTTTCTTGCAGCCTATAGAAGCACAGTTCTCTGAGGCAGAGGAAGGAAACGGCAAACACACACGCTACGCCACAAAGGCACATAAACATGTTTTGTCTCAGTCATGATCACATGAGTTTCATTTCCTTTAGAAACCAGTCTAAAAACGAGGAGGGGAGGGAAGATGCATAAATACGCAGCAATCGGATTCATTTCTCAAACCTTTTTCTCTCTCTCCTGCTCTCACACTAAATTTGGTCAGCCTTCCCTGTTACATTGTACCAATCATCAAAGAGAAGCTTGGGAAACATTTAGCATCCATGTAATTCTTGTAAAAACACTGGGAAGCGTAATCCTCTCAAAACAAGGATCCCAGGGAACTAGGGAAGCAGTACTTTGGCTTTTTACCAACCATTTTACAGCAAAGGTAATTAGTAAGTTACATACCATTGTAAGCAACACCAGCACAAATCCAGCTTCCCTCACCACTTGCTCTTTCCTCTAACGATGCCAAGATCGTGACAGGCTTACTTAGCATGGTTATTGTTTCCAACTTCAAACCCTTATACTTAATTAAGTTTCAGCTCTAGATGATTTATCTTAAACAGCCAACCCACCCCTCTCCTACCCCCCCCCCCCCCCCCAATACTCCAACCCCGTTGCTTCACCTTTCCCCCCCCTTCACTATAGCAACGATAAGTTGGAACCACTTCAGGAGGATTTTGTTTGCGTTGAATGGCTAATACACTCCTAAGTGCATGTGATAAGCTACTTCTGAAATAAATTACGCAGAATAACGTACGTTCCATTAAGTATTCAGATCCTGGTCAGTCTTTTCATATCAAAACAGAATTCTGAATTCTGTCTATTAGAAGGAAAATTCTGTCTGTGACAGAAATCATATTAAAAAACACCACACACACAAAACAAAAAGATGACTAATCAGTTGCATTTCATGCATATTAGGTACAGCCTTCCATCACCTGACAACCTGGAAGAGCTGCCCCTCTGTCTACTGTGCAAAAACCTATTGCCTTTTTGGATCAAAAAAGATCAAGAAATTTGTAACTGTTTTTAAAGTTTTATGTAATACATAATTACACATGCGTGCGTGCACATACACCCTCCACACCCCCACACCCCCTCCCAGTGGAATTCCAAGATTTCCATTCAAATGCAGAAAGAAGAGCTAAAGAGATTGGGACAGTGATCAGCATCTCAATAGTCCTTTCAAGAACCAACCGGAAATGATAACTAATGAAAAATTCCAAATATTATTAATACAGGAAAATATGTCCAGCTTTGACAACCAACACAGTCATGGAATAAACACTTCCATCTTCAGTAGCTGCTAAAACAAACACTCTTTTACAGGCTTTGACAGAGAACAGAATTCATTTCCCTTTTACAGCTGCACTGCTTCAAAGTCAGTTAAACATCAATGTGACAGCCTGACTTGCGAGAGCTCAGACATTTACTATATTATCTTAGCCGGACATGAGCAGAAAGCAGAGCCTGTGAAGGCAGAGAAGTAGGGGGGAGAGAGGGAAATCAAGATTGTTTTTCTTAAACACCTTATGAAGTGTTCGTCTTAGTTGTTGCCAGAGAGTTATTTTTCTTGTTCATTTATTCCATATTTAAAGACCCAGCTAATACAAACATAGCACAGGTCTGAAGGCAAAAAGTTCACTGGGACAGAGCTTATTTACACAGATACTACTTGGTTACCAGCTTCTCACTCTGTCATACAGTGTGCTTCTGCGAATGAAATGCAGTCGACTGAGCTGTATCCATGCTTACAAATTAGACTGTCTTATTTGCAACTAGCAATCACTCTATTGATTTTCTCGTTAATATCTAGAAGGCACGCAGTTTAAGGTCCTACCCTAGTTTCTGCCACCGCCTTTCCTGTGCAACCCCTACCTCACAAGACCATAGTGAAGCTTAATATCCATTAATTTCACACAGTGCAGTAAGCATGATAAGTGCTTAATAGTAAGCAGGCCAGAACGTTGGCCAGATGTCAAACCAATCCTAACAACGTGTACAGGCCAGAAAATTGCATATATTGAACAAGAAATAGACACCAGATAACTGTACCAGACATTTGCAAAACGCAGTTCAAGAGTATTTCCTGAGATTCTGTAGAAAGCTGGCTGCTCCCATGATGATGGCTCTGCTTACATCCAGATGTTTAACTGCATTAAAGAAACTAACAAAAGTGTCAATCTATGTTCTTACTACTGGTTTCCCATGAAAGCAGTTCTTGTTCCCATTGGGGGACATGACGTGTTCACAAAGAGAAGATGTCTTATGAATTACCTATCTAAATACAAGCCAAACTACTAGTGGAAGATTTGCTGAGTGACTGGTTCTTTCACAGCAAACTATCCCTCGAAAACACGATTCAGAAAAAAATCCCTACAACACAGATTTTTTTTTTTTTCCATTAGGGCTTTGAACATATTTACCACTTCTCTATGCATACTATAAAAGCAATTCAGGAAAAAAAAACCCAAACAAAAACAACCAAACCCCAAACCTAACACACCTTTATCTCCAAAACACACCTATATTCAGGAAAACTCCAGATCTCAGCTAACGAGTTTGAGCCACATTTCGCATTGTGAAGGGTCACCTCAGGGTGAAGGGAAAAGACCGATTATGATGCACTTCCAACTACCAATAATAAAAATCACTCTTCACACCTAATAGTAGCTTTGATCTGAAGACTTCTATTTCACAATAATAGTGTGTATTTGAGGTTTCTGGCTGGAAGTTGTGTCTGTGAACTCGCATATTCCCCCCTACTACAGTTGGTGTCAAAAAAATCCACTTCAGCTTATATTTCACCTCTACGAAAAAGAAGAGAAGCAAATCAAGCATTCCCACCAAATGCTTTTTTACCTCTGCATCTTGAATCCTCCTCCTTTCCAAATAGCTCAACTGAATGACCTCCAGGGCATACTGTAGAGGCTGGCCAGTCGGACAGACTCAGACTTGGGGGATGAGCTGGCCTGCCATTCTGCCTACCACGTGGAGACGGTGCCTTTTATTTAAGCATTTATACATTCAAATATTTAGAAGGTTGGTTAAGTTTTTTAGCCCTGTGCTGCTGTACTCTCCTTACTCCTGCACCTATATTTTTAGTAACAAGCAAATGGGTAGCTGTAGGACCTCTCCTATCACCAGAAAGCTATCCAGCTTGAAGTGGCAGAGCAGCCCAACTTGTGCATGCTAGCAATTCTTCAGATAGAGGCCTGCAAGCCCAGCCCTGCTCACTTCTGCTGCCCCTAGCATTCATCGTAAGCACTTTAAAGCAGCAGACAGAAGAAAGGCTTTTTTGCCTTTGTAAGCAAACCTTTGATGGAAATATTGTAAAACAATCTGCATGTTTTCTATCTTTATAATCCTTATTGCACTACATTGTTTACATCTCTGTCAGCTTCCTAGAAAGGACAGAAAAGCTTTCACATCCTAATAAATTTTTCCTCCCCTACATTTGTATAAAACTGATGGTCCTCAGACCTGGTCAAGACTTACATTTCCATAGATGTTGCCAACTTCAAAATCATGCTGCAAGATGCTGGTACACAAATTAAAAATTGATTACAAAACAATATGCATGGAAATGAACAATAATAAATATACCTCTGTTATTAGAGAAAAAAAAGAGAACAAAAAATTGTCAGGTGCAACAGTAAGTAAATTCCGTTCAAAAGGCAATTCAAATGATGTATAGCCACAGCTAGTCAAATCAGAAACCTTGGGTGAAATGCAGGATGTCATACATACATGACACACTGGCAATGGAAAGTTCTACAGGACAGGCGGGGCTGGAGCTGAGCCCACAACTCATTTCAAAACTCATGTCAAAAAGTCTTGTGAAATTTCCTCATATACACAATGCACACTGCACAGCTTGTCTCCAATCAATACTCCCAAAGAGACAGCGAGTGCCGTTAAAATGATGTACTGTGCTAAGCCTGTCATTGTATTAATTTATACTCTATGACATCACAAACTATAGATGTTTAAAAATCCAATTTAATTTGTAAGATATAGGAATACATAACCCGCTAAAATATGACTAAGTATGTTATGTGGCTTTTAAGGGTGAACTGCACCTGAAAAAACTGAAACAGCAACATGCACAGAATATCCAACACAAAACAGAGTAAAAAGTCAAATGTTGGAATGAATTCATTATTAACTGAAATCCTTCCTTTACCCTCCTCCCCCCAAATTCAAGTTACTAATTAACTGCCAAATACCCCCTTTATGTATGACACAGCATAAAACATTTGAGCACTTGTGTTTCAATACTTTGAAATTCATTTTAAAGGTTTTGGCAGGATAAACGCTACATGCATAAACTTGCAAAATATTCAAGCTGCTTCTTTGTCTACTTACAAAAAGCAGAACTTCTCCCTTCAATTCCACAGTCACATTAATGTTGTTTGATAATCAATTTTATTACAAAAAGAGGCAATGATTCTTCTTGTTGGGGTGCAAAACATTTACGCAAGTAAAAAACTCAAAAGGAAAACTTCTCCATACATAAGTAAAGCTGAAGACAAAACAAATAATCTAACCCTAACCCCATCCCACCCACCCCCTTCCCACCCAGGGGGGACATTTTCTCCTTAACTCTCAATTATACCAATATCCAGCTATACAGCTGATGGTAAGAATCAAAAAATTTGCAACTTTCAACCTCGAGGTAGATCTTAAAAATAAACCCCACTCATATAATCCTTTAGTCACCAGGTGACAATCCTAATTTAAAACAACAAATTCTCCCATGTGGCTCCATTATAAGGTGATATCTAGCACCTCTAGTAATTTAAAGACATCCCATTTTCCTTGAGGTTAATCAAATAATCCCACAGAGGATTCAGAGCCAGCTTGACCCATTAGCAAAGTGTTAAATTAGAATTTCAAAAAGTCACCCTTCACAGAAATAATTTTTAATTCTTCCTCTGTGAAAAGTGAAGTCAATATCCAATGTTTTATCTTACAACATTAGCATACAAAAATACTGCCAATTCAAAATAATCTAGGTTGATTCTTGTTTAATAAAACAGCAAAAGGCCATTGCTTCAACATTTTAGTAAGCGAGTTGACTCCAGCATTTTTTACAATTTCACTGTTAATTTACAAACACAGGGAGACAGAAGCAGGCATTTTATTTAAATTTGAGAAAGTTAAATGCATACATATTTTTTTAATTAATTTTCCCTATTCAGTCCACAAACACAAACACATCTGAATCCTGCATAAGGAGAAAATAATGAGGGTTGACCCCATATTACAGCTAAGAAAGTGAGGGGCTTACAGCTCAGATGACTTATTTCATACACCTCTGACAAACCTGGTCCTGAAAAGTAACCTCCTGGCTCTCTAGCACAAGGATTAGCTCCATCCCTGTTGCTACCCATGTAAAAATCATTCCTTTGGGTATAATTACAGGGATATTTCCATCCCATGCAAGGGCAAACATTTTAAGTCCCTAAAATCTTTAAGTAGTACCTGCCACCTTATCTAAATTATTTGTTGATTAAACAACAACGAAAAGTTGTCCAAGGCAACAATATGTTCATTTTTTGTAGCTGACCCTCAGCCAACCCAAGCAAATCATTTTAACTGCCTGTTCAACACAGCACAAGAACAGCAGAAGCTTGGCACAATAAAAGCCACAGAGCCCACCACCGGCATGGTGTAAGAGTGACCAATATTACCCAGTACCCTGAACAAAACAACAGGACAGAGCTAAAACCTGATGATACAAAATAGAAACAAACATACACCCAGGAAAAAAACAACCCATATTCTCAATTATTCAAAGATTAAATAAATTCTCATGCTGCTGCAGGTATTCACTCTCACAGAAAACCATTCTCTTCCTCCTCAAGTCATTGTCTTTGTAAGAAAATATCAGTTCCCTCTTACTAACTTCCTTCCTTGCCAGTGGTAAGCAAAACCAGTTAAAAACAGTAACACAGTGTCATCTTGACATTCAGCTAATGTGAGTGAGAAATATTTTCAACTAGCAGAAGGTTTGACCCCATATTGGATTTTACGTTTTCGTCTTTCCTGTACTGCTAGTTAGCGCAAACTTTCTGCAAGAAACCCTCTTATTTCCCTTCTCAGAATCTCATATTTCTAAAAAAGTCCCTCCTCCCCCAAGGAAATTCTAAGAGCAGGCTTGCTATCTTCCTTTCTCAGCTTCTGCAATACAACTTGAGTAAAAATTATTTACACGAACGTAAGAGAACAGACTACAGCTCATTATGAAAAAAGTCACCACTGTGTTTATACAATGATATTTCCACAAAATCAGAACAGTTAAGAATAGTCCCCAAATCATGTAAACAAGAAAAGTGATGGCATCTGGACCTTCCTACCATAACACAAAACACTGACTTATCAGTGGTTTTAATTTTTTAAAGGATTTATATCTACCTTTGGCAGACATATACTGTGCACATTTTTAATTCTCACTTGCTTTAAGAGATCTAAATGTGTCTCAGTTTGATCTTTTCAAGTTTTCAAGAATTCCTCAGTTTTACATGGCAAAATACTTCACACTGACCTTATCGACAGATTTGGAAAGAAAGCTGGCATGTGCTGTGGCAACCATCTGAAACTTTCATTTGTATTTTATCTTTGTAGTCAAATGTATCCATTTAATTATGGACAACGGTACCCCTGATATGAGGAACAGAGCTGTGCCTATAATGGATTTTTCATTTTGGCCACTGAACAGGAAAAAAAAAACGTAGTATTTAAAACTGTTTCAAGTTGCACAAATACTCAATTCACCAGGAAAAAATGTCCTTGTTTCAGGTAGCTTATTTCATGTCAAAGTAGGGTAAGCTATCCCAAAGTATTAAGAGTATCCACAAGGGAATTTAATTGCTAAATATATATGTGAATGTATACCTTCGCTTCTTTTGCAGTACCTTGGCTGAGAAGACAACCTTATGGGCAGCAGATAAATAAATTAAATCTATAAATGGAACAAGTGAAGAAACCACTGCTGTTTACTGTAGGGCACGTGCAACAGATAGGGTGCTCACCACCGACTTAGGAAGTTCAGTTCTCCGACAAAGTATTTACACACCAATAAAAAGCTGATGACACACCAAGAAAAGAGATGTTTCAGGGGCCACAAGCTTTGCTCAAAATCATTCAGGGGATTACTGCCATCTCTGGCCTGCCAAGAGGCCAGAGACTCAAATGAAAACCTCTGCTCCAAATCAGGAGCATCCTGACTCCCTCCTCCATCTTTGTACCCGTGTCTGGTGTTCAGGAGCAGCATGCAGATACCTGCCTTCCTGCCTCTTCCTGCTTCGACAGCTGTAGACAGGCATACTCCCATTTCTCTGCACACTGGTACCCATGTGGGTACAGGAAAAGGGTCCCCAGCCCCTTCCAGCCACCCCAGCTGCTCTCTGCTGTAACTGCAGAACACCAGAAACGCCCGGGTCCCCAGTCTGGTGCAATGGGGAGAGGCAGGGCCACCCCAGACACAGGAGCACAGGGTAAACTGCAGCTCTGAGGGAACAAGACCAGACACTGGGAAGCAGACAAGCTATCTGACCCACCGCGAGCCATCCCTCTACCTGAGGCTCAGGCTGTGTCACTGAACCTGTACCCTGGCTCCTCAGAGCTGTACCCCACAGCCAGGCCCTTCCTCTGTGCCTTCACAGAGTCACACAGAACCAGACTGGTTTGGGTTGGAAGGGACCTCAAAGATCATCTAGGCAAGGACACCCTCCACTAGACCAGGTTACTGTTAAGTCTTACCAGCCAAAAAAAGTAGCCTTTTTCAGTAATTAATTCCCCCTTAGAAAACATATACACTCAAATGTGTCCAACTCTAATAAGTGGGTCTCACAACCATGGATCAAGCTGTCCTGATCCAAAACGTTACTCCTCCTACATTGTTTCCTGGGGGCTTTGACTGATGGCAACGTTGGAGGAGAATGGACTATCCCAAAGCTTTAACAGACTGTGTCCAGTCCACATCCTAAGAAGGACATGGAATTGTTGGAACAAGTTCAGAGGAGAACCACGAAGATGATTAGAGGGCTGGAGCACCTCTCCTATGAAGACAGCCTAAGAGAGCTGGGGTTATTCAGCCTGGAGAAGACTCTAGGGAGACCTTATAGCAGCCTTCCAGTATCTGAAGGGGCCCACAGAAAAGCTGGAGAGTAAATTTTTAGAAGGGCATGTAGCAATAGGATGAGGGGGAATGGTTTTAAAGTGGAAGGGGCTAGATTCAGAGTGGATATTAGGAAAACAGATCTTCACTACAATGGTAGTAAGGCACCAGAACAGATTGCCCAGGGAGGTGGTGAATGCCCCCTCCCTGGAAGTGTTCAAGGCCGGGTTGGATGGGGCCTTGAGCAGCCTGGTCTAGTGAGAGGCGTCCCTGCCCATGGCAGGGGGGGGGTTGGAATTTTATGATCTTTCAGGTCCCTTCCAGCCCTAACCATTTTATGATTCTATGACTGTATCAGAAGACTGCTACACACAAAATACTTCTGGAAGCTGGGGGCGGAAGGAAATAGATCAGAAATTGAGTGATGAGACAAATAAGACTAAGTAGGAGGTAACTTTAATAACTACTGTTACTGGAACCAAGTTCACTGAGAAGTTTTGGGTGGGTTTTTGTTTTTTTCCTTTCAAGAAGTGCCCACATTGCTTGAGACCCAAGCACCAAATGCATGGGTCCAGCCTGACAATCAAAAATAAATACAAACACTGGTGAATCAGATGCGCTATACACACACAGCAGATTTGACACTAACCAACAAAAGCAGAAAAATTAATAGAACAAATCTATTTAACCTTTAAAGTTGTGGCACATAACCAGTGGTGTGCACTAGTGGTGGCAGTATCCTTGGGGTGTGATAGCAGCGATACTTCATATAACATGGCCTAATTTGGGGTGTTCTGAAGTTGGGGTTGTTTTTTTGCTTTATGCCAAGTATGTGTTAAGTGTGGCAACCGTAGTGCTATACAGAAGACTCATATGTATTGATTCCTCAAATATTTCAGTGTTGATCAAGAGCCTGGAATTGGATGATGACAAAAGTGTGAGCTCATGAGGAAGGAAAGACTAAATTCATAGTCAGGGACAAGGAATATTTTAAACACCAGTAGTCACGCATCAAGCTTCAAGTACCATCAGCCACACAGAAACTTTATTCCACTGTAGGATATGTTCTGGAAGTTACATACTGTAACTCCAGACAGAAAAAAAAATTTACATTAGTCTGTTCAGCAGGACTGAGCAATAAAAACACAGTTAACCAGGATTTGTGAAGAGAAGCCAAGCAAAAAACCACAACTGAAAACTGAAAGGCCATAAAAATTAACCCAAGTGAAATTTCATATGTGTCGGCCACCTACTTTTAGAGAAATGTAGATGCCTTTATCCCATGTTAAAATACTATTAAACTGTGGCACCACACAGTAGAGCTTCAAGCTTACAACCTGAACAAAGAAATAGAGGAGACATCTCATTCTTTCATAGCTGTAAAACAGGTACCTAGGGACTGAAGGACAAAAATCCAACACAAAAAAGGTATCTTTGATTCCTTGTGTTACTTGTAAGGATGACAAGTCAAGCTTTAAGTGAGAATATCCAAATATAAACAAAAGAAAAACACGCTGAAGCCATTTTAACTCTCTCTGACACTACTGTAGTTTCCCTCAAGTATGAACTGATTTGCAGTACCTACTATAAAACTAATTCTTTTCTCAATTCTGGTTTTAAGTATTTCTAGATTGCCTATTGCTGTCATTTTGAAAGAAACAGAGTTTGGTGTACACAGAACGCTGTAGTTTATTGAACTGGGATTACTGAAGGAACAAAAGTAGTGATAATAAAAGAAGAGAAGAATCTGGACCATAAAACCAAATGTTGGAACAGGAGAAGAGAGCATATTCTTCATTTTTTCATGACCATAGCTGTAAAGAGCATTTTACCAATACATTTACACACTGACAGACAGACACTGTAGACATCACGGTGTCGGTACCTCTTTTTGCGTGTGGTGAGATGACTAGCGGAAGACCTTGTAAAGCATTTTGAACAGTTAAAGCCCCCTCCCAGCACCACTGTAAAACTCACCAATATTTCTACGTCGTTTTTAATAACACTTCTTAACATCTGTAACTTATCTAAGACCGTTCATATGAATTTTTCAACATCCAAAGTTTGTTTTAAAAAGAAAACTGTAATTTCTCGCTAGTCCAGTTAAAGGTAAATTAATCAGATGGAAACACAGTCCCACACTTTATATTAACCAGCTGCAAATTTGCTTACTGTGCTAGTCACATAAGTCTTCTGAGCCTAACATCCCAGCATTGCGATATTATAAAAATTCGCCCACTTCAATGTACAGAAATATCCATGAACCTCAAATTATTGTACTATAATGCTGTCAAATAAACAGACTACTGGAATTCAATTTCCAGAAAGCCAAGGCAAAATCTACTGGCCTTAATCTGAAATACCAGTGTCATTTTCAAGCCCTGTATTTAATTAATACTATTTACTGTCAAAAGCTGAGCTGGGTAAATATTTCACTCTTCCCAATTCAGGAGCTAAAGGCAGGCCTAGAGGAAAATCTGCCCAAGTAAATGCATCTCATCTTCTTTGATGATGCAAGTGCTCAGTTGTCCTGTTCTTGACCCCTCTAGAATTCCCAGGCTCCAATACCGGTGGTACAATATCATCAATCTATATTTAAAATATATATTGATTTTCCACAGATGATAATGACAGCTATTTCTTCTGCAAATGCGCATATACCATACCTTTGCCCATATAAAAAGGTTCCTATCAAGGTAAGAAATGAAAAAAATCTTAGCAAAGCCCATTACCAAGTCAAAACCAATATTTAAGAAGTGAATAAAATCAAGTTAGCCATCTCATTTCCTAAATATTTCTTATTTATCCCACTGAAACTGAAGTGCTAAAAATAATCTTCCAGGATATAGCTACATACAAAAGGCAAGCTTCAATCAATTGAATGACAGTGTTTTCAAGAGTCCTGGATATATATTTGAAGTTTGGTTCCATCTATTCAGTAGAAAGTGCACTGACAGAGCACTCCATTTAAACCCGCTCACAGTAATTAATGAGTTTTACATATTTAAGAATTGTTGCCTCCAGATTCATAATGAATTTGAACGTTGTGGCCTTAAAAATATGAAAGTACTTTAAAACCACTTTCATTATTAACAAATCTAGTTCTGCAGGTTGCAAGCACGATGAGATTTCTCTCCGCAAATACTTGGAATTTTCATCAATTTTAAAGGAAATGCAATATATTGCATTTGTGTAAATTTCAGCTTTTCCACAAAATAAAATTCAAAGATTTACATAAGCTCCCATTTCCAATTTTTTTTTTTTGGGGGGGTGGGGGGGAAGGATCTGTGGGGTGCAATTGTAAAATCTTAATAGATGCTCATTTCTCAATACTGCTGTTCTCATCTTGCCGCCCACGCAGAACTTGACTCTCAGATTAGGAGTATCATTTTAACGCTGATTGCATTAAATTCACTATAATCAAGCATCCACTTTTACAGGCATCTTTACAGGCAATTCACGTTAACTAATGTCGCTTCTGAACGGGAGTGACTGAAAACAGGAAAATTGGATCATGTTTCATGCAAACCGCAACTCCCCAATTTGTAGGTCTAGGAATGGCAACACATTCCCTTCATCTATCAGAAACCAATTCAATATAGATTAATTACCCCTCACAGATCCCTCTGCAAATGAGAAAACCTGATTCAGTAAAGGCTATCCACACCCGTATTTTATTTCGGGTATTTCAGAAACACAGCTCCAGTGGGAATTTAAGTGCTCTGAACTCACTCCAGAGCTCAAGGTAGGCAACCATCCCAACTCAGCTTTGCATGCTGACAGAAGTGAGCAATCTCTTATTCAGGTTTGATACTTTGAACCTACTGTAGGTTCCACACACGCATCCTTAAGATATTACCGAGTCCTTTGGAAGCCTGTTTCAATATAAGGCACTCTATTTTCAATACTGCACTTCATTTTCCGACAGCATTCCATTTACACACATGCATTAGGAGGACACAGTCAAAAATGAGACATCTGTCAGAATTTTCTTTATCTACTACTGCTGTAAACAACGAGTACTATAACTCAGAACAAACAGACACACAAATACTTTCTATCTATCACACTTGACACTAACTGCAACACAAACGCCAATGAACTCACTACAAAGTTAGATTGAAACAGGCTCTCCAGCTCCAGAGTGACAGAAAACTGAGATTCCTCTCATCTACTTTTTTTACTCTGAAAAATGTTCCTTACGAAGCAAACTACTTCATGCAAAAAGGAGAAAGAAAAAAAATGGTTTCTGACTAAAAACTTTTAAACTGAGAACTAAATTTAGTATTTTTATCTGGGCATTTTTGGTTGGTTGGTTTTGTTGTTTTGGGTGTTTTTCTTGTTGTGGTCTTTGGTAGGTTGTTCTTTTAAGTCCAAACTTCTCACCATTCTAATTACATGGCTTCTTGGTAGCACACAGCAGCTCCTTCCCACCCTCCCAACTAACAAGGGAGCAGCCACAAATTCTGTCATTTATTCCTTATCACTTCACATACAAATACTCTAAAGGCATTTAACCAGTCCAAGATCCACACTCTAATCCGTTATATCATATAAAAATAGATCCAGTAAGTATTAAGCAGTAGTTTCACTTTCCAAAAAACTAAACACAGTGGTCAGCAGGCTGAACACACACAATTTCAGTCACAGTGGTGGGACAGTCTCACATCACACAATCCAAAGCCAGCATTTCTTAAATGGAACTCCAGCCAATGTACCCTTCAGACACCCCAGTATAATTTCAGGTGGGTGGTACTGTAAAATAAAGAGTTACAGCTCTCTGATATTGTGATGGAGAAGGTGAACATCCAAGTATGTCAAAGACAGGACAGAAATCCTGAACATTCAGAAATCAATTAAGGAATCTTCAAGAACTCAAAAGAAACAAACTATTCCTTATCTTATGCTATTTACTTTTGCCAAACCTCCTATAACATGAACACATGGATAACTACCCATGTTAGAGCAAATGGATCTCCAAGAACTCTCTCCTTTATCCTTGCCCTCCATCTCCTTTCATGACATCCCTTTTTTACAGTGCTCTTTTCCTCATTGTCATCATCACAGATTTCATATATAGAAATATTTACCTCCTATTTGCTCATATTAAAGGTTTTGAAATTTTCAAACACAGCAACTGTGTGTTAGCCAGTATCTGTAAGGTACTGCATTACTTCCTGACATTGTAATAATCAAATTTATAGTTCTGCTGCAGAATGTAGCAACTCTAAGCTAAAGAAAGGGGATTCCCCCCCCCCATATATTAATTAGAAGGGGAAAGCAACTACACACAAATTGCTTTTTATTGAATATTTACCTTCTTCAGTCTTTATATAATGTATTCATTTTTATAATGGAAAATCACAATTGAGATAACTGCAAACATACTATCAACTTGACAACAAATTTTCTTGTTCTGTTTTGGCAGTGATATGTTTCTCTATCTTTATTACACATACCTAACTCATTCTATTTTAAATTCTATTCACTAGGAAAAAAATATTTTAGATTCTCACTATTTCCTTCTTTTAAAACAATTTGCTTAAATGATCACAAAAGCAGCTCATTATTGAGAAGACCTGCACATGCACATTATGATAATTGTGCAGCCCAGATAAGCAGTGTAAATAAATAATAAGTAATATAGTGTAAGTAATAAGTGTAAATAAGGAATAACAACTATGCAGCTGAGCATTTCCAAGTTAATATAATACATAAACAAACTATTAGCCAGTCTTACAAACTTCATTGAACACAATGAACTACAAATTGTTTTATCAGAACAGCCAAGGAGAAAAAAAAAACACCAAGCCCACAGAAGCACTGGAGAGCTGCTTCACTGTTTTCATTCACTGACTCTAGAAAATTCAGTAAGTTTAAAGAAAAGCATTGTTAGCATTCAAAAATTGCTTAAGATAATTAACAAAAGAGGAAGTGATACTTGACATGGAAATACATCATTTTTACCCATTAACAGTATTTTATAAACAGTTACCCTCCAAACAACTAAAAACCTTTTCATCAGGCTCATTTCCCACTTCTATATTTGGCATGCAAGCCTCCAAAATACATATTTCTGACCTTAATAAGTCACTCTACATGTTTAAAGACAACTTTTATTCATGAGTACACCCTGAAAAGGTTCTCACATAAAATCTCAAATGCACGTTTGTAAAAGATTTATACCAAGTGAGTATATTGATATATTAAACTTACCAAAAATAAAAACCACGACATTTATATTCTACTTTCTTTCACTGCGCTACCAAACTATTATTAGTCTGCGTTTAAACAATCCACAGGGGTCCCTTTTTCTAATTCTCAGCGGTATTATCCCTTCTCGTGAGCAGAGTTAAACAGACACAGCACTGCCTGATCGAGTCAGGCAGCACTTCTTAAGCAACAAGCAGTTTAAGTCATCAGTGTCATTATACCGATTTCAACCCTCAATTAAAGTAATTTATTAGTGCAGATAGTTGGATGGAAAAGCTTGTATTATTTCATACTCACTCTCTGCCATAACACAGACCATAATCAGCACATTTGGGGGGAAAAAAAAGCCAATTCCTTAGTTGCAATGTAAAATACCAAACCCAACATGGAAGAACTTCCCATGCTGAACCCTTCAGCTTCACTCAGTGAAGTCCCATTCCTGGTTCTGGCACCAATGCAAAGGTCCCTCTTTCCATAATCAGTTTTGGGTGTTACCTTTTGATAGCCTCAAAAATGTTTCCATTTTAACTCACCATATAACATCATAGTTACTTGAAGTCAAGGCTTGTTTTACTGTATCCACACAATCAATTAAAGACATCTGATAGCAAGTTCCCCAGTGAAGAAGATAAAACTGTAACGCAAACCAATCAAATGCAATAGGATATAGACAACTCACCAAGACTCAGTGAGGCGGGCAACAATTTCTAGGGTCTCTGTGTGGGAGGGGCCTCACTACTCAGATACATCTCAGGCATACTAGGAGTAATATAGAGAGAAAAGTGTTAGGGCTTTTTTTGACACAGGCATAGAAAAATAAAAAATATGATGCTTAGCACACTGCAGTTTTAAGTGTAACACAATGAGGGAAACAAACTTTGCAGAGCATTATCTGCTTTCCCAGACATAACTAAACCCCCTTCCAGTTGCACAATCACTCCAGGCACACAACTTCCTCTCTACCTGCTGCCTACTGCAAAGTCACAGTGATAGCAACTAAGATGTTTACATTAACTTACACTGCACGCAGCCTTTATTTTCACAAAAGAATCTGTGGGAACTCTCTGTGAAAGTGGCTGGTTCCTTTTTGGTTGACTGCTTGACTGGTTGTCTTTATAACACATTAGTTTCAAATCTCTAAAAAGGAGAAACCAGTGTTCTTATAAAGTCTTTCAACCATTATTAAAAGTTGGACATAGAGAAGCATGTTTCTTCTCTACATCTCTACTTACAATACTCCTGACGCAAGTGACGGGTACCAGTGGGCAAATAACCAGAAAGCTCTTCGTTTAGTATAGTTAAGAGCCCAAAAGAGCAGAGGACATGCATTGTACAGCAATACACAGTCCTTCTGGGAAAAGCAGCATGTCACTACCCACATAAATATTATTCTGTTTGTAGGTCAAACAGTACTTTTTGTCAAATGTATCCAAGCAAGCTACCAGATAAGTTTTCTACTTTCTCATTCTGACAAATAAAAAAGGCAGAATGTAAAGCAAATGAAAGATACACTACAAGAGTCATCAACTGGGGGGCGGCGAGGGGAGAACCTCCACTAATTCCGTCTCAAGAAATTACTTAATTCTTTCTGTCACTTCTGCCATCTCACAGAAACCTTCTTCAAACAAATTCTGCTGAAGTTCTTTCTAGTCACGGGCAGGGTACAGCTACAAGAACGGGGCACCATTAACAAAGAAACATTCTTACATAAAATATACACAAACTGGATCAGAATACACTATTCCCACAGGAATGCTCAAAACAGAAGCAAGCCCTACAGATCAGAAACATGGGGCTTCGAGTAGGGCCTCACTGACAGAAAGCATTTCAGAAAAAAAAAATAAGTGAAAGACTACAAGATGGTTTGATGATCTAGTGAGATTTACACTGCCTGTTAGACACCTCCAGTTCAGACACTAAAGGGAAGCCACTGTTGCACCTGTGGTCCCAGCTCATGATGGGGAGACCTTTCCCACAGAGGAGCATTGGCAGTGCAGGCAGAAGTGCTCCCCACTCACCTCCCGTCTCTCAGCCACTGCATGCCAGCAAAGTGAGAACGACAATTCTGCCACCATTTTGCTTCTTGACAACTACCATGGCTGCTCGCTGGTAGTCTGCTACTGCTCATTTATTTTTGGGTCCCACCTCTTGGTCTACTTGACATCCAGTACTGCAGCTCAAATTGTCCTGACCATCATGCTGCAGCCCATGGGGCTCTGCACAGCAATGGTGGAAATTCCAAGTTTTGCAGATTTTTATTTGTTCTATTCATAAAAGATCTGATAATAATACTGTCTGGAAACTAAGACAATACACAATAGCTTCACAGTTGAAGCACTACCTCTGAAATACTAACTAGATCTTTCTTCCCAAGTAAGTCTTGAATTATACAGCAACTAACAAGAAACTTACATGCACAGCAGACACATAAGATTGCATACTCCAGATTTATTCCTGTAACTAAACTAGAGTGTCAGTGTAGAAGAGCAATGACAATTAATTGACTAACAATTAAATTACCTCTAAGTTCTTTGCCTTACCTTCTCAAGCTCTCTCTGAAGCTTGACCTAAAGGAAAGCCAGCACTGCAGCAAAAGGCAATGCCAGGACCTATTCCCGTGCAAACTCACACAAGAATCAGGAGGTTCTTGGGATGCCCCTCCAAACTCAAGAGGAACCACTCTTGCACAAAGCCAGCTCTAACACAACAAATTACAGTGCACAACGGCCTACGTGAAGAACAGGTCTCCACCTCAAGCAGTACATGAATTCTGAGTGTTAGCTATGATATAGAAATGGAACACACCGAAGCCATTCTTTCTCCAGACTTGCCATTTTCCATCATCACCATTTAATCCTCTACATGCCTGCCAACATACCCCCATAAAGCATAAGAAAGCTTAATAGTCAACGTAATAGGTAAAAGCAACTGATATGGCCCAGAATAACACGCCACCCTCTAACATCAGACCGCTTTATGCCTTCATATTTTCCGTCTATGCACAGTAATTTCGTTCCTTTCCAGTGTAAAGGGACATCTGTATGCCAAGTACCAAGAAGCATTACCTCCCTGACCCATTAAAAAAGTTGAGAAAGTTGTAAACAAAATACCAACTCACCAACTACAGCCTAACTAAAAGGGAGTGAAGGATTAACCACTTTCCAACACTTAGAAGAGATCATCATGCACAGCCTGCAAGAGCCACGAACGCATTATTTCCTCTACATACTGTCTTCAGGTTCCTTCCTTCTCAGACTGGGAAGAGAACGTGCCACAAATAGTCTCACCATTGTGCAGTTAACACTAATTTCACCCAGAACTGTAGCAGAAAAACAGTTAAAAATTCAGTATCTTTGTATCACAGTAAGCCATAATTATTGGGCAGTGGGGGGTAGGGCACAAACAGCAATATAACCAAAAAGCATGTTTGCAGTGCAAGTGCCAACATCAACTGGCAAGCAATTTAAAAAAAAATAAAATGTTTTAAACTATGCTATTTTAACTATATTGTATAGCCAGTAAAGCATCAACAGGTTGACTTTTATGACAAAGGTGACAAGCATTCTGGCCCCATTGAAACAAAAAAGTATGCTTCTGGTTGTAAGCTTTTATTTCTGGAAAGATACTAAGGTTCAGACTTGAAGAGCTTTTCTGCTGGAGAATATCATTAAAATCTGCTAAAATAAATAATCTATTTATCTGTACACACTCACGGTCTTCTTCCACAAAGAATCTATTTCAGGAATCTGACAGAAAAAAAGGACATTGCTCATATCTCTGAAGACCAAGGTACAAATTTGTGTAAAGGTAGCAAGTGAAATTAGTTCACAATAATCACATTTATTTCTGGGAATAACTTAAGTGGCTGGTCAGCAAGTCCCAACAACTTTTGAAGCCGTAAAGAAGAGGAGAAGAAAACCATCAAGAGCTACACTGTGAACTCAAAGCATGATGGAAGAAGTACAAAGAAACTGGAGATCAGGTGATACCTGAACTCTCAACTTGCACAAGTATTAGAACATACAACCTTGGGTTTGGGTTGCAGTGTGCTGGGCTTTATTTGAACTTTCAAGTTCACCATATACCTGTATGACAGAATCAAATTTTTTAAAAAATATATCTGTAATAAAACTGTCAGTATATACTATCAAATTTATTCATAGGCAGACTTTCCTCCACCCTCAAAGTTGTCTTTTTAAATGTGATTTAGTTCCTCCTACATAATCTGTGAGGTACAAAGTGGTGACATACTGCATTGCTTTTAATTGGAGTGATTTTCTTCAAAATCCATGGGCAAGGCTCATTAGAGATCAATACTGACAGCAATGAAAAACTAAATCCGTTCACACACAGATGAAATACAGCATGGGCAGAGCAAGAGTAAAATTCCATAATAATTCTGGCCTAACAAGTAAAATGTTATTTCAGTTTCCATGCCCATTCTTCAATCCTGGACTTTTCCACTGAGGCAGCCAATAAAGCAGCCAATTGTGATATGCCCACTATAAATCCTACCAAAGAGCAACAATATGTCTTACATAGCTCACTAAAAAAAGCATCAAAATAGCTAGCAACTCTCAGTCATCGCTACACCAGACATGTATGTGCTCACTATGTCCCAGGAACTCCCCCCACAGAAGCCCATGTGATCCATACCACCGAAGATTTATGAATAAATCGACACATTCAGTAGCTATTTTAATTCATTTGTCACCTATACTCTCTGCCCTTTCGTTAATACATTAATGGTTTCTATACGACATGGACTACTTGAGCAAAATACAAGTCACCCTTTCCAAGCAGCAAGCAACTTCTCAAAGTCCAAAAACAAACAGGAAAACATGATGATGGCATCGCATCTTAGCTGCAAAATCAGGCACGCATTACAAAGGGGCTTCTGAGTATCCAAGTAATGGCAGCACACTCACAGAAAGAGTGAGATTTACCATCAGTTGTAACTGCTACAACGAGAGCAAAGCAAGAATAATAACTGTCAGTGACTATATTAATGAGAGATTGTTATGGAAGCCATTTAAGGAAATGCAAGACTTGGAATGGTATAAGGATGCAGCTGTAGAAGAAAAAAAAAATATGTGTGTGTTGTTAATATGTTGTTGTACTGCTTCAGACATTTAAATTAACGAACTAATTTCAAACTTCAAAATGCCAAGCACACCAGTGACCATACACTTTCTGTAGGAATTGTGCCTATTTTATTTCCGTAAAGCTCAAGTAAAATTTCCATTAGTCTTTACCTGGAATAACGTGCAATTTCCATTCAACAAGATTGAAAAATCATAAATGGTGACAAAAATACAATGCAGTAAATCCACCATGTTTGAGATCTATTTTTCAAACTGTTCATCAACTCAAAATAATTGTATAAAATCAGCAGAAGTATTCCAAATGCTCAGGAGAGAAAATGCTGTTCTGGGTAATAGGTAAATGCAGGACCGAATAAGAGAAAATTAATTTCTTCCACTCAGATTTTTTTTTTCATCATGTAAATACCATTTCTGAGTACTCACAACACTGACAAAATGGCTTTGGTTTAAAACCCTGTTTTTAAAAAGTCCCTGATTACTTTTATTTTTTTTAATATCCTAAATTGATTAAACTATATAAGCTGTCATTTTTCATGTCACATTTCTACTTGGTGTGTTTTGAAAAGGCTAAGCTACTGAATCATTGAAAACAGGGAGTGTTTGCATAATGTAAATACTGCTGACAAGCTAGTAACCGTAGAACTGGTAAGATGCCTTAGTAATATGTAAGCACTGATGTAATATTGCAAATTATTCTTGCTACTCAAAATTGCCATTTCACCAGTATGCACACCCCATTCAAAGTGTTATTCCAACACAGAGCAGGAGTCCTGGCAACTGTATTTATTCTCTGAAATCTTCAAATATTATCAAAACATTATCGGTAATCGGTAACAAATACATGAAATATACATTATCTAAGCTTGATTATCCTCCTGATGGGTAAAAGCCAAAGAATACTTCTGTAAGGTTTAAATTCCCAAGAGAAGAAGAGCTCAGATCCCGTCTGCAAGCACACAATGGAATCACAGCTGACGATGCACATCTTTTTCTGGATGTCTCCATATGCTCAGGAGGGTTTCCCCCCCACACACACACACTCCCTCCCCGTTTCTCCCTCTCCGCCTCCCTTGCTCCCAGCATTACACCAAAGGATTCGGCATTATCTGCCTCCAGGAGCATGAGAACGTTTTACCAACTAACAAAAATAAAGTAGCGCAGCGAACTTCATCTCATTTAAAAATAAAAAAGGGATCCTGCCAGAGTAGCCATCTGTAACTAAATTAACTAATCGTAGAAAATGGGTGGATGAATGGATGCTGTAAGGCAGTTAGCTCCTAGGAAATAAGTATCAATGTTACTCTGTTCTGGGTTTAAAATGTTGCATCACACAGAAGAGCGCATACTGTAACAACACATCTAACCTTTGACCTCCAAAGCCAAACACTGAAATAAATGAATACTGAGCATTTTTATGCCTATAATACTACTAAAGAAATAGAGGGAATTTGTTAAAGACTTTATACCTATTTGCATACGAACAGCATTGTTTAGAGCGGCCAACCATAGCAAAATTACAGAACCACCACCCCCTCACCCCCCCACCCCGAACGCAGCAAGCCACTTCAGTTCAGTGTTCCCTTGCTCCAAGGCGCAGCCAGCCTCTTCGCACCGGGCAGACAAAGAGAGCGACATTTATACTTGAATTTGGCACCAGGCTTTAGCTGGGCTTTTTTCTGTTCACACAAACCGAGCGCATCCCCCTGGCTTAGACCTCACGAGCCCCTGCAACTCCGGTGGTGTAAGGCACTGGAGAAACTCCGGCTGAGCGCGGGAGCCCAGATTTTGCCAATGAAGCGGTGACATCAGCAACAAAGGCAAGGAGCAGAAGACGGTGGCATTGTAGCGGCAGCTGGCTCCCTCACCGACTTTGTTCTTCCTGCTGCAAAACCTGGGCTCCCTGCAGATGGGCTAGCTCTTCCTCGCATCTTTTTGAAGGAGGTGGGGGGGGGGAGGGGGGGGGGGGGGTAAGAGTTGGGAATGTCAACAGTATGTGCTGTTTATGCGCCTCTGTGGATAGGGCCTTTCTGCCTTACAGTGAGCAAGCTATGTCTTGAGTGATTATAATAACAGAAATGTAACGTTAAATAGTTAATTCTGGCTTCAGAGCTTCACGTCAGTGCAAGACACTATAGTATATGTGAGTAAATCCCTTGTATTTTCTCTCTTTCTTCCCCAGCAGGAATAACCTTTGACTACCTTCTCTCTCAAATAATGTTGCTCCAGTTGAAAAAAAACCCAACCAAACTTACAACTGAACCAAATATTCCAAAAGTATCGTTCTTGACAGCAATACAGTATCCCTTCCCTAAATGTCCTGAGTTTCAAATTCAGCGCTGACACCACCAGGACACACAACAGGGAAAACAGGGAGATTTACACATTCAGTGTAGAAGTGTCTTCAAACATCGCAGAGACACTGACGAAGCACATCATATTATACATATGGATCCTCTTGCTAGTAGAGACCACAAGCTTGAGAAAATATGAAGTTAAAATATCCTCAGGTTTTACATGCAATTAAAAGAGGATGGTGGCTGAAAACAAAGTAAGACAATTATACTGCCTGGAATCAATGGGCTTCGTTGCTTGATGCTCCTCCCAAATGAGACACAAACATATTAAGAAAAATTATGTGGTTCTTCAGATATATGCACGACATTAAAAGGATCAACTTTTCTTTTTAGAGCCGTTCTCAATATTTCTGAGGGTTGAGTCCATGACAAAGTATTGAGTTCAAGACGGCAGATGAGCAAGGCTGACTATGAACATGGAGCTTATCGCAGCACTTCTCAAACTGTGGGATTAACCATCTGGGGACAATTCATATCTTTATCTCATATGACACAGCGGAACAGTCTTACTGCGTTCCAGTCCCCAAGTAGCTGTGTCACAAAATACACACACAAGGGCCCATACGTTCCTGCATACACACCCATACATACAAATACGCACAAAGCCTGGTATAACCTATTTGTGACACCACTGCTGACGTAAACAAGCAAGTGCCCTGAAAACTAAACTATGTAGGAGGCACAGTACCAACTCCGACAAAACCACCGTTTTCCATTCACAGTGGTCTTAAACTGCATGTAAGCAAACAAGAACTCTGCTTTGGGGAATAGTACTTTCAGTATGACACTAACAACGGTGTGCAACGCTGTCATTTCTCGGAGAGCATCCAACGGAGGAGTGGACCAGCGGCTCCCTCCCCTTAGGCGCTGGGTAGAGGATCCGCTCCCCTGTGAAAGGAGCCCACCAGGTGGCCCGACGAGGCTATCGGGTTGTAAAGAGCCAGGAAATTAACTGGCTAGAGTTGATTTTATAGTTCAGTACATAAAAACCCAAAGGGATAAAAAAAAAAAAAAAATACTGCCTTCAGCCACAATGGCCACAAACTAAGGACAAAAAAAAACCAACCACACAACCCAAAATGCTTCAAGTAAAAAGACTGGCAGCCTTAAACTGCTTACTTATTTACAGCAGCAACAGAGCTCTGCGTCACGGGCATTGCCAGACACTATATGCCTAGCTCAAGGTATACTTAAATACCCTAAAAATATTATCGTTTCAGTTCTAAAGCTTAATTCACCTGCTTCCCACTACTCTGAAAGAAAAAAGATAAATGCCAAAATAAAAAAGAAATAAATTATTATTACTGAACAAGCAAGCTGTTCTTGAGGAGACCCTTTCCTGCCTAAATTACAAGTGTATTTAGACCGTGGGCTCCAGCATCCACACACTTCAGACAGAAATGCACAGGCTAATGCAAACTAAGACTCAGATATCATTATTTCCCGGTGACTACTGGAAACCTCCCTGCCTTCTCCCCCCCTTCCCCAATCTTCATTTTGCCAGGCTCTCGGGCAGGTTTCCTGCAGGCAAACTACACCGCCTGAACACCCCTCTCTGGAAGGAGAGGCATGTGATTCCCGGGCTGGAGTGGGGGGAGAAACGCTCGGGCCCAAGCGGAGACGAAGGAGCGAGGGGCAGCGGCGGCAGAGGGACGGAGCTCCAGTTACAACTCGCCCAGCAGCCTCCGACCAGCGCGGCGGCAGCGCGGTCCCCGCGGAGGCGGGGAGGGGTTGAACACCCGCCCTCCGCGGAGGCGGCGGACATCTCCCCACCCCTCCCCCGCTCCCCACACGCGTGGGGGCCCACTCCCCGCCTGCGGCCGCCGCCTTACGCGCGGCTCCGCGGCCGCCGCCCCCGGCAGGGAAGCGGTAGCGAGCGGCGCCGCCCGCCCCGCCGGCGGCACCCGCCCAGGGACCCCGGCCCCGCGCCCAGCCGCCTGCCATCCCCTCCTCCTCCTCCTCCTCCTCCTGCCGCTCCCCGCCCCGCGCACACACACGCAGACACACGGCACTGCGGCGGCCGGGCCCCCACCCCTCCCCGGGCCGCGGGGAGGCGGCGGCCGGGCGCCCCGGGCTGCGCTCGCACGCAGCTGTGCCACCACGGCCTGGCTGCGCGGCGGCGGCGCCCCGCCGCCCGCCCCCGCGGCACGGCTCGGTTCGGCTCTGCGCGCACACGCAGGCGCAACCCCCGCGCAGAAAGTTAGAGAAGTTGCCCGCTCTGCCCCTTCCTTCCCCGCGCGTCTCCTGCGGGCGCAGAGCGGCAGCGGGGCGCCCCGGCGCAGGGGGAAGGGGAGAGGGCACCGGGCGCCGCGGCCCCTGCCCGGGGCGGGGAAGGGGGCGGCAGGCTCGGCCCCGCGGAGGGAGAACGGAACGGCCCGCACCCTGGCGCACCAAGTCGTTGTCAGCCGGGGAAGGGGAGGGGGCGAACACCGCCCTCGCTCCCCAAATCACCCTTTTTGGGGCCGGGGAAAGAGACCCTCCCTCCAAGTTCCCATGTCGGTGCGTGCTTGGGGGTGGGAACGTCCTAAATAATCCCTTGAAAATTGCCCTTCGCATCCCAGCTGCCCCGTCCTCCCCCAGCACGGTCAGGGCAGTCCCCAGCCTCCACCACCACCACCCCCCGGCCCCCGCTTTCCCCGGATCAGCCGCAGCACCCTTCGCCTCCCCAGCTCCTCGCACTCTCTCCCACTGCCGTCCCCAGCCGGGGGCGCGGAGAGGCGGCACCCGACCTCCGCCTGGCCTGGGAGCAGGAAACCAGCCCCCTCGGCCCGGCAGGGGTAGGGTGGGCTGCCGTATCCCCCCTCCACGCTCCACCGAAACGGGGGACGTCCCGAGGAACTAAACCCGCATCCCTCCACCCCACCCGGGCCCCGCGCTTGAGAGTATGATGCCCCAGCGACGGGCGGCACCACAGTCCCCTGCCCCGGCTTCCCTCCGGTTCCCCACGAAGGGGGCCGCGGCCCCCGCCCCGGTCCCCCCCAACCCTCTCCGCCGCCGGGGCGGGAGAAGCCGCCCCGCCGCGTCCGCGGTGCCGCCCGCCAACACCGCCCCTCCGCGCACCGGCGCGGCCCCGGGCGTCCCCCCGGCATTACACAAGGCGGCCGGGGAGGCGCGGGGGGCTCGGGCACACCCCCCCGCCGCGCCGGGGCCGAGGGGGCGTGCGGGAGTCGTTACCGGGGTCAGTGCCGTCTCCCGCCGCTGCCGCCGCGGCTGCCGCCGGCGCTGACCTTCGCTTTGTAAGATGAAGCTGAAGCCGGGGCTGCGGCCGCCATGTTCCCGTTTTAATAACTGCCTGCTTGTTTATTTCAATGGAGACCCTCCCACCACTCGCCCTCCTCCTCCTCCCCTTCTACCCAGAGGAGGGCTGGACGGGGAGGAGGCGGGGGGAAGCTACAAGTCACTCCCCCCTGCCCCCGGGCACAGCGGCAGCGGCCGGGCCCGGAGCTGGGGGAGGCCCGGGCGGCCGGGCGGCACAGCAGCGCGGACCGGGGCGCCACCGCCCCTCGCTGATGCCGCCCGCCGGAGTGCCGGGCTGCCCCGCTCCCCGCCCGCAGGGACAATGGCAGCCGCCCCGCTCGCTCGCAGTCCTGCGCAGCGCTCCCGGGAGCCTCCTCCTCGGCTCCCGAACGGGGGAGAAAGGGGAAGGGAAGGGAAGGGAAGGAAAGGAAAAAAAAAAACCCGACACAAAAAGTCCTTCGCCCTCGGAGGGCGAGACTTTAAATGTGGCCCTTCGCAGCCCGCCCTTGCAGGAACCTCGCTCGCAAGCGGGACCAGAGCAATCAGCCCCGACCGGGCTCTCTGTGGCCCATATTCACAAAAACGGGGGGGGGGGAGGGGACGGACGACACGAGAGGGGACAGTCTTACTTCCTTTCTGTGCCCCCGGAAAAATGAAGAAAAGAAAAAACAACCCACGGTGAAAATGGTGTCATAAATACACAGCATCGACTGTACGGCACTCAGGGGAGCGGGGCGGCGGGTGAAGATGCAGGCTTCTCCTGGCTTGGAGGAGTCAATTACACGAGTTAAAAATTATTAAGGGCTGGAGGATGATTGTTAAACATTGCCCTTTAGTTCAAGAAGCAATCCATGGTGAAGAAACCCTATCTTAGCAGCTTTACGTTTTCACACGCATGGATAATGGCGAGCTATGCTCTGCACAGCGTAACTATTGTTATTTTTGATGTTCTCTCACACGGGCGTGCAGCCCCAAGTTTTTCTACAGCTATCCACAGATTATATACTACTACTGGCAGTATGGCTAAGTCTGCTTGCAATTAAGCTTGTCCAATACTTTTTTGATCATAATCCTTATTTTTTAGATGGTTACATTTTGCCCTACTGCACTGCTTATAATTTCCCATACTTGCTCAGAGGCGGGGGGGGAGGGGGGGGGGTTAAGCTTTTTGTCTTTTATTGGGTAAAAATTAGTTGTTTCCCCAATCAAATTAAAGAAGACCTGTCTCTCCCGCTGTCCTCCCCATGTTAAAAATGTCTGTGCAACTGAGTCACTAAAAACTTCTACCATTTTCCTCTTCTAAAGAAAGAACTCGGATGCAGGAGGGATGGCCATCAGAAATCTATTTGAATTTAGTGCCATTAGGAAATGGGGGTGGAGGGATTGTAGTTTACATATGCTCAATTAGAGCTTCGCTGCTAAATTAGCCACACAGTCTACCTACATTAAGTGCCACTGTTTTAGGGGGAGTGCTTTCGGCATCGTCTCCAGATGACAAGTGGGCATGCTCCAACGTTGGGTTTCAGCAGCTGGAGAGGACAAACTTTCTGAATGTCCCATCAGTCATAGTCAGCAGAGAGATTGTTCTGTCTTTGGGAAGCTATTCACCCTGCCTGTAGTCAGGCAGGCAGCAAAGAGAGGGAAGTTTAATTCTGTCAGAGAAACAAGACATTACCTTGAAACAGTGTGGCAAGTGAGAGCTGTTTGTATGTGGAAAAAACCCCAAAAACCTGGGGCAAAGAGTTCTGGAGGGACAGAGCTTTTCCTCTGGCCTCATTTGTTGTATCTGTGCAAATCTCTGTAGCAAATAAGCTAACAGTTACACAGGCAATAATTTCATTTCCCTCACAGTCGTGATTCATTTGTTCTCCTATGCTAAGTGAAACAGCGGTCCACTGCAAGAAAAAGAAGAAGAAAAGTATGTCTTCAGTTTTATGACTATATTTAAAATTGCACAGACAATTTTAATTCCAGCATTTCTTATTTATGAAAGCTTGATGATTATTTTTTTCCATCTTCACGCTTCCTTTAACTTATTAAGCTCCTTCCACCAGGAGAAGGAAGACCTTTTAACTTGCTGCAGTACAAACAGCCCACGTAACACAAAGTTTACAGTCTCAATATGGACAACCCTCCCTGAGTATGACACGGCAGAGAGTCCTTGTCTAACTGGGTGAGACAGGGGCCTTAACTGCACACGTATGCTCAGCACCACTGAAATTTGGCATGAGATTCTAACTCCTGAGCAAATGTATTTTGTCATCTAAGGACAAAACCCAAACCCCTGGTTACAAATATCACGGTGTGCAAAGACTGGTAGTTACATTTTTCCTAACTGCTAGTATTTAAAGGGAAAGCACCATCATCCCCATGGGAAACAGTTTTGATAAACACACTTCAGTGCTGGATTTTATTTGGCATTACAGCTCTTCTACAGTGTCACCATCGCTGTGTCATGCTGACTAGAGCTAGGCCTAGTTTTCTGACAGAAACTTTGTCTGTTACAAACAAGAATAATATAAGCTCTCTGCCACCCTCCCATACTCAGCCTCCTCCCATTTCTACTTCTGTCATCTATTCTGTTCACAACATCACTTTATACATTCACTTGATTATTCACTGCGATCTGCAAACCTCTCCTGGTGTGAAATTTAACACAGATGGAAGTTTTTGTTTTGATTTTTAAGTGAAGTTTAGTTAAGTTTCCTCTCTTATTTCCTTAAACCAAGAGGGAAAAGATCAGAATCTGAACACAACCACATTTTCCTGGACAGTATAGCCATATACTCTCAATGTTATTTTTTTCTAACTTACTTTTTCTACATAACACATCCCTTAAAAAATTGGTAAGCAAGGTACTGTGAGTAAAGCTGGCATTTGCAGCTGTGTTTCTGACTGATTTTCAAATAACTTAGAGGTAGTCTTCCATAAGCAACTTTCATGAGCAAATGTTGAATGCTTATGAAGTTGGTGAGCCACTTAGCTGTGGCTGCTGTCTCCTAAAGCTCTACCTGCAGGTTTAACGTGTAAGGAAGAAGGGTTTATATACATCTGCTGACACCAGGGCTATATGTAATGCAGCTGTTGGTGCACAAAGCCCTGTTCATAAGCAGCTGCATTTACCCTGTAGAATCACTCTGCTCACCTTTATGGGGAATTGAGACCCCACATATTCATTAACCTTCCCAAGGGGGTTTAAATATGGTCTTTATGAAACTAGTAAGATTTTTGTTGACACAGTATACACCTAACTCAAACCCACAAAGAAAACAATTAAAACCATTTAAACCTACTAAAGCATCTTCAGCCTTCTTGGAATGGGGGGGTGGGAGGGTGGGGGTGGGGAACCTATTGAGGTCTTCTGGTTGAACCCTCAGCTCCAAGTGTGCCAAGTTTCTCAGGGTCACATCCAGATGGGTTTTTACTGCCTCCAAGGATGAAGAGTCCACAGCCTCTCTGGACAATCCATTCCAGAGTTTCACCACACTTGTGAATTTTTCTGGTATCTAATAGGTCTCTTTCAGTTTGTGTCTGCTGTCTCTCACTGTGAAAAGACCATTGTGGACCTCAAAGAAGGCTCCACCTTCTCTATACCTGCCAGTTACATAGCTGAAGGTAACAGTAACATTCCCACCAGCCTTCTCTTCTGAAGGCTAATAGCTTGACTTTCTCAGCCTCTTCTTATACATCATGTCCTCCAGCACCCTCACAATTACAGTTGCCTTCCTCTGGATTTGCTTTTTTCTGTCCTGGTCTTTCATGGACTGGGCAGCTCAAAACTGCACACAGTAAACCAGATGTGATCTCACAGGAACTCTATGGATGGGAACAGCCACTTTTCTCAACCTGCCAGCTATTCTTTTGCTAATGTGGCCCAGGAGGCTGTTGCCCTTCTTTGTTGCAAGGTCACTGCTGACTTACTTCTTGCTCACCAGAACCCCCAAATTCCTTTTTGCAAAGCTCTTTTCTATCCACTTGGCCCCCAGCTCATAAGGTGCAAGGCTGTTCTGTCCCAGACACAGGATGCTGCACTGCCATTCACTGAATGTCATGGCAGCCCATTTCTCCAGCCTGCCAGTGTCCCTCCAGTGCACTGACGACTCCTTTCCAATTTGTGGTCATCTACACTTCATCTCATTGCTGAGGTCACTGACAAGGGTGTTCACCCTTGAGGCGTACTGGCCAACAGCTAGGCTTGCTACTGCTGATCACAGCCCCTGAGATCAATGGCCTAGACAATTTTCCACCTAACTTTTATCTTCTGCCTAACCTAGCTCATGTCTCTTCAATGTGGTTAAAGGATGTCTAAGGGTGATTGTGTCAAACACTTTGCTAAAGTCAAGGTGAATGACGTTTGCTGCTCTCTTCTTCTCCACAGACTCAGTTATCTCATTATAAAAAGCAGTCACATTGGTTAGGCAGAACTTGCCCTTTGTAAACCCTTACTGCCTGTCCCCAGTCACCTTCTTGTCTTTCTGACACCTGGACATGGCATCCAGGAGGATTTAGAACTTAATCCTCCCACAGACCAAGGTCAGGCTGGCTCTGCAGTTCCCTGGATATCCCTCCTTGAAGGTGGACACATTTGTCTTTTTCCAGCCACTGAGCGTTTCCCCTGGACACCACCACCTCAACATGATACACACGCAAACCTGCCAGGATACACACACCCTATTGTTACTACAGTTACCGTGCCCCCGTGACCTCACATCCCATCTCCAAATTGTCGCTGATTATCCTCTTTCCATTACCCCTTCACCAAGTTCTGTCCTCCCAAAAGAACACATTGACTCACCTGGCACTATATTCTTCTAAAGCATCTACAACCATCATCACTTTGGCTTTATTTTCATTTGATGCAGTGGTACACTGTACTCATTAAGAGCTCACAGAGAAGAGTATATCCTAGGCACTTAGTGCTCATGCACTAAAACTAACGAGGAATTTTTTTTAATCTGAGAAAAACTTCAGCCATAAAAAACAGGTTTTGTACCTCAAATAAAATTGGAAATACTAGAACAGCAAATCAAACATCTCACTGTATGTTAATGACTTATTAATTCAATAATTTGCTTCATAATAATTTTTAAAAGTCAGATGACCTTGAAAAACCTCTATACTCTTTTCACACAAGGAATCAAGCAAGATCAATTTCACCTTACAAAATGTTTTGACGGAAGTTATAAATGTACAGGGTAAGAACCAGAACTTTAATCAATATTTGTGCCAGTACCTTTATGAGAGAATAAATGACTCATTTTACTCATGCTACTTTGGTAGCAGTTCATGCTAAGACAAAATGAAGTTCAACTGAGGGAACTACATTTGTACAGCTAAAGCACAACAGCTGTACAAGTACCAGAGGCGTATCTGTAATATTACACTCAAACCCTTATGTTTTTTCCTTGCTAGACTTCCATTTACCCAGCCCACTTACTTCTGCCACTTTCATTCAGCTTCGTATAGCGATTGTGACCACACCATGTGATGGAACTGACAAACAAATGCTGTCCCTGAAGTTTTTCTCACACACTATGATGGGGCTACTGAGCAGTAGGCACCAAATTCTAACCATGAGAAAAGGGGGAGTGCCTGCTCGGGGGCCCTGGATAGCCTGCTGGAGGTGGCCCTGCTTTAGCAGGGGGGTTGGGCCAGGTGACCTCCAGAGATGCCTTGCCACCTCAGCCATTCTGCGATTCTATGATACTTATTGTGGACAACAAAATTCTTTCTACTACTCTGCTTTTATTTCACATCACTCTCCAGATTTCCCAATAATTCTCTTTTTTTCCCTTTCGCCCTTATTTTCCCTTTTATCTTTATTTTTTGCTAGTCTTCTCAGTGTCCTCTATATTCTCATTCTGCAGCATATGCTCAACAACAGTTATGCTATCATATATTCTGTATATTCATGCACTCTGTTCAAAAAGACATCACTGTTCCTCCTCCTGAGGATGAAAAAAGCCCAGCTCACCCCTATATTTTAAACAAAAATGTAAACAGCCCTCAAGCATACACATTAAGGGGTATAACTGAGCAGCATACAAGGAATAGAGCTAGAAGTGTTTCATGATGGTTTTCTGTTTAAACAGCGATCTTCTCTTCCCTTTGTAAATAAACTGTTGAACACATTAACTTACCTTTTGTTTTGAATTCTGTAACACTGTCTTCTCCCCTTGGTCTCCTTTGCCTGAATACATCCACATTTGTACCCTTACAGGAATTTGGCAATAAAATGCATTGCTGAGGAAGGACAGAATTCAAAGCCATCCCACTATTAAGTGGAGATGTACGTTTTAAGAGCCCCCTAGACACACCCTTTGTGCTGTTCTTTTGGGGATGTCCTCCAAAAAATTACCCTAAGGCAGCTGTACCAATTCGTATTTAACAGTTACTTACCATCGCTGACCACATACATGAGAATGTTTTCTTCCTAAATTGTTGACGACTGCGCAACCCGCGGCCCAAGCGGCCCTACGTCTTTTGTGTTGAATGCACTTTCTAAATTCACTATTAAGCTGATTATACCTTGAGGATGATCAATCCATGTTCTCCGTTGGCCACTTACTATGTAAATCTAGAATTATGTACACATGTAAATTTGCTAGCTCATGTAATTAGAGCAGAGGAGATTAAAAAAGAAAAAATCACGAGTGGTGGTGAAGCACCTTTTTAACCAGCAAAACCCTAGCATGTCTGTACAAGCAGCACATTTCATGCAGCAGGCTTAAGATCTGCCTCTCTGTGTTGAAGTTCTTAATGCCATTATGAAAGAGATGAAATCGAGATGGAAAGATGACAGTGATTTAGTCACAGAACCAGTTAAATGGCTTTCCGAACTTGAGGCCATAGATAGCTTTTTGATTTACAGATAGCACAGAAGCTTGATCTTACAAACCCTTAACTGAAATAAATACAGTCCAGAGAGTATGAAGAAGAAAATACAAGGAGACTGGGTTCACTTCAGGATACAGTTAGGAGTTTTAAGTTCAAGTCCTGTAAATTCAGACACTCATCTGCTTGCTGTTTTCTTAAAATTATTGTTTTAATTTCATTTACTTTCATTATTAAAACAATTACCTTTTCATTAAAGCATTTTAAGCTCGTGGTTTTTGTTCAACTTCCAACCCTAAGCTTCTGAATAACCAAATTTTTGCATTAAATTATTTTAATCTAACAAGTATTAGAAAAAATGGTTGTCCCTGAGCTTTTTGCACTCTGGAGTAGGACCAAGGTTTTCCATTCCCTGAGACTACCTCCATTTCATCCTAACGGCGTGCTCTCTGAAAATGCTTTAGCATCAGCTTCATCTGACTCACCAGATGAAGGCATCAGGGATGGCTAACAGTCATTTCACAAAAACTGAACCAGAGTGTGCAGAGCAACCAGAAAAGGTGAAGACTTCCCTGATGTGGACATCTTCCAGTTGTGGACATCTGCTCTTTCCTTCCCCAAGCAGCTCTTTGGGTGTGCAGACTCCAGCTGTCTCCTCGGTGTGGCTTCCCCCACTTTTTGGCTTTAGTAGCAGAAACTATTACCACACAATTCCTCCACATGTAGGATCCAGATGACATGTTGCTCACAACAGAGCAAGGAATTCTATGGTTTTCTTTCCCCTTTCTTGTTTCAGGAAGGAAAGGTAACAGTGTTGACTTTTAAATAGTTACTGGGCATCAGAATTTGCACCTCACCAAAAGGAGTCTCAGCTCCAGCCTCCTTGCATACTCGAGCAGACAGCTCTGTGTCAGGAAAAGATAGTTCACGTTTCTGAAGTTGTGATATCCTATAAATATGGCTCATTTTAGCAGAGGCTGAAAGTGGCCACGGCTACAGTTGTGTTGCATTTTGATAATTTTTTTCTTATACCATCCCATTCCAGCCTGTTCAATTTTAATTTCTCAGACACGATGATTGCAAAACCAGATACCAAACAGTAAAGCTGTTCATAAAGCCACCACCACCAACAACAGAAAAGACAAAAAGGGTCCAAGAGAAATGAATAAACTAACTTAGGGCTTGTATCTGCAGTAAGATAATACGTGCTTGAATGGGTGCTTGAAAGATGATGTAAATGCACGGAATGGTTTGGAAAAGCACGGTTTGTAGCCATCCATGTGCTTACACATAACCAGCTCAACCTCACCACTGTCTGGTGACTCCAACCTGGCAGTTAAGGTGATGGGCTCTGTCGGTAGTTCTTCTTGCCTGGTTAAACCAACAAGTGTTTTGCGAGTGTTTGTTTTGGGGTTAGAACTAGATGATCCTTGAGGTCCCTTCCAACCCAAACCTTTGTATGATTCAATGATGAGCCAGGTAGCTGTCATGCTTGTAAGACAAGTGTCACAAAGCTATCCCCTCCACCCCTTTTCCCCCACTCAGCTTTCAGTCCTTTCTATGCTTTCCCTCGCAGAAAACAAGTTGCAGCCTAAGCTTTCCCCTCCTTATTTTGACTCTTACAATTAAAAAGATCCCACATTAGACAACTGAAGTATATTTGGTGAGATGGTTACAGGCCCCCAAACACAATTGTCCTTTGTATACTCTGTTATCCACAGGCTCAGCCTTACACTTAGTAAAGGTGAAAAAAAAGTCCTATGAAGGCCAGACTGGGCTGAGACAAAGGTGTCTGTTTTTTCACCAAAGTGCCAAAGTATGAGGAGAAATTTTATTTCTATACAGAAAACTAGCACATTCCCTCTTAGTTTAAATACAGATGAGTTGGTTAAATATATACCCTGAATCCAGAAAAAAAGAAACAACAAGATCATGAGGCTGAAAGAGGTCAAGAGGCCATCTGTGTCCACCCCTCTCCTTTAAGGCAGGAAGATCAACACGTATCTCACTCCTAATGCATTGGTCTAACCTGTTCTTAATGACCTGTGGTGAAGACATCTCAGACTCCCAGGCTATTAGAGTATTGTTCTAGTATCACCATTCCTTTTCCTAATGCTTACATGTGGTTTTGTTTGCTGCACTTCAGGCCTTTATGTCTCCTCACATCTACTGTGGATATGGAGATTATTTTTTTCCCCCTCTTTGCCAGTGCTCACCCTTATGCAAAGCTACTACAGTGTTTCTCCTCTGTTTTTTTCTACACTGAGTGACCCCAATTCCACCCAGTTCTCCTTTTAGGACATGTTGTGCAGGACTCTGGTCATTCAAATTGTCATGGACTTTCTTGGCTGGTGCTGAGAAAAAGATGCTGTTTTCATACTGAGTATACTCTTTAATGTGAAAGATGCTGTTTTCATACTGAGTATACTCTTTAGTGTGAAGCCTTACTGATGCATGGAGCATTCCTTTGCTTGCCACATGGGCTGTATGTCCCTTTCCACATCCCAATAAACAATCTATTCCTCCCTCACCCTTCCAACCACATGGAATTGCTCACTGTTGTTCAGAGATCAGATCTATCATCCTAACTTTAGGACCTCCCAAATTAAAAATGCGGTCTCATTTAGAGACACACACCACTTCAACCCTTCAACCAAAGACCTTGCTCAGTCATTATTTTAAAAATATTAAAGAAAGAAATCTATCAGAGGTGTTTAGAGCTCCAATGTTTGTACATTTAGCCAATATCAAAACTCTAAATCAAAGTGTAATAAACAAAGAATTACACTGCTGCTGCTTGTGTATAGATCTGCCTGGTTTCTTTTCAAAGGCAACAGCACATATATTATTTTGTGTACTGGAAGTATTTCTACAAATGAGAAAACCACTCTCTCAACTGCAGAGAAATCTTAGCAACATCTCTTTATGGTCTTAATCCAAACAGCCCAATCTGTAGAATAAAAATCCTACAAGGATAGAGAAAGATACTGTTTATGTCAATGAAACCGAGATGGGCATGTTTGCTCAGGTATTCTATTTATACCTACAGATTTTTTGAAATAGGTCACATAACTATAGGTTCAAACAGTGAACTACACACTCCCGCTGTGGCCGTGATTAGTTGTGGAAGGGGATCTCATTTTGCTAAGAACTGTACAAGTTTATTACAAAAAGGTTTTCCCTGGTCAAACATTACAAGCTGAATACCAGCTAAATAGAATGGGTGGATTGAAAAAAAAAAAAAAAAAACCCAAACCAAAACAGCCCAAACAAACAAAAAGCCTCAAACCAACCTACAACCCCCATCCCCACCCTGTACCTAGAGACTGGAGTGAAAAGGAACAATGAAAAATTGGCCAAGCACAGGGTTTGGTATGATAGAGGTGTCTGCTTTAACTGGGGTTGAGTCACTCTGGGTAGAAACTAGAGCATGGTAAACAATGCAACAATTCAAAAAATTCAGGAGACACCCTTAGGTAAGTGATTTGGCAAATATATTTAGCTTTGCTGGGGATACTCACTGAGGCTACTTACATGCCTAAGTACCTTGGTAATCAGGAGGCTATTTAAGTTATTTGGAGTCAGAAATTGAAATGTGTTTGTTTGTGTGAAGCCGGTGGGCCTGGTTTTAGCTCTTGCAAGGCACATTCATTGCCTTCCAAACATGCCTTCAAGTGAACTTATTTGATACCTGTGTATTTTTAGAGATCTTCTTTTAATACTCGTCCTTGTACATCCACATATTCTTTTTTTTTTGTCCCCCGTTAAAATGAAAGCTATTGATGAAATAAGTTAACCAATCCAATACTTCAGTATTCACAAAATCCTTATGATTTTGTGGTAAAGGATGTTTTCAAACAGAAAAAGCTCTTTTTAGAAATTACTTAAGTCATATCGCCTACTGCTTTGATACAATCTTTCATTTTCTTTTAGCAACGATGATAAAGAAGGAGCCCTGTATTGTGACGCATAGACCAGGTGCTATTCAAGGAAAGCATTGCATCATTGTGTATAACGTGTATATAGATTTGAATGTATTGATATTCGTAAATATAATGCATTGTGCTTTGTTGAATACTTATTGGCAAATACAGAGCACAGGGCTTGGTTTTCCCATCAACTGTTTTAACAGCCAGTTTTGTGACAAAGTGCATTTTACTTTGTAATCTACCTGTACCAACAGAGTAAAATATCACATACTCCCCCTTAAAGAGATTATATCCCTTTTCCCTAGGGGAGCTGCTCATGATATAACCAAATTATTTAACAGAGAGAGTGGTGAGGTGCTGGAACAGGCTGCCCAGAGAGGTGGTGGATGCCTTGTCCCTGGAGGTGTTCAAGGCCAGGTTGGATGGGATCCTGGGCAACCTCATCTAGATCCAGGCCTGGAGGTTGGTGGCCCTGCCTGTGTCAGGGGAGTTGGAACTCTATGATCCCTGGGGTCCCTTCCAACCCAGACCATTCTATGATTCTATGATATTATTCAAGAATTCTATTTGATTCGTTACTTCAAAGCGTGCTAAATTCCTCAGTGCCTGCTTCTTAGCATCCTCTTCACTGATGCATTGTTTGTGAATATTTGCAAATTATGGTGGAGTAAAAGAACATGTTGGTTAGAGAAGTCATGTACTGTATTTCTATTTCACCGTCAGGTCGCCCGTGCAACTACGTGGTACTAAACTGCAATTTGTTTGTATACATGAAGACAGGCAAAAATAAACAGTCCTTAATGCAGCCATCAGTTGTCCTCACTATGTATATATATATATTGAGCTTCTTTCCCAAGTATTTTCTCACTATTCTGTCAAAAACTAGGAAAATTAAATGATAACCACGGATACCAAGGAGAGCATGAGCGAGGAGTAGTAGGTTTGTCTACACCGAGTAAGCCTTCCTAATTCACATGACTCAGACAAGAAAATCATGTAAGCCGTCAAACCCCAAACAATGGAATGAAGAAGTAATGCACGAGTAATTCCTAATTAATGCTGTTTATTTTGTAGAAGCAGGGTATTTAAACATTTGGAATTTCATCTGGACACCACCACCATTGAGAATATGTTGCTTTTATAGCCTATATTTATAATTTGTAATATAATGCGTTATATCTTGAAATGTGCTCATATACACATTATAGGCATAAAACGCCATCTATAAAATCACCAGTTGTAATTATTCATACTCACTGCATTTAAACATGCTGCAGTCAAAGCAGAGACAAAGTAATAGAAGCTAAAAGAAGAAAAGATAAAAGTATGCATATTTCTGGACAGATAAAATTCTAATAAACAAGAATACTTTCAACAGATAATTTCTCCTCTTTACATGCAAAAATGCCAGTTCAGCAGCTGAAGTAAGAAAATCTGGAAATTAAATGCAAATGAAACTGAAAATCAAGTTGTTTCTTAAACAAGGAAATGTACATACATACTAGATATCCCATAATCCATAACCAAATCATGACTGAATTGCTAATTCAGAGCAAATGAAAAGGTTTATGGCTGAAAACAAACCCAACCAAGAACTTCCTGAATAGTGAAGGTATGGAAATGTCTCTTTAAGTGTCTATTTATATCTGCAGCAATGGGATCTCAAACTTCACGTGTTCCTCTAAGACCTACCTACCTATAATCCAGAGAGGAAAAAAACAAAGAAAATATTGCATGTTTTTATTGAAAAAAAAGCTGCCAAGAGACAGAGACAATGTGAAGATTCAACCCTGTGCTGTTTTGTAAATGCAAGTATCGTTCTAAACACAAGCAAGGAACCTCGCCCTACCTCAAATCATAGTGTCTGCAACTACCACTTACTTAAAAAAAAAGAAAGAAAGAAAGAAGGAGTGCTTTGCAGTTCTTGTGTAACTGGTTCACACACAGGTAGGTAGAAATCTGCATCAAAACCCTGCGTCAGCTCTTTGTTGTATGAATGCCCTGTGCTACCCTTACCTTGTTCCATGCACTGGGATGGAACTGCAGCACCCACATCACTTATGTAGAGCAAAGGAAGTTGTACAGCATTAAAACAAGACCACAGACAACCTTTCCTTGTCTTTTTCTCCAACTGGTAGCAGCCCTCTCTCTCCCTATTGATAACTGCTACCTACTGCCTGTTGTAAGTATAAAAAATACTCTGGAGAAAACACTTCTGTGAGCAGGGCGATGGAAACCAAACAGCTTGCAGTGTGTCAGCTCCAAACTGAAGGCTTAAAATTCCCTAAATGTATTGTTTTTAACTCTGTGAAACAGCACAGTACATCTGTACTGTTTCACAGTCAGTTGCACAGCTTCTTTTGTACACAGAATCACTAGGTTGGAAAAGACCTTTGAGATCAACGAGTCCAACCAAACCTGTCCTCTACTCAACCATATCCCTGAGCACTTCATCTACACATCTTTTAAATACATCCAGGGCTGGTGACTCAACCGCTTCCCTGGGCAGCCTGTTCCAGTGCCCGATGAAAGGGAAAGGAAGCCTGACCCTCCATCCAAACATCTGTGCATTTGGGGGTTCCAGATGCAGGATGGGTTTAGGCGTTGTAAGTCAGGCAAATTTTTAGGCACTGCTGAATGGACTTGTAAAACAAAACAAAACCAGCATGGAAGCCAGACTTTCAAGGCTGACATAAACTTATCAACCCCAGCCTGGATTTAATGAGGGAAAATAAGCAATGCAAGCATTTGACTTTCAGAAAATAAAGCAATGACTTTGGATTACTCAGCCAGAATAATGAGATATTACTTACCACTTGGGCCAGGGGCCCATTTTGGTACAAGCCAGGACAGAAGCACAGATGTACACATGTTGGATTTGCCCCGTGCTCCTTTTGCCCCAGCTGCACTCCTTTAAAACAATCCTTACCTCCATCCTATCTTCTCTTGGTCTTTACTTCCTCTTTCACTGAGACCATTAAAAAATCCCCAGGCTCCCTTCTTCACAGAGAAGTTACTTTCTCTCCCGCCTTGAGCAAGCACGGCCAGAGGGGAGGCGTTTTGGGGGGAGGAAGGAAGTGCTGCTGGGGGTGGCTTGGACCAGGAGCTCCTGCCCTGCTGTGCGCTGGCAAGTGCAGTGTGGTTCTGCAGCCCTCCAAGGTCAGTGCTCAGCTGTGATGGTCCCTCACAGGCACCAGAAAAGAGAAATAAATAATTGTTACACTACTGGCAGGATGAAGCAATGGTTTGGTGAAGAAGCAATAGAAAGAGAATAAAAATAGGGGTTTTTTTTTAAAAAAAAAAAAACACAAACAAATGCTGCTTTTCTGTGGATGTTTTTTCTTGAAACCTGGGCACTGGGGAGATGTGGGGAAAAAATAAAATAAAATAAAATAAAATAAAATAAAATAAAATAAAATAAAATAAAATAAAATAAAATAAAATAAAATAAAATGTGGGCTGCAGGGCATTGGAACAGGCTGCCCAGAGAGGTCATGGAGTCTCCTCTGGAGACATTCAAAACCCACCTTGATACTGTCCTGTGCAGCCTGCTCTGGGTGACCTGCTCTGTCAGGGGGGTTGGACTAGATGATCTCCAGAGGCCTCTTCAAACCCTTATCATTCTGCGATTCTGTGAAAATAAAAAAAAAAATTAAAAATAAAATCAAATCCCTGTGTGTTGGTAAGAAAAGGACAAACCTCTCTGCTTCCCAGAAGCAGAGCATCTCACCAGAAGCTGCGTGGCTTTGGGTACCAGGCAGCTCGCCTGGGAAGAGCAGCCTCAGGAGTAAGTACCAGCAGTTGACTTCATACAGAAGGCAAGCAGACCTAAAATGAGCAAAAGGCAAGCGGGTCTGATGCTGCTCAGCCTGAGGCTGAGCACGGGCTCGCAGCAGCAAAGCCCATTTTGTCGCTTCCTTATATCTCAATAGAATAGCTTCTGTAAGCAATTATCTCACTCACAAACTAATTAGAAGAGGTTCAGCACCTTTAAAAACTTAGGCCCTCATTGTTCTTAAAAATTACCAAAATGCTAATTCTGTTTGTAGAAGTGGATTTTCCACAAAGCAATAACTGTTTTCTCTGGACTTCGATTCCTTACTTAATTTGATTGCATGAATTAAGGCACAGAAGCTTCCCCAAGATTACAGTTAGTTGAAGTCTCTTCAGGTTTTTTAAGGGACACAAAAATTTGTGTTTCTGTAGCTTTGCTGGGGAACCTAACATTTACTAAGATAAATGGTGAGGTAATTATATTCAATGTTACTGAAAGAAAATGACAGAGAGCCTTATGTAGTCATTCTATTTCTGCAAATCCACGGGTTTTAGCTGCTAGTCTGCAATCTGTATTTTACCCAGTCATATCCCAATTTCCTCCCTAAGACAAGCTGCAAATTGAGTTTACAGTTTATTTTAATATTTCCTGCCATCAAATTATATGGATAAGAAATCCTGTATACTCGTGCCATAATACCATTTCTGATGAAGCAAAGAATATACAGGCCTGTAGTATAATATTGTCATGCAAAGGGATTTGTGTCTCCCTATCTTAGCTTGCCCAGACTTTGAAATCTTTTAAAGTAAACAACAAAAGCTAGCTGGAGAAGGAACATAGAAACTTCACGTGGAAAAGTGAGATATCATCTTTCAAAATGAACAAAAGAATGGACAGGAAGAAGAAACAACCCCTCAACCCATGTAACACGGGTTTGCTTACAGTTCCACTAAGAAACGAAGAACAGTTCTCCAAGCTTTTCACTGAAATACTACAATATAACTTGAGACACAAAACAGATCTTTGTTTTTTTTACTGAGTGCAAGTTTTGTGACATGCATGTTTAATTTCATTACAAATTAAGCAAGAAGCCACATCTCTGAGGATGAAAGTCAAAGAAAGAATTATAGCTGCATTAAATAAATTTCAGAAGGGAAAACAAACCTTGAACCCAGATTGTGCAGAAAGCAGGGTATAGTATAGGAGAGCAAGTTCTCTTTAGGACATCAGTGGAAGTACTTTGATTTCCTAAGGGGACCATCAAAACCTCCGGTTTCTCCACAGGAATACCAAGCGGAGTGAATAACACTTGACTATATAATAAATAGGCAAGATAAAATGAATTGAGGGAGGGATTTAAAATTGGTATTTACATATTTTTAACACAGTTGAAATTGTTGTTATAAATCCAGTAAAGCAGTTGAAATTCCTTAGATTAGAAGCTTTCCACAGCAAATATATAGCAAGACAAAACACTCATTATTTTTTGTGCTAGATGATATGCAAAGTACAGAGTACAATCTGGGGGAATGAGTGCAGTAATGGCCAAGATTTATCAGTTGGTAATTTCAGGGTACTTGAAACTTTAATGTGGTCTGTTCTCCTGTCCTCAATGTTTTCTGAAAATCAGGTCCCCTCTGATGTTTCCACAAAAACTGGGGCACACAAAATAACTGGCAATTTTTTAAAACTGTGGCCTGAAAGTACCTTCAGGAAATAGATAACCTCAGAAAGTTTGATGAATATTCTGACTGACTCTTGTGAAAATTTTGGGCAAACACAGAATATAGTGGAATGTCCAACAATGACTATTAACATGTAAGTCACTCCTCAACAGAAAAACTTCAACGCGGCCAAAAAATTAATGAAGAAAAAAAAATCCAACTTATTTACAGGAAGAGAAGGAACCTCCCTGGTGCACCAGCTGGCAGAATAATCGTTAACAAGCAAACCAATATCAGACCCATTAAATGTTTTAGGAAAGTACCAAACTAAAAGGCAGGAATGCCCAGCACCTCTCAGCCTGACAACCTAACCACACCGCTGTGTGACTCTGAGGAAGTTCTGTCTTACCACATTCCCACAATAAGGGGGTGCAATTAAAACTAAAGCACGAGGTGCAGTGGTGCTTGAATTTCTGTGGAACACGAGAAATTTATGAAGTGCTACATCTTATATTTTTGTTACTACTATTACAACACACAATTTTTCAGCCAGAAAACTGTAGGCAAGTCTTTGAGAAGGTTTTTAACATACCTGAGTGCAGAGGATATCCGCAATGAGAAAATAGTTCAAGCATGACAACACAACAAAATATACTAATGCATTTCAAGAGTGTTGCTCAGAAAGGGACAATTGTTCAAAGGTATTTGAATATGTATGGGAGAAAGTGAAGATCAGACAAAAATATCTCAGGCCCTATCTTTGGGTCTACTTAGAACCTTCCTTTTCTGTCATCCTTCCATCAAGCATATTTCACTGCCCATGGTCCAGACCTGTAGTCCCATGGATGCCTATTTAGGTTGGTTGTTAGGAAGGGGTTATTTACTGAGAGGGTGGTCAGGCACTGAAACAGGATCCCCAGGGAAGTGGTCACAGCACCAAGCTTGACTGAGTTCAAGAAGCATCTGGACGATGCACCCAGTCACATGCTCTGACTTGGCTGGTCCTGTTCAGAGCCAGGAGCTGGACTTGATGATCCTTATGGGTCCCTCCCAACTCAGGAGAATCTGTGTTTCTACGATTCTATTTTCTAAATTAAAAGTCAGGAATTACTGAAGAGTCTGCTGGAGAAGATTTACCCTTCAGCATACCTTTTTGATACTCATCACGAATAGCCTCACAAATGATAGGCTTGAGTGCTTTGATTTTTATTGCAAGGCAGCAGATCAGAAGAGAAAATGCTTGTTCCACAATGCAGCAAGGAGCCTGATGTGCCTGAAAGAAGCAACAACTCTTTGAACAAAACTGATGATACAATCTCATTTAAAATTATTTTAAAATGGAAGTGACACCTGTAGTCCCCAACCAGGTTTTCCTCATGAAATAGCAGAGCCTGTTTCACCGGTATGAGTGAGGGTCAGTGATGTGTCTTCTTAATCTTCCATACAGAAGGACTTCAAGCTGGCTCATACAGCTAGAAAGCCATTTAAAGCCAACTTTAAAAACCAGAAAAGTAAGCAGTGAGTATATGAGTTTATTTAGCTCTCTGTGAGCTTAAGGAGGTTTATAAATTGGTTTCACCTCATTTAGCATCTTCATTAATAAAATGGCAGAGCGTGTTGTAAACAACATGCTAATCACACCACATAATGCTAAAATGAGGGGTTGCAACGGCATCAGAGAGAATGGAGGTAATACAAAAACCAGAGAGGATGACAACACTGGAAGAAAATACAGTAACAAGCTTTGAAAATGATAACAAGGAGGGCAGAGGCAAAGCCGGTGGAGGGAAGGCTGAGCTGGGGAAAGCAGACATGCCAGAGCAGCCCTGCAGGTGACACTAGACGGCAATTTGGAGGAGGTTTCACGATGTGATGCATCAGCTCAAGAAATATGTAAAATTCAGGCTGATACTGTGGTGTTTATCTCCTAATAGAGCAGAGAAAGCCACTTCAGCTAGCTAAATCTGGTTCAGTTGTCATTCCCAGAAGACTGCAGCATGCTGGCATAGATTGGGGTGAACCGAGTTGAAGGGTAGAAAGAGAGGAAAGGTCTTAAAGGTTGCAAGGAAAACATCAAACCATTAAGAGGTTTGGAATTTTCCCTTTCACAAACGCTACAAGAGCAAAAGTTTGGTAACATTAAATAAAACATGACGGATCAAAAACGAGCGAGGGATTGGCAATGGGTATATTTCTTGATTGAGTCAATTCATTCCGGCCAGCAACCATTCAAAGTGTCTTGCAGGAGAATGGTGGCAAATTAGAAATGAGTCACAGTTCGGCTAGTCCCAGGGAGAAGGGCTTCATTTTGCAACAGCCTCCTGCCAAACGGTATCTCCATCAGTCACAACAAAAGAGTCAAGGTCTGAAAGGAGAAGACAGGCAGCTTCCTTTCAGAAATACGTGCTCTCAATAATCATCAAACTATTCCATAAACGGCATTCATCACGAGGACTGCGAGCTCATTATCTGCATTTTTCACAAGAATTCTGACCAGTGACTTAAAAATGTGTCAATCTGAAAGACTGACGCTCAAATCATGTTAAATCATCTGAAGTGGAAAGCCACAAACTTCACTGTTTAGCAGAGAGCACCGCTACCATTAGGCTTTGGTACTTCCTCATCCCACCAAAGCTTCTTTTCAAATGCATTGTCCCTGTCTCTATTTCAAAGCTTTCAAGCTCTTCGCTCTCTACCAGAAAGTAATGGCTTCTACCGACAACTGCCTTGATCAAGGAAAATTTCTGGCCTAGTTTCTAATAAATATAACAACATCTACTATAGTAGTAGGGTCTGCACGCACTTTACCCTCACTGCTGCTGTTATCCTCTGGAATAGTCACATTGTAATAAGAACTGCTCTGCTTAATGCAGAGTGAGAAATATAAAATGTCGTCAATAACTGAGTTTTTTTTCCTTTCTGAAGCTCTAAAGCCAAATCAACATGCCCTCTGATCCTCAGTTTTAGGCTCAGATTTGAAAATGGTGAACCATAAGAATTAAAAGGCAATGCAACTCTGTCTTTTGAGCCAAGACACAAAGCCTTGTACGCTCGTGAGATTTTGAGATCCAGTTAGAAAATGAAGTAAAGGTGGGAGTGCCTAATCCAGACAGCACACAGAGAAGGTTTGCCATCACATATTCAGGATTCACCATTCCTTAAAACATCTGCCTCTAGCTGTTACCCACAGTGTTTGAAATAGTATCATAGAATCACAGAACGCATTATGTTGGAAGGGACCACTAAAGGTCATCTAGCCCAACCCCCCTGCACTAAGAAGGGACACCTTTAACTAGATCAGGTTGCTCAGAGCTTCATCAAGCCTGACCTTGAATGTCTCCAGGCATGGGGCACATGCACTTGCCTCATCCCTGCATTGAAACCAGACTGCCTGTACCACCTCCAGGTCTCCACCCTGCTGGGTTGTAGCCTGCAGGATTTGCTCCGTGGTGTGTTTTTGGACTGTATCTAATGGCTACACCCCAAATACAAGCAGTAGACTAACCAGAGCTCCGGCACTGCGGGCAGCGACATGGGCTTCTGAGCCTGAAACAAAGTGAAGGCAATGAGCCATCCCACCTTCGGTCGACTTCCTGATGCCTGAGCACGCACCCATGCGTTCACAGACCCGCGTGTGCGCACGCTCACAGAATATGACAGCTGCAAAAAAAAACCCCAGGTGATGAATGAGGTTTGTTGGTCCTGATCGCTTTGCTCTGGGTAAAAAAAAAGCCCATTTTGTGCACTGTTACTTGTACTTCATCAATAAAATCAATGGTAAACTTCACCGTGTTTATAAATTGAAACAGGACTGTTTTCCTAATTACATTTCTAGCACTTCGAAAAAAATTTTCATCACAAACAAGGCACATGCTCTGGAATGACATCAAGGCCTCTCTGATGGCATAGATGATAGGCAGATCTCTTTGCAGCAGTATTGACTTTTGCTGTTTTTTCTATGTAATTAAAAAAAAGAAAAGAAAGATTTTTTTTCATCAGAACACTGAACACAGGAGATTCCAACAAGGAACCAACAAAATATTGTTTGCGATTTATAATTTTGTATTCATAATCAGAAAAAAAAGAGGCAGAAAAGTAAATAAAATCAATTTTTAATTAGTGATCTTTACTTTTCTTCTAAGCTTCTCTGACATTGGTTCAGCCTCCCCCACGCTGCCTCTCCTCACTCCGAATGCTGCCTGATCACATGGCCACAAGTCAAAATGAGACCAAATGACGCAGAAAACTAAAATTGAACTTTAACCCCATCTCCTCCCCCCACTTATTCTGCCCCTGCACTGGCAGGAAAAAACCCCCCAACAAACTGAATTTAAAAAAAAATCCAAATACAAAGCAAGTCATTCCCCCAAAAATGTTGAGTCGTCAACCCCCTCCCCCCCCCCCCCCCCAATAAGCAAACCCGCCAAAAGAGAGTAGATTTAATTCAATACAAAGATTTTCCTTTTTTGCAGAGTTCTGCCAGGCAGATTATCTGCAACTCGAAGTAGAGCATTTAGAATGAAGAGCAGAAATAGAAATGTAGGGGTGGGGACTGCTAGCTCAGAAGAGCCTTTTGTCTGGCGATACTGTGACTAAAGATAATCTTTGTTTATCTTGTATGTTTAACTTGTGTCTTGTATATCCAAAGTGTTGGAAAAAAATGTGGAATTACAAGTGAGTAACCGAACAAACCCATAATGCAGGGTATAATTTCTAGGCACGGTGAAGGCAGGAAAAACAAACTCAGCAGTTATCATACCATTTTTTTTCCCCTTTAGAATCTCTCCCAGACTCGTGGTACAATAATGTCGCAATTAAAGTATATTTTGACTAATGATTTTATGTCACATTACTAATACAGAAAATCAGAGCTGCCACGCAGCCCAGCTACGCAAGTACAGCTTAAAGATAAAACTTTACAGAGAAGAAGGAGTAAGCTCAATGCTGCCGAGAGCTGAATAGGATTTAAGCATTTAGTGTCATCCAATCAGTGAAATATGATTAATGAGTCTGGAGAAGTACACTGCTTTTTAGTCTCCAAAGCAAGGCAGGCATGGGATGGCGGTGGGGGAACGACAACGACGCATTTGAGCTCTTGAGTGATAAAAGCCACAGGAAAATTCTGCACGGCTAAACTCCACGTTCAATCGCAGCTGCTTATTTCTCCTCTGTGTGATTAGAGCCTCCCATTTCCCTCATTACAGGCTTGATATTATTGAAGCAAAGCCAACAGCAAGTTAGCAAGCCAGCAGGGGAGCAAATTGATTATACAGTTAGCTGTGGAAAAACTGAAATTCTTTATTAAAGGGAAATGAAATACAGTTAATTTATGCTTCAGCTGAACCTCTCCCACACTACACTTACTCTGCTGGTCCTCTGACTTTTCTCTGAAGCTACAAGACAGCCAAGAAATTACAGAAGTTTTATTGATAGAAAAAATAAGTCAGGCTTTTGTTATTCTTTTTTTTTAAAGGATTCTTCTATTACTAATTACCATAACTCACTCACTATATAGGACATCATGGTATTAAAACTGCGAAGAAAGGAAGGTGGAAAGCAGTTGGGTTTGTGGAGACTAGGAGACTTTGCTATCTGTCTTTAACTGGTGTAACAGAGACAGTCCACAAATAACTCTAAACATCACTTTATCTGTAAAGCAACAACTCAGTTGTTATGGTATTTCAATTACAAATAGGGGTTTTTTTTGGCCAAAAGTCATTTTTGGAGAGTAATAGCAGGCCGGTTATTTTATTTCTGAGAAGAACAGTAGCTTAAGCAGATCGTAGAGATAAAGTATATTTCTAAAACAAAGCCTTACAGAAGATACCACCCGGCCTCATGCTTGTCCTGTCCCAAGGGATGATATCTGGGAAGCTCAGGTCTTCCCTACAGAGCTGAAAAGCACTGAGAGTTCATGAGGAAAAACCTCCTCCTCCTGCCCTGCAGCCCTTCACTCTCCAGCCCCAAACGCTTGCCTTCAGTGAGAAACAGGACTCTGGATGGGACCCCACGGAGGAATGTCCCCTCTTGAAATGGTTGTCACCTCAAATGGTTGCTCTCAGAGGGTCCCAGGCCACCAGCCGCCCTCCTCAAAGACAGTCACTGCTTCTTTTAATCTATTTTTCACTGTCTCTTTCCATCCCCTGGCAGGACAAGGGATACATCCTCTTCAGAGGGCACCTTGGTTTCTGTCTCACGAGTCATAAAGGATGCAGTAACTTGTGGAAGATTAGCACCTTAACTCAAGAGAGCCCACACAGGAGTCCCATGGAGGGACATGCTTAATGAGACCACTCTGCAGGAAGGGAAAATACCAGGCAACAGGTCTTTAATAAAAAGTGTGACTTGGTCAGGATTCACAACCTTAATCAAACTGCAAGGAGGAACAGACCTGTAATTGCTGGTGTGCCTCAGGTAGACCTTCCTGTGTTTCATTAACCTTTCTTCTGCCTTCTCTGCATTTATGATGCTTCATTCATGATGCAACCTGCCTGCAATGTATTTTTTCTCCCAATTTCTGCATAGTGCTTTGAGATTTCTCCCTGGCTTCCAGACAAAACTTCAACAAATTTTCTATACCTGTCAGTCCGAGTGAAAGCAATCAAGTTGATCTGTGCTACCCACTTTAGCAATATTAATACTGAAAGAGAAGTAAAAACACACGTTACGCTTTTATTTCCTGTTACCCTCCTCCTCCAAGAACTGCAGAAGATAAACGTCTCCTTCACCACTTGCTGCTGCAATATCCACTGACTACACCAAGGAAGTGCTATTAAATGCAAGTGAAAGTTTGCACACAACTTAAAACGCAGAAGAGCTTATTTCACTGAAGACTGGATGTTTACCAGGAAATGAGATGGGCTCAAATTGCCCTCGTGACTGCTTGAGACATATACTCATTAAAGATACCATTGAAGTAATGTGGAGGAGGAAATAAATTGTTTGAAGGGGCAGCGCCAAGATGGGCAAATCTAAAATTTACCGCACAGTCATGCGGCAGCTATTTTGGGAGCCACAATCACCTCTTGGAAAAATAAACACATTTCCACAGAATAGCAATTCTGTATGTTGCACTTGGCCACCCCTACTAAAGCCAATGGGGTAATAACTTGTCACTTGGCAAAAGCAATCCCTAAACTCATGAAATACGGAGCCACTTTGTTAAAAGAAAAACAAAGCTGAAATGTGTTTTACCTAAATGTATACCTACACATCTATATTTACATATAGTCGTTGCTTATGAGAAAATTTCTACCAGGAGAAAGACAGTAAGACTACAGTGCACAAACTCTGTTGTAAACAATCATTGACACAGAAATGATGCTTTCGTGTTGACAGGTGGTTTTCAAAAAGAAACCAAACCTAATTGCTTCACAAAAAAATTGAGACAGGCTTCCAAGAAATTCTCAGTGCCATTCTGAACAAATTCTTTCCTGATTCATGGCAGCTATCAATTTTAAACAGTATTTTTTTATATATGATGCAAAAGCACCATCCAGAAACCAACCACTTAAACACAGACTACATCATAGCTGTGACTGGAGTGTATCCAGAAAGTTAGAAAATATACCCATGCTCATGAATTCTTTTCATAGGCTTTTCTCCTTCGTTTTGTTATGTATCATTTTGCTTTTCATTTTGTGTCTGGGCTTAGCATTTTAATATATTTTATATATATATAGGTTTTATATATATATGTATATATAACACATCAAAAGCTTTCCATTTTGCAAAGGGGGCATGGCAAATGGCTCTAAAAGAGATACGGCTCTTCTCAGTAACCCCAAGGTAAGGGCCATGGAAAACTCTTGTTGTGAAAATTAGCCCTCACGTGGTTAATCTAGGCTTTTAGCTAAGCAGTGCCATCTTAAGGAGAGGGCTTGGTGGCATCTAGAGCCTGAGTACCAGTTTGGAGAACCCCCATGAATTGCAATTGTGCTTCCAGATATAGCAAAATTATGTGATTTTGTAGTATATGACCAAAAAAGCCCACCCCCATGGCACATGCAAAACACAGGGGCAAAGCTTTTCTGTTAAGAACAGGTTGTTTTTCTGAGGCTAGGGCTGGATACACAGAAGCGAACTGCATTACTAAATGGATCCATTCACGGGCAGCAAACTTGACACATGGCTTCCTGTGAACAGCGTGAATGTTGATCTTTGGTGTGAGGAAGGCAACCTGATCCACTCATGGTACACATGCCACTTAGACAACTGGAATCTTAGAAGCACCTAGACTTCGCAGGCTCAAGATCACTAAAGTCTCTCAGGTGACCATGCCTTTGGCCTTAAGTATGAAATAAAATACAATTTACCTCCACCACCTTCAAGGTGGGAAAAATCTCTTTTGTACAGTAGGCAACACAGGTGGCCGACAGCACATACCGAGTGAATGGCCCAGCTGGAGCCTCTGTCCTAGCCAAACACTTTGTGTGTTACACAATATTGTTTCCTAATACTTTTGCAGTTGCTTCTAATGCTCTTCTGCTAATGAGCTCCAAATGCTTCACAAAGATTCAGCCATTTCAGAAAATCATTATTACTGGTTTTGTGTGCATTTTCCTGTGAACCCAAGCTGAAATTCTAAAAGAAGCATTTAAGAATTTGGCCTAGCAGTCAGTGCAACAGAGGTTTCAAAGGCAGCTGGCATTAAGCGACAAAAATTAAGGCATTCAAAAGTCCTCTGCGAATTTCAGAAATCTGTAGCCTACAAGTCCTATTTCCTGCATCTTTAAGACATAACATATCATTGTTCCGCATCAGGGAGCATCTGACTGCAGCTGGGAGCAGTAGGCCTCACTGATACAACCACAGCTTTGCCAGGTGTATGAACCTGGAGTTAAATAATTTTATCCCTAGGCCATTCTTTGAGTTGGTTGCAGTGCAGGAGAGATGCCTTTCTATCACCTTGCTGACAGCGAGACTCTCCACAGATGTAAAGCACTCTCTTTCTACCAAAAGTGAAAACACCCCTTAGCATAGATTTCCTTGCTGTGATGAAACTGAACCTTTTTTTTCTAATTGTTCCAGTTTCCTAGTTTGAAATGTCCTATCAGTCAATCTCTGTTTATGAATATTCTTAACAATCTGGGCTGCAAGTTGATTAACACAAATCAAAAGGACTCTAAAATGAAAAGAGGCAGAGAATAATGCTTTACCGTTGTAATAATATGATATTAACTGCACAAGAATCTGCTATAAGTGGGAAGTTACCCAAGTAGGGGGTCTCTGCAGAGATGAAGGATGCAGCAAAAAAAGGTAGAGATTTATAAAACCAGATCTGGTCCTCAGAAAGGATACAGCAACATATGAAGAGGCATAGGAATTTGGAAACTGGTTTTTATTCATTAGCTTCACACTAAATGCTTTTAGTGGCTACATTTTTTAGTAGCTTTTATATTCTTTATAGAATCAACTCTTCAGCATTTAGAGACTAGAAGACCTGGGAAACCTTAATCAACTGGAAGAAAAATATAAAAAAAAATAAATTCCACAAACCCAAAGCATCTGAGGCAGTATACCTTTGTTGATTCACTTGGAATCCTAGGTAATAAATAAAATCTAAGATCTTATATGGGGACCCAAACTGGGACCCAATAGGGAAGCAAAGAAAGGTAAAGAGAAAAAGAAGGGAAAGAAGGAAGTTTGGTGTAGTGATAAAAGATAGGTTAAGTTCCCATCTCTACTCTGGGTGAGTTATATTTTGAGATACTGTAGGTTCCCTGCATGTGAAGAAACGCAATCTCCAAGGCAATGGGGACATTATGAGGCTTATGTAGTGATGGGAAAAGGAGTAATCATTTTAAACTTGAAGAAGGTAGATTTAGATTAGATATGAGGAAAAAAAAATTCACTCTGACAGTGGCAAGGCCCTGGCATAGGCTGCCCAGAGAAGCTGTGGCTGCCCTCTCCCTGGCAGTGTCCAAGGCCAGGTTGGATGGGGCTTTGGGCAACTTGGTTTAGTGGGGGGGTGTCCCTGCCCCATGGCAGGGGGGGATTGGAACTAGATGGTTTTTGAGGTCCCTTCCAACCCAAACTGTTTATGGCTCTATGATTAACACCGGCTGTTTGTTTCCATTAGTGGAAATGTATAAAGTAAGGTTATATACTCGAGAATATGGAAGAGCAGAATGAGTGGAAAACAGGCAAAACTATCTAACATTCCAACAATTTCTATAAGCTTTTGCTTGCCTCAGGTTAGAACAGAGGACGACTCTCTTCAGTGTGCTTGAACAGCAACAGGAGATCAGCTAGGTTAGTCACTGTATTAAAGTAGATAAATAATGAAGTGGGCAAAGCATCCAGCTGACACTCAAACATGTCTGAAATGAGTCTATCCAGAAGTACCTAATGGCTGGGGAAAAAAAATTCGTTGCTTTTGCATTGCATGCTCTATTTTTAGATCACTGGCATTTTACAAAGGTTTTCAAGAAGAGCGTTTCTTAAAAACCAGTCAGAATTCACAAAATGAGTCCAAACCGTGAAGCGCTAGGTGACTGGCTGAAAGGAAAGGCTTTGGCACAGGCACCTCGGCAAGAGAGCCTAGCCCAGACTCCTGGCCAGGCTCCAGCTTTGGAAGCTGTCCTCAGCCTCCTCCTTCAAGATGACTATCGGCTCCTCTTCCTGTTCAAAGCTGTTGGGCAATAGAGCTCTGAGTTGTCAAACTGATACTGCTCTCTCAAGCAGAAGTGGCTGTGATTCAGTCATCGGTGAAATAACCCTCCTGAGACTAAAACTCCCTCAGCTCTACTGGAATTAAAAGGGCAAGTATAAACACAAAGAATTTGCTTTTCTAAGCGTTTTGGTGAATTTTGGTTTGTGATTCTCTTTATGTTTTGGGGTGCCTCAGTAGCTGTGACTGACCACACACTGGAAATCTTTCCCCACAAACAGGAATCAGGTTGTGCACTTTGCAGCTGCGTTTTAGTAGCATGAGCAATATTATGAAACATGGTTTCACTCCTTCACCAAGTCGTCTCACTAAAACAAGAGAAAAGAGGATATCCGAGCACAACAGAAGCACTTAAATCAAGGGACTGGCAAAGCTGAACTTGAAAGATCCCTCCACCCCTTATGGAAGCACTCTTCTCAGTGTGCTAACATTTCTTTAGCATCCCTAAAAGTGAACTGGGATTTCCTTTGAGTACTGAAACTAACTCTCTCTTGCCTGTCACACACAGTTGTTGGGGTTTTATTGTTTGTTTTGGGGGTTTTTGTTTGGTTTTGGGGAATTTTTTTGTTATTGTTTTCAGATGGGAGTTTTGTGGTTGCTTTGGTTTTGGGTTTTTTTAAAATTTTTTTTTTCTTCAGTGGGACCAGAATGTTTCCTTTTCCAAACCAAATTTAAACTTCTGGTCAGCAGCACCTGTACCCTGACACAGATTTCCTCTGTCTCTTTTGATTTTTTTGACTATTCCACTAGAAAAACTTTCTCCTCCAGAACATTTCCTAAATTGCTAAAATATTTCTGAAACAGCATTAATCCTTTCTGCATTCTCCAAATGATGCTGTCAAGAACCTTCTAGAAGTGTGTTTCTGGATCAAAACTAGTATTTCGTAGAGAACAACAAAAAGTAACAGTGGAGCCCTTAGAAACCAGCATATTTGACCGATGAACATAACGACAACAGTTCATCAGGGAATCTATCTGTTCCCATTCTCTTTTTCTCCCTCTTACTCCTGCATTCACTATGATAATGAAAGCCACAGTCTGATACCTGTAACAATATCCAAGTGAGCAAGGACAAAATTTCCTTGGTCCAGTGGTGCTGAAGGGGGATCTGTTTTTTCAGAAAAAGATAATAAAAATCTCTGAGATGTACAAACTGCCACAATAATTTGGTTTCCTAAAAATGGATTGTAAAAGATAGAAGCAACTGGAGTAACCATGTATCTCTGAAGCAACCAAGCTTCCATGAGAAATGATACAGGAAAACATAATTAATCAGCAAAACAGCCAGCAGAGGCATAAAACTGACCGTTGTATAAAGTTTTTTTTCCGAATGCCAAGTTCCTCTACTCTGTCTGTGTAAGGAAGAACAGACCAGCACTGCCCAGCCCGTCTGATTTCAATTGTATTTCTGGTTGCTTTACAGAGAAGCCTTCTCCAGGATACACCCATTGGGAACTTCCAACATTTTTGGTCACATTGTCTGTCAAATAGGCACTTGGAGGTCTGTTCATGGGAAGGACCATTTTCTGTTTCCAGGCTCAGACTCTTATTATAGCTTAGATCAAACCCTGTAATAAAACCCTCTAAAGCTGCCAATTCTATCATATGCAAATACTTAAACTTCTACTGAATCCTCTATCCTATTGGACCATCTACAGCCTGCCTTACCCTGAAAATATTGCCAAAAGGGCAATTCTCTTGTTCTGGGCATCACTATGGTGCAAAATTCAGTTGTTGCGTTCACTCCAGAGCAGGAAAAGAACTGCCTTAACACTACAAGCTCATGAGCAACAAACTCAGATATCTTGTTGTTATCTGAAAACTGAGTTTTAAACTAAGAGACCCTCATGGTGGTGCTAGACAACCCCCATGAAATCCTGGAAAGAGCATGGAGCACTTTTAGGTGCACTTATAAGAATCCAGAAAACAAACCCTACATGATCAAGCTGCCCATGACCCTTCCCTTTACACGCCCTCACAAAAAAAGACACAAACTCCTTGAGAGGAAGAGGGCGCTGCTGGGTGTCCAGAGGCTGCACGAGGCTAACTGCAGATACATGTCATTTCTTACTCACTGCCCGTGAGCAGTGACAAGGCTGCTATTAAAGAGACCAGTGGCTAAGTATTACAGTTCATCTCTCCAGCCTGCCATCAACAGGAAGATATATTAAACAACCCCACCAAACCCAAGCAAGAGTCATTGCATGAAAGCAAAACGCAAAATGGCATGTGAAGAAAAATGAAACACAAGAATAGCAGTGTTGCTCATTGTAACACCACCTTAAAACTTTACTTAAGACTTATTCATTCAGTAAGTCAAGAAAGCTCACACAAACTCTTTAGGTGGAGCTGGGATGAGTATATAATGACAACAAGAGGTTTCTGTTAAACCGCATCGCTATCTGCTGCCAGATCACAGAGATTTTTTTATTAAGGGGCTAGATAAGGAGGCAGCAGATGGTCATCGAACCCAGCCCTGTATCCAGGTTATGTGTGGATACACAGAGAAGGTGTTTGGTCATACCTACAAGATCTGAGGATTTTTAAGACTGGCTTGAGGCCACTTCCCAGTCTCAGGCTCACTGGCCCTTATACCTCGTCTCCTCCAGAGAGCCACTTCCTTCTCTACAGCAGCTGGGGACACCAGCCCACCCTGTCAGGTTCTCACCACAGCACCTTGACCTGAATAGCAGAAGACTTCCCCTTCCCACCCCTCAGTTCCCTGACCAGCTGCTGAACCTCCCTGCTCCTCACCCCTCCTTCCCACACTGCTCTTGCTTTTTCCTCTTTCAAGCTTTGTATCTCCAACATCTCCCCACAAGCAAGTAGCCGCTTTCCACCTGCTGCTCCCATTCTGCTTTGTTTTCTAACTGCTACTAGCAGATCATTAGCCCTGTAGCTGGTGGAGGTAACCAGACCCCTTTCTTAGACCTTTTGGACTTCCCTTCTGCTCAGGAATCACCTAATAAGGTGGCCAGTGTCCAGGACTTCAATGTTTTAATAGATTAACTAGAATATTTTAGGGGTTTAAAAAAACTAGACATGGAAAAAACGTACCAGCAGTCTGCAGCAGCAAAAGACAGTCATTTGCTTTCTGAACTCATCTGCTGCTGAGTAAATTATGAAATAAAATTATATTTCCAATTGCTGCCTCCAAGAGAGCAGAAGGGAATCTGAGAGAAAAGCTTAGCTCTGGAGAATCAGGAGACATGGCTACTGTTTTCAGCTGCGCTAGAGGAATCTTCTGACACAAGCGATCCCTCATCCGGGGGGTAGGTTCGGCACTAATTAACCAGGGCACGGTGGATACACTCTGTTCAACACCCCTTTGCAAATTTTCAGGTGAAAGTTGATGCAGTTGGAGCTTCGTAATCGACTGCGTTGCATCCTGTGGTCTCCACTTCACAGTACCTTGCACTTGGCCAGGGGGCGGGGAAAAAGGAAGACAGAACAGGGACAAGAAGGGAAAACAGAGAGTTTTTAGCCCTGTACAAAAGCACTAAGCCTGCCTAGCGACAGCGGTGCTCCCGGTGGAGATCGGCACCGCTCCCTCGTGTGGCTGTTACGGGCTGCGGCTGACTTGGCGGCACGACAGATCTTCTCATGGCACTTCCTCGGGGAGAAGGGATGATGGGTCCGGATTTGCGTCTCGGTGTGCAGTCACACGCACACGTCCACACGTGCAGAAGTGGGAGCGCAATAATTCACCACACGCAGAGCGCGCAGTGGATGTACAGATTCGCCTAGCATCCCTGGGTTAAAAGGCCACCAAAAGTATGAACCCACAAAACTATCCCTCTCACAAGGTGGATAAAACCAGGAAAGAAAATTTACCAGTGATCTGATGTGCAGAAATCGACAACTCCTTGTAAAAGGGACTGCAAAGGATCCAGCTTTTCATTAACAAACACTGACTGCACTGTTGTCCCCTGGATAACAGAGAGTTAAACTCACAGACCAGCTTGGAAATTAAAGATGTGAAACTACTGGATTCCTTCACAGGATTAACACACCCCCTTAAATCTTTCCTCAGGGTGTGCAGAATCCTAGATAAGACTTTCTGTGAGCATTTCAAGACTCTGGTGGGTCCAGAGACCTCTACAATTTATTTTCTGATCCACCCAAATGGCCTTTGTACATCCAACATGCAGTGGAAGGACACAGTCCCTTACCCTGTGTCAGTACATATGAGATGTGTTTATTAACACCATTTAACAGGGCTGTACCAATGTGCTGTGTTGGCTCAAAGCCCCCTCCCTTGCCCTGCTTTCAAACCTGATGGCAAACCAGTGGACGTCTCTCCTTTTGCCTCAATGCAGCAGACCCTTCCTTATGCGGACTCGCATAATGAATTTGAGTAAATGGGTCCCTGAGACAAAGAAGAAAATAAATAGTACTACTTCCAGTCAAGCTGCAATTGAATCAGCAGAACGATGGATTATTTTCTCTGCTCTCGTTGCTAACAAATCACAATTTATATAGAAAGCCAAGTATATTAGAATTTTTCATGAAATATCATTGCACAATAAATCCCTCCCTAAAACCACTGCGGTGTGAAGATGGGAATAGAAGACTACAGAATTACTGAAATCGGTGTTCTCTTCTAACTCAGCAGCAAGTTATTTGAACAAGGAAGCCTTATTTCATTATATAGTATGAGTAATGTGCTTATTCACAGGAGTAACAGCTAATTCAGGTAGCTGCTATCAGGAAGCATTCAAATTTATCTAAAATACATAGCTGCTGTTATTTGTTGCAAAGAATGGTTGGAGACAAAGAATTCAAATACTCTGAACACAGGACATACAATGTCATTTAATCCCAGGCAAAAAAGCAAATGTGCACTCTGGGATTTTTCCACCCAACCTTCTGTAAATCCCTTTTGGAACCTTTGTTGCATTCAAGGTGCAAATGTCCTTGAAAGAGAAAATTAAAGAGAGCATGAAGGCAATACTTTGGGAGCAATCTGCAACTAGGTATGGCCACGCTTTCCAGGAACTGGAACCTGATTTCTTTTCCCCCTCAGCAGTGGCTGCAGCTAATCTCATTCTTTTAAGAAAACTAGACCCATCCCTAAAGGAGTTTCCCCTCCAACAGGCTCCCCACACTTCCCCATCATTAAGGAACCATAATTCAAACTTAAACACTTTGGAAAGAAATTCATTTTCCTGCAGCAAAGCAGGTCTGATGCGCAAACATTAGAGCAATCTAATTTTAGCTCATTCAGACAATATGCTGGATCCTTACGTGCATTTATTTTTTCAAGGCTATTTATAGTCCTCCAGACACCGCTGGAAGTGTAGTCATCCATTGGGGAGCTACTCCGCTGCGCTCTGGTTTGGGAGGGGGGGAGGAGGCAATCAAGAGTCCGATTGTTCTGGGGAGCATAGGTATGGAGGTGTTAGATGAAATGTTCATTTGCAGTCTAAGCAGAGATCAAAAGGTTCCACTGCTGCCAAAAACCGTAGGGGCACTGTAGGGCTTGGAAGTCCCAAACCACACCAAATTACAGGCCCAGATACAAACACTACTCATAGCTGCAGGCATGGAAAAGGGACCGTGTGCCAGAGAGGGGGAGAAAAACCCTGAAAAAGAGTTTTTAATCCTCTGGGGGCACTTCTGAAGCAGTCTAAATGGCTATACTGTACCTCAGGGCCCGAGTGTTGAAGTCAGCAGCTCCCTTGAAGACATGTGACTTCCAGAACAAAGTTCTTCTTTTTGTTGTAGGCACTTGCAGGCTCCTCTAAATGTTGGCACTCCGCAGTCTCTCGGGCTGGGTTTACAGAAGGCCTCTCGAACTCCAGGCCTGCTTCAGTTCTTCTTTTTCAGTTCTTTTTTTCTTTGAAAAGCAAATATAAATATCAACAAATCTACTGTCTTCAGATGAATTTCAAGAAGGCAACATTTCCAATGCATGCATCCAGTGGTTGAACTGTAATTCAGGCTTGGTTCCTCATGGTCCCACAGAAGCCTTTGGTTTGTCAGCTCTGGTTCTGTTGTAAGATGAGAACATCTTGCTTCTCCAGTTCTCTTTGTCTGATACACGGATCATCTTTTATCACAGTTAGCTGCAAGTCCTGGGGCTGTTCACTATTCTAGAGCAGACATGCTATTTTAACTCGTAGTGTCATTTGGATATCCAGGTCAAAGGACTCCGAGTTGAAAGTATGGAAATTCCAAAGCGCAGCATCTTGTTTTCATCACAGCATGCCTTGAGCAGGAAAATCTGCTTTTGAAGTTATTGGTGATTTTTGACAACCTTCCCCATGAAGCTGAATCACCTGACCACGCAGAACCCAGTGTGTCACTATTTTTCTTTAAAGCAGCAGCTGCAAGGCACGGCAGATAAAATATATTTGTAGGTCACAGATCCCCAACTCAGTGTCCTAGAATTTCTGCGAGCTAAATATGATCTACTATTTGAAGAGAAACAGGGAGGAAGTTTAAAATGACTAGTCCAAGGTTCACAAAAAGACTGAGATAGACTCAGAAATAGAACTTAATTCATCATGGTTTTCAACTTAATGTCTTAACCATAGCATGTAGCAACTCAATTCAATAATCAGATCTAAGTCCGCCCTCGAAAGCATTAGCAAGCTGATGTTGGGGTGATGATACTGCTCTGAACTCCAAACAAAAGTTCCTCACTGGAAGAGGACAACGTTGCATTTTATGAAATTACTGTGGACAAAGAGAAGCAACTAAGAAAATAGGAAAAGGACAAAACAAACTGGTGTAACAGCTAACTAGGTAGCTCTAGCTTGAAGATCGTTTCTAAAAATTGTGTCTTGTGATTAGTTATGTCCCTTTAAGAACCCACTGATCACCGGTGAAAGAAATCCAAGCCACTGCCAGCAATGAGGGCAGGCCAGCAGCGCTCCCGCTGAAGGGGTTAATTTGCTAGGTTGCCTTTTTTCCAGACCTCATGATCCCAGACCTTTGAAACGTCCAGTGTTTGCGATTGAAACATTGCAGCACTAAGGCACGACAGCCAGTTCAGACCATACACTTGCACACAAATGCTACTGTGGAAAGGCATTTTCCTGGATCATTTGAAGAACGTTTTAGTAGCACCAACAAGAACAGTGATGATGACTGCGCAGGCACGATGCCACAAACACAACCAGCAGGCCACTAGAGAGTGAGCATGGCCAAGGATGACCAGGCTGCGTTCAAGATAAAGCCTTTTGCGTCTGTGTTGGCAAATTACTCTTTATTTTCCTTGCAAGGAACTACTGTATCACTCGCTGATCCATGTCCCAAAACAAGTATCTCACTGTTCAAGGAATCACAGAATTACAGAACGTTAGGAGTTGGAAGGGACCTTGAAAGATCATCTAGTCCAAACCCCCTGCCAGAGCAGGAGCACGTAGACTAAATCACACAGGAACACGTCCAGGCGGGCTTTGAATGTCTCCAGAGAAGGAGACTCCCCAACCTCGCCGGGCAGCCTGTTCCAATAGTTACACAGAATAGTGATGCAGCTCAACTAACCCATAAGCACCCGCAGCAAAACCAGCTTAGATGGTGCGAAATGCATATTGGAAAAATGTGGTTTCAGATTTAAAAACAAAAATATGAGACCCAGAAGGGAATGAACTGTTAGGAGCTAGTTCCCAATAAACTTAACATCTAAGCCCAAAGATGGAGTGCTTAGGTGAAGAGGAGAGCACACATAATCAGACACACTGAGCAGTTTCTGCACAAGAAAATACTAAAGAGACTGAGAACCCTCAGGCTTGAAACAGAGTCTATAAAATCAAATGAGAGGGATGAAGAGGGAATGATTATTCACTACTTGAGACTCACACAAGGAAATCATCAGGTTTAAAACACAGGCCAAAGGAAATACTTTTTCCAAACAAGGCATAGTTAAATTGTGTAACTTATTAAGCTCTGTGGATGCCAAGTATTTAAATGGGTTCAAGAGGGATTATACAAATGCACGTAGAATGCTTCCATTGGTGGCTATAAAAAAAAACCCCAAACAACAAAACAACAAACAACAACAGTTTTGATGCAACCAGATGCTTCAGAAGTCCCTAAGCTGATGACTGCCAGAAACTGGGTGGATGAAACAGGATGACATTTCTCTCTGTCTCGTGTCCCTTCCCTGAAGAGCCATGAAGGCAAGATACCGGAGCACGTGGCCCCCTGGGTTTGTCCAGGACAGCAGCTCTTTGCGAAGGAACTTTACAGCTGTGGAGCCAAGAGGTCTGCCGGGCTCCCCTGCAAGAGGAACCTCCAGGGTTAACCACAGTTTCTCTCAGCCTTCACTGCAGCTCATTCTCACGACTTCACTGGCTTGTGGGGCAGAGAAGGGGAAGAGGGAAGAGTGAGAGAGCCAGAGCAGAGAGGGTCAGGAGAACTGTGGCACCTTTCATGCTGCATCTAAAAACTACACCTTCAGCTTCTAAAACGTTTTCCTCTAGAAAGCTTCTGAGAGTTTTCTTGACAACGCTGACAGTTTACAATCTCTGAAGGGTTTGGGTTTTTTTTTAATGGCATCCTACGAACAAAATTTTAAAACCAGTGCCAAGACTTGGAATGATTTACATCATTCTCTCCAGGGTGGGGCACACTCTATCCTCTGTTCCGTTAGAGGCTCCTAACATCCCCCATGCTGCTGAGCTGTGTTTATCGCTATAAATTAAAAGGTTTCCATTTCAGATCGCTCAAGTTCTTGAAGCAGGGCAGGCCTGGTGGTGGGGAAACGGGGGGTACATATTTGAGTCCTGAGTGAATCAACTGCTTCCAGCACAACCACAGCTCCTGGCTCCTGCTGCATTCCAGCAGGTCTCGGCGCAGCCGTTCATCTCAAAAGCGACAGCCAGGACACGAGGCAAACGTGTTTCCATAGGTGTGCAGGCACACAGAGGGACTTGGTGCACGTCCATCGTGGAGGTCAGCGTAGCAATACTGAGCTGGCAATCAGGACAGTCAGACACTCGACCCATCACTGGCAATTTCATGAATTTCAAATCAAAGTACAGTCACAGCTCATAACAGGATTCAGCTAGTTTGCCGTCTCTAACCAAGACTCCAAGTCTAGATGTTCAGGAAAATTTTGCCCAGATACCACCAACGTCCCAAGTCACTCCATAAGGAGAGCCATGCTGCTGCTTATTCTCCCAGGACAAGATTGCTCCACACTGCGATGCTTTCCAGCAGCAAGAGCAATCCTACCAGGGCTCGTAACAGCTAAAGCCAGTGCAGGATGGGTTTTTTTCTAGGCTGATTAGGGTAAAACTAATTGTTGTTGTCTTCGGGGTAGTTTCACACACACTCTTTTCCAATGTCACCCCAAAACCTCTTTCTTCTGCATAACAGGGGACATATACTAAGGGAACAAGGTATTTCCTTGTTATTGAAGGTGAAAAACCTATAAACTGCAAATTTTAATGCAGATTTTCTGAGAAGTTGCTTTAACTGCTGCAGGGTCCACAAACACTGCTCCTACAAAACAGGGCTCTCCTGGTGGCAGAGAAAAGCTGAAATTTCTCTTCAGCGCAGGAACCAATTGTATAAACTCCTCTGACAGTCACTTTTGTTTTGAAAGCATCAAAAACTGGTGGAAACAGAGAGCGTGTATTCTGTACTTCCCCTTGCCCCAAGGATTAAGCAAAGAAACCAGCATCTGCCACAGCACCGTGTACTTGCCTACCCACCTGACACAGCCAGGAAGTGTAAGCTGAGGTTTACTTTGTGTTAACACCTTTTTTAATCTCTTTTGTAATCACTTTTGGGTCAAGATAAAGCTTTAATACTGGAGGTCTACATTCTGCGCTCTCAACAAGAGGCAAGGAAATAGCTTCTGGCGAAGGACAGACATTGTCCAAGCTCTGCAGAGTAACAACATGGGGTTTATTACTGTGTCACCACCAAGATCTAAACCTACAAGAAGTTGTGTCCAATTCAGTGCTGTTTTCTGAGTGACAGCAGAGATTCTACTTAAAAGGAAACAAGTAATTTTTGCTGACACTGCAGCAGTACTCGGGCCTCTGCATAGGTTTGCGCTGGCTACCAGTCACCCGGATTCAACGCCTGGTGACGCAGCCTGCGGTGGCCTCTAGTGGCTGTTTTCCCCACATCCCAAACCCATCCCCATCATTCGGCCCGCAGGCCGGCAGCTTCTCCGCTGCCCACCGGCACTGGCTGCATCATGCGGCGGCAGGGGGAGATGATGACTTTGCGAGGTGCAGCAGGGAAAAGATAAAGCAGAGCTTGTTGCAATCGCCCTAGATGCCAGTTTCGTATCAGGATGTGCCTCTCCTCACCAGCCGTGCTCATGCTTGTCACCTGACAGGTATACCCGTGCTGGTTCTTACGTGTTTTCCGTTGCTTTTCTAACGCTATTTAAGCTACGTTGTCTAACAACAAAGCCAAGGACCAGATATGATTTCATGGAAGAGTCACCTTCACTAGCATTTCCTTTCAATTAACTCAAGGATTTACAAGGTACAGGTGCAGGTTTTAAGAATGATTCTGTGGGTTCAACAGTCCTCCTAAAGCAACCATCTGATTGATCTCGAGATGAATTGAATACAGAGATTCTTTAGCCTGAAGTCATCCCCTCTGCCATGCAGCACATCAAACCCACAGGAAGGCAACATTTGTGGCAAAAGTATCCTAAAAATCATCCTAACTTTCCCGAACTCGGGTGAGGGTCCTTAGTTCCCTAGTCATGCCTACATCACCACGGGAGCAGCGTCAAGGTTCAGTTTCAGATTGGATGAAGTTTTACTCAAGTTCCTTACCAGTGAAGCTGAGGTCTACAAAAGCTTTACAAGTTGCCTAGCTGAAGAGAGCGGAGACACTTGAATTTGATTGGAGCTCCCAGGCCACACCAGGCACTGCACGGTGTGGTTTCCGGTATTCGCCCAGTTTGTGGTTACCCTCCCAAGCTTGAAGGTGCTACTCAGAGGATACCAAACACTGCACGAGCACTGCAGCAAACAAGCCCCACCTGCCCGAAAGGGAGGTATTGGTGCAGTTTCTCAAGCAGACAGAAGGTGAAAACTCAGAATTCCTGACAATTTTGTTCAGGTTCCAGCCCCTGTTACTAGGCATTGCCCTTCTGCCTAACCAGAGCTCCTGGCTCCGCGTCCCTCTGCTCAGTGAATATCCCCAAACAACACACCGTGCTTGTCTCTGACCACTATCTCCCCACTACTGATGCTGTGGGACTGTAAGCAGGGACAGATGCCATTTCTATGCCTCCCAATTTTGTAACAGACTATTCAAGCACAGTTTGAATTTGATACTCTTTATTATGATAGCCAGGAAAACAATAACAAGGTGATTGCTTATTACAGCTTCCACAGACCAGGGCTCCAGGCCTAATTGTCCTGGGTAGACACACACACACACACGCACGCGTGCGCACACATGCACAAAAGACAACCCTTGCCACAGAGAACTTACAATTTAATAAACAAAACAAAGATAATGATTAATCAAGAAACAAAGAGGAGGAATCACCTATGTGAGAACACAGGATAGTCTTGCCTTGGCTTCTAGTCTGGAGTTGAAATTCCTGCCCTGTTACAGTTTTTGTATCACCAGGGGCTGAGTTTTTATCTGTTAATTACAACGCAAGATACATTGTTCAACATTTATAACCAACATAAGGAGACACCAAGTTTAAATTCTAGACCATAACTTGTCAAGTTGTACACAGCAAAACTACAGCCTAGAGATTCAGAGATCTTAAAGTGCCCAGCTTCCTAAATCAGAAAGGCAGTAACAATGAATTGCAGCATGGGAAACAAAACCACCCAGGAAATACCGATTTCTGCTAAACCAGTCAAGACTTACTAATATATTTTTTTCCCTTCTGTATATCAAATTGCCTAACGCTCTTGCATTTGGAATAAAAAAAAGTGACAACTGTGTTATGCTGCATGACAATGCCTGACCTTTAAATGTTAACAATAAATAAGGAGAAAGAATGAATACTGAAAAGCTATCAAATCATAAAGCTACACTTGAGCTGCTCCAATTCTGCAAAAAGTTTCAGACACAAAAAGAAGAAAAAGGAGTTGTCATTTCTGGCACTCACATCACAGATTTGCCATCCTTGAGCTGGATAAAAGAAAGTATTTGCGGAGACCTAAAATAAAAGTGACAGGACACAGAGAAAGACATCAAGAGCAAGTGTATTGGATTCAAAACTAGGTAGCATGTTTTATTTTTTTTTAAACCTGAAATAAGTTGTTGCCTTTTGTCTTGTCAACATCAGAAGAACTTCTCTAAAAGGCAGAAAGAAGCCTACTGCAGCTGCAGCCCAGCACTCCTCACCCACCATGAGACCAAGCAGAACCAGCGGCTGCAAATGCCCGCAGCAGCTCCACTTCACTGGCAGAAAGGCACTTGCTATCCGGGTGTGAGCTGTATCTAAACACTACATTGCAATCCAAGATGTATCATAACATATTCATCCCAAAGAGTTTCAGTTCCCATTAAGTGGGGTCTGCTGACATCCAGCATACTGATGCACTTACTTCTCGCACATCTGATTCAGAATCGCTCTGGCACTGCTTCTATTTTGGTTCTGAAGAGCATGCCAAACTCCTTAATGCGTACAGAACAAGGCTGATCAGATCCTGATTGGAGGCTTTCAGGGTGCAATGAGACTGGATACCCCCTAGATATCCACCACAACAACTTAAGTGTTTAAAAACCTCCAAGCATAGGCTAATCCAGTGCCCTGAAGACAATCCACAACTAACACTCTGAGAAATTCAAACATGACAAACAGATGACAACTGACTTTTTGAAGCCTTACTCTTTTTAAAGGCTCTCCTACATTTCTCCCCAAGCCTTAATTTTGTAGGAGATCCCCGTACCCTGCGCAAGAAGTAACCCAAGTGTCTGCATACCAAGATGACTGTTACTACAGCCTGTAGGCATTAAGCCACAGCCCCCTGGAATGCAGTATCTCTGTTTGCAGGCTCCCATCCGCCTGTAAACGTTACAAATATCACAACTGTCTCTACTTCATGTTCAAGTCCCTTCCATATAGAGAATAATCAGGACAGCAACGACCAACACTGCATAGGCAGCCAGTCTCCATCTTCTAAGACACTGGCCCAAAACACTGACTCACCGATGGAACCAAATTCAAATATGATCTAAGAATCAACTGGGAATCATCTTGAAAACAGGAAAAAGTGAGAGAAACCGAACAATCTCTCTCCTCCCCCTGCCACATACCTATAATACAATTCCTGCAAACCTCTCAGGGAGGCCTATTTCAACACAAAGGGTTCATGTGGAGGAAAAAGCCCAACCCCACACCAAAAAAGCAAAAAAGCTGTAGTTTCCTGGCTGTTAAAAAAAAGTAACCTCGATTTTTTTTGACCTAAGAAAAAACTCCTATGTTTTCAGAATTTCAATTTCTACACAACCAAGATTGCTTTGTACTGCATAGAAACCCTGAAACGACTGCAGAGAAAACATATCTCAGTACAACATATTGAGTATTTCCCTTTCCCCCCACAATGTTTGACAAAAATCCATTAACACTCAAACAGTTTGGCACGTAAGAGCTACCAGATAGACCAGCTCCCTTCTGGTATTTATAACTGGGAGCCCTTCAGTGAGATCTCAACTCATGCTGTGATCCAGTGTAATTTTCAACCAAAGGTGCTGTTTAAAGGAGCTTTATTCACCTTTTCCCTGCATCTTTTCTCCTTGCTTACACATAAATACTTGCGCCACCTCCAGAATTGCTCAGGCAACTAACCCAGTGGAAAAGCAACCAAACAAGCAAGCCAGTTTTCAGCTGCACCAGCTCCCTCATCCAGCTTATCATGCAACCAGAAAGGCTTGTGCTAGACAAGGTAAGGGACAGAACCCCAATTTTGGCAGCAACCTCCATTGCTTTGAGCTTAGCACGACTAGAAACACCCTCCCTTCCTTTTAAAGTCAAGTTTTGCCCCTGACAGAACCACCTCAGGTGCAGACAGACAGAAACCTGCAGAGCAAAAAGACTGCAAATATGTATTAACCCTTTTTACCCAAGTCTGATTCCTTGTACCAAAGTGCCACATCGCTTATTACAATTCTGGGTATTGTAACTCCATAAACACATCTAGAATTGTCAACGAAGAATGTATTTAGGAAAAATATCAAATGCTTACTGATAACTACTGATTTTCCAAATACATTATCCCAACATGCCTACTTCACTTTCAGCATGTTCTAACATCAGCAGGAATATCCTATGCGTTTTCTCTGCACAGCAAGCCCCCTAACTGGTCCTACGTTTGAGCATGGGACCATCCAAAAAGCAGTATTTCCAAAGAGCCACCTTAATGAATAATTCACACAGGAGAAATCAATCTCTGCAAGTAGTCAAGAGGAGAAAGCGTCCAAATAAAAGGAAAAACTCGGAAGATTAGTTTCAGCTCCTTTGCATTCCTTGTTTGTACTTTGAGGTTACATATAATTACTCAGCAAAAGTAAAATAATGGGTTTTGATAGTAGATTCTGGCACATAAACCAAATGTACATTTGGTGCCAGGGAGGGGGCAGGGGGAAGGTTTGCAATCGTGTGTTAAGTTTTGAAAAGTTCTGACAAAATTGGGGGGTGGGGTGGGGGGGAAAAGACAAACCCTATCCACAGATTCTATGAATTACTCAATTCAAATCCATCTACATGGACAAAGCCTTCTATTTGTGGGACCTGGTAACCGACCAAGACAAATTGCTACAGCCTAAGCAGAAGTTATTTTATTAGGCATAGGAATATAATAGCGAGCTCTTCAATCATTTCCATTTATAATTCTCCTGATTCTATAATTAAGGAAACATGATTAGACAACTAATCTTCCAGTTTACTGAATCTCAGATTACAAAGGACAAAATGCAGTAACATTTGAAAATCAGTTTCAAGCAATTTGAGAGGTTATCCAGGCAAACACTAACTTTATGCCAGAACAAGTAACATCAAACTAGAAGTCTCAGTGTCTTCTGAATTCACAGGGGTATCCACCCCAAGGTGGAAAAGTAAAAATTATTGCTTTTGCCTCATCCAAAATGATAAATATTTATTTTTAGTTACAACATTGACAAAACGAAACTGCCTTTCAATACTCTACCCAAATTCCTGGACAACTGAAATTATTCTCTATTACTTGGCAAAAAGCAACAACTCCTATAAGGCAAGGAAGAAGATTAAGACATTGTGGAAACAAAAGTGCTTTTTTAAAAGCCCAAGAACGTCCGTAAGGCCTAAAGGAGACACAAGGTGTCAGAATTACCAGGCAGGAATATACTCTTTTGCAGATTTTAGAAGTGAACCTGGAGTTTACATTTTGGGACTACTGTGCCAAAGTATGAGGTTTACAAGAAACAGTTTGCTGTAGGGTAACAACTACTAAAACCTTCAGACTCCACTAAGTCTTAAAGATCTCATGAAGTACCTTAAATGCACCTTTCATAATTTGGTCCTCCACCCTTCATGATTTTGATGGCCCCAGGCCAGATACCACAAGCAAACTGTTTTAGAATCAAAGTACCAGACAAGAAACTTAAAAAATTTGCCCCTTTTGGCCTAAGGTACAACCTGAGAGCAAGGCACACAGAATCTATGAAGGTCTTTACAGAAACAGACATGAAACATGATGTTGTGCAGCGAGTATTTAACAAATGCAATTCCCTCAAAACTTCTGAGTTCAAATTTTCCAGTTTCAAGGTCAGATCAGACAAGATTCACAGTTTCACCACTCGAGTTTTATTTCTTCAAATCAATATATGGTATAGCTACTTCCACTGAAGCAGACCGGGCATATTGCAGGGCGTGCTGCCCCACAGTACTCCAGTTAATTAAGTCCAAGCCTGTCAAGTCCACTTCAGGAGCTGTGAAACAAGTACTCAGGGACTGTGACTGGAATTATACTGCAGTAACTCTAAGTAGCAATAAACAACTGAAGAATGGATAGTTACTTGCAGTCAAGATTTTGTACTAGAAATGTTTATTCTATGCAGTAAGCAACCAAACTTCAAAAGATACAGAATGCAGATTTGTTAATTGGTTGGGTATAAACTAAACTATAACAACAGATTTAATTAGAACTTTTATTTATCAGCTTGATTGTTCATAATTACTCCTCTCAATCAATAAGCTGTCCAATATTTAGGTTAACTTGAAAGACTAATTTATCAACTTCTTAAGACTCAAATAAACCTCAAACTCATTCTCTTAAGCAAAATGTGTTGAATTACACCCATTAGAAAAGGGAATGGAGGAAACCTTAACTGCATATTAAACTGGAAAATTAACTGGACAAAACTTCACGTTTAATACAATTACGAAAGACAGATAATGGGAAAAATCTCAAAATAAGATTTTTCCAGTTGTAGCAAAGGGCAGAATAAACCAATTTTAAGAAGTCGTAGCTTTTAAATATTTTTTCATAAAAATATATATAGGAGAAATCAAACTACTTCCTAACAGGTGAAACAAAGCAAAGCAGTTAGAATAAAGGAATGTTTCTCATAACTTGATCCATTTATCTAACAAATTCCCTCTTAACGGAGCATTAAATGCCTCCTTAAACAATCACAACAACACACCGTAAGAACTTCCACCCTCTAAAATCAGACAGACAAGTTTTCAAAGAAGGTCCAACGCACACTAATTCTCCAAGATACGTACACTTTAAAAGCACAGACAGGAGTTAACAGTGCTACTCAAATCAACTCTTCCTATGACCATACACACTCCCTTCTAATTGTCAAGTGCTAAAAACTATATCTCAAAAAGGTTTTTTGTTCCTTGTAAGACATTTCTAACCAACAAACAATAAGACTCTGCAACATTTCCAATTAGTTCAGTTTTGTTTTAATGATATGGGGCAATTCTTAGAGCAGACATCATGTAGCTAATAACTACAAAATAAAGAGGTTTATCAGCGTGGTCTGGGAATCCCAATTTGAATTGCAAATTTAAATCCAGGTAATTAACTGAAAGGCCAGAGTATCTGAAAATGCATACTAAAGTTTTTATTTCAGTTTTGCAATACTTCTTGAAGAACTTGGAAAAAGTGAAGTTGGCAGAACAGTATATACCACCAAGATAACAACAACTAGAAGGAAGTAATACATTGCAACAGTAATCCTCATTAAGTGAGGTTATTTCATCGCCATAAATGTTTAAAAAAGTGTCAATGTTATTTAAAAAGTGTTGTAAACCCTCCCCCCCCCAACATTTGAAGACAGATAAACGTTTTTCCTTAGTCAAAATGGCTTTTAAAAAAAGTTTCTCAAAACAAGAACAATAATCAAAAAACCATGAATTGTAATTTCTTTAATCCGTAACATCTCTAGTGCTGAAGGGCCATCCATGTAAAAAGCAGATTCTTTGGGGACTTTAGTCAATTAACTTAATAAACCCCAGTTTTACGAGGATTTATCCTTCCTGCTACGAGGGGAGTCTGCTCCATTTGAGGTCACTGTTCCATTTATTCCATTTTCTGGAAAACAAAAAAAAGAAAATATTTTTCAAATACAATGAGATGCTTTGTATTTTATTACATTTTAGTAGGTCCCATACAAAGTCTGTTAACTTCTTCTCTGATGTATCTTCTTTGGTAAATGTCATCATTGTAATTCATAATGCAACAGTATAATCAAGTTTTTACAAAGCAGAAAGTTTAAGGTTTACTATGATAAACTCCTGTTTTCTGACACCGTGGGACATTGAAATGCCTGCATTAGACACATCTAGATTGAAAATCAAGACCAGCTATAATTTTTTAGAAGATACTCTCTTAAGTAGTAAAATACTCCATCTGTAAAATGAGACCATCCTGTGAAATTCTGGAGACACATACAGTGTATACACAGCTCCCTTTTGTAGGTTTTCATTGTTTATCCCACCTATTTCATAGTTTAATTCTTCCTAAAATTACCCTCCTTTGCTTACCTTTACAAGCTTTTAATGTATGTAGGAAATATTCACATACACAGGCAATTTCTTAAGTATATACTTTAACATACAGAATTAATTTATGTACTAATGAAGGTATTTACATAGGTAAGATGGACAGAAGTAAAACTCTAGCTAGATCTGCAATGAGTATGTATATACGGAAGGAGTTCAAGCACAGGACCAGGCACCTATCTAAGAACATAAAGCAAGCATGTGTTACCAGCTGCAAGACTTAACTTCTATCCCACTTCTGGGCCAGCTTAAAGGTCTCAAGAGTTTTGATCTGCACAGGTGGCACAAGCACGATTTGACAGCCCTTGTCTGCCCTAGCACAGTGACTCACAATCTATGGATTTGTAACACACACAACTTAATAGTAAAACGGAGCAACATGACACCACTCTGAATTAAAAGTGTCATTCAGCTTTACTCAGTGTCACCATAACCCAAGGAAGCAGAGATGCTGCCTGACAGTAACCGTATTTCTAAGATATTGAGGAGCAGAGCACATAGCCAGCTATAATGCTTGCTGCTCTCCTCTGACTTACAGTACCATCCTGACTTCAAGCAATCACTGCTGGATTTTTTGTATGAATAACTGGTTAAGTTAATGTTTTCCATCTTCAGATGTGCTGCACATCACCACAGCCAATCCTCAAAAACAACTGCTGATCTCCCCCACTAGACCCCAACACTCCCATTTATGCAAACAACCAACTAAAAGTAAATAATAAAATCAGAAACATACATGAGAATGTATGTTAGTTCCAATTAGTTATGCAGGAACAGTCAATTGTAACCACCCCCACCCAACAATTTAAGTCTACATGAGGTGGCCTCAGGATACTTTTCAGAAGGTTGTGTTATTCTTAAATGAAGAAGCTTACTAACAATAGTCTAGATTCAAGACAGATAATTGGAATCATATTTTCAGTTAAGTCAAAACAAGCCTAAGTAAAACAAGAGTCAGCATGTGTCTGGGCACCCCACCTACATCACCAGTAGGATTTTTCTACTGTCATTTCTTGCTTTTGGCATAGTCTCAAAGTAACACATTATATTGTACCCTGGCTCCCAAAAACCCATGCAACCACAAAAAAAAAAAAAAAAAAAAAAAAAAAGAGAAGAGAGGGGGAAGGCCAGGAAGGACTGTATTAAACAGTTTAAATGCATATATTACTTTTCCAGAAACATTGTTTTGCAGCATCCTGTGTAAGTGTTCTGAACAGATAACATTACGGGAATCTTCAAAGCAGAAGAAACAACACTAATCTTTTGGATTTTAAAGTTCTTTAATTTCCATTTAAAATCAGCTGTAAGATTCCTCAGTCTTTAAGACAGGCATAGCTCAATTACTTTGTGAGTAGACCACAATTCCAGTTACGTGCCCTTTGCACTATTCCTTTAACATTTCCAAGTCTCGTTAGAAGTTGGGTGAAAACCAGCAAATTCACCAAATTACATGAACAAAATAATGAAAGGTATTTTGAAAAGCTACTAAATTTTTGACTGACTACAATGCCATTGAAGTTGATGCCTTAAAAATACCTTTCATGAATTACAAAGGCTTGTAATGATGGCAGATGGGGTAATGGACTGAAGATCAAGGAGGGCTGATTTACATTAGATATGATGAAAAAGGAAATTCACTATAAGGGTGGTGAGCTGGGGCTGCCCCCGCCCTGGCAGTGTTCAAGGCCAGGTTGGATGGGGCTTCGGGCAACCTGGTTTAGTGGGGGGGGACAGGGGATCTAGGTGATCCCTGAGGTCCCTTCCAACATAAACCATTCTGTGGTTCTATAATTCCAGAAAAAAACCCACAGTAAGACAGGATGAACATCAAGTTCTGATTAAGAATGACACCTACATGGGAAACTATCTTCACTCAGTTAAAGAAAAAATGTCCAACTGGATTTTCTGACAAAAACCAAAAAACCCTGACACCACACAGAAGTCCACTTACGTTAATCACAATTCATCAAAAGGAAGTACAGAAACACCCTAAAGCACAATTCTTTTCTTAATTAAAACATTTTTCAAGGAAAAAAAAGAAATCACTGAATTGATCTCTGACCAGAAATCTCAGTTCTCCATGTAAATTACGTTCAGTATATCAAAAAGCAGAACAGGTTGGCAATACATGATTGGTAGCAAAGAATGATGGTAAAATTAGCTTTTGAATTTACTCAAACAGTTTCAATACTGCAGAAGTCAGCCAAGCCAGCAATTAAATACACAGAAGTTTAACTGCTGGTGTAACAGAAATACTGAAGTGTGGGTATTATTATTATCTTTTTTTTTTAATGAAGCACATGATTTTCCTTGGAGGAAAGAGCATTCAGTTCATCTTTCAAGCCTTTCCATAAAATGAGTGTGACATAACCAAGAAATCAAATGTGGAGTCATTAGTTCATCTGCAAATACTAATGTAAACCTGTGAAGAAGCAAGTAGTTATTACCTCCCCATAAAAGAACTATCAAAATTCTATTCTTAGTAAAACCAGTTCAATATAAGCTTATTTACTGTATTATCAAATAATGTCCTTGTCCTAAAACTTCAGTGGCAATGAAAAATAACCTTGAAATTAATATCAAGAAAAAATGAGAAGTAATTGGTTCCAAAACAATATACATTAACACCGTTTCTCTGAGTCATCTCACTTGCAACTGAAACGTAAAATGTTTCTTTAGCAATTAGTTAAAAAAGGCTCTCCACTACCTAAAGTTGTTTTTAAGAAGTCAAGGCAACAGTAAAAACGAAAATACAAACCTCTTTCTTTTCTGGAGGTCTTTCCTTTAGCTGTTACAAACTTCTTTTTCACTGACTGAGGCTGAGAAGAAGAATGCTCTCTCCACCTCCGAAGCTGGAAATTAATGAACTTCCACATCATAAATGCCTGAGCCATGCAGATGGAGGCCAGCACGCTGATTCTAGAATGAAAATGCAGGTAAAGCTGTCTCAGTAAGTTTACCTCGTTATTTGAAGAGGACAGTAGAACACCACCTCAGATAGGTTTCTGCATGTCAAACTACCATTTTACTCAGCTTCCTCAAAACACATCAGAGTGATTACCTTCTAGAGAACATGAACTGGTAAAAGTTCAGTTTGTTTTGGGGTTTTTTGTGACACCTCCTACCGCCCCACCCCAATGTAACATACGTTTTCTACGCCATGAAAGAGTTAGTTCATGTAAGGTGACTGGGCTTAGCACACCTGAACAATACTAGATATGCAGTGAAACCTTTGCTCCTCCATCAACACTGAGAAGCATTAAATTTTCCTCCTGCTTTCTCCTTTCTCAGTATTACTCTCAAGATACCAGGCAGTAACAGCTGAAAAGGGTTTAAGAGTGTCTTGTAGTCCAGAGTATCAATTATGTGGGGTAATGCTGACATTGCCTTTTTTGGATTTAGTTAATAAAAATTCCACCTTCACCACACTGCATTAATGGGAGCCATAACAAAAGCAGAGAAAGAGGTAAGAATCTTTGGTCAGGACCAAAGATGCTTTGGGGATAATGCCTTGACCTATACAGATAAACTCATTGCAATTGTACCTAGAATTCAATTCACTAACTCCAAAACACTTGAAAGTTATCTCCTTCAAATAACTGTGTATTCCTTCTAACAAAACACCATGAGCAATCAAGAGTAAGTTACAGATTTCTCAACTGTAGTCTGTTGATCCAATTCATTTCACTGTGCCTTGCAAGTTTGTTACAGAAGCTATTCCTATTGACCCCATCAGTCACATGAAAACACATAACCATTCAGAATTACTAGGATATCATTTACGTTGTGTACTTAAGATATGTTTACAGCTCATGTTTAAGAACTGTTCCAAGTTTACTATACCTAACAGCCAGGATATTAAAGTTTCCAGTACTGAAATTCAGCTGTTGATCTTCTGCTCTTGCCAGTCCAAAGCCAAAAGTGAGGACCGAAAGAATCAAGGTGAGAAGCCTTCCCAAAACAAAAAGAACTGCCCACAGTGAAAACCTGCAAATAAAACCATCACAAACAACAAGTGAATTTTCATTTCACAACACAAGTGCAATCCAAATGCCATGTGAATTCATCTGAAATTTAACTACCGACCTAAGTTTAGTATTTTGCACCTATCCTAAACTAGTCTTGTATCACTGTTATTCACAGAAGACAAAAAGCAAGAAAATCTCTACCTCACAATCTTTATTTTTTCCCCTCTTCCTTTTACACAAACCAACCATATATTTATTCTGTAAACTAATTTTGGATCAATGGGAAGTGCTGTTATAACATAAGCATATTAGCAGTTTCTACAGAAGTAGCTATATTAACAACTTATGCTCTTCTTTTATCTACAAATAATATTAGTACTATTTAAATATTAGTACATAAGGTGGTATTTTATTTTGGTTTATACCATTACTAACATTTTAGGCAAATAAGATAAAAGAAGTAGTCAAAGTAGTAGTCATTTTAGAGATATAAATACTCAAACTAGTCTCCAGTACTGTGGCCTCTAAGGAAACACTGAACTTCCCTGTAATTTTAGTTTCTGGTTAGTTAAATGCACAAGGCTTTGTGACAGAAGTTACATGAATTTAAAAGATAAAGACTCCTTACCCTTTCTGGTATCTTTCATCACTGAAGTAGAAAAGACGGGATATGTGGAAAAGAAATTCAACGAAGTAATGCAATACCAGAAGAACAAGTCCGAGATGGGTCAGACTATCAAAACAAATAAAACAAACATTCAGGTGTATTTTTTTTAGATGTTTAAGACAGAGAATAAAGCCAGCAAAAGTTTTAAATTGACTTACTTCAGGAGGTAAGCTCCAGCAATATGAAAGAGATAGAGTCCAATGTAGACAATCTGGCGGAAGATATCTTCCTATTAGGAAGAAAAAAGTAATTATGTGTTACACACAACATAATACATTACTGTACATTGTCACATACTATCACAAACTACTCCCTAGTCTTGGAAATACTCTTGATTTATCAGCTACCTTAACATGGCCTGTTTTGGCACTGAATTCCTCAACCTAAGTGCTTACTTATTGGTAAGTAAGCAGTAGCGTGTGCTTACTTACCTATACACATTACTGTTTATTTACCAATAATATTTGGTATCTTAGACATAAGCTATTGTGAGAAAACACATCAAAAATCAAAAAGATGCTTTTAAAAAGTTATCAGATATATCCACTGTGAATTTGTACTAGCTGTCACAGTACTTTTTTGGTATGCATTACTGTAATATCAAACTTCCTACAGTTTCATGTGCTTGCTGTCCATCAGATTCTGTGAGATTGCTACAGAAATAAAGTATGAAGATGAAAAGGTTGATGTTGACATTAAAACTCAAGATCATGATTCTCAAATCAAGATTCTGTGATTATGCAAGATTCTGGCATGCTGTTGCTGGCAAATATGAGGCCACACTTCAAGTTAGGTTTTAGCCTGCCCCATTCAACTGGAACACTTCAGAGAGATGAAATAAAGAAGAGGAGACATCAATTAAAATACAGATGCACAGCGCACAGAAAGCAGGTGCCATCTGTGAACACGAGTATGCTAGAACACAATAAAAATCTGTCCTGAAGTGGTACACAGAGTACATTCAGCTGTGCTTAAGAAACTCCTATTTTTTGGAAAGATGCCCTAAACTTCAAGCAAGGGGGCTTCAGCTTTGTTTGTAAAATTAAAAAAAGTCTACAAATCTAATCCTGCAAGATCTATGCTATGTTATGCAACACTCCATCTCAAGGCCAAGAAAAGCACAGAATCAAACACTTCTGACAACAGCAAACACCACACACATACACAAAGCGTGAGAGAACAGAGAAAGACCTACACCAAGTGATCTGAAACAAAAACTAGTCCTTTCAGACAAATTAAATAGTCAGTACAAATGCTCAGTTCCTTTAAGTACAACTAGGACAAGCCTTTCACACTTTATCTTCAGAACTGATATAACATTTAAATAGCCCATGCTGTGTGCTTGGACAAACGGTCATGGACTGAAGGCCTGCTGGAGTAACACAGGTGGAGGCACACAATACTGTACAGAAAACTGAGTTAAGAACTTAACCTCATGTCTATGTCAGCAGTACAGACAAGACCCAAGAGAAGGCAGAGGTTAAATTGCTGTGAAAGTAGTATTGACTATGAAGTTGCTAAAACAAACGAACTGTCACTCTTAAAACTTAATGCAAGACAGAGGCCAAAAATCCAAGCAGTGACCCTGTAAAATGCTACTATTCAATATACAACAGTTCTGCCACTTGTGACTGTTTTCTTGAAGTTATGTTAAATAAACCTCCACATGAGGTCAAAGTCAAGAAATTATCGCTCAATACAGGAACATCAGCTGCAGTGTATCTGCAAAACATCATTGTTTATCCTGTGTCTGATCAGCATGAAAACAAAGCACCTCATTACTATTTTCCCAAGCTCCTCCTAGGCTCTTGAACAAAGACCTATGGTTACATAACACATTTCATCTTCTTCAATACAGCGGAACTCTGGCAGCAGAGACGCAGTCTAGTCACAAAGCAACAATAGCATCACAGGCTGGTTTGGGTTGGAAGGGACCTCAAAGACCACCTAGTTCCACCCCCTTGCCATGGGCAGGGACACCCTCCACTAGACCAGGTTGCCCAAAGCCCCATCCAACCTGGCCTTGAACACTGCCAGGGAGGGGGCAGCCACAGCTTCCCTGTGCAACCTGTGGCAGGGCCTCACCGTCCTCACAGGAAGAATTTCTTCTCACTACCTAAAACCTACGGTCTGTCAGAATAATAGAATTGTCCCTTGTCCTGTCACTACAGGCCCTGATAAAAAAAAAAAAAGAAGAAGAAAAAAAAAAGGGAAGGTTTTCTCCATTGTGCTCATAAGCTCTCTTTAAATACTGAAAGGCAACAATAAACTCTTTCCAGAGCCTTCTCTTCTCCAGGTTGAACAAACCCAACTCTTTCAGCATTTCTTTGTAGGAGACACATTCTATCCCTCTGACCGTTTCTGCTGGTCCTCCTCTGAACCTGCTCTAACAGGTCCATGTGTTTCCCGTGCTGGCAACCCCAGAGCTGGATCCAGTACTCCACACGGGGCCTCACCAGAGCAGAGGGACAGAATCACCTCCCTCAACCTACTGGCCATGCTTCTTTCATGCAGCCCAGGCTTTCTGGACTGTGAGTGCACATTGCCAGCTCATGTCCAATTTTTCATCTCCCTCTACCCCCAAGTTCTTTTCTGTGGGGCTGGTCTAAATCCCTTTGTCCCCAGACTGCATTGATCCTGAGGATTCCCATGAGTCATGTGCAAGACCTTGTCCATGGCCTTGCTGAACTTCATGAGGTTTGCACAGGCCCACTCTTCAAGCCTGTCAAGATCCCTCTAGATGGCATCCCTTCCCTCAAGCAGATCAAATGCACCACTCAGCTTGGTGTCATCTACAAACCTGCTGAGGGTGCACTCAATCCCACTGTCTACATCATCAATGAAGATATTAAATAGCATTGGGTCCCAGCACAGACCCCACTCTTTACTGGTTTCCACTTGGACACTGAGCCACTGACTGTAACTCTCTGGAGGCAGCCAGCTAGCCAGTTCCTTACCCATCTAACAGACCACTCATCAAATCCATCTCTCTCCAACTTAAAGAGGTAAGAATGCTGTGGGGGACCATATTAAAAACCTTAACAGAAGTTCAGGTATATGATATCACCAGCTCTTTCCTCATCTACTGATGCAGCAGTCACTTCACTGTAGAAGACCACTAAATTAGTCAGGCCTGATTTGCCCTTGGTGAAGCAAGGTTGATGAGTTTAAAACATAAAAGTTCAAAAAGGAAACTGCATATACAAAATGAGACTGAGCAAAACCATGCAAAACAGACTACTCCAATTGGTCCAGGAAGGCAAGAAGTGTGCTACCAAAATATCTACAGTAAACTCAGTGTTTTGAGAATCCCAACAAAGAAAACTCCTAAGAAGGGGAAAAGGGTGCTGTTAAAAAATGAGCATTGAAAACAACAAAAAAATCACAATCTGCAACTAACCAGAACTTCTGCTGAGGACAGTGGTATTTAAATCAAATTACAGTTTAATATTCCTTGGATTTATCAAATTATTCACTGCTTATATTCTACATCTGTATCATGATTCATGAAGCAATTCTAGACTTCAATGAGTCTATTCAGACTACTAATTACAAATAAAAAAAAAAGAGCTCGAGAAGGAAATCTCACATTCACTTGCTCACAGGAAAATTCTTTTAGTACATGAGAAACACTAGTAAATTTTATTTACACAACAGGTATCAAGGCATTTTCCTGCAGTTAAGAGATACAGGATTTAAGCAAAAGGGAAGAAAACTATATTCTCACATGAATACTGAGGCACCCAAAATTTTAACAGGACAAGTGGGCAACACAAATAAGATTAGGGTAGGAAATCTAGGGTAGCAGATTACTCTGGAATCCAAAACTCCCGCTGTTAGAGTTGCTTTGTTTGGAGTTCTTCGATTTACATTTTGAACTTACTTTTTTGGTTTTCTGGAAGTACAATTCTGGAAAAGCATGAAACCAGTATGCCAACTGTAAGATGTAGAAAAACTTCATCTGAAACCTGCAGAACACAGGAAAAGTGGAAAAAAATTCTTAATGCACTTAAAACATTTCAGAAAATTCCTACTGAATGCATATAATCACTGTCTCTAAAAGAAAGAAAAATATCAACCCAGCAATCCAGTCAACTTAAACATTTTTTTAAAAGACAATTAAGATAAATAAAGCTCACAAAAACCTAATTCTTTAAATACCAGCCAACAGAAAGAGACTTCCGTGTGCTACACATTGACAAAGAATAAAGATCCTCCATAAATATGAGCAGAATAACACAGCTTTACAACATATTCTATACAAATTGTGACACTTAATGTATGTGACATTTAAAAACTCCCTCATCTCCCCAACAATCTTCTAAAGAAGAGGCCTTACGGAATCAGAGTGTGCGGATAGTCCCTCCACAGAGAGGTTGGATCTGATATATAGTTCTCCTAAAAAACCAAACCAAAACAAACAAAAACCTCAATAAACCTTCAAATATGCTACTTCCTAGTCAGAAATAATGAACATACATACATGCATATATTTACATATATGCACCTGTGTACAAACATGCACATATCTACACACACAGGTAAAAGCTGCAGATCAATGTATTTCCTTTTACAAACAAACCAACTCCAAAAAAAAATATCCCAAAAGACAGTAACACTAGCTTAGACAATTAAAAAGCAAACCAACCAAGCCTTTATTCAAGATAGCATCCCTATGACATGAGGTTATTTCAGCATTGCTACAGCCATGCTGCCCCTTAAAACTGCTGACAAGCTTTGAGCTTAACTAAGGAAAGCCTTTTCAGGAGCCATTACATTAAGGGAAAATAAAAATCATACTATTCCCCTTTTTTGAAACCAGGCTTATACACATATAGGCACTAGCAAACACTGTGTCATCTGAAAGCACACGCTCACCTGAGCCTAAAGCAATCTCTCCACACATCCTATGCTTTTTAAAACATTTATTTTACGCTAATCAGCCAACACAGAAAAACTACAGAGAATTAAGTACTACAATAGTTTGAAAGTTTTATTCAGTTGACTGTAAATCAAATTACTTCAGGCTGAGCAAGAGTAACATCATCGGACTTTATACTCAGTGATGACTACAACCTATACAGAACCCCTAAACTTGTCCCCATTTTAATATTAAAATGAGTCAAACCCAGAAAAATAAGCTGAAAACTTATTATTGTAAGTCAAGGTTTTTTTGACATCTTGTACTATAAACAGAAAAGAAACTGTACTTACAGAGACAAGAATACTTGTTCCCCAAACACAGGAGAGAAGATAGAATGCACTAAGTTGCCCAGACTCATTGAATTTGCTATGCTTTGTTTTTGAAAAGTGCATTTTCCTGTTAATTTTCTGAAAAGAAAGTTCATTGTTATTTATATGCTGTAGTACTTAACATTTACCCGTTAATTGCACTTGAACATCTGAAAGTTTCAATATATGTTTTAACAGTTAAAAGCTTTAATGCAAAACTTCAAAGTTAATAGTCTTAAAGTCTAATTAAAACATTACAATTATCTTGATGAATAGAATTAATATTTGTACTTACATCCAGTACATACTCCTGAATTATGGCATGTATGATTATTGCTACAAGCATGTAAAAGAAAATTGTAGCCAAGTCTTTGATGCCATAGTGGTAGAGAGAGATTGTTTCTGCAGACTGCTCTTCTAAAAGACAAACAGAATTAACTGTTAGGCACCGATACAGCTTAGGGGTTAATCAGTTTGTTTTGCAAAGTGAGACCTCCTTCTAGTCAGCTGAACCAACAGAAGTCCAACTGAACTGCCACCATGAGCTAGGTCACTAGATTCTTTATAGTCATCTTGCCCATCGCATCACAAACTAGATTTGATTCTGGAAAGATGTACTGCAAAACCAAAGACTAAAGTGCACTTAGGAAGCTTACTGAAATGCATTAAAAGGGGGCTATAAAATTGCATTGAACTATCACCCCACTTTGACTAGTCAACAGTGACAGCTGCAAAGCCAGAGTAAGTATTAATGCAAACTTATCTACCAGTCAGATGGTGGTTTAGCACTAACGATGGATCCAGCAGAACAGACACACTGTCCCTAACTTAATTAAAATGGCATTTTACCAAAAATAAAGTGAAGTCCTTGAAAACTGCTTACTATCTACTCAAATTGACAAACTCACTTACCCTCGACCTAGAATGTACAGCATACTAATAACTTCCAAATATACTGTCTCACAGCGAACTTCCTGCAAGATACATACCTGTGGCAGGAATGGTAACATTATACTGAAGTGTAACAAAAATGACAGCTGCTTTTGCTGTAATCTGAAAGAGAAAACACAGAAGTGCTAAAAATTCTCACTGAAATAAGACCTATTAAACTGACAACATTTGCCCCTAGATTTAGCCCCCCCTCCCCAGCACATTTGTCCCCTCCCATAAAACTGACCAACTCGCATTATTGCACCACTTCACCTGACTTTCCAAAGGCAGAACACATTGCGTGATGTCTATGGCTTCATTTACAACATATCCAATCTCCTGAATGAAATATCCCCAAAACGCTACTCTACAACATTAAAACAAAAATACATGCTGCAATTCTTTCTTCAGTCCATACTATATTACTACACTAACAGAATATCACATAAACCCCTAGGCCACAGTGCACACAGCAGTGGCTGAGAATAAACTGAAATTACTTTTTAATGTGGCAATATTTGCAGGTGAGTGTCATTCATAAATCCGTGGGTGATTTGGAAAATGCAGACAGGAAAGGAGAAAAGGCATAAGGAAGGGAGAACCACTGTTGGCCAGCTGTATACCGGTCTGCATTCTTTTGACCATAGGGATCCTTCGGCAAGAAGTGTAAACCAAAAGAAATTACACTTGGCAGTAGTGGTATTACCCCTCTCTGACGGGTGTTAAGAAAAAGCAGAATGAGTAAGAGAAGGAGGAGGGGAGAATAAACTTTGTTCCAGAGATTCTGTTTTTTTTTTGTTTGGTTGGGTTTTTTTGGGGGGGTCTGTGTGTAGTGTGGTGATACTATAAACCCCCGATAAATAAACCAGGCGCACAAGTTCTTATCTGACAATAAGCATAAATTATTGTAATTTTTAACACATCTCTGTTGAATCCAACATAAATCAATGTGTCTTAACAGAGAGGGGAAAATAACCATGTTTTACAGTATTTGTGATCTACTCGTTCCTCATTGCTGTGAAAACCTAGCATCTACATTGCATTTATAGGACAACTGCCAACAAAAAAACCTAAAGCCCAAACTCCTTTATGAATCTTGGGAGGATACTTTGTATAGCTGAAGATCATTATTAGGTTGCTATCAGCATTTATTATTGTTCACAAAAAGTTAGGATTTATTTTTAAACCTAGCGCTTTGCAAACAACCCTTAGATTTTCTAGTGATCCCTAAATATACAGGAGACTGGTTCACTCTATATAACTTCAGGGAATCCAACTAGTTTGCCTGAAATTAATGAAGCTGCCTATGGTTCCCTATACATCAAGGGAGACTTCAGAGGTCAATTAAAAACATTAGTCAATTCTTAACTGCCCTTTATGAATAGCTGACAGAGCTTTCAAAGTCCTAATTCAGTTGTACAAGCCACACAGTAAAAACACCTTACCATACCAACATTTACCACAGCAGGTGATTTCCAAGACCTCTATGAAAGCATTTTAAAAATTGCAACAATCAGCCATACCACATCTGTACCAACAAAGGCATATGGCCCTTCTATGCTGGGGTAGAAAACACCTTGGACTAAAAAATACCCCGTAAACAAAAGACTTCAGCATACATCCAACGCCCCCAAAACCTGGAAGCACCCAAGGCCAGGCTGAACGGGGCTTTAGGCAACCTGGTCTAGTGACAGGTGTCCTTGCTCACGTCAGGGGTTTGGAACTTTAAAGTCCCTTCCAAACCAAACCAGTCTATAATTCTAGAACTTACAACCCTACCCATAATACTGTAAATACAGTAAGCCAGAAGTAGACATAAAAGGCTACGTGTTACATCAATCTCCTTAACCTCAATCCCCAGAAAAACACCATATAAGGACCGTCTTGGCCGTTTCTGACAGCAGACCCAAACATAACAGCTTTCTTGGTCTGCCCCACTTTGTCTTTCCAAATATACATTTATTTTCTCCGACTCCACTGGCCTCTAGTGCTGGCCTCTGGCGCTAAGCAGTACCAACAGCTGGATAAATACAAAGGCGCGCAGCTCTAAACAAACGCCTAACATTCTGAAAAGCTGGGCACGTTCAGCCAACAAAAACCTGTCTTGCTGTGACAGAGCACAACCGGGAACGTTCTGGGAGGCGCACACGCACGCTACGTTTTCAGCTCTCTCAGAAGACTGGGAAGAGCCAGAGAGGCACGCTTCAGGTCGGCAGCCAAGCTCGAGGATTTGCCATCCCCGCACACTCCTCCACCAGAGTTCTCCCAACTTTCCGCATCACCGAGGCAGAGGTTCAGTTCCTGCATTCGCCACGGGGGCCCAGCCGCAGCGCCCGGCCTACAAGCGTGCCCGAGCGGCGGGGCCGACGCGGAGTCAGCCCCGAAGCCGAGCCCCCCTTCGACCTCTGTCACGCCCGCCCGCAGTCGGCTCCATCTCCGACGGGGTCAGAGGGGGGGTTAAGTGCTGCACCAGCCGGGTCCACTGCCCCGGCGGGGGCTGGCGGCTCCTCACACCGCTGCGAGGCCCATTAGGCGCCGGGCGGGCTGCAGAAGGGCCCCCGCTTCGCGCCCAGGCCGGGCCGCGCGCACGAGCGGTGCCTGTAGGCACACGTCACCGTTTGTTTCCCTTCCCCGCCGCGCGGCCTGACGGGAGCCGTAGTGCCGGCGGGGCCGCGCACACAAAGAGCGGGGATCGCCTGTCGCGGCCCGGCCGCACACTCCTCCCCCGCCGCCGCGCTCCGACTGCCACGTAACCCCGCCGCCAGCAGGAACTCCCCACCGCCGCGGGAGGAAGCGCGCCTCCCCTCTCTCCGTCCCCTCACGGCGGCGCCGCCGCGCTGCGGGGGCCGCCAGGGCACGGTCTCCCCTCGCAGACGGCGAGCGGAGACGGGCGCCGCGTCCCGGCGGCAGCCACGGGCTGCGCCTCTCCGTTGCCGAGACGGGGAAGAGGGCGTTCCCCGAGGGGCCGGGCCCGGGGGAGCGAGGATGAGCCGCGAGGAGGGTGCCCGCGGCGGCGGCTCCGGCCGTGTGGCGGGGCGAGGGTCGGCCCTTCTTACCGCGCAAAGCTGGGGTGGGAGGGCTGGGGGCCGCGCGGCCTGGGGCTGGCGCGGGCAGGTGCGCCGGGAGTTGCCCGCGCTGGCGGAGGGGCAGCCGCGGCCACCCGCAGCCCTCCCTACGCCGGCGCATCGGGACCCTCGAGCTCTCCCAGCGCAGCGCCGAGAGTCCCCGGCGGAGGCGGGGGAAGAAGCGGGACGAAGCCCCCGGAGCGGGGACGCCGGTGCGGCCTCACCTCGAACATGAGCCCCAGGAGGAAGACCATGGCTATACAGGACACGATGTCCGCATGGTTCTGCACGATGAACTCGTGGCTCAGCACCGGCGGGTTCTTGTTGCTCTTCTTGCGGATCGCCATGGCGGGCAGGGAGCTGGGCGCCGCCGCCGCCTCCCCGCTGCCAGCACAGCTCCTCTCGCCGCGGCCAGGAAGAGGCGGAGGGGGCGGAGGCGGCCGCGCAGCCGAGGAATGGCAGCCGCCGCTTCGCTTCACCCCGCCCCGGCCGCAGGGAGCAGCCCCGGCCGCCGCCAGCAGCGCCCCTGCCGGCTGGCGGGGCGCCTCCCGCCCGGCCGGCCGCCCCCGGGGGCGGAGAAGGGGTAGCGCCCGGCCGTTCAAACCGACCAGCGGCGGCGCGCCCGGCGGTCCCCCCCTCCGTGCGCGGGTGGCCGCTCGGGGTGGCGGTGCGGGCCGGGTCCCGTTAGCCGAGGCGTGATGCGGTGCTGCGTGCCCAGCATCTCGCTGGCGGTAGCCCAGAGCCCGCGCTGGGCCCCGGCTCGGCTCCCCTCTCCCACCCAGGCAGCAGCGACAAAAAATCGCCGTTGGTCCCGCCGACGTTGTGAAAGATGTGGCCGCGCTCCGGGGCAGCGGCCGGTCATAGCGGGCCGCCCTGCTCCGGCGTGTGCCCGCATAGCCGTGCCGGGCTCCTCCCGTCACACAGAGCAACCTCTACCAGCTTTCTCATCCCCTAGGGCTCTGGCTAAGTGTGGCTGCCGTTAGACCTCCTCCCGTTGGAAGAAGTTGGGCGCAGTCGCTGGGGTCGTTACGGTAACGGCTGAGGCACCGCCGCAGGGTGCAGCTTTCGCTCTGCGGGCTGTGGGGCAGGCGCCCTCATTATGTCCTTACCGCGCCCCTGGAATAACATGTTACCCGAGTAGCAGGGGCAAGGAATATAATGACAAGGAAGCACAAGGAAAGAGACACTAACCGGGAAGGGACAACTCAATCACAGAAAGCTGTTACCGGGTTAAAAGGGATGAATGAAGAGGTGTAAGAAACCCACACTTAAGGCAGAAAGCATACAGGCTAAAGTGAGCTAACACTCCCTGTCCCTCACCCCCCAATACTGCTTTTATGTATTAAAGCTTCTGGCTGAGGGATAACTCGCAATCACTGAATCACAGAACGTTAGGAGTTGGAAGGGACCTCGAAAGACCATCTAGTCCAACCCCCTTGCCAGAGCAGGATCACCTAGACTGGTTAGTGGGTATCAGAGAATCATAGAATGGTCTGAGTTGGAAGGGACTCCAAGGATCACAGAGTTCCAACCCCCCTGCCACTGGCAACCTCCAGGCCTGGATCTACACAAGGTGGCATCCACCACCTCTCTGGGCAGCCTGTTCCAGCATCTTACCACTCTCTCTGTAAAAACTTCCCCCTAATATCTAATCTAATATCTAATCTTCCCTCCTTTAGCTTCAGTCTGTTCCACCTTGTCCTGCCATTGTCTACCCTTTTAAAAAGTTGATTCCCCTCCTGTTTATAAGCTCCCTTCAGGTACTGGAAGGCTGCAATGAGGTCTCCCCGTAGCCTTCTCTTCTCTAGGCTGAACAAGCCCAGCTCGCTCAGCCTCTCTTCATAGGAGAGGTGCTCCAGCCCTCTAATCATTGCCCTTCTCTGAACCCTCTCTCACAGTTCCACATCTTTCCTGTATTGGGGTTCCCAGATCTGGATGCAGTACTCCAGATGGGGCCTCATGAGGGCAGAGCAGAGAGAAGGAAAACCAAGAAAAGGAGTAATTTATGGCTGAGGTTTAGAGTTGTCTGAATGGCTTTCCCTGCCAGCACCTAACAAATACAGGGTAAGATGTTAAGATGCAGTTTACATAAGATAAGAAGTACAGCGCAGCCTTCCCAGAATGGAGTGTTCACCAAATCCGTGGCATAAACTGTTTTTAATAGGTTGGTATCAGCCAGAGACTTGTGGAGCAGACTTGGTTAGTGTATGACCAGGCTTTCCATGAAACACCTTCATCAGCTGTGAAGGTGCTCATACGTTTTGTATTAATTTATTAGACCAGGAGCCAGGGAGACTTCATGATGATCTGGGGTACTTAAAAAAAAAGGCTACAGAAATTTTTCCCTTCACAGATTTATTTATATATATATATAAGTTTAAACAAGCGCTTATATTTCAGTCCCAAAATGTTTTATATCTCAGAAATCTCTCCATCCCCTGGCCACACCTGTATTTTGTAACTCTAAAGTAAGAACATGATTTCAATAATGGTAATGTGAAATGACATCCCTGATTGCATGCCACGTGGTCATGGATGTAGCATACGGCACCACTGAAGTACAGTGGGTTGGGATAAAAATTAGAATCTTTTTTGCCTTGCATCTATTTCCCATCACAGCCTGAAAGGAAATCAGGTCATCTCATCTCCACAGAACATAATGAACAGGACTTAACTGGGACAAGACATGCTTTCCTCAAGCTGAGATCAGGAAGCGCCTCGTGTGTCTGCCTGCAAGTCCTCTCACACAGGCACAAGCAAGCTCCTTGGCTTTAACTCGGTTTGGAGTTTCTCCTGAGGCTATAGGGTAAGCTGTGACACTGCAATGGAAAGCATTTTATAGTTTCCACACGTTCCTTCTATCGGAGTTCCTTCTGCCATGTGACGTTTCTTATGGCTCTTCAGGCGAAGTGGGACCACCTGATTCACTGCGCACTGTCAGCCCCTGTTTGATCCCACCAACTGGTGGGAATCTTCTGGAATCTTCTCTACACCTGCCCTCTGCCCCCTTCCCCTGCTACCACAACCTTGCCACGCAAACCCAATAAATACACTGTTCCAGGTGGCAGGGCAGGAGGATTTGGTAGCAAGCGCATTGCTGCGCCCGCAGTGACAGGTATAAACAAAACAACGTCTCTCCTACTCAGGAACCTTTCCGGAATTCACTTGGCATCAAACATGCTTAAAGATATAACCAAGAATGACATTTTAGCAAGAAACAGAATAGAAAACCCTCAAACCAGCTATAACTGGCATCATTCTTTCCTGGGTCTTAAACCTAATAAATGTTGCTGCCTCTCAGGACAGGATCTTAAAATGAGCTGGCAGGGAAGCTGGAAACGCAATTTGTGCTTCTTCCAGCCTCTGTCCCCAGCTGTTTAGAAAGTTAGTGCATCAAATGACATTTGCCCTCCTGGCCTGGTGAGACAGAAATTGCCCCTTCTCCTGTTTTTATTCTTAACTTTTATTGCACTCTGCACAGATGAATGTAGTCAACAGATGTAAACAGGTTAACCCCCGATTTTATACATACAAAGCAGATTGTTTATTTAAGAACAGAGTGGTAATAAAAGCTAACATTCCTCCTGATCTATAATATCAAAATCAACAAGGAGCCTTAAGACTTTTACAACACGTCACAGCTGATCTAAGTATCCTTTATTATATATACATCTTAGTAACAGTGCAATTTTGGCTTTTAGTATTTCAGAGACACCATATACAATCAATTAATGCCAAGCCTGGCTAAGCTGCAATTTTCCTCATCTTTGGGAAGGTCAGGCATTCACTGCAGCACAGCACGGAACATGGATTTCCCTTGTTTGTATCCTTGTGCTGCCTTCACTGCCTGCAAGTCCCAACGACACTTGAACTGAACTCTAAAGCCATTTCTGTGCATTTAAAAATGAAGGGTAGTAAAACAGGAGAAAATGCAACATTTTGCCTGCCAGCAGATTTCTTCGTTAGCTCCCAAAGGTAATGACACATCACCTCTTCACACCGGTTTCCTGCTGGCTTAGGTTCTCAGATCTCATGACAGACAATTATGCCATTTCACTGATCATTCAGCTTTCCTGAAGCAAAATGACATCATTTGGAGCATATGAATTAATTTTGGCTTTTTTTAAAAAAAAGAAAGCAGTGATAAGTAACCTTTCACTCCTAACAATGGAAAAGGTAACTACAAATTAATGAAATAGCTACAGGAAAACAGTAATTATTAATGGCAAGAAGTCCATGTGAAAGCTTCTGAGTGATTATGAAGACAGAAACTATCCAAAAGGAACTGAAAAAAAAAAAAAAGAAAGCTTGTGGGAAGAAGTGAAAAAGAGTGGCTGAAACGGAAAAATGCATGTAAACAGAAAACATAAAGAAAACCTGGGAGACCTGAGAAGGCCCCCAAAATGGCACTACAGAGAGTTAAAAGTGAGAAAGAACCGTGATGTGGTCAAAAACCAGATCAATGAAGTTTGCAGAAAGCCGAGTTTCATAGAGCAGAAAGTTCTTATTTCCCCTCTTGAGGGGCCTGTTTACTACTTCAGAACACAACTGGGATTGCTGTTCTTGGGAATATTTTTGTACTGGATTTGGCTCAACTGATCAGAAAAAATGCCATCTGCTTCATAAAACAGGGATAATTCTTAAGATATGCCTTAAATACCTGAACGGATGCAAGTTTCACAAATGAAGGTACAGGACTGAATGGTGAAAGGATTTCAAGGATTTTCAAGGACATGTATTTGCCTTCAGCACCTTCAAATGTCTCCTATCTGAATTTCTCTTTTTTTTTAAGGTTGAGGCAGCATTAACAGAAGTGCATAAATTACAAAAACTTCACACACTCTGAATACATTAAGTAATGAAAATATTTATATGCTGTTCTGAAAGTTTAAGCTACACAAGAGAACTGAACTTTCAGTTTAATCTTCAAATACTGTACTTTGATACACTACACAGTCTCTTTCAACCAAATACAACATTTACTTAAAATATCTGTAGTTTAAATGCATTTAGTGGCAAAACTTGCATCTTGTTATAAAGGGATAAACAATCTGCACTTCACATGGTGTCTAATATGTATCTCAGTGTATACAGCTTTTTCACATCCGTGCAGAATCTTAGAAAGAATTTAAGAGTCTGCTTCAACTCTGCATTTTTTGACATTGGCTAGTTAAAATTAATGAATCCTTTGAATGAATCCCACAGAAATGGTGTTTCCACCAGGAATTAGAAAAGTCTGGACCTACTTTCACTGTCTGTTAAAACCTATTTCAGTGAGCAGCCAGCAAAGATATGCATAGGCAGCTAAATTAGAAAAGGTACATAAACCCCAGTATTTACATCTGTTAACAAAAATAACTTGTTTTTTAGAATGTACAGATAACTTACTAGAAAATCACTTTTTGAAAAGCACAAGGAAATGAAAACAGGTTTAGAATAACATTTCTCCTATTCTTTGTACTAGAGAGTTTTAGATATATTATTAATTGAATTTACAATATTGCTTTATAATATTGCAATATCAAGTTCGTAAGACCCTGCTATTTGTCTCCTGCCAGCGATGACAAAGCTGGACATTTGGTAAGAGGCAACATTCAGTTCTTCATGTGCATTCTATTTTATTAACTCGGTACCTATTGGGTGATTTTTCAAATTCCCCTAAAGTAGAACATGAAAACCAGCAGTTCAGTGCCTGTAATGTTGCTTTAAAATTGTGTTACTACTTTAAAAGGGAAAAAAAGAGAGAGTTATTTTTTATTTTACATATCATCTGAGCTCATAATTGGATTTTTTCATGCAACAGCTGCAGATTTACAATATTCTTGAGCAATCTTGTGTGACTTATAAATTGTTTCTCCATCTGAAGTTGGGAGATGCCTCATGTACTGTAAGAAAAAAAAGACCAAATTAGCCACTAGCTAACACCTAGATGCTACATAAAAACATCAGCCTATATCAAACTTAACCTGTACACACGTGTGTATGTATGTGCCATTTTTTAATCAAAACTACTGATACACTTTCCTTCAGGCCAGTACTGAATTTTAACAGAAGCTGACAAGCTATTTCACAATGTAATCCTGCAATATAAATAATGATTAATAAAAAAGGTTTAATAATCCTACAGTTTTTTAAAGTTCAGAATACGAAAATTTCTAGAATCTAAGAAATTGGAGGTAGCAGAGCACTTGCTCCGTTTTCTGAGATTTATGAACTTCAGAGAAAAAAGATCTGTGCTGCTAAATTAAAACCAGTTTCTCTTCATCGGCTGTGCTTTAAAAACGTGAAACAATGACCAAGATACTTAGATCCAAACGTGGGAGACATCTTAAACGCACGTGTCGTACCATGCTCCTGTACAGAAGACATTATTTTTTCTGTTTGAAGTGAGAAAAACAGATCTGTAAAGGCAGTATCACTGAGTATATCAAAGTTATGTACCAATGTACACTGCAATCCCTGGAATGAAGGGGTGAATTCATGACTGTAGCAGGCAGCATATGGCCGTAATTTGCATGGAATAGCTCTCTTGTAGCATTGTAATATGCCTGTCACATTCATTACCCACACTGGCAACACACTTCTTTGGAAAAATATTTTTGTGAAAATTAAGCAGACAGTGTTATGATTGCAACTCAAGTCTCCCATACTGAGAAGAAAACTTGAAATCCTGCAACTCGAACTACGTGGAAAGGATATCACATCAAACTCAAAAGAGCAAGTAACATTAGTAGGCAAGCATTGGTATGCCACATGCTCAGAATCAACAGAATCAATTTTCCTTTACAGATGTCCTCAATTTGAACTGAAAAACTGGCAAAGGTCACATGATGGTTAACTGTTTATCACAGATCTGGGTTGTATTAAAAAGTTTAGCAACTGTTTTTACACTGCAGAGATCAGCACAGAAATACCCCAAGTATTCTGATGAGATTTCTTTCCTCCTCCTCTGTGAGGACAAATTGATAATGAAACACCAAACCAAACAACTTTAAAGGGCACTTCTTGTACTTCCTGGAAATGAGGAGCACACAGCTGAATAGAGAACTTCCAACTAGGGGGGAAGAGTCAATTCTGATTAGTAACTAGTTTAGTTATCTAAACTTTCTAATCATTCCAAGCAGTTGCTACTTTGTGAACAGGCATCTAACTGAAGCTCTAGCTCTGCTGCCTTTTCAAAATTCAAAGGTGATTTATAAGGAAAACAGCTATTCCTGGCCAGGAAGCATGAAAAGGGTGTTTTGGGGAAAACTAATAATCAACCAAACAAAAAACCACAACACACAAGGCCTCCCAACTATGGAAAAACCCCCAAACCCTGGCTTAAGAGATGAAAGCCACTAGCTCATGCCAAAAAAAAAAAAAAAAAAACCAAAAAAATAATTAAAAAAGAGCCTGGACATTTCAGGTGCATACACAGAGTCTTTTGTAGGGAAGACTCCAAGTCTACCTTTTTTATCCACTTCTTATCTACCTCCATTTATCCACTAGTTCACCTGAACAGAAAATGCTGCCACTTGAGCTATTTTGGCAGGGAAAGAAAGGGATGAACAGTCAACAGCGTCCGATACCCCAAAGGAATTTTGTGGAGCCAAACTGGAGAAACGTGTATGCTAATAACCACAACTTGTACAGTATCATCCTCAAAAGCTTCTGTGGCACTCTGCACAAAATACGCTTCATGACATCATTTTCTGAACTTCAGTAATGACTGTACTGCTGTGACTCCAGCCTATTTTCTCTGAATACAAAGCAGGTCCTTATTTTTACAAAAATTAAGTCCTAATTATTAAACAATTAGTATCTAGGAGGTGATTTATGATTAAAATAAGCAGGTCTAAGTTGGAAAAATACACGCATTTCATGTTGTTACTCGGGTTGGTAAATGCTGAAATTCTGAACCAGTAGTAAATATTCACATGATTATTTACTTGTAAGTATGCAGTCCTGGGTGCACTTAGGTAACGTACAGAAAGAAGTATTTTCCTTAGCTTCTGGCTGAGTAACATTTCCACATGCACATGCCATTACAGAAATAGAATACTTCACTTTGTTCACTAAGAAGAGTAAAGGCAGTAAACTAAACATAGTTGCTCTATGTAAGTCCTGTACTAATCAGAAATCGTAGAAATTCACACTGTGTGACTTTAACCATCTCTACAACACATTTAACATATCTCTACAACATCTATTTAGGAAATGTAAATGCAATCCCATAAAACACTGTGTACATGGATATTCAAGTATAAATTTCAGAAAATACGTGAAAGTATAAATGCCAGCATTAGGAATGTATTCCATGGGATGCTTTCAATAAAAATTTAAAGGTATCTGCATTGCAGTAATCTCTCTTCTAAACAAGTCACAAATAATTTATAAACTATTTTTGGAAAGGTTGGAAATACTGTATGGCCATAGGCTTTTTGTTTGTAATTCTACTTCAGATTATCTGAAGAACAGCTACTGCAACAAATTGCACTTCCCTCCCCTCCTCACCCCCTGGAAATAATGCACTTATACACAATGAGAAACAGTACATGGAAAAATCAAAATGCAAGTCCTTCCACCCCTCCACCCACAACTTACACACTTTTCCTTCTTTTTCCAACTTCTTCAAGTGGACAAGGAGGTTACTTTCTGCTGCTAGAAGTAAATTGTCAGGGATCTCCTAATGGGTACAAAAATGCATATTTTATATTAGCTCAAATATATCCTAATAGTTTTTTAATATAAAGAACTCATGGTTTATTCCTATAGATTTTCCTCTTCTGAATTGCTCTGTTGAACATTCAGTTAGTTATATAATGACAACAAACTGAAATGAGCAAATCAATTTTACACCAGCTAAGCTAGTAGCCCAGTAACACATTTGGGTTTTCCTCGTTTTTTGCATTATCCATTTGTATTATGCAAACTTTGGCCAACGCTAAGAGAACTCTGCTCTTCTGAGCTCAGTCTGCACTGGGCTACCAGTGTAGGTGAGCACTTTTACACACAGGTTTAAAGATACATTTCTCTACAGATAATTATCACTTCTATTCCGTGACATATTTCCATGGGTTTAATTATCTTTAAACAATCAGTATCGGTAAATGAGTGAACAATTTAAAAATACAACAGCTTCAGGAGGACAAAATGCCTCTTACAGTTTCCCAATGCTCGTTAGGTAAAACCAAGAACTTTTGTCAAAATCCTCAATCTCCAAGTTTATCATCATAACAGTACAGCCTTGGTTTTGAAAATTAACAAGTTCTCCAAATAAAACTAGTCTTACAGGAAAATTCACTAGAAAACTAGATCAATAAATTGTGGATCTTTAAACAGCTTTGAAAGAATACACTTTTTTTTTTTAATATGAAAGGTTTAGTAGTAATGAAAACATTCTTATCATACAGTGACAGGACAAGTGGTTTGTGATTTACAGAAACATGTGAATTGCTGTATACTTGAAGCCTGTAGTTGTTCAAACAGCCGTAGGCAATGGTACATCAGCACTGCAAAATGTTCAGTGTGACATGATCATTCTTTTGGAAACCAGGGATCAGCAGAACCATGAAAAATGAGTTGTGAAGCTGTTACAGACCTGTTCACAAACCACAGCTATTGGTAACATTGACATCTTCCTCTGAAGCAAATGCTGTCATCTCTTTTACCTCTAATTCCTAGGAGTGGTAACCCCCCATATATCACATCTACCAACTGCTGATGTAACATGAAGAATGATGAAGTAGCAAATAAAGCACCCTCAGGTCTGCCTAATGACACATACAAGCTACCCAACTTCTGAGCACAATATTCACCTCTGTGAAAGTGCAGCTCACCTGCACCCTCCTGCAGACTGATAGATCAGGAACTAGAAACTTTCAACAATCTTTCAGGAGACTCCAAACACACTTTGGCAAAGCAAAAAATAATAGTCAGCTCAGTTTTCACTTAGAACTGAGCACAAGTTTTGCTTGGCCCTATGAAACTGTGCTTAGGGCTATCTAGATAGTGAATTAAGTTTGTAAGAATCACCTGGGTCTCACTCCGATGAGGTGCTCAAAGAATACAAGTTCAATGCACAGTCATATATGAATTTTGAACACCATAGTCTTCACTCTGACACTTGTTACATAAAATTTTTTGAACATAAGCTCAATTTTCTTTAGTTGAATCTAGAAAGTTTTAATCAACAATTACCTTGTATACTAACTTTACAAGCTCCGAGGATGTGTATGATTTTCCAGCATTCTTCTGGAAAACACTGAGAATTTGCTGTTCACGTGCAATTCGGTGAGAAATGTAGCTTTGGATCCTAGCATTTGCATCACGTACTACTGGGCCATGACCTAAATCAAAACACATGTACCACAACACTGTTACTTAAATCTGGCATTACGTATGCTACTGAATAACGGAATCCTTCTTACATAAACTCTGGCAGCCTTAAAAGTCATAAGGGAACAGCACCAGTATGTACCACTTTCTCAGAGTATCCTTGATGTTAAATTGTAAGATGCTAAGTATGTTTTTTTGGGTTGTCTGTTTTTCTTTTTTTTCCCCCCATATAAATAGGCCAAAATGAAGTTTGAATGTCTGCATTATAGTCTGCAATTCAGCATTAAGACAGAAAGGAAGTATTAGAATCTGAAAAGTCTGAATTAGAAAAGGAATGAAATAAGCAGGCACAGAAAGTACTTTAGGCTATTCAAAAACCAAAAAGGAGGAAAGGAGTTCACTGCTGAACGGATGTGAAAGATGAGATTCAGATTATTGTACCACCTCTGTCTGCCTATCTCACTCTTCCCAAAGGACAATGATACTCTAACCCAATACTGGCCTTTGAACAGTAGCAACTGAGGAAGTAACTCACATACTACTGTCCTGCTGTGGGGCTATCTAGCAAACACAGAGGTGAGAGAAGTAACAGGTTCCATTGTGACAGACAAATTTTCCAGGAGAGATCTGACTCACACACTGTACTTTATTCCCTTAAGAACACGCTTTGATAGGTATGACCAAAAAATCAAGAGAGAACCAATCGGTGAGCCAATCAGAATGTGCCAGGACAGGAGTGAGCGACGCACAAGGACGGTTCTGTGTGGATTGTTTTATGTCTGGCTGGTTAATGCACAAAGCACACGTTTTTTCCTGGACTTACTGTGACAGATCAGTAATGTTCAACCTACTGAAAGGTCTTGGAATCAAATTAGAAACAGGCTTAACTGGTAAAGCACCAATCTTTGCGGAAAAATCAAACACAGTCTCATGCTATGCTAACATTACAGCTGAAACTACTTTTCAGACATGACAGTTACACACACAGAAATTAAAATTTAATGTTATACCTATAGGGGAATTTACTACCATGAATGTACAAGTGAAAAAGCATCAGATGCTTTTTATAACAAGATTTCCTACTTCTTTGCCTCTATACTTCACCTGAGGTAGCAGCAGCAGCTTCCAGCTCTAAACTCTCAGTAATTTATAAAATAAGTAGAACAAACTGCTGTAAAAAAAATGTTGCTTTCTTTTTGAATTTATTTGGTATCATCCAAATTGGGCAGGTTTTTTTGGTGTTCTCTATTAAAAAAAAAAAAACAAACAAACACCATACTCTTTACTTGTACTTTTGGGTTAACTGATAAATGGGTTTTTAGTTTTAAGGCTTTTAAAATTAAAGCTTTTTTTATTCCCCCGAGGACTGGGAAAAAAAGCTGTCTGCTTATAGAAAAAGAGCAACTGATTTTGCATATCTGTGAAATAAGTGTCAAAGGAGTCTATTCTTCACTAAGTCAAAAAATTTATGCATATCAACTTGTGCACTCACTTCAGCAGTTCTGAAATTCTTCAGTATACACCGAAGCTTACATTGTGTAAGATAGTATTAAAAGCTACATAACATGTGAATATAAAACTATACTGTCATACACACATATATATAATTTTTTTACACATATTTAATCTATAGCTATTGTTCCTTACAAAATGTTACAAATATAGCAGTAAGCATCTCTAGTAAGTATGGTGCCATTTATAAAAACAGATGTTTAAATTCAGAAAAACATGTTAAGATATACAGAGAGATTATAGTGGTAACTGTCCATTCTCTACCGATAGAACTCACATTAAAGTATTCAAAATTAAGGCCTGCACATGGAATTACCAGGCAGCCTTAAAACCAGTCCCTGCTCTTCCAAGTGATTTAATTAACTTAGACTGCAAGGCCGATGTCAGCACCTGGAACAGAACCTACCTTTTGCCAAGTTAAAGGCATTTCATATTAATTTCATAATCTGATCCATAGTCATTGTGTATGCATATTACATACATGTAAATGATGCAAGAAAGCTTGAACTAAATCCAGATGTGGCTCTTTGCCATCCATAATTTTTCAGGGACAGCAAGTCAGCAAGCTTCCCTAATAAGTGAATCAGTATCTGCGCTAATGTAAAAAGTTCCTGGCCATGTGAAACAGATGTCTCAAAATACAACCATCTTCCCAGTATTTCAGATACCAGCGTCATATTCTTTCTGACCAGATGATCAGAAACAGTAAGTTTTTGTTTTCTTAACACCCTGTGAAATAATAGAATATAATTTACAGTAAATTAAAGCACTGAGGACAAAACTGAAGGAAATAATTGGCTTATGAAATCTTGCACAGATTCCAAACTCCAGAACCGTTTTCCCCGGTTTATTATCAGGGGACGGGGAGCCCTCTGCTGGCTACACCGCCGTTTGCTGGTCACACGGATCAGCTTCAACTACCGGCTGTGAATAGACTGTCCCCAGCTCTCCCTAAAGGCATTTCCACGCTAAATGAAAGAAGAAGCATGCAAGGGGAAGGGCTGGCAAAATCCAGGTACTCACACCTAGCCAGCTGTCAGCTTGTTACAAAAAACCATGCTCTCCTACATCTGATTTTGAGACTGCCATGTGACTGTTAAAGCCATCTTGGGAAGAAAAACAGCTGCAGAATTATGAATACCTGAAACTGCAACTGAGTCCAAGTTCTGGACTTACATAGAATGGTAAAGCAAGCTACCTTCTGGTATAGTTACCATTTTACTGTTGTACAATAGTATAAACAATTGTTCTGATTGACTACTAATTACCTTTTACACACTTGCACATACATTTCCTGATGTGTAGATTGAAAAAAAGAGAAAGTTAGCTCCAAACTATCTCAATACTTAGCTACTCATCCCCTAAAATGCCTGTATCCATCTGGCTTTCTAACTGAACGTACTTACTACAGTGCAGCAAACAGTTACAGATAAATGACACGAGTATGCAATCCTGACGAATGTGTAATCTAGATAAAGTAAGGAGACAGTGAAGCACAGCAGATAAACCTGATAATCCCAATAGAATCTGGCACATATGGGGTTTCATGAGGCATGAATTCAATTAGAGGAACAGACCGTGTTTTGTGGGTCTTCAAGAAATAAAGCAGAATGTTTGATTGATAGCAGAGATTCTGGAGGTTAAAAATTTCTTGGTTTTACCAGTAGTTAAATGAGTAGCTATCAGAAAGTTGCTATTTCTGTCTATGTCAGCCTCCACAACCATGGAATATCTGTAATGATATTTTTCTTAAACAGCATTTTTATGCTTAGATCTTAAAGCACTTAAAGAACACCTACTTCAAAAGAAGCATATTTTAAGAATTAACAACAAAAGAGATCTGGTTATATAGGCTAAACAGAGATGGTTAATGGAGGAAGATAGAACTGAAAATGCAGACACAGTCACTGAGAATGACAAGTTGAAGAAGATGAAACAGAAAAAGTCAGAAAAAATCCTGAGACGTAGCTCTGAAAAAGCAAATAGGAACCTAAACCCCAGTTACATAATGAATTCTTAAAATCCAGTCTTGTCTATATGAACAGTAAATGCATTCCCAAAGTGTGGGGGAAATGGAGGAAAAAAACAACAACAAAGCAAAATCAGAGTGAATGAATCAGCAACTTATTTTTAGAACATGATGTTTGGCCTCTTGGCTCTTTTTCAAGTTTAAGCTAAGCCATTAACTAAGACAACCATTTGACAGTTTTGCAGATTTCTGAGATGAATTTGTAATTAATCTGTACTGCATCTCCCTCAAAAATCATCACTGGGTTACTCACACAGGCAGCATATATGAGAATGCAAAGGATGGAAAGAACTACTATTATTTTTTCTTCCAAGGTACCATAAAGGTGCATGAATAGAGTAATGTAAGAAAATCAAATTTGCTGTATGATTTCAACAATGATAGATTCTGGCCTCTGTAGGTTTTGGACAGAGAGACATAAGATTCACCCTCAAATGGAGAATTCTTAGAAAGGAAAGATAACTATTTTGGAAAAATTTTCAAGTCTTGCAAAGCACCATGCCATAAAATCAGCTTGGCTTAGCACCGGTAAGTAATGAACTTGAATTGTTACAGTAGTAATGGTATTCAATTGTTCTCAAAATCTTAGAGGAGATAGTTTAAAATTATACAGTCAAACAAGGCAGTTAAAAATAGAACCACTTACCTGGATATATTAAATCTAGTTTCATTTGTAACAACCTTTTCAAAGTTTTCATGTAATCATACAGGTCTTCAATTACTGTTGTTCCTTCCCCTAAAATACAGTCACCAGAAAAGACAGCATTTTCTTCTTCTAGATGTAAAGCCATATGATCATCAGTGTGTCCAGGCGTATATAAAACTCTGTTTAAAGAACAACAACAAAAATGCCAAAGGTTTCATACAGGATGTATCCTTCATTTTCAGAAGCTAGAAACAAATGATGATAAAAATCACACACTTAAAAAGTAGCCCACAATGAGAATCAGAAAAAAACAGACCCAAGAAAGGGTTGTCAATGTAAGTAATGGATTACTTTGTCTAACCCCACTCTGGTTTTTTTATACTGTGTAGAGAACACAGATCATCTCTAACATGCTTTTACTTACATGTCACATCATAATAAAAGCGCATTAAGGGACTGGCTAGTTACGTAGAATTCATGTTATAGAGGGCTTCAAAAAAAGAAAGAATTGACATGCTATTTCCAGACTGAAACGTGTGAAGTTCTTGACATACACCACGCATTTAGCAAAAGAGGGTAAGGAAGATGTTGCCAACTCTTTTTAGAAATTAACTACAAACTACCAGACCCAACCCAGCTGAAGTTCTTTCTCCTGAAATGTATTTTTCCCTGAAAGCCCCATGGCACAGCGAAGCTGTTCTATGTGTAGGTCATTAAACATCTGAATGGCCAGGATTCGGGACCCGAGCTCGAATGAGTACTGCACAAGAACGCAGCGAAAGGTGAACAGGCAGTAGGTATGTATGTAGTAATCTCAGCTGCTAAGGAGCTGCCCTGCAGAGTCCTTTTAGTACAGTTTCTGAAAGGCAGGCGGCCTCATGCTGAGGCTGCCTCCAACTGGCAGTACACAACTCAGACCAGCATCGCTGCTGAAGTTCATCACAATCTTCTTGTTGACAGCAGATGCACCAAAGCAGCGATCAGGAACGGACAAAGCTGGTGCCAAGCGCGGCGTATGGGACAATACTGAAGAGTACCCAGCCACATTGAGTGCAGGGCAGGGAGGACAGAAGCACAGCATCATGTGATGCAATGACTTCCAGCTCTCTATGCAAACTCAGTTCAGCAGAAAGCAGGTGAGTCATTGCTCTGTGGAAGCAACATAAAAGTCAAGCTGATTGGTTGCATCTTGCCTTTGTAGGAAGGGGTATCCTCCAGTTCCAGATGAAACTTTACCATGGAAAAACAAAGGAAAAAAGAATCCACCACTGCCTGACAGACCTTGAAGGTTGCTAACTAAATTTTAATGTGCACATGCTGCGATCTTGGAACAAGTGGCAGACCTAAGAGTATCATTAGAGTGCTTACTGGATTCACCTGCTTCTAACCAAGCATAAAGTTTGGCTGCAGTACTCCAAACTTCAAATCGTGTGATCCCTGTCTTACTTGGACTTGAAATTTAACAAGTTTTTTTCCATCTCTAAATTGATTTTGTCTAAACATGGGTCACTTGGTGTGGTGACAGGTCTTTAATATTCAATATAATACTCTCCATGTATTTTTTTCCTTTTATATGTACAAAATAAAATGCTTTTAGTCAAACATATCCTTTATTTTTACATTTTTTCTTCCCATCAGCCAGCTGGCATATTCTACAAGTGGGATATAATTCACATATAAACTGAGGAAAACAAAGAAAATTTGTCCTTAGAAGAGTAATGAAAGAACTCCAGAAACATAACAGTCAGATCTTTTCCCTCTGTGTGTGTATATGTGTGAGACAGGGTGACTTTCTGTTTCAGACTCTATTCATGCTAACAAAACAGGCAACATGCCCCCTGGGAAGAAGCCCTCCCAGACTGGTACCCTACAAAAACCTGACAGGTTAAAAGTTTAAAATTTAACAATTTAGGTATTCAAAGTTTTAGTGTCTCCCTGGGAAGTACTTTTTAAGTAAATAGAAAGTCATGCTAAATAATCTACCCAGACTACCATAAACTTCATCAAAAGTATCAATTTAGTAATAAACTACTTATCTAAGAGTGATGAGAAAGTATGTAAAATCATATTTGATTTTCCTGAATGAAATCTTTTCAAGGGAAATGTTGTTATTTTCTCTGTTGAGGCCAAATACCAAAGGTTAATTCCTGATAATCCTTATTCTTAAAACCAATTTTTTTTTGTATAAACACAACATGATGGACCATGACAGGAAGCCTATATCTGTAAGTGTTGAAAGGATTAGATATGAGAAATACCAATCATTAGAAGCTAGGATACATGTAGGTGTCAGAATTCTGAAGAAGAAAAAGTGATCCAGGAAGCCTGCAGAAATTGGGTGTTTACCTGAGTGTAGCTCCTTCTGTCTGTATCACATCTCCGTCTTTAACATAAAAATATTTATGTCCTCCTTCTATCATTTCTTCACGGTGAGGGACACGAGGAAGCTTACAGATGCGATATTCAGAGTCTACTAAAAGAAAACAAACAAAATGAGGTTTTGGAATTTGTCACAAGGAAAGCCAGTTTCACAGAAAGGCTGCTCTTTGAACAAGCACTATGAATTATTACATGGTATGAATATAAAACTAGAAACAAAAAATTCTGTACAGTAACTTTATGGGAATAAAGCCACTTTATTCCTGAGCCACAAACACTGAATAGTGAAAGCCACTGAATCCGAGTACTGTATTCTGTCCCAGCAGCAATTTTGAAAACAAAAAAAGCACAAGTGAAATTAATAAAGAAATATTAGCAATTATTTTATTTTACAAGTGTTCTTGAATTATCATCAGGAGCTAACTCCCCCCAAGTTTTCTCAAAATCACTAGGACTTCTGCACCCACATCATGCATTATGATTCACACCATTCAACATCTGTCTGATGGAAACTTTTGAGCTGCAACTTCGTCAGCATCTATCGTTTTCAACTGTGCATGAACTGTCAGTGCCTTAACTGTAACAGATACAGACAGCAACCCAGAAAGGTATTTCTAAATCCTTGCTAGTCTTTATAACCATGCTCATGGGTTGACAGGACCAAAATCCTCACAAAGACACCACTGTTATTTTCAGTAGTGCCCAGGCTTCTTTGCAGATCAGCGCCTGGCTACTTCACAAAATATTGCACATATGCCCATGACAAAGCTTGTGACAAAGTCCAATGATGCCAAGAAGGACCACATGACCCACACTGCTTATTCTCTTCCCAGATACTAAACCAGATATGTCTCTTACGGTTTGTCAACATGAAATGCACATTTTTAGATCAGAATTTACCTGCAGACTGCCCTATCCTCTCCACTGTCATGATCTAAGGCCTACGCATTTGTCAGCAGTTACTAATGGCCTGCTGTAAGGCATCTCAAAGTTACGCAAGTTTCTTTTTCAGATTATGTACTGATTTCACACAAGCAAAATAATGATCAATTTGTCATTCCTATCAATGTAGAAAGGAATGAGCTTCAAGTTTTTCCTACATCTCTTAATATCAGGTAAACTGCTGATGGTAATCTAGATTTTCATTATACAAACGTAAGAAAACTCACTTTGAAGTTATGCGCACGTATTGAAGAAAAACTGAAGTACTACAATTACAATATTCAGATTATTCATCGCTCTCCTACACACTGGAACAGTATCATGAAATTACATGTAGTTTATATGGAGATTCCTGAAGAATAATCGAGCTGATTGGCACAGAAGCATGCAGTAAAAGCTTTTCCTTGCCATGTATCTAGTATTTTCAACAACATACAAAAGTATCTGGCCTACCATTAGGGAAGTTTTTGCAGATATCCGGTATTCCACCAGTATGATCATGATGCCAGTGTGTCACTAAAATTTCTTGAATTGAGATGTTGAACTCAGACAATGCTTGCTTTAAACAGCCAATATATTCAGGAGCAGCTGGCTCCCCTGTGTCAATAAGGACTCTTCTAGACGTGGGCAAAAAGAATAACAAGATGAGAAAGAACCCCACCCAACAAAACAAGCAGTGAGGGAATTCAGAGTGCTCATGTGACAGTTAAATAATATTTAAAAAGATTACCACATTGCATGGAAATACAGTAATCGGACACCTCCATATTACCAACACCCACTGTCCCTTCTGTGATAATTTACGCCCGTGGCATAACAATTTAGAAGGATGTCAAATAACAAATTTAGCCCTCACACTTGCAGCTCCCAGACAAGTCGCCGACCCCCACCGTTTAGCACCGTCGGCGAGCGGGGAGGCCTGAGGAGAGCACCCACCCGCTTCCCGGGCGGAATTCCCCGCCTCAGCCCAACGGGCGCCCGGCCGAGGACCCACACCCCACCTGCCCAAGCCGCCTCTGGACACCCGTCCCGAAAACTTAATGTTGTATTTTGTATTCCCCTCTTTTTTAACCCTAACTAACTGATTTCGTAACAACCCGGCAGCCGCCTCGCGAGCCGGGGGCAGTGCAGAGGCCCCAAGCGGGGCGGAAGAACAGGACGAGAAGGGGGCGGTCGCCGTTCCCCCGTCACCCTCCACCCCCGTCCACTTCCCCTTCCCCGCCCCCGAGCAGGGTCGTTACCTGGCCCCGGTGCCCACCAAGTAGGTGTTGGTACCCTGGAGGGTCATGGGCCCTGGGTTGCAGCCCAGCACTCGCACCACCCGCGACGAAAGCCGCTCGATACGCGGCAGCAGCGACACCATCTTGACAGCAACACAACACAAATTCCAGTCCACCGTTGCCGACTCTTCCCCCCGCCTCACACCACCGATGAGGGCGGGAAGACGGAAACCACTACTCCCCCTGCTCCGCCTCCTGGCGCCGAGCGCGGAGCCTTCCACTTGCTTGTGAGCAGAAGCGGCCGTGAGGTTGTTCGGCTCCTCTCGGCCCGCGGCGGGTTTTGCCTGAAAATTCGGCCTCTGGCAGCAGACACTGGTAATTCGGCGGAATAGAGGCGATGCTCATCTTCTAGATGTATATAGGAGCTATATGTGCTCCTTTATGGCACATAGGAGCTATTCAGGATTCAGCATTTTAAATAATATTGGAGAACTACTGGAATGTGTTCAGCAAAGGGCAACTAAGGTGATGAAAGGCTGTGTCTCCTGTGAGGAGAGGCTAAGACAGCTGGGTCTATTCAGCCTGGAGAAGAGAAGGCGCTGAGGGAATCTCATCAAAGTATCTAAATACCTGAAGGGAAGGTGCATAGGGCCATTGTCTCTGTCATGGGAGCCCAGTGACAAACTTGTCACAAATCAAAACACAGTAGGTTCCCTCTGAACATCAGGAAACAGGTTTTTCACTGTGAAGGTGACTGAGCACTGGCACAGGTTGTCCAGAGAGGTGGAGGACTCTTTGTCATTGGAGATCTTCAAAAGCTGCCTGGACGTGGTCCTGGGGAGCTGGCTCTAGGTGGCCCTGCTTGAAGAGAAAGTTTGGACCAGATCATCTCCAGAGGTGCCTTCCCACCTTCGCTGTTCTGTGATTCTGTGAAATTTTGTCACTGTGATCCAAGTAGTAATACTGTGTTTGCAAACAGCATTCAATCTAGAGCTTGCATAGTGCTGAAATTCACCTGTTTGGCTTTGCAATGTCCCTGATTCTTTCAACTGGTAGTGTGAGAGAAATTAGAACAGACTTCTGTGCCTATGAAATGAAGAATGAAGATAATTTAACCTGCAGTTAAAGCAGGCGATATTACTATGATCAACTTTACCAATTTAATGATGTGATTGTTTTATACCTCTATAAGATCCTATATATTACCTATAACAGATTATGGTGGTTTGACCCTGGCTGGAGGCTAGATGCCCACCAAAGCCACTCTGTTACTCCGCTTTTCAGCTGCACAGGGGAGAAAATCTATATTGAGAGGCTTAGGAGTCAAGATAAGGACAGGGAGAGATCATTCCACAATTAGTGTCACAGGCAAAACAGACTCAACACAGAATAAAAAAACCCTATCTAATCTATTATACTACACACAGTGAAACCAGAGTAGGATAATGTGAAGTAAAACCAGATCTTAAAACACTTCCCCCCACCCCTCCCTTAGCAGACTTAATGTTATTCTCTTCCCTTCCCCACCTCCCCCAGGTGTCACAGGGAGACAGGAAATGGGGGATTCAGTCAGTTCTTCAGGAATTCTTTTCCTTCTTAGCTGTGGAGTAGCATTCCTCACACTCTTCCCTTGCTCCAGCGTGGGGTCCCACCCACAGGACACAGTTCTCTAAGAACATCTCCAATGTGAGTCCTTTTCCAGAGGCTCCAACCTGGTCCTCCACAGAGTCACAAGTCCGCCCCCAGCAAACCTTCTCCGTAGTGGGTCTCTCTCTTTCTCTTTCTCAGATAAAAGTAAATTTATAGGGTAATTATAGCAAGACAGACCCCAAAAAAGTTTTTGGTGGCAGCATACTTCTTACTTAAATAGTTTTTCATTTTATGAAAACGGAATTGCAATCTTTATGTGATGAGGGACTATTTCTGTTATTTGCATGGGCAAATGCAACAGATTTCCACTGTCTTCTGAAGGGGCAGATACCCCCCAAATGTGATCTTGAGGACCAAACTTCTGAAATACTTGTTAGATGCTGCAAACAACCTGGAGTACAGCGTAGAACTGAAAAACAAAACTTTGTGGCTTCAACAGAACTTTGTAACTTCATAAAACTTTAATATTTAAATTTTTTGATTCGCTTAAATACTGATGTGGGCAAGTAATACATGCAATACGTGCCAGGAGGTGAGCTGTTAAAGACTTAAACACCCTAACAACAGCCTGCATCTTGCTGTGCATGACAAACTGGTGTTGCCCCCTCTCACACTATGTCTCTTCCCCCTTTCCCCCAGTGCTGGTTCTCAGTCTGCACAGACCCACCTGATGTATTTGGCTTTCTGTGCAGTGCAAGACAGAGGGTGGCAGGAGGCAGCTCTGCCATAGGCCCTGCTACCTCCCTAACCACACTGCACTTGCTAGGGTTGACTACAGATTTTCAGCTGGCCTCCAAGGTTCAGAGAACAAATGATGCCTGGTCAGACAGCAGCACGGCATCTCACTGTTCAGGGACAAAAAATGCTTGCTCCCAGGCTGTTCCATCACTGCTGATTCAGCTACAGTTAGCACACTTAAAATGTGTGCAGTCACACATTCAGCCAAAAGGTTTGCTTTGTGGTGCACAGGAGGCTTGCTGCCAGTACATCTTGCAGGTCTATATTATGCAGCAATTAAAAATGTCTACTCTGGGGCACAGACTTCGATTGCAGCTGTTAATTGTGAGGCATCATGAGAGCCAGAAACTGTGCCACAGTACAGATACTGGCCATTCCTATAGTTAGGCCCTCAATCCAGTTTCTTTGATTTATCTGATAAATCAAAATTTTACTGATGTGATATATATAAATGTTACATTTATTTTTTATTTTCAAGCTCATCAAAGCATGAACTACAGACAACAGGAAGAGATGTTTAGGTCAAAGGGAAGAAGCCTTTGTGTGCAGGTAAGCTGCTGAAGTAAGCAAGACACTCATATACACAATATTACTATCTCTTCCCATACAATTTTCCTGTCTATTGCTATAATAAACTGTGACTAGACCTGAACTTACTCCATCAAGAAGCACCTTATTGGGCTGACTTTGTAGCATGTGTGTATACCTGTTTGGTGGTATGTTCAACTTATTTTCATCCCCTAAGTTTAGTTGCTGTGCCACTAAAAGAAGGTATTACCTAAGCAAAGACATGTTGTGTATTTCAGTGGCTTCCTATTCCTAAGAAAATCCTGTAATGATTTCCTGAAGTTTTACATGTCATTGATAACTCAGAAAATAACAAGGTGCCAGCTATTTTTGACATGACAGGGCTTTTAAAATTTTCTAAATTAAGAATTGTTTGGGCAGCTGTAGACTTGTTCCTTGGAGAGCACTTTTACTGCTATTACTATGTGTAGTATAATGTACTTTCTAATATTAGGCAGGAGCTGTGAATCTATTTCTTCTGTAGGAGGCGGCAGTGGGTGCCTTCGGAGAACGACAGATTCCTTCTATCATCATTTGCACAATCACATCGATTTGAAAAGTCTGGTTGCTTCTTATAACATACAGGGGATAATATACACACAGTGAAAGTCTTGCTGTTGTACTTTCTAATGTGGAACAAGCAAATATGAGTGTATAAACTCAAGTTCTTTTGGTTCACTGTCTGTTTTACATGGCTAGGACAAAATTTTGAGGGGAAAATATTCGAAAGCAGGGAACATTAAGAGTATCTGTAAAAAAACCCACCAAAATGAGATTTTTGGTGATACACAATGCGATACTTCATGGAAGATTAATTTTCTACAACTATGAGATACACAAAATGCAATTTGGTGTTTTTGAAAATCCCACAAGGTCACTGAATTTTTAGCACTCGGGAAACCTTTGAGTACTGGTATTTGGCTTTCTTCCCCATTTTAAGCATATTTTTTATGATTAATACCTCCTCACTTTGCTTAATAGATCTAAGCACAAGCATGTAATTCTGTGATAATTAGACAGAGCAATTGAATAGTTCATAGAAAATTTCTTGAAATTCTTGTATGATCTTCACAGACACTGGTATGTGAAAGTCTCATTGAGATCATAGAATCATAGAATGGTTAAGGCTGGAAGGGACTTTAAAGATCATCAAGTTCCAGCCCCCCTTCCATGGGCAGGGGCACCTCTCAGATGATTTTTGTTTGGTATGTTTCTATGTTATTTTAATACAATTAATTCAGCTGTTTACAAAATACATTTTAAATAAGTTATGCAAGTATTTCTTGGTACTTGCAGAATTTTTCTTTCAATCTCATTATGCTTTTTATGCTTGTTACCTGGTACAGAGGTTAAGTAAACCTTAACCCAAAAAGAAGTGAAGCAGATTTTGCAGAGGGAATGTAGGCTGCATGATAAGATTACTACATTACTAGACATCATGGTGAAGGAAGTGTCAAAAGCATTGTGTAAAAAGAGTAGAAAGCCAGATCACCTAGCTTGTCAGAGATTGCTGTGGTGGTTTGTTAAGGGACTGAAGTATCTCTTCTGTAAGGAAAGGCTGAGAGAGCTGGGATGGTTCAGCCTGGAGAAGAGGGAAACTCATCAATGTATATACAAAGGTAACAAGAAGTTAAGTGTGTGGCTTAGCTGATTTTAGATGCCTGTCTTTGGAGCTGTAGGAGCTTAGTCACTATTTGGACAAAATGCTTGCAAAGCTTATTACAAATTTAAGAAAGCTGAGGTGAACCTCTTAAGAATTTAAAACTACATACTAAACTTAGTATATTACATATTTGTTTCTCTGCTGCTGTACTATGTATGTTTTTGTAATTCAGGAAGAACATATCTTAGATTAACAGAATTTTCATACATAAAGGAATGATGTTAATCATTGGCTAAGATCAATAGAGAGCTTTTAGGATTTAAAAGAAATGCACATTGTACTGGAGGGCAGTTGCTTTTCAAATCTGTCCCAGATCCATGGAAAGTCTCAGTAAAAGCTGCTAAATGTAGACATTCTAGTCTGCAGTCAGTTTGCCACAGTCTTGTCTTGTCTGCAGCTACTCTTCCAGTCTCACCCATCAAAGTTCCTGTGAAGAAGGTTATGAAGAACCAGTGGTTCTGTCCATTCCAGTGGATTTTGTGCAAGTGGAACAATCAAGTCAGGGGAATACAAGGCAGGATGGGCATGATGCAAATTGCTTTTGTTTTTCTTGGCAAAGATTGCATAGGTTTATGCTGGTGTTGGATATTCAGTTTACTGCAAAAGCACGCAGTAGCTTAGTCCAACATTTAAAGAAATATTGTCCACAAAAGCTCTATTCTAGCAGAGTGCTTGTAGTCATTTAATCCTGTATAGGGCAGAACAGGTGTCATCGCAATTGCTGAGCTGCTGCTGCTCTGAAGGCACAGGGAGTTTATTGTGAAGCAATAAACCATTGCATTTTTAATTAGAGCATTCATGGTGCTTAAAGCAATTGTAAAGAGCTTGTTGGTCATGCACGGAGTAGGCTTGTTATATTTGAGTCATCACCAAGATGATTCTGCACAGGCAGAAAGGCCTCTGCTGCATCTCCTCAGAAGGCCATTACGGATAATGCATTGCCTCACTGATGCCCTAAGGTGTTTCCCAGTGTGCTGTCTTGCAGAATTAAATCATATGCAGTTGAACTAGGAACTCTGCAGTCCTGCTTTGGAGTCAGAAACTGGGGTTTATGCTCTGGAAAATTAACTGGATCCCTTGATTCTGTTCTTCCAAGTGATGACATGAAAATAATGGTATTTCAAGCACTGCAAGAACTGCTTAGTATTAGAATGTTTCTAACCTACAAGGAGGAAGCAGGATGGAGCACAAGAAAAGGCAAGCACTGGTATTATGTTTGCTGTGAAGACATTTGTAGGATTTATCTCCTATCCTAAGAGCTAGAACAACTACAGACTGTTCTGGCTGAGGGCATGAATCATCCTATGCACCACAGTCACGGGGGCTGAATCACAACACCTGCTTCTTGTACCCTGGAGCTCTTTTAAATGTGCATAAAAATTGTGTGTTGAGTGCTGATAGGTCTCCTGGAGCAGGCTCTTCAAACACCTCTAGTTTTACCAGAGGAAAACAGTTTTAATCACTTATCACTGGACATGTTCTATCTCTTCATGTATGATTTCACAGTAAAGCTTCTGGTATGGATTTTAAAGTGCACTCTGCTATGATTTCCAACTATGGCCAAAAATATTGTTCTTTTTTAATAAATCTTTGAAGTACATAAATGAAGATACAAATAATAAATTAATATATAAACACACAAACATATACATGTAAACACACACATATACACAGATTTTTGCATAAATATCTGTTGGCTTTTGCTTAACAAGTCTAACAAGTCTAAGTTTGAACATGCATATCCAGACATATAAATATACTGAGGGGAAGTGGTCCTTTTTTTTTTTAGCTTTTATGGACTAGAATGTGAAATTAATTTATTGCAGGGAATTTTCTAATACATTAAATTCAGTATTAAATACAGACAGGAACTTCTAAACAGGGTGTGTAGAATAAAGCTTTTATAATGTATTCATAACAATGACAGTTCTTGAAAGGTAGCAAATCATTAACTGTGTCACATGGTTTCCATATGATTTTAGTTTCAGTTTGTGTTCTATCAGTAAGTCCTTTAACTTTTCTTGGATTGAATGTCTTGTAAAGGTGTGGATTGCAAACCTGCAAATATGCAAATCTACCATTTTTAAAGTGAAATATCTCCATTGTTGACCAGTATTAAGGTAAGTCTGCGTTTTGTAATAGCATTTTAAATGTATTGTGAGAACTGAAGGTCTTGCTAATCACATTTTCTTGTTTCTGCTTTATCACAACACAATTCTGTAAAAGTATGTTAGTTTTTATAGTAGGCTTCTGTGTAAGTTAGCTGCCAGATGCTTTAATTTTCTTGCTCCTGTCATGTTAGATCTCATATGTTTAATAAGACCTGGGACAATATAATCCTGAGTGATACAAGACACTCTCTCCTGTGGCACTTAATTGTACCCCACCCTGGTACATCAGACTGTGGGGCTCTTTGGAGTGCTATCATGCATAAAATATAGGGGATATTAAGGGTTGAGAGCTTCAACAGAGATTTCATATGCACCTGTGAGCAGGCATTTGTGCTTGGACCTTGGAATTAAGACATTGGACATTAGGAAAGACAGATTTCTGAGTCTCTCATAAATTGGGGTTTTTTTAGGTTAACATGAACAAAACGTAAACCCTGTGTCTTACCCCCCCCATTGCAATGCTCTTTCAAGACTAGGTTCCTAGTTCAAGATAATTTGGAGATTGTGAACATGCTCAGGTGCTCATTTATCTCAGCTTACCTGATGGCTTATATACCACCATGCTACCCAGACAGGTCCACACACTGCCTAAATGGCAGCAGTTTGGACAGTGTGCATGTCAGAAGTAGAAATCACATGTCTCACAGCTACTCTTCATGCTGTTGTTTCAGAGGAGTCTGGACATAGCCTGTAAAACTGCCTTCCTTATTAGGGATAATATGATAATGAGATAATTACTCTTTGTGAAGTGCTCAGATACAAAGGGATAGGGAGGTTGAAAAGAGGGAGGAATCCAGTTACCCTGTTTATTCATTTCAGGTACAAAATTAGAGACTACTCCTTGCCACTCAAATGTCTAGTACAGCATTACTTATTAAATGTGACCCTTGGTATGCTACCTCCTTCATTAAATGTGGACTTTGGTATACTATGTACTTCAATAAATTGCTATGCAAAGAACTTTCTGTTTCACTCCAGTGATTGACTTAGCTGTTACTGTTGTGTTTCCTGTGACAGCAAGAGAGTGAACTATTTGGGGTTTTTTGTTTTTTGTTTTCTCTGTTCTAAAAACTGTGCATAATGTTCTTGTCTCAAAAAAGGATATGTTATTGTCTCAAAAAAGAATACAGCTTGACAAAGGTGGTACATCAAGCTGCAAAATCACAGAATCACAGAATGTTAGGGGTTGGAAGGGACCTTGAAAGATCACCTAGTCCAGCCTCCCCACCGGAGCAGGATCACCTGCTCATCATGACATGGTGTTCTTGTATAGACGAAATAGTTTCCCTTGGAATTTTCTTGAATGAACCCTTCAAGGTTCATACACAAGTTTTCAGATAGGAAACATTAGTAAACACAAAGTTCAGTCCATGTCCCTGAATCTGACTGTGAATTGGATATAAATTGCATTAATGATTTGAAAAAGATTTATGGTATTTTATTGGAGAGGATGGGAAAAAATAGTGAAAGGATTTCAGCTATCCCAGCTATAAGATAACCTGATCTTCCTGACCTCTTCATGGTCAGGACATGAAACCTAAGTAGGAGATAGAACAAGAGGCTAGAAATAACTAAGGCCTAGAGCCAAAAAAAAAAAAAAAAAAAATATGTTTAAACACCCAGCACCTTTTTAGGCTGTTATGTTCCCACTTGTCTTCACTAGGAAATTAAAAGCTTAAGGTCTCATTTTTTAATTTGTACCTGGGTCACAATGTAGACTAGCTCAGTCAACAAAAGCTGAGAATAGTCATTACCTTTCAAACACTTTGTTCATGGGATATTAACCAATTGTCTCATTTCATTCCTCTGTGGCAGCATGCCTAAATTCACATAAATCCAAAGGAGTCCTGCCTTCGCATGCCCTTCCCCTGCTCCAAGTTTCTTGGCACAGCTGTTCCCCATGTATTGTCTGCTGCTGTTTGATGGTGGCATCAGCCCAAATGTGGTATGCTGGCATGTTCTGCGTCCCGTCCTTTGGGATTGCTGCCAGCAGCTTTTTCACAGAATCATAGAACGCTGTGGATTCAAAAGGACCTCAGAAATCATCTAGTTCCAACCCCCTGCCATGGGCAGGATCACCCTCCACTAGACCAGGATGTCCCATCCATCCTGGCTTTGCACAGTGCCAGGGAGGGGGCAGCCACAGCTTCTCTGGGCAGCCTGTGCCAGGGCCTCACCACCCTCACAGGGAAGAATTTTTTCCTCGTATCTAATCTAAATCTACCTTCTTTCAGTTTAAGGCTGTTTTCCCTTGTGCTATCACTACATGCCCTGCAAAACATCCCTCTCCAGCTTTCCTAAAGGCCCCTTCAGGTACTGAAAGGCTGCAGTACAGTCTCCCTGGAGCCTTCACTTCTTCAGTCTGAACAAGCCCAATTCTCTCAGCCTGTCTTCATAGGAGAGGTTCTCTAGCCCTGTGATTGTCTTTGTGGTCCTCCTCTGGACTTGCTCCAACAGCTCCATGTCCTTCTTATGCTGGGGACCCCAGAGCTTGATGCAGTACTCCAGATGGGGTCTCTACAAGAGTCTGCTCTCAAGAGTAGAGAGAGGGAGAGAATCACCTCCCTTGACCTGCTAGTCATGCTTCTTTTGATGCAGCCCAGGATACAGCTGGCTTTCTGGGCTGCAAGTGCACACTGCTGGCTCATGCTGAACTTCTTATCCATCAACACCCCCAAGTCCTTCTCCTCAGGGCTGCTCTCAATCCATTCTCTGCCCAGACTGTAGTTGTGCTTGAGGTTGTGCCTATTCCTGTGAAGGACCTTGCACTTAGCCTTATTGAAGTTCATATGGTTTGCATGGGCCCACCTCTCAAGCCTGTCAAGGTCCCTATGGATGGCATCCCTTCCCTCCAGTGTGTCAGTCACACCACACAGACTGGTGTCATCACAGATTGGTGTCATCAGCAAACTTGCTGAGGGGCACTTGATCTCACTGTCCATGTCACCAACAAAGATATTAAAGAGTACCAGTCTCAAAACCAGGTCCTGAGGAATGCCACTCGTCACTGATCTCCACTTGGACCACAACTCTTAAGTGTGACCATCCAGGCAATTTCTTATCTACTGAGTGATCCATCCATCCATCCATCCATCCATCCATCCATCCATCCATCCATCAAATTGATGCCCCTCCAATTTATAGACAAAGATGTCATGTGGGACATTGTCAAAAAAAAAAAAATCTACTGGAAGAGTTGTCAGGGCCTGGAACAGGCTGCCCAGGGATGTGGTTGAGTCACCTTCCCTGCATATGTTCAAAAAAAGGGTAGATGAGGTACTCAGGGATATGGTTTAGCTTAGGATGGGAATGGTTGGACTTGATGATCTTCAAAGATCTTTTCCAACCTTGTGATTTTGTGATTCTGTGAAATGCTTCACACAGGTCCAGGCAGATGACATCAGTTGCCTTTCTCATATCCATCAACACCCTAACCCAATCACAGAAGGCCACCAAATTTTTTAGGCACGATTTGCCCTTAGTGAAGCCATATTGCTGTCACCGATCACCTCTTTATTTTCCATGTCCCTTAGTATAGTCCAGGAGGATCTGCTCCATGATCTTTCTGGACACAGAGGAGAGACTAACCAGTCTGTAGTTTTTATAGGTCCTCCTTTTTTTCCATTTTAAAATGGGGATTATGCTTCCTCTTTTCCAGTCAGTGGGAACTTCACCGGACTGCCATGGCTTCTCAAATATGATGGAGAGTGGCTTAGAAACTTCATCTGCTGGTTCCCTCAGGAACTGTTGGTATGTTTCGTCAGGTCCCATGGATTTGTGCACCTTCAGGTTCCTCAGGTGTTCTCAAACTTAATCTTCTACAGTGGGTGGTTCTTCATTCTCCTAGTCCCTGCTTTTGCCTTCTGCTACTTGGATGGTGTGACCAAGGCAAAGAAGTCACCGAGTGTTTCAACCATCTCCATATCCTGGGTAACCAGGTGTCCTGTTTCATTCCCTCGTCTTCCTTTTATCGCTGATGTACCTATAGAAGCTTTTGCTGCCCTTGACATCCCATGACAGATTTAATTCTATCAGGGCTTTCGCTTTCTTAACCTGATACCTTATTGCTTGGACAATTGCCCTGTAGTTCTCCCTGAGAAGATTGTCCACTTGGTCATACCTCCCACAGCCATTCTCACTACTGCCATCCATTCCTGGTGACAGGCTCTGGCACTCCCTGTAGCCTGAGAGCTGGAAGACAGCTGGGTCAAAGGTGCAGCTTTGCCTGGGCTGATTGTTCACTGATATCTCAGTACATTCTGCATTCTGTACTTGTTTGCTTAGATGGTCATGAGAATTGCTGTATGATGCTTTAGAATAAAGTTACTTTTTGTTACTGCTAATCATACTTTTTTCTTCTTTTTAGGACCCATTATTGAAGAATGGCTTCACCAATTGAAGAGACAATGGACATTTATCTTTTCCTGAATAGATGTTTATCAATGAAATGAATTTAATATTTAAATCAAGCATACAGAAAAATGCAAGTCCCTTTGCTGTAATAAAATAACCCAACTTCCCTTTGTAGAAAGCACTATGAGCAAGTGGTATCCTCAGGAAAAAGACTCCATTGCAGGAATGCATTTAGAATATTTTTTCCTTTCCTTTAATTGAGGTGAAGAGAGAATGACAACTGTGACATCATGATGAAATTTACTAAGCAGAATTTTATTTTTTTAGTTGGTGGAATTATAGTCTATGTAGTTGATATTGGAGTAGACTTCTGGGTAGCTAGTAAATATTTCTTTCAAGGACAGTATTATTGGAGTGTATCGATACTGTGTTTTAGAGGTCTTTCATCCTTCATAACTCAGATATTCAGTTATGAGTGGTTTAAAAACGACTGTGAAGGTGCCAATACTGGGGTGCTGAAATGGATTTTTCTGGTTCATCTCTTTCACTGTGGCATTTTTATTAGGTAAGCATGTTTTACAATATATTTTAAAATGAAAAATCATACTGCTTTAAGACAGTTTATTAAGAAATGCTTAATATGGCTTCAGGGACAAGACCATTTCTGGACTTAATGATTATTGTTCCATATACGCAAGTGGATTTTTATCTGATGATGCCAGGGGTAGATGATGTCAGGTTTTGATGGAAATGTAGGTCTTCTTTCAATAATTTTTATAATTCATAGCCTAATTCTATTTGATTTGTCAGCCTTTTGATAGGACATATTTAATGAAAATGCTTGCTTTACAGAGTAATACTGTTGTAGTGATAAATGAAAGGTTTTAAAGTGATGTTAAGAAGGGAATTTGATTACACTAAGCAGGTGGAACAGCTGAGGTAATTTTTGAACCTGAGAGTCTAGCCATATGTAGAAAACTCACCAAGATTTGGGAGAGAAATGAACAGTTTAATAGTAAGTACGAATACTTGCAGCGGTACTTCTTGCGGGGACCAAGTTAATGGTGACAGGAACCTTTGTTGCTGGAAGGCACATGTCCAGGAATAGTTAAAAATGCCATGTGCTTAACATTCTGTGGTTTGCTATGAAATAATCATCATTATTGTAGAGATCATTTGTGCTAAGATTTTACTTCCATTTTAGAGCTGAGGTGAAAAGCGTTGGCAAAAAGTCCTGAATTTTTACTGGTTTTGGTATGCAATATGCAAGAAACAGGAGTGAATGTAGACTTATCGGAGGCACTTTATAAAATGCTTATTTAAAATGCCTTCCTTAACTTCCTATACTATTCTATGGAAAGTGATGAAAGACATATTTATGACAGTGTAAAAATTTCCCTCATGCACATGTTTTATTCACTTGATGTTATCACGGACTAAGGAAAATGATGGAGCTTTTGGGTGTCACAATTATCTTTTGCCTCTCAACATTCTTTTTTCTTTTCTTCGTTAACTTTACTTTCCTGCTCGTCTTCCTCTTACAATCTGGAAGTTTTAGACTTCACAGAGGAGTATTTACTGACAGGTTTAGTTTTTCTGGGGTCAGGTATTAGAAAAATTTAGAAATGCTACCTTTTGAAGAAAAAAAGAAAATCCCTCTTCCAATTTCTCCAGCTCGTTTCTTAATCAGGAACCAGATCCTTGGACACATGTTGGTTCATGTGAGCTATACCAGGCCACAGGGGCTTTTCCAGGCTCAGCCCTTTAGACAGGATGTCTCAGGGCCCACTGTAGCACTCTCCTTTTTCGTTTGTCCCCAGGGTGTTTCATCTTCAGATGTGGCTGGGAGTGCTGTACTGTGCTTGTGACCTTCAGACATGCTTCTCTGAGTTTGTTCCTTTCAAAGGAAATGAAAGCTAGGGTCTCTCTTTCTGGTGTCTGATGATGAATGTTTTGCCTGTAACAATGATGCAGAATGGCAGAAGGTTCCCTTTTAGCACCTGGCCAAAACCCCTTCCCTCTATGATCTCATTCTCTGTCATCTGTTCAGGACTGTAATTTTGGTTTCACCATTGGCTTGGTTTTACAATCCCAGGTTGCCCCCAAAATTTTCTGCTGATTAGTGTCTATCTCTAAAGGCCTCATCTTTCAACACAGGCTTTCAGAATTCAGATCCCAGCTCCAATCCTCGACGGCTCTGGATACTGTAATCATGACTCAGCGCTTGTATCCATGAGAAATGCTGCTTTTATGGGCAAATCTTAACGGATCACCTTAACTCGAAAGTAATCCATGAAACTCTTTTATCTACCCGAAGTCGTACCTTTTCCAATCAATAGCTCCTACCACGAATTTCTGTCATTTTGGAAGCTCCCTTCTCAGAATTAGCTGCATCTCCTCTGTGTGACTTATTATCTAGCAACTACAATTTTGACCTTTGCATTGACAATATTGTCGATTTGGTCACCTGTTCTCTATTGCACAAATGGTATTTTCTCACGTGCTGCCACTTAACACTTGGAAAATTTCCAAATTGATATGGAAATCACAAAAAAATTACAAAGTTCTCTCAGCCACTCCTCAAAATTCAGCAGTGTGATAATGCATAAAGTATAACCTGATAACAGCAGGCTGACATCTGTGCTTCTACCTCTGTGAACAGCTATTATATACTTCTTAGTATATGTGTTTTCTTGGGTGTATCCCTGCACAACTCCCTCCTGTCCTTCCTCTTCGTCATCTGATTTATTGAGTTAATGTAGACAGTAAGGCTCTTAGGTTTATCTTGAGTCTCTCAGGTTTATCTCTCCAGTCAATGTATGAAAACAGATTTTGTCAGGACTCAGGCTACACTTTGGGCAGGAAGCTGTACTCTCCATTCACTACAGAGGAAAATAGGGGCTTCGCCAGTACATAAAACTTAGCCTGAACTTATAAGATGTGTGTACATCTCACCAAATTATCTTCCTTCATTTCTTCCTTTCTTTCTTCCCTCCCTTCCTCTCTCATATGCCTTTTACACCTCTTCCTCCATCTTTGAAACAGGGAACTTTGTTATGTTTGTACAGTGCCCAGCACAATGGGAATCAGTCTGGTTATGTTATCACACCACCAATGCTACGTAGGAAATTTGGAAATCATGTGTGTGGATACACTTATGTATGTTAAAAGTAGAGAAAAAGTAAAATTTTTTACTACCTAATAAGGCTTTAGTTTCTTTCAATGGAAAGAACATAGACCAGTAATTATATTTCACGTGAAATGTTATCATCTGCGAGGAGACAAAATTAAGTTGATAAAGTATATATTAGCTGTGCTGACTAAAATTATTCTCAGCCTGACCATTTAAGTGGGTCACCCAGATGTCAGCTGAAGTGGGAACAGACCACAGCGTAACAGTCAGCAGCAACACAGTCAGCAAATGTGGAAAAGGGGACATTTCTCTGGGGCACCATATCAATTCTAGACTCCACTGATGCGTACCAGTTTGCAGTGTCAGCCAAGGGCACCTCCAGAAGACTAAATTCTCGCAATTAATAACCTTCACTGTCAGAATAGAAGGCTGTACAAGCAGCAGCCATTGTGATATTGGCAGCTGCTATTGTGCCTCTTGATGCTCAAAGGTAGGCTCAAGATGCCCTGAACCTTTGAACGGGAGCAGATGAAAAGCATTTTATTTAATATTTATAAAAATGAATTAGAAGTCCATAAGACATCAGAGTAAATGTGAGTGCTTTGCTGGACCTGGGACTATTTCATTACATGATTTTAAAAGGCAGTAAGAAAAAATCAGAGTCAAGATAGGTGATGTGCAGTTTATACTATAGAGACTTAGTACTGGGTGAGACACACCCAAACCAAGAATGGATCAAAAATGAGAACTGAGGCTGGTAACATGCCTCTAGTAATTTATGTGTGTCACAAGAAGTTCCATGGGGCAAAACAAATAGAAATGTATTTAAGATACCGAGTCAGTGAGGTACCAAGAGTCAATTAAAATAAGCTTTATAACGCAACTCTAAGTGAATTAAAGGTTACATAATAACGTATTTGATCACATTGTCTTAATATAAATTTACTGACCCAAGTATTGACTTAGTTACATCAGTTTTGTGGATTTAATCCAAGACTTTCAATACTTAGAAGATTAAGTTTAACATGCAGCAGAGAATAATTTTCCTTTGGTTAAGGATTTGTACGATGTTGCAAACTGTGATTACGTGACCAGAATTTAGGCAGGACACTCATTGTTGCCAGGTCTCTCACACCCTGCCTGCATGAATTCCTAAATGGCACCCAAATCTTTATCAGTGTAGTTTAGTGAGATGGGACGTGTAGTGTAGTACTGGGATTGTGGTGAAAAGTCCTCTGTGGACATCTGAGGGGAAGCAGGTGATATGGGAGCGCTGGCGAGGCAGCTCGCTTGTGACACGTGAAGGTTGTGAGGCTGTGAAGCGACACAAACAAGTAGCTGTTGCCTCTGTGAGTTCTTAGTCAGACCAAAAGCCTTCCTAATTTTATAGGAAACCAAGAGCAAATTTCATCCATTATGAAATGATGATGAAAGGTAGGAGCATCTCGAGAACAGCCAGTGGAGCTGTGTGTCAATGAGCGCTTATGACAAGTAGGAGTCCTATCACCTGCATTCTCTGCAAAACAACATTATAAAGGCAGAAATCTGTTTTTTTTTTCCCTCCTGTCAAAGTGAATGCGAAATTTAGAAACACTAATTCTTTACTGTTTACATGACAATTCCAGTTGTAAAAAAGTTAAAAACCAATTTGTTCTATACAGTATTCAAAGTCAGAAATGGAATAACTGAATTAGCTACAACTAATGAAAAATATTATAGCACCATCTTATCACCATGTAAACCTGGTGTAACATCCTCAGTTTAGAAGGAATGTGCATCCAAAAACTGACAAGTGCTTTCAAGTGTGCATCCAACTGGCATATTCCATTTACAACATGTCTGGTTCTTGCCATGTGTGTCATCTGCCTTCTCAGCTGTGAGCTCTGCAGCTCAAAATTTGTGCAGCTGGTTTCCACTTCTTGCTGCTTGGACAAACACAGGCTGTGGTGAGTGAGTCCACGGACAGCTAACAGATGGGTCTACCCAGTTGTTTTTTCTTGAAAACATCTTAAACTCTCCAGATGTTTACATCTCAGATGCAGGAACCAGATGTTTTGGAAGACTAATTGTTTTATAAACGGAAAAAGCTACAGATGCCTTGCCAGACAGTTCAGTTCTTTGCTTATGAGCAATTATTCAGAGAAGAGTAAGATACACAAAACCATAAAAGTAGAAAACAGTTTCCTTTGGGAGTAAATAATGGATCTAGAGCCAACTCACAGAATCAGTGTATGGCTAAAACAGCAGGGCTGTGTTCTGTGAATCTCTGCAAGGAGAAGAGCGAAGTTCTCCCCATTCTAGAGTGCTATGTCCACCTCCAGGCCTGAAGCAATGGCCTTGAAAATGGGAATAAGAACTAGGTTTTATTTATCCCTAAGCATGACATCAGAGAGAACCTGAACAAAAAAGGTTCTTTACCATGCAGAATGCACACCAGTTGAAACTAATTCCATGTATCTTTTCATTTACTGCTCTTTCAGAGGAAATGGCCATTTAGGCTTAATAGAGAATAACTCAAAACTGTTTTTTATGTAAAGCCACTCAGATTATTAATAGATTCTGTCATCCCAGGAAATCTATGTGTATGGAAAGTAATTTTCTGAAATTAAAGTCTTCCCAAGTTTTTAGAAAATAATACTGTAGTGTGGTTTGGGTTTTTTTTAAACCTATTATATCTTTGCAATTCATGAGATAATATCTTTGGGGCTTATGGATCTAGGTTGTGTTTATGTAGATGTGGATGTTCACAGCTGCATATTCATGAATACCCTTAAAATGATACAAAGAAACTGAATGAGTATGTCAAAGAGAGACTGAGAAGAGATGGTAAGGGAATTTTCAGAAATGCAGTACTTTTAAAGACACAAGAAGCTAACAAAATAAAGCTTGTAGTCTTTACTCAGGCAAGTCTCATTCCGCTCCAGTAGTTTTTACATTGCATTGGTATCACTGGTCATAAATTATGATCTGATATCACTGATACCAGACAGATATAGGACTAAATTTGAATGGAGAATGAAATGGGGAAAATTGTTGTTAGGCTATATGATTTTCCTGAGTTGCACTTTAAAAAAACACTGTCTAAACAAGTCTCCTTTTTTTTTATAGGTACTGGTTTGCTTTGAAATATGGTTGCCAAGCTGCATTTAAACAAAACAGCAGCGGAGATGCATCAGAAACAGACCCTCCCAACTTCATTCAAAAGCAAGCCATTGATGTAGTGACTGATATTAACATGCTCAGGATATTCAAGACTTTCCTTGAGACCACACCACAGCTTTTTATCCAGATTTACATCCTCATGGAATACGGCAAAAATAATTTCTATGAATGTAAGTCTGTCTTTCTCCCTAATTTGCAAGCTGAGTATCTCTTGCAGCCAAAACAACCACAGAACTGTTTGTGTGCTCCCCCCAGCCCAGTGGGGGGAAACTAAAAGAAAAGAGAAAAAAAAGGTAAAATTAGAGAGTTGAGATAGAGATGGTTGAATATGACAGAAAAGGAAGAGATAATGGTAATGATAATAATAACAACTATTATTATACTACCAAACAAGTTATGTACAGTGCAATTTCTCACCACCCACACAGCACTGATGCCCAGATAGTTCCTGAACTATGGTCCAAACCCCCACCCAGCTTCTCAGAAGCTATAAACTGAGCATGATGTCATACAGAATCATAGAAGCATAGAATGCGTTAGCTTGGAAGGGACCTTTATAGGTCATCTAGTCCAAACCTCTGTAGAGTCTGTACCTATAGATGGTATGGAATATCCTTTAGGCCAGTTTGGGCCAGCTGTTCTCACCATGTCCCCTTCCAGCTTCCTGTGCAGCCCCAGCTTCCTCACTGGCAGGGCAGTGTGGAAAGCTGAAAAGTCCTTGACTTAGTGTAAGCATTGCTTAGCAACAACCAAAACTTCAGTGTGTTACCAACATTGTTCTCAACCTAAATCTGAAAAACAGCACGATACCCACTACTAGGAAGAATATTAACTTTATCCCAGCCAAAACCAGAACAGTATCTTGCCTAAAAAAGGTAACTTGTGATAGAATAACATTTTAAACATACCATGGACAGCATACACCCCATTGTATATTTACTCTGCATTTAGTTAGAGGTTCTGTCTAGCAAATGGTCTGTTCTGCTAAATCCATGAGAAGGAAGATTTCACTATAACAAATCATAATATCAAACAGAAATATAATGATACATCACTTGGAAATAAGCTACTGAATAAAATTAGTATATGATTTGCAGTTTGTTTGTTTTGCTTACAGTTTCTTTTAAAACTGCTAACTGTACATCTTTAACTCAGTAATATATTTAGAGTAGCCCCATGAGCTGTCACTACCATCATTCACCTTACAGAGGAGGATAGATTCAGAAAACAACTAAGGATATAGCAGCATTGCAGAATGCAGCATGATGAAAATACAGGGGTACAACTCTCAGAAGTGACACAACAGCTGTACCATTTCCAGCTCAAAATTATCAGCATTATTGTCAAGACATTGACTTACTCAGGATTGGAATTTATCTAACCAAATGGAGAGACCTGCATTGCTGTCTAGTGATCCTTTTTAGTCTGTGGAGTCAATAGGCACTCAGAGAAAAGAGTCTGATGAATATAAAGTATGACCATCTGAAGGGTCAAGTCTTAGTTATAGATATTAATATTATAAACAATCCAGAGTCAATATCAGTTACTGAAACTTACATTTTTATGGGCTATTTGTGATACTTGGGGAATTTCTAAGTCATCTGTGTATGGAAATGGCAAATACAACACAACTTAGGCAAGACCATCAATGTAGGCCAACAAGGATAGTACAGGTTCTAGAGGGGAAGTCTTATGAGGAGAGGCTGAAGTCCTTTGGTATGCACAGCCTGGAGAAGAGGAGGCTGAGGGGAGACCTCATCACCATCTATGGCTTCCTGATGAGGGGGGAACAGGCTTCCCAGGGAAGTGGTCACAGCACTGAGCTTGACTGAGTTCAAGAAGTGTCTGGACAATGCACTTGGTCACATGCTCTGACTTGGTTGGCCCTGTGTGGAGCCGGGAGTTGGACTTGACGATCTTTATGGGTGCCTTACGACTCAGGAGATTCTATGATTTTATGAATGGCTGGAGGCCAGGCAGGATGACAAAGGCATCCCAAACAGCATTAGGTGCTTGGATTTAGGTAACTAAGCTGAGCCTTAAAATTAAGGCGATTTGTTCAGGAACACAGTAGAAATATAAAATTGGCATAAAAAATGTGTTAAGAAAGCAGGAAGTTCATTTAGAAATTACAATGTAAAATAAGTATCTTCTGTTTAGGTTTAACATTTATCCTTGTGTTTTGTTTAGATGCTGCCATTATTATGTCGTTCTGTGGTATCTCCATTTCTACGGTTGATTATCAGATATCACTGCGAAAGTCTCTGCCTGATAAAGATGAATTTCGTGTGCTTCCCAAGTTAGTGTACCTCTTCTATAAACTGCTTACCATCACTTCTTGGATACTCAGTATTTCACTAATCACTCTACTAAGTGTTAAAATCTCAGCAGTTCTTCTGATATTTCTTTGGATCTGTGGTTTCGCCTGGACTTTGAAACAACATACGACATTTTGCAAATCTAAGAAGATGGAATATCTGTACAGAACTGTTGTTGGAGTCATTTTAATTTTTACCTTTTTTAACATAAAGGGAAGAAAAACAAAATTTTGCATTTTTATTTATTATGCTACTCACACTGTTGTAACAGTAGGTATTTTGTTTTTACATGTGTTTTGGAAACCTTCCATTATTGAGGAAATACACTTCATAATTCTGAGTATCTCAACAATTCTTAGCCTGGTGTTAGGTATTATTTGTCTTGTTGTTTATTATATGTGTTTTCATCCCACTGCTTATTGCAGACTGCAGGCATGTTCCGATGAAGTTGATGGGCAAGCAGGACAAAAAGATAGACTGGAAATAGGTAGATTTCAAAATTTCATAATGCAATGAACAGTAGAGATTTTTTCTCTCTGTGTGTGGAGCTGCTGGGCAGTCTGTTTCTCTGTCATTTTTTGTCATGTATCATTACTGAGTAGTACATAATGGACCAGAGTTACTGGCTCTGAATAACTATTGTTTTCTGTGATGCTGTACAAAGGCTTTATAAAACATATATTTCTTTATGTGCTGGTCAGAGTTACTGTTGAAAAGGAAGCAATGAACTGTTTCAGTTTTTAGCAATGCAAATAAAAAAAGCTAAAAGTTAATCAAATGAAAGGTAGCATTAAAAATATATTCTATTAATTTATGTTGTTAAAAAAACCCAAACAGCAAGGCTTGCTTTTCTTTCTGGAATGAAGGAAGAATAGATTTGAAATAACTGGGAACAGTGATCAATTATCTCTCTCTGCTTTTCCCCATTAGTGTAAGAGTTGCAGTTTCTTTAGATAAGCATAGCTACAAACCATGCTGCCTTCTCCCTAAATATCCCCTGAAGAGGAATAACTCAGATTTGTGGCTCAATCACTGTCTTGCCACGAGGAAATTTGGGGAGATATTTTCAAGCCTTTTATCTTCTAGGTGTTTCAATGACTCCTTTATTGTTTTTGTTCTGCTAATCTTTCACACAACCTTCTGCATTGAGGAGTGATGCCAGCTTGTTGTTCTGGGTTATAATAGGAGCTTGAGTGTTGTATGAATGGCAACGAGAGTCTGGCATGTAAAGGAAGAACTATCTTCCTTGCAGCTTTCCTCTCCTTTGAGCTCTAAGGTGCAATACCTTAAATGCTGGTTTCTCTGAGACAGAGGGCTATACAAAGTATGCAGTGGTGCAGATTCTGAAGAAAAGAGAAGCAACTGCTCTGATGCATTATACTCATGTGGCCTGGAAAATGATAGAATAACCAGCTTGTCCATCAAGTCTTTTTGGCAGAAAGCAGAGTGAAATTAGACAACATTTCAGTCCTGCGGTCAAATGCTAAATCAGCTGCAAAGGAAGTAAGGCCAATAGCCACAGCTGCTTCAGAAATAAAATGTAAGGGGAAGTCTTTCAGAGCTTCTGCATTTTAAATCTGAATTATTGGAATGGGGCTCTTTCTCTCCCCTCCATTCCCCTTCCAATAATTTACATGTGCAGTCAAAGTAGCCACAGGCAAAGGGAGGAAACAGGGTCTGAGAAAAGAGGCTGGAGATAAGAAAACCTGAGAAACTTTGCCAGGAATCAAATCTGTTAGCATTATTGATTGACAGCAAACATCCCTCAGACTTTGGGAGAAGGGCTGATGTTTGGTTGATAATTAGGGTGCTGTAGAGCTGTGCCTCTTGCCTTTGGTGTGGAGTGCATGGACTGCAGACTGCCTTTTTCTTCTTATCCTTCCAGCCTTAGCAGAACTCAGAGAAGTTTCTAAATGTGTTTCTTTCCAGTTGCAGTTCCACTGCACTTCTCTACTAGGCCAACCACTTACCTCTCTTTAATCCTACTTAAGGAAGATAATTTCTAGTTGAATAGCTGGGACTGAATGTTCTGCCATTCTGAGGATACACAGAGTAGCAGCGTAGTAATAATAATAATTTACTTCTGAAATCCCTAATTTCCACTTAAGGGTAACCAAAACACAGATCCAGAGGTTAAGACATAAAAAACCATGATCTGTGAGCAATAGTTTTCGTAAAACAAATATGTAAAACCGTACCTTCTCTTTTCTCTGCACTGGAAAAGAGAATTTTTGCCCTGAAAAAGCTGCTTAGGTAAGAGAAAAAGCTGAAGGCTCTACCTGTCTCATGAATCACGATTGCCTTAAGTTCTGTCTCCTTTACCCACAGAGCATTTATTACTAGTGATGCTTCCTTTGGCAGCAAAATGCATGTCTGGATTTAGACTGTATGTGCTCTTACTTTGCTATGAAAAAACAGGATCTCAGCTGAATAGTGAAGACTAATCCTGCAAGGCTTCCTATACTTCTGTTTGTTCATCTGAAATCCTGTGAAGGGACTGGGGTAAGGTAGGGTGGAAAAAGGAGAGTATTGTCTCTATCTTGCAGAGAGTTACACTAACCGTTACTTGGAAGAAGACCTCGAACTTGGCACATTATCTGATAAGCAGATCTCTAGGGAAATAGGAGCTTCTGAGAAGTCCTAGTGTGGGAGTTCCAGGCCTGAGGCCTCCAGTTTGTCTGCTTGCTGCCAGATGCCAGAAAACTGGTGCCTGAGTTGCTCTGGAGGACGGATAGTTTCTGGTGAAACAAACAAATTTGTCTCTGTGATTATTGGGTTTTTTTCAGTGAACAGACAAATTCCAAGTATAAGTATTTCATTGCCATCTCTCTGGTCAACTCCTAACACTCATTTTCTTTCATGGGAGAAAAACTGAATGTTGTGCTGCCTTCTGTTGTTCTCCTTCTGTCTCCTCATTCCTTCTGTGCCGCTGAGAAGAATGCTATACTCATGTTGAATCGGTAAGAAAAGACACCTATGGGGCTATTTTTATCACACTAATACAAATGCTCAACAAACACAATTACTCAAGTTTCAATCCCTGTTTTATGCTTGTAAGTCCTAATGAATATCACTTTAGCCATATCCTAAAACTGGGAAATCATGTAGATTCTTCATCCTGCTTCAGGTACTGTAAATGTCTCCATTTTGCTGTCATCAGTCAGAGGGCCTCAAAGGTTGGGAATTCCTGCTAGATTGTCCCCTGTAAACTTTTGTTTATTTATTCTCAACTTTAATGTCCTTTTCTGCTTGACCTTGAGTTCAAGGTTTTTACTTGATTCCCTTCTTTGTCATAGTTATGAAAACAGCTTCTAACTAATTTGGTCATTATAACTCAGAATCACTGGAGCAGGGAGTTCAAGGAAGCACATGAATTGATTCTAGACACATTTCCTATCATCAGTGACCACTTCAGACAAAACAAGCAAAGCCTCACATCACTTAGGTGTAATTTCAAACAATAGACTTCATACATATCTTTTCTGTTCCCTGACTACTCTTAAAATTCAGCTGCCACTCAGCTCATGCATTGTGCCTGACCTTGTCATTTTAATCTAACTGCAAATTGAAAGCAAATGTTTTTTTCTTTTTTTTTAAAGTATGTCCATTACATCTTACAAGAAGTATTTTAATAACTTAAATAAAAATAATAAACAATTTCTTCCTGTTTTGACTACTGTCAGACCTGGGTAAAGGGAACAACATTCAACAGAATTGTTTTAATTATCCTACTAATATTCAACGTGCCATTTGATGGCATCGGTGAGCTCACCTGATGTACCACAGATAGCACTGATTTATGAAGCCATAATTGGGTTTCCAATAAACATTTGTCAAAATAATGTATTCATTCAAACCAAAGCCTTCTTTATTTATTCATATAAAAGAGCACTTAACTTTCAACAAAGAATTGCCTGCCATCAAAAACACTCCATAAACGGGGGAAATTTATGAAGACACAGTACCAGAGGGTGACGGTGGAAGACTAAAGTTCACTTTAACTCTTCAGAGTACTGAGTTCCACCTCTTGCTTGTTGCTGGTGCCATACATACTTCTTTCTAAAAGCCCCAAGCCCAAACATTAATCTTTGTGTATTTAGACATTAAAGTACCACCTCTTTTTTCTTCTATAGAGTCTTACAACTCAAAGATAGGTTAAAAATTCAGATCTCTCCTTTTTATTGTGCGGTGTAGAAACATACACACAGGTCCAAGGTAACTGGTTTTAGGCTTACCTACATTGTGCCCATAGTTTTCACCATGTGTATATTCTTCCAAAAAAAAAAAAAACCCAATTTTGAGAAGTTAAAAACTTACCTTGTCTGAACATGAGGCAATACATGTACTTGTCATTCATTCCAGCTGAAGAGTTTTCCTGCTCTGTGCTCCTTTGTACTTCCTAGTACTTTAGCTTCATCTTACATATTTTTAATAGATGAACAGAAAAGTTAATGGGATGTACAATCAATATTTGAATGGAGTGCAGATAACCCCTTGGAATCCATCTTTACCAAAAAGTTTTCTTCTTTTATCTCTAGTTAGCTAACATATAACAAATACAAATCATGCTGAAGATTCCCACTATGTGACTCTTACATTCATTAACTTAGTAAAACATCAACATTGGTGGGATAGGGAGTGATGCTTCAAACTTAACCTTAGCCTGCTATAACCAGTTGAAACTACAAAGTGCACTGGCTTTCCCATGGTAGTGTGTTGGTTTCCACATGTGTTTCTGCCTTTAGCATACCATTTTACTTTCTGACAGTGAACACAGCCCTCAGTAACAGAGCGGAGAGAGAAAGGCTAGGACGCACATTCATGCCCCTGAAATGTGATTTTGCTAATCTCAGTACAAAATCTTCATCATTGTTACTACTGCTACTAGCACTTTGTCCTGATACTTAGAAGAATATGTATCTGTTGCAATCAGAATAGAACAAAAAGTTGGTAGTAAAGTTCTGTTGTGCATTGTCTGCTCAGCACTTGCCAGTGAGCTTTAGTCTCTCTGATTAAGCACAGGTAGTTGTTACTGGGCTCCTACAAACATCTTGGAAAATCAACTTGTGTTAGGTTTCACTTGGGTGTAAATTGCTGGTATGACCCTGTAACATTTCCTCATCTAAGGAGAAAAGCAGAAGGAACTTCACCCTGATGAATTCTTCCTTGGTTCTCTATGAGAGCACCGACTACGTGATCTTAACTAGTGTGACCTTACAGCCTGCAAATCTGAATGGCAGAGTTACATAAACACAAGGGAAAACAGCGCAGGCCACATGATGTGGAAGAAGTCCCTTATAAACAGCTTCTTAAATGACATTGTCAGAATTTGCATAGGCTAATGAGATTGAACTTTGGCAAACAGTTATCATAATTGACAGCTTTGTAAAAAAGCATGCTATAAACATGGTTATTTTTCAAGTTGCATGTCCATTTCTACTATGTTCTGTTAAACAGTCTGGGGGATTTTATAAAAAGAAATAAGCACGGTGGTTTGAAACAAGAATGACTATTGTATAAAAAAAAAGAATATACAATTGTAAGCAGTGATTTAATCTCTATAATTATAATCAGACTTGAACAACAATTGAAGCTATTAGTAACTAATTTATGCTTTTCTTTAAAAAAAGCAAACAAAACAAAACCCAAAAGCCTTCTCTCACTTCTGTTCTCCCAGCCAAAGAAATAATGTTTACATGTATGTATTAAGAAGTATAATTAAAGCAGCCAGGTGTGGTCTTTCTCAGAAAGAAAAACAAAACACAAAACCACATATTTTTGATTGTTAATGAGGGATTGTGCATGGGAGAAGAGAAATTTATAGTTTGTAGGCCTTGTCATGGGCAATAATTGTTTTCACCCCACCAACGTGGGCTGGACTCCTGAGGCTCAGCAGTTACCAAACTCCACATGTAAGGTAGGTGGCCCCTGTTTTGCTGGTTAATGGCTACTTCTTTCTGTGTGTTTTGAGAAAACGTGGAGTGAGTTTTCAGGTCAACTACTTAGGAAGAAAGCAAAGGAATCCCACTAAAATACTAAATCTTCCACTTATCAATAAAATGTAGGACTACCTACGAATGATCTATTTGCTGCTTACGAAAGTCCCAACAATATTATGTCTTTGCTATCTCATGTATGTGTCAGAAAGCCATACACCAAGCTAAGTATTCTACATGATTTAAGACCTCCATATGAACTTTTGTTTTAAAAAGGGTGTTTCTCAGCACTAGGTGAGGGAGAATCTGTGGTTCCTGATACAAAGTTCCAGAAGCTGATGGAGGGAAGTTAATGGGCAATAAACTGGTCGATTCAATATGGTACCATGTTAAAAAAGCCAAAAGCCTGTTTCATAAATTTTAGAAGACTGGATTCATCTACTGAAGTCAGCACATGCAACATCCACCTTCTATCATGGTATATCTTGGAATCACAGGCTATTAGAAAATAATTTCCAAAGAGGCTTGCCCATACATTGTCAGCTTCTTCGGGAGCTGTCCCTGCTGCTGCAGCTGGGCATGGGGAGGACAAGTAGCAACAGGAATTGGTTTACAACCCAAGGTGTGGAAGAGAGGGGGAGAAGATGCAGGTTGGTCCCTGCTCTGTTCCAGCATGCAGCCCCTTTTTCAGCTCACTCTCTACTGGTTTCCAGCTCGTGTACTGGAGGAAAGGGATAGAGCCTGGCTGTGCAGCCAGAGATGTACCCCCAAGTGAAGCTCTTCTGCTGCACCTCAGCTCTGTTGCATGTCTCAAGATACTTTGAGTGTTGCATGCTTCCCTTTCTTCTGCAAGCCTGATTATTGTACATATATGGAGAACTTTTCAACACTTTTTTCCTTTGTGTCTCAGTGTCCCATCCACATGTTAGGATGCCATGCAGCCTCCCCTCTTCTTTCTGATGAGGAATGTTGTATAGTCCACCTCTCTCTGTACCAAGAGCTCTGTAAGACCTTTTTCAGGAACCTTTTTCCAGTGGTTTTTCCACCCATCCTTCCTAGCTATGGCAATCTCTTGATCTCCCATTTCAGCCATATTTTTTTGCTTCTGTACACTAACCCTTATTTTCCTAGGTCCTGTCCTGCTCCTTCATGCTTTTATATGTTATCCCAATCCTCCAATCCCTACACCAATGCCATTGCTGTACTTCTGGCCCTGACATAACTTTGTTACTCATTTATGACTTCTTTTTCTGTCCAGCTGTGTCACAATCACACTGGTTGAAGTGGGGTGAGATCTCTGGAGGTCATCTGGTCCAGCCTCCCTGCTCAAGGAGGGCCACCTAGAGCCAGTTGAGGCATTCATAAGATGAAAGAAGAAGATGTACGATGTTGGAACATGTTAGTTAGTTCTGCGGAGCGTTCTTTGATCTATAATCAGTTGAGAATGTGTTTGAATTAGTGGCTTATCTGAACAGATGCAAAGGTCTTCATTTGCCCTTCCCACCTTCTTTCATATCCATCCAAATTTCCCCCAGCTAAAAGGGTTTTACTCATCGTCTGAACTTCAGGGAACAGTCAGCCATGACATGCAGAAGTTAGTATACTCCATCTGGACAGACAGAAGTGATGTCAAGCCATCTGCAAGACAGCAAACAAGACGAAAATAGGAACATTTAAAAACCCCTATTTTTGACACTGAAAATCTTGAAAGCGTCCTGGTAATAAGTGAAGATGAAATATTTTCAGACAGCAACATAGCTTTCAAGCCAGGAACATCGCTCTATGCTGCAGCTGTAACAGGACTGCATTTGGGGACTTTCTGTAACTATAGAAAAGCACCACTAAAAAGTTTTTGAAAAAATAAATCGTTCTTATCACATGATACCTTGAATAACCAGTGAAAATGAGATAAGAAATGCATTACCTCTCTCTTTTTCATTATTGCTGGAGGTTGTCACATAATAAATATAGTTTGGAATTTTGAGCTAGGGGAACCTGAAGAAGGAAGCCTCCAGATCCTGAAATAGCACTGCGACACAAGAGCAGGCCACAGTACTCAGCATTTCTTGGTAAAACTGGGAAACATTAACATGGACCCAATTGTCAGAAACAGCTGTAGCTTTTACGAGGCTTTCAACACCTAAATATTATTATAAAAAACTGATTTAGTCTTCCTCTTTTTTATGTTTCAAGGAGAATTTTGGCCTACATATCTTTCCAGTACCACAGGACCCTTCCAAAAATTGATATTCCGGTAACTTTCTATAGAGTAAGGTTGAACTGTTACGTCCTTGTTGTTTCTGGGTGTCCACACGAGCTGCAGAATGACCATGCTATGAAGGCACGGGGACCTGCTGTAAACCTCTTGTGAAGGGGGGCATTAAGAAAGCCACTGTAGAGAGCTGCTTACTGCATACCTGGGGCCTGGAGGGTTTGTTGGTGTGGTTACGGCACCGTGTACAACTGACTATGGGACTTCGGCCAAAATGTCTCCACGGTGCTTTACTAATCATAGAATCATAGAATGGTCTGGGTTGGAAGGGACCCCAAGGATCATAGACCTCCAACCCCCTGCCACAGGCAGGGCCACCAACCTCCAGCCTGGATCTACACAAGGTTGCCTGGGGCCCCATCCAAACTGGTCTTGAACACCTCCAGGGATGGGCCATCCACCACCTCTCTGGGCAGACTGTTCCAGAACCTCACCATTCTCTCTGTAAAAAACTTCCCCCAATATCTAATCTAGACCTTCCCTCCTTTAGCTTCAGTCTGTTCCACCTTGTCCTGCCATTGTCTACCCTTTTAAAAAGTTGAGTCCCCTCCTGAGGTCCCCCCGTAGCCTTCTCTTCTCCAGGCTGAACAAGCCCAGCTCCCTCAGCCTCTCTTTGTAAGGCAGGTGCTCCAGCCCTCTAATCATCTTCGTGGCCCTCCTCTGAACCCTCTCCAACAGTTCCACATCTTTCTTGTACTGGGGGCCCCAGATCTGGACACAGTACTCCAGATGGGGCCTCATGAGGGCAGAGTAGAGAGGGACAATCACCTCCCTGTCCCTGCTGGCCACCCCTCTTCTGATGGAGCCCAGGATACCTTTGGCCTTGCGAGCTGCAAGAGCACACTGCTGGCTCATGTTAAGTTTCTCGTCCACCAGAATCCCCAGGTCCTTCTCAGCAGGGCCACTCTCAAGGAACTCTTCTCCCAGTCTACATATATGTCTGGGATTCCTTCAGCCCGATCCATCCAGATGGACTGGTTTAGGTCAGTAACTTCAGGACTCCAGAGTCTCCAACATTTTTTCTTTTTAACTTAACTGTATGTTCTTATAGCCTGGCTTATGTAAGTCTATATAACCTGCATCTTAAGTATTTTACCCCTATTATTCCAGGGACAATAGCTGACCGCAAAAAGATCATCCCTAACAGTGATGTCTTCTGGTGTAAGAAACAGACCAAACATGATACTAACAAAAATAGAAAGAAGCACCACAAAATACTCATCATATATATATATATATATGATGAAAACAGATGGTAGTTGCTGTGCTGGGAGGGGTAGTGTTATTTACTGTATAAGCAACTGTATAAACAGCTTTTCATTTTCCTAATCCTTCCTTGACATCCTTGGTCTGTTGCCTACCAACTAATCTATTTCAAGCATGAACTATTCATCAGCAGTTCTAGCACTTATTGTGCAGTTGATTGTTTTTAGGCACTATTTTCATTTGGAAAACAGTTTCCATCAGAAACATGTTCTTAGCAGAATTACTACAAAAGACTTTGCAATCTCTCAAATAGGCACCAGAGCATGGCCTGATGATTTCCTTACATGGTAATCATGTCAGAAGTTCAGTTTGTGAAGAAAGCGTTCTCCATTTTGGAGATTTGATTACCTAAGTGATTACTGGAGTGACAACAATAATTTCACACACTAGATTTTTTAGCAACACTTTGTATCACTCCATTCTACTCCTGACTCCCCCTCTAACTGTCAGGGTTTTCTTGGCTTGTTTTTTCCCTTGCCTTACAAAGACAGGAGGCTGACTGTGCCAGGGGTAGACTTTCTATCAACAAAAATTTACAGTACAGGTAATGATATGTTTTCAACCCACCATGTCCTATCAAGCCAGGCTCTTTGTTCAGCCAGTGTCAGCCTGTAAAGTCAAGTAGCAGGAATGTGAAAATCAACATTTTTTAGAAAATTTGGAACAGTGGCATCAGTGTTACTTTTGTCAGTTAGTGTGTGGGATAAGGAATTGTTAGCTTCTTTTAGTTTGATTCTGTGATTAAATTGCTCCGGTTCTCCCATATGAGAACTTCAGTGGCGCTAGGAAATAGCCAGAGGAGTTCTAGTGAGGTACTCAACTCATGGGTTTGAGCACATCTGTAGCTAAGCAGTGAAGGTTAGGTACATAAATACAGGCTGAGGGTTTGGATTTACCTGAAGAGTTATAATTATCCTAGGATTATGTAGGAATCTCTTGATTATTAGAGAAGACTATTTCAATCCTCTATTACCCAAGGCTCGGTCCAACAGGTCAAGGGTGGATCAGTTGTTTGATTGAATGGGATAATAATTTAAGTGGTGGCAGTTTAAGTTGTTTAAAATTCCTTGTGTTACCAAGTAAATCGCTTGCCTTTGTAGATGAACTGTAGGCCTGGCCTCCCTTTAAGCCAGAAGAGCTGCAGTTGAACTGCAAATTGAGATAGCATTTTGTTTCTCAATGCTTTTGTGAAGGGATTGTTTTTACATCTATATTACGCCATGCTACAGCTCCACAATGTGTTGACCTCAGATACAGTGTAGAGTTCATATTTCCCTATCTCAGAAGAAGAGTGCAGTCTGCTTACAAAAAATACCTACAGGGAGACAAGCACAATCAAAGCTATTTCACAACTCTCACAGAGAAGAACAAATTGCATCAGAGCAGAGTGAGCTGAAGGGTGATATATTACAGGCCTATGACACGACACAGCAAAAGGTAATAATCACTATTTACTTATCTGTAGTGATATAAGAAGGGGGTATCAAATGAAACAGGCATACCATTTTCAAAACAAAAGGAGAGACCCGCATGCGATGAAAGCTCGGGTGTTTAGAGATAGTGCAAGTTTCCTCCTCTGCTGCGGGGGAAGAGAGGGAGGAACAAACAAACAAAACCCCACAGAACAAAAAATATTTCAGGGCTGTTAAACAGAGACACAGCTTCAATGGACAGTCTCTGACAAGCCAAAATGATGATTCAAGTCCAAAGTCCAGCCAGGGACACCGGTCAGAACCACTGGAGACAGGACCAGAAATAAGGCTATTGCTCAGTTCTGATGTCCATCCAGAAGTTGCAGCTAGAAATAGGCTTGGAGAGAAAGCTGCCTACCACACAGGCCCACTAACACCAGTCAGCAGCTCAGGGTCAGACAGATAGAAGGTGTGGTGGGGATCCCACCTGAGGCTGCTCAGGGAAATTAAAGCCCATTTGTCCAGCCAGGGCCCTGACAGATGCCAGGGAAGCATGTCCAGCAGGAATGAGCCAAGGTTTTCGTTTGACTGCCTCTGGTTCACACAGGAAATCAGAGGGGGATTTCTCAGTCTCACTAAGATCCTCGCCCATCTTGCAATATTTATATGCCCAGAACAAGCAGGCATTCTTTTAAACTTAGGAAAAAGTCAAGTTTTGTTCTACTAAAGTCAGTAAAATTCCCCGTAATTTCAGTGGGGTCAAGGCTTTACCTTGCTGTTTCTTTTCCTGAGCTGCTGTTTTGAAGTCCAACACGGTAATAAAAATAATTAGAGGAAGTGCCACAGACTCTCTTTTTCCAAGCCTTTTCTGGAAATCACATGGATCCCTCCTATATCAGTGCATTTTATACTCCCTACTTTGACCCTTGTGTCAGGCTAATGGCTTTCTGATTAAGAGTCAGATAAACCTGCTCCGGAGCACATCAATATCACTCCCTTTCGGCCACAGGTCTGGGTCAGTGACCTGAGCATGAAATATGCCTTTCCTCCTGACCTGCTGATGGAAAAATGTTGTGCTACTGTAGAGCTTGTAGGTCTGAGTTAAAGGCAGCCTAGCAAATGAACCAGAAGCAGGGGCCTTCCCATGATAATTCCTTATCCCTAAATTGTTTGATCATCTTTATCATGGACTTTTACTGCCGGTACTTTTACCCCATCTGTTTCTGGAAATGGATGAATTCTATTAGTGTCTTCTTGTGATAGACCTTGGGATTTGTGGTTGTTTATTTTCGCTTAAGAATAAACAAACTGGGTCAGTGTGACTAATAACATGCCAAGAGTTTAAACACATGAAATGCATAAATTTGTGCTTTCAATGTGTTTCTTCTCTGGGGGGCATTATTGTTCAGTATTCAACAAGTAACTGTTTCTAAGAAGATCCTCTGCTCTCAGTGCCTCATGCACTCAAGCACCCAGAATTATGTGGCCATCTTGTCAGCATCTTGCTCTGTATGGTTTATTTGTGCTAATTTGTGAAGGGCTGAGGAGTTGCATGGTTTCTGTAGGTACCAGGAGGTGTTCAGCTCTGAGACTCCTTGAGGTGTTCGGTAGAACAAAGGAAAGATTCCTCCTGCTTTCCACTGAGAAGAGATGAAACTCCTCCCTGACCACAAAAAGGAGACAGAATTGCATTAATAATCTCCTCCTCAGACTAGCTAATAGCTCTGTTAAGAAATAGCAAGCAAGATTTGTGTTTATACTACTGTTACTCTACAGACTGACAGAGTTTTGCAGTCCTGCAGAGGAGACCTTGGCTTTTAGGTGTTATCCTTAATTTGTTTTCCATTCCAAAGAAGGGAGGTGACACACAAGCACCAAGACTCCATTGTATACGTATTTATATATGTGAAGTAAGTTTTTTCTTTAAAAAATGTACGCTACTGCACTTCACTATTTGGAAAACGACATATGATATTAATATCAAAGATCTCACAGCAATGCACGTACCCAGGGGACAGAGCCTAAGCTTCAGTGTGTAAATTTAATTCGATCATTTCCTGACTTGTGCTTGGCTGATGCTAGCCCCTTCGCTTTCTCATAAAGTTAGCATTTAGAGAGAGTGTGTACAAACATAGACTATGTTTCATTCAATTTTTGGTTTAGTTATTTCGTATTCCAGTGCATCTGTTTCTACTGAAATCCTTCTGGCATAATTGATTCATCTGAAGAAAAATTTTAAATATCTCCTTTTTCTTTATCCATTAAGAAATCTAATCTTTGCTTATACCCTCCAGACTTACTAAATTGGAGCAAATAAAGGCATTCCAGTGGCTGTATGAAAGCGGCTTGTTTGCAGGCATCGTGGGGAGGCAGCAGCAGAACATTTGCTGATACCAGCGTCTGTGGTGATTTTAGTGAGGCAGCCTTTTGGTAACAGTCTTTTAAAACTGAAATAGACTTGGCTTCCAAGAAGAGACCGACACTGTTAGTTGCTTCTGCTGCTCTAGGACACCTGGAATATTATGTATTTTTTTTTAACCAATTTTATATCTATCCCATTTCTGACTGTTCAGCAATGAGCCAGTCAGAACTGCTACTACCATTTTAATGCTGCAGTAGCTATTGGAACAGTTATCACATGCCCTCTGTTCCCTCCTCCAGCTCCAGGAGGGAATTTTCAGCAAAAATGAAAGATCAGGCTTCATTTTATACCTTTTCTTTTTTTCCCCTTTGTCTGCTTTCTTTTTTTGACACAGGACTAATTCTGCTTGAGCTTAAAGCCAACTGCCTGGTAGAGGATATTGGACCTTCCTATACTTGTATGAGTAAAAGGTTTCTAATTTTTGTCCTGTGCGATTCATGAGAACAGCTGAAGTAGGAGATACACACTTAGCATTCAAACACGGCCTATATATTATACTCCTGCAAGATCTGCACTCGACTGGAGGCTGGCAGATGTTACCCCCATATATAAGAACAGCTGGAAGGAGGATCTGGGGAACTACAGGCCTGTCAGCCTGACCTCAGTTCCTGGGAAGATCATGGAGAGGGTCATCTTGGGAACTATCATGCAGCACATGCGTGATGGCCAGGGGATCAGGCCTAGTCAACATGGGTTTACAAAAGGTAGATGCTGTCAAACTAACCTGATCGCCTTCTATGACAAGGTGACCCGCTTAATGGACAAGGGGAAGGCTGTGGATGTGGTCTACCTGGACTTCAGTAAAGCCTTTGACACGGTTTCTGACTGAGAAACTGGCTGCCACTGGCCTTGACAGGTGGACCCTCAGCTGGGTTAAAAACTGGCTGGATGGACGGGCCCAAAGGGTGGTGGTGAATGGAACCAAATCCAGCTGGAGGCCGGTCACAAGTGGCGTCACCCAGGGCTCAGTCCTGGGTCCAGTCTTATTCAGTATCTTTATCAATGACCTCGATGAAGGGATTGAATGCTCCTCAGTAAGTTTGCAGATGATACTAAACTAGGAGGAAGTGTTGATCTGCTGGAGGGTAGGGAGGCTCTTCAGAGGGATCTGAACAGACTGGACCAATGGGCTGAGACCAATGAGATGAAGTTTAACATGGCCAAGTGCAGAGTGCTGCACATGGGACATAACAACCCCATGCAGCGCTACAGGCTTGGGGGAGACTGGCTGGAGAGCTGTCAGGAAGAGAAGGACCTGGGGGTGTTGGTTGACTGCAGGCTGAATATGAGCCAGCAGTGTGCCCAGGTGGCCAAGAAGGCCAATTGTATCTTGGCTTGTATCAAAAACAGTGTGGCCAGTAGGTCTAGGGAGGTAATTGTGCCCCTGTACTCAGCATTGGTAAGGCCACACCTTGAGTACTGTGTGCAGTTCTGGGCTCCTCACCATAAAAAGAACATTGAGGTCCTTGAGCAAGTGCAGAGAAGGGCAACCAGGCTGGTGAAGGGGCTGGAGGGCAAATCATATGAGGAACGGCTGAGGGAGCTGGGGATGTTTAGCCTGGAGAAGAGGAGCCTGGGGGGAGACCTTATCACCACCTACAACTACCTGAAGGGAGGTTGTAGAGAGGTGGGCAATGGTCTCTTCAACCAGGTGACAGAAGATAGAACAAGGGGAAATGGCATGAAGCTGTGCCAGGGCAGGTTTAGATTGGATATTACAAAAAAATTTTTTACTGAAAGAGTTGTCAGGGCCTGGAACAGGCTGCCCAGGGAGGTGGTTGAGTCACCATCCCTGGATGTGTTCAAAAAAAGGGTAGATGAGGTACTTAGGGATATGGTTTAGCATAGGATGGGAATGGTTGGACTCGATGATCTTCAAAGGTCTCTTCCAAACTTGTGATTCTATGATTCTGTGATCTGAAGTAACAGCCTGTCTTCACTGGAGTTCAGGCTCTGGAGCAAAACTTAGGCTTTTGGTGGCCAAATTCTCCCTTTGGAGGTATTACAGTTTCTTCTTAACTTCTTAGAGAAATCACTTGCAAGGGATTTGCTCACAATGGCCAATTCTAACCCTAATATTTTTTATTAGAATTTTGGCCATCAGTTGTGAAGGAATAATATCAAAAGTTGTGATTCAGGTGGGAAGAGTTAGTTCTTGCACATGGTTGAGGGGGAAGAGCAAGGTGTAAATAAATATTTTCCTTTTGGATAGTATGATAGCATGAGCCCACACAACCTCTCCTACCTTTCAAACTGGTGCTCTTTCTTAACTCCATACATAAGCATGTGCTTTGCTAAGTTGAGCAATGGATTTAAATGCTTGGTGGCACTGCAACCTAAAAGAGAGACTTAGCATTAAAAAAACAAAACAAAAAAAAAAGTCCGATTTGTTTCAAAGCAGAAATGGTTAACTGGAAAAGCACAATCCAGCACCACAGGCTCTCTATGTGCAAGTGCTTTAATGACCCCCAACTTTTAAAAATTTGTCAGACATAAAAGCAGTACTAATCCGATTAGTAACTGTGATTGAGTAAATCTACTGTAAAAATGGACCGTGCCCTGTTTTGAACATGATACCATGCTGGTCATTTGAGAACTGCCACTGTGAAACATAAAAGTCTCTTTGATGGAATATTTATTTCATGAGTTAAAAAAAAGGGATAATATAGTATTGTTTGTTTTCAAAATCACTTGTAAAATTTTATTAGCCAAGGAGCGAATATTCAAAACAGTCAAGAAAAGACTTATGCTGTGCAGTAAGAGAGATGAAAGCTCATCAGCAAGGAAAATAAGTGGTGAAATCCAAGGTCTGCTCACTCTACTTCTTTTAGCTGCAGCACCCCATAGGAATAAAAGGAAGACAAGTATTTTGGAGAACCATATTTGCTAAGTTGCAAAAGTCAGCACTGTTGTGTGGCCTTGGAAACTCTCACTGAGTTTTCTATCTGCCCTCCAGAAGATTTCTGCATGTCACTTCACCAGTCACAGCTGCTAATTTTAAAGCAGAGAAGCATCTCCATTCCTTGGGGCTCACATGCACTGCAATTAGTTGTATTATAAAATGCCAAAAAATCTCTGGCAACTCAAATAAAGTCCAGAGAAATGTCCACACCACTGATGAATGAGTTCCTTGGAAAGAAGTAGGTGTGGGCACGAGCCACAACATTTGGATCTCGATCCAGGTCTGGAAAACCTGAGGACTGTGTTTTGGCTAGGTCCGCTGTATATATAGAAGGAGATCAGCAGCGGCATTTGTATAGAGATTTCATTACCTATTTATTTTAAGTGCATGCACATGGATGCACACGCAGGGTTTACAATTGCTATCCAAACTTCAAATAGAACAATAAATAATATTGCATATAAAACGTCTCATTTTTCATTCGCCCACATGTAGTGGTATTTCCTTTCTGGTCAGAGTGTCTTGAGGCAGAAATGCTTGACCAGCCTCTCCTGCACTAACGCTAATGTTCTATTTACCTAATTAAACATTAGCTCAAGCTGTTTGTGTGTCAGAATATGCCAGCTAGTGAAACAGAAAAAAACCCCCACTTTTCTAAGCCAGAAAATGCATTTTTCAGCCATGAGATGCAATTTATCACCCCAGCTGAAAAGGTTTTCAGTTTTCAAAGGAAAAAAATTAATTCAGCTTGTAATGAAGGGTTTTCATTTTATTTGCCATAGGGAAAAAAAATAAAGTCTCTTGCTTTGTGTTCATTTTGTCTGCATTTTTGTATAGAAGGAAACATGTTGGGCTGCACACGGAAGAGGTTGTCAGGACATCGCTCTTGCACCTCCCTTTGCACCAGCACAGTCAGAGTTGCAGGGGACCAGAGCCCAGACTCACCTTTGATCCCACAGTCCTGGGCCTGCATCTTTTGGTGCCCAGGGAAGCTTCCAAACTGGGATGAGATACAGTAAATCCCATCAGGAAGCATGGATGTGGCCCGCTCCTTGCACAGAGCCATGAAAGAGCTGTGGTGATGCCGAGGGGTCTGTGCGAGTGGGGCAGTTTCATAGACCCACACATGGCTGGTCTCCAAGTGGCACCAGGCAGGGGCAGCCACAGATCACCCCCATCGCCCACAGCCATGCTGCTGCATACACTCTCTCTCCCTCTGGGAAGCCAGCTTGAAATTGCTCCCATGCCTGCAAGTTCTCGCCACAGACCAATTTGCTCCTGGATCCAGGCAGTTATTGAACATGTGTAAGAGAAATCCCAGGTGCAGAGTCCTGATGTGTTGGGAAGGAGTGAAGTGGGAGCCCCGAGTGCTGCCAGTGTTCATAAATGAGGCATTAAACTCGGCTGTGGGACAACCCTCTGCAATGAGTTTTGCTGAATGGTTGCTGCTGAGCCTGCTTCTCTTTGTACAGCTTCACAATGGTTGAAATAACGTTTTTCGGTGGTTCACTTGCCAGAAGTTTGATTTTCTCTCTGTAGGCTGTGCTTTGCTCATTGAGAAGGAGACAAACCCCAGACATTTTCAACCATTTTAACCTATGATTCAAGCTCTTTGTATTTATGCATATGTGCATTTGTTCAAGCATGTATAGGTACCTGCGTATATTCTAAAGAACTGTTCAAAGACAGATCAGTGAAAATTAAATAGGGTGCTTGAGGTTGTTTTATCTAGGCTGGGGTAGACTTCCTAAAAGGTAAATACCAGACAGCTCTGTTCCAGCACCCTGTCCCAACCCCAACAATCTGCATTTGTGGCATTGATGTTTTTCTAGTTTGAATCTGGGTTGAACTGTTGGCGAACTCTAAGGACAGTAACTGTGTCGCCAGACTGGGTTTTTTAGATGACTTTTCCTCATCAAATCCTGCTGTAATAGAGGTAGAGATGCTGTACAGATGCTCATCTTATGATGTAAGGTAAAAAGTAATTTCCTGGGACCGAAAGAATGAGACATAAAAGACAGGTTAGTGCCTGGAAGGGTTTGTGTGCTGCCACTCAAGACCACAGATAAAAAGGAAAATCTAGTACAATTGCTTTCTTCTAAATATCCTATGATCCACTTTGTATAAAACCCGGAAGCAAACAGTGACAAATAGCACACACTGACTGAGATTCTAAACCAAATCATTGATCTTCAGGTAGTTAATTTATGGCATAAATTCTCTGTCAAGCAATTATATACATGCACAAGGACACGGAGTAATAAATGTACAGTATTTTAGTCCATGGTAACTACAGTGGAGTCAAGTCGCGTAATCTGAAGGAGACTACAAAATAGTCCCAGTAATGTAACACTATGCAGTAAAAAAAGGGGCACAATTCAGGCCCGTTAAAACACAATATGGATTTTCTCAGCGACATTTTATTTCCTGACACAACCTGAACCTTATCCACAATTCTTTTTACACTTCTAGCACATTCTGTTCCAGTGTATTTCAAAATCAGACTATTTGTTAGAAGAAGCCCTGTTTGTATTGAAGCATGGGAATTGTATACTTTTCATCCTTCTGAACTAGGAAATCCCAAATGTACGGTGTCCCAGGCTGCCTGTTAGGGATGATGGTGTGTGTAGAATGAGCCATGAACAACTCTTTGTTTCGCTTCCAAACAGTTTTATAAATAGAGCTCACTTACGATCTCATAAACTTCATCCTATCCTGGGGCCTTTCTGCATAGCTTCATTTACACGCGCACAAATTGAGCATTTAAGAGGTTTACATTAGTTTGATAATGATCTATTAGGACTGATTATAAAATAAAAAAGAAAATCAGGAATCTAATAAAAATATTCTTTCACATAAACAACACATCACCTCATTTCACTGTGGTCTCATTTCTGGATGGGGTATCAAGTTCACAAAATTATTCTAGGGCAAAGTGACTTGCTCTTCTAATGAAGTGTTTTGGAGCTTGTAGTCTTTCAAAAATATAGAGTACTGGATCTCGAGCGTTCTTTGGGAAGATGCTTCTCAACAGAGGCCATAGATGTAAATCAGATGAGATTTTACACATAGGTATGTGCATATGTGTGTGTGGGGAGAGCAGAGGTGGCAGAGGTGGGGACTCACACCATCCTGGTCATTTGAAAACTGCATTCAGCATGTCATTAGTTATTATTTAGGCTTCTTTGTTTTCAAGCTGTAATATATCTCACATAGCAATTCCTGATCTCTCGCCCACATTCTTTTCTTTTAAATTCCTTCCTAGACTTCTGTCTTACAAATGGTTATGCATCTTCCTAACGTTACACGTGAAGCAAATGGCATTCTCTCTGACATGACCCTGGCTTCATGACTGCAGCTCGGGGGGTGCCCTGCCCAGAGCAGTGCAAGGAGTGGTTGTGACCGCTGCCACGGCATTGCTGTTCCCTTTCAAGATGAGATGGGTTGGGGAGAAACATTGGGAATAAATAGATAGAGGACAATTCTGATTGCTGCTTTACACCAGCATCTGAATTAATCCAGCAAAGTCAGCAAGGAGGAGGTAAGAGGAACATGCCAAATAGAAGTATGTATATCCCAGACACCGCGTTTGCTGTCACTGCCACCCAGAAAAAGGCTGTCATAGCCGTGGTGGCCTAAAGTAGCTGGAAGGAGTCCAAGGGAGCAGGGAAATTTACTGGGGAAGGGAAGCAGTGCTGCAAGGAAAAAAAGAAGGAAGGACTTCTGGAAAACATCTCTCTCCTGCCAAATATGCCAAACATCACTTCATTGCTCTGTTCCTCTGTTACTTTTCTGCTGAACTTCTCTGTGATCAGTATCCCAAAGCTGTTCTCCAGCAAAGCAGTAAAAGGAAAGTCCCATCACCCCCAGGTGCTGAGTAGGTGGTGGAATGGGACTATGCTTAATTCATAGCATGGTTAGGCCAAGGATGTAAGTGAGGCAAGATATGAAGAGAGAGGCAGTAACGATGTATCTCTTCATGTTATCAAGAAGAGGATAAAATGAGGTTCACAAATTCTTTTTCATGTCCAAGGCTATGCATCCCTGAAAGTTTGTCCCTTCATTTGCAAATTTTATCAACCAGTCTAATAGGGAATATATTGATTTCTCTTTAAACTGTGCCTCACATTCAATATAGACTGAGGGTCCAGTGTCAGCAACACCTGAGGTGCCAAAAAAGATAAAAGCCATATTACTTCCTTTCAAGTAAAAATTACAAATGAGCATGTAAGCATTTTGCTCATTGCCCCGTGACTGTTTGCAGAGCAGACCCCAATGGCTGCTTTTCCTCTGGAGAGTCTGTGAGCAACTGAAATAACTGGAGACAACACAGACACAACGGTTTTAGTTTTCATGCCAAACCCAGATGATTTTAAAGTCCCGACTGAAGGTTTTTTTTTTTTGTGGGTGTTTTTTTCTTTTCTGTTTGTTTGGTTTGTTTTGTTCTTTGAAGCCAAACTTTCTGCTAACAATTTATTTCAGGTACAATGCTGCAGTTTTCCGGTGCTGCAAGGAACCCATGAGGGTATTTTCTGATTTGGTTCGTCAATGGACAGCACAAATAATTATGGCTGAGAATGTGCAGGCAGAAAAAGCAAAAAGTAAGGGTGAAAAATAATTTTAAAATTGTGTCTAGAGTAACTTATTATGTCTTCTGAAGGACTTTACTTACAAACAGGCATTCCCAGAGAAGGCTGAAATGGTTTACTGTTAAAAAAAATGCCTGATCCTTTGTTAGCTGTTTACATTCGATGAGATCTGCAATATCCTTACATGTAACATCAAAGAGTGAGTCAGTCCCTGCATTCAGTTTGTTCCCACACTTGAAATTAATACCTTCTGAAGAAAGTTACATTTCACCGCTGCCGAGGGAGCCAACCCAGCAACAGGACTCCACTGCGGATAAGTATGTGGTCGAGCCCCAACATTGTTTTCTGATTAATCTACAGTGATCATTAGCTCTAAATATTGCTAAGTATTATCTCTCCTAAATATCCAAGTTAGTTGATCATCAGTTCAAGCTCAGGAATGCTTCTCACAGCATTATTTTTCATGAGGAGAGTGATGGAACTGACACGGGAAGCTTTTTGGTTTGTTCTTTTTTATTTTGGGGGGCTAGTAAACACTTTCTTTTTTCTCTTTTTTTTTTTCCTTTTCCTTTTTCCTTTTCCTTTTTCCTTTTCCTTTTTCCTTTTCCTTTTTCCTTTTCCTTTTTCCTTTTACCATTGCACATTTCAGCAAGGGCCGTGTTACTGCCTGGAAGTTAAAGATGATGCCTCCTCGGTGCTCGGCACAGACACTATAACTGACAAAAGCACGCAAACCCGGGTATTGGCCGCGTGTTCCAATTCCACTCCGTAAATCCACCCCCGCCGGGCAATCGGAGCCTCGGGTCACAAACCGGCACCGTGCTAAGTTCTCTCCCGATCCAGCTGATTTAGTCACGTATTTTGCATGCCACCCTCGGTGCACCCACGCATATCCCCCCTCCCCCCCCTCATTCCCGCTCCGAGCCGGCGCAGCAGCCGTACCAAAGCGCAGCCCGCCCGCACCTCCCATGCGGGAATCTCCGCGCTCAGAGCTGCCCAGAACCCTCGGGGTTTTTGCCACCCCGTCTGCCGTCCGGCTCTGATGCTGCTACACCGGAGCCGCCGGCCCCCCGTGCTTTCAACGAAGGTGGTTCTTGGGGGCTGGTGTCCCCCCGCAGCCCCGGGACCGGGCACGGGGTGTGTGGAGGGTAGAGGCCGGGTTCCGCCGGCAGGTGGCGCTGCCCCCACATGGAACCGCCGGGCGGCGGGGGCGGGACGGGGGTTCGCGGCGCCTCGGCCCCTCCCGGGTCCGGCCAGCGCACCTGCCCGTGTCCTCCTCGCTCGGAGCCCGGTTACAGCCCGTCTCCGCCCGCGCCTGGCTGGCTTGTGTTTGTTGTTACCGCTTTTTGCAATTAATGCGCTTTCGCAGAAGCACGGACGGCCAAGGGTTGGGCTGGGAGACACCTCTGGAGACCTTCTCGTCCCACCCACAACAGGCTGCACAGGATCCTGTCTTGGGTGGGTTTTGAATGTCTCCAGAGAAGGAGACTCCACAGCCTCTCTGGGCAGCCTGTCCCAGTGCTCTGCCACCTGCACAGTGAAGAAGTTTTTCCTCATGTTCGGACAGAACTTCCCGTGTTCCAGTTGGTGCCCATTGCCCCAGGTCCTGTCACTGGGCACCACTGAGAAGAGTCTGGCCCCATCCTCTTGGCATCCACCCTTCTGATATTTATAAGTATTGATGAGATCCCCTCTCAGTCTTCTCCAGGCTAAACAGACCCAGCTCTCTCAGCGTTTCCTCATAGGAGGGATGCTCCAGTCCCCTCATCATCCTTTCACCCCTCCAATGGACAGTGTCTGGTAGATCCCTGTCTCTCTTGAACTGGGGACTCCAGAACTGGACACAGCACTCCAGATGTGACCTCACCAGAGCAGAGAGGGAGGATAACCACCCTTGGCCTGCTGGCCATGCTCCTCTAAATGCACCCCAGCTACCATTGGCCACCTTGGCCACGAGGGCACACTGCTGGCTCATGGAGAGCTTGTTGGCCACCAGGACTCTCAGGTCCTTGTTCACAGAGCTGCTTCCCAGCAGGTCAGCCACTAGCCTGTACTGGTGCAGTATTTTGTGCTTTAGCAGCTAATACACACTGAATCTGACAAAGATGGTGTAACTAAAGTCTTTTCTAAGGAGTGTATAGACATCTCTTACAAAACTGCTCACTGCACAGCAGTGGGAAAATAACAGCGGGGTGTGTGTGTCAATTTTTTACAGGAATCGTCCCAGTGTGGCAACATTTCTCTATTTCTGAAAACTGTTACCTGACACTTTAAAACTAAAAAAAGAACAACAATTGAAAAGGTCAGAAATGCTGAGGTATTCTAGTTTTCAGAATTAAGATATTCAGCATTTTCTAAAAATTAAGCATATGGTGTTGCAAACTGAGACCCCCAAATTGGTTACTTGTGAAAAACTAAGCCTACAAGTGCTGAACCTCTTACTGCCACTCTATTCACTGATAAAAATGAAGTATCTCATACTGCCATCAGAAATAGTTTGGCATTTGGAGCAGATACAATTATGCTGTCTTGTGAGACCATAGCCAAGTCAGCAGTATTTGTTCAAACCTTTCTTTTTTGCTGGCCAAGCCACAAAAGATTTGTGTTCAGGCTCAAATGTGATCAACCACCCAACTGGAGAACAACATAAGAAGTGATGTTCAGATTTGGTTTCAGATTCAGACCTCTTCAGAGCTCAAGAAGGAAGTAGAAAAGAAAGGTGGTTCAGACATGGGTTTGATTCACTCCTTTGTACATATAGACTTTTTGGATCTGGATCCAAGTGTCTATGCGATGTGGGAACTCTCAGACTCAGGGTCTTGGTTTGGATCTTCCTCTCTGCTTTGTGTGAGGAATTTGGAAAACTCACTGAAAATGTGACCACCTGTCCTTTTTCAGGCAGTATTTGAAAATTTCAGTTCTCAACAAAGTGGAAATGAAACTGGCATGCTTCAGAACTTCTAACACTTCAGCTGACCATTGGTGTTGGGTAGAAATAAGGGCAAAGAGGTGCAAATGTGGGTGCGCCAGGATTGTTACCATGTGGCTCCTCCCTTCTTCTTTCTTACCTTCAGAGCATGAATAGTGTAAAATCTTCTTATCTGAAAAATTATTTTAGAAGGGGCGATGCCACATCCCCACAGATGCCTCAGTAAAAGACTTTCTACTCCCTGATTTGCACAACATTCCCATTTGGAACAAGAAGTTAGATGAGAATGAAACAGAAAATTGCTTTTGGTATGTGTGCCTCTAGTTGTAGACACTTGAAATAAAAATCCACTGGCTTCAGAGAGGTTTTTAATCCTCTTATATTTAATAATACCCAAATTTTAATGCATCACTCTTTCACCTCTTTAAAAATACAATTAAGTAGAAATATTCAGAGCATCTCCACTGATTCTTGGCTTCAACATATTTCCTTAACTACCTATTATTTTTATTTGAAGTCTTACTGTATTTTAATTCTTACTCTGTGTTAATGTTGCTCCCGTGACAGGGCTCATAGTCAACAAAGCATGATTTTGAAAGTAGCTGTTGGTCTGGTATTATTTGAACATTTAATTAAAATTTAGCTTTATTGACTATTGACATTTCACTCCCTATGTGCTTTGACTTGTTCTGGTTTATTGCAAGCCTATTTTCTTCACAGCTCTATTTAAATCTCCTTTCTATCAATGGGAATACACTGCGTTCCCTTAAAATTGCATGGAAGCAAATCTTTGTGCAGCCAGAACTGGAGAATATGCTGGTTTTCCTTATGTAATTTATAAAACAAGATAGGGACAAAAAGTGAAAACTCAATGTTTATATTGTACTAAGCAAACTGTATGTATGTGGCCAGTGCGTAGGGCCATGGGCACATGCGGAGGGTGGGGGCAATAACGTGTGCAGATGTTACTTATAGTCCTGATGCTCAGTTGTCTTTCAGGCACGTTATGTTCAATAGTGGCATACAAAGTTAGCTTTAAAAAAGGCTCCCTGAATTAAATCCGTGTGGCAAACCTCTGCAGATGATAGCAAACTGCACTTTCTGATGTCAAAGAGCAGGTAGTTTAGTGTCTTTCTTTTGGACTTGCAAAGTAAGAACTGAAAAGCTTTCTGGGAACTCTTCCATGTTCCCGATGCCACAGAACTCTCGCAGAGTGGTTGAATGATGACTACGATAAGTCAAAGATAGTAGCCAGACATATAAGAAACGGGGTCACAGCTTATTTCTCTTCTAAAACAAAATAAATTGCTTGACGCTTCGGGGTTAAGAACTTTAGATTTGCAGAGTGGATTTGCTTGAGCTGACAGTCTTTGAAGAGCTTGACCTGTAACTTGTATGCTCCTGTTCCACTGCCAGCCCGGCCCCATAACTCACCCCGAGAGAGACTGACAGCCTCACCTATAAAATTATGTTCTCTTCTGACTGACGAGCTCAGGATTAGTATCCTTGAAAATGCTAACCAAGGTTTGAAGGTATCACATGGCTGCTCTGGACAGCAGTGGTGATGTTTGTGGAACCATTCACTGTCTCAGGGCTAATCTCCAGGATAATTTAGATTAACCTTACAGATCTCTGGAAACCCTATTCCCCGTGATGGACTATCCCTATTATATCCAGTCTCGATCTTAAAGGTTTAACCCAAGCTGACATCACAATGTTATATCAAAAGCTTCAAACTGATATATATCTAAATAACCCTCCAACCTTCTTCAATTAGACTTCACCTTTTGCTTTAAAGTCTTTTCACCCCCTCACGGAAACACTGTATCTACTGTGAATAATGCTGACCAGAGAAAGCAGGACATCTTGACATCTTCTTGTGTTTACTTTGTCACAAGACGGATCACTGCAGCAAATAGACGGGATATATCAAAGAGCTCCTGCCCCCCATGTTTGTGAAGGTTTTGAAATCAAGTAGCTCAGGGTGGGAAGGGAGTGGGGTTTTTCACCTTCACAAAGGTACCTTAGGGGCATGCTCTGGCTTCTGGCACAGGAAGCCCAATTGTTGTCTGTTTGTGCAAGTATTTATAGGCATCATTACAACTTTGACTGTGGTGTACATGGCCAAGGGCCACTAGAACATAGAGAAACATGAACTAGAAGCGTACTTACAGGCTGAAACCGGAGTAAAAGAAATAATGCTATGTAGTATAAATAAAAAAAAAAGAATAAATTAGCCTGTCAAACATTGTTCAAAGAGCTTGGTGGTTTGGCTCTGCTGTGGGGAGAATGGTGTTTGCCTCAGGGATTTGTGTGTAGCAGTCAGAGCTATTCTGACGATGCATCTCCTGCCGAGGTGGCTGCCACCCATTGCACTGACCAGCCATCAGGTTCCTCTCCAGTGCGTGGCATTGCAGGGGGACACTGCAGTGAAGAACGGTCTCAGGCTGTGCTGATCCTGCAGGGTGTGGGACCAGGAGAGCCTCTTCTTACCTATACACTGATTTCTAATGGCTCACCTGACCTGACCTGCACCACCTGAGCCTTCTCACTTCCCCCTGAGCATTCACCACCAACGGACTCAGGACAAAAAAAAAGTATGTGCAGAGTCATACAGCTGCTTTCTGTTACGTATATGGAAAATGGCAGGTTTAATACAATTCCTTGAGGGGGAGGAAGGTGACTGCGTGGGGTGTAATCATCTTTTTAGGCAGGTAAAAGAGGTTCCCCCCCTGCCTATTCATGTATATGTTAGACTAGACATCACTTTAGAAAAGATGAAATCCCTCTGAAAACAAAAGATTACTCAACTCCCTGTCACTGTTCAAGTTGTTCCCTTGGTCATGGCAGATAAGTTTTTACTTTTTTTGGTAATACTGAACAGGTTGAAAAAACAGTTAGAGAATAAAGAAAAAAACTCCTGAACCTGAGAAAGGCAGGTCAACCATCTTATTGTCTTTTTTTTTTTTCCAGCAATGGTGACAGTTTTTACTTCCAGCCTGCATTTCAAGCTCTAGTGTCAATGATGGAGCAATAAAAGCAGCTGCAAAATAATAATGCAAAGAGGCCATGTGTCTTATGGTTTATGTACAAGACAGAAGCTGACAGAACATTGAAGTCTATAACTGCCTGGGAGGCACCAGCCTTGAGAGAACTTCTTTTTTTTCCCAGTTTCCATGTTGGTTTTGCCCTGGGGAGTACTTATGGGATTGTTTGTCTGGTCTCTATGATTTTGCAATTATGCAATCTACCTCCAGGGATACGATCTCTTGACTCAAAAATAAAACAAAGATCTTAAAAATGAGTACAAAAGTACAATAGGAAAATGGGTTTAGGGAGAAAACATGGAAATTTCCAAGCATTCCTACAAAGGTGGCTGAACTAAGCAACACATTTCTTCTACTTAAATATAGAGCAAAAGGGGAAGTAGACAGTGATGTGACCTTGAGGCCTGTAAAGCTATTCTGGTGGCCCAAAGCAGGTTTCAGCATAGCCTTGGAGGATTTCTGGGGGAAAACCCTCATCAGCTTTTATTGTCTGTGCCCCATCAGTCCCAAGGAGCACTGATCTGCAGTATATTTGATTTAGAAATCTTCTGAGCTGTATAACTTCCCTGTGATGTTCTCTGTGGATTTGCCTACTGTGTGTAGCACAGAAAGACTTTGGCTGTCGCAGTGTGACCTAGGAAGAGAGCCCAATAAGTAAGTCTATCCACTGACAGGTTCAAAGAGGAATAGGTGTAAGTCCAGGTAAAAAGAAGTTGTTTAGATAGTTGACTGAACTTTTATAACCCAGGGATTTTCTAGATGCGCTGTTTGACCACACACCCTACACTGACCTGGTTCATCCTCCACTTCATCCTGTCACCACCATTCCCAGAAAGAAACCATTAATGAACAACTCCCAGTGCTCACCAGGGCACTGCTGTTAGCTGCTGCCTTATCCTCCTGTGGCAATGCAAAACAACTGGCAAACTGCTCCGAGGGAGCAGCTACAAATTCCTTCAAATAAGTTGTTCAGATGTTTGGTCTTTTTGGCCTGCTGGTAGCTCATGACCTGAAGAACAAGAAGCCAGGTCAGCCCCTGCTCTCAGCTCTTGCACCTAGCAGATGCTTTCAGGGCAAATGGAGATCCAAATTCTCCCTCCCTGCATGTGGACACTGTAGCCTAATTAGATACCGACTGTTTGAGGGACTGGGTGGTCCCCTGCTCCTTGTTCAGACACCAGGTGACTTAACATTTCTAAATAAAAGGCACTTTAAAAGTTAAAATCAGTTTGGTGCACGTTTCATAGAGCTGCAGAATATTCTGAATACAGTGGACGCAAAAAAACCCACACAGCATTTTCTCTCTCATGCACATCCTGGATAATGTAAAACAACATGAAGTCTTTCAGTGTGAGACATCATGGGAAGAGATTGCAGGAGAATCTTTCTCAGTGTTGTTTGGTTTTGGCTTGTTTTGGTATGTTTGTTTTTTTTCAAAACAGGAGGTTTGTTCCAAAGGTAAGACATACATTTGGCAGGAATCAGGTGAGACCCCAAGATCTGTGAAAGATGAATGATCTGAATGGACAGTGAGGTTGTTTCCCCCTGCTCTTTTGCAATCTTATTTCAGGTATTTCTGTCTGCTTTTCTTTCCTGCTGTCTCAAATCCAGCTCCTCAAAAACGCAAGTACTAAAAATCAAGTAGCCTCTTTAAAAAAAAAAAAAAATTGTCTATTTAGTCTAGGCATGGTTGTAAATAAAGTGGTAAATTCAACAGTCAGTGTAACTGGTTTTGTTTCTAACTGGACTTACCAACATCCTTCCCACCACTTGCCTCAGGGATCCTCGCAACCATTTCCTTCAGTCTGTGGTGGATTTGGCCTAAATTTCAGCTACATTTCTGGGTTTTGTTCTGGAATCACTAATAGTGAGTCAAGGAATCAGTTCAAATGCTGTGATTTATGTGAGAGTTAAATGCCACTGAAAGGCAAAGTAACTGCTTCTCAAGACTGATTGCTGTTGCGATGTTTGGTGTTTTTCTTAAAAGTCCCAGGGAGAGTTTCATGAGAATCCAGTTACTTTAAATTTAAACTAAACCCCAACAAGTTTATAGGTCCTCAAAAATTGTGAAGGAAACATTAAAAGAGAGGCTTTTTAATGGCTTAGAAGCCAAAGAACCAAATATTTAAGCCAAAGAACTGAATATTTAGCGTTTGAAGGAGTATTTAAAACTCATTGCTGTTTTTAAGATAATGATATATGAATGATTGCTTTGGTGATGCTGAACAAAGCCCAGGCCCCTCAGGCTATATATCCTCTGTGCTTACTTTGGCCTTCAGGAAACAACCGTTTTACTCAAGAGTTTAGAGACCAGGAAGGGCTTAATCTGATCTGATTTTGGTGATGTTTACCTCTAACCCTGATGCTCCCGTTGTTGTAGTCAACCTGAAGTGATTGCAGCCTGCTGCCAGGTGGGAAGAGCTGTTGTAAAGTGTCCTTGTGGCGTACAAGAGGGAAAAGGGCTCGTAACAGCCATGTGTCTGCAAGTTGAAGGACAGAAATCAGTTAAGGTGCCTGGGGCAGGAGTGATGGATCCACCTTCGACATTCATACACCATCAGTTAGCAGAGGGTGGTTCTGTAACAGGACTTTTGTGTCTCTTAAACTTAGGCTGCTTGTACAGCCTTTCCTCTTTGGATGAGAAGCAAGGAGAAGCATCAACTGCAGTCAAGGCCGTGCATTTACTGCCTGCCACTGACAGCCCAGAATAAATGAACAATTCATTTTGTAAGAGACACGCTTTGTATTTTGACCCGAGTCACATAAAATAGATATGGCTGTAGAGTATGAGACAGTCCAAACTAGAGTGGTGAATCCAGCTAACTGTTATTTGCAGGTCATCTCACCCACGTTTTGAGTGCTCAGACAACGTAAAAGGCTGTAGCTCTCTAAAACTAAAGCATTTCACCATAATTGATTAATCTTTTGGCACAGACCTTTTAAAGTGTTTTATTCTCTGGGTGCTATTTTTCACATTTTGTCTCCTTATTAAAAACTTAAGTCATCCAATCAGCTCTCAGAAACAATGACCTATGACTCATGTAACCATTGACAGACTGTTTTGGAACAACTTACAAAAAGCTGAAATGCATTAAACTATTCAGCTAATACATAAATAGAATACAGGGTCAGTTTGCAAGCCATTTGTTAATAGACTAAAGGGCTCCCTTCCCACAAAAATAATTTAAAACATGATTTATCCAGCTTCTTCCAGAACAATTCATTCTTTCCAGAGTCTCCACGATGCAAGCTACAGATGTAAAGGCTCGCTTGGCTACAGCTGTCAAGGACAACCTTTTTGTAGGTTTTGGATCATTTCTGGTTCCTTGTATGTCGGCACAAGCCTAGCTGGCTATTGTAACCAGGCCTGCACATGGTTTTCAAGACTCTTCTTTATTCTTTCTTTTGGTTCAACAGTGGACCCCCCCTTAATGTTGAATTGTAGGACATTTTCTGTCTATACCAGAGTTTCTGAATATTTGTGGTGATCACGGTTGAGCAAATTGATAAAGTGGAGAGGAAGTTCACCTAAAAAGGCCAAATAGTAAGGCTGCAATCAAGAAGCTGGCCAAAGGGTTGGATTTGGCAGGAAGAAGGTTGGAAATTGCTTTCTACACATTTGGTTATGTCAGAAAACCTTTTGATGTTCTGAGTAGATGCCAGGTTTCACTATAGAACAGTGGAAATGCCAACTAACCAACTGCTAAACTACTTGGTCCCCTCATTTTCCGTGCCGTGCAATTGAGAACATACAGATATCAAGCTGTACAGTGGGTGTTTAATTTAGGTCAGCATTCTGTTTTCAGTAGAGTCCAATGGCAAATGCTTACACAAATGTAAAATAATAGAGCAAGTAGACAGTGATATGGCCAGTGCCTATTTCCAGCTCTGGGTCTTCCTCCCCTGCAAGCTACCTGGTTTTCTGATAGCCCTTGATGAAGTTTTTTTTCTGTGAGTTTCTATAGCCAGCCCTTAAACCCACATAACCTCTCAGCATCCATTATGTTCTAGGGTTTTACTGGAGATAGGGTTAAGCTGCTCCTATCAATTTTGAATATAATTCTGATAATTTCAATTGATGCCACCTTGTTTTAGAATACTGTGCAACTTCAAACAGTCGGTCCCCTCTTGACTTTATACCACACAAGATTTTACAGATTGCAGTCTTTACTGCCTTGATTGCCTCTTCTCCAGACTAAGCATTTTAGTCTATGCTGATGACATCTGATCAGTGGTACATATCTTTCCATCTCAAATTCTAATATAGACATTATGGCTCATACTGGCGCATGGAGCTGAACGTGCCAAAAGCCATCACTCTTCTGTAAGGTTGAGTCGTTGGGACTATCTGATGAAGCTGGCTGCCAAACCAAAAACTTACTTGTCAGATTTCTGGGTCTGCCCATGGATCCCCAAGCCTGCAATGCTCCCAGCCTCTCTGCAGCAGCAGAGTATCGCAACACAGCCCGGGCTGGTTCCCTCTGCACCACACTCTTAGTGGTCACACACGATGTACTAGCATTCTCCTGCTTGCTCATTTACCTCTCTTCATTCACTCTGCTGCACATTTTCAGCCAACATGGGAGCCAAACATAACATTGCACCTGCCTGTCCACAGCATGCAAATTCTTGTAACCATTACTGACCCCTCTCCTGCCCTGGCAGCTCTCCCTGACCACTTGCAGCAGAGAAACCCCCTGGTGTGTCAGCAGGTTGTGGCTCAGTTGGCTGCACTGCCTTGAGGCTCTCTGTCAATCACTCCCACACTGGTGAGAGCCTATGGGCTACTGGCAGAGCCAGACCTGGGGACTGGTGTGGGCAATCTGAAGTGCAAGATGTGGTCAGGTGCAAAATGCAGCACAGTTTATAGGGGATGGATGTGGCCAGATGGAGGAATACAGACGTGGTGTTATGTCACTGAGTACAGCTGGGCTTGTCTTGCTACATGGTCATAACTCTGCAAATAATTACATGAACTCCAGATCTGTCCAGATATGTTTTGGTAATATTTAATTATATTATAGAACTGTGAAGGGTATACTACTGCATTACCTGTTAGCATCCATCCTAAATGATCTACATTGTATAAAGCAATATATTTATATGTTTTGAAGTGAAATACAAGTAAAAAAAAAAGTGAAAAGCTCTTTAAATAAATACAGGTAAAGGAAGTTATAAAGATTCATTATTTTTCACACATGTTTGAGCTTTAAAAGGCATCAGATGGACAGAGCTAAGTTTCACAGCCAGAAGAAAGTCACTAGCGTCCTCTATAAATCAAGCTTTCCTTTCTTTTAGTCTCCTGAGCCAGGTGCTCCAAAGGCTTACCATCAGAAGTTAAATCTTCTCTATGGGGAAAAGTAGCAGTACATAAACCCCTGTAATTTACAAAAAGGGGGAACAGGTAAAACTTTGTGCCTTCGAAAACATGTGAAACAAAACCAGAGCTAGTGCTGTAAGCTTCCCGGGGCCACTTTGTAGCTTCTTAGTTAAGACAGAGCATCTCTGAAAGCTTACTGAAAGTAAGAAAAAAAGAAGTGGAAAAGCGTATTTTTGAATGACTGTGGTAAAATGCAATTAATTAGTGAGGTCATCTGGACAATGTGGGTGCAGCTGCACTCACGTGCAACACTGAAATTCGGTCAATGGGAATCTGGACACAAAAAGGTACTGCTGCATCCTATCCAAGAGATATAGCTTGCTGTTTTTCAGCATATGAAAAAGCAGTAATCACTTACCAATCGTGAACATTACATATATCCTCTGTCCTAAAGAGTTACTTCCCTGAGGTAAGATGGCACAAGTAGGAGTACTAACTATAGGGTTTTACTGGGAGAGTGACATTAAAAAGGAATTGAAGGCTACTTATGATTACATCTAAATAAATTTTATTATAAATATATGTAAATGTACATGCATTAGTTGAATCTACTTATTACATCTAGATATGTATGTATAAAAAAGTATCTTATAAAATATACAGGAATTTATATATGCACTACCTCCAACCCTAAATTCTAGGGGTTATCTGTTCTAAAAAATGAAGGTACCCCATCTGGATTTATAAGTTAGGAAATGACACAGTGTAATAGAGGGGCCATAGTTAATCCTCTGAATCTCTGAGTCCTGAAATGAGGTAAATCACTTTCTAAACCGACTCTGGAAGGAAACAAAATGGGAGACACCTTCCTTATGGGAAGGCTTTAAGATAAGGTAGAAAACATGTCTCAGGGCTTGTTTAGATACAGATGATCTGCCTTTGAGTGAGAGAAAAGGGGAAAACTAAATAATGGCTCATAGTCATATCCAGCTGTAACATCTAACTCTATGAGAAGAACAGCAATACTGTGTTGGATACTCTTCTGTCAAGCCTGGATGCTCCTCCCCAAAACTGATAAAATGGCACAGAGAACACATATAGGTTAAGTACATCTGTAGGAATTTCTGCCATTCTTTGATATGGTATTGCACTAATGGAGAAGGTGAGGCACCGACGCACGTTGGCTCCTTCTTACCTTCAAGTAATTGTAATTAAAGTTTGGTTTAATATTCCTTATTAAGTGGAGCTAATTCCTTAATAAATGGAGATTTCTTATTATCAGTGTGCATTGGTCCTGAAACAACTGAAATGAGGTACCCTACATGATCTTCAACAGAACCAACTCGTCTGCCGCCTTTGAAATGAGGATGCAGTGGGCAGTCAGATGAGAGAAGGTATGGCAAGGTGACACAAATCCTGTTTTGGTTTTGCCAGTTTTAATAAGGAATCGGACCACACTATTTCTCTGTGTTTTGTGATTACTTATGATGACATGGGAAAACCATTACAGATTTTATCTACCCATCTGCTTATTTCATTGATGAATAGCTACAGAAAGAAATATTTTTTTTAAAAGTCTGATCTAACCTACAGATCATGTTGCCCAGAAGTTTGATATACCAGCCAGGACACAGAAATTCTGTAAGCATTTTCTGAAAATTGTCTTCTAAAAGGCTTCCTTGGCAGAAAACCCAAGATCTTCAAGGAACCCTTCACTGTGAGGCTGTTCAGAAGATAGGTGCCTGCAAATGCCTACAGAAACTAAATCAGTGAGACAGAGTGGATAGAAGAGTGGTGAAAATCGAATGCCTTGACTAACATCTTTAGCCTAGTTTCTTGGGGAAGTTAATAAGTGTGTTAGAAGAAATATGCAGGAAATGGAGGATATCCTCAGCTGAATATGTTGCAGTCATATAAAAGTATGAAATAAAATGTCAGCCACTTCCATGTGAGCCCTGTAATGCTACTATTAAGAAAAAATGCTTCAAAATCAGTGAAGGTGTAGTTGACTCAGTGGTAACGGAAATGTATCTCACAGCTGGTCAAAGTATGCACTATTCTAATGTGAAATATATAGGGGACCAAAACAATTATAGAGGGAATTAATGCAACATGTAGAGCATTGGCTATTTTTTTGCATAATGAAGCCTCCCCCTGAGAAGACACAATTTTCACCTGAAATCCTGTTGTGGACACAAACTGGCCGTAGAGATACAAATGCCATTTTATTGTTGCAAAAATAAACTGATATTTTAAATAAAAGCTGAAAACACAAATCTTACTCAACGCCATAGAAACCAGCTATCCTTAAGGTGCTGCGACTTGGTGGAGGTACAAACAGAAGTATCCACCACAGCAGTCTGTGTCATCTGCTTCAGTGTCACGTTTTTTGGGAGGAGGTCATAAATTAGGTGTATATAACTGAGTTAAAGTTTTCGGCAGGAAAAGAGAGAGGAGGTGGCTAATTTGTTAGCTAATGGTGTTATGCATAAAGACATGCCATGGCCTAGAAAATATTTTCAAACTCTTGTTATTACCTGTAAGGAAATCTGCCCCACGGTTTGATGGAGTTCAGTAGACACAGCAGGAACATGTTTAACTTCGAATTGTTACCAGGGTGTCATGAAGTGAAGCAACAGCGACTTCTTTATCTGCAAAAGCAATTAGATAGCAGTCTCACAAATGAATTGGTTGCTGAGTGGTGCTCAGAGGAACAGGCTGTTTTCTCTTCACACCTGCCCTGTGTGGCATCTGACAAACAGTAGTGAGCTATTAGCAGTTATTGACATTTGTCAACTCTCTGGTTTTCTAGCAGGAAAACGGAAATGGCAGCAATCATGCCCAATTTAGTTTCTCATGATGTCAGGACTTCGTGGACTCAGACACACATCAAGAAGCGCCCAGAAAAGGTTTACAGATGTGCGGAAGGCAGTCAGCTATGACAGTGATGTTACCAATGTTGCACATGGATCAACTAACGATTAAGATATCAAAAGCGATCACTGTAGCTTACTGACAGCGAGCTCAATTGTTTGCACCTGTTTCCCCTGCATTACACATGAGTCTGGAATGGATTACCCTGCCTTGTGCTAGACACATTTCACCTTTCCACACCATGATGTACTCCAGCAACATCTCTGCTAAGGATCCTGCAACTCACTTTACCATAAGGACCAGGAAAAAGAATGAGACTTTGCTGCCTGTTTTCTCTTTGGTGAAAGATTTCATTTGCTACGGTGACTTAACAAGAACTTATTGCTTTAAACAAGAACTTAATTGCTTTTCCGCTGCAGAACTCAGGTACTGACTGGAAGCTGGTCAGACATCATCCTGACCACTTAAATACAGTCAGACATCATCCTGACCACTTAAATTCAGAAACAGACCCAAGCTCAGTCTCCCACATGTTAAAATTACCTCTTCTTCTTACCATAGTCTTTGGAAAGGAGCTCTGAGTACTTTGTGGTCAGATGCGTAGCACAGGAGAGATTCTGATCCACCGCTATTGATAGAGCTAGCCCCGGTATCAATAGAAGTAAGATGCAACAGCCCAGATTTGCTCCTTGAGGGGAACATAAAACCCCAGAAATTTCAAAGGAACATAGTTTTCCTGGACTTGGCTTCCAGGATTACCCAGACTACCTAAATTGTCATGGGTATGTCTGGCCATCCTGCCGTCTGACCCCTGCTGTAGTGTTGGCAGAGCTTTCATGTTGGACTGCTAGCAAACTGCTAGGATCAGGCAGTTGTCACCCTCACTGCGAAAAAGTTCTTCCACATGTTGGTGCAGAAATTCCTATGCTCCAGCTTGCAGCCATTGCCCCTTGTCCTGTCTCCACAGACCACTGAAAAGGGGCTGGCTATTTCCCCTTGAGTCCCACACTTGAGATATTTATAAACACTAATCAGATCCCCTCTTAGTCTTCTTTTCTCAAGGCTGAACAGCCCCAGTTCACTCAGCCATTCCTCGTAGGGGAGATGCTCCAGTCCTTTAATCATCTTTGGGGCCTGGACTCTCTCTAGGAGATCCCTGTCTTTTTTGTTTGAGTGGGTTCGGTCATCTAAATTATTACTAAAACTATTCAGAAAACAAGGAGAAATCTTCAATGAAAGGCAGTGTCAATTCAGAAATGGTTTTCTATGAAAACAGGCTAAATTAATAAAGAACATTCAGAACAAATAGTCCAGTCTATCAAGTGCAGGAGCTGACATGTGCCAGTTAATAATACAGCTCTTGCAAGAAGTCAACAATGAGATGGCATAAACCAAGCCCTAAGCATCTCACAATGGATGTATTGTAAGTATCACATTGTTTTCCTGTGTAGTACCAAAGCAAATAACTTAATGCAGTTAAGTAAAATTATTAACTTTTTTTTTTTGCTACATGAAGTTGCTGCTTGGTGCATGTGTATAATTAGCTATTGCTTCATTTGAGGAGGTGTGATTTACCTGAACAAAATAATATAAAGTTCCAACCTTAGGACATTTTAGGTTTTGCTTTATTTATATATTTAGATTACTGTGATTGATTAACAGACATATCTATTCAATATCTATTGCAATATTTTGTCTTAATTTTTCATGTAAACTAATGCAGATTCACAGTAAAGAAATGATAGGGCAGCACAGGTATTTTCCCCAAATGAGAAGTCAATGTTACATCATATTGGCTTATTTAACGTATTATTAGGGCTATCACACCATTACTGTCTTGGTTTCAGCTGAGGTAGAGTTAATTTCCATCATAGCTGTGTTTTGGATTTGGGCTGGAAACAGTGTTGATAATATAGAGATGATTTTGTTATATAGAGGTGTTTTTGTTCCTGCTGAGCAGGGCTTACGCAGAGCCAAGGCCTTTTCTGCTCCTCACCCCAGCACACAGAGAGTAGGCTGGGGGTGCACAATGGGTTGGGAGGGGAAACAGGTGGGACAGCTGATTCCAACTGACCAAAGGGATATTCTGTACCGTATGATGTCATGTTCAGCATATAAGGGGCTGGGGGAAAAGAAAGGCAGGGCGTGGCAGCGTTGGGAATGATGGAGTTTGTCTCCTCCAGTAAGCATTACATGTGATGGAGCCCTGCTTTTCTGGGGATGGCTGAACACCTGCCTGCCCATGGGAAGTGGTGAACGAATTCCGTATCTTGCTTTGCTTACATACACAGCTTTTGCTTTACTTATTAAACTGTCTTTATTTCAACCCATGAGTTTTCTCACTTTCACTCTTCTGATTCTCTTCCCCATCCCACTATGGGGAGTGTGTGAGTGGCTGTGTGGGGCTTAGCTGCTGTCTGGGGTAAAACTTTATCTCTAAGGACAGATATTCCACAGCTTTTCTGTGCAATCCATGCCAGTGCTCAGTCACCCTCACAGCGAAAAAGTGTTTCCTTGTGTTCAGAGGGAACCTCCTGTGTGCCAGTTTGTGCCTGTTGCCTCTGGTCCTGTCATGGGCACCACTGAAAAGAACCTGTCTCCTTCCTCTTTGCACCCTCCCTTCAGGTATTTATAGACATTGTAAGAGCCTTCTGAGTTTTCCCTTCTCCAGACTGAAAAAATCCAGCAGTCACCTCCCAGAAGAGAGGTGACATCATTTATGTGGTGTTGTGCAAGACTTTTTCTGCTAAGTCCATATCTTTCTTGTACTGGTGAGCCCAGAACTGGAGCCAGCATGTCTGAGGAGACTCACCAGTGCTGAGGAAGGGTCACCTTCCTTGACCTGATGGGAACTTTATGCCTAACACAGCTCAGGAGGCTTTTGGCTGCCTTTGCCATGAGGACATGTTGTATTGAATTCGGTGACACCAGGACTCTCAGGCCCTTCTCTGCCAAGCTGCTTTCCAGCCAGTCGGCCCCAGCCTGTACTGGTGCATGGGGTGGTTCCTCCCCAGGGGTTTGCACTTCTTGTTGAACTGCATGAGACTCCTTTCAGGCCAATTGTCCAGCCTGTCAGGGTCCCTCAGTGGTGGCACCTGGTTATTAGTTAATTTTTGTGGTTTACTATTTATTGATTTTTTTTTTTCAAAATGAAACCAAAACTTCTTTCCTGTTCCATATATTGAAAGTTTAAACACATGAGCAACAAATTAAAAATTTAGCAATTTTCTTCGTGTAACTCCTTTTTCCAAGACGTCACAGCATTTTCTCAGAAATTATTCCTCAGATATGAGGAATACAATCAGTGGACCACCGAAATTTTGGGGGAATAGAGCAATAGCTAACTAAGGTCCAAACATATCCTGTAGATCATATTGATAACCTAGTATGTCTGTTTATTTTATGAAAACCATTTTTTTTCTTTAGATTAAAAATCACCACGAATTAGAAAGTTGCCGTAATGAAGAAAAACTCACTCGTTTTACTTGTGTTGTAAGCTCTTTCTGGACTGGAAAGGCTTAATTCTGTTGTCATCTGTAGACTCCAAGTGCAGACATCTACACATGCTACCTTGTGAAATCAGCTACTATATGAGTAAGAGATATTTTACAAGATTACCTGGCACATCTAAAAATCACGAAACAGATCAACTTACCTTATTTTCCCTTTAAGGCAAGTCATTTCGATAACTTTTAAATAATACTAATAAGCATTACATAATCAGCATTTATCATGATTTTGTTATTGTTTATATTTCTGTTTGACCTGTAAGATGCTCGCTAGAGCCAGGGTTGTCTGAAAGCCAAACAACTGGACTGCAATGGAGACGGCCAAGAAAGTCAACCACATGCTCAGAGTTTTGGGTTGTTTTTTCCAGGCACATGTGGTTTAGACCAAACAAGGGTTATCCTCAACAAAAATATCAGCATTACAGTAATTAGAAAACAGCAAGGTAGTACAGGATCCTTTTTTCCTTCTGTATTTTAACAATAAAATAGAATAATTTAAAATGTATTTTTTCTCTCTACTTATTTTGTGTGTATTAAAACAAAACCCATATTTTAAAGGACATTACAAAGATTGTCATTTAAAGATCTCTCAAAACCAAAACAAATTCCTGTAACATATATGGTATCACAATATCTAGGAATAAAATAGGCCAATAAGAAACTACTATAGGTTTTTCTTTAAAAGAGAAAAGAAAAGAAAAAGAAGTCATTTATATGCAACTGCTGCTGATAGTTACCTAAAGTCATTATTTTACAAACATTAGTCAAGTAAGTGGGTCACAGAAATGGGACAGACATTAACTGAAGTACATGGTCAGATTACACAGATAAAGTGACATGTAAGAAGGCCCCAGACTATTGGGCCATAGTTCTAGGAAATATTTTTTTACAATTTAGAAAGATGAACCCACTATTAGTGTATAAAGAATTCCCTTTATGCCATGCCACAGGTAAAACAGGAAGAAAAATGCACTATCCAAGTTGAGGTACATTTATTTGTACGTTAAGCATTAGACTTAGAACCTTGGCCACTAGATTTCAGATAGACAAAATCAGTGGTTAAGTCAATGACTTGAAAGATGTTTAAGAGAGTAAAAGCTTGCATGGCAGTCTATCTAGCTGTCCAAAATAAATTCTGTATGTATATATATATATATGTATAAATATACACATACACATTATAGATACATATCTTTCTTTTCAGAAAGAGTGGTTAGGCACTGGAACGGGTTGCCCAGGGAGGTGGCAGAGTCATCATCCCTTGGGGTGTTTAAGGAAAGATTGGATGAGGTACTTAAAAACACAGTTTAGTTAGTAATATAGGTGGTAGGGGTTGGACTAGATGATCTTGGAGGTCTTTTCCAACTTGAATGATGCTATGATTCTATATATGTATTATTGCACATATACATTTAAGAAAGAAAAATGAAAATGGATAACCCTCCTCACAGACAAAAGCACTGTATAGCAGTGAAAGGAAACATTAATAGTCTCCCTTACAAATGTGTCCTACAGAGCATCTTACAGTCATGGGTAAAGGGAATAACACAGATTTGACAAGAACAAATTTTTTAAAGAGCTGATGTGGACAGTTTAGCAGATTTGTAATGCATAAAGCATTTATCAGTCCTTTATATTCAGAAAGTAGATGCCTTTCACTATCTTTATTATTAATAATTATCAGTATCAAGATCTCCTCCATTAATTTAAGTTTTGAGGTGAAACAGAATGTAGCACACCATGCTAGCAAACTGGCATGGCTCAACAGTGCAGGTAATAGCTAAAGCATAATCTAACAACGACATAAAACCCAGTGGAAAGAAATGTTCATGAATATTATATGTAATCCCGAGGTTCAAGGAACTCCCTAAACCCTGAGTAAGCTCCTACCTTTCATTACATGTTGTAGGAGGCAGTTCTGACATGTAGATAAATACACCTATATGTCTTTTGCCTGCTTTACAGCTGCCACCTCCTAATTTCATTTGATGACTTTTAGACTGTGGTTAGGAAGAAACAATGAGCAGTTGATCTGTATTTGTTGCATAACCCTTCATTTTGCAGACCTCTATCACAGTCTCTGTCAGATGACTTTTCCAGGCTGAAAAGTCCTTGCTGTTTCCTGCCTGAGCAGTTTCTTGGCCCCTTTATCATCCCTGTTGCTTTTCTCCGAATCTTTTTCTGTTCTACCATATATAATCATATCCTGAGTTGGAAGGGACCCATAAGGATCATCCAGTCCAACTTCTGGCCACACATAGGGCCAGCCAAGTCAGAGCATGGGACTGAGTGCATCCCTCGTAAGAAGGGGGATCTGAGCTGCATAGTGTTGAAGACATGGGCAGACTCTCCATGCAGCTATAGGATGATGACCAGACCTTGCTGTCTTTTGTCTATGAGTACACTAAGTGATGCTTGACGTGGGAACTCCCCTGGTGACCTTCTTTGTTGTAAAAAGTGGCTTTTTAGCCTTACTTCTGCTTCTGCTACTCTTGTTTATGTGAATGTTTGGTCTCTCATTTGAAGTAGTGTAATTGTTTTCTGAGCCATGACTTCCCTTTACAAAAGCTGTGCTCACTCTTTGCTCTGCTCAGGAATTTCAGATGCTGACTGAGCACAGAAAGCTGTAGGTGATACCTCCCATGGATGTGCCCAAAAGCATCCTGGCACAGATGCAGAACATTCGCTTCTGAAACAGGCACAGCTAGAGATGGGGTTTAGCATTCCACAGAGGGTAAGACCTGAAAGAAATGTAAGAAGAAAACATTTTCCAAAAATGCCCAATTTACTGTATAAAGATGTTTAGTTTGTATAAATTTCATTTGAGCTGTATGGCAGTTGTAACACTCACACACATTTGTTTATATATGCATGCTATCTAAAGTATGTATGAAAAGAAAACGTCAACCAGGCCTCCAAACCCCATGTGTCACAAGTAGTTGTGAAAGTGCAGCTGAAACCAAGGTCCTGCAAAATCTCTATTTTCCTTGTGAACCCCCAAACCCTTGGACCTTGCATTTGTTTCCATTTATTAAGTTTTCTAACATGAGATCTAGAACATATGAATGAAGTTTCCTTTGCTGTGTCTGGATATCTGTTTCATACGTGGGGAACTGAGACAGAAAAAGAGCTAATGAATTGCTAAAGGTCACACAAGCCATGCAGAGCAGCAGAGGTGGAACAGAATCGGCATTTTCAGGCTCAGGTTAATGCTAAGCACAGGACCAGGCTGCTTCCCCAAGTTAGGGCTAATTCATCTACAATATCGGTAACAAAGGGGACAAAGGCATTTCAAAAGGGTGATTATTTCTCTCCAGCCCTATTCAAAGTAGCTTTGGTAGTACAATCTCGTGATTGTGAACATTCAGAGTGCTTCCCTGCTTCTCAGGGAAAAAAAAATGTTGTTTGCCTCAGGGCTACTTAGGCAGAAAGAGAAATGCCTCCCAGTGCTAGGGAACAGCCTATCTTAATCAAATGAATCACTCCTATCTGGCCATAAGCACTACAGATGTGTTGCAATCACCGGTTAATAATTGCTTTCAGATCAAATAATGTTCAAGAGATTGCCACGTCTGTAAAATGCCCTATATAAAGCACAGGACATACTGTACAGGCAGATTTATTCACAGGGACAGCAACTTTGCGTTATATTACTGATGCACAGCAAGGCAGAACCTACATTTTAAGCACAAGAGCAATATAAATCATCTCAGTGTTCTCGTGATTGCAATCTTATTAGCTAAGCCTGCCGTCAACATGGTCTTTGATTTGGAAAGCACCTGTAAAGCTGTTTGTGCCTGTTATGGATCCTCCTCTCGCTCACCCTGTATGATGTTTATCATTCCGCACGTGTGCTGTGAGCATCAGTTGAATTATTTCCCCTGACTGTCCAAAAGTGTCTCATCACAGTCCAGAATCAAATTAAGCACAGTACATATGCTCACTTATGTGAGACTGGTGTTGGGTTTGGGGAACTGACTGGCTACAGAAGGATCTGCACAATAACCAGAGGATCAGCAGGTTTCAGCTCTGCAGCCATGTGGTTTGATTTTCTTCCCCTGTCTCCCCCTGCTCTTTAGGAACAGGTGGTATTTATCTAAGCAGCCTGCACTGGGCAGCTGGCTGATGGGTCCCTCCAGCTGGACATCTTCTCTACATTTAGTTCAGCCACACCTGCTTCAGATAGCAAACAAGAAGTGTTTTTATCTTCTGAATCTGGAGGAAAAGGGGGAGGGGGCAGGCGGGTGGGTTATGTGAGATGAGACAAGTTGAGGTGAAGGGAGTGGGGAGGAAGAGGAGGATGAAAAATCCTCGACCAATCACACCTCTTTCAGCTGTAATATTTTGTGATGTTTGCAGAGCCCATCTGGTCCTGTACCAGAGAAAAAAGAGTGAAGTTCAAGGGCTTTTTCTTTTGCTCTCTTTAGCACAGTTATTTCGTTATCTCTTGCTATCATTTGATCAGATTTATCTTCCATTAAAACTTCCTTTCCCTTGAAGTAGACAGTGACATGAGAATGCATGCCTTTCCAAGCTTTTATTGTTCTGAATCAAGAAATGGTAGAATAGTCTCATGAAAGATTAATGACTTCCCGTAAGCATCTTTGTACCTGAGGACAAGCAATTACAAAAATATGTCCAAAAGAAAACAAGAAAGGATATTAGACTGTATTGGACAGGTATTTCTTGGCAGACAGCAAGCTTAGCTTGTTACACTGCCAGGATGTTTAGATCTAAGGCAACTACTGTCTTGACCCCACGTATCATATTTTGTTTTGTACATTAGTAGCAATGTTGTCCTTGCAAGAAAAACTGACACTCTACAGGTATGTTGCTTTATGCTTCATTGTACTTCAGTTCCCATTTATGTGTTAGTACCTGTTTCTGAGAGGCAACTATCTGCTCAGAACTAACACTTAAGGACTGAGAAATATATATATATATATTCAGAAGCTAATTTATCTAATTTAAGTTTTTCTATATTTTGGGGTTTTGGGTTTTTTTCCCCTTGTGCAGGGTTTGTTCATAAAGTTTGCTTTGGGCTCACAAAGAGAGTTAAAGCAAGAATTTTTAAGATTGGCTAAATCTTAAGTACTCTCTGTTACTCTAACTACTGAAGTGAGCATTCACCATTTGATAGGCTTTCTGTCACAGCCTTCAAGAGAGGTTGGAAGCCAAAGAGCCTCCTGTGTCTCTAAAGGGAGCACCAACGCTGCAGCATGGGCTGACTGCAGCTTCTCTGTTAGTCCCACTAGTATGTTGTGATTAAAAGGGAATACTGATGACAAAATATTGTAAATAAGGAGAGTTAAAAGAATAAAAGCCACCAGTGTGGGAGCTCTTTACCACACTCTAACCTCCGTGTCTTGCTATGTGGGAACTGGTGGGCTGTAGGGACTCCTGTAAAAGCCCTGCTGGAGGCTCAGCATGTAATGACACTGGACCTACTTCTGAAAGCTAAAGGGCGACCTGACAGCCAGCCTAAAAAATGCGGGATTTGGCTGAGTTTAGCCATGAACTTGGTTTCCCCATCAAGATCCTCAACCCTATGGTCATTTTAGCATTGAATCTTTATAAAATGTCTGAATTTCATCCTTTTCCCAGTAAACCCAGTAAATCAGGATCTACTCATTCTGAGACCTCAGCTGGGAACCCAAGTAACCATATTCCTTGGGGAACCATGTTTCATTAAGCCTCAGATTCTTCAGCGACCTGTACTATAAAATCTCTCTTTTGAAGAAGGTGCTATTTTGTGCCTGCAGATGGGTGTAATATATCCTGTGGTGAATGTATAAGAATACAGTCCTGATACAGGACCAGTATAATACAGTCTATTTTGACATCAAAGCAGTTTTAGTGGGGAGTGGACCAGATGGCAAAAGGCTGTTATTCGGGAGAGAGTAAAGGTGTGTTATGATCACTTTTGTAGTATCAGCATAACAAATCAAGATGAGCAAAAGGAGTACAAATAAAAGTGCATTACTCACTTTTATTCAACTGGAGTTCCTTAAGTAAAAACATAACCTGCACTTAAAGTACTCTAGAGGAACAAGTGACATTGGTAGTAAAACTCTCTTTTGTTTCAATGGATAAGTTTTTTGTTCCAGACAATTGACCTGCAGTTGCACTGCCAAAATCTGAGATTGAAGGGTACATATTTTTGAAAATACAGAAGGCACTGGGGTATACATCAGCTTCTTAAATCCAAAAGAAGTGATAGCTGCTCTGCTATGGTCACAAGAGGACACTTAGACTTCATCAAGAACTTCTTAGGAGATTTTCTCTAGATATGTGAAGGCTACTTTGGATGGGCTCACTGCATGTCAAAAGAAAAAGTCAGAAAAAAAGCATAAATCTATTTATACAATTAAGTGACACCTTAAGCTACACTATTAAACCTGCCCAAAGTGGATGAACTGAGCTAACCAGAGGGACTGTTGCACACTGCTGAAAGTGGCAGACCTAAATGAGGTAAAAAGAATAAATGACAGTGAAATTAAAATAATGAGAAACAGTTTGTGTGTGAAAGTCCTTATAAATGCTGAAGTATGTAAAAATTAAACTATCATTTAGTTATTCTAACATAGGATGGCCTTCTAAAAACCTGCTATTATTCCTCACTTGTTTAGATGCTGATCCCACTGCCAGTTTTCTGCACTGAAGTCATGTGAATAAGAACCTTTTCTTTAGGATGAGATCATGCTGTCATCTCCCACAAGTGCCAGCACAGTACGGCCAACACGCAGGAGACTACAACGTTAAGAGCAGTGAACAGTGGATTGGCATAGTCAAGGCAGAAGCGACCCATGCAGTCAGACATTCAGGTGAGAGAGCACTTGCAGGGTATGAGACCTTGGTTAGCTCAGAGACAACACCCATATGCTATGGTATATAGCCTTGAGCATGCTGGATTTGCAGTTGTTGGTCTCTCAATTTGTCTTGGCTGGTCTGTGAAATAAATATGCTGAGAGTTCATGGAGTGTCAGCTGCCCCAAAAGGGTGGAAGTCATGCTGAAAGAAATTCCTACCTCTTTAACTTCATATCATATCTTTGTAAAAGAAGCATGGACCGAGTTCCCACTAATCCTAACGTTACTGAACGTTACAGGAGGTGAGTAACCCAGTTTTTAGGACTCTGAGAAAACTCACAGATAATCTGCTCTTGCCTAATGCTTTTCTTTATATGTGATCTTGTTGCCTTCTGTTTTATTCTCGGCTCCAGGTAACTCACTTACTGTATTTTGTCTGACAGTGTAAAATCTGATTTGTTTACTGCTACCTGTTCCTCATTGCAGTTATCATAATTTTCACAACTGTTTAGTTTTTGAGTTTGTTTTAAAATATCTGTTACCAGCAGGAAAATCTCTAAGCCAAATCAATTCTCTTCCTTCTGAGTTCAAATCCCATTCCCTGAAGGACTATAATGATACTGGATAAGATAATTTTCCATACAGCTTGTGGTGAGTCACAAATCTTCTGTGAAAGTGAATGCAGAAGTGACCTGCAGTATACACAGCAAACATGAGGAACTGCTCTTCTTTATGTGAGGTCATTCTAAGAAAGCTGGGACAAGCCTGAGCTGCTTATTGTCTTATCCATTTTAAAGCCAGGCAAAAGAAAAATCAGCATGAGCATAAATACATTAAAAATCCAAATGTGTGAAGTTTCTTTTTGGCAAAGAAATCATAAAAGTGTCTTCAGTTTCTAATTTCTGCGTGCACCGTGCCTGCTGTGGCAGTGTGACACACTCTAGGCGGTAGCCCTGATTGACAGGAACACTCATATTGAGCCTTGACTGACTGCATGTAGGTCTTTCAACAATGGGATTTAACATTCTGACCTAACATTTAATGTATTAATCCTAATTTTATGCTGATACTAAGACTCTCCACTGTATTAAATCAACCTAGGTTAATTCCAAATTATGTCTCTCCCACCCACTATCAATAGGTCCACTGTTTGGGTCCCCAGAACTGACCACCCACTTTTATGAGAATCTGCAGTGAATTAGAAAATCTGTCATTGCTGGAGGAGCCGGACAGCTAGGATATGGCCTGTCATTCCTTCCATACAATACATACCCTTTGTCTGCTATCTCTTAAACTAACCTGACATAACTTAGCCCCCCGGTCAATGGTATCTTTATTCCCTCCCAAGGAATGCTTCGTTCACCAGCGTTATTAAGAAATTTCTGGACAATGTTTAGTGGCTGCGCAATCATCCAAGGTTCTATTAAAAAGCCATCTGGGTAATTAATAGCACATTTGTTCTCAGCCTCCTCCCAATTTGTCCATTAGTGGAATAAAAGCACAGGACAAAGGGTAATGTGGTTCAGTTATATTTTACAAGAATTCTTCGGGAAGTTGAAAACACATGATAGTTTTCCGAAGATACATATGTTTATGGGCACTCTACGAGAGAGCAGCAAAAAAACTGCACAAATAAGGGGCTCTTAATCAGGCTTCTCCCCTGTTGATAATGGATTGACTATTGACTGCGTGCTGCCTTGCATTGACGCTCTCCAGCCTGAGATGGGGAGGGTGTGTGAATGGTCTCCTTCATCTCAATTCAATTACAGCTGGTAAAACCGATTCCAAGATCCACGTCAGGGCACCACATCAAAACCAGCATGAATGACTTTTATACTCTTTCACCTGATATTTGAAGGCTTTTCTGAGGTTTCTTTTTAATGTCTCCTCTTGAAAGTGGGATTACAGCCTCAGGCTGCACTCTCTGAGGTTGTTTTATTCCTTCCCTTTCATTTGCTCTTTCTTTTTCTTCTTGAAAGCACCTGAAGAAGAAACACTTTAAGATTTCAGAAGTCTGTTGTGAAAAGGAAGAAATGTTCCACTTGACCTTGGATTTTTAGTCCTTTCATTCTTTTTCAAAACCTTGTAAGGAAGATAGTTACTCTTATTTTGTGCCTGTTGGCACAGAGAAAAGCCAAGTCTGCGTCTTTTAAAACACTGTGAAATGAGCTATTGCTAAATAGCAACGCTTCAGCAGCAGGGATCTCTCTTCTACCACAGACAATTAAAACTAATGTTTGTGTGTACTCAGTTATTATTGGGTGCAGGGCCAGAGCTGGTGTAAATTCAGTGTTGAGCTCAATAGGACTGTAATGATTTACGCCATGAGCAGATCTGGCCTCTTGAAAAAATGAGTCTGAAATTCATCAGCCAGTCAGATTTTTCATATAAACTACGTTGATGGAAAGTTGACTTGTGGATAAATCGTGATTTTTTTCATTAAAAAAGCATCTGCCTTCTGTGGAAATTTTTGTTTCTTGGGGTTGAAAAATGAAATTTCTGAAAACCAAAACTTATTTATTTGTCTATGTTGCCTCAGGGACTCATGGGGATTACATTTCTGTTGATTCATTTGTCTTCGTGGGCTGTGCACTGTAGGGAAAGATGCAACTCTCCAATGAATCATGATGTGACATTGTCATGGTTCACCATCTTGTGGAGATCGCAGCACAGATTCAGAGAGCCTGTCTAGACAGCATGATGTGTACACACTTTACACACACAATCTGGCATGCAGAGCACTGTAACAGTATTTTGGAAACTACTACCCTCCACTTTTCTTGATTCTGATTTTAATTTTCTTGAGGTGAAGGTGCTGGTTTGGACTTTTTTTTGTTTGTTTTTATTTTAGCAAATTCCCTGGTAGGTACAGCAGCTTAGTGTCATTTGAGCTTTCCTGGATCATGCTTTCCTTCCTTACTGATTCTTTGTTTTCCATCCTGGCATCAACTCTCCTTTGTCTTGTATTTTAGCAGATAATTACGGATCAATAACAAACAGTGTGTGAAATTACCATTTTTGCCATACCCAGTGAATTATTGCAGCTAATGGGATTTCCACCCCGATGACAAGGAGTCATTGTTTATAATTCTTTCCTCCAAACAGCAAACAGGGATTTTTATTAATATGATATTGTTTGCAAAACAGTTTTCCACTGAAAAATGAGAAACCTTTCCTGTTTTCTATTCAGCTCTAGTCTAGGAGATAAAGGACCACATCCCATAGAGAGCTTTTTCCCACCTTAGCAGAGAGTGTTGGGATTTCAGCCTGGATTTCAGCCAAAGCAAAGAGAGTGTAGAGCACAGAAGTAACACAACACACACAGTGGGTTTTTAATTTACTTTGCACTCCAAAGCTTCTCCCCACACTTGTGTGAAGGAGCTCTTTCCACAGCAGTACAAATATTTGTTGACACTTCACAGCCTCAAGGGCCTGTAAGAACATTGCATTTATAAAGTAAGTGCTCTGTAAATACTTGAAGGACTTAAGGTTGGTGTGTGTATGGGTAAGGACCCATATTTAAGCTCTTTTTCTGCATGCTGTAGACCTACTGACTTAAGTAGTGCTCCCAGTAAAGGTCATCAAAGCCCTTCAAGCTGAACTTTCATTCTGAGAGTAATCTCATTAAATTTACAATGTGCTTGTAATCCCATAGATTCTGGTGGACCTGCATCTGCCTTGGTATTGCCATGCCATCCAGCAGGCTTGCCAATCTTCGGTGGCATGGCCCAGCTTCTCCTACACAAACTGTCTCAGTTCTGCACATCACACACTGATACGTCCCTTAGTGTGATACCAGGCAACAGTGCCTCTCTGGGTAGTATTTCTCTTGCCTATGGTGCAGAAAGCAGAGCAACTCACTCCACATGCAGACCTGGGAACCTGAGCACATTGTCTGTCTCTTTTCTGTGAGAACAGAAGTCAGGGAGCATGTACACCCTAAATCAAAATGTGCAGGAAGACCACATGGAGGGAGGAAGGACAACAGTCCCAATGTATCAGGTTCAAAGTCTAAAATCACTCAGGTGGAGGGCACATGTGGTGAACGGGTCAGAAACATTTCAACCACAGCTCCTCAGCTCACAGCTTCCACAGATCACATCCACCAATGGTCACAACTTAGGACCTTTTTTGGCAGCCCATCCACAGTTGCAATGATACTCCCATCAGGGGCACGTGCCCATCTTTCTGTCTAAGTTAGCCTGTACAAGAGAAGCCTACAGTCTTAGAATAATGTTTTGCTCTGTGTCTGTGTGTGCCGTTGGTGTCAAAATCCCCTGAGCCTCAATCCGTAAGTGATGCTGGTTGCATCTGGTGCTTACACAAGATGAATGAGCCTGTTTTATTTATGCTGTTATTTTTGTTCACATCTTCCCTTTGGGTTTTGCTTTTTCACTAGCATATGAAGGCTTTCCTTCAAAGGATTTAAAAAATGTTTTGTCACAGCACCTGAGCTACAAAAAATAATTCCAGGAATAGTTTTAGACCCTTGTTCAAAGTCTACTGGTGTTTAGGCATTGGGTAACTTCTCCAGCTTGCTCTTCAAGCTCACACAGAAGACTTGTTAGAGAAAATGGAATTTCTCTGGTTCAGAGCTGGAGCAGTAAGGAGTATAGGGCACTTCTATGAGTTGACTGAGCTGCCTTGAAGAAATTGGTTTGCTTACACCTGAGGTTTTTGACTTAGGACGTTTTTGATTGCATGGGTGCATTAGGTACAAGACAAAGATGACTGGTTTTGCACGTCACATAGCAGGAAGTTTTCGTTCCATGCCTGCTGTGTTTTAGTTGCGCCATCCGTTTTCACAACAGTGTAGAATTCTGTACTTGTTTTTGTGTGAGGCTGTCTGTACACTGGAAGAAGGCTGACTGACCTTAAGCTACTTACATGGGATATTTTTGTGCCATTGACTTTCTGACAAATGAAGGCTGCCTTCTATAAAACTTAAAAGCAGTGCAAGCTGAACTGCTTCTGACCTGTACTTGACCTATCCAGCTTCATCTGCTCTTGACAGACTTTTCAACAGTGAGCTCACAAAACTCTCTTTTTTTTTTTGCATTACTCTTGGATAAAGCCATTAGGCAATTTTTTTTTCTTCGCTGTTTTAGTTTCATTGAGCTTTGTGTTTCTCTGTTTCTGCTTGTTCTTTCCTCCCCAGGTCCACCTTGTAAGAAAAGCCCAGAGAACATTTTATTTACTACTGGTAGCAGAGTGAATTTCCAAATGGTGCAAGTGTGCCGAGAGCTTTCCACTTATGAAAGAATAGGACAATTTAGGAAAAAAGCCTCCCAGTCACTTCATAGAAACACATATTCTAGCTGAATATATGTACAGAAATCTGCATATCATGAGCTTAAAATGCTCCCTGAGTTTTTCAGTCATGTGTTAGAGGAGGTTGAACTGCGAAGGAAAAAAAATCCCACAATTTCCTCTCTTATGTTTTCATATATCTCTCAAAACAAAGTGGTTCTTAGTCAACATTATTTCATTTTGAGTAGCTCTGTTTTTAGTATTTTGAGTCCAGTTTTATGACATATTGAATATATCCTGTGAGGTGCTGCATGTGTACTGAAAGCAGTAGGAGTAGGGGTTAAGCACTAAGTGTTTCCTGGAAAGCTTTTCAGTGACAGAAATATATGTAAAACTACAGTATTTTTTTCTTCACTGTCCTTTTCACCAAAAAACCCCAAAAGCCTTAAGATGAAGCTACTACTTTGTTCTACTTTCCATTAATTTTCAGTTCATGGTGTGAATAATAATTTATTTGTCTTGATGTGTCTTTTGCATACGAAGTATGAATGGAAATTTTCTGTTTTATCCAGGTAATTAGAAATTAGTCCAATCGGATTATATGAAGTCACTGAAGGAAATGCTGTATACTTAGAAACATTTTTTATGCTGCACAATAAGATAGCAGCATAAATCACCATGGTGTACCAGGCCACTGCAATAACTTCTTCCAATGATTAAAGACAAAGATCTGCTACATAGAAATCAACATGGTTTGTCCCCATTAAGGTAAGCTCATTAGAAAACCCAGAATAGAAACATATGGACCACATTCTAATGAACAGATTATTGAGTAAATTAAACTTTTAGATCTACATTGCCTTGTTCTACACTCATGAACTTCAATGTGTCAATGTGATACACAAAGAGATCAAGAGGCCTATGCACCCACTGCCTCAAGGAATTTCACCTATTTTGATGAAGTCCATTGCCCTGTTTGTGCTTTACATGCTTTTCCTACTCTCTGTGAAAGAGGTGGTCTCGTCACAGGCACTGAAATGACATCCAAGTAACATTTCTAAAGCATTCCATACAAAGGAGTGAGGAAAAGGGAAGGCTAATGCCTGCCTTAGTCTTCTTTTGTGCTGCCTGAGGCAATAAAATATGTGCTACTGTGTCATGTAGCCTCTGTCCAGAGAAAGACTGTGAATCCATCCTGGGTATAAAGACAGTTTTCTTTCTCCCTTAAGGTAAATGGTAAATTTGAGAATATATTTCTCTAATCCATCTTCAGTAGCCTTCCTGTACATATAATATCTCTCTTACGCAGTGGTTTTAGAGCCACCAGCCACTGTTGTACTGAAACACAGCAGAAGGACAGTTGTTATCATCCCTTATGATGCTATCAGGTAGGTCTTGGTAGGCATTGCAGGGGTTTTCAGTTGTGTGTGGCAACAGAAGATACTATGGTTGTGTTCTGTTCACTGGCCAAATCTTTCAGTTCAATTTTTTTTCCTGTGCTCTGTAAATACTGTTGGCAGAAAAGGAAGGAGTACAGGGAGACGTGGATTTCTGGACTCTGAGATGATAACTGAGTTAGATTTGTAAATAGCAAACAGATGATGATGATGAAGAAATTATTTGCTGACTGATAATGAAAGCCAATTGAAAAGTGCAAAGATTAAATAATAATGTGTCTGGAAGTCATACATTGTAATTAATCTTCTTGTCCTTTTCATTCATACTCCTTCTACTGAAGGACCTTTGCCAGAATGTAGTAATCAAGAAAGAGGCATAGCTAATTCCCCATATCCCTACAGATTGATTTCCTGATTAAACGTTTACATTTTCAACCTGCCCTTTTCTTGGGCCAGCTCATTAAAAACACTTTACAGCACTAGTTACTTCTGGGTTGCAATGCACTGGAGTTTATATTACCATTGGTTCAGTTGTTAAAAATATCAAGTACATTATGCCCAAACGAGTTCTATGAAAAGCATTAAAAAATATTCAGATGCTTTTCTGGTTTTTTAGCTTTCTTATGTGGTCCTATCCTTGAATTTGTTTTCCTAAGTCTGAAAAATTCAGACTTCAGTGCATATATCAAAACAAGTGTCTCCCCTTTGGATGCTTGTTGCAGACTTCATTTTCCTGCCCTAAGACTCTGTGATGAGAGATGCTGCTCCCATAACGCATCAGTTTGCCTTTATTTTGCTCTGATCCTCTTCACACCCTTCCTTGTGGTGATCCCAGTCTCTTGCTCCCACCTGATCTGTTTCACCCAGCCCCACATTTCCTTTCACAACTTCCTAGCCTCTCTCACTCTCACAGTTGGTCTTTTTGGTGTCTTTGGGATTTCCCTTGATTGTATCCTTATGTCCTCTTTAGCAATTCCCTCCCTCTAAGCAGTTCTGTACCTTATATGAATATTTTTATATTAACAAATTTAACATATTTTCAAAGAGAACAAAAAACCCCCACAATGTTTCCTACTGCTCTAAATATGAACTCAGATCTCTAGGTGTGAGTTTAATGATTTTTAATTTCTCTCTTGCGTCTATGGATTCTTATTAGCTTAAAGGTATAATATGGATGATACATGGCTTCAGTATGAGTGATGTTCCCACCTTCTGGGAATTTCCAATTATTTCAGAATAATATTTATAAAAGAAGCTATTTACACACACAGAAAAATCCAAGAATCAGAAGTTCGTATCCATATAAGTACTATGGACAAGTTTGCCTAGATGGGAGGTGTGCAGTCTGCTTCAGGTGTGCTGTTCACTGAAGCAAGTAGATTCCCCATGTCCTATATGTCTTGTCGGAAAAAGGCAAATGCTTGGATACATTTGGTGTATTAGTTTGGGGTTCTCAAGCAACCATTCCTTCACATGTTCCTCCTTTTCTTTATCTGAGAATATCCTGGAGGTTGAGCTGCTCACTTATTCCTTCTTTAAATTGTGATGTGCTGGAGTATTCATAGCTTTTTTGGCAAAATATGTGGCAGATTTAGTGCTGATGTGAATGAGGAACCTCTGGCAGAACTATGCTTTCTGATCTACTACAAATTCCTTCCTGAAAATGATTGCCTTGAGAGTAATAAACAAACAAAAAAAAAGGAATCAGCAATCCGGAAGAGACTTTTTCCATTGGGTTCCTCATACTTTAGATATTGTCATACAGTTCCTTCAAGGTTATTTGTAAAAGGTAAAAGGATGTTTTGCATATGTGAGCAAGTTTATCTTCTGTAGCTAAAGGGCTTCAGAAAACCTGTTATAGCTAGAATATGGAATTGTGTAGTCTCAATATGAAAGATGTTATGAATCTTGGGGTAGAAATCCCAATTTTCTTCTCTATCCTGAAAAGTATGCCCAATTGAAACATCAGCGTTGCTTAACGCCATATATTGGACTGCTTTTAATATAACTCACTAACATAACATAAATCACAGAAGTAATGTCTCTGATTGTCTGTCATTCATCCAGAAATATTTCACTGGACTAAATGAACACTTTATGTGTGACATTCTGGAGAATTATAAATCAGTCAAACTTAACCTTAGGGCCCCAGGAAGATACAGACACACCCACACAAAACAAAATTGTAAGCAACAAAGTCATGAGAAACATTAATAAAAAAATAAAAATAATAAAATTATGAGAAGTAGTCAGAACAGATTGCCAAAAGCAGATTGAGCCAAAGCTAGTTCCAAATCTAATTTTATTCCTTGCTGAATAAGTAGCGTGATGGATAGGCAGGAAACAACAATAGTGACATATTTTGCCTCTAGGAAAGTTTTCAAAAATACAACCTCCATGTGACATATCTGTAAAGAATGGGAAAATGGTATTTTGACTTTCCTAGGTGAAAGCCAGGTCAAGATCAGTAGAGGCAGAATTGCTTGAAAACCTGTACCCAAACAGAAGTTATTTCTGATTTTCTGTTATGCATACAGGTAGGATTCTGGAAGGGCGTCTTCAGCCTGTGTCATTCATCACTTTCAGTATAGACCTGGCCGGTAGATTAGAGAACATGTTTACAAAATATACAAATAGCAAAAGGTCTGTGAAGGGTTACTGGCAGACTGTAAGAAACAATCAGCATTTAAAATGCCTTTGAAAAGTTGAGAATGTCAGAAATAAATTAATTGGATGAAATGAATTCCATGGAGAAAAAAAACAAAGGACAGAAAAAATAATAGCTCTTCAATGTGCAGAATAATTGGTCGAAGTTGTAATAAACAAGTGAACACAATGAGGGTGAAAGGGAAATGGGGTTCTTGGTTTTAGTGTCGAAAACATTCTAGGTAGAACTCAAGAAAAGTGTCTTTTATTTGACTTTCATTAGGCTTTGTCTGGACCAATGTTTCCATATTAGCATGCCTCCTTTCAGAACAGGTGCGGATCGACAAGAGACAGTCCAAAATGATAACAGCAAAAGAGCTTTATAAAACACAACCCACAGGACACATTAATTAGTAAAGATTCATCTGGGAGATATGAAAGGACTAACTACATCTAGGGAAGCCTATATGTCACCTGCTGGAGACCGCCGGATGTAAACTTGAGCTTAGAGTAGGGTTGGCGTAGACAATATTCTGAGGCTCCTCCATTTGTGTGTCACACAGCTATGGTGCTATACTTTGTTCAATTTAAAGCAACATTTGTCATGTTTTCCTTCTTCATGCTTTCTGAGCTGGTGATTGAGGAAGCTGGGGCAGGTCCTGGCATGCTTTAGAGTTAATGGATGTTTACACATGGAACAGTGTCTTTGCACTTGAGGTATTCAAAAACAGATTAAATCATTAGGGCCTCAGTGGTGCTAAGGGAATTTGGATGCCTGTCTATGTCCTGTAAAAACAGCCAGAATGTTCCCAACAAGCCAAAGCCATAAGCTAAGGTTACTATTTAGCCATATACTGGTCCATTAAGTGCTGAAGCTGTTACCTTGACCACACTGCTGCAGCTTTGGCACAGTTTCAGGACACAAGGACATCATTCTCAGTGAACAGCCTGATGCACAGAGGTTTCAGCTGTAGGTCAAGTTGTTGTAAGACTCATCTTTACTGCTGTGGATTTACAGAGAGATGGACTGAGACATCTGCTTACAGTTTCTGCAAACATGGGAAACATGGCTGCTCTTCAGATGTGCAGACACTGCGGTGTGGGCTACCAGATGGGTGGACAAGTCATGGGCCACATAAAGTGAGTTAGGTCCGAACTGTCGGTGAGGTGAGTTGATAGGAATTTCAGGAGCATGCAAACCACAGCGCTTCCAGCGTGTTGCTGGCTTGCTGTTTCTCTGTGCTCAAGCAAATGGACCCTGACTTTTTCAAGGATGAAGGAAGGTATTTGCTGGGTGCTGGGTCTGACATTTGGCTTGGAGTCCTCAGGGCAGTCTTGGGAGAAACTTTTCTGAATTATGGGTTATGTGAGGAAGACCATGTAACTCCTTAATACCTCATTTGTGATGGTGGAGAACACAGGGTAAATGACACAAAAGAAACACAGAACTGTGACCTGATTCTTAAATTGATCCCTATGTCTGTTGTCACTGCATATCTTGATGGATGGACAAAAGCAGCCTTGTCCAGTTTGGGTCTGATAAAGGAAATACACAATATAGCATTTGTGTGGCTGCGGGAAAACTGGGCTTTGATTTCTAATTATAGTTAGATACTTTTAAAAAAATATAAATTAAACCCCACAGAAGCAACAACCAAAAAGAGAAGCATATGACATTTTATTTTAGTGGTGCTAATGTCTTTTTCAGTGAAGTTAATAATTTTACTGATGATGAAAATGCTCGTTAGTATTCATTAGATCAGTATTCAGATCAAAGTATTAATCAAATAATCAATTGCCAGAGAACGCATGTTCATTTTTAAACAAAACATTATGACTTGCCTCTATCTTATTCAGAGTGTAAAGTAATAAAATATATGGACAAAAGGCTTGTTTGTGGTGGCTGTTTGTCACTCAACTAATTTTGATTCAAAAGAAAATTGCAGTGTCACTTCACTAACATACAGCTTGCTCTGGGATAGCCTAATGCCAGCTAACAGTGTGATCTTGTATTCATGTGTCACTGAAGAGTACAAATAGGATAGATCAGGACTTTTGCAATATCTTAAAGGGTTTCCATCTCTTCAACTCTATTTCTTTTTTTTTTTTTTTCCCTTTTGTCATGCTGCAGTCCAGGTGTCCTCATCCTGAGCAGCCAGAAATTGCTGGTCCGTGCAGGTATGTCTAGCTCACGCTCACCCTGCTGTCTGCATGCCTCTGGCACAGCCCCCTCCTCTCCCACACAGTCCCTCCATGCTCAGCAGCAAATGCAAAGCCTCTAGTACACAAAAATCTCAAAGCTTTTAAAGCTTTGGAAAACTACCATGCACCCTTGAAAGAGATCAGGAGTCACTGAGAATTTTGTCACTGCACCAGGCTGTTCTTACAGGAAAGGAATTTGTTCAACGAAGTTATCTGTGAAGATCATTTCCTAGGATAATTCCTCAGAGCTGCTCCCGTTCTCAGGGAAATACAAACTCTCTTTCCCCTGCATAATCCTCAGTAGTCTTAGACAATCTTATTTGGGCAAAAAGTCTTTAAAATTTTGTCACAGGGCCTAACTTGGTCCCTTTCCCAAAAATTTCATGCTTGGGTACTAAGTAGTGCCTCTGCTATTAGTGATTAATTTCATCAAGATAGAACTAGCACAGTTGTATCCTGATGTCTTTTTTTTTTTCCACTCCACATACCTGATTAAGCACTTAACCACATGCAGTAATTGCTTGCATTAATGCACTAGGCAGAATCCCTAATGAAGTGTTAAATAGATTCCTATGGCACATTGCACTTTACTGTGAAGAAAAGATAAAGTAATAAACATTTGTGAACAAAATAATGAGTAAGTTGGGGGAGTCAAGGTGCCACAGTGTAAAGAGGCCTGATTTGCAAATTGCCTTTGTATTATCCTAGGCTCATCTTGACTTTCAGTGTCTTTCAAGATCTACCTTATACTTACAAATTTTCAAGTTTTACTGTTTAGTTACATTTTTTTTCAAGCTTTACCTTTTACTTATAATTTCCTGTCACTCCAAGTCTTCAAAATCGTGCTTCTTATGTCCTTCACATCCCAAACCCTACAAAATGGCAAGCGTGTTTTTGCATTAAACAGATGCTTCCCTTTAAAAAAAAACAAAAAAAAAGTTTGTTACAAGAGAATAGACTTCAGGATCGAGGGAATTAGGTAAGCTGTGCAATTACCAGAAAATACATGCTCCAGTGCAACTGGAAAGCACCATCTGGGACGTTTCAGACTGTAACAGTTCTGCAAAAATCCACTTGTTGAAAGAAACCGACACTGCAAGGGCATTTAATCATCTCACTTTCTTATATAAAAGGAAATCCCTGAACTCCTTTAGAATATCAGCTTTCGGTATAATTAGCCTGGTGATGATAATGTGCTTCACAAAGAGTGGTGGGTTTTTTGAAAGATTTCAGGTATCCCAGAAACACATTTATCAGCTGATGCTATCTCATGCCACCATCACCCAGAGATTTCGGCAAAGCAGACCTGTAGTCACAATTTCACCTGAGCTCCCTGAACGTTTTCAAAGGCAGACTCCAATCAGACTGTCTGTAAGATGCATCAGGAAGTTTAGGTGGAGTCACGGTTTTGATTTTGGACTGTGATGCCTACCCGCAGAGTCCTCCTGATCACCTAGCATAACCACAGACTACACGACATTCTGTGCTAGCGCATGGGACACACTTCAGCAGCTTGTGGAAACAGCTAAAGATACGCTCATATCTTCACAATAACAATGGCACCTCAACACACACTAATCAGCTGTTGGCCCTTTTTTTCCCCTGCACTGTTTTGAAGGAAAATTCATTATCCTATGGATATTTTTTTAAAAATAGTTGAAAAACCAGTCAATCATTCTGCATCACAAGCTACTGACACTGGGCTTTTTTCAGCCACACACATCTGTGTTCAACTTCGCTTTTCTTCTGGTGCAAACAGAAAGACCGGTAACATCTCTGACTTTGATACTGCACCAGGGATTTAATATATCCATCTTAGTTTTAGCATTTCTTTCTCACTTGGATAGAAAACGGTAGGTTTTGAAATTCGTATGTACCAGTGAGGCCCTCTTCTCCATATTGCACCTAGAAGATACTCTTTTTCACGGGCCAGTTGTTCTACAACTGTGAGCCCCAGCAGAGCCTTATGGCCTATGATGTGGCTGTTTGGCTGTAACACTGGGGCTACACTGAAAACGCTGAAGCTGATGCAGCCTATGTCCTTGCACTGTACTGAATGCAGACTCGATCTAATGCTGACTCAAAAGTTATGTGACTGCTGGGCTCCCCTAGCATGTCCCACAGACAGCTAATGACATCACTGCGCTAACACGCCCTCTGGAAAGCTCATTTTGCCCACTGTATCCTGCAGACCTCTATACTGCAACGGCAGCAAAGATTCCGAGGGTGGAGGCATTAGCTAACCTAACCTTTTACTCACAGATTATCAATATCCTTCCCGTAAAAGTGTCTTCAGATGTCATAAATGGTTCACGGATTAAGTTCTGATCCTTCCACTCATGTGTCATGCTTTTGGATGTTCAATCACTGTGCAGTTGAAATAGTTGGCCTTGTTTGAAGTCCTATGAGTTCTATGAGTTTGAAAAGCTGAACTGTGGTGGTACAAGTTAACCAGCAACAAAACAAACCTAACCAGAACCTAACTGGTACCAGAGGAAGCCTCTACCACAGGCACAGGTTTGCTGACAAGAACATTCTTGTTCCTCAGTACAAACTTCTAGACCAGTCCACGAAGACAGAAGAACCTGTTGGAAGTTTGTGGAGGTTACCTATATGTACCCCTGCGCTCTCTGGCATCTCCACACTAACACCTACTTTGACACAAAATTTGGTCTGATGCCACTGCGGTCATTTGTGATGTGTTACCAGCACAATGACATCCACAGTAGGAGCAGCTTGGGTATCAGCAAGGAAATCCCAATGCCTAACTCTCACGATATAAACTGAAGTATAAGACTTCTATTGCATTATTGTGTAGTAAGGACAGTAGCTGGCATGCTTACTAATATCTTTTAGTGGTTGAACATAGAAAGGAATTTGCACAACCAGTTCAGGCACCCTGGGTCCCCCTTCTCAGGTGTGAAGCATGAATCTAAAGCATATGAGCAGCTACAGCAAAGGCAGCTTGTTGCACAATGCCTGTCTTTGTTACAAGTCAGTCTTACTGGAACCTGAAATTTTGCCATCTATATGACTTTAATCAAACCAACAGATGTTAATCAGCTGGCGTTGCTTTGTTCACGTGGAGTGTTATGTGCCGCTACTGTGGAAAAGGACTTAAAAGAGAAAGCAAAGCACAGATGTCCTAAGCTCTAAGCGGTGGGACCAGATGATGAATTAGCTGGAGCTGCTTGTACCTATGTCCCTTACAAATGTTCAGAAATTAATGTGCCTCCCTTCTGCTTATCATGCAAGTGATGCTGTTGGGCGATTACCCTCATAGCACCATCCCACCAAAACTCAAGTCCTAATCCAAAAATGTATTATTCTGTTTCTAAGCAGGTCTATTTTTTTTTTTACCAGTTTGTGTAAAACTGCACACCTCCTTGAAAGCCAATAAATACTGAGTATTTTAAGTCAAGGGGAGTAATGTTGCAGGTGTCTGTTATTCATTAGGACTCTTTTCCAACAGTGAGACTTTTGAGAAACAGCTAGAAATTTAGCTATGCAACATCACTGAAATGGAAAGAGATTTCCCTTACTTTTAATTTTCCTATTTTGGAAAAAAATGGAACCTGTGTTCAGGGTAGGAGATTACAGGAGAATCCTGCTTTTTGGCAATAATTATCATTTTCTTCGTCCACATAATTTTATCTTTTTTCTGCTACTTCTTTACTTCTGTTTTTGAGTTTTGTGTGCCATTATTTATTGCTGTATAAGAGAGAAAGAAGAGTGAAGTCTGACATGATCAAAGAGTCCTGACTCAGCATAGCACATGCAAACCATTTCAGTTCAAGTGTTCAGTCATTAATTACCACAAGACTAGACTAGTCCGAGAGAAGAAGTAGGAGAAATCATGGATAAAAAAGGAGACTTATACCAGAACTGAAAGGGAGATCACTCATTTGATAGGTCACATGAGAGAAAGGAGAATGGTTGAGGGCACAGGCTGAGAGCATCTGTTGGGGCATGGTTTCCTTGTTTTTTTCTCTTATTTACATCTAGTGATGGTATCTGACAGGCCTTGACATTATCAGTACTGCTAAACTGGCAATCAGCCTTAAACTCCTCCTTCTTAGTGAGATCTGGGATTGATTCTGACCCGGAAATACTGCATGGTCTCCAGAGAAATGGATCTTGTCTGGGGATATTCCATCCTCCCTTGCACACGGAGCTAGGTAGGAAGCAAACAGGGTATGAAGAGCAAATATAGGTTTGCTGTGCATGTGACTGAACCCTTCTGGCCATGCCACCACAGTGTGAAACTCAATCTAGGAAGATGTGAGAAACATTAGGAGACACTAGCAGTCATGTAACTTGAATCAGCATTAGGTCATGTCTAACTTCAAGGTACTGTAAGGACCTGTTCTCTGTCAGATCCACTGCAAAAAGACAGGGTGTTTGTCCTCCTTAGCAAGGAGCACCAGTGAGCAGTTTAGTGCTAATTATGCCTAATACTTGAGCTTCAACGTAAAAGCTCAGAAGTTCAAGCAAACCTGAGGCTGAAGGCATCTTTCCAGGACAAGTGTCCAACAGAAATTAGGGGTCGGTGTTGGGGGGGGGCAGGGTGTGGGGTGGATAGCAGGCACTCCCAAGATGCTGCCCTCCAGTCTGTGCTGACCATCACCTCATGCACTGTTTTTGGCTGGGATGGAGTTAAGTTTTTCATAATAGCTTGTATGAGCTGGGAACCGTGTTGATAACATGGAGATATTTTAGCTGTTGCTGAGCAGAGCTTACACAGAACCAAGGCCTTCTCTGGTTCTCATGCCTTCCCACCAGTGGGGAGGCTGGGGATGCACAAGGAGTCGGGAAGGGACACAGCTGGGACAGCTGACCTCAACTGACCCAAGGGATATTCCATACCATATGACATCATGCTCAGCAATAAGAACTGGGGGAAGATGAGAATGGGGTGGATGTTCAGAGTGCAGGCCTTTGTCTTCCTAGGTAATGTCTTTGTATGACGAAGCCCTGCTTTCCTGGAAATGACTAAATGCCTGCTTGCTGATATGAAGTAGTGAATTAATTCCTTACTTTGCTTTGCTTGCACATGCAGCTTTGCTTTACCTATTAAACTGTCTTTATCTCATCCCATGAGTTTTTGCACTTTTATCCTTCCAATCCACTCCCCCTCATCCCGCTGGGGGAGGATAAGTGAGCAGCTGTAGTGGGGCTTAGCTGCCCACCAAGGATAAACCTTGTAGTCTGTGTAGACAGAGTAGCAATCCTCATTTAAGTTCAGGAGTATTTTACCTCTGTCTAAGATGAAGTACTTTGATAATAAATCTAATTTAGGATCCGGTTTGCCTAACCCTTGCTATATAACCACTGAGGAAAGACTTCTGGCATGTACCCTCTATTTACTCTGTGGGCAACCTAATACCTTAGATGCCTGATTTTAGGTTGCTTACACCTTCCCTTTTATCTCCCAGTACTATCTGGTACTGGTTTAATCTTTATTCTTTTCTTAAAAAACAGAGACATCAGAAGCATGGGAAAATATTATTATTGAGTGTTGAACACAATCACCTTGAATATCATGGACAGTGAGTCTGGAACAGAGCTCGTGTAATAAAAGGGGGTTTTACAAAACTGCATTGAAGTGGGAGTTTCTGAGCTTTGCACAATTTTTGCAGAAATCAAAATGTTAGCTTACCAGTCAGGCCAAATTGGGGTGCAATATCCTGTCCAGAGCTCCAAACACCAGTGGTTAACAAGTGTGCCCAGCATTGCTGGGATGTCTGACACTGACATTCCACCACTTGATTCCCAATTAGACCTGCAGAATAAAAGATAGCACATTACCAGATGAACATTCTTTTGACCCAGGCTTGAGACAAAAACGCTTTTTTCTCTGCAGACACATTTTGTGGCTATTTGTGGTACTTCCAGTGCTTAGAGGGGTCTACAGGAAAGCTGGAGAGCAACAGTTCATCAGGAAATGTAGAGACAAGACAAGGACTAATGAGTTTAAACTAAAAGAGGGTAAATTTAGATTAGGTATTAGGAAAAAATTCTTCATTGTGAGGGTGGTGAGGCCCTGGCACAGGCTGCCCAGAGAAGCTGTGGCTGCCCCCTCCCTGGCAGTGTTCAAGGCCAGGTTGGATGGAGATTTGGGCAGCCTGGTCTAGTGGAGGGTGTCCCTGACCGTGGCAGGAGGCTGGAACTAGATGATCTTTGAGGTCCTTTCCAACCCAAACCAGTCTGTGATTCTGGGATTCTAGCAGTTATTTTTGGAGGTTGCCATTCTTACTAAATTATCCAACAACCACAAGAGCACATGAATCAAGTTCTTTTGTTTGCATATTTACGGTTTAATGTAATTTATAGTATCAAAGTATGTGACTTGTCATACTAACTTAATGGAAAATTAACAGGGGTTCCATCTCTTGTTGTGGCTCTGCCTGTACAGTATGAACAACTTGGTGCAAACCACTGCAATCAACCACTAGTCACTTCTTATTATAGGGAGCAGACATTTAAGTTGCAGAAATCCTACATCTTGTGGTGCTGTCTGGAAAGCAGAGACCATGATTTGTGGAGCAATCCTGACAAAAACTGAAGACTGTGGGATCTCCCACTGTGCATATTATTTGACAGTTCAGGAGAAGAATGAAAAACGAAGATCAGAGCACTCCAACCCCTAAGCCTGGCTCTTCTCTGTCATATATTTGTAAAGAAAAGAGAGAATATGAAGCTTTCTTGGCAGTCCCAACTTGGCTTCTGCCATGTTGTATTTTGAATTTTGAATTGGGTTCTGTGCTAGGAGACTTTATTTGTTATTTGTATTCTAAGGAATATATTTATTCCTTCTTGTGCATATATTTCAATATCCTCCTCTTTCCTCCCCCCATTCATATGCATTCATTTAATCAGTTTTAAAATTCAAGCAATTATTAAAACTCTAATAAATTTCTGAAATGAAATAATGATGTATACATAGACAGAGATTGGTTTCTGTTTGCCACCTTTGTGGTTTGCTGATTTTGTCAGACGTTGTTTTTTCTTCCATTAATGTTTACATCAGTAGTTTAGATCCAGTCATCTTTTTCCTGAGTCTGCAAGAAATGTGACAATCCCTTTGACATTCTTAAACTAATCTGAACAATGGAATTCACTGAAACCATAGAATATTTTTCTTAAGGTGACACAAAAAAGTTTGGAATTTGTATTTAATAACTTGAATCGGAGAAAAAAATCACACTTGCAAGAATTTTTTTCTTAAATCCTTCCTCCTTCAGTACTGAAAAGATTAGTCACAGTAGTAATAAGCACATTTCAGTGAATTAGAAGCGAGTTTTCATTCACAATACTTGAATGTCTTTTTCTACTCAATTCATATTCACTTTTGGAGCCACTCTGGTTCACACTCAAAAGTCCATGGAAAATTAAATTTTAGTCTGTGCCAAAACTAGTGAAGCAAATCAAGTACAACAATCTGTGGAACAGCAGGATTTTTGTCCAAATTTCCTATTAGTGTTAAGATGCCTATCAGCTGATTCTGGCAACTAAAGGCATTACCGAGGTAGCGTAGGTCACTGTTGCTTGAATTGTCCTCTGCTCAGCTGCACTTTTTTTTTTCCAGTTTGGGTTTTTTTTTTTTTCTGTTTTCTTTTTTTCTTTTTTCCTTTTTCTCCTCATTGTGTGAACTACTGATTCCTAGAGACTCCACGTGAAAGAGCCTACATAGTCATATATGCTATAATAGTAAATTCTCTTTCAGAATGTATCCTGTTGAAGGACACAGGAACACAAGAAGAAAAATTAAACACGAGTGCCCATGTAATAACCGTGAGAATGAATCATCAGAGGAATTAGATGCAGAAATACCTCACAGAATCAACCTAGGTAGTGGAAATTCAAAAAGGCAAATGCAATATTCATATGCTGAGTAGAGAAGGTGAGCTCCAGTGCAGCCAGGCTTTAAGAGAGTTGGAATGAAGTAATCCAGAGCTGTTCCTATGGCAATCTTGAATATGCAACAAATCTTTGTGGCCAGTTGCACTCTGAATCAACAGCTGGTGATGGATTAATGGAATATTTTCTCAATGGCTATTTCAGGCCATTTCTTTTCTTTCTGTGCAGACTGAAAACTAAAACATGCAGAGATACCATATACTGAACTCCTACACATGCAGACATATTTTCCTTCTATGCTGAAAAAATCACCCTACAAAAAGCCTATGCATTAGGCAAAAACACTAGCAAAAACCTAGCTAACTGTGTTGTGTTGGTAATTTCATGGCCCCCCTCCAAGTAGTAGTATAAGCACAAGCGGAGATCCTCAAAGGTCTGTGCTGGGATAGATACTGTTTAATACCTTTATTAATGATTTTGAAGGTGGGATTGAGTGCACCCTCAGCAAATTTGCTGATGACACTAAGCTGAGTGGTGAAGTTAATGTGCTAGAGGTACGGAATGCCATCCAGAGGGACCTGGACAGGCTGGAGAATTGGGCCCAGGTGAGCCTCATGAGGTTCAACAAAGCTAAGTGCAGGGTCCTGCACCTGGGTCAGGACAATCCCCATTATCCATACAGGTTAGGAAAGTAGCCCCAAGGAAAAAGGCTTGGGAGTACTTGTGCATGAGAAGCTGGACATGAGCCACCAATCTGCATCTGCTGCCCAGAAGGCCAACCACATCCTGGGCTGCATCAAAAGAAGTGTGGACAGCAGATCGAAAGAGGTGATTCTTCCCCTTTGCTCTGCTCTGGTGAGACCTCACCTGGAGTCTTGTGTCCAGCTTTGGAGCCCTCAACACAAGAAGGACATGGACCTGTTGGAGCACCTCTCCTATGAATACAGGCTGAGAGAGTTGGGCTTGTTCAGCTTGGAGAAGAGAAGACTCCAGAGGGACCTTATAGTGGCCTTCCAATACCTAAAGGTGCCTATAAGAAACCTGTGGAAGAGCTGTTCATGAGGACATGTAGCAATAGGACAGGGGGTAATGGTTGTACACATAAAAAGGGGAGATTTTGGTTGGATATTAGGAAAAAAATATTCAATATGAAGGTGGTAGATTACTGTAACAGGTTGCCCAGTGAGGTAGTGAAGGCCCCATCCCTGGAGATATTTGAGGTCAGGCTTGATGGGGCTCTGAGTGACCTGATCTAGTGAAAATGTCCTTGCTTACTGCAAAGGAGTTGGACTAGGTGACCTTCAAAAGTCCCTTCTAATCTTACACATTCTATAATTCTATGTAGGGTGAAAGTAATTCTACCTTTGAAGGGAATGTAGTTCCTCAGTAATTTGCCTCACTCCCTTGCTTTCTTTGAAATGTAACTTATTATGGATCTAGAAGTATATCTTTATTTCTTTGTATGAAGCTTTGCTGTTATTTAGGGCTATCCTAGCGGCAACCTGCTTCATGCCAGAGTAGCTTCCTTAACCAGTATTAGGAACTGTCTCAATTTTCTGCCATGAAGGCAGAAAAATCACAGCCCTGAGATGATTAATTGTCTCATTTTTGAGGAAAGTGAGACTTTAGGGACAAGAGGAGCTGCTGGGTAGGCTTCGTCCTTTACACTTCCTTAGTGCAGAATACAAGTGTGGGTTCTAGATGTACAATGGTGGGTATGTGGGCTGACAGAGATGATGGGGGAAGGGTTTTTCCTAACCACATCTAAGCCAGCTATGCCAAAATTAAATTGAGAAGGAAAAAAAAGCATCTGGAAAATTGCAGCAATTTAAAGCACAGTATTTTAGTGCAAGTCCAGGGGGATAAGCAGGGGTGTAGTGACATTTATCAATAGCTACAACACAGAGTTCCAACAAAAAGAAAAGGAACAATCTGCTCTCTGCCCTTGGCATGATAATTTGCCTTTTACCTTCTGCATTTTCATATATTAGTTTGAAAAGCAGAGAACCAAAACAATCAGCAACAGATGTTCCATACAATCAGCGTGGTACATGAATTCAGTTAGCATGCAAATTGTCATCCCTGGGCTATTCATGTGGACTGCTGGGAAAACAGGCAGCCTGCTTTGCAAAAATAGATAGAAGGGTTATGATTAAAATGTCTGGATTCAATCACATGTTTAATCACCGTCCCCTTTTTTATCTCAGTTACAATGACTGGTAGCTATTATGACAAAAATTTGAAAATGTGCATGACACACAGTGGCACCCAGGAGCCTGATAGGTGGTCTGTGCTTGATCAAAGTGATCAAAGCTTTGTGCCCTGTTTCCCTCTGTTCCACCTCACCACAACAACTTTAAATGCACAAAATCTGATTTATAGGAGGGTGTGCTGTACTTTCATTCTTAGGCTAGAATGCTATAAACTGCATCTCAGTTTTTCAGTGAAACCAATAAATTATGTTTCTCCCTCCTTAAAAGTAGCAACAGATGACTCTGCTGTCTAGTCAGAAATGGGTTCTTGGGGATAATACAGGGGAACAGAGGCTTCTGACTTGCCTACATACAGATGATGGGTGAATCCCAAGAAACATGTTGTTGTGTCCCCAAGAAAGCTTATTCAAACTATTCTGAAATGTAAGGGTCAGACAGCAGCCACCTTTGTGCTATTTTGGCACTTTCTTTGTAGCTGTGGATGGGTGCCAGAAGGGCAGGGAAAAGTAGTAGGAAAAAATTATAATCTTGATTTCTTTCTTTAAAATCTAAGAAATGGGTTAGTTAGAATTTTTGGCAAGGATATATATTGTTTATTTAATGAATGAGATGCCAAAAAAAGGAGCAGCCTCTGAGGGACAGACTGTGGAAATTTTACTCACTCTGATAAGTGCTTGCTCATGTGAAGAGTTCTGCTGGTTTCAAAGGGACTATTTTTGTGAGTTGCATAATATAGTTCAAAACTAACCCAAATTGGCTTGAAAAGGAAAATTGTAAAATAGACTGAAGACTGTTCAAAGAACACTGTAAATTAGGGATCACCCTAAATGGCAAAATATCAAGACGGGAAATTCTCTAATGGAGTAACCTGAGGATCATCACGGTACTGTAATGACAATGAAATTAAAACAAGGATCACTGTAAAGGAAATTCCTGGACACTATCAAACTTAGAAAAATGACAAATATGGGCAAGATAATCAGAACTTCTCTAAGTGTGGAGACATTAGCAACCTAAAAGGATAAAATAGGATCTGACTTGGGAATATGCATGCTATGAAAGCAGAGGAGAGAGTAATCTGAAATACATAATTAGCAGCAGGAACCTGGGTAACAGAAGTGCCAAGAAGCAGAGGAGGTGGCTCTGTCTGCTGAAGCTGGCACAAGTGAATGAGAGGTCATAACATGGGTTATGCTCAGTTTATGTTTAGAAATTTGCACAAATGTGAAGATTAGTGAGGATTCATAGTTTTGAGTAACAAATGGTGTCTGAGATTATCATCCTTCATTGGGATTGGGTGCTGGCCTTAATCAGTTAGCTCTGACATTTATTGAAAGTCCCTTTCATAGATGAAGGGGCAAGAGAGGTACAGTAAATTTAACTTTCTGAGCATGAAGATGGGTGGATGGTTTTGGAGAATTAAGCCTTTCAGCTTAGTTTTCAGGCAAATAGAATGTCCAGTAACTCCTACATCCTTCCAATGTGCCTCAAGCTATGACAATCCAGCCTCTCCCTGGAGTACCGAAAAAATGCCCATGTGTCCTTCTATGACAGAACATAAGTGACAGAAAATTTCAAATACAGGATAAAGAAGAGATGAGGTGAAGTAAATAAATAAATAAAACTCTTACTGCCTGCTAGATGTGCTATTACACAGTGCTATAAAGACCATTTGGTTTGGTCTTGTAACAGCTCTGTTGGCAGTGGGAGGTTCATGTTGTTAGAAATGAGGGGCTGTAGCTGAGCCACTTAGATTGGGAAGACTGAGTACCATAACAAGAAAGGTAGCATGTGCCAACGGATCAGATGCAATTTGTATATTTTAACATTGAAACATTCTTTCCTGATTAAAACTTAATTGGCCAAAACACTGACTCTGCAGACTTCTTGGCTACAATGAACACAAATATTTAAAACGCACAGTTCTTGATTAAAACAGTGACTGTGCGCCACAGCTAACAGCACTAATACTTAAACAAAAAGGAAAGGAATTAAAATAGAACTGTAGTGGTAATGACTCAGAGGTTGATCACTTTAAGTTATAAAATGAATTTCTTTATTAAAACAAAGAGAAATTAAGCAGTCATTCTTTTTGGTTTTAAATTGGACTTTGTTGGCCAACTGGCCTTGTTGCTTTTGAAAACCACCTCTAAACTTATTTTTCATTCTTTTTATTTGTCAGGCAATTTTAATAATTGCCTGTGTCCTCTAGTATTGGGGGACACTTTGCTGGAGAACAAAACTGAAGAAGGAAATCTCAGCTGCTGGCAAAAGAAGTTTGAAGCTGCAGATCTAGAGAAGATGTTTCAATAACTGGATTTTACTCCTTTCAAATGTAGTTTTTAAGCGTTTTATGTTGTTTATTTGCTCACACAAGCCACCCTTTACTAGTCCTGCCTTTGATACATGACATTTTGGGCCACATGGTGGAAGGAGACAGCAACCAACAGCTGTTACTCACAAAAGTTGATCCATTTTTCATGTCTTTCCATTCATTTCCATCAAGGACTGTGTTAGCAGCCCTTTTCCCCCTCAAGTCTCATGGCAGAATTTCACAGTTCCTCCCATAGACCCAGAAAATGATGCAATCTTTATTCTAATTTGAGGCCTATTTACAAGAATGAGTCATGGTATTATTTTCAGATGATGTGTGAAATTTCCCATCCTCCTTTTTCCAGAAGAATTGCTCATTTTGTAGAAACAGGTCTTTTGTTCTGGCATGTCCCTGAAGTACAGAGCTACATGGCTGTTGACTTAAGTGTAGGTTGTTCTCTTAGCACTAGAATTAAAAAGTGAAACTACCCAGTCCCATATTTAATACATGAAAGACAGAAGGCTTTGCCTAGATATTCCATAAAAAAAACCTAGTAGTGAAGAAGCATTGCAGTGCACTGAGCCTTGCAGGATACTGAGTTAAAGGCAGTAGGTCTTCATTAGTTCTTAATTCTTTGATTATTATTATTTTTTAACATCTGCATTGCAGGCAGAACCCAAGAAGCACACCATAGTGATCAAGCTACAGGAACAGAAAAGAATTCTCTCTGCTAGCTCAAGAAATCTTTCTGCCAGTTTCACATACTACACTGGACAGTCATATATTATTCAGAGTAATGTTTTTTTTTTATTTGGGTGGAAGAAAACAAGCAAGTAAATACTCATTTATGCATAATGAAGATTGGAAAGTAGGAGAAAGGCTACACACCTCAGGAATTTACAAATGTATTTAAAAATTCATTAAATTCAAATAAAGCCTAATCCTGCCATTTTCATTGTTCAGAAGAATTTAAAATAAAAGATGTTAACTCATACTCCATTGTTACATTAAAATCACAACTGCCCATTTTTCAAAGCAAGAAGTTTGTAATGGGATCCCATGGCTTGGAAAGACTTTTGAGTAACCATTTAACTTACAAATATACAGCCAAACATTTGTAGAGAGAAACTTTCTGTAAAAGTCATATTTGAAAACTACTAAATAAAAATGTTTTGCCCTGAGAGACTACCATCTGTTTACTATATTAAACATACAGAACTTTCTGCTTTTATCGGAAGATTTTCCATTAACAAGGCAAACCCTACATATACAGCAAACCCTTTTACTGAAAAAGAGTGTAAGATGCAGTATAGAAATAGCATGACATTTGTGGGAGATTACGAATTTTTTCTCTGGATGCTGTTCAGAGGCAAGCAATACAATTATATTTGCTTTACTCTTGTGTCAATGGATGTAAAACTCATGTGTCAGAGTTTGACAATTTTATTCTGTTAGTAAACCCTGACAATTTGAGAAATTTAAAAGTCCATAGCTAGAGGTTATTTCTAACATACATGCATATCTCCTGAAATCTCCTAGAGGTGTTGATGCCTGTGCAATGGAAAAATCCTTTTGGACCAGACCAGCTGGTGGACCACAGCTGGACTGGAAGTTCTGGACTATCTTGCTTGCTTGCTCAGTCATGCATTTCAACATTTCCTTAAATAAATGACATTTAAATGGAGTCCTGGAATCAGATACATGTAAACTGCAACAGAATCCATTTACTAATAAACATAGGTCTTCCTCTTGAACAATATTCTTTAAAGATATATAATGCAAATGGAGTATTTCAGTGACTAAAGCTTTAAATTATCTACAGAGAGATTGCTTCCCTCAGCAGCAATACATGTCATAATAATGTGAGCAACTTTTCCAAAGACTTTTTTTTTCTTCTTACATAGTCTGTATTATCTAGAAAGTTTCTTCTTATTGACAGGATTTATTGTGGAATTTTGATTGCTGGGATACAACTATGAAATCTCTACCAAGAAGAGAAAATACCCAAGAATTTTGGAAAAGAAAAGAAGACAAAAGGGAGAAGGAAGAGGGAAGAAGGAAGGATAAAGAAACAAAAAAGAGAAGAAGAAAGGGAAAAAGAAGGGGAAGGGAAGGGAAAGGAAGGGAAGGGAAGGGAAGGGAAGGGAAGGGAAGGGAAGGGAAGGGAAGGGAAGGGAAGGGAAGGGAAGGGAAGGGAAGGGAAGGGAAGGGAAGGGAAGGGAAGGGAAGGGAAGGGAAGGGAAGGGAAGGGAAGGGAAGGGAAGGGAAGGGAAGGGAAGGGAAGGGAAGGGAAGGGAAGGGAAGGGAAGGGAAGGGAAGGGAAGGGAAGGGAAGGGAAGGGAAGGGAAGGGAAGGGAAGGGAAGGGAAGGGAAGGGAAGGGAAGGGAAGGGAAGGGAAGGGAAGGGAAGGGAAGGGAAGGGAAAGGAAAGGGGGGAGTTGTTGCACATCACTAGTCTGCTAGGGCTAATTTTGGACTGACTGGTGACAGAGTATATTGAATATGGATTTCTGTTAGAAGAAATGAAAGAAACTTAATGGATGCCACTAGAGCATTAGTCACTTCATCTGATGTGCTTCTTTTAATAATTCACACATAATATAGAGAGAAGCCATTTTAATTCATGTCCTTCTAACATTTAAGAACCTATAAAAGGTCCCGCAGAGAAATAGGACTAATTATCACTATGTCCCTATTTGATATTATGTGCTAAGAGGTTTTCAAGGAAGGGCCACCAAATCCCAACTAGTGAGGTTTGTTTTAGTGGAGAAGCATAGTGATGTTAGAGATAATGCATGGCACTGAGCCCAACTTAATATGCTTTGCTCTGTTTATTTAGTACAGGCCCTGGTCCTCAGCCGATGGGTGGTTGGAGTGGGGGGGATGAGGAAGAGGAGAATGGAAAGACATTGCCATTGCCTATGGTATAGGAATTGGACAAGAAAAAGGGTGTATGATGCTGTGTGATGTTTGGAAAAAGAGCTCCCCTCAAGCTATAAAACCCCATTATACTCAATCCAGAAAACAACATGTAATTAACAATCCTCCTGGTCTAACTCATCCTCCTGGCTTGACTCTTGCCTATATTAGATCTGGACCCCACCTACTATCACCCCCTTTGAATCCTAGTAGCATATGAGATATTTGGTCAATATATATTGTATGTAACGTGAAGTCCTCAGAACCCACCACAAGTTTCTTCAAGATCCTTTACTCCACATTGCCCAAAGAAGACTAGCTCAGTGGCTGGTATTTTAGACTGTATAATAGAAGTATTTATAAGAACATTATCAAGCCCAAAATGTTGGAAAATCCTGTCTTCCTTCAGAGTGAAATGGATTTAATGGGAAAAGTTCAAAATCTACTATGCAAAATCTCAAGAGATATTTAAATAAACAACATGAGATTTTTTTCATCTGTTTGTTCCTGATCTTTTATAGGTACACTTGGAATACATCTCTGAACCAGTCTTCAAAACCAGAAAGGTTTAAAAGTCACGGTTTCTTTTAAATGAAGGTTGAAAGCCTCAAATAATCATCTGACCTAGAAGCAGGGCACTGTAAAAAGGGACACAGGCTATCATGAAGAAGTAAAAGACATTGAATAGTGAATGAAACATTAGTTTAATTGCTTTTGAATGGGGGAAATTTTGATCATTTTAGCTGTTGCTGAGCAGTCCTTACACAGAGCCAAGGACTTCTCTGCTCCTTACACCAACGAGATAGCTGGGGGTGCACAAGGAATTGGGAGGGGACACAGCTGGGACAGCTGACCCCAACTGACCCAGGAGATATTCCATACCATATGACATCATGCTCAGCATATAGAGCTGGGGTAAAAAAAAGAGAATGAATGGGGAGAACATTTGGAGTGATGGCATTTATCTTCCCAAGCAGGAGTTATTTGTGATGGAGCCCTGCTTTCCTGGGGATGACTGAATGCTTGCCTGCACATGAGGAATGGTGAATGAGCTCCTTGACTTGCTTTGCTTGTGAGCGCAGCTTTTGCTTTACCTGTTAAACTGTTTTTGTCTCAAGTGATGAGTTTTCTCATTTTCACTCTTCTTGACATGTGGGAGTGCGGGAGTGGCTGAGGGGCTTAGCTGCCAGCTGGGGTAAAACCATAGCAGTCACACAGTGAAACATGTTAAAAGCTTGTGTCATCCATTTTTAGTTTCCTGCCAAATAGCTACTTCCAACCACAGGTCCCCAAATACTGGAAAGAAATAGCCATTTATTGGTGTTGCCTTTTTGTATCTCAAAGTAATAAAGCACTCTTTAAGGGAACAATGTGACACCATTCCCTCTGGTTTCTCATTGAATTTCTGTAGCTGGCCTTCTCTTTCTTCACATTTTACCTCCTTGGTCACTTATCTTGCTTATGATGCAGTGAAAAAAACTACTCTGCTTCATTTTGAATGTTTTAAAATCTGTGATGATGCGCTCCAAACAGGGATTTAGATGGAAAACACTCAGTAATTGACCCATTACAAGCTTCCTCCTCAGCTCCCCTTAGTCTGGATGCTGAAGAGCAGAGTGCATCTTAAAGAGCTGCAGTTTTATGATGTGCTAAATCAGCTTCTTACAAATGGAGCTGCAATATGGAAAAATCCCAGTGCAGGACTGCTGCTGATTTACATCTCGACAGCAACAAGGTCCTACCACAAAGTAGGAATGTGACCTCTGCTTCACATCCCAAAATCTGTCATATCTAGAAGTCCATGGGGGTGTCAATCAGTCTCCCTTTTTGCTAATTATAATAAGTCTGGATTAAGCAAAATAAAAATTTCTGTGTAGCTTCTTGCACTTGATTGACAACATATTTTAAAAGTAATAACTTAAGCTCAACTGATGCAATTTTTTTCATGCATGGATGAAAGTTGTTAAGGGTGTTGGGACAGAGAAAATAACTGGTCAGAACTCAAAAGGTGTTTCTTTGGGGTTTTTAAATTTATTTCACAGTGTGGCCACTTGTTTTGCATAAATTCTTTTTTTATTAACTTTTGTTGGAAACAAATAATTTTAATTCTGATCATACTTAGACATCTTCAGAGCACAACAAAAATCTCTGCTCAGATCCAAGCTTTCCAAATGTGAGTGGTCAGATCTAGGGATTTGCCATTGTGCTCACTTCCAGGTCATACAGTGGAATTTATTCCCAAAAGTTTTTTGCAAAATTTCTTTACAGTATTTCATCCAAAAAGCAAAGTTTCTGTGATTTAAAAGCAATACTTCCCATAGACCTTTTTTCCTTGGGAGGTGTAAAAGATTGTGATTGAATAAGCATCACACAAGGTATATAAAAGATAAAAAAACTTTTATCACGAGAAAAAACTGTTGTATGAAAGGCTGCTCTGAGAGTAAAAAATGAAAATTTCCTATAAAAAAATAGAGTTCCCTCTTTCTTTATGTTCTATCATTCACACTGTTGTCTTTCTAATGCTACTGGAAAGTTCTCACTGTTCACTGTGACTGCTATAGAACATCCTTCTCTTCCTGAAATACATCCCAGATCACTTTGAAGTACATAATGCAATCAAAAATAGATATAGATACTCTGTGCTTGCAGATTTTTCTATTTAAAAGGAAAAATGCAGTTGTACGTATACATGCTCAAAGTCAGAGACCAAAAAGCCTGCCTAATCTTTTGAGAACCCTTAAAGTAAATAGTTGTTATTTTTAAACAGACCTGACCTTCATAGAAATCTCTGAATTCCCAAAGAAACCTCATTAAAACTACTGCCAGAGGTTTTCAGTGTCTTCTACCTGCTTCCTGAGTCACCTGACTGTGCTAACACACAGGATATTATCTGACTCTCTAGCAGATTTGTCAAAAGCATCAGTAAAATGCTTATTTGTTGCTTATCACAAGATCGGTTATCAAAACCTTGATACTACTCCAGCAGTCATCAGCTCTGTGTGCCATCAAACCTCTGAGTTAAGCCATCTACAAATGCTGTGAGTTGGTTAGCCAGAATTCACTGGCCACGCATAAAAATCATAACCAGCAAAACGGAACCCCCATTCCTCTTTCTTCTCCCCATAGATACCTCTTTCTCCATCCCACAGAGCTGTATTTCCAGTGGGCCAACACAGAAGTCTTTGGTCAAGTTGGCAGTATGGACTTAAGAAAGAACATCTAAACCTATATCAATAATCCTATTTGCTGCAACTCATTTCCTTTGATGTCAGAAGTTGGTAAGAGATCCAAGGAGCTGGCTTAGACAGCCTTTAAGGGTTTAAAGGTCCCCCAAATTTCTTTAATCCGGTCAACCTCATTGTGTTTCCAGACAGGAAAACAAAAATGTCCCAAAGACCAGAACACTGGGACGACTAGGGACTCATGTAGAGACAATTGGCTTAGGATGACAGAGGCATGAATTTCAAAACAGAGGTGGTGAAAGATTTAACTTTATTATTATTTTCTTTTTCAAAAAACCCTAAAAGAGGCTACCGGAATAACAAAAGGGTGAAGTAAGTTTCTGGCCAGATTTTAGGTTCAAAGTTTCTCCTTATATAGCTAAAGCTTATTAAACCACACATCTGTTTTTGGGTAATGGGGTACATTAAGTGTACACTGAATGCTGACAAAGGCGGGTTAGTTTATTTTCACAAAATATTATTTGAGACTGCTCTTGCTTATATGGAAGTGTCAGTAAATACCCTTCCTGTGAGTTTTATACTTTTTTTCCTTCTCCCCTTAAAATGAAAACACTTTCAGGGTCTGCCTTCCAAATTCTTTATCACATCAAAAAAACTTGCCAAGAAATTTATATCATCCACTCATCTGAATATCAAACCAGGCAATATTTATTACCTAATGTATTTGTTATTCTGTCCATCTGCTCTTCCACATATAAACTAGCCGTAAAAATCAAGTAAATTCTCTAAGGTGAATGGAAGATTTTAAAGCCTGCTTACCCTCATACACCTTAAAAAAATTATTTACTTCTAAAGTTCCTAATATAAAATCCTAGTTAAAAATGCAGTCTCCAAAAACACACCTGGCAAGGTGGCAATGACAAGCAGAATGAAGTGGGAATAAAAGTTACAATGAGATTAAATACTGCATAAGAAAAAGGCAGCGGGGGAAAGTATTTGAAAATGCCAAAATACCTGCCAAGTAACAGAGTATCCTTCAGCTGTGTTGAATTTGAACAATTTCCCATTGTATCACATCATCCATTTCTAGGCCACCTATAATTTTTGAGTTGGCTTGTGAAGTAAAGCACACAACAACAACTCAGTAAAATTGAATAATTCCCTGGAAGCATTTTCAGTTCCTTCCCTCTTCCTTTCCCCTCGCTGCTCTCCTTTAGAAAACAGGGAAACGAAATAAATTTAGAACCATGATTCAAGCCAAATGGTCAGCAATGAATATCAGGTTTTAAAGACCTGACACCTGTATTTATTTCTTTGTTTTTTTTAGGTTCATAGAATTTATTTACTGCAGTAGTTGCAATAGTTGCCGTTTGAAGTCCCCAAAATCGTGGTAGAATCAGATTGCGGAGCATTAAGCCCGTAGGCTTTTAAAGGTGATCTGCATTGAGGGCTGAACGCTGAAGTATTTATAGCCAGCAAAACTTCATATTGACTAAAGTATTTTTGTTTGAGGATTTAAATTATTTTCCAACATTTAGGATGGACAATAGGATTAGTTCTAGGCATTGTCACTACTATTCCTTTCATGCTTTTTTGAGTCTTCATGTATTGTCATAGTAATGGCACCAGAGGCTGAACGTCTTCCAATTGCTGTGGACTGCAGGTAACTCATTGAAAGAGCTGGAATACTGAGAGTCATGCAATTGAGGAAAGAAACTAAAAATCCCTATTAGGACCCAGTGGTGACCTCTCCTTTGATGGATACTCACATGTTATTCTGTACTGATGCAGTGCTTTCCTGGAGCATTGGCACTGCTGTGCCAGAAGCTCCAGGGATGTGTCGTTCTTTGGTTCAGTTTGGAGAGATTTCAGCCTGGAAAGCTGAGTGAGTAAAAGGATGGCAGGGTGAACAAGGGCAGGGAAAGTGTAGGAGGGAATGGGCTCTCACACTAGCATCAGCATTCAGGGCTTTCCAGTTCCTGAGGGCTGGCTATACTCTTATCTGGAAGCACGACTGTACAGCAGAGGCTCAGCTCGGAGCTGTAAAACCTTCACAGACATTTGGGGTGTGCCTTGAAGAGGGAAGTGATGCACAGTGCTGTTGCTGTGATCTTCCAACTGAACAGCCCCGCTGCATGCCATTCCTAGATAGCTCCCAACCTGCCGGGCTATTATCCGCCTGTAACTTAATACACGCGTTAGCGAGAGATGAGTTTTCAGGAGGGATTTGAAGGAGGGGAAAGGTTACAGGCTCGAAGAGACTTCCCAGGCAGAAGGTCTGGCAAGGGCCCTCTGGTTCATTGCTCTTTGTACCTGCGGCACATACGCACACAGCCTGGGAGGCAGAGATGGAGTGTTTTCTTGTCAGGTGAAGCAAACACGTATGTCAGGGGATTGCTGGGGCTGTCGTTTCTCCAGCAGCTCCTGGCTACCCTTCCACCAGCACTGCGCTGAAACTGCTCACTCTAGAAAAGACTAACTTTGTGACTCCCTGTCATTTCTAGGTGCTGCAAATTCATTGTCACACCTTAGCTGTACTATTGCAATCTCATCCAGGCCAGAGCCTTCAGGGGGGAAAAAAAGTCAAGCACCCCAATCTTAAATAACTTTTGCTATCTGCCCCATTGCTATTTGTTTGGGCCAAGAGCAATTATTATTCATAATGGAGCAACTCACTGGTTACAATTAGTTCTGTCTTTTTTTTTTTTTTTCCCAACTAGAAAAGTGCTTGCGTGTCAAACAGCATGTGTAAGAATAGGGGGTATCAACCAAAAGGAGTAAAGACAAATTGCACCTATGGAATTCTTCATGGCACTGAAATGGAAATATCTATGTCCAGCATTTTTTGTTCAAAGTATAACTGTGTCTTACAGCTTTGTAGCTGTAACCAGTCTGAATGAACTAAGTCTTCTGCTGCTGCTGCCTCTGACACCACCACTTTAGATGGTTTCTTTTAAATAGCTCCATCTTTCTTCCCTCAACACTTGGTGCAGCTTACAAACACATTCAAAGACTGGAAAAGCAAAAAACATCATTCAGAAAGCAAAATTTTCCCTTTAACAGAAGCAATGTACTAAGGACACAGGCTGGGGGATGACCTGCTGGAGAGGAGCTCTGCAGAGAAGGACCTGGGGGTCCTGGTTGATGACAGGTTGGTCATGAGCCAGCAGTGTGCCTTGGTGGCTAAGAGAGCCAATGGGATCCTGGGGTGCATCAAGAGGCATGTGGCCAGTAGGTAGAAGGAAGTGATCCTCCCCCTCTACTCTGCCCTGGTCAGGCCTCACCTGGAGTATTGTTTCCACTTCTGGGCTCCCTGGTATAAAAAAGACAGGGATCTCCTGGAGAGAGTCCAGTGGAGGGCTACGAAGATGATTAAAGGAGTGGAGCATCTCCCCTGTGGGGATAGGCTGAAAGAACTAAGGCAGTTCAGCCTTGAGAAAAGAAAGCTAAGAGGGGACCTTATTAATGTTTATAAATATCTGAAGTATGGAACACAGGGGGAAATAGCCAGCCTCTTTTCAATAGTGTGTGGAGACAGGACAAGGGGCAATGGCTTCAAGTTGGAGCACAAGAAGTTCCACACCAATATGCAGAAGAGCTTTTTCACAGTGAGGGTGACAGAGCCCTGGGACAGGCTGCCCAGGGGGCTTGTGGAGTCTCCTTCTCTGGAGATATTCAAGACCTGTCTGGACGCCTATCTGTGTGACCTGTCCTAGGGAGCCTGCTTTGGCAGAGGGTTTGGACACGATGATCTCTTGATGTCCCTTCCAACCTCTATGATTCTGTGATTCTGTGGTTCTGTGACACCACATGTTTGGGAGAGGATGAATTTAATAAACTACCCTCTTATTTTCCTGCTTCAGAAACAAATCTCCAAAGATTAAACCCAAATAACTGGCAGCGCACTAGATTTTTATAGGTGTATTCATGTAGAAAAAAACCCCACAATCAAAGTTAAATAAATACTTGAATTCTGTATTTGCTCCAGCTTTTGATTCATTGATGAGACATTTTTGCCTCAAGCAGTACTAATTTTCTGCAACGTTCTGTTCTGTTTTCCTTTACTAATTTGATGAGACCTGCTGTTCTGAACAAGAGAAACTAAGACCTGGGGTTTGGATAGGGAAAAAAAAAAATCACCTACTCAAGCTTAAATGATGAAGCTCCAAGCTGTTGAAAAAACATTGGGTTTTGGGTGTTTTTTTTTTCAATTTATGAAAAGACATTTTGCTGTATTGTTTCTCATTTCACAGAAGTGTGATGTAACAATGACAGTGTTCTTTCAATTCAAGTATTTTTCTGACATACAGTAATTTTATGAATAATATGCAATTGCTTGGGGGAAAAATGAAGAAAAGAATCTCATAAGTTTTTTATTCACAACATAAAATTCAATATAGTTCCTGTATTTCATTTAAAACCATTGTGTGAATTGAAACACTTTGGGAAATGCTTATTAATAATCCTTCTGTAGAACTCTAGGGTAGAGGCCAGGTAGTTTCAATATTCTCCAGATTTGAATGAGGGTAGAAGGATGCCATGAGGGTAGGAGGATGAGCTCTTAATACACGGAACTTTATGGGGAAGGGAAATTTTCCAAAATATGAATATAAATCCTATTTCAACAACTGGTGACTGAGCAATATGGGCTGTATTAGAAATATGCAAAAACACGGTAATCTGAGGAAAAATGTATTGGACTTTCAATTACCAATCCTTGCCAAGGCAGTGTAAGCTTTACATTACAACAGAACTAGCAGTCTTGCATTTTAGATAACAAATAACAATTTAGTTATTTTTATCTGGTTCTGTCTGTCAAAAGTAGCAACACTTGCACTGGTTCAGGATGAGATTGACATTCATGCAGCTGTTTGGTTGCAAAACTTAATTATTGGCATGTAACGGTTTAATAATAAATAAAATGGGATTATTTTGGGAATATGGATTATTGCACATGGGATCAAGAGCAAGAGAATCTGAATCTGAACTCTGCTTCTGCAGGCAGAAGTCAGGAAGAAAATGGAATAAGGAGTTTTAATGCAAAGCAGCAATGCCTCAGTTTTTTAAACTGCAAATACAATTTTTTTAATTCTTGGATGGACTTTGAATGTTATGTTAAAGCAATTTACCCCCACGCACCATGCTCTTTCTTGTCACTTGATGCATCCTTATTACTTCTCCAGGTATTAAAGGGGTACGATATATTTTCATTTCATTAATCTTCTCTCAGGGGGCAGTGATGAGTTCATCCAACTCTCTACTCTCAAGACTGAAAATTCTTTTCAATTAAAAAATCATCTCCACAGATGGTACTGGCATTAGCAGCAGCCCATTCTGTCTACAACAACAAATATTGAGCTATTTCAGGAATTACCCTATAAATCACTGGACATGGAATGATCTGTAGGATTAAAAAAAATAGGCTACCAGAAGTTAAAATGATGAGAATCTGGCCCATATGGTTTATTGTCTCTTCGATGTATCAGTTTCATCACTGTGTCTGGAGAATTTAATTGCATGTTAAGGTGAAATATAGTGAAAAATTTAACAAAGCTATTAAGTGTAAATATGTTATCCAAAACATTAGGATCACAAAGGTGGTAATATAAATGGTTTAAATTCAGGGAAAATTCTCTGTTAAAGGGGATTAAAGAGACCATTTATTGAATAGGATGGATTTCTTCCAACCCCCTATGTGCAGAAAGCATGCAATGCGTGAATAATTCATCCAGAAATTCTATCGTGAAGTTGTATCAGTTTCCACAGTAAAACCTGGCTGTGGAGGAGGAAAATACATCAACATCTGTGACAGGCCCTATGAAGAGACAGTTGCAAAGCCTTTCAGGCACCAGGAGCAAACCAAAATATAATAAATTCACCAAGTGTCAAATTTGTGTCGGCTGAATAATGACACCATATGTCTGGGTTGCCGTGTCACTGCAGGCTGCCCCACAAAAGCAGCCCCCACGCCTCTCATTCTCACCAGCCCCCCCCTCCTCAATACCCTCCTTTCCCCCCCACCTCCAGCTTTATAAAGTGTGTCTCGGCAGGGGAAGTGCTTCAGCTACCGTTTTCCACACAGAAGATGGATAGAGATCCACTTAATAAATATGACTTTTGGCTGTTCTTTTAAATCGGAGCTCAACCGTGTCTTTTTATCCCCATCTCAAGCTGAAACGGTCACTTCCAGTCCAATGCGAGCTCTCTAATTTATCGTCCGATGAAACGAAGGCATCCGGCCCAGAAAGGATGGTTAGCATTCCAAAAGAGACAGCCTTTTCTCAGCCCAAGGGGCATGAAACAAAGCTTAAAACTGCAGTTGGAGACGGCTGACTGGGCTGGTGGCAAACCATCGCTACTCCACAGGAGAAGCTCTTTCTTGGATGTAGTGATCTTTCCTGCAGCGAATCAAGCCAATAAATTCTGGTCCGGTGGCTGTGCCCCAGAAAAAGGTGCTGACTGCACTGTTCCTACTGTCTGATCCCCGCTGGCAACTGCTAGACAAATAAAACAGGAGAAAGGGGCGGGGGGTGGTGGGAATGGCAAGTTTTACGCTGTTAAATTGTGTTGGCTCTACATTGGAAAACAGGGACAAAGAGAGAGGATTCAGTATTTCTCTAAATGGTGCTGACAGGTGAAATCACTCCAGATGACATATTTGACTCAAATCCTTGGAAAAGCACCTGAACTCTCCAAGTTCTACTTCAAACTCCAGTTCTACAAAGTGCCTCATTAGATACCAACTTACATTTTGTTTCAGAATGCTCTACTTTTGTCATCAAGAGCCTCCTCTGTAACCCTGTGATTGCTGTTCCTCTTCCCACAACCATCTTGTCCTCGCTGGAAGCTGTTACAAGTTTGTGTTTCATAAAACTCAATTTAAGAACTGGAAATAAAAAGTTTTTCGAGCGTTGTGAAGATGATCCAGAGAAAATAAATGGAAAACTAGTTATTGTGGAAGCAAGCATATTACATGGGCTGGGACAGTTATGGGTTCTCAAGAAGATATAAACAAGCTATTATACTCCCTTGCAAAACAGAAGAATATTAAATAAACAAAATGTGAGATCAATTAAAACCAACCTCTAATTTCAGCAAAGTCAAACAAGTGTGAACCTATGCAGGAAGGAAAAAAAATCTGATAGGAAATTTTGCTGCCCATCATAATTCTATATGTTTGACACCTGGTCAGCAAAAGTAATCCATAAATCCCTAAATACATTTGCTCTGGAGAAAGGGAAACAAAGTAGAAAAAAGTAAAAAAAACAAACGAGAATTCTAGTCGAACTGGTGAACTCCACCGTGAGTTGTTCAATTACAGACATCTATCTGTCATCATTGCTTTTGTGAACATTGGAACCAATGACAAGTCTGTCAATATAAGGAAGGGAAAATGAAACCATGTCTTTAAAATAGAGGGCAAATATATTGTATATGTATATCTGCAATTCTATATGTATATCTGCAGGCTGTCAAGCTAGTATACAGATGGAAAATGAAATCCAGAATGCCATCTCAGGGCATCATTGAAATGGGGAGGACAAAGTGAAACCAGAATTATTTGGCTTGTGCTTTTTTGCTCATTTACTGAAGAAGCTTATCATTTGGTTGAAGATAAAATTTGCAATGAATAACATAACCAGAAGCAGACTCTTGCTACATATTGAAGGGCTGGTAGATTGCTGGTTGCTTTTGCTGACTCACTTTTATTTGTGACTGATTAGAGAGTAATAAACTATCTTACTAAGAAACTGTTGGACTGATTTTTAAAATAATTAAGTAAATGGAATTCTTACCAATACCTTCTGGAATGCCCAGTGGAAAAGGTGGCAATTTTAGGATATGGGGCATGGAGAGGTATGGTTAGTGAATTTTAACAAGTTAAAAACCCTTCTGCTCTGTACTCATCAGGCCATTCCAAGGACATACCTCTTGGAAATGTAAATAAATGTCAGATTGAATAGTGAAAGAGTAAGAAGTTACCTTTTATCATCTCATTTTCACAGAGTAGTTTTGTGTGTTATGGGTATATAAAAAAGAGAGGTTGGATTTTGACACACTGATTTGAATTATTCCTGGTGAAGCATTCAGGGATCACTTGAATTTGATCTAACTAAACTTTACTACAGCTTTTTTTCTCTAAGTAAGTCCTGTGTCTGTAAGTAAAACTTGACTATGAAAATGAACATAGCATCAGTTTTGAATACAAGTAAGTAATGTTTCATCTTGAACTGATTCAATAGCTGATAATTTTAGGTTTGACAGCAGAAGTAGTAGTTTTCTCTCAGATTCTTCATCTGTCTTCTGCAAGCCTCACTCATCTCTGTGTGGTCCTTTGTTGCTCCCTTGATCTGCTACTTTCTTGTCTTTAGCTCCCACCTCAGTTTCTACAAGAATTTTGTCCTTTTCTCTCTCAGTGCTTCTGCTCACACTGAGATGATAAAGGTTATCCAGCTGCTCCCAGCCTGCCTCACCCTCTTCTTTTCCTCCTTTGCTTGGCATTGAGGTTATGTGGTGTCTATAGCACTGGGGTCCTGAACATGACTGTGGCCTCTGGAGAAATGCAGAACACATTTCAAATGAGCAGCAAAAGCTGAAGAAAAATCCATACTATCATCTATCTATAAAAAACTCTCGAAAGAGCCAAATGGGGAATGCTTCTCTTCAAAAGTATTGCTATTTTCTTCTTGCAAACATAGTCATAAAAGTGGAGCTGGTAGCAGGGAACTCACTGCTCTCTGAATGGATAGAAACAGTTGGAGATATATGGGGAAATGTATCTGTGAGAGTGACCTCTACCCCTGGAGAAAAGTGCTCTTTGATGCATAAATCTCAAGGAGAGGGAGGCAGAAGGGGCTTTAGCTGACGATTAAACTCTCTTTTTCAGTAATAGTGGGAACAGGCAGTAAAAAAATGACTGAGAGATGGTTACTTAAGATGTACTAAAAAGTCCTTTGAAGGAAAGAGAATTGCCCAAAAAGGCTGGAGAAATCTCAGGTCAGTGAGTGAGAGTCTCCCTATGCTATATTTAGCTGAGGAAAATGGCTAACAGATCTACTACATTTGTACAGTTTTGGGTGTTCGTTTTAGAACAGATGTAGCCTGTACTACCCCCATGACAACAACAGGCTGATCCGTATCCTTCTCAACTGTTTCAGTGTTTTATACAGTTACAGAGTATTCAGGAAAAACCATGGGAATTTTACAGTGCGGAGATAAAGCTGTGTGAAAGGGCCTATACATCTACAAAAATATTTCAAAACTCAGAATCTCAGGAGACTCATTTTGCACTTAAAACTGACACGTGAAATTTTGTGACCATGAGATTTTGAGCAACAGTGATCCGTTTTCTTCATACAAAGAAAATCCCCTGCACACATCCTAGCGGCCCCGCTAGCCGCTTACCTAATTTTAGAAGGCTCTTAACTACTACATCCCCCAACCTCGTGTAACAAATTAGACACAGCAGCAACTCTCTGGGAACTGTAGCATTGCCTTTACTCCTTGTTGGGTTCCCCACAGGCTTTCAAAGCAGATACAGCCAGCCTGATGCATTTTCACCGCTTTGAGACTGTATTTTTGAGCACGCAAACGTGTTTGCAAATCCAGAGTTAATGTTAGGACTGGGGACCTTGGCATTAGCCAAGTAAGCTCACTGCTGTCTTGCCTGAATGTCTGTTGGGAGGTGGAGGTTCCATATAACTACTCAAGAAAACAAATTAAAACACCAGTAAGCTGAATGCCAGCATTTTTCTTTGCTTGGCACTAAATAAAACGAGCATGGAAATATGATTGTAATGGAATGTATTATGCAGTCATCTCAAGTGAAATACAAGAGTTCCCTGGCTATATACGTCAAGGGAACTAAAGAAGTTAGTAGGCTGGAGCAAAGACGGGCTTAATCCAGCCAGCGAGGCTTCAGACCCTTGATGCCACAGATGATTTTCTGAGCACTATCTTCCACTGTAAAAAAATATGTAAATGCAATGAGACAATATTGTAAAATGCAACAACATTTCAATCTCTACACTAATTGTAAGTACCCAGATCAACTCTGTCTTTTTAGGCCATTTATACCTCCCTCCTAAGAGCACAATGCAAAAAGACACGAAACTCAGTGTTAACTCAGACAACTAAGGGAGGACTGGGTACTGCAATGCATGACATCAACTGCATCATGGGCTAAAATATTTCCAGTAAAAACAGACTGAAACATTACTGGCATTCAGACACAAAATACTGAAGCCACTAGTGTTTCTTTTTGACTGCAGTTCCAAAATCTGAAGAACATTTTCTAGGGGAGGTAATGTGTTTTTGTGGAAAGAGTGAACTTGGAGAAAAGCAAAAGGAAAAGAAAGGAAAAGGGGAAGGGAAAAGAAAAAGGGGAAGGGTAAAGGGAAAAATTTTCTACTAAGAGAGGGCTTTTTACTATCTTGATCTGTTGCTTTGGTGAACGCACTAATGTTGTGACTGGTGTCCTGTCTCCGAAAGTTTTCTTAGTACAAGGTCTATCTCTTTCACAGCTGTATTACAAACAAGATTTCCATCTCCTAAGCAGAGACAGAGAAGCAAACCAGAAAGTTCAAATTGCCATATATTCATCCAGTATCTTTTGCCAGAATGCTTTAGATTTATATTTGTATTCACATAACTTCAATTTCACACTCAGTGTAACAAAAACATAAAGAAGAAAGACTAAATGTTATATATAATGTTATATATAGCAGTGCCACTGCTCACTGAAATTCTAAGGGCTTGGTAGTCTGCTATGGTGACAAGTGCAACGGACCAATTTGGCTGCTGCCAGTTTTCAGTGAACCAAGTGTTGATCTCTGATTAATAAACCATTGTGTATACCCTTGGCTATCAGATGTTTTGCCTGATAGTTTGTTAGAATATTTACTGTTTTTCCTTCTGTACATTTTTCTAAGGGCTTTTGCCCTTCATTGCAGTTCTCTTCATAGAATCGTGGAATCATTTAGGTTGGAAAAGATCCTTAAGATTATTTTGTTGCTGTTCATGTTTATTCCCTTTTCAGTCTAGCTTGTTGAATGTCACCCTCTCATGCCTAGATTGTTGGATTACTCTTAGGAGGTGTGATGGAACAATTACAGACTTTATAATTGTTCATCCAGGCTAAACAATACAAAATCAGCTTTTAAAATCTATTTTTAATTTTCAGATCTCAACAGCTCCAAGTTCATGTTTACTAGAAAATATAACAATATTATAATACAAAATAAATAAACAGAGTATATGCATATTGATTTTATGGCTGCCATGCTAGTGAATCTGAAGCATTTAAAGTAAATATCCAAAGTATTATTAAGCTGAACACCTCCCCTTTTTTCTTAGGCATTGTTTGCTCTATCAAAGAAATCCAAACATGTTTCAAGGATGTTCTAAAAATTATACCTAATTTTCTGGCTTCATATAGATGTTTAAAGTCTTTGATGCAGAGTTGACCTCTGTTTTACCTGTAGCACAAGCGGAAAACCTGTATGGACCAGAAATCACCTCTAGGCATCAAACTTGCCACCTCAAAACCCACTAAATGAGTTTCTTTTTCTTTCACACATCCCTTCTATGCAGCAAAATATTTAAAGTGATGCCAGAAACATAAAGAAGATGAGCTACCTCATATACTCTTGGCTACCAATGCTTGCCCTGGAGTCACAAGCCCATTGTTTACCTTTTCTTTTGAAGCCTGGGAAAAAATATATCAAAGTATTTCAGTCTGCCAGAACATTGCACACACAGACACTGGCATTGTGACAGGAAACCCAGATGAGAAAAGATGTCTAGGCTTAAATATCACACTCTCCCCTGAGCTCATCTTGGGAACTTGAAAGCTAGCCTGCTTCAAGGTAATGATTATAAAGTCTTGCACAGAAATGGAAGCACTGTACAGCTAACCTGCTCTGCCTTCCATGAATCTGCTGGGCCTGACATCATCTGGCATTTCTTCACCCAGACTGCAATGGAAAAAGACCTGAAGTGGGTCATTTTGTTTTCCTGCTCATGTTCAGCTTTTCCTTACATTTTGTCATGGTCCAGTAATTGAATGATACACAATAATACTAGATAGATCGATATAGATGAAGCTGAAGAGGCAATTAGCTTTAATATAAGGAGAATAGAAAGTATTGGCGTGTTTTGGATGCAAGTGAAGTATGGCTATAGCCATTTGAGCTGTTTAGCTAGAGTAGGTACAAAATTTAACCGTAACAGTGGAACAGCCTTTAAGATAAAGAAAGTGAAGAAGTAAAGTGAAGAAAGTAGACAAAAGTGAAGAAAGTAAAGGAAAGAAAGTGAAGAAAGTAAAGGAATTAACAAACAATAAAACTAAAAACTAATTAAGAGTCAGAGTATATCTTGTTTTCAACTAAAAGGAGTTCCTAACTAGTTAGTGCAGGAATGTGTTTTCGAGACTGTGGAGAAAACCATGAAGAGCATGCTCTGAAGGAAAAGGTAAAAAGCTCACTGAGAGGAAGATGTCCAGCCTTCATCCCTGAAGACCACCAGAAGACCCCCTGAGTGTCACTGAGCATGCTCTATCTGGGAGGAGTTAATGTAAATGACATTCTGGAAATAATTTGTATAACCCTGATTGTTCTTAGAAATAAAATGAATATGTATAGTTAATCTGTATAAATATAAGAAATTTTGCTTTAAATGGTGCATGCATTAGGAGGAGTGATCCCCTGTGCTGCCCCGCAGAATACCTGCTTAATAGTTACTAAGGCTATTGAGTTTTGATTTTGGCTTTTTGAAGCTTCACCTGTTTGCATCATATGCTTTCCTCTCACCTTCCAAGATGGAGCTTTCTGTTCTCTACACACTTTCCATCTGTCTTTTGCCTGTCCTCAGGTAAATATTCAAGTTGACTGGGAGAAACCCTCTGCTTCAAACTAGCACCATTTGACTTCATAGAACTTTTGTCATTCAAACACCACATCAAGTGCCTTCACATACCCATGGGTATAACAGTCCTGTGCTCCAGCTGTCCTGCAGTGTTAGAAAAGCTAATCATGCTGTTTAAGTAAACAATTAAACAATTCCTTTTTCTCAGTGTAAATAATGGCCAAAGAAGCCAAATTCCTTGAAACAAGGACAGAATATTTCGTTTACTGGTTCTATGTATCAGAACTTTTCCTCTAGGGCACAGCCCTGAGATGTGCAAGACTTAAAGTAATGGGATGATCTTGATCCTTTATATGTTCCAAGTATGTTGTCAGGCTGAATGGAGCAACAGTTCCGGCTTATTAAAAAAATTAATCTACTGCAATTTAGAAATACCTTTGTACCGAAGAAGGAGAAAAACATACCACCAAGACACAAGATTTTTTTGCTCCAAAGTACCAATCCCTTCTCTCAGCAGGTTCCTTCATAAACACAGAAATTGGGCAACAGCTCTAGCTTCCTCAGATCGGCTTCCAAGAAAATTTAAGGAACTGCCCTTTATTTTTAAGGCTAACCCACACAACTCCCCTTGGCTCTTTCTTATATAGACTGCGTAGTGTTTGGGCAAGAGAAAGGTTGCAGCCACATATAGACACAAAAGTAGAAAAAGGATAAGGCATAACAAGGAAATAATTTTCCACGCTATGCATATCCCATTCATTCACCCACAACCCTGCCATAACATTCTTTCAGGAGACCACCCTGTCACATCATATAATAAGGTGATACCTTCTCCCATCACTCCATGGGACTTCTCTTTACTGAAATAATATAGCATCTTTGTATTCCAGATGTTCCCACTGAAAATTGTTTCAATAGTATATTGAAGATAAAACTGCTCCAAGATTTTGGCAAGTACCAACTGAAATTCCAGTAACACACAACTTTAACATCAAGATCCTCTGTTTGAGCAATCTCTTCACTCTGGGCTATGTTCCAGCAACACCCTTCTCCATTGTCCTAGCAGCAGAAATAAGAACTGTGAACATGCAAAACCCCTGGGGACCAAGTCCCTCAGCAACCAGTTCCCTCTTCTATGAGAGGACGATGTTTGCAGATGTTGTTCTTACAAGGCCACCTGTACAAATTGCATGTCACTCCCCAAGCCTACAGCTCTGCCTGCGAAGGTGCATCCCAACCACAAACAAGGATTTATTTTTTTTTTATCCTGGAGAACCTTTGTAAAAATGTATGTTGCATTTTGACTAGAAATTTGTCTGTTACAGGTACATTAAAAATAAACCTATAGATATCTGCAAGGGACTATTATTATTCCAGGTAGTTATCTGTATGTGTGTGTGTGTCAGAGACTGAATCATCTCACTTTTCAGTATCCTTACTTCCAGCATTCCTTCACTTCAGCATCAAATATGAACTGAGTTTCAAAATGCAGCTCAAATGATGAAGGCCATTTTTGAACCATCTTTACTTCTACACGTTCCCAACACAGTTAGGGAGTCAAGTCCTGTTTTCCTTTTCTATCCCAAACCCTGTAATAGCTTTGGTAACATGGAAATAGACTACTAGTGTAACCCTGAAAAACTTGAAATCTGACTGAGGAGTTAACCAGATCTATACCATTTGCATTTTCTCTTGTCAGTGGAAATTCCCTCTGTGTTGAGGTACGTGACCTCTTTCCGAAAGAGCTCACATTTCTTTGGATCCCATTTCCAACTGACACTCTTAATCTTATCACAGCTATCTATGAGTTCATCAGTTCACGCTGTGAATGGTCAGGGTGCACCAAATTCTCAGCCAGACACATATGCAAGGAGACACACCAAGAAATAACTCCCCCAGTGATGTTGTAGAGAGAATCGCCCAAACTAAACCCAAACCTCTTACCCTCCTGTCCTCCTTTTTTTTGAACCACTTCCACCTTCTGAAAGGCACCTTTAAGAACAGGCTTGAAAAGTTGTAGATGAAGTTGCTAGCTCTCATCCTAACATGCCTGGGTGACAAAAGGTAAGACCCTTAAGACCCACTGAATTATTTAAAATTTCTGGTCTTGGTTTTGGGGTTTTTCTTTGAATAGTTGGAACTGTGACTGAGGCCCCACAACTGGTTGAAAGCATACTTATGCTTGTTTAATACCATAAAAATTTTCCTCAAAATGGTAACCACAAAGATGTCCATATGATTGTACCTGATCTTGCCTTACCCCACCAAATAAAACCCACATCTCTGTTGTGTTTGGAGAACAGTTTCCTTTTCCTCATGCTTTCAAAAGCTTTTATTGCAATCCATTTAAATGTATAGCAATGCCTGAAACTGCTCCAATAAAAACTCAGAGTCCACAATCTCTCCTTATCCTGTAAAGTTTTCCTGGAGCCAAGAATTACTGGAGTTGCATATCTTGCCACCATGGACTGGCTCTTTTTCTGTTGCTGTTTTTCAAGAAATATTTAGTCACTGAGCACAAACTAGATGTTACTACAAGCCCAGAACTGCTAGAAATTCTCTCCACATTCAAGCTTTAAACTACCAATATGCCACAGCCCTGACTGAATTTTAATGTAGGGTTTTGTAATAACATTGCCAAGATCAATGTTTTATTATTTACATATTTACCTATTCCAGTTATAGGTAGGAAATACTTTGTTCCAGTTTATCCCAAAACACGACAACTTTATCCTCACTTGTTCCCGCCTTATCTTCGTATATTTTCTGTCTGTTTCCATCATGGAAACAACAGGGACAAGGTTCAAAATTATTAAAATTATTATTAGATTTTTTTCTTTTTTTTTTCAACTCAGAAGTATTTAGTAAAGGCAACAAGAGAATCTCTGAGCAGAAATGGTTAAAGGACCTTTTCCTGGCTCAGGAATTTGTTTGAGCTTGCTGAGTTAATAGCTCACAATGATTGAGCTATAACAAAACCACTTCATCCTCAAGACAACAGAAATTGTGAGATAAACTCTGGAATCAAATCAAGGATTTTTGTGGGGAAATTCATGTGGTCCTGCGGAGCAAGAAGACTTGTAGGAAATGTCTTTGAAATCAAAGTTTATGAATCACTAGTGTCTATAAAAATTACATGCAGATGTTATAAATTGCCTTTTCTTTTTTATTTCCAAAAAGGTAAACTGAAAATACAGTAGATGTAAAATGAAGATATATGCTGTTATATATGTAGAGGGAAAAAATATTTTTATTATCTGTATTGTCTGTTGATATATCTGCAGCTGATACCAAGAAAAAGACACATCAAGTTACCTCTTGATTCAGGTTAGTCCTTCTGTATATGTGCAGTGCTCTACTATTTGCTCATGTATATAATTTAAAAGACTTCCCATCAGCATCTCTGATTCTCCCCAAAATGTCGCCCTACTTTGTTAGAGCAGAATTCAAAGCTCTTCTCAAATCTTTATAAGTCTTTATATTGCTTCATGACTCTCTCTGATTGTTTGGGATTTTTTGCATCCTTTCTTTTATGTACTACTGCATGTTGGGGAAAAACTGTACCACGTCCTTTTGCCTTATTTTCCTGCAAACAGTAAGCCCAAGGGTAAAAATCTTTAAAAAAGGTATTTTAAAAGCCAGGGGTCACGCCTATTTTCCACCCATGCTCCTACCACTTATGCAAAGATTCTTACACATTGGAAAATCACAGAATCACAGAACTGTGTGGGTTGGAAGGGACCTCGAGAGGTCATTGGGTCCAAGTCCATTGGGTCCCCAGGACAGATCACACAGGTAGGCGTCCAGATGGGTCTTGAATATCTCCAGAGAAGGAGACTCCACAAGACCCCTGGGGCAGCCTTTCCCAGTGCTCTGTCACCCTCACTGTGAAAAAGCTCTTCTGCATATTGGTGTGGAACTTCCTGTGCTCCAACTTGAGGCCACTGCCCCTTGGCCTGTCTCCACAGACCACTGAAAAGAGGCTGGCTATTTCCCTTTGTGTCCCACACTAGAGATATTTATAAACACTAATCAGATCCCCTCTTAGTCTTCTTTTCTCAAGGATGAACAGCCCCAGTTCATTCAGCTTATCCTCGTAGGGGAGATGCTCCAGGCCCTTAATCATCTTCATAGCTCTCCACTGGACTCTTTCCAGGAGATCCCTGTCTTTTTTGTACAGGGAAGCCCAGAACAGGATACAGTAAAATCTCTTTTCTAGATGCAGCAACACTTAAAACCCCCAGAGGTAGCTGGCAACACTAGTCTCGGGAGTGCTGAAGCAATGTAAAGTGTTTGCAACACACTCCAAGGTTTCCCTCTGTTGCCATATGTCAATGTATCTGGCTGTTACTGAGTGCCAGGTACACCGGTGCTGTCCACAAATATTATAAAATGTTTTCCTATAAAAATTAATTCTGCAGAGCTACTGTAGCACCCTTGTCTGATTCCTTTTAGCAAGCTGAAAGATATTTCTTCACGTGGCTATAACAGATCTTCACTTTTCTCAGTTTTCTGCTTCACTTATTTAGGAGATGGAAATCTTCCTGGGATCTTGACTTTGTTTGTAGTTAAATAAACTTCATGGTAATACATTTAATGACAACAGCACCAAAGGCAAACATATTTTTGTTTCATACTTACAAAATTGGTTTTTTTTCTATGGTAGAAGGGAGGAAGGGGAAGAGACATGTTTCCTTCGCTTTGCCCCTCACATGGATGGTTGGGTACATCTGAAAAGAAAATCTGTCTGGGAAATAATTCACCGAGTTTAAGTAAGTGATGAAACAGCATGATGTATAGACTTAAACAAATTGTTCAGGCATGTGTGCATAGCACTTCAGATATGTAACAGGACATTGAGAAATCTGGACTTCTTACCAAATAAAAAATATGGTATATATTACTAAACCACTCCCCTGAGCATCTGTATATCAAAGATATTGCCTTAAGACTCTCATTTTCACTTATGCCGCTGAATGTGGTGCTATACAGAGGGGAAGAAGTCAAGCTCAGCATTTCCTGCCCTCAGTTATTTTTAGCAAATGAAGGTACTGTATACCTCTGTGAAACTGCTCCATCTATACCAAGCACTTTGTGCCAGGTTGCTGTAACATCATGTTTGGAGGGAGCTGAAGGCAAAAGTCAAAGCAGGTGATGGTCTCAGAGAGCTGTTCCATCTGGCGTTAAATGTGAACGAAGAGGGCACGAGGCAATGGCAGAGGTGGTGGTCATGCAGAGACCAGAAGCACAGGTCCTTTTTTGTTTTGTGGGGTTGGTTTTGGTTTTGGTTTTGGTTTTGGTTTTGTTTGTTGTTCTTTTTGTTGGCCTCCATTTCCATTGAGTGAAGAGGCAGAACCTGGGCTGTTTTCCAAGGTGGTTTTAGTGAGGTGTTTGAAACAATAATAATTTCACATTTTCTTTGCTTGCATTGTCTACTTCAGCTTCCATTACTGAAACATCATGGTCAGTTTGGAAGGAAGGGACAGGGCACAGGGAGAAGTGCTACAGCATGAGTAAAATGGGAACAAATTGCATCAACATTAAAAAAACCTCACCTGCCATTTAAAGTTCATTATTATTTTAGAAGGAAATAATTTACAGAACTTCAAGTGAGGCACAGGCCTCTGGGGCTTGATGTCAAAAGAATGACATGCCTCTCCCCGTGAGGGACAGCAGCTCCCCTACATCTGCAGAAATATAACGCCCTAAAACATACAGGCTGAAGTATGCATGGGTTTAGTTCTCATCTCACCTACTATGCTTCTATCTGTGTTCTCCCAGATCAATATCCCAAACTCCACATGACCCAAGAGAGCTTTTCCAGCCCTGTGACTCTTTATGGCTGAGCTTGTGAGGCTTGTGATTCCTTTCACCTGCACCCAATTGTCTTAAACTACCTGAAATGAAGTTATCCCAGTCATCTCTCATCTGTACCCTGAGGCATGATGCTTTTCCCACTCTCAGAGTCAGATTTTCCATTTGTGATGGAAGATGATGACTGCTAACACAACCAACCTAACAACCCCTACCCTAAACACCTACTTAAACAACTCATGTTTTACTCTTCAGTACAGTGGTTCACCACTTCTTTCCAAAGTGGCTGTCAAAATAGTCCTGCACTCCTATTCATTTTGCATAACAGACCTTTTAATTTCCGTGTCTCATTCGTTATCGATGCTTCAACCTGTTCAAATCTTCCTGGTATGCTCCAAAAACTGTATGTACACTCTGACGTGCGTCACCCTTTTTTCCCTGAATCCTGATTACATGAGTGGTATCTTTATATTTGCATGCATATGTGTTGAAAATCACACTTTCTGCTAAATATTTTGATTTGTGTTTTGGCCAGAACTCAAGAATTAATTTCTGCCATTATCAAGTGTCTCTTTCAGCTGCAGTTTGGATCCAATGAAGGGCTCTACAATCTACATATCGCAAAGTGATTTTCCTTCCACAGAGGAAAATGGTAAGTCTTTCCTAAAGTCCCACCATGGATAAATTATCTGATGTTGGCGCGTTTCAGAGACAATCTACAAACAAAACTGTAATCACTGTGCCTTCAGTTTCCATAGGTCTGGCCAGAAAGGAATTTTCTCCCAGACCTCATCTCATTTAATCTTGTTTCCTTTGTCTTCATCCTTTCACTTTCTTCATACTTGATTTCTTGTGCTCCACTCTCATTCATTTTCTCAATCTCTGCTTTGGTTTCCCATTCCAATTATGACCCATCTGTTAATAAGGCTAGGTGTAAGAAAAATTAAAAATTAATCAGGTTTGGCTCAGGATTTATTATTTTTTCCCTGTCTTCTAAATAAAGCATATATAGGAATTGGAGTCTGGAGTACCGATACTAAAACCTGAGTGAATGAATTTTGGCTTCCACATCTGTATTTTGGCATCTAAATAAAACCGGTTGTTCAATGATGTTGAATGACTGCAGCTGAAGTTTTAGGTGTTGCACTTAGATATTAACATATAAAATGTTTTTAACTGCAGAATTTAAACATTTATGGTGTCTACAATCTTTTTTAACTGAACCTCGAATATTGTCTAGAAATCAGTGCTTCATACCAGTAAAGTTTAAAGTGTTGCATTCCAGTCTTGGGAAGGCTTTTATTCCACCCTTTTGGTGGGTTACGGGAGCAAAGAACAGCATCAGTACATTTTCACTTCTTTATATTCTAGTCTGACCTTTCTTTCCCTTATGCCAGTGTAATAAAGGATCTTAGAAAAAATTCCATTGATTTTTAGAAATTCCAGTGATGGTATTTGAGGTTAAAAGGAGGCTGTATCTTCAGTTAGGAATAAAGCACTCTTTGAAGAACCCCCTGTGACAATCTGAATTAAATTACAGCCAAGACAAGCATACTCCAGAGCAAGACTACTGCAGTGTCCTAGGCTGTTGGACACATCCAAGCCTCGTGATGGTACGGGAGCAAAGACCTAAGAATGCTGGTCCAAAGCAGGGCGCAGAGAAAGGTGACAGGACTCCAAATGTGTTTGGGAGTTTGGCCCTTTTCCATGCAGATTCAGATCTCTCTTTTATTATTGTTTGCATGTTTTGTTTGAGAATGGAGGAAGAAGTGAAGACCATGGCCAGTTTCCAGAAGCCAGAGGCACTGCACATTCTGACACCGTGAGTTACCAGCAACTTCATACAGATCGAGACCTACTGACTTGTGGCACCGTTCTGCTTCAGATTGGATCTCACCCCCCGCCCCTCAAATCTCCACCGTGCTCGTACCTTTACAGCTCCAGTTTGAGAGCATTCACTCCACAGTGTCAACTACCTGCCTTTCTCCTTGTCCTCAGGATGAGAAGGACTTAAGCAGAAGAAACAAAGGAGTTCTAATGATTTCAGGGAAAGGGTAAAATACATTTTCAATTTCTTTGCTTTTTTTAACATTTCTTAAGGACTTCAGCATAGGTACCCATGTGCAGCCATAGCCCAAAAAGTAATCTCAGTAATGCCACGTTTCTCCTGTTATGCTTAATTAAGGTGTTTCTTAGCCAAGAGAATGACATAAGAGTTCAAAAGGAGCTTCAAGAGCCCAATTAATAATAATCCCTATTCCAAAGAGGATACAGAAATTTGGGAAATTAGTACGGAGAAAACTATTGGTCTTTCTAATGCATCCTTTTGCTTTGGACTGCTATTCATTAGCCATGCTCCAAAGTCTTCTCCACTCACTACTGCTCAACTCCATGCTGTTTGAATCTTCATCTTGTGTTGGACTTTTCAATATCATAATGATGTTTCAAAGTGAAAAATCTCTCACTAAACCCTAACCTAAACCTCCTTCTCATTTCTCATTTCAAGTCACAGTGGAAACAAGACAATGGCCATTACAGAATTAGCCCTTTTTATATGACATTTGTTACATTTAAGTTTTCCTGTCAGCACCATTTTTCAGACTACAGACATTCAAGCTTTGCAAAACAAGCAATGGCTGTAACATTGCCAAAGGCAATAGCAGCAAGGGAGTTCAGCAAGCATCTTTAGGGAAGTTTTACATTTGGAATTTTCTTTAGCTTGATGTGAATTATTTAATTATTAATGGCCTCATTATTTTGGTTTAGACCAGTTAGAGCAATATGGCACCAATGGCTCTGTGAGTTTTATAGTGTAACTTGTAAACACAGAGTTTTTGTTCCTAGATCAAATCTCTCTCTCTGAAGTAGGGGTCAAGGTATGAGCTGGGGAAAAAAGTAGACAAACTGCTTTTTTCCCCCCTTAGAAGTGATGAGGAGCTTCCTTATACAATTTAAATGACATGTCCATGGTGGTATGCGAAAGATTGTCTCCCCACAATGCATTTTTCTTTGCAAACATCCTGTCATCGTGCTTCAGTGAGTTCTGAACAGTCTTATCTCTGCCTCAAGGGGAAAAAGTCAGTTGTCTTTATAATCCTGTGTTTTAGGATGTTTGAAAGGCTGATCTAGTGAGGAAGCAGCACTCTGTGGCACGTTCCTTAATCTGGGGCCCACTGATGGCTGCATTCACAGCGGAGCACTCATGTGAGCACTCATGAGCCCTTCTGGGCTCAGCACCAGTAGTGCATGGGAAGAAGGTTAATATCTGCTCAGGTGTTCTTTAAATGGATACACAACATGTAGCTCAAAACATTTAGACCATGAAAGCGCTCCTGGGATCCCCTAAAGAAGTCGTAGTTGAAGCATGGCATGCAAAACTTTTAATGCCTGCAAGTAGAAATATTGAAGGCTTCCAAAAAACACGTTGCATTTAAAACGAAGAATTACCTCCCCCACAACCCTACTGGCAGATAACTGAACCTTCAGTTCTTTTCTCTTGTGTCCCTGACATTGGACACAAAGTGTACACAAGGGATTAGTAGGTGGTAGCCTCGAGAATTTTTAAATTAAGCAGAGAAGGACTAAATTAAATTCCCAAATGTTATGACATGCCAATTTAATAAGGTTTCTTAGAACCTTGTAACACAAAAAGCTACAACTGAATCAGTATTTTATCAAATCAGTTGTTTTCTAACCAAACCAGTGATTTATCAGTACTATCAGTATTTTGACAGCTGTAACATACTTGATTCTCAGGACTTGCTAGGTGCAGGGAACTGGTTGACATGGTCCCTACTCTTAATGAAGTAAATATATTACCATTCTCCATATTTACATGGACCTCTTGTCCATGCAGTCAGTCTATATTAGATTTTGCGTACCAACATGGGCCCTTCACTCAGATTTTGGTTATATTGTACTTTTGCTTTTGTAGAAGCTATTGTTCCTGTAATAGCAGATGTAAGCTGACAGGTACATTCCCCTACTGGAAGGAGTTCCATCTCACAGATTCCTGTTAAGACCACCTTTAATAACTAACTGCATAAAAATCTTGAAATATCATACAAAGATAGGTGATAAATGCTTGGCCTTCTTCCACAAGCCAGTAAATGGAAAGATAACGGCTTTCTAAGCAGTCTGACTCAGATATCTCACCAGTCTGGACATTCCACAAACATTTGATCCAAGCTAAAAAGTTTCATTCTTTGCTTTGTTCTGTTCCCTATGACATAAGCATATTATAAACTTCTTACTAGATCCCAGGGGAGAAACTCTTTCTCTTTCCCAAAACCAGGATAGGAGCCTTTCTTTAAAGAGCAGCCAGCAACCAAACCACGTGGGACCTGAGAAGGTGACCTTTCATGTGCTTGGGCAAATACAACTTCCCAGCGTCCTTTCCCGTACAGGACTAAAAGCTATGAGTACAGTTAACTATTTTAAAAGATATGTCTGTGACTTTCTCTGTTTAATATTACCAAGTTGTTAAAATAGCAGACTGGTGGAACTAAAACAACTGAAAGTTTTAACAGTTGTGCAAGAAAATGCTGTGTGGGGTAAGAAGCCTCAGGTAAGTGTTCTAGTGAGACTTAAATAACTCTGACTACCTTAAGATGACTTGCTGTGATGGATGGCATCCCTGGTAGCTTGCATTCTTTTTTCTTGTGGATTGTTATTAAAAAGAATAATAGGAAATAAGTTCAGGAAAGCAATAAACTGTTACCAAAGGATTACGTGCATTTCTGCTAATGTCACAGGCAAGGAAAAGAGACAAGATGGTCTATAACTAAGTAATGGGATAGTGCTACTGCTGAGAACAGCATGTTTTGCACTAGCACAACGGGTAAGACCAATTATACTTTATACAAAATATAATTGGGAGATGGATGTGACTCACTTGTTGCTTAATACTTAAAATAAGAATTGTTTTTACTATCTGTTGTCTGTGGAGAATGGAATTACAAGTGTTCACACGCAACACAATCTTTCTGTAAAATTCTCAAATGAATGAGCCTAATACAACCTCGGTGTTGTAACATACTCAGATCTTCACCTGAAGTACCTATCTGCCTTTCTGAAAGTCAGTACAGGGAACCGAAAATGCCTTCTCATTTTGGGACACGAGCAGCTGAACTCAGCAGTCATTTTCAAAAGCGATCTTTACACCCTCCTTCATACCAGAAAAACAATCAAAATGTCCGTGGGGCCCCAGAAAAAAATTCATGTTGGCTCAGGCAAATGTGATGTATCCCTGACATGACCCACAGCCCAAAGTGGCCTGGAGAGGTGACGGGAGAAGGCAGAAGTGGGACAGTTGCCTTGTACAACAGGACAACTGCAGTTGTTTCTCACACAGCACAGGTGCAATTATCCCTGCTGTGTTGGGTCACAAGAAACACAGGCACACTGTCCCATGTCCGCTCAGGTACTCAGGCACAGATGAAGTGCACGATCCTGGGCTACAGTGGAGCACCTCAGCCTGCTCCTGACACCCACACACCAGATGCAGCTAGTGGAAATAAGGGCCAGATGTGCGAGCTGGATACATAAAATGTGTGAGCTGACACGTCTGCCAAGGTCCCACCCCCACTAATCCACACTATGTAAAACCCTCAGTAAATCCACCTCGACCATGACAGCCCAAACTGCTTCCATCAGCATTGATTGCCCCTAAGCTTGGATGCCTTGGCAACACAGGCAAAACTTCAGGTGCTGACCACACCACGCACCTGCATCATCCACCCTGCATGGAAAACAGGAGCAGCACCCAGGGAAGGGAAGGGGAAGAGTGAAATCCACCATGTAACTGGGCCATGGTAGCTGCCTCTGTATGCACTCTTAGTTGAACTTGTTGTGTGCCTGTACCCATATCTGGCTCACTCTGGTCAAGTTGCTAGAGGACCCATCCATAGTCCTAGAAAACAGGCAGCACCTAAGCAAGACAATGTGGAGTTCCATGCCCTTAAAAAAACACATAAGCACGACTTCTGCCCATCTACAACACTTGATATTTATCCTAAACAAAGATTATATTCTAACAGTAGTCTCAGTGTTGGCTCAGGAACTGGCAAATCCTGTACTTTAATCCCACTATCCTAGTGGTTCGTTATGTGACTTTTATAAACTCCATGAATAAAATATAGAAAATACATTTCTTGTGTTCCCAACTAGTAAAATCACAAGGATCATTTTCCAATGTTTACAAATCAATTTTTTTTTGCATATTATATACTGATGATTAGACACTTACATTTATGCCTGCCTTGGAAGTAACTTTTGTTGTTAACTCAGATGAAGTATTAGGCTATAATGAAACCGTATTATTTGTATTTAGATCATCACCAGACACACAAAACTGTCTATTTGGACTTTTTATAAACTTTACTTTTTAAAATATTAAAATATGCAGTTTAGAAAATGGTTATTCTTTTGAAGTCTTCACTGTGTCTGTTGCAAGAGCTCTCTCTTGCTATTATTTATGTAGTAATAGCTACACTGTCACATAAAATCACACACACAGAATGCACAATATAGATTTTTTTCTGTTACTGCATATTATATACTCTTCATCATAGTAAAACATCTCGTCCCCAGATAACTCTCAAGAGAATGTGAACTCTGTGCTGTGATCTGAAGGGCTTGCATTATACATTTGCCTGGAGCTTTCATTATTAATAGACTCTCCTTGATCACCTCTTAGCTAACTGACATTCATTTGAGACCACCGGACTCCTAAACATCCCTGACCTTGCAGCGTTAACTCAAGATTCATAGTCTCAAGTAGAATGGATAAATCAAATAAAATATTTTTATTATGAGGTCTCAAATGTTGTCGACAGCAAAATAGACACAATAAAATTCTAGTGAAAAATGTTTCTCTAGAACAATATGCTTTTATTTGCTGGTTTATGATATTTTCCTATTATTTCAATTAAAGCGAAACATTTATGCATTGCAAGCATGGCACTAGGATTATAAAGTATAATTAAGTATTAATTTAATTATATTGTGTTTGTAGTCAAATTTGAACAGAAAGTTTCTCAAAAATTACTTTCCTATTCAAACAGTCTAACTAACATCACGGGTCTTTTACAGTAGCCTTAGTCTTTGCCAGCTATAATATGTCAGTCAGTACCGCCGTAATATGAGACCGTGGTTGGGATAGGGTTTGTTTTATGTCAAGGCTTCCTTCAGATTTTTCCACAGACTCCCTACTGAATGGTTTATCTTTTTTTAAAGTGTCCTGAACCTCCCTTGTGTTTTGAATCACTTCAAGCACTTTGTTCCTTTGTTTCCAGCACTTGGCGAAGCAGAACCCAAGAGGACTGGACACTCGCAGAAAAGTGCCAGCCCCACTGCAGACAACACCAAAATCCCCTTGTTTTGAGGAGTCCAGAACGTGACCCTCAGCAATACCCAGCACACTCTGGCAGCAGTGACTGTGGAAATTTGCCTTTGGCGTTCATTTAACTATGGAAGTTGATGTTTTTATCACAAAACATGCTACTAAGGAGGGCATTTCTTGGACCCTCGTAAGACACCCAGGTATCTGTACCACACAGTATGTCTCCAGGGTTTATTCCTCCCAGCACTGCTGAATTTCCAATTGTCCAAGAGTTATCCTCTTGCCTCGATGCACAATTTGTCCCTTAAAGAGTTTCTGCTAATTCAGGAGAGCATAAAGTCCCACTCAGACCCCAGGAGAATTTCACCAGGGAAAGTTCAATATGTGCATGATAAATAACAGCTAATGCACAGCATAGACATCTTTGCTGTGTAGTTAAGAGGACATCTGCAGACATAAGTTGGGAGAACAGAATCTTTAGGCATAGTCCTCTGTCTAGGTGGACACAGAGTTTCACAGGAGCTCTTTTTAAAAGCTGTGCAAGTAGAAGATGCATAAACTCGAGGCCATGTCCCAGCTACATGACTCATCCTGAAATCCTTGCAGCTGTGCCATGCTACCCTCTCTGAGGTATCTATTTCCGTTTGAGGGATGTGATGTAGCATATTTTCAGGAATAGAAGTCTGTAATTTTATTTTCAATTCAGTGTTTGGCAACAGATTAGGCAAAGGTTACTGCGTTTAGACATATTTATCAAAGCACTGTAAAAAGAGAGGTGATAAACTGTGCACCAGGATATTTGTGCATGTAAGTTCACTGAATTTTCCCTTGAAAATGAATCAATGCAAATAAGAAGGTTGCATCTGATATGCCACCTCAGGAACCTAATTTAAGAGGTTTGAATATATACCTGGAAGTATCTTTTCCCATTGACTGCAGAAAAAGTCCAGGGTGATTGTCTGGAATAAATTATTCACTGAAGTTAGGTTCCTGAACTTAGTATGACTGACTGACTGCCGCTATTGCTCGTCTCTCTTAGTTAACCGACTACTAAATTTGGGCAATCAGCAGATGGGGAAGACATAAGCAGCCACATGTGGTCAAAGAGTGAAGAAATTAAGCCAAACTATTTACAGAGGGACACATCCCTATTTTTAATAAAAAGTCCCCATAAAATATACTGAAGACTTTTTCCTACTGGGAACGATTTCCTAACACTCCTTAGAGAAGGACATTGCTTCTGAAAATGGTGTCTATTTCCATTTACCCAGGCCATGAAAATGGCTTGGGATTAACCCGAGGCACGATGACACCTCGGAAAGTTTTGTATGTTTTTGAGTGCCTGGAAACCCTTCAAAGGGCATGGCAAACTTGCAGTCACTTAGGGTATTCTTAAAGCAGCACAGGAATACTGAGCAAGAACAAAGCTAGCTCCTCCCCAGAGGCATTTGTGGCAAACAACGTGTCCGTGGTAGCCTCCCTCCCACCGAGGGTGCGATGCTGTGGCTTGCAGCTGCCACAGGTGTCCAGGCTAAGGAGTGAGGGTGTAGAGCAAAGGTGAGGCAGAAGCACCATCCACAGCCCCCATGCATGGGAAAATACTGGGAAATGTCACAGTTCCTGCAAACTGAAGGTCACGGGACAGACCTGAGGGTGCCGACAGGGATGGGATATAAAGGGCTTTGTTCTGCTCTTGCTCTGGTGGAGAACAAGCTACCAGGCCTGTTTGCCTGACTTGAGACTAGCCAAGGGTTTATCCCACAGGGTATAAATTATACGCATAAAATATGAGGTATCGGGTAATGTAATTAGCTCAATTTAGGTGCACTATTGACATGACACTAGTGCTTATTACTAATGAATACGCTGCTAGTGAATCATTAATAATGGGAGTATCTAGCTACCGTGCTTATGAATGCTTTATTGTGGAAAGGTGGAAAGTTCATTTAAGCTGCTGGATTTTGTGGGCCAGTTGCTTGCTTCACTTTTGACCTTTTTGATCAGCTATTCTGAATTAGGTTTGTGAACAAAAGGAAAGAATATCAGTTGGCTTTCGAAGGAAATTGGGTGTCAAGTGTAATGGGTATGTGTTGAATACCTTCACTACATTTTCTTTGCACCACACTTCCAGTTAAGTGCCAGGGAAGGTGGTTGGGCAGAAGGCACAGGAGTCCAGAAATAACCGAGTAAGAACCAAATCAGCAGCGAGCAGACTTAGCAGAGAATGTGAGAGAAGAAGAGCATTTAACCAGAGGAGAAGGAGATGCTTTCAGAAAGTATTTGCAAAGGCACAAGGACAGTCACAGAGGTGTGAAAGTATGAAATAAAATGGCTGCAGGAGTCTGCCTTGCTTCCCGGGCCATAACCCTAAGCCTTACAAAGGCCCTTGTCCTAAAAACTGGATCTCCTCAGACAGCTGCACTTGTGGGAACTGGGTCTTTGAGCAGGAATGTACCAGCCATGTGCTACACCACTTGGGGTGTAAGGAAGGGATCAGGCCATGTCTGAGTTCACCAAACTAGAGCAGCAGCTTCTGGCACCAGAGGGTTAATAACAATCCCTGGTGTGGAAAACTGATGGTTACCATGTGGCTTTGGTTTTTAATGCAGAGCTCAGGGAGGGTGAGAAGCCTTTGCAGTGGCGGCTGGGTGGATGGTATAGCTCTGGCTTCTCTCAAGACAGCATCGGCATTGCCAGCAAATCCAGTCCATCCTAGTTTGATGTTTTGCTGCTCACCAGAGATCAGGTAGACCCACAGAGTTGGATTTGGGGAGTGTCAGGCTCTGTGTTTCAGGCCTCTCAGGCCTTGCTGTTACATCCTGAGATAGCAGCTACTTAGTGAAATAAATCAGGGGACTCCAGGTGTAGCAACACTGCATGGGTAACAAGCTTTGTACTGGAAACACTAGCTGGACCCCCCCAAACCCAAAAATATTTTACAACCTGTTTGGAACCTGAGCAGTGGGATGCAGAGATGTGGTGTCTTGTGACAAGCTGTCTCAGCTTCTGGTTTTGAAACACTTCAACTGCTGAGATTTTACAAGGCCAGAATTGCTCTGGTTATGCCTTTGCTAATTGACTGAAGCTTTTCTAATACCAACATTTTTCCCACGCAAAAAAGGATTATCTTTTTGAAAAACATTTCTGCCTCATAAGAAAGAAAGTTTTCTATCAAAACTAAAAGCACTTTTTCTCTACATCTGGGGTTATTCAAAGTGATTTTATCAGTCCAGAGCCCTGGCTGCTGAACAAGCACCCAACAGAAACTCTCCCCATGTGACAACAGTGCAACCTCCAGCAGAATTTAGCATTTTCAAACCAGCCTCCACATCTATCCTGAATTTCCAAGTTCAACTCTCACAGGTACTTCCATGGTACTTCCATAGTACTTTCATAGTTTCCTGTGAATAGGTCATGCATAGGATGTTAGATGAATAGCAATTGTATAAATAGCATCCTAAAAAGAAGAGCTGTCTCCAAGAGCTACTTAATTAGTGACAAATCTCCTCTCGACGGAGATGCCCCAGGCACAAAATGAGTACCTCTGAGCCAGATGACTTATAGAAGCCTTTGTTTTACATAGTCCACATCTTTTGTTAAATTTCCAGTTGAAAAACCAACAGCTCTGTCATGAAGGCAAAACTTATTCTTATGTTTCAGTTTGTGCATTTTTTTCCCCCAGAGATTCACCAATTGAAAACCAAATCACATTTGTATTTAGGGGTAACCATTTTGCAAGTTTACAGTCATAGTTTGTTCTGAATTTCTAAGGATGGATCTGATGTCTGTGAGCAGGACCATATTTCCGCTGCAAACACACCACCCAAAAGGACAAACTGGTCAGGATGTTTCATGACCTTGACCTTCACCTCTGAACTCAAGTTATTAGTCTGTAGAACCAACCCCCTCAAAAATGTACTCAGACCTGCTTGCCCTTCTCAGCTCACACCCTTTTCAGCTCACATCCTTTTCAGCTGCACAGCCTCTTATGCATTAGTTTTCCTCCTCTTAATCCACGTTAGTCACATGAGCCATAGGGACTGGCTAGCCCATGATGTACCAAATTGTATCGAACTATTTTGACAGGTTTTTAAATGCAGTGAACAAAAAATCACACAGCATTTATGATTTATGAACTAAAACAGTTCCTCTTGCAGAGATCATTTGCTTATGAGCAAAACAAGTTGTAGAAAGACCATTCTCTGAAAAAAAAAAAAGGAACCATAGGGGAACATGTTGTGCATTGTTTTTCATAGATTACATTTTATTTTAGAACAGTTATATGAATTTGTAAAGAAAAATAAATAGACTTTGGGAGGCAAACATTATTTGTAAGACAGAAAGTATCTGTGTGTGCTCTCCTGGGTTCTCTTCTTTTCTTGAATTACACTATCTTGGAGCGGATTGCAAGTGATTCACAGTTCAAAAGGCAGCCACAGAAAGTACAGCAATTCTGGAAAACAGACTTTCAGGGTTTTTTTTTTTTCTGGTGTGCTATACATCACACAGAGCATTATAATTTGGACTATATCAGATAAAAAGGGGAGTCTTCCTCTCCTCTATAAACTGTATGAACATTTGCTAGCACTTGCTATGATTTTCCCCAGCGGACTACTCCTGTGTGAACATGCAATAAAAGGTCCCAAATTTCTCATCAGATATGGAGGTATGGAGCCTGAAACCCAACAAGGCTCTGCACAAACTGCAGCCCTGTATCCACCCTACAATGGCTCGGATTTCAGGATCAATGCTCTAATTATCCTAAACTTGAAAAGTATGATAAAAAAATGTTTTTCGCCAAAGAGAGGAGAAGGAAATAGAAAAGCCATTTCCAGTGTGAACAGACATGTCTACGCCATAAAGACAATTGGGGTTAGTTTCAACAGAGTTGTCAACTGTCACTGTCAACCCTGGGAGTGTTTAATCACTGCGGTAGTGATATATCCTTCAGTATGGGAGGTGCTATTAAGGTGTTGTGTTTCCTTCTAAAAGCTTCTAACAATCTCCTTCCTTAGAATGACTGCCCTGGTGTTATACAGTTGGTAGTTAGGAGTGAGCAGAGCATTCAGATTTGCCGTGAGTATTTTTTGCTACTTGGGTCACGGAAAGGTTTGGCACATGAGGGTTGTGTGTCCCTGACTTTGCCCTTGCTTTTTTTTTTTTCCAGACTTCTTCCCAGTCTCAGTTCTTGTTTCTTTAAATTCTGCTCCCCAAATGCCAGATATTTCCACTCCATCCACTATGACGAGCTTTACAGCGTGTGCACAGTAAACCCAATACTTCTGTGTCACATTACTACACATGTGCACAAACTACTTTCACATACTATGCTTATTTAAAATGGTATGCTCCTGCGTGCAGCACTCCACAGCCTGTGCACACGTAGTTCTTCATGGCCAGTTCCTGGCTGCAGTACACCTGCCTCCTCCTCCTGTCCTGCTATCCACAGGGGGACAGTTTTCAAAACAAAGCTGTTTCCACTCTGGGCCCCCATGGAGGTCAGAGCGTTGTGTGCTGAGTTCCTGTGGCAGCCCAGCTGCAAACATGGTATGGCAGGGCTGTAGGCTATTTTGAGCTATTATAAAAACTTGGGTTGTCTGAATATGAGCTTCAGAAAAATGTGGGCCCTGCAGCAGATCCTGAAATATTTGAAAATCCAGATGGCACTGTATGTTCTTCATAGATTAAATAACAATATTGGAGAGAAGGTTGATTTCAGGATGCGTTTCTTTTCAGTATCACCAGCTGAGGCTCCCTCCCAGCATGGGATGATGGACTTCACTCTGCCCCATCCCACCCTGCTGCAGCTGCTCAGGGGCCAGGAGAGCCCCTGCTGGGTCTTCATGCCCTCCCGCTGCCCCTGGGCAGGGGGTGCTGCATAACTGGAGATCCTCTGGTGCACCCCACCCTGCCTCAGCAAGCGCCTGCCGCACGGCACCATCAGCTTAGCAGAAAGTCATTCAGTGGCACTTGGTTCAGCTTTGCAGACTTGCTTAATTCTTGCAACTTATCTGAAATGCCTCCAAAACCTAAGTATTTTTATAATTTATATATATATCATAGAATCACAGAATATCCTGAGTTGGAAGGGACCAATAAGGATCATTGAGTCCAACTCCTGGCTCCACACAGGGCCAGCCAAGTCAGAGTATGTGACTGGGTGCATCGTACAGACGCTTCTTCAACTCAGTCAAGCTCAGTGCTGTGACCACTTCCCTGGGGATCTTGTTCCTGTGCCTGACCACAAACTCAGTGAAGAAGCTCTTCCTAAAATCCAACCTAGAAAGAACTTCATTATATATAAATATCTAACTCAGACTGTTCAATAACTACGTCGAGGATCTGAGACAGACCCATCAACTCACAAGTGCAACAAACCTTAAATCTCAGTTTAACACTTTTGGGAAACAATGATTTGGAAAAGGGCGATTCCAGGGCTGCACCCACCACCTTACGCTTGCGTACAAGGCACATAATGGTTCACACTTCTGCATAAGATTCTTTGGATTTTGTAAGCATGTGCTGAAAGGTGGGCCAGGCCACTGACAGCATAGTTTGGCTGCAGCCATAAATAATCCTGTGTGGTTTCTTATAGGACACAGTTTACTACCCATGACACCTGTAGAAATCACAGATGTGTATTTTTCAATTGTTCTGTGAATCTGACGTACAACGGAAACAAGTGCCTGCATTGAGGGTGCTGGAAATTGAAAATTAGTAGTTAATAATATTGTGAAAAGACTTCTCCCCCTCCCCTATTTTTTGTGGGGGTCTTTTGTAGCTAGTTACTGTGATGATGATAACACAAAATTCTGTGTTTGTAAATGAAAATGTTCATATATTTTGAGGTGCTGCAATAATCCAGTAGCTTTCTCTGTTAATATTAATTTATGTGCATGTCAAAGGTGAATATCAGGGTAAGTCAAGTATATTTTTATATACTTCTTCATAACTTCAAGAAGCCAGAAAATTTCAGAAACCATCCATCCTCCCACTACACCTCCCCACCCCGGCCATCTACCAACATCTTGTGCTGTTCATTACCCATGGTAATTCAGTTCCAGTGAAGAAGATGGATTTGGAACTAAGAGGAAGCCTATGCAATGGTTTTGTGATAGAGTAACATTCTTCCGTCCTTCACGAAAGCACAGGTGAGCTCAGACAAATTGATGAATTCTACTTCTACAGTGGCTGTTCAATAATGCAAAGACTCTCCAGCTCATTTTTCTTGTGGTATAGCTTAGCTCCACTGAAAGCACACTTTTTAGTCAAAGGAAGCTCAGTTACAGCCTAATTTTTTTAATTTTATCTATTTTATTTACTGAACATTCCTTCTGTTCTTCTTTGTACCTCTCTTCTATTTTAATCACACCTCAGCAACTGAAAAATGGTAGAATATTTGTACTGAAGTGCAACTCTCATGTTCAAATTGGTTTGAGCTTTGGGAAAAACGTGTTTGCACACGGCTGCCCTGCAGAAGTGCCTGAAATTACCCGTGATAATTGTTTTCATATTATCTCTAGTGTAACTCCACAGTGATATATTTACTGCCTGTTCTGGCAGAGATACAAGAGCGCTATCTGGGCAAGTACATGGCAGACATTCCTGTGTTTGTAATTATGGTTCCTCACACATACCAGATGAACTGAAGCATGGCACAAGTGCCTGTGCGTTTCTTCGGTCTAAATCCGTACACTTGCTCTAAGCTTTCACCAGTCTGGCAGAGGAATGTCTTGTATTCAGGCTTTCCTCTTCAGCATATAGAGGGTTTTTTTATTAAATTATGAGAGCGATGAAATGCTGAGAGCGCCTTCTGATACAAATCAGGAGGCCAAATTTTAACTCGTACGAGCAGTTCAATTAATTTTGGTGAGATCATTTTTATGGGCGTAGCGGATAAATATTAGTCAAAATTGAGACTTGGGCTTTTTGTTACTTTTGTTGTGAATGAATGTGACATAGCTGCGCTGCAAAACTGGGAAGAGAGCTTAGTGAAACTGTTAAGTACCGCAAAGGGTACTACCAGGGAAATCCTGGTTCCAATGAAATTAATAGGAAACCTGATGTATAGGACAAGCATCAGAAATATGGTGTATAACCACAAGAATTCTCAGGCATATGCTCTTAGTTAAACAGTTTAGAAATTTTACTTCTTATATAAAATCTAATATTAAGAATATTTGTGTTAGTTTAGAACTCAAATAATTTGAAGAGCTCTTCATTTCAACAGATCCCCTTTCATATGGTGGCTTTCCTTATTTGTGGTAGAAGACTAAAATTTGTTTCCACTGCAGAACATAATTGTGTTCTGTTGAAGTACTGTAGGTGACTTGGGAGTAAGTGATATTTTTTCTAATTAAAGCCAGGCTTTTGCCTAATTACATCTGAGTAAGGGTTTCAAAACTTGGGTCTGACAGATTTTGTGTGTGTGATAATTTTATTGTGGCAAATAAATTAGATTCAGTCTTATGAAGCTATGCTCATTGCAAGATGGGAAAACAGGGCCAGGCCAAGACAACTTAATCTTTGCAACTGTTGGAAACTCCTTGTGAAATTTAGTATTCTCGGGAATATTTTGGAATAACCTTTGAGACCCTGTTGCCAGCCTGAGGTGGAAGCTGGGGTGGTGGATCAGAGTCGTTCCAAGATTTTCCAGCTATATCCCTTGCCTTCGGCTGGGACTTCTACAGAAAATCCCTGGGGGTTTAGGAAAAACATATGATATTCATATAATTCGGAGCCTATAGGGGGAAAAAAAAAGTCTGCTATGCTTGTTATATATTAATGCATTCTGAAAAGTATTTGAGTTCTCCTTTCAATAACCAGCCAGAAAATATTTACAATTATTTTAAGTTCCCCGCAGTCTAAACAAATTTACTCATTAAAAACAACTGAGTAATAAAAACAAACATACCCAACCATGTAAACCAAATGCAAAAATCTGCCAGTCATTTGTGAAAATGGTTTTGATTTGACTATAGCTAAATTGGTGGGGGTATTATTTTCCCTCAGTATGACTGATGTGGTTTTACATAAAGGGTTTAATAAAATAGGTGGCATTAGTGAAATGCAAAAAAATGTGTCAGGGATGTTATTTTCACCTAACAATATTGAGAGGAAAAAGCAATAGGCACTGTGGATTTTTTTGAATCGAATGTACTCTTTACCAGCTCTTGTGGGAGGAAGTCCAGAGGTATGGTGATAAATGCTCAGTGATAAATGCTTGATTCCTTACAGAAACAAGTAACATAAATTGTACTCTAATATTCTATTCCTACAGCACACATGCAGCGATCTCTGAGCCTGAGCTCACCATGAACATACTGTGAGCATTTCCAGTTATCCTGAATCTGCAAAGCACAAATTTTATCAGCAGTAGAAAATATATTGCCCACAGCAATCTCTCCAGGAATAAATACCTGTTTGGTGGTAGTTTTTTTCTTACAGCTTTGTTTGTAATTTTATCTATGTTTGAATTACAATGTATTTCTTGATTCGAGGCAGAGAGTTTTGTTCTTACAACAGGTTCATGAAGTATTTCATTAGTTGCTACTAGACCAAAAGTAAAAATAGCTGAAGTATGTAATGGTGTGAAAAGTGCTGGGCAATCCAGGTAAGAAAGTGGACATTTTTATCACAAGGCTGGTATGTTACCTAAATACAAATATCACATCGCAAATTTATATCCAAACCTTCTTTTGGGTAACATCAATTTAAAATGCTGCAGATCATGCTTCTTGTTCATAGCAAAGCATATAGTCTCCAACTTTCTCAACAAAAATACCATTTAAACATAAGATCCAATATTTGCTAGAAAATATTTTTCATTTTAGCAAAACACCATGTTCTCTGGAGAAAATGTATTGCTGGTCTTTGCATTTAGCCCATTTCCCACAGAATGAAATGCCAGTTTGGGCTTATTCTGTGCCTAGTACCCGCATGTCTAAAACTTTGTGGCTACTTTTCATTATACATTCTGTGCACAGTGTGGTAGGCAAAGTAGAGAGATATTTAATTAAGTATCTTAACACACACATAGCAGGACAAGCCTGTGCAAATCCACCAAGATTCACCAAGTTCAGGGACTTCATAAGGACTTACACTGTTACTAACACAGAGCAGCATTTTGTCCTGCATCTTTGCGATGTCTGTGCACGTAATTTATAAATCTCAAATATGGACTCTCCCAGCCTCTCCATACATTCATTTCTTTATCTGAGAGCCAACCTCCTCACTGAGGGAAGATGGAGGATTCTGATGCCAGAGTTCCAAACCCCATTGGGTTGTGCTTACTATGGCTGTACCCCTCAAGGGTCGGGAGGAGTGTTACTGACACTTTGCAGCTGCAGTTCATCTCTGATGGGCCTGAACACCAGCATCTGGTTGACACAGAAGGCTCTTTGCATAGCCATCATTGTTCTTGGACAAAATCTTTACCTCCTTTTCACACCATCCCATCGGGATGACGATGCAAGCAGACAGCAGTCAACTTGGTGGGTCTCCTGCACCTCCAAGACGCAAACGGGGCAATGGCAAGGCAGTTGCATGCAGATCACAAGGCACTTTGTTCTCCTAATTCATTAATTTTCCACCCTTTTTCAGTGCTAAGTTATTAACTGCAGGCAAGGGACCACTTTTCTTCCCCACATCTCAGTACAGAGCTTCCTCATAAGAAACTGGCTGTGGTGACACCAAAACTTTGGAACAACGTCATAGAGACAGAGAAGAGCTGACAGCCCAGTTGAGGACTTTTGTCCTCCCTGGTCAAACATATCCTCCCTTTCCGCAGTAGCTTCTCTCCCAGGTCCAGAAGGGAAAGCACTGGTGCTCGGGGTTTGCTCTGGTTGTGCCATCTTTTATCCAAATTAAAATTGCAGGTGAGAAGATAGCCTCAAGTTCCCCCTTTTTAGACTAGAATGGACTTAACTGCAATTTTGTTTACTGTGTTTTCAAGATTTACATATGGTTTTCTGCTACAAAAAAAAATCCATCTGAAAAAGTGTAAATACCACAGCCTGTGAGACAAGCAAATCCTTTCTCCTTCAACGGCATCAGTGATTTCCAGCCAAGTTAATGCCAGGTTGCATATGTCTGCAGTAAATCTTCACCTTCTTCAACACCTCTGCGTGATTTGCTGTCTCTAGGTATACTGACACCTTTTCTCATGTGAGAACTTTATGGCTTGATAACCATAAAGGGACAGCTGGCTCAGTGGAATGGTTACTACTTACTCTCACCTCCTAGTTAGTAAGAATTTAAATATATAGAAATGCACGTACAATTCTCGCTTGTAACCTGATCTACAGGAAATGTTCCTTTATATATAAGCTTATTGCTGTGGGTCTACAAGTCTTGTATCAGCAGTGGCTTTGTAAGTCCCTTAATAACAATAGAGCTGTTAGCAATGGGCTCAGTCTGCACACCCCTGAGTGCTGAGAGAGGCTAGATCCAGTCTTGGTCTGAGCCAATGGGTCAGGCCCATTTCCAGTTTCGACTGCCTCTGGGCATGCTGCACAGAAAAGTCAAAGGCACTATTTAGAAAAAAAAAAAATACACCTAAGTTGCCTGTGCTGAACGTTCTCTTGTGGCTTTTTTCATAAATAAGGAAAAGATCAAGGCATTAAAAAGATTCTTTTCATTTTTCCCCTCTTCCTTTCTCAGTGTTGTGCCGCTGATGGGTTTTTTTTGGAGGTGATGCGTTAAGAGCCCCATTCGTGTGGGGCTGGGATTCCCTGTGATTTCCTGTCTCCGGGAGCAGCAGACTGTCCCATATTTTACAGAGCAGGCAGACCTGCAAGGACAGTGACTAATTACCTTCATTTATCATGCTACCAGGCACCCTTTCAGGTAATCTGATTGAAATCTTCTACTTGTCAGTGGCTCAGGAGTCGTCGGTTCACAGGACCACTGCAGGTTTTGGTATCCGTTACTGCTCCAGCTGCTAAGGCACTTAATTACTCTAACACAGAGGGAATAAATAGCACGTGTCAATTGCTAATAAAACTTGAGTCCTCAGCATTGCTTTTAGAAATTCAACAATAAATTCAGCTTTGTGGTTCCTATTCCCTCATTCCCTTATCTCACTGGAGTGGGAAAGAATAAACACTACAGGAGACCTGTTGGCTCCAGGCGGCCAGGAAAGGAAGGAAAAGGAAGCAAGCAGGAGCATCACATGTCTGACTCAGGAAACCTGTTGCTATTAAACTGCTTTCCTTTAATCTCCTAGCAGCATTAGTAGCCCATGTGTGGCCTTTTCCACAGTGGAAGAGGCATCACCTGACATCACCTCTTGCCAGTGAGCTGCTGCCAGAGCTTTTCCTCCTCTCATGCTACAGACGAGAGGTCCACAAGGAAAGTGTGTAGCAGGTCCCTGACAATTGCCCTTCTTCTCTTGTGGTGAGGAAAGGCACATGCACAGGATGGGGACAGTGGCAGGAGAGTATTCACCATGGCTTCCTCAGCCATGAGAAAGACTTTTCGCTGTTGCTACCTTTCAGCTGGCTGAACCCTGGAGAATCTTTTTAGGAAAAAAGGAGTTGGAGATAATGATATAGAATAGCTAGAAGCAGTGTCTGTCATGTTTCTCAGAAGTCATAAAGCCCACCACCTCTCCTAGCAACTTGAAGGACATGCTATAGCACAATAACAAAAGTCTGTCTTTGCTTGATTGCTTCTATGATAAAAATTCCTGCAGCTGGGCTGCCCTGATGTTGTTTTGAGAAGTTTCTTAAACATTACCTTTTTCTGTCAAGTTAGTGGTGCCTTTCCTCAAAGCTTGTCATTGGCCAGCATGTTTTCTTTCCAGTTCAAGGTATGAAACATTGTTCTGCATATTGCTTTACTAAATTCTTCCCAATTTATAGGATATGCCTTAAGATCTGTAATATGAACCCCCCATTTAACTACAATTTTAAACCTCATACTCCTTCCTTAGTAAAAATCACAATGCTCTGCTCACACCCCAGAAGTCCTTATAATTTTTTTCCTTACTGAATGAAAAGTTATGTTGCAATTCCAAGCACTTAAAATTGTGCATTTCATGGGAGACTAGATTCAGTGATGCAGAAGTCACCTTCCCTTCATCTCTTCCTAACTCTTCTGTCACCTTTTTCAAAATTCTCCCAAGGCAAGAGTTAATCTTTAGTTAGGCTGAGATGGATTTTATTGTGATCATTCTCTATACCATTAATTTGAATTCTCCCCCTTGAAACCCCACAATTTGAGCATAAAAATCTTATGCATGGAAAGATGTCAGTTTTCAGGTATGAAAAAAACCCAGTAGAAATATGTTTTTCTATTTGCAATATTGCAAGAGGAAAAAACTCAATAAAATTAATCATTGCTTAGACAGAGATTTTATTTTCCTATTCAGTACATTCTTGGAATGGAAAATGTTGAATTGGTCCATTGACTTAAGATCCAAAATTTCCTTTATTTAATATTCTGGAGCTCTGCTAAGTATATTTTCAGCCAGGTCAGTAGCAGCATAAGTGTATGGTTTTGTTAGTCATATGCTGTATGGTATTGTGTTACCTCAATGATATATTTTGAATTCCACACACATCCATTACTGTACAATGGGCAAGCACTTTTATTTTGGCTATGCTCTCATAGGTATTTCCTTACACTTGACTGACATCCTCAAATAATTATTCTGTTTGTTAAATACCTATATATGATTTAATAAGACCTTCCAAGAATGATCACTTAAAGCATCAGGTATGTGGAAAGTTTGAGGAGCAAATCCAGTGCGTACTTGTACACGTTTCATGACCATTTGCCAACATATATTGTACTTTCCTTGACCTGTTCCTTGCTTTTACAGCTTAAAGCAGAGGTTTCCTGAAACAGAGGCATCTTTCTAGGATCACCTTATAATTTGGAATGTGATCACTTGGACTACAGATATCACCTCTGTTTTATTCGAGTTCTGCACCTACAATCAGACCCTGAGTCCAGTCAAGTATCAGAGCTCATGACTGTCTCCCAAACTCTTTGAGTGTCACACCTTGCTGATTTTCCATTCACTGAGCAGGTAGGAAGTGATTGTGTCAATGCTGTCCTATATTCCCTAGCAATTATTCTAATGCAATACAATTTATATCAAGGCTGTATAGTTCCCAAGCTTTTATATAGGAAAGAAAAAAATGCAACATTATTCACGTTACTGATATGCCTCAGAATGGTGACAGGAACATAACATCACAACTGAAGCCAATGAAAAAATTCCTCCTGCTGGGCAGGGGGAGGGAAAAAGCCTGTGTGTCCTGGTTTCAGCTAGGATAGAGTTTAATTTCTTAGTATCTGCTATAGTGCCGTGGTTTGGGTTTAGTATGAAAACAGTGTTGATATGCTGATGTATTAGTTTTTGCCAAGGAGTGTTTGCAGTTAAGTCAAGGACTTTTCAGCTTCCCAGGCCCTGCCAGAGAGGAGGCATGAACCTTCTGCAGAAGGTGCACAAGAAGCTGGGAGGGGGCACAGCCAAGACAGCTGGTCCAAACTGGCCAAAAGGATATTCCATACCATATGACGTCATGCTCAGGGTACTTGGCTGGGGAGAGTGACATCTCAGGAACCAGCTGGGCATCAGTGTTGTGCTGTGCATCACTTGTTTTATATGTTCTTTTATCATCATTATTTTATCTTCCACTACTCTCCTATTAAACTGTTGTCAGTTTTTAACTCAATCCATTAGTCTTACTTTTTTCTGATTCTCTCCCCCACCCCACTGAGGTGGGGGGGTTGAGCGAATGGCTGTGTGGCTGCTGTAGCTGCCTGCTGGCTTAAACCACAACACTGTGGTATGTAAATATTTCTACAATTCATTCAGAAACATGTTTTACTATGAGCTGATCTGTTTTCTCCATTGATAGAGGTGAACTGAGATTACTAGTGACAAAGGAAAAAAATAATCTACGTGCAACATGGAGACAGTAGCACAAGTCTATTCTGAACTTGTATTTTACCTAACTTAATCACCTTTTCTTGGCTGTCACTGGAATGTCTGCAGTCACTGACCTGTGCGTTCATAATAGTCTGCAGTAAGAATCAGAAGGTTGAAGGCTTTTTGTGTGCTTTTACGGAGTAGTCAAAGTATCACTAATTTTGGAGGCACTTACATCCTGCTACCCCCACTGCCATTCCAGAAACTGCCCATGCAATTGAGTGACATCTCATGCACAGCATTATGCCAGATGTTCAGAGGGGCAAGACAGCTTTTGCCTATCCTTACTCAGGAAAGCTCAGCTCTGAAGAGGAAAGGAGAGATGCCTCTTTTAGCCACTTAATCATTCTTGTGCATGAAAAGCTTGTTTGAAATTTCTCAGAGTGGTTCCATTTGTTAGGAGGAGTTTTAGGAAAGACAAATTAGTGGATATAACCAAGATAGTAACCGATCCAAACCATACTTTATCCCTGAGGTAAGTCTACAACTTATCAAAGCAAGTATATGTTTACAGCTGGTAACATCTTAAAACTGAATCACTACTTCTGCGTGTAGACATGACTCTTAATGTGAATACATCTGGCCCAATTCCAGAGTCCTGACAGGTAGAAAGAGAAGGCAAACTCATGGTTTTCACGTATGAAAATGTCTGTAGTAGCTCTGCTCAGGGCTTGTGTGGAGATGATGGGGTCAGGGTTTGGGTTTTTTTTTTGTAACAGAGGGCAATTCTCCTGAAGGATGCTCAGCAGCAGCAAGTGTGTCTGTTTCAGCTGGGCTGAGCCAAGTGGGTGCTGCATTTTTTTTTCTCAGGTGAGAAGCAGGGATGGCTTGCCACATCCTCTGCTCCAGGAAGGATGAAAGACACAGGTTGTGCTGTGGGAAGGTGGGCGGCAGCATGTGTTCAGGACCAGGATCCAGCCTGGGAATCCCACCCAGGGACCACCGACTACGCGACTCTGGCCAGCAACAAGGTCAAAGATCCTGGAGACACAGACTATCACTGACATTTTGATTTAAATTCATCCATCTGGGCAACTTCTTAGGCAATTAGCTGTGCCTCCTGAGTAATCCATAGATATATCCCTGTAACCCACGGAGCTGCGATTGAAAACTACAAAATCATTTTTTCAGGCTGGAAAATAGAAGCCTGAAGCCATGTGACTGTTGGCAGAGATTGTGTTTCAGGGCACAGATTATGTCAGTAATCATTAATGTGCTACATTTAGGTATCACAAGAAAATTATCCACTGTAGAGAAGAATTAGCAAGATTAACTTTTTAGTACTGGGAAATTATAAAGAAAAGCATAAATCAGCAAATATTCCCAGTCTGCAGGTGAAATCCCCCAAAACCACCTGCTGGATGAAAAAATAGCACAGCTATGAGAGAGCTCCACTCAAATGACAGTGTAAAACATAAAGATTGAGTCTGTGTGACTGACTGTACCCTGTTAGCATTGCCAGCAGCCCCAGAAAGATAAAATAATTTGACCTGACTGTATGATTTGTGTTATTTTTCAAACATATCATCTTCTTGATGAGAACATTTTTCAGGAGTTTGTCCATCAAATTGCAATTATTTTAGCGTTACGAACCATGAGCCATTGCTAGGTTAACCACAGATTTATTACTGTGATAAATAAAGCAAGTGCACCAGCTTCCAGTGGGTTCTGCTATCCTCAGAACTGGTGCGCGGCCGGGACGCTCCCTTCCACTGCAGTGGAGTAATGCCAGAGCAGGCTTCCACCAGCACCTCTGGTTGCTCAGCCTCTGTGGCTATGCAAGTCCTCACTGATGTAGCAGGGCTCTGTGGTGGTGGATTGATCTGCTGGAGGGAGATCTTCTGGTACAGCAAGCACAATCTGAGCAATTCCCTGGGAGAGTTTCTTAGCATTGTTTTAGTTTTTTGTAGTTTTTTTAAAAGGTTCACAGAACATCTGAGGTTGGATGGGACCTCTCTGACATCACCACGTCCAATAGCCCCCTGCCCCAAATGGAGTAGTCAGACTTTGCTGTCCCTTTCTGTAAATACCTGCTTTGAGATGCTTGGAGTTAAAGCATACAGAAGAAGTCTACAAAAGCTGTTAAGATCAGCCAAAGTTGTTGAATATCTGCTTTGAGATGATTTGGTTCACCGGCTGAACAGCTCACTGACTGTAAAAAGGTGACAATGCGATAAAAGTTTTGGTAGCTTGGGATGAGCTGAACAATTTTAATTTTGGCTTGTGCAGGGATGAAGAATGTATTTACTCCAAACTGGGAAAGCTGTATTCATGGAAGAAGGTCACTGGGGACTGAGGCGAAGGTCCATCAAAGCATGGGCTGGACACCAAGTACATGAACACTGCCATTGACTTCAGTGAGACTGCTCCCGAGCTGAGGGTGGTGAACCCAACCATTCAGTTATTTCCTGGGTTTGTGCTTCACTTTGCATAGATTTTTAAGGCATGATTTCAGAGATTTGGTCCATTTCTTTAAGCATTAAGCAATACTTCATGCCACTGCAGGCTAATGTAATAAGACGGGTTAACTTTATACACTAAATTAAAAAATAAATCTGTCCTCAGTTTTCACCTGAAGTTGACATTTTCCTTGTTCTCTTTGTGTATAAAATGCAAAGTGGTAGCCTAAGGGAAGGCGTTTGAAGAAATCTGTGTTTATAAATGGTCTATATTATATTTTATATATGTAGGCAGCAGCTATAGTCTCCCCTTTTAGGCCTGAGGGAAAGGCAATGGTTTCCTGCATCACGGAGCCACAGCTCCTGTCTGTAAGCAGGTACACAAAGGTCCCTTTAAGCGGCTCGAAAGGAGCGGTGAGATGAAACATGGCCACTGATGGTTAACAGATCTGTCCCTCAAGACTGCTTTTTGCTGAACATGGCATTTGTTTACACTCAGCTGAAGCTTTTAGCATTTTTGGGCCTATAAGAGGATTTGGCTGGTAGCCCTACTGTTGATTGTCATATTCCCTAGCTAGAAATGTCAGTTACCACTTCTCTTTCTTCTTCCGTTCATTAAACTTTTTTGTATATTTTCTCTATCGTTCCCAGGAATTAGTGATGACATGTCCCATTTGCATATTACTGTAGTTCTTCCAGGGGATGTGAGTGCACACAGAGCTCACAGCTTTTAACCCACTAGGGATTCAGGGGACCAGGAGTGACATAATATCATCTGAATATTATTTGTAGCATTCTGTGTATGGAAAAAACTAGTGAAAAAATAAGAGCTGTTCAGCTGGAACTGAATATGCAGACACACTGCTTTTCTTTCATGACCTACCACTGAGCATTTTCTCTGCAGATGACAGGAAGATATTACTGGAAATCTAACACAGTATAGCTCACTGGAAGGGTGTCACAGCTAAAATTGTTTAACCCACTCTTTTATTTACTGTGTGGTGTTGTCAGTGCTGCTGTACAGATGATTTCTCAGATTCATTGTTGACATACCCTCGCAAGGTCAATCCACTTTTTAAAAGGGTAGACAATGGCAGGACAAGGGGGAACAGACTAAAGCTAAAGGAGGGAAGGTTTAGATTAGAGACTAGGGGGAATTTTTTTACAGAGAGAGCGGTAAGATGCTGGAACAGGCTGCCCAGAGAGGTGGTGGATGCCCCATCCCTGGAGGTGTTCAAGGCCAGGTTGGATGGGGCCCTGGGCAACCTTGTGTAGATACAGGCCTGGAGTTTGGTGGCCCTGCCTGTGGCAGGGGGGTTGGAACTCTGTGATCGTTGGGGTCCCCTTCCAACCTAGAACCATTCTATGATGCTATGATGCTATGATTCTATAAGGTTGCTTCACATTCCCTGCCTGAGAAACCACCACAGGTGGTTTGGTTTTTTCCATATCAGTTCACTCTGTTCTGTGATTTTTTCCCTCCTAGTTCATTCAGAAATCCAAAATAAATTTCATTGACAAATAGTTAAACCAGCAGAACTGAGGAGGCACTAGCCTCGGGGAGGGGAGTAGAAGCAAGCAGCTGGACATCAGTGGCAGTTGACTTAATTTGCCTAGTACAGTAGTCTATGGCTTGTTGCAACAATGAACTGGAGGGACTTAACTATACCGGAGTCATTTCACATACTTCTATATAGTTAAAAGTTATAAGCTTGTCCTAGCTCATAAGCTAAAGTCCCTTTGGTGACTAGAAAGGAGACAAGCATCTCCAGAAAGAAGTTAATCTGTTTTAGGTGCCTTCAGAGCAACTCATTTGACTTTCTCTCCTGGGGTGATGGTGAAAGCACAGATTAGGGCAACCAGGCTACATGTATTGAGACATCCAGGGATCCAGGAAAGCTTTCAAGCCATGATGTTGTCCAGATTTTTGTTACATCAGTGAATAGTCTGCAAAGGATTCACCGAGGATGTGTCTTCCTTCTTAATATGAGTCTTAGATCCCCTTACTAATTTCGAACTTGCAGAGGAGACTTTTTGCCCATCATGCTCCCTGACATGTTTGCCATTCACATTATAGCCATTAATCCTGTGTTTAGACTCAAGCTGCCCTGTGCCAGATGGCTAGGGCTAGACTGTCTTTCTAACCTCAGACTGTTAAATTCTAGGGAAATTAATTACACTTTTAAAGGATAAATAATGGCCACACTGGCTTTAAAGTAGTTAGCTCAGGGAACATTAGCAGCAACAGGGAGCTCAGGTTGGGCTGCAGAACCTGCCTGTATAAAACAAATGGTTAAATAGTCAAGCCAGAGCTCTATTCAAGCAGGGCTGCGGCCTCAGCAGTATCCAGTAGCCACTCAAATCCTCAGGCTGTGTCATGCAAGTTACCTATGCAGTAATGAAATGTGCATGATCTTATTCCCTGTCAGCCCCAAATGAGACTCCAGATACTCTTTGGCAAAGACTCTGCCCTAGAAAGGCTGTCATTTATTAAAAGACCCAGGGTAATCCCAGCTCAATTTGTGGCTGGCGCTTGGCTTTTATGTATGATGAATTAGAAAGTGGGATGGTTCCTCCTCACACTACAGGTTTCATTTTACTCTTCTTTGTGAGAAATTCCTCCCTTTCAACCTACAGACCTGGAAAGCATTTCAAAGTCTGTCCTGTTCATGTGATATTTTGGTAACTCCTCAAGAACTGGTGAATGCAAAGAAGTGACGCTGTTCCCACTTTCAATTCCTGAAGCATATCTCAGAGTCACTCAGGTTATTTCCATTTTGTACCCTTTCTAGAATTTCAGAGATGACTTGTTTCATCTTAGCTGGTAAAGCAATGCAACTACATTTCTAATAATTCGACCAGACCAGCTGAGCATCTTCTATGTCAGCATGAATTCCGAAAAGGGAAAATCCCCCTGACAAAATCTTTATTGAAAATTCCCTGCAGAAACCTGGACAAATTGCATGTGAATGCACACTTTGTTTATAATTTTTCTTTCCAGCAAATTAGTCCCTCTTAAAGAAGTTCTGTGACTATTTTTCAATTGCAAAGTGTAACGTGTATGCCAGGCTGTACATCCTCCTGTTATCCTCTGGACAGTCCAGTGAAATCTCTGCTAGACACCATATGCAACACAGCACAGCTGCTGTCAGATTCGGTTTCATTAGCCACTTCCTGCAGCACTGAGCTGTTGCTGGGACTCTCAGCAACCCTTCTTCCCTTCCTTCAATTCACTCCTCTCTCATTTATTCTCAATAGAGTCATATACTTTAAGGTACATCATCTCCGTCGTCTTTTCTAAGCAGTTTTCAATAGAACTGGTGCCCTTAAAGCAGGCATGGATGAATGTATCCAGTTTCACAAAAGCCTCCATAGATTGATTGGAAAGAGGAAAAATTCAGGCAGTGGCCTTAAGGCCAGCAGGTAGCAGGGCTGCACTGGTAGTTTACACATCAACAAATTATTTACATGTCTGGAAAGTGCAGTGGGAGCACTGATGGAGAAAGGAAGGGACTGCCATAACTTTGAAACATGGAAGCACTTTCTGTGAAAATTAAAAAATGGGGGCATATGCAGGAACTGGTCACATTCTGCTCTCTGAGATGCTCTTCAAAGATAATAACATGTACAGATTTTACAGAGTGCAATTTGGCTTGCTGTACATCTTACAGTGTGGTGTTTGCAGCTGTTTGCTCATTTTGGATAAGGATGTTGTACTTGGCTGGCTTAGAGCAGAGGCTCTTCACTGCAGATGTCTGTCTTCATGTTTTAACAATGTTAACCCAATGGAAGTGGGTGGCCTGTCAATACTGTATGATAAGGACAGTAATGCTACTGATTTAACAGGAGTTTATAGTGACCTAGAAATTTTCTCCTTGCATTATTACCATTGTGCTTGAAGTTTCACCTTTCAAGCTGAGTTAGACTCCTGAAGGAGTTAAGTTGTTAAATTATTAACTTCAAATATTTTTTAATAACAAATATTAACTTTTTTTTTTTTTTAATAGCTGTAGCTACTAACTATTTCTTGGATAAAGATTTGAGCTTGGCACACAAACAGTCCCAAATAGTTTTAAATGTTTCATCATTTCAACAGCCTGGTGAAAGTCCATTTTCTTTTGTCCAGATTATCACAGTTAAGCGTATGCGGCTTTTGCAGAAAGCACAAAGTGATTGTTTTCCTAACTATCTGCCTCTCAATTTTCTCCTGCCTCTGTGCATGCTTATGTAAGTAACCTGAGATGAGCTCAGTCTCTGAGGCTACGACTATTCTAGTAAATTAAAAAGTGGTAAGGAATGTTCCCAGGCACTGGGCTTCAATTGCCTGTACTCCTAAATTTTTAAAAAGGTCCTGGGTATGGTTTTGGCTCATGTCAAATAGCAGTCTCCTGGATGATACCCAGGCATGGTCTGTGTGACAGAAAGTCTTCCCAGTGGGCAACCTGAATGCAGGAACCCTGCTTTGGAGGGCAGGAGTACGACGATGTGAACCCAAGTGCCACTTGTGCTCACCGCCAGAGAGTGGTTCCAAGCACTTTTAGTTTATTAGTTCAGACACAATTTGAGTGGTATTAGGGGACCTCTACCTCTTTGATATTTGACGGACCTATAAAATACTCCTCTCATTTCAAAGGACCTGTTAATGGACCCAGGGAAACTTTGATGTACCAAGGCACTTAACCAAGTAAGTAGTTCTGTGACAGTCAGCAGCGTAACTCATACTCTTGACGTCAGCTCCATCCCTGTCACATTGATGGGTTGTAGCCTAAAGTATGTGAGCTTTGAGCTGTCTGGCCTCACTGAATTTAGATCTTCAGAAGACAGACTCTTGTTACATCACGAAAAGTACCCAAGGGGAAATGACAAATTCAGCCCAAATTCAGAAAGGAGACCTTTTTCGGTACAACCCTTCTCTTGCACTGAAATACTTGGTTTCTGGCCACTTGTACAGTTACTCCAGATCTGACTTGCTTAGTGTAGAAACAGAAAAAGCCATCAGGTGATGCCTCATGTCACCTGTTTTAGCAGACGGATGACAATACCCAGATTGTCATCCAAATTAGCATATTCAAAAATGCACATCCTAGGGACAAGACCTATATAGATGAAAGCCTGACATGGCTGTCTAAAAACTGGCAGATATTATTCATGTCTTAAATGATAGAACAGAAAAGTTAGTACATTTGTCACTGATGGAAAGAGAGAAAAGCCCCATCCAACCTGGCCTTGAATACTTCCAAGGAGGTTTCCATAGCTTCTCTGGGCAACCTGTTCCAGTGCCTCACTATCCTTATAGGGAAGATTTTATTCCTAATATCTGATATAAATCTCCCCTTCTTCGACTTAAAACCATTACCACTTGTCCTGTTGCTACATGCCCTTGCAAACAGTCCATCTTCAGTGTTCCTGTAGGCCCCCTTAAGTACTGGAAGGCTGCTAGAATGTCTCCCCAGAGCCTTGTCTAAAGGCTGAACAACCTCAAATCTTTCAGCCTGTCTTTATAGGACCAGTGCTTCAGACCTCTCATTGTCATTGTGGCCCTCCTCTGGACTTGGTTCCAACAGCTCCATGCCTTTCTGACATGTACCTGCATGGTACTGAACAGTACCTCTGAATTGAAAAGCTACTGGTCCATGAAATTTTACAAAGAGGTAACATGCACTGAATAAAACAAGCAAGATATATAAGTAGGCATGCTATATACAAAAAATGATTTGCATATTTGTGCCTACCAGAATCCAAAGCCACATATCTGACATGGAACCATTCGGTACTGGACAGCCTTTGTGCCCAACGGCTAAAACAGCAATGTAGTTTTGAATGCGGGTTTTGGTTGATTTTGTGGGTGCTTGAAAGAAATGTTAGCAGAAACAAAGGGGAGATGATAACTGATCTTTGATGATCATTCACATGAGTTTCATTCACATGAAACTCTGGATCTGGTGACAACTCTATTCACTGCAATACCTAAGCAATGCAGATCTCACCAAGAAATGTACACATTCTGCTAGGATGGATTAGAAAGAAATCTGAGAAAGCTGACAGAAGATTAGAAAGGGTAAACATATTTTTAACACCTTTACCATCATTTATCAACAATGATGAACCTCCAAAAAGTGAAATCTTGAGTCCCCAAAGATGAAAAAATCAAATCCAGGGAAATAAAAACTGTATAACCTATGGCAAAGCCTGTTGGCCAGGGCCAAAGGCAAAAGGCTGCTATGAAGGGAAGGCAGACAGAATACTTATGTCAAGAAAAAGCAGCTAAGAAAAGAAGAGTCTGGCTATTTATTCAAACCAGAGGAAGCCCAGAATGCTGTGGGCTAATGTGACATCCTTGTGGGGACCAGGCTGTTGGCCAGCCTCATTGGCATGCAGCTCATCTGATGGTGTTCTTCCATGGTGTGTGCCTGTAACTGTTCCCATAACACCAGTTACAATGGGAAAGGAGCAGGTGGGATGCACAGAGGTTGTTTGGAGTACCTGTTAGGGTAACAGGGTAATCATTCCAGCCTGATATAATCACAAGTAGAGATCAAATAGTCTGGGTGTGAAAGAACAGTCCTGCCAGAGCTGTATAGCTTCTAGTACTTATTAAAGACATTTTACCTCTCCTTCTGCTTTGGATTAAAACCCAGCAACTCCTTAGAAAAAAGACCAGCAGCTCAATCAGATGAGGATTTTCTACAAGCAGAGAGACCAACAGCCTCAAAGTGGGGAACACGTAAGTTAATTGCTGCTTCTCTTCTCCTGCCCCTTCCCCTTGAACAATTTGTCATATATGATTGAGGCTGGTTGATTTTATAGTGCAGATGACAGGTCCAGGCAGGCAGCGCTGCTTGTACAGTAGGTCTAGGAGGGAAGCCCAGGCAAATCTGTGCCAGCTCATGAAGTTAAAACAATTTTGCATATAAAAAGGAAACCATAACTAATTAACACCAGGCAGGTGGTCTAGCTGGAAAAATAAAATACAAACTAGGTCACAAGGGAATATGGGACTTGGCAGATGAAACTGTAACTGAAATCATCTCCTAAAACCAGCCAAGTGAGAGCAGAGCCAACTACCCTTATGAAAAAATATGCCTGTGCCAGTCATTTCTGGGAAAAACAAGCCAAGGACAAATGACTGCAGCTTTCAGAATGAGCATGATTGCATTTAGTCTTCAGGCTTTTGTTTCTAAAAGTTTTTTTTTTATTAAATGCCAGTCTTATTTGGTCAGATTCACAGAGAGTTCAAAATCAGCCTTCATGGTGCTTTAAGAAAATCAGCAGGGAAGACGATTGGAAGGTATCAAGAATGAAAACAAAAAGGAGGGTGTGAAAGTTTATGTTAAATTTAGGTGGGGCTTAGAGGAAGCAATAGACCCTGCTGAGTTACAAAAGCAAAAGCAGATACCAGCAAAAAGCAGAGCTGGCTATATATCAGCTACAGAATCAGGGGGTTGTGCCTGGCACCAAAAGGCAGGTGGGTGGGGGAAAGGCATTGTTTGGAGGAAGGAAAAGGAGAAGGAGAGGTTTGTGAGGTGGATGGCTCTGCTCTTATGCTGAAAAAAAGGACTGATCAAACACAAGTACAATGTCTTAAAACTTACCGTGAGTAACATATGGGCTGTGGGAAACTGAACACCCAGATCATGTTTTCAATTGGTGGGCCTTAGGGATACAGAAAGTATTCCCTCCCTTCAAACTCCTAAAATGTAATCTTATGACATACCTAAATGCACGAGCAGGCTGGTGAGGACTTACCCACATGCTAGAGAAATACTTGATAGATTTGGGCTTTTAAAAGCTTATGAAAGGTTGCAAATGTGTAACGTAACAGTATGTACAAAGCCCCAGCTTTTTCTGCTTTTGCAGGTAGATGATTCCACTCACCTCACTATACTCATGGTCAGAGTATGCGCAGTTGCCCATGTGATAAACTTCAGCTGTGCATTTAATGCATACTAAAAATACAGCCTGTAAGGTCAAGTGACTGTAGTTTCATGGAGTCCTTTGACAAGCAATTCAGTGAAGAGCTAATTGTAATCAGCAAGCGGGAAAAGTAGCTCTTTAGCTGTAATCAGCCTCCTGGTACCATTTATACGTACTAATATAAGCACTATTATGGTAATTCTGTAACAATTCATCTTCATACTTTACCAAGATTATGACCGTTCTCCTTTACACTGCAGTGCTCACACGCAGTCACTCACATATGTATAGCATTACACACATGCCTAAAATTCAAAGGGCCAAGCTCTTAACTGGTCAATACTGGTGCAAACTACTGATGCCAGGCGGCATCCACATACGTGCATGAAATCCCTGACTTGTGAATGTTTTTCAGCCCTATTTAAATACCTATAAGGCAAGGCATAAATTACTAAGGGATCAGGATCTGCTTGTAAGGAAAGTTTGTGGTGTGGAATGATGTCTTCTGCCAGATCAAGTTAGAGTACTCGAAGACCTAGCTGTCCTCGTTTCTCCATTGCCAGCTCACTGGACCTTCTCCCAGCCTTCAGCTCTGTGTTATGCAGGTCATTCAGGGTAAATGTGGCCAGATCAACATCAAAACTCATCAACATGGTTTGAGCTAATCCACTAACCCTGTGCCGAAGCAGAGTAGGAAACACTTGCGATGCTTACTGCTGAGGCTGTATTGGCATAGCAAATATCTGTCAGGGTGAGTAACATCTTCTGGCACCACAAGGTTTGCAAGGTAAATGTGTCATGAGTAAAAGAAATGTGCCCAGTCAAAACAAACAACCAGTTCTTCCCTTAGTGAGACAGAAAGGAGAAGTGATTTGTCACAAAAGGCATAGGAAACTATTTCATCTAGAAAACAGCTAAGATTGGGAGGACATGAAAAGGGTAAAGCTAATGCCAGAAGTTGGGGTGGCAGCATGAGAATACATTTTGTAGCACTTAATGCATGAGACAAGCTGTCGAGCTTCTGCACCACAATGGGAATAGACCAGGCAGGAGCTAGCATCCATTTTGTCAAGGCAAAAGGAGAGTTTAATACCTTTCATATCATGCTGTCACCAATTAACTGCTCCCAAGACATTGCCCTGCTAACTGCTTTTGTTGTGTCACTCCAAAAGTCTTCAGTTCTTAAAAAATAAACATTTTATTTTTTAAAAAAACACACTTACAACTGTGCAATTGGCATCTTTCAATGTTCTGCTGTAAGCAAAATACTGTCCTTCCAAGAGGCAAAAACCCTCTCTGAATGGGAGTTAAGCAGCTGAGTAGCATTGTTTTACAGCTCCATAGCATCACTGACCTGCTTCAGGAAACTACTCAAATCATTTGGGAGCCTTCTATAGTTTGTGCACAGAGGGGTGATGGACTAATTTATACAGTCATGATAATCTCTATAGAAACACTTCTCATTGTCTTGAGGGAAACATATCTGAATGCCTAAGAACCTTTATTGCTTATATTAAAATTATTCTCTTGGACAATTATCATACCTGTTGACTTGGGCATTCATTTGAAACGGAGCTATTAAAAAACCACCCTGCGGCGATCTCTGTAAAACTTTTAATTATTGAGTTAAATAAAACATCAGTTGTCTTTTAATGAAATATGTGACTGCATTCAGCCTTTCCCTTGGGTTTACCAAGTGTGTTCAAATAAACACTTAGAGACAGCTCTGTTATTATCATTATTACATTTATAGTGCCAGGTAAGTGCCTGTTGTATTCTAGAGAGAGACAGATAGTAGTCTCAGTATGCTTGGACTATTTAGCAATGTAAATGACAATCACAGAAAAAGAGACTCTAGGAGAATGAAATGGAGGAAGGTCAGTGTTTGGCTCCACAGAGCAAAGCTGCCGGTCCCTATTACAAACTAGCATTGCATGGCTACAGGAAAAGCCAGGCACTTTAATAAAAATGTTAATTAATGTGTTCAGCACGGGTGACATCGCCAAATGCTATTCTCCGACCAATTTCATAGAGGTGCCAGACCTGAAATACTCCCAAAGTACAGGAAAGCAATGCCCAGGGTTGGGCTATTCCTCTGCCAGGATACATCTGCTGTTCATATGGCACTGAGCCCAGGCACACTGAGAATCCCATTATGGCTTTGTTGTGCATGAAGTTCAAGGGAAGAGAGTGTCCAAAACGGCCTGGGAATCACATTACGGAACTTCTTGAGGTTTGCCTGGAGGCCTTAGATGCTCCCTTCCCCATCAGGGCATATGCTGGCTGCATACGTTCACAGCCCTGGCCCCCGGCAAGGTCAGAGGCGGCACCAGAGACAGCTCCTGCTTCATGAAGCAGCAGCGGTCCTCAGCAGGATGAAGTACTTCACTGATGTAAAGCATCCTCTCTGTGCTTTAACTAGCAGCATAGTGAAAGAGTAACGTCTTTGCTATCAGACCTCTGCTGGTTTGTAAGCACTTAAAGTTAAAACAATGGTTACCCTGCAAGGCAATCAATATATGCTTAGATGATACATATGCTACTGCTGGACTTGACCCAAAGCACACTTCGAGTGAAATTAGAGTCATCCCATTGGCCTCCCTGGGATTTGGACGATGCCAGTTTGGCTCCCTGACGACCAGGCACATTTTGTACTGTTCATGCAGATTATACAGTTATCCTTTTCAACTTGATTAGCCATGCCAAAAGAAAATGGAAGCTTGAAGGTTATTGTCTTTATGAAGAGAAATTAATGATGGAGTCGGGTAGCTTGCATGTGGTTCTCTCCAGCTACAAACCCTGTGCTCTTGAACCCAGATACTATTAAGCAATGGGAGGCAACTTTGGTTTTAGTAGAAAACTTTTTAGGGCAGCTTCTCCACAAAAGATATTTTTCCTCCTGACGACTTGACAGGATCAGGCCATGCTTCACCTCCCTTTCTGCTCCTGAGCTTCCTGCCACTGCATCTGCATAGCTTTTTCTACCAGGAGCAAAAGCACACACACACATGCAAATACATACATCCAACTATATCACACTTAATACAGGGCCAAAACCCTTCTGCCCAAAGAACGTTTACATTTTTGAACAGGATCATGCACCCCTTTGAGCAGAGGCACAGGCTTGTGTTCTGATTCAGGAGGCTGCTATCATTTCAGCTACGTATTTAAGAGAGGCACTGCATACACAGAGGCACTTAATAGCTTTTTTCCAGACTTTTCAAATGAAAGGTCGCAGCTTAGTCTACTTCCTTCAGTGAATTCATGCCCAGCCTGTTTCAGACTGCCCATTTCACCGGGGTCATTCTCCAGACCACATGATTTTCTCCATACATTGCTCTTTTCGTTTGGTATCAGATTTTCTGCATGTTTTGTGTATTTTATGCACTATGAGAATCAATAAAACAGATTGAACAATGAATTGTTAATGAATAACAACTGAGACACTGCAGATGTTTCATTTTAAGACGCTTTTAATCTCCATTACCATAGACAACAGCGTGCTCTTGAATGACAATAGTTACCAAGGCAGACGTACTGATCTCGTCACTGACAACAAATTGCTGAAAAACCCTACTCAGCTGCAGCGCTGCTGTGAGCAGCACACATCCATCCTGTGAATCTCCTTCACCAAAGTCAAGGAGTCTCTGTGCAGGATCGGTTTCAAGCATCCAGATCCATGGAATCGTTCCATGAAGCGACTGAACCAGCGCAGCCCAGGCTCTTTCCATGTCTGCTTATCTGCCTAGGGACACAGGGGAAAGTTGAGGCAAACCAGCTCAAGGTGGAAAGTCACTGTGCATAAATTACAGCATGCTAATATCTTCCACAGATGCTCTCATTTAGGTGTAAAATGGTTTAAGGTTATTGAAGTTCCATGCCACCCTTGGCAGGGTTTATTTACATTTCCTGTAGGAGACTGTGGTTTGATGTTACAAAATGGTCAACAGTGATACCAGCTTAAGAGAAATTTCCTGTTAAAAAAAATCAAAACAAAACATGGTAAAAAAAAAATTAACTGATTTTTCATCCAGATCAGTTCACTGATCTCATTCACAATGAAGTCATACATATAGTATGCTAGAAGCTTGCTTTCTTTTTTTCAGATGAAGTTTGTTCTGGATACACTGAGGTTTTATGTCCATGTTTTACTTGAGGTGGTTGAGGGATGCTCCAATTTTAACCAGTCTTATTCATTCCTGCCCTGCTTGCTTGTATTGTAATCACAAAAGTAATTTCTAATGAATGTCCTAATTGGCTAAATAGTGCATATAATATGCACAAAATAATGCCCATTCACAAGTTTGCCTCATCAACCTGTACTTCTGCAAACAGAAGATCTTGCACAGTTGCAGTGAAGCCTAATGCAGAATCAGTGAACAGCATGAAGCCAGGGCAGTCTCCCTGCTTAGTGAGGTATAATTCAACAGGTATAAAGATCATCTTATTAGATACTTGCATTAGGTCAGAAGGTACCTTGGACTGTTAGCACCTCAGAAAACACCTGGGATCGCAAGTCTCTATAATCAGTCTTCTAGCTCATAGACTTATGTGGAGATAAGAAAGTTAGGGACAGGAAGAGATGAGTTGGAACCTGAGTGTGATGGAGAGAGTGTGTGAGAGACCAGTTTCAAATGGTAGCACTTGAACACCCCCTAGGAGCTTCAAGGTTTGGCAATCTCAGGAACAGGACCTGGAGGTGATCCTCTGACATGGGGATGGGCTGGAGCTTCTTCCTGTTGTAGGGAAAAACCTCCTTAACTCTGAAACAGCACAGCAGGAACTACTGAGCTGGTTCTGCCTGACCAAACAAGAGGCAATGACCTTTATTCTGCACTTTGCTGTGGTTCAGCACACTGGATAAATGCTGGGAGATCTGCTGTTATGGTAGGTGGGACTATTAATCTCCATTGCTAAAGAATGAGTTGACACAATTCCAGTGCATTTGAAAATGTTTGAAACTATTTAAAAATTCCCTCTCACTAAACCTGTTATCTGTTTAGAATTATTTCAACATTAGTTAGTAACATTCTTTGAATAATAGACTAGTGTCCAGCTCCCTGGCAGAACTCACCTTGATCTGTATTATCATTTAGACTCCACCTGAAAACATCATTAATTTAAATAAGCAATAGAGACTGAAATAAAATTCCATTCATGCTTAACTCTCCAATGTGGTTTTGAAAAACCTTTCTTCTTTAGCCAGTCTTATGTTACATGCTGGATGGTCTTTGCTTTGACCACCTCATAAAAAAAAGCTCATAAATACTTTTCATGTGTTATTTAAACTAGCGGTACTCCCTGAGGCACCGTGCTTTTATTTTTAAAAATCCTTTGTGTGTTCCTAAAGCATTTCTAAACCAGTAGCAGAGGTAAATGTGTATTTTAACCTAGGAATGCCATGTTCTGTCAGTATCAGACCACAAATTTTCTTACTTCATGTTGATAAGAATAAAACATTTCTAGCAACTTCCACCTGATTTATGTGCTTCACTTCTAAAAATCATCAATTTTTGAGTATGAGATAATAGAACTGAAATGATTTTGCCTGAGTAGATGATTTCCAAAACCAAAAACTGCATTCCCAGTGTGCTACCACAGGTACGAGCAACAGACCAAGAGCCTCTCCCCCTGCTGCTGACTGGGAACCATAGAATCATTTAGGTTGGAAAAGACCTTTAAGATCATCGAGTCCACACTGCCAAGTCCACCACTAAACTCTGTCCCTAAGCACCCCATATATACATCTTGTCAATACCTCCTGGGATGGTGACTCAACCACTTCCCTGGGCAGCCTGTTCCAGTGCTTGACAAGCCTTTTGGTGAATTGTTTTTCCTAATATCAAATAGAAACCTCCTCTGGTGCAACTTGAGGCTGTTTCCTCTTGTCCAACCACTTGTTACTTGGGAGAAAAGACCAACCCACACCTAATTGCAACCTCCTTTCAGGAAGTTGTAGAGACCAATAAGGTCTCCCCTCAGGCTCCTCTTCTCCAGGCTAAACAATCCCAGTTCCTGCAGCTGCTTCTCATAAGACCTTTTTCTCTAGACCCTTCACCAGCTTTGGGGCCCTTCTCTGTATGTGTTCCAGCACCTCAATGTCCTTCTTGCAGTGAATGGCCCAAAACTGATCACAGTACCAAGATGCAGCCCCGCCAGTACCGAGTCCAGGAGGACAATGACTCCCCTAGTCTTGCTGGCCACACTGTTACTGATACAAGCCACAATGCTATTGGCCTTCTTGGTCACCTGGGCACACTGCTGGCTCATATTCAGCTGGCTATCAACCAAGATCCCCAGTTTTTTTTCCACCTGGTAGCTTTCCAGCTACTCTTCTCCAAACCTGTAGCACTGCATGGGATTGTTCTTAAGCCCTTTGAACTTTGTACAGTTGATCTCGACCCATTGAACCAGCCTGTCCAGATGCCTTCCTACCCTCAGACAAATCAACACTTATGCCCAACTTGGTTTCAGTTGCAGATGAACTGAGGGTGCACTCAATCCTCTGGTCATATCAGATAACAATATGAAAGAGAACTGGCCCTAGTACTGAGCCCTGAGGAACACGACCTGTTGGCCCAGCCAACCAGCCAGTTTTTTACTTAGCGAAGACTGCACCTGTCCAAGCCATAAGCAGCCAGCTTCACCAGGAGAATGCTGCAGGACATGATGTCAAAGGCTTTACTACAGTCCAGTTAGACAACATCCACAGCTTTTCCCTCAGCCAGTAAGTGGGTTGCCTTGTCATAGAAGGAGATCAGGTTGGTCAAGCAGAACTTGCCTTTCATAAACCTATGATGACTGAGCCTGATCACCTTGTTGTCCTGCGCATGCCATGTGATGGCTCCATAACCTCCCCTGGTCCCAAGGTCAGACTGACAGGCCTGTAGTTCCCCAGATCCTTCTTCTGGCCCCTCCTATAGATGGGCATTGCATTTCCTAACCTCCAGTCAACTGGGACCTCCTTGGTTAGCCAGGAACTGCTAATAGATGATAAGTGGCTTGCCAAGCACTTCTGCTAGCTCCCTCTGTACTTTTGGGTGGATCCCATATGGCCCTACAGACCTGTGTCTAAGTAGTGGAGCAGGTCACTAACCATTTCCCCTTGAATTATTGGGGCTTCATTCTGCTCCCCTTACCGGTCTTCTAGCTCAAGGGCTGGGTACTCTAAGAACCGGTTTTACTCTTGCTGAGGCAAAGGCATTAAGTATCTCAGCCTTTTCCTCATCCTTTATCCCCTGTGTTCCCCTGCATCCAACAAAGGATGAAGAAATTCTCCTTAGCCCTCCTTTTGTTGCTAATACATAAAACCAGATTTTATCGGCTTTAACTGCAGTAGCCAGATTTAGTTCTAGTCGGGCTTTAGGCCTTATAATTTTCTCCCTGCATAATCTATGACCTCCTGGGTTGCCTACCTCTTCTTCCAAAGGTCACAAACTCTCCTCTTTTTCCTGAGCTCCAGTCAAAGCTCTCTGTTTAGCCAGGCTGGTCTTCTTCCCTGCCTACTTGTCTTTTGGCACACGGTGATGGCCTTTTAATGCACCTTTAAGATTTCCTTCTTGCAGAATGTCCAGCATGCCTGGACTCCTTTGCCTTTCAGGTCTGCCTTCCAAGGGACTCTGCCAACCAGGCTCCTAAACAGGTCAAGTTCTGCCCTCTGGAAGTCCAAGGTAGTCCAAGGGAATGCTCTGAAGGAAGGAGGGATGCATGAAAACAGCTCCTGGAGTCAGTGAGAGTTTTCCTGGAGAAGAGTAGGACTAGGCAGTGACCATAGGTGCATAGAGCAGATGAGTAGATGGGAAAGGAAAATTTCACCTGGCATAAGAGAATTCAAATTTTCTTCAACTGACAAGTATAGATAGCAGTAGAATTAAGTTATACTGCAAGCAAAAGACTCACAAAGAGTAGGAAGTAAAAAAATATATGGCAAAATTGTTGGGATATTACCTTTAACAAAGTCAAATATAAAGTACGATTTAAATAAAAAGGATTAGAAATTAGATAGGCAGATTAGGCATTAGACAATTAGATAAACACATATTCCAGACAATATAGAGTGATTCTTCCATGTTCCAGACCTGCTCCTTATTTACTTTTCAGCAGGAAAAAGAACCCAACAAACCCCTTTTTGGATCACAACCTGAGTACATCCTTCCTGGCAATGTGTGAGCTGATAATCATGAATTAAGGCAGAAATGACATCATACTGAGACAGGTATTCTCGTCCCAACCTCCTTGAAAGAGCCAGGCTGTGGTGCCTACACAAAATGCCAACAATAAAGCCAAGAGAAGTCAGGGTTTCTAAGCTCAATCTTTTCCATAGATGCTGCTGCAGCAGCTCATTTGACACATGGAAGTCAGCTAGCTGGTAGAATGGGTGAAGTCTTCTCTTTTGCTTATGGAGTTTGTAGTCTCTGCCAGCCCCTGACGGGCCTTCAAAGGTTCACATTCCTTTAATGGATGAATCCCTACTAAAAAAATTGTGCACCCTTCAGAATAACCTGCAAAGCAGTAGCTCTTACTGAGATAAATCACTAAGACCCACCACTTCCAGCTTTACACGCAGCTGACTTGCTAGATGCTATATTTACAGAAAACTGTTTTCATATTATTTTTAACAGTTATTTAATCAAGTGATCATACTGTCAAGAATTCCTTTCCATTTATCCTCACAATTTAAAATTAAACAAATAATGAGGAAAACAAAATAATCAGCTCCCCCACTCATTGCCTGGTCATCCCAATTATTGGTTAGCCAGTCAGGCGAGAAAATATATGAGGAAGAAAAAGAGATTTATGGAGAATTTAGGATTATATTTCATGAGGGAGAGAGAAAATCGGTATCAGAAGTGATCTAATAACATTTTTGGTATAACTATCTCGTCTTCCCTCTCACACTCAGATTGTTCCCTTCAGACAAAAGCAAACTTTTCACAACACCCTGACCATTTAGCTGACACAGTAGTTCCAGGATTTTATTTCAGTTCAAATGTCATGAAATGTGAAAGGCTGCTGGCCTGTATTTATCTGACACACACCTCGACAGTAGCCAACAAGGCAGCCGTGGCCTGGGTCAAAAGCAGAGTCATAAGCTCTGCTTGTAGGATTTCTCCTCCTAATATCCTACTAAATTCAACAAGAGATGAGACTGCAGAGCCTCCAGCCTTGAATTTAAAGGAGTGGGATAGCAGAAATTGTCATCTCCATATGCTTTTGCCATGTGGCCACCACGGGTGACTTTTTCTATCATTTATTGCACCCTACACACCACATGGAACGTCAGAGGTGAACCACAATGGCACACTCTCAAGGAGCAGGAAAATTCAGCTGGAAGAGAAGGAAGAAGTGGAAGGTAAGAAGAAGGAGGTGAACTGTCTTACAAACATCAGGATATCTGGTTGATCCACTGGGATCTGTGAGGAAGAAAGTGAGCCCTAGTGAGACTGCATCTGGAATATTGTGTCCAGTTCTGGGTCCCTCAGTTCAAGAAGGACAGGGAACTACTTTAAAGAGTCCAGCACAGGACTACTAAGATGATGAAGGGAGTGGAACAGCTTCATTGTGAGGACAGGCTGAGGGAGTTGGGTCTCTTGAGCTTGGAGAAGATGAGACTGAGGGATGACCTCATCAATGTCTATAAATATGTAAAGGGTGAGTGTCAGGAGGATGGAGCCAGGTTCTTCTCAGTGATGTCCAATGACAGGACACAGGGCAATGGGTGCAAGCTGGAGCACAGGAGGTTCCATGTGAACATAAGGAGAAACTTTTTCAATGTGAGGATGACAGAGCACTGGAAAAAACTGCCCAGAGAGGTTGTGGAGTCTTCTCTGGAGACATTCAAAACCCATCTCTGCATGTTCTTGGTGATCCTGCTCTGTTGGGGGGGTGGAGGGATTGGACTAGAGGGTCTTTCAAGGTCTCTTCCAACCCCTACAGTTCTGTGATAATACACAGTAACAGTAACACACAGTGCAAATGTCCATATAAATAAAATACTGACATCACTGAAAACACTTTTTTTGTATGTCTGAGAATCATAGAATCATAGAAACACAGACTGATTTAGGTTGGAAGGGCCCTCAAATATCACCTAGTTCCAATGCCCCAGACATGGGCAAGGCCACCCACCACTAGACCAAGTTGCCCAAAGCCTCATCCCACCTGGCCTTGAACACTGCCTTTTTCTTTGGGCAGAGTGTTTCAATGTCTCACCACCCTCTCAAATAAGGATTGTTTTCCTAATATCTAATAAAAATCTCCCCTTCTCCAGCTTAAAGCCATTACCCCTTGACCTGTCACTACAAGCCCTTGTAAATAGTAACTCTCCATCTCTCCCGTAGACCCCCTGTAGGTACTGGAAGGCTTCTATAAGATGTCCACAGAGCCTTCTCCTCTACCAGGCTTCCTATGGCTTTGCCTCTCTATAGGTATCCCCTTATGTAGTGTCTGGGGAATACACATGATGTACAACTCTGTGCAGTGTCCAGTATTTTAGGTCTCACTCCAAAGGGGCTCAGGTGTCCCTGCAAGTGCTGCAGAGGCCCAAAGAAAGATCTGTGCTTCAGAAGAGGGTCATATGTGGCTGTGCTCCAGTGGGCTGAGTCTGGATGCTCTTACTGTGAAGCACTGCCTGCTCTCATTCTCACTCTGAAGAGAGATGGGTTAAGTCTCAGCCAAACTATTACAACATATTTCAGCTAACATGGACTCTAAACTTAACCACAGGTGCTGGCATGGCACACAATGTGCCCTCAAAGCCAAATCATTTCTCCTAGCCTGGCTGATCCTTTCTGACAAGCTGCTGCCCATCTTTCCGTTTCTGGGAGAGAAGTAAGGATTGCTGTTTTTCCATCAGTTTTGTTATTCAACCAAACCCATTTATTTATTTTGCTGCTTTTAATCCTATCATAGTGTCCTGTCCTATCCTATCCTATGCTTTTATTTTATTTTCAAAGATCCAGGATGGTTGTTATCTACCAAGCAACCTCAACAAATCTTAAATGAAGGAATAGTAGAATATTTACAGACTCATGTAGTCAGCATCTGGGAAGCTGAAATGCTGTGGCAAAGTTGCAGGGACCACAAGCTAGGTTTGTGGGCAGAGGCTTTTACCATTATCCTATTTGTTTTTTGGGGTCTTTGGTCTTTTCCAGCAGCTGTGCCAATTAGTGTTACTAAAACGTGGTTCTTCTACTGTCTGTGCTACAGAGCGGTGAGTTCTGGCAGGACAAAATCTTGGTTCTGATGTATAAATAAGATGGCAGAGTTGCACGGGTTCAGCTTTTGGCTGGGCAGTTTCAAATCCTAGCTGTTCCTTTCGATTTGTATTTGTTTGCGTTCCTTTTCACAGCAAAGAAAACTACAAACCACTGCAATGTTTACAAGAATGCACAAAGATGTCAGAGCTGGTTATAGTCTGACTGTGTGGGCTCTGTAGTTTATTTTTTCATGGGCTACATCACTAACTGCATGCTTGATCCATGTTTTGGAGAACCAATGACTGATTTTATCTATACATTCGATGCAATTGTTTCCCCCCTGGTGTTGTTTAGACTGGCTTACACTTTGCATGCTGTTGTTAAGGGGTGTTGTAATGAGTTTGAAACAAAACCTTTCTTGCCATAGACATAAATATATGGCATTTTGTTTATTTTACCCGGGCCACCTTTGCAAAACACTGAATGTGAAGATGAAACAGAAAATTCTCTTTTGAGTGAAGATACAAAAGGAATGAGATGTGAGGACCTGACCTGTGATTCAGTGGCTTGAATTTAATGAATAGTCTAACTTGTGTAGAAGAGCCAATACGCCACGACAAGAAGCCACAGCTCTGCCATGTCACAGTTCACATTCTTGCAGCAGCACTACATGACTGTGAAAGTAGGGAATTAATACTATGTCATAGCAAAAGACCAAGACAAATGGAGCTGAGCAATATACTCAGCAGATACGTGAAATAGGATTGTGTATAGAACAGCTTGAGCCAGGCCAAGGCAGAGCAGTCCCTGCATATACAGTGTTGAGGATCTTAATGGGAAGGATGAGCACAGACAAATCTGCTGATGCTTCTGCTTCACGACTTAGGGTGTCACAGGGCTGATGTAACAGAAGATGAAGGCGATCTGTAGCTACAGCACTGATTTCTGCACAGATTTTTGTTCACAGCAGAGTCTGTTGGAAGATGTGTGGGAAGGACATGCGGTGACCCTGGGTTCCTTTGGGAACTCCTCATACCCACATGGATACCAATTGTGTGACTGATGCTGGAAGCGAAATCTGAGTGACCGTGAATGGCAATACTCAGGTTAGAGATCTAGGGCATACTTGCTACACATGCTTTAGCATGTTCATGTACCAGTTCAGCCACAAACATATTGTGTATTGGTTAACTTTTCTCGCTTAGTTACCTTCTCACAGACAAATAGCCTTGAGATTTGGTTATTTAGGTGGATTAGTGAATCCAAGGGCCAAAATCCAAATCTCAATCTTTCTAACGAATGGTGGGAATAATCAGATTTAACCTCAGACTGCAGCTGTCCCTCACTTTTGATTCAAATTATGATTGAAGTGGCTTTACTTTGCATTTCCAGTTATAAAGAAGTGGATTAAATTATTTTTTCCATCTATGAGAGCCAAAATCTGCCTATGCTTTATGCCTCTGAATGAACACAAACCCCCAAATCTCACCTAAAAGTCTTCATAAAGTCTAAATAACAGGATGATTTGAAAAGAGCATTCATAACTCATCTTCAGATTTGTTACACAATGAAGCATTTACAATAGTCTATTCTTCTTTTACATAACAATTAGGTCATAATTCAAATAAGATTTTTATTTCTACAAAATTGTTGGCAATTAGTTTGTCATCTGGATAGTAAAACCATCTGTCCAGAACTATTCCCACCAGGAAACTGAGGGTTTAGAAATCCCATGTACTTCCACACTTTAAAACGATACCACAAATATTCAGCAGAAAGCCACTGTCTAAGAATTAAACCGGTGTCTTGTGGAACAGACTCCTTTTGCCAGCATGTTTTCAAAATTACTAGAATGGTTTTTAGAAACCTGACCAGAGACAACATAACCATTCAAAGTCCTGCCAGAGATCTACACAAGGTTTGAACATCACTCTATATTTGGTACAGATGAAAGAGTAATTAGAAGCCTGTGGAAAATATTAGTATCTCAGCTGTAACTTTTTCTGCACATTTCAGGTACAGTATTCTCCATCTCAGAACAGAAGGAAATGTATCACATGCTATTATGGAAGTATTAAATAGCTTCTGTCTCAGATGTCAATGTTTAAAACATCGGGGTATCATTGAATATGGAGGAGGACATTGCACCCAGTAGGAAGAAGTTAAAATGGCAAGAACAATGTTTGATCAGAGATCAGTTCTTCCCAGACTAATGTTGGTTAAAAGGTAGTAAACCCCCCCCAATAAACAAATAAAAATAAACCCCCCAAACAAACAAACAAAAAACTTCCCCAAAAAAATCTAAGCATGAGGTCAGTATCTGCTCTCATCACCAGGAGACCCAGCTCAGGCCTTGGACTGCTCAGCAGGAAGGAGGAAATAACATCAAACCACATTCCAAAGCAAAACAAGGATCAAGAACCAAACTAAAGTCTTCAGAAAAAGTTCTGGCTTGGGGTTGCCATAGCAATCATCAGGTTTGTCTCATTTCTGTTCCTAGTGGAAAAAAGAGCAAATCTTAAACTAAGACGCCAATATGATTTCAGGGTCTGCTACAGCTACAGATCTGCAGGTATGCCAATAACTTTTATACAAACCAACGGGTGACCCAGTGTCTGGGAATTGTAATAGACAGTTTACATTCCAGTTTTGATGGAAATTTAGTCTTTGGTTTCAATGGAAATAAATTTATAGCCACCATAAATGAACTCAAATTCTGCTTACCTGTAAGAAAAGAAAATGAAAAAAAAAAATGGTTAGAAACCAAACTTCTCAGTTGTCATTTAACACACAGCCATATTAGCCTGTTTCCTATGTTAAGCAAGGTTAGCCAATGGTAACAAGAAGATATTAACATTGGCTTGATTACCTGCTCTGCATACTTATCACCTGGTTTGGATCTTCTGAGGGAAATACCCAATGACCGAAAGCAAAATCTTCAGATCTGCTGGTTCACACAGCAACTGCAGCAACGGGGAGAGGAATCAAGTGGCGTAACAGCAAGTATTTGAGAAATGCTGGACCAAAAGTTACAGAAGGATGGATTTCAAGATCAATTTTAAGAACACACACAAAAAGGATTCCTAACATTCACAAAAACTTACTTTTTTCCCATGCATCTGCCATTTAAAAGGGATATTGCAACCTTGGTTGATTATTTCTGTACAGAGCGCTGGAACAGGCTGCCCAGAGAGGTTGTGGAGTCTCCCTCTGGAGACGTTCAAAACCCGCCTGGATGTGTTCCTGTGCAGCCTGCTCTGGGTGATTCTGCTCTGGCAGAGTGGGTGTTGGACTAGATCATCTCGAGGTCCCTTCCGACTCCTACCTGTCTGTGATTCTGTGGTTCTGTTTTCATTTTATTTCACCGAGTTTTCCTTGTCTTCTAGAGACTTAAGTGTATAGTTTAGGGGTTTTTTTCAACTCCTGTTCAAATACTTTCTGTCTCGAAACAAAAGAACTCCAGGAAGGCAGTTACTGGGGACAAATCTGGGATACATTTCAAACTCTCATTTTGTAAGAACATAGCAGGAGCAGTCCTAGATTACCTGCTGTGTAGTAGAGATATTACTGGACTAATCTCCTGTGACCCCCAAATTAATGACAAGTACCAAATGGCATGTAAGTAGACCACTGATATCTATGACAGAGATGCTCTAGTGAATGTTTAGTGAGTCATATATAAATAATGACTGCATAGATACATTTAGGAGCTGGAACATGAATTTAATGCAAGGTTAATTATCCCTTCTGGAGTTATAGTGCTCACTGAGGTAAAAGGGAGTGTCACGATTTTGTTTCTATCCAGTTCCTCATCTTTGTACTGAGAACTGTATTTGTTTACTCTGGAGAGGAGGGAAAGCAGGTATTGTCACTCCATCCTTCTAAATCTGCTTCAGTTCATCCCATGGATTTTGCTGAGGAGAGCAAAGGGGTATCACTGTAATTCACCAGTGTGAGCAGACATCAGAGGTGGAAGCCCAGACTTAAGTGCCAGCTCCTAGGACCTTCTGTTTTTAGCATTAAGCAGCTATACATTAGCAAAGCATTCCTGCTCTGCAAACACCATCCTCCTGTATTTCTCTGAGAACCTGCATGCTCGCTTGCTCCCTCTCATCTTCTGCTCCCACAAAAATCCTCTGACCCTCTGAACATATTAACAGCACACAGCATCCCAAGAGTACAACACATAGATCTGGATAGGGTTGAAGATGGGCTTGGATTCAAGTCACCTGTACTCTGTGCAAGTAGGCACTAATCACTAAGGTTCTGCAGAGAGGGTGAGCAGCAGGAGACCTGCAGAACATGAGGCATCTCCACCATGTGTCTCACTCAGCACGGGCATCCTCCACCTCCACACAGGAAAGGGTTCCCAGCTGTCGGTCAAGAGGAGAGATGCAGGACCCAAGCTCCTGGTGAGCTCACAAATTCATGCCCAGCTCTGGTGCCAGTAGCTGGCTTCAGCAGCTCCTCACCAAGGATCCCAGCTCTCTCCATCGAGAGCTCAGCTGAAGGTCTGCATGCCCAGTTGGTGGCCAGTGACAGCAACACTTACCTTTGCTTAGTCTGAGGCTTTTTTGGACTGAGGTCCTAACATCATGCCCAGGTTTTTCTGTGGCAGAACCAAGAAACGAAACTTGCTTTCCTAAACTTAATTGACTCCATGCTGGACAACTCATCATTGTTCCCCACTCCTTCCTTTGGACTATTTTTCCACAGAATTATTCTCTCACATTTTTCAAATCAAATGAGCTTTTTTTTTCCTTCTCTTTCTAGCCACTCTCCACCTCCTCTGCTGTTATCTCCTATCTCTGCAGCCTCAGCTCTTTGGCTTAATGCAATCTCTAGATCTCAACTCGCTTCCATGTAAACCTCACATAAGTTGGCAGTGAAGAAAATGAGGCAGACTGGGACTTCCTTTGCAAATACTTCAGTTCCCACTCTGGAAAACAGTGCTGCATCTACACAGGAGACTGGAAACAGCACTGCCAAAGGCCAGCCCTGCGGGCAGTAGCAGTCAGCAGTCCATGCAAAAGATTTCAAAGAGTGGGTGAGAAACAAAACCCAAGCCACAAATACCTCTTCCCAGAAAAATAACTGCTGGTGGCAGTGAAGCAATGGAAAGGGCAGATCACTAATGACATACTTGCGCCTTGGGCTGACTTCTACAAGGTGTTAGTTGGCAACATCATGTGGCTTCCATGAGAGCTGGCAGAGCTGTATTTTCCTTTGGATATATCCAAATCCTTTGTTTTCCTTCTGCTGTTATTCTAGCACCATTAGCAGGAACTAATAGCCACTTAAAACCCAGAAATGACGATGTAGAATATTAGTACAGAATGAAAAATAGAGTGTGTCAGAATGTGAATGTTTATTTGCACTAACATAAAATGACATGCCGACAAGCGGCTATAAACAAGGATGATTTGCGTAGGCAAAAGAGAGTTTCACTTTTCCTTTTCATAGCTTGCTGGAGAACAAGAGGAAGGGGTGCTTTCTATTGTAAACCATTTACTCTAAGGTCAGTCAGTCCTCAAGCCCAATGACATGTCATTTTAGTTCTGCTGTCATAACCAAGCTTGGCTTTTCAACACGTGCACGTGTGTGCTAAAGAAAGTAGACTTTTCCTCTACATCTTCTACAGACCTGACCTGCTGGGCACTTCCAGCACCTCAGATGCCAGTAGGATCGAGCCTCTCAGAAAACATGGCAGGCAGGAGTTGGCTCTATGCCATTCAGGGACTGGGTGCTCGTTTTGGTCATTACTGTTATAACTGGACTATTAGTTCCAAAAGAAGTTAAGATGACTTAATCTCTACTCTGTCAGAAGACAGAAACCCATCCTTGATGAAGCCATGACTTTCTTAGCTAGAGGCGCTCTCCATCACGTAGCGATAAAACCCATGTTTCACAAGACTAGAAAGTGAACACAAGCATGCCCTAGCCCCCATTCAAGGCTCTCACTCATGGGTGGAGGAGCAAAGGGCTCTTTATCAGCCATGATGTGTTGATGGACACATTTTCTCCTGGCTGATCCTGCTTTTCCCTTCAGTGCAGCCATACTCTTTGGTTCACTGACTTCTTCACCACAGTCTCTGGCTCAACTAATCCCTTTGTGCAGCGTGGCACAACAGTACCAGGAAGAGCAGAGGATGTGTCTTGGGAAGATTAGTCTAAAAGTTGTTAATTAGGATAAAGTTGTGGAAGGCAAGATGTGGGTTGTGGGTCTGGGTGCCTCTCCCTCTCCTTAGAAGAGTGAATAAGATCCACATTCTGGACCAATATTTCATGGGTCTACAGTAAAGTGTCTGCTATAAAGTGATTGGCACTGCCACTCTTCCCCTGATTTAAAGGGCAGCCCTGCTCTGTGCTTGAGAAAGGTAAATAGAAGCCCTAAATTCCCAGAGATGTTCATGCCTGCAGATCCTCAGTGGGTGTGAGACTTGCTGCAGCCCTGAGATGCACAAACAATGGGAATTATCCCTTCAGCACAGGAATCACTTCAGATGACAGTCAGAGGCACCGCAGCATCTAACAGACATTTACTTCTGGGAGTCACTTTGGCACGCATTTCCAGGACACCACGCACCGAGTTCTTATTCTGTGCTCATCTTCTGTAGCTCCTGCCAATAAGCAAAACAACTGCTGCCCACCTGACTAAACCTTTTGTAAACTAGATGCAAATATTTTTTATCCTATGTCTCAGCTGGACACAAGCAGGTGAATAACTTCTACCTTGTGACAACAAATTGATGAGAGCTGTCTCCTGGTTCCTGACCTAGAGGGCAGAAATATCACAGACTTTTATACAAGACAATTGTTTAATACGTTCACAAATCAATTTTATTAATTTAAAACAAAATTAATGAAGAAAAATTCTGTACACAATTGTGGACACAACACACCTTTTGTACAATAAGTCCCAGATAAACTGTTTGTTGTTTTCAGTCTGCGAGTGACTAAAAATTGAAAAGAGCCAAAAAAAAAAAAAAGATAAAAAAAAAAAGACAACCAACCCCCATCACTGTCTACTTTGCTTGGGGGGGGGGAGAAAGGCTAATTATAGTCTCAATTCTAAAAAAACTACCCACACCGTGCTTCATGTACGTATGTGAGTACCACGTGAATTCCAGCACTCATACTGGGTAAAGTGAAGCACGTGTGCAAGACTTGGTAGGATAAAAACCTCTCTGTGGGTAATAAAGCAAAATCCACAAACATTGAATTCTAGCAGCAATGATTCCTCCAATAGAGAAAGGTGGTATTGTGTAGCTACATCGGTGCTTTGTAGCTTTGCAGGTAGCTGTTTCAAGGCTGGTGTTTTCAGCAAAAGAAAACAAGAAGAAAAGCTGTAGAATGAGCCAACGAAGCTGAGGCTTCTTTTTAATTAAGAGATTTAAATCAGGTAAAGGGAATTGGTACAATTCAAGCCGAAAAGTCAGACTGACAGTTTATCTGACCAAGTAGCTCATGGCCTTCAAGATTAGAAAAGTCACAAGTCACAGACAGACAGACACAGTCTAGGTTTGTCCTGTAAATGGGTATAGACAAAAGCAAATTTTAACTCCTTGGCGGTAACTATTTCAGTATTTCCATTGCCGGCAATGGATGCTTTATCTTAGGAAAATCTGACTCCTGGTGGAAGAGGATTAAAGAACTTAAATGTAGATGAGTATTCTTGTTCAATTTCTCCAAAATATTCCCATTTATAATTTCTAAAAATAATGCTGAAGATAGATAGCTTCCTTCATTTTTGGATGAGACAAAAACTATTCAGTACCAAGATCCCAGTTTAAGTCACGTCTTAAAATATATTTGCGTTCTCTCTCTCTTTCTTTACGGAATGAATCTGCTAATTAATTTTTCAATACTTTAAAAAAGGGTGAATTCATTGACTTTAAAAGAGGAAACAGAAGACAGCAAAGGACTCCTCTTCAGTTGTGTTCTATCTGTATTTCCTCTGTGAGGGGAAAGGAATCAATCACTTCATAATCAGAGTAGGTGAGAGAAGAAAAAGGTAGAGAAACAGCTAAGAAGAACAAACCCCAATTCTTATTGACACTTGACATCCATGCTTTTGGTCTTGACAAATTTTTCTAAAAAAATCCATTATCTACATATTTATATCCAACGCACTGATAAGGCACTGCACAACAGTTTGTGCACACGTGGCCTCATTCTTCACCGACAAGGCATTACTATCTCTCAATAGCATTTACCTTAACAATATGTAAAAGAATCATTCATTATTACAAATTTACACAAAAAATTCTTCCTGTACATGATTGTCTCAGTGATGTACCTATTAGTTTAAATTAGACATATTTTAAACTACTCTGTAATGTGCTAAAATCAAAAGTAGTTGCTGTACCATAAGGCAAAGGCTTATAATAGCCTTTAATCCTATTATACATATCCTCAGTTACATGATGTCAAAATATAGTCTGTTCATAAATAAGTAAAGATGTACAGAGTACCCTGGGTATGAGAAACCAAAAAGTAAACCTTCTTTACAAGAAAATTACTCCACTGGTATTTTGAAAAATCTCAGTCTTCATTGTGCAATCAAGTTTGCTGTGTTGAAGAAATGGTGTATGTCACATTGAAGAGTCTAAAAACTACAAAGCATTTGCAGGTCCGTATGTTTTTCTTCACAGGTATGAACCTTTTATTTCTTTTTTTTGTTTGTTTGTTTGGTTGTTGTTGTTTTTGTTGGTTTTTTTGGGGGGGTTCTTTTTTGTTTGTTTGTTTCCTTCTCTGTTTCTTTTTGGTAGCAAATATGGTAAAAGATGAGTTGTTCAAACATTTGCATGGCTTATTTTCATTGGACTCGCGGTACCAGCGTCAACAGCTGTTCTGAAGAAAAAGACATGCTCCTTCGTTTACTGAAAGGGCAAGGGTTAAGACCAATTGCAGTTGTACGTCAACATGTTGAAATCACAAAGTTCTGTAGTCCAATGCTGACACAAGACACAGGCATCCCGTCCACGGGCAGAAGGAGGCTCTGGGGTTTCAAAGTGCTGCTGAGCTGCTACAAGTACTCCAGTTCCAAGGCATGGTGAAGGGCCATAAGGTCAGAGTGGCTCGAGATCCTCCAAAATGGCATAGCATGCTGTGAACAGCACAGACAACATGTAAAAATAACCCCAAGCATTCTGGTATTCAGACCCACCCATTGTCTTTCGCAAGGATAAGGGAACACTGCGAGGAGAGAAAAAGAGCTTAAATCCTCGAGCCCTTCATGTTTACCTCCGGTTCCTCTGACCCAACCCCTCAGCGTAAATTCTCAGCAACAGCAGATCTATTTACCAACAGGAACAACAGCAAACATGTCAGGAAATGATAAGGAAGGGAGGGGGTTTCTCATCTCTTTATAAGAGACCAGTTATCAGCACACTGCAGGAGAAAGCATTATTTTCAGAAAAAAAAAATTAAAATAAGTAAAATAACCTATACATGAAACACATGGGTAGTTTTGAAGAAGGGAACAGAGCTTGATTCAAAAATTAAAAAAATAAAGGAAGTGAAAGTATTTACTATCAATGCCTGTACAAACTGGCTTTGTGGAACTATCCCTGGCAGGTGAGTTAAGAACATAGCCATGGTGATTCAGAATAGCTCATGTGTTGCTCACATCACTTTGAAATTAATTTTATCCCGGTGGCTTGTATAACGTTGCTCATTGTTAGCACTGATCTTAAAACATCTTTTCCATATGGGACAGTTTTAAAATAAATACATATTTTTTTCCTATTAGCTGTAATAAAATCTGTCTGGAGCCCAAATATATTTGCAAAGAACCTGAATAAACTAAAAACACAAATACCAGGAAAAGCACACATTACCTCATCCATGAAGGGTAAAAGTCTGATTAAGAGTTATCTTTATACTCTAAACTAGGGTCTATAGTGTCAGCAAGACCTTGTACATAAATAAGAATAATAAAAAAGAAAAGATAACCATCAGCTTTCATCAGGACAATATTCTATAAATCCCATGGGAAAATAGTTTCAATTCAACAATATTCACTTTCTCATTGGGTCAGCTTGTGTCCTCACATCTTTAGAAGGCAAACCACAAGCAATTTATTATCACAACAGCTTCCAAGCTCCCCAAGCATTTTATCAACAATTTCTCAGAGAGGTTTTCTTGATCCTCCAGCACTTCCTGAGCAAATTGCTAGTTCTACTGAAATCAGTGGCAAAACTCCATTTCTTCTGACTATTGCTTCTGTGCTGACCTTTTTCTATTCAGACCTTTTCCTCAAATTTTAAGTTAGAGAATAATTTTGAAAGCAATGTGACGCTCTCTGTTTCTAGCTGCAGGTTTATTGTAAGCCCTGTAATTTTACTTCAGACCTGTTGGAAGGCAAACACCTTAGCACAGAGCCTGTCATACATTTGTCTTTAGAAGCTCAGATAAACACCAGTCTGTCAGTGTATAAATAATTACCATTTTTAGAAGAATGCTGCTTCAATCCAAATAATGATGTGATAATGAATTGGGTTGAATTTATAGAATAAATCAGAGATTTTTGAAAATAAATGTAACCGTATAGGTAGCAGCAGGTTTCTCTTAAGTCAAACAGAAACTGTTAAGGAACAATCAACCATTCCTTTTGCAAGTGTCAGAGAAGCTATTATCAATACTAATAAGCAAGGCTAAAGGGTCATACAAGATCCACAAGGGATCACTGTCAGGAATCTGGAAAACGCACACCCAATGAAGGACAAGTGTTAGCAAGCAGAGCTGCACAGTTGGAAGACTGGAGAGAGAAGGAAGAAGTGCTGAGCACCCAGTGCCCGTGTTTCAGGGCTTTTCACTTCAGAATAGTTCTAGCCTGCCATCACGGAATAAGTGCCCATTAGCAGTTGCGGGGCACTTGGTGAGCACCTGGACAACATATTCCTTACTTCTAGCCAAAATAAATCTGTTTGGGTATCCCCTCCTTCCCCTAAAACCAGGCCAGGATGTTAACCAAAGCATAGTGAGGGGGAGCAACTGCAAGGTCTGCTTCAAAGTGATGCTCCTGATCTGAATAAAATGTGACATGGATGATGCATCAAAAGATGCCCACATTCAGAGACTATCTCAGAGCAAAGAAACTTACTGAGGAAGAAAATAAAAAGACCAGCAAAGAGCCACCATTGGAAGAATTTCTGTTATGCTTTGCTGTACTGTAGATTGTTACAAAGCCTTGAGAAACAGCTGACTAAATCTCAGTTTGAAGATAAATTCATGAGCAATAGCTTCTTAAGAAGAGAACAAAACAAACCAAATAATTCAGAGACAATTGAGGTGTTGGAGAAAACCGCTTATGATATTTCCAAAGCACTTTTGCAGATTAATCCTTTCCTTAAGCATTAAACAGTGACTATGACACCTACTATATCTGTACCTTCAATCTCACCCTCCATTGTACTGCCTCCACACTCCATGGGCAATAGTAACTAGATGCAATTAGCTCACTCAATAACAACTCCTTGTCCCTGTACATTATACAGACAGTCTATCCTCCACACTCCATCAGGTCACACACTGCTGCTTTCCAATTAAAATCTTCTCTAAAGATTAATTTCTTGCACCATGTTCAGGAAACAAACCAGCAATATCAAAACAAAATAAAAGTTCCTAATCTGCACTCTCCAAAAGCTTCTGTGGGCCTCTTATTTAGGCTGGGAGAACTTCCTGGCAGAATCTCTAGTATCTGATAGGGGTGTTACAACACAAACATGCACAGGTTTGTGCTTGCAGCAGGCCCATGCAGTGTTTGCCAGCGGCCTGTTCTTGGACAGTGGGGCTCAGCAGTACTGTCTCCCTTTCTTGCGAGGCTGCAGTTTCCTTCTTCTCTCACAAGCCCCCTCACAAGACAGGTAGGACCTACCCTACCAGCCATAGCTCCCTGCTTCTTTTTGTCAGCTCAGCACCAGCTCTGCATCAGCCACTAAGTCAGCGAGGTGTAAATAGCACACCTAAGCTGCGGCGTGGCAAAGAGTTTGGTGGACACCTGCCTTTGTGCAGTGTCTCTGCAGAAGCCAAGATTCAATGACATGGACCCTCTCCAAGGTCATACAGCAAACTATTGAATAGGGAGAACACTAGTAATAAATTCTTGGCTTCCATCTCCCACTTCACGCAGCTCCAGCGTTATACTGCTTCCCTAGTAACAACCTCAGCATCACAGAGCGTACACACACCCAGCAGCTAGGGCAGTTAAAGGCGCTGATTGATTTAACAGAAGGCTTAGCTTTTGCTAAATCAAATCACAGCGATTCTCGCTAGATGCCCATATGCAATATCAAGTTTTGGATTACCCTCAGCCGTTTATGGTCAGATTTTAACCCAAAACTTTAAGTGGTCGTTATTTTGACTATTTCTTTCTATTTTAAATCACCTAGGTGTCCTCCACTTTATTTCTGTCTGTCTGTGAAAGGAGTATACCTCCATTTATGCCGTGTGGTTACAGGAGCGAGGTGTGGAATGATTCTGGAGAGCCCCATGAAAACAACAAGGCTGTGTAAACCTCAGGATTATAATTATTTTCAGTCCTCTGGCTTATAGGTCAAAAGACGAGGAGCACACTCCCAAGAAATAAAGCATGCCAGGAACGCGGCGGCTGCACGGGCTGGAATCTGCGCTGGCGCTCTCTGCACGGCCGAATGTGGACAATTCAGATCTCTATCAGTCTGACCCTGCGGCGCAGCCTTCGGAGCCAAGAGGAGGGGGAAAAGCCTGATACAGATCTACGTATATCTATAGGTGTATGTTTCTGTATGTATGTACAGCCTTGCACACACGTCTCCGTATATAAGGATGTGCATTCACGGCTCATATACAGTAATTTTCACCTTATCTAAAGCAACAGATGACTGCATGAACTAAAAACATTAAGAATAATAAAATTATCATACAGAAACCTATACACTATTCCTATATTAACATGCCCCATTTAATGCACAACTATTCAGCTCTGTCCAAACTGGCAACACACCCACGAGACAGGAGTACATTTTTCCTTACCAAATGACCGGGTAAGGGTTTCTCTGTATCTCTCTTCACTAAATATTGCCTTCAGAAAGCCATCCCTGCCAACACTTCGCGCACATGTCATGTACACGTGTCTTCTATTCTGAGCACACTGAAAAATGCTAATATCTCATTTGCTGTTCTGTGAGAATGGATGACAAATGCTAACCACTAATAAATAGGCAGTGAAACTGAGAGCATTGGTGTCTTAATGAAACTATAAGAAAGCTTTTCTTATTGCACATTGGAAGAACGTGCATCTAGACTGGCAGTAAAACAATGATTTGGTGTACTGTTTTAGTGTCTTCCAAGAAAATATGAAGCTTTTACTACTGGAAAAAAAAATGAATTCTTATGTAGACAATACTTGGTAATAAATACATTTATGAACTTTTTAATGATTGAATTTTCATGACATTTTGAAATATGATGGCAAAAGTTTGTAAAAAAACATGAAAAGTGAAATTATTAATTTTGTAAATCCAATAATTATAATATTATTAAATAACTGAAAATATGAGATACTTCTGAAATAGAATCAATATTATTTTTTCAGCAGGTATTTACTAAAAGAAAAAACTTCAAGTATTTTATTCAACAAAATAAATTGTTTCTATTAATACATGTGCAAAACAATACCATTTTTTAACAGCAACTCTGGAAAGTGCAGACTATCCTCCTTCCCTTAAATGAATACATACTTGTACAAAAAAACCTTACTCCTGAGGTTTGTGATGAATTTGAATAGAAAACTCATCAGTTTCTGTCATCTTTCACAGTATTTTTGTTGTGTTCCTGCCAGATTTGCTAAGCGGTCGTCTTTACTTCCTACCCCAAACCTGACCAGCACAGTGTGACTGTGAGCTTAAAAGCAGTGGCATATTGGATACCCATTTATATTCTATTTATTACTCCACAAAGATTTATGATTTTTCCTCCCAATTTCCCTCTGCGGCAGCATGACCATTTTGGAGACAAAGGGAGAAGCTGATTTGCCCAGGCTCTCCCGAATCACCTGATGTAAAATCCAGCTCCTCAGTGCAGAGCCTCCTTCTTTGTCTCCTCTCGCAAATTAGAAACCCTTTGGAGGATTCTCCTAAGCAGAAAAACTCAGGAGTTGGGGGTTTTATCTGCCTTATGAGGATTTCCTGACCGTGTCTCCAAAGGCAAAGGTGGCAAAAGATGAGCTCAAACAGAACAAATCAAAAAAACCCCAACAAAACAAAGCAAAACAAAACAAACACTCAAAACAAAGAAAAGAAAAACAAAATTCCAAGACAATGGAGTCTCTGGCAGAAACCCTCAGGAACTGATTCTGTGAACAGCTGTGGCATCGTGGTGGCTCCGACCCACACGGCACCCACACCAATGCCACCTGCCGTTCCGCACCCTCTTCGGCTCTCACACCAGTTTCTCTCTCTCCCCCCATCTCCCTCTTTTCCCAGGGAAGCCAACCCAAAGGTAGAAACCTCTGCATGAACCCTGGCGTTACAACCACACTGGCTGTGTGCTGAACCAATCCAGAAGGGTACGATTATTACTCAGTCTGCAACGCAAATGTCCCAAGAATTTTAATTGTCTTATAAAATATTTTGCTGGAACTGACAGCTAAACAAAGGTGTTGATATCATGGCTTGTCCCATGCTACATGAAACGTAAGAGCATGCGGTTTCCTCAGTGTATTGTATCTAATTTCATCAATTGAGGCAGGCATCTTATGAAAAAAAGTCTATCCTAAAACTGTTTCTTAAACACAGTAAAAAAAAGTGTCTATTACTGCATTTTTACAATAATGTCAATTAAAAAAAAGATCTTGATTGAAAACAAAAAGAATTCCCTATTGTTATATTGACTAGGGATTTTCTGTGAATTTCGAATTTATATGTTCACTTAGAAATACTAGTTATAGTTTATAGTAATCATGAAGGGGAAGGAAAGGAGGAAGGGAGGAAGGGAGGAAGGAAGGGAGGAAGGAAGGAAGGAAGGGAGGAAGGGAGGGAGGGAGGAAGGAAGGAAGGAAGGAAGGAAGGAAGGAAGGAAGGAAGGAAGGAAGGAAGGAAGGAAGGAAGGAAGGAAGGAAGGAAGGAAGGAAGGAAGGAAGGAAGGAAGGAAGGAAGGAAGGAAGGAAGGAAGGAAGGAAGGAAGGAAGGAAGGAAGGAAGGAAGGAAGGAAGGAAGGAAGGAAGGAAGGAAGGAAGGAAGGAAGGAAGGAAGGAAGGAAGGAAGGAAGGAAGGGAGGGAGGGAGGGAGGGAGGGAGGGAGGGAGGGAGGGAGGGAGGGAGGGAGGGAGGGAGGGAGGGAGGGAGGGAGGGAGGGAGGGAGGGAGGGAGGGAGGGAGGGAGGGAGGAAGGAAGGAAGGAAGGAAGGAAGGAAGGAAGGAAGGAAGGAAGGAAGGAAGGAAGGAAGGAAGGAAGGAAGGAAGGAAGGAAGGAAGGAAGGAAGGAAGGAAGGAAGGAAGGAAGGAAGGAAGGAAGGAAGGAAGGAAGGAAGGAAGGAAGGAAGGAAGGAAGGAAGGAAGGAAGGAAGGAAGGAAGGAAGGAAGGAAGGAAGGAAGGAAGGAAGGAAGGAAGGAAGGAAGGAAGGAAGGAAGGAAGGGAGGGAGGGAGGGAGGGAGGGAGGGAGGGAGGGAGGGAGGGAGGGAGGGAGGGAGGGAGGGAGGGAGGGAGGGAGGGAGGGAGGGAGGGAGGGAGGGAGGGAGGGAGGGAAAAGAAGAAGGGGGGGAGGGAGGCAATGGGATATGTCATAGGAAAGTTAATGCCACTTTGGATTGATGGTTTTGTGGGGGTAAATCTTCTACTCTGTTGCACACTCTCCAGAGAAGGTCTAGGCTTGTACTGTTTTCTGACACAGCAAAAACATTTCCTCCTTAGGGCATATGTCTTTAAATCCAAGAACAGTATACACTACAGTGCCTTGCTATGCTCACTCCTCCTACTAACCCTGAAAACCTGAGGAGCAGATAACCAAAAAGTTATCATCTGAGTTGGGAGCAGCTCCTCATCCCGCATGGCACTGTGTGGCTCTGGCTCTTGCAGGAGATGCGACAGCCAAAACTTCTGTAAGTTAAGCAATTCCTGCTTTCACAGTGTGAAAAGGTGAGTTCTTTTTCGGTGGAGTGAGAAGCAGGACAAGAATCACAGAGGCATTTTCCTTAATCAAATTAATAGTTTCTGCAGAAAGACAGGGCTGCTGGTCTACTTACTGACTTCTCTGGCATTGCTGCAGCAGATAATTTAATCCAGAGCATCTAACATGCTTTGAATCTGAAAATTCCTTCCACCGAGAAAGAATACACAGAAATAATGGCACAAAGGAACTTTCTATACTGCTACTCCTCTTAGCGACTGGAAAGGCTTTTTCTTATGCTTTTCTGAATCATGTTTCCTGTTGAAAAAAGCACTGAATTAGATAATGTTACCAAAAGGACTACTCCTGCCATTATCATATACAACACTATTTCACCAAGCAACAGAAAAGGAACAAAGAGATTTCTTTTTTTTTCTTTTTTCCCCCTGATCTTAAATGCAGCTTTTAAAATGTAATCATTTGCAGCGGGGAAACATTTCTATGCAAAGATGAAAGGCATTTCTGGAGGAGAAAGGAGCAAACTGTTCCCGCCAGCCCGCCAAAGGGATACATGAAACTGAGACTCTGCGAAGTGCTGGGACGAGCTGGGAACCTACCCACAACGCTTCGGGGGGCACAAACCCCCAGATTTCAAGAAGCAAAAACCAGCCAATGGTTGTTAAAATGCTATGAGGGCTAATTGGTTTCACTTCTCCAATGTAGAAAGTTGTGGTGGGAACAGATAGAGAAGCACCGCAACGCATTCTGTGGTAAAAAACACAGCTGTGTAAAAGCAATTTACCTGTAAAAGGAAGCAAGGACAGAAATGCCCATTTTCCTACTGTTCAAATAGCCAATGTTATGCATCATTTCTCCAAGTGGAGACTCTGTACCCGCTGTATTTGGGTAGAATAACAAGGCTAGGAATGCTGCCTATTATTTGTCAGTGGGAAGTGCTGCTTTTTATGGAGTTTATTCCATACTGGGGGAAAAAAAAAGTGTGCTTTTCCCTTCTTCCCAGAGGAAAGATGTAGTCAAATAGTATCCTTTGCTCCATAAACTGAGGTTATGAACGCAGGACAAGCCACAAGTAGTTACATGAATGCAGAATCCAAATTATGGATGCACTAGAAAACTGAAATTTATTTATACCTCTCCCAGTCCTATGTAACTTTCAAGATGTGTCATATATGTATTTCATACAAATGGCACACTGCCTTTGATTAGCAAGAATTGCCACCTTTTGCTCTTATTCATAACATCCTATGTGGTATTTTGGGACGCCAATGAAAACAGAACTATTAGTTCTTGGCACAAAAGCCAGGGTCCATTTTCTGGCACCTTTTTGAAATGCATCAAATATACATAGCTAGCTCAATGTGTCTTTCAGAGAACAGCAGGGCACATTATTATGTCAAATTTTATCCAGCTTTTTACTAGATATGGTCAAAACATATTTCATAAAGCAAAGACACAAACCCTAAATGCCAATGTATGCTGTCCCACGTCAAAGAAAAGGTGATTTTGCTTTCAGACTCTTCAAATCAACCCACACTGAAAAAGGGCCATTACCTTTTTTGCACCTTGTTCTTCTTCAACACCATCCCCTATAACAACATACACTACTTTTCTTCCAAATCTTTGAATTATTCGCTCAAAACAACTTTCCTTCCCTGAAAAAAAGAGAGCAGACTATTCAGGATAGGTGGCTATGAGATGATAGAAAATAAGTCACATTTTAGCCTGGAATTGCCAAACACTTTGAATACATAATTAGAGCTACAGGGAGAGAAGAGCCTCTCCTGCAGGATGGCTTATCAAGGCTGATGGCAGTTTTACTCTCGCCGTAGCAGCTGACAGGCAACCTTAAAGTCTGTTCTGTGAGGTCCTTTAGTACACATGCTATGGTAGACATTGTGGACTAGAGATATGCAATATCATCTTTCTTGTCTCCTCCCCTAATGTGAGACAGGTTTTAGAGGGAATTTCCCTACCAGGAGGATTCTCTACCGGTTGTTTAAAGACAATATCCTGAACAGCGCAAATTGAATCTGAGTTGACATTCCAGCTTTTACTCCACAACCTGTGACAAGATTAATCACAGCTCCTGAAACAGTAGTATCCTGACTTAGAAGGTCACTCAGAAGACTTAGATTTAAATGTCTGTAATCCAATACACAGACAAGGTCCTTGATCCTGCACCAGGATCCATTAGCGTGGCTCATTACTTCCCTGCACAGACCTAGGGATGCGATCCCACTGCTCAGGTCCTACATGTAGGAACCGATACTGGGAAGCTTCAGGTAGTAGCGCTGGGAAGCCAGAAAGAATGCTTACAGTTGAGTTTTCATAAATGTCCCCATTCTGAAAAATCCCTTCAGTCTGTTCATGCTCACCCGTGTGTGTACAGCAACCGATTGGAAAAATAATTTTTTTCAAGATTGTTCAGCTCAGAACAGTATCAGCATCAGAACAAATAGGTTCAGAATTTAAAAAAGGCTTCCAGCCAGTAGAGAAGCCAAACTACTCAATGACACCCTGTAACAAGTAGCACCAGGCATAAAAAACCTCCAACACTAACTAGGCTGAAACGGTGCTTGAAAATTATGAATCGTGTCACGTTACAAAAATCTCATGATTTCCCCTGACAGTCAGCGACTCAATGGAGTTTTCCAAAAGTATCCTTCTGTCCTGTGTTCATGAAGCCACAAGTGAATATTTATTAAAATATATTTTAATTAAAATGTGTATTTGAAGTATTCTGATTCAAAGTTTTAATTTACTTTAAAGTTTTCACAGATGGTACCATAACACTTCTATCCAGAAAGCGATTTAAACCTTTCACGGTAATGCTTTCAAATTTCTTCATAAATACTCTCAACCAGGTTTTTTTAAAAACAAACAAAACCAAACAAAAATAATCCACCACTTCTTTTCTCAGCCATTTGAGCTTCCTGTATTATAGATACTTAAGAACACATGAAAACCGTTTTCGTGCAGCCCACAATTTTGAGGGAATCTGAGACAGAACAGATACGTCATAATCACGTTAAAAACTACAAGCACCGTTGCCATCTGGTCCTATGTACTTTCTACATACTCGGACTAAAATCTTTTATATTGAACCAGAAAACAGAAATAAACATTTGCCCGGCTGAAGCTTATTACAGTCAGTATGAATGAACTTAAATAATTACATTCTGCAGCAAAACATTCTTGCTTCTGGTGAATTGTTTACCAAAAGTTGCCCCAGAGCCCATGAAACCGCATGGAGCCAGGGCTTACCTTTACGGAATTTCTTCTCCCGATCTGGGGAAGCTTCAGCGTTCTGTACTCACAGCCCACTAAAAAGCCTTCTCAACTGCTACACAGTCTCATAGTTTTGAGAAATGATGACAAAACCCAATTACATTTCTTCATAACAGAAGCTGCAGCAGCATTAATAAAGCTGAATAAAGCTTTCTGTGGTGGACCACAACAAATATTTGATAAGCAATTTTAGGATTCTTTAACATGAAAAGTGTTTCATGAGACCAGTTACTACTATTACTTGCTACAGTGAATGATAACTACAAACTAAACTTTTTATTTAGAATTACAGCTTCAAATGTATCACAAAATTATAAAAATAGCTCACCTATTTTAGTTGCACTGTAAATATTTTCTATGGGAAATACAACCCCTAGTCCATACAACAAGACTTTTGCCAGAGCTGGAATTAGCTGAGTAGTTGTTACCAGAATGTTCACACAGTTTGTCCTATGGAAGAGAAAATGCAAACATCCTTTTTTTAACAAAACAGAACAGAACAAGGAAAACCTTATCCCTCCCATCAGAACCCCTCATCATTATTACTGCCACTTAAAAAGAAAGGTTTTGGTTGGGTTTTTTTCTACCTTACAAGAGACTAAGGTGCAGAGTGGCATAGTCAGACAAGAACAAGGATTGAAAAGAAGGTCCTCCAGGTTCAGCATTTTGCCCAGGCCAGGCAGCCTCTTCAAGAACAACAGCAGACAACCTAAAGTTTCCTAACTAGTCTGTACTCACCTTGAATGAATAAGGGTGAGTGCTTTCAGTGCAAGTGTTAACCAAGAATCCGTCAAAGCTTCAATTTCTGCTCTTAGCTGTAACCAAGCCTCTCTTTTTGCTGGACCAAGAAGACCTGTGGAGTAGATAAGGGCATTTCTGCACTGAAATGAAGTAACGTTCTCTCATTTTCCTTTCCTTTCTTTAGCTCAGAGACAATCTTCCACACACCATAAACTAAACAGCTCACTAAACACTACTATGTTAAGAAAAGGAACAGAAATCAAAATTTCTTCCTTTTTACTATTTCTCCTAGTAGTATACTTGCTATATACTTCAGAGCCACTTGCCTCCAACGTTGTTTTTGTAGGTGTTGTATATTTCTTTTACTCGTCTGTAGCGGAAGGCCAGTTTCCGCATCCAGTCCACTCCTCCGCGCACCCCCGTCGCAAGGCACAAGTTTGCGCTGGTGGCAGCCGCGGGGAAGCCGTCTGTTCCGAAGTTATAGGTGCTAGTCAGAGATAAGAGCACACACACCCACCCCCAGATTAGCAAAAGGCAACACTCAACCACCAGCTTCTCACTTTCCTGGGCTGCAAAAGGCCAAGAGAGCTAAAAAGACAGCAGGCTACTGCAAGCGTTACAGCAGTTCCTTGCTTTCCCAGGGAGGATTTGGCAAAGCAGGGTTTTATCTCGTTCGGTTCTCTTGTACCTTAAATCCTGACCGTTGTCGTCTGAAGACACGTCATCAATGTGAACCTGGTCGCATTCCTAAGGTGACAGAAATTTTTTTGTCATTTTCTTGCAAATCTCAAAAATAAAGCTATAAAGAACTATGAACAATTTACTCATCTGGAATATTTTTAATTGTGGAAATCAGTAGATGGCAGTCTTGTTAAAACAACTATTTTATCTTTTCCTTGCGCTCATTTCTTAGAATACATGCACACCATCATTAGCTACTGCTGTTAAATGGCTTTCCAAAAACACTTTTTTGTGTTTAGAAAGGAAAGTGGTTAAAAACAATTAGCATATGTGTTCCATAAACGTTCTTGTAGCTTTTCAGGTACCTTAAAACATCATGCTGCTCAAAGCTGATTCAGTCAGTGCATAAGTGTAACTGAAACCAGACATTTTGGTAAATGTAACATATTAGAAAAATTAAACCTGATGCTAACCGCCAATGAAATTATGACCTCTGATTGCTGTTGAGCCACACACCAACACAGCCTGAGGCCAGTGTTTCAGAGGAGCGCAGACGAAAAATCTGTTCCTAGTTTGCCATTCATTTGAGAGTTGTGAGTTTCCTTCTCTCTCTTTGGTCTTAGTGCATGAAAGCAGCATGAAAAGATGAAGAAAATCTGAACAGAAATAGCCAAATCAAACCATCTTTTTTCAATGACTTTTATGCAAACCAAAATGGCACATTCGTAATTAGCTTTGTCCATCAATAAATTAACAATTGTGATGCATATTGTTTGTCCACCAAAAGACATTAGAACATTACTATTAACAATTTAACTTTTGGCAGGAAAACAAATAAACCTCTGGCACTCTAGATCAATCTCAATTCAGTGCTTGAAACAATAATGGATTTCAATTATTTCGATTATTTTAATAATTTCCTCTTCTCTCTCTTAATGTGAAGTACTATAACAAACATGATCTATTTTAAACATGAAAATACTGCAATCCTTTATTTTTGTGTTACTGCTTTCCTCTGAACAAATTTTTCTCTCTCCATGGATTTGCGAGGAAGGGAGGGAAGATAGAAGTGGAAAGAAACTCAAACCAGCTGTTCCCTAACAGAATTAAAATCATGACCCTCAACCCTTTTTCTAAAATATCTATTTTCCAGCCAACCCTCTCCCAGCAAGCAGCAAACTCCAAGGAGGAAAAGACTTTGACCCTGTAACCTTCTCCTCCTCTCCTGAGGTCAACAACCTCAGATAAGAAAAAAGCTGAAATGGTCTATTTGGCCTCACATGATGGCTGTGGATTCTAGATTTTTAAAAACATAGGTCTATGAAAAATATCTCAGAAACTTTTCAAATGTTTTGAACAACAAGGTGTGGTCTTTTGCAGTTGCACAACATATACTTTTTCTTACTGCAATACGTACTTTTTGGTATTTTATGCATACATAGCTTATGCTGGAGAGAGGGAAGCTAGAGAGTCAACCAGCGTAGGAAAGACAATACCACATTTGCTCATAATTTAACCACTATACAGTGAGTTTTCTCTTCATGCTGACAAAATGTATTAGATTTACAGACACAGATGAAACTGTGTGAGCATATGTTGCCAGGCTTTGAAAATTAACTTGCCTAAAAAAAAAAAATAAATAAAGCGAGAAGCTACTTCAGCAAGTTATCAAATTCACAGAAATTAAGTATTTTTCATATAAAACTGAAAGGAACTGTCCATCCAAATGCCTATGAAATTAATGACTCAAATATGCAGTGAGTGTAAGCTAATGAAGGGAAACTGTCCTGAATCCATGAATTTCTCACTGTAGTTACTCTTCCACTGCTCAGTGACTTTTCAAAGACTCCATGCATAGAAAACTTAAGCTTGAGTTGTCAATGTAGCAGTGAAAATTATCAAGTCTATAGCCTCCTCTCCCAGCTTGGAAGCTATGAATGATAACTGGAACAAGTTGCTGGAGAAGAAGATTCAAAATAGTAATCTATGAAAAAACCCAATTCTTTTAGTAACCACAAAACTAAAGGAAGGAGTAGATGAGCTTCTCACGGGAGTGGTTGAAAGAAGGAAGAACTCAATAGACTTCCAAATTCAGCTCTCAGGCAAAAGATAGAGGCAGGAAAGATGACACCACTGCATCTTAGATTCCACAGTTAAACAGGACCTGAGGACTTGGACTTTTCATTTATGCCGTGAGGTCTTAGAGCCATCACTAGACCTGGGACATCACATTCTCCCCTTTTGTCCACCCATCTCTTTGGTACATAGAACATAAGAAATTAAATAATGCAGTAGGAATGTTTAATTGGTGCTGGAACTAACTTTAAGGTCCCTTCCAACCAAATCCATTCTAGGATTCTATGAAACAGAAATCATGGTGTTGAAAGAAAAGAATTTTTGAGAGGAAAAACCCCAGAAAAGAACTCAGAAACTAAAACCTGGTGGAGTAAAGGTATAGAAACTGTGTCAAGAAAATAAGTAAAGTAAAGAAAGGTTGTGAACATCACAAATTTCAGGTGAAATACTGCATATAATGGAGAGAGATAGTGTCCTTTTTTTTGTCACGGATAAAAGAAAAGTCAAGTCAGGAAAGGAACGAAGCAAAATTGAAGCACAAGAGATACATGTTATAATTTGGAAGGGATAAAAGACCAATGTGATTGACACTACATTACAAGTGAAGGAAGGTCACAAACAGTGCATGACTGTTTTGTTCCTGTTGAGTGGCGGGACACAGCTTTGAGGCTAAATGTGAGTTTTGAGTGCCAGGTATTTTTTCACGCTGTCTAGCTGACTCGGACTTCGGGCTAATGAGTGATGGGTGCATTTTTCAACCCCTGAACATGGGAAGGAAAAACACTCATTCAGCGACTGCTCTTTTAGCAGTAAAGTCATGAAGGAATATCTCTTCAAAGAAGCTAATTACCTGCCCACCATTAAATGAACTTGTCTAACTTTACTTCAAAACACCTTCTATTTGTTTTCACCTGCGTGCTTTGTGTGAGGCATTTTGTTTATGACCAAAGACTATCTGAGACACTCTTCCCTCCCCTGATTAGTTAACAAGCAAACACCCATACAGTCAACATTTTAAAATAGCAGTTTAGTCAATATGCACCATATTCAGGGATAGGCTAAAATGAACTTTGACACTGACCAATAAATAATGTACATCCAAGCAGTACATTTGTGCAAAGATGTATGTTAATAGAAATGCTAAAACTCATGATATCCTCAATTACTTTCCAAAAAGGCTTCTGTGATGGAAGCCAAGTTAGAGGCAAACAGCCACTCAGAAAAAAAACACCACTTTACTGGTTTATTTGCACGCTTACCATTTCAAACTTTTACAGATACATTTGACAATTTTTCAAAATTTTCATAGGAAATACAGTACTAGTATTCTCCCCCCTATTTCTCTGGCACAGTGATATCTGAAATTAATATTGTAAGTCCCTGTAGAAACACTGCAAATACATGCTATTTATGCAGATGTATTTCATTATGATAGAATCAGTTTAGAAGTTTGCTCCAAAGCAGAACATTAAAATTGTTGGATTCTCTTTTAAAATTGGCTGAATTGGCAAGTAAGGAGCAAAATATCCTGTGGCTTATGTATAAAGATTATGCAGCAAGCTGTGTTTTGCTCCTAAAGGTGTTGACCTTGCAACTTCAGTGTATCCAGTTTGAAATCTTCATGAAGGACTACAAGTGATGACATGTTTGCACTGATGGTTTGGATTTCAGTCAGACAGGCTGAGATGCAGCTCAGCACTTTGGATCAATCCCTGGAAAGCGAAATGCACTTGGCATAGTTCAGGGGTAACACTTTCAGAAGGGCAAGGCACCTTAGGCATCTAAACCCTATTTTCACATAGGTCTTCTAAATTGCACTAATTTTAAGGAAACCCCCAAAGTGCTTAATTCACATTCGAAAATGAGATTTGGGCTACTAAAACATATAGAAAGTTTACAAGACCCTATTCGTAGTGCTGGATGCACGTTCTGTGTATGAGGGGCAGACACGAGATAGGAGAGGTATTCACAAAGGGAAATTTACTCTGTGAAAGCAATGCTGCTGCGATTCAGATCTCTGCTCCAGATCCCTTGCAGCTGTGGCCAGCAATCACAGGGCAAGTTGGTCAGAAACCTGGAGCAGTTATTGGTTTTCTGTGTAGTCAGCACACTAGTTTGACAGCCACTGTCAGAAATGGCAGGAGAGTGGGGCTGTATGGTGGATGTGGGACTGGTCCTCCTTTGGCAGCAGACTGGTAGCTGCCCAAGGCAGCACCCATAGAGCAACACCAAATAAGTGCCACCTGGAAGCTGGGTTTTTTTTCAAATGGCTTCATGAAGCATTACATTTTAAGGAATAATTCAAGGCAGAGAGAAAATTAATGTTCTGCAAAGGGAGAGAGGGAAATCTTTTCTGTTTAGCAATAGCAGCATGAAAGACAGCAAGCTGTGAAATGCAGGAGGATTTAAAAGCCTGTGGGAAGCAGAATCATAGACTCATAAAATCATCCCCTGCCATGGGCAAGGACATCTTCCACTAGACCAGGTTGCCCAAAGCCTCATCCAACCTGACTTTGGGAGACCCCAGAAAAAGCTGTTTTCCAGGGAGAGAAAGGAGACATTTCCTATGTACCTTTAAAGTGCAAGTTTGGATAAGGGAGGATGCTAGATAGGTGATTAGTAACATGATGAAAGCACACTCAAAGATACGATGCTAGTGGTGATATTGTGTCTGCCTGTGGACTTACCAATTAGCCTAAGAGAAAATGAGAGTGTCAGCATGCATAACTTAGCAAATCCACACATAGTAGTTTAAGAAGTTACTGTCCATGCTGTTCTTTGCTGTTCTCCTGCACATCTGGCCTGCATGAATCCATGTGTTTGTGTCCCTCAGACCTTTCAGAGCCATAACTGGTAGCATAGCTTGAAACAAATCTCCTGCAGCAGCTCAATTAAACCAACAGACATCGCATGGAGTAACTGAGACTTGATTCTTTGTTCCTTTCCATCAGCTTTGCTTTGGGTGTTGAAGCAGCAGCAGATACATGCTTGCAGGAGCTCTGTGAAACTGCTGCAATCATTTGCTAAGTGAAAATATGTCTCTAGTGAAATGCAGTAAGCCAAAGAAAAACAATTGAAAATGAATGACTAGATGCGTCCAGCCTAAGACTTGCACATGGAAAGCTTGTGTCTTCTCCCTCCTCCATTCCCAAAGCATTTGTTTCCTGCTAAATTTTCCTCCTTCTCTTTTCTGTTTTTGTGTGACGAGCCAAAAACTCCCAGAGATGCTCCACAGTCATCATTCACAGCTCTTAAAATGCCTGGACCTATGTAGTCTTCTGGAATCAGTCCTTCAAACTAACTTAGGATCTTTATAAAGATTCATATGCAAAGCATTAAGTTATGGCAGAAATGTTCTGCAAATATTTATATTACTTTGCTCCTTTGCTACCACCCGTCAAGTTGTGCACTTCTGCCATAATTATGTAAAATATGCCTCACTACTCAATTTACTGTAGGAAAATTAATAATAATAATAAAAAAGAGATTAAGGCTGTTACAAGAGTTCCTCTTATCTGTGCCAAAACTACAGGCCAAGTGGAGTGACGTAACGGCTAGCATGCTGATCATCTGCATTTCTGTGTTACAAAACTAACAAAAATAAATCTAATAATTCTGCTGTCCTGAATAAATACTGAGTGTAAGATAACTCTGGGCGAGTTTTGCACATTATGAAAAGGAGTAACGCGAATAATATTCTGAACATAACCTCAGAGGATGCCGAAGTATTACAGTCCTGATCTGCTGATTACAGCTAAAACACATTTCCACATTTGGTTAATCTTCTTAATTTACCGTGAGAAAACTAACACCACGCTGTCAACTAATTGTTTCAATACCTTAGTCTGCAAAGTCAAACGAGAGAGGGGGGAAAAAACCTCAACCAACAACCACCCTTCAGAACAAGCTATTTTCATTTTGTCTTTACATCAGCGTGCCCATTGAGACAGCCTGGAAGCTGGCCAACTCACAGGAAATGATTGCTGGGATTCTCTGTTCCTCTCATATCTGTCATTACCCAATTATATCCACTGCTTCATTTTCCCTACTGAACAGTAGAGAAATTTGGTCATGTACATGTGAGAACAGATCTGGCAAAACAAGTTAAAGCTGCAATCCTTTATGTATGTGATGTATTTGGAAAAAAACTTAATTTAGAAAAAAAATCCTCTAGTGTACACTACTGTGTTTTTTTATGCAGATTTTTATGACAGGAGTATCTCTGTTTATGTCTTTTCCAGAAATAAGATATATAAACTTTAAGATGTATAACCTTTCAGATTATTATCTGTTCCACAAATACTCATCACTTCTATAAGCAATCACAATGTACTTTTTTAGGAAACACAGGCTAACAGATTGTCAAGGAATGTTTTTCCAAGGAATAACTGCATGATCCAAAGCATGAATGATGATTTTTCTTTACAAATCTTTTGGTTTCTACACCTTTTTACTTACAGCTGTGATTATCTTCCTGAAAAATATGAAGCAGATTGCACCAACTAATCTCTATTTTAATTTTAGAAAAATAACAGGCAAGGATCCCAACATTATTTAATAGTAGTCATCAAACTTGACAAGTAAATCTCTGTTTAGCAAAACTTCTGTATGCAGACAGGTTAGACAACTGACCTTACATGAACAACACACATACAGTCTACCTGACATACATGTGCATCACCTGTGCCGCATGCTCCTCTCCTGCACTTGCTAAATATCCATAAAACTCTGCATGTCTTTTCAAGCCAAGGCAATAAAGCCTGAAGTGCTGAACTTCCTAACCCATCATCGCAGGGTGACTGTTAACATACAGCGCAAATCCATGTGAAAGAGCAGAGACTACGGTTCGCAGGTTCTCAATACTGGCACTCAACTGGCAGGACCTGTCATCTCTGTCTAGCCTGCACTTTGTGACCCTAACATTTTCTCTTCTTTCCCACCACAATTATTTGGCGCTGAAGAAAAAAGGTGCAGATTACCTGTGGGTCAGGCACAGGATATGAAGAACAAAGAGAGTTCTTGAAATCCACTTCATTCTGTCTGACAATTTGTGGATGAACAGTCAAGGAATTAAAGCAGGCTGTGAAGGCTTTCAAAACACTCCCATTTTAAACTTAAGACTATAAAGAGAAGCTTATAGTGTAAAAAAAAAAAAAATCACAACAAAAACCCAAACCCCACCTTTTAGTGTTAAAATAGCACATCAGAACAAAAAATAAATTTAAGGCTGTTAGCTATATAAACCATTAGCTATTATAAACACCGAGGGCTAAGCACTAAAATTATTTAACAAACTCATTCTCATAGCTGATGACTAAGGAGTGCCGTCCCGCACCAACACGTAACCCTTTCAGAACACACAAAGGATGCCATTCTTTTCTAACAGAAAAAGTGATTAAAATCCTATTTTGCTTCCCCACACGAACAAGTGCATTTGGATTAAATACGATACGCCTAAAGTAAACAGTGTTTGTTCCAAAATAAATACAGATCTTACTCTGCAAATTGTGTTTACTGAAGTAGCTACACTAAAATCAAGGTTTACATTTTCATTTCAGCTGCACCTTGTAACTGGAAGAATGCGTTCTAAAGTAAAACATGATCTAGAGAAGCATCTACATAACAATGTAACATGATGGTTACATTCCCACAGCCAATTAAAACTATCTCGCTAGTTCTCTTTACTTCGTGTCACGAAGCAGATATCCTAAGAACTGATAGTGTCTCGATATATATTACTTGATACATTGAAATCTCTTCTACTGAAAAATAAGACTAAAAGGTAAAATCATACCTCTAGCACAGAGTCAGCAGAGCTCAGGACAATTACAATAAGTGCAGTCCTCTGAACCCCAGAGCTTTCTTGCCTGCTTTAAGGTATAGATTTGTTGTTTGAGTTCCAGTTCAGAGTTACTCCCTATCATTCCAATTGTGCTCATTGCATTCCAATCATTCAGACAAGATAAAACACAGAACTATTCTACTTCTGTAACCATGGAATCATAGAATATCCTAAGTTGGGAGAGACCCATAAGGATCATCAAGTCCAACTCCTGGCTCCGAACAGGGCCAGCCAAGTCAGAGCACGGGACTGAGTGTATCATTCAGATGCTCCCTGAACAGCTCAGTGCTGTGACCACTTTCATGGGGAGCCTGTTCCTGGGCCCGACCACCCTCTCAGTAAAGAACCTCTTCCTGACATCCAACCTAAACCTCCCCTGTCCAACTTCATACTCATAGAACCACTCCCTCGGGTTCTATCACTGGCCACCAAAGTGAGGAGATAAGTGTCCCTTTGCTCCCCCTCATCAGGAAGTCATAGACTGTGATGAGGCCTCCCCTCAGTCTCCTTTTCCCCACACTGTACAAACCAAGGGACTTCAGCCTCTCCTCGTAAGCCTTCCCCTCCAGACCCTTTACTGTGCTCATTCCTCTCCTCTGAACACTCTACAACAGTTTTGTGTCCCTCTTCTATTGTGGCATCCAAAACTGCATGCAGTACTCAAGGTGAGGCTGCACCAGCACAGTTTAGAGCGGGACAATCCCCTCCCTGGACCAGCTGGCAATTCCATGCTTGATGCACCCCAGGATAGGGTTGGCCCTCCTGGCTGCCTAGGCACATTGCTGGCTCCTGTTTAACTTGCTGTCAATCAAGACCCCAGATCTCTCTCAGCATGGCTGGCCTCCAGTGCCTGATCTGTATGTGTAGCCAGGGTTGCCCCTTTCCAGGTCCAGAATCTGGCCCTTGGTCTTGTTAAACTTCATGCTGTTGGTGACTGCCCAGCTCTCCAAGATGTCCAGATCTCTCTGTAAGGCTTCTCCACCTTCAAGAGAGTCAAAAGCTCCTCCAAATTTGGTGTCATCTGCAAATTTACTTAAGACACCCTCTACTGCTGTCTTATTCAGTGAAGTGTTTTGGAGTGCCTCTCTAGCAATCAATTCTTGCTGCAACTCTGACAAAATATTTTATTATTCTATTTCTCTATGTTTTGCAGGAAGAGGAGGATGTCAGAAGAAGAATTTTACCCATAAATAGAAACTGTTCAAGTTTATCTGTTTAAAGAGTCCATGTAACTCCTGGAAAGGACAGTGTTAAGTTCAAAATGTCAAGCTCACTTTATTTTAAAAGTTCAACAATTCATGTTGTAAATACCTTCTTTACAACATGATTCATGTTATCTGCAGATATATACTTTTATAAAAAGAAAAAAACTACTATAACTGATGAAAGCCAGTTAAAATAAAATATGAATGTGTTTAAAGAAGTAACAAAAGCCATGGAACTGGTCAGCATACCATGAATTATTCCCAAACTTATTAACTTGAAAGTACACTTTCAGGAACACATACACTTTATTGAAACTGTATACTACAGGTTGTTCAAATATATTTAAATTTTAAACAATTTCAAAATTAAACTTATGAAAAGAATGATTTTTCCATAAAAGCCTGAAAGCAGTATCTCATATCTCAGGAAATTACGAGTGCTCTTTTGGTTCACATGGAAATGTGACAAAAAAAGATGTAAGGTCTCTCTTTCAGTCCTACACAACCATTTCACATAAACTTGCTGTGCCTGGGTGCAGTTGACCATCTCCTAAATGCAGATGTTCAAATGAGAGCTACAATACTTTGGGGTAGTGAGTTTCCCATCCTTGTAAATATCTGCTAATGGGACAAAACTGGGATTAAAATTCTTTCTGCTAACCTTGTTGGTAATTGCAGCTAAAACTTTTGCTTCTATAGGCACCCTGAAGACCTTTGCACATTGCATTGCATTTTTCTCCTTCCTTTTCCTTCCCCCTTCAATGTTGTGGGGCAGATGTTGACCCCTATACCACTGCTCAGTGGCACATGTAGGGAGTGATCTGAGGCACCACTGCCTTGCTCAGCTGGAGCAGAGGATGACTATCTGATTCACTATAGCTCTAGAATTCCAGCAGGATAGGCAAGAGCTTTTGTGCCACCTACACTTAGAGAAATGGAGAAGCAACATGAAGGCAAATAAGGTGATAAAGTGATGCTACGAGCTTGGTAGGCTCCCAAGTATTTCAGCCATATGTGTGGAAAGACCACTCCATCTTTATTTTCAGTGGCACCTAGTATGAAGGTACTTATCACTGGGCATGTGAAAAAAGTTAAGTGGTTAAGAAACTGTATAAGCTCACAGGAATGATCTTCTTAAGTAAGCTAAGGAGCTATTTGTTATTCTTTGTAGCTCTAACACTCATGACCCACAGCAGCACATTTCACAACAGCTAGGCATCATGCATTTCGGGTGGGTCAAAGCTTTTAGCTGGGTTTTGCACACAACCAGCAAAGCCAAAATTCTGCCTATGAATAAAGACATTGTTTTGCATCTCTGTTCATATACCTACAGCCACATGTGTGGTGTAATTTAGTCCCACATTCATGAAGTAGAATTTCACAAGCTTTCTGCAAGTCACCCATGACTGCAGTATCATATAGATGAGAAACCATTTCTAGTCATTCCCTCATATACGTATCAGGGCAAATTCCTTACCATGATTTGTATTTGCTTTCCCTTCTTCCTGCAGCAAAACTGAGCTGTTCCTAGATTGCTATTGTGGAAAACTAAATGCCATAAATATATGGGTTTTGTGTCTCAGTTTGAATCTGCAATGCCTGTTAGATGGGACTTCACAACTCTTCATAGGGCCCAAAGTACTTTAAAAATTAGATTTACATCTCCAAATACATGGAGTACTGTTAAAAAAAAAAGAAAAAGGAAAAAAGCTCTACTGAAGCTTTAGGATTAATCACATTTGGTTTTCTCAGAACTCTGTTGCTGAAGGTGAAATATCAGAAGTTGAATCATGGGCTGCATACGCAGCCCCGGTCTGGCTGGGAGTTCCTATTACAGACATTACAAACATCAGAAGGAGGTGCACTCTTATTTCAGCCAAAATGCAAAAAGGCATTTTTGAATGGATATTCCTCTGTAGGTCTCCGGACAACCCCACTCACAGTGATCAGGGATTAGTCCAGTATTTGGGGGTGGGAAAGAGATAATTCAGAGGGCTCTATTTGAAGTTTTCCTCTCCCTGCAACCATCCCTTGCATCTCACCAGGAATAAGGCTTATTCAAAAGCTTTTCCTGTGGTTGCTTATATTTGAGTTTGATGGTCCCAGAAATCTATTTTTGGTGTGTTCTACATTCCTTTCTACTGGCTTTTGCAATAAGTGACTACAGTTGTTTCTTATTCATCATCCAGCTAGCCAATTCGGAAGTAAAGGGCCAAAGGTCCGTTAAGATTTTCCGGGATCCATCCTCCAATCACAGCCAAATCAGACTCACTGCCAAAATCAGAGAGGTGCCTCAAGGAAAACAACTATTTCTCACAGCTGTAGAACCAGACCTAATGGTCTGAACATGAACTTCTGTCCATTGTTCCTTTGTAAATGTAGGTCATCCGGCAAAACCCATCATTTTATGACAAGCCAGACTCTTAAATTCCTAATTTTATGTATTACCAGCAATAGATATTTACATGACCAATATGAATGACTACAATCCACAATGGCTGAGAACTGATTCTGCTTTCAGCTGCATCTTTAACTATCATGTGCTTTTGAAAACTATTTTCAAACAAAAAGTACTTTCATAGATTGGTTTTTAAACGTTTCTATCTTCCTAGGATATTAAAGAATGCACATGCTATTTTTCTGGTTTGAGAGAACGTGAAATGTAATGTTCTTAAGAAATACATTTTCTTTGGCATCATCTTAGTAAATATTAATTTTGAGGCAGTGAACCCACCTGCTTACCTCTAGAGAGCTTAACGTCAACAACCTATCAACAACACTGTTGCTCTGTACTGGATTAATTTTATTTTCCCCCTAACATTGACAGAGATAGGTTGACTTTCTTCCTTCCTGGTACATCACTGGTGACCTCAGGAAAATAAAGGACATTCATAGATTCATGCCATAATGCTACATCAAAGTTTTGCAATACTCTCAGATGTGTTCACAAATGAAATCTTTTAAATAGAACTGGGGTAATTGTGCATGGGAGAAACAAAGAGCAGGAAGCACTCAAAGCTGCTGCATTTAACTCTTAAACAGCTGCTACCTATTCCTTTTAAAAAAATGAAAATCCCAGCCAAAACAGCAAAAAACCCACAATCTTTCTTCAGGAATGACCAACAATTAAAACCCATAAAGCTGCGGAATGTTTTGGGGAGAGTCATTAAATTTTATGTAACTTTAGTCCTCATCTTGAATGGAAGATAATACCAGCTCTAATGGCAGGGATGCAGACTTAATCAATGGTTTAATCTTTTGACCATTCCGAAAGCTTATCACAAACCTAATACAAAGAAAGTAATTGTTAATACCAATTAAGTTCATTGAAGTATTAACGCATTCTCCAGCATACATCCTTTCTAATAATATATTTCCAGTTGAAAAATAGACAAGCGATAAGAAATAGATAAGTAATAATAAGAAGTAATAATAAAAACACAATAATAAATTTAATAATAAACTGGTTATTAAATAATTTCATAACAAATAATTTGTTAGGGGAAATAAAAATATTTAAAATCCAATCAAAGGATATTTTTTCTTCTTTCTCCTGAATGATTTAATTCAATATTTATTTTTTATCTCAAGGAAAATGGTATCATTTTGCTGTAATTTTAGTGATTTCTGAAGAATTATTTCACACCCTTGCAACTCAGACCCTGGAAGTCTTGCTTACTTTATGGACAAGAGAAATGGGAGCTATTAAACGATACAGGCAATCACGAGTAACTTGCTTTGGAACAGGAGTACTTAGAGGAGCAAGACTCTGATTTACTGTTGTTCTGATTTCTTCTTTTTCAATGGGTTACCCTATCATTTTGTAAACATAATTTGTCACCAACACCAGCCAGAGTTCTCTGTAACTACTTTTTGTCTTTCTTTCAGATCTGTTATCCCTGCTGAGAGAATCTACTAAAGAAGAATTTTTCATACTGACACCAACTGTAGTCTTGCTGTGAATAACCACATTCCCATAAAAATCATTCCATTTATTGCAAAGTTGTTGGCAGACCATAGGAATAATAGTCAACTCAGGAAACCTTTTATCCTGAAATCACATAGCTTAACCCTTTGCATGACCACATAAAGTTTATACCTAAAAGCCATTCTACCACCTTGCTGATTTAATGCTTTTGTAAAAGAATTTTTGTTTTTGGCAAGTTTTAAAAGTTATTTTTTCACAGTACTTATTTTTTAACTAACTCCCCCCAAAACCCAAAGCAAAAAAGGAGGATTAAATTGGAATCTGTCCAGTAGTATTTTTAGGTTTTTATAAACTTAGAATTATAGGTTCTTTCCCAATGCATTTAATAATACATTAGCATAGGTACATTAGCATGATTTTGATCACAATCTTAACATTTACATTCATATGAAAATTTTTTCTGTTTCTATTTTTCCTACCTTCCTATGGTAAAGAAAGATGCATGAAATCACAGTATAATGGAACAATTAAAAAAAAACAAGCCTGTTTACTTTATGATTTTTTTGTGGAAGATACTTCTGTTAGGCATTATATTTGCTTTGTTAAACACCAAACGAGTGGAGATTAGCTTCAGGAAAAAGACATTAGTCTTGTTAGTCCATCTTCATGATAGTTTGTGAGTCAGAGGTTGCCTGTATTCAAATTCCTGTCTGAATTTATTAAATTGATGGAACAAAAAAAATGCAGTGTATGTTTCCACTGTCTTTTTTCTTCTGTTCATCAACCCTTATTTATAGGTAATAATGGCTTGATTTATACTTTATTCATTTGACCGAGGCAATAATGGGAGTTTTGGACTTGTGAACACACTGTTAAGAAATATATACACATTTCATTCCAATAAATGAGGTATTTGACTTGCATTTTTAAACTTTTCAATCAGAGAAAATTCTTAGGAAACCTCTTTCTTGAGTTAGAACTGTAGCTGCAATTGACTCTCCCCCTTGCCTACCAATGTTAGGGAATGAGTTATTCCCCTGTGTATCCATGCTTTACATTCACAATGCGAGTTACACAAATGCACAGGAGAATGAGAGCAGACACTCCAACTGATTGAAATTATTTTCTACAATTCAGAAAGGATCACTTGCTTAGATATAGCTGATCCTCCCTGTGCCAGTAATATTGCAGCTGAGCTCAGTACTCAGTCAGCAGTCTGTGCTTCGCTGCTAGTGAACATGTAAGAACCATCATCTCCCAACTGCGCAGTACTGCAGGTAGCGTTCAGAACGGGCCTGGACTGCCCTGTTCCAACTGGACAAGGATCTTGGAAAAAAAAAAAAACAAAACCAAATACTCCATTCCTTCAATACCTCGTTGTTTCTTTTGTTAAGCTTTTCATTTACATTTTTTGCAATCCCCATTAAATCCTCGTGTTTTAACAGCACAGACTGATTGCTTTAGTCCACTACAGATTCACACAGCTTCTTGACCATATCTAAAGATGAATTTTAAAAATGCAATTAACAGCAAACTTTACTTTAAAACACAGAGAAATAAAAGTGATACTGCAATGAGTAAAGGGAATAGTCCCCTCCCCCTTTCTTTAAAGTTTCATTAGACCATTGAACTGGATGAAATTCAGATAGAGGCCTTATTGTAACCACACTGAAACAGTAGAAATCTCCTGAGACCATGAAACTCAAACATTTTGGGAACCAACTTCAAGCACTCCTTTCGTGCTTTCAAAAAAGAAAATGAATGAAAGGCACTTCTTAATTTTTCTCCCTACAGCAACATTTCGATATAATTCCTACCAAAAAAAACCCCCAACCCCAAAAAATCCAAACAAAAAGCCCCCAGCACAAACAGATCTTTTTAAAATACATGTGTATGAATTTTTTCTTAAAATTTAAATTACAGCCATAGCAGTCATACGTAGCCACACCAGCACAAACTGCTTGATGGCTCATTTGGATAAACAGACAACTGCACTAATAACTTTGTAAATTCATGCTAAAATTAAACCCAGACTGAAGAGGTTGATAAAAACCACCTACCATGCATGCTGCACATACTGTGCATAAGATGCTTACGCTGCGCTTTCAAGTGTTTGTATTTGAGGATTGGCTAATAGCTAACGGCATGTAAGGATAACACTTTCCCCTAGCTTCCCTAAAATAAAGGTACATCATTTTCAGAAACTGATCCACTTAAAACACCAACCTGAATAACACAAATCTGAGGTTTACAGTTTAAGATGGTATTCAGATCAACAAGAAGAAAATTTTTTAAAAGACAACTATTTATTTTCTCTTCAGGTTATCTTCTGGGTTTTGCACTGGAAGAGTTCAGTGAGGGGAAAAACGTTTTTCCTCAAAGTGGTGAAATCAGCACAAAATAATCACATTAAGTGAACAAAAAAAGGGTGTGGATGTGTGTGTGTGCAGCTGGGAAATATCTGAGTGTAAATTAACATTGATCTTCACTGGAATAACTCACAGTCTTCAGCATTTTCAGCTGCACCCAGGACTTGACTGGATGCATGAGATTTTACACATCTGTCAGCTTAATCAGAGATGAAAACACAAAATCTACTCCTCAAAAATATTATTTAAATTCGTGAAACTTTGTAGATTTTTAGGTTATAAGCTGATAATGGATTACTTTGGAAACTTATGAATGAGTCATGACTACAGCATTGACATCTGTAGTAGTAGACAGGCTTTTGGTTCGGTGGTATTCATAATATCTAAAGAAAATGTAAACCAACTTTGCTCACATCAACTTCACAATACCAAAATTAAGCCTCTCTATGCAAGAAAAAATGGAAATAAATTCATTAATTAATAGCAACATTAACTGTTTTTGTTGTTAGTATCAACTATTTCCCCTTTCACTTTGCATCACTGTTTTATTATTTCAGACTTCTGGTCTCAGGTAAATAAGAAAGACAACTTATTCATATCCAAAATGGCAATTCTAGCACTAAGAGGCCTTCAGGATGAATCACGTCATTGCCTGGTTTTGGATTGAATGTGCTGAACCATCACGCAGTGTATCACATCTGTGCTTAGGGCACAATCTGATTGGCAGCAGAGCTCTGTGGCATGTATTGGGGTGCTTCAACCCCTCAAAAGCACAAATTTATCAAGGACAGATGATTATATGTCAGCAACATAAAGTACGTCAGTGTTTGGACATCTGGTAATGGATTGATATCAAATGCATGGAAGCTGACTGCAGACTTCTCAATCTGCAAAATTTCTTAGAGTGAGTTTTGCCTCTCAGTTTCTGGAAGTTGTTTTTTTAGAACAACAGCAATGTTTCAGTACTGTTTATAAGAGGAGCTTCAACGTTGTGTCTCACGTCCTTCTTCACTACACAGAAATCTTAACAGCACCCTTCATAGTCTGCCACTGCAGCCTGGTGCTCATGTTTCCATTGCCATTAAAACAGCCATTATCCTGTGCAGATCCATGATTCCACTAACAGATGCTGTCTGCATAATGCTTTGATGAGAATACTACAATAAATTCCAGGCACCTTACTACTGCCCTTCAACACACTATCTCCTGGACTGGCAGATCCTTGCAGCTGATATTTCAGGCTCTACAGAACCTAGCTATTACAGACAGGTACAAGTGTTACCATGAAAAGCATGTCAGCATTTGGTATTTTATTTCCCATGGCAGGTACGAGAACTACAGTTCTTTCACTTTTTTGAATATACAATTTGGGGAAGCACGTAGACAAAACATGTTTTTTTATGTGATAGAAATTACTTTAGGGTATGATCTTGGAGATGGTTAGCTAACCACAAGGTTAGCTTGCTGTCTACCACAAACCTTTTCTCACTAGCACGTATACCACTGAGAAACGGGATGCCATCCAGAGGGACCCTGTCAGACTTGGGGAGTAGGCCAATGACAGTCTCATGGAGTTAATAAAGTCAAGCACAAGGTCATACATGTGGGTTGAGACAATCACCAGTAACAGCTGGATGGTGAATTGATTGAGAACAGCCCTGCAGAGAAGGACTTGGGGATACTGGTGGATAAAAAATGGGATACGAACTGGTAATGTGCACCCAGAAAGCCAACCATACTGTGGACTGCATTTAAAGAGGCATGACTAGCAGGTCAACAGAAGTGATTCCCCCCTGTGCTCCACTCTCATGAGACACCACCAGGAGTACTGCATCCAGCTCTGGGGCCCTCAACATAAAAAGGACATGGAACTGTTGGAGCAGGTCCAGAGGAGGTTCCACAGAAATGATCAGAGGGCTGGTGCACCTCTTGTATGAGGAAAGGTTGAGAGATTTGCAATTGTTCAGCCTGAAGAAGAGTAGGCTCCAGGGAGACCTTATTGTGGTTTTTCAATATATAAAGGGAGCCTGTAAGAAAGATGGAGGGAAGCTTTTTACCAAAGCCTACAGCGATAGAACAAGGGCTAAAGTGTAACAGTTTTAAACTGAAGGAGGGAAGGTTTAGATTAGATATAAGGAAGAAATTCTTTATGATGAGGGGCGAGACACTGGAACAGGTTGCCCAGAGAAGCTGTGGATGGCTTATAATTGAAAGTGCTCAAAAGGCCAGGTTGGATGTGGTTTTGAGCCACTACATCTAGTGGAAGGTGTCCCTGCCCATAGCAGTGGGGTTTAGATTAGGTGAATTTAAAGGTTCCAACTCAAAACCATTCTTTAATTCTATGAAATACTCTTTACTATACCAGGTGATTTGCGTGTCGATGTGTTTCTTCACAAAGCATTCCTGCCTATTCTTAAGCTCATTTATCCTACAGCAAAATCTAGGCATCCCAAACAGAAGCCCTTGGTACCAAACAGTAGATTACATGGAATTCATACTGGTTACTAGCTCACAAGGACAAACACCTGAAACACTGCAATGACTAGTGATGACTGATGGCCAACTGGGTTGGTTTGTTTGGGTTTTTTTCCCTGTGGTTTTAAAAAATTTACTTTACTTGAAATGTATGAATAACTCAAACTGGAACAATTACAACTTTCAAAACCAATCCAAAATAAAAAACAGTAGAAAACAAATTAACAAATACAATGGAAAACTGGAAAGTTTTCTTGGATGACTAATTGCAATGAGTTTTTGCCCTTTTTCTTTAAAGTTGTTTGAATATACGCATTTTATAATTGTCTCAGCAGAGAAAGCATTAGTGCCAAGATGTTCCTAAGGACTAAGACATTAAAGAGACCAAGCTGTTAGAAATCCAACTGCAACTGCACACAGTAAGCTACAGCAATCATGAGACTATACTCTCTCTTTTCCTTCTTTAGTACTTTATGACATAATTATCATCCTTGTATCTGTAGATACCATCTTTATCATCATCCTTATCTGTAGATGAAGAGACCAAGGCAGTAATCAGTAATTACAAAGTAGGGGCAACCACAAAACCAGACCTCGTGTCACTTCATTTTGCATAAATGTATGTAGTATCTACTGATTAGTACATACTGCCAGCAGAGGCTTACCCTATAAGTACTCAAAGCTTGGAGCATGGCTTCAGACACAAAGTGATCTTGATCTGATTTTTTTCTATGCAAAGAAGTTGAGATCTTTCTGGTGATCCTGTTTTCACAGTCCCTTCACAGTTACTCCACTTCCTCAGTCAGCCTGGCTACGTCTTTGCAGCTCCCATAGCTTCCACCACTGACTGCGGACTTCTTTTACACCTGAGTAAGTTTAAATCTAGGCAACAACATACCTATCACACCTGCCCAAAGCTGGCTCTGTGACATTTCCACAAGGTGTGAGAGAATAAATGATGGACTTCCACACTGCTAATAGTGGCCAACCAGCTTGCTCTGGAGCTTGCTCAAAAGCCTGCACTTAAGGGCTGGTTTGCATCCAAGCAGTTCATTTGTTAGATTACTTGATTCTAGAACCAGATGTGCTAAAATGCTTTCAGAAAGATGAGCATTTCACCCTGCAGTGGTCATGGTTCTTTGAGATGTGCAGTAACCTGCACACAATAAGTCTGCCAAATGTTATTATTCAATAATGTGTATTATCATAATGCCCGCGATCCCAAATCATGCTTCAGAGTGCTACTGTGCTAAAAGCTACCAGCCCAAGTCTGCGGCGTATTAAAGTATCAAGGTCTGAGGGGAAATAGTTTCCCTTTCTCCTCCAGATTAAAGAAACAGAACATATGGCTGTGTTGCTTCAAAGGCATTCCTACAGGGCACTGCGTGGTATGCTGGGGACATAGCTCCATGCACAGCCACTGAAGGACCCGTGAGGAAAGTCACTTAGTTTCCTGCAGTGTTACTGAGACCTACAAAGGAGAAAATTCCCAGGCTGATGAAAAGAAGAATATATGTCCCTGTCATGAAGAAAAGGTCTCCTTGAGGCCTAGAAGTGATTTATATAGTGCATTTGCTTCCAGCAGCAGGGAGGCAATCCAGTTTCACCTGTAAGAACTGCAGGCAAAGGACAAAGAGGGACTAAAGTCGGAGAAGTTTTGCTCTGTGATCAGGCTTCACCGTTGCTGTGCTGGGGTTTTATTTCCTTTGTCAGACCTGAGCTCTCACTATGATCTCAGTGGAGCACCTCTTCTCGGAGCAATCCCTTCAGTGCCCATTGTCAGTGCAGAAAGTATCACTACCTGCTTTAGTGCCCGAAGAGTCTGTATTTCAATGTGGGCCTTGCAGATGCTTTACATTTCTTTAAGGAACAGAAGGGCGGCTGCATACTGCTGGGTGTCACACATCCCAGACACATTTGAAGTAGTAAAAGCTGCCCTCCACACAACCTCGAGCTTGCAAAGGAGAACGAGAGAGAGGCGGTGTTGATATATACTGATAGCCTGATGATTGGGAGCTACAAACAAGGAGAGCAGGCACCTCCACATAGTAAATTATGCACGAAACAACCCACAAAGAGCAGTTTTCATAAAAAATACCTGGCAGTTAATTTCTCCCTATCAACTTCTAGATCTGAGTAAATCCAAGCTAGCAGTTACAGACTAGCAGGAGTCCTAGAAAGATTTATTGCTAAATGGGTGGAGGGAGCATGTTTACAGGGCAAACTCAGAGTGTGAGAGTACAAGAACGTAAATGCTGTTTATTCATTGCTTGAAATTGCGAAAAGATGCATCCATGTAAGTCAGTGTCTCACTGTTTCACAACAGCCAGTTTCGTTCCCATGTGTGTCAATTTGTAAAACATTTCAATATTAATCTAACTTTTTTTAACAGTGTGAAGAGGCAGGAGAGTTAGAGCAATGCAGAGGGCTGCTCTTCTGCCACTTGGTGTGGGAGGACCAGCCAACCATGTTGGCAGCAGACAGGCAGGACAGCGGGGCAAAGGTGCTGCCTGGTAGCCAGGGGTGGAAAGGGAGCACCATACCCCTCCCCACCCAGGCTGCTGCTCCAGCCAGCCAAGGCTACGGAGCTGCGTCCAACAGAAATCACAGGCAACTCTTAACACAGGCAGCTTTTCAGAGGGGTCTGTGCATAGTAATATGCTAATGCAATGCCTTAAAGGTTCATTAATCTGAAGTAGCACTGTATTTGTTATCACAAAGCAGTTATGCAGCTCATTTTGACACACAGAAGAGACCAAGCTCTGAATGTCCATCGGGCACACATTAATATCCATCCAGTTGGATTTTAAGTAAGAAAATGAAGAGAAATTAATCAGAGTTAGCATTGTTAGAATGTAACTATTTTTTTCCTTTGTTTTTCTTCCCAAAGAGCCAAAGTCACTGCTTTACAGAAAAACCTGATAACATTTCCTCATCTTTTATCAAGGTATCAGTAGCTGAAAAACACTGCTGTTCATTACAATCACTCCCATACAGGGACTCCACAAAGAAAAGTGAATAGTAAAGCCATGAGTGTGCACTATATATCCTTCACTAATGGCAGTAAAATGAATGCTAATCATCTTTACTGTACCCATATGCATTACTGCATTCCTCAGAGGTGTCAAAATTATTTTTTATAGCACCATAATACATAGAACTTGATTTTGAACCTACCCAAAAAAGCCCAAACCAAAAACCTGAAATGAACAAAAAATAATAGAAAGTTGTAAAAAAACCCCAACCCAACACTGCCCCCCCAGAACCCCTACAAATTAATTTGATTTTATTTACTTCTATAGAATTCAACACACACCAAAAAAGCCCCAAAAATCTTATTCATAAAACCAGGTAAGATTAAAAGTGAAACTTCGCAAGTGACATTTTCAGTTTCAGTATAAATATGTAAATGCATAAATACATAAAATCTTCAGAGGTACAGATAGCTGGTTGTCATATTTCAGTCCTATCATCAAGTTGCTAATTTCCCTAAAACACTGGAGCACGCATCCTAAAATACCTAATATGTGTAATAGCCCCATATACACCATTGAAATCTAATACCTTATTATCGCTAACACAACATGATCACAGCATGTGTCCTGCTTTTGGCTGGCGTAGAGTTAATTTTCTTTCTAGCAGCGGGTATGGTGCTGTGTTTTGGATTTAGGATGAGCATCATGTCGATAACACACTGATGTTTTTAGTTGTTGCCAAGCAGTTAAGGACGTTTCATCTTTTCACACTGCCCTGCCAACAAGAAGGCAGGGGGTACCCAGGAAGCTAGGAGGGGACACAGCCCGGGCAGCTGACTCAAACTGGCCGAAGGGATATTCCATGCCATATGACGTCACACTCTCTGTATAACTGAGGGTTGGCTGGAAGGCAGTTTGGCTCAAAAACAGCTTCAGGTGGTGAGCAATTGTGTGCTATGCGTCACTTGTTTTGTACATTATCACTGTTGTAATTGTTCTTCCTGTTGTTGTTATTAGCTTTTTTTGTCCTAATAAACTGTCTTTATCTCAACTCACAAGTTTTACCTTTTTTCTTTTTCTTTTTTTTTTTCCTTTCCAATCCTCTCCCCAGTCCCACCGGGGGGTTGGTGAGCAAATGGCTGTGTGGTTGTTTTAGCTGCCTGCCGGGTTAAACCACGACAGCATGTAAAATCACACATTCTCTTTTGATGAGATAACTCTGGTTCTCTTGAGAGCACTACATCAATGCAGTTATTGCCTCCTGCATGCAATTAAAATTCTACTATAGAACAGAGGATGAGATACTTAAATGAAAATTTTCAATACGGAAAACCTGAATTTCCAATACTTTGAAGCCCAAATGCAGATTTTGGAATCTAAATTTTGAGAGCATTACATTAGTTTCTACTGTTTGGCCTAGTATTCTTTTATAATTTCCTTATCAAATTACTATTAATGCCAGAAAACGTTTAATGACAGTGTTTAGATCAAAATATGCATTAGTAAATATTTTTTCCACTTTCAGTATGTTAAAAAACTTGTCATAGTCCTTTTAGCATGTTGTTAAGAAATATTTATCCAAGATCTGAAATTATTTGCTATCACATTAATTTGGAATTAATTAGTCCAAATAAATCTGTGCCAAGTGAAGAAAATAAGCCATCTCTTAATTTTTCTCAAAGCAATAAACTAAGAACTAGTACAAACTGAGGATGCAGTAAATAATTGTAAATCTAAATGAAGCTTAGCCATTTCTAAACAGGATACTAACTTCAGAGATAGTCTGAGAGATCTGATTTTTTCACTGACTTCAAAAAATGCCAATTAAAAATACTATTATTATTATTAATTATCATTACTATTACTTAAAGAGCAACATATAGGAAATTGTATGATTCACTTACCTGGCTGTGTCCCCTACTAAATTAGGATGTGTAAACTAGTTTGCAACTGATACACATTGGCATTGATTCACTTTATACAGACTAAAAAATGAGTGCTGAAGTTTACAATGTAAGCTAATAACATAAAATAAATCTCTAGGTTGTACTTTGAAAAGTCAGTTGGGTCATACACAAACCAGGCAGTGCTTCAGAAATCACTGCTGCAACTCTGCCCTTTGCATTCAAAATGTTAAATCCATCTTATAAGCAGTTTATAAGAAGAGAAAATACTTTCCCCCTAACTTGGATAACAAGAGAGCTGTTCTGATTAGAGCTTTCTGGAACACGTCAGATGAAAAGAAGATTTTTATTAAAAAACATTAACTTGTGGTATCTGGAAAAATGTGCATCATAGGCCAAAGTTATGACAGATGATTGCCTGCCTGTAAACCCAGCCTCTCTATATGCCAGGAAGGGTTCCCTCTGAGCCTGGGTGAGCCGGAGAGCATCAGCTTTCAGGTTCCCACTTTGAATTATGCATAGACCCAAAGACATGTCTACACTGTGGGTTAGACATGTTCCAAATCCAGCTTTGCTTGCCTTCATACTATTTCTGGGAAAGGATGCCCAAGCTCTGTGCCTCACTGGCAACGCTGCCTACAAACTTCTCAATTCCTAACAGCTGAAATGCTTATGCAAATAAATTGGAAAGCTTAGGCCTGAGCAGGGTCACCACTAGATCTTCCAGACTCAGTCCTTCATCAGCAAGAACAGATGCTTTGGGCCTGAGGCACAGCCAAGCCAAATTGCCTGCAGTTTTCATGGAAGCCTGTCAAGCCATAGGGGAGCCTTAACTTCCAAACCACCAAGCAAGGACTTCGAGTTTCTGAGATGGATGGGAGGAATCTGTCCCAAGGTCCCAGGCCTTTGAAATCAGGCAGGCCCTGTTAATTATGTGATGCTCACACAAATGACAAACTGAAACTTCAGGAGGACACACTCCTTCAAAAACACCACGTGTCTGCAACACGCTTCAGAAAACCTGAAATCTCTGGTGAGCTGAAAGCCTTAGTCTGTGGTCAGGTCTAGTCCTTATGCGCTACTTCCCACAAAGTAGAGGCTCTCATACACCCCTTTCCTGTATATACCTCTGAAGACTTTTCTGTGGCAAACCACAAGCACAAAAACACTGCCCTAGCATTGTTGAATATGCTTCTCTCCCACTTGGACAGGCCATGATCTTTCAGATTGAAGTTCATGTCCCTCAAAAATCATAATCATAGAATACTAGGATAATTTGGGTTGGAAGACACTTCAAAGATCATCTAGGTCCAACCCCCTGCCATGGGCAGGGACATCCTCCAATAGACCAGGTTGCCCAAAGGCCCATCCAACCTGGCCTTCAACACTGCCAGGGAGGGGACAGCCACAGCTTCTCTGAGCAACCTGTACCAGGGCACAACCAACCTCACAGGGAAGAATTTCTTCCTTACGTATGAAGAAGTAGCTACAAGTGTACTAAGTATCTGGCTATCCAGAGGAAATGAAAACTCACTGAATTTTATCAAATATGCTGTTAAGATACAGTAGTAGTTTCTCTTTCTGCTCTGGATAAAAGGAAATATTGCCAGAAATCAGAAACAGATTTGGAAAATAACTATCATTGTTATACTTTTCTACAAATCCAAAAAATCACTATATATGCAACACTAATAACGTTTCTTATATCCAAGAAAATATATTTACATATAGCTACCTAAATGGAAGAAAACACTACTTCAAAATTTAAAGAAATAATTGATTTTATTGTAAGTATAAAAAAAAAGCTCCACTAAGGAATGGAAGAAAAAATAAAGCACATTTAAATAATTTCATTACATTCTAAGATGCCAAATCATCTGTGAGTGGTTTCTTTTTAGATGAAAAGAAATCAAAATACAGGACAGATGTTGGACAAACCACATTTGAGGTCTATCACACACTGGCATTTTTCAAATGATTTTGGCTCATCTATTAAATAAGGTGTATTTTGCTTGATTTCGAAAAGGGAAACATCAGGAAATATTTAAAGGCCAATTGCTGCCAATTAACTTTGATCAGCAAAAGTTGCATTTGAATCTTTTAGATTCTTTTGCCTGTCTGGAATAACACACTATTCTAAAATCTAGCAAAACAACAACTTGATGATTAATGTGTGTTGGCAGCCCCACCACAAGCTTGCTTAACAGTTGGATTTTAAATAAACAGCTGTCTTCATTACGATGGGAAAGAAATCTGACTGTTTTCATGTTTTCATGTTATTAAAATATGATCAGAAATTGCTTTTTTGCCTTTTAAGATGAAACAGCCAGGCATTATGGTGACAGTCTCTTTCAGCAGTTCGGATAGTTTTAGAATGATCTCACAAGCGTCGCCAAACCATAGCCTATGTAGGCTGAAAAAGCCCTTGGCATACACCACCAGCTCCTCAGTGCATGCCACAGGGGAGAAGCAGAGAAAACCTAGCACATAACAAATCGTACCTGACACCAGGGAAGGCAGAGGACCTCCAGGAATAGGCTACTGAGACGGACAGCATATACAACATTAATAATTTCCCTCAGGTTTAAGGTAATACTTGTCCACAGTGGGATGGCAGTGAGAAATCTGTACCCAGCCATTAACTGTTTATAGAAGCTGAAGTTTAATATTTAATGGCCTGTGCAGACTATTGAAATCTAATGTTTATAGACATTTTTGGAGTACCCACCTCTAAAGCTCGTCTGCTGTGGTTGTGAATACTAAGACCTGTGAGGACAAAACTCTACCATTTCAACTACTGTAACCTTTGAAGGCCAGTGCAGATGTTTAGTGTAGATATTATTATATATCCGAATGATTATGTAATACAGATATTTTTCTAAATGCTTCCATAGGAAAATTGCAAACCAAAAAAAATGTCAAACCATCTATCACCACACAAAACCAGACAAATATTAAATCACCACTATGTTTTGAAGGAATGAACACTTACTTCTAAATCGTTAAAGAATAGATGCGTGTCCGCCAAATTGAAAATCATCTCTTCCATTCGGAGTCCAAGAGACACAGAAGTGGGTGGATCCTTAAAGAAGAAATGAGTACACCATCAATACCGTGCCTATATACACACCAGAATACAAACTGGATGATGAACCACTTTTCAAGAGAAATTATTTGATTCATTGAATGCAATGCCTACTGCTTCGGTTTAACTTCAGTAATTCTCTGATCCTGTAGTATAACACTAAGCAGTAACACTCAATACCATGACTTTTAATTCAAATGATTCTGTAGTGGACCCTCTTGATCACCCTTGTGCATCCATGGCATGAGTTCTTTAACACCCACACCCACCCACCCACCTACACACACACACACACACACACACACAGAGAAGGGGCAAATCCATTTCACCTAAACCTTCTCCAAATTTTACAACCGTTTACCAGTTTTATGATCAACCAGGGGAATGATAACACTATTGTAACTCAAATTTTCACTGGTCACAAGTGAAAGGATTTGCTCCTGGAAATACCTAGTGACTTTAAAGCAAATCACCATTATTGTTTTACTTGCAAATAGCAATTATATTTAAAACCACTCCTTGATTCTCCACAAAACCATGCTTTAATTATGTTTTTAGTTTGGCCCACCCATGAAGAGTGAACAAATCTATTGTTTGTTATTAATACATAACACACTTTAACTTCTCTACAGAAATTACCATAACAACTTATTCTTTACTGAGCTAATAAACTCAAAAAGCATGTTCAGCATTGCGGTTACCAAATGCATTACAGATGTTTGTCTTGTTCTGATTTTGTGTGTGTGTGTTTTATATATTTTCAATCTGAAAAATCGAAAAGAAAGCCTAACATATACATTTGATATAGAGTTTCTCATTTATAATGCCAAGTATATCCAAGTGCACAGAAGCATGAGTTTGAAAGAACATGTTATATTATCTCATGACACCCCCTATTAACTATGTTAGTTTGTTAGGAATTATATTTTAAATAGAACTGCAGGAGTGACGACCCATATTTTACTTAATATAGTATTAAATGATATAATATTCTAAACCTGATGACAACTCAAAGTTAAAAACCAAGAGATGCAGCACCTAGTTTCTTTTTCCAGCTCTCAATCAAATTAATAGGTGTTTCAACATGATCTCTGAACTTTTAAACACTTTTCTGTAACTACTGGTTAAAAGGCAGTATGTGTTACTAGCAAGGATTTGGAAAAGAATGGTGATTTGGCAGCCTGTTTGCCTTCTGGAAATGCCAAAGCAAAACTAACAAGAAAAAGCTTTTCAGAAGAAACATGTACAAACAAAGCTACATAGGACATACAAAACATTTATTCTTGAACTCACATATGAGAAGAGTAAATAAGTTTTCTAGTATCAAAAAAAATAACCCTTATAAATGGGAAAGAAAAATTGCATCATGCTATTTTGATGAACTTAGCCCTTAAAAATAAGCCTTCTATTTAAACTGGCACTGCCAAAAAAGAAAAGATTATTTCATATTTTCCTTCTTTATTCAAACAGAAAGACTTTAAAATATGATCAAAACTATTCTATCTCTCTGTTTTAATACTACTCTATTTGTAGACCCATGTCTTCCTGGAAAGCAGGTGACATTTTCTCTTTACCTAGGCCTGAGGCTACTTTTCCCTTTGACATTGCTGCTTAACTTGGTGCCTAGTGCTTAGCTACATTTTAATTATCAACTGCTAACATAATGGTGTAGATCAAATCTTATGCAGAGCTTCAATTTATAAATAAAAACATTATTTTGAAAAGCAAAATAAATGGACAGGGAGCGTATGATATTGCTTATGAACCCATACAGTTAATTTTAAGCAAATGTATCTGAATATATATTTCAAGTTTCAATGTACACCTTTGAATTAAACTTTCATCACACTTCTGAGTCTGAAAAAATGGCTTTTTGCAAAGCTTTCTGTGAACCATTTTTAAAGGGAATACAAAATAGAATGGGGATTTCTCTAATGTAGTATTAAAATAATGCCAATTATTAGGTTAATTTAATTAGGAGAAAAACAAACAAGAAAATCATTGTCACCTACTGAAAATGTCAGATTAAATACCATAAAAACTAAGAGAAGAAACAAAACAGGTGGCTTTTCAAAGAAAACTTAATTCCTTGATTAAACACAATTTTTTTCTATAGAAAGTTCCACTTAACGTAAAAACCATGTTAAGCTGCAGCTCTGGATACCCACAAATATAACAGAAGCAAAAGCCTTATCTGCATTAGGGTTTTTAATATCTGCATAGTCACAGTACTGCAACTGCTCTAGTAAAACAACACAAGAGCCTTGGTTTAAGGCATGGAGTAGATTAAACTCTGATGTCAGACATTACAGTGGGGGCTGAAAACTTAAAAAAAAAGACAATAAGGTTTTTTTTTTTAAAAAAAATAAATCCCATACCAAAGCTTCTTTTGCAGTTCTAAGCCACTAATTGCTAACTAATTATTGTGAGGTGCCACACAATGAAGAGGAAAGCTAACAATCTCTTCTTGTTGATTGGATTTGCAGGTTCAGTTCAAGTGTCTTTTCAGGTATGGTCAAAACCAGGTACGAATCTCTGAGGGAGGTACAGTTTAGCTAAAGAAAAGAAATACCAATGTCAAACTGCTTAAGCAGGCCTCTTGTTTTGAATATTGGTATTGGAGCCAAAACATTGTCTGTATGTCATTTCTAAAATCTACCCACTTGATTTCTTTGTTTTGTGGAGAAACAAGAAGCTGAAAAACAGGAAAGTTCACTTTGGGTACAAGGCTTATTTTCCACTTAAGCCTACAGGTCACAAATGAAGGGTTAAGTGAAACCAGGCTTTGTTTTTCTCAATCTCTAAAATATATTAGACCACATTAAAATAGCTTATAATTTAAAGGAAAATTCCTTTAAAGCCTCTGAATATAAATGCTTTCACGGTGAATGGAAATGTACGTAAAGACCACAGTATTCCAGTGCCAATACTGAAATGTATCTTCACCTGTTCCAAGATACTAAAGAAAAGCTCCAGCTTTTTCCAAATTCCAAAACTGAATCAGTTGACATATGGCTCAAAACCTAAGTTTTAAGGTGCTAGATGCCCTAATGTCAGTTAAAGCAAACTGATAACTAGATATTTGATCAATAGATCTCTGCACATACTGAAAAAAATATATTTCAAAAGCAAAGGGAAATATTTCTTTTTGTTTCTTTTTCATCTCTTCTGGAAGGACAAATAATATTGCTAAACTAGTGTCATATATTTCTATGAAATTCACAGAGTTCAAATCACCCTTAAATAAAAACATAGCATTTTATACCATGACTGTACAAACTGAAAAGCAAAGGTATTATTTTCTTCCAACAGAGCTGAAGGACAAAAGCAGGGAGAAAGCAGAACACAATAGCAGCAAAAGGAGAGCAGGTGATAAAAACCTATGAGAAAGTAAGAATATACAGAAAAGGGTGGCACAAGCAAGAAGTTATGAGGAATGAGGTAGAGAATAAGGAAAAGAAAATCAATCCCTTCAGCAGCAGGGCTGCTCATCATTCATAGTCATTCACCATGAAACTCACTCAGGCATTATGAAAAAAGCTGAATGCCAAGTTGCCAAATCCTCTATTACTTAATTAGGATATTTTTGTTTGTTTGGAGATCCAGTTTTTGTATTTTAATAAGCAGCTTAGATTTAGTTTTCTTAAAGGGCTTTTCTAGCCCTCACCACAGTGCAGAAACATATGAGAATGTGATGTTAGATAGCACAAAAAGCAGAATGGGAGTGAAAAGAATAAAAACTGCCCTCAACATTTTTTTTCCAGATTGATTTATGATCCAGATTTCTGATTTTAAGGCCAGAAATCATTACAAAATACTCTTTAAAAATATGCACCTCCCACTGCTGCAAATAAAGCCTAAAATTCTCATGTGGCAGGTATATGTTTTAGCATGTTTGCTTTCAACGCTTGATACTGTCTTCCTCCAATGTCTATGAAAATTGCTAACTGTTTTCTGAAGCTGTCAATTACCCAAGAAAAAATTGTGACATGAATAAAACTACGAAAACAAAGCAAGAATGGCACACTTTCTTGAGTGCATCTGGGAGGCAAGGACATGCACATTGCTGCTACTCACCAAAAAGGCCTAACGTTTATCCACAGCATAAGTGCTAATGCCATCCGTCATGCCTCTTAATATCAACGGTTGGTTGTTGTTTAGCAATGCAGAAGTACATGCCATGCAACCAGAGCCAGCTGGGCAAAACCTACATCTCAAGCAAACAGTGCCAACAGTGAGGGAGCTGCAGTCAGGAGTCAGCCATCTCCTTGGAACATATGCATTTATATCTCTTTGCAGCTGAATACTAACCACCTTCCTCAACCTCCAGCAGCCAGCAAGAAAGGTGTTTATGTTCAGGCCCCAATTAATGAAACCACTATTGGGAACTAGTAACAAAATGGAAAAAATATGCTTGCACAAGTTCTTCTAGGGCAATGACTAATTAGGCTTTTCCAGCACTGCTCTGCTGCTCAAAGCATGTGCTGAGATTCTGCTGGCACCGACTTTTTTTGTGAATACTGGGATTTGTTTTTCTCATTCTGAACTGAACTCTTATAGATTTGGTGCTTTTGGGGTGCCATGCAAAAGCTGGTTTGGTCTGAGAAAATGAAAATAGCTTTTGGTAAGTGTTTAACACTATAAATCTGTTGTCTATATACATCCATACAATAATAGCTGAAACATTTAAAGTTCTGGTGTCTTTTTACTCCTTGAATATAAATTAATAACACCTAAGAAAACAAAGCAGCTGAATTAACTTGCTTTACTGACACACTATGAAAAAAATAATAATTATATTCTTCAAACAGGTAAGATGCCGTTTCAGCAAAGGCTTCTGGAAATACACTGTACCTGAACATGCAAAAAAGGTTGGAAAGCAGTACTGGTTTAGATTTTTATAATGAAAAGAGCTATTGGGAGCAATTCAAAACCTGACCCAAGCATGGACTGTATCAGTGTAGCTTTGCCCCTTTTGCCTTTTGCTGGGTGTAGGGTAAAACCTTTCAGTGACATATAAAAGCTTTATGAGAAGACAGTGACTACATGAAGCCAGATAAAACTATCTAGTTGTTCTTTATATGTAGAACTTGTTAAAGTTACCAAAAGAAAAATCACAGTCTAGTTATACCTCACATGAGGTGAACATGAAATGGCCTAACAAGTTTTAGCCCAAGCTGAGACGTTAGCTTTCAAATGTAATTCTGGAAAAACAAAGCTTGATCTCACAAGTGCATTCCATTCATAAACTGTTCTTATTCACCTAAGACCATGTTTCTCTTCTGAGATTACTGAGGAAACCCACAGTCTGTACACATATTCATCAGGTCAGTTATGATTTATAGACTGTGCATAATAGAAAGATTTGACTCATAAGCAGACTTTCAAAAACCATCAGTCAACATGTACGATAAAAAAAATGTTAAGGTAAAAAATTTTAGACTGGTCTCCCTGTGTCCCAAAATATTCTTCTTCTTCCCTTCCTAATACAGAACACAGTCCACTGCCAACTGCTCAGGACTAAAACATTACTTCAGCAATCACTCCTGGAAGTTCTTGACTTTATGAGGGTAGGTAAACCTTTGCCTATTTTGGTTGTTACAACAAGCTTAAGACGCTCTGTACCTACAAACCAAACCTCAAGTGGTCAAAGTATCACTCCTAATGTTATTTAATTATTTACTGAATATAAGAACCAGCTGAGTGCAAAGAAAGGACACATGAGAGAGCTTTACTCTTTGATTTTTTATGTCTTGAAACTCCAATATTTCATGTTTGCCTCTAGAAAATCAACTAACGTTCTGGTCTTCTCTGTGTATCAACCATAAACCAGCAAGTATTACTGAAAACTTCCATCAGTTTCTTGACACTTACCCTTCCATATCTGTTAGCATAGGACCCTGTAAGCAAGGAATGGAAAATGATGATTGTCTCATCCAAATCCCAAATGAATACTCTCTGTAAAAAGAGAATCAAATCAATGTGTTCCTCTGTGAAGCCGATACTTGAAATGGAAAGTTAAAATTTGAATCAGTAAGCGCACAAATGAGAAAATTGTATTGAAATGGTTATGTATTAAAACCATAGTTTCCTTGCCATTTGTTTTCAGAACTAACAAGTTTTTTCCAGAATCGGGTAATACAATCTGTTAGTTTCTTACTACAATTGCTATTATATCAAATTATTCTATTAGAATAGAATTATAGTTATTGTCAAATACACACAGAAAATGAGATTGTACAATGTATTATTTTAAAGCCAGATGTGAGATAGAAACTGAAATAAATTAAGAGAAGCCTCTGAAAATTAAATCTTTGGGGTTTGAATTCTGTATTTCTACAAGTCTGACAAAACACAGTTCACATAACTGCGCTTGAAAATTACCTTAAAGCCAAAATAAAGCAAATTCCTGCTAAGCACTTAAATCCCCTTAATCTATGTTCACTTTTAATGAATTTTAGGCACCTGAACAATGAAATTTAGGAACTTAGATGCTGCATGTGTAAGGATTTATGGTATCAGTAAATAATTCTTTTGCTTACAGTCAATGGAAAATATGTGTTTTAAATTTGTCCTCTGACCACATACAAAATGATATTTTAATGAAAAATAAAGTGTCCAAATGCAAGTATTTTAAATCATGGTGAGATTGTATTTCCCATGATGAGAAACGGGCTACGCTTTTGGAAAGGAAAAGTAATGCAGTGAGGACACTTCTAGCAGTGGTCTGTCATTGGAGATGTGTTCTCGGCATAAAGTATGGGCCACTGGGAAGAACGTGAACAGGAGAGAACAAAACCCACTATTGTGCTAGAAGTGTCTCCTGTCCAAACATAAACCTCTCTTTGACTTTATAAAAGCTTGTACTGCTTTTTTTTTTCTTTTTGAAACAATAGGAGAAAGAAACTCCCAGAATTATTGAGAAAAGTATTTTTCATGAAGAAGGTTCTATAGAAGAAAAAGTGTATCTTCTACAAAAATAGTGTTGGGAAAAAAATTCATAATACTTCTCTGTACAAAATAATTACAAAAATAGAGTCTGTAACAGGTCAAAGACATCTAATATAATGTACCTCTAGATCAGAGTCTGGTGGTGGTGAAGGATTATTGTTTCTTCTGCCACGGCCACGTGATTTCCCATCTGAACTACGACGCAATCTATCTGAATCTGAATCTTTAATGGGTGTTGATGGACTGTGGATTGTACTGTATTCTGCTGCAGCAAAGAAACGACAGTTTAAACTTCAAAATGTTCAACTTGCTTTTTACATGTGACACTAAAACCAGGACATTTATCAAAGAGTCCTAACTAAAATAATTAAATCTACAATGATGAGTGGCAACACTGTTACATAAATTAATTCAATCAAGTTACATGTAAAAAGAGAAATATTAATTATTTCAGTAAACAAAAAGTAGAAAAAAAATCTTCATTCTTTCAAATCATAGAGAAGATTATATTCCTTTAAAGATAAGATTAAATTCTAAATGAACAACTTTAAGGGATGCCAAGTTTTTTTAAAGAACACCGCTTTAATTCTAAGTTTTCAAACATGCTTTAAGATAAGCATTATGGTAACTTGTAAGAAAAAAAATAATCCAGATGGGAAAAAAAAACCAAACCCATACAGAAAATGTAAACTTCTCAAAAGACACTTATAGATTGCTACTTTTCATGCAGATGAACATGGTCCTTTGCAAATATGGCATAGAGTCCTTATTTTCCCAGGGTAAGTTAAATTAGTAAGTTTTAAATATGCACCAACTATGAAGATGAAATTTATAGTACTCTTCACAGGCCTACTCAATATTGAATTTCTCCAAAGAGTATCTTCAAGACAGGATACAATTCTTAATTACTATGCTTCAGCAAAATTTATGGACAAAAATATTTACTGTTGTTGAACAAGTAAAAAAGAATAATGAATGATTTACATATGAAGAACAACAAAGTTTTCCTAAAACATGCTAGGTGGAAAATGTTTTGCTATTCTTAACATCCATAGACTCAGTAACAGTGAAGTGCTTGAACATTAACAAAGAAGACACCCAGCACAAATTATCATTCCTAACTCATTTAACCAGAAGTACCATACTCCTCAGAAATGCAACAGCACATTTTTAAATCTGTTTTCATGACTTCATTTCACAGTCTCAAGTTCACAGAGAAAAGACTTATTTTTTTTCCCTAAAAAAACCCTCTACTTTTGTGAAGGCAGCTGAATTTTTCCGCATCTGGCGTATTTATCCATTTCACTTCTCAGTTAACATTAATTACTCTTTAGAGTTTGTTGGATGTGGATAGTTGTATCAATATTAATTTTCTTTTTAATCAGCCTAGACCATGGCATTCCAGTTTGATCAGACAGGTATACTTCTCACATAAGTGACTCTTTCTCCTACAAAAACATCCTGTTGAGGTCAAAGGTTAGATTAAGGAGGAGACTGTGGACATCTGTGTAACACTACATACAATTACTCAAAATAATAATGGTTGCTTGTTCTGAATGAAAGAAAAAGGTCTTGTAATTCTGATGTTCAGCCTTCAAATCTACAGTTAATGGAAATCCGTATATATCATATATTTCACATTATACCTCTACCTAACTATCTCAGGCTACAATAAGCAAAGCAGAATAAAAAGTTAAAATGTAACTCTAGGATAAAAAAAAAAAAAAAACTTCAAAAGAGACTAGACCTATACCTAAAAAAGTGATTCTGTGTATATGCCAAAAAAAAATCATCCAGCCATGTCAGTCTACACAACTAAAGGTAGAGGTTTAAATGTTGAAGATCTATATTCCAATATTATGTATTTTTCCAATGTCAATGTACACTTAATTCACAATATTTATTTAAACAATTTGAACTTTGAATGCTGATTACTTTTTTCACCTACTGCATTTGAACATAAATAAGAAATCACAGATCAACCACTACAATTTTTCCCAAACTTTTAAACTTAAATAGGTTTACCTGCTATACAATATTATTATTATAAATCCATTTTTAAAAGATAGAAAACAATGCACAAAAGCCTTTAAATAAATCATAACCAGGTAAAATAAACAGAGTGAGTTTCTTCAATAGGCATATTGCCGAACCATGTTTTAAATATGTGCTCTAAAATTCAGACATAACGAACAATTAGGCTTCCTACTGACTACTTTTAATTAGGGTTGCTCTTCGTCTCTGACAATAGTTTCAGGAGTTTGGCTTCAGATTCCAGTTTTTCAAATTCTCACATCATACACATAAAACCTAAAAGTAGTAAGCTTGGGGTAGTAACAGTAACACTAAAAAAATAGAGAACAGATAGCATCGTAAAAGTATAAACAAAACTTCATGACAAATAAAACCAAGTATACCTAAAAGAGTGAGCACACAGAGCAGAGCACGGTGAGGGCAGGGAAGAAAGTCTGCTTATAAATGCCATCCAGCTTTCCATTTTTGTAAACACCTTCATTTACTTATACAGCATTCAAAATTTCACACACAGGGCTGCAGGTTTGAGTGGATGCTCATTTCCATATCCCCTTCACACATACAAATTATCTGTCTGGATGGGCCAGACCCTCGCCTGTCAGAAAGGCAACCTCAGGACCACAAGGTTGGCTTGGCACACCTTAGCCCACCCTTCTTGGTACCACTCTACCTGCATCATTCCCAAGAGAGATTTGTCTGTCTTGCTGTTATGGATCTCTCCAGCAAATCCACTCTGAGGCTTTAACAGCCACGCCATTAGAAACAGAACATACAACTTCAGCATTGATTACAGCAATATAAATTCAATCTGTGAAAGCAGGGGAAAAAAATATTACCTTTATTCTGCTTGCATGCATTTGAAGACTGTTCGCAGATCCCCTTTATTGTTAAGTTAACCCTTCCCTGACGATCCTCTTTTCTAGGTTTTGATTATCGCTCTCTGTAGTATCGCCAAACTGGACACAGTAATCCAAAGTAAAGTCAAGCAAAGCTTCACTTCCTGTTTTCTGCAAGCTACCCTCCCCTGGACACCATTTGGCAGCAGACAAATTGCATTTTCTGCAATATTTTTAATAAATGTTAGTTTCAGGATCTCTAGATTATCTTCCAAGAAGAAAGTAACATCTAACTGGTTGATTCTCAAAGACCTGGTCAAATATTGCACATGAACTGAATACACAAAATTGCTAATACCTGGAGCTTCCGGGCCTACTCAGGAGACCAGTCTGTTACGAACAGCATGACAGATGGCAGTAACCAATGGCGAGAAACATGACATCGTGTGCAAGAATAATTCCATGTACATAAAGGGAAACTATAGCATGTGCCTTTTTGGATTAAAGCTGTTTGATGGGGCAGCCTCTGTGTACACGGCTGAGTTGCCAGCTCCCTGTCCAATGGTCGCTCTCAGGTCCTCATAAGGAAATCCAATTAAAGAATCCAGTGCCCAGCTAAGCCCTGAGCCTTGACAGGCCCAAGCCCTGACAAATTCTGGAGCAAGAAAAACAACAGTGGCTGAGGGTACTCAGTGTGACACTAATATTTGCAGTACTGAGAGTGGTCCACAGGGAAAGGTAGAGCCTAGAAGGAGCTGCCAACATTCCCCATCCCACATTTGTGCAGTTCATCATTCCTGCCTAAATGTATACCTCACACCTGCTCCTATTCAGATCACATCTCCATTTTTTGAGTTCTCATCCTGTCTCCAAAGAACTCGCAGCCCCTCTCAGCATGGTGTCATCTACATATTTAATAGGCAAACACATTCTGTTCCGTCATCTAAATGATTAATGAAAATGCGGTCTGGTGCTAGGCCCAAGACAGACACTGAGGAATGCTGCTGTAGCCATCCATCTATTTTAACAGTGAGCTCTCAATGACTTCTCTCTGGCCACGGTTTCCCAAACAGCTTTATATCATTCTGCTATAGTTTCTGCTGGATTGCTTTAGCCTAGTTTGCTTATAAGCTTTTAAAGTGAGAAGATTTACTTGTCAGGGCAGCATAGGCTCTGAAGTCAAACCACAGAGACACAAAATACGTTACTGTTACACCCATTATTTTACATTAATTCTATGTTCGTAGGAGGTTAATTTGTTCAACCTCAGCTGACTTCATAGTACCAGACGCATTGTAATATTAGCCAAGGGAAATGATGATGTTTCTAAGGCACTGAATTTAATTTTATCCTGTTCTTGAGCATCACAAACACAGGGAGGTGCAGGAGAAAACCCAGCCTGCCAGAAAAGAAGATGAGCTCTCCACTGCCTGTCTCAATACTAAAGCAAGATCACCAAAGGAACTTTCTGCAGCCAGGTTGAACACAAGAAGTTCAGATAAAAGCTAGGAGATTTGTGGTACATTTGCTGAAAGATGTCAGGCTCCCAAAAAATTAGAAGGGTTCATGGGGAGCCTGAAGATATCACTGGACGAGCAGCGCTGAGGGATGATACAGCCATGCCGCATTAGAGTCTGTGGGATGAAACAAGTGGTGGCAACAAACCAAAGCTTCACTGCCTGTTTCTGAGAAGTCATTTCAGTGTAAGTCCTGCCTGATCTAATCTCCTGAGCATCCTCAGTAGGGACTGGAGAAATTAGGAACTGTCCTGGAGGACACCTTCCAGGTTAGTTTTGTCTGGAAGGATTCCAGCTGGGTGCTCTAGGACTGCTTTGCTGAGCCAAAGTTCTGCGTCAAAACAGAACCCTGCTCCAAATTAAAATCTTAATCTAGGCACACCCTAAACATACAAAGAACAGCAGCTTTGGAAGCTCCCTGAGACAAAAGTACCTGGAAGCTGTAAGAGTGCTTATGGCAAGTCTTATAAAATTTAGCCTGTCCTTGCTGCTGCCAGGGTGTCTGCTGATGGCGACCACAGCAGGCAGGGTATGATCCAGCAGTTTGGACCACAACAGCCACTTCAGAAAGTTACTGTTCTGCATCCAGACACATAATTTTAGATCTCTCTGTTATGACACCTCTCTATGAGGAATAAAATGTTTTTACATTCTGGTTTACCCAAAATACATGAACCATACTGCAGCATTCTCCTATGCTTTAAGACACTATATTGTTGCAGCTTGACATAATGCTTCATAAGCATATACTTCCCCATTATACATCATTAGACTGTCCCAGGCGGGTTGTGGAGTCTCCTTCTCTGGAGATATTCAAGACCTGTCTGGATGCCTACCTGTGTCTGTCCTAGGGAAGCTGCTTTGGCAGTGGGGTTGGACTTGATGATCTCTGGAGGTCCCTTCTAACCCCTACGATTCTGGGATTCTGGGATCACTGCGGGCAGTTTTGATGGTTCTGTCACAGAGGACACTTTTCCATCACCTCATAAATAAGAATACTTTGATTACTTATGAATAGACAATACAGCCAGAGATACCATTCACAACACTGAATTCTGTAATTCTGTTTGTTATGAAAATCCCCTCTAAGTAACTGGTGTATTTTCTTCCTATTGATTTCAATGTACCATACAGCAACAGTACCAAATGATAAATCAGGAGAAAACAGCAAATCAAGTCTATCTCTGGACTGACTAGTAAGTAAATCCAACTGGCAACTGTGTGGATAGAGCTCTCGCTGTTGACAAAAGTATTGCAAATGTCACCAGACTTTTTCCCTACGACACTGAAAGGGTATGCAAAAAAGAGTAAATGCACATTATCAAAGTAATCATATCTCATGTCACAATGTAAATCAGGTGACTGAGATGGGCCTAGGATAGCTAGCATAGTCAAATGTCTCTGCAAGTAGGTATGTACAAATATTTTCCATTTAGATTGTGCCTAGATTAATGGTCTCCCCTCAAATATTACACTTAATTTTGAATAAAGACTTTAACTTCTCTAGCCATTGTTGTTTCAACTCCTGAATACCAAAATAAAAGTACATGATTCAGGTAGTTTGAATATGTCAGTCTCATGCTATGATTTTCTGTACTTTTGCATAAATAAACATCAAATTCCATAAGCACTATACAAATGTCTTCCTTTACTGGACCAGGATCAAACAATGCAGCAGAATCACATAGACATCTGAGGATTATTATTTTTTTTTACTTCTCTATAAAAAATATGACTACTACATTAGTCATAAGTTACTAAAAGTACTAAGTATTGCACAAAATACAATAATGCCTGCTGAGGGGATCACAGAAGGACATCTTTAGTCCTGTTCTGACAAGACGTCAAAATCTTCACCTCAAAAATGTATCTACTCCTTGAGGAGTATGAAGATACTCTTATAAACTTGACAGAAACCCCCACTAGTCTGTTAAAAATATTGACAAAAATTACTATTTATTTCAAGGCTTGGGTGAACTAATGGCAAATCTTATATGCAATAGCATACATTAACTATATATGACAACAACTATATTAACAAGCCCTACAATGGGCCAGATTTTTTTCTCCAACTTTCAATGTTGAAGAAAAAGAGATGAAGCTATCCCATGGACAGGTAGTACTTGTCTCCATTCCTTACTTATTATTTATGCTTTCACACATTTTGAAATTAATAATTTTTAATGCTACTAAAATTAATGATTTATCTATTTTTAAAAGAGCATCAAGTTTTTAGCCGCAACATATCTTGTGATAGTGAGTCAGGCTACGTGTTGCTGGATGCAATATGAGTTCAATGTTAAACTTCGTTAAGCTAAAACCAGAACAACCATTACCAGAAAACCAAAAGCAGTGCTGTATTTTGCCATTCATTATAGCATTCAATGCCATTTCTCTTGTTACAGAATTTTCATTGAGTTTCCTTCCTATACAAATATATACTCTAGATTTACTCTTCATTTATATTTATGAAAAAGAGCAAATTTGAGAACACCAGTAATGTACTGCAAATACAGCCGTATTTCTTTCCATACAGGTATTAGCAAAAAGTTGTCTATATAGTCTATTCGCTCTGTTTCACTTTCCTGTCTCTAATTTATTGTTATGAAACCTGATAAGGAGAAACTGTAAAAGTAGCTTTCCCTTCTGCAGTACTAAATGTGATATAGTGTTCAAGGAAAAAGAAGTTTAGTCTTTAAGAGCAAAATGGTGACCCATGGCTGAGAACAATTTTTGTTGGCTAGCACAGCCCTTGTGGGGTTTGTAATCTGCACTGTGAAGTATGTGAGTAATATTAAAAAAAAACCCCAAACCTTCCAGTAATATTTTAAACATACTTATTGCAGAAACCAAGAAACCCGAAAGAGATCAAATCCCAAGAACAATGCAAGTCTCTCTTGTGAGAAACACTGTTTAATACATTATAAATACAGTATCAGATGAAATAAAGAATAAATTTGGCTTTGTTGAATGGATTTCTAAACAAAAACTTCACAGGTCAAGAATTCTTTGTTACCAGCAGTGGTGACAGAGATGAACTATTCCAAGGGAAAATTATTAAAGCTTTAGAAAAAGTAGTAATTTTCTACATCAACTGTTAGAAATACATGTTATGAATGTTCCTCTAATTATTTTACAACATGAAGGCAGGCATAATAGATTGAGACAAAACTCCATCCGTCCAGGATAAATTTCAACACTGGCCAACAGCAGCTGACTGTGAGAGAGTATAAAAAGGACAGACATACACACAATACTAATTCCTCACTGTCTCCAGTGATTTTTTTGTGTCAAGAATTTCTCAATTTGATGTTGGTGTTTGTGTAAAACCAGTCCTTGAGTTTGTATAAGCAACGCTTGAACTGGCATAAACTTTTTGCATCTACAACATCCTACAGCAAGGAGCTATACCACTTACCTACATGAAATACTTCCTTTTGTTCACTCTGAACCTACTTCAGTGAATTTGGAAGAGAGTGAGAGTTTTTTTTCACTAGTCCACTTGCATTTTTAAAAGTAATTTTAATTATTATTACCTCTCTTACATACAACAGCTCATGAAAAATTAGCCAGTCGTTGTTCATCCCTGGGATAATCTACTCGTGTGTGGACCCAGAAGGGCCCTAATATTCTAGTGTTATTCTGATGGAAAACGTTTTCTTCTGTAAAGCAAAAGTTCGAATTCTACAAGTGGAAGAAGACTTGAAAATTCTCACTTTTGAACTGAAACAAAATTTCCAACGAATTCTGAAGCAAAACACACATTAAAAATTTGGGAGGTCATACTGAGATTGTTTTGTTTCATCATTTTCTGACTATGTCACTGTTCACAAGGAAATCACATTCATTTGTATGTCTGATTTCTGGAGACAGGAACTATCTGCCTCTGTGCAATCAATAGGTTTTCTCATGACTGATGTAGAAGAAATTTTTCAGATCCACAAAGAAAAAACACTGAACATGGAAAATCTCAGGTTCTTCTGCAACAATCCCTGGACATCCAGGATTGCAAAGCAAAAATGTGCATATTTAACTAAGAACTGTAGGAAACCATAAAAGGATTATTTTATATTTGGACAAGGAATTAAACATACTTTAAGTGAAATTATCTGAGCTTTCTGAGTCTGCAAAACTCTACTAAAAATGTCACAAGAGCACATAATTACTTTCTCTCTTTTCACATGTTTCTTACCAGACTCTTCTGTTTCACTTACTGGACCAAATTCATAGGAACCACCTATGTCTGTCAAATTATTCTGGTGCCTCTCTAAAGTCTGAAGGCTGTTCTGTGCTTTTCCTGGCATGGTTCAGAACCGCACAGATTACATGGCTTTTTTAAATATAGAAGATGTCTAGGGATATCAGATCCAGTAAGAATAGCTGCAATTCAGCAGCTGGAGCCCATCCTACTAACGGGATAGAGTAGCCTGTACTGCTCCCCACCATCCCTCATATGCAGTGGTCCAGTCGTGGTCGAGAATCGACAGCCTAACTTGACCAAATGTAGCAAAACCTCCTAGAGAAATGTGACTAGGTTAGTTTGCTCCTTTGTTCTGTGCTTTTCAATTTCAAACTTCCCTCTAATATGTCTTTCACTTGTTCCCAACTCCACCAGAACTCCCTTGCTGCATGCTGATCCCCGTTCCTTTGACCCTAACCTTGCTTTCTCTTCCAAGCACACCATGTATGAGCTTTGCAATAAACCTCAGCATGAAGAAAGTAAAAAAAAAATTGTACTGCCCAAGGGGAAATGGCAGGCACAGCATTGGATTTACTGACAGATTCTTGCTTTCCTTCTACTAGGGTTGAAGGTTCAAAAGGTTCTCACCTAATTTTAACTTATGAAGCCACTACAGGTCTATCAGCCACCTTAAACTGCTCTCACACCAGTGGAGTGGGTTTGGCACCTCAGGATTAAGACTGCAGATAAGCTGAACTCTAAATAGAAGTACTCATCTCTCTCCACTCAATACAGAATTAGTTTAAACAGGCTTGATCCATCCTTACTTAAATGTGTAAAGTTAAACGGAGAAATCTGTGTCTAGCCCCATACCTTCTGCCAAATGCGACTGTGTTGGTGAAGTGGAACAGAAAGATGGTTTCCATTAGCTCCTAATAAGAGAGTGGCCCACAGCAGGTACTTTCCTAAATATGCCTCTGCCTGTGGCACAGGCAGTCAGCCCAAGATAACTCCATATCTACATTAAGACTTATTATTTGCAAACCATTTGAAGTACCTTTTTCAGAACTGTTAAATCAGTGACATAAATATCTCAGGGAAAGAGACGGCAGTCCCAGCAATGCCAGAGAAGGTGTGCAGATGTCCAAGGAATGGCTATCTCTAAGCACGCAGTGGTAGGGCACCCATGGATGTACAGCTTTCAATACAGGGAATCATAAACAAGAAGAGGGCTTAGGTGTAGGACCCATCCATGAGAAAGCCAACCAACTTATTTCAAATTTTGAGACAAAACTATCTTAACAAGAGTGTGGAAGATTAGAGGGAGAAAAGAAAAAAAACTTCTTAAAAAGGAACTGATAGAAAAGTCCTGTTCAGGCTTCCTGAGCACAGAAGACTATTTAAATAGGAAGGCAAGCTTTAAGCCACTAAGTTTGAGCTTGGGAAAATACATATTTCCTCTTTCACTATGTGTTTACTGTTGCTTTTAGAAAGTATCAACTACTTTAAACAAATACATGCAAAGGTTTTGCAAAAGATCAGGACCAAGATAATACAACAAATCAATTTTAGTAGCTGATAAAAGCTAAAACTTGATCACGTTGGGGGGTGAGGTGGTCTAAGAGGAACTGTGTCCAACTTTAAAATAAAATTTAAAAATCCCACAAGGAAACAAAACCAAATAATAAAAACAAAGTGAAAAGCCAAGTGATTATGTAGAGTCTAGTACACAGCCATATATTCTAAAAGGTGCAGACTGCAATATGCATTCATATATTTAGAGACATTCCTTTCACAAGTACACTGATCACACACATGTGATCTTCTGTATATAAACACACACCAGGTGTATTTTCCTCCCTACTTTACTTTCAGCAAATGTACCAGAAGACACAACACAGCATACATTTTCTTCAGGTACACACTCATGCAGAAAAGAAACGGAGTACTACCAAATTATAGCAAAGTTCACACTGCACACGCAAGTACCATCATGTATTTAATGAAAACAAAATCCAACCTCCCTCAACAAAAGTCCAAAACAAAACCACCTGAGAAAATTGCCAAATCACAGTTGATTTTTTACCACATTGCTGAGAACATACAACTGCAACCTCGGACTTTCCCTCTGACAGGTTTCAAACTTCTGCCATCTACTAACTACTGACACACTTGAACTGTTAAAAAATGTTTCAGATTTTTTTTTAATAAAGAATGGGAAAAGTATTTTTCACCCCTCACTTCCAAAACCAGCTGGAGCAGTTTGGCATAAATGTTCAAAAAATATCTCAACTGGCATAGGACAGCCAAATTCCAGCAAGAAAGGTAAAACGACTGGGAAAAAGGACAAGCCACTGAAAATCTTTTCTTAAAATGGAAACACTTGTGCAATTTCAACTCCCCATTACAAGCATTATTATGTTCTCTGAAAGTGAAAAACACAAAAGCTCTCTTTCAAGTGGACAGTTGGGCTATGGTCTAAAGGCCTCTCAATTTCAGTCTTAGGAAAAATCAAAGGAGTTTATCTTGATGAAGACAGAGCTTAAAAGCATCAGGTTCTGGTTTAGTGTAAAGACCTTTCCATACCCTGCAATTTTTCACACAAGCACTTTACAAATAAATACAAACAACTTGTATTTTTGTACAAGATTTAAATTTTTACTGATCCCAGTTCTTCTTTAGTCTATTTTCCGTTAAGAGTCTGTGCAAGATGGGCCACAGGCTCAGGATTAAGAAATAAAAAAAAAGTTGACGACTATACACAAAACAAAAAAAATCCAATTCAACCTCCTTTCAACTTACAAAAACGTGCCTCATAGGGACCATAAAATCCATGTAATTACCTGCTGCAGGATCTGTAACCGCTTGACTGGTGATGCCAGATGGTGGTTCTTGAAGCTGGTATGTTGCATTTGTGGAGGGTGTCGTTGGGCTGGTGTTGCTGTTTGTCATGTAATGTGAAGGATACGGTGAGCTATTATAATACTGTGCATACTGGCCTTGGCCAAAACTGGGATAAGAGGGATATTCCTGCAAGACAAAAAAGCAACTGAATAGTCCATCAAAGTTTTGCTACTTTTTAGTATAAATTCCAAAATATAACTACAAACACATGTCAGATTTTCAGCACGTATGCTTCCTGGACTGGATGCGGCAGGACCTAAAACTGTGAGGCAGTAAAATGAAATCTAAATTACTCATAGTTTAGTATGTCTTCTCATACAAATAGTTTATTAGGCACACTACTGAAGATGTGTGAATAAAAAACATCAATCTCAATTAGTTCTATTATTGGAAGATGATGAATTGGAGAAAAAACATTTATAAACATTACTCTAACTTGAAATTATGCTAATTGCATTCAAAAAGCTATTTAAGGGTTACATTTTTTCACTGTATGAGAATTCGAAGTTTGCCAAAGTTTCCTTAACTCATATTTACAAATTTACCTGCTGTGAACTATTAAATCCAGTAGAATTCGTGAGTGAATTATTTCCTGCATATATTCCTGATGATGTTGTAAAACTGCTGCCTGAAATGAAATGAAAAATTATGTGAATTACTAAAACACAGTATCAGAAAATAACTTCCATCATGCGATTATATCATAAGGGTATGGCTTATTTGTAATATTTCCCATATGTTGACTGATTTGGTTGTCATCAGCTCTGTAACATGTTAATATAGGGAAAGTGATAATTCATTGTTCCTACACCCTGTGTTTCATTGTTGCAATAAAGAGAAAACTTGAGATTTAGATAGGAATTTGGAGCCACATCAGATTGAATATTAGGCTATCCCACCCCTCTGAATAGTTCCCAGTGTTGTGGAAGTAATGAGGGTTTCTTCACTTTCAGGGTTTTTTTGTTGTACAATAACTGCAAGCCTTGTCCCAGGACATGCCGTCATTGAAACACACTGGCTCTGTTTCTCCTGTTGCCTTTGAGAACCGGGTCCTCTTCCCCCCACCCTCACCCTCCCCCAAACCTCAGTGCCCGAAGGAGCAGCAAAAGCTGTAACTCCCTGCTCTGAACAGTCCAGCCCAACAGTGAAGCCGTCAGGATTCACTAGTCGATCATAGACAGCCTTGGGCTGCAAACCTTTTTTCTTCTTTTTGATAGAGCCTATCAGGCACGACACAAGGGAAAAAAGTACCTCTCTGAGAAGAGGGGCCCAAGATTGAACGCAGCGCAGAGACTGAATTACCGCCTCGCTTTCCCTCCCCTCCTCACCTCACCAAAAATAGACAGATGGGGCTCTTGTTTAATACCTAACCTGAGAAGCTGTTCCACTAAAAGGGCAGCAACCCCCTTTCAGCTGTTTTGCCCTTGCTGGTTATAACCTGGGAGTGACACAGCCACCAGCTGAGACATATGGATGCACAGGGTGAAGCTACATAAGCCCCCAGAAAGTCTGTAATGAGGCAACCTATTGAACTTGTCCAGCAGGAGAGCACCAGCCAGCGAGCAGCTCGCATTAAAGCTGTTTACAGCCTTCCCCGCCACCGAAACCCGCCTTAGTGCAAAGATATACCAAGACCTTAGGAGCAAGAGCTTGTAGGTGAGCCGAGGAGGCAAGGAGGGATGGAAATCAACAGGGAGCCAGGGGTACAGATACACCAACGCTCTGATGTACCCAATGCAACTCAATTAACAACCACATCTTACACAGCGGTTACTCACTGGGAAAAGTGACATTTCTTGCAACTCCAAACAGAGAGGAATGCAGGCAGGGCTGCATGCTCAGCACAACCCCTAAAGGGCATTTCTGAGCTATTCACTTTTTTTAAACGGAAAAAAAAAACCCCAAAACACAAACCAATAGGTACTCTAGCTATAAGAAGTCAGAAGGAAAACTATTTAAATGCTTTGATTGTAAAAGTTACTAAAAATGTGCACTAGTTAAGCCTCAAAGTAGATGTGGAGTATGCCTAACAGCAGCGGGAGTAAAGATGAAGGCTAAACTTAAAGTGTGATAATGACTGTAAACATTTCTCCTGTGTTCGCTATTAGTGCAAAAGCTCTGTGGTTGTTGATAGATGCTACTAATCCCGTGAACTAAAATCAGATTACTTCAGCAGAAGAGTTGACATCCAAGTTTCGCAGATAGTACAGATAAACAGTACTAATGAGAAAAACATGTTGTTTTAAATTTAATTTAAAATTGGAAAACAGATGTTATTTTTTATTATAACAAACCCCAGAGCCAAAATACAGCTGAAAAATATTTTAAATTGCAAAACTTTGAAATGCTATTTTATTTCTAAGAGTGCTTTGGCTGGAAGAATGTAAGTCACTGTGTCTATTTCTGTAGTTATTTCTGAGTGATTCAGTAATACATTCAAACACAAGCTTTATAGGTGTGTGGTTTGAACCATTCGGGAAAGATATAAAAGGACTCTCATAAATGAAAAAATAACCCACAAAACAAAACTTTTTTGAGGAATACGTTATCTTTCCACCTAAAGTCTGGCAAATAATTTGCAAGAGCAAATGAGAAAAGTAATTACGTGCCAGCCAGCATCTCTCCCTCTCAGACAAAGACACACACATACTAACACGCAGATATCTCTTTCATCTCATGGTCAGCATGGAGGAGGGGTAGGGGTCTCCTAGACCGTAACAAACATGAAGCAGGTTTCTCAGAAACGGCTCCGTGGGCCACCCAGAACTACTGACCTGAAGTTGTTTTTAAAATACTCCAATTTTGCCATTTGTTTTTTAAATAATTGACCATGGCATGGCACAGAGCTGCTGCTCCTGCCTTAGCTAAACACAAAAATAAGAATCTCTACGAAACGTTTGAGATTTACAGCCACAAGTTGGCCAGCTACGTAGCTTTAAAATGTGATAAAAGCTGTAAATTGCAGGTCAAAGGTCTATTTTGCAAAGAGCACGGACCCACATTAAAGCTGGGAATCCCAGTCAGCGTCGGAAGACAGCCGGACCCTGCTGGGACCAGGGCGCGGGCTCCAGGCGCGGGGCTTGCCCCCGTGCTGCCGCGAGGCGCAGGATGTGGTCCTCCCCTGTGTATTGGCCACAGAAGCCCATTTGCTTTCCTAGCTCAGACTCCTTGCCATGGGCTATGTCTATCATCAGGGTACAATGTATGTGGCAGAAGTTTAGCGCAGCTCTCCTGGGAAAGCCCAAGACAGCCAGATGGGCTATTTAAACTCAAGGTTTCTTCCGTTTGCTTACAGTGTTTAAAAATCCTTGGCAAACTCCCCCTTGTTGTCCTAGTAACTGCTTAGCCATCCAGCACAATATTTTTATACTGTATAATAATAACCGAATACCTTAACGTTTACTTTTTTATGGATGAATTCCCAAACCAATTGGTTAGTATATTCTCAAACATCACAGTCTTGGTAACTAAAACAATGCTGGTGCTCATCACAGGTCTAGTACCCTTCCAGCAGCAGGATACTTGGGTGCAGGGTAAAAGCCACGCTTTCACCTCAACCGAAGGGATACTCAAGAGACAGAGCTCTTTCCTTGGTGTTTACCCCGGCCCTTCTCCACTCCATTTCTCCTCACTGAGCAGTCCTTCTAACAGTGCCAATATAGAAACAACAGCCCGTTCCCACAACCATAAGCCACGTAACTGGTCTTTAAACATCCATGAGGCAACTTATATGAAGATCAGCTTTAGGAACATACTCATTAAAGTAAGGGTGTGAGGGGCAGTGTGGAGACAGGACGTCAGAACCACTCTGGTCCTCTTCCCACCCTCTCCCCTCTCCACCCTCCATTATAGGGATGATAAATTTGTAACAAACAAAAATCCAATTACCAGAATAATCATAGCAAGGAGTTGAAGGCAGAGATTTTTCTCATCATTTTAAAAAGTTGGCAGTCTCTCCCTGGGCTATTGTTCAGTGACTAATCACGCTGTAATTTTAGCAGGGTCAGGAAAAGCACTGGGTTTAATTGGCTGCACACGCACAGCGAGGAAGCGCCTTTACATTGCAGGGAGACATTCGCCCCAGGGAAAGGAACCAGAATAACTCCAGAGCTTTCAGGCACGAGGTAACCCCAACCAGGGAGCACGAGCACAGCAACTGAAAGGCCGCTAGGAAATTCCCTTTACTGCAGGCAAGAAGCAGGGCCTCCAAGACGCTGTCATGTAATGCTTGGTAGGTTGTGGGATCCATTATCTCCATTTAGCAGCTCAGCAACCACACACAGGAGGTGAAGAACAGCTATTGCAGGCTATGACAAGGCTGAGAGTGCTGCCTGCTCGTGTACTGCTAGAGGGGAAAGGGACAATAAACTCATTTCTCCCTCTGGAGGTTTTCTGCACAAACAACTGAACAGCAGCCGCGCTACCTCCAACTTCTGTCAAAAGAATCAATTTTGTCCTTAAAGAGCAGGTAAAACTTTGAATAAGTTTTACTTCCCAAATTAAATGAGAAAAGGGAAACAAATGTTCCGGTTTACTTTTAACTTTGATCTGTTCAATGAAAAGGAACAATTATGGCAGTTTAAAGGTGTTTCCAATTTAAAAGTTAGCCTAATGAAAACATTAAAAAACTTATATCCTCATATGTAATATAGATATATACTATCAACATTTAACTGCAAGAAAGACCTGCTCAGCAATGTGATTCTCTTCTACTTAGCTTCTAACAACTCCACCAATATTTTAATTTGAAATATTCTGCTTATTTTGATTTTTATGGTCTGTAAGGTTTCTGTAGGAGACCAGTCCTTCCCTCATCCACACACCATGTTGTTCATGAGCACAACAGAAATGACATACGTGCCATGGTAACCACCAGACTCTCCTACTCTGACCTGTGGTTATTCTACTCATTGCCAGACTGTCAGCAATCTGCTGCCTTCCACAGTGGGCAGCTCTCAGCCCAAGCATGGCACAGCTGGAGCAGAACCCAGGCTCAGACTCCCTCCTTCTGCAGCCCTGCAGACAGTACTATCGTGAAATCAATGCCTCTGACCCACTCTCATTAGAGCTTCACAACTGAACTGTCTTTAACACATTCCTTTTGCAGAATATTTTTAGATCCTTGCCTTTCAATGTGTATGCCTAAAATGCTTTCCAAGACCTTACTGTTCCATCTCTTGACAACCGCCACTCTTTCATGACCTTGACAACTCTGATCTTAATACACATTTTGCATATTGCAGGAAACAAAGCAATACCCTTTATGACAGACCTCTACATAGTCCATTGATGGAGTCCTAGCTTTGCTCCACTAATGCCAGAATTCACTGCTTACTCTTAAAATTTTCCAACAAGCACTCTCTCACGCTATCCCATGCTGCTCCCCCTTTCCTCCCTCCATCAAATGAGTTCCACATAGACATCTGCAAAACTACTTCACTGTCCTCCCTAAAATCCCTCTTTATTGACATCTCTCTGCTCTGTACCTTACAAAAAACCCCACCTTTAGAGCTGTTAGATAACCAATATGGGGTGACAACTATTATGCCTAAACAGTGTCAGCTTTATTGTTGTATTAGATCTTCCTAGCTTGTGTGTTTTATTTTAGCCTCCAACTTCTATAGGGACTATATTTTCATTTGGCTGTAGAAGTCAGCACAACAGGATCCCAAGACATGAGCGTGGCACAAAGACACTACTGCGATAGAAATTACAGGCAACACAGACATGATTTTTCAATAACTCTATTTCCTAGCGACCATGAATTATCAGTTCCTTAAAAGCTGGAATGTTGATCCAGGAGTCCCTCGTAGCTCCTGCTGGCAAGCATTTTGAGCCGTCTCCTACAGAGAGGTAGGGTTTTTTTGTGGGGGTGCTGTGTGAGGTTGGCTTGGATTTTTTTTTTAGTGTGGCTATCTGCAGAAAGCAAACCCAATAACCTGGTCACAGTTATACTGACTCAGGTGAGTAGTTCACCATTATTCAGCATGTAGATGAAAGTTTGCATACTACTCGTACTAACTTCTGCTTACTCACCAGAGCACACTGGAAGTAAGCAATACCTCAGATGTCAGATGGTCACTTCTGCCCTGAGCTACTCAACACATGGCTTAAAAGAGGACTTTTTTTTTTTTTTTTAAGAAAAGGTCTCTCTTGTGGCTGAGCAAAGAACTGGAACAATATATCCTTAAAGTCACAGAACAAAAGCAAAAACTCATTTACTTGGTCTCCGAAAATACTTCTGCTCCAAGGCATTTCATGGAGCATTTACATGATGGCACACAGCTTAAACAGAACATGACAATAATAAAGAGAGATGCTAAACTTTGAAAAAAAAATTTGGTCCCATTTTGGAAATGATCACTTATTTCAACAATTCTAAACTCTACAACACACCTGATTTCAACCGTCAAATTCAGGGGTGAAAAGTTCTTGCAGCAGACATCCAAAATTAGCTGTTTGTAGTAAACAAATATTTTTTAAAATATCCCTCTAAAGTGGTGAAATTCCAGACCTGGGGCACACCCAGTGACTTCCCGATCAGAAAGGGAAAATGAAATTAAGGAAACAAGGTGGAAAGATTATCAGTACACTGAACAGGCAAGCAAGGCTACAAAATATAATTGATAATAATAGCCCACACATACAAAGACTAACAGCTTTTAAATAGACTTCAAAGAAACAGACTTCAATCATAACTTAGCTACCTCCACAGCTGCAGTAGGTATTTTTATCTTCTTTTCCCTCCCTGAACACACTCAGGTGTCAAATTATATTTAGCACTTCCTAAATTCATAATCCTGACACGTTTTCCAGGACTCGTTTTGTCACATTCACTATTTGTTAGACTATTGCTATTCAGAGATACATTTTTACTGTACTAACACTGCAACACTTCACTATTTAAAAATTAATGAAGTCATTAAGTGAGAAATCTTCCAAACTGCTGAGAGCTGACCCGTCACTGCTCTCAGCAAAGGCAATCATCATTTCAGCTCCAACTGCAATAACATCAGAGGTAAGTGCTCAAGCAAACATTCATTTTTATCCTAGGAATGTAAAGAAATAAGAGGTGGGAAGCCCACAGCATTAACTACATCTAATTAACGGTAATATCTGTTTATACAGACCTTGCATCTGGTAGCTATAAGGAGCCTGTCCGGGTTGAGGTGTGCTAAAGCTGGCACCGTAGCTTAGAAATCCTGTCTGTCCAGGTGACTGTGACTGTGCCAATCCACCTTCTGTCTTGATGCCTGCCCACAATGCACCTAAATCAGTTAGTGACAGCAAATCTATTTGTTCATATTCAAACAGGGATGGAAAATAAAACCACTTAATTAACAGCACTTTTAATGCATACCTACTGTTGCATGCATGAGAGAACGAATACCAAGAGCATGCACAAACGAACAGGGAAAGGGCAGTCTAAAAGCACACATAAAACTCAGGTTCACCAGGGAGAGGTTAAATTCAAAACTGTGTTTCCAATAACTGCAAAAGAAATTTATACATGAACAGGAAGTTGCATTATTCCTTTTTTCCTTTCCTGCCAGAGGCTAACTTTTCCATATATTCATGACATTTCACAGAGGTAGATTAGCAACTTTATATGATTTTAATGAAGCACAGCATAGCCAAGCTGTCCTGCCATCCACCCATTAATGACCTAACTGAGATTTGCATTGTATAATATTCCTACATGAAAATTACCTGGCTCGGAGTACAATGGCTTTCTAAGGAATTAGACGTGGATGAAGAGAACTAGCAGCATTAAGCATAATGATAATTTTCAAAGCTAATTAAACACTATAGGAGGCAGTCTTTTAACAAATAAACACCTAATAGACAGGAACTATTCCTGAAGTAATCTCCCAAACTGGGAAAAACACAGCAGAGTCATTAATCTGCACTGACAGGGAAATCCATTACACATCACATTACCCTCTCATTTCCAAATTTAGTAATAAAAGAATCCCAAGTCCAATTAAATGAACAACTTGCCTCCCAACTTCAGTGATTCTTCTCCCAATTTGTAAGGCAACAACCAAGTAAATATCAGCAAGTGAAACACCGAGGAAGCGCAAACAATTCAGCCTCTGTCTCTTACTTTTAATTATAAGGTTGTCCCAACATGAACTACCATTTAAAAATAATTATAGCCAAAGCAATGGAAAAGTAATACAATACTCTTAGGTTTCACTGTGGCATTCAGTGATATCTCATTGTTCAGAAACCACCGTTATTTGAACAGAAATAACTAAGTGTGAATTAATAACATTCCTTAGAAAATGACTGTTAATCTAAGTCCGTTTCCTGTTTGGATTTTTTTTTAAACAATATTCAACGACTTCTGAGGTGGGAGAGGGTTGTTTGCAAAACTTCAATATCTTCCTAGATACAAATAGCAGCTTATTTTCATCTGCCATTTAAATCATTATTTTTCAACTGCTGTCATTAATTACCCTTAAATTTCTTCTGCCAGATTAACCCTGTTTGCTTGTTTTTCCCTGATGTTTACCTGACTCTTCTGTTTCATGTACAATTAAGCAATCCCAGTGATAAATGTGACACCTTGTTTCCAAGAGGAAACTCCTGCTATAGATGTCTTGGTATCAACAGTTTTTCTTTGTTGACTGTTTAAGGATTTCTGAAGTGTTGATTAAATATTGCCTAAAGAAAGTTTAACTAAATCAAGCATTGAATTTCTAGTCCAGCTTTAACAGCCTGATTCAACTCTCCACCTCAGACGAAACAGGAGGAGACGATCAAAGGCAGAGGCAGGAGGATGCCACTTGAGTGAAGACAACTTGGCACTGATGTGCCCTTTTGCAAAACTCCATGTTATGAAGACCCTTTCATCTCCTGGGACTTACTCTTCCCACCTGCTCTCATCCAGAAAGTTTTCACTCATCAAACCCTGATGCTCCCTTCTCCCAAGTCTAATACATGCAAGGAAGTGGGAAGGGACAGTGAAAAAACATAAGGGGACTGCCAGTATCTGGAAAAAGAAGTTGGTAAGTGAAGCCTTTGCTGGATGCTGGACCTGGAGCAGGCAAGAGGAGGGAGCTTCAGGAAATTCTCCAGCCTCCTCAGGGGCTTTACAGATGAACCAGAGCCAGGAGCCCCTGGGAGGCAGCTGTCAGTGGCATTCCCCTCCACCCCCCTTCCTGCCTGCATGGCTGCAGCACAGTGGAGGTGGGGGAGTGGAAAAATAAGGAGGCTAGAGGTGCATTTGAGGCAGCACCTTCCCAAACTCTGCCCTAGGGAGAAAACTCGAGGGAGGTTGTTACGTGAATTCATGAATGCTTCCCCCACCATGAAGTCCCAGAGTAAAGAAACAGAAAGAAGCCTCCCCCTCAAATTCATTTTTATTTCCTTTTAGGTATGTCATAAGTCTCCTCTTTGTAGCTATTGGAAGCTCTCTACCTGGGCGAGAGAAAGCAATGCAGGAGGTACATGGGAGCTAAGCTGCAGACCCCAGAGGAGAATTTTTGCTCTAAGTAAGACTTCAGTTCTTGCTTGTTGCAAATGAGCATCCCTGTGCTCCCCATGTAATTTATTTTGGGAGCATGGACTCTATGTGCCTTAACTATGCAAAAAATATATATGGTGTTAGGTCCTAAAACTTTTTTATGGTTATTTGCTTTTAAATATTACTGCTATAAAGTACATCAGTGAGGAGCACCTAAGTCCCAGTCACGGGGCATTGTCTGAAAAGAACAAAATGCATTAAAATCCACTTGGCTTAGGAGCTGGGGGGTTCAGTGGCCAAAAGCAGCTCTGCAATGTAAAACGTTAAGCAAAATTATCTTAAGTCCTAGGCATGGGGGATGGACTGGAGCAAGAAAACCAAACAAAACAAAAGAGCAGGCAGGCATGTTAACCCCCGGTGAGCAGTTGCCAAGTAAAGCAACTTTCAATTATAGCTCTGATGACAGCGAGACGGCTAAACTCAAGTAGTGAAATCAAGGCCTTGCTAAAGGCAGTGGGGGTTTTATAAGTTGACTTCAGTGAGGTCAGGATTTCACCCAGAGAAACCAAGTAAAAAACAAAAAAGTCACTGTTTGGGCTGCCCAAGTCACTGCAGCCAGCAGAGTATGAACAGGAGGTGTCCACTGGAGAAACGGGTCAAGAGCATGGTGGGGAGAGGAGTCATCTGTTATCACACCACCTGACCCAGATGGAAATAGCAGACAAGCTCTCATCAGCAACATGAGCTCAGGGGTGTAAGCCCCATCTCCACAGTCTTGAACATATAGTTTAAATATCCTGAAAGTATTTTGTTTGTGTAAGTTTAAAATATGTGGAATAGAACTGAAACAAATATCTAATTCATGTTTACAACTATATTTTTGGTGGTCAGTCGTCAAGGCTTCAGCCACAGGAAGAATGCCTCCTTTGATCATATATATATTGATGGTAGATTAATGAAACACGTTTTCTTAAAGTAAAGGCAAATCATAATCTATTCTTGTACCTGTTGCCCAGAGTAATCTGCTGTAGGATGTGCTTGAGACCCAGTGGATTTCAACTTAGAGATTTCAGGATGAAAGATTCACCAGCTTTGCACTTAATTTTTAATGATTTTAAGGGGCATGGCTAGTACTGTGAGTTCTGTCCTTTTAGTATAAAACTTACATTACCCGAATGTATCTTTACAAAATATACTGCTAAAAGTATGTGGATTGTGTATTTTCAGTATATTCCCCCAGAGGAATATTAGACCTATTTTCTAATAATGTGTCCTTACTGCCGAACTGCTATGTGGTCTGCCAGCAGACAGTCTGGCAGCAAAATGGTCTCACCCACAGCAGCTTGTTTTTAAATTAAATTTTTTTTAAAATATCTTCTACTTAGTACTATCTCCTTCATCAGGCAGACAGAGCATTAGTGGCAATTTACCTAAATTTTCACCTCCAGGGAGTTTTAAAACATTGAAAATGAGATTTTGGTTTTGGTGGGGCTCTTTTTGAATCAGTTCTTCACCTGCTGAAAATCAGCACAGCTTCACTGATTTACTTGGATTCCAGTAATCTGGACCAGCTGAAATTCAGACCTTTACGTACTGACCTACACTGTTGCATTGCTGGAGAGCAGAGAAAATGTGTAATGGGGGTCCCTAGATCTCATTTCCAATTCCAGTACTTTCTTTTTGGTTTGTTTTTTGTTTTCTTTTGTTTTTTTAATATCACCAATAAAAAACTAATGAATCTCTATCCTTGATCCCAAAGCAGTCATCCTCTTGAGTTACTTCTTAGCTCTTTAAATACGTAAACTAAGCATCACTCACTCCAATGGGGAAATTACCAGTCTTCCACAAGAAATACCCAAGATCCCAGCTGTCACCCTAAACACTCACTCAAGGATCACACAATCTTGTTCTAAAAAATATTTACCTCTGAAATAAAATAACACAGATGTGATTTCTTACCGTACGAAGGGATTCCATAGGGTTGGCCAGGCTGTGGGTAGGTGGCATAAGCTGTAGCTTGCTGCATCCCCGTTGTAAACTGTGTCTGCCCATACGCAGCCATTGTTTGTGAAGAGGGGGTAGGAAGAATATGTGGGTATGGTCTGCTATTTATTACAAACGACAGAAAATAGGACAGATACTGCATTAGACAGACATGTGTGTGCTTATTTTTAGCTTTATTATATTCCTGCTACTTCATTAACACATAATCATAGGCTGTGCTAGACAACAGAAACTGTAAGGCAAAGACAAAACAACAACAAGAAATCAAAAATAAAAGAATAAGTAAAATAAGAACTTTCCAAATATTTTTCAAATACATTCTTAACATTTAAAAAAAATATTTTTTTTTCCCTAGAAGCTGCTGTGGTTTAAATTATGACTTAACAGATGGACCCAATTATTATTTTAAATGAGGTTAAAATCTGCCTATTTCAGTTATTATTATTACTACTACTATTATTATTTTTAAAAGATATCATACTTGGAAGGGTAAATCTGTGGTGGGGAGAACTGGTGTGTTTGTCTTGGGCTGAAACCACTGCTTCCAATTGCTGCACCAAGGAGAAAAGAAAGCACACAGAAGTGTAAATACACACACCAAAGATAAATATTATTTTTCCTAATAGAATTTCAGAGTATTAACAAGATTTTAATTAAATTCAAATATCACTGATACCTTAGATAGAAAATAATATTTTATCAGGAACTATACAAGAATGCCCGACATTAAAATCTTGATTACAGTTTTCAAATTCTAAATTGCCCCTTTGTAGAGCTCCTGAGCAATAGTTTATTCTTTGCTCGCACACAGACAACATTTTCAGTGCAAACAATCTATTTCCTAATGGAAACATTTCCCTTCATATTTTCAAAGGATTATTGATATCTCAAGTGCAACATTTTATTAACTTTTAGAATTTTTAAGACCTACATTTTATGAAGGAGCTTTATGCGTGCCTCGATTGAAAACATATGTCCTGCTTCAGAGCACGTGCCTCTTTTTTTCTGGTTTGTTTTTTTTTTAGATATTTCCATAATGCAGATGATGTATTACCATACTATGCTTCCTTCTCTTTTCCCCCATTTTATCTGCTTTCTGAAATGCTTTCAAACCTTCACAACACTCAATACTGCATAAAGATGTCATGACCAATGTGCAGATTTTCTCAGGGAAACACTGAAGCCTAGGAGGCTAAATAATGAGCTTTTCCCCAGCCACTGCAAACACTGAGCTTCACGCTAGCCCATCCCAATTTCTCACAGCATTTCTGGGTACTGCTGAGAGCATGGCAGATGTGCCAGGGGTTATTTTCAGGAGACCTTCTCTCTCTGGTTACCATTTGGGTGCCATGTCTTCTTGAGGCTCCAAGGTGGGTTTTGGAGCCTTTGCCAGGGAGGGGTCAGCAGCAGGTTATGAGACTACTGTAAAACCGACAGCCAGAGAAACAACAGGCCCTATTGCTAAGTACTTGGAAATAAACAAGGCACGGATAATTACCCTTCGCCAGCTACCCCTTTCCTGGTCAACTACAGGGAAAATCCATCATCTTTACACTCCAGGAGCGCTCGCGAAGCGTGGAGGGAAGCAAGGAATCTCTTTCCGTGCCTTCCACACCTGATAGTTTTCTGTGGCCTGTGAGGCTGCAGATACATCAAATGTTAAGGTCCGACCTTTAGTCAGATCACCAGAGATGTATGTAGCTGCTATGAAACACACTACCTTTCCTTATTTCAGAGATTTATAATACTCTAGAAACATTTTTATTTTTTTTAAATACTTTCATACTCAACAGCATGTGCAGAAAATGGAGGCTGTGATAACACCAGAAAATTGTGGGTTATTTGGAGCCTGACTGGTTTCAAAATGTCAAATTTTGCTACCCTGGAAATATAATCCCTCAATTTACCATTTGTTCCTTTTTTTTTAATCTGATTTGCCCCATAAAAACAATGTGCTTGAAGTACCACAGTTATCCATAGGTATGCAACACTGCAAACACCTTAGGGTTTTCTCACAGTCTTTGTCTCCTGAAAGTTAGCAGCTAAGTTTTTTGCTTCCAGGAAGAGAAAAAAAAACTTGACAAAAAAATTAATACCTTGATAATAACAAATGACAATTAATGAGGAAGACCTACCCTTCAATGACAATGCTAAGCACAGAGGCAGGTATGTTTACTCACAGAAAACAAGAGTAATTACTGTGGGCCAGAGTACTCCCTAGTGAGACTCTCACTGAAGACACTGATGGACATCAATAAGCCTGATGCTGTAATGCTCCTTGCTTGGGGAAAACTCCTATTGACTTAAACTGTCTGAGTAAGATGAACAGAAATAGGCATAAGCTGCAAAGTGCACAAGACTTGAACAGCTGTGCACAGGTTTAGACCACATGGGATAAGAAAATAGTAAATTAAAAAATGCTGACTTTAAAACCTTTTTTTATTCCTTACCTGGTCCTGAGAAATTGTCTAAAGACCCGTCTGTGGTAGTAGTAGTAGCAATCTCACTGCTGCTCATTGGTTCTGTTTTAACTATAGAAATATAAATAAAATATATTCTATATGCACCTAATATTCTTGCACATGCATGCACACACTCACTACAGCCACAAATTCCATAAAACAAATTCTGCTGAAAATGTTTAAATCATAGCTGTCGATATTTTGCATTTTATGTATTTGTGTATACAAACAATGCAAAGTACTGGCAGCTATGATTTACACACACACATAAAATGATCAAGACAGTTATTTCTGTCACCAAGGAAAAAGAGCCACTGTAACAAACCAGAAGTCCCCATGCAACTCTCTGCACCTGTCCTGATTCCTCTTAATCCTGCAGACCCAATAATAAGGGTCCACATTTAGATCAGGTCACACAGGCATTTGCGGGCTTGAAAGACAGCAATTTGAGTAAGACAAAAAAGGAAATAAGTTTTAAATGGGTTTCTCTGAGAGCTATTCAATTTCTTTTCCACCCAAATAACTTTTCAGAGGAAAAATGAGCAATCATGATGAAGTGAAACACTTTCCTCATGGTGGATTTCTCCTCTCAAAATGAAAACCAACTTTATACTCAGCAACCCTGAATAAATAAAGGGGACACAGTCCTCACCAGATACTTCCACGAATGCTTTTACATTTTATTCCCTCTGCACCAATAGCCCAACACTTCTGTCAGAAAGTGAAAAAGAATGAGTAGGAGTGAGTCTCTCCTGGCTCATGCTGCTTCATAGTTAATTATTAATTAATGACTTTTAATAAAGCCTCAAGTAAATGCATTTCCCTGTCTGATACTCCAGCGCAGTCTCAGTAACAACAGCATTCTGGTCCATGGCACAAGGATGGGGCTGACCTGGCATGGATGTAAACAGGCACAGTACCTACTCCCTGTGAGTTACCAGACCAGCACAGCAATCTCCCAAATCCATTTTAACGCACCTCGCTTTTAGAGTCACAGCACACCAAAAGCAACTGAGGGTGACATCTCAGAGAACAACAGAGCTGATCGTACTATTAACATCCCACCGCTTTCGCTCTTGTTGACACACAGAGTCACCGCTTCCCACACACCAGTGCTGGTGCATACCTGACCTTTCAGCCAAGCAGCTCCTTGCCACTGCAGAAAGTGACTCCAAGGAAACCAAGGTAAAGTGCATCCTATTTGACTTGTAAAGCCTTAGTGTCGTCTCAACACTAGGTGTGCATGTGTGCATGTATGTGTTGTACACATGGATGTTCCGGAACAGGAACCAGCACTAACAGAAACCCTTTTGGTGCCCAGTTTGCAAACGGTGAGGGGGAGGCACTTTTCCCTTTGGGCAGATAACTTTTCCTTGCCAATCCAAATTCTTATTTCCACATGCCTCACTATTCCTTCCCCTGAACTCATTAAAGGGATTTCTCTCAAGATTTTACTAATTGCTCACATTTTTATTTTGCTTCTCATGCAGGATGCTTTCTCTGCACACGTTAACTTGGGAGGTCAATACTAGTTCCACAAGTAACTTTTTTGTCTGCATCAGCAAGCAGTGTAGCCTGGTAAGAAAAGTTCCATGAAATGAAATGGTTGATGCAGAGGGTCCAGTACCACAATTTTGGCATTTTTTGCAGAGGTTATTCATTCTAGGTTTAGTCTTGTTCCAAGCAGTGAGCACTCATCAGCAGCTGGAAAACGTTAGCTGCACTCCTGCATAGCACTTGTTTTGAAAGAAGTTAAGTCTAAGACACTCAACAAGGTGAATTAACATGGGGTAAGAAAGGGTAGACAAGAGGTTAACTTCAAGAGTGCACTCACAGATTCATAGAATGCTTTGGGTTGGAAGGGACCTCAAAGATCATCTAGCTCCAACCTCCAGGGATGCCTTGACTAGACCAGGTTGCCCAAAGCCCCATCCAACCTGGCCTTAAACACTTCCAGGGATAGGGCTTCCACAACCTCTCTGGGCAATGATCTGAACTATAACTTCAATACAAATATATTTCTTAAAACACATAGCATATCCAACTTGCATTTTATGACTAAATACTAAAATCTAGCATGCAGATACAACAAAATATCTGTTGCAGAGTGTATATATCTATAAGTAATTCTGGAGAAACTACAAGATTTTTACAGCAAATCCTACAGTTTGCTAATCTAGATACCAAGATATGTTAGCATCAACATTACCTTCTGCTTGTTCTTAGAAGTTTATCACAGCTACATTTTACAGTCAGACTAATACTGCCCTCATAGATTACTCCAGTTTTCCCCTAAATTTATATCTTCTTAACCTAATTTTCATAATGCAATTATACTTGCAGAAGTATCAGCGACCTGCTTTTTTCTATAGCTGACAGCTATGGGGGAGGAAAAGAATGGAAGATGAGACAGATCAACCTAACTTGGGATAAAGCATGGAAGATTTCAACACATGCTTTCTCCAAAATCTGCCTCTCCTTTACTGGGAAACAATTATTCTCTATTCCTTATAGAACAAAATATCATTGTTAGGATCACCACAAACTAGCAGTCCAAGCTGAGCCACCTTACACAATATAGAGACCTATAGCATCATTCATTCTAGATAAATTGTTTTTAGGACGATCTCCTTCTAAGTGGATGTAAATGCTTCATTTGCCGTTAGTTTAAAAGCCTACTTCATGTGTCTCTGCACCTCAGATCCTTGTTCAAGATACCATACTGGGAAAATCCTCATCAAAATGGAACTTCTGTCTGTATGATTCATGAGCAATACTTCCACGCGTGTTTATAACTGAATGCTGTTTGCTAGGCATACTACTTTGGAAGACAGAGGATAAAAGATCTGAAATACAGTGCAGTGCCTCCTTCATGGAAGAACTGAGGGTGCTTACAATTTTTTCATAACAACTGTTCCCTATGTCTCCTCTCTTAGCTGTTGTGTTTCCTGAATGTATGAAAAACAGGGTAAGAAAGGCTGTTGAAATTAATCCTGACCTGGATACCCATTAGTGGGGTGATAATAAATAAGCCCTATCATGCCATCTTTAGGAACAACCATACCATGACCTTAACAGACCTTTGCTCCCTTTAAAAAAGACCGATAGGAACTGAAAAGCCCTCTACTCCCCAAGCATTTGAAACAAAATGCTAGAAAATGACTGCCTAATTCCTTCTATCTGAACCTAAACATATTTCAAGAGGATAAAGGCTTGCTGTACAAAGAAATGAACTAAGAACAGGCATGGTTTTATGCACTGGAAATATTTATCGTGTGAAATCTCGCTGCAAAGGAAGGTCTCTCATTTGCCCAAGGCAAAAACTGACTACCAAAGAGGCATGGGTTTGCCCCAGAATCATGGGAAAGAGTGCTGTGAAAGGATTTCCTAAGGCTACAAGTTTGCCAGTCTATCAGTGTTCCGTCAGTAATCCTTGTCTATCATGAGAGACATACGGAGCTGTCCAAGGAAGTGAAGCTTTGGGTGGGCATGGATCTGCCCGTGCTGTGTACTCCTGAAGCATGATCTGGATTTCAGCTCTCCGTATTTTCCACGACAATTAACATTTCTGCAACACGTCCTAAGCTTTCACAGGGCGATACTGGGCAGTAAGTGGGAATATTAACACATCTACACAGGACACATTGCAAGCTTGGCAGTAACTCCCTGCAGCGCGTTCAGCCATGGCAGGGACCGCAGAAAGCAAAACGTGAGAGTTCCCGTTTCTGCTGCTCCTTTAACAAAACGGACCTTTAAAGAGGTGCAGAATTATCAGATTTGTATGAGAGAGATGGACTCTGATTTAGCAATATGCTACTAAGTTTCAGTGCTGGCAAAATCACTTATGCAATAAAAGAGATTATCAACAAGAAGTTCAAGAAGAAATCTAATCTGCTGCAAAAATTCAACAGTTATTTAGCATTACCAATACAGACTTGGTTTACATATCAAGGAGCTTAAGAAGCTGTGTCAACAGAGAGATCTTTCCTCCTTATTTTTCTTTTCTAGTTGTTTATGAAATTCTAAAACCAAGAATTAAAAAGAAGTGCATAAGGGAAACATACAACAGAATAAGAGAAAAAATAGCAGCAGCAGATAATAATACACATGGTAGTTCTGAGGAAAAAAAAGCCCTAAAATTCTGAAATAGTATAACTGCTGATATAACATTGCATGATTGTCAAGGTATTTCTTCTTAAGATACTCAGAGACTGCAAGTGCAACATGAGCAATATTTTAAAAGTTGGTTAATAATGACCAAATGGCAGTTTCCAAACTCCACTGAGAGAACTTCAGACCAGAGCCCACATGTTTATGTGGTTCATTGGCCAAGTAACAACTTTCTGAGTTCACAGCTTGCTATGCAGTAACTGGTGTGCATAGCTGTAAAGAGTGCTATGAAGAATAAGACGCTGGTTGTTTTTAAAATGGATTTATAGACCTAAAATTTGGCTAATCCTAACACAAAAGGGTTTTGAACACACCATATTCAAGTATAAGGCTTGCCATACTGAAATGGTCTTTGTTAACAGCTATGTCATATACATTAAACCAAAATAGAAACATAAACATGGGTAATTAAATCAGTTTCTATTTTTTTCAGTTTTAAGACTGAATTAATACTTCAGTGTTATAGTGTTTTTATTATACAAATAAGTGGGCAAAATTAAATCATTCCTGGATGACAGATCTTGATATTCAAAGGGCACAGAGTCTCAACAAAGTAAGCGAGGTTGTTAGTCTCTTTATAGACATATGTACAAACAAAATCTCCAGTTCTATTTTGCTTTGTCTCAGGGTGACATCTTCAAATCATGTTAGGAACCTGGTAGATATTTTAGTTAATTATCTCATAAAACCATTGTTATTTATCCACTATTTTGCTTGATACCCTCCTCCTTCAGTACCCACTACAAGCCCAGAGTTCACCTGAGAGCTCAAAGATAACTGTCAATAACAACGGGACAAAAATTCTACCTGGAATCTCTAAGCTGATGATATTTTCCATTATTTCATTCAAACTCTCAACTTTTTGCACTGAAAAGTCTTGCAATTATAAACAACTTACTAAAGGTTACAGGTTACTTATAAACAAGTTACTCAATCATACTAATTCCTATCCAGGCCTTGATTCTCTCTTTTTTATTACAGGCTATCAAATCATCAACTCCTGACCACGAAGCTTGATAAACTTGCTCCTGCTTCTCAAAGCAGTGGACTCTTCCTGAATTTCATTTGTCTGGAAATTACCAGAAGGTAATTACTACAAGGTAATTTCCAGCCTAAATTTATGTTTGGTTTTCAAAGAAAGTCCCTGCTCAAAGCAGCACATTCTAGTTCAAGCCCAGACTCTTTCCTGCTCTCCCTTCCTCTGACACAAGAAGGCTTCAAAACTTGTCCAGTATTCATCTGTCTGCGGCTAACACCTAGCTTTTACTGCATGCATGGCCCCCCCCACAGCCTTTATTTCCCTCTTATGTTGCATTTCAACATTGCATTACAACAGAAAGATCCATAATGTCATTGTAACATGCTCATCTAGCAGTAAAAAACTTACATTTACAATTAAATGGTGTCACCATTACAGTGCAAAATCAGAAAGAAAATTCAAAAACATCTGAGTGGAAACAACTTCTGATAGCATTTGTAGCTGCTAATCAAGATTTGACCTGGATATTCATCTGACAAGTACAGTCAGGGGTTGAAATAGTCTCATTGTCTGTAGTTAGGAAATGAGAATATCTGAGTCAAACTAATGTTCTTACCCCTTCACACTCACTTGTCAATTTATACAGAATGATTGTATCTCTCCTCTCCAAATGGAGGCAGGGTATATCCAGAAAAAATCCTTTTAGAGGTATTACAGCCTATTTCTTTTTTTCCCTGTCTTATCATCAGTTTGGAATCTGGCCACAGGAACTCCCCTCCAAGTGTAAGAGTTCACATGGCGTCCATGTAAAATATCCATCCTCTTTAACAAAAGCCAGACAGGAGAACCACAAGGCATCACAGTCCCAGCCACAGATGGCAGAGAAGTTTGTCTTCAGCTACTTTCTGGGAAAACAGGGGGCTTCAAGTAAATAGAAATCATCATGGAGAATTCAAGCCCACTCTGCCATTTAGGTGTTCAAGACACAAGGCTAAGACATGAAGACAGAAGCATGACATGAATGACAAAATGTGTGGGACCTTTCCTAAGCGTGAAATAACATCCTCTGCTTTTGTCCAGAGTCTGAGCTCCAGGACTCCCAGACTCAAAGACAAGTTCATCTGGACAAAGAGGGATAGCACCAGCTTCCTTCCACCCTGCAGTAGCAGAAAACTCCCCAGCATGTCTCAGCAAACCAGGTGGCACAGGTCCTTCACTCACTGACCAAATGATCCAACTAACACTGAAGTGTAGCCAAGTTTCAAGCTTTTCCATTTACCTATGATAAGCAAAACCCCTCATAAGACTGCAGGATACTAATGGAAGTGCTAAATCATCTTAAGGCTCACAAGTCTCTGAAGTGCACAGATTCATAGAATTGTAGGGGTTGGAAGGGACATCCAGAGATCATTGAGTCCAACCCCAAGTTGCTAAGTCTCTTCAAATATCACCCTATTGTTTAATGAAGTGTTATCTCAAAACTAGTTTTAGATATCCTACTTCCATTCCCTGGAGTTTCTCCTGGTGCAATGTTGACTGCAGGGGCTGGATTTCTTTCTTGCCTGTATTACTGGCCAGGTGTATGGTATTTGTCTTATGCTGTGCAATCCTGTGATTGCACAGGCAGATCTTGCATGGCAGCCTGGTCCCACTGGAGAAATACCACACCTAGTGCAATGTGTTCAGTTACAGTTTTGCATGAAGTAGTGAATATCTTCACAGGTTCTTGATATCCTGCCGCCTGTGAAAAGCTACTGTGCCAAGAGGGACTCTGGGGCCCTCAGGCACGCTCAGAGGGTGCTCTCACACCACCATGCTCCACCCACAGTCTGGAAAGAAACATGCTGCAAAGACACTTACAAGAAGTGTGCAAAAATAAATATTAAAATAACATTGCTCCCAAGATGTTCCACTCTTTTCTAAATTTATTTTTTTATTTTTAAGGTCCTTTGTCATTAGGAGTATTGTTACTGACTTTTCACTTAAACAAGGTCCTTCCTTTAAGGAAAATGTTATGGGGGAAAATGAACTTGCAAAGTTCTCACAAACAGATTCAGATACATACAGAAAAGACAATAAATACTTAAATATTTACTAGCCAGTTTCCTCCTCAAGACCTTGCAATAGGAGCTGTGAGTCTAAGCCAACAGAGGAGTAGAGAACTTATTTCACTGGCCTAAAACCTATGAAAGAGGAATAATAGAGCATTATGCAACATGTGCTCAGAACAGATGGAAGGACTCTTAGGGAAGCAGAGAATAAAAGCACAGATAGGACAAAGAGTCTGGAAGGAAGCCAATGTCGTACAGCAAGAAGAAAAAGGTGAGGAGCAGGGAAGAAAAGATAGTCCAAGTCATCCCCCTGCCTTCACATAAATGGGCAGAATTATGTGTATCTGGTTTTTATATTTTGGCAGTAGCGGCAAGTTGAAGACCAGATTACTGACCCCTACAGACTCCCAGGTTGCTTTTGCCAATCTGGGGCCTGGGACCACTGCAGTCTTTGCCTCTGGCCACACAACTGTCTCCCTGTGCTCTTCTGAGGCAGCATAAAGAAGGTGGCATCAATAGTTCTTGATACCCTACTGAAATGCAAAATCGGATTCACCTTTGCCAGGCAATTTTTTTGGGCTGTCTAAATATGGAGGTGTTCCTGCATCAATTACAAGTTTCGTTCTGTCAAGCTCTTCATCACAAAGAGAATTCTAGAAACTTCAGCATAACTCAAGAAATGAGCAATTAAAAGGTACCAGAACCCAAACATCTCCTAAAGGAAAATAACTTTGTCTGATTGCTATCATCAACCACAACTTTGCACCCCAAAGTGCACAACATTCTGAATAACTTACACAAAATTAAAACCATTCGCTGCCAGTCTGTAGGTTTGACTGCAATACTGAAAGACTGTTTTGAGTGCTACAAAGTATTGTTAGAATTACAATGACTACTCAACATATCATTTACTTGCAGAAATCTACATCAGCAGCCCTAACAGTGTTCATACCCTCTCGATGGATTTCAACAACTTCCTCCCTCATTACTTCGGAAAATACCGAAAACAATTTTTCTCCATTCCAGAGTACTACAGCTTGACAGCAAACACGCTACACAGCGCTGCCTTTTGAAACCCCGAAGATGGATTTATGTTCACCAGACTTAAAACAACCTTTCTAATGGCCACCCATCAGACAGTCGAGTAGTGGGGAGCTTTGAATGCCTTTGTGTGGGATCTCATTCTCAAGTTGCAGCAGGTACTTAAAGAGCAAGAACCCTTTTTTTTTTTTTCCAAAGGAATTTTGATGTCCAACTCCCTTTGAAGCCTTCCTTCATATGCATCTTTGAAAATCTGATCTTCAATCTGTTACCCGTTTTCCCTTCCCACTTGATATGAAAATGCCTTCTCTTCTTCCTACTGAGCACTCAAAAAGGAGGGCAGAAGCAGTTCCATACCCCTTGTATGAATGAAGGGCAGTTGCTTGGAAAACCACAGCTCCTTCTCCCAATTTTCACCTGGTCTTTTCCATTCCAGTTACATAAAACATCATCACGATAGGCCACAGGCTTCTGTTTCTCACTCTATGCTACCATTCAGAACTGATTTACATTCTTTAGATAAATGTAAAGCTCACTGTCAGCAGAAGCTGGACGCAGTTCTTCACAATGGAAAGCAGCTTTGCTACTCCTTTCAAATTTATTTATTACTCGCAGCCTTTCCCCTCTAAAGTGTATCTACCAAAGTGGGCACTGTTGTTGGAAAGCCACTAGCTGTCTGATAAAGCTTAACAAATGGCAATTTTATTAGCTTCTGTTGTTATTGTTTCTTTAACTCCTTCAGTATCAAGCCACCACAGCAATTTGCTGACAAAGGAAGATTAGAGATAAGGCACAACTATGAACATGTTGAACCCTACTTCCATTCTCTCTCTTTTTTATTTTGCTTTTTTTTTTTTAACAGATTTTCCCAGGCAAGTCATATAGGGTCAAATTTTAATGGTTTCCAGTGTCTGCTCTTCCCTACGACAGAGGTTATTTTGTGGACAAACACTTAAAGAGATCATGGAAAACTCAAATACTGCAGTATTTATAACATCAACACCAACATGGCATGCCAGGACTGATTTTTCTGAGTGTCTTTATCCAGACATTTTAGCATTACTCCTCTGCCTTTGATCCTGGGAAATTTCTGACTGGTCAGGGTCTATAATTTCCTTGTTACTTCCCCATCACTGGCTTGAAGACCATGCTGTCTGGCCCAGAGAAGAGAAAGGAAAAGAACAAACAGCAGTGAAGTAATTGCTTCTTATTAGCTGTGATTTTTTTTTCAATCAATGTGTTAAGGAAATTCTACTTTTCCCCCTCACCACACATACATCCAGAGTTATGAAGACTGTCTCATGATCTGCAAAAATCTTAAAAGAATAGCCTAAGTTCTACAGAAATCAATATTCTCTAAGAGAATCCTGTAGAGGAGTTGCTATCTGAGGCAAGAAGTAGTACATCTGACTTGTGTAAAATTATTTAGATGGAAGGAAATAAATAGCAGTCACCCAAACTCCCCCATTCCTGCCTCCAAATTTCTTCAGCTGCAGTCCTTGGCCAGCACTACCTGGTCAGTTCTGCACGACGGCAAGTTTGCTCTACCAAAGTGAAATTAAGCACACAAAGAGTTATTATATCAAAGCTGCATGCAGAGATTAAACTCAGACTCAACCACACAACTAAATCCCCATTCAGCGCTTTGAAAACTTACCACTAAGTGTGAAGCTAAAAATGTTAGCTAATAACAGCGAGCTATCTTCCAACCACATCCTCTTGTAGAACAACATCAATAAGAGACAAGTCTGAAAATGTGCCTTGGAGGAACTAATGAACATATTTGTTTGAAACAGGGCCATTTCACTTTGGGACAGGGGTGGGGGGCTTTCCTACTTTTTTCTTCCCTTTTTTTTTCCCTTTCTATTTTGCCTTCTCATCCAGGGAGCATATCCTGCACTTCAGGGTATGGAAACTTGCCCGAATCACACCCACAGTCAAATCAAATTTAACATATCTTTACAAGATATTTATGACATGCAAATACCTGGAGGGCCTGTTTCTCGTTCACATGAAGGTCCCTTACACCAGAAAAGGAGGGGTCTTTCATGTTAGTGAGAATAAGTGTATCGTAGATTAGAAGTTGGTTTCACATGTTATATTTAACATGTGAAGGTTTGGCAACTCACATCTCCACTCCACATGCAACAAGCAAGCAAACCACACCGCAGCATTTTAAGAAAGGCGCTTGGCAAGCCCTTATGACTGCATCCTAACGATCTGCCACTTGTGTCTCAGCAGGATTCTGCTTAAAGACTCTCAGAAAAAATAATTTTACTTCATCCTTTGTTAAAATTATAAAAAAAGAAACCCTTGCTTCATTCACTCCATTTTTTTTCCTTAAGCATGTTTAGCAGCTCAAGGAACCCAAACCAAGTATTGTCTCAAGAAAAAACAGATTAACAGCAAAAACTCCACCTTCAGATAATTAGGTATCCGCCTCATTCACAAATTTTGTCTGATGGCACATATCTAATTCAGAAATAAATTGTCTGGTTATGATTCTTTAAAAAAAATCTTTCCTTGTTTGCCACCAAAGAGCAATCAGAGACAGGAATTTTCAATTTAGAAAGTTTAGACCAGAATCGCCAAGCACAAGCTATTTTCTCAGGACGCTTTCTGGACAGCATCTGAAAACGCATGCTGAGTGCCCACGGCAGCCACCCAAACCTGCGGGGGTCTGTGTGCTAGGGCTTAGCAACCAGTCTGCAGTGCTGAGGAGGGTCATGTCACCTGAGGGAAAATTGCAGAGAAAAGAAAAAAAAAAAACAACGTTTGGCTTCATCTCAGAACGTAAACGTGTTTTGCAAGTTACGGCTTTCTGGGTAGAATTCACCCAAAATGAAGAAGCCTGACCTTTACCACTCTAATGTTACATCAGTAAGTTATCATGGTTTAAATGACTTTCTTTGGTAAACTCTGATACCTACCTAAAAATTGGGACATTATTTCCAAAATTATTTGCTACCTGAGGTCAGTCCATGGAGAGCTGCAACATACAGCTCGTTTCCTGACAAAGCCACACGAAGCCCCCCGTTTTCCAGAGTGTAGGCCTACATCCAACAACTAGTTAGAACAAAATGCCCTGCCAGATGGTGAGCGTCCTCCAGTGTTTTAAGGAACATCCCCTGGTTTTGTGAGGCTAAAGAACCTTCGAGTTACATAGAAGTTACAAAAGCTGGTGAAGTTTTACAGCAAAGGCTTTCGCAAACAAGAGAAATTTAAATTTGAAACGGTCAAACAGTTTAAGCCTGTACCAAGACTGGCACATACCTGATAATATGACATAAAAATATAATAATATATCTGGGTATTAAGAAGAAAGAAGACTCATCTGTGGACATGAAATATTTTTTCTGCTTAAACCACATTAACACATTAAGCACTTTATTCTTTAAAATGCTACTTTTGTTTTTCTTTTTCAAATGGCTTAAAATTTGATTGCACCAATAGTTTTACAGCAATAGCAAAAAGTAAATTATACACAACTCTGGCACAATCGCCTGTTAATCTGATAACCCATAAACCCTCCCTGCTACAGAGGGCTCCAATTAGAATGAATAACAGAAATGTTTGGGGAATTGGGGGGTGGAGGGGGGATGGACATTTGTTTGACTGACATGTGCCTTTCCTGGAAGAATGCAATGCATGCCCATAATCCTAAACAATCTGACAGCACTAATATGACCCAGTTCTTGGGTGGAAAAAAGACATATCTTTGCTACAACAGTTGTTTAACTCTACATCTATACTGAAAAGTAATATTTGAAGCTGCGTGACTCTCTCTTCTAGTAATGCATTAAAATCTCTGTTCACATAGCTAGCCAAATGTCATGTATGATCCTTCCTACTATTGCCATGTAAACGTTACAGGAAAGAATATTTTTCACTGCTTATTATAGAAATCATTGTGTTTCATTATATGTATTATTCTACACATATATAATAATAATACCTATATATATAATAATGTATTATATTACTGGCAAAGCTGTTAGATTGTTCTGCTATTAGCATTCTACTGAGAACAAACATAACTTATCAACTGCCTGACTGCTTCTTGAAAAATAGCTATCAGTTTACCCCATTGAATTACTACACCTGTTTGAATTTTGGCCACTCCGTCAGAGCAGCAAGCTAGCCCGAGGAAATTTCAACACTCAGCTTTATTAGCCTACTCGACACAACTTTCAAAGCCTTAGGAGCTTGCAAAAAGCGACAACATAAAGAAATACCAAAATAGCGAAAAAGAGTGAAAGGTTTTATTTTGTAGCGCAACAACTGTAAACACCTCCTTTTTTTCCCATCACTAAACTACCCTTTTGGGGTTTTTTGGTTTTGTTTTTTTTTCCTAAGCTCTGCACATACTACCTGCTCGGTCCATTCCAACTCCACAAAAGGAACATAAACCTGGAATGAAAGCTATTGCTGAAACTTGATAGTAGTAGCTAATGATAAACACTGAATATCGGCTCTCTATACCATGTAACATAAACACGTAACACCTAAAATAGTAAAGCGCTTTTTCTATACGGCTTACTGACTGCTAGAACACCAATGCAACAAGGAGATAAAACAAACTATGAAACACTAAAAAAATAATAAAATACGTGGCTCACCTTCTGTGCCATTGGGTGTCATGGAATTATTATTTATATGGGAGTTATCAAGTTTTGGACCACTGGGGGATTCACTACTACCACTTAGTCGGCTATGTGGGCTGGCTAGATCCTGCATTTCCATAGACCTGGAAACAAGATGCAATTTGGTTTAGTGACATACTGAACGTGGATTACAGAAGAATTACTGATACGGGACACAACTTGCTATTAATCAACATCCTGAAAACACTTAGTAGTAAATGAGCAGCTTCTCCCAATTTGATATTTTCTGGTGCTAAACTCATTCTGTAGCACCACACCCCCCCACAGGACTGACAAGCTACTGTAATTATTATGCAGTTTTTAACAGAATAAAATTTAGATAGGAAGTACTGTACTTTAAATATTCATATCACCTTGTATTTTTAAGATAAGTACAAAGGCAGAATCACCAGTATGCAAAGACATATATTTTCTTAATGAGAAATTAACACTCTGCTTTTTCAAGATTTACCACTCAGTGGGCAATATAATGGGCCTCCAAACCAAATAAAACACTTGAAGCAATTGTGGAAACCTATCATCTACTGACAGGGAATGAGATATTCCTGATGTATGTGTTTACTCTGGCAAACTACTTAATTGTTCCTCTGTTTCCGCTGAAACAAATGCAGCATTAAAACATTATTATGTCTGCTGACTTGTTTGCTTTGTGGATTACATAAAGCGTGCCCAATTGAAAAGGGATATGAGCAACATACAGTGAATCCATACAGGCGTTAGTGTGCCTTAGCACTCTGCTGTATCTCAGCAGCTGTCGCTTAGTCGAAATACAAAGAGAGCAATTCCAATTGAAAGCAAAAATTAAACGTTTTTACAGCACACAAGCAGCTGAATATTTCCGATTTGTCTTTTCAAAAGCCTTATGTAAAGAGGCCAACAGCCATCGCCACCGGGATGTATCGCTTGGTTGATGCTGGGGAAGCTTGTGTTTGAAGTGCCCCATCCTTCCCTTTCTTTCTACCTAAAACTTTTGATAATGTTATTTGATTTACTCAGCCTAAGTAATTGCTCCCTGTAGAAATGTCACAGGTTACTGCACCTCCAAGACATCTGAAGCAGTAAATTTTCAGTTTAAAAAAAAATGCTTAGGCTCTTTTAAAGACTAATAAAATTATACATAAAATCCCTCCAACACTAATGTTATAAATATCCTTAAGCCTAAGTATAATTTCAGCTATGAAGTTTTCACATTCTAAATGAGATTTTATCACAAAATCCTTCATTTTATATTTCATTACCTAAACATATCTACACATAAAAAGAACCATATTGCAGAGTCTGAAAAGCCCCCCCCAGTCTAATTTCAAGTCAAACAATTTAGTGAAAAAGTGTATATGCTCGTGGTTTACAGTTTTGGTTGTGAGCACGTAAAATCGACACTCCAGCACTTACTCATCTGCTTAGTGCAGAAAACAAGAATAAATATTTACTTATCACCTGAAATTTAAAAAAAAAAAAAAGAATAAAAGATTTGCAGCAAAATAGCAATTTTCAAAGCAATCCTTACCTGCAGCTTGAGGAAACAGCAACATCTGAACTGGTTTGGGACTCCTGCACCTGCAAACCAGGAAACAAACAGAAGCCTCTGTTACTCCGCTTTACTACGAGGCCTTAATTTAAAGAAAGGCTATCACCAGAGATGACAATTCTGTCCTTTAAACCCAAAAGGAGAGGAGGAGGGTGCAGTGCCCGTGAAAGGCATATTGTCTTTAAATTGAAGGCTCAACTGTTGTTTCCTCGGCAGGTCTCTCTCCCTCCTCTCCGTGCCGGGGGACGGCGGCCAAGTGACGGGATAGTGATTCATCAGGGGTTCGTGACAGCTGCAGAGGGGCTCACTCCTCCCACAGCATGGCACCCCCGCAAAGGTAACCCCGCCACGCCGCCCTGCCAAGGGCAGCGGGAGCCATAGGAGCTGTGGGAGCTGCTCCAGCCCCAAGCCCCCCAGCATCCTACAGCCCTCTCGCCTCTTGTTATCACTAGCCCGGTTATCTCTCCCTCCCATCCCCTTAACTCGTGACAGCTTCTTGCCCTCATCACGCTGGCTTGCTTCTTCGCCATCCTTCCTCTGCTCCTGGGCAGCGGGGAACCCACAAGTCAGCTCACCCAAAGGCAAGGAGCAAAGCGAGACGGAGAGGCTGACACTATTTTTTTTAGGGGGGACAACAAGGGGCAGATCTACCTAGCATACAGATCTTCAATATATGAGCAACTATCTCCAAAATGATCCCACCTCCAGCCAGGGTGAATTAAAGTAAAAATCCCACACGTTATGGCACAAGGTCTTACTCGTAAAAAATTCGGTCACTAATGAGATTTCTGATAAAATGACCAAAAAAACCCCATTTCTGGCTAAATAAATAGGAGGAAGCTGTAGCATTTACCTCTGAGGTCACTCATCATGAAATAGAATCTGGCTCCGCTGGGAAGCCCAGCAATAATTTTCCAGTTTAATAAAACAACTTTTTATAATTCAGGTGAGTAACCGATTTTCATACCCTAGTAGAAAGTGAACTCTGCTTTGCTAGCAGACTTCTCTGTAGCCAGTAACGATTGTCAGCAGGTGATAAAATTCAGGTGAAGAAACACTGCTAGACACTGTTGGCTTAAAAGCACACAAAAGCTTCTCCGGGCAAGGTATATATCCTCTTAATGTCTGCATTGAGGATCCTTCGTGTGCGTTTCCATTCAACCTGAACCAACATCTCTTAAATGACCACAGAGCAAAGGCAAGAGAGATGAGGCATTTTAAGTGCCATAAAAATCATCCAAGCAAATTCTACTTATGTGTCTGTAGGGTTTGAGTTTGGGTTTGTTGTTTTGTTGGGGGGTTCTGTTGTTATTTTTAATCACAGACAAAATTACTACTAGCAAGAGTAAACAACTGCTAGGGGCAGCCAGGCAACGTAGAACATTACAAACAATGTCAAGAAGCATGCAATAACGCACGCTGAAAAATGTCAGTCTTTTTATAACTTGGTACTTAAAGTAGTGCATAATGTGCTTTTCAATGCATTGTTACATGCCAAATCGAACTAGATGAGGGGATACATTCAAAACTGTGCATTTTGTCCTAATTTTTTCTCTTTTTTTCAGTTCTTTACCCCAAGAACTGCAGCAGAGTGCCTTAGGATATGTTTCTGCTGTTACTTCTAAACACCTGGAAAAAATTATAGGTGAGAACTAAGTTTGCTTACAGAGCTATCTTCACTCCTTCTTGCATGGGATCCTTTAAAACATACAATTTATAATAGAAAAAGCTTCTTTTTTCCAAATAGATGCTTTAATTAACTGATATTTTCCAAAGTGCCCTGTGGTATTAGTCATATTTCATTGAACTTTAAAATAATTAATCCTCCCTTTTTTATTACCCCAAATTAAAAAAAAATTTACAACTTTTGTACACTTACAAATATATAATATATGTGCACGTGTTTGTGTGTGTGTGTGTAGTGAGAGCGAATTAATCTAAGGATTCATGGGAGAGGGGGAAAAAAAATCTAGCTCATTCATAGTGAATTAAATATATACCTTATATGTCCTTTAACGCTCTATGATTTGTGAAAGTTCATATCCACAATCTTCATTTTCATTAGACATACTTTAGATATATTCCTTTGTGTCTCAAGGATTATTTAAACCATGTGTTGCACGTTACCATATTTAAAAATGACTCTTTAATCAAAATAACTTTAAAACAACTAATCCTCACTTAGGCTGGTCAGCTGAATCCACAGAGTGGTCCAGGAAAAATAAATCTACTCTCAAGAATGCGAATGCAGACAACAATTAGACACAGATGTGAGTGAAATTAGTTACAGTTTACAAAATGCTACACTTCACATGCTTTCAGTTTTTTATGTGTAGTACAAAATTACAACGTAGTAAGGAACCACACTTATGACGACCAGTTCATAGAATAAAATCATTTCTGGGTGGTGTGTGCTTCCTCTCATACATTCTCCCATTTTGACAACAGATCTCTGGATAACTGAAGTTCTGCAATGTAACTCTCATATCAAACAAAAAGCAAAAAAAAGGGGGAAAAAAAAATAAAAGCAGCAACAGTGTTACCCGGCCAGCCAAAGGGGCATATTAAAAAAAAAATCAGAAAGAGAAAAAAGGAGCTGTCACTCACCCTTTACACTCAGTGCTCTGCTTAAACTAAAAATGCCTTACATGTTAGATGACATACACATTCTCCTTAATACCTCAAGAATATTACTGTGTATAATTTGATGGCTGCAAGTAACTTTGACATCTTTCTCTTTAATAGGGATTGGGGATCTGGGAGCTACATAGTACACGTCAAGCAAAAAGGGACAACGATAGCAAAGCTACTTAAAATTCATCCATTTAAGAATCTTAAATCAGTACCATCAAATTCTGATTAGTTAATGAGGTCTTTTAAGTTTGCCTTTTTTCTAATTAAATTTATAATTCTTCACAGATGTAGGTTTTGTTGATGTTCAATTTGTCTCTCTCATTTTGTTAAACCTCACATAGTACTCCACCAATCCATTGAATAGCCACATTAAATCTGTTAATACCATGCTCTTCAACCCCAGAAATTATTTCCAGAAGGCAAACTTGCTTTGAGAGATCATCAAACAAGACTTAAGGTACACATTTTATCACATTTTCCCTACCACAGAGCTCAGGATGCGGAGGAAAATTCATGACTTTTGCACTGTTTATTATACTTTGCTAAATTACAAATCAAAAGCATCTGACAGAAGATCATGTATGAAGCCAAAAAGTTAATAATGTTCTGTGAAAAGTAAACTGTAAATGGGAAGGGATTCTAAATTTCAGCAGCACGGTGCAAATAAAATGTAGGTACTTGTCTAAATTACAGGTTTTCCACAGTATTTTTGCTTGCTAGAAGCAATTTTTTTCTTTTAAATGGCTATAATTTAAAACATTTTTCCAGCTGAAAAGAAATTTTCTAAGGGAAAACAAGAAGTTAACCCAGAAAACGATAACCAGCACATTCGCTTTTTCTTGAAACACAGTTCTACTCCAAAGAAGCAAATTTCAAAGACAATGCCAGTTTTCAAATCAGAGTGTGTCTCCTTGGGGGGGGCGGGGGGGGGGGGGGGGAATAATAATAATAAAAAATGTCATTTTTAGCAGGGGGGATGGAGGGAGGGAAGATGGAAGAGGACTTTGCCCCCAGCAGTACTCTTAGCCTCTTTAAAAGCGCTGTGCAACCGGTACCTACAGACCTAAGGGCTCCAACAGCCAAAATGTAACAAAACTAAAATGCAAATTAGCTACAAAAGGCACCTTGCTGGCAGGACGTGAAACTTTCACTCCCCCAATAATCTGCACGGCTGGGCTCTAAGTGAGGACACTCACATCAAAGCCAAATTGCGTTTATTAAACCAGAAGCAGGCAATTACGGTTATTTCATTTTTAATTGCTAGTTTAAACTCTTCTAGGAGTGCTATCCCGCGTGCTCATTTCGTACCTTTATGAATGAAACGGTCTGAAAACCCCACTGCTCTCTTCCCTTCAAGAAAGAAGTACTACAACGTGACAATGCCCCTATTATTATGACCAGCCATTTAAGAATGTCTTTCTGCTTTCACAAGATTCTTTATTTGTAGGGGGATTTTTTTGTTGGGTTTTTTTTTTTGGCTCCCAAGAAATATTTCATCCTTATTGCAACTCAAACAAAATGATTACTCATTCTTTCTTCCCCCCACCCGCCCCCCCCTGCTCTCCAAAAGGCGAAGCAGCGTGACTCAAGCCGCCTGTCACTACACAGAACTGCTGAGAGGGGATGGCTGCTCATTTCCAGACCCTACCAGGCCTTGGGAGAACTCCGCCAGCGGTGAGGTGCTCGGCTGAGTAACCGCGTGTCGGGGGCTCGCGAGCAACACGCGAGACGCGCTGCACATACCTGTTCATATACATGGATGCACAGAACGTGTGTATATACATTTACAGATAGATACACATGTTATTTGTTTATTTTGCACATCAGCACTCTGCGCTCCAGCAGATGCTTTGCAAACCAGCTCAGCATGGGATGGGAAAGAAAAGATTCGTCGTTGTAACATGGTATCTAACGTAAAAAGCTTCCAGCGACACACTACACAACATTTCCACTTCTTTCCCCAAACTCCTCTTTGTGACAATTTTTACATTCAAGCAAACTGCCTGAAATACACTATCCTTTTTTATTCCCCTGAAAGATTTTATCTCTTCCACTTGCCTCATTTTTAAATGTTTCCTTACAAAACTTAACACCAAAACCCAACCCACCTTCTAAGAAACACTTTTAAATGCACTAACACCTTTACTTTTCCAGATCAGACCTTTCACTGCAAAGGGTAGTCCTTTCCCTTGTTGCTGTTTGTCAGAAAACACCGAGAGAAGTACGGACTTGGGGCTGTTTTGTGGGTCCCGGTTGCTCAAAAGCAAGATGTGAATTTAATGAGACTTCAAAAGGTCTTTAACTTCCTCATTCTAAGATCATTGCTCGAAATAAGCCACCTAAAATGTCAATAAACGTCAAATACTTCAGTTGTGTAGATGTTTATTCTGTCCTCTTGAAAAGTTCTCCAGAGGGGGGTTGTGGGGTATGGAATCTGTGTGTTTTCCTTGGTGTTTGGAAAATTTAAACATATTAAGCAAAAGGATTTCCTGCTTCAGAAAGCGCTGTCAAAATCTCTGTCAGACATTCCTCCTTTCCATTTTTTTTAAATTTTATTATTATTTTTCTCACGCTCTGGTGTCTCTTTCAGAAAGATCTACGGGTTTCCTATACTACGTGCCTTCTCCCCCACCCCCCCACCCCCCCCCATTCAGCATCTCACCATCACGTTATTCATATCTGCCGAACCATTAGCACGCCAGGATATCAAACAGGAGATTCCCCAAACCTGGCCGATCACAACAAATAGAACCGCCTAACATCTGCTGTGCGGGAAGCCTACAAACCCCAGCCTGAAACACGGCCAGAATTAACTGCCGCACCTAGTGATTGATAATTGAGCGCCGCTCCGCTCCGGGACGGCAGAAAGTACCGCGGCGACTCCGCGCCCGCTGAATCCCCGCCGCTTGCAGAACCCCGGGCAGCTCTGCAATTAGGCTATCGCAACCGCCCGCTCGGCTCGGCTCTTTTCCTCCCCCTTCCGCTCCTCCCGCTGCCCCGCGCTGCCCGCCTCGCCGCCGCCGACAGCCGCTGTCAGCGCCCGCTCCGCCCGCCTGGTACTCACGGTGCCGGGGCGCGCCGTCTCCGCGGTGCGCAACCTCCGCGCTCCCGGGCTCAGAGCGCGGCGGCGGCGTCTCCCATGGCGCGGCGGGGGCAGGCGCGCCCCGGGGCGGAGGGGCGCGGGCCGGGGCCGGGGCCGGGAGCGGGGCGGCGGCGGCGGGCAGACAAAGCCGCGGCGGAGGCTGCCTCCAGCCCTGCCGTCTGTTTGCTCAGCCTTGTGGGTCTGCCCAGGCAGTGCCTGGGGGCACGCCGCCGCTCCCGCGCCCTCTCTCCTCCTCACTCCCCTTCTTCTTCTTTCAACCGCCCCCCCCCCTTTTTTTTTTCCTTTGGGTTTTGTTTTTGTTTTTGTAATGCAAACCGCAGCTATTCTCTTGTCCCAACCTTATTGGTTTAAAAGCTACAACTGCAATGAGGCTTGCGCGGGCTGAAGTCAACCTTCCAGCCCGGGCGAAACGCAGCCGGGTGCTGCCGCGCTCCGCCGGCGTCCGGCTGCGCGCAACCGGCGCGGGGTTTGCGCGCTGCTGGCCGCCCGGCATCCCCCTCCGCGACGGAGCCCCTTTTTCTGCACCTTCTTCAGCCTCACCCCAGTACAGCTAAGGAATCCCCCCGGGTCCCTCCTCATTTAAGAAAACAAAAAAGTTTAAATTGTGTGTAGACGCGTCCCCGCGAGTAAGCCCGGCTTAGACAAAAGCCGTACTAACACAAGAACTGGAATTAAACCAACATTATATCAATGAGAGAAGCTAAATAAGGATACTCACGGAGGGCTCTTAAGCGTACAAGCAGCATGCACGTCCGGACATGCCGTTTTGATTGGATATGTAACAGATTTGTTCTCAAATATCTGAGATTCTTGCAACCTTGTAAAGAAAGGGTCTGCTAAAACTATTTAAGCCAGCCTTCTCCAATTTAAAGGTATTTATTAAATAAAGTATCTGGAACCTTTAAAATGGTTTAAACTACACGGATATGTGAAATAGCCACACTTCTAAAAAACAATCGTAAATATAGTCAAATTTGTATTTCGAGTTACTGGTAGTCACCTACCGACGTTTTAAAAGTTAAAACTGTGTCAAGGCCCTTTCCGCAGACCTCACAAGCGTTTCCAAAGAAGAGAGAGACAGAGTTGCACAGAGTTAAATTTGTGCATTAAGTAGCAGTAACTCTTTAAAGCTTAGCTTTTACAAATCAATAAGCAATTAAATTATTTCATTAGTAAGCCATTAAACTGAAATGGGTTTACGATACATTTCTATTACAGCACTTTCAGTTGCTCATAATTAAAAAAACCCAACTTTTAAATACATATATAGATTATGTCAAAAAACATTATAACGTATACAATAACTAAATTTGACCAGGGTTCTCCAGAGCATTTCTACTTTGTAGACAGTATCTTTCAATTCATGTAACACTTATATTTTGTTTTTACACTTTTTCAGTACACATATTCCAAAATATGATGAGGAAAACAGCGTAATGATTTGCAGTACCAAAAAAAAAAGAGAAGTCTCAATATCATGCCAGATCTATAGTATTAAATAAAAAAAAAAAAGCCAACACTTTATGCTGTATAAATAGATTCAAACAGAACTTTTTTTCTTTTCTTTATGAAAAATCTGTGGTTATTCACTGCTGATATATCCTTACCTTCAATTAACTAATCTGTGAATGAAAGCAATACTTCTAGAGCAGAAATGTCTTCTGGCTACTACATCCCAGTAAGCGAGACATTATTTTGTAGCAAGTACATTGGGAATACTTCAGGAAAGCGGATCGGTTTGCAAGGCTACAAGTCAACCTCGAGCTGAAAAGGCACCTAGGATTTCATTTTGTTTAGCGGAGAAAAGGGATCTCGGGACAGTCACACACCATATATGGGAACCCAGGTCAAAATAAGCAGCTTTCGATTGGGCCCGTCTGCGTAGCCAGCACAAACACAATCCCTTTGCTTCTTTATAGTCACAAACCCCATCCCGCGCCAAGAAAACTATTTATGATGTTCTATATTAAACTGTGAACGAAATACAAATGACTTATTATGGAGACACGCAGTTTTGTCAGGTAGGCTTTCACTGAAATCCTGCAACACAAGGCTATGAAATCATTCTGAACCGTGTGCTTTTTTGCAACAGCCATGATCCTCCGGAAAATGCTTACCACTTAAGTCTTTACCAGTGATAATAGGATCATTTTTTATAAAAAAAAACCCCAAACCCTACCCAATCCTATATAAAGACACATGTCTTGCTTCACTGTCTCTAGTTGCTCAGGCTATTATGTGAAAAAGATCAGGCACATAGTTTTAGGAAGCAGACACTCTGGGTTGTTTTTTTTTCTGGAAAGATCCATCAAAAAATATCATATTCTTGTTGTGAGGTACCATCTGACACTGGAAAATGTAACTCAAAACCCTCTCTCAAAAACAGTGATATTTCAATAATGCTACAGAAATAAAAAAAATACTCAAAAAATACAACTGCAACTTCTAGAGACATTGGAATTTTTGTGGAAATCTACTTCATTCGCTACTTGAAACAAATAGCACGAACATATTAAAGAAATTTAAAAAAACCCAAACTGTTTTGAAAGCAAAGCTTATTGAAACAGCTTTACTGATGGTTGGAGCCTGTAGTCCCTAATGGGAGTTTTGTCTAAGTAATAACTTCAGGAGTGTGCCCAGCCTCTGTATTTAATTAAACTAAGACAGATCCCCACGCACACATACAGAGCTTGATGATGTGATGATAAACACGGGATAAATTACACAGGGGCTAAGATGATCAGGAAAAGGGTGCTGATGATGCATTGCAAGAAAAGAATTGGCTTTGAATTTTTAATCTCTTTGGCAGTACGGCATGTAGGCAGTATGGGAAATGAAGCCATATAAATGATCTAGATAGGGGATATAAGATAAAGTAGGGTCCTCTGTGTTTATACAGCCATTAAACAGTGCCTTAAAGTTCTTTATCTGATGTCTGAAGATTTGACTTCAGATTAGTGTATATCATTACCCCATGGTATGGTCTAACCTATGAACTTATCCTACAGCTGATACCATGGACCAGATCCTCATTTGGTTTAAGTGAGTGCAGGGGTTTTTTTTAACTTCAATAACTAGTCTAATTACGCCAGCTGAGCACTGCACCTATTTGAAAGAGGTTTGTTTACTTGGCTTTTTGGTTTTGTTCTTCCAACTGACTTCACAGCAAATCAGTGCAGGCTGGGTTGTTGATCACTGGCACCCAACCTCGATTTTAAACCACAACCACACTAACACTGGGTTTGGAACAGTCATTTCAGTGGGATTTGTATGTGTTTACATCATGCCTGAATTTGCCCCGATTCTGCATTCCTGCTGATGCAGCTGGCATCTGAAGAGTCACAAGAAGTAAAGGACCAGGCCTATTACATAATATCAAATACCTAACGAGCTATTGGGTATATTTTTACAGCTATTACTCATGCAATGTGGTTTTAACTTCATACACAGTGTCACACACTTGTTTTAGCACAAGTAAAGCCAGTCCATCCTAAACACAGCATTTACTGGGCACTTAGGTGCCACAATGACAGATGCTCCCGTAATTAAGAAAAACTAGATATAATATGTACACGGAACAGTGTGATGTTTGCATGTTTGTAGGAAATGCTACTCAGATATTTAACATCAGAAACAGCCCCAGGAAGACCACACAAAGCAAAGTAAAAGATGCATCCCATTGGTCCCAAAAGCCGCCGCACGGCTCTTCCCATAACAACTGCAAGGCAACGCCAGAACGCCTTGAAGCAGGCAATACCCCTCCTATGTCTCCACACAAGTTTTATCTTACATGTAGCAGCTGTTGCCTAGAGACGTCCCTGGCTGAGGCAGAAGTTTGCCGCATTTGACAGGAGCGCTTAGTACCTCACACTACTCACGTGAGTAAAAGCAGAAGGGTCTTCGTAAATACAAACAAAAAAAGGTACCAGAAATCAACCGTTTCAAGTGTTCCGTAGAAAAACTACTGGTGTGTTTGAGAAGGACAATGTCATTATATTCTTTTTGAGATACACTGGATACAATTAATAATGAATCAAGGTCTACGAGTAATGCATTGTAAGAAAAGGTGAGTGCTGCTAACCGTGGCCCTTAGTCACAATGCGCATCAAGTGCTGGCCCCAATGACATCGTTACTAGTTTGCATGCAAGTGTACTTGCTTTAAGTCAGCAACCTCAGTATGAAGTACAGAATGATTTTGCATAATCTAAATAGGGAAATAGTATGCTTTATTAATCTCAAGTAGATACTGCCTTAGCTTTTTGAATAAATTCACATCTTTATTGGATACTGAAATAGTTCTTGACAGCTATGACATAAACAAATGCAGAGATTTTCCAGGGAAGGAGTGGACAAACTCTAGTTTTAAAGCAAATAATGCCCCTCAATTTTTCACTTTCCAAAATCAAGATTTTCATGTTTTTTCCAATGGATTTGTTGCATCTTAAATCATTATGTAACAGGTAAAAAATGTAGCATATATGTATTTATAGGCACAAATAGTGTAAACTATAAATATGCTCAGTACTCTAACTGCAAAATAAATAAGTAGTTTGGCAGGAAGAAGGAAAGGTTTCCTACATGAAAGTAAGTTTTAAATATATCTAATACTGTCATCTCTCTTTCGTACTTTGTAACACTCAGCTGAAAACTTCCTATATCACTGTACTCTTCTAGAGATTTAATGAAGGTAATTATATTTATTTCCACCACACAAAAATATGAATAAGTTTTGGTGTCCCAACGATCAGAAGTAGATGCTGTACCCAAAAGTGATGGCATCACTTTTCCCTGAAGACAGATGCCGACTCTGTGACAGTCCGAGTGCAGAGCTGCGAGATCTACTCCTAATTGAAGAGCAATGTTGTAGCTTCTCTAACTACCACAGCCTTCATTTAAGCAATTTCTTATCCTTTTAATTGAACTATTAAAAATCAGTTTTACGGGGGGGTGGGGTGGGGGTGTGTTGGTGTTTCATACTGTCTGTGCTACCTAAGAATCAGTGAGAATGTCCCTTTTTTGCACAAAAACCTCAGCTCAAAAGCTGCACAAGCTTGCTAACAACTGTTTAAAGTAGTCCCGCTGAATGCACCATAATTGTGTTTGAACAGAGTTATACAGAGAATTAGCTGTTTGCAAGATAGGGAGTGAAACGAAAGGAGCAAATTGCAACTTGTAAGCATCCTTGAGAAAGAACTGATTTTTCTAATTTACATTCAAGCTTTTGCTCCAGGTCAGCATGGAAGCGTAACGTCCCAGAAACTAAAAATAATCACCCTTCACTGCAACGTGTGAATAGTAATTTGCTTACAAAACTGAACAAGTCAAATCAAATCCAGCAGTGATGGTGAGGGGCAGCGTGCTAGCACTCTAACGGGCAATAAAAGCTATACTCAGTGGATCCTCCACAGACTAAGTTGCACGAAGAACGCGGTACAAATGAGAGATTACCAGTGAGCTGACAAAATAATCAAGTCCCCTTGTTCTGTGAAGGCTATAAAACACATCATTTCACACACACGGCATTTTTCCATAGTTTGCCCTCCCACGACTATTTAAGCCTTCCTCATCTTTCATTTAATGCTACTAGAAATAAGTTAGAATCTACAAACTATTGCAATTTTTTATTTCGCAGCAGGGACTTACATTTTTGCCAGTGGTAAAAATACAGTGCACTGCACAACATGAGTCAGCTCCATAAGGCTAGACTGTCTTTTCTCCAACTATTTTCCATTAGCATGAACAAAACCAGTTTTGTCAGCACCTCCTAAAAGGTGAAGAGGGAGATGGAAAGTTCCTCTTTGTTTTTTAGCTCTGAATTGAAGTCCTACTCAGAATTCTTAATTCTGCAAGAAAAATATATTTGTTCACTAACCGCAGAAACAATAGGTTTATTTGTTGCAAATTCCATTTTATTATTATTATTATTATTTCCTAAATGCGTTCTTTACTTTTTTCCTGGAGCATTATTCATGTCACTGTTCAACAGTAGATGGAGCAGTGGATCATTACTGTATTTAAGTTATTTGTGTCAATTATTGCATAGTTTTTCAGCTGCTGACACACAAAACTGGACAAGCAAATAAAATAGAGAGTACATAATTGTTAATTAAAACATTTAGAGTTATGAAAAAAAGAATCGAAAGAACAGCAATCCAAGCCCACTTTGACAAATTAAGACAGACCTGCATTTAGGACCAGTATAAGTGATTCATAAACACACATTCAAATCACAAACCTTGTGATAGTTGAATACAGTAAATATGTACGTCCTTAACCTTGAAACATTCAGTCACACATATTTTTCTTGCGACGATCAGGAAGGGTGAAGTATCTTCTAAAAGTGAAGTTCATAAATATTCCACATTTTGGGCCTTTTAATGAAAAGGAAAAAGTGGAAGTCCAAGTTAAAATAAGCATTACAAGGGCAGTTTATTTTACACCCACTTTTCCTGTGAACTGCTTTTAAGAAATTTACTGCAATAGATTCCTGTGAACATTACAGTAATTATACCATGACCCTCATTTGTTCAGCAGGGGTTAGACTCTCACCTAACCATCTACAATGAAGCATTTAGTTTAAGTGATCATCTGGACGCTCATCTTCAGTGAAGAGACAGGCTCATCCAGACAACCTATCTAGAACGTACTCAGTTTTGAGGTTCCCCCTCCTCCCCATAGACACAGATGATGGGCTTAAGCTAGCTTGCAGGTTTTGATGGCTGCTGCTCCCCTCAAAATCCTGACCTTTGTGTAATTCCCCTTAAAATCCATTGGGTCTCAATAATAATTGTATTCACAGAAATTTCAATTGCCGCATGCTCTATTTTGAAACTTCGAATAATTACTCGGAGTCAGACTGCCAATATTTGTTGTTACAAATCAAGGCCAGAGGAAAACTTCTCAGATGGCTTCAAAGTCCCATTTCTCATCTCCAAGCCGGGCTCCCTCCCCCGCTTCCTTCCAGCAGCATTAACTTCTTCTCTGCAATCTCACAAATCGGAAAAAGAGTAACCTCTAAAGCTGTTTTAGACTGAAGGTCAGAATTCAAAGGATTGGTAACTTTATCCACAGAGCCTTGCAATCACATTGCTATTGGAAACACACCCAGAAGCACCAGCACTCGAGATGTTTTTATTAAGCAATGTCAATAGGTACAAAATTTGAAGGTTTGGTGGTTGGTTGTTGTGTTGGGGTTTTTTTTCCCCCATACTGTAAGGTTTATCAAGACTCATATTTGCAAGAGATCGAATTGCTTTCTGCCACCGAATTTTAGTTTAATGTTCTCCGAAGTAAGGAAACTGGGCCCTGTGTTACACGCTAATGAAAACAGCAGCTTTGGTTTGTTTATCTAAATACTTAAAGAGAGGCACCTCTTGTAGCCAAAATGTAAACAAAGCTTAAACTCTTTTACTGCTTGGATACTTCCAGGCTGCTAATACGGATTTATTTTTAATTAAGTCCATTTATACAGATTTTCTAGATATATTTCCTGCTTGATAATCTACCTTTCCAAAGAAATATTTAATTCCTGAACCAATTATTCATAATTACACCTATATTTTCAGCCCATGAACATAAGATGACAGATCCCTTTCAAACCTAGGTTCAAGGGAGGAAAAAAAAAACCCACAGAGGGCAGTCAGTGCTTTTGTCCCTGCAAACCTGTCATTAATTCAGAGGGAAATAGGTAAAAATAAGGATTTGAAGAGGGTTTCACAAGAATTAATTACAAGGGAAAAGTTTTATTTCAATACCTAAAAAACCAAATCATATATTTTGCCCTTCTGTCTCGTACCACATTTGCATATGCATTCATATCCACTTGAGTGATTCACCTGATGAAGTTCTGAAAAACGCGCCTTTAAGGCTGCCTTGCCTTTAATAATAACCAACAGCCTCCACTAAATAAAGGCCCTAAGCTAGACATGGGGAAATGAAAACGTACCTGGCACTGAGTGCCGGTGCGTATGCTGAAAGCACGCGGCAGGCGTGTAGCACGCTGAGCAGGGGCCCAACACTCCTCACCCAGCGATACCAGGAGAACGTGGTAACGTTAAGGCAAGGAGAACACAGATATACACCCAACAGCACCCAACAGCAGGAAAAAACACAGGTGGATGAGCAGAAAGTTTTTAACTCTCCTGATTTGATTTTTAAACCATTGTAGTTTGGCTGCTGTCGGCATAAGGAATGTGTTGAGTGCGACTATAAAATGTTTATTTATCTTCGGTGCATCTGGTACAGCTTTCCTTATTAGCAGTGTACCGTTGTGTATCTAGGCTGATCTTCAGTAGCTCTTCTGGAAAGTAGCAAATCCTACCTTAGAGACACCTAGGAAAATTTAGTAGCCTAAAAACACACAAGCCTGAAACACACTCCACCAGTAACATACTCCACCGTACATGACTGCTTATTGAAATAATGTCAAAATTATACTGCTGGAGACCAAATGCTTCAAGAGATGCCTTGTGGTGCCTGGGACACAAACAAGGGCTCCTTTGCCCTGGCTGAGGACACCAACGGTGCTGCTGCCTGCTCCACCAAGCCCCAGCGGGCTGTGGCCGTCCAGCCAAGCATCCCTGGCCCCCGCAGCCGCTGGTTAATTGCTTCCCCACCCCTCACTGCAAAGCAAAACAAGTGTCCAGAATGAAGGCTCCCCCTCCTAGAAAGGGGTTTGAATTCTTAAATTCAAGGAACTGCATGGTGCCCACAGTCAGAAAGGGGGAAATCCAAGGGCTGGAGAGTGGCTGCCCCTCAGCTGGGTACAGCTCAGGCACTGTAAGGCTCTTGTTCCTCTGTGAGACCCAAAAAAGCCACCACAAACCAGCAGTGATACCACTACAATGTAGATCTCTTCCTCTCGTCTCCCCTCTCAAAAAATGATCTTTATTTTTAGTTTGTTTTCTTTTTTAAAAGAAGAAAGCACTATTTACATTTTCACATCCAAAACACTATAAAATATTGTGTATGCATACTAAAAGCCTGGATTAAAATAGGATCAGCTTCATGTTGAGTTTCTTTTTATGGAGTTGGCCTCAGACATACACCGTATGCCATGCACAGCGGGACCTCTATATAAATCTTTCTCTATTAGTTGATGAATTCTAGGATTTGGCTCATGTTTTTCTGGTCAGTAAGTAAATAATAGCAAATAGTTATGTAGTATGCATCATAAAGTAACAACTGGTAGGTGAAATATTTTTTATGATAATCTTGGGGTTGCCTAAAACTGGTTTTACCATCTGATGAATGCACGGGTTGAAATACATTTCAGCAGGTCCTACAATACGAGGTGTTGAGGTTTCCTACAGCCCAGGCCACCATCCTGCATCCTGATCCAGAAGTGGACTGTGGTACCCCACTGACAGTCCTTCTGACCTCAAAAGAGCTGTCTATTGCTGCTGGAGTCTACCTTCACAGCACAGGCTGCAGGATCCAGGTCTAGTCACCTTGTCATGTTTGGGGGCACTGGAGTCCACCAAGACATCAGTTTCTCAAAATCTGGATGGGTACCATAAAACGGTTTGAAGCAAATGGCAATGAAAAAATGACTGAAAGTTAATATGCAGTAAAAAATGTTTCCTATTAATTCAGTAAGAGAAGTGGACTTTAGAGACCCTGAATAAGAGATTTGAAGACTGCTGTTTACATTTGGTTTAGAAATTCATGACCATGAATGAAAAAAAGAATAAATCACAGTGATTTAAGAGATTGGTTTGAGACACTGACTGGCTAAATCTTTACACTCACCTAAGCTTCCTTGTAATTTTGCAAGACATAAGTTTCTTTGTTTTAATAAAACTGCACTGTAGAATTTAAAGAAACATGCCAAATTTCCAAGTTGAGCTCTGTTTAAGCTTTTTGCTTGCTAGAAAGATCCATGTATAATACCAATAAATTGTCAAGGAGCTGAGAACTAATAGTAATGAGAACTATTAGCACTTGGAAAGCAGTGATGCCATTTGACAGTCAACAAACATGAAGGTACATGTGCAGGCATTAGTGGAAACGTGATAACCTAATAAATAATATAAATGGTGACATCCAGACTTTATGTGATTTCCACACATCAATGTGTCATAAGCACACATAGGTGTCATTTGCTCAAGGGAATGACTATTTAATTTAATATTTCCTTTAGCATATGAAAATGTGTTTCTTTCCTCCCGTCCTAGAAAAACTATTAATCCATAGCATCATTCCCTGCCTAACACCAAATGCAACAGTGTCCAAATTAACATCTCTGCAGGGTGGATTCTACTGAAAGAAGCAAATCCAATAAATTTTGTTCACTTGAATGGATATTGGATTAGCTCCACAACTTGAAAATCCCAAATAATTTACTCCCTACCCTGCCTTACTAAAATGTGCATATGGATTCACAAAATACAATTTAAAAAATAATTTTGAAACATTCTCTGATGAAACTTGACAGAAACAAGTAGGCTCTTAAATGTGCAAACTGATGTTGAACCTTTAAAACTGATTTATAATACTTGAACTCTGGTATTCCAGTCACAGAATACTAAGTAAAGGTTAGCATCTTATTAATGACTGTTGGCTAACAGTTACAATGGAAAATGAAGTTTATGACAAGGTACTAGTATTATGAGCAGTTGCACTGGATAATTAAGAGTTGGATCAACAAAATGAAAGGAATATTTTTTCCTGTTTAGCAGAAAAAAAAAAACCCAAGCACCCCTAGTGGCTTCCCAGCTCCATGAATCAGCCTTAGCTTTCAACCTAATTTACAGAGCAACCTAAATAACTGTTGACATCATCTAAGAAAAATGAAGTAACTAATGATACCAGATTTATGGAACTGGTGCTTAGACTGTGCTACTGAGCAGACTGAGTGCCATTTCTCCCCTAGCAGAGCTGAGCACTGCGCTTAGGCTGCCATTCTCTGCTGCCAAAGGCCTAGACTCAGAAAACATCCCAGCACCCACATTCTCATGCAAATGCAATTTGTTAGGGCCAGAAACGGCACCTCCTGCAGCACACCAAAGTGGCTTGGCCAGGAGAGGTGGAGAAGACAGCTTGAGGGAGAGCAGGACAGCTTGGTGAATTGGTCTCTCGCGCAACTCTGGACCTACCTACAGGATCATCAGACAGCAGCCTTTGTACCCCAGCCCTCACTCCCTAAGTCATGTCGCTCTCCTTCTAGATGCCACTTGAATGACTCAGTTCTGGGAGGAGTGGCAACAGCAGTGTGAGGGCTCCTACATGAAGCACTCGGTTCAAATTTTAAATCCACGTCATAGAGAGATGCAAGCCCAACTCTCATACAAATGAGTGGCAGGAGAAACCTGCAACAGAATGGCACTGTATCTCCACACTGCAGATGGGCTTCTGGGATGGGATGGGGCTGAGGAGAGGCACAGATTTACATCCAATGGGAATTTCTGCATTTTCCTTACAACTGGTAAAACCTGCTTTTAATCTAGCTTCCAATAAACACGGCTTACGTATTGCCACAAAGGAAGCATTTTCTGAACTGAATCTCTCGTGAAGTCATCATTTTCCTCTCCTGCCATTTTCACAAATGTTTCTACAAGACTTTATCAATACAAATGTTAACAATGTGTTTACTAGAATGTTTGCTAGAATTCCCCCCCCAAAAAAAGAGCTATTCCTAAAAGAAGCATTTTCAGTATTTCCTCCTTTTCTTTCCCCCAACCATATAGGCTAATATAGATGAAACCCTGACTTCCTGCAAGTCTAGAAAACATAAACACTGATTTACTGTTCTGTTTTTTTTTCTCTTTCTCTCACCTGCCTGCAATCACAACTCTGACTTCATTAGCTGAAAACTACTAAATGCATCCCAATTATCTTTTCATAACTGCACCCTGAAAGAGTGTTTAATTTCATCAGTCTTGATCATTTTATCTGATTATTTTTCCATTTACATAATTCCTTGTTAGCTCCGGAAATTACTTTTCAGAGCGTGTTTATCACAGAAGCCAATGCATTGTCCGACATGCCACTGTCTTGCCTCTAACCACATTATAAACATTTTCTGAGGAGTCCGTTCTCCCACGCAGGGGTGACTGCCTTATGGTATCTCTGAAGCTTGTTTCCCTTCTCTTGACTTTGAAGATGACAGAAGGGAGTGGATGTATCTCTTAGATCTCTTTTGTGTTCACTCTATCAGCTCTCTTGATCTGAACCACTGAAGTAGGAATCACGGATATTTAGAATCAGATTGGCAGTGGGGACAGTCCTGTGGCAATGCAAGCTGCCTGGTAGGTTCTGCTATCCAGCTGTTCATAAGGTACTTTCAACAGCTAGAAATGCTCCCATTCACCTAGCACAGTTTTCCAGCCCTCTCTCAATTTACCCTTTGGTTAACCAATGTACAGAATTTGTCTTTCTTTACACAAACTGGTCAATCTCTGCTTTGGGGAAGAGCAGCACGTATTTCCCAGGGGAATTCATTCTCCTGGGAACAGGCTTCCTAGAGAGGTGGTGTATTTGGTTTGCATGGCAAGGTTTTGGTAGTGGGGATGCTACAGGGGCGGCTTTTGCCTGGGGGCTGCGGGGGTGGGGGTGGTGGTGAGAAGATGCTAGGATCTGCTAGAAGCTTTCCACATGTTAGATACAGTCAATACTATCCGGTTCCAAGACAGACCTGCTGCTGAACAAGGCTGAGCCCATCAGAGATGGTGGTGGCACCTCTAGGATAACAGAGTTAAGGAGGAAAAAACCCACCAATAACCCAGGTCCATTTTTTTTTCACCCAGAAAGAAGAGTAAGAAGATGTAAGAAACAATTCTGAAGACACCAAGGTCGGTGAAGAAATGGGGGGATGAAGTGCTCCAGGTGCCTGAGAAGAGATTCCCCTGCAGCCCAAGGAGAAGACCATGGCGAAGCAGGTTGTCCCCCTGCAGCCCATGGAAGATGATGGGGAGCAAAGATCCCACCTGAGGCCTGTAGAGGGCTTCATGCTGGACCACTTGGAGGCACCTGAAGGAGGCTGTGACACCGTAGGAATCCCATGCTGGAGCAAGCTCATGGCAGGACCTTCAGCTCATGGATAGAGGAGCCCAGGCTGGAGCACTTTGCTCACAGGACTTATGACCCCATGGGGGACCCATATTAGAGCAATCTGGTCCTGAAGGTACGCACCCTGTGGCAGATACCCTCAGTGGAGCAGTTGAAGAACTGCAGCCCAAGGGAAGGACTCAAGTTGGAGAAGTTCATGGAGGATTGTCTCCCATGGGAAGAACCCCATGGTGGAGCAGGGGAAGAGTGTAAGGAGTCTACCTCTTGAGGAGGAAGGAGCAGCAGTGACAAGGTGTGATGAACTGACTGAAACCCCCATCCTCCATTTCCCTGTGCCACTCCAGGAGGAAGGAGAGAAATTAGGAATTAAGTTGAGCCCTGGAAGAAGGAAGAGGTGGGGGGATGTGTTTTAAGATTTCTTTTTTTTTCTCATTGCTTTACTCTGTTTTGCTTGTGTCATAACTTAGATATTATTTTTTCTAAGTTGAGTCTGTTTTGCCCACGATGGTAATTGCTGAATGATCTCTCCATCCTTATCTCAACTCACGAGCCTTTCATTGTATCTTCTCTCCCTGGTTCAGCTGAGGAGGGGAGAGATAGACCAGCTTTTGTGGGCAGCTCACATCTAGCCAGGGTCAACCCACCACAGGTGGTTGATGCCCCAAGCTGTCAGTGTTTGAGAGGCACTGGGACAATGCCCTTAACATGCCTGAACTTTTGGTCAGCCTTGAAGTGGTCAGGCAGCTGGACTCAAGGATCATCGTAGGTCCCTTCCAACTTGAAATACTCCTATTCTACTCCATTCCATTCATTGTTTTTCCATGGGACAGAGAGGTCACTTGTATTTTGCTTGTGACATGTAAGGGGTCACTCTCTCTGATACTGATCAATTTCTCCTCACCCCTTTAAATTCCTATGCCAGGTCTTGCTAGGAAGGGTGCAAGCAGCTCAGGCCTACTGGAGATGTGACTGTTTTTCAGTTTGGGGCCCTGGGGAGGAATTTTGCTGCTTTACAGCTTCAGGGGAGAAGAATGTTTGGGTTAAGGCACTGCTACACAGAAAGCAAGCATAACATTTCTTTTCTCTTGATCTTTGTTTGCTAGCCAGTATTCAGTCCACAGGGCAGAGAAGTTAAGATAAACTGACAAAACCTATGACAGACTAATTGGTGACGGAATTACTTGGTGGAAGATTGCTGCTCGGTTTGACAAGACTTCAAAATGTAGAAACCACTCAGCAGACAGGGAAGCCCAGAGAAAGCTGCAGAGTATCTACTTTTCCTGACAGGTTTTTTAAAGGTTATATTGATGCAGACTTATTCTTGTTTTGCAGGTATTACAATATTGCCATTCTTTGACCTGCTGCATCCATCTTGGGAAAGCAAAGGTGGTGCAATAATACTACTAACAGCTGAAATTAGCCCTGGGTGTCTTGAATTTTGAAAATTATCACCCTATGATTACCTTTTTTCAGACATAACTGCTTCATCATTCATTCTTTCCCTGAACAAACTTAAGATCGGGATCCATGAATCTGGCTAGTTACCTTGCTTTGGATTTATGCTGTTGAATAAAAAGATCAGTGGATAATAAAATTAACACCATTCATGGTTTAAGATAAGCACCCTGTGTCTTTTAGTAAGTTAGCAGTAACTGGTCAGAGGACACTGTGGATAGGTGGGTTCTTAAGCGAAAACAAACCCCTTTCCTTTTATCTCCTGCACCATTCTCATATCATCCTTCAGCACAGGTATGGTCTTCTGAATGCCAAGAACTACTTTAACCCAATGTTGAGATAAAATTAAGACTTTTGGTACACTACCAGAAGTTGTTTGATACCTGGTGATCCAATTGACATAAACCTCTCCTCTTGAGTGATACAATCGTCTGTCTTTAGAAAAAAAAAAAAACAACACACCAACACAACATATAGAAGAATAACACAACATATAGATTTGAAATATCTTTGTTAAAAGTGCAGGCAGGTTCAGTGACTTATGTGGAAACTAAATCAGAAAAGTATTTCCTTTTTAAATAATTGCTGATACTTCTGTGTTTAACTACTTCATTCATATGCATTTTTTATTACTGGGCAAAAGTGGAATTTATGTCAATAATTAAAAACATGTAAATTGCATGATCACTTTGTATTTACACTGGCTTTTGCTTCGTTGTCTGCATTTTATTCCTGATTGCATAAATATTCATAGAGCAACACCAAGGGAAATTTACCAAGTGGCACACAGAGACCAAACTATGCAGTTCCTATTAATTTTAATGAGTCACACGGTTATGTTCTCACACTCTAATTTGAAAATTTACCTCTTGGTTTCCACCATCTAAAATAACTGTCTAATTCCAAGTGTGCACTGTCTGCATCTCCCACTCTACAGTCTATAAATACACAAGGGACATGCCATCTTTTCATATAGACACTTCAGGGTGCTCCGGAGGCATTTTATACCCAAAGGAAAAACTCCCCAGACTAATCAGAGTTACTAAACTCATGCTGTTCCTAATCTTCATCTCTAAAGACGTTTCCATTCATTCCTTCGCTGAAATGCCTATTTGGGTACATGGAAAATTAATATCCTGGGAACCTCTGACATAATTAAAAGTACAATTACAAAAAAAAAGTAGGATCAAAAGCACTGCTAAAACCAGAATAAGACATAATCAACCTGGTAAGCCATCAAACAGTCCCAGAAATTGTACTTTGACATTCCTTCCCCAGATGCTAATGACAGCAAGTTGTAAATGAAAGATTTTTGTCATTTGACTATATTTGAACTTCCCCCACAATGTGCCAGGAAGGTCAGCCAGGGTATTTTAGAGCAAGGCTGTGAGTAGACAGAATTACAGGCTTAGAGTTACTTACAGTGTCTTGCCAGAGATTCCCTCTGTTTTATAGCTCGTAGGCTTCAATTTTCACAGTTACTGCTTCTAACCTGCTTTGTTACCTCTCCTGGAAACCAAAAGTGGTGAAAGGGAGGATTTTTTTTTCCTCCACACAGATAACCTCAGAGGTTCTGTGGCCACTGAGGCAGGGGCAGTGAACATGGGCAGCCAGAGAGAGCACAGCCTGCTGAAAGCAGAACCTTGAAACAGGCTGAAATGTGGTGGAGTAGCAGCTGCAATGGGTTTGAAGAAACCATGTTGGGAAACTTGGGATCATGGAGGGGACTTAAAGGGGATAAAGAGGCAGGGAAAAAGGAGACGTTTGCTGATGAGGATGGTACAGTTCCTAAGAGGAAATAATCTAGCTTCTGGGATGAAAGATATTTAGAAGTGCAATCTCCAGGCTTGGAAGTACTGAGGGTGCATGGCTTTGGGTTGATATAGACCAACTCTACTGTGGTCCTCTTACAAAACCCATCTGGAGAGAAGGACACACACCAAGCTGCATCCATTAGCAGTACCCCCAGGGCCAAAAGGCAGCTAGCCTGTACTGAGGACCAACATGCCTCCAACCTTGCCATCCTTACCACAGGACAGCCTTATCCTGCAGATTCATAGATGTCTACTGAAAGACACATTTATCTTTAGCCTTTCATCAGCCAAGGACCTCTATACACATACTCCATAAACCATCTGCCTGTTGTCAGAGAACTTGATAGAAAGTGATATTTCTGAGGTTGCTAGGTCTCTGTCAGACTGGGCTGAGATTTCTCAACAAATTGAAACGTAATTATTAGGAGACATACAGCTAGACAGACATGTACAAAGAATGTGGTTGCAAAAGCCTTTTTTTTTTCTTTAGGAAACCAGGTTATAACAAGAACAGAGCTGTAAATAGAGATCAGGCAGTTTCAGTTATTTTAATGAACTTTTTCATTTTGCTGACATCCATTCTGCTGACAGAGCAACTTCATTTTACGTAGAAAGACACTTCCCCAGAGGGTAAGATCTGTCAGTTGTCACAGGAAATCCTTTCAGTCCCTACCTATACAAGCAGACCTGTATGTCAAGAAATCAGGTTCATCCTATAGAGCTGCTAAAGGAGGGAAAACACTGCTACAGACATAAAAACCTTCCTCAGTCTGGTTGTCCACACCCAGCTACTGGGGCCTAGCTAGGGGCACAATTAAAAAGTCACTTTTCCATATTATGGATTATTGGAAATTTTGGGTTTTAGCCAGAATCTCAGACCCGATGCAGGATTGTCCTGTCTCACACGAGGGCTAGACTGACTTTCTCTTCATCACCACGTAGCAGCAGGTTGTAAGTGATATCAGTGAGGAGGATCTTCTTTCTTCACGCATTTGTTCAGTCTACTTTGATGAATACCAGAAGATAAAATCAAAGGAACCATAGGAATGTAGTGAGGGATGAGACCACTAGGAAAGAAGTAAAAGCCACAAGAACTGGCACCACGTATGAGCTCATCATGAACCTGATTCTACATCAAGTAGGCCTTGAAAGGGCTTTGTTACACAGCCTGCTGGAAAGCCTTAGGCTGTCAGCTTGTTTCAAGGAAAACGGGAGGAGCATTAGCAACCTAAAATTAAAGGAAAAAAGCTTTGCATCAGGGATAGGGGAAGCAAGAGTCTTTACCCCTGACTTAAAGACCTGATGTCTTGACAATTTCAAGCTACGGTTACTTGTGTTGGAAAAATTATAGATGTTCTGTTGAAAAGGAATCTTTTCCTGCAATAAGCGAATCCAAAATCAGAAGTCTTTTCACCCAAACTCAACAAAGTCTTACTTCTCTAAAAATATTTTAAAAGCTGTAAGAATAAAAAAAAGCTGAGCACACTTTGATTGAAATTATCCTAAAAATTTTACTGGATCTTGTAATTTGCTGAAAACCCATGTTTCTCTCCATTTTTAACAAGTTTTCTTTTTAAATGTAATTTCCCTGATACAGCAGCATTTTTACTCCTATCTTAATCCCTCTGTTTTTAGTTGAAGAGTTATGGAAGGGAAAACAATAAACAAGCAACAAAAGTGGAAACTTTATGCCTCTAAAAAATATTATTATTAAACCTGTTATCTTTCTTTTAAAACATTTCTAAATAATATGAACTCAGAACCATACTAAATCCATGCTATTCTGCTGTCCTTTATTAATAAAGGCAAGAGACTGATTGTAGCAAGCTAGATTAGGCCACAATGTCTGCAGTGTTAAAGCTTAAAAAGGTACACAACTGAAATTAGTTGCTTTTTAACACAGTAATAGTTATGCAGTATCTTATTAATTGCTGTCTTTTTAAAATAAAAACCAAAAGGATATTAATGAAAGTTAACAAGCTGTTAGCAAGCTCTAAACAAAGAGCCTGCCTATGAGTTTTTGATACCAATATGATCATCACTGATTTTCTATTTTTCCTCATAGATCATGTCTTTGCTCACGTGAAACTGTCAAAACTTGTATACAAAGCATTGAAAAGCTGTATTCAATATCCCTGTTCTGCTATATAAGCTCCATGTACAGTTTCTTTACTATTTCAGCATCTGAAGCTCTTAGAAGGCTCACCTTTCTTGTAACACTTGGAAGAGGAGATACTATCACATGTAAAAGGAAGAGAGGAATATACGGAGACTTGCCACCACAGCCAATGTACAAACACTGAAACCTTCGTGTAATATAGGTGTGGAACTTGAGTACACCTACCAATGCATATGGCCTGACCTAATAGCTATAATTTAACCAGGTGGCTGACAGATGTCATGTCTCAAGCATGCATTTTCATGTTCATTTTCATCTCATTTTCATGTCACAGGTATGCATTTAAAAGTATTTGCTTACATATCGCAAAGTTTAGCCTACATGATCCTTAAAGGAGGTTTCAAAGTAGAGTTCAAAGCTGCCAACTAATTATAGAAGAGGAAAAAATAGAATAACCATTGCAAATTTACCAGCCCCCAACACAGACTAAGATAGGCTGTTCCAAAACCAACTGCAGCACCGAGGTTTCAGAACGCAAAACACAGCTATCATCACATCTTTGCCACAGTTAAAATGAAATTTTCATATATTTTTCAGTAAGTTACAGCAAAAAAAAAATGCTGTTAGAGACTGAGAAGATGTCAAATGTAACTCACCCTTTCACCATTGAATAATCTGCAGGTACTAATCTCATTGCAATATAGTGTTGCAGAGGTTTTGGTCTAGATACTATTTTTTTTAGTTTCACTCAGAGGTTTGATTCTGTGGAGAAAGTGTCAGAGCCCAAAAAGTACTAGTTGTGGTACCACCATTCACTTCATATATGATCTTGGGACTTTGGCAGAGGAAGCATTTGTGTGTGACTACGTACCGATGTCACAGATGTGGCTTTACCAATGAGCGTATGTATCCAAGCGTAAGATGGGTGGCTATTCTGGAAAATGAGAGCTAGTGCTTGGCTGGCAAAGGCAGCATAGAGAAAAGTAAACTTCAGTTCTGAATGTCGTCTGGAGAGCTGTCCTAATGAATGTAGTCTCCCTCAGAGGAATAAAACCATCCTTATCAAGCCCGCTAGGGTACACCAAGATTTAATTAACAGTCCTGACTTTCAGGGAAAAAGTACCAAATAATAACAAACAGTGATGTTGATAAACTTGTAAGTACAGGATATGTCTGTTTTGCCAAATACAGGCAGTACTCCTTTGTTTTTATTAACAGATGCATCATGTCTCATTCCTTCAAGATGAGCATTGAAATGCTGCTCTACAATAATTTGTGTGAACTTTGGGGCACATTTACTTAAATCCTCTAAAACATGCAGTCTATTTGGCCGGTGAATATCAAAGTTAATGAAGCAAACATCCTCTTACATTCATAAGTGAGGGGAAAAAAAAGACATAAATCTTTCTGTCTGAAGCCCATTCACATCCGAACAAGAAGCACAAGCACTTTTTAAGCAAGGCAGAATTTTGTAATATATTAAAAGCATGTAATGTATTAAAAGCTAAAGCCTACTGCTACTAAAAAAACACCTGCTCCTCACTTTATCACTGCACTGCTTATGCCCCCTCACAGGTGTCTATGAGCTTTCATACACGTGCTATTTCTAAAAGTGAAGAAAAGGAGAGGAAAAAAGTAAAAGCAATCTTATGATGACTTTGCAATTTATAAAAGAAAGCGCTTTGAAATGCTGCCCTGAGCCACTCAGAACTGCAGTTGAATAATTAATTACATATTGACAAGGTCTTATAAAAGAAAAGCTCAGAGCTCTATTGACGTTTATATCTTCTTCTTAACATTCATCAGTAAATGTCATTCTGCTTGAAACAATTATTGGTAGCTTGTATGTTTTTGACTCCATATCTAAATTCTTTTCAAGAAGATATGTGACTGATGATGTTTTATGGTTATAGACATTAACAGTTTGCCTAAAATGGATTCTTTACGATCAACCATTTGATGTTAAGAGAATATTAACATCTTCTATAAATTAATAAGAAACTCTTGTATGAACTTAGCTACAAGCCACAGTGTGCTGTGAACATTTCTTTGAACTATTCTAATTAGGCATTATGTTTGATTTTTTTTTGATAATTAACAACCATTAAAAGAGAAAATACAACAAAAAAATTAAATAAATTAACTGTTCCTGGCTTTTACTAGGTAGGATGTAAAAGGGAGATGCAGCAAATAACTGCAAAATGTGCAATTTTGAAATATCAAAAGGAGAGAAAAGAAACATTCATATTTCTGTTTCCCTATTACATTTGCAATTAGTGGAACTAGGATGGCATGCACATTTCTGCTAGAGCTCCTCTGTTACAGTGCTTCAGATGCACTTAATAAATTGCACCTTCCATGAAAAGAAAAGGTGATGGATTGAAAAATGTTTAGCACAACCATGCATAATTGATAGGCTCCCTAGTGCAAATAAGTGTCTAATAAATAATTAAATTTAATCTCATTATAAGAGTTTTCATAATGGGATCATTTAATTAAATGAAAGCCAAAGGGTTTCTAGGGGTTGAAAGATGCTGCTGTTGCTATATTTGGCTAATGGTCTGGGGATAGTGTAGTGAAGAAGGGTAATTCACATGGGTGCATGCATTATTTAATGAATCCCTCTGAGATGGAGGAAAGGACAGATCAATGATAACTTGTCATTTTATCATTGCTTACAATGCACATTTAAACAACCTGGGAAATGTTAAAAACAGAGACAGAATCTTGCCACTCTTTACAGTGCATCAGGCCTCTCTCTGCCAGACACACCAAGAGCAGTCTTTTGCAACATACAGTTTCACTTTCATCTAACACTGCTATTTCCTTTTTTTCCCCCCCTTATTTAAGACCAAAAATAAGAGCAAAGCCTTACAAGCTCCTGTACAGTTAGGGCAAGCCTGCCCCTAAGTGAAAGTTATAATGGATACAGCATGTATATCTGATACTAAAAAATTGATAGCTGTGTCATGTGGGACCCATTAACAAGCTTTTTGAGTGGGCTGAGTTTTGAGCTTTAAGTCTCCAGAAGCACTTAGCTAGGCTAGGATACTAAAACCATACAAGTCTGAGTAGTTAGCTCATTTGCAGGTGATCAGTTATGAATTAATATGAATAGTGAAGGTTATATCTTTTCAAGTGTCATCTTTCACACAGTGAATGTGCAAGACCCAAAAGCTAAATAAGGTGGGTTTTCAATTTGAACTTCTGCTTTCTAATGACCTGTACATGCACAAGCATGTTCTGCTTTAGAAACTTTTATGTTTATTGGTGAACTCCGAACACAATGACTGCTGTACCGCCACAGTCTTGTGGTTTGTCCCTTCCAGAGGGGGTCTCACCCACCCAATGGTACCAGACACTTCTCAGAGAGATGCTGATTGCTCTTCTGGAACAACAGCACAGGGATACAGTTGCCCATGGTTTTGCCTTCTGAAGCATAAGGATTATGTAACATTAAAAAAAATAATCTTTTTTAGGACTGCTTTTGCTATCTGTATTATCCTTGTCAATATCCTTTTAAATCCTTCTGAAACACAGAAGTAATTTTTCTCCTATGGGTTATGCAGGCTTATTACTTGTGCAAAGAAAGCACTTTCTAGTATCGATGTAACCTCTTTTTTTTCTGAGCAGAGGTGACAATGAGCTACACAAAAGGATGTTTGAGTCTTTCTAGGAGATCTGGCTGAGACAGTCCTTCCCAATTGTCTGCATCATATTTGCCAGTTGTATCAGGTCCCACAGGACTTCTTTAGCCTTTCTTAATCTTCACCAAAATTATCTTGTCTGAAACGCACCATTTCTCTACTCACCCTACTTTCAGTTGATTATTAAGTGTATTTATCACAGCACTTGTAGTATAGACTCTAAAGATTTTGCATGATGACTATCAATCTACTCTTTCTATTTGTTCTTTGTTCTCCCAGCCACTTTTCAACCCCCACAGAAGTTGAGTGATAATGTGTTTCTTGAATTCCTTCTTGCGAGAATCTGTAGCTTTTTTGAAAATCCACCATATCTGCCTGGGTTTTGTTCACCTTCTCAGTGACCCACACAAAGAATGCAGAAGCCTCATTGTGTCTCACATATGTTCTCAGAGGGATTTACACCTCAACACTCACTGCCTACCTCACATAAAAATGCTTCAGTGCTTTGCAGTCCTGTTACGTATTTTGCTAACCAGCCCCTTTCTCAGGCTGAATAAATACAATGCCATTTGGTTTTCCTGGTGCTGTTCCGTTATTTGGTTTAGCACCTCCTTCAGCATTGTAAGCACAAACAGTTCCTCAACTTTCTATACAAAGTAGGTGTTTAATTTTACACTAACATGAATGAATCCTTCATGAGTCATTATAGGGATATAATGCCTCTTCCCTTCTCGACTATTATATTTCATTTCTTGCAGTTTAATAGCCTGACTGATTAATGTTTTGGCTTTTACAAAATGAATAATTGGATGGATTTTATTCTACTGGGAATTAGAAAAGGCATCATAAGGAAAAATATCACAAGTTATTTTTTGTTATTTATAAGGTAAGCCTTTCCCTCTATTTCTCTACAACTACTCCCCACCTCCCCAGTAATTAGGCACATCTTGGCAAAATACAAGGGGCTGTGTTTTCTGACTTGGGTGCCCAGAATTCAGTAGCCTGATTTCTATGAGAGTTCAATACTGTCAGTGCCTATGAAATGAGTTTCAGAGACAGTGGGCTGAAATTAAGATGTTCTTTTTTATAATTCAACTTCCTCAGGCACAGTCATCTACTTAAATCTCTGGGAGGATTTGTGTACATTTTATTACAGCTTATTTAATTCAGACAGCTGGGAGGTAAGATCTCTGCTGATTATTCAATAATCTATTCTGTCCTTCAAGAACTAATGAAGTTCTCCATGCACTTCTCTGCTTCTCTAAGGAGACCTTCAGGAAAACAAGCTAAAATATACCTGAGGCATTATAATATGAAGACTTTTCCTGCTTTATATAAAATACAGGACAAATATAAAAGACAATTCCTTTTTTAGATGGCATTTCCACAACAGCTTGTTGGAGTCTAGTTTTAAATCTGAATTACTTTGTATGGTGTTCAAAACTTTAAGGGGTTAGGGCTGGAGGGGTTTGGTTTGTTTAAGAGTGGGACCTTCTATTTATTTTTCCGATTAAGTTACAAACTCCATTTCCCCCCCCCCAGGAACTAGCATTCTTATACCAAAACCTCAGCAGACAGCAATATCCACTGTGCAATAGCAATCACACCATAAATTTAAATTATAATCTGTGATTTCTACTCCCTGTTACAAAGCTTTCCCAGACTGTAAGACAAAATTCCAATAAGTCATAACGGGGGAAAGAAGAGATTCAAATGAGAAAATAACATGGAGATATTTTGGTGGTAAATCGGAAGTGTATTTACGCAGTATAATTCCCCTTTTTCATGGTTTCTTTTCCTTATGGAAATCACTATCAGCCACCTTAAACCCCAGGCTTCAACAGTCAGAGTTTTCATGCAATGCTCCAGTATATGCAAAAGTTAACACTGCTCCGTGGCTGAATAGTGGCTCCATGTATTCTGAAACAGTAAAATCACCACTGTTCAGTATGGAAATACTGTAACTTCAGCTTTCAAATCCAGGGTGTTTTTTTTTCTAACTAGTGATTCTACACGTCAGCGTCTTCTAGTAAAGAGTCAGTATCTGGCACTAACGAGTACATCAATAAATGCTTCCATAACGCTCTGCTTTTTTCATATATGCATTACTGGATCTTAATGTACAGGAACTAGGAGGAGACAGAAGAAATACGTGCAACATTTGCCCTTAAATGTATCCCAAAACTCATTTTAAAAAATTCACTTGTACCCAAGTTATTGCGCATTTGGGGTTTCTTTGGTTTATCTAATATTTCTTTTGAAATCTACTTCTGTAAACATAACTGGGTTGTACTACTATTACCGAAAGCAGGAGTGAATCTATTTTATGATGACATTGGGATAAACTTCGCAAAATATACAAATTAAACCTGAAAATTACTTCCTAAGTAAGTATATCGTTTACTATTTCCACAATTCACATGAATTAATATCCCAGTCTGGCTTGTATATAAAACAACAAGCAACAGCATATTAATTTACGCCTTTAATTGCTAAAGTTTGAAATACAGGAATGATCCTAATTAATTTTTCCTCAGTACACTGATTCATATCTTGTAAGTTTGCTCACTTAAACATAAATTTAACAGGCCTCAATAACCAAATGAAAAACCACAGTTTTACTGCCATTTCTGGACTCCTTCCTGCTGCTGTGAAGTCCTTCCCCAGCCGATTTCCATGACCTCAGTTCTCTATGAGACACGCTAGTTGGCATCATGAACAACAAAACTTCAGTTACGCTGAAGACTACTTAAAATAGAAAGAAACCAAAACACTAATAGTTTTCCTGCTTGCAGCATGGGAGGGATTCTCTGAAAGAACCAGTCAAAATCTGCAGAACTTGAACTGGGTACGTCTTGCAAACTGGGTACCTCTTGCTAACTGAAACCTTCCCAATGCACTGCAGGGATCCTATCAAACAAAAGTCAGTAAGTCTGCTCAAACTGTCTATCTATCCAAATGTAGATACAGCTCATCAGTAGCTATCACCAAATCTAAATGATCATAATTTCTGATATTCAGAAGGACCTGGTGACATGCTCCCCTCCCTTCTGTCCCTTCTCCTTCCTTTCTTTGTATCACATCTCACAGGTCACTAAATCTCCTGTAAGTTTTCTGAGGATAAGTACAAAGCTGTCACTCATTTCCATAAATGCGGAAATCTAAAAGAAAAACTCACCATCCCTACTTCTAGCCAAAGTAGAATGTGTCTTTACAGTAGAAATACTACATATTGTAGGGGGGGGGAGGAAATCTCCAAATAGCACTTACAAAACTATCAGAGAAGCTCAAGGAATTCCTCATGTTCCCTGCTAACAGTTTGTGATCTGTTGGATATACATCACTAAGGCTTTTTGAAAGCATTAGCTTCACATAACCCAGTTACAAGTGCACAGCTCCCCTATAAGGACAGAAACACAGAGAGCCAAGCCTGAAGTTGTGACAGATGAGCGAGGCGCTGAAAATATCTGTGAATCTGGTCTTTCCAGTGTTTCACACACAGTAATTCCTGGTGTGCTGTGACTGCTGACTGCATGCTAGTTCATATGGCTGTACAAGTCATTTCAGTAATTGTTAACTACTGATCAGAACAGATTGCCACTTTTATCTCTGGGTGTGCACAGGTTCTCTTCTTTTAAACAGAAAATGAAAAAAATAAAAAGGCTTTATATACATAACACTTGTTTTGGGTCAATTTTACAAATGTAAGACACACCCTTGAATTCCTTTTGAGGACACATGGGAATATCCCCACCTACTCCCTCCAGTCCAGTCTCAATCCAGCCACGGGAACAAAACAGTTTTGAATGCAAAGTAATGATGACAGCTAATGGCAACTTTGAAACACATTCTCAGGAAGCTGAGATTCATCTGTTTGTAAAAAAGAAACTGTTCATAAAAACAGATGAACCACTTTTCAGCATGAACATTTTCAGACATCTCATGTTGAAAACTAAACGTGCTAAAAATGCAGAGCAAACCAGGTAGCAAAGAATAGGAGTGAATGTCCTAAGAGGTTTGTGAAAACTACTCAGTAGTAGAAGGAATGGTGTAATCTGGTAAAGATGAGCTAAACGGAAGATCTCTGAAGATGAACTGGTGTTCCTAGTAGCTTTGTGGATCTGGCTTTCATTTCAGAGTTTAAAATCCCCACAAAAGGGCAGAAAGCAAGAAGGATGCAAAGAGGGTATGTCCTCCTGAATAGATTAAGTGGAAATAACACAAGAGAGGAGCAATCCACTGACCTTTGGAGGAACCGTGCGTGACTAATGTAAATAGCAGATTGCTCCTATTATGTGAAGAGGCACTCAGACCCAAAACCTTTCTGCATCCAACAGGGAACATTGAGTAGCCACAACCTAAACATACCCCATCCACCCCCCAGCATTTTAGTTCTCTCCATGATGAAACTCTGAGCACAACACTCAAAACTACACACAATGCAGTGCCCTCTTCTACAAAGAAGAGGGCAAAAAGTCTGAAGGACCTAAACATGCTATCAGTGAGCTGTTGGGAGTCGTTTAAAGGTCAAAACCTGGCCCAAACCTGGCCCTTATTCCTCAAAGTAACATGTGACTGTGCCAGTGGATTAAATCAGGCAAACTCTACCATGCTCAGCAGGCATAAGGGGAACCTAATAGCATCCTTCCAGTACCTACAAGGAGGTCATCAAGAAGACAAGAGTCAGGCTCTTCACAGTGATATATGGTGAGGATAAAGCTCTGAGCAACCTGGTCTGACCTCATAGATGATCCTTCTTTCAGAAGGAGGTTGTACTAAAGACCTTCTGGGGTGCCTTCCAAACTGAATTCACCTATAATACTAACATCCTAAGTTATTAACTATATAAACAGACAAATAATTAAATACTAATTGTAGAGGAAAGAACAAACCAAGAAGAACTTTTAGCGGTAGTATATTACTTAGCATTAGACGCTATGTTAGTCTTTCAGATCTCCTGCATCACTTATTATAGAACAAGTGCCTTGATAAACTGCTATGCAGCATATATTAAAAGCTCAGAATAAAAAGGTCACAACTTCTAGTCAATAAGCCATAAATTAAATGGTCTCCAAGCAGATCTTGGCATGATACACTACATTTCCATTTGGTAGACCTTAATATGGCTGATTGTAGTGATTTCTATTACATCAGTAATTCATGAAATAATACAATACACATGATCCTAAAACTGTGTTCAGACATAGTGGAGAGAGGAAGCTACAAGATGATGGCCATTCCTCCTCATTCCTAACCTCCAGCTAAAACAACCAGAAGCCCACCTGTACTTCCACTAACACAGTCCAACAAAGCAGTTAGCTCCACTATGACCTGTCTCTGCCTACAGTTACACTTCTCTTAATGGGAGAGGGGACTGATGGCACAGAAAAAGCATCCGTATCCTTTTTGGAGCAGAAGCAGGATTCTCACCATCTACCAAGGATTCAGCTGACCACATATCACGTACTACAGAACAACCTGATGACCTGGAGAAATCAGTGCTAAAGCAAAATGCTGTGGCTTTCCAGAATCTGAACATGTCTGTGGAGTCAATTTACTGTTGTTACACTCCAGCACTGTCCATGAAGTTACACTTTCAGTAGGACTGCAGGTCTACAGGAGTACCTGGAGCATACCTTAGCTACTGTAGGTATTCTACAGGCCAATATGTTTTTAAGGTTTAGGCTTTATATACAGTGCTACACATCTCTGAATGTCTAGGTATGTATTGATATAGATGCACACATGCACATAAATACCACAACTAATTCTCTCAGGAATTTTTAGTTTCCTGTCAGTGGTTGACTTGCCAGACCTAGGCGGTCCCACTAGAACTTGGAGAACAGAGAGCTAAAGAAAGGTATTTATGATCTATTAAATCAAAACTATGGTGAAAATCAAACTCCACTTACAGCATCACTTTATTTGCAGTATTCCTTCTAGTGCAGTGAAATGGTAATGAAATAGTTCTGGTTTGTACGTTTTTGGTAGTTACTTTGTAGAAATATTTTCCATTTGCTAAGTAAATTGTATTACAGAGCTTTCTTAAATAAAGAACTGTAATGCTCATATCATAAAATTATGGCGCCAGGGGTTGTTATTTATATCGATGATGTCCAATATGCCATAAAGGCTCGGAAAGGTACAGAAACATACCTCTGCAGTATTATCTATTAAACAGACAAAAAATATGGGTCCTTGTTGGAAAGAGCTCTCCTTGTTCTCTGTCCTTGATGAAGGTACAGTTTCCTCAATCGGAACAGAAGGCTTACTGCTGAAGTTAACAAAGAACATCTGGTTTTCATTTGAGGTGCATTCAAGTGTTCATTAAAGTGTCCTTGCTGGTCATTTTCAGCCTTTTTTTCTCTGCTTCACAATGGTTTGTCTCCAAACACTGTGGCAATTACAACGTGTTACTAAAAATGGTCAGTGTCATTGTACCATTTCCTTCGAAAAATAGCAAGAGAAACATGAAAGAGAACCAAATGTGGATCTCATCTGACTTCGGTGTAAGAGCAGCTTCGATAGCTCACCTTGTTCATACTTCCTAAGGGTGTTTATTTTCTGCAATTATTCATCTAGGCTTCACTGAACTTGAATAGTAATAAATTTTAAGAAGTAAAACAAGAAGCCTTCACACTGTCTGCAGGGAGGCCTCAGAAAGCTCTGCGTTAGGTTGTGAGTTATTAGCGTTAGCACCTTTGGTGCTAATACTTTGTTACTTAGCACAAAAAACCAGATCAGGTAAAAAACATCTGAAAAACAAAACAACCCCCATTGTATGTCTTCTCTGACTACATGATCAGCCTTACATGATCAATTTAAAATGGAGGGGTTCATTATAATCTGTAAATATTTTCTTTTGATTTGAGTTGAGGCTCTCTATAAAGTTATTAGATGCATTTTATAGAAATTTTAACTTTAAAAAGCAATTTAAATACTAACTCTAGTAGTTTATAACTAAATTTGAGGCAAATCATTAGTTATTTCATTATACAAAACTGTGCATTATTTATAGTCACAGTCTAAATTTAAGTAAACTAGTGTGCTCTAACTTAGGTTTCTGTCTCAATGCTTAAGGTCAAGGAAATTCAGCAGTGTGCTGTAACTGCATCCTAAGTAAATTAACATTGGTATGGATAAAAAAACTATAAGCACTCATGACACTTAACAGGCAAGTATAAGGACAAGACTGCCTTTAAGCACTCATACATCTGGAGTTAGACTGAAACTTCTCTGAAGTGTGCAACAAAAAATTCAGAGGATGTAAATGTGGCATTTAAATACACACAGGATGCGCATTCATACTGTTTTATGTGAAACTAAAAGTATTCTAATAGTTGCCTAGCTAATACAGAGGTGGTTCTGATTGATAGTAGGTGTAATCTAAGTGTTCTCTGAGTGACCCGGACTATAAAAACAGTTACAAGCCTCACAGTCTGACAACAAAAGGGGAGCAGGCAGTTGCAGAAGAAATGGCTTTTCAACTTACTTTTCAGCTTGACTAGCAGAAACCTAGAAAACTTAAGTGCACACATACTTCACTTACTAGAGGAACAGTAAATTTACAGCTTCCCCAGTATCAAACAGATTGATATGAAATTTGGATCAAAATTGTTCAGACATTTCTGAGAATGATTAAAAAAAAAACCAATTCCACCCACATTTTTTTTTTTTTTTAAAGCTGATTACACATCAGGAACATGAAAATTATTTCTGGGCAGCAACTATTAACTTCCATATGAATGTGGTAAACAAAATAATTAACCTTGTGTGGTGGTTTGGCCCCAACCAGTGGTTGAGCACCATGCACCACTGGCTCACTCCCACAGGAGAAAGAGACAGAGCCTCTGAGGGTTGGGATACAGACAGTTTACTGGCAAAACCACCAGTGACAGTAGAACAATAAGTGCCAACTACACTCACACCCAGTGATAACACAGAGTACCTTACCAATCCAACAATTTCAGAGTACTGCATGACACCCCAGCCACACTCAAACTACCTTGAAAACACCAGGAGTACCCCTCCCCAACCAGTCCCTTCTATGGGGGAGTGAGGTCAGGTGGTGTGGAAACAGCCTGGGCTAACTCAGCTCACCTGTGCTAACGCAGCATACCTGGGATGACTCAGCTCACCACTGCTGGCTGCCTGGGGAGAACCAGGTTCTCTGCCTGGCCAGAACCAGGACACCTTGTAAAACTGCAGTTCATGGTAATGACTTTGTAACGTACTAAATTTTATTAGGTCAATCCTATGCAGCAATCTGTCCATACTTGGTGTACTTTGGAGAATTCTAAGTGGGGACTCTCATAAAGTTAGGGCAGAAACGGGGTTTTATCTTATTTTAAATGGTGTTTTCCTTCCCTTCGTTCTCTGCATTGCGTCCAGGAAGGACAGAGCTGATTGAAAGTTGATTGAAATGCAGGGAAAGAAGAGCAGATGAGAGAGAAAACGGACTCTGGAGCTGAGAAAAGCATGAAGAATAGGCAGAGAGGTGAGCAGAATGAGAAAGGAGGAATAAGAAAACTAGGACTGATGACACAGAAGCTGGGGATGCAAGGGCATAAGAAGCAGTGCAGGACCTGGGACTGGAGGGAAGAAAGAAGAGGTGGAAACATCTCAGGAACAGACACTAGAACTGACCACAAGAAAGAAAAGTGACCAGAGGGACCCACCAAGGAAGAAACATTAGTATTGGCAGTGCTGAGAATGTTTGATGGAGTCAAAAACACAGGGAGTGCTCAGAGTTGCAGCTTGGGGGTCTATCAAAGCCTTCCCAAACAGTAGATACCAGCAGATGATCTACATGAAGTCATGTTCAAGTATTTCCCTGGCCAGCCTGATTATATAGTTATAAATGATTAAGGACAAGCAGGGAGCCACTCCTTGCTAAGCTTTTCATAAAGCAGATAAACATAGCCCAACAGTCAAGGAAGAAGAGCAAACAAATGCACAGGGAAGGGATAGAAATTACACAGGCATGATGCTAAAGGAAGAGAGATTAATAAGCAGAAGTCCTGTTTACAGATTCTGCATGTGATCACTAAAGTCAGGATACCAGATACTTATTTAAAGTGGAACCACTTCTTAGAAAAAAATTGCTTCTGCATGAGCACAGGCCAATTTTATCAATAATTTTGTTAAGTGCAGAAGGTGGTTCATTCGAAGCAAAATCATTCCTAGTAGTTCTCATTCATGCCATCTCTTCTTTTTCCCTTCTTACCTGAATATCCAAAAAATATTATCCAACAAGGACAATCAAGAACTCTCAAGTCTTTGAAGCTCTTATCTACAACAACATTCCTAAGTTTGTTGAATGTACCACTTAGGGTCTCTTAATGCATCAAAGATTAGCATATAATAATATTGCAGGATTGTTCACTGCAATCACTTTAAGTCAAATATCCAATAAAATGTCATTATTAAAGGAAACCCTGAACAAGCTGAGTTTCCTGTTCCCCTAGCAAAAAAAAAAAAGCCCTGATAGCTACGGACACTGATAACTTCACAGGTCCACACTTCTGACTAAGCCAATATCTCTAATTACCATCATTCACATTTCCATGTAATTTTTTTTTTTTAGTAAACCAAACTTAAGTTTGTTTTAAAATTCATTTTTATTTCTTACAAATTCTACATCATCCAAATATTTAATTTCTATCTTATATGTGATCCATGTATTACGCCACAGTACCCTCTGCCTAAACGCTCCCATTTACTACAAACAGAAGAATAATTTGTTTAGCTATATAATCAGCAGAGAGGCAGCACACAATAAAAGAAAGCATTCTAGCTTTAAAATGAATAAAAATTGATTGTGTCCCTATAAAAACTAAATTGGCGGAGTGTTAATTGCATTTCACATAAACATCTGTAGCAGACGGTGACTCGTTACTGCGCTGTAATGCAATACAGGACACTTAGGAATAAATGCATCCTCTAGATGAGTTCATAGAGATTTTCTAAAAGCGCCTGATGAGATTGTAAAAATCTGATTAGTCAGAACTGCTAATGACACTTAAAACAAAGGGAAATTTTTAAATAAAATTATTTTGCTTTGCTTTTCTCTTGATAAATTATATGCAAATTACTGTTGATTGAAAAATGCCTGCCTTGAAGGGAAATTCATACTAATGAAGGAAAGGTCATCAGACAACAAAAATATTTGCTAAAGAAATCCGCAGGCATTGAAAATCTGGAAGAACCTTATTTTCCTTGTGTATAGTCGTATGCTGGAATAAGAAAAGATATACATTCTTCATATTATTTGTTGTTACTATAATGCATGAGATATACTCTCCAGGGAGGAAAGTAGACCAAGTTGCTTCACTCAAGATCTCGAAAGTAAAGAGTTGGTACTCAAAAGATGTAAACATGTGTTTAAATGTATGCCCTGAAAGCAGTCCCCTCAGCTGCAACCACATCAGTTACATGCATATGTACGGCTGCAAGAACACGGTCCAGGAAAGCAATGTTACAGGAGGACATAATCAAAATCAACAGTTTATGTCTGACTATCTGACAAAAAAAACCCCAAAACACAACAACTAATTAATTTGCAGAAGTTACCAGTAAAAATAAATGTCCTTCCAAGACTTCCACTAGAATTCAAGAAAAGAGGACTGATAATGTTATAGTTACAGGGTCCTGACAGGAAAAAAAATATATGAGTTTTGACCATTTAAAATGCAAACTAAGTGATTTCGGTCTAGTTTCAGTATAGCACTAATTTAATGTGTACTGAACATGTATTTCAACAACAGTGAGGATAAAATATAAAAATCTGTTAAATAAAAGCAAGAGTCGGAATTAAATCTGCTCACTGAAAATTTCTAGAGTTCACTTTCAGGTCAGAAAATTGAGCCTGAATTTTTAATTCCTTTTAATGATAATAAACTAAAATTATACTTAATGTGTAAAACAGCTGGAACATCTAAACATGAGAAAGCAATGACTGGCTAAGTAAGTAGCAGCTCTGGAGAAACGAGTTTGCAGCAGATGACAAAGCGAGTCCGAACAATCCGTGTAAAAAAGTGTGTTCATCCAGTTGTGACAGATAAACTACAATGTGAAATGCAAGACTTGCAAAGTAATTCTCCCACCCTTCTACTCAACGTAATTTCAGCTGCTTCTAGGTAACACACCCCAATAAAAATGTGAACCTTGCAAGGAGCAACAGGCACAATGAAGTTGAGGAAACATGAGTTACCATGAATTATCAGACAAAAAGGACTGATCCTGGTGGATCTAGAGTTGGTGGATCTGGAAAGGAGAAAATTGAGAAGAGGTGCAAGAAATCACTACCAATTCCAAAAAGTGTCCCTCAAAGAGGGCAGTGAATTACCCTCTGTGAACTGGGAATGGAGCAAACGCCAGCATCCCAGATTTCAAAGAGCACATTACATAAGTGTCTACTGGTAGAACAGTAATTAAGGTGTTTGGCCCTACTTTAGAGGTGATAGATGAAACACCCTGTTGAATTACATTCTCATTTATGTTTCTATTAACATTGTTCAATTTACAGTCAGCATATTTAAAATACTATGGTGATATCTAGTAAACATGCCATTAGGAAAGCAAAAGTCCATTAAAAGTTTATAAAGGTTGATTTTATTCTTACTGATAGACCAATGAAAGTTAGTCTCAAATGGGCCTCATATATATAGATATGTGTAAGAAATGTTCTTTATAGATAAATGGTAAAACAACTATTGATAACAGGAGTCAGAGTTGTCTTATACCATTTTTATTATTACCACTTAGTCTACTGCATCAGCCATGAATGGACTTTATCCTCCATAGTTTTCTATAGGGTGGAGTAGTCTGTTCCTACTAAGTGTCTCTAGAAAAACACTCTTCTATAACTCTAACTCCCAGCTTTAAGCACTGGTTTTAATGGAATAAACTCTCAGAAATTTAGCAAAAGGAATAAGCTGTGATCCTTGAATACACAAGTTCCAAACAAAATAAACATGTTTTCACTTCACCATTATACAGACTGCATTTTTTCAAATGAACAAGGCTTGTCTCAGCTCACAACATATTACATATTCCCATCTCAAGTAGATTATAATAACGTGTTGTAAAGCAGCTTGATATGAACTGTGGCTGGTGCAATACCTTTCAATAAGTGAAAAAAGAGGGGACATGGAACCACTAGAATCCACTCTATTCATACGTTAATGGAGAGTCCTAAATCATGAACCATGACTTTAGCCTGTTGGTAGCTGCACTGATTGTAATGAGACCATTTACTCCTTGGGTTAATGCTTAAACTGATTCAGATTCTTAAAGCAATCAGATAAGGGCGGCCAAAATGTGGTGTTAGAAGTGGATGCTGAAAGGGGTTTCCCTACAGTGAAGCTAAATAGAAGCCAGCAGCAAGGTTTTAGTTGGGCTGCCAACTAAATGGTTGTTGGTAATCCATATCACCATCAAGGTTTGGTTTGCTGAAGACGACATCCCTCAGCTGCTTTGGGACGCAGAGGGAAAACAGGTCAGCCCTATGGAGCAGAGGGACTCTTTTGTCACTTCTTACTGGGAAATCACACTCCTTCTATCCTTGATTCTCTGACGTATGCAGTGTACCCCATGCAGCTTTCTATCCACAAGGATTTTAGGATGGGGGTCCTACAGTGGAGAGCTTTGTCCACCTCTGGTTTAAAATTTGCAGCCCTATTGAATGAAATGAACTTCAGTTCGACTGCTTCCAAGTCCTCACCAGCCTACCTACAAGGAATACAACTCAGCTGTTTTCTCAAAGGCATCAGGAATCACAGGGCACACTGAGTTTCTCCTTTCTTCCCTCATTGTCATTCCCTGTGGCATACAGCCATGAAAAGGCAGAGCAACCTCTAAAACACTATAACAGCAAAGTTCTTCCCCTGAAATCTAAGCACAGTACCTCTGATTTTATTTAAATCACTGGTCAGAAAAGCATGCCAGGAAATACAGTGGAGTCCTTCCAATGAATATTCCTGTTTTCTGTGCATTTCTCCTAAATAAATAAATACAGTTAAAATAATTTTTACAGCAAAAGTTTTATATGTTCTACAATTACAAACTGTATGCATCTTAATGGGGGAATTCACTCTGTTTTCCAGGATGCATGAGCAGAACTGGTAAATTCTAGGTGCAACGAAAAAAAAGTACTAATGCTTTCAGCATACCAATAGGGGGGATTTCCTATACATTTCTTTCTCTGACAAAGTAAAAGCTAATGTTTTCGTAGCAGTTTCAAAGCAGCTCTGAGCAAGTAACTTCTTGAAAAAGGAACAGAAGAAAGGAAAAGAGCTGGTTCTCCAAGCATTAGCTGCAGTATTTTGCTCGTATACATGGCAAGTATTTTTCAAACTCAGTTCTTTAAAAACCAATAAAGATACCATTTCTGACAGACCAGAAATGTTTCTGTATTTACTGATAACAGATATTTTATGCTTTTAAAAATCTATTATACAGACAACCTGTAACACAGCCTTCTGAGACTGTGTGTCGTAGCAAGCAGTCTGGTATGACTACTTACTGAAATACTTCCAGTGCATCATAAAATTAAATTATGTGTTCCAGCTCATTGGCTCCTAATTTAGATAAAACAGTAAGATCTGAATTCATAAGGCTAGTTGGTCTGTAAGGGGCCCTCTGTAAGGGACTGTATATTAGGCTATTAAGACTTCAATTTTAGCCGGGCTCCAGTTATGTCATGCACTTGAAGTGAAAACATGATTGAACACTTTGAGAAAAAAATGGTCAATGGGGTGCTTATATGAACATTTATGGGGGTAGCATTTAGACCTGGTGTTTACACAGCCCGTAAACAATTTCTAATTGCATCCACTATGTCTTCTCTATGAATAGATCATCCTTTCTTCCTCTTATAGATAAGCATTTAGATAAGAAGGACAGAATTGGTTTGGGGTTAAACATCATTTCAAATAAGCATCAGATTTAAACAGAAAGATACAGTTAATTGCTCTCCCTTGCATGTAACTGAATCATCATCTTCTTCTCTAGAAGGAATAAATCTGAACATCTCTCTTCCATGGCAGCAATTTTCCATTTTGCACAACCATTCACTCCTCTCTGTTACATTTTAAATAAGTTCAGTGAGTGAAGAGTCTACCACAGAGAGTTCATTTTAACAGACTGTTAGTTCAGCTGCAACTTCTCCTGAATGATTTAATACATATAGCTATTATGTAACTCAGATTGTCTTCCCATGTTTTAATTTATTCAGTCATTTCCTTTTTAAAACATGTGCTATAGGGCACAGCATACCTCCTGGTTGTGATTTTGAAAGCTTTCAATTTATTAGTTACATTTCTGACACTAAAATATTTAGTTATAAAAATGTAAAGATTTAGAACAGTTGGAAACCGTTGTTTTCATATTTTACCCCTGTCATGTATTAAGGGCTTTTGTCCCAAGGTGAATGTGGTAACGAAGTAGATGTGATTTGGATAAGCCCTAGAAAAGGGATCTTTTTCCAGAAACACGCAGTAAGAAGTTTGTCGGGAGAAAAAGTTATGAGAATAAGAGCGACCCACCAAGGATTAAAGGAAGGAAACTTGGAGCTACCTCTCCTCTGGTGTTCAAGTATGTAGTCGTCCAACTCATTAGTTATCTTATTCAACCTTGACATTCATTTATATGGAGAACAAGGCTACAAATGACTTTAGCAGGCATGCAGAGTCTCTTCCTGAAAGGAATATAGTTAGGAAGAAAACACAGTAGTCATTTTACAGTAACTTGCAAGAGGAATGTGGTCTATGTTAGGAGCTTATCTCAAGATGTGAATTATTTGTTTCCCCTAATAAACATCCTATTGCACTGGCTACTATGTTTAGGCTCAAGATTGACAAGGAGGTCTTGCATAGCAAAGATTTAGCTACTGTCTCATGGTGCTGCAGACCAGATGCTGAAAAAACTTGTCTCACACAGAGTTGTTTTAATATTTGTGTAGCAGCCAGGCAGGCGAGTTTCCTGTATAAAAAGAACATTTGAACTTCAGGCGTCAACACTAGAAGAATTCATGTTCTTTAATTAGGTCACTGATCCTTCTAAATTTCTATGTCTTGACCAGACATACTAACTTTTTCTGGTCCTCAAGACAGTCAGCCTGTCCCCTCTGGTTCTTTTGAAATAGTATGGTTAAAACTATCATCCAGGCACATTCATGTAAGTCTTGGGCTTTGCATGGTCATCTACATACAGAGTCTTCATAAAGGAATATCAAATCCTATCAAATCAAATCAATCATGTTGCATACTCCTTTTCTGGGGTGTATGTGATGAAGAATGGCACCTGGACAGTAAGAATATGGCCCACAAAGATCTAGATTGGGTGCAATCATTTTTAATTATCTGAGAGTTACAGAGAGTTGCAGATGACTTTTTAAAGCCTGTTGGTCTATTAGCACTGTTTGTATAAAAAAAATGGAACTAGATATTGAAAAGCATATCTAAAGTTTTACGGTTTTGTATAATTTTTGTGTTATTCAGGTTGGGTGTTGAAGTCTTTTAATTATGAATAATCCTGGGTTTAGTCACTTCTCAGCCACTAAACATAAAAAAGTTTTATCTCAAATAAAGCTATTAAAGAGACCAATACTGCTTAATATCTTCATCAGTCACACAGTGGGATCAAGTGCACCCTCAGTAAGTTTGCAACCACCACCAAAATGACTGGTGCTGTTGACAAGTCTGAGGGATGGAATGCCATCCAGGGGGACCTGGATAAGCTTGAGGAGTGAGCCCATGTGAACCTCCTGAGGTTCAACAAGGCCAAGTGAAAGGTTGGGGCAACCAACCAAGGCAACCATCCTGCATTTGGTTGGGCCAACTTCAGTATCAGTGCAGCATGGGGGATGATTGAGAACAGCCCTGTGTGGAGGTACTAGAGGAGGAAAAGCTCAACAGGAGCTCAACCATATCCTGGGCTAGATTAAAAGAAGTGTGGCCAGCGGGTGATTCTCCTCCTCTACTCCACTCTTGTGAGACTCCACCTTGAGTAATGCATCCAGCTCTGGGGTCTCCAACATAAGAAGGACATGGAACTGTTGGAGTGAGTCCAGAGGAGGGCCATGAAAATGATCATGGGCTTCAAGGTCAGACTGGATAGGGCTCTGAGCAACCTGAGCTAATTAAAGGTGTCCATGCTTATTGAAGGGTAGATTGGACTACATGGCCTTTAAAGGTCCCTTCCAACTCAAACTATTCTGTGATGCTATGATTACATAGGTAATTCACTTCCAAGGAATGGTTTGGTACCCGTAAGAGAACGACATGAGTTCCTACTAAAACATGTAGGACATAGAAGTCAGACAGTAGAGGTTACACATCCTTGTTAAGCTTTCCCACACTCCCTCTCTCACTGCTTCCAGGATCTTAAATAATTAAGAATTGCTTCCCTGAGATGTATCATTCAGGTTATCAATTTTACAATCAAACTGTGAGAAAGATCTGAAACCTTATTTTAACAAGTGATTCTAAAAGATCTTATGGAATGTTACTTGGCATCTAATTTCGTTTACTGGAAAGAATATTTTCAACACAGGATGAAGTTTAAGGACTTACCTTGCACAGTAGCATGTCTGTTACTTACACTTAATATTTACATAAGAGGAAGGTGAAGATATATTTAAAGATTACTTTTTTCCACTTTTTTAAATTACACAGCAAACAAAAAATAAATTTCACATCAAAAGAAAACACACTAAGTATTTTCCTGTCATGAAGGCCATATGTCTCTCATTCTTTGCTTGGTACCTTTTGAACCTGGCAGACAGAGGGCAGCTTCTACAGTGCTAAGGGAGACAGAAGCATAATTGGAAGGGGGAGACTGATTAGCTCTTCCCCATAAAGGGAAAGGCTTCCTCATAACCTCAGTCAGATCTTAGATAGTAGAAAATCCACACAGGAGACAGCTACTGAAAGCTGAGCTTCATAAATTTCACCCAAGGTCTACTTTTAATCTGATATCACTCAAAATAATAGTATTTGAAATGTATACTAGACTAATAGACTAACCCACTATAGACTCATTATCAACTGGCAGAAACTGGCATTATAAAAAGTGAGGAATTTGGACCATAAAAAGTAAAAAAAAAAATACACTTACAAAACAATTGGAAGGCTAGTCCCTCAGTGATAATACTCTTGCTGACTTCAACATGATTATAATTTCTCTTATGATCTTTGCATTAGGTCATCATTCACTTATGAAGACTAGTCTGTGATTAGGAACCTAGACACTACAGTGAATTATTTATATGTTGTTTGCATTATGATAAACTAATAATAGTTCATAAATACAGAAACAGTAGGTCTGCAAAAGTACTGGTTTTGGTAGCAGTAATTATAGTAACATTGAAATTTTCCACTTCCACTTGGTTCATACTCAAGATGTAAAATCAAAAGCTTACATCAAAAATCAACCAACAATGGAAAATCAAAGTGTGATAAATGACCTTCCTAACCATCATCCTGGCTGCAATTCAGAAATGTCAGACACCTTAAAAATGAGTCTTGACACTAGCAAAATTTTCTCAATAATTTTCTTTCAATCAGATACCTAAAAAAGTTGAGTATAAAATTCCCTTTTCACAAGTCCCCTTCTGGGACATGATCTACTAAATCAAGTCTTCACGATTTTTAGTGATTGTAATACTTTGCTTCTGAAAAGATTAAAAGTTAAATACAGAAGGAATGAAAGCAGGTACAAACATTTCCAAAATTCAATTAGCATTTCGAACAAAATTTAATATATCATTTTTCAGGTATGTAAACTTGAACATTGACAACAGCCATACCTGCAGTACTACCAAGAAGCTTCCTACACATCTTCCCAGTTCACTTAACACATACATAATGTGCATATATATGTTTAAATAAAACAATTACATATGTATTTACACAATATGCATATTTTACTGTTTTACAGACAAAGACCTGTCACTGGCATGAAAAGTTTAAAATTAACCACATCATCATAGATACTACTGTACTACTATGTTCCTCAGAGCTGAAAACAACACTACTAATATTCAACTCTGTGCCTCATTTTCCCCTTTGTGAATACTTGTATAAATCTCATTAAAAGAAACTCAAAGATGCAAGGAGTTCAAAAATGGTTTTGGCATAAAAAATATTTCATTTTTAATAAATTCAACAGCATGTTTTTATATCTTAAGTAGTCTTTTAAGACCTGTCCATTTATTGTCTTTGAGTTGCTTAATGGAGACTCAACTACCATGACTATTCCAGAAACCACTGGGTAAGTCTACCTCCAACCACTAAAGGATCAAGAAAAGATGAAAACTCAGGCCTTTTTTAATTATGATGATTATTATTTTGTGTACATTTGAGAAAAATCAGAAGTTTTCTTGATGCCTAACATCTAGTTTCAACAGATAGGGCACCTTAAGAGAAGTATCTGTGATAGTCCCAGTTTATTCCCTAGATAACACAGGCTACATTATAAAACTAAGATTCCATAATTTAGTATAAATAGCATTTTGTGTTAAGGATATCCCCGGGCTTAAGGTCAGCAGGGCAGCAGTTTACTTGCCGGAAACCTGACTGACTGCAAGTCGGAAAGGACTACAGAATTTAAACTAGTTTTTGGTAATTGATCTTGAAGTCTCCTTAGCAATTTCAAAATTAACTATGTTGCCTTTAGCATTCAGTAACATAAACTCACTAAGGTGGAAAGGGAAGAGGAACTGCTAACATTTTAACATCTATATCTATACAGCTCAACCTCTTCAACATTCAGCCTCTTCGTGTCCCAATCTTAAACTCAATACTACTGTATTTCTCATCATTCCTTATATCACATACAAAAGTCCACTGAAAATGATTGAAGACTTACTGTTCTTTGTCAATTTATCAGTAAATTTAGTCATTGATTATTGTTCTTCTCTGCAGACAGAGCCAACAAATGGAGTACTTATAAAAATCTTCAAAATAAAAGGCAGAGAACTGTAAGCATCCCAGGAAATAGGGAAAAGCATTTTTTTAAATGCTGTGGGTATTGAATTTGTCTTGTACATTACATAATGGGAAAATATTTGGGCCCTGGAGTTCAGCTGCATTAAATAGTTTTTGTGGTTATCAAATCTTGTCGTCTAGCTTCAGCTCTTCAAAGTTGCCGCAAAAGCGGTTTTCTGTGTTGTACACTGTATGGGCATAAACGTTATCAATTAGATAAACTGACATAAAATTACTGGTCATTCAAAAGAGAGAGCTTCCCCCAGGAATTGATAAAATTCTATCAGGCTCTCAGAAGCAAAAGGCTCCGTTTCTGCCATGAGCATTACACAGAAACAATAGTCATTCAAAATATTGTAATTGCTTCGCATTCTTCTGTAAGGGGTCGGGGGTGGGGGGGTGGGGAAAGAACACTTAAATCAATTTCCTCTTTCAACCTAACCAGCCATGCTTTACATCCACAATCTGCACTCATGTTTTACTGTTTGATTTCTTTTTTATTTAAACGGGCATTCAGCCAGCTTTAAATATTGCCAATTTCTAGGCAAATGCCCACTTATTTAAAGCTATTTCCTTTGAAGGTTACAGATAAAAATGGCCTTGAAAAATTGTTCTCATCTCAAGAGAAAAGAGTATGTCTCAAATCCATTAGCAAGGCAGGGATAAGGCTGCCGTAAGGAGCATCCTTATGGTTTCAACACAGCGCAGCCTTGGAAGAGTTGGCAATGGGTACACACAGTTATGGATGAGATCAAAAATATAGCAAAGGCACACTGCTGCTACTAGGACTGTTCAGATGATTTGTGCCTCACTGCTCTGCTTCCCACTCCTCAGGGACCCTCTGGCCCCTCCAAACTGCAGTTCTTCCGTCTTCTCCCTCCCCGTGGTATCTCTCTGGCAGTCCAGTACAGGCTGCTCTCTAGAGTAGGTCCCATTTGTTTTGTCACCTTAAACAGCGTGATTAATTTTTTTTTTTCTAATAAGATCTTTCAGATTCCAATAAATGTTAATTTTTTCAAGCACTGGGAAAGTTTGACTGCTTGTTATGAATATTACTTGTAGATTGCCTTTTTCTTTCTTCGCAAGTGATGTAAGGACTTCAAGCTACTGTATTTTGAAGAGTTGCTTAAGGTAGCTACACATGCAGAAATTCCGTCAGAATCAAGCCTTGTAAGAGCAGTAAAGCAGCAAATTAGGGAGACTGTAAGAACTGAAGATGGAGATTTTGCATAATGCATAATATTGTACTCAAAACACAAATAGTGCCTGTAAATATTTTTTTCTTTTTCTTTCTGGTTTAATAATTCAACAGCAGTAACCTAAACACAAGCTCTACCATTTTTCTTTCCCTGTCATCAAGTCTCTTATGCTTTTTCTAGCCAGTTTGCACTCAAATAAACAAACTGATTTTCATGAAAAAGTGAGAGAGACAAATCAATTACTTTCTAAGGCTTAGAAGGTCCCCTGACTCATTAAAACTAATGTGAGGTCCTGTTTCTTTGGAAGACCCAGAGCTTTCCAGCCTACCTTGACTCTACAGAAAACAGGCACAAGAATTTGGATTCAATAAGGAAAAATCATATAAATCTTGTTCCATAAACAATGACAAAACAAGTATAGTATTATCTACACACTCTTCTGTTTGTTTTGTGGGTTTTTTTAAGTGGCTTTGTCATGTCAATGAACTATTGCTATATTAGAAATATTAATTGATGTTGGAATCCAGTATGTCACCAGTGTGTAAGGAAATTGGCAGTGATAACATAGGGCTACTGTTATACAATATCATCAAATAACAGAACCACAGACTGGTTTGAGTTGGAAGGGAACTCAAAGATCATCTAGTTTCAGCCCCCCTGCTGACACCCCCCACTAGACCAGGTTGCCCAAAGCCCCACCCAGCCTCGCCCTGGACACTGCCAGAGAGGGGACAGCCACAGCTTCTCTGGCCAGAGCCTCACCACACTCACAGTAAAGATTTTCTTCCTAATATCTAATCTAAATTTACTCTCTTGTCTTAACACTCCATGTCCTTGTTAACAGCCCCTCTCCATCTTTCCTGTAGGCCCCTTTAGGTACTAGAAGGCTGTTATAAGGTCTCCCTGGAGCCTTATCTTCTCCAGGTTGAACAACCCCAACTCTCTCAGAGGAGGTGCTCCAGCCCTATGATCATCTTTGTGACCCTCCTCTAGACTTGCTCCAGCAGCTCCGTGTCTGTCTTGTACTGGGGATCCCAGAGCTGGACACAATACTCCAGATGAGGTCTCACAAAAGCAGAGGGGGAAAATCACCTCACTTTCTCCCTTGACCTAGTGGTCATGACTCTTTTGATGCAGCCCAGGTTACTGTTGGCTTTTTGGGCTGCATGTACTCATTGCCAGCTCCTGTTGAGCTTCTCATTCACCAACATCCTCACAGGGCTGCTCTCAAGCCATTCTCTACCAGGCCTGTAGTTGTGCTCAGCACTGCCCTGACCCATGGGCAGGACCTTGCACTTCCCTCCAGCATGTTGTCCTCACCACAAAACTTGATGCCATCTGCAAACTTGCTGAGGATGCACTCAATCCCACTGTCCATGTCACCAACAAAGATGTTAAACTGTGCAGGTCCCAACAGTGTCCCCTGAGGAACACCACTCATCAATGGTCTCTATTTAAACATTGAGCCATTGACCCCGAGTCTTTGAGTAAAAGCATCCAGCCAATTTGTTATCCACCGAGAGGTCCATCTGTCAAATCCATGTCTCTACAATTTAGAAACAAGGATATTGTGCAGGACAGTGTCAAGTGCCAATATGCAATTACCTTTTAATTATTTAGAGTTAAATACAAAGGGGTTGGATTTGTCATATGAAGGCCAATTGGCAGCTAGTTTCCAGTGACATCTCTCAGGTATTGATAATATGGCCAATATTATTTATTATCTTTACTAACAAGAAGGGTGATGAATATATAATATCAAAAAGGTTGTAGATTGCAAATTTTGCAAATTCAAAACCCTGCCCTCCCAAACTGGAAGGCCAAGGCTGCTATTCATTGGAGGGACCTTGATAGGCTGGAGATAGAGGCCTACAGGAACCTCATGGTGTTCCACAACAAAGTCCCATGCCTGGACAAAATAACTCCATGCAAAAAAAAGGAAACATTTACAGAAAAGGGTGGGGCTATCTGGTGCAGCATTTGAACAAGACCAAAGCATATGGTGAGAAAGTTATTTTTCCTCTCTATTTGGCACTTGAAAAACTACATCTGGAGTCCTGTGTCTAGTTTTGCACTTCCCAGTATAACAGAGGCACTTCTGTACTGGAATAAGCCCAGCAAAAGCTGTCAAGAAGATTAGGGGACACATGTCATCCAAGGAGAGGCTGAAGGAACTAGGTTTGTTCAGCCTGAAGAAGAGAAGGCTAACAGGAAACATTACTGCTCTTTATAAGCAGGAAGATAAGGAGAAGATGAATCCTGTTTCTTCCTGGCATTGTGCAGTGACAGGGTAAGAGACAACAAACACCAGGTTCAACATAGGAAATTACACACAAGGGAAAAAATTCACCATGACAGTAGTGCAGCACCAGTTTTCAATACGCTAATTATAACATAAAGCAAAGAAATTAACCCCATAACAGAAGGCACTGGAATGCTGGAAAGCCCATTAGGACAAGGTAGAACTTATTGAAACTCAGAGCATCGCTGTAGGACATTTCTACTGACTGTCACTTTGTTCTTTTGAAAAACTGAACACAATTTATCAGGGATATAAATTAATTTGTCGATACCATTTTTTTTCTTCATGGCAAGTCTGCAATTCTTTATTGCTTCACACTGGAATTTGCTGTGACTGCATAGCAACTGCTCTCAGGAGCACCTGACATTATATATATGCAAGGCTGGCATAGCAAACGTTGGTCTCATCCTATGAATGTTTTTTTTATGTGCATGAAGATGACTGTTCCAACAAAATGTCTCTTTCCTCATAGCTTAATTACTGAACATAAATTATGCAGTAAAAGAAATAACTTTCAATAGTAACATCAAAATATGACAACTGGCTACACAGCCAGACATGTTTCTATTTAACACATCTGATGTAAGGAAGCTATTAATTTTCTAAATGCGTGGCCAAACTTCTTCGTAACACCTGACACAGCATTTTGCTAGGGTAATAAAAGAAAGCCTGACAGCTGCAATTTTCTAGAAATATGGATTAAGCCTTTCACTGTGCTCTTGGGAAAGTTTTCTCTTCTATAAGCTTCCATAATTTGTTTTAAAATGGCTTGCTTGTGATCATTGAGACCCAGAGTTCTCTTGCATCCGCTCCAGCTACAACTTATATTTTGGCATGCTCATATTAAAGCACTGAAAAACAAACATATATTCTTCTAAATAACCTCTCTCACACTGCTTTTTAAATTATTTTGTTTAAAGCATTTATTTCAGGCACTCATAACACTGAAAATGACAGTAAAAATCACACTGATACATTTGACCAGCACTTCTTCAAAAAAACCCCAACACCTAACCCAAATTATATTAACTGAAGGGGAACATTGCAGTGAAAGTAGCTGGCTTCCTCCTCTGAGAACGAGACGCACTGGTGCCTTGTGCTGTCTGGTGACAGGAACTAAATATATTTTCTGCATTCTCCATGACATTCCACTTTGAACTTAACATGCCAGTAGTCATGGTACGAGTGAATAGACAGCTGCCATGAGGAAGGCATTCAATGTTTGAAACAAAGATTAATAGAGGAACCACCGCTAAATATAAAATAAATATAAGAAATACATGTGGCAACTATCTTTATATTTATCATTTAAAAATATTTGTTCTAAAATTTGCATTGCTTAAAAACCCATCAAGATACAAGATAATAGATTGTTGCTACTATTAAAATTGCATCACGTAGCCCTCTGTTCATGTAGTATCATTTTTGCCCAGTAGCAACAGCAGATGTCTACAAGTAAGTCTACTAACTTTTTCCTATTTTAGAAAGAGCTAAAGAACAAGTTTTAAATTTTATCCAAGCATTTCCTTCATTTGCCTCTCAGTACTACTGTGCATTAATTAATTAAACTACTCAATGGACTAAAAATGACGAAGCATGTTCTACAATGTCAGGTTATCACAAAATATTCCCACATTATATTCTGACTAGAAGAGAACAAAGAAATGGGGAAGAATTGTACAGTGTCATTTAAATATGTGCTCAGTGTTTAGTAACATCTGGTATAGGAAATAATTGCTCTAGAATTTAAATAGCTCAGAAACATGCCATTTTTCCTTGACTGTGCAACAACCTTATGATAAAACGTGTGTGCACTCACAAAGAGGAAGAACCGTGCATAAGAATACGCTTTAAGAGAAATTACTGTATTTACGGAGTACAGGAGAAAATTCTGGGTCAAATTCCAGGCTTTTGCTGTGCACACACAACTCTTGCTACTCCCACATGGACAGATTATAGTGTTCAAATCTAGACTTCAGATCTCTATCTCTGCAAAAGTGTGTGGGTCAGGTGCTGTGTGTTTTGGATTTGTCTACTGGAATATAGTTGCTATAAGTGTTTACACAGGAATAATGTTTTGAGCTTCCTCATTTTGGTTACTGAAAGTAAAGCTTAGAGTAAGTTAATCTTTCATGTCTGACACTCTCTCACTTGACTTTGAAAAGGAGACACATATTCAATATTCAGGACTGCAAGACAGTGCTTAGTGCAACTTCTATACATCACACAAGCTTACTGTAATTATCTCAAATTAATTAGACTAATATGATGAGAGGGAAAGCATTACTATCCCATTTTGCAGGAAAAAAGAATAGGCAGAGACATATACCACACGGCATCTCACGCAAGGCATTTGCAGCACAGCCATGGAGAGGACTTGCATATCCCAAAGTGGCTGAACCACAAAACTCTCTTTGCCACCTAAACATTACATCCAATTAGACAAAGATATCACAAAGCAGAGCAAATTTAAGTTCTTCCTCGCTAACACCTTAGATCCTTCAAAAGAGTGAGCAGAGCAATCATGAAATCTCTACTGACAATTTGGGCACACTGGGCTAACGCAAAGAGTTTGGATTAAACCCATTGGATGTTACAGACAGTTGAGCCAGTCTTTCAGTTTTGATAGACATAGGGCTGTTAATAAATTTTTAATACTCCTTTACGAATGTTAAACTGAAAGGCTGTACTGAATGAAGATAATCTCTGGTTCAGAAGACCTGCCCTCCCCATGGTCAGCCTGCTTGTGGTCCCAGTGGTATTTGTTCTGTGTCCCTCCAAGAGCCTCTACAGCTCTGCTAACACCACCGTCACACACTTCGTCACAGCCATGTTTATTTTTGTTGGCAGACCTACACAGGTCCTGTGTAACACTTCTTAGCACTTAATTCACTCAAATGTTACTTTTACACCTAGAAATGACTTGAAAAAAACAAATGTTAACGTACCAAATACATCGGGTTTGTCAGCACCACTTGCTTCTAACAATTCTCTTTGACTTAAAATTGTGAGAGTTTCACAATTTCTCAGCAGTGCACAAGACTTGCAGGCAGAATAGCAACACCCTCTAAACTAGTATGTCACAAGGACTTGGGGTTAAAAATACTTAAGCGTGAAACGTTTGCCGAGTAACCCTGTATTAAGAACTAAACAGAAGAAACACGAACACAGGAGCTCTGTGACAGTAAATGCCATCTGTCATAAAACGCGTGGCAAAAGTTTATGATCCTCTCTAGGTAACAGCAGTAACCACCACATGAAGTCTCCCTCTGGGAAGTCAGTTTGACATGAGCCATCCACAACTGCTCAGCAAAACCAAGAAGGACGTGACTTCTACTTCTAGCAGCTGCTTCTAATGCTGAATACCCTGTGCATGCTTTGGAGGGAATAATGTTTTCATGCTTAGCCATTGAGAATGAGAAACTAGAGTGGCACAAAACATCAGTGGTTGAATAAGATGTGTGCAGGGAAAAAAAAAAAAATCCCCAAAAGAGCACTAGCTTTTTGACAAAGACAGCTGAGATTCACAGATTATTATTAGCACAAGCTGACAGTGAATGGGAAGAAAGCCAAAGGTGTACCAGGGCTTAAGGAAAGGACTCAGGATGACCTAAAGAGCATCAGCATTAGTGTGAAGTAAGCAAATAGTCGCAACGCTCATCAGCAGAAGATAGGTCTACAACTGACACCTCTCAAAGTCACTCCAGCAAAATGTTTAACACGCAATTTTAATTTCATGGCAGGTAATATAAGACTCGAACGCTCGAAGCACAAATAGCTTTTCAGGCATGAGGTGGTATGATCCTTGGTCGTGAGCGGATCTCAACTGGAAAAAATGACTGTTCTGTGCTGGTGGATGTGAAAACAAGGATGAGAAATCAAATGCTAGGAAAGGCAGGTGAGTAGAAGCATGCTTTCACCTGCAGGCAAAAGGAGGGAGTAAAATGACTTTCTCCTTCTTTCTTCCAAATTTCCTTGCCTCTCTTACAGTTCAGTTATTGTCCACAGCATGCATTACACCACACACTGCAGTTCCCACCTTCCTCCTCACCTTCAACTTGCAGTTGCTTCAACTTCACAGTGTCCTCCTGCACAATGCATTGAATGCCATAACATGCAGATAACAGCTGTAAAACATAGGAGAACAGACACACTCTCTGCAGGAGGCTTCTTGAATGTTAGGTATGATAAATCTGATGGACTAAGACTATGAAGGTGACCCTTCTCACTACACAGTCAATGTATCTTGGTATTGCAAGTACAGAGAAGCCATCACATTCCACCCTCCATGATGATCCTCACACAGACTGTCTAAACCTTTAATAAAGAATAGTTAATGTTTTCAAAATATTAAGGTGTTACATACTGCTTTCCTTTTGATAACACTTCTTATTCTCTTCCCACTTACATGCCAAACATTTCATGGGGAAGGTCAAGAGGACAATGAAATATTTTTGTGGTTTCATAATAATCCAACTGTCATCAAATTAACTCTTCTCTGGAAGAAGTCTAAGAAAAGGCAGAAAAAAAGAGGATGTGGAGCTAGTGTCCATTCTTGAATATAAACCAAAGAAAATACTCACAAAAGGAGAGAGAATCATAATTAAAATAGAGCTTCTGTTTCCCCTGCACACTTTTAATTGCAATTTGTTGACCAAGTTGAGCTCACAATCTTGTCAGCCATTCGGAGCTCTACCAAACTATGCTAGCACCAGACAACTAAGGCTCGGGTTTTACCACCTTTGACAGCTGACTTGCTAAAGGAATCATGCTGGCTACCAAGGACATGATTTTCTTGAACAGAAGGCAATGAAGATGGGAAAGATGAGGAATAAGATGCAGGAAGGAAAGCAGAGCACAAGGTAAGAGCAGAACCCCACATTTTGCACTCCAAGTGATTTGCCTGGGATGTAGCCACAGTGGATAGGAGTAGTGATGCAGACTCTCTTTTCTGTCCCACGCTCTAGGATTTATCCAGCAACATTGCAGCAGGCACTGGCTCCAAATGCACACTGAAGCCAGGGTGGTTAAACTACCTGAGGGTCAACAGTTCTCAGGGGCTACTAATATTTAACAACAGGAATTAAGCCCTGTATTAGACCCAACCTTCAATTACCGCATCTGTTCAATTAAAAAAAAAAGTCACAGGTTTCCTTATTAAGGGTATCTCTTTATTTGGGGGGTTGGACCCAATGACCTCTTGAGGTCCCTTCCAACCCCTATGATTGTATGATTCTGTGATTTTTCGTAAAAAAAATATTAATAGAATCTTTTTTTCCAAAAAATTAATTAATTCAGATTTCAGAAGCTGCTTTTAGAACAGATGGGTTTACAACATTTACTGTTCCACCACATCTTGCTATAAACTTAACTTGCAGCAGTTTGCTTTAAACTTGATCTTTAAGCAACAGCTTGTTTCTCTCTTTCCTCTCTCTGTGCTGCCTACCAGAATGGGTCTTTGGTCTTCCCCTAGGTATAAAGGGCAACAGTATATATGTTTTTACGATCACGGAGCTGCTAATCATATTAAAATAGCATTACATAAATAATGGAACATATCCAAGCATTGTCTTTTCTTGGTCAGTAAGACACAGGTTCCAGAAAGAATGCAAAATATACAGCTGTGAATACGGTTTTGCTGGAAGGCTATGTCTCTACTCCCCCAAAACTTTCCAAGTCAGACTGCAAATCGGAATTTTCCAGAATTTTTCACTAGCAAGAGGAGAATAAAGTTTTGGAGAACGAGTTCTTAGCAAAAAAGATTAGGTGACAAAAGAAACTGGGAGAGGAAGTGGCGTGGGGTGGGTGGGCAGATGGCTGGAGCTGTTGTTTCCTACCACCCTGACTATCCTACAATCCAAAGAATGCAAAACAGAGCTTAAACCCCACTTCTGCCTGATTGGACCTGCAATTCAAACTGCTCCTCCAAGAAAGCATCTTCCCTCTTACTTTTCCAGAATAGGTTGCTCTGAAACCTCTCCATTGGAAATCTGTAGTCCAGTGAGTAGGACAACACTTGCTCACAAGGGTCAGGTGTTCAATCTGCTCTGACCCAAGCCATCAGCCATGACCATGCATCCTAAAGCATCATCACTAGAGAAAACAGTGAAGAGGGGGTGGAATCATAACTCCATTACTTCCAACTGATGCCAGTGCCCTCAATTTCTGAGTTTTTTGGCCAAAACTATTAGGCCCAATTCAACATAAATTCACAAATAATTTCTGTTTCAAAGTTACTCTTTCTTTTTTTTTTTTTTTTTTGACTGCACAGATGCAGTGAGAACAGTTCTGAATGTTTTTTCACCTAAAATTGATTTTATTTTTCCAACCTCAGTCCAACATTTTGAACCTTAATCTGTCATTATAAAAACATAATTTTTTTCCCTGCAAATCTTACCTTATTTACCTCTAGTTCATCACAGCTATGTCAACACTTCTACCACTCACTGCAATGACCTCTGCTATTCAGCTCGTGCATCAAACGTTGCAAACCACGTGAAAAGCAAAATTTTGTCACCTCAGTCCTCAGCTGGAGCAAAGAGCTTTTTCTGCTGACAGTCTGTGCGGCTCAACTGTTCAAACAACTCTTTCTAACAACAACAAAAAGCTTTACTCAGATCTCACCCTTGTGCTGTGCTGTCACATCTGCACAGATTATAAAACCTCCCACTGTAAAAGTTACCACGGGATAGTAAATTCTGTTCTTAGTCACTGGCACATAATACAAAAGCTTTACACATCGTCACAGGGTGCTCTGGGTTCGTGGAACACCGCTAAGAAACAAAAAAACCCAAACTGGAAAAATCTTACACAGATGAAGGGAATTCATAAAGACAACCTGTTGCTTCATATAATAATAAAAAGTATACTTTGCTTGTTTTGCAGCTTCATTTCCATGGTTATTTATGCTGTAAGGAAATGGCCTCAAAAATGCTGTCTACATAGCAGAGTTTTGTGATCTAGTTCTCCCTGATGCAGTTTAGAGAATTATCCTTCAACAAAACAGGCAGGAGGATAAAATTCAAAAATTATTCTTCCTAAGTGTTTAAAAATGCTTCAGGGATGTTGAAATATCCTCTTGTTTGTGCTGCTCTTTTAGCTGTGACAGAAAGAGAAGTCCTATTGCCCATGTAGCTGAGTTTTACGTTTTGACCTTGTATTCAACCTTGTTAGCAGTGAGAAGGTGGTACAGGGCATCTGCCTGGGCGGGAGACACCACCACCTTCTCTGCCTTAGACGTTAGTGAGACTGTGGCTGCCCACCTACACGAACCAAATCTCAGAATCACATAATCACAAGGTTGGAAAAGACCTTTAAGATCGTCAAGTCCAACTATTCCTGTCCTATGCTAAACCATATCCCTAAGCACCTCATCTACCCTTTTTTTAAACACATCCAGAGGCACTGACTCAACCCCTCCCTGGGCAGCCTGTTCCAGGCTCTGACAACTCTTTCAGTAAAAAATCTTTTTCTAACATCTAATCTGAACCTGTATCTCCACAATCTTTCAAAAGCATAAGGAGGTTTCTAGTCTTCTATTTATTTTTTGGGGTAAGACCCAGGTGGTAGATGACTTTCTGAAACATACAATTAAACAAAAAAAAAAAAAAAAAAATTAGGCCAATAATCACATTAAAAGAGCTTTGAATACCAGGGCTCTTGCAGCATACAAACCAGGAAAAGTTACTAAACAGCTATTATATTCTAACACCAGGAGTATTTTTCCATTTCCTAAGAAGGAAGAAAGGGTTCCAAAGGTACAAGCTTGTATTCAGTCATACTACCAGGCACGCTCACAGTTGGCATGGGAGGTATGCTTCAAATAATACATAATTTTTTGGAAGTTACGAAGCTTGTGCTTTATAACTGCATCACCTGGAAGTCAACATGCAATCCATCCCCCACATTTTCTGGTTTTGTGTTTTTATACATAATATCTGACATAGATGTCACTACACCAAGGATTTATGTACGCAAAATAGCCAACACCACTTGCAAGCCGTGAATGATCTGCATCAGTACATTCATCACTCTATATTCTGCAAAGACAATGAGTACAAAAAGACAAAATTACTGAATAGGATACAAGACTAAAATAAAAAGACCCTGCAATTCTGATGCTCAGACAGGGCTTCTACTCCTATTTTAGATGTCTGCGACACCTGCACAAGACTAGCTGACCTGTGCAAAGCTGAAAGAAGACTGCTGGAGCAGATGCTCACAGTCCAAAGACATCACACAGCCTGAGTGCCACATATTACAGCTAAATACCTGAAACTGGAGAAGACTGGAAAAGGGCTTGAGTACTGTAGATTCAAATGCAATCGGGGCTGGGGGGAGGGGGGGGCCCAACAAAATCACACACCAACAAAAGACAAACAAAAATAAAATCACCACTGAAGAATCATTTGCTATTGTGTCAGATTCATGTAAAAACTTCAGAGAAAACATATGGAAAGACAACGTTTGCCTGTGATAATAAAGGAATGCTTGGTCAAGACAGGATCATTCCAGAAAAGCTAAACTAATTAGTTGCGTGATACTGTCTATGCAAGAAGAGAAGACCTTGACAGCTCTAAATCAAAGTACTAGCAGTGGAAGCTTTGGGGCAGATTAACAAAATGAAGGGGCACAAAACACCCAGAACCCGGAGTTCACCCAAGAGTTCTAAAATAATGGAAGCATGATCAAATCAGCTGCTATAATAAACAAGAGAATTGGTGGGCACACGGGAATATGATGTAATGGGGAAGAGAAAGCACTGCTTTGCAAAGAGAAGTCATAACTTCAAGATTACTAGCATTTCTGTAAGGAGTTAATGATTATTTGGATAAGGATGATTTGGTTAATGTAGTATATTTAGATTTCGGCAAAGCTCTCACAAGCCAAAAGCTCTTAAACAATTTGTCACAAGGTAAAAATAAAAGGTCTGTCATTAATTACAATTTAAAGGATGGAACAGAGTAAGTGGACAGTTTTAACAACATTACTAGAGGAATTCCCAAACAACCTGTATTAAACAAGAATACCCTGGAAAAGATGGCAAACAGCAAGGTTATAAATTTGCTGAACTACTCAGGCCAGCTCAAAATAAAGCTGCCTACAGAGAACTGCCACCACGGTGACTCCACACAACAAGCACCAATGAAATTCTCTGTGGATTAATACAAAGTAAAGACAACTCAAACTGAGGATGGGCAAGGATAAGTGCTAAACTAACTACTGTTCCCAAGGAAGAGATCTCGGAGTTGTTGCCATAATTTTCTGAAAACAACAGCTCAGTGGCCCATGGCAGTCGAAAGGGTGAAAAGCGTTAAAAATTATTCGGAAGCACAGAGTAAAAGAGAAAACATCATAAAGCCAGAGGGCTCACATCTTGAATCTCTCACACAAAGCTCATCAGCAGTCTCAGGAAAAAACAAGGCTCTTCATCTTGGAAGAGAAACGTCAGTGTTGTGAAAACAATGCAGAAGTCTACAGAATCAGGAATGAGACTTAGGGAAGTGAACAGAAACTGATAATTCTTTACTTCTTGTGTCAGGAAAACTTAAAACCCCTGTGGTTCTGCTGCAGTTATGAGGCAGCAAGCTTAAAACAACAAAAAGACTTTCTTGGAAAGTGCATGATTAACCTGTGGAACTCAGGGCTACAGAGGCTCGAAGCATAAATATGTCCAAAGAAAAGGAAGTTCATGAACAAAATGGTTTGGATGTATCTTCCATTCTATCAAAAGCAAGATTTGCTCTATTTCTCCTACTCCCCTTAACTGTTTGCTGCTAGTCCCTGTTAGACACAGAACAGCAAGCTAAATTATGTCTTCTGATGCAATGTAGTGGCACTTACGTACCTCTTGCTCTTCTTTGCCGGTCCAATTCTGAGCGTTCTTCAAGCTGTCACACAAGGCTCCTGTTTTCCTGTCCATTCCCAAAAGTGTTTGCTTCTCAGCTGCTATTGCCTTTAGCTCTCCTTAGACCGAAATGTCAAATTAATTACACTCATCTCAGGCAATTATTTTATGTAAAACTGCAGATGGGAAAAACACTGAGAAGATGCCGAGTCCATCTACCAACAAGTGCAATATGGTCTTTGCTCCTGACAACCAAAAGCGGATGCTACGCTGGCAAATAAGACAGTCTTTGAGCAACAATAAACAAGACAAGCTAAGAACAGAAAGAGCCGGTGTCCAGTGCTGCACGGATTTGGCAGCCTTCTTGCCTTCTGTTTATAGAAAGCCTAATGGCAGCGTACAGCCCTTCCAGGGACTGAGCAGAGGATTTATGCAATGCCGGCGCTCTATAAACCCGCTCGCTTGATGTGCCACTTCGCTTCTACACCACCTTACTAAAACCAGAGAAAAGTAAAACATAGATATTACACCAAAATGTTGTTGCAAACGACACAAATCTGATGTGCCAATCAGCCTACCACTAAATATACCTTGTCCCCCAAAATCCTAGAGTAGAAAAATGGAAGTGAAATAGGCAGTCTCTAAATTTAGACTCTTTTTTTCATGTACAAATAACTGAAGGTGAAAGCGAGGCATATCAGCATTTAACTAGTTGATTCTGAATACAGAGGTACTTTTAGATCTTTTAAATTATTTACAGGCCTAAAAGGGTGGTCAAAAATGAAAAATATGTCCAGTTATTAAGAATACAAATAAAATAAAAAATAGCTAATGCTTACTTTCCTAAAAATATCGCCAATACTAAACAGCAAGAGCAAATGCCTGCATCTGCCAGCACCCAAGCAGTGCTTACACTAAAAGCTATCTCTCTTTTAATCCCCATTCATTTTGCCCAAATGTAACACTTATATTTTAAAATTACTCCACTGCATAAGGAGAGTGTGAAAGTGTGCCTGAAATGACTTACTCTCCTACTAGCTCCTTTTAGCTTTGATTGAGGAAAAAAATGAGCAATTTTTTATCTTCAAGCAATTTCATTCATTGACTCACCACCATTAACAACATTTATGGCTCTGTAAATTATAATGAGAATAATCAAATCCTGTGCTCCAGGGGATGAGCTGATCACTGTAGGAGCCGGGAAGAAATGTTCTCCCATCTGCTGCTCTGCACAGTTGTATAGGTGCATTGTTGGTGCAATGGAAAGTTCACTTTATGTCAATGCTGGTGGCAGAAAATAAGGCTTTGAATGCCAAAAATGTCAGAATGACAAATTCTGTGTGATTGATGAGAAATCCCTACGAAGCCTCCCCCCTCACCACCAGACTCTGCCGCTGTGTGATGTGCATGGACCGTGAGACCAGTGAGTCTACAACTTCCAGGACAGTCTAGACAACACAGCTAAAGCAAGGCAGACAGAAATAGAGAGGCATCTCTGTCCTAGAAACTCTGAATTTTAATTTCTCTTGTTGTAAACAGGTCCTGGGCTGACTAATCTTACCCCCAGCAAATATAATTTGATTTTACTGTAGCCATATATGTAAACATAATATGAGAAAATCATGGCATTAACATTATTAACTGCTAACAAAATTATATTCCTCAAGTAAAAGCTGGAACATAACTTAATTTAATCTAATACATTCCATGCACACAGACACACATACATACACTCACACCAAAATAACATTAATTTAAACATCATGTTTCTGAAATCCACTAATCTGAGGTCAGTATATATAAGATTGAAAACTGCACTTAAACAGGCATTCTCTGTCATTCTATCACGTTTATCTGGTACCGTAGGACAATACTAAGCACAAATATTTCAGAGAAATCTGAAATCAGGGTAAACTTATATTTCAATATCCCATATAATATTAAAAAAAACCTCCAACCAAACAACTAGGAGTTGGATGTGCACACAGGAGCGGTACCAGAAGTAACTATAGCCAAATTGAATACCACAAAGCTTTAAGTGTCAAGTCTAAACTGCCAACTTAAAATCACTATCCATAAAGTTATCAGTTCACACATGTGAACCCCGCAGCAATGCTCTGCAGACTCCTAAGCCCATGATCTCACTGTGAGTGCACAGGAGGTGGCATTTACTTTCTCCCTTAACCATGAGTGTTATATCTGTAGGGAACCACTGAGGATATCAGAAGGACAAGGGCGAGTTGGTGACCAAAATTCTTGCCAAAGTACTGTTTTAGGGCAATATGCTTTTACTAACCATGGGTAGAGAAGCTTCACTACTGGATGAGTAATTCCTTCTTACAGATGACACTCTTATTTGCAAGGAGGCTCACACTGATCTGTCACAGGGACAAAGCTGAGACCTGGAGACGGTCTCTGTCATTAGTGTTGCTGCTCACAGGGTTGGACCTGTCACGTAAAAATGCACGGTAAGTTTGAGACAAAAATTACAAGAGGGTGCCTCTAAAGAAGTTGCTGAAATCCATGAGATTGCTCCATGCTGTTTTTAAGATACACGTTCAGTACCTGCTCTGTAATGTTCTAATTCTGTTCCTAAATATTCACATTCTCTCTTTCTCCCTAGAAGTGTTTGTAGAAAATTGTGGGGTTATGTATACATAAAAAAACCTTCCCCTTTGTGTCTGCAGGACTACTTCAGACTAGAAAACTTAAACTTTTAAATTATATGAATTTCCACATTTATGTATATGGCACCAGGGCAGGGAGTGTAACAAAACAGGTAATGCATGGAAGTCTTGGCATCCAAGTGAGTATCCCAGCTTTTTCAGCAGCAACAGAAACACATCCTTCTAATTAAAAATCATTGTTTCAAGGAAAACAGTATGCACTTAAGAACAGCATTTCAGGTAGTTCACGTAATATTGCATAGATATACTCTGTACTAAAGCTTTGCTGTGAAAGTGAAATCCAGGCAGCAGTTTAGGCATGTGCATGTACGTGTAAGTAAAGCAGCATGTGCATGTGTGGGTGTGTAAATAGTATATACACAGATGCAAAGCTTCAATGCACTGAGTAAGCCTCAGCTCTATACCTTAGTACTCACTTCTGAGTCTGGTTACCTTCCGGATTGTTAAGTCTTTCTAAATTAGAACAAGCAATTTCTCTTTGTTTTACCTAATATTTGAAAATGGCAAAAAAGTCCCATGGGTCACTGAAAATTATCCCTTCATTCCTGCCGCCTGTTTCAAGTCAGTCAAAACATTCCAGACTTCAAAAGGGGGCTTTGCCTGCTTAGGCCATTTTGGTGTCCTTCTATGGCCGGCCTATGAGGGATTGGTTATTTGGATAAATTAGTTTGTGGAGCCTGCTGGCCTTCTAGAAGACCTCAGTGTCTGACTGCAAATTAGTTCTACCGAACATGTAGAAATCCCTGGGCAGACGAGAAGAAATAAATGGTGATAAAATCTAATACTACAACGTTTGTAATGCGATTTTATTCTGCTCTGTAGCTTGTAAGCAAAGCTAATGTTGAATTAAAAATTTTAAAATATAAAAATGTCCATGAAAGCACAAAATCAGATCAGTATCCGAGTCACAGCCGAGAAGGCTGAATGCCAACTTTAAAGTTAAGCTTCCAGCAGGAATCTTTTACAAGAACAAACAAAAAACCTCCTGGTTTTCCACAAAATCAAGTAGGTATTTACATTACGGATGCACCCCCGCTTAAGCCAGGAAGTCACACAGTTGAATTCTGCTGGAGCTTGTGCTGTGAATAAACTGCTATGCAGTCTTTTAGTGCATAGTTGTACAACTGCCTAAGGAGAGTTTATCCTTAAGGAAGAAAAGTCAGAGAGCCAAAACTAACAAACATGGCTCCTCGAGCGGAACAATGGTCCAGAAGACCTAGTAAAAAAGAAAATAAACTTCACTGGCAGTTTGCTTTTTACTGTTAAGGGCTAAGCTACAACTTCATCAAGACTTTCAAGAAGAGACTTCATGCAGAACAGTATACATTCACGGGCGTGGATAGAGCAGCTGGAAAGAGTCAGACGGGTTGGGTATTTTTTACGTATCTATTATATCCCCATTTTTATAAGGTCATCTAAAAATGCCTCACGCCATAACAAAGACAAAGTTCCACCTCTCCGAGGAAATGAGGATTTGTAGCTAAGAATGGTGGTATCTTTCGACGGACACCAACAAAATCCGTGCAAAGTCTCCATCCTGTTCCTAAAGCCGGGACCATAAGGTCACCACGGATGCGTGTGTGTGGAAAGCACACTAAGAGTTACGTTGGGATTAGTTTCCAGTATCATTGGCGGAAAATTACAAACGCTCGTTAAAAAACAGAGTTACAATGAGTGCTATGTTCAGGCTTTGGTCCTGCAGAGATGAATATGCCCAACACTACAAGCTGCGGGTAGAAGTACTTGTCCCGGTGCTGCAAGCATCGTTGCCTACGGCGCTGCAGGATTTCTACCACCGATTAGGAAAAGTACATTTTAAGTAACAAGAATTCCTCCGTGGTGTTACTGCAAACCCAGCTGAATGAATAGTTTGTATTGAGCAAGGTATGCTCTTCAAACTGCCCACAAACAGCTTAGAATTTTTCAGGAGTATTTTCACTAAAATGTTTTTAAAGAAACAATTCTACCAATAGTTACTGACTGAGCCGGTACCATAGACCGCCTAGCAGCAGCTCATTTCAATTCAAAGAATTTAAATACATCAGCTAGTTCCGGCTGTTCATTATTTCTGACACTTACTAAGGGTTATAAGTGGGTTTTGTGGCTTATGTTTCCAATATCCAACCAATTTCAGATCGAGAGGGGAAGGGGAGTGGGAAGGGTGCAGGCGATTACATTTTATAGTTACTGATCGCAGTTGCATGGTGCTTGTTGGTTACTGCCTTGCTGAGCCGTCCACAAAGGAAGCGTGTTACATGTTTCTTCAGAACAGCAAAGGTATGCAGAAGGGAGCACAGGGCTGTGCCAGCCTCTGAGAGAAACTGAGGTAGCACCAAAATACATGATTTTCACATGTGTTGATGCTATGAGTTTTCAACCAAAAGTAAAATACTTGCATTTTCACCCATTTTGCTCACAGGCTTTGTTCCCTAACGTCACAGCACAACATGCCATCATTGTTCAAACCTGGAGGCCTTATCTGGCTGTCACCAGCCATGCCCACAGGCACACCACCATGGTGGTGGCCTCTGAAACAGCTTTGGAGCTAGAGAGCACTGCCACCAAATCCCAGCTTGCCTCAAACAAAGTGAACTTTCTAGCCCTTCTGGTAGTGAAGATAACCTTGAAAATGTGAAGAGAGTGTAATCTGATGCCTCAGTAAGACTGCAAAGAGCTCGAAACAAAGACAGAGAGATGTGAACTGCCCCAGCCATCTCACTCTGGGCCCCATGGACTCAGCATTTCTGTGGTCGTGGAGCCTGGCATTTTTCCAAGATTCCATAGAATCTCGCATGTTTGCTGCAAAATTCATTATTTTGCTGCAGCCAGGTGCTGGATGTTTTTTGGTTTGGGTTTCCCCCATCACACGTTCCCTTTTTTTGCTCAAACCAGCTACTTGCACTGCATCTTTCCATTAGCAGATGTATGAGCTGAATTTTTGGTGCAAGTGCTGCTCTCCAATACATGGCATGGGCTAAGCAGCAGAGTGGTGTCCAGCAAGTAGCGGGGAGGAGCAAGAAGCTGGCGGTATGCAGCCAGGCTGCCCAGAGCGCCGACGAAAGCTGAGGTTTGGGGACTGTGTTAGGAATTGGAGATTAACTGCTGAAGCAGACTACAGCACCTCCTTTCTTGGCTCACTGGGTACTTGGCTCATTGGGTACGCGCTGCTTGGATCTAACTTGACTGCTGAGGGCCTTGGAGTCTATGCTTTGTTTTCCAGGCGGGCAAAGTCCATCATCAAAAAATACTCAATGCTGAAAATATTTCTCGGTGCACAATTTTGCAATGAAAATTTTCAACTAGGAGTCTGGACAGGGCAGGAATGAAAAATATTTAATGCCATATAGTAATTTAATACTGCATCCAAAGAGAGATTGACAAGGAAGAAACACCCTCCCAAATACTCCCACAGGGTATAGTAATTGTGGAAAACATGCCAGTATTTACTTGTGAAAATTTACCTTTGCTGAATCTTGCAAATGGCCAGAATATGCATAATTTTAAAAATCAGTAGCCAAATTAAATTAAATGCTTGCTTACCTCTACAATTCCTTTTTGGAGTTTTTAAAAAAGTTGCCATTAAGGTACTGCTAACACAGGTGTGTATATAACTCAAGCATATCAAGCCAGAATCTTCTGAATATCAGTGGTTTTCATCTTTTTATGACTTCTAGAGGGGTTTTAGGGCAAGCCACTTATGCCAATGCCAACCTCACGACTGGTAGAGATTTAGCCTACCACAAATGTAAGCCACAATAATTTTTACATCATTTTATTAAAATCAATTTGGTGTAAGATGTACTGTGACCCATTCTCAGTACCCTTACAATCAGAATTTCTCAAACATCCCAAGTGACATTTTTACATTTTAAAAAGATTTAAAACAAGATGTGATTTTTTTTTTTATTCTCAGGCATGAGTGAGCAGTGCAAATGACTGGTGGGCAGAAGAGCCCCCTCGGGATGGTGAAGAACAGGGCTTCCAAACTGAAATGGAGATCAGAGCACTGGTATATCAAATCTCTCACGAGATGGCACCTTATGCATGGCACTTCAATGTTTAAATATGTTGGCTATGTATAAGACTTGCAAATTTCAGTAGCAAGTCAAAATATCCTACTTTGATGGTATTTGCTACAAAGTCAGTTAAGTGAAGCAGTATACCCACAGAAAGATCAGTGAGGTGAGCAGCACAGCATTTGGACAGCCTTTGAGTTGAAACAGCCCAGGCATTGGGGCAGCCCAGGTCTAAGAATAGAATAGAATAGAGCAACAGAATGGAAATTTCAGTTGCAAGGGACTGACAATGATCATTGAGTCCAACTGCCTGACCACTTCAGGGCTGACAAAAAGTTAAGCGTGTTATTAATGGGCATTGTCCCCTGACAGATTTGGGGCATCAACCACCTCTCTAAGAAGTCTGTTCCAGGATTTGACCATGCTCTCTAGAAGGAAATGCTTCCTAATGTCCACTCTAAACCTCCTCTGCTGCAGCTTTGAACCATTCCCACGCATCCTATCACTGGATATCAGGGAGAAAAGCTCAGCACACCCCTCTCCCCTTCCCCTCCTCAGGAAGCTGTAGAGAGTAATGCAGTTGCCCCTCATCCTCCTTTTCTCCAAATTAAAGTAGCTCAAGGTCCTTAGCCATTCATCACAGGACATGCCTTCCAGCCTTTACACAAGGTTTGTTGCCCTCTGACACATTCAAGGGCCTTCACATCCTTCTTAAATGGTGGGGCCCAGAAGTGTACACTGTGTTCAAGGTGATGCTGTGCCAATGCTGAACACAGTGGGATAATCACCTCTTTGCACCAGCTGGTTATGCTGTGTTTGGTGCACTCCGGCATGTGAGCTGCCCTCCTGGCTACCAGGGCACACTGCTGGCTCATATTGACCTGCTGGCAACCAGCACCCCCGGCCCCTTTCTGCAGGGCTGCTCTCCAGCTACTACTCTTAATTTATACGTGTGTCTGGCGTTACTCTGTCTGAGGTGCAGAATCCGGCATTTGAACTTATTAAATTTCATCCCATTAATCACAGCCGCTGCTCCAATCTGTCTAGATCCCTCTGCAAGGCCTCTTGTCCCTCAAGAGAGTCAACAGCACCCCCCCAGTTTATCACTGAGATCTCTGATAAACTGGGCTGAAATCATCAACCAATTTATTAATACCGAGATGCAAATTACAAATAACTCACTGCTTACAAAGATTCAAGAACTCTTAACTTCAGCTTGATAAAACACAAGTGGAACATCTTTAATTGGTGCATATATCATTAGCAAACAAGCTTTAAAGCCTTTTTTGGACTTGGAAAGAAAGAAACGAAATATCAGTGACTTTTTCAGGCAGGATAATATGCTGATATGCTCTATCTAGCCAGCCTCCTATTTGTGTTATCCTTCTTTCTCAGGCACCTAGTAAAAGAAAGGTGGGGGCAGATGCAACATTCCTACAGAAGGTAAACCAAGCACATGATGGTACCATTAGGACCATTTTTCCAGGTGATGAAAAGTGTTGCTTAGATGCTAAAACCCTCAGAAAGCAAAACTTAGCCTACTAACACTGATGAGCTGCATTCCCATGTGAAATACCATCGTTTTTCTCATCTAACAAAGAAATTTTGGGCAAAGACAGTGGCAAAGAACTTAGTCCTCACTCATAGTGCTGTCTGAGAAACTGTTTTCATTTTTCTTTCCTTTCACCTTCTCCCAGTACTTTCTCTGTTGTGCATCTACCTCTATTTTCCTAAAATAATATACACCTTTAATTCTCAGCTGATGAATAAAGCTCCTCCCTTATTCACATGTACCTGAAATTGCTTCCACAGTGTAGTTTGCATTGTCCAGTTACAAAATTCAAGTACCTTCCAATCGCTGCTTGTAGAACAGTTTTCCCTTTTTTCCTACGGACTACCACCAGGTTTTAGAAGTCACTACATGTGTTTGGGCACTTAAATCCCAAACAGTTTCTGGCTTCTGTGTTGTAAGTGCAAAGTGTTAATCTACCACTCACCTTCTCTTTCTTTCTTGTATGCACGCACAGAGAGCAGAATGAATAAAAACAGCGTTCACACCATCGTCTGTTTTTCACTGAGACTGTTTTGCCTTCTGCTTTTAAGAAGTCTCTGCACTGATCAAATGACTGTTGCAAGCATGGCAGTCTGTCCAGTTATGAATGAATTAAAGAGACGCCCAATTGCGTGATTTGATTCCCCAGTTTGCTGCCTATCCAAGGTTTAAACCTATTCCCCAGGTTTGAACCCGTCCAGTGGTACGTCAGTCAGAACAGCCACAGCCCACAGCAGTACTCCTGCCCTGTGCCATGTTTCTTTGGGCTGTCCAATCTTCATCATTACAGCCGCTCAAGCGCTTGTGCAAGCAGCAAATCCGTTCAGCAGTTACTGGTTTAGATTTTGATCATCCTGATAGCATCCATGACTACCACCCACTTGGGTGATGTGAAGGGAAATTCTGAGCAGATTAAGTGTTTTACAGGCTCTCCGGACTAAGTGGTGAAAAGAAGGAATGGAATGAATAACCCCAACAGGAGTGCTGGTGGTGCCAAACCATGAACAAATATTTCCCTTAATACTCCTGTTACATGAAGTGACAGTTACATTTGTCATTACATTCAGCTCCAGCGTATGATTACCCACCCCAAACCCACTGCAGCACACGAAGCCCGGGCTACGCCGGGCATTCGGAGAGGCAGCACTGCAGTGGGAGCCGCAGAAAATCCGAGCGCCTTCGGGGAGAGGCTTTCCTTCACACATAGAGGAAAGCCTGATGTGGAACAGGACGAGGACCGGGCTTGGGTGGTGCTGAAAGCTCTGGGACTGCAACTGCAAAGAGGACCATCCCATCCCTGTTTAACACCAGTCGGTAACCATGGCCACCCCTTTCTCTAGGACTGAATTGGTCTTTTTCACACATTGCTGTAGCAGCGATGGATAAATACCCAAACGTACACATAGAGACGGGCTGTGGAACAAATGAACGCTGGAAAATAATCAAAGCCATATTGCTTCAGACAGTAAAAATGACACTAGGCGAGAAGTGTAACAAAACCACGCAACACAACAGGCTTATTATTAGGTGGCTTAGTTCTTTCTTCTCTGTTGCTATGTGAAAAACTAACACAAGCGTCGGGGAAACTGGATATATCAGGGGAAGAGTGAGAGGGGGTGCAGAGTATTGTCCAATGTATAAAATAAACCAGAAAAAATGTAGGAAATACACCTAAACACATTTATGAAATAGTAGGTTTTGGAGTTATTTTACAATTGGTAAAAATAAGGCAACTTCAATGCGAGCTACTTCTGTGAAAACAATCCAGAATAAAAACATATATGCAGCATTTGGATGTTTGCTGAGTGCCAAGAATGATATCAAAAACTAAACTAACAAATCCGTAACACACATTAATCACTTGACCAAGCATGAAATATTATTAACCACATCTAAAAGTTCGCAAAATTTCTTACTGTTGTGACTTTATAAACAGGCATTTACAAGAAACAACAATGCTGCTCAAGATTTTTTTTTTTGAAGAAACACAAATTTTGCCACTGGTCGTAAGGCTTGGCATCTGCCAGGAGCTGCACCCACTTCTCCTGGAAGCAATATTTGCATATACTGACACAGGCAAAGAAAAGTAACTTCAATTAATGGGATGAACACTCTCTAACAGATGAAAATGTTAACAATACAAGTGCAGCAAGATGAATATTTCCTAAAGAAAGCAGCAACACTCACTTTGTAACAGGAATCACGAGGACATTTTTAAATCTATACTTATTTTCTGTAGCTTTAGCACAAGCCTCCACGTCTCGATGAATATCATCATTCATGGCTTCCAATCATTAAGAGTGCACATAGCTTTCAAAAACTTTCCAGCCACTCGGCTGCAACAAAAATAATTGCCACTTTAAAAGCCGTAACTTTTTTTTTTTTCCTCAGGACTGACAAGTTGTTTACTTACAGACTTCCCATTTATTCCCTGGGGGTCTTCCATTGAAGATTTCTTCTTCCAAATTATATACAGGCTATAAGTTACAGTGAGACTCCGACAGTCCTAGTACACATACACACACCTGTGGAAAAGACAGTACCACATTGCTGTATTAATTTGGTGGCGTGGAATCAAGAGCCGATCTTTACATCTGCAACCTTCCAATCGCTAACAAGTATTCACAAGTTGGGAGCTGTTATCTTCAATGAATTCAATTAATCTTGAAAATAAATACATAGTCGAGTTGTTTATTGCAAATCCACATGAGCCAAAAAGCATGCAGCAGGAGCCCCGTTGTGCTTGCTCGCTGTCGGCAGAAGAGTCAAAGGCAGCCAGGAACTCTTCTACTGAAGATATTTCTGCGCCAACAACACTTCTCTTTCCTTTTTTTTTTCCCTTTTTTTTTGGTGAAGTTCAGCCCCTCCCTGATATCTATCAATGTCAATTGTACTTTAATGCTAAGAGGAAATAATAACAAAAGAAATATGATTGCAGATTGAGCCAGGATAAAAGAGAAAATCCACAAAGTTTTCAAAACGTTGCCCTCAAGCTAAGGATATTTTTATACTAAATCTCTTCAAGTTTACATTAGGTTACAGTCCTAGCCTCTATAAATTATAAGCATGCAATGCTTTGTGTTCTCTCACCTTTGGAAGTGGTGTTCTTTGATGTTAAAAATAACAGGGAAGCACTGAGATGAATTAACAAATGTTTACCCCCCCAAACCAACATCAATTCAAAATATGGCTTCCTCACAGAGACAATTTACTTTAAATTAGGTGCCGTCTTAAAATTTACAATTAATCATTCAAGTAATTCAATCAAAATCAACTAAAATCTTCATTAGAAAAAAAAATTGGCTTGTTTTTGTTTTAAAGACATGGGGCAAATGTAGTCTGCTAAAGATTAATAAAGATCCAAATCTCATTTTTTAAAGTGTGTGTGTGTCTGTATACATGTACACACATCTTTTATACACAGAGATGGGAGTAGCATTTTGCTTATCTACAACAGGTGAAGTTCCAACGCCCTGAAGATACTCAATTTGTTTTAAAACTACACTCTAGATGAAACATACATATATACATATATATTTAGCATCAGGATCCAAAATCTGCATCTTTCTACCTGGATGGGATTCTTTTAAGGGAAAAAAAAATTAAGAATCCCTTCAAGCCCATTGTTCTCTGCACCATAAATCCATACTGGACACTACTCATTGCACACATTCGGCCCCTTCTGTAAAATCTAAACATTAAGAAAGTGTTAACAGGTCCACTCCACACCCTTAGGAAGATGCTAATATGAACCATGCTTCTGTAATGCATCCACTCCCTTCCTTCTGGTTCACAATTGAGAGAGCTGATCCAGTCCCACTCCTGCTGAGAACAATGGCCAATCTGAAACATTGCTATGAAATCAGGGTTTGGTGCTCAGATTTGTTCTGCCACCAGATTATAGGTTAGAAAATTATTCAAGGCTTTACAAAGTGACAATTAAAGTTAGGGAGGGGAAAGGACAAGAATTTCTCCTAAGTTTAAAAAAGATAAACCAGCAAAGAGCAGAATAAAACAGCTTTCTCGTAATGCCCCACTCCTAAGCAATGACTGACATCTGTTTCAAAAACTCTTTTATTGCAAAACTCAATAAATGGAAAAACCGCACAAGCTGAAAGTCTGCCACTTCAGCAAGGGAATAAAATGGAGTCTTTTCTAATGGAAAAATATTCAAAAGTCAATTGATGTAATGCTGGTATGTGAATGACCTGACAGCTTTTCAGATCAGCAGTGCTCTCTTTACTAATGGAAAGAAAACTTTACCAAGACTGGTAATCGTCTACATTTAAAAAGCATTTTCTACTAAAGCCCGTAAGGAAAAAGCATATATGTTTTAGTGTATATCATAGTCTGACCATAATGAGACGACCTAGCTTGCAGAAGCTGCTGTAAGTGAACATTTTCTCTCTCTGGGAGAGGTTCCTATAACACATGACCTTCGAAAGAGCCTGCTATTGCATAGTCTGCTCCAACTTACTCTGCCCCTCCAAGGCACTGCAAAAGAGATTCAAGAAATGGTCCTCTATAACTCCCACCCCCTCAGTCTTAGGGGCAAAGCCTTGTCTTTCTCAGCAGACACCAGAGACCTCTGGCAGCAGAATCAAGTTAGCTGTAACGTAAGGGCTTAGATGTTAATACAGAACAGCTGATTTACAATGTAATTAAGTCATTTTAATTGAAGAAATTCAAGTTTTAAACAAGAGCAACTTAGTTATCCTTATTATAATTGTCATCTTAGGTTATTTTTAACTTTTAGTAAAGCTTTACGAAAACTAATTAAATTCCCTTGAGTTGTTAATGTATCAGAAATTACATCTAAATTACGTCGAGTATCTATTACAGAGAAGTTGTTATATGCAAAATATGCCAACGAATATGAGGAGAAATACTTCAAATGATTGAAAAAGACAAGACCTAAATTGAAGGGAAGTCATGAAAGTACATATCCCCTCTTATTTTTCTCTACTACTTTTGAAGTTGTTTGCTTGGTTGTATTATTATTATTATTATTATTATTGTTGTTATTGTTATTATTGTTATTATTATTAAATACACAATGGTGGGAGTTAAGAGTCAAGGGAGCTAAAGAAGCACTATTCCACCAGGCATGATCACCGGCAGTCCCCTTTTCCAAACAGCTATTACCATCCTAAGAGGAATAAAAAAAGCCTCACAAAGAGCATGGAAGTGCAGAAAGTGGTTTACAGGGGGATTTTATTCCCTTCTTGCTGAGGCGTTACCCAACGCTGTGCAATTTTCCCGCACATATGGATCTGAACACGTGCCTTTGCAGCCAGGCACGGGGCGGTTGCCAACCGCTCCCCAGCCAGGCTGCAGAGGTGGCCAGCAGCTTCAATAAGCTGCTTGTCATGCCGGCGCTGTCCCCATCTGAGCACCCACCTGAAACCCAGGGAAAAGGCAGCGGATGATTTCATGGGAAGGAGATTGTAAACGCAGTCAGGGAGGCTGCGAAATAATCTCTCGGGGCTGGAAGGTACCAGCAGAGGGTGATTTCTTGCACAGATGCTGCCAAATGCAAGGGTGACCAAAAAGTGACTGGCCACAGCTGGCCCCCAGCACATAGAGAGGCACCAGTGTTTAAGGATGGATCAACCTAATTTCTTCCTGTTGCTGAGCTGTTCTCCACACAAGCTTTGTACTTCCTGTGCAAGCCCTACTCTGCCACTAATACCCACACCTCAGAGACATCCCATGGCTGCTGTAACGTATGTTCGTCTGCACTGAGCCCCTGCTGAAGCTCACCTTGATCACCACCAGCAGGAACACACAATACGTTGGCTACCTTCCCCTTTCCATCACCAAGGAGGAGGAACTAAAGTTTTTCTCCTCTTCCTGTGCCACCAGCAAAACCGCTTCTGTCTTAGAACCTCCTGGCTGATTCTTCCATTGCAAAGTCTCCAAGATGATATATGTCACTTTTAGGATCATCAGTAGATGCTTGGATGCTTCTTTATTTATTTTTTTTCAGTTAGACTGATGAAGCTTTCTCATGAACCGATAGGTTTTTCTATTAACACCTAAATAAAATTATCCCCCCAAATTATATCTCCATCGTGTTCTAAAAGTAAAGAAAACCCAAAACCAACCAGAACACAACAAAAACATAAAAGCCACACAGGCTCTACCATTTGGTAGAGAAAGAAAGAGCTTATGATGCTGGGTGAAACGGTCTTTATTTTACCCTTTAGGTGATAGCATGTGTTATTTTACAGTTAGGGAACTCGATGGTTTTGATTTTAGGTGCTATATTTGGGAAGTTTCCTTTTTAGCACTTGGTAAAGGCTCACTACATTCACTCCATTCCCAGGTAGGTCTCTCACCCCCCGCTCTGCTTCCTTTTAAGGTGTTAAATTTGGCAGATAACCTGGGTAGCATTTAGAAAACAATTATTTCCAAATGCTTGGAAAGAAACTTGCCAAGTGTAACAGCTAAAACCCAAAAAAAAAAAAAAAAACCAAAAAAAAAAGGAAGGAAGTAAAACAGAAGAGGGAAAGATTTTTTTTTAAAAATGAAATTTAGTAGGAACCTTTCAGCAGCTTTATAAACAATTCACTCCAGCACTGCAACTGAAGACCACCTCTGATTCAGCCTGGAGTGCCTGCAGATGCAGTTCAGCATCCTGCCTTCCAGCGAGCCTCAGGGGCGCCCGTGAAACAGGTAGGTGCCCAGATGTGCAGGACCTAACATGCACATCTGCTGGAAGACATCCCACAGCAGCTGCCGTGCTGACACTGACCTAAACACAGATTCTGGGCCTCTCAGCAGGTACGCAAGCCTGCAGGTAACATACTCTGCACAACAGCACGGGAGGCAGGTCACCGCTTCTGCATCCCCATGAACATCCACACCCATCTCAACAAACCTTTTTCTTTTCAGTACCATTAAGCAGAAATGCATGAAGCATTAGGACTTGTGGCTGGACTAAACTTGCAGGAGACAGGGGTGAAAAACTTTAGTTTTATTGGTTTCTTGGTAAGTTTTCCTTTTTAAGGAGAGAACAAGCACTCTGGTGTACTGGACAGGCACATATAAAACCAGTGGCACCAACGCTCACTGTGATGGCTAGGTCAGCACCAGAGGAATATCATTCTTTTTAAGTCAGAGACATAGATTAAATATCAAGGGTTGTTTCCTTAACATTTTTAATCTCAATGGAAATTAACATTTCTGGTGAAGAAATGTGAGGGCTCACAGAAATATCACTGGGTGCTGGACCAGACTAAGAGAGGAGACACAAGAGCACAAGGAAGAAAGAAAGGACTACAAACATACCGTAAGCAAATGATGTTAATGACAGCCTAGGTAATATATCTTTACTACATTTTGAATCCTGATAGTATTTCTAAAATTGCTACAACACTGTATGCCTAAGTGTGTCTTGAAGAAGCCACTTGATACAGCCTGTGTTACAGTTCTCCTGTAAATGATTACATCTAAGAAAAAGGAGGTGCTGAGAACAGAATGACCACAATACTGGTTCAGACCAACAATCCCCCTGGTGTTGTCTCATCAATGGCCATGAACGGACACAGAAAAGCAGGAACAGAATGAGCATATGGCATTTCCCCAGTATTTCCCCAGTATTTTCCCAGATTCCTGCTCCTTCTGTTTGGAGGACTTCCTGAGCCTGGTGGAGTTCACCTGTCTACCAACCCTCAGCTCTCCCAAGTACTTGTCAATCTTCCTCTTGAACCCATGTAGACTTTTTTGATTCCTAACAATGCTGAACATTCATTTCTGAGGGGCTTTGCTGAGCACTGATGACGTTTCCTTGGAATTATCTTTGATACCAAGATCTCATTTCTGAATTATGAGAGTCAGCTCAGCGTCCATCACTTTCCACATACAGCTACAACTATTTTGACAAGGGTCTGGCAGTTTACATTTATCTCTGGAGAATTTCATTTGCCATTTTATGGTCTAGTGACTTGTCTCATAATGTCCTTGTGTGGTTTATCACAACCTGCTCTCATTGCTATTCACCTTGTTCTCCAAGTCGTTTATGAATAATTTGCTAATTTAAAAATGCCATCCTGGAATATCTTCCATTCAAGTGGAAGCAACCTAGAAAAACAATTGAGCCTGATTAGATAATTATTATAACTAATATTTTTGAAAAAAAGTGGAGTGATAATAACAGAAAATTCCCACCTGAATAAATAAAGGCAAAAGGTGTTGGCATATTTATCAAGGGATGCGACTCGGCTGGCTGCTAATTTCAGCAAGCTCAGAAGAGCTCTCTGGTCAGTGTTGGAAGAAATTCAGTCAAATACAAAGAAACCTCTCCCAAGGTGGAGAAAGAAACCCAACAACATAGTGACCAAAACTCCCAGAGCACCTGGGAAGGGCAAAGGTTTAGGACTGGAGACCTGCAAAAATGAGGTTAATCATTTCCCATTGCTTTTACAAGTTGTAAAAGCGAAATATAACTGGTTCAGAAACTGCCTTGATAAAGCCTTTGTGTTGCTTTCTTCATCTATTGTGGTCAGGAACAGTTTAAACTGCGGACAGGAATGAGGCCCTGGTGAGCATCTACACTGGGCTCCAAACCCAGTGCCAGTGATGCCCAGGTTGCTGAGAGCATCTCCACAGAACAGGCGCCCACAGGACGCCTCGGTCAGGAAGCTCCGCAAAGTGCCAAAGTAGGAGACACACATACATATATAATTTTAAAGCAATAATGTTATTCTAAAAGCACAGCTCTCCAAACATAGCAGAAGATCGTATTTTTCATTGAATACTAAATACACATGCAAGTCAAACTGTTGAACAACGTTAAAATTATACTGGCAACTTGCTTGCCAGAATTTTTTTTAAGTGACTTACAAAACTAATACGATGTTTAAACTACCCAGTGGGATCAACTTTATTTGGGTCTGAAACGTAGTTTGAAACTGTTCAGCAAAGAAACACATTAACAGTTTAGGCCAGGAAATAAAAAATAGTTTTAAGGTGAAAACATACAGGAAACTTACGCTTTTAAAAATTAATAAAATTACCATTTACAACATGAATTCCGTGCCTCAAACAAGGATCAAACAGTTTTGCTCTCAGCAAATGGAATCCTTATTATCAAAAACTTGCAAGACTCCCTAACTTCCCTGGTTGAATTTATGCTTCATTAACAAAGAGAACAAAAACTGAATGCAACAGCTAATTCCTTTGTCACTGAGTTTCTGGAGCAATAGATCCGTCTTCTGCTTTTTATGTGTCAAGCATGCTACAAAAGGTGAGGGGATCCACAGATTAACACTATTAGACTGTCATGGTTAATAAAGAATATGAAGTACATACAAGAAAAATGCTGCAAATCATAACATGCAGCTGGAATATTTACCTACCTCAGGAAAGAAGCCTAAGATGCTCTAAAAAATTTACTTTCAACCCGTGCAAGTTCTGAACAATGTTTCTAATGAGTAGTAATTACATACATGCTCTAGAAAGCCTTTCTATTCCTATTACAAATTTGGATTAAAGGTAAGGCATTATTTATTATTTTACATGGGCTTTTAAAGCAGTTTGTAAAATACATGCAGTCTATAAAAGTTTCTGGCCTAACAACAAACAACTGTACTGCTTCTGCACAGCTCGGTGCACGCAAGTAGAGGTTTGCTAATTATAATTAATGCAGGTCATATGTAAAGATTTTAAGGTTTACACAAAGCAATTACAAGTATTTTTTCCTCAAGGTGAAATCATGTTTTTATCTTTTTTTAAAAACATTTATTCAATTTTTTTTTAATAAATGAGATACATTTGAGTCTGAAATTGTACCAACCTTTGTTAGAGCCTAGGCTTCCCCCAAGCTGGTAAAAATATTCAAGTAAGAAACACTACTAGCAGTATTTTCAGCAGGGGAAGCTGCAGTATCCCAGAAAGCAGAAATATACACCCAAATGAGATAGGTTAAGAGAAAGCAGGGTTGGAAGTAACTCATCCTGGCTACAGAAAACCAATGCTTAGCTGAGAAACGCAGGGGCCAAAGTCACAGCATCTCCCGGTGCTGAGAGACCCAAGTGCTGGGTTAGGGTCAGCTGAGGCCCTTTGCTCTGTGAGAACCACTACATTGCCTCTGGACTCACACTGATCACAGGAGCAGCGCAGTGGCACTGGCATGGCTCAGAGCCACAGCTCTGGTGTCTCTGAGTGAGGGCACTTCCAGTATCCAAAGTGGATCAATCCCCAGATGGGGTTCAGCTGTTCAGCTGGATGTGCACACTAGTGACCATCCTCATATCTTCATCAGCAAGGCTAAGGGTGCTGCCTTCTGATTTACCTGCCGTACGATGAGAAACCTTCTCTGTCTCTCGTGCTCAGCCACACACTTCAGTGGTAAGCCCCCACATCCCCATGCTGCAAGAAGCATCTTGTTTTCAATCTTTACAGCACATCATCCACCAGAATCCACATTTTCAATCTACAAATAGTTCTGCTTCTCATCATGCAGCAAAGGTGTAAGTTTTCCTGGTAGGCACATCCATGAGCACGCAAGAAGGAAAAGACAGCCCTAGTCCCTTTTTTTCTTTCCACCTCTGTTGGAAGTCCAAGTGAAGGAGCATGAACGGGTCTAAGCCTGAGAAAACCAGAAGCCTGTTAGCTCTGAACCATCACAGTTGTCTATGTGAGGTCCAAAGGGATATTTAAAGGCACTGCCTGCAGTTAAACATTTATAGCCATTTACAGTTGTTTATTTGTTTGTCTGATACTGCGACCACCCTTACGAATGACAGTAAGTACCCAGCTGCAACTTCACTCCCCTAGTACCCTTGGAAGTCCTACCCATGGCGAGCTGCAATATCAACAACTCACTAAGAATTAATTTTAAGACAGAAGTGATACAGCATTTACCTAACAACGAAGCCCGTTTTCCTTTACCTTTCTGTGCTCCATACTCAAGCTCCTGGTTCTTGGGGTAATCCCAGGGACGGTGCTGCCCGGCTCCCCACAGTGCCATCCCTGCTCTGAGAGGGTCAAGGGAGGAGGTACTGGCTAGGACCTCTCTTCTCTAGCCAGCAGTCACTTCTTATGAAACTAAAACCTCACCAATAAATCTTCACCAAATTTGGACAATTGATTGGAATAGTACAGGGGAGGGGAAAGAAATGGGTGTAAGAGCATTTGCAGGGCTCTCAGTTCCTTGGAAAACAATGCTGAAACCCATTTTTAAATGCTGGTTCTTTCAACTTAGTCATAGCTGTTGCTTGACAGATGACATTCTTTTCCTCTGATTTTTGCCAGACTGTGTTTTCATGACAATTAATTCAGTAACTCATCATTTTTAACATAATAAAAACTGAAAACTGAAGGATTGAGAACCTTGATAAATAGGTTCTGCTTACACAACTATGCAAAGAGTCATTACATGTCCTTTGTCAGCAAAAAATGCACCTCATCGAACAGCAGCATTTAGTTTCAGTTCTTCGTGTCCCTGAACTGTATCCACCAATGGGAATTAATTTTATGTACATTTACGAAAAAAACCAAAACATGGTTGAAGTTAAGTCATTAAATCAACCTGTCCTCTAGCAACAGCCTTGCTTCTTACAAGTTTGCTTATCCTAATACTCTTGCAATCATTTTCATCATCACGGCTCAAGATAAGACTGCAACTATTGTTGTATATTACTGGCTGTAGTAATAGGTTAAGTGTGAAAAACATAACAGACAATACTTACTACCTATATAATATCATTTTTACAAATTCTTATTAAAGGTGAATTATTCTTTATCAAATAATGAGTTATAACAAATATTTTATAATAAAGGAGTATGTGAAGAATGAGCTATGGTAACATTCTGAACGTAATGTTTCACTTTTCTTTGAGGAAAGTGCAACCTAAAATCTAAAAAAAAAAAAAAAAAGAAAATCACGCAACTCCACGCAAACTCCTTCAATATGCAGATGATGAAGAGCTCAAGCTATTGAGCTGAGAAAGCAAAATTCAGAAATCTCAGGAATTAGCCCAATTGCCTAAAGTGGCAGTAGGTGTGACTCGCTATGGAAACAGCATAGGAAGGACAGAGAAACAACTTGGAGTTGGAAAAGCTTTTAAAAGCACATGAAGTACCCAGCTGTGGCCTCCTTGATTTTAAGGACTTTACACACAATTTCCGTTCTTATAAATAAAAAGAGCTTTCTCCTAGCTCACTTCATTATAAGGGGAGCTGCAAAAATGCAGACCCACCTCATCGGGTGGGAGTTCACCTCTGTGATTTTTTCCGGGCAGTCTGGTACAGCGGGGGGCCCTGGGCGGGTTGGGGTGTGGAGTATTTGCTGCCTGCCCTGCCCACGCACCCACCCGCTGCCTGGGGTTTGCCCTGGGTATGGCCACCAGCTGCCCCCCAGGCTCTCCCAAGAATTACCCCTGGGGGTGCTTCTCCCAAGCAGCCTCAGCTCACTGTCACACCATGAAATCTGGGCAAATCTTTCTTGGTCGAAACAGTTTCCATCATAGCTTGACCTGTATCACAGAACTTGTCTGTAAATTCACATTTTCCTTTCTATGGCCATGCAGGAGGTTCAGCACTCTAAGAGTGAGAAGAGCTGCTGTGTCACGAAAAGGTAAAAATAAATAAAAGTTTTAAAAAGGTAAAAGAGCATTAAAAATGTCCGGACATTTGAGAAATCATTACCTTATGATGTTTGGTGTATCAGATTAAACATTCAAAGATAAAAAGAGTAAAAATGAAAGGAAGGAAAAAATCTCAAGCCTCTCAATTCAATTAAATCTCCTAATTTTGTATTACTCTCTTTCTCTGAATCTGGAAGGAAAGGTTATTTTGAGCAATAATATTTATGGATTCTAGAATTAAGTAACGGAATAACAAAAAAAAGCAAAGAAAATAACCTAAAATTCTCTAAATGCAGAGGATGCAAGAGGCCCCCAGTTTCCAGCTGACTTGGAGAAACTGTTCAAATGACCTTTGAAGATTTTAAAATTCTGCAGCCAGAGTCCATCCCTCACCTTGCCCACAGTGACAGGATTTGCAGCAGAACCAGGACAGGGCCACAAACCAGAGGAAGAGTGAGTTTTCTTCCTACACTTTTTATGATTCGGTTTTCATAGGAAGATGCAGTTAACAAAAACTGTTAGGAATGAAACATCAGGCCTGAAATAAACAACAGCGGCTGTCAGGAACCAGTGACTCAGTTTCTACTTAGGCAGGTTGTAAACATTTTTGTGGATGCTTTTACAAATTCTGCATCTCCAAAAACTGCTGAACCATTCACAAAGACACATTTTAAGATTTTGTCCAAGGATGCAGATACTTGCAGTTTACCTTATTCTGAAATTTATGGTAAGTAAGATGTTTGCAAGCTAGAACAAATGTCCAGGGAGAGGGTACCCAGACTAGCCCTTAGCAGACAGGTCAGCAACCTTCCCCGAGCTGCAATCCTCAATTAGGGGCATTTTCATGCATATTGCCCTTATTTTCTGGTGCAGACAGAGTACCTGCTCCACGACTGTTCTGTGATCCCACAACTACTCTCATTATAGTTCATGCTTACACAGCTTTTGGCAGAGAATGAACAGCTCTAATCTGGAAATTGTTTCATAGGGACTTTCCACACACCACGTTCTCTTTTTAAAGAGCTTCTCACAGCATTGAATGACTGATTTCTCTTTTTATAACTGTATTTTTATTTAAAAAGACTGTGGAAAGTGTGAGAGTTCAAATGTAGCGACTGTCCAGGGCTGCTGTTCATACTGCAGTTTGCTAGAGCATATGTAACCGTGAAAGGATTTTGCTCCTAAACGTCGATGTGAACTACTCTTCTCGTTGCAATTTAAATGTAACACTATGTTCCTTACAGCCTGGAAGGGGTGGGAGGGGGGAAGCCTAATGTGCCTAATGTTATATTTTAATAATTGAAGACAACTCTGATTTTGTGATAGAAAAAAACCCTCCCTATTTAATTACAGCATTAGAGAACAGAGTATTCCCAGCAAACACCAAGCTTTGCCTCCAACATCAGCAAAACGAGCAAAACAACGTCAGAACTATCCGCATCCAACAAGCCTTTCGAAGGGCTTTGGTGACGGCGGGTGAAAGGAAAACCCGTGGGTCCCGTACCCCTTCCCCGCCGCCCATACGCGGCTTTCTCCCCGACCCGAACGAGGTGCTGGTATGTGCGGAGAGGGTAAGGGAGAGGCGAGCATCCCTCCTGCCTCCTCCCGACACCCTGAAGACAAGGCTCCCAGCGGCCCCCAGGCGGGGATGCGCTCGCCCCAGTGCGACCGTGCCCGGGGCACCGGGCAGGGCGGGGTGCGACGCGGTACGGGCGGTGGGATCGCCGTCGGTGCCCCGGCATCGTGAGCCTTTCCCCGTCCGTCGGAGGAGGAGCTGCCCGCTCCTTGGTGGGGGCTTGGCCACCTCCCCCAGCGCTCGCCGTGCTCGCAGCCGGCAGGCCCCGGGCGAGGGGGTGAAGGCAGACACGCTCATCGCAGCGGTGCGCCCGCACTTTTTTGCCCTTAGCCACAAAAATCACGCGCCCAGCGGAGCCGGCGGGCCGAGGCCCAGGCGGAGCCGCAGCGCCCGGCGACCCTCGGACGGCATCGGAGCTGCCCGCGGCGCCGGGCGACACGAGTTCTGCCGCCCCTTCCCCTCCCACTAACCCCCCACTCCCCCCAGGGCTCCCGCAGCCTCGCCCCTCCCTCGCCACCGCAAGCCCCGCGGCGCTGCGCGCCCGCGTAATCACCCTCGGCTGCGCAACGCCCGGGGCTGAGACAGCGTGTCCCGCCCGTCCCCCGCCGCACCCACGTGTCCGGCACCCCGCGCAGCGCCGGCTCCGGGGGGCGGGCAGCGGCTCAGCACAGCACGGCACGGCTCGGCTCAGCACGGCACGGCACGGCTCAGCACAACACGGCACGGCGCGCACTTACTCCGCGGGGCCTCAGGGGCGGCGGCTCGGGCCCGGCGGCTCCCCGGGAGCCGTGCCCGGCGGTAAGTTGCGAGGAGCGCGGAGCCGCGGTGAGCGGGGAGGGGTTTCGGGGAGGCGGCGGCGGGGAAACTTCCCCGGAGCCGCTCCACCGCCCGCCCGCCCGCCTCCTCCTCCTCCTCCTCCCGCCGCCGCCGCCTCGCCCGGCGGCAGCACCGCGCCTGCCCGGCTGCGCCGCCCGCTACCCCCCGCTGCAGCTGCTTTCGGCTCGCCGGGGCAGACGGAGAGCCCCGCCGTCCTTACCCCCCTCCCCCCTTTTCTTTCGGTTTTGTTTTTATTAATATTTTTCAGAAGGAAGGTGTTATTACAGCGGGGAATGATGGGCCCTGAGGAATCCCGGCTTGCTGCGGGGCCGTAAGGGATGGCTGCAGGTTAAACACTCCAAAGCCAGCTGGCAGCTCCGTCGCTTTCTTGGCAGCGCGGGGGCTGCAGGGCGGGCAGTCCCCCCGCTCCCCCCTTCCACCATCCCCCGTCCCCTTCCCTTACCTGCAGCATCCCCGAGCCGCAGGGGTTGGTTATCTGACACCGCTCCGCACCGCGCTGGGATCCGTCGCTGCCCTTGATGGAGAAGGCAAAGAATGAGTCAAGACATGAAGGACAGCGTGGGAACACGGCTCGGGGAGACGCTGTGCTGCGCCTGTGGCACCTGACCCCGCGGACATCGGATTGCCCTTAAAATCAGAGCTTGTGCACATCATCCCCTCCTCATTGCCTGTGAAGAGAGAAAGCACGGATCTGATTCCTTGTACAGAATTCCTTGAGCATACCTGATTCAGGTACCACGTCGGTGCAGAACAGTGGTGGAGCACTCACTTTGCTTGTCCATCCTGAAGGCATGAGCTTAACCACTCGTCAAGCACAAAGCACAGGCATCTGAGCCTAACGTAAATGAACACCCTGCTCAGTTTGCCAAGCTGGCCCACGCGTGGGAGCAGCACGGCCGCTGATTTTTATTCTTTTTTTTTAACCTGTACTGTAAAGATGAATGTTGCAGCCCAGGCCTCCTCCTGCCTTGCTTCTTTCTTAAACCAGAAAGCAAAACAAAAAAGTTCCCATTGCTTCAAGCTCTTCCATTGCTTTCAGACGGTTGTCTTCAGCGTGTACTCTGCTGCTGTTTTCCAGCTGCTCACAGCCTGCCTGTGTGCCAGTTTCAGAAAATAAAGAACACATCTCTACCTTTAGAGAAATGGAATTTATGTTCCCACAGTCATTCACGATCTTCTGTAACTGTAGATACACAAACAATACCATTTAAGTCACTAGAATATCTAGATGTTTGTCCTGAAGGACCCCAAATCACTCTGAATCCATTCTTACTTTTTAACAATTTTAAGGGTTTTTTTCCCTCCACTCATATCTTTCCCAGTGTAACAGTCCTGTAAATTAAAGGGTGGGAGTTAATTAAAATGTCAAGCACGGGGCCGTGTACAAGCATACTGACAAACTGAGATGGAGTCTACTTTCCTTTGAAGTTAAATTAATCCATTAGGCCACATCCTGAGTTACCAAATATGGGTTATTTACATGTATATATTTTTTTCACATTTTCATTGAACTGGTTTGACACAATTTTAAGATACTAAACGGAGTTTGCTCTTGATCTGTGACAATGGGAAATAATGGATGATACTACCTCAGCTGAGCATTTTTATACTTCAGGGAAGCAGATTAAATTGCCATAACATACCTGAGGGCAGAATGTGATCTATGGGGTTGTAAAAATTACAGTCCACAGGTTATAAGAAAGATTCGAGTGAGGCTAAATCTAAGGTCCACTTGCTCCTTTCCAGTGCAATATGAAAGGGAAAAGAGCATATGTAGATCCACAAAAATCTCTGGAAGCAAAGATATTTTCAGATACTTACAGATACTTTCTCCAGAATTCATGAAATAGATGACTACAGCCTAAATTCTAGAGTGTACAGAGCAATTTCTTCATAAATTCACAATCTTTGAACAGGTCTTTGACTATCCAGTCTTTTACAAAGCCTTTCTTCAAAGTCAGGTCTAGGGTTAAGCATATGTCCAAATTCTGTCCCTTTTCACCTAGAAATATTGCCTGGTAGGGAAAAAAAAATAAATCAAATATTCGTATCTCCTAGGTATTTACTAATTTTGAGCAAGGAGTGGAGTATTCAAAAAAAAAAATAAATATACATGTCCAAAATAATTAAGAAGGTCTCTGCCAGAGCACATCTAGAACCACAGGGATGCTCTCATATTTTGGTGGGGTACCTCAGAATAAAAGATGAACGTTGGCTCCAGCATGAGGGGAAATGTTGCACAGATGTGTGAGAATACTGGCAACACAATCCCAAAGACAGTTCTGCTCTCATTAGAGCCATGAGCCTATTGATTGAAATAAAAAGAGTAGACCTTCCTATAGGAAGCCCTGGGCACTATGGTGATGAGTGAGTAGGATTGTCTTTGATTTGAATTTGCAGAGTTTTCTGTTGCCTTTTTCCCCTTTGTTTTGGATGTTTAAAAACAAACAAACAAACAAACCCAAACCAACATTTGCAATAGGTGATTGATAAACATAGCTTATAGATCAAAATGTTGAAAATAGCACTCAGATGGCTACCCTAGTTCCTTGAATCCAATCCCACAAATTGTCCAGCATCTGCTGTTGCCACAGGACTAAAAGCAACTTGTGAAAGCTCCCTCCCACCCCAAGAGCTGTCAGGCCACCTGCTGCCATTATCCCCTTACTGTTAAGTACCTTATAGGTGAGTGTTATCTCAAACCAGTCTGGGTCTTCCTTCTATAACAAACGAATTTCAATAAGAGTAGCAAGAAAATGTGTTAGTACTGACAACTCAGAACCCTGAAATATGGAAGACCAGTGTCTTTGAGAAATGACAGTAGTTCCAAGGTAAACAGTTTCTTTTCTGTTATTCTTTCATTCCTCAAAACAAGCACCTATCCAGATCTGAGAGCTCCTGGCAGGTATGATGAATGGCAAATCCTAATGCAGGCTATGGTTTGGCCTGAAGTGTTAGGGCTTAGCACACTGTACAAATTCTCATCTGAAATAGGAGTATCAGGAGCCAATTTCTTGAACTTAATTTATTCCAGACACTAGCTGGAATAAACAGCATTCTGTAACCTCCTCAGATATTTTGCCAGTAGGGAGCTGTCTTTACACTTCTTTCAACTAAGTTAGTGATCCAAATACAAAATTCATAACTCAAGAATACAGTGTGGTTTTACAGACTAGAGGATTTGAGTTCATTACCAGAGACATTGTTGTGCCCTATCTGTATTGTTTCTTCTTTCCAGATCTACTGCAGCATGCTGCTTGCCCAGCCCTGACAAGTTAAAAAAAAACCCTCAACCCACCCAGCACTCCATCTATACTGAGGTTTAACTTTCTAGAAGCAATTCAAGCAATTCAAGCATACATTCAGGTTCTCAAATATTCATTGTTTTATTTACATGAGGTTTCATACTGGGAAGCCAGGGTGTAAAATGGTACCTCCTTAGTCAGTAAACATCCTCTTGCCTGCCTCAGAATCTTTTTGGACTCCTTCAGTCACGGACAGATATGTTTAGTGCTCTTGCCTCTAGTGCCCTGCATGATGCTTACAGCTGTGGCAGAGGAGCTAGATGCTCTGGCACAGGCATTGTGAACAAAACCACTGCCCTGGGTATAAACCTGACTCACCCATGCAAAGACAGACAAATAAAACTGAGGTTTTTGATTACAGATGTTATCCTTGGCTACATCTACATGTAACGAAAAACAACATTTTAATTGCTAGGAAAAATACAAGATTCAAAGGGAGCATTTTCAGTAGTGGTTTCTAATGGAGCATGGAAGCATATCTGAGGCAGATGCTACTGGGATCCAATACGTACTGGCACCTGTAGTGCCATGTTAGTGAGCCACATGTGACAACAGAGCTTCAATTATTCCTTTAGAAGATCCTATGGGAAGACAAATAACAAAGAGTCCCCTGAAACATCAGTCCGTTTCATCTTTTAACTCTTGGCTATATGTTCTTTGACTCCCCAGAAAAAAAAAAAAAAAAACAATCTTACTCAGTGCTTCTGTTTTCAATGCCTCCGATGTTTGTTGTTACCTTCCACATTATACACTAATTTAGAAAATTAAAATTAATCTTTTTTAAATTTAATAGTTTTTCCTCTGCTATGCTGCTCATCCTCCACCCACACACTCTCTTAGATTTTTCTTTATCTTCTTGATGGGGAGTTGTCTAAAAGTGATGAAGAAGGAGGGAGGTCGGGGAAGGAACAATTTAACATTGTGTGGAGCTGGTAAAAAGTTCATCATCAAGTTCATCATCCAGCTTCTTAATTTGATAATTGTGTCACTGCAGACAGGAACTTCCCATAGCAGTCAGTAGTAGCAATCCCTCTGACTTCCAATGAGTTCTGAGCACTAGTTTCAGTCTCTAAATTAATCTCTAACACTTTTTAACGCTGTGAACACTCATGTTTGTAATTTTGATGAAACTACTCACTGAGCTGTTTATGAATACATGGATTTAGGAAAGTTTCCTCCACGGAAATCTGGCTAAAACCAGATTATAAAACAGATCATCCATGAGGTCATGTTTTATTGCCTCATACTTTAAACTCTCTGGTAATTTTTATCGTTCTCCCTGATATTCCTTAAGATCTTTAAACTGAGTACTCCATATGAAATGGAACAATGTCCTCAGCTTTGGTTTCTCAACAATTCTAGACCAGGTTCTTCAGCAGTAGAGGCCTGATACCAGAAGCCTGCGTACTTACACAGGTATTAGAGGAAAGTAGTTAAGCACAGAGAAACCATTGCAAATTTGGAACTGCAGCTTATCAGATATAGGAGTTTAATCAAAGGTGCATTGATTTGGGATTTGGGAAAACTTGGCATTTCTCATTTTGCTTTAAACATTGTGGTTCCATTTAACCCCTAACAGTCCGAGAGGCTGGTCTGTATTTTACCCACTTTGTTGACAATGTCTTGCTTATCCATCATTACTGCATCCTCATAAAGTTCATAGGAGAAAATTACTTGGTATATTCAAGAAAATTGTCTTTGCAACAGGATGTTCAAATGCCATTGATACAAATATTAACCCACAGGGCAAATATTTAGTGCTATGATGGGGAGATAGAAGAACAGCATTCCTTAAATGGATGAAACCATGTAACATTATAGTATATTTCTGACAGGTTAATAGGAAAAAAACCTCATCCTTAGATATCTGGGGGAGGATACTGGATTTAGTATTACCTTCTCCGAGTTTGTTCAGGCCTCTTCTGAGTGCACGTCTGGAAAATTTCCAGCAAGAGAATTTATTATCAAGAAACTTAACGAAATGGTGAATTTTAAGTAAATATTACCCCACGATCACATTTGACCATGGAAACGTGGTGGCAACAAACCAGGGAAGAGGGAGAAGCGGTGCCCGCCGGCCGGAGCAGCCTCGGCAGAACCGCGCTCGTCTCCGCCCCACCTCCGCATCCGCGCAACTGCTTCCGCAGGCCCGGGGCTGCGCGGAGTCGCGCTGGGGATGCTGAGGCCAAACAGCTCTCCTGTGTTTTGAACACCCCCCTCCCTGGCTGCTTTGATGGGACTTCTCAGGCTTGAGGTCCCTCGGGGGCCATGGGGCCGCAGCGATGCTCAGAGGGGTTCCTCCGCCTCGTCCCGCCGCAGAGATCGCGATGGGAAACCAGGTATACGCCTGAAATCACCTCCTTTCTGTCGACCCCGTTTCCTCACAGAAGGGACCTCCTGAAGCACCTCCGGGGTGCTCCTTCAGCGCTACATTGAGTCACTCGAGTGGTTTCCTACCTCCAAGAGAGAAAACTAGGCGGACCTCTCCCTCCGCCCAAGAAAAAGCCACCACCTAAGTAGCTAAAGACTGAGCCACTGCTCCGGTTTAATAACGTGCTAAACACGAGGAGCTAACGCGGCCGCGATCCTACTGGCTGTTCGCAGCGCTTGAGCGTAATAATCGCGTAAGGGCTTTGAAATTCTGGAAATCGCCTTCGCAGGCGTTAGTCGGGATTTTCATAGGTCGCAGCCTGGTTCGCTTGCTAAAAGATGTAAGGAAGCCAAAAATTCAGCACTCTTCTGGGGCATCTAAAACATTAGGTTCCCTCCTCCGAGAGGGATTTCGATGTGAGACCAAGCGGGAAAAGGCGAGTGAGCGCATGTGTTCAAAATTACATTTTCGACAGAAATTCAGCTCTACCGGGTCGTGTTTAAATGCGAACTGGGGGCGGGAGGGGCTCAGTGCGCAGGAAACACCACTGGGAAACCTGGAATGTAACAGCAAGGATCAAAAGTTAATGGCCTATTTGATGTGAAAAGTGAGCTGGGGATGCTGGAGAGCGGGAGCGAAAAGAGTCGGCGAGACGCACGCAAGGCGCCCGCACCGCGCCGCGCAGCCAGAGCGCCCCAGCCCCGCGCAAATAGCTAAATCAAAAATACAGCGCAGGTAGGAGCGCTTCGCTGGCGGTTCAGCCTTTAATCCGGTGGATTTAACCCCCTGAAGCGGGGCGGCAGAGCCGCCCCCGACTCCGCGGGAGATGCTCAGCGCGGTTTCTCCGCGCCCTGACATCGGCTGCCCGCTGCCAACCCGCGTACAGGCCCTCCACCGCCTGCCGCGCAAAGCCTGGAAAGTCTCCGGGGGCTCCCGTCCCATCTTTCCCCGCCGCACCGGGGGCGGCGACGTGAGCGCAGGGGTCCCCCGGGAGGTGCGAGCGGGGGGGGCGGCGCAGGACGCCCCACGTTGCGCAAGGGCGTCCCACGGCGCTGTTACTCCTGCCCGCAGACACCGCCCCCCCTACCCCGTGCTCCCACCGCTTGCGCCAGCCGCTGCCGGGGAAAACGGGAGGGTGTCTGCGTCTAATTTAGACCTAACAGGGGGACGCTCCGGAGGAGCCCGTGTGCTCCTCTGCGTTGGCGGGCCGCGGCCGTAGCTCGTTAAAATTACGGACCGTCCCCACACACCGTATCGAGACATCTCGTCGCTGATAAAGCAAGGAAAAAAAAAAATATCAGCCTCTGCTACAATCAAAATATTTCAGCCATGCCAACATGTTTAATAATATTTTTTCTAAAAATAACGCTCTCCCTCGGACCGCTTAATTCCTCCGGGTTTAGCATACGCTTTGAATTAAATCTGTTGACAAGATTGTAACGAAAATACTGATTGATGTAAACATGGCCTGAAACAAATCCACACCTGATTCTGGTTCCCTGACAATGCTGATTAAAGCCAACCCCCGCCTTCCCCCAACCCCGGCCAGGGTCTCTGGCTTCCAGAGAAACTCTCCGTCGGGGTGTAAGGGTGACAGAGAGTAAGAGCGTCCGGGGAGATGCACAGAGAAACGGGGTTTGAAGCGCTCGGGTCTTCGCGGGTAGTTTTTGAAGAGGAACCGAGACAAGTATATTGAGTGCAGTCATTTTCTCCCTACTTGGTCTTATCCCAACCCCTAGATACACTCGACTGTTGAGAGAAATCTGAAATCAGTCTATTGCCAACGCTAGAATAAGGCTAAGGGAAGCCAAAAATGCCTGTGGTCTCCATAAACTACGTTAAATCACGGGGAGGGGGGTGTGTGTTATATTTAGGTGGATAATGAAGCGCGTAAAACGGTAGATAAAAATCAGTTGCTATGGACTGTCTAGGATTTCGTGTGTTTTTATTAATTTTCATAGGAGATTTGAAGATTTACGTGATCTCCTCGTTACAAGCGGAGCCCACCCTCCGGACGGAGCGCCCGTGGCTGGCTGCCGCCCGGTGGGAAACGCTGAAAGAAACGTTAGCAGCCTCCCTGCCTGCCGCAGCCGCTCCGCGCCCTACCTGGGGCCGGATCAGCCCTGCCCCGGCCCTGCCGCTCAATATAAGCGTCTTGCGCTGTGAAAGGAGTCCAGGGGCGTTTTAGCCGGAGGGTGAGGTTGGGGCTGGGGGCGGGGAGGGCTGATGTCTTGGCTGCGGGTCAGCTCTGTAGGGGTATCAGGGAGGTTTGGCCTCCGCGGGTCTCAGCCCGGAGAGATGCAAGGCGAGGGGGGAGGATGCTGTCCCCCTGTGCCTAGCTGAGCAGGAGGAGTTCAGGCTAGGTCCTAATATAAAGCAGCTGCTTCTGCAGCCTGGCCGTCTCCTAGTTCACCGCTGCCACCATCTCCCTCCGTCTCGTCCCTCCCCGCTCCTCCTTTCCCTCCCAAGGGCGCACATATCAACGGTAGCAGCAGCGGGGCCACCGGGGCCGGGTAAACAGGAAAGTCCTGCCGGATCCCCAGGCAGATCTCCCCGACCCGAGGGGAGGAGCGGCCGAGACAGGAGCAAAGAACGGAGCGGGAGGTGGCCTCTCCCCTCCCGCCCACCGCCGGGCACGGAGGCGGCGGGGATCTCTGAGGCTGGGGGCCGGCTGCGGAGGCAGCCCACGGGCCCTCCCGCACCCCCGAGGGGAGAGGGGCATCCTGCAGCACGCGGGCTTTTAACGTGTGTTTTATTTTCGGTGAAAATCACTGTCACTGGGAGCCTGTGACGGTAGAGCAGGAGCTGAAAAGCCATCTTCACACAGGCGGGGTTTGCTGCGGGGCACGTTTCCAACTGCAAATCCCCCAGCGACCGCAGCGCTGGCAACTAGCAGCCTCCCCACTCCCATCCCCTCCCCCGAGGGACCGCAGGACTCCCCCTCGGCTCGCCAGCGCCGCTGGTGCACATCCATCCCGTGTGCGCCCGGGGCTCCGCTGCGAGCCGTGCCCGGCGGGGCTGCGCGGAGCCGGCTGCGCAGGGGGGGCCCGGCGGGACGAGCAGGTGCTGCCGGCTCGCAGGCGCTGCAGTGCCGGCGTGCCGCTGCGGGCTTCGCCGGCCGTGTTTTTTGTCTCTCTTTCTCTCTTTCTCTTTTTTTTTTTCTTTTTTTTTTTAAAGCTGATTTAACAGGTTTCCATGCAGCGGGGCTACCCCTCATGCTTTGCCCCGCGTCGTAGACTTCAGCTACATGTGGGCTGCAGCCTGAGTTCCTATTTGTTGTGCCAATTCTTCCTTATAGTCCATCCTTTTTTCCCTTCTCTTTTGTCTTTTTCTTTTTTTCGTCCCGTCCCGTCCCCCCGGCAATATACAGACATAGATATACAAGGTTATTTCCATGTGGCCAATGGCTAGGACTTCAAACTGGTTAGCCTCCTTTGTTTGGCGAAGCGGTATCATAAACTCTCCATTAGCTGTGTTAGCGTCACGGCGCACGTCATCAGCCCAAATCGTACCATTCTGACTGTCGTAGTTGCCCTGCACTTCTCCCCGCCATGCTCCGGGCCATCAGCAGCCAAGGAAGCATCCCGCGAACGAGAGAGCTGACAGCACACCCGAAGGTGTCATATCGCGTAGATATTCAATGTCGTGCCGCTGGCTGCTGGTGGAGATACCTGCCGAGTTAACAAATCGAGGTTTGAATCCAAACCCGTCCTCCTAAAAGTACACAGTATAAGGAACCCGGAGGCTCCTGGCCTGCAATTCACCTGTACCACTTAATAGCAACTAATAGTAGCACAAACTTTAATTAGGAGCCCCCCACCCCCCCCACCCCCGCTCCATTCATCCGTGCCTACGTTGGTTTCTATTGCACGCTGTGTATCTGGCTTTCTGTATCAGAGTGTAAGAAAGGTATCGTGTTGTCATTTGGGACAGGGACGAGGTATAAGTTCAGGGATGGGAGTTTTTCTTGCCAGGCACTCGGAAGTGTGCAAAAAAAAACCAACCAAAAAAAAAAACCAAAACCGCAAAAAACCCCTCAACCGACAAGCAGCAGCAACAGTAAACTCCAGATACCAATAAACGGGGGGGAAACAATTCTTTCGATGATTAAATCAGTGAAGTATAAGATCTGAAAACAGAAGCACTGCTACGGCACACAGAAGGCAGGACTCGCCTTGCCTCCGAGCCACCGCCAAACCTTTCTCTTTGAACGAGAGCGGGGAGAGAAAATCGTTCTCATCCGGTACTGCTTCTTCGCTTCTACGGCTAACTCCTCACGTCCCCGGCTGCTCGGGGTAGCAAAGAGCCACCCCAAAGTAGCCAAGATCCCAGCCGTGCAGGTAAAACTGTAGAGCGTTTAACCGCTGTAGTTTATTCCTGGTTTTGTATAACGGAAGAGGAGGGTATTATCTCACAGCCAGGAGCCGCAAAGCGTGTGACACCCACGAGTGACTCGAGTGTGTGCGTGCGTGTGCACCCTAGAATATGACAGCGTGGAAAAGACATTATTTCTTGAAATAATAAACAGTCGGCTTGTTCAAATAATCCGCCTTTTGCTGTGTTCTCTGTGTGTGGAGGAGTGCTTACCTCAAGTCTACTCAGGTTTCCCAAGCATAAAAAGTCTGTAAACATTGCAAATCATCTAGAAGTGTTGGGTTGAATTCTGCGAATCTAGAAACAGACACGTACTGCGTTAAAAAAAAAAAAAAAGAGACAAGATGAACAGGATACGCTGTTACAGAAAAAAATAGTGAAGGGGAAAATAAAGGAATAGAAATTGAAATTGTATTGGAAAAGACTTGGCGCTGGCAAGCAAGGAAACACTCTGTCTTCTTCTTCCAGCGTCACTTGATGAGACCATAAAGAGACACATATTGTGCATTTTGTCAGACTTTTTCAATATCCCCCCCCGTGTAACCCTAGCGAGTTTCGGCAGCTATTGCCAGGACTCGAGTCGGTTTCCCTCAAGTGAAGAAATGCATCTTTAAGTGGGAAATCTGCCATTGGCTAACCACAGTCAGAGATGTCTGCTGGGATAAACAACATTGTTAATTCCTTCAAGCTCCATCTGTGGAAATGATAAAGTGCAGCCATTATGGAAGACTGCAAGGTTAAATTAATTAGGTTCTTCCATTATGCTGCAGTCTTCTGAAGATGATTGCTATTTCCCTTTGAAATGCCATTATTCCTAGATCTATCTAGCAGCTGATGCAATTAAAGGGAACATAATGTAAATTTAACAACACAAATAACACTTCCCTCCACGTATGTTTGAACGGGGCGTGCAAGGGCTATATGGTAAGCTTCCACTTTCCCCCGTAAACATCTGATGTAACCTTCAAAAAAATTCAAACGAACCGGTGGGTATTTGGATACTTCTCTTCTGCGAAATCTTGGATCAATACTTTTGTTTCATGTTTTCATGTTCTCAGTAATGTTAAGGGATCCAGTTACAAACTCTTGCCAGTAAGAAAGAAAATATGCCCCGCTGTGCACCCTCCTAAACACTTCTAAGAAATAGTGTTTTCTTTTCATTTGGAATGACAATTTTGTTTGTCTGCTCTGCCCCGGCGAGCGAGACTATAGATTATTAGTAGACACATTTAATTCCGGACCATAACGCAGGCGGCTGCGCCCAGGGCCGACACACGCCCTCCCGGCGTGGCAGTGCCGGGCGGGGGGCGAGGGCACCGAGGCGGGCACCCGGGGCCGGAGCCCACCGGGGCCGGAGCACCGCCTCCCTCCTCCGGAGCCCCGGCCGCGTAGCCTCCCCAGCCGCCGTGCTGCGCTCCGACGTTCGGTATTTTATTTTATTTTATTTTATTTTATTTTATTTTATTTTATTTTATTTTATTTTATTTTATTTTATTTCATTTTATTTTATTTCATTTTAATTTTTATTTTTTTTCTTTAAGGAAGAGGCGTGTTTTTCCCCCTAAGTCTTTGCAGTCCTTCATGGGTCATTATGGCTTGATGCAATTAACGTAGCCTTTGGTAACCCAATATCAAGTACTTCCAGGACAAATCTTTAAACAGATCACTAATCGTAAAACAAGTTATGGTGTCTGGGAGTAAAAACTAAGCTATCTACTATTTGCGCTGGTACTTTCAAGCTTCTCCTCTTCCTTCCCCCTTCCCCTTCTCGCTACTCCTGCATCTCGGGTTTATGGCGTTCGTTGAAACGCTGCTTCATGTTACTGTCTCCTCGTCCGCGTGTCCCCCGGCGTGTCATGTCGTGTCGTGTCCTCTCCCCCTCTTTTTTTTAGCGGTCTGTATTTAGCCACCAGAAACCCAGCATTGGGGTTTCGGAGTTTTCATGACGAAGGCCGACGGGAATACATTGAAAAACCGCCGGCGAGGAGGCAGGAGGTTGCGTGTAAAGGTGAGTGTCCCCGGGGCGGGGAGGCGAGCCCGGCCGGGCCCCCCGCCAAGCCGCCGCTCCGGGAGCCCGAGGTGTGGCGGGGGCCGGGCGGGGCCGGGGCCGCGTAGGCCTCCGAGGGTGGCGGGACATCCATCAGCAGCGGCCCAAGGAGCTGGCTGCCCGACCCCCGCGCTAATTGCTTTTGCTTTTCTTTCAACAAGGGCCGGGGCTTCCCCCCACCATCCCTCCCCCCACACACCCCCCCATCCCCCCTCAGCCCGGGTGGGAACCGGGCTGGTGAGCCCCGGGCGGGGTGAGGGCGGGGGGGATAAAAGAGAAACCGTAAAACGCGTCGCTACATTCGCAAACATAAGTTTCCCCCCTTTCCCCCTTGTAAAGCTTTCTGCAGCACGATCAACCGAACAGGTCTGGCTGAGAAATTTATATTTTATTTAATGATGAAAGGCGCTTTCTGGCCTGGCCTCTGCTTCCCGCTGTGCAGTTTGGGAGTGAATCCAGGTGGGGTGTTTAAATTTATTCAAATGTCACACGGATTTTTGCATTTCTAGGTGGTTCAAGGTAGAAGCAGGCCCTTTCCCCAGGCTCAGGCGTAGTGCTGTGTACCTCGGCGTATGCTCCTGTAGCTGAGTGTTAAGGTTGATCATGTCCCTACGACCTACAGCGTGAGAGGCCCGGCTCAGCGCTGGGGCACCCGATGCAAAAAATGGAATGAAACAAGTTGGAAGTAAGTCACACAGGGACTCTGGTTCGGGGGAATTACATCCAAGTACTTAAACTATTAGATTCTGTTTGGATAGATTAAATAATCTACCACACACCATCTCTATACTTTAATTTTCTGGATTATGTGTGCAAAAATGGTCTTGTGGTGAATTTCTGTTTTACAGATGAGTTTTAGTTTACGTTCCTAGTGAAGAAAGAGATTCCCTCCAGCAACAGGACAACGCAGGAAAATTAATTTGCAGTGTCACAGGGTACCTGTGCATTGTGCTGGGTTTTATGAAGAAGTCCTGATGTGCAGTGTTTCATGAAGAAGTCCTTAAAAAGTGTCGTCTTTTACAGTTTGTGCATCAGGAGCAGGAGCTAGCTCTACATAGTTATTATAATGATGTATTTTCCATTGGATATAACAAAGATAATATTTAGAAGGTCCTAATAGTATGGGGTTTTTTTTTTTGGGGGGGGGGGAAGTCACTGTGCCCTGGCTGTCTTTGGAGAGGCTGACAGGTTTTCAAAGAAATCCTGCAAAATGCACAATGCATTCACCTTGTCTAGTTTAATAGGGGCAAAAAATGATTAGAGTGTGTTTTAATACTTGATGTACATGTGACGTAGGAAGCCAAGCCTCAGAACGGTTTAAATGTTGATATACCCAGCTTGAAAAAGCTTGTCAAATAAATCAAACTATTCTGGGGGCAAACCCATGTTGTTTTTAAACCACAGAGTGAGGCGGTGGGCGTGGTCACTCCCATGGTTGAATGGTGAACGTATAGATTTAAAATGCATTTTGCCACACTGGTTTCCAGAGGATTGTTTTGGCCTCATATTCCAATACCATGAGCCAAAACTCTGGTCAATGTTTTGACAACAGAGCCAGGAAAAACAAAAAAGGCTTAGCCTGTGAAAAAGAAATGAAGATGTAGTGAAGGAAAACAGTAGTCTCTCTGCCACTGCCTTACTCAATCCATATGTGGACTTAAACACAGGAAATACCCACCATTCACCGCAATCAGGCCAGGGGCTTGTGCATCAGAAAGTGCCTTGTGGAACTAATTGGACTCTATTAATAAAGATTGTCATTGACATAGGAAAGCATTTTGAAATTTGAAATCAGAACATTTAAAGAATACAGAATAAAGCTAATCTGCTGTAAGAGTGCTTGGGTTTTGTTTTGTTTTTTAAGTACATTCACTACAGTGTTACAGTCTTACAACGTGCTTCTATTATGGCTTCTTGCATAAATTAATTCTCATCTTGTGATGTTTGTGTTCTTAAACTCCTTATGCTTACTTTTCATCTAAAGTCTTTCTGACAGAGTACGTACTGGGATCACTTCACAGTGGAAGAAAATCCAAACTTCACTGATTTAAAGTGGTGATAGCAATGTGTATGGTATGTTTCATACAGGCAAAGTTTACGGACCAAATGCAGCTATAAATAATAGCTCCTAGAGTTTAGGTTTGGTTTGGTTTTGGTTTTGGTTTGGTTTTTTTATTCATTTTATAGATTTGAATGAAAACAACATTTGTCCCTCTCAACAAGTATTCGGCGAAGTGTTTGCTTTAGCACTTAGACACCAGATCTCTCCTCGTGAGGTTTTGGTGATGCTTTTCCTGACCACACTTTTTTTTTTACTGTACTGTTGCATTTTGATCTTTAGCTTAGTGACTCACTATTAGACCTGACAAAACAGTGCTGTGATCGCCAATTAAATTCAGCCTCTGTGTCATTTTCACTGAGTTCACACTCCTGTGGACTCCTGTGGTCTTTGCCTGCTTGATTTTTCTTCTCATGTGCTTTGTGTCAGATCAGTGGACCTGTTTGTGCTTCAAATGGTAGAGGCTGCTTAGTACTCTGCTGTACTGTGAGTTAAGTCTCTTGACCTTCCAGACAGACTGGGGAGTATTTGAGGGGGTGATACCTTTCCCACCGTTTTCAAATCATTAGATAGGACTGTCATAGAGCTGTACAATAAAAATACCAATTCCTCCACCTCAGCCCAGCAAGCACCATGGTGGCATTACAGACATAGAAATTAAGGGGTTTGGATGTTGTAGGTAGGTGAAGTATTTTAATTTTTTATTTCATTTTTTTTGCCTCTTTGATCCTTGTTTGCATCCAAATGGTATTTAATCCAAATTTAATGAAAAATTTCTTCAAAACTTCCTGTATCAGAAAGACTTGAAAGAACAAACCTGTTCATACAAAGCAAGAGTTGCAGTCATAGCTTCCATGTGTTGCAATCCAGCTGACTGATGTTTGCAATACAGGTAGCAGAGCTTCAGCTCCTGAAGCTGCACACCCAAGCTTTACATGTCGGCAGTGATTTTAACCCACTAGCTATGAGTGACATAACAGCAGTGGGAGCTTGCTCTCTTTTTCACCATTTCTTGAAATCCCAGTTCTCCTTGCCTGGTCCACAGTCTGTAATAAAGACTTGGTATGCCTGAGGGTCACCATTCAAATTTCTCCCCTGTTTCTAGAGGTAAAACGTGTGGTGAGAGAGTACTCCAGCTCTTCCTTCAGAGTCAGCCCACAAATGATCACCTCCTAATCCCCACTACCAGTTATTCTAGTTTAAGCAGCAGCTTTATCCCAACATTTTGCAACTTTGGCAGATATTACTTCAGAATTTATGAACCATTCCTTACATTTTATGTGGTCTGCTGGGGGAAAGAGTGGGGAGAAAGTCTGTGTGTAGATATGTAAAATGGGATGGCTTTACAGGCATAAGTCAAGCCTGATTGTAATGTAAACACAACTGATTATTGTGTTGGTAGATGTCTGCAAAGTGTATTTGGAGCACAATAGTCCATATGATATGTGCAGAGAGCAACTGAAAGTCTAATAAATTGAGAACAGGCAAAATGGTTATTTCCCTATAAATAAAGTTGTCCATTCTCCATACATATGATTCTTCAAATTTTTTCATCCTGAAACAGTATATATTTAAAAAGCTGATCTGAACAAAACTCTTGGCCCCATCCATATATCTCTGAACACTTCAATGGGAACTAAAAGGAAAAAAGAAAAGTATGGCATCTTGAGACCTGGGCTGTGGACAGATGCACTGTCATTAACTTTCAAAATTGGGAACAAGGGACTGTCAGAACTAAGATGATATTCTGACAGTATGTATTCCTGGCTTTAGAGGGACAGCAAGTAAAAATCACCCTTGAAGGTCAATGTAATTGGATTTTTAACTTATCCACATTTTTCCTGATGGAACAAACATGAGGCTGATGTGCACTGGAGGCAGTGAAATTTAAAAGTTTTGGCTTCTTTGCTGATTTTGCAGTAAGATTTCCTTGGCTGTTACCCATTACAGTTCTCTGCAAAGCAAATGTTTACACTGTTCCATTTTATTTTGATCTTTTTTTTTTCACTGCAAACCTTTAAACATATAAAATGGTGCCATTCCACAAAGAATTGAGAACAACAGAACAGCAGAGATGTACCGGGACCGAAAAAGAAAGTAAAGAAATGAAGGTGGGGGGGTCACAGGAAAGGCAGAGATAAATTTGTGTGTGTAAATTCATTTCCTTTGAGTGACACTCGATGAAAACTATAAATTACAACTTACATAACAGTAAAGCCTTCGCTAGCTGCATCTGCATCTCATCTGCCACATGCTGACCCGGTGTCTTGCCCCGTTTAATCAGATGCCATAGGCATAGGCGTGGAAGAGGGAGGAGAGATGTGCAATTAAGATGCAGTAAGCCAAGTTGAAACCAGTATGAAAGCATGAGCTCAAGGGAGGGTAATATTCTCAAAAAATAATAATTAATATTTATCCAGGGCATCAGAATGCCAAAAACAGTGGGGGTGTCCTACACCTACTCTATCTTGGTGTTGGCATTGGTGTGTAGGACTTGACTTTCGTTCCACCCCCAGGTACTGTCAGTTATGCCTGTGGACCGGCCTTGGAGTCCTGTTACATTAAAGAAAGGTTTTTAACCCCCCAAAATTATAAATAACTTTACTGAAGAGTAGTGTGAATGCAATAGCACAGACTATTAGAACCATTCTCTTTTGTTTGTTAGCACATAGTATCAGCAATAGTTGGGGGACCTAGTGTATAAATGACACAAGACTACTGAATGCAGATTTCTCTTATGGGACATCCTAGAGTTCTTAAAATAACCATGTCATCAAGTATTCAGTCCAAATCAGTTAAGCTGTCTTGGGAAACATGCTACAAACAGATAAGTGATAGATACTCAGCTGATGTAAACATGTGGTTCTACTGATGTGCTCCTCACACAGCTGTGGGCTTATCTCCATAATAATCTACACACTGGAAAGTGCTCTTCTCCCCAGTGGCTCAGTGACTCCCTGCTGTGCTGTCCATCCTTCTGTGAGATGAAAAATAGAGAGCTCGAAGTGTATGGACTCTGACTTGAAGAAAGTACAGCTGTCAGTGTGTATGAAAGTGCATTACTGGATCAAAATAAAAATAATCAATTTATTTCTGCTACTCTGTGTCTTTAATGGCAAAAATGGTATTATTTTGCACATTACATTTTCTAATATTCCAAGATAAATGGTCTGGAAAAATCCAAATGTTATTTTTAGCCCTGTTTTCCCTCTCACTCGCCCTTTCTCCCCCGCTAGCCCCTCCTGCCCCCACAAAAATTCAAGCCAACTCCAACCACATTTGAGAGAGGAGGAGAACTCTCAAACATCGTTAAGTTCCAATAACTGCTGTGAAAATTTGTGGTTGGATGTAAGAGAAAAAACATATTTGTTCTTCCAGGTAACTTGGCCCCTGGTTGGCAAAGCCAGCTTTGCTTCTGCCTGGCAACAGCCAGACACACGACCGATGCTCTTGGCCACATATTTGCCAGCTCACCAGCCAACCCATAGATCTGAGCTGCCTTCAGGCGTTGCTCTCTCTTGCCAAAAGGGTTTATCAAGTAGGGACGTGAGAGATGAATAGGGTTAATATGGCAGTAATGTATAGAGGATATAAGACACAAACATACAGGGGGTCAGGGTCTGTTGGCTACTCACAGAGCAGCTTGTTTTTTAAATACTACCCAAGGTAGTTATTACATTTTTCCCTAGACATTGAGTCTCGTGTTTACGAACTATAATCCTTGGATGATTTATCGCTTTCAATAAATAGCAGCATTCGATCTTCATGCTATGGCCCTTTCAATGAAGTCATTTAATTGAAACAGGATCTATGGCATTTCCACACCAACGCATACAGCATTAGCTTCTTTTAAAGGACAACACGTTAAAGTTCTGTTCATATTCTTCACTGTCAGTGCAGTCATTAACTTGACAATTCTTTCTATTATTTTGCACATGTATTTTAAGACTTTTCAAATGTACAAGCGATTGATGTGCACACCCATTTTAATCTGAATGAACAGTGTTTAGGAAATGACCCATTTAAAAAAGTGAAAAAAAAAATCCTGGTAGACGTAGAAGGTTAAGCTTTTAAATTCACTTTACCTGTGGCTTTTGCTTTCAGTGTAAGACATCTGGAGCTAGCTTGGGAGGGTAGGTGGTGGAGCACTGCCCCCTTAGGTCTGGACTTCTTAGGTCCCCTGTACGAGGCAGGGAGAGAAAAAGCATTTTCCTGAGGGAAGAAAAGCAGCTTCTGCTCAGAGTCTCTCTCTTGTTCTTCTGACTGTGTGGGAGCAGACAGACCTGACCCCTGGATCAGGCACTATCTTCAAGTGCCTTCAGCTGGACGCTGCAAACAGCCTATGTGGAGAAGAAACTTGTTAGGACCGTACTCTCAGTATGAGCCCAACAGCTACAATGTTGTAAGAAAAAGTTCCTTTGCCCTCAGGATATGCCTAAAGAAATGCAATTTCTCTGTGAAGGTATGTGATTAGGAACCTCAGCTGTATTAACATCCATGGAATTTGCCATCACTTCTCGGCTCAGCCCACACCAGAGGGGCAGAGGTGGGGATGACTGCTTTCAGGGTGGACACAGATGTTCCCTCATGGGCTCTGCTGCTCTCCACCTCCTCTTCACTCCCTGACTCAGGGGCTTCCCTTTCACATGTCTTCCCCTGCATCAGCTCTCCTGCTGTGCTTTCACAGAGGGGATTATCACCATCTCCAAGAGGATTTCTCTTGCTGCTTCTCCATCACTGATCTTCTGTGGTCACTCATTCCTTTGGACAACTGAATTGCTTCTAGCTCTGATTTCCTAATGCCTCTAGAGTTGCTCAGTACTCCCCTTCCTCTGCTCCTTTCACTGCTTCTCCTCTTCCTTTGCCTTTTAGCGTCTTCTTAAGGCCTTCTTCTTTCATTGCTTCCTTTCTCCTTTTCCAACTCATCACTTGGCAGTCTAATTAATCTTCATGGCTTTTTTACCATCTCTAGGAGGGTGGCTACCAACTCTTAAGTTTCTGTTCCTGACAACATCTTTTTTTTGTCTCTGGGATTCTCAGATTTCACCCCTCAAGTCTATCCAATGTGCAATTGCCAATATTTTCTGGCCAGCTTGCATTGCAATTTTCTCACTATTTAAATGAAAGGGGAAAAAAATAATAATAATAAAAAAAAAAAAAGAAGGGCAAACCTTGGGTCTCCTTTCTCAAGAATATGAGGGGATGGTTCTATTCTTGGTGGCGTACCAGGTAATGAAGATAGACCTTGCTTTATTCTGAAGTCAGATGAGACTGTATATATTTATATGTAGCTGCTATGGTGACATGTACAACAAATCATTATCATTCATGTGGAATAATCTGTCAAATATGCAGGGATTTAAATATTTTACCACTAAAAATTGCCCATGCTTTTCTTAGTTTTATGTTGAAAATTCCACATAGTTCTTAAAACAACACTTTCTCCTCCAATATATATTTTCCAAAGTTGTATTATTGTAAATTGCTATAAATGATTATCATTTGTGTGGGAGAGAAGGATGGCAACGGGAATGCTCATTCCTCCTCAACAGCCTTTGTTTGAACTGGCAGAAGACAAGCAAGATCCTTCTGCTGTGTGCATTGCTCAGAAGGATAAAGAGAGATGGAGGGATCTCTTTGCCCAGCAGTGATTTGGCTTTAAGTGAAGAGTCTCACAAAGCTGAAACTAGGAAGATGACTCCTCTCCAGAGAATTACTGAAAATAGCTCAGTCCAGTTTCATGGGTAGTGATGAGCCATGGGCAGGATGGATAGGTCAGAGATGGGAAAGAGGAGAAACACATAGAGGGGACAAACAGATAGCACGAATCCAACAGTTGTCATTTTGCTTTTGATGATGGGAACTGTCTACTGGCTCCAAAATGAAACAGCTGCATTTACTTCTATGGTATGCTGGACACCGAACAAGACAATGGAAGCCATCCCTCTAATGTGAAAGAGTATGAGTTTCTACACAAAGATCATACTAATTTATAGGTCTGATGACCTTTTGCTACAGTGTTGATTCCTGGATGTGTACAGCCAAATGAGAGCAAAGGGATGTCACACTCCATGTCCTCTTGTGGTGCAGAGAAGATGACCAAAGAAGCAAAAGATGACAAAGCTATCCATGAATAAAGATGAGAAAGACAAAATTAAAGCACACACTTCATTGGCATTAAGGTACAGACAGAAGTATATTACTTTTTATGTTGCATTTAATCCTTTGGACAAGTACCAGAAACAACAATTCTTTTGTCTGAATGGAAAGCTCTTATTTTCAGCTGCCAAAAATCCAAGATTTTCTTTTAAAAAAATCTCAGAGAACTGAAAACAATAAATGTTCTGTTGCTTCAGATCCAGTGGTGGAGATCTGACATGCCAAAGTTATCCTTCTGTTCGGTAAAGATCCCTGCAATGTTTGTCTTCCCATTAGGGAGGTCACTAGAACTGAATACATATTATAACATAAGTACATGTTTTACACATTTGTTTCAAAGATGAATTTAAGACATATTTAACACCTTCTGGGTACCTTTGAAAATATGATGGGCTGAATTCTGGCCACACATACAAAAATCTGCACCTAATCTAACAACATCTGAATCAGTTTTGTAGCAGTTTCATACAGCCAAAAGGCTACCTTTCTTCCATACCCTTCATAGAGCAGGATCAAGGGCAACTGGAGCAGAGGATGGACAGAGGGTGGTAGTTTTGCAGCATGTATACATCGCCACTACATTTAGCTGGGGTCGCTGAACACAATGACTTCATCCATCCTGGCATGCCTGAAGCGTGACCTCAGCTCACTTTGGCTTCAGTTTGTGTTGAAGGTTCTTAGCAGGTGCTGGCAGCTCCGTGGATGTGACACAACATATATAGCTCTCTCTTCATCCAAGAGCCAGGATCAGTTTCGTGCTGACCCTGCAAATTACATTTGCACTATGCGGAGTTTGTCCTGTTGTTGTTGTATCTTGGATCATCTAAGTTTACAACCGAGTCAAGGCTTGTAAGGAGAGCTGGTGTCTTTTACTAGACTCAACCAGAGAAACAAAGTAAAAAAGCAACCCATGAGCTTCCAGGCACAAAGGTCTGTCTAGTCCCTCTCTAATGGCAGACCAGCAGTGCTGAACGGCCTGTGTCACTCTCCAGACATGTGCTATCTCCTGATACCATTTTCCCCCAGTTAGTCTTTCTGTTTATTTTTAAGAGATATTTCCCCATGATGGACATTCATAAGAACACAGGGCACTGATTTTAAATAGAGACTTTACTTTTGTTCAGTCACACTCACAAATGTCTGTTGTAGCGATAAGTGACAGGTTTGATGGGAAGCAGCAGCGTGCAGCAAACAACTATGTGTGGAAGAATCAAGGCTTCCTCGGTACATCTACCAAGAACGCTTTGCTTCAGCTGAAGCCCTGTCTCTCAGCAAACCACCCGTTCAGTGTGCAATGCTTCCTTTTGTACCAGGAAATCTTAATCTGCTCTGAAATCCACCGCTGTGTTTTTATTCATGTAAACTTCCTTCCATATGGCAAAATTAACGCTGGTTGCAGAAGCTGTGTGTGCAGTATCAGGCAGTACAGATCGGTGTAAGCAGATCAGTAGAGCAAATCTGTTGGTGCTGAGGACCAGGCATGTGGCAGAGGTTTGCTTTGGGTGAGGTTGTACCTGTTTCCGGGACCTGTTAGTGGTTAGAGGGCATCAGGTGCAGTCCTGGGACACATCTGGGTTAATTTCACCCAAAACAAAACTGTTTGTTGAACCGCCCTAGGCTGTGAACTAAAGTGCAGTGAACAGGAACAACCAGGAGATTTGGTCAGAAATAGGCTTCTTGTCTGATCTAAACCACCACTGCAGATTCCTCTGGAGCACCCTGCACTACAGCATGGCTCATCAGAAAGGTGACGTCCATCACGACCCATCAGCACTTCTTCAATTCGTCACTGTGTTTCCTTTACTCAATGAGGCACACTTTCCTCCAAGTGATTTGGGATAGACACTTTTGCTTCTGACATTGCAATAATAAAAGCAGAAGTTCTTTGTAGCAGCCAGTATCTAATGAAAATATTCTAACATCACCAGGCAAATTTTATCCCTGAGTCTGGATTACAATGCCATAGGTCATATATAGAAGGTACTTTTTAGGGATAGGTCCTAGTCAGGCGGTAATATTTTACTATCTATATAAAAGGAAATATCCTATTTTTAGTGCCTGGTGCTGGAACCATAAACTTCCAATAACAAACAAATGGATGTAATGCATTTGCTAAAACTCCCCCCAAAACTCACCAAAGAAACCAATTCTAAAAAACCCCAATACCTCCCCCAACCTAAAAAATCAAGGAGCCTTTTAGAAGCCTATATGAGCATATTCAAGATAAGGGAGTGAGAGGCAATAGTGTGAAACATAAGGCTGACCATACTTACCCTAAGGAGAGATGTTTTCATATCTGTAGTGGAAATGCTCCTTAAAAGGCTAAAATGTTTAATTATCTCATCTTTGCTAGAATGTTTTAATCACCAGCCTAAATTAAAACTATAGAAAGTACTGTAAGTGCAATTGTTTCAATAAATGTGAAGGAAGAACTAAGTGCCAAGAAATACATTAAGAAATTATTTTTTGTCTCTACCGTCATAGTTAAGAGACAAGAGATCTCACTCTTGCTTTGCTAAGGTCTTTCCTCTGAAAGGAGTCCCATCGATTGTGGCAAGAAGATGTGACCTTTTATTCCAGCATGTGACATTATTCAGATACTTTTGTGAAACTGTTATAAAACTTAACAAGAGCACATGACATTAGAAAGGACTATTTTATTTATTTATTTATTTATTTATTTATTTATTTATTTATTTATTTAAGGGGGAGGGTCATATTCTATTCTGCGTGCTGAGCCCACCTTAGGGTTTTATGGACACTGTATGGGCACTGCAGGCACAAAGAAGAAACTGCAAAGATTGTGATGGCTTTGCACCAATTCCAAGTGGATTCTGAAGGCCTTCCCCACACTCCCGAGTTTCATCTCTGAGCTGCCTATGCTGAACTGCAGGACTTGGCTTTAAGTGCAGCTTGAGCTATAGGAAGGTTTGGAGCAGACAGAAAAAAGTACAATGTGTGCCTGAACACATTGTAAAATAAGCAATGTAAACTATGAATATGGAAGAAGAAAACAGAAAGTAGATTTCTAATGTCTTCATAAACCATAAAATATGTCCTACAAGTAAAATAAAAACCTTTGCCTATGCCAAGCATTACTCCATGGTAATTTTTCATTGCACTGTATCCATTTGCATGAGCCACTAACTCCTGTTTGTAGCCGTCCACTGGTCTAGACAGACAAATCTTGGGAGATCTATTCTTTTTGATGGATTTATCAGATTTCCACCCCCATTTCCCCCCCCCCCCCCTTCTAATTTCTGTTCCTTCCTCACTGTTGTGCTGGCTGCAGCAAATTGCTGAGGTAGGTCCATATAACTAATCCCGTGGCATCGGGGCGAGCAGCTCGCTTACTTGCCTTCCTTTTCTTTTACTCTTGTTTGAAGTGACCCCCCACCTCGTGCTTATTATGATATGGAAACTGGCTGCCTCTGCAGTAAATTTAAACCCTGTATGGTACACACAGTATGCTACCGCCGAGGAGCACGGAAAAAATAGCTCTGTCAAACTCTTGTGCTCCAGCCCCTGCAATACAATGTGTGTTCTGCTCTCGCGCAGCGCGTACGTCGTGTATCCGCAGAGCTTGATATCACACCCTGTGGAAAAAACTTTGTTGAAGTAAGATTTCTAAAAAGGGCTTTAATAAAGCTGTTTTCTAACATGGTAGTTTTTGTTTATTTTCAGAGTTCAAGAACACAGTGCTTTGGTAGTTCTGCAGTCCCGGATGTGTAAGGTATTTAAAAATCAATTCCAGAAACCAAAGCCGTTCTATCCAAGGTACATCAAGGGCTAGGTTCCAGCCACACATTCAGTATAAATAATGTAAAGCCATCAGTCACATTTTATAGTAAGCAAAGTAAAATTGAAGAAGTAAAGACAAGCTAATAAAATAATTAATATTAGGGGAAAATAACTGGTATACAGTAACAAATACATTTCTGTAGACATACCACTTAACTCTAAAAAAATATATACATACATATATGATGGCTACAAATGAGCTTGTGATTTTCTTCCAAAAGTATTTGAGCAGGAAGTAAAACATTTTCCCAGTGGATGAAATAACATTCATTTTTGCCAATCTAAGCAAGGCAGATTTAAATTTTATGTGTGTCCAACTGCTTGTTCCCTCTCAGCTAATAACCTGCCTGCTGGAAACATTTCAAATGAAAAGGAGTTCACAGTTCCTAAGCCCAGCTCTGAATATATCTGCCATGCATGTAAACAAGTAAACCATTATGTTTCTTGTTGAGATAAAGAATACCATGATAAGTGGGGACTTTTACAAAACAATGGGCTTCCTATTGCGAGTGTGGATAATCTTCCAGAAAACCCTGTGTTTTGGCAAATCACACCAGATTAATCTATTAGGCATCTCCTTTCATCATCAAATTTCCGCTGCCTATCACAGTGGCTGCCTTATCAAGCACCCTTTTCTCAATAGCGGGCCCATTCCTAGGATTTCAGGTGCTGGCCTTCCACGCTCGGAAAACAGGTGTCCCCACTGTTTTCAGGCAGGAAAGGTCCCTGCACAGAAGCCTGGGAAAGGGCAGGGGTATCAGCCGCTGTTCTACCTGAAGGAACAGGTAACAGGAAACTGTTGATTCAATGAGCTGAACTTAATTGGCACACATTAGTCAGCACTGAGCTTTTTTTTTTTGTGAATTAAAAAATCCTCATAAGAATTCTTCCTGATAAAAGTTTTTGGGAGGGGGGAAGATACATGCCCAGAGATGCCCTTGCAGGAGCAGCCAATTCTTCTAACTCTATTTTAAGTGCCGCATTCTCTCAGTGTATTCCAGAAAATACGAGCTAGGGGTCGAGGGCAGCATGTCAAGCTCTACGTGGTTATGTATAGTGCCTGAGCTGTTAGGCAAATTGCCTATATTCAGGAGGAAATGGATTTCAAATCTCAACTAAAGGCTAATATTCCAAAGCAATTAGTATGATGGATCAGGTTTTCGAGCTCTCAGTGCCTTCCCTGGCCAGGCTTTTTTTTTTTTTCCTCCTTTTTTTTTTTTTTTTTTCTCCTCTCCTCTCTTCTACTTAATGAAACTGGGCATATGGTTTCTGACCAGACTATTCATCTGTGCAACAGGGCCATCCACTTGGTCACCCAGAAACACCGCAATATGGAGCACAGACAGAGCCAGGGGTATCAAGAATAATGATATTTTAAAGCTGACAGAGAAAGGTGTTTTACAGGAGCCAGTAAATCCTCGCTCCTCTTACTTAACTTCCAGTGCTTATCTCTTCTCGTCAAGAGAGCATCAAGCAGCTCTTGTCCTGGCAGGTGTCTCATGCCTGCCCATCTTCTCAGGCAGAAAGACCTTCATTCTGTGCTCCAAACCCTGCTCCTGAAAAATTGGCTTGCGCAGACTTCACTGTAATAAAATCAAGGCAAGCTGCAAGGCCGGTGTAGTGACAGCAGGAAGAGCCCGTCTGCTCTCAGGTCCTTGCTTTGACAGCAGGGCTGCTCAGAGGCATCGGGATGAGCTCCCAGCCCTGCTCAGTGGGTAGGAAGCTTTTGATAAGCGCATGCCTGCCCTTCCGGGACTCCACAGCACAGGCTTTGTTTCATCTACAGATGATTAAATGGTCTACGGGGCAATTACAAACCGAAGGAAGGAATAGTCGGCTCTCTCCAGGTTTCCTCAATCAGCACGATTGAATTTCTCAAAGGAAGGCAGCAGTAGCAACGCAGGCTCAATGACTTTTCCTGAAAAATGTTCTCCAGTTTAGGATTGAGCTTTCATTTAACTACTTGCTGTTTCATTTTATTAAGTGCAAATTGTGGCTTAATAGATTTACAGTTGCCATAAACTTCGGCATCATGAAAGCTGTCAGAGTGGCCAGTCGCACAGCATATTACTCGTGTGATGCTAGAAAGGACGAAGTGGACAAGCCAGGCACCAAGAATGTCTGCAGAGCATTTTAACAGGTCTGCACACAGTCTTTTGAGAGGCAGACAGAGCTGAAACAGAAGCAGCCACTCAGTAATTCCTTTTTGTTTCTCACCTTTCTAGGAATAAGAGGGGAGGTTTCAAAAGTTTATCTGCAAAAAAATAGCAGCGTATTTTGGCTTTTCAAACACAGACTTTGTAGATGAACTCTCCTAGAGAAGCCCAAAGACACAGACTATTTTTGTGTGTGCATGTGTGCACCCATTACACTGCAGCTCTGTTCTGCGCTCATTACGCAGTGTTTAGTTCCAGATACATACCAGCAAAAGATGTAGACATACTGGAGGGAGTTCAGAAAGAAATGTCAGGGCTGATTAAAGCGCAGGAGGGACAGACTCCTGTGAGAAGATTAAAAAAAATTAAATATGGATAGTTGGGTTAAGCAGTGTTGGGGCAGCAAGCATGAGAGCCACCTACAGATGTTTTCCTTAGGGCAGAGACCACAGGCTGTACAAGTTTTAGCTAGGCAGTTCCAGGTAACCTCTCTCCTGGTCAGGCAACTGCTTTTCCATGGGTGAAAGGGAAAGCTGCTTACTTTCCTCAAACAAACCAAGCGAGGAGGGCTAAAGAGAGGAAGAGAAGATGTATTTTCATTTTGTGTGGGTTATTTTTTTCACCTTGTTAATAAACTCTCCTTTGGGAGGCTATTAATTTCGGAAGTCGGTAGCTTTTCTCACCAACCACAATTTTTTTGGCAAATATCTGGAGCCCCTCTGTGCATTGCTAAAGAGTTGGCTCGTTTACTCCAGGCAACATACGCAGACATCTGGGTTACCCCCCATCCAGCTAGGTACAAAAAGACCTCTGAGGTCTTTGGGGAAGTCTGATGCTAGAATAAAGCAGTACTGGTAGAGCTCTACTCGGTTGCATCCCCTGAGCAAAGAACTCTTCTATGTAAGAGTATCAATGTAAGGGGAAAAAAAAAGCTGGCGTCCAGTACAGGACAAACATTTTCCCTCTGTGTACACACAAGGGTGTTTCACATCCTTGGCTTACATCAGCAAATGTCTCCATGTGTAAAGACGCACTGCAGATACGAAGGGGTAGAAAGGAAAGCTGTATGTCAATGAGGGGACACACATCTATTTTTGCTGTTACTGCATTCTGAGAAAATTGTTTGCTTTCATGGCCAAATATTCTGAGAAGCATGGAAATGTGTGTATGATCTGAGTGACAGCAGCTCTACCAGAGGACAATATATCAGGGGACCTAATAATTATGTAAACGGTTTCTTGGTGTAATGATCCTGCATGAAACAAGACAATTTATTCCAAAACAAATTTAATGGACAAATAATTGTAGAATCACAATAGTGGGAGAGTTAAATCACCCGCAGAGCGTGTATTCATACCATTTTATGGTGACTTGTAAAGCGGCATGGACCTGCCAACAGGGATTGAGGAGACTTTTGCCCTCCTGCCCAGCTAACAAGCCGGCAGTTTACAAAGCCACTGTACCCTTACAGCCTATTCCCACTCCTTTCCTGTCAACAGCCCTGCCCTGTCCTATAACGTGGTGCGTAGATCACGTCAGAGGGACTGGAACAAAATTATAATGTGTTGGGCTATGTTCAGAGGTGCACAAATCATTACCAATAAAACCCAAACCACCTCCTAAAAACAAAGGAGGTTCATTTTCTAGGTCTTCTTGTGGTCTAGCTGTTAAGTGGTGCTTTAAAGGAACCAAACAATGTTTCCAAGGCAATTTGTAGTTACCTTTGCCATACTGTCAATCTGCGAAATGCAACCTGTTCCTTTTAAACAAAGCTAAACTGTGAGCTTTCCTTGTTTGTGAATACAGCTTAATAGACACAACCAACAAGACTTCTTTTTCCCCTCAGTGACTTCATGTGTAAATTCAATTAATTTATTTCTGATAACCAGATCTTACTGTACGAATAGAAGATCTGGGTTGTAAGGTTCTCAGTCCACTCAGCTGACTGCAGCGTAAAACACTGTGTGTTTGTTGCAAAAGACCATTTTGAAATGGCTCAAATATCTCAGAAAATTGCCTAAATTTTCTTCACTTCATTAGGAAATGTCGTATGTGCAGATCATCAGAGGACTTAATGGTGGCCATGCTAATAGACAGCTGCCAGCATGCTGCAGTGAGCGAGGCCATTTGTAATTCTCATTAACAGTTCTACCATTTTCAGTTGTATGAAAAGTGATAACACACTGATCTAACAGTCATTAAGAACTTTTTCTTACTCCTTTAGGATTAATTTGCACTGACCCAGAATTCTGTATTTGCTTAACACAAGCAGTGGGCCACTTTGATGCTATCTGCTTCTATAAACAATAGCGTACAGTTCTCTCCTGGGCTAAAACAGCTCTTAGTCTACTGAGAATTAGCTGTATTAATCATTCTGAAGTCCAAGAGTGCATGATCATAAATTGTGTGCAGGGACCTCACTTAGCAGCTCCCAAGACTCTCATTTATCAACATTTTTTTCCCTTCCTGGATGTTTAGTATGTAGGGAGTAATTTATTTCTGAGCCGGTGCTTTGTGATGTCTTTCATGTTGAAGTAAAGTTGGAAAACTTTCTGCAACAAATATAATTTTTCTTACTTCCTTAGTGTAAAAAAAAAAGGTTATGGACCAGAGCTACAGACTGATTCCCTCAAGTGGCCAGAACAGAAAACACAGGCCCAGCTTCTAGCCACTAAGCTCTGAACTGACTGAACCTGGCAACAGTAGCCAAAAATGAGGAGAACTGCACACTGATTATGCCTTTGCTTTGTTATTGGGTTAGAGTTTTAAAAATCTGGGGCATCTTTAAAGCTGATACCTGTCAAACTTTTCCTTACCTTTCTTAAACTAAGTTGCTAAACCATAATTGAGGTATAATTAAAGCAAGGTGAAATCTTCAGAGAAAACTAGCTTCGTTTATGTTTTCTCAGAATAGATCTACAAATGAATGATGTGCTTGTTTGTACCATTCTTTGGTCATTTTCCCACCACCAAAACACAATACAATTCTCTCAAAAAATGTAAGGAGGAAAAATGCTGCTCTGTATCAACTCAGAGTTAATATGTTACCCTGTCTTTCATGTATTTTAAGGCAGCCAGTAAAAGGCTTTTATTTAGAGCCTACCCTCACTTGAAAAAACCCCATGCAAAAGGGTACAAAAAAATCAAAGATAGAGGCAGGAAAAACATTTTGAGTGAAACGATGAAAACCTTGGGTCTTAGATGACTGCCTTTTACCCACATGGCTGGATTTCTTCAGGTTTTGGGGATTTTCCATTGCCTTAACCAAAAGTAGAAACAGAGGCTCTGATTCTGCTTTTCTAGGGAGAAGCATACATGAAGTATCTCCACTGGCTTACTGGGGAAAGTCCAGATTTAAGTCACTTTTGAAGAGAAAAGAATTTTGGCCCAACTCGGGCAAAGTCAAACTCACGAGCACAGAAACCTTTCTGACTTTTTTTTCCTAGTTTCATCCTGAGCTTAACTTCGATTTCAAAGCTCTTGCTGTTTTATTGTAAACATGTGGTTTTTAAAGCACTGCACCACTCCAAAGTTATCTGCGTGTGAGTTTATTTTATATTAAGTACTTCAAAAAATGCCTGAACATAAAATGCCAACAGAAACAACAAAAATATAAATAAATCACTGCATTCAGAAATGCTTTAATTCAGAATGCAATAAAGACAGACAAAAAGTTTATGCCAGAGTGTAAACTGAAGGAATTAGTAATTTATTTTTTTCCTGTAGACAGTTTTCCAGGTGCAGCCAAAAGATTCTCAAAGATTGTTAAAAAAATAAAGAAAAAAAGACAGTGGAAAAATGTTTATTTTCCCTCAAGAAACTCTGGCTTCTGCAATTTGGCATCCTTCTCAGCCATTGAGAATATTTGTTTTAGCCAAGCACTGCTGTTATATTCACAGATTCTCCCTCTCTTCCCATAAATAAGTATTCAGAAGTTGTGATCTATCCTTACCTAGAGCTGTGTGCTCTTGCTGATGGCCATAAAAGTGCGAGGGTAGCTGCAGTGAAAGCTCCTCATACTTTAGAGGCTGCCCTAATTCTTCCTGGCTTTCTAATTTTAGAAGAGTTTGCTTCCACATTCAGGGGGTGAAATTCTGCTAGCAGTGACGTGAGGGACCCTGGCTGATTTTAACCTAAAAATCTACCTGTAGAAGAATTTTTCCTTGGGACTGGGAACATGTGTTGCATGGGTACAGCAGCTAATGCCTATATGAGGGGATGTAGATGTGCCTGAGCCATACCTACCTCAGTGTGACAAAATTCTGTGCATTCCAGTTCACTAGATGGGGTGATGTGTCCTTTTGTGGGGGTAATGACATTTTTTTTCCCCTGCCTGAGTAAACACTGCACCTCACTCCACAGAGCACTGCAGACATGCCCACAGCACAGTTAATCTCTAGCACATCAGCTCATCTTTGTTTAAAATCCTATGGAGGGATGCTTGATACAATCTTCAAGAGTTATTTGTGCATCACCCATGCACTGAGAGCTGTATCCGTGGCTAAAACAAGGGTAAATAGGGGTTTTGAAGCACCTTCTCTTCAATGCATGGTCAGCATGCTTTGACTGCTTATTCTCTGCTTCTTTGTATACTGCTGCTGCAGTGAGATTTGATCTGGGTTTATGCCTTGAGCATTATCTACTGGATCCTGTGTCTGCAGCCTGAGAGAATGAAGCTATCTGCTTAATTTAAGATCCATTTTAAGAAGTTACAGCACTTCCACTGCCCTTGTCACTCACGCTTGCATTGGCACATCTCTGAAGAAATGCACAATTTTAGTGCAGCTATTAATTTATTATTAATTTATTGAAGTCTTGCTTATTGTTATTATTAACTCTTCTGAGACTTAATTCCTGATACTAATTTTGCACTTTCCATTAGTTGTCACACTATATTAATTTGTATTTGTAGGAAATCTATCTTTTGTTCTTCTGTGTGCTCCCAAAATTTGCAATGCCGAAATATGTATTGACTTATGAAAGCCCAAGGTCCACATTGCATTCTCATCTAAATGTGAACTTAAACATAAAATTGTGTACCAGTCACATTACAAACAACAAAAAGTAAGTTAAAAAGTTCATTTTAGTCTTTTCCTTTTATGTCTGTGTTTGGTGGCTCACCTGCATTAATGATTTCATGATAGCGTGGGAGAGGCTATGTAGACTCAAGGGTCTGTCATTGAGAACTCACCTATTTCTACTCCTTGGACGTCTTTATGAGGGCAGCTATGCCGACAGCTAGAAAACCTATAGATGCCTATATATATATCTTTTTCATATGCATTATATCACTGGCAAAAGAACTTCTCCTCATCCAGGAAACCAGAAGGATAGGCTCTAAAATATAGGTACTTGAAATTATACTTCCCTGTGACATCACACACACATTCTCTGAAGTGATTTAAGAATGGGGTCATGCAGTACCTGTCCTTTGCAACAGTAGTCTTTCCAGTTGGCGTTCCCTCGAGTTCTGGATCCCTGCTGAAGGCACTGGCAGTCCTCTAATGTAGGATTTCCTGCAAAAACTTAAGAAGGGGCAGGAAGGAGAACATCTGCATTCAGTTACCGAACGCATGTATCTGCTGCTCAGGAAGAACGGGTGGCTGCTCTTGCTCGGACAGAGCAGCTCCCTGTTCTTTAGAAGCAAACTCTGGCAGATCAAAAAGACACAGTATTTTATTTTGGTGATAATTCTGGTTTGAATAGGCCAGGCAGAAACTTGCCTTGAAGAAGAGTAGTCTCCCAAGAACTTACATGTTGTGGTGGTCCCTCTAAAATAAACAAGCAGAATCTTCCAAAAAGCTCTTTCCCTTATGAATTGTTTCTGCTGCAGTTTGGGGGCTGGGGATAGGAAGGAAACACTCTTTGATCAGGGTTTGTCTTGAACCTATAAAAACGAAGAGACAAAACTTGATGGTCTGTGTGGATAATTTGCTCCCCAAACATCCTCTCCTAATGGTTCCCTTCTGGTGCTTTGCTCCCTGGAAGTTTGGTTTCTTTCAAAGTGGAATATGAAAGTGATAAATGAGGACTTGAGGAAGAGATCACTTGATGGGAGGAAGATGGAGCCAGATTTTAGTAACAGAGGCCATGTCAAGAACTTCATTTACGATCCAGTTGTATGTTGAACAGCAGGAAATGAGGAATCTGCTCCCTGTCAGCAGGTACTCTACAGACCCAAAGTAAAAACTCAGATGAAACCATTTGGACAGTCATTCAGTTCCTCAAACACTGGCTCTGCTTTTGACACAGTGTATCAGATTCTTCAAGGGGGTGGAAAGGAGAGGATGAATGTGGGAGGGCTTCAAGAGCAGACCACAAACACACTGCTCGTGACAAAAAAAACCCCTCTCATATAGGCATATTTTTTACTTCATGTTGTTTTTCCAAAAATGTCTGATGACTACTTAAAATACCGAATTGTAGAAGACCACCAGACTACACTGAATTTAATAGAGCTCGGAAGTGAACTGGAAAAAGTATACAGATTAAGGGCTGTTGAATTGGAAAGCAGCCAACATTGTTCCCAGGATTTAGGTGAATTTGGATATTAGAGCATTTAATATTTGATTTGTGAATAGTCTCCAGCTCATTTACTGTGGGATTTAAACAAAACAAAACAAAACAAAACAAAACACCCCACACACTCCCCCAGAATGCAGAGTTCAAGGATCTTAAAAGTAAGTAGAGGAAGGAGAAGATTAGACCATGCTTAATCCTACAATTTCCTTACTGCTAATGAGTTATGGGAGGATGTACAGTTCTAAACTGTGAAGGGCAAACAGGAATACAGGTTCTGTTTCCCCAAAGCAAAATCTGGTAGTTCTCAGAACGTTCCTTGTGTTCAATAAACACTTCCTTTCCTTCTGTTCAATAAACACCTCCTTTCCAGAAGGTGTGAGGGTCTTGAAACTACTCAATCCAAAAAAAGAGACACAAGAACTTCTGCTGAATCTGCAGTCACTGAACCCTTGGAAGCTTCGTATCATTATTTGTAGATAATACATCCATTGTGTTATCTATATGCAGCATAAGGCATTGTAAACAGGAATTTGTGGAACTAGTCAGGGCTTTGCTTTGGCACTATTGATAAGACACATGGTGAGGTTTTACAGCCCTTCTTGGCAGAGTGAATGGGACTGGTTGTAAGCAGAGGTAGGTGGTGATGCAGGAGGGGGTTATGGTGACAAGTGGGGAACACGATGACCAGCAGCAGCAGTGACAGCTGGAGCTGTGCAGCTGCGTAGGCAGATGGCTTATTTAACACAGAGGCGGAGGCTGCTTGGGTCGAGCTCCACAAAGGAGTCAGTGTTGCTTGTATCCACCGTCTGAGATGATGTGGAGAAATGGCTTCTGACTTCAAAGAGAAACAGTTCTTATAACCAGAGGCTTATAATGAAGAAAGTTACATTGCTTTAAGGGAAGAGAAAAATGCTGTCAGTGCTTTGGTGGAGAAGGAGGACAGACGGGACATAAGGTGGAAGATGTTGCCCCTTTGGCCAGGAAAAGCACATGAATGATACGTTTATGACAGAAGATGAATAAACATTTTGTTACTTTAGTGCCTTCTGTCTGCATTCAGCTTTCCTTGAATGCCGGGTTTGGCTTCCCGGTCAGTTCCCATGGCGCTGGTACCTGTGGGTCATGCTCTTATCACATGGAGAAGTTGCAGCCGTGCTGGTGTGCCATCATTTAGACAAGGGCTAAGCCTACCTCTTGGAACTATATATTGCCAGTTACTGCGTCTTCTTAAAGATAAGCAATCAATTATAATTGCTTCCAATGCAACTAATGCAACTTTTCTTCTTTTTCTTTCCTTTCTTTTTTTAACTCAGCTGCTTGGAACATGCCCCTTCTGCTTCACATCTGTTTCAAGATATGCAGTCAGCTTCTGTTTCCTTGTTATTCCATCTGCAGTTTCACAGCTGCATATGTCCTACATGCTGCTGTTTTGTTCAGTGACAGCATTTAGATTAAGTTATTATTTCTTCATATAGTCACCATTCTGATATATGTACTTGTCTTTTCAAACCCACCTAGGGATCAGGATTGAAATTGTATCTACCTCAGTATAATCTGCTACCTCAAAGGACAGGCAAGCCATATTTTTTTCCTTTGAAATAGTTAAAAATAAAGTTTTATGTATTTTTATTTTTGAGTTAGTTCTCATTTCTGCGAGGTGATGGCGATATTCAGGTTTTTTTATGCCAGTGGGCTAAGCACTACTGGAAAAGCTTGCAGTCTTTCAAAAGTTGTTTTCAGGGACTGTGCAGTTGAAGGGATGGAGTTTTTCGCCAAGTACAGATGTTTTGACCATTTTAACAGACATGGGTATATCTCAGTGATTATCATTATGTCATATCACAGCACATACCCAAAGTATTCAGTAGGCTTCCAGAACTGAACCCCGCCCCCCCCCCCCCAAACAACACTAGCTATCAGCTCTGGTCTGTGAGAGAAATTCACTCAGATAAAAGAAAATGAAGAGATTTTATTATCATCAAACTTCAGGATGCTGTTGCCATTTGAAGTGCTGATTTAACTTTAAGCCTGTCTTTGATATCCTTACTTGATGAGAGTACATGATGGCCATAAATCCAACTTGGCAATGATTCTGAAAGGTCACCTGTGGATATTGTTTTTCATGGTGTTAAATAGACGGTAATGGTCTCATTATTTCTCCAGAAGGACAAGTGAAAGTCCCATTGGTCTTCTTGCTGTCTCATAAATAATTAACAGGCTGTTTTAACTGGGTATAACCTTTGTACAGAGTTGCTGAACTTCACCGCATAGCAGGGGTAAAAGAGATTCAGAAAAATATCATCCATCATTGGTGGTACTAAAACATTCAGGTAATCTAGGAATAAAAATAAAAGACTAACAATCAAGTGGTAATCAAGCAGTTTTAGATGCAACAAGAACAGTTGCCTTTCTGTACGCATTCAAATATTCTTAGCATCCTCAATCATCCAGCCTTTTGTTTTATTTTGGTTTTTGTACGTCTTTCACAAGAATCACAAGAATCACAAGAATCACAAGGTTGGAAGAGACCTTTGTAAGATCATGGAAGAGACCTTTGAAGATCATAACACATAACCACTTAGCTAACTTCCAACTTGGGAAATGCAAGTAACTGTGAAATAGGTGAGAAAAAGTTCAGAATGTTTATTTTTCTTTTCTGCAGTAGGTAAAATTTTAAAGAAGAGGGATAAAAGAAGGACCGGATTCTTCTTTTTATTACCAAAATCAAACTCAAAGGTTTCAAGTGGCAATGACTAAAATAAAATCCTGTATTTGAATTATTTCTTGCTTAGGTAAATGATCCTCTTCAACCTTCCATTTTGAGCATCTTCAACAAAATATCAGGGTATAAAACTTGTACTGCATCCAGTATCTAAAACACAATGCTGAAATCTGCCACGTCTCACCTGGAAACTTCCCAGTTTTCTTGGTAACAACAACTGGTGTCAGCAAAAAGGAGCTAGGACTGAGCTCACAGAAGATGTTTCGTCATGACAAAGTGAAGGGGTGAGGGGGGTGGGAGGGAAGAAAATGTGCTTGCTGTTGGACAGATAAAAGATTGTCTGTAAAAGAAATGCTAAATTCCAGCCATGCAATTAAAAAAAAAAATAATAAAATAAAGAGACTTAGACAAACAAAATCAAAGGGGAGAGAGAAGAGACAGAGAGTAGCAGTATCTCAGACATTTCAGTTTCTACAGAAAATGAGGCACAGATAGTCACAGCTCTGTCTTTGTAATGAACCAAAAATCTTCAAATCTGAACATCCCTACTCTCGGTTTGGAAACAAACAAACTAAACCCTGTGCCAAATTTCAGAACAATTCAATGCTCTTAGGCTATGGTGAGAAGACTGAGAAATTACTGTACCTGAGGTAATGCTTTACTTCCCGGCCTAAAAAGAATCATAAGAAAATGAACTATGTGTTTCCACTGCAACCGTTCCTCTTGCCTTCTTTGTTCCCCATTTTGGGGAATGAAAATATCTTGCATACAAGTCATGGCAAGTTCATATAGGAAAAAAAGATAGCTTAACATTTCTGCTTTTGAAGTTCACTTTGATGTAATTGTATTCTCTCTTTGGACCTTATAGCCTTGGGCTGATGAGTATGTGATAGTTGGAGGAAAAAGAAAGCTCTGAACACCCATCACAGGAGGACATGTAGGAAAGATGGTTCCTGAACATGTACCTCTTCCAAGATGCTTGTAGTAGCTCCACAAAGCAAAGAGCCCAAGGTAGGGAGAGTAAGGAATGTTTTAGAGCAGGACTTTGTGGGAAACTCCAACAGCATCTCTCAAATGGCTGATGGGAATATCAGCTCCTATTCTAAGCCATTAGCTGCTGGTGGCAGCGTGTCTCTGAGGAAAACCATGATGCCAACAGTCAGGGGACTCTCGAGTCGGGAAGCTTTTCATGTGGAGGCCAAGGGAGGTTTCGACTGCTTTGCCCTGCTGATCCCTGAACTTCATGGGTGTTAGAGGACTTGCCTTCCTGCCCTTCCAGCCAAGAAAACAAACCTTTCCCTTCTAAGGACACACACATAAAATCCCCAGCTTAAAGAAACTAAAAAAAAAGAAAAAAAAATCCCAACAGGGAAAGCTGTCTATGTATCTTTCTGGAAACTCTTTCTAATACCAGGGGATTTCCTTACAGTCTTATAGTCAGCACTTTTACAGGCCCTTCTCTTTCTATTTTTAGCTGGTTTTTTACATTTTTCAACTAATTTATGGAAAAACAGTAAAAGCAGAAAGACAGTGTTCAGGTAATTTTATTAAGCAGTTATAATGGGTGGTAGTTGCTAGTTGCATGCCACAGAACCTCAGTGGCAGTGATCAAGACGTCTATGAGGTGAAGGGGGACTACTTGGAGAGATTTATTAGGTTCTTAACCTCAAGTTATAAAGGAAAGATAAATAGAGGGAAGTCTCCTCCCAATAGACCTCAATTACTTACAAATAGCCAGAAGACACATTGAAAACCTTATGTTTTTTATCACAAGCTTCATTATTCTTTATCTAACTTTTCTTAAGGTTGAACTGCGGAATTACATTCAGACTGAAGAGCAGAGCTCCTTCCCCTTGAAGAAGAAAACAAACTGAAAACAGAAGGCAAGAACATTTCTGTGTGCTCTCCTCCACCATGTCCCCCCACATGTGTACACGCATGACTGTGGAGATGTCCACACATGTGAACATTTCTACCCTCCCCTCCTGTTTAAAAGTTGCACTCAATGGGCAGATTCAATGCTTCATGAAAACGCAGGCTGTCTACTGATTTCAGGAGGTCAAGCCTCGTATACAAGCAATTTGAGGAAAGAGAAACAAAAACCTATTAGCACTTGCTGACATTTTTCGAGCCCTGAAAAGAAAAATTTGAATTTTCCATTAATTCCATGTTAAAGTAGGAATATGCAAACTGAAAGGTGACAGCTGGACTTTCAGCGGCAGCAACCCAATGGTGAACATCATGCACTGGCGTTAACTAATGCGGTTTCTGTGCAACCTGAGGGCATAACTATGGGCTGTTTGCAATATCCCAAATTTCCCCCACGGTCTCTTATGTTTACTTAAACTTGAGAAACTGAGATGTGGATTTTCATTCATTTTAGCTTCGAAAATATTGTGCTCTTACTGACTGTTGCTATTGTCTACTGAATGCAGTCATGGGATAGAAAGCAAACAAACCCTGAAGATGCAGGTGTGTGATGTGTTGAAATCCAACACGTCTCGCTGCCTGTAAGTAAAATAAACAGAATTGACTTAAATTAACTTAAGTGTTGACTGTAACCTCAAAGTCATTTTTTTCCTTTTATCTCTTAAATATATATATTTTGGTGACATTTTAAAACCCTAGGTCTTAATTAATTTTCAGGGGGAGTTCTTCCTAAACACACAGCACAGATTCTGATCTTCTTTGGTGCTTGGTGGGGTGTAATGACAGAGGAACGTCATTCTATTTCATCACTGGCTTCAAGGGATTTCACAAAATTTCCCTGTTGTAACAATTGTTTAAAACGAGACCTGGATCTGCCGCCTTACTGCCAGATCGCAATCATCACAGAAACTTTAAAACAAACAAAGAGCCAGAGGCTACCTGTTCCTTTGCGCAGTGACTGCAAGCTGCCAAGCCTGGACTGCAGCCAGCCTTGGGGTCAGGTTTACATTATCGCCGGCAAAGAAGAAAAATCAGGTTCTGAGAAAGAAAAAAAAAAAAAAGAAAAAAGAAAAAAAAGGTACTGTAGTTAATAAGAGATTGGAAAAATCTGATTAGCACATCTGCGATCAATCAAAGCCGTCACAAATAATCCAATGAAATGTAACTCTTTGCTGAAATCTATTTTGACTCAGTTTACAACAGCCTGAACAATTGTGCTCCCCTTCAGAAAAACAAACAAACAATTTCCCTGGCAAACAAAGCGGTATTATTTTAACCCTCTGCAGGACGACAGCTTTTCTGTGTACACATTACTATGAGACACAGTGCCTAGCTCATTGAACGTGGTTCCAAACCACTTACAGGGTAGTTGTACATATTTCTGAAGGGCTTGTACCCTTAACGCGATGGACTGAGAGCCTGCAAGTCTGAATGAAATAAAGGTGTGTTTGGTTTGGTAAGCACCTGGATGAGAGGCTGCCAAGGGAAGTTTGGGGCCTGTTGTACATAATACAGTACACTTTCTCAAGTCTCTGGGTTTGATCAAAGCTCCCGTGTGGTTTCAGCAGAAACTGTGTCCGTAAGGAAATCCCTTTTTCATTTCATTTTTGTTTTATTTTATTTGAATATAAAACTGAAGCTCTGAAAGCTTATTTTAAACCTTAAAGATCCCTTGCAGCCTTCCATAAGAAACTATAACATCAATAATGATGCTCTGGCTTCCTGAACTTCCCCTGCAGTTTTCTTGGATTCATTATTTTTCCTTCTCCAGGAGACGGGGGCTGGCTCTGTTATACAGCATGGATGCCCCTGGGTATTTGATGGGGAGCACTTCAGCCTTGGGGATCCAGAGAGGCCATGATCCTGTGCAACACTGAGAAACTCTTGAAGAAAGAGGAGGGACACTGGGAGACCCAGAGATTTAATAACAGTACTCTTATCCCCATCTGTCTAGACACACCAGGAGCTAAAGGCACAGGAGGTGTCCTCCAGCTACTGCTACAAAAGAAGAGTCTTAACACAACCAAAATGGCTACATACAACCCAGCTTCATTTTCCACATCCTTCATTGCTCCTACATTTGAGATCTGCCACTTTGCCTTTCTACTTGCATGCCTGGTCTTCAAAGTGACTTTGTCTCTACCTCTACACCCGAAGAATGGAGATTGTGTGAAAAGGAAGCACCGTCTGGCTGATGGAGGGACCATTTTGGCACGTGCATGAAACAGTGTGATACCAACAGCTTCCAAACAAACTTCCATCCCTGTTGCCCCTAATACTGACAGAAACGACATTTTCAACACATGCACATTGATGCGTGCCAGCCCCTGCTCTAGAACTCCAAAGGTGCACATACAACTCCTTTAGAGAGTGCACACTGCTCTGACTTGGCTCTGAATGTGACTTTTAATTCTTCTAACTTTCTATTTGATTATGTCACATCATAATTTAATGTTTAGTCCTGTAAGCTGCTGAAAAACAAAGCGTATGAAAGGCACAGTCTGTAGGGTAACACCCCAAAAGGGCAAGCTCTTGTGGGAAACTACTATACTTGTCACATCTAGAAACCATCTTAACCACTAATGTCATTGTGCAAAGATAGGAAGGCCAGTAATAAGGCAGTGATGATGAAGTGGATGTGTTTTATGGTATTAAGTTCATGGAACACAATGGAATCCCCTTAGGATGACTTTTATGCATCATGATAGCAGGTTTATCTGATCTTATCCAAAGCATAAACAAACAAGACAATATATAACAAAATTCTCAGTATGTTGTTAACTTGATACGGTGGAGTGCAATAAAATTGGATATAGTGTTGTTACACTTCTCTACAACCACAACCTTGGATGTTGTACAAGTCTTGGAAATAGCACTGCTTCATGGATAATAAAATAATGTGAGCAATGTATATCTGATCCAAACTTTGGACGATAATTATTATTAGAGATGTGAATATTCCCAGGAAGGCAGCTTTTATTATTACTCATGGATACATTCTGTAACTTTTTTTTTTTATATACATATTGCTGGCAAAGTGTCCAGGGTGGAAAATCATAGGCAATTCGCATCAAGTAAAATGTGCAGGCCAGGAGTTTTGCATTAACGTATCCGCTAGGCTGCAGTGAATTTATAACCCCTTAAAGCAGTACAAAGGGTTTTAGTATTGGGTATAAATTATGTATAAAACACTCAGCATGAACTGTTGTCCCTGTATTAAGGTAGGTACACCAGGCATAAAAAATAAATGACAAAATCTACATTGATGTTAAGAGGTCAACTTTAAACTGACAAAATCAAGGAAATGCAGAATTACTGCTGAATCCTTCTGTCACTCATTTTACCCCCTACTCGGTTCACACTGGGTCATCCTGCTTCTTTCTGAGTCAGAGTAAAACCTCTGCTAACACAGGAGGAGCAAGTAGGAGTCACCAGCTTGAGTACACATGGGGTAGGTGATGACTGGGGACCACTGCTGCTCATCTGCTCATCCTCTTCAACAAAGAAACCATGCATTTGTGCAACAGATACAACTTCCTGCTTTCCAGCTAGGAACGTTCTCCTAGATATTCCTCTCTCCCCCTTTACCCCACCAGTGTGTGGTCCAGGCAATATTTTGTCTATCACCCCTCTTTAAAAAAGATTCTGTTCTGGTAAAATGGACCCCAGATATGTTTTGGCCTTCAGGACATTGCTAAGCTGTAAGCAATAGTGTTGCTAAGCTGTAGGCAACAGCATTTCAAATCATTCTTAGACATTTTGGTTCTGGACAAAGTGCTTCTTTCTTCAAAACAGAGGGCAATCAGGACAAAAGACATAAGCAAATATTATTAGAAGAATAAATATATGTTACTTGATATCAAATCAAAACCTCACTTCAAGGTCTATCACATTAATTTCCTAAGAGCTACATATTAGCATTTTTAGTGACATGAAAGGTATGCAAGGTGAAGGGTGCAAGGCTTGCAAGGAGAATTAATAATGGATTGCACTCCAATAATCAACTTGGATCATCACAACCACACCACCACTGATCAATAATATATCAGCATTCATATTTTGAAACAGAAATAAAAGCATCAGAACTAGAGAATGACATTACTAGCTCTAATGCAGTATCTTGTCCCTCTCTCAACATGAGGGTATAAACACACCCATACAAACACACATATACAGTGAACATAAGATATATCTAAAAAGACTCCAGGGTTAAACTTATCTTCATTGCTAATATGGGTTGCATCCACAAGTTTCCTGTTCAGGAGGGACTAATGTGTTAACCCAGCCTAATTGGCAGCTCCCTTCAGATCACAGGATTTCATTCTTTTCTGTTAAAGAATTGCTGTTCTCCTTTGTGTCGCCCTTATTGACACTGATTAGATCATCACCCAAATTAGTGAACATTATCAAATTCAGTAACTTGTGACTGAAGAAGAAAGATGTTCAGCTGAAAGGCTTCAAGTGACAAAGACCATAAGGAACTATTTTGCTTCAGGGAGCAATTACACACTTAAAAAGTAATTTTAGTCCCACCTGTAGCCATTGGATTACATTATGTTCTAGTTTTGGAGACCAAAGAGGTCCCTATTGCCACGTGTAAGTAATTACAGATTGTGATCTAGTTGTTTTTTGTGAGCCTAATAATCCATAACAACCTAACTGCCAGTTACACATGGAAGGTTTCAGTCATCTCCTCCTGTACCTAAGTCAATAACTGCCAAACCAAACCCTTGACTTATTGCTGTCACACGGTGTGGACTTACTTGGGTTTTCTAAAAGGTTTCCGGTTTTGTCTGCTACAGAAGAGTTTGTAAGGGCAGTAATACTTCAGGTCTTACTTTCAGGAACTAAGATCTTCACAGGTGAAAAAAAAATGCTGATACTTGTAAGGTTAGATGCTCCTGGAGTTGCTGTGAGAACTGGGGCACGTTATTTTAGATACGTCTGTCTGAAGATGCTGTGTCCAGCCGCTGTGTTTGGAAGTCTCTTTCAAGTGAGGTAAATCCAAATGTTTCTTTCTGCTGTATATCTACAAGGAGAAATATATGCCTGGCACATATGCTACATTTCAGAAAGATCAACATCCGTAATGTGAAGGTCACAGACATGCTGGTCAATGTAATTGAAGCCACTTTGAGCAAAACCTGTCAAACTGAATTTTCAACATATTTGTGGCACTAAAGTTGCAAAGTTTGTGTGGGCCTCATCAGCGTATGTGTTGGGCTTGAGGGTGCTTTTTCCAGTGTGAGACATTCATACTCAGGGTTCTTAGTTTTTCTGCCCTTCTGACACTGTGAGTTGAAACGTAGGTCTTCCTTGTACTCCAAAGGACAGGATCTAGGTGTCCTGTAGCTGGCAGCTTGGAGGCTGAGCATGGCTGTTCCAACATATGTTTCCTACAGTCATTGCAAGTTATGTCTGTCTTGCAGTACCATGTGTAAGTGAAGGAAGCACTTTCTGCTTTTAGAGTAGTCAGGTCATGAGGAATGCTGAACCAAAAACTAAGTTTAATCTTGTGCAGTCAGTGTGATTTCACCTGATTTATTGGTGAAATTTCAAGACCACAAAATCTGCCCTGTTATAGTCTGGAGGCCACATGATTGGAGATAAAGTGCTGAAACTGGAAAGGTACAGGACTTGGTAACAGGGCTTATGATATCAAATATCTACCCTGCTTGGCTCGTTCTTTCCTCTTTTCTTTTTTCTTTTCTTTTCTTTTCTTTTCTTTTCTTTTCTTTTCTTTTCTTTTCTTTTCTTTTCTTTTCTTTTCTTTTCTTTTCTTTTCTTTTCCTTTCCTTTCCTTTCCTTTCCTTTCCTTTCCTTTCCTTTCCTTTCCTTTCCTTTCCTTTCCTTTCCTTTCCTTTCCTTTCCTTTCCTTTCCTTTCCTTTCCTTTCCTTTCCTTTCCTTTCCTTTCCTTTCCTTTCCTTTCCTTTCCTTTCCTTTCCTTTCCTTTCCTTTCCTTTCCTTTCCTTTCCTTTCCTTTCCTTTCCTTTCCTTTCCTTTCCTTTCCTTTCCTTTCCTTTCCTTTCCTTTCCTTTCCTTTCCTTTCCTTTCCTTTTCCTTTCCTTTCCTTTCCTTTCCTTTCCTTTCCTTTCCTTTCCTTTCCTTTCCTTTCCTTTCCTTTCCTTTCCTTTCCTTTCCTTCCTTTTCCTTCCTTCCTTCCTTCCTTCCTTCCTTCCTTCCTTCCTTCCTTCCTTCCTTCCTTCCTTCCTTCCTTCCTTCCTTCCTTCCTTCCTTCGTTTCTCTCTTTCTTTCTTTCTTTCTTTCTTTCTTTCTTTCTTTCTTTCTTTCTTTCTTTCTTTCTTTCTTTCTTTCTTTCTTTCTTTCTTTCTTTCTTTCTTTCTTTCTTTCTTTCTCTCTTCTTCTCTCTCTCTTTCTCTCTTTCTCTCTTTCTCTCTTTCTCTCTTTCTTTCTTTTTCTCTCTCTCTCTCCTCTCTCTGTCTTTCCCTTTTTCTTTCTCTCTTTCCCCCAAAAAAGAGAAAGGGTTCTTTTCAGACTGTTTTTCATTACATATAATTTGGGCAGAAATTTTGGTGCTTGCTGAGGTCTTTTGTGCCTTTCCAGGATTCCTGAGAGGAAGAGTAGCTTGAACTGAAGAGGGTCTTGAAAAATAATTAACCAATAACCCAAAGGTTTGAGCTTGTGTAGGCCAGTGAATTATGAGGGGACACCGCACTCTATAAGTATCTGTGAGAAGAGATTAAGCTGCGAGTTCTATTTGAAGGAACAGGAAAGGCACAATACGATGTTAAAAATTCTTTTGAAAAGTAGCTAATTAACCCTTCTCCCAAGATTAGAGGTCACAAATTAATTAGAAAGAGGTGATGAACTCTAAACATTACTTATATGAAAATGAGGAAAAAGCATTGTGCTAGGAGAGGAATGATATGTGAAGTGAATTTTCTGACAGTAAGTGATACAAAGAGCTAAGATGGAAAGCAATCTTTAAATTCTGAGTGAGCACAAAGTTTCACCATGCTTTTGACTTTTCTTATTTGAAGTGTAACAACGCTTTAAATGCCAAAATTAAAGTCTGTTCTACAAATGTCTGTTTTGTTACAGTCTTTCATGAGGGCGTTATGGCTTTCAGGTGCAATAAACTACCCCTCTTTGTAACAACACCCCTTTATAAACACAAAGAAAATCATTATGTGGAAAGGGGAGAAGTTAAAAGCCCTAAATCTTCCATTCCCAAGGATACTGTTACCTTCAGATAGAATGTATTTTTTTATGTATGTATTTACTGCTTAAATGTAGTATATTTCCATTGGGTTTAACTGACAAGATTTTAGGGAGTTCTTTATTACTGATTTATATATATACATATAGACACATATATGTTCAACTACCCATACACTTTTTGCTCCTGTTTCCTAGAATGAAATTATTACCTTCCCTGGAACAATGAAAATGCAACTGCTTTCTAGGCCAGTGACTAGTCTTTCTTTGAAGAGGCTCATAATAGGATGCATGAAACATCTGGAAGAATTAAATCAAAGGGTGATGGAATTCCCACTGGAGAACACATGTCAAACAAGAAAAAGAGTTCTGTGGAACAAATGAGATTTTGCCCTGAGAATTAGCAAGTACAACAGCTAGGCTTAACATTGGATTGAGACAAAAACTCCTAAGAGGCCTATTGATACAGTTTTTAAACATCCACCACACTTAAAAACGAGAAGAATTTGTGTAACATAGTCTGCAAGCAAAACGTCTGTTTTCTCCATCCACAGGCACTATTCAGAGCAATTCCTGAGATAATACAATAATCTACATGTAGAGAAGACAGTCTGGGAGATAGACTGCGTATAACAAGCATGCTGCTCCACTAGGAAAGTACTTGACTGTAGCCCTCAAGCTGCAATAGGGAAAGGATCACCAAATTCAGTAGACATGTAGGGACCCACAAAGAGAACATTCTGTTGGTGAGGAGGGAATAGGATTTGTTATTCCTTTTTAGCTGTGTTGCTTGGTCATCCATTGTGTTCACCGAGTGAACAGCTAGGGTAGAATTAAGGTCCACATCTTGAGCTGCTCATTTTGGATCTGGTGTAATTCCAGTTGCTACACCAAGGCTGAATTTTATCCAGTATCTTTCCTAGAAAATCTTTTATTTAGAAGAAGATTAAAAGCAACTTCAGAAGCTGATGGTCTCACAAGTGTCTGTATGCCTTGCACAGTCATATTCATAGCTCATTCACAGCTGTCAAACAAAGAAAAAAAATTAAGATATGTCTGAACACCAATGCCAATTGCCCTCAAACTGCAGTGCAATGTGGTGAGGTAAAGTAATTTGAAGACTAATTTAATGAGAACAAGTTTACCCTTATTGCTCATTCATCCATATCTTAAAAGATCTGACCATCCCATCTTTTTCTTTTTTCTGACTTTATGTTCTTACAAAATAGAAGACTTATGGAAGCCAGGTTGCAACGAATGAGCAAGACTGTGATGGGTCCTACATGCCTTTGAAAAAAACAAAGAAAGTTTTCAAACCCTCTTTCAATTGTCCAAAGGCAGGTCAAGAGTTCTTTCCCCTGCGTGTCTGAAATTGCCTTCACCTTCACTCAGTGGCAAATGCTTTGCTCATGAAAGAGGGAACAAAGGGAACTATGACTACAAAAAGCCCAGGGGGTGTTGGTTTGGAGACGAGTTTGATGGCTGGGTTACCTGATGGTGTTCTAAAATATTTTAGCTCTTATGGATTTATTAAGGACAATTTTTTTTTTTTAAAAAAGTTACTTTTTTAAATACAAAGAGTGTTGTCTTTCCACTACAGCTGGATTAATTCAAGATGACGGTGGTCTGCTGTTGAAGATGGTGGGAAACCAGATATTCTACTATGGACAATGCAGAATATATTTGCAGTACTGCAGAATGCGAAGGGAAGCACCTACTTTATCCTTTTGTATCTCATGCAGTGGTCCCATTGCTTCTCTAAAGAGGCCACATGTTTTGTAAATAGTGCAATTTAGTGACTCAACTGCACTGCAGAAGTTCCACTGATTACAGGTTAGTACAATGAACCCTTACGACCTTTTAGCACTCCAGTTTCCTAGACATTCCTATGATGGTTTTGGTTTTTTTTTTTTTTTTTTGCTTGGAAAGCTTTCTCTACAGCTATTCTTCATGCAAATTTAAGAATTATTTCCACTTTGTAGATCTTCAGAAACATGTTGCGACATTTGCAAAAGTAAGTTTCCAGACATGCTGGTACTCTGTCTTCCTGTTTGCAAGTGCAAGTTGTGCCAAAAAGACATGCTGCTTTTCTGTGATCACAAAATTCATTGGATTTGTCAGCAGGAGTCTAATTTATGTCTCTAGTTCAAGTCACAAGCACGTAATCTAGGCTAAAAGTGGTGGTTGATAGGTCAGTGTGATGAAATTGCTGTCCCTAGGGGTGTTTAAAAAACTGGTAGATGAGGTGCTTCAGGAGATGGTTTAGTGGTTACGGTGGTGTAGGGCTAACAGTTGGACTTGATGATCTTGAAGGTCTTTTCCAACCTTAATGATTCTATGATTCTATGAAATCTTTCAGTAATGCTTCACCTTCAAAGGAGCCTTCTATTCAAATCATCTGATTTCCTTTCGACTGCTTCATATTTCTCTATTAATCTCTTTTCTTAAGATTAATTGCTAATTTGTCCTACTATCAGCATCCTAAAAGTCCATGAGTCAGTGCTAGAAAACTGTGGGTTTGTTGCCTTTTTTTTTTCCTTTGGAAATGGTGTAGTGATTGCTGGAAACACAGAATACAAATGCCCGTGTTGTTAAGTCTGCAAAAGTTTTTTACTGCCAGTTTTGCAAGTAACTCAGAACACAGCAATCAAGGTGTGCTTTTTTCTCTGTCATACACTAAGGATTCTATAAATTTTTATGAGTCAAAATGATACAGTTCATGATGATGGGTGTTTGCCTTTAGTGTCAGCAGACATTGTGTGTGGAGCGCACAGGCAAAGAGTGCAGTGGCAAATCATAGGCAGTGTTTAAAGATTCAGTGTCTTAATTACCAGGTAGTAATAACAAAGTATGGTCTAAAATGAACCAGAGTTAAAAACTTGAGAAATTTGCAACAGTGCAACAAGTCAAACTAATTCTGCAACTTAATAAAATGAAATATTACATTTTCTTCTTTATAAAGACCAGTAACCTTTATAATGTCAGCTGCCAACGAATGAAAGATCTTAATGTATTCCAGCAAAGTTTCTTTCAACAGAATTTCTGCTTCATATATTTTCTAAACAAGAAAGCATCTGATCTGCTTCAGCATGGAGCTTTTAAAGGCTATCAAATGGCATTTAAAACACACACACTCTACACACCACACTCTACTTCGCCTTTCTCCCCTGTGTTAAAGGTACAGAGCATCTCCCAGTAATTAAACTAAACCCCAAAATCTTGACCGTTGTGGTCACTAAAGATGCCATGCACTTTTGAGAGAGGAGGGGCACTAACCACAGTTTCCTCCACAAATTCCCAGCCAGGTAATTGCATTCAGCCCTGCTAGAAATTGCCCATCCAGCTTCAAGTAAGCAAGCAAGCTATTTTCACTCACCCTCTTACTGAAACTGCTGGAGGGCATTGCAGGCATGGGCTGACAGCTGTGTTCTGTCTTAATGCTTGCTCGCTTTGCTGAATATGAAAACACTGCTACCATAACACAATAAAATGAACAGAGTGACAGAAATATATTTGCCATAAGCTTTAGGAATAGCAAGTAATCTAATAAAAGCATTTGTAAACCAGGCCATTAATCTCTACAAGAGATACTGCGGTGTAGTAGGTTATCTGCTATACCAGATAATGCAGAGCTGAGGTGACAAGTTGATGATCCCCAGTTCACACATTCAAGTGTGCACATTTCAGCTGTATTAACTGGGGCAAGAAAAAGAACAGCATGGACTAAGTTCAGACGTCACCTATGCAAGTAAGACAAAGAATTAGCAAGGAAACTCTGCCATTCACCCAGCTCTATGTTCAGGCATGCTTAAGAAAGGCTTTTCTGGTTTCTGTCTTCTTGCAACTCGATGGGAGCCTACAGGAGACTAAGATGTTCAGACAGAAATTTAATGACAGAGCTCCGAGTAAAGGGACACAGCTTCCCAGATACACTCCAGAGATATTTAATAGGTTCTGTCATAATCCATATGTTCTCTTCAAAAAATAGGAATAAAAACCAGCTGCCTTACAATAAATTCTAACTGCAGTATGAGTTAATTTTAAACTGATGTAACATTCAGTCAGTTTTCATTTAAAATGACAGTGGATATCTTTGCCAGAGTAAGTGCAGATTTGTAAAAACAGATGAGGAATGGTAAAATGTTTTTCCTTCAAGACAAATATTTCTTTTTAACATGGAGCTTTTAGATAGTAGATTAAGTGTTCAAGCAAAGAAAGACTATACATTCATCACCATGTTGATGTATTGCTAAAGTACTGTACTTTTGGACTCTGTCAGGAACCCCTCAGAGACGTGGCAGAGCAGAGATGGCAAATGTTGTCTGATGCCAGTTCTGCTGGCACAGGCTCTGAAACAATGTGCTGGCTCTGGTGGCGATGGGGTGGTCAGCAAGGACGGAGACTTGGTGTGGTGCCTGTTGGCTCTAACTGCAGGTGTCAAAGAAGGGAGGGAAGCAGAAGGCTAGATTCTGTTTATTTGTCTATTCGGACTCTTTTAGCTTGAAGAGTTCCCTCTGTCAGGTTCCAGGTAATTTAGGCATTTTCAAATATTGCTCCATATGAACAGCAAAAGGTAACAAAAATCCAGACTGAAGTAACCAAACTCCACATTACAAAATACAGCAAGCAACCCGCTAATACTCCTTATTCCTACCATACAAGCCGCTTTCAGCTTCTCGGAAACCTACAAATGACCAAGGAAGAAAGTTGTCTTGTAGTGTGGCCCAAAGATCAACAAATTTTTACTATCCAAGCCGAAGAGTGCAGTCATTGCAGGAAAGAAGACACAGTAGTATGGCATGTCAGAGTGATTGCAACAGACATGTAATTTAGATCCATTCTGATATCTTAAAATAGCAGGTCAGACAGGTAACTATCACATATCCTCTCTGCTTGACTCAGAGGATTTGTCTTTCCCTCCCATTCACAGTGATCCTAGGTCCTACAGTGATAAAGGTCTCAGTCCTTAATCGTAGCCTTATACCTGGTAACAAGGCTAATAAAAACAACATTGCAAAGGCTGTCTGCATCCAAACAGACAACCTGAATCATCCATACAAAAGGTCTAAATTAGATTTCACCAGTCAAGAGAGAAGTTTGGGAGTCATCATTTACTACATTATTAAATCAGCCTAGTGCCCAGGACTGGTCTTAATGCCATATAATATTAGCAATTGTGGAGAAAGAATTAGAAACAGAAAACACACCCATGCCAAAGCTTGATGCTCCCATCCTCTCTGCATCCTGGCAACCCATTGAACCAGACAAGGGTGGTTAAAGGCATATGCCAACTGCCACTTAAGGAGAGGCAAAGTAGGGTAAGATTCTACTGGGAAAAGAGTTGTTTCTGAATTCCCATAAAATACTGTAGAAGAGTCTGATAGAGGTCTGTAAGATTAACAAATGCTTTTGAGAAGGTAAACAGAAGATGATTATTTTCTATAATAACAATGCACTCAGTGCAATAATTATGCATTGCATTAAAAGAAAATCAAAGGAGGAATGTTTTGACCTAGGACATAATTAAATTATGACATTCATTGGGATAGGATGTTGAGAAGACCAAAAACCTGAACTGGCTCACAAAGGGATCAGACAAGTTCCTGGAGGGTAAGTCCATCAACACAATTGTTCATATTTAACCACAGACTCAAGAACACCCTAAACTGTTAATTCTTGTAAACTACGAAAATGTACTAAGGGATGACTTGTTTCTTGTAACTTTTATTACAGCTGATAGCATTAAAGACTCTGTGCTGGACTAAGTGGACTTCTGACACAAAAAAAAACTTCAGAAAGTCTTCTGTTTCTGGCTGGGAGTTGGAGTTCAAGAATGAATTGATGAAGCAGGTCATAAACAGAAAATGAAAGAACAACCGCAATTTTTTAAAAGTAGTTTTTTTGAATAAGCAAAAATGGACAAGGTATCATAGAGAACTCTGCTATCCCAAAAATAACATGCAAAATTGGCTTTCCCCTGTGATAGGTAAACTTAACCTTGAAATGGGTGACCTATCTTAACTCTAAAATAATTGTTTTCCCTCTGTAAGTTTTGACTATGCAAACATTGTACATATGCTTACCTTTAAGCATGTGAGTACCCCCTTGAGAGCCGTGTATCTTTTTTCTGTGCTGTGTTGATATGACGTCCACTGGCTTCCCTTTCAAAGTTGAGTAAAGTGGACACATCTCACACACAGATGTCCATAACGCAACACTCTTTTGGTGGTTAAGAAATCTACTCCAAACCTTTCTGACCAAAAGTCTCAAAAATATTTCTACTAGGAGCTCCAGGATAGTTAATACTGGAGCAACAGTATTGTATCGATGCCATCCAAGGGTGAACTCAGTGGTATTTACTTGATTGATAAAACAAAAAGTGTTGGGAGGTTTTTTTGGGATGCAGAGGCAAGCTTTGTTTAACTATTGGGGTGGTTGGCAATGCAAAAGGATTTTTTTTTATTATTATTTTTCATCTCCTCTCTCTCTCTGCCTTTTCTTTCCCAGATGCATCATAACAAATCCATGCAGTTTCAGACCTCTGCATTAGACAGGACTCCTGCTGCTTCTTGCCTCCTTGTTAGTGAACTGCAGAAAAATGTGGTTATTCAGGATATTTCTTTGCTTGAATCTATTCAGTCCCTTTGTCACACAATAATAGAATACCTGTATTTTTCATAAAGCCTCCTCTGTAGCTAATTCTTCTAAGGGTGGAAACTTCTGGGCAAAGGACAGCACATTTCACACTAAGAACGCACGCCGACACCTTTGCAAATACTTTGGCACTGATCTGTAAAATATTACTCAGTCCTTCCCAATGCTGGCTAGATATGATGCACATTGTCAAAAGCAAAGATTGGTGGATTAGTGCTACTAGGTCAAAGCAAAGGATTCAGGAAGAAAAAAATAGGTAAAAGAAAATCTGAATGTACAATCTTTATTTAAATGGGAAAAATACCCTTTGCTATGCCTAGCTACTCTACATTGCAGTGATATGCAAATGACTAGAAAGCGACATCATTTAAATCAGAATACATTGTTTTTTATGAGGCTTCAGATCTCCAACCTGTTGAACTAAATTGGTTTATGTTGAAAGGTAAACCATCCAAAAATGAATGCCCTGTTCCCCCTTAGCATCTTCTTTCTGAAGGTTGAGATGCAAGTTGCCAGTGTATGAGAGTGCCATGTGTGTAGGGACAAACACTGCAGTGACTTGCAGCAGAGAGAAACAAAGGTCCTGACTGCATGTGGTGGGCGTGTTGGAGGGTCACAGCAGTGGGGGGTGGGATAGAGCTCAGGTCTGTGGGCTCCTGCACCTCTGCATCAGCCACGAGATTCTCTCTTCTCATCATTTAAGTGTTGCATTTTGTTATTTACTGAGTGCCATTAGTGGAGCCCTGGCTGACGTCTAAACGTGTTGAGAGAGATGTAGGTTTTCCCAGCTTTCCACGATGGCCCACCTCCATGCTAATGCTAACACTTAACTTGACAAAAGAAGCTTTCAATTTTGATTAAGACAAACCATGTAAAAAAGTGTCAGATGGTATGTGGAGCCTGGCCCATGCCTGTTATGAGAATGGACTCCTGTCCTTGAAAATTCAAATGAAAATGTTTATAAGGAAGTAGGTAAGGTAGAATAAATCCCTCTAATTGAGTAACCTAATCTTTTAAACAATCTATCTCAATGCAATGCTATTTACTTTGGATTCAGAGTAAAAAGGGAGTTAAAGGACCGATGGGGCTTTAGGTTTCCCAGCAAAGTGGTGGCATTGTAGGAAAGGGGCAGAGTATGAGATGGTATTTATGAAATACAAATAACTCTTAACAAAGCATGAAAAGACAGCTATGCAGCAGTGTTCATTCCCTCACTGTGGGAATTCCTGTGGAAACACAATTCACATCACTTTTTGCTCCCATGTTTAATGCAAGATGGCATTAAACATGGTTAGACAACTCTTCAAACATAAAGGCACTCAGTGGAGGCTGTAGGATGATCAAGAAGAGGCAGCAAGTGGTTTTCATGAAGAGGACAACTTGTGAAAGTGCTTCCCTGAAATACTGAGCTGCATGCACTAAAGTTCCTTACTTTTAAATTGCTGCACTGGGAGATATTCTTTGTGTGTCCTGAAGCCAGGAACTCCAGCATCCAGCCCCAGGACACGGTCCTCCCATTCCCCAGCCCTCTGCCCCAGCAACACCCTTCACTCTAACTTCCCCCTCCCCCTGGCAACTGGGGATCATACAGGGGGAAGAACACATGTCCCTATATCCAAGTAGGGCATTTCTTCTTCCAGTGCATCTATGTTGGCTTTTGTTCTGTGCTGCCACATCAGAGGGGATCACCTCTGCCTACTTTTCATTTTTTTTATTCCCTGCTACATAATGGAATAATGGGGCCTGCAGCCCTCTGAAGCCACAGAGGAGGGGGCAATGGCAGTGTATGGCCCAGCATTGAGAGGAGAGAAGTTTTCGTTTTCAGTGCAGAAGGTATTATTTGAGAATGCTTTGTGGTAGGGAGACGCTACATAGCAGACTCTTCTTATACTCATGATACAACCAGGACCACATTTAACTTCCCTTTCTAGTACTGTAAATGGGAACACTTAAACCAGTGGAGCTATTCCAAATTTATGCCAGTGGGAGGGTAAGGATCTTTGCTTTGCATGTTTATTAGCAATTGTTAGTCATAGTTTAATTTTAAATTCATTGATAGCACTGAGCCTTTTGTTTGACCACCCACTGTTCACAGCAGAATTGAGGTGGTGGCATATTTCCTAGTCCAAAAATTGACACAGATGCTTGTGCAGATAAGTGCTACGTATACTCCTCAGTCTGTGTGCCAGTGCTACTTGGATATTAAAAACACTAATATCAAGTAAGGTATAAACAATGTGAACTAGAGTGATCCCGTGTTTACAATAAATATCTGCCATGTAGTTATAAGGATGAACTGACAATTGAATATTTGTTTAAATCCCCTGCCAACTATGTTTTGCTCTTCTTTGAAGGATCCAATACATGTATAATGCCTTCTGTTAAGTCTGGATGACTCTATTAAATGGAAAATGCACTCTACTGACCTCATTTGAAATAGCTATTTGGACTAATATAAATTTACTGCAGAGGCATTTACATTTCCTAGCTCTTCTTTCTATACTATGTTTACTGAATGTGACAAGTTTAAGTAGATCTAAAGTGGATAATATTTTTCATCGTGTTGTTTAATTGTTAGCATTCAAACTGTTGCTTAGTTTCCAAAATGAGCAGAAACGCAACGTAAAATATAACTTACTGACTCAAAGTACTGTCAGGCAGCAGTCTTCTGCCTGAACAGTAAGAAACTGTTCACAATGTATGTGTTCTGTATTTGTACTCACAGATTGCCTTGTCCTGTAAATTTGAGAGATCCACATGGACAGTGACAGATAGTCCTGTCCACCACAACAGTGCAACTGTGAGAAGACTACATCTGTCTGCTTGGGCGATGTGAGCACCACTCAGTCTACTTTCCTGCTCTTGTTGCATGGCAAGTGCTTAGAGGATGTACAGGGCAGGTGATACAGTAACTGAGCAGGACAAATTCAGTTTTAGGGAGCAACACTTTCCTTGATGTTGGGAAGCGTGAGGGTATTCTGGGTTGCACTTGAGGTGATAGCTTATAGATGTACCACAGGTTGGATTCTTTTTTTAATATGAATTTCTTCCACAAATACAACTGTAGATAATCACTGATTCCAGATGTTCTCACATGCAGAGTCAGTGAGGATATCTGGGTCCTATGGGAGGGATGAGTGAAGGAAGTGATGGTCTCCAGGAGAGATGTGGGACTTCAGCACCACCTTCACCTGCAGTGTCCATTATGGGGTAAGATCTTACAGGAATAGGCCTAAGCTCTTCTATGAGATGAAGAAGTTTGAAGAGTGAGCTAAGAGAAAGAGAACACTACTACCCCCCTGAGAGTTCCCACTGACATTGTACTACTTCACTGACTTCTCCCTTCCCCAGCAGGTTGTATGACCATTAAGGATTCATCATAAACGTCACATTATGAGAATATTGGAAAAAAACCCACAACCCTTAGTTGTTTTTAATGTAAAATTGAAAGCTCTGGTGATAGGGAAAGAATATTAAATTCAATCTACACTGTAAGAAGAGATGTGAAGTGAACTTCAGATTTCTATATTATACAATAATTCAGTATTTTAATGTAGGACCTCTCCACATTTTTATGTAAAAATGATTTGAAAAATGTTTATGCTAGCAATGGAAAACTAGCAATATAAACTGAGTGCCATCATGCAAAAATGGTATGGCTTTATATTTAGCATGTTAATTCTTCTGTTTATATTTTTTAAACTTTGTAAGATTTCCATTAGAGTTTTCCTGAAATAGTTGAGCTATCATATATGGCGTTTGTTGTATCTTACTGGGAAAAAAAAAGGTTTTATTTAATTTTTGATCATTTCCATTTTCCTTTAAAGGGCAGAATGACTGATATAATCAAGTTTGAGGCATTTATGAATGTTCCAAAAATTTAAGATTAAAATATGCAAATGAGACATGTTCCATAACCTGTCAAGCAACCTGAGTATAAAGGCACCCTATCAACACATCTGGTTTTCTAAAACCCAGCATATCAAATGGTTTGTTGTGCAACCAGACCAGCCAAAGATTCATGATGTGGTGACTAATGATAAATTCCACAACTGGAAAAGCCTTACTGAAATCTCCTAGTCTTTAATCTGTTAGATAAATTAGACAGCTGTAACTCTTTACTGCTACTGCAGCTGTTATTATGAATAATTATTTGTGTTATCAAAGCAATTAGGAACAATGACTAACTGTGACTGAACTTTGTGACGAGTCTTTACCTTCCTCCCTGCCCCTGAAGTACATATTGTGCCCCAAAGAGCTCACAGTCCAGCTGCAAGACAACACTAGTGAGGTACATCTTACTCCTGGAGCCATCCCAGCAGTTTTGAGGAAAGACTCAGATATCTTTATGGGAGCAGGAGAGAAAACTTTGCTGTTCTGTGGGGAAGCATAGAATTATTTGTTTCAAAATGTCTCCCACAGATGATATTGCAATTGCGTAATGCTCAGGGACTTAATTTAGTGGTGAAGTAGAGGTATAAGTAGCTGGAAGTAGGGTATTATGATAGCCTTGAAAGTGAAGATAAGTATTTTTATTTGATATATAAAATAGAAGTGAGGGACACAATAGAGGATAAATTCAAAGGGATAAACTAAGCAGATTGTGACAGGAAGCTATCCCCAAAAATCATGATAGTACTAAAATTTATTTGTCAAGACTAGAGAGAAGAAAACTGTGGCAACCAAAAAGAGAGCTTGAATGGCTGAATTCAAAAGGCCATTAGAACCTCCATACAAATAAAGTGGTAAGGTTAGATACAAGCTTGAGACAGCCTCCAGTAGAAACTGCAATTCAAGTCCAGGAGCAGTAGCTGCTACAGCAATCGAAGGGCATTGTACTATTTCCCTTAGCTTTATTGAACCTGACTGGCAGATGAAATGAAGCATGTGGTTCCTTTTAAAGGCCCAGGAAAAAACTAGCTCGCTAAGGTACGTGCAGGTGATGTAAATCAACAAAAATGATTCCTGATGCCTGGGAGCAGAGGTTTAAAAAAAAACCCTTCCAGCCTAGACAGGAACATTGAGCTAAGAGCAATTCTAAGGTGAGAGGAGGACTTCCAGAGCAGGACAGGTGTGCTACACTGCTCAGTTAGAAGGCAGCCAACATTTTCTTTAACTGCTGCTAACTGGGTACTGTCAGTCTGTTATTTTGGCTTACTAGGAAAGAAGATATTTTTCAATCTGATATTTGAACTATTATAGTAGCCTTGGAACTTCTCCATATAACTGGCCCAGAGCTGGATATGTATATGCTTGTGGATTGCAGAGATACTACAGCTTCGGTGTAGACTAAAGACATAGCATATATGACTTAGCATGGAGATGGCCTGTGAGTTTATGGTTTAGGCTTCCTAAGGGAGAAAAGATTCTTATGCCTGTGCCAGACTTTTCAGACAGATATGAGGTGAGAAAAATGTCCACCTACTTAAAAGAAGGAAAGATCAAAGCTAAGGCTATATCTAGTGCAGAATGAAAGCAGAGGTGGAAAGAAGGTTTGTGAGTTCAGCTAAATGTGGTGAAAAGGCAACTGGTACTATGGATGTGGTTGGGGTTTCTTTTTGTTATTGGAAAATCTGCTTGCACTGCAGGACATCTGTAAGACAAGTAAAAGAAGTAGATGTTAGAGATGGGCCAGGTTTGATTTCTTCATTGAAGACATAGGTTAGTTATTGATGGAGAAAAGTGATGGATTAAGAGATTCTTCAGGTATACTAGTAGAAGGTATATTAGTGGAAAGTATATTAGTAGGAGATAGGGAAGAGTGCAAGGAGAAGAAATAAGGAGAGCAGTAGAGAAGTAATAAAATGGATAGACTGAAAGTCATTAGGTTGAAGAGGATGTGTTATTTAGAGATAAAAAGTCATTTTACTCAAGATCAAACAGTTTTTGAAGAGTAATTTGAATATAGCATTGGACTGGTTACCAGGTAAGATGCAATCTCTTCAATGACTAACCCTGACTGAATTTGAACTAAGACATTGGACAGAAGAAGCTGTTTTGTTAAGGGAAAGAGCCCTCTCCAGATAGGTTTCCTGTCGTGTTGTTTGTTGACACACAGCATGCTCTGACTCCATAGAGCTCACCTTGGTATTGTGACTCCTTAAAAAGAGTAAAGGAACAAAGTGAGCTCCTGTGTTTAAAAGCACAGGAGAAAAAAAAAATCAACAAACAACTACTGCTTTTGGTAATTTTTATGCTGCATTAAACCCAGCTTCTTATGTTCTTGTAAGTTTTCAAGAAAATTATCCTTGCATTTCGTCCATTTGACTTCCATCTCTAAGCTATCACAGCAGCCATCTCTAAGGGAAGAACTTAGAAACTAATGCTAACATTCGGGCAATGCCTGATGAAAGTTTAATTAAAACAATATAAGATTAAGGACATCCTTTTATGTCATTTACAGGTTGCTCACCACTCACTCGTCACATTGCAGGAACGTGTTTTGGGAGAAAGAGGCCGGTTTCTCAGCTGCATCAGGATACTTGAATTAGGGATACATTCCTACTGTGATCTGGCAGTAAAGACTCTTGAAACCAGGCTAGGGTTGGTCAGGAAGTTAATGATGTAGAAAAGTGTGTTTGTATTCAAAGTATATCATACTTTCATATCCAGAAAGTCCACGTATGAGGAAGTGGCATTTACGTACCCAAGTTAAGCATTTGAAGGATAAGTCCTTGTATTTCCGAACCTCTAATCTTAATTATCTTTCAAAACTGCATAGTCCATCGGATTAATCTCAAATTATAGTCTTATACTGAAATATCACTACTGTGAAAAGGAATTGTTTGCCATATGCCAATATGAAAACCTGCAGGAGGGCTTTTTGCATAGCTATGTCATCTACTGGTTAAAAACTTCAGTGGAGGGAGATGTGACAGCTGGTGTTTAATTGGGAATGACATGCAGAAGTGGATGCATTCATGATTTGAATGGGAGGGAAGAGGTGACTTGTGCACCAGCACGACCACAACTTGTCACACAGCACACCAGTGATGGAGAACTAACAGGGTATCCACAGGCTCTGCCACCCCTATTCCAAATGACTTCTGAAGCCACTAGTTTGCACCAGCTCCGGTCTCACTCAGGAGGGTACAAATCAGAAATAAACCCAAAGCCAGTGATACACAGTTCTACAGGGATAAGACCAAGGTTACTTTTCTCCGACAGGCACGCACCTTGACATTAATGTCCTTGCAGTATAAACATGTTTTCTAGAAATGAACCGTCACAGGTTTTTCTTGTTTCAGCCCAGTTTTGCCAATAGAAAAGCAGCCTCGGGCGTGCACTGCACAGAGGTATAGAAATCACAGAGGCTGACATTATATTTCACACTGTTATGAATTATATTTTTGCAACTGGGACAGGAAGAAATCTCTTCAATTTAAAGACATTATATGGCGATTGCTCTGCTGTTAAAAGATTATCTGAGGAAAAAAAAGTACCCCAAATTGTGGCATTGGAATGAGTGATTTATATTAATTTCCTACTCCAAGGAATGAGCAAACATTATACTAAAGAAACTGGAAACTAGAAAATTTAAAGTACTTAATAAAAAGAACAAAAACATGTTTCTTGAATAGACCTATTGTTCTTTAAAAGGAGAGAAAAAAGTAACTATCATAGCTATACATTGCTCTCTATAAAAGTAAAATATTTTTTCATAAAGAAAATCACTGCAAAGACTTAACCTAAAGTATTTTAATTGACAAAGCTAGGCCATTTTTCTACTCCTTGAAATAAAAAAAGGCTTAGGAATTATATGGGAGCTTAATTTGTTATATGAAAAGATTTAACCTTTTTTATCTCTTGAGAATTCTCATTTCTCAGGCTATTGATGCTCTATTTCATACACTCCAAAGAGTAGGCATATACAAGCAAATATCTAACCTTTTTATTATACATTATCTGGGGACAGAAGTTAAGCGCATGATGGGTATATCTTATGGCACAGGTCTCATGAATTTGCCATAATTTAACCTGTATAGCTACTACTTTAGGGCTGGATTGTAGGAGTTTTTTTCTTGGATGAACAAAGGTGGAGAGGAACAAGGACAGTCCTCTTTGTGTGGCCCGTACAATTGCACTTACTTAGTTTGAGGAAGGAAGTGAGGTCTGTGACCCTGCCTTGCTCCACACTGTGGAGGGTACATCATCCTAAAGGCAAACATTAATTGGAAGCCTGTTTTGGTTAGAAAAGGAAAGACACAAAAATTAGGTGTATGTGAAGGCAGCAGAAGGAAAAGCAAAGCGGAAAGCCAGCGGGGGTAGGTGGGTTAGTGGGAAGCGCAGAGTGTAATGTCAGTCCCAACTGGGGCTGTGGTGAGGGCAGGCTTTGAACGTGATGTGCAACATAACAATAACATTTAGCCAATTTTTTAAAAAGGCTGACAGTGCAAAATGCTTGGCTGCAGAACAGTTCTGGAGAGATTTGAAGGGTGAAGGAGGGAGAGATTTAGCTTATGTTCATCGCTGTTCAGGACACACACACACACACACACACACACACACACACACACACACACAAGGGGAGGGGGGGTTGTCCCCTCATTTTTAGATAATATACCTTTGAAACAGGTATTTGATAGACCTTGTCTCTGCTTGCTGATCAGCCCCCCAGCCCCTGTGATGCGTACTCTCCATCTGCCCCTTTGTGCTTGATGTGGCTGCTGTCGCATAACTCACCATTATGTACCCTTCTCTCACCATGGCTGGGAATAGCCATTAAAAAGCCTTCAAGAGTCCATCTTTTATTCTTTTTCTTGCCAGTTCTTGTTGTCCTGCTGCTAGCCCTCCACTCCCTCTGGAAAGGTTTTTCAGATCCAAGAGTCCTTCAAGAAATATGATCTCTGAAGTGGAATAATATCTGAAGAAGACAGCTGGTTTATTGTCCTTACTTAATATACTTGTCCCCAAGTACACTTGCATATCTGTTACATATTTAAGTTTTAAGGGTTGGTTTTTTTTCCCCCAAACTGGATGCATTTTGAGATATTCTGCAGGTGACAAGTTCGCATGCTACAGAGGCACAATGAGGTGTGAACAGTTCAATTGCCAGCAGGGAAGAAAAATTATTGTAACCTGCATGGTTTATAAAGCTTTATATTTGGAAATCATATACTCTAACCCCAGCCTTCCAGGCAATTAATTGGTGGTATGGAGCCAGCGGAGGAAGTGGATGGCTTTTGGTACCCATACACTGTGAGTATTTTACTTCCCACATATGTCTGCATCATAACCAAAAGCATCTGAACATAAAAGATTCTGCAGCATCTTCAGAAACATCAGTGAGCCTCAGTAAAATAGCTGAACCTTGACTCAGCCCCTTAGGAGCAGTTATAAAACCATTTTTGTGAAGTAAAGTAGAAGGATGGGTGGGAAAAAGAAAAACAGATTTTGTCACTCCCAAAATATGCTTGGATTCAACCTTCACTAACCCCATTGTGTAAAACACACTGAAAATTATTAAGAGAAAGCTTGCAAGTGTAAATATACTTATTCTCAATGAAATCAACACCATCAAACTGATTTGTAACTATTCCCTTAATACTGCTATAAACTTTACTGCAGTGAAAACACTGGCTATACAGATTGCTTTCCTCTTCCTCAGGATGTGTTTCACCTTTGTGGCATTGCCACTATAAATCTCATGGTCCAACAACCCCTTGTCTGCAAGTGATTTCAAGGACTATCATAAAAACGAAACAGACAGACTTAATTTGAGTTCCAGACTTGAGGAAACTCAACTAAAATATTAGCATAATTTCACTGAAGACGGAGGAAATTGTTAAAATATGTGTATTAGAGAGTGTCTGCAATTCAATACATCTCTTAGCTGGCTCTTGGGTGCCACCCAGTGATTGATTTAACAGCAGGTTTGTAATGGTGGCTGTGGTGCACCACAGGCCATGTTAATAAGCAGCGCTGATCAGAGGAGATCAGAAACGGGAATGTTAGGAAGCATAAGGAGATTCATGACATGTTAAATCTGAACCTGTGAATAATAAGCTCTAAGTCTGGTGGATTTAGTGCTTGGAGGGTTTCTATGTGGAATGATACTCCTATTTGTTTCACAGAGGGCCTGACTGATTAGGTAAATGTTGTGCATGTTTCTTCCTGAAAGAAATTATGGAAGCTTCTAGTCCTTTGGTACCATGTTTTGGGGTTTTTTTTTTTCCCTTCTGGAAATTAGTAGCTATTGTTTTTAAGATGATGCTGGTGTTCTGCTTTCCACCAAAATGAAAAAGCCATTTTTGTGCAGGAAAAGTACATGCTTTCCTGCCAATTGCTCTTGAAATAATGTAAAACAAAATGTTGCTTAAATACTAAAAGGAGTGTGATGGCAATCTGGTAATATAGCTGATTTTGATGTTGAAATGTCCTTCCCAGTGATACAGCGTGACTGCCTTTCTCGCACAAAAAAGTGGTGGTGCACTGACCACTCTGCTGGTTCACAGGTTGTCACAGACAGGACTTAACAGCAATTTACAAATATTGATGTGAAGAAAAAAAAAAGATTTCTCCTCCAGCTAGCTGTTTCATCTAAGGAAAAAGACACAATGACTCAGAAAGAGGGAGCATACTTTTCAAAGTGGACAAATTGACCCAACGTCTCTCAAAGCAGGGCTGACTCATCAATACCAGGGTTTTAATTGAGGGATGTCTTTCACAAAGGGAGGCTGCAACTGAAACTAAAGGATGCTTTTGGTGTGAAAATATTTAGGTGAAAGAAGTAGAATTAAATTACCAAAACGGGCTCTCCTTGTCTTAAAAAGTCTTACTCTTTAGAGTGGGACAAAAAGATAAGGCAGGGGCAGTGCACAAGAGTTTTACCTCATGTGTCAGCACAGTGCCTGACTGCTGTGCACAGGCCAGCATCCGTGCAACTCTGTTCCCTAAAATATTGTGCAGAAGCTTGACATTTTGTGTGCTGCTTCTGGTGGTTCCTTTGAAAAGCAGGTTCTCTCTCCAACCTTAAAGTGAAAATATCTTCCTCTTCTTCATATTAATTGGGGTGGGTAGAAGCTACCAAATTAATAAGTAGATTAACCCTACATGAATGCCAGGAAATGAAAGATGATGTCCCTAATTTCACATACCATACAGCAACATGTTGTTTATGGTTTTTCGGGGGGCTTAGCAGAGTTTGTTAGGTAAGGAGGCAACTTTATCAGGAGATTTAGCACTAGATATTAGGTTTTGTACAGTATTTTTCATTACAGAAATCAGTTTGATTGAGGAAAACAGAGTTGTGTTTTTTGGATAGGCTGGTAAGCCACTGGTGGGTCCAATGTTAGCACCTTCCCCCTCTAAGTGAAGAAGGAGGTTTTGAATCAAATATCTTTGGGTTGCAAGGAGAGAACAGGATTCTGTCAGCCTAATCTCATTATACTTGTAGCCATTACAGTCAAAATGAGTTTCCTCTGCCTTAGTTTGGGTTGGAGTCAAAGCTAGTTCTCAGAGGAAAAGGGTCATTACATTAAGGTAGTAAGTTACTAAATTGAGCTTCCTATTATACCAGGGTATGTACATTCATGTTTTCTTTAACCATAGGGAGATGAGATGAATAATCCAGGTATTGTTCAGTGATTAGGGTCCTACATTTTGTCCTGATGAATGAAATATGAATAGACAATCAAATGAAATATCTAAAATGTTAATTGAGCAAGAAATGGACTGAGACCAAGATCTTGTTCAGAACACCCCCACACTTCAAGAAGATGCAGCATTAGGTCAGCACTTTGTAGCTCAAGCTCAATGAAATGAATAAATATATGTCATAGCAATCAATATTCTCTTGGCCACGATCCTGCAAACATATGTGAATAATTTTGTCCATGTGAGTTCAATTAGATTATTCATATGAGCAGTGTTAACTCAGATATGCAAGTGTTTGCATTATTGGAATCCCAGTTTATGGATTTTCACGAAGAGCCAAAATCTACAAGGAAAAGCTCAAATACCACAAATGTTCACGCAAGTGGGTATTTATGCAGGGGAACGTAACCCTGTTGTACTCACATGTATGAAGTTACTTTCATGGCTCTATGCAGCACTCTGAAAATCAGGACAGGAGTGTATGTCTCTCATGTTGCAATATTTTACATGCTAAAAATATTTAATTTCTTCAAGAGTAGTTAAATACTTATTAATTATATGGCCACTGTAGGTGCCTTTTATTAAACCTCAAATGGATTTGACGTATCATTCCTAAATTTGGGGCAATTCATGTGAATTCAAAATATCTTTTTCATTTTTTTCTCTTTGCTTTAGGCAATAAGAAATCTTGAGCTGCTCCAGTCTATATTCAGTACACAGAAATGTCGCTTAATGAATTTCTAATTTACATGAATAAAATATTACCTAGCAGTGACCGACTAATGCAGGACTCCTTTCCATACTTAATAGGCAAAAAATTGCAATACCATAATTAAAGTACACTTTTATATTGATGAATTAATTGTAAAAAAGTAGCTAATTAAAGTATCTGTTTATTTAGGATTTTATAACCCATAGGGTTAAAATAACTTGCAGGCAGGCAGGGTTAAATGGCGTGTTGTGGCTGTGTAACACTGCACTGCAGCATCAGGCTGATGAGAGGTGTCAGGAAGCCCTGGCACTGGATCACCCCCCAGGGTTTCACTGTGGCTTGTCATGAGACTTGGCTTGTTCTTGGTGCAGGATGCAGTTCTCGTACGAATGAGGGGCTGTAAGGGCGGTCTGGTGTGAGGTGGGCTGTGCAAGGATTGGGACACTGTCCCAGAAGACCTGGCTAGAGGTGCATAATGAACTTTCAGGGGGATGTGTGGAAGATAATGTCCTCTGTGGCCTCTTTCTGTCATGTGAGGTAGGCATAATGGTACTTTTCTATCATGTGAGGTAAAGGACAGAGGCTGAAGGAAGTTCTTTCTCTTCAAGCAGATGAATGGTACACCTGTCATTCAAGAAACATTCAATGTCCCTTAATTAATGAGGGAGCTAAATTTAAAAAAATGCGCAACAAAACATGAACAAATAAAGGCACAGGCCAGTGAAAGTCCAGCCCATGTGTTTCATTGAATACTGAATCAAAAATCAAGGTGGCTATAGGGACAATGACTGTGTATTAGTTTGGTGGAATTTTGCGTGTGATGAAGAGGAGAGAAACTTACAGCAAGTCCTGTAAGTGACTGACTGAGCAAAAGTTTGAGGAGGGAGTTTTTCAGTTTGGTGCTGGCTTGGAGAGGTAGATTTTTCTGAAAAAAATCCAACCCTTTGCTTTGCTCTTTGGCTCTTGCCTGCAAGGATAAGGGCTTTTGTATACTCTTTGGACATGAATAGAAATAATTGGGTTCTTTTATCATGTTCCAAGTGAAAAAATTTTGAAGCAATTAAATCTGTGGTAGCCATTTGAGATGAAGATGATGCCTCAGATTTAAGAGGATGTAAGGGCTCAGATACTATGGGGCTGTGCTACAGTGGTATATATGTGTGCAGTCTCCTCCAGCTCAAAACAAGGTTAGCATCTATGCTCATTCATCCACTTGGTTACTGTTAGGAGCTCTGAGTATTTCTCTCCATTCAGGACTAGGTAAAAGCTGTAGAAAGCTGAAGACAGGACTACAGAGAGCTTGCTCCTGTTCAGGGTAGTCACACAAATACTTCTTGGCTGCCATGTCTCACCTCAGCCCCATATAACTTAAATAGGTGTGCTAAAGATACTGCAAATTCCTCAGCAAAATATGCTTTGGATCAAATAGTTATTAAATCATTGTTTATCCTTGAGAAACACTTTGTTAGCAAGAAACTTTCCCCCTATCTCTCCAACATCTGCTAACTGAAAATGCTGAAGTCTTTTTTTCCTTTCCCAGTCTTTCGAACTAATATTGATTTTGCTTCAGTTAAAAATAGTTCAGTGGGAAAATGTCATTTGGAGGTGCCAGCTGACTAAAGAAGAAAAAAGATAACATCTCATAAAACCCAGACTAGAACTGAAAATTAAATTCTGATATTATTCTGCTACTCTCAGTGGATCATGTTAAATTTTACGTGCAAGGAAGTATGTATGATGAAAAGTTGCTATGATTCCTCTTAATTCTACAGCAGGGAAAATTTCTGTTGGAAAGACTGTTTTTAAAACTGAAAAAACATAGCAGATTTATTTAAGTTTTGTCTACCAAGAGCCATATATTTCATGGTAACTTTGCAGTGAATAATACTGAAAAGGCACCAAATTGAAGAGACTCTGACCCTCACTCTGACCGTTTTTGGGTTAGCATGATGTGAATGTAAAGCAATACTCACAACAGTAGAACGCTGCTCTACATCTGCTCCTACTACTTGGATATTCACAACCACACAAGATCACAATCCCTATGCCATTAATTGTCTGGGGTGTCTATGGAAAACTTCTTCTAGAACTTCCCTTCAGTAAAAAGGCTCCCTCACTCCAGTTGCTGCACCTTGACCTGCCTCAGCAAGTAACTTTCTCAGAGGCAGGACCACAAACCTGGCTCAAACCAGGACTTCTTCTCTACTTGGAACACAATTGTGATTGTAACAAAGTTCACTGTCATTCCAGCAGTGAGTAAAGCGGTACCCAGCAGACCTGACTTGACTTCTGTTATATTTGCTTTGCTTTTTCAGCTTTCTCCCAGGAAAAGAAGTGTGTGCACTGTGGGGTTTTGGGTTCCTTTGGTATGGTTTTATTTATTGTAGTATGAACAAGACTGTATCTGTTTGCTGTTGATGGTGGCAAGGTTGAAGGAACTTGCAGCAAAGGTACAAGACTTTATTTTGTAGTCTTGGAAGGAATTTTTCTCTGCCTGCAGATGACTTTTACACCTATGCAAGAAGTCATATAGCTCTGAGGTATAGCTGTACTGTCAATCATCTTGTGTAAAGCAGTCCTTGACATATGAGGGAATAAGCCCACTCAACTCTTAAAAGATAGGGTCTGAGAATTTGAAGTAATAAGAATCTGTGTTCTTCTGGATAGTCTGTGGGAACCTTATGTCTGTATTGGGTCACACCAAAGATACATTAAATTTACTAGTGGCTGTGGCTACTGGGTCCTCTAGCTTTCTGGAAAATGCCCAGAGCTGAGTGCTCAGGAATGGCACAGGTATAGAGTGTTACTTCACATGATATCGCTCCCTCTTCTGTGGCTTCTAGGAGTTTCCTGCTTAGGGACTTCCTGATCTGAAAGTTGAATCTGCACCATGCTTAGCCACTGTTGGCAGACTTCTGTTATGTACATTTGTTCTTTCTACTTATTAAACAGCTCATATTTTTATACTATGTCCTGAGGCAATTGAATTTTAAAAATAAACTATTTTTTAGATCGCTTCATTTAAACCTTCTGACGGGTCATTTTTCTTGATGTGTCCTACTTTCTGGATCAGGAAGGCACTCTGGAGAATAAAAAACACGCTTGATGTGCTTCTAGCAGTCAATGTTGATTGAGAGCCACACTCTAGAATTCTGCATTTGGTTTTAATTAGAGCATTATTCCCACAGCCCTGGTATGCACCAACAAATTTGCAGAGAAGGGGGTATAAGCAAATGTAAATTAAGGGAGAAGTTCATGTTGCTCAGCCCTCAATTTAAAGATTAGCACTGAGAGCTGCTTTAAATAAACTCTCGAACCATTTGCGATCATAGATGGATTAAATGATCCATACTTGAACTCACAAGATCATAATCCATGACTGAAACCTCTTGTAGGAATGAATTTATTCAGGATCATCTGGAATGCAGAGAATCCTCCTAAGAGGTATCAGAAAGAAAGAAAAGAAGACCTCTCTTCAGTTAAGAAGTGGTTGGGGAATAAGTCAACCCCTTCACACCTTCCAAGGCTGTCTCACCCCCAAAGGCAAACAATGCCTTTGTGACAGTTAAGGCTTGTGTGACCTGAAGGTTTTGACTTTGCTTGGGTTGTTCTATGTGTTCTTTTCTTGAAAGGAAATATTGCTGCTGTACTAGCTTCTCCTTTGTTTGTATTGTTTCTCTAGTGGGCACCAGTGCATCAAGGCTCTCTTTTTGACCACACCAACTCTGACTGAATTGAACGTGTCTTCCGTTTGGAAAACTCTACTGCTTCTTGTCCTATGCTTTAATCACTGATTTGTTGATGATGTCTCTCACAATGCGGACTATAAGTGTATAAGTAATCTCCCTTTTCAGTTGCTACTTCAGAAATTTTTCTACGGTAAATTAGTTGGAATAAAACTTTTCATTTATGAGCATCCTCTGTAATACAGCCCTGGTAAATGGTTAGCTAGTGACTGAGGCAAGATCAGTCACTAATTCCCCGCAGATCACTGAGTGACTGACAGGTGACAGCTAAATGCAAATAAGAAGACCAGTTTCTCTCTGTGGATCTTGAGATCCATCCAGTTGTCTGTATTCTGTTTTTTTATTTCCAAGCAATGTTCAAAACTGGGAGAAGTCTGACATTGCTTATAATCCCAGGCACTGCCTGAGCATTTTTGACTAAAGCTTTCAACTGTATTGGTACTGCTGAGTATGAGGATTGCATCCTTCTCCAGGTGTACACGTTTTGTTCTTTCTCAATTTGAAGGCAGGAGATAAATTATTTAAGAAAAGTCATGTAAGTAGAATACAGTAAGACTCCTCACCATAGTATCAATGTATCGGGACCTGTACTGGAAGAAGTAAGTCATCTTACTATCTCCAATGAAGATTCCTGCTAAAATCAACACCAGGGGTTTTTTTCTGTTTGTGTTAACCTTCAGCAGCCAGATGAAACAGATGCTTGTATTTATCTTCTACTCTAACCATAGTTGCTCCTACTTCACCCCGAAGTATAGTACACCAAATCAATATCACCAATTATACCAAAGTATTATATGCAAGAATATAAAGTAAAATATACTGTGTTTAAAGTTAAAAAGGAAGATAGGTATGAAAAAGATGCAAGGTTAATGATCATGATGTTTCTGTTCTTTGAAACACTATTGAAAAGATGAGATGTCTAATGAATTATCCAGAAAACCTGTCCCTTTGAATATTTTGCCTGTGAATCCCATCTCTTGTGACTCTTAGGTCCATTTATTAGGTTTGTTCTACATCCCATTTTATAAAACAGCATCCCACAGCTGGAAGATTCCCTTAGAAAGGAAAGGTTAGCTGAGAAGGCTCTATAGCAGAACTTCATTTGCATACACTTCGAGTCTCAATGTTTCCCCTTAACACATTCCTTAGCATGACCATGTATGGCATACAGAAAATTTGGAGGATTTCAGTTCCAATTTATGGGTTTTTTCAGAGAAACAAAAAGCTGCCATAAGGTATATATCGTTCTGTATTCCCAGACCAGTCCACTGGGCACACCGAGGGCACTGCAGAATTAACATGAATCTGCATATTTCAGAACAGGTTTGAAAAGCTACATAAATCAATGCACATAACTTTCAGGTTTATTGAAACAGCATTAAACCGGATGAAAACAGACAAATGTTTATCTGCTGAGTGATATTGAAAACTTGCACCTTTGGATGTTTTGGCTGTGGAGGCTGACAGTGATAAATCACTTTCCAACAGCTGTGGACAGCTGTTTAAGTCTGGGGTCTAGAAAGCTTAATTGGGGAAGTGTGTTATAAAATTAAAGTGCCAATGGCTCATTAAGTTATGTGGTGATTTTGTGCGGCAGGCCAATAATACTGCATTCCAGGCTTTGGGAAAGGACATGCCTAACTCTCCATTAATTAAGGGCTTGTCGAAGAATGCAGGTTTGCCAAACTGCAGTGTTTTTATAGGAGAGCATCTGTGAAAGAAGACTCAGAGGGAGAAGCTATTTGCAAGTAAGAGTTTACTGTAGCTAGAGCAGCTTTCTAACTCTTCATAGGTTGGCACCCTGGGCATGTTTGCCTTGTTTGCCAACTGCTGGAATACCTTAGGTGCAGAAGGCACACTATCAAACCAGATGTGATAAATAACCGTTTCTCTGGAGAGACTAAATTCATCTCAAAGCAGATGCATTTTTAAAAAACCCAAAACCAAACAAAGAAATCCCATAAAACAAATATTAATGCACCCTACCAGGACAGGGGAAAAAACAGGGCTTCTAGGATAACCAGAGGATTATAAAATAGATATAGGAGGAAAGCGAAGTGGGATGGGGGAGGGAAGTATTACAATCATAAGGATTATTTGCAAGAATGTGTTTTCATCTTTTGAGTACTTACTTTACTTTGATTTATTTATATAGCAGGGATTGTAATTATTTGGCTGTTTTAATCTCTAGTGGGATACAGTACAAGGGTGACTCACCCTTGCTAATGGTGCTATGAATTGTAGGATGGGAAGAGGGGGAATGCTGACTCCAAGTGCCATGGTCAGCATTCTTACAGCAAACGTGCAGGCTACCACCTGTGCTGAGTGTAACCAGCTTCAAACTCCTCCCTTGCCACAGGGGTTAAAGGGACAGGAAAGCTGGGCCAGAAGATTTTTGCTGTGGCAGTATAGGGCTAAGGCCACAGATCTGTATAGCAATTTGGCTTAGAGACAGGTCTGTGACATCCTCTGTCAGAATTGCCCTCCATGAGTTCCCTAAAATAACTACAAGTACAAAAGTGATGAGGGAAGGACAAAAACATGAACAATAGCATCAGAGGCGTGAGAATACCAAATTATTAAGCAGTCTTTCAAAGTGCAATGTGGAAATTTGAGAGACATTTTCACCATTTATTTAATTTCTCTGCCCAAGTATTTTCCTTCACATTTTAATTAAATATTTATGTTATATTGCAGAACATAAAACTCATTCATAACTCTGTCTCATTTTTAAACTACTTACTTCCATTGCCTGGGATTTTTCCCTATTCCACATTTCTGTCAAAGTCTTTGATAACTCTTAGCAGGGTGCTTTGTTAAGATGGAAAGTCCAGTAGCTATTCCTCTGCTTGCCTCAATGCAAACATCTTTTACTAATAAGACCAGTTGTCAAAGACGTCTTGCTGAGGGGTATGAGAGATCAGACAATATTCATGTTTACCTAACCATAAATCTGGAATAATCGACTGATTTCAGTACAATTACTCCAGATTCATACCAACAGAAGAGAGTTTGTCCTGAGCATGCTGAATATGCTGCAGCAAACAGGGTCTCTGAAGATGTTTTAATGAAGGTTTGGAGCATGGCTGTCATTCTGTAAAATTGTAACATGATGGGAAAGGAATGGATTATTTCTGCAAATGCCAAGAAGACTTTCTCTGCAAATTGGTTATTGACTACCTTAGTAGTAGGCTGTATGTCAGTTTTATTGTTAAGAGCAAGGCAGATTCTGCTAATGAATTTGAAACATCATGCTCCTGGTTAGAAAATCAGTGGTTGCTTCTGCTGAAATAACAAAATTTGCAGTACCTAGAGACAGTTTTAAATCTCTTCTATATAACTGACTGAGGAGTCTATTTCTCCATGAGTTTAAAGACCAACTGATGTGTTTCTTCACACGCTGCTGTTCTGTGAGCTATTTATTGCTGCTTGTAAAGCGTTTGAATGGTTATACTGTAAATATTTTCCCAGAAGGTAAAATAGTCCTTTTGTGGCATTTAACTAATGAAAACAATTTTGTGCTCTACCCATGCTTGAGAAAGATATTACACAGAATGAACATCAATGCGAAGGTCAGTATATCCTATGTATGAAAAAAAAATATTTTCTCACTGAGGAGAACATAGTTTACTCCAGTTTTTGAATTCTAACATTGTGACCATCATCCTTGTGGTTACTAAGAGATGGTTGAGCTCCCTCCCTTGGGAATTAATTGATGCATCTCAGTAATCAACTGAAGATAATGGTGTTGAACAATGTGAGCTAGAAATATTTGTGCCTCTAGACAACATTTGGCAGAATGATGATTTCCCATGCATTAGTTACAATGCTTGGTGCTAGGATACGTGGACATCCTCCCTACTGCTCTTTCCATCCAGCATTTTCAAGACAGAGGATGCAGCTGTGGTTATATCTTCACTGCTATTTAAACTTTAGACTGGTACCAAGGCCTACCTTGCCAGTGTCCATTTGTATTTGAAACTCTCAGGGGACACCCCTGGTTCCTCAAGGAATAATATGAGCCTTGTCATTTCTCACAATAGCTACCATACCTCCCACAGAACCAAGATTAGGGGAGTCAAGATTTCAGTGCTACAGGTGTGTCAGAGAAAGGCTTTTTGCATCTTTTAATTGTTAATGAACACTCTTCCAGCAAAGACAAACTAGAGTCTGGCTCAGTTTCAGTTCATCGGTCAGTTCAAATCTCTTTCAGCAATGAATTAAACTAATCTTCTTCTCTCTGTGCTGACACAGATGAAGAGCTGTCACAGGGCCATCTTAGGTGAAGGACAATAATGAAGTGATGAGAAGCAGTAACCTCTTAAAACGTGACTACTCTTTTGCACGTGAGTGTCTGACTACAAGCTGAGCTCCTGCATGGCTCACTCCATTATTTTCTATCCATACAGTCTTTAAAAAGGGATCATACACCCTCTCTGTGGGTTAGACAGACCTGTACAGGCAAATGATTTTTCTTGCAGATGATCCTGACCTCTGCCAAAGTGTGTAACAGGTACAGAAAGCAGAGTTTGATATAGAGTCAAGCATGTTCTGTAGGCATGTTCTACACATGAAATTGGCTGAACACTGCAAAGCAGGGATGCAGCCATCTCTTAAAGCTCAGGTCAACAAAAGCAGCAAAACACCAGACATGCCTCAGTGTAAAGAGATTATGAACTGTTCGTAGTTATATTTGGGTTTACTAAAGAATGTGTTGCATTCCATGTAAGTCATGGTTGCAGGGTTCTGTATTTTCCATCTCACTGTAAGTTATTAAGAAGACATTGATGATCACTTTCAGAAATGCTAAAAAGAAATATACGTTGCAGCTATTGTAAGACATTGTAAAAAAGACCTCTGAGTTCTCTGTGATTACAGCAAAGGAATTTGCAGGTGTTTGGGAAGCCTGGGTATACCCGAGAATATAAACTGGATAATCAACTAAAAATGTCTGGTATTCTGGGTTAAAAAATAAATTTAAAAAAATGTGAAGATTAACATGCAATTCAAGATTAGCACCAACAAAAAGCATTTTGAAAGAAAAAAGTGCAATAATAGAAGGAACAAATATGTTTTCCAGCTATGCCAAGTGAATGATAAATTGGAAAGGAAAGTAGGGAAAGTGAAAGATTACTTACAGGTCAAGTTCAACTTTGGGGCTGTAACCATACTCACCTTTAGTTATGTTTGCTCTTGAACTGGGGAGCTTCAAAAGAGCAGACTGGTGACTGACATTATGCAGACAGAGGCATTAAGGCTTCTTAAGCTGATTTTGATGATATTGAGCTATTTAACCCCATTGTCGTATCAACATACTTGGCAATCAGAATAAAATCAGTGATGATGGGTTTTTTTTCCCAGCATGTCTTCCTGGGCATCTGCCAATGTTTTTAGTCTAACACAACATCCTAAACAGTAATCCTTTTCACTTTTCCTCCACTCCTTTCAATCCAGGCTTGGAAGTTTACAAAAAGGAATTTTCATGGTCTTCCTGTAGAAATAATATTTTTATGTATCTATGCACAGAGAGGAAAACACAATAGACACAGGCTGAACATGTTGGTCATTTGCTTTAGCTGGAACCTCATCCAGGTAAAGCCCTTACCATACTGACCTCTCTGTGAAGTGGGGCTCATGGACCTAAGACAACGGACCTGCTAAAATGCTTCGCTGTGTTAACAGCAATAGAGCAGGGTCTTTGTTGTGTTGTTCCAATCTTCTGACCGCAAAATCACATTTTTTCCCAGTTGTTCTGTAATTTTCTACTTTAAAAATGTTCTTTTTGTAGTGCGGTGAGTAAACTGTACTCAAGGAATCAGGGCAGTTTAAATCAAGAGTGTATTTAAAAGAAAAATATGAACTGACAAAAAGATATATTTGTTGAATCGATAGTTTCTTAGATACCTTAAACTAGCACATTTATAGAGGACATTGACTTTTCAAATGTTGGCAGTTGTAGCAACCTATTCTTTTTACATGTAAGCTTGGAAATTTTCTATTTGAGCACTACAGATCTTTGAAGGACTCTTCTGTAAACTAAAACTAAATCTTTTTTTCATGGTTTTACTACTGCTTCTCCAGTACAATGTCAATCATTCTTCTCTCAGCGGTCACTAACCACGTTATTTGTGTGTTTCCACACTGCTGCATCACAAAACATCATGCCCACTTGCCTCAAAAAGATAATATCTAACACATATGGAGACTGCCTTTGATCTCCACGGTCTATCTAGAGGTCACAGACCTGTCTTCTCCTCTCCCTCACTTCAAATAGCCCCTTTCATTTACTGTGAAACTAAACATTGGAGAGACAAAGGCAGGAAAATAAAGGCCTTGATTTAGTAGCGCTTATGTGTTTGGCTATTTCAAGGTTGATTTTACTTTCCTGGGTCACATTATTAATTGCCCTGCATTTCTGCATCATGGTGTACTGTATTTGTTTTCATGCACGCAGCCTTCAAAATTCAAGCTGCTTTTTAAATCAATATGTGCCTTGTTCATAACAAAATAACCATTAAGAGCCTACTAATCGATTTGCAATACTCCGTACTGAATCCAGCTCTGTGTGAATTGCATGAGAAAGGTTGGAGATTTTACTTGTTTTTTGGAAAATAGATTTGTAATTTTAAATTTAAAGTTGTTAATGAAGAAGTACATTGGGCCATCTTGTAAATAACAATCTGGCTGTGAGGGTGAAGGGAAAAGGGCTCTGCTAGAAATCACAAGGGTCCTAGGGAATAAAAGTCTGTTCCGACCTTATCTCAAACTACAGGTGAGTGATTATGTGGCAAACAATTTAATGGCATTTACCAAAGGAAAAAAAATAAATTTCTTCATAAATAATAAAAAGCTGGACACATTTCAGTTACAACCACTGTGGTGTTTTTACTAATGACTGATTCAGAAAAGCATGTGGGTACCTAAAGAAGGATTTGAGAAACACATAGTTAGGTGAGGTCAAAACTCCAGCCTTGAAAATCACTGCTTAGCTGTGACTCTACCATAAAGATGCCTCACTATTGGCCCTACAGCTCTGCAGACACTTTGAGTTCTCCATGTTCTCACTCTGAAGCTCAAAACCTCCTCAGTTATCACCACCCCAATTACTTACTCACACTTAGTAGAGCTTTATAAACAGGAGGCTAATCTTAACTGCTTTAAAGCAGTCAAGCCAGGAAGAATTTTCTAAGCATATTTAAGGAATGAAAGTTTTGCATGGAGTATTATAACAATTACTGTTGTGGGTTGTTTGGGGTTTTTTTAACCAAGGTTAACTAGGAAGGATGCAGTTGTCCTTTTTCTTTTGTGACAAAATACTTACAGACCAGAGTAGTCACCCAAACTCTGTTATCTTCAGCATTAGAAGAATCCAAATTTTCACAGAAGAAAACCTAACCATGAGGTGACTGCATTTAGTTCAAGAAATTTGGCATAAATGCTGTTACTCTTCCATTAAAACTGTCTAAAGGCAAAGAGATTTGCCTTCTTAGAGACAAAGAGATCTGTATGACCTTACAGCTTAGTGGTCAGGGCTCTCAACATGTGAGTAGGAGAAAAGCTCTGGTTCAGGGTCCACCTTCTCTTACAATTACTTGGGGATTATTTCTTCATTATATGTTAAATCATTGGAAAAAATGGGACCTTGTAAAAGGTCTGGCAATCAGATGATTTCCACTCAGAATCACAGAATCACAAGGTTGGAAGAGACCTTTGAAGATCATCAAGTCCAACTATTCCCATCCTATGCTAAACCATATCCCTAAGTTCCTCATCAATCCTTTTTTTGAACACATCCAGGGATGGTGACTCAACCCCCTCCCTGGGCAGCCTGTTCCAGTCTCTGACAACTCTTTCAGTAATTTTTTTTTTCTAATATTGTCCTCTTAGGTGATCATGCATTCTTTCCCTTAAAGTATTTCCTATGCAGTGGAAGAAGCAACAGGGGAGGGGAGGCCAAGAATTCCTCAGGGAGGTGAGAGAGAGCAAGCTGAAGATGGCAGATGTGGGCATCTGGACCACTCACACCATGCATAATTGCTTCAGTATCCAAAATATTAATTTTGAGCTGTGTCTCTCTTCTTCTATGTGCTTATTTTTCAAAATAAATATTATAATACTCTGAATGATTTTAAAATAAGGTGTCGCCTTTGGGAAAAGACTTTGTGTCAGAATCCCAAGTAGAGAGAAGAGGGTGACTTTTAAGATGCTTTTCAATGCTTTCCCTTAATTAGGTGCCTTTTGGGTAGGGTGTTTCTGTCCTCAGGTGTCTATGCCTCCTTGAAAACCAAGCACATAGTAAGAAGAGCTGGAACACAGCGGGGAGCGGGTGCCCTGAAGCAAGCAGGGTGCATTTAGCATTGCACCACCTGTGTGACGTTCTGCATCTATTTCCAAGAGAAAGATGAGCTCTCTGGAGAGAGCTGGGTTTGTGTGTATCTCTGCAAGAAACTGCATCACACCAAACAAATGAAAATTTCCTCAGTCAGCAATGAATAAAGATACAGTTTTGGTGAGAAAGAAAAACAGGTTACTTTGTGTGCACACCATCCTTCTGTTGAAATTGCCCCTGTAGAACATTTCCTCAAGTCTCCTGCTTTACATACCGCTGGAAATTACTTTAATGATCTGGGCCAATCAACAAACCAGAGTTACTTCTGCTTGTGTCTTAATAACCTCCTGGGAAACTTTGCTGGATGCTATTTTAAAGCCAGAGATCTCCAGCTTTTTTCTGCCATTGTAATAAATTTCATATGCATTTGTTTTTCATGACAAACTTAACTGTTCTTTCTTTAATTTACACCAAACATCTTTTCTTAACTATTAGTCAATACATTTCTGAGCCCATCACTTCTGGGTTAAGTCAGGGGAGAGGTGTCAGCAGCTGACCCTACTGATCTTTCTATACACTGACATACTTTGCTGATGAAAGTAAAATCTTCAGTAACATTAGTACTTTAAGTGGTATAGATTGTTCTCTGTGATACTTAAACACATTAAGGGAATGGCTGAAGAAATAGGTGATGAATTTCAGTGTGAGCAAATGTTAAATGATGTATTCAAAAGCTAGAAATAGTAGCGCTGCCTGTACATTGCTGAGTAAAGAGGGAAATGTAGAGATAAAAAAAGGGAACCAAGTGGGCTGGAAGAGTGCCAATCATATCCTGGGCTGCATCAAAAGAAGCATGACCAGCAGGTTGAGGGAGGTGATTCTGACACTGCTCTGGTGAGATCCTACATGGAGTACTGCAATACAACTCTGGGGTCCCTAAAGTAAGAGAGACATGGAGCTGTTGGAGTGAGTCCAGAGGAGAGTCACAAAGATGATCAGAGGGCCAGAGCACTGCTATCAAGACAGGTTAAGAGAGTTAGTGTTGTTCATCCTGGAAAGTAGAAAGCTCTGAGGAGACCTTATAGCAGCCTTCCAGTATCTGGACAGATGGGGAGGGACTATTTGTCAGGGACCGTAGTGACAGGACAAGGGGTAATGGCTTTGAACTGAAGGAGGATAGTTTTAGATTATATATAAAGAAAAAATTCTTCACTCTGATGGTGGTGAGGCCCTGGCACAGGCTGCCAAGTGAAGCTGGCAGTGTCCAAGGCCAGGTTGAATGGGGGGTTGGGCAACGTGGTCTAGTGGGGGGTGTCCCTGACCATGGCAGGGGGTTGGAACTAGATGGGCTTTGAGGTCCCTTCCAACCCAAACCAGCCTGTGGTTCTGTGATTTTCTGCTTCCGGCATTGGGCAGAGGAAGTCATAGGGTTTCTGCTTAAGACTATATAGCAGGATTCCCAGAGGAGGTGACCTTCCCACATGAATTAAGCTACTGGATATAACTCCCTACAGACCATTTCAAAATACATGCAGCTGGCTCTGCAGCACTTTGAGCATTTAATATTGAACACGCTTTATATAATTTTAGGTTTTAAGTTTGCACTTCTAGCATGGAATATCAACTTCCTTTGTCTTTTTCACTAGTTATGGAATATTGTTCTCAGTTTTATCAATCCTTCTTCTTTCAGAAGACAGAAAAATATAAAAGGCTTACATATTACATTTTCATTGCTCATTCTTAGAAATGGCTACAGAAATTTTGTATTGAAATAGCATTTGGATTAACTGAATAAAAGTAAATGATATTTTTTAACATGAGAGGATGCATTTCCTAGGCTGTGAGGAAGGTAATTGCTAGTGTGCGAATGTTGGCTTTATTTACTGCAGCTCTGCTGTCTTCAAAAACATCATCTCAAGCCAAAAACTGCCTTTACATGCCACTTTTCCTGCATGGATAATAAAGACTGCCTTTTCTTGTTCCTTCTGCTTTTGTCCTTGTGGTTCCAGAATTAGAAAAACTCTGTGTACTTTGTGTGTGTCTGGGTTTTCTTCTGATCTTACTAAGCAACTTTTAAAAATAACATTACAAAATACGGAGTTAGTTTTGTTATCTGCATGACTAGTATGTTAAGCTTACTATTATTTATCTGCTGGCCTTTAATTATTTTTCATTTTTTAAATTTTGGAAGTACTACATTGCTTTCTAGCCATTGTTATTTTTTATTCTGATGTCCTACTTCCTTTTACTTTCCAAACAAAATAGTTGTAGCATATTTAATCTTTCCTTATATTGAGGTCTCTCTGGTTCCCATGACTTTAATTATTTTTGTTATTTTTTTCTTTGGATATAATCTGCATATTAGGCTTAAACTTCAAAAAATCAGTCATTGCCCCACAAATATCTACTCAGTTTCCAGCCTTTCTGTGGATGTTTTCTCACACTTCATTAGCTTAGATATGGACACAAAACTTCAGAGAAAGGTTCTCCAAGCAGAGCTTCTCTTTTCATCATATTAACCTTTTTTTAATGCAGTTGAGCAACATACTCCATCCTCATGTATGACAGCATGACAGAATGGTTTGGGTTGGAAGGGACCTCAAATATCATCTAGTTCCAACTCCCCTGCAGGAGGGACACCCTCCGTGAGAGCAGATGCACTGAATACTCTGACCAGGAACAGGAATAGAGGCTCTCTGCCTTTGGTCAGGAAAGGGATGACAGGGCTACTGGACTCTGTAGATTCAATACTCTGGCATGTCAGACCCTCAGACGTTAAGGCTTTGGTAGACATCTGTGCAGAATGCATGCTGGTGCTCTCAGGGTATAGGGGCACAGAACCCATCTGGATCTCTGGACTGACGGGGATGCCAAGAATTGTCTGTATTGGAGGCTGAGGTGAGCTTAAAGGGAACAAGCGGGAAAAGCACGCCCTTGTGACTGACCCAGAGGACTCTTGTATCCTTGGCATAGACTGAGGATAGAGTAGTTCAAGGACCCAAAGGGCTACTGATGCACTTCGGATGTTGTCACTGTGAACACAGAGAAGATCCAAGAGCTATCTGCCCTGCCTGGCCTCTCAGAAGATCCTTTCATTGTGGGACTGCTGCAAGTTGAAGAACAGCAGAGGCCAATTACTAGCAGGATGGTGCCCTGGTGGCAATATCACAGCAACTGAGACTCCCTGACTCCCATCCATAAGCTGATTCATCAACTGGAGAACCAATGAGCAATCATCAAGATGCATTCACCTTTTATTAGGTCCCATATGACCAGTGCAAAAGTCTGACAGAGGGTGGAGGTTAATAGTAGACTATCGTGACCTGAACAACCATACCAAACATGTTAGAGCTCAAATATGAACTGAAGTCAAAGGTAGACAAGTGGTCTTCAGCAACTGACATTGGCAATGAGTTTTTCTTAGTTCTGTTGGCAGCAGAGTGCAGGCCACAGTTTGCTTTCACATGGAGAGGTTTCTACTGCACCTGGCATCGACTGTGTTGGGGGTGGAAACACAGCCCCACCATTTGTCATGGACTGATCAAAATTTCATAGGAAAAGGATGATGCCCCTGAACATCTATAATACATCAATGACATAATTGTATTGGACAACAGGACAGAAGTGTTTGAGAAGGAAAAAAGAGGAACTCATATTCTTCTGAAAGCTGGTTTCACCATAAGAAAAAGGCAAGGTCATGGAACCTGCACAGGCCATTCAGTTCTTGAGAATAAAATGGCAGGATGGATGCTGTCATATGTCAATGGATGTGGTCAACAAGATAGCAACTATGGCTCCACCAGCTACCAAGAAGGAAACACAAGCTTTCCTAAGTCTTGTGGGTTTCTGGAGAACACATGCTGTGGGTGGTGAGTCCTCTCTATCCAGTAACATAAAAGAAGAACTAATTTGAGTGGGGCCTTGAGCAACAACAAGCCTTTGAGCATATCAAATAGGAAATAGTTTGTGCACTAGCCCTTGGTACTGTCCAGACAGGACCAGCAGTGTAAAACGTACAATGCAGCTGGGGAGCATGGTCTCACACAGAGCCTCTGGCAGAAAACCTAGTTCAACAACTAGGCTTTTGGAGCTGGTGATATCAAGGATCAGAAGCCCACAATACCCTGACTGAAAAAGAGATACTAGCAGCATATGAGGGGATTCAAGCCACTTCAGAAGTTGTTGGTACAGAAGCCTATCTGCTCTTAGCACCACAACTACCCATGCTACAATGGATGTTCATGGGAAACACATCACCCAAACAGCATTACACAGAGTAATTGGGTAGCAATGGTATAGAATGAGCTTAACTGGGGAAAACCAACCACCCAGAAATCCTGGAAGAGATCATGGACTAGTCAGAAGGCAGAGATTTTGGAGCGTTGCCTGACAAGTTGGCTCATGCCTGGGAGACACCACCATATAATCAGTTATAAGAAGATGGAAGGTGTTATGTTCTGTTTACTGATAGATCCTGCCATGTTGTTGGAAACTATCAGAAGTGGAAAGCTGCTGTGTGGAGTCCCACATAGCATGTCATTGAAGCCACTGTAGGAGAAGGTGAGTTGAGTCAAGTCAGTTTCCATAATGAGGAAGCCCATGGTATGAAAGAGCAATATCTAACTCTTAAAGGACAGCAGATAGTAGTTAGTGAGAACGTATAAATCTGTTTCTTGGGTATAAAGATGGTTTCAGTATGTAATTTAAGTTATAAGTGCTGTTAAGAATGAATTTCAGTAATAATTAAATACAACAGGATGCTTAGAAGTTATATATGTATTACGTGGGACCTGAGCAGGATGCAAATGGCATGGAATAAGGAGTGGAGATCATATTGTGTCTGGCTGAGATGTAGTTAATTTTCCTCATAGCAGACCTCACAGTGCTGTGCTGTTTATTGGTAGCCAAAAAGGTGTTGATAACACACCAGTGTTTTGGCTACTATTGAGAAGTATCCACACAGCATCAGGGCTGTCTCACTGGTAGTCACCAGTCTCACCAGTAGCAACCACTCACCAGTATGCTAGGGTGGGCAGGATCATGGAAGGGGACACAGCCATGACAGCTGACCCAAACTGATCTAAGGGGTATCTCATACCATATGGTATCTGCTCAGCAATAAAAGTCAAGAGAAAGGAAGGAGTTGGAGGTGGCATTCATTACTATGTTTGTCTTCCAGGGCAGCTGCTATGCATACTGAAGCTCTCTTTCCTGGGAATTGACCAGACATTTCCTGCTAATGGGAAATAGACAATAAATCCTTTGTTTTCCTTCACTTTTATGGGTGGCCTTTGCTTTTACCTTATTAATCTACCTATATCTTGACCTATATTTATGCTATTCCAGTCCTGCTGAGGAAGGGAGTGATAAAGGAGCTTGGTGGGTACCTGGCATCCAGCCAGGGTCAACCCACCACAACCTCTTTTATGATCATTTACATCTTGTGACAGATTATGATTCAGAGATGAAAGCATCTCATTGGCAAGTGAAGTCCCTCTTTCTGATGGATGATTTGTTAAAATCAGCTCCTCTATAGGGAGCTGAGTAGTTACATGGGGAAAGGTTTTACTGAGTGGCTGCACAATGTTTCCCTTGCCATGAGCATGGTTATTAAGGCTTAAGAGCAGATATGTCTCAACTGCTCAAAGTGGTAGACTGCAGAGGCAGAAGGCTGAACATGACAGTCCCTTTTTCTACGACATGACTGTCATTAAAACAGTATTTAGGCAGCCTCAGGGGTTGAAATGACATGCACCTGCATTCAAAAAAAGTACCTGGAGATGTACCTGTCAGGTGATGTCAATGCCTCCATTTTAGACCATGGAGTGGGTGCACTCCACATTGTGACAGGGATGGCTACTGTCATCTTGGGAAAGGAGCAGCAGTGAGCCAGCTATGGGACAACCTAAACATCAACAAGTTGTATTAACTGGCTAACACCAAGTTTCCCCTTGCAGCTGCCTGCTTAGATTACGGTAACAGGTAAAGAAAAGCAGAAAAGTGCCCCATATTGCAACACACAATCCCCACAATCCCCCCATTAAGAACTCCGAGGTTCTTAATGGTTCCTTCCCAATTTCAACAAGAAGAGAGAAGGTCAGCATATCTTCTCCCTCCATCTTCCTCCTCAAATACAAAATATTGTCAGAAAGATTAAAGCAGTTTAGCAATGGTTAGCCAAGAAATTCTTTCTGGTCACAAGATTATTACTCAATAAAGAATTTTTTTTGTCTTACTTATTTCCTGACATTGCACTGCCTTCAACAGAGGATTTTCATCAAAACAAGCAAAGAGAACAAGTTTGCAGAAGAACAGTTATTCTTACTAATCTGCCTTGATTTAAGCTCAGCCAACAACTAAGTCCCACATTGCTGCTCGCTCACTCCTGTGGTGGGATGGAGGAGAAAATCAGAATAAAACTGAGGAAAACTATGGGTTGAGATAAAGACAGTTTAATAAGTAAAGCAAAAGCTGTGCTCGCAAGCAAAGCAAGACAAGGAAATCATTCTCCACTTCCCATGGGCAGACACGTGTTCAGCCATCCCCAGGAAAGCAGGACTCCATCACACTAAACACATACTTAGGAACAAAAACACCACCACTCCAAACATCCCCCTCTTCCTTCTTTTCCCTCAGTTTTATGTGCTGAGCATGGCATCATATGATATGGGGTATCCCAGCTGTGTCCCCTCCCAAATCTTTGTGCACCCTCAGACTAATCGCTGGTGGGGTGGTGTGAGTAGCAGAAAAGGCCTCGGCTCTGTGTAAGCTCTGCTCGGCAGTAACTAAAACATCCCTGTGTTACCAACACTGTTTTCAGCACAAATCCAAAACCCAGCCCCATACCAGCTACATACTAACTTTATTCCAGCTGAAACCAGCAGACATTCAAAACAAATTCATCATTTCAAATATTGATTGAAGAGGAATTCTGTCTATTTTGTAACTCAGTGAATGCAAACCCTGGTTCTGAAGCAGATGAGCACATTTTACAGAACAATTCACCATAAACAGTTTCCTTCCCCCCCCCACCCCCCCAAAAAAAAGGTATCCACTGATAAATAATTTTCCCATAGTTACAAAACTGATTTGTAGAAGTTAAATTGTTCAAGGCTAATCAGGCTAATCTGAGGGAGAGGAAGTTTAGCCTCCATTTCCCAACAGATTCTCTTTAATTTTGCAGTCACATTGACAGGTGGCCTCATCACTCAGGCATTACAGACCACCTTGAAGATATCAGCACCGTTGGCCTTTGAAGTCAGAATAATCAACAAGCCATTTGATACTCTATCAGATGAAATGGCCCTGTCAGAAAAGGCTGGCTCTCAGGTGTACTGATTGTCTATCGAAAGGAGATAACTTGATACAGTTTACCAGGGTACAGATTCATAGACCTTGTGGGATGCTTTAACAGATGTCTTTTTAGATGCATTTCTTCACGTCTCTTAAAAAAATATTCCCAGGCCACTTTTTACAGAAATTATAATACTCCAATTTCCTGTCTACCATATTCCCACAATACTCTAAATTCCTGTGAAGATATGCAAATGTATTAGCTATGGTTAGGGTCACAGATGCACAGATTCATGTGACACATCCATGTACAAATCCTGTCAAAACCTTAATTCAGATATTGGATGGTAGAAAATTTTAGAAAATTCTATTGTTTTGCAATGGTTAATATTCTAGAGGCTGCTGAAATCTGGCACAATATTATTGTTTTAAGAAAAGTAGATTTTATTTTTCTTTAGGATTATTCAGGATAGTAGGAGTTTTTTCCTCATGCTACTTTGACCTCTCAGTATATGTTATCCTTGATTCTAATAATATGACATGCACTCAACAAATATTATATCTTAGACAAGTTGAGTGGTTTAACAGAAACCAAAGTTTAAAATCATTACCTTAAATTACACTTTCACAGATCCATATAAAAGCTTGTTTTCAGAATTAAATGGCTGGAAAGATTTGAGTGCTTTGCAAATCTGTGGGGCAGTGAGTCTGAAAAGCACGAAGCTTGAGAATATTTTTTAAGTTTTAACAAAATTTCAGCTATTGAGGTGTAACAATGAAATTCCTTCTTGGTGAACTAATATCTTCCCAAATAATGGCTCCAAAATTATGAAAATATTTCTTTAAAAAGCTAAAGATCATTCATTTATGTTTGGGGTGAATTGGAGTTGAAAGCAAGAAAAAATTTAAAATTATGCTGAAAGGAATGTTAAACATCTTATTGCTTAATCGAGCTTTTGACTAATCCGTGGGGTTTACTTGGACAGAAGTGAATATTTGTTTCAACATTAGTGGTAAGTCTACTAGTAGTTTATGTCAGGGGTTAAGTTATGTTATGGCTGTGTCTATTTATACAACGGGCAGGAAACTCACTTTTCTGTGAAAGACCCTGGTTTGTTCTCATAGTAATTATTCATCAGAAACAATCACGGAATGTTCACTTGGTAGTAAATGGTCTATTTGATATCATTAGAGCAAGCCCAAGGACTCAAACCCATGTCTTTCCTAGTGTGCAGGTGTGTTGGGTCTCACAGCCTGCATGCAGCACCACACTAGAGTCTCTGGCAGAGGGCAGCTGCTCTGATTTATTAGACTTTTGGAAACAGTATTGCTCCTGTTATCTACACATAATCCCTTAAATTTGTTTGACAGCTAAAGCCTGAAGCAACACCACTGGACAAATCTTCAAGTATCAATTTTGATGCTGACAACAAATACCGCGAGGAAAGAAGGAAAAAAAATGTGGATCTTAAATATAGATCACTTTCCTCAAGGGAAGATTAATAACCATTTTCATTGAGATGCATTAATGATTTTTAAGCAACTTACTTCTGTTAGTAATTATTCTTCATAATCTCATGTCTTGTAACAGCCAGTTTCATGGTAAATGATGTATTGGAGATTTTCTGTGCAGGGTAAAAATAAATCAAGGAAACATACACAGAGAAACCCTCTGTAAAGATGGAATACCTGGAGCAATTCCGTGGATTGAGTACAGCTGAGGCTTGTCACAGAGGCCTTGAATGATGTAGCTGCTGACTGCAACAAAGATTTATCAGAGGTGAATTTGGTGCACTACGTGCAATGCAACATGCCTGACAGGCGAGGCGTGAGCCCCTGCGCTTGGATCCTACTGTCAAAATGATAGGCGTAAGAGATAAGTAGGGATAAAAATGAGGAATGTGTTCTGAACTTATTTCAGACTAACATTTGTTGATTGTCCAGACTGAGGTTTTTGGGTAATGAAATAGAGAAAATGTACCTAAAAACATAAGTAAGACTCTTGTGTCTCAGTCCTAGTGAATGCTGGGACCCACAAGGCTGTTCATTTAGGAAAGACAAGCAAAGGTGCCTAGGAAGGGGCATTTGCTGCCTGTGCAGAGAAGTCACTTCAATGCACAGAGCTTTGCCCTGTAGTTGAGAACAGGCTGTGAGGCTGTAGGCCAAGGGCATAGAAAAGGAGGTAAAGTCTCATGATCCCAGGCTGTGGCTCAGACAGGAGACTTCAACTGCTACAGTACCTGCAAGCAGTCCAGGATATTTCTGGAGATGGTCAGAGATAATTTTTTAATAGAGGTGCTGGACTAGGGTAGGTATTTTTGGGGACCTGCTACTCATGACAAAGGCAACCTGGTTAGAGATGTGATAGCTGCAGCAGAGACAAAGAGGTTGTAGATTTTAAGATCCAGAGGAAACTGAGCAAGATGATCAGCCAAAAAAAGCCCTGGACTTCAGGAGACCAGATTATGGGTTGTTCATGGAACTAGTAGGCAGAAAACTGTAGGAGATAATGAATCCATGGTCAGTCTTCAAGGCCCGGGTGAACCTAATGAGGTTCAACACTGCAAAGTGTAAGGTGTTGCACTTGGGCCGGAAGAATCCCAGACACAGATACAGACTGGGAGAAGAACTTATTGAGAGTAGCCCTGCTGAGAAGGGCCTGGGTGTCATGGTGAATGAGAAACTTAACATGAGCCAGCAGTGTGCTCTTGCAGCTTGGAAGGCCAATGGAGCTGGGCTCCATCAGAAGAGGGGTGGCCAGCAGGGACATGGAGGTGATTGTCCATCTCTACTCTGCCCTCATGAGGCCCCATCTGGAGTACTGTGTCCAGGTCTGGGGCCCACAATACAGGAAAGATGTAGAACTGTTGGAGAGGGTTTAGAGGAGGGACACAAAGATGATTAGAGGGCTGGAGCACCTGCCCTATGAAGAGAGGCTGAGGGAGCTGGGCTTGTTCAGCCTAGAGAAGAGAAGGCTGCGTGGGAACCTCATTGCAGCCTTCCAGTATCTGAAGGGAGCTTATAAGCAGGAGGGGAATCAACTTTTTAAAAGGGTAGACAATGGCAGGACAAGGGGGAATGGATTAAAACTAAAGGAAGGAAGGTTTAGATTAGATATTAGGGGGACGTTTTTTACAGAAAGAGTGGTGAGGTGCTGGAACAGGCTGCCCAGAGAGGTGGTGGATGCCCCATCCCTGGAGGTGGTCAAGGCCAGGTTGGATGGGGCCCTGGGCAACCTTGGGTAGATCCAGGCTGGAGGTTGGTGTCCCTGCCTGTGGCAGGGGGGTTGGAGCTCTATGATCCTTGGGGTCCCTTCCAACCCATGCCACTCTATGATTCTATGATTCTATGATTCAAAGAGAAATGCCTATAAACTGGAGAGTGAGTCCAGAGTAGGTCCACTATAACAGTAATGAGGGTCGGTGAAAACTATCATTAGAAAAAGCTGCTGAAGGTAGAAATGTTTAGTCTGGAGAAGAGAAGGTTGACGTGATGTAGTTGCAAGTTTTTAACTATCTAAAGAGGGTCTGTAGTGAAAATGGAGCCAGACACTTTTCATAGGCACATCTCAACAGGATTAAGAGTCTATTTCCAATAACAGCAGGAAGGAAAACTCTCACTAGATATGAGGAAAAAAGCACTAGAACAGGTTGTGGAATCTCTTTTCTTGGATGTGTTCAAGAGGCCCTGATCAACCTGGTCTAACTTTGAAGTTAGAACTGCTTTGAGCGGGAAGATGGACTAGATGGCCTTCAAAAATCCTTTCAACTCCAAATTATTCTGTTGTTCTATGGTTGTGTGTCCAGCCTCACTCATGTTAGGATCTAAATTTATAACTTCACTTCAGACATATACAACAGGTGGCTGAGGATTTTCCAAAATTATACAGTTAATACATTATACATTATATACTCTCTTTTACCCTATCTGATGTATTTGTATTAATCCTCTCTCATAGCCTGTTTCCAAGTTGACTGGTTGTCGCAAATCCACTTCGTCAGACCTGAAAATACATACAAGTCATCTTCCAGTGGCATATGTAGAGCAACCAAGTGGGCAACCAAACCAGGATCATTCTTGAGGAAGTTGCATTATTCCTAATCCATGTGAACTTTCTGAATGTGTGCTCATCACCATACATTTTGACATCCACAAGGTTTCAGTGTAAAAATTTGTAATATTACATACAATTTCTGAATTTTATATTTTCTATTATTTTGTTGGCTTTCAGTCTCCACCAGTACAATTCTGAGTTCTGCATGAGTTCAGAATATGCAGCTGGCTATAAATTTCAGTCAAATGCCAGCTGTCATCTCTAATAATGTATCAAGCACAACAGGCAAACAGAGAAGTTTTAATAACAAGCGAAAACACCGCCTAACTGAATTTATTTCCAGATGTGGAGAGGGCAGCTTTTGCTTCTTCCTCCAGCAGGATTGGTGTCCTAATGCCTTTCATCATGATTTTTAAGGCATTCATTCGTTACATAACATCCATCAATTATAAAATATATTTATGAGGTCTTGCTAGCAGCCGTTAACAGCAGTATTGTGGGATCACATTTACAAGGCCTAATGAAATGGGAGAGCAAGAGTAATTGGATTGAAATTGGTAAATGAAAACTCATTCTGGGGGGGGAAAAGGTGTAAAATTGATGAGGTCTGATGTGTCATCGAATGGTGAGGATTAAACTAAGATCCAGTGGAGATCCATATACAGCGCTTATTGTAAGTGTTTAATTGCAAGAATAACAAATGCCTCACAGGAATGCATGGCTAAGTATTACCCTTCTTTCTACTACTAAATGGAGTCATGTGAATAAATCTTTTCCTATGCTCAGGCTGAGTATTTGTCCCACATTTCTATGGGGTTGGTTTTGGGTTTTTTGTGAAATATAAAATAAAATGTTTTTCTTTCAAAGAGGAAGTTAATTTGATGAATTTAAATCAGATGCTTTGACTTACTTTATCTGTAGTCTTAGGATAAAACTCAAATGCATTCCAACTCATTCTCAGATGAAAATTTGGGCTTTAGAAAACTTCGAATTATGAAAAATTTGAGGTTTCTTAACCTTTAAGGGAAAGCAGTTGCTGGTGACAAAAATTGTTAACCAGTGATATGAATTTGAAGGTCTCCAGTTAGTGTCAATTATCTCTGGCAGGAATGAAAAATGTTCCCGGTGGCAGAAATTGCACCAAAAATTTAGGGTGTCTTTGGAAGAGACTGAGTGGATCCAACAATGATTTTTTTGAGTAATTACCTGTAGTGTCAGCAGGTTTCTTTCTTTCCCACCCTAATCTGAAAACTTGAATCTATGCACTAGGAAGAAAAGTATTTCAATCACTTGGGTGGACAGATGAAATAAAGTAACAGTAGATTGATGAATTGTTCATAACTTCACACAAAGCTAAGTCGGTCTGTCTGTTTTCAGGGTTGGTAGGTCTACAACCTTGCTTATCAAACAGCCACTCTCACCTCTCATATAGGTTACTAATCTGAGATCCTTGTCTGTACTGCTGAACAGTAAAGAAAATAACTAGAAACTACTGTTGGGTGCATGTTAGGTGAAGATATAAGATCTATTCCATAAAAGTCTGATCAGCAACCTCTGTAATTTGTCTGTCCCTCACCCTGAAATGGATGTTATAAAACTATGACAAGCCCAAACAGCTGAAATAAGGACTTCAGTTTGGGTGATGGTAGCAGCTGTATACAGTGCGGAAGAGTAGTAGCTGCAAGTGATGCAAAGGAGAAAATTATGGTCTATCTAGCAAACTGACTGTAGTATCACTCCATCTTTCCCCAGAAAAAGGGCATAGTCACACATTTTAAGTGGGTAGTATATTCTGACCACTGAAGAGCATAATAATAGTAACGGCAGAATAAACAGCAGAAATAAATTTGGGTTTGCTGCCAGGAAATGCTCTTTATGAAAGATGTCTTACCTTCTAGGAGTTCACACTTTAGGATAGAGAGCCTCTTGTCTGAAGGAGATTGCTGCTGCTGCCTGCAATGCACGGGGAGTCTGTGTCTTCTGCAGCATCTCATCAAGCACCCTAGATTTACTGCATAAGCCATCATGCTAGGTTGTCCAAAGGTGCAAAGGACTGCCTGTGGACCTCTGTGGACACTTGTGCCCTCCAGGGCATAGTAGGTCAGCTACACACACTTTCTACAGAATATTAATAGACCTAGAAAGGACTGCTGTGATCATATCATCCACAAGAAATGTTCATCCCTGGCAGTGTTCAAGGCCAAGTTGGATGGGGCTTTGGGCAACCTGGTCTAGAGGCAGGTGTCCCTGACTATGGCAGAGTGTTGGAACTAGATGATCTCTGAGATCCCCAACCAGCCTGTGATTCTATGAAATCACTACTCTGAACTACTGTACAGCAAAAGTCAAAATTTTTGCTGAAGTCCCTCATTGAAGGTAATTATTTTTCCCTTCAATGTAACGGAACTCAATATCTTGGTGGTTAAAATAAAGTGTTTATTTTAGAAAGGCAGCCAATCTTGATTTAAAGATGCCAAGTGACAAATTTACAACATCCCTTGGAAATCTGTTCCAATGGTCAATTACCCTCACTTATAGCCTGCTACAGATTTGCCTCCTATAATGAAGTTTCGATGGTATCAAAAATGTTCTCCCTTTATAGGGATTTTCACTTCTACCATGCCGATGCTGCTGTGAAAGGGGGAAAAATGAATATAGAAAAGGCACACATTTTGACATGGAAGATCTCCTAACACCAACTACTTTATTCCCAAAATTCCAATCTGTGTGCTTGAGCTAACAATCTAGTGTTTTATCACTCTGGCCATGAAAGTTAGCTCAAAGCACACCCAGAACTGTGAGACCACATTTCCAGGGACACCAAGTTGCTAACTTTGCCCAGCCCAAACTGGAAATCTATCCCCAGTGCTGCTATGGGAGCAAACAGCCACGATAGGCCAGTGCTCACCAGCATCTCCCAAAAGTGCTGTAAGCAGAAAAAAAAAGTTTTTTCACTTGCCTGTGTGACCTGTCTTGACTATTTCTTTCCCCACAGGCCCTATCTTACCCCAGTTGGAAAAAAGGTCAGTTTTGCTTCTGCTGCTGAGAGTCCTTGAGTCTTGATGTCTGACATTTTACTGGGGAAATCCAACTGCCAGCACTAAAGGTGAAATCTGTTCCCAATTTACTACCTGATACAGTAAATACATTAATTACATTATTACTACATTAGAAATACCTCTTTCATTGACAGATTTTGTTATATCCATGCCAAGGTGTATTACACTGCTCACTGTCTTGCTAGGTGCTCACAGAAATACCTTGGAATATTTACCCTGAGGAGCCCTTCTCAAGCTGCCTGTTTTTCTGAATGGTTGTTTCACATCAAAATCTGTCAGCAAGATAGAAAGAGCACAGACAATGCCAACTTGTCTGTTTATTTAGATTGCATTCAAGTAATTTTTCTGTGTTTATTCCTCTTCTGTTTCCAGATTAACACAGCTGCTTTGCTTGGGAAAATCATTACTCACCAATCATAACAAAGAGCTAGTAGCAAGGGACGAAATATCAGCAAGTTTACAAGTTGTTGGATTCCAAATTGAATGAAAGGAAGCACCTTGGGCACTATCCCATGCTGCAAGTTGACATGTCATTCTGCAGCCTCCAGCCTGACCTTTTCTTAACATCAGCTGAATAACAAAGAGACTATGCTGTTAGAGCAGCTGCTGTACCTCTAGGCAGGTAACAGTATCATCTTCATGAATGACATCCTTGTCACATTTGTGGCATACCAGGAAGTCCTTAAAACTCTGCAGATCATAACAACGCAAGATTTTCACATTGACCTTGAGGTGATGATCAAGTACGGGCCCTTGCAAGCTGCAGACATGGAAGGCAGCCGTCAGACAATGCATCTGTTAGGATTTTGTGTTATGTCAGTGTTCTGCTTGTATCCAAAATAATATATTCATTCTATTTTCAACAAGGAAAGCAGAAAAAGCACTGTCATCTTTGATTCTGTTTCTATAAATCTACTCATCTGTGTTGGTAGAAACATGATTGCTTCTTCACGGAGTATCTCACAGCCTTCTCCAATTATAACCTGTTTCAAACTAATCAGCAAATATTTCTACCCCATTCATTTATTTAAAACACCACTAATGATTACACTTAACAGAGATACAGTCAGCATTGCTGCCACACCCTATAGTTATCTTAAGCAGCAGTGGAATTTGGCTATTTAATAACATCATTTGGTTTACATATTTTGTTCAATTCCTCATCTGGGGTAGTTCTCTACCTTTCCTCTCTTGATTGATTGATTTTATCAATCATTAAGTGTTATTACATATAAATGGAAAGGAGAAATGTGACAATGAAAAGGTCAACATCTGTGTAATATGTGCTTTTCTAGAAAACAAAAATTACATGCCCAAGAAAAAAAAAAATGCTGGAAGGATTAGGACTTGTATGATTTCACAGGCTTTAACAGGCTCCTCCACCCCCTCATCTGAAGCAGCAATATGACCCAACAAAAGAGTCAGTGACCTACAGCTGTTTCACCACCTAATGAAACTTTTAACTAAACACCCAAAATCGTGCTTGGCAGATTGGTGTTTTAGGAATGAGAGCTGCCAACCCCAGTACTCAGAACAGGAATCTCCTTAAGCAGGTGATGCAAACAGTAAGGGAAAAAGGTTGCCCTGCAAATGTGTTGACAGGTCCCTGATGGTTATAGGAGGGATTTCTTTTCCAGTCAGCTTTCATAACCCTTAGTCACCTTCTGGAGCGGAAGCCCTAAACAGAACCACAGAACAGTTCAGGTTGGTAGGGACCTCAGGAGGTCACCTAGTCTAACCTGTTGCTCATTATGATGTCGATGCTTGAGGCAACCTGCTCATTACAGTCTGCTTGAAATCTTTACCACTTCACCTCTCATCACCTGGTAAATTTCATAAGTTGGGGAATTCTGGGTTTGTTCTTTCAGTCCTCTTTGTGTCCTCGTACAAGTCAGTACCTTTGGGTGGTTTTCCATTCATCAGGTAATGTGTAGAGGCTTAGAAGTTCTCAGAAGTGAAAGGGGAAAATTCAACACAGTTCCCACATGCTCTAGGATGGCAAAGAAGAAGGGATCCCAGCAATTGTTTGAGGGGCTCTAGAGAGGAATGGAGGATGAAATGTGACTCTTATGTATTGGTAAGAGTATAGGAATAGAGAAGATTGAAGGTTTTCAGGAGGCCTCAGTATCGCTCTCAAACTTTTTCTACTCCATCTGGATGTTACGTATATGGTTTTTCTTCCTACATTCATATTCAGACTGTGCTGATGAAACAGTCTGTATCTGAACAATGCCTTCAGATTTTGTCCATGGGTCAGCAGGCACGTGCTTAGTGTGAGGAAACATAGTGGAAAGCTAGTTGTTTAACATGGTCAAATATGTGACATCCTAAGCATATCAGATGCTCCAAGCAGCTATGAAAATTTACTGGTGAGGATACAGCCATGTATAAACTATCTTGAGAATTAAATAGGACTGGATGACTACTTCTGATGTGACAACTTTAAGCACAGGGCCAAGTGCTGCTAACTGGTTACCATAACTGACCTGAATTTTAGCAAGTTAGGAGGGTTTTTGTTACACTTCAAAGCAAGTTCACATATTCCACACTCTTTCCACCTTTTTTTCCCCATTATGTTGCCACAGCGTTCTTATGCCATTCTGAGAAATATCAGCTAGGAAGTGAATACCTCAATGTTGGTTTCCATGGGAATAGTAAACACATGGAAATAAAAAGAATACAAAATAGAGGATCTGTTCATGGGTCAGCTGGATAACCAACATCATTCAGGATCTGAATACGGGAGCATGGTAAAATTGATGTAAAATATTGTTTGTTCTTCTTTTTGAAGAGGATTTTTGCTGTGAAGCTTCCATGATGAAAATCCCACTGTTAATGAGGTCTGGAAATACATTAGTTTAAGCAGAGTCATTTCTTATGTTAACTCCAGAGTGCTGGCATCCTTAAAGTACAGGTATCAATTGAGACTTTTCAAAGTAAAGCCTGACGTTTCTCTGTGTTGACAAAAAAAATAATAAAATTGGAGGTAATTCAGTTACAGATAGTTTTACAAAGCTAAGGCCAGTACATTAAAAGCTCAGATTTTTAAAAATAGCAACTTCAAGAGCAGTTAGTAAGAGTTAATTAAATGTAAACCCCTGAAATTTAATATAAAGATTCAAAGGGGTAAGTATTTGCATGAACTTACCTGTTTATAAAACAACCAAGGAAGAATATGCAAGATGGGAAATTAACACCTAAATAGTAATAGTCACTTAGAAAATAACTATGTAATACACTGACCCTTCTAAAAAAAAATAATGTCAGCCCTATGTACAGGATGATGCAACTTTAGAATTTACTAATTCAAATTTTTTTCTTTCCCTCCAAAGGGGAGATCTTAAAATAAGAAAATTCTCCAGTACTGCCTCCATGATCGGAAAAAGAATGAAAAACACCCCCTCACACAGTAGTCTTTTTGTAAAGATTGGATGAAAGCCGGGCCCTGGCAGTTTGGGATGGGAAAAAAAAATTAATTGTGTACTGAGACATGAGACAGTAATAACTCACACAGGCTTCATTGCTTCATGCCAGATAAAATAAAAATGAAGCCAAGTGAGGGAGAGCTGCTGATGAAACTAGTGCCATCCATTTTCTCCCCTCCGATTAGAAAGACCAGAAAGAGAATAATAAAAACCTTAGATGCAAGATCATTCCTTCCATTCTCCCTACGGCTGACCCAGCAAAACTGAAGAAGAAATATAATTAACGTTCCTAGGAGATATTGTCATTGAAGGATCTGGGCTAGGTAATCAAAGTGAGGAGCTTTATTTAGGAAAAAAGGAAAAGTCAAAACTGTGCCTCGTGTGATCTGCAGAAAACCACCATCCTGTGAGAGCCAGCTGACATGGCACATTAAAGAGGGGGAAGACGATTGCGGGAAATAAAGATATCTTTTATTAGCAAGCTTTTGGCACTCAGGAAGCTCTTTTCAAGACATGGACACATGCAAATGTGCACATGCACATAATATCCTCTTGTTGATATTTCAGAATTGCTATTTCTTTAACCTAAAATAGATCTTCCAGTTCTGTTATTGCTACAAGAAAAATGGTAAGAAAAACAAACCTGTAAAATCCAGCCTAATGTGTACGTGTTTTTAAAATTAATTAGTATGTCCTTAGCATTGTTGTAGCTGAAAGTGAAATCTGACAGGAATTTGTAGTAAAATAAATCTGACTAGGCTGAATGTATTGTCCTTGCTGGCAGAAGTGCAGCAGAAACCTGTAAAATTGACCACTGCTTCATTTTGAACACAGCTGAACGAACGTCTCGTACACAGTTCAAACTTCCACTCCAGTCCTTGCCATTCTCTTCAAATAATCACACATTTCTCGGTCAATATCTATAAATCTCCAGAACCTTTGCCAAAGTGGAGATACAGTTTTAACTTTATTGAACACAGGTAGATTTTGTACCCAACTTTCATTCCCACTCTTCACAAAATACGTGCACGAAGACGTATTTTAAGTGTGCGTGGACAGACCCACAGAAAGATCCATTTAGTCTTATTCAGGAACAGATTTAAATATGATATATTTGTAGTTAAATATAACTTGTACAACCCTCGAAGAGACAGAATTCTTTCATCTGAAGTCAATATCCATGAAAAGACATTAAAAAATTTCCTAAAACGACTAGTACCAGTATTGTATGTCTGTAGTGAATTAAAAAGGCAAAACATTAGAAAGTTTTCAAAAATAATCCCATAAGAGATACAATATATTTCTAAAAGGATGACTGTACACATGTATTTATATTTAAAATGTTCCTAATACTTCCTGGAGTACTTTTCTTACGAGTGTAATCAGGCCACTATTTGCAAAGAAACATCATATCTCTAGGTTCCTTCCTGAAATACTTCTTGAAGCATATTTTGAAGGTAAACACAGTAGAGTTTGAGCTGTGGTCTCAATTAAAAATTATGAACTAGTTTCACATGCTTCACTCAGAGCCATCACACATCCAGTATTTTCAGTGTCTCTTTGGTGGTGACTTGAGTGATTTAATTTCCTTTCTGCTTGTGCTCAAGAGCATGCAGTGAGCTGTTGAAAAATAACGTGAGCTTCTGGGAAGCATTTCACCTCTTCTTAAGTGGCTCCATAGGGTTAGATAATCTGAAGCTAATCAGGTGAGTAGGAAAAAAATCACAAGCTTATGTGATAGAAAATGAAGTTTTTAATATCTTGAGTGTCCAACAGAATTCTGATTGGAAAATCCTGATAATAAATAGTTACATAGCATCTCGTTACTTGTGACTACCAGGAGATCAAAAAATAGTACATTTATCACCAGGCTAGTCCTCTATGTTTTATTTATATAAGTACCTGAATCCTTCCATTTGTGTATCTATAGTTTAGAGACATCAGCTATCTTTTTATGAGTTCAGAGCTCACTCCCAGCAGTCCATGGATGGGCGGAGGCTGCTCAGTGACACTTCTATGGAGAGCCAGGCATTTGGCTTTCCACAGATAACTCTTGCTTGTGTCACAGTTTCAACTGGAGATTCTTTGATCACATCAGATCAGAATATACCATGACGGGTGCAACACATAAATCAGTAGTTCACAGAACTGCCTTTCCTCCAGCAAGCATAAATATTACAGCTGGCAACCGGTGTAAGCGCAAGTGAATATGCCTTAGGTGTGCTATACAGAAACCCTCAGAATATTTATTTAAATGTTGCTATTTCCCTGTCAACTAACTTTTTTATTTGTATGTTTTAGCAAAGCCCATAAAACCTTACCACAGCCAGCTGAAGCCTTTGAATGAATGCTTAAATGTCCTTTTGCAGTGTTTGCTTGGCTCTCGTTTCAGTATACCTGAAAACCTGACAGGATATACAAAAATGAGGTTCCATGTTGTTTATTACTTTCGCTTTTAAATATGTCACTTAAACTAACTCTTACACCAGAACCTCACCTTTTAGATATCCCGCCAGGGTCTGACATTTCCATTTTTTATAAGGTGAAAAGATTTTCTTAAAGCTTTCTGCAGCTGCAGCATTTCTCAGGGAGTGTGAGAACAAAGGTGCAAACACAGAAATTTTATGAGCCCCACAGACTCTGGCTGTGTAATTAAATGCAAATACGTCTGAGATGCCAGAACACCTGTTGCACCCTCCTCAGAGATGCCTCCACTAGCTCACAAGATCTATGAAGATCGAAAGAGATGGTCAAGGGTGTCTGTGCCAAGTTTAAGAAGGTTTCTGAATGCCAGGGTTAGATTTCATGCATGACTTGTATCACCACATGTGGCAGGATCACATGTAGTGATGAAACCCCACTGCAGCGGGATGGCAGGAAAGCCCCCAGCCCCTGCCACAGTGGAGGATGACCAGGCTTCCCCATGCCATGGGAAGAAGGAACACAGTGGGGATGGGTCCTATGTCCCCCCAGGTCTGTGACAAGGGGAACAAGTGCCAACCTGTGAGTCGTACCAAGTGAGGACGAATGAGATGGCAGCAAAGAGATAAAAGAGCAGCTCTGCTGCAGGGTGAGGGCATGTAGCTGTGTTGTTTGCACACTATGGTGGACTTGGTTTTTTGACACTTTCTTTTGTAAGTAATGCTGCCAGAGGAAACATCTGTGAGGGGAAAGATGAAAGAGGTGTTAAAGGCAGTACTGGCTGATGCCCAGGTTAACACCATTGCTTCTCCAAGTAGCCTGGTGGGATCTTCAACAACCAATCCAAATCAGTTTCAGGCTTGTTTCCAGCAGAGTAGCATCCTCATTATTGCGTTGGGACATTACTAACACCAAGAAAAAAACCAGACTCGGGGATTATCAATGATTGCAGAATAAGGAGATATTGCAGCTGCTTGATATTTCCCGTTAACACATTTCAGCCACACAGCCACCGGTGTATCTGTGTTGCATCTATCACAGCAAATCTGCATGTGGTGCAGACTACTACTTCACGTCTCCATCCAGTTGTGTTGAAATGGGTGTCATCTTCCATGGATTCAGAGACATACAAGAAACACCCCTCACATCATGCTCTCTTGTCTTTTATATAAGCACTCAGATGGTAGGATTCATTCAATATGTTTACAATGAGTTGCATGTGTAGAAAATCAAAAACAAGCATTTCTGTCAGAATATGTTTAGCAAAATTGAAACGTGTCATTAAAGGATGATAATTTTACCAGTTTTCTGGTAGTTTTTCAGGATTCTAGAATTCTGTGGGAAAGAAAAAAGCCAAAGCCCCTTTGAGATGAGACGTTTTGTGCAACCTTCTTCCATTAATTTCTAAATTTTTCATTCAGTTCCATTTTATAACACAAAATGAAAAATCAATGTAGAAATAGAATGTTTCTATTTTCCATAATTCTCTGTTTCTTATAACCTGAAGCAACAACCCAAATCTTCCTTCTTGACAAAGCACTGCATTGAAGCAGAATTACGCAAAATTTTTAAATCCTTCAAAAAACCTGAAATATGTTTGTATTAATATAATAAAATACATGTGTATTATACATATACATCTAAAATGCATATTTTTATTTAACAAATGGAAATTTCAGTTCTCCATCTTTGAGAACTGTAGGAAAAATGTGCTTTTTCTCTCTGTCCTACCCAGGAACTGACAGGTCTACCTTTAAACCTGTGTGTTTTCAGCAATTCATCTGTGAATCAACTCACCCTTGGTTCCTTGGGGAGGAGGAACAAAATGTCCTCTGTGCCTGTTCAGAACTACACAGTACCCATTCAAAGTGTCTCCTGGACCAGCACATAACCGATTGACTGGGAAGGCTCTCCTCATGACCCTGATAGAGAAGATGAGGCTGCAATGAGGGAATAGGAAAAGTAAAAGAGCAGCCATACAATCACCAGGATTTGCGTGACAGGCCTCATCTGAGTGAGGCCTCTGTGCACCTGCCCGAGGCCTCACTCAGCGTGCATCGGGGCCAGTGCTCTGTGAACACACCCCAGGCCAACATCCACGTGGTTATCAGGCGCTGCAGACCTCGGTTTGGCCCACGCAGAAGTCCCTGTTCTTAAAGAGAAAATAACGTTGAAAAATGTGAACCCACTTTGCTTTGTCACAGTTATGATATAAATTGAAATTGCTACAAGCCAAGCACATTCTGAGCTGGAATTTCAGCACTTCACTTATCTCAGGCAAAATGTAACACTGGCAGCTAAAAAACAAACATCTGCCAATTCAAATAGACTGTAGAAATAATGTTCTGAAACACAAACACCTTCTGACAGTTTAGGGAGTCTGGGCAGAGCTGGTAGCGACAACTGCAGCTGAGCTGCCCAATGCCGACCATCATAAGATGCTGTTTTAAGTTGTTTATAAAACTTTGCCAAGCTTTAACTGTTTGGGCTGAATTTTCCCAGACAAGGTATCTGTCTTGGGCTGACTTATTTTGGAAAATTTCATTAAAATGAAACAATTTAGAGAAAAGTGCAAAGCTACATTCCCGCTAAAACATAAATAAACTGCACAATAGCTTTGCTGAGAAGTCCCAAAATATTTGTGCTATGGAAAGGGAACTTCAGACCAGCTTCAGCATCCAGGACATGTCTTTTGCTGGTTCTGTAAAAATCCATTTTTACAGGACATAAACACCTTCAAAGTTTTGATTTGTTTTCTACACAGTAGATGCTTGCTCAAGACGAATAGCTGAAGTCCTGGGAGATCTCATTTTCACAGAGCACCATCCCACTCTCCTCCCCTCCTTCAGCACAGCTGTGACAAACTGCATGGGGAGTCAGTTTCACCTATAACTAGAGCTCCAGTTAATTCAGCTGTAGAGTTCAAAGCCAGTATTTTACAGTAGCCAGTCTCAAGGTGAGCTGCCACTAAGTTACTGTCCTGCTAAGGGGTCTGCACTGACCTCACAGGTCTCAGATGAAGAAACACAGAGGGCAGCTTCATGATCAGGTCCACTGGCAGCAGGTCTCTATTTGAGAAAGACCACACAGAGATATGCAAATGCAGCCCGGTGCCTTACATTCTATTAGCTGAATAGATATTAGCACTAAAGAATAGTGGTGGGTTAGCACACACCTATGCCCAAGATACTAAACCCAGCATCTCTGTACGTCTTCTTGTCATGGGCCCAGGAAGTTGCTAACGTGAAAGCAACCATCAGAGGTTGCTTGTCCATGGCCAACTTGAAGCTTGAACTTCAAAAGTAATTCAAGAATACTTTCATGCAGGCATATGGACCTATCTTTCACACCATGTCTCCAAACCCTGTTGTGTAGATGTGTGGAAGTGACTTGGACATAACTCTGCAGGGATATTTGGTGACCTCGAAGTTGAAAGAGTCTTTAGCTGATGTCTTTGAACAGAAGTAGTTGAGATCAATTGTACTGGACTCTGAAGGAGACGTTTTTAAGCAATTCACCACAGGCTGTGGTGGTTTTTTCATGGCAGCATTGAAGGAAATAATCTTTCCTCATTTGAAGGTTGACCTTGATTGAATGTTTTGGTCTTTCCTAAATGATTTGTGTTTGCCTGATTTTTGATACTCTTCTTTTATTGAAACACCAGTGCAATTCTGAGTTTTTCAGTATGCAAAAATGCTTCAATTCAGCCACAATTTATTAGCTGTGGATCAGATCTGCCTGGATTAGCTTCTGTGATTTACTATGCTGGTACCAAATTAGACATTTCTCAGGGTTTCCTGCCAGTTTTAAAATGAATTACTATTAAACTGCTCTCCAGATTTATTTAAAAAAAAAAAAGATGAGTGACATCATTGAAATACTGTCTTGCACAGTGTGGTAACAGTTTTACTTCTGTGGCATCGTCTCTCTGCAGATCATAAAGAACCTCTCTAAGATCATAAAGTTCTCCTAAATACCCTACAAGGCAGAAAAACATGATCTCTATTCCTTTCTTACAGGCATAATAATCCTAGACTTCTTTGAAGATCCATGCAAAGGCAATAGGTGCTACTGCTGTCACCATGCCAACACTCACCTGAAAAAATTAAATCCAGTGATCTACAAGACAGTAAAAACGTGGATTTATTGTGTGCATCATAGCTCTGTTGTAATGGCAGTTGTCCAGTATAAGTGTGAGATTGCTTTGATGTATCATGGCACAACATGACAGGCAGTAATTTATGGCAAATGGCATTAGATATAAGAGGTTAAAGGTAAAGTTTTGGCTCTGCAGTGTGTTTTGCTATTTAGTTAATACCTGCTCAACAAGACAGGTAAGATCTGCAAGTGCGTGATAGTGTTCTGGTCTTGTGAAGAGCCAGACATAAAATGTTTTTTGGGGACTGGTTGTGGCCACGTGACTTGGACCAGTGTTTGCAGGAGTTCCTTAGAGGCATTATTTGATGCAGCATCCACTGACATAAGTAAATCGCTCGCTACAGTGTGCTGATGAGCCTCATTTACCTGAGTTCATATAATTACAGGATTTTTAGTACTGATTTCTCATTTGAATTTGGTGTTCTCAGGGAGAAAAATCAGAGAGAGAAAAAGATAGCTAACTCACAACTGAATGAACTAGATATAAGGAGACAGAGATCTCTGTGCTATTTTTTCCTAGTGAGCTGAAGAGCCAGTGATGTGTATAAGGAATGGAAAATTTGTGCTCAATCCAAAGAAAACCAATACAGGAGAGAAGACACTTAGCCTCTTCCTTAGGTGGATCCTCTGCCAAATCACACATGGATGTAAGCAGACAGGGAAGAGGGGCACATTCTGCTGCTTAAAGAAGATAAGATCTTTGGAGGGCATGGCTATAATGCAGTCTCTGTACTGCAAATGACTGAGGGCGACAGGGTGTGTGCAGGATTCATATGAGCTGCTGGGATCAACAGTTTCTGGGAAGCCTTTGCCAATATCTTTAACAGGAAACTCAATTGGGGTGCAGAGGCACCACTCACTCCGAACTGCTTTGTGTTGTGCGGGTGGAGCCTGAGCCAAGTCTTGGAAAACAGAACTATAACCTTTGTAAAAGTTCAACATCAGCTTTATAATGAAAAGATGGAAGTACTTGCTTTGCAGGGCTTGTGCAGATCATCTGAAAGGCAGCTTATTCCTGGACGAGACAGCAACAAATGGTTAGTTTCTTAGCTTAACTGTCCTTTGTCCCTGGCCCCCTCTCCCCCTCCCCAATTCACTGTCTTTGGGGGACTGCACACAGTCACTGTTTTCTCAAAGGAGATTGCAAGGGTTATCACCTACCTGCTTAGTCCTTCCAGAGTCTACCCAGACATGACTACCAACACACTACCTCTGCTGCTTCTGCTCCAAGCTACATGCCAAATACTCAGGACATTCTTTCAAAAGATGAACTGGAAATTTCCTGGATATAGCAGAATGGTGGGAATGTCACTGCAACTTTAAAAATATTACTTTTTGCTAACCATATGAAGTCAGACACACAGAGTGTCATATTGGGAACACAGTAAAGACACAGTAAGGACAAAATTTTTGCCTTAGGTGTGTAGGATCACAGGATTGTTCATTCTGCTCTCATCATTCCTATCCACATTTTGAGATCTTCTTCAGCTGCAGTTTCCAACAGACATTATAAGATATTTTTATAGTGTCTAATTTTGATAAAAGGAAAAAAAATACAAAAAAAAGAGGTATGTGCTCATTTGAAGCAGTTCTTTAGCGTTCCCTTGCTCATAAAAGTGCTTACACACGTTTGGCATTCAATAGCTTCATATTAAACATTTGTGGAATTGAAACCTTATAACTTAAGCATAGTACAAAGTTTAAAATCTATCTGATATGAAAGTAGTACAGAGATATGAAAGAAATCTGCAATGAGTGCATAGGATCAACAACTTGAAACTGAGATTTTACAGATATTGATTAAAAAGAAAAAACTAAAGTAATTTATTAAAAGTTATGCACAGTAAAGTCAAGAGAGAGCTATAAAATATCAAGTTCCCCGTAGCTGACCCATTTATTTTCCATGACTATGTTGGCAGGGAAAAAAAAAGTAAAAGCAAGAAGAAATGGCCTGGTGTATTTCTTCTGAGCAGGAAGAAATGTGTTCCATCCCACAGAACCCAAATTCACTATGAGGGACTGTCAAGCTGAAGGAACCAATACTAAACAGAATGAGCCTGCAGACTACTGCTAAAGGGTTTTGTAAGTGACTGAATAGCTGAATTATTTATCCCATTTTTAATATCCCATGTCCATGCAAAAAGCATTTAATTTTACAGAAAGAAAACAAAAGTAATTATCTTCACAAAACTATTAGTATTATAGAGAAAAAGCTCACAGTAAAAAAAATAAGTGTTCTATGTAGACTTGAATAAAGAACTTAATTAAAAATTATCTTTATACCTCGTCTGTAGCTCTTCAAATGCTGAATGCTAATTAATATATCAGGGTTTATCAAAATACTGATTAGTAATTGTGAGCAGAGGGAAGGAAAAACAGGATGTTTGGAGAGAAAATGAAAAGCAAATAAAAGACAAATTTTAGCTAAAAGTAATAAGCCACAAGGTCAAGAGTTACCATTAAGCATTTAATATTTTAGAATTTCCTGAATTTAATGCATTTGATTTCTCACTCCAAGTGAAGTAAATTTCTTCATGTGGAAATGAAAAATGAAAAAAAACCCACAAATTAAGAGCTTGTAAATCATTTTAGAATCCAAGTAGTTACTCAAAAACAAATGTTTCTGACTGAAAACAGATCATTAAATTATCATTAAATCATTAAATCATTAATAATTAAATCATTAAATTATCAGAAAATCCAGGCATTTTGGCCATGATGCACATTCAGTGCATCCCTATAGTATCTTATGAGTAACTGTAAATTCTTGCAAATCAGCAATTTTTCCTGACAAAAAAATTTCAAGATATAGCTGTTAAATGTTGTGTCTATTGTTGGTTTTCTGCTATTCTTTGTATTTTTATAGAAACAGAACAATTAAAAATATGCTAATTATTATTCGATTCCAAGAAAACACAACTTCCATTACTCCTTGCTAGCTTTCAACAATGACATTTCATGATAAATACACCTTTTTTACTGAGTATCAGCCAGTGAGTTGATATATTTTCCCTGATCTCTACACAGTAAATTTTCTTATCACTGTTATTAAACAGGATTTTAATTTTTTTGGAAATTCACAGTTCCAGGGCAGTGGAGTCTAAATTTGAAACTGAAGGCATAACAGCAAGAAGAAAGTCATTCAGACTTGTGAAAATTATACTACTTCTTGCAAAGGAGATGACTTATTTACAGGTTCTCACTGTTTCTCATGCAGCAGCAGCCAAAAGATCCATGGCAGAAAATAGATGAAGAGGAATGATTTAATTTTTTTTTTTTTTTACTGATCCTTTTCATTTTAGCTACTAGGTAAGGACTTCCCGAAGTTAATGAAGCCATTTTCCACCTGCCCCTGTATTTCTGGGGTTTTTGTTTGTTTGGGGTTTTTTTAAATTGTTTTTTTAATTTGGTTTTTAGGATGGGATGTTATTAAAGGTTGGGGAGAGAAGCACTGTTCAGGATGAAAACACATAGCTTTCCAAAACAGGGGAACAGTCTGCTCATATATAAACACAGTGGGTCCTTTCCTTAAGAATAAAGGTACAATAAAACAAACAAAACAAAGAAATTGTTATTCGCCTATGAGAATACCACCCACTAAGCCAACCAAACTGCTCTCCCCAGCGTAGATCTGAGTCCCTGACAATCTGGCCTTGTGTCAAAAGGATAACCTTAGTAAAAAATTCTAAACTCTATCCTCCACGGTGTGTGAACATACACAAACCAGCTATTTACCAATGTTCGAGGAAGTCAGTGACAATGTCCTGAAAAGATACGTTTTAAGTCTCGCCAGGTGGAATTTCTAAAGAGCTACTTGGACAAATTCTTGAGAGCAGTCAGAGCTTGTCTGCACCACCCAAGTGGCATCTGTGGTCACAAATCAGCCACATAATGCCATATTGCCCTATTTCCTGGCATATCCATGTCCATGTCAGGCAATTATTCCCTTCCAACATGCAGGCTGCCTGGGGCAGTGCTGCCACTGAGCCATTTTACTCAGTCCCAAGTAGCTGCTTATAACATTGACCAGTCTTAGGTCTGATACTGACCTTCATAACTCCCAGCTGCCTGATGTCCTCCCCTCACTCTGGCAACTGTAAAGCAGAGCGCTGTTTGGTGCAGAAGACACAATCATCCACTGTGCCTTCATTCTCTCTCTGACATAGCTGTAAAGGAGGACTGGTCATGTCAGTCTTACCCAGAAGCAGAATTTCCAGAGGGATAGGAGGAAGAGGAAAAAAACACATTCTTATATTGAAGAAGCTTTCAAGGCATGGGACTGGATGGCAAGGATTGCTATTTCATAATTTAAAAAAATTGTTGGCACAAGTTTGTGGGTTTTTTCTAGTTCTCTGATGTCTCCATTAATTCAAATCATGCTTACTAGGGTTTTTCTGTGGGACTGGTACAAGCCCATTAAAAATCAACCCAAACAGTTCTGGGGGGAGGATATAAAATACAACTAGAAAAGTAAGATTAGCACAAGGCTGAACTTTAGCTAAGAAGACTGGGCAGTGCTCACTCATGCCATTTTACTAACAGGCAACCACATGAACCAGGACAATTCTGCTGAGCAATATTCCCATGCCACACTGGTACTTGGCAAATAACAGGGATCAACTCTTAGTTTTCCAGTGACTTACACATCTCCATCCAATTTATAAACCTACCTGAGTGCTTGAATTTTCAATACATATTGTATATTAAAAGCAGAGAGCATTGAGACCAGGTATGGTTTCTTGTTCTCTTTTCCCCTCCAGATCCTGCGGGGCCTTCTGCATTGGACTTCATTAGTAAAAATTAGGTAGAAGTAAGGCAGCCAAGCCCTAGAAATATTGACTATTGATCCAGCTGTACAGAGTCAAATTACTTGGAAAACAACTCTTCAATTTTTCACTCCAGTGATGCTGCAGGGCAGTTGCTTTTAGGGTCATTACCCTTGTCCGTAAAATAGAGGAATGTGAGAATGTGTTTGAGTAAATTCTGAACCCGTTTGAACTTTGTGGATTTGAAACTTTGTCCTAGAGTCAAGCCATTGCTTTCCATGAACACATCGTGTCCACAGCTAACCAGGGCATTCACACCTAGGCTGTGGTTTAGCTGATCCATAAATCATCCATAATCACCAAAACGCTACCAGTATATTGAGAAATATCCAGGTTGCCAAAACCTTATTGCATGTAAGAGTTGATTTAAGATAGGAAAATCCAGTATACTTCTTCATCATACTACTTGGGAAAGAAATTAATGTCTCATGCGCTAGCAAGGGATGCTGGAGCCCTGCCTTTCCAGCAAGGCAGCTATGCAGAGAAGATTATAGGTGCTTATGTAGTGTTAGGATAGCAGAAGCTTAAAGCTTAGGGACAGATGCTGAACAGAAAACAGCCACAGGCCAACTAGTATATGATTTGTCTGTACTCATGAGGTTCCCTTTCATTTTTGTGTCCCACAATATTCTAGACAAGGAAGACAAGTGTCATATAAATGACACTTCCTTCCTTCCTTCCTTCCTTCCTTCCTTCCTTCCTTCCTTCCTTCCTTCCTTCCTTCCTTCCTTCCTTCCTTCCTTCCTTCCTTCCTTCCTTCCTTCCTTCCTTCCTTCCTTCCTTCCTTCCTTCCTTCCTTCCTTCCTTCCTTCCTTCCTTCCTTCCTTCCTTCCTTCCTTCCTTCCTTCCTTCCTTCCTTCCTTCCTTCCTTCCTTCCTTCCGCCTCCCTCCCTCCCTCCCCCCCTCCCTTCCATTTCCTATTAGCTTAGCCTCTGCAATGAAATAGTCCTCTTCCCTTGCTCTTTAAAGACAGTGAGATGTGGCGATCTTTTTTGAGGATTAGTGTAATCTCTGAGAACTCAGCTGCCCATATCTCAGCAAACCAAATCACCCAGGCATGGTTTTCATTGGACATTTCATTTTAGGAGACATCAATGCAGAAGGGACAGTCCTAAAACAGATACCTTCAAATAAAGAAGAAGAAGAAAAAAGAAATATACTGAAAAAAAAAAAAGTGAAGTGGATCTAGTTGAGGGTGCATAGCAGTGCACTGCAAAAAAAACCCAACAGATAAGAAGATATATATCTCTTTTATGCACAAGTCTAGGAAGGATACTTGATGGAAATGAAAGTCGGACAAGATCTTGGTCTCAGTAGGCACCTGGGCTATGGCAGAAAGCAGGGAATGAGAGTGAGCCTGAGTTGGCTTAACTTTTGAGGGATGTAACAAAAAGAACTAAACAAAGAAAATAAAAAATGAAGTAAAAAAGGCTAAATAAAATTAAAAGAAAAAGAATGATGAAAGAAAGCTTCATGAAAGGAGAAAGTCTGTCTCAGACAGCAAAGCAGTTCTTAAAATCAAAGAAGGGAAATATTTAAATTGCCTTCCCAGTTGCAGGTATACTGAGCATGTGGAATGTCCTCAGAGGAAAGAGAGGGGCTGTCAAGATAGGAACTCTGGCTCAGGAAGTTGTTGTTTTAGACCAGTGACTGCTGGAAGGTGGGAAGGTATGTCAGACAACGATCCCTCTGTGTTCACCCTATTTGTCATATTCTTTCCCTAAGCATTTACTATTAACCACTCTCAGAGACAGATTACCAGACAATGCAGACCTTCAGTCTGACCCTGTGCTGCACCTCTTAGCTTTTAAGACCAAAAAGTGATGCATGAAATAAACCCAAGCAGCAAGGATTTAAACACAAGTGGCCATAGTGTCTAGATATTTGGATCTATTAAGAAGTGTGTGATCAAAAGCCAAATCCCTGCTGAGGAACCAAAATTGATGAGATCAGTCCAGACACAGGGCTCTGATTCAGCTCGGCTTTCACACTACAAGTTGTAAAGTAATTTATCACTGAAGAAACCCACATATTTGTATCGCATTAGCAGAAATTTCCCATGAATAAAACAAAGGATTTTATTTCGTAACTTTCCTTCAAACATAAGAAGTCTCAGAGTAGTCTCCCGTCCCCCATAAAACGAAGAACAAAGATTAATTTTCAATTTACGCAGTAATTTTTACAGTCAAGCGTAACAAATAAGGTAACATATTTTCCAGATGTCCAGAGCTCCGGAGGCACGATTTCCAGGACTAGGCTGCCCTCTCTTGTACAGAGGGAGATCTACACCTGGGTGTAGTGGTGCAGAGTTAAAAATACATGAGAGGCTGCTGTGCTCTGTACGGGAGGAGGGGAGGTATAAAATTTCCATTCTCACACCGGAACTTTTCAAGTGAAGCTACACTGTTGTTATGTAAAGCTGATCCTTTCAGTAATTAATATATTCATGATGGTTTTAGAAACCGTTTCAACTCTTCAGCCTCAACAAGCAACACACAGTTCCCTCATTGCAGACCACAAGTTTGTCTGCAAACACTGCCTCAAACAGGGAGGCTAAAATTTACTCCACAGCGGCCTTTGTGCTTCCAGTTTAGGAGGAGGCTGGAAGATCTAAACTTTAACCACCTCAGCCTTGCTCCACTCCCTCTGTACAAACCCATGGTCAGCCATGACTCCTGTTAGAGACCTGATGAATCCTAACCCCTTCTGTGCCATGAAAAGTAACAGGACAATGCATAAATTGAGGGATTTGCCCCTTTCTATTGCAACACTTCATTTTCACTTGCTGCACAATAGCAAATCAGGGATAAAAATACTAAAGCTCTCTGTTTGGGTCATTAACCTTTTAAATTCTTCTTGAGAAATGGAACAAAAATGACTTTTCTCTTTCCTAGGTCAGATGAGATGTTTGTTTCCATGGTGATTTCCTCTCTGTTCTTTAAATTTTGTCATCAAGGTAAAATTCTTCCCACCCAGTTGGTGATACCAAACAAACAAACAATACTAAGAGTTTTCTGTAACTGGGGATAATTTCTCTAGTTCTTGACTAACTTTATATTGAAAAAGGTAAATTCTTAGTGATCATATCTAAGTACCTCTTCTTTATGTGGGTATATGATCTATTATGACCACTATGCCTTATACTGTATCCTCAGCTAACTCATTTTCATTAGCCTCCTGACTATTGACCCAAGGTGCTCCTGTTGTCCTTAATTTCATCCTAAAATCCAATGGAGTGACCAAATGGGATTTCAAGTATTATCAAAAGTAAAAATGGCAGCTCCTTAGGCAAGAAGCAGGCAGAGCAACCTAATAAATCTCCTAGTCCAAAGATAGGCTTTGTGCTACCGAATGACAACCAGATATATGAGATGTATAAAAAAATCTACAAGCACAAATCCTCTGAATACATCAGACAAGAACAGGAGGTCCTGTTTGTTTGGTTTTAGCTTGGATTTTGTTGGTTTGGTTTGGTTTTTTGCTGTGATGCCCAGAACAGCTGAGGGGCAGGGGCAAAAGGTATTAATACATGAAACACGGGTAAGTAGAGTAGCAGAGCTACAGCACAGGCAGTGAACGGAACCTTGACTTCACACCCCTAAAGGCCTGGCCAGCATGGCTGTGGAAACTTGGTGGTAATGGGTCATTAGCAGACTACCTCCCACCTTGAACCAGGGGAGCCAGAAAGGAACTGTTGAATCACAGTTCTCTCCTTGGTCTTCTAAGGGAGAGAATGCAGTCTAAATCTAGACCTACTTTGGGAAAATATGAATAAAACAGCAAAAACTGCAATGACTTGAGCCTTCTTGCAGGGAAAACAGTACCCCACACACACAGCCCTTCATTTTCCCCAACAACAGTGTCAATTAATGTTCTGTATGGCTAAGCATTTGCTTTAACCACATTGCTTGTAATTAGCAGTGTCTATTAATACTAGGCATCTGAGACCTGCAGGGTTCGAGTAAAAAGTGCCAGGGCTCAAGTGTTTATGAGCAGTTCATATACAGCAGGAAATTTCTTGTTTTTCTTGAACAGTTGCCCTGTCTCTACTTGCCAAAAACTGCATGGTGAATAGTCATTACCCAATTTAATAGAGATGTGGGCTAAAATTTCTGCTACCTGGTTTTACACATAGGCTGTGGTTAGAGGGGAAAACAGAGAAAAGTTTCATTGCTTACTTGTCGGTATGTAATTTAAGTGAAAGCAAGTTTAAATAAGTCACTCTGTGTCTACCATCTTAAAGTAGGCTTTTCAATTCTTTGCAATGCTTTGGAATAGTGATAGATGAGAACGAGCCCTGCAGATCCTACCATCATCAATTTTTATGGCAATTTAAACGTTACTCTTAAGATGAATTTTTCTTTTCATGTATATATTTAATTTTGATTACCGGTATCAACTTTCATCCTGATAGTTTCATTTGGAAACACAAATCATTAACACAGAGGACCTTTGTCTTCTCCTTTTCTTTCTGTTGTATCTTCAAAAAATGGTTTCTGTACCTTCTTATTCTCTTCAGTCATGGTAATTTTAAAGTGTTGGATTTTATTGAAGGTGAGAACGAGTGTATTCTAATTCAGCGGGAACAAACTAACTCCATCATTACCCTGTTTACCCCGACGCTCTACTCACAGGACCACAGACACTTTATAAAGAAAGGCATGAGCACTGTGCTAACAAGTTGGCATATCATTATGCTGTTCGCTCTTGCTTAGTCTCAGGTCTGTAGTTTGTGTTGGTATACAGCTGTGCTCAAGAGACTAGGAATTAGGGAAGTTAACTGAGCTGAATGCATAAAGTTTAAGACAATTTACTGCATGGCACAACGTCCCTTAGAAAAGAAAGGCAGAACCCAAAAGTTTCCTGAAGAGTGAGACAGTATATCTCCTCCCTCAGGAGATTTATCCACGTGGTACAAATAAAGCCTATATGGAAAAAGGATTTTCTATAGTCTTTTTAAAATTTTTATTATTATTATTATTTGTCCTTACCTTACATCTGGATATTTGCAGTCAGTCTGTTGTTCTTCATGTGAAAAAAAATCCAGGGACAGTTTTATTTTCACCCTAGTTTTGACAGTACTCATTTGAAGTGTTTTTCAGTGCAGCCACTGATATTGAGAGGGTTTTGTTTGTAACAGTACAGAGGGAATGAAGGGAACAGATTTGGTAGAGCACCAAGGGGTATGCAGTCCCCTCATTAATTAGTGTCACTTATAGGCATGCCACTTTTATAGAAGCCATATAGAAATATACAGGGTTTTTTCTGTTTAAAGTGCATGGATCAGAAACCAACAGAGGCAGGAATCCATTTCAGGTTGGTAGTGCTGACTTCTAGAGCAATTATAGCAAAACCAGAAAACATGAAAAGTGATTGAAGAGCCTCAACATATAAACATGCAGAATAAAAACACATTTGGCTTCTTCCACAGCACAGCTCAGTGTTACAACAAGGATACTCACATTTACAGAACAACAAGAAGGAGAAAAAAAAGATAAAGGAAAAAATGGAAGCTGGGAAAAGACTAACAGGAAGGAAGGAAGGAAGGAAGGAAGGAAGGAAGGAAGGAAGGAAGGAAGGAAGGAAGGAAGGAAGGAAGGAAGGAAGGAAGGAAGGAAGGAAGGAAGGAAGGAAGGAAGGAAGGAAGGAAGGAAGGAAGGAAGGAAGGAAGGAAGGAAGGAAGGAAGGAAGGAAGGAAATATGCTTGCGACCCTGTCAAAATAAAAGATTTCACATACCACATGCTGATCCAAAATCCTATTGTGTGCTCACTACTTAGAAGGGAAAAACAACCCTATTTTCCTATGTCCATGCAGTCAAAAATTTGGCATAACACTTGTTTTTTCTGCTAAAAGCAACAAACAGCAGAATATAAGGGAGTTTCCTAGATGTCTGCCTAGGAAGAGATTACTGAGGCACAATTGTATTTGTTTGCAGCTTAGAGGTGGCCTCCTCTGTAGATGTCTTCTTCCCTGCCTGAACAGGCACAAATTACCTCCCTAAAGCTAGATCACAATGGCGATCTGGTGGCCATGAGAGCAACTGGTCACTGGTGGAACTTCTCCTGCATCATATGAGAAAGACTGGATTTATACAACTGAGGAGAGCAGGAGAAAGAGGTGGAAGGTGGATCAGCATCCAATTTGTGTCTGTTTTTTCTGGCAGACTGCGGGGGGCTCTGGGGATCAGTGCCTGAGGGTAAGTGGGATGAGGATGAGTAAAATACCTGGGAAAGGACAAGAGGAGCCCTTCTGCAATTTTTTCATACACCCTGGGAGCAGTAAAAAAAGCCAACAAACATACCTTCAACCTCTATCTCCCTCCTTTCAACCTATTTTCCCTCCTACAAAGTTCCTGGAAAGCATATAGTGATAGGTGAAGGAGAACTCTTGAGAGGAAAAAAGGAAAGGGAAAAAAAAATCAAAATCAAGGTCTATTGAAAAAAGGTAAACCCCCAAATCAGAGCTGGGTGACTTGGCATAATGCATGTATTTTTAATTGCTGCTGCAACAGTTGCAAAAAAGTAGTGGTGGATTTGTCAGATGTGGAACAATTCCTCTCTGGAAGATAGCCTTTAGTCAGCCCAATTTCTGTGAAAATGAAATTGGGCAAGAGCCTAGGTTTCATGCAATCAAGTGAGAGGTGCCAGCGTGCCTTTATTAAAAGAAACTGTTTAAAGGTGAAAGAAATGGCAAGAAAACCCAGATCCAAACTAACTACAAACTGGGTAAATAGTATTTATCCATGGCTCTGGAGAGTGAAATTGCTTTTACCTTTGAGATTTACCTCCTCCCTGGGCTGAAACTAATTCTAAAGGGAAAGAAGATGATTGCAGGGGTAAAGAACAGTATCCAGAAGTTTCTTAAGCTAGCAGAAGTGAAAAATAGAAACTAATACCAGATACATTGGGAAATGTCAAAATACATAGAAAAAATAAATGGCTTAATCATAGTAACAATCAAAACTGATACAAAAGGGACAAGTAGGTGGCTGCAACAGCTTCTCCAGCTCTTACAATAAATAATTTCCATCATAACTTCCCTATGGCCTACAAAAAGCTGGTAGACTTTCTGCTCTCCAAAGCCACTATTACAACACAAGGTCGTTCAAATTTCAAGGAAAGACAATATGTATAAAATTGCATCCTCCTCCTTGAAGGTGGATTTTGATGTACATTAGCAGGTGTTCTGAGAATCCTACATTGTCATATCTGCAATTCATCAAATAAAGAGAAAGGTCAGGTATCAGAATAGTACTACAAGCACAACATAAAAAGTCCCTTAGCCTTTAAATTTCTGTAACTCATAGAGTCTTTTGTTCTTAAAGTTACTTCATACAAGGATAGAAGCCATAGGGAAATAAATCTAGTTGTCTGACTATGGATTAAGATCTGGAATGTGCAAACAAATGACTTTTTTTCTGTCTTTGAACACTTGAAAAGCTAAATTCCCTCAGATGCTGACCTTTGTGCAGCTGAACACTTTATCTACTTTTATCTGTCTTTTACCTCTGTGTAGTATATTTCTAAAATGTTCTTTCATATATGCCAAATAGAGGGGTAAAACGTTTGTACATATGCTTTATTTGAAAAGAAAAATATAAAATATATTAAGTTTCCTATATGAATATATAATATAATTGCAAACATAGCACTGTCTACGTTCAGAAAATAATTTGTAGAAGGATTTCACATAAGTGAATGGGTTATCAGAGAAGTTTCATCACAAGAATCGATTTCTATGTAAAGTATTTTGGATTCTGAAGCACTGAGAAACTGTTTTTAAAGCCATTTTTCTCCCATCTCAATCTGAAATTCATTGTTCTCCCACTCTATCACTGCCCTTATCAAACATATGGACCAGATAAAAAAGAAGGATGAAAACTGTACTGGTTCAGACTGGCAATTCAGTGCATTGTATTAAAACAGAACACGGTACAGTGGGATTTGGTATGTTTTGGTGATATATGCAGACAATATTCATTTCTAGCCCCGGCATTTTAAGTACTTATTTTGAAAATACGTTGCTTTCATCAGGTAAAAGTTGTTTTACCAACATTACATGAAGCCATGGAGTGTGACTTGTATGAGTTTCATGGTTTACTCTAACTGAGCAACAAACATAACTCTTTTTACCTTAGGTTTTATAAAATGACAAAACATGAGCACTGGAGTGTTCAGAACTAGCCCCTTACAAAGATTACATTCTACTTCCTTTCTTTGCTTGAATTCTTCCATATACAAGAACCAAATGGGTTTTTGGGGTGAATTACTTCAACCTCCAGTTAAATTTCACATGCTCACATACTGGTTGTACCATTTTCCCCACACAGCCTAAACGTATCGTCTCGAAAGATATTTTTCACCATAACAAATTCAGTCTCCTCAGAAAAATGCTTTCATGTTAAGTGCCCTTTGACATAAATAGGGAACTGCTGAACATAAAGGATTGCTCTAGGTACAAATAAATGTGAATAAAATGTTACTGTTAAGCTTTAAAAGGCCATACAAGTACATTATGGTTTGGGTATGGTTTGATTTGAACATATTTGTCTCCACATGCTCATGCAGGTCCATATGCCTGGCACATCAACTATCTGGCATTGCTGATAGGCAGTTTCATCCAGTGCCTCCCTCCTTTAACCAGAAGGAGAAGCTTGTTAAGGCATCCCTTCCTTCCATAGCCCCAGAAAGTGAAAAGGAAGCTGGATCTTCACAATGGTTCTTGGATGTCCATCTCTCAGCCAGTGCCACATGATATTCACCACCAACACAGCGAGACGCCTTTGTGCTACCACACAGCTGGAGGTGTTGCAGCTTGACAGTATCACTGCTTCTGACCTGCAAAGCACAAAAAGGTATATGCAGGTTAAGCATGACAGGCATAAATAGGAAAGCTGCAGTGCAGCTGAGCATGAAACTGTGTGACTACAACGTTTAGCAAAACAAGTCACATTAGTGCCAATGCCTTAGAATTCCTTATTAAATCTGAGGGTATGGGGTGGTTATTGCTCATTGAAACCTGTCCTTTCAGAAAGTCATGTTTTTGTACAAGTTCTCCACTCTTTGTATATACCTGAAGCCAACTACACAGATTTTTTAAGACCGTTCTTGAAGGTCAGCAACAGCAGCATTGAGCGCCCAAGGAGCATTTCTAGCTTAATCTTTTCTAGCTTAAACAATGAGGCACCAAAAGAAAAAGAATGTCATATTATTTAACTGAAGGCATCTAAAATATATGCTTAAATTAGAAACTAGGCATCACCTACTATAAAAAGTAGATGTCTGGAGGGCAAATCAGCAGGCTTCAGTTTCTCGGCAAATGATCTTACCTGTTATCTAAATTATATGCCTAAAATTAGAAGGTGTGCATGCTCCCTGTAGTTTTAAAAGTGAATATATTGAATATATTGCTGGTGTCACTTTATCAGAAACTAGCAAACCACACTGTAAATTTACAATTTGCTGTTTAAAGGGACAAATTTTCACAGAAGCATACAATTTCCAGTGACAAGATTTAAAAAAAAATAAATTATTTCTTACTTACTTGAATGGGAAATACATGATCTGAAACACAAGGGATTTCTGAAATATTATATAATAATTTCATGCTTTGGTTATGCACTGGAACAGGATTATATTCTGAGAATCTACTGGGCCCAAGGTACTTCAGCAGCAACTGTTTTAGGATGTTCTACTCCTGAAGAACTCCTCTGATATTCCTTAGTTAATAACTTGAATATCATACTGAAAACTTTCTTGTCTTTTTCTGCTTTCTTGGATTAAAACCAAAAATAAAAATTCAAATGAGCATTTAATCCCACAGCAGGATTTATTACAGTGGCAGAATGATTGCTTCAGGCAAACTTAAATGCCAGCATATGTAAACAATCACTGCTTTTTAGCTGATATGTTGTCCTGAATTATAAAAATTTTTTCTGGGATAAAATGTGCTTTGACTCTGGTAATACAGAACAGAGTTGGAGAAACTGGCACTGGGAGGAACTACGTGTCAGATACAAGGGACTCTGCTGTGATACATCGATTTGAAAGTAATAGATTGTCCCTTTCCAATGTGAAGACTGGTCTTCTTTTTCTATCCCCAAGAGTCCACCTAAGAAAACTGGGAAGTAAACAATAATTCCATGTTTTCTCAGGTACCCTTAGTTATCAATGGATCAAGGCTAACAAGATCTAATGAGACAGATGAGAGAAGAGGGCTTTGTACATCCTGATTCACCTCCCAGTCAGAGCTGCCCACCCTCTGAATCCATCATACCAAGTGGGCTTGCCTAAAGGGTCTCACTACCAGTTCTGTATGAGCTGCTGCAGTCTAAGGCAGTCAAGATCTTTAGTCCAAACCTATTATCTATAGATAAAATCTGCAACTCTGCCTGGGCAGATTTTTTGGAAGACTGTTTTCAACAGGAAAGAAGCTAGCCTCTAAAGCCAGATGAAAGGAGTTTGTTAACGAAGCTGTCTCAGTCATTCCACTTTATGCTCATGGAACAAGTATCGGAAGATCATACGGATGAACAAAACAAAACAGAGGCTCCATCATCACCTCTCAGCTGTATTTTATCTATGCTGCCACAGAGCAAGGAACACTATTTGCTCCATACAGTTGTCGTGGTTTCACCCCGGCTGAGAGCCGAGATCCACGCAGCTGCCTGCTCCTTAAAGGAAAAGAGCAGGGAAAAGGGAAGGGGAGGGGGAATGTGAGAAGTAAGGGAAGGGAAAAGGAAGAGGAAGGGGCAAATAACCCCAAAATCAAGAAATTAAGAGGCCCGTGGGTTGGGATAAGGATAGTTTACTAAGATAACAGAAAGATACAATGTAACAATGCTAACAGGACTTCAAAGCAAAAATATATGAAGCTGTTGATACACAAGGCAGTTTCTCACCAAACCACACAACTCAGGCCGTGCCACCCAGAGCCGTCCCAGAACCCGACTGTCCCCCAAGAACCGCGCGTCCCGGAGCCGCCCCTGGCCTTCCTCCCATCAGCCCCCCGATATCCTGGGCAGGACGTAACTGGCGTGGAATACTCTCTTTGGTCAGTTGGGTCACCTGTCCTGGCTTCGCCCCTCCTTTCTCATGAAGAGCTGAGAAAGTCCTTGACTGTCTGACAGCAACTAGAAACATCAGGGTGTTATCAGCACTACTCCCATTTTACTCTCAAACACAGCATTCATCCGCTGTTACAAATGAAATTAACTCCATCCTGACCAAAACCAGGACAACAGTCAACCTGTAGAAGTGGTTTATAGCATTTCTTTTATTTGGGAAATTGCTCTCCAGCATCAGGGACACATTCCCAACAGGGCAGGGATTGATTTCAAGCAGTGCACTATCAGGGGAAGGTGAATGATGAAGTGGCCCTTAAAGATGCTTGTTTAAATCTTAATGAAATAAAGGCTAGGAAGGTAGAATTGTTTTTTTTCTCAGGAGCATTTGTTCCGATGCATTGCAGAATCACAGTACGTTAGGAGTTGGAAGGGACCTCGAAAGATCACCTAGTCCACCCCACCCCCCCCCGCCCCGTCAGAGCAGGATCACCTAGACTAAATCACACAGGACAAAATCATAGAACAATTACATTTTTTTAACACTACTAAAAGTTTTCATGCTGGATCGTTATTCCTAACATGAAATAGAAGAGCAGAATGACATAAAATCTGAATGTGCTGAATTCTTAGAATGAATCCCATCCCACTGATGTCAGAAGCATTTTTCATCCCAGTACAACATCCCAGCAAACTTTCATCCCAGTCAGTATTTCATTAATACATTTTCTGGTCAAGACAGACTTTAGCTTATCAGCTCAGAGATAAATTGAAAAGGTGAAGGTAAAAAGAGACATCTCAAATTTCTGGGATGGTTATTTAATAAGAAAGAACAGAGACACAGACTAATTCTAGGTACCTTATAGTGCCATTTCTACTCTTCCTACAGGCTGGTACTGATCTGATACCAGTAGATTTTGCTAGCTGCAGTCACTATATCTCTGTTGAATCAGTCTCCAGATACAGCAGGAATAAAACACTTCTATATTTTTTCTTGATCAGACACAGATCTTCTGGCTTAAGAAGTGGTATGTTCAGACTGTATCCAATGTACTGTGTTTGTAGAGATAAGACTGAAACAGCTACCTAGGATGAGCAGATCTGAGGTAGGATAAGTTGTAATAGGAAGAAGTTTTATTTCTTTCATCCCTAAGCAAGGATGAGCAACTGTCAGAAAGGACAAGTAGCAGTGGGACAAGTGTTATTTCTCTCATTCCTGTGCTTAAGGCAATAATGGGAAGAAATATGAAATGCCTTGTGCATCTGCTACGCTTGCCATTGCTGGAAAGCTGCCAGCTTCAGGTCTGTGGGAACAGATGAGGCTTTGCTCCTATTGCCTGGGCACACAGCTGAAACCAGCCATGCTGTGCAGCGCAAGAATGTGTTTGACTCCCATCCCTCCTGCCCCATACACAACCCTTATGTTACTACTGCCACATCAACGCGCTTGTCCTGGCCCAAACCATTTTCAGGGCCAACTTCAGTGAGAAATTATTCCTTACTGAATGTTGCCATCATCTCAAAGTCAGCTGTGATTGCCCTCCCTCAATACTTTATTTGGGTATATAACGAGTATCTAGCAATGAATGTGTAAAACCATGCTAATTCCATTGAAAAGTTCAGAAAGCTATGCAGAGAGGTTGATTCAAACAGGCTTCTTGCTGCACTGGAGCCACAGAAAAAGCTTTTTCTTTCTTATCTGAGGCAAAAAAAAGGAAAACTAAAAAGGCCATTCAGCCTGTGAAAACACCACAGACTGTTACTATGACTCTTCCAATAATTAGTTACCCTGATAATTTCTACCTTTTGAAACATAATCACAGTAACAAAATGTTGCTGTTGCTTTTACATGTTTTTATTTTGTGGTAGAAGGTCTGAACGGCCTTTGGAGCCCAAGATGTACCTGAGCACCACCGGGCAAGTGTGGCACAGAGAAATTAAAAGATCAGTATTGCATCGACCAAGAAATGAGAACACTCCCTGCCTCTCATTCCACCTATAAGCTGCAGCTATCTGTTTCCATACTGACCCGTACTTCGTTCTAGATTGTAACCTTTTATTACTTGCTCCCCGCTGAGGGGTCTGCCTCTACACAGCCTGCCCACAGGTTCAGCGGTTCCCCAAACTGCCTGAATTCAGGGTCCTGATGTGCCCCAAACTTCCCAGCTCCCTGCCAATGCGGTGAAATAAAACAGGCAGCGTAAACATGAAAATAACTCCTCGGGGCGGCCTGTGCTTACAAAGCACACCGTGGGCAGGTGGCAGAGCCCCAGCGCCGTGTGCCCAGCTCCTTCCCAGCCAGGAGATACCCCCAGGCCTGCTCAGGCTGTGAACTGGCCAGGGAGGAGGTCTAGCGAGGGCGGCAGAGGGTTTGTGCCGGTCACGGCCACCCTGCATCAAGCCATGTGAACACCTCCTCTGTGCCTCCTTCCCGCCCCTGCCTTTTTTCACCGCACCGGCCGGGAATCGGGGCGCTTGGGGCATACCGGCACCCCGAATTCTGGAGGTTCGGGGAACCGCCGAACCTGTGGGCAAGCCGTGCAGAAGCAGATCCCCCTCAGCGTAAGGCTCTCCGTGTTGCCCCTCGGGCCTCACCGCCGGCAGGCTGAATTTAAACCGGGCCCTGACAGAAGGGGCCACTGCTGGGCCCTCGGGCCGCTCCTCACGCCGCTCCGGCCGCTACCGGCCGCGCACCTCGGCACCGCGGCCACCGGGTGGCGCCCACGCCCCACCTGCGGGGCAGCTGCCTTGCGGCACCGCCTCCCTCGGCGGCCATGACCGCTCCTGCCCCCCAAGGAAACCCGCCTTTCCTCCGCTGCTCTGTCGGGCTGGACACCGCTCCGCTGCTTTCCCGATGGCGGGCGCAGTTCACGGAGGAGCAGGAAGGGGGCAGCAAGGGCCCAGAGAGCCGGTTCTGTCGCGGCGGGATCCAGCGGCAGGCCCGGGGCGGGGAGCGGGCAACCCCGCCAGGAAGCAGCTGCCCGGCCCAACGGGGCCGCAGAAGGTGAAAGGAGCGATCTCAGAAGGTCTTAAAATGCTACGGGTGCTGCCGAGTGCCGTGAAAAGCAGTGCCCGCTCCGTGCAGAGGGTTCCTGGCACTTTATGCTGATACTTTATTGAGTAAAACAATGCTCAGAAGGGAATGAGCAAGCATGTGCCTGGCTAGATAATCTTACCTGCCTGTGGGCGTGCTGAAACGTTTTTGCCTGCAGTGGTGAGTGCATTCATCCCGCCCCGAGGTGCTGCCGAGGTGCCATGGCATCGTCCAGGGCCAGAGGAGGGTCCTCTGCTGGGCTGCGGCAGTTCGGGCACTGTTCCGTTTTGCGTCTCTAGGTACCTGCAGCTGCTGCTTTCCGGAAGCCTCTGCAACTCAAAACTTGTTTAGTTTTCAAATGTTGAAGGAAAAAACGTTTTTAGTTTTTCAGGGATGATGGTGTCAAGGCTTAAGAAGTGGGGAAAAAAAAAGTGTTATATTCATTACTGCAGATAGGCACTGAAAACCTGAAACGGGAGATCGGAGCTATGTTGCTCTGATGCCTTATGAACAATCGCATTGTAGTGTTAAAATGTGCTCAGAAAAACTGTTCTGCTGCCTTTCAATCCACTGCTTTCAATCCACTGCTAGACTTGCACTCTGAGGCGTGTTACAAGGGGGCTGGATGTAAAACCGTAAATCACTCACCTGTTCTGCTTCAGCAATAGGATCTACAGATGAACATCAAGATTTTCATTCATCTTCTTTATGATAGACATACAAATGAAGGGAAGCATGGTCTCTGCCTAAAAGAGCTTACAGAAGAACCTAAACCAAACATAAACCACAGAAGGTTCTGTGAACTAGACACCTCAGTTGTTACACAGAAGTTATATCTAAACTACTAAATAGTATGGAAGGGGCTGTTCTTTCACACCAAGACTGTCCTCTGGCTTTGACACCAACTGTCCTGAACTATCCTGTGTCCATAATGCTTACGCCTGTGCACTCAATCTCCAGAATAAGAAGATTTCATGCAAACTGTATATTGTGAATGATCTGTCTCCATGGCCAACTTTCAAACTGTCTTGGCATTGTTTGGGTGAACAGTCCATGGCCCTCACCAAAACTGCAGATCAGGCAGGGACCTCTCCAACAATGTAAGAGCATAGACACTGAAGCAGCAGTGCGCAGGAATGCTCCCTGACATCTCTTTATTTCATTTATGCCATCACCATGGGGCAGGTTTACTGTAGGCTAATGTACAAATCATAAAAGGAGAACATGAATACTGTGTTTCAACTCCAAATGAGTGTAGCTGCAGTCCCTTTGCACAGAGTGTGGGAGTGGACACTCCAGTGTCAGTCCAGCCTTGGTGTCTGCTCCAAAACTCCAAGTCCTGGTCAAAGTGATGAGAATTTTGGCAATATCAGTGGTGTTAATTATGCTAACTAGCTTCTTCTTACAAACTAAGGATATCCCCAGGTGACATGGCATGTACAGTTTACAGAGGAAACATGGTGAGGGAAGGTAAAAAGCGTAAGTGGGTTTATCTGCACAGCTCTTCCATCCACAACAGGTCTGGATCTAGCCTAGATGGAGGATTTTTCAATTTATTTTTATTTTTATTATTTATTTGTGAAGCCTGATGACCAAAGATGTTTACAAGGTAATTAACATTTCAAGTTCAGGGGGAATATATAGAGTAGAAATTTGAAATTTTTGCTTCCCGAGGTAAAAGGAACTGTTCTGGGCTGCATCATAGGATGAGCAAACACCTCAAACTAGGTTACTCTGAGAAATAGATTGGTAGCAGGTCCTGTGGTTACAAGTGTTTTGTTATGATTAATGGCTTGAGAAATCTTCAAACCATATGTATGAAACACAGTTATGCCTTAGCCAGTATAAAACACCTCAGGCCCTTCTTTCAAGAGAGTATTCAGTTCATGTTTCATGAGCATCACTGCCATGCCATTAAACATTAAACTTGTAATCTGAACATCTTTACTGATAGCTAAATTTTAAACGTACATCTCCATGCATTAGCTGACACTGTCATTTTAATGGATGGGAAGAATTTTACTCTTGGGGGGTTATTCTGTATTATGGTCTACACTTTTTGTCTGTTAGCTTCTGTCTCCACTTACTCTTACACACGGAACTTCACCACTCTGCAGTTCAGCTTAATCCAGGGGCTGTGCAGAAAAGTATTAAATTTATTCTTTTCTTTCTTTCCCTGTTTTTCCCACCATGTCAAAATGTCATCTACTCAGTCCTTCCCCCAATATCACAAGTTTTGTACTGTTTCCTACGAAACATGGCAAGTCAGCAAGTTTGACGATGTTGGCAAGTTTGCTGATGATACCAAGCTGTGTGGTGAGGTCAACACACTGGAGGGAAGGGATACCATCCATAGGGACCTTGACAGGCTGGAGAGATGGGCCCATGTGAACTGCATGAAGTTCAACAAGGCCAAGTGGAAGGTCCTGCATGTGGGACAACACAACCCCAAGCACAACTACAGTCTGGGCAGAGAATGGATTGAGAGCAGCCCTGAGGAGAAGGACTTGGGGTGCTGATTGATGACAAACTCAACATGAGCCAGCACTGTGTGCTAGAAGCTCAGAAGGCCAACTGTGTCCTGGGATGCATTAAGAACAGCATGGCCAGCAGATCAAGGGAGGTGATTCTGCCCCTCTACTCTGCTCTGGTGAGACCCCACCTGCGTTCAGCTCTAGGGTCCCCAGAGACATAGAGCTGTTGGAGTGAGTCCAGAAGATGGTCAAGGGGCTGGAGAACCTCTCCTATGAAGACAGCCTGCAAGAGTTGGGCTTGTTCAGCCTGGAGAAAAGAAGGCTCCAGGGTGACCTAATTGCAGCACACCAGTACTTAAAGGGGTCCTGCAGGAAAGTGGGAGAGGGGCTATTCATCAGGACATGTAGTGATAGGACAAGGGACAAATGCTTTAAGATGAAAGATGATAGGTTTAGATTAGATGTTACGAAGAAATTCTTCACTATGAGGGTAGTGAGGCACTGGAATGGGTTGTCCAGAGAGGTTGTGGAAGTCCCATCCCTGGAGGCATTTAAGGCCTAGTTAGATAGGGCTTTGGACAACCTGGTCTAGTGAAGGTGTCCCTGCCCATGGCAGGTGGGTTGGAACTAGGTGATCTTTGAGGTCCCTTCCAACTCAAATTCTATAATTCTATGATTCTATGAATTGGGCACATCCCAAATGGATGTGATGTGTGTTCTTCCTGTGTTGAAACCTAACTGTGATTCTGGAGTTGGATAGCCCCAGGGATCTTTCTGCATACAGAGGCCTTGTTTAACCTCCATGGTCCTACAAAGCTTTCCTGATTGGCCTTGCAAATCTCAAGCGTAGCCATATGTGGCATGAAAATGCCACACCCAAGAATATAATACATTTCCTCAGGTCTTCACATCACCTTCCTTGTAAATAGCAATGTCTTTTTCATGATTTTCCCCCTCTGAAGGTTAATCCCACTGAGAAACAGAGGAAGAGAATGAAAAGTGATTTCCAGCATGGACACAGCCAGTCTGATCTGAAAGAAATTACAGGAAGTGTTGCAAGGCACTCTCTGCTGCTTTGGGTGGGTAGCACAGATTGCTGCCTGGAGCAGATGATGTTAGTACAGTTATTGACTGTTATCGCCCCAAAAGGGATGCAGAAAGGTCCAGACCATACGTGTTGCAGAGTGCAGGTAAAAAGATCTCCCTTCTAGATAGTGGGAAACATCTCTTGTGTATGTTTATTTTGAGGGTGCGATGAGACACTTCCACAGAGAAAGAAATGACATTGGTTTTGTTTTGGTTTTCCCCCTAGAGACCACAGACTGTATCTCTTCTGGCAGTTCATCTGTTTTCTCAAGGCTTCCCAGAACATTGGCTTACTGCATTCCTCTTCAGCCATCTTTGTAGAGCAAAAGGGACTTCCCTGAAGAAGTGAATCACAGGACAGTTGGAATCTTTTAGCTCCTTGCTGCAAACAACTTCTGCTTCACTCTAGTCCCCTTTTCCTCTAGATGACTTGCCCTCTTGATGATACTAAGGACATGAACTAATTTAAACTCTGTACTGCTTACATTCAAGGAATGCAGTGGTTTCTTGTGCTGTTACAGTCTCAGTTTTCTATGAACATGCATGCCTACATTCACTTATCTTTTTGTGACTATGGGATATACAGTGCTAATTTTATTGCTTCTGCCATCACAGCAACTCAGTATTAAAATTAAAAACTGAAGCATTTGTTTTCAGGATTACCATCCGTTTATTTTACGCTTGTTCCTGTCAGGATTGCTGTAAACTAAAACTGCTGTTGTCCATCCCCCTTGTACATGCTGTGCTCACTACACCGGCCTTTGTAAACTCTTCTGAAGTGATGCAATCCTCCGCTATTCTTGTGACTTTTTGTCCCAGATGCTGAGCAGTCTGTTTGCTAGGGTTGGGGTTGTGTCTGTGTACAGCTCCCTCACAGCTCCACCTGCTTTGTTGTCACAGAGCACTTGTCGTATTTTGAATCCTTTTTAACACTGGAAATTTGATTTCTTTTTAACAATTTCACCAGCATGAGCAGATTGGGTGATTTCCTTTGCTTGCTAAATTGCAATCACATAATTAAGGGTAAATATTTCTTCTGAGTGACACCACATGTTTCTAGTCCCAGAGTCTATCAGACTGCCAGCACCTCAGCATTAGCAGGAGTGATTCTTCAGCCCTGCATCAGCCACAAGTTTTTTTCATTTTTGTTTGTCCCATTGGTCTTGTTGGATAGATCCTATATGAATCTTTTCAGCTGTCTTAACTTTTCTAGGAATTTTAACTCTAGTGAGAGTATTATACACTGCATTGCAAATAAGGCCCTTTTGAAGTTATATTTTACCTATCAGCATCTAAAAATTTTTCAGCATCAAGTGAAGCATGTCAAGCAGGTCGAGGGAGGTGATTCTGCTCCTCTGCTCTGCTCTGGTGAGACCCCACCTGGTGTACTGCATCCAGCTCTGGGGTCCCCAATACAAGTTCCCCCTTCTGAACTGTTGGAGTGTGTCCAGAAGAGAGCCATGAGGATGAGGCTGGAGCACCTCTCCTATGAAGGCAACCTGAAGAGTTGGGCTTGTTCAGCCTGGAGAAGAGAAGGCTCTGGGGACACCTTATAGCAGTCTTTCAGTACCTAAGAGGGGGTTATGAGAAAGATGGGGACAGACTTTTTACTAGGGCCTGCTGTGATAGGCAGTGGTTTTAAACTAAAAGAGGGTAGATTCAGACTAGCTACAAGGAAAAAATTCTTCCCTGTGAAGGTGGTGAGACACAGGTTGTGCAGAGAAGCTGTGGCTGCCCCTTCCCTGGCAGTGTCCAAGGCCAGATTGGGTGGGACTTTGGGCAATGTGGTCTAGTGGAGGGTGTCCCCCTGACAGGGGGTGGGAACTAGATGGGCTTTGAAGTCCCTTCCGACCCCAATCAGTCTGTGGTTCTGTGATTATACGATCAGCTAGAAAGCCCTTGTCCCCATTGTTAAACCATTCCTTTCCAATATATGTGTTTGCTTACACAAGGAAAATGTACATCTCTCTCACTGAAAATGTTAACAGTTCTGGTCTGAGCAAAAGAAACATTAGTTTGCATATAAGAAATAGCTAAATAATACCTTTCCCATGTAGTGACTTCATATGCGTACTATTTAAAGAACACTCAGATATGCTATGGATTCTGAATATGAATTCAAGCTTCTCAGCTAAGTGAAGGTGGCTAGGTAAGAAGTACAGTTGCCATAGGGGTCTCACAGGTGAAAGAGGGAATTAGTAAATTAATTTTAAAATCTCAATAACTATTTGAAGTTAGCTCTGTCTCTCCTCATTGTCTCTAGAAGGACCCTAAAGCGCCCAGCTTCATGGTCCAATTGTCTTCACAGGAGAGGTGCTCCAGCCTCATCCTCATGGCTCTCCTCTGGACTCACTCCAACAGTTCAGTACCTTTCTTGTACTAGGGACCCCAGAGCTGGATGCAGTACTCCAGGTGGGGTCTCACCAGAGCAGAGCAGAGGGGCAGAATCACCTCCCTCGACCTGCTTGACATGTTTCACTTGATGCAGCACAGGATACAGCTGGCTTTCTGAGCTGTGAGCTCACACAGCCAGCTCAAATCTGGCTTTTCACCCACCAGCACCTCCAAGTCCTTCCCATATGGGCTTATCTCCATCGCTTCATCCCATAGCCTGTAATGATTTGTTTTATCAGAGTCCCACATAAAATAGAGACAAAGTAAAGTTCTGCACAACATTCATAGAAGTCTAAAGTAATAAAAATACTCTTGGGAGACAAGTGCTCCTCTTTATGTGAGACTGCCTGCCAGGAAAGTCAATGCAGGTATTCTGCCTTTAAGATTTCACATGAAGCAGGTCTTGGCTGAGCACGGATTGCAAATGATTTGGCATTTTATAAAAGAGCTTGAGCAATATTTGTATACCTTTATAGAATCGAGATGGGTTCAGTTTGTACCAAGGAACAAAGATCTCATTAATGTAACCAATAATCAATAATTGCCAAATAACCAATAATTGCCAAATGCAATTAAAATGTATGTGATTCTTACCTTCTGTGCTTGTGGACTGTAGAAATGTAAGGTATTTTTTCATTTTAAATATCCCCTTCATTTAGCTCTGTAACTCATGCCCAGTCAAATGAAACACTCCAACTTTAGAAAAAGGCACATTATCTGTGGATGGAATCTGCTAATGATTAAAAACAGCACTTCAGAATGTTTTTGTCATCTCAATCATATGCAGCACTCATTTGAATTTTGTCTGATTGTGAATTTTAAAAAAAGGGTTCAAAACTGCATGTATGTATTTTTAGGGAGTCATTAAAGGAGAGGGATGACAGAATACCTGACCTACCTGGCATTTTGCTGGCAAGACAGCAGCCTTCATCTCCACACAAACCTGCAAGGAGCCTGCTCATTTCTCTGACCTTTTTCCTAACCATTTAATGTCTCTCAGTAAGAGATGAGTAGAAAAATCAACTTTTTTTCTTTTAAATAATATTTATGAACCAAAGGATTAATAATTTGAAATATCAGATCCCGGTTAGGGAAAGCTAAAGATACCTAATAGCCATATTAAGATATGTAAGTATATAGTAATACTTGTATCTCTGTATAGAGGTATTTAAAACAAAGACCTGAGCCATAAACAGCGTTCGCTATCTAAAAGCTGTATTTTTCTCACCAGATTTTGACCAGAGGTGTCACCAGTGGCCATTGGGTACTTCTGTTTTAGACCCAGTGATAATCTATTGGGACATCATCATCACACGGGTCTGTCTGTTATAGTAACAAATGTGCACTCATTTTATGAATAAAGGGGGTTTATATATTATGTAGCCACAAAGAAAAAACAGTGTTTGAGATCATGTGCATGGATGGTGCATGGATGGAAGCAATGTTATGTTTTTCTTCATGTCACACAGTATTTACTTAATATAACAACTTCATATTTGGGAATTTACCCTGAGCAATTATTTCCATCATTTTGCATGGGCCTTTCTATACTGTTTGGAATTCTCCACACTCTCCTAGAGTCATTAACCAATTACAGCTGGGACCAAGGCCAAAACCAGCTAAGTATCACAACTGAGATTATCTCAAGTGGCACCTTAGTAAAATTGCTGAATAATCTTTTCTCCAGGGTTCAGATAAACATGTGTTGGATTTTCTTATACTTTATGCCTTCTTAAAGGTCCTTCCTTTTTGATTCACTGTTTATGTTCCTTTCTTTTTATAAAGCTTCCTAGAAAAGGTCAGCTAGAATCCCACCTCAGTCACATAACTAAAAATTAGGCTAGCCCCTTTCCTTCACAGGCTTTCTCTAGATAAAACTGGAAAATTAAAATTAGATTATGGTCTCTGTATACTTTGCCTTTAAATCACTGAAAGCAACAATTTCCGCAGATCCTGGACTGAGCCTTCATTTTATTTTGCAGTGGCTCTGGACTATTTTACAGCTCACAAGAACAATTTTCTGCAGTTCATCTACTTGAAAGACACTACCAATAGTCTGTCCTGGGCTTCTACGCAGTGTTTTGAAACAGAAATCCATGATGTAGGATGACCTGTCAAGAAACCAGGTTAAACTCATTCTTTTTAAGCAAATGTTTCTTTTTCCTGGTGTCTTAAATGAAGAAGAGGAATCTTTTTCTTCTCTAAAGCAATTCAATCTTCTCCCTTAGTGTCAGTTAACTGCTGACAAAATATTTTGAGAAAAAGAAAATCTTATCTCAGGAGTAATAATCTTAAAGCAGGAAAAGTCTGCTCCCAACTAGGAAAACTCATTTGATTTCACACTGCACAAATATAAAAGCAAAACATACTACAGATGGAAATGTAAAATGACAGAGAACAGTGAAAGGGACTATTACACTATCTTCCATGCTATGAAGCAGAACCAATTACTGACATCCGTTTCTTAATCTGAATTTATTTATTTTCTGATTAGCAGAAAAGGGACAGTGAATTCTGTAAGTTGTTAAAATGTGGGTTGCCCAGCTGACTGATAGAGTACATGAATCATTTGGGGTGAAAGCGTTCTTATCTGACTCTGTTCCTGGAGATGTATCTGCTCTCAAGAGATGAAGAAGATAAGTCTGTTTACAAAAATGGGTCTCAAGTGTACATTACAAAGACATCCCTATATCGATGCAGCCATGCACTATCACAGTACCAGTAAGTCATTGTAACCAAGCTTTTAATGTCATTTATAAAAAAATAGTTATTTACATTTTCAACTTATTTGATGGCATCCTCTTTTGTTACAGCATTTGGATCAGTGAAGAAATGACGCTAGAACTCATATGAGGGTAAACTTTTCAAAGACAAGCATGACAGTACAGCAAAAATGTTTAAAACATTCTGAATTCTTGTTCTTTTGCAGCATCGCACAAACTCATTCTTTGCAATGCATGCACCTTGGCCTTCGGGTAAGCCTAATTCCCTTCCACACTAAGGCATGGAAACTGCCACGTTTCTAGGGGCAGTCCCACATGTGGCACTTCCAGACATAACCAAAGGCATTAGTTTAATTCCAATGGACAGTAGCTTAAATACAGAACACTGGACTTACATGTTTTAAGAAAACACTGGTTAAAACGACAAAAAAAAACCCCAACCCACCAAAACTATCCTTATTGCATAGTTGCAGTAAACCAGATCCATGAATACAAAAGCCATCAAAATATATTATAAATCTATCTGAGTTTCAAAGCTACTCTAAAATACTGCTTTGCTTTGGAATACAAATAACACTGTTTGGGGTTAGTTTGTAGAGTTGTATTTTGGTCCATGCTGTTAATTCTATGTCATTATATTCCTCTTCCATTAGTTTAATAGTCTCAGTACAACAGGTCCTCAGGCAGTGGTAAGCATGAAGAAGCCAAAGAATGGCCTTTCCAAATCTCAAACAGCTCCTGCAGTCAGTTCATAAAATCTCTAATTCCCACTGTTTCCCTTTTTTACCGCTTTAAATAAAATTCCCTCAGAACTCTAAGGGAAAAACAATGATGTGGGACACAGATTTAACACTGTTAGAGATGGGGGGGTTGTCTCCATCTTATAGTCCTGAGCTGGTAAGTCACAGCTCTAAAAAATATCCAGCCCATAAAAAAGATCATCATCATCATCAACATCAACAACAACAACGAAAAAACCCACAATTTACGTTGACTATGCGGTAGTTCCACATAATCTGCTGGCAGTAGGAACTTCTTTGGTGTCAGAGTCAGGTCTTCCTGAAACCACAAACGGCCAAGTCTGTAAGCAAAGAAAGAAAAAGGTATTTCATGTTAAAAAGAAAGTTTACCCCGCTATGAAACTGGAGCTTTATTACTGATAGATGTCTAACTCAGGTTCAGTTGCAAACACGTCATCATGTTTTAGTCCCAGTGGAAAGCACAGAGAGCCGAGTTCCTCTAACAAATATTTTCATTACGTTTGTCATTATAATGAAATACTTTGCAACAGGGCTGCAACGGTCAGCAAAAAAAAAAAAAATTCTTATTAAAAAAATGCAGCGTTCTCGCCCTTTGCAATTGTTTGCATCGTTTTATAAATAAAAAGTGTGCAAACTGTTCAAAACCAGTCACTTTGCCCTGTGTAAAGGCAACCCTTTCAGCCCTGTGGCACGCATCAGGCACTGAGTTTTGTCCTGCCGAACTACTGGTGATGGCTTCCTTGTGCTCCAAAGCCGTCCCGCAGAGCGAATTGCTCCTTTTTCGGACATGACGCTTGCCTAACGCCCGAGGAATTAATTTCTTTAGGGTTCCTTTACTCCCACTCCCCAGAACAGACACGCCCGCCATCACCGTAGGTCAAACCCCGGCCCTCGGGTCGCTCCGGGCCGAGGATTACTGGGGTTTTACGAAGCAGTCAAGGTCGCTTCTTCGACGACGGGTACGGCTTGGTACGGTACCCCCACCAGCCCTGCCCGAGGTGGGGGTCCAGGCCGGCGGAGCTACCCCGGGCGGTGCCCCAAGGGTTCCCGTCGCAGCGCATCCCGCGCCCCTCCGCGCCTCTCCGCGCCCCCTTCCCGCTCCCTACCAGGTTGACGGGGTGGACGTAGCCGTTCTCGTAGCGGTCCTCCTGCAGGAGCTGCCGGAGGTGGGCGATGTAGCTGGACGCCAGGCGTAGCGTGTCCAGCTTGGAGAGCTTGGTGTCGGGCGGCACCCAGGGCAGGCTCGTCTTCAGCCGGGAGAACGCCTTGCTCAGCACCCGCATCCGCGCCCGCTCCCGCGCGTTGGCCGCGTTGCGCTGGGATTGCTTCCCCTCGGGCGGCGGCCCCCGCGGCCCCGACGCCGCCTTCTTGCCCCCCGGGCCGGCGCCCCGCGCCCGCTTCCTCTTGCAGCCGCTGCCCGCTGGCCCCGCCGCGCAGCTGCCCTCGCCGTCCTCCTCCTCCTCCTCCTCTTCCTCCTCCTCTTCCTCCTCCTCCGCCGCCGAGGAGTTGTCCCCCGAGGGGTAGAGCTCTCCGCGGGACTGGCGCTTGGCCGGCGGCGGCGGGTAGTCCAGCTGCAGCGCCCGCAGGTCCATCTCGGGCAGCTCCTCCGCCTCGCTCCCGGAGCCTGTGGACATCGCCCCGGGAGGGAGACGGGGAGGCGGGCAGCGAGGCAGGCGGGAGGGGGCGGACGGCCGAGGCGCGCCGGCGAGTCGGCCCAGCGCGGGGCGGCCCCGCCGCGGAGAGTCCGTGCCGGCGGATGGGGGGGGCGGGGGGGGCGCGGAGGGGGGATGCGCCCCTTGACAGCTCTATATATCGGGTGTCCGCGGAGCAAACCATCTGCCGGGCGGAGGGGAGGAGTGGGGGGTGCGGAGGAGGGGGTAGGACCCGTCTGAGCCTCGCGCCGGGGGCGGCGCCTCTCCGCGCTGCCCGGCGCAACGCTGCGCACAGGCCCGTGCAGACCGGTGCGGAGGGGACAGGAGGGGATGTCTCCAGGAGTGTGTGTGCTCTTGGAAGTAACGCCACCTTGCGAATGAGCGCTTTTCCCCCGGGAGAGAGCCCTCTCCTCGTCCCGGAGGACGGAACCCCCTCAGGGCCGATCCCGCAAGTGCTTTCGCGGGGAGGGGGGCACCGCTCCCCTCCTGCGAGGCGGCGGCGGCTGCGCTGAGGCTCAGCGCCAGCCGGGGCTCGGCCCCCAACCCACCTGCATTGGCGCTCTCTCTTGCCTTTCTTTCGAGGTCGGGGGATTTCCCCGCCGAATAAACCCGCGCCCAGCCCCGCTCCCCGCAGCCGAGCGGTGCGGCAGGATGGGGCCGACCCCGGCCCGCTGCTTGCCCTGCTCCGAGCGGTCGCTGTAGGGTCCCGGTGCCCCTCCGCCGGAGCGGACGGGGGTATCGGGAGGCACGGCACTCGGGGGTGGGCTTGCTCTTTGTAGGGAGCAACGCAAAAAGTCGCTGGAAACATCCGGACTGTGTTTTGATGGTGTCAAGAACTTGGGGTGTGACTGCAGAAAGTAGAAAACTAGAATAACGTGTCCGAGGGCTTCTCTTTCATCAGAGCAATTAATTAAAAGCCAATTAGTTGGGCTGTGTATGGCGTTGTGTCACGGAGCAAATTAAATGAGATAGTTGTTCGAGCTATTCCTCGCCCCCCCCCCCTCCTTTTTTTTTAAAAAAAAAAGTCCGTGCTGCAGCTTTTATGGAGTCCACGGGAGAGTGGGGGCCCCAGCAGCCACGGGAAATGCAGATATGCAAATTTAACAGGGCTATAAATTAAAAAAGAAAAAATAAAATCAACAAACAACAACTTGTATGCCTCCCACACCCCAAAATATCTCCCCTTTTCAGGATGAATAACTAGCATTTAGTTCCTCGCTGGCCTTCTCGGCCCTGTCTGGACACTGTTAAGCAGAATAAAAATTCAATTCGCAGAAAAGATTCTAATGACTACAACAGGTGGAAAGATCTCGTCCCGCAAATTTTTGCTCCCTGGGTTTTTTTTTTTTTTCCTCCCATTTCCCTCCCAGCCGAGTGGAACCTTCCCGGCTGCTGCCGCCCAACTTTCCTGGCACCGCCGGCCGTCTTTTCGCCCAGCGCTTTGCACCTCACTCCCCGCCAGCCCTGTGGTCTTACCCAGGGCCACTTAACGCTGTATAAACCTCGGCTTCACCCGCTGGGGCTAGAACCACATCAGAGCCGGGTTTAACTGCAGCCTTTCCAAGTGAAACCTGACATTTCTTGAACCACCGAAACAGGCAGCTGATCTTGCAACTGGATCTCTTGAACTTGGTTTGACACTACGATGCTCTGGCTGGGTCCCACACGCTGTACGGTGAAAGGGGAGAGCGCCGGACTTCGGGATTGCTCTGCCTTCCCAATTAGCCCACATTATCCGTATAAATATAAATATATATATATATATAAAGATACTGCAGGGGAAGAGATATAGGTTTACTTTTTCCCCCCATCTGGGTTGTTTATACAGGTGCGGGCTGAACGCTTTCCCTGCTAAAGATTAATGGGAGAAAGTGCTGAATTTCTTTAAACAAAGAAGAAAATGGTACCCAATCTTAAAAGCCACAATGGCAAATCTCACCTTTCGCGCCTACCTCTGCCTCGGCGGACTAAAGGTGACGCATAATGGATACTTCGGCTAGTTTAATGAAAGAATTGGGGGTGGTGGAAATAACCGATTCTCGGGCCGTCTTTGCCTGGTTTGTTAGTAAAGGAAAAGGGAAAGGCAGTGGATTAATTCAGGAGTGAGCCTCAGGGTTTACTTCGGAATTACACCCAACGAAACCGAGCAGAACCGACTCCTCTCACATCCATCAAACCTCTAATTTCTACGACCCTGACCGAGATATCATTTTCAGGATAAAGTCTTTGATGGGGCCAGGGCATTACATCATGCTTCCATTTATCCTTTAGTCAAGACTTTGATCCTTCATGCTCTCTGCGTGCTGAGTAGGGAAAATGCCCCCGTTTATCAGGGCAGCATTTTACATCCATTATCAGGTGCAGACCTGTTTCCTTCTCTCCGTTAAAAGGTGAAAGTACGAACTGATCTGTGTCTGAACAGCATCCCTTCGCTGTTTCAGGGTACATCCCTGCATGCCATGTGTGGTGCCGGGACAGCCCTTGTCTGCAAAGCCTGACGTGCGTGTAGAGGAAGAGGAATAGCAGCAACACCAGCTTCTGCGTGGTAGGAAGCTGCAGAGAAGGCCTTCCCCAGGCAGCTATGTCACCGTTGTTGTCCCTGAGGCCACAAAAACAGACTTTCTTTGCTGAGAGGATTCAGGCAGGGGGATGGGGGGGAAGGTTGGGGGGGGGGACGGGGGACACAGAGTGGTGGTGCACAATGGAACGCAGTACTTTTTCTCACACTTTTCCAGAAGTAATTCTGGTGAATAAAAGTAACTAACCAAGCCAAGCGAAGAGCAGTCAACGAAAAACAGATCCCTCCTTATCTTTGCCCCAGATCAGGGTGTTTCGTGCTGCGCTTGAGGACCGGCGAAGGACGGCCCTGCTCTGCGCTGGGCGGGGAGCATCCATCCCCCCGCAGGGCCGGGCCGCGCCGGTGCCTGGGAGCCGCCGCCCCCGCGTCGGAGCGCGGCGCGAACAAACGCGGCAGGTACCTGGGATGAGGCTCAGGGCGTATAACCCTTTTAGTTTCTTCCTGAAGTTTCAGCATAAATTCTAGCAAAAATGAAAAGAGAATTAAAAAAAATACGCAGAGGCCAACTCGTAGAAGGCAGGTTATCTCCCAGGGTAGGAGAGGAAATTGCTAAAAGCCCCGTGTCTTTGGCATTCATCCTCTGGGGTGTTGGCAGCGACAAAGCAGGGTGAAGGAGGGAGATGATGTGTTCTCGATAAAGTGCTTTAAATAAACCTTTCCTTTGGCATTTGTCCTTTTCTCGAACTCAGCAGCGTTACTGAGTCACTTCGCTCCGACCTAAAGTGCACTTACGCTTTTTTCGGAAGTAACAAGGGTGTTTTTATTCATTTTCTTGCCGTGGTGAGAAAGGCGGGATGTCTGGAGGGGAGGAGAACAAAGTCTGGAAAACATCTCGGTCTTGATGTCTTCACTAGCGTCTGCATCACACATCCATCCAGGCTGCGTGAAAGGCGTGCGGGACTTCTGCCTCCCAGGGGTGCTCGGCATTGCCGGTGCTGTAGGACAGGCAGGTGGATTCATTACCGCCTCCGTTAAATGCCACCCAGAACAAATAACGCCTCTGCACTGCTCACATAAGGGGGTCCCTTATTCCCCCACCAATCCTGCCCCCGCTAAAACCGCCTGTACCAGGAGTGCTGTGTGCTACAGCCCGTGCCGTGGCTGCCCTGTCCTTAGCCAGAGGTCTGGCACGGGTCGAGGCACCACTAAAGGATCCCCTTTTCTATTGTCACTTCCTAAGGTGAGAGTGCCGTGATTGCCCATGTCCCGGTGCCCTGGCAGACACGCATCTGGGGATGTGAGCTGGCTCAGCTCCCCTAGGGCTGGGGGAGACCTGAAAGCATCACGGGGGAATGCAGGAGCCGCCAGCCCAAGAAGTTATTGGAAACGAGCTTCTGTCTCTGTATGTGTGTGCATCTTGCGGGGTGGACGACTTCCCAAAAGTGGCTTTCCATCACATAAGAAAAAGAAAAGCTAACTCAGGGGGTCAAGCCATGTCAAATAAAGCAAGCAAGGGGGTAAATGAACCCCTGGAAGGGAAAAAAAAAAAAAAAAAACAACAACCCCAAAACCCCTAGAATTTATGTTGCCTAGCGAGTGCGAACCTTCCCATCAAGGAACACGCTCCACTATTCGCTACAAACCCCGGGGTAAAACCCGCCCCTCTGCCTCCCGCCGCTCAGGCACCAGCCCGCGGCCCCGGGGCTGCTCCGCTCCGGTAGCCGGCAGCCTGCGGGGCGATCTCCCGGTGTGGGGCTGGCAGCTCTCTCCTCGCCTTCGGTGAAGGCTCTGCTCGGGCCACCGCCGGCCCTGCCAGAGGAAACCCTCGTCTCCAGGGAGATCAGGCACCCGCTCCGGCGGCGGGGGCTGCTGGGCGCCGAGAGCGGGGAGAGCCGCTGTGCGGGGAGCTGCGGGGCTGCTCGTACCGCCTGGGCTGCGGTATAAGGGTTCATGCTCCTCGTTCAGCAACGCTGAGCACAAGCGAGGTCGTGTTTTTAAAATGAAAACACCCCACAGGTTTGTTCCTTCGAGCTGCCCATTTCCCCAAAGGGAACCCTGCCCCCGCAGCGCAAGGCGAGAGCATCATCCCCGGGGAAGAAACCACTCCCCGTTATTTACTCCTTCCCCTCCTTCTCCCCAACATTTCCAGTGCCATAACGAATGACAACGAGTTGTTATCAACTGTAAAGGATCGCTGCTTTTCCCGGGCCAGCAGTGGGTTTTCCTCAGGTATCCCAACTTTCAGCAGGGTTTCCCCTGTGGAATAGCTAGGCAAGCTCTCTAAATACCTCCTGGCGCCAGAAGAAAGTTCTCATGTAATAGATACCCGCTGGTGTGAGAACACGGATTCTGCTCACTTTGTCAATCAGTCGGGGGGGGGGGTGGGGGGGGTGGGTGGGTATGGATGTGTGAGGAGAGGAGGGAAATGAGGATTTTTTTTTTTTTTTAATTACAAAAAATTGAGGGTTTTTTTTTTCACCAATTATATTTTTTTAATGATGCCTGGAGATGTGCTGTTGTCCTGAAAGGACCAGAATTAACGGCGCTGTTTAAAGTGCAGTTTATTTCTTCTCTTGGAGCAAATTAGCTGGAATAACAAGCAAACATCAGGAGAGAGGAAACACTGTGTTAGTCTCCTCCTTGTGTTTCACTCTGAGGGGGAAGCCCACCAGAGCAAGACGGAAGAGATGAGGAGAGATAACACCACTACAGCCCTTCATTATACTTGAACGCTCCAGCACACCCGCTTGCTTTGGCTGGGCTACAGCAGAGCAGACGGAGGAGTGCCGCCTCCCTAGGACCGCTATTGAAATCATTGGGGGGTCTCAGATGGGGGGACACTTTTGGTGAGACAGCTTCATGGTCAGCCGCGGGAAAATCACTGCCCGGAGATGCCCGGAGTCAAAGAAAAGGGCACAACGGCATCACATCACTAGCTGCGTTGAGGGAAGGCTACAAAGGGCTCTCAATACACACAGACTGCAGTCACTGCTGCCTCACGTTCAGTTGTCTGGAGGAATTATTCCTCATTTTCTTTAGGGAACAAATACTCTGCGGAAGGGATGTAGGGAGCCACCTGAACACCTGAACATTGCCTTGCAGCACCATACCTCCATAATGCTCTGGCTCTACTAAGTGCAGGTCATGTCAGGATAGATGCTCTTTCTCTTGTAAGACAGCATGACTCTGTCTGTCCTCTGTTTCTCTTAGTATTGTGCAGAGTATTGTGCAACTGGGTGTAATACTTACTTTTTCAGCTATTTGAATTGGTGGACCTACAATGCACCTAGGTTTTTACACTGATAAAATTACAAGTGATCACAGCCCCTCTTATTGGGTTAATTCTGGATCTGAGACATACAACATGGTCCCCAGCAATGATTTTGAGATGTAATAGACTCATTTCTTCTGGGATGTGATCTTAACATATATAGGTAGGCCTGTGCCTAAAAAAGAAGAGCTTAAAGTGTGAGGTTGAATTCGGTCATGGTGTTTTAACACCACTTTCCCCACTTTCTGAGTGCTTGTTTCCATATCCCACGTTACACCGGAAATTTTGTTCTTTTCACACTACTTCAAAAAAGTGCTCCTACATCTGAAAACACTTCATGACCATAGTAGTGTTTTACATGTTAAGAAGCTAAAATGTTCCAGTGTCTCCTATGCTGCTTCCTGTCACCATTTTACAGGATGATCTTTGCAGATACTTCTTGATGGCTGAAGATGAATTCTTTTGCAAGCTATTTTTGTGGTCTGCTTTCCTTTTTTATTTTGTGATTGTGGCCATATTCATGTATATAGCCTTTTGGGTTTGTTTTTTTTTTTTGGCTTAGGACAAGGAATAAGAACTGAAAAAGAGATGCCTGAAGCCATACATTATGAATGGCAGTGAAACAAGCTGTCATGTTTACAACTCAAATGGTGAACCTTTAAAGAAGGTTTCTGTCTTTCATTTTTATATTCAGAAGCAAATTTTGTTTTCAGGAAAAGCTATTCAGATTTCAGGTAATTATGATCAGGCTGCTAGGAGATGTGCTTCAGGTGATTTAATTCTGCAGAATATTAGCAGAATATAAACTCTTAAACTAGCGACTCTGGTAACTGAAGCTCTCCTCCTGCTGTCTACAGACCTTCAAACTATGTCTTTTTTCTTTGACCCTTCACTGTTCATTGCAGGCACAGGTGAGGTCAGATTTTTGTCCTTTACCATTCCTTACTTTACCATTTGAATTATGTTAATAGCTAATTACCAAGAGCAAACCAGCATCACAAAAAATACTTCTCTTTTTTCCTTTCATGGTAGATTTCTCTAAGTCAGCAGCTGGAAAACAGAATGCACCTGGCTTTACCTACATTTTGCCTAACAAAATGGCTATTCTGTCAGTACCAGGGTTCTTAGCAAGGATGAGCCAGTGCTATCAAAGGAAACCAGTATACATCATAGATGGAAGAACTTTTTCAGAATTATTACTGAAAGTTCAGGAGAGTAGTTAGCCTCATCTTGCAAAATTGGAGGCAGTACCTTGTATTTTGAATCGATGCTTGTGAAAAGGAAAATGACAACGCTACTGAGCAAGTTCATTAACTAGCATGAAAAATTACAGTGTCCTCCACTTTAACTGAGCTGACACTGTGACACAGGTTGAAAATCTGATTCATGATGTCCAGCTATTTTCCTGCAGACCTTGGGTTAAAGCAGAAGAAAATAAAGCCAAAGTAGAATTGCATTTGGTGTAACTCAGGAAAAAAAAGGAGTGTTTGACTAAGGACTTTTTGGTGCAACTAAAAATATACAGTAATGGATTCCACAGTCCCTCTGAGAGTGAGACTAACATGGTCATCTCTCAAGGATGTTTTTATATATGAAACCCAGGTTTAAAGACGTTTACAAATTGTCTCACGGTGTACTTAGCATAACTTGTATGGCTATCAGTATATAAAGCCATATATATAAAGCAGTATTAAATAACATTTGTCTATGGAAACAAGCGCAGACTAAGATAGATGTTCTCCTGGTAAGTAAGATTCTCGTTATTAATGTTATCATTGTTTGCTGGGGAAAAGAGATGAAGAGTACCTCAGAAAGCACCCGGGGCCTTTTCAAAAGTAATGCTCACTACTTCGAGATGAAACTCAATCTTCATAGTAACTACTGCAACAGCCCTTTACATTCTAACTACAGTATTTCTACTATCCCACTAGCTGAACACTTCTGAGGAAAGATTATCAGGAACCAATATAATGCTTTTCTGGCCTTGTGATCCAATCTTGTATAATTGTTGATTTGTTCACCTTAATTGGCTTAAAAGGTGTGAGCACAACCTGATCATAATTGGTAGCTGAAGGAAAGCACATTTGCGGTCGACTTACCTTGACTATAATTATTTGCAGTTTTCCTCTTCCCTCTTTCTTAGGCTGTGATAGCACCACCTCAGTGCGAGGCAGCTGGTTCGACATCACACTACCCATGAGAGGCCAAAATCCCATGATGCCATAACATAATGGACTCTAAAACGAGTAAGCTGCTGGTCTGGATTCATAAATCAGGATCAGATCCTATATTACAGGCTCCAAAGGAGAACATCACCGTACACACTTTGACTGCTCTGCTGCAGGGTGGGATGATGATAGATGATGATTGACAAAGCAGAAGATAGTGTGACCCACTCAATTGGAAATTGCCGATTGTTACTATTGCTTTGGAAAGTGTTAATTGTTTTTGGTCTATGTACATGTAGACTGAATGCTTGCACCTATTAAAATAAAGCAATGAAGCAATCACCAGAAAGTAAACCGACTGGTTGTACAGGAAGAAATGCAGCTGATGTATTGGTTCATGAAAGAGCATGATGCTCTACTCTTTTGTACATTCATCGCCCCAGATTTCCATGTAAGACCAGTAACATAACACTTTCCTTACAATTAAATTAGAAGAGCCTTCCAAGAAGTGACTCACACACAAGAGCAATGATGAGTTTTCTATGTTTATCTTTGTATTTTTCTTAAAGTCTCTGAAATTCATGAACAAACATACCTTTCAACAGACAATCCTAATATCATCTGATTCAAATTATGAGGCTATCTGAGACTGATTTGTTTCCTGGTTCAACCTAGTATCAGTGGAGAGCCAGCAAACTCCTTGCCCCTTGTCTAAGATTTAGAAATCTTATGGACCTGAGGTTTCACACACACTCAGCAACAATAAACAGCTCTAACTGCATCTGGTGATAAATCAAGACAGTGAGAATATTTTTTAATTTATATGGACATCAATCTAAGTTGGTCTTTTTTTTTTTAAATTCTGATATAAAATTAAACCACAATAATGTTCCTAAGCATTCCTACATTTAAATAATCTCTGAGTAGAAGGCAGGGATAAGATCTGTTAAACATTTGTTCTCTGTTTCTTGAAATTATGGTATGTTAGCCAATCTACCAACTTCAAGAAGCCGGCTGCTGGCAAGTCTGCTTTTGGTTTAATGTCTCTAAAGCAAAATGATTAAGATAGTTTGGACCTGTGATAAACACATTAATCCTCATAGTGTTGGCTGAATAAGGAAAGGTGAACTGGTGAGCTGATGCTTTTCCCCACAAAACCAGAAAGACTTAGAGTGACAAAGTGTTTAAAACATGGGAATTATCTAACCTTGAAGCAGAGAAAGTCGTATTTCTTGACATAGCCATTTTAAGAATGTCTTCTTTATCAAGTTTATTCAGCCGAGGAGCAAGGTGTCCATCGTTCTTGGAGAAATGCCACAGTTGCTTAATGAGCAGGAGCAAAAGGCTATTGCACAAGATTACGTACACAGGCAAAGACAAACTGCTCCTGACTTCCACAGAATCACAGAATCACAGAATTTTAGGGGCTGGAAGGGACCTCAAGAGATCATAGAGTCCAAACCCCCCCACTTCCTGCGAATGCTGTTATGTTAATGTGCACGTTATGCCTGTCAGCTTACAAAAAAGCTCGGAAAACAGGGAGAATTGCGCAAAGTGCGACTCAGTGCTTTGGCTGGAGCTGCCTTGATCTTATCGCTGCGCATTCTGCTTTTGTGAGTGCCTGATGTACAGACCCAATATGAAATAAGGGCCGCATTATTTGGCTGCTGTTTGTAAAAATGAAGGAATAAGGGGTGAAAGGTGAGTAACTCCATGTCTAAGGGGAATTTGTGGGTGTGGATACAGCAGATAGTTTATTGCTGTGCTGGGGGGAATGCTCACTGGGTTCAGTGAGTTCATCAGATTTCCAGATTCATGGTAGAGTATGGTGATAAAAGATCGACAGGTACATTAAACCAGTCCTTTGAGCACTGAACATATCTGTGAATGAAAAAGGTGTTTTAAAATAACCCCTGTGACTTCACAATCTGGTAAAAAATCATGCTCTTACATTCCAGCCAAGCAGAAAGGAACATACAGACCAATTAACAGACCTTTGAAGATGGAGCTATTATATTCTAGGTTATTGTTATTTATCACATTGTGGAAAGACAAACCAAATGTGAGACCAAAATGCTGAATTTACCATCTAAAAGAGCATGTTGGGTGTAGATAGGAAGGGTATAGGTATGGTTTCTCATGGCTTCAGAAAGAAAAGTTCCACAGTAGTATCTCTGAAGCAAACATCCTATTACAGAAAATGTTGCCGCAGAGACTTATATAGTCTCAAAAGATTGTTATTAGTGTTTGGACATCTCATAAAATTATGAAATGTATATAATGACAGAAAGGGATGAACGTGCATGGATTATTAGTTTGGAACAGACTGCACAATGATACTGATTGAAATCTGCATCCTCAGGAAAAGCAGAAACACTGAAAGGCAGGTCCAGACATACCTTCTGATGCCTTTAGTGAAACAAGAGATTGTTTTTATCAAAATTATCTGAAAGATTTAACCAGCTGATGACAAACTAAGACACAGGTGATGACCACAAAAATAAATTCTTAAGTGTGCCTGCAATCAGAAGTAGTTACTTGTGGTAATGGCAGGTACATTTTCCAGTGAAGAAATACATTAAAGCTGTCAAAACGAACACCTAATTTCAAGAAAATGTAAATAATTTTCTCTTGGGTTTTATGATACATTAAAAAAATACATATACCTGGCGTCTGTCTGGAGCAAATCCAGTAGAAGTGAGCAGAATAAGGTTATGTCCAAGATCCATAAGGCTAATCTTTTACATGAATTTATCTAAACCACTGTGCTGTTAAGGTTGTAGGATGATTTAAGGGGGCAGGTCCTGCCATGTTTTACCTCAAAATTAGGTTTTGTGTAAGACACCTAACTAATGCCTCTATACCTTGCTGTGTGTAGCTCTTGAGAGGAAAATAAATGTGCATAAATATTGTTTAGGGTGTAGTTAATGTCACCTAACTTCTACCATCTCAAGGTTTTGTATCATACTTCAGATAGTTAGGATTAAGTGTCAGGATTTATAGTTTATAGGTCAATATCAGTTGTTATATTATTATCATGAAATGTCAAAATGTGTGAGGCATTGGCAAGGCAGCACACTGAAGTACTACATGGACATCCATTTCTTTCCCTGTGTAGACATCTGATGCATCAAAGGTGATTAGTTTGGTTTTTTTTCCCATGCATTTTATAGATGAATAAGATGTTGAAGCTTGGGTGCATTCAGTCGGAAACAGATATCATAACTGAACAGGAAATGAAATACGATTAGAAAGATCATCCTTTTCAGGAGAACTTCGCCTTTTACCAGAGGCAAAAGATTAGCAAGAGCTTAGGCCTTGTACGATGTGTCTCAGTTGAACAAGAAAAGAAACTTTATAGTGTGTCCTTTGTGTCTCTAGAACTCTATTGTGAACATCAAAACTGGATTAGAGGATGCTATGCAATAAGAAAACCCCACGTTTAACTTTTAGGCTTCTTTCAGTTCCTCTCCTCATCCTTGCTATGGAGAATAACTTTATCTGAACAAAACTGTATTGACCACCCTTTACAAGAACCCATGGTACTCATCTTCATTCAAAATATATTTTCTAAAATAAATTCAGGAATCACAGAATCACAGGATGTATTAGGTTGGAAGGGGCCTTTAAAGGTCACACAGTCCAACTCCCTGCAGTAAGCAGGGACACCTTTGACTAGATCAGGTTGCTCAGAGTGTCATCAAGCCTGACCTTGAATGTCTCCAGGGATGGGGCCTCCACCCCCTCTCTGGACAACTTGTTCCAGTGCCTCACCCCCCTCATATTGAAGAACTTTTTCCTAAGAATAGGAAGGATAGATTATTCAGAAGTAGCCACCCCCTCTTCCCCACTCTTGCTTTTTAAGGACACCAAGAATCATTTAAAGAAGAAAAAATAATTATATTGAGTCCTGAGGTCTCTTCAATCCAATCCTATATTAGTGGCTAAAAGTGTCTAGAAGAGTATATGTAAAAGGCAAGAATATGGTTATATTCCTCAGAAAACTCTCTAAACAGGCAATATTTTGAGTTTTAGTAAATGAGCCAGACGTTTAGTCTTTAAATGTAATGGACTTTGACAGGTTTTTCTTCTATGAGTTGACTTTGGAATCCATATACACTTTTGGGATCCAAATATTCTGCAACAAAGCTTAATTAAATGCATAGGGTTACAAATCACTTTCATTATTTTAAGAGCAGAGTAAGGCTGGATTAAGAAGATAATAGGAAACTCAAGCCACTGCAGAACACACGAAATCATATGTGTGCAGATCATATTCTCTGCATACATACTACATCCTGTGTGCCATATTTCCTATCAGTGTGCATTCCAGTTTGGTGGGACTGGTGCAGCGGATTTGCCATATCCAGCCCTGAACAGGAGACATACTGACAGCTGATTGTTGAGTCCCCATTTGAACACTGATCTGAGACAGAAGTCATAAGGTCATAGAATCATTTAGGTCAGAAAAGACCCTTAAGATCATCAAGTTTAATCATTAACCTAGCACTGCCAAGTCCACTGCTAAACCATGTCCCTAAGCACCACATCTACAAGACTTTTCAGTACCTCCAGGAACGGTGACTCAACCAGTTCCCTGGGCAGCCTATTCCAGTGCTTGAGAACGCTTTCACTGAAGATTTTTTTTCCTAATATCCAATCTAAACAACATCAGGCACAACTTGAGACCATTTTCTCTTCTATTGTTTGTTACTTGGGAGAAGAGACAGACACTCACCTGGATACAGCTACCTTTTAGGTCATATGTTATGAAATATCCTTTTGGTTACTTTGGGTCAGCTGTCCTGGCGGTGTTGCCTCCTAAGATCTTGCCCACCTGCAGCCTAATGGTGAGGGGATGAAATGTTGGAGGGACAGCCCTGATACTGTGCGAGCACTGCAGTAGCCAGAACATTGGAGGGTTATCAACACCTTTCTAGCTACCAATAAGAACAGCACTATGAGGGCTGCTATGGGGAAAATTAACTACATCTCAGACACACACAATGCACCTAGTCATGCTGACCACACTATTTCTGACACAAGCCAGGATGCTGTTGGCCTTCTTGGCCACCTGGGTACACTGCTCGCTCATATTCAGCCGGCTGCTGACCAACACACCTTTTCCACTGGGCAGTTTTCCAGCCACTCTTCCACAAGCCTGTAGTGCTTCATGGGGCTGTTGAGAGCCAAGTGCAGCACCTGGCACTGAGCCTTGTTGAACCTCATACAGTTGGCCTCAGGTCCCATCAGTCCAGCCAGGTCCCATCAGTCCAGCCAGATCCCACTGTAGAGACTTCCTACCATCAAGCAGGTCAACATTTGTGCCCAACTTGGTGTTTGAAAACTGACTGAGGGTGCACTCAATCTCCTGCATTGATCAAGTCTGGCCCCAGTACTTAGCTCTGGGGAACACCACTTGTGATTGACCACCAACTGGATTTAACTCCATTCACCACAACTCTTTGGACGTGGCCATCCAGACAGTTTTTTACCCAGTGAAGAGTACACATGTCCAAGACAGTTTCTCCAGGAGGATGCTGTGGGAAATGGTGTCAAACAACATCCACAGCCTTTCCCTTATCCACTAAGTGGGTCACCTTGTCAAAGGAGGCGATCAGGTTAGTCAAGCAGGACCAGTCTTTCATAAACCCATGCTGACTGGGTCTGATCACATGGTAAACCCGTGGGTTATAATCCCTTAAAATTAGCATCAAACTTTGTAGCAGACATTTTGTGCCACCTAAAAAGCAAGGCATGACAGCACTGTGTACCTATGTTGTTGTTGTAATAACCTCCACCTTTGGATTTCCACAAGTTTTCAAGGAGTACAGAACGCACTGCAAACAAATTCCAGAATGTCACACTACAATCAATGACAATGACCCAGAAAAGAATTTCAGGATCACCACAAGTTTGGATAATTTTCCTGTACTGGCTTTATTGTAGGAAATTACTCCAAAACCTGTTTTAAAAAATATTTTCCCCCTAAATGCAGTTTATGTCTTGGCTCTGAAAACATATGGAAAGACCATATGCTTTCATTTGCCTAATCCCTTTTGCCATTTTAATTGGTATCAGCCAAGAAGTTTCTGTATAAATTGAAGATTTAAAAAGATTTATACTGAAATGTTGACTCATATTTGTTTTTACTGTTGAAAGCAGGACTGCAGTCCTCACAAAAACAATTTATTTTAATTTAACAAGCATTCCTTTATTTTACTCTTTTTGTTACCATTGACTAATCACTTGTTTCTAGACAACTGATTTAATGGATTCAGTGTATCAGTTTTTCCCTCCCGAAGACATCTATAATTGGAGTTTCTTCACAAATACTCCAGTGTCATCAAACACTGTCATAAAACCCGGATTATTAAACCAAGAGAGGAACTAAAACTTTTACTTTGTTGTCTAGGTAACTTACAGGTTTTTAAAGAAGGCCAGGAAGAAATGTCCACTTTTGAATCAAGTACTGCTCTATACAATGGGGACATCTGAGCTGCCTGTTGCTGGTCTTTTATGATACATACACATTCTTATTCATTCACCCAGTTAGCACAATTTTCTTGTATGAAGCTATCAACCACACATGTACTATAAAGCACATCTCTCTTTTGCCTAGGCTGTTGAGGGATGTCAGAACCAAGAAGTCTTCCAGCTACCCTCTTCCGAGCCTGCATTTCTCATATGCAAGTAAGCTGGCAATAAGCAGACTCCCGGAGACTCATCTAGAAACAAGGCGAGTAGTCAGTATTCTTCATTTTGGCCCCAAGTTCATTCCGAACACCTTTCAGCCATTCCTTGAGCTTGGCAAGCTCAGGCACTGTCTGCACGGCTCAGGCTGCTTGGCTGCCTTTCGGCTCGGTGCTGCCATGGACGTGTCTTTCCCGGCAGGTAGGACGTTTTCTGTCACTGTCTGATCCTCGCAGCTCAGGGGATCACACGCTGAGATCCACGTGCTTTAGCATGCTTGGAGGGTTATTTACGTGGCTTGTTCCCTGTTTTGCAGAAATTCTCTTCTGCCTATGACATCAAAATACATTATTCTTATAAAGAAGCAAAGATGAGCTGTTTCTTGCTTTTTCAGTAGCCAAGGCTTTGCATTGCGTGACCCAGCAAAGTCCCTGAGCACTACCTTTTAAGATGAAGCCCACTGATTTGCATTGTTACCTTTTCTGGGATGCTCTGGACCTGGAAGCAGACATAATTCTGTGGTCTAGTGTAAAACTACTAGCATCCAAACCTGGAAGATGACCACATGCAACAAAGGAAAATAAACCCAACAGCTTGCAGCTTCCTCTACTGCTGTCAGATCTCCATCAAAGATGTTTACAGGAAAGTTTTTGTTGATCCAAGGGAAAAATTTAAGTAGCTTCATAAATATTAATTCTTGAACAAAGCCTTCTGGTTGGCAGAGGTAAATTTGCAGATCTTCACAGTCCTCCCAAAAACTTTTTAAAAGAGATTATGAAGGCTTCCATGACAATTCAGAAGAGGAGTGAATTAGGATGAAAAGTATCAAGGAATTTTCCATACCATCACTGGATACACCGTATGAATGAACTTGATCTTTCTACTCATATTTAATGGCATCCTGAAAAATAGTCCATGGATATTGTTCAGACTGAAAGACCAGATTTCAGAAATGTCCACTACAAAGTAGTACTCAATGAGTGGTGCTAAGTGCTGTTAATTTCACCTCATTTGTATTAATTCAGGATTTTTTTCTTCATAAAAATAATGTACAATAATAATTTACCAGTGTGTACGAAACAAGAATCTGGCACTACTAGAAATGGAAAGATATCTTATTGGAGAGTGGGAGGGATATACTGATGGACAGGACAGTGTATAATATTGTCTCCTTCTGCAGTTAATTTCTGTAGCATTGCTATGCACCCTTGTGAAGAGCATACCCTCACAAATACGCTTGGGCATCCCAGACTTCATAAAATTCCTACTTGACCCAATGGATCAACCAAAGACTTGATTGATAACATGAAACAAGCACAGGTATATGTTTATAGACATGTAGTTTATAATTTATGGGTGCAAGGGATGGAAAAGCAAACAAAGATTTATTACTGCCATTAAACAGTGAAAGAATCATTATTAAATCATGCAATCTTCTTGAGAGAGGGGCCAGACTTGTGGGGTGCTACGCACAAGCACATTTCTCCTACTTCCTGGGATAAAAATTAATGAAATACCCTGTTAAGATTTTCAGCTATAAAAACAATCTGAACAGTGTTGTCCTTTATCTCCACCTGCTTTCCCCATTTACTTTTGGTGGCCAACATCTTTACTGAAGGCACAAAATAAGTACGACTTATATAGGTCTGCCCTATATATAGTTGATGTGCTACTAATAGCTATCTATCCATTAAAATCTAGAATTTATGTCCTGGAATAAATTAATAAATCCAACCACATATAATTTTATGAAATTGATTATGTTAAATCTGAAATACGAATTACAGAAAGCCGTGATTAAACAGCTGTAAAACACGTTTGCATTTGTGTGGTCTAAACAAGTGAGGGACTCAAGAGTCAGCATTTCTCCTCACCTCTGTCAGTTTTGCAAAATGAATTTTCCTCCCGTTGTTTCAAAATTAAAAAATGATTTGTTGGATTGGAAAAATTTACATTTGGCTTGTCTTGACCCTATAGCTGTGGTTAAAACAAATGGTTTGCCAGAAGTCAATTTCCTATGTCAGATCCAGCCAGTATGGACAACAAAAACAGGTCTTGAGGAAATCCAAGTGGTAGTTGCTGACTTTGATGGATCCTCAGAGTGAGTAATGTCTCTGGAGCTTGATGTAGCTTTTCTTGTGGAGATGGGTTTCCTTGTTGTGCAATATAACTTTGCACTGAACTTGTCTGAGAAGAAAGGTTTCTAAAACCACTGTTCCCAAACTGAATCTTTGACATATGCATCTCTGTCTGTCAGTGTGGCTTCATGACCTGATTCGGACCCTTAGTCTTTAAAATCTTTTGTCATTAGCACAGGTTAGTGATGAGATATGCAATCCTTTTAATCACACAACATCATCACTTACTCAAAATAAAATAGCACGGAGTACTGAATTAAAACCACGAGCCAAGCTTAAAATACCTGCACTGCTTTTCTTTTGTCAGTTAAATAAACCCTTGGCTCTTTCCTGGCTTCACCAAGCTATCCTGGATGGCATTGTCCCAACTGCTGGAAGAACAAGAAACACGAATATTCCAGTTCTTTTTTTCAAGCGGTGTCTTATATCCAAATTCAAATAGGGCTAGGTTTCCGGTCATAGAATTGTCATCCATAATGTTTTTGTGGCCAAACATCAATAAAGGTATGTATCTTGTCAGGTGTGCATTACATTTCCAAAGCAGTTCTGGTAACAAGTTGTAATACTTGGTAATTCATATCTGTTTTAGCTGTACTCAACCAACTCAACTTGGTTCAGTTCAGTGAAATTGTTGTATATAGGGGAGCATCCTGAAGCTTCTTTAAAGACCACATTGCTGTGTGGACAGCAAATCCAAACCCCTGGGCTCAAATGTGGTTAAATGGGTCTCAAGTATCTTGTATATCCAGGCTTGGCTGCTTGCATGACCTTGCTCATTGCCTGCATTCAGACGATTTGCAGCCTCCACCTGGCAGCCATATATAAACATGGGGCAGATCTGGGAGAAAACCCATATCCCACTGTCTCTTGTGACTCCCCTTTCCAAGTGGTGCAGACAGTTTCTCAGCCTAGGATCACTGCTTTTTAATTTTTATATTTTCTTTTCTGCTACTAAGTTTTATTTTCTGGTGGTGGGTTGTTTGGTTTGGTTTTTTTCCCCCAGTTTGGACAAATACCTCACCATCTTTTCTGCTTTCTTGGTCAGGCCCTCAGTGCTACCTGAATCTTTCAAGAGTTGAATAGGTGTCCCTGGGGTTGTGTTTCCCCACATTCATATGTGTCTACAGTTCAACAATGGTCCAATTTATGCATATTATATCTTACTTTCTGTGGTTCTCATCTGGAGATAATTTAGATGTCTTCAGGCTAGCCAGCGGGATTCTGTGACAACAGGTGAATATTTGGGAACACCATTCATTGCCATTCCAGTTCTAAAAAATGCCAGGTGAATTTCAAATTCCTAATTATGTAGATATCACTGCCTTTTTTAGATAGTACCTTATTAAGAAAGTGACAGGATATCTATCTAAATTTTGTCAGCCTTCTGGTTTTGGTCAGCCATGTGCTTTCTCTTTGCACTGTGATTGCTCTCATCCTACCTGGCACATACACGGACTCGTCACATTGATTGATTACCATCTCCCACACTGGTGGATTAAATAATGCCAACAGTTACTTAACACAGCATCAAACTTATTTTCATGTAGTGTTATTTCCATGCAAGACAAGTGTATTGAGCAGTTGAATAGCAGTGTGCAAATGTGCCATCTACAATGTTATTGTGTTCATGTTCCACAGATACCTGAAGTTTTTCAGTATTTTATCCTCAGGACCTACCTGGAATGTCTTTTTCACAAGTAACCTGAAGGGAAGTTCATGAACCAGCATTACTAAGCGCCACTGGTACTCTGATAGGAGCCATGGTTGGTAGGCAAGTGGCACCAAGTTCAAAATTAACCTAAAATATTTATCATGGAGATGAAAGAGATTTACTTAGGTTCTGTGAATGAGCTGACTAACAGCTGATGTAGTGATCAGTTGTGGTAAAGGTTTATTTTATTAGTCTGGGCAAAAGCACCCTCCCTCATAGGACACTATTGCCTCTGCCATTGCCTCTGTTTCTTGAGGATTTCTAAATAGATTCACTGATTTTCTTAGAGATTGTGTCAGCTGTGTTGTATGCTGCCCTTTTATTTCAGTATATCTCTGGCAAGAAGTCTTTGGTTGTCTGTGGTGTCTTATGTCACTGTCAGGACTACATATCCTCTACTCTGATGTTACCATTCTCAAACTCATCTACACTGTGTTAGTAACCATTATGTGACTTTTCCTGAAAGAGTATATACAACAATGAAGGTTGATAGGCATTTTCAAATGCAATAATCATACAGTCCATATACATGTATAAAACAACTTTAATGTAATAAAAATAAAGTCCTGAAGTTCTTTGGAAGTATCTTTTATTGGTTTCAGGGTATCTTAGAGATAAGATTATGTATAGATTAATATCTATTAAACAATTAAAGGAACCAGAGCTTTGTTGTTGGTACAAAGTATTTTATCTGATTAGTCAGGTGTTGCACACCAGGATAACAGCTCTTTTTTTTATTCTTAGTTCATGATTGGTCTTGTTTATTTTGTGCTTGACTGCTTTTGTGAGATCTGATCAACGGCACAGGGCACTTAACCACTGTTCTCCTGGCTTGGTCTTCAATAAAATTCAAAATGATTTGCAGTGTTTCCTCTAACCTCTGTGATAACTGCTAGCTTTTTCCATCTGTGCAGTAACTGTTTCTTAATCAGATGCAATTATTTTCTCAGCAAAGGGACCACCTTCATGTATCTGCTTATGCTTCAGACATCAGTTTTGACATCATCTGCTCAGCAGTGTCTTAGAAAGTGCTGCTTAGAGACATTGCAGATGGATTGAGTGCATTTGGTTCATTTTACTCTACTAATGCTTTAGTTTTTCCCATTGCAATGTGAAGCTTGTGCTTTAAATGTACTTTCTTGGCTTCCTTTTCTTAAAATTGAGGCAGTGAGATAAGAGCAGAGAACTTCTATGACAGTGGCTGTTGCTGACTGCTCTTTGCTAGGAGTGTAGACCAGAGTTGGTACAGACCAGCAGTATTACTGTAGGCAAGTGTCAAACAGAGTTTATCTTTCTTTATTTTTCACACTGATAAAATCTGGCAGTTGCAGCAGGCACAGAGTCCAGTGAGGAATTTCTGTTTGGTGACTCCTTGGGGTTGGAACTCTATGATCCTTGGGGTTGCTTCCGACCCAGACCACTCTATGATTCTATGATTTAGCTTGTCGGAGAAAATTGTCCATAGTGGCATGAATAGACCTTTTAAATAGTGCTGACAAATTGCTCAGCTGGGCATATCTCCTGTTGTTGTTGTATGTATCTGGCAGATTTGTAGACTCTCGTAGGTATGAATGAATCACTGAGGATAGAAAGGACGTCTGCAGATCATCTAATCTAACCCCCCTGCTCCAAGCCTGGTCACCAAGAGCCAGTTGCTCAGATATGTATCCAGTCAGGTTTTAATGATCTCCAAGGTTGAAGACTCCACAATTGCTCTGGGCAACATGTTCCTGACGACTTACCTCACAGTAAAAAATACGTTGTTATATTTAAATGGAATTTCCTGCATTTCAGTCTGTGCCCATTGACTCTCATCCTACCACTGAGAAGAGTTTGGGTCTGTCTTCTTTACCAATTCCCCAGATCAGGTGTTTGTACATACTGGTAAGATCCCCCCAGGCTGTCTCTTCTGGCTGACCAGTCCCAGGTCTCTCAGCCTTTCCTCATATGACAGACTGTCCAACCCCTTAATGCTCCGTCAGTGTATCTACATTCTTCCTGGGCCACCTGGCCCTTCTTCCACTTCTTGTACGTTTCCTTCTTATGTCTGAGTCTCTCTTATACTGTCGTGGTGACCCCAGCTAGACTAAAACGAACACTGAAATGATTTTTAGAAAGATGTTTCCTTTACTCCTCATTTTACGTAATCAAGGAAGGCTGTATTTCAGCTTCTGTAGGGAAGGTGATTACACAGAACTGGTAGGTCCTTTGCTTCCTTGCTTATATCCATGAAAAAACCTCAAGATATTTTGTAAATGCATCAAATTCAGCATATAGCTGAATTTATCAAGACACCACTAGGCAAAGAGAACATTCAGCTGCTGCCCAATTATCCTGCAGTGGTAACCCATCTCGGAATGGGGTATGTCTAAACCCTCATGGGGACTTATTAATGCACCAGTTTGGACTGTATTTCCAATTTGTAATACCCAGTCTTATGCAGGACAGGCAGAAACTCAAATGACAGGAAAGGCCACCTCAAAGGGCCTGATCTCTTCTCTGTGTAATGAGTTCTAATGAACCTAGAAAACAGGGCTGCCTTTATGAAGAAATGGGGAAGGACATAAAAATTTGTATTACCTTAGCACAACAAGGAAAATCTTGGAAGATGGCCAAGACCTTTTCTGTTTGTGTAATCATTAAGGAAAATTTACTGATTGCTTCTCATGAGATCTAAATGAAGGAAATCATTAAAAACAGAGTCCATAAATGCTGGAGAGCATGTGACACGGTGTACATACAGTAGGAATGACCTAGAATGCCAGTCATTTAAGGGACACTGAGAAGCAGAAGTTTTAACACAGTTAGACCCAGGATCTGTCAGTCAGAAGAACCTGTTGAGTTACAATCCTGGGGCTATTGATTGAAAACTACTACTAGCATCTTGGCAAATGATCACTTTGCAAAGAAAGAGCAGGTTATCCTTGTGTAAGGGAATAAAATCTGTCTTTGCTAAACAGAGAACAGTTATAGGTAACTTTATCTCAGATTTGTTCATAATGTAGCTCCCATGTGTGAAACTTGAACAAACATAAACAGGTCTTTCAAGGGTAATACAATTTGTTAAGTCTCTTGTGGGAAAGTATTGTATCTTAACGACAAGATTACCATAGCTTAACATAAATAGGTACAATGTAAGTTTTATCTCTAGTGCTGTGCACTACAAAGTCTGACTATATGTGACCTGTCACTTTAGTACCATTAGCTTCTAGATTTCACTAGTAAAAGATGTTTTCACTCTGATAACCCTTCATCCTCCGGTAAAACATGAATCGTTAGTTGACAATTTAGCTCTTTGCTATATCTGAGCTCGTGTACTGTAAACAACTGGAAGCTCTGAACATTAATGAAGAGTGTTAATGAGCTAAATTAAACTTCAAAGCATGCATGATTTTCACTGAGCTTCCCTGTGTTCCAGATTTCCACACAAACCCACTTAATTAAAGTATTTTGTGCACTGATACCTCCTCATACAGGCAAATTAATATACACGTATTTTTCATAGAATCATAGAGTCAAGGTTGGAAAAGATCTCTAAGATTATCTCGTCCAACCATCCCCTACCACCTAAATAAACCATGTCCCTAAGTACTTTTGTTACCTTGTCACAGAATTCACATGCAAAGAGTCAATCCAGTGTTTATGGATGAACACACTCATGCAGGGTCTTAAAGAAATTGCTAGAATAATATAACAAAGTGACTAGCGAGCCCCACATCCAATTTTATTCTGCAATGCAGCTGTTTTCTAGATTTATAATGAGGGACCTGATTTTTCACCCTACTTTGAGGTTATCCTATGGAAACTTCAGCAATTTAAATGGTGCCAGAAAAAAATTTGGCAGAGTGTGTTGTTCTGTGCAACCAGCTGTTCCTCATACAGCCACTTGTGCCTGACAGCATTGCATACAGACTGGAGGTTAGGTCCAGATTATGAAAATCAGCAATAAAGCTTCACCCTGTATCATACTGAGTGCAGGAAAATAGCAACAAGAGCTTGTGGGAGAAACAAGAAGAGTCAAATGATGATTTTGCAGTTGGAATTTGTCATCATCAGAATGCAATTTACCAAATAAATAAAAACATTAAATAATGTAGAGAGAAAAAACTAATGTGCCTGGGCATCTGTTATACTTCCTACTCTGCACTTGACTTTTCCACCATCTAGTGTTTACTCTGAGGATATGTTATTGATTCTCCCAGAAGCAGAAACATTATACAAGTTCAATATATTGAACATTCTTCAAAGTTGATGTGAAAAATAAATACCAGATAATAACCTTGACATTTTTCTTTGAGGATGATATGGAGCTTGACTATACTGACAGTGATTAAACATTCAGAAAGACTGGGCTGAGTCATGTTAGGAAAAGCCAGATACTGAGAACATACACCTGTCTTCCAGATGTGTATTGTGGTGACAAGGGTGAGGAAGGAAGACTACCACGACAATTAAGCTTCAGCTTTTATTTTCAGACTTGAAAATGTGAATTACAGTGAGTGTATGGATTTGATTCTTCATAAACCCAACTTATCTTCACTGATGCACATGTGAATACAGACACATGCAAACAAACTTATCTGGTAGCTACAGCATCCATAAAAAATGAGACACACACATTTGAGCATTGAAGGACCTGCAATCAGTTTGAATACTTAGTGTTGTAAAGAAAATTTTACTACTGCAGTTCCTGTGCAGTAAAAGTTAGAGTAGAAACTCCAGTATTTCATTCATGGAGTGAGATGTAAGTGGGAAAGACCTCGTAGAAAAATTCATCCTCAGTACACAACAAGATGACCACATAAAAAAACTGTCCTACAAAGACTCCATGAATTCCAGGTGGCCTGGACGTCTTGCTCTGAGCTATTGTGTTGGAAAGTGATTTTCTACATAGGAAATTCAAGAAAATTTGCACTGCAGAATTTCAAGTCTTACCTATATAGCTCATTGAGAGTAGCCCTGCTGAGAAGGATCTGGGGGTTCTGGTGGGTGAGAAACTTAACATGAGCCAGCAGTGTGCTCTTGCAGCTTGGAAGGCAAATGGTACCCTGGGCTCTATCAGAAGAGGGGTGGCCAGCAGGGACAAGGAGGTGATTGTCCCTCTCTGCTCTGCCCTCATGAGGCCCCATCTGGAGTTCTGTGTCCAGGTCTGGGGCCTGCAATACAAGAAAGATGTGGAACTGTTGGAGAGGGTTCAGAGGAGGGTCACAAAGATGATTAGAGGGCTGGAGCATGTCCCCTATGAAGAGAGGATGAGGGAGCTGGACTTGCTCAGCCTACAGAAGAGAAGGCTGCAGGGGAACCTCTTTGCAGCCTTCCAGTACCTGAAGGGAGCATACAAACAGGAGGGGAATCAGCTTTTTAAAAGGGTAGACAATGGCAGGACGAGGGGGAATGGATTGAAGTTAAAGGAGGGAAGGTTTAGATTAGATATTGGGGGAAGTTCTTTACAGAGAGAGTGGTGAGGTGCTGGAACAGGCTGCCCAGAGAGGTGGTGGATGGCCCGTTCCTGGAGGTATTCAAGGCCAGGTTGGATGGGGCCCTGAGCAACCTTGTGTAGATCCAGGACTGGAGGTTGGTGGCTCTGCCTGTGGAAGGGGGTTGGAAGTCTGTGATCCTTGGGGCCCCATCCAACCCAGACCATTCAACAATTCTATGATTCTATATCACACATTTTGTGTAAGGATTCATCTGCCCATGGCAGAGACAAAGTATGTGAGTACCCATGAAGTACAGATGTGGTATCTCACGAAGAACTTGTATGGTTTGCCAAAAAAGCCAAGCTGCTTCTCACAAGTAGATCTAGTCATGTCCCTGAAAAAACATCAAGTGTTGTAAAGAGTATGCTCTCTGTTTGTCCAGGAGAACACGAATAATACAGCAACAACTCCAAACAGCTGCTTTTTAATCTTTTTCCTCTGATGCTGCTTGTGTGTGGCCAGACCATACAAGTGCTCTGCTGGGTCAGACCCAGTAACTATAGTAAGTCTCCTGGCTCATTATTTTTTCTATGACAGTCTATGAATATTTATTTCTAGAGAAGAGTGTAATATCAGGACAAGCACATACAAATTTTCACGCTTCTCAACTGCCTAATGCTCTGCAGGGTAAATACTGCCCAAAAGCTTGTGTTGAGGAGGAGGGAAGAAGGGCTGATCATTTATTCTGACCTGCAGTCTGGGTGGATTAAAATCCAGAAAAGGTCACTAGTATATGCTTCAATCCCCTTTAGGATTTAGGGAGGGTAGTCCTTAAGTCCTCTGCTACCTAGGAACAGTGGGGCAGGACACTGCCGTTTCACCTGTAGTGAGCCATAGGTTGACTGTGAAGTGATGCAGTCCATGTTCTTGGTGAATTGCCTAAATAACTTAAAGACATGGATAACAAATGGACACAAATATATTTATTATTAATGCTGAACAAATGGTTCTTCACCATTTTTGTCACGTCAGCTTTGACAATTTTTATTTCTTCCTGTTTGTCCAAGAGCAGTTATCCAGCAAGGGCAAGACCAAACTGGGAAAGCAGGTTTTGCTTTAAACTGGATTAGCCGCGATGGTTTAGCTAAGGTACAAACAGACCATGACCATGTCTAGAACATTTGTTTTAGCCTGAAAAAGGACAATGAAAGGTACATCAGAGCTGAGTCAAGTAACCTAGCCTTCAGTGGAGGAGGAATTCCAGAAACTAATCACTATCTCTGTGGTACTTCTCATCATTATGAAGAGCACATCCTCACCTATGGTGATCAGGAGATTTTATTCTTTTTTAACCTTTGAAAGCGCAGGAGTAGCAGGCCCTCCAAAGTTACCAAACACATCTAGAAGTGTGTTCAAAGGAAGTTTGAAGACATGGTGAAAAAACAGAGCTCTGGGACATGAGGAAATGAAGACAAATAGTGAATATGTGGGTGCTTGAGAGCGATTGCTGTGATGAATGGCTCAGGGAAATTTTTCAGGAGGGCTAATGCTACCAGATGCTGGCAGAAGTTCAGGCAGTGGAAAAGGAGCAGCAAAAACTACTGAAAGAAGGAGCTAACTGAAGACTTTGGAAGAAGAGAAGTCATTTAAGGAAAGAATGATGAATTAGAAAGAAGATAGGTTATATTATTTTCATCTTTTTCTGGAGTGTAATAAACCTTGTCTTGTATTTGCATTACTTACTTCATCCTAAAACAAATGACTGATATAGGCAAGCTGACTGACACCTTAACAGGCCTTACTTCTCTCCATTGACTCTACAAAGAGGTGACTAGGGACATCTAACCTTCAGGAGAGATGAATAGCACACGTGTTTTCAGCACTGAGCTCAGTTTGAATGCGATCTAACACAGAAAAATCTGCAAAACCTGTCAGAAAAATGATCAGCTTTCCCCTCAACAGCACAACTGCCAGTTCAGAGAAAGAGTTACTAGTGCTGTTAAGAGGAAATACATCAAGTCAGGCAGTGTTCTGAGCCTCTGGTTGTCTCCTACAGGAAGAAAGGGAGGCAGCAAGGGTATGCTGTAGCCGCCCCTTACAGCTTTCCAGGGGAATGCTAGAGATTCAGCATCTGATTCATAGGCAAGTGCTGCTCCCCTGCAGAAAGGGTGGGAATTGGAGCAGAATGGCTTGACTCACTCCTTGAAACTGTCCCAAGTGCAAACTCCCCAGGTCTGATGAAAGCAAATACATCCAACCTGAGATGCAGGACATAGCTGTGTGATTCTTTGTCCACAAGAGGTTGTTATGCACTTGTTGCATTGATATACCACACTACCTCAAGCCCTCAATCCTTCAGCCTCCCTCTGGGAAAAAGAAAACCAACCACCACCACCACAGCAACAAAAACAGAAAAAAAGGGGGTTTTAAATTTATTCTAGCCATGTCCACATGCCACTGTGCTGTGCATTCTGGGAGTTAAGGCTACTTTAAAGACTCTGTGGGTTCCAGCTCCCCAAGTATCCATTAGGCCCAAGGGTGCTAAGTATTTTCCTCTCTTTGCTCTCTAGATGCATCACAGAGGATCAAATTGCAACAATGTGGTCTGGAAATTTGATTTTTTTTTTCAAATGGGACAACAGAGCCACCAGAATGAATGGCAATTTCACATTTCTATGGAGTAGGAACACACTTGTACCAGCCTAGAAGATGGAAGAATCTATCCAGAAGCAAAGTTAACACTCCCAAAATAAAACTAAAAAACCCCAAAGCCCAGAAGATGCGAGTAAGGTGATTCTGCAGTTGTTGTCATGACAACACATGTCAAATAGGAAAGCAGTCCACATTAGACAAAGTGATTTGATGTCATTGTACCATTCCAGTCCCCCTGGTAAAGCAATTAAGGTTCTGAAAGTATTGAAGCTTTCTCCATGTCCACTGTCAGAAGTGAAAGTTTATGATCAGGTACAGGGTAGAAAAAATACCTTTTATGCAAAAATATCCATAAAAATTACTGTCCGTTTGGTTCTCACATGGCGCTTACAATGCCACTGGTATATGTAAAAGTTGTCCTGAGCTTGTAGGAGAGTCATCTTGAAATGATTAAAGCAAGCTAGAGGGAGAATTATCTGAGAAATCCATAGTATTTTATGGATGATCTGGCATATATAGTATTTACCATATCATAACTCATACAAGTCTTACTTACTATCTTAATGAGTGACAACAGCATATCTGGAAAACATCTGCCCTGGAAAAGGACACATCAACTACTCTCTGTCTGCTTGAAAAATGTGGATATAGTATTACTCTATGTCAGCCATGCATATCATGTGCGGTATGAAATGTCTTCAGTGGTAAAAGAATAAGGAGCACAGGTTTCACTTCTAAATGCCCCAGACTAGACTCTGATGTCCTTTCTCAGGATGAGTATCCTTAGTCCCTGAGTAGTCTAACAGCAAAAGGGGTGCTTGTTTTCTACTCTGTGGGAGTTTAGGCTTAGTTCTGTCAATTAAATCCCAGCAGGGCTAAAATTATTTTTCCAACAAACTAAGTATTTTACATTAAAATACAGTTGTTCATGTTCTTATGAAGAGACTGGTGGTGGGAAAAGGAGAAAGAAGTTTAAAGAAGGTGTTTCTTTTGCAAATTTAAAAGAAATCTCTATGTTACCATGGCCATTTATATAGCTGCACTTTTTTCCTCTTCAACTGTCATGCATGTTTTGGCTGGCATGATTACAGTATATTCCTAATCCCTAGAACAGCATTTTTCCCATCAGAACCAGCAGCAGCTGCAGCTTGAACATGTTTATCAACACACCCACCTGTGTTTTTGTCATGGATCGCCAATGATGCCGTAAGTCCTCCTGTTCTTTCCACTATGTAGGTGTTTTTAGTGTCTTTCCAAAGAACTGGATTTTGAGAGCTAGGATATTTCCCATTTGATAGAGCATTTTACTAAACTGAACTTTGCTTTAACAGGAAAGACCCATGGCAATCACGAGAGGAAGCAAATACATCTGCTGGTTTTAAAGAAACGTAGAGTCCAAGCCTCAACTCTTGAACAATCAACAGTTTTCTACTGAAAGAATCAGCAGAAGTTTTGCGCTGCTACTGTGGAAGCTGCCCTCTTTTCTTACAGAAACTGCTGAAATAATGAACCCAGCAACGTGTTACGGTTTGTTTTTCTGGCTCAGGATGCAGATATAGTAATGGGAAAAAGTTAGCTTCACGGGGCATCTTGAATGTTTGCAATAATTCTCTTTCTTCAGTAGTTATGCTTTGTCATTAGAGAGTGTGAACATTTTCATTCTTATTAACAGAGTGATCTTTAGCCAAGGAATTATCTAATGGAACAGCTGGGACACTTTGAACTGAACTGTGAACTTAAACCAAGTTCACAATTCGGACAACTTTTCCTTGGCTTAACTTTGTGGTTTTTTTTTTCATTTTCCTTTTTTTTAATAAATAGAGATCTAAACTATTTTTTTCACCAACTCCTTGTACTCATCAGGTATTCTTATATCAACTAAACTAAGGAACGTAAGATGCAGATAAAGAACTGTGTAGCAGCTGTGATGCCAGTGTTCATTTAAACTAGGGTTCCAGTTTATTTTGTTCACCAAAACAGGGGTTTTCATGACTATCCCACATGCCTTTAAACGATATTTTTCATCTCCTTACAAAGGTCTGTTCTTAGATAGAAAACGCTGTGGTCTAAACTAGAAATGTGAGAAGACTTATATTTATTATCTTGTTAGTTCCAGAAGAGGAATCTACCAGCACTTACGGAAGACTAAGCATAGTTTAATGGTAGTTTATGGGCTCTGTCTCTTAGCAGAATCATGCACTGTTTACAACTGTTTCCAAGACATGCAGGTGCATTGTGAGAAAATGAGCCACTACTGAAGTCATATTATAGACACTTAGTTACAAGTGTTTCAGTCACATAGCAAGAAATTAACAATGCTGCATTTGTTTTCTTTTTAATATTTCTCATATTTCTTATTCTCATTCTAAAGGAATGCATTCTAATCCAAGGACACATTCTCATACATTCATTAATCCTGCTGCTCTAAAATGTTTCACATGAAAACTCAAAATCAGATGGCTTTATGCGTTCCAACTGGGCTTTTGTAAAACAGGGTCATCCTTGAACTTGTCATCTGCTGAGGTATTAAATTCCAGATTTCACTCAATTACATGATCTTAAGAATGTGGCAAGTTGCCATTTCTTTCTCAACTTTGAACAAATGTTATTGCATCTAACTGTTTAATTTCAGGAATCCCTCAATTATAAGTGACCCTTAACAGGAAGTTGTATGCCTTTTAAAAATTTACCTATGAAGGGAATGTAAATGTTATTTATCACCTACTCTCTGCTAAGGCTAGAAGATTTTTCTTTGGTGGTGTTTTTAACCAGAATTTAGCAAACATGATTTCACAAATTAATATTATTTGCATCAGAGTGGTATGCAAACTTTGTTTTTTCCTCACATTGGAAGGCAGTATTATGAAATGTGATACACTGCCTGTGCAGAAATATCCATAAGGTGATCCATTTATTAAAATTACACTGCACTGCAGCAAAAAAAAAAAAAATCTAAAATGGGGCAAAGCTTGAAATTAGCAAACGTTTGAAACAAAAGAAATTAGTTGAAGTAAAATAAAACTAAGCATGTTATGTTAATAACAGTTGTTTCAGATAAAACCTTAAGTCTGCCCTAAAAGAACTTCATACCTTAAATCAAGTATTTTTTGTTTTTTTCTGATCCAACTTCCTGAGATATTCTTCACGCCTTTGCTTCTGTAGGAGCACTCAAAACCTGAGTGAACTAGGTTTTTTGACCTAATTCACTGTAATTATCTTCTTGCAATGCAACAGTTTCACAGAATCTGTTCTGAGTATGCTACAATTATTAGACAAAAAAATATTAATATAACTGCAGGCTTCAGCTGTCTGATGGTGTGAGGAATACCACTAGCCAAAAAGCGTAGGTTGTTTGTTAGAGCAATTTTATGTTTTACCTAAGAGGTTTCAGAGAAGCAGATCTGCATTTGAAACTTAAATTTACATGCAAACCATATAATTTAAAATACGCCCCAGATTATTTTTACACACGCCTGCTTTTGAGTGCAGAGCAGTTGCATAGCTGCCCTTTCTCTCAGTTGGACTTGCTGTTGAAACAAAATGTTCAAGACAAGTATGTAATGCTGGGCAAGACCACGTAGTGCCGTGATTGGGTCCCTTCTCTACATGGGAAGTGAGACAGGGGTATTCAAAGGGTGGTGAGTGAGCTGCGAAGGCAGAGCCAGCAACCTCCTCGCTGGGTGTGGAAGGAAGGCAGCAGATAAGTGGTTGCAGGAGGAATCAGGAAGAGATAAGGGAGTAGGGCTGGGACTTGAATAGCTTGGGGGGTTGGGAAAAGGCAGCTGGTGAGAAGGACAAGCCTCTCATAAAAGGGAGACCAAGAGAAGTGAACAGCTGCTGCAGCCGCAGGGAGCCCAGGAAACAGTAGCTGGGAAAGACTAACTTGAAACGGGACCTACAGGAGCTAAGCCACCAAGAGCTGAGAGGAAGGAAGGAAGGAAGGAAGGAAGGAAGGAAGGAAGGAAGGAAGGAAGGAAGGAAGGAAGGAAGGAAGGAAGGAAGGAAGGAAGGAAGGAAGGAAGGAAGGAAGGAAGGAAGGAAGGAAGGAAGGAAGGAAGGAAGGAAGGAAGGAAGGAAGGAAGGAAGGAAGGAAGGAAGGGAGGAAGGGAGGAAGGGAGGAAGGGAGGAAGGAAGGAAGGAAGGGAGGAAGGGAGGAAGGGAGGAAGGGAGGAAGGGAGGAAGGGAGGAAGGGAGGAAGGGAGGAAGGGAGGAAGGGAGGAAGGGAGGAAGGAAGGAAGGAAGGAAGGAAGGAAGGAAGGAAGGAAGGAAGGAAGGAAGGAAGGAAGGAAGGAAGGAAGGAAGGAAGGAAGGAAGGAAGGAAGGAAGGAAGGAAGGAAGGAAGGAAGGAAGGAAGGAAGGAAGGAAGGAAGGAAGGAAGGAAGGAAGGAAGGAAGGAAGGAAGGAAGGAAGGAAGGAAGGAAGGGGATCTTCTCGCTGCAGCTAGAGGGCAGCTCAGGCACCTTGAAATCTTTGCCACGTGGTGGTGGAAAACATCCTTTCAGTAAGCAAGACACGGGAAAAACTCATCAGTCTTTTGAGTTATAGGATTGTGAAGGGGAAAACAGGCTTCTGGACAGTCAGAAGTTGGAATCAACTCCTGGGTATAAAATGAGGAGGCCAGGAACAGCTTGGATTTTCTGTGGGGAAATGCACATGTCTGTGCTTTGCAGTCTGGCTGTCACAGGTAGAGAGAACATGAGGAAAAAGGTCTGGCTGTCACTTGGCACCTGGAGAACCAGACCCCTGTCAGTTCATTAGCACACAAGTTAAGTCACATGTTTGCAAGACCAAAAATTTCTGAGACTTTGTTTATCAAAGTAAATTAAACCTACACAGGAAAACTCTCTGGCTGTGAGGCTAACTAGCACAGAGTAGCCTGTGTCCATACTATTAAACTCTCTCATCATCCAAAAAAGGCCTTATGCAGCTGGAAGTTTCCGTGACCTATGAATTCCCTCAAGTGATGCCAGGGAGTTGTCTGGGGAAATGTTCTTTGGTCCAGACCGGAGCCAGTCCTGAAACCCTTGTTAGACTTTAACCATATTGACTGTTAGGTTGGAGTCCTCAAGAACATTTCCTGATGTCATTAACTTTCTAGAGTTTTTATTTTAATAGAATTAACATAGCCTAAGGGCTCTTTCCAGCCAAGATGGAGGGAACTGAACAGTTCAGTCACACTGTGTCTTAAGAAATAGCTTTGGATTGATTGAAGACATTTCAATAATTGTGGCTTTACACTCATTTCATTTATTACAGATCTGTATCTGTCAGCATGAATATGCAGGTTGTGAATTGCCAAAGAGTTAGAGGAGACTCAGTTTGTAGTGGGTTCATTTTGCTGACATCGTCTGCCTCTGAATCTCCACCACACATAACTGACAGCACAACAGTAGTGGAACAAGCCACCCCATCCTGGGTGAATGGGGTGCAAGGGTCAGCTAAACTGAATGAGAACTAAAGTCTTAACAGTTCAGATATAATGTTAGCGGGAGAGAAGGGTAAGATGGCACCGTTCCAGAATGATTTCAGTCACTGCTGGTGCACAGTTAGGGGTTGTGAGAGCACTACAGAAAGCTTGGGTATGAACTGCAACCATGGCACACCTCAATCCCACCTTAGCAAGCTTCTTCTCCAAAGTGACTACAGTTCTCCCTGCCCCACCTTTCTCATACAGCTTTCTCTCCAGGTTTGGGTTGCTGTCAGGTGCTCTAAATGCAGCATTGCACTCAGAATCATTTGGATATTGTAGCCTGTTTGATAAATGGAGGTGCTGTAGCTGTATTAGACTCTGTCTGTTACTGATAAGTTTGGCTTATTTAAAGGTGGAACTCGGATTTTAGTCCAGAAATCCCCAAACCATTTAACTTGAAAGTAAAGTGCCTCTCCCTGATGATGCAGCCTCATGAAGCTGTAAGTCTTTAAGAGGGAGCTGCTGGTGGAGTGTTCACTGTGAGATGTCTTCCTTTTTGGTGATTTTTCTCTGCTGGCCTTTGGGTTTACTGTGAATCACATTGTTTCCACCACTCATAGAAGCTGATGAAGGCATGACGTAATAAGGATTTATTTTCATTTTTTTCCTGAAAGGTCCTTCATTTAAACATAATTCTGAGCTAACATCCAATTTAAAATTAGAGTTCTGAGCTGGCACCCAATGTGCATGACTAAATTTAAGTGGCTCTTCAAACAAACAAACAAATAAATAAATACCCTCATACCTCCAAGAGGTTTGTCTGGAAGAATAAAAATTTATGGGAGTTAACATGAGTAGTTAGCATAGCTGAAGATTTCACTGTAGCCATAACACGCATATTTCACAGGGTGTTCTGTACCTGGGCGTGGAGAGGCTTGTGCCTCCCCGATCACATGAATTGGCACAGCATGGGAAAGCCACAGGTTGTGAGGGGTGAATGCTGGCCTTGTTTTGAATGGAAATGACAGTAGCAAAGGAAATAGGAATTTTTGTACCTCTAGATTTGACATGAAAATGGCATGAGGGCACTGAGTGAGAAGCTAAGCAGAACTCCCTGATACAGCGCACTGTGCCTGAGATATTTAGGAATTTCTTCCCTAACAGGTGCAGAGCAAAATTCAGAAATAAATATGAAAACTTGGTTAAAGAAGCCTTTTAAAATAAAGCCCTTATGCGGGAACAAAGATTAGGTAAGTCGATGCTTTGAAAATACTCCACCCTAACGTCAACCATGTGTTTCGTTACAGGCTGACAGCAACTGAAGTTGTGAGAACCTGGTGCAAGGCGGAGTTTTAAAATACTTGCTGCAAACACTAGGAATGGGTATAGACCCCTTTCCTTTACCAAATCTGTAATTTATAGTACAACTATTCCCTAGCTGCTCACGCATTCAGCACAGCTGGTTTCCCCAGTCTCTCATTCATAAGCAAGCTGCGGCGCAGCATGGTAGCAGGAAATAAAAGGGATTTACAAAGAACTGGTCACAGAAGAGGTTAAGTGCAAAATCTAATTAAAAATACTTTGGAATGTTATTTAGTCTCTGTAACAGTCTAGCAGATTTCTTTTTGGGAATACTGGATGCTTCAATAATTGCTGACAGAAATGCATATTCCCAGTTTGTCTTTACTGTGACACAGAAGGTTGGTGCTTTCATTCATACATAGACTTTATTTTATTAATGCTATTTGAGCTCTACAAGAATTTCCATAGGTAGTTTTTTCGTCCTATTTGTAAGATACTAGGAATATTATGGTTTCAATCCCCAAAAAGCCCCCTGACTTCCTAGGTGAAAATGGGTAAACTGCTTGAAAGGGAATGTTTTAACATCGTCTCTGTAGGGCTTTTTGATTACATTTTGCTTTGTTTTCTATTTAAGGAGCTAGCATAGGTGTTCATATGATTGTAAAAAACAATTCCACGTCATAGCTGAAAAATCTAAGAATTGTAGAAACTGATAGCTATTTTATAAGCTTTACTTAAGAAAAAGCCTAAGTACCATTCATCACAGTTATCTAGTACTTTTCTGTGAGACATACCCTATAGCATCCCGGAAAGGTGCCTATAAGGAAGTTGGGGAGGAACTGTTCACAAGGGCATATAGCAATAGGATGAGGGGTAATGGCTTTAAACTAGAAAAGTGCAGATTTAGGTTGCATATTAGGAAAAAAATATTCAATATGAGGGTGGTAGATCACTGGAACAGGTTGCCCAGTGAGGTGGTGGAAGCCCTGGAGACATTCAAGATCAAGCTTGATGAAGCTCTGAGGAACCTGATGTAGGTAAAGGTGTCCCTGCTTACTGAAAGGGTGTTGGACTATTTGACCTTTAAAAGTCCCTTCCAACCTAACACATTCTATGATTCTATGCCATTGGAGACATGATCCTGATTCACTTTGTTCACAAGTGACTTTTGAAGAGGCACAGCTCTGTAACATGCCTCTGTCATTTGTCAAGAGCTTTGCAAAGGACACAGAGCTGTTAAAAAAACACACAAGAAATCAAATACATTCTAAAACAATGTTTGGACATGAAGTTTACAGAGCTGACTTATAAACCAATGGGAAGCTATGTCTGGTCATGAGAAATGAACAGGAAAAAAACAGATTAATTCATTTCCACTCTGATCTAAAGGTTTCTGTAACTTCAGTCAGTATTGGTCTCACCACAGACTTCCATGGGCCCATGATAATTATCTAAAATGAGTTATTTTCCTTAGTAAGTTTCCCTGTGGCTTTTGGCAGGTTTTTGCAAGCCATGCGGCCATAATAAAACTCCTTCCAGCGATGCCAAAACTAATGATATTCTCTTTTTCTATTTTTTGTAATGTATACATGTGCAATGAGAAAGAAGAAGAAATCCCAGCAGGGAATGTTCAAACAGCACACAAAGCCATATAAGGCTGGAGTTTGCAAGCTTTTATCAGCCGAAAGGTCTGTGGAGTTTCCGTCCCCTGAGAGTCACAGAGTCAGACCCCCACAAACTTTCTGTAGAGCTCAGGTGTGGTGAAAGAAAAAAAAAAGTTTAATGCATATTTTAGATACACACAATTATGCCGTTTCTTCCTTCTGCTCTCATGAGAAAATGTTTTGAGACATGTCATTTTCCTTCTTTATCTCTTGCCTTAGTTCTTCAACATTTTCACAAGGAAAAAGAAGAAAGAGGCCTGATTTTCTACCAGGTATGGGGGGAAGAGACATAGTAATGTATTCCTAGATTTTAAAAGGAGATGAAGGGATGGGAAGAGAAAGCAAGACATCACAGGGTATTTAATTTTCCTCTTAGTTCTGTTTTTGAATAACCCTTGTGTGTTGTACTTTTGTCTTCTTTTTCCTGTGGCTTATAGCACCAATGTTTTATTTTTCTCTGTGTATTTTATTCACTTTAGTGATGCAAGCACTAAGGAATAGGTTTATTTTGGCTTTGCTGATTAAGGTTAGTGTAACTCAGCTCATTGTGTAGCTTGGCCTCATACAATACAGTGGTAGAATTCAGTGACCGGGAAATAAGAAGTTTTAATTCCAGAAAATGCATATATGTATTAAAATCAACTTTAAGGATTTTTTTCAATGGTGAATGCTTTTTATTTTCATATTTAAAACAGAAAATAAAAAGTGATATTAAAAGAAAGGTGGGGTGTTTTACTGAATAATGTTTCTGTGGTTCTTGTGTTCTGTGCAGGACTTAAAAATACACATTGTACTGCCTGAATATGTCCCGGTAATGTAGTGCAATCCAGCCTTGGCAGCTGCAGAGACATTCAATGTATACAGATTCAAACAACAATAATTGATTCTGAACAAAATTTTCTGTCTCAATTACCTCATTTTTCTGTAACATTAGATAGGTGAATGGGAAGTCTTCTAAGATGGTCTTGGAACAACAGTGTATGCGCTGGTAAATGGTACAACTTATATTTGTCTTGTTGATTTCCTAAACTTCAGTGCAACTAAACTGAAGTCCCTGCCATGAAAGTGCCCCCTCACTGCTGTGTGTGTTGCCCTCAGACCATGTCCTGACAAGATCTGATCTTAGTTGGTGAAGGGTCTGGAGAACAAGTCCTTCGAGGAGTGGCAGAGGGAACTGTTTAGCCTGGAGGAGGCTGAGGGCAGATCTTACCACTCTACAGCTCCCTGAAAGGAGGCTGTAGCCAGCTGGGGGTTGGGCCTCTTGTCCCAGGTAACAAGCAACAGGATGAGAGGAAATGGCCTCAAGTTGTGCCAAGGAGGTTTAATTTGGATATTAGGAAAAATTTCTTCAGTGAAAGGGTTGTCGGGCACTGGAACAGGCTGCCCAGGGAAGTTGTTGAGCCACCATCCCTGGAGGTATTTAGAAGACGTGTAGATGTGGTGCTTAGGGACACGGCTTAGCATTGGACTTGGCAGTGTTAGGTTAAGGGTTGGACTCAGTGATCTTAAGGGTCTTTTTCAACCTAAATTGTTCTGTGAATCTATGATTCTTTAAGGTTGTTTTTGACAGTTGCGAGCTTAAAAGTAGCAACTGCATTTATACAAACTCCTGTCATCTCTAATGATTTATGAGAGAAATTTTATCAACAGGGATATTTTCTTCCACATTTTTGTTTGCTTTTGCTGTAATCTTTCAGATTTTAATGACTTAAATCTTACCCTTTGTCCTGAGAAAGGAATTGCCAAAAGTTGTATAATAATAAATTCTTCAGCCATCCGTAAATGTACATCAATGTCATATCTACCCATTAAATTCTGGAAAGATACCAACAGGTTGGGAAAATATACTAAAAAATAGATTTTTCAGTAACTGTTAGAAATAAATATGTCTACACTACTATGTACAAATACAACAGCCAACACTTGTGGTGACAAATAAAAGTTCACTAAAAAAAGAGAGTATCCTGCTGTGTTGAATTTGAAAAATAATATTTGCTTTTCAATCTGTGAACATGGTATTTCAGTACCCAGCAGTAAAACCCAGTAATTTACTCCAGGACATGCCATTACTGAAACTTTGAGAGAGGAGCAGACAAAACTTGGGGCTGACCCTATGTGTTACCCCTCATTGGGCAGCTGAGAAAACCTTGGCCGCAGGCAAGACTCTGGGAGTCTCCAGAGCTTCTGTAGCATCTGCACATGGCACTGTGTGCCCTCTCTGGCACTGAAATCCTGGTGTCACCAGACCTGGGACAGCTTTCTTGGATCACCCAGGGTTGCACATCTGCCTGGGTGTACAGTGTCTGCCCAGGCGAGGACCGCTCAGCCTGCCCTTGAGCTGCAGATCCCAGCTTTAGGATGCTGCTGTCTTTGGGGCAATTTGCCAAGAGGTCCCATCAGCAGCTGCCTTGACTTTGCCTAATACAAATTGAACCCTCATGGTTTATATTTGTGGCTCTAGGTGGGTCTGACCACTTATTACACAGGAGAAACAATTAATCTTCTGCCCTGTGGAGCTTGGACTGATGGCAAGAAACAGAATCTTAATAAAACAGTATTCTACGCAAAATGGGCAGAAATGAGGCAAAGCAACAATGAAATGCTCCGAAGTGCACAAAAACTCTCAGACAAGAGAAAGCATCTGAATATTGTGAGGTTTAATTGTGAAATGAGAAACTTTAAATCAGTAGATTTAAAACAAGCCAAGGAAGGTTGAAGGTAAATCAAGCTGAACTTCTGCCTCTTGGCTCAAGATAATAGGGGATCCATGAATCTTCCAATGTTCAAAAGGAAGATTTCAGCAAATTACTGAGAGGATAAAGAAAGAGACTGAATAGTTTGCAAATAGGGCATGGAGGAGAGTCACAACACACACAACAGGCTCTAATAGTCAGGAGAGTCCTGGGAATGATTGATGAGGGTAACTGAGTCTTGGTACCAGCAAGGGAGTGAGCACATAATTAGCTGGGCTTTCCTCATGGGATTTGATTTGCATTGCTGTATATTTAATAGCTGTCAGTGGATTTGTAGTCACAGAGTAAGAGTCAGTCTGGGATGAGGATGAAAGAGAAAGTAGAACATCACAGGGGAGCAAGCTGGCCAAAACCCAAATAAGAAGAAGTTATGGAGCAAGGAATGACAGACAAAGAGGGGAAGAGCCAGAGAGAGAGGGACCCAGAGGAAAGATTCCCTCAGCAAGAGCTAGAGGTATCGGATAACAGAAAGAAATTGTAAAGGAACAGGATAGGTGATATTGCTGGCTTACAGGTTCCTCAGGGCATTAACTATTAGAAAGAACTATCTCAAGAAAAAATCTCCTGGAATTAATTTTCCTATTTCAAAGAGAATTCACATGCACAAAAGTAACTACAAGGATCTGGCTTTGCCTGCAAAAAAATGTTAAATTTAATGTATGAATCAGATGCTTCCATGCCTGGAAATGCAGTGGGATAAAGCCAAGGCAGGGCCCAGATCCAGCAAAGCAATAAGCCAATGCTCAAGAGCTTTGCAGAAAGAGTAACAGAAATCATGTAAAGGAGCTCCTTCCAGGAAGTGGTGAACATGTTCAACCATCTCTAAAGTCAAGCTAGGTTTATATCTGAATACCTTATGTGACTGGTTCATTAAATGCTGCTTTATCATGCAGTAGCCTTGTAACAGTATTTTCTCAATTAAATACTGACTCAGTCATTAAAGTGCAAGAGGGAAAAAATCAAACAGGGCATAAAGTCTTGTTTTGTCGAGTTCCTTTCAAAGCTCTGTAAGCACTAAAATAGTTACTGCACAGTCGTTACTTCAGTCAATTGTTAAAGAGTCATAGTTAAAACTATATATACACTGAAATTCCCTTCTTTATATTAGATATAATGGGAACAAGTTAGCATTAATTTTATTGATTTTTTTTAAAAAAGTCTGTCTTTGGCACATCCTCCTGAGCATTTAAACAAAGAATTCCCCTTCCTTAATGTACTACGTGGCTGAAAAAGGGAGGGTTTTTTTCCCTGGTGGTGTGGTTTAACTCCAGTTGGCAACTAAACATCACACAGCCACTCACTCGCTCCCCCGGCCCAGTGAGATAGAGGAGAGAATTGGAATGGTAAAAGTGGGCTGAGATAAGAACAAATTAGTAACTGAAATCAATATAATTAAGATAATACAATATACTATTCAATACTATAAATGAAAATAGCAAAAAGAGTGAGAAATAAACATGAAGTAAAGCAATGGATGCAAACGCACAGCATGATTGCTCACCACCCACCAATCAGTGCCCAGCCAGTCCCTGAGCAGTGATTGCTGTCTGCCCCATCCTCCCTGAGCTTGGAGTCATGACCACTTCCCTGGGCAACCTGTTCCAGTGCTTGACCATCCTTTTAGTGAAAATTTTTTCCTGCTATCCAATCTGAACTTCTCCTGCTGCAGCTTTAATCCATTCCCTTATGTCCTATCAATGGACATCAGAGAGTGGAGACCAGCACCTTCTGCTCTTCTTCCCTTCATAAGGAAGTTTTAGACAGCAACGAGGTCACACTTTAGTCTCCTCTTCTTTAAGCTGAACAAACCCAATATCCTCAGCCACTCTACATAAGTCATGCCCTCAAGTGCTTCCACACTTGTTGCCCTCTTCAGACACATTATAATGGTTTTATAATCTCCTTATACTGTGAAGCCCAAAACTTCAAACTCTACTTGAGCTGAGGCCTCACCAACATTGACACTGGTGTAATAACTTCTTTCAACTGGTCTCTTAATGATGATTATAACAGGAGCCTAGGACACTAGCTTAGATGAAGACATCTACCCTGTAGAAGCCTCCACTGGGAAAGAATCCTGCCATTACAGTCCATCTCAGTAAAAAGATGTAGTAAGGAAGGACTCCTAAAGAGGGCATCCACCATCCAGTGTTCCAAGTGAAACCCCTTGTACTGGAACAAACTTCCACTTGGAGGTGAAAACAGTCACCGCTCATACCTCCTATCTGTCTGCTACCTCAAAAAATTAATTTAGGTAAATCTGTGGGACTGACTCCCTTGCATGTAGACAAGATTAGTCAGGCGGGGCCAAATTGCTTGTGGAGGGCAAGATTATAAAAAAATAGGCATGAGTAGGTGAAGCATCAGGGATGAGATTTAGTTTCCACCTTTTACCCGATAACCACAGAAGAAGCCAAATAAAGCATGGAGACTTGGACTGACTCGGTGATATCTACAACAGTGAGGCTCAGCTGACAGACTAGCTAAGAGTAATGGATATACATATGTACAATAAACTTACCATTTTCAACAACTGTTTTAAAGTCTTAAGTGGTACTTAAGTGGCAGAGTAATAAAATGATGTATTAGGTAGAGGCTTTGTTAGCTGGCATAATTCCCAGAACACAGTATGGTAAAATTTTTGATTTGAGGTATTAGTAGGTGATAATTTTTTTAAAGGTTTGTTTATATTTTTTCACAGCCTCTGGATAAAGAGGCTGCCAAGCTATCAAAAAAAAAAAAAAAAAGAGAGGGAGTACTAAATTAAAACTCCATACTAAAGTAAAGGTGTTTGGCTTATGGTGTCATGTAAGATTTTGCTTTTGACAAACCTATATATCTGGATTTGTTCAGAGAGCAAACAAGAAGTCCTGTGCATTTCTGAGAGCAAAGTAATTGCTAAAAGACTAGCGAAATGATCTCAAAACATCTGATGGGTTTTAGGAGAGCTAGCTGAGTTTTACTGGTCTTGAGGCAGGAAAGGATTGCTGTGATCACCTAGATTTGCAGCTGCATGCACCACACAGGAAGGGATCCTAAAAAAGGTGCCCATATAATAAGGTATTATATTGAAGACCACCGTTGCAATGACCTTTTTTGAAATAAAGACAATCAATACCAATTTAAAGGATTTCCTTCTGCCTCATAAGTGTAGATAGAAAGCAATATATGAATCAGAAATGTTCCCACATATACATATATACAGGAAAGAATCATCTCACCAGCATGTCCTCCCTCACATCTTGTTTTCAAGAGCACTGTTACAGAAAGTGTTGAGGAGAAGTTGAACCAAAGAACCAAACTGAGAAAAGTCTGAAAAATGGCAGTATCCTTAACAGTAGTATGTGTGGTCCTTGGGTCCCTGGAAATGAACCATAACCATTCTCTTGATGAGATTGGCAAAAATTGCTTTCTTGGTCTGCTGAAGGTTCATGCCTGCACAGAATGCCAAAAATGCACACTAATAAAATCAGCCATCCCAATAATCCTGCACATACCCTCTTATTGCCATGCAATATCTAAGGCTTTTGGCAGATGATGAACGAGTCTTTGTCATGCCCTAAAATTAAGCCTATTTTACAACTGAGAAAAATAAGAACCCAGATACAATTTACTGAGATTTAGGGGCTGTGCCTGAAGTGTATTCTGGGATGAGAGTCCTCCTCCACATACTTCTGGGCAACTGCCCAAACATAATACAAGTTTTCCTCTTCTCTTTTCTTTCCTTTTCTTGACATGATAGTGCCAGTCAGAATGGACTCTTCAAGCTCCTTTTCATAAAGTTGTTTATAGCCCCAAAGCACCAGACCCCTGTTCTGAGAAAACAGAAAAAAGTCCAAGGAGTTTAAAGCACGCTAGGATTAATATTCCTCTGATCGATCTGCCTTTGTACTTCTGTTCATGCAGATACATTGTGAATTCCTTAGGATAGAGACAGCCTCGTGTAGGACTGAGTCTATCATTACACTTTCCTGTTCTCTTTTCATGATATCACATACATTGCCTTCTGTTTCTGTCAGGAGGAAGTTTATCCCTATCCTCCTCCTCAATCTGAAGCAACAAATGCAGATAGGCACAAATATTAAAACATATAAACATAGTCCATCTTTTTTATAGTTTGACACTACATTAGTTCTTAAGAACTCTATTCAGAACATCTACATATGTACCTAAATTTGACCTCTGTTGTGTGATGTGCACACAACCCTAATACACTTGCCCAGACTTATTTCCCTCCTTTTTCCTTTGCTTGCTTGCTAGCTTGCACACGTGAGTCTACTGTCTATAAAACCCCCACATTTACAATCATCTTGCCTGTCACACATCTTATACTGCATTGGGGGGATATCTAACACTGCATTTGGTTTCTGTTTAGAAATTTCTGAGGAGGTATTGTACTTCCTTCCTTGCAGCATAAACACTACTGATACTCAATAAATCCATAAGCAGAGATACTTGCAAATGCACTATGATTTACAGTAGGTAAAATCACATTCTGCTCTTGCAGCTCCAAGTTTATATAGACCACAAGCTTGAAGTTTTCATTCTTTTCTATACTGTGTCATATTGCAACCTCCCCCCTGCCAAGGGGGATGCAGACCTTCAAATACTTACTCCTGGAGAGGAGAATCTTAGAGCACTTCTAGTCTTAGCTGTGTCTGCTTTCATACAAACCATGGGTTGACTTGTGCACCGGAATGAGATTCTGGTGGATCCCTAAGGACATGTGGTCTGCAAGGTGAGGAGGAGCTTGTTCTACCACAAGCTAGGACATTGATGGTACAGCTCTTGTAGAGTCCCATTACATTTGTTGGGATCAAAAGGGTTCAGCATTTTGCATGCTTGTACCAGAAACTAATTAACAGCAAACCCATCTGAATTTGTTTGTTGATTCACTCTATGCATAGGCTACTCTCAGCTATCAAAACAGTTTTTCACTGCACTGCAGATACACTGACTACCCATAAAACAGTATTAAACATCCAGTCCATATAAATACTCTTCAGATTAAAGTGCTCCATTCCAAACTGATCTCTTTACTCTAATTCCTTCCAGCTTTAACTGGGAATTCTTTGGACTGCCAAATGTAGTGATAAAAATATATTTATTTTACAACATTTAACTATTGAAACTAGAACCAGATAAAATTTCAGTGTAATTTCTGAGCTAAATTTAACTATTTTTTTTCCTAAAAGCAATAATAAAATGAACTAACAAAGCCAGAATTAAATTATTACTTTGAATGAGGACCAGCAGGGTAAAGGAGTGTTAGTAAGTTAACAGTCTTTGTGAGATGTAAGGTATGAGCAGGGTCAGTATATTTTCACAAGTTTAGTGCATACCTGTTGGAAATGAAGTCTCATCAGCTTCTAAATATATCATGGGTTTTTTTCATAAAATAATTTAATGGACTGTACCTCCATTGGCTAACAATGTAAGATTATCATCTCTATCAGAGCATTGTTTGATAGTAGTGTGCCCAGGTGGCTAAGAAGGCCAAGGGCATCCTGGGTAGCATCAGGACCAGGGAGTTGATCATCCCCCTGTACTCAGGTCTGGTGAGGCCGCACCTTGAACACTGTGTTCAGTTTTGGGTGCCATACTACAAGGAAGATATCAGGGCCCTGGAGCATGCCCAGAGAAGGACAACCTGGCTGGTCAAGGGTCTAGAACACAAGTCTTACTAGGAGCGGCTGAGAGAATTGGGACTGTTTAGCCTGGAGAAGAGGGGCCTCAGGGGAGACCTTATTGCCCTCTCCAGCTCCGTGAAAGGACATTGTGGTGAGCTGGGGGTCAGCATCTTCTCACAGATAACTAGCAACAAGACAAGAGGGAAGGACTGCGAGTTGAGCCAGGGGAGATTCCTGTTAGAAAGTAGGAGAAATTTCTTCTCAGGAAGAGTGGTTAGGCATTGGAATGGGTTGCCCAGGGAGGTGGTGGAGTCACCGTCCCTTGGGGTGTTTATGGAAAGGTTGGTTGAGGTACTTAGCGACATGATGTACTAATATAGGTGGTGGGGGGATGGTTGGACTAGATGATCTTGTAGGTCTTTCCCAGCCTTGATAATTCTGTGATTCTGTTTCTTATGTCAATATGGTTAAAATAAATATCCAGAGATAAGACTTTCACAGTGGTTCCACTTTTTATGTCTATATTTGTAAAAGTTCAGTCTTCTAGGATGTAGTCTACTATATGTATTAGGATGGGAATTATTTGAGTAGAACAAGTTTCTGGACAAGTTTTGTTTGCACAACACCCCTTCCAGAGGAGATTTTTACATTTAAAGCTGACTAACAGAATATTTCCTCTCCTTTAATACACCTCTGTATTTTTTTTTTTTCTCACCACAGGATATCTGTGTGGAAGCGAAAGATGTGCTGGTAAAGGGCTCAAATTCCTGACTTAGACGATGAGCAAATGTTTTTCAGACTCGCCTGCAAGGATATTTACTGTGAAATCCCTGGAGCGCAACACAGCATGAGTAACATCATGTCCTTTAAAAAGAGTGTTTACAGTAGCCAAACATTCACGTTGGAGTTTAAAATTATGTATTCTCTTACTAGTGCTAAAGGAATGAGAGAAAGAAATAATGTATGAGAAATTTATTGTGACTCTGTTCATGAGAACCAAACCTGAAGGTGCAGTGTTCTTCCTGCACTGCTAAAACAAAGTTAAAGCTTGAAAATACAAGATCTCCTCCCTCCTACATCCTTTGCCAGTCCATCTTTTCCACCAAAGGCAGATGACTGCTACTTCAGTTGAAAATCTCTCAACCAAGATCTGTTTCAGCTAGATTAACAAGAGTCAGCAAAGTCCAATTCATGACAAAAAGCCAAACTCTTCTATTGGTATAACAACTGCATTTAACAGTTTTGTAAAGAAAGTTGTCAGTTTCTCAGTTTGGGCTGGGACCCCTACCTAAAGCCGTCTCCTGGAAATGATGCCCCTCAGCTAATTCTTGGTGCTTACATGCTCTTTTCCCACAGGACAGGTTCGCCTTTCCTGTTCCTTTCAGCAGGAAAGCGGCATGAATACATACAGGAAAAACAAACACAGATTTTAAAGACTTTTTTCCTAACAGAAGGTTAAAAATTGATTTGTAAGTGGACAAGTTGGGAGGGCGACATTTTCAGCAGTTATCTTCAAGTGACTGGGAAATGTCTTCCCCAGAACTTTGTTACCAGAAATCTGAGCACCCTGGCAGAGGCTGCAGCTGTCGCAGTCTCAATTATTTCCCATCTTATCTCCCTGTTTTTAACTGTGCGGCTGCAGCAAAATTGAATCTGAGTAATAATAGGATGTGCACTGCAAGCATCTGACTTCTTCTGTCGAGTGTGAGGAGAACCAGAGCTCCTGTAAACCTCCCAACAGCCCTGGCAAGGTTAAGGAGGGAGGGAGGCGCTTTGGGAAGGTTATGTCTCTCTCCCTGACCTCTCTATTTACAGCAACTTGAAAAAAACATCCTTCAGCTTGCTCCTGATTAAGTGAACTCTTGTTAGGGAGAAAAATAATGACACTGTTTTGTATGGCTGCTGTGGTTTAACCCGGCAGGCAGCTAAAACAACCCCACAGCTGTTCGCTCAATCCCCCACCCCAGTGGGATAGGGTAGAGAATTGGGGAAATAAAAAGGTAAAACATGTAGGTTGAGATAAAGACAGTTTAATAGGACAGAAAAGGAAGATGATAACAACAACAACAACAATTATGATAAAAGAATATACAAAACAAGTGATGCACAGCACAATTGCTCCCCATGCACAAACCACTGATGCCCAGCTAGTTCCTAAGCTGTGGTCCAAACACCTTGCTAGCTTCCCCCAAGTTACATAACGAGCATGACACCATATGGAATGGAATATCCCTTTGGCCAGTTTGGGTCAGCAGTCCTGGCTGTGTCCCCTCACAGATTTTTGTGCACCCCAGCCTCCTCGCTGGCTGGGCAGTGTGAGAAGCTGAGAAGTCCTTGACTTAGTGAAAACATTGCCTAGCAACAACCAAAACTTCAGTGTGTTAGCAACATTATTTTCACCCTAAATCCAAACCCCAGCACTACATTGACTACTAGGAAGAAAATTAGCTCTAGCGTAGGTGAATACAAGGCAAAGGCACATATCAAAAGCTTTCTGTGCATGCATCTCCAAGACCATGATGACTAAAGACCTGCCTATGAAGGTCCTATAATTATTTGCTAAGTAAGTCTAGATCACAAAGGTTTTAACTGTTCAGTTAAAATCAGTATGAGTAAGGTCAATTTTTCTTCATCTGAGAAAAGATGTTTCAAAATTATAATTTTCTGCTTCCTTTCTGGTTTTATGGTAATAATTTATTCTTGTGCAAGCTTTATCCAACTGTTTTCCTAAGTATCAGTTACACTTTAGATTTGAAATAAAAATGTTAATTGGAAAGGTTTACATTTGATATGTCTATTTATGCATTACAAAAAAGGCTTGAGGCCTAATTAATTTTGTTATGAGGAAAACACCCTTTCAGACATAAATGGACTCAGGCTGTATGTGCAGCCAAGGCTGTCTTTAGCTGTATAGAAATTCCACAGTTATAAAACGCTGAGATGTTTTGTCTAGGTCTACTTTTCCTTCAGGATTTTTAAGGAAATCAGTATCCTTTAGTGGTGTGAGATATGCCTCCACAGTGCAGTCAGTGCTGAGGAGCTTGATGTAGAAGAGGGCAGTGTTAGTGATATACGTTGCCAGTGCTCATTAGTCCAGTAACAAATACAGTCTACTAGCTGGAGAAAGATGCACTGATAAAAACAGCTACATCACTCTGACACCCCTAAGCAACATTCACTTGGGTTCCTGGATCTGAAAAGTTCTTCCTGGATACACAAACACACAGACAGACACAGACACAGAAACAGACACACACGTATATACTCACACATCTATAAGCATGTGTGTGTATATACATACCTAAGTGTATGTGTATTTAAGTTACTGTTCCATGAATTTATTTTAAATTAAAATAAGATTTATCATTGCTGAAGCTGAAATCAACTTTCTTTTACTAGGACAAAAAATTGATTCCATTTACATTAGATCCAGCCTTTACCATACAGAAGTATTTACATCGCCGTTTATGTGATTTGGGCCCTAACTTTTATCATTTAGAGCTCTTTTGTGAATTTCAAGTGAAATATCCTATCAACAGCAGAGCAAAACATGCAAATAAATAAACAAATGAAAAGAAAGTAAGGGTAGTGATTGCAATAAAGTTTATTCTGAATTTCAATTCAAATTTGTACAACTGTATACGCTGAGGTGATTTTGCAAATGATCAACACGCTTTCATGCCTGCAGTTAAACATTTAAAAAGTCCAAACCCACCTCTGAGGAAAATCAGTGCCTGAACTTGTCTACCCTGCTGCTAGCCACTTTGTCATCCTTCAGTGGAACATTTTCAAAATCAACTGTATTCCCGCAATAGGTAATCTAATTATGATGTATAACATAGCGGCCAGGACCATATCATTGCTCTATGTAAATATATATCCTCATTTCCAGGGGTGTTGAGATCTCATCATGCTTCTAATAGGATCATTTTTTATATTAAATTATAGTATTTTTATATTATCTCCCATCTCATCATTTAAGTGCTGGGTTCCCTGCCTCGGCAGTGCGCGTGTAGTTTGCTGATGGGTCCCTGGAATATTGTTTTGAACTAAACGCGAGCACTGCACTTTTGTTTAGGATACACTTATCAGTATGAATTTTGAACTGGTGGTATAAGAAGAACTAATTTATCTTAGCTAAGTTTTTGGTTATTTGTGTGAAGATGCTTCGATATAAAATAAAATCTGTTTCCAGAATTCTTTGACTCTGTACCATGCCTCTAATTTGAACATCTGAATCAGTCAGATTTTGTCAAACACCTCTCTGTACAGCAGCCAGTATATTAGCAAGGGCAAATCTGGTTCAGATGACTCATTTTTGGAAGTTTCATCCAAAATTTTTTATGAGAAAGGCGAAATCATCAGCTGAAATATAGTCAAAGCTGAAGATTTAAACAATAAAATTTGGGAACTAAGCCTCGATGCAAATAAAGACAAGCCTCCTTGGGAAAAGCAAATTGTTTCTGAAATGGTCAGATGAATGTAAAGAGCCAACAAAACACAGGTTTATAGCTTAGAGTTTGTGGTGGAAAACAAGCTGGTGCCTTGCATGGATGGCGGGGAAGAAGGCTATGTGAATCCAAGCAATTCCATTCCAACTGGGAGACAACTAGAAACTCAGTGGGATGAAGTACCTTGTAAAATAAAAGCATTTAAAAAGCCAATTCTTATGTGAGATTTCCAGCCCAGGAACCAAGATGAGAATTTACTGTGAACCAATCCATCTGGTGCAGAAATGGAGCAAGTATGTGACAGTTCTGCTGCTGAACAGATTATGTTTTGGCTGACCAACATCATGGCAATGAGAAATTTCTTAAGATCCAACGAGTACTTATATTAACTGGCAAAAAAAAAACCCCTTGGCAGTGGAATGGATCTGTTAGGCCTCTGGATTCACCCTCCAAATTCAATGTCAAGATAAAGAAAAAAAAGAGCTTGATCTCTCGCAGCTGTCCAGCAGCTGAGATTTTGGTTTAGGCAGAGCACAGTCAAGAAAAGCCACTGAGGCTTGGCATGGTCGCTGTTGTCTTGTAGGGAAGACCAGAAATTTGTGGGTTACGGAGATAGCTCATAACTCTGATTTTGCCCATTTAAGCTCCCTAGCATATTAAAATTGATGGGCTTATGAGCAGGTGCATTTCCTAACATATGTAGCTAAAAATGGTATAGCCTGTTGTCAAACCACTCATAATGAGTACAGCATATTATAAGAACCATGATGGATTATCCTCACTGAATACAAAGTGAATTTTGCTGAGCTTATTCACGTTGATTAGATCTGGTATTAAATGAAAAACCCAAACCTCACACTAGAGAGTTTTCACTGTGAACATTCTCTAATATTTCTAACATTTTTAAGATTTCCATCTGCCAAGAACCATGCAGAATTAATTTCTGATTTTAAGGAAATTAGTTCCCATTTCCTCATGTGCACAAGCAGTGATGGGCTCCATGGATTATTTCATCACCTTGTGCTAGCGGACACCTCATTGTCGTTGTCCAGGTGTGAAATCTGCTATCACTGTTATTATTTCACTACCCCTCAAAACTGCTTTGAAAAGACATTGGCCAAGATCTGAGGCTGACATTTGCCACCTTTGAGACAGGCCCTATAAATCTCCCTACTCCAATAGCACTCAGCAGCTATGTAATGCATTAACTAGATCCTCCTCAGCCCACCTTCCCCCCGCCCCCCACCAGTTTCCACTTTGCAGCCATGTGGCTAGTAATATAAGCAGTGAAGTTACTGCATGAATTATAAGAAATAAGTACAATTTGTCCAAGAGCAAAGTTAAAGAAAGGTCTTTTATAATGTCTGATCCTTTCAGTGTCTGTCAAAGGGATTTTCCTTGACATAGGTTAACCTGGTGCAAATGGTTAGCCATAAGCAAGCAAGAGTGGACAGTGGAAAATATTTAATATTTCAGTACCAGGAAAAGATTTCAACACCAGGCCCTTGCCAAAGCAGAAAGCAAGTGCCCATTCTAAACCCTGGCTTGATTGTTCATGCTGGGAAAATCAGAAAACAAACCCATGGCAAAATCTTGACCTCAGTTCCAGAGAATGGCTCCAGTATCATGGAGGTGATCTGCTGTGACTTTGCTGACGCCTTAATAGAGACTTATAAAATTATAGAACCTTTAAATTTGGAAAAGACCACTAAGATCATCAAAGTCTAACTGTTGTCCAGTGCCACCATGTCAACTAAAACATGTCCTGGGGTTCCATGTCTACACATTTTGTGAACATCTCCAGGGATGGTGACTCAACTGTTTCCCTGGGCAGCCTGTTCCTATGCTTGATAACCCTGTCAGTGAAAATTTTTTTCCTAATATCCAATCTAACCCCCCCCGATGCAACTTGAGGCAGTTTCCCATTGCTAGTTACCGGGGAGAGGAGACCAACCCCCACCTCACTACAATCTCCTTTTAGGTAGTTGTAGAGAGCAATAAGGTCTCCCCTCAGCCTCCTTTTCTCCAAGATAAACAACTCCAGTTCCTTCCTCATAAGTCCAAACCCTTCACCAGCTTTTTTGCCCTTCTCTGGATATGCTCCAGCACCTCAATGTCCTTCTTTTAGAACAGGGCCCAAAACTGAACACAGTACTTGAGGTGTGGTTTCATCAATGCTGGGGTACAAGCACTTCCCTAGTCCTGCTGGCCACACTATTTCTGACACAAGCCAGGGTGCTGTTGGCTTTCTTGGACATCTGGGCACACTGCTGGCTTATACCCAGCTGGCTATCAACCAAGACTCCCAGGTCCTTTTCCACCAGACAGCTTTCCACTCACTCTTCCCCAAGCCTGTAGCATTGCCTGGGGTTATGTCCAAAGTGCAGGACCCGACACTTGGCTTTGTTAAACCTCATACAACTGGCCTCGGCCCATAGATCCAGCCTGTCCAGATCCCTCTGCAGAGCCTTCCAACCCTCAAGCAGATGGACACTTCCACCCAATTTGGTGTCACCTGCAAACGTACTGAGGACACAGTCAATCCCTTTATCCAGATCATTGATAAAGATATTAAACAGGACTGGCCCCAGTACTGAGCCCTGGGGGACACCACTGTGACTGACGGGCACTGGTTTGCACTCCAGAGTTTGAAATTGAAATCTGCCCCATAATTATAAAATGTGTCCTCTCAGCAGCCAAAAGCTACATGACACTGAAAAAGGAAAATACACAAATACGGCCTTTTTCTTACCTGCTGATGTGAAAACCAATTCTCACAGCCTCTTCTGCTGTAATAATTACTGTCCTGTCTTTCCTTATTGCTAACAATTCTAAAATATTTGTACACAAAATTAACCATCAATAAAATACTAATATAATGAAAAAGGGTAGTGACCATTGCTTTTAGCCAGCAGGTCACTCCATACAGATACTTGTGTATTAGACTGACAATTTGACAGGGTAAACCTGTCCACATTGACACATATGTAATTTAATACATTTATTTGTGGCTATCAAAAGTACTTTTTAATGAAACAGTAAAACCAGACTTGGTTGAAAGCAAAAGAGGAATCCAAACTCTCAGAAGAAGCAATTATATGAATTGTAAATGCTTAATAAGCCATTTTTAGCTCAGAGGGAATCCCACTGCAGCACTTTGACTCATAAACACTCAGCAAACACGGGATATGATACAGAGCTTTATCTCACCAAGTGGCTTCCAGTGTGTGGCTGGAATTTTTTCCCCTTCAAGCATTACATGTAGTTCTAGTAGTGAGCAACCCATGTTGTAAAGAGAAGGAACGCAATGGTTATGTTTTATCGTAACGAACAATCAGGAATTCCAAACAATTTGGCTCATCAATCAAAACATTCACATTTAAAGGGGAAAAAAATAAGAAGAAAGGAAAGACATGCGACGACCTAAATAGTCTTTTCACCTGGGGCTCATTAGTGCTGCAATTGTTTCTCTCTCCTGTTTCTAACTAATGCACTGCTGGGAGTCTAGGCCAGGTGCTCCTTTCAGTGCTGTCTGCTCCCAGCAACTCTATCTGAGAGCTCCATGTCTACTCACACCAGGCTAATGTAACCTTTGGCTCTGCCCTGTTAAATTAGAGCACCCTCCAACTCCACATTAGCAAATGGAATAATTAGCAAGGAGTAAGTCAGCAGTGCTTGAGTGCCTCCGTTATTTTTTGAGGGGTTTTAGGTTGGGTTTTGGTTGGGGTTTTTTTGGCGGGAACCAGTCACATTAACAGGTTATAGATTTCTAAAGGGCGTATTCAAAAAGTGAATAATGATTTCCTTTTTTTTAGGGGTAGGTTAGACAAAGTTTTAATTAAAAAAACCCAAACCAACATACCAAACACCATTTCCATGATTTGGAAATTGAAAGTGGACTGATTCCCATCCTTTAGCTCACCAGCATGAATCTAGAGCAGTCCTCTTTGACTGAAACTGCAAATAACTGCATTGGTTTTAAAGGACTTAATTAAACACATCAAACAATAGAGGACCACTGTGGTACGTGAAACCGATGCCACCTAACTTGATTAATTTCTTTATGCATATAATTGCAATCGGAGACCACAGAATCATTTAAAAGAAAAAGTTTTTTTCCTAGTCCAATACCTTTCAGTTTAGAGATAAACTGATTTCTGAATGTCAGTCAAGAAAAGAAATAAAAAACCAGCTTCTGTCAGACTGAAATTTGTCACTGGGAGTTGCACAAATAGGCACATAAATAGTTGGACAGTCTACTGAGTTTATGAGCCATATCTTCTACTTTTAGATCTAAAATGGTCAGGAAACTATGAGAGAAAGCCATGGCAAACACTAACACGTGTGGATACCATATCTTACCTTCTCATCATCCCTGCTTCTTTCCATGTCCAAGCTGGACCCAGAGCTCTGTTTAAAATCTCAACATGAGATGTTGTGGAACCGTAGGATGCTTTGAACAAAACTTAATGGGAAAAGGTCGTTGCTGTTATTTGGAAAATATTCACTTATCTATCATTTCCTGAACTGAAGTATGCTGTAGACAATGACTTACATTTATATTCTTGTACTCATTTGGAATTTTATGAAAAAACTCACAACAGAGTTTCCATATTTAAGAATTCAGAGTCAGGATCATGATACATTGGTTAAAGTAGACTCTTTTCACTTTGTGCACCCTTGGAAAAAAGCCAATTTTCTTTCACTTTTGTCTGTTTACACTAATATTATTTCAAAATACATCAAATAAAAGTCTGACGAACTCTGACAAAATGTTCTGTAGGAGCAGTATTAAAACATTTACCTAGAAGAACACAAAATAGTGTTAAATTTGAGATTTCAAATCAGTCTTCAGAAATGAGCACTCGTATATACATACTTTCACAGGCACTGGCAAACATCAAACTGCAAACTATCACTGGTAGAAAGTTCACATTTGTGGCTTGGTAACTATGCTTGGCACCCCTCTACACTGCCATGTCTTCTTTGTTGGATCTATCTCATAAGAGGTTTTTCAAGGATACGCAAATTATCACAATTTAATAAATTGTTGGAATGTGGTATCCAAAATATTATTGTGGATCCCCAGGAAAGGAAGAAAAACTGCTTTAGGGTTGTCAATGTAGTTTGATGTTGGACTTTGGATGTCAGTGGAAGATTTTATATATTTTATAACTATATATATGTATATATATACATGATCCATCCCCAAAAAAGCAATTTGGTAGAGGCAACAAGCCATAAGGAGAGCTGACAGTATTTAATAAATGAAAAGTCACCACAGAATATTACGTATAAAAGTAGAAATGACCGTGAGTTGCATGGCTGAGTGTAAGTCTAAATCCAGCTGTGCATCTAAATGGGGCAGAAAATTTCACTTCAGGACATGTATCAAATCAAAATCACCTGAGTGCAGAAATCCTTTCAACTTGGGGCACTTCAGATCCAGATCTGGATTCCAGCTTTACAGCCAGAGGTACTCATTTGACTTAAGTCTTGATTTCCTTAGTTTTTGTGGATGTAAATTAAATCACATATTTTCCGTTCTTTAATCAAAGCAAATGTATCAATGTGTTTCCTTACCTGCTAATCTGACTAGGACTAAGCAAGTGCATGCGAAACACTTTTAAAAGGGTTGCTGTAGATTTAATTGTTAATTTCATCACAGGGTTGCTCATTTTGTCTTCACCTTGCCTAGCAGGCCTCAGTCGTAACATACACCGCCTGCTTTACAAAGTTCCTGCAAGTGATTTATGGAACTCAGTGTGTATTTTATTTAAGAGGAAAATCACAGCAGGGACAGATTTCATGCCTGTATGTGGTCCTCTCTTAGCTCGCCTACTTGCTGCCTCACAATAAATGACACATGTGCAAGTCCAATAATTTCTGTGCTTTTACTAAGTATTGGTAATATTTATGTGCAGGCAAATGAGACCCCTGGGTACACTTTGGAGTCCATGTTTGTAAATTTGCAAAATTTCATCTCAGGTGACTGTCATAAAAACCACAACAAAATTTATATTGAAAATTGTCTTAATGAAACATGCAAGAATGAGCAAACAAAAAAGCTGCTGAGAAACACTGATAGTGTTTGATGCATTAGAAATCACAACTGCAAATCGTTAGCATTTTTAACCAGACATTTTCCTGTGCAGCAGAGCTGAAAATGGACATTAACATTCAAAAACATACCAAAAGCTAGTAGACTTGAACTCCTGCCACAGTGAGGTTATTAAAGTTTACTATGCAGGCAATAGTACTGGGAAGGACTGAAATCAGATGGCTGTGCGTGGCCAGAGACTTTTCCTGTGCTGAGCAGTACTAGCACTAGTCCTTTTCAATCAGTGGGAGTAACTGACTGAGTAAAGCAATCCTTAAGATGTATTCTGGTATCTAAAGATGATAAAAAGTCAAACACAGGGAGATTAGACACCCCTGGAGTCCGTGGACAGATGCTAACTACCCGTTGCTGCTTAACGAATCTTTCCTGAGAAGTCCTGAGGAACACAAAGGTGAACTTGGTTACTACTTTGTGAGCATGAAGCTCAGTGACATCACAGCCTCTCTGATCCAGGTATGGTTGAAATTGCAGGTGTAACTGGTCCTGAAAAAGGGATACAACTAGTAAGGCAGGAAAGGAATATATCCTGAGTAGGGGTTGTAACTAGTGAGGTAGGAAAGGGAGAAAGGCCCCTTTGCTGCCTGTAGTGTGCTGTGCAGAAACAAGAGGCTGGGCTCTACTTGAGCCAGCACAAATTTACCCATCTTGGAGGTCATCCCAGCTGCTTCCACTGTGGCTTCACGAAGGCAACAGCAAACAAACAAGTGAGCCTGCAGACCCTCCTGAAAAGGCAAGACACTGCCGACTGTAGGGACAGGTAAGATAGGCAGCAGTTGTGAACATGCTCGTGCAACCCATAGCTACGGCCACAGATGATTCAATATAGGCCCCAAAGATTTATCAGCATCAGTAGGAGGAAGATACAATTAGCCTTGTGAGTCAGTGAAGCCAGTCATGAGAAATGCCAATCTTTCCTCGGCTACACTACTGTAAAATAGAATTGTCTCTGAATTTTCACCAGTCCAAGTGAGGGGAGAAGCTGTCCCAAGATAACAGAAGCAGGCAGTAATGTGAAAAGTGGACTAACCCTGAAATGTGTCAACCACCCCCATGCTTACACCATAGTAACCAAAATGATCATAAAGCTTCACCTGAGGGCAGAGGAGTTGATAGTGCTGTGCTATCATCATCATTACATCACTGCAGTGTGTGTGTTCTGGATAAGCTCTGCAAAACCTCTACTTGTTTTATTCACTCACTGCACAGATGTACCTTGGAGTGTTCTCAGAATGCTGTAAAAAAAGGAATAGTAACCAGAATAGAACTGAAGCTGGGTTTGACAGCTGCAAGGAAAGCAGCTCTGGCAAGATTGATAAGGTGATTTCTGGAAGGAGATTTTTTGAATATTTGTCCAGGAATTCACGATTCCCGAAGGAGTGAACAAATAATGTGAGAAAAAGTAATGGAGCTGTATTCTTACCTCTTCAGTGCTTCTCAAAGTGTTGTGTATTCTCTCTAGCCTTTGATGGCAGAAACTGGAGGACAGCCCACTTCTAGAGTGCTATTCAGACTCAATATAAAAGAGAAATCCCTCATATGCTATAGATATAAATAAAATACATGTAATATAGGATATGAATTATTGTACAAATAATTCTGTTCTTCTCAGCTAAATTCATCCTGCACCTATAAACCAAATTACATCCTGTAAGAGGGGGAAAGTAGCAGGGTGGGAGGAAATTTGTGCAGCAATTTCTGTGAAGTGGGACTAAGACCTTAAGAGAATGCAGGTTTCTGTCTTAAAAAGCACATGTGCAAGTGGGGCAAATCTGATTACATGTAAAGTCTGTATGGGTAGACCGAACTAGCTTTCAGAAACCTCATTTGCATTTATATAAGGAATATTTGGAATTATTAATAAAATGTCTATTTTCCTATAAACAGCTTATCTTAGACATCTCTGTTTTCTTCCTCATTTCCAAGAGAATGCCAGGATATAAGCTATAGAGCTGGGAGTGCTGATTTATTGGTGCTATAGTGTCATAATTCTCACAGGATGGAAACTAGGATCCTAAACCCCTTGCTTATGGTGGTAAACAGAACCACACATGAAGAAATTTCTGTTTGGCATGGGTAAAACAGGCACAGTTCAGTTGAGACCAGTAGGAGCATGTCATGGTGGCAGAAAGTAAGGTTGGGAAGTCTGCTCACTCTCTCCAAGCAGCAAGAAGAGACTCTGAGACTCACACAGTCGCAGTAGCGGTGACGTAGGATCACAAATGTATATCCTACAAGATCAGATTTGTACTGCAGATGTTTCTGGGCCCTCATCCCTTCCAGTCAATGTCTTCCTGGCCTGCATGCAAGTGCCACAAACACCCTGCCTGGGTGGCAATATTTCCAAGAATACCAAGAGTACACTAGTTCATTAAACCCAGGGATTCACAGGTATTTGGTGCGGCTGCCTCCACATTGCAAAGTTAAGAATCAGTCTCTAGGTTTCATATAATTTCTAATTTTTCTCTATCAACAGTCATGCATATTCATATTTAACATAGAGTTCCTGCCATTAATATATGAGGCAGATGAAGAAATGGTAAAGCAGAATTCCCTCAGATGGCAAATGTCAACATTTTCAGTGTGATCATTATTTGTCTTATACATACCAAATCCATCAAGTTTACAAAAATGCTGCTATATTTTATAGAGTCTCAGAATATAAATCTCTTAAAAATATGGGATTTCAAAGTGTCTGGAGAGAGCTGGGACCAAAGTTCTCTCAGTTAATATCCATGATTTTTTTTCTTCTAAATGACTTAGGTATTTTTTAACTTCACAAACAAATTTTAAGATTTATTTAAATTGGACTGAGTGTGAAGAGCTGATCTTGAGAACAGTATGAAGATTTAAACTGGTGTGGGAAATAGACCTGGACCATCAAACCAAAATTCCTCCATAACACAGGAAGTTTAGAAAGTTTACTGGCTTCTTATCAGAATCTGTTCAGAATTTAATTGGCATTATAATTATGGTTACTGTAATATTTCACAGAGACTAAAATGCTCAAATAACAGAAACATCAGATAAAACCAAATTGCTGCAGAGATTTTTTAATTATTTGTAAGGTCTTTGATCTTTAGATTTGCAAGCGAACATAAATGAGCACTGTTCCTCTTCTTGCTTTGTTTATGCATCTAGATTTATCTTTCAGTGACGTAAGGTAAATGTTTCTCTTTTTAGCTGAGTAGTGATTTTTTTTCCTTTAAAAAGATTCAATCCGTCCTTACCAATTATTACCAACATCTTCAAATGAGGTTCTGCTAATTAATCAAAAACTTCTTGTGAGCTTAGACAAGCCAGCCCCAACTGACCTCAAAAGTATATGAAAACAGAGAAGTAAAAACAAGAATTTCTTGGCCAAAGAAAACATCTTTATTCTTTTAATAGGCATGGAGGAAAAGACTGCTTAGTGCAAGGGGCTCTTTTACAGTTTTTTTAGCTGGAGCAAATGTGGCCATGAAAAAAGGAACATTTTAAAATGCATCCAGACCTTCACAGAAGTCAGTGGTAAAATTCCCTTTTACTTCAAAAAAGCAGAAGACCTACCAGAGCAGGGCAGATCTGAAAGTCGCATTTTAATTGTGCAGTGGACATTGCAAGTATTTTTCATGCCAGGAAGAGACTCTGTGGGAATTTACAAAGGCAGGCTATAGTCCGCACTTCAGAATCAGCATCCCATTATAACGAGAAGAACATCTCATTTTCCACCCACCTCATGTTATTTCTTGCAAAAGAAGTGGTCTTTGCAGGTACAAATACACCCCCGTTTTCTGGATGTGCATAAAACAACAGCAAAGCCCTGCTTAAACTTAGGGGAATGTCTGTGCTAGGCAGAACACCGGGATGGACCTCAAGGAGTCTCTGTTCTCAACTTCTCCATTATATTAGTCCATGAGGAAGCATGTTTACAAGATAGTCAAAGTTACTGATAAAAGATAACATACAAGATTAAAACAGTTGGTCTTATGTTAAACAGACTGCAGTCAACAGCCTCCAAAAATTCAGAGATTTGGCTAAAATGATCTCAAAACACAATAAAAACCACTTAGGAAACTTGTCAACTTATCATCAAAACTTAAAATAAGCATATTGTGCACTGTTGATAGCCTAGTACAAGGATATTTATATGGCTGTCCTGATGCAGCAGCCCATTCTTAAGTTAATTCAGAGAATATCCAGCAGTTCATCTCATTTAGTCCTTTAAAGAGATGGTTCATGGCGACTCAGGAAGGTCCTCTTGCACCCAAATGCTTTTACCAAGCCAGAGTGATCCTTTATGCCTAGCAAATAATTTCCTGCTTACAGCTTCCATGGCTTTTGTCACTTGACAAGAAACAGAAAAGCTGCCTTCCATCATGCATTTGCTTTGATTTGGGCTCAGTCCTCCCAGAATTGAGCAAGGAGATGATTCAGAAACTTTGCACACTGTGTGAGGAGAAAGGTCTTATGGGAATGTGTCCTACTGATTGAGGCATGTCAGTGTAAGAGGAGCTACTATGAACTGATGCTTGGTCTACTGTCTCTTGACAAAGAACAAGTAACAACCAACTTGCTCATGTTCACAGCTTTGGGCTAGGTTTTGTCTTGGACTGTACGGATGTGAAGTTGCCGGTGAGAGTACAAGCTACACATTGCACAGGTCTTTACTGCACAAGGAGAAGAGTGAGGGCATCCCATGCAGGCTCTCAGCATCAGTGACTGTTACTTCTTCAAAATTCAACAAGGAGAAGTGCAAGGTCCTGCTCTTGGGTCAGGACAATCCTTGCTACAAATACAGTCTTGGGGATGACGTGATAAGAGAGCAGCCCTGCAGAAAAGGACCTGGGTGTACCAATGGATGAAAAGCTAGACCTAGGTGGCCAACCGCATCCTGGGCTGCATCCAAAGAAGTGTGGCCAGCAGATGGAGAGAGGTCATTCTCCCCCTCTGCTCTGCTGAGACCTCACCTGGAATACTGTGTCCAGCTCTGGAGCCCTCAGCTCAAGAAGGACATGGACCTGTTGGAGCAGGATGAGGGCCATGAGGATGATCAGAGGGCTGGATCACCTCTCTTATGAAGACAGGCTGAGAGAGTCAGGCCTGTTCAGCCTGCAGCTGAGATTTTTTTTCTCCCATTTTTCTGTCTTTTTGAAGATGGAGTCACTGGAGACTCCAGGCATATTGAACAAACTGTTCCATAGGTCCATGCTCCCTGTAATTTTTTCCACTCTCACTGTATCAACATCTAAAAACCATCCTTTGTAAAGGATGAATATTTTTATTTAAAATAGGTTTCTGAACTTTTTGTTTTCTTTAAAGTCTCCTTTTTATAGAGAAGCTCGCTGCCTAGGCTTTAAAGTACTGTCTGTTTAAAAATGATTTACTGTTATGCAAACAGTCATGAGGTTTCCTCGGCCTTAATTTAGAATATTTATCCCCAGAGAATCCAGGACCCTAAATTTAAGGATAAACGAAGTCTGTTTGTTTCCCTGAGGAATCTGCTCCGCAGATACGGCAGCAACGGCGCACTGAAATGGCAGCAGTGTCACGAGTTCATTCCTATGCCAGACTGTCTGGAACGGCAGCGCAGCAGCAAGCTGCTGCACGTACACCCAGCGCGCTGTTACAGCCAGGGCAAGGCCGTGCTGCGCCCACCGTGAAAATACGGATGAACGAAACACTTTGCACTTAGTTACAAAGTGACAGAAAAGCTCATTAAGCCACTATTCGGACAGCTATTAAAATAATTAAATGCCAAACAATTATTTTAATGACTCTGACTTCGAATGCTTTGAGCCAGGTTCTCCAGTCTTGGTGTTTCTACTAAAAAAAAAAGTCCCTCTGAGATTCTACACCAGCAATAGCGTTAATCTATCATTGCCAACTCCCCAACAGTTAAAAATCTATTGCCACAATTCTTAGCTCTCTTTTCTGTCTTTCACTCACTTCTGATGTGGATTAAAGCCTGCAGTCACAACTCTGATAGTTTGAAGACATTTGATCCTACAGTATTTATCCATTATTGGCTTTGTTTACCCCAGGGAAAATTAAGTGCTGTGCCTCAGAACAGCGAGATCCGTAATACACTGATGCCTCTGGTGATCTCTGGCAGATGTTAGTCTTTGGGAACAAACTGAAAAGCTGCGTCACTAACTTGGGAAGCCAGTTTTGAAAGCTGCCTGCCTTCGCAGGTGCACACATAGCTATTTGTCATGAAAACTGTACAGAGGTGAGAATGTTTCTGACAAAATGATGATCCAATATATTTTAGTTAGCAAAAAACCTTTTTCAACTAGGAAAGCATGTCTGCCGTTCTGTTCATTCTCATCCTTCTTGGGTGACTTGGTGAGATGCACCTAGGGATATGCAGTTTGCTTGCTTTACAGAATGTGCTTTTTTGAAGGTAGTCACAGAGAATTTCTTGCCTCTGAGATTTAGAAAACACGGGCTTCTTTAGCTGGGAGTAGGCCATGTGCACCCTGACACCCAGCTTCTCTGTAGCAGTGAGAACTTTCCTTGCCTGAAAGTTGTGAGGAAATACCCTTTATTAAGGGCATCTCTTAAAAATATACACAGTATATTTCTGATATACTTTTAATCCTTATTCATATACAAGAGAATGTATAATAAACACATTTATTGAGGTTGAAGTAAGCGATATTTCCTTTCTGCAATACTTTTGTCTACAGTAGCAAAGTATTTTACTTCATTACTGTTTAATCTGAATCTAAGACTGAAGAGATACCAGGTGGGAAAACGTGAAATCCCTCAATAGCATATCTAACACACAGCTCTGCCACGGGAGTAAACTCAGACCCTCATTTTTCTAAGTTCTGGTAGACAGTGGGCTCACACTGATTTAAGCTAAGATCCTCGACACTTAGCAGGTTAAAAATCCAAGAGAATCAATATTGGAGTCACCCTCAGGGAGTCTGGCTGTGTCTGTGGCAAGCTCTTTTGGGTTGATTCATGGAATAATACAAAACATCAACCCCACAAAGCTGTTCTCATATCCTTGGTTAGGTGGCAACATGATATATTAATGCCCTGAATCATTACAACAGAAGAAAGGAATAAGCATAAAGGACACATTAAAATGTAAAGCCTTGACCTACTCACATTTAACATAGGAGAGCTGTACTCTGGTATTAAGTTGTGTGATCAAAATTCTATTAAAAAGATTGAGGTGATTTGCACAGTGCTAAGCAAAAGATCCCTAGAAATGTGATTGTGGAATATTTGTTTTCAAAAAAGGAGGGAAGGGTAGAGGACCAAAACTCCCACTCTTACTTACACTGAACAGGACAGGAGTTACATGAACAGTCCCCATGAATCTGAGTCAGGACTTGGGCATGTCTTTTAATGGAGGAAGGATCTTTCTGAGCTTTTTTGCTGACATTTTAAAATTATGTAGCTACTTATAGGCAAGCCTATGAATAAATCTACAGACTGAGAAACTCCATGAGAGAATAGGATCAGAGCTTTATAAGTAGCTTTCATCAAAAGACAAATCAGGAATGGGAAAGCCCATCTTTTAAGAATGGTATCTATAAGATTTGAGGAAAGGACAGAAAAAAAACCCTATTTTTTTAAGAAGAAAATATAACCTGAGTATTAGAATCCAGATCTGCAGCTGAAATAAGTTGCTGTATCTTCCCTGGAATCAGTAGAACTATGCTAGCTGAAAGCCAACAACTTGGTATGGGCAGAAATAACTGTAGTAAGAAAACCAGGATGGCAAAAAGCCTGTTTATATATACTTAAAATTCTCAGTATTGGCCCATTAGTAGGAATCAACAGCTACTTTTAAGAAAATTCAGCTTTGCTCCCAAAATCACTACTCAGACGAGGCTTAGTTATCCAAGCAGACACTTGAAGTCATTTCTTCTGTACAAAGCATTGCAATTGCTTTCACACATGGCAAATACAATTATGCATCTCACCGGTAGGGCAGATTATAAATGTGATCCATGAACAGTGACTTGTATTTCAATAGATAGCAGCTGCGTTTCTGTAAGGAATGCTACAGGAACTTGTGGCCAAAGCCAAAAAAATAAAGCTAGTCAGGTAAAGGAGAAAATGGAAGTTCCTAATCCTGAGAAATGAAAGACCTGGCCTTAAATTAGCTGCTCAGCTCGCTCTAGCCAGTCCTATTCAAATATGCAAGAATGATTGATTTAAGAGAGTATGCAAAACTTCCCTCTCTCAGTAAGGGTACGGTTACTATTGAAACATGTGTGCCTTGTTTTAAACAATCTCCATGAAAGAAGGGCACAAAATGCTCATTTGGGCTAAAATTATTTCACAGATTATGGAATTTAGTGTGTCTTATTTATAAAAGTGGCTACCATCACAGATGCGAACTGTACAAACAGACAGAACTGATTGATTACTCCATAGATAAACTCATTTCACACATAATCAAGAAAAATTAACATTTGAAATATGGGAATAAGTACAGAATCAATTCAGTTTCAAGCATAATAATGAAGTTGTTCTGGACGTGTAAGAAGTGCAATTAAAAGGGCGTCCCAAGTAACAAGGAACATGGTTTGTTCTGAAGACATTACTTTATTCCTAGCTTTTTACTTTCCTTCTGCTATCAGGCAGATCATCTTACATTAGTGATATACTGTTGCTGCTCCACTATCAGCCCTGGCAAATGAAGTTCAAGAGAGTATGTGAGCACAGTAAGAGGACAGTCTGTTGGTCTCTGTCTTTACAATAGCATCCAAAGAATAATATAGTTGTCTGAGGCATAAAAGCTGGTGACAAGACCCTGCTGGTTTTGCATAGAGTAACATCTGGCTTGCAGAACAAAATAAAATGTAACATATGTTAAAAAGAAGGTAAGTTTGGTTTAAAACCTTTTCCTCAAAACGCAGGGTTAAAATTCTGTCTCTGTTGAAGTCAAGGGGAGTTTATCCATCCACCATCAACTTCTATCAATTAAGTTTTTCCAAAGCAGCCTCTATATAAGGCTTTATTGGCTTGTGGGAATTTACTTAGCAGTAGTGGCAAGATGTGCCAGCAGTAATCAGAACCTCTTTGTTCTCCCCCGGCTCTGCAAACCCACAGTGAAACACCAACCCATAGCTGGAGATACCACTTCTACCTGAGTGAAGAAGGAGGCTAGGGTCAGAGCAGGAGACCGGAGAGCAACTTGCTGAAGGTCATGCAATACAGCAATACAATCCTCCATCCCAGTTTCCTGCCATATTTTGTTTTGCCCTGCACTGTCTTCCTCTTCCATCTTCCTCCTTAACCACTGCATTGGGCACTCCACCAGAAAATAAATTCATCTGCTCTTTTATGTAGCCTTTATTGCATTTAAGAAAAATAAAAATTAAAATTACTAATCCTTTCCCTGATCCAACATCAGAAGTGCTTTTTGTCCCAGCTCTGTTCTGTCCCAGTTTTTCCCCTCAACATTGTCTGAGGGGAAATTAGTCAGGAAAGAGGAACTGTTTCCCATTATCTTCAAATATATTATGGGATAAGTATCACTCAACAGCCAGCCTTACTGAATCACCTAGCAATCGTCTCTCTTCTGAACTGTAACCGATCACATCACCGCTTCAGCTGTTTAACCAGATTGTGATGTGGGGCTCAGGGATGTGAACTCCTGCACCTCACACCTTGCTCTGGCTGCACCCTGCGAGCTGCTTTGCCTTGGAGTCCTGACAGGTGCCGTAAAATTTCCTTTGCCCAAGATTTCATTCTACTCCCCCCACTAGCCATTAGCTGCATGGGCATCACTTTTGAATCCCAGAGATCTTGTTCAAATGAGCCTTAAAGTAGCATTAGAAATCTAACCTCACTTTGTCCTGTGGAGGGAAAGAAGGAAAAAAAGATCTCATGAGTGTGATATGTTTCTGTTTGTCTGCCAAACACATGCAGAGCAACCCAGCAAGCCCTGGACAGTGAAGTGATTAGTGAGGGACTGTACTGGCAGTCCTCGGATTTCTTTGAAGCACAGCCTAGCTTCTTTCTCTTAGTCAGGTCAGATGAATAGTCTCCCAAGGTCTACCTATCTGTCATGGTTTTCTTTGGGCAACCTGGTCTAATGAAGGTGTCCCTGCCCATGGCAGGGAGGTTGGAACTAGATGATCTTTGATGTCTCTTCCAACTCAAAACCCTCTATGATTCTATGATTCTATGTTGAATAGACCATAAGACAACTGTTTTTAGCATGCCAGTTAAAAACTCAGCTATAAGAGGCAGTCATTACAAGAAAGGTAAGGTGATCGGTGATAAGTGTTTCTGAAGGATAAATAGCTAGTCAGAGTTTATATACAACATCACCACCCCTTCCCAAGACCTAAGCTCATGCAGAAGGAGGAGACTCACAGAGAAAGAGGAGACTGAGGACATCTCCATATCCACATGAGTAAAGGAAGCCCAGGGACAAAATATTGACAAGAGCATAACTAACACTCAGTCACGCAAGACAACAGACCTTTTCTGCACATTTTCCTGTGTTGTAGAGATCTTTGGCTCAAATTGTGTGGGGACATCACCTGAAAGTTGTAAAGTTTAATCAGTTTATCTTGTGGTAAATCCAGAGCAAAATAAGAGCTCGTTCAATGTCACTGTGGCTGTGAAATAACTAACTTCTTTATCAGAACAATGGTGGGAAAAACAGTTTTCTGTCTATCTTGAGTGGTGTAATCATGTATCTGACCAGTTCTCCATCATGAGTTAGGTGGTGTTCTCTGAAGAAAGTGATGGCAGAAATGTTCAGGTGGGAAAATGTGCCACACCATCCTCCCAAATGTTTTTTGGCATAATGTTTGCATGGTGCTGGCCTGTTCTGAACCCTAAACTGTATTTTATGTTTCTCTTATGGGCAAAAAGCCTCCACTTGCCTAAAGCCATTCCTGTGTGTGGTCTGAAGCTGGTTATCTCAAAGTCAATCAGTCACACCTCCATACACCTCCTCTGTAAGTCTGTGGGGTATGGAGAGACCTATTTTTATACAAAACAACCATATCTCCCTGTACCTCTAGCAAACACAAACCATGTCTCACATTTTCATCACAGACACAGGCAAACCACCTTTCCCTGCAGCCCTGCACAAATCATAGATTGTGTTTGCTGGAAACTTTGTCATTTACTGGCTTTTGTGAAACCCAGATCCCTTCGAGTTTCTACGTATCTTTTTTCTTTTTTTTTTTTTTTCTGTTTTTCTTCTAACCCCTTTGCTCAAACAATAAAATCATTGTCAAAGGGATGGAGGGCATTGCCCATCAAGTTTGGCTGTTCTGCAGGGGATAGTGTTTTGGGTGTGAGGGCCTGCAAGGACTATCTGAAGGAAATTCTGCACTTAAAAGATCCACAGAATCCCAAGAAATATTTTCAAGGAAACCTTAGCTCTGTGCTGCAGATGTTCTCGAGGGTCTCGTGGAAATGACTTAGGAGGTGCTGCCTTCACTGAGTTTGTAGAGGACTTTGGACTCCGACCTCCGTCTCAAACACAAGGTGAAAAGTCCTGTGATGTTTGCTACTACCCACATCTAATTTGAAGCATTTAGCGAGGCCTCCGGTTCATTGTTTTAAAATCATACATCTTAAAACTGCACAGCTGTTCACCTCTGATTGCCAGCTAGATAACAGCTATAAAATACAAACCATAAGACAAATATTTCTGCAGATTTGCTAAGTTATAGCCATCCAAAAATATTCCCTCTGCTGCCCAATATGCAAACACCCTTTCTACTGTTAGTTTTTTATGACTGCCAAGCATGGAAGTTGTAAAGAATGTGATACCATTGTGCTGTACCATAAACTGCTATTTCACTAGATTCCCCAATTTCTTTGGGGAAATCTAGCGCAAAAAAGCAATTTGTGTGGAAAAAAAACCCACCCTAATTTATTAGAAATACCTTTCTTCTCTGATACAGTCAAGTACATTACCATAAATATGTTTTACAAATATGGTGCTCCGAGTACAGACCACCCCTATTACTGCCCGTGGATTGAAACCTGGGGTCTGCCTGCACAATACTGCTTCTCCAGTTCTAACAGTTCTACGTTAATATGGTGTGAAAAACCTATATATAGAATGCTTTTGTTAAAATCAGATTATACTAATTCTATATGAAGTGCCTTAATGAAAAATGTTTAATGGCTGAAACACTATAAGACTGCAGTTAGAGTGCAGGTGCAAAAATGATATTCTACACTCCCTGGAGAGCAAACTTGTACATACTGTGAAATATCAATTAAAGTTTATAGTTGCCTGTACCGGTTAAATGTCTTTTTCATGGGAAATTTTCATCTTCTCTTATGAAGCAATCACTTGGGTTAAAATGTGTACTGAATTATGTGGGCATTTTGAGTTATTAAGGAATAGATTTGTTTTACAAGCAAGCTGTAAGCATTCTTTGCAGTTTTTATGAGGTCATCTACATGACTTTTAAATGGCGCTCTTGGCCAACCCCGATTCTCAGATCAGTTCATTAATTCACACAGCTGTCTTTAAAAACTACAAGAATAATATATACTGGAGTCTGGAAGAAAGAGGTGGATTTCAAGGCTGTATTTCAATCAAGGGGCCTGTTGACATCATAAACTATGAGAGGACAGGCTAAGCTGTTTTGTGAACAGCAGCAAGCAAGCGCTTGAAATACAGCCGGCTGCATTGATTTCTTTCACAAATCATGGAGAAAGGATGCAGAATTTCACTTCCAAGTAAGAACACCTTGCAGAAAGTGTTATCTGGGACATATGCAACATTCAGTTTTGGCAGAGGTCATCCCAATAAAATCTTATATTCTATGGTAATCTGCCTGCTCACACACTTCTGGATCTCAATGGGGAAAACCTGGATTGAATTTCTGACTCTGCCACACTTCCTGGGTGATTTTGGACAGGTGTCTCATCTCCCTGTGCGTCTGCTCCACATCTTTATGTTTTTGAGTAGTACATATTCCTCTTTCTATCTTACCTACCTGTTTTCTACTCTATCTTGGTAACTGAAAAAGCTTTTGAGCCAGGGTCTGTCTACCATCAGGTGTTTTTATTGTACTTAATGCAACCTGCTGAGACTTCAAGATCCTCCTACAGAGCAAAACAAGTCAAGAAGCATCTGCATGATGCACTCAAGTCCCATGCTCTGACTTGACTGGCACTGTGTGGAGCCAGGAGTTGGGCTTGATGATCCTTATGGGTCCCTTCCAACTCAGGACATTCTGTGATTTTAAACACAGCTATAAGGGGTGTGTGCGTGCATTTGTGTGTGTTTAAAAGAATGCAGCCTCAGCTGACAAATTTGGATCAGAACTTTCTAACAAAACTATCCTTACCCTAATTTTAATATGCTCACCCTAATTTTAATATGCTCCTCCACACACGGTTAGAGCACAGAAGTCAAAAATCTAAGAAATACTTACAATTAAGCAGGAGCATAGTGGAAAGGGGACAAACACCACAGAGCTCCACTGAAAATAGTATGACTAAGACAATGAGGATCCACCTCAAGATTTTCTTTCTCCATCTTAATTGCAAGTAGAAAGTGTCACAAACAGTAAGCAAAGAGCTAACAGTTGTGATAGATTTATACTTGTGACTCTTCCCCCCCCCCCCCTTTTTAAGGTATTTGAGTTAAGTCAAATAAAGTTGCTTAGAAACATATTTGAGCTGAACCTCCTGCAGCTAATTCATGGATTCCTTTCTTTGCCTTTTGGTTCAATCCAAGTTGAGAGCTGTTAGCAGCTAGAGCCACTCTAACCCACGTGGGCAAGACGAATGATCTGAGAGACCCTTCAGCTCAGAAAACCTGCTGTAACCCTGTTGTAGCTGCCAGCCTCAGCAGGCAGCTCAAATGCAGAATGTGCCTACTGTCAGTATGCTGTTGTATCAGTGAGATTTCTGAAGGTCTACCGTGGGAAAGAGAGTTAAATCAGCACCAACAGGACCTTGTACTGATGCTGGCATATCCATCTGACAAGTAAATATTTGGATTCTGATCTTTGGAATTTCTCTCTTCAAAAGCTTTCAGGATTACAGTTTTTGCCATAGCAAATCTTCCTATAGCAATATTTTAAAATAAAAACATCTATGTTTTTAATAATAAAATAAAATAAAAAACATTTTCTTTTATTTTAATAATAAAATAAAATAAAATTTTAATAAGAGTCTGGAAAGGATTTAATTGCATTTATATCTTCATAATCTACTGCCATTCAAATAAACCTTTTAATGAAACTCCAGATCGGCAGATGGGCCTGGTGGTATATAACCTGGAACGTCTCAGATCAGTATTGAATTGTACAGAGAAAGCCAAATCCCACCCTGACTCCCACAACTTCTGTCTCAGGGAGTCAAGAACAACATCTCAGTGAGTCTCAGGTATTGAAAGGGGTGCAAAAGAGTCCATCTCCTGACCACACAGCAAGAAACTTGGGGGCGGGGGAAAAGAAAAAAGGTTGGGAAGCTAAGATAGGACAAAGAGAAGAAGGTATATTTTAAAATTCTATATGAAAATTCTCTTTGAAGTCCTCCTAAACCAATGTATTTAGCTGATTTCTGTAGTGGGAACTTGAAAAACACTGACAGCGACATACTTATCACCCATTACAGCTGCATATGTCTGGCACACAGACAATTTGCCGTCTATTTGCTCTCTGCCTAGGAGAAGAGTCACTTAAGCAGGAAGAGATGACAGGCAGAGTGTGCTCACTCTGATCATCCTCCATAGCAGACCAAGGAGCAGTTTTTCCTGAGGATCTGTGCCATAATTATTCATTGTGATTACTGATAATTGCCTGTCACCTTACTCAGCCTGATGTGGGACAAAAGATGGGGGCAGAAGACCAAGGCAGCCCAGCCTCCAGTGGAATCAAGCTTTCCCTGCTGTTTGTTGAGAATCAAATGATGAGGGTTACGGTCAGCAAGCCACTGATGCATCATGAAGGTACAATAAGAGTATCTGGCAGAGGTGCTGTCAATCAAGCAGCATGCCTGGGATCCTGAAAAATAAATTGTGGAAACTGACTACTGATCAAAACTACAGACTTTGAGAGAAGAAAGAGAATTAATAGTGTCCTTCATTTAAAATGTGATGCAGTTAAATACAAATCAAGAAGGAACATGAGGGATACTGAAAAAGAGAAGTGGTGATACTGTCCTAAGCCTCCAAGCATATGGCTTTATGAACCACTGTAAGGTTGCTGGGACTCTGTTACCACATTCTGTAAGGAAGTCACTGTGCACATTAGAAGTCTCAGGAGAGCTCATAAATGACATTGGAACAGTGGAAATGGATGAAGATCGTAGAGCCTGCTTTTCAACTTAGAGCAATGAAGAACAGCATAAACCATCAACATTGACTAAAGAAAGGCCTGAAAAAAATGCAGGATATGTGCTCTGAAGAATACGAAAACTGCTCTAACCCCATTTTTGCCATAGCTCAAGGGCTGTAAAGAGCAGAACGTTGTGTTCCTCCATGGTGTATCATGGCAGGACCCCAGGAAAGGTGTGAGGTGGTGGCTATCCACAGCTGGCACACTTCCTCACTGCTGCCCATGCGATACCTGGACAAATTCATAGCTGTGTAATTTGAATACCAGTTAGCTGTCGAGATTACATTATTTGAAGAATGCCTCCCTCTGAAGAATCCTGCTAAGGGCTGTCACTTGGGTTTTGGCCTGCTTTTGCCTTCATATGGTCCTCTTTATGAGTTAACTCTGTGTTTTCTGCCCTTCTTCTGTAAGATGGTGCAGCTCAGTACCATGAGTGATAGATAATACAGATAGTATGTACGATATACAGACAGCCAGAGTCCTACATTTTCTTTCAATCACTACTTCCCAAACACCTCATTTGCAGTATCCTTTGTTCACCATTGAAAACCACTGTGCTTTCTCAAGGTCCTCTTTGCTAGTTAGGAGACTAGAGGGCAAACCTTTAACGTCTATGACCTCATGGACACATGAGACATTTGCAAAGTCCTTTCAAGTTCTTATTTACAGGCTATACATCTACTTTCCAATTCTGACCTTTAAAATTGTATCTTCCAGCCTCAAGTCCACAAAGTAGCTCATGAGAAGTTTTATCTGTCCATATTGCCCTTAAAATATCTGTGGAAGTGTCTGGAAAGAGCCATAGGCTCCAGACAGGCCTCTGGAAACCTCATCACGGACCCTGACTCATTCAGGGCTAGCAGGCAGGACCTCCATCATCACGTAGAGGGTGAAGAAAGCCGGATGGGACATGGGTGAAGACATTCCACACGTTGCACAACCTGTGCCTTGCAAGCATAAATGGTTTCCCCTGCCGGGACAAATCTCAATTTCATTTTAAACCAGAATCACTGCCATGGAACACAGTGGAAAAAAAACCCCAAACTCTGGGTATGGGGCTTCCTAACTCCTTGATGGACTTGGCATTTTGTGGAAAATCAATCACACAGGCCATAAAATATTTTGTGCTGTAGCAGGCCATTTGTAACTGAAACAGGGAAGGTTTTGACAGGACTTGTGCATCCCCAGACACCCTTTGAAAAGACTAATCATTGCTTCTTGTGCTTCTCTAAATTTTCTGCTGGGAAACTGGCTGATTTGTGAGAAGTCTACAAAGGTGCAATGTGATTCACTCTTCAAGTCTTTACCTCCATAGCTACTTGGCGCTCTTAAGGCCCCAAGTAATATGGTTAACAGTGTGGGTACTTTCTATTTGCAGTCTTTGCTATGTTTGGCTGCTAAAGACCATTAAAAGGAAAGAATAACATGGCTGCCCAGTATTGCTCAGCTTGTCTGTGCCTTACAGTTCACATTTATGGATACCTTTATGGTAGAACTGCCATATGTAGCGTTCAATCACCTGGCTGATAGCTGGCTTCTTGAACAGAAAGCACACCTTTCCAAAGTCACTTTCTTCCGTGCATCATGATATTCTTGAATAATTTGAGTGATTTCACCAAACAGTTTGCTCTCACTTTAATTCTCCCAAAGGAATTTATTGTAAGTCCCCAGCACCCTTCAAGTCTGCCACCTCTAGCAGTTGAGAAGAGGCACCATTTCCAGTATTTTATTTTTTTTTTTTTAGAACAATTTGCTTCCAGGAACATTTGAAAGTATTAAAGTCACCTGCTCCAGTTTTCTGCCAGTTCCCTTCCAAACTCAGACTGCTTCACTTATTCCATTTTTCCCACTTATGTACTGTATTTCTAACACTGTGTAAAAAATACATGACACAGGAGTTTTGGCAGCAATCCTCAGGGCTTTTCCTCCTTAGGTCATTTCCAGGACATAGTCACATGAGACTAGCAATGATTTAAAAAAGATTCACTCCTGCTGCGGGCATGAATTGGCTTTAGCAAGCGCTGTGCTTCACAAATGCTTTTGCCCCTCTCTCCTACTTGACAGGGTTTCAGGGGGGCAAATCAGAAGGTCCTTAGCTGTTGTAACTGCTCTTAGGTGACTTCCTCATCTTCTACTGGCTAGGAGTGAGGAGGGAAAGCAATCTGCAAATGCATTTTGACTTTTTTTTTCTACAACAGTTGTTCTAGTCTGCAGCTGTGTTTAATTAATTACTTGGGTAACTGAGATGGATAGAAGAGCTTTTGAAAGCTGTTGAGAAGAGAGCTGTCTGCAAGCTAATTATGCTGTTATAATAATCCCTTGGCATTCTACAGACTTTTCATCCTCTGACTGAATAATAGTAAAGCAAAATATCCAAGGATCCCCTTGTAGTTTTGAATAAACAGTGGGGAAGAGCAGTAAAGCAGAACGGGATCCAGTGAGAAACAGCTAGAAGTCTTTCAGCTCACAGACATATTATAAAAGACCAGATCCCAGGAAAATACACAGAGGATTTTCAGAATATTTCCCCTCCTTCACCCCAAATACTTAGGTTTTCTTTGTTGCACTTTAGGTAGCTGACATGATTCATTTTAACAAAAATACTTAATGCTTATCAGAATCACTTGGGAGAGTTCCTTGTAACCAGCAGCACTGCCAAGAGGGGGAACAGGCCACGATCTCACGTAGTGGTTTTGCTCATTTTGGGAAGAAAAATGTATACGTGAATACTGAAATATTAATACCACAGAGCCAAATGGAAAATTTTTCAAGGACTTAATAGCATGTTTTGGGTTTTGGGTTTTGTTTTGTTTATTGTTTTGTTTTCCAGAACTAAATCTTATTGTCAAACAGCCTGGGTTACACCTGAGAAATTAGTTTCAGAGACAGAAGGGAATGGCTAAGTATCTGGTGAACTGGGAAATCGGTGATAACAAGAGGACAAGTTGGGTGGCTGTGAGACAGGATTCTTTTTCTTTCTGTGCAGAATTGCTCACAAAGGAGACACAGCACCCGAATCACACTTGGCAAAGTAAAGAATAAACTCAAAAAGATCTTCCCAGCTGTGGCCCCAAAAGTCTTTTTTATTCACCGAATCACAGAATTGTAGGGGTTGGAAGGGACAGGCAGAGATCATTGAGTCCAACCCCCAATATTCAATACATTTATCTCCACATAAGCGTCAGCAAACTTTCAGCACGTATGCCAGTCCTTAATGCAGCTACTGATTATAAACACACACACAAGTCCTGCAAACATATCTGAAAATGAAGAGCACATATGCAAGTAAAACCAGCGCCAGCCAGTGCCTAATGGTACCCATCAGATACAGGTCTTCTCTTTGCTGAGCTCCCAGTCAGCCAAAAAAAATAAAAAAATGAAAGAAAAAAGAGGACAGTTAACAAACTATATCTCAGCTTAATCACCATGATTTTTAATCTTACTATGAACAAAACCCCATTAGGTCAGCATGCTCTCTAGAGCATGACAGGTCTAAATAGTAATGGAATTATTAATTCAGATATTAAGACACAAGAGTAAAACGATTAGAAATAACAGCTCAGCTGCTTTGCCTCCAAGCACGGAAGTTATTCCAGGCTAATAAAAATGACAAGTCTATAATGCCATCACACAATGCTGGTTCAAGTGGACATATATAAAGTTCTTGGATTTTCAGCTTTCACATAGACATTCCTGTTCATATTGCGGATACTATAGACCTTTTCACTAGCCACACGTATTTTCAGAGATGGGTGTGCAGCAGCTACTACTTTGGTAAAGTGCCAGTTGCAGACACTGTAGGTAGATGGTGGAAAAATATCTCACTTTTGTGGAACAAGCAGGCAGAAAGGAGCTGTCGGTGTAATGCACTGACAGCCACTGCACAGACAACCTGGAGAGTTCAGTTGGCTGCTGACTGGAGAGACTTTTCTGCAATACTCCAGGGTTCTGCATATTTAGCAAAGACAACATTTTTCCAAGCTAAAGATATACCTGATGCTTTCATTGGGAACATGCCATTAATAATCAGAAAGAATAACCAAAAGGAAGCATCCTGACAACCAGCATCAACAGAAAGTTTCTTAAAGCAGCTGTTGTGATACAACATCCAGTTGGCTATTTTCTCATGTCTTGAAAAACTCCATTGGGCAGAAGGGTGAACTTGATAGTGAGTATTTGCTTTCCCTCTCTGCCCCTCTGTCCCTCAGCTTTCTTGCAAAGGCACCCTCGTCCCTCTTCCTCTGGGGCTTCTCAGCAAGCTCTATCAACACATGAAGCCCTAAGCCATAACTCTATCCCACCAGAATCAATTGCCTTCCAAAGTGCCCTAGCAGAGTCATTCCCTCTGCCTGAACAGACATGGACTTTTAGAGCTGCTTCCTATCTCTTGATCTGTTTTAGATGGTGCAAAATGGGATGGAGTATGAGGAGAAAAGCTAAATGCATAGTAATACTTCTTTCTCTGATATTCCTTTTGGAAGTACTTTTTCATGGTTTGTAAGCTGACAGCTCTGCCTTCTCAAATGAGATGACATGTGCAAAGTCAGCGTCTGGAATTAAATACCTGTCATGAAAACAGAGGTCCCAAATGGGACTGGGTCTTAAGTCTTCTATGGAGATGTGACCAGCTCTGTTATGGTGTGTATCAGGAAGGAAACTTGTCTCCAGCCAAGCTCAATGGTGTTGATAATTCAATTATAACAACACAGCTTTAGGCTTTGTGTCATCTCCTTTAGACTAGTCTTTCCAGGGTTTTCAGGAGCCTCCATTGTTGCAGCAAACAGAGACATGTGAGTAACAAAAAATTTCGTTGTGGTTTCTTTTTTTTCCCCGGTGAGGGGTTCAATTAGTCCTACTGAGCACTTGAAAGATCTGTTTCCCACTTCAAGGGGAATGAATGCTGGTGTCTTGGTTTCTATCATCTTCCACAGTCTACTGAATAAGAAATAGAAAATGTCACCACAGTCAGGTGCAGAGAGGGCAGTCATGGCCCTCATGTGAGCAAGCATGGCACCCAGAGCACTCTGAGGTAAAACAATGTGCAATTTCCATTTGAGATTTCTACCGCTAGTTACAGCTGAAGTCAACCAAGCACTGAGGGTTTTTTACAGCACGTGTCATGACATGTGGACTCCCCAGTGCCAGTAGGAATAAAGTAAATGAATTCAAAGGATTCCAAAATGATATCTGATAGGCTATCTCACAAGGGAGTTGCACATCGAGAACATTTCACAGTGCTCTGGACAGAGTGTTGCGGTAATGCTGTAATAGATCAGTTACAAAGAATAACCCTGCCCTCCCTGCACCCACAGAAACCCCAAAGGTGAGGCAACAGTAAGAAATGATGAAAATCAAACAAAACATAGAAAGGAAAGAAGGAGATGATGGCAGACTGGCATGTTTCTGCTGTTATAAATGTATGGTGTCTGGTGGTCCAACAAAGATCCCACAAGATATGTGGGGTTCATTGTATTTTCTGTTGCTTCTCTAAGGCAATTTCCCATTTGAGTGAAATATCTCAATGTTGGAGACATTTCTTTCTGGAAAGCTCTGGGCCAGTCCTTTCATGTCACCAGTTTACAGTGGCGAATGAGCAGGGTAAGGCTTAATCAGGAGGTAATAACATGGTATCTCTCCCACCTGGCCTGGAGATAACTCCTTCAAAAGATAAAACTGCAGAGTTACCGCAGAAATGGACAAACTCAGAGGCCCAAAATGCATTGCTGTAACGGCCTCACCGATGCTAATTGCACATGGCATTTATTAATGAACTGTATATAATACAGTAAGGCTTTGTTGATTTGATACGTAACGAGGGGATTTCTTTTTTTCTATCTCACCGGCATAGCTCATGGATCACTTGGCTTTCCACTACTGACTGCACAGCACCGCTGGGGCACCCCTGAGTGCTTACATGGTAAGCTGATATTCAGGCAATGTTTGTAGCATAGCTTAACTTTATTTTAGCGAAAATACCAGATGGAATGCAGGATAGGCATTGGCAGAATGTGACCAGTTAGCCCATCACAGTTCAGGGGCTGCCATCTGACAGTCCCTATCTTGAACTGCACGTGGAGGATCTGCTGCCTGGTGGCAATGGTCGCCTCTGCAATTAGATGCTGTTAATTTGCTTCGCGTGGCGTAATGTAAATTGCTCTGTGCTCGTTGCAGAGAAGATCAATTACAGAAAAAACAAAACTTGTCGCAGCTACAGTGTAACATTTATGTTAATCTCAGGTAATTGAAATGGTTTTTAAAGACAGTCACTCTGTATTTCATATCTTATTATGTACAGCAATGATTTAATGTCAAGAAAGTGCAATTTGTTCTAATCACATTTTCTTTGGAAGTGAAACTTAGATTCTAATGGGACTTCATAGATTACACACGTTTCAGGACTCAAAACGCAGGTTTTTGAGCTGGAACCAAACAACAAAAAATCATTCAGTGCTATTAGCTCATTTTCTCTTTAATTTTTGCCAAAATAACACAGCATATTTTTTTGAAATGCATTCCCAAGAACTTTGTCTAATCTATTTTTAAGTGACTCATACAATGAGACTTAGCATTCCCCTTCAGAGAATATTCCCAAATCTAATCAACTGGTTAATACATTTTTCCTGCTATTTGAATGAAATTCGCTTCCTTTAAATATTTTCTTTGAACTGCCACTTTAGTTCAAGATTTATATGTATTGTAGTAACAAAGTGCCAGAAATATTTCTAATAATAATTGCTGTACATGTCAGTTATTGCAGTAGCCATGTACTCTGTTCAAAACCACCCGACCCAAACTTCAGATGTGCTCGGAGGTACAGTGGCCACCCTTGTGGCATGGGGCCTGGCAAGGAGACTGGCATCCTCTCAAAGTGAGAGGGCTTGAGCATGATGTGAGGGACAAGTGAGAGGTCCACTAACCCAGTGAAATGCGTCTGATCGGCCGTTGCAAGATCTCTTTATCTTCTAACTCCTTCTCGTTTCTCCTCCCCTGCAAGGTCAGGCACTCGGAGGAGCAATTTATAAACTCACAGCTCATATTCTGGTTGCAGTTCCAGAACTGACACAAAATTAAATCAGTCTTGAGTGCAGTAGGATACAAAAATTACCTTCCCAGTCTACTGAGCTCTTCAAGACTTCCAATAAATCTCCCAGCGGCAGCATTCCAGTGCCGGTTGCCTATCTTCCTTGCCTTACAAAAAAAACCTTGAAATGGAAACAGAAAGGTTTCCTTTGAAGTCATATTTCATAGCACAAAAAAGACATGCACAGAAGCAGCTGACTTAAGTGGTTTCCCCCTCTTGTTCAAAGTATTTTTCTGAAAAGTTTTAAATGGGACTTTCTACTTAATCCCCAGAACTCCTAATTGCTGGGGCCATACCGTGTGTGAAAGCAGGAGCTGATGTCAACAAAGGCTTCTTTTAAAAAAACTTTTTAAAAATATGCTGGCTAACAGAAACATTGTTAGGCTCCATCTAATCACATTCCTTCCCTGAAAATTATAGCACTCCTCCCTAAAAAATACTAAACTTAGGCAAATACATTTACTTCAGCTTAGCATTGGCACTGAGTACAGATGAAATATATCCCTGAGTAATTATTAAATTGTGCAAGCTGTAATTATCCCTAGCATGACTCCCTGGGCTTCAGCAGAGATGTGCTGAAGTTTGCTGTTAGAGCAACCCTGTCTCTCACTCATCAGGGAGCAGCAGCGACAGGACTCGCAGCAGCCCAGAGCCCGTCTTACCCGGTGTGGGTTCCCTCTGGTATTACTGTCTGGAGCTTGTCTGGGGAAAAACAGGCTCAGTGTGTTGGGCTGTTCCTCTTTCTCAAGAGGTCATGGACCTAGGGGGACTCAAATCAAGGGCTTGGAGATGCCCCCATGATGACCGTTGCCCGGGGACTGCGTGAGGTGGACCGGAGAGCAGTTCCCAGTGGCAGCAGAGGTGCCCTCCTCTGCTGCCCCCAGCAGAAAGCAGACAGCTGTCCTTGCCTGGGTGACTGCAGGAACACAGAAGCTTCTCAGAGCCTTCGTGAAGGTTACCCTACCCTTTCATAAAGGGCTGCGGTGGTTTCTATGGCATCAGGCTCTCGAACCAGCTTAAATACCGCACAGCAGACGTGGGCATCAGCCCTGGCACCTCCCAATCTTTGGTCCCAATGCTGATACAGGCTTTGGCCTGGTGCCCACCTCTGTTTTAGGAACCTGTCTGTCTGTCTGTCTGTCTGTGGGCAAGCGGGCCCACGTGAGCGACTGTGAAAACTTCATTTTGTTTTAGGCTGCCTTAAGTGTTATTGGAAAATTTTGTAAGGCAGCTCGAGTGAGTGAAAATGATTTGCTTAGGATGAATGTAACCACCAGTGCATTACTTCACATAATCTAAACAGAGTTTCAGGCACACTTCGTCTATCATTCCCTGAAAGAGAGAGGCTGAGTTAATGCTCTCTGACAAATATTATGTTTCTCAGGCAGCCCCAGTGCTGTCTTCCACGTTTCCTGACCCACTTTGATTAGATATATAAACAGCACGAGTGAAATACAGGTCGGGTTTTGCTGTTGGAAATGCAAGATAAGGATACCATAAAGGCTCATCAACACCCCAGCGCTCTCTGTGCGAGACACCAAGCACTCGGGAGATCTGAGATTCCTTCTCAGTGCTGTAAGATGAGTCACTTGGCTAATAACCATGATTTATAACAGCATTTTAATAGTTCCCTGGACTCTCTGACGAAGGCAGGAGAGGACAGGGTGTCACACCTCGGGATGATTGCCTGCAGGGTGGGGGCAGAGGAGAGCAGGGCCAATGTCCAGCCACCAAGAGAGCATCGCTCAGAGGGTGGTCGGAGAAGACCTGGAGGGAAGCAAGGATGGAGCAAGAGGCAGAGAGCCACTGGCTCACTCCTGACAGTGGATTTGCTAATGCTGACACTCTGGATCTAACATTAATGCCAGGGACAGGGCTTGGAGCTGGTAAGGAAGAAGGAAAGCTCCATCTCCTTCATATTGTCTTTGCTACGAAAAGGTGTGGGACTAACGAACCTCAGTGCTACAGCCCTTCTGGTTGATGATGGAGTGGGTTAAATTTGCCTTAAAAACACCCAAAGCCTTGAATGTATTTATTAATTAGCTCTAAGTGGGCCTGAAGCCACATCTCTGGGCATGTGTACAAAAAAGTAATCAGAAGAAAACGGGAACACTTCTTTCCAAACACAAAAACCTCCCACATCCATCAAACTGCAATTCCCCTAAAGTCAGTTCTTGCTGCTTGCTTTCCCAGAAAGGAGCATTACAGAGCAACTTGGAAGTCAGCAAACAATGTACAAGACACACATCTTCACTATATTGCTAATCCAGAGGGCTCGGAGGTCAACTGAGAGCTGGCAGGAAGAACAAACCAGAGTTTTCTCTATCTGGTTTCCCTGATATAATCATGCTCAAACGCTGGCTGGAGGACCAAAGGCTTAAGATGGTGTTCCAGAGAGTTGGGCTTGTGCCCTATCTTCACATCTTTGCTCATTTGTTTGATCATGAGAGCACAAACTGAACGGCTCCACCTTTCTCAGGCTGTCCGGAGAGGTGAGCACAGCTCTGCCCCATGGAGCTGAACCTTTGGGTTTGCAGCTCCAGGCATTCGAGATGCAGTCACCCATGCTGATGGACAGTCCACGGCCCAAATTAAATCTGCATCTGGAGCTGGGTGGTCATGGTAACCCTTCTTATGACATGTCTTGGGTTTAAAAAATGTGTTTCATGGGCCAGATCAAGGAAAAAAAATGTCAATGCAAAATAAACCCCATGAAGCTGATGGCTAAAAACTTTAAAATCATGGTACATTTGATTCTGATACCTAATTCTAATCATTCTGATTGATATATTTTCAGTTGTATTTTTTTTAAAATCAAAACATCAGATTTCAAAATGAAAATAAATTAACCCTAATGGTTAGCTCCTTCTGACTTCAAACAAATAATTAAAAATTTTGTGTTGATAATTTTTTTAAATGCTAATTTTCTTGGAGTTCGTTACATTTTGTTGAATCATTTTTTTAATAATCTTTTTTTCTGATTAAAAAACTCCTTTCTGTAAAATATACTTCAAAATGATCCAGTGAGTGTGCACTGATGGTTCCTTGCTTGTACCAAGCAGTTAAAAGCAGCAGCCTCATGAAGATATCATTAAGTATTGTCTACAAAGAACTCTCTGCTTCCTGGGTGCTGTGGCAATGGAAAGCTGTCATTTTTTAAGCATGGTTTTTAAAAATTTTTATCTTTCAAAGAAAAAAAACAGAAGAATGGCGATCACTGTCCAAAAGCCTCTTTCAGGCTGCTAAATTGATACTTTATATAATTAGGCATGCAATATATGTGTCCTGATTAACCAAAACTCGGTTCTTCACTGGGTTTTTTTTGCAGTAGGAAGTAAGAACCTATTCATACTGTCTTCTCTAGCAGACATACAGTTTATGTTTCCATTGAATATCGAGATAGGGAGAAGAGCATCCCAGGGTCAATGGTATTGTCTTTCATGGGTTGTAGTGGGAGGGTCTTTTATTGTATTCAGTGAACTCCTTCTATAAAGAAACCAAACTTTTCTTTCTTTTTGGTTTTTTTTTTTTTTAATGGGAAAAGAAGAAAAATAGTTAACAAAACCCCCTGTCATTGCTAGGAAATAAAAAATAGCCATGGTTGGGAGCCACAATGACAGAGAAATATTCAAGATGTGTTTAACTGCCTCTGGAGATTGTCTCAACAAAATGGTGTGGCTGGTGGACCTGGGCATGGGAAGCTTCGGTTTTGCCTGGTGAGGCACCACTTCAGCAGCCAAAAGCTGTGGTTAGGATAAATCTACAGAAGAGAGGGCGATTTATTAAGGGTCAGTTTCTGTAGTTAGCAAAGACCCTCCAGCATGTTATGGGCTGATGCAGCAGGGGAGGGTTGGGCAGTCCAGTCAACGCTCTTCTAGTTACTCAGTCTGCTTTCCCTGATCTGCTGCACCTGATGGAAAGGCAAATTATCTTCCCTGGAGCCTGCTTTAACTTTTGGCTGGTGAACATTAATGTCTGAAGCTCCCTGCAAGCACAGCAATGAGTCTCTCTGCTGGGTGTCCCTGTTTCATGCAGGGACTAGGGACCTTTTAGAAGCCTGGAGCTTTGGCCATGTTCAAACTAGCAGAGAAAGAAATTGAGGCGATTCTTTGTCTGTACTGGCAGATGAAAAGCTGGACCTGAGCCAACAATGTACACTTCCAGCCCAGAAGGCCAACCGCATCCTGGGCTGCATCCAAAGAATTGTGGCCAGCAGATGGAGAGAGGTCATCCTCCTCCTCTACTCTGCTCTGCTGAGACCTCACCTGGAACACCGTGTCCAGCTCTGGAGCCCTCAGCACAAGAAGCACATGGACCTGTTGGAGCAGGATGAGGGCCATGAGGATGATCAGAGGGCTGGATCACCTCTCCTATGAAGACAGGCTGATAGAGTCAGGCTTGTTCAGCCTGCAGTAGAGAAGGCTTCAGGGAGACTTTATTGAGGCCTTCCAGTACCTGAAAGGGACCTACAGGAAAGCTGGGGAGGAGCTGTTTGCAAGGGCATGTAGGGGTAAGACAAGGGGTAATGGTTTTAAACTAGAGCAGGGTAGGTTTAGATTAGACATTAGGAAGAAGTTCTTCACTATGAAAGTGGCGATACACTGGAACGGGTTGCCCAGAGAGATGGTGGAGGCCCGGTCCTTGGAGCCATTCAAGGTCAGGCTTGATGGGGCTCTGAATAACCTGATCTAGTTAAAGGTGTCCCTGCTTACTGCAGGGGGATTGGACTAGGTGACCTTTAAAGGCCCCTTCCAACCTAACACATCCTGTGATTCTGTGATTCCATTAAATATGAAGACAGGCTGGTTCTGCCCTGTCCTTCTCAATCGGGAACTGCTTTCCCTGAATCATCTTCAAGATGCTGCTTACATTGAGACACACCTGGAAGCTGATTTCAAGCTCCCTGAAGTAAAAACAGATCTTTTCTTTCCCTTCAACAATCCATGGGACTTGCTGTCATGGTCATTGTAATGCTGTAGCTTCTAGGCAATTATCAATTAGCCTAACAGCAAAATATGAGGGGGAAGGATGAAGAGTCACTGGCAGGCTGTGCCGTTCCTCCGCTCCTGTGACTGGGAGCTGTGCTAGAAATGCTGTCAAGTGCCAACACGCACCACTGCAGAAAGGGCATCCACAAGGCTGGCTCTAAAACCTCCCAGAAAACATCATATGGCTTTGATTTGGAAAAGACTACACATGTTACAGTACTTGTGCCACCTGCTACACATTTCTTGCCAGTTGCTGCTTTGCTTTGCTCATTCTGGTGTAGAAAGTGATCCTGAAAAATCTTCCTACTGTGAAAACAATGCAACAGCAATCCACGCTCTTCTGCCTATAAACAGCCCGAGGGTGTATGCAGGAAGAGCACAGGCCACCGAACAAGCCAAAGCCCAACAGTTGGTAAAACTTCCATTCCTGCAGCAGGTTAGAAGTTTCTCAGTGGATTAGGGCACCCACTTGGGCCAAGTCTGCTTTTGGAGGTTATTTTTCCCCTGGAATATATACCTTATGCTGCAGCACCTGTTGGTTTGTTCTCCCACCTACTGAATGTAGGCATGAGGAAGTGTGTGTGTGCAGGAGGGGGGATGGGGGTAAGGATGGGGGGGGTGTGTTTGCAGCACCAGCCATGCTTCACAGCCCCATGTTTTCTGCAGGTCACACTAGACGACCTGTTTGCTGTTGCTGCTGCTGCGTGCCAGGGAAGTGCCCAGGGAGAGCAGCAATGCCCAGGTGCCACCTCAGGTACTCGAGAATAGCTTGTGCTATGTCACTGCTGACAAAAACTGAGTGAATCTCCCAGCCACTCCCCATAAAATGAGCCCAACCAACTTCAGTTATGGATAGCAGGGTATGAACATAAGGTGGATGCTGCTAATGACAGCAGCAATGCTGCCACAACAAGATCCCTTTATTTGTGTCCAGTTTTGGGCCCCTCACTACAAGAAAGACATCAAGGCCCTGGAGCATATCCAGAGAAGGGCAACCAGGCAGGTGAAGGGCCTGGAACACAAGTCTTATCAGGAGTGCCTGAGAGAATTGGGACTGTTAGCCTGGAGAAAAGGAGGCTCTGGGGACACATTATTGTCCTCTACAGCTACCTGAAAGGAGGTTGTGGTGATCTCGGGGTCAGCCTATTCTCACAGATTCCTAGTGATAGGACAAGAGGGAATGGGTGCAAGTTGCACCAGGGGAGGTTCCAGATAGAAATTAGGATAAATTTCTTCTCAGAAAGAGTGGTCAGGTATTGGAACGGGTTGCCCAGGGAGGTGGTGGAGTCACCGTCCCTGGGCACGTTCAAGGCAAGATTAGATGAGGTACTTACAGACATAGTTTAGTTTGTAATACAGTTGGTAGGAGGACAGTTGGACTAGATGATCTTGTAGGTGTTTCCCAGCCTTGCTAATTCTGTGATTCTGTGATCTTGCTTCCCTGGGAAAATGATCTTGCTGACAGAAACCAAGAAACAAGTGCTGTGCTAGCATGGAGGTCCTGTCAGTAAAGAGAACCTTGCTGTATTTTGAACAGCAAGGCACCATATACTTTATTTATGCTTTGAGAGAAGTACAGGTTTGCTGCTCCTTCATTTAAGAATTTTAGGTGCTGAATCTAAGAATGACTAACTCTACTTTAATTTTGCTTTATTCTCACTGAAGCATTTTGCCTTTCGTGACTCTATTTAGATAAACCAAATATCTAAGCTCAAGAGTTGTTTATTTTTATTTTCTTCAGCCCCTCTTGTTTCCCTCTAGCTAGATGTTTTAAGGATTTCTAAAGCTAAGGAAGAAAGAAATCCACTGGCCTAGAAAAGTGTTATTACTTGGTTTCATAATTCAAGACTAAGATCTTTACTAGCCATTTAAAGGCTATTTTATAAAGTAGGATTGTAGGCATTAGAAAGCAGACTTTTACATGAGAAATTATGCATATTAGAGCTACGATTGTATTGTTTACCTCTAGAGTCATTAATACATGTTTTATGAGTTCCTCAGGAATAATTCATGCATTGTGTTTATTCAGCTAAGTGGACAATGCTTTTATGACTGCTGGAAAACAAACAGAGCTCCCTGGAGACTCTCATTGGCTCCATCCTTAATTTCCCCAGCACCCCTTGGCTTTTCTTTCACTGGTCAAACTTAAGACGCTTTACAGCATTGAAAACTCTGCTTTCCCAAAACCACACACCACAAGTGCCCTCTAAGAGAGCTCCTCTATAGCACCTTTCGCATTGTCTCCCCCGCTTTCAAGTTCTGCCATAATTGCCTAGAGCCCCCAGGTTGGGTCAGGTATGCTTTATATTTGCACCTCCTCATTTTGCATTCTCTACTCCACACTGATTGATCTTCCTTAGCCTCTTTGTCCATGTCTGTAGATTAAACACTTTAGGAAACAGTTATTTTAACAGCTCACAGTCACTTGTTTGGGGTCTTTGGAGAAACCCAGTTGGGCACCTCAAGGGAAGGCTCAGCTGTGCCCTGACCAGGAAAGTTACTGAGTGGTGGCTCTGTGCCACCCTGTGCCTGACCTCTCCCTGCAGTGACATCCATCATTGGACTGATTTTGGGCAGAGAAGACATCGTAGATCCACTTCAGCTGCTGGAAAGCGACAACTCGGTTTGGTATAAGGGAGGAACCATCAGGTCATGGGAGGCTTCCCAACTTGGGGCCACAGCTGGTGCTGTGGTTTGAAGGCAGCAGAGATAAACTCCAGCAGCCACTTTCACTTTCTAAAACCCCTTTATCATGTTTAGCAATGCATATTTCTGCCTTGCTTTCCTGTAACAAGATTTACAGGGAACAGTTTCTTTCACTTCTCCAGCTGTTTTTCCCTGGTCGTAGCAGCCTGATGTTTTGGATTGCCCTCCAGCCCTTCCACAAGACCCCACCTGCCTGGTGGGCAGGAGGCTGAACATTCAGGCTTCTGATTGTGGTCATCTGTCTCTCTTTCATCTGACGTAATTGTAGCATGTCATTTTACACACCCCAGTACTTGTTTGCTTATGTTACGGAATAGCAGAGAGCTTTTCAAAACAAACTCATTTATTTGGGTCAGATGAAGGAATGAAGAGAGGAGTGAAATCTTTTGTCAAGTTTTATGTATGAAGCAACATGAGAGGGTTTTTTTACGTGCTCGGAAAGGAAGTCTTACTGTAACTACCAAGGGAACAAGTCATAGCGAAATTAAATCAGTCCAGATGCATTAATCATCAGTTAATAATCAATACTTGAAATTAAAGGCAGAAGCAATGCAGAACTCCCTAGCTTTTCCTTTGTGGGTGAAACTCGTTCCCAAAGCAGTGCATGTTTCACAGGCCTATCAGCTGCCTTTCTCCAGGGAGAAAGAGTCGGTGCTCAAATTTAGACCAGGTCCAGACTTGAAATGCTAATCTTTTCCTAACCAAGTGAGGTAGGCACGCTCAGAGCATGCTGCAAACTCACTGGAGCTGTCTGAGATTTAAGCTCTTCCCTTTTCTTCTGCTGCATATTGCAACCACGTGGCTAAAGTCCCACAAAGGGGGAGGAGGTGTGTGTCTCTCCTAAGTGGGCCCACTGAGCTCTGAGGTCTGAGCTCCAGCCTGTCCCGCACACCTTGGGGAGGTGCCCCATGCTCTCTGACTGCCTCTGCCTGGGGATGGGGCCACACCATGACCACCTGTACTCATCACCACTCTCACAAGGATGAAATACCTGCCATCTGGTTTTATATATATTATATATATATGCACACATATATAACACCATATACTGTACATACACTAAGTAAACGTATCCTGTGTAAAGTGAATATACGTAAAATGATTATTTTTGTGTATTATTGCAGTCAGATATAAATTCATGCCTACTGTACCCTATCTTGTTTTTCTTGAAGTTGCCTCTGTCACCTCCTGACAGTGAGCTGGTCTGCTTTCTGTCTGAAGGAGACAGAGAGGCCTCTTCTTAAAAACTGTGGGCTTGTGCGGTGTCAGAGCCAGGATCCAGCCCTTAAGTAGCTCTGTCAAGGCAAGGTGTTGCCTCTTCTGCTGAATAGAGCCATTTCACTCTGAGGACAAATTTGCTTTTAGGTATCTATCTTGTCCAAGAGCATGTTAGAAATGCTGCTGTCCTGTGGGCAAGGCCAGACAAAGTCACCTCCTGGCCAGACACCAGACAAAAGCACTAAGAGCACTGGCATGGTCCTTAACTTGTCAATAAACAAAGTAGGCCTCAAAGTAACTAAGATGCCCTTGCAGACTGTCAAGGCCACACACAAGCCTCAGTGCATTTCTTTTTCTACACTAAAAACATATCAACAGTTAGCAGCTGTATTGCTCTCCTGTGCTGGAGATCAACAGATGCTGTTTATTACTGCTCTGCTTTTGGTGGAGGCTGACCATGATGGGAACCAAAACAGCTTTGGGCCAAGAGCTGGATGAAGCAACAGCATTCTCCCATTTTTATCTTTGTCTTCTCTAGGTGATACATAGCCCATGTGACATAGTAAATGTGAGAAATGAGCTGTGCTGAACAACAACAATGCCGGGGTTTGACTAGAACAAACACTTCTTTGTCTCCTCTTCATCACACTCCCTGCAAGATCTGTCTTGAACATGCAAACACAGAATTTATCTTCTAGTTATTTATTTTTACAGAAGGAATTGTGTATGTAGATTCTACCTGTAACACCTTGGACGCTGTCCTTCAGCAGTGACATGGACCAGAGGAGACGCTGACATTTCTGGGAAGCAAAATTGTTGCCTTCCCTACTCCTGTTGTTACAGTGGAACGAACGGTCATATTAAAGCCCTGAAATGCTCTATTCCTGTCAATGCCATGGATATGTGACAGTGAGATCCCATTGCAGAAAACTGGGGCTTTAGATGATACAAACTCCTCGATCCCCAGCATTTACGTAGAACAGAGCTTATATATAACTATATAAACACACACGTAAACCTACAGACGCCTTGCTCTCAGGACCACGAAATAAAGGTGACAGTGCCTTCTGACTCCTCTACCTGAGTGAGAACACGAATCCAAGTCTGTCTTTTCCCTCTAACTCTGAATTTCTTTATTTTTGATGACCCTTAGGAATGCTGTTGGCAATCCTTGCCCGCTATATTTTCTTTTCAGTTCAGGTGTTTAAAAGGACCTCCCCTAGGCTGTTTAACATGTTTTGCTCTTGCAGCTTCACAGAGGCCTGGTGGGCACTGAAGACAGCTGGAAGTGGCAGCAGATGCAGTGGGGAAAGAGGCTCAAGACACAGCACAGGGCTCAGAACCATGAGTGCTGCTGAGTGAGCACTGCCATAGCACCAAAACTGTGTTTGGGGGCGGAATGGGGCTAATGCAAACTGGTTTCTCCGATTCTCAAACGCACGTCGCACTTTTCACACAAACTGTTTCAGCAGCTGTCCCTTGCCATGAGAATCCTCTCCCCTCATTAGGGTGAAGCCACTGTGCTTCAATTCTTCATGCACAGATGCGGATGCGACCTTCAAGCTGAAATAAGGCAGACCAAATCCTTTGAAATACACACCCCCCTTTCCTTATTACACAGTAGCTTTTAACCATGATTTCTTTCAGCCATTTAATGCAACTCTAATTATCCCTGGAAAATATGCCAATAGATGTTAAAATACGAATCCACAGGAAATGAGTCAGCTCAAGTGATGAGAAATGACTCTACAGCCCTTTATGGCTGTCCATCACTGCATTGCTTCCATGCTGCTGTGCTGAATCGTTCCTGTGAGCATTGCCAGCTCCAGGGATTACCATCAGGATGGAGTTGGGAAGTTTAAAAGTGTAAATGATCTTAACTCTCCCAGTCCTTGATCTCAGGTGGCTGAGTGAGGCTGAATTTGTCACTCCTGCAAGCACCACTGTGGTGCTTAGACTGGGACAGTGGCATCTTGGGGCTTTTGGTCCTTTTTAGTTTGATCACGCTAATGCCAGTGTTACTCCCAGTTTGTCTCCATTTTTCTCCAAGTTATTGGCTTATTTGAACTTTCTGTTTTTCTCAATCCCCAGTTTCCTGCTGCTGATTGATTTTAGACAGCCGCCACCTTTCTGGATAAATAAATGTTAACGAGTCTATTGCATGTTCCTGAAATGAGTCAAACTTTGCCCTGCTGTCTAAGCTGTGATTCCCAATCACGAAGTGCCACGAAATGCCTTGCTTCCCATCACTTGCATCACTTCCTGTCTTGACTTGTGCACCACGGCTTCCCGTTGCTGATGCTTCTCCCTGCCTGAGCTACTTGCTAAGTGTCTGAAGCACCTTGTCTTTGTGACAGTGCCTTGTTGCATTTCTGTACCGATACCAAGATCTTTACCTAACAGGTTCAGACATGCTTGAGTAGGCTGTGCCCAGACAAACCCGTTCATGGGCTCACATGGAGCCCTCTCGCACTCTCTGGCACGTGCCAGTGCTGATTTACGCCTTGGCATCACTCACTGTCTTTTTACTGCTCAGAAAATGCTGCCTTTAAGCTGTACTTTTAGTTTTGGTATCAGAGATTTTCTTGTTTCCTGTGACATGCTCTATAGCCTCTCAGTTATCTCAAAAGGGAAGCTCAAAACCCTCTCCCTCTGTCTGTAACGCCCGAGTGAGGTTTGCTATGCTCCTATGCCTTCTCCATGCAGCGCCGATAACAAGGGCCTAAGTCTGCTCCAGGGGAGACCCCTTCTATCAGGCAGCTGATGCAAAGACCTCTCACAACTGACGTGAGGTGGGCTAAAAGGACATTAACTTGAAGGAAAATCCAGCTTTGGTTTCTTCTTTTGGTTCCTCCAAGATGGATTAAGGATATTTTCTCACCACCTTTTCTTTGCCCACGCTCTGCTTATGGACATTCCATCTTGCAAGACAAAAACCTAAGCAGTTAGTAGGACCATCACTTTGTTCATACAGATTTCTCTTCTTCCTTGATGTAAGTTATCCCCAAGGTTTTTAAATCCTTCCTGGCTGATTTCAGCAGGGGATGGGTTCCTCTATAACCCAGTTTTTCATGCAGGAGGATCTGAAGGGATGACATTTTGATGTGAAACTTTTTACAAAGCCACTTCTCCAGAATGTTACAGGTAAGAAAATGGTAAGATGCAACAAAGGACAATGGCTCTTTCTTTGGAGGTAAAATGTGACCCAAAAAATGATGGAGGCTTACTTATGGAGAGTGTCTGTCTGTTCCAGCAGCATGAGATCATATAAAGGACACAAACGCGCACACTGGACAACTTGAAGCAAGTTATCTCCTACCTAGTGGGTTTTCCAGCCTCAAAACAGTCTCAGTCTTCAAAGTTGGGCACGTCAGGTCTTATTTGCACTAGCTGATTTTAATTCACTTGGGCAAAGTAGTTTGCTCGTCAGTGCTTCTCAGGAAGAGTACGATGCTCTCACTAGAAAGCCAGGCCTCTGGACATCTGGTTTCAGCAAAGGATTGCCAATTGTTTCACACTGCCAAATCATAGAGCAATGATGTCTCTTGCCCCAGATTGAGACCTTCCTGTGTGTCACACAGATGAAGCACAAACCAATCCTCCTGGGAGGAACTCTTGGGGGCGTCCTGGTTGGTGGAAAGAGGGTCCCACACTGCTGTTCACTTTCAGGAAAAAGACATTGCCAGAGCTGCTGAGCAGTAGGAGGTGATCTGGACTGTTTACCCTCACTATCAGAAATACCCTCTGCACAACACTGAGAGAGAAATGATGCCCGCATGTGCATCAGAACTGTCTGTGCCTGAAGAGCACGTGGCATTTCCATCCAGATTAAAGGGAGGTGGGTGATAAAGACTGGACACAAATACACACCCGTCACAGCCAAAGAGCCCATTTCAGCTGAATTTATCCATGTTAATTCTGATGCATGAATGTACCAAGTCCCAGGATGACATTTTCAGTTAACAGTTTCAGTTAATCTGGTGGGACTGCTTCTAGAGGCTATTTAAATGTCCTGGTTCCTTCACCTCGGTCTACACAATCCTTTTCAAACCTAACTGGCATTAGGGCTCCAATTGGTACTGTTTGTATTAAATTACTGAAGCTCTACACCTGTCGTGCTCAGACTCTGTTAGATATTTCTTCCACGGGGCAATTACAGAATCAGTCTGATGATTGCCACAGAAAGTTAATTAATGAATTCAATGCTGTTATATAGAATCATAGAATGCTTCAGGTTGGAAGACACCTCAAAGATTACCCAGTTCCAGCCCCCCTGCTAATATAAAACACCTTCTGTCTCTCTGTATAAAAGCTGTTGTCCAAAATTGGGTTTGTTTGCATATTAATTAGCCTACAGGTGGTTTAACTGTTTTCTGTCCACTGTTATTTCTGTATCTGCTGAGCACTTTTCCTTCACGCAGCTTAAACGCCAGGCTCTAATCCTACATCTTTACCTTAAACTGCAGGAAAACCCTTTTTTAAACATTTATGCTTGTTTCTGGGAATTGGCCAGTTTGGGCTCTGTGGGTACCCTCCATAGCCCCGGCACCATAAACTTTTCTGCCACTCTTGGTGTGCATAATCCTACTGCCACCACCATGGAGATGGCCGAGTCTCTGCCAGTCTATCCCGCTGGCCACAGTAGCCTGAGAATGCAGACCAAACCCAAGGAGCAACTACCTAACGTATTCATATCTATTCAACTGCCTATTTGTGAGCAAAGTACCCACTAAACAATGTGTGTTTGGCACCAAAATCACTTCTACACGCAATTACGCCATGAGCCAAGGCTGGATTTAGACCCACGCTGGATGTCCAAGCTGTCCATTCACACTAACTGGTGGATGAGCAGTTGCTAAGATCTTTAAGAGGCTGTGAACCTGCTGTGGCTAAGTCACAGAAAAGAAAATAATCCAAAACCACACAGGCAAACAGAACAATGGCTTTAGGATCAGCTTTGACTGCGTACGTGGGAAGGGTGGATACAATCATCTGTATTTTCCACCATAGTGACAGCTGCTAAATGAATGAAAGAAGCAAAGCCTGATGGACCAGGGGCCACAACCAATCACCACCACCCCCCAAACCAAAAAGGAAAATGTTTCTCAAATTTTAAGTTAAAAGCTCAGATAAGCTGGGAGGCTGCTGTGTGTCAGTGCCTCAAAGTTCTGTTTAAAGAGGCTTGAAAGGCTCAGACTTTTAGACTACGAATGCTGACTACTTCGCTTCTGCTGTAACTGTGCTGCTCTTCCCCTTCATGCATTTAGGCCCAATTTACTTATTCAAAAACATTATCACTCACTGCCATCTAGTGTTAATCGCACAGATTGTCAGGAATTTAAAATTCTCCAGCTTGAAGAATTGTTTAAAAAAAAAAATCTATATTTTTCAAGTTCTTGCTTATTTGGAGAACCTGGCCTTGCTATGTCTGCTGACAGGGGAACTGCAGATGCACAGTGGCTCAGAAAATCCGAACAGTTTATTCCCTGGAACAGATTGCCACGATGACATGTCAATGAGTTCAGTCATGACAATGACATGTCAGTGAGTCCAGACATGTCAATGAGTCCAGTGACCTTCGGCTCTACTTTGGTGGTTCTGACTTAACTGTTTTTCTCCCTGTCTCACTGTGTCCTACCAGACTTGCCCTGAAGCAGAACCCCAGCCACTCCCCTTGCATCCTGGGGGGCAGATGGGGGTGCATTGCAGCACCACCGCCCTCAGCCCCGTGCTGCCAAAAGAAAAGTGAGACACTGTTATGTCTGTTGTCTGTGGAACATATTTCTTTCCAGCTGGGTCTGTGAGAGCACTGGTACACCCCAGATCTCAATAGCACAGTGAGAACGGGGTGCAGCAGCAGACTGAGGGATGGGGTTGCTGGGGCACCCCGGGGTACATCAGTGAACACAGTCACACCACAGTGCTCACACCCATGTCCCCAAACTCGCTGCTTGAATGGTGTACCCAAGTGCTTGTTTTCTGCCCCAAACACCCACTGAACCAAACCGCTGCAGTCACACTGAAATGGAGAATGCCTACGCAGACGCTGGGAGGCAAACCCAGACCAGAACTTTGTGTCAGCAGCAAGGGTTTTCAGGTCCAACGGGTGAGGATTTGTGGCTCAGGATCCAAAGGTATCAATGAATCTTGAGAAATTAACTGCAAAACCTCCTGACTCTCTCCAGATGTCATTCACCACTGGACACTATGCAACTGCTCAGGAAGTGCAGCAGAGTAGGTGAAACCAATGCTAACCTCCTCCTGTCTCTTTTTTGCCAGGCATGGATTGAAAGTCTCAAAGCTGGGATGAAGCTGAGCATTTTCCCTACCGAGCAGCGTGTCGGGTCACCCACGGCAACGTCAAGCCACAGATCTCAGTAATTTACAGTGCGCCTTCCTTTGTTCTCTGAAGGCTGGACGAGTTCTGTATGGTGTAAATCACCTTCTGGTGGCACCTTTCAAATAAAAAGGGATCAGATTTGTTCTTTACATGAAGAATAAACATATATTAAGTTCTTAAAGACAATGTCTGAATTCAAAGCAGACCACAGAGCATTAGAACCACAAGTAGTCATAATTAGTTTATTAGCACTGCTTTTGAAACAAATATACTCAGGTACTTAAACACAGTTTAATTCATGTTTGTTTCCACATTTGATATGTTGCTGTATATTACATAATGGACTTGAATATCCAGTAAATAAATAACAAAACCAAAGTGCGGATGGAGGGAGCGAGGTCAGATTTTAGGTTCTCAGGAAGGCCAAAATCACATCAGCAGTATAAGGACAGTAAGTTGCAAATGACTAATATTTAACATGTCATTCTATGGTGCTATATGCATGCTAGTACAAATGATCCCTCTGAGAACTGCATATAATTATTATCTACAAAAGAAAACAGTTCTTTCCTCATGTTACACCTTTGTGATCTTTTTATTTCTTACCTTTCAGGCCTGATCCTGCAGTCCTTACTCAGCAAAGCTTCCAAAACAATCTGTCAGGTTAGTTTCTTACTTTTTCGTTAAGCTATATGAAGACCGCTGGCTCTCTCAAAACATCTGAATATTAAATTCTTAGAGCCTGGATTTCTAAAAATGCTGAAATTCTAAAAAATTTTCATAACAGAAAACAACTTAATTAAGTACAGACCTAAGAGTATCCAGGCCAAATCCAGGAACAGGCCTAGACAGAAGCCTTGGGAAGTGCCAGGACAGCAAAGCTGGCATCTGGCGAGTTAGGCACTTTCCTGATTAGCCAGCCACCTTCAGGATCACAGTTTTGGATGTAGATTATCTTCTGTCTCCTTAAATACCATTTTGAGCACCTACATCCTTGTTTGTTTTTTTTGTTTGTTTTTTTTTTTTTTTATCTGGCCTTTTTTAGTATTTGAATACATGATGTATCACATTAACATTATGCACAGACACTAAGAGAAATGACCCTAAAGTAAACCAAAATGATAATACCACATGATATCATAGCCACGTCTAGAAGAAGGTATTGTTCTTTTCTGTGCTTGGGTTAGGCACGTTTGTTTTAACAGCTTTTAACACTGTATCCCATTTACTATTCTTGTGCTCTAACTGCCTTTTCCTAAACTTGTGCTGAAATAAATCGTTGCTGTCTTCATCCTCAGCCTCTGACACTATCTCCATTTTCTGTATTATCAATTTAATGAGGTCATGCTGTTTTTCCAACAGAGTTGATATATCTTTGAGCCTAAAAAAAAAAAAAAAGAAAAAGAAAAAATATGCATACAGCAGGCTTTGCCATTTTTTTTCAAAGGACAATTTAGTCATTAAGATTAAGATGCAAAAGACCAGACAGTCCTCAACTTCACCCTTCTCCTAACAAAGAATGTTACCTGCAGTACATTCAGTTTTTCAAGCTGTGGTACTTCTCCAGGATGCAAGATTAAAGAACAAATTCCTGGCTCTTGAGGAAAGTAAATATATTTTAAAATATGTGAAAAACCCAAACCCAGATACACTCAACACAGACTGCCACTAGCTTCAGTAGGAACTGAACTCTTGTTTTGAACTCTGACAACAAAAACATCCTGGCAATATAGCAAAACAATTTTTTTCAGCCAATATTTCCAGAGCAGTAAATATAACTTACAAAGAGAAAAAACAAAGAGCATGAGAGTGAGTCAGTGAGGAAGAATAGTTTTCCTAGCTCTACATCCACAGAGACTCTCCTGAAACCATTCTTATTGATTTAATGTTAGGATGAGTAAGAAGTAAGTACAGGTAATTCCTTTCAAGGCTCTGAGAAACAAAGGACCAGGACACAAATCCGTTTTTGAGGACACAATCTGAATCAGGTTTACCATCGGACCAGTGGAAAGTCACTTGGAGATTGTGTATGTTTGCAAACCAATTGGAATTGCATGAATTATGAGTTTAAAATAGCCCTTGAAAACCTCCATACGCAAACCTGCAATTCTGAACTGAAAATGCATTTTCCCCATTGCTTCAGTTTACTTTAATGAGCAAACAAGCCTGTCCACCTTCTCTGCCAGGGGATAAAAATATTTCTCCACCATACAAGTATTTTGAAGGTAAATACATTACAGAATATAAAATACTAAGTTACCATAGTGAGGGAGCTTACTTAAGGACATCAGATACATTGCATTTTACTTTTTTAGATACAGTATGGAGCTTTAGAACACTTTTTAAAATGGGAGTATATTTGTAAGACATGCAAAGTAACACAAAAAATACCTGTATTTCTGCTTCAGAACTTCTAGTTCTAATGTTGTATCAGTGCTCTGTGCATCTGTGGTAGAGTCCTCACACCCAAAGCAGTATTGGAACACACTCTAAACAAAACATGGAACCAAATTGAAATCAGGTATTACTGTCTGATAGTAGATTAAAAAACCCCAAGTAAATGAATGGCAACAGTCTCCACACAGTGTTAAAGTTGAAAAGAGTTTGTTTTTTGTATGTTAAACATTTGTTTTGCAAGATTTGTTTAATCAGAAAATTCAGTCTACCAACAACATCTGAAATGAAAAGTAAACAAATAAAATAAGAAATGCCAGAAGGGAGCAATTCTGTTTTCTGTCTGAATAAGTTTTGTAGCTTGTCTTGCTTATTAAAGTCACAGCTCACTGGGAATTCAAACACCAATTATATCTGCATATGTCAGGCTGCACTCAAACTGATGTGTCATTTTCACTGAAGACAGCCGAGCCCTAATCATGATTCCACTCATGTTAGTAAATGATTGAGTCTTATTAAGGCAATCTTCCTAGCAATCTATGTACAAATTAAGCAGATCATATCACATTTCAGCAAGAGTTCTTCAGCCTAAGATTCACCATCTTACCATAAATCCACAGTATCTCGGCCTGTTGGGATATACAGTGATTGATTCCTGGTCCACCCGACTTAAGAACCAAAACGGGAGCTTCTTCTCTAAGTTGGTGTGAAGATTAACCTAAACATAGTTTTGCATTTAGAATAAGATACATTCTTTTAAGATAAGACATATTAGCGTATGAAAATAGCCATCATGTCATTATAATTGAACTATTACTAGATGTCAGTTCTCAGAGGATAACTTTGCTGCAAACACTGGTGTAACATTTGAACAGTCCAGCCCAGATGCTAAAACATCTAGAAACACCAGTATTGAGTATCTTAGTGGAATTAATTATTTAAAATACATGCATACTCTTATAACTAGAGTGGTTCCAAAACTGAGTTAGCCTCTTGTGCAATGGCTTGAATAGCTTCTTAGTGCACTGTAGGTTACAGTATAGAATTACAGGGCAGAAAAGTTCAAAAGAGATACATATCTTAGCCATGGGTTTTAAGACCAAATAATAATGGGAGAGTCATCTTTCTCTCTTTAATTGTGCTATATCCTTTTACTAGATTATGGCAGGGTCAGTATAGATTAAGATGCCAGAGGAATGCCTGTGAGAAAACAAGTCTTCCCTTGGGTAGAAGTAAGTATGTTATATATGAGTGCCTTTCCAGGTGATGCTGCCTTTCCCGTTGTTCTCAAATTGCTACAGAAATACCGAGCATATGTATCTAAAAGAACAGGATGTACTGTATAAACCCACTGCAGACAACCATAATCCTGTCAAATATACAGAAGGATACACACTTAAAGATTTCATAGCACTGTCTGAAATCACAAGACAGCATCCATCCTGATCATTCTGTTGGTAAAGAAATACCTGAGCCAGTGAAAAGCATTAACTGCTCCAAGAACTGCCCTTACACCTCTGGCTTAGTCATTTGTACCTCTAGCAAAAGAACGATCTCTTGGGAGGAAACATTAATCTAAAAGACAGTTCTTCAAGGACACTTGAAGCCAGTACAGCCCACAACCAGAAGTTATTTCTGAGCTTTCATTCTTGAGTATTCTGTCTGTGCACCACTCTCTCTTATGCTCAGCCGCTAGGTAGGCCCTGAGACCTGTTAGAAAAAGCTTCGTATAACTGGTGCTTCTGTGTTATGCTACTCACCTGCATTGCAATCCTTTTGAGTGCAGCATACTTCTGTACTTCAGCTATGTCCCCAACAGCCAAACCAATCTAGATATACCAAGAAAGATTTCATTATCTGTTTTTTGTGTCAGTGTTTTCAATTGTTTTTCTTATTCAAGTTTAAATCCAAAATGACTGTAAAGGTAAATTTATTTTGTTTCACTTGAACTTGGAAACATCCTTTTTGTGCATATTTGAAAAATACATATGAAGGAATGTAGCAAGTGTGTTTAATGCCACCTGTCTGTCTACCAACAAGGCACTAAAGAGCTACTGGAAAGATTTGCAAAGAATAACATTGCTTCTTTTTGGTTCTTCATTACTGCTGTTACATTAAAAACCTTGTTGACCTCTCGATTAAATATGATCGTGGCAACAGGAAGTAACTTGATTGCCTGAATGGTTTGACTTTTTATTGCTCAGCCTGATCTCCTAAAAACCTGATTTCCTAAAACAACCTGATGGACGTGGCTGAAGATGTATTACATATTCTCCCCATTTCTCACCATTACCAGGTATTATGATTTTTTTGTCAGGTCAGGCTGATTAGTTAGTTTTAACACTACTGATGACTGCTGGTTTTGTGTCCAGTGAAGATCTGGGGTCTGGATTTTTTTTTTTTCCCAAAAATTGTTGGCACTAGGTTATGATACAGCAAAGGGTGGAAGAATGAAGACTAAATGTACTCTAAGAGGCACGCATATGTCAAAGTACTTCTTCCTCAATTTTCTTTGTCAATACTTCAAAATAATACTTTGCATTCATATTCCATCACAGTTACTACCTAAAGATACACAAAGTAAGCCTGCAAGATACACAAGGTAACCCTGCAAGTTTCTCTCAACTGTGAGAAAATACTCAGAGCAGTGAATTGGAGGGAAAACAAGTCCAGGGAAATGCAAATGTTTCATGTTACTGAAAGTATCAATTTGGTAAATAGTGAATGAATGTCATGGATCAGAGCTAAAGTAATTCTACATGCTAAAACTGCATAAACCCGTGCTTACGCACTTTTGTATCTTAATAAGTAGTGTACTTACTAGCAAGTTCATAAGAAGGATTGGAATAAGCAAGGTAAATATAATGAGGACTGTGTAACTCAGGAATGGGTATGGCAGTTCACTGCTCAGTAATGGATCAAGGAAAGCATCGTGGTAATTGATGTCTCCCAGCATCATCGCAAATGTCTTCATTACAGAAAGCAGGGGTGTGCTATACGTTTGCTGCAGAAAGAAGAAACCCCAAAATCAAGAAAGAACCCAAACTGATGAAATTCATAGATAACCTCTTGAGATTACTTTGTCAAAAATAGTATTTATAATGATAAAAAATTAACTATGACATTCAACTCACCTGTGAGCCCAAAAGGACAAAGAAACTCAGTCCAAAGGCCAATATCAGGAAAAAGAAAACGACAGCAATCCGAATCAAAGTCCTCAAAATTTCCCAGAACATCACAACATAGATGCCATAATTTTCAAATCTAGGAAATAAATAAATGGAAAAGAATGCAAAATTAAACACTGAAGTTAGAATTCCTTGCAGTTATTTATGGAAGGCAATAAGTACTTGTGATTTATTTTCTTGTGTGAAAAGACACATTTTGCCTCTCTCAGGAATTCTGAGATAGTACAAACATGTTGCACCTTCTCATCCAAAAGAATGCAAGTGGTCTTATTTACAGGAAGCCTAAACTACATAACCTTCTGTTTTAATACTTTCTTGAAGAAGTATCAATCTAGTGTAAGTTTCATGGAGAACTTTTTCTATAGCCACAGACAGTACGATATTTTACATCTGTTGCACTCAGAATAACTTTAAGAAACTATCCCTTTTTTTGCTGATTTTTGCAGCAAATTAGCAATAAGAACAAAAGAGAAATGGCATCATGATCCATCTAGTAGCCATACCTTTGATTTAAAAAGATTTTTCTTTTTATGATGGCATGCAAAGCAAGCAAACAAGAAGAAAAACATTGCTCAGGAAAAGAAGGGGAGTAGCATAATTTTAGACACATACATTTCCAAGAATATTCCGTCATTTGGCAAGCCTCTCTCATTCCTGGCTTACACAAAAACTAGATCTCTGAATATGAGATGTCATAAAGCAGATTAAGCTACTTTTTCCCGCAAACCTGAATTTAGGAATTTATGTCCTCTGCCAGATTCAGGAACCAGATGACTCATATGCTACAACAGTAGCAACTGAGAAAATCCCTCCGTGGGATTTTCCTCCTGAAATATTATGTGCAAGGCTGAAAAGATGAAGCTGGAAGCAAAGCAAACCTGATCTTCTCCTATTTATTAGGCAAAACTCCATTGAAGTCAATGGAGCTACAGGTTGCGTTGAGAAGAGACATCTTGAATGAATTAGAAAAATGATGTGTAGAGTTCTCCTGCTGTATAAATGAAAAATATTTAGGCCCGGGAAGCATTTAATCCAGCAGAAGAAGGAAGGGTGGGCAATCGTGAGGTTACTTTTTACTGCTTATGTGAAACCCCTGTTTTGCCCACAGCACACAGCAGAGGAGGGAGAGCACATGCCCATTCATTAGTAATCTAACGTGACACACATGTAAGACAAGGTTTGCCAGCAGAGGCAGGACTATAGAGATACTTTATGACATTAACTCTTGTTTACAAACAGTAAAATGATCCTGAAGATTAATCAGCAAATGCCCTGTTTGTGTGTCTGCCTCCTGGGGCTGATTAGTGCATATATACAGCAAGAATCAGGAGAGCATACTGCGGTGTGATCACATACTGTCATATTTATTTTATGAATAGCTCTAAATCACCACTTTTTTGGCTTATCAGCCACACCTCATCTTCATGCAAAGCAGGCCTGCTCAGCCACAAATATATTTAATTTGTGAGTTTTAACTACTGCACTCACACTCCTTCTCTCCACTCAGCTCTCCTTCGATCCATAATTCTTGGCCATCACTGTACCAGTGACAGCATTAATACCATTAGCAGCAATAAGGAGACCTATTGTCAACTAAAGAAATAATTTCATTACAATTCTTTACAATTCTTTTATTGGCCACAGTGGTATAGAAATGGGGGGTGAGTCATTTACTCTGTAAAATGATAGAATTTACCTTCTCCCAGGTATTACTTATAAAACCAGATGTCCATTTGCCTCCTAGAATTTGTATCCTTTTCTTTTTTTTCTTTTTAAGTGAAAGTCTGTACAGTATAATGAAACATGTTTTTGGCAAGACATATTTTGTGGCTTTGCTTGCTTAACATTAAAATAAATGTGGTTATTTCTTTAGTTGCCATAACTCACACTGTGATTCTCTACGTGAAAAATATTGAAAAATACTTTAGAGTCTGTTAGGTTAAAAAATTCCTAAGGCCTTAATCTGGAAAATTATACAACTTGAAAAAAATAATTTTAGAAAGGCATATTAGACTGGATCAGTCACGGCTTTGGATATGTAAAATATCTGAAAATACTAAAAGTAGTTTATTGTCAAGCATGTAAATAACTTTTACCGCTGAAGGTAAAGCAAGAAGTTCATCCAAGACAAGTATACAGCAATTGCTCCACATTCCCACTGCAGATGCGCTGGTGTATTAATAAATAAAGAAGACACAAAAATTATGCTTGTAGTATAAATTGTCCAGTCCAGTAGATTGGAGTAATCCAACAAATATTTCAATTTCTAGGATTTAAGAGAGACAGACACATATTTACAAGCCATGCATCATTAAAGAACTAAATTCAGTACACTTTTCTCACTTTTAATCTTATTTAAATTGGCCCTTCCCCTTTAATTAGGGAAAAATCAGATTTATTTCAGTATCACACAAACCGCTAGGCAAGCACACTGCGTTATTAACGTCATTCCTCTAGTTATTTACCTGCTGAATGAGCTGAAATATTTCTTTGCAGATTCCCAGTAAACTCATAATTAAAACTAAACACATACACACCCTTGTGAAGTATGAGTTCTGAAACAAAAATCAGAGCACAGAACAAATTAGAAATTATTAAATGAACGTTTATTTCAGCTTTACCTACTCATACATACGTTATACTGCCAAGTTAAGAAACTGTTAGCTTGCTTCAAATAAACTTATTGCTATCTAAATTCTGTTTTCCTAATATTTACTGTGAGATTCCTGTCATGTATATTGTGTTTAAGTAATTCAAACCAAGTATGAAAGTTTGAGTAGTCCCATGATAAATAGTTGCTGTGCAGCTCTTTATTACTACTATTTGAGTTTGGGGTCTGAAATTGTAGTATTTATGCCAAATTTCAGTATGCTTTGCCACTGGATGAACATAAAGACAAATTCTGTTGTCCATAAGTTCACTATCAAGTTGCAGTATCCAGAATGGCAGTAGAAGTCTTTGGACAAACTGGCATCCTTATGTGGCTGCTCCCTTGCAACCCATTTAGGCAAACACAGCTTTTAGGTGTGAAAAGCCTTCTATTGGCATAGGCAGTAACAGAGAATTTAATTTATAATACAAAACATGTGGAACTAATTCCGCACCTGAGGGGTTTAACTCATAGGCAGACCACGATGCATCTGTATCACTGTGATGTCCCTCTTTAAGAACCTGGGTTAAGAGTATAGTACCATGTTCTGTAACACTCTGCTCTGGCATTCCCCACTCTGTTCCCATTCCTGGGTCATTACAGCACTGTCTCCTCCAGCACAGAACATTTCATGTGCACTGCTTCATGTGCAGTGCTTCTCCACCAGCTGGCATCGTTCCTCACTGAAGAATAAGACTTCCAGCTGTGCTTCTTCCACCCAGCCTGATGATCAAAGACTTGGGTCAATCTGAGTTATTCTTCTGTCTTCCACCAGGGAGATGAGTGAGTTAGTGGAGCATGGATTCTTCTAGCTTCTGAATCTTTAAGAATCTTGCACATACTGGGCCGGTTATGTAATTCTCCAGACTTTTTTTTCATATATAGGCTGCCCAGAGAGGTGGTGGATTCCCCGTCCCTGGAGGTGTTCAAGGCCAGGTTGGATGGGGCCCTGGGCAGCCTTGTGTAGATCCAGGCCTGGAGGTTGGTGTCCCTGCCTGTGGCAGGGGAGTTGGAGCTCTGTGATCCTTGGGGTCCCTTCCAACCCAGACCATTCTATGATTCTATGATTCTATATCAGGATATCCTCATGAACATTTGATATCTCTCAAGTTTATTTTGTTACTACTAGCATGCCCTTTTTGAGTTCGTTTCAGTTTTATATCATTTATCTCCCACAAGAGATAAATTTTTTAAATCTTACCCCCCTTTTTTTTATTTTGCCAAACTCCTTGGGTTTAGTAATAAAATCACACATTTGAAATAGATAATTTGAAAAGTTTGCCACACACCAAAAATTTGTCTCTGTTAATATCTGTATGTAAGCATTTCAGGGCTAATGACATAAGTATCTTCTCAACAGATGACTTCATGTTGTGGAGACAGAGTTCTGTGCCTCTTCTGCCTTTCACATGGACACAGGAGTGTAACACTAAGTATGAGCTGTACTCACAGGTTCAATAAACAGCAGAACTTGCAGTTCTTCCTCTGGAAGTCTAGTACAATGTTCAGCTTAGGGACAACACAGCCTTCTTAACAGACAGAATACTGCTTAGCTCTAACTGCAGCAAGGAAACACTAACTAAAAGGACATCAACCAGTCACACCAATGTCTTTCTTTTCTAAAGCCTCATTTTTCTGTAGTGGCAGAACTGACAAGTCTAACTTCTTTGGTTCCCTATCATGAACGAGATCAAAATTCATAAATTGCCAGAGCAGCCCCACACCTGTCACAGTTGTGATTGAGACACAGTCAGAAGTTACTATGATGTATTTGAACTTTGCTACCTGATCAAGTTTTTAATTTTGAAACATTGTAATTCTGATATGGGGGTATAGTATTCTTTTTTTTAGCACAGCTTTGTTTTTTTAATTTATTAACAGGGATTAAGGGAAACATCCAACACCTTTCAGAGTTTTCAAGCCATATATGACTGAATTCTACTGTTTGTCATGAGGTGCCTGCATACAGAATGAAAAGAATTGTTCTGTTTTAGCAATACATAATATAGGCAAAAAGATGTAATTGAATACACAGAAGCATTTCATTGTTGAGCACTCTTAAGTCAAATTTTAAACATGCAATATCGAGTTTTTTTGGTTGACAATTAAAAAGAACTAGAAAACTAAATAATTCACTCTTTTCTGTCTTTTTGGAATTAAATACACATTAATCTTTTTTCTTCAGCATTAAAGAGGTATTCACTTCGGGGAAGAAATTGAAGTAACTATGTCCCAGATGTAAAATTTCCAGAAAAGATTAAAAGTAAGAAGCAAGAAATTAAAATTATCTAGAAAAGTTGCTGCTAAATGTTTTAAAAACATACACTTGTGATTCTATTCCTTACAGTCGATAAACCACAAATAATCCTAGGAAATACTTAAATAATCACACTGTTGTGCTATGAAAATCCTAAACATAGTATAACTAGTAGGAAAAATCAGTACCTCATATTCTAATGGTCTTGCTTCATAGATCTCTGTTCCATTCAAAGGTCTTCCTGGTTGTATGTGCGTGACCAGAAGAGTCAGTGGGATGAGACCAAGAGAGTATATGCCTAAATTCATCAGATGTGCTCGGAACCCATAGGCCATCCTTGAAAGTAAGAATGTTAAAGTTCCAACACTTTACAAATTTAGAAGAGCAAGCACTCAAATGTAGCAGCCAACATTGTTTTCATGATGAGTAAATAAGTATTTCTTAAAATGTCATTTTGTGACAGATGTGTTCATTGAGTTTTATGCAGAAAAAAGACATTGGCCATTCTAAAATATGGTTCCTTTTCTTTTTAACTCAGCAACACTATTATATATTTTTGCAATAGAGCAGAAACAAAGATAGTGATTGTCTTTCCTGTAAACATCAAAGAATCATTACTAAATGCCAAGCTACATTTTACATCACAAAGAGCATATTTTAAATATGCTCATGAGAGGTTATACGGAAAAGACACTTGCTCCAGTCAACACTCTAAGCACATACATCTTTGTAAGAGCTCTTGGGCAGAACAGCCTTCACCCTGACATTTTACATACATTAAACTGCACCTACCATTTCATAAGTAAATATTCTTTACATACAGGATGACTGAGTAGCTCCATGCGATTGTGGCGTACCATGGCCTGTAAGACAAGAAAGCAGAAGTATCAGACTTACCTCATCTAGCTAAGTAAAGCATTGAGAAAACTGTGTAGGCACCTTTTTTGCTTGATGCCTAATGAAAAGTAAATTGTCTGTAAGATATTGCAAAATTCTTTTGTTTATGCACTATGGCCAAAAGCTATTACTATATTGCCTTCTCTGCCTACTGAGGCATCCAGCTTCTCTCCTGCTGCTCTATGTCAAGCTTTAAAAAATTGTACAGACCGTTGCCAACTATACCTGTGAGGTGACCACATATATTTAATGAGAAAAATACCTGCTTATTTATTATTAGACAGTATACAAAGTCTAATTGCCAACAAGAAGTTCAAAAAGTAATCAAATTCAGATGGAAAGGTTTTCCTGTAAATGTTCTTTCACAAAGAATGAGAGAACAGACAGGCAATGTGAAAGAACAGCAAAGTATATTTTGGGCACAGAAGGTATTTCACAATTAGCCTATGAAAAAATCAGTTCTGTTAGGTCTTCCAATGCCTTACGATCCAGTGCATGGTCACTACAATGACTGGAGTAAGGTTTTATCTGATGTATTACCTGCATGTGTAGCATGTTCTCTTGGAACATTCATGGTTGCTTAAATAAACTAAGCATTTTTATCTAAACCTTAAAGAAATTTTATTTATTATTTAGACTGTAAGAACTTCAGTCCATATTTCATTCCAACATAATTTAAATATACAGAGTTATGGGCTTTGGAGAAGAAATATTATGATGAAAAATTCAACCCCCTTGATGTTATTTAAAGCAAGACCACATGAAGTTATAGATAACAGTAAAAGAAAGAACTTACATTTAATGTGGTAAGTGGTTCATAGAAAATGTCTTCACCATCCTTGAGTTTCTTGTTAAGTGTCAAGGGACACTGAAGATATCTGAAGTTATATTCAATCTGAACAATAAACATGCACCAATGTTTAAATGTGATGAAAATTATAATCTAATCTAAGACTCAGATAATGTTCTTAATTTAAAAAAGGTTATCTTTTAGAGGAAAAAAGAGGGATATTGTGTCAAAGTCATTAGAATACTGGTTTATACTGATTGTTAGTTAATCTGCCAGTGAACACATGCCATTGAGACACATATCTGTGACTGTAAGATTACTAAACAAACAACCATTTTGAATTTCTTCCTAAAATATTACAGTTCATAAAGGTCATTGTCATAACTGTAATTTGTTTTAATGTTGACTTTGAAGAAAATTTTGTATTTAAAAGCCACATGACTCTGACAACACAATGTAAACACAATGTACAGTAGCAGAAAATTGGCAAGCTTTCTGTTAATGGTGTAGATACAATCCAGTGAAATAATAGATAAGGTGATTTTCAACATGCTTTCAAAGGTAACATAACTGTAGAACATTCATGCCTCCTCAGCATTGTAAAAGCAATCTACTGCTTAAGATTCTGGACAACAATTTACAAAAATGAAAAATGCTGGAGTCTGAATTGTTGATCACAATTGTACTACTTATTATGTGCATGCTTTTGATATACAGAAACAGAAATTATGCCTTCTATCACTGTTATTTTGAAATATCATTACCTCTGATACCCAGCTTGTTTGTAAGAACAAACACAGCAAACTCTATAGTTTGCTCAAGTTTATTGTTATATGTGTTGAAATGTATAAGCATTAAGATTGCAGAAACTGAACTTCAAAGCCATTTACAGTCCAAAGGGTAAAAGAAAATCAGTCACCTCTCTTTTCTGTTAAGATCTGATATTCACCTACAAGTGCATCTTACACTTAAGAACTTGACATATACATTAAAGTATACATATGTCCTGGGTTCAGCCAGGATAGAGTTAATTTTGATGTACTTCTCAAACTTCCAAGTCAAAAATGTGTTAATTTCAGTGTCAAGGAGGCAAAAAAGAAAATTAAGTCAGTTGCTTTACTGATAAAAAAAAAAAAAGAGACTAATACTTGAGAATCACTATTATCTGATGAAGTGATTTTTACATGCCATCCTAATACTGAGGAGGAGTTTGCCAAATATATAGCACAGATTCGAATACAGGTATTGGTGAATAGCTACTAAATTATTCATATCTCAATTTAAAATATTGCCTGATTCCAGTTTAGCAACTACAGAACTATAACTGCAACGATAGAAAATATGTAAGGAGTATTAGACTTTAGTCCAGTATTAGTAGCTAAAAGCCAAGCTAATGATTTTCTAACTTAGTTACACTCCAGTACTGTACCATTGCTAACATATAGCTAGGCACAATGTGACATATTCCATCCCAACAGCATAAAATGTAGGTCTTCAGAAATTTTTTCATCCACTTACATAGAAGTCTCGACTCGTCTTTTCCTCTGAGGACTCAATTATGCAGTTGTCCAAAACCAGCTTTGCAAACAAACAGAAAAGTGAATTGAGGTGATATAGGTAATGCCCAGCAGAAAGAATATGATGTTTGTTCATGAAGAAAATGACCTTCAAATACAGCAGCCAATAAACAGAAATGATGTTTCAGTCGGATTTTATGGTGCATGTTTTGAAGCCATAAAACTCCAGAGTTTACACGTGGGAATTAAATAATGGAACTATGCAGCTCACAAGGCTACAGGCTAGTTTATTAAATGTGAAGTAGTTATGAATATATACATACCACGTCACTTGCTATTGTAATAAAAATCATTTCTGCACAGTTACATCAGAAAGAGAAAATTCCTGAAATGGTTTTGAACACAGTTCTTTTCTGACTTCCATCATTTTTATACTCTTAACGCCACTGACCTCAGGAAGCTAAGAACTCTTTCAAATGCTAAAGAAATTAAACTGGCCAAACAGAAACTGTCCCTAAAATACAATTAAAGGAATTTGTGAATTTATATTGTTTCTATTTTATAGTAATGCATATCAATGAGGATAGTGTTTGAATGGCAAATGATGTAACGCAACTAAGGGGCTTTTGTGCAGCCATTTCTTTAATGTGTGGAAAACTTACTTTAAATGAATCAGGAAGATACTCAACCATTTCCAGCAAAGGACACTTATTGGCACTAGAATAGTGAGAGAATGTCACAACAGCTTCTTCCCATCTGCAAAAATGAGTTGATATAACAGAAAATTAGTTAGCTCTCTTTTAAATTAACTACTTTTAGACTACTTTAGTTTTATAGAACATGTTATCTTGCAAATCACAGTATGTAACAAGTTTACAACCACCAATTGGAAAATCAACTGTTTGAGGAGTCATTGAGTAACATTCCGGATGCTTCTCTAAGGATGATTCATGCTTAATTCAGCTATCAATTAAAAATGTTTCAACTATGCTAAGAGCTTCTAAAAACATTAAAATTGAGCTAAAGGTGTAATCTTGGGTTACAAGATTAGGTGAGTAATAACTAATACAGTAAAATACTGTCAGTATTCCTGCAAGCTCTTACTCAAGAGCTGTAATCATTAGGCAATGGTGCAACATCACTCCTGAAGTGGGGTTGCAGATGAACTGATAAATTTTTACATATTTAAAAAGTTTTAAAACAAAAAAATTTAATTGCTTCCATAGTATCAGTAATACTCACATTTTCATTAAAATTCTGAAGGTACTGAAGCATTACATGAAAGGCCAAAATTATGTATGTAAGAAGAGGGAAAACATAGGAGGGATTACTTATTTCTAACAGCTTCTAGAAGTTGGGTGTTCTTGTTAAAACAGAAACTGAATAATCAACCTAATATAGAAAATAACATGCCACATATCTGATGTCCATCAGAATTATGCCATTTTTCATTTGCTCTCACTACAACACAACATGATCTCTGGAATTTTAAGATATGTACTCTGCCTTATTAAACTACAGGTTTTCAGAACTTAATCTCAGTTAAAAAACAGAACAAACCACAATGGAAAATAAAATTCAAAAAGCCTTTTCTCTGTACCTTACCTTTTGTGCAGAATGACAGCAGACACTACATCTTTTCTCCTGTTGTGTATTGCCTCATGGAAGAAAGAAGCTACTGCTTTGTTGAACAGAATTTTCGCACCATAGTCAAGAAGTAACCTTACTGCTTTTGCATGTCCTTCTCTTGCAGCCAAGTGCAAAGCTGTGTTCTGTGCAGAAAAGTAGTACAGCAATGCATTCAGGATACTCATTTTTTTAAAAAGTACATATTCCAGTCCTTTCCCACACAAAAAGCCTCATGCTATTTTCCTTTGCAAATCCTGAATTTGCAACTGTTGCAATGTTACTAGCAACATTAAAACTAGAATATTGTCACAGAGTTTCTGATAGAGGTTATACAAGTTCTTTCTGTCTACAGCTATAGTAGTGGTAAATCTGAAGAGCAAACTCAGCTGTAGGTAAGAAAGGCCAATTCATTGATACCATTTTGCAAATGAGAAACTGCAAGTCACAAATAGGTAAAAATGATACAAAATTCCTGCATTTGATAATCAGGAGAAGCATCCAATTATATCCAGATGTACTCATGCTAACAAATTTGCAAGAAAATCTACAGGCAGAGTTTTGTAAGAGGAACACATATTTCTTTGGTAATTTTGTAAAAGGCAATGAGTGGTTTAGAAATCAAGTCACACCAAAACTGACTTTAGAAAGCTTTCCTAACTCACACGGATTTTTCTGAGGGAAATTAAGAACGAAGCATTGGTTTCTTATTAATTTATAGGCAGGATTTGTTCCTAATCTAATAATTCTAAATGTTTTCAACACCATTTCTCAGAGAAATTAGCAGCACCTTCTGTGTTGGAAATGGAATAGTTCTTTAACATGATCCCCCTACGTTTTCTGATGGGGGACTGTCAGGCAGGTTCATACAAGAGGTCTTCAACCCATGAGATGGATTCTTTCTTGACCCAACAGATACTACATTTGTCCAAACTTTGGAGAAAGATTGGAATTGTATCTGTTGAAGATCACTGTGCAGAACAGACTGATTTCAAACAATATGTTAATGAGCTAAAGCTGATAACGGATTTTTAAAGATCTGTATAAGCCCTTTAAATTTGAATTACCAGTGTTTGTCCTACATGGTTAAAATACTCTTGCATTGTAAAAGGGGTAAGAGGGACATGTCTAACATCCTTAGTATTTTGTGCCTTCAGTTAGGTTATTTGCATTTTTTTGGTAACTAAATTATAAGAATTGCATACAAATTTCACAAATCATACTGATCTAAGCAATAAACTAACAGTGGTGAAATATAAAGACTTTAAATCTGCCAGGGGAAATTAAATATTACATGCAATACACAGCACAAAACTACTAATAGCATGCTACCAATGTTTGGTCTAGAAGTAATAGCAGACAAGTAACAGATAATGCTGTGTGAACACATACCCCTTCTTCATCCACTCTGTCAGTACACTTCACATTAGTATCCAGAATGATCTGCATAGTGCGAGTGTATCCTCCGAAGGCAGCATGGTGCAGGGCTGTCCAGCCTTTATAATCACTTACAGGTAGCAGTATAAAATTAGCAATTAAAAATGGAATAGTTTTTATAAATTTAAAGTGGATGCAAACGCCTCCCCCTTTGACTCAAACCTCTTCACTGGCATAACTACTGCAGGGATTCCCATGCCTTCTGTCAACAGTTACATGATTATCAATGCACCATTCAGCAGCAAAAGGTTCCACCCAATAAGAGTATTTGGGTATCCCTCTCCCTTTTCTTCTCTCTGATCCTGTATAGGTCTGGATAGTGTCTGTTTTCTTCCATGTCCCGTGAAACTGACACAAATGCTTGTAATATTCTCTTACTAATACTGGGCAGCCATAAATCTTGGCCATTGCATTTAAAGATAGTGAATATACAAATCATTACAAGCACACAAATCTATTCCTATCAATATCATTTCATCTTAGTTTGAAAAACCTCATAAAACCTTTTATCACATAGAACCTACCAGAACATTTCTTTAATAACTTCCAAATTAAGCCTTCTAAACTTCTAAATTAAGCCTGGAAATACATACATGTATATAATTCTATATGTATATTAACATCTCTGTCTGGTGTATTAGCTCAGGAAGGACACTGGTAAGGGTTTGAGAGCAATCCACTTAGTGGGTCCTCTGCAGTCACAAATAACAAAGGTAGGAGAGGTCTGTTTGCCATAGGATCTCCTCAGAACTCTTAGGTCCCCAGCTCCAAGGCGTAGCTGTGGTGCACTAGGAAGCACAGGACTTGAAAGTTAAAGCTCCAGACTGTACCTTGAAAACAGGACCCTAAACTTTGGTGGCTTTGGCTCCTGGCTTTACAGCTGTGAACCTGAAAGCTTTTGTGGAGCTGTCAACGATGTGAGGATCTTGGACTTGAAATCAGAATTTCAGAGTACAAGGCAAGTTGGCTGTGAACTACCAGTCCTAAGAACCCTTACTCAAGCCTGTCAGTGAAGCTGACATTATTATAATACTTTCAGAACAGTATTTTTTTTCCTTTAAAAAATACAATATTCTTCTCTCAGTTGGATTTAGAGAAACCTCAATTTCCTCAGCTTTATAGAAGCCTTACTTTACAGCTAGCTATGATTCTATGTGTTAGTCTAAAGCAAGGCACAACTGTAGTTTTACAAATATTTTATGAATATTCCAGTATATTGTGTTTTTGTGTATATTAAGATACTAAATATTTTCATATATTGTATTTGTATTGTATTAATGTCCCAGAAGATGGACATACAAGGTAGAGTGACAGCTCTTTTTTTGCCTTGATGAATGGAAATCTGTACACTTACCAGAGAAAAAGGGCCCCTCGCTTCAGAAGAAACTGAACTACCTTCTCATGACCATTCTGGGCTGCCAAATGAAGGGGAGTCATTCCCTTCTTATCGCCTTCATTCAAAAGTCTTGTGTCTTTCATATCTCTTATAAGTCTTTGACATGTATTGATGCGCCCATAGCTTTTAAAGAAAACAAAGAAATTGACATAAAAAAGTAGGGGTGGAAGAAATGGCAGATTCCATTGCTTAGACAGAACTACTAACCTGGCAGCAAAGTGTAATGGTGACTTCTTGTCCCTGCTCTTAGAGTAGATGGAAACATTGAGGCTAAGTAAATTATTCACAGAGAGGGCCACACCTTGTCTGCATGCATAATGCAATGGAGTGCATCCTTCGTTATCTTCATCCACCACAAGATTTTTAATATGTTCCATCTGTTACACCCCAAAAGAACCCCAAAAGCACAGAATTACATTTGTATCACTAACGTTCCATAGTGTCTAATAGCTTGTAACAATAGCATTAATACTTTCAAGCTGTATCTAAAAAAACCCAAACCAAACAAACCAAAATTCAGCAAAGTAAATTTAGTAACAATGAGAATTCAATGTCTGCTGATTTGTCACCATATTTTTCAAACAACTACTCTTTGAAGATCACAGCAGTTTTCCACTCTGCACCCCTACTGCAATCCATCCACAGAACTAGCATAATACTCATTGCTCTCAGCAGAAGGCTTGTACAGAACAAAAGGGTCATCAATAGGTTGTATTCAGCAGCAAAACTGCTAGCTGTCAAGAACCATCAGTTCATTGGCTTCCAGTGTAATTTTATTCCCCCCATTCTCTTTCTCACTTTCATCTTCCTGCTTTTCCTTCACACCTTGTGTAACACTATTCTATGTATAGCCTTTCTTAACACAATTAAAAATTTCCTCCCACAGTCTGCTGTGCTTTTCCACACTCCTTTGTCTGAATTACTAGTGTGATAGATAATTAGAAAGTCAATATAGACGACTAAGACTTACAACTCTGTTTTAAATCTTGTTCTCTACATCTGCTGGAAAGGGAGGTTAAATCCATCCTGCGTTACTAATCAAAGTTGGTTACAGATTTCAGCAGATGTTTTAAGATCAGTTGTACTTGGTTCACATTGAAAAGGATGTTTCTGGTGTTCTGAAGGCTAGCAAAATTACCTCTTTCAAGGAAGCTTGGGATCTAGCAATACGAGTGCTTCACCTCAGCACAGCCAAATACAAATCCATGTTTGAAATCCTTAAAAAAACTAAATCCAAGGCTTCATTACAGTCCAGTCCACAGAATGTTCCTGCAGAATATTCTGTAAACTATTTAAGTCCTAGAACTTAGCTGGATATGAGCACGTCCCCTAGCTTTACTGCATGCAAGCTGGGAAAATAGAAGTGAAAAGTTCTATATTTTATTGCCTACCTCTTGAGCTATTCAATTCCCCAACAGCAAAATAATTTATGGGATTATGTTATTCCTTTGCCTGGCAATAAGAAAACTGTATTATTTGCTTTGAAATGTTTTCATGAGATACGTACCTCTTCAAATTATTTTCTGTGACACGGGGCAACTTAAGAAGTATGATCAACTTTTACAAACATTCCAAAATAAAATGGTAGTTGCTTTCTCTTTACATTCCCTAGTGTGGGTAACAGAAATACATAATTTGATGTATACTGTACCTGCAGAAATTTCTCATTCAGATGCTGTAATCCTCCAGGCTGCAATACCGTCAAGTGCAAGAAATTCCGACCAAGATGATCTTTTAATGACACATTTGCTCCTAGATAAATATGGAAATAAATACCAGCAACTTCAAAACTGCTAGTCCCTAGCACTAAATGATGATGTTTAAGACAAAGGAACAAATGTTGAACAAATGCTGAACCAATATTATTTCAAGACAACACTATAACATGTAATTTTATTTATAAAAATCCCCACCCTAGTGACATACAAGATTTCATTGCTATCTCATGTGTGTATGCAGTTTGGATTTCATTGCAGCACTAAGATGTCTGTGGGTCCCTTATATTCAGAGCCACTGAGCGTCCAAGAATCAAGAGGTAATTTACAGATGCAGACAATCACCTCTTCTGAGCTTTGAAAGCTGCAATTTTCTTACAATTTGGAAACTTATTGCAGGGCTTAGTAACAAAATCAGTTACATTACTATTAACAGGTACATTGTTTGCCTTGCACCAAAACTAGCAACTGAAAGACAGCTCAAACATTTTCAAGGGGTCTGTGACTATATAAAATTACTGGTAAAGCTTGAAATACAGGCTTTAACATTAAAAATTGATTGTTGACACAAAACATGACTCTGCCTACTGTATTTATTCCACAGTTCTACTTACTTTGTGAACTGCTAGGAAATGAAGAGATGGAGTGCCAGTGCCACCTCTACCTTGAGAATCATGGCACACTTTTTTCTACAGCCTGTTCACTCTGTATTAAAAAGGCTGAATTCATCACACTAATTCTTCCTTTATATCAGGGGATACCAGCACTGTGCAGCTGTTTAACCCAGCTGCTCCTGGCCTGTATGCTGAAGTGCTGAACTGAAATTGAGAGGAAAGTTAGACACAAAGTTTTAACATGTATGAACCCTGCTCAAAGGAAGTACATCACATGTCCATATTCCTTTTTACCTTTTGAGAGCAGCAAATTCACAATTTTCCATGAGGCACAGGAAGTGGCCAACAGAAGCGGGGATCGACCTTCTATGTCAACACTATCAATATTAGCCCCCTGCAATAAAGAAGTTCAAGTTTATGATGAATAATGAATAAGTGAAAGTTTTAAAAGGTTCTGCCCCTTGTAAGTACAGCAAAATTACAAAAAATTACAAAATTACAAAATTAGTAGCTCCAGATGCTTCAGACAAGTGAATTCAATAAACATATTACATCTCTGTATAAAATTGACATGTTCTCAAACTATCAGCCACAGCCTTGTCATCTTTATATGTAAATTTAGATGCCTAAATAACAATGGCCTACTTCTAGGTATACTGATCTCACAACTCATGATCTTTTGTTAGGGTACCTTTCCGTGCATTACTCAGAATACAGAGTTCTATTTTAAAAGTACTAGGATTGAAACTGAGGAAAAATTAAAAAAATGCAGCCCTTTTGAATTATGTGGTCATAGCTATCAATTACCAGAAGACCCTTCTAAATCTTTACACTATATGAATGCTGTTCAAGAAGTAACGCATCCACAGATTGCTACAGTTCCACCTGTAGAGCTTGATCTATCTTCATTTTCTATTCTTCATCATAACCTATAGCAGCCAAATTAATCTTGACTCCAAAGTAGCTGTATCAGTAGTAAACACATTTGTATTCTCCAAATTCAAGGTTTTCTCCTTAGGGGAAGCCCAAGGACTGGAATGAGATATTCTGGCAAAATTCCCATTTTGCAGCTTTGTCTATTTTTGCACAGGATACATATTTCCAGGACAGAATGGTCACTACGGTCACAGTATCACGCCGATCATATCAGCAAAATACTATGAGCATAAACATATCTATCTAAAAAATCCCTCTGACCAGGGAGCACAAAGATACAAGCAAATGAACTAATGAGATGTATGTGTATTTTATGATGCTTTAGGTATATTTTTTCTAGATATTGAGCTGTAAGTCAAATTGGATGAGTTGAGCAATGTACACAAAAAAAAATCTATTTTATAATATACAAAGATCATTGAAAAAAATCAATGGGAGTTTTTCCATTAACTTGAATCATCTTTGGGTCCAATCCTAATTCAAGAGAGAATTAATCATAATCAGGAGCAGTATTTACTTTCTAGGATGGTAAAACCTTCAATGTAGTAATAAGAAACATTTAATCAATGTACAATGATTACCACAGGGTACAGGAAGCTCCCAATGTATATCGGTGAAATGTTCCAGAGTAACACATGCAGGATCCTTCCCCCAGCTACCTTTCTACAAGGTTAGGCAACCTCTTAAAAATATTCTTATTCATCAAAGAAACAAAGACCTTTTTTATCCAATTGGATAATTCATTTCAGCGAATACAGGGAAGCAATTTCCAGTTAATAAAGCAATCTTTAATCACCTTCCCTCCAGCTAACATCATTGTTCAGCCTTCAGCAAAATGAATTCAGCAGCATTCATCATTATTTACCACAATAGAGTAACATATATTGCCACATATATATATACCACGTTTATGACACAGCTGAATTGAGTTTGTAAATTTAGTTTCTGAACTCCTTTTACTTTTGCATTTATACACTAATATAGATGAATTATGCAGAAATTAATGTAAAAATAAATATTAAGCATTTTTTAAAAAATCAGTATTTATACCAATTTAATTTTAAATTTTTCTTTTAGTGAAGACAAAAAAAGCAAAAGGGGAAAAGGAAAGTTAAAAAGAAAGCAAAAAAATGCGTAAAATTACTGCTTATTTACTTTGAATATGCACATTTCAATAAAATTAATGAAGCAAACTCAGGAAGCACCAGACATCTCAATGCTGCATTGTCCAGAACACAAGAAAAAAACCTACAAAAGGATGCAGGAAAATTGCTAAGATACTAGCAACACCATGAGAAGTTTCTGGTTTTCAAGTCTATTCTTCTTGGTAATCTTGTACATAACTTGCCAATATAATCATGCCATCTGCATGCACAAGCCAGATACTGTGCACCTTACTGCCAAATGTGACATTGGAAACTTTGATTGTTAAAATCACTGTACGTAAAATGCTTAATCTTCAAACCAATTTGTAAGTAGCATTTCTTTAAAGCTGTAAAATATGGTAATGTTGGGGATATTGATCTATGTTTCTGTCTTTTTCCTTTTTTTTAAGGCTTTGGTCAGCCTTCAGTTATGGCAAACCATAGCTGTAAGCCTCACTGAAACAGAGCATACTCATTGCCATGCTACATTGAGGTGAAATGCAAAATAATGAAAAGCTTTACAAGAAATATCTGTGGAGTTTGGTTCTCTGGTTTTTGTGAAGCATATTGACCTACAGCTTAACAAAAAAAAAAAAATCAGTTTAACTTAATTAAACACTGTGTGCCTGGGCAATTCTGTTTAGCATCGCTAATGTTACCTTTTCTGTTTAGAGTTACATGTAGCACTGTATCCATTTACAATGGCTTTTATTTTCAGACACAAAAAATAGCACAAATAAGATAAAGGAAGTAATCGTAAGTTAATGTGCATGAAGTGTGGATATTTAATGTATAAAATAACAAATGTTGTTCCTTATTAAAACCAGGAAAGCTACTCTGAACTGGAATTTGCTACTCGTTTTGAGCAGTAACGTTCCTTCACCTTTACTTTTTCACCCTCGTGTACACCACAGCACGGGCGCTATCTAGTGACCTCACCAGGAATGCCACATCCCACTAACCCCAACTGGCATATTTGGATCCATTCCCAGACAGGGAAATGAACACAGACCTGAAACTTCAAAACTGAGACACTTTATATGGAAAGCTAAACAAAGCTCTCTGGTAAAAAGAAATATTATCAGATTGTCCTATCTGGCAAAAGATGCTTATAAAACTTTCCTGAGCAAGTAAAATGGAAATTGAAATGTCAGTTTTCATCTTCTGTAACTGTGGAGCCATAACTACTGCTGTACTGCAACTGTCAGTTATGCATGATAAAATATATATGTCTAAATAACCTATACCTGAGAACACATTCTCCTTTATGAATTTCTCTATGCAGACCTGTAGTAACAGATAGCAATAATCTCTATAAACATGTTGCTTGATTAAATATTTACCATTGAAATCAAATACTCTGCCAGTTCATAATGATCAAACAATGCTGTCCTGTGGGGAAAAATGCAAAAATACATTAACATTAGAAAGGACAATGAAGTTTCAAGCCAAAGGGTAGCATTTTTCTCCATTTGCTGCATTCCCTAATATTTTCAAATAAATACATTTTAATATAAAGAGACAGAGATATACCTTTATTACATAAATCCTTTTAATATTTTTTTTCCATTTTTGTCACGGAGTTTTGCTTATGAGTTAATTTCAGTTCAATTAAAGCACTGAAAACTAACTCATTTATAGGTCAGCATTGATTTTTAACAGAAGTAGTCATTTCATATTTTGTATCTTTTCTTGTACCACACAAGGTCAATACAGAATTCACAGATTCACAGAATCACAGAAGGGTAGGGGTTGGAAGGGACTTGTAGATCATCTAGTCCAACTCTCCCGCTAAAGCAGGATCACCCAGAGCAGGTTGCACAGGACTCGTGTCTGGGTGGGTCTTGAATGTCTCCAGGGGAGACTCCACAGCCTCTCTGGGCAGCCTGTCCCAGCTCTCTGCCACCATCACAGTAAACACTTTTTTTCTCATGTTCAGGCAGCACTTCCCGTATTCCAGTTTTTACCCATTGCCCCAGGTCCTGTCACTGGGCACCACTGAAAAGAGTCTGACCCCATCCTCTTGGCATCCACCCTTTAGATAATTATAAGCATTAATCAGATCCCCTCTAAGTCTTCTCTTCTCCAGGCTAAGCAGACCCAGCTCTCTCAGCCTTTCCTCATAGGAGAGATTCTCCAGTCCACTCATCATCCCTGTAGCCCTCCATTGGGCTGTGTCCAGTAGTTTCCTGTCTGTCTTGAACTGGGGATCCCAGAACTGGATACAGAACTCCAGATGTGGCCTCAACAGGGCAGCGTAGAGGGGGAGGATAACTTCCCTTGACCTGCTGGCCATGCTCCTCTTAATGCACGCCAGGTAACATTGGCCACCTTGGCCACGAGGGCACACTGCTGACTCATGGAGAGCTTGTTGACCACAAGGACTCTGAGGTCCTTCTCCGCAGAACTGCTTCCTCTGATCAACCCCTAACCTGTACTGGTGCCTGGAGTAATCCCTCTGCAGGTGCAGGACCCTACACTTGTCCTTGTTGAATTTCATTCCTTCCCCCAATTCTCTAGTCTGTCAAGATCTTGCTGGATGGCAGTGTAGCCTTCACCTTCCAAAAACTTCAGACTCAGTTTGTTCTGTGCAGACCTAGGACCTCAAATCTATGTCATTGACCCAATCTTCAAAAAGAACTTGCTATATATTTTGTGTAACAGTGGTAGAGAGGGTTAAAATGGCAATGACGTAGCTAAATATGTATTCTGACTCTGGCAGGCAAGTCTACTCAGAAATGTGAAAAAATGTAATATAGTAATATAAAACATGGCGATGTTTATTAATTTACTAAAAAAATTTTAAAGCTGTCTATACACATGAAAAATTCTCATGTTTTAGTCTCCAATAAGAGGTTGCATTATATAGTATGGGGAAAAAATGGCCAAGGCAGGAAGTATAGCAAAGTTAATGCACATACGCTAAATGTTTTCAGAAGTCAGACCTCAGTTGAATATTTTCAATGAATGAGCAACACAGAAGTACAGTTCCAAGGTTGTCAAAGATAACATTTCTCTTAACATTGGAAGAGGTAACAATGCAGGGTGTACTATAGTTAGAACTGTTTACTCAAAATACATATTTTTAAATTTCTGCCACGGTTCCATGTAAGTAGAGACACCTCCATTTTCTGCAGTAGACCTCTCCAGCCAGGTGTAAACGCTGAATGCTTCACACACACTCAAAATAAATTCCAAGGTGCATAAACAGAGAGTGAAACAATTTTATAAAATCTTTAGATGGAAACATGACAGTAAGAATGTGAATGGATCATGTCCTGCCTATGCTTCCATGCTCCTTCACTTCTCAATAAGTTAACACTCCTATTAAGTTTATCTAAATTCTGAGAGATTTGGGTGAGTTTCTACCTTTCTGATGATGCTTGATAGTTTCATGGATACAGAGAGCAAAAGAGATTATTCTTTTTGCTGCATAGCTTTTTCCTAGGACAATAATTTCCATGGATATGACAGACAGTTATCTACTAAGTAGTATGTTGCATCTGCACAAGTTTCTTTGACATTCTGTCATCATTTTGCCTTCAGTAGTGTTCTATCACAGTAGCATTTCCAAGTGTAATCAAACCTTAACTTTAGAACACACTCCCAATTTTAAATTTCTTCAATTATCTTTGAATCATTCTACTTTATACCAAGTCCAATGAACAATCATCTCCACTGTCTCTGACTTGCTACCAATTGTTTCACATTAAAACAGCACTGTAAAATTATTACACTTTACTTGAATGCAGTGAGACATAGCTTTCCTGCAAAAATGTATATATGGGGAAATATACTATCTTCCATAGAGTTGGTAGCCAGCACATTCAATTGCTTTTCTGCTACAGAAGACTGAGGAAACTCCTCCACAGTTTCAAATAGACTGTGAAAGAGTAGAAGTTTAGAGGATTATTGCACATACAAATGCCATCTGCAACTTTATACTTGTGAGGAAGCGTACCAACATCTACTTGTACCTGATCAGGTATAAGATAATCTGGGGGGGAAAGAAAATATTTTTTAAATCAATTTATATTATTTTTCATTTGTTTTCTGGAGAATATAACCCCATTAGATTTGTTCCACAAGCTCAGAAGCTGTTAATTCCACATGTCCACCTACTAGTTCTCTACTGCAGTAATTTTTCAGTACAATTTGTTACTGACCATTCCTTGACATGTTCCTAAGGCAACTGGCACTATTTTGCTTTTGATATCAGCACCCAAATCTTTAACATTCTGACCAAATTACTGATTCTTTCATATTGTACTAAAGCCAACTCCCATCCCATGGAGAAGTTTCAACCCACAGAGAAGGGGTATGCCAAAGTACACTTTGGAAAGTTCCAGATTATACATAGAAAGTATAACTGGATGTTGAGAATAACAGAATATCATGGGTCAAAACTTTTAGTGAAGTCTGGCAGAGCAGCCTCCTACCTGTGAAGCAATGTTTCCTTATTCCCATCTACAGCATCAATAATGGATTCCTCACCAGCATAGGATGACATCATTAACTTTACAATCTCAGTTGCTCCTTGAGTGGCAGCAAAATGAAGTGCTGTGCATTTTTCATTCTGTAAATGGGAAAATAAAACAATATTTAAACATTTCAATGCAAACAACCTAACCCCCAACCTACTAAACACAGTAGTGATCTAGCCTTCAATTTGCAATTCCTAAATACCTAAATTTCTATGCAAGTAATGAGACTTTAGTCTTTAACTAGAGTGGAACTCAAAAGAGATCTTAAAGACCTCAAAAGATGACAGAGATAGTTTTAAAGGAACTTTATTATTATTATTATTTTCATTGTTCTTATTATTATTGCTGTTATTTAAGTCTTGTTATTCTACGCTAAACCCCTCAGATATGAGATAATGACAATCTTGACAATATTTTTCTAGTTGCACTAATAAACAGACACACAAAGCACTCTTTAACGTAAGAGATGAAGCAAAGAAAAAATACAGAAAACCGTAGGCAGACCGGTACAAATGAATAAGCAAACACATGTGCTATATGATACAGGTAATGCATTATTTTAAAACATTTTTGACTTCCTTAAGTTAAATCTTCCCTAGATTTTGTTCTTAATAAAATTTTCTGCAGTTTAAAAATAACTTGGCCTAATATCTTATTATACTATTATAAGCAACACAATCATAAAATTATTCAGCAATAAATAAATGATGATAACAAGATTTGCCAAAACAGGGTTTCATTTAGCTAGATGGGAGAAACCAGCTTTGATACATGCTTGAGGGTTTTCACTTCATCCAGAATATGAGTTGATTCCAGCCTTGCAAGCAATTTGATTAGTAATAGATATTTTCAGCAGTGTTTATTCCCCATAAAGGTAAGGCACAGGCCCTTAAACCAACAGTGTCATTGTAGCAGCAGAAGCATCATAAATTTGTGCTTGCTTAGGAAGAATCACAGAATCACAGAATCACAGAATCTTAGGGGTTGGAAGGGACCTCAAGAGATCATCGGGTCCAACCCCCCTGCCAAAGCAGGCTCGCTATCTCATATTACACAGATAGGCATCCAGACGAGACTTGAATATCTCCAGAGAAGGAGACTCAACCACCTCCCTGGGCAGCCTATTCCACTGCTCCGTCACCCTCACTGTGAAAAAGTTCTTCCGCATGTTGGTGCGGAACTTCCTATGCTCCAGCTTACAGCCATTGCCCCTAGTCCTGTCCCCACAGACCACTGAAAAGGGGCTGGCCAAATCCCCCTGCGTCCCAAGTCTAAGATATTTATAAACACTAATTAGGTCTCCCCTAAGCCTTCTTTTCTCCAGGCTGAACAGACCCAGCTTACTCAGCCTTTCCTCATATGGGAGATGTTCCAGGCCCCTAATCATCTTCGTGGCCCTTCTCTGGACTCTCTCCAGGAGATCCCTGTCTTTTTTATACCATGGAGCCCAGAACTGGACACAGTACTCCAGGTGGGGCCTGACCAACGCAGAGTAGAGGGGGAGGATCACTTCCTTCGACCTGCTGGACATACTATTCCTGATGCATCCCAGGATCCCATTGGCTCTCTTCGTCACCAGTGCGCACTGCTGGCTCATAGCCAACCTGTCATCAACCAGGACCCCCAGGTCCTTCTCCACAGAGCTCCTTTCCAGCAGGTCATCCCCCAGCCTGTACTGATACAGTCGGTTGTTCCTCCCCAGGTGCAAGACTTTACACTTGCTCTTGTTGAACCTCATCTGGTTTCTCCCAGCCCAGCTCTCCAGCCTGTCAAGGTCTCGCTGGATGGCAGCGCAGTGTTCCTGCGTGTCAGCCAATCCTCCCAGCTTTGTATCATCGGCGTACTTGCTGAGGGTGGATGCTATACCCTCATCAAGATCGTCAATGAAGATATTAAACAGGACTGGACCCAACACCGAGCCCTGGGGAACACCGCTAGTCACAGGCCTCCATTCAGATTCTACTCCACTGATCACGACCCTCTGAGCCCGGTACGACAGCCAGTTCTCGACCCAGCAGAAGATACTGTAGAGGCCAGGGCAAGGCTGAGCACAAACAAGAATAGTGAGAAAGGGTCAGACTAAACATCCAGTTTCTGGGAAGGAATGATAGCAGTTCCATAGTAAAGTTTGTGAAGAAGGCTGTACCGCAGTGATATATGGCCAGAGTGCTCTCCCAGAATCTGCCTGTTTATGGCTCAAGGTATTCCTGAGCCAGAGGGGATGTTGCTGTATTCAGTAGGCAAGGACAGATATTTCTTTTATGGAGCTGCATTTTAAATCCATGCAAACTTTTCATAGCCACAACATCCTGTGTAACCTGTATGAAGAAACCTGCCTGATCTGAACTACGAGACTCATTTTCATTTCCTGCTCCCTGGGTTTTGCATTAGAAGAGACAATGAGGGATCATTATCTACTTTTCATTTTTTTATACCACTCAGAGATCTGGATATGTCTAGGTTTTATCAAAATTGTATTTTTCTCCAAGATTTACCTGTTTGAGATCAATTTGGGCTCCAAATTCAATGCACATTTTAATCATTTCAAGGTCCCCGCTTTGGACTGCCAAATGAAGTGGGCTGCACTTTCCATTATTGGTAAAATTGATGTGGGTTTTAGCAGAGTGACCCAATTCTTCACCTGAGAGATGAAAACAAATGGAAATCTTTTAAGCAAGAATGACATAACAGAGGCTTTCAAAACAAGTATATTAACTGTGGAATAATATTCTCCCCCCTCAAAGCATAAACCTTTTACATCTATCATTAAAAATGGATGAACAGACATTTAGGAAAGCAGTTAAGCCACTGCCACTCCCATCCTACAAAAGTTACTAGCATGAATTGCCTGTAGGAATAGTTGCATTAACTTCTTTTAAGTTCAATCAGTTATAAGTGTTTGTTTGAACAGTTTTCTGAGAAGTAAAGAAGTAAATTGGTAATGTCACTATAAATAATAAATCTTACTGACTGCTTGGGAACAATGTATTTACCTTTTTTTAAAAGAATTTCCATACATGTTTTTGCACCTGAAAATGCAGCTGCATGGATAGGCATACATCCTGTTTTGTTTGCTTTACATATTTTCCCTCCATTTTCAATCTGAAAAATAATGCCTGGATATAGCTTAATGACATACAGAAAATTCTGACTAATGAACATACTGTTGCAGATATAGTCTCCTGTATATCCATAGCTGTGTCCTTTTTTTTTTAATGTTGCATAGTATTGTGAAGTTGATATACAAACATCTTAACAACACACTTAACTTTTGGTCTGCCCTGAAGTGGTCAGGAAGCTGGACTAGGTGATCACTGTAGGTCTCTTTCAACTGAATTACCCTATTCTAGTGATTTTTATTCTTTTTTTTTTTTCACAAAGCAGGCAAGACTTATTCACATAGTCCTATACACAAGTAAAGGAACTCAGGTATGCCTGACATTTTTTCTATGTTTTTCTAAATCACAAAACACCACATTTCTTTTTTTTGCAAAGTATATTTTTAAGTATCAGGGATTCCAGAACATATATAAGAATTTCTTGCACTCTTCAAATAGCCCCTAAGTAGTTCACTAACAGTTTTCTTCATCCTTCAGAAGCACATAGGTAAGTGAAAATTCTAGAAAAAGAGTGACATAGAGGAAGATAAAATATTTTGCATATCAGACAAAAAGTGTTGTTCTTTTTTGAGCTTTAAATCACATTATTTTTTTCCTAAGTGGTGATCCCTATTTCTAATAGACAGTGAAGCTGGAAGGGTGTCCAGTGAACATTTATTTGCACTATAACCACCTCTTAAAAAGGAGCACGTAAATGCATGCACCTATGAAAAGTAACTTGAACATCAGGTCCATGATAATCCTTCCTCCACTGAACAAAGCCAGAACACAGGAACAGAATAACACTGCATCAAGGTAAACAAAATCACATGAAAAAATGATGGATGATTATACCTACCAGGAGTGTCAATGCTTCGGGATTATCCTTGTAGCACGCTACAATTATAGGTGTGTTCCCTGCTTCACCTTCCAAATTAACATCTGTACTGCTATGCTGGACTAAAATCTAAATGTTTGAGAAAACATTCAGTCAACTGTAAGCAAAGCACAACAACAAAGGCCTATTCCATTGCTTTTGGGTTTTAGCATCCATTGTACTCTTTTTGCATGTCAACAGCCCAGGATGCACAGGCAGAGGAGGGACAAAATGTGGGAGACTATAAAAATATGTAGGTGAAAAATGCTGGTGAGAACAGATGAAGTAACATTCTTTGCAACAGACAGCTGGGTAACTAGGATAAACACTGCACATATCTGCAGAGTATCTTAAAGTTTTAACAATTTCCCCAATACTGGGAGAAAACCTTTTCTGTAGCAAATTGCAGGTGGGGGTTTTCAACAGAAATTTGTTTTAACATCTCTTAATATCCTGTATTCCCTGGAAACTGGCAATGTTGTGGATCCTGCTCAATCAGGCATCTATCAGACAGTATGATCAAGGGAAACTGGACTTGACGAAAACGGGGATCTTTCCAGACATTATTTGCCACATCAGTCCTCATATTGAGAGCTAACACTGAGCTATCAGTGTCACCATGTATCTTTATGACTGCTTCCAGCCTTTTTTGGGAAGCAAAGGATAAATAGAAATTATAATGACCATACTACACCACATTTTTATTCCTCTTTCTAGATATTTATTAATTTCTCTTTCAGAAATTCCAATGAATTTTTCCGTACTGGAGGAACTGGTTCATTTTAATTACTCTGGCAATCTGACAATGGAAACCAAAGTAGAATTAGTTTGAATAAACAACAGAGTGGGGAAAAAATGAGAGCACATATTTAGTCAAAAGCAGAGTGCAAAATAATCCAAACACAGAACATGTTACAAAACCCACTTTAAAAATGTCATTGTTATTTCAGATTTTATTATTTTTAATGCACAGTAAATACAGATTTTATGAAAGATGTGAAACATATCTATTATAATGTCACCAATATCTGTATATAAATCAGTGTGTTCCTTTTCACTTGCTGTGCTAAGACACAAACATTTCTATAAGCTTCATAAGTTACACAGCCTAAACAAAGCATGAGGAGATACAGCACTTATAAACAAGGTCTTGGTGTTTTGCACACAGCTGCTGTTGAAGTACTTATCAAATCTGTATATTTATGTGGACTTTAGACTTACCTTAACAATTTCATTATGCAGGGACTGCACAGCCATATGCAAAGGTGCCATCATATTGGAGTTCAGAATATTGGGATTGGCTCCTCTGCTGAGAAGCAAACTAACACTTTCAACCTGGTTTTTCTTTGTCGCCCAGTGCAGCGGGGTATTTCCAGAAGAATCCATCACATTTAGAACTAGGTCAAAGGAGAGAAAACAAAACAAAACCAGAAACAAAGCAAAACTATCAAATGTTCACTGAAAGAAAAGAGAAAACTGTCTTCAATGGAGGTTCAGGTCTGTGCTACTACGTTACTTTAAAAAAGCAACGATGCATGTCATGCAATGTATTCTGTTAATTAAATACTCTGCTGAATACATGGTGTTCATTAGAAACTTTTAAAATTAAAAATGTTAATATACTAAAATAGCAGATAATAAGTTTGGTACAGTTAGCATTAAGATTCTTCTTCGATCTTTTGAAATTATAACAGTGGAGAGATGGAAGGGGTCAAACAAATGCCTATGTCTTGTCTGTTATTATGCACCCTTTTTCCTCCCCCAAGTTGCTTGATTTCCCTCTTTCCTTGACTCTTCTCTTCCTATCTTCTTTGAGTTGGTAGCTATTGCTTTAGAGGCTGCACCAAACAAGTGAATGTGCATAATTAAAATTGATGACAACAAAGAAGTGCTCACAAGTTATAAGATTAAAGACCACGTCTACTCTGATTCACTTAAGAACACAGAGGCAAATCAATTCACACAGGTTACATAACTGGTTTGTTCTACACATATATTTTGAGCTTCCAAATTGGAACTCAACTTCAACAAATATTCTCAAAAATTAAGACAGAAATTATATATTAAAAAGAAAAATATTATTTTTCAGATAGAATAATCTAAAATTATATTGGCTGTCAGTAAGTGAAAAAAGAGATTTTTGGTGCCATTGTGTGTTTGCTCAGTAGCCCACAGTCTAGCAGTGGAGTTGGATGTACTTTCACAGTGCTTACTGATAACTACAAAACAAGATTTTTAACATAGAGTGCTTTTCAATCATCCAAAGCCCCATGTTCTCCAATTTATCACCTCTTCCCTAAATTTCTTTAGATAGTATATCTCATCAAAAGTTTACTCTTCCTCACTATTACATAAACAAGTTGTGATGACAACTTGAATGGCGAGTATGAGAAATCAAATTACTTCTCTTTCACATTTCCAGTACTTTAAATGTGACAAAGGACACACAACTTATACAATGAAGATAAAAATTCGTGCCTACTGTACCTCACTGTAGTATTCTTTTTCATATCTGAAGACTGTAAATCTGAGTCCCAAAGAAACAAGATATATTGAATCACTGCTTTAGAGAGAAAACAGTCCTAATATAACAAGGGAGACTCAAACCATACCATAGACACTGCAAACTGTGGCAGACTATATGTTTTGAACTACATTTAAATCTATAAATGTAGGTAACACACACCAGTTCTGCTTCAGTTTGGTAACAAACACTTTGGTTATTGAATTTTTTTATTCTGTTAAATAAAACAGTTCGTAAAATGCGTGTTACCTTCACAGGAAGAATCATCTATGATCAACTGCATTAATTCTATTTGGCCTCCTTCGGCAGCGTGATGCAGTGGGGTGGCGTTTAATTCATCCACTTTGGTAAGCCCAGAACGATTCTTCTTAATGAAGCTCCGTAGCCTACAGGCACTTCCATCTGAAATCACCTATATCCAAACACAAACATTCTCATTTTCCTAACAAGCAAGATGTTAAAAATGCTACAATGTGTTAATGTGGCATGTTACCATCCAAGAATTCTCTCCTGATGGTTTGGTTTAATACAGAAGTATAAAAATCCTGATCAGACTGAGTCAGTAGTGAAACTCACATTGATTTGATTGATCACTAATACAGACTGAGATGAAAAACAGTGCAAAACAAACCCAGAAATTATCATTAATATGTTATTTTATCCTCTGTAGAGAGCTCAAGATCTTCCACCACAGAAAAACTCAAAACAAGCAAATTCATCACTTACTGTTTTATAATCTCTCCATCTGTGGACACATCAAGTGAATTCAAAAGACAGAAATTAATAGTCTTGATAAATTCCTTTTATAGACCTTTCTACAAACCGATAACATGTCCTTGGCTTTCAAGTTCAGCCACTTGGTTTCTGTGAGGTTCTTTAGGCCACAGCAACCAATGAATTCTTGAATTGCAGCAGGATCTGAAGAGCATCCCATGGGCTACTATCTCAGTCTGAAACAACCCAGCATCTTCACAGAGTAATACAATAAAATCCCATCCAACAGCTCAGCCCTCTGACATCTTGGTACCGCCCTGGTACTCTGCTTTGCAATCAAAACCCACTATGACTCATACTTTAAGGTATTCTCCAAATGTTATTGTTGAAGTGTTTCAAAACCCATGCTTGTATATAAAGGGATAAAAAATATTTAAGTAGAATGGGGAAGAATTTAAAAATTAGTTATAAAAAATGAAAAGAAACGATTCAACAAAACTGGGAGAAAAAAAAAAGATAAAAAATCTTATCAGAAGTAATGCGTAAGCAAGCAAAGGGTAAAAAAATGAAGTCCCACAAAATAACTGTTCCCTCCTCAGCTGCAAAAGGACAGCAAAACTTTGCTCTCCAGGAACCCTGATTCACAAAGACTCAGCAATACTTGCTGTCATTAAGCAAATATACATTACCAGACAGCCCATTCATACACTTAAGCACGTGTTTTAACTTCCTTCAGCTTCCTTCAACTTAGGGAGTATACTTATGTGAATAATGCTCCAAATGTGTTCAAAGATTTATAAGACTGGGGCCAAACACAGGGGTAGCAACAGCTTCAAAAGTACAATTAGAAAAAGCTGACAGAAAGTGTGTGATATCCTTGTGGAAAGGGTATTTAACACAACTCAACTGTTAAAAAATGAGGGGTCAATTACATACACAAATATCTAAACATTTAGTACACATCAAAATGCTGTTTAAGAAAACCTTGCTACAGAGCTCAGTATCTCCTATTCCTTCTTGTATTCTAAAAATTTTAATTATAGTGAATTTCAAATCTTTCTGCTGTTTTAGACCACATTTTATCACTCTTTACACTGGACTTTTTGTCATTGTAAGACAACACGTAGCTGAAATGAGGTATGATAATTTCTATTGAAAAAATAAGACTTTTCAGCCAATGTTGCAGTGTTTTGTTAACAAAATAGGAAAGGAAGAAATCAGTTAGGTGTTCTTAGTACTTTGGCTGGTTGAAATCAGGAAAGAAAGCTGCAACAGCGGGTCCTTTGCACCTCACCTGAACAGCCCTGTAGAGGCAGATCACCCACCAGAGTGACAAGCTGTGCTATGCTGAGATAGATGCTGCTCAGAACTACAGGTAGCACACAAAAAGCAAAGCTGGAAGTGGATTCAAGAAGTCCTTAGACCCATTCACATACTTCAGCAAATTTGTTTAGCCTGCTCTTAAAAATCTCCAAAGCTACCCAAGTCATGCATCCCACAAGCAACCTCTTTCTTTGTTAAATTATTCCTACCCTTAATAAAAGGTTCCCAAATGTTTGGTCTAGGTCTCCAGAGCTGCATTATAGATACATCTCTTCTTGTCATTTTCTCTAAAGAAAGGGCAAGATTTATATCCTTTACAGCAGTGATTTGCTGTCTGTAAGTTGTGCCATTGGTTCTCTTTCCCTTCGTAACAGTCCCAGTGGTTCTAAACTTTCTTTTTTGGGACACTTCTGTATATCAGGACCCATCACGACCTCTGGAGCACCCCGTAAGAAGAGGACACTTTTTGAAGAGCTCTGCCCTGGAGGGGTATGAGTCCTGCAGCAGCTGCCTGCCACCCACCACCTGCCCCAGGAACCCCACATCCTCCTCCACCTGCTCCCCTCCTACCTTCCCACTTGCCCTGGTCTGGACACGGCCAAACAGCAGCACAGCAGCCTGTGCCTTCAAGATGCCCCATAGCCAGGGTATCTCTCAGCCTATCTCCCACACCTCCCAGTTCTTTGCTCATGGCTCCACCAATGATGGAGAGGAAAGGATCTCTGGTACGGCTGCCTCCAGAGTCCCACCTCACCGTCCACTTTCAGCCCTCCTTGTCCCAATGTCCCTGTCTTGGGCACCACATTGTCCCACGCCAGTTTCGGGGTCTCAGGCAGCTGGAGTGCCGAGGCTGTCCCCTCACACTCACACCGCCACCAAGCCCACGGGACTCCCGCCCCCTTCGCGCCCCTCCGCACGCACCTTGAAGACATCCTGCGAGGCGACGGAGGCGGCATCCGCCTCGCAAACGACACCCTGGTAGGAGCTGGAGACGGCCGCCTTCTCCCGCGACTGGCAGAGCCGCAGCAGAGAGCGCTTCATGGCGCCGGCCCGCTCGGCTCCGAGCAGCGCCCGCCCCGCCGGCTCCGGAGACCTGTGAGGCGAGAGACCGAGTGACGGCCGGTGCCGGGGCCGCACCCGGCAACTCCGCCGAAGCGGCGGCGGCAGGAGGCGGGGAAAGCGAGCGGGGGCGCTCCCGCCGCTGTTCCCGGGAAGCCGAGCTGCTCCCCGCCGGGGCGGGCGCCCGGCCCGGAGGCTCCCTCCCGCCTATAGCAGGTCTCAGGCCGTCCCCGTGGGCGCGAAAGCCCGGTCCTCTCGCCACCGCCGTCTAAACTAGTGCTGTGCCGGCGCTTGGCGGGCCGGTGGTCACAGCCGACTGAGGAGCTGCGGCGGTCAGAGGCGCGGCTGACAGCGCTGATTGCGGGAGAGGGTCAGCCCCGTCGGGGCTTGTGTGGGGTTGAGCGCCTGTGAGTGACAGACATCCCTGGAGATGTGCACATCCGTGGGTGAAAACCACCGCGCGGAGAGCACGGTGCGCACGAATTAAAGCAAATTAACGCAACGCAAAACAGGGGCGGAAAAGTCAGGCTCTTCGTCGTGCCTGTGGCGCGACCCGCGAGGAGAAAAGCCCGGGCTGGGTTGCCGGAGAGGGCGGCCGGGCGGTGCTGCGGCCGTGCCCAGGGCTCTGGGCTGCGCCTGCCTCGCAGCTTTCACACAGCTGAGTCGTCCGTGGTTAACTTCTCTACTTCGCGGTCATAAAAGTCTCTTGTATAATTTGTTTAAACCAGCAAATTTGGAGCAGGGTAGGAAAGCTGTAGGAAGAGTGCCGAAGGAAGCAGCACGAAGTGTTTCAAGGGGTTAATTTTACAAAAGCGACTTCCAACTGAGTCATTCTTGCTGAGTCCCTAACGGAAACATTTGTAACTCGGAGAACTAACAGTTTACTTAATGAGATAAGAACAGCCCTGACAAAGGTCAGGTAGCGGCTGGGGCAGGCGCTTGGGAAAATAAATAGGAGACGTAGGGGGTGACTTTTTGCCCATATGTTCGTGGTTTATGGCAGTCTGCAGCTTAAGGGCTGGCAGAACCAGGTGTCGCATCTAGTCCAGCCTGTTTAATAGCTGTCAACTGGCAACTCTCCATTACTTCGCTCATGGCCTTTCTGAACCCTTTTTATACTGTCCGTGCCACAATATCCTGTGGCACTAAGTGCCATAATTTCATTATGTGTCTGTGAAAAATGCTTTCTTTTACCACTAGCTTCACTTAGTGCTCCCTAGTGTTTTTATTTTGAGAAATGGAAAGCTGTTCCCCATTTTTTAATCCCTGTTAGTGCTCATAATTTCACAAATTTCTTCCAGCTCTTTAATGATGGGGCTTGGTTGATAAGTTTTTCCTTCTTAGGGATGCCATTTTGTATCTCTGAACATTCGCATCCTGCTAGTCTGCATCTTCTTTGAGACCCTTTTGAAATGGGATGGCAATACCTACATGCTGAAGTCAAGGTATATTGGAGCAATAGTACCGTTTGCTCAATTTTTTCTTCATTCTCATAAATGCTCACAAATGTATTTGGGTTTTTTGATTGCCACTAAGCTAAGTTTCCTGAGAAATTTTGCTGCTTTACCACAATCTCTTTTCCTAGTTATAACCAGGTACCTTCATATGAAGGGAATTTGGGTTATGTTTCCTCTGTGTACCCACTTGGCATTTGTCAACACTGAATTTCATCTGACATTTCATTACTGTATCATCAAATCTTGTGGGATCTCCCACAATTATCAGCATTTTTGGCCATTTTGAATATTTTTGCATTGTTGATTCCAACACTGACCTTAAAGGGTCCTAAAGAACCTCCCGGCTTTGTAAAGTTGTATTCCTATTGCACATTTTCTAACCTTTAACCAGATTCATGAAATACTTCCTGCCTGTCCTATGACACTTTAGTTTTCTTAAGAAAAAAACGAGCGGAGACCTTGTTGAAGAACTTTCCCAAATCTACTTATCACTGGCATAATTTATATCCCTATTCTTGCTGATACCTTCATAGTTTCACTGGTGTGTGTAATGACAATCTTCTATGAATGCTGTGCTTGTTTTCATCCTAGAGCCTGTAACTCTAGAATCCTTTACAGTAATTTGCTGAAGTTACACAACCTTAACTGAGTAGTCTTAAGATTGTAAGACTACATAGTCCCAAAACTAAGTGGGTGGTTTTAAGTGCTAGTGGTGTAGAACTTTGATCTTATTATCAGACAACATTAAAAAAATGGAAAAAAAGAAGTTTTTTCAGCCCACATTTTGCTGTAGCCATAGATACATTCAACTGCACTGCACTAAGTTACCGTTGTTAAGTCATAATTAATTGTGACCAAAAGAAACAGGGACAATTATGCTTTAGCAAGAAAGCTGTACTCGAGGAAGCTAATCAATAACGCCTGAGAGATTCTAATTATATGAATTGGGATCAAGTCACTGGAGGAGCCCCTTGTGTTTCTAAACTGTTCTCCTGGGACTTCCATTAGGAGCAGGCCCAGTTGGTAGCCATCTTCTCATGGTGAGATCACTTTGAATTCCCTGTCTGGTCCTGATTTCTCTGCTGCCCATAATCCTTTTTATGAGAAATTAACTCAATAAATAAATCTAGATATTCTATAATGAAAATAAATAATATTTTCCACAAGAATCATTACCTGGAAATAGAAGTATCACTAAAACAGAGTAAGCATAAGTAAATTAGTAAGTAACACTGAACACAGTAAGCATTAGTAAATCTATCATCCGTCTTTTCTTAAAATCTCCTAAATTGTAGATTAATGGTGTGAAATTATAGAAGTCACGATCCTTGAAAAAACATGCTTTTACTTATTTTCTTGTATCTGGTAATGCTATTCTCTTCTTTTAAAATTGCTGCTAGTTTTCAGTCTTCTAGTAAACGTTCAGAATAATGTTCAGAGCATGAAATACAATGCAAAGTTTTTCCATTCCCAGGAGGAATCAAATGGAATTTTAAGTGGGCTGATCACAGATTTTATTTCTGCATAATGATTTGACATAGGGAACTAATTCACATAAGTAGTCAGAGTAACCTTTCTTACAGCTGCTTTTCCCAAGAGTGGATTAAAATACATTTACACCATTTTATTTCAAACATGATCTTGCTAATGGTAGGATACTAGATCCATTAGTACAAGCAAAATTCACTGAAGGTCATCATCGAGCAGCATTTCATTAAAAAAATGATTGTTTAATAATTAAATTGTACATACAGTAAAGACACACCATTCCTGTCCTGTAGCCTTACTTCTTCAATTTTGTTAATTTTGCTATCCCTGGAACTATAAATTCAAGTAATAAATTTCATCAGTAATGAAAAGGGTGTACTGTATGGGTTTTATTTTTCCCTCTGGAAGCAATTTATTTGGCAGTGGTGTTATACAAATTTTGATGTGTAAAATGACATTTAGGATTTTGTGTTTTCAGTTTAATTCAGTAAGCCAAATGAATTAATGATGCTACTTTCAGACCTTGATGACAGTCATGCAGAAATTAGTCTGAGCTACTGCCTGATCATTCAAGAGTGCATTGTCTCGTACAAGTTTTCAGAAACCTGCTTATAGTTACCATAGAGAGAAAAGCCCACTGTCTTTTTAAACCAGCAAGGTTAACTTAACTCACCTTTTAAACTTATGTTTAATGGATTTTTCATTGCATTTTTTGTCTTAAGATTTTGCACTAGTAAGGAATGTGCTGCTACATTCATCAGAAGTTTTAAAGTTATTGACAGGTTGTTATGGGCCTATTTTTTTTTTTTAAAGAGGATTTAGAAAACAATCATTCATTCAACTACACTGCAGAGTCTGTTTTTTTCCCTAATGATAATCAGATACAAAATAATATTTTTACAGATTTCGAATCATACTCTTAATGCTTTAGTCAAGAAGAAATTTAAGCATGGGCCCATAGAGTACAATCTATGCTTTGAAAGTAGGTGTAAATTGATCTTAAGGTCAATTGTAATAAACAAGGGAGCTGACACTCCACCAGAACATTCTTGGTAAGGATACTTCCCAAAGTATCCAGTACAGTGCAGCAGTTAATTGCAGTGACCATCAGCTTCAAGTTAACTCCTGGAAAAAGATTTCAAGTATTTAAGCTGGATCCAGAAAAAGTTAAGGTCTATGGTAGCAAAAGTGAAAGCAATCCCTGCCCCTGTGAGAGCTGGGTGCTTCAGTGGTGTGAGTACAGGTGAGCGGTGACTTAGGTACCTATCTCAGATAGGTAATCCTCCTGTGAAGCGGGGAAGCTATGTCATCTCTTTCAGACTATCCTTTTAAACAAGTGGAGGGCCTCAGCTCCCAGGCATCGTATGCCTCCCTCAAACTAAGGACTCCAAAACATACTCTGTCTACTTCTCATTGAAAGTAGTCGTGGTCACCCAATGGCAGCTTGCTTTCTGGTACTGATAATCTCTCCTCCTCCTGTTGAAGCTGTGCCAATGTACAGCCAGAAGCTGTCAGGGACAAAGCAATGAAGCCTGGTTTCCTACTACACAGGAAAATTTACCTTCTTGTTCCTGCCTCCAGGACTTGTTTTATGGTTTTACATTCAGCTACCACTGACCAAACCCAGCCACCGTCTGTGAAGCAGGGACCTTATTCTGGGCTTTCCCTAATTAAGATTTAGAAAAAGAGCTTCAGAAACGTTCTGTGGCATGGTATATGTGCATTACACTGCTTATTGTGGAGAAGCTTGTTTCAGTTCTGGATACTATGAAGATTACCTCTAGTTGCACCAGCTCTAAAAAAATGGAGCAATGTTTTGTTTTAGGAAATGCTTTGTTATAGGCAGGACACTCCTAGATTTCAGAAACCTAAATCCTACCTGCAATCCAGGAACTTTCTTGCTGACCAACATTCAGACATACACTCAGAAAGCATTATTTCTTACCACTGTTTAGTCACTCCTCATCAGCTGTGTATTTGAAATCACCATTGCTGCCCTAACATGCATCCACAGATTTCTCCTACACTGTATATATGCCGCTGTGCCTGTCAGGGAACTGCACCCTCATTGCAATGTTGGCACTTTTTTCATTCATTACTCTGCCTATTTAGAAACCCTTCTTTTCTTTTGGACATTCTACCCAGCAAATTCTGTCCTATGTAAAGATGTCTTGACCACACCATTCGTACTCTCTCTTCTTTGAAAAGCTGGAAAGAGCTTTGATGACTTTTTCAGAGACAGTTTAGACTCACTGTTATTGCAGGTTATTAATATTGACTTGTTATTGATAAATGTCTTCAAAGGCAGAAGTTCTTAAAAATGACTCTATGAACTAAAACCTGTCAGAAGGTGTCATAGTAATTCATACCACTTTTGGAATATGATTGAGTTTTCCATATAGCAACAGAAAGTCAAAATAAGTAGGGACAATTCCTTGTCACAACTATATTAACTGCTTTATTTATCATTCTGTTGAATGCTTCTGTGCATTCATTATTTCCTAATGAAAACATGTTAAGTAAGCTTAACATTTACTTGTAGTTTCTCTCTTGTGTAGGACATCTGATACACTTTTTAGATGCAATGTGAGATGCTTTCCAAAATAAAATTCTTTATTAAGGGATTAAAATAGCAGTGGAAATATGTTATGAATTACTAGGTGACTGTGAATCTAGCCATACTTGTTTGTAGAAAATAACTATTATATCAGGGATTACTTGTGCAAAAAAGTGTTTGAAATCACAGTGAAATAGAAGTTTCAACTTGGAGGATGAGCTAGGTAAGGAACCCAAATAAACAGAGAGAAATGAACTAGACTTTAGGATCACAAGAATAGGTAAAAATTGCAGAAAAATACATGTCAGCATTTTTGTGGGGGTGGGGCATGCTGATAATATTTGGAAGAATGAGGTGTGCATCTCTGCTAAAGCAAAATGATCGAAGTTGTTCTGGGGAACCACTGATGGAAAATCTCATAGATGTCTTTCTCCTGACACTAGCTTGCAAGCAGAAAATGAAGGATGGGAACTTCAAGCATGGAAAAACAGCATTAATAGAACAGTATTGCACATTATTTCCAATTGTCTTCATGTTGGCATTTCAAACTTACTTTTTATCACTGTACCTCTATCCTTCCTACCATCTCCTCTCTTGCCTCATCTTCTCCCTTGGCTTCTCTGTCTGTATTTCAAGATTGCTTAATCCTCTTTCTTCTCTTTCCCTGATACTATTGTTTTTCTGTATGTATTATCCAACCAAAGTTCATCTTCCTCTTAGCTTCTGCTGACTATACTTTCATTTTTTGAACGAAGAGGATTCACTTAACTCTTTAACTTATGCACAAGTGTTTTCCAAAAGCACTTCCATCATTTCTACTACCTAAGAGAGACACAGGTCCTACCTTTCCAGTGGTTAATCTGAACCTCTTGTATAAGTGACTGGGAATAAAGAATTTATTTATATCACAGAAGCAGCCAACACTGAAAGTCTTCAATGGATGCTTTCTATGTATCATCACAGACTGATATCACTGCAACAAAATATCAATTGTTTAAAATAGAATGCTGTTCCTATTACCTACGTCATGTTACACCTCAGATTTTCACTTCTTTCTCATATCAATAATTTGTTTTGCAAGATGCCTATATCACTTTTATTTCTTCTCAATGAATTGCCCATGCAATTGCACTGAAATAGTGAAGCAGAACTTTTGGCATATTAAACTATGTTTCTATCAGGTTAGGAAAAAAAGAAGACGTGTTAAAACCTGGAATTGCTAAAATGTGTGTTATATAGTACAGAAAAACTGTATCTTATTTTAAAATTAAAGAAAACATTGTCTGGAAAATAGTTACATATGTAATTGAGTGAAAATGATGGTATCATACCTGAATTTGTAAAATATGGAAATATATAGGTATTTTTAAAGTTAGTTAATTTATACAAACACAATTCAGGAAAGAAGAAAAAGGCCAAATTATCTTAATGGAATTATTTTAAGTACAGTATCACGTATTTAACATATAAGCATAGCATATTTGTCTTTGAGACTTGCTGACCCTTGACTTGATTTCCCCAAGTCCTGGACATTCCTGTCCTCAATGAAGAATGGTAGCCTTCATATCAAAGTCATCCAGACATGGTGTTTCACTGCCAAAGATTAAGTTCTGTATGCCTATTAGACAGAATGGATATGGGTGTTTGTTTGAAATACATCTCCTATTTCAAATTTAGGAGCTATGAAATAAGACCAGACCTTCAGGAATAACAGTCTATTTTAGTCTAAGCAAATATAATGAAATATTTCATTTTTACAAACATTAGTTAGAAATAGAGTTACTAATCTACCAGTAAGGAAGGTGCAATACCTAGCATGTATTTCCATAAGGATCTACTGGGGAAAATAAACAATGTCTGGTGGCCAAAAAAAACTAGATTGTGAAAAAATTTGCCCTTAAAAAGAAATGTAAAGGCATACTAAACATGAAAGGATGTTACATTATTTGTCTATTAGTTGCGTTTTCCTGTTTGGAAAAAGCAGATTTTATTAAATTTCACCAAGATATGTATCATACATCCTTCAATTATCTGAAATTACGCCAAATTTATATTTAAATATGAATTCCAAATATTCTACCTTGTACTTTCAATACAGAAAGCTCCCTGAAAGCAAAAGAAAAACAGGCCCAACAAAAAAATTGAGCGACAGAATCTGAGCTACAGGAAAACTATATGACGCTTACCATTCAAGAAGTTTGCAGATGATTTCTCTCTGAAGCAACACATATATAAAGAGCACAAAGATATGGCTATCAGGATCCTTATCTGATGCTTATATCAGTAAGTTCTTGTGACGTGTGAAACCACCAGTTGTGTCATCTGGTGGCTCGCTCTATGGAGACAGGCGCTTATTTAAAAGAGGTAGGTGTGCATCGCTCGGTGTGGGAGGAGCACCTACTCTCATCAAGTGATCCTTGAAGCTTTCTTCTTTATTTTTTTTTTTTTAAATGCCTGATCCAACCCCATCCATTTTCATTTCTGTCTGCAAATGTACCTCCTGTACCAGAAGTTTTTTTCTAATGCAATATCTTAGAGTAGTTTCAGTTTTGTTAGGTAGTCACTGGAGGGTACTTGTTTACCTATTTGCAGGGAACTAATTGCTTTTAATGGAAATTCTAAACATCACTGAAGAGGAATACTCTCTACTTATGAAGATTCACTTTACTAATAAATGTTTCAAAAATCAGAATTGCCATATAAAAAGTGATCAATACCTAATGCAACATGGGGCAGTGTAAGAGTTGCATGTGCTTTCTTTTTGAAATATAAATCACGCTTTGTTTTCTGCACTTTATTTTCGAAGCACCACAAAATCGCTCGGTTCGTTTGATCTAATTCTCAAATGACTCTTTGAGCCCATCTGCATTAGACTGAAAGTCAGACTACACCGTTCTCTGATGCTGGAACAGTTACCCTGGCCAGCATTTTGATACAGAACAATGTTTCCTTCTGCTAGCACAGATCAGTCACATTGTCTTACCGCATATACTGAAATACATAATTGTGCCATCTGGGGGAAGTAGCTCATATAACCCAAGCCATATCACAAAACTTTAGTTCTGTGTGATTTGATCTTCTCGCTTTAGAATCTATGAGCCTTACTGGTTTTCAAACAAGGGATTGGATTTATGCTTCACAGTGGAACATTTTCGAGTTTTTCTATTGTTTAGATCACATAGAAGATGGACAACACCAAGATATTTAGAATAAAGCACTTATTTTAAATTAGATAAAGTTTTTTCTAAATTTATTTTTAGAGACAGGAATTTAGATAAAACCTCCTATCTCCTAAATTGACATTTGACAAAGATGGAGCTACTGATTCTGCAGTTCATCTTTCTTCAGCTTGCTGAAACCCACCAAGCGTTGTAACTCAGCCACGCGAGCTCTGTTTGTGAGCAGGATATCTTAGTGACTCAAGAAAACAGATGAAAAATATCTTTCTAACCTCTCAACAGTCAAGCACCTTAGGCATCTCTCCCTACAAAAGATGTCTACCATCGCTACGTAATTCTATTTATCTGTGTCTTTGGATACGGAGCTTTTGTCTTAGTAAATACAAAGTAGGTGCACACACCAGAAGAGTTTAAATGATAGCTGAAGCTTTACAGGACAGCATGGTTATGTTTTAAAAAAATGGACTCTGAGAAAGAGTGGTCATGATAGACTTTGTGAATTTACTGGAGTACTTGATTTTCCAGACCCACCATAGAATGCCTGAACCATCCAAACTGTTGTGCTCACAGACTTGTTACAGCAGATAACTAGATGATACAGTGCACTGGTCCATGAATATGGACGTGGTTGGAATTGTGTGGATATTTTATAGTGGTTCTCAGTCAGAAGACCTAATTTCCTCAAAGTCAAAAGTTCAAATCACCATGACATTTACTGTGGTAAAGCTTCAAAAGGAATGATTTCTAAAACGGGATTTCTTCAGTCACTAAATTTAGTCACCTGTTAACCGGAGGTGTCATATCATGTCATTCATCAGATGAACAAATTCTACCTTAAAGCCAGTTGTATTTCTTGTCCCCATTGATCCTGCTAAAAGGCTTCTCTAGTACCTTACTGCTTTCATAGTCAGCGATCTTTCTGTAATTTCCAACCTAGATTTATTCACGACCTGGGGATAACTGTTTTCCCTTGGTTAACATTGTGTTCTTCAACATTGTATCTATCTTGTGAAGTAGTTTGAAGAAGACAATGGTAGCCCTTTGGAGCCTTGATTTTGTCAGACTCAGCAAACCAAACTATTCTTTCATTTTCTTCCCCCAAATCAAGTCCCTCTTGGGTCTTATTCTTGTTTGTTTTTACTGTTTCCAAATATCAATTTGTAGGTTTTTTTCTTCTGGAAGTAATAAAACTGGCAGCCACATTAGTAACAGCACTTTCAAGAATTCCAGGTGTACATTAGGTCTTAATTTCAGAATATTTAATGGGACTAATGAACTCATTGTAACCCTTTCTGTTGCCCTGAAAGTGAAGTCATGCTTTTGACTACTCAAACATAGACTAGCAGCGTTCCAAAGATGCTTCCCTCTCTCTTTTCCTGATGGTTAGATTGCATTCTTCTTTCTTTTATCCCTCCAGTAGTAGGCATTCACAACTCAGCTTGAGGACTGAGAACAACTGTGACCAAAGCTTCAAAGGTATTTAGGTCTGTAAATCCTAGATACCCTGCTCAAGATAAAAGCAACCAAGACAACAGTATAATATGATGAAGGAAGACCTCCAGGGTGAAATGTGTCAGCCAGAGGAGTGCTGAGGCAGCATACAGCATACAGTGTGGAAATAAACTTTGCAGCATCTTTTATATATCATGTAAGCGTTGAAAGCATTGTTTAAAATTGAGTACTGACCAAATGAATGGGAATTAGGTGCTTAAATACCACATGGATCCAAACCCCAATCATGTGAAAATGTGAAGGACTAGAAGTGGTAAAGTCAAAGTAAATATTTTAGATATCACATCTAGTGTGTCCAGAGCAGAGATTAACAACACAGGGCGGAGTAGGGGGTGGGGGGGGGGGAGGGGGAGAAAGGAAAAGTGATAAATGGAGAGGTAGAAGAAGGGGTTTTTAGAAGGTATCTTCATATAGAACCATAGAATCATAGAATCACCTGGGTTGGAAGAGACCTTTAAGATCATCGAGTTCAACCACAGCCTAACCCTGCCTAGTCCACCTATAGATCATGTCCTTAAGCACTTCATCTATACACCTTTTAAATACCTCCAGGCACAGTGACTCTACCACCTACCTGGGCAGTGGTATTGTAAGGAGAGCAGAGAGTAGCTCAGAAACTAGTAAAATACTCTTAAAGTGTTTTCTTTCTTGAAAGCAAGTTGTGCTTTAGTGACATACCTTATAAACTGAAGAAAACATGTAACTGGTTCATGCATAATGTCACAACACAGCAGGTACTCTGCACTGTAAAGGGTAAAACCATTTAGCAGGTTCACAATTAGAAGGTTTTAATCAGAAATATCATCCATATACATCAAATTTATATACCCTGGATAGTTTGTTGATTTTTCTTCAACAGTTTCTCTATCTAATGACTCCATTTCTGTTCTTTGGAGTAGAGATACTGCACTAGATTTCAAAGCAAGAAGTAAGGTTAAGGTTACTAAAGATAAAACCTGTATTAAATTCAAGCTTAGAGTTTGAACTGTGCCATCTTCTCAATGAATGTGCTGCTTTCATGAAGAGAATTTATATATATATACATATACATATAAAATTTAATTATCACTTCATTTAATTAAAATATAGAAGTTAATATCACATTGCAAACAATGCATTACACCCTAGCTTCTTGGGTAGATATTTATTTTTTCTCAATAAAAATTCTGATAACTATGGATATTGCTGACTTCAGTAGGATGATGGTGTGCAGTATTCTCCAGTATATTTAAGGCATTAGTACATAATGTAAAGATTTTTAAAACTTCGACAGCACTCCATCAGTATAAGTCCTTTGGAGTCACCCCATCTGTGGCTGCCAAACCAGAAGATATCATTCAAACAAGTTTCAAAGTCCTTCGTCTCTTCTCCGCTGTGATTGCTGGCACATATTAGAAGAATGTCAAAACTGTTCCAGTAATACACTGGCTGCACCAGTCTTTGAGTTACTGGTTCAGCACCAAGAACATTAGCATGCTTTGCAACTGCCCTGGGAAAGAGAGATGGCATTGAGCCACTCCTTTCCTAGCACAGGATTCTCAGACACTGGGTACATAACAGCTACACCAGCTGTATTTCTGCAGTTTTAAAAAAACAGAAAGGAATAATGGGATGCCTTCAAGGGAAAATGTGTACCTTTGATTTCAAAACCAAAGAGATTCAAGCAACTAGGTAGGACTCATTCATTTGTTCCCTAATTGTCTTTGTACCTGACAAATAGTTGAATTTTTCAAATATCCTATATTAGGTGTTAAACAAGTATAAGCTATTGTGAATTCCTTTTTCTCTGAAATCTAACCAGATCATATGCTTTGTTTGACTGTACTATATTGAGCTCAGCCAGATTCTGTATTTATACTCAGGAATTAAAAATAGCAATCAACATTTTTTATCTGGTTTTCTTTACAAATGTTCTCAGTTTGATGTAAGAACATATAGAAATTTATATGGCAAAATATATTTATGCCTTAATCTGGATGAAATATGTGAAAATAGAACTTCAGAAAAGTTTCAGTTATACTTTATTTTAAAAGAAGGAAGGAGGTGATGTCTCCAATATTATTAGCTGTTATATTTACTGTTATCAAAACCTGTAGATTTTGGGGGAATGCTTATAATGCAAAAAGTGTGTAGTACATTAAATAATTATTTTTAAAATATTTATGAAAACTGCAGATTTTTCCAACTGTTTAATTGCTGGAAAAAAAACCTAATAGGTCTTGTTATAGTGCATCCTAGTAGTCATTGTCACTGAAATTATACTGAATTTTTAGACAAAATAGTTCACTGAAATAACTGGACAATCTTTTCATTTTATCAGACATTCTGTGGTGTCACGTGAATTCCACAAAACTCATAGGGAGTTAAGTTTTTGTCTTTTACAAGTTTGTAGAGAACCTGAGTTTCTGTGTATAACTCCAGATATTTCTACAATGAGAAGAAAAAATAGCCAAAACCTTATTTCAGAGAAGAAGGGGAGGAAAGCAAGAAGGAGGAAGGAGGATTAGGAGGCCAAGGGAAATGGAGGCAGGCAGAAAACAGGAGGGAGAGGGAGGCAGGCAGGGGGAAAGGAAAGGAGAATTCTTGGCCATTGCTTCTTCTATACTGTCTGGTGATAAATAAATTGAGTTGCATGTACTTATTTTTTATGAATAGTCCAACTGGATTGATCTTTTCTGGTATTTTTGCATCTATGACAGTAGCCAATTTACTTTATTTCCTATTAGGATGTTTCAAAGATCCCCACAGCTGTTAGGTGCTCCTTTAAAACACCGTTCATAACTTTCTTAGACCCTCTGAAATGATTTACCCTTTTACAACATTTGTCAGCTTTGCCCACTGTATGTTTGGAGTGGCCATAGTGATTGAGTTACTTAAATGAAGCAACAAATAGGGTGACAGCCATATGCCAATCAATTAGATTGCATAGGAAATCACAAGATAGCAGTATGCTTATGTCTGCTAACAGGCAATACCACATCCGTTAATATGACTCATTCTGTTTATTGAGAGTCATATGACATTTGAAAAATAATTGTTTCCCCTAAAAGTATTAAAAGTACGTCAAGCTAATCAGTTGCTCCAGCTGAAAATCTCTTGCCATGAAAAATGAAAATACAACTGCGAGCTACTGGAAAATAGGAATGTGTTAGAAAAATTTGTAAGAGGTTTGCATTTACAAGAGTCTCAGATATACAAGCTGAAAGTCTGAAAATGCTGTGAGTCTTTCAACAGGCCCACAATAGCTGAGACATCAGATGATGGAAAAATGGGTTGTACGACTTCTACATCAGAGCTAGGTCATGCCTTGCCTGTGTCAGAAGCTGGCTAAAAGTCTTGAAATACTGCCTGCAGCTGCCACCTCCGTATACCCTAGCCTGGGATAAGGATCTCAGTGGTTTAAATATTTACACTGGGTCCCTTTTTTGTGTTTATACTGTTAGTAGAAACTTTATTGCATGGATTGTGTTAGGACTGCAAATATTAGCTTGGATATTAATAGCGTTCTTGCAAACACGGTAAACTGTGACTTTGTTTACTTCCCAGTTGAGTCTAAATTAAAAAATATATTGTAGGAAACAGCACATCAAGAAGCAGTTTGCAGGTGATGGAGCATTCAGTATATATGTTTAGTTTGCTTCTGCACTTCTGTAATGACCAAAGAGAAAACCTGACTGACATGCGGTTGCACAAAGCCACCAGTCTGCTTGTGCCTCTTACACTGAACTGATCTAAACCAATTATCAACTTTGGGGCAATAAAGTTGATGAACCTGAGTTCAGCGGAATGTTTTATTAGTTAGAGAAAGCAGCATAGTCATTATAGATGATGCTTATGGGTTCCACAAACTAAAGGGAAAAAGGGGAAATAGAGTAAGGTAATTAGAAAATAATAGGGGGAGTAATAGAAGAAAATAACCTCAATTATGGAGTCCAGTTTCAAGAGTAAAACATTGGTGATTGTGAAATAACCACTTAGAAAAAACAATATAATGTGACAGTCTCCTCATAGAATTCCTTAAAAATGGGTCCAGCCAGCCCACCTCTCAAGTGAAGCTAATACATCCTCTTGCAGGACCATTTGCTAGTGCAGTCTTTCTCAGCCTTTCCATTTTAAATCCGTCTTAAACCTATTGGTTTCGTGCAATATTATGTAAATGCATTTATTCTTGTGCCTGTTACTTGTTCAGAAGAGACAAAGTCAGAATTGAACTATATTCACTATAGATGGTTAACAAAAAATTTATTGACATACTGACCAGATTAAAATGGCTCAAGATTTAGCATCCAAAGCAAAATAGTTATATATATGTGTTTACAAATTTATATTTTGCTACATTATTTTGCTTTAAGACTGGGGTTGAGATGTATATAGTGTGTCATACAGTCGAGATGTATAGTATGCAATACAGCTGTATATACCTGACAGTACTAATCTCCAAATTCTATGATAAGATCTTATAACAAAAAAGGCTATTCTTAAAGAAGAAAACCTCAAGAAGAGAAATATACAATCCAGATGGAAAAGGCTTTCATTTTGTAAGAAGAAAGCAGCAGAAAACTGTAGCTGAAACACTGTTATGAGGTGGTAGCTCAACAGCTGACCAAAGCCTATGGCTGCAGAAGGGCTGGGCTGAGAAATTTCGCCATAGGGGAAGATTCCCTTGGTAGGGAAGGTAACAAAAAAAATCAAAATAAAATGAGGTAATTATATGCTGAGTTGTCAATTGATGGGGTCAAGATGCTGATGAATAAATGCTTGAGCATGGGGGACCTGAGACTGGACAATGCAAGTACCATATGCAATTCAGTATAGGCAATATTTAACTCTAGTGTAACCAGATTCAACAAACAACTGATCTTTTCTTCGGAGGTAGCAACCAGATGTTACAACAGGGGCTCCCTGGCCCTGTGCACAATACAGAGCTACAGATCTCACTTCACATGCATTACAATGCAGGTCACAGTAGGATGTAACAGGTAGCAGGAGCAAAGGGAGAATACTCACCTGAGTCTTTATGGGTTGTGCCAAATCCATTTTAAACTTCGTGATTCTCACTGTCCTCTGACATAGCAGTATTCTCAGCTTCTAGCTTAGCAACATAAATATATGCAATTATGAGATGTATTTATTAAAATACATTTAGAAACCTCATACTTATACATATAATTACATTTTAGATTTTTTTTTAATTGATTAATTAAAGTCTCAACATTAACACTCAACGCTTAACTCAGTTCACTCAGCATGTGTGGCATAGCAGTGGAAAACAGGCAAGGTTTTACTGGCTTATTCTATCTAAATCTCTTTCTTCTACCTAATGCTGTTTTTTTTTTTTTTTTTTTTCTATCTAAAAATATTTGTTTTCAAGTTAAAACCATAGCACATTTTTCCACAGTGTTTTAAATTCCCAGGCCTGGTTTAGGTTTATGAAACTGAAAAGTCCTGTGCAGGTTTGCAAATTTTCAACAGGTTTGCAATGTCACTATGTCCTGGACAGAATGTAAAAGCCCAAGCTCTTTTAAACATCAGAACTCTAAACAGGCAACTTAAGACAGCAATTCATCGATGGAATCCTCGTTCAGTTGTCTGTTATTCCAGATAATCCCTATGGTGATGAACACAAATCATTCAGACCTTTCAAGCTCCAAGGGCTTTTAAAATCACCATTGTTTTCTCTTGATTATCCTAGAGCATGTCACTGGCATATCACAAGAGCCCCAAGACACCTGGACTTGAAATATTTAACCATGGGGGTGCATGTTGCTGCCACTGCAGGCAGCGATGCCCAGCAAAAAGGTGAGGAAACCTTGGGATAACTGAGTTTGAGGCCGGAAAGGACATAGAGACATCACACATCTTTGATTGCATAAAACCAGAATGCTAAAAGATCTGTATTTATGTCATTCTGCCCATGAGAATGGGTATCAGAATTACCTACTCATGCAAATGAAAGGTGCAATATAGATATGATTAGGAGATCCTCAGGTGATAAAAGCAGTCATAGATTGGCTGAAATAAGATAAGAGTGTTTGCCTGTGATATTGTCATAACCACCTCTTTTCATGCTTCCCCAGAGGCCTTTGTGTTCTTTTACATATTAGTAGAATCACAGAATGGTTTGGGTTAGAAGGGGCCTTTAAAGAACATCTAGTTCAACCCTGCCTGCTATGAGCAGACATCTTTAACTGGATCCGGTTGCTTAAAGCAACATCCAACTTGACCTTGAACATTTCCAATGATGGGCCATCCACAACTCCTCTGGGCAACCTGGTCCAATGTCCCACCACCTCCACTGTCAAAAATTTCCTCTTTAGTCCTAGTCTAATTCTACCCTCTTTCAGTTTAAAACCTTTGCCCTTTGTCCCGTCACTACAAGCCTTGCTAAAAGTCTCTCTCTTTCTTACAAGCCCCCCTATAAGACCATATCAAAAGCCTGAGAGAAGTCTATGTATATGACATCTGTAGCTCTTCCTTTGTCCACTGATGCAGTCACTCTGCTGTAGAAGGCCACTAGATTTTTCAGTCTGAACTTGCCCTTGGTGAAGCCATGTTGGCTGCCTCTAATCACCTCTGTGCCTTTCATATGTTTTCATACATCTTCCAAGAGGATCTGTTCCATGATCTTACCACATTCTGAGCTGAGGTTGATGGATTTGTAGTTCCCAGAGTACTCCTTTTTTACTCTTTTTGAAAATGGACATGAAGTTTCCCTTTTCCCAGTCACCAGGGATTTCACCTGACTCCATAAATTTTTTTAACTATGATTGAAAGTGGCTTGGCATTCACATCAGTTGATTCCCTCAGGACTCTAGGATGCATCTTACTGGGCCCCATGGACTTGCATATGTTCAAGTCTCTGCCTTAAGGTTCAGAGGCTTGAAAGATGTAGGAAAGATTACCATCAAAAACCAAAGTAAAAAAAAAAAATTGTGGAGCACCTGAGCCTTTTCACATTGGTTGTTACCAGCTCTTCTCTCTTACTTATGATTTTCTTTTCCATTTCTGGCCAATGTATCTGCAGAAGCCCTTATTATTCTTCACAAACATTGCCAAATTCCTCTCATGACTCACAAATGGCAAAAGGTTTGAAGCCCAAATCCATGAAGATACTTTGCACCTAACACACTGGTTTCCAACTGATGTCACTGGAGTTAGGAACTGACTTAGGTTCCTAATATTTGGTAGAGTTGGGTCTTCATCTCATAAATTATTCAGTCAACATAATAAAGAATAAACCACAGAAATTTAGCTATTAACTTTTCTTATCACTTTTATGTATTTTCTGGAAAAAGGTTTGAACATTCAGCATTAGTAGATTCAAAACATGGTCATACTGCCTTTTCTTCCAGGTTTTCATTCTGCATTTCTAAGTAGTTGATAATTTAGTTTTATGTTATAATGTTTTTCCCACTAAATATTCTAGGTAATTTTAGCAATATAAATGCTGATTGTGAGGTATTTATGTGGGCAAATGTAATGCTCATTATAATTTCTGCAGTAACTTGAGAGTAGCTCTGGCCATTAAATCTTGTTTTATTGAAAATTAGAATACAACCTTTGACAACATGGCTTGTCCTTTTCTGTGCATGTTCTATCATTTAGAGGCAGAGAATGTCTTCTTCCAGCACTGTCAAGCCTGGCGTTACTCAGATGGAGCTCATGAAGCCTTTGGATGGAAAGACACCATGTGTTTTACAGCTAGGATGAACAGGTATTTGTGCAAGCAGCTGATAGGCTTAGATAGTAATAAACAACTGATTATCAATGCAATTGAAAGCGTTTTAGCTGCAGTCACTGTGAAATCATGATGGCCTCCACTATCAGTAACTGTTCACGTACCCACCATCACAAAACTGTCTTGTCTTTTATGATTTGGGTAGGAGATACTTGCATGCATTTCTTGTGGGGTCATATGAGAAATATTGTGAAAGTTATATAAATATTGCTTTTTTTCTCTTCTCTCTTCTGAAAAGGTGGGGTTGGGGTGTGTTTTCCCCTGTTTGACTTTCTAATGTAAAGCAAAAAGTGGCAAATCTATCCAGTAATGTTTTGCAGTTCAACAGTATGACCCAGCTTGAGCAAAGCACAAAATCCAACATGGAGTTAAGTAATTTGAATAACTGGGGTTAAAAAGAGCAATTGAAATTAATGGAAAATATCATTGTTGGTTGACCCTGGCTGGAGGCCAGATGCCTACCAAAGCCGCTCTATCACTCCTCTCCTCAGCTGGACACGGGAGTGAAAATATAATGAAAGGCTCCTGAGTCAAGTTAAGGACAGGGAGAGGTCATGCAGCAATTGCTGTCATGGGCAAAACAGACTCCACTAGAAAAAAAATCATCTATTTTTTTACCCAATCAAAACAGAGTAGGATAATGAGAAATAAAACCAAATCCTGAAACACCTCCCTCCACCCCTCAGTCCTCCATGATTTTCTCCAACCTGAGTACTTTCCCACCGGGCTTCAGTTCTTCACCAATTGCTCCAGTGTGGGTCACTTCCATGTGGTGCAGACCTTCAGGAACAGACTGCTCCAGTATGGTTCCCCATGGAGTCACAAGCCTCCTCAGCAAACCTGCTCCAGCATGGGCTCCTCTCTCCATGGTTCCACAGGTCCTGCCAGGAACTTGCTCTGGTAGACTTCCAACAGTGAAAAAACTTCAGATAGGGCTTTTTTTTTTTCCTTCTTTTAACTCTGTTAATCCCAGAGGCATTACCACCATCGCTGATGTGCTCAGCATTGGTCAGCAGCAGGTCCATCTTGGAGCTGGCTGGCATTTGCTCTATTGATCATAGGAGAAGCTTCTAGCAGCTTTTTGCAGAAGCCACTCCAGCATCCTCCTCTTTCCCCACTACCAAAACGTTGCCACACAAACCAAACCCAAATATATATTGGGCTAACAATGTATGTTTAGTACCTGACATTAGCAATATAGATTTATAATGTAAAAACAAAACAGCAAACAGTCTGCCAGTGGTACAGGCTCTTTCCAGTGCAGTGAGGTTTTCCTGGATGGTTGGTCCTGTTATGATCACACATGGATCCTTCTTTTTGGGCAGAACCTCTGATGATGCTGACATGCTGCCTCTCACCATGACAAGGTGTGATGTACCCAGCTAACAAACAATCTTCCTCTCTTTGATACTCTTCACGGCATCTAAAACAGGCCAGATTGTTTCCTCTGGTTTGCTATCTCTGCCACACTGTTAGCAAAAAAAGCACTACCATGCAGATAACCAAACTGGTTGTGAATTCCACTGGTATGAGGAGCTCTAAACCATCACACCCTGACCATCATCTCCTCTGTGGGAAGGGCACGATGTTATTGGATTTACAGGCACTTTTAGCAGCCTGTATAGGACTCAGTCACCAGTTTTCTAGCAAAACTGCTGTCCAAAAATAAGCCCCAGTGTGGCACAACTGCTTGTTCTGTGATCGTAGGAATTCATGTATTCAAAGGTCAGTACTCACAGGGAATATTTGCATTGGAAAACAAACACAGTAGGGGTAAGGTAGAACACTTTGGTCCTGTGCTTTTCATTCAGCAAATAAAACACACTTTGAATACTTTAGTATCTGGAAATAGCCATCATGTCCATGTTGAAGTCTGGGAAATCAATCTGAGTGTAGAGAAGACTCCCACTTCAAAATGGAAAATATCCTTGGTTTGAACTTCAAGAAAACCGTTGGATTTTGTAATTATAAAATAGTTGTTCTGAATTTCTTTTTATTTCCTTAAAAAAAAAAACAACCAACTTAACATGTTGTAAGCAAATAAAAAAAACCACCAAAGCCAAAGTTATGGGTCTGTTATGAGCATGAAGGGAAACAGGACACAGGTTCACCCTAGAAATTACATCAGTGGAAGGCTACTATTTTCTGCCTCCAATGGGGAGTTGTATTCATACTTGGCTGATTTCTCATTTAAAATAATCTACAAATGCCAAGTAATTCAAATGTTGTGGTGTAGTGGGGAGCTGTTGCTCTCCCTGTAGGCTTTACAGATTGCCTGTCAGAGGGCAGAGGTCAAACACATAAGGCCAAAGAAGGAAAAAGAGTGTTTCATCTAGGTATTAGCTCTCAGTTCAGTGCTCAGGCAACTAAGCAATTATTTTATCAGCTTGTTTTACATTCTTATAAACATATCCATAAAAAAAAGAAAAAAACATCATGGCAAAACACCTGTTGTTTGAGACTCAGCCTCTAAAGGAGAAAATTAAGTCACTGCTCTATATACTTGGTTGCATATTTTTTCTCTTCTCATATTTATGCTTTGAGATGTCTGTTTGAGTACAGCAAGACTATAATATTTATGTTACTGCCAGCTGTGATGCAGTAATGGGTTGTAGTGGAATGAGAAAGGCACAATATGTACCTGTGCTCCTTCTACTATGTGGGTTTTTTACATAGCCCTTCTGCAGGAGACTGACCTACTGCTTCGTACACATGTGAGTACAAGAGAGGCAGAGCGTACATTACTAGAGGTAGGAAAACAGTGGGAAGATGTCACACATCTATCTGGCTTTCTATTTAGTTGTTGAATCTCCTTCTGTGTTCTCATCCTTGTAGGCCTGCCCTCAGAACTCTCCTTATCCTTTTGCAGACTGATGTATGCATTCTAGGGCAGCAAAAGTCATGTCCGTATTAAGTGCACAGGTAGTAACATGCAGGTATGAAAGGACATTTCCATGCAAATGGAACAAAACAGAGCATCTGTAGAAGACGTGTCAAACCTTTAGATACAATTTATGCTGGTGTCACTGAAAACAGAGAAGCAGAAATACACATCCTGGCATTCACTAACTGTTATAACTGAGGAACAGAGCTGCTGTGTCCACGGTAAAACTGAGTTCAAGGAACAAGAGAATACTTTCGTCCTAGCTCCCCTCTGGTTTAGCAGGCTGACACACTCATAAAGTGTGATACATGAGTTTGGATATCTTCTTTGCTGAGAAAACTAAAAGCAAACTTCTCACTTCCTGCATGGGTGAACTAATAAAAAACACTACTAATTAAAAATGAACATAATAGGTACAGTACAAACTAGACAGGTACTGATTCCAATAAAATGTGACAGCAATGTTTTGTGAGGAATCCAAGCACTGAGAATAGCCCAAGCTCACCTCCTGGACTGGGTCAGCTACAGCAGATGGGCAGACAGAGGTTTAAACCAAATTTTCTGAGGAAGATTGTGTGAAAGACAAGGTTGAGAACCTCAGAGCATGACAATAGGATAGCTATTTTGGACATGTGTATGAGCAGAAATCCTGACAGGCACTTATTTGTGAGAATGGCATTTTGAGGATCTTTCTCTTGGGCATGGGATGCACTTAAGTCCTAAACCCTTTGGTTTATCGACCGTCTTCTGTTTTGCCAACAGACAATATATTTGTGGAGTCCGCAATACATTTCTTTCTGAACATTTTTGCTTGCCCACTCAAAAAGGAACCATATCCTGAAGTAGTTTACAATTGTCGTCAAAGTCAGGAAGACACTTCTAATTGTGGCTGAAACCGTCAACCTAAGCTATTACACAAAACCTCAGTTCTCTAAGGCAATACTGGGATTAGTTGCTTTTAGCGTGCAAGTTTGAAATGCCTTTCTTAAAGCTTTTATTGCCAGTGAACTCCTTATAAAGCAGAATACTTGCTGTACTGCAGAACTTTGCTTCCATTTTAAAATACTTTAAAATGAAATATATTGAAAATGTCTGGCCTAATACTCAACAAAAAGAAACATTATTGACCACTTAGAAATGTGATTCTTACCACAAGCAACAACAACAAAAAATATGATTTTAAGGGGCAGTTATGAGCTGAATGGGATTTTTTTCCTCCACTAGATAAGAAACATTGTCTGAACTTCTGAATACAGAAGATAAAAAATATAAACTTAGTATGTTTTAGTGCTTTTTTTGCTACGTTGCTTTGCTCAGTGACCAGACATTTTTATTTTGTAAATAATGGGATCATGGCAAAGGCTGATTTTCAGCATCTTAAATGTAATTTTGTTCTATCTGGTCTGAATGAAAGTTGACAATGTTAGCCTTTTATAACTTCAACATTTTCTGTAATATGGAGAGATATGATAGGGGGATCCTTTATTTAAGTTTTTATTTCAGTTCATTACTGAATAGCTTTTTAGGCAATTATCATTATAACAAAGAACATGTGACATAAAAATATGGTTTTAATGCAAAAGTCTAAAGAGACTTTGGGATTTTTATGTAGTTGGTTTCCTCTGTTCTCATGGGGTGATTCAGTGAAGTTAGTTTGGTGAATGTTGTGTAAAGTATCTGCCTAATGACCATTTCATTCACACTAGCCTTGTAGCTTTAAACATCCTACCAGTATATTCAGTCTGTCATCCGTGAGCCAATGTCATATTTCTGTCTGTCATTTCTGTTAACATCCTCCACACAGTTCTACCTCCTTCATTATTCAGAAAGAATGTTTCTATTTCCTTATGTTTTTCTTCTTTCTTCTCCTCTTAAAATTTTGTTATTTCTTCTAAAATAACTTTATCATTCGTAATGAGGAGGAAATGTAAAATGGTAATAAAAGCTTTAGAAGAATTAACAATATCCTTATTTAAATCCTTTTTCTGCTTATCCCTTCCGATCAGCCTGCATCAACACTGTCTAGATAGTAACAGGATACCGCTTTAAAATACCCTTAGAAAATATACATAGAAAATAAACTCACAAATAATTGAGACTCAATTTTGATGTTTATTTGTTCAAAAGCCAAAGAAACTCAGAAATGCGACTTTCTGCATTCACTCCTGTAGCGCCTTTGAAGTGCTGTAAGATCTCTGCACGCGTTCACTGTCTTGCCTGTGTGTTAAACTTGCTGCCAATTCAATTCCTTTTCCTAGTGATTTGTAAACACATCTGTCCAGCAGAAAGAGGAAATGACCAGCAGTTCATTTCACATATGTCTAACAAATGTTCAGGAAAATTGTGACGTGCGTTCACTATTGATCTTGCCTGGACTTGGATGAAATTCCTTTTGGCAGTAAGAAGTATCCTGCCTTTTCACTGAAGAGCTTTAAGGATTTAAGGACAAAGTAGCCAGACACTGCCAGATAGGAGACATACACTTTCCTATTACTTTTCTATGTCAAGAATCAGTATATTATTGAGAAGATATCCTGATGAGCTATCAAATAATGCTAGGACATAGACCAGTTAACTGCTTGTATGAGCCAGCACAACTCTTCTAGTTTAAACAGCATTTTTTTGCAAGGGAATTTGTGTCTTCAGGTTTCATCCCTAGTCCTCAGGACAGGTATCTAAATGTGTAACTAGTATGTCATCCTTCTGCAGAAAAATGCAAGTGCCATACAAGGGACATTATTATCCACCTGTAGCATGTAGAGTCAGATTCTCTTTTCAGCTGAGCTCCCATAAGTACAGCCATCTCAAACACAGCTATGTTCTGGTATCAGAAATGCTAAGGAGCATGAACCCCTGAGATTTTCCAGTGCTCTAACGGGATAAAAGCTTTTTTTACACGTTTACCTCTGCCTCTCAATCCAAAAAACAAAGAAGGAGGATTTCAAAGTAGACATCTGGCAATAAAAACTTTAAGACAGACATTCAAAGTAGCATAAATTTCTCATGTTATTATTTTACACTTTCTACTGATTTATTAATCTATTGCACAGCCCAAATCTACAAATGACGTGCATGTTGGATATGTGTGACGTACCCCTGTATCATGCTCATGTTCAAGTTCAAATCATGCTAATTTATCTATCAGTGTGATTGCCACTCTAAGAAATGTGACATATTTGCCAGAGAGAGAAATTACTACTGAGAAAGTTTGAATTTGTTTGGCTGTTTGATGGTCTTTTCCCACTACTCTTTTTCTCTGTTATACCAAAGAATGGGGGTGAGAAAGAAAAAAAAAGAGATAAAGTTTTGATGATGGTAAAACAATACTTAAAGGCATTAGCTTGATGAGTTCTTAAAATTAGTATTGTTTTTCAAGAACACAAATTCATTGATACACTCACATACTCTACATAAGATTAGAAATAGATTAGAGTTCTCCAGTCCTAGTCTGTACAGGTTTAAGTACTTTCAAGGCTTCCTTTGTTCAAATTAAATTCCAAATGAATTTTAGCCTGTTTTGACTGAGCTGAGAGAGTGAGATTTAGACATGTTATGTGGGTCTGGCAAGACATGCACAAAACCACATAAAACTATGAAATAAAGGCAGATTTTTCTTTACTGGAATATTTGAAGTAAACTAAGAAAAATGGACTTACAGAAGCCTTTACTTAAGTTCACTAAAATATGCATTTGCTGTATCCTAATGAAATTTGCCTATCAGTTTTCAGGACAGTGCATTGAGCAGTCATAGAATCATCATAGAATCATAGAATTGTAGGGGTTGGAAGGGACCTTGAGAGATCATTGGGTCCAACCACTCCTCTGCACTGAAGGCACACTTTAATTAAGTAAAAATATGCTTTGAGCTTTTTCCATCATAAGGCCTAGAGAATGGGTTGAGACATTCAGGACATTATTTAGGAAGACTGTCAGAGACTGGTTGCCTTTGATGCACCTTCTTGGAATAACATGAATCAGAGCTGGATACTAATGAACCTGAGTCTAAATAAGAATGCCGCTTCATCATAGATGTCTTAAACATCCCTGCTCTTTTCCCATACATCCCTGCTCTTTTCCCATCTCCCTTTAGATTTCCTTCTTTCGCAACCTGAAGTGCTCCCATTACAAGTCATGCTTTCCAGCATCAGTACTCTTAACAATTTTATCCCAGGGCTTTGGCAGAACTCGTGCTGCCTAAAGATTACTTTAAGAACTTGATTATAACTGCAATGAAACATCATCCAGGATGATTTTTATTTCTGTCTGTGGAACAGCAATTTTATAATTTCCCTGTGAATGCACAATATTGCAACAAATCCAAAGGACATAATGTTTTCTGAATGCTTTCCTTGTGATCACAGTTGGAATTGCCAGTTGCTCAAAACTGTCAGCCACAGTTTACATGAAATATCCTGTTTCAGTAAGCAGTGGATAATCACCAGGAAACGATCCTCCCTCTCCCTTTAAATAAAAACAGTGTAACTTTGATGCATACAGGCTTTATGGATAAGCCAGAACCAGTAAAAGATCAGGAAAGTTGGGTAACACTGCTTGGCAGTTTGAGTAGGTTGCTGTGGATGTATCATTCTTACAGTGGTTTATGTTATAATACATTATTAATTCCCCTCCAAGCCTAGTTAACCATCAAAAAAAGGACAGAAATATTTCTAACAATATATTAATGTGACAATGTACTTGTACCTCTCCTCTCCTTAGTAGGGGAGGAGCACACTCTGATTTGAATAAGTACTGTGAGAATTACTTTTGCTTCTGTCAAAGCAACAGTTTTCTCAGATGCTTCCGTGGCTTTGTACCACGTAGTTTGGTGTCAGGCACCTCCTGCACTCCCATTCATGAGCGCTGCTGCAGAGGAGTCCAGCCAACCTCAGTAAATGGGGAAAGAGCTGAGAGCTGGGAGTGTTGTTGCAGTCCCTGGTACCGTCAGGGAGGGTGGAATGGGATAAAGGAGCTAAGGAGGCTGTAGGAACACTGTGGGAGCAATACCGTGACCCACACAAGGGTGACTGGATGGTTGATGTTTAAGATCCATCCCCAGGGACATCGTTGGATTGGAAGGAAAAGGATCTGTGACAAGTATAGCTATAGAATGCTGACGTTTTCTGCAGAAATTAAAAAAATGTTTTAAAACAATTTACAATATTTTTATTTTTTATTTAAAATAAAACAAGTATAGAAGTCCCACCTCCTGGATTTTCAGCATCCTCACCAGCTCAGATTACTAAAGGTATCAGACATAACGTGAGGAGGCCCTGAATCTGTGGGGCAACCCGTGGGGCAGAATGGCAAATTCTGGCTCCAGAGCCTCAACTACCAACACCTTTTTCACAGCAAAGCTGCCCATCATCAGCAGTTAAGCAGCTTCCAAGAAAGCTGTCATGAAACAGTACATTTTCTTGAAATATTTCCCTGTCAACAAATTGATGCTTTCTGTCAAATCTAATTTAACTGAAAATTTTTTCATTGAATCACCGACCGGTTTGGCTTGGAAGGCAACTCAAAGCCCATCTAGTTCCAACCCCCTGCCATGGGCAGGGGCACCCTCCACTAGACCAGGTTGCCCAAAGTGCCATCCAACCTGTCATTGAACACTGCCAGGGAGGGGCTTCTCTGGGCAGCCTGTGCCAGGGCCTCACCGCCCTCACAGTAAAGAGTTTCTTCCTAATGTTTAACCTAAATCTACCCTCTTTTAGTTTAAAACCATTACCCCTTGTTCTACTTCCATACTGGCAGTATTTGCTTACAATAGATCTATGGGGTTTGGATCCTCAGCTTCTTATCCACCACATCATGGGCAAATGAATGAGCTACAGGGAAAATCTGTCCCTTATGCCGTCCTACTCTTACAGACTCAGAAAAACCTCAGGTTTTTGTCTTCAGGGCACCCCAGTGCACATTCATCTTCCTAAAATGCAAAAGCATCTAAGATTTGTAGTATTGTGTTGAACTGCATTGACAGGTCACCAAGAGACTCAGGATTCTATCCAAGCAAATAGTTCTGTCTTTAAATTACAGATGTAAGAGCATAGCTCAGACTCCATGTAATTGTGAACACTCCCTTCCAGACACAGCTCAAAAACTGTGGGTCTCATTTTCCAATACAGAGGCTCCATGAAGAACCAGTTACAGAAATGAAGGATTGTTTACCTGTAATTAAAGTCATATTTGCTCCATGCTTGATGCAATCTTAATGGAATATAAAATGTGGAAATAAACGCTGGCTACTTTATTTTAGTATAAACCATTTTGTATTCTAGATGAAAAACACTGGGTGGGCTACATCAAAAGACACAAAGACTTGAATTCATTCCATTAGACTTTAGGCTTTTAATTGAGATATATTTACTGGAAGTTTAGCAATCCTGAACACTGTCAGTGGAGGAAGAGAAGATATTCAGCCTGTGATAGATTTGAACGATAAGAGAAGTGTGTATATGGATAACAACCATTCTAAAAGACCAATAAACTGAACTGATGGACACCTCAAACTGAGGACAATTTTTTATCAGCCGTCCTTTTAAAAAACCCTGCATTTTTGCATAAAACGTTATGCAAGTGACTTGCCTGGATCCCTGCAGAAGACAAGTATTTCTCTCTACTGATACAGTAATGCCTTGTGCCCTGGGGTCATTGCATGGATGGGGCAGCAGTGCCCTTCCTCCTCACGGGGAAGGCACTGAAGGTGCCCTGGTACTACTCAACCCTTTTGCCTGTGCAGCATCTCTTCTTCTCATGAAGACAGCCAGTCCCACTGGGGTGCCTGGCAGAAAAAACAGGTATGGCTTGTCTCTACCTCCTCTTCTTCCTACTCTGAATGTCTGAAATCCACAAGCAGCAATAGGCTGGCAGAAAAAAAGAAGAGACAAGGAAGAGCCTTACAATACCCCAAACAATAACAAAGTTGGTTCTTGAAGCATGTAACAACAATTTATCATTCAAAATGAAAACATTTATTGCAAAAAATAAATTTAGTGAAAAAAGGCAATCTGCCACACATATAGGAACACAAACCCCTTGTTTATAGTTTTTAAAAGAAAGAAAGGGGATGTTTGTTCTTTTTCAAACCACTAGCAGCCTCTGCATTCATTGCTGCAATGTCACATCATATCTACTCCCACACACGCAGCTGCTATGTAACAGCCCAGGACTGCATTTTTTCCAACATCCCTAGCACGGTATTTCACTTGACCTGGCATAACATTGTCCTTGAGAAAGATGTTAGCAAGCTCACATTCTTTTTTCCAAAGCCAAGCTTCTGCTTTGCGTACTGATTTCTAAAATTCACTTCCAAAGTTTACCCTCTGCTTCTAATCCTGTTTTTTGTCAATACTACATCTATGAACACAACTATGTGGGGTTCCCAGTATTTGCTTCTTGAGCTTTGCAAACTTTGGTGGTATTTGATCAACTGGCTCTGGGACAAGAAAGTTTATATGGGTTATAGTGGTTATCTTATCTGGGCTTGCACAAGTTTATATAGACATTATGCGTGTCATCTTTGTCCTCACTGCAATGACACATTACTTTCACCATCTCCACTGAGCAATTTTCTATTGGATTGGATAATCACCTTTTAGAAAATAAATCACTTCTGATTTGTATTTATTACCTTTTAGCTACTGGTTATTTCCTAATTGTTGCACATATGCAGAAGGGTTAGATATTTCAGACTGCTTAATTTATATAGATTGGTAGGGATGTCCCTGCTAGAAGAGTACACAATAAGAAATTATGGCTTTTACACATGAGGATCAAGGACTGCAAACAGTTTTAGAGGTTCACCCTGCAAAAACCATGGACTTTAAAAATCTAAGTTGCTCTCTCTCTCCTCTCTATTCCTATAGTTCCTATAACATAGTATACCAGCTAGGTATACTATGACAGGGAAAATCACATTCAGTTAACACCCCCGAGTTTCAGAAAGACTTTAGAAAGCTGGTCTTTTGCAACTGGATGACAGTCTCAAAGATGCAGCAGTAATCAAGTCTCCTTATGAAAGACTTTGTCCTGAAACTACACAGTTTGTCTGTTTAATATTCCCAAGACATCTTCATGGTCCTCCTTGAAGATCCATATAGTTTGTAGATTAGAAAGAATGAATATAAAAAACAGAGTTTCCTGGTTTTATCCATCTTTTCACCAGGCCATTTGGATTTCCTTCAACACTAAGGAATTAATGTCTGCTTATTTTTTATTTCTCTCAAAAGTAGACAAGCTCTATAGAGCTTTTAGGAAACATAAGCACTTTTTCAGCTCCATTTTATCCATCCCACCTCTCCCCAAACATTTCCCCCTCACAGCTATGAGCCTGGCCTCAGCACATTTGCAGACTGTCACAGGTAGAGTCACAGTCCTCTAACCCTGAAACTAATTGTTTAGTCATTGCTGTGATTTGGCACAATTCTTAGTTAGCCAGAAACATGTTCTATTACTTTCTGAAATATTTTTGCCCAACAGTATCAAGAAAATCAGGATTATATTTTTAATCATCCAGATGATGGCAGTATTTTCACAATTTAGTTATGCAGTAGGATATTATTACTGGAAAAAAGTATTCCCTGGTTAATTACGTATTATATAAAAAGCTCAGGGGTTTTTACTCTAATCTTCAATTATTCTTGTGCTATCCCTCTGTTCCATGTACTACTTTACTTAACAGAACCAGCTTTACTTAAGGTCTTAGTAATATTCCCTGAGTTACTCTGTAGTGCTTTCTGCAGTGTCTTTCAGCCAGTGTACCTCATTGATGTCACTTTGTGAAACACATACTTCAGAATAAATAATGCCTGTCTGGGCACAGGTGGGTGGGAAAAGGGAATGTGATGGGGCACTGTCCTACTGGCCTCCAGTCATCACCCTGCCCCTGGGAAAGCTCGACAAGTGCAGAAGGAGGAAAGATATCTGTGGCATGTGGAGTCCTTCTCTTCAGCAAGGAAAGCAATGGCCCAGATGCAAAAACAAAACACTGAGGTACTTGAAATAGCCCTTTTCCTCTGCTGAGAGCCCTCGTGCACAGGGACATGCATTAGCCATGGGAGGAAGAGCCTTGGCTAGTCCCTCCCCACCTTACTCAGGAGCTGCATTTAAGGAGATGGCTCATGCCCCTGCTCTTACTCCATGGGCCATAGACCTGAGCTCCACCATGGTCCTGCCACAACCTCAACCTGCCCCATCACAAGGGAGCTGGCTGGGATCAGTAGTCCCTATCACTGGTTCTGCCCTGGTCTCCTGTCTGGGCAGGGAGGGATGGTGCCCCCTTGGAGCCCTTCCTGCCTGACTGTCACCCACAGCCCTCCAGTTCACCTCCCTGGTGAGACAGCCCCACCCTACTGCCTTGGACATCTGCTGTCATGAAAAGTGAAGTTGTTAAGAAAAATTACCACCTGGTGAGTGAATCCCTTGCTGGTGAATCCCTCGCTTGAGAGGATGAAGAAACTCAGTCTGGGCTGGTGTCCAAGTCCAAGCGAGCTTTGGGAAGCAGGCACTCCTCCACCCCATCTCCTTGTGGGCTTGTCACAGGGGACCTTCCTAGAACCCACACAGATGCGGAGAAACAAGCAAGGGCAGGTTCTGCCCTTTATCAACCACTGCAGGAGGCAGAGCAGCTCTCAGAGGAGTGACAGGGACCCAGCTCCCTCATCATCACTGTCACATGAGTGCCCTGGTTGCAAAGCACAGTGAACCTTGAACTGCGTGTTTGCCTCTGTGTAAGTACCCCTTGGAGGATGGGCAGTTGGTCTCCTGTCCTCCACCCCTTACCAAATCTGCCTCTGTGCTAGATGCTGAAGTAATCAGAAGGTTGGAAATGGTTATTAGCCATGTGTTGAGGAGGGTAATGAATGTTGGTTTCATTTAACCACTTCTGCAGGTATTGGAAGAAGAGAGGGGGAAAAAGGACATGAAAGTCTGAAACCTCATTAGTAGCCAGGCTACGTGCTCACCTGATATCAGGGGAAATTCAGCTAAAATTAATGGAGCCATAAAATATGTGTTCTGTTTAGCTGTTGTGATAACACCAGGTATGTTCCTCTTTTTGAAATCAGTGCCCTTTGCCTGAGCTGGAAACAACTGGATATTCTCATGTGCATGAGGGAACGGGTTCTGAACATGAAGCTCAAAACTAAATACAGCTGTATATGGTGATTAATGTCTCCTGTCATGCTACTCTATTAAAAATTTATAGTTGTTAATTAAAATAATGGAAAGATAATCCACAGCATGAGATGAATATAAGGCAGACTATTTGATTAATAAATAGTGGCATGGCAACCTCCTAGCCCTGTGCCTGAGCTCTGCCTCCTTTAAGGGCTACAGCAACTCAAGTCACTTTTCCCATATACCTGTTACTGTCATGGATGTCTTAATGTGTCACCTTTTTCAATGTGTCCACAGATTCAGTCCTGTGTAGAAGCCACCAGTTATATCAGAACTAAACCTGCCTGTCTTCCAGTACTGTGATTGCAAGAATTAATTCAATATCCTTATTAACTTGGTACTATTTTTTATTTTATTTTCTATTTAATCCTGTACTCTTCCATAATGAGTGCTGCTACTTTCTTACTTAGTGGGGTGGAGATGAAGTTTCCTGACAGCAGGCAGTGTCACACACTGCCAGGACTTTGGAGAGCTGTCACAGATGCCACATACGTTGTTCTTCCCTTCAGAGAATTTGAGCTTCTTTTCTTTCGACACAGGCAAAGAGAAATATCTCTTTGTTAAGCCATAAAACCACTCCAGTTAAAGATTAATACCCAAAAATGGAATTAATTTTCAGATTAAGATATAACATTTATAGCAAATTTTTCACATAACCAATGGCATGTTACAAACTAATGGCAGAGGTTATCACTGAATCACAGTCTGGGCGCTTCCACAGGAATCCCAGCTGTGCCGTGACTTGAGAGGGGAAATGTGGGTCATGGTTCAGGGAAGGGGAAGGGGAAGGGGAAGGGGAAGGGGAAGGGGAAGGGCAAGGGGAAGGGGAAGGGCACGGAAGAGTGTGTTTGTGGGAAGAACCAGGAGGGAAAAAGAGGAGGCAGGCAGGAGTCATGGCACAGATACTTCCCAGTGGCAGGTCAACTCATTCTCATCCTCTTTGCTTTGTCACAAGGTGTGAGCTTTGGGAAAGTTCTGCTGGTGGCAGTGTGCCTGTGGTGGGGAATGAAGGAGCCAGGGCTGGTGATGGTGTGGCAGCCACCATAGAGGCTATAGGGTGTTCGGGGATGGGTGTCCTCGTATGCTGAGGCTGCTGGAGGCTGTGCTGGACCAGAGTCTCCAGGTAGAAATCTCAGCCATACCAAAATCAACTGGAGTCTTTTCCCTTACGGAGGTAGATACTGAAAAAACCAAGGAATTATCTTCTTTCCCCCCCAATGCACTTCTTTCTTTTAATTTTCCAAATACCCCCCCCCAAACATTAGGATAACCTTTCTACATTCAGAGCTATTTCTAGCACATTCAGTTCAAAAACAATGCTCAAAGACACACATACCATACATGGGCATTTTTGTGCCTGAGATTCAAATGGATTTCGCTGCTGTGAGTGAAAAATCACTCCATTTCATGTTCTGGGCAGGACTATTGCCATCTAGGCAAGTACAAGTGAGCCAGAGGGGCATGACGATTTGGGACATTTGACTTCTACCAGGATATAATCAGAGGACTATTTTAAAGACTCTTGCCCAGAAGAATGAGAGGAGATACTCCAAGAAAAGAAGCACGTACTAAGAAGCTGAGATATATGACTTAGACTCAGCTTTAATGAGTGTTTATAGCTGACCTTACACAATGAAGTACATGGAATTTTAATCACTTGCACACCCTAAGAGCTGCTTGTAGGTTTTTCCATATGTGGCATTTACAATGCTCATAACTACGTTGCTGAGTAATGTTAGGTTTCTCTGCCAGAATCAACAGTAGACTTCTTTTTCATCTGCTGCCAACTAAATGCTTAGCAACTGATAGAACAGTTTATCATCCACAAATAATGATTTGATGTATATAAGAATTTGTTAACTATCAGCCAGTATTTTTCTCATTTATGCATTGTGGACATGTTCTTTATCTCCTGGGTGATCTTTAGTTAATACTGTTGTTTCTTCTTTCATCTATTTCCAAAATAAATAATACTACAAATAAGCTCATGGTGCTTCTACAAGATATATAGCCATGAAAATTAATGTTACGACATCATCTTCTTGTCTTTTTCCTGAATTTACAGTTCTAAGTTATTTCAAATCATAAAAACATCATTGTGGTTATGTGTACTTGTCCAGAAGAATAGAAACTTCTGAGATTTGCCAGTTTTCGAGTATTCAACAAAACAGATGTGCTTATTGCAAATAACTTTAATAGAAATCATCAGCAAAGAAAAGAGTGGGAATGGAAAGAGAAATACATGTGGTGGTCTGTCCAGGTTTTAAATCTATGGGGGAGTATTGTGGAGAAGTGTACAATAGCATCACCAACCAGTTTGTCGAGGTTCTGAATCTCTTCCCTACCCATTCTACTAATTTTCTTTAACCACAGTGACATTCTAACATAAATAGGTCAGACAGATGCTGAAGTCTGTGTATGAAACTTAAATCATAGCTGTGAGCCTTTGATACATATTATATTTTGGAAATACAAGTAAGAAGATCAGAAAAAACCCAAAGTTTTCCATTGTTTAGTATCATATTTTCAGAAGTGTATGTGCCCCTTTTTTCAAAGTCAAAATAGGAACCAGTTCCTTGCTGAGTGTGGAGTTTCTCCATGCAAGCTCTGTAGTTCTTACCAAATATATAATAAAAAGTTTGGGATTGCAAGCATGAGCTTATGGCTTACTCTCACACTGTTTCCTGGTCCATGTTGCAGAGGTAAAAAGGTGGAGGCCCGTTTGAACGCAGTGACCTGAACAGCTTCACTGAATGAGCAACACTGACAGAGCAGATCTCCTGTCTTTTGTCTGCTGCTTCTGCACCCAGGTGTGCCAACATGAACCCTCTGTGCCATTGATGTGCGACGACTGAGTGCTGCTTTCAGAAGGCATTGTGCCTATAACATGGCCAAGAGATCTAGTGGAGCCCTTCTGTTGGTAGGTTGTCCACAATCGGTGGTGTAGTGACAGCTAACCATCATCATTAAGTTCATCATGCTGGGTTTTTTAAGTGATATGAGGAAAGTTGCTTTTTCCTTAAGTTTAAAGATACACTAACACAAATGCCTGTCAGTTAGGTGGCTTCTCTGGATGTCTGACTTAGAAATTGAGAATTCATTCAATATTCCCTCATTTATTACCCAGTTGTCAGGCTGAGGAAACAAAACAACCCCAAAAATTACTCTCTATGAAATCAAAAGTAGACAAATATTCCTCTAAGGCCAACTGAGGAAATGGAAGAAGACAAATTAAGTTGTTCTGACAGGAGTAAATGATTAGATCTTTTACTGATAGTTACTGATCAAATGGACCCCTTGTCTTTCTTCCTTTCCTACTAGAAAGGCATTTCTTTAAAACCAGCAGGAAAAAGGAAGAATGGACCAAAATCATATCTGTAATTTAAACCAATTTCTAAATCAAAACAGATGGTGAAAAAGACTGTGGAACAGCTGAGTCATCAGCTGAGCTGTATTTAAAAGAGGAAAGCCAGAGCAGGGATCATCAGATTATCTCTCAAGGAAGTCTGCATCTGTCTGGAAGAATATTTGCAATATGATAAAATCTGTTTTCCGAAAAAGAAAACCCAAACCAAAAGCAGAAAAAACCCCAACACCAAAAAAAAAAAAAAAAAAGACATTTGTTTTTCTGCTGGAGATCAGCTCATCCATTGCAATCTGTCAGTTTTCCCTATATATCATGCCTTTAATCCAAAGAGAGACATCCAAAAATCAAGAAATGGGCGAAATGAAAAACAAGGCCCTGATCTTCTTCCAACAACTACAGCTGTAGAAGCTGCCTGTTTTAAGAACTCAGTCAGAAGAACTTCTGATGGCTTTCATGGAGAATTTTGCCAGCCTCAGGACTTCAGTGATGACCAAATTGTTACTACCCTTGGTAATAATATTTATGTTTAATACGTAGTTTTGCTATATGTATAAAGGATTGCCAGAGCATATTTTGTTGTAGAACACATTTAAATTATAGCAAACTTGAGTTAGGTTTATAGACTTATTTTGGATGATTCAGTATAAATTGTGGGGTTTTTTATGGCAACTCTTTCATGCACAGTAATTCTTTAACTGGCATTCTCAATTATGCTTTATATTTCAGACTTTATTTTTTCTTTTTTTTTTTTCTGTACACATGGAAACATGCAGAACCATGCAACAGGCTACCTCTCAGGAGAGGTCATAGCAAGTGATTATAACACCGGGATATAGGCTTGGCTATCCATTGGGTTCCATGTTCTAGAGCCAATTAGTGTCACAAAAGATGTAAGGTAATTATTCTTTCCTAGCATAAAGGAGTATTCTTGGACAGTAAAAAATTGGAAAGTGTTTGTGTAATGCCTGGTTTGTCTATTTATTGTCCAAATACTTGGGAAATATTACACAACAACCCCACACCAACAAGGCTCCAGTGATCTACCTGGGTGCAAGGTAGGCTTTTTATATCTGATGAAAAGGAGAAGCCGTGCTTCACCAATATGATAAACTTCCAAAATGAGATGACTGGCCTGGTAAATGAGAAGACAGCAGTGGATATTGTCTACCTAAACTTCAGGAAGGCCTTTGACACTGTCTGCCATAAGATAGTTATAGAGAAGATTCTTATGTATGGGTTGGATAAGCAGGCAGGGAGGCGGATTGAAAACTTCCTATACAGCTGGACCCAGATGTTGGTGATCAATGGGACAAGGTTAGTTGAAGACCAGTAACTACTGATGTATCCCAGGGGGTCAATACTGACTCCAGTCCTATTTAGTATCTTCATTAATGGTCTGTATGATGGGACAAAGCACACCCTCAGCAAGCATGCTGGTGACAGAGAACTGGGAGAAGTGGCTTATATAGCAGAGGGTCGTGATGCCATACAGGCAGACCTCAGCGGGCTGGAGAAACGGGCTGACAGGAACCTTCCGAAGTTCAACTAGGGGAGTTCTCTCTAAAGAGGAAAGGCTGAGACCTGGCTCTGTTTCACCTGGAGAAGAGAAGACTGAGAGGGGATCTCATAAAAAATCATAAATATCTAAAGGGTGGATGTCAAGAAGGAAGGGTCAGACTCTTTTCAGTGGTGTCCAATGACAGGACCAGGTGCAATGAGCACAAACTGGAACACAGGAAGTTCCATCTCAATATGAGGAAAAACTTCATGGTAAGGGTGGCAGTGTGCTGGAACAGACTGCCCTGGGGAGGTTGAGGAGTCTTTTTCTCTGGAGATATTCAAAACACATCTGGATACAATCCTGTGCAATGTGCTCTAGGTGACCCTGCTTTAGCAGAGAGGTTGGACCAGATGATGTCCAGAGGTGCCTTCCAACATCAGCCATCCAGTGATTCAGAAGGTTCCTTTTCCAGAGCCTTTTATAGATGGGCATTAGAAATGCTGATGTGGTAAAATACAGTTTAAAAGAATCAGAAGAAACTGCTCCCATATTGCACTAATCTATCTCCTACTATTACTTCTTACATCAGGTTTTTTGTTATGCTTGTAGTAGGGACCTGTATAATGTATATCTCTAATTTTATGCAATACAAATGCCTATTACAGTTTTTAAGTATCTACATATATAAAATCAAGCTGGTTTATGCCATTTTTATTCTCTTTCAGATGTGTGCAAGGTCTCTCTCTGGACCATATTCGACTATTACAGAGCAAGGAACAATACAGTTTGATTAGAAAAAACATATCCAGCCATGCTACATTGATTCTGTGCATCAACCTATTACTTACAGGCCCCACAAAAATGTTCTGTGTTTTCAGTAACCCTTTATGGAGCACCACAGTGAAAACCTTGGGTGAAAGATTCCGGATATTTGCACCTTCTCTTGAGTATTTAATTTCTGAGGCCATGTGGAGACATGCAAAAATTCACATCTTCAAACATAAGGGACTATTTAATTGCAGTAGTAGGTGGAGTAGCATGAATTCCTGTTTTAGCTTTTTGTCCAGCACTGCAGCCTTGTCTGATTAATCAGTACAACTAGATGGTAGTACAAACACATTTTACTTTTCCTTCCAAGAATTGCACAATCCCTCTACCTCTCCTTATCCCTGTCCCCAGTGTGCCCATTCTGGATGACAGCGTGGCAGACGCTTTGCACCAGTCCTGTGCCCTCCACACTCAAGCTTTTTCTTTCTTCTGACTACTTCTGAAATTAAGCTTTTAACTTCAATCATCTCTTTTAAACCTCTTATGCCCAGTCCATTCAGCCTCTACGTAGCAGCCCATGTTCAGTGGCTCTCCAGAGAGCCCACGCTGTTTCTCAGTAATCAATCAAACACAAAGTGCTACCTGGACCTGTGGATCTGATCGCACTACTCATGACTGGAGACTAGTTTGTCACTGTGGGCACTGGGTACATAGCTAGTACCTATTTGTGCCCAGGAATATGTCTGATCTTACCGAGAGCATTTGGCTGTGTGACAACACACGCCCTGTTCTGTGAAAGTCAGGTCCTCTGTGCGGATGGTCTGGGATGACAAGCAGGAGAAGAGGCAGTTCTTTAGATAGTCTAGGTATTTTTAACTGCATAACCCCTCCCCCCCCCTTGTTATTTATTGCAGAGATTTACTTTTTTCTAATTAAAATGGCCTGCTTATTTATTCGTTGAGCTGCCTAATTTATTTTTTTCATTATTCCCACCTTTCAATGCCTCCTTTCAGTTGTCCAGTTTCATTGCTTTCTAAAAAAAAATTAATATAAATTAGTATTTGCTAATGTACCATTCAACACAAGACTGTCTACTGATTTTCTAAAATACAAATATAAAGGGGAGTGAATGCTGCTAAATTCACTACCTCAGTTCTGTCTTATAAATAGTTGATCCTTTGAGAATGGACTTAGGGACTTTTAAAGTCTTCTGCTTTCTATAATTCTCTATTCTTTGGCAGTGAATCACTTGGGTTTGATTATGCACCTGGTTTATTTTCTTTTTGAAAAGTTTTAAATATGCTACCTCCACTTGGAATGTCCTGCCGTTTTTATTGAATAAGAGGAGATTAATCAGCAGTAGATAGCCCTCTCCACAACATTCCGTTTTCAATATGAGTCTTTTCAATTTGTAAATACCATCCCCTTATTTTCTGTTTATACCAGTCTATCCTCTAAACATATATCTAATCTCTACATCTCTTATTGCACTCATCAGCTCTCAAAATGTCCTGTATTGTCAGTCAAATTTCTCAATACAAGTTAGGAAAGTAAGAAAAGGTGAATATTAACTAAGTGAAAATATGTGTGTATATATATTTGTTATACTGTGTAGAGGTTAGAAAGAGGCTTTCCCACCTTTTAAAGACATGTGAGATCAGAAACTCAGTATATACTTACAAAAAATGGCTATTTTTTGCATGTGCAAAGGCATGCTTCTTACCAGTGCAGTTCTGCCAGTGCTTCCCTGAGCTTATAGCCAGCCTGTGCAGCAGATTCAAAAGGCATTTCATGTGTTTTATCCTAAAGATGGCCATAGCCCTGACATGATATGGGTACAATGGTAAGGCGATGTGAACAGGAATGCACACAGAATTCAAATTGCTTCAATTTAGGCTTGGTTCTTCTTCAGAGCATGTGTAATTTTCTGCATAGCATGTGTATTTAGGAACACATATATGTGGACACATGGGCACATAGATAAAAATCTGTACTTAATACTGATTAATTTGAATTACACTATAAAAATATACCAAATTATAACCCTTAAGAAGTGAGGGCTTGTCTTAATGCTCTCAGTACTGCAGGTTATATATATGCATTACTCGTTGGAATAAAATTCCTGTAAAACTTGAGTCCCAGAAAACATTTGCCTGTTCCTCGCTTCAGGATTTAAACATGCAACCTCACTGTTCTGCTGTCTAATTCACCTGAAGTACCAATGAGAAAATAATGGGCTCGCCTGGAACAGCATGGAAAGTATTCTCTTGTCTTCTGTTTTTTTCTCCTGAGTCTGTGTTCTGAAGGCAGCATCTGTATGGTCTCAGGACATGACAATTCTGAAGCCCTTATACACAGTCCAGGTAGTCCAGCCAGGACTGCTTGAACTAATTGCCATGCTAACAAGATAGAGGAAACTTGAGTTTACAGAAACAAAATATTTTTTGCTAACATTTGCTTAGATACAAAAATAAATGACCACTTCATTTCATTTGCCAGCAAACAGAGCAGGATGACTTTGGGAGCTGTCTGCAAAGAAAAATCCCCTTTAGGCAATTATTAGTACCTGTCCTTGGGAAGTCATTAGGCCTTGAAAATTGACTTCCTCATGTTCGGAATCTGATTCTAAGAATCAAGTCTTGTTAATCTGCCAGATATCTGAAACTGCAGCTACAAATTCCCTTTGCTTGTTCAACCCAAATGATACACATCAGAAATCAAATGCTCACAAACAGCTACAGATCAATGCAGTGAATTGCCAAAGGATATATATTTTCTTTTACACTGAACCTATTAGTGCCCATATTTATGAACACAAAATTGGCAAAGTATTAAGTAAAATATTACAGTACGAATTAGTTATCCAGCCTTCAGTCATTGCAAGTATTTAGCCTTTTCAAATCCTCCTTGGTTCTTTCATGTTACAACTAGAAAAACAACTTCATTAGAATTAGAGGTACATCCTTTTCCTTTGGTTCTCTTTGTCACTCTTTGTCAAGCCACATATAAATAGGAAATTTTAAGTCGGGTCTGTGTGTTGCTTACATAAAGTCTAAAGCTGGATTATACTAAGAACTTTATTTTTTCCTTCAAGTCTCATCTCTTCTTAGTTTGACTGTTCCCAGTTGCATCTGCAACAAAATCCCAGCAGTTGTCATTGTGCTGTATTTGGGGGAAATATGGAAATAATGAAAGAGATGCCGTACCACTGAATATTATTAATATACCCCACCAGAACTTTCACTGGTGAGCTTGAAAACAATCAACAAAATTGACAAGTAGACAGGCCTTCTGTTGCTTTTCAACAGGGCTTTTGCAATCTGAAATAGGAGCCTCTTTGCTTCTGCAGTGAGTAAATCTCTTCTCCACTTACAATTATGTAAGGCAATACAAGCAAACGCTGGGGATATGGTGCTTTAAGAAGCATGCCTTACCAACGTAATGACAGGAGATTGGGTAAGATTAATTGTAAAGAACAAGTGTCAGTAGAAAACCAAAAATTCCTCAAAAACATAAACAGCATCAGCATTGCCTTACACAATTCAGATTCTGAACAAAACACTGTGATTTTTCAGAAAACTCATTGACTTGGTTACAGTGCTGGGTAGCAACGTTTATCTGCAATATCCACTTGCAAATATATTGTGCTCGGCCAGGAAAGTGAAAACTAGAATAAATAAATGGCATTTTCTCTAACATCTGTTTGACAGCAGTAATTTATAATCACTGTGGCTGGGGTGCAAATATTTCACTTTCTTCAAACCACTCAGTATCATTCCAAAGAAAAGCTACCACACAAGTTTTGTTTGCCTTTTTAATGCACCTGACTTAATTTGGGTTGATAAGGTAACTTCAATGGTTTAGGCTTATCAAACCATGGTACAGTGAAATGCCTCCTAAAACCACTTGATGGCAACAAAGCAATTCAGATACTTAAGGAGTTTCAAAGACTGTGTTACACATCAAGGTCTACCTGTTCAAACAATTAAAAGAAAATAAATCTAAACTAACATGCAAGTACTTTAAAAGCCTGAATCACAGACTTTGCCTTATAGTTATGTCATTGGGTTTCTTTCAGTATTATTTCAACTGCGAAACAAAGACTGATAAAAAAAGAACAATTATCAAAAAAGCTTCTTCAAAGACAAGTTTTGAAGGTTTGAACAGGCTACAAGGCTGTGTGTTAGACATGAAAAATGATACACTTCCCAAGCAGTGAGCTTTCTATTTAAACAGCAGAAACACATGGGAAGCTCAGTTTGCTCCATTTTCCAGCAACTGCAGCTGCAACAGGAGGATGGGAATCGCTCAGTGGCTGGCAGGGCACTGCAAGAAGAATGACCAATTAACACATCCACCTTTGGTCCACTCCGCACACAATGCTCCAGTTCCTAAATGAGCTGCTGTGTCCCAGGTTAGCTAGGACTGCCAAGGGAAGAGGCTGTGGTACGGGGGGTCTAATGGTAGCACTTAGCCTGGAGAAATGGAGAGGAACTTACAGATGAGAGAGTCTATCCATCTAATTTATTACCTCTCTGGGCACAAGAAATCAAATAGAAGAGTGCAGTATTCCCTGAAACAAAAAACTTCCATTTATCTTGTATTTCAAATCTATACCCAAACTGCATTAGAGCAATCTCCAAATTGGTGAAGTGACACATACATCATGAAGAAAATACTTCTGTTCTTGAGCCTTATATAGATACGATCCATATCAAATGCAGATTTGGCTGTGTTTATCGATGAATTTATTATGTGACTAATGACAATGAAGGTCAGCTAAAAATAATAAGACTCAAGTGGAAGATAGGTGGCTTCCTCAATTTGAAGTATGTTCTTTTGGTTTTTTTTTCCAAAAAGTATTTATCCTTTCAAACTGCAGTTCTGTTATGTTACTCTGCAGGGCTGAAAGCTTGTATACTCAATAACGCCCTGGTAACTACAACTTCTGCTATGCAGACATACTTGTATAGCTTTCCTCCATAGAGCAGCAGCACTCACTACATTTCTGATGTGTTTAGAAAGAGCATGGTAGTTTTTATGCTGTTTTTTAACCTGATGGATGTTTTTTTTATAGACTGTGCCTCAGTGATACAGAAGGACTCAAGAATATCATTAATAGCATTAATAAGCTGGAAGTCTCACTGGGGTTGGATCATCTGCTCAGCTGACCAGGTGGCTTTTGGTGCATATTAAAAATCTGAGCAGGCTCCGAAGGTATAGGTCCTGTATGGCCCACACTGTCTTCTTCCATACAGTGACCTCTCAAATATTATAGCTGCCCTGTATTCTATGAAGGGCTGTGTCAGCCTGCCAACATCCCCTCTGCGAAGAAATACAGGAAGCTTTTTAACAGCCCCTCACCTCCCCCTCTGCAGCTGGTATCAGGTTAAACTTGCCCTTGGGCTGAAACCTAAATAAGGCCTTTCTATGTGCTTCAGGAAGGAAAGCCCACGTTTTCTGTCCCTGTGCATACTGACTATTTCACAGCCTGAATGATGAAACTCGGTTTCACTGCCCTTTGTTGACCCTACTGAACTTCCTTGGTGTGTCTCCTGTCCTTTGAAGCCCTTTCTCTGTATTGTGTAAATCAACTTTGAAGCCAGAGCCTCTGCAATCTTTATTTTCCTAAAAATGGTTCTTTCGGTAACACTTATTATATAGATTAGGTTTTGTATTTCATTAACTAATGTAAAGACACCAATTCAGTCATCACCAGCCAAAGTTGTCTAAAAATAATAATTATTACTGACATAATGAGCTATCTGCAAACTATAGGTACTGAGTTTTAAATTATCTAGGTAAGTACTGCATTGTTTTGTAAATGTAAGTCTGAAGAACAGCTAGCTTTTAATTTATAAGAATGTGGGATAAAGATAATTTATTTCATTTCAGTAATTAAACCACTGAGGCTTTCAGTCACCGCCCCTTTCAGAAAAAGAGCAACTTCCTGGGAACACAGAATCACAGAATCACAGGGGTTGGAATGGACCACGAGAGATCATCGGGTCCAACGCCCCTGTCAAAGCAGGTTCCCTAGAACAGGTCACACAGGTAGGAGTCCAGACGGGTGTTGAGTATCTCCAGAGAAGGTGATTCCACAACTTCACTGGGCAGCCTGTTCCAGTGCTCTGGTCAGAGGGCGGCAACAGCAGAGCTGGAGTGCCAGTGTTGGTGTATCTCCTGAGTTGTCTCTGGTGCTCCTGTAGGCAACTAGTCAACTAGTCCAAATATCTGCTCCAGGGCCAGTTCAGCTCCTCATTATTAAATGTGCTGCCTTTTAGAGAGCAGCAGTTGTTAGCACCTGCATGTCAGGTAGACAGCAAGTGTGATAATATTTTGAGCGACAGCACTTCTACAGTCGATACTTACGCTGTGACTTTGGTAGACATTAAGCTATCTAAGAGAAACTCCAGCATTTAGAAAGGCTCCAGTCTGTGAATTTAGGTAAGTGCATGTGAAGAGGAAGAGCTCTATAGAACAAAACACGATACACAGTTCTTTCTTAGATCAGATGGGAAAAAAGAACAGCCATGGCTGTACCAAATGATGCACAGATGTGGTGCTGATAAGGGCAGCATAAGGAATAGAATAAAATAGACTGTGCCTAGCATTACAAACAGCAATTCCCCTTCCCCCTCCCCCAAACTGAAAGCAGAAATAATTCAGGCAGAAGGGACTGGACACCTTATTATCCTCCCTTGTCTAACCTATGAAGTAATTTCCTTCCATTTTTCTGTCACTCCTAGATACCTGTCGTGGTTTCACCCCGGCTGAGGGCCAAGATCCACGCAGCTGCCTGCTCCTTAAAGGAGAAGAGCAGGTTAAAGGGAAGGGATGGGGGGTGGGGGGGTGGGGGGGGAGAAGTAAGGGAAGGGAAAAGGAAGAGGAAGGGGCAAATAACCCCAAAATCAAGAAATTAAGAGGCCCGTGGGTTGGGATAAGGATAGTTTACTAAGATAACAGAAAGATACAATGTAACAATGCTAACAGGACTTCAAAGCACAAATATATGAAGCTGTTGATACACAATGCAGTCTCTCACCAAACCACACAACTCAGGCCGTGCCACCCAGAGCTGTCCCAGAACCCGACCTTCCTCCAAGAACCGCGCATCCCCGAGCCGCCCCAGGCCTTCCTCCCGTCAGACCCCGATATCCTGGGCAGGACATAACTGGTGTGGAATACTCTCTTTGGACAGCTCAGTCACCTGTCCTGGCTTCACCCCTCCTTTCTCATGAAGAGCTGAGAAAGTCCTTGACTGTCTGACAGCAATTAACAACATCAGGGTGTTATCAGCACTACTCCCAATTTAACTCCCAAACACAGCATTATATCCGCTGCTACAAATGAAATTAACTCCATCCTGACCAAAACCAGGACAATACCCAACATCCAAGATGCAACAAGAGCTTCATAAACCCCAGCTTTTGCCTTCATTGTGACTGAAGTTTCCCATGTCCAATGAGTGCTCCAATGGGCAAAAGGCTAACATCATGCAAAAGGCTGCTGCTGCAGATATCTGACAGAGCCTAGCAAATTCACCTTGGACACAAGACTGTTTTGTACATCACTTTAGAGAGCCATGGTCAGCTTAGCACCTAGCACCTTTAAGGGACCTGAATGAGTTTGACAGGAATTTCCAGGAATATTGGAAATATTCCTTGACATTACAAATTTTGAATTTTTTACTCTGCATGGTCTTTCAAGTGTCCATGTTAACATGTGAGGAACTTTTCTTCTCCACTTAATATGGAGCACCTGACAAGGTTTAAGCTTGTACTTCCTACCTCAAGTTGCAGCTAAGAGCTTAGATGCAGTCAGCTGCTAGAGTAGAGCTGACACATGATAGCTCTGTAAACCAAATTAAGTTGATTGTGTGTTTGAGCCTGGGGGATTGTCCTACCAAAAGGCAATGTTATTTTTCAGATGGTTTTTTTCTGACGTGAGGTGTATTATTGGATGGTGTGAGGCCCAGTACACTGAAAATGCTGCAGACTCGATAGTTAGCTCATGTGATGAGTAGACCAATAAGGAAAATGTACAAGGCAAAATAAAGAATCACATACATTTCTGTTAAATCAATTAGGAAAGATTAGATATATTTAAATCTATTTCTGCTTTCTTTCTCACTGATATCATTCTAACTGTGCATATTTTTAAACATATCTTACCACAGAAAGACTAAATTTTACAGATGTCTCTGTATTTCAAATAATTTGTTAAACAATTGGGATTTTCTCTCTTTTTTAATTTTACAAAACCAGCTTACATATTTTTTCTTATATATTTTATCACACACAAAAGAAAAAAAAGAATGTTTTACATGTTGCTAGCTCCCAAATTAGCAAGTAACTTCAGCCCATTTCAATAAAGTAGACAGAGCATTCTAGGTACATAACATAGCAGTCGTGCTGCTATGGGTATGTGCTGTGCACTGGGTTTTGGATGTCTTTATTTTGGCTGTTACTATCTTTCATCTAAGATGCCACCCACTAAGTCATGGTTTGACTTTCTCAGAGTTGCTGTGATGATAGCAAATATAGCACTCAGACATAGTGAACAAATCTTATATTTCTTACTGTCGCTCTTTCATTTCATTTAGATGCATTCACATGGGCAAAGAAGATGGTACGGAACTGAAATACCAGGTATGTAATTGCACTCGATGCTCAAAGCATTCCTAAGGCAAAAATATTATTAGCAGATCAATACTTTCCATTTTCTTTCCCAGCGTAATGCTCTACCTAAATTAGTGTTTCTGTCCCTCATTTTTTCTGTGTGTGTGTGTCGCAGAAATAAGAACGGGTTTTGCTCTTTTTGCAGCTTGGCTCTGTATTCGAACCGGATTAATTAAAATTTTAAATCCCTAATTCCCAATCTCCCTCTCTCAGAAATCCATCCAATTCTTCTCCCTCGGCTGTAAAACAGCGGGTGTTAGAACCGAAGCTAATACAGATGTGGCAGGATTGTGCAGAGACTGCTTTGACTCCAGCAGGTTTGTACAGATTAATCGCAAGGAGAAGTGCACTGGATGGGGTATTTGTTTAGTTTCAGACGTCAGCATCTTCAGACTGTAGGTAAAATAGGATCATAAGGAAATATCTCCAAAAAAACCTCAGCAAAAGGATAATGTAATTTCCCTCATGACACTCATTTATATCCAGTAATAAGGTTGTTGCTATGAGTACTGCTAGGCCAAAGTTTGTGGGGCTCTGTGCTTTTCCTGCACAGTCCTCACTCTGCTGTCACAGTTTAGTCTCTTGGTTACACTGACAAAGAGTATTGCAAAGAAATGCAAAACAGAGGCAGAAAGGCAAAGTCGAGCCCGATCGGCAGATTTCAAATTACACGCCTGAGGTCACGTTATCATCCTGGTCATCAGCAGAGGTGAAGAGGCAAAAGCAAGGTGAAATGTGCTGCAAATATTAAAAGGAAAGAAATTCTGTTAGTGAATTAAGACTTGTTTGAGCTGTGCTCTGAAGAAGGTAATTGCAATGTGTTGTTTGATACAGATCTGCAACTGCAGAAATGATCTTTCGAAATAAATGGGAAACTGAGGGTGGTACAGAGCCGCCAAAGGTCTGCAAGAGCAGTTGGCACAGGGGCTGAAATGGGCCTCAGGACATCCTATTCAAAGCTCCTGAAAGTCTTTGCAAGTCCTGTTAAGACTTAGTCTCTCTGCATATATTTTAAGGTATGATTTTAAGAGTTTTGCAATATCAGCTTATTTTTTGATTGAAAAAAGCGTATATATTTTCAAGATCTCTGTCTTCAAACAGAGACAGAAGGTGAAAGTCCTGTAATGGTGATCATGGATAACTGGCTAAAGCTGGCCTGACACACTGGGTGAGTAATGTATCCTAACATGTGGCAAACTCCCATGTTGGTGCTCCAATAAACCTTTTTGAGTGTAAATCCTTCATTGGGTCAGGATAATTCTTAATCTGATAAAAGTGTCTAAACCCTTGAAGGTCAAAAATTGCTGATGGGGATGTTGGGATCACACGGAGAAGGCAGTTGTTGTGATGTGCATATGTCACCACAGTTTTAGTTCTGTCCTACCTAATAGGAATGAAGCTTTACGTCCTTATGAACACGAAGATGTCTGTGTTCCATGCTCCTCAGGCTCCTCTCAATGTCTATGGAGGAGGATTGTGAAGGGAAGGAGGAGGCATAGTTTTAAAGCTGAATGGTACTGAAGGCAAAAGTAAGTTGGAGGAAATCTCTCATACAGAACAAGCATTTTTTCTGTGTGTGAGGGGCTTCTGAAGTCCCAGCATTTAAAACCTAGTCATAACTATTCCTTCTTGTATCTGGGGAAAAAAGTCATATGTCTACTACTGAAGTCTCAGAAGCCTCTTTCATTTTTTAAATTCTAGTTTTCTGACTAGAAAAGCAGGTTGTAACCACTCTCAGTTTTTGAACCACGCTGAGCAGAGGGATGACCCCTTTACTAGTATAAAGCCAATACACAGTGTGATGCTATGATGCAGCACATCACAGCGTTATTGATTTCCTCTCTTGTGCAGGCCAGATTATGCTTGCAGGAAAAACCACAGCTACCTGGACAGTGAGAATGAGAGGAGCAGAAGAGGAGCTGCAGAACCCTCTTGATGTCCGTGGTATTACTGATGTAGGAGTGTAGCTCCAGGGCAATTCTTGAGCAATCATTCCTCATTCTCTCCATATCTTGGACCTCCTTTCAGGGATTTTTCCCTGTAGATGCTTGCTGAAGGAGCAGAGCTTCCTGTGCTGTGCTATTCCTTCAGTTGTCCCCCATCCCGTGGTGGCTCATAGTTTGCTTATATCAAAAATCATCAGCAGACTCTTAACTGCACTGTCTTATGCTCCTTTCCTCATAGGTTTCAGTGTATCAGCAAGTCAAAGCTATCCTAATTTTTCTAAGATTTGAAGGAAATGATACATCAGTTCCCCTATCTCTTGCATTCTCCTTTTGCCAAGGATTGCTGAACAGTAGCACAGATTTGGTGTCACTTCATACTCAGCAGCTTCACACATTTTAATTGAGGGGAAAGGACTGCCACCAAGCAAAATGAGACTGTTAGTAAATACGTGGCCCAAGCCAGGGCAGAACTCGTTAGGAGAAGAGGTACAATAGCAGCCAAAAGACCCTGGTGGAAGTCTAGTGAAGAGCAGGTTGGCTGCATTTGTGGTGACAATCAGGGGGGCTAAGGAGCCATTTATCCTTCCCTTTAGTGAAAAGCGTTTTCACGGTACAATCAGCCTTAGTTGGAAGGTGTGAATAACTGTTCACAGACTCAAAAAACCCCAAAATATCTCTGAGAAATAAAATCGATACTGATACTCACAATCTCTAGGAACAGGAACTTTGCCTCTATTTTTTCAAGGAGGTTTTCTGCTCTGACATAACTATGATCCCAGACTTTGAACTCAGAGCTTGAAAAGACAAAACCTATAATAAAAACAAGAGCTCAGCCCAGGTTTGTAACAGTGGAACTGTCCTGGCTTGGTCCAAAGCGATCTGTTTATATCTGCTGACCAGTGATTTACATTTGCATCCTAACCTTATACAGTTGCACCTCCCAAAGGCATCTTAGATATCTGACCTGAGGCTTTTGTTTCAGTCACTAAATACTTACAACGTTTCCAGTGAGAAGTAATTGCAAAAGTCCTGCCAGGGATCTATCTTGGAACATATTTCTTCTGTAGTTATATGCTTTCATCCGGAAGTATTATGCATTCAGTGGTGTCTGATGTCGTCCAGAGATACCTGCTGGCAATTTCAGACCTCATGAGTTGGCTGTTATTTGCATGCTTGGATATGCCAGAAACTATGTCCTAATGGCCTTTGTGGTGTCTCTGGCTCTCCTCCCTTCCTGGGGTAAAACTTTCTTTGGGGAGGGTTTGAGTTGGGGTTTATGTTGTTTCTTTGGGATCAGCAGTGGATTGATGTTGGTGTTGTGTTTTCATTCTTTGGTTGGTTTTATGTTCCCCCTTAAAGTGAGAAGGGTGGTGGGTTTTTTTTTGTAAAAACAGAAAGTTTTGACAGTGTTGTTTGTAGATCATCCAGATATGTTGACCCTTTTGGAAATGAAGCATGAAATCCCTCACCTCTGCCTCTGTCCTGCATGTTCTGCTTTGTCCGTGATTTTCTTGCCTGCATATGACACTGGCTGTCCTGTGCTTTCATGAGGTGATGGAAATGTTTGAGGTGTTTGTAGAAGGAAATTTAATCCTTAACATACTATTTTCATTACTAATCATTACCCCTGATTGACTGGAGGAAGAGATGAAAACACCTGCTGTGTAAGAATGATGTCCAGGTGAATCCAAATAAAGCTCCAAAATCCTTGTGTTACTCTCCCCAGTGTGCAGGGGCAGCCCTGTGACCTCCCATGACCATGGGACTGTTCAAGGAAGCTCTTTGCTGCAGCACAGAACTATCCTCCTGACCTCCACTCAGCAATTCCTGTCAGCTGCCAGTGCTGCCAGCAGTACCAATACATTCTTCATGGGGTTGGTTAACCTACCCCTTTTAGTGCCACTCTCTTAGACTACTCTCAGATCTTGCAGAAAAAATGTTTTTCTATTCTGAAAGAGCTGTCTCCTCTGCTCCATTATCAGAGCTGGTCATGTTACTCACCATGACCAGTTAGCTGATAGATTTAAAACTTCCCTCCACTCACAAATTGTCCCTGATTGTGCCTTATATTCGTCACTTGGAAGGATTAGACCAATCATATTTGGGATTCTTTTTGATCCTTGGATTATTCATAAATTGGTTTTAATGACTGTTCAAGTACTTAATCAAGACTGGATTTAATCAAAGCACTGCTGCTTTGTGGGCAGTCACTTAAAAAGTCACCTGATGTTGCCTTATCACTGGAGGTGTGACTGCAAGTATTTTGTCTAGTGATGCTGGAAGGTGGCTTCCCTTTTGTGGATGGATCTCATGTACCAGAATTGAAAGAAAAGAGAATGCTTCTGACATGGGCAGAGCTTCAGCACCTGCAGCAGTAGGTGTTGTTACAAAAACCTGTTGTTAAAAACCAACTTACTTCTGCTTCAACAAAAGATGAATGACAGAATAATTCATTGATGTTAGTAGTCATGAGAGAAAGCCTGAAATTTGCTTCTTTAAAATATTTACAGGCACCACATTTTCAGTTGTTGGAGCCTACATAAGCAATGAATAATAGGAGGGCAGATACGGGCTAATCAGATTCTTTTCCAGTGAACAGTCTTCCGAGCCATTTTTTCATTATTTGATCAATTCTGCTTAGCATGCATGCTCTGTGCAGCTCCTCATATATTGAAATCCCTGCCAGAGGGATGACCGAATAAATGGGAGCTAAAAGGAGGTCAGCAGCTGATTACTTAATGAACTTGGATAAAAACATATGTGAGAATGTGCCATCAGGCTCGAAGACCTGTCACATCTCACACCCTGATCGCTGTAAATTTTTCTTCAGCCTCCTTCAGCACAGTGCCTGCCTGTCACACACTGCCCTGCCAGCCACCCTGGACACACAGAGCAGAGCACTGCTGCTGGGGGTGCATAGCGGGAGGCAGGGGCTGTACTGCTGCTGGGGAATGAGGTCACTGCTGTGGTCATTCCCAGCTTCTGGCACCTCCAGGACTCCACACAGCTGCTTTACTCGGATGCATGATCTCCTTTGGAAATATGGGTGTCCAAAACAAGCAAGATCTGGTTTTCTTAATTCATGTCAAGGTCCAGATGTCTTCCACAAGAATGCTGCCACCGCATGCTGTACACTTACCATTGTAAGGGGGCTTTTTGCCTTCTATTAAGTTATGTGATTAAAGATCTACCTCTGCACCCAGAGGCCTGTGGGCAGGTGAAAAAGACTTAAGAGCCAGGTCTGACACCCCTGGGCTGTCTCAGGGTACCTTCAGCTCCATGAGATGGGGTGAAACCCGGCACCAGCTGTCACCCAAAAGGGTCTCTGGAGTGCCTTGTGACTGCCTAGGGAGTGTGGGACTCATCATGAGATGCTGGGAAGAGCATTTTGGAATTACACAGGGTGTATTATGTGATGGTTAAAGGAGAAACCAAAGATGGGGAGATGGAGAGGTGAAGGTGATTTAGGGAGGAACAAGCAGGAAAACAGATGAATAAATGGGGACAGACCCAGACATTGTGTGTGTGTGTGTGTGTGTGTGTGTGTCTTTGTGATGGTCTGTACCAGCAACTGCAGTGGGGCTGCAGGCTCAGGAGATCGTACATCCACTTGTCAGCAACCTGGAAGGGTGGGATACAGGGGCAGTTGCTGGGCAGACTGAGTGTCTGAGCCCAGCTGCTGAAGGACCCACCCTGTACATAGGTTCTCAGTAGTGGACTTCCATCCTGTTCAGTCAGAGAGGGGAGCAGGATGAGGCCCTTTGTGCTGTTTGTCTCTCTGTGAGTGCTCAGTGTTTCTGTTCGTGTTCTTACATGTATGTTCTCACAAATGTGCATGCATATATGCATACATGTGGTGTATACTCGTGCTCTGTGTGTGCCTACTGGGTGTATACACTCAGTGCCTACTGGGTCAGACATGGCAGCACAGAGCTGCAGCAGCTTCACCTCTACCAGCCTGAAGGATTCAGCAGCTCCCTAACACATGAAACATGAGAAGCACACAGCAAGCTGTGCAATGTGACAAAGAAATTGTTAAAACCTTCCCATTAATCATTCAAGAGCAGGTCTTTAGACAAACTCACATTTATTCAAATGACCTGTCACATGCAGTAACGTACTGTAGTGTGAAAGTGATACAGATAAATGAATGTCTCCTGAGCGTTCTCGTACAGCTACAGTTGAATCACTGAGGGAAACAGGTATCTAGCAGATCTTAATTTAAATATCTTAGCACTTCATTCTTCTTGTTCCTCTACTGAAGTACCTTAGATGGTCATTTCCAGTGAAGTTAGAAAAAGAATAGTGTGAAAGGACTTTTTAAGAGAAGAGAAAAAGGCCTTATTTGAAACACAGACAGAGTTATTTGAGTCCTTTCCTATCATTGAGAAACCAACATTTGCAATTCTCAAGACACCACACACTGAAAAAAACATGCTGAGTATTTCAGAGAGCACTGCAAAAAGCTTTCGTTGGCTTTCCCATGCTCAACAGAGCCTCAACTTTTGTGGTCCCGTTGGCCTCCAAATTCTTGATGTAACATCTCTTGAAAGGACTATCTAAATTACTGGCAATGAAGAGCCTGGCAAGGGAGATGGACAAGCATTTCTGAAGGGCAGTCAGATGTGAAGACCAGGGCAGCCTCTTGCAGATGATTGTTCCTCTCTACTGATCGTACATGAAGCACAAAGCAATATTGCTACTGACCTTACTGTTTCAAGGATGTATCTCACTTGAGATGGGATATGTCACATTTTGTTTGTGTATATTATGCAGAAGAATTCACGTGCCCCTCATGCACAGGTGTACAGACATGTTTTCTCTATTACCTGTGCATGAGCTAGTCTCACAAATAGACTATTCTAAGAGCAGGACAAAGAGGGCATTGGTGAGACTTAAAGTAGGTGAGCAGAGGTCTGTCTTTCAGACTTGAGAGCGTGAAGCATCATGTTGCTCTGTCACGATCTCATGTAGTCATCTTGGCCTGATATCAACACAGAGATGAGATCCAAGTATTTTACAGTCACACCCACTGTTTTTGGAGCACACCTGCTACAGAAAATCTTTTCTCTCCCTGTAGTTTTTCCCTAGTCCTTTGGAAATATTTGTCCACAGTTGACAGGCATATGCTGTGATCTAAATAGCACCCTGTGCTCTAAGGACCCAGTAATCTTAAAAAATGTGTTTTCACTGGCCAGTGTTTGGGTATCTTGCCAAATACCATAGAGACATTTGCAAAGCACCTAGCTGCACTACACCTGTGTTGAAATTAAAAAAAAAAAAACAAAACAATACCCAAAAAACCCCAAACCAAACCACCAATAAACAAGCAAGCAACCAACCAAAAAACACCCCGTCAAAACCTGAACTACCAAACATATTTCTAAAATTCTTCTAGCATTTGAACATCTGAAATACTAAATGACAGCTCCATTATCCCAGTGACCTTTTACATTCAATTCATTTCATTCTACGATCCCAAACAGAGGTAGAAACGGTTCAGAATTACCTGTAAAATAACACTGGAACATATATCAGAATATAACATATATCAGAATCCTAACCAAAATGAGACATTTTCATTCAGATTACTTCACTCAAATATTCCTGTCTTCAGAAAGGAACACCCCCCCCACACACACACAAACCCCTTTTGCCCCTCAAATGTAGAATAAGCAGAACTGGGGAGCACCCAAACAATGAGAGAGGAGTAACGTAAAAAGAAAAGCCTTTTATTGATTAATTGTACCAAGAGTTTTCTTTCCCCGAGTTAAGCAGTTATGAGTCATGTGCAGATGGTTTCATCGGTGACACATTTACAGCTGCACCCATCTCTCACACAAAGGTGTCTCCACTTGTGTTTCCTACCTAGCCACCACCAGCAGCAAGGACTCTGTGTGTGTGTGTGGGAGGGAATCCCCCACAAATGCCCAAGACAGAAATAGAGAGAGAAAAACAGACTCGTTTTTCTGGACCAATTTACGACAGTTCAGTGCTACAGACTGAACAACTACTGTCACTTCCCCCCTGCCGTGACTCTGAATTACTAATGAATTTCTGAGGCACAGGTTTTGCAACACCTTGTGTATACCAGCAGTACATTTCTTTAACTGATGCTGTTTCAGTTTCTCGACTCCTTTGCACAGGTTGTCAGATCGGACAGGAGCATGAAGCCTCTGCTGTCATGCAGGCAGTCTTGCTCTAATGGACAGTTCCCAAGTGGAAGTCGATAAAGTAATATATTAGAAGCGCAGTTCACAGTCTGGTCCAGCTGGAAGTCTGGAGGCTGTTCTAGTGGGGGTTTTCAGGCATCTGATGTGCTGGTTTGCCCCAGCAGTTACCTGGCTTGCACATGTGCAACCCTTTCAGTGCATAAAAACAGTGGGTAGGAGCTACTTAGATATTAGGTAAAGAAAACCAGAACAGCAGGAAGGACATTCTGAGAAGAACACACATGGGGTTTGCATTATTTGTAACACTCCTGAGAAATGGCCACAGGTCTATGTCGATAGAAAAAGAGAAAAGCTATTTCCTATTTTAAATTTGTTGTGCAACATCTACTAGTAGCTGCCTCCTAGTTGACAAAGTGATTCTGATTATTTGCATGCAAAACCAGAAAATGGTATACAGCATTTCACTTGCCACCTGCTAGATAGTGCTGCTTGTGCCATCCAGGTTCACACAGAGCTCCAGTCCTGCGGAACCTCATGGGGTGCTCAAACTATGTAACCTATGAAGTGATTATTCAGTTTAATTAGAGGGGCTAGATGTCCTCCTACAGATTTTTTTATACATTCATCTGTACACTTTCCCTTTCCCAAACTATAGATTGGAGACAAGTTATCCATCACTCCCATTGACTCACTTTTCCTGATAGGGCTCCTGTAGCAGTTCATCTTCCTCCCTAAACTCCTTCCCCCATAAAAATATGTAATACCCATTGGGTGGTTTGTTCTCCGTTTCTTATGTTGCTCTTGCTTTTCCTCCCTTTCAACCCAAACCATTCCACAATCCCATAGTTCTATGGTTCCCCTCTTGTATCTTCAGTCACACCTTGCAGAGCAACAGGGCTTGTTGCTCAGTGAGGGGCAGTTTCCTATGGCAAGCATAGCTCGCACAGCTCATTGGTAAGAGGCTACTTGCTAGTGGAGTCAAGTGCCTTTCTCAAAAACTGAAAGTACATAAAAGCACAAAGAAAGAACTTTAAAAACATGATTCAAAGCATCAAGCTGGATGTGCATCAATTATTTAAGTCAATTAAAATAATGGGAATCAAACACTAACAACGGAAAAGAAAGGATGTCTTAAAATACTTTCAAACTGATTTCCTTTCTCCTATTTTTGCTTCATTGAACTATATTTATCTGTAATACAGGAGGTTCATTCTTTCCTTTGGTTATTTAAGAAGGACAAACAGTCTTCCACCTTGATAGCATATTAACTCCAACAGAGCAGTATATCATCTCTTGCAGAAGGGCAAATAGAATACTTGTAGATTTACCAAATCAATCCTGAAGATTAAAATTCTGCATTTGAGCAACATAATTGTAAGCCCTTTCATAATAAGAAGAGATATATAGTGCATTATACCCTTGATTCTTCAGCAAAGTTTTCACTGGCCTCGTTGAGAACAGCTCCTGGCCTACAAGTGGACTGAACATCCATGCAAAGAGGCTGAATGATAGGGGGTCTAAACTGTGTGAATAAACCCAGCCTCGTGTGCTAGACTCTTCTATGGCAAGAATGCATCTAATCTGTCTAGCCGTCATGCAACATCACGTATGTACTAAATACTATGATTACATCCATTTAAATTTAGTACATTTCGAAATAGATATGTAGTTAGCTAGACCATCAGTCCAGTTGTCATCATGAATAGGATGTTATGAATCATTTTCCCATTTGGCTTTAAGAAATACAATCCCTTTTACACAGACACTGTGCGAGGGTCAAATATATTTCAGAGAACAGTTTGAAAAATAGAGAAGGATGAACCAACTTTCTGTTTCAGACAGAATGGTATATTAATTTCACTTTCATATATTATTATTTTTTTCTTTTCAAAAGCCCAAGTAAAACCCCTAATTTGTTTTCAAAAGCCATAAAAAGATTTTGGTTTGGAAGCTGAAATATACCTCCAAGCACTGAGGAAGGACAGAGTGAGCCTTTGTAATATAAATGATCTCTTAAGAATCTGAGTTCTGTGCCAGAGCTCAAAATAGTTATTACCCAAAGAAGGAACATTTTCTTCCCCAAACAGGAGCCCTGAAAGAAAGAAAGAAAAGGACTGACACCCAACCTATACATGTTACCATACACCAGTTGAGTTAATACAGTGAAAAGCCAATTTCTGTATTTTTTTACTTCTACTACGTTGATATCCAAAGGACTAGAGAAGACAAATTTAGTAACTGAAGATGGAAAGAAGAGAACTCTCAGTGCACAGCTCCTTTGTATACTTTGACTATGGAATCTCAAAAGGGCTGTTTCTTATTGAAAAGGAGCTGCTGCGATTATCATGTGATGTAGATTTCCCAGAAAAATACAAGAGGTGAGAACAAACAGAACGATGAGAATAACGCGAGTTGTAATTTCTCTCCTCAATGTGCAATCACATTAACAATTGAACTTTTCTACAGAAGGCAAGGAATAAAACCTTGAAACACTGAAAGCCTGAACTAGTGTTTTTAACTAACAGCATATAATTCATTTTAAATGTTGTCACCACATCAAGATCTGTGCTGTTTTTTATGTAAGTCTGTGAGGTTTGCTATTGAGCAGCGCATAATACTGTGTTAGTGAAAGGGAGGAAGGAGAGTTTGGTATTACCCTTACTCTCTTTGCTGAAATCTGGTATTTGGGCAACTGCTGTTCTTTCCATCTTTGCCTAAGACATTTACCTGTTCCCTATATTGATCTTTCAGATCCCCACTTGGACAGAGATTCAAGTATTAACGTCATGGAAATCTCAGGTGTCGAAGATTCCAACGTTCTGCTCAAGGAGAATACCCACTTACAGACACACCATCAAATTCGCTTCAGAAGACAGAATGCTGATTTTGCATAAGTGGCAGCTCTTATTTTCTACCATTAAAAGGTAAAGATATGCTGTGTCGGAGGAGCTGGGAGATAAGGTTGTTCAAGCAATGTTATACTAACTACTGGACACTACATTATCCTGTACCATAAGATTTCTCCTGAGAGAAACATAACCGAAACAGGGGCAGAGTTGTTACCTGGAGCAGAAAAAAAACCCATAGCACAGCCAGTGAGTCGAGATGAGTATGTTCAACTGAAAAGGTGAAATGGCTCTCTTCAGTTGCATTGATAATGTTCTGATGGTCAACTCCTATTACCTTCTTCAGTGTTTCTGATCACTAGCAGAGAATGGGGCAGGTGGCAACCCATGGTGATCCTGCTAGCTACATGACATTGAAGACCAGCCTGACCCCGTGGTCACCCAGGCTTTCTACAACAGGGGAATTAAAAAGAGAAATAGTAGATTTCTGTGATCATTCTTCAGACAGGTAAAAGGAAATAACAGTCTTTGGAAGACAAACCCCTCATCCTCTCCTCTGTAATGGAGACTACCTTTTCAGCTATTTCAGTATTGAGTCTATAAAAAAAACCTGTAGGTGATTCTAGTAGTTTAAATGAAAATGATAACTCACTGGGGATGCTATGCTGTCTTCCTTGTATCTGTGGCCATATTTCCTAACCCCAGAGGGAATTTGGCACCCTAATGTGGGCTAAATCTGGACTGTAGATACCCCAGGGGCAAAGGATGCTCTGATGAGAGATGTTGAAGAGCGATTAATTCCCCGCCCCAAATTGCCAGGCAGGTGTGCCATGCCCCATAGGCAGGTCTCAAAGCAGTGCAGCCATCTTTCCAGGAGCACAGCCGAGCTGCGCAGCCTTGGTGTGGAAGCTGCACTTGGACCATTTGCAAGCTGCACCAAGACCAGAGCCACGGCTTGGCTATCCTTGAAGCAGGTCAGTGCCTATCACCAATTCCAGAAAATATATCAGGACTGTAGAAACTCTAGTGCCAAAGTGGGCTGCAGTGGGAGAGCTCCTCTGTACTGACAGCAGAGTCACAGTGACTCACGGCGCTGACAGCAGCTCCAGCCCCCAGCAGTAGCCATGATTCTTACACATATTGACCCAAAGAACTCTCAAGCCATCATTATGATTCTGTTTAGTAGCGTCTGGGCTAGGCGATTTGCATTTTCAGCCTTATTCATTTTGTGTCTTTCAAGTTTGGTGAAAGTAAAAGCCAACAAAAGCGGAGTTGTACTGGGAAACATCATCTGGAGCTAGGGCAGAAGTCAGAGTCAGGATTCAAATCTGAAATTTGACAAGAAAATCTTCTACAGGCAGTTCCTCACATTTTAGTTTAGATATATTTTAAAGTCTGCAAGCCTTGTGTAAGTACAGGAGGTAAACTGTGCTTTCCAGCGTATCCAGGAAGGCAACTGACCCAGGCTCCAACAACACAAGGAATTCCTACTGTTCTCCTTGGTACAGTGAGTGGAGCAGTGGAGTAATGAGAAACTGAAAAATAGCAGAGGAATATCTTTAAAAAGCAATGAAGCTTTCTGAAGCCTGAAAATATTGAATAATTAGATTTCTTTCCGAAGCAGGGATAATATCCCTTCCTACCGTCTTGTCTTGTTATCTCAAGTCACTGCTTTTCCTCTGGTAAGGAAACAAAACTTTTAAAAACAAAACCTGTCTACTGGGAAAATGTCATGTCAGTCAGAAATGTAACCCTCCTGCTCTGGGCAAATGTAAGACATTCAGCCTCTACCAAAACACCCATCAATAGCTGCAAGCCTAATGTTGCTATGTGCAGTGAGCAGTCTTGCATGGAAAAAGTACTGACTGCCCATGTGTATCGAGGTGCATAAATCCAAAGGAACATTAGCTGGATCAAGCAGGTAGGTATTTTTCTGCTTTAGTCTCAGTGGATGCCTCATCCCCTCATTTTGTTCTGAGAGCAGATGCAAAACTGGGAGGAACTGGCATTTCCATCTGCAAGCTTTGAAGAGCCCCTTTCCAGACATAGCTGACATTTTTCATAAATGACCAGCCATAAAGCATGGTTATAAATCCCTGATTTGCCCAGTGCCATTTTCATATGATGCTCTCGCATCCCTCCTGAGCATTCGTGTCCCTGGTGGCTCACAATGCAAAGGGCTGACCCAGGCACCTCTCAAGAAAGTCAGTTACTCATGTTCATCATGCTTACGGTAAGAGTCTGGCATCTGTCAGCCTCAGTTTTAGGCAGATGAAGTTCAGAAGCTACAGAAGAGGAGAATAGATCTCCGTTCCTCACATTTTCTCTTGAGAATCACTCCTCCTTGGATTTCTTTCCCTTTTTCTCTTCTGCACATACTTCAGTTCATTCCTTCTTTTTGTGTCATGGTTTCATTAGGATTCCTTTTTTGTTTGTTTGTTCTTTTTTCCTTTATCTATGTATATCTTTCTAACTCAGGCTCACCGATATATGTATATGCATGTTCATGTGCACACGCACAAGTGGGGCAGCAAGAGGGGACAGGGACTTCCAATCTCACTCTTAAAAATTTTCCTTTGCTCAAATTATGGCAGCCAGGAGGCTCTCTGATAACCATGTCCCTCATACATAATTAAACAGACGTGCTAATGACATTTTTAAGTAACAGCAATTGACATTTTTCCCACTTTGGAATCTGACAGACAAGTCTGGACTTCATTAACCTTTTGCAGTTTAATAGTGGTTTTGTGATTTAGGAGAGATGGTAAAAAGGCAAGAACCTCCTTCCTTCCACGTAAATTCTGCATGCCAAAATAAGTTGAACAATAAATCCATACAAGACAGCTTTGTGTGGTCAGGTATAGGTGAAGAGAGATTCTCATTAAGCTTCATTAAGGTGACCCAGAAAAAGCAGGTTAGATCATTTATAAGAGAGTACCAAAATATTTCTGTAAGGTGACCTTTGAAGAAAATTAAGCATGAAAAGTAAAAGTTTTGAGAAAAAAAAATTAATCCCTCTGTGAATTCATACACCATAACAAAAAAAAAAAAAGAATCATCTGATCAAACCAGATTCTGTCTATAAAAGTAACCTCGAAATATATTATTTATGTGAGGCTCGATGACTCGCTTTCCAGGGGAAGATGCGGCAAGGCACAGAGCATTTCCTAGGGCAGACCGGAGCTGAGTGCTCGCTGGTGTCGCAGAATATGTCATTCACGAGCGGAGCCCGGCAGGCAGCCCTACCTTGGGATTTGCTCTCAGCCTCACGCAGCAAGCAGGGCTGTCGAGCGCTGCAGCGTTCGTTGGCTCACCAAAGAAGGCTGACAGGCCCTGCAACCTTCTGTCACTTCCTAGTGAATCAAGGACCGTAATTACTTTTTGCCTTCGTCTTCGTGCAGAGCTGTCTCACTGGCTAGGACTTCCCATAGGCTGAGAGGAATGGGAGAGCAGCCTCTGGGATTCAGGGGAATGTATATCTCCTGTTCATGGACTGTTGACAACACAGGTATACTGAGCTGCTTCCCTGTTGGAGGAGTCTCCTCGTACCTAAATAATTCCCTTTTGCTATTCAAGGATTGGAAAAAATAAGACATATCATAACTGTGTCCATTTCACAGAAAATCTGAAAAATTCCCAGTTTGCACGCAGGCCTTCATTAAAACTGAGTAAGTACCCATGTCTTTTGCCTGTGAATGTTGATGCTGTGTTGATCATCTATAAAGCAATAAGCACTAGTGTTTGGAAACACATACACCTGACTGTGGGCTTAATTCTACTGCCCCTTTTTTAAATGTGCTCCATCTGTCTCGGGTGTCAGACCTCTGAACTGTCCATCACAGAAACATGTTGAGAAGGTAGCATTTCTCTATTGCTTTCTTGTCACCTTTTAAGGTTTGGGGCAGTTTTCACAGTTCTCTTAATTTCAGCTACATTGTCAACCTTATTTAAGTTATTAAATTCTTCAGGCTGTGAAACTTAGTTTAGCAATTTTTAATATTACATAAAAGAAAACAATAAAGAAAATGATTGACCAGAGCCTTTTCTATCCAGCACATTCCTTCTTGTACGATATTTATTGTACCTGTTCAGGCCAAACAGAATCCAATTAAAAACTGGCAGTGGAAGAACTCTGCCTGCAGTTTCCATTTGTGTAATATTAGTGATTTTCCTTCCATCAACTATGAAAACAGGTTTGAAAGCAGATGCTGTAATACAATCACATCAGGATGGTGCAACCAGAACTCAGCAGGGAAAACAACACGGAGAGAAAAAAGTTTTTGTTAAATAAAACCACATTAACCATTAGGGTTTGTGTTGTCAAAGGGCTCTGAGGGAGGTATTTCAACGGCAGTGGGGCACCTGGCTTACTGCTTTAAAATTCCCCAACTAAATGAGTAACACAATTGTCTCTGTGTGAGGGGAAGGTCAGTGCAGGTTGGATTGTGGTGCTTTTTTGCACTGCGGTAATATTTCTCATTTCCTTCTGAATTCAACAGTGCTGTGCTGGGTAAATCTGGTGGCCTTGTCTGAAATCCAATATACTATAATTTATATGAGCTCCCTAGCTATAGGGCTGCTTGTAGTACAGTAGGTGCCCATTTTTGCCCTGTGTAATTCATTTTCTCCCACCGCATTTGGTTTACATACACCATTCATTACTGCTAAATAAACCTGGTTTGATTTGCTTCACGGTTTCAGCTGAACTCTTTCCTACCCTGAAGAGATGCCCATCTGAGAGAGTTTACTACCCAGCACTTGAGGAGTTTATTTAAAACTGATGTAGAGATCATCCCCAGGGGTATGCCCCGTCCCCAGATCAGTTACTGGCGGTGCCTCAGATGCATCTCCTACCAGAGATTCCAGTCTTTTTTGGGAATGGGACGTAAAGTTCTAGTTCTTAGACACTTCTTGACTATGTGCGAATTATTTCTACTATCACGTGAGTCGCATTTTGTAATGAGAAACCCCAAATGCCTTTTGCCTGGAACAGGTCGCATGTAAGTAAGTAAATAAATAAATAAATAAATAAATAAATAAATAAATAAATGAATCTTGTTTCTCTGCTCCATTAGCAAGTTGTTGATGGATGGCTGCTGTCTCCTATAGCTACAGCTCCTAATAAGAAGTATTCTTATACTCCTCTCCATGACTTCAGCATCTCCCTTTCAAACAATTCCCTTCTCTACTTTGTGCTGTCACAGCTGTAACTTTCCCTGCTTCTGTACAGTAACTGTTTAATCCAGGCCTGCTTATGCCATTCTTGTTTTGCTTCAGTTCCATTGAGGCAGTTCTTTAAATTTCTTACCATTTTTTATGAGTTATTTTGTACTTATAGATATAAATGAAGAGAAGGCATAGGGGCTCACAGGATAAAGTATCCAGAGAAAACTTGAGGAATCTGGAAGTAGTCTCTTCTTAAAGGAAAAAGGGGCAAGTTCCACAGCTTCTGGGAGACTGTAGACATTGGTGTTGAGAATTGGCTTTCCCATTTTTTCGGGAAACACATTAATGGCTTCTTTACCCCCTGGGCAGATGACCATTTTACTCCCATAATCAGTGAACTCCGTAGTTGGGCGGACACTTCCAGCGGGATGACTGATGTCGTATGCAGAAGTGAAACATCTTTTCTTTCCCATTAGATTATCACTCTCATAATTAGGCTATTCCTAATAGTGCCAGTGAAAAGAATCTGGCACCTGTACAGACTTGTTCAGGGATCTTACTCTGACCGCAATTCTAGCACCAGAAGCATTCATTCATTCCTGAAAGTTGATTTGTTTCTGCCCTGAATGTGTGAGTGGCAGCTTGACTAACAAGGGGTCACTGTATATTATGCTGCAACTAGAAAATAATGCTGCATCCTATAAAGAAGACAAATGCCTAATGTGTTTGCCATGCTAGGAATGAAGAGGGCAAAAAGCTTTGCATGTTTTTGTATTCTAAAGGAAAACAGAGAAATTGCAAGTCTTCATACATAAAAAATGTATTTTTTCAGAACAACATCCTTAGACATAGTATCCATCCTCAGAATGTGCCTCTGGAAAAGACAGGGAAAGCACACCAAGTCTTTTATATCTGCACATACTTCCTTTGGAGCATTTCATGCAATTCTAGCTCATCTTCTGTTCTATCAAAGTGAAATACTGAAAGTATATTATTGTTCATAAATGTCAGCCAACTGAAATTTCTTTTATCAACTAAGGTTACCCAAAAATGACTTTAAATGCTGGAATGGTTGTGATCTTCCAAATGGTCTGTTCATGACTTGCATATGGCATGAACCTACCCAGCAACTTGTTCACGAGTGCGATATGTTTCACGATTTGCATAAGCCAATATATTTGATATGTAAGGCAGTCAGGTGGGTAGCTGTCTGCATTTCTCTGGGGGTTTTCTTGGGGATGAACTTAGAACATACTCCATTGGTTTTGAATCAAAGTATCTTTAATGCAGTCCACACTTAATCACTTTTACCACTAGAAAATTCAAACAACTCTCACATTTAGAGCATCATGATCACAAGATGATATAAGATATGACACTAGACTGAAAGTTTGTATAAAGTAATCTTCTCTTTGAGTACATTTATCACTTCTTTGAGTGTATTTTTTTTCTCCATACATCATCTTTTTCTTTCTTTCTGTGAAAAGAAATCCCAGTCACAGGCAACATATCCTAAGAGCTACAGCATCCCTGTTAGTGCATTTATATAGAAGTTTGCCCAAACCAAAACCCGTGGTCTGTGATTTCTCTCCTGGAATTCCAGACACGTCATTCTCACTGCATCTACAGCCATTTAAATCTGTGCAAACCAGAGGGGAAACAACAGCACCTGCTTTTGGTTGCATGTAATGTTTTACCACATTCAGTTTGTTCAGTTACATATCAGATTGCAAAATTTAATTTCTCCATCTCATATTTGTTAGTCCTTTTTCTCTCAGATGAATGCCTGATCACATCGATCCCTGTGCTTGCTGCCTGCAGATAAACAGCTGTGTTATACCTGATTTTGCACATGATGGCTACCCACAGAAGCTGGATGACACTGAAGAAGGGGTTGCACTGACAGGAGCCCCATCTAAGCTTTCTACAATGTCATACTGCATATCAGTGAAAGCTGGTGTGTAGAGTGGCTATGGCATAGAAGAGAGGGTTTTTTTCCCTCTGGCCATTATGGCTGTTTGTCCCATTCCCAGAAAAGTATAATAGCAACAGCAGACTTCAGAGAAAAGTAGAGAGAATGGTCACAGGTACAGTACATTTTCCTTGTGATGAATGACTAAATAAATTAAATCTTTTCAGCTTGGAGATGGAGGGTATGATGGCAGTCTGTAAAACAGCAGGAAAGAAAAGAGGATTCGGCTTTTCACTGTCTGCTCCAGCACCAGAGCCAGCGGGCCTCAAGTGGTGCTAGGAGGGTGTAGTTCCCTCATGGACAGAGGGACACTGTTCTTCACACAAGGGAACACAGTTATGCTGTGGATCTCCTTGTTTCTGAAAACTGGAAGTGTTTGAAGTATACAAAGGTCTATGGGCAGCTTCTTGTGAAAGGATTCCACTGGGGGCTCTGAATATCCAAACCCCACATCTTCCCTTATGCTGCTGAGAGCTGTAGCCTGGGACACTATTTGGAGAAACACATACTGCCCTGTTTTTTTTAGGCACCCACTTTAGTCCACCATCGAAAGAGAGGCTAGACTTCATGATGAATAGAAACATTCATTATGTTGGGGATTTTTTTCACTTGCTAATGCCCTTACAGTGGGTGCTCCTAGAACCAGGTCACAGGGGGAGAAAAATGTGCATACTTTACAAATCTCAGGTATAACACCTCTGAGAAGGTGCAAAAGTTTGCTTCCACATCTAACAGTATTTTTCCTTTTCAGTCCTGCTAAGGCAGTGTTCTGTCCTCATCTGGACTCTGATCCCTACACATGAAATATCTCACATTACTAGGGCAGAGTCTGAATTCGGGTGCTTTTAATTGTCTTGATGCCTTTGCTATAAAGAAAGAGGGCAAGATATAACCTGAATTTGTCTGTCCTGTGACATCACAAAAATATACTAACCATATATATGGACCTACAGGACTAGAAAATATCACCCTGAGCCAGTGGAAGTTTTAATTTTTTGCTTTTTACTACTGTCTACCCTTATCAGGAGGAAGAAACCCGACAATACGAGAGCAGTGTATTCTGCAAGGAAAAAGCAGCTTTGAAAATTTTCCTTGCTCTACCTGCAGTTTGGGAATGGTTAAAACTAGAATATTAATTGCAGCAATAACAACAACACCATCAGCGTGTACATTTATGAATGTACTAATTATATTTTCACCTTAGACAATCTGTATTACATACACTATCATTTTGTTTCTAAGAAAAGAATACTCTCGTATTTTCTCACTAGGCTTTGGAGGGTTGCTCTAAAGGGTTTGTGACAGCCACGTATGAAGCATCTGAAAGCTTTTATATTTCTGTATTTTTACATGTTTTCCTGTGCTTCTGAATTGTTGGCTGGATAACATAGATGGGGAGGGGGAGTGTTTTAAGGATCCACTAGGTGTTAACAATGTTAGACCTTAAAAATACACGTAGTTGCAGCTGAAGCCTTTTCCTGGAATAGAGTAATTGGTATTTCCCTTCTTCACAAAAACATTGTGAGAATTCAGGGGTTTTTTTTTCCTTGTACAGCACATGAAAGGTGAATGCCAAGCAAATGTGGTTTATTAGTATTCCTATTCATTTTGTAACATACAGATGGAGTTTATCTTGGCACATCCTTGTTAAAAATGATAGGTAATGTCATTAGCACTCTGGTCCTACATGAATAAGCTACTGTATAGATCACCCCATAGAAATAAAATGCTGTAGCAATTGATCTAGTTGAGCAGGCCAGTAAAGGCTAATTTCCTTTGAATGTTTTATAATTAATTTCAAACCTTGTAACTGGCCATAATGTCATTTCAGCATGGAGACAACTGCCAATGAAGGCATCTTATTATAGTGTTCCTGTTTATAAATAGAACTGAATCCTAGTTGATTTTGCCCTTTATACTCTGTTTCCTCCCCCACCCTCCACCTTTTGCTTTCAGGCAAGTGCCTGGAATCACTATGAATCAGATTATGAAAAAGCCTTCTTCTGAGAATGGTAAAGCTGTTTTAAATTTGAAATGCATTGAAGCAAGAACAAGCAAAATTGTTGTTATTTCTGGTATTGTTAGGGAAATATCAGCTTCTGTCTGCTGCATTGAAAAGAAATGCTGTTATTTGGAATACTTTTTCAAAATTCAGCTCTATACTAAAAGCAAACTTTACTGTATTTAATTCGCTCTTAAGCTAAACCACTAAAGTAAGTTGAATTGAAGTAAGAATAAAATATGGCCAGTTAGGTCAAAATCTGGTTTGGTTTATGCCATTGGAAATCTTAACATTACCAGTGACCACAAAAAAAAAAAAAATTATTAAAGGTGTAAAATAAAGTCAGAGTGTAGCTCTCTAGAAATATAGTATTTTTGATTACATGTTTTATGATGTTGATTACATGTTTTTAAGATATGTTTTACGACAGTAAAATAAAATAAAATAAAATAAAATAAAATAAAATAAAATAAAATTTAAAAAAGAAAATCTGCAATATGTAGTAGAACTATATACTTTCCACAGATTGAGAAAGGTTTTCACAGTTTAGCAAGGTCAAATTCATGTTGGGAAAATCTTTGAAAACTCATAATAATAATATTGAATCAAAACTTAAAGAAGGAAATCATGATAAGAAAAGATTCTGTTGCAGAGATGACTTTTTATCACTATTTATTAGCTTGTTTGCTTCCTTTTCACTCAATATTTCATTGGCAGAGACTATACAAGTAGCTTTGTATCAACTGGTAGCACTTTGATACCAAAAAAGAACTAAAATACGGTCGTGAAAGCTATCTTTTAAAAAGTACATAGAAGTAGAATTCGATAGAAGTTGCTGCTTTTCTTACTGCTTTTATCCCTGATAAGGTTATCATGTCAATTATAAAGACGAGGGTCAGAACATGCAATGCATCTCTCTTTTCAGAATATATAGTAATTAAGGGAAGTCGTATCTCTGAGGTTATGGACTATGTTGTTCACTGTTCACCAGAGTTCTCTCCTAACACCTCTGCTTTCACTCCACTATCAACAAAACCTAAAAACAGGGTGGTACCCCACTTCCTGGGACTGCCAGCCGTGTTTTCCACAGCCAGATGTCCTATTCCTGATGGTACTTCTCCTAGTGCTCCATCGGATGTAGTGCCTGTGCACACCTGTGTAGGTAGCAGTTGTCTCCTGCCCCACCAAGTTGTCCTAGGCCCCCTTATCTGCTTCTGGTTTTATCTCTTGCTGGCCTCAGCCGCAATTCAAAATCAGCTGCAACCTCTGTGAAGACAACTGAGAAAAAAATTTAGGGTTTGTGTTTATTGGGTTTTTTTTAGTTTAGTTCTTTAAAGTATTATCTCTTCAAATACCTCTATTGGTCAAACTAAAGTAAAAAATTAAAGGGTAATCTAAAAATCCCTGACAATAGATGGCCAGTGATAGTTCACTGGTTTCTTTAACCTGCCCAGAATGTAGGCCAGTGCCTCCGACTTAAAAGTGTAGAACATCCTGTTCTCGAGCTTGGTGTTTTCTGAAGCCTGCTTCCTCCCTTCCCATTTTTTTAGAATGATGGGTAGTCTTCAGTGGGAGCCACAAAAAAACCCCAGTTAAATCTACTGCGTCTTCTTACAACATTTTCATAGAGTCAGAGACTGGTTTGGGTTGGAAGAGACCTCAAAGTTCATTTAGTTCCACACTTCTGCCATGGGCAGAGACACCCTCCACTAGACCAGGCTGCCCAAAGCCCAATCCAACCTGGCCTTGAACACTTCTCTGGGCAGCCACGGCTTCTCTGGGCAGCCTGTGCCTGTCTCTCACCACCCTCACAGGGAAGAATTTCTTCCTTATATCCAATCTAAACCTCCCTCTTCATTTTAAACCCATCAACCCTTGTCCTGTCACTACAATCCCTGATGAACAGTCCCTCTTCATCTTTCCTGTAGTTTCCCTTTAGGTATTGGAAGGTTATTTTGCAATAACACCCCTTTGTTAGAGGACTATTTAAAAGCTATAGCAAATTGCAAAGAACATTGGCATGTTCAGGCACAATAACCTCTTAATAAATGTATATTTTTCTAACATTCAATTAAAATGTCATATAGTTTTGTGCATTTCCTCTTCCATTAGTGGTGATGTTCACCACAGAGCTATATTAAGCTTCTCTTTGTTTAATCAGCTCATTCATCTTCATCAACTATTTTAGGTATTCCAGAACCTGAAAATGTTCGAGATATCATTATAATAATATAACACATTACAGTTCTATAGTATTTTCTTGCCAAAGTCTGAAAGGTACTTCGTGAATAGTAATGAGTTTCTGAGCATACCGCAATCCCAATGCTTGGGGAGTTTGCTCCTGTTTAATACATGGATTTAAAAGGTGAAAGTCTTGTCCTAAAGTCAGATATTCACTTTCAATGCCAGCAGTCAACACCAGGTTTCCTGATTTACAGCCATCTGGAGTGATTTAAGAAATGTCCGATGTGATGTTACAATTCATTGTTATGCATCCAGTTGAGATCAATTATGGGAGAATCTCTGCATGTTCAGAAGCTTGAGGCTCCATTAAAAAGATCCATAAAGAGTTTTTTAGATCTATAGAAAAAATTACATCTGAAAAGAACCTGACTCCAGTTCCAGATCCAAACTGATTGGAACTTTCAAAATTTCAGACTGAGGTGGAGTCAGTTATCCCGTCCTCTAAGACTGAAATTGGCAGAAATGACAGTAAAATAATCAGCCCACTGTATTTGCCACTAGAAGCAGGACCTTGGTTTGATAAGGTGGGTGAATCCACCTGTAGGTGAAGCGGAGTGTTTCACATCCCCAAAATCATGTGGCATGAATCAGCTTCTCTGAGGGGAAGAGCCCCATCCATTCCTTGGTCAGGTGCTGTAACCCAAAGCCAAACAGAAGGTAGAGCTGTGAATAAATAATCTTTAGAAAGATATAACAGAGTGCACCAAAAAATGTTTTCAGTCTCCTGGCATTCTGTAACTGGAGGTACACTAATTTGATCACATTATTCTGAGTTCTAGATGATTTTCATACTGTCCAAAAAACTGCAGAAACATTATTTTCTGGCCATTATTTTCTTCCACTCCAGCCTGCAACACAGACTAACAAACAACTGTGTGACCATTTAGAAATGTTCTTGTCATAATATCAATTTGCAAGCACAAATGCATGCACACACACACGTATATTTATTCAGAAAGCTTTGACAGTATACCATGTGCTGAATCATAGACACATACTCAGCTCTGCCTCATGTGTTAAATACACAGCAGACAAATTTCAGCCATCAGTACCTTGTAAAGGTGGTCTTCATTGTGGCTGTAAACTTACTTTTCTTACTGAAAAAGCAATAAGAAACATCAAACAATGAAATATGCACAAACAGTTGGGGACTGGGGAGTATCAATATAGTGTCCATAATTCCAGAATGAAAGTCTCTGAAGTCTCATCTGGAAAATTATATGGAATTTAACTGGTCTGACCTGGAAAGATAAAAGGTCTGTGTTCACTTTGCAGGCACTTGAATTTGTAGTTTTAGGGAGCTAAAACTTCTTAACACTTTAACTTACATTCCAGCATTATACGTTCACATTAGGTTATAATTCATAGAGCTATAAATATGTTTTTATTTCAATACAACTTGAAAACAAGGTATTTTCTCCTTCCCAAATTATTCCATAGAGCTGTTCTGAACTATTAATATGACCTTTTTAAATGGATTATTTATTCATTCAGTTCCTTGACTTATTTGTTCACATTTAATTTCAGTATTAATAATGCAGGCCACTGCACAATTTCATTTTAATGGAGATTTTTTTTTTTCATATGTCATATTTAATAGTTACTTTTAGCCTTAGGAGACAGCTCCCATTTTCCTTTATGGCATACGTAAAGGTCTGGTTTTGTTCAATGTTGTCTAGACTTGCCTTTCTAATATCATGTTTAAAATAGATATTCATGCAAAATATGCAGTTTCTGGATGGTAAAAGGGGCAGGCTTTTTTTTTTCTATGAGTTGAAAGATAACTCAAGATGGCAGCCATAGCAATCACAGCCTGGTTCTCATCAGTTTCAGTGAAGCTGCAGATCACACCCCAGAGAACTAGAATGTGAATATTGGACACTGCTTCTGTGTTTCCAAATACCATTTTTTCCGTAGTGTGACTGGAAGCTAATCGGATGGAATCAAGTAGAATCTCCTAAAAAGAACTAAACTACAAGGTGATTATGGGATACTCACCAAAACTGAGACCCACACCTCTACAACTACTAAGAGGATGTAGAGAGGTGAGGTACGGTCTCTTCTCTCAGCTAACAAGGGATAGGACGAGAGGAAATGGTTTCAAATTGCATCAGGGGAGGTTTAGGTTAGGTATCAGGAAGAATTTCTTTACTGGAAGGGTAGTCAAGTATTGGAACAGGCTGCCCAAGGAAGTGATGGAGTTGCCATGCCTGGAGGTATTTCAAAGGCATGTAGATATTGTGCTTGAGGACATGGTCTAGTGGTGTACTAGGCAGGGTTAGGCTGTGACCTTAAAGGTCTCTTCCATCCTAAGTGACTCTATGGTTCTATGATTCTCTTTCAACTGGCTAGTCTGGATTCTCACAAATGTCTCACCATTAAAACAATAGCAATGACATGTATCTTGAGTATCAGCATTCCCTTCAAAGAATAGAGTAGAATAGAATAGAATAGAATAGAATAGAATAGAATAGAATAGAATAGAATAGAATAGAATAGAAGTAGAATAGCACCTTTGGAAGGGACCTACAATGACCACTGCCAGACCAGGGCTAACCAAAAGCTAAAGGTTATTTTTTTATTTCAGCTAAAGGCTGAAGCACTGATAAACTTGGGACACAGAACACCTCCCTAGAAAGCCTGTTCCAGGGTTTGACCACCCTCTTAGTAAATAAATGCTTCCTAACACCCAAGCTAAACCTCCCCACACACAGCTTTGAAACGTGAAACCATTCAATGGCCTGACACCTTCTCAACATTGCCTGAAGACCCCACCTACCTCCTGGATGCACTGAGGGTCACAGACACATGCAGGAGCATGGGCACCCCTGTAGCAATCCTAAGCACCGAACTGGTGCTGCTCACCAGCTGGCTTCTATTTGCAGGCTTTGCTTTTTGAATAGTAAAAAACACATTGTTGAAAACAATGTTTTGATTTTTTTACTGTAGGCTAAATTCTGGTCTAAGTTAGCAGCACATGGTGAATGGTTAACCCAGCCCAAAAAGCAGCTTTGCAGTAAAACCAGAATAGGCTTAAGTTTAAGCGACTAGTTCTAACATTTTAGGGCTGCTGAAGCAAAATGTGTCCTCAGTGAGTGACTGTGAGATCGCTCCCATCATATTAAGGCACTGATTTATAGTATTTAGTCTATCTGTCACCTATAGCATCGAACTTTACGGTATTGGATTTGAACATAAGGCAACTGCTCCTGCACATGGATTTATTCAAAACTCTGATGACAGGAAACTTTCAAGTCATATTTTTCCAGCCTGGCATGATACAACAGCAGCCTTTGAATTGCTTTGCAAAACACAACAGCAGCACTAACAATAACAAAACTGTTGCCAGAACTGGTGAGTTAACTATGTGTCTTTTCAGCTTAACCTGGTTTCAACGTTTCTTCATAATTCATGTCTTTATACTGACATGAGTCAGTTGAAAGAAAATTCAAAATAAAATATGATCATTATGTTTGTAGAGTGTTAATGGAGCTACATATGACTCAGAAAAACACATGACCGTCATAAAAATAGTGATCAATAGTGAGACTTTCAGCTACAGGACAGTTTTCTAGATTTTCCAGCATTATTTTTCTGAGAATGAAAGGAAAATAATGTATTTTTTTTTAGGAACAATATTTGCTGAAAATTATTTCTATCAGTTCACATGGAGATAAACTGACCAGTTCATTAAGAAATTTGGGATTCATACTGTTGTGGTTTAACCTGGCAGGCAGCTAAGACAGCCACCCAGCCATTGGCTCATTCCCCCCTCACTCAGTGGGATGGGGGACAGGATAAAAAAAACACAAAACAAACAGCTCAGGGGAAGTCTAACAGGACAGAAAAGGAAGATGATGATGGCGATGATGATAAGGATGACAGAATATACAAAACAAGTGATGCAAAGCACACGCAATTGCTCACTGCAGACCAATGTTCAGATAGTTCCTAAGCCAACTCCCCCAGTTATATATGGAGTATGACATCATATGGTATGGAATATCCCTTTGGTCAGTTTGGGTCAGCTGTCCTGGCTGTGTCCCCTCCCAGCTTCTTGTGCACTCTCAGCCACCTGGTTGGAGGGGCAGTGTGAGAAGCTGAAAAGTCACAGAACCACAGACTGGTTTGGGTTGGAAGAGACCTCAAAGATCATCTAGTTCCAACCCCCCTGCCATGGGCAGGGACACTCCACTAGACCAGGTTGCCCCATCCTACCTGGCTTTGACTGCTTAACAATGCCTAAAATATCAATGGGTTATCAACATTATTTTCATCTAAGTCAGAAACACAGCTATACCAGCCGCTAGGAAGGAAATCAACTTTATCCTAGCTGAAACCAGGACATATACTGAAATAACACTGAATATATGACCATGCTGCTTCATAAATGTTAGAGGCAAAACTTCATGAAATTGGATGAATGTTATTAGCATAGTTCTATTAGCTCAGTTAGGAAAAAACCCCACAGAATTGTTGAAAAATAAAAAATGTTAAAAGCTTCTAAACAAAAAGTAGTAAGATATGCCCATTGCTTTAAACATTCACCACAATACACCTATCTAGTTGTCTAGTTATGTAAAATTTAATCTCTCTAATCCCAGCAGAATGCCCAGCAAGGTAAAATGAAAGGTAATTGCCACAATTGGTGATGTTGGATCTAATGTGGAAATCGCAGCGTCCAGCGGAAGTATTTAATATGTCATGAGTGACAGACAGGACATAATTGATGGTCTCATAGTTTCCTCTGATCATTGTTTCCAAATGTGACGGTCCAGGGATATAAATACATTTGAGCCAGCAAAATGATTAACCCATGCTCAGGAGCAGCTCTCTTAACAGTGTCTGCTGAAGTCCTTTAAAAAGTCTCTAGAAAAGTCCTTCTTTCCTTGAAAAAAATCACATGGCTAAACTGGGTTTTTTCATGCTTATCAGTCATTACCCTTATATACCAGTACAGACAGTCAGGGAAATAGAAAAGAAATGGATCACTGCAACAGACTGCCCTGGGGCTGTGGATGCTCCTTCGGTGGAGATATTCAAGACCTACCTGTGCAGTATGTCCTAGGGAACCTGCTTTGGCAGTGGGGTTGTACTCGATGATCTCCAGAGGTCCCTTCCAAACCCTACCCTTCTGTGATTTTAAGAGAATAAGAATACACAGAGGTTTGTCAGTACACAAAGCCTTGCTCCCCTTCCCCAGTCCACAAAACTCTGAGTTTCCATAAGAGGCTGGGTTATCTCAAAGGATGAGGGTTGGTGACTTGAGGGGCATGGTGTCAGAAATTGAAAATGAGTCTGAAACAATAGAATTAGATATGTGTGATAAGTAAAAATGGTCATAACTGCTTTAGGTGGTCCCAGGTGAAGGATCAAAAACTCTGTATTTTTAACAATCTACCAGGAAAATACTCAGGCTATCAGTATGCTATTCCACAGTGATTTGGAGTGGGTAAACCTGGTCAGTGTCAAAGAGAGAGTAACAAATTCCTGGTACCACTGATCTGTTTTAAATTACAAATCCCGTGTACAGCTGCATTAACAAAGAATTTCTGGCTAAGCTACCAAACTAAGTGAAGAGAAATTCAGATTTACTTTGGAAAATACATGTAGCAGGATGTGTCTGTCCTTGCCAGTACCATTTTTGCATGTTTACATCTCAGCTGTTTTAATATTATGTGTCACTCCCTTCCCCCATGAAAATCTGCACTTGAAATCATCTCAGTATCCAAGCCATTAAGAGCAGTAAATATATCATTAGGAGCAAGGGATAGGCAGATATGGAGGCAGTGGAGGATGCTGTAATCTCCTCGTGGGCAGGCCACGGCTGGAATTCATTCTAAGACAATCTATCAAATCAATTGATAAATACTGTTACAACTGAGCTATACAATCTGAGGGATCTATGTGTCTCAACTACTCCATTTTTCTTTGTATTTGCTTTTATAACAGGGTATTCTTGCTGTCTGTGAAAGCATCTACTACATTTTTAAAGCTTGCCAAGTCTTTGCCTTCAGTCCTGCTTCAGTTGTTATTTAGAAATGTGGGCTGTAGAAAGGATACAATAAACTGATGCGTGTGCCTAAGTCTCATGTGCCAGAGGGCATGAAAGGAAATGCTCAGCTAATAAATTTCCATAAAAGATTGCATGGGGTAGCATGCTCTTGTCTTGCATCTAAGATGTCAAGCCTTTAAAACCACTGTGTCTAAGGAGTTACAATTACAGACATAACCCAAAGAAAACCTTACATTTGGATTTCAGTGCTCCTAACAGCCTTCTAGAAACTATGATTAGTGGGGACAGAAGCACTGACCCAGGGTAATTATTTCTCCTGTGTGTCTCATTTACACACAAGGCAACAGAAAGGCAGAAAAGAGGGGTTTTGGCAGTCAGAGGCCCATGCTTTTTTCTGTCACACACTGAGATTGTGGCTGAAACGGAAAATATCAAAGGGAGATTCAGAAATGAGCCACAACAGAATCTGCCTGAGAAGTTGGTAAATAATTCCTGCACTAACACCTTCTGCCTTCTCCTCAACTGCTGTGAGCTCATTGCCATAAACATCCAGCGAGCTTCTCATTAATGCTCACTACTGGCTAGGATTTCTCCTGACCTCAACTGAAATACAGCTCACGGAGAAAGCAGCCAGCCCTCAGCTCTCTCTGCGGTCTGTAATAAAGCAACTCCTCTGGCTTCTGACTTGAAAAGACTATCGGTAAATGCTGACAGTAGCAACCTGCCGTTAAACAAAAATTAGACAAGCAGCTCTCTCGTTTGGCCGGGTCAATCAGAGTCTTTAATTCCTACTTTTCGTCCTCATGTATATGCATACGCGCCCGCACCCGTACACATGCATGTAGGCATGCACCCAACTCTGCTAATGCTTGAAATTTGTTAGATTCTTTTCCCTTTATAGTTAGACATTAAAAATTGTATCTGGTGAACTTCTCAGAAGATACTCAACCTTACCGAAGGCAGGACTGCATTTATATAATAATAGTGGCAAGCCTAGTTTTATTTAACTACTAGTTTTTTTTAAAATAAAATCTTATATGATGGTTTCTGCTGCTTTTTATTCTTTACTTCCTTGTTTTTCCTTCACTTTAGATTGTTAAAATTAAGTAAATTATTTTAACTCTATACAGTCATTTGAACTCTCCTTCTAGCAGCACCATAATATTTGGTTGCAACTATTGCAGAAAAGGTTGGGGAATTTTTCATAACTGCATTATTTGAAGGAGTACCTTTTTGTTTCTGTATGTAAATATACATGTATACATAAGATACCTTCACATTCAAAAATATGTATACATAAATGTCTGTTTATATAAAAATATAAACCATTTAAACATACACGCACACGTGTGTGTGTGTTTCCATACGTTTCATCTGTAAAATGTCGGTGTTAACACTGTTTTCAACTGATAGTGTTGACTGGTCAAAGGAATGAGCTATTTTTCCAATGGATTATCAAGCTTAAAAGAGTCCTCTGGCTGTAAGTGGTAGATCCATTTCAAGCTTTAGAGTATTCCGCTGTGTCTATAACACGAGTTGTAGTGAGAGACAGACTGAGATGAGAAAGTGAGGTAATTCACGTGCCATTTTGCAACATCATACGGTATTTTCCTTTTTTGGCTTGTTTTTAAGGACAGGCAGGCATTCCCTGTCAATCTCATGCAAATAACTCCAATGCATACATACATGAGCAATAATCTTGCTATTTTTGTCACTTGAGTAATGCCATCAATGTAACTGAGAGCTGAAGTGGAGATGACACATTGCTAGAAACAAATCCCCACGGTCAAAGGCTCCAGTGGAAGTTCCACGTTTGGTGTCCTCATTAAGAAAAAAAAATTAAGCAACTCCATTCATTTAACGTGCAATGACAAAAACACTCTCCTCCCCCCGTGCTAAGATCACAGTGAATCTATAGAGGGATTAAGTAAACCATGGTGGAGCTGTAACACAGTTTCTTTAAATAACGGTGGGAACATGTTTAGAGGCTGCTGTGCTGCATGCACATAAATCTTCCCTGTGCACTTACCAGGTCAAGATCTCTGCCCACGGATTCCAGGCAAAACAGGTTTTGCAAACGTTCTCTGCTGGTTATTGCAAGCATTTGTAGGCCTGCTGTCGCTGCTGTAGCCGACTGTATCTGGCATTAAAAAATGGTGCTAATTTTCCAAATCTTCAAGTAAATGCAACACCTATTTTTTCCTTCTGAGGGTTTTTTGGGTGTTTTTAGATATATTTTTCCAGTAGCAGCCTCCCTCTGTTGTCAGGCCCACGATTTGACCACTGTCCTCAAACCAAAGAACAGAGAGCATTTCTTTCTGCGCAGGGCTTGATGTTGACACAAACTTGATTTCAACTGCTTAAGTACTGTCAAGTATGTACCTAGAAAGGCATTTAGCTGATCACTTAGGTGCCTGAGGTGCCAGGCCAGGCCCAGATACAAGAAAAGGTAGTGATGGAACACTGCTGTGCTCAAGAGGACTCTTGAATACCAGTGGCAGGGTGGTCTGGACAGAAGAGTTCCCAGAGTCTGGAGAGGCTGGAAGGGGAGCATGGTGGGGGACAGCAGCACCACAAAAATGGGGAAAGGGGACTGGAAGGAGAAGGGGAAAGGAAGTGGAGAGGGGAGGGGAAAGGGGAAGAAAGGAGAGGGGAGGGGAGAGGGGAGGGGAAAGGGGAAGAGAGCAGAGGGGAGGGGAGAGGGGAAGGGAGGGGAGTGGAGAGGGAAAGGGAGGGGAGTGGAGAGTGGAGAGGAGGGGAGGGGAGGGGAGGGGAGGGGAGGGGAGGGAAGGGAAGGGAAGGGAAGGGAAGGGAAGGGAAGGGAAGGGAAGGGAAGGGAAGGGAAGGGAAGGGAAGGGAAGGGAAGGGAAGGGAAGGGAAGGGAAGGGAAGGGAAGGGAAGGGAAGGGAAGGGAAGGGAAGGGAAGGGAAGGGAAGGGAAGGGAAGGGAAGGGAAGGGAAGGGAAGGGAAGGGAAGGGAAGGGAAGGGAAGGGAAGGGAAGGGAAGGGAAGGGAAGGGAAGGGAAGGGAAGGGAAGGGAAGGGAAGGGAAGGGAAGGGAAGGGAAGGGAAGGGAAGGGAAGGGAAGGGAAGGGAAGGGAAGGGAAGGGAAGGGAAGGGAAGGGAAGGAAGATCCTCAAAGGCCCTTCTCCTGGATTTGTTCTGAGCTTTATCCAGTGGCCACCTGTGATGAAGTATGTCAGCAGGCCAGGGAAGGATAAATCCAGAGTGCTGATTTATATAGCACAACATTCAGTGCCATGACTCTTGCAAATTGCTGCCCTGCAGCCCCTTTAGCCCCACACAGTCTGTCTGGAAATCAGCAGTTTCACAGTACAAAAGCCACCCGGTCACTCCAGCAGAGGTGGGTGGCACGAGCCCCGTGTCTCTGACGAATGCCTACTGCTTTCCCAAGGAAGGATGTAAGCACGTAGTTAAGTACTTTCCAGAAATTTGTGTATGATTAGATTTCAGATGCTGAATAATTTATACCTCATCTTTGCATGTAAACATTCTTAAAAGCTTTTTGATTAGTTATTTGGGATATATTTAATAAATGGACTAGACTGACAAATCTGGAAAATAACCGAAGAACAGATAGATACGGATCTTAACGAAGTAAGCTGATCCGACTGCGGTTTGAAGAAGGACAAGCTGTGCTCCCATGGTCTTATGAGAGAACCAGAAAGCATCCATTGTGAAGAAGCATTTCCCTAGGGAATGGGCACTGTTTCTTCTTCCAGGCTTTGGCCTTTTTCTAATTATCGCTAATTGTGCTAGTGGTCAAATTTAGTGCCTTCCCTGCTAACAGCTGGACTTCATTCTGCCTTCTGAAGCCTGCAGTTTCATAGTATTGCTAAGCTGGCTAGTTGCAGCACATCCCCCAGTAACACAGATCATTTGAAATCTACCACAGATCCTGGGAAGAACTGGGTTCTGCAGCTCCTATGAAAGTGCAGACTGTGACACTTGCTACAGGCTTAAAAAATGAACTGTTGTGAGTCCAGAACTGCATGTCATGTCTGTAAAGGTATGGCAGACTGTCTGGCACTCATCATTTTTCTTTTCTTCACCTAGGCCTTTGACACTTCTACTCCCAGCGTTAGTCTCAAGTGATGCAACATAAGGCATCAGCCAAGAATAGCTTCAGAAAAACAGCCATTTTTGGAAGCTATTTTAAGATTGCTTTGCAAACCCAAACACTTCAAAGGCAGCATAAACTGTGGTTGTCCTGTATATCACTGGGAAATAGAAAACATACACCGTTGCCTCCCTAAATAGAAATACTTTTATGGCACTCCAATATTTTAGTTCCTATCTGCATCATTTTGGTTTCTCCTTAATTTTTAGACTGTTTTGACAGTCCTTTTAAAAACATTTTAAAGCAAAAGTTTTAGGACAATTTTAGAAAAATTGTTTGGTTTTCCTATTTTCATGGAGAACAATCTATTTGGATACCATAATCATACCTCAAGTTGTTCCTTTAGCTTCAGAGTGTGACCACTCATGAATTCCTGCATGAAAGAGCTCTTAGGTTGCCTCTCCCTAATAAAACAAACAAAAAAAAGCCTTGTGTTTCATAGATTGCATTGGATTTGTATGGCAAGGTTTTGGCAGCTGGAGGGCTACCTGGGTGACTCCTGTGAGAAGCTGCTAGTGATCCCCCCCCATATGTGATAGCGCTGATGCCAGCTGACTGCAAGACATGTCGACTACTAGCCAAGACTGAGCCCATTAGCAACAGTGGTAGAACCTCTGTGATAACATAAGGAATGGGGAAAAAAAGGCACTAGAAGGAATTTGAGACAGAAAGAGGAGTGAGAAGATACAAAACTCTTCAGACACCAAGGTCAGTGAAGAAGGAAGGGGAGGAAGTGCTTCAGGCACTAGAGCAAAGATTTCCCTGCCACCTATGGAGAAGACTATGGTGAGGCAGGCTGTCACCCTGCAGCCCATGGCGGTCTATGGTGCAGCATATATCCACCTGCAGCCCATAGAATACCTCATGCCAGAGCATGTGGAGGCACTCAAAGGAGGCTGTAAGCCCATGGGAAGCCACACTGGAGCAAGCTCCTGGCAGGACATGTGGACGCGTGGAAAGAGGAGCTCAGGCTGGAGCAGGTTTGCCGTCAGGACTTGTAACCCTGTGGGGGACCCATGCTGGAGCAGTCTGTTCCTGAAGGTCTGCAGCCCATGGAAGAGACCCGTGCTGAAGAAGTTGTTGAGGAACTGCAGCCCATGGGAAGGACTCACGTTGGAGAAGTTCATGGAGGACTGTATTCTGTGGGAGGGACCTCATGCTGGAGCAGGGGAAGAGTGTGAGGAGTCCTCCCCATGAGGAGGAAGGAGCAGCAGAGGCAAGGAGTGATGAACTGACTGCAACCCCCATTCACCATCCCCCTGTGCCACTCAGGGGGAGGAGGGAGAGAAATCAGGAGTGAAATTGAGCCCAGGAAGCTGAGAGGGGTGAGAGGTGTATTAAGATTTGCGTTTACTTTTCTTTATCTTATTGTGATTTTATTGGGTAATAAATTAAATTAATTTTCCTGAAGTCAAGTTTGTTTTGCCCATGATGGTAATTGCTGGGTGATCTCTCCCTGTCCTTATCTTCACTTGCCAGCCTTTCATTATGTTTTCTCTTCCCTGTCCATCTGAGGAGGAGTGTGATGGTACAACTTTCGTGGGCACCTGATGTCCAACCAGGGTCAACCCACCAGAGATGATGAATTTCCAGCAAGTCAGGTTTGCCTTTTAGTTTTGAGGAAAGGACAAGGCAAAGAAAAGATTCTTTGTGAACACGCTCAAAGAAAATAAATCCTGATTTCTCCAAGCAATAGCTCTCTGTTCTGACCAATGAAGCAGTGTTGCCACTCCCTCAGGAACCTTGTACTGTGGCCAGCTTCTCCTGTGATGCTGCAGTTCACTTTTTCAAACTCATTTCATTGACAAACATGGTAAATTTTCTTCCCTATTTGTAGCAAATTTTCTCCCTCATGGACAGACAAAAGTGTTGCTTCTAGCAGCTTCTGATATCGGAGACTATGAATGTCCTCTGCCTTCACAGAAACATGTAAAAGGAAAATCCTGCTTCCTTCTCCCATGAAATGATACTAGGTCATGATGATCTTTTTTTTCGATGTAGCAAAATCCATGGTGACCATCTCTGTATCTGCTAGGAGATGATCTGGCATATGCTCACTTGCTATTGTCACTTCCCTCTCCCAACATCTCATCCATTTGGTTACCAGGTAACACGTATTGCTAGGCATTTGCATTAAGCATCGATGCTTGTCATGTTTTTTAAACTGGGTTTTTAAAAATAACCAAGGTTAAAATAGGATTGTGTTATGGCTGGGAATCTTCAGATTCATTCTAGTGACTTGTCAGGATATCAGCAGTATAAAATCCATCTGTTGACAAAAATATTACTGTTTAATAAGCATCGGGCCAAATCCCTGTGGATGCAGCTGATTTCGGTGTTGATAGCTAGAAACAATTTGATGTAGTGCCATATGACAACATAAGGCATTATTCTTCTCCTCACTTGAAAAGAATAATGGGCCAAATCAAGTTTGGTTTCAGCAAGTGGAAACCTGAACTTATTGGAATGGATTTTTGTATTTTACGCGTGCATTATGTCCATTAGCAAAAAATATTAATTGTTTCCCACAGAGGAAGTAGCACACATCAAGTTCTCCCCCAAAATGTGATCTTAGAGTCAACTGGAAATTTTCATTGACAATTTCAGGGAAAGTCTTCTTTTCTGACCATCGTCTTTCACAATTCTGTGTGGAAAATTACGGCTTTCAGACCAAAGCAGAAAAACAACAAAGCAATGAAAAAACATACTTACTAGTTTCTCATATGCCTGCTTTCTTGGAAAGGGGAGCAAGTCAGCTCCCATAATGCACTGTGAAAGCTAATTCACATGTGTAGTTCAGCTAGATGGGACGTTGGTGACATTGATGGGAAGTGGAGTCCACTTCCTGAGACTTTTTGGAAGGATTTACCATATTGGTATTAATGGTGCATTTGAATCAAAACTTTCATACTGTTTTGTAGTAACATTTTCAAAATCGGGCATTTTGTGTTCATATCAAAAGTTTTTTAAATCAGTCATAGAACCACCTAATAGCAGGTTGGAAGGGACCTCAAGGGTCATCTGGTCCAAACTTTTTTGGCAAAAACTCTTTCTAGGCACAAGTATGGTCTATAGAAGATGGCCCAGCACCCTGAACAGCTGAATCTTAAATGTGTTCAATGTTGGGGAATCCACAGCTTCCCTGGTGAGATTATTCCAGTGGCTGATAATTCTCATCACACAAAATAATGCTTTTGTGTGTGCAATAGCAATCTCCCCAGGAGTAACTTGTACCCTTCATCTCCCATCTTTTCCATGTGCCTCTTTCTAAAAATGAAGTCTCCATCATCTTGCATCCACCCTTTAAGTACTGGAACATGGTGATTAGGCAGGAAAAAAATAGTTTATATCACCTAAAAAAAGTTCTCAGATATATCTGAGTTTGTAGATCTTTTTAAGGTTATGCAGAAAATTTACATGTCTTCTAATGTATGTATCATTTCTAGTACAAAAATATTACTTTTGAAGGCAGACAGCAACAAATGGGTTTTTTTGGCTGAGCTTTAGGAAGGCCACAGATGAGCTGATTCCTGGTAATCCCAGAGAACGTTGCTAAACTCTGCTCAGTAATCAAGAGACTGGGAATTACTATTGTTATATGAATTATCAGTCAATGCAGAATCCCACTTCTTAAAACCTCCAGTGTTTTAGCCTTAACTTTTGAGATTTGGCATTAAATAAAACATGCTGAAAAGCATAATGCTTTATAAACCACTTCTGCGTCTTGTATTCATGTCATAGATTTCAGTTTGCTATTCCAATATGTTAGTTCTCAATCTCTTTTCATTTTCCTCTGGGATTCTATCATATATTGTAAAGAATTAGCTATCTTCCAGATATGTTAATCACTAGCACTTCTATCATTTCTTCTTCCAGTGCCAATTTGAAGTATATTTATAAAGCTAAGATGCAAGGGTTTTTTTCCTTCCAAGGTAATATTTGCATCTCCCAGATGATAATTTGGAGTGTCAGTTTACTCAGTGTTAATAGATACATTTGCAATGACTTCAGCACAAACCAGATAAAGCCCAGAAAAATACGAACTGCAGTGAGTGGCTGATGATGGTTTTCTACCATCATGGTGTCTGGTGGTGATGAAATTGCTCGGTGAGAGTTCATTTTCACATTTGGTCCTTGATTGTGCCTTCAGCATGCTTAAGTACATTAAAGCATGCATGTGTTAAAATAAGAATACTATTTGTGGAAGTGACAATCATGAAAAGAAGAAGCAGGTGTAAATAAATTATTCCTTAAACTCCTGGCCCGCTTGAGTAACAATAGGATGGAGCTATTTGTCGCTTGTTACAGTGTGTGTGTGTGTAGAAGATGGGGAGACACTAAAGAAAACAATTTAAATGAAGACAGTCATTCATCTCGAGACAAATTCCCCAAAGCTGGGAATGCCCTCCCATTGCTTGTATGTAACCTGCAGGGTTCAGTACTGAGAAATTGTTCTGAATGGGCAGCGTGATGTCATTTTCATTTTGTGGTTTCATTGATGGCCTCCCTTCAGCTGCATGAGGAAAACAGAGTGGTTATTCCAGTTCACGAGCAGCTCAGGGGAATGTCAGAATTTGCCGGGTCTTAATTACTGTGCTGCTTCCCTACAGACTGCTCTTGTTATTGGTTCATTAAGATAGTAGTATTTCTCATGGATCTTCTTCTACTTCACTGTTACCAAGTACTAGAGATGATGTATTAAAGGTAGGTGCTAAGAAACTGCATTTGTCTCCAGACAAATACATCTGTGCAAACATTTGCATTTCTACTTTGAGAGAGGAAATGGAGTATTCTGAAGTCCTCTAAGAGTTTCCTTAGAAAACCTTCAGATGATATTAATAGGTAGCAAAATTTACTGTCGGTGAGCTATTCAAATGAGATGATGGTAAGGAGTGACAAGACTGCAAACAAAAATATGACATTACCTATCACTGTTCGAGATATGGAGCATCCCCAGAAATTACCGGTCTTATGATACCATGAGACAAGTTTGGTGCTTGGCATTTTATGAATGTAAAAGTGACATTTCTGGGGTTTAAGGAGCTTCAGATATATATAAACAAAGGAATTCTGTGTGTAGCTTATTTATTCCACTGAATTTAAGGCTTACATTATCTATCACAGGTTTCAATTAATTGAACATTTGGATCCATCATGAACCATTGGCAGGCAAAAAAGAAAAGTTCCTACTAAGAACAACTTTAAATTCAGTGACTGTATGGAGATAATTTGGTGTCTTTCATGTAAAAAGAAGACTTATTATTTCCTTTGGTTTGTAATATGTTTTTCCTCAAAGGATTACAAATTCCATAAAGAAGCAGAGTTGCATTTAATAGTAGTGGTCTCCCATGAGAGAAGTAAATTGTTTCTGAGGGCTGAGAGTAAAGCCTCAAACAGTATTTTTTTATTAAATAAATGAACAGTTATCAAAAGGAATATACATACTGGTCACTTCAGATTTACCAAATTTGCACACCTGACTTCCGAAACCAGACGTATGCAAAGCATTGTGACTGAATCATAGAATCACAGAGTCATAGAATGGTCTGGGTTGGAAGGGACCCCAAGGATCACAGAGCTCCAACCCCCCTGCCACAGGCAAGGCCACCAACCTCCAGGCCTGGATCTACACAAGGTTGCCCAGGGCCCCATCCAACCTGGCCTTGAACACCTCCAGGGATGGGGCATCCACCACCTCTCTGGGCAGCCTGTTCCAGCACCTCACCACTCTCTCTGTAAAGAATTTCCCCCTAATATCTAATCTAAACCTTCCCTCCTTTAGCTTCAATCCATTCCCCTTTGTCCTGCCATTGTCTACCCTTTCAAAAAGTTGATTCCCCTCCTGTTTATATGCTCCCTTCAGGAACTGGAAGGCTGCAATGAGGTCCCCCTGCAGCCTTCTCTTCTCTAGACTGAACAAGCCTTGGTCTTCAGGTGTTACCGTATGGCAATTCTGCAATCTCTGCTTTCAGTCAGATGTATTAGAAACACATTAATAACACAGAAAGGTCCAGTGTGATTACCACAGGAGTCATGGCAAAGTTACATTTGTACCAGCTGTTGAAAGAAACTGGGGTGGGGAGAAATCCCTTCTGGCTCATCTGGGCGATCATGAGAACATTATTAGAGGCCTGTTATGGATGGGTTATCTGTTGTGGCCAGCTTGCCAAAATATTCCCAAGGCACAAGCACAGACAGTAGGTAGATGGTGATGGCCAGATGGAAAGAAAGGCAGGGTGTTTATGCAAAGTCCCCAAATCCCAAGCTGAATTTAAATCTGAATTTCTTGACAAGAATGACAGGGGAGGAAAGGTGGTGATAGTACAGCCCGTCAACCATCAGGTAGATCTCCCAAGGGACACAGTAGGGCAGTTGGCACTTTGCTGGCATCTGCATGAAAGGAATGGGACCCTGAAAATTTGGCTTCTTATTGAGCCAATCAAGAAGATTTACTACAAGAAGAAACTTTGTTTAGAGTATTTAAATAAGTCTTGCAAGATCAGAGCCTGAATTTATGGAGGCATTTTTATAAATGTAGGTTCAGAAAAACTCTGACAGTTTGAGAGGTACCGAATAGTAATGTATTTATTTGTTTTTCTTGATCTAATAGTTAATTGACAAAACAATCTGATAGCTTTCTTGTTTAGAGCCATCAGTGGTTAGGTTTCTCTGAAGCTTTAAAAGACAATAAAAGAGCCCACAGATCAGAACTTCTCAAAGTAAACATCCATCCGATTTCAAATCTGGTATACTTCCTTCGATAAAAAATTGATATGGATCACCAAGAAGTGTTCCTTTGTGTCTGTGTCTTCCCAGAAGGCTTTGATCACAGTGTGATATCACGAGCCATTAATGTCACTATGGCATGAGTTAAAGGACAATGTTTATCTTGAGCTCAGTTGCTATTACCAGCAAGTTTTGCAATTTCAACAGTGATTCCCAGTACAGTGTCACAAGGGTATGTTTGATGTCTTGACTTAATGGGTACCTTCAATCGATGTTGTGCCATGTTTCACTAAACAATAAGTCATTCACTTGATGTACTGAATTTTTATTACAGGGACAACAGTCCTATAATCTGTCTCTTAGAATCTAAGAACCTAGGCATTATCTCTTTCCTTTGGAAAGAAGCAAATACTCACTACAAGGAACAAGTAGAACTTATAAAACATTTGAAGACCATCTTCCTGTTTTCAAAGTAAAACAGGGAAATGTCCATGGCAAAATATATCTTTTTATTTTTTTCCAGCCTCCCTCCTAGGAATTGCCTGATACACCACGCTGTGATTTTTTTTTTTTTTTTTCATCTGCAGAACCTGATTTGGAGGCATGTGCTGATAATTCCAATCAATTCATGATGTGATGGGAGTAACACAGTAAGCATATCTTGCATTTTGAACTCTGAACAGCTTAGACTGAGGCAGCATCACGAGTGCTGCAAATTGAACCCAAGAAGGGACTTCTCCCATACTTAATGAGCCACGAGCATAGATGCACACCACACCAGCCTCTGCAGATTCAGCTGACCACCTGCAATCTGACTTCAGGGCTTTAAAAGGAAAGAGAGATAAATAAATGTGTATAATGGATCCCATGAAGTGTTCCCATGAATTTTACTGCAGTAAAGTTGTTAAAACCACACAGCAAATTCTGAGCTTTAGGCATGCCACAACAGCCATGGCATTAAGACAAGACACAAATGGCACAAACGTAATAGCACCAAGAAAGGCACATGTGTAGCATGTAAAGCAGCGATATATTCCCCCATGCCAAATCAAGCCAAAAAAAGCAACAAAAGGCACTCCTTTTCAGACATGAATGCCTGAATCCTGACAATGTGAATGGAATGAAGAGATGCTTCTTCCAACCTTTAGTGGGAATATGGGGATTTTTGGTGATGTTTGGAGGATTATTTCTGTGACCTCTTTTTTGTTTCAGAGAGGCTAATTTCCTGCTAAAGTGCAAGAAGTCTGTATGAAGGATGAGGGTAGAAATGATTCATTACTAACTTTGAACTCTTAGATTGTTTGACTAATGAAGTTGACATCTTTATCAGTACCTTCCATTTCACAGACCACACCTATATTTGCATGTAGATTGCATGTAAGGGCACAGTATTGATAGTGGAATTAATCAAATTATTCTGCTTTCAGGTCAGAAAGATTCATTCCACAAATTAAACTCTCTGTAATTGAACCTTTTTTACATGTTATGATATTGTCTATCACATTCTCCAGCTAATTGAGTGCAATAGTAGGGACCAAGATGCAAGTCTCAACAAGAGATCCAAAAGTCATTAAGTGATGTTAACAAATCTCTTTCCTGAACACAAAATGAATTTTAAAGCACCTATTACAGTTTAGGGGATACTTACAAAACACTTAGAAGCATCACAGGCCTGATTCAGACCCTTCCTGTGATATGCAAACATCTGATGTGTCACAAACCATAACATACATCACAAATTCATATTCATTTATCTGAACTGTTTCATACATCAATAAAAAAAATCCATAAAAGGGGTTTCAAGTGGGCACTTTCTTCTAATCCACTATTCCAAAATGTTTAGTGTTTGTGTAGATGCCCAGCTGAACACGTTGAGCTCATTTTACAGTTATGTCCAAGAAGTGTGCTATACCACTCTAATAAAAGCATGCATGAGCATGCCAGCATGGATTTTTGCAGTTGAAACCTCTATTCTTCTAGTCTCTACTAAGTTTGAGTTGCTGAGGCATACATACGTTTATGCAGCTCATCAAAGCCTTCAAAGATACCTGTGACTCATCGTGCTCCACACACTTTCCCTGTCCTTTGGTGGTGTATTTAATGCATGTCACCGTGTCCTAAGCGTCAGGATGACAGCCTTTCCTCCTTGGAAGCTGCCCCTGTGCTCTGCCTACTTCTATCACTTGCACAGCGGCTCTGAGCTGGTAGCACAGCATGATGACACTCAAGAGGAGGGCAGTCCAGCTAATAATTTAATTTCATGTCGAACCAACACACTGGTATAGTTCATTAGTATCATAGAATTATGGAATCATAGGCTGATAATGTAATAAGGAAGCTAAAAAGGGTCATAATGTATGTAGCCTAGGAGAAGAGCCAGATTGTGCGGAATTGCTTATCTAAATATAGAAAAGCATAACCCTTTTCTGTAGGTTCAAGGCCAGTAATGGGACTGGGCCAACTCAAGAAGTCTACAAAATTGAGCACACAAAACCCAAGTTTACTACTGCAATACAGTGAGTAAGGAAGGCAGATGCATACATGCAACCATTAATGTTTAAAGAACTTGAGAAAATACATGCATCTTTAATAACTGGATACTTCTAATGAGCATCTGCCAATACAGCATATTTTAAAAATCTTCCTGATTTAATACGCAGTTATTAGGGCACTCTCAAAAGCTCAGAGAACTATTAATCATGATGGTGAATTTTAATTACATTTAATTAAGGTGTTCATTTATTCCTGTTTATATGCTCTGTCCTGCTCATGTAGTTCTCACTTAGAGGCACCTTTCTTTCAAAACCCGAAGCAGTTTAGCTGAGAAACCATTCAGGAAAATTACTTATTTTCAGCACATTTCAAACATTTAATTTGTAAAACTTGTGTTGAAAGGAAGGGAAGCAAGAATGGTTCTCATTTAGGAGTTCAGTCATGGTCTGATAAGTGGTTTGATAGCTCCAGTCTAACCAGAACTGGTGGCAGTCTCAGTTACAGCATGACAGTAGCTGTGTCACATAAGCAGCAACATATCATGCTGAGGACTTTCTTCTTCACTGAAAATCAATTTAAATGCCATCACTTCAACTGTGATTCGGTAAGATTTTACTTTTGAGTCTCATACTTACCCTGAAGCAGGGGTATATAAAAGACCAGAGCTATGCCCTCTACTGAAAGCTGCCTGGCCACGCTCAGCACCATGGCTACAATGGTCGGAGAGCTTTTGCCACATTGTGTAGCTATGGTCTGAGTGGAAATGAGGTAGTCTGTACAGTAAGAGAATGAAAACCAGTGCAGCCCCATCTCAAGTGAATGTAGGTGCTGTGAGGGGCGGAAGGATCCAGGCCAGTCCCAGATGGCCCATGGCTCTCGATGCCAAATCTCTGCACACCAGCCAAATTAGATATGTAACTGCTCTTCTAGAGACAACTGGAGGCATTTCTGTCTGCTTTGTATCAAAAAGAAAAGCATGAGTGGCATTTGGCACATTTTTTTACATAGAGATAATGTATCAAACAGCAATTCTTTGAACACCAGAACCAATGAAGCCTAATTTCCTAAAGATCTGTGTCTGGTCATTAGTACTGTATCTAAATTGCAATGTTCATGAGAAGTCTTTTCTGTAACATTGATATTTGTAAGGGCTTCTCTGGGGTGAATTCTCCAGTGCCCAATAGCTCACACTGCAGCTTTTTCCATAGTTACAGATTATTTTTTTCCCACTACCTGATGAAAACCACAAGATTTTCTTATAAAATTGGAACCAGCTGCTGCTGCCTTAGGGCTTTTCACTCACTAAAGGATTATTCTGCTAAAAGGAGCTAAATAGAATAATGCAGATCTGCATTACTCTGAGTGAACTTGCTTAAAATATTCAGATGGTGAGAATCATTAGGCATTTTCAATAGTAATAACTGAAAGAGATAAAGTATTTTCTGGGAAGCACTGTCCTTGTCATGCTAAATAACCAGGAAATAAGAAGAGAAAAGGAGTGTGTACTTACTGAGGCATCCAACCAGAAGTCCAGTATTGTGGATTTTGGCTTCAGCTAATCCACCTCTGTTGTCAAAAACCATGGACTTTAAAATTGCCTCTGGTTTTCAGAATTAGAAACAGATCTTACTGTTCTGCTTCTTGGTCTACTTGGGTTTATTCTTTGGTTCAGAGAAAACCAGCCTCTTATGTGGGCGAAGAAAGAGATTAAAGTACTTTCCTACCTCAGAATCGACGAAACTTGTCAATTCATCTTCAGTTTATAGAATGGATGGTTACGTGTTTAAATGATGGCAGGAATTCCATTGAATAATGGTCCAATTCTATAAATAAGTGGTTCTTTGAGAGACAGAAATGTCTATTTGAGAATTTATGTTGGGGGCTCACCCCAAATACCCTTACTTGATTGCACAAGTTCATGACCTCATGGTTTTTCGCTTGGAGGGTCACAGCCATTCATCAGTCTGAAGATGATATATATCCACTACCCATAGCAAATCCCATTTATTGTCAGAATCTTGTGTTTGCCTGCAAAATTAAAGATTTGAGTCCCAGCATCTCTTCTTACAGATTAGCCACACTTTATGTGGCACACCTAATATTAAAATCTGTCTTTGAGAATAAAAGGGAGGATGTATTCATTCACAGAAATCACAGAATTATCAAGGTTGGAAAAGACCTAAAAGATCATCCAGTCCAACCATTCTATTACTACTAGCTCCCACTAAACCGTGTCCCTCAATACAACGTCCAGTCTTTCCTTGAACACCCCCAGGGTCGGTGACTCCACTACCTCCCTGGGCAGTGCATTCCAGTGCCTGACTACCCTTTCAGAGAAGTAGTGCTTCCTAATGTTCAGCCTGAACCTCCCCTGCCACAGCTTGATACCATTCCCTCTAGTTCTGTCGCTGTCTACACGGGAGAAGAGGCCGACCCCTAGCTCACTACAACCCCCCTTAAGGAAGCTATAGAGAGCCATAAGGTCTCCTCTGAGCCTCCTCTTCTCCAGGCTGAACAATCCCAGCTCCCTCAGCCGCTCCTCGTAAGGCCTGTGTTCCAGACCCCTCACCAGCTTAGTAGCCCTCCTCTGAACGCGTTCCAGGGCCTCAATGTCTTTCCTGTAGTGAGGGGCAGATTCTTTATAACAGCCAGGAAAGAATGATGATGGCAAAGCAGACAAAACGATCTCTATTCCCATGTGGCTTGCTTCTGTCCCTCCAAAACATGTTCTGTCAAGCTTGCTGTGACTTGTTATATGTATCCTTCTCTATAGTCACAGTCTCCTTCTGCCTCAAATGGATGTGCAGGCTTTCAGCCGCCTCTGCCTCAATGAGCTGAATTACTATCATGGTCTCTTTACTCAGGTTTTCAATCCAGACTCAGGGCTTCTTTGCCTCATCAGCTGCTTTGGAAGCAATAACATGGCATGTTTGGTGGTCTTATGAACCTGGTTCTTGCTCCTATAACCAGTGCACACAACAGTTGGAGGCAGTGCAAGCTATGTCCAATGTGAAATACATAGTCAAGATCAATACAACACGCCACACCTAATTTAACTTTTAAAGTAATTTTACATAGCCACTTAGCAACACATTTGCTAGAATCATTCAAGGAATGATCTGAACTCATGATGCGACTTACCTGCACAGAAGCCTTCTCAATTAAATCATGGAGGTGAGCTCCCAAAGGTGTGAATGCAGAGCAAAGGCAAGAGGACTGCTGCTTCTCAGCTACATGCAGTATGCCCTGTGCATTGTGCTTGCACGTGTGATATCTAAGTACTGCGATTTATTATCGAACAATATGGTAGCAGTACTATATTTGTATTTGCCACAGTTATTTTTATATAAATATTTTACTGGAGGAAAACATGCTTTTCTTTTCCCCAAAATATTTGGAAAAGGCCATAAAAACACAGATATCCATGTGTCATCCATGAATTAAAGCAGTTCCATGTTGTCAACTACAGCTGACTAGGCACACTTCAATATAATGGGGAGTTTCTGAAGGAAAATGGGTGGTGGAAAATTGAAGGATATAAAACCAAGGTAATGACAACATTTAGCAGAGCAGTCTATCTAATGGGCAGCAGCAGAACACGAAATGATGGACAGAAAAATAGCAGAAAACAGGGTGTTACAGTGCAGGGATTGTGTTACCATCCTGAGCCTTTGGCAAGTTTGAGAACTGCCTAGTGGGGGAAGGAAATTATGTCACAAAACACACAATGTATTTCCATGATCCCAGAACACTATGCAAATAGCAAATCTGAATAATGAACATTTAAAGCAAGAACTGTGCAGCAGGCAAGCAATTCATAAACTGGAATATTTGTCTAAGTCATTTCAAGTAAATTCAATTAATAAGAAAATTGTTAATAATGACACAAGTCTATTTGTGCATAAGTCACTAGCAAAGCATAGGGCCTGATTTTCTGCTGAGTGCATCTTCATCAGTCATCTCCCTCCATGTAAAACGAATGTAGTATTTTTCAAATCAGATTTTGTAGGATTTCCCACCTTCTTCAAAGTCACTCTGCAGCAATACAAGCCAGTATTCAGATGGCAGTGAGCAAGAGGGTCCACTGAACGCTTCTGCCTGCTCAGCTCTGTATGTGACAGCTCATCCTGGCTTCCTAGAGAAAAATCTATGCTTTTGAATTTCAGGTCCATTTTCTCTCCCCATTCTCTTCCCCATCAGTTCTAAATCCATTAGCCTATTTCAAAACATCTTATCAACTTTCATGAAAAATAGCGACAGGAGAGGAGAGGAATACACATTAGTGTCTCTGCTGAGGCTGCACTACACCTTTACTGGTATTTGCTTAATTCAGTGGAAACACTGACCTTTCAGTGCACAGAGTTCAGAATCACCCACAGCATATGTCACTAGCAGCTAGGGAATGGGACAAAAAGGATGGAGGATACCAAGTGCACCTGTGCACGGTAAGGAGTATTTCAGGAGTGTGAAGTGGGAGAGCTTGTGGGAATAAACTTCAAGTACAGTTGAAGGCAGTCAGAGAAAAAGGTCACTTAAAAAATAAAACAGTCCCTCCAACAACCTCCTTAACCTACAGTAAGAATATGAAGCTCCATGCCTCTGCTTCCAATTCTAACCAGCCTCCACATTTTAGTCACCATGTTAGTTCATACTCCTCAAAGCAGTGTGTTGTGGTACCTGTGCAGTATATTTTACATTCTTCCACTGATTTGCAAAGGACTTGCATAGGCAATTTAAGAGTAAGTTTTAGTTTTTGTGATTTGTTGTTGGTTTGTTGTTTGGCTTTTTTGTATTGTGGTTGGTGTTGGTGGGTTTTTTAATGGCAACAATGAGAAGTGTGTTCTAGCCAATTTAGGATAACGTGAATACGCAAATTTACACCTCCAAGGTGGGCTTTCTTAAACAAAATCCCATTTATCCTACACAACAGGAATTTAAAAACCAGCTACAGTAAGTATAACAATGTCTAATGAAATACTTCAGAAGAGATTATGGCATGTAACCTGCCAATTGAGATTTTACATACTGCAGGAAAGCCTGAGGACTTGACATGTAATTTAAAAAAAGTTACATTTCCTTGACTTAAATAGCACCCCATGGTATTAATCAAACCCCAAAGAAACAGCATCTTCAGGTATTCAGAGTCTAAAGCAGAGCAGCAACACATACACAATAAGAATCTCAAAAACTGTGCATCACTCAGGAAATAATTTCAAAAAGTCAGTCCTTTACTGGCTGTTATTTCTGAAGCTTGCTATGAACATAGAGCTGCTTGAAATGTTCCAGCAAAGTCAGTGTCTTAGTATCAAGATGCTCATTTAAATTTCCTTTGATTTGATGGGCTTTTATCATCTGAGCACCTAGCTCCAAACCAACTCTACTTCCTGGCAAGGCTGCCTCAGAACCGAGAACCTTCAAGGACCACTTCATCCAAAGATCACCAAACTCGCTCAGGGGTCCGGCTTGCCATGTCTCGAGCAATCTACCTGGTAGGTCTCTGGAGTCCCTCATGCTAGGACTGACACCCCATATGCTGGTCTACATTTGGATGTCTCTACAATGGACCCTGACAACCATCCACCTAATCAGGGCTTTCCTCCAGTTTTGCAGTAGCAAGGTGGAAGCCAGCGAGATCCCACACTCCCCAAGTTTCCAATCTCATATATCTTGGGCCTGAAGCCTGGAAAACCTTATTTAGGCTCACTGCGCTGGTGTTTGGGCAGGCCTCACCCTGACCACTGACTTCATCTGCATCTTGTCAGAAAACTTGTATTTTGTTAGTTGAGCTGCTGCCACTCTGGTTAGAAAAAGCAAGAGTTCTCAGGAAGGGGAAATTCTGCTTCTCAGACATTTTTTTTTTCTGAAAAATATATGGTTCTTTCCCAAAAAGAAATTCCAAATTGAAACTATTATCCAATAACATTATTGTTTGTCTTCAAGGAGGTTCTGCTTGGTCTAAGTGCCCCATTTACATATGGCAGTTCTTTCTTCCAGGCATTAGAAAGGATCAAAAGGCTGTAGGGAACTGTTGGGAGTGAAGGCTGAAGAAAAAAGCAATTAGATTAACTTTATTTTATTACTCTATCAGATTCATATACAATCCCATAGAGGGAAAAAAGCCACCCCAAAAAACTCTACTAAAAAAAAACCCAAACACATCAAACTGTGCATAAATTCTGGAAATAAGTTGAAAGAAACTCACAGAATGTTTTAGCTTGCTGGTTCGTTGGTGCTGCAAGCCAGGAGGAGAACTATGTTCTCTGCAATGTGTTATTCACAGCTGGTGAAACATGGGCTTAATATTGGGTCAGGGTTTGCCCGGATATCAAAACATTTAATTAAAAAAGGTAATGTCCAGAGGTTTTCTGCGTCTCAGTCCTGAGATTTAGTCCGTGGGGAATGAGTTGAAAATGAAAAATAACTATGGGAATGAAAGCTCCAAGGCCTAACACTTCACTTGCAAATACATTATATTTTAAACAAATTATCCACATATAATTTATCATATTTATCAGCAGCACAAGTTTATCAGATCTGTCAACAACAGCTTGGGTCTAATCCCTGGGAAGCTCACTCCCCAGTCCCCAGTGTAACATCAGGGCAGGACTACACTGCCCGTACTTAGCTCACTGCCTGGGTACCAACAGAACAGCCCTGCTCAGGCAAACCCTCAAACTGTGTTTCGGGAAAATTAATCTCCCTGTAGTTTTCCCAAGAGCCTGTTTGGAGCGCGAGATACAGAGGAAGCTCTCCTCCCAAATGCCAGGCCCTATCTCCCTGCTCAGTCTCTATCCTCTTCTACCCGGCTGCCGGGGAGGAGCATGGGGATTGCCCTTATAATTAGAAGCTTCATACCTCTCACAACTAATCACAGTCTGATCCTCCTCTCTCTGCAATTGGCTTCTTCCCATTGCAAAATCCTCTGCTCCTGCATGTGTCATTCCCCCTTGCTAATAAAGTGAGGTTTTTAGCCAGCAGTTCTGGGCGGCCACTGAACATCCCTCCTTCCAGTCCGTGCTGTTTTCCTTCAGCTTTGACCTGTGCAAAAAGTGCCTTCTGCTTATGCCTAAATTATTGTGACAGATTCTTTTTAATTAGCTATCATTAAATCGCATTTGACATAGAGAAGAAATAATCCAAATAAAAAAGCCTAAAAATACTGACTGTCATTTCACCAGACTGGGGAAATTGCCGCCTACCTCAGGAACCCCAGGCAGGTACTGCACTCCTTCAGAGGAGCTTGGAAAAGATGTTTGCCATGACAGTTCACCCAGGAGCAGAGACCCCCCCCCAGCTTGTCTGTATCTGCCTCCATGGGGACGGGGAAGAAGCCAGCACTCTCAGCCCCACCTGCCAGATCAATGCTGTAAAAGAGGCAGTGGATGTTTCTGAAGACATGAAAGCCTTCTCCTCGGAGATGACATTTAGGGAAACACATTTTTTGCATTGCAGAGCTTCATTGCAGAGTTCAAAGCTAAGAGGTAATATCTGATCACCCAGACAAGCCTCATGCTAAGTATACCTTTGGCTCTAAGTATCCCCTGGCTCCCCTGATATAACCAGGAATTGCCAGGTCTTTAGAATGACAGGATTGGGTCTGATTCAACTGCTCTTTCGTCATAAGCTTGGACCGAACTGCTGGAACTTCTAGAAAGCAATAGCAGAGCAAGTTTAAACCTGGGATATACCCTACCTGGGACTCATGGGCAAAGCTGAATCATTTCTCAGGCTGTGACCTGGCACGAGTCCAAAACGAAGGATCTCAGTTTAAAGGTCTGTGAATAACACCGGATAACATTTTAATTGACAGAGAGGATTAACATTTAGCTCATGTTTAAAAAAAAAAACCACCACCAAACTATGAAGATTACATTACAAAATATGATTTTATTTTTTAAATCAAAATGTAAGTTAGAGTAACCCATTACAGGAGGTTAAAAATAAGGACTTTTGAGTTTGTAGAAATCATCAATATCTTACATTACATGAAGGAGAGCCCTAGATCCAAATGCTGCAGGCTGGAGCTCCAGGAACCACTCAGCAGGCATTGTGTCTGCTTGACAAAAATGCCAGCCAGTAAATCTTATCTATTTGACTTCTACAAATGAGGAGATGCCCAAATTTGAAATAAATCAGTTTGTACAACTCTGATTCAGCTGCAATCATATTGATACGCTGTTGTTTAGTTCATTTGTTTTCTGTTTGTGTTATGTTGTGTCTCCAATTGATTTTAGCCCTGACAGCAATTACTGTATTTTTAGGCAGCTTTGTTCAGAATAATAATAATAAAAAAATCCACCCAGAGAAGAAAGGAACAATGAATCAATTTTTACAAACGGCCAAAAAAACCCCTCCAAACCCATCCAAGTTGTGGCTAATTTGACAATGGCAACTTGCCCATGATCTGTCCTTCCTGGCTATGCTCTTGCTCAGCTCCATTGCTGGTTTTGTGATACCCGATGCTGTAAGTTTCCACTTACTGTGCTAGAGAGAAAAAAGCTGCCACTATTGCCCCTCTTCACATCAGCAAACCATTCCTAGATGTGTCTGCAAGACAGCCTTTAAACACTGGGGAGACTGCTGTCCCACTGAGTCCTGTGGAAAGGGCTGGAGCCCCTTCCAGGAGCCCCTCTTGAAACCAAGACTTGGAGAAAGTGTGGTGGAGTCTCATCTGTGGCAAGAGGAATAGAAAACATATTCTTTTGAGTTGCAGTAATCTGATAAACGGAAACCAAAACCTGAAAAGGGAGGGGGGCGGGGGGGGACACAGACCTGGGACCCAAACCACTCACTGGGAAGCACAGAAAGCAATTCCATGAATCAGGAAGTCCTTAATCCAGACCAGACTTGGTGTGAAATGTGGTGGGCTATGCTATTGCCAGATGCTATTTCCGATGTGATTTATTTTAAGAGCACATCAGACTTGGCCAAGAAACTGCCTTTGTTTGACTTGTTTTTATCTGGAAGCCTTGAGTGATAGAAAGGGCACTGGGGTAGGGTTTGCTCTTCTTCCAGAACAGAACCATTTTCTTTTTGCCATATGTTGGACTCATCACTGAGAAATTAGGAGACATTTCCAGACCACCTGACATGACATTTTGGCATTGCTGCATCTAAGATGAGTATTCTAAGATTTGGCATTGCTACTCTAAGATGAGTATTTGTCTTGATCAAATTTATTTAGACAGACAGGCCAATTTTGATGCTGATGACAGCAGTTGCTGGTGCTTATTGTAATATCTGATCTTACAAGTGAGGAATAGCCATGTGGACAACTCATGAAAGGATCGTTCCCTTCTCTGCAAGGGAGTGTCTCCAGTGTTACTAAGTCAGGGACTGACACCTCTGGGTCATAGGCAGGGGTTGAGTGAGTGAGCCTGCTGGGCAGGACCAGCAGTCCTGGCAGTGCCTTCAGCACCCCGAAAAATACAAATTCATTCCTCTTTCTTCAAAAGGAAGCAAATGTGTGGGTCACATGAATTCACTAGTAGGTCAAGACGGTGAGCAGTGGAGAAGACAATTATTTCTTGATACAATTAGTGGTTTTGGATAATCCTCCTGCTGCATATCAAGATTTATCTAAGCCTTTCCACATGTTCAGCTTTCTTCACCCATGCCTTCCTCTGCCCTCTCCTCTCACTCCAGGGATGTTTTTGAGAAACACTGCCTCACAGAGACCCAGAGGACTCGTCTATGCAAACCAGGTGTGAAGTGAGAAGGAAGAGGTCCAGCAGGTTTATGAGGTTAGTCTTTGATGAAACATGGTCTGAAGAACACAGTTGTATCAAGAGAGAAATATTCTGCAATGAAAGTCTGGGTAGGAAAGAGATTTCTCTTTCATTCAAGCTGTGTCTTTCTTCCCCTTATCTGACCGACTGAAACAAAATTCCTCTGAAGGAAACCTTTCCCACATGGTCTATACAACACTGGTCATCAGCAGGACCATACATTTTTCTCTTTTGTGTGTGTGTAAATAAAGGAACCACAAATGCTTCCCTTCAACTTTCTTCCCTTCAACTTCCAAACACAATGGTGTAAGAGCAGATGTCCAGTTTGGGCCCCCTGGTATAAAAAAGACAGGGATCTCCTGGAGAGAGTCCAGAGAAGGGCTACAAAGATGATTAAGGGCCTGGAGCATCTCCCCTATGAATAAAGGCTGAGTGAGCTGGGACTGTTCAGCCTAGCGAAAAGAAGACTAAGGGGGGACCTTATTAATGTTTATAAATATCTTAAGTATGGGATGCAGGGGGAAATGGCCAGCCCCTTTTCAGTGGTCTGTGGAGACAGGACAAGGGGAAATGGCTGCAAGTTGGAGCACAGGAAGTTCCACACCAACAGGAGGAAGAACTTTTTCACAGTTAGGGTGACAGAGCCCAAGGACAGGCTGCCCAGGGAGGTGGTGGAGTCTCCTTCTCTGGAGATATTCAAGACCCATCTGGACGCCTGTCTGTGCAATACGAGCTAGGGAGCTGCTTTGGCAGGGGGGTTGGACCCGATGATCTCTCGAGGTCCCTTCCAACCCCTATGATTCTATGATTCTGTGAGTGTTTGTGAACAGAAGAGCCCCACACCTGGAAAAGGAGTGAGCCAAGAACAGTTAGCACTTTTTTTTATGAAGGAAAACTGAATGAAGTAAACAAGTATCTAGGTATGATAATATACCCCCATGTGCAACTGTTCTTCCCCCAAATGAAGTTATTTTTACCTTGGATTCACTAGCAGAGAATAATTCCAGAATAATTCCTCCTTTTTCAAAGGAGATCAATTGATTATCCTGGAGCAGTGTCTACACAGCACGCACACCAGCGTAGCTGGAGAACAGCAGGAACTCGCCTATTGACTGCTCTTTCTGTCAGTTTTCCTGACAAGCAGGTCTTATTAGTATTTCTCTGTGTGTATCAGAAAGAAATAAGAGAGTCTCCCTCTATCAAAAAAGCAAAACAATCAAGTATTAATATCTCACAAAACCAGTCTGCTTCTCTAAAACACAGCCTCCAGAACCACTTGCTGCATCATGAAAAGCAGTAGAGGAGCACTGGAGCTCCTGAGAACCTGTTGTTTCATGAGCATCCGAATGAACGAGCAGCTCTGTTTCCTACAGCTCTGTGTCACGGGCTCTCCTGGCTGCGATGGCTGAGAAAACACAAGCTCCAGCCTGATGCACACGTCCAAATTTTGAAGTATGTAACAGCATATGAATTCCTAATGCCACCTTTGCCATGCTCTAAGCACAAAGGGAAACATGGTGAGCCTCTTTGCCCAACTGCCTTCTTTTTATTAGACTTGTATGAATTGCATCATCTTTGAGAGTTCTCCCCACCTCTTGCTTTCAGCTGAAACTGATTGGTGGGTTGAAAAATGAGGCACGAGACACATAGACCCATGCACACACAAGGGATGGAATGTATGTGATACCTAGATACCTACTTTTCAATTGGGGAGTAGCTGGGGAAAGGAATCTGAAGCTGTGGATCTTCATTTCTCATGTGTGAGATATGGAAAATCCATAAGGACAGACCAAGGTGAGTAGCATGGTTGGGTTGTCTATGTCACAGATGCCCAGATTTCAGACAAAGTGCCTTCTGCTGGAGGTTTCAACATAAATCATTATTTTTATGGAAAACTAACCTTGCAATCAGCACCACTTAGAACTTCCACTACTGTGGTACCCATTCAGAGAACTTCAGGAGGTAACCTAGGAGAAGATGGGTGATATTTTTTTTAAAAAATCACATCTGTATGGTTCCAAGCCAGAGTGCAACCAAATAAATAAAACAGAGGGAGATTAACGCAGTAAATGAGCATTCAAAGTTTAATCTAATTTTTAGTTGGTTGTAATTGCAATCATGGTGGCAATACTGCCCAATCTGTTTCCTGGATGGCTTTCAAGAGAATTAGGAGGCCTTTGAATTAAAAAAAAGAAAGGAGGTGGGGGAGTGGGGAAGCTGATGAGCGTTGTGCTGGGAAGCCTTCAGCCCAGCAGCAAGATGTGCAACAGTGAAGGCAGAATGTCAGTGCTATAGGATGAGAAAAGAAGCCTAATCAACACAATGCAGGGGGCAAAGCTGCAGAGGAACTGTTACGAATCCTGAAAAAGAGAGGAGACTTTGAAAAAGAGAATAGCTTTCTAATCGAATGCCTCAAATACTGAGGGGCATCACTGAATGAGGAAGAGAGACTTCCTCCCGTTATCAGGAATGATAAAGGACTTCCCATTAAAAAGCAATAAAGAACTATTAAACCCCATGGGAGGGAGGAAGAGGCAGCAGGAGTGGCAGAAGTCTTGATGGCAATCTGCTACCCCATCAAGACCTGATGACAAAAGCGTGTGAGTCCCCACCCTGCAAGGGGTCTTGAGTCCCGGGGCACTGCACCTCTGCCACAGGGTTTGGCCTCTGGCAGGCCCCCAGCACCCAAGAGCAAGGCAGGGCTACGGCTGCCAGGTTGTCAGCAGGACTCAGGGACACCCATGAGTTTCCCTGCCAGGCTGGGGAAGGGGAATGGAAAGCAGGGCAGGGATGGTGGTGTGGGTGTGTGCACCCACCAGGAGAGGGTCCGGGAGGAGGGCATGGGGGTGTGTGTGAGGGGGTAGTGTATGGGAATATGGAAATATGGAAGACTCTGTGTGTGTGTGTGTGTGTGTGTTGTGTGCGTGCATGCATTCCCTGCCTGGGAGGGAGATGTGTGGGCAGCGTGAGGGGTGTGCTCGTTGCCTGTATGGGAGTCTTAATATGGGTGCACCCTTGTTGGAGAGGGGGATCCCCTGCCTTTGAGAGGGGGGGGTTTACTGTGGTTGTGTGTGCGCCTACGTGCATGTGCATCCCCTGCCTGGGGGAGTCAGCGTGGGTTGTGTGTGTGCATCCCTTGCCTGGGGGGGTTAGTGTGGGCTCTGTGTGTGCGTGCATGTGCGTGTGCATCCTCTGCGTGGGCAGGGGTGCGGGGGGAGGGGGGTGTTTGTGCATCCATCGCTTGGGGTTCGTGCGGGGGGGTGTGTGCGCGCACCCCCTGCCTGGGGGGTACCGCGGGGTGCGTGCGTGTGCGCGCACACCCTGCCTGGGCAGGGGAGCGAGGAGCGTGTGCGGGCGCGGTGCGCGGGTGTGCGCGCAGCCGGGCGGGGGGCGGCGCGGCGCGGGGGGGGGGGGGGGGCGCGGGGGGCACCCCGCGTGCCCCGGCCGGGAGCGGCCGTGCCCCCCACCTCCCCCCCCCGCTGCCGCCGCCGCCGCCGCGCACAGCCGCAGACACGGGCGGCCGCGCCGGCAGCCGGCAGCTCGCATGCAGCCGGGGATTACAGCGGGGCGAGGGCAGCGCGGGCTCGGCTTTTATCCCCCCCTCCTCCCCCCCCCCACCCCCTCCGCCCGCCCGCCACCCCAGCCGCTCGCCGCGCTGCTTGTTCGGCGGCTTTTCATCTCCGGGGGTAGGAGGGAGATGCCTTTACCGTGGTTTTTCCACCCCCAGTCCTCTCCGTGCCGGGGGGGGCGGTGATGTGGAGCCGGGAATGTAGAGCAAAACCCTCCCCGGGAAGGAACGACCAAAACAAACCTCTGGCCGTGGCTTTGGCGGCCGCGAACTGCCCGGGGAAGCCCGAGCAGCCCCTGCCAGCACCGGGGAATCCCTCCTCCAGCCCCCGGCGGTGCCCCGGGCGCCCGCGGAGCAAGGTAAGCGTACGGGCATCTCTCCTCCGCCGAGGGCTGCCCTTTGGATTTGGGGTTTTTGGTGTTTGTCGTGTTTGTTTGGTTGGGTTTTTTTCTGTGGAGACAGAGTCATCCTCTCACTGATGACTTACAGGGGTGGCGAACGCTGCCGCTTGGCCCCCGGCGGGCCCAGGGGCACCCGGGGCTCCCCTCGGGAGAGCCGCGCTCCCGGCCGGCTCTCCCGCGGGGAGCCCCGGGTACCCCGGGCGCGCTCCGCTGCGCAGCGGCGGCCCCGGCGCGAGGAGAGCCCCCACCCCCCTCCCTCCCCGGGAGAGGGGGCATGCTCGGCGGGGCTGGACGGGCTCAGGGTTTTCTCCCTGGCTGCTTGGATCAGTTTGAGGGAGAATAATGCAGCCCTCACGCTGGAGCGCTTTGGAAACCGTGGCTTGTATTTTTGTTCCTTCGGAGCTGCTAAAAGAGGGGTGGTGGTGGCGGTGGGAGGGGGGGGGAATGACATTTCGTAGTATTCTACCTCCTGTCGTGGGTGAGCCTTACAGATAAAGGCTCGTCATTTGTTTCCGATGCTCTAATAGCACTTGTGGGAACCTGATGATACAAAACCTCAGCCTTCTCGGTGGATAGCCGTCATCTGAATTACCCCCTGTACCCGGGGATTGAAAAATCACCTCTGTCAAGAAAGAAAACTGTAGCATTTTGCCAGCCTAAAATATACTGGCATGTATTCTTTCTGTAGATACATAGCATGTTGTCACTTCCCTAGACTTAAAAACCTAAGTGTCTTTATAAATGGGCATGTTCAGTGCATGGTTTGTACAAAACATTCAATGTGCTTCTTACACCAAAATTACGGTGCCCGGCTGAAGGCAGACCTTTGTTTATACCCTATGTATGTACTGTCCATATTTATAGTTAGGTCTTGGACTTAATTCAACTCAAGTTACATAATGATTAAGATAAAAATAAGCAGCATATTTGCAGTTTCTTGGACATTTCAATCCAGATGAGACCATCTCTAGCATCACTGCCAAAATGTTCACTTTTTAAATGTTTATGTAAAAAGCGAAGTGTCAGTAGCATCAGGTAGATGCTTAGCAAGATACACAAATATGTTCCTTAGCAAATACTCAGTCATCAAGACCTGGCTATTAAAAGGACACCTAAGCAAAGGATTTCAGTGACCCCATCCTGTAGCTCTGAAGAGCTGCCAGGATAGGTCTAGAAGAGGAAGAATAGCAGTGAGGCTGCACAGGCTTGGGAAAGCCTGGCCAGTGAGGTTTTGCTTTAAAAACACTAAGAGTTGAAGTTTGCTCAGCTGGTGAGTGGCACTCCAGTTTGCGCAGAGATAGCACGAAGCCTCAAAGGCTGGGCAAGGTCTGAGAAACTAAACGTACTATCAAGCCTGCAGCACAGTCCTCTTCTCAGGGAGTTTCACTAGAAACTTTCAGGGGAGCGGGGTCGGTCAGTATGTGCTGCTCGTGAGCTTTGTTTGCTCTGCAATCACCTGAGAGGTACAAGCAAAGCTCTGGAAATATTTGCCAGAGAGATGAGGTACAGTACACACACAAAAAAGTTTGTGGCTGGCTCTTAATGCTGCTGTCTTTCCCATTCAAACAACAACAGAGAAAGCGTCTCCTTGCTCAGCCGTATTGGAACTCGCAGCTGCCTTCCTGTTGTGGTGGTGTTTGGTTTTTTTTTAAATGATGCTTCCACAGGCAGCTCTCGCAACAGCCTTTGAATCCCTCTCACCTCCTTCTTTCTCAGCTGGACGCTGTCACTGGGGCTCAGCAGGTTGGCCTCATTCAGACATATACAGACAGGAAAATCAAAAACATCTTCAGCTTGACACGAGGGAGAAGCGCTGTTTGGACACGAAGCAGCATGCTTCAGCCTGAGCATTTCCATTGGCTTCAGCATTTTGAAATGTCCTGTTGCTGTAACAATGACATATCGTATGTATTTATTTATTCATGCTCAGCCTTTTTTTCTAAGTGCAAGTTAATTGGCAAGTTCTGGCTTGCCATTCAAGGGGAGGCAAGGAGTCGAGATTCGCAACAGCTCTCTTGCCAACATTTGGGATTTTGCCAAACAGCTTGCTACTGTGACTTTTAGAAGAAAATCTTGATCTTCTGTGACTTCCTTGAGCTTCATGTCACTACCTGTGCAGGTAAAATATTGTTCAGGGCACTACTATATTTAAAGCTACCTGCTGGAGGACATTTCAGTCAGTGTTTTACTCCGTATGTTGTTCTTATATAAACAGAATGCTGGGGAGGGGCTGTCTGGTCTCAAGTCTGCATGGTTTAGAGGAAAGGAGTCTCAGTGAATGCGAGATGAGGTATCTGGTGAAGGGGGCAGTGACTGGGAGTGCTGCAGTGCTGTGGGATCCCACTGCAGACCCCTCCGAAGGCGTTTGCTCTTCCAGAGTGCAGACCTGCTGCTCCCGACAGCCCGAGCCCAGGAGGGAAAAACAGGAGCTAGAAAGGGAAGCGCCTAAAGTTGCGAGCCACTTCAGCTTCGTCGCAGTAGACATACACACATCCTGAAGATGAATTTTTGGGATATTTGCAGGGGCAGTCACTGTTAACTCATGACGTTATTGCATAATACCTTCCGACCCAGCAACAGTATGCTCACAGCTCTTGGAGTTAAATAACATTGCCTCTGAAAGGGCTTTCCTTTTTCCCATAGTATTGCTGTAGGAGGGTTTTTTTCATTTTTAGAATAATAGGTATCTGAATAATTATAAACTTGGATGCACGATAAGAACAGGCTGTTGTTTACTTTGCTGAGTTGTGCTGTTCCTACTCTTCCCAGGATGTAAGCTCCCTAAGAGAAAATATTTTTTATTTCTCACAAGTAACTGGCATGTCTCTCATGGTTGTTGCTGAGGTAGTGATACTGGCTATTTAATTTTTTGGATTTTATAATAAATCATTGGGACATGTTATTTTAACTCACATTTTAGCAGGTAGAAATGAGTCTTTACTTCCTAACGATATCAAAATAAACTACAGTGTTTTACTACAGAGATCTTCAAGACGTACAACAGTGTTCTGTAGGATTCTGTAAAAATGCATTGCTTGGGACAGTATAAGCTAGAGTTTTTTCTACTGAAAATGTAGATTTCTGTGCAAACCTATAGCTTCCTATTTTGATCTATAATTCTCTGGCTATATGGAAAAGATTCAGAAAGAATTTAATTATGTTGACTTTTTTCCTTGAGTATTATGCAATTTTGGTATCATATTGCATGCTATAATAAACAGATTGCTTAGTGATGCTCAAATCCAATCTAAGTAAAACATATATATTAAATTGTATGATTAAATGAAAAAAGTGAACAGAGAAGTTGAACGGCTCAGTTTTGTATTGAAAAAACTTCAAAGTTTCTTAGTTAACTATAAAGACCTAGACCCAATATAGCTTCCCAGATCACTGAGTACCGTAAAAGCCTTAGATAAAATATACATCATCAAGATACTTAAAATCTATTAACTTAAAACCTGCCTGCATTCACCATTAAAGCTGGAAGAACTGGAAAGGCTTGTCTGGTTTATGTCCTACCTAGTGCTCGTTAGAATGCACGCAGAAACTTCAGTGCAAGTTGCACATTAGCATCCTCCTGAAGTTTCATTTACTGTGCGAAACATCCTTTTTTTCCTAGGCTGGAGGTCTGGAGTAGGCTGTGGGGCTTTTAAACAGTGGAGCTAATTTGTTCACCAGCATGAAAGTACGATGATGTTAACTGCATCATCAGAAAAATTATGATGTTATTTTCAATGTACATTTTTGTGGATTACGGTGACCCCATGGGCAATATAGAAACACTAATGTGAAAGTCTTAGACCACTAACACCTTTGGGGTTTTTAAATTTATTTGTTTCTAATGCGGGAAATCTATATTTAGCTGTAATGGCAGATCAGCTGTGACTTAGGTGTCTGGCTTCTATACGGCCCTATTCCACCTCCGGATGACTATAAAGAGTAGTCAGTAGCATCACTGCTGGCAGCAGCAAGAGAGTCAGAACCAACAATCTATTAGCTAATAAATAATATATGTCACGCTGGCATAATGCAGCTCTGAGTATTTAGGAGTAGGCTGTGATAAGCAGCAATTGTAGTCTTTACAAGGAACAATGGCAATCTACCAATTTACCTCTCATAATACCATGACAGGGGGACCGTGGTACACCATGAAATGGCACAAGGGCAGATACAGTCCAAGCCTCAGCAGAGGGACTGAGAAGCTCTGTTATTGCAGCACCGGCACGTGATACAGGAGAAGCCTCTGTGTGGGTCAGCGCTTCTCCCTGGGAAGTCATGCTTGCTATTGCAGGGTATCCTTCATGCTGCCATCATATTTGGGCATTAGCTTGTTAGGAAATAAACATCAGCTCTTTAGTTGAAACCATGTAACGAGGAAACGAATGCAAAGCTGTGCTGATAATTAACTGAACAAAGCTCTCAAACGTAATCTTCTTTGATGACACTGGAGATGAGCTTCTCCCCCTGATTGCCTAACAAGTTAAGAAATAGAAATCAATTATGGCAGTACAGTCCAAATAGAGAATAAATTTGCCTCGGAGCATTAATAAGACATCTCAAGGCAGTTCATAAAATACTTTTTCACAGCACCTCATCAATTGTTAACTTTTAGAAAATTAACGGTATTTGAAATACATAGAGATAAAAATTAAGACCAAACTCAACAACCAAAAATGAGGCCGTAGTGCTGCTTTCCTCAGAGCTTGCAGTTGTGTCTTTCGCTTTCTTAGTGTGAGGTGTTGGTTTCCCTACAATGTTGATGACCTCATCTCAGCTGAATGTGCTTTCAGATGACTGAATGACCCTGCTGTAATTTTTAGTGTAAATTTGAATATATCGAAGAGATCCTGTGTCAGTTTGGGTGGAAAGTGCTGGCAGGCTGCAGCAGCTAGAAGAAACCTGCTAATGTATCTAAGCAGACTCAAAAACAGTGAACTGGCCTAATTATCCTTGAAATCACAAAGCTATGAATGACACTATTGTATGTGCTCATCCAGTGGCAGCTGAGATTTATAGCACACGAAGTTGATCTACCTTGACAGCAGTGCCATCTAGAAGATCTTTTCTTCTAGAATATTTCCATCTCATGCTTTCTTCATTCTCATTATTGCTGACATAGAGCACACTTCTTAGCTGGGTAGGCCTTGTGCTTGCATTTATGTTTAGGACAAGCCTGGCTAACGATGGTTAGTTGCTTTAGTCCCTATTTAGGCATTACATTAAAGTAGTGGTAGCGGTGCTGGTGATCTTCTGCTCCGCTTGAACTAAAGAAGGGATGAGAATGTTTGGCTGCTCTGAAAATTAGGACATATTTATAGCTCACGTAATAGAAGCAAAAATGTTTGGCTTTTGTTCAGTAGCCTTGTGGTTAGGGTACTCACCCAGAAGTAGGAAATTGAGCTTTTAGGCCTTTCTTAGATTAACGTCACGCAAACAAATATTTCACCTCTTGTAATCCACCATTTCCCCCAGCCAAAGGATTGCTCATACCCCTCAGCTACAGACTCAACACCCAGCGCCTTTCAAGTGCAGGCTTACTCATTCTTGCTCAGTAGGAACAGGGAGGGTGGTCTCCATCCCTGCAGCCATTCTGGGGATTACTAGTAGCAGCAATCGCCTACAAAATACAAACCAGAGGTTTAAGTTCCCAGGGCTGAATGTGGTCCCTGGGTGAATGTTTAATAACGAGGCAGTTAGATCAGTGAGTTGCTACCACCACCTCAAGGTGAGGTTTGAAAAGAGAAGACCATATTCAGTTCTGCTGAAGACACTGTGCGTTTTGCAAGGAGAGGTTTCCAGGCTCAGAGTATCATGTGGATGAACGGTGTCCCTTTTGATCCCGACTATGCGCTGTGTCTGGATGGGAGTTCAGAATATCTTCCTTCTGAACGTGAAGGATTGTGTTGATCCTGCCTTAGAGGTTCCCACATCCTTCTTTGAACTGGGGTCTTGCATGTATAATATTAGAAACCCTGAACAAATGGCTCTGATGAAGAATGTTTTAAGAGGATGCTGTGGCTTTTATAAATACGTTTTGGCTTGATAGAGGTAAATAAGTTAATTTATAGTGGCAATTGTATAAAAGTTTCGCTTTTAGCCTGTCTTGATTTCAGAATTACAGCTACAATACCATGGGGTTGTGCATGACCATGAGTCACTTTTTTCTATCATCAGGTCAATTTGAGGGTCAAAAATATCAATACTGCTGGTATCAGCTGCTTTTAGGCCTGACATTCTGCATTCAAAATTTACACCGCCTCCACTCATGGTTGGACTGAAAATCTCTCTACAGTGTTAAACTGGACCTGCCAGGAACAGCACTCCCTTACCTGATCCCCAAACCAGCTATACCTTTGTGCAAAATGTGGAACAAAAACACCTTAAATGAGGTTGGGAATCAAAGTTTTCTGATTTCTGGATGATTGCTTCTCTCAGATGGGCAAAATAAGACGACAGGTTGTCATAGGCCCCCATGCAACAATTTAGAGTTGTAGGTTGGAGTTTTTTTGGGGCCTTCCATAGTTTAATAGATCAACATTTTGAAGGGCTGGATTCTTCAGAATAAAACCTAGGCTGTAATTTGCCTTAATTTTTAATGATAAAAGCTTTTTGTGAAGACTTGCTGATGCTATGACCTTGGGGACATTTCTAGCTGCGTACAAAGGCGCTTGTCAGAATTGAGTCACCCAAAAATCAACGTTTTGATTAATTCCAGCTTCAGTGCTTCAGTGGAGCATCAGAGATAGGAACATACTCCTGCTGGGTAAAGTCACTGGTTTGAGACAAGCATGTCTTGAGTAAAACTGCCTATCTCAGAGTGAAATCTTTTGCCACATCTCTTCCTATCTGTTGTCTAGGTAGGTGAAAGCCTTGACTGAATCAGCAAACAATTAAGTTAGAAAGGATTAAAAAATTAAATTTTTGATGGAGGCAGAATTTGTACCCAAACGTTTTAATTTCCAAAGAAATCACTTAAGAATATGACTGTCCTTTCCTTAATTGCAGATCTAGGATAGTGGGGTTGCATGTTTATCCTTTATTAGAAAATTTATACACTGTAATCCCCCTCTACTATGTACTGGTGAGACCCCACTTGGAGTACTGCATCCAGCTCTGGGACTCCCAACATAAGAAGGACATGAACCTCTTGGAGTGGGTCCAGAGGAGGGCCACGAGGTTGATCAGAGAGCTGGAGCACCTCCTGTACAAAGACAGGCTCAGACAGTTGGGGTTGTTCAGCCTGGAGAAGAGAAGGCTTCCGGGAGAACTTACTGCAGCCTTCCAGTACCTGAAGGGAACCTACCGGAAAGCTTGGGAGGGGCTATTTGTAAGGGCATGGAGTGATAGGATGAGGAACAATGGTTTTAAAGTTGATTAGGGTAGATTTAGGAAGAAATTCTTTACTATGAGAGTGGTGAGACACTGGAACAGGTTGCCCAGAGAGGTGACAGAGGTCCCATCCCTGAAGACACTCAAGGTCAGGCTTGCTGAAGCTCTGAGCAATCTGATCTAGTGAACGGTGTTCCTGCTTACTGCAAGGGGGTTGGACTAGATGACCTTTAAAGGTCCCTTCCAACCTAACACATTCGTGATTCTATGATTCAGGATAAAGTACTACAGCCTGAATTTTGGATGCAGTTTCATACAGAGAGGGATAAAATCTGACCCTTCTCAATATGCCTTGCTGTTTCAGACATCATTCTTTATAGTTTAATGTTATATATTGTATAATCTTTTCCTGCCTAGAAAACTAGAATCAGTATTCAGTACTACACTGTGAAAGTTTTTGTTCATGAAAACAAAAAGACATCTGTGAAGTTCTTCAGTGGTTTCAGCCAGTTGGCAGCAATGTTACTGGTAGGGAGCAGTGAAAGATTGAAGGGTTGTAGAAGATAACATGTTTAGAAAAGCCCTAAACTAATTGGTTTAGAACAACTGGTTGCAATAGTGCCTTCTCAAAGAACAAATGACGTGTTGACACTCTCCTCCATCATCTTAATGCACAGCAATGCAATTAAGAAAAAAATAAACTAGTGGATGAATAAATTACAATTTAAATCTCTAATTTAGTAATATTAATGTATTTACTAATATTAATGTATCCTGTATTTAGAATATCTGTACATTCTCAAAGAATTGTACGGAAACACAAATCAAAACTGTAGATCCAGAGTGCTAGTCAGGATATAAATATGTAGTCTGATTTAGCCCTGAAATGAGGATCTTACATAATCACATTTCTGTAATATCTGGTTGTTTGAAATTAAAGAAAATGATCTGCCATTCGGCCTTGTACTTCTCTGTGACAGCTCATCCCCTCTGAAATTTCCAGGGAAGGCTAAATATGCAGTGAAAGACAGTGTCTTTGGCGAAAGCAATCACTCAGCCCTTAGCAACCAATTGTAAACATAAATAGTAAAGTGCAGACACCACAGACAATTACATCCTAAACAAGAGATGCTTCAACCTGGGCTGCAATGGAAATGAGACTGTTTTTGTAATCCGAGCAGGAATGCATCAGGATTGTTGTGTAAGGATCACATAGCCACACTTGTCACAAGCACCAACAGCAAGGCATTGCTAATAAGGAGAGAGAGCCCCAGAGCTGGTGTGAAGTGAAGGTTACTGGTGGTCTTGATTCAGCCCTGGGGTGGCCTATGAAGCCAGGTTCATTGGTCTCTCGAGACCTCAGTGCAGTCTGAGGGAATGCTCCAAACCCAGCTCTCATCTCCAGAGGTGTGATTAGGTCCTACTCAAAAAGGCCACTTGACCCCTAAATTGCATTCAGATCTTGAGGTAAGCTCACACTAAATGCTGGCAAAAGCATTTTGTCTTTTGGTGTAAAGTTGTCTACATCATCTGTACTGGAGTCTGAGGCTCCCCACAAGGCTTTACCTTGTGCGAGAGCTCCAGTAATTAACTGCAAGTGCTGTTGGGGTAGTTAAAAAACTAAAGACAAAACTGCCAAGCTTGTGTGACTGCAAGATTTTACAAACATTTTATATTCTCCCTTTTTTTCTGTCTTCTTACCTATTTCTGTCTGGCTTTTCTTATCCAAGGCTCTTAGGGAATATATAAAGCCTCTGAGTCTGCTGCTCTCTGGTGAAGTTCAGCTCATCCATCTAAGAGACACTTCTGTGCTCAAGATGGTGAGAACAGGGAGTTAGCAGACAGACTGATTTAGTCGATTTGAAAAGTTCGTCTATAAAAGGCCCCATCTTTTTTGAGTGTTTCCTGCAGATCTCTGAGACTTTGTGCAGCCAACGTTTAATTTTTCACATAGCAGAAATAAATCATCTGTGAGGTCTGTTATGAAATAGAAGTAATCATTGTTTTAGACCAGTTAGCCATAGTAGTACCCCAAAAGCTGTTCTTGCAGGATTCATTCTTAAAGCAAGATCTTGCTTTCCATAGACCAACCCATCCATAGCTGTAAGCAGAGCTCCCAAGGCCTTCAAGTGTGATTTGGTCTTAGCTCATGGAAGGACCCAGCTCTATTACAGTCCCTGACACCCACCCCCACCAGCCATAGCTTGTAGGGAAGCTCTGTCACAGGGGAGATGGGCTCAGGCTGTATCTTAGCCCTGTTAGGTTTCATGTGGTGTCAGTTACTTGACTGTGAGGACTTGAAGCCCAAGTGGTAGTCTGGACAATCAAAACTCAGCTATTTCTCTCCTGTACATGCATGAATGTGTTCCTGCATATGGATATGAGTCTGAGACGTACACACGATGCTCAGGAATTCTTTGATATGTTTCCTGACACTTCCTGCCTTCAGCTTGCCAATCCTTAACTGTATGAGGTGTGACTTCTGTAAAGGTGGGAAATGGAAATAGCGAGCACCTCATTTCAGTGGGGTGTTTTGCTTCAGAGTTTTAGCTATCACCTCAGCAATTAAAAAAAAAAATTAAGGAAAAATGCTATTAATGAAGATTCAACAGCTCACCATTAAGAAACTGCAGGTCTTCATATTCTGAAACAAAGAACAGACATTTGATAGCTGAGATGTGGTAGCAGAGAGATTTCAGCAAAGCAGAGGTTGGAAAAATACAATCAAATAAGTCATACAATCAAATAAACCGGCATATAAAGCTCTAAAAATTTGTTTACTCAGTAGAAATCTATCAGTTTGTAACAACTAACTTGCTCTGTCCTTCCTTGATAAACTTGCTATATCCCAAGGTATGGGCTCCAACAGTCAGGTGCTGGGGTAGGCACAGGTTTTCTAAGGCTTTTTAGAATCATAAAACCGTAGGATCGTAGAATATCTCCAGTTGGAAGGCACCCATAGGGATCGTTGAGTCCAACTGCCTGCTCCTTGCAGGACTACCTAAAACTAAACGGTATGACTAAGAGCATTGTCCAGATGGACCTTGAACTCTGGTAGGCTTGGTGCAGTGAGCACATCTCTGGGGACCCTGTTCCAGGGACTGACCACCTTCTCCATGAAGAATCTCATGTTTTTCTGGATTTCAGTGAGTGCTTTTGCCAGGGAAAAAGAAAAAACATTGATCTTAGATTTTCCAAACCTGAAAAAAAATGTTTCATTTTATTCTCTTTAATAATTTGAAAATGTCTCATTTTGATCCAGAGCTTTCTTCTATATTATAACAAAGATTATCTCTATTAACTTTTAAGAAAAAAATTTAAACATTCTGTTTAAAAAATGTTCAAGACAGACTTTCAAGAAATTCTGAAATCTTTTGTTTGTTTCCAAAGTAAGGAAATGAATTAATGCAATCTTTTCTTGCAAACAACTTGACAAGTTTTGACAAAAGGACATCTTCTGACAAATATTGGAAAAGTTTGACTCTTAAAAGTCAGAACAAAGCAAATTTTCTCCCCTTTCCTGGGGGCCTTAAGAGACAGCGTTGTCTTATGTACCATGTACTTTTTGCCTCACATGCCTGGGGAAGACATGCTCCAACAGTGAAGTGTGCTTATGTAGTGTAGCATCTGCACCTTCTTCGGCGCAGTTTGTATGGCAAAGATTGGGAGGGAAGTTTATGATGTGCCAAAGTAACTTGGATGTGAATTTGTTTGGAGTGAGGTCTTGCACATGCAGGTTACTGCAACTGGACCACTCCATCTACGGGGCTGGCACTGCTCGCGCCAGCTGGCACAATGACCTCTGTGCATGTGGTAAAACTCATCTAGGCTCCAAAGGAGATACATGGGGGCAAACCACTTATTAAGGGCAGACCTTGAAGCATGCAGCCTCTCCAGTCCTCCTTGCAAATTATTGTTACTGCAAATTATTTGAGAGAGTCCCAACTGTGCCGTGCCAGGAAATGTTCTGGCAACGTGATGGCACAGGCAACTGAGTTCCTCTGCCTGAGGGTTTAATCTGCTCATGTAGGCATGCCCATCAAATGTGATAAAAATGCTAAAGACTGAAAAAACCCGGCTATCTCAGTTTGAGCAGCCAAAATTATTGGATATTTTAGGTATCTACAACCTTAATTTCTCCATTATAAATTGATGGTAGTAATAGTTATGTTGAGAAGAGAAGCTGGGATTCACACCCTGAAAGCACTCAGGTAGGGTGAGAACTCGCTCAGGGAAATGCATCACTTTGCATGTAGTGATGGCTTTGCAGTAGAGCATGCTAAATAACATCAGAGGCCAAACACTGAATGAGAAAGATGAGAAAAAAAGGGTAAATAATTACTCATTCAATTAGAGCACAAGGGATTGGTGTGGGGGGAATCATAGCATTAAAAGCTGTCTGCATACAATGCAGGGGAAGACACTTAACCTTTGTTCTAGCTCACCCTAGGTCTTTGAGCAGTAGTCTTTACAGGTTTAACTTTTATTTAGTGCAAAGAATTGGCTTGAGTTTGGAAGAGGTTTATTGGTATTACAGGTATTTTCCTACAAAGTACTTCCATTATTGCAAGGAAAGAATACGAGGTTTACCTGGAGTTGCCTTTATTGTACATCTGTGGTTAGAATTTGTCTTACTCTCTACCTATTGCTAAGCAGTGCTGGGGAGCAGCAGGTACACATTGCCTGCCTGCTGAGAGGCAGTCACATTTCTCACTAGCCCATGGTGGACAGAGCACATGGTGGAGTTGCCCACAACCAAAAAGTTAAGGCAATACATTAAACTGAAAAATATTTTAAGCCTTCTCAGGACAGAAGTTGCGGTGGCTGAAGAGTTACTTTCAGTAGCTAATAATCCAGAAGTATTATTTAAATGAATTGTAAAGGTAACCTTCCTTGCATAATTTCATTATGATGAAAGACAGGTGATTTTGCGTGAAATTTATCATGTGGATTATAAAATTAAAAGTGTTATGTAGTTGAAGCATCTTTGTTAAAGACACAAAATAGAGGCTCTGGAATTCCCGGCTCGGGGAAAAGCTGCACAGAAAGAAATTTTAAATAATTATCCGCAGGAAACAGAAGGTGTGAAGAAAGGAACTTAGGAAGCAAGCTAAAATAATTTAATTTCAAAGTTATGTAGTTCGCTGCTTGTATATATTTCAATGAAGGGAGCTCTAGAAAAGGGCAAAAATAGCCCACGCATTCCTTGTTTCTTCATTTGGGAAAGAGCTCTTTAGTTTTGATCGTTTCAGAGTGCTACATGTTGCAAATACTGTTTATCCCAGTCTTCTCCACATTAAACTTAAAGGTGTTTCACTGCTGACTTCGGTATGACCACAGTTAACCGGGATTTTTAAAGCTTTTTAGAAAAGCCACGTTTCCTCAAGTGGGAAGATGCAACCAATAATTACACTGACAAATCAGAAAATGTTTTATCAGCTTTAGACCAGTCTTGGTGACACTATAATTTTGCATTGTTTAACAAATCTGTGTGGTAACTGCATGGCATAAAAGCTAAAACAGTGCATAGTCATGCACAGCTTTAGTTTTTGTGATCAGAAAAGCAAATGATATGGTTAACCTAGGATTAATCAGATCAACTGCTTGATTTCTACTGAGTGTTACTCAGTATTGCTAAAATTAGGGAACATGTATTAATTAAAAAGGAAGAAATCCCTGAGATTCAATAGCGAATAAAGTAGTCAACCTCTGTAGAAATTGATTTCATGGAGAATGACAGAAACTCGCTAGGAGTTTCTTAAATTCTTGTGTTTTGTTATGTAAGGCATCCTTTAAAGGAGAAACATCACTGTGCATTAAAGTCTAAAAGGATTTTTCCAGAAAAGGCTGTAAATATTTCCTGTGTTTAGAAATACCCTCTCATAACTGTTTAGTGTTTATGTGTTTGTCTCTATATCAGAAGATAGATACATGCATCACAGAACACTGGGAGATACCTAAGTGAGGAGACCTTGTGAAGACCTGAGTGCCCCTCTTCTTAGAAGTCTCCCCATCATCCCCTTGCAACTAAGGCAATGGGGAGGAGGGTAAAACCAGAGGAAATAAACAGTCTAAGGTGAAAAAGAAAAAAGGCAAAACACAAACCAAACAGAACAGAAAGTGACATATATTATGTAAGCCTACTGATGTCAGGGCTTTGATTTTGATATGACGTTTATCTTTGCAAGTGAAGTTATCAGATTATCTTTTTCATGAATGAAGGTAAATGTTACAGGATTAAACCTTTACGTAAATAGACACAGAGTTGTTCAGGGTTGCACTGGGAGATCAAGAGGGAGCAATGTTGGAGGTAGGATGGGAAGAGACAGAATATTTTGGCCCTTGTGTTTTTGAAGTAGGTTCTTGGCAGTGAAACTGCTAACAATGTAGTATTTTGGGCTGTTGCCATCACGGGAGTTAACAAGACAGTGAGTTATCTGCTCAACCCAAAAAAAAATCAGTAAATGTAAATATTACTCTGATGGGTATTTCCTTCTCCCTGATGTTTCAGGATGTGGAAATCTGTTAATAACTGTATCATATGTGGCTGAACCTTATTATTACTTTACCTTTTCATGGAGGAACTATCAAAGTTTAAATAGAATGAGGTCTAGTAATTTTAATTTTATACTAGCAACATAGTCAACCCTGTCATAAGCATGTCAGATGACTCACTGAAGTAATTCTCTGTTTTTCCTGGTACTTTCAGTAAAGCATTATTCTAGATCCTCATGGCACTGGTAAGGATCTGGTCTTTGTGACTTTCTAATTCCCTTTTGAAATTCCACCTTTTTTCACAGTGAGTTTGTACCTGTTTGTTCTTGTGCCATCATGGCTTTTAGTACTTATTGTCCTTATCCCTCCCTGGTGTTTACCCCGGTGTATTTATAGGTAACAATCCCTCCCATCACAACCTTCCTGCTTACTGTGCTAAAAAGGATCAAATTCTTGTCCAAGTCAAATTTTTTATTTTTAGAGGTGGAGTTATTTCACATCAGGGAACAAAAAGACCAGACTGTTGAGTTGGTAATTTGCAGAGAATGGGAGGAGGAGATGTCAACTGAGGGAAATCAGTAAGGAGGGCTTCCCTACTTCAGTAGAGAAGCTTGTCTAGCCACTCTTAATATTCTTCCCTTTGGGCCATGATACCATCGCTAGGTTATTATTTAAGCACAGCGTCAGTGGCCGTAGTAGGAGTGGCGGATGGCTTTCCTTCCCGTTCCATATTGATATTCTGAATTCAGTGATGAACAGCTGCACTTCAGAGTTCACTGAAGCACTAGGCACAGCGAGTGAGGATGCACTTGTGGATTATTAAAACAGATTGCTGATTGCTGTCATGCAATCATGCCCCTGCAGCAACTTAACAGGTGAGCAAGTGGGATGGAGAAAACCCTTTCTGAGGAGCCAGGGAATGGTATGCGTAGTCTTTGCCTGTGTAACGTGCATGACTGTTCAGCTGGCTGCAGAAGATTTTAGGATTCTTGTGACCTATTTGTAAAGAAATCAGTATTGTCTGGTACTAGAATATTTGACTTGTCAGGACATCGACTGAATTGTTCGGTGAGTAACGTTTGTCCATGAGACAATACAGCAAATCAAGATTTGAGTTGGGAGGGGGACAGCAGTAGAGTTTGGTTTCACAGAAGGCTTTAACTGTTTTATTCAGTTTCAGAACATATCTCCCAAATTTGAGTTACTCAATGAAAAGGAAGCTAGCTCTTGATTCACTTTTCCTTCTTGATATCCATACAAACTTTCCATTAGCACACCTCACAAATTAATTGCTAAGTAGTCAGATTAAGCTAATGTGGCTGATTTAAAAAAACCCAAACAACTAAACGACAGAAAACCAAGTCCTCTGTACAAACCTTCAGTTGATTTTCACGAATGCAGAAACTCCAGTAGATTTTTCCTTTGCTTAAATATAGTGCTGTTAGCTGTTCCAGTTGTTCCAGTGGTTCTGTATACTACCAGAAAAGAGTCTCACTGTAGAGGGAGCAAATTGCCATCATTAAATTTTCATCTGCATATGAAAGCATGGAAGAAGAGAGACAGAGAGAGGTTGGGGAATATATTGTACATTGAAATATTCTAATTTTTTTGTCTTTTTTAGCTTCAGGAATGGAGCTGTCTTTCTGAAGAGGACTCTGCCCAAATACCTGTAATCTCCAAGATCATTCTCCTAAAGACTCTGGTACTACAACTGCATCCTTCTCAGAATGGCTGAGAAGGCTCCACCAGGGATCAACAAAAAGTCTTCAAGGTCTACCCTTTCTCTGCCTCCAGAACCAGTGGAGATCATTAGGAGCAAAGCTTGCTCGCGGAGAGTTAAAATAAATGTCGGTGGGCTCAACCACGAAGTGCTGTGGAGGACTTTGGACAGACTTCCAAGGACACGATTAGGAAAGCTCAGAGACTGCAATACTCATGAATCTCTGCTAGAAGTATGTGATGACTATAATCTGAATGAAAACGAATATTTTTTTGATCGACACCCAGGGGCTTTCACTTCCATTTTGAATTTCTACAGGACAGGGAAATTACATATGATGGAAGAAATGTGTGCTCTTTCTTTTGGCCAGGAGCTTGATTACTGGGGAATCGATGAGATATATTTAGAGTCTTGCTGCCAAGCAAGATACCATCAAAAGAAAGAGCAGATGAATGAGGAGCTGAGGAGAGAAGCAGAGACAATGCGCGAGAGAGAAGGGGAAGAGTTTGATAATACCTGCTGCCCAGAGAAAAGGAAGAAGCTCTGGGACTTGCTGGAGAAACCCAACTCATCTGTGGCAGCAAAGGTAGGATAAACAGTATGCTTAACACAAAGACAGTAGAAAATGGCTTCATAACCCATGTATCTTAACATGCATGAATTGACAACTTTCACTAAAGTATTTAGAGAAGAATGTAAAAATCCACACATCTTGAATACATACAAATCTGTCCTAAAACCCAGTGGAAACAGCAGAATGAATCCTGTTGACTTCAGTTGATTTTAGGCAACTGCTACACTTTGCTTTTGTTGCATAAACCAAAAACATCTCTAATTGTTACCATTAAACTCTTTTTTTTTTTTTTTTTCCCTGTATTTGGTTCTGGGAAACACATGTTTCAGTATTGCTGCTTGTCCTGTGGCAGGCACTGCATAGGTGTGGTGTCAGAGCCTCATAAGGTGTGCTGGATAGGTTATCAAAGAACGGTGTTAAGAGCTGCTGTGTGGTATGGTTTTACATTGCACAAGGACTGCAGTATGTTTTCTCCTATACTACACTTTTGCCATTAAGAATAAGAGTGTTCTGTATAAAAATACTAAAATATTACAGCACATGTACATACACATGCATACACATGCATGCATGTGTATGTATACAAATATATGTTTTTCTATAGATCTACACACACCCATACATAGATGTATATGCAACATTTGTATGTATTCAGGCAGAAATGAAGAAACATTCACATGAAGCCTTGTTCCAGTACTGCACTCTTCGAACAGGCGACCTGGCAAAAGTCTCACTGATACACTGGAAAAGTTTGCCCTCTTTAGGAAGTTGGGCTACACACTCAGATGTTGGTACTGTTATTTAAAAGATTGTCTTGCTTCTCGAGGAACTTCCATGTTTGATTTGTGATGTAAGGTTCTATTTAATGTGAGGAAAGTTACGGAAGCTTATCTCAAGTTTGAACAACTCAGAGTGAGAATGTTCAGTGTTCAGATGTTCTTGTTAAGCTTAACTGTGGCTTTATTTTCTTCTGTTGTTGATTTGTTATTGGATGCAACACCACTGGACTAAGGTAAGTATTAAAATGATGATGGAATGTACAAAAACCATAAAGATTTTCCTTGCAATAGCAACTTCTTGCTACTGAGTTGCAATACACTTTTTTTTTTTTTAAATTTTGGTTTTTCATTGTGGGCTGCCTAACTGTTTAAGCATAGACTTACTTTGGGAAAAAAGAAAAAGAAAAGTATTGTGCCAGAGTATAAGGTTCATAACTGGAATAAAAGCTTATAGGAGAAAAAAGAAGGTATTCAGAATATTTTAGAAAATGATAGGAATACATTTTCTGCTTCTGAGATACATATTCTGGGCCATATGTGCCTCTCCAGGAGAAGGAGCAGAGGGGAAGCAGATGGATGTGAGTTGTGCCAAAAAGGGTTTAGGGAGGCCGTGTTACACACTGCAATCCCCTGGTACAAGCTAGCATTCATCAGCCCCCCCAGCACTTTTGTCACACAGCTGCTACACAGCCTGCAGGAGTGAAGAACCAGCTTTTCAGTCCTGCATGTCTTGAAACACCACTGATGTGGTCTGAAACAGACCTCTCCTCCTCCCGGATACGGTCAGGAGGAGCTCCACATTCAGCTCCACATGCTGAATGTGAGCTGGGGAGTCACCTCAGTTACATCCCCCACTGTACCTGACAGACAAGGGAGAGAAAACCTTTCTGTGACTTTTTGAAATCTTTTTGCATTTTCTTTTTAACACAGCAGAGAAGGCTGTGGCCTGTAGGGCTTGAGGCACATGCTCAATTAGTGTTTTCGTAAGACTAGGCAGGAGTCAACACAGAAAATTGGGCTGGATGAATAGGGCAAAAATAAAATACTGATTTGTAGGTCCTTTCCCTCTCTGACTCTTTGATCATTCTTTAGCTTGGTGGATAAATGCAGAGATACAGGTGTTCAAACTAGCATATGTGAGCGCTTGCCTTTCACCAAACTCTTCTCGTGGACTGCAGTGCTCCATCATGGATTTGCCTGAAAGGAGTTAGGCCAACTCCAACCTTTTAAGAAAATCCACCTTTGGCCACTTGGGCCAGATTTGCCCTCAGGTTTTGCAAAGGAAAGTGATCATTTCTTTCATTTACCAAATATTCATTTTTTACCTTCTTATTTCTCTTTTCCCTCATCTCCTGGTTTGATTGAATGTTATGGTTCTAAGCTTTCTTGCTGCAGAGAGTTCACATTCCACTTGTATACATGTTGCAATGGGTTTCATTATTTCAAGTGCCTTCTGTCTAAATTAATGCCATTTGATGTGATGTCTATGGTTTTAGCAGCTGGAAGTCACCACATCATATGTAGTTGGTTTCTCTTTCTAGTGATCCTTGGCCTGTAAATACAAGTATGAGCCAAAATTATGATCAGTTACACCCATGGCATATCATAGATGGCTGTAGAGACTTGGCTGAATGCCATAAAGGAGACCAAAAACCATTGCAGCACATTCAAACTTGGGGAACATAAGGAAACAAGCAGAGTGCATGTAAAAGAAGATATGCTGGCATCAGCTGGATGTACTTCCAAGCAGTCTGAAGCCATCACAGGTTATGTTAGGCTCTGTGGCAAGGTTTTATCTGAAGCATTTGGATAACATCACTTTTAGATTGCTCATCTTTTTGTTCTGTTGTATGGTAAGTTGCTAATTTGCCTTGAAACAAAAGGCAGAACCATCTTCTTTCTTCTGTAGTAGTAGAAAGGATTGTGGGATTTCAGGAGTGGAAAGCTGGGAACCGAAGGAGGCAAAATAACAGTGAAGCCTTGAATTCAAATATTTGCTTCCTTTCAAACTTGTAGAGAAAGAGATGAAAGCCTGTCAGTGTACACAGCTATCCTACAGATGCCTGTTCAGTCATTCAGATCCTGCGTAGCACCTGAGCAGTTGACAGGAACAGCTTCCTTTTTAATCCTTTTCACGTAAAAGATTAGGAATGTGAGATAAACACTCAGGTGTGGCTGTGGTATGTGGCTGTGTCTTGCTACTTCTTGATTCTGCTAAGATCCCTTGTAGGTCTGATCCAAAGCTGACTGAATTAAGGGGGAGTCCCGCTTTGGATTAGTCTTGTCAGGACAAATCCTGCCTCTTTTGAGGTCAGCAAAGGCTTGCCATTGACTTCACGTACAGCAAGGTGAGACACAACAAGGTGACAGCGTATGAACAGCAGGTGTTTTACATGGCCTACGACAATAAAGAGGAAAGAGGAAGAATGAGTGGCAAGAAATGAAAACTATGGTTAGCTAGTAAGAAAAGAATATTATATGTCAAGTATAGACACACTTTACTATGTGAGGGGTTTTTTTAATTCTAGTAAAAGCAGGCACAGTGGGTTTTTGCTCAGTCCTCACCTCAGCAAAGCTCTCTCTGATTTCAGTAGGGGTTTTAAGTGAGGAGTACCGGATTTGCCTCCATTTTCCTGTGTTCTCATTCATAAGCTTTTTAAGTAGGATTAAGACAAAGATGGTCAGAAGTTCAGCCATTTCAGACATGCACAGTGATATGAAATGAGAAGTAGTGCTGGGAATTACGAATAATGGAAATTTTATGTATTCTAGATCCCAAAGAGTTCCCAAGCCTGGTCCCCAAGCCATGGCATTATTTTATTCCAGTGTAACACCTGAGGTTTTTTTAGACAGAGAATTTAATTATTTTCACTGCATAACCAGTTTTGTGAAAGCTCCATTTGAAAAAAAAATTAAAAATATTCACCAATGCATAGTGAAGCAAAGCCACAATAAATGTAGTTTGAAACTTTATGGGAGAGAGGTCTGAAGCAGAACTGACCTTCTCCAGAGTGAAGTCATGGTACACTTATCTTTTTCTCATTAAAAGTCTTGTCTTTCACCTTGGAGTTTTTTGATGGGAAGTAAAAATATTTTTTAAAAGGTAATAATTTGGTCTTCTAATTACAGTTTCTGGATGTAAACCAGCTTCCTTAGAGCAGTAGCAGCTCTGACCAGCAGCAGTATAAAAGTCTTCAATAGGTAGCAGAATGAGCATTGATTTCAGTGGTCAGTGGATGTGAATTGGCTGAAGCTGGGTATGACAGATGCTTACAGTTCAGCACCTTGCAGAAGTGGGATATTAAGGAAGAACTTAGCTGAGCTGATGTCTTTTTAACTACATCTATTGTTCTGTGCCATGCACTTAAAATAAGAGGAGCTTTACTTTGGAGCAACAGTGAATCAAACAAATGTATAAATTTAATGTTTCTTTCTGTTGTTAATGCAGGAGCTCTTCCTTTCATTCTTGTTTATAGAATCTGAGAGTCTGGTTCTTTTCTCAGACTTGTTTTATATTGATGAAACTCATGGAATGTTTCTGGTGCAGGTGATCTATTATAAATATAGTGAATATGAGGTCAGAAATAAGTTGAATGCCCAGGAGAAATGGGTCTGCCAATCACCTTTCACGTAGAAGAGAATTTTAAGTACCTTTCAGTAACATTATTGATAAATATTGCTCAGATTTTCCATCTGGTATTTTGTATCACAGGTTGGCTCTTTGGATACCATTAGAGATTAATTGATTCTACAGGTCTTTCTTGTGCAAGTAATTTTTTCTCACATTAATATTTATTTAAAGCTTGGTGTGACAATTAACTGATTGAATATAGAAGGTAGCATAAATAAGTTAAGCCATTAAAAAAATTGCTAGTCAGTCACACTCTGTCCTTGTGTTTTTGCATAACCCCTGTTGCTATATGTACACAGAAGGGTAAAAAACTGGCTTTTGTGGCTCTGCAGCATGAGGTTTACCTTCTTTAAAGTTATGTGAAACCTGATGGGGTTGAAAGGGTTCCCTGTTTGTCTTGCAGCCTGGCTCATTTGTCCTTATTTTATTTGGTTGCTTTCTTTTTTCTTGGGGTTTGTCTTCTGGTTATTTTTTTCCTTGGCTTTGCATTACTGACTGTAACATGAGTATTCCCCCTTTGTGAAAAGCACACTAATTTATCAGCTAACTAGTGGATTGTGGATTACAGAAGGTATAATTATCCCAAGCCTGACTGGAAATCGTGAGGAGTTTGTGTGCTGCTTTCAGTAACTAATCCCCTAGGTAAAAAAAATTCCTTTTTTAAAAAAAAGAAAAAGCATTCTGGCAGAGGAGATTCAGGACACTGATACTTAGCTACCAGAGGCGTTACGGCTCAGCTTGCCACAGTGTCTTGCCAAGATAGTACACAGTTATTATACGTTAGGGGCCTGATGGTTATTTTCCGTAAGTCTGTTTTATATATAATTCACACTGACTCTCATGCCTATTTAGACTTCGTAGAGCAGCTTAAGAGTGGTCTTCAGTTAAGTGCAAATTATCAGAGTCATTGTGCATGACTTCAGAGTCATGGAGCTGAGTGTCTTATAAGGCATTTCAGTATTCCTTTGCAAGTCCTTATAATTTATCTTCTAGGTTGTCACACAGTGTTCTTTCAGGGGCGAACCCTGTGTTAATGATATACCACTGGTTCATTTTGGGTTGAAGAACACATTACATATGCTCAGAAGACCTTAAGCATGAACTTTTAGCTGGTTGGTTGTATTGCAAAGAAGAGTTATCACACATAAGAAAAGTGGCTGTCAACAGCGGAATGTTTGCACTAAGAATATCAAAGTGTTCACGGGAAAGGAAGCCTTTTTCTTATGTTTACATCTTTTGTTATGTGATACAGACAAAACAGTTTTCTTGCTTATGTCTTTTTCTTAGTTTAGGTTAACATGTTCTGGGTCATCCTGATTTTGTTAACGTTTGTCCCTACAAAAGTTTCTATGTGCTTTCCCATTCAACTGTAGACCAAGGATGAAGATGACAGAGAATTAAGACTGTATTTTTCTTTAACATGCGAGGAATAGCTTTTGGGCTACTTTAATTCCCACAGGTTTTTGTACTGTACATAGTATACATCAGAGCGTGATACCATTCTTTGACAATAAGCGGTATTTTCTAGCTGATGTGTGGGTTGAACTTTGGACATCTGGTTTCAACTGATTTCGGGGGGGGAATCCTGCCTTTATCTGAATGTGCTACCAGAAATGTTGTCATTTGCATTGTCACTCTCAATATTTCAAAGCCAAATAGCTGCTGAAACTAAGTTATGGTAAAGCACAGAAGATGGTCACTGGTAATAAAAATATATATTAATCTCACCATTGTTTCTGGCCAGGACATTTATTGCCACTCTTTGCTTTTAAAGTGAAGTTATTTTTTTGTGCCAAATGATAAAGTCAGTCAATGTGACTGTAAGACAAAGAGATTATATTTGATCCTAGTCATTCATATTTAATAACTAAAGTGTTTTAATGTCTTGAAAGATAAGAGAATATATTGTTTTTTCAATAGATATTGTATCAAGGAACACAGTAGACTGGCAGTAATTAATTGATTTTGTTTTAAGAGCTTGTGTATGCTCACTGCCCAGTTGGTCATTAAAAGATTATTTACCTTTTTTATACTTCTTATATGAAGTATCATGTAACCCATGATTCAGCATTTTTTTATCAGCCTAAATATCATGGGAGTAGAGCTACCATCTGATCTGTCTTGCTCTAGAGGTGTTTAATACCTTGGTTACATACAGGTCCCCTCCAGCCCTGTGATCATATCTGTGGTGTGCCAAAAGGTCTTGCTCAAAACGTACTGAAAGAACTTACTAAAAAACTACTATTGGAATAAAAAGAGTAAAACATCCTTTGAACTGGTCTGTTTATTAGTGACAGTTAATTCTCAGTAAATCAGGTACTTAAATTTTGGAAGCAGTGCCAGGGACAGAGATGCACTGAGTCATAGTCAGTGTATCACTGGCTTCAAACGCTGGCACCAGGGAATATCCCCGTTCACTGTATGAACAGAGGGAAGGGATCTTTCCTTCCTGGAGCAGTGAGAAATGGACTTGATGGTTTTTATGGATACATTAAGGAAAATTAAAGAGGGTTAATCATGAGTCTTGTTAAAGGGGAAAAAAGGGAAGGAGAACTATTTTAAAAATTGTGGAAATCCTTTCTCTGTGTTTGGAAATAAGATACAGCTGGTAACATTTTGCAAACCAAAGTTTTAAAGTAATGACTGGAGTGAGCCTGCACTTGTGTTCACCATTCACAGAATCACACAGCAGCTCTTGCACAAAGAAACGTGCTAGGATTTAGAATGCATGAGATTACAGTGAATTACCAGCAGGTACAGTCTGCATGAGAACAGCTATCCTTCGCCGTAACAGATAGAGAGCATTATTCCAATTTACCCCAGCCCCATGTGTCCTTCTTAAGTTAGCAGAGCCATTTAACTCTACAATGACTACTTATTTCACCACTGCTCATATCCTATTTTTTTATAGGTGTTACCCTAACTTGCATATAGACAGGCATCAATTGCATATCCCTTTTAAAATATGTACTGCAGTATTTCTGGTTAGGATGGTAATGTTTTGTGCATTACGGCATGCCCCTCAGTAATGTCAGAGGCATCTCATGAGCTGGATTTTCAGCTGTGACATGTCACTTAAGCTGTGTCATGCCTGAGTGGACAGACCAGGGTGTTATGCCTTTCCCTTTACCCAGAGGCAGATCATATGTCCTAAAAATGTTGCATTTCCGTTCCGTGCTTTCATAAGCAGCTGCCAGTGCATTGTCTTCTCTCACATAAGATATTTGGAAACAATCAGATGTCACAGAGATACTCTAATAAATTAAATGATGTGAAGGTAATGTTATTTCAGGGATTATCCAGACCAAGTCTGTTGTAAGCAAAGGGCTGTACTTACTGTCTGGATAAACGTGCTCCGTCTTGCTTTTGCAACTCTGAGAATGTAGCAAATCTGTGTGAAAACCTGCAAACTGCCCTTTCTGTTTGAGTCTCTGGTTTTGTTGCAAGTTTTGGAAGAGCAAAAATCAGGTTCCAAATGACCAGGAAGCCAAGGAGATTCCTGTGTGTTATTAAAAAACCCCAACATGGTATTTATCATGAGATATGACAGACTCGTGCATTTTCTATTTCATGAAGATACATGAATATTTGATGCACAACACTGAACCCTGGGTCCTTTGAGAGAATATTGTAAACAAGCATGTGACACTGGCACAGGTGTTTCAAAAAACTATTCCAGTAGGGTTGTTCTTGAAGCCACGAGAGTCTGGTCATTATATACAACTATCTTTGGGAAGGTATGCAACAAGGCCAGGTTTTCAGTTGCGATAAGTGTATTTTCATATAAGCGGATTTGATTTGCACCAGTTGGGACCCAGGCAACAGCCCTGTATTTGAAGTTTTGTGCCTAAGTGTGGCACCATGAGTGAGTAAATACCTGTACTCCATCTTCCATACCTGAGGCAGGTCTTCTAGTGTTTCCAAGCAACAGTGGAAAGGGTAAAGTTGTCTTTGAAGAGCACACTTGGGCACTGTAACCATTTATTCTACATATGACAAGCTAGCTACTATTTCAAAAAATGTGTTTGGGGTTGTTGAAGATTTTAGTCATTCATATTCTGCATGTAAGTATATGTAATATTGATAGCTGGGCCTTTTTTCTTTTTTTTTTAACTCACAATATTGCACAATGAGAAAATGTGTGAGATCATGGAAGCAAATCAGAGCATTGGTTTTCTCTCAGTACTTAAGCACCTATAAACTTATTGAATCATATTTGCTGAAATTTCAAGTCATCTTTTAGCTACTTGTTATAAATATTCATACTGGATTTCTTCTAAAATGTAAGGAAAGTTGGGAGCCAGAACATGGGATGAAAACCTGAAGTCTGAGGAAATTTTTATCTGAATAGCAAGGTGAGCTTCTGAGGTTGGGTGAGTCTTACCTGATCTCTGAGGTTCAGGTTCATTCATCACTGGGGGCCTTTTATGCCCGCTTTATGTGGGAAATGGTATGGTGTCTAAAGCCTGGCACTTCACTGGACTACTAAAAAAAACCTTCTAGGATTATCTAAGCTTTTTTGTTCTAGCTCTAAAAGGCAATTGAATAAAAGTCCAACAGTTCTTCACAAAACAGGTCTTAGAGGGAGAAATTTTTTCTCCAAGGCCACAATGATCTCCACTGCAGAATGCCAGGGAACATTTGTTACCCAGAGTTCAGTGTCTTCACTCGTCTTTCACTGAGTCCATCCTGATGCAACCAGAGGGGTTAGATACTGCTTTAAATAGCTCAGGTATGGCACATGCCAGAGTGATCCCAAGGACAGCCAAGTTGCAGTGGCAGTTTCGGGTGTCACTGGCCACTTGCAGAACTCCCTATTGGAAGGAGTGGCTGCTGGCATGCTTTGGGACAGCCTGGCTTGACCAAATTTAAGGTATTGTGAGAGGCGGTATTTTTGGTGAACTCCTGAGATGGTCCCATTTTTTTTACTTCTTCAGTCAATCAGGTTTCTGTGGCAGACAGCAGTGGCATCGAGTTTTGTTTACAAACTCATATTCACACCGTTTCTTTCCCAAGCACTGGAATTTGGATTGCTTACTGAAGGCTCCTCGGGTAATATGTCTGTTCTGCTTTATGAATTGTCTGCCATTGTGTTTGGCTTTGGGGGAGGTTTTTCTGGAGGACAGTGGATATTGATAAATTAAAGTAGTAAAGGTAGCTCTTTTGCATTTTGCAAGAGGTCATCTAAAAGTGTTACAGGCTTGTTCTGAGAAGAACTGCGAATTCATTTCCATTTCTATTATTTTCACAAACCTTTATATTCTATTTTTTTTTTACTCTTGAGTGAAAAAAAAATATTCCAAATGTATCTTGGCCAGCGGTCTCTGTATGCATGCAAATACATTTTGTGAGAAACTTGGCTAATGTCCCATGTTTCTGTTTATGTTGAAGCTCTAGCATTGACTCTGGGGGACTTTAAACCACTCCTGTCAGCATTTAGCACAAAAAGGCAAAACTTCTGACATGAAAAGAGTATGCAGGTATGTTCAGACTGTTTGACTTAACCCTATGGATTTTTTTTAAGAATAGAAGCAGGAGGGGGAAAAATTACTTAGTCATAATTTATAGCTGGGTCTGTAAGTTTGGGATGTATCTGATGAGAAGTCTGTTCTATCCTTACCAGCCCTTTGGGATAGCATGGTACAAGTTAGTCTCTTTACTGGCACTATATAAAGTAATTGCAGGAATGGCAAGCACTTGTAATACCTTGGCAGGAATTATAACTAGCCACTTCCCAGTCTCCAACTCAGATATCTGGAAGCCCACTTAAATCTCTGGGGTTGGGTAGGCCATGCTCATGAATCCAAAAGGAGGGCCAAAACCCTGGAGTTGTTTTGAGGTGCTTCTGTGTCCTGCAGAACACTTTAATAACCCTTCACACTGAACACAGGTGGCTTCTCATGACTTCCCTTTGGCCCACGACACTTTTTCTTTTTTCACCTTATGATTCAAGATTTTCTATGCCATTTTGCAGTCTGTTACCTAACTGGAGGTCTGTGCAGTGCAATTTGCTGTGTGTGATAGTGTTTAGCTGAGGTCAGGAGAGTAGCACCAGGTCTATGAGAGAGCTGGTTTGTCAGGAGATGAGCCATGAGACTGAAGGTCCTGTGGATCACCATGATGAGCAAATTGGGTGTTGGAAAGGAAAAGAATACTTCTCCAGACAGGAAAAGAAATCTAGATTCTTTTACTTTATACCTTTATTTTAATAAATGATACATGAAGGGTTGAATTTGAAGACAAAAGTACGATGTGGTTTCATGCCAGGGTGAAGTCCATTATAACAGATGTTATAATCTGAGAAAAGTCCAAATCATTTTGGCAAGAAATGCAATAAGAAAGCCCTGCACTTGTACTGTTTATTCTGTGAGAGGTATGGGAAATAAAGCTGAACAGCGCTGACTGGTTATTTTAGAAGGTAAACAAGCTAAGTCCTGTGAACTGAATGCTAACTAATAGTTTTTCTTCACGCCTTTAACATGTTGGGGTCTTTTTTTAAGTTGATTCAAAAGTGGATTTTTCAAAATAGTAAAACAAAGAAGGGAAAAAACCCAACTTTGTAAGTTGATTTACAAGGCCATTGGGGAAGCCTGTTAGGAAAATGCAGAGGAAGTGGTATAAATGCTTGTCTTTTCTCTTTGTTTGTCAGTTAAGAGGTGTATTGGTTAGGGGATGGGTTAGATGCCGTTATTGGTGAAAAGGTCCACCAGTCTCCTTAGCTGAGTATTAGGACATCTAGTGAGCACTCGGAAATGAAACATTTTCACCAGAAATCCACCAACTCTGGTATGCAGTTATACACTGAAGTTCCTGCTCAGAGAAAGAGGAATGAAAGAGACAGAGAGAGAGAGGGTGGGATGAAAGGAAGGAAAGGATGGGAGAGAAAGTATGGTTGTGTTTGACTATTTTTAAGTGAGATAATTCAGCCCAGTATCACAGACAGGAACACTTCGTTAATCGCTAGCTGCACTTCATTTCATATGTTAAATTTTATTTTATAGGTTCTTTTGCTAGCCAACATTTGACCCTTAGGTCATTCCTTGCACATGCTTCAGTGAACCTGATACTAATTTATTGTAATCTGAATTTTAGGTTGATATATTCAGCTGCCCAATGGTGATGCTGGTGTGCACAGATTTAATTCTAAACTAGCTATAGAAAATCAACCGAAAATGCTAGCTGCTACATTAACAGCGAGTAATTCCTCCTAGCTTTCCAGTAGCTTCTTCAGTCTGTTGAATTCAGGAAGAGTCAATGCAGTTTGTTACATACTTGTATGTGTCGTTTTGGATGAAAGTATGTTGAGGAGAGAGATTTAAGTAGAGTAGCTAACCGGAGATGAGAGATCTTAGATGAAGGATAATCTGCTTGATGAGTGTATTATAGGGAGAATAGATGAGGGTTAGATATGCTCTTTAGGAAGCATTCTCAGTACTTGTTAACACCAGCAGTGATGGGACGTCGGGACAAGTGTTATTACAATATGTTAGTAATGCCTGTGTGTAGAATAAGTACTGCTGAAATACTTCTTTTTTTCTTTCCTGAAAGCGAATGAATTTCCTTTGAAGAGAGCTGGTGTGTCTGACTCACAGGCATATTTTCTTCTCAGACTGATTTCTGTCATTATTTGAAAACAATTTTTTGGAGTTTATGAGGTTATGGAATCAAAAATGCAAGCCTAGTCTTGAAAATATCCATTATTGAACTGAATCCCTGGTAATGTCTCTGCTATGTTTCCGCATCCACATTAATGTAACTTCAGCATTTATAACACCAGCATCATCTGTTTCTGCCATAATTTCATATAAAGCCAAACCCTGACCCTTACCTAAGCCTGGGTTCCTGAGAAGGAGCCTGCATGTGAGAGAGAAGTGGTTAACAGAGCACAGTTGCTAGCAGGGTTTTACTGTTGCCAAACTTTCATCCTCCCTCAGGGCTTCTCTGGAAAGGGATGGTGCAGCTGCAAAGGGCACTGTGCAGGCACAGATGTCTCCCGCTTGTGAAGTCAGGCTGAAAGTCAGCATGCAGACTGCAGGAGAGCCCACGTCAGTCGCTGCAAGCAGGAGGCACAACCGCCAATCTCTTTACAAGGGAAGGTGGGAAGAAAAACCTTCAGAAGCTCTGTACCTTTCCCCTTATTCCAGTTAATGTGAAAAAGGATTTATGCATCAGGAACTAGGCTGAACCCAAAGAATGGTGCTGTCAGGAGGAGCAGTGCTTCAAAGGGGTGTGCTAACAGGGGGATCCTGCAGCCAATCACTTTGCCTACAGGAGTGTGCCTGGTAATTGTTCCTCTTTCTAACTGCGTGAGGATGGATGGAAGAAGCAGTTCTCTCCAGCGCTTCCTCCACTGCTCGTCACAGAGAAATAGCTCTTACGGGCACAGAAATGACACGGAACCTGCACAGAGGTACCTGAGGAAAACTCAGAGGAAAAATTGAGGTTTTCAACTGGATTTAACCTTTTCACTTCCCATGTTAGTATAAATACAGCTTGCTTTTCCCTATTATACATGCATGAAGGAGTCAATTCTTTCCTCTCTGTTTTCTTAAGGTCTCACAGTAGTTTTACTATCCTTGCTAAAAACTTTTTTTTTTAATATTACTTTAACTGTTATTTTAAAACTTCTCTACTGAGTATCTCCCCCTTCAGAGGGATGTTCATGGGTCTTCTGAGGTGTTTATAGCAGAAAGGCAGACACCTATTGACTCTGGTGTGCACTGCCCTAACACTGATCTACCGAGTAAGAAAAAACACACAGTGGTTGAAAAACCCTGATAAATTTATACAGTGATATCAAATACTTTGGCATTCATTGTTTGGTGAGTTGTCACAGATAAGGTAGATTTCCTAGGCTTAAGGGTGCTATTTTGAAACACAGTTGCTGTTAAAGGAGATTTACAGTACTCTAAAAAAATGGGAGTGAGATGATGCATCAAAATGAAGACATAATACATAGAGCCAGGTTGTATCTTTCTTTTCGTCCCCTTTCATGCAAAATTTGTAGTTGCAGTTGTGCCAGTGAATGCTGTTTCTGTTGCACAAGCATATGGATCTCCAGTATAGTCCTTTGACCACAGGAAACCCTTCAGGCTTGGTGAAGTTGAGAGCTGGGGCTTTGTAGAGCAGCTGGTGTCATGTGCAGCATCACCGCAGAAAGGCAGTGGGCAAGTTGAGGGCTGTGCAAAAGGGCTTCCTTCTGGGGCAGCCTGCTTTGGAGACAAGCTGCCTTGGGGACAGAGCGAGGTGGTGGTGCTCAGGCTGGCTTTGTCCTTTATCAAAGGAAGGAAAGATGGTTGTTGGTTGGAGTAACACATACAATTTAGATAACTATTCTTGCATCCTGGGTAAATAATCTAATATTTGAGCTGTAGAGATGACATTATTTCGTATGGTAGGGGTTCAGGGAAAATGGAATAGGCAGTCTAAAACACTGGTTCATTTCCCTAAGGCTAGAAGAGGTCAGCAGAAAAGAAGACCAAGGGCAAGCTGGGGAGTAAGAAAAAATGTAGTCAGCAAGTATCTAAATGTGCTGAATCTAGTGCCTATTAGGGTTTTGGCACCTAAAAGCCATGGCATAATTACTCAATTCTTCTTAAAAACCCTTAGCTCAATATCACACCTAATTTTTTGATTCTAATGTCAGACCTTTCAGTCAAAATGAGAAGGTAGTGGCTGTATGGTTTCATACAAAGTTCTCAAGTTTGTCGTGTCTTAATTCATAGCACAGAACTTCAGCATAGTGACAGCTACCTGCTGAAAGAGAAGGTCTGACAACTAACCCATGTGTGAGGAAAGTTATTCCTTCTGCAAAAGCAAAGCAGCGTTTTCTGTGTAGGACAGAGTTTTAAACTAAGCAGGGGACAGCTGTTCCCTCATGTTTACTGACAGCTCACTTACATCTGTTAGGTATGTGCATGCAAAAGTTACTGCGCAAAGTGAGGTGCTTTGCAGCTGTGCTGGGCCACGTAAGCATGTCACCACATCAGCCCAAATCCAGGTACCCCAGAGAGGGGAATACATTGTCCTTCAGAGCAATTTAATACGTCACTGTTGACTTTTTGGCTGCGTAAATCATTCCTTGTAAAGATTTAGTGTCACAAGCTCACCTCTGTGGTGAAAACACATCTATTAAAGAAAGCATGAGCATTTTATAGTATTTGGGGAGTAAAGTTAATGAGCCTTGCTTACAAATTAAAAGCAGACAAGTAGATATATGTCCCTAATGTCATTGTTTTAGTACTGAGTGCTCTGTAATATTGAGTGATTTGAGATTTACAGTTGTTTTACAGAGCAGAGAAGCCTTATTGTACAAATCCGGACCCGAGGCACACTGACTGTGGGTGCTGTGAGGCTACACGGAAAGTCCATGAGAAAGCAGGGAGCTGGATCCAAATCTCACCTCTCCTACAGAGCCCCCTACATCTGGGCCATCTTTTCTTTCTGTGGAAATCTGGTATTATATATTTTAGACTTAAGGCAGGCAGAGTTTATCCTCCCTTACCGTTGCTAATTAAATAATGCTCTCATTTAATAATGCTGGCAGAAATTTTCAAGGTTACAAGCCTAAGGGCCTCAGATGTCTTGTTTCTATTCCTTTTAATGCAAAATAAGCTGTTTTAGCCAATATATTGTGAATGTATCTGTGTAATGGTGTACACATTGGTTGATCCCAGACATGTTTAGTTCAGTGCTATTGTACACTATACTTGTGGACTTTAACTGCTACTTATCATAGTAACCACTTGATTGGATCAGATTTCTACATTATAGCTTGAAAAGTGAATTAATATTTAATATAAGGTCAATAAAAAAAGACTTTGTGGGTGGGAAAACAAAAAGAAATCTTAAGAGCAGAGATAAAAGAGTAAGAAAGTCTGCAAGTGTACCCAGATTTTCTGTAGGTATGTATCCATAATCATTGATTCTTAACTCTGTCTCAGTCTTTTGGCTTGAAAATTCCTTTTGTTCGATAAGAAGATATGGAGCATCTCCTCTGAGATGCCACAACCTGCCTACTCTTCCAGTATACTTTGGACAAGCTGAACTTAAAATTGGTGCAGTCATCTTCCTCCAGGTTCTGATAGGATGCAGGGCAAAAATTCCTAAGAAAATTCCAGCCGATCTACCCAAACACTGGCAGCTGGACTGTTGCATCACCCTTTGGTGCTAGGCTTATATTTATTCACCTTGGTATGAAGCAAATAAAATTTGGAAGCAGAGCCACGCTGACAGCTGCAGTGTTGCTGTGCATTGTGGATGGACCAGCATAGCCAATGGTATTTGATTTCAGCACCAACTTCTGGGGTGTCATATCTGCATCTTCCTATTTGTTTTGTTTAACACATTGTGAAAGAGACAAAGTTTACAGTAGTTGGACAAGGGAAGGGCTATGGCCGTTGCAGAATGAGTCACGACAATAATTTTGACAATCAGAACAGTAAGCAATTTGTCAGGCCTGTCCTGCAACTGGACATTTCTTTCCTTTCCACTGTGACTCTTGGTCATGATTAACCTTCATTGCAGTAGTGCTGCAGCAGCCAGTAGCTAATCACCTTGTACACCACGTGTATTTCAGAGAGCCTGTAAAATGAGCTGGTGCTGAGCAGGAGGAAGGAAAAACATGTGGGTGCAGCAAGTGGAGTTGATCAGGGACGTGGTTGTAATAGTCCATGCTGTTAGAGCATTCCAGCTGGGCTTTTGGAGCTCCAGTAGCACTCGCCTCTTAGACAATAGGTATAATTCTTCTGTGAATGGTCTTCATCTTGTTCCAATTTCTCACTCTTGCATGGCTGAGAAAAAGGCTGGGTTTGGAGTCTCCTTCTCTGGAGACATGCAAAACCCACCCGGATATTTTCTTGTGTGACTTAATCTAGGTGACCTTGCTCTGGTGGGGAGGTGGGGGGGAGAAAGGAGGGAGGGTGAATGGTGGACTAGATGATCTTTAGAGGTTACTTCCAACCCCTGACATTCTGTGATTCTGACAGACTTGATGCAGTAGGTAAGCTGGATAAAGTGTTCACCTAACATTGTGTTTAGTCATTTCACATTACAGAATATGGGTTTTTTCAAAGAAAAAGTAGGGAAATATGGCAGATGAAGAAGCCCACAAAGTCAGGGTGATCATCCACTAGAGAGAATGGGAAAAAAAGCTCTTGCCCTAATTAAAAATAGGACCAAGAAGAGTAAAAAACAGGACTGGCAAAGTCAGATATGTTAAAACAGACAGATCACTTTATATTAAGGTGCCATGTAAATCATATAACTCAAAACCAGTAAGACAAATGCAGTGAAAGGCCTGGTTTTATTTGCAGATATGAGCCAAATAAGTTTTTCAAAAGAGCCTTGATGGAAGGAAAACCATCAACCTGTAATATCAAACAACAAAGTATGCATGAATGGCAGAGAAAGTCCCATCATTGGAGGGAGGCTCTTATACATTGGTGGTGAAGAGCTCACACTGTGAGGAGGAACCCAGAATCCCAGATATAAACAGGAAGAATGAAATCCTACTGCAGTACTACCTGCTGCTCATCTGCATGAGAACAGGGATTGTGAAAAGCTGAAGGAAACCAAAGAGGCTGCAGAGGCAAAAAACACATGGTAAGGTGTGACATAAAGAGCAGATGTTTAGACTCATAGAAAAACTATTAAAAATTAACATACTTTTTTGAAATTTCTCATAATTTAAAAATCACAAATAAAAAGGACCCACTGTGGAAATATTTAATTTCAAAATAAAAGATTCCATAAAGCTGAAGAAATGTGCTGGAATCAATTTTAAAGGAGCAAATGTGGTGTTGGGGAAGACCTGGTGCAATTATATTAGCATTTATTTAAAAAGTAATCCTACAAGCTGGTATGGTAAAACAGCTAACTGAAGGGGTATATTAAAAGTGAATAAGCCTTCAGAAAATGTAACTTACGTCCAGAGAGGGCAAATGGCATAAGCAGAAGCAAGGATTCTTCCAATGCCACTATAGGCAGTGAGATGGTTTTAACCTCCAGCTCTGGAAGTCCCCAGCCACGGGCTGCTGAGGTTGGGAATACATACCAAGGAAGATCTTCCCCCTGAGCTCTCTCCTTTCATATTCTTTTCCTGTCACTGGACGATTTCAGGTGTATGGTAAACAACTGTGAGAGCTGTTGCCCTGCCCTGGGATGGAAATTTTCATTTATGTTCTTGTGGGAAAGCTCCTCCTGTTTCACGTACCGCTGCCACAGTGTGCTAGGATGCTGGGAGTTTTCTGAACGAGAGGGCACTGCTCCCAGAGTTTTGGGTATTTCAAGGCTAAATGGCCCCTTAGCCATTTTGTGTGTGTTTGCCTGTTTCTGGTTAGCAGTGCTATTTCTGTTGCTTGAGTTTGTTTATTCAAGCTGTGTCCTTGTGCCGTTCATACCCGAACACTTGATCAAACAAGGTGCGACTGTAGGGGCTTTTTGTCACTTTGCAACCTGAAAGGGAAGCGGTTACCCCACGCAGCTCAGACGTGGAGTTAATTAGCAGAAATGTAGTTCTAAGAAGCCACCCAAGGGAAATTTCAAGAAAACTGCACTGTCCTCCCCCAAATCACAGCAGCCCCCCCCTTGTTCGGAGACCAGTGACAAAGCACAGCTGGGGCCCAGTTCCAACAACGCGGAAGACAATGCTGAGCTGCTGCCTGACAGCTGGTTAGCATCTCTGCTACGTCATTGGGCCTACACAAGATACTGTTGTTTTTCTTTGGTAAAGCCAGGTTTTGATCTTTTTATTATTTATTATGTTTTTTTCTCTTTTTATTTCTTTCTCTTTTTTTGTGGCTTGAAAGCATTTCACTACTAGGCTTTCTCAGGGTCATAAAACGTTTGCATTGAGAAATAAAGAGAATGTTTTTTTTCTTTTGAAGGCTGCTGTGAATCATTGACAAATTGCAAAGAAATGAGCCTACATTAATCATAACAGTCCTTGTGGAAAGCAAATATTGAGCAGGCGCATGTTAGGGAGTGTCTCATGTCAGATCTGCTTTCAGGCAAGGCTGATGTGCAAGCCTTCCTTGTCATACTGTGCAGTAGCACTCGTTCTGTCCTACAGATGCTGATTTCATTAGGGGTTAGCTAAAAACCAAGATTCATTTGGAAGGCAATTACCCCTTTGCTTCCATCCCTGCAGTTTCTCAGACAGATGTGTGACTGGATAAAAGTTGACAACCACAGAGAACAAGCTCAAGATTAGAGAGAATATTACATCTGAGTAATTTTCCCTCTCATTCTCCATACCAGGAGGAACACCCTGCATTTTTCAAAATTATTTCATCAATAAAATTTGTATTTTTTTCTCCTTTTTTTGTCCTGGATTTAGAATAGATTAGATCCTGTAAGTAAAATATGGCAGTGGTTGAAATACCATATGTGGAGCTCGTGTCTTTTGTATCTGGAGTCTTGTGTCTCAGATTTTCTTTCTTGCCACTGATTTTGTAAAATTTCCATTCCAGGAGTCTAGAAACACTGAAATATGGCAGTTGTTAGAGGACTTCATTATATGCTCAACTAGTGAAGCAAGGGAAGTATGTGATTAGGAAATTTGCTAAAGAAAAATAATCTCTCAGTTGTTTCTCCTTCAGAATCAAATGTCTTCCAAGCATATTTTAGTCCCTGTGTGGAGATTTTTAGAAAGGTTAGCAGAGGACTGTTTATTACCCAGTAGACTTAAGTATTTTAGTGCAATGAAATGAAATATAAGTCAAGGTATCAATATAACGCATAAAAGAACAGGGTTTTTTCTGTATCTTAGCAGCATTTAAGAAACATCACTTGACATAATATGGGATGGTTTGGTCTCTCTAACAATAGGAAATAAGGTGATCTGTGTGAAGGAAAATGATACGGTGTCTGGCTCTTAAGTCTAAAAATGTGTGCAAATAAAAGGTGAATCAAAAGAACATTTCAAGTGTCAGCAGGTCATGTGATAGAGAGAAATCCACTATTTTAGTCTCACATTGCCTGGAGACGTTGTATAAAGCCAGGAAAACCTTCAACAAGATCTTACATATAATTTCAGGAGACAAAAGAGGGTTTTGACATGAGGGTTTCCTACAGCAAGCCCAGAAGCAGAACAGTAACATGGTCTCAGTCCTGCAGTGGTGATGCTGGGGGTGTTGCTGACCAGCACCATGAGTGGCATCTCACCAGTAGCCACCAGAGCCTCACCCAGGGGAGAAGCCACAGTTCTGCCCTGACACGAGTCGTGTGTTCTCATTGGGCCCAGCTTTCAAACCATGAGTTCTGTCCTTTTATACGTGTGTGTGTGTGTGTGTGTGTGTGTGTGTGTGTGTGTGTATAAAGTTTGTGCTTGTATGTATGTATACATCAGATATAATCCTTGTCAGCAGTTTCCAGCACGTATCTTATGGGAAGGAAAACATAAGCAGTTCCTTCAGAAATGTTTTTGACATAAATCCTAAGGTGCTCCACTTCGTAATATTCTTCCTTAAGTGCTTGGTAGCTGAACTCCTCTGCTTCAACTTTTTCAGTTGCTGCTGAAATACCAGTTTGTAGAAAGAGTGTTTCTTCCCAGGTTTGGTTTTTCACTTGTAAAAAAAGTGTAAAGAATGGAAGAGGAAGAGGTGAACCATCTAAACTCACCCTGAACTGCTTTACATTGAGTGAATTTTACTTGTTGTCTAAATCATTTAGGTACTGAGTTTAAATTTTGAGTCATTCCATGCATTTTAGTGTTGACTTAGTTAGATTACTCTGCAAGGTTACTAGATGATACAAAATCTGCAATGACCTAAAATTGAATTCAGCCCACCTTTATGTCAGTAGGAGTCCTGTTACTTGGAGCTGAACTGGCTTTCCAGACCCAATCCTTCTGTAGGACATCTGAGGACTCATCCCTTCAGCCTCCAGCACCCAAACAGAAATGCCCAAGTCAGGAGTCTGGTGCTCTCCATCTCCGCCCATAGCCAGGAAAACCAGGACCTCAGGAGGGCTGAGTGCAGGCTTAGGTAACATACCCTTCTCCACTGACTGCAGAAGGATCTCAAGACTCAAGTAGGTGCATTGGTTCAGCAGTATGAACCTCAGGCAGGGGACCTGCATGGCACAGGTAAGGACTTGCCAAGTTGTCTTCCAGTGCTGCATCGCCAAATACATGCCTGATGTCACCAAAGGTAGGAGGAAGGGAAAACAAACCAGATTTTGGCGTCTTACTCCACGTTCGCCATATTAGTTCAAGAGACCTCTCATTTTTTCTCATCCTGTGAGGCAGCAAGGTCAACTGTCTGCACAGCTTCTCACATGCTGTTTGGAGGAAGTTGCAGCTTTTCCAAAATACTGATAGGAAAGAGCTGGATTTGGCACAAAGCTCTGAGGATTCTTTGCAAAACAGCATCTTCAGTTTGTGCAGAAATAAATTTCTCTTAGTGGATATTCATCACCAAATGGGCTACAATGTCTTAAGTGCACAAAAGAAAACAAAGTGTGTTCCACAGAAACTTAGCCAGGTATTGGAAGAAAGCAAAAGAAATATTTATGTCTTTTTTTTTTTTTTTCTTTTTAATGTTAAACTGTCCTTAGCTTCTGAAGGAAAAGTTTGCAGCTCATCACACCAAGGCATGCTCTTTCCCAAGAGCTGATCCCTTGCAGTTTCCCAACAAAGCAGTAAATTTGGTGACATGCACACAATGTACTGCTTCTTAGAAACTGTCATAGTTGGTCTCCTGCAAATGATGAAAGTTAATATTAAAATTCACGACCACATTATCTCCATAATAAAATGGGAATAGCTTGTTCTTTTCATCATATTATGTTGCTTGTGGATTATATTTTGTACGTATCATTTGGTCAGAACTTAAGCGTGCACCATACTGCAAGTCATCTCCTAAAATTTGCCATTGGGTTGGTTTGGTGAAACAGACATGAGATGCAGAACTTTTTAGTCTGATGATCTGCCTTCTGTAGAATAAGCAAAAGTGAACCACCTTTGTCTACAGCTCTCACAATTTCACTGGGGTCAGACTTGGTTCTGTTGATCATTTCATATAGATGTGGTAGAGTTTGTATCTGCCTTTAAGATAAGAATGTTTCAAATTTCAAACTAAGGAGAACATGGTGCATTATTTTAAGTAGGAGAATAGTCCTGTTACTTGGTTGCCCCTATAGGCACAGAAACAGAAATGGAAAATAAATCAAAAGATTTTATCATACTATTGGGAAAACTTGAACAGATTCAAAGACATAGTGACAAGGCAATAATGTGCATGCTATGCCAAAGGCAAAAAAATGCTCAGATGTATGTTCATATATATGAATGCTCTCTGGGGACATTACAGTCTGGTCATTTTTGCAGTGCTTCATTTGCATCAGGAGTGTAATATCCAAGATTTATGTTGTTGTATGATCAACTTAGGAAATGAACCCACCCTTCTCAGAATTAAGTAATACGGTTGTTTTATAGATCAAAGCATGGATAGGCACTGGAAATAAATAAAATATTATTTTTGCATCAGTTACTACTGAAAAGTTATGTTGTATATCTGCCACATAAGCAGCACACCTGTGTAATGTGGTAGCTGTTCTAAAAGCTGCTTGTCACTGTTGATGCTGTGCTTTAAATACTCTGAGAGTACAGCCAGGTCCTCTGCCCCCTCAGGTGCTGGACTTTCATTCAGTGACACAGAATTTGACATTAAACTGCTATATTTAATTGATTTTTTGGGGTCAGATCTGTTTTGTCTGAGTACCTCACTAGCAGTTGTCGCATTGTTAGGAAGGGAGGAAAAGCTTTTGGCATCGGCCATCTGAGAGTTTGCTGACAGGAATAATAAGGTAGCGCAGAGCCTGCTGAAATGCTGGTGGGATAGTCAGCAAATCACTTTTGACTGCTTCGAGCTGGAGCCAAGTGTTTCATATTTACATCATATTCATCTGTGGAGAATTAATCTGGTACTCCAGAAGGGTGGAAACTGCTTAAGATTCTGTTACACTGGGTCCCAAACTGCCAATACTGTGGATGTCACGCTTCCAGGAATAAAAGCATATGTGCTCATTTTTAATTCAGAGTCTCTAAATATGTCTTCTGCCGTGAGAATAATTTGCTAGTCTGCATAAACTTTTCTATTACTGTTTCTGTTGAACAACGTAGGGACAGACAGTGTTCTATATTTTCCTCAAGTGAATCACTTTGCTGTAACTTTATTTTATTAGCCATGAGATAGTTGGGATCAGATGTATTCTCAGCACTTCACATGTGCTGTCTGTTGAACTGGTGGTGTAAGGCATGTGGAAGAAAAGGTTCTACTCTGATGTGAAAACCTGGGTCTGTTTCTCATGTTGAGACCTAACCTGGGGAAAAAAATAAATACCACGCTAAGGGAAACATCTGAATGGTGAACAAAGATCAAAGGCTATCTGACAGGAGGAAAGAATACCAATTGGTTTGACAGCAGAAGAGCCCCAGAAATTGTGTCCTTTTCTAATTCTGGACAAAACTTACATATTATCACATTTTGCAAGTTGTCTTGTTCACAGCTCTTCTGACTAGGTAAAGACTGGCCACTGAACTCAGGCACAGTGCTCTGGCCTTGTGTCAGCCCCACAGTCAAAGATGTCACTGGATCACTGAGTCAACAAAACACTCTTTGTTGTGGACTAGTCTTCCTATTATAGCTGAAAACAGTTACATTTTGACTTGGACAGAAGCAGAGCAAATTTAGTCCGAACTGTTAAATGGGAGGAAATGAGAACTTTCTGCCAAGGTTTTGTGCAATAAAAACTAATTAGCCCTGCAGGGCCTGCCTTGTTAATTGTACTGAAAAGCCATTTCCATGAGTATCTACACACATATTTACCCATGCACAAACACGAATGTAGGTATGTACAGAAATGATGCACGATTGCTGTCTTGCCTATTCAGTTAATAATTCAGTGGAAAAAACAAAGGGACTACTGTACCTGGTTGCTTCTTGGTTAATATTGACTGAAAGATAATAGAGAAATAACCTGGAATAAAGAAGAACTGGGAGTTTACTAATCCAAAATTGGCCTCGTAACAGCCTCTTGCTGTATTCTGGCTTTTAGATGAATGGTTTCTGTTATATGCTTTCTGGGGTAATAGTTGCTTTTCCTTTTGTAATCTGTGATCCATCCTCTCAGGAATTTCTGAAAACTTTCTTACATCCATTAAACAGCCTCTTAAGAACTTAGCACAGAAGTTTGAGCAAATGGAAAGGGTAGGTAGTTTTTGATAGGCTCATTAGTTACTAAACACTGTTCCTAGGATGTCTTCATCATTGTGGATTTGTGTTACTATCTAAACCAGTGTGCTTACAATAGATCTGGAATGTAGGATGTCAGGTTTACAGGTAGACAGACAGATCAGGTAAGTGAGAAAGTACTTTAATTTTTCAGGTCGATGGGAAATAGGCATCTGAAGGAAATGACGATATTTTCCATTACATGCTAATACTGCTTTGCACACATTTTTAGAACCTGAGCTCACTGTAAGAGCTCAGTGCTGGAAAGATATGGTGCAGCTGAGCACTGTGAGGTGGGATCCAAACAAAATAATACTGGTGCTGGGTTTGGATTAGGCATTTGCTTCCTGCCTCTCTGCATTTGCAGCCTATTGTAGGAAGCAGAGATAGTACACAATATGGTGCAGTATGCAAGACTGCCATGGAAATAGAGGTCTGAAGACTAGAATTCAAAATCATTGTTGTCCGACAAATCCACACAACTAATTTACTGAGAACTGGTGGCATTAACTGGGAGCTGCTGTTGCCTCACCCCTCACAGAGTTTGCTGGTGATAGACTGCAGAGGCTCTGGGCTCTAAGCTTGCTTTAAACAATACTGTCAACACAGTGAAGCAGAAGTTGTCAACCAAAGTTCAGGAAAATGAGAAAATCTATCAAGAGGTGTTACACCTGGCAGTGTTTTGTTACCTGTTAAGTAGCTGGCCACCTGAGAGTATGACTAGCAAGAGCTAAATCAGGTCCCACTCTGAGCTGCAGCGTGCAATGCAAACTGGAGTGCCAGGGCTTACCACCGCAGTCTGTCTCTTAGCCCATCGGTGACGTCCGATAAGCACGGTCACACGTCTGTGTCAGCTAATACTATTACAAGACTCCAGAGTGGTTAAACAGCAGTCTGGCAGATACATTAAATACCCATATGGTATGCTTGGTTACTCGCCCTTCCTCTCCTCTCCTCTCCTCTCCTCTCCTCTCCTCTCCTCTCCTCTCCTCTCCTCTCCTCTCCTCTCCTCTCCTCTCCTCTCCTCTCCTCTCCTCTCCTCTCCTCTCCTCTCCTCTCCTCTCCTCTCCTCTCCTCTCCTCTCCTCTCCTCTCCTCTCCTCTCCTCTCCTCTCCTCTCCTCTCCTCTCCTCTCCTCTCCTCTCCTCTCCTCCCTACTGTTGCTTTCCAGCACCTGTGCTTTAAGTTCATTTAAAAAAATGAGTCAAATGCGAAGACCTGAATTTCTGAGGCTGTCGCATTTATTCTGAATAGTCTTCATCCTTTCCCAGTGTATGCAGAGATTATAGGTTTAAACTCCCACACCGTTCCCAGGATAATGACATAAACTCAAAGCATAAATGTGGACTATCTAATTTTAGTCAGGTGGCAGTAAATTTTCCTACATAAATGCAGCACGTCATCTTTTCTTTGAGCAGAAAACAAAACAACTATATATACTACTCACATTAACCTCTTTGCTAATGCGTAGAACATCATCTGCTACTTTAAGAAGTTTTAATTTTCTTTAGCTTCAGTTTCTCTTCACAAGTATGAATTGGTGGTCACAGATTATATATCCAAAGCAAAGATAAGTCCAAACAAAAGGGTCATTTTGCCTCTGTCCCATTCAGTCCTGATCACATATTCTGAAATAATATATAGTCAACAGGAGAGCACTGATTTTGCTACTGCTTTGATGTACAGATTTATTCCTATTAATTTTTCTTTACCTGAGAAGGGGCAACAGCAGAGGATGGGGATGCAACAACAGCTCCCAGCAAATCCTGCTGTAATCGCCTTTCCAATTAAAAAAGAAGTGGCTGTCTAAAGCAAGGCAAACACATTGGTATTCGCCACAGCAAATGTTGCCCCAGGTGTAAGTATGCAAAACTATCAGGAATTATGCCTGAGAAATATGTGTACCTGTGTTGCCTGGGCTCAGTTTCTATATTTTATTGTGTTATATTGCTTTGGAGTAATTTTATAAATGTGGGACCTTAAACAAGAACTGTATAATTAAAAGTGGTATCCTGATGTCTTCATTCATATCTTACAGTATCACTGGCATCACTGAACTGATCACAGAGTAGTGGTTCTCTGTGTATACTAGAATGAAAATTATCTTTAAAACAGGTTGTTAATTTATCTGTGAAAGGGAATCCTTTCTTAGTCCAGCTGAAGGATTATGATTTCTTTTAGAGAGATTTTGGGGTACAGTGAATATCTGACAGATAAGGTGATTTTCTTGCTGAATTAAGCTGAGCAGAGGACTCTGAAGACATGAACACTGTAAGTGGCTGTAATCTGCTTTGATGGGTTTAGAAAGTCAACAGACAAAAATAATACAAGAGGTCATTAAACAGCAGTGTGCAAGGTTTGGTGTCACCAAGATGTCTGATGCCATGTGCTGGATGTCCTGAAGTATTCACTGAACTTAGGTCATGAAACCCAAGGCAGGATATTGACAACAGAGTAAAGCTTGTAAGATCTGTGTGGAGAGGCTTAGACACACTATGAGATTATGTTTGTCAGTTGAAAGAGCAAAGTCAAAGCCCACACAGGCATAATTAAACATTTTGAAGCAACATAGTACTTTCACAGACTCTCAAAATATGATATTGAATACTGGCTTGTTTTGTTTTGGTTTTGTTTCCCTACAGAATAGCTTTAAGACTATTCTTGAAACTCTGTATTTGCAATTGGCTAGGAAGCTTTCTTAGAGAACAGAGTTTCTGAAGATCTGTTATGTTTTCTCCCATGTTTCCTCCTATCTCAAGATAGGTGGAGGATGATTTGGTTCTGAACTTGTCAACCATGATCTAAGATTTCTAGGACGATGTCTTTAACATGCACTTTGATGCAGGGTCTGTGTAGGAAAGGCACAGCCTCCGCTGTTTTCAGTCACAGAACAAACAGCAAGCAGTGGATGAGTGAAATTCAGTATGCTCCCTATGGCATAGAGCAAATGACCATCATCACCTTGAGGGGCTTGGGAAAATTGCCAGTTCAGCAGAATTTTCACATTTATACTCCAGGACTATATGTTACCTATTTATAAAACAGGATATGTTAAGATTCCAGGAAAGCAGGATACATGCATACAAAGGGGACACAGCTTTTTTTTTTTTCTTCATTACAGAAGAGTGTGTATGGGGAAAAGACAAAGGAAAATTAAGAAGTGAAGGCCCAGAACTAAACCCAGTTCTGTCGCAGATAGTCTGACCGTGTCAGGGTCAGATCCAGATAGATCATTAGTGAATGTCCTATCAGCTGCATTAAGTTTTATTTGTGTATTTTTAAAATTGCTTATCAACTGGAAATTAAAACATTTTTCCTGTTTGTATAAAAGCATCTTTTCTGTACAGGTTACTCAGCAGTTATCAGGAGCTCAGAGACTTGCGTGACAGAAGCCACGTGAGTAGTTAATAAGCAGATAAACCACACCATGTTACAAGGAGAAGGAGCAGGTGACTGAGTTTTGTTCCTGTCAGTTTCTCTGCTTGCTTGAAATTAGTCATATGACCACATTTTTTCCATTGTGGGGAGACTTTTTTATTTGTCTATGTGCGTATTGAAGATTTCCACATACAAGCGAGTAGAATAGAAGGAAACGTATGCAAAAAAAAGAAGCAATCGTAGGTACAGTGAAGTCTGTCACAAGCTTGGGCAGAACAGAATAACTAAGACACACTACAGGAGGAAGACAGGAAGGGCACTGAGACTAGTAGAGTTTTCAAGTAACTTTTAAACAGCTAGGTGAATCTTAAATTGTTTATTTCTTTGTCAAGCTCCATTTGTGCACAACAAAATCAGAAGTTTTCGTAGAATCACAGAATGTGTTAGGAAGGACGGGACCTTTAACAGTCATCTAGTCCAACCTCCCTACAGTAAGCAGGGACACCTTTAACTATATCAGGTTGCTCAGAGTTTCCCCCTCTATGGTTATGTATCCATATACACCTTAGTTAAAAGCTCTGGTCATGGCAGCCCTGATAGATGTTAATAAAAATCTTATCTGAGTAAGGGCTTCAATGTATTTTTTGATACATTGTAATAAATTACTTCTGCCTCTATGTTCTCTTCTTTTACAGGATTTAATGAAACTATAAATTCATAGAGACCTCCTTGTAACAAAGACAAAACCTGTGACACTAACATAAATCTCAGGACCATTCCTGTATTTATAGAATCACAGAATCATAGGGGTTGGAAAGGACCTCAAGAGATCATTGGGTCCAAACCCCCTGCCAAAGCAGGTTCCCTAGGACAGGTCACACAGGTAGGTGTCCAGACAGGTCTTGAATATCTCCGGAGAAGGAGATTCCACAATCCGCCTGGGCAGCCTGTCCCAGTGCTCTGTCTCACTCACTGTGAAAAAGTTCTTCTGCATATTGGTTCAGAACTTCCTATGCTCCAACTTGAAGCCATTGCCCCTTGTTCTGTCTCCACAGGCAATTGAGAAGAGGCTGGCCATTTCCCCCCGTGTCCCACTCTTAAGATATTTATACACGTTAATAATATCCCCTCTAAGTCTTAGAATGTTGATGTCTGAGAACCTAGACCCGCTGCTCTGTGGTATTGGTCAGAAGTTGACAGTAGAGTTGTTGACCAAAGGAGACTCACCTTGAACCCCATGCTTTCTTTCCATCCCTCTGCAGTGGGTGAGCCATTTGACAGTAGCATCACTCCTGGTGACCTCTGGTTGTGTATGACACTTTGGAGGCTGGTGGCATGAAGTTTCTTTGATTTCAGAAATGTTCTCCAAGCCTTTCTCAGTTGTTCAGGGAAGTGTCTTAGGAAGCAGGTTGGCCTGTGACCAAAGAAACACATTTCCTCCAAATTCATACAGAGCTGCCTTTTACTTCCTTGGCTCTCAATCAAAGTCACCATTGTTTTGTGGGCATGAGGATGTACAAAAGGAAGTGTGATGAATTTACGATCTCTATGTAATAAAATTTCCTCACATGTAGGGTACATTTTGATAGGACCGAGACAGCGCTTTTTTCTTTGTAGGTGTCAACTGCTCCAGGAAAATATTTGCCTGCGTGTTTCCATCTCTGAGAAATACACTGCTGTGGTGGTTTTACTCTGCCTGGAGGCCAGATGCCCACCAAAGCCACTCTATCACTCCCCTTTTCAGCTGGACAGGGGAGAAAATATATAGAGAGGCTTAGGAGTCAAGATAAGGACAGGGAGAGATCTTTCCACAATTAGTGTCACAGGCAAAACAGACTCAACACAGAATAAAGGAATCTCTTTAATTTATTACACTGCACTGCACACACAGTGACACCAGAGTCAGATAATGAGAAGTGGGACCAGATCTTAAAGCACCTCCCCCCACCCCTCCCTTCTTAGCAGACTTAACTTTATTCATTATTTATCTCCCTGCTATCCCCAAGGATAGCAGGGGGGTGGGGGTGGAATGGGGGTTTCCATTTGTTCCTCAGGAGTTGTTTTTCTCCTTGCTGGGGAGGAATGGGGTGGGGGGGCTTTCACCACACCCTGCTGCTGCTCCAGCATAGGGTTCCACCCATGGGAGGCAGTCTTCCACGAACTTCTCCAACATGAGTCCAATCTATCAGGGCTTCAGCTTTTCACCAGCTGCCCCAGTGTGAGTCACTTCTATGGGGTGCAGTCATGGAATCATAGAATGTCTCTCAGTGTCTCAGGCCCAGACTGCTCCAGCCAGGTCCTCCACGGAGTCACAAGTCCCCCCCAGCAAACCTGCTATGGCGTGGGCCTCTCTCTCTCTGTTCCTCTCCACAGGCTGCAGATCAGCTGTGAGGAGCTTGCTCCAACGTGGGGCACAGTGCCTTCCATATGTCTCCACCCACTCCAGCATGGGGCTTCTCCACAGGCTAGAGGTGGGGTCTCTGCTCTGCGTCATCTTTCACAGGCTGCAGGGGAATCTCTCTCTCCAGCGCCTGGAGCACCTCCTCTCTTGCCTCTTCTCTGACCTTGGTGCCTGCACGATTTCTTACATCTTCTCACTCCCTTCTCTGGTGGCAAAAAGTGGCTGCTAGCATTTTTTTCTTCTTAAATGTGATTCCCAGAGGCTCTATGACTGTTGCTGATGGGCTCAGCCTTGGTCAACAACAACTCTGGCCTTGAGCCAGCTGGTGATCGCTCTGTTGGGCCTGCAGAGAGTTTCTAGCTGCTTCTTGCAGAAGCCACCCCGGCAGCCCCCCCTTCTCCACCAGAACCCAGCCACACAAAACCGCAAAATCTACAAATGAAAAATCACTCTTTTCTGTGACCCTACCTGTATGATCCAAATCCACCACCAGGAAACCTGAATTTTGTTCTCAACATTCATAGATTTCAGGTATAAATTCTGCTTGCAAAGAGATGGTTGTCTTCTCTAAATTAAGCTGTATTTCAGGCTTCTAGAGCACTTGCTCACAAGCACCACAGATTTTATGTGCGTTAGTTTTTGTTTACCTGCTGTAAATGACAGATTAGCATTTAAATGCTTTTGTCCCAGTTATATCTGTTTTGGATGTCAAACCAAACAAGCCATTATGTCTCCCTCAAAATAACACTTGCTGTTGTTTGCAATGATTTCCTGCCATTTTCCCTCCTTTACAGGAAAGGCTGAGCAGGGAACATTTCACAGTACATATTGAAATCTAAAGTTCTTCTGAAATCTATCATTCATGGCAAATTAAGTCTAGCATGCACTCAGAAAGCAGTTGCATTCACTGAGGAGTCACGGAGGAATACTCTTGAGTAGCAGGGATTTGTCAATATAGTGTTTCCCCTATTTTCTTATTTATCCTATCTCCTTATCCTTCTTATTTTTTAGATTTCTTTCACTTTCTTCAGCATGTACTGTCCTCCACCAGCCCAGTTTCTTGTCTTCTGTCAAACACTGAGTCCTCTCTTTGCCTTTCTCCAAGAGTTTCCATGCCCTTTCATTTTTTCCTCCCAACCCTGTGCTCAGTTGAATTTATTCTTTGTGTAATTTCTTTGTCATTTATATCTAGTACACTGTCTCTGCATAATTTCTTCCTGTCTTTTTAGCAGCTCTCCAGTAGATACGGTCAGACATTATCCAGTCTTATGATTTGTCCCCATTGTGTAGGTACATGAACAACCTGACCTTGCTGGCTATCTTTACATGCAGGAGAATATCTCGCAAATTTCCAGAAGTACCTTGCATTCAGCACAAGTAATTCTTGATAATTTTTACTTGTTCATGAAGGAAGCTACAGTCTCATCATGCAGCCATTCCTCATAGAATTTTAAAACATCACATTTTTAATCAGTTCACAGCCCTTTACATATAACCTCCAGCAGGAGTATGAGAAATACTTGCTTGAAAAGAGCGCGTGGTGGAGATGTGCATTTAAAATTGGGGGTAAGTCTGTAGCACTTCTTCACAAGGACCTATGTAAGATCTGTGTGTGTATTTCTGTGAGTGTGTTAGCCCTCTGACATTATCAAGGTGAAGGAACCATACAAAACATCTAAGTTGAAACTCCCCCAATGGTAGCTTGATTTGGCACCAAGGAAGGGAGTGCTGTGTATTTCTCATGATATTTTCTTCATAAAGATCTTTCAGAGTCAAAAAGAGTCAGAAAAAGACTTTTACTAGTTTTAGATACAAATATCAGATTTCTGCTAGATAGGGTAGAGATTCAAATACCATCCCAAGGCCATTTTTAAATGCAGTTTCCTTCATTCATGAGTATTTGCTTTTCAACCTGCTCAGTGCTTTTCAACCTGCAACCTGCTTTTCAACCTGCCCATCTCTCAAACAAGATTTGGTGAGCTGCTTCAGGCTTTTCCCAGACCTGTCCCAGATTTGCCTTTACTAGCAAACTGCTGTAGCAGTGGAATGTCCAGCAGACAGTCACTATGTCATGTTTCATCCCGGCATCCCTTGGGTAAAGGCTGTGCCTGTGCAGCACATTCAGCCTCACAGGAGGCTCTGGCCATGTCTCCTCTGAGCCAGGAGCCTGTTGGTCCCTTACAGCATACCCCAACAAGCTGACACCAGCATGCAGGCAGGAAGGAGGATGCCTTTACATACTCTACATAAAAGAGTAATGACAATGCCAACCCAGTTGTGGCACGATGCATTAGACACTCTGCCTTGACAGCCTAAAAGCGCTTCTGATGACTGCGACTTCCCTCTGAAGGAGCAGTGGGCATGCACATCCCCCTGCTGCGGGATTTCCCCACTCCCTCTCTATCCCTTGTCTCACCACATGTAAGTGTATTCTCATTGAAATATGTCATATTTTTCGGAGTGAGGCATTTCAAATCCTACTAGTGGGGATGGAGAGTCAACAAAGCCAGCAGATCTATGGCTCCCACCCTACCAGCTGGTAACAGCCCACCCAGCAGCTGCAAACACGCAGTAGCCCCAAAAACAAGCCCAGAAAGGAGCCCTACTTTGCAGAAATGAATCAAAAAGATGCTAAAGCCTGTCTTTGCTAAACAACAGCTGTTGTCTGGCTGCCTGTGAATCCACTGAAAGATGGTGCGGTCACATCTTTGGTCACAGCCATAAAAGAAGACACAAATTTAAGTTCAAGCACACAAACCGAAATCCTCAGTTCAGCCTCTGCAGTACTGGCCATCGGTATCATGAAAGATTGCAATCACCCATTGCTATTTCAGGAAGTAGTACATACTCACAACAACACAAACTTTTCCTGACCCTTTCTTGGACTCATTACTTGGCCATAGGAAATTATTCACTCTCCCATGACTCAGTTTCCCTGTCAGAAGGGGTTTACTGTAACTTTGCCCACTTCCCTACGTGACACTTGGTGCCCAAGATTCCCTTCCAGGCTCACACACCAGGAACTTAGTAACAGGCTGCTCATAGTAAATGAAGATAAGAGGTAAAAACTGTGATTTTATTCCGAGGTGCCAAGTGGCTGATGATAACATGAACCTTGCAAGTACCTGACTTTGAGAACCTGAGATAAAAAGTGTTCCCAAAGGGGTTTGATTTGTTTCTCTTGGTGAAGCCTGTTGGACTTGCACTTTGGTTTTATCATAAAGTACCCACATGTCTGAGTGGTTTGGAAAAAGGGGTTATGCCCTGTCTCAAAATATATTCTCAGTACATTTAAGTCTCACAGTAATAAAAACCTGGTATGTGTGAAGCCATGCTCTGAGCATGACAGCCTTTGAGCTGTAACCTACATGCAAATTTTCACGAAGAAATTTAAGTTGCCTTTTGGTTTTGAAGAAACAGTGATGTGTTGCTTTTAGGCAGATGCATTACTGTCTGCTTCATATGTAAATAAATTCTTGATATGACAGGTCACAATCTGAAGTAATTAGACTTGAAAATATTGAAAATTAGAAGCATTTTAGGGAAAAAAACAAACAAAAAACAACTTACTGAGGAGGAATCTAACTCAAAATAAGAAAAAAATTGGCATCATTGCGTGCATGCTGCCAGCTCTTGGCCAGCCTCATAATTCTTTTATTTGTGTGATGCCTACAGAGCCTTCAAAGGCTGTAATATAGTGAGAGATGCAGCCTGTCAGGTATTCATACTTTATTAGAGATTAGAAAAATGCAGACAAAATATTCAGTAAATTTTCTCTTGACAGTGAGGCGGTATGAAAAAAAGAAATCCATAAAAATGTATGTATAGAAATATGTATTTAATATATAAATCCAGATATTATACATTTTTAAATATTTATAAGTTTAAAATGTATAAACATTTAATATAGAAATAAAAGTATGTCTTTATTCTCAAAACAACACATCTAACATGCCAGCAGATCAAAATGCTCATCATTTCTGCTTTGGTACTGATGAAGCAAACCAAGAACACTTACTTTAGGGGCAAAACTAGAGGATTGCTGCCTACGGAGCCCATAAATATACCAGGACCTCCTCTGTTCATCCTGGGGAATCTTTGGGTGCCCCCTTGGACACTGGGCATGGGCAGGGAAGCTACGCTACAACCCCCGCTGTGAGGTTTCCTTAGTTAGGCAGTTTCCATCATAAGAGGACTTACATTATGTCATAAACCTAATGATATAATTAAATGCCCACTGACTGCATCACCGATGTGGATAAAGCTGAAGGCTGTTGTCCAACTCACCCTGACAAGGGAGTGGCCTGGACCCTTGGCCCTAGCATTGTCAGTCACCCTACCAAGGCAAGAAAGTTGGATTTCAGGCACTGCAGTGATGTGGAGGCACTTCATTTCAGGGCAGGCTGAGGCTGCCCAGCCCCCTCCAACAGCGGGGTTTCTGCATGTGTGGACTTAAGAGACTTCCTAAACTGGGATGAAACTCCATCTTCACGGCTAGTAAAGTGACATTGACATTAAAAGCCAAATTAAGTTTGTAAGTTTTAAATATAATTCACATGAAAAGACATTTCAGAGTTTACAACCAGACTGGTAAATAATGCAAAGTGAAAGATGTGGTTTAGGACAGTAATTGCATAATGCCCATAAAAAAATTGGGATTTTCAGCATTTCTAAGTGCCACATACTTCTCTAGTAATAGCTGAAATGTCTCTTCAACAGCTATCAACTTAATTCTCTTGCTAAACTAAAGCTCTGTCGAGTCTTCTGAAATCTCTGTCTCCCTTAGCCGCCTTCCAACCTACCTTCTCAATGTGCTCATTTTCCTTTATGTCACAGACGACTGCAATCCAATTTGGAAGGATATTTTCTATTAGGGGAAAAAAAATCAAATAAACATTTTAAAAGGTCTGCAACCCAAGTAATTTTTTTAAACCTAATTAAACCAAATATATACGTGTACTTATAATTCATTCCCCAACTTCTGCTCCAAGTATATGTGACCCCTTTAAGATAAATCTGCAAAACTGACCTTTTTGCAGATTCATGAGATCCATTTAAAAGCTGAGTTAAAATAGGCAATATATAAAAAAAATTGGACTGTGCTAGGGTACTGTTTTGAAATTTATTTGTAATAAAAGTTTGAATTGCAACGTGCAGCTATTCATCATTTTGTCATTACTCAAGGTTCATGATATCAGCATCCAGAGGCACTGGGACATAAGAACATTAGATTTATTTGGGCTCCATTTACATGTATTTTAGGGCAGGCATAGAAGCAATCAGCGTTGCAAAAGAAGTATGGCTGAGGTAGACTAACCTGTTTCCTTCAGTTTTAGAAAAACAGTATCAGTTTCCAAAGCTGCTTAATGTTCTAGGGAAAAATAACAAAATCCTTTCAATATTGCATCTATATTTCTGTGGTCTCACTGCCATGTTTCCAAGTGCAGAATTCCCGTCTACTGTCTAAAAAACAAAGGTTGGTTTTGGATGACCCTTTATGTCAAGTTCATCTGCTCTGTATTTTTAACTGGAAAGAAAACTTGGTATTTCTGATCTTTTAAATTCGATTTTAAAAATAGACTCTTCCTGTGGACCTAGGAGATGAGAGGTGTTAGGGGAAAAAAGAATGGTACAGAAGTATGTAAAGGGAAAGGTAAAAAATAAGATAAATAGTGCCCATTGCTTCCCACTTAACACATCTCATCCTTTTTTTGAGGCAGGATCCTGTAATATTTGGCTCATTGCTACCTTGCCCAGCAAGGCAGCGTATGCATTGCATCTATAATGCAAATATTGGTGCTGGCTTCATTCTGCATTTGATGGCAGCTTTGTCTGAGGGTCTTCTCTTTGAACGCAAGCCCAGCCTTGCAGAAGGAGTTGCGGGGTGTACTGGCACCATATGAGAGGTGAGTTCATATGTTCAGTTAGCCCTACATGAAGCATGTATGGTCCAGCTGTGACATGCCTTGAGGCAGTGTGGTGAGGAGTACAGATAGGTGGATTCCTTCCCAGGCAGCTCCAATACTTTGGCTTTCCCAACCCAAGGGAAACAGAAGTGCTACACACATCCCCTTAGCCACGTGTTGACCTTCCTGTAGTGCTGAAGCAGAGGCTTGGGTTGGTGAGCACTATTCTCCATCTCCCAACCCAGACACAATGAGAAATGATGTGTGCATATCACAAAATCTGACCCAAAGCGTCCTCAGGCCCTGCAGCAACATTTTCTTTGACTCTGGTGGAACTTGAATTAAATCTACGGTCTCCTATGAGCTTATGCCGACACTGTGTTTTATGATCTCTAATAACCAAGAAGTAATATGACTGAGTCTGCAGTGAAGATCTATTCTTGGTGACTACTGTATTTCCCCAAATATACATGAATGGCCATCCTCCAAGTATGTATAAAGAGATTAATTTTCTTCTAAGAAACCTTCCTGGTTTTTCTTGCAATCATGACAGGCAAAAATATCTCAAGTCAGTCACTTTACCTTGTCTTAGTGTTAGTAGCAGTACCAGATGCTGTAAAGGAAAGACATGGTCCCTGGTCTTTCCTTATGATAGATGGGTAAATAAAGTCCTGATTTCCATACGGACTGTTTTAAAATACAAAGCTGTAAACCTAGTTTTTCAGCTAAACAAGGAGACAATAGCAAAGGTAGTTACTATGATTACATTGTAGTCATAATTGCTGCAAATGCAAATGACCAGTTAGACGTATAAATGGCTGTTTGATAATTCAGCTAGTATTACTGTATAAGAAATTGCAGCCATTACATATAAATTATGTCTAAGTTTCTCACAGTTGAGCTTTTAATCCTGCACATGTTCTCAGATGATATTTCCAGCAGCAATTTGCTCTGGGCACTGAACTGCCTCTCACAACAAAAGTACTTCAGAAAGTATAGCCAACTACTGTAATCCACATAAAATTTAGGGCGCTCCTGCATATTGCACCTTCATGGAATGAACCAAAGAATATGGAGACTCGTGAGGGGAGTTTGGGGAAATCCAGAAGTCATGCTCCATACAAAGTTGCCCTGTCTTCACAGTTGTTTTCAGACCCTATGATACCCAAATGTGAAAAGCTCAGAAACAAGTCATAGTTAGAATCTGAAATAATTTTGAAGTCGTTTTCTAGCTGTGATTTTTGCAGGAACAAATTTAAATGCACGGCCCAAATGCACGGAAGTCAGAAGGCTAATTCACTTTCTTTAAACCATGCTATTTTCTTTTTAAAACCCATCTTACATTTTCTGGGAAGGTTTGAGGTTGACTTGCAAGATTATTTAATTAACTGGAAAAAAATGTCTGCTTTAAACACAGATCTGAGCAGGAAAATACAATACTTATGATACCAGACATGTTTAAGATCTAGGATGTGTCTTACATCCCGTATTTTGAATGGGGATTGTCTGCTCCTTTATATAGGTTTCCTTTTCAACCAAACTAGGTTTGACACTGGAATTACAATCCTTAGTGTCTATATAGTTCCTACTCCGGCAGTTTCCAGACACCCCTCAGCAAATGGAAAGACTTTGAGGAGAAGAGGTGGAGCTCTGTACAGCTTCCCAAACAGGACCTGAGGGACATCAGTTAAAGTTTCTTGTGGGAATAACAAGAGGGTACACAGAAAGAAATTGAAGAAATGTGATTTAAGATATGCTTAATTACTTTGCGTCATTCTTTAGAAGTTTAAGAGGTTTGTCTGGAACTTAGTTTCCTCTCCAATATTAACTCCATGTTTTCCTTTCTCCAGTTTCTCTCAGCCTTTGGTAGGCTGAGATAATTGCTTATCTTCTGTGTCCCATTCAGGGAGTGATGATGATGCAGGGTTAGCCTGAAGGTCCCTTGCTCACCCATTTACTATAAACCTTTCAACCCAGATTCCAGTGCCAGTGTACTAGTTCACATTTCACGGTGCATAACAAGACTGACACAAGCTTGAGAAGTTTGGACCTTGGATAAAGGCAAGTGTCCCTGCTCTTGGCTCCTGCTGAATTGCAAACTCCCCATGACTGGAAAATTACTGCCTCTCCCAGATGTTGGGCTGAGGGGGGACCTCCTGGCCATTCAGGGGATCTTCATAGCTCTCACAGCTTTGAGTGTCTCAGCTCTACTTTATGTGCTTGACTCGCCTTATATATTTTTGCCTCCATATATCCTATATCAGGACTACACATCAAATGGTAGCCCTGTGAGATATTTTTACCAATCGATACTGTAAACTGAATTTTCTCGAGAAGCACTCTCCTCCTCCCATCATTCAAGGCCAACACGTGCTACCTCTGCCACTGTTACCTCCATTTTCTTCTTTGGAACAGAAGCATTTGGCAGCGTCATACTGGGATATCCACTGACTTCTTTCCTTTTCACTAACTGGATCTTACTAGGAATTCACAAGCATGGAGAAAGAGATTTGCATTTGCATCAAGGCTGTTTTACCTGGCATCCTTGCGATAAAGGTGCCTCACAGCACCTGGGAACGTAGCTAGTAGTATTACTGTAGGAATCCTTAATGCTGTCAAAGTGGTGGAAAGCAATGAGAATTAGATTCATTTTGTTCAGATTGTGATCCTGTTGAACTGAACTTTTTCTGGGCATTGTTTCTCCTTTCAGTAGTTTCCAAGCTTGGAAAAACCATTTCTGATATAAACCACTTAAAGCTTATTATTGTTCTGAAAAGCACTTGCAGCCTTTCGTGAATAAATTTGTATAATATTAGTTCAGAATGATTTGCATGACAAAAAAATAGTTTTACACAGTAAATTGTTTGTAGAAAAGCCATGGTGAAAAGAGCTGATTGGTGCCATTAAATTACATAGCAGTAACCCACTCTTCCTTCCTTGTTTTTTGCTAATAATAAGATCCAGTTTAATGGAATATTTATTAATTAAAATGTAAATATTCCCTGACTACTCCTATTAAGAATATTTTGGATACAAGATACAGCAAGCCTAAAACTGCTAACATAATGGGAAAACAAATGCAATGTAAATGCAAACATTTTTCTTTTAAAAATATCACTGTTATGGTCAGAGGTATGGTTGGAAGAGCTGTTGCCTCATAGATATGCAATATGAATATAAAAGAGTCTTCTCTAGGGTAATGTTATTACATCATACTTTTGGACTCCTCGTAGGTAATGCTATTATTTCATCCTTTTTGGCTATGCCTGTCTGCCTGTAACACATCTACAACTGAGGAGTAACTTTGGAGGACACTCTTGTCTGCAACACTGTGCTGAAGCACAGTAATGCTCAGAAAAGGTATATTTTTGATCTGGATTAGTGCTTAACGAAATAAAAAAAGGTAGATTACATTATGGACCTTAGATTTGCTTAGGACTAAAACATGTTAAATGCAAACCCAGGCTAACTTTAAATTAGCCAGTTCAGGAACTGGAAGGAGTGAAAAAGCAGCAAGTTGTTGCTCAGATTCTCAGTACCCAGGTTTCATCCAGCTTCTTGAATGGGTTTTGCCTGCTCTTCGTCCAGTGGCAGGACCAGAGGTAATGACCACAAACTAACACACAGGAAGCTCTCTCTGAACATCAGGAAATATTTGTTCACTTTGAGGGTGACCAAGCACAGGCATGCGTTGTCCACAGAAATTGTGGTGTCCCTGTCCTCAGAAATACTCTAAAGTCCTGGGCAAGCTACTCTAGATAACCAGATGACTTCCAAAGTTCACTTCCATTGTCAGGCTTTCTGTGTCTCTGTCATTTGCCGTCTGGGATATTTCTGGTGCTGCTCCAGCTACTCTGCAAAAGCCACTTCAGGTTTGTCCCTGCTAGCTAACAGGGACTGCAGAGTATCCATAATAGGACTTTTTAGAAACATCTGTGGATCTTAGATCTTAGTCTGTACAGTCAGGACTACAGGAAACTGTGTTTGCTCACTCTGTCACTTAGCAGAAGGAAAGAGAATGGTGGCCTCTTTGGTTCCTTTCCTCCTTCTTTCTGACAGCTTGTGAGATCAAAAAGGATTTTCCCACAGAACATGTCCTAGACCCTATTGAAGCTCAGTAGTAAAACCCACTGAAATCACTGGCTCCAGGAGGCTTTATATCCAGCTCACAGAGCAGGAAAGGCAAATATAACTGTGGGGTGTAGCCAGCATTTTCAACACTAAGCCAGGACAAAGAAGATAGGGGAAGAAAAGAAGGAGTTACTATCTGCTTTTATGATTGCTTTTTCCCTCTTAATGAAAAATGTCTCTCATTTGATTCTTCCTGTATTTCTGTTGTAGATGTCCTCTTGCAGTTCCCTACTCTCCAACCAGCCAGCCAGGTCCCCAGGGACCAGGCTTTCCCTCCTACAGCCCACATCTCAAGTGACTCTACCTTTTCTCGTTTTCTGTGTAGGCTTCTTCAGGGTATGAGAATTTGCTTTTGCTGAGTGAGATTTTTATTTTATTTTTCTCCCTCCTTGATGCTGTGAGTAGTCTCACAGGCAGAGATGAACTGGAATGGCAGCCAATAGTGTAAAAAACTCCTCCAGAGATAATGAGACATCAGAAATACGGAAGGCCTGTAATGCAACTTCCCAAACACCAGCCAGATGGGAATTTTGAATTATCTGACTTAGGAGACTGTGATTAATACCTAGCTTTATTAATATATGTGCTTTGAAGCAAGACAGAATGCTTCAACCCATCTTCCCTTCTTTGATCCTTGTATAGCAGGGAGACTTTATAGGTCAGTCTGGCTTGGCTCTGCAGTGTTGCAGTGCGCCAATGATTTCTGCTCCCTGCTCCTGTCCACATGGGCTGTTGTTCAGGACACGGAGATGATCGTGGGAGACAGAAGTAGAACTGCATGTGGGGACCTGTTGCAGCACAAAGTCCGTTGGTACTAATTTCGCCACTCTAGCCAGCTGTGTTGCTGCCAGTCGTTTCACATCGAAACGTGCTGTGTTCAAAGCTGAGAGGAGTTTTCCTGTGGTTATCCCCTACTATAGTTAAGAATGAACTACTTTGCATTTCCTGATGCGTGTCTCCATGTTTGAGCATGCAGGCGGTTAAAATAAGCAACAGATACAGCAATTTAGGAAAGCATGTGAATTATGTATTATTTCAGGAATTTACACTTAAAACCATTCCTTAGGCTGTTAAACATACTCACTTCTCAGTTAATTTTGTCAGGTTCTGGGCACTATACTTCATTGTCAGCAGTTCTCAGGACCAGCCTCCCTTTGTCATTTTTTGAAATGTGTAGCGATCGATATTTAGAGTTTAGCAAAAGCCAGTTCAGTTCTTGGAGCAAATCTAAATATAAAAGCTCACAATCATTTCTCGTTTTTCTTTCAGACACATCTCATGTAATCTGTCTTTCTTGTTGTTCCTCAAAGTGTGGATTTTGTTTTGCCTAAGATTCTCTGAATGCAAAACTGGCAGAATCTTCTGTCATGTACCATTTTCAGTTATTACTCAAATTAATGCTCACAGAGTAGAAAACCTCACTTTAAAGTAAATGGCATTTTTCAAGCATGATAAGGCCTTTATTTCCATTTTCAGTCCAGCTATTTAAATCGCTTTTTGTCTGACTGGTGATAAATATGTCTGGCTTGATTCTGCAGAAAAGCAGAGGTGTTCTGAAATGGTGCTGTTTTGGAAGCGGAGAAGTCAGCCACGCTGCGCTGGAATCTTAGTGTAAACCATTTCAACATCCTACCCTTTCAGGGTTTTTCTCTGCAACACCCACGCATTTTGCACAGATGGAGGGATGTGACAGATCATGGAATTAAGAAACCAAAAGCATTTTTGTTAAATTTTTAATCCACTCCTCCCACACTTCCATAGTTCTTTGATTTACAGTTTAATTCAAAATGAATGAACTACCAGTCTTTACTAGCAAGCATCGGTTCCTAGCATGTGGTAGCTTCCAGCCACGTCTGACCCTCTAATATTTCTCCTATTATTCCGTAAACAGTCAGGCCTATGGCAAGTCGTATTTATCACCAGACCATCACACCTTCTGGGCTTTACTGTATAAGCAAGCTTCGGCCAACAATGCTCACGTTCCTTTAAGTCACTGATAGCACCATCTTTGCCTGAAGCAATCACCGTTTCCTTATAAGCAAAAAGGAATGCTTGCTGGGGGAATGTCTTTCCTCATTTTGTGAAATGACTAGAATAAAAAAGGCCACTGTAATAAATAGGGTAGAACAGATAAAAATTGAATTAAAAGACAATATGGTCAGCTGTTTAATAGTGATAATCATGAGTCATGAGTTCTCACAGTCTGCATCCTCACATCTCCTCTCTACCTGTATCTGCCTTGATCTCTAGCTACTTCTCTCACAATAAAACAAGTTGACTTTAGTTACTTTTGCAGCAAGTAGCATACTGACAGCATAGAAAATGTCCATCATAAATGAAGTCAGGAAGCAAGGGGGACTCAGAGGAAAAATAAGGAACAGTACTCAGGTAGTTCTTTTAACAAAAAAAAGAAAAAAGTGTCATTTCCTGACCAGCTGTCACCTCCACTTAAGGACTCGTAGAAGACTCTCTTGGGCTCCTAGTTCTGTGGGCTGGTTTTCTCCTCTGCCCCAGCTGTGGAGAATCCCCACCAGCAGGAGCTGGGGCAGGAAGGGCTTGACTAAGCGGCTTTACTGCTCTCTCCAAACTCCATCCAACACTTCGGAAAAACACCCAGCAGAAGCTGTATTATTAAATTACAGGGAAGGAGCTTTGTGATTGATTTTTGGACATTGAATTCTGACAAATGCAACTTTGTTATTATTGCAGTTTTCTGAGTTGGTGCATTCATTTTTCAAAACAACCAGAAGTATCTGCTTGTTGGGGTTTCCTTTTCAAGTTTATATTTCTCAGCGTTAGGGATGTGAAGCACATCCTGGAGATAACAGAGATAGGCGCTTCCCTTTTGAGGATGCTCCTTATTTTCTGAGATACAAAGGGCAAATTAACACTGAATCTCTCTATGTATCATACATCTTTAATTTCCTGAGTTCTTTGCAACTTGTTTCTGATCCTGGTTGCAGTTGTCTATAAGTTCAGAGTAAGGGCTTTGAAGTAAACATGGTCCTACTTCTCATTTACACAGATACGCATGAGATTATAAACTAGTAAAGAAGTATTTCTGTTTTGCAGGGTTTAAACCTAAAAGCACAATCTTTCTTCCTCGTAGAATTAAATGCCTGTAAAGAAATCCTGAGAGAATTTCATAGCATACGCTGCTCTGATCTGTAAGCCTAAAGGGTTCACAGCTTCCCAAAAATTAACGACTTCAGCCATATAAGATCATGGATCCACTGAATGAATCATACAGAATTTTTTCTCTCTTTTTTTTTTCTGCTGGAAATTTTCCTGGTGGTCCCTATTTCTTAACTTTAGGTAACACTCCAGCTAGTTCCTTGGGAAGGCCAGCCCAGACTTTCCTTCACAGTGACACAGACCCTGGTCCTTCACAATGTAATTTGGTCCTTACTCTCAAGGGGGCTGAGCTAAGATAGGACATGGCACAGGAATTTAAAAGGCATGAGATGGGTGCTGACAGGCAGGGCAGGATGCAGCAGCGACAGTGAGACAAAGGGTTTAGAGGTGCCAGCCTGGAAGAGCAGTACTAATGTACACCTAATCCAGGCAGGCCAGTCCTTTATTAGTTATTCTCCGAATTTCTACAGGACACCTGATATCTCCTTGTCCAACTCATTGTAGTGAATGTGACGGCACAGTTAAGAGGTATTAGATAAATTATCAGCAAGTAAAGTAGCTTGGTTGCATTTAATCTGGACAGAAATTAGAAACCTATTTTGAGAACAGTTTCCATGCTGCGGAGTGGAATATTAGCAAGACAAATTGAGTGAAGTAGCACTTTCTCATCCAGGTAGGTGTGATCCCCTAATTTTGCATCTGCCGTAGCAGAGGGCTACCCCCCACTTTGTGTGTCTGCTGTATGTTAAGGCTGAGAAGTGGCAGAAGGATTTTGTGCTCGCAGTTTATCTCATGACAGTGGTAATGCTGTGTCAAGGGTCAGCCAGGCTTTTCCATTAAGAAATAGCAGCTAGCACCCAAACTTTGGTCCTTTTCAGTTTATTGGAGCATCGTAGAACTGTCTTCACTGTAGCTATTCAACACTGAATAACCCAAGGCAGAGGGAATAAAGCTCCTCAGCACAAGGCTTTGCTCCAGGACTGTGTCCTGTGTTGCAGGAGAGGTCCAGGTACAGTGTGGCCCTTCTGGGGAAGGGACTCCTCAAACTCCCAGTGCCTGCAGGGCCCCCTGGAGCCCAAGGGAAAGGACTAGCACCTGAGTTGCCGTTTTGCTTTGCTGTGGTGATGTAACTGTGCATGTTTGTGTAAGTACATTCCCTGTGTTTGGGCATTTGCTACTTTTCCCATCTTTGGCCCCTCTCTTCTCTCTTGTCCGTTCTCTGCTCCATTTTCTGTTGTGAGACATTTTATGTCTCACTTTAGTGTCCTCTTCATAGTTAAAGTATTGTGCGTTTCTGCTTTCCACTTTGTGTGGTTCCTGCTGTGAATTTGCCTTTTCTTTAAGTCAGGAAAATGAGATTACAGGAACTACCTCATAATAAGTGAGGTTTCATCTCTTTTTCTTCCCTTTGGGGTTGCCAAGGCTAATGTTGTTCCTTGTCAGGAAGTTTTATCTGGCTCTTACTCTAAATGTTTCCTTTCTTAGCTGCATGCTATGATGTCTCATGTCACTCCAAGAAAATTCATCTCCAGAGTCATATATTTATAAAATACTACAGGGTTCCCCACTCAGCCTGCTTTTAGCCAGCTACATGTTTAACTCCTCTGGTCTCTCCTCGTGAGTCAGCGCTTTCCACCACTTCTCTTCAAATGTCCCTTGTTGCACTGAGTATTTCTGACAGGGAGCAAAGCTCGGTTCCGCCTTGCTGGGACAGCCACGTTCGGGGGTTACGTAAAGGGAATACCACAGGGAGCACCCAGTCATCTCCCTTTCTCCTCCCACAATTCCTCTGCACCCCCCAATAGTTTTGCTGCAATTGTGTGTTGCAAAATCATGTCTGATCTACCACCTGTGACATTTGCTGGCATCGCTGCCTTCCTGGCTTTCTTTCCCAATGAATTTTAGGGGGTTCCTAAAGAGAGAAGACCTGTCAGCATAGTTAAGGAGAAAACAGGGTTCATCGTCCAGAGGTTCACGGGGGGCTGCAGCATCCTGCTGGTGCACCATGTGTGCTGGCGGCAGAGCTGCTGTGGAAGCCCCTCACCCAGTCCAGTACACAGCTCAGTGCAGCTGCAGCCAGTTACTCCAGCATAACTTCCCTTGGGAACTGACTTTCTGGAATGAAAGTGACTTGATTTGGGAGTAAATAAATCATTTTTATTCCAGAGTGTAATGGCTGCAAAAGGGATGTATCCTGGTAGTTTTAGCAATGGAATCGTTCTATACAGCTGTATGGCCAGCTATTCACAGGTCAGCAGACCTTAAAGTACTTTCTTATTCATGTATGGCTCTGCCTTTTCCCAGAGTAAATCCTAATTCACCATCCATCTGTTCATCTTTCTAACCTTTATAGACCCCTTTGTGTTACTTTATTATCAACACTTGGATACTCAACTCCTCTCTGTTTTGCATTATGTGCAAATTTCATTACTGTAAGTATTTCCTTCCTCTAATGGAGATACTTAGCAATAACAATGTCTTGCTCTGATTCCTGCGATCCTCAGTAGACACATTCTCACTACTTGATACGTTGCCATTCATCATCACCTTTTGTTTATATTTCCAGCCAGTTTTCAATCCTCCTGATAATGTTTATATCCAGGGTAATTTGTATTAATTAGGAAAGAAAGACTTGTTTTGAGAGATTCTGAAATGCATCACTAAAATTCACGTAGCATCTGCCATCCTCCATTCATTACTTTTATTAATCTACCTGACAAAGTAATAAAGCCTGCACAAGACTTTTTCTTCATAATCACATACTGCATCTTTCTTAAGGTTCCATTATCTTCTAAATAAAGATTTTTTTTCCTTGTAAAATTACTTCTATTAGCGAGCAATCGGTTCCTCTAATCTTAAGTAGCATAAAGAGTCATTCCTCAGGTAACACTTGCTTCAACCAGTGTAATCCTGTATAATCCCAGCTGGCAGCCTCTGAGCCTTTGGGTCTGCTACAGCATTCAGGCTCAGATGCGGGTGCTTTTCACGTGTAAGGTGGGAAGGAGTGTCTTAAACTGGCACCCCTGCCCAACCGGAGTACATTTACCATTAAGTTTCTTATGGAATCTCAGTCACTTGTTACCATTAAGGCACATGAAATGCTGAGAAAATGCCTGTGAAATTGTTTCAGGGTCTGTCCAGCATCCACTGTCCCCTGATCTTCAGGAAGGAAAAGCTACAAATGCTCTCTCTACTTTAGCACAGTTAAAATTAGGGAAAGGCAGGTTTTACTTCAGTTTTCCTGAAGAAGGTTTTTGCGTTTGTGCAAAACATTGATGTTAAATTATTTGTGTTTCTTAACTAGCCTGGGAGTGAAAGTTATTTAATTTTGAAAAGAACAAGGCAGAGTGAAGCAGAAGTCTTGTGACTCTGGATGAAATAAAAGAATTTGTTGCCTCATATTCAGTTGTCCACTGTAAAGGATATTTTTTTTCTAAAATGAGGATGAAATGCCCTTTGGAAGTATCATCACCAAATATAAAGAAGCCTAGATGACCAAGTGCCTACACTTCAGGGGACTATTATTACGTGAAATGGATCAACATATTTTTTTCCCCAGCTCTGTCTCCTTTGGCTGCTTGTGGCCTCATAGATGCAGAATGCATTAGCAAGGAAAAATATGGGAAAACTCAAGACTCAAGGTTTGTTTCAAGATAAGCTAGCCTGATTTGGTGGTGCAACTATTCACTACAGATGAGGTGGTGATAGCCACAAAGAGTGCATTGCACACTAAATCTGAAACATAGGTTATGCATATTTCCTTGTACTGGTGGTAAATACAAAGATGTATCGTTAGGTAGGGAACAAATGACAAAAGCATTCACATTTTTTAAAGAAATGCCACTTTCAGCCTCTTGCAGCCTGGCACCTAACCTTTCCCTCATTTCTTTGGCTGTTTTTTTGTGAGTGCTGTACCCTCAGATCAGTAGTCAAGGACTAGGTGGCATGAAGTGGATATTAATTGATACTACATTACTATAGGAGCCTATAGGATTACATTTCACAGCTACATAAAATCAAACTAATCATGATTACTGGCACTGCAGTAGATACCAGAAGACACAATAGTCATTCACTGTCCTGAAGACATTCTCTGTTGGTGTGCAGAAAATTAGGAATGCAAATAATTTAAGCGATTGTTAATGGAATTTCTGGATCTAATTAATTCTTCAGGGTGCGCCCTATGGAAAATTGATTTAACTGTGTCATGGATTGCTATGTTGGTCAGGTGTTTGAGGGACACTGTGGGTAACGCTCTTGTTTTAACATATCGGTCTGCCATCATCAGAATGGCAGACTGCACAGAAATTTGCAGGAGCAATAATTACCTTTGCAAAGGCGCTTACTTGGAAGGAGGTGTTTTATAGCCATAGGTACTATATATAACAGAGCACCTAGAACTTAGAGGTCTGGCTCCAGATACCTGCTTTCTCCACAATACCCTCCAGGAGTGATGACAGTGTGTTTGTCAGAGGGCACAGGAAGAAGCAATTAATTGCATTGTAGTTGATGATGTAGCTTGTTTCCTTTTTGCATTCAGTGCCTGAAATAAGCTGATGAACCTACTGTGTTAATCCAAATAGAGAAGCAGAGGCTGAATGGGTTAATTTTGTTATTCAACTTGTCTCCCACCTCTCATTTCACTTTCCAATATATCTATAGCTTTGTGCCATATGAAATTGATAGATATATGATAAGAAAAGTCTCATGACAAGTGTCAGTAACACTTTTAAGATAAAATGTAGTTTCAGTCTGCTTGGGCTTGGTGTTCTACAGGATATCTTGCAGCCATCCTGCCAGTAATGGCCACTCTCTTCAGTTCAGGGGGGACTTGGTCTACAGTCAGTTATATCCATGTGTGCCTTCTAGTTGACTTCTGTGAGGGATGAACTGGGTCCCAGTTGGCAAAGAGTCATAGAAAGCATCTCCTGATATCCATTTCCATGATACTGGTATGAAAAGATGTTCCACTATAATCTTTCTTTTCAAAAGGCTAGTGCTGATTTTCTACACAAATGCCTATTCTCACGTTAGTCTGAGTGAGGACAAGAAACAGCTCAGGTCTCTTGTGAAAATGTGTTTTCTTGCACACGGGCTGCAGGAGCATTGCCTGGGTCTGTCAGCTTTAAACTGCTGCAAATGAGCAGTTCTGAGAGGTTCTGTCAGAGTTGCATCGATGCTTTCATCCTGATAGAAGTTTAACATTGATAGCGTATTCCCTTATTTCAAGTTGGTTTTGTAATTGCCCCAAGAGTAGTCTTCTCTGTACTCTGAGAGACATGGTCCCTACTGACTGTACTTACGTGAGGGGTAGAGTGGTAACAAAGATCAGCTTTTATTGTCCCCAAAAAAGGAGCAACATGTAGGCTTTTTTGTGGGGGTTTTGTTGGGTTTTTTTTCCCCTTAAAGTTAAAATTTTGGAATCGAATGATCTACCACCTCTGTTTTTGTACCTAAAGATATTGGATATGTGTCCCAGCTGCCTTATGGTGCTTGGAAATCCCAACAAAAGGGATTGAGTGTGAAACTTGCTGTGTTTTTCCACTTTTAGAAATTCCTAGAAATTCACCAAATCTAATCCCACCTGAGTGTAGACAATGTGGAGTACCTGATTATTCACAGGGAAGGTTTCCCCTCACCCTTTCCGAAGGTTACAACAGGCCTCCTAAAATCTGGTAGCAAGCAGTATCTGTATTAGAGCACAAAAAAGCCACAGCTACAGCATGCCAGAGCAAAATAGCATGAGGGATCACATTTTTCTCCAGTGTGCTGTTTCACAATGGTATGTGTTTCTCCCACCAGATTACCATATTCGATATGTAACGGTGGACACACAGTCCAATGCTGCTGCTTACAGCCGTCGCCGCTGCCGTTATTGCCGCTGATCACAGCCAGTGGTTCTGGGAGGCTGCAACGTGAATGACATCAGAACAGTGTAGTGAACACGTGCTTCTAGCATTGTCATAAGGATGCCCCCAAGCTAGCTACCAATGGAAAGCGTAATTATTCCTGAATTGTTTAAGGTACCAGGCAGAAGAACACACTGAATAATGAAAATCAGCCTGCTCATCTTAGCTGGGGAGGCTTTCTGATGGTTGCCAGTGACTTACTCAGATAAGCAAAGGTGCTTTTCTTTTTTTTTTTTTTTTTTAAATGAATCATGTTCATCTCGTTACATAATTAAAAAACCCTCAAGAAATTAATTCATTTCCCCTTTCTCCAAAGGAAAAAAAATAATGTGTCAGTACTGTCAAGTATGAGAATCTTCATTTAAGAATGACTCTGTATGTGCAGGTCCTGGTTTAATTATGTCTAACAGAACTCTAGCTCCAATACTGAAATAGATAAATACTTCACAAAGAGAAGATAAAGCAGTACAAGCTACCGAATCATCTGGAATGCAAGAGAACACATTTCTGAGAATGAAAGGACAGATTTTTGGTGTGGCACTGACAAAAGTTGTCATTAACTGAATTTTTTTGATCTCTCCTTATCAGAATATCTTCCTCATGGAAGTATGGGCATCTTAGCTATTCTATAGGTTACTTATTTCAGTCTGTTTCCAGTAAATGCACACAAGAAAGCACTGAAAAATAGGAGACATCAAGTGCAATGTTTGAAACTAGTTTGATTCTCTTAAATGGACTGACAGTTTTGCTGTGAAAAGAAATTATTTCAAATTAATCAAAGAATCAGAAAACTAGGTTGAAATCTCCTTGATTTTCCTTTTCTTATTTTTTTGTCTTTTTTTCCCCTTTCTTTGTTTTGTTAGTGAAGCTCCCATTCCAATCTAACACGACGTTTCCAATCCATGGATTAGAAGCAAATGAGAGGAAATAGGTGTGCGTAGGCTTTTTTCCTAGCTGTAAGACAAAAGCCAGTGGCCACCTTGCCCAGTTGGTGTGTGCATGCGTCAGCAAGGGCATCACATGCTGGGGCTGTTTCACAAATGACTTAGACACAGAAATAGCAGGCAGGTCACTGAAGGACTTCACCAGCGCTAGATCACTTAATCAGACTTTACGAGTCGGCTGCTGAACCAATCCTTCCCCTGCTGCCCCAGCAGCGCCTGCCTCCACAGGCACAGTCTTGGGGCTGGCTTATCCAAGGATTGAGCAACTCAGCCAACACATAAAAGATTACCAGTGTGGAGGAGAACCTGTGTTGGTTACAGGGCTTTGGAGTTTGTGTGTGTGTCTTTCCATCATTCCTAGCTCCTCTTTGGTTTTGGGTTTGTTATTTGCTGGGGGTTTTTTTTCTGTGACATCCGGGTTTTTTATTTGTTGGGGTTTTTTTCTGTGAAATCCAGAAATAGTTCAAGATATTCCTTGGAAATGTCTAATCAGAAAGAGACATAAGTCTCAATTACTTCATTGAGGAAGCTCATTACAATAGGAAATGGCATGAATGCTTGAAGATGCACAGTGTTGGTGATCAACAGTCTGTGTATTTGTCCTACCAGAGGCTTAAGTCTTGTGCTTGTGAAATACAGTTGAACACCAGAGATGCTGGGTCTTTTTGCTGCGATTTTGCACTTAGAAAAATAACATGGCAGTGTACAGTTGTGCCATAGTTGATTGTTGGTGAGATGTTTTATTCAGTTTGGTTGACCTGTTTATGATTGTGGCAGTGTGAAAGTATGCATGTGCATTTGAAGATCCTCTGCTTACAATAACACCAAGAAATTGGCAGTGCTTTTATCTCTGCCAGGCCAATAAAATGCAGTAAGTACAGGAAAAGGAACAATTGGATTCACATGAATTCACAAGTTTGTTTGCAGTGAATTATTATTTTATGCAATAATGTTCTATTATCCACGTTACTTTTCACATACATAATTTATTCTTTTTTGCATAGTAAATACATTTCATTCCTGGATCAGCTCCCACTTCTGTGATGTCTGCTATCCTAGCTAACACAGGGAGCTGGAAACTCCAGAGCTACTAGTCTTTGCAGCTGCCAGCTAAAGAGATAGGTTTTGTGTCAGAGGCTCAATATGTTCATATTTTGGGCTATCGAAAACTCAAATCTATCCTGTGCCAGAGCACAGAGGGGCAAACAATGCTCAGTGATGAATGGGCTGCATCCAGATCTCCTGCTGCATGAGGAGTAGTTTCACAGCTAGACCTTTTCATCACATCTCCTGGTTTTCCGCTTGGTAAATCAGAAATAACTCTGCTGCTGTACAGTTTGAAGAGACAATCAGACAAATCAAGTGTAATTTCTCGAGTTCTGAAGCAGAGTGAAATACATAAAGAAAACGATTTCTCTATTTCTTTCTGAACAAAAAATAAGACCAAGCAAATGAATGAGAGCAGCAACATTGCATTGCTTTTTATTATCTCAAAGCAGTGTAGTACTGGTGATATATCATTATCAAAATGCATTCATTATACTTGTTATACATTGCTATAATTTAATACAATTTATAATGTATGTATCATTTATCACTATACATAATTTGATTATATTTTGATAGAAACAGAAAGTCTTCATTAAAAAATTGGGCTTGGATGGATTTGGACTGAACCAATTTTACCTCATCTACATGTTTATATCCACTTAAGGTTAAAAAATAGGAATGATGCACAGTAGCATTTTATTTGCATTGATGTAAATATGTGAAAATTAATTTTATAATAAAGACTAGGTGGTTTTGGACCAATCTAAGAAATGTCCTTGCATTCCCTATTGATAAATAATGTTGCAGTTTACTTTGCTAATAATAATAATCAGGGCATGTAAATTACTAGAAAACTTGTTTTCAAGATTCATTCTGGAAAACGCTTTAAAAAAAAAACCAAACTATTTTGTTTTTTTTAGTAGCTTTAACAATCTTTTAATTTACTTTTCACCAGAAATCCTTCTTTGTCAAAGGATGCTTATGGAATTTTCAGAACCTCAACACTGTACATATATTCATGTTGTTTAAAGGTAATTTGTCCAAGCCTTAATCTTGCATAGATATATTTAATCATTTGATTAAGGAGGAGAAGCAGCGTCTCATGACAGATGCCTGACTACAGTTTAGCCTCTGCTATGAGTCCCAGTGATGTTCAGGGGTATTTGTCCTTGAACATTGCAGCTATACTAGTCACATGCTGTGACTTGGCTGGCCCTGTGTGGAGCCAGGAATTGGACTTGATGATCCTTATGGGTCCCTTCCAACTCAAGATATTCTATGATTCTGTAAAAACCCTATCAGATACGGAATTTAGTCTCCAAAAACAAGCTTTCACCTGTGTAAATTGATTCTGCTGTACTGTGCAACTAATTGTATAGCATGGAAGCACTTGTAAAATGGATGGGAGCGGTTTATCCAGGCTGGACAGCTAATGGCAGCTAAGAAATTTTTGTGCCACATAATTTGCAAGCTCTTTCTCACACAGCCCAATAATATTAATCTGGGCAGTTTTCTGGGGAGTCTTCAGTCTAGAGTCTTCAACTCAGCAGCTAATCTTAAATGTCAACTTCTTACAAAATACCAAGGCAAGGTGTATCACAGTAGAACTAGTATACTAAATTTTCATTAATGAGGTCCTCTTTCAACCATTTATTGTTCCTCATTAAGCTGTTCTGGTTTGAAGCACCCATAAATAAATCTGAAGGACACCAAGTGATACAAATATTATGGTAGCTAGGACAAAGGGCTCAGTTATGACTTCCCCATGAGCCCTGTTCATGAGGCCTCTGTAGCATTGAATCACCACCACAGATGCTGCAGTCAGTTTGTTTCTGACTTGTTCAGCCGGTGGCCTGGCTTAGGGGTATGCTCAGGACCGGCTTTGTACTGGGGGTGATGATACCTTGCACCCGTGCGTGACGAGACTGGAAGAAGCCACAGGTTGTTCTCCTATGGACATCTGCCTACAGGGGATGAGGGTAGGGGGAAGATACATGCTAGGTCTGCTGTCCCTGGTGAAGAGACTCACCATTACCTCAGTCACAAGGAAGCATCAGTCCCTGAGTTTATATTAGAAAGAGTTTTCTGTGAAATGCCACTGAAGTGTAAAACGCAATGCCTCTTGCCTGCCAGGGCAGCTTTGCTTATATTTTCATCATGAGGGTTCTTGGCAAATGGATTTACTGATGAACATCCACTGAACTTTAAATCTTAAGCCAATATTGGAGTGCATCATCAGATAATGAAATTCATATATCGGCTTTACTCATTGTGAACACGGTTCTACATGATGTCCATCCAGCCGAAGACCAGCAGCCTACTGCACGGTCTCTTGATCCAGGTAACGTCATTCACATGTAGAAGAGCTGGCCCTTGCAGTGAACTGCTTCAGATCAGCCTCAGCTAAGGAGTTATTTTGCAAAACTGTCTATCAGTTTCTTCAAATAATGAAAACAGTTAAAAAATAGCAATCTGTTCAAGAAGGAAAAAGGAAGTTATTTTTCTGAAGTACGTTTTTTGTGTGTACGTGGCACTCTAGTGCTGTCTATAAACACCAGAACACAAAATTTATTCATTACAGTTCATTTCTGCTTTTAATTATTATTCTACAATTTCTTTATCAAAGGGACATGGGCTTAGAATTTCACGCTTAGTTAAATACCACTTAACCCCCTGACACAATCTACATGTATGCCATTAAGTGAAATTTTTGCTAATAGTATCCCAGTTAAGCAGTTGTCATTACCATTCACTATCATTAAGCTAAACAGGTTCTCTGGGATGTATCCTAATAAGGCACCAGCCTGATTACGCACAACCTGATTAAGAGAACTATGCACTATTACACTTATTTGTCTGTCCTGGGAGGGAAAGACCTTACATTTCAGAATGTGTCTGACCTTAGTTAATGCTAAATGCAAGGCAGTCTTGGATGTGGTGAAACTTTGCTGTGTGGCAGCCCTAATTTTGTGCCTTCATTATGAGAAGTTGTTGCTGGAATTACATTTCCCTGAAAACCATGTAATTTGCTTCATTTTGAATTTGGCCCCCAACTGAACAAACTGAATTGTCCTTCTGGACAAAAAACAGATTCTTAGTGACACTTTAAAATTTTACCCACACCCTTAACCAATTAGTTATGATCTAAATCTTGTTATTTGGTTGTAACTGGTCATAGGGCTTAATTTCCTTGTTTATACACTAGTCAATGAGAATGATGCTGTTCAATGGAAGTTGTTTAACGCTTCTATTAGATCTTTCCAGTCCATAATTAGTGTCAGTATTCATGTTTAATAGTTTGTGGTATGCAGCAAAGCAGTAACTTCCTAATTGCACCTTCCAAATTAACCTATGGAATGAAAAGCAGTGCAGTCATCTTTTCAGGCTGGGCATCTGTTCTTTCCCTAATCTGAGATGATAAAATGGATCCCCGTGTAATCTAAGGAAACACCTGAAATAGGCAGAGATACGCAGTGTACTCAGTTATCTCGGGGCGTATTTTAGTTGGCCAGAAGCCGGTTATGAGCACTCCACTCTGAACGCCTCACAGTGTACGGGTGCACACACATTTCCTTAGAAGTAACCAGAGTCAATGCCATTTGCATCACTACCTGCAGGCAGGGAGGTGACACAGCTTACCCCTCTCCATGGCAGGTTCTCCCGAAGCACTGTCCTTTGAGTGCAGCTGTGGCATAAACCCCAGGCTAGGTTCATACAGCTTCTCTGGCCCCGTAAAGTGACTGAACGTTGTGCTCCAAGTCTGGTTTATAAAGCTTTATCACTGCGTGCACAGGTTGGCTGCAAACTGCTTATTTCAAGCAAGTCATGAAATAAAAAGTGGCTGTACCAAGAGTGCTGAATGCCAGAGCAGACTTCCCGTGCCTTAGAGCTGTGTGTGCTTCAGAGTGCGATACACAGCGTGTTCCCCAAACTTAAACACAAACTGCTTTTGGCATGTACAAGCATGACCACCGGAGTTAGCTGAGGGTCACCCCGCTCTAGCAGGGTAGGGGAGCAATGCCATCCTCAGTTACTGTTTCAGTTATTTGTTCTCAGTCCTCTGCTCTGGAATTGCTGACAGTTGAACTTCTGCCAGCAATTAAAGCTAGTTAGCGGTCCCCTGGCCAGTAAGAATACTTGAAGCCAGGAATTGCTGCAGATTTCCAGTTCTGCTGCAGAGGCAGAGCTGTTGTCTGAATAGACACTGAATGTGTAGCAAGAGGCCTGATGTTGTCTGGTCTTATGGCTGGTTGCTGCAGAAAGGGGCAATCCCATTTCTCTGACCCCCTTCCCTCCTCTTCCTAACCCTGCTGCTGGCCACACAATCCTGGTTTTTCTTTTGTAGTCCTCATCAGACCTTACAGAGAGCAAATTCAACTGCTCAGCCTGGAAGAAAACTGTTACTTTTCTTTTGCTTTGTTATTCTATTTTTCTCCCAAAATAATGAATGAAGTCAGCTTACAGAGAGGTCAGATGAGCATGAGGCCTTGTAAAGAGAAGCAGCAGAAGCTTGCAGTCAGGAGCAGAAGAGGTGGGAAAAGACTGCACTGGGATTCCACTTTCATGATAGCAAGCTGTCAAATCAGCTTATCTGGCACGTCTCTGTCTGGGGAACTGCAGAAATACAGATTGACAGGATCTATCTCCTTCCCTTGGGAAGCACTATCATATTCAGAAATGGAGCTCAAGAGTATGTAGCTATCCCATGCTGCAAGGATAGGTTGACTTTAATATTTTGAAAGAATTACCAGTTGTTTTGGAAAAGAGTGTGGGGGAACATTTCATCTTTTGTCCCAGGTGAGCTGTTGACTGCCGTTGTGCAGAAACTTTTGAGAATTTCGTACTGCCTACAAAAATAACTGGGTTGTCTTTGGTCACTCTCCCAAGAATGGCATGTTGCCTGGTCATTAATTTCCTTGCAGTGGCTAATTTTTTTCAGCTCTTAATTGCAATAGTCATTTAATTGGTAAATTTTGTCCTCACTGACACAGCTGAAAAGGGTCTGTTCCTGTACAGTAGGCAAGCAGTCAGCTGAATATATGCTAATTAAACTCCCATCATTATATGGCTTACTGAGTATATCATATGAGACTGGTTACTGTGCTTTCTAATTCATGCAGAGTTTGGTGAGAAACATTTAACTCTGCAAAATTGTTTTTTCTCTGAGAATCTGGTTTTCCCCATAGGAAGCAATAAGCCATGCATGTCCAACAAGTAACAAGTGAAAATAGCTCAGGTTGCCTATTCCAGGCAGGCTGGAAATTCTGCAAGTGCTCTCAGAGGACACGGTTGACATGGCCATGCATTGGGTTATAAAACAAGGTCTCCCAGCATCCCTTTTCCAGGGCTCACATACTGCGGTATGAGTTAGAGGAACACCATCAACTCTGGTGTACATGGAGTCCCCATGCAATGGCAAGTGTCTTGGTGGGGCTGTATACACTTTTGCTCCCAGCCTGATCCCCCCTGGCCAGCTGCAGTTGCTTGTTTGGGCCAGTCAGTCCTTCTTCCATGTAGATGCCTCCAGTAGAAGGGGGGTGCTGGTGCTGTGCAGCCAGGTCAGAGCTTGAGGTGGGACTAAGGGAGTGTTTCTAACTTGTGCAACTTGAACAGTGAGTTATGAACATCCTCTGAGGGTGTTACAATATCCTTTCCTCTAGCACCAATTGTTCGTTCTAGCCATTTCATCCCACCCTCAGGCTGCAACAGCATCCCAAATTTTCAAGTGCTCTGGATCCTAATGCTGTGTGGCAAGCTGATACATTTCCATTGCTGAACCTAATAAAAACAGTGGTTGTCATGGTTTACTAGCAAAACTTTAGTGCTAACTCAGAAGCATGGCAAAGTGCCCAAATAGCCTACGCTCTGCATTCTGTACAGTCTCAGAGTAGTTATCGGTAATTGCATCTCCACCCCCTCCCTATTACATATACTCCATGTACCATCCAATTCTTCACATTTATTATCCAGGGCACATTTTTTTTGAGATTATTGCAGCTAATTTACCAAGAAAAAGGACAGTCAATGGCTTTAAAATACAATGTTCCCTTTTGTTTATGTGTGTTGCTACTTCCCCATTCCATGGGGGCTTCCAAAAGGTTGGCTGGTGTCATAAGGTCATATTTGTAGCCTGAATCTCATTCCCACATATGCCTTGTACATGTAACTATCAACTTCGTTTGTACCTGAGCTTCGGTTATGTGACAGGAAAACACTGCAATAAAATGCAGATCTGTTTATGTAAGAAATCAGGGTATTTCTCTTTGCAGACAAGAACTATATGGGAAACTATACGTGACCTCAGTGTAAAAATGAACATCTGCTTCCATCAGCTTAGAATATTTATGCCATGAGACTAACAGAAGCAGTTGGGAAGCAGGATCTCATGGCTCACAGCAGTAATTCTGAAATCCAAAGCAAAAATGATAGACTGGTGTTTACCTCTGAGTCAAGATATTCCTCTCTGCTTTAGAATGTTTCTTTTCATCCTCCTAGAGTTCACATCTCAATAGCTTAGGGCTGGGGCTTTTGTTTAATTCTCACTCAGCCTCCGAATGAGAGGATCATAATTTAATACATAGAGAACATGTCTGCTTAGGAGCAACTTAGTGAAAGAAGGGGAAAGTATGTTGCTTTTGGGAAGTTTTCCAAAATTTGCATTTCACTTCCAGGGAAGTCAGATTACTAAAGCTGTGACTGTGAAGGGGGATGGTGGATTGAGGTATTTACCATCCAGTGTTAACGTTTCTCCTTAATCCCCCACTGTTAAAGATTCCTTAACGTGGCAGTCTGTAGCATCTTTGTGCCTGCTGAAGTCGATGAGGACAGCACTGAGCAGCCGCACAAGCCAGAGGTATAAAGCCAGCAGCTGTGTGGGGATTTGGCAGCTGTATAAAATCTGCCACTGTACAGTGATTTGGCAGAAGGCCCAAAGGTTGCTGACGCAGAAATTTGACTGGATACTCTCATCTCCAGTTTGAAATGTCAGTGTGAGAATGCATCCAGTCAGTCGGGTATCTGCATCTCCACAGATCTGGTCTGTTCATTTAATCTGATATGCTAAATTGTTACCATGACCCTAAAGAAAGCGACACTCGAGGGCTACTCACGTGCACAGAAAAAGAGTGCCTGGGATAAAAGTCTGCACAGGGTTTGTTGGTGTTTTGATCTTGGGAAACGAAGCCAGGAAAATTAAATCTTTGTTTTGTTAAATACTGTTGAAACCCATAAGAACAAATTGTCCCTCACTTCAGAGGGCTGATAAACTTTAAGTAACTGTCTTATGCTGGTGAGGAGTTCAATGTGCAGTTTCTGTAAAATCAGTGGTATTTAAAGTATCCCAAATCACTCCTCTGAATAAAAGTCTCAGAATATGGCACAAAATAGACAAAGCAGAGACCAAGCAGGGGAAGAGAAATCTATCTGACCTCTTTCCACAGATGAGAAACTGAGAACTTCTAATGATGACTTACGAGCTCTGAAGCCTCTGGAGTCTTCCAAGTAGATTTCCTCCATATCAGATGCTCTGGCTGCTTGTTTTAAAGAAGCTGGGTACCCTGCCTAGTCCTCTGAGCAGGGTACAAAACTTTGTCTCATCCTAAAATTCCTGAACTACAAGACAGTTGTGTCCATTGATGTCCATATGAAGTTGGTGGAAAGAGTGAAACATCTGGAAAAGCAATCCAAAATGACCCCATTTCAAACAAGGGATTGTTTGGAGCTCACCAGTAGGAAAGCCTGGTCACCAGCATCAGTTATGGTCCTCTCTGGAACTTCTGTGTCTGAGTCAGGGCTGCCTCTCTGAAGGAGCCCAAGTCCAAGCCTCTCCCCAAAGGAGAGGGATCTGTGACTTCTATTGGGGAGGGAGGAGGGGGTGGGGAGAGGAGGCGGGGGGAAGGAATTTGTTTCTTGTTTAAAAAAACAACAATCTTAGGAAATGAGACTTCCAATTGTAGCCCAGTCTAGTCAATAGTCATGGACTAAGAGACTTAGGCCTTGTACCCTGTTCGGAAAGAGCAAAGAGCACCATATCCATGAAATCCCTTCTGCAGCACCTCCAGCCTGCAGGCGGTAGCTCCATGGGGAGGGAATAGGAGGCATGGGTCTGAGCACTTTTCACACGAGAAAATACCATCAGCAGTGGGTGATACCTTCAGACGAGCTGAGGGATGCAGGTGTGTATTGTTTCTGTACATCAGCTTGTGTACAGCTGCAGGGGTTTGGTATGTGCAAGAGGGGAGGGTGCCCAGCAAGTGCAGTTTCCTGCAAAGCCCGTGGAATGGAAATTTTTGCTCTGCTGTTTTGGGTTTTGGTAACTGAAATCCATCTAAATGCTTTTTTAAGGCACTTGCATTCTTCTCAAGACCCTAGGCTCCTGATTTTGTGTGTGTCTGACAGCTCTGCAGGATGTGAGCTGGTACCAAGCTGAATCCCTCCTCTTGCTACCACCACTGTGAATTTCCACAAAAAATGAGCCAATAATTCACCTTTTAAATCTTCATTTTAATTTTATATGACAAGAGAAAAACTAAGACAAATATTAATTGTATTCTGTGCTGTAGTTCTGTGGGGAGAAAAGTGACTGGTGAGATCTAAACAATGTGTCTCTGGATTCTCTTTCCTTTCATTGCATTTGCTATTAGCTTTATAACCATGTCTTTACTGTGATGACATTTTATATTAAAGGAAGCTTTTGGATTATAAATTAGATTTAGCTAGTAAAAGCCATGTCATGTCTTTTATTGCATTTTTCATTTGTTGTTATTATTTTATGAGAATTCAGGCTGTGTACAAGCTTCCCCTCACATTCTCACATCCAGTGTTGTTGGGAGGGTGAGTAGGAATAGAAAGGAATTATTGTATGTTTGGAAGCCGCAGGGAAGTTCAGGAGGTCTCAGGTCTTATAATTAAATTACAAATCCTGGCAAGAAAGTCAGTCCAGGGTTGCTTTTGATGGTAATTCCAAACAAAATTGCAGTCACAGGAAACAGGATTACCCCCACTTTTTGCAAATTAGCTAATATGTTTTCTGTTAAAAGCAACCAGTGAACTGAGTAAAGACAAAATAGTCACAGTGACTGTGGTGACTGTTTGTCTCTCAGCAAGACACATCCCCAAACCTAACCCTCTGTTGGGAGCAATCCCTTAATCAGAGAGCACCCAGAATCACCAGCTTTTCCTGCAACCCATCTGTGTCAACAGACAGGTACATAATAACATATAGTGACAGTCAATACCAAGCTCATTCATTCAGGCTTCCAGTTTTCTTGGAGCAGAAAACTCCCCTGCCATATAAGGGTTGTGCAAAATAGTTGGGAAGACCCCTTCTGTAGCATTTCCTCGAGGTACTAGTGTCCAAAGGCATGTTGGCAAGGCTTTCATCCTGAAGAAGGTCATGGCATGAACAAACTACTGAACCTGTTGTGTAAGGGAGCAGACCTTTGGACATCGTCACAGTCCATGGGATCAGACTGAGCTCATCGGTAAACCATGGAAAGGTTCTTCATTGCAAAGAACCCTTGCACAACAGAACAGAGAAAGTTGTGGAGAGAGAGCTTCAGCCAAGCAAATACAGAGAAATCCAGGATGAAATTATGTATTTAATGCACAGTTATTCAGCAGAGTTACATATGTATTATCTATGGATTTCTAACATGTACCTATCTGTTCCAGACAGGTCCTAACAACCCCTAGGACAAGTGGCATATAGGGAACAAGGAGAAATGCTCCACCAAGGTTCTTCAGAATAAATGTGCTGCCTCTGGACAATACAGCAGCAGGAGGAAAGTCTGTGCATGGTGAAAAAGTGGGAAACAGAACAACAGAAACAACCTTGTGGTCCTCCTCCACCCAGGGCAGCTACACACTGAGGACAGGGAGGGCATCTAGAAGCAATACGCATGGGACTGTCCACGTTAGCTGTGCTTATATCTAATGGCAGATGCGAGTGTGAAAGAAAGCAACTGAGACTTCTCTAATTTGTACTTGAGTCAGTTCTCACCTGTACTGGAGAGGCCTCCAAAGGTGGCGTGAACACAGACATCGATACATAAGGCATTTTAAAAGAAAGGTTTCCTTTTCTTCCACTTCCTCTAGACACAGCACTTATTTTGAATGGGTGAGTTCAGGTATCTTTCACTTTTTAATTTGCTAAAATTGCTTGAGGCCAAACTCTTTATTTTTGTGAGTTATTTCTGATTAACAAAAGTCAAATGGAAAAGAAGACACTATTGCAGGCATTGTCAGAGCTCGTTAGATCATGGCTGTGTTACCACTATACTAAGGCAGTGTTCACTGGGCCATTTTGTTGGCTGGAAGACATAATTTCCTGCTGAGAGTTTCCATTCTGAGAGCTTTTTATGCCTAAAAATGTAGCAAATGGTAGCAAAAGAGCAAGCACCAAATGTCACTGTCACCTTGCCAAGGTCTGTCATTTCTAGTCTTGGTTCTTTCTGTATATATTAAAAGTAAACAGCTCTGATGCTCTAAGTGTAGGTTATCAGAGTAAAAGATAAAAGACGAGTTTACAGCACTGTAGTGGAGCTTCTTTGTCTTTTTCAAGCAGTTATAAATGGCAGATGTCATTTTGGCATGAATTATAAGGCTTCCTAGCTGCCAAGGAGAACCTGTTTATTAATGCTGGAAACAGTCGAGCTGACAGTTTTGCTTAATAATACTTAAAGTAACCCTTTGGAGAGTAAGTATGCAGTATAGATGTCAACATATATTTTCCAAGGCACTGATTTTGCTGGCAGCCTGGAGACCTCCTGTGTTCTAAGGGTTAAGTAACTGTTTATTACTTTTTCTTTTCCTTGAGATAACCATTCAGAATCCCAGAATTGCTAGGTTGGAAAAGACCTTTAAGATCATTGAGTCCAACTGTTCCTGCCCTATACTAAACCAGATCCCTAAGTACCTGATATGCCCTTTTTTTAAAACATCTGGGGATGGTGACTCAGCCACCTCCCTGGGAAGCTTGTTCCAGGTTCTGACAACACTTTCAGTGAAGAACTTTTTCCTGACATCTAATCTGACCCTGCCCTGGTGCAGTTTTGCACCCTTTCCCCTTCTCCTATCTCCTGTCACCTGGCTGAAGAGACCATCGCCCACCTCTCTACAAACTCACTTCAGGTAATTGTAGGCAGAGATAAGGTCTCCCCTCAGCCTCCTCTTCTCCAGACTAAACATCCCCAGCTCCCTCAGCCACTCCTACGATTTGCCCTCCAGCCCCTTCATTTATTTCATAAATTAACTGTTGGGTTTAGGTTGTCTAAAGTCAAAATTTCAAAAGGCCACATCAGGTTCTTTTAGGCTTTTACCACACACCAGCCTGCCACTGCCCATAATAGAACAGTCATAGTATTGTTTATGTTCCTGTACAGAGAAAGCTTTGGCAAGGCTATTTTTAGGACTTAATGAGTTAACACTGATGCAAGAAACCTGAATAAAGCTTTATGTATGTATGTATGTATGTATGTAGGTGCTGTTTACATATATACAGACTATTCCTGTACATGCATTAGAAACCTTCAGTTTAGCCTGCTCAATCAGTATATTCTGGCTCCATTGTGATTGTAATTTTCTGCAGTCAAAAATAGGAGGTCAAACAAAAGGCATTATGTGGGCTTCAAAACTTTCATATGCATCGGGTTGGCATGAACAGAATTTAGCTTTTGTTCTTTCTGTTTTTCCAGTTTAGGCAAAAATGTTACCATTTATTATTAAGCAGGCATTAGAAGAAGGGTAAGAAAAGCTTATTACCTGAAACCTTCCTTTCCTTTTGCAAGGGCATCGTCCATGATAGGATTGTGGTATTTCAGTCTCTGAACATAGACATTTACATAGCATCAATCAGATGCCATGACATTTTTTTCAACATAACAATTTTGAGCAGTTGTTTACTATCAAACCTCAGATTACCCAAACTAAAAAAAAAAAAAAAAAAAAAAAAATGTAATAAGTGTCACTCATTTTCCTAAAGTTTGGCTTGTTGGAACTTGATGCAATTTGTAAAAACATTGTCATCTTTATTTTGCATTCACAGAATCACGGAAATTGTAGGGGTTGGAAGAGACCTCAATATCCCAGTTTTACAGAGCTAGCAAGGGATTGTTACATTGCTTTTAAAGGCACCAACAGCAGAAGAAAATCTGATGGCTGTTGGTATAACTGAAACTCCATATAATGTATAATCATGTAAGGGAAATGACTGCACAGCTCCCCCCCTTTTAATGGAACTTTATCCCTACTTAGATGTTTACTTGTTTGTTCTGTTGTACATCAAATATTATTCACAGTCTTTAGTCATGAGCTTTTAAAAATCCTCTCTGACATTGTTATTCCCAAAGCCATCAGTATCTGTTTGCTGTTACCACTTCTTTTTTTTTTTTTCCTAGGGAATATGTTTCTGAAGGTTCACACAGCCCGAAATACTTGGACTAATGATATTGACAATACTTGTATAAGAAATTGCACGATTATATCCTGAGATCCAAACCTGCAAGCACATCAGCACACATTTCATTCTAAACTTGAGAGCAGACACATTTATATATGGAAGTGGTTGAAAGACAACCAACTTAATTTGTATTTAGCCAATCTAACCCTCTTTACTCTTTTAAATTTTCCCTTATAAAATGATCCTTACAGTTGTTCTAATTGTTTTGTAAATGAAATCCACAGTAATTATGTGAAGGCCTTCAGGGGAGCCTGTAAACCTTCTGTAATCTGAAATGGGTTTTGTTTTATAGTTGTGGTTAAGTTTATTCTCTAATTTAATTGGAATCTATTCTCTAATTCAGCTGGTGTGACAAAGTGTCGCAGAAAACATGTATTCAGAGATGGAAAGCAGTGTAACAAATCATAAAAAACCCTCTTTTGATTCACTGAGGTTTAGTTCCCAAATCAAAGGAATGCAAGTAAAAGATGTTCCAGGACTTCTGGGGCTTTCTGGTCAGATCACTGTACATGTTTTAATGTCAGTGCAGTGACTGGATGCAATTCCTCTTTTATAAAATGAAATTGTGGTTACCTCATACCCAGCTGAAGTATTTCTTCCCAAATAAGAGATGAACAGAATTATCTGGTACCTAAATAGAAGCAATAAACATTAATTTGGCCCTCAGTCCTTGGCTATTTTGTTACACCGAGAAATTTGTTTCTAATATATGTTTCATTTGAAATCTTGTTTTTAATGTAGAAATGTCGTGTCTAACTGTATATGCTCATATACTCAAGACTGAGATTAAATAAGAGGACTTTAAGAAGGATGCTTTTCCTTAGGATGGGGCATGGGATGGATTATCGAGTTCCGCCAGTTAAGCGTTAAGACAAAAGACAATCAAGAGATTGTCTCGTTCAGGTGAATGCACTTGCTCTCTTACTGAAACAACTGGTCAGAGACTGGTTGGAATCTCAGTCACCCACTTTTCACAGGACTCTCTTGAAGTGGAGCAGTCCTGTACTGATTCGTGTTACCAGTTGTGCTATGGACTGTGTATGCTGACAAAATCCAGCTGTCAGGTAACTGATACGTGGTTTTTACTAGATGTAATTTTTAAAAAAAAATATTCAAATCTAAAAAAACCCAAACACTGAGATAGAGAATGATAGGTGAGGAGAGCTAAAAAGAAAGAGTAGTAAAATTTAAATTAGGTACTACAGACATGCAAACCCCAGCTGGACGTGGTAAAGCACAACCTTCCTTAGCTGACCCTGCTTTGAGAAGAACATGATGATCTCAGGAGGTCCTTGCTAATCTCAGAGTTTCTGTGATTCTGTAGAGATGAAATACCTATTTGACCCAAGTTTAGGAAATATTTCTAAGGCAAACATAAGAGGCTCCAATCTTTATACAGAAACCTCTCTACAATATAACACCATTTTTTTAATGCATAAGAACATATTTATCATAAGAAAACACTGAGGAGGCTTTAAGTGAGATTCAGGTGTGGATTAGCCAAGATGACCAAGATTTGTCTTGTTAACACAGTGTATTCAATCCTTTCTGGTTTAAGGTACCACTTTTCAGTATACACAAGGATATAATTGAATTTGCCATATTTTGTGAGAAATCTAGGCCATATTTCCTTTCAGTGAGTCTCAGTTAACACTCTGATATCTGGTAGTATGATCTCTGAGTATGTCACTGTAGTCTAATTTCTGTTTGCTTTATGCTGCTCTTGCTGCCATTGACTGTGTAAAATAAATGGTGTGGGAAATTGAGTACTACAAAATCAAACCTGGAATTCAATTTCCAGTTGAATTTAACTGATTCTGTCACTACACAAACATTTATTTGGTGGAAAAATGCATAGAAAACATAAAAGCTCTCAATCTCTTACACCGGTCATAAGCTGGCAAAAGTAATCAACAACCTTCCTTTCATGCTGAGGTTTGGTGTTCAGCTATTTCGAATGATGAAGTTTTTCAAATATTGCATCTGCTGTTTTCATACATCTTGGTCTGCTTATCTGCTCCTTCATTCCCAGTGGTCATGCACCCGAAGCAGCCCTAACAAGATCCTCCACTCTTTTCAGTCCTATTCAGATTTCTGTTTTTTCATCTCTGACGTCTCGGCTTTTGCTCTGCAACACATTTTGATGATTTTCCTATGGCTAACATTAAGGCAGTGTGTTTATTTCCTAGACTGGCATAATCACAGCTCAAAGACATTATCTTCCAATTTGTATCCCCATCTCAGATCTGAACATTGAGCATTCTAATGAAGTAGTCAATAGGTAAGGCAAAAGAGAGGCTATTCCATGCGGCTCACTCTTCTGATGTTAGTCCTTTACATGGGTGTCCTCATCTATTGAGAACACCCTTGAGGAGAATGGCTTGGGTGTTGATGGATCAAAAGCTCAACATGAGCTGGCTACGTGTACTTGCAACCAACCATATCCTGGGCTGCATCAAAAGAAGCGTGACCAGCATGTCAAGGGGGATGATTCCACCCCTCTGCTCTGCTCTGGTGATGTCCCAACCTGGAGTACTGCATCCAGCTCTGGGATACCCAACATAAAAAGTACACAGACCTGTTTCAGAGAGTCCAGAGAAGGGCCACAAAGATGATCTGAGGGCTGGAGCACCATTCCTATGTAGACAGGCTGAAAGACTTGGCTTGTTCAGCCTTTGGAAAGCTCTGGGAAGACCTTATTTCAGCCTTATAGTAAAGGCCCCTAAAGAGGCCTATAGGAAGGGTGGAGAGGGACCGCTTACAAGAGCATGTCCTGTGCTGGAGCAGGTTTCCCAGAGAAGCTCTGGATGCCTCATCCTTGGAAATGTTCAAGGCCAGGTTGGATGGAGCTTTGGTCAACCTAGTCTAGTGGAGGGTGTTGCACAATGTCTTGAATTAGACCAGATGATGACAACTGGGAAACCTTTGCTTCCATGAGCCAGGCTTGCCTGCAAGACAGCAAGCACTTCTGAGAGCACTTGGGGAGTGATTTGGAGCTGACTTGCTGCTTCCACATACTCTGCATCCTGTTTTGGGAAGATTATGACTGGCTTCAAGGTGCACTGTCATTATACTCATGGCTGGCTGTCTTGAAAACCATTTGTACTGTGCAGTGTAGGGTTGGGGATTTTATGTTTATTAATGTGGTTGGTACAGTCAGCTGATAAGAGAAAGGTGATCCAAACAGTATGGGTTAATACACCTGTATAAGTAGAAGAGAGCACAAATTGTGATAAGCACTGTTCCTTTTCTCTCCAGGATTATGAATGAGTTTTTATAGAGATATGTGAAGAAGCACAATGAAGTCACTTAACAGGTGTTTATCTTTGAATCATGGAGTAATAAAGTAGAAGAGACATGACAAGAACGCTTAGTGCATCCTCTGGGCACAGAATCAAATACACCTGCTTTGCTTCTGACAAACTTCTGATCTTTCTTTAGACACCTTCAGTGATGGCATCTTCACAGCCCTCCCAGGCAATCTGTTCCAAGTTTCCTATTAGCTCCTTGCTGAAATTGAAGGCTGTTGTGTATTGTCGTCTCCACAGTAGATGTGGAGACCTGACTGCAGCAGTCCTTTTTCACTAATCTGACATAAATCTCATCCTGTCATACCTCAGCCTTTTCTCAGACTGAGCAACTAATACATATTTCCTCATAGGTCATGAGACTGAAGGTGGCATTGACTCGGTAGGCATCTAACATTTTAAGCAGATATGTAGTGAATGGGGAAGAGCTACAAGACTTCAGTCAGGTTACATTTCCTGTATTGGAAAGGGAAAGTGAGAGAACGGCTGTTAAAAGCAGATTAATCATATTCAAAGTGTTAAGAAAAACATTTCTTTGCAGTAGATATTGTAATGTCTACCAGAAAAGAGAGACTTGCTAGGTCAAAAGGCAAAAAATTACATGCAGTGCTGAGATATGAGAAGACATAAAGTACAATTATATATACACATATTAATGAAGAAGCATCAGTGAATGTAGAACTAAAATAAGGAGTAACTTAGAAAATTTAATCAATTAGTCCTTGTCTGGGTTGCCTAAAGGCAGTGACATTGCTTATTTGTCTTTTTCTACATCCTCCTTTCCATCAATCCATGATCCTCACTCTCACTGCAAAGAAATTCTGAACCAAATTGCCAAGAAAGTCGGTATCCCTGGAAGTTTCTGAAATTCAGTGTCTAGATAAAGAGGCCCAAGAGGCTGGCCCCAGTGGAGTATCTCTTAATGCCAGTTTTGTTTCATAGCAGCAGTGTAGGAGGTGGTGGAGCAAGAGATGGTAGAACCAGAGCTTCTGCAGATGGGATTTGTCTTTCATCTGAGAGTTTGGATAGATATGTCTCTTAAGAAGGTCTGTCCCGTGTTCTGGTAATGCCTGGTTTCCCATAGCTTATAAAGGGTGCATGGATGACTGTTTTGGACAAACTCCTAACTTTCAGCAGAGGCCAGGTGAGACAAAGTCCAGCTCAGACTCCCACAAGAGGCATGACAGGGGAACAAGAGCAGAGGGAGATGATGGTGGTAAGGCGTCCAGGTGGCCTTGTGGTAGGAAATGGGGCCTGAAAGGCTGGAACTGAAGGAGAACAAAGAGTAACAGCAGCCAGGGAAATTGAAGAGAGCGTGGAGGACAGCTGAAGGAAAAACAGTTCATTCTGGTGAACTAGAGAGGAGTTGCAGGCTGAAAAAAGGCCCTTTTCACAAAGTAGAAACCCTCAGAAACTCACATTATTTCTCCCCAGGTCTTCTCACTGGTGACCAATTTTCCTGAATGACTACTCTGGTCCAAACTTTCTACCTGCTGAGGCTTGTTTACAAACAACTTGGTACAGTATTTACAGTGCTTCTGAATTACATTTAACTGATGTTTCTTCCATACTACTGCATGTTAGTAGCAGTGGTGCCAAGTTCTGTAAAAGACTTGCTAGCTAGCACAATTGAGCTGCCACCCACACTGGAAAGCCTCCAAACATTTCAGTAAACATGGGAAGGTGTTGGCAGTCCTCTTTAAAAAGAAGCCTCAAAATGATCTCCTGCTTCTCTAAGGAGATGGGGTACCCAATATGTACACAAGCATTATTGTGTATGAGGGGAGTCCAAACAGGGTGACCAACTCTAGCTGTTGGATTTAGAATTGCATTTCTGATTTTTACAAGAAGGGTTTTTTCATTCTTTAATGAAACCCTTGGGAGCTCTGAGCAGAGAAGTTTCATACTAGGACTGGAAAGATTGGTTTGGAAGAATTAAGAGTAAGACTGGATGCAAGCCAATTCTTGAGCTATAATCTGTATTTAAAACGGTCTGCTCCCCATTTTCTGACTGCCTACTAATGTTTTGCTTGTATTGACATCCACCTAATGACGCTTTGTTGGACCTCTGTGGACCTAACACAAGCTCCAGGTCACGAAAGCAGAAACAGGAGCATCTGAGCCAAAGACTGTAGAGCAAGTCATTTCACACAAACCTTGAAACAGAGAGTTTTCATCCCTAGAAGGTCTCAGGGAAGTTTAAAGCTTTGTTAGACTCATTAGGGCGCAAAAGGAGAAAGAAATCCAATGCACCAGGTAATGATTCAGTTGTTGAAGCCTTGTTGCAAATACACATTTCAAATGTGACAAATCCCTTTATCAGTTTAACTTTACAGATCCTCAGTCTCAGTAGGCCAAAACTACCTCGTAGTTATGTTGAAAGGAGAAATTTGAAGAAGCTCCAATGGAGGCAGGGAGTGCTGGGTGAAGTCACAGGATTGTTCATTAGAACAGTGTCAGTGGACTCACTCCTCTGAGTAAAAAAGATCCGAGTCTGTCCCTAAATATCTTATTCTTGCACCTTTAATCCTCCATCTTTAATAATTTTTAAATCAATCACATGCAAACAAATGAAAGAGACTTCTCAAAGGAAGCAATTTTTTCTCTTTTTTCTGTGCTAAAGACAAGTCAGAACCGACAGGAAAGGATTAAATAATGTTAAGTCATTACAGGACCCTGGTGGAATAATTCTGGCATTAAGCCTTGGAAGACTTAGAATATATATTCTTGGAAAACAGCGGGATCTTTGCATTTTAAAGAAGAAAATGACCACATTTATGAAATTCAGTTCATGGTAGGAGAAAAAAATTGTTCTCAAATAGTAGTCAGCCTGGGATTGTTAGCATAATGTGTTATTACATGTAACATCTTCTAATGTTATTCTACGAGGGGATGACAAATCTTTCAGAGTACTGGGCTAATAACTCATAAATATAAAGAATTGCAAAATGCACAAAGAATCAGTCTGCTCTTAAAACGCCCAGCAAACTTCTTGCAAAGAACACACCCTGTTACTGTGGCAGGCGACTTGCAGTAGGCAATAGAAGTTGTTTACCAAAAAAAACCAAAAGCCCCAGAACCATAAACCCACCTCAGATTCATATTGTGCTTATTTAACGAGCTCCCCATCTGGATTCCTCTTGATTTGTAGAAGTTGAGCTTATTTCAGAATTTGCAGCTTAGTGTGGGAGGTTAGCTAAAATCCTCTGTAAAAGCCCTTTAATTTTACTTGAAGTACATGAGGAACATTCCTCTGCCTGACAGCATCAGTCACACGCCAGGCAGCGAAAGGCACGCGGAGGAAGCTGCCCTGCCGCATTGCTCATCGGGGCAAATGAGGGCTGTTCAACTGAGTTGGAAGAATCCTGGCTATTTCAGCTGCCTAGAGATCATGTGGTCTATCAAAACATTATAACGAAGAGCCTAAATATAGTTCTGAAAGGTTTATAACCCTCGGTGGAAATTATCAATGCCTGTTTCAAGTTGGATGAGTGGAAGGATTCAGTTCCCAGTGCCACTGGTGACAATACCGAACAGCGTAGGAAGGTTGAACCATGAAGGCTGGTTGAAAGGAAACCTTCCCTCACTTATTCCTCAGCGTTTTGGTGACGGGTTGTCATGACAGTACAGGAGCCACTGAGTGGGGGAAGGCTGCTTCTGAGGTATTTGACTGGATGCCATGGGAGATCTAACACTGGTAATAGACTCAGAGAAAAAATAATAGAAAGCAGACCATCCTCACTTTTTTTCCTTCCTATGTATTATTGTATTTAGAACAGTTTCAAACCTGACCTGCCATCTTCTCCGTGGAGGTATTGAACAAACTGTCAGAAGAGAGTTGGTGCCACTGTGAAACAAGCCTGTCTGGGGGTGACATTTGCTTGTACAAACTAGACACCAGTTGCAGCAGAGATCCTTTGGTTTCTGTTACAATCCAATCAGGCAGTGCAATCTCCTTTTCAAGTCTCGACAGTTCACTGCAATTTAACCTTATAAGAGAAAACATCTACTTAAAAGATTCTGCAGGAGTTTTCAACATTTTGGGACTGATCTACATTCAGCTTTCATGCCCAATGTTGCTAAACCATGTCCTCCAACAAAGACACAGTTATTACTTCGATTTCTTGTCACTAGTGATTTTGTTGAATCCATGTCTTTAATGTTGATCTCTGTGGCAGTATGAGATAACTGCAGTACAGGTTGATGCATTCAACCTGTGCTTATTATGTGGATAATGTCAAAAATTAGTGTACAGTTTTAGAATCAACTTAACTTTACCCCCTTAACCCCCTTCCCCCCCCTTTTCCTTCCTACATCAACTTTATTACTCTGATGAGTTGTACACATTTTGATTTTCTAGTATAAACTTAGGCAAAGATGATAATCCAAACATGATGTCTGAAACCACCCTAAGCTTCCCCTAAGCTCCCTGGTGTTTTCTGTTTCCTTTAGTTTTATTAAGAAAGCTCTCTGAGTGCAGGAAACAAATTAATTCAGTGCATGTACATTGTCTGTACTTGCCAGCACACTGTGATCCTGCACCAACATATCCCCACTCAGAGTTTAGAATTCAGCTCAAAACTCCCCAAAAACACAACTCTCAAAACTCAAACTTCCCCAATCATGTTCTTTTAAGTTCTTTCTCCTTTTGTTCATTCTTAAGCACTCCACTATTCCTGTCCTGTATATGTGGATATTTGCATATATGTGGAGTCCTGTAAACATGGCACACATCCTCTTTGCAGATAGCAGCTCTAACAACATCATGCAGTGGACTTTTTGAATAAGAAACTGTGGTCTTCACAGGTCATTTTGTCTGTTGAATTGTACCATACGGGTGAATTTTAGGGAGGGATGTTCTATCCAGTGGAAAAAATCAGGATATTTTTCTTAATGATTATTTCACATTGGATGCTCTCCAGGTGAAGCAGTCAATGCTGAGGGAGGACTGAGGTAGAAACGTGACTTTCACTGTCAGTCTCATTGACTATCCCATATGTGTCATTTTAGAGTTAACACTGGTGATAAAGAAGCACCCTGGGTGAAATTTTGAGCTCACAGGACAGAGCCTGCTTTTTGCAAGGCAAAATTGCATGGGAATCGAATGAGAGGCTTTCATCCTGAAAAACCTGGTCCTTGGCCTTGGCACACACTCGTGCTGACCTCTGACCATCACCGTCTAAGTCCTAAGCAGCACCTGACACTCTGGGTTTGTAGACAAAAGCTGGCAGCACCTCCGTGCGTGAAGCACAGCAAGTTCTACCTGTGCTGCCCGTGGACAGTGCCGCTGCCAGCTGGAGTAGTCATAGAGCTGGCAGCACTCTCCTACCCTGATACAACAGTAGGTACGCCTCCAAATCCTGTGATTAAATAGGGTGGTTATTCAGAAATAACTCTGGTTATTGTCCCTATCTGATGACCCCGGTACTTGTTTTGCAAAGCAGTAGGGAGCACCTGGTGGGGAAGTGATGCGAGCTCCTTCACACACTCTTGGCTGTGAAACCTTCTCCTGGCATTGTTAGAAATAAAAACTTAGATTGCTCTTAATGAAGCTTTTCTAGAGCTTGGGGAAAAAAAGCTGTCTGGCTGGAAAACATCACATTAATCCTCTTTTCAGCTTCGAGCTTGTGCTGGGGCCAGTAAATTTTTTGTCACTTACTCACAGTTGCCCATCCCCTACTTGTATTTGTAGCTGAATAACAAGACCTTCCTCTCAGATGCCCACATTATTATCTAGTCTCCAAATGTTGAGAAGTTTCCCTCAGCATGAAAAAACCCTGCTTTCAAATCTATTTAAAGGACCATCTTTTCCTTGGGAAGAGATAGAGAGGGCGTAGAACAGTGTGTTTATTTCCACATAGCTTGCAGTCATGCTTTTTCTGCAAGTCCACAAGAGTGAACCTACAGCACAGGGACACTCATACAAGCCTGTGACTTTCCTGCATCAAGTCACTTCATGTATTGCATCACTCTCCTGGAAAAAATGGGTTTATTGATATGAAATGGGTCTCATACTCTGGTCCATATCATCCCATCATTACTGGTTCCCTTACCATCAGAGAATAACTGGAGTCAAACTGTGAATTTCTGACTCAGTGAAAATTTCTTGTTGTTGCTATTATTTATTAATGATAATAAAATAATAATGCATCATTATTTATGTAGTGGATGATTTGTATTTAGAGCATGACTGTGAATCTGCAAGTCTCCTAAATGCAGAATAAGAAAAGGTGCCGGCTCTGCTAAGTTTCATAACATGAATTAAATGTATCTAGTCCCTTCCTAAAGAATATAGGGAAAGAGATGAGACAGCAACCTGCTAGAAGATTGCTCGACTGTAGAAAGCTTGAACAACTTCTTTTCAATTTATTCTTGTAGAAAAAGCTCCCAAAGCATGTTACTTGGAAGTGTTAAAAAACAATCTGATCAACGTTTCCCTTTTTTTATTTGTTCCTGGTGGATTATATTTAAAAATATGTTTCCCAGAAAATGCAGACTATCAACTTCTTTTCTTTATAATACTAATTTGAGGAGAAAGATGCTTTTCCTCTGTCACTAAATTTATGCAAGGTTAGAGAGCAAGAAGTCTCATTAACTGTACCACTTTCAGGGTCACCTGGATCATCTTACTGTCATTTGTCTAGGGTTTCTGTGTTTACACTGGGATGTTCCATATCTGCCACCCTCAGAGGATACAAATAGTAGCATATGATTTATTTGCTCTCCTCTGTTGAAAGGTCTTTCTACATTTTTAATTAAGAAAAAAGTTTTAATCTTTGATCCATGTGTGTCCATGCTTGTCTTGTTTACTGTCACCAATGACAGCCCATTCTACATAGTTGGTTTCCAGTGAGCTCCAGCAACATTGTAGCCTGGTTTCTGAAACAGCCTTTGTTTCTGGGTAGAAAATCAATAAGTCTTTATTTCTTGGAAATACCCAGTAAAAGGACCTTCCAGTACTTCATCTGAGTCATTATTCATGGTGGGTCCTGGATCAGCTATGTGTGAGTTCTCAGAAAGAGGACATCTAACTTTAGTCTGTATTTCCCTATTTGATATTTTTTCCCCCATCATCACTCATGTTGTTGTCTTGCCTGTTATCATCTCTTATTTCTGAATGTACTGAGTGGCTTATCTTAAATTACTGGTTTTTTTAAGAAAGCATTAACTTCCAGTAAATAGCTTTGTCAGTGCAAAGCATATGAGTAATCAGTTCTATGATGCGTGGCCCAAATGTCATGAGCACTTCCTAGACCTCACTGACCTGAAAAGTGACAGGTCTCTCTAGGGCTGAGACTGAAACTGAATCTCTTGCCTCATTTTGGTTTGTTTTCTCTTCTCTGGAAAGATGAGATTTTCTGGTTGCTTCTTTCTAGCCAATGGTAACCAGCTGTATACCAGATACCTTCTTTATGCCATGACATTAAGCAGCCCCTGTGCTCTTCTTAGCCGTACAACAGATTCAACAAATGCTAGGCCCACAGTAATAGAGAGAGGGAACAGGCTTCTTAATCTTGATGCTCCTACTGGATTTTTTAAAGTAAAATATTTTTAATGAACAAATTTAATAAGAAAATAAAGAAAATTAACCCTGTACTCTGTATACCATCAATAGCAATAGGAGAACTACACCAGCGAAAGTTTTGTCCAATGAGTTGTGTATGTTTTCCTAAAGTTACCATTTAAATCTGCTACCAGTAAGTGAAAACTTAGAAAACTAGCTTCAGTGCTAGATGTAGCATGTCTGAGGCTTCTTGTTCTGAGAAGCCAGACTATGCTTTTCACGATTTTTTTGAGTCAAGAAGATGAAGGGCAAGGCTGAAACGAAGTCCCACTGGCAAAATCCTGGGTGTCATTGCTCATTTGTCTTGTTCGAGGAAAGGAACCTCAAAGCTCTGCAGTGCCTCCCCCACGTGTCATCCCTTTGGGAGGGAAATAATTGTGCTGAGAAATTAGACCAAAATAAAATTCTCTTAAGCATAATTTAACCCCAAATTGTTGCCAGGAATGTGACAAGGAAATGGTAAGCATCGCCTGATACATATTTTTAATTCTTCTTAGAATGTCTTCAAATCTTGTGAAGAAAATGGCTATTCACTGTTTATTCCTGCTTTTTGATATTCTGGGGATTCTTCTGCTTTTTGTTCTTCCCACCCTTTCATTTGCAGTTGCAGCACTGTCTAATCAAGATGCAGTTGTCAGTATTTCTGCCTCTCAACATAACCTTCCCTAGCTCTAATGAAGCTCTCTCTAGCTCCAGCGTAGCCCCATGTAGCTCGTGTTGAGCTCCAGCTCACAAAAGCATCAATGCACATGCACAAGGCCAGTCTCCATTAGTATGTGGCCTTAGTGTGGATTTATTATAGTTTTAAGTATGGGCTTAAACAGTTGAGACACAAACACATGTTGAAATGCTCTGCAAAATAGGAGCAGCCTGCTGAACGGGGTCCTGTTTATAGATGGTTGGAACAGACTGTGCGTGGCTATTGAGCATCACAGAAGAGGATATGCACAGACGTAAACCCATCTGCAAAATTTGGAGGATGATTAAACATTGTCTTCCCATAATGAGCCAGCCTTGTACTTAATGATGATGGTGGTGAAAACAAATGTAGCACACCATCTCATCTGTTAATTTTGCACAGCTCATTGGAGTTGGTTTTATGACCCTGTCATATCTCATCCCCCAAAAAATTATGTCCAAATCCAAATTTATGACTAAAAGAAGTTAATATGACTGATGCAAAGAAGCAATTGGTGAAAAAAGTTTTGATTTGATATGGATGCTCTGAAGTGGTCCAAAGAGGAAAGGTAGGTTGTAGCACCTAAAACAAGTTTTATGTTATGACCTACTCAAAGGCACGTATGTTTCCTCTTTGTGAAGAAAAAGGTGGCTGGTGTCTCTACTGAACTTCAAGGGTTTTATTGTTAATCCTAATGATGCTATTTATCTGATGACCTAATCATACAGAAAAAGTAAATCATACCTCTGACTTAGCAAAGTCATAAAATGCCTGACTGTGTCCTTGAATTTAGTATTTCCTAATTGCCAGTTGTTCCCCAAAATAATTAGGTTGTAGATTTATTTTTATAGCCTGAAGTTCTGTTCTAGGACGATTTCACCTCTTGAGTTTGATGTAGATGCTTTAGGAGAAATTTTAAGAAGGATGGCTACCATGAAATTGTAAAAGATTTCATACACTACAGCAGACCATTTTATTCTCTGATGCAACCCTGAAAAGTCAGAGAAGTTATAGAACAAATTAATTGATTTAGAATGCTTGAACACTAACATACTGGAATATCTGGGATTGCCTTTTTTCTTTGAATATTTAGAAAAAGAATGTTTTAAATAACATTAGCAGTATCTACTAGATCACTGTATTTTTCCAGAGGGCACTATCCATGGGTCGTGAAAGTAGCTTGAGTAAAAGAGATTTTGGGATTCTCTGTCCTTTTCACAGATGTTAAACTCTACACTTATTTAAAGTTTCATAAATATATTTGCTTATTATTCAGTGTTTTAGGTGGATTTCCAAAGCTCCTAAGTACACTCTAATTTGTTTTGATAAATTGTTTCACTCTCTCCAGGAACCATCTTATTTTTCCTTTACATAAGACTCTCTGATCTGCCTTGAGATAGCCAAATACTTTCCCTGCTCAATTCAGAAGTAGCTGTCTCATTTTCCTGGCCCTGGGGCTTAGGTAACATTTAGCAACTTCTTAAAGTATATAATCTAAATTCTTTAATCAGTTATCTATCTTCTATTTCCATAGTGAGACACCAGCTCGTACAGCAGACTATCACAGACATTGGCCGGACTAAATACCCTGTGCTGAAGCTGGAGGCTGGTCTCTGGTCTCCCTGTGACAATGAAGGGCTGAGGCCCAGGAGTAAGAGGGCGGACAGGTGGGATGGCCTTGCCAGCCGGCTTTGGTGACCTGCAGCCACACGGGTGGTACGTCCTGCCTAGAAGCCCCCATGGCCCTTGCTGCTCAACCCATGGACCCCCAGAATGGCACTACGAAAGGTGGCGAGGGAATTTGTGTGGCCATTACTTTCCAAGGACATCTAGCATATTTTTGGACAACCTTCATGTAAAATGAACCTTTTCACTGATTTTAGCAGCATTTCTGCCAGATCCCAAAATGTTTATGCTTCTGTCCGTTGCTTCAGAAAAGTCTCATATGGAAAATCTATCAGAGAGAGCTTGAGCAAACTATTGTCCCCAGACTTTAATCCAATTCCGTGCAGTGATTAAACAGACCTATATATGTTGCCCTTAGAAAAGAGCAAGATGAGGTTTGCTCAGGGTATCTACTTGTCCGGAAGGGAACTGCGTGTATTTGTCTCATAGTCCTTTGGGACACACCAGGACAATTTCTGAGGGAAATTACTGAGACTGGTTTTGATCCCTATGACCTTGTCCAGTAACGTTATGTAATATTAAAAAAAAAAACAAACCAAAAAAACCCCACAACAACCAAACCTCTGCAGTGGAGGAAGTGATCACTTCTGAATTATTTAAAATGGTGCATTTGCTACTGAAATGAGCAACTGTAGGAGTTGCCCATAGCTTGGCTAGAAAAACACGAAGCCCAAGATAATACAACAGACCAGGGTATTGCTTTAAACCCATGGCAAGTACTGCTGAAATAGCATTTCTTCCTAGTATTTCTACAGAAATTTGAATCTGGAAATTTTGTTTAGGTTTGTAGTGACCTAAGATACAGCTATTCCATGTTTAGTCGCATGTAGGAATAGTAGCTTTCAGAGAATAAATAAGTGTTGAATGAAAGTCTTAGTTCCACCCATTTCTGTGTTCTTACAGAATCCATCTTCGCCTTTTCTACTGAAGAAAGTGTGGCTTACTGGTCACTGAATATTTTTGCCCAATAATAAGCAAAGATGTTTTTCTGGCTAATGCTGTACTTCCTAATGTACAGTTTACAATTTACTTTTTTTTTTTTGCAACAAATTATGATTTGTTTCATTTTAGTTTGTTTTAGCTAGTGCAAAAAGAATACTAATCTGAGGCATAGAATCTAAAAGAAAATCCTTATGCCCTTAGAATGCATAGTCATGATGCAGGTCCCCATTTAGTAACAGTTTACAAGGATATATAAATGTGAGTCCAAGGGGTGGGAAGAAGACAACCGTGCTATGTGCGGGACTGCTATGTATAATTATGTAATTCAAAAAAGCACAAGCTGTAGAATAATAAATAAGAGTAAGAATCAAAATGCTCAGATTTGACTTAGAATTTTTTTCAGTAGTCAAATTGAAAGTGCAGAGTTTCTTGGTTCTAGATAATAGTACTCTTGAAACCTCCTTTTAATTGTGAAGGGGGAAAAAATGGATTAGGGTTTCAAGTATGAACAGAAGACCTCTGGTACATATGCTTCTGCAAAGATCAGGGTGGAATTGCACAGGTACATTCAGACTCTAAGGCCTGACCCAGAGTTAGCCATTATTTCTGATTTTCCTTCCAGTTATTTTTATTCCAGTGTTTGAGAACATGCTGAGAGTCTTTATCTTGCAGCTGATATTGGTAATGCCCTTGACTAGTTCTTGCATCTGGACTTGTTCCGAATATTTTGACATCAGATGTAACTTTGAGTAACTGTTAATCTGCTAGACCAGTCTGTGTGTAGTGTGAGATGAACATTCGTTTCGTTCCTACACAGAAGCACTTGCTAATCAGACTTATGGCCCGATGACGCTAAGCATTTAATTTGGTTTTCAGTGTTATCTTTGCACATGAGGCTATAGGATGACAAGAACAGCAGAATGTAGCAGGAGGTAATGATGGTCAATATTATCATAATCTCATAAGCAGGGGACACTCAGTAAAGCACTTGAATAAGATCTGGACCGCAGCCCACCTGAAGTGACTTTCAGCAAACCATTTAATTTTCTGGTCCCACCTCTTGTCCGTGAAGCATGAGCAGTGATGCTGACATGCTTTGTAAAATAGTTTAAAGGCCACTGGTGATAAGGGTACTCCAAAACTTTTTCAGAGTATGCCACTGCAGAAGACATGGGGAGATTATGTCTTTGCTAGGATTCAGATTCCTTCGAAGTTGAGTAGGGTCTATGCTTGCTTCTGCTAAAAAAACCCAACCAACCAAACAAAAGAGTTTAAAGTCAAATATCATATTAGGACATCCCATCAGTGCATATTCACATTCATAAAATATCTTCATTCACATTCTTATCCTTAATGTTAGACAAAATAAAGTGGCACTCCTTCAATGTTATTTCCAGCCATCTACTTTTTGCTCCCCCTCCTGTAAAAACTAAGTCACTCTTCTGCATGAAATTCGTTTTAGAGCCCAGAGTATTTGGCTCCCTTACACCCACCCACCAAATAGATGAGAGGAATGTCAGTAGGAATTGGGAGTGCGCATTTCCACAGTGTGTTCTCATCAGAGATCTCCTCCTGAGGTTTACAGCTCAGAACTCTGAGCTGTCAAAGTGATGGCATGAGAAAGAAGAGGCCAGGAGGGTTGGGATCTGAGCAGACAAAGGGATTGAATTGAGCTGGTGACAGTTCCCAATGGGATATGGAAATTTAGGTTCCTCCTTGATGAAGCATATACAATGTTGGATTCTATGGTCCCTTCCTTATTTAATTTTAATTGAAATACATCTGGAGGCAGATGCTGAAATAAAAGCATAGCTAAGACACCCTGAGGGCAGTGAATGGGAGCTTGACCAACTCACTCCCCTGCTGATCATGCTCCCAGGATAAACAGGTCTATCCATAATGTCATGCTTTATTAAAGGCTAACATGAACCTGTTCATGTGCAGGAAGAGAAAGAGTGGGCATAAATTACCACGCTTGCATGATTTAAATAAGTAGACAGTATCAAGAATGCATCACTGCACTGGGATCATTGGAACCCATCTGATTTTATTACACACATAGACAGAGCATTAAGGTCAAATCTTCTGCGTGGAAAATAATCCAAGGGTTTGGGTAAGTATCATATTCTTTAGTCTCTGCAATCTGAAAGAACAAATAATAAAGCAACTAAAGGGATTACAGATAAATCACACTGGCCTCTTTATTCTAAAGCCCATTTGGCTGGATATGTATTAGTATTAAAAATTGCAGTAAAAACTCCTATACTTATACAGTAAACTATTTCACTTGTCTAAATCAGCAAATAAAGTTGATTAATTGTCAGAGCTGCTAAGTTTAGCAGAAGCTAAATTTTACTTCCTCTTTTTTGAGTATATCCTATGGCTAAAAGCGGATTTTGTAAATCCTACACTGAGATTAATCATGTGTTGTGTTCAAAGACAAAACGGAGCCCCGAAATTACAGATTTGGGGAAAAAAAAATGTATCCTGTGTTCATTCATTAAATTTTGAGCTATCTTATCTCAGAAATAGCCCAAACTAAAAAAGGCTTGCTTTCATCACAAGTAAAGGTGCTTTATGTGAAAAGTTTACATAAGGTGTTTATATCTCCAGGAAGACATGCTTGAATCTATACCAAGTTCCATCTAATAACAAACACATGGTGACTGAGCTCTCAGGGATCTGAACAGAAAAGCCTGAGGATGAAATCTTTCATGAAAACTCAAATAATCTTGGACAAATGGTACACATACAATATTTACATATGGAACTGTTTAGGCTTGTGATATTTTAGGGGACAGATTTTTTTTATTTAGTTTTTTTCTTCAAAGCCTTTTTCATTATATTTTCTTTTCTCTCTGTTTTCAGGGAGTTCTCTCTGGCTCCCTCAGTCCCATGGATTCAGTGATCCATACATTTTACAGGGAGATACAAGAGCTCCTGAGAAAGGGAGGGGGAGGTTTAGTTCCTATCATCCTCCCCTCAGTCTTCCCATCCCTCCAACGCAGTATTAGATACTTTCTCAGATTTAAATAACTTGAAAGTAGATGTGATTTTTTCACCCGCTGCTATGATCATTCTTCACTGCTCAGTTGCAAAACGGAATAGAAATTGCCAGTGAAAGGCAAAATATAGTGCACGTACTGACTTTCTGAAATAGTTATATGTCTCATTGGTATTTTTGAATATACTGTGTTACATACAAAAACTTAAATATGGTCATGTGCATGCATATTTGCACACATACCTTTTTGTTTTTTTAAACAGGATGGTTAGAGGACACTTTGATATAAACCTAAATACATACGCACAGCCAGATATTTATGTATGTTAAATCAAATTCAGTCTTCATAAAGCTGTAAAAACTACAAGCTGAACAAGTTTCTAATACAGTGGCAGGTGTGATCCAGCAACAATTTAACCAATGTTAATACATAGCTTTGGAATGCAATAGAACACAGCAACAAAAAGTTTAATGCAATTGAATGTAATATAAAGAGATGCAGGACAGGTTTTTATCAATACCTCTCAGAACCCCCAGATTTAGTATCTTCATGAATAGACTATTTTCTGCACTCCAGAGGACACTGTTAACACATCCTCTCCTCCCAAGCACTGGTCAACATCAGCATCTCAGAGTAGCTGAGATTGTAGATATAGATTAGACAAAAGGAAGATGTTCTTTACTATAAGGGTGGTGAATCACTGGAACAGGTTGCCCAGAGAGGTGGAGGCTCCATCCCTGAAGACATACAATGTCAGTTTGATAAAGCTCTGAGCAATCTGATCTAGTTAAAGGTGTCTCTGCTTACTGCAAGGGGGGGTTGGACCTGATGACCTTTAAAGGTCCCTTCTAACCTAATGCATTCTGTGATTCTATGAAGAGTCCAAATCCCTTTCTTCCTTTGGCATATCCTCAGATCGATGCTGTCCAGGTGTTTTCCCACACAACGGATTGTCTTGGTTTTTGAGTTCTTTCTTAGTGGTAAACAACCACAGGAAGAGGGGATTAGAGCAGGGAATTGAAATTCTCGTTGTTATCAGCACTCACCTCCACTGGGGAGATGTTGTGTGGAAATTTTACCCAATAATTTCTGTCCCATCTTCCCCAGCTGACAGGAATGTTTTAATTAAACACAACTGTTGTTATAATAGCTCTAGTGAGTCTGTCAGCCTGAGATTAGCAGGTAGAGGTAAAACCATTTTTCTGTCATAAACTTCTGAAAAAAAACCCTAAGAAGAAAATAAATAAATAGTAAATTAAAAGGATTAAAAGAAATGTGATTCACGACTGGAATTTGATATGTTTTTTCCTTTTGTCTATGTTTCATTGATGGACAACATCATACAAAAGTTTAATAAATTAATTGTCCTATTTCTTTAGTGTCTTGGAACCACAAAAGAGAACAAAGCAAAAAATAAAATCAAACAAGATACATGAATTATATGCATTTAAAAGATATTGGTAAAACAGTCGTGGTAGGAAATTGTGACACATCTCAAAACTAAAAATGTTCTAGCTCTTTCCCAACCAGCAATAAAAAGAAGAGGACAACTTTTTTTCTCTGTAGTACCTCTTCTTAGTGCATAAGTTCCGGAAAAATGATGCTGCTTTTCCTTGCAACCTTTTCTCTAGGTATAATCATCCTTCACCTGTGTGTTGGACTTTATTTCCTGTTTTGTCTTATTGCTTCAGCTCTATATAAGTACCTTGGCATGATGGTAAGGTTTCAAACTTTCAGTTGAAGATCATTGCAAGTTTCATTTTCATTTTATGTAAGTAGTTAAATTAAATAGGAGGGCTAGAAACAGAGATAAAACTCAATCCCTTAGTACATTAATAATTTCGTAGGAGTTATACAGAGCTCATACGGAAGCCTAAAAGAGACCTGTACCAGAGAAGACTTTAAGACTAAGTATTTATTTAATATGTGGTAGCTCATGTCTGGAGATGAGTAACAGGAAAAGAATTACCTTTGTTTCTAGAAAAGAACCCAAACAAACTATTTACCTCATGAATGAAAAAGAAAGCAGACCAAGTTGTTAGGGAGCCAGAGGTCTCCTGTTGGCTGCCATATTTGATTATCTCTCAGATAAATACATTATTCAAGGCAGCCTGTGAAGGTCACAAGCAAATCACAGCTCATCCACTTCCAGTAGAATCAGAGAGATCAGAAAGTAAAATCTCAGAGAAAGGTAAGAGTGTGGAAACCTCTCCCTTCGGTTTCATCCGTCCCAGGTATGCAAGGGGCAGTTTTGCCTGCCTTGCATCACTTTATTGCCTTTACCCCAAGCGTCCCAAACACCTCTGCAGCCCTGGGGAACCAGGTGGGTGTCCCCCTGTATGCAGCCCTGGGGATCCCTGTAGCCTTCCCCAGGGACTGGCAGGGTGACCAGCATGTGCCCCTGGGGACCGGCACCAGGTATCCCCATGGAATGATGGAGGAGCTAGGCAGGCCTGCTTGTTCCTCTTCCAGTTGCAGTCACATGGCGTAGTTTGTTGTTTCCTGGTTGACAGTACTGTGGTTCTGCTCAAACTGGTAAATGTGTCAGGACAGATTTTGCTTTGGGGATGGTCTGGTGTAAATTCCTGCCTCTTCCTCCTCTGTGTGCCATTTCTCAGAATCCACACCAAAAGGTGGAGGGTGCAAATAACCCCACAAAGAGGAACGCCCCGTCGCAGTTTGAACCTGTCAGAGCTTTAAGGTTGCGTGCGTAAAGCCTGCTTGGGCTGGGTGTTGTAAGTATTCTGCAATGTGCTTTTGTGCTAACTGACAGCAGCCTTGATGACAGCAAAATGGAAATGCTCTTTGCAGCACACGCTCAATATTTGTGTGAATTTGACCCTGGCCTTTTGTTCTGAGTTTCTTTCACTCAATTCAAAACAGTAGAATAAAAAAGAAAGAGCAAGCACTGCACACTAGAAACTGATGGACGTATATAGGCAGGTTCAGTATGAAAGCTGCTGATAGAAATTTGGAGGTGTTATGTGTCACGATGACACGCTGCTATAAAACCACTCAATGGTGCAGAGAGATGGTTCATATCATTAACACTTACAAATTTATTCAGGAGGTTCCTTATTTCTGTGCCACTCTGCATCATAGATGTAATTAAAGGGAGTGTTTTCTTGCTTCATTATTACAGCAAACAAGAATTCATAGTCTTTCCATAATCTTCTTGTATAGATGTACACAAGTGTATACTCTAACATATACATCATATAATATACTGGCAGATAATATTTAACTTACGTAATACTTCGTAAAATATGCAGTATTCATACTGCAGTACTACTATCTACATAATAGTTATAGGCACCTTGTTTATGTATTTGCAGTGCTACAAATGTGTATAAAATATAATCAGATTAGTTGCACAAACCAGTGACCAAATGTTATTTGTATAAGACTACAGTGTAGAGGTGTTTCAAGGAACAAGAATAACAAAGACAGTTCAGATGGTTAGAAAGGCAGACGAGAGTATTTGTTGTAGGAGCAACTGGCAATCTGTGATTTTGCTTGCATGGCCTGACACCTTCCTGCCGTCTGTAGCAGAAGGCCATCCAAGAACAGTGGTTTTGCTGGGTGCTGGGAGGCCCATGGAGGTTGGGGTGCAAGCCCACAGCTGGAGCTGGCAGCCAGCTGCTCTGCAGAGAGAGACCTGCGCTCCGCCTACAGAAAGAAAATCTTGCTACTTTAGGGGACACACGGTCCTGCATCTCCCATCTTTAACCTCAGCAGCATCTGATTTGGGGGTACATTTACCCACAGGAACATTTGTATACCTTTCCCTTAGCCCCATGGGACTCCCTGTGAGGAGCCTGACAAGGGTCCTGAGCACCCATCCACATCCATACCACATCTCCTCTTGGGGTCTGTGAAGCATTTAGTCTGGAGACCTGAAAAAAAACATAAACCACAGGGCTTTCCCCACAGTGTCGCTTAAACACATGGAGGGAATTTCTATATTAAATATTCTTCTTTGACACAATGCCACTGGAGTTGGGGAAAATATATACTTGAGCCCATCCTGCCCCCTGGGACTAGCTGAAATTGTCCCCACAATCAAAAAGGCCAAGAATTACCATGGAAACTCTTGCAGTAAACTCTTGTGTCAAAGCAAATATCTCAATGTTAGTTAACAGAGATTTAAAGAGAGGCTGATTGAAAGCACAGCACACTTTGTTCCTTTTCTGAGGCCACTTAGCTAATCTGCCCACTAAATCTTCATGCTGCGCGTGTTGCTCTCTGCTGACCTTGAAAAAGGTGGATCAGAGAGTTTAGAAATCACATGAAATATTCTAAGCAGTGACCTTTGACTACATGATAACTATAAAGAATAGGTGACCTTGGCTGTGCTTTTGCTCTTGAAATTAATGTAAGATGTGCCTGTCTAAGAACAGTTCCTGAACAGGAAACTCATGACTGCATGGTGTCATCTACAAGAGTGTCTGCTTGTAGCAAGGTGATCACCAGAGAAGGGGCTACAATGAGATCCTAGTTTACTGGCCTGTTGTTGCATAGGTCTGTGTTCTCGGTCATTCCCTTGGCTTAGGACTCAAGCTTGGTTGTACCACCCCATTGTTAGTGGCACTGCTTCTGCCCACTGCCTCTTTCATGCCTGTATAAGTCCCAGGTGCCCCTTGTTTTATTTAGCCATATAGACAATCCATGAACATAGCCTTCAGCTTTGTCAAATTCCCTTTTGTTCAATCCCTGGGATTTTTAAATAAAGCTCAGTTCTTTCCTCCAATGTGATTCTTGATTCTTTGGTTCATAGCTAATGGACATGGCCTCCTATTTTAGTATAATCAGCAGTTTTCATTAGCACATTACCACATCCTGTGCCAAATTTATGAATGATAATTTTACAAGATGTCTTGTTTTTAATTGTGGATCATTCTTTTCTCTCCTTTTATTTTTTTCCAGTCATATTGCTTATAAACACTTTGGCAGTGTTAGTACAACATATGTTTTCACATGAATAATTTAGTAGTTGTACTAAACCACTATTATCCTGGATATATCAGTCTGAATATGCTGAATCTAGTGGGTACTGATTAGTATGGAGAAACTTCAGTAGAACACAGCACTGTGAGACTAAATTTAACACAGGAAATACTTCGAATGCAAAGTGTGTTCAGTGTGCACAAAAATATGAATAAATATACTATTTTCGAATGACTCCTTGTAAATGACTGTTCTTGCACAACAGTATAGCAAAATGTTATTACAATTAAAAAGTTGTACAAATAGAAAATTTGCCAAAACATGGTTTCATACAGCTCAAAGTCTACATGGACTCGGATCAAATCTGCCAAGTACTTTTTCAGCTGTTTAGGCTGCTGAAGAGGAGACACATCTTGTCAGAGGGACAGATAATGTCCATTCTGCTTTTTCAGTGTCCAGTGATTAATGTTGTCAAGCAGAACATGGGAGAGCTATGTTCAGTGCTGCTTGCATTGATTTAAAGTATGATTCTCTCACCTCAACAGAATGCCGTAGCCATCAGGGTAAAAACATCCCGATATGTGTTTCCTCGATATTTACAGCTTTGAAACACATTTTTATAAATACTAAAACATCAGCTGTCAAGAGTGAGAGAACAGCATAGCGCAGCTCCTAGCTCATTTTGCAGGAAATGCAAATTCAAAGCCCTTCAGGCAGAACTGGGACTTGAGTTCAGGACCCAGAAGTGTCTCTGTCACTGGCTGCTGTGGTCAAGGGAGGGAGACAGCACAGGTGCAGCTGGGCCTTCGTTCCCTTTTGTTTCTCATGCGTCTGCCACAAGATGAAACACTTTGTTGCTGGTTAAGGAGATGTTTGGATGCAAAAACAGTTTGAAAAGAAACTTTGGCAAAACAAAATGGGAAAAAAGAAAAGATGCTGTTCAGTTAGTTCTATTTGGAAAAAAATATATATTACTGGCACTCTTAATCCTTGTGTAGACCGTTAGTTTTAATGAGAGAGCTGAGCCTGCGTCTGTGCTGTGGCAAAGATTCCATCCCCCTTTATAAAGTGAATATTCTGAGAAAGAAAACAGTAGAGCAACAGCCACCACTCCCATCCAGGTGTTCTGTCCCCTTTGGGAGAGGCAGAGAAAGGCCAAACCATCTGTCATGGTTTAACGCCACAGACTAATGAAGCACCATGCAGCCGCTCGCTCACCCCTCCTCTCTGCAATGGGCTGGGGAGGAGAATGGAAAAAAAACCTCATGAGTTGAGATAAAGACAGTTTAACAGGATAACAAGTAGTTAGTAATAAATAATAATAAAAAAATGAATAATAAATAACAATAATAGATAAAATAATGACATTATTGGGTTTTATATAATATGTAAAATGTATATATAAAAAGTGATGCACAAATGCAGTTGTTCACCACATGCAGGAAACACCTCCTAAGTCCAGTATGTCTCCAAGCAGTGATCCTGCCTTCTGGCTAGCTTCCCAATTATATAGGGAACATGATATTATACAGTATGGAATATCCCTTTGGCCAGTCTGGGTCAGATGTCCTGACTGTGCTCTTCCAGCTTCTTGTGTACCTGGCAGAGCATGAGAAGCTAGAGTCCTTAATGTGGTGTAGGCACAATGACTACCTAGCAACAACTAAAACCATCAGTGTGTTATCAATATTAGTCTCATGCTAAATCCAAAACGCTGCACACACTATGAGGAGGAAAATTAACTGCAACTGTTTGAAGGTCCCACCACCAGTTGCTCTCAATGTAATCTTTAGCAGCCCATTGTACCATTCTATTTTCCCAGAGGCTGATGCATGACAGGGGTTATGATACACCCACTCAGTGCCGTGCTCTTTGGCCCAGGTGTCTATGAAGGTGCTTCAGAAATGAAACCCATTGTCTGACTCAATTCTTTGGGGTGACATGGCGCCACAGGATGTGTTTTTCAAGGCCCAGGATAGTGTTGTGGATGGTGTCATAGGGCACGGGGTATGTTTCCAGCCAGCTGGTGATTGCCTCCACCATTGTAACTGCATGGTGCTTGCTTGCCTTGGCAGGTTTGTGAGAGGGTAATGAAAATGCTGGGCCTCCCCATATTTATATTTTAGCCACTGTCCACAGAGGATGCTCAGTTGTGCGAAGATGGAGCTGATTTGAGCAGCTTCCTTCCAGCACAGAGCAGCAACCATAGCCCAGGCTGCAGGGAGGCTCGTGGTCAGCCAGCCTGACAGTATGGCTGCTCCACATGCCTCTGCATGGGACACTGGGTCTCAGGCAGTCCCCAGCTCCAGGACCATGCAGGTGTGTTGCAGATTTCCTAAAGACCAGGAAAAAAAAAAAAATCACCAAGAAGGGTTTCAACTCTTCAATTAAATGTCACTTTGCAGCATTTATTATGAGGCCAAATTGATGAGAAGTTTACTTGCATAATCAATCTCCTCAGCTTCAGTGGGGGTACTTACCAAGCATGTATGCTTCAGTAAGAGTAACAGTAGATCAACCTTGCCCCTAGAGACTATGCAAAGGAAAATATGCTAATTAAATATATGCAGGAGGCCATATTTTATATAAATGCTAACGGAATTTTATTTATTATAAGGGCGACTGCTTTGATTGCCTTGTTAAAAAAAAAAAATGCCAACAGCCTAACATTGTTTGGCCTTGAAAAATTATCCTTTCTTTCTGTGTAGAATAAAAATGATGCCCGCTTCTGTTAAAAAAAACTGGTTTCCAACAAAGAAATAGGAAGAGATATTTTTCCTTTTGTGAAAAACAAGAGAAAAACTCGACCACTGCACATACTCATCAAAAACAAATTGCCAGAGTGATGGAGGAGGGTATTTCCATCCCATTTGATGCTTTTAATTGCAGTTCTTATGAATGGTCTGAATCTCTCATACCTGAGTTGCAGCACAGAGCAAGTTATTTTTAGCAGCTGTAGCCCAAAGCTACTGTTGCTACTCTACAGTGTCATATCCATAGATACACTTTCCATCCTGTGGTTTCAGGCTCAGTAGGTAAATTAAATGCATTACCTGATACAGCATCTTTAGTAGCAGTTAACAACTATTAGACAAATATTAACTGAAAGGAGCCAGGAGGAAGATAAATGCAGCCAGAGAAATTACCTCCTCTTGTTCAAAGCCTCTGTAGATAGATAAAACCCAGAAAGATTAGTTTTAAAGATGGTATAGATGAAAGCTCTTTGAGATTTACCTTTCTGCTAAACACACAGTAAAAGAATGCCATTGCTATGTACGTGTTTTTAAAGAAAAAGGAGTTTTTGCCATTTGCAAATGAAGGTTAAATTTTGTGTAGAAAACAAAACTCTTTCTGCTTGCTTTGGGGATTTTTACAGTTTTCAGTACAAAGCAGTTAGTTGAAAAAATAGTCTCTGCTGCAATGAATTAGACAGCTTCTCCGTTACAGGGTGCATTTGCATTAGGGTGAACAATGGAGGCTGCTGGGTGGATTGCGATGAGTAGCTTTGCATCGAAGGACAAGCTGCATTTATCTGAAGGCAATTCATGGGTTTATAATGGACAGCAGGGCCTTTGTCTTTGCTAAGAGCCTGCCTGTGAATAGATCTATGATTCATAGCCAAATTATAGTTGCTTCCTACTACCGTGGCCATTTTAATAGCAAGGTTCACAAAAGGCTCTCTTGAAACGTTAAGTGGCACTAGTGGGCTTGCACCCTTTTTTTTTTTTTTACTTATTTGAATCAGATTAAATAAATAAGAAATCACATTTTTTATTTTTGTAAGGATTTCTTGTGAAAGATTAAGTTCAAAGCACAAGCGTGATGTTTAGAATCACTCATGCTTTTCTCTCAATTAAAGAATTACAGAAAAAACTAGAAAATCCATCTAACCAAGGATAAAAATCTCACAGAAGTGGAGTTGCAGATAAGCAGTTTAAAACATTTAAAGGTTTCTGATGAACACATTACAAATATTTTGCTATTCTTCAATGCAAATTACTGTATATGCTGAGAATAATAACATGATGGTGCTAATCTGGTTGACAATCCAGACCGCAAACCTCCACAACAAAGATAGTTTAAGGATTAATCCAAATCAGTATATATAAAATGGTATTCATTGTGGTAGTAAATGTTATCTCATAGTAGCATGGAAGGCCATAGTAAGATCGAGATTATTTTGTGTATGCATCCACAGTCAGAAAAAATAGTCTGTGCCAAAGGTTGTATAGTTTCTGTTTAATTAACCTACTGTTTTTTCTGGTTAATTTGTGTAGTTTCTGGGGCAACCTTACATGTGACTAATAACCTAAGTTATTTGACCAAGTTGTGCTTTAATTAAAAGCGAGTTCTGTTTGCCTTGGAATATACAGAGGGCATGTATGATGCTGCATCTTAACTGTTTGCTCAGTAGATTGGCAGAAGCTTTAATCTTCCGGTCTACTGAGAGGTAAACGGGATTATCACTACTATATGCCATTAAATATATATATATATATCTTCTAGGAGTGAATGAGTTTGAAGTCCAGATATTTAAACCTTTCTGAACTCACACTGGAAGAAAGTGAGGAAGGTGAAATATCTCAAACCTCCAATATTTTTCACTATGATCTACCCTGAAGAGCATTGACTTCAGACTCTTTATTCTTATCCTGGTCTTGGGCACAAATGAGGGATTATGAGATGAGAAGAATAGCATCTAATTCTGGTTTCAGTCAAATAAACATTGTAGGAGCAGTTGACTCCTCCTTAAACTGTTTGGTAGTGGCCAAGGGCATTCTTATAGCAGAAGGACAATATAAGAAAACCCAACACCACACTAGAGAGCTGCTGAATTGCTTCAGGTGGAGAATTCATTTCAGGTACTGATTTAGCCTGGCACTTGAGCATGTAGTTTTGCAGCAGCTTCAGACAAAATGATAATACGATACTCTGGTCCAAACAGTCTCCTGCAGTTTCCACTTTGCACTTGTTCCCCTGCATTGGAATGGAGTGTCCTGAGCTTCTTCAGTGGACAGACACAGAGGGGCAAAGAAGTCCACAGTGAAATGCAAATCTCCACACTGCCTGAAAGAAGCACAGCTGTCTTGGGTGTAGGTGCTAGTGCAAGCCCTGCTGTAGACACGCCAGAGGGAAAACACTTGAGTTCCTGCAACACAGTTTGATCTATTATTAATTCTGTCTATATTCTGAAAATCAACAAAGGGATGCTGACTTCTGCTTTCCAAAGGGTTATAGTTCTGTGTGATGGTAAATGATGAGTAAGCATTACCTGTCATAAATAGTCAAGGTGCCTGATAGAGAAAAAGTAAATAAGAAATAAAAAGCTCATATTGCTTGGTGAAGTTGGCACCAATTCAGAATTAACAGGGACATAGGATTATCTTTTCTTGTCTGGCACATAGGCTGATTAACTAGATTTGTTTCTAAGATACAGATATAAAAAAGACAAGTTTTGCATTGCTTAAAGTCTAATTTTTCTTGTTCTCAGTGACTGTCAGCAACATGACACTATAGCATTGTCACGGTAAGCAACAATAGAAGTGGGCTTTTTTCACAGTGCAGTTTTTAATAGGAGAAGAAGATATCTTTGAGGTCTTTCAGCACAAGTAGATGAAGGAGATACAATGTCAGAAAGACAAGGAACGTGGTTTTCACAAAAAGATATGAAAGATGGTAAATTAGAATCATAAGCAAGAAAAAGAAAGACTGAACAAGAGAGATGGCAAGAAAGCAAAGACAAATGGCTATGGTAGAGTAGGGACACAAGGTAGTATGGGAGTACTTGATTGACAGGTTGAGCCTGACAACTTACGAAAAGAAACTAGGAGCTCATTTTTACCTCTGGAGCCACAGACTTACAAGCATGGGAATATTTGCAGTCCCAGAAAAAATGGAGCTTTATGCATGTAGATTCCAATCTGGGTTTGATACCCAAAGTTCAGTGTTCATCAGTGGGAAGAGGAACAACCCTGTTATTCGTGGCCCTCCGAGAGCCCTACCTTTGTCCCTTGTCTGTGCAGAAATACTGATCAACATGAGGTAAAAAAGTGGTAAGCTGTGAATTTAAACCAACTTTTATACATCCAAGACTCTCAAGTCTTACTGCAGTTAATCCATACATGTGTGTCACCTACTTGTCTGTCATGTCCACATCCAGAAAACTGTAAATCCTTATGCAAAAAACCTAGCCAATTGCTATTACCAAAAGTGGCACCTTCCCCCTCAGAGTGGAAGAGTTGTCAGCCATGAATTTGGACCATATTTAGGTCCCTGTGGCTAGGCTTCATGTATACTCCATAACACACCATATCAAGGCAACATGATTAAACTGAAGAGGTCAGGATGGTGAAATAACACAAGCATTCTCTTTGTTCAGCATAGATGGGATAGTTGCAATTGGTCCCTTCTTACTTGTAAACATATTTGTCCATCAGAGAGGGCAAGCTGGGTGTTCTGGGGCAGGATCTGGAGCCAGCATGCATAAGCAGCAATTACTTTTGAGGCTGTTTTGCATTAAGCCACTTTGATTATTAAGGCTCATTCCTTGACATTAGTGCAAGGACAACTTATAATATGCATATTATTGCCACACCACCAGCTACATGTTTGGACTAAAGCATTACGATATCTCACTGAAAGGTTAAAGTACCCATCCCTGTAAATTGTTCCATAGATAGATTTCATACAGACATATGACCTTAATAATGCACACTAGACTAGACAGAAGTTGCAGGAGAATGCACATAAATTCATCCTTCTAGTTACATGGGGTTCTGTAGAAACACCAGAAGTGTGGAAGTTGACTTAAATGAGTTTTGGAGCCTACATAACAGAAATTCCATGATCTGGGGAAGAGTCTCTTTGGGATCAGAGGGAGCCACTCATGGGGAAAAACTGAAGCACATCTGAACATCAGGAAATACTTTTTCACTGTGAGAGTGACTGAGCATTGGAACAGGTTGCCCAAGGAGGTGGAGGAGATATCCTTGGAGATATTCAAAAGTCATCTGGACACAGTCCTTGGCAACCAGCTCTCAGTGACCCTGCTTGGGCAGTATGGTTGGACCAGGTGACACCCAGAAGTCCCTTCCAACTCTGTGACTCACAGATATGACCTAACAGGAGCTGAGGCATAAGAATCCAGCCTGCAGTTGTTTTTACGTAGGGGAAAATCATCCCATCTCTTAAAATGTCCTATCAAAAGGTATTCATAATGAAATATATGGAAACTGAAATAGGGTTGAAATATGCAATTTTGTCAACAACATTTAGAATGTAACATTTTTCACTCTTAATACAATTTCCACAGCTCTCTGGAAATACCTGGTTTGACTGAGATGATTATTCTTCAGAAATAATGGAATCTTTAATTTCAGGCACCATTTGAATTATACATCAGGATTTTTTTTTTTTAAATCTGGTCAAAAAGAAAAGGCAATTGCATTTTTTTCTTTTTAGGAACAATCTGGTACTTCTATCTTCAAAGCTGTTATTTACATATCAACAGCTTTTTTCAGTTCCTCTGTTCTTTGGCCAAGTGTGAGAATACAATGAAAACCAGAGAAAGGGGTGGCAATTCAATCCAGTCAGATCAAAAGAGGCAGTAAAGGAGTAAACAGGACTGTTAGAAGGACTAAACAATGATGGCAAAAAGACCACAATTGTGTATTTTTCTGTTTTGTTTAATTTAATTTCACATCTCTTTGTTAATTGTAAAATCTTGTCAGAAGTTTGAACATAATTTTTCCCCTCTAACCAACTTGGTCTTTTTCCATTTGGCAACTACATCGTTGGCTTTATTTTTCCCTCCCATATGTTGAATGGTAATAAAATAAATATATCTGTTAATGGTTTTTGTGTAGGAGCAACTTTTCTTGTACACTATTCTCATAAAAAGCTTTTGTTGCCCCACAATGGCATGATGGCTAATAACAGTTTGTCTAGTAAACTCCTAATGAAGTAAAAATTAAGTATGTCACAATTTACTAGCGGCCAGTCATGTACCAGATTAGAATTTGGCTCTGCCTTGGTATCATTTTAAAGACGTTGAACCAGGTTCAGGCATTAATTAAGTTAAAAAGAAAAGAAAGAAAACATTAAAAAGTGGAAGGCGATGATCTAAAGCAGAGAATGGAGGCATGCCCACTGCTTTAAAGGGCATGGCAGCAGACACCAGTGCACAGTGCTGCTACTTCCATGGCAAAACACGGAGCCCTATTTCCACACCTCATGGCTGAACATCTTAAGACACTTAATGGATTTAGAAGCAAACCTCCCTTGTTAATGAAACCAATTGTACTCAATTGTAGCACTGAGACAGAAGGTTCTAGCAGATGAAGGGAAAAGTGAAGGATGACAAATCAGAGACTTAAAAAAGAGAAGAGTGATGAATGGTAAGATCATTCTTGCATGATACTCTTGTCTTACCCTTTGACTTTCCTCAGGTCCTGCCCCTGCATATACTCACCCATTAGCTTGGGGTACTAGCCAGTACTTAGTTGTTACATAGTTTGCGTGATGCAGGAGTAAGCTAAGTAATAAGGATGCTACATTGTACTTACTGCAGGTAGGATATTAGACAAGTGAGAGGACTGATGGAAACTTCTTGTCTTCGAGAAAAATAATGTATTTCAGAGTTTGGTGCACATCTCCCTGACTGATGGCTGGGGCAGACGTGAGCTATTCTCTAGTTTTTCAGGTCGTCGTACAGAGGGATGTTGCAGTGGTGTTTCTGGACACAGAAACTGGCTGTTAGAATCCTGAGCTCTTTTCCTCCCTCCCTTTCTTCCTCCCTTCCTTCCAGTCATGGAAATACTAGCTGGCACCCAGGTGACTCCCTTACTGTTGTGTGCCTCTCAAAGCTGTTTGCCAAAGAGGGCAAGCACTTTTACACAAGACGTGCAATATGCAAGCCTGTTCTGTGAGGCAGAGTCTGACAGAGAATACGAACGATGGGTACAAGGATTGTTTCAGCTATCAGCAAAGCGCAGCTGTCCCTGAGGCTGGGTGCAGCTTTGAAATAATAGGCACCACCACTGTACAACGTATCAGGATGAAGAGAGAATTCATTGCTCCACTGAAGAGAGAACTTCATATTGAGCTGAATATAATTACTCAGATGGACGTCAGCCAGTGCACCTGGGCTCACTCACCATAGCAAGCCCTGATTCCTAAATAGGAATTCAGGGGAAATGTTCTGTGGCGCTATATAAATTCTCAGAACTGTTTGGATAGTTTGTATTTTCATCTTCTTCACTTTCAAAATGACACTTACTCTTATTTCTATCACCTGATGATCAAAAAGAAGTTTCTGTAACTTTGTCAGAACTCTCCAGCAAATTGAACTGAGACACCAACACAACAAATACTAAAGTATCCTTCTACTTCAGATGTTTCAATAGTGGAAAATAAAATGGATCACATACTCAAGTGGTCTACATTGACCAAAAAATACCAGCTTGCATAATGTTGATTTTTACTAGCTGAGGATAAAGTCCAGTAATCTGAAGCATATCAAACTGCTGACAGAATCCAGGTTCCTTCTCATAGCTTGGACAGAGGAATCCCAGTCTCACAAAGACTGTGCTGGCTAATCACATTGGAGTGAGTGGACCAAAACGTTCCTGCTCATCCTAAATTGCTATGCCACTCTCCATCATATTTGAGAAGTTAATGGCAGTCTGATGAAGTTCCCACTGGCTTGAAAAGAGGAAACATAACCCTCATTTTTAAAAAAGGGAATAAAGGAATATGTGGGGAACCACAGACCAGTCAGTCTCACCACTGTGCCTGGCAAGATCATGGAGCAGATCCTCCTGGAGACTAGGCTCAGGCACATGGAAGATAAGGAGGTGATTGGTGACAGCCAACATGGCTTCACTGAGGGAAAATCATGCCTAACAAATTTGGTGGCCTTCTATAATGAGATTACAGTGTTGGAGAATAAAGGAAGGGTAACTGATGTCATCTACCTGGATTGTGCAAAGCATTTGACACTGTCCCCTGTGACATCCTTGTCTCTAAATTGGAGAGACATGGATTTGAAGGATGGATTACTTGATGGATAAGAAATTGGCTGGACAGTCACAGTCAGAGAGTTGTGGTCAATGGCTCAATATCCAAGTGGAGATGAGTGGCATTCCTCAGGGGTTGGTATTAGGACTGGTGCTGTTTAATGTCTTTATCCAAGATATAGACAATGGGATCGAGTCCACTCTCAGCAAGTTTGTGACAACACCAAGATGTGTGGTGTAATAGACACTCTGGAGGGAAGCGATGTCATCCAGAGGGACCTTGACAGGCTTGAGAGGTGGGCCCATGCAAACTTCATGAAATTCAACAAGACTAAGTGCAAGGTCCTGCACATGGGTCAGACCAATCCCAAGCACAACTATAGGCTGGGCAGAGAATGCATTGAGTGTAGTCCTGCGGAGGACTTGAGGGTGTTGATGGATGAAAAGCTCAACATCAGTGGGCTATTTGTACTTACAGCCCAGAAAGGCAACTGTATCCTGGGCTGTGTCAAACACAGTCAAGGGGGGTGATTCTCTCGCCCTCCTCTGCTCTCATGACACCCCACCTGGAATACTGCATCCAACTCTGGGGTCTCCCAAATAAGAACATGGAGCTGTTGGAGCAGGTACAGAAGAGGGTCACAAAGATGATCAGAGGGCTGGAGCACCTCTCCTATCAAGACAGGCTGAGAGAGTTGGGGTTGTTCAGCCTGCAGAAGAGAAGGCTCTAGGGAGACCTTATAGCAGCCTTCCAGTAGCTGAAAGGGACCTACAGGAAAGCTGGAGAGAGACTGTTTGCACGGGCATGGGGTAGTGGCTGTAAGATGAAAGAGGGTAGGTTTAGATTCAATATAAGGAGAAAATTCCCCACTCCAAGGGTGGTGAGACACTGGCACAGGCCGCCCCCTCCTTGGCAGTGTTCAAGGCCAGGTTGGATGTGGCTTCGGGCAGCCTGGTCTAGTGGGGGGTGTCCCTGCCCATGGCAGGGGGCTGGGACAAGTTGATCTTTGAGGTCCCTTCCAACCCAAACCAGTATGTGATTCTCCACACTGGCTAAACAGGAGCCAGCATTAGACCTGAAGTCAGTTTAGAGATATGTTGTTCCCAGTAGTACTTTATGGAAAAGCTCATAAATGGTCATGGAAGCGTCTGGCTGGCATCTCCTGTTGGATATATTCTGCCACAAAAATGCCAGTTTTTACCTGCTGAACAAACAGTGGCACCCTGTGCTTTAACCAGGGCTACTCTGCTTCAGTGCTAGAAGGACCTTCCAAATGAACAGAATTATCTCAGCTGCAAAAAGGAAACGTGATCTTGATGGATAGGTGATTGTGGAGATGCCTGACAGCACTGCCCTGGCTGAGGAATACCATCAGACCACAGCTCTGAAGTAGTCCTTTTGTCACTTGAAGATCCAGTTCTTGTGTGCTGAAGTCCATTCATCTGGGGATTCATTCTCAGGGCCAATTATCATCATCCATTACCAGTAAATTTAGATAGACGGCTAAGCCTCTAAAACCTGGGGGTTTAAAATCAAGCTTCCTCCAGATACGGCTTTAAACATGACTGCAGTTCAGCCTGCTACACAGAGGAAGGCTGAAAAGTAGGTAGGTTTGTGGAATTTTCTTATGATAGTCACAAAACTTAAAGTAGCTGCTTATTTGAGGATGTAGCAGATCTCATCCACTACAATGATTTCTGAGATAAAGCACAGGAGGACATCAGCTCTTGTAAAAAAAAAAAATCTCAAAGTCCTGAAAGTCAATTGAATGCCTTTTTGAGGAAGAAGAGGCTATATTAGCCAGGGCAGCATTATCTCTAATGCACTCATTTCCTCCATAATTGAAGTCATTAAAGTACAGATATTTGGACGTGTACTGGAGCATCAGATTGGATTTTTTAGCCTTTTACCAGTTTTCCCTTTATGTTCTTTCTTAGGATCAATCTACAGCAATTGGCTCAGAGTAAACTACCCTGCTGCGGCTCGCCCCCTGCACAGACCCTCTAAAGCAGCGTGCCAGCAGTGTTGTGCTTTCATTGTATTTGCCTCTACTGTCCTCAGACCGGATATCTAAACGTGAGGGAAATATAAACAACCAACAGAGAGGGAGTTTTACCACATATAGGAAGGCTACCAGTACTGTGCTCTGGTGAGAAAGGAGGACCTCGGCCTCTGATGAGGTTTAATCAAATGTCTGTTTTCTGCGTTTCATCGGCAATCATTTAGAACGACACTTTATAGATGAATCATATCAGTATTCTGGTATCTGTAAAAGCAGTTGTCTGTCCTGTCATTTTATTATAAATAGGTGTCATAATTATTAGGAATTCATAAATGCTAGATGACTCCAATCCTTGTATGGGAATGTAAGATTTGCATGTGCTTTTCTGGCATATTATAATGAAGTGAGACTACTACCTAGCCCAGAAAACTAAGGAAAATCAATGAACCTGAATCAAACTAATTCATTAAATTGGATGAGTTAATGCATTTCTTGTGGATGATGACAATAAATCAATTCCCATACAGCATGTTGTGTTTTCACTTCAGTAATGTTTCTCACACAGGTGGAAATGTGCAGTAGAAACCTGAATTCACATTGTGACAGTGAGAGAAGCATGTCAGTCACACTAGTCTCAGCCTGCCAGATTTCATTTACAATTCATAGAGTTCCTCCACCATTAAACCTGCATCTCTGAAATACAACAGCCTTTGGTCTTCAGCTTAGTTCTTCTTTATCTACCTTTGACGACTTCTGACCTTACAATAGTTATTCATTATATCCTACACAATTTATATTTGGATTAACTTGATTTACAGGACAGGGAAATGGAAATTATAAAAAAAGAACATGTTGTGTAGATGGCTTGGCTCACATTAAGTTCAATCTCTGTAATTTTACTGAAGCTGGTCAGTATACTCCCAAATATATTTTAGTAAAATGCAAGTATTTAGTTTTCTTTTAATACAAAGAATTTTCTGTTTGGAAATAATAAAACCTGATCCAAATATATTTGTCCTAACTAGTGTTATAGAACATAACCTTATGTTTTTGCATATGTATTAATGAGGATTTTAAAAATTCAGGCCGGTGATGTAACATTATGTACCCTGTTCAGCCTTAACCACAGCATCTCTGAGTGCTATTGATTATTTGTGTTTTAAAGAAGCTTTTAACCTGTTTGGTTTCAAGGGCACAGCAAAGTTCAAGTAGAAGACTGTTTAAGGAAGGACAGATGAGAATATGATTTCAACAAGTTCTTGTAAAAAACCATAGCTAATGTTTAAACTAAGCATTTTTATCATGTTCTCACCCAATCATTTCCTCATTATCTCTCTCTGCTGACTCTGACTTATTCAGCATGATCTAGGTAACTATCTGAAGGCCTTCATAATATTATTATTTCACAGAATCACTAGGTTGGAAAAGACCTTTGAGATCATTGAGTCCAACCATACCCATACTCTACTCAACCATATCCCTGAGCACCTCATCTACCTGTCTTTTAAATATATCCAGGGATGGTGATTCAACCACCACCCTGTGCAGCCTGTTCCAGTGCCCAGTAACACTTTTGGTGAAGAACTTTTTCCTAATGTCTAACCTGAACCTGTCCTGGCACAGCTTCAGTCCATTTCCCCTTAAATCCATTCCCTATCACCTGTCACTTGGGTAGAACAGACCAACACCCATCTCTCTACAACCTCCTTTCAGGTAACTGTAGGCAGTGATAAGGTGTCCCCTCAGTCTCCTCTTCTCCAGGCTAAACAACCCCAGTTCTCTCAGCAGCTCCTTCTAAGGTTTGCTCTCCAGCCCCTTTACCATCCTGATTGCCCTTCTCTGGACATGTTCCAGGACCTCAATTTCTTTCTTGTAGTGAGGGGCCCAAAACTGAACACAGTACTTGAGGTGTGGCCTCACTAGAACTGAGTACAGGGGCAGAATTACTTCCCTATTTCTATCACTTCACTATTTCTGACACAAGCAAAGATACCATTGGCTTTCTTGGCCACCTTGGCACACTACTGGCTCATATTTAGTTTGCAGTCAACCAACACCCCCAGGTCCTTCTCCACCAGGCAGCTTTCCAGCCATTCTTCCCCAAGTCTGTAGCGCTGCATGAGGTTGTTGTATACTAAGTGCAGGACTCTGCACTTGGCCTTCTTGAACCTCATCCCATTGCTCTCAGCCCATCGATTCAGCCTGTTCAGATCCCTTTGAAGAGCCACTGTACCCTCAAACAGATCGACACTTCCTCCAGCTTAGTGTCATCCATAAACTTACTGAAGGAACATTCGATCCCTTCGTCCAGGTCGTTGATAAAGCCATTGAAGAGAACAGGACCCAGGACTGATCCCTGGGAAACACCACTTGTGACCAGCCTCCAGCTGGATTTAGCTCCATTTACCACAGTTTAATTCTATTTGGATTCAAAATTGTGTTGCAAAGCTTCAGACAAATACGAGGTATCCAGTCTGGAATACCTCCTGCTGACAATAAGGAAAATCTGTTGCTTGCAGGTTGATAGCATTGTTTTCATGTAAGATTTTGTGCTTACCAGCTACCAGAACAGCAAAGTCGTAAACCTTGTGGTGGTATCTTGTGTTTTCAACTCATGTCACATCAACAGTGTGTTTTGTATCTCACAGGGACATTGTCTTCAGTTTGTCCTGACTGAGCTTAGTACCAGCCTAAATACCTGTGAGATCCCCTCTCCATAACAGATTAAGCACAGTCAAAGGAATCACATAGCCATGATTTTGGGAAAGACAGTTCCAGATCCAAATTTTTAACCCTTGGTTTACCTCTGTCATTATTATTCTGTGAAAGTAATACGGGATTCAGCCCACCCCACTTCGGAAAGCTACAAACAAGGTCTAAGCCAGATTTCTGTGGTCTCTTGACAGTCAGCAGCAAGAGACAGCAGGCTCCAGAGGGTCATGGACCCAATCCCATGACAGGTATCTCAAAGGCATGCCCCTCTCCTCGGATTGTCAGCATCACTTTAAGAATAGTACCATCTGACTAACTTCAGACAGCTAAGATTAGGTAGATTGAAACCCTTCCTTAATGATTAAGATGTCTCTCACATGGCTTGAGGAAAAGATGGGTAAATTAGATCTGATTAAGAGAGCTGCCTGTGGCAGCTCTAACAATAATTTGTGAGTCTCAGTCCCACATGCAGATGACTAGACTGTGCTCACTGTCATTGCATTAAAAAGCTTTCTTTTTCTAATGGATTTACTTCCTGAAGAAAATCATGGTACACTGGAAAGAGTGTTTTGCATTTCTTGTCTATGAAAATTAAGTTACATGGGACTTTTCAGGATTTACCATATAGAGTTTATGCCTCTTAATATGCTCATCTCAATAAAATATATGTCAGTCAAAGATGGCTCATATAAAATATAGGGTAATTAGTAATTTATATAACCCAACATTGTACAAACCAAATCAGCTTCTATATAAATGTCTAGACAGCACATTAGTGCTTTGTCCAGCCAGCCCAGGAACATGTAACGGGGAAAGATAAAAGGATCCCTGCTTCCTAAACTCCTTGTTAGCACTTGCCTCACTCGCCACTGTCATTTATATTTTGGCAGATAAACACCAAGCATGCAGGTCCCAAACATTCCAGCCTGTCTGTTAAACAAAGCTCGTAGGAGGTGATGTTTCCATTAAGTCACATTGAAATGAGTATTTGTTTGTGCAGAGCATTGACCTCAGAGGGATTTGAAACATCCCTCAGAACTCTGTAAAATTAAGGCCTACTCTATTTACAGCATCATTATTTCAAATATATAACTGGCTAGTTCATAATATACATAACAGAAGACTGCTCAATGGGCAAGATACTGTGTTCTTAATAGTATTCCATGATGTAAATGGGCAGCCATGAAGTTTGGGTCAAAAGCTTGAGTTACAAACAATAGAATTCTTCATTGAAGCAGACATCTCATTAAGGGTTGATGTGCACTTTGGAATAGCTTATGAAGTTTATCACTGGGAAAGAAAGGTACTAGCTGGAGAGTATGTGCACATCAGTGTCTGAATCCAGCCTGGAGGGCTTGTCTGTGTGGCGCAGCACTGTCAGCTTTGCCCGTGGCCAGGATTGAATACCTACATTCACAGGGCTCTTTACCTCTGCCTCTTCACATCATCTATTAGCATGAAAGAGCTAACTTGAGATAGTTAGCATTGACCAGAGCCTTACCTTGAGTAAGGATCCACTCTGAATACTGTGGAGTTAAACAGTATAAAAATTCCCTCAGTTAGAGCTATTTCTTGTTCACTAAAGCGCTGTAACAATGGGGTTTTTTTTTCTTGCTGTTGTTCAATGTCTAGATCAAACACCAGGCAGATCAATATGACAGATAGACATTTCAGATCTTCTCACCCAGACAGTGTTCTTGGTTCTGTGCATTTCCAGCTGAAGGAAAAGCATATTTCAACTGCAAGTAGGGTATGTGCTTTCTTGTGCTTGCCATAAATGCCCATGGGAAAAAAGGCTGCAGTCACAAAACTCCTAGAGACTAAAGTACCCAAGAGCCCATAATTATGGTCTTCCCTCAGGATGAAGGAAACAGTTCTGTCCCCCACTCTCCCTCAAGCCCAATTTATGTCACTCCTGATTGTCTGTCTACAGACAAAGTTGCATTTTCCTTAATTTATTCTCCTCAAGAACACATTTTCAAGATTAATAAACAGTTTAACTGCATAGTATTTTCTTTTCAGTGGCAAAACAAAGAGAACAAAATCCAGGAAAAAGACAGCAATATGGGAATTGATAAATATTAACAAAATATGATTGTAACCCACGAAAGGTTTAGTGGAAATTTTTCTTTGCAGATTCTATACATGCCTGTAACTTGCAGAACAAGGATCTGTCTTCATCTGTCCTGCTGTTAATAATTAAAATTCATGTGGAATAGGTTTTTTAATGTTTCTAGGACTCAGAGGAAATAGTGGTAACTTTCTCTCTGTTTCTGTATGTAATGTGTATCTGTCGTTTTGGGGGGTTCAGGCATCAGAAATAAACTCTGCCAGAGAATCTTCATTATACTGGTGATTTAAAACTTGCATCTGGATCCAAATTCTGTTGCTCAGTCTCATCTCTGTTTTTTCTCTGCAGATAGTTCGGGAAAAAAAGTTGGCTATTTATTGCACTGTTGCTACCCACACATCCTATTCTTGTTTTGGAAGGCTTCCTAAATTCATTACACAGGCAAAACTCCCACTTAAGTTATTTGTTTGCCTGTGCCTAGACCAAAAAACAGATCAGGGAACAAAACTGTCCATCACTGTAAATATGGCAGTTATTGGCTTGCTGAAATAGTGTGCTGTTGCTCTCTCATTGAACTCAGTCCAGGCAGAGCAGAAAATTCAGGGAGAAGTTACAAGTCAAAGCCCTCTTGCATATCTAGCGACCGCAGAAGAGTAACCAGTACTGCCAGGGGCCATCGGTTTTCTAGATTGAATGGATTTTCAAGGGGAAAGAAAAAAATGTTGCAGTGAAAGGAAAATGAATTAATCAGAGCTTTCGCCTTCAGCTGTCAGCACCAGAACACAGTGTCGATTGAAACAAGAGTTGCGTTCGACAAACCTCACCGGCTCTCACCGGCCCGACCTGCGGTGCCTTATGCACAGATCTTTACAGGCACAGAGCAGTGCTCACCAGCACAGTCCATTAGCTGTGAGCGTGGCTGTGTGGATTTCAGGATAAAGTGCTGCAGCGGAAAAAGAGCAATACTCTGGTATCTTTGCGGTTGACTATTCAAGGCTTGGTATTGATTTACTTCCAGAGCAATATTCGACTCATAGGGTAAAAGAAGCTCATTTACCTGATAAATCTAATAAGCTACCAGTGTATTTAGGAAAGCACAATGTTCTCAGAAGGATATCACGAAAAATTAGCTAGGCTGCAGTACCAAGGCTGTGATTGTGATTGTTGAGCTTATAATTTGATTTACGCTGTTAAGACTAGGGAAGTATGCGGCTCAGGAAATAGTTCTGTTAATGCTTTGCGAGACGCAGGGAGCCAGGCTGGCAGTAGTCTTCAACTGCTCTAAGCTATTTGACAAAGGAAAAAAGGTAACTCTCATGTTATACTGAATTTATATTAGAAAGTTTTTAAAAAGTGCTGCTTTTTAAATACTGCCGGGAGTGGTAAACTGCAACTGCTTGATGATCCTCTTAAGATTTGGGGGTGAATTATGTCGTTTCAGATGCTCTGAACTAAGGAATGCACCTGAGCAAGGCTTGCTTCTGCATATATTGGGGATCACACCTGGAAGTTAAAGATGCATGTCAAAATAGATGCGTGAACCATACATCCCTTGTTTAGTGCAAATGGCTGCCACTTTGTTCCCCTCCACTTTGCACTGTGAACTACATAAGATAGTCAGACTCTGTATTAATTATATTTAATACAAGATTTAAAATGTTTTTTTCAAATGATTTTTATATTATATTTTTAATTAACAACAGTTCTGCAGTTTTTGTCAAACTAGTCCTGCTAAGATCGTGATCTCCGGAAGAGGATCCTCTCGGACTGTTATAAGGGAGTGTTACTTTGTCTTGACAGTTACTCAAGTGGAGTCTCAAATATGATTAAGAACGCTGTTTGTATATCACTGCTTCTGTCACTGTGAAAGCTGAGACGTGCAGTGAATGTGTCAGGGAAATGCTAGAGGAGATAGGTTACTCATACAGCAACTGAAGATGACTCTGCTACAAGGAAATAGGATTCTTTCCTTATTTCTTGCTGCTTCCTATGCCTTAGTAAGTTACATAAACCAGACTTCACACAGTCTCTAAGTGTGGGTTTCTTGGTACATTAGTGCCTAGCCTGAGAGCAGCACGGTTCTTATTTGGAGAAGTATGGGCAATGCCAGGCACAGCTGAATTTATGACCGCTGTTCTCAGGCTATGTTAACCACTGTACAAATGTTGCCTGTGCTGGAAAGTCAGTCCTCGGGCATCTCAAAATGAGAGCTTAAAACTCATAGGTGCTCAACTTAAATCTCTACTTGCCTCAATACTGTGTCTGTAAAACAATGTTAATAAGTATCCCTCTCACCTGACAGGTCAATACAATAAATTTGTAACTTTGCAAAGCACCTGATGGTTCTGTGTCTACCACAGAACAGCACAGGAGTATATGTTATATTCAGGAGAGAGCTTTTCTACTGAAGTGTACACAATATATTGAGCAAGGAGAAAACAGAACATCGAGTGCTATTTAATGCATGCACTGAACGAGATAGGAGGCATATGGAAAAAATCATACGTACTCAAGTCATTAAAAACTATTCCAGTGCTTGAGGGGGAAGGGTACATAAGGACAAATGTTGAATAGAAACCACTAATTTTAGTATTTCCTAATCTCTCAGTGCTTGACATGTTGAAGTTTATGAAATTCTTTCAATGAAACTGGGAGAGTATGCAGTCATGCCAACTCTCCACATTTCATACTTCCTAACCTGCCCCATATTCTTTGCTGACAAGTCACACTTACATCCCACCAGCTCTCCCACTTTAAGGTAGTTGTATTGCAGCTTGAATGGAGGTTACCAGTAATTAACCACAGACAACGCTTCTGCTCATTCACTAGGCCCTGTTCTCTCAGCCTGCACCCAATTAACCTTCCCCCATGAGTCCAGAAAGAATAGAAGCTGAATTATAATTCTTGGGTCATTAAAAAATCTTATGACATTTTTTGTAGCATAATTTTGTTAGTCCCCATGTCCTGGCCAAATCCCAATTTTGTTTAATTACTTGAATTATTTCAGAACTGGACAAATGTATTCATTGTACGTTTTACTTAAATGCCATGGAACACATTGAAGAACATATTCAGAAATATATTTGGGAGTGATTCAGCTAAGTCTCTAAGCTGGGCATATCATGTCTAGAAGTTTTCAAAAGTATTGTAGAATTAAATTATCTGATACTGTCTGTCTTTTCTGCATCCCATCTATGAGATTCCCTCTGGAGTTTTCTCAGAAAGATGTAGTATTTTTCCTCCCTCTCTAGCCAGTTCTGCAGTGTGGGTCATGTTGTTCAAAGTGGTTAAGCTTGTCTACATTAAAGCTGAAAATATTTTAATTCCAGGGAAAGTGATATTCATATGGGGGACTTACCCTTACCAATCTTGCCTTTATCCTCCTGTATTCTATGTGCACTCTTAATAATTATACATTAATTTATTGCTATTTGTGTAACTCTCGGCATCTCAGTAGCTCAACAGGGTTTAAAGACTTCCTGGGTTTAAGAAAGGCATTGATTAGAAATTAAGCTGTTGACCTTTCCAAATACCATAGAAGGGCTTCCTTTTCAAAGTGTGATCTGTGGGTGAGCTTGCAAAAAGTATTCATTTCCATACAGAGCATGAGGAGAGTTCCAGGTGGAGGACTAAAAAGAAGAACCCGTTCGCAGTATGCAATCAGGAGTTTTATTGATTTTACAAAACCCAGAAAATCCACTTATTCTTAGTGCTTTCTGTTGGCATTTTATCAGTTAACCACTTGGACGTATATAGGCATGTATAGAATTCTTTTATAACATAGCATTCGCCAACATTGGGTAGTCAATGCACTGTGTTATTCCATTTTTATGTTTCTACAGATGCACGAGCAGACCCATTTTATAAACGAGGAAAAAATAAATAAAATATTGATCCAGGCAATTACTTCTTATACTCTTGTATCTTCTTTCAGCTAGCAATCGCAAAATGAGTTCTTCATCTCATTTGCTTATGGTGATGGTAGGCATAAATTAGTAGAATTGACCAGTCTAAAATGACTTCTTTGGAAGCCAGTGTTCTGTGCAATTGCAGTGTTCCATGTAATGATGTATTTACTAGCGATGCTTGACTGAGAGTAATAGCACTTTTCTTCACCAAATGTCTTTACAGTAGCATAGTAACATGCTTTTTTTTTTCTTCTTTTTTCACAAAGATTGTCTTCATCCTAAGCAATAGTATTTTAAATATGTTATCCTTACCGACATAACATTTTTACCACTATGTCCTTTCCACTGCATAGTTACTTTTCTCTTAGGGAGCTGAGGCTTAGGCAGCCTGCCATCATTCTCAATGATAGCACAAAATCATTTTCAGTTCAATAAGGATTATTACAGTGAAATTAAAACATACCTTGTCTTTGATGGAGTCTTTGTCATTGTTCTTTCTTCTTGTTGGAAACAATAAGAGATGTAATTTAAATGCTGTGCTCTCTTAGTAGAAACTTATTTGTTAACATGTTCTTTCTTTAAACAAGGAGTACATTTTGTTTATTAAAGGCACCTTATTTTGGTTGGTTGCATGTAAAATACAGTTTTGAGTTTATGTAGAAAACTCCTGTGGTCATCAATGTACATCAACAAGATGGGATGTTCAGAAGAGTTTCCCAAAATTGCTCTGAACAGGCATTGCTTTGAACAATGTCCTTCCTTAGGATCTGAGCAGTAGAATTCAACAGAAGTTATATTTGACCAAATATGGGTCTTGGATATTAATGTTGACATATGGATTCCCTGGAAAGTGAGGTGTGGCAGGTAATGGACAATATCCTCTCTCTTATGATCTGTAAAGCAGATGTTTTAGAAGGGAATGTGTAAACAGGGGTAGTGGATGTACCACCATTGTGCAGATTGTAAAGAGATTTATCATCTTTGTGAGCAGGCTGTTTTGGAGTTTTTTAAGGTTTTACTTCCTGTCAGTATTTAAATGCTTCTGGATTTCATGCAACCTGGCATGCCTTGAAGCTTCATTAGTTGTTGTTTCTGGTCATTGCTTAGTATAGTCTGTTCATTGGGGAACCCTTCTGAACAGCTGGCAAAAATTATTCAGCCACAAACTTCAGCTGCCTTTGGAGACTAACCCGAAACTGAGCAAAATGCCCTGGGCCACAGTGAGTGCTCACACAGCAAATGTCTGTGTCTAAGGTGTGATTGTTTTATCTCTGCCTTTGCCTCTGTCCTTTCCCCTATGTAGACATGACAGAAGTCCAGCCACCCCACATTGTCCTGTATCCCGCTGTCCTGGTCGTAGCTGCACTAGTATTGACATCCATGAACTGATCTTTATATCCTTTTGGGAGTGTAGCCACTGAGTCAGTGACATTAGCAGTCTAAGAAAGGAAATAAAGAAGTGAAACCTTCCTCTTCAGGCCAAAGCTGAACCTCTGGGAACCTTAATTCAGAGTGCCTCAAACTCAAATTGCATTTTGCTGACAATTTGCCAAGACACATTTGACCCGTATGAGAGCCTCTTCCAAGAGCTAAGTGAAAAATGCATTCTTGTAAATATCATTGAAATTGTTCTCAGGTTCTCCTCATGCTCTCAGCCATTAGACTCTTCCAGAAAATGGTTTTCAGATTCTCTTTCCTTCCCTCCTACAGACATAACGGGTTTCAGCCTCTGACAATGTTATGAGCTGTCTTTATAAATCTCTTTAAAATAACTTGGCAAGTCATAACATGAAATTTCATATAGTTGCAGAAAAATATTCCAGACCATCCTGTATTTAAAAAAAAATGGGACTAAATGTGCAATATGAAGGCTAAGTGGCACCTAAGGTTGTTTTCTTTACATATTGTACACTCAGGGTGAAGTGTCTAAAAATACCCTAATACTTGATTCTTACCAACACTAAATACATTATGATTTACCGTCTCTAAGATGGAAGGTGCTAGCAAGTCAAGCCATTAAAGTCACATGCAAAAAAACTTTTCAATGCTGATCCAAAGAGCTGTCTACAGAACAGACTAGTGGAAGATTTCTTTGCGCAAGACCTTTTTGCCCATAGACTGGAAAATTGCCCGTAGACTGGACTCAATGATCTTAAAGGTCTTTTCCAACCTTGTGATTCTTTGATTGTTCCTTACACTGTGCTCCTCATGTGTGAAAGACAACTGAGAGCTATTCCCCTGAAAAGAGGTAAAGCGGGTAGGACTTCAGAAAGGTGGGTGTTCCTTCACATCCAGGATGCAAAGATACTCCATGCTGGGAAATAATTAAATATACTTTAGGCGAGGTTGAAAACTGAACATGACATATATATCTTTGTTCTTTTTTTTAACGTAACACTGAACAATGAGTCAAGATCTGCATATTCACCTTGCTAGAACTGGGATTGTGATGTGTGTGTCTATTTACATATGCACACATACACTGGTACCCAGGAGCCTATTTCTGTATAAATTACTGCAGCTCAGAATAAATTTAACCGAAACTCTTCTATTTTCCTGAGGAGGCTTACTCAGCTTCACTAAATAGTTACTTTACAGATGTTCAATTTGTAATTTACATATTTCTATTTGCATGCATCTATCTGATGACTTTACTTACCAAAGGGTCTTGATCCTGATTTTGTTATGCAGAACCAAGTGAAGAAATCGCCATCCATGTCCCCTGTGGACTAATTGGAAGGTATGGAAGAAAGGATGAACGTTTTGCAGGGGAAAAAAAAATCTTACTTTCTCATCACTGGAAACTTATTTATATTAAAAGCTTATAGGAAAATGAATTAAAACTTTATAGATTTATTTGAAAATTTGGTGGCCCCTCCTTATTAGCACATGAGCTACAGGCTTAGTTCTTTCTCTCCATGATAACTGGCACTTAGTTTAGTTTGATTTGTAGTAAGCAAGCCCAAATGAGGCAGCTTCAGGAAGAAAGACTGAGGGAGACTCATAGTTGTCTATACTACAGTCTGATGGCTGGAGCTCTGTCTTCAGAGGAGATATAAATTCCAATTACTGTGCTGAATCAGTCAGACAAGATTTGAGCAGGAGACTCCCATCTACTGAGGGAACGGCCTGCTCATTGTTGGAGAACTTGAACTACAGAGTACAGTGGTACCATGCATGCTTTGCAAAGCTGTGTCTTCCTTGGTGTTTGACAGGCAATTGAATCATGTTATAAAAGCAGTTCAGAATTTCTTTGCTTTCCTTATTTTATCATAAATGGCACAATATTATTACAATTCTGAAATATTCTTCTCAGTTTATCAAAGAAAACACAGTAAAAATGATTGTCTGCATCATCTCAAATCAAAATTTTCAGTTGTGTTTATTTTTGTTCATTCGTGCATTTTTGACTCACACAGGCCTAGTTTCCATGGGTAACTAAGGATACTTGATGCCAAGAGCTCCTAAATATGAGATACCATTTTAGCCCTGAAGAAGTTGTATAAGTTCCTGCTTTTCATTCTTTCACACCCTGCTGCTTTTTTCTCAGGCAGTAAAGCTTTCCAGCACTGGCCATAACTCTGGTGGAAAATGATTCGTAGCTTTTACTCTGCTTCAGCTAGATTAGCTGCAGAAGAAGACATGCCACATGATACCTTCACAGCTTCTTATTCAGCCTACCAGCTGACAGGGTGCTAACTGGAACTAACAGCCAAAATGAGAGTTAATCCTCTGGAGAACTTCAGGGGAGACATACAGTGATGATTGATTGCACTATGAATTACCCCTCTTAAATACAGGGGAGGGTTTAGGTAGAATCAGTGGAGATGAGGCATGAATAGTAGCACAGCAAGGAGCTCTCTGCTACTTTAGATGAATGCTTACATTTGTAGTAGGGCGTGAGTTGGTTTGAAGCAAATCCCTCTATCATCTCCATTTGTTATACTCTCGCTTTGTTAGGAAAACAATTTTGGACTCTAAATTTCTTTTGGAGGAAACTAAATTGGAAAATCCCCTCCAAGTGCTCATCAGTGCATGCCAGCTCTGAGGGGAGAGTCCAAAGCGATAACTGGCCTTGAACAGCTTTGAGGCCTGGCATGGTGAAGGCTTTCAGTCTCAGAAACCAGATGAAACTCTGCCTCAAAGTAAATCCCTTCAACTACATCTACAAGGATGTAGGAGCTTCAGCACCAATTTTTCTCATCTACTGCTCTGCTCCAGTCATGCCCTGTACATATTTTCTTCATGCTTATTTGGTGCTGTGCTGCATTTCTCTGATAGACAGCCTTGATGTAATGATATCCTAACATTTAAATCCCTATCAGTTTGTGTCCATATTAATTTTTACAGGTTCCATATCTATGTAGTTGCTTATGTCATCCACTGCCATTTTAGAATGAATATTAGCATAACATTATCTCTTTTCCAGTCCTTGGCTATCTTTAAAATTCCAAGTTAGGCTTATATATTTCAAACTCTAAAGGACTCCTGAGTGCAAGTTTTTCAGGGCTGAGGCCTGAAAAATATTTATCCCCTGTACATGATGTTTGATACCTTTCTTGAAAGTGCTATAAAGTATTTCATCATGCTCTCACAATACGTTTTTCTGAAGCCTTATGAAAACAGAAGAGAATGTGTTAAACATTTCTATGCCACAGCATTATACACTGCATACATAGAAATAGATCTGTGACTCCTAATTTTCTTCTATTCCTCTTTCTTATTTTTCATCACTTATCTATAGATTTTTTCCCATGTATCATAATAACCTCCTCCATCATCTTGCTGCTCTTTGTGGTATACTGATTGCTTTTTCCTTTCTGCCCTGTTTATTATTTTCAAAAGTTCTATTCCACTTCTTTCCTAAATTTTGACACTGAATTTGGGTGTGCTTTCCGCCACAATTATCCTTTTCTAGACCTCAAGGTTTCCTTTAGGTTAAGTCTCATCCCCAGCACTCAACATCTAGAACAACAAAGTTCTTATTACAATACAGAGCATCAGCAAACAACTTCTTTGAAAGTATAAGTAGTAGTACTTTGCATATCGCATTGTGATATTCTGCTAAATACCACGTTCTCTGTATGTGACAGAAGTTAATTTCTGAGAAGTCAGAAGTGAAGAATGACATTTTTTTCCTTTGCTATTGAATTCCTATATTTACCAATCAGCTTATAGAAAAAATGGATATGTATTTTTTCTTTTAGTAGGGTGGGATTTTTTCTTGAAAAATAAGTTGAAAGGAGAAGTGTTTAAATAAACATCTCAGCCTTTTACAAAAACGTCCTTTTTCATATGGTCCTGCCCTGCTGTTCATAAAGGTAGGAAAGAAACTGAAAGTCTATCAAAATCTCATTAAATAAATAAATTATCCCAATAATGAAAAGTAATGCCCTGAAATGTATATTCCTGATACCGTGTAAAACTTGCAAACACAGCATCAGAAGGTGGTTCACCCAAATTTTCCCTGAGCTGCTCCACTACCTGCCTTTATCTGCCTGCAGCATATAGGAAGTGAAGTAGTCGCTGAAAGCTGCCTTTTCATCAGCCTTCACAGTTTTGCTGTGAGCCCAGCGAATCGAAGGAGAACAGATGTGCAGGCTTATTAATATCTGTTAGCCGTAGCAGATGTCACACACTTCATACGGTGCAACATATTCCCTTGCAGTCTAGCATATGCAATAGAAAATATGCAGCCAACATCAGTGTTTTAAGGAGCAAAGTAGCGATACCTCTGGCATGTAGTCAGTGGTCTAAGGTATAAGGGGTTTTTTAAGCTGGTTGTACATTGACAAATAGAGTGGTAACTATATTCACTTGAATAATAAGAAAATTATCCCTGGGATTCCCAGCTGCATAATAAACATAAGCTCCTATCAGAAGCAAGGGAAGACAAAATGCCTATTGTCATTGATAATCTTCAAATATCTTCTCAGTAGTCATCTAATCACTCACAATACAATGACTGTCTTCCTAATTCAAAGTTAAATGAATACCGATGCAATTAATGTGTAGAGTCACCAAATATTTTTATTAATCAAGAGCCTGATCACTCCCTTAATACCTGAGAAAACTTAAATGGATTTTGAAAATAGCCTTGACTATCTATTTCAGGAGCTCTTCTTGATCAAATGTGTTGCTCCCAGTTAAAGAAGTTAGCTCCAGTTATGCCAGAGATTGACATAAATAAATATTCAAATTATTAAAAATGTCAAACTGACAGAGCTAAGCCCAAAGAAAGTACTTAAGCTCAGAAACTAGACAACAGAATAGCATTAAGTCTAAACAGGTAAGTAGAATAAATGCATATTTTTTAAATGTTCACCTGTCACCAATTTTTGCATTTTTTAGCCTAGCAAAAAGTTATTGAAATGATAAATAAGATGAAATGGAGCAGGAAATTCAGACTTTAACACAATTTCTTCTAATTGAAGTAGGTTTTCCCTGAGGGAGGACAGTGCCATTTAATCAGATTTTTCCTGACATTACATTTTACAAGACTAGGGCTTTATGGAGATTCATGTCATGAATAACAAATGTGCTGGTTTGTACTTGTGTTTCCATGAAATGTCTAAAATCTTATACTACAGCTTATGTAATATAGCCATTTTCAGCTACATTAATATCTTACCTAAAAACTATTTAAAGTGTAGCGTTCTGTGCAGGATTTCTGTAATGAAGGAACCTTTTCCATCCGGTACTTCTCCCATGAGAGAAGGAGACCAGGACGGAGGGTTTAAAGGAGTCTGAGAGCTTTCCTAGGTATCGAGAGGCCAAAAATGTGGGTGAGTTTGAGTGACTTTTTTTTTTTTTCCCCATGACTGGGCCCGGAGTGTTTGTGTAGTGCTGGTCCACACACCAGTATACTTTTTGGCAAGTGAATTGCAACATGACCTCATTGAAGACCCCATTGTACCGCAGGCTCATCTACGATTGTCCTGCTCAGGGTCCTGCAGGGCCACAGAGGGAGGTGGGTGGGAGCCACAGGTGGTGGTGGCACCGGCTGTCTTCCCCACCCGCGGCCGCCATCCAGCCAGGCCTGTCTGTTTACAGAACACTTTGGCCATGTGTGCTTTATCCTCGGCCTCCTTCCAGCTTTCTGATCCTGTTCCTAAAATCCTGCAGTAATTGCTCTTTGTGAAAACATGCTTTAGCATTCCAAAAAAAAAAAAAAGAACCTTATCCATTTTCTGCCAACAAATGTGCAAGTTCCAGCTCTCCGTAAGCAAGGGTAGGTTTAGCAGAGGAGAACTAAGTTGTTCAAGCTGTGTTCCTCCTCCCTCACTACCTTATCAGCTTTCTGCTAATGAAACACAGGCTTCAGGTCAGATAACAGGCTCTGCCTGAGCTAGCAGCCCAGCAGCCCAGCTCTTCAGCTGAAATGGTCTGCTAAATCCAACTAGCTACCCGCTCATTTGGTAGAGGATGCAGTCACCTCCAGTGGCCTTGTCTGCTTGCAGTCTCTCTCGGCAGTAGCTGTGCACGGCTCTTGCTCTTAGCCCTTGTTCCTCATCCTTCCCTCAGGCCGCCCATTTCTGCTCCTTGATCCTTGCCCTGGCTCCTCCTGGGGACAGGACTGCCAGAGCTTGCCTCCTCCAGCCTTTCTGGACTGTGGAGCAGTGCTTCCCTCAGCAGCTGCCAGCTCTGGCTCGCACTGTGTTGGCACCTGGCTCCTGTTTGTGTGCCCAATGGCCCGTGGGCTGGGAGAGACACGCTGAAAAGCTGCGCTGCTCAAAGAGCAAACATCCCCCATGGTGCCAGCACTCAGCTCCTGGGTAGGACTTGTCTGGTGCCTCCATGCTCCCTGGGCTGGATGCTCTGATCTGCATCCCACTTCCACGCAGGACCCACAGCAGGATGGATTCAGAGGACTTGTGAGCTGCCATTTTACAAAGGATTTCTTTGGCTAATCTCTGGCACGATCCTCTGATGCTCACAACACATTTTGGTTCATGCTGGCAGAGTCAGTGGTCAAAACAGTGAGGCAGTGTCATCCCCTCTGTCTGTAAAAAGTAGGATAGGAGAAAGGCATGTGTGTTGCAACAGAGCAAGGACAGCTACTACCATACTGGGCAGTATTATGCCAAGAAGGGGTCACTTCATTACTTTACCATAATATGTTCCTATTAAATACCTTTCAAATGATGTTCACTGTTTATGCTGGACTCAGTTGTAGAAAGGCAAGGGAACTGAACGAAACTCCAGTTAAAAGCTTGCTCCTTTTTCCCTCCAAATAAAAACCAGAGTGCTTCTGGCAGAAAAAAATACTAGAACACATGCTGTACTGCTGTCCTGCCACCTCTAACCCTTAGCGTGAGAGATGAGTCCTGAGGGTTGCACTTTACAGCTAATCCAGTTCAGGCTACGGCTGGTCCTAATCTCACAGCACACAGAGGTGCTCTTTTTTGTCATCACGCTTTCTGCGCTACAAGATGAAAGGGACAGAAGCAGCACCCAAGGGGGGTGCGCCCCACAGACCCATGGGGCTTTTGGTTTTTGAGGGCACTGCTGAGCATCAGCATCACCCCCTGCCTATTGTGGCTCAGGCTGCCTCCCATTCCACTCCTCCCAGTCCACGTGTTTTTACAGACTGGACGTGCTCCAAAATCTGAGGATTAGTTTGCTTTCCACACATGACAGGTTAACCAGAGGACACCAGCTTATATGAATCTTGATTTGTTTGATTTCCATATGCCTCAGGACTAAAGTCTTTGGATATTCATTTAGGGAAGAAGTGAGGGAAATCCATGGCTGCAAAAATAATCCCGGAAAAAATAAGTCACTGTGCCGGGTGAGAGATTTATTTTAAAGCATACAGAAGTCATACAATTTGTCTTTTGTCCAAATTATTTTGTTGCGTCACCTGGGTACCTTACAGTGATATTTCTGAGACCCTGAGTGCTGCCATCCTTTTCCAAAAACCTGTGGCAGCAGCGTCAGTGATTGAGAAGCTGCTGTGACATGGCCTTCAAAAACTGCCTCTGCTCCTGCTCTGCCTGGAAGCACCCGGCAAGGGGCAGAAGGCATCCTCCCTTGTCAGATGCACTGACTCTGCCTTTGGGCATCACGTTTAGTTCTTCATGTGTAACGCGGCAGCAGCAGGCGCTCAGAGCCTCACAAAACCCAGGCTCGTTCGCTGAACAGCTGCCGTGGTGCGTTTCTTTCTGCCTTAAAGGTCTCTCACTTTTAACCTCCTCTGACACCTTATTACTGGGAACTCTAACTGCAGGTCTCATGGGCAAAGTTTCATCCCAATTACACTAATGGTAAGGGGAAAAGAATAGAGGTAGGGAGATGAACTGTGTTTTTAAACTACATGTATTATGTTACTCTAGACAATGAAACAGTAACTGAATCTAATGAAGAGAGGAGGATATTCATTATAGATGAATCAGAGAAGAAAAGGCAGTAATGGAAAGTAAATATGATTTGAGAGTGCCTGAGTTTGCTTGTCTTGACTGTCACCTACACTGTTTTTATTCGCTTTTAAGAAATCAGGCAGGCAGCTGGTGATGTATTTGAAAAGTGTGTTAAGTTTATTTCTCTGTTTTATGAGAGAAATCAGTGGGCACAGACATAAAATTGATATACAGTGCAAATATGTAATTTACAGTGTTTATATAAATTATTGCAGGATATCACTTTGAACAAAGACATTATCTTAGCTGTAGTCAGAGAATTATTCATACCACGAAAACACTGAGTTTTAGAAAAAAAGAAATCACAACCAATTGTTGTGAATCATTGCTTTTCATATGAGAGAATCCTGTGCCTTCCATCCCCCTGCTTTGCCAAACTTGTACAGATTTCAGGGGCCCCTGATGTGTGCAAGCAGGTGCAGCCCCATTGTGCTGGGGCAGACAGCAGCTGCACTGATGGCCAGGCCCATCCCTACCACCATTCCTCAAACCCTGAGTGCTATAGAAAGCCCACAACCTGAAGATCTAATATCAGCGTGATGGAAGTCTACCAAAGCGAGGGGAATCCCACCATAAAACCTCCTAGCAGCCTTGGAAATACGGTGATGGTCATTGTCATGAGCTGAAGGCAAATGCTTTTGCCTCAGTGACACAGCAACCAAAGATGCTTTGAGTATATCTAAATTTCTAGTGTGTTGATTTTGTCTGCCAAGGGGTTATATGTTGGGTTTCTAACAAGTGTTAAGCCATAAAGCTCCTACATGGACCTTTGCTGGATTTATATCCATTAAGACATCCCTTCCCCAACAGGAAGACTGGGTTTAATACCCAGCTCCAAGACAAGGTTTTCTCTGTCGCATGCACTGTAGCACCTCTTTTTGAGTTGCTGAGAAGGTAACCATCAGCAACTACTCTGAGCTTTGCTTTAATACCTTATCATTTCAGTAAAGCTTCTGTCCTTCCACCACATAGCTGTTTTTCGTATCCCGTAGTTATCAGAGCGTCTGTTACACTGCCAATTAGACTTTCGCATTACTGAGTTGAGAGGATCTTTGTTGCTTCTTAGGATGTAATCATACAAAATGTAAGAGCTCATTTCTGCCAAAATTCAGCAGATAAATCATTTTCCCAATAACCAGAGATGAAGTTAATTCCGTGCTAGGATATAACCTAGATCAGGCATTTGAGCTTACGTTCCCCTGACCCAGTGATATTGTTGTTTTCCTTTGTATAAAGATTTTAAAAGTCTGTGGTACAAGGACTTGACCCTTGGTTTCCAGTGTCCCAGATGAATGCCCTGACTGTGCCGTTACGGAGTGTGTTTCTTGCAATAGCATCTGTTGGAGCTATTCCATGTTTAAATAATTGAGCAGCTACTAGGGCACAGCAAGAGATACCAAGTCTGTAATCTAGTAGTCAGGAATCCCAAATGAGCTGCTAAACCAGAAATCTCTGGTAGAAACTGGGAGCTAAAGGGAGAAGGGTTATCTTCCATTTTAGAGGAGAATCCTAACCTCTTATGAAATCCTGAGATTTGGACTTTCACTGGAAAGGTCTTAGTTTCAGCTCAGGTGGAATGAGGAAAAAAATAAAAGCAGAAACTTTTAAAGGACTAGAAAATTATTTTCCACCATGCTTCAGGAATAATCATAATTGATTTATAAGGGAAGAATTTGTATGGAAGTGCTGCATATGTTTCATTTGAAGGAAAGGACTGCTTTCTGCTCCAGCGTTTCACAAAGTTCACCATTAATTATCAGCAAAAGTCACACATCACACGATCATCAGACCTGAACTTGGTGGAGTATCGCCAGTGGCAGGATCAAGACAAAAGTTTGTGAACTGCTGCCACTTTTCTGTTTCAGGCTGGCCTTTTTGTGTACAAGATGCAGGCAACTTAACCAAGAGGAGAGGTCTAGTCCTTACAACGCTGCCTTCCCTGCTGTAGCGCTTCTGCAGACTGCTTCAGAGGGGCACTCTGGCATTCAGCTCTCTTCCAGGTCTTAGAATGAGGAGCAGGGATTGTGTCAGCACAGTGATAGAGTCTTCTTTAAGCCAGTTTAATAACTAAATCAAAATATCATTCCTTTTTTTAATTTACTGCTGCCTGCTAATAATCTCCCCATTAACTAGGAATGCAGAGTAATAGGCAGTGTGCTGCTCTGCATATTAATAAAATTTCCAACTTCACAAGCTGTTTTCTAGGACTGTTTCAAAGCATGTCAGCAGAGTTTCCTCACAGTAGCTGCTGTTGTGTAAGGACGTTCTTCTCATAAAAGTTGAGAGAAATCCTCTTGAACTCACTGTGATTGGCAACTGATGGGAATTACTCCCAGAACTAGTCTTGGTGGACATTAAAATTAGCAGCTGTGCAAAAAACCCAAAGATAATAAGACTTCAGCTTGTCTGCAAAGCAGCAATGATAACCAGGACAGTGAAGACGACAACTTCTTCCAACCCACAGAGAGAAACAACTATTCTGGGCAGGACTGCTACATGCGTAGTCGTCTGAAACTAAATCTCTAGTGCAGTAACTATGAACTACAGCGACTGAGAGAATGGATGCTTGGAAATCAGCAGACAAATAAGAAGTCAGACTTAACTCAAAACCAGAAAGCTTCTGCTTTTACCAGATAAAATCCTAGAAACAGAGATGGGGATAAAAGGTGTTTGGTATTGACTTCACATTTATTAGAACTTGCCTTAAACCTTACTTGTTTTAAAAATAATTATTTTTGTAGAAAACATTAGATTTTAAAAGAAATAAAGGCTATCTTCTTTTCCTGCTTTCAAAACCAGTCAAAACTCCACCTTGCAGGAGGTTGCCATTTCAATGGAAAAAGAAGACAACATAGATTTTAAGAAAGTGAAATTAAAATACAAGTTACTTGAGCCACCACAGTATTTATTACACTCCTGTGAAAAAAAATAGTAAAACATCTCTGCATCAGTCCCCTCCACGTGACCTCTAGCACACCAGTGTCCTCCACATGACCTCTAAGGCACCAGTACAATCCAGTTGTAATTGCTCCTTCAGCCAGAAGCATCAGCAAGTGTGAGGAAGGTAGCCGGAGCCTAATCTCCCTGCTTACCCCGCAGAGGACACGTCAAGTGAGATGCTTACATAGCTCTGGGCATCAGCAGGCACCAGCTGGGTGGTCAGTGCTATGAGGGTGTATTTTTGCAGCTTTTTGGAGTTACAGATGAAGTTACAAGTGAGTACATAGCTACAAGCACCCTGGGAGGGATGCTTCATCTAGGCATAACAGCAGACAAGCTGGTGTTAACCACAGGTCCCTCTTACCCACAGCTCCCTGGTTAGCCAGACTTTAAAGCTGTCTATTACAATTGTCAGAAGCAGGAAGAGTGGAAGTTGTATGTCTGGATCAATCATGTAAGCTAGATAGGATTTGACAACTTTGAGAAAGATTAAATTTAGATATATCAAGTTAAAACACAAAACCACAACAAAACCGAGTCATTTTCAAATAGTTTGCTTCTTCAGGCCCTCTGAAAATTTCATGTGGAGAGGGGTTATTCATCTGGTCCCAGTTATTTCAGATATTTGCTGATTTTTTTTTTTTTCAATTGCATGCCGTGCTATTTAAACAGCAACCTTTAAGCTGTTTAACGGAGGAGAGTGCAAAGCACTGGATTAATCTGCTTACAGCCCATATGGCCAGATGTTCCAAGGACTGTGGAGGAGCACAGGTCACAGTTAACCCGCATTCAAATGGCTTTCTCAGCAAGAGGGCTTTATTCCACTTGATGAATCAAACTGGATGGCGTTTTTTATCTTTGAAATTGATTTCAATATTCTACTCTGTCAGGAAGAAAAATCAAGATGCAGTACGCTGTCCGTGGGCATATCCTTGATATGGTGGGGAGTTGTCCGGTAAATCATTACACTGCTACAAGTCAGGAGGATCTAGGCAAGAATGCTTATTGTAGTCAAAAGGTGAGGAAGAAAATACATTTCTGCTTCTCTGTGAGAGAATAGGGTGTGCAAAACCGAATTTTCTCATCTTTCATTAAAGCAGGCAGAAGGGTGATTGAGGAGGAGTGTTGTTATAAATTAAAATGGGAGCCTTTACAAGCTGATAAATAGAGCATAATGAATAACATTTGTAAGCATCAGCTAATTTATGAATGCTGTTCAGCCTTCACCCCAGGCAATTCTTGTGACTTCCTTTTCTTCCTAACGGATTTGACCCGTTGTGTATCATTTTACAAAACCACATTCTTGACCAAGTGGCATCTTCATGTTTTGTATAATCTCATTTGTGTTATTCTTCACAGGCCTGGTCAAAGTATTGACTACAGTCTCTTCTGTGGTATGGAACAAATAGTCTTACTCTTTTGTGGTCTTGTTTTGTTATTTTGGGTTTGGGTTTTTTTTTTTATGTTGGGGGTAGAAGCAGGCTATAAAATCTAGTATGTCATTAATTTAAAGATGTTATAACACTAATAGTCCTGGTAGAACCTTTTAAAAGGAGTAGAAAATCAATACTAAAGGGTAATTTCTCAACCTAGTGGACTGCTCAGCATCCAGTATAAAATAAATCAACGTTTAAGCTTGCTGATCCAGGAATATGGTGATTTCCAAGTCACCCAGAGGCACAGAGATGACATCCTTGCTGCAGCCCCGGCCCTCCGTGCAAGTTGGGTGATACTGGCGTTTTGTGTGCAACACTGCTTTGCTGGATCAGGTTGTCTGTGTTCAAAAAGACACATGTCAAGGGTGGACTAAAATCACTGCATGTTTGTTCATCATTGCAAGGTCCATAATGAATGGCCCTGGCGTATTGTTACACAGTTAGGGAGGTTTATGAAGACTCCTGATAATTACTGTGGTGGCTGATTGGGTTCAAAAGGTTGATAAGTAAGCAATCTGCTGTGGTCAAAGGGATGGAGTGGAGGTGAAAGGACAGCTAGCAAACATTTAATCAACGTGTTAGCAATCAATAAAGAGTTAATTCTCACTTTCTTTTATGTAGCCAGCCTAGGCACCCTACTGCTCATTCTAAGCTACTTGAGAAACTTTTCAGTCAAGATTTTAGACTCTCTGGACAGCTCTTACTGCTTCAGTGGGCATTTGCAAATCGCTGACAAAGTGCCAAAGAGCACTGGTGAATTGTTGTCTAAGGATGAAGATGCCTGGCAGGGAGATAGAGACAAATCACAGCAAAGGCAACCTGTGATCACTAGATAACAAGGCTATGTGAAAACAGGCTAACAGCAAATTTTCGAAACCAGGATCGGGAAAGCCAAGACAAGGGGAAGCAATTTAACCATTTAATGCAGGATGAAGGTTGTGGTAATCAACCAAGACAGAGAAACGTGTGAACTTTCAGATAATATACTGGGGTAAATGTAATTAGGATTAAATGTTTTCTGATATTCTACAGTATGCTGAGTAATATAAAATAGTTTCGCCAAGCAAAATTTTCATAGAAAAAGGGTACTGATAGCCATGCCATTTTTATGTGCTGTATCTACCACTGGAGCTAATTAGGAAATTTTAGACAGAATTTTTTTCCACTGAAAATAACATATTTCCTGAAAAATAAAAGAACACAAATTAACTCTTTTTAACCTTTCAGTAATGGGGAAAAATCAATTTCAACATCAATTTATTTTTAAAAAGAATTTACACATTACATTATGAAATTTAGAAATAGCAATGAAAACAAAATGGTTTAATTCTGTACAAACATTTCGAGTGACGCTGCTATTTTTATCAGCATGCAATTATAAAGTCTCTATACAGAAAAGAGTATAATTAGTACTTAGACCTGGGCAGTGCTGAAATCAGTAAGATTTTAGAATTGACTTCATCAGCAGATGATCTCTGACAACAAGGAAAGTAAGTTATATGAACCATTCACAGCATTTTCAAGATGGAGTATGTAACGAATCCCCTTGAAGTCACAAGAGAATACTCCTGGTTTCCAAAGGAAACAGGTCTGGATACCATAATGTCATTTTCAGGGTGTACCAACTTGTTGTGTAAAGTTGACTGAACTAGTTGAAAGCTACTGTCATAGTGAGGTGACTCCAAATTTTACTTTCAATCTTAACGCTTCTGTCATTCTTAACAAAATGCATGTTTTTATATTTACATTCTTTTCTTTTTTATCCCTTCTGAAAAAAAAACCAAACCCTTGCAGTAAGTGTTCATGAGTAGCTCTTCAACAGCAAATCAAAGGCCAGGCAAAATGAAACATTTTGGGGTTTTATCTGGCTGCAATTCCAGATTCAACATGGAATGAAATTGCAGCCTATTATATTCAAGCACAGGACAAAATTCTTAAGAAATTCTAGGCTTTTTTGTAGCACTTTACCTTTACATTGTTACCAAAATATCCCTTCTCGCTGGATGTTGATATAAATCTTCTCTTTTGTGTAAGGTAATTACTACAGGCCTCGAATCTCTTCAAATCTCTTCTCTAACGGTCGTTCCTGGAAGTGCAGGGAGTGAGTACAGAGTGGCAAACTGTACTGCTCTTAATGTGTGCTTTTCATGATGTAAACAGCATCTACTGGGACATTTCTAAGACTCTGCACCAAGTGAACTTAGTCACGAAAAGCTTGGTATCGACAAAATTTACAGCATTTTGCACTCAGTAGAATAATATTTGCTATTTGTATTTATGTTGCTGAGATATACGTGACATCATTCATTACAGCAGATGACCCCTGTTCTAAAGATTATCTTCCCACTTTTGCTCTTTTAATTCTCTCCATGATCCTTCAATCATGAGCCCCAGTGTGAGATAAATGGCAAAGCATCCTCTGATTTTTGTTTCATTAAAAGTTTGTACCTGTCACGGTCATTATAACTTATATTCTACTTGATCTGTAGAAATTACCTTATGACCACAGGATAATAAAATATCAAGAAATGATCATTCTTGGGCAAATACTTTCAAATATAGGAGTTCTTAGAAGATGAAAAAAGGTTATATCAAGACATTAGAAAAAAGCATTTTTTTGTTCAATCAATATCTTATCTTTTTTCCCACACACACACACACTGTTGGTTGATCTACCAGAAGATATCATCTCTCCTTGCAGACCCTGGGCCATGTATCTTTAGACTGACACAGATAAAATAGCACCACTGCTCCATCATGTAATACATTAATGATTTCATGCCTTTAATACTGCAGAATAAACTGTCTCCAGACAAAAAGTGATTTAACAGTGTGGAAGGAGGAAGGGGAGCGGGGGGGAGGGAGGTGTGGCGGTTTGGCTGGTGGGTTTTGGCTTTGGATGAAATCATGCAAAACCCAAGTGATCTTTGGAGGAAGCAGATGTAAGGTTTTAATTAAAGCCTAAAATCTCCTTATAACAGCTATGAGTGCTGGGGCACTCCTTCAGTATAATTCCACCCTGACTAGAGACACCCTATTTTTCCAGGCTTTCCTTTTGCCTTGCAGGGCAGTGATTTGTTAGGTCATTTGTTGGGGTGTGAGTACTCAACGCTCTGTAGGTGTAAAGTGTCTTATCTGTAGACATCGCACACAGATACATTGATCCAGCTAAAACTCATTCAGCCAGGATGCACATGCACTGCAGCAGACACAGGGTTGACACACAGGGCTTTCTTCTAAAAAGAATTTCTAGAAAAGAAAGAGTACCTGTTTTTAGAGCAGGTGTATTAACAAATGTATGAATTGCATCCCCACTGCTTGTCATAGTTCACAAGAAGCGAAATCCCTTTTCTGTTGAAACTGCTTCCACAAAATGCTTTCAGAGAACAATGCTAGAACAAGTTCCTTCCTCCAGGGCAGAGTGGGTTTTGCTTTATTTTTCATGCCAGAGTCTGTGGAGTTGTAGCTTTCACAGAGACCACGTGAACTGAACTTCCCTTGCCCTGCCACAGGTCTTTATGAGACACAGGGAAACTACCTGTAATATTCTGATTCTTCACTGGGCCTAAGAATCACAGAATCACAAGGTTCGAAAAGACCTTTAAGATCATCAAGTCCAACTGTTCCTGTCCTATGCTAAACCATCAGGACCCATTCTTAATCATCCACATCACCTGAAATAGAGGAGACTGATTATTGTTTCTTACCAGCATTGGCTAATGGCACCCATAGAGCACTTCAGACAGCTGTGGTATAAAGGCGTAGTAGAAAATAAGTTGCAACAAGAAAATACACTGTAAGAATTGTTATATTTCACAGTGCAAGAAGTAAAACCAACCTGTTTGCTCAAAACAAGTGATTCATGGCACAGAAATGTGAAAGATCCCTAGCTATGTTGTAGGAACGATCAATTACAGTTCCCTCATTGCATAGACTGATAGAACAGAACTTTGTTATTATCAGTTCAAGGTGCACATTACTATCATCGTTCCTACACCTCACTGTGCTGCTATTGCTATAAGAATATTTGAAGTAAATTACATTAAGTTTTAATCATGTTTAAATTAAAACTTAAAACCAGCATTAGAAAAGTGAAGGTTGACATGTTCAATGATGCGTTACATCACAGAGGAGAAGCGTGTATTCTTAATACAGAACAGAGTGCTTGTTTCACATGGTTGGGCTCCTTTTGATCACTTTATGTCCCCATAGCTGCTGAGAAGACTTTGATATGGATTCACATAAAGCAGAACAATGAATATGGGAAAGCTCAAACCATTCATGAAGCGGTAGTTGGAGGCTGACTTCAAACTGAATGTTTGTACTTTGAGCTTCATTCCTGAATTAGGTAGTCAGCCGTTTCATTGTCCCAAACCTCCTACTTTCTCCCCCTTGCCTTATTTCTCCAGAATACATTCTCTCATGCATTGGCTTCCCACATATTTTCTACCTACAGACAAAGCTTCCCTGTTTCTGAAGGTGTGCCCTCATCTGTGATCGGACAGATATTATTAATATGAAGTCACACATCTACTGGATTTATAGACTCTTCACCAGATTTTTACTTCTTTCCACGGCTACATCTTTCAAGCCCCATCATAGAAGTACTTCAGAGACTGCTTTCTGTTCTATTTATCAAGTACTTTAGCCCACCACTGACAAAAGAAGAGAAAAAAACAGTTTGTTATTGCATCATGAAAAGCACATATTCCCGATGTAGCTCGGGCATAGTTCCACTGGCTGTGTGATCGGAGTAGAAAATATGTAGAATCACAGAACCACAGACTGGTTTGGGTTGGGAGGGATCTTAAAGAACATCTAGTTCCAACCACCTGCCATGGGCATCTTAACTGTTCTGTGTAACTTCTGGTAAATTTGTGGGAAAGGCCAGCTTTATATTTGGGTTTTTGATCACCAGTGTTTCATGTTTTCACTTGATTCACCCCCATTCAGAAGTAAAAATGCATTTTAACTTCCCTGTTTAGATTATCTTACTTGCAGAGAAGTAGGAAAATAGGTACATCTGTGCAGGGAAAAGACTTATCTAGGAAAGCTAATAGTTTAAATAGGGCAATAGGTAAATATGGGAAAAGTAATTGTAACAAAAATAATTGTTCTTGATCTTCAGTTTTTTTATTCTTTGTTCTGCTCTTTCTACTAGTAAGACGCTGGTATTCATTAAATATATTTTACATGTACTATATATATAAAACATAAAGAAAATATTAATTCGAACTATGCAACAGGATAATGTATGGGACCTGTAGTTAGGGTCATACTTCTGTGTGTACTGTAATCACCCACAGACCTCAGGAGTTTTGGAGAGCAGCCAGGAAACCAGAATACACTCATGTATAAACTGAAAGTAGTAAATATATTCTTGGCATTAATTGTCCATTCTTTCCCAAGAAAATAAGGGACTGATTTCTAGATTTTATCTGTATATACACCAGACTAACATTTGCTCTCCCTGGGCTCCTCTGTCCTAATGCTTCATGGAGGAGGGAGGCTATCAAAATAATCACTAGTTGACCAAGCTGTAGGGTCTACGTTTTGCAAGCATCTCAGCTAACACTCAAGATGCTAGCTGGGGAGTTGTGCCTTTGCTCTCTCTAGACTACTGTGAACAAGGTAGAGTAAAATCCTGCCCATGCATTGTTTGCTATCCACAGAGTGTCCAGTCAAAGCTTGATAATGCCTGCTGTTACTACTACCATAAATACTCTGTGAAGATGGGCCAGATCATAGAATTTAATTGAATCAGATTCTTGAAAAAGGGATGTAGCAGAATGGAGAAATTGACCTCTGCATGTAAGAAAGGAGACAGAAACCATGCAGTTCCAAAGCTTGTATCTGTAACACTTGTTTTTAGGAGGACTCAAAATGGTCAATGTTCAGCACACACTGAGGAACTCTGAGGTGCCTCTAAGCAGCTTCAGGGTGCGAGTGCAGGGAAAATAGCCCGATGGTGCCTGCATCCCTCCTGGGACTGAAGGGTGAGAAGCCAGTGCTACCATCGGTTAGGACGAGTGAACAGCAGGTTGGAGGTGAGATTTGCTGCAATCATTTCTGTGACACAGAAATCAGCACCCATGAGGGAACGTTGCTTATGTAGAAGCAATCTGAGGTCAGGTTGTGGTCACCTACTCATTACTTCAGTAGTCCATGTCCTGTCATAAGACTGCTGTCTCACCATGCTGCTGCCAGATTACATGCAGGGAGATTTAAACTTATCCAAAATTGATTAAATACTTGGGTCTGGTTAAATTTAGGTCTGCCTTCTTAGCTCTAGACTTTCTCCCTAAGATTAAGAAATAAAGGAGATTATTGTTTTCCACAGGCATGCTGTGTGTTCTGCAAACATATTCCTGACACCTCTTTGGGAACAGCACATTAGAGCTATAACAAAACCAGTCTGTTCTTTTTTTGGCTAGGCAGTAGCCATTGCATAAGGCAGTGGTTTGGGCATCTTCTTTTTCCCAGCTTTTACTATGGTAGAAACAGCATCTGTATATTCTCTAACTATGTCTTCTTTGGGTAGTGAGACATAATTTCTTGGGAATAGAAATTTTAAACTATTAAGTGAAGCAATTCTGTTTATTATTTAAAATTCTTTCTGATTTTCAAAGCTGCTGACCACTGCTGTTTAATCATTGAACGTGTAGTATCAAGATCCCTTTGTTATGCTTTCCCTCTTAAATATTTTTGGTTATTGTACTAGAAAGCTTAGAACTCAGAAATTTAAAATGATAGTGCTGTAGAGGTTGCATTTGATTTTCATTTTCATTGATATATTACAAAGAGGAACACAAAACTTCTACCTTTCCCCTGTAACATGTAACAACCATTTCTCTTTATGGTATGCCACCATAAAAAATATTGTGTAACTCCTTATTACAGCTGCATCAAATGTGGATGGTGAGCCTAAACAGCCAGGTTGTAAACCATGGAAAGATTTTTACACTAAAGAATTTACATATATTAAATCTGTGATTCATACTGCTCCCAGCAGAAAGCCCCATTCAGTACACCAGTCAGGAAAGGCTAATACCTCACATTGTCAGGGCCTCAGGAAATTACTATATTTAGATCCCTAAATTATAGAATGCTGCTATTAGCATGAACTTTATTATCATTAGCATTATGATTAATACAAAAAGTTAAAACTGTAAAGAATTTAACTTACTCATCAAGAAGAGTTTCCCCAGCTCCAGCAGCTATATATATGGGTGAACTTGCCTACATAACATCCTGTGTCGTGTCATGACATGGCACGTATAATATAATCGTCATGTTAGAGCCTTCACGAAAGTGAAGTAAGTTATTCCCCTCTCACCCTTACCCAAGGCACTTTTTAGGCCTAACTCATCAGGATGTAGAAGAGGGATTATAGAGTGCTTTCTGCTGAAAACTCCTTTTCTACCTACAAAATCTTCAAGCAGACACAATTATACTGCTACATGTTCGTAACACCTACCACAGGACCCAGTCCCATCTGAGGCCTTGAGGCATTTACACAAAACAAAATGTCTCATCAGTCATGCTATACATTAGGGTCTATATATCTGTTTCTTACCTCAGCTCTGTGTGTTTCTGATACACTTTCCAAAATCAAATAGAAAATTTTTCAGTGTCATGTAGGAGTTTTAAGAAAATGAGCTTTATCCTTGTGGGCTACAGTTCTCAGCCAAAAATTAGTGATTTGACCTATTGTTGTCTTGCCATTTAAAAAAAAAAAAAAAAAAAGCTATTTAAAAGTCTGTAGGGCCTGGCCATAAGGCTGACAGAGATTTGTCCACATCATTATTTAATTGCCAAGAGCATAACAAAAAATGTCTTTTCATTTAAGCAACATTTATCAGCTGCGGCTTGGTGACTGCCCCAGGCTCTAGCAACTATGAGCAATTCATGTTTAATCACGAGTATTATGCAGTATGAAAACAGATTGCATTTTTAAAGTTAACTTTAGTGTGCTCTGAGGAGAGGGCAGTGTCCTATGAAAGCCTGTCCTCATGTGTTCCTGCAGCCTGATGTGTGTATCCCACTGACAGAAAAACTAGATGAGAAGTTTAAAGCTTTTATCCCTTAAGTCCAGGCCCATGCAAGAAAAAGAGTGTCTTTAATCCAGAAGCACTACCTCTGGACATGAAAAAGCCACTGGAGCTGGTTTGCAGGTTGCACTGTGAAAGAGAAACATTTCTTGGGGTTCCCTAATACACCAAAATGATGATCTTTTTAGCACTGTGTATCTGCAAGAAAGCGTAGCCCCACTGCTGTCTTCTGTCTGGGATCGAGGAAGTGCACAGGAGGTCCTGAGCAGCGTGAGGCTGGTGGTGCTCTCAGCACTGAGATCTTCTCAGTAATAAAAAAAGTTCCTCCATTCTAGTCTTCAAGGTGAACTGTTTCAGCCATCTGGAAGGACACAGTAGGATTCTAGATGTATGTCTTGGAAAATATTCAAACTTTGATTTCTGAAAAGCTTTTAAGATCTCCAAGGTCTTAAAGCTTGTGATTAATATTAAATGCACAGGTCTATAAAAATATAAGAATTCTACACAGGAGGGCTGTGGAAGGGTGGAAAGTTACTGGTGAGTTCCATGGGGTGGCCAGTGCCCTCTAAGACACAACCTGTGCATAGCTGTGTCCTGCAGGTCAAGGTCTCCAACAAGCAGATATGGTGGGTCCGCCCATCCCAGGCTGATCCTGTGCAGCGGGGTGGGCACAGCCTCTGGCCCTTAGTTTAATCCAAGAATGATGCAGAGTCAATGCACCAGAGAAAGCCACTGAGATAGACTGCACGTACACTTGTCTGTTACATAGGAACATAATGTAGTTTTCACCAAAATTGTAGCGTAGGGAATTTTGTGAGACAGTGAACTTTATTTCCTGGCCATTTATTTCCAATGACATGGAACCAAAAGCTGGCATTCCAATATTATGACCATAGTGGTTATCCACTGGGACCATTACATGTTAAACCATTACCAGAATGAGGAGTTCATAAATAAATAACATACAAAGGTATTGGTTCACTCTTTCACAGTTTCTGTTATTAACAAAAGTTTGGAAGTTTTTGTCATGACACCACAGGGGCCAGGGGCTTCCTGGAGGCCCCAAGGGGTGGCAGAACAGGGCCTGGCAGTTTGTCTCATCCCACCACAGCCAGGAGCGGTCAGTTGTGGGTGGGAGGACACAGGGGCAGCCCCAGCCCCAAGCATTGAACTCCTCTCTGGGGACGGAGACAGGCTGAGGCTGGGCTGGGACATGGGCCTGGCTCAGCAGAGCCTCTGACAGGGCTGTCAGGTGCTGGAGAGCATCCCCATTGTGGCATTGCTGGGGCAGGGCTGACATGGGGTCCTGGGCCATGGGCCAAGGGTGGGGGTCTCAGGGAGGCTGAGCAGGGACAGGCAAGGCTGGCAGTGTGTCATGGCCGTGACCGTTTTATTCAGCCTCTCTGATAAGAAAGAAAGCATGAAACCCACAGAATCTGAAGTAAGCAGAGAAGTTTCACAGTGAAACTTAAGATGTAAGGAACCAAAAGTGATGTGTTTCTTTAGCAGTCCTAGAAGTTAAGAAATCTGTATCAAATCGCACTTTCCACACCCATATTCATGAGCAGTCACTCCACTGCGTATGTGCAAGGAAAAATACAGTGTTTGTGTTCCTTTCCAGATTTGCCTAAAGCTTACCTCTGTCTTGCTGCTTCAGTAGGAGATGGTTTGGCTTTTTCTGTGAACTAATTGTCTCTCAAGAGCCCATCAATGAAATTGTAAGCAGCAAGAGTAGACATGTTGGTGCATGCATAAAAAATTAATGAAGCAAACCTTAGGTGCCTTGGGCACCATATTGGCATTTACACCTGGGGACAAGGGATGTAAGAGAATGCTTTTACAGCCAGTTTCAGACATAGATTTCACTTTGCTAGGGTGTAAAATGACTACAGTCATACTTTTGGACCAGTTTTGTTTTGGTGGTTATGAAACAAGACACCTCTGCTGTAACCCAATCTTGAGGCAATGAGTTGGAGAGGAAAGGTTTTCATTTCCTATTTAACTACACCTTAATGTGTGGGCATGTGCTGAACAAGTGAGTGGCAATATTTTCAAGAGATTTCCCAGTGGAAAGTTTCCCATAGGGCAGCTCTTAAAATGCATTTCATGGGCATAGACTGGGTTTTGTCAAAATATTTGACAGGAAAGAATCTGAACATTTTCATTCAATTTTATCCCTTTTTTGGACTCAAATCATACCTGTCCCTTTTGACTCATCTCACCTGTCCCTTAAACAGCCCATAGCATTAGTATCACCTAAGTGCTTTGCAAAGGAAATCACTGTCACCGTAATTTTGCATACAAGGTACTAGGAAAGAGAAAACAAGACTTTCTGAGAGTTTTGAAGTAAAACCCTGGGATGTTTCACTTCAAAAAGCAGATCAGGCACTTCGATCCAGCTTCTGGGCAGTGTGAAATGCCAGCATCTCAGCATACCCCACAGGATGCAACTCAACACTCTCATAGCACCTTTCTCCTCTGGAGAAGGCCAGAACAGCATAATCCAGCCATTTCTTAGATCCTTTAGTAGATAACTGTCGCTGTGTCAGGGAACGATTTGCAGTGAAAAATATCCCACGCTAAAGAAAGTCCTGAACCTGGGTCTTTTTCTCTCTAACAAATGGCAGAGCTGCCAAGCTTCCAGCCTGGGTTTATTTTATCAACATTTCCAATTTCCCTTTCAGTCAAAATAAGACTGTGGGACCATCTGAGCGGATAATTATGTAACTGTGAAAGTTCAGAGCATGCTGAACAAAACAAAATATGTTTTCTCTCATTTATGCAGACTAAACATATTGTCAAGGTTTTGAAGCAGTCAGTCCAAAATTTCCACAAAACACTGCAGTTTCCCAAGCAGCCTGTTAGGGGAAGAATTGTACTAAAATGCTCTCCTCTGTAAATGCTCATCAGAGGGAAGACTTTGCTGAATAACTTCCATGGTCTAATTAATTACAGACATCTGAAAAATCACTTTGCAGACTCCAGTATTGCCAGCTGAAGCATTCTGAAATCACTGGTGAGCTTCCCATAATTACAAGAATTTAAAAATTATTATGGATCTGAGAAGTCTGTTTCGGATCCTTTTGCTTGCATTCTTTTCACACAGAAGACTCCATTCAGTTGCCTAAATACAGATCATAGAATCTACTGAGTTGGAAGGGGCCCATAAGGATCGAGTCCAACTCCTGAACACTGTTGCCAAATCTCATCTAGTATCATCCGAGAGGCCCTGGGTAACCCCTATGAGTCCCATGCCCTTCTAGAGCCATAGCTGTAGGGCAGTCAGGGTTGTGTAGGGCATCCAAAATGACACTAGATGCCTGCGTTCAGGTCACTGAATCATGCTGTGACAGTCACATTTCCATACAGTTGATTATAATTGTGAAGATTAAAAGCCAGTGAAAGCTGACACTTGCATATATTTGACTGGCATCAAAAGCTGCGTCTTTATACTGAATATCTCGACATGTTTGATAATCCTTGCTGCTCAAAGCAATCGTTTCAAGACTGCTAGGCCCAAAAGCCGACCTCTCTGGAAAGCTTTCTGTAACTATCCCTCTGGTATATCCATCACACGCTTCTAAGTCCTTGGTTTTAATTGAGAGAACAGTCTTCCTCTGAAACAGATGTATTTCTGAATCAGGAATTAATGTAAATGGGTTTCAAATCCAACGCTGCTGAAATCTTTTTCTGAACCTGCATTTTAAATGTTCTTTTGCTGCATGTTTCACCCCAAGACAGAACTCCCTCTTCTGAATTTCAGAATTGCTGAGGTCTTTTAACTGCAAGGGCAAGATGAAAGTACTTGTAACTGAAAACCAGAGCTGGGCCTGGGGTGGGGGGTGGTGTGAGAATACATTTACATACTTTCAAGTTCTAAAATACTATATTGTACGGACACTTTTGCCTTAAAAATGTCAGCCTTTCAGATGGCTCTTGTTTGTTGCAGCTTTCCACTGAACTCCATCTCGGTCTTTCTAAAAGACACAAGGAAATCCACAATGGGTTTACAAACTCATTGACCTCCATCTCCCATTAGCCCTATGGCATTGTGCTGAAGTGGGTATGGTGGGGGTGGAGATACTCTGGGGATTATGTCTTGATGATTAACTAGCATGGAAAAAATAAAATCAGTCCTTGCTTTGTAACTTTTGATTACAGCTGACTTCCAGTCCCAGAACATTTTGCAGTGAGGGGAGCACAGGGGAGTGTTGAGAGGCATTCAGGATCTTTGTTTTCCATTTCTAGTTGTTTGTTCTGATAATTACATCTGAATTGTGCTCGTGCTTAAACCAAAACTAAAATGAATGTTTAGTCAATGACCCATTTGTGTTGTAGTTCTTTTCCTTGATGATTTCTGCAATATTCAGAATGTTAAGCACTGCTACGTGGCAGAACCCAATTCATGTTTACTAGCCAAGAGGTCAGTAAAATGAACTTCATTCACAGTTGGAGCATGCTTCTCAGCTGAGTCAGTTACAGACCTCCTGTTGGCTTAGTACATATATATATACACATATATATCTCGCACAGAAAATTTTTCTTCCGAATTCCAGCCTCTGGCTCATAAGTTTAAAAAATGTTAATTTTAAATCAAATTACGTTATATTGACATAATTAGGCTCAGAGAAGAGGAAGCCTTGTTAATTCTACTATTCCTTCTCCAGTAGCTAATATAAGGTGGCATAGTCTTATCCTCAATATAGCTGATAATCATTATTCTTAATGTAGCAAAATTGGCCTCATTTTAAACACTCATGGGCTTTGCATTCGATAAAGAGGTAAGATAATAGTCATAGAAGTTATATTCCTTAAAGGGTATTTAGGAAATTCTATTAATATGGGGGTATTCATTTCAAGGGTAAAATGTACCATGAATTTCAGCTCAAGGCCCTCAGTCACAAGACTCTAATGAACTAACATTAGCACTTCTCTAAGCAATATCTCTGGAGAACTTAGAAAGAGGATATAGATTTTCCACTAAGTCAAGCAAGTTAGAAATGTAAATATCAATACAGTCATTGGGACTTTGTAAATACTCTTTTTTTTTTTAATTTAGTAGCTGTAGATTTTTCAGTTTCATGTCTGAAGATGTTAAAGTGAAAAACATCGTGTTGAAATAAAGAGATGTTTTGTTTGAATTAAAAAGATGCACCTTATTGAATATTTTGTGTTATTTTAAAGTGTAACATCTAAATACCACATTAAAGCATTTCCTTAGAAAACATCAGAAAGAAAGGTTTTGAAAACTGATTTTTTTTTTTTTTACAAAACCAGTGCAACTCTGAATATTTCAAGAGTCCTGCTGCTGTATTTCTTGGCAAATAATAAAACTGGCAAAGGCATTTAGGCACAGAAGGGTGTAGATAAGAGCTTTGTGATGTTTAAAAAATGTGTGAACAATTTATGTCTCCAACTCATATTTGCACTTGTAATAGATACCTTTGAAAATCTGCTCTTTATCTGCTATTTCTTGCTTCTTTGTGCATCCAAACCCATGTCCCTTAGTCTACCCCAACTGTAAGATGAAGCAGCTTTGAAAAAATAAAACAAATGTTTGTTTTCACAATGCATTAGAGATAATCAGGGTGCGAATCCCACAGACTCTGAAGAGAACAAATGAGCGAGGTCCTTTTGTTCGTGTTGACTAATGCACTATTCTCTTGTGGAGCAGATACTAACATGCAGAGAAACCCTTTTACATTGATATTTCAGAAATCGCATTAACCAGAGAAAAATATACTTCAGGTTTATATTTGAGGATTTGGGGCAATTCCTTCACCTTTCACTTGGCCCTCATGGGATGCTTCACAGTGATTGTTGTTTTTTTAATGCTGACACTTGATTAGTGCAGCCCTCCTAATCTCACGGTATTTTATAAGAGAAAGAGCAGATTTAAAGCTTAAGGGTTTCAATAGTTACCAAATGTAAGTAATGCTGGACATAAAACAGCACGCAGACCTCCATCTGCCTGACCTTTCTATGGATCTGTTTTCCAAGAGGATCTTACATATTTATTATGTTAAACATTGTGAATTATACCTCAGAACTAATGCCAAGCCATGATAATTCCCTTTAAATAACAAGTGACAAAAATGCTTAGGGTGAATCACTTATTTTCATCTAGAATTAGTCTTGGTAGCTGAAAAACATCAGGCAAAAATGTCTCTTTCTTCTTGTGTTCCCTCTCCAGAAGAATTTCACTTTAATATCACCACTAATTGCCTTTCACCTCTGTGCTTTTAAATGAATCATAATCTCTGGTAATAGAGCAGACCGCCGAAATATGTTTGGTTCCCCAGCAGCTGGTGCTAGCAGGGATGCTTGGGGCATTTCCTGGGGAGACTCCAGGAGTGGTCAAAGGGGCCATGAGCAATCAGAGATGGAGCCAGCAGAACCCTCATAGCAGGCTGTGCTGGGCAGAAACGTGCCCAGATAACGTGGCTCCAGCTGCTCCCTGGTGGTCCTTTGGCTTGGGGTCTTGGACCCTTTGCTATGGGTCCACTGCAAAAAAAGCCAAAGCTACAGGACATACTCAGATGGAGGGGTAGAGTCATAGAATCATACAATATCCTGAGTTGGAAGGTAGGTACCCATAAGGATCATCATGTCCAGGTCCTGGCTCCACACAGGGCCAGCCAAGTGAGAGCATGTGACTGAGTACATCATCCAGATGCTTCTTGAACTCAGTCAAGCTGAACCTCCCCTGTCTCAGCTTCATACCGCTCCCTCGGGTTCTGTCACTGGTCACCAAAGAGAGGAGATTGGCATCTGCTTCTTCACTCCCCCTTGTCAGGAAGCCATAGATGGCGATGACGTCTCCCCTCAGCCTCCTCTTCTCCAGGCTGAACAAACCAAGGGACTTCAGCCTGTCCTTGTAAGTCTTCCCCTCCACACCGTTCACTGTCCTCATTCCTCTCCTCTGGACACTCTCCAATATTTTTGTGTCCCTCTTGTACTGTGGCACCCAAAATTGCACACAGTACTCTAGGTGAAGCCACACCAGCACAGTGTAGAGTGGGACAATCCCCTCCCTGGACTGGTTGGCAGTGTTATGCTTGATGCACCCCAGGATATGGTTGGCCCTCCTGACTGCCTGGGAACACTGCTGGCTCCTGTTTAAGTAAGTTGAGTTATCTGAGGAAAAGTTCTTTGCAGCTCAGTGTTGCTGGAATTAATCAAAGGAAAGAACTGGCTAGAAAGCATGTATGTACTAGAATTGCAAAGTGGGGGAGGGCAATCTAAGATATTTTATCATCAGAAATAATTATTTTCCAAGACCTCCTGAAATCTTTCTTCTGCCTCACATAACTGGATTCCATGTTATTCCAGCATCTTAGGCAAGAAACTATAATACTTAAATGTCATGCTTATGAAGTATTTCTGCTGCTTTTTTTTCCCTTCAATTCTGCTGCTACTTTTTGGAAAGCCTTGGACTGAAAAGTTTGGTAAACCTTGTTAAAATTAGCCAGGATATATTTAAATCTTCTGAACTCTTATATGCCACAAGTAGATTCTCATCATAGGCATCCTGAAAGTATAATGTAAGCTAACTGAACTCTGGGGAAGAACTATTGTCAATCTTGTATACTGTTGAACTTGAATTTAAAATGTGTTCTTCCACTAAAGCCATTGAGTGAAGCTTTTAACTATCAGATTTTTCCCAAAATTTGGTGGGAGCAAGCACTTGGAGTAAAGATTTTACAGGATGGATCCCTGTCATTTGACTGATTTAACCTCTAAAGAATCACAAGTTTCTTCGAAGAAGTTGCTTCATGAATCAGTGTATTTTTCTCTCTTTCCTCTGCCATTCTTCTGTAGCTGTTGGTTAAGGTGATAAATTCTTGCTGGGAAATATTCATCACTTTAGATTTCATTTTTCCAGTCGTCAGAGATTCAGTGTAATGCCATAGATCTTCCCAAATGGTGAGATACTGGTCTTTTCTTAAAAAATGTTGAGTACCTCTCTACACAGTCATATATAAGTGAATTAATGACCTGCAATAAATCTTACATGCATTCACTGTCATTTCTCTATCGATAATAATAGAATGAGTTTCTAAGTCTGCACTGACTAAAGCCGAAGATCACCTGAAGTGCCCTCACAAAAAAAGAGGGCCAAAGCACGGCGTTGAGGTCTGCTAAATGCTCGGTCCCAGCTGAGCAGCTCCCAGCCCCTGGGCACGTTGCTGGATGGCCTGCAGAAGCTGGGCATTTGGGAGAAATTCTGGCAGTCACTCAGGGGAGGGAGAGTTGCCACCCCCTTAATTATCAAGACTGGTCACTCCCCTTTGAAGTGCCCCAGAACAGAGGCAACTTCTTTTGTTGAACAATTTTTTGTTTGCCTGTGATGACTTGGAATTTGTCTCACCCCAGTAACAAAACACGTTCAAGGTTACGATGGAATTGGTCACTGTTGAGAGTCCTACAGCCCTTTCTTATAGGAAGGGTACCCAACGCTATGACAGGGGCGAGTCACTTTAAATACAGTTGTCTAAACAGAGATGGCAAAAAACTACCTACTTATTCTTGGTAAGTGATACTGAAAAACAGAAGACAGACGTAGGTGTTTTTGGCAGCTGAGTATGGTTCAAGGGTGCCTCTCTTCGTTCCTGCCATTCCATGTTCTGTGCAGTCAAACATTTTTTGCGTCAATTAAAAGAAAAGCTAATGAATGGAGAAAGCAGTAAATCATAGAAACACAGAGAAGCAACTTACAACTGCTTCTCTCAGTCCCTTCCTTCAGTCTTCTTCTTCCCTCCCTGCCCTCCTCCTCCATCTCAATAACTTTGCCAGTTATTTTCCTCCAAGAGTTTTTCATCTTAGCCTCGTCAGTGTTGGCTTGTCATAGGTTTTCACACTACGTTTATCATTGTATTGAAATACCATATTATCTCGCATTAAGCACTGCATCTAATGCCTAACAAGGAGTGTTTGTTCTCCTATACTTTCCCCAGAGATAGAAGTGAGTACTTGAGAGGTTTTTTTTTAAAACTTACATACAGTAACTAAGAGATGCCGTTAATACTCATGTAAGAAGACAAGGTAAGAGAAATCTGCTTCCTATTTCAGGTTGGAGGCATCTGAAATTCTTATTTAAAGGTCTGAATGTGCCATCCCTGTTGTGTGTAGAGATGAGCTTTAGCCATATTATTCCTTTCCACCTAAGGAGAAGAGTTGTCAGCTGTTCTGCTTAAGGCAACTTTTGAATGCTCGATTTCAGCGAGGATATGCCTTGAAGGTGAAGACTGTGACCTTCACTTGGTTCTTCAATATACAGGGAACAGTGTAAAAGCATGGTGGCCAGGCTTGACACATTTGCAGTGGCTGTAATGATGAGGAAAACATGTCTCTGCACTCTGCTTTAGTTGGGATTCTTCGGTGCTGAAGCTTGTTACGGTGGTATCGGGCATTTCTCTAGTCAGGGTCTGTGGGGAATGAAGGCCTGAAAGCTGAAGGTGGACTGGAAATCATAAGCACGGCACTTAGGTCTGCTCAGAAGCTTGCACTGATTTAACTAAACAGCTTGTTGGATTAAGCCTGAAGCATGTGGGTTTGCTCACAGGTTTTCACTGCTTTAAGTAAAGTGATTTTAAAGTATGCTCTTAAATTTAATCAGTGAAAGTTTGTTTTCACAGAAAGCTGCATCTGCCATTCCACTAATATATTAATTGTTTTTAAAATTCCCTCTGCTTTTGCCTCAAGCCTTGGCATTTAGCATTTTCTTTCCTTGCCATATTCTTATGATGCATCACCACCAGACTGAATCTTGAGTATTCATTAGTTCCCAGAAAGCTATTACCTAGCCAATAGCATACATATTTCTTCATCTAATGGATTGCAAAACAATTACATTGTTCTGTTTTTCTTTATTTTTACTGTTTTTCACTTAAGAAATAGGGATCAGATCATAAAAAAGAAAACTAAATGAAAGTCTAATCCATCTCAGTTCAAGTTTTACATTGGTCTAATTGCCATACTAAAACCCAAGTGCAGCATGGCAACGTTATGAAAAGGCTATAACTTCTCAACAAATTGCTGTTTCTTTTCTTTATTATGGGCAATTATGTCAAATATCCCAGACGGATCCGTAAGGTCTGTATGTTGGAGGATAAAAAGGAGCACCAAACTCTTCTCCCAACTGTTTTCAGCACATTATTTTTTTTCGGTCCCTTTTGTTTGAAATTAAACATTTCTTGTGCTTAATAAGCTAGACTAACCTAAGATCTAACTTGATTCATAAATTCATCATTTATAAATCTCATGTCCTCTCATTTTCACGTTGTTTAATTGTATGTGAAGAGTTTGGATTAGTTCTATCAATCCTCTTTATAACACTAAGCATGAAAATTAGGTACTATAAAACCTCCCCTTCCAGTGTATGTAAGCTCACTTCCTCAATCTGCCAGCTGAAATTTAATTATTTGAATCCAGTTACCATTCTGATCATGTTATAACTTGCCCAGTTAAAGTATATCATGGCAACTTTCTAGTGGGTAACTAGTGCAGAGCAGTGTTACTTTTTAATGTCTGCACTTTCCCACAGGCATGTGTTCTTTAACAAAAGAGCATTTTGCTCACTCCCTTCCTATTATCTGCAGAGTGGGTCAATGGGTATTTGTCTCAAGAAATTTCTTAAGCTCATCTTAAGATAAGATAAACCCTTTGGATGTAAGAAATGGTTATCTGTGACTGTCAATTGCAGAGTTGATGGGTTTCTTCCATAGACAAAGCTGAGAAACTAAAACAAACCAAATTAAAAAGGAGAAGGGCTCTCAAGATGCTGCTAGAACCAAGTGTGACAATCCTCTTTGAGCCTGCTTCTAGTTTGCTTACAGTTTCAGAGTTTGCAATATAAACTTATCAGACAACTTAAGAAGCTGAAAGCATGCATAATGGCTCCTTGCACACTCACCTTAAAAATATGTGATTCATAAACAGTTCTTTCAGCATCTCTGCATTATAGATAAAAGAGCAACTATCTGTGGTCTGCAGCATAGGAAACAGAGTTTGGGTGGCCTGCTGAAAACCAGAGCTAATGCCAGGGGGGAACAGAATAATACTTTAGAGACTTTGGTTATTGGCAGCGACTGACATGGGAATAGTTCTTCTCTCACGCTGAGCTCACACCTCTAGAAACCATATCTCTTTCCCTCTGTGGTCACTAGTAACTTCATTCTATAGCCTGTCAGACTTCTCTGCCTAGAATTTGGATGTGGTGATGACTTACTTATAACTGATCTCACTGTTTGGAAGAGGCTGCTGGGCTATTCCTCAGCATGCACCACAAGGGTACTTGCGCTCTCCACGTAATGGCACTTTGTCCAGCCACTCGAGTGCCCGAGCTAGAGCATATGAGCTAAAAGAGGGAGGATATCTTTATAAATAAAATCAATCACATTTCATTTCAGCATTCAAGAGTAAAGCAAGCTGGGACAAAAATATTTCTTCAGTTTCTGTAGACTTCGGTTTGTCCGTGTCTTCCATATGACCCCAGACACATCCCCCTGCCTCATCGTCCTGCCTTTTAGCAGCATATGGAAAGCAGCAGTCTTAAAACTTTGTCCAGTCTTGTGCAGTATGTCTCTGAACAGAGAGCTTATAATGCAAGTGCCACATTCCCCTTTATAACCCTTGGCTAGCAGTGTGCCCAGGTGGCCAAGAAGGTCAATGGCCTGTAGCAGGAACAGTGTGGTCAGCAGGAGTAGGTATTTAGCGCTGGTGAGGCTGCATTTGGAGTATTGCGTTCAGTTTTGGGCCCCTCACTACAAGAAGGACATTGAGATGCTTGAGCATGTTCGGAGAAGGACTAAAAAGACAGGTTTTATGAGGAGTGGCTGAGGGAGCTGGGATTGTTTAGCCTAGAGAAAAGGAGACTGAGGAGAGACCTCGTCACTCTCTAAATCTACCCAAAGGGTGGTTGTAGCAAGGCGGGTTAAGTTTCTTGTCCCTGTTAGCTAGTGACAAGACAAGGTGAAACCGTCTGAAGTTACGTCAGGGGAAGTTTAGGTTGGGTACCAGGAGAAATTCCTTTACTGAAGGGGTTGTCAGATACTGGAACAGGCTGCCCAAGGAGGTGGCCAAGTCACCATCCCTGCAGGTTTTTAGAGGAAGAGTAGATGTTGTACTTGGTGACATGGTTTAGTGTTGGACCTTGTTGGGATGGATAGATGGTTGGTCTCTGTGGTCTTGAAGGTCTTTTCCAACTAAAATCATTCTGTAATTCTGTAATTCTGTGATTCTATGACTTTGAGCTCTTGGTAAGCATTTCCTTTAGTTCTAGGCAATAGGCTATATCACAGCAATGTACTTCGGATCTTTTCTATTTTATTAATTTTTATTACTACATTAAGGTTATATGAAGAACTGTTCAGTCCAGAACCTGTTGCAGTTTTAGGACTTTCTTTTTAAGTCCTTTTATAAGGCATATTAAAGCACTTATGAAGGTTCTTCAAAGGTAGCAAATAACTATAATCAGCATCGATGTCCTCTGAAAATTCTGAGAGATTTAAACGGCCATTGCAATGAATAACTAAAAAGAGAGAGAACAAGAGCCTTGCAAAATCTGAACTTTTTATAAAAATGCATTTATTTTCAATAAGCTTTTCCAGTATTTGAATGGTTAAACATTCTGGAGCAAATGCCTTTCCCTATGGGAAAAACATTGTCACATTTACTTCAGCTCAGTTATTGCTGTAGGGATTAAGTTATTTGTAATGCAGAAAGTGCTCTTGCTAGAATAATTAGCTTTTCAGGGAACATAGCTTACACCTTTTTGGAGCCCGTGTAATTAGAACTGAGGAAATAGGTTCATCACTGCTGCTGCTATTTCATTACTGAGTAATCATTTGTATCTAAACACACCACTCTTAGGAGAATGACTGTCTGTGGTCAGATATGCTAATTTGTCCTCTCAATTTACATTACAGCGTGTCTAGCAGGATACTTTTAAGATGGACAAATAAGTGCAACTGAATTTTGAATGCCTTGTGCTGCTGAGAGGTCGGTTCGATTTAGAAAACCAGAGCTATAACAAGCAACCCCAAACCATTGCATCAGCTTCTAAATGGAAGGCTCTCAAACAGAGAGATCACAACCAGGGGGACACATTTGCTGCCTTATAGGTCATGTGTATCAGAGGACAAGCCACTTGTCAGACCAAAGAAAAGCTGCCTGGCAGCTCTGGACCTCAGACTGCAACTCAGCTGTGGGATCCAAAAGCACCATCCTGCCCTCAGGCTCGTCTGTGCATCCCAGCTACAACCTGGCTACATATTAATGTGAGACCAGGGTGCCCACAGCCTTCCTGTATCACAGGTCCTGTATCACAGGTCCCCTGTGCCTTGGTTTCTAGCAGCAAAAAGTCCCAGTAGGTTGCTATCAGGGCTGGCAGAGAGGCAGGACTGCGGAGCACATTGCAACACACTCATACTGGTCTTGCTGGTCTTAAGCTTTGGTCTGCTTAGTTCCTTTAGATACAGCTTTGTTGTGGGTCACACAAGTTCATTCTGCTCATGTGCCCTCTCTCCAAGGAGACTTTGAAGTGGAAGGGAAGGCAGCAAAAGAGTTTAGGTACCTCCAGGTAGTTCATTAAGCAGTGTGTTTTTTAAAATCATTTGGGACTTCAGTGATTAATATCTACCTAAATCCAATTTCAGGTGGTTGGGGTTTTTTTGCTACGGTTACATGTTATAATTCGCCACTACTATCCACTCTCATACATTACAACTAGATAAAACTCCTGAATTCCTTTCACTCCAGAAAAACCCTTAGAGCCCACTGATTCAAGAGAAGCTTGTGCACCTCCTTCACACCAGATTAGCTCATGTGTATTACTGATCTGGTACCCCTTTAGTAGTGAAGCACAATAGCAAAGATTAGCTTAGAAATAAAATACAAATAACACTTCAGGAGATAACTACACACCTGTGGCTTGTGATCTTTCTATAACTTCGAAGGGTGTGAGTAGTTTAAAGAGGTTGGAAGTAGAATTTGCATGTCGTTTGGCACATTTATTCATCCACTGAGATATTTTTACCAAAAGGATCTTCTCTGCTTATGATATCAAATGCCTGCTGTGATCCTAATGTTATATAAAATAGAATTTAGTATTCCTGATCCTTAGAACTGTTAATCTTGAATAGAAACCTTTTAACTTTGTTGTGTACTGAAAAATAGAACATAGACATGGGAGGGTACAATGAGTAGGAAACTGATTTCCACTGCAAGATGCATTATTTTTGAAAGGCTTACCTTTTGCTGTTCTTCAGTATGGTGTCAAGACTTCACATGCCTTCTTCATATGACTGTTGACTCGCTTTTGAGAAAGACAAAGACTAATCATGCTACGTTTAATAAGTGGCTACGCAGCTACCTGTCATGGCAACTGTGGGAATCAACTTTGAGCAGAATGTCTCTGACTCCGGTTGGTTCAACCCACAGAAAGTTTCCATTTTCCTAGGGCTCCTCTTACAGTACTTTCTCACCTTTGAAAGTATATGCCTTCCATGGAGCAAAAGGACAGCTGGTAACAGGGGCCAAGATGAGAGAAAAAAGGAGTCAGCAACAAATGTTTCTTTCAAAAGAACCAGCACGGAAGTTGTTTTCCTGTCCTAGGCCTGAATGGAACATGGCAAACATGTAATCTTTTCTTACAGATGTGGAAAATGGAGAAAACTACTGGGGTTAGAAACAAGGTTTCACATATTTTTTAAAGCTAACATGATACCATGGTTTAGCTAAAGAAGCAAATCTGATTACACAAAGTAGCTGAGAATCTGTTATACCCACTAAGTAAATGAAAGCTGAGCTTTCTTACAATAGCATATTTCCCCCCCACCTTCACTAAATAATCCCCATGAATCACAAACTTACGTGCATCACCAGCAGAGCTTTGAAGTGCACTCTGGAAGTGAAGAGGAAACTCAGTAATGAACCAGCTCGAACAACCTTGTGTTATTTGTGTTTTCGTTCTTTCAAGCAATTAGTTGTGTTCGTTCTCCGCTCTGGTGAACAGTAGTCCCTGCCAATGGAAGACTGAGGAGGTGGATAATAGGGTTGTTGAGCAACCTTACTAAACAAGCAGATTAAAAATCTCGTTTTCTTTTTTGATACGTCAACAGCAAAAAGCTTCTAGACAAAAATATTGGACACTAAGGACCCAATTCCTGGCTTAAGCAAGAGTTACTGAAGTAAGAGCAAAGGAGGGCTACTGTTACCATCTAGGCAATACAACACAAAACCTATTCAACCACAAGAGACTAAAAGACTTTCCTAGCATCAGAAAGGCTTGCTTAGCCTTACAAGACGATCTATAAGCAAACAGCAGAACTAAATATTAGGGAGGAAGACAGCTCCTTTAACCATATTGGCACAAGAATGCATTGCAATGAATTTAAACTGAAAACAAGAAAAACATTTCTACCAGCCCTAACAGTGGGAACAAAGAGTATGACATGGTGTAGGTGGAGCCTGACCGCCTCATGAAGCATTGTCCCATTTGTAGGTGTAGCAAGTAATCATGACTTTGGATGAATTTCAGTTCTGTAGTTGAGATTCCTTCATCCCTTTGAAAGCCCATTCAAATCAGTTAGCCACTTCTCAATGGCGTAGTTGCTTTCTGTATCGGTCTCTGAAGTTTGTTCTCCTTCCTTCGTTTCTGTTTCACTGATTTCTATCTTAAGGCAGAAATAAATGGAGTAGTGTGACAGTCCTTCTTAGAGACACATGAATGTTCACTCCTTTACTCATTTATATAACAAGCCAGGCTTCAAAATATGAGACAGCAAAGTGAGCATTCATAAAGCACATGGGAGGGTAGAGGAAAGGGGGCAGTGAGGAGAACAAAGTCAAAAAGGAAGGAGGTAGTAACTCTTTCTTTTGTGTCAAGTGGCAACCACTGTAGAGCTGAGGGGAGCCCCCGAGTTCCAGCAGGAAAAGGCAACAGGATCCCAGAGAAGGGGAAAAAGAGAAACTGATTCCCAGTGGAGAAAGAAAGCAAATAGCAGGGCTTGCCTGCCATGATGGGCAGAGCAGGGCAGAGCAGAGCAGAGCAGAGCAGTGCAGAGCATCTCAGATGAGGAAGGGATGAAGCAATAAGGGAAGCCACGTAGTTCAGCAGAAGCAGCTTCACAGGGTGTACTAGATGACCAGCACTTTCAGGGTCTGGTATCTAGTTGAAACCAAGGATGATCTGCATTTGTGGATCCCTGATCTTGTCCCTGCAGCGACTGCCCTCACTTGGCTGTGGACGCACTGGCCAGGAGGCAGAGATACAGATTGTGGAAGGCTCCACACAGGCCAGGAAGATCAACCCCGTAAGAGAGGAATCCACAACCTCAGTGCTTTCAGAGCTAGCCACAAAACTATTTACTCTGCCAAGTGAAAGCTTACAGATTAAATGGTTGATTTCTGCCACATCCTGTAAAGCTGTAATGAGAGCTTTTTACTGTTAGTGACTGGGAAGTACTTAAGCACTACTGGGATGGAAGACAAAAGATTAAATAGAAAGAACTTTCTTTGCTGTCATTTTCACCCTTGAAGCAGCAGTGTTTAGCTTCACAAAATTGTTCTTACACATGTCTAAACACACCAGAAACATGGTAAGCCAGTTCCAGGTCCTGATCCCTGTCAATGACAAAAAGCAGTCCATCATTTGTTTCAGCTCTGCCTTGACATAAAGAATAACAGGGATCAAAATCAGGGGAGAGACAACAGAGGAAAAGTTGTAAAAAAAACCCAGCATATTTTCTTCAAGACATAATTTTTAATATATATTCTTAAAATATATATTTTTATGTTAGCTAATCCTAAAAAAATGATTCAGCAGAAATTTACAGGTTATCAATTACTACAAAAGTTGGCCCATTTTCTGTTGGAAAACCAATGTTGGAAATCCCAGTCATTAACATTTACAGCTGATGTCTTAGGGTTTAAGCTTAGCCAGGCATATATTTTAGGAACATATCTTGATTTTTTGAAAATATATTAAACAAACCCCCAAGTACCTAAACAGAATGACTAGATTCAGATGGAAGATTAAAAAAATGCAATTTATTGGCAAAGATCACATGATATTTTCTTAGCCATTAGGATGGAAAAAGAACAGACTGGATGCCTGCCAGTCCTAGAAGTGTGGAAAATTAGATGCCATTTTGCACACAAATCAATACAGTAAGTGGGAAATCTCAGGTCTCCCAAACTGTCTGCAAATCTAGCTGCTAATTGACTCAATTAATCTCTGATCCTGTTTCCACAAAATTACATGCTTAGAATAAGGAGAGACTGGCAGTGTTGTGGATGATTAGAGAATATTGCTTTAATGAGCCTTGCTCAGCCATGAGCAGTTAACTGACCATTAATCTTCAGAAGGAAGAGGGATAGGCTCTGCACTTAAAACCAGGGGAAGAAAAACTTTCAACAACAAAGAAGGCTTTTAAAGAACTCCTAAAAATGTGATTAGATGCACTGACGATTGTTGTGACCGTTATCCATCTGTGGCATGTGCTAACATTCCTTCAGTAAAATCAGCCTTATGCAGGCCATGAATTCTGTACAGATTTGCTTTTTGAAGATATCGGTGCCACCTGGCTCTTTTCTGAATATCTTGTAGTCCAAATATGATATCTGTCAATGGAGGATACTCTGAGCCATGGTTCAGTTGCCAAAATGTAAAAATAGGTACAGCGTAAAGAACTGTCACTGCACATACAGACTTGTGAAACAAAGGTGAAGATGAGGATAGCACTTGTTTATTTGGACAAGAACCATACACTCAGAGTTGATTGGGAGTGCTGCTGCTTTCTGTCTACACAGAAGAACCCTGGCGTCTTACTGTATTTACCTGTGGAGGTTGAGAGGACACAGAGGAAACTACTACAGGAAGGCAAAGGACAGTTAAGGGTAATTGTAATAGGATTTCTATATATAGTAAGGATGTGAAGCCACTTTTAGCACTTACTCAGTCTTTCCTGGTACAGGATGACAAACCGTCTGATGTTTCTTCAAGAGCATTTTAAAAGAGAACCTTTTTTAGGCTTTATTAGATTATTGCTTTATTAAATGCCATGCATTAGATACTAGGCCGATAAACATAGGTCATGAATATGAGGATGAATATTAAAAGTTCAAGAAACAGAGCCTAAAAGAATAGAAGAGACAAAGGTAGAGAGGTAAAACAACATTTCTGTACAGTCGTGGGGTTTTTACATATTTATTCTCAACTGCTTAAAATACATCCTTCCACAAAACTCATCCAGATTATGGCCTGATCACTGATTATTAACAGTAATTAATACTAAAGGGCAGATTATGATTTTAGAAAATCTGGCATCGAGGGTTTCTGCTGTGCACCAACTAGATTTTTATTTCTCGTTTGTATAGCTCCAGGAATATGTTGGAGCTTTCCATGACAAAGGAAAAGGTCAGCTGCTGATCTGAAGAGGCTAAAATTTTAATGAGTCATAGCACCTTAAAACCATGATAAAGCACAGGAGAACAGAGCACTGGTGTCAGTGCAGGGTACTTATAACAATGGATGCTTTTTTACGCAAAAACATGCAAAAATGCATCGGCCGATGTGCTTGTGAATACTACTCAGCATTGGAGAGAAGCATTGGAGAGAGTACTCAAAAGACATGAGGGGTGGGAATTTGTTCATCATGTGAGATGATAGGATAGATGATATGATATATGATATGATATATGATGATGTTTCTGATTCTGTGAGACATTTGAAATACAGCTATTCAGTTTGGCAACTAACTCTGTGCTTAGTGCGAGCCTGGAGCCGGCAAAGTCTGATCCCAGCAAATGCACCTGCTGTTGAATGGCAAAGATCCTCTGGGTAGCTATCTTGTATTGACTATGTGTGTCTATCCTTTCCATGACATGTTTTCAGGGCTGTTAATATTACATTGTTTATTTGTACTTTTGCATCACAAACTATGACATAGGGAGATCTGCTACGTCTGTGTGGGCTGTGAAAACAGAATGTGCTTCTACCCATTACACATGAATCACACAAAATGCCTCTTTTGTGTGCATGGTAATATGACAGCCGAGTGTCTCTCTACTGTGTTCTCATGTCTGTAGCCAGTCAGGGTTTAGTTCCAGACCTTCACAGGACTGTGGAGCTGCATTAAACACCATGTGCCACTCTACACAGGTCTTCTCGCAGAGCAGGTAGCTGCTGCTGCAGGGGGGCAAGCTGTGCATGTGCACTGAGATACATAGAGAGGCAAAGGCACAGGGACAACGTCCCCCATCCAGGGCTGCTCATTTTGGCTTGGAATCACAACAGAAAACAGAATTTAAAAAGAAAAAAAAACAAGCAACCAAACCACAAAACCAAAACAACCCTTGAAAACAGCAATTAACTTTGATTTCCTAACCCTCCAACCTAAATAAAAAGGTCAAATGCTGGTGGCCTTTTGCTCCTGGTCTTGTCAGTGGTCTCACCGCATCACACACATGCACGCTGTCCCTTGCACCCTGTTTGCTGGCTGCCCAATATCACTTCTCCCCCTTTCTCTTCCTCTTTTCCTGTCTGCATTCTTCTATGATGACTTGATGTGTCATATTATAACCTGTTTTGCAGAGGAGTTGAGCCATGTGGAGCTCGCTCTCATTTAACAAAAGCTAAAAATAGTTATTTTACAAATTATTATGAGGGACTGAGTTTTGCTTCTGTTAGTAACCCCAGCCTCTGCGACACAGCTTCCAGCGTGACTGAGAGTAGAACCTCTGTGTGTCTGTGTGTAACAGCCTTACACAGCTGTATTCAAACTTCTCATGCTAGCAAGAAGGTTTCCTAAGCACGTCTGTTTTGTCAAATGTTAATGATGTGCTGCAAATAGCAGTCCAAATACCTATCAAGCCTATGAGGAGGCTTTCCAATTAATTAGTTTGTCGTTCAACTCAGAGGAGGAAATCTCCTAAGATTGATGACCCTCAGCTTAGACTTGCCTTTCTTGCAGACAATGCCTTGCAGAAAAACCCCAAACAAACAAAAAAAACCCTACCTATGTGATTTCTAATTATTTTACCACTCCTCTCCCATGGGGCCTGACCTCTGTAGTGCATTATGACATGGTTATCTTCCACATCTGAGTTGTACTACAGACATGAAAGCATGAGATGCATACCTTTCTTTGTTGAAAGAATCAACCAAGAGGAGAAAGGTGAGGAGGTTTTCACAGAAGGATAAAGGGGTTTTCTCTCGGGTGTGTGAAGCAGCGTCGGAACCAGGCAGAGTGAATGTGAAGCAGTCCCAGAACCAGGCAGGATGAATGACAGCTGTGACCAGCCTGTCTTTAGAAGTTCTGATTGATTTGATGGGATTTCTCTACCACATGCCCTAATAAAGTCTGGAAATATATGTGAGCATAATGACGTAGATTTCAAAGTGAAGCACAGCTTTCTATTTTGTAGTGATAATTTTTTAATGTTTTTGACTCACAAATTGTGTCAGTAAGAATTTGCTTTTAAACCATCACATATGTGTACAATGATGATGAATTAAATCTGCAACTGGAAGTGGAAGGGTTTTTCCTTTTGAAGCTGAATTTATGGCTTTGGGAAGCCTTCGGATTGATGGATCTTGAAGCTCTATTTATTCATAGAACAAGTGACAAGCTTCCCATCATTGCAGCTTTCTTCATATTCTCAAACAGAGCAGCCCTGCAAAGCTACTTACAGCAATGATAAATATTTAAGACACAAGGTCAGAAATATGCTGTAATTTGTCTGGTGACAATGTTCTATTCCAGTAACTTTATATCTTTCCTATCAGATGATTAATGACCTTGGGGCTTTAGGTATATGCTGTAGAATGACAGTCCTACAATGTAAATATATTCAAATGCTCAGAAAATGAAGTGCATGCTCCAGCCAATGGCAAGCAGGCTCATTTCTAAGCCTGTATGCCATGGGGAAATATCATACTGCACCAATGACAGTTCAGAAGTGTCAGCTATTTATTTCTCCACCAGAAGTTGCTAATAGGAACTGCTTAGTGAATACAGTGGTAGGCAAGTAGCTTTTAGCCCTGCATCAAACACAGGGAACTTTAATCAAGCCCCCAATTTTTCTAACAGGTTCTTTTTGTCTCTATCTCAAAGAAAAATAGCATATTGCTCAAAAAGACCCCAGAATATATTTTCTTCCTTTTTTTTTTTTATTTTTGGTCTTTTGAGCCTCGTCTGCTCCCAAGTCACACTCGTCTCTGCCCTTCAGCAAACACAGTCAATCCCTCCTCTCATCCCAAGCTGTGATAATAGCTGTTATCTTCTGGCATTAGCCACCGTTTCTGGACAGCAGGGCTGAAAGGGAAAAGCTTTTGGGGACTGTGCCGAAGCCTAACACCCGCTTCTTGCCTTTCGTACCTACCCACTCAGACAACCTCATTGCGGAAGCACTGTGGGCACCATTCCCCCAGATCCCTGCCCCTTGTCTGCATACTGGAAAAGCCTGTATCCATTTGGTTTTCTCGTGACAGATCTCCAAGTATCCTTTTGGGTATGACTTGTAAAGCTTTTTGAGGATTGCCTCTCAGTGACATGTTTTCACCATGTCAAAAAAGCTTATGAAAAACGAGCACGGAAAAGTTTATTTTAGGACTTCTTTCTCATGTTTCAACTTAGAAAAGCTCAAAACAAATGTCTGGGGAAGATTTTTTGGTAATGAGACTTTTAATTGCCTGACATAATATAGTCTCCTTATCAGTTTTCTGGTAACAACAGTGAGAAAAAGGTGTCTTTAAGAAAAGTTTTGTTAGCAATCAGTCTTGTAACAGCATGCAAAAAGCTGTAAGGGAATCTCAGGAAAATCCTGACTAGTCTTTTTTTTTTTTTTTTTTTTTTTTTGTAATTGTGTTTCATTCTTGTTTTCAATCTGGCTGTTCTCAGTTCCAGGAAACCCTTTCAATATTCATCTTATCTGCTAAATTGTTTCATTCCAAAGTGCGTTTGAATTTATTATCTGTATTACCACTTGACATGCAAAAAAAAAAAAAAAGAAATGGTGGTCTTCAGCTAGGATTTATAGTTATGGTAATTTTGCTGTGGCTTTTTACTTTCTGGGCTAAAATCAATTTCTACCATATCTAGGAAATCAGAAGGTGTGACTTTCAGTACTTTGTGGTAACAAGATTTTCTACATGGAACATAAAACTGGTCTTCAGAGTGGAAATTTTTCAGCTCAAAAATAAAAGCAAAAATTATGGTAACTGCTTTCCACGTGTTATATTATTTATTTATGACCCACTCTCCTCCTCTTACTTGTTTATTGGGGGAAGTCTGCGAAGTAGCAGAAGTTAGTCACATGTATAGAAATTTCTGGTTTAATCTAGTTAGTTCTGAACTAATAGCATTGAGGATGTGGTAGCATGGGATTAGGTTTAGCAAAGAACTAATCCTTCAAATCTGCATCTTCTGAGGTTGCTAGACCCACATCTTCAGCTTCAGTGAAGCAAATCAAAACTGGTAGGGAAAAAAAGAAGGATTTTCTGATTAATGGCTACAAAATATGAACCTACAACTTAAATATCAAGAAAAATATTTCTAACTCATCCACTACTTGTGAAAGATTATGCAATTCACATTAGCAACCTAAGCCAGCACCATCGGCAATCAGAGATCCCGGAGAACTCCAGGAAACTCTGAAGCAGGAGTTACTTACCCACGGTAGAGGAGAGTCGAATTAAGGAACATGTAAACAAGCATTGACAAACAAGTCAGTGGGACCTGATAGGATGAACACATAAGTGCTGGGAGACCCAGGTGATGTTACCACAAGGCCACCCTCAATTATCTTTGAAAAGTTGTGGTGATCAGGAGAGGTTCCTGTGGACTGGAAGGAAGCAAGCATCCCTCATATCTTCAAGAAGAGCAAAAAAAGATAAAATACAGACTGGTCAGTCTCACCTCAATCCCTGGGAAAGTCATGGAGCAAATCATCCTGGAAACTGTTTCCAACTATATTAAAGACATGAAGGTGACTGAGAGATGGATTTACAAAGGGAAAATCATGCTTAACTACTCTTACAGCTTTCTGCAATGACATGGTTATCTTGGTGGATGTGATAAGATTAGTGCATGTTAATAAGGCTTTTGACGCTGTCTGTCATAACATCCTTGCTAACAGACTGATGAACTACAAGCTATGTAAGTGGGCGGTGAGGTGGACTGAAAACTGGTTGAACTGCCAGGCTCAAAGGGTTGCAGTCAGCAGCACAAAGTCCAGCTGGAGGCCAGTCGCAACCAGTGTATCCCCAGGGCTCCACACGGGGGCCAATATTGTTTGGCATCTTCATTAATGACCTGAATGATGGGATGGAGCTCACCCTCAGCAGGTTTGTAGATGATAAAAAATTTGCAAGTATGGTTTATACACCAGAGGGTTGTTCAGCCATCGAGAGAAACCTTGAGGGGTTGGAGAAACGAGCCAACAGAAATCTCATGAAGTTCAGCAAAACTAAAAGGTAGATACCTGCATGTGAGGACAAACAACCCCTGGCACCAGCACATGCTGGATGATGACTCTCTGGAAAGCAGTTTTGGAGAAAAGGAACTTGGGGTCCTGGTGTACACCAAGTTGAACATGACACAGCAATGTGCATTTGCAGCAGAGAAGACCAACAGGACCTGGACTGCATAAGGATGAGTGTTGCCAGTAGATTGAGGGAAGTGATCCTGCTCCTGTACTCAGCACTGGTGAGGTCACCCCTGGAGTCATGTAGTCACTTCTGGGCTCACCAGTGCAAAAGCAATGCATACAGACTGGAGAGACCCCTTCCAAAGGCCACAAAGATGACTGAGGGATTAAAGCATCTGTAATAGGAGGAGCTGGGGCTGGTGAACCTGGAGAAGAGAAGGTTCGGGTGGAATCTTGTCAGTGTGCACAAATACCTGATATAGGGAGTGGATTAAGAAAACAGAGCCAGACTTTTCTCACTGGTAGCCAGTGACAGGATAAGAGGCAATTAGCACTAGTTAAAAAACAGGACATTCCCTTTAAATAAAACTGTTTTTTACTGTGAGAGTGGTCAAACACTGAAACAGGTTGCCCAGGGAGGTTGTGGAGTCACTATCGTTGGAGAGAGTCTAAACCTGAAAGGACCCAAACCTGAGCAATCTGCTGTAGTTGACCATGATCAGTTTTGAGGGTGGGAGATGGTGGTGGTGGACCAGATGATATCCAGAGGCCCTTTGTAACCTTAGTGATTCTCTGTAAAATCCTGGTTCTGACATAGGTTGCTGAGTTTTGTTCTCAGCTGTGTTTTGGGAAGGACACAATATAGAAGCCATTGCACATATCTAGCCTGAGGATACCCCTCTGAATAATATGAAATTCCCTTGCAATTATAAACCTGATTTTTACTTTTTGCATATAGATTATCTACAAGCCAAGAGGTTAATATGTTGTGCTTGTTATTTAATCTTCATTTTTTGTAGATCATATGCTAATTAATGATTTTGTGAAGTAACAGGGAATGTTGTGAACATCAGAATTCAGATACATTTTGCCTAAACTTCACAACCTTAATTTTTATGAACTCGTTTAAAGGTGCTGTCGGTCTCAGTGGCATCTCCTTAAATCCAGTGTAGAAGGAAGATGGACCCTGGGCCTTTTTTGCCTGTGGTGTTACCTCCATGCCTGAACACGTGCCCCAGAAGGTGATGTGCTGGACATATCGAGCCAGCCTTGTTTTTAAGGAACTGGGTTTTTGCTGTGTGTTGAAACACATCACCATTGTGGTGGGTCTGTTAAACACTGTGCTGACATTCATCCACCTGAGGCAAAGTGGTAGTTGAATTGGGAAGGTAGAATTTGAACATTCCAACAGGTGACTCAGATCGCCAGAGTCCACATAATGATGCAGTAACCCAAGAAGTATATCAGTATTTTGTCCAGGTACTTACAGCTCAGTTCTTAGTTTCCAATGGTGAGAGTCGGAAACTTACTGTTTGACATTTGTTTAGAAAAGCTTTTCCCTCTGAATTAAAATCTTCACATTTGTAAAGGATATCTGAGATATTTGGTTGCTAAAACTCACTTTTTTTTTAACCATTAAAACAGAAGAAAAGGCATGGAGACAATATTTATGCCATTTTCATTTCACTCAAAATTTTCCTCAGTAAATGCTTACCCATCTGTTCTAGTGATCAATATTTATGATATATAATGAACATTAAAGCACTGGTGAAGTACTTTCAGGCTTCATTCAATAGTCTGTAGATACTCCTAATTTTGATGTATCAATGTTATGCGGGTAACTGTTATAATATACAGTCAGTCTTGAGACCCTTTTATTTTGCTTTTTCTGAAGAAAAGGTCTAGCATGAGGTCTAGTAATAGTTTTATTCTTTTCTTCTTTCTCTTGATTGTAGTAATGTTTCGCCTTGCTAAATGGGTATAAATGATAGTACGATCTTACACTAAAAACATTTCTGTATGAGTGAATTTGGAGCTGAGCTGATGGTGTTAGATCTCTATTCCATCTTTCTCACAGAGAAGTGTTGAAGTGAGATCAGGTTGGTGAAGCAAATCATGAAACACTGTGAATTGAGTTTTTAATTTTTGGTGTAAAATCATGACAGAACCCCAAGGATAGGGTGTTCCAGGTATTTAATAATTTTGAATGAAGAAAGAATCACCCTGTATGTATTTATTGTACAAGTATCTACCTGAAATCCTGGGAGCTTGTGAGTTTTTAGCATGGAACTTACACAATTTTATTTCTATTTTTTACCTGTTATTTTCTTCCTTTCTCCCATAGGTGGGATTTGTGCAGAAATCATGGGGGCTGAGATCATTGACATTATGGGAAGTGCAAGTCTTGGGCAAAGCAGTATGCATTAAAAGAGAAAGGAACCCAACATGACACAATGCAGAAAAGATGTGTAGCAAAACTGTTTTCCAGTAGAGCATCTCCAGCCCAGTTCAAATGTCTCCTAACTGTATTCTCTTAATTACTTTAAAGAGCACTAGCAATCCAAATTAAGCTCCAGGAATATGATGTTTGACTCAGGCTTTCAGAACTGACATAAATTCATTAAATCTTCCAAACCAATCCGCTTTGTTACTTTTGGCACATCTGCAATTTTTTGTATAATAAAACATTGCATAAAAGGGCTTAGTAAATTGCATTTAGCACCATGCCAGCAATGGAGCCTGCAACTCTAAATATTCCTAAATTAAGCTTTTGTCCTTCAGATTTGAAGATGTTTATCAGAAATCTCTCTCCATAAAAGTGTACATACATACATATGTATATGTGTGTGTGTATGTTTATGTCTGTGTGTCTGTGTGTGTGTGCATGTGTATTATATATATGAATGCTGACAGATGCTCCATTTGAAATACAAGTGAAGATAAGCTTTACTCGTTCTTCACTTCAAAAACAATAACTAATGAAGTGGAGAATAAAAACCCAACTTCATAACCAATTTCAGCCTTTGTAAATAATGTTAGAATCATATTGAAAAGATACTTATGAGGAGAGCAAAAAGAATTCATCCCACTGCATAAAGCACAAATGAGTTAGAAATGCATTTTCACCATCTGCTGCTCTCATGAAATCTAGGGATTTGTAAATGGCAGGTTTGTGTAAGAATAAATCTGAGATTTGGTGACTTTGCTGCAGTCTGTAATCTTGAGACAATGTTCTGCTGTTTCAGATGTACATTTTGTACATTTTAGATTAAGTATCTGAAAGACTGTAAGAGGTAAGTAGTCTGAGCGGATATCTTTATCCTCCTCATCTGTACAGTACACAAATATATGAACAGCTGTGGAGATCTGGAATGACATCTTCATAAGAGAGAGTTGAAATGGTAATTGCAGGTAGTCACAGCCAATACTCCAGTCTCTTGCTTGTGATTCAAATGCTCCCGATCACTGCAAAATATTATCACTTACAGTGGTAAGCAGATGCCTTTTCAAATTAAGCTCATGCTGTGGGAATACATTTTACTCTGTTATGAGAGGCTACCACAAAATCTGCTATGCTAAGTGGCTCATTATATATATACAAATCCTGCTTCTAGGTTCCTGCCTGTGTCCTGGAGAGATGCTGCCCATTGCTCTGGGCTGCATAGTTTTATTGCTTTACAAAATACTAAGGCTTCCACAAGTCTTAAACTTTATTCATCTAGTGTACCATCTCTATGGTAATGTTGGGAGCAACAGCAGCAGTTCCCAGTCATATTTCTGCTCAGAAGGAAGCTGTTGGCTTCCTAGGTGTTATTTATGCATCTTTCATGGCAGTTAAGTTATACAGTTTACAAACCCCTGAACCAAGCAAAGTCATTTTACTTCTATTCATAAACTGAGTGTAGTATTTTTATTGTTGTTTTATTCATAACCAAGCAGCATATGTTTGCACTCAAAAACCATTTTTAAAGTAGGCTTATCAAACCTGAAAATATGCTAAAGGCAAACAGTTACAAGCAATTCATGAACTCAAACTTGTGGTGTAACCAAGACCTCGGATGGTCTGGATCTGGTTTTATTCTTACCATGAAGTTTTGATTCTTAGAGTCAGAGATTCCTGTTGCATAGTTACTTGGGAGCCCTTCCTGCTCCAAGTGAGCATTAACTGCTGCAGCTATGAAGACTAAGAAGAAGGTTATTCATTGAAGGGCCTAAGATGCAGCTTTACATAGACCTTGAAGAAGCATAAGCATATTTCGTGGACTATCATGCAGCTCAGATTGTTTGGGATTCAATTCCAAAGAGAAACTAGCAGAGGAAATCCATTTAAGTGGCCATTAATATTTAATAAACTTTATTCAAATGGCATTTGTTGACCAGACAAGCTTCATGGGCATCTGCAATTCTCTCGGTTGGCATTCAGTTTGTTTTGTGTATCTGAGATATGGATCAGATACCAATGCTCTTGGTTCACTCTTCAACACTATAAATAACTATGTGTGCAAGCAATTGCTTAAGCTTTCAGCAGGAACATACGTGACCCTGTAGATACCTCTTGTCTATCAGCATCATATCATCTGTTCTCATATGTTTCAACTCAGCATTTGGCAGATCAGCTGTAAAAGCCATTAACAAGGCATTTGTATTGAAAGGATTCAGAAGTTCCTTTCCTGATTTCATTAAGGTCATTAAGGTTTCTGCTTTTGTGGATGCTGTAGTTAAGATAGATAACCACACACAAATACACGCACAAGCAGATTATGTCTTCATACACGTTTCTGAAGGGGAAGCTTAGAAATTGGTTAACAGGAATTTTAATGAACTATCAAAATGTAGTGAAAAGATGCTTCAGCAAGAATAACTAAAATGTTGGTCTTCCAGCTTGGCAGGGTAGTGGAAAGCAGAGGAGAAGGATACTGGTTTTTTTTCCATTTCCAGTTTGTTAAGAGGATTTTCTTCAAATGGGATAGTTACAGTTTCTTTTTGCCATGGAAGATGTATTAAATAAATACATTATTCATGTTTTTATGGTTTTGGCAGATCTTCTGCAAACAAGTGCCTTTCAGGAGGGAAGAGAAGGGAAGAAGACAATGATTTGTTGGAAATATTATCTGATATTTGTTAGAGATGTAGAAGAAAGTGAACAGGATTAATACAAGCTGTTCCAACCAATTGAACTACACAAATTCTTGACCCCTAGACCAGTTTACCCATCTCAAGCCTTGCTCTTATCTTCAAGGACTGTATTTATTTTACTGTGAGCAAATGAAAGTTATTATTAATGTTATAATCTAATTCTCATGTAATCTAAGGGCACTTTTTACCTTTCTTACTGTTGCAAAAAGGTCTTACATATATAATTTGTATGTAAAACTAATTATTATTGAAAATAATGAATTGTATTTACTTACTGCTTCACAGTGCCCAGAATTCATAAAGGCCTCAATTCCCTCTAAAGGCATTCATATAAAAAACACATAAAGTAGATAAAACGTGGTACTAAGCTTTGAGCAATAATGATAGCGTCCCCATCTCCCTATCATTCCATTTTATTTATTGTGTTCTTTCAGTATCAAGTTTAATCTAGACAAGAGTCTGCCAATTGTCTGTAAAGTGAACTACATTCTTCCAGCAGTGTGATGTAAATAGTAGTGAATAATGAAATATAAAGAAAACAAGAGCTATCCAATGCCACAGAATCATGTCATGGAAACCAGTACTTCAGTGAGGTAGTGTTGTGGTTAATGCTAACAGTTGGTGCATTGTGACATGATTTCCAGAACCATTTCAAAACTGGTAGTAAGAGTATCCACGCAGGTCCTTAGACAACAGCGAGCACACCCCCAAGTATCTTCATGGCAGAAGATGAACAATGACAACAAGAATAACCCCATGTTTTGTTCCTGAGTAAGAAAGAGAGCCAGCAAGATGCTGTGATATAAATGGGAACTGATCTTTAAAAATTTTTCAAATACCAACTTAATTGATCCTCATAAGACCAATGTAAAGTTGGCAGCTACCCTACAGTAGTTTTTTATGTAGAATATTTATACAATAGGAAATTTATAGCTATAGAAACCTGAAGCCATAGAAATGATATTCCACAGCCTTCTCCTGGAGCTCTGTGCATTTGATTCTCTTGAAAATTAAACAGCTCATACCTACAAAGGGCGTTGGGTTTTCAATTTCCATATCTAACTGCAAGTTTTGAGAACTTACAGGTCATCAAACCTTAAGGCAACAGTAGTGCAGAACAACAAATTCCTTTCATAAATTTATTCCCATGAAACTTCTGACATGTTTAATAAAGAATAGAAAATACTGGTATTTTATATAAAGTATCTATGCCTGTTCATTTGCTTCTTCTTTTGTAACTTGCAGTGTCGAAATACAATTTGAAGAAAAAATGAATGATAACTGTTTTACTAGGTATCTCCCTGAAAAAAAAATCATTGTCACTCACTGAATTTAAAATTGTACCGCTGCAATCATAACTCTACCAATTCTTTTTGGGGTGTGGGGGTTTTTTTTAAGATTTTAGTTAAAAGAAATTATGTTCTTACCAATGGGATTACTGTGGAGATCAGATTTTGAAGCATACCTTGATGCTGATCACTGATCAGAGAAGTATATATTATGGTGGTGATGTTACAGCCACACAGATATATTCTTATTTTAGGATTTGGTCATTTCCAGCAATGTCAGATAGCAAAAGGCATACTCATTTATCTGACATTATCAGAATAATATTCCACACACCATAATACATTTTATCTACCTCTAACTTCTATGCTTCAGTGCATCTAAACAACTTGAAAACTACTGCATCCTGTAAAGAAACCCCAGTAGTTACTTTAGAGAGTGAAGAAAGAGAAAACTTAAGAAACAGCTAAAGAATCACTCTTGTGAGCTGGTTTAAGATACATCACATTGGGGTGGGATTTTGATCCCTGACATCTGTTTTACATGGGCACTTGAAGTTAGTGAAGGTATTCCAACTAAGTTCTGTAGGTTTGGATAAGGATTTGTGCACTTCAGAAAGTATTTCAGACCAGAAAAGATATGAAATTCAATCACAGCAGGCACAGCATGCTGCAGTTTAATCTCTTGTCACCAGTGGGCCAAGGCTTATGTTGCTTAAGTGCTAATATGCTAATCCCAACTTCTGGTACCAAGAGGTTAATATGATGCCTCTGCTTTAGTAATTATCACTAAGACTGACTTACACATTAACGGAAAATTGATGGAACTCTTTAGAAATTGTAACACCCTCTAGAAAAAAATATACAAATTAATTCCTAAACTGAATCTGATAAGCAAATAATTTAAGTAATTTGTCAAATTCAAAAGCATGTGGGAACTCCAAAATAAATATTGCTTTTCTTTCCAGCTACAGAGTTGGAAACTAAATGAATTTTAATAAAGGAACAATGCTTTGCAATGTAGAGGGACTGCAGCTTTTTCTGTTTGGCAGGGAGCTTCAGAGAAGACATGTTTTCCTTTGAAGTAAAGAAAGAAAAACTTAATCCCTTTCATCCCAGCTTCCAGATTTGGTGTGCAGCTAGTGACCCTACTAACATTGCTGATGTTTAACACTTTCAATGTGATTTTATTTGCACGTTTCCATGCTAGCAACGATGTTCATCATATTGAAAGACTAACTGTAAGTAGAAGGATCAGACAATGAAAGTGCATCTGTTACTCTCTTTACTGGCACCGTTTTACTGTTTGGATCCCTGATTTCCACTGAGAGAGATTTGGAAACTGTATTCCTCTTTTACGATTTCACATGCCTCTAGGGGAATTTCTTACCCAAATCATGCTGCTCTGAAACAAGCCTCCTGCTGATAAAAATCCATAGAAATTGCTTTTTATCTTGTTGAGTTACATATAGCACGCATCCCTCAACAGGGGCATTAAATATGCACAGTAACATCACACAGTTCTATATGAGTGCTTTCTCTCATAAATCATATTTGGTGTTGGATTGTAGCTATACTATGTATATTTGAAAGCGAGTTTATGACAGTGATGAAGATGTCTGTCCTGGCTCAGCCTGAGCCTATAGATGGGTCACTCAACAATCCCACCCATTTTGGAAGAATCAGTACAGCAGCTACAGAAAACAGGCCCTGTGCAGAGGTGAAGGTCATGGGCAAAACTGTTTCCAACTTCCTTGTTCCCGCTTTTCAGCATCAATGTTTTGTCCATATTGCTCTCCTGTAGTATATTATCAAGACTCTCGGTCTCATCTCAGAGAGGTGCTTACTTGCCTCTGGAAAAAGTCTGGTAGTGAACCAGAATTTGGAAATGAAGCAAGGAGCTTATCACTTGAGCACAAATGTATCCACAAATGGTGATGTTAGGGCTGATGGCACGTATGTCTAAATAATTCCAGTCTCATGTCACACTAGATTACTTGTGAAATATTACCATTAAGACAGAATGAGATATCATGGGTTCTATGAGAGATAAATATAACCACAGAATCACAGACTGGGTTGGGTTGGAAAGGATCTTAAAGAACATCTAGTTGCAACCTGGCTTTGGACACTGACAGGGAGGGGACAGACACAGATTCTCTGGGCAACCTGTGCCAGTGCATCACCATCCCCACAGTAAAAGATTTATCCCTAATATCTCATCTAAATCTACCATCCTTCAGCTTAAGACCACTACACCTTGTCCTATCAAAGGGCATGCCCTTGTAAACAGCCACTCCACAGCTTTCCTGTAGGGCCCTTTAGGTACTAGAAGGCCACTATGACGTTGCCTGGGACCCTTCTCTTCTACAGGCTGAACAAGCCCAACTCTCTCAGCCTGTCTCCACAGGAGAGGTTCTCCATTCCTCTGATCATCTTTGTGGCCCTCCTATAGACTTGGTCCAACAGCTCTATGTCCATTTTATGTTGAGGTCCACAGAGCTGGGCACAGTACTCTGGGTGGATTTTACGAGAGTGGAGACGAGGGGCACGGTTGGCTTTCTGGGCTGCAAGTGCACATTTGCCAGCTCATGTTTAGCTTTTCATCAATAAACACCCCCCAGTCCTGCTCATGGCTGCTCTCAATCCATTCTGGGCCCAGCCTATAGTTGTGCTTGGAATTGTCCTGACCCCTTGCACTTAACTCTGTTGAACTTCATGCAGTTTGCACAGGCCCATCTCTCAAGCCTGTCAAGATCCCTCTGGATGACATCCCTTCCCTCCAGCATGTCAGCCACACCACACATCTCAGTGTTGTTAGCAAACATGCTGAGGATGCACTCAATCCCACTGTCCATGCCTCCAACAAAGATACTTAACAATGCTGGTTGCAATATTGACCCCTGAGGAATGCCACTCATCACTGGTTTTCTCTTAGACACTGAGCCATTGACCAGAAGGCTTGCATGCAACCATCCATACAGTTCCTTATCCACTGAGTGGTCCATCTGTCAAATCCGTGTCTCTTCCATTCATAAACAAGGATGTCATGAGAAACAGTGTCAAATGCTTTGTACAAGTCCAGGTAGATGACATCAGTTGCTCTTCCTTTATCCACCAACACTGTAGCTCGTTGTAGAATGCCTCCAAATTTGTTAGGCATGATTTTTATAAACATACACAGACTAATATAAACAAGAGCTCAAAAATGAGCTGAAAATTTCACTTTGTAACTCAAGATCCCAAATTTGGAAAAGCACGTCAAATATTCCACTGCTTTGACTCCTTATCTCCATATCACATGCATTTCTCCATCTTACATGGCAGCAAAATAAATATTATTGCTTATTTGCTTTGAGACTGACATTAGCTTTTCTGTCATAATGTCAAACATATTGTACTGAAAACAAGAAATCACCTCCCTCCCACTTATTATCCTTCAAAAGAGCATAGGGCAATTAACGGAGCATGCACTTCCTTGACTACTAAGATAAATCAGTTTGCAAAAAATCCAAACCTCAACCATGGTGCTGTTGCCATGTTTCTATTAAAAGCACCAAAATCCATCAATGTCAGTTAGCTTGTAGTCAGAGTGAAGCAGGTATTTTCCCATAAAAATGTGTTTCTCGTTATACTATTTAATGAAAAATAATTGGACATGAGGGGCCCCGGAGAAAGTAGAAGCAATTATAATCTTGAAGATCAACAATAAATAATCCTTTTGAGGGAACATGGCTGTATGTTTACATCTCAGAGAAACCATACGTAACAGTATACATATACTACATATATTCTTTATACGCAGTGGCTCCAGTTTATTCCACATGAGAACGACTGGTGCCAGAATTATCCTGTCCTCTTTGAGTACTGCCATGATTCTCTGTAAACTACTAGAAGTCACATGGTTTTGTCATATATATTGCACAGTACAAGATTTTTCAAAAATACTTGCTTTGTTTTAATTATTATTCTGACTGAATTTTCTTTATGACTTTCTCATACGGTGCCGTCTGTCATCCTAAAGATTGTGGAAGATAAAGAATCACATTTCCCTTACAGCAAATTCTTAGTTTTCTGGTGGTGGTTGTTGGAGCGGGGGGGTGGTTGTGTGGCTTTCAGGAAGTAGAAGTAGATGTAATCAGTGTCTAGATAGAAACAGTTGTAAATACCCCAAAGCCTCCATTCCAAGTGTTTATTGTAAATTGCCAGATGCTGGAAGTTAAAATATTTTTATATATATTTATATATATATGTATTATGAAATTGTCAGCTACAAAAGGTACTTCCTGAGGCATAGCCAGACTATAATGTATTTGTTCCAGGGTTCTTTGAAGATGAATTTTATCATCCATAACCTTGCTGCAAATAGCTGCATTATAGCTGTTCATATCTGACAAATTTATCTTAAGCTTGATTGAGCTGTAGAAACTCTGCTGTATAGCTGCAGTCATGGAAACCTCTGGGGTTTCTGTGGTCCGGCAATCACTTTGACAATCAGAAAGATTCAACAATTTGGTCCTCCTTTTGCAACTACTCAACACTGATTTCCCCTTCTACAATCAGCTCCGCATTGTCCATACATTTGAGGAACAGCTGTGTCTAATAATGTCATTTCAGGGTAAGGCTTGATATTTCCTTCCACTACTTCATGTTCTGCTTGACCCCTAGAAATGGCCACCCACTGAGGAGGTGGAACCAGTGACACAGGACTAATGACTCTTAAGAGACTGGCCATCTGCGCGCCCCATCACAATGCATTTGGAGCATAAGCATGGACTAAAAAGTATCTCCCCTACGGCTCCACTTAACAGTAAGAGAAACAGCCACAGTCTGTGGAATTGTGAGCATGCAGGGGAACTCTGTACAACATACTCGTCCTTGATGCAGTGCCCCCTCCAGCTGGAGAAGCTCTGTTTCCAACATAGACTTAGGTCTCAATGGAAACAAAAACACAAAAACAACATACTGCTTTGGTTCATGTGGGCGCAGCTATCATATAAACTAGGCAGCATTTTTCTTCTCTAATGCAATATGTTTATGAAATTTAATTAGTATTAGGCACAACCACAAATCCTAACAGAGGGAAAAAAAACCTAGGTCCAAGTATTAAATGTATAGGCTATTTGCTGTAGGAAAACAATGGTAAAGCAAATAAACTATTAATAGAACCCTAAAGCAAATAAACTATTAATAGAAACCTATCAAATTCTTAGACAATTACTAATATTCAGGAAGTTATAATTTCTGAAATTATGTATCTTAATTTTATATACATTTAATATAATAGAATTTCAATAATTTTAAAACTGCTGATCTCTTCTCTAAAGATTTTAGAGTAACCATATGTGTATTTCCTATGTGTTTCACAAATAATGAGAGAACTACAGGTGTGTGAATAGAATTGCATCACATTGATATTTTCAGTTAGGTGTGAATATTTCAAATCATCTACATCATTACTCTTGATATCTATAGATACAGAAATAATATTATTTTACACATTCATGAAGCAGAGAAGACAATTCATCTATCACAACTTGGAATTTCCTGAGGCATCGTGTAGAAGTCGAATACTCCAGGCAGTTCTGTAAGCTGCTTCCAGGGGCCTTCCCAAGCGATAAAGCAAGTTATACTAAATTTATTCTATTTTAGATGAATGTCCATAGAATCTTTTGTCCTCTTAAAATCCTACAGGGCATTTTTATAAGGGTGATTTTCAAAGTCGCTCAGCAGCCAGGGCACTCTCTAAAGCTTCCAGGTGCTCAGGGTGGTCAGAAATCAGCAGGCTATGCCAAGAGCATTAAGTCAGCATTTTTACATTCACTTATATTCATTCCGTGTGAAACAAATGTTTCTTTACTAAATATGTGTCGTGTCAACAACAGGAATATTGTGTCCTTGTCAACATCTGCATGATAACACAGAGACATCTACTGGTTAAAGTATGAAACAGACACAATATCAGAACTAGTTTTGTGGAATTCCAGACTAAGGCTTGTCAGGCATCCTCCTTCCTTTGCTTCCGAGGTCCAAAATCTGCTCTTCTTTACATAGACGTCTTTCATCCCTTGGTGATCGGCACAATCCCAGTAAGGTTTACCCAAGTATTCAGACTCCACTTGTGCACTCTGACTAAAGGCAAGAGCAAATTTCCCTTTGTTTTCTTGAGAACAAACCAGGCCCTGTGACACAGGTAGACCATGAGTGTTTGAGGCCTAATAGACATTTATATGGGACCGGAAAAAAAATCACTTTTTTTCTGTAGAGCAGTGAGTATTTAGCCCTTCTTCTGGCTAATCCCCAGTTTAGCAAAAAACAGACATTCTTTGAAAGTTATTTGTGCTGAAAGCGGAGTCTGAATTACCACCCCAAACTGGAAAGTTCCCATAGCTTACAGGCATTTTCCTGCCCAGTATGCTGTTAGTCTGAGCTCACAGCAGCACAAGTGATATGCCTTTTAGTAACATTTTAATCAGAGAGAATATATTATTTGCATCTTTATTCAACTGCAATTTGACTATGTGAAAATATGATGTGCAGACATCTCTGTAATCGTTTGAAGAGCACTGGTAGTCTGAGGATGTGTTAAGAATACATCACACCTTAATAAAAGTTTGACACTGGAGCATTATGGACAGAGTTTCAAAAGTACTTGTGGAGAGATATCTAGCATAAGGAAAAAGTTTCTAACCAAAATGCTGGCTGTGAGCTCTGCTGCTCAGCATCCAACCCAGCCAAAGAACAGTTCTCAAATTAATGCCTAGCTTTGCAAATTTTGGCTGAGTAGCCACAGCAGGAGGTAAAACTCCTATCAACATAGCTTTCCAAGTCACGGGAGTAAACAAGCATTCCTACCACATGAAAAGAAGGGTAAGGAAGTCAAGTCAAAATATGTAGCTGGGTTCCCAGATCCATCCCATCAGTCTTGTGGTAGCTCTACTAGCAGTCTGTTCCCATAGGTTAAAAAAAGTACAGAATAGGAGCACTCCAGTGAAGACTGGCCATCCTCTGCATCATCTTTCAAAGAATCTCACTCCATCTTTTCCTGAATGTTTGGGATTCCAGCTGCTGAAGTATTAGAAGTCAATAATCACCGGATCAGCAATAAGATCTGATTATATTACCTGCTTTCATTATCTGATAGGTTTTAGATGTGCGGGATGAATATTTATTGCATCTTCTAAGACTCTCTGAATCTGTGGCTAGTTTAGGCCTTTCTTAAAGTATCCTGTTTTCCACTGAGTTGTCTAATGCTCTGGAGTGCCCTTTTAGGTATCAATGGCAAACCCCAGTCTTCCTGAACAGCATCCTTTCTAACAGAAACAAGATTAAGGCAAAAAATGTTCTGAAAGATCCATCATCCAAATGATTTGTGCTAGGCTAACTCTCCCCCAACTAATTTAATCAGCTCTCCAGCTGCTTTATATCACAGTAGGGTGCATGGTTGAGTTCCATGAGTGTATTCAGCAGACTGCTTTCTGCTCTAGTGTTACTCCAAACAAAACTCTCTTGAGTTCTCCATATGATTTCTGGTGATGTTGATACTTAAGCTATTAAATATTAATATTTAAATATTAAATATGTTACGACAGAATCACAGTTTCCATGCCACAACAACTACATTGTTTTTGCTATCGTTGATGGTTTATTTAGAACTAGTCTAAATATTCCTCCACCTCAGTCTGCAGTGTAGACGTAGCCTATGAATGCTGCCTTTTACTTTACATTTATAGAATACTTTGGCTTTGCTAACTACTTAGTTTCTTCTCCTCTAGTTTCTCAAGCTGTCAGGTTTGCTTCTCAGTAACATGTCTTCATGGTACTGAAATTGGTGGGAAATTTTTATAACATATCTACATCAAACCAAATCAATTTATTTATTTATTTAAGACTAGAATCTTTTTTAAACTGCTGCACTTCTTTTCATTCCCCCAGAATTAACTTTTCCTTACACTGTATTTAATTTTTAGGGTTTTATTTAAGAAAAGAGATTCTAAAATGTGGCAGTTAAATCTAAAGCAATATGCAGTGGACTATATACAGAAAAAATACTTTAGAGTAGCAGTAGGAGATTCAACAATTAAGCAGTTCCTTCTTTCATAGAAAAGTTATGAATGGATTATGAAGTGCTTATCGTATTATCTGATAACTGTGTTATCAGTATGTTTTGGTAGGACTGTTGTGTAGTTAGAATAATTGCACCTACTGTTAAAGAAATTAAAACATATTAAATATCCTCTTTATAAATCATACTGAAAAGAGAAAATATGGATTATGATGAGTTGAATATTGTTTAATGATTTGTAACAAGATAGGTATAAAATAAAAGTACAGGATTTGCCTCTAAAGTTAAATCAAATGCTTCTTTATATTTATATTACATTTTATTAATTCAAGGAGCTGAAAACTCCACAGAGAATTAAGTCCTTTAGGTTATGAATGGAAAATGTATGGATAGCAATTTCTCCCAATGGGATAGGATTAAGTCCCGCCAAGAAATGGAATTTAAAAAAAAAAAAAAAAAGCTGATAAACAGATCTATCTGCTTTGGCTTGATCTCTTTTTTTTTTGTCTTTTTTTTTTTTCTTCTTTAATTTATATTAAGTAAGACCATAGTCCTCATGGTTATGCTCACAGTCTTTGAAGCAGGAAAAGAGCATAACTAATAAATCAATGCCTGCTAGAATTTGATAGCATCCTAAAACACGTGATATGATATGAAAGGTTCATATATTTCTGTCGAAACTATAGTTAATATTTCAAATGACATAAATGTTGGCCTACATAGTTATGAGAAAAGGTATCATATTGCATGTAATTCCAGCAAAAGTAGAAAATGGTTGTAGGAAAAAGGGAGAAAGAAAGGAAAGTCACTTTATAGTTAGTAAAAAAAGAAGGTAGTTAAGATATGCAAGTCTTTAACTACACATGACTGTATTGCAAAAGAGGAAACAACAGACTGGATTCATTTCCGTAACAATTTCTCTGATTCCACAAGTGTGGGAAATATTGGCATGCGCTTTATATAAACCTATATATTGATGTAGATGTTTTATATAGAGCTGCAGTTCTGAAATATATATAGAAATTGATACGATGCCAGGATGCAAAAATTATTTTTGAAGTGTGAGTAAAGATTATGTCTGAATTTTGTGCCTGTCATAATTTCAAGTAAGGCTGAGTAGCAAAGCTCTTTGACAGATAACAGCAGTTTTCAGGTGGGAGGTTGTCCTTACGCACCATATTATATTACTAAAAGGAAATCTCTGTCAACAGTAAAAAAGTTAATAGAATAATAATAAAATAGTTTTAATATGGGTGTCAGCAAATTAGACTCAAGTGTATAGTCCTGATTAATAATCAGAGGTCTAAGATGTAAACAAATACTGTTAAAAATGAATGGTAAATACCAGAGAACAGAGAAATGTATTTCCTAATTTCCAAAGGATTTCTTTTTTAAATCAATCACATCCAGTGTTGTGCACTGAATGCTAATGTCAAATGAGTAGCATCAGATTAAATCAGATTACCAGATTACATCATGTGTGTTGATTTTCCCCATTACATCCATTCAACAGTCTATACCAGAACCAAACAATTTTACGGAGCTAAACAATTGCAGTTTGATTTTTCGTTGCTCGTTCTTGTTTAGCTCCACCATGATTTGTTGGGTGTTTTTAATAATTTATTTAAATGGCAAGCAGTAAAAAGAAATCTCTCTCCTCTGGAGGCATTTTCTGGCCTACTTCAGTGGTATTTTGTGTGAGAAATAAATATTGTGATGTCATTATCGTTGTCTTGCCACTGTTATCTTTATAAATTGTATGCTTTCCATACCTTCATGCATATAAATTGGTAAAGTGAAAGGGTTCTACAGAGAAAGTGAGCGCACCGCGGCTTTGCCGAGGGCCCGCTGTTCAGCACCGCAGCCTGTGGACAGCTCCTGAGCCTGGGGCCCTTCTCCCTCTCCCCTCTCCCCAGCCCTGCTTCCTTTGCTCCCAGCCATCAGCCCAGCTGCTTGCTGGAGAGAACCTCCTTGTTTGGGTTTTGGGGCTGCGTTCCTTTGTCTTGGTTTTTTTTTGGGTTTTTTTTTTGTTTGTTTGGTTGGTTTGGGTTTTTTAAATAAAATTCCTGGCAATGAAGCCAATGTTTTGTGCATGCAAGGAGTGGGGAACAGATCTTGCATATGGTGTGCTCTGCTAACGAGCTGGAAACGACAAGTTCTTTGTCGTGACTTAGATGGAAATTTTGAAGTATCTAGTGAATTCATCTAAGCAATAACAATCATCATTCAGAACCCGAAAATTAGACAGCTAGTACAAAAAATGAGACAAATGAGACAGCTAGTTCCCTGGGGCAGGGTGGCTGGAAAGCTGTACAGAGGAAAAGGATCTGGAGGGGTTGGTTGGCACTCACCTGAACATGAGCCAGCCATGTGCCCAGGTGGCCAAGAAGGCCAATGGCATCCTGGCTTGCATCAGGAATAGAATAGTCAGCAGGACCAGGGAGGTGATCATGACACTGTACTCAGCTCTGAGGGGCAAGTGAGGGGCAGTTTCCTTCGACTAATAGTGCTTGGGCACTCATTTCTTGTTTGAAGTACTTTCTAGGCATGCATGTAGCCTTCTAACAGTTGTGGTCACTGGAGTTGAGGAGGTTTTCGCTCTTTAAAGGCTTCAGAAGGTTCCCGGACAATGTGTAGTGGCCTTAAGCTGAAGGAGGGTAGATTTAAACAAGATACTATAGAAATCTTCACTGTGAGGGTGACGATGCACTGCAGCTGGGTTCCCAGAGAAACTGTGGCTGTCCCCTCCCTGGCAGTGTTCAAGGCCAAGTTTGATGGGGCTTTAGGCAACCTGGTCTAGTGGAGGGTGTCCCTGCCCATGGCAGGGCATTGTAATTAGATGTCCTTTAAGCTCCCTTCCAACCCAAACCATTCTATGGTTCTATGATTCTATAAACTGAATTAATTTGCTTCTTCACAAACTACAAAGACTACCTTCATCTGTGACTACTTGAGGTCTCCCATCTTTGCCAATCTACAGATACTCCCAGTATTATCCTCAACTTTTGCTTATCATTAATTACAGCAGATTTGTTCAGTGCTGTGCTGAAGATACAGCTAATTTTCACACTTGCAATCCATTGCCTGTTACTTGGGCTTAGTGTGATTTCTCTGGTCTCCCAGATCTCTGTCACCACTTTTTGGTAACAGTTTAGTGAATACATCCTGCAACTTTTAACAATGTTGTACTTAATTGTCTGCTATGTGGCTGATGTGTCACTAGTGTTCTTATAGGTTTTAATAGCTGCTGTGATCAGATTCATAGACAGCCTGGATTCCCAAGGTTCTCATTTTCCCATATTACCCACTGGAAGATTGCCTTATACCAACCCACCTCCGTATTCAGCCATAATCAAATGTTAAAACCCTCATTTTACTCAATTCTGATACTGAAATTCCTAGTGGTGCAAATCCCAAGCTCATCCTTCCCTAAAGCAATAATCAAGTCATTAAGTAAATGCTGTTTGCCCACCAGAGAGAGTGCAGAAGGGATGTATTTTATTACTGTTATCCTAATAGTATAAACACAAAGAGCAGTAATTTTCCTATAACAGAATGCAGGAGAGACGTATTTTATTACTGTTAGTTTAAACCAGAAGTATACCAGAATATAGGACCCTTTCCTAACTAGATTTATCCCCTCCAAGAATCTAGGTCTTCTAAGACAAACATTAGTCTATGGAATGGGAAGCTCAACACAAAGTGGAAGAGGGACAGATACGGAAAGGTTTTGTGAGAAAAAATGGAGCTCAAACAGGGCTGTCATGCAGGAAGAATATCAGATACACAGAAAGGCTTTGTGACTGGATTTCTGAAGTAAAGGATGTGCCAAAACAGTAGGAATTTCTCATGCCAGGTAAACCTGATGGAACCAGTTTCAAAGTACCTTGCTTAGATATAGCTGAGCTTGAAGACATTTGAGTGACCTAATGGTAAAATCTCAGGTTTAACAACCTATTATTACCCCTCCTGATAGATTTACCTACCATTTTTATGATCATGCTGATGTTATCATCTTTAGTCTCTCATGCACACTGGAATTGGTATGCAGCAAACTACTACCTCCCATGAGGTCCGTAGGCACAACCTGAAGGGTACCACCTTACAGAACCAAAGACAGTCCCTTTGACTACCTGCCCTCAGCTTCCCTTCTACAGATGTTGGCTCCTGGTCTGGATGATTTTGATAGGACAGCACATCCCTGGACATACACCACTTAAGAAATGACTACTTAGGTAGAGCCAATACTGAACTTCATGGAACCATGAAGAATCTTCTAGAAGCACTTGAATTCACTAGCTTAATGGGAACTTGGGTCAATCACCCTGAACTGAAGACAGAGCAGTGGCTGTTCATCTACCAATGAACTAGTAACCACTTCTCATATATAGAGATGTGATAAGGTCTGTGGAGTTAGTCAAGAACTCTTTAGCAAAAACCTCTTAAATGAGCATTTCTAGACTCAGCCTTTAAGGTGACAGTCATCACAGAGCAAAGACAAAAAGACTGCCTTACTTAGGCACCAGATAAGTACAACACTAAGAGCTTAACCTTCATATATGGAAGTTAATGTCAGGCTTAATGAATATCCCTGAAGATCAATGAAGAACATTCAAATTGAGACCTGAAAAATAGTAATAATAATGATCTAGGAAAAAGAGGAAAAGAAAGGTCACAATTCTAAATAACGTCATCAGGGAAGGAGATCAAGAGTAGCAGAGAGAAACTGTTCAGTGATTACACATGCTGTCAGAACCATTATCAATGTGTTCCTGAAAGGGCAACTTTGATAGGGCTGTAAACTGAACTAAATTTATATTATTCTGTTAAATTATTCCCCTCTCCTCCATCTTATTTTTCAAAAATTAAACACTGTATTCTATGTGGAGCTGCTAGACCTGTGGCAGGAGTCTGCAATCTGAGGTTATTCTAGCGAGATGAAAAGAGATGAAAGGTATACTCTGAAAGGGTAGATGTACATAAGCAGTGGCAATTTTCTCCTTGTAATGATGATTTGCAGGCCCTGTAAGATAACTACAAGGGATGTCTGTTTTGAGGTGTTGTGACAGAATTATATACATTTATTTCTTACTGTACCACGAAATTCTGTCTTCACTCTTGCAAGCACTTACTTCACTCTAGTAATGACAGAGCAGAGGCTGAGATCAGAGTACCTGACCTGACTGGAGGCAGGTGTCTTATTTATTTCTCAGTAATAGTTTTAGGATAATTTTAAATTGGTACCTAGGTCTAATATTAGTAACTGGCAATGATTTTTTCTGTGACATAAGACAAGGAGTATTTGCAAACATATACAATACATTTATTCTTACATGATTTTCAGTGTTGCAGAACTATTAAGACAGGCTGGAATTGGCACGCATAAGGCGTCCAGTTTGGGCCAAATCCAAGCAGGGTCTGCCCCTATTTGTCTCCTTTTTCACGTCTCCTGGCCAAGGACATTATGTTAATAAAGAGCAGCTTCTGAAGGCAGTGCCATGGTGCTGTACTGAGAAGTGCTATTATTAGCTGGCAAAATATCCTTGCTCCTACCCAGTGGGTACAAACATAAAAGTGTGCTTCTCCTCCGCATTGCTAACAGAAAGCATAATGGCCCCTTCCCCTAAATATCTGCAGACTGATGGCTTGACTGTTCTTGAAATTCCTCATGTGATAATGCTTGGAGTTGGGAGGCAGCTCAGTTTGTAGTGTCTGTTGTCTGTGCTGCTCCAGTGAGCACCTCATTTGGGTAGTCCCAGCTGTCCAAACAGGACACACACTGATTTAGGCAGATGTACAAGGAAGGCAGTGCTTCTACCGAGCAAAACATTCTGTTCCATGCAGTTGCTAACTCAATATATCACAATCTGAAGCCAAAGCTAAGGATACTGCTAGAGCACTTTATTTGAAGATATCATACATTTAAATGAGGAAAGAGAAGAATATGTCACAGTCTGATAAATGTCAGTGCCTATGGAAGCTAGAGATTTGAAAAGTAATGAGACTGTCTGTTACTTAAATGGTCTAGATCCTGCCCTAGATCCCACCCTGGAACAAAAACTAAAACATTGCTAGTACAGTTTTACCTGATTACAGATTGAAAACTCTATTAATCAAATATACTTCACTGGCTGTTAGACATGGCTCAGCTGAAATTTCCCTGAGCAGCTATACTTTAGTGTGAACCTAATACATGCTTTTCCTTTCCTTCATAGAACACCACCACTGGTTATTAAGACTGCGTTATTAACTCAAGGAATGTTTTGCCATTTGTGGCATCAGCAGCAGGTTCAGATGCCTCGTATCCAGCCCATAAGAAAGAATTCAGATATGTCTATCCTTTTAGAAACATTTTGCAACTTATAAGGAAATATTTTTAAATTTTAATAAGGGTTGGATTTTTATGTGGTTTTGCAGAACCATAGCTAAATGACATAAGCTGCCAGAATCTGTCATTTAAAGAGTATTGCTTGCACTTTGAAATGCAGATTTAAAATAGCACATCAAGAATTATATAGCCAAACTGTGATCAGATTCATTACAGGGAGTATGAAGGTTTTTCCAAACATTTCAGACCAGAATATAGTTCAGGAAGTTTTGCTGGGAAAGATTCAGTCAGCAGTGGTTTTGGTTTGGTTTTTGTTTTTTTGTTTTAACTCTTCTCACAGTTGCTCTTGTTCTTCCTTGAGATCCCCTGCCATTTTTTGCCCAATGAGTTGTAAAATCTAATCAATTGCAGTAATTAAAACATACTGTGTGTGGAATGATGCACAACTTTAATTACACAGCAAAGTCCCAGACAATAAAAGCTTGAGATTCTCACATTAGAAGAAACCAAAACACTTTGCTGTGAATTTTTTCTCACCAAGAACAGACTCATGCTTATAGTTGTTATATATAAAACACTAAACATTATAGGCCTGCTGTTCTATATATTTCATTAAAATAGCTGCCAGAGTTCAGGGTTTTGTGGTACCAGCATATGAATGAATGGCCAGAACAAACAGATAGAGGGTTGTTGTCAGTAAAACACCCTGGGTGACAACTCTGAACAGGAGAGTTTTGTGTTCAGGACCCATAAAATACAAGTGCAGGAAGGGGTGCTATACAGCCATTCACCTCTTTTGTGTGATCTTTTGTATGCTGGTGAACATTTAGGTGTAAATTAAATTCCCTATGACAGACCAAAACACCAGTGTTTCCTAATTAGAACCAGTTGGATGACAATTGAGCAGACAGGTTCTCATGATTTTCTTTTTTAAGAACAACGCATGTCACGTAATTGTGTCCTTGTATTGTACAGCTTTTTCCTATGCTGTTATTTATATTGCACTGCCGGCCCCAACGAGGAGGCAATCACATCTATCAGAAACTCCAGGCTCAACAATTCAGACCTATGTCATGTTTATTTGTTCTTTGAATTCCAAAAGTATAGATTACATTACCAAGCATGTTGAAGAACTCGAACACACGTTGATTATTTCACAGTAATTTCAGTGAAGTAAAGAGCCAAAGACACTATTTAAGCTTCAAACTTTTTTCCACAGTGAATTCTGAAAGAAGCAGCTTTCATGGTTTGAAAGGTAGTTATAGCTCTCCAATAGTGTTGCCTTTTGGCTGCCTCTGTCCTAGCAACAGGCCCTCACATGTCGCTATTCAGCCCTGCCTAGGTAGGCACCATTAGTGCCTTCATTCTTTGCTAAGATTACTGTTGTTTTAAGGGGATGTATAACCATTCTAAATAGGACAGATTAAACAGTGTGTTTTCTGAATGGGCTGTATGAAGGATGAAGGCAGGTGGCCCACAACACAACCCACTTGGTAGGAGAAATAAGTGGATCTTATGCCTCCAATAAATACGTCTAAAAGAGAAGCAGTACTGGTAGGGGTAGATACAAATCTGTTTGGAATGCTTCAAAATATATAAGGTGCTACCTGTTCTCTATTATTATTAGCTGAAAAAGGCCAAAGATAGCATGTATGATGCCAAACATGGACCATCGCACCATGAGCAATTTCAGTTTGTGATCAGGGAGCTGACTTTGTGCTTAGCAACCCCTGGCTCAAACAGGCTCACTGCTATTTTTCACAAAGTTTCAGTGCGGTGGTCTTTCCATCCCTGGAGCTGTTACCACTGCTGCGACTAATCTCTCCCCATCTACCCATCACACCTGCATTCTCCTTAGCTGCATGTCACTCTCGGGCATTACAGTAGTTCTGACAGACTTAGCGTGTCCTTGGAAATCCACCAAACCTAACCAAACAGATTTAACAGTACCATTCTTGAGAAGCAAGAGTAATTGTTTCTATGAATGAGCTTAAAGCAAGCTTTAAAACAGGAAAGAAATTATTTTAGTATTTCTAATAGAAACCTGGGTTTACTTAGGACTTCTAACCAAGACAATATATTTTTTCCAAGTAAGGTGTTATAATAATAACATTATAAAACAATAAATAAATGTTTCTGTATCACTTTAACGCTTCACATACTGTCTAAAAGGTGCCCATATTCCTTTGAGTATAACGAACTAATCTTTGCAGTAAAGCCATTGGGTTCTCTGATCATAGATTCATTTCTTTTCTCATAATATTTGGTTCTGTAAATGAGAATGACCGGTTATTCTGGGCAAAATGGAATGCTGTGAGGTACAGAGGTGCCTGAACTTTATCAAAAGGAATGACAGAGTCTCTCAGAAAACCTATCTCCCAAGACAGAAATGGAAACATTATTTCTGAGAAGCATTCATCTCCTTACACATTTTAATCATGATCAGAAACCGGGTTCACCTTCATACTACTGCTTACTTCTCAACATCTTGCTCTCAACCCAATTCAGGGCAAATAACTTTGATTCTTGTAGCATCTGAAGTTTGTCTAGGCACGACAGTCTTGGCAGGACGAGTCTCCCGAACAACGCTCCTTGTTTGGTTTACTTTACTTTGACTTCTGGCTCATAAATTTACACATGGCAAGAAAGGTGTACGCGCTGTAGTACTAAATTGACAGCTTACACACAACATCTCCCTGCACTGTGAAAAGTTTTACATAATTACACTTAACACAGACAATTAATAATGTTCTGCACATTAGCAGGAACTTTATATTCTCCACTTGGTAACTTGAAGTAATAAATATCAACTCCCGTTGTAATTTAAAAATGGTAAGACCAGTCATGGCTTGCTTTCAGAAATTAATTGGCTTACTGCAGGCAGCAAAACCATCAGGTTAAGACGATTCTAACGTGCAAAAATCCAAAAATTAAACCAAAATAATGAATGCAGCAGCCCAAGCAGATGGCACCATTGCAAGTTTCTCTGACACATGCACGCTTGAAAGGATTTAAGCAAGCCCTGACAAATACCCTTGTATCAATCTAACCAAAACATTGTTTATTTTGTTTTACAGATTTTGGCCATTGTGTCCATTCTGTTCATCGTACTGTCCACTATTGCTTTGTCTCTTAACACACTGCCAGAGCTTCAAGAAATAGATGAATTTGGGCAGCCAAATGACAACCCTCAGCTAGCACACGTTGAAGCTGTGTGTATTGCTTGGTTTACCATGGAGTACCTTTTGCGTTTTCTGTCCTCACCAAATAAGTGGAAGTTCTTCAAAGGCCCGTTAAATGTCATTGACTTGCTGGCTATCTTGCCGTACTATGTCACCATTTTCCTCACGGAATCCAATAAAAGTGTCCTCCAGTTCCAAAACGTCAGACGAGTGGTTCAGATATTTCGCATTATGAGGATCCTAAGGATTCTTAAGCTCGCCAGACATTCAACAGGCCTTCAGTCTTTAGGGTTTACGCTCAGGCGGAGTTACAATGAATTGGGCTTGTTGATACTATTTTTAGCCATGGGAATAATGATATTTTCAAGTCTTGTGTTCTTTGCTGAAAAGGATGAGGATGCTACAAAATTTACCAGTATCCCTGCATCATTCTGGTGGGCAACAATCACTATGACTACTGTAGGATACGGTGACATTTATCCTAAGACGTTATTAGGTAAAATAGTTGGAGGACTTTGCTGTATTGCTGGAGTGCTGGTCATAGCCCTTCCCATACCAATTATTGTGAACAATTTCTCAGAGTTTTATAAGGAGCAGAAAAGACAGGAGAAGGCAATTAAGAGAAGAGAAGCACTTGAGCGAGCTAAAAGAAATGGCAGTATTGTCTCCATGAACCTGAAAGATGCCTTTGCTCGCAGTATGGAGATGATAGATGTAGCAGTAGATTCGGGTAAGCCTGGAGAGGCAGCCAATCCAAAGGAGACATCTGATGACAACCATCTGTCCCCAAGCCGGTGGAAATGGGCCAGAAGGACAATGTCTGAAACAAGCTCAAACAAGTCTTATGAGAACAAATACCAAGAAGTTAGTCAACAAGACTCCCACGAGCAATTAAACAATGCTGCTGCATCCTCCAGCCCGCAGCACCTCAGTGCCCAAAAACTGGAGATGCTATATAATGAAATTACTAAAACTCAGTCTCAGCCTAATCTTAATGCTGGTTACCAAGACCAGTCAGCAAAGCCACCTGTGTATGAAGAAGAAATAGAAATGGAAGAAGTTACAGGTCAGAGAGATCCATTGCCAACTGGACCCACGGATGTCATCACAGACATGAGAAGCACATCCAGTATCGACAGTTTTGCCAGTTGTGTGACTGACTTCACAGAAACAGAGAGGTCTCCCCTTTCTCTGTTTCCTGTATCTCACTTGCAAATGAGATTTCCAGCTGATGCTGTTAACCTGGAAGACAACCAAAGAGTAAGAAGTTCTCAGTTTATACCGTTCTCAAAAGACAGAATGTTTTCTCCAACCGACATCACCTTTGATTATAATCCAATCGACAGAGCTGTTGTCAGTGATGGCAGTGGGTCCCAAACTGGTTTGCATGGTCATTTGTATTTAGACACTGCCATGGAAAGCCCCAAAAGTTCCCTGAAAGGTAGCAACCCGTTAAAATCTAGATCCCTTAAAGTTAACTTTAAAGACAATAGAGGTGGAGCTCCACAAACTCCACCAAGCACTGCGAGGCCACTGCCAGTAATGGCAGGAGCAGACTTCACACAGGCCACCCCTCAGCACATCAGCACCATTCTCCTAGAAGAAAATTCACCCCAAGGTGAACGACCTTTACTGGGTGCTGACGCATCAGCACTTTGTCAGGGACCTGTTAAAAAATCCTCACCTCTCTTCCCCAAACAAAAGATTTTCACTTTCCCTTCAAAAGAGAGGAGGAGCTTCACTGAAATAGACACTGGAGAAGAAGAAGAGTTTATGGAGTTACATGGTATAAAACATGAAAAGCAAAAGGATATCAAGACAAATTGCTGTGGGGATAAACACAGTGATGGCAACCATTTAACTGAGGAGCCACAGGTCAGCTCTTCACCCAAAAGCATGAGCCACAACTGTACCCAAGACATTTACCATGCTATGGGTGAGGTAAAGAAAGACAGTAACCAAGAAGGTCACAAAATGGAAAACCATTTATTTGCCCCAGAAATTCATTCAAGTCCAGGAGAAACTGGTTACTGTCCCACACGTGAAACTAGCATGTGACTAGTTACAAAAGCAATAAAAATACCTTTTCTTAAAACACAGTTAGTAATGCCTATGAACTAAAACATGGAAAGCCTCAAAAAAAAGTGCATAAAATGTTATTTTTGCATGGCATGAGGAGTTGTTTAGTTTAAATACTGTTTAATTTAAAAAAAAGACTGCTTTTTGTAACAAACTGAAAAAAAAAACGGGGAAAAAATGACTCAAGAACAGTGAATAAAATAAAGAGAGCTCTGTTAGGAGCCAGTGTTCTGCAACATCTGACATTTTTGATCCTTTCACTTATGATTGTAGACAGATTTTGAACTCTTTTAACTTTTTTGTTTTGTTTTGTTTTCTTGGTTACAATGAATTTTAGAATTTGCACATGAAAGGATGAAATGTCAATGCATGCATTCATAAAGATGTGAAACAAGGTGCTTTGAGCTTGCAAAATGCATATATTTGTAAATAGTTTGGGGTTGGGGGGAAAGCTACGGTTAACAAGGATTTATGGAAAAAGCATTTCCTGGGACACAGGTACTTCCTTCACAGCGTGCTGCCTGGAGGTTTTGTACAGACTTATGTTGCAAAATTGCAACTTCTACTTAAAGCATCTCACGTATCTTGCTTTCTGTTAAAAAGCTCATGAGTATATCTGTTAATTAAGGACTACAGTGTTTTAGTTTATCTGTGCTGTAAATCATGATGGGTTTGTTTGGTTTGGGGTTTGGGGTTTTTTTAATTATTATTTGCATAACTTTCATTATTGCATTTGTCAGTTTAATTAATGATCCTGTGAGGAAAAGCAAAGATTTAATGACCAGAACTTGAAACATTTGATATTTTTATAGAAAACTGCCACCATTTCATAACCGAGAAAAAAAAATACTCCATTTTAAAATAAAATACTTGTTTCTGTGGCAATAAATGGTGCCAAATGGCTACATAGACATATCCAAAAGTTCTCAATCTCTTAGAATATTTCTTTTAACTTGATATTAAAAAAGTATATTAGCCATATTTGATTTTTTCCTTTAACAATATTTGCTTCTATATGATCGAGCTCCCTTTCCCTTTGCTTTATGTGCAGTGCTGGTGCTTCAATAACGGCGATGTTGTTGAAGGTGTTATGGTGAAAGGATGTGTGAGACAAGCTTTGTAAGGGGAAGTAGCACCTTTCATGGTCATAAATCAAATAGCTGGAAAAAGCGAGTTTCAAGTAAGTGTGACTTGCCCCAGGTCTTCCATGCCCCGGAGCTTCTCTGTGTTTATCAGTTCCATCATTTGGACTGGCAGAAGGTATCACCTGACTCACCAACTTTGCCTCAACCCTTCCGCACATGGCTGTTCCAAAAGCAGCCTATAGGCTATTCCCTATACACAAAGAAAGGGAAATATCAATCTTTCCAAAGCATCTTTGGTTTCTCTAGTATTCTCCAGCTTCGTAAAAGAAAAAAAAGAGATGCCAAACCAAAGCCTTCCATACAAAGTAACCATCAAACCACTGTCTAGGAAAAAGCTATGAAGCTTTCATCCAGCACCCATAGCTTCCTATGCTCTAATATTAAAAAAAAAAAAAAAAGAAAAGCTTGTCAATTGTTTGAATTCCCTAAATCACAGGAAGTTTATTGAGTTCATGAATCTTAATCGTAGGCAAAAGTATGCTGCTACACAGGCATGCCCTACGAAATGCTCTGGGGTTTTTAGGTAATTTTTTGCTGTCCTCTGATTTCCTGCTGAAACTGGATAGTCCCTTACAACAGTTGGGTAAGAGCAACAGCCCAGCCTTGCAGCTAATGGCCAGAGGGTCCAGCAGTTATAAAGTCTGAGGAGTTGTTTCAAAACTCTAGCATCAGTTCCCTGCTGCTGCTCCAAGCTTGTTGTTGGAGATTGTGCCTCTCACTTCCCCATGCACAGACAGGAGTGAGCGCTTCTCCCAGGCCAGTGTTGCAACAGGGAGCATTGCAGGGACACACAGATGGCAAAAATGGAAGCCTTAAAAACACTTTAAGACCAACCAACACGTGGTTTGTAACAGCAGGCTTCTACTTCCCATCATGGATGTTTTCTGCCACTTAAACAAATAAAAGTCGGGCATTTAATGCAAAAGAGCAAGCAGTTTTGTTGTGACGTTTCCCTCAGCACAGACCTCACTTGAGCCCAGCCCATGGAAAAAAGACCAGTTGGAAAAGCCCCAAAATGCAGGTTCTGGTGGCTGAGACAAACAAGGAGCACAGCACAGTCCTTCAGTTTAAAAAGTTTTCTATACTTCCATAAGTTTTCTGATTTCCGTAACAAGAGATCATTGAAGTGTCTCTTCTGTCATTTGAAAAACTGGAAATACAATGTTATGTTTTTCAAACAATGTCTGGTCATTAATTCTCAAAATAAAATTGATTTTTCTTTGTCCTTAGTTGCAGTTCATTGCAACTTGTTGCTGCATTCATTTTACCTATTTATATGGCATTCTGCTTAACATTTCTCAGTCATGTTGTGTCTCACTGTTCCAAAACTTAGTTCTTGAGTATTTTACAGTCATTAATCTATATTTTTCCTTCCTAGATATTTTCAGTGACTAAATCTAAATGCCAGTCAAATTTTATATGCCTAAAGTGTTGGTCAGTATTTTCTGTGTGCAGTTTTATGAAATCACATGGGCCTGTTATCTGCCTTTACATCCTAGTGAACTAATGAAGACCAAATTAAGTCCAAATGGGATCTGATCCCGTGTTCTGGATCCACAGAAATATCCCATTCAAGATAATGATGTTGTTCTGGCAAGACTGAGGTCTGTGTTGTGTTCCTACTGTGTGGTTTTTCCCCCAGGTGACCCTTACGCTTTGGAAAAGCCCCCTCAGATTTGAGTCGCTTGGTGGAAAGGGAGGAGCCCAGCCACAGGGAACGTGTTGCAGGAGCAGAGATTTGATTCCTTGAGCTCTCCTGAGCTAATGTTTATGCAACCCTGATTCTGACCTATTAAAATCACTAATTCAGTAGTGGTGAAATCGCAGCCTCAATCCTTGTGCAGATAAATTTCCCCTGAAATCAATGGGAATCTGATGAAAAAAGGGACTGATGACTGAAATATAAATGAGGATGGCAGGAGTCTCTTGCTCTTGATTGAAATCAACCACAGCTTTAGCTATATCAATTGTGTGAGAAGAGGAGGCCCTTATTGACTGCCATATTTTAAATGTTTTCGGAGAAGCACATTTATTTTGAAATTGTACAGGCAAAGGAAATGCAATTCTCTTTATTAACAGATGTTGTAATTTGTTTTAATTCTTGGAAGCAAAAGGATGAAGCTTTAGAAATGCTTTTGGTATAATTTCATGATAGACTTTTGACTGTGCTGAATATTGTTTACAGATGCACAGGTTTAGACATTTGTTTTTTCCAGCTGTGACTGCATACATGGGATCCACTCCTGAATCCACTCATAGCTCATGTATAATTCCCAATCAAAACATTTACTTGAGCAGTTGCAGGACTGGACCTAGCTTTCATTCCAGTACAGGACATGTAAGAAGTGCAGTCCAAGATCACTTCATTCATCATGAATTACTATGTAGCAAATTATGCAAAATTGCCTGAGTATATTTTTCTGTTTTTCTAAAACTTTGAAGCCATTTCAGATTTATTACCCATTCACCGTGGTAAGGGGAGGGTTGTTTTTAAGTATTGGAGTCAGTCTCCAACAGTTGTGGAATTTCAATGCAACTTAAGGAGTCTTAAGATGAAGTTACTCCCCTGTGCACCTGAAAGGGGTCTGACTCTTCGTATCACTGGAAAATGGAGATTGTTCAGGGAGATAGCTTTGCAATCAATCTATTTTTTATATTTTGTACTGACTGAGGAATCCTGAATCAAAGTTTTCATTCCTTTTCAATGTTGAAACCAAATGTACACATTTAAAAGATTTTCACAAAGGAATCAGAACAATTTTTGAGTAAATAGTCACATTAATCCAAATCTAGGGGTGGGGGGGAATAATATATCGCACAAACTGCAAAGGAAGTTCATACAGGAAAGCTGTTTACAGGGGAAGCATATAACGTAAAGAATGTAACATGGTATAGGAAGTTATTGCACTACAGAATTTATATAAAATACATTTTTTTAAATAAAAACACAAAGGGCCTTTTACTGCTTCATAGTATAGAACATAGGAGCCTCTGTGCTAATGCAGCAATCTAATGCACTGTGTCCTCACTTCAAAATTCATCTCAAAATTCAAACTTTTAGTGATGTTAGAGAGGTGATATCTGATCTGACACTAGAGCAACTGACTCAAAGAGCTTTTTAGTGAAATATTATGCAACCAAAAGTGTACAGAAAATTCTGGTTTTACCTATATCTTACATAAATCAAAATGACAGTTGGCTTCTTGAATCTTTCCTACCAGATAACACTGGGCAACATATTTTTACTCTTCCAAATACCACTAGCTTTTTTAAAAGCTGGTCTCTTACCCAAAGCATTTTGTTAGTATGGTGCAACCGGCCATATGGACTCTCACTGCATTTGAACCAAGAAGAAAGAAGAACTGTCATTTCTCTCGCAGCCACACCATCTCGCTGCTTCACATGCTTTCTAGTTTTAAAATGCTCTGATTCCTCCGGTGCCCCCTCAACCTGCAGGATGTTTCAGAGCATTTGTTCAGTGCTTTTGTAAAAGCAGTTGACTGCTAAATGCTATTAAATGAGCCATCAGTGTGAGAACATTCGTCTCTTGTCCAATACGTTTTTATGACTTAGGGGTACTTAAACTCCACCTGAAATGCTTTCATATTCTAAAACATATCAGGAGTTCTAGGAGCCAAAACCTTTGCAGCTACTCTATCCCTTTCCTTAATGAAGCAAGATTAGGTGACTGGCAAGCAGAGACAGAGTCGGTTGCATCACGTGATGGTTTCTCGTTTAGTAATCATATGCCATGTGACATTTGCAGTAACGTATTTGTCCTTGTATTTGTTCTGTTGCAGGTTTGAATAATTTTGATATGTATGTTGTGTTAGAATATTTAAGAAGTATTGCACTTTAGTGCAATGGAGGTTTCTTCCAAAACAGCAGTGATACCTTATATTCATGTATTGATTGCTAGTTAATTTTCTTTTATGACACCTAACACATATCCAGATGGATCCCATTGTGGAACAAGGAAGTAGCACACAAATATTATTGCTCTTTTTTAATTAGAAGTAGGTAAAGAACATGCTATTAGCTAAAATTTAATTCAAGAAGATTATCCTAATTGTAGCTATGAACCAAACAGAATAGCGAGATGTCATTGCTTTAGACATTCACTGTAGTGCTGTGGTTAATGTAAACTCTGAATCTAAGAGCAGTCTGGGTAATTAATTTCATTAGTGTCATTTTTTACCTCAAGTAAGTATTTAAATATATTATCAACAGCAAAAGGAATAATGGTTGCTTCTAAATCTGGACATCTGTGGCTATCTTTACATTGGCATCCTGGTGGAAATCAGGAGAGCTTTCTTGACGTGAATCTTTCAGCTATCCCTGCTTCTCTGTGATGGCTCATGTCACAGAGCAACCCTGGACAATGCCAACTGCATCACTTCTAATGAAACTGAACCAGAAAACTTATTCCATGAGGGCACCTTCTGTGCTGCAACCACTACCAGAACAGAGCTGGTCCAAAATAGTACCCCAATACACGTAGTGTAAATTGTCAGCAGATACTGCCTTCCTTAACAGATCTGCTTCTACTGCATTGTACTACTTGCTAACGTAGACATAGACCATTTCTAACATGGTTCTCATCTCCAGTCCATGTAATCTTGGCTAAATCCCTTACTCCAGCAAATGTTGCCATTGTCGTCAGCAGTGTTGCATAAAAAGAGCAATATATAACTAAATATGAAATTGTCCTCAGTGTGTTTTCCAACTTAATCCATGTGGAATCATCTAGAGCATAAATTCTTGATAACCCTTGGATAGTCATGGTTTGCAGTTTAGAACACTCTCTTAAATACTGCATATTTTTATAATAAATTTTGTTGTTATGTTTGATTAAGACAGTACAGACTGCACTGGATCATCTCTCTCTCCAAAACCCTTAACTCAGTGGAATGATTAAAGTGACTTAGCACTAACCCTTAGTTTATACTGGTATGAATAAAAGCAAATGGCTGTGCAAATGGCTAAGCAGCGATGGAGGATCAGAAGCCCAGCTTGAGTATTTTGTGCTGATCTACAATGTCTGGGCATCTTTCCATTTAGATCATCAGTTGAAATGTGTTTAAATAGGGGAGGTAATTGGGTTTTGATTGTATGCTCAGTTGCTCTGATATCTAGGACAAAAGGCAAGAAACAAAAAGCCTCTTCCTTATCTTACTTTTTTAACAATTTCAAGGTGAATGACAGATGTCTTACTGATGGTTTTGCTCTAAGTTTTGCTCAGATAGCATCTCTCAGTGAAGGTTCAGAATACAAAACATTTATGCCTGTTTTTTAAGTCCTTAAGCAGAACGCCAATGGGAATTCTGCCTGTATAAAACTGAAGGATGGAGCAATATATTATAGCTTTAGGCAAAATGAACAGTTTCTGACACGTATTACAAAATGAAAAAAAAAAAAGAAAGAAACACTGTTGGGGACAATCATGGGTACTTCTGCTAGGATGCAGAGTTCTGGATTTATACCTCTAAATTTTCAGAGAGTTATGCAGAGTTTTACCTATACAACTCTTTCAAAAGTCAAAGGAGCCATGCTGATAAGCTGAAACATGGAGGGAGTAGTGTACAAAGAACCTGAGAGTTGAATACATAGCCTATTGCATTAAGATCACTGTAAATATCAACTAAAAATATGTACTAATTCATGTTTATAAGTTATTACTGTGTTAGTTTCATAGATACGGTAGCATGACTATTATTAGTTTTATTGAGTTTAATGAACTTTACTTTGTATTCCTCTGTGAATGCTCTGAATGCTGCAAACAAAAAAAGCACAACAGTATTTTTCAAGTTCTCTTGGCGCGATAGCAGTGTCTTCACTATTGTTCAATTTTACAGAAATAGCAACATTTCATCATAAATTGCTATACTAACAACATATCTTCCTTTAAAAGATCTGTCACTAGGAGATAAAAGCATATGTGATAAGTCTTGTCTAATCTCATTCATCTGCCTTTACAAAATGCCCCAGACATTTTGTGGGAGAATATGCTGCTTTTGCTTCATGTGGTGTTTGTTTTTGGGGATGGGGCAGGGGAATAATAGGGCATTTTGCAATGGTAATTGCATCAAACATGCTTTTTTTTCATTATTATTGTATTTGTAGAAACATTATGATTTAATTTCTTTTTGTAGATAAGACTGTTTGACAATAGCTTTATTTTCTCAGCTAACCATCTGGTTCCATTAGACTAATAACTTCTCACATTTAGTGGTATTCGTATCAATGTCTCCATATCAGCTGCATTTTAACTTCATAAAAAAGGAAATGTGATTATTATTTTTGTCATACTAGATTTTGCTGATCAACTAAATATTTCTGCACCAATCTACATATTAATATGCATGTTGTAGTCTGTACAATTGTTCAACATCAAAGTATCTGTTTAATTTATGTCAAATGTCTGTAAAATAAATGCATTGTTCTCCATTTCAGTCTGATAGAATAAGCAGGATAGTAAATAAATGTGTAAATGAATCATCTGTGTCTCATTTCAGTTCTCTGCATGAAGCCACTTTACATTGAACATTGCATATATACCAAAACAATAATCCATAATGTCTTTAGATTTCATTACTTGAAAAAATTATACAGGGATCTCTGGCAGACAATGCGTACAGAAATAAATCATTTGGCTATGCAAATAAAGTCAGAATCCATTGTTTAAAACAAAAATGAAAAGAAATACAGTGCTTCTAAGCCTTTTCTTTTCCTCTCCGTTCAGCATTATTGCTAATTGTTACTTGCACTGTCACAGATACAAGACCTCAACTGACTTTACAAGAGTGAGCAAACATTATTGCTTGCAGGATGGAAAGCAGAAGCATGGAAAGAATTAGCAGCCTTTATTTTGATAGTCAAGTTTAGGTACCTCAGCCTAATATTCAGAGGTGGTGGATAAAGCAATCTCCTGTTCTGTTTACTAGTAAATAACAACCCAGCTTGGACCACAGCAACTTGTGGACTGATTTTTTTATAGCCCAAAAACTGAGACAAAAAAAAATGTAAATTATACTGGGAATTATTTGCTCCTTCAGGATGAACCATGGAAATAACTAAGTTCTTTTACAGGCAAAGTTTTGCTGGTAATGCAACTATAATAGAGCATCTTTACCATTCAGAAAATAATACAATTTCCTCATCTTCAAAATAGAAAGATGTTTTTAAGTTTCTACATCTGAACGGTAATGCAATGAAATAAAAATGGATGAACAAACTCGGCTCTTTGGTGAGCATGCTGATTATAGTTATTGTAAGAGAGCTTACAGGCACACGTAGCTTCACAAGCCCATTGCACTATACCTACCTCTAGACAAGAGTTTTCTGCTCTGCCAAACTTCTCCCCTTTCAGTTTTCAATCTAAGGGCTCCCTCTATGAATGTGTAGCACTGTACATAAATCTTAATTTGTTCCATCTTCCTGTTTTACTTCAAACACATTCCCAACTTCCTCTTTCCTTAAAAGCAAAATCCACATCCATATTGCTTCCCCCAGCCTCTTTTTCTTGGCATCGCTCTGAATAATTGCATTTGAAAGAATTTCAAATTCAAATCTTAAAAAATTATTTGGAGTATATTATTCAATAACCAAGCAGTCTGCAACCCACACCTCTATCCATAGTAGCTGAAAGTATCTCCAAAACTGCAGATCTAGATGCACATTCCACCTGCAGCAAGACCTTGGCCTTGTGTAAGTCCTCTGACCCTCCAAATTCTGACTGCACAGAAAGGAGATGAGGCCATACAGGAGAAACAGAATGGGAGAATGAGCCTGGACAGTCAAGGGACCAGAGTACACAACCATAGATCAGACACGTCTAAAAACCTCTTTGATCATGTCATGAGATTAGAAGATCTTTTTGTTTTAGCAGGGCAATCCCAAGTGCAACTAAAGGCTGACCAGAGAATGGATTGAGTGCAGCCCTGAGGAGGAGGACTTGGAGGTGACTGATGAAAAGCTCAACGAGCTATCAGTGTGTGCTTTCAGCCTAGAAATCAGCTGTATCCTGGGCTGCATCAAAAACAGCATGACCAGCAGGTTGAAGGAAGTGATTCTGCCCCTCCTCTCTGCTCTCATGAGACCCCGCCTGTGCCCAGCTCTAGGTCCCTCAACGTGAGAAGGACATAGAGCTTTTGGAGCAAATCCAGAGGAGGGCTACAAAGATGTTCAGAGAGGCTGGAGCACCTCTCCTATGAAGACAGGCAGAGAGAGTTGATCTTGTTCAGCCTGGAGAAGAGAAGGTACCAGGGAGATCTGACAGTGCCCTTCCAGAGCCAAAATGATCCTAGAAGAAAGGTGGGGATGGGCTGTTTACAAGGGCATCAGCCTTAAGTTGAAGGAGGGTAGATTTAGATGAGATATTTGAAAGAAATTCTTCACTGTGAGTGTAGTGAGGTACTAGAACAGGTTTCCCAGAGAAGTTGTGGCTGCCCCCTTCCTGGAAGTGTTCAGGGCCGGGTTGGATGGGGCATTCGGCAGCCTAGTCTAGTGGGGTGTGTCCCAGCCCATGGCAGGGGGTTAGAACTAGATGATCTTTGAGGTCCCTTCCAACCCAAGCTAGTCTGTGATTCTGTGATTAGGTCTTAACAAAAGAAATATTCTTGGCAGACCAGGAATAGAGCAGGTCATACACATCATACTCAGAAAGTACTGAGATGCCAGTAGGTACATAAAATTACCCATCTCTAATCTTTCAGAGGAAATCTTCAAGCATATCTAATGTATATATTGGGAAAGAAAATAACCTAAATATTCAGGATATCATTATGTTAAACCTTAATTTATTGCACAGTCTTAAACGATGTTTCGGCTGACTCTCCGAATGCAAATTTTAATTGAGTGTAGAAAAAAACTAAATCAAAGTTGGTATAAACATTTTTTTGGTCTCTAGAAACCCATTAACAGTTTTCTATCTCTTTTTAAAGAAAGATGTACATTGGGAGAGGGCAATTAGGCCATGTTGTATCATGTAGTATGTTGGGGGTTTTTTTGAAGTTTCAGAGTATCTCACAGACCACAGGCCTCAATTGCCTGCCTAAGCAAATGGTTAGAGCCCCTAAAAAAAAAAATTCATTACTTATCTGTGGTGATAGCAAGCCAGTTTCCAGGCCCTGGTCTTCTGAAAAGAGTTTGCAGACTTAACTCTAAAGTATGGCTTTCTCCAAATGAAATATCAACTTTTAATGGATATATACAAGACCGGTTGTTAATAGAGCTGGCTCAATTTTAGACTGTCAACCAATAACTTCCTCCCAGTAAAATATCTCAAATTACTTTTCAAACAGCACTTTTAGTACTTACCGGTTTTCATCCAAGCACTGAAATACCAGCAGACTTAATCTATGGGCACCACACAATCCACAACTGAAATTGCCTTCATAAATATGTACTTCATTTTCAAATCAGTTTCATGAAGTAAGCAGCCACCTTTCAATATTTCAGTGCTATTTTCCCCTTAGTTGTACAGTGAAATGATACCCTAATTGCAAAACATGAAGTTACTTTCCCTTCATCAGTTCATGATGAAAACACTAATCAAAATCCTAACTGCATCTTTGCAAGGAACACAGAGGTTTTGATTCATATTTTTGTTCCTCACTGAATCAAAAAATGGGGACTTTGAGGTCACTGAAAGCCCACAGACCAGGCATCAAAGGCTATCCAGGACTAATGCTCTTCCTTCAAAGATTTCCCTGGCTGTTGGCTGGGGTTGGAGGGCACTGAGCCTATACTTTTGTTCTCATGGATTACCTAAGGGAACATGGCCCTCACTTGGGTCACGTAACTAAATATCTGTAGCGTGATGCCTCAACCAGAGGGAAGCACAGCCTGACCTCCAGCACAGACCTGTCATTTGGGCATTTTCCAATGCTTGCTTTAAAAACTGGACTGAATTCTACTCAGTCTTCCCAAAGCCATCATTTATACATAATAAACATTATAGAATAAGCCCTGATCGACCTGAAATCCAATCACCTGGACTCAATACCTATGAAAACTGTAGCTGCCTTATCCACACCAGGGCTTTTTATATTTTCCCATTATGAGCTAATAAAATCCTACTACTGAGCAAGGCAGTGTCAGTTAATGAAAACTGAGAATCTGCTTTAATAGAAGCTTTGAGTAACTAAATGATTCGAAGTTGAACTCTGCAGATTCATTCTTTTCAGCTTTTTGAGAAAAAGTACTACACAAACAAAAAGGTTACATATTACTCATGAAAATATAAAATAACTGCATTATTGTCTCGTTAACTAATTTATCAGAGAACTTTCACCAATTACACACTCAGAGTTACTGATTCTTGATAGAGTGCAAAATAGACACTATTGATCAGATTATTAGAAAAACCGGTCTGCAGTTTTGTTAGCCAACAACATCAGAGGTGCTGGAGGGAAATAGTTTAATGAAATATGCTTACTTGGCTTATGACTACAAACTGACTTTGTCTTCATAAGAATTTATCAGGTATCAGTTGATACAGGTGACCTGCTATGTAGTTAAATGTGTATTTTCTTCTTCCTAAAGACCACAAAGAGCAAGACCAGGGAGACAAAGTATTCGTTAATCACCGACATGCCTTCAAATGCAATAAATGGTAGTATTTCATCATGATAAAATACTACAAAATACATCTAATTTGCTGAAAGTAAAGACAGAACAAACACAAAGAGCACCAAAAGGTGTAATTTCTAAAATTATAATAAATAAGCATGGTTGAGTTTTTTATTTATTTCTCACTCTTCATCCTCATTTTTATTACAGATTATCATCCTTTCAGGCAACCTGATCAAGTGAAGGGTGCTAACCCAAACTGTTCTATGATTCTATGATCCTTCCCACACTAGAAATCATCACAGCAACAATTTATTTCTAATACCTACTAAACTACCATTTAGGTGTTCCTATTGCAAAAAAACCAGTTATGTTATCACTTACTGTTATTTAAACTACTAATGAAACTATTGGTTTGCTTCATAAAAGAAATACATTTTTATGATTTGCTCTCTTATGTTACAGTTTTCAAATGCCAATTTCCAGTTATTCTTCAGAATATCTTCCCATGTCAATTTGTTTCTACCAGATGATTGACTGTGAAGTATCAGTACAGTATCCATATCCATGCTATTAAAGTTAAAAAAGCTTCCTAAGAGATTATTACAACTTAGTGCATTCATTAAGGAAAAGGGTTCAAAGTGAACCGTACTCCAATTAGACTCTAGCTAATCCACAGTGAAAAGTGCTATTATGAATGCCTCAGCTGCAGGAAGTGTTTCTACCTTACTAAACACTTAGGCATCCAACCACAAAACACAAATCCATAAAGAAGCAGAATTCATTACCTCAGTCACTCAAGTAACTGCCTGTCTTTACCACCTTTTCCATTTTAATGTTTTACTGTTGTTGGTTTAATTATTTCATTAAAATACATAAAGACGAAGGCATAATTGTACCATTGTTAGAAAGGAATTGTCTTCAGACATTCTTCAGAATATCTTCCCACATCAATTTGTTTCTACTAGAAGGTTGACTGTGAAGTATCAGTACAGTATCCATATCCATGCTATTAAAGTTAAAAGTCCTCACCACGATGGCACATGATAGAAACATCTCATATTTGTGACACATCTTCCAGTGACAAGTCTGATGACCACTAAGTGACTCCACATATATATATATATATATATATAGGCACATATAAACATCCGTATGCACCCAGCACATATGGAATCTGGCACTGTCTTAACACAGCAGTCTGCAAAATGAAACCCTGTAACACCTCTCATACGTGCTCTGATATAGGTACAGTCTAAGGAGATTTCTCAGTTCACCAAGGAACAGCAGAAGGGAGGATCTCACAGATCTAATTCATAGTTGACGCAAAAGAAGGTGTATACCAGAACATCCTTTTCCATGCATACCAAAAAAAAAGTGTTAATATCTGCACATCACTACAAGATGATTTTATGATTATGGTACTAGTTAATATTTTCATCAGTGACATTGACGGTGAGGTTGAGTGCACCCTCAGCAAGTTTGCAGATGACACCAAGCTGAGTAGTGCATCTGACATGCCAGAAGGTTGGTATGTCATCCAGAGGGACCTGGACAAGCTGGAGAAGAGGGCCCACGCGAACCTCATGAGGTTCAACAAGGCCAAGTGCAAAGTCCTGCACCTGAGTTGGAGCAATCCTCGTCATCAATACAGGCTGGGAGGTGATGTGATAGAGAACAGCCCTGCAGAGAAGGACTTCAGGGTGCAGCTGGACAAGAAGCTCGACATGAGCTGACAGTGCATGTTCACAGCACAGAATCACAGGATCATAGAATCATAGAATCACAGAATCATAGGGGTTGGAAGGGACCTCGAGAGATCATCGGGTCCAACCGCCCTGCCAAAGCAGCTCCCTAGCTCATATTGCACAGATAGGCGTCCAGATGGGTCTTGAATATCTCCAGAGATGGAGACTCCACCACCTCCCTGGGCAGCCTGTCCCAGGGCTCTGTCACCCTCACTGTGTAAAAGTTCTTCCGCATGTTGGTGCGGAATTTCCTGTGCTCCAACTTGCAGCCATTGCCCCTTGTCCTGTCCCCACAGACCACTGAAAAGGGGCTGACTAATTCACCCTGCATCCCATACTTCAGATATTTATAAACATTAATAAGGTCCCCCCTTAGTCTTCTTTTCTCTAGACTGAACAGTCCCAGCTCACTCAGCCTTTCCTCATAGGGGAGATGCTCCTGGCCCTCAATCACCTTTGTAGCCCTTCTCTGGACTCTCTCCAGGACATTCCTGTCTTTTTAATACTAGGGAGACCAGAACTGGACATAATACTCCAGGTGGGGCCTGACCAGGGTAGAGTAGAGGGGGAGGATCACCTACTTTGACCTTCTGGCCACACTCCTCCTGATGCATCCCAGGATCCCATTGGCTCTCTTAGCCACCAGGGCACACTGCTGGTTCATGGCCAACCTGTCATCAACCAGGACCCCCAGGTCCTTCTCCACAGAGCTCTTCTCCAGCAGGTCATCCCCCAGCCTGTACTGATACAAACGGTTGTTCCTTCCCAGCTGCAAGACTCTACACTTGCTTTTGTTGAATCTCATCTAGTTTCTCCCTGCCCAGCTTACCAGCCTGTCCAGGTCTCTCTGAATGGCAGCGCAGTGTTCCTGTGTGTCAGCCACTCCTCCCAGCTTTGTATCATCGGCGTACTTGCTGACGGTGGATGCTATTCCCTCATCAAGGTCATCAATGAAGATATTAAACAGGACTGGACCCAACACCGAACCCTGGGGAACACCGCTAGTCACAGGTTTCCAGCCAGATTCTGCTCCACTGATCACCACCCTCTGAGCCCGGTCCGACAGCCAGTTCTCAACCCACCTCACTGTCCACTCATCTATCCCATGCTCTCTCAGCTTTGCTATCAGGATGTCGTGGGAGACAGTATCAAAAGCCTTGCTGAAGTCAAAGTAGATGACATCCACTGCTCTCCCTCCATCTACCCAGCCAGTGATGAGATCATAGAAGGCTATGAGATTGGTTGAGCATGATCTCCCCTTGGTGAATCCATGCTGACTACTCCTCATGACCTTCTTCTCTTCCAACTGCTTGGAGATGGCATCCAGAACCAGCTGTTCCATCACCTTTCCAGGGACAGAAGTGAGGCTGACTGGCCTATAGTTGCTTGGATCCTCCTTCTTGCGATTTTTAAAGACTGGAGTGACATTGGCTCTCCTCCAGTCTTCAGGCACTTCTCCTGTTCTCCAAGACCTGTCGAAGATGATAACGAGGCCAACTGTATCCTGGGGTGCATCAAAAGGAGTGTGGCCAGCAGGTCGAGAGAGGTGATTCTCCCCCTCTACTCCAGTCTTGTGAGACCCCACCTCAAGTACTCTGTCCAGTTCTGGGGTCCTCAACATAAGAAGGACATGGAACTGTTGGAATGTGTCCAGAGGAGGGCCATGAAGATATTAGAGGTCTGGTGCATCTCTCCTATGAAGCATCTCTCCTTGTTCAGCCTGGAGAAAGGAAGGCTCTGGGGAGATCTCACAGTCGCCTTCCAGTGCCTGAAAAGCACCTACAGGAAAGCTGGGGAGGGACTTTTTAGAAGGGCATGGAATGAGGGGGAATGGTTTTAAATTGGAAGGGGGTAGATTTAGATTGGATATTAGGAAGAAATTCTTCATTATGAGGGTGATGAGGCACTGGAACAGGTTGCCCAGGGAAGTGGTGGCTGCCCCCTCCCTGGAAGTGTTTAAGGCCATATTGGATGGGGCCTTTGGCAGCCTGGTCTAGTGAGAGAGGTCCCTGCCCATGGTAGCAGGGTTGAAACTAAATGATCTTTAAGATTCCTTCCAACCCTAAACATTCTACAATTCTATGATTCTATGTGTGGCTTATATACCTGGTGTAAATTAAAGCATAGGTAGACTAGAATAATTCCATTCTGGCAAACCAAGAAGTTTCTCATGGCAGCAACAGTAGAACTCTGGCTTTAAGTATTCCCTGCTCTCTTGCTTGACTGACTTGGCCTCTCATCAGGACCATATAAGGAAGCCCTCTTCTATCACTTCAAGCAAATTCTAGACATATGTTTACTTTCATAAGGAAGGACTGAAGAAAAGCTCTACTTTTTCTATGAAATATTTCAAAACAAAATCAAAAATTACCTGCATTTCTTGTGAAAGATAAAATAAGATTCCTAGTAATCAAAAGAAATCATTTAGTGCATATAAAAAAATCCAATTGTCTTGTGTTTAATAGTATCCAGAGCTCTGAACAGGTAAAATTGTAATTCCAGGAGTGTATCAATGTTGCAAATTGATAGTCATTGTGGTATGTCTGATCAGTGCAAACTACTTTGTTATTATGTATATGTTGAGAAGCATTGCCTGTCACAATAGCTATTTAAAACAGTGTCAGAAACCTAGTGATGTCTACCAACCTCCTAGTTACACATTTTAAATAACAGTAAATGATTCCTGTTTCATTTGGAAGCTTGGATTGATAACAGTAGCAGATTCAGTGTCACCACTCAATCGCAAACTTTCTGGTTTTCTGGTATTAACTACAGCTCAACTTCCCTGTTGTTTTTACAGATACACAGGTAAGTATGTATCTTCTTCATATTTCCACAATACTAAGGTTGTTGCAAGTCCATTCTCCTTCTCACAGCCTGCTAAACATGCACAATGTTCAGCTAATCCATAGAGCCAGCAAATCCTGTTTTTAAGACCTTATTTTCACATTGGGAACAGTTTCAAAGCTGTTAGTTCCCAGTACCTGGCACATTAAGCAAAATAAACAAACAGATGAATAAATTATAACTTCTAAACAAGAAAAGCTTCAGAGAGGTCTTTAACAATCATTTCCTGGAAATAGTTACCTCAACTGAATCTGTGTATCTCAGGGATAATCCACAGAAAATGGTGCCAAATGTCCATCATTACTCAGTGTACCATGGATATCAGCATCTGGCCATTAACTCTGGGACTCATTCCACATATTTTTGTCAGGCAATTTTCATTATCATAAAATGAAATCCATAAAGATAATTTAAATTCCTTAGAGCACGTAAGCACCATGAATATTTTTAATTTATTTAAATGCCTTGATATTAACCAAGGAAAATTCCATGTAACTTCATCAAGAATTTGGCATATTGGCTACAAGCAAGTCACTGGTTAAAACATGAGGCATCTAGTAAAGTCAAAACATGAGAAGTGTTTGCTTCTGGTAGCAAGATGGACAATGGTAAGTGAGGGAGCTGGGTCTGTGTAGCTTGGAGGAGGCTGAAGGGTGACCTTATTAATGTTTATAAATATGTAAAGGGCAAGAGTCAGGAGGATGGAGCCAGGCTCTTCTCAGTAATGGCCAGTGACAGGACAAGGGGCAATGGGTGCAAGCTGGAGCATAGGAAGTTCCATGTGAATATAAGGAGGAACTTTTTCACTGTGAGGGTGATGGAGCACTGGAACAGGCTGCCCAGAGAGGTCATGGGGTCTCCTTCTCTGGAGACATTCAAAACCCACCTGGATGCGTTCCTGTGTGATTTAGTCTAGGTGATCCTGCTCTGGCAGGGGGGGTGGACTAGGTGATCTTTCAAGATCCCTTCCAACTCCTAACAGTCTGTGATTCTATGCAGCATCCCAAGTTACCATTCTTCTTGCTGAGGGGAGTCTAACACACTGTGGTAAAGCACTGGTGTGACACTCAGTGATGTGAATGTGCCAGTGGACACAGCTGGTGATAATGCAGTCAGCTACACTAACTCTATGTGACTCTCTAATGTAGCTCTTGAGCTGGGGGAGAATAAAATACCTATCAATTCCTTTCCAGTGTGTGAATTAATCTCAGAAAGAGGAGGACACCCTGCTGAGTTCATCACTTTGAACACTAAAATATGTTTGTCTCTAAAATCTGTGTTACATTAACTGAGAAGAATACAACCTGTATTCTTTCATACCTATATTAACTTAATAAGCCATTGAGATATCTAGTATTTAAAACACACAATGAGATCTATACACTAAACTTCAGAAACCATCTAAATATGTTACAATTGCTAACAGCACTCTCAACAGAAGAAATCTAGCCCTTCATTTATTTTTAACTTCTTCTTTCACTCTATTCCATAAAATGCATTTATTTACAAAGAAAGCAGGAAAAACCTGTAATACTGAATCAAGTAATCTAAGTTAGAAAAGGCAAATCAGGAACTTGCGTTGGATAATACCCTGCTCCTGATCTGGTCTCAGGAAATTGCACTCATTTTCTCTTACACATTCTCTAGTAAATTAATCAGAAACTTCTCCCTTTCCTACTGATCAGAATTCCCAAAGGGATATGTCCCCTTGGAAGCAATGGTTTCCATCCACAAACGGGGCACAGTGTTTTTGCAGAGACCTCCAGACCTTCCCAACAGGCTCCTACACCAAAACACTGGGTTTGGACTGCACCATGGGAGTTCCCCAGCACTCACGTGGCCTGTGACTGTAGATAACAGAGACATTAGTTCAGGCTTGATACTTTTGCCTGCAAAGCCCAAACCATGTGAAACCACAGCAGATGCTTGCCCAGAAACCAAAGAAAGACAGAACGCAGTTGCAGAGCTATACCTATTTTCTACTGTGGACCCAACCTGACCCATTGCATTTTTCTCCTCTCAGAAATGTACTGTGTCTAATTGCTCCTGTATGATTGCCTCAGGAACAATACTCATAAAACTGTGAAATACTTATATGAATTTACACCTGCATGATCTTGGCATACCCATAAATAAAATCCCTCAACAAATGGAAAGTTACTGTCAGTAATTTCTAGGCAGATGTGGCTTTCCAAGATCTGTTACTTTGACAGTATTGTATCAGACCTCTGCTCTGATCCTTTAGTTCTATATATGATTAATAACTCCAGTAATATTATTTTAACAGAATTTATGAGGCTCTGTTACTTTGATTTTTCCATCATTCTGTACTGCATAACTATTGCCATTGAATTAATTTCATAAGGTATATGATAGTAAAGAAGTGTTTTGGCCGATTAGATGTGTATCAAGAATATCAAACCATCCCTTTAATCTTCATTTCAAAGTAACTGCATATAATACTATATAACCTCTATTGGAACTACATGTATGTGATTTTAATGTATCTAATTCTGAAGTCTACTGCTTCAAATGGTCTTGTGGCTCAGTGCTGCTAGTAAGATAATTTAAAGAAAAAGACCCTATGCTATATCACTCAGGTGAAGTTAGTTTGTGAGCCAAGAAGCAGTTTTGTGATGCAACAGAAGACTGTAGTACAACACACCTGACAAAGCTCAGCAGCTTTGAAAGCATGTCTTTTAGGCAGAAATGACAACTAAAGGGATAAACAGGACTAATGCCACAAAAACTCCAAGAAGTGAAAAGGACCTTGGAGTTTTCAGTGCATGACTTCTTTTTTCCACCTCACTTGCTTTTCTGGTAAATATTTTTAATAGGACTTTTGATTCTGGTGGAGGTTAGGATTAAAATAGGTAAGACCAATTCACACAGGGATCTAAAAGGATGGCCTTCAGAACAAGGAAACTGCTGTATTCTTCATTATCTGTGGGGAAAAAAAAATACAGGGAGTGTTTTAAAAGGACTCTAAAACTACTTCAGTGCTAGAATGTGTTCCAAAACTTTGTATTTGGGGCAACAGTGCAAAATATCAATTCATGAGGCAAATGGTAGCAAGAAATGACACTGATTCTCAGTGTATTTTCCAAGATTTTTTTTTTAAGTACCTAATCTAACACTGTTGCACTTTATAAACTTTGGCCAACCTGTCACACCAGCTCAAGAACCTCTGCATTCCACCAGGAAAGTTCCAGCTACCCATGTCCTTGTGTCAAATCCTTCCTTTCCAGGTATTTGTTTCCTTATAAAATCCAGTGTCATGTTTTAACCCCAGCAGGTAACTAAGCACCACGAAGCCACCCACTTGTCCCTCCCTGCTTCCCCCACACTCACCCCAGGGGGGTGGGGAGGAAAATGGAAGAAAAACCTTGTGGGTTGAGATAAAGACAGTTCAGTTGGATAACAAAGGAAGAGAATATTAATAACAACAGCAGCAATAATAATAAATAAATAAACTCAAGTGATACAGAAATGCAATTGCTCAGCACATGCAGAAGGAAAACAAAACCTAAACCAACAACATGATGCCAAATCTGTCTAAGTAGTGATCATAGGATCATAGAATGCTTTGGCTTCAAAGGGACTTCAAAGGTCATCTAGTTCCAAGCTCCCTGCCATGGGCAGGGAGACCCTCACTAGACCAAGTTGCCCCAAGCCCCATCTAACCTGGCCTTGAACACTTCCAGGGAGGGGGCAGCCACAGCTTTTCTGAGAAGCCTGTTCCGGTGCCTCATCACCCTCAGAGTAAAGAGTTTCTTCCTAACATCTAACCTAAACCTACCCTCTTTCAGCTTAAAGCCATTGCCCCTTGTCCTATCACTACATTCCCTGGTGAACAGTCCCTCTCCCACTTTCCTGTAGGATCCCTTTAAGTATTGGTATGCTACAATGAGGTCACCCCTGAGCTTTCTCTTCTCCAGATCTTCTCCTGATCCTGCCTCCTGGCTAGCTCCCCCAGTTATATAGGGAGCATGATGGTATATGGTAGGGAACATCCCTTTTGTTCAGCCTTAGTCAGATGTCCAGGCCATGCTCTCCCAGCTTCTTGCCCACCTGGCAAGGCATAGAAAGCTGGGAATTTGTTGAGTTAGTGTGGACACAACTACCTATCAACAACTGAAAACATCAGTGTGTTATCAACATTATTCTCATCCTAAATCCAAGACACAGCACTAACCAGCTACTAGAAGAAAAAACAAAAAAAACCCACAACTCTATCTCAGTGAAAACCAGGACTTCCAAAAAATATCTGTAAATAAATAACTGTAGAAAAAAAAAAACTGTAGAAAATGCATTTATGTAACATTAACACTGAGCTTAAAATGCACAAAAGATACATTCCCAGTAGGCACACACAGAGTGCATGCATACCACACACCTATACCTACATATATACACAACAGACCACAGGTCACAGACATCTTACAAAAGCACTGGTAGTACCAATGCCTCATCCTACTCCCCTCTCCAGCTGAACAGGACAGAAGTTCACTGCACTCAGACACAGACACAAGAGTCCTTGCCCGGGAATCAAGAGAAACTAATTTAATAAGCAGATAGGATAGAGTGTACTGATCCAGCACAGACAAGCATAACAATCTGCCAGCTATTTTCATGCAAGCTTTTTATCCCCTTGCCCTTCTATCTTCCACTCTTGTCCATCCTCCATATCACGCAAATTCCTCTCTTTTCCTGCCCTTCGCTCCTCCCATAAGTCACGTGCAACCCCAAAATGTTCTTCCCCTGCATCCCACCAGACTTCCCATCCCTCTGCAGCACCTAAAAGGTGATCTGAAAAGCTGCTCACGATGACTGATGGTGATGGGTTTCACACCTGGACACAGGGAGCTGTGACTCTCCTGGAGCAGCCCTGGGAAGGACCTGGATATGGTATTTGTTCCCAGGAGTCTGTAGTTTCAGTTTCTGCCTCCTGTGATGTCCTGAGGTCTTCAGCTTGTGAACATGGGCCTGGAAGTATTCAGGGCAGGGGATTATTTGGCCTCTACCCTTCCCTTCACTGTCCATCAGTGCTCCTTTGTGCAAGTGCAGAGAAGCTGGTACATGTAATTTAACACAGACAACCTTAAAACAACAGAAGGGCACAGGCTGCAAGGAGTTAAAAAATTACACTCACAGAATCACAAAATCACTAGGTTGGAAAAGACCTTTGAGATCATAAAGTCCAACCATACCCATCCTCTACTCAACCATATCCCTGAGCACCTCATCTACCCGTCTTTTAAATACATCCAGGGATGGTGACTCAACCGCTTCCCTGGGCAGCCTGTTCCAACACCCGATAACCCTTTCAATGAAGAACTTTGCCTAATCTGAACCTGACATGATGCAGCTTGTGTCCATCCCCCCTCATCTTATTACTTGTTGCTTGGGTGAAGATACGAACACCCATCTCTCTACAACCTCCTTTCAGGTAGGTGGTGATAAGGTCTCCCCTCAACCTCCTCTTCTCCAGGCTAAACACCACCAGTTCTCTCAGCAGCTCCTTGTAAGATATGCTCTCCTTCCCCTTCACCAGCCTGGTTGCCCTTCTCTGGACACACTCCAGGACTTCAATGTCTTTCTTGTAGTGAGGGGCCCAAAACTGAACACAGTACTTGAGGTATGGCCTTACCAAAGCTGAGTACAGGGTACTTCCCTGGACCTGCTGGCCACGCTACTTCTGATACAAGTCAAGTTGCCATTGGCCTTGTTGACTACCCGGGCACACTGCTGCCTCATATTCAGCCTGCAGACAACCAGCACACCCAGGTCCTTCTCTGCCAGGCAGCTTTCCAGCCACTCTTCCCCAAGCCTGCAACACTGCATGAGGTTGTTGTGTCCCAAGTGCAGGACTCTGCACTTCGTCTTGTTGAACCTCATCTGTCTAATCCCAGCCCATCAATCCAGCCTGTCCAGATCCCTCTGAAGAGCCTCCCTACCCTCAGGCAGATCAACACTTTCTCCCAGCTTAGTGTTATCTGCAAACTTCCTGAGGGAACATTCAATCATTTCATCCAGGTCATTGATAAAGATATTGAACAGAACTGGCCCCAGGACTGAGCCCTGAGGAACACCACTTGTGACCGGCTTCCAAGCTGGATTTAGCTCCATTTGCCACAATAGGCCCAGCCATCCAGCCAGTTTCTTACCCAGCAGAGGGTCCACCTGTCCAGGCCAGTGGTAGCCAGTTTCTCAAGCTGAATGCTGTAAGAAATAGTGTCAAATTCAATTTGTACTATCCTAGATGTAAAGTTAACTGGATTAGAAGCATCTTCACACACTGTTTCCAGACTGAAAAGACAGTGTTTTCAAACACTGTCCTCAGATGCGACTCAAAAGGCAGGCAGATATGTTATGTTGTAAGGTGCACAGCTGTCTTGGACTTTCTGGGTCTTAGGGGTGGAGATACTTTAAATACATAAATTCATCCATAAAGAAAGATGGTAACTAAAGAAAAGTCAGCCAGCACTCAAGAATATAGTGCACTTGTTTTGGGGTATTTGGCGAGGCCTAACAGGTCCAAGTGACTAATGTGGTTTCCCAAAGTACATTTTCAAGAACTGTCTCTCTCTATTTGAGCCAATGCAATCAGAATCCTCTGGAGGCAAAAAGGACCCAAGCAGGATTAATGCCAAAACAAATCAACAGTTTGCAAGTTTGTTCCTGCTGTTGTTTGATCACAGTGATTCTGAGCTTTGATATACTTTCCTGCCAGTTTCTACTACAAAATCCCCCAAAAGGCACACTCAATTAAAGATTAATGCATAATGATCTCATTTTTTGTGTCTGACTGGTTCATGTTGTTAGAGGTTGCAATCACGAAGAACTTATTTACACAGAGCAGATAAGCAGGCACTTCTTTTATTCCAGCACTGGGGAACAAGGGGGATAGCTCCACCAAAGACATGTTCACCCAAAGGTACAAAGCAGAACATATTTATACAATTTTTAGCAAAAAGCCATTGCATAAAATACTTGCTTCTTAGCCTGACCTTTACAATGATTGGCTTTTGATTGCTTCACTTTATCTATATTCTTATTCTATAACAACCATTGGTTAGCTATGATGATTGGGTAATGATTAGCATATTCATGTTACTTCCTGGAAATCATTATCACATGTAAGTGTCCTCTGCGCATGTGTAGTTATGTTGAGTGGGGGTCCTCTGGTGGTCGTCAATAGTCTTCCTCACTGTGTCCACAAGTGAGGAAGCTCATCCTTGGGCAAGCTCACTTCGTCTTTGGCTGGTCTTTTTGTAACCATAGCCAGTTTCTTCATATACTTACTGTTTTAACTCAAGGTCCATAACCAGTACCCACTGTTTTAATTCAGAGTCCATAGAGGTTTTCCATAGTGATACCAAGGCACACACCGTCTTGTCCCTAAAAGCCTTAACATGCTGTATATTCTCATAGCTGCTATAACTCCTTTAAAATCAAAATCATATTCTAAACTAAAACCACAATCACCAGAAGTTAAGCTATTTTATTAGGGTGATTGTAACAATATCATCACTTACGCACATTGAGAACTTTGATTCCTGAGATTTTCAGCAGCTTGAAAAGCTTGTCACGCTTTCAGGCTTGCTGCTATCCTGCAGTACTGTCAAGCAAGATCGATGTGCGGAAACTGACTTCACAACTCACAAAGAGTTATAAAGTAGGTATGTTTATTCGGCGCTGGGTGCAAGGGGGATCGCTCCACCACAGACATGCACACCAAACGCGGCAATTTGCCTTAACTATATACAGTAAAATGTTACATATTCATGGAATTTCACGATACATCTATACATATGCATAACCTGCCCCCACTTTGTATTAAAATTAGTTCCAGGAGGCCATTTCCATTAACTCCTCCCAATTGCGCTTGCGGATTGGACAACCACCAATTGTGGTGGTTGTCAGGGGTCTCAGAGATGAAGGCTCAAAGTCTTCATCACATTGAGCTTTACACCTACTCCCTTGGCACATGTGTAGTTGTGATTGTTCCTGCTGGGCACAATTATCCTCGAATGTTTCCTTCTTATCTGTCCCAGACACTTCCTTGGGATGCTTCCTCCTTATCAGTCCTGGGTCCACTTTAAATTCTTTCAAGAACAATAATTACTCTAGACTGAGTATACTGGACAGAGTTGTTCAAATGAGACATGGTTTATACAAAGTCACCTCTGACCTAACCACAATGGAACTCTAGTGTGACGGAAAGACACTGAACCACAGGTTTTTAAAATAGAATTAATAGTAATTTATTTAAAAAAAAACAGAATGCAGATTCAGTACGTCACTTGCAGGTTATTGTTGGATACAATGGGGAATTCACTATTGCAGTTTGGAAGTATGACCACACTGATTACAATCACAAAAGATCCACAAAATACTCTTACTACAACCACTGTGGCTTCCCTAAAACATAGGACCACAGCTCACAAGCACACAAAATATTACAATCACAAAGATCCACAAAATACTCTGCTGCCAACACAACACACAATAAAATGATCTACAACAGTCACAAACCCCACGGTTACACTCGCCGTAGGCAATTAGCTTCCCTACGATCACAAAGATCTACAAAATACTCTTATTACAACCACTGTGGCTTCCCTAAAACATAAGATCACAGCTCACAAGCACACAAAATATTACCCATACGTTAGTCACTCAGAACGACACACTTAAAACATATCACATAGTCACTTACCCCGTCTCTCAGGTAAGGGTTCCCAATACATTACCTCAGCCAGCCGCCCGGCTAAGGGGGAAGGGTCTCCTCCTAAGGTTGGAGGAACGGCTCCCAATATTAGCTCGAATGCCAGGGCTTTTATTTGGTTCATTTTGCTGATGTGTGTGACAGGATGCAGGGCTGGGCCTGACACCTCCGGCCCTATCTCTTGCATATTCCCATTGTCTTGGCCCATCGAAACCAAATGCGGACCCTTAGGGCTTGTCAAACAGTTTGAGTAGTGGTTTGATTGGGACTCAGGACATGTTTGTGGAAGGAAGCCAAGGCTTAGCAAGGCTCCATACAAGTTTTTCAGGTGTTGTGAAGTGCCCGCTTCAGTCGGTTTACAACACAACTCAAGTCGGAGCCATCTACACAGCTCCCCATGAGGTGTCTCCGCAGACAAAGAGCTTAAAAGCAGCCCAAGACTGAGTTGTGTATTACAACTCCCCGTAGGCCGCCTGCTCTGTTTAGGCACTATTGGAACCTGTGTGTATAGCTCAGCCTTACATCTAGACCACCCTGTTAGCAAAACCCTGTATCAATATGGTAAACAACATCACATTTGTCCAGTCTAACAAATGAATGTTGTTGAAATTGTTATTGTAGCTACATGTGCAAACATACATCTGTAAGCTTACTACAACGTAGTTGTAAAACTATTGTCAAACAGGAAGTCTCTTTCAAAGTGCAAAATTAAATGTTATATTCTAATAAGAAAGATGTCACAATGTATTCTTTTTGTAAAGTTAAATTATGTCATTTCTTCTCTATTTGACTTCAGTTTATGCCACACCAAGACTACTACAAGTGCACTTAATATGACCGCAGGAGTCAAAGGTCTATCAGTTCATTCATTCTGCTCTCTGAAAACATTCTGTCATCCCTAAGTAAAGCTCAAATTAAAGCCTTTCACCATATCTACCAAAAGAGGAAGCAGGAACCTGCCAGACATGCAATGTGTATCACATCATGTGCTATTGTGAAGAAGGCGCCTCAGTTGAGCTTGTAAACCTTGGAAGTATATAATTCACAGGCAAACAAGGGAGAGATATTGGACAGTAACGAATAGGGTATAAAATGCTGAAAACTCTGGGCACAGGGGCGCATACTTCACTAAGGCACCCGCTCTTGCAAGGTATAATAGTATAATATTATGTAAATATTAGCTATAATAAATAGCTTCACTAGTATGCATACTACAAGTCCTTTCTTAGGACCAATGGCATTTCTAACAGACTAGATGACTTTTAGAGGTCCTTTCCAACCCAACACGTTCTGTGGTTGCGTATGATGCTATGGCTGCCTGTGATGCTGATCGCCTTCTCAGACACACACCACCTCAGCCCTTCTTCAGACCCCTTCTCGGGCTTCATTGCCAAACTTCCCCGTTTCCAGGGTCTGCAGCACCGACAGCTACTGCCTCCTGCAGCATGCGTCACGGGGGAAGGAAGCCCTTTGCCTCAGGGGAGCACAAAACACATGCATTTCGCCTCTCAGTCCCCCCGCCCCGAAACCGCGGGACCCTGCGGCTCCCACAGCCTCACTCCAGGCGGGAGGCTCCTTCAACTCTCCAGCCGCGGGCACGGCAGACACCTGTATTCACATCGCTACGCCGTGGCAGGGTAAGGCCCCCAGAGCGCCAGCCGGGGCACCGGGCGCTGCCGTCAGGGGACACAGGGCTCTGGCCCCTGCTGACACTTGCGTGAGGCGCATCACGTCCTTCGTCCGGCCCGGGGTAACGGGGGTGCCCGGCCAGGAGGCTCCCCCAGGCTGACACCACCCTGCGGCTTCCAGAAACACCACCAAGACCCAACACAGCTGCAGCCAGCACGGCCTCTCCTCCTCCTCCTCCTCCGAAAGAGACCTAACGCGCAGTTGCGGCCCCGCCCGCTGGCGGAGGTGACGCCAGCCGGGGCCGGGAGGAGGCAGTGGCGGCGGCGGCGCTGCTGCTGCTGCTGAATGGCTGTTGCGCTGTGAGGGGCGGGGCGGTGCCGGGCCGGGCCGCTCCGCGCCGCAGCAGCCTGAGGCGGACCGTTGGTGGAGGTGGGGCCGGTAGTTGTTCGGCGCGTGTTTTGAAGATGGCCGGGAGCTGCTCGGAGGAGACGGCTGGGGGCGGCGCTGGCTCTGGCTCTTCGCTTTTGCCGGCCGCGGTGGAAGCCGTGGCCGCTGAGTGGATGCTGGAGTTCGTCTGTCGCTGCCTGTGCCGGCACTTCGTGGAGAACTGCGAGGCGGAGTTCCAGCACTGGAGGGGCGTAGCGGAGGGTGAGGGAGCGGCGGGGCTCTGGTGGTGCGGGCGTTCCCCAAGCTGCCGTGGCTACTCTGCAGGCGGAGGCTGCCCCCGCGAAGCTTGAGAGGAGCTGACAGCGCTTGGGCGCTCGCTTCTTGTTAAAAGTACTTTCTAGGCGCGCGTGTGGCCTTCTAACGGCTGCGGTCCCTGGGGTTGAGGGGGTTTTGGCTCTTCGAGGTGCCTTCCCGGAGCACAGGGTAGCCTGGAGTCATGCGATGGCATCAGCGGCGTGTGCCCGCCGTGGGAACGAAGCACGGCAGGCCGAGCTTTTGCCTGCTTGTGTAATCCGCCCCCGCTTGAGGTTGGCGTGCCGCGGGAGATCAGCTGGAGCGGTGTGAGGGAGACACTGTGTGGGGGGAGTGTCGGTGTTTTGGCTGAAGGAGACCAGGGAGGGGAAGCCACTGAACTGCTCGGAAAAAAAAAAAAAGAAGTGGTTGTTGAGGGGTGGGGTGAGGATTTTGAGAGGATTTGGTGAATGCAAGCATTGGTGTTACTGTATCCTCTTGGTTTTACGAAGCTTGAATGTGTAAGCTCGTGTATCAGCTCTGGTGAGGCCGCACCTCGAGTACTGTGTTCGGTTTTGGGCCCCTCACTACAAGACAGACATCAGGACCCTGGAGCATGTCCAGAGAAGGGCAACAAAGCTGATGATGGGTGTGGAACTTAGGTCTTGCCATGAGCATCTGAGAGATTTGGGACTGTTAAGCCTGGAGAAGAGTGGGCTTGGGGGAGACCTTATTGCTCTCTACCTCCACCTGAAAGTGCGGAAAATGCTGGGCAATGTTGCTTTTGCAAACTGGAAAGTGTTGTAGTGTTTTTCTGTCCTGACTTGGGAAGTGGAGGGCTCAGGCTGCCTCAATGGGAATCGTTTGTCGGGGATTTAGGAAGGTAACTGACAACTGTCAGTCCGGATATACAGCCGATAGCACATAAGATAAGGGGGAACACTGCTAATTATTATAATTTGCATTTTCGTAATAAGTTTTGCTGTCGGTTGTGTTAAAAACTTATGGTAAAATTGCTCTCTCAGATAAAGGCTCAGTTAGAAACTGAGGAATACATAGCTCTGCTAAAAGATGCAGATGAAACTTATGCCCATACATCGGTGTCGTGGTTTTACCCTGGCTGAGAGCCGAGATCCACCCAGCTGCCTGCTCTTTAAAGGAAAAGAGGAGGGGGAGAAGGGGGGGGGTGAGGGGGAGGGAAGGGAAAGGGGTAAATAACAACCCCAAAACCAAGAAACCAAAAGCCCGTGGGTTGGGATAAGGATAGTTTACTAAATTAGCAGAAAGATAAAATATAACAATGCTAACAGGACTTTAGAGCAAAAAAATATATGAAGCTGTTGATACACAATGCAGTTTCTCACTGAACCACAGAGCTCAGGCTGTGCCACCCAGAGCCATCCCAGAACCCGACCGTCCCCCAAAAACCACGCGTCCTGGAGCTGCCCGCTGCTCCTCCCATCAGCCCCCTTTATACTGAGCATGACATAATTGGCATGGAATACTCTCTTTGGCCAGTTTGGGTCACCTGTCCTGGCTTTGTCCCCTCCTTTCTCATTAATAGAGAAATATGAAGAACTGAAAGAGTCCTTGACTGCTTGACCACAACTAAAAACATCAGGGTGTTATCAGCACTGCTTCCATTTTAACTCTCAAACACAGCATTCCATCTGCTGCTACAAAAGAAGTTAACTCCATCCTGAACAAAACCAGGACAATCAGACAATGAGAACATATAAGTGGATGAATTGTGACTCAGGTCATAGGGTGAAATATAAGGAATCGTCTGTCTCAGTTCCACAAACAGGTTTCAGCAATGTCTAGCCCATCAGGTGACTCATGGGGGGTTGTACAGGGACTCAGCCTTGGATTGCCTTGATGCCCCTTCTCAGCAGAGGCAACCCATTGGGAACTGTGTAGATAACTCAGACTTGAGTTGTCCTGTAAAATGAGGTTAATCAGGGCACCGCTGCATAATTCAACAAACTGAAACCTGTGTTGAGCCTTGAATTCCTTCAACAAACAATATACCTGGAGCCCAAATCGAGCCACTATTCAGCTGTCTCTCTACTCTGCCCTCATGAGACCCCATCTGGAGTACTGTGTCCAGGTCTGGGGCCCGCAATGCAAGAAAGATGTGGAACTGTTGGAGAGGGTTCAGAGGAGGGCCACAAAGATGATTAGAGGGCTGGAGCACCTCCCCTATGAAGAGAGGCTGGGGGAGCTGGGCTTGTTCAGCCTAGAAAAGAAAAGGCTGAGGGGGACCTCATTGCAGCCTTCCAGTACCTGAAGGCAACACACAAACAGGAGGGGAATCAGCTTTTTGAAAGGGCAGCCAATGGCAGGACGAGGGGGAATGGATTAAAGCTAAAGGAGGGAAGGTTTAGATTAGATATTAGCGGGAAGTTTTTTTACAGAGAGAGTGGTGAGGTGCTGGAACAGACTGCCCAGAGAGGTGGTGGATGCCCTGTCCCTGGAGGTGCTCAAGACCAGCTTGTATGGGTCCCTGGGCAACCTTGTGTAGATCCAGGCTGGAGGTTGGTGCCCCTGCCTGTGGCAGGGGGGTTGGAGCTCTATGATTCTTGGGGTCCCTTCCAACCCATGCCATTCTATGATTTTATGATTCTATGATTTGAGGGTCCCCATTTACCTTCAGTGGGCCTAGACCTAACAAAGATACACAACAGGTAAGGGCTATGTAAGATAAACAACAGTAACTTAGAAAGATACTGCATTTTGCTCAGTAAGATCATGAATATTGTTTCTTTCACCAATAGGAAGCAGGCACCTGCCAGACATGCAATGTGTATTATACTATGTACTATTGTGAAGAAGGCACCTTGGTTGAGCCTGTAAACTTTGGAATTACCTAATCCATAGGCAAACAGGGGAAGGGATTTCAAGTGGGAATAGGGTATATAAATACTGCAAACTGACCACAGGTGTGCTTACTTTGCTAGGACACCCGGTCTTGCAAGAATGTACAATAAATTACTGCCTCACTAGTACGTCTACTGTGGGTCCTTTCTTAGGACCTTTGGTATTTCTAACAAAAGGTGGTGGAGTCTCTGTTCCTCTGGGTGTTCAAGGAAAGGTTGGATGAGGTACTTAAGGACATGGTTTAGTTAGTAATATAGGTGGTAAGGGGATGTTTGGACTGGATGATCTTGGAGGTCTTATCCAACCATAGTGATTCTAGGATTTTATAACACTATTGTATAGATATTATCAGCAGTTACTGAAGCTGAGGCCTCAGGTGCTGAGACTTCAAGGCTACTGAAAAGCTGAAGAGGATTTGGTGAAGAAATGCAAATATGGTAAAAGCCAGAGTAGAATTACTTAAATGCACTGAGCTCCTTGAATTAATATTCATGCTTATGATAGAAGACTAGAAGTAATGAAAGGAATTACTGTCTAGCAAAGATGAAGTCTGGTGACTGAGTTTTGAATGGAAAAAACAAGTACTTTAAATGAGAAATATTTAAGAGTGGGAGTAGTTAATTGGTAGATGTAAATGGCCTGATAAATTTGATGGATTTGTGATGCTTTTTCTGTTAGAAATAACTTTTCTGAAGGTACCAGGTCAGAGCTTTTGTGGTCGGAGTTTTTTAATGTGTCTTTGATTCAAATGTGACAGTATGAATTGCTTAAACTTTCACAAAGAATGGAGTACAGTGGCATGCAGAATGATTAGTGAGGAGACAGATTTCTTACCCCTTAAAATTTCTCATATCAAAAGATAACATAGTAAAGTACCTGGGGGGGTGGGGTGGGTGTGCTGCTGGAGTGAGTTATTAATGGTGCTTCTCTGTGTTTGGCTTTGGGAGACTCAGGCTCAGTGGGAGACTTGTACTGAAATTTTGTGAAGTGGGTGGGAAGCAGAAATGCTTGTCAACACAGAAGCTGATTGGAATATCTCCAAAGATGAGCAGGAAGACTTTTAACCTTTATTGCAAGGCCTTGTGGAACTGGGAACTAATACCAAATTTTGTATTTGCTCCTGCTCAGCAACAGAGGAAAGAGTTGGGCATACTGGTGCTATAAGATTCAAGTTGGGATTGTAAAAATGTACTGGAAAAGCTATGCACCATCATAAGACTGTGTTAGAAAAATGGGTGTGGATTTTCTTAGAAGTACAGAACTATTATTCTTGTATATGTCAAAGTGAGAGCTTACTGAAATGATGATTGGTTGTCAACAAGAAGGTTGATTAAAACTGAAGCAATTGCAGAGGGGTAGTTAGGCTAAGGGAACAAATCGAGGTGTATATATTATTAGGAGACAAATAATATTTCTGTATGGCTCTGTACTCTGCCAAGCAGAAATAGCTAGGTTACCTAGGATTGAGGATTTAAAAACAGCATGGCAAGATTATGTGCCTTCCCTACTTTATTATGCCTCAACACAATATTGCAGTTTGTGTACCTGAACTAGCTTGAGTGGGTATCCACATGGGGAGGAGCTGGATTCTAGAATTTCTAATGAAAGGGTAAGAGGAGATACACATATGAGTGGCTACAAGGGCAAAAGCAATTTCTGGTTGAGAGCACAATTAACAAATAAATAGAACTTCCTTGGGGGTGGGGAGGGAGAACAGATTACTAAGTCTATGTCTCTTTCTGATTGCATTACTTGTGAATAATTGCTGTGAAGGACCTGGTCTCCACACAGTGAACGTTTCCAAAGAAAAGTAAACCTTGAAGAGCTCTAAAGGATTTCAGTTTGTGTACTCAAGACTACATCATACAAACCAATCACAAGAAGTTTGCTTTAAAAATGTAACCCTGTTCTGAATTAAAACATTACTGTAAGTGAACATTAAGATCTCAAGCTACTTGCTAAGATGATCCATTGTGTTTTGTGGAATCACTGAGCTACAGTAATCTACCTCTGGCTCAGTTTTTGGGCCACAATGATGGTGCTTGTCTCTATCATTGCACTCTTCCAAACTCTTACTGAAATTGAACTCTCTTGTCTGCCATTGTAAGCAGTGTTTTGGGTGGGTTTTTTACTTCCTGTTTTGGCTATAGGAATTCAAAGCTTTTGCATCACCTGCCCTTACTGGAGCAGTTGTAAGGGTCTTCTTCCCAACCCAAAGGACTGTATGTTGCCCGATTTTCAGTTTCAGAATTATTTGGGGCTATTTAATTACTTTGTCATTTTATGCTTATCCCTGTTTGTAGGAGATCATCATACACTAGTAAGCAAGCAGGCTTAGTGTTTCCAAGAAAAACAACGTTTTATGTGCTCTAATTGTGTCATTGAGAAAGTTGGGGGTCCCATGCTCCAGGACCCTGGCTTTTGCTAGGCTGACACCAAAATGTGTACATAAACACTTCCTGAGCTAGCATGTCCAGCCTGCTGCTTAGGCGAGTCGCTTGACGTATTACTTACTTTTCATTTAGTCTACATACTCCATACCATATCCAGCACATTATAGTAGGGAGTTCACAGTAACCAGCATGATGGAAATTATGTCATGATAGCTCCCATTCTAAAATATGTAGTAATGCTTGTTGAACTTCCAACCTTGCCAGAAGGATTTTCTTAGTATGTAGGTTTCTGACAAAGTTCTCTATGTAACTCTTACTGCTTTTCATCTGTTGGTTGCTATAGCAACATAGAAATGTCACCAGTCTACATGTGGCTCGTATTTTGTGAGTATTTCACAGAAATGTTCTCTGGAGCTGGCAGTTGTCTTTCGTAGTAAGGTACTGACCAGAACATAACTTCATTTGGGCGTGTAGGATAGTGTGATCTTCTAATTTGATGTGTTTAAGCTTGTGATCTATCTCACCCTATCTTGGTTACTGTCGTGAACTGCAAGGGGATAGGTTATTCTGGTCAAATTCTTAAATATTATTAAAGTTCTCTTAACATGGAAGGATGTTAACTAAATGTGCTTCACCAGTTTCCTTGTGAATTAGAAATTTAATAGATTTAATAAAGTCTGATAACAACGTCTAGTATATTTCTAGCCACACTGTGGCAGTGCTGGAGCAAGACTGATTTAACTTTTCTTTTCCAGCTCTTATTGATGGCCTTTCCAGGATACCCAAACATCAGAAAAAAACGGTTTATCTATGTCAGTTTTTGATAAGAATTGCAAAAGGAAACAAACTTGGTAAGTACTGTTATTCTTTTATTCTGCTCACCCATTTTTTAAACTTGCAAAGGTATGCTTTCACACAGCCTTTACTATACACACCCCCCCCCACACACACACACATATATATGTAGAATGACTGAACTTTACATTCTGAAATGTCTGTACTCCACAAGTGCCTGAGCTGTGTGTGGGACCAGTGTTAAATGCTACTGTGTCTCCTCTGTAGTTGTACTCAAACCACTTGTACTGCTTTAGCTGAGCTGATTTTTGCTTCCCCGCTCAAGTTTCTGGAAGACTTAACTTTTTTTGCTACAAGTTTTTACTGCTTGATGAAACTCACTGGAGTTGAAGGGCTTAAAGCAGTCTTGTCAGCATGACCGGGGAAGGAAAAAGTGTATTCTACTCTAGCAGTGCCCCAGAGGATTGTTTTTATAAAATGACATTTTTTCCAGTTGTGATATAGGTTAAAACCTACTCTCAACAAGCAAAAATAGCTTGCTATGGGGAAAACGTTAACATTTGAAACAACAGGAAACAACATTTATTGCATAAACTAAAGACAGTTGTAAGCGACAAAAGGGTAAAACGCTCTGAAAGAATAACCATTCAAAGAAGCAGTTTAGCTGGGTTGTAGGAGACTTATGATAACGAGGCCCTGAAACTAATTGTAATAGTCCAACCCATGTCCTGGAAATGGAATGAATGATGAACTATGAATATACAAGAGTAATAGTAAGTGTAATAAATATCTGTCTGCTTGTCCCTGTGGGTGTAAAGTTCAGAGGAGAGATCCCCCTTGCACCTAGTGCTACAGCAAACACACCTGCTTTATAAGCTTCTACGGGTTGTGAAGTTTGTTTCTGCATGTCAGTTGCCTGTCAAGTCTAATATTTAAAACAGTTCACCATATCCAAATTGTGAAACAAATTATGAAACTGTTATGATGCTTTAAAACCATATTACCGTAGATAACACTTGAAGAACATGACTCCTGTGTGTGTTCATAAAATTTATCAGTGTAAGGAATGACCTGCATGGTGAGGAAGATTGCATGTACTTAGTAGGTATTACATCAGATGTAGATGCACAAAGTCTGTGGAAACCTAATAGATGATGGTAGCTTTCCTAGTTCTTTATGAATTACTAAAATATTTAATCTATATTGAGCCTTAAAACAGAGTGGGCTGGTTTAGATGCCAGCTCTTTGAGTTAAACACTTTTAAAGAATATTAGAATAAACTTGATGTGAAGTGTCATTAAACAATTTCTTGTTTCAATCAAGTATTTTAATGTGTGTATGTCTATATATGACACTTTACACTTTCAGTGTTTGTCTCCTACTGTAGCAGGTATCAAATGTTTTTTTAATATTGCTTAAATTGTTTACCTTCTGTCTGAAAAAGGCTTTAAGGAACACGAAGGTATTGAGAGATTCTGCTAAGATGCCATATAAAATGAAGGAATAAGCGAGGCTACAGTTTGGTGAACATCTTGAGCTAAGCTGGTAGCACCATGGAAAAAACGGCAGTCTTGTGCACCTGCCAGCTCCTACAGCATCTGTTATGTTGGCATACTTACTCATGCAGATGTATGGTGTTCAGGCTGGGAAACAGTTTCCAGAGTGTTGAGGGGATACTTGTTTGGCTGAGCTACATTTCTGCCAGAACTGGTCACTGCTTGCTGGGAGTTCGTGCAAACCTTGGTGTTGACACAGCGGTATGATGATGTGGGAGGCTGCTTCTGCTTTTTCAGTGATGCTCCTGTGTTAAGCTGTTTACATTTCCCTCTCAGTTTAACCCCCTCAAATATAACACAAATTCAAGACACGGAAATAGAGAGACGGGGCAAAGAAATTTAGGGTAGTGGTTCTATTACAAAATTAACAAAATCAGTATCAAATGTTTTGATGTCTGATGTTAAGCTTAATGTAAGAGTATTAGTAATGTCAGCCCAAACACAATGCTGAATGTAGCAGTGTTGCAAGTGGCATTTTAAATCATTAGTATCTAGCAGACACATAATCTCCCTTAAAAATGTAACGGGTATATTATTAGCAAGGGTAGTGAAGCGGGGAACATGATAAATATCAGTTGGTCAGCAACAAACTACGTAAAGGATATGCAAAGTTCTGCCGAAAGGACCAGTGTTAGCGCATTGTGTGCCTTGTGATACCTCAGGAGAAACAACTTGTCTCTGAGAAGGGAGTGATACAGAGGAAGAGGGAGAAGGAACAGGAGGGTGCCTCAAGGCTGCGGAACCAGCACCGTGGCTTTGTTAGGAAGACAAAAGCTAAAGCTCACCAAAAGGACGTATAATAAGGAGTAAATTAAGTAAACGGCCATCAAATGTCTTTGAAGCCCACCAAGATGTTATCGGGGCAGGGTAGGTGGATGGGTGATAGTGAACTCTCATAATGGAAAAAATTGACCATTCCTTGAAAACCCCATGGAAATGTGTGTCTTAGAAAAGCTGCATAACTGAGCCTTTACGGGTGCACACGTTTGAAGGAGCAATCCCCGGTGCTGCCCAGCACTGTAAGAAAGTACCTGCTTAGTAGTCACCAAGACTATTGAGTTTTGATTTCAGCTCTTCACATCATCAGTCTTTCTGAAAAGAAGGCAGTTACTTCAGGTCTCTTAAACACATCTGAAGAGAGAGACTAAAACTATTTGAGGAAAAGGGAGTTGAAATTATGTGTAGTATATATTACCTTATTGTGTATAAATAATGTAATATATTTAGCTTTATCATTTTACATTTTTAAATACCTTCTCTTTTTTTCCCCTTAAGAGTGCTATTTTGAAAATAATAAAAAGATTTCAGCTTTGGAATCTGCTCTGTCTGTTTGGACTCTACTTGAAAGGGAAGAAATTAAACTGGAAAAGCTTCATAAAGACATCCGTTGCTTGATTCAAATTCAGGTCTGTATGACTTAAAAAGCTTCAGGATGCTACCTATTCATTCTGCTAAAATACAACTCCTTTTACAAAAAGTGTGGCTTATTAACAGGCTGAACTGAATGTTCTAAGTTCATTGTATTTTCAAGTACAGTAATTAAACTACAGATCTGTACAGGTACCTTTTCCTAACTAAATTGGTTCCTGTTTCTCCCAGTTCAAAATTGTTTCAAAAGCTGCTAGTCTGGAAAAAAAATTATATATCAATGGAGTGATCAATTTCAAAGCACTAGTGTTTTGAGATTTAAAATGTTATGAATAGCTGCTTTTCTATTTCTTAAAAATAACTCTTTGTATTAGATAACTTGTGATTTCAAAGGGAAACCCGTAAAAACATGTTGACAGCTACTGAGTGTCTTTTGGGAAAAGTTGAAAGCAATACTTGGTAAATATGGGATACTTGGCATCAGTGAGGGTCCTTTCAAATGTCTGATGGAGAGGTTTTAGGCCTTTATGCATGAGATTTAATGGTACTTCAGAAATAACTGTTATAACTAGATAATTATTGATAATCTTCTGGACTTTGGAACTCTTAAATTGTAGAACTCCTCTTGGGGTTTTTTTTTTCGTACTTGGATGAAATGTATTTCAGTGCATCTTGTAATGATATTTGTTGCAGACTGTAGCAGTCCATGTGGAAAATGGGTATTTCAAGGAGGCTGCTGAAGTTCTGGAAAGGCTGTTTACAGACTCGGAATCAGATAAGGTAGTAACTACTTGCATAGCTTTTTCCTAATTCCTGCCAATGCAGTCGCTTACAGGTGGCACTTGTAAATACAAAAGGAAATTTGTGGCTTGGAGATTGATAGAAGTAGTGGGTAATTTGGATGAACAAAAGGCTTCCAGTAGCAGTTGCTCTTTGCTGTGGATGACATCAGTTTGAACTTCATTCCCTTTCCCATTTTATGAGAGGAGTGATGTGTCACTACAGATTCTGGGAATATGATGTTGCTGTTTCCTCGGTAAAGACACTAGAAAAGTGCTGGTAGAGATGTAGTAACTCCCTAGTAACCAGTTTGCTGACTTGTTCCATTTCAGTGCACTGAATTTGTTCCCTTTGGTAAGTGTTCTACAGGCTGAAGTATCCTGGGGAAGGAAAGCTCACTAGTTATCTGTAGTATACAGTGGGTATTATTATGCCTCTCTCTGGAAAAGAAAACATATGTGGATCAGGCCATCTTCTGGTTTCACGTTGACTGCATCATTCAGAAAGATGCAAGTTTGAGTGTGTCTAAAATAACAGCCAGTGTATGAATTTGCTGGGGTGAAGAAAAAAGCAGAAGAGGGTAGCGGGCAAAAAAAGAAAAAAAAAAAAGGCCAAATCTCTGCCTCTGTCTTCCTCTGGCCTATATTAGGGCATGTACTATGTAAATAATAGCATGTGTATAATTTATTGTTCAGATACAGTCTTCATTCTGATGTTCAGACAGTGCATGCTGTGGTAGCAGTATTCAAACTCATAACCAAGAATACAATCTGTACAGAGAAGTTAATTCTTGGCTATATTGCTCCCTGTAAGATTCAGAGTAGCTGGCAGACAAAACATGAAGCTGCAGTTATCAGTATCAATTTGTCCTTAATGCTCCTGTACTACAGAGTCCTTTTCCTGAACACTGTGAACCCCTTTCAGTGACAATCTTTTTGAGGCAGTAAATAAGAAAAGAGAACCCAGTAATGAGTGGCCTTTTCCAGCTGGTTTTGGTACATTGACAACAGTGCTTTAAAGGTTATTCCGAAAGGAATCAAAATTGGGGTCTCTGGAAAGTTACACACCATCTACTGAGCACATAAAGTCAAGTGCTGGTGTTGTGCCTAGCTAACTTTACAACCCTTTCAAACTGTAGCGTGAAGTTGTATAGGCTTATTCACAAACCTATGTAATAATCTTGTTTAGCTTTGTATACGTTTGGCTTAGCGTAGGTGCCAGGCTTACAGCAGGGTATGTTTTTGTGTTGCATAAAGTTGTGTTTTTCTTAGCCTTTAAGGGTGCAGCTGACAACCATAGTTAAAAGAAAGGATCTGTATGTTCCCCTTCTCGAGAGCTTCAATTATGATCTTTTGATAAGTAAAATCAAGTCTTACGTTGAGCTTTTCATGAAAGAAAATGAAACTAACTTCTTAATACAGGTATGTCAAAACAATTTTCAGAACCTATTTTAAAATGAGCATATATCTATTTAATCTTACCAAGAGAATTGTTAAGACAGTGTTCACTTACTGTATTAAATAAAAAGGAAGCTTGATATTCATTTAGATTGTCTTTAACGTATATTCAACCTTTTTTTATTAGGAGAAACTAAGTAGCAATAAGACTCCTCTAAAATATTTAAAAATTTTTTTTCCACAACTGTTCTGATTAGAAAAATAGCTTGTAAAAAATCCTTCATAAAACGTGGTCTGTCGTTAGTGTATGTTTAAGAGAAGCAGTTCTGAGACTCCTTTAAAGTTACTGCAGCAATATATTTAGTGTTTATTTTGTTTAAATCTATATGACTTCTTATAATAAAACTAAAAGATAAAGACCTGTTAGTTTGGCTAAAAGCTTTAGGAATGTCAGTGTAGTTAGGAGACAGAAGACTATCATTGCTGTTTTCCTGTAAATAAAAAAGCTTGCTCAAGTGATTTAAATTGGCAAGAACATTCCTCCTGCAGTTCATCTTCAGGAGGATTGTGAAGAATTTCTCTTTTGTTTACTTCCTATAAAAGAATATTGAATTACTCAATTACAAAAGCACAAATATCCAAAGATATTAAGAAGCAAATTTTAAATAAACAAACCTGAAGTTCCTCAGGGATTTTCATTTTCTTAACAGAAATAGACCAGAGAACTTATTAAGTGTATTCAAAGTATAATGCAAGGAATTCCTTTTTAATGGTTAAAGTTTAATTTTCAAGGCTTTTTCTTCGAGTGTCAGAGGAAATGGCAGCTGGGACGTGTTAGAGATGCCCATAACTCCACATGAGTACATGTAGGGTCCTCTGTGCTGCACATCCATCCTCCTGTCTGCAGCAATGCTTCAGGTCTGTCTTCTGGTGTATTTCCACTTTGGACTGATTTACTGTGGACACAGAGCAGACCTCTTTGTGAAGAGCTCCTATTTCTGCTGTGCAGTGCAAATAACCCTATCCCAGCAGGGTGCCCTGTGTTCTCAACAGAAAAACACCCCGGCTTTAACTAACTGTTAATCTCTTTCCTCTTTGTTTTGGTGCCATATGCAGAAGTATAAGATGGTCTACATTGCTCGACTGCTTTGTAGGCTGATTTTTCGAGTTACTGACAAGCTTGGAGCTTGACAAGATTGCAGCTCCTACTGCTGATGAAGTTCTTGCACTTCAGGAAGCTCATACAGTTTAGCTGCTCTAAGAGCAGTCTGCAGATAATGCATTGCAAGGAAACCTGTACTAAGAAAACATTGAGCTGATACTTCTTAACTTTATACTTTTCACATCTCCTTTGAAAAAAATAATTAGGGATAAGTACGTTTTGAAATCTTAATTTTACCTTTTAATATATAATGTGGTGTATTAATTTGTTTTTACTAAATACTTTATACTTATTTGTCTGTACGGAAACATGTCCTTGCTTTCTGCTGTGTTTTATTACCATCAACCACTGTAAAAGAGCCAGTATTTTGAAAATTTACAGCTGAAAGATGTGGTAGGTCAGGTAGCTATGACATTTCTGACAGTGAAACGTGTTCTTTTGTGATTGGAAGTATTCAGTGACCAGAATATCTTCCAGCACTTTATGGGTGAATGAGTGAAATTAGAAAATGATTTTGTTATCTGACTTTTACGAATGTGGAGAGTTTTTGCAAGCTACTGTGAAGGACAGGTTAAGATTTCAAGACAACTGAAAATTGGATAGACAGCAGAAAACTAACAGGCAAAAACAAGCCCTGAAAGGAGAAATAGTTGAAATTTGGGAGCAACTGGCTAAGGAAAAAAAGAATGAATAATGGGCCTGCAGTGAATATGTCAACTTTGAACCATTTTGATGTTCAAGTTTTGCAAAACACATCACTTTTTGGATACCTGGACAGTGTTGGATGGAAGATGGTTGGCTCTGCTTAGTGATGATAGTGCACAACCAGAATTTATTTTTATGGTTTAGGCAGTAAGGATACCTTAAGATGCTAGAGAAGAAAGTTGTTAGCAAAGTGTCAAAAATGACTTCATGTGGACTGTTCTGGTTGTTTTGAAGACAGCATTTATTATAGCAAGTAGGTGGGAGGAATCTTGGGAAAAGTAGAAATCTTACAAGCCTCTCGTCAGTTTATAAAGAGTAATGAATTATTCCCGCCTTCTTTTGGGAATGAAGGAAAAATAATCTTAGTTTGTAGCTAAAAGTTTAGGCAGGATGTTACAAAATTATTTTGCTAGTACAGGAGAGGTTACGTTACACGCCTGAAGTCTGGTTAGACATATGTCTTTTGAAGATGTTACAGGTATTCTCGATCATGCCAAGAGGTAGATGAACTTGAGGCCTGTCAGTGTTCAGTTTCTGTTTTTTATAACTGGAGTAGAAGTACTGATAAAATTTGCAGTCTTGATGTATTTTGGGAACACTACAGTTGTTTTGAAACTACTTATTTTAATGGTAGTACCTCTGAAGCTTCTGGAAAGTAAGCATTGTTAGTCCTAATAGACTACACATTCTTAGTGTAAACTACTATCTAGATACTCTGTGGTTTTAACTTTTAAAGTATTAATTCCATTTCTTACAGGAAGCTACAAAACAAGTAGAGTCTAAAGGATTGGAAGCTATAGTATTGCAAAACAGAACTCTGCATGTTGAGGAAAATAAGGAGAGTAACTTGAAAAAAAAGCAAAGGTTTGTATTGGGCATACTGAGGAACACGCTCAGACAGCAACTTAAAACTTGTAGAACTAAGAGTTGGGTAGAAGGACAGATTTTAAATTCCTAACTGCTCTCCAATAGAAAATTAATTGTTATATGTATATTTCAAGTTCTGGCTTTCTGTGGTGATTACTCTTGGCATTTACATCCTGTAGCTTGTTAGTAAGTTTAAGTACTTTGCTGAAGATGCGTGTTTTTCAGTTTAAACAGCTGCCAGTCTTGTACTGTATTAAAACCAGAAATACTTCATTTTTTTTTTCTTCTATGCTTCATTCAGCTCTTTTTGTCCTCCCTCCTAACTTTAGAGTCATAGAATGGTTTCAATTGGAAAAGACCTTCAAGATCAAGTCCAGACATCTCTCCAGCCCTATTAGATCCAACACTCTAGACCATGTCACCAAGTACAAACACCTACTCTTCTACACCGTCAGGGATGCTGACTCAGCCACCTCCCTGGGCAGCCTGTTCCAATATCTAACAACCCTTTCAGTAAAGAATTTTTTCCCAATATCCAATCTAAATGTCCCCTGATGCAACTTCAGACCATTTCCCCTTGTCCTGTCACTACCTACCAGGGAGAAAAGACCGACCCCCACCTCGCTACAACCACCTTTTAGGCACTTCTGGAGAGCAATGAGGTTTGCCCTCAGTATATAGCCCTTAGGCTATATGTCATCTGGAGAACAATGGGGGTCAGCAAAGGGAATTAATCTATTAGTTTTTCTTTACAGCTAAACAGAAGATTCCCATAGTGATAACTTGGAATTATGGAAAGTAGTTATATTTGTGACTGGCAGTGGGCGCCTTTATAACAATTAGATGTTTTTCTAAGAAATGCTGGTGGAACTTGAAGCCCAGTTCCTTCCCTCCTCTGACATAATTTTGAGAACTGCTAATATTCTAGGTTTATCCCTACTTGCTTTTCATGGAGAATAAACTGACCACTGTCTGTGGTCAGGATAGAGCCTGTGTTTCTGCAGTTTTATAATTCAAACACATGGCATTAGTCAGGGAAATTGACTGATGCAGGCAGAAGATACTTGAAGACCTTGTAACACATGATTGAAAAACCTATGGAAACATTTCTACACTGTGAAGAAGTAAATATTGCTGATTCACATAAGTGGAAAGTTGCTGCCTAAGAAATTATATCTTTGCTTTTTAAAAGATTAATGAAGAAGCAAGAGAGTACCATAAATAAGTCACCTGGAGACATTAAAAAAACCCCACAGCAAGGCAAAAATTCTTTTTTTGTTGTTGTTGCTCTTGGTCATAGTAAAATGTGGTAATCTACTTAACAGTCAAGAGTCCAATGTAGCTTTTAAACAGGTATCCTTTAATTGCAGCCCTGGGTGCTCAGGGGATCATTCCTCCTAAGACACACCGAACTGTAGGTGTAGGTTGTTTGTATATAAGCATTGCATACATATTCAACAGAATTATGGGAAATGTAATACATATTCATAGCTATTTTGGGAATTGGGGCTTCTACCTCTTCCTCCTCTTATGGTATTTTTGCTTCACAACTAATTTGAGTTGAGAGGCACTCTTTCATCCTTGCCTTCCTCAAGGGTTGCAGCTTCATCCCATCACACTCTTCAGTTCATTAAAGTTCATGGTTGGTCCAATTTCTGCATACCCATCCGATTACCTCAAGAATTCCTCTTATATGTATCTACAAGGTGTCCTCAAAGCTCTGCTTATCTACAAAGTTTCCTCCTCAAGGCCTTTCTTCTGCTAAATTCTTCTTTATTTGTGGCTTTCTTGTTAGTATGTTATTTGATAAATCAAGGATGTGTTGTTTGTTTAGGGGTCCTGTTACATTCTAGCTACAGTTGGTTTCACAAAGGTCTTTTCATTACACCTTTGCATCTCTTCGGTAGACCTTTCATGAAGTTTTGGTGGTTTTACTGAGGTTCTGTGCTCTTTGCAGGCTTCATTCAGGACAGATGCAGAAAGTGAGCAGTGTTCTTCAGAGTGAGTACCAGCTCATTTTTACTCTTTGAAAACAATGTCTTGTCAAATCATCCCCCCCCCCCCCCCCCCCCGCCCCGCCCTGCCCCGTCGCTGATAAATGGGTTGGTGGTTTGATAATTGTTATTCAGTTGGACAAGCTCTTCCCTTGGATGCTTACCAGTTAAAACCTGGCATGTTCTATAGAAGTGGTCAAACCTGTATACAAAGCCTCATAGTTCTGATTGTTGGTTAGTTTTCATACTATGTAAGATGAGAACAGTATGTACCATAAGTGTTTTGCCAAAATGAAATAAGTGTTTATGTACCCAAGTTTACCTAATTGTTTAAAGTATAATTCTTCTGTGAGCTCTATTGCATAGAAAATATAGTGACTTTTTTTAAACAGATTGTTTTTTGAGTCCTTGGACTAAGGTGACATTCATGTGTATACAAATAAAAAAGTATTTTCATATATGAAGAGACACTGAAGTCTCCCAGTCTTATCAACACATATCCTTGTCTCATGTAAATGGAAGAAGGCTTAATGTTGACTCCTTTTTAGTGTGGACATGTGTTAACTGTCTTCTAGGTGTTGAGAATTTGGAAAATGTGGAAAAAACTGGAGATGTTTTGGCTTGTGGCCGAAGAAAACGGGTTTGTAACCATTCTCTGTTCTAATTGCATAGAACTGTTTTCCCAACTTCATTTGACTCTGTCTCCAGAATGCCTGGAATTAAGATTCTCTACACTGCTTGAGCTGTGCTACACCTCCTGAAAACATTCAAGTTCTAATATGTCTCTAAAAAAAATCCTTCTGTTTTTTATAGTATCAAATATTGTTCCTACTGCTTATGAGCCTTTAGTTTGTTGAAATACATTATTACTAAAGCTTACTCTTTTACTCTTTTTTTTTTTGAAATTTTTTTTTCTTCACCTGTTTTAAAAATCTTTCACTGTTGGAATTAAAGCATTCAGAATGTTATTTGCCCATGAGAGTTTAGGGCAAACATCAAAGACCTAATTTTGTTTTACTACTTTAAAATTTAGCAATTTTATAATTAAATACTTTGCTTATATAAAGTAAAACGTATACATTTACTTGGGAAATACTTCTAGTTTTTATAAACCAAATTATAAGGCCTCTCTAACGCTACATTTCAAATACCCTTTAAGACAATGCAAAAGACAAAGCCTACTTCAGTGAATTAATTTTAAAATAATTAATATGTTCACTAATGCTAAAATTCCCTACTGGTGGGAATTAGGGAAGTGTATGTCTTAATAAAGGTACTTTGAAGATGATTTGATGTTGGGGTGAACTGTTAAGAACTGATTTCAGTGCAGAACTAATTTTCTTCAGTTATGATAAGCATTTATTAATGAAATCAATATTATATAGATATATTCCTATTCTTGGATTCCTCTTGAGAATGTCTTAGGAAGCAATATGGAGTCTCTTTGTTTAGATAACAGTGCAAATTATCAACATACACCCATTTGGGTGTGAGCTGTTTTACTGTTCATTTTGACACTTTGTCCTTCCCTGTTACATGAAAAACAAACCTGCTTATTTTTTTTTCAGACTCTCCTTGAGGGGAATTGTACTTATCCTTAGTTCTTAAAGCATTTTTACTGAAGTGTTGGTTTAATCTTTAGTTACATGCTGCCCTCACCTTGGTTGAGGTCCCAATGACAGCTCATCTATCATTGGAGGTTGAGCCCTCTGCGACATACAAATAGTGCTTCACTTCCTCACAAATCTCAGTAATAGTGAAATCACTGAGAGCATCTTTAAAAGCTGCAAATAGAGACAGTGCTCTAAAATAAAAAATACCAGCACTTACTGGATTTGCTTCATACTTTATTCTGACTTAGACTTGGGCAAGATACATGTCAGCCAGTTGCTGGTAAGCACGCATGCTTCCATCAACCTTGTTTTCAACATCAAGATTTAGACTTACTGGTTCACAACTGACACGAAGCTAATGACAGCTTTACACTGGCCTATTTTAGTGTTGAGGTGGTCTGTTATGAGGTCAGCTACAAGTACTGTATCTGGGTCTAGGGCTTGTGCCCGCATCTTGCTGGGGGAAAAAGGTGCTTAATTCTGTTATCATAATTCAACCTTAATTGAAGTTTAAAGACTACATTTATAGAAAACTACATTTGATAGGTAGCAAAGAACTCATTTTAAATCTTATATAAAATTGAAAGAAATTAAGATTCAGAACTACGTTCACTTAAACACTTGGGAAAGTAGGCATTTAGTCTCTGCATTATATTTATGCCATACTCCCTGACAGTGAGACCACCCATAAAAATTGTATAGAAAGCAATGATACTAGCCCTTTTAACAATAAATCTGCTCCTCTCCTTAATAACCTGGACTAGAAAATTGCCTGCATGCATGAAAGAATGCAGTGAATGTCAGAACCGTTGACTTCTAGAACTTCCTTTTCCATGTAGTCCCTCTTTCAATGTCGGCATTGTGTGCGCTTGTTTTGCAAATGGCATTTCATTGCAATGGTTCAGTACCCACATTCAGCCTTTCATTGCTGTGTTTTCAGTTAGCTGCATGCAACAATCTGCAGTGCTATTGAAAGGAAGCATACTTTATTTTCTCATTCCTAAATTAGGGGATGCAGGAGTTGCAGAATTTAGGGAACTGTTTGTACTCAACTTCATATCCCCTATATGTATGGTGAGCCTTGGGAGTTGATGAAAACCTGATTGACATTTTGCTTAAAGAATATGTCTAAAAATCTGGGTTTTCAGAATTTAGTCAGACTTGTACAGGGGACGAAAAAATTCCACACAGCTGAAGTTGAAGGGTGGGGAAACCAGAGCAGAGTCCCAGAACATACAATCAAAGGAAGACAGGTTACTAGAGCAGAACCAACTAAGGAATAACAAGATGTTTAGATATGTGAGGGTACATCTGCACAGTCTGTCTGGCAAACTCAAGCTGACTCTGCCAGCATCCTGAGCTAGCCAAATGTCACATTGCTCTCGACCAGGCGCTGTGATTATGTTAGCTCAAGCGTAGTGCTGTTAATGTCCTGTCTCTAAACCAGTCTTGGTAGCCTCTAACAGTACAATGCTAGAGTCTATGTAATTGCTATCCCAGTGGCAGGTTGGAGGTGTGCAAGTTACTGCTCTATACAGTTCCTCACTGAAAGGAAAATTAGCCTCTTATTTATCTATAAGGCAGGCTTCTTATTTATATATTAAACTGAATATATTTATTTTTAACAAGGCTCAATACAAAAAAAAATTAAAATAAACAAGCAAAACCCAACCCTCTTAAAAGCAAATGAAATTGTTGCAAGTAACAAGGGCTGCAATTGTCTGTCGTGCTGGAAGTATGTGAATTATCTGGTACTTTGGGTCAGGCATAACTGTGTTACTTGAATAAAGATTTTATTTAGGAGAGTTTTCTGGCATGCTCTGAAATGAGATAAGCTAGATGGTTGCAATGGAATCTCTGGCCTTTTAATAGTAAAAAAAAAAAAATCACCAAACATTCGCTGCTAATGTTGCAAAAGATCTGGGGAACAGGAAGGTCTGGGGAAAGGAGGGGTTTTTTTGATAAAGGGTAGACTACTTTAGAGAAGTTTTAAGTTTCTAACTTTTAGAAATGCAGCTCAACTACTGCTACTCAATTCTTCCGCTGCTCAGTGAGGTTTTCAGTGATCCGTTTCTTGAAGAGGCACTGATAATTGCATGAAGCTGAAATAAGTCCAACTTTCAGAAGTGAAGTTTGATCTTAAGGTACTTCAACTTGCACTGTATGTAGATGCCAAATTTTCACTTGTTACAGGATAAACAGAGTATAACTTTGATCGGGCTGAATGTTATCTGAGCTCCTTCCCACACAGGCACAGGGCACTGATGGAGCTGGTCACACAGGCTGTGATGGATGAGGTGCTGCCCTTAACAGCACCCATGCACTGTACCCATGTAAACATAAACAGCTGAGCTCTCTTGTCTGGTAGATGTTCAGTGCTGAAAATGCACGCAGGCAGGTGAATGGTTGCAGATGCCCAGGTATGGGCAGAGCTTCTCTGTCTCAATCCCAGCCCTCTTACCTGCCTCTTGTGTCCTTTGCTTGCTGGCTGATGCACCAAATACCAATGCTTGCACTCTCATCAAATAGGCACTTTGTGTTCTGTCTGTACTTCTGTGTGCATTTTCAAGATGTCTCCCTTTCAGGCAAAAGACAAAGTTTTCATTCATTTAAGGAGATGAAGGAAAGTCAGAGGGGGTCTGTCCTGCTCAGGTGTCAGCTCAGTCACTGCTACCAGGCTGCCCATCCAATAAAGACTCGAAGAAAATGCTGCAAGGCACACAAGGGCTCATCCTGGACGCAGTGTCTATTCTGAGCCCTCTGTTGTGGATTGGACTGTCAACATCAGGTCCCAAAGAACCTCATGCTGGAAATGTGGAAGGGGAGGGGATAATTGGCAGTCTTGGAACCGCCCCCACTCTTTGCCCTTGTAGCTGACTTAACTCCAAACCCTTTCAGGGGTGGCTGTGTGTGCCTTCAGCCCTATTGTAAACCTAGCTTGATCATTCCACATTTATACGATGTTAATAGCTAAAATTAACTCAGAAACCCAAACAACCCCTCCTAAATTTTAGCAGCTAACAGAAGTATTTGTACCAGAGTGGTCCAGGCAAGAATTACCTTTTCCTCTTTAAACCTGCCCCCAGCTGCTGGGATCCAGCAGTTCCCACAGGCTGCGTGAGCCTACAGATGACCCTTGGCTGAAGCCCCGGCAGGGCTTTCCAAAGGTCTCATACCTTTCCTAGCAGTAGCAGGGAGTAGCCTATGGGTACTCCCCTTCCCAGTACCCAGATGTTATGGAGAAAGTAACCTGAAGTACACTTCAGATCCATTCAGAGCAGAAGCGGCTCATTTCTGTGGCTATAGCAGACAGGGACCAGTGGTGACAGCCTCTGCTGCTGTGAACCCTGCTCAGCTGGGGCTGCTACAGAGTTCCTATAACCTTTACAGCCCATTTTTCACCAAAACTGTCAGATATATGCTGCATAACAGGGACTGAAATTAATCAGACAAGGAGGGTCTAGACAGTAAGTACATCCTTTTACAAAGAGTTCACTCCTTTGCCAATTAAATACTTCTGAAGGCCAAGACCATTAGCTGCAAATGCTTCTTAACTACTGAGGCCTGCAAAGGCCTGTGAGACATTAATTATTTTCCTTTCACAGCTGAACATAAGTATTTGCGGTGCTTTTGGTCACTTGATATGTGAATTTCATAGTGCTCTTATGAACAAAAGCATTGGCCTTTTTGATATTTCAGACCAATTCCAAAACAAATAAAAGCAGAGTCAGTGGTTGAATGAAGAGCTAAGAGCTTGGTTGGATTTTCAGCAGTTGTGTGCTCGTGGCATGCACATAAATAGATGCAGGTTTTTTTAAGTCTGGTAACTGATATTTAATATGGAACCTGCTGGTGCTCACAGAAATAGCAGCGTGAGACTAGTAAAAATGTCTTTTCATAACTTGTTATGGTCCGTGAGACCAGCTGGACATCTCCAGTGCAAGAAGCAAAAGGGAACACACAAATTATAAATGGAACAGCTACACAATTCTCTGTGCATCTCAATCTCGTTAACATTTTCAAGTTTACATTTTTTCCTGTAAAGTTAAGTCATTACATTTCACGTTTTTAAGAATAAATTTAGAAAGAACATGCTATCAAACTGCAGGTTAAAATAGAAATCAATATTTTTTTTAAACAGTTTTCCTGCACAGTTATTTCAGCTGGGGATCCTGTCCTGTGTTTGCATAGATGATACACAATTTGGTTTGCCTAAGGAGGTGTGCTGATGGTATTAGTTGTATATTAAGCAAACAAGGATTTGAAGAAATTTGTGGAGGATCTGATTCTAGTGATTTCATATTGAAGTTGTTAATTGCTATTCCAGAGTTAAAAAAAAATAAATTACTGTATGTAATGCTCCTATATTAAAGATAGGTATGATAGGATATATATGATCAGTAAACTTTTGTAAAATATATACATGGGCTTTGAGCAACCTGATCTAGTGAAGATGTCCCTGTTCACTGCAGGGGAGTTGGACTAGGTGACATCAAAAGGTCCCTTCCAGCCTTACACACCCTATGATATTTCTATAAACAACAAAAAATTAATTGATATTCAGTTCTACCTCACATTTTAAAGGCAAGTTTTTAAAAATCCAAGTATTTAATTTTTTTGAAGTTTCCATTTTCTTTCAGACTCTGTGCAGTCTTAAAATCTTAATGAGATACTTGTATCAAAAAGCAACTAGGGTACAGCGGAGAACTTCATGGGGGGAGAGATTGCTTACAGGTGTATTAACTGCAAGTAATTTTCTCTCCTTTTATTAGAGAAATGTCATCCACCAAAGATAAAAACACTTGTAGGTCATGGCAGTGAGAATTAAATAGTGGTCTCAACAAATGGCCAGAAACAGCTGCATAGCTGTTGCCTGAGGATATGGCTGATCTCACTTCCAAATGGAAGTTGTATCATTTTGCTTCTGTCAGAATTTTAAATCTTAGGATTTGTTTTTTCTAAGCACACTGAAATTCCTTTGTTGTTGGTAAATTGTGTTTTGATTCTCAGTCCCTAGGTTCCTGTGCCACAAAATGCTTTCTCTTTTGTGGTGCATACTGGGATCAATCAAGGTTTGTCTCGGCTGAAGTAGCTAATAACATATAACTTTGGAAAGAATGTTTTAAATGAAGCAGAACATTGTCTTATGTCCTTCTCCTTTCCTTTTCCTCCTTGTGAATGCTGAAGCACATGGTTCTCTTCCTAGGTGATGTCTGCTGCTATCTTGGTAGCTTTTGTTGTTGTCTTCAGTGTCAAGTTGTGTGATGCTCAAAAGAAATCAAAATGACATCTGTACTTTGTAATACCTGGAGGGGTGTATAAAGACTTGATTTTGTATTTGCTATAAGCTTAGCAATTTCATTGAAGCATTTCTCTGTTCATATGCCCAGTGTTTTCCTCTGTTCTTCCTCTAGCGATGGACTCACAAAGAAGACTCGCAACTGAAATCAGGAGTAAAGGCGTTTGGAGTGGGTAACTGGGCTAAAATTTTGGTCCATGGTGAATTCAACAACCGAACTAGTGTCATGTTAAAAGACCGGTGGAGAACACTGTGCAGGATCGAACAATTCTAATTTGGACTACAGAAATCAACCTTCTTGACGTTTCCCTTCATAATGACCTAGCCTGTCTTTTCAGGATAGCAGCTTAACTTTAGTCTGAAAGTGTCCAACAGCACTGCTGCCCTAAAACATTAAACAGTAGTAATAGGCATGAAACATTCACGGAAGCTCATGTGCTTGGGTAACAATGACTGGTATGTAAAGCCTAGCCTTTTCTCTACACACAATAGATGACCTAATTTCTGAAATGTGGAAATGCTTGCAGTGATTTAAGAAAGATCAGTTATGTCCATAGGGGTACAAAATGACTGGCAACATGTTTAGCTTGATAGAGGCTAGTACAGAGCTAAGATTGAACTTTCTAGCATTTTACTTCTTGCCATGTAGCCCATTCTAATTGACATATTTCACGTTGAAATTTTGGTCAGACTTGTCATCTCTGTCAGTAAGTTATATCAAAAAATACCTATGTATTGGTATAGCTAATTTTACAAGCTAATTCCTGGGTTTTGCACTTTAAAATGTGAACTCCTTTTAATTTTGTAAGTAGTAAATGTGATGGTTTTGAGGATTGTGGGGTTTTTTAAAGAATTAGGCTTCGGTTCTAGGTGGGTAATTTTTTTGAGCTTATGTCTATTGGCATAATACTACTTTTTATCTCACATCTTAACATCTCTCGATTTTCTTGTGCTACCTACCTTGTCTTGAAAAATGGTTTCTTCTAGATAGGGAAAGCTAAAGCTCTAAAAGGAATGTTCTGCTCATGACCGACTGTGGCAGACCACCTCAGAAAACCTGCATTTTGCTTTGTCATACTCGAGTCTTGAACATATCACACCATTCTTTTGAAACTGAAGTCTCTTCCAATTCAGATTTGTTCTGTACCCTTGGCCTTAGATAAAACTTTGAATTTACAAGAAACTTACAAGCATCTGTCCAAACTGGTCATAATAAAATAAACCTCTCATGTTTTTTTTTACTCTATACAAAGGAAGAGATATATTCTTGAAGGCTGACGTATGCAGGAAGTGTTCAGATAATCACTGGTTTCTGTTTTGGAGGCCTCCTTGCATCAAGATAAAATGGTGAAGTCCAGTTTCAAAGATTTGTTTCACGTTGTTATTGTGGAGAGGACCTCACCCAGGTCACCTTCCCCATTCTTGATACCAGACGCTACAGTTTGTTCTTGCAGCCATTAGAAGCAGCAGCAAGTCTCTAGGTTCCACAGAGATGCTGCCGGACAGTAAATTTTCTAAACCTTAAGATAAAATTTCTTTTTAACAAACACTGTGAATTTCAGGATCTTGATTAAATAGAGGCTTTGTCCTTCAGCAATAAATGCTAGAGCAGCTGGAAGCCAATAACTGAAAAAGAAGGCGTGGCAGGTATCTGACAAGTGCAGAAGTGCAATGTGCAGCCTCTTTAATGCTGCTACAATGAGTCTAAGTACATAACGCTTAACAAAACAAGGATCTGAGCTACCTGCATAGCAGCTCTGCCAGTGCTCGAATATTGCAGGTTTCTGTGTTAATCATTATACGTGAGCAGTTTGACAGGTAACAAGTGATTTATTTTTAGCGTTTGCCAAGGCTCTAGTCACAAATCCTGTTTAGATTCTCCTGCCACCAAGTTCACACTGTGTATCAGTGACATGAAGTTCTGAGCAAGACTACTTCCTTAACAATGCTTACTAGCCTTACATCTTTATGAGGGTGGCTGGACATGAAACATGCAGTGTAGAGGAAGAATACTTACCCATTTGTAGTATAAACAACTGTCCAGATGATATTAAGAAGGAACAAAGGGTCTAAAATTAAATCCAGTTTTAGCTCTCAAACTTTTTAATTTTTTTTCACCCTTACAATTTAACAGTGACAGTAACTATTCTCAGATTTGAGAATGTTTGACTGGTTCACTGCTGATGGGAGCAGTGCTTGTAAACAGGACTCTGGCCACTAAAGAATGGGAACTTTAAGAAAAGCATCAACCATGATCAGAAGCATTAGCTCTTTAATTACAAAAGGGAAACATGGAAACATGCTTCTAGTGTTCCAATACAAAGATCATTCTTAGTGTTTTATATTAAAGCAGGGGGAGATTCCCAGAATACTTCTTCTGAATTTCTGACTCCTTTAAAGTTTGTTTAGGTTCCAGAAAATGCAGCAGCAAGGTGTAGGTTTCTTGGCATTGGTGTTAAATTTCTTAATCTTGAATCTTTTTGTTATTACTGTTTTAAAGGTCTATTAAACTCTTATGTAAAAATAAAGCTATGCACAAGGGGACATGAACAGTGTTCCAGTTGTCGAATCTTCCTCCAGGTTCCTTGGCACTGAGAGTTGCCAACTGCTTCCCAGTGTAAGATTTTACTTCTGAAATGTGACAATAAACAAGGAATTAACTCTGAAGACTGTATATTTCATGTTACTATGTTATGTTGTGTAATATGTCAGAACATTAGATTTGCTTAATAATGTAAGAACTTAATTAGCTCATCTAGCTCTTAAAATACATTCTGGAGCTGGAACTGTATTCCTAAGTATAGTAAACATGGTGGATTAAGTAGCTGGTTGTACAGGTATTAAGTAGTATGCATCTTAATTTATAGATCAAATAAAAATGGTTTTGAATATTAAATGTCTGTGTTCAGAGTCACTGTTCTAGAAAACAGATGTACAGGTTTGATAGGAGTATTGATCCACCACTGCTGAACCTGAAATGGGATTTGGATTGTGGCAGGAAATAGGGTTTTTAAGTAAAAGTGCCCGTAGCTGTAAACAGACTTCTTGCACCACAGAAGCTGGTCATCCCTTCACAACAGTAAATAAAACATTCAGAGAACTGAACTCTAATATTGAAATTATTTCCCAGTTTTTCTAGGTTTTAAAAGCAATTTCTCTGAGAACTGAAAGGGTAAATCTGAACTCTTCAAGTGATATGAGCTGTTTCATTTTTTAGCTATAGTAAATACATACAGCTTTTAATGAGACCATGAGCAGTTTTAACTGCCATGCTGTGTTTTGCTACAGAAGAGACAGCACAAAACCGGATTTCTTTACCCATCTGCATTCTGGCCATCTCCAGAGCAGCGGTGCGTGTCGGCATTCATTGCTGGGGGCTGGCAAGCCACACACACGGTGTGTCCTTCTCGTAGGTACTGCATCCACCGAGCGTACGGCCGATTCTCCAGAGCACAGTACTGTGAAAGTGACTCCGTTTTAAATTCCACGCAATACCTGCTCAGAAGGAAAAGTACTAAATTAGTCGTGATAGATAAAGCACACGCCAGGTATGCATTTTAAACGTACCTGCATAGCATGCAGGTGGTAGTTGTGAAGTGCAGGTTAGACATCATCATTGCTGACAAGTCTGTTTCTGACCCTAATGAGCTGATTCTTTAAAGCTTCCCACAAACTGCCCCAGACCACTGCTTTATGTATAATCTCACTTTCTGATTGTGTTCTATATACTTTAATTATGTTGAAGAACAAATCTTAGTAGCCCAGGCTTTTCAATGCTGCTAAAAGAAAACGGAAGAGGCTTTAACAGCAATGGGCTTTATTGTTCTGGGGAAAGTAGCATAGGGTAAAGCAGTAGGGGCATTACAGACCTCGTAGCAGGCTAAGATACCCTTCATCTCCATTGGTAAACCAAACAAAAATTTTTACTGCTTGTGTGAATTAACTTAAAAAAACTAAAGTCTCCCAAAACTAATCACATTCGGCTCATTTTGTTTGTTCTGAGACCTGTCTGATTTCTCAGACTTCCACTTGGGGATACATTCAGAAGCAGCTATCCCTGGTTTTGCTGTGACCCCAATGTCTAATTCAGGACAATTAACAAGTAACAAAAAACAACATCTAGAACATGCAAATGAACTGCAGGAGAGAAAAACAGTACAAGCTATAGCTTATTGTTTAATGCAAATTTAATTACATTTTTCTCTGTTGACAGTTATTTTCTGTTGAACAAGATGACCCACATGCATATGATAAAGAGATTACCCAGCATCTTCTTTGTCTGAAGACCAGGGAGAAAATGCTGCTCGTCGTTTTCTTTCTTTACCATATTCAGAAGTAGTTATGAAAGCAGGGACTGAGGAAGGAAACGGTTACAGTAAGGCAGCAAAACACACTTGAGTCATATTTCAATTACTGTAACAGTGAGTGAATGAATCAGGAGCTTGTGGATGGTGATGCAGACTGATGTTACTGAAAAAGTGATAAATCAGAACCTCAAGCTTGTTCCCTACAGCTAAGCTCTCCCCTAATTCAGAAGAAATGTAGCTAGAAATGCATGCCATCTAGTCTGTGAGGAAATAGGATGTGCTGGAATCCTACAATGAGCTTTCTTTCCTGTTTTGTACTGAATTTGTGTTCTAACTTGGCACAGAGAGAATTCGATACTTACTGAGGGGCTTAAGTCAAGAAACTGAAGCACTGTATGCAGCTTAGTTGTTTCCTTAATAGCAATTAAGTAAAGCCCAAGTAGAAAAAACAAAAAAAATGGAATGAAGAGCGATGTGCCAGTAGAAAGTAAGGGTCTAGATTGTATTTTTAACCAGCTAGGTGCAGGTAGATCCTTCGGAGGGGTGGGGGGAGGGGAGGCTGTGTTCCTGTTAATATCAGTAAAATGTGTGAAGGCCCTGATAGGCACAATGTACAGATATATGGAAGAGAGAATACCATGTTCGTGGCCACAGTCCTCTCCCTGGTAAGTCAGGTATTCCAGGCAGCCGGCCTTCTCCTCTAGAGTTGGACAGGGCTCCCCACCGTTTTTAGGTTCCTGCAGCACGTAGCGCCTGCGTATCCGCAGGTGAGGTTGGCATTGCTCTGCGCAGCCACTCCAATGACTCCACTCCCCCACAACACACGGCACAGCTGCAAAGCAGTATTAAAACATTGCTTGTAGTCAAGACTTCTGTTTTATCTCAAGTGCTCTCAAAACCTTGAGTAGTAAGACCATACTTAGGCATTGGAACGGGCTGCCCAGCGAGGTGGTGGAATCGCTGTCCCTCAGGATGTTGGATGAGGTACCGAAGGACATGGCTTAGTAAGTAACACAGGTGGTAGGGGGGACAGTTGGACTGGATGATCCTGGAGGTCTTTTCCAACCTTAATGTTTCTGTGCTTCTATGCCTGTTTTTTTTTCTTTCTGACATAATTTTGTTTGTAGGTGTTTAAATGCTATTCTAGGAGTTTGCATCTTCAAATTTAAAATTCAAACCTGCCTACAGATCTTGGCTCCCTATTCCATTCCCTGCCCAGAAAGAATCAGCTCCTCATGGAAACCTTTCACTACAGCTGTGAGATTCTTCTGTACCTTCTTCTGCAGCGTATGGCTGTAGCCCCAAACGAAAACAGCTCATGGATTATCTAGACAATGGATTATCTAGTGGCCTGACCCACCCATCTTGGCAGCTCCTACACCATCAGATTTTGTTTAAAGGCTGGAACATAAAGTGACAGAATTCAGGAAGACTTTCACCCCTCTCATTTCCTCTCAGATTGATTCCTTTTTTCCTCTACATTGAAATAATTTCCACTGCCACAGAGTTGTTGCCCTGTTTTAACACAGCATGTCCTGCTCCACAGTCCTTGCTGCAAAAAACAATTTTTGATTATAATTTTGCTTTTGTTTAGTGTTGGAACAATGCAGAGATGTGTATAGCATTGTGTTCCTGTGCAAAGTCACAGGTCTAGATAGAGCTTTATATTCAAACTTACTAAATAATGTACTAAAAATGTAACTTTTAAGGCTCATTCCCAACTATAGAATTGCCCTGGTTTCAACAGAGATAGAGTTGATTTTCTTTCTGGTAGCTGGCATAGTGCTGTGTTTGGGAGTTAGGCTGAGAACAGTGTTGATAACATATTGATGTTTTTAGTCATTGCCCAGCAGTCAAGGAATTCTCAGCTTCTTACACTGCCCTGACAACAAGAAGTTGGGGGGCACCCAAGAAGTTGGGAGGGAATGTGGGCAGGGCAGCTGACCCAAACTGGCCAAAGAGATCTTCCATCCTAGATGACATCATTTTCCATTTATAACTTGGAGTGGGCTGGGGTGTCTGGAGTGGCAGCTGGGGGCCCTAGTGTAGCAGCTGAGGGTCTTGTGCAGCTGAACACCTGCCTGCTGATGAGAAGTGGTGAATGAATTCCCTGTTTTGCTCTGCTTGCACATGTGGGCTGAGAGCCTGGATAGTTCGGGGGTCTTGAGGGGAAATTGGGGGCTTTCACATAGCATTGGCTTTGGGTGGAGAGAAATTGTGCTGTTTATCAAATTATTATTATTATTATTATTATTATTATTATTATTATTATTATTATTATTATTATTATTATTATTATTATTATTATTATTATTATTGTGTTATCTTCCTTTTTTGTATGTGCTATTAAACTGGCTGTATCGCAACCCACAAGTTCTCTCGTTTTTGCTCTTCTGATTCTTTCCACCATCCCACCAGAGCAGTGCTTAATTGCTGGTCAGGGCTAAATCACAACAAACACAGTCCACTGGCTGCAAATGTTTTGTCTTGCATTCTGTGGTATTTCTTTGGCAACTGCTGAAACCTTCAGACTAGTTACGGCCTGTGACACCTTTTTGATTTAAAGAACATGCACGTTAGAACCACAGAATCGTAGAGTACTCCGAGTTGGAAGCGACCCACAAGGGTCATCAAGTCCAACTCTTGGCTCTACAGAGGGCCAGACAAGTCAGAGCATGTGACTGAGTGCATCGTCCAGACGCTTCTTGAACTCAGCCAAGCTCAGTGCTGTGACCCTTTCCCTGGGGAGCCTGTTCCAGTGCCTGACCACCCTCTCAGCAAAGAACCTCTTCCTGATATCCACCCTAAACCTCCCCTGCCACAGCTTCATACCATTCCCCCACTGGTTGCCAATACTTCAATACTTCATAACACTTTGTAATTCTACCTGGAGTACCCACAGGACAGTCAGTAAGCATCACGGAGCCCAGTGTCCTTATCTGTTGGCTCTCTTCCAAGCTGGCTGTATGAATGAACAGAAGGAAGAACATCTACATAATTTTAACCCCATATTAGCACCTTGCTATGCAGATAACATCGGGCCTAAGATCACATTTTCCACGCAGAAAACTCCCAGAGGGACTGGGTAGCTGCATAACAAATAAAGCGATGACTTTGTGTCTTGCTGGAATTAAACCAAGCTGACAGTTAAGTATTGGTCATCTGCAGCAATACATGGCAATTCGATGGTCATCAAGATTTAGAATAAGAAGTATGAATTGCCTTAGTCATGTGGAATAATAAGAATATTGGGTTGCTAGAATGGAATTTAGCCAGTGGGATGATAACATCACTCTTGCAGTCAGTATCCAACAACTATTAAGGGACAATACATCAGTTTTGTGTCTCACTGGAAAGATGTCAAATTCCCCAGCATGACAGAGATGGGTCTCAGAGCTGAAATAAAAGGAATGGTGCCATCTCATGAAATACAAAATGAAGTATCAGGGACCCATAGCTGCATCTTTATGGTGTCTGTGTTATTATCAGAATCACCAAATCACAGAATTACAAGGTTGGGAAAGACCTTTAAGATCATCAAGTCCAACTGTTACTGTCCTATGCTAAACCATATCTCTGAATACCTCATCTACTGGTCTTTTAAACACATTTGGGGATGGTGACTCAGCCACCTCCCTGGGCAGCCTGTTCCAGGCCCTGACAACTCTTCCAGGTTTTTTTTCCCCTAACATCTAATCTGAACCTACCCTGGTGCAGTTTCTTGCCATTTCCCCTTGTCCTGTCTCCTGTCACCTGGCTGAAGAGACCATCGCCCACCTCTCTACAACCTCCTTTCAGGTAATTGTAGGTGGTGATAAGGACTCCCCTCAGCCTCCTCTTCTCCAGGCTAAACATCCAGCTTACTTTGATAGTAGGTGATGATTCATTCAAACAGTGAGAAGGATGCAGGTCAAATGAACCTGAAGGACAGGATTTGTGCTCAGGTACCTACCAAAATGTGGAAGCTAGTAAGATGCTTGGAAGTTGAAATGGACACAGAAGAATTACATTGCTATCCTATGAAACACAGCTTGAATGGTCAGGATTTTTTTCTTTTTTTTTTTCTTTTTCATTTACAGCACTGTGAATCATGGACTTATTTTCTGTGCCACACTATTTTTTTCCCATCTGTGGAAAAAAGAGGATTACAGTATCTTCTCTGAATCACTGCACAACATATGTTGTATAAGGATATGCAGATTGTTTTCAGAGTAACCACTTACATTCAAATGATGAGGTCATTCCATTTCCAGGCTTTCTCGTTGTACAGTAGCTTCTATTTAAAATGTTCTCTATGTACAATAATACTCTTTTTTCATTGTTAGAACTATAAGGAAATCTACTTGAGAAGGCCTGTAAAGAAATATATTTTAAACCCCTTGGACCTCAGCTCAGCAGCCCAGGCACTTCTGTTGAGCCATCTGTTTATAAAGTACCAGACCTACTGCAGTTTTTAGGAATGACAGAATTTAACCATGGCATTGGCAGCTTCAGGATACCCCTCCCTTCAGTGGTTTCCATTATTTTGGAGAACTGGCTCTATGTTATTCCTAACACTTTCTTTGATTACATACACTTGGGGCACTCTCCCCAAATATTTTGTCCTGTTAAATATTTGCAAAAGGATGAAATGTCATTTCAGCAGGTGCTGAAGTCATGAGTGGCAAACAGGGTGACTAACAGGCTCTGGAACCACTGGCCACCTTTCTTTGCATTTCTGGGTTTAATTTTTGAGCTCTACATTTAAAATGGTATTTCAGGGCTCATTGTGCCAATAAAAACCCTTGGTGTCATTAAACCCGTTTATAAGAATTTAGAAGCTCTCAGTGGTGGGACCTCAACATCCAACAGGAACAAAAGCAGCTTTGAAATTTGCAGCCATAGTTGTCTACGTTGATACAAACCAGAATTATTTGGAATTTCTGTTTATACAAAACAGAACTTGCTGACTGCTTGCAATAGAAAGTACAAATGGCCTTTTGCCTTCAAAATAACAACTTCTTGTAACCACTTTGATAGGTTTGGGGTGAGTCCTACGACCACCTTGTCAGGCTGCCAAAGTCCTGCCCTGCCATGCTACACCCATACAAAACACCCGGCTCCCTTTGCTTGCAGCAGCAGTGGTGCTTGCAGAGCCAGGCAGCGAGGCCACGCAGGGACACAAGCCAGCCAGAAAGGGGTAACTGAGGAAACAGAAATGGGGCTTAGCGCCCTGAACTGGGACACCAGAGACTGTCAAATTCCATCTCTGGTGAAGGAGAGACAGACAGACTTCATCAAGACTCTTGTCTTCCTGCTGGATCTAGAGTACCCACCGTCCGTGCAGGGTGCAGGACAGTGGCAGCACAAGCATACATCTCATGCCTTTTGAGGCGATCTCCACTGAGCCTGAGACAAAAAATACTATCTGATAACCATAAGGCATTGCCAGAAGTCGTGCCAGAAGTCATAGCAACAAAAGTGACTAAACCAGAACTTTTCAAGCACCAGTTTGAGCTTCTTTTTGACGAGTGTAGAGATTTGTATCCGATCACAGCTCTGTTGTCATGCTCACACGATGCACCTTTGGGAGTGTCCTTCTTTTACACTCCAGTATCAAAAACATTTTGATCTACTGAAAAGCAGTATGCTGTGACTGTATGACAAGCAAGCAGCTTGCCTGTTCTCGCCCTGCTGATTTTCCTGAACAAAAGACCAATATATTAAAAAATGCTCATTTTACAGATGCTACCTTCTGTCAGACCTCATGGTGCATTCCACCCCCCACGCCATCTTATTATGAAGAGATTATTTAACAGTCAGAGAACTGATTGTTTCTTCTGGAGACCTGGGATCAGAGTTCTGTTCTGCTGAGTCTTTTTGTGCAGCTTTGCATCACTTAAGATGGGTCTAGACCATAGGACAGTCATACTCCCCCCTTCCCAAACCAGGCAGGCACAAGCCAACTTGGGTCCCAAAGCTGTGTGGCCGTGTCAGCGCAGCGCTGAGCCTGCTAACTACACCCTAATTAGCAGGACTGTGCGGCAGAGACTCAGGGCTTTTTGGCTATAGGCTGGTGTTCATCCAGCCAGCTGGGAGGAGACATTAAGGTGTCTGAGCACTAGTGCTGCACCTGTAAAGAGAAGGCAGCGTCCCACGATCACAAAGGATAGAAATACCACGGAAAGAGTAAATACCTACAAGGATGCTGAGTCCAGTTTGGTGGAACTGGGACACTTTCCCCTCCTTGCCACTGCTCCCCACATCCCGGGAGCCAGGCCTTCACCTGCAGCCCAGACCCTCTCACTAGTTCCCTTACACTCGTGCTGAAGTCCTTGCCCTCATGAAGGTTCCTTGCTGATTTCTGCCCCTATAGATGAGGATGAAACTTCACCCTGGGGATTTCCCCAATTATTTCACTGGCATTTCTTTGTCATGAGGAATCAGTGCAGAGACACAAGCAGTGCTAAATAAATCTCCCTGTCTGCAGTCCCACATCCCCACTGTAATCAATGTGCATTTGGGATGAGCGGGAGTGAAAAGTAACATCGCATTTTAGAGGGAAAATAGCTTCAGGCTTTGCCGGTACTGCAGCTGATCAGACGCCCTGAAAACTTCTAGTGTGGGAGAAACTCTCTCTTCCCACTTCTGTGCCTGCTGCTGCCCTCACGCAGCTCCAGCCCGGTCCCGGTCCCGAGGCTGGTGATACCGGGGAGGAATTTGTCCACGCCGAGCCCCTCACAGCTGAGACCCTTACCGTACTCCTCGTCTCCGAACTCAAATAAACCTACCAGCCCGCAGAGCACCGGCAAACGAACAGCTAACTACACCTGGAGAAAGGGACAGGGTTGCCCGGGGGATCCCCGCTCAGCCTCGTCCCCCCTGCCCGCCTCTCCCGGAGGGGTCGCTCCGGGATGCGGACCAGCCCGACTCCCCCTCCACCCCCTCACAGGCCCAGGGGGTGGAGGATCGGACGCACCTACCCGGGCACGCCTGGCCGTGGTCGTGGCAGCAATCCCCGGTTCGCCGGCATCCTCCGTCGCAGTAACAAGTCCCGTAGCCCCCTCCCTCCCTCCATCCTTCGCCGATACAAGCGGCGTCCCGGCCCTCGCAGCACTTCCCCGAACAGCTGCCCCCGGCCCCGCTCCCGGCCCACAGCAATCCCAGCCACAGCGCTCCCGATAGAGCCGCACCGCCCATCACCGTGCCGCCCCGACGTGAGGAATCCCGCCACCGCTACGCGATCCGACTGCCACCGGCACCCGGCGGAGCGGGGCGGGCTCGGCGGGCAGGGAGCAGGGGCGGGGGGGGTATTGGGGGGGCGGCCGGCGGGGCCCTCCCCGGCCCTCCCTGCCCGGCCGGGCTGAGCTGGGAAGGGCCGCACCGGCCGCCCCCGCTCCCTGCCCCGAGAGGGCAAAGCTTCGAGGGGTGGGGGCAGCCAGGGGTGAGGAGGGAGGGGGTGGGTGCCCGCCCGGGGCCCCCCACGTGGGGATGTTCCCTGCAGGATCTGCGTGGCAGTGACCGACTCAGGGAGGTCCTACATGGTGATGTGCTGCACAGGGATGTCCTGCGCAGCAGTGACCCACACAGCAGCTTTCCACATGGCAGTGTCCCACACAGTGGTGTCCTGCACAGCCATGACACTCCCAGGGATGTCCTGCACAGGGATGTCCTGCACTGCCATGTCCCACACAGCCATGTCCCATGCAATGATATCCCTCACAGCAGTGTCTCACACTGTAGGGACCCACACAGTGGTGACCCGCGATGTGTCTCATGACAGTGCCTCCCACAGAGATGTCCCTTACAGCAGCATCCCACGTGGTGATGACCCTGACAGCAGGGTCCCACCCAGTGATGTCCTTCCTGCACAGCAGTGTGTCACGCAGTGGTGAGCCACAGAACAACGTCCTGCACAGCAGTGTCACACAGCCATGTCCTGCATGTGGTGGCCCTACAGAACTGATCTGCATGGCAGTCTTGCCCAGCAGTGCCCTGAACAGCAGTGACCCACACAACCACACACTGCCCAGCACTGACTCACACAGCAGTGACCCACACAGCAGTGACCCACACAGCTGTGACCCACACAGCTGTCCTAGAGTGTCCTCATCCACCTCCATGCAGGGAGGGGATGGCCGGGGGGTCACCGGACGTGGTTTATTGGTACAGACACTTTCTCATTTCAGGGCACATCCCACACAGCCAGGAGCACTTGCTTGTGTTGTTTTTCATTTTCTTACTATTTTTTTTAATATAAAAAAAAGCTCTGTTTCCAGAACAAACAAAAGAAGCTGTACTTGCAGGTGCACCAGGAAAGCAGGAGGGATCCCCAAGTAACTTACTAAACCAGGAAGATTTAGGTTCTGGTTTTCTGTTATCTCCAGTCCTACGAGGTTTCCAGGACCTGGCCATTCTTGCTAAAAATCAAATCCTAAAAGTAAGTAGTGAGGTGACTGCAAAAGTATGTTAGCTTTGCACACTTTAATTTGCAGATAGCAACTATGGCAAGAGTCATTTGCTCTCCCAAAGCAGCCTACAGACAAGAGACAACAGTCGATTACATTATCTGCTACATGTGGGTGCTCGGACCCCCTGAGACAGCTCCAGCAGGCCAGAGTTTAATTTCTTTCAGCCATCACAGTGTTGCTGTTAAAATGCTGTTTAAATCCCAGAGGACTGGGTCTGCTGTTACCTAGTGTGCCACTAATGAACTCACTGGCATGTTGCCAGCCCACAGCTTGGACCCCTGAATAGCCAGCGTGGGGGAGTTCCTGCGGCGGGTGAGAGGAGAGCAAGGCTCGAAGCCTGTCTTGGTGAAAGGTGGTGTGAGAGCAGGAATGCCTCTTCATGTTTTCCTTTCCAGTATTGGATTCCAGTGAAAGGCAAAATATTAGCAAACAGTAGAAACTACCTTCGTAAGTAGATAAACCGTGTGCAGATGACTTATGCTAAAGGGGTAATTCAGTGAAACTTGGACAAGTTTAGAAGAGATTAAAGAGTGGCTTTCTCTTACTGTCTGTGATTACAGAAAAACAAGAAACTATGTCTGCAATGGTCTAGTGAAAGAAAACAGAAAACAAATGAAAAAATGTTAGAATTTTTGCTAGACCCAGTAAAGCAGATTCTTCAGAGCAGCAAGAAAAAAGAATCTTAATTAAAGGCAAGAACAAGCTCACCCTGTTTGTTCCAGCAAACCCTTTGTTTTGTTTCCCTTTTAGTTTGGTTCCTCTATTAGGAGTAGCACTAGGTAATTTGTGAACAAGAAGGACAAAGAAACACAGCGATGTGTTCTCGGGCACTGAAGCAGCATTGAAACCCTTACAGGCAAGTCCAGCAAAACAGGCAGAGATTTCTTTCTCATGCAGACGAGATGGTTTACAGAAAGTAGGTACTGCTTATGCCCTGCTATTGGTTATCTGTTTTTGGTCATGCTGCTAACTTTACAAGACAAAGCGTTTGGGGCAAGGCTGATAACAAAAAGAATGTAAAAGGTAAGCTTAGGGAATGGGCAGAGCCCTTGCTCTGTTTTTTAAGCCATGGAGGAGCATTGCATGGAACAGAGGACACAGGTCTTCTGTTCCACACATGCTCTCGGTCCCAAAATACTTCTTAATCCCGGAGGTGAGGAGAAATCTCAGGACTGTATTGTAATCTTCTCCAAAGCAGGTGTTGCTGAGATTTCACAAGCCACAGTCTAGCTCAAGTTACCAGCCATTTTTGTACTCTTCTGCCATTTCTGCCCTATTTTAGCTTTGGATACTCAAAACTCAAACTCCCAAACTAAATCGTAACTGCAGTACTGTATGGGAAGAGGGGAAAAGAAACCAAGACTGTGAAACACATTTTTCAACTAATTTCTGCTGCATGCAAATGGTTCCAGTGAGTCTCATTCCATTGTTTTCTTATTTCCAACCAAAGCGTCCCCATCACCTTACATGGAGTTCTCCTTGGTTTATAATACCGCGAAGACAAAGCTGAGCCAAATGAGCTCTGACAGTAAATTAGAAAGACAACTAGTCTCTATTATTTACCATGCTTACCAACTCTATTATTAAACAATGGGTATTTATGCTCTCTCTATATGAAATGTGTAACGCAGAGCAAAAGTCCATTACAATGCACATCTACCCATGTCATTAGGCAGAAGACTAAAAACACCTACAGCTGGGAAAAGCTTCAGTCCAAGAATAAAAATAATTTTAAAATTTAACTTTCAGCCACACTTTGAGGACCTGGTATAAGGACAATTGAGCTCAACTTCAAAGCTGTTTTCAAATACATTATCTGTCAGCCCGCGGCATTCCACATGCCCACGCCTCCTCATGGGCAAACTCCTTGGAAGGTCCTAACTTGCACAAATCAAGCTCATTTTCGTTTGCTACTAGGAGGTTAATCCGATGGCAACAAAATGAGATTTCAAAGAAGCTGCAGGGCATTTCTCTTTCTTTTAGACCTGCACTTGCACATAGCTCTATTCATTTTACAGAAATACCCTTCCAAAAGCAACCTGCTTCCATATTCAATTGAAACAATGCGGCAGCTGATGTGACTACAAAGGCTACAGGTTGTCTCCATCCTGCCACCCAAAGATCTCGCTTCTTGGGAGCACCACAGACAGCTATATTTTGAGTTTGTGGTAAAAGGTCCTGGTTCCTGATGGTCAGAAAAAGTAGACTTTCTTGTGATAAGAAGTAATCCCTACTGAGGTATCGAACCACAGTGTTGCTGGTGTAGCTGGCAGCTTAAAGCAATGTCAACAGTTGGGATATAAGAAAAATGAGGTGTAATTTGTCTTCACTAATGATCAGCCTGTGTAAGAACACAGTAGATGATAAATAGAAGAAAGCCTCTATAGTTTCATAGCCCATGCTGCTATACAGAAAGCACAGTGCTGCTTCACTGACTAGCTTGAGCTGTTCTACATTGAATCGGCCGTAAGCGAGCATGCTGAGTACCTGCCTGTGTCTGAGAAAGGTCTTTTGCTGTGCAAACAGCCTTCCCCTTCCACTCGCTCTGCCCTGGCAGTCCTGCCATGGGAGACACTTTGGCTTTCTTGCATCTCAATTACAACTATCAGTTTTGCTTGGGGTTGGTAATGATGCATGAAATTGCTTGACTTCTAGAGGTTAGTAGGAATATAGCAGAGCTATCTGTCAGGGTATTTTTAGCTGCTTTTTAAAGGCCTTCACCCCCTCTGTAAGTTATTGAAGAAATGTCCAAGTCCTGAGATGAACACAGAGCTGCAGTCAAGCTTCCATGCAGAAAAAGTCAGTAAATTTTGTATGCCCAACTTAAGCAGATCAGGGCTGGAAAATATCCTTTTCCTGTTGTTCTTTGTTTGTTTGTTTTTAGGTTGTTTTTTTTTTTTTTCCCCTGAGTTTCTCTTTTTACATGTCTGGGGAGCTGAACTGAAAGGAAGCACCTGAGCCAGTGTGAGGAAGGGGAGGGAGCCAGGTGGGGAGAGGGCAGGAGGGCTGCCTCCACCAGTAGAGATTCACAATGAGACTGGCTCAGCTAATGTACATGGTAGAGCATTCCCCTTACCTTCTCAGGCTAGAACTACATCTATCTGAATAAACAGCCTATGGCTTATGGAATAATACAATTGCACTCATACATACATTTTCTCATATTAGCTCTTTTTTATCTTAATTCTAAATTCTATTACAATCTAGAAGTCTCATAATGATGTCATTACAATTCTCATTTGTTTTAGTAATGTTGAGAACAATATTTCCCAGGAATTATGTGTGAGGGAGAGTGCTGAGCACCTAGTTGTGTTTGAAGAAAAGCATTTACAAAGTAAACATTGATGCATAAAGTGTTGAGTTTTTTAACTCCTGGTCCTGGAAAGTCAGTTTGTTATCCAGATTGCCTGTCCTGATTCCTTAGGCCAAATAGGACACTTGTGATTTCAAAGTCTCTGCTCAGATACAAAGCCATCTGTGTGTAATGTGTGAGAAACAGAATACACTTGACCAGAGATGTCACCAAGACTCGAGGATGTCACCACAAAACTACCACACTTCATACAGTCCTGACTATTATCCACTGATGTTGTTTCATGTGAGCATCAGTGACACAGTCAGGAGCAGTCTGAGGAGTATAGAGGACTACAGCGCCCTGGGAGCAGTGGTAAGGGAGTCTGGAGCATGGGTGGTTTTTTCATCAATCCTCTCAGTCAAGGGAAAGGAGTATGAAAGGGCCAGTCAAATCTGGCAAATCAGGAAATGATTACAGGACTGGTGTCACAGCCAGGGGTTTGTCTACTTAGACCATGGGACTCATCTTGAGAAACCTGGTCTACTGGGGGTTGGTGGGGTTCATCTCTCAAAGAAAGGGAAGAGCATCTTTGGTCATAGGCTGGGTGAGCTGATGAAAAGAGCTTTAAACTAAAGTTTGATGACAGTGCAAGCAAAAGATGCTCAGAACTGGGAGAAGGATCACAGGTCAGCAGGAGAGCATCTGAAGTGCAGTGCAAAGGAATTCCAGCTGCTCCAGTCAGCTTCATCTGGGGTCCAACTGAAATGCCTCCATACAAACACAGGTAGCATGGAGAGCAAACAAAAGGAGTTAGAGATGTGCACATGCCTGCAGGGCTGTGATCTTATTGGCATCACAGAGATGTGGTGGGGTGGCTCCTATGGCTGGAGTGTTGGGATGGAAGGATACAGGCTCTTTAGGCAGGACACACAAGGAAGATGAGGAAGAGGGGGTGTCTCCCTCTATGTCAAGGACCAGCTGGAGTGCATGGAGCTCCATCAGAGCTTTTGGGTCAGGATTAAAGGGAGGGCAGTGACAGGTGACACTATAGTGGGCGGGTCTGCTATAGGCCACACAACAAGGGAAACCGGGCGGATAAGGGTCTCTACAGACAGCTGGGAGCAGCCTCATGTTTACAAGCCCTGTTCCTGATGGCGCACCTCAGCCACCCCAATATCCATTGAAGGTACAACACAGCAGGGCACAATCAATCCAGAAAGTTCCTGGAATGCCCCTCTGCTCTTGTGAGACCCCTACCTGAAGTACTGCATCCAGCTCTGGGGTCCCTTGTACAAGCAAGGCATTGAGCTGTTGGAGTGAGTCCAGAGGAGGGCCACGAAGATAATAAGAGAGCTGGAGCACCTCTCCTACAAAAACAGTCTGAGAGAGTTGGAGTTGTTCAGCTTGGAGCGGAGAAGGCTCTGAGGAGACCTTATTGCAGTCTTCCAGTACCTAAAAGGGCCTACAGGAAAGCTGGAGGGATCCTGATTATATGGGCTTATAGTGATAGGACAAGGGGTAATGGCCTTAAGCTGAAGCAGAGTAGGTTTAGATTAGATATTAGGAAGAAATTCTTCCCTGTGAGGGAGGTGAAGCCCTGGCACAGGCTGCCCAGAGAAGCTGTGGCTGCTCTCTCCCTGGCAGTGTTCAAGTCCAGGTTTGGGCAACCTGGTCTAGTGGAGAGTGACACTGCCCATGGGACTCTATGGTTCTGTGATGATTCTCTAACTCCTGACTGCTAGCTGTCTTCCTGCAGGATTCACCAGATGGTTTTACTTCTTAAATGCCGATGATCAGACAGAGTAAGAGAAGGTGGCGGTTTAACATCAACACTTTCCAAAACAGAACCGTCTCTTATAAAATAACCTTCCCAGGATATTATTCCACACACTTCCATATTTCTCCTGCTTTGGGGTTATTTTATTCAGTAGATACAGACCCCCTTTGTTCTGTAATTCCTTCCCTTCCTGATGGAGGAGTCATTATTACCGTTTTAAAGACAGGAGAACCGGATTCTGACAGACTAGGGCCCATATCCAGCAAAACACTTAGGCACTTGCATAACCTGAGGCACGTAGTAACCCCACTGTAGGGCTGTTCGCTTGTTCCAAGTTATGCAGTCTTGGAGGATTTACTGAGTCGGGGCCTCCTGGTGTGCCCGAGGGCTGCCTGAGATGCTGCTCCCTCTCTCTCTCTCTCTCTCTCTCTCTCTCTCTCTCTCTCTCTCTCTCTCGGCTGCACGCTGCAGCCACCAGCCTCTCCTTGCGCAGCTCAGAGCACCCACGCTTCTCTGTCATGTCGAGAGCAAGCATGAGCCCAGATTTAGGCCCAGTCAACGCCCTTTTCATCAGGATAAAAAGCCAGAGGGATGAATGCTTATCCTCAAATTCATTACTTAAATTTATGCAAAAAGTGGCGAAGACTGTTTATTTCTCGTTAACTCCAGCTCAGATTTGCCCTGCTGTTTTGAACTGCAACTAGTATTAGCACAGTCCAAAACTCAATCTGTTTGTTTCCTTCTCAGTTATCACTTCCAGTAGCAAAAGATTCAGCATCTTGGAGATAGTGGATGGTTCTGATGACGGTGCATTTTGCAGAGAAGAATGCAGCTCCGGCTCCCTCTCCCACAGCTGATGAGCGTGCTGTGCTAGCAGGAATAAACACACTTTTATTCTGTCAATGAAGAAAGCAGGAATAACAAAGAGTTTATGAAATTAGGGCAGTGTACTGTCGAGAAAGAGAGTAATTTTTCTGATCATAATCCCACTTTTAAAAACCTCTGCCAATCTTTTCACTGGTCTTGATGAAAAGGTGGATTTTGCTGACTTGAATAATTTGAAAGTAAATGATGATTCTGATGTACTGGCTGGCAGAGAAAACTGTTTATATAATTGTGGGCTTCCTAATAACCCTCTTCATAGCTAGAAATGGTGCCAGGGAAGCTGCTGGCTATGTAAAAATGCCTTCCCATTTCCTTGCCTTTATTGTTTTCTGTCACAGCTTGCGTTTTTTTTTAATTAGTACATGAACTATTTTTAGTGTCTGTAGACAAAACTGTATTGTTCAGGATAAAATGAGGCCAGGTACCATGGAAATGTATTCAGGGAAAAACATTTGGATCCCAAGTTTGTCTTTGGCTATGTGCAGTGAAAGTTTGCGTGCTTAGCCCAATTAGTTCCAGCCATGTCACTTCACGTAAGTGAGTGTAATTGTGTCAGCATACAAGGCAGGTTTTGGCTCACAGTCTGCAGAGAAGTACTGAGAACCACACACAGAGAGCATCTGCAGCATCTAGAACATTCTGAATTATTTTATCCATCCAAATTCCATGCGTATCATGCTGTTTAAGATCAGAACAGTGAAAAAAGCTTTTCAGTCAGATGATGGACTTACTTAGGCGTATGTAGTTTTTGAAAAGGCACCTCTTTGTAACCCACCTAATAACCTTCCAGAGATCTCAGAGTCCCCATGTTGCAGGCAGACCATACCCTATCCCGAGTTCTGCCCATGTGTGTGCACACACATGTGCTTGCACCATGCAAGTAAAGGCGCAGTAGGATTTTGTGAGCCCTGATTCAGCTTGAAGGAAATAGAAGAAGCTTTTCCATATGTAACTGTCTCAGCTGAGAGGCAAGATGTGGAGACCTGTCATATCAGTTTCCTGCAGAATTTCAACTCAAGCTCAAAGTCTTGATCCGTTTCTTCATGGTTGCCTAAAGCCCAGTCCCACACTATGCCTCTCCTCTAGTCAAGCATTAAATTTCTCTAACATGACGAGGGCTCTATTACCAAGGGAGAACTTATCTGTGTGGAAGTTGTATCCATAATGGAAAACCATGAGAGGAACCTGCTGGAAACTAAGAGCTCTCCCTGAGAACCAAGTGCCTTCTGCAACTGGGTACTACTGTGTTCTTTGATCTTGCCTAAATAGAAAGAATCATATATGTTTTAAAAAAAAACCCAAAAACAAACCAAAAAACCCTAAAACTTATCAAAACAAGTCACTCCAATGTGCAGACTTTTTCTGATAAAAGAAAGACAAACATTATTCATGATGATAAACACACTTGAGGAAGTTTATCCGATACTATGGTGACAAGAAAGCAAGACGTGTCAAACTTAGGATCAGTCCTAGCTGCATGTGTTACATGGACACTAATATTCTTTTCAATAACAGAAAACAAGTATTTCATAAAGAGAGAGAGAAAAAAATTATTTCCAGTCATCTGTCATCTGTGCAATGCAGACATTTTACCCTTCGTCGGGTAATTCCCATCAAGAGGCAGATGAGTTACAGTTGAAGTAGCTCTACCTTGAAGTAGCGGGCATTCTCAACCTTTTTCAGGTTATGGGTCACTAAAACATTCCATCAAATGCACAGACCTCTGCAGAAAACTCACAGTATCTGACATACTTTTCCTAATCATCTTAGAAGCAGTCCACAGAAGAGCCACACAGGTCTCAAGCTGATATCCACCAAAGCAGAGAATTGCTTTCAGGAAGAATTGAGGTACTGGTATAGAGACTGGAAGTAATGGTGGAGTCACCAGATCTTATGGTAATGCAAATAGCTGTGTTTTAATATGTGCAGCTTCAGCTTCCCTGCCTGGGATCCTGCCAGCAGCATATCTACCAAAGCTGCTGCAATCCACTATTTACTTTCAGCCAGAATGGGGCAGGGCTGGATGACAAATAGAGGGTGATGATGGGATGAGCCCTAGTGTTTGGCTTGACTGGAGGGTCTGCTTTAGGCCCACCATGGCCTACAAGTACCTGGGTCAGAACCTGAAGGTCCTCAGGAGATGTGTATGTTTCTGCAGGGGCAGAAAGCTCAGAAGTATGCAGTTAGACCAGTTGTTACCACTTCTTTCTTGTGTTCAAATCTGCTGTGACAGCAGTATCCTTTGACTAAGCTACCACAGAACTGCAATACATACATATTCCCTAATCATATAAAGCAAAGAAACGAACTAGCCATGCAGATTCTCCCATCAGTGGATGATCTAGTCTAGGAAGAGCTTTTCATTGCCACCATGACCCTTAAGGCCTCTCCCAGGAGATTCTCTTCAGGTGTCCTCAGAATGCCATCACCCACCAAACATGACTTGCTTTTCTCCTGTCACCTTCTCTATTTCATTCCTGCCTGCAGCATGGCCAGGTGCTTTCAAGTAGCCCTTTGTGCTCAGCACATGGCAGGTTTGTGATACGTGGGTGGAGGCAGCCAGATGAATTGAGGGAAATTTTCTGCAGAGACCCTGAACGTCTTATTGTCTGGTATATACCCCATCTCCAGCTTTGAAAGTTTTCCTTGAGGAGGCAAGTGATGTCTCCCAGACTTGGAGAGGGATTCATGGGAATGGCCTGGGACACCACTGATGGTTTCTTAGCTTTTTCCCTGCTGAGAGGACTAATATGTGCTTCCATTTTTGGGCTACCTGTGACAGATACTTCCTTATTTATAGAAACACTGGAAGTGCAGGGAGGAGCTGTGATTACAGAATCAAAAGGCCCTCTTGCTGCAGCATAAGTATTTTTGAGTGCTTTGTAGTCTCGCTTACAAAACCTGAGTATTGATTTAAAGACTAATAAAATAACCTTTAAAGAAGAGGTCAATCCCAAGCCTCAGCTAGCATCGCTCCATGTGACTGACCTGGAAATATGCAACACCATCTGGAGGTCTGCCCTTCCTTGTTTCGCCTAGTTCATGCACCTGGAAATCCTCAGAGTGCTCTGCACTTCACAAAATGGCCTTGAATGAATTTGGGATTTTTTCCCTGCTGTTCTTCCTGTGTTTTCTCTCCCTTTTCCAAAAGGCATTTTCAAATACTATTCAAAATGTTTGGAGAACGGTGCAGCTTCTCGGATGGTGCAGCTGTGAGCAGTGAAGGAGTGAGGCAACAACTGGGGGTAAGCAGTGAGAAATAACCTTTGCTGCTGAGATGTTGGGTTTGTCTCCAGTCCAGACTCTGGGCACCAGATGGATATATCTCCTTTTTACAGCTACTTCACTAGTAACAGCACCCAACCTGGCCTGGCATACACAGAGCCTGGGCACAATTTTGTCACATTTGTCATACACCTTGCTAAAACGGAGACCTCTGGAGCATACAACAGATTCATAAAGTATTAAACAGTGTTAAAAAGCACAAACATGATATGTGGCCTGAAGCAAATTCTGCCCAACAGAAACCTAGCATTGTGCCATTTTTAAAAAAGTGAATGGGTGGCACTTCATTTCCTTCAAGGGTACTTCATATGAGATCTAAGATGGTAGCAACTGACTCCTAGACTCTCCCAGTACATTTGCTTTCCATTTCCATCTAGTTTTCCATGAGGCTTTGGATAGGCCAGATAATGTCCCTGAATAAACAAGGTATTTAGGGGACATTTTAATGAGCTAAATGTTTCAATTACCTTTAAAGACGAATTAACTATTTACTACCACTGCATAGGTGGAAGAAGAAAGAGGCGGAGTCTACACAGGCTGGTCTTTGCATTCTGTTGGGGTGGGTGGATGGCAAAGGCAGATACAAGCCCTGAATCTCAATGGGAGCCAACTCAGTTTTGCCTGTAGCAGATGAAGCCCAACAGACTTTTCATCAGCTGGCGCCAGCAAGTGCGAGGGCTTTTCCCACCCAAGAGACCCACTTATCCATGGACCTGAGTCTATCTCAGTGTGTCTGTGTTTAAATTTATGTACTATATCTGCAACTGCATAATATTAAAGAGACACTTGATTTTAGGACTACATTGTGTCTTGATTTGTTTACGTCTTTCTCTTAAGTGCCTTATTTTTCTATCTAGCTTGAGGATGTAATTCAGCTGTATTTCTGCTTCTCTCTGACTTCCCATGTTGGCTTGGTTACAAATCAGAGGTCTTCAGGTCGAAGGATACCTGCAGTTCGGCCTCTCTGTCTGAAACATGCTTATCAATTCCTCGTGCAATTATCTGCACATTAATTTGCCTGTAGACCAGCACAGCATGTCTACAAGCATGATGTTAAAATTCTTTACATCAGTTTTGTATTCAGCTGGAGATATAACATATCTGTGGAGAGCAAAACTAGATATAGCGCACTTAGTGCATAAAGAAGCTTATATTTCAGAAAGGAGAGCAATTACTTTCCTCATGGGATCACATTCTTGTTTTATCCACAACTCTTGAAACTCACATAAGAGTCCTCCTGCCACACTGAATGTGTATCAGTGCAGAATGAGCTGTCACCAACCTGACAGTGGATTAAAATTAAATTGAAGAATTAAAATTTCTATGTTTTTGTAGACTTTAACCAAGTTAGCTCCCACAAGAATATAATGTAGAGACTCTTTGGTGTGACTTTCAAAGATCCTGAACACGTACGCTAAGAAGGCCACCCATTCACAACTGTGCTTTCTGACAGACAGCACCAGTCTTGGAGAGATCTTTTTGTTCATCCTAAGAAGTCAAAACTACTGCAATCACCTCTATGGGATAAAGAAAAACAGAAAGAAAAAAGCCATTTTGAATGCCTTCTGATTTACATCAGGAAAGGTTTGACAGCACCAAGTGTTTAATCTGCAAAGGGATTATAGTTATCTTCACAGAACGCACACATCATTAATGTTAATGGGAACTGCACCTCTAAGGCTCGCCCTAAAACGCTGGCTGTAAATAGCATCCCAGTGGGATAATTAAAAGTCTGGTAGAAATACAGCAAGTTCCAGCAAACACTTTCTCCCAGGGTAAGTGATCAGAGACTTTGGAACTGAAAAAATAATCAGCAGTTTGCCTGAGATGGGTCGTGCATCAGCTTAACAAACAAGCTCATATACAAAGGCTTTTCCCAATTTAAGCATAATTTTAGTCAGTATATTTTGTTCTGTGTTTCTTAGCCTACTTGTTTTTTCCTTCATTTCTGTAATTCTACTTGACCTGAAGTTCAATGCTGACTGTGTTTGCAATCATTATTGTATCAGGATTGCCCATTCCCATTTATATTTCTCCCATGTTCCAAACTACTGGAAAAAAAAACAAATTACATCTTTTTTCTCTCTTTCTTACTACTTCTGCTCAGGTTTAACAGAAATTCATGTTTCATCACTGCAGTTCAATTGCTGGAAAAAAGCATTTCTTCTGCCATAATTACCTCCTAGAATTATTGGGGCACCAACGGATAAGTACAACAGAAATGATCTGTCTCATTTTCATATTATGCAAAAACTGATGATAAAGATGAAGCTAGGAGTTAAATCACAGTAATCACCTAATACCCGTAAGGGCCAAACTGCTCTGTCAGAAGTAAATAGCCCAGATCCTCTAGTCTTACAATGTCCCATAAATTATCTCATTTTGAGGTGGCAGTGTTTACCCAAGGGGCAAAGTAAGCTGTGGGAAAGGTTTTCCTAATCCACAGAGGTTTTAAAGTTTCTAGGTAACATTATAGACCTTGACACATTCTCAGTTAATCCAAGGCCTTCACACAGAGGATCAGAGTTTATCCAGAAACCTTTGAATTTCCATCACTGACAGCAAGAGTCTTCAGATTTAGCCTCCACAGTTTCCCTGTCTTGGCCTCAGAGAAAAAAAATCTCCCAGCATTTTCCTGTGTGTGCATGTTTAAACGTATTCATGAGACAAGTGCCTTAGCACAGGATGTAAAATACTTCAAACGAAATGGACTTGATTACTTCTGGGAAGAAGAAAACCAGTTTGGAAGTGATGCCACAGGCAGCAGCTGATTGCACTACAAAACACAAAGCTTTAGGCAGATTTTTCTACAGTTTTCCTAGATGAAAAAACAGTTTCTTAAAACGAAGAATTTTCAGCCTGGCATGCCTAAAAGAGCCTCTATCCTCTTTTCTGCAAACATTGAAGGGAAAAAAAAAAAGAATGCTTCTTTGTTGTGTTACTAGGTTCGTTGACCTCCTTACTAATCATCTCCCATCCCTTCTGGAAGTATCTTAATAAGATGGTGAACACTTCCCTTCAACAGGTTTTAACTTGTTCACAGAATAGGACTTATTGTACATTAAACCCCAGATTAATCATTTGTATGACTCCACTGAAATCAATAGGTCCTATCAGTTAGGAATTGGACAAAAATAAGGTTCTCATTCTTTAAACATTGTCAGATTTGAAAGTATGTTATCAATACTGCCCTGCACAACTCAGTTAAAACAGAAGGACTAAAACTGTTTCTTCTGAATGAATAGCATGTGGATTTATAGTGCAGACAGAGTAAATGTAGCACAAGGCAGTCCCAATTTCTGGTTGTGCCCTAAGGTCACAGCATTGTACAGATAGCATGTTTTTAATAAGACTGAGTTATTATTGGTGGCAAAAACCAAACAGCCAACGAGTGGACCTGCTGCTGTAATGCATTTTGGGACGAATGTCTGCAGCAACTGGTCCTGTGTCGGGGAGCCTGAAGACCGACCATAAGCAAGCAATTCAGCTCCCCAAAGCAATTTGACAAGCCGTGTCACACTTTGGGTGGCTCTGTAGGATCACTGGGTGATCACCCAGCAATCTCTCCCAGGCTAGGGAAGATACTGTAAATGGCCTTTTTCTGTCAGTCAACCCAAGTTTACCAAGTTTACTGGCTATACAAACTCTTCACACAGCCCTCATCACAGTGTGAGCTACAAAAGTGCTTGTGTGCCATCTGGACCTCAAGATGAAACGCAGCAAAAAGAAGATCTTCACCTTCAAAATAATAGATGCAAAATCTACCAGCTCCATGTTACCCTACCACTCGTGGACCAGGACATACCCTCCAGCCCTGCACAGCACCCACTGCCACAACTGCTACCATCCAGCATGCGACCTAATGACTTCACAGCTCCAGAAGCTCTGAGCTGCTTGCACCTCCAGCGTCTGCCTAGCTGCCCTCCTTCTTCTCTAATACTTGATCTTATGCCCTCTTTTCCTGAGCTAAATCTCTGGGAAAGAACAGACACATTCTTCATAGAGTGGTCAAGCATCAGAAGTGGTTGCTCAAAGATGCTATGATATCACCACCATCTTTGGAGATACTCCACATTAAACTGAACAAGACCTCAGGCAACATGATGCACCTTTAAAGTGGGCTCTGCCTTGGGCTAGATAACCCCTGGAGGTCCTGTTACACTATTATTACTTTATGTTCTATAACACAGCTCCCCTCTTATTCAAACCAATGCAATATGTCCACAGCGATACAAAATGAGGAGTATCTTTTTCACAGCTTGTGGAGCATCTGGTGGCCTTGACTGTACCTTCTGCTTCAGAGCCACCAGGACCCTGTCAAAGCAACGGTGTTTATCTGTTGCTTGGCCTTGCACATTACCCACCCAGTATTTACAGAGAGTAGGTGGAGATATTTGGACCTCACCCACATTGTTCCTTTGTACTGCACACTGTATGAAGAGAACCTGCCAAAACAGAGAGGATCCTGCTGCACAGTGAAAAAGGATGGGAAGTACAGATACCTACTGAACACAGAAAGGAAATATAGTGTTAGCTTAGCAAAGGATCTGTCTTAGAAAGTTTTTAATTACTTGGTTATCAAGTATGTAATTGCTTTCTGATGAGAAAAAACATAGCTGTTTTCCCAACAAGAGTGAGTCTAAAAATTCTGAGCTGCTGTGTATTTGATTGCTCACATCAAACAGCCAATTGTGTATCTGGACTTGACATGCCGCTTACATGCAGTAAACAGTTAATTTTGACTTCACTGCTCCCGTTCAGTTACTTTACAGCGACAAAGTAAAAGACAAAGCACTTATTCATTAGGTGTTTGCATGCTAATAGATTGATGCCCTTTCTGTTCCACAAAGGATTTTCATGGTACATTGAAGAAAACCTTCATTTTCTTCTTCCTTAATTTTTCAAGCACTGTTTTGGTTTTTTTGCTTACTGTCAAGAAAGATAATGAGGAATTTGATTTGTGACACAGAAACTCTCAAAGCAATGGCTTAAAATTTTCAGTGAAGTGTGTACAATTCTGCTACAGTTAGTAACAAAATCTTGTGTTGATAGCTATTTCAGTATATTAATTTGATTCCTAACGGAAATCGTGTCTTTAATATAAAATTCTTTTATTTTAGGCAGGTGGAAATAAAATAAAGACTAAATGAGCACCTTAAACATCCATAGATATAAATAGAAATTTTAAGTTCTGCGCTCTGGTATCATCTAGAAGCTAACACTGAGCTAGATACTGTTGTGACTTGCAAACAGTTTAGTACAAAGCAGTCTTAAGGAAGAAAAATAAATCCAGCCCTTGGGCTTTCCACTTAGCACCTGGTGGGATGAATTCCACCTGCAGGGAGCGGAGAGAAAGCACTGCCAGCGAGACCTGGCTGTTAACCAGGTCTGTTTTGCTAAGCCCAGTTGGTGCAGGTTGGCAGAGCTTCCTAAAATGCAGGGTGGTGGAAAGGCTTTTTAAACACCATGTTTCTGCAGAAAGGGTAGTCCTACCTTTCCACCATCACTGTGCTGTCCTTCTACCACTCGTGTGATACTTAGGATGAGCAGGGAGCCCAGTCAACTTACAGACTCAGCTAAGTGATAACTTTTTTTCCCCTTTTTAAATTTTTTTTGGAACAGATTAATTTTCAGAGAGCTGTGTGAGCAGATCCAGCAGCTCTGAGATTGCATAATTGCCTGTCCTAAGGAGAAAGATGTGGTGGGCATAAGCAACTGAAGTATAGGTGGTAGCAGAGGCATATTTCATGGCAACCTACAGACACCACCTGGAGAAAACATATTGTGATGATGAATATGACTTGGCACTAGCATTGCCATCACATTTTAAAGATAATGAGTAGACAACTTCATATGCTGTTCCTCATGGTGTCATTTCGAGCCTTAAACCTCCACTATTTTAACTTATCCAATTAGGTTTGCAACCCTTACCCAATAAACTTGTTTTCATTAATAAATTGCAAAAAAATAATTTAGCTTGCTAGTTTCAGATTCTTTTAATCATTTAATTTAGCTTGGTGAATGCAGCTTTTCTTAAACATAAACCAAAACACAGTATTCAGAGTCACTTTTGAATATTTCACAGCAAAGCCAGTAACAGAAGGTCATTTTGGTAAGGAGGCACTAAGAAAAAGATTTCTCTATGCCATGTGGCTTCTAAAGAGCTACAGGCTTATCAGGTCCAAGCATATCCAAATTTCAATTTGGTAGTAGGTTATTCTCTCTTGCCTTGGACAACCCCGTAGGTAGGTGAAATATTTTAGTGCTGGAGCCAGTGAGAGCCAATTTTGACTTCAATGGAACTCTGAGACAACCTTTTACAAGATGCTTTCTTTCCTTTCAGGGAAAAAGCTGACTGGGCAAGACAGTTTCCTGCTGGTGTATCATGTTGTGCACCAGAAGTATGTTTTTTTGGCATTTTTCTTTTCAATTTCAATGGAAATGAAGAACAAGCTTGATTGAGGTGTTGCCAGCTCTCACAATTTCATCACAAGTCTCACGACTTACGTTTTTTTCTTAAAGCCTCAAGATTCTGGCTGTAAGAAAGCTAAAACTTTGTTATTTCATAAGAATCTCCCCTTGTGTTAAAAGCAAAGTTTCTGTCTTTTTTTACTTTCAATGTATGAAGAATGTGAGACAATTACAGTTTCAGAGCTGAAAAGTCCCAAGTCAGATATGAATAACCCACCTTACTTTTTCTTCTTCCTGACTTCAACACCATGTCAAGGCTATGGGGATTATATTCTTGTTTTCCTTAAATTTGCAGTTGGCAGCACTACAAATGTAGCAAGAAAAAAAACCATAAGCATCTTTTATCAGTTTTTCGGTGTGACCTATCAAATTGAAAAAAGTAGGACTGGGATTTACAAAGCTGCCTCCAAGATTTGGACAGCTAATAAAAATGAAAGGAAATGGTGCAGATGAATGAAATTGCTTTTGCGTCAAAGGAAGCATGATGTTTAAGTAATACCTAAGTTGCTGATATTTTCTAGTTTGTTTCAGCTTAATGTTTTCTTAACCTGAGGTCATTGAGGTTGGCAATCTGTAAGTACTACAAAAGATTTTTGAAACTACCAGCTTTTCCAAAAGTTAAATGTTGCTGTTTGTTCTCTCAAAGATCCTTCAGCTGATAGTATCATTTCCATATTTGGTGAATCATCTGGGAATATCAAATATAACATTGGAGATAAATAAAAGAAAATCCTACTCTACCTGTGGAAAACATCAATGTCTACAAAAAGTTAATATTCGGGAGAAAAAAATCCTCAGAAATTATTTAACATATTATGATGTTAACAGAGATGATGTACAATTTATATTCTCATTAGCATTCGGGTTTTAAAAACTGGATCATGCACAAACCAGGCATAAGCAGAAGCCAGAAGTGAAAAACTGGTATTTTGAACATTCTCTGCTGTTATTTCTCCCATCAATTTGACCTGTTTATAGATAGATGCACAGCCTGGTACAGAATAAAAGTTTATTTATTTCCTGTCTTTACATAAGCCCCAGAAGTTATGCAGCACAAAAATCCAAGGAAAAATTTGCTTATCAAATAAATGGAGAAACCCTGCTGCTGGAATATTATCCATGAACACAAAGAGAAGTTAACAGCACAGTTATGTAACCAAGCTAAAACTTATTCAAAATGCAAATATTTATTTTTGTATCTCTACAAAGTAAAAATTGCTACAAAAGAAGGTTCGTGGGTCTATATTACTTGTTTAATTCAGGGACTGTAACTCAGCCATAAATACGAAACCTCACACACATACCATCAGCCCAAGTGCAAACTACCTTATGAAACTGAAGATATTAATTTAAATTAAACCTGAAATCTTGATTCTGTTGGGATTTCAGATTCTTTAAAAATCTGGGAAAAAAAAGCCTTTAAAAACCGAGAATTGAAAACGTGGGTCACTCAGGTTTGATTCTAACTGCTTTGCTGTGTCATGATTTGAACCTATAAATATGGTATTTTGGAGTGACTCAAATGGCTTAGTTATCTCAGACAGAAAATGGCATAAACTGGCCTTGAGGGAGGACGTTCTGCCCTCTCCATGTCCCCAGCATCTGCTTCACTCTGCTTTGTCCCCACCTCTTTACCACCCTGAAATACTTTGAAATTACAGTGTCCAGCCCTGATCCCACTGCCCCAGCCCATCAATAACAACCCACAATGTGCATTGGCAATCCATGACTTTGAAAGGGACAATTTCCACTTGAAAGTCAGGGATTATGGAAACTTTTATCCAGAACCTATTAGGAATTTCTAAATAAAACAATGGACCTTCTGGTCAAGTATACATAAAGTTTGGAGCCATAGGGGTGGAGGGGAGGAGTGATAAGAAAGATGGCTTCAGCCAGACTTTGATTTCATCCTGCTGGTGGTTTCTCCTGGCCCCAAGCTGAAGTCTCTTTCAAGCAGTGAGGCTGGATGTGGCTTCCCTCTTGCAGAGGCACTGCCACCCTGACCCCTAGCCAGCCCTCCTACCCCAGGCTGACAACAAGCCTCCTCATCTACTTCTCCTCCTTCAGCTGGTTTTACTCTCTGTAGAGAACCACCTCTATAAAGAGTAGAGGCCCACCTCTACAACACAGGGAGAGCAGTGAGCACATCCCACTGGGGCTCTCCTGCTCTCTTTATAGCCCAGCTTTATTTCTGTCCCTGCCTTGATGAAAGGAAATGGTCCTCAACCCTATCCTTTTCCTTCCTCCCTCCTCTTCTTCTTTTGGCCACATATGCCAAACAAGTGGGAAGGTTCAGGAGAGTGAGTGGGCACTTTGTGTGAGAGAAAGAGTTCTTGGTAAAATGTGTCTCACTAATCCCTCTTGCTTCCAAGCCCAGCTGTGCTTAATCCAAGGCAAACATCTGCAAAGCCAAAAGCACTGTCCTGCTGGGCCAGGATAAGGAGAACTCTCTCCTTGCTGACCAGGGGTCTCTTTTGGCCTTGTGAGTGGACACATTTTTTTATAGCTTTCCTAAAGGGAATTATATTAATTCGTTTCCCTCCTGAATTTTTAAGCACTGTGGAGGTTGCAAAACTGGAGCATGCATAGAACAAAATTTTGCTAGCTATCCTAGGAGGACAACACCTCCTGTTTCCACAGGCCGGGCATATCTCTGAGATGAATGGGATTTGTGCCCTGTTCTGCTGGGTGTGCAATACCGTCCTGTCCAACACAGCCGGTACTTTATTTTATTGAAGATCAAAATGTGATTCATGTAAATAAACTATATCTCATTTACCCTTCTTGGAACAGGCTCTTATGAAAGGAGTAGAGGTTTTCATAACATTTACTTGGAATATTTATTTAAACTTTGGAAGCCTTCAGCCCATACTGTTTTACTGTTAACATTTCCCAGACATTATCTGCAGATCACCTACGCTAATTTTATCAGTTCACACCATATGTGGTACGATATTGGGACTTTTACAGGCTGTTGCCCATTTTTATGCATTTTCCTTACTGGTAGAGTAAAACCACTTTAGTTGCATGGTTGCCTCAACTGTAAGGTTTGGGTTTTTATGAATTGTTTTGTCCATACAAGGAAATGTTGAAGGCCTTAACTCTGAGACCAAAAACAGAGGGAAGGAAAAAGGGTTGCCAAAGTTGTGACCCACTTTTTCCTTCACTTCATTTGTATTGCAATCCTCTCAAATACATAGGAAGAGCTATGCAGCTCTTTTGGTTAAGCTCTATAAACCAGATTCAGAAGGCTGTGGAGTTAACTCTAGACTTCCATTAGTGTAAAGGAATTTGGAGCTGAGAGTTCACATTGCATTTGACATACGAAGGAAAAATCCAACATGATCCCTGCTCACAAAGAAAAAAATGACATTCAAATAAACTGCAAATGAGATGCCAGACCACCTCTTGAAATATGCGTTCTCGTGCCAGTAATGTTGCTTTTTCTCTGCTGGATAGCAATTAACATCTTTTCTTAACCTTCTTTTGGCATATTTTTTGTGCCAAAGTGTCCTGGACCCAGCTGATATGCATGAATGCTCTTAGCCTACAGGCAAATACCTTCCAGCAATAGCGAACGGCTCCTGCAAGGAGCAGAAATGGGCAAAACATTCCCACTGTGTTTGATTTTAGTGGTACAGCAGAACTCTGGAAAGAGGTGCTCAATCCAGCTAAGAGTGGACTTAGCAATAGCCCACTTTCTTCTCAGTAGGTTCCTGGCAGGTTTTCCCGTAGCACTTGTGCTTCACAGAGAGACATATGGAACTGATGTCTTCTTCCCCCAGTATTCAGAAAATCAATTTGCAAAGTTGACCAGAAAGCTCACAAAACAAACTTCTTAATTTAATGTTTGAAAATAACAAGGAATCACCAGAGGGTTTTCCAGCTGCAGTTCTGGACTAAGTTTCGTTGGGCTGTCCTACCAGACTTTTATAGCATCGTCCTACAGGACTTTGGCCCAGGCTGAAGCTAATATAGTGACAAGATGATAGCCAAGGATGTAAGCAAAGAATTTTGTTACCATAAATTCTTTAACATCTTGCATTGACACTGCATTTAATTTTAATTGCATTAAACCGTAGGAATATACTTGTGCCAGGATTTATCTTGAAATAAGAAGCAGGCAGAAGTCTTCCAAGTGGTACAGATAGAGGAGTTAAATGTAAAACATGTTTGTCCAGCATAATACAGTAGCACAACTAACTGAAGAGAATATTTCAGAAAACTCCAAGGTGTATTTTTAAGACAGTTTAAACACATAGCGTAAGAACTTGGGAGTCTCCTGTAAGAGTTGGTATTTTTTGCCAGGCTTTGCAGGAAAGCAAGACTTACACAGCCTGCCTGTCTGTCCCTCTTTTATTTTTTTTCCTTTGGTTTGACAAAGGGGGTGGAGAATTTACGCATATTTGAAAAAAAAAGGAAGTATATGAACCTCAAGTATGTTTGACAGAGAGAGAGAAACCTTCAATACGTTTAGTCACTGCATATAGAATGACCAAGTTAATTCCCTTACTTAGGAAGGATAATTTTACTATAGCTGCGTTTCTAGTCTGTGGTGCAGCATCCATTTTATCAATGCACCCTGCTAGTGGTTGTTCAGTCAAACAGAAAGCAGACAGTAAAGGAGGAGAGGGGACTGAGTAAAGGGAGGGATGTAGCACGCAGAACTGTAGGAAATTAGACTTGATTTGTTCAGCTACTCATGGAATAATTTCTGTTTGCAATATGTTAGGGTAATTAATTGCACAGATATGTTTAATGATTTCTCTCTCATTAACTCAGTGAAATATGTTCAGGGATTCATTCAGCACTAATAAAAAACCCTGCAATCCAACATTAACTGATGAAATGCTTATCTGAAAAGGACCTCCTGGCTGTTTTCAAGTAGAATATGGGTCAGCAAAGATAAAGGTTTAGCTGTGATCCAGTAAAATTGTGTTTGACGGTCATCTTGAAATACAAAGTTTATTTACTGTCCAAGAAGTATAGAAACTAACATTACTGATGGGCCAAAAAGAGAATTACCAGGAGATAGAGGAGACAAAGTTGTTTAAATTGAAAGGAAAGAGGAAAAGTTTAAATGCAAGTTATTTAAATATGTTTGGACTTTTAACTACATCGTTACTGCTTAAATAAATTCTTCAACATTCCTTATAGTGAAGAAAAACTCATTGATTTTTGGTAGAACAAGATCTGTTTTAGTTCACTGATGGACTTATTTATGGCTCCCTGTCAGGAATACTGCAAGCAATGAAAGAGCCCATAGGAATCCATAGTAGTGTACACAGAGGAGGTTAAATGCTGCTGAAGAGGGGCACCTTCATTCTGTTGTATCTTATTTCTATTAAATAGGAGAACCTTGCTGTCCAATGTACAGCTGTTTGGTTCACATTGCATGAAGAATGGAGATAAAGTATGAGAGGAAACCTGATTTGACAGAGTAACCTGAGCTGTACAAACTATGATAATAGCATGCTTTGTAAATAGATGTTGCCTTAAAAAGGATTTGGTTCAGAACTGGAGGTATTGGGGAGGAGTGAGATTAGTCTCTAAAATCTCAAAGTTTGTATAGTAAATGACGGTCATCATTTGACTATTTTCTTGGTCTTACATAAATGCAAGAGGAAGCTTATCTGCACAGTCATCTGATGGCAGGCATGAGCTCACACTGCCTGCTGACCAAGAAGTATGTGGCTACGCTAAACACATCCCTAAGCCAACACTAAACCACCCTGCCTGTTAGCTGGAATTCAGTGCCACAGTAATAGAGCCATGAGATTTGTTCTCATTTAGAGGACAAGGAGAAAGAGCTCATAGTTATTTGCAAAATACATTGTAGACACTGGTAGCTACAAGTAGGTATTGTCACAGTAAGACACAAACTGTCAGTTCTGGCATCCTTTCTCCATTCTCCCATGAATATAACCTAATATATGTTCCAGTCAGATCACAAAATGTAAATGTGTCATATGTTGCACATTGTCTTTCATTGAAATGGCTGTGGTTAGCATTTAGCAAAAATTAAAGTCACAGATCAGACTGGAAGTTTTGCCATTCCACAGATAAAAGGTCTGAAAGTAACTGCAAGGAAAGGAGTTTGACCTGAAGGAGAGATGCATGCACAATGCCAAGTTACACAGTTACCTGTGAATACAATAACCAGTGTCAACAATTCTTAAATCAGTAGCCCCTGTGCAAGATCAGTGCAAGAGGAAGACCTTGTTTTTAGCTGAAACTACTCACAGGACCAAATATACACTTACTTAGTCTCTACAATTCACCAGTCTTGGAGGCCGACCATGCTGTCTGGTGGCTAACCAAGTCACTGGGAAGTGGAGCCAGATTGCTATCCAGGACACTTGGATGGTCTTTCAGTGTTCATGTGGAGAACACCCACAAATGTCCTTTATCTTTCAGATTGCAGTCTCCAGTCTTTAAAGAATTACCCATCTTGATCCATATTTTACTTCAGTGACATTGCTCTTTCTTGGTCTGATCAATGGCATCATTTTTTCTTAATCTTATTAACAGAATCAATTCTGTGTGAGACCAGCTGTATCCTGCAGCTTTTCCTCTTATGCTGAGGGTTGGACCAGATGGACCTTCATGAAACTGCTGCTCTTCAGCCAGATCCCACAGATTGTAGCTCTTTAATACCATGCACAAACATTCATTGTGCAAGCACAGAGCATGTATAATCTGACTAAACCACATTGGTTCTAACAGGCTAAACAATTTACAGGAGCCCCAGTATTGCTTAGGCAAGAAATAATGATTGAGTAGTTAAGGAAGTCCTTTTGCTAGCGTACTATTTCTCAACTGAGAATCTAATGGGTAGCCACAGCTTCATTAAATTATGTTCTGTTGTATGAAGCACCTGCATGTACTTAATTCACTGGGGAGAGGGAACAGCTATTTTTTAAAAGCAAAAAATATGTGAACATAATCTTGCTTTGTAAGTAGGAGTTTTTCTGCATTGTCCAGTTGGAAGTGGGCTGGCCCCTAAGCACTAGACTCATCTGTAGTTTTGAATATTTCTCTACAGGCAGTAGATTTGAAGGTAATTCTTTGTATACTTTTACACATTTTTAATTTTTTTTTTTTTTAAATTACATCATCTGTGGTTTTGGCAGATACTTACAGTGGTTCCCCAGTCCCTCTGAGGATGTAGATCTCAGCTGGGTGGAACTACAGAGGATGACTTTTACTAGGATTACATAGCATTTTTTATAGAATCCAAGAATAGAATCACAGAATCATTTTCATCAGAAAAGACCTTTAAGATTACTGACTCCAACTGTTAATCTAACACTGACAAATCCACCACTAAACCATGTCCCTAAGTGACACATATATGCATCTTTTCAATACCTTCAGGGATGATGACTCAACTGCTTCCCTGGGCAGCCTGTTCCAGTGCTCCACAATACTCTCAGTGAAAAAACCTTTCCTACTACCCAATCTAAACCTCCCCTGGAGACACTTGAGGCCATTTCCTCTTGTCCTATCATTTGTTACTTAGGAGAAGAGACTGACACCCACCTGGCTACAACCTCCTTTCAGGTAGTTGTTGAGAGCAGTAAAGTCTCCCCTCAGCCTCCTTTCCTCCAGGCTAAACAACCCCAGTTCCTTCAGCCTCTCCTCATAAGATCTGTTCTCTAGACCTTTCACCAACTTCATTGCCCAAAGTATACCTTACTATAAGCTAATACAGTCCAGTCAAAGGATTCTTCTGGCAGAGTAATTTAAACTGAAAAGCTTATGGAAATGAGTCTTCCCTTTGCAAAGTATTTCCAGTCAGCAGGCTGTATCCTAAGGAAATATGAACGAACATGGTACTGCACAAGCATGCAAGGTACCAGCTGAACGTGTCTTGTAGTCTAAGTGCTGTTCATGTTGCGTATAAGATAAAAGGTCTTGAAATGTATCTCTGACTTTTATTAAACAATGCACAAGAAGCAGTAAACAGAAAAGTACAGATACCACGACATCATTACAGCCCTTGAGCACTGGGAGATGTGAATTTCAGCCAAACAGCTCTAATTCCTGAGAAAGTGATTACCTTGTGACAATTGAGCTTCTTCATCCATTCTTTTCCAGGGGGAACATTTGCATGTTGATGGAGAAAAATAAATGATGTCATCAGCATTTTACAGTGGTTAATCCTTCATTTGAACTCAGCATTTCACACAGAGAACCCAATATCCTTTGAAGACAACATTCAAGAGCCTAGTATCCATTCTAGTCCATCAGAATGCTCCCTCTGTTCAGATCTGCACTCTGTGGTGCTTCTGACAGCGAGTTTTGCGGCAGGCACCAGGATGAGTATACTCACCCATCTCACTTTGGAGTCAGCTGGTGAGTAGGGCTCAGAAATTTAGGCAGGTCCTCACTAGAAAGCGGAGCAAAGAAACTCCTTGTGGGACTAAGCTCTTCTGCTTCATTTCAGATTCAGGGACAGACATTGCAAAATGCAAACTCCCCCCGGCATCTTAAGGTTTGACAGTTTGTTTAGCTTGAGCCAATTCTAAAATCCAGTGTGGCTATATTGCAGCAGTGACTTCATTTTTTTATGAAACAGGTCTTGATCCAAGACACTCCCTGGAAATTTGACTTCCAGAGAAGTTAAAAAACAAGGATGTTCATGATAAAACACCTGTTTGTTGTTAATTTAGAAAGGACCTTTGGATCACATCCTGGTTTGATTCTGTCTTTCTGTTTCTCTTTACAGTCTCCAGTAAATAATGGAGTTAAAAGTAATTTTTCAAATGCCTTTCATCTTGCCCTCTTGAATGTAGTTCTGGTGCAAAAACTAAGTCTTCCTTTCTAGGATTTTTGTCAGGTGGGACATAAGCCAGACACTAGGCCTTCAAGTCTTTGACTGGTCCATGGTAGAATGATGAGCCATTGGAAAACCTTTTTGTAGTTACAAAGTTTGTAGTAACAAAACTTGAGTGATCCCATCACATATTTTTCTGTCTTCATTTTGTTTTGGCAAATAATAAACTCTGAGATATTTTCATTGCCTGACACTACTTGCATGCACAAGTAATTCACAGACTGAGGTCTAAGTGCTAGTTTGAATTCAATGTCGACTGGTAATTGTCTTCACTGAGGAATGAACTTTCCTCACATCTATGACAGAAACAGAGTTGCACTATATGTGAGACTAATTGCTTCACAGTAGCATCATAAATAATTTGGCTATTCACCCATTCTCTCCTGCCATCCGTTTGGGTCACATTTCAGAGAACACTACCTATTTGGTTTTGTGTCATGCAGTTATGAGAAAAGTTACATCACCTGCCATCAGACATGTTTTATTTTCTCATTTGTAAGCATTAGTATTGTTCCAGCTTTCAGAATCAGGTTCAATGACATTCAAAGAAGTTCCTCATTTATAGTGCTTACTTATTCCCTTCCCTGTTACAATAAAACAAAATAAACGTAGCAAAATAAATAATATATTTAGAGAGAACTGAAATGTTGATCAGTAAATATTTTTTGATATCTTCTTGGCATTCAAAATGCAGTTCTGAATTATATTTTTTGAGAAATAGTGCAAGAAGTTCTGTATCCAGGATCACAGAAGTTTCTACCCATGTCTAAGCCTGTTCAAAAACCTAAGTGGACGGAAACTTCCTAAAAACCAGAGCTAAAGGGATTATTTTGAGGTGAAAAATGCATTCCATAAATTTAATCTCTTTTTTTCTAAATTTGGAGTCTGCAAAAGCAGTGGGCTTGTTTTCTTTTTCTTTTATTACACAAGCACTTTTATATCTGTGATTTGCCATGGAAATTATGACATTTGAATTGTCCTTTAAATATCACTAGTCAGATAAATGCCCAAGTAGTACTCAAACTTCTCAATTTGTGAGTTTTTAGGACTTCTGCAGTCAATGTTCATGGAAAGTGTGTTTAATTCTTGGCTGAGTATAAATCACTAAAATGCTACTCGTACAGAAAAAGGCCAGGCAGCTCTGTAATGGCTTCTGATTGCCCTGCAGTTCTTCCAAAGCAGGCAGGCAAATTTGTGTATGAAAAAAACCATCAAAGGAAAGATGGAAAACAGAAATTATTTATATCCCGGGTGAACTCTCCTAAAAGAGGGAACCATGCATTTTTAATTCATTACTGCATGAATGTTTGTCCTTCAAATTCTTAGGGGAAAAAAAAATCCTAATTAAAAGTAATTCAACATTTTTTTCTTTCTAAAACAACTATTAAGGGTGTTCCCAAAAGAAAATAGCTTGTATTCCCATCTACTCCATCACACTGAATATGGAAAAGTTCAAACTGTTGGAAGAAAATGTGCATTATAGGAGATATTCATGCTATCCAGCCAGGGGAGATTACCAGAGTGCCTAAATGAAGAGGTGGATCTTTGAGTTCCTTCAGAGTCAGGAAGAAGCTCAGACCTGTGGGGACTCATCCTGTGCAAGGGCCTGGCTTAAGGAGTCTGAATCCCTGCAGGTCCTGTCTTTCTCCATTGGGTAAAGAAAGATTTCAACAAAGTATGCCACCTAAAGGTTGGTAGGCATGGGCTCCGTGTGCTCCTTGTTCATTCCAGAGTGATGGTCTTCTATCCAAGCTGGGCCTTGCTCCATAAAAGCTTGTATTGTAATAACACAAGATTTCCATACCTATTCTAATCCTCACTACAGTTTGTGTTGCTGTTCCATTCCAGGGATATTTGTTTTGGTGGAATGGAGAAACACAGTCCCGGACAGGTTTGTACTGAAACAAGTTTCTGCATCTTATTACACAGAAATGTATCATTGTTACCACTAATACTGCTTCCATTGCATTACCTACACTTATACCAAAATCCAGTATAAAGGAGTATCCACAACAGGCCCAATATTTCACAAATTGTATAAGATAATATCTATAATCTATACAGGCATTCATCTTCTTTATATATACAAAAAGGGCCGTGCACTGTGGTAGGACCTTACAAATTCCAAAATGTTTCAGAATTAAAGTGACCATAGAACCGTAGAATAATTTGGGTTGAAAAGGACCTTTAAAGGTCATCTACTTCAACCTCCCTGGGATGAGAAGGGACATCATCGACTAGATCAGGCTGCTCAGAACCCCATCCAGCCTGACCTTGAATGTCTCCCAGGGATGGGGCATCTTCCACCTCTCTGGGCAACCTGTGTCTCACCACCCCCAGTGTAAAAAATGTCTTCCTAATCTAAATCTACTGTCTTTGAGTTTTAAAATCAGGATGCTCAAGTAGTTTATAAAGTTTAAATTTGGTCACAGGCAATAAGTGGATTCCAGTTACTTCCCTCTCCCCTGATAATAAGCATTCATGAAACTGTACTTCAGAGTCCCTGTGTGCAGGGAAAACATTCCTAAGCCAGGGATATATAATGAACTGCAGTCCTAGTTTGTCACACAGGTAAAAAATCCAAATGTAAAACACACGAGGCAAATAATAAGGTATTTAAGACTTGTTCTGAAGAGACAGGCATTATCAATGATACTTTTAACAGTGTTCTGGTTCACTGGGAAGGCTCTGAAGGCACATACGGTTGGATTACCTCCTCTTGTGACAGAATGGCACATGCTCAGCTGTACTGTATCATAATTGGATCAGCTATGGGTCTAAATAGCACCTAAAAACCAGATGCCAAATGCCTAGATCAGAGGTTAAATTCACACCTAAGGATCAATATTTCACTCGAAATTTTTGAGTCTGGGCCAAGCACAAACTCAAAAAGATGAAATTTCCAGATTTTTTCCAGATCCAACCCGAGGAAACAGAAACTACACAAGAACTGAAGAACCAGCAGCATTTTCATCATTTGGTCTCAAAATTCACCTATCAATTAATCCTGGATTTACGATTGATTTCAACTTTGAAATACACCAAAGCTTGGCTGCATTGTGAATTTATTTCCCTACCTTCCACATTTCAACATACCCTGAACTCCACTTCGATCTGCAAAAATTTGAGCCAATTGCTCTTCTTCGTGTCTGCTTTAATGTATCTGAAGTTTGCACCTAAACACCTGAAAGCAGAACTAAACTAAACTACCAATCTGCCTGGATTGATGTGAAAGCCCACAAAATTACATCTGGTTTCTCTCAGCTGGAGCTCACTTCTCTCTCCACCGAAACTGAAGTTTCTCTGAGGGGGTGGCTGAGCCCTGGCCCAAGCTGGAAGGGGTCGTCCACAGTTTCCTTCTGATGGTGATTTATTTCTTTGCACCATCTGGTGGTTCTTTGGACTAAGTGCAACAGCAGTTCTCAGAATCGCTTCACTCGGTGCTGCAGAGGTGGTCACAGCGGCCCACAGCCTACCTTGCGAATGATCTCGGGATAATGCAGAAGATAGTACCTGTCACCAGGGTAGTTAATAATCTAGAATGACACAAATCCCTCTGGTATGGCAGAAATCCTGCTTTTTGCTTCAGGTTGCTACTCCATCATCCTGATCACAGGCCTCTTCACAAAAGCATGTGGAGAGTAAAAAATGAAATCTGACAAAAGTGTATTTATAAGAGGAAGAAGAATTCAGTCAAGGCTTAACAAGTGCTTTAATCAGGATATTCTGTATAGCCTGCCAGATGTATGTGCCAACTAATAGCAACTTTTGACCCTGATTTTTGGCTTCATTGACTCTTGGCACTCAAACAACGTGCTGGCTCAGCACTCCAACAAAGCCAACCAATTGGATCAGATTGTGTTTAAGTGTTTTTGGAGGAGGACAGCCATCATCATTAGATGATTAAAAAATCTTAGGCTCAGAAGTAGTGTAACAAATCCATGTCGAACTATTCGACTACAGAGCACAGGTCACAGGATAGCTTAAAGAAAAAATGACAGACATATATATCCCATGGGAATGCATGACATTACAGAACTAGTGATGTCTTCACTCTCTGCTTATGAATCCTGGAGCTGGTGACTATGGTGAAATGGTTTAATGTCTCAGCTGTTGAAAACAGCAGATCAGAGTGAATCTGATCAGCGTAGTTTGGCAAACCCTGCCAGATGCTGAATGCTGCTTAGTTAAAACCTGGACGAAGTCCGCTGAAGCCAGCAGAGAAAGTAGGAGCTAACAGAATCTCTTCAGCTCAGAGTCAGGTCCATCATGTCTTTCATTTTATAATGAAATAGCAAGATAGCATGTCTTGATGCTTTGTAAAATGTTTTTATGACTAGAGTAATTTCTGCGTATTCTGATGGTCTCTGGGGATGTGGGAATGGGCCATAATACTAGTGGGACCTGTCCTTGGGGAATATTCCCTGTGCAAAGGCCACAGCTTTCATAATGGTGGTCTATGGCTAGTGTCCCTGGTGTAAGAGCTGCCTCAGAGGAGGGGAACAGTGAGGCTAATAAAGCTGCTAGACTGACCAATAAACAACACACCCTGGACAGCCCAAGGCTTTGAGAAAGTTCAGAACTAGGTGAAAGTTCTCTGCTTCTCCTTGCGCTCTGCTATGTTCTCCCCACCTGCATCCACATGCCTGTGGTGAGTGAAGGCTTGCTCTCTTTCCCTCCCAGATCAACTACATTTTGGACTAGAGGCAAAAGAATATTTAAACTTTCCAGTGTGGAAGGAAAATCTGCATCTCCCAGTTTTTACTGGGTCATATCATTCCCGTATTAACTGCCAAGCCTATTTCCCACCTGGACATCTGTGAGGAGGACCTCACACAATCAGATTTCTCTCTCAGATTTTCTGATCAGACACACCCTTTTTGAATTACGTGGGACATAGGAAAAGTTTTTTGGAAAACTGCTTCTGACTTGGACAGTTGTAGTTTCTTTGTTTTTCCAGACACTCAGTACCATTTTATGGAAAATGCTGTATGGATATAACCTGCTGGAAGAAATAATTGAGCTGTTTAAAAAATAACCTACAAGGCATGCACTGGAAAACATGTTTGTTTTTACATAAAAATCTCAGTTGCAGTGGGTGTTTCTATCTGATCTGTCAGATATCTCTCTATTCAGAGCTGATATTCTTACCAAAGAAAAACTCCCATTAAATATTGAGAATACCCCACTATTCCTAAAATAGAAGGGAGTGTTTCCAGTTTTTTTGAACCTTACATAGATGTGTATCTTTTTAGCCCTATTTTTTAAGTTGATCCAGCACACAGATGCAGGGCATTATATGCCATGAATCCATCTTCAAAACACCTTTGCTCACATTTAGGTTTGTGAGTCATCAACTTTAAAACCAGATTCATTTATCAAGCTTGCATCTACATCTGAATTCTGGATAAGGATTTGGCTCTGATAAGAGCACAATTTCTGCTATAACAGGCCTGCCTAAACTGGGAAGGACTGTCTTTGATCTGTTATAAACTGATCAAGGCTTAATAGTCATCTGAGAAAATCTTGGTTCATAACTCATCTTTACAGCTATCTGACTTCTTTTTATTTGTTTTGGGTTTATCATGGGTATGAGGCCCCTGAAACAAATTTAAACTTTTCCACAAAACTACGAATGTAAAACCTTCTGTGAAGCAATCCAGTTTCTCTGTTATCATGATTAATCAGACCGTGATTCTTCAGCAAGGCCATCCCAAGGTCAGAGCAATTAAGAAACTTGCATCCTTTTCTGGTTCCTGTTTTGTATTTATTTTTATATGCTCTCAGTAACTACCTAGTCATCTCAGTTCAATCGCCGCGGTTCTTTAGTACTCTTCCCTCCACCTCCAAAAAGGAATTCTTCGTGAACTTTCTGTCCCCATGCGCTAATCTGTTTTCGTGACCTGAACAGCATTTATCCCCTGGTCATAAACGAAATCTGTATTTCATCACATTCATCACTCTGTTCCGTGCTACAGCCAAATAACTGCACTCCTACAGCTTCAAATGATGGCACAGAAGAGAATTGTTAGATATGCACATTCCAGCTATCCCACATCTGCCAGGTCTGTTGTGGGCAAAAATGAGGAAACCGGAGCCAAAAAAACAACCCAGCTTTGTGTGTGTGTTTTATTTTAAACCGTTCTGAAGCCAAGAATGTGAAGATCAACCAAATGCTGACATGCTGGTAATATTTTGTTTTACACAGATCTATAAATATACTTATCACTGTTTAAACTAAGACTGAATATACTGTAGTCATAAGAAACCCACATGTTCTAGAAGACAGATAGAAATAATTATAAGAAACAAAGACTGGAAACACTTTCGGTTTCTGGGTGGGGTTAGACTTCCTGTAAAACTTGATTGAGGATAATCTTCCATTCCTTGTGCAGATGAGCTTAATGGGAGTTTTCTCTAGCATTGGGCCCAGGTGTAAATATATTTTCTGTGCCTTGGGTTTGCAATTTTTCTGCAAACGTCTTTCAATCTGGTGATGCTTCTAAGCCATCTTTAGCTATGATGCTTAGCAATCTCACCAGATAGCAAAACCACTATCACTCACTATATAGGACCACCTCTACCATAAAAAATGTAGGCTCCCATAAATAATAATTTTTAAAATGTTCAAAAGAAACACAGAATTACCTCAGATAGGGATCAGCCGTGGTTAATCTAATCTGTCCTGCTCTTTCTGAGAAAGACCAGCACCAGAGACCTAGAAAACTGATATGGAAGGCTATAACAGGATCAGGAACAAAAAGATGAAAAAAAAAAGAAGTGAGTTACTTATTCTATGGACAAAAAGTACATACTGACTTTTTGAACTTTCCTTATGCTGAAGCTCAAGGAGAAGGAAGATGCAGATGTCGCTCACTGTCTTCGGTGAAGATGAAGGGGGAAGAAGATAAACAATAGTGCTAATACGGGGATGTAAACAAGGAGGAGAGACTCCTCTGAGTTTTCTGTCTTAGAACGGACACGTCAAACAGTGGTGGAGGTCAGCTCATATAACATGAAGTTTAGGATCTCCAGATAAGTTGCACTGGATCTACTCCTAGCCAGGAAAGGAAATGCATTTACCTGTATGCTTCTGGAGAAGCCAACAGAGTAAGCCACTGGCAGGCTAACAAGCAAGAACAATCACATTGGTAAAGGGAAAGTTGTTAGATGGGGATCTGATTCTGAGTAAGAGGAAGAATTAAAAGTAAATTGCTGAAAATGGCCACAAACACTGAAATCCACTGTGGAGCTTGGACTTTGAAAGATAACACTGACCCAGGAAACTAACAAGAAAGATGTCTAGGAAGGAAATTATAAAGGGTGAAAGAAATGGTAATTACTAAAAGAGATTAAAAAGCAAATTGCTCCATAAAGGAGAAGATAAGAAGCTTATCTACTTTCACTAATAAAATCATTTTCACAAAATCATACGTGTATTCCCTAGGACATGCAAGCAAATAAACCTCAAAATAGAATAAATTTAAATTTAAATTGGGAAATTAAGAACCTACCAACTTCCAAATCTGTGAAATAGGTCAAATGAAAATGGCATAAAATAAAAAACCCCAAACCCAGAAAAGTTTAGGATCTGAAACTGGATGAAAGGTTTCTTTCAATAAACTAAAAGCTAGAGTATCTGACTCTTTAGGGATTAGGTAGAACTTGTGACTTAATCAGATTTAATCAGATTAAGTCATCTCTGTTGCAAGATCTGTACATAGCAGTTGGTAGAAGATAACTGATTGATCAACCAATTGAAATGGAGACTCAAGTTTCTTAAATGCTCCTTTGCCAGAGAGTTGCCATTATGTCAGCGAGTATCAGCTGAGATTCGTCAAATTTTAAAGGATTGCCTGTGTCTACATAAGTGACTGGGGAGCATTTCTGTTTCAGAAAAAGAAAAAATATTTCCTGAATCAGTGTTTGACTTGGCAGAGCACTTCTAGATTGAAGAGACTGAAGATTGAATTCAGAATGGCTCCTCTCACCAAGTACAGTACATCCTCTTGTCTGTGAGGACACCTTTGTGTAGGGTTAGTAGCTCCTGACTCTGAAACTAGACCTGCATGCACATGCAGCATGAGGTGTATTGCAAAGCCTTCTTCATTCATGCAGCACAAGCTTCTTGCCTCGTACACTCTGCTTACAAGTACAGCAAGGGGCAGCTTGAGAAAGAGAACCAAAAAGCTCTTCTCTGCTTGCTCTTCAGAAGAGTCAGTGGATCAGAAGGAAGCATCCAGTTGATCTGTCTTGTGTGCTGGCAGTTGGACCACACTGGTTTTGCATATGGTATATAAAATGAGCAAACATAAAAACGGGTATTGATGAAGTGTGATTTTACCCTTAAAATGCAGCTGAATACACTGCATCAGTCCGTGCAAGTGCCAAAAATGTGAAGGAGCTGCAAAGGTATCACATAATCTGGATGATGATGAAACTTAGCCCTGAGGAGAAGGACTTGGGGGTGCTGATTGATGACAAGCTCGACATGAGCCAGCAGTGTGCGCTACCAGCTCAGAGGGCCAACTGTGTCCTGGGCTGCATCAAGAACAGTGTGGCCAGCAGGTCAAGGGAGGTGATTCTGCCCCTCTGCTCTGCTCTGGTGAGACCCCACCTGGAGTACTGCACCCAGCTCTGGGGTCCCCAGTACAGGAAAGACATGGAGCTGTTGGGGTGAGTCCAGAGGAGGGCCACAAAGATGATCAAGGGGTTGGAACACCTTTCTTATGAAGACAGGCTGCAAGAATTGGACTTGTTCAGCCTGGAAAAGAGAAGGATCTGGGGAGACCTAATTATGGCCTACGGATACTTCAAGGGTACTACAGGAAAGTGGGAGAGGGGCTGTTCATCAGGGAGTGTAGTGATAGGACAAGGGGTAATGGCTTCAAGCTGAAAGAGGGTAGGTTTTGGTTAGAAGTCAGGAAGAAATTTGCTTTGAGGGTGGTGAGGCACTGGAACAGGCTGCCCAGAGAGGTTGTGGAAGCCCCGTCTCTGCAAGTGTTATGTTAGAAGGCCGGGTTGAATGGGACTTTGGGCAACGTGGTCCAGTGAAGGTGTCTCTGCCCATGGCAGGATAGTTGTAACTAGATGATCCCTTCCAACCCAAATCAGTCTGTGGTTCTGTGATTCTGTGATTCTATGATTCCATAAATGGACCTGACAGCATGAGTGCAGAGACTATGCCCATCCAGTGTGAGAATGACTCATGGTATAAGCATGATTCAGAGACAAATTCTGCAGGAACTGCAACAAATGGGATTCCTAAAGAAATTTCAGGCCTGTACAAAAACTATCATCGCTGACACTCAATGGCAACAGCAGAGGGGTATTAAGTTCAGCAGCTTGTAGATAGCCATGGTTAAGCCAATGACCAACTCCTGTGCTTATTTTCTGCACATTCAAACTGCTCAGTCCTTGGAAATTTGGCATCTTTGTATGGTTCTGTTTACTCACTTGGCCATAGTAAAAAAGTTGGTTAGGAGGGAATAACTTCTTTGTGTTGGGTTTTTTTTTTCCCCAAGAAAGGAGCAGAATAATCACTTTTTTTTTAACTCTCATTGTTTTCTGCCAGCATGTTGAAAGATGGGCACATTATCAGACTGATAAATTTTCCTAGGAATTCTAGAGGGTTGATCTGAACCAAATGTAAATACTAAGCAAGAAAACTCTCATCTTTTTTCTGTTCAGTGTGGTTACAGAAATCATTAACTTGAGTAGGGCTTGGACTGAGATCTGTAATATTTTTTTCTGTGTTCCTCAGAGATCACTAAGTAACTTGAAAAATGTTCTTTTGTATCGTAGTAAACAAAAACAAAAATTAAGACCAAGGGCTTTTTTCTATATTATTCCAAAGCGAAACATTTTTAGTTTCCTTTGAGGTTTTGCCCTTCCCTTGAAAGATATAAGAGTTTAAAAACTACCATTAGATTGACAGACTGGCATGTTGAAACCAGTGGGGTTATTACTGATGCTTTATGCTCCCTAGAGCATGACTGCTACACTTGGTTCTCAGTTAAATGTTCATGTGGGTAATTCCACTCCAGCCTTCCAAGGAGAAGTTCAAATACATCAGGATTTGTGCTCCTTCTGACTCCCGTGCTGTGATCTGTAGACATTGTTTGTAAAAGACCTGGAGTTTATTAAAAGCTTGGTGCTCATGGGCATCTTCTCTTTTTCACAGAACAGCATCTACCCATTGTTTATCAAAATCTATGTAGACCTCCAGAAATTAAGCCCAGGAATATCTCATCCTGACAGACAGCCATAGAGGAGTTAACAAAAAAGTGCAAGCTAAGTCTCAATTTGTAATTAATAATTAAGGTACAGAAGGCTGCAAACCCTTCACTCCCACTGGCAGGCTGCTGCTTATCAAAGCGTTTTCGGTCAATGAAAGGTGTGGAGCTGCTGACAAACATGAAAATGAGTCTGCAAGTCTTCAATACTTTGTGTACACTGCAGAGTCTTAAGTCAAATCTTGCTGTCATTTATTCAGGACAAACTAGGTCCATTACATAGCTGCTATGTCAAAAACTTACTTTTTTTACCTTTTTTTTTTTTTAACCTGGCAGGTTTTTAGAAAGAATCTGCAATTTTTGACTCAGGTTTGGAGTAGCTCAGGCATGTCTACAGCATATGTAGCTAACAATTGGGTAGCACATGTCAATAAGGTGGGCCAGTGCAGAACTGGCATGGTAAACTGCCCTATTTTCTGTGGAAATAAATCTACTGCAACACCCTTTGATGTCTCAAACCACCCGTGCACAAAGTTTGTGCCAGAAATCTGATCTAATGTGTTACAGTGTACATATCCCGACACTGAATGATGTTGGCTACATCCTTGGTTACCATAAGAGGTTGATTTTCTTCCACAACATCCTGGTTTCAGCCAGGATAATGTTCATTTTCTTCCCAGTAGCCGGCATTGTGCTGTTTTTTGGATTTAGGTTGAAAATAATGTTGCTAACATGCTGAAGTTTTGGTTGTTGCTAAGCAATTTTTACACTAAGTCAAGGACTTCTCAGCTTCTCTCACTGCCCAGCCAGTGAGGAGGCTGGGGGTGCACAGGAAGCTAGCAGGAGACATGACCAGGACAGCTGGCCCAAATTAGCCAAAGGGATATTCCATAACATATGGTGTCGTGCTCAACACTTGGGGAGAGTGGTCCAGGACTTACACCCTGGCTTGGAAACTAGATTGGGAGGTCTGCAGGAGATGAGCAATTGTGCTGTGCATTACTTGTATTTTATTATTACTGTTGTTGTTATTATTGTTATCATCATTATCTTCATCGTTATCATCTTCATCATCTTCCTTTTCTGTCATATTAGACTCTCTTTATCTCAGCCTACAAGTTTTGCCTTTTTTTTTCTCATTGTCTGTCCCATCCCACTGTGGGGTGAGGGAGCAAGTGAATGGCTGTGTAGTTGTTTGAGCTGCCTGCCAGGTTAACCGATGACAATCAGCTTGCTTCACTTCATATGTCTGGCCCTTCACTTGATAATCTGCATCAACTGAACTACTGAAAGCTAAAAGAAAACTGGCTGCAGCAAGAGGGACACTGGGACAGACTTGCAACGAGAAGGAGAGGCTGGCCTATGACATTTGCTCTGTTTACATCATTTTTTTACCCATTTCCATGACAATACTGTATGCTTTGGTTTTAGTAATACCTTGCAAAGTGCATGGGTGTGAATGGCTTTCATCCACAACTGAGTCCCACAACCCAGCCGGCTCTCAGTGCTGTTCTGGGAGCCACAGTGCTGCAAGAAGACTCTGGCATTGTCTATGACAGTTGAGCTTTGCATGTAGTATATTCCTTTGGAAAAAAATGAGAGTAAAATACACACTGAAATAGAAACACCAAAGTAGCTGTGTGGTTACATTTTCAGCACTTTGCAAGGTGAAAAATCATTGTAATCTCTATAACTTGATGTTTAACATAACAGACCCTGTTGTACCATGAGTGCCCTGTTTCTCCCTACTAATCTCAGTAATGAGGAGATACTGAAACCTTGATTCTAGTTGCTGTGTGTCAATAGATTACCATGAGTAACTCGTGAGCTCAGGCATAGATGCTTTATTAGCATGTAGATAGATGTGGGGCAATCATAGGACATACTACAAAAATCGTACCCTTAGTGTGACATTAGTGTTAGAAGCCTGGTGGCACAAAAGGCTTCAACGTTTCTTAGAAATTGCAAACTTCTCAAGCATCTGGAAATGTGCCTTATTCTGCCAAGTACTGAACATTTGTCTTTTGTGGAAAGCTGTTCAACACATTTCTAAAAGTTGAAAAAAGGCATACTGCCTCCTCCCTTAAGTAGTTGAGAGAGATAGCAAGTTGTCAGTGTGTTATATTTCAGATGAATGAAGGTTTACCTCTGGTTTCTTACAGTTTTGGTAATAAAGACATCTTTCTTTACTAATGGAGATGTTGTTCTTCACCTCCCACATGCTATTGCTATTCTTATAAACACAAACTATTGGACTTGATTTTAAAATATATTAAACAACTAAGGTTCATGCTGACTTCGTGGGGAACTCTGAGATCTCAGTACATCAGGTCAACACTCATTAGTCCTCTGCTTCATTCTCTCAGAAACACAGACCCATGTTTTCTTTCCATGAGGTTTCTATATCCTTTAGTATCTCACACCGAAGACTTTTTTTTTCCCCCTTCAGCTGAATACTAATAACATTCACCTTTTGAAGACATTCTTTATTTCAGAAGTCAGCTACAAGTTATTAGTTATTCACCTGAAAGGGAGATGATAGGTATTATTATCCCCAGTTTTAATAAAAGAAAACTTGTGACCTGTGGGTAAATTGGAAAAGGTTCCTCCTTCCTCTGAGAAATCCTTCCATGAAGTCTAATTCTTCCTACTAATGACTATATAAGGTCCCTCTTAAAACTGGAACTCGTTCTTTCTAACTGAAATTAGTTGCTAGATGAAGGAGCAGTAGGGAGAAGATTACAGTAATGTTGGTGGGAAGACTACTGGAACTGGTGAGAGAAGCTAATAATTAGTGGAAATTAATCTCAACAATTACAGTGGGAGAACAAAATCTAAGAAGCTGGCAGGTTTAAGGCACATTGCAAACCATAAACTGGCATTAAAATTCTCTAACCCTGTTATTTCCTTGCCTTGAAATACATTTCTGAAGGCATTTTTAGAGTATTTTTGGAAAGAAATTATTTTCTTGCCATTTTTGTGCCTACCACTTTTTCCAACCGTCTTGAAAAACCTGACTGACAAAACTGTGAGGGTCCATGCAGATTTGTTTTAGTGTATAATGTAACTGATACTGTTTGTATAGTGCTGTTTGTACAGTGAGACTGCAATTGGTGAGAACAGCATAAAGGCTGCTGAATGCACTTCATATTTACAGAACAAAACTCTTGGAAGACTTTTCCTAAAGAGAATGGAAACACCTTTATTTCAGGCTTTCAAACAGCACCTATTTCTGTCATGCATTCAGCATCTATCTTGCACACTGCTATTCTGGATAGCTGTCCTGTTTTGGATGCACAGGCCTCCCAGGTATAGCCTTGGATGGCTGGATCTGAATATCTGGGCAGTATCTCCAACAATCTTGCTTTTCTGTTTCATGAGAAAGAATCCAGCTTTATTAGATTTTTTTCCTACTTAATGTGCTGGGTATGTGCATGGTTTGATGTGCAGCGTAGTATTTGTTTGGTTTTATTTCCCCTCTGTGACATATAAAATCTAATAAGCAAGTCTTTTTCTTTTGTTGCTATGGCAGAAAGATTCTTGAAACACTTAATGATAGAAAATAAGTTTTTTTAAAAAATAGAGTGGCATCTCACTTCTATTTTTGGCAAGTTTGTTCACAAATGTGTTTACAAAGCCAGAACTCTGAAATGCTCTAAGCTAAGAGTTCCACAGTGAAACCAAGCCAACCTCATAAAGTTCAGTAACTCCAGAGTCTAAATTCTTATGCTAGATATATTATTGTTCAAAAGGCACTTGCAACTATCATTTCCTGGGAAGGCATGCCTTCCTAATAATTTCCAAATAAAGGTCTACGTACTTGCCACAATGAAGCAACACATAGGGACTGTGCTTTACGGGATGTAATCCCAAACCTCCAGCTGCTCAGTACTCCAGAACCCCATTTATAAACTTTTTCAAGATATTTTCTTGCCTGATTCCATCTGAAATGTGAATGTTTTTCCACGTGTCACTGTTACAGAAAGTTCTAGCAACATGTATAGTGTTTATTTGCTTTAGTTTTCAGGAGGTGCAGCATTGGCCTGTGGTATTAAATGAATAAAGCAGAGAATTACACCATGATGTTTCTGTAAAACTGTGGTAAGGAATGTTACTGCTTCAGGGGGATTTCCTGGTTATGTGGATTTTAACTTGGATGACTAATTTTGGTTTGTAACCACATCTGATATCTAAGGGGAGGAGAAGGAGAAAGCTTAAAACTTAGTATGCATTCAATATTTTTATCTCTTCCCCTATATATAAAACCTTTGTCTTCCATTTTCCTGCTTCTAGATCTCATTTTCCATCTTGCCCAGTACCCCCAGAAACTCTTATCTGTTCTACCATGACCAGGCTATATTCAGCCTAACTTCACAGCACTACACCCATCCGCTCACACTGCCCCCAGAATGCAGTCACACACATTCAGACAGCCTCGGGCCTGAAAATGTGGAGAGAGAGCAGGTGTGCAAGGGAAGGTGCTGTTGGTGCAGAGAAAAGCTGTAGCAAGAGTAAATCCTCCTATTCCAGTGGGACCATTATGCTCACTTTGTCCTTTCTGGTACTACTGTTTCCCACAGGATGCTTCCTGAGCTTTATGATTAAAGGGGAAAAAAAGAAAAGAGTCATAAAGCATACAGAACTTTACCACAGTCACATTATGCTAATGTTACCTTTACATGGAGGAAAAGTGTTCACCCTTTTTAAGTGTAGGTACCAAACTTATGCCTCCCTGCATGTTCGGGGGCTTCCAGGAGCCTGACAACTCAATTAGATACTTAAAAGTTCAATATTGTAAAGCAGAGCCAAGGTAGTCATATAACTTCCACTTGTTCCCACACTCATACTTTTGTGATGCTTTTCCCTCTTTAGGGAGACTGCCAGAGCAGTCACCAAGTGCTTGAACAACTCATGCTTGATGAATGTGCTATCGACAGAATTAACGGCTTCCCAGGCAAAAGCAAAACAGCGTGGCAGAAATCTTCTCAGCAAGCGTCCACCTTCAGTCTAAAAACCCGAATGCCTGGGGTAGCACAAAAGCGTATCAGAAAGCCAAGAGGTTTTTATTGACTCAGTTCTGAAGAAGAAAGATCAACCTATGATGCTGTTGAAAGTAATTTTTAACCAATTACTTTTTTTCATGGTGTTGCTGTAAGTAAACCAATACAGTAATATGTATTGTTGCAGTACTATGTATTGGTTGTTTTCTTGCCATCCTAACTGTTAATGGAGTCATGTAAGGTTTGGTTTTTTTTACATGGACAAGATCTTGCAGAAGATGACTTCTGAGATTGGGCCCCAAAAAGGGGACAAGCAAAACTTGGTATATTTTCCAAAGACCCCTCCAGGAATTTCTGATGCCAAGGAAAAGTGACATACTTTTTAATGTAAAAATATTTTTTATGGTTAAGAGGCACAGCACAAATATCTTAATGTGAAAAAAAAAAGGAATTTGCAATATTTTGCTGAAATATAATCTGAGAAAATGATGTAATTACATGTTAGAATGAGAACCTGCTTTCTATTATTCCTTTTAAACTTATCTTCATGTCCCAAGTGCAAGCAATGACACAGCTATAGCATACACAGCAAGTTAACCATACACAACCCCCAACATGTTTCACTAGCTTGCAAATTAGGAGTCAGTAGGTGGAATTTCAGATCTCACTCTGGAGTACTTTGTAACAGTAGACATATCATCTCATCTACATGTAAGGTGCTACAAATCTCTTACATATCTGAAAATGGGGAAAACTATGAAAAAAGCAGATTTTTTGGTCGGTTAAAATTCTATAAACTGTCTTCTAACAATACTTACTATGTCAACTTCATTGGTCACCCCAATGGTACTCAAATACCATTACTCCAGACCCAGTTTCATTCCAACAAGTTGGCTTGCAACTTCTGTGAAGGAGAGTAAGAAAGCACCACCGGGATCAAACTCTTCATGGACTGTCCCCAACATAAACCCAAGCCCAAAGCAGGACTTCATGAGGATCACTAGGTCAGGGTTATGGCTAATAGAAGACTGAGTTCTGTGGTGACATGAAGAAGGATGCTAGATATACTCAAACACTAGGCAGATAGTGTAAAACAAACAAACAAACAAACAAACAAGCAAAAACAGTTTAGGAAATTCACTGATTGCATTTCTCAATGTGACAGGTACTGGAGTCGCCTGGCAGCATCATGCAAGCCAGAATGAGAAGGTCTGCTGAATCCAGACCTGTGGAAAAAAAAAAAGACTGCAAAGATAAGAGGCTGCTCCACACAACCCAAAAGCAGTCATGTCTTAATGTGCCCACCCTGCACAGGGGTCTCTAAGGACATGGCTTGTTAGGTGAGGGAGTTTATTAGAAACATCCTGCTGATGCCAACTGTGAAATCTCACACCTGTGGCCAGCACGTCAGCACACACCATGGCCATCCCCATGGCTGCTGTGCCTCACCCAGGCCACTCTGCAAACCTTGCCCCTGTCAACAGCCGTGAGGCTCAGCAACCATGGATGAGGGGAACAGGGTGTGGGTGGCACAGAATAGTGGGAGGGCAGCAGCCTTGGTGGGAGTTGCCACTGAGGACGAGGGGGACACGCAGATGGCTGAGGCCTCCTGCCACTTGGCCCTTCCTCTATGTGCGGTGGCCTGACAGCCACTCAAAGCTTGGTTGCATCAAACAGAGAGGAAAAAAGTGGTCAGTATGGAAAATCTCATCTACACACGGCTGTACCTGGAAACCCAGAACACTTTAATGTGAGCATGAAATAAGAGTGACTGGAAATCTAGCCTGTTACAGGCCTCAGAGACATGTCTGCAGCATGTGGCACACCACACAACCACTGCGAAGACCAAGCCAAGGATGGAATAGAATCCCTGCCAGTGGAAACCCGGGGCATTCAGGAAAGAAATTTTACATAGTCACTAGGAGCAGGATCTTAAGGAAAATACACCCATAGGAAAAGATGGTGATGAGTTTTAAATATCATTAAGGCTAATGTTCTCTTTTTATATTGAAAGGAGTTTTCTAAATTTCATCTTTATTGCCTTTTAGATTTCGGAATCATATGCAAAAGCAAAGCACCCAGGCTGCTTCATTTCTATCTGAAGGGTAAGTCTTTTATTATGGTGTGTGGTGTAAACAGCATGATAATTCCCCACAAAATAAAAGTATTTTCTAAATAGACAAAGAGCATCTTCTTTGTTAATTCGTTTCCACTGTTGCCAGGCTGGGCATATTTGTAGTAGAGCCTGGTCAGGTAGACTTGGAATTTAGAAAGACAGAAGGTCACTTCTATTGGCCTGACTCATTGCTGGCTGTAAGGGCCCCGTGTTTCTGTGTAAGTGGGTCAGAGGCAAAATTTGCTGCAATATAGATAATGTGATTAAAAATGCAAGAGACTCTTCTATCAGAAGCAGCCTGGACACTGCAGAGGGATGGAGCTGATCCAGGTGGTACCCATAGTTCAGGCAGGCACATATTCACAAAGACACCTGACTTCTTCAAAAGTCCACCTTACAAATACAAGATGTCACGACAGTCTTGGTAATGGAGACCAGATCTCTTTATAGCTGACAGAAACATTTGTTTGCATTCCACCGGATGATTCTGTTTCCCATCACTAAGAGCTTAAAGAATTTCTTGACATTATGAGTTTTTTAATAGCTTTTCTTTTTATTAACTTAAACAATTTTCCATTAACGTGCCAGTGTTCTAACTATTTGTTTAATGTCTGAGGGTGATGTAAAATCACCTTAATGGCTGCTATATCACCATTTTCTGTGCTGGTTTATTCTTTCCCCAGTATGTAACTGGAGAAATCCCGTCTTTAAGCATCCTGTGTTCTTGCTGGAACAGTATGTTGGCATTACAGCAAAAACAATATAAAGCACGGTCAGCTTCAGACAAGTTCTTACTCATAAAGAATACAAAACTGATATCCAGAAGATTTCAGGATGTGTGACAGCATAAGAAGCAGTTTTTGAAGAAAAAAAGGTTTTATATATCATTTTAGCTAGTTTTGAAACTTTTTTATCATTCTCTGTTGAAACCACAAAGACCATTCTTTGCAAACTCACATTTTATTCTTGATTATTGCACCAGTGCCCCACCATTCTGAATCTTTTCTTCATGTTTTAATGGCAGTCTGTACCAACAGGAGAGAACATTTCATCATTACAGGAAGTTTTCATGGGAATAGTGGTTTTGGTTCTGAATCAATGTAGATCATTCGTACAATGTATTCACAGCAATCACACATTAAATTATGCTTCATTTGGATTTGTGGCATGCAAATGACTTATCCAGAGATAACAGAGGTGTACAGAAAAGCAGTGAGTTGTAGGAGGAAAACTTTATTGATAAGTTCTTGTTTGTTTGCTTGCTTACTTGTTTGTTTAAAATATGTAAAATTTCCCCCTTTCTTCAGTAGTCAATACACATTACAAAATCAATTTTTAGGTTTAAAAATACAAAATCATGTCACCTATCAATATCATTCTTGTGTAATTGTGATCCACAAATTAGTTGACTGCTTGAGAAAATTTAGAACATTATTCACTGGAAAAAAATGAGCTGTATGGCTAGCAAAGCAAAGAAATATGAGGGGTTTGGAGAAAGTTTTTGGGTGCCTGTTACTGATCAATATTGCTGTGGTCTGTTGTGAAACCGTTTGTCTACTGCTTTTATTGGTACTATCATGTATCATGTTTGGAGTAGATACACTCTTTTATTTCAAGATGTTATGGAACAAATAAGCAGGGATTTTCTGGGTGTGGATTCAGGGAAGAAAATTGACTCTCTACTTCTCACACCTTTTCCTTCCCTTCAGATTTTACTGACATATATTGTTGTGGGGGGGGGAAAGTAAACACACTTAGAAGTAATCTGAGAAGAACTGGACTTTGAGAAGCTCTAGCCCACCATGTCTGTACATGCAAGCTATATGGTATGTCCCTTTGGGAAAAAAAAGGGCCAATATTTTAAGGAATTTGTGCATATCCAGTCTATTTTTAAAATTGTGTATCTGAAAGATCATTTTCATCTGGGGCATCTAAAGAACAAAACACACCATCAGGTCTATTTCTGATCATAGATATCTGATGGAAAAGACTGCATCAGGAAGATATTTGTGTGCTCTTCCTTGGAGAGCAGCTGGAGGGGTGAGTGCTTTGTTAAATACGTAAAGGATGAAACAAGGTAAATAGCGAAACTTATTTTATGAACTGGAGTGTGCTTCACTTGTAAAGAAACTTACCTCATGGTAGTCTATGGCTTCCTTAAGGGAGACCTCATGGACAGAGGTGCTGATCTCCTCTTTCTGGTGACCAGCAATGGGACAAAAGGAAATGGGATGAAGCTACACTGGGGGAAGTTCAAACTGGACACAAAAAAAAAGGGTAGTCAGTCCCAGGAAAGGGCTCCCCAGGGAACTGGTCACAGCACCAAGCCTGTCAGAGTTCAAGAAGCATCTGGACAACTTTCTTAGTCATATGGTTTAGTTTTAGGTAGTTGTTGGACTCAATGATTCTTATGGTCCCTTCCAAGTGGAGATATTCTATGATTCCATGATTCTGTGATTCCTCCTGAGAATCTTGTGATGAGAACCAAGAGCTCTGTTTCTTTGAGTGTATTTCTCTGCTCTAAGGAGTCTTTTAATATGAATTTTGCTCTTCCCTTGCAACATCCTGCTCTGTCTCCTTACAAAGGCTCTGTGTAGACTGGCTAATTACCTACCTTGCCTCGCAGTGTCACTGTCTCCTCTGCTGAAGGTTGCCACATTCTGCCACCTAACTGCTCATTTGATCACTCCCCGATCAGTCCCTGAGTAATCAAAACAAGCCTGCTTGTCACTGTTTAGCAGAAACTTACTGCTTTATATTAACTTAACTCATTTTTTGATGAAAATAAGGTAGGCAGTGATCATGCAGCAGCTCTGGTCAGTTGTCTCCTGCATGTTCTAGGACTTCAGCAGCTGAATTCAGAGGAGTGCTACATAAAATTGCTAATAAATCTAGTATTTCCTGCTATTTTTAAAGGTTTCACATAACTTCATGAACACTGAAACATGAATGTGTTTTTTTGGAACAAGTAAGAGATTTTCTAGAATGGGGAGTTCCTTTGATTAGCTTGGATCTAGATGGAGGTTGTTTTTTAATTTGTTGTCCTTTCTGTGCCATGGCAGAAATACTCCTAGCTTTTAAAAACAGATTAGATGTATTTGTGCAGCCTTGTGTGTTCCAAATAGCAGCGAAATATCTTTTCCAATATCTTCTATACTGACTTCACTATCTAAAGAGAATCAGTTCCTTCCTTTACATGCTTACAATAACAAGAAACCACTGTTGTAGTCATAACATTTACCCAACAAAATCCAAATAGCTGAGCTCAGCCCCTCTCACCCTTTATACTGCTTCTACCAGGAGTGTTCAGGGTTTAGATAATTTACAGGCAAACTGTTCAGCTGTCTATTCATTAGATTTCTTTCACGGCTGAGTTCACCATTCCCATTCCTTTGAAGCAGGACACACTGGCTTGCTCTCCCTTTATACATTCCTTCCCCAGTGCATGTTTCAGGTCTGGTGCAGATGTTGGGCTTTCTTATGGTCTTCATAAAACCTCATCTCTTTACGTGCTTGTTTTATGCATTAGGTAATCTGATGTTGACTTCATCTTTGGTGTCTCTGTTTCGATCCACTGAAACAATAGCACAGTTTACAGTCCAAAGCTCTTCTTTGTACTAATAAAAACTGTGGAATAAATGGCAAGTGTGTGCCTGTACAAGTGACCCATTCTGTCTTTGGTGGAAAGGGAGTACTGGTGAAAAAGAGAATGGCTACATATTTTCTGCACAATAGCAGTTAAAGTAAAAATCTGGTCCTCTCACCCCCTTTTTCAGAAAGGCTACTTCTCTCTGTGGGGAAGTTGTGTCCATGATAGATCCACAGGTGGGGGCAAAAGAATCCTTGAAGTTGGGCACTGGGTGGACTGCAAGCATGTACAGTGGACGGGAAGATGTAAAACTGGAGGTCGGTAACTTTTAGTGTAGCATATGGGAAAATAAACGTTGTATTATATAGGAATATTAGGTATCAGACCACTGCAGGGAAGCAGGGACCAGCTGCCAGAGAGACAGCAAACATCCTTTTGTTAGTTTAGTTTTCTAGACAGGTTCACTGGGGCCAGGGGAATGCCGTTCAATCTTCCTTTTGCTGTGTTGTGCATCTGCATCCTAAGAGTTGGAAAAACCCTGGAAAGGGTAAGGTGAGAAAAGAATCTGTATGAAATCCAATAGAATCGTTGTGAAGAAAGATGAGTGGTGCCTACAAAAATAGCTTTTGCTATTGCCATGGTGGTGCATTGTTTGCTAATGCAAAACATACTGTAGAAAATTCTGTCATCTCTGGTTTGGCTTCAACATTCTGTTTAGCAACACAGAAATCACTGCAGTTCACTGAAGTGCAATTTCACTGTCTGGAATTTGAATAAGAAGTTGCTTGCAACTTTATACAGGTAAGAATCCATACTGATCGTCATGTGAAATCCTTCATCTTCCAAGTACCCCAGCAGAAAAATAAAGGAAATTAAGACTATCCTATCTGAGAAAGTTGATGCAACTATTTCTGGTTTGTGGCATGGACATACATTAGTAAAGGCATTGTCCAGAAATGATGGGGAGGCTTTTTAAACTGTTGTCATTTAATTGGAACCACACTTAAGACTGGCTTACAGATTCAGCACATACCTGGGAGACAATAGGAGTACGGGAGTGAAGCTCTTTAACTAGACAGGAAGGAAAATAGGGAACTTTGTATTTGCCATGGGTGCTGGGGGCAACAGTGCAGCTACACCCAAAGAGTCCAGGCATCTCTGTTTGTAATTTAAGTATGGAGCTATTACATGGTCTATTAATTTCAAGACTCCTTGTTTTAATGCAATCATAAAAGCAAGCAAGAAAAAATAATTCTAGAATGTACTCCATTCCAGAAGAATTGTCACAAAGTTGGTAAGAAAGGTATGTACCATATTTAAGTCCTTCAGTCTTTCTTACTTCAATCAGCTCCTTATTTAAAACAGAATTGTATAATAACTTCAGTGAGCATTGATTTGTGATATAAGCTTTTGATACTGTTTCTTCCATGTTTCTAATAGTTTCCTAGATTCTATTAATTATGTGTACTCATTTAAGGGATATTTTTAATAAACTGTGAACATACATATTTTTATGTGACTTTAAAAAGTTAGACTCAGCACTGTGAAATTCAGTTTGAACATAAATTAATGTGTAAAAGACAATATTAAAAGGTATAAATATGGAACTATTTTTGAAGAGGGTTTTTTATATTATCATTGAGGTGTTTTTTCCCTTTTGTATTAGAAGGTTGGATATATGAATAATCAAAATGATGGTCCATATCAAAAATTATGTAGAAAATTGTAGTGGGGTTTTGGGATTCTGATGGAAAGAAACTAAATGCAACTGATATGATAACTTTAATGTGTTGTGTAACAAATTAGCCTCACATTGTCTTCTCTTTCTCTCTCTCCCCTCCAGTGCTTTCCATGGAAGGGAAACCCCAAGCTAACAGATGCTGCACCATATTCCAGCAAGTCTGCTCGTGGAAGACTGACTTGCACTCAAAGCTCCAGTGGAAAACATTAGGAATTCTTAATTAACAAAGTTGGGGGGTTTTTGTCTGGTGTCAATGAAGATCAGCTGTGAGCATTATAGTCGTTTCCTTGTGTAATTTTTTTTTAACTTTTGGAGGTAAATTTTTAGCTAAATTCCTTTTTCATGAGTTTCACTTCTGACTTTGAAATACCAGGGAAATCCCCCCCACACACACACTTCTCCCCCAGCAACATTTCTTCATTAATTTTAAACTTCCACTGGGTGGCATAGTTTCCCCCATATAAATTCCAGCACATGTGATCCTGCTGTAAACTCGGAGCTCTGAGTTTTCCTACCTTTGGCACAACTGTGGTTATCACACTGATGGTAAAAGAATGCTCCCCCCTGTAGTATGTTCCTTCTGTCTATTTATGGCAGTCTGCAGATGGTCTCTGCCTTTAGTTTTTCAAGACTCTTGTGAGAAGTGCTAGGTAGGTTTCTTTTGTTTTCTCCTTTTATATCCAGGATATCTGGGGAAACCAGCACAACTCAATATAAATTTATGTGTCTCTCTTACATAAGACAGTTTGTATTTATGAAGCTTTCTCTGGAGATGACAGTATTAGCTAAAATGAAAACAAAGACATCTCTGGGGGAAAAAAAAGTAAGAATTGTGGTGTACCAGGACCACACAACAGACATTTGACTCTCTAATAGAATCACAGATGACAGCTGAATGCAGAATGCAATAAAAAACCCCTCACAGACATGATGGAAGAATTCTAGAGTCTCAAATGGGAACTGGAGACTTCAATCATATCCCCCCAAAAAAGAATATTCACAAAAAATAATTTAAATTAAATGGGGGGAGTGAGGGAGGGGGGGAATGGATGTTCTGCCTTTAATTGTCTACATAACTTGAACCTGAACTCTGAAAATGTATCTTTCCCTTCATCAATTAAGGCAAGCAACCTTCTGTGTCTAAATCTAGCTTTTCTGAATATTCTTAGCATGAGTATTCAAAATTGATCCTAACTATAAGCCTAACTTTCCAGGCATTTTTCTTGACATGAAGCTCCTACTCAGGCACAAAAGTGTTAGTGAGATGGAACTAAAATTAAGTCCCTTGTTAGCATCTGTCAGTGCAGCATGCTGTCTGTCATGGAACACATAGTGTCCTAGACCACTTCAAAAGCCACCAATTGTCTGAAAGTTGTTTGAGTGTCAAATGTCCCTCTAAATTAATCAGTGAAAACTAGTGAAGTGATACTTGACATTGTGCACAACTAGGATCTGGTATTTCCTGGTTTGCCTCCAGGTCTTTAGATGTCTCACTTGCCAAACTCTTCTAATGCACAAAAAGGCAATCCCTGTCATGTAGGTTTTGAGTGGCATCCTTCATTTCTAGTTGTTAATGACGTTTTCTTTTTCCATACTTTCTGGTTAGTAGTGGCAAGCTCTGTGCCCACTCCCCTTATTGTGTTTCCAGTCTTTTATCCCAATCTATTGTAAGGGCAACAGTCTAGTTCTCCAAAACCAAAAGATGTAAATATTCAGACAATGTAAAATAAGAGTAAAAAAAAAAAACACCAACCACCAAAACAAACAAGAAAACTGAATCTCTTGTGAATTTTCTTTATTACATATAGCACCATTCAGCCTGAAAGTCAGGACGCAATGAGTTTTAATTTGATATATACTTCCCAATTGATACACTCCTTAGACTGACAGAATCCCAGAACATTAGGAGTTGGAAGGGACCTCAAAATATCATCTAGTCCAACCCCCCTGCCAGAGCAGGATCACCTAGACTAAATCACACAGGAACGTGTCCAGGCAGGTAGCTGTTTATGGCTCAAGATGGTATTTCAGATGAGATGGGTAGACAAACAATGTTCACTAGCTGAGGGTAGCTGCTTGGAAACTGAATTAGTCCTTAAAGGTTGCAGACTGATGATGTCAAATTATGATTTTATTGCCAAATAATTGGGTTGTATCTTTGATCTGGAAACTTCTTAGGGAACATTCTATTTATTGAATTATTTCTCTATCTCGTGCAGTTAAGCAGAAGATGCCTCAGGGTTTGCAGAAAAATGCCTCAATATGTAAAACAGCTCTGAAAATTTACATAATGTGATAGTTGTCTTGAAAGCCATTCAGACCTTGGAAGAACTGTCAAAGATTTCGTCCTAAATCTAGTTGGTTTAGGAAGGTAAGGGTTTAATCTCCTTTAATGCATGGTACCAAATTGTGGGGAATCAAATATGCCAAGTTTCACTGTGTGGATGTCGGTCTTTGGAGGAAAATAAATGAAGCTTATTTCCAATTATGAAGCTGATTTCTGTAGAAGTCTGCAGAAGCTGCAGGTGCTCACCATTTTTAAAATTCAGGCAAGACTATGTAACAAATCAGTGGATGATAAAGGTTGCTAAGCATTTGTATGGAATGAATGATTTGTAAATGGTGTTTCTGAGGTTGGCAAAAAATGATAATCTTATAGAACCCAGGAAGGAACATCAATGTGATATGTAAAGAATATGAAAAGCATAGTAAATTAGTTTAATTTTCAGTCATGTATGATATTACAGTGATAAAAATGCAGATTATACCTAGATTATTTTTAACACATTGGTACAAAATTAAATGCTTCATTTGTGGTACGAAGTTCTGAAGTCCAACCCAATGTTAAGCACAGGCTGAATTTTTAAAGTGACTTGATAACGTGCTGACTAAAAGGGCCTGTGATTTGGTAATTTTAAGTTGGAGAGATAAATTATTGCTCTCCCTGAAGTACTAGATGTCAACAACTATCAAAAGAAGGAATTACGAATACATCATTACGTCTCACCCAGCACATAAGTTATAATTCATTTGCTAAATAGTTGTTCTGTTTTAAAGTCAGAAAGTATGTGATTTTTCCATTTCAGGTCACCATCTATGAGTCATGGAAGTGAGTGGAACAGGTAAAACAATGTAAAATTGATGCTGTGATACCTTGCCAACGGATATATAAATGTCCACACAGTCTGTTCTTTGTATCTCATTATTACACTGAAACATATTCAGGAATCCAATTATGAACCTTCTATTCTTCTGAGAGAGAGTATCTTCCTAGCACAGCTGTTAAAACTGCGGAGGTTTGGTTTTTTTTTTTTCTTTTTATGTATCTTTCTTTCCTCTTGCAATGTGGCTAAATGGAATACTTATGGATGATTTTCAAAATTAGCCTTAGGAAAGTTTTGCCAAAAGAGGGAATTGACTGGCTAACCAGACCTGGGGTTTATAATTTGAAAAACCTGTATTGTATTGTTTTAATTTTTTGTCAACTGCCTCATGTATCTCAAGGTTTTCATATACTTTCAGCTGGGTTTGTTTCAAAAAAGGTGAATCTTCCAAGTGGATATGGTCATTCTCTAACATGTTGAATTTTATCTGTATCACTCTTTGACAACTTTTTTTCTACTTGCCTAGATTGCTATAAGTTTTCATGACATTTCAGTTTTGAAGTCTTGCCAATGTATTGTATACATAATGAACTCTCTTCTGTTTTCCCAGAGTATTTCCTCAATAACTGATTCTTCTGTCTAGTGAAGTTAAAATGAGAAAACCACTTGGTTTGTGACAGTTCATCACAACTTTATCTGCCCAGACGCTGTTTTCTGAGGCCTTACCAAGTATTTTTTTTAGCTTGTACAATTGTAGTTGACAAGCAGTGTGTCTTTCTGAATACAAGGACCTGAATAGAGTTGCTGAACTGGTGATCACAGAGTTTTAAAACTGAAAGACATATTCTCTCTTATTTTCATAGGGAACTCTTCTTTGCATTTAACTGAATTTAACTCTTTCAGCTAAAATCCAAACCACCAACTGAAACAGATAGTTACATTTGGCTAAGCTCTAGTCAAAGTCGAATATATTCGGTTTAATGTTTTCCACTAACGTTTCTTTGGGAGTTGTATGTATGACTTCACAGACCTTTGCAGAATCAGCCTTCACAGGTTTAGAAAACTCGTGAATATGTAACCAGTCTCTGAACATATGGCTCAAGGTATCATTTTGATGCAGCAATGAAAGGATGGTCCTCCTCATATATTTAATTTAGAGACCTTCTTTCCTGTAGTTATTTATCATTTCTCTCTGGCTTTTCTGAATTCGAAGTATTTGTTTAGTTATCCTCACTCTCATCATGCTGTTCAGTTGCAATTTCCTGCAATCTTCTTGGGAATTTGAACCACAATCAGGTGATCTTATGGATATAGAGGACAGTCTCCTTCCTGAAAAAAACTTTTTTGCCATTTGACATGGCCACTTCATCAAAGGGAGTTGCAGAAAATCATCTGCCCTGGGTTGGACCCTTCAGCTGTTTCCCTATGTCCAAGAAGAACTTTTTTTCTAGGAATTCTTCCTAGGATTTCTAGGATACAAGTATCCAGCTAGTATTGAATAACTATCCCTAGACTGTATTTAAAATCCTGAATATCCAGGAACATATTTATCTTTTTAGCTTGTTAGCTGAGATAATCTGGAAAGCTCTTTTTGTTGGGCCCATAGCTAAAAGCACCAAAACATTTACCACAGCCTGAACATCTAGAAATTTTTCTTGGTCATTTTAGCAGAACAAATTTAGCTTTATTATTATAAAAGTCTTTCCTGTAATTATTTTGGATTAGCCTTTGAAGAGTTTAGTTTCAATTTACAGATTGAATCTGATTCATAAAATAGTGCTATTAATGTTGTTGGTAGGGTGGTTTGGCATAATTAAAATCTGTTGGCTTTTTAACTTAAATAATTGATATTCTGTAATCATTATAGACAATTTTGGGGGGTGGGGGAGAGTGGAGAGAGGAAAAAAATAGAGATAATTTTGTTCCTACCTTACTTGCTGGCATCCAGAAATTGTGGACTATAATTCTGAACAGCTAGCTCTGAATATTTCAGGTTTTCATTGATTTAATTGCCATTAAATAATTTTTAAATAAATGGCTTATCTCAGAGAAACCAAGCAATCTGATGCCTTATTTGGTAAACAGTCTTGAGTTTTTGAAAGCTAGAATTAGATTCTGACTTAAAAATAAATATTTAAGACTCCAAGGGAATTTTTAATGATTTTAGTTTTAGAATATGCTCAGACCGCTCATGCTGATTCTTTTGTTTAAAAAGCACTAGCTCTAGTTTCATGCATAAGTGCTGTGGCATGTCTCTTCTGGTTTTTTTGCTAAACAAAGACAATCTAGAATTGATAGACAATACATTAATATCCAAAAATAACTTTTCCTTGTCATTACATGGGCTTTTGCATTGACCTATATTAGGCAATATTGGTTTATGTTTTAAAAAGCTTAATGCATTTTAACTGATCAAATCTGATCCAGTTCAACCTATCAGTATTCCTGAATATGTGCCAGCAGCGTGAGCTGAATCACTCTATTTTGAGCTATTCCCAAATAAATAACAGGCAACAGCATTTAGATTTAGTTGCGTAAGACACTGAAAGTGCTTTAGAAAGACACCAATACATCACTCTTCAAAGGTCCATTTGTGTTTTATCTAACTAAAGGGAGAACAATCTGTATGAAAGGAGGAAAGGCAGGAAAAGATGCCAAAAAAGAAATTTGGAATTTCTCACTCCTAAGTTTAGAATGTGAGGGAGGGAATACCCAAGATGGGGGATCTTTGAGGAAAGTATATTTAGATGATGATCTCATGACAAACTATTCCAAACTGCTTTGGTCTGGTCTTCATGGATGTGGGGAAGGACATGAACTTGTGTGTCCCTAAGAAAGGTTTTCCATTACAGACTAGACTAGTTCAGTTTGCTTTAAATGAAAATTATTTCATTGGGGGAAAAAGGCTTCAAAAGTTGGGGTTTTTTTGAAAGAACTGATGGTCTTCAGTTGGAATTTTTTTTGTCATCCTATAAGGAAGAAGCCATAAATAATGAAGTTTCTTTCAGGGAGGGAGGGAGGAAAAATAAAGCCGTAACACAACTCTACCTGGTTATCATTTCTCCCTCTGCATCTACTGATATGTATTGTTCATATACAATACCTAGATAAAGTCTGTCGCTAAAAGCGCTTGCTAAAATAAACTTATTGCAAGTAACAGTATAGGGCAATAGCAGGATATTGTTGTGGGTCTCTCAAGTTCCAGGGGAAACTTGGAGTCCTGTTGAAAACCTGGGTCTGAAGAGGTGTAGCCATGCTGGTACAGTTCTGTCCTTAGTTAATAAATCCTGGTAGTTCCAATCACTCTGGCGCTTCTCTATGGTATATGCAGTCTATAACCAAGAGAGACTACTCAAAGATAATTGAGTTGGTTCAACATACATGTTCTTTCTTCCTTGCCATATCTGTATGAAGCTGACCTCACTGTGTATTGCTTTTGCAGATGAGACTTGCTGGTCTCTCCCAGAACATGTAAATCTTGAGTTTACTGGGCTTTGTAGCTTTTACATGCATGAAGATGTTAAACATCAGTAATACTACAAAGCTCATGACAAAAATGTGCTCATCACTGAACTCAGCCTTCAGTTATCAAGATGTGTAATATGGATTTTAACCATGACACAGATGCAGAGCTGGTGTCATTAAAAACCAGCCTGCTTCTGGCTGTGCTTACTGGTGCAGCACTCACTCACATGAACTAATACAGTCATTCACCTTTCAGCACCATGATGGTTCCAGATTTAGCCCAGCTGTCCCTTGAGCTGGTTCCACACACAGCCAGAGGAGGATACTGCAGAGGGTTTATCAGCGCAGAAGGGTCTGCATAAGTCTGGTTTGGTTCCATCGGGCTCTAGCAGGTCACCTTCAGTATCGGCCCTGCTGGACTTTCAGGTGAGAGCCAGTCTGTAACAGACCTCTGTGCTCATCTCCCTTGGTCTTTGGAGTCCCAGAAGACTTATTTGTGACATCCATTGTGTGGATTTCTAAGCCAGCCCTAGTCTGGGATTCTGCGTAAACTAATACATCTTCCCTGGAGTACTGCAGACAATGAGAAAAAAACAGAAGGGCTTCAGTACAACATCTGGTTCTAAGCAGCAATGTTAAGCCAGAGTTAACACCAGAAAGATCAGCTCAACTTGAACCACCTCCATGCAAAGTTACTCAGAGGCATCCACAACATGCTACATATAATGCCTCTCAGATACTATGTTTTCAAAGTTTTTCTCTTCATAATTTGATGCAATGGAATCCTTATTACTCTAGATACTCAGAGGCCACTGTACATCTCAGTACAGAAATGTCCAAATTGCCAGTTTTGAGGAGCATTTTGTAAATGCTTGACATTTCCTGTGTAAAGTAATGGTGTTTTTAAAAGAAAACACTGAACAAGCAAAAAGAGTCAACATGATTCCACTGAGGAACAATCTGCTTGTGAGAAATCTCTACAGCAGAGTGAAATCTAGCTGCTGTTAGTTTATTTGATGAAAAAAAGAAACAGACCATCATTTTGCCCACTTCCCAGAAATGAGTGTCTGTGGGTGTTCTCTCTTCTTTCTCACCAGTAATATATGAAATCTTGCAATAAGACCTGCAAATTACTGTAATGGAAAACACTGACATCAGCCCAAGATCTCCCTTGTTGCTTTTGCACCCTTCCTGTGGTGCAGTATCAGGAAAGAATCAGTTGCTTATTTCTTGGAAGAAGAAATAAGTCAAGAATTACTAAAGTCATCTCTAATGCTTTGCTGGATTGTTTTGCTTACTTAAAGCCTTCTTTATCTTAACCTGTAATTACATTTCTCCTGTGTAAATATGAATAGGAGAAAAAAATTTACAAATACTGAGTTCTCCAGAAACATGTGGTGTGAAGATGATGGGAAGTGGCTTCTCCTACTTATACTTGTGTGTCCCAAAACAAAGTATTCTTCTGTTTTGGAAAGAGATATTTCCAATGTGTATTACTCCTTTATCCCATAGGACAGGGAGCCAGTGGAGACCCCATGGAACTGTGATCCTGAGTGCTAAAGGAAACCTATGTTCATTCTGTAGCACTCATAGTAGCTGGGTACCTGATATTAGCAGGTAAATGTATTCAGTTCCTGGCTTTGGACTGTTAGAAATCCATTAAGGAAAAAAAAACTCATTACAAAAAAACTATGCAACCTGAACTGGGTTTCTATTTCCTCTACAGCTTACCCCACTTCCTACTGGTAGAAAAGGCCAGTGGATCATTGCTATAAATCCTTAGGAAATCATTCACTTTTGGTTCTAAGGTACTGCCCTAAGTTGGTAATCACTGCCCGCTATCTAGAGGTTACTACATCTACAGGTTCCTGCAAAAGAGTGTGTAAGAGCAGTGTGTGTAAGAGTGCTGCCTCCTTCCCTGGCGAAGTCAGGTAGGTTAGCTGAAACCACCTTCAGTTTGCCTGAGGTGATAAAGGATTACTTACTTCCTTGTATCAGCAGACTGGGGAGGTTGGTGACAAATACTAGAGTAAAACTACTTCATTTACCTTAACGTTACAAAGCAGTTATACTTCTGGATACCCTGATACAACCTCACACTTCCGTCCATGAGGACTGTGTTCCTAAAATTGTAGTGATTAGCAGGTCAGCAGATAGCAAAGAAATGTTTCCCCTTAGAATGCATGCAATAGAAGGGAGATGCATACAGGGACTGCAACACAATGTGAATACACGAGGGCGATGTATATGCTGTGGAAAGTGAAGACTCAGAAGCAGGATCATCAACTGGAGGAGATGTTGGCTTTTTGGCAGCTGGGATGTTTCTGTATGATCTGTCACAGAATGCTAACTCATCATGACCTCCTTTTTCCATCCTTCATCCTTGATATACAGCTCAAATTCACCCAAGTTAGAGAAAGATAATGATGGTGAAAGTGTAACCATTCAGAAATAGACAGCAAGAAGGCAGAAAAGACAAAAGTCAGGATTTCAGCCTCATAAAAGTGACCAAATTTGACAGACACAACGGCACAAATACTAGCCCCTAGAAAGCCATCATCTCCTCCATCTGACAAACCAAATGATCTTACTGCCTCCTTTTGAATAGCTATGCTTTCATCACTGTCATCATCCTTCTCAGATCATGACAGCATAAAGGATGGAAAAACAAATGGGGAAATGGTGGTGAGAAGGGAAGGCTTTTCCACAATTAATGATGTAACTATGAAATGACAGTTAAAGAAGAAATAGTGCAGGGTGTTGCTGTGCTGTATACTGAGGAAGATGATGACAGCTAGAGTTTGACGATGGAGATGATGGGGTTGAGTGTTTATGGGTAAGAATCAGGGAGAAGGCCAGCAAGGCGGGTGTCATGGCAGGAGTCTGTTACAGACCACCCAAGCAGAATGAAGAGACAGACAAAATATTCTATAAGCATCTATGAGAAGTCTCATGATCACTAACCCCTGTTCTTGTGGGGGATTTCAACTTAGCAGATATGTGCTGGAAATGCAATATTGCATTTGTATGGAAGATAACCCCCTGCCCAACTAGGGAAGGTGCCCTGCTGGACCTGTTGTTTGTGAACAGAGAAGGACTTGTGAGTGATGCAATGGTTGGAGACCTTCATGAGCATAGCAATCACGAAATGATAAAGTTTTCAGTTCTTGGACAAGTAAGAAGTGGGGGGAGCAAGACTGCTATGTGGAGAGAACTTGGCCTATTTAGGAGTCCGGTTGGAAGACAGACCTGAAGGGCAAAGGAGTCCAGGAAGCCTAGACATTCTTAAAGAAGGAAATCTTAAAGGCACATGAGACGGCCGTCCCCATGTACCAAAAGATGAGCATGCAGGGAAGACCAGCTTGGCTTAACAGAGAGCTTTGGCTGAAGCTCAGGTCAGTTCCTTCACTGACCTTTGAAAGAAGGAGGAGACAACCTATGAGGACTACAAGAATGTTGTCAGGCTATGCAGGGAGAAAATTAGAAGGGACAAAGTTCAACTAGAACTAAATCTGGCTATTGCAGTTAAGGACAATAAAAACTGTTTCTATACATTAGCAACAAAAGGAGGGCTAAGGAGAATTTCTTCATCCTTTGTTGTTGGCATGGGAAAACAGTGACAAAGGATGAAGAAAAGACAGAGGTACTTAATGCCGCCTTTGTCTCAGTCTTTAGCATTCTGAGCTGGAAGACAGGGAATGGGAGCAGAATGAAGCCCCAGTAATCCCAGGGGAAATGGTTAGTGGCCTGCTGCACCACTGAGACACAGTCACAAGTCTATAGGCCCAGGTGAGATACTCCAAAGGGTCCTGAGTGAGATGGTAGAAGTTCTCACCGAGACACTAACCTTGGTGCTGAGGAAGGTTTATGGAGCAGATCATCTTGAGTGCCACCACGTGGCATGTAGACAACCAGATGATAACGCCCAGTCAGCATGGATTTAGGAAAGGCAAGTCCTGCTTGACTAATCTGATCTCCTGTGACAAGGTGACCTGCTTAGTGGATGAGGAAAAGGCTGTGAATTTTGTCTACCTGGACTGTAGTAAAGCCTTTGGCACTGTTTCTCACATCATTCCCAGGCTGCTAATGGCTTAGATATGTGTACTCTTCACTAGGTGAAAGACTGACTGGCCCAAAGAGTTGTGATGAATGGAATTAACTCCACTCGATGGCCAGTCACAAGTGGTGTTCCCCAGGGCTCAGTACTGCATCCAGTTATCTTTGATACATTTATCAATGATCTGGACCAGGAGATTGAGTGCAGTCTCAGTAAGTTTGCAGATGACACCATATTGTGCAGGAGTGTTGATCTGTTTGTGGGTAGGAAGGCTCTACAGAGGGATCTGGACAGGCTGGGTCAATGGACCAAGGGCAGCTTTATGAGGTTCAACAAGGTTGAGTGCTGGGTCCTGCACTTGGGTCACAACAACCCCATGCAACACTACAGGCTTGAGGAAGAGTGACTGGAAGACTGCTCGCTGGAAAAGAACCTCAGCAACCAGCTGAATATGAACCAGCAGTGTGGCCAGGTGGCCAAGAAGGTCAATAGCATTCTGGCTTGTATCAGAAAAAGTGTGGCCAGCAGGACTAGGGAAGTGATCATCCCCCTGGACCTGGCATTAATGAGGCCACACCTGAAGTACTGTATTCAGTTTTGGGACCCTTACTACAAGAAAAACATTATGGTGCTGGAGTTGTGTACAAAGAAAAACAATTAAACTGGTGAAGAGCCTAGAGAACAGGTCTTATGAGGAGAGGCTGAGGGAATGGGGGTTGTTTAGTACAGAGAAAAGGAGGCTGAGAAGAGACTTTATCACTCTTCACAACTATCTGAAAGGAGGTTGTAGCCAGGGGGACGTTGGTCTCTTCTTCCAAGTAACAAGTGACAGTATTAGAGGAAATGGTGTTGAGTTCTGCCAGGGAAGGTTTAGCTTGGATATTAGGAAAAGTTTCTTCACCAAGAGGGTTATCAATCATTGGATCGAGCTGCCCAGGGAAGCAGTCAAATCACCATCCCTGAAGGTATTGAAAAGATGTGCAGATGTGATGTTTAGGCACATAGTTTAGTGGTGGACTTTGGCAGTGCTAGATTAAAGGTTGGACTTGATGATCTTAAGGGTCCCTACTAACCTAAATTATTCTGGGATTCTATGAGGTGGTATGAGGCATTCTAAGGTCAGTCTGCATCCAGCAAAATGGCAAAACTTTCCTGATAACCATGGTCTGAAGTTTATGTCTAGCTTAAACTCTGCATAAACACTAGAGTCTGTCTTATGGAAGTCATGTTCTTCCTTCACTGACCATTAAAATAAGCTACAGTGTCATTATATAGTCATAGGCTTTTTATTCAGCAGCACTCCTGCCTCCTTTGATGCATCAGATGAACGATGCTCACTTAATGAAGAACCATTCAGTATTGTTTTCATTTTGTTACTCAGTGTGTGGCCCTCAAACTGATTTATTACGTATTGTTCTGGAGACAGAGCTATGAATTCTCTTAGCAGCTTTCCTCACTACAGTGAATGTATGTATCTCACAAAGCAAGTTATTTTACTGGTGTTATAGATGAGGTGCTGCTCCACACAGGGAGTACATTTCAAAATACCTGCTGCTGAATCTGAGGCATTCTGGATCTGTTTTGTTCAGAGTACTTGCAATAAATAGCGCTTCAGATGCAAATACACAGATCCCATTGCTCTTACTGTGAGTGTTCAAGGCTTTAACAAGCAGGGGCCTGGAACCTCTGTCCAGGCACATAGAAAATTAGGAAACATACAGTTGCAACTATTTAAACACAGTGGAATTCATTTTTTCACAGTAGTATGAACTGAGAACTCTTTTCTCTCCCAGCATCCCCATATCTTTCTCACTGTCATTAAACTTCAGCAATGAAACACACACAGTGACTGTAAAAACCAAAGTGTCCTTGCCTATACAAACTCCATTCATTCCTTGAGGCAAGCCTATGAGCAGACTAGCAGGATGAGAAGTCACAGGGAAAAGGGGCAGAAGGCCACACACAGAGCAGAAATCTGATGTCCCTTTGGCACACGACAGCAAGCCACTGAATGTAGTCATTTAGTGAAGGCCAACATAATTCACAAGGGGTTGAAAGCAACTGATGTTTGTGAGGTGTCTGTCTACAGTCATGAGCACAACATTGTGCAGAGGGAGGAAGAGGCATAAGCTACACTTCTGGTAAAAGATGGGTTGGATACTGGTGACTTCCACAGCAAGCTAGAGCTCTTCTCCAACTACAGCTGTTCAGGGCCCTGACAAGAAGAGGAGCAAACTCTGATAGAAGGGTCATCTGTGCCAGCCACACTTGGCTGATAGGTGAGAACCAGAGCTAAAAAGAGAAGCAAAGGATAATAGTGCTTGGAGATTGCTTTCTTTGGAAGACAGGAGCACCCATCTGTTGCATGAAGCTGCTGTCTCAAGAGGGTGGTTACTTGCTCAGGACCTAGATTTGAGACACCAAATAAACCAGGGAGTAATCTGGTCTTTAGAATATTATGCTTTACTGCTTTTCCATATGGGCACTAATGGTACTATAGTACTGGTGTGGACCTTGAGGAGACTACTGCAGTCCTCTGGGGACAAAGGTGAAGGGTAAAGGACTTGAGATGGCATACTTGTCAACCCTGCTGGCCAAGGGAAACAATTGAGGCAGGAGTGGAAATGCAGCTCAGCGTCTGCCTGGTCAGGGTCATCAGAAGGGTTTTGGCCATGGGAGACTGAAGAATGAGAAATGCTAAAGAAAGGTAGGATCCATCTGAAAAAGTGGGGCAAGTGCATATTTGACAGCAAGATTTAAAGTAGATTTAAGAAGCACTTATTCAGAAAAAAGGTGTGAGGGTCCTGGTGGACATAAGCATACCAATGTGTCCTTGCAGTGGTGAAGGTTTAACTGTGTACTGACCTATGTTATCTAAAGCATGAAAAGTAGTCATGCACCTAGTCCTGGTGAAGCTACATCTGGAGTATTGTGCCCAGTTTTGGGCCTTGCAAGAGATATGTCAACAAAACTGAGAAAATCTAGAGGGCTACTAAGGTATTCAAGGGGGTGGCACACACATGACAGGAGACCAAAGGAACTGAGTTTGTTTAGCCTGGAGAAAAGAAAGCTAAATGGAGAGAGGGGACTCTTAACTGTAATCTTGAAGTATCTAAATGAAAGTTAGAAAGAAGACAGAACCTCCATCATTATGGAGGCACACATCAAAAGGAACAAGAGGGAACTGCCACGAGCTGCAAGAGGGAAAATCAGTTACATGAGAGTAATTTGCTATCGCAGAGAAAGGCTGTAGCATCTCCATCCCTGGAGAATTTCAAAACTCAGGGGACAAAGCTCTGAGCAGTCTGACCTAACTTCAAAGTCACTGTACTTTGAGCAGTTGATTGACTTCAAGAGCTGTCTTCCAAGCTTTTTTTTTCATGACTCATCTCTATTAGTTATCAAAGTTCTCATTTACTTTAAAGTTAGCTCCTTGTCACTATAGAGCACACTTTTCTGTTCACATAAATCACATTTCATTGTTGCTCTGAGGCTAGAGATAAAGTTCTACTATTTGACATTGCACTGTGAATGTTTATTTGGTTCTTGGTGCTTTGCCAGGGAGCACAGAGGAATATGATGGTAGAATGAGAGCTGCCATATCATCTAGTGCAGCTATGCTCATTCAACACCAGATAATGGCAAAGACACTCTTTGTGTACATTAACCAGATCTACCTCATTCTCTCTTTGCAGGTCACTGTGAGAGGAATAAATCACTGAAACAGAGTGTGGTTTTATTACCTTGACAAAGTTCCCATAATTGCTTTCACATTTTGTGTCTAATGGACACCTTTCATCAGCAACAGACTGAGCAAAGGCAGTTCCTGCCCTGCAACTGACTCTACAGAGAGATGGACTTGCAGTTCCTCCATCATTCACATGTTATGAGTAAGGATCATCTACCAATTGAGGTTTCAAGCACTGGTCTATCCTAAACTATCAGTAGGCACTTCAGGCAACAACAGTGTTGGGGTTCTTAAGCCTGTACATGTACATAAAACACAGCTGGTAAATGGTTTTCTGAAGTGGTGAGCAAACAAACAGCCAGCAAACCAGACATCCCACCATAAATCCAGCATCAACAGGGAACATGTGTGCCCGGCCCTTATCAACACTGGCAGTTCAGAGAACCATTACATTAATGTGTGGGCAGATACAGGAGGGAGCACCATGAGTTTGTCATAGTTCTTTTGCATATGTAATGGATGCACATAGAATCATGCACAAATTCAACTGTGAGTTAAGGGATTCCTGCATTACATTGGGCATTAATGGGTAGTAAAATGCCCTGATTGTTTAGGCTATGTGCACTGCAACTGTTTAGGCTTTAAACCCTAAAAGAAAACCAGTAAGGAACCTCAGTAGTTTTCAGGTGATATAAAAATCTGTCATGGAATTAGAAGTTTTCTCATGTTTCATGTTTCAGTAGAAAACCTTAAGGTCATTTCTTTGCCTGCAAAACTCATACATTAGATCTGTTTTGGCTCCATCTAGAGATGCATTTACAAACTGACTGTGGCAGAGCCACCTGCCGTGTCCCTACAGGCTTTGTGTAAGTGACCACAAGGTACATGATGTTGAGTACTGACAACTGATTTTAATGCTGAGATCACTACTAGTTCTAAACCATGTACCTTATCCTTCCCAGCCATTCCTAGAATGTGTACCCCATGAAACATTCATGCCTAACAGGGCCTCTTTTTGCCAAAGTGAACTTTCAGAAAGTGACCAAAACTTTGTGCAGAGGTTATAGCTTCACATGTGTTCTGACACAGCCTCCATAGGTATTCAGCAACATCCAAACCCACACACTGATTGCAGGCACTTTCATTCACTTGTGAAGGCTCCTTCTGGATAAGGGGCAGCTTTTGGACTGGGGGGTATTTCCTCTTCCCAAGCTAAGCCAGCTCTGGATGCAATTTTAATGATATTTCACGTAACTAACTGGAGTATCTTTGGATCTCAGCCTAAGCACAATTGCTTGAAATAAAATAGTTTCAACACACCAGAGCAATTGCCTCTTAGTAGCCTTCATCTGTGCATAGCTTTGTGCAGGGGGTTACTGGGAGGAACATTTCCACAGCATGTTGCTGCAGAACAGGAGACTTTCTGTCTGATAGACCTGTCAGCACTATTAACTTTGGCATCTCAATAGGATCCTGAAGGTCTTAAAGAACCAGAAACTACTCAAAGTACTTCTGCACTACGAATACGTAGGTTTAAGTTCAGGGCTTCAAGAGAAGACATTGCAAATGGTTAAGAAACAAAAGTCCTTGGGAAAAATAATCTTTGGAGAGAGAATTTCATCGTCCTGATCTCCAGCAGGAGAAAAGTCCTGTTTTTTTTCAGGGACACACAGACTTTCCCTACAGATTTCCTTCCATTTCCCATGGAGAACAATTGTTACCCACACACATTTATCTATACTGTTAAAACACATAATATGAAAAAAGGCAGGAAAATTTAGTATCTTTACTATTTTTGCAGAAGTGACAGTTTATCACTGAAATATATATATATTCACTTCAAAAGCTCAGCTTCCGAGAAAATGTTAAGAAAAGTTTATTCCTGTTGCAAAATCTTGGTTCAGGAACACTCAGATTGAATGAAAACATGCTAAGAAACTAAATTCTAGATTCAAGACTTGCACTCTGAAAAGCACCATTCAGGCAGAAATAGCTCCTTTTGCTCAGGCATGTAGATATTGTGAAAGAAGAAAAGAAAGCAACAAGGAACAAACAAACCCAATAATAATCTAATCAATTAATAAAAAAGTGCATTTAAATCTAACTACGTATCAACATTTATCATGTAACATGATTCACTAAGATGATATTTTAAAGATCACATGTATGTGCCATCACTTGATTTACAGGCTACAGTCAGTTTTGTTTATAGATTCTTCAGTACAACAGTCTTCCAGAAACTGCTAGTACAGCATCCAGGACAAAAACTTTGCATATTTATCTCAGGTTTGCTACTCCAACACAACTGATTACTCCTCTAGATTACTTGTAGAGTTGAAAAACAATGGGATTGGTAAAAGGAAGCATGTTAAAGGAAAGGATTGAAATTAGTGTTACTGTATTCCCATTCCCTGTTTTTTTCACAGCTTCCCTGTTTTTTCACAGCTTGAGTTTTCACAGAACCTGAAGGTAAAAACTGTAAGAAAAGAAGGAAATTTTAATAAAAAGCAGCAGAGACTTGATCATCTGAATATATGAAAAAGAGCAGACCTAAGGAGGAGTATTCCAAGGATACTGCCCCTCTGCCAGTCCAGCCCAGTCCTCACTCCCACTGAAAAGTCTGCTGGCTCAGACCTGGCTTTGGACTTTCTTTGCAGATACGTACCTGAACTGGTATTTAAAGCCAACCTACAAGCCTAGTCCTGTAGGAGTCCTACAGGAGCCAAAATTGTCTCCTGAACTTCTCCTACTGTGCCTGTCCAGAGTAATGAACATTTTGGCAGGGCAAGGAATGTCTGTATTTATATCAAGTCTAAATTTATTTAACATCCACGGTAGATGTCTATAGACCAAGAGATACTTGAGCCAGTAGGATAACTCAGACCATATGTAGCACTGAGTTCAAAAGAAAACATAGCCATTACTCAGAAAAACTTGATTTCTAAGAAGTGTAGGTTATTTTTGCTGCAGAAAGATGTATGGGATTTTGATGCGATCTCGGTCACAGAAAAATACTGAGTACACACAGACAAGCTCTTCCCAGGTAAGTGTGCTAGACTGACCTGCTAAAAAAGAGCACAGACTCTGACCACCTGCCCAAGTGCCTTAGAAAACTTGAGTCAGGGATTCATGTTTGATAAGACTAAATCCAGGGCAGGATTTTGGATGGTGAGTCACAACTCTGCCTGCAAGGACAGCTCAGCTGGGGGCCTGTGGGGAAGAAGACAGCAATCAGGGTTTTTATAATGGCAGTTTCTCTGGAACATCTATCCCCACCTGTGATCACAGGGACCTGGCCTCAGAGCTCTCCCTGGTCACAGTGCACCAGCCGGCACAGATAGCATCCTGAGACAGAGCCAACCAGGTATCCTGGTTTCCTTCCAAGCTCTAGGTTGCCTTCTGTTCCTGCAGGCTGAGTTTTGGCTTGGCTGCCAGCCTGCCAGGTAAACCTTGGCAAGCCATGTGTAGGTCTCTTCTCCCAGCAGAAAGAAGAGCGTGGTACCAGTGTTAGTGGTGGAGTACTTCAAAGTCTGCTAAGAATGCTGCCACACACACAAAGGCTTTACAAATGGAAGCTCTACAACAGTAGTTAGAAACATTTACATTTGGGCAAGCCAGGGACTGCAATCCTGGAGGAGAAATGAACACTGTGACAGCAGAAAGCCAGATGTTAGGACAGAGAAGCTAGAAGGCAGTTAACTCTTTCTTTGTCAGGTATTGGAAACACGCTAGTCTGGAAGTACTATTCAAAATACATACCCTCTGGAGTCATTCGTGTCTTTCTACATTAAGCCAGCTAATTTTTAGTTTTATACAGTAAGACAGACAAAGCAAATAACAGAATTAAAGGAATGTTGTGGGCTTTTTCTAGGACTTATGTCTTCCCAGTTTCATGTCTTCAAAACACATACTTGAGATCAATAGTTTCAGAGATGCTCATGAGAAGTAAAGCAGCAAAGGTCACACAGAAACTTCAAAGAACCACCAGGCTCTAAACTGACAAAGTCACCATTACAACTAAACCAGCATAATAATAAAAGTAACATCAACTCCTAGTTAACACTGTGCTTAAGTCATTTCCCAGAGAAACTGTGGCTGCCCCCTCCCTGGCAGTGTTCAAGGCCAGGTTTGATGGGACTTTGGGCAGCCTAGTCTAGTGCAGGGTGTCCCTTCCCATGACAGGGGGGTTGGAACTAGATGACCTTTGAGGTCCCTTGCAACCCAAACCAGCTTGTGATGCTATGATTTACACCCTGGATCCATTAGTCTTCTAGAGTAAAGAATGTTATAGAGCTAGGCACTACTTCTTAACAGATAATTAACAGTTCCTTTGCCTAAGTAAAACCAACTGAACTGTCACTCAGCATTTATGCTGCTTTCAATCCTGATAGCTTGTCCTAAAAAGGGGGTGTATTAGTAGACCATCTGTATAAAGAAAAGCCCTACCTACTTTTTCTTTCTCCTTTCACAAAAATATGTTTCAGACATAGGAGGGAATAGCAAAAGAAAAAAAACAACCCAAAACTTCAGGTTAACAAAAGAAGCTAAAATTATAAAGTTAGGACTGGCACAAACAAGTGTTGTATTACAATCTACTAATTAAACTTGTTCTCTTACAGTTTGGCTGTCTTAAACAATACCTGGCAAAGTTAAAGAAAAAAAAAAACAACAACTCTACCTGTTTTTCAAACTAAAACTACAGATACTGAGATATTGAATCCCATTTTCCTACTTGTCTCGGCTCACTCTATCTTGTTTCTTTCTATCTTGGAGGCCTTGTTATAACGATGTGTGATATACAGTATCTGTATCAAAAATTTAAACATGCATGGTGCTGAAATTACTGGGTACTACTCTGGTGTTCTATACATGAGACACTCAAGAGTGATCAGGACTTGGAAACTTTGATTTTATTGTGCAATAAAAAAAAAAAAAAAGCAGAATATTGTGGATAACAGATGCCATCAGATATGGCAGAGCACAGTAATCCTCACCCAGCCCCTAATGAAGCGCAGCAGAAGTGGAAACGTGCCATGGGCAGAGCCTCACCGCACGGCGGTGGGGCCTGGGCAGCACACGCTCACACAGCCAGCCAGCACTCCACACAGACTCCAGGGTCTGCTGAAGCTCTATGGAACAACCCAGACTCCAGGGTCTGCTGAAGCTCTATGGAACAACCCAGACTCCAGGGCTTGCTGAAGCTGTATGGAACAACCCAGACTCCAGGGCCTGCTGAAGCTGTGCCGCACAGTGGCAGGGCCTGGGCAGCACACGCTCACACAGCCAGCCAGCCAGCCAGCCCTCCACACAGACTCCGGGGCCTGCTGAAGCTCTATGGAACAACCCATACTCCAGGGCCTGCTGAAGCTGTACGGAACAACCCAGACTCCAGGGCTTGCTGAAGCTGTATGGAACAACCCAGACTCCAGGGCCTGCTGAAGCTGTGCCGCACGGTGGCAGGGCCTGGGCAGCACACGCTCACACAGCCAGCCCTCCACACAGACTCCGGGGCCTGCTGAAGCTCTACGGAACGCCTCTCTGCACCGCCGAAACAGCGCTTGGCAAGTGAAGTTTAATACTGCTGCTTACACCTCTCTCTGCTCCCTTTTCATCCTCTACCCTAGATTTTACTGTGCCTGTGGCTTCTTCCCCATATACACCCTGTGGCCCTGTGACTGTACACTCCCTTATTTCTCACTGTTTCTCTCCAACCATTATTTCATTATTCATAATGAATAACCATTATTTCATAATGAAAGATATTTGGTGCAAAGAGTAGTTGATATGAACAAATACTTAGCAGATAAAAAACTGCTTTTGTGGAGGATTGTGGGTTTTTTATCTTTAGAAAAAAAATCCAGGGAAATTTGCTTGCAGCTCTGAACTTTGAAAATCTGCCTATCTGTGCTGTAGTAGCACAAAGGCCACAAGCACTTCTCTTTTCATGAATAAAGCTACACATGGCTGCTGTGATCACCCACAGACTAGAAAATGACAGGAGCTTTGTGTAGAAAATTTCTCTTGGAGTTCACGAGCTCATATTTTTCAGATTCTTCAGACATGAAAATTCACACTATCGAAGAGCCTACTTACATCTAAACCTGTATTTAGGTAGGTGACAAATATTTTTGGGATCCTAGATGCGTGGAGTGGTCTGGTCTGGTCCCTAAGTATGCAAAGCAGAATGGGAACTTCACTAATGAGAACTGGCATGATGATCACACTAAAAATCCCTGAAGGCAAAGAAATTCCCACTACAACTTACACTGAGTTAAACTAGTTGAGCAGAACATTACACTTGGGATTCAGAAAGCCAAAATTTTGTTGCCTTCTAAGCTCAACTGTTTTCAGATTTCTATCTTTTTTCTGTTTTACTGTTTCCTAATCCAAGATAAAATTGGGATTTTTACTCCTGGTTTAAGACTTTGGCACAACCTTAACAAGGAGCAACATGCGAAGTTTCTCTCACCTACAGCTCTGTGGAAAGAGCAGTCCTCTAGAAACTGGGATACAGGATTGGTTTCAACAGAACACATGGATCTGATTTCCTAGGTGTGAGGAAACCAGTTGCTCTATGAAGCAGGGACACCTCTTTGCTTGCTGGGGACTCGGAAATGACAGTAACTCATGCTTGATTCTCTAAAAAAGCTATGGCTCCAAATCCCCAGGAGAGAGCTGAGAGATCTGGATTCCAACCAGGCAGAAACAGCAAAGCCCATAAAGGTATGTGAAACCCTCCCATCCCTCTCCTGAGCAGTTTATGCCAAGGTTTAGGTGACTTGCTACACTGTGTGCTGCATCAATCCAAGTTCCCGTGCAAAGCCCGTAACATCCACCTCACCCAGTTCTGAAGGCCTCGTAAAACAAGGCTCTAACTTGCATCCCTGGAGTACTGAAAGAGCTGGCATTAGTAACTTCTGGTAAGTTTTTGCTATACTTCTAAGAGATTTGTTGAGTGTGCTCCAGGACCGCCTTAAAGGAAGAAAAACCACCAAACCTCAAGTGAGAAATGACCACTGCCAAAGAATCTGGCACATCACTGGTTAAGTGTTTCAGTGTCTAATTATCTACCATTAAAACTGTTCTCTTAAAGCCAAAATTTATCTGGCTTCTATTTCAAGACATTTCATCCTATTACAGCTTTTCTAGATCAAAGAATTCTCTATTATCAAACTACTTTTCTCCACAGAGGCAATTATAGGTAGATTCTCATTTCGTAACTGTGTCTGCCTTAATTTATTCAGTTTAAAGCTCTCTGAGTATTGTAAGGCATGTGCTTGATTTTTGGCACAAGAACTGGATACTGCATTTGGCACTAGCATAAGCACTACTGGAACAAAAGTAGTATTACCTCCCCCATACCATTCGATATTCCCTTTTTATTGCATCCAAGAATTGCAGTTGGCCAAGTGGGAGCTTATGTTCAGCTGACTATCCATCACGTCTCCTCACTTTCGCTCAAAACACTGATTCCTGGGATAGGCTCCCATCCCCTTTCCAGATGTGTGACTTAACAGTTGGTGATAGTGAAACAGGCTGTATGGACACCAGGAAAGAAAAAAAGGGGGAACACCAATTAACTGTAAAGCCTGTAAACCTTTGCATGCCTGAAAAATTTGTGAGTTGTTAGCATTTCGGTCTCCTGTTGCTTCTCCAATTGCTATTAGGTAAAGCTTCTGGCTTCACTTCTGAAGAGGGAAAAAAAAAAATAAGGAAGATGTTGGTCATTGTGAAAGAGGATAAGGGTTCATAGAAATTTTATTCCAGAATGTGTCAGCAGCTGGCAGTTACAGACAGCGAGAAAACAGCATGTTTGCAAGAACCTGAACTTTATCACAGAATGTTGACAAAGGATCTGCATTATTTATTGTTCAGGGACCAATTGATTGTCCTTCATCCGCTTTTTTTTTAACTCAGTTACCTCATAATTGCTTCAAAATGTACTATCTGAGCATTTAATTTGTGGCTCGTGCCTCAATTCCAGTACAAATTTTGACCTTAACTATTGGGCTCGTGAGCCATTTCTGTAACTGCCTACTACAGGACATGCCCCAAGAGCAACACCAAAAATCCCCAAAGCTATCCTAGTCTAGGTGGTGACAAACTACACAGGATTACCAGCCTAAACACAACCACGCTTGGGTATTATTTCCCACGCTACGTACTTACACCTTGCAGCTGTTATCTGAAAGTGCATGTTAGAGGCAGGAAAGAAAAATGAGCTGCTGGAGTACCATGAGAAGCAGATCGACTTTCTCCTCACCACTGCATTTGTGCATCTACCCTTTAAAGGCAATTTGGGGCCTACAGCACTGATTAACTTCACCAGTTGATCTTTCTATTTTCTACAGGTATCGTATCAAGTCTGATTATATCCATGAAATGCTTTTCTGTTACAAGTCTGTAGGAGTCAAAGGGAAGTGAAGACCTTGTAGCAAAGTAATGGAAGACTTGTACTGACTGAATCAAACAAGGATACTGAAGTCAACAAAACCTCCCGGGACATCCCAGACACCTGAATCCTATTGCTCAGTGGTGCTGTTTGAAGCTGAAAGGAGTCAGACTGTTCTCTTACAAGACCAAACCAAACCCTTAGCTTTCCCTTTTAACAGTGTAAAGTGATTACTGTTTTTCACTGTGATTTTTTACCTGCACACAGGACCTTATCAAAGTGTTGCCATGTAAATCATACTACTTATTGGTCTACAAACATGCCAGACAAATTAATTACTTTTATGGTTTCACCTCTTGCGCTCATTAAACACTGTCCAAGCATTTATCAGTAGTCTAATTACTTGTGCTGAGCAGCTCTAAGGAACTGCTACTAAGTTCTGATTTAGTGCAGTCATAGCTTAAATGGACAAAGGTGTTCGTGCTTTCACATTTACCAACAAACAGCTAGATTTTGGAGCTGGACTTAAACTAGGAGAATTATCACTTCACATCTTAAGAGCTCAAGTTGCTTATGTATCTGGAAACACTGACCCACCTGATGGTTGGTTGTTTTGCTTAAGTTCTACTACACTAACAAAAGCTATTTTCAGGTAAGGTACAATCACATTTAAAAACTAAATTGGCTTTTGGCAAACTTTAATAAGCTAGCATTTTATGAACATCCTGGTAATGTAAATGCAGCCTGTGCCTAGAAGTGAGAAAAGCATTTCAGCCTGAGGAGATGCAACACACTGATACATTGTATGGGCCTTCTCAGCAGGCCAAGATTCCCTTGCTAGCATGCCCCCAAGAGAAGTCGGTTTGTATGCAAAGAAGTGAGCATTTTACCAGTCCCAGCTTTCCAATCTGAATGCTGCTGGACCTACACATTAGCAACCACTGTTCATATCCTCAGGAAGTCTGTGGTCTCCAATAAAACACTGCCAACAATGTAAATATGATCTTACAATCATGACTTTAACACAGTAAGACTCGATTTACCCCTGCCTCTTCCCTACATAGAAAAATCTTCTCACACAGCGTTCTGGTGCACTACAACCAAGTAGGAATCCTGGCCACTCAACAGCACACACCTCAGTTTACTGTACTTTTAACACAAATAATTGTTGCCACTCAAGAACTAATCAGTTGCCCACATTAATCCTTCCAGACCTTCTTCCTCCAAATGAAGGTGAAATGGTACTGTAATCTACATACCGCTATTTCAAATTATACACAGCTCCCTGAAACAGGTTACTTCAGGCTGACATAGCAGCCAGCACTAGAGAAGAGAATGACAAAGAGACCAATCCTGATGACACACTGTTTTGTGCAAGATGTTTTTATTAACAGACCAGAGTTTTAAAGACTGCAGCTGGGCATCTGAATCTGAAAGGGAAAAAAAGGTACCATTAGACACATGTAGATCTGAAACTATTCTGGCCACCCCAGGATTTCATACATTTCTACAGTTTGTAATTTGGGCTGAGAATACAGAATTTTAAATCATTGGATTTAAAAATTCAGTAGTCTTACACACTACTGTATTCACATCTCTTTACTCATAAAACAGCTTTCAAATGCTAGAACAAATAGGATAAATATTTCTACCTTGGTAGAAACTGGCACCCATTTTGCTATTTGTCTAAAAGCACAGCAGGAGGGAAGCTGATTTTTCAAGACATACTAAGGCGTTGTGCATTTTAACTTTTGCTGAGCACCTTTCAGGGACCATTTACATACAAGAACGAAAGCAAAAGCAGACTCAAGACCAGTTCCTGTAAAGTCTGGTTGAAAGCTAATGAAATTCAGTATCTTGCTAATAATGAATTGCCAAAATTTGGTAGCAAGTACTATGCTCTTTTCCCCCAATCTATATGAAGGAATTGGTACTGACAGTGGTGGTTTGTGTTGTGAGCTTTTTTAAAATTTGAGACTACCACTTTAGTTGTAAGAAATAAAGAACAAATAGTAGGAAGCCATCTATGTATAGGGAAGAGACACAGCCATCTTTAGACACGTGACCCTTCAGAATGATGTAGAATACTGCCAATATCTCACCTGAACCTACTGCTCTAGTTGCCCATTACCCTCAGTATTAACTACAACATTCTTCTATTTCCTACACGTAGGTTACCTGTATCTTAAACATGTAAGCTATTCAGAACAGTAGGAAAATAGCAGGAATAGAAAATACAGGGGGGAGAGAACAAACCATTATCTTAGCTTTACACCAGAGGTACATTTGCTTGCAGTCCAAACAGAACAACTTTTTATAAGGATAAAATAAGAAAGATGGAGTAAAGCCCTAATACATACATGGGGTGCTGAGCTAGAAGTCCAATGAAAAACACAAGCAGGCAGATGAATAACCCCAGTTTTTCTGCCAATATACTACTCATCACAGACACTTCTAGCCACTGCACTAGTGAATTAGAAGCTTCCCTCCAGCAGAAATGTTCCTGAAAACTCAAGATCACCAGTATACTTCAGTTTGTCAGTGAAGACAGAGGAAAAGGGATCTATAGTGACAGAAAAGCTGCAGGTTTTCAATAAAATCAGCAGTTTCTGTCCCATGCTCGGAAACCAGACAGGAACATAAAGTAAAAAGTAGTTTTGCTGTGTCTTGGCTATGAAGCCTCACCCACTAACTTGAAGGAAACATCTGAATACTAAACCTCTTGTTTGTGCTGCTGCTGGCACAAACTGTTAGAATGCTAGTGTGAGTAACCTAACATCACTGCAGAAATTCTGCCTCAAAAGTTACCCACTTCTTCCCATAGTTGGGCCAAAGAACTTAAGAACACTGTCACCAGTAGGCAACTATCTGCCTAAAGTGAAGGTTTTCATGTGCCAGTGGAAACCAGAGCTTTAAAACTGCTGCTTCACAAATGGAGACAATAAAGCAACGTGCAAGAAGTCTGCAGGAGTAGAAGCTGAAGCAAAACAGCCAACAAAAGTTTCAAGAAAAACACAAAGCAACCTGTCAGCCAAATGGAAAGGTATTTCACAGGTCTCGTTTAGCTCCTTGGACAGACAGAAGATCTCAGTGAGCTTAATTCACTACTTTTTGGGCTATAAAAGCATTTTTAGAGGCTTTAAAAAAAAAAAAAAAAAAAAAAGAAGACTTCCCTCCCTTCAGAGAATTCTATTTCTGAGAACTCATCCCAACAGCAACTGCACCTGCTTTAAGTTGCAAAGCCGCATCACCCCCCACTATTTTTTTAATTAAACACCACAAAGTTAGGAATTCCTAAGTAAGCTGCTCATCTGATATAAAAACAACAAAACCCCCAAAACAAACCCAAGCCAACTGAAAAACCTTCTTGCCTTTGAAGGAACTAGTTTGGGGAAAACTGGGTCTTTGCCTTATTATTCTTTCCAGGCATCCTAACACAATGAAGTTTCCAGCATAACTGTCATACCAAAAAGGCATTTATCCTTGACTGAAATAAAATATGGGCAACATCAAAGCTAGTTTAGTATGTGAAAAGAGGTGGAAAAAGCAACGGCAAGTATGAGAATTCTGAGAAGAGTTTTGGCTTTGAATGGCAGGCTTCTCATCAAAGCAGGAACAGCAGAGGAACAACAGCAGATGACAAGACAGATTGTTTGAACAAGATGCTAACTTCAGGACTCAGTTGTCACTGTCAAACTGCTTCAAGCGTTAACACACCTTCCCATCTCTAAAGGGCGGACTATTCAAATGGGCACATTAGTCTGCCAAAATTACCATCCTGGCCACATTAACATGAAAGCTTAAATTGAATCATTTTGAAGCTTGAACAAGCTGAAAATTTAGACCAGCCCTAAACAGGCTTATTATAGTAAAAATTAAATAATCTGAAAAAAACCACCGTACTTACAATCACAAGACTTTGATCATATTAAAAATTCATTAATGAGGGCTGCAAATATCAGTCAAGATCTCAGGGATTCCCATTGTAAAACCCAAATAAGGTTTTAAAACAAGTTACTGGTAAATAAAGAAGTTATTGGTAATGTTTATACTTCCCAAACGCAACAGCAACAAAGAAGATTTAACTTCTTCACAAATATTTCAGCTTTAATAAGGCTTTAAAAATAAAATCCAAGTAACTTTACGCTGTAGGTACCACCCAAGCATGGCTGAATATATATTAAACCTGAATGTTCAACCAGTAACAGCAACAGCCTACACAGCAGAGATGGAACAGTGGGGAGTATTAACCGTCAGTAATACCTTAGCATTAGTTCATTCTCCTTATGAGTCTGTTGATCTGATCTTCTCTGTTACCAGCATCCCCACCTTCCACGAAGTGGATGGTTTTCTTCTTCATTCCACCCCGAGGAGAGGATAACTTGAAAGGCCAAAGGAAGTTGTTCACAACTTTGAAATTCTTGCCAACAGTGTAAATTTCATGGATGATATCTTCCATGCAGATGATGCCAAGCTTTCCTACAATGCAGAAACGTTTTCAGAAAGGTTGCAGAGCCACTGTTCAATAACAAGGTAAAAATTACTGAGTTATTACTGTCATACCCACTTATCTTGATGCACTCAGCAAGTCAGAAAGCACACACTCTGTCCCAACACCCAATGTCTGTCTTTTCCAATTACAATGGATTTGTGGCAGCCAACTCAAAGTTACTTGATTGCTACATCTGGCAAGAGGCATCAGTTTCAACTGCTGAATATTTGTAGCCAGCAATGAGGAACAAAATCCAAATGCCAAACACTGCTTAGTAAATCTTAAGAAAATACAACTGTTCTTTGAAGAAAAGCTAAATACACAAACTGTAGTTGTGTGTAGCTCACAGAAATTCACTGAACTACTTATGCTGCTGAGTAATGCAATAACATTTCCTTAAGCCTTTCCAGAGTCTTCAGTGACATGTTACAAGTTAACTGCTCATAAAACACACTGCTGAAGAGGAAAGTGATTACCGCATAATACTTGTACTTTTAGAATTGATTATCTATTGCACTGGAGAACGAACACAATACTATCCAATCTAAAGTGAAACAGAAGTGCCAAAAAATGAGACACGCATCAGTGTTTGCTATCATTCCTACTGGAAAAGAAGGAGCCTCACAGAGCAGTCTATTTCCTGACAACTGACTACCACCCTTTAACACACTAATCACTTTCACTAGTTAGTTCTTCTGACAGGGAGGTCTAAAACACAAACAATGTCTAATATTAGGTTTGAAACTTCAAAGCTATTTATGATAAGCTGCTTTCCTGCTGCAGCACCTTTTCATTACTGTTTCACTGACCCATTAAAGGTCAAGGGGTTTGAAGTTAGAATTCTAAATTTAAAATGGTAAAATTCGATTTACAGTCGTTTCCAATACTTAACAATCAAAGTAACTTCCAGCTTGCTCTGTACTAAGAAACAGATTATTAACCCATCGCTACTATTCCCAGAGACAAATAAGGACAGTTGTCCTGCTTTGCCTTAAGCATCCACATGCAAGAAGCTGGTTTCCTGATGGTTAAAGTGAAGCAGTTATTTACCAAGGCGTTTCCGAATCAGGGCATTATCGGTCAGCGCAATGCGCTGCTTGTTGATCTTGCCATAACCACGCTTGTAGATCAGTTCATGCACAGATTTCAGATTGGGGTAACTGGAACAGGTAAAAAAGAAAGAATATTACGTCTCTGCAAACCACATTCCAAGTTAACATTCCCAAATGAAACTTCCACAACAAACAATTTTAAGATTTATTTCAGCATGCCCCAAGTGTAAACACAAAAGCAACTGAGAAGCAAATCTTACACCAAGCTCCCAAGAGTACTAGTATAATCCTCTCGCAAGCACTACCTTTTGAAGCATTACCTTATCCAAGTTTTAAAATTCAACACAGGGAAAGCACACGGAAGACACGGAAAGATTTTGAACACAAGGGAACCCTGCAAGTCTAGTGTAGCAAAGTGCAGACAGCATTCACACCCTGATTTGATAGAACTGGCCACCTCACTCACCCCCACGCAATGTAGGGTTCAACAATCCGCAGCATGTTGATGGAAGCTTTGTTGAGTTTCACAAATGTGCCATTGAAGATCTGGCGCAGGCGGAGAAGCTGCAACACCTTGCGGACCTTTGGGCTGACACCGTTGGTACTAGAGGACACAGGAAAAAAGCCTTTGTTATCTACATCCCAGAAAACACAATGGATCAGGTTAAAAAAAAAAAAGCACCATAATATCCTTTCTGTAAGAAACGCAACCCCATTTTAACAATTACACAAAACAACCTAAGTAAATTTACTGTCTATATATTTAAGTGAAAACAGATCTATTTCCATGAAAAGAATTAAAATAAAAACTATACTGAAACAATTTAAAACTTATCTTTGAGCTCTCCTGAACATAGTTCTTCCCATCACACCTTCCAATACTTTTCTCTAACACTTTATCAAAGCAGAGTGAAACAAACACTTCAAATAAAGCTTGGCAGTACATTAGGGAATACTGGCATGTAGTAAGATTAAGACGAAACGGAGCAACTGTGCATGCATCTGCAGCCTTGACGCTTTCTTAAAAATCAGGGATTGCTAAGGAGAGCAGACACAGCCAGCATAATGACTTTGCACTTAATTAAAACACAGCTCTGGTGCACGTACAATATTCTGTCAACAATATACCAAACCACCAGTAGAAGGATTGATTTTATTCACATACCCAAGCCCTCAAAACAGATAAATAGCAGGAAAGCCAATTTCAGTGCTTTTGAACATAAAATTGTTTACATCTGTAGTCAATCTTACCCTCTTATCCTGATCACAAATGCCAGTTTAGGTTCTGCTGGAACGTAGTAATTGCCAGCTTTCCTGGCCATCCTGGCCATCCGGATCTCCTGCCTATACATGTGCCTGTACTCCTTGTGGTATGCTTTGGCTTTTGCATAGATGAGTTTCCTTTGTGCCTTACGGAACTGAAATCAAATTAAAATTATTTAAGATTATATAATGCCTTTTAACACGTGAAAAGCACCTTCAAACACTATAGCATGTTCTACAAATTCTTGCAAATAACACATTAAAAGAGGATCTGCCTGTTATCATGGAATTTAGAATCGCTCTCACTGCTATTCCTGAAAATCTGTAAGATTTACACAGCAGTGCTGCTTTACCTTCAACAATGTTATCACACAGCAAGCTTACCCTCACAAAGGCTATACATAACACGTTCCCTTGTCTGTTAAGATTAGTCTTCTACAAATTCGCCCTTACTCTGCCCAGAACTGGTTCAGAAAAAGGTGCGTTTTAGTCAAAGACATTAAGAACACATTAATGTGCTACGCCTGAACACCATAAACTTTGTGTCACCTCACCAGTATAAATTGATACTGCAACAGATAAGCAATTTAGCTTAAGAAGTCATGAAACTCACCTTTTTTATAGCCAAGATCTTCTTCTGACGTTTGGCTTTCATAGCCGCATAAGCCTGCCGCTTTTTCAGCAGGCTTTCTGGTACCGATGGCACCTTCTTTGCTCTAAATCAAAAGGGAAAAAAAAAAAACCCACACCACTCTTTTAGTTAACATGAACATTGGAAAAAAGTTACACATGACAAACACCAATATAAACTCTTAACACAAAACATATTCAGGCCTTGCTGCCTTGAGCCAGTTCACTGAGGCATCTTCCTTGTTACCATTTCTTACCATGCTCCAAAGCAGCCTTAACAGACCACCTTCTGTACTCGACAAGACAGTCTGGCACATCAGTTGAACTGCACAAAACCTATGTACTCAACCACAAAGACTGAGAGCACTTGAGTGTCTGACAGCTTTTACCCGCTCCTGCTACAACCTAGTCTGTAATAAAATCTCTCTCAGAATAATAAAGACTTCGGCGGTTGCTTTAAGAGAAAAAGATTCTGGAGCATTCCACAACTCATCCCACAAGCCTTTAAACTCAGATTTTAAACTCTTCGATGTGACAGAGCTTGCAAGACCAGTACTTGCAGAGCTGTAATTACCCGGGCAGGCTCCTACCCTGCGCGTATCCAGCCAGGACTTCCCGGCCGCTCAACGCCTGGCGCATCCCAGCGCAGCACTGACCTCCCGCCCGGCCGGGAGGAACTGCCGTCCCGGGCCCTTCACCCACAAGCAGCGTTTGAGGCGAGCTCTCCCTCCCCTCCCCGCCACGCCGAGAGCCAGTACGGCAGCAATCTCAGCCTGCGGAAGGGACAGGACGAGCGGCGGCAGCAGCCGCGCCGCGCTGGGCCACATCCCCCCGCCGCTCTTGGCCCCGGGCCGCCGGTGTGCCCTCCCGCATCGCCGGTGGAGACTTAAGCGACCGGACAGGCGGTGGGCAGCATGCCGGCGGCGGGCGCGGGGTGCAGGCACCGCCACAGCCACCGATGGCAGCGGATTGTCCCAAGGCGGGACGGCCACTTACTCCTTCTCCGCCATGATCAGCGCCGGAAGAGAGAGGGCAGGCGCATGCGCAGAACCGACTTAACCCTTCTGCCGGAGCAGGCAGGGCCCTGAGAGCCTGCAGGACCTCGGTTTGGGCGTCCGCGGCGGCGCCTGTTCGCGGTCCAGTGCCGGGCTGACCAGCGAGCGCCTGAGGTAAGAGCGTCCGAGCGCTAACCCCCTCACGGCGGGGCTGGTACTGCCGGTGTGCCGGCCGGGCGGGAGCCGCTCTGCCCCTCCACCCTCAGCCTTCCTTCCCTTCAGGAGGCTGCAAACGTTCCGTGCGGTGGTGAGGCTGCCGCCAGGCATCTCGCGTCACGCAGGGTTTCCCCTACTCAAGCCTTAAAACCCGGCTGGGAAGGCACCGCCCGTCCTGCGGGGACGGAGGCCGAGGGAGAGGGTACCGCTCCCGCCGACCCCCTCAGGTACATCCGCACCGACAGCCGGGCAGCCCGGAGGGCGGGTCAAGCGGCAGGACGACCGCGGCGAGGCCGAACCTAGCTATACGCTGGTACCCGTGCGGCTCCTGCTCATCCCCGCGCTCCCGCGGTGCGCTTCCGCCTCTGGATCTCCCCGTGCGGCTTTAGGCAGCCGCTGCTCACCTGCGCCCAGCCCTCGGTCATCCCGGGCGGGACGGTTCACCGGGACCCGTGGGGAAACGGGAACCGCAGGCGCGGCTTTCGTCAAGCCGTGGTTTTATTAGGTTGGGTTTCTTCTCAGCTCACCGTACAAAAACGGTAACGGCGGCTGGGGAAGCTGTGCTGCCCGGTGAGTGCCCGAGGCAGCGCAGCGGCTTTTGATTCGGAGGGCTGCTGACTGCGGGCCTGATCCCCTGTGCTTAAAGTCACCCACGGAGGCACTTGGTGCTGGCGCTTCATTGCGTATGCACGGGAAGAAGGGGAGTCAGTGGAACTCAGAGCAGCAAAGAGTAATCCGGTGTGTAAAAAGAGCGGGCAGTCGGGCAAAATAAATGCTGAGGTCTGCCCTTGCCGGTTTTATGTGTTGCCTGCTGACAGGACCCAGAGATGCTGGGTGGCTCTGAATGTTACTCAGAGTGCTTTGGATTTAAGTCCCAGCTGTGTGAAAATAGCGTTACTTGATGTTAATACAGAAGCTTCTGTCGCTTGATCTCTTTAATAAAAACTATAATAAAGGGAATAACTAAAAACTATCAGCACACAAACGTGCAATAAGCCACCTAACAGTATCTGGAGCAGAAGACTGCGCTTTGTCCCCAAACTTTTGAACTTGAATTTCTGCTAAATCCGAGAGGCGGCCAATCCAGACACGAAGCTTCTCCAAGGGCAGCGAAGGCCGGCGGCCGTGCGGGGAAAGGAGGTGCACGCAGTGCCCCGCTCTCGGGCGAAGGGACGGAGGTGACGGGACGGGTCCTGCCCACCCGTATGCGGAACGCGGCAAGGGTGCGCTCGGCTCCTCGTCCTCTGGAGCCGGCAGTTCCCAGCGCTGGGTGGCCCCAGGGTGCTCATCTCTGGGAAGCGACCCTCGTTACCTCACGGAAAGAAAGCGCTGCCTGCATGCAGACACCGCCGAGTCCCTCCCGTTTCCACCGGCGCTTGGTCAGGCGTACGGAGCCTCTGTATTACCGAGCAGACGGGGAAAAGAACACCCCAAAAAACTAAACAAGCAACAACAAAATCACTGTCGGGGCTTTAGTTCCTCGCAGGTCGGCAGAGGCACCCGCGGCACGCCGACCAGCCGGCCGAGCTGAAAGCAAAGCGCGGGCAGGCCTGGGGGAACCCGGCGGCGACCCCGGCAGCCCGCCGCTTCCATGCGTCTATGACCTTTACCGCCTGTCCGTACTTTTTTTACCCTACGCTCCAGCACCGTGAGGGCCATGGCGGGCGCGCAGGACGCGCCGCTCCCCTAGGGCCAGCGCAGCCCGCGGATAGCGGCCCGCAGCGAGCCGCTCTCGGTCCCCAGCCCCGCCACCCTCGACCAGCGCCGCTGCCTCAAGATGGCGCTCCGGCGGGAGGCGCTGCGCACCCTGGGACGCGTAGTCCTCACCGCCCGTTTCCCGCCGGGAGGCGGCTCTGGGCCGGGCCCCGGGGAGCTGCTTGCAGCTGCCGGGGAACCCGCCCCTGAGAGGCGCGGGGCACCGGCCGGGCCCGTTCCTGCTCCCCTCGGACGAGGCCTGACACAGCCGCGGGACCCTCCTCCTGGCGGCCGAGAGGCGGGGCGGCCCTGGCGTGCGGAGTGAGGAGTGGCCGCCGTGACTGTGGGGAGGGGGTCCCGGGAATGAGGGGCGGGCCGGGCCGGCCCAAGGGAGGGCTGTGAAGCCCGGGGGAGGGGCCCGGCCGCCTTGCCCGTCCTATATAGGGGGTCGAGCGAGCAAGATGTTCACTGCCAGTAGCGGGGCCAAGGGTGTACGGGGACGTGGCTGCGGGCGGGCAGGCAGGCAGCGCCGGCTTCGGGCTCCTTCCTAGGCGCGTGTGACTGAGGCAGGGCGCGGGGCTGCGGCGGCGCCCGGCTCTGAGTGCGAGCGGCGCAGGGAGGGGGGCCCCAACCCCGTGGGGTGCGGCGGGAGCGGAATCTCCCTTCTCGCCCGCAGCCGGAGGTCCCGGGTAGGGGCGGCCCCAGGTGGGGAAGCCGGGCGGCGAGGAGGAGCCGCCTCCGCCGCGGGGAGTCTCTGCGCTGCCGGCGTCCGTCCCCCTCCGGCTCCGCGGACAGCCGTGCCGGGACGCGCGGGTCCCCCTGCGCGGTCGGGGTCCGGCAGCATGAACATCCTGCTGGAGCTCTTCGTGGTGACTTTCAGAGTGCTGTGGGCTTTCGTGCTGGCCGCGGCCAAGTGGCTGGTGCGGCCCAAGGAGAAGAGCGTGGCGGGGCAGGTGTGCCTGATCACCGGGGCGGGCAGCGGCCTGGGCCGCCTCTTCGCCCTGGAGTTTGCCCGGCGCCGGGCGCTGCTGGTGCTGTGGGACATCAACACGCAGAGCAACGAGGAGACGGCGGGCATGGTGCGCCACATCTACCGGGAGATGGCCGAGGCGGCGGCCGCCGTCCCCAGAGGTAAGCGGTGGCCTGCTGGGGCCGGCTCCCCGGACCGTCCCCGCTGCCCGGGCCGGGTGCTGCCCTTTGCCTCTCACCTGCCCCGCCAGCCGCAGGCCCTGCCCCGGCAAGAGTTAGCTGAGGCGGCGTGCCCGGCGGGCTCCAGCCCGGAGCCGCTCTCACCTGCCCGCCGGGCGCGGGGGCATCAAACGCCCGTCGTTGCCTCCGGCTCGGCGGTGGGGAGCGGAGCCCAGCTTCGTGCAGCCGTGAGCTCCGCAGCGCCTTTAAAACCCGCAGGTCTCTTTTTTTTTTTTTTTTTTTAAACGCTTTGGCAGCCACCGTAAATCATAGAATTGTAGGGGTTGGAAGCGACCTCGAGAGATCGTCGGGTCCAACCCCAAAAATAGACGAGTGCTTGTGTACTCCCGTGACACTAAAGTAAATAGTTTTGCTGTAATGGAAGAGTGTTTGCTGTTTCTACTCGACTACTTGTTTGAGTGTCAAAATCCAAGTAAGAACTTTATTTCTACACTCTCCCCTCCTTCCCCCCCACCCCTTCTGTTCTCTTGTCTGTATTCCTTAGTAGCTGGAGATGGAGAAAAAGACGTGCTGCCACATTGCGACTTGCAGGTTTACACATACACCTGTGATGTGGGCAAAAGAGAAAACGTCTACTCAACAGCAGAGAGGGTCCGCAAGGAGGTTGGCGAGGTGTCTGTCCTGGTTAACAATGCTGGCGTGGTCTCCGGGCACCATCTTCTGGAGTGTCCGGATGAGCTTATTGAGAGAACCATGATGGTCAACTGTCACGCACACTTCTGGGTAACTATAAGTTCCTTTTTGCTGCCCTTTTTGTCAGTGAGTTTTGACTGCTCTTGCTCCCTCTAACTTGCAAGCTCACCACTTTTGGTTTCTTATTTTTAACTTGCTGTTCTGTTTAACAGGAATGGTGGGTATTAAGAAATAATTTCAGATCAATGATATTGTCCAGAGTTCTAAGTCTTGTACGCTTTTCTGTAGCCCTGGACATGAAATCCATTGCAAGCATAACCTCTGAATCTGCTTAAAGGTTGTTACTGTTAATGAATGACTTCTCAGACTTCCTCCCATAGTCTTCTGCCCTCATGTTAGCAACTTTAAGATGCTGTTTTAATGATGGCTACAATAGCAAGCTTGCACATATCTGGAATAAAATACCTAAAACCCCTGCTGGAAACGTTGTTTGAATTGCCTTGGAGGCAAATTGTTCCTTTTGAAGGCTGGGAGGAAAGGCGAAAAAGATTTCTCAAGAAATCAAGCCAAGAACACGTTTTCAGGAATCCTGCATATTTGTCCTCATAGCTTTCTCTGGGGGCTGCCAGTGCAAGTAAGAAAATCTTTAATATGGTTTCTGGGCTGATATTGTCTCCATAACTACAGATGCTAATCAAGGAGAACAAGCTATGTGATCTTACTCTTTTTTTTTAATCTACCTAAACCTTGTTTTCCTGTGTAGCTTATTTTTAAACCCGTCTTAGTGTGGAGTTACATAAATTTGAGTGCCAAAGGAGGGCATGATGCACAGTTGGGTTGGCGTTAGCTGTCAGACTGAACCCATTGTTAGTATTAAAACTGTTCTTTGGTCCTTCAAATAAGGTTATGAAATACACTTGCATAACAATCAACGGATTAAGCAATCTGAAATATACTTCAACTTAAGCCTTCCTTGGCTGGTCTTACCTTTTCATAATAAAATGTTGTAAAAATGCCTCATCTTTAAAACTTAGAAGGCCTTCCCAAACCTACCTTTTTAACATGGAACTGAAATGCTGTTTCATAACCCTGAAGGAGCCCCTTCAAATTTGCACTGTGAAACCCTTAATGGCAGAGCAGTCCTTTTCCAATCTATAGTAAAGCTTGCAGAAAGTCCTTAAACCTCAGTGCACATGAGAGAGAGTTTAAAAGAGTTTGTAAACACACTGTCAGTGTATTTTAAGGCAATTTGAAAAGCTCTGAGAAAGCTCATGTGACTTCTTACATATAAGAGCTCTGCGTGTTACTCTTCATACAAGTTAAACTGATGCTCAAGCAGAGATGTGCACTAGATTTAATGATTGTTATTGATGTGGTTTGAATGCTGAATTGACAAAGTTTCCAAGAAGTCTAAATTATGACATCACCATGAATTAAAATATGGGAGGAACCTAAATTCTCCAGCTGTTCTTCCTTCAGGCCTAAGTCATATGCTTATTTATAACATTGTTTTAGAGACCTTTTTAAAGCACCCTCTGTGTTCGGAGTCTCTTACAGTAATAGAAAACTAAACTTAGAGTCTAGTTTTGCTATGACTGGGTTTCCATAGCAGTTTCATCCATCTCTAAATGTTACAGTGTGAGATGACCTTAAAATTAAAAAAAAACCCCATGCTCCAAGAAGGTGTAGTTAGATCTGAACTGTGGAACACGAGATCTTGGCTTAAGCTTCTAAGGAGCAGTCAACACCCTCTGTATTTTATTGAGGATCTGTTCATATGTATACTTCCTGCAGATCCTGTGTCCTGCTTTACTTTTTTTTTTTTTCTCTTGGCAAAGCTCTTTTTGCTTGTCTTCCCCTTCATGATCACAGAAAAGGTTGGCTTGACCAACAGTGGGTGGACTTCTATGAAAAGTATTAGTACTTAATTCATAAGATATCATCTGAATCAGCTGATTTGAAGCCAACTTTTTTGATGCAAGTCAATGCTGACTTAAACAGAACAATGTGTCTAGATGTGTGAAGTCTTATACAGCTGGTCTTTTCCATGTCAGCTTAACTGGTGGTCCAAAAGCAAATCTAATACTCTGGAGCATTATGCATACTTTTAACTATTCTTGGAGGGTGTTTCGTCCAAAAAGCTGTAAATGGATTTTATAAAGACATGGATCTTCCATGTAATATTGCTTTAGTAGTTAAGTGTCTATACTTCCTAGGGCTTTAGATTTTTTTTTTTTTAGTGTGTGATGGGGAATTCCCCCTTATGCCTTGACCATTAATCAAGCTTTGCAGTGCTTCTATATTAAAAAAAAACCTAAAATGGGGATCTAGTACTGTCCTCATAAAGCATCCAAAACAAGATGGATTGCCTGCTGTCCCTGCAGAATGCAGGTGATCTGTGCTTGCTTTATGTCAGCAGCTGCCCACCGAGGGCTGTGCAACTTCTGCAGTAGGCAGTGATGTGAAAGCCTGTTGCTGGTTTGCTGTTGTGACTCCAACTGGGCTGTGTGCTGTATCACACACTGGCAGTCAAGAGCGCCTCAGCAGCGTGCCACAGCCTAAACAGATGCTTTCCATTTTGCTGACTTTCATGATTTGTATAATCCTTCCTATGAGTGTTCTATATAAACATGTCACCACTGCATCATGTAGCAATTTCCACAGCATAAAGTCCGCTGTGGTATTAAAAACCTGTTATTTCATGCTGTGATAACTTGAATGCTTCTGATATTGAAAACATAGGGACAAAATCCATTCCCAGTAGGAAACAAGCCAGCTCTGGCTTGCTAAAATTTGCAGGTGCGTAAAACTGTAGTGGGAGTGTAACGTTACCTTTCCTGCCAGTCTGTTGCAAGAATAGTAAGTCTGCTGCACTTGCCAGTCACTGGAACTGAATTTCTGGCCAGGGAATTTTCTTCCTGTGATATGTCATGATTCAGACTTGATGAATGCTAAATCCACAATATCAGATAAAGCTGTTGCTTAATGATTTTTAAGCAGATATAGGAATAGCAGTTATCCTTTCTTATGGTTTTACAATAAAGCTCAAGCGAAGCATCAAAATACTGTGGTTTAGATGGTGGAACTGTACTTAATAAAACAAAAAACATATTTCATGACAATTCAAGATTCTTGGACCTACTCTAACTTTTTTTTTTTTCTGGAAGAACAATGCTGATTCTGGGTAAATAGGTCTTTGTATTATACAGTAGTGTGGTACTTAAGAAATCTTGGATTTGGTTGTTGAATGGGACCCATGGGGGGGGTGGGGCTAGGGCAGGGTAATGAACAGGGAACTGTGAAATTATAGTGTGAAGGTCCTTATGTATAGCAGATCTTCAGTATTCATCTCTGAGAGAAGAGTGATCTGCGTTTCCCTGCCATGTGGATCCTCTGGAACTTTCAGCTTAAAACTCTTCTCCTGGAGGAGTTCTCTTCAACTTACCAAAAGGGGGAAGCAAAAGCATTCAGCTCCAGCACTGTCGTATTTATAAAAAAAAAAAAAATAAATCCACATACTAGAAACTAAGGCCTGGAGTTTGAAGACTTGTGTATTGCTGCCTTAACTGGGGTAGTTATGTTTATTCACTTACAAACTACTTGATTTTTTTTTTTTTTAAAGTTATGCAGGTTTTTGGTTGGTTTTTTTTTTAGAAATTGGACAACTTTTTTGGTAGTCTGGCATTGATACTGGAAGAAATAGTGAATAAAGAGGGAAATACTACTCAAGAAATTAGGGCATTCATAAATACCCTAAACCTTAAATTTACCTTTGAAAGCAAGCTAATTTGCAGTTACAAAATCAAATATATATTTATGCAGCTGCTGTAGTTAGTCTAATTAAACTGACAGGGTTGCTAAAGCTTTGGAAAACAACAGTGCTTTATAGTTATCTGTAATATATCAATACTTATTGTTATTCTAGTCTCTTCAAGCTCCCTTGTGTTAAATAAATCTCTTATGCTTATAGTTTATTTAGTTTAAATATGGAAGTATTGCACGTAGTGTGCACACTGAATCTTCTACAGAAGAAAAGACATCTTAAATTATGCTTTTTGAAACTATACCATGCTGAGTCTTGTGAACTGCTGGCATAGTAACTTGATTTTTGTTTTCATCTCTAGGGTTCTAGTATCTATGATTAAATATAGACATGATACTCTACTGACGTAACAGCTAGCAATGTTAAGCATTTTGGATGACTGGAATTAGCTGCTTTAATTGCTTTTATTATTTTTATTTTCAGTTCATGATAATGTATCCCAAGATGCCTAAGTTTTCTTACAAAGTTTAATCTAAAAGTTCTTGACTTTTTTCCTTTGAAAAATGAGTTGGATTAAGTTCAAGCAAAACATATGAATGTGATCCAAAAAGTGTCGTCAAAACTAACTCTTCCCTTACAAAATGATTCCAACTACATGCCACCAGTAAATTACCCTGCACAGGACATGTTTCATATACTGTGGTAGCATGCTGGGTAGTGAATATAAAGAAGAAAAAGCAATCACACTCTTAGCTATGGAAATAGTCGTGTTGCACTAAAACTTGTAAGTGCTTTGGTATGGTTCTGCAGTTCATAGGTTCTTGGGTTCATTTCTCAAAGATAGAGGGAATCTATAAACTGAGAAAATACTGTCTTCCAGATGCATGCATGCTCTGGAAGAACTGCACTTTCCCATTTTATGAAGGCATGTATGTACCACAAGTTTCAGAAAACAAATGGATGTGTATATGTAGTTCTGGAGCTTGAGTGGGCACGAGACTACTGGCTCAGAGCTCTCCTCACAGATTTATTTTATGGTCTATCAGGAGCTTGTCTAGCCTTATGTCACCAGCTGTCACCAGCGTGTAATCTTCAATTTTGTAAACTGAACCTTGCAATCTGTGTGTATCTGTAATCTAGCCTTGCAATCGTGTTTCAGTTGTAGTGATCATTTAAAAAAAAAAAAATTGAAAAATCTTCATTTTTTTCATCCCTTTTGGAGGTACCAACCCAAACCATTTAGTTAGTTACCTACATGTCTAAGTATTGGCTGTAGAAGCAGTCTTATGTTGGTTTCAGAGCAGATGTAGGTAAGGATAAAACTGACTCTTCAGACAACTTACCTGAAGAGTTAGTAGACATAATTAAGCACTTCAGGATGGTGTGGTAGGTGTGTCTTAGTGTTAAGCAAAACACCCCTTTAGTTGCCTTGTGTAGGAATTGTATGAATTCAAGCACCTATATTTGGGATTCCAGAGTGCTGCCAACTGAACTGCAGTTGTTCCACAAGTCATTCAACTCTAGTCCTTGCATCTCTTCTGGCCATTCAGTTATGATTCTCTGTATCTTGATACATGAGTAGCTTCATGTCAAGGAGTCTGAAGAAAACAGCTTATAGTGCTTGTTTAATTAGCAACATTCCATCAGGGCAGTGGGAAACCACGCCAACCTTCCTGTATATAGTTTCTGTGCTAGAGCATGTTCCTTGCATGGTGGAGAATGCTGACCTCTTTTCTTCAAGCAGCAGCTGCATTCATGCATTTCCTTTCCTTCTATTTAATGACAATTTTCATCTCAGTCAATGAACAAATCTGAAATGACCATTCAGAATGTTTTCCTCAAAGAGCTTCAGTTGCACCCAAGCTTTTGCAGTAGCTTCTCTCAGGCATGCTTTGGGAATTAATTTGCTGTACCATTTGAAAGATGTGTGGATCTTAGTCTCTCAAGCAACTGAAAATAGAGAATTTCAGATTGTGACCCATGGATTATTCATAGGGTTGGCCTGTAGATCAACATCCAAGATGACAGCATAAGGTGTGAGCAGCCAGTTACTTCCATGCGCTAACCTACACAAAGCTTGAAGAGTTTGGGTGGAAAATAGCAATATATTTCACAAAAAACAACGTGAAAGTTCCATTAAAGAAAGGGAAAGTTGTCCTGAGGAGACCATGCAAAGATTTCCCAACCTACTTGAAACACATCTGAAGTATGAATTAATTAGTGGCTTGCAATTCTGCAGCCATTTAAAGCAAAGCAGGAGTTGCAGTATAGCTTGCAGAAGTAAGGCACAATAATGGGCTAATCTCACTCTTCAGCCTCCTGTGACTTATTCTGAGAGTCAGAGGGGTGCCAGCAAACTGAATGAATGCTTTCAGGATTGCTAATCTACTCTGAAGACATGGTCCTGGATGAGCAATCAGTGTGATGATTAAGTTCCTCCTTGTGGGGTGAGGTAGGTTTTTGCTATGCTGACTTTGGTCTGATACTTGTGAAGCATTTGAGGAGACACCAAAACCTTGAATGGAGCAATAGTCTTTGCCAGCACGGTGTGTAACCTTGTTAGAAGCGTTGAGTGGCTCCTTGCTGTTTCACTGAAGTACTTGGTCTAAATGATTACGTGTACACCTCGTTCTGTAGAGGTTAGGAAACTCCATTGCTTTAACATTCCAGATTTTGCTACCTACGAGTAAGATCTACTTTTATTTTATGAGAAGGAGCTAAGTTAATGAAGTCTCATTATGTCATTAACTTTCTGTAATAGCCAAATGACTATAGCAGGCTTCTTAGACAGGTGTGTTCATCTGCTCGACCGGAGAAAAGCAATTCTAATTATGCTGTGCCTAAGTGTCCTGCTAACCCAGTGTTTGCATCACTGCCTAAAACCTGTCTTAGCTGAGCTGTGTGGGTGAGAAATCCTTTCCTGTAGCTCTCAGTGTCATCAATTACTCTGACTAGACAGGCTGAGGAAAGATGGATGTTGTGTTCTCTAACACCATCCCTGTCATTTTAGCACTGCACTTTTAAAATCCTTTCTACTTTTATCTTTATCAGCTGTGAAGTGTAGTATTCTTTCCCATTGCTTCTAATGCTTTCATTTCACTTCTGGTTGTGGGGAATTTTTTGTTTGAGAGGGGAAGGTTTTTGTTATGTAGTTCTAGTACTAAAACTTTCCACAGTCTTCTGTATGTAAAAGCCAGAGCATCACTCTCTTGATAAACCTTGCTCCCTTGACCTTTGTGGCTTTCTGGCTATTCACACTGATGGTAAAACTGAGTTACTGATACCTGTCTGTCTTTTGTGGTAGAGGTCTTTCTGCAAAGGCAAACTGAAGCTGACTTACGTGTGATGCCGTGTGCTTTCATCTGTGGTCATAGGCGGCTTAGTCCGTTAAAGAGCCTTTCAAAATGTGGTTACGCTGTAGGTGAGTAGGGATAGACTTTGGGATCGGTAGAATCTCAGTTTCTGAGTGTTTAGTTTGAAAGAATATATGTCACAAACGGGGGGAGAGATTTACATCTGTGCTTACACTTCTGAATGAACACTTTGTTCTTGTAAATAATTATATTAGTATCATGATTTATATACCAGTCAAATTAACACTTGACACAAGTGAGTTATCACAACTGGGATGGGAGGGCATGGTAGGCCAAGGAATGCTGGAACAGCTGTGGAGCCGAGGTGGCTGACTTGGTGTGAGCCTTTTGAAATTCAAGTTTGTTTGGCTGTTGAATTCTGCACCTAAATGTGCCCTGGTGCTGGTCACTTCTGCCATCTGTTTGAACTTGTGTGACAGCTTCTTGAGCTTTCAGCGCTGGTTTGGAAAAGCACTTGAGTGTATGCTTAAAAGTAACTTGTCCTAAGTTTCTGTTCACTAGGGGTGAAAATACAAGGCAGCTTAGTGGTGGCAAGGCATCATGTGGGACTAACCTTTGAATCTGCATTTTTCCTTGCCTAGTTTTGGTATTCATCTAATCCTTGGGTGAGCCCATTCAGCTCACTAGCTTGTCCAGAGGAAAGACATTAATTTTCTTGGCCAATTTGATTTAGTTTTTCTCTTTAGAGACTAGGATCAACTCATCAACACTTCACACTTGTATTAGCCAGCATGTGTGTATGTGGGGGGTGGTGGTGTTGGGCAAAGGGTGAAGAGGAATAAGATAAAACCACGTAGCTGTGAACAGGACCTCTGCAGCTGTCTAACGAAATCTCCTTGGAGAGACTTTCTGGAATAGGATTTACAAGCACTAAGTGGTTAAATAGTCATAAATTTTTCCGAGCTACAGCAAGTCTGCCACTGAATGTAACAATTCAACTTCAGAAGAGATTGCAGTGTTTTAATTGCACACTATTAAAAATCCTTAGATAAAAGGTAAGTTTGTTTCCTGAGCACATCAAATAATGTGTTAACTGCTCTAGCTTATTTGCCTTGCACCAATGCTATGATTGCTGTTGTGTAACATCGAGAACAATGATCTCTGTGCCTACTGTGCTGTCTGACTTCTCTGGAAATCAGATGTACTAATGCTGCTTGAATGTGGAAAAAACAGGCCAGAGCCATATTTCAGCTTGTGGGAAACAAGCATATTTTCCACAGGCAGGCAAAGGAAGGAAGTAGCGCTCTGTCTTTGAAAACTCACCCCTAAGAAAGTGAGTAGCTTGGTGTTTGGTTAAAATGCCTGTGTGAGTAGAATCTTTGTTATTAGCTACTGTTCTGGTCACTGTGTTGGCTGGAGATTTTATTTGTCATTTTAGCCTTTTTGTTTTCTGCAGGGAAAGTTTACCTGCTGAGACTATTTATTTTTTTGCAGAGCCTTTTTGGTGAGCATGGGGAGAAGTGTGAAACAGTGTTTTTTAAAAATCTTTAATATCCATGCATTTAAAAAATGTTACTTCTCATTCAGTGAATTCATTCATAGTAAGATAGACCTTACTGTTTCCTCCACAAACTTTGAAGTTTAATTTCCATCCAACTATAATATCTTCTATATTTTTCCGTTTCCACTAAGGAAGACTTAAATGAAAAGGGGAACTTTCCTTCTAATCTTCCTCTTGTAAGATGCTCAGTTACAGCATAATCACTTTCCTTTTTATGCAGTAATTGAGTCAAAAAAATTACTTGGTGACTGAGTTGGAGAGGATGAGGAAAGTGACTCAGCTTTCATCTGCATGCAAGTACTATAGCAATTGCAATTCTATGGAGGTACTAGCCTTAAGGTATCTATAAAATGTGAGACAGTCTTTTTTAGTTTAGCCACTTCTTGGAAAGTCTGTTACATAAATTGTAAAACATGAATGCTGACTTCATATTTTCCGTAAGTAGTTCTGACAGTACTGTTCTCTAGTAATTTTTTGGAAACATGCAGACTAAAATACCAAGTTTTACTAAATATTCCAGAGGATGACTAAGCTTATGGCAAACAGGAGAAAAAATGAGTATTTAAAAGTTGGATTATGTTCTTGTTCACCGAACAGAATATTCTGAGCTCTTATCTAATAGTTGTAAAATTAATTTGTTATGCGGATTTTTCACTGACTCATAGGGGCATGTTTTCATTTTTGTCAAGATTATCAAATAGCTGGCAATAAATAACTGCTCTCCAAATGGTTGGACATTTGCTTCAAACTTGTGCTAATGAAGGTGAGGGACTAATGTGTTTGTTACACTAATGTCAACATAGCTCTGAAACACTACAAGTCCTTTGACATGGCCATTTGTCAGTATATAAACAAAGTAGAATTTCTAGTTGCCTGACTTCAACAGAGCTTAAACCAGCTTTTGTGGAAAGGAGGAGCCAAGTGTTAACTTCTTATATCACTTGACCAGCAAACACTAAAGTAATTTCAGATTTGACATTGAATAAATGCAAGTTAGGTCATCTTTACTGACAGTTCTGCCTGCAGAAGAATACAAGCTTAGTGGTGCTACCTACTGGGATTGTAGCTTAAGTTTCTGAATTTACAGGAGTATAACAAGGCTGCCATAGCCATGTTGAAACTCTGTGTTAGTCTTGAGTAGATGGAAACCTCAAATGTTTATATAGTAAATGTGAACAGAAGGATTCAATTACTTTAAACTGTATGTGGCTGCAAGGTTGGCTGCTGCCAACCATGTAATACTTGCTTTAATTTGAGTGGTAATTTGGTTTCATAGCTATGATAGTCTGAGAGTATGGTGAGATCAATATCTGTGCAGAATGGATATCAATGTCTTTGGAATATCAATGAATATTGGTGTCTTTTGAGCATGAGTCCTTCGCAAGCTTCAGTTCTCATGCTTGGTTACACCTTAATGTTGTGCTGACTGAAGAAGTCTGCAGGTATACATTTGTTCCCAAGTTCCTCTTTGGCCTAGATTTGTATCTTGCTTGTTTTGCAGAGCAAGGCAGTCTAAGCATATAGCTGGGCCTCCAACAACTGTCTTACCATGCCATCTCACCTACTTCTCATCCTTCTCAACTTTTAGATTGGTTTGGCATTTGAAATCCACAACAAGCATCATTGTCAACTTATGTTGTACACTTCACACTGCTGTCTTCCTGCTTATTGCTGGCTACCAAGAATCCAATACAATTGTTCCAGCTAAGATTTAAAAGCCATTGAAATTCAAAGCAGACAGAATTAGCTCCGAGGGCTCAGGATACCCTTGAGCCGTCAAGGGAGTGTAGTTACTAGAAGACATCTAATAGCCAGGGGGACACCATGAGTTTTTGAAAACAGTGTGGTATGAGTATATTCTGGATGGACTCAACTGAAATATGTTAACTCTACAAGAAATTAATCTAGGTGCTCTGCAGTTCTTCATTGGACCCTATCTCCAGCTGAAAGGATTTGAGACCAAAGGAAAAATGGAAGCAGAACAGACACTTTCAGACAGAGCAAGATAATTTATTAGAGGCAAGAGGTCTTGTAGGAGAGAGATGGCAGAGGAACTGGCATCCTTTCCAGTTAAGATTCTTTGTTGATAAACTTGCACTAGCATAGAGACAAAGAGTCTCTGCTGGCTAATGAACTTTTTCTTCTGTGAGAGGAAGAATGGGCTGTTGAGCAGGGACTCAGTATTCTTAAGTGAAGAATCAAAGAATGGCTGAGCTGGGAAGGGATTTCATCAGGTCAACCCTGCCTGCTCAAGCAGGGCTACCTAGAGCCAGTGGCTCAGGACTGTGTCCAAATGGCTTTTGAATATGTCCAAGGATGGAGATTTCCACAGCCTCTCTGGGCAACCTGTAAGAATGCACTTTTTCATAGCCATATGAAATCAAAGATTTGCAAAACCTAGGGAGAAGAGCTATAAATATACCATTAGTGATTTAAACATACAGGTGAAGCAGTTCTGCATCAACAAAGCAGGTACTCCTGCCCTTGGTAAAGGTGCACTCAAAATCTAGAGTGGTGCAGTGGTGGGGGATGCAGAAATCTTTACGCAACAGACCTGGGAGTTTGATTAGCAGCAGACCGCTGCAAACTTTAGGTAATGATGCCTTTTACACTCTCAAGAAGAGTTTCTGAAGCAGGAATTGTCTTATTTAAGTAGTGTTCTTGAGTACTTAACCCACACGCCAGAGGAAAGGGAGAACAAAGCTGTTTTCTACTTCAGTCTGAGCTAGCCAATTTGGGGTAAGATCACGGGAAAGGAAGCCCTTAAAAGAAAGGGCAGAGGTAGACAACGTAGTGACATAAGGCAGCAGTAACAAAAGCTTATGTTGAAATGTCCTTCCCCAAGCACTTTGCATATCCTACTCTCTGTAGACACAACCCTTTTTCAACTAAACCTTGTTAACAAACTATACAAAAGGCAATTTAGCCAGGCAACATTCAGTCGCCCTAGGCATGGCATACTTAGTTCTAGTAGTAAAGAGTGGAAATCAATGATTAATGTTTGAGAGATAACTAGTGGTATTAGTTTCCTGCGTGTTTTTTGGTTGGTTTGGTTTTTTTTTTTTTTTTTTTGAATAGCATTACTTATCTTATCTTTACTGTCTACCCATTGCAAACAGCTTTGTGGCACTAAGTTCTGATTAAGGAAACTGCTTAATTCAGTTTCAGCTTTCTTCTGATATGCTCAGCATGAGTTGACTCCATTCACAGGAAACAGGTAACTATTGGCTTTGAAAATTGAAGAAATTTTGTAACTGGACCCTAAATACTATAAATGCTAAACAAGTTAGTGATATAAATATGGACTGTAGAATACTTGTTCTATAGCAGATGGCATGACAGATGTTTTTTACTAGTAGTAAAGCCACTTACAAACTTCAGTTAATAACATTTAACTTTTTGTACAACTTCGGTGCTTCTTAGCGGATTAAATATGTCTGTTGAAAAGCAGGGGATTTTATGTGTATGTGTTGGTCATGAGGGTGGAGAAAACAGGAATATTAGTTATTAACATGATTTAATAATTAATTAAACCAAGTGATTCAAGTAATAGGTCATGTTTTTATTAAGCTAAGATTTTGTGTACTTCAAAGCAGTATTTTATTCAGAGTTATGGGGGGGAAAGGATGCTTATTTTTCTGTAAATCAAATACAGTTTTAAATTAACCTATGTTGCTTTTCACTGTGACTTCATTCTTCAGGCTATTTACTTTTTGTTGCCTTCACCTCTTAACCTGGATAGATCTTATCCGTGGTTTCACTCTGTCTGCAAATGTAGGCTATCCAAAGTATTGGGATGTGTGTGTGGCTTTGCTACCTTGTTACTCGTCATCATTATAGACTCCTGTTGAAGTCTATCTTGTTCTTTCATGAGCTTCTGGTTGCAAGGCAACTGTAACGTTATTACCGTGCATGTATGTTAAGCATTAACTGCTGCTGCAGTTCAATATTAACGGAATCCCCATGGCCCCCAAACAGTGGGTTTTTATGTGAAGGACAAATAAAGCTTTAGTGAGAAACTGAAGGTTGTGTTGCCTGCCAGGAGCTAAGTAACTAAGGGACTCTTTTTGAAATGAAATATTGGAAGGTCTAGCTTTTTTGTTTTGAACTCCGGGCCTGTTCAAGGCACACTTGAGGGCAATCCTCAAATATTTCCTTTCATGCTTTTAATACAGCTGTCTACAGATGCTTGGCTTGAGGATGTCATGTGTATCTCCTGATTCTTTTTGCTTCAAAAGGAGCTGGGTAGACCCATCAGCAATCCAGACAAATCTGTGACTTTCTTTTTTAATTCATTACTTTAGGAAGCCTGGATAATTCTGCTGCATTTTTCATTATCGTTTCTTGAGAATAGAAACTGAAGATCAAAAATAGCACTAATTTCCACAGCTATTCAAATATTTACTTAGACAGTGGCTAATTATCCTGAAGGGGCCCAGCACTTCTTGAAAACATTCAGCAGAGACATCTGAGCTCCTTTAAATCACAACTTTGGTCCCTTATGTTAGCAAGGTCAACAGTAGTTGTAGACTTCTGTCTACCTTCTGTATTCTGCCTGCTACTGGCAGACCCACGTCCTTTGGTGTGCACTCTCTCTGGTGTTCAACTCGGTAGCTGGTATTTTCATGTAGTCTTAGCATAGTCACCAGTCTCACTTTAACCTAATATTTCAGATATGCTTGTGTAAAGGAATTTAAGGATGTGGAGATAATATGGGGAAAGATAATTGAGATGATAGTGCCAATGACAAGTAATTACTCTGTTCTCATTGGAGCCAAATAAAAAAAAGCGAGAAGGAAAATAAGTGGTTAAATCCAGGCTTGTAACTGCATGCTTTGGTGCATGAGAAGGCATTTTGGATATTAGAGCCTCTAACTGGAATGAAGTCTTCTTTGAGAGTTACACAGTTCTAGGATATACTTTCAAGCCCTCTTCTAAAACTATTTGGTAGTGGCTGTCACTGTATTCCTGTAAATGAAGCTTTACCCTGTGTTTATAAAATGCATTGAAAGTTATCTTCTGAAATAAGCTGAGTTATATGGCTGTAGCTGAAAATAACTTCAGTCTGTTTAGTTATGAGCTTGCTGTGGGGGGTTTCCCTCTTTCCATTTTAACATACAGTAGTGCATTCATGCTACGCAACCCAGTTTGGACAAACCTACTTTAAGGCAAGGTGGCCATAGCCTGTCTGCAGAAGACTTAGAGGTGCTATTTTGTCAGACCTTCATGCATTCCTTCTTTCACTGGAATGGGAACAGAAACTGGGGCAAGTGGAAATATCTGTATTTTGATTGATGGAGGAGAGAGTGGTCACATGCTGTTCTGCACAGGAGTAGGAGATCCTTCAGTGTGTCCTACTGTGGTCCATGAAGAAGAATGGGAAGTAAAGAAGGTGACATGTCTGTGCTAAGGAGGGGGAGAGAGGATATATAAAGTGTTTTAGACAAAAACTTGGAACAACATTTTCTTGTTACCAGCTCTGTTGCTTTGTGATAATAGTTAAAGGATTAGCTAACACTAATGGCATCAGTCTTTTACGATCTCTGGTACCTTAATTCCCAGAGCTGTCTGGATGAATCATTGACTGATCACACCAATTTTGCTTCTTGGGCATGGCCAAGTAGTGCTTAACATGAAGATGAAACAATGCATTTACCCAAATGTTGCACTCATTTGCACTATTATGCATCTGTCTTGGCAGCCAGGAATAGCTGTGCCTTGGGAGGAAATATCTTACCTGTTGTACCAGTTCACTGCTGTTGGGAATAACTACAGTGATGTAAAACCTCACCTGGTGTGACCAGCCACAGAAAAATAACCATGCTGTATCCCCCTTATCTGAAGGGGCCACATGAAAAATGAACTGTTTCTTTGGCATAAAGGAATTTCTGCCTTAAAGCAGCTTGTTTACGCCATCAAAATAGTTTAAAAGGGCTGTTGAACATTGACAGAAGGCAGAAAAGGATGAAAAAAATTACTGTACTGAAAAACAGGAACTTAAAGTACCTTACAAGTTAGTACCTGCTTTGTTTGTTTCTTTGATATAAAGACAACTGTCTAAATATGAGATAGCATGTACTTTTCCATTTTGGTGTCCTTTCTGCTTTGAGTATCTGTTGTTTTGGGCTGCATACAGCTAACATTGTTTTCTGTGGATGCTTGCTTTCTACTTTAAGAATAATTAATCCAAAATTTAATTAAAAAAATCACTTTCCCAAACACAGTATTTCTTCATATTCTCATTTGCTGTATTTAGACTAATTTGTCTTGACATTGCAGCTGTGCTGTTCTTTGTGTTGCACAATCTTTTGAGTTTTGTTTCATTAAGAATGGAACTAAAGAATTTGGGGAAGGGGAGGGAAGAAGTGCTAGACTGTTAGAAGTTAATTTGCCGTAAACCGAAATGTTGAGAACAGATTACGAAAGCTATGAAGTGACATGTAATGCTTGTTCAGTTTCACACTTGTGAGAAATAAGTCATTAAAGCTGTGTGCACATGAAATAGATGTTTGGTTACAGCTACTGGGAATAGTTTGCTCTTACTGGTATGTTCAGAAGCATCTAGGAAAATGCTTTAGAGATCAGGAATTTATCTCTAGTCTCAAAAACATTAAAGAATAAACTAGCTTGAAAAACTAGCTCTACTTTCTGTTCAGAACAGCTTTATATGCTCAATCTTTCTTAGTTGCTGTATATAGACTACATCGCAGGTTATAAAATGCATATTTGCACCATGCTTTTGGGGCTTTTAATTTTTTTTTAATTTTTTTCTAAAAGAAGAGAATGCTTTCTAAAAGAAGAGAATGCTTAACTGGAATTTCTTTATTGAACATTGCATAACTTCCACTATATTCTACTTAGTGTTTTCCCCTCAGTGTTGACAAGTGTCTTATGTTTGCCATTAATAAAAGACCCAGCTCTGACTTTAAGAACTTAAATATTTTGGTTAGATGTCTTCCTCTGCAGCTGAGAGGTGTAAAACTGAAACCTAAAGGATCAAACCAGAAGGCAGATAGTTTGATTAAATCACTTGAGTTGATTTGAATTATTTTGGGGGCCTGGTTCATGACCTCTAATGTCATGGACAATACCATGTGTCTAGCTTGGTATCTTCTAATACTTTTTTTTTATGGAGGATTAGCATGTCCATGCGTCACCTCAGAAGACTAATGTGGGCTGTGCTACCTGTTCAGACAAACTCCAGATGGGAAGGCCACCCAGGAGGCATCTTGCCCCTGAATGGGTCAAACTCTTAACTAGTTTCTCAGCAGTACAGCAAGCGCACATAAGACTTCAGGTCTGGTAGGCAGATGTAGCTGAAGCTGAGAGAAACTAGAAACAAGAAACTAGGTTGATCTGGTTTGTGTAACAAGCAGAAAAACTGGGGACCGGAGTATGGGGAAAGCTGCTTTGATCAAGGAAGTGGGCTGTGCCAGAAGCTCAGTAAAACACTGATTTATTTGGGGATTGCTTATACCATGAAAGAAAATAACTTCACTTTGGGATTGTTTTTCCCAGCAAGAGGAGGCTGGGAGGAGCAGTGGGCAAGCTTTTACTCGGAGACTGGAAATGCATCCCCCCCGTAGGGTGTGTCTGCCTCTGACAGTGCTTGTTTTCAAGTTCTGACTCCAGCTGTAGCAGATGGCTGGAGGATGGCAGCAACTGAGATGACTTCCTCTGTCATCCCGTTAGCCAAGATGTTGATGGTTGACTGCTGAGTGCTGTACTTATGGTGGCTGTGTTATCTTTATAGACTGCTTCAGGTTTTAAATGGATTTGGGGGATAATGTCCCATAACAGAGTACAGAGGTCTGCTATGAAGATGTTTCAGAACACTGAGGTCTCAGAGATTTCCAGGAGTTGTCAGTTGCCTTCAGAGAAGCTGTATTTTTTCCGATGTGGCTGTAAATGGCCTTTTAAGAGATGACTTAAGTGAAGTGACTGTAGTTCTGCTGCTGGGAGTTGTTCAGTCTGGGCTTGGATTTCTGAAGAAGTCACCCAAAAGTGTTCCTAACGGGGTTTATTCATCATGTGCCAATTTCATTTTGACTGAGAAAGGGTTACTTTAGCCGCAAGCTTTGAAGCTGTGTAGCATGGTTAAGACTGGTCTTTCTGAATTTTACTGCCTTGTGTTTTTTTCTGGTTATTCCCCATGTCTATGTATATGTATGCTTGTGAAAATTCTCCTCTTCAGCCCTAGATAAATGTAGACATTTAGGAACACCTAGTTATAGTTTGCCATACTCAAAACAGAACAGTACTGTAATAAAGCCAATATAAAAACCTGTCCCAAGCTTGCTGCACTTGCCTGTTTATCTCTTGAAATAAAGCATTGTTTCATGCCTTGAAAGTGTGTGTGTGTGGGGGGAGAAAGTAATCTATTACTACTTCTTTCCCTTCTTTCTCTCCCCAAGACAAACTCCAAGGCAAGTGCCCCTTCATTTCTGTAATTGCCATGGCTTTCAGCCAGAGCTTCATTCTGCATTATCAAGCTTTCTGGCAACGCGAGGTGGCAATCAGTCATTCCAGTGTGATGTGGACAGATAACTGAGGCACTGCTGTGGAAACTGCTGCTGGAGCTGACTGATGCTCCGGAGAGGAGTAAATTGTTAGCAGGACTGAATTGGGAGCATAGGTCTCCTAAGGGATGGCATGGAGGATCAGGACTGGTATACATACCGCTGGTGTTGGGGTGTGTAAGGCAGGCTGCAGATAAATAACGCACTGTAAAACTTAAGTGCCGTCCAAGCAAAGTCTCTTACCTCTTCAGGCGGCGCTGCCCTGTGATGACTGGGCTTTGTTGCCATGCAACGTGGAAAGAGAGGCTGAATCTTTGTGTGCCTGGCACAGATTAGTTTAACAGAGAACTAGATTCTTGTCCAAGGCTCTGCCATGAGGAAAGAAACTAATGCAAGGCAGCTTGCTCAGATTATTTTTTATAATTAGCTTTGTTATGCAGTTATGACAGAATCTAGGAGCTGTATGAATCAACAGTAGAAAAAGCAAGGAGTCAGGAGGTCTGTTAATCTTCTATCATCTGCCAGCTGTCCAGTGAAAACACTCTTTTGTGTGGTGTTAGGAGGTCTGGATTAGTCATTTAACACCTGCAGGCAAAAATGTTGTACAAGAACATGTGAAAATCATTAGAGCAAAACTGTCCTGACGTCTGTGATTGGAAAATGCAGACAGCATAAGAATGGAATTAGATGGATTCAGCTGTAGCTTGCATGTCTTTTTAAGAATGTGGCTGACATGACTCAAACCAACAATCAAGCAAGTAGCAGATATTAAGGGGCATTTGCATGCTCTGAGTTTATGTCCAAATTACATGGGAAGACCAGGTTTCTGGGAAGATTAAGCATTCACCGTACTGAGTGAGTTAGAATGGAATAATAGTTCTGTCATGAATAGATTTATATATTAACTAGCCGTGTTTGTGATTAAAAAACATCATCTGAAGTTCTTTGGCAATTTAAATGTGATCCCATGTAGTACACTGATTACGTAGAAGCTGAAGTAAGTCTACACATACTATTTTGCTACTTCCCTGATTCTTTTTAGCATATGTGGTGCTCTGCTTAATACTTATGTAAATAAGGGACATGTTGAGTCAGCTTCAGAAAACAGATATGACAAAGGTAGGTATTCTAGCAGAGGTGATCTAGCTAATGCCCTTAATTACTTAGAGCTTGATTTTTTTTTTTTAAAGGTATTAACTCTGACTTGGGTTTTTAAACAGAAAAAAACTTTGTTAGAATCAAAGCAGAAGAATTGGAAGTTGAAATAAAATTTTTGTCTTAAATCTTGGTTCTGGTTTATTTTGTTTTATTTTGAAACTCTTAAAATAAGGAATTGTCTTTTTAATTAGAGATGCTTATGGGTACTAAAAAAAGATGGAAAGTGATTTAGAATAGTAGATGTTATTGTATTTTATATGTGAAAACATAAGCAAAACTCTGCCACCGGTATTTCTTTTAATGTAAGATACTAAAGATGATAAGTTAATTGGATAAAACTAACCATATCTAACTTCCCAAACACTGTCAATAACTAGAACTGATAATCAGAACACAGGTCTTAACACAGATATGCTGGATGGCATAATTAAACACTTGTCATTCCTTTTTCTGTCTTAAAAAAATGTGACTTCCATTTTAGGGTCAAATTATCTCCTTCTGATAACTAGTCTCTTACAGAAAAATAAACATGTCTGAGCTCAATTGATCCTTTAACCTCAGGATTGCTGGAGATATAATCCGTGCTGTCTGAATTCACAAACAAGCTGTAGATTTTCTGTTTGCATTTCTGACAAACTCAGAAGCTCAAAACCTGTACAGTCATCGTACTTCTAAATTCTTGATAATAAATTGAGATAGAGGTTTTGAATATCTGTAATGTAGTTTTTTATTGTTTTGTTGTGTTTCTTTTCTTTATAGACTACTAAAGCATTCCTTCCCAAGATGCTTGAAATGAATCATGGACACATTGTGACAGTTGCAAGTTCCTTGGGATTGTTCAGTACTGCTGGAGTGGAGGTTTGTTGGACTATGATTAACAATATATTTGGCACTTCTTGTTTAGGATAAGTATTTGTGTATTATCAGCTGGCAAAAAAACCAAAAAATCCAAGTGTTAAATACATTTGGAAACTATGGTGCTTAGTGCCATATCAAGACCTGGCTCCGTGTGAGTGAGATCCACAGGACTTGGGCAGCCACTGTATCCACCTGCTTTGCAGGTGGACTTGCCACTTAGAGTGAAACTAGGACAGCTGAGGAGTTCAGAATGCTAAATCATCTTTGAATTGCCCGATAAAGTTGTAAACCTGAAAGGTGCCCCCACCTACCTACATCTGTCAAGATGTTCAGTACTAAGCTTGGAAACAAAGACAAGGATTTTCAAAAGTAATGTTTTCTGTTTCTTGTTTCTGTGAGGAAACGGCTGCCAGCCTTCCCTCCAGAATATTCATCTCACCTGCCTTACTGAGCTCCCAGTTATGAGCATCTGGTTGTCCAGTTGCTAGCAGCTGTTTGAGAACACCATTTGGAGAGACTTGCTTGGTGTACATACTACTAGTTTAGGATCAGAGCCTGTTACCTTGCTTTTTGGGTCATTAGCATAGATGCAAGTGTGAGCAAAAAACATTCAGTGAAAATGAATTTTTGCAGAATAAGGGTCATATTATCCCATAAGCACAGGCTTCTTTGCATGTATGTAAGGCTCAGTCCAGGGTCTTAAACTGCAGTGTTTCATAACAGAAATTAATGGAGCTGCTATAACTTAAAGTGTTAGTGTATTTACTGTCTTGGGAAAACTGAAAAGAATTTCCTGGTCTGTGGAAATTATGTTTGTGAATATATCCAACAGAAAAATCAAAGGCTACTGCTGTCTATGTGATTACTTTTAGTGTTGCTGAACTTAGTGTTTTTATTAGGTTTTCAAGCCATATCCTCTTCTAAAAATTAAATAATACAGTCCAGTCTCCATTATATCTTCTGTTTAAGCTAACCTTAAAAATAAAGCATTTAAGGTGTTTTTTATGCTTACACCCTGCCAACTTTCCAAGCTTTTTCAAATCTGACCCAAGGTAGTATTGGGTATCTCAGTCCTTTGTTGTAGCATTTAATATTGAGCAAACTGGTAATTGGAATAACTTGCCATGAAAGCCTGCCTGATTGAAAGACCTGAATCCAAGGTAATATCCTCCTACATTCAGATTTCCTGCTTTGATGATTCTGTGCTAATTGCCTCAAAAGTAGTGATAAATCATTTGATGTGATACTCTATTTGGTGGGGTCTTTTGTTGCATCTGTGCAGAATCACATCTCTGTTTTGAACATGATTCATATCTCTCTTTTTTTAAAGTTGCCTTTTTTTCCATGTTCATTGCCAACACAGGATTATTGTGCCAGCAAATTTGGAGCTGTAGGTTTCCATGAGTCTTTGAGCCATGAATTGAAGGCTGCTGAAAAGGATGGAATTAAAACAACTTTAGTCTGCCCTTATCTTGTAGATACGGGAATGTTCAGAGGGTGCAGGATCAGGTGAGTAAAATTCTTCTCTCCTGTGTTTGTGGTGTCATAAAAGTACCTGAAGGTAGCTAAACTGCTACTGTAAAAGTAGTGAAATAAGTATTATCTCTGCTTTACTATATGCTAGTGTGATCTGTAATCCTGACATGAAAAAGGGACTTTCTGGATCCAGTATCTTCTGTCTCATTTGTTAGGCAACACAAGTTTTGAGCTTGGTAACTGAACAGTGAATATAAAAATCCTTGAAGTCTTTGCCCCTGCTGAGGCAGTGAATTAAGAAATTGAATTGAATTAAGAAAGTGAGTTAATGAACTCTTCGCTGAGGTCTGTGGTCCTTTGTGTATCTTATTAATCTGTCTTAACCAAATATTTCAGAAAAGAAATCGAGCCCTTCCTTCCACCCTTGAAACCAGAATACTGTGTGAAGCAGGCTATGAGAGCCATCCTTACGGACCAGCCGATGATCTGCACACCTCGCCTCATGTATATGGTCACCTTCATGAAGAGGTAAGAGCTGAAACACCAGTTTGTTGGCAGTACAATCTACAGAATGCTAGTAAAACACACAAGCATACATACTTTCTGGATATAAACTCTCTTCCACCTACACAGGCCATAAGTGCTGTTATGTTAGAATTCATAAGCCTCTTTCTTGGCTTGCATGAGTGTAGGTTGCTTGCTTGAGAAGCTACATAAAGCTGAGAACCTGTGTGTGATGCTTACCCTTCTTCTAGCTTCTCTTGTCCTTAGATTCTGATTTTTCAACAGGCTTCTCTTTCCGTTGTTTAGGGTCTTCTTTAGGAATGGGGCATAAGGCAACATCCAGCAAAGGAACCTTCAGGAGTTGTCTCTAGAACTAAAGTGTAGGAGGCCCAACTTGCAGATTCTCTGGGATGTGCAACAGATAAACTGGAAATCTGCACATTCGGAACCAATTTTTAGAGTCTTACATTTTGAGGAAAAGCTATTTAAAGGAATCACCTCCTTTGTCCTGTCTAATACACTACAGGTTTTGGATGGGAACTCAGTGTAACCAGGATGACACTGCAGTGATGCAGGGTAATACAGCAGTTGGCTTGATTCCACTGAAGCAACATCACTTGTATTCTAGTTTATAGAGAACAGCTTCACGGCTGTCTGTGTTTTGTTTTGGTTTTGAATCTGTAGAGTGTAGGAGGAACCTTTAAAATGTAACACTGTCTTATTTTACTTCAGCAAGGCATGGTTGAAATAGAGAACCTTGGTGCTTTTTATTCCGCTTACAATGCAGTGGTACTTCCCTGCCTCAGGTCTCTCATGGCAGACAGGATCAGCAAAGGCTAGAGGAGACTTCAATGCTCACCTCTTTCCTGGAAGAGAGGATTTATGTGTCTTCTGCCAACAAATCAAGCCCACTGTCAGCATCTTTAAGAACTAGCTTCTTCAACCAGAAGCTTCAGTGCCCTCTGCACAAGCAGTGCCTTATGCAGCAACAGTGACATCAAAGGCCCTTTGGGTTGTCTTGGGTTCAACACTTTAGCTTCCAACAGGGAGATCAAAGCTTCTGCATAATCCATGCCCCAGGCAGCAGCGCTGAGATCAAAGGCTCTGCAGTGGCTACTGCACAAGCAGTGCTACTTGTAGCAAGGACACCTGTACCAGTGACATCTACTACTCAGTGCTTCAGTGGTCATTACTCCTGATGGCTAGATTCTCTGCGTTGCTTTCCACTGATTGAGTGCTTGCTGCTATTTTGAGGGCCTGGGGAAAGCCTATTTTAGGCCTCCACTAGAGCCCCCGAGTACTGTGTTGGAAGTAAAAGTAATATTTTGTTGATATGGGAAGGAGGGGAGAGTCTGTAGCTAGGTATCAATCACATCATCAGCTACTGGAATTTTATCTGGAGGGGAAATTGCTCTCTTTACTTTGGATCTTTCATTTTTAGGATGGATGATTGAGTTTAGAATACAAGTCAAGGTTGTTAGGCATCTGGTGATCAAAGAACAGCATTAACTAACACTAATCCCACATTAGAGAATATCTTAAATGTCTGATGACCTCTGCTGATGTGGCTTTGAGCAAATGCTTTGCTTTTAGTACCCTCCACCCCCTTTAAAACAAGCTATCACACTGCTTGTGAAGCAGTAGCAGGGAATCTGGTCTAAGCTGGAAGCATGTAAATAAGTAGTGTCTTCCTCCTCTCTTACTTGCCTGTGTGATTGGAACTCTAGAATTTAAGTTTTCTGAATTGAATAAGTGTCCCTGTGGAAAAAACCAATATCCAGTAAGCCTGTTGGAACCAATAGCTATGTTGCCTTTAAGGATACCAAGTACACAGTGTAAGCAGAGGGGTTTTTATTTTATGCTATCGTCTTAAAGTTTTGCAACCTCTTTTTCACAGTATTCTGCCCTTTGAAGCAGTCGTATGCATGTACCGGTTTCTGGGGGCAGACAAGTGCATGTACCCTTTCATCGCTCAACGGAAACAGGCTACGAACAACAACGAGGCAAAAAATGGAATTTGAGCCTGGTTGGGACGGACTGGGGTGGAGAGGTGGAGATGATGGCCCGTGACTGAACTGCAAAGTGCACTTGCGTCCGACAGATGCAAACGTCACCGTCGCGTTGTGGCATTCTCTTGAGTCCTAAACCTGTGTACTGAACTCTAAAAATCAATGGGGGTTTTTTATATACTGTAAATAAAACTGACTAGAGTACTTGGAAAATGTGATAGATAAGCGAAGTGAATTTACAATGTAGCTGCCACCGTTGTCCTTTAAAATATCACTGTATGTACAGTAAATTAGTCATACTACTTCTTGTAGGGATGCACTGTGTGATATCTCTTTCTCAGCCTGCCAAGGTTTATAAGAGCTGTCTCTAACTAGAAGACACAACGTTTCAGCAATTGTTTGTCTTTCCCTATGTTATTTGGGAAGGGGGAGGGAAGAAAATCTTGAGATTTAAGCTATTGCTCATGACCTTTTAGCAAATTGAAGGACAGTGTCTGAATGCACCTCTTCACTTGTTCACCAAGCTCTCTGAAGGACACATGGCCCAATTGTGATGTAATTTTCTTTTGTAGCAACTGTGTGTTCTGTCTGAACAGAGATAAAGAGAAATTTGTAAACCTCTGCCTATACAAAGGCAAGTGAATGTCTCCAGTACTCTCAGAGCAGACTTGTACTGGGCACCTGGTTTTCTAGGCATCTGCTCAGTGATTTTAACTGACTCTTCCCAAGCCACTTGATTTGGAATACGCTCTGTTTTGTTTCCCTTTATATGTCAGAGTGCAATCTAATATTATGGGCTACATGTTTCTTTTCTTCCTCCCCATTCTTACTTCTGACAGAGTTCTCTCACACCCCCAAGGAGGCTGTTGTATTAAATTTCTGTAACTGGACTTGTGCCTAAAAGACAAAGCAACTCAGCTGAGATACAAACTGTTTATGTAAGTGCTGGTCATATGCCAATTATTAGCAAAGGAATAATAGAATAATGCCTGATGCAACTCTACATGCAGAATATGGAAGGGTGTAAAGATTTTTTTTTGAGTTGTACTCACAATGTAGAACAGCAAATGACATTTTTACAGTATTTTTTGTAAAGCAAACAATTTTGTGCCTTGAATAATTTGGTAATCTGTATTAGTGAAACATTGTAAAAGTGAACTTCTACCTCTGTATCTTAATGTATACCATCCACTTGTAAACTACTATCGGACAAATTGTGATTACTTTTTTAGAATGTCTTGTTAAATAGTGACCAATGCCTGTGGTTATTAAAGTGAGCCACCTTTTCTTTAAAACCATGATTTCAATGCTTCCTTCAAAGACTAAACTAATGCAAACTACTTGTGCCTGCTCCGTAGCTCTTGAGTATCAACACAGTTCAAATATTTATTGCTCAGTTCCTGTATCCACTTTGTAAGCTACATGGTTTACAGTGTAGTCTCTTCACTCTATCAGTAAGTACTGTGAAATGAGGCTGTAGGAGCTGACAGCTTTCCCTGCTTTCTAAACTCAACGATGAAGCAATTGGTCAACCAGCTTTTGAAGAACATTCATTTTGGTTTTCTATGGAGCTTCATTTACATCTACATAAGAATGACCTGGTGTGGTTGCAGTTTTAAGGAATTAAAAAGTAAATGCGGTTTCAGTACAACTGCAGTTATAACTATATGTATAGCATGCATTTTAACAAAATCTGTATCTGTGAGGAGGATAGTGTTAACTAAGCCTGTTTAGAAATGAATCTAAAGTTGAAGAAACTGTTTACATTAGCCCTTACTCCCAAGTTCCATGCTCTTTTGAAAAAGCCTCTTAATGACTTCCCCAGGGACAAATTAACTCCCATGTTCTTACAGCAAAGTCGCTAAGAGCGAGTACAACAAATTTCCTTCTGTTACATGGCATTATTTTAATGCATATTTTTTCTAAGATGTCTCCATCTCTAGTGGTATCTTCAACTAAGAAACTGCTTTTAAAACTTGACATATTGCTTATTAGCCTGACAGAAAAGGAAAAAAAAGCATCTGACCAGTAATATCAAATTTATATAAAACACTGTGCTAAGTTTCAGGGCTCGTAAAGTTCTTTAATTATCAAAGAAGTTGGCATCCTGGTTTCTCTGAATTTACTACTGTTCCAGAAATCTCATAGTTCATCTCAGTTCTGGAGCTGTGTGGTTGAGGGGTGGCTCATGACTGGTAGGCTCTGTGAGCATCTTTCTAAAACTTGGTCGAAGACTTCTCTTGTTCTCCACTTGTTCTAAAACTTCGCTTTTAATCTCCTGTTGAAAAGTCACATACATATAGAGAAATGGGATGCCAGGTACATTTGTAGGTCTGGTGAGAATTGCTTAAGTGTTTGTGGGGAGGGTCTTTGAGGCTAATTTTAGATTATTCTAGATTGATGTGTACAGTAAATTTGGTATTACATAACATCCCTGGAGACAGCCATGGCTCCAAACTTGACAAAATGGAGAGTCCTTGTTGTACAAAATGGGGGATTGAGCTTAAATTCAGTTTGAGTCTCCAGGGAAACAAATGCCAAGTGTTAACCTTTTCATAACACAGACGAGCTGTTTTAGAAACAATCCCGAAAATTCTGTCACCTCTAGTCCCACCTTAAAATAAGAGCACATAAAAAAGCTGGCCACTGTCCAAGAGGGTTTTTTGTTGACTTGATGGCTTCACAGGTGACTCCTGCAAAGCAGGAAGAGAAGACTTGTGACTGAGGATGTAGTGGAAACTGGGGTTTCCCGTATTTATATTACCCTAAACTGCCACAAATGCCATGTGATGCTGGGAGTTTTCTTTAATGCTATGATCAGAAACCATGAGAATTTTACCATGTCTCTTTGGGCCTGTGGCTATGCAGCAATTAAGTGAGAAACTGCACTATTTCAGCACAAAGCTAGAGCAACTTCAGTAGCTCAGGTAAAAGTTTTCATTTCAACTAGTAAACTGGTGTAGGACTGATTGCCTTCATTCTGTAGGAAGATGCTGCGCAAGTGTATTGTTACGTCCAGGTGAGCCAATGTGGGTTTACCTCTTGGTATCTTCCCATTTTTGCCTTGTGCTAACAATGAGGTGGGATAGGGAGCTGGAGGAAGTTTTCTCACAACACTCCTGCCTTCATGGTGCTAAGCTTCTAGGCCTGTAAACAAAGCGTTTGCAGATCATTTTATAGCACTGTACTTCCCAATAAGCAGGACAAGTTGCACCCTTGAGGTATCTACAGCGATAACAGTCAAGTAGAGGGAAATAGGTGCTAACTTATGGGCTTGAGGGTTTTTGCTGAGTTTGAGTTGTATTCCTATCTGGTGATAGACGCTTTCACAACAGGGGAGCTGGCTGCTTCCTCTCTACAGGATCTATCTGGGTAACTAGTTCAGACATTTTCATTTGTGCATGGTCCAAGGAGTGGTACCTCAACAATTTACTTGTGTTCTGTTTGAACCAAAGCTTGGAAGGTGTGTGATTACTTTTTCCTCTCTAAGGAGTAAAATGCCTCATGTGTGCCCTGTGGTTAAGTACATACACACCGGCTGGTGCTACAGGCTAAGTGGTGTATCAGAAACATGTTCACAACCAGGCTTACCTTGTGGCAGCTTACCCCTGGAGTTATGCTTTGAGAGTCTTCTGTGTAGCTCCCAAGTAAATGTCTACACAAGTAGTTTTTTAGAGCCAGGTTCTTCCCAGTGGTGCCCATGACAGCATCAGAGGCAATGGGTACAAACCAAAACACAGGAGGTTCCCTCTGAAACACTTTTTGTGAGAGTGACTGAGCACTGGCATGGGTTGTCCAAGGAGGTTGCAGAGTTTCCATGGAGATATTAAAAAGCCATCAGGACACGGTCTTGGGCAATGGGCTCTACGTGGCCCTGCTTCAATGAAGAGGTTAGACAAGATGACTTCCAAAGGTCCCTTCTCACCTCAAGCATTCTGTGATTCTTTAGGAAAAAAGGAGAGCCTGGTTTCTGATTAGGAGGCATGCCATGAAAGTTTATTGTCTCTTAAAAGCTTGACCATGTAGGAAGGAAATGTAGTCTGAATTCACATCTCCTATACCAGCCTCCTATACAGACAGTCCCAATTTGTAGCAGAGCCAGGATTATGCTCATTGACTTTATATATCTGAATAGGAGCCTGTAAATCTAAACTTTCCCTCTGTCCAATATAACAGAGGTGCCTGGGCGAACTAACTTAGCTCTGTAAAATCTAAGCTGTTCTCACAGTGAGTCTTCCTTCTCTTCCACTCCCTAGTCTTTAAAAGGAGTCTGGGATTGCCAGGTTTCTAAACTGGGTGTATCCATTAAGTAACCAGAGTGGGATAAGACAAGTTTGGACTGCAAGTATCTTTGCTTTTGGTGTTAGTAGTTTCCTGTACCATGTACTTGTTGGTTATTTTATGCATTAATGTAGTTACAGCTTGGAGCACCTAAGCTAGATCCCCAGTATAGTATAAATTGTTCTATCCCCACACCTCATAAGGCCTATTTGGGTGGTGTATGTAGAGCTGTTAACACACAGTAAGTGTGTACCTCAGCTTACACCATAGCGACTTGTGCAGAAGACCTCTAAGTGAGGTAAACTAATCATGAACAGTAGCCTTTTGCTTTATAATGAACAAACAATTCAGGAGCGAGTATTGTTCTTTACATCCAAACACCATCATAGTTTGTTGAAAGCTTTGTGTGTAGACAAAGACTCCAATGACCTTGGTCTTCAGGAGCAACTTGGGCAAATTTTGAAGAAACAAAGCGGTGTAGCACGCGCACATAAATTAAGGGATTAAGTTACAGACCACTGTGTTTCTAACAGTGTGCATCTGCACAAGAGTTTAATGCTCACAAAAGCACTAACTTAGCCTCTGAATTTGGTTCCTAATTTTTCTCTGTGCCCGAGTAGACAAGCCTTGAGCATCTGTTCAACAAAACCGGATGATTGTAACACGAACGGTAATCCAGTACGTATTTTGCTTCAGGTCTGTTTCTGTCTACTAATGCTTTAAACCCAAGGTTTCCAAGTACAGAAACTTTGGGGCTCTGCTCAGTTTTCCATTGCTGCCAAGTTCTTATCCACAAACAGGAAATAAAGGGGATGAGTTCTTTTAGCAGCCCCTGAAGCAGCATGTCAGGCAGAACTGGGTGATGAGGGCACCTGATTAAAAGCTGACTTTGTCATGAAACTCTTAACCCTGAATTCCAGGTCTTTAGTCACACAGCAGCTCCCCTCTCTTGTGGAAAAAAAAAAAAAAAAAGAAAAAACAGAAGTCTAGGGACAGTCCCCATCAGGGTTAGAAACATAAAGCCCCCAAACCTGGTATCCTAATTAACCAGCCACGTTTTGAGCTGATCACTAAATGCTGGTGTATGCAGTGATAGAAAGTATGGCTTTATTGTGCTATCAAAGAAATGAAGCAATTCATACTGACTTTATTTAAACAGAGTTTAAGTGGTCAACCCAAATATTTAAAATAACTGTAGAAATAACATTCCAGCTTACATACTTATCTATCTGCTTAATGCTGACAATACACAAACAGTTCACTTCTTACACACACACAAAGTTTTTGAGCTAAATGATGTATGTGCAGAAGTCAAGATCAAGTGTTTGTGTATGTGTGTGTGTGTGTAAGTTAAATTGACGGGATGTTTGTTTCCCTCTCCCTAAATGGCACAATTGTCGCTCTTAAGCCAAGGAGCCACAATGTATTTTGAAAAACTGAAACCTTTAAATACATCCCTGCCTGCACAGCCTGACCAAGCTGCCTTCAAAATATTAGTCTGTTCTGACTGAAAACATTTCAGCAAACAACGTGCCTGGGCCAGCGTCCATGGCACTGGGAGAACTAGAGACTTTCTTTCCTAATCCAATTATCAATAAAAGCTGCTGTGGCAGTGAGATGAGGGAACAGCCATAGCTGAGCCGCTGGGAAAGCTAGTAGCTGTGTCTGGGGACAGGTTTTTAGCAGGAGAGGAAGAATGGGGTGCTAAGATGGCTCTAGGGATCTCCCCTGCGTACTCTGCATCTGTTGCAGAGTAGTGTGCATGCACAGCACCCCACTCGTGTGCTGACATCCAGCCCGCCCTTCTCATCGCAGCTGCAGGCAGTCGTGCTCTTGAGCCCCTCTACACACTCTCCTCCTCAGAAGTTGGTCTGGAATAGCTACACTTAAGTGCGTGCCTGTGTTTGTGCACGCCCTTGTGTTTTGCAATAAGCATAAACAGTTTCAGCCTAACTTAAACAAGAGCAGTGCTCTGGAGTAAGAAGCTCTGTGCTCTGGGACTTGCTCAGGACTAGCCTATGCGTGTTGGATGCCTGTCATACTGTCATGTCTAAACAAGCCCTTAAAAGATGGTGACAAACTTTCGCTGGGACGTGTCCACTTAAGCTGTGGATAAGCAAAGTTAGCTTAAATGTGTTCTGTTTTCTTAACAGGCAAGAACATTTTGATCCACTGTTTAGAAGAAACCTCACTTGATACAGCTTGGGTCTTTACATACGTCAGTAGTGAATGGGCAGGCAGAAGTGTGCCAGGGTGATTAGGATGTTAGGTTTTCCTGCTGCTCTGAAAGCCAGGAACGCTGACCTTGCCAGCTGTTTTGGAAAGGAGCTCCTGGCCAGTTAAACTTCTGGCATGTAAGGTGAGGAGTTTCATTTCAACAGCAAGATCAGAGGAGAGGGTGGAATTAAGGTCCCCCAAGCACCCCAGAATCAAGCTAGCATCAGGGCTCTTTGTTTTATGGTGTCTGCACAGAGGTTTCACCAATTCTTGTCTTGTTACTCCTTCTAGTTCAGCCTTGCTTCTAGTGGGAGCCCAAACACAGACGGGGCTCCAAGGGACCAATGTTTCCTCAAGGCCCCTGCTTTCCCAGGGCTTGCCTGTGAACTACAATGCTTGAAATGCTGAGGATTGCCAGCTTCATGACCAGCAAGTGCTCACAGTGGTGGGAAATAAGCACAAGGCAGATGAGACCAAAGCTTCCAGTGGAGGGCTCATAAACCAGACCAGTCTAGCAAAAACATTAATACATGGATTTTCTCATCTCTTGCTTGTATCCACAATGCAAACAACCTGATAAGAAATGCCAGCTTTTCTCTGCTTGCAGTGACTCCAAATAAAAATAATTTAAACAATTGCTCTCTATATTTTATTTCTGAACTTACAGAAGTAACCACTTCTCTGGTTGTTTAACTAACAATCTTGACATTTAAAAATAACACGTGGCTCACCTAATACATCATCTGTTAGCATCTGCAAAATAAGGCACTTTGTTAGTCCCAGGGCTAAACTGGGAGTTTCTGATGAATAGTAAGGTGGTTCTGAAAATGCAGGTTGTTCAAGAGAGAGTTCAGTCTGGTCTAACTCCTTTCATGTCTTTATTTTGTGTGGCAAACTAGAACAAATGGAGGAATTGGGAGATGTGTAAGTGTCCTTATTAGATGCGGGAACAAACTAGGCCAGGTCCATGAAGAACTTATAAGCTTTGGTAATGCTTTAAAAAATTACTTGAACATTATTTTTTAGTATGGAAACCTTATTTACAGGCAGAGGATTTCCAAGCCACAGAGACAGCATTTTCACAAGGAAATAACTAATTTCTTCTTTACTGAAAGAAAACAGTGGTAACTTTCACCAAACCACTGTCCAACTCTGGTTGGGGCTGGGGCTGGTACAGGGACTGGCAGAAAAGTTGTGCCCAAATTTTCCATTCCTGGAAAAGATTTTAATTGAAATCAGCAAGTACAATAGACTTGGAGGTAAGTCTTCCCAGTGTCTGAAACAAGCAGCTTTTAACTTTCTCTGGATTTTTGGTATTCTAAATATTTGCAGTCCCCTGTGAAGGTTCTCCTCTGAAGAGCTAGAGCATCTAATAGGAACAGTCAGGTCAGCCAAGGCAGCTCCTTTTTATTGAAGGGGCAAAACTGCACATGAAATTCCACGACCCTTGAGCTTATGGGACATAAGTTTCTTGTTTTCTCAAAAAAAGCATATTTTCATTTTTGCCTTCCTCCTGATACTTGAATGATCAGATGTGGAGATGCTGTCAGTGTTCCTGGGCTTCACCTTGGGAAGCCGAGCCTTTGTTACTAAATAATTGGAACCGGACCTAAAATTATTCTCTCACTGGGGACTCATAACACAATCTGCTGCCTTGAAAATTCTTACACGAAACAGCTTGTGGGACTGGGATGGCTGGGAAGCGGATAAACTAATACGGCACTCTGGGCCAGAGGGAGCAAGGCAGAGCAAAAGCTAAGGCCCCACTGGGAAATTCATTAACCACAGCTCCTACAGCTGCTGTAACTTCCTGTTCTGTCACTGTCTGGAATTTTTCCTCGAGTCCCAATCCCTGAAGACAATTCCTGTGTTATGGTCAGGACTCTGAGGTTTCTCACCTGACAAGGTGCATCCTTGCCTTCTCTCCCTGCCAGGGGTGATGGGTCTGCCCCAGGGCAGGGGGCAGGAGATGAACCTCATGGGCAATGCGAGAGGTCCTCATCTGTCAAGATGTTCTCATGAGGGAAAAAGGTAAGTTATTTGCCATCATCATCTTCATGCATTTGCTACTCTCCCAGCCTATACCAGAAAGCTTCAGGCGCCCGCAATGGAACCAGGACAGTGAGCTACCACTTGTGGGCTGGCCCATGCACAGGAATGATTTTCCAGCCCAACATTCTGTCATTGCTCTAAGACTGGAGAAGTTGCCTGTGGTCTTCTGTGCTGCATTGTAAACCTACAGCCCCATGAAAGCATCTCTAGCCCTGAAAAAACAAAACACAAGGCCACAGGCAGAGAATACTTATCTAACAGCCATTTCACTCGCAAGAAAAGAGAGTGTGAGCATGTGTGTGCGTGAACAGGAGTGTACTAGATGGGTAGGAATCTCTAATACCCCCAGGCAGAGCTGTGTCTGCAGGCAGCTCCAGTGCCTCCATGGACACTCACGTTTTGTCAGACACTCTTGACTTCTGCTGAGGTAAGAGGAAGTTGCACGTCTACCTTTTCAAACAGAAACCGACCACACGTGGGAGAATCCCACCTCTGAAAAGGAGAAGGCAATGTATCAGCTGGTGAGACATGGAGAGAAGCCCTTCCTGACCCCACCTGTACCCTGGTGTCTGAACGACATCTCATGCCCACTGGTGCTACCAGCCATTTGCAGCGGTACCCTTGAGGAATGGCTGCTGATCAAGGGAAGCTCTTCATGGCAACTGTGGTTAAACTGCTTGGTTTCCAATTGTCAAGGTTGTTAGACCAGATCTGTTACTTGAAGCCATCCAGACAGGCTTCCGTTAGAATTACTAGGACTCACTGTAAGGTAGAAGCTTTGTCTGCTGAAACAGCCACTGCTCATATACCTACAGCAGCACAACGAATCCAAAGGATTTGGCTTTGACTTTCCACCCAGTGTCCTGTGCTGTTATGTCTGCCACATTGCCTGTCCTGTGCCAGTGCTGAAGTCCCTGGTGCCCAGTAACCCAGCCCTGAGTTAAGCTCTCCAGCCGAGCAGAAGAGCAGGAGAAGGGCAAATGCGATGCAAAGGGAAGGCAGGCGTACAGGCTTGCAGGACCCGATCCTCAAACAGCGCTGCATGGCAGAACTGCATCGCCATTTATCAAATCACTGCCTGCTCAGTGTCTGAGCATTTCACTGGGTTGTTCAGGCTACAAATCCCCAGTAAAAAATGCTGTTTGGATCTCTCACTGTACAAAGCAAAAATTTTTTGTGTGTCGCCTTAGCCACTGGGTCATCTCGTTTCTTTACAGACCCTTGCTGCATGAGTACCTCTGCCTTCTCCCCTAGACTGGGTCAGATCGAACCACGGATTTTCATCCTGGTCTAAGCCTTTGAGTTTGCAGCTTACCTCACTTGGATACTTCATTTAACTATGAAATTCGCTTCACAGATCAGATCTGCAGATGTCTAAGCAGTGAATGCTCCTGGAAAGAGCAGTGGTTATTAGCAAGTGCACACACAAGGCAGACTGGCATTGGAAAACAAAGCTCAAAGACAGTGAAACAGAATTTTATAGCTGTCTACCACACATGAAAAGCAGATCCAGCACACAAAGATACCCCCTTAGTTCTTAAATCTGTATTTTGAACTGACTTTCAACCAGGTGTTTCCACTTTAATTTGATCCCAGGCATTCCTAGAGGTGATGTAAGATCCAGATCCACAAGGTAATAATGAAGTCAAGAGTTGAAAAATTATCAAGGCCTAATCTGGCAATTTAGTCCCTTGTAAATCACTGTGGTTAGTTATTGCAAGGCCATTCCTACCAACTAAGTTCTCTTGAGACTCAGCATTAACTTCGCCACCTGTTTGACTGTCAAAGAGATAAATTTCCTTGAAGGGAATCTTCCACTCCTCACTTTATTTATGACTGGGAGGAAGAGGATGGACTGACTGGAAAACTTCAACAACAAGGGTCTGCATATGCTGCATCAGGGAGTGATACGATTAATTTAATCTGTTTGATATTACATATAAGGTCTCCAAATGAAGCATGTGGGATTAAGAAATTCTTCTAACTTGTTTGCTGGGCAGAAAGCTCTAATGAAATGTAGTCAATCGCTGCTTTCTCTTCTTTTTTTTTTCCGAACAATCAGACCCAAATGTCAGAAGATCACATCAGAGCTATTCTGTAACTTAACACTGCATGTCTTTCAGAGCACCTGTGCACTCAGTATCCCTGTGGCTAATACCCAAAAAGTGTATCAGTGGGTCTGAAAAGGCTCCTCCACTGGGAGATATAACAAAAAAAACCCCAGGATAATAAAAATAGCTCAGTGGGATGGATCCTTCAGCTAACTGCCTGGGTTACAGGAGCAAACCATGAGCTCCGAGCTGTTAATGAACTGAATAGCTTGTGTCTTGAATCAAAGATAAAGCAAAATACTTTCACAAGCTCATGCTTGAGACTTCTACACAAAGCATAAGCTCAAATTGCTGCTCAGGCTGCTTCTTTTTTTTTTTTTTTTTTCCTTTTAGGAAAGTCCTTTGAAACAACTGAAACTGGAGTGGACTAGAAGTAAAAAATAAAAAAGAGATTTTTGCTTGTTTGTTTGTTTAAAATGTGTTATTTCCTGCACACACAAGTTGCTTCTGACAATATTTTATTGAGTTTCTTCAGTTTGAAATGATTCAGCTTGTAGTGTAGGGTTTTTTAGAGAGAGGCCCTGAGCATGGACACACAGACGCACGTCACAAAACTCTCAGCATTGCCTTCTCTCCTTCAGTACCCTGAATCTGCATCCAAACCACATGGCTTATTCTGTATAAAATCTGTCCACATGGCAAACAATTTTCTACTGCTCACAGCAGTTTTGCATACATTTGTCATACATGGTACTATATTAAACCCAGCCAATCGATGCTGTCTCTGCCAAAAGGCAAAAAAAGGCTTCCATGGCTTCTCTATCCTGTCAGTGTTCCTGACCACACAAAGCAACCAGTGTAAAGAAATCTTTTACCTGAATTTACACAGAGTCTCTAATTTCCTAAGCTTTTTAGAGGAACTTGTTTTGTTATTCTGTACTCTTGGAGGCTGCTGGCAGCCATGGGAGACTGTGCCTCCATTGGCACGAAGGCAGAATGCTCCTTGTTCCTCCAGGCTGATTTACCTGCCAGTGCAGTGAGAATAACCAACAAGCTGTTCTTTATCATCAGGGATTTTTTTAAAGATTTATGAGAAGGTCTGGAGTTGGGCAGGGGGGGGAGGGGACATCCTTTCAGCCAGGGAGAATATACGTATTGAGAGATGTAAACCAAGGAACAGATCGATGGAGAGGAACCGGCAGAGCTCTGGAAGATGTTGTGAGCAAAGCTGGCAATGTAAGTGTGCCTTAAGGAACTGGACAAAGTTAAGTAAGCCGACACAGAGTTAAGGGAATGGTCAGGATTGGATTCAGAGATGTTTCTCTTCAGGGTGTGAATCCTGTGCGCTCTTTATGCTGAGCTGTACAGTGGGTGATGCCAGGACTGTGGTCCTCAGCTCTGCTCCCATGCTCCCTGGTGGGAAATGGGGAACCAGAGCTGAAGCCCTCAAGCGCTTTTGAGGGCACTGGAAATGACTCCATGTGGGTAGAAGCCTTTCTAGGCACCTCGGGAACAGAAGGTCAAACAAGCTATGGATGAGGATAGATTCAATATCCTTTCTAACACCCGCTGGTATTTCTGAAGAAGACTGACAAGCTTTCAGATACAGAATCTCAGCAATCCACAGCCCAAAAGATCTTGGTCTATTTCAGAACCATTCATTCAGTCAAACTCATTACATTACTTTTGATTATATTAATGTTACCCTTTTTTTGACCCAAACTTTAGCCAAATTTGTGGAGCTGCAGGTGTTGTATGGGAAACTGAATATGGAGTCAGCTGTCTCTCTGAGGCAATCCTGTTTCCTTGCAAAAAAATTCAGAAACTATGCTTTCCCTGGAGGTCCCAACTGCAGGTGACGGTCCTTTCCCTGTTTCACTTTGCTGTCAGCCAGAGCTCTGCTCAAGACACAGCCACTCTCCAGGCTTTTCTCAGAATCACATTTCTGGGCAAATTTACCAATGCAGGAACTGCCCAGGCAGCTTAGAAAGGGATATGACACTGCAGCCTGGTTTTGGGGAGCCTTGGTAGTGCATTTGTTTAAACTGGCTGGTCACTGAGTTAAAAAAGAAAGTACAGAAGAAGAGGCCAGAATTCATCTGCTTTCCAGACAAGTCCCACAACATTTAGCTGTGGAGACATGGTCCTCTTCGTACTACCTTGCTGTCCACAGAACCTTGCTTGCTTCTGGCCCAGCTGCAGCCAACAGAAGGCTCTGGGAAACTGCATGGTGGGAAAGGTGGCGGCATGGACTTCACTACTGCTTCCCTCTTCAGTCAAAAATGTTTCAGGTTTGTTTCCTAGAAGAAAGACCCACCCTTTGTCATGGGCCCAGTTTTCTCCCTTTTTTCTTGGCCTATGGGCCAAATGAACAAGCTGTGGGGGCACAGGACAAGAGCATCTTGATGCCCTAGTGATAAAAGGATTGGGGACAGCAGCTTGCAGATCCAATCTCTTGCTTTTGGCCAGACCGGTGAGCCCTCTCCTCCGTGCAACCAGAGACCTTCTGGTTTCCAGATTTTGAGAGCTCAGACAACCAGATGCCCACAGCTCCCTGACAAATTGCTTCTGCAGCACATCAGCCCCACTCACTGCACATGAGCAGTCAGGTCTGTGTGTGCATAGGGTGTCCTGTCTGTCCAGGCTTCTCAGGTCGAGCAAAAGTACAGGTTGGCTTTGAACTCTCTCTCCTCTCTTGCCTTCAGCTCCTGTGGCGTTCTTTTGCCTCCATCTGTAAACCAGGACTATTTGGATCCTCTGCTGAGCTGGGCAGACCTTAGGCAAAGCGTGTGGGCGACTTGCCATTACAAGGTGTATCTGTGTACATTGAAAACAATTGCACAATCGGAGTCTTCAGTGAGAAGCACGTGCTGATAGGAGGGCTGGGAGACAGCTCTAGCCTTTGCAAGCAAGGAGCTTAGAAGCGGAGTGAAAAACATGGTAAGAGGAGTGAGAAGCTACAATGTCATGAGCACTTTGGAGGATGGGGTTTGGCTGGCCGAGGTGACCAGGGACCCAGGAGGACAGGGAGGGCAGGGGAAGCTGATAAGGACAGGCGTTAGAGTGAATGGGGATTGACCCTCAGAGGAAGCCATCTCCCTGTACATAAGCGTAAGAGAAGTGGATGGGCTTGTGCAAGCAATTCATTCTGGCATTGCTTAACTGTTGAGTCCTTGGATCGCTTAATGACAATATTTTTCACTGTATTGACAAGAACACATAAAATATACATACACTTAAGATATATTAAAATGAAAAAAAAATCCAGTGCTTCCAAAATAACATTGGTCTTATAGAAAACAAGTTAATCTCTTCCCAATGCCTCTTTCTAAGTGTTATCTTTTGAAAAATGAGCAAGAAACGCTGTAAAAAGATAAAGCTGGAAAAGGAGGAGCCAATATAATCAGGGCTGTGCAGAAATTTGGGGTTCAGACTCACTGGCTACTTTTAAAATATAGCCCTATAGAGAGAAGAGTTTGTGTGTTCAATGTATGAATGAAGGCCATGTGAGTCCTAATTCACATTTCCTGGCCCATGTCAGTCTAAGCCATTATAAAAATGTGGGTACAGGGGTGTGGGTGCTTGTAAGTCATGCCTTTCAGCTATCTGGGATACACTTCTGTGTTGTCTGTATATGACATGTAACAAGGAGCTTGGAAGAACAAAGCCTGAAGAAGCCAGTCTTCAATTATAATTTGAACACATGCTCTCTTCATTACAAGAAAACAGCCAAATCGACCATTAATTTTCCAAACATGAGAGTTTAAGATGATTTACTGTTATTTGGGTGTGCACCCATGTACACACACGCAGACACAGACACACAGAGCTGCTTGCATCCAGCTTTACAAGAAATCTCAGAAAATAGCCCAGCCTGCTTTACAGAATTACAGTAAGAAGAATGTAACACCCTTTGCCATTATGTTTGCTGCCAGTGATTCAGGCGGGGGTGGTGGGGGAAGGGGAAAGCTTTTGGCACAGCAGCTCAAGGTCCCCCTACACTTGAACTTTGAATAAGCAGTGACTGTATGTTCAGGAGAACTGTGGGTGTTAGAGCAGGACAGTGAGATAGAGTGAGAGTAAAAAATACCTCAGCAGGGGCTTTCCTTCTGCTTTATGGAAAATGATGCAGAGCCGTTCGTTGTGTTGGGAGTGAAAAGGGACACAGGATTTGGAGACGGCGGTTTTGCGAGGTCATCATTCTTAGTCACAGCTATCTCATGGCAGCTGAGTAGCTTGTCTGACTTCACCTGGCTGCATTGCTCACCCAGTGCCCTGGGAGACTTTCCTCCTAACCAGGTTTGGATGAGAGGAGATTTTAAAAACAAAGTGTACTTCCTCGTGACTAATTCCTTTCTGATTTCTCTTTGGTGATACAGACCCAACTCCAGTGTAGTAGATACTGCATCACCCCAGGGACTCACCCATTTGTCTTTGCCCTGGAGGAACAGCTCAAGAAATGTCTGGGAGGGTTGGAGCCTTTCCCATCACCCTCACACGTGTGGGACTACCGGAAAGTGAGGGTTAAAGGGGCGGTGTGACCCTGGCACAATTCCAGGATCCCAACCCTTGAGACATCCCAGGGCTGGGAGATGCAAGTCCAATGCTCCTGGGGTTTTGCTACAGGCAGAGCTCCCTGCTTAGTCTACCCATCTTCAGAGTTGGGGGGCTTCACTGCAGCTGGGCTCCTTAGCGGTGTTTGCCCCCAGCCAAGCCTCTGGGAGGAGGTGGTGAGCAGCCCCCATCCCACGTTGGCACCATGCTTGCCTCCATCTGTGCTTAGGGCACTGAAAAGACTCTGTTATCACAGTCCCCCAAATGTTTGAAATGAGGGATGATGAACCCCAGTGCGAAAGAAAACAGCCATGTCTTAAAAATCAGGGGAAAAGCTTCATTGCCATCAGCAGCCTGTGAGAAAGGTGAGCTGCCCGCCAAAAAAATTAATTTACCTGCACACACAGAGATACACCCCTTTCCCACAAACAGCACCCACTGGGTTCTCACTTTTCCTGCCTGAACTCAACTAAAAATATGAACTTATTTTCTACATAACTTCAAGTTTGCCTATCTCATGATTAAAACCTGTGTTAAACCCATACAACCAGCTCAAGTCTTCTCTCACTTCAGTGGTCATTGGATCAGACCTGTAGCTAGTATCTAAGAGCTTTCTGGGTGCTTATGATTAAACTTTATCCCTGAAAATATCACTAAATTCTATCAAATTCTTCTCATATTTCTTTCCAAAGGAGCTCTACTCTTATGAGTTGAGAATTACATACTGTGCCTCGTAGCAGGTTTTTAAATTACATACCAGAACTGTGTTTGCCACTTGCTAGCCCTAGTAAATTTGATATTTACACTGTCATCAGCTAAAGTGTGTTGGGCTCCTGTTGTGTGACTTTGGGGATTTGCTGGGTTTTCTATAAAACACAGGCCAGCTGCAACAGTGAAGGCAGTTCAGTTTAATAAGCTAATAAATACATTTAATGACCCTCATTATGTCTCGCAGTGATATCTGGTATTAAAGTGCAAGTGTTAGCCCAAGTAGAACGTAAAATGGAAAGTCCCCTGCTGAAATGGTGCGGTCTGCTTGTGCATGTATTTGTACATAAACACACGCACATATGCATATAAACCTATTGGAAGTTTCCTGCAGAAGAATGGTATGGTGTTTATTTTCCATTAATTCTTGAGAGCTTTCAGCTATCGTTGCAGCTCAGAAAGAGGAAATCATTTTAAGTTGCAAGAAAGCTGTGTAGATAGGAGTCCTGGGATACATCTGCCACAAAATGAAGGTGAATGGCTACTTGCTGGCTAGCAGACACACTGCATCCATGGCTGTGGCACTGGTGGGTAGCCAAAATAATTCCCCATGGGGGTCCTTGTACTTTCTAACAGATTGGGGGAGGAGGATCTGAAACTCCATGACTTTCATAGATTCATAGAATCAGTTAGGTTGCCAAGTCCACCACTAAACCATGTCCCTAAGCTCCACATCTGTATGTCTTTTCAATACCCCCAGGGATGGTGACTCAATCACTTCCCTGGGCAGCTTGTTCCAGTGCTTGACAACCCTCTTGGTGAAGAAATTTTTTCTAATACCCAATTTAAACAACCTCTGGTACAACTTGAGGCCATTTCCTCTTGTCCTGTGGCTTGTCCACCTGGCTACAACCTTATTTCAGGCAGATGTAGAGAGCAATAAGGTCTACCCTGAGCCTCCTTTTCTCCAGTCTAAACAATCCCAGTTCCCTCAGCCTCTCCTCATATGACCTGTTCTCTAGACCCTTTACCAGCTTCACTGCCTTTCTTTGGATATGCTTCAGCACCTCAATGTCCTTCTTGTGGTTACGGGCCCAAAACTGAACACAGGACTCAAGGTGTGGCCTCAATAGAGCTGCAGTGGTAAAACTGGTTGCTGAGCCTGGATTGACAGTGTGCAAAAGGAGTTTCACCTTGGGGTTGACAGAGGGGGAAAACAAAACAGTTACCTTCATTAACAGAAGGTGGAGATAATGCAGACAGCAGAGGCACAGAACCCCTGTACACCTGCAGATCTGGGGGGTTTCCAGCACTTTCCTAAGAGAACACAATAGATAATCCTCTAGGCCAAGGTCCTAGGGTAAACTTCCACCTGCCTGGGAGACTGTTATCCAAGGAAGGGAGCCATGCTAAGAATGCCCATGCATCAGCTTGCTTAGCCTAACATATTTGTAACAGAAAAAGCCAAGCAGGAGCCATGAACGTGAGGAAAGGCAAAACCTTGCACATGACTGCACATCATATGGCAAACACCACACAAGTCACAGAGCAGCAGTAGGTACTGAAGGGGCCAAGGTAAAACAGCACAGCTCAGGGTGGACACCATTATCCTTGAGGGATGTCTCCACCACTCACCACTCACCTAGCCCGGGCATGACACTAGGACTGTCAGGAGGGCACAGGTTTGACATTCCAGGCTAAGTGGAGACTACATGAGGTTTTAAAAATCCTTTCACTGATTAGGTTCATGGGTTTGAATGGCCAAAATGAAAGGGAGATGCTGTACGGGAAGAAAATGTGAAGTTATCAAGCAAAGACAAGACCAATTTTTTTATTTAAAAATGCATCCTTTTGGTAAACTATTCAGTGTGTAGTTGCTGAATCAAAACATGACAATGGCTAGATCACATGGGCCCAAATGTCAGCATGTGCTCTAGGCATAGACATATCTTTTCTACACACAGTGTAGATTAAATAATGAATTAAGTGGCTAGTACAAATTTGAGTGTGGCAGAAAGCAGGGGAGAGAGGCTTGAGTGGTTTCTATTGTCACCAGAAAAGCGAGATTATCCTAGAATTCCAAATATGTCCAATCTTTATTTTTAGCTAATATGTTAATCCGCTTAACAAAATCTCCCTCTCTTGCAATGCCACTCTGCTTTCCTGCTTGTGGGATAGAAAATTACCTTCATTATAAAAGAATCCTCTCAGGCCTTGTGTTTTGGTCATTTTACTGTAAACACAGAAACTTTCCTGTGTTGGTCAGGCAATGTACTAGCACCATGACTTTCCAATGTTTCTGCCACCTGGGCACTGGAAGCAGATGGGAGGGACCACTGTGTGCATGCGTGCCCACATGCTCTACGTGTTCTGGGCTCTCTCAGAGGCTTCATAAGTCCTGGCATTAGCTCTGCATTCTTCCACTCTCCACACAAAGTCAATCTTTCCCCCCATAGCAACCCCAGTCAAACACATTTCTGGGGGGCAGTGTGCAGCTGTTCATGATTCCAGTTAGCTCAGCAGCCATGACAATGAGTGTGCACAACAGGTATGCTGTGGGCTTATCATAGAATCATAGAATGATCTGGGTTGGAAAGGACCACGAAGATCATAGAGTTCCAACCCCCCTGCCACAGGCAGAGACACCAACCTCCAGGCCTGGATCTACACAAGGTTGCCCAGGGACCCATCCAACCTGGCCTTGAACATCTCCAGGGACAGGGCATCCACCACCTCTCTAGGCAGCCTGTTCCAGCACCTCACCATTCTCTCCGTAAAAAGCTTCCTGCTAATATCTAATCTAAACCTTCCCTCCTTTAGCTTCAATCTATTCCCCCTTGTCCTGTCATTGGCTGCCCTTTCAAAAAGCTGATTCTCTTCCTGTTTATAAGCTCCCTTCAGGTACTGGAAGGCTGCAATGAGGTCCCCCCACAGCCTTCTCTTCTCTAGGCTGAACAAGCCCATCTCCCTCAGCCTCTCTTTGTAGATGAGGTGCTCCAGCCCTCTAATCATCTTCGTGGCCTCCTCTGAACCATCTCCAACAGTTCCACATCTTTCCTGTACTGGGGGTCCCAGATCTGGACACAGTCCTCCAGATAGGGCCTCTTGAGGGCAGAATAGAGAGGAACAATTACCTCCCTGGCCCTGCTGCCCCCCTGTCTTCTGATGGAGCCCAGGATACAGTTGGTCTTCTGGGTTTCTCTGGTTCTGGCAAAGACAAGAAGCAACATTTTCTCTTTGATCAACTGCTCTGATCAGGAGCAAACTGAGGAATGATAGCTTTTGGGAGAGATTTTTCAGGTCAGGTGTGGGCCAGGCTATAGAGCATTGTATAACAGGGTTTCAAAGACAAGAGACTGCAAGTGGGGAGAGCCAGAGATGAGTTTGGGACCTGTAAAACTAGGGACAGAAAGATTGTCCTCCTCAGAGTTCAATAACACTGTTAGTCACCATGAAAATATTGGAAAATGTAAACTATGGGTGAAGTTCTCATTGGCTAGAAAGCTAAGCTGACTCCCAAAACATCCCCTCTGAACTGGGGATGGGAACAGTATGCAACTGGAGGCTCTGAATCAGCAACCCACGTTCAGTGACATGGCCTGATCTCCTGTCTGCCCAGGCAGAGGCAGCGGGTTGGAGTTAACTGTTTTCCAGCCAGCTTTGCTGTCTTGTTCTTCATCTCACCTTGGAATTCAGTATGGCCATATGTGGTGACTTGACTTAGGAGATCCCATACTATTTTTCCTAGAAGTCCTTGTGGTAGACAGAATCTGTGAGAAACACAAGCCCTGGAGGATCACACCCTTAGAAGGTAAAGAAGGAAGAGACCAGTCCATTGTAATAATGGATTCAGTCTTGGAGGTAGTTTGAAATGTGCTTTCGTGAGCCCCACAAGGGCAGTAGACGTGCTGGCTGTGTTGCTTGGCAGTCCTTCTGTAGATGGACATGGATATCTACAAGCAGTTTATTTTCTTAATTGCAAAGTGCCATGTGCATGCTCTCACAACACAGTGATGGCATGTGGGGGGCTGGTGCTGAGGCAGTCTGGCCACTCTGCCAGAGCATTGGGTGGCTGTTCACAGGAAAGTGGGAATGGGCTCAAGTTGTGCCAGGGGAGGTTCAGATTGCATATTTAGAAAATTTTCTTCACCAAAAGAGTGGTGAAGCATTGGAACAGGCTGCCCAGGGAAGTGGCAGAATCACCATCCCTGGAGCCGTTAAAAAACTGTGGCACTTCGGGAGGTGGCTTAGAGGTTATGGCAATGTAGCACTGACAGTTGGACTTGATGATCTTGAAGGTCTTTTCCAACCATGATGATTCTATCATTCTATGCTAAGAGACAAACCTTGGAAGCCAGGGAGCGACAACACCCATGTTATACTTTTCCTCACACCTATTACTAGGCAATATTCCAGAATCTTGCAGGATGCACAAATCACCATTGTTTTAGAGATCTGCATGCTGAGCTGTGTAGAAACTTGTTCCCAGTGCTACGTTCCCTGCAATACTGCTGAGTTTTATGCGACAGCTGTTGTGCTCCCTAAACACCCTGTCTGCTGCAGCACATGACTCTGCTACTCTTGCTATTTGGTTTTGTTGCCTGAGTGAGTTTCCCTTCATAATGGACCATTGCAAGACAAGGGTGGGTGTGGCAGTGGGTTGAAATGTGACCTGGTGATGTTAGCATCAGCTGACCTGCCAGCTCACCACCTTCTACCGTGGGTGTTTCACATTATTTGTGGACTTCCCAAACCAGCATAGCCACACCTCTAGTCCCAGGGGAGCGTGTAATGGCCTTCGAGCCTAGTACAGCCCCAGGGAACACATGCTGGCAACAGGTACAAACTCTCCATCTCTTTCGGACACAAAAGCATCTATGCAGAGAATTTCTTGTGTGCCACAAGAGGTTCGCTTGCATCTTGCCTAATAGAAATGTGCTCCCAGTGAGTCCTGGGGGATCACAACTTACCTCCAAAGGAGAGGGCTGATTTTACAGAGCTGTAGTACTCTGCACCCCTCAACAGCACAGCAAAGCCGCTGTGCCTGTTACAGCCTGAAGAGGAAGTAGATACTCATCAGTGAACCCACCCAGGTTCTTGTGGCCTGCCAGTGCCTTTTAGCAGGAAAATCACAAACTGGCCTCTTATTCCAGAGAAACTTTGAGAGGCTTCTGCTGTTCTGTGGGTTCATGAGAAAGTGAAATACATTTTTCTTTAATATTTTTTTTCTTTCAGATTTTAATGATGACAGTCCAGAAGTTTGAACCCATCTGGCTGCCACTGGCCCCATTAGCTTTACTTTGGCAATAGCTGCTCATTTGTTTTGACAAAACCAGATGTTTCTTGCTGGGGCTCTTCTTAGTGTTTTGAAACCAAAAGGTGCTTTTCCAAGCACTTTGGAAGACAGAAATTGTGCACCTGACAAAGCAGGTAGGAGGGAGCTGAGCAGACAGAAACAGAATCCGAACCGGTATGTTTCACTTGGTATCTCATTCTTTTCAACTGAAATCTGTTTCAGTATATTTGTATTTTCAGCAGAAAGAAACAAGCATTTATCTATAAACCCTTTAACTAGCTGTGATGGCAGGGATGGTGCCACTCTCCCGGCCACAGTAACCATCTGAAATTTTTCCCTTGTCCTGAACCAGTTTTGAAAGAAACTCTTGTCAGTCATCAGGAGGAAGACATGCGGCTCTTTGTACAGTCATAGACTTGTCCCTTCTGGACGTACTACGCATTACATCATTGGCAACGGTTCGGTCTGAACATTCTAATCTTTAAAATGATGTCTGGTATTTCTGGTGACTAAGAACCAAAGAAGAAAAGAGCTTTTCATTACCAGTGTTCCACAATGCCTTCCCCGATTTTTATTCGTCTTGATAACCTCAGCCATTCTCTGCTCCCACGTGAAAAAGGGTTGGGCAAGTCTGGTTGAAACCACACTCTTTCTGCCCAGACAAAGGGCTGCACCACAGCATTATGATATCGAGAATATTCAAGCTGGGGATACTTCGAGGGCCAGGAGCCCATTCTTTTATGTGAAATGGAAGAGAGGTATTTCATTTCTTTGTATTCCTTTGAAAATGCCCACTGAGATGACACAGACAAAAAACAGACCGAGCCTACGCAGCCCTGACTGACAAATCCCTGTGTGGGATAGGTAGTGAAACCTTCCTGTTCAGTGAAACCCAGATTACATGAGAAGCATCTCCGGAAAGAAACTTGAATGCTGTGCCAGGCAGGAAAATCAAGGTGTATGATTTATTGGTGTCTGGCCTGCCTCTCCAGTGCTCTTACCCCACCTTAATTCTTCCTTGTATGCTTTCTGTCTTAGGCTTGTAAGCCCAAGGTGTTGAGGGAGAAGAAGGCTGACTTGAACATTCATTTCCTGCAAGGGTTTCCTGTATGATGTAAGAACGAGAGTGGGAGCAGCAAACAGCTCCTTAAATGTTAACTGTGTCGGGATGTTCGAGATTGTGTGAAGCAAACGGTATTCAGAGGCTTGGAGGAAAGGGGTTTTTTCCATCGGTGAGTTTAGTCACTAGGGATTTTTTTTTTTTAAAGTTTTCCTTCTCCCCAGCTCTCATAGGAATTTGAAGGTTAAGAAGGGGCCCAACAAACTAAAAGGAAATGTCCCCACTCTTCAAGTTTATTATTGAAATTGGCCAGATGTCATTTGTTTGTGACTAGAAAAAGGAAGTTATATTACAGAATGTGACACTTCAAACCCCATGGTAAAAACAAAAGTGAAAATGGAAAAACATTCAGCTGCACTCATTTACAGTTGTGATCCACAGCCTGGGGCCCTTTGACATGGAGATAAGAACGGAATTTTATCACATTTAGGTACATTGTGAGTGTTGCGTGTCCTGTACATTCAATCAGGTCTTCATCAGATGAATATGAAGCCAGCTGGGGTGGTGGGTGGTGGAGCACAAGTGGAGGAAATGCACTACATGAATTGTTTTGAAGTAATCTAATATTAATGATCCTTTCTTTCCCAGTCCCAGCTGGAATGCCCTCTTGTACTTGGACTCAGAGCTGTGAAATGGTGCCTTGTATGAGATATGAGATCTGCTAAGAAAAGCAACGTGAAGTTCTTCAGCAATTAACTAATTATTCTGGGACATTATTCTAAGCAATAATCACAGTTGAGGAGGTAGAAACACCGTTAACTTGTAACTATCCCACTAAAATTAATAAAGAAGAGGCAGCAGGCAAAACCTCTGCTACTGTTCATGGATCTGTATTAGCATTAAGGATCTTCTGCCCTTGTCAGAGAATGAGATGGATTATACTCCCCTGCAGTGCTTTCACCAGCAAGGCTTCAACATGCCCACTTGAAATCATCTAAGCCTTTTCTTTTTTCCAAGGTACATGAAAGACCAGGGAGCTCACAGGTCATAGCAAAAAGTTTTACAGGTGTCATGACATCAGATTCAGGTTCCCTAGACCCAAACAGATCCTATGATCTTCTCTGGTGAAAGAACAGTCATGCTACAATTATGACACCCGAACTTCTCCATAAGCCTGCCAAAGCCAGTGACAGTTTCTATGCTGTGAATAGCTGAAGAGTATGAACAAGAAGCAAGACCAGCAATTCCTGTCCCATAGGCTTCCAAACATGAGCAGAATGTCACAACTTCCAGCCATATCACAAAGTACTGGATGTGCCCTGAAAACCAAACAAAAAATTTCTGTGCTGCCACTCAAATTCTCTGCAAATACCTTCTCACATACGGTCACTTTCTCTGTGTGTGTGCATGAGACCAAGTGTCACTAACCAACATGTCCACAGAAGTGGGCATATAATAAATATATTTACTAGCCAGGAATGACTGCCCTTGAGTAATTATACCTTGAATTTAGGAGTTCTTAGGCGGAGAAAGAGGTAAAAAGTGATCAAGTTTTTTTGAGTAATACAGTGGAAAGAACAAAATGAGATCTACTCTGGACATGCTGGCTATTCCTGTATTTGTAAATCAAATAGTAGCAAAGACCATTCCCAAGCACTGAAGCATGTTTATGTTGTTCAGTTGTTGTTGGGGTCCCTGGCACAGTTCTGGCCAATGCCAGGCAGCATTCTCCTAAAATCTTCCCAGCATCTGTCAGGAGATGGTGCAGGCCATGGGCCACATCCATTAGGCAGAGTGAATGTACATTATCCCCATGCTCTGGTGGGCCTGAATGTTTAGGAGGCGCCTAGAACACGCTTCAGGGTTGGCAGAGCTTGGGTTACTCCTATGGATACAGCTACCAGTGACAGAAAAAGTGAAATTATTTTTGTTAATCCTGTTCCCACTTCACTAGTCATACAATCAGCGTGTTTTGGATGACTGTAGGAGACATACCTGAAAACTGCGAGAGATAAACTCCATTCTTTCTGAAAAAATACCAAGTAAGGGGGACAAAGTGCCCAAGCACTCAACAGAGAAAGCAGCCTACCTAGGATGGGCAAAGGTTGCTCTGAACCTGAGGGTCCCCATTAGCTTTCTCAGATGCTACCACAGAGAAGCTGCTGGCTCTGTGCCAGGCCATGTGGAGGCAGAAGCATTCAGCTGTTCATGCTGTATTTGTGTACCACTTTGAATGGGTTTAGCTATTGCAAGTGACACTTGTGCCACAGGATAGGGCTTCTCCTGCTCCAAGGTAACTCTCCATAAAAGAACTCAGAAGGTCACCTAATGGGTACTTTTCTGACCATACTGTCATAAAGAAATGGGATCTTATCAGGACATCCATAAAATCATCTTTGATAACAAGAAGAGAAAGTGTTGATAAGCTGTCAGCAAAGGGATATACCTCAGTATTCACAAACTGATTAATGGGATGTCCTTTGAGAAAGAAGCAATTATTCATTCTCCAGCAGATCTGCAAAGTAGGAGTGATGAAGCTGGGTGCTTGCCTCAGTAACAGACTGAACAATAGTGCCTGCATGAAAGGAGCAAGGCATGCTCCTTACAGTAACCGTGTGTGGTTGTGCAGGCACTGATGAAGAGTCATATCATTGCCTGTGTAATCAGTACCTACCTACCCACAACAATCAGAAGTCTATGAACAGTCATTGTGGAGGCAAAGTACATTGGTTTTCATTAGAATAAAACATGGGTGGGACCATTTAAAACCTCCTGAACAACACAACACCTGTTAGTTACACTGAGTGCTGGTAGTGAGAGACAACCGTTGGCTCTGTGAGACACAACCATTGGCTCTGTCTCATGTGTGTCAGCATTATCCATCCCAGCTGGTTGAAATACTCCGGATTGCTTCACAGATCTGGTACAGATAGGCTGTCTCTGAGTCAGTGAGCTGCCTGATCACCACAAAAACATGTTTTTCCTCTGTGCTGCCTTACTTCACTAGCAATAGCCTAATTGCTTTGGAATTTGACACATACAGTGATTTTGTACATTTTAATCTGATCAATTGCTCACAGTAATTTATCATCTTCCAAAAGCGAAGAAATAAAGGCATTTGAAAATGGAAGTCCAGTTCTTAAGCCTCCTGTTCAGGCTGCACAACATACAGGAACCAAACCCTTGCCCTAAATGCGCAGTCATAGAGAACAAATGTGAGTGGTGGACCTGACACAAATCAGAGTAGACTTGGTCTAGTTGGGCATTGAAATAACTTTTTCTTCGTTTGCCATGAAGCCTAAGGTCAGACTGTCCCAACTGCAGACAACAGAAAATATCAGAGTGTATGAGAGGTAAAAGTTTGATAGGTTTATTTGGCTTTATTTTGCTATAATAACAATACCAAACAAGTGGCTGACACAGGACTTGGAGGGCATCATTCTGTGTGCAATCTGCAGGACCAGCTCCAATTGTGGTGCAGAGTTCAACTCCCCTCTCCTTCCCTCACAAGCATGATTTTATCGTAGATGGAACAAGTCTTTGATATGCCATATAGAGCAATCATCACTCTTAGCTGGCCAAGGCAAAGCCAAAAGGTAGATGAGTGAGTGACTGAGAAGCCCTTTCAGTTGAAAAGAGGATCTCAAAGATTTGTCTTCCTGGCATATTCCTGTGTTCTGCAGGACTTTCCAGCACAAATTAGCTGTGGACCAATTAATATGCACTCAGTGGATTCGGGCTTGCAGACCAAGATCAGCCAGAGGATTCCAAGAACATTCCTAGAGGAGCAGTATTTGCCCTGGAACTGGACACTTTCCATCCAGAAATATACCAGATGAAGAAGCAGCTGCTAGAATGGAGGCAGAAAGCTGGCTGCCATGAACCCTGCACAGACTGCTCTGTGTCTAATATCCACGAGGAAGGGGGAATTGTGATCTGGCTCACAGATTTACTAGGCGGTAAGGACAGAAGATGAGTTTATGCAGCAAAGTAAGAGACTCTGACATAATATGGGTGAAATGTCAACTGGGTGGCAAAAATCAGTTATACAAAGGAATACTAAGAGTACAAGTTTGGACAGGGCAGAAGGACCATCATCAGTGTCATCTAGCACAGGACTTGAAAGGAAGGAGTAATAAGGATCACATCTATCAGTGAACAGCACTTGAGATTGAATGACAGAAGACAAGAAAGGCATATGGCTATATCAATCCAGATCAAACATAAATAATGTTAAGATTATGGAACAGAGGGTCCAAGCCTGGAGCAGCCTGTAGCTCATCTAACAGAGTGATGAGGGAGTGTTGGCCCATCTGTGCAGCAGTTTTGAAAATTAGGGTAGTCAGCACCTCACTGTTTGTGAAGGTGGGCTCAGAAGGACCCCTGCAGAGACGCTTCAGTGAGTACACAGAGCCAGCCCAGCTCCTGTACTGATATCAGTGGTGTCAACCAGGTTGGGATCCTCTTGAACCTCCACATAGGGGTCTCCATGCTGCCCTCCACTTCAATCTGGCGACACGATGGAGTGGCACCTGGCCTAGTCCTGAAGGCAGCCAGCTCAGGCTCAGCAGGAGGCATCTGTTCAGGCTCCATACTACAGAAAAACAGCTAATCCATTTTCAGGCCCAACCTGACTGTGACAACCACAGCAGCCTCCTGTGGTCACTAATCTACAGTCATCCACTGATGATAAAGAAGACCTGAGTGAAGTAGGTCTTATTATAGCTGGATAATTGTGGGTAATGGCAGCTGAATATATGTTTATGCCCTAAAAAGCGATTATACAAGACTTAAGCTGATTATCACTTGGAGACCTTTATGTGCCAGAAGCCAGCTGAGATTTAGAGCAGGTCTCACTCATGTTTAATTTCCTAAACAGCACAAAGCTATTAGGGTCAAGGTAGTGAAACATCAGCCATGAATATGCTTATAACTGAGGAAGTTGTGATGTACCTGTGGCAACAATGTATTCTGATGAACTTAAACGTGCGGCATGTAGCCACTTATCACAGCTGTGTCAGAGAGATGCCAGCTGCTCTAAGTGGAGGTTCAGCCTTGTCACATTCCCTTTTCTAAAGCATAATACAAGCTGCCTCACTGGGTGGTGGATTAGCCATGAAGACTTCTTTTAGGCCTGAGCCAGGGTGTAGAGCTCCACAAGTCCTAATTTTCCTTATCACATCTATTACATTAAATATTTGGGATGGTCACCTTTGTGAATTCAAGGGAAACTGCTGTTAGTATGTGAGCTTGTCAGCACAGCTCACCATTGTCTAATTGTAAAATGCCTTAGAGACAGCAATGGCCAGGAAGAGTTTCATTTCACAGGGGTCCCAATCATCTAAGCATGGAAAGTTGCAAGAAGGGTTTGCTTAGATGGCTTTGACACAAGCATTTAAATGAGACAAGGCTTGGGAAATGTAAGCCATGATGGTGGTTTTTTTCAGAATTACCTGCTCAGCTTATAATGGAAAATGTGTTGCTCCTTCGGCTCAGGAACCTTGGTGCAATTTAGAGAAATGCCAGCATTTGGTTTCTTACTGCTGAATGAGGTTGGGTGTCCCACTTCCCTGAAGTATTTTGGAAATCCCTACCCCTTCTCCTCATGGTCTGTAATGCAACTCATCTATATAGAGTTGAAACACTTTTCTAACAAGACCTTTCTTGCCTGTAGCCTAACTAAAGTGACTGGACAATGCCACTGAGCATGTGCTACCCCAGCTGGTTCAATAAGGCAAGGTATTGTTAAATTCTGATACTGTCAAGCAACACACTGAATTTTCTTCTCTGGTCTTGAATCTCTGTGATTACATCTTTAACACATCAATAACTTAGCCTCTGGTTAGCAAGGATCACTGAAGCATGACTAATCAGCAGATGAAAGTGTCTTTGTGGGGATTAGCTTTAATGAAAAGAAAAGGGATAGTTATTTTGGTAGTTTGAAATCTTCCATAAATCAAAGCGAATACTGACAAAACAGGTTCATACGGTAAGAATGAAGCTATTGTGAATAAAATTAAGGGAACAGCTACTTTTATATAAATCACAGGCCAGGACAGCATTTGTAAGAGAGTTCATGGGAACAAGATCATTTAGCTTCTTCAGGTGTAAATAACTGATATTTAGCTAATGCTAAAACATCCCTGAAGAAAAACAGATGGATGACGGCCCTTAGTAGGGAGTTTCTATTTTGATTTTCATTTTCTTTAGTTTTTAGTTTTAGGTTTTTTGTTAATTTATCTTAGCCACTTTGTTCTGTGCAGGCACAAACAGACAACATACAACTTCTTTTTTTCTACTGTCAGAAAGGGGGACATAGCCAGAGAAACTCTAGTCTGGGTCACTGATAGCAGCTGTTTGTCTGGTGTAAATTAGAAAGTTTCTTGTTCTTCTATAATGTGGCTTCGAGGAGCTCATGGGGGCTACGGGGATAGTGGCAAATAGAAAGAAATGCAAGCTCCACACCTTCTAGAGACTATTCATGCTCAGCTCCTGAACTTTAGACCTCCTATATACTCCTTTTCAGCTAATGTGCTGTATAAATAATCACCCCCTGAGCTCTTCCAGGCAGTGACTTAGAGCTTAACCCTCTCCGATGACTGTAAGGGAAGCCTGAAGTTAGACTGTATGTGTCAATGTACCTAACAGCTCCCTCTCTTTATGTTGTCTTGTTGGTTTATGCTGTGCCTTCTCCACTGCTTTATAGCAACTTTTAAATTTAATCCTTGTGGATGTGAAAATAAACCCCAAGCTTATAATTATTATACTGGAGTGAGTATCTCTGCCTCTGACTTAGTTAGGATCCACTTGGGCAGCCTAAGGCAAATGAAAATCCACTCAGATCCAGGTTCCCCTGTTTTCAACTATGCTTTTGTACAGCTATCATACGGACTTTTGGAAAAAAATGCTACTAAAGTGCTTTGTCCACTTGTTGCAGGAGCTGCTGCTAAACGGTTAATTGGAAAACAGAAATGCTTGTTCATCATGCTAAAGAAATGTGGCATTAGAAATAAGGCACTACATAGAGATGTCAACTTACAGTACTGCTCAGTTCCTGTACTGGAGGTTTTCCAATGCTCTGGGGTCTTTCATTTTGAGGTGGGGTTTGTTTGGGGTTTTTTGCTTATATGCTCTCTTTTTCTTGTGCCCTCACAGCACAAGCTTTCAAGGGACTCCTGAGTGAGTGACAGAGGTCTGCTGAAGAGTTTGTGAATTCGGGTCTTACTCTAAGCTTTTTAGAATTCATGCTGTTTTCACATATTGAAGACCATTTCCACATTAACTGAGGCTAATGATCAAATATTTAATATGGATCACAATTCCAAACACTGCCAATTTTCCCCTCTTCCTCTACAAATGTTCAAAGTCAGTGGCAATTCGTGCATGTGTGCATGTGTGTATCTGGGTCTTAAAATCATAGTTCCATTGCTACAAGTTTTCTAGGGAAATGGAAGCAAATGACTGCACAGTTACATAGTGACAAGAGTAGGATTAAAAAAGTTTTCATGGAAGAATTTACCATACTGCCCGGCATAATTGCACTTCCATTCTGTAGTTTTTAGAGTCATGATGAAAAAATAAAACCTCCAGACCAACAAAACTCTGTAATTAATGATGTTTACATGATTCATATTTTACAATTGGAAGGAAAAGGAACATTGCGTGAAAAAATGTTATGCACATTTTTGCACAACATTCTACTGATATATGAATCATGCTTGTCTTTGGTTAACTCAAGGGAAATAATCCCAGTAATGCATGTAAGGCAGTCATGCCCACATGTCTGGAGTTTTTTATATCCAGATTTCAGTGGAAAGAGAGATACTTTTTAAACAGATGGCAAACAAGCCCTTTTCCCCCAACTACTTAGCAAATTTAATAACATAGCTAATTATAGGATTGTGTATGTTAATCTATTCATATGCTTGCTCCATATATTTAATGTCACAAGTCAAAGCGATCTAAGGAATTGTTGGGCAATGGCAGCTAAATTGCATCCAGACAGTATTCCCTCTTTAAGTATGCTTTTGAGACCAAATCTCTAGGGATTTCTGTTGGCAATTCAGTACAAAAGCGAATATAAAATTATGTAGCTGCTCTGGCAGTGATGTCAAGAACAGCTGAAACATACTCAGAGGCTGCATCTGCCTAGTCTAAGGTGATGCCCCATGTCACATTCATTCCCCGAGGTTAGAAGGAAGAGAGTGAGGATAGTCATTCCCTGTGAATTTTCCCCTTGGGTGCTGGCTGTGTCATGGGGCCATGATTCTCCCAGGGCTGTTGGCAGGAGTGCCTCAGCCATCTGCTGAGTTGGAAGGGCCATTCCCTTCCTCACTCAGACTTACTGCATCTCTTTTAATCTTTCTGGACCCTCCACTCCACTACGGAGGACCTGGCCAGAACTGATGCTATACTAGACCAGTTCATCATTGATTCAAGCATGTTGACCACCTACATACTGCTGAGAGCTGCTTGATGAGGCTCACTGGGGTCTAGGAGCCACAACTGATGTGAAACATCAGCCCTAGCTTTGACTACAAGCAGAAGAGAGCATGAGTGCTTCTCATTGGTGCACCTAATGTAGTTTTGCATACGTTACAGCTAAAGTATGTCTGACGTCATTTGTGCTGGAGGTCAGAAGCAACTTTGAAAACATGCCTCTAAGAGAGGAGAGGCACGCTAATTATCTGTGAGGACAATGGCTCATTTCACTGTGACTGACAGTCTGGAGTACCTTGTACCAATAAACTCCTGATCTCAAGTGTCAGATGCACTGAGTAAATATATATAGGGTTCTTACATCAAAAGCTGTCTGTATGGCAAAGAAAACAAGCTCAAAACCAGACTATCTCTTGGTTAGTTTTATATTTATCATATGTAAAAGATTTGTCAGGCAGGGAGATCTGGGTGTTTACATCACCAGTTCTTTTTATGTGGAATTCAAAGCATATTACTAATAAAGTATAAAAATTCAAGCTAAAAATGTGAAACTTTTAAGAGAAAACAGCAATACTGTCTGGAATGGGTTAAACACTAGAAAGAGATGAGAAAATTTGGAGTATCCAAGTTTTATAACCTGTGGATCTGCCTCCAAGTATCTGTATGCTTCAAGTGCTCTTTGTCATCTGTCAGGATTATTTAAAAACTTTAAAAAATGTATGGAAACTAATTTAGTCACATATCACGGACCAGCTCAGGGAAGAGAAAAGTCTCACAAATCACAGAGGGATTAAGTTGGGGGGGGATTCAGAAAAGTGAGGGTTGGTGACGTCTGTTTCTGTGCAAGTGCCATCCTCACCCTTCAAGTGCAGGGGCGAGGTGTCTCTCAGTTCATTTAACCATTGTGAAACTCACTCAGTTCCCACAAAATGCTGAAAACCCCAAATATTCATACTGCAGAAAGTGTCTGGAAGCTAATAGCCTGTTTGAGTTTCCCTGCTAAATTCCATCATTTTGTGACTTTCATAATTATAATTATTTTCTCCCAGATTCTAACTCTTGGATCTGTTAGGAAAGCAAAAGTAGAGTGAGTTTATGGGCTCCTGTGCTACCCACATAGGAGCTAAATGTGTTTAGCTCCTATGCTAAACACAAAGGCACTGTTTTCCCCAGTTACGTGGTCTGTTTGCACAGGTCTTGGTGGGGTGGAGGTGCTGATGCTCTGGTTTGCTGCTTGCCCCATTTCTGCTATGGGGAGCAGACTTCCATGCAAAAATCCATCTGAAAAAGCCTTCCAGGAAAGCTTTCCACTGAGACCAAGCCAGAAACTCAGTCCTCTCTGCTACCACTGACTTTATTGGGGCCTGATCCCAAGCCCACACCTACTCTGTGCCTTTACCCCAAAGGCAGCGTCTCTTCCCGGTGGATGTATTTCTCTGAAGTGCCTTGCAATACTGGAACAACCTCCCCCCACCCCGCCCCCCAAGTCCTACATTCTTCCTGGAGTCTGTAGGTTGCTTTTAAAAATAGAGCATGCCCTGGCTGCGTGTCTCACTGGGCAGAGGGCCTACTGCCTGTCATCCTTGATGTCTCTCTTACTACTTGTTTCAGCTGGTTGTTTTCTTCGGTATTGAGAGACTCTGTTGTGTTCCACACTTTCAATTAAGGAGGAAAAATGCTCTCTGTTGTAAGAGTGAAACTGACGGTTGTACACTTTGGTTTGGAGCATAAACAGTTGCACAAGGATTTATTGGCAACCTTCCCTTCACTAAGGAGGCTATCAGCTAAATGTCACAGATGTGTCTGGGCCTTGCCAAGAGCTGGAAATGCACTGGGAAACTTATGAAAATGCCCTCAGTTTAAAAAAAAAAAAAAAAAAAGCTCTCAAGGATGTAGTGGACACGTGCTAGCTGCAACAGAGGATGAAGACTCTCCGAGCATATGGTTAGCATCTCTTCTTGCACATTCCTCCTTACCTCTGGAGTCCTCTTCCTCATGCAACAGGCTGTGCCTCTCCCCCAGCTCAAAGCAAGTCTTCCTCCTCCGCAGCTCATGTCTTCCGTGTGGCCTATAAAGCTAAGCTTTTCCTTCTTGGTAACAGGATCACAAACAGCGTAAAACATTAAGAATGCCCTAACCCCTTGACACCTTCATTATAACCAAAGCAACAGCATGATCTTATTGCTGGAATGCTTGCCCTCCCTTCCCTCATCACCCATGATCACATTATGGTTTAACTACAGCCTAATCCTGCAAACACTTCCTACCCAGCAGAGCACTAACCAGGGGCATAAGTAGCCCACTGACATTGATGAATTATTCCAGGTAGTATGTCCTAGGAAAGCTAAAGAAGTGTTTGTACCACTGGGCCATTTGGTTTGCAAGCTCTTGGGGAATATTATCTTTTGTCCATAAAGAATCATGCACACGCACGGTGCTGTATAAGTAATTAATAATAACAGAACTCACATCAAACTAGCACATATGGGAATTTGTACCACTGGCTTTCCTGGCTGCTAGAAGAAAAATCACAGAATTATGGAGTTTGGAGAAAGCCTCCTGATAGCATATCTAGGTTTGTGGAGTTCACCTCACTTTGGGAAAGTGTTTTCTCTTCCTCTGCACCAGAGGAAACATTGAAGGACCTTCACCTGGCAAGAAATGCACAGGAAGCATATTTTAAATGAATCCAAAATCTGATTAATATCTCCCAAAAGTAAAGTAAAGCTCTTATCACCCTGTCTAACCTTTAATTGCATAACACAGGAGGTCTGGGTTTTATCAAACTATTGACTCTTTTTATGTTAAGATTTCTTTGGCTTTCAGCAATGTTGCACAAATTGTTCCTTGGTGAAGGCCTTAAGCAAGAAGGCTGCTAATTTTATTTCCGACGCACTCACCCTTTTTGTTCTCAAATGTTGTGGTACAGTTTTCTCCCTGAAATATGACAGAATGAGTCTGGATGGATCCAAGTTATCAAAAATAAAAGATTAAATAAGGGAAAAACAAATAATAAGCAAGCAGAAAACAGAACTGAGAGGCCAGAGCATGGGACTCTATGTGACATTATAATACAACTGGTGGATTAAAGAGAAAAGCAAAGTATGACTAAGACAGAAAATAGACCTAAGGTTCTTGTTAGAAAATAGTTCCCTCATAACTTCAGATGCAATAGGTGGTTTCTGATTCCAAGAATCCATTAGAATGAGCCTTTCAACAAAGATAAAGAGTATGTCATGGTCTTACATCACCTGTTGCTCAGAGGAAAGTTTATCATGCAACTGCAGTAGTCATGAAGGAAGGTAGCTTCCTTCTCAGGAAGAAGGCTTCTGTTTCCTCATGGGGCTGGTGACATACGTGCATCATACTGAACTGCCATACTTTCCACATGCTTTTGCAGACCAGACTGAACTGTAAGATGCAGGGTGAGACTACCATGAATTTTTGTTGCACTGGGTGAGACTACCATGAATTTTTATTGCAGGGATAATGTCTTCAGTAGGCAGGTAGAATATACTTTTCCACCTTCAAAGAATGCTTTAGTAACCACAACATGGAAGTCACTGGGCTAATTCCTATTTCCATGGAAACCACTCTATTTTGTACAGAATAATTTAATATTTATTTTGGAGAGTATGACATTGAAAACTGCCTTTTAATTAGGTGGTATTGATATTTCAGTATTTTAAAGCAAAAACTTGGAACACCAGGCTCCTTCTGTCCTACCCTGCAAGTACCCTAAGCACCAGGTAATAGCAGTACTCCTCCTTTCTCACTGATACAGCAAATGCTGAATAGATCTGTGCAAAGTGAAGAGGACCAGCTAGAGAGATGGATGACACCCTGCTTCAGCAAAGGCTACAGCTTGGTGGGCCAGGCATTCTGCAAAGCAAGCTGCAGAGGAAGTTGTTGAACTCCAGTATTAGCTACTGAGTAAAAAGCAGATTTGTGTCAGCAGGAGTTCCTTCTTCAACAGTACTTTGTGTCTTGCCCAAACTGGTAAGGGGCTCTGAACATCTACAGGATAGTGTATCTTCTCCTTGGGAGAAAGGCACCATTCACCTCAGAGTTCCAAAGTGTTTGGAGTAGGAAATAGTTCATGTGGCTAAGATCAAAGTGCTCTGAACATGCCCAGAAACAGAGCAATCTTCTGCTTTCAGAAGATTGTCTGTGGACTTTAAGATGTTTTGTGTTAGATCTGAGGTGCACAGAGAATTTTCCATACCTAGTTTGCCCCTAAGTAAGGCACTTAAGCATTTGCATATCTAAATGCAGGTGCTTCTTCAAATAGGATTCTGCTTTCAGATGGGCAGGTAGATTGCTTCTATGCATAGATTTAAATACACACAGACACACACACAGACAAATATATGTAGTTTGAATCCATTCACTCACACAGAAGCACACAAGTATATATATAAAATTTGAGCATAGTATGCATATATAATGATATAAGATAGAAAATATGTAATATAGAAATGTAAACCATTTCATTCTGGTCAAAAAAGGTAGCATTGTCCTTTTGTCCAGGTTTTGGAAAAGTGCTATTTTATGTTTATTCTTCAACTGGAACAAAATGTGAAAGACTTCTGCTTGTAGAGAGAAAGCAAATCATGATTTATTTGGGAAAGGTTTATTTGGGGGTTTAGATAAACCAAATTTTAAAATAAAATAGTAAAAGAAAATAAATCATGGGAGTTATTAAGTTTCTGATTCCCCACAAACATTTGTTTGATGAAAACGTTTTTACAATCTTTTTTTGAAATCTGCATGGAAACTTCTGCATCACTTCTAGTGCAAACACAGCAGTTGGGAGTGCAACTGGGGTGGAAGGGAGCGACTTCTAGAAGTGTCCTGCACTTACCTTCAGATGCCTGCAAAGTCTGCCACAGCATTTTGTACATGAAGTGACAAGGCCTTGACAAGTGCCCTCCCTCCTCCTCCACAAGCCACTTGCTTTTGTAGATCTTCACAACAGGCTGATAGATCTGCTAGCATTTCAAAAGCCTTGTCAAAATTACTCCTGTCGTGGTTTTACCCCGGCTGAGTAACATGCAGCTGCGTGGATCTCAGCTCTCAGCCGGGGTAAAACCACGACAACTCCAAAGGTGATATTCAAGATAATTGTGCCCAGTTGGGATCAGATTTTCAGAAGACGTCAGAAAATCTCATCGTTTCTGTTATATTTTAACTAGGTCAGTCCTATTAGCGTTCTGGCCCTGGGTTATTTTGTCTATGAGTTAGGAGAAGCATTGAAATAGTAGCAACATCTTTCTCTGTGCTGTTGATCACATGCAACAAATATTTCACAATAATAAGAGAGCTGCACAAATTGACTGCACAGCCTTAGGCTTGGTGACTTTTCTTTTGTAAGGGACTATTTCTTTTCTGTGCTGCTTTACTAATTTAGTCCTACCATGTATTGTACATGGGAACTGTGGTCTCTCCTTACCAGATACCTACCTAAACTGTTTCTAGTACATCTGTAAACATTTCCCAACTCTGTGAGTTATTGTTGGGGTTGAACTTTCAGTTATCAATAACCCTAGCAATGAGACAACTTGGGAGTTGGTTAACTAAGCTGTGTGTAAAAGCTGGTCAGAGTATAGCTACTGTGCTTCACTCTGGGCTGGAACACCTTCCTTGGAAAGAAAAAAATTCTCCACCTCTTTAACTTTATATTTGGATTAATATCATTGGATTAAATTCTGGTTCTATTGAAATCAAATGTCTACTGTCTTCAGTACTATCTTCAGTACTGTCTTCAGTAGAGCCTGCATAGAGCTCAGTCTTTCAGCTACAAAAAAAATCAGTTATATTTTGAGCAATAGGTAACTCATTTTTATTCACTACAGGCAGATGTCAGGTTTTGATTTCTTTTTCCCTTCCATATTTGAATATGGTAGGAATTATTTGCTTTGAACCACACGCGATGACCTCCTATAGAATCACAGACTGGTTTGGGTTGGAAGGGACCTCAAAGAACATCTAGTTCCAACCACCCTTGGCATGAGCAGGGACAACTTCACTAGACCAGGTTGCCCAAAGCCTCATCCAACCTGACCTTGAACACTGCCAGGGAGGGGGCAGCCACAGTTTCTCTGGGCAGCCTGTGTCAGGGACTCACCACCCTCATAATAAAAAATGTCTTCCTAATCTCTAATCTAAACCTACCCTCTTTCATTGAAGCCATTACCCCTTGTCCTGCACTCCCTGGTGAACAGTCCCTCTCCTACTTTCCTGTAGTACCCTGTTAAGCTTTAAACCCAAATAAATTTTAAAAAACCTAAGTCTATCTCCAGCCCAGTTTGACTACAGTCAGTTGGGAGTGGGGGGTGGAAACGGTCTGTAGAGTTAGGAAAGGACCGTAGGGAATTAGACTACATCGACTTTATTATTATTTCCTTGAACATTTTTTAACAGGTACCAGTGGCTTATAAAAAAGAAAATCTGTGCTGCATATATGTAATTGCAAACAAAAATAAATAAGCAGGCTTAGGTGATCTGTTTTAATGCACAAAGATGTTTTTAATATTTTGTAGTGAGAGGCATAAACTATTTTATCCAGGTTTATTTTCCTCCCATTTATTGTGTGCTGTTGGATAAAACTTAATGGGCATCCCCCAGATCCTGGTTATTGTAAATAATGGAAAGTTTGGCCCTTAAATAAATTATATTTTCAGGTTAGCAACCAGCATGTTTTGCTTTTCCTCTTCTCATAAATCAATTATTGAGGTCTATTTAATTAAGAACAGATTAGAAACATTTTCATTGTTGTTTTTTAAATTTCCTTTGTACTGAAGTGCTATGGAGTTAAAACACCAAGCACAAAAGTGCACAGCCAACCATGACTAACTGCATAAAGCAAATAACAAGCTGTATGATCAAAAACGAAAGCCAGTGCCATTTATGTGGATTAATAGAAATCATACCACCAAGACTTCATACATGTCTCATCTACTGATGTACACACTTGCTCAGCTTGTATCACGCCTCAGGAATGCAGTTACAAACAGAAAGGGACCTGTGTGAGAGGTAAATACCTAGAGGAGAGGATGTGTTTCCCTGTGCTGCATCCTGATGGCACCTTACCCCTTCAGCTTGGGGTTTGTTGGCTGTGGGGAGGGAAAGGCAGAGCAAGGTGTTGCTCAGGACATGCTTCTCTCTTCCCAGCTCTTCTGGAGATGTCATCAGGGAGCTATGCAAAACACATGCACCAAACACAGTTGCTCAGTGCAGACAGCTTGCCATGTGTGAGCTGGAAGGGTGGTCACTACCCATTCCCACTGATCACAGAACAGTGATCCCACAGAGCACACGAAATCATCGTGCTATGTTGTATCCAGGGCTCTGACAAGTCCCTGTCTTCACCATCATTAAAAATAACCTTCTAGCCTCTGCTGATTTTCCTCAGGGGTTGCAAAGGCCATTCTTATTTAGGCAAAGAAAATCCTACCTGTTTAATGGGGTGCAACTGAGAGTAGAGAAAGGCTGGATGTTTCTGGGAGAGGATAAAGTGATTTTACCAAGAGTACTTTTTTTTTCATAGGCTTATGAAACAAACAAAAAAAACCCCAAGCCTCTGCCTGTTAACTCAAAACCAAATCCGGCTCAAAAGTTTTGCTCGGCTCTTGCTGCAGGAAATGGGAAACTTTCTGCTATTTCATGGGGAATTGGAGCAGGCCAGAGAGACCAGAACAAGAAGAAGCAGTCACCCACCAATAAAATTAATGTAGTAAAGTACTGTCAGAGAGATCAAGGGCTTTGCATACCCTTTAGGAAGGATTCGATTTCATTTTCATTTCAGGCCAAGGAGGAGGAGATTCCATATTCCTGCAGTCATTCATCCCGACTACTCCCCTACTGATTTTTGAAATCTGCTATGGCTCAGCCCTTTCCTCATGCTTCAGAGGGGAGAGGCAGCAGAGGGAACAAGAGCTCCCGAGACTCCTCTCCATTCATAATCCAAAACCCCTTTAAACGTGCTGCAGATGATTGCTAAATCTTTTAAGTCCTGTGACTTTGATCAGGGGACATTATATTCTGGCATAACTCTCCCTTGAACTCAGTGAGGACTCTATCTGAGGGGTAAATTCAGCTCCACTGTAACTGGAAGGTGAACGCTGGGATGGCTGGGGACAGAAATCTGCACCCTCTTCTCTGCTTTACAGACCCGATACTGCTGCGTTTTGCATGTGTTGGAAGCAGCACATCTGTCCCTTTGGAAATCAGTGCTACATGTACCAATGCGAGAACAAAAACTTCCAGAGTGTGTTGAGTTGTTGACAGGCCAGTATGCAATTGGAGATGATAACAGATATAAAATTAGCTGTGAATTCTTGCCCTTTGAGTCGCATCAGATACCCCTGTTCACTCAGTGATGAGGCTTTTCCTGTGCAAGTTCTTAGTTCAGTGACCCCCAGCTGTTGAGAAAATTTTCTGAAAGGATACCTGAGGGTCCTATTTTCTCTTTAGCATAATTCTTCCTGATTAATGAGTGTGATAGATGCAGATCTGATGACAATTTGGGTCCCGAGTCCTCCAAGATTTGAACACAAGGTTCACCAGTATGCCCTCAATAATCTGCCAGACTGTCTGTCCTAAGACTTTTTCCTTATTCCTGCCTTACTCCCAAGCACCACTTTGCACCTCAGATCCATATCTGTAAAAAATGGCATTGATCATCTTTGACAGTGCTCCGAGATCCAGGATGAGAGGTATGGGATGTGTGCTAAACAGGGTACTAAACCATTCCCTGTGCTGTGCAAACACAAGTTTGACAAAGTCTCTACCTCAAAGAAGGTTTAATCTAAAAAAGTAAAATAATTTTAAGAAATTAACAGCTGTCAGAAAATTCAACCCCCTTTAGAACTAATAATTGCATTCAAAACATACTGATACTCTTCCAATGTCCATCATTAGCTAATTACAAAACAAAACTATATATAAACTTTGATCTGTTTCACATGCCCCTATTTCCCAACTCTTATCTAATTCTAGGAAGCAAAATGAGAAAAAAAATCAGGTTACTGAAGGAAAATAAATTGGGTTTAGATCATTGAATTTTCAGATGCTGCCAGCTCAGGAACAGGAGTGAACCACCAAGACCAGATTGGAGACAAGTCCACCGGCTGCTGCAACATCTCTGATGCAAGAATTTTCCCTGAGCTCTTGGAAAGTGCTAGTCATAATCCCAAACTATGTTTTAAGCTAATTTCTGTACATCTGTGTGCAAATACTGGGGCACTTTCATTGAGAAACTTCTTGTGCATGATATACAGGTGGGCAGAGTGAAACCTCTGCATTAAGACAGAACCCTTGGACTGCCATAGCAACACTGAAGGTGTTCAGCTTTTGATGAGCTCCATAGTGAGGTCTCATTGCTCCCATCCATACCTGCAGGGAGCAGGACCTCTTTCTCAGATTTATGCCAGGAAAAGCTCTGTCTCAGCCTTCACTGGAGCCTCTTTGGTGAGGCTTTTAACCTGTGGCTTGGGAGGTACTTTCAAACTGCCATCTGTGTGCACTTTACCTCAGGCCGCAGAGAACTTCCTGACTTTTGATTACAACAATTATTAGTCAACCCTGCATTTGGAAAATAGTGACAAATCCTGCGGCTTTATGACTCCCACACCAAATCTGCTCCATGTTTCTACAGAACTAAGAAAAAGAGCAAGTCTCCCAGCTCAGTTACTTGTCTTGTTTTCAGTCGCAGAATCAAGCATGCCTCTGACCAGTAAGAGGACCTGAGATGACGATGGTTTCACAGACATGATCTTTCTTTACTATTATCCCAATGGGATGGGGTAAATGAGCCTTCCCTGCAACTAGCTAGGCAGCTAGTTGCAGACATTTGGTTGCAATCTGCTCATATAGAGTGAGGCAAAACTTTGCTGTTTTCCATGTGCACTGCAGCAAGCCTGGTGCTCAACACAGAGGCCATCTGCAACAGAGCAACTCACCCAAAGTTTACTGGGCCCATTTTCATGGCTGTGCCTAGGGAATGGCACCAAGAACCTTGAACTTCTGAGCAAACCAATACAAAGGGTTTATCTGTAGTGAGTTTATCTGTAGTGACAGGACAAGGAACACATCACAGAGGTGCTGTTGATGCTAGGGAGACCATACTGCCACTCTCCTCACCACATCCTTCCCAGAAAGCTCAGCCTCTTGTCCTTAGGGCAGAATTGTCAAGGAATGGGCTTACCTCTTTGTGTTGTTTTTGCTTTCCATGGAAGGGGACAGCAATACCATTTGTATTCTACACACTGGCAACTACTGATAAAGCACTGACTGAACCTGTTTCTGAGTTCTCTGAGCTGGCTGCTGAGGTGAAAGAGCAGTAGAATTGCTGCTCCTGTTGCCAGTTAGGCAGGTAACATATCCCTGAGCAGGATGGTGTGCAAAAGCTAGGTATTTTTATATGCCGCTGTCAGAATAACTTGAGCCTGCCAGGTGCCAAATGCCCCTGGAATTCTCCCAGTTCTGTGGGAACTGAAAGACTGAGCTTGTTCCTGACTCTTTTATGGAGTCAGACCCCAGAAAATGGCGAACTTTTAGAACAAAGACTCCTCATCTGCTGAGGGGAGAGTGAATCATACTCACAAGAAACACGAAGTAGAAAAAAAGACTCTGAAGTTTAGTGACCATTGCTTCTGTAACAGCATGATGCATGCTACCCTGAAAGCCTGTCCCAGAGGTGAATCAATGTCACCGTACCTGGCACCATTTCCTTACACTGCCATTTGCCTGCTTTCCTGCGTGAGTCACTTGGCTTGTGATCCCTGGCTTACACGCTTCTAAAACCTTGTACAATGTTGTTGTGACTGTCATGCACTTGGCAGAAGCTTTTCATGTTCATTGCATTAGGTTTAAATAAAATAAAATATCTGTATTTTGGATAAATAAATTGCTTAAATGCCAAGATGACTGGTCTGACACAGTAAGTCTGTAGAAAGCGGTTGAACCCTGGCTTTGGCTGGGTAGCCAGTTATTTCCTAGTTTGTGATTTTCTTTTTTTCCCCACTTCATTCTCTTAGTTGTCTACCCATGAATGATAAAGAAAGAGACAACACTGTCACTGTACACATGAACTGATGTGGTTTTACTGCATTTGGACACATGCTTACAAGAAATATGGCAGTACAGAGCATCCAAAGGTCTTATCTGTGCTGCCACTTCTTTCACAAAAGCACGATCTTTACATCAATAGTTTTCCATCCCCAGCTTGATAATGTTGCAGTCCTACCTTTAGCTCTTGGTCCGAATGCAGAGATTAAAAACACTCAGTTGATGCAAACGGCGGGTTGATACAACACACAGAATGGGGTGTAGATGTGCTTCACACAACAGAGAGCAGAATTGAAGGGGAAAATGTTGCTTGGAGGCAAGACGCCTCTTTAATTGATTATGGCAAGGAAAATCAAATACCGTATCTGCTTCTTTTCCTGGAGCATATCAAGACTGATCATAACTAACATCTGTTCATGTTAAGCAAATACTTGACATGATTTAAACTTCTGTTTGCAAACAACTCTGTGTAGTGCATCTTAAAGTCATACATATTCATAGAGAATGAAGAATGCATCATGTCTGCATAAAAAGATAAGCTGTATGACTATATATGAAGACAACAACTACAATTCTCACAGCACTGTCATTGGTTAATTTTAAAATATTCAAGCATTATTTAAAAAACAGTAAGCTGAACTTAAAGCTACACTACAAAAACTGAACCAATGCTGACTTGTTTTCCTCAATATTAATCAATTTTAAAGTTGTCTTTTTTTTTTTTTTTTCTAACATGTTTGTTAATTAGTTGTTATTTTAACCTCCAGTAACATGATCAGACTTCTTCTGCCTCTGGGCAATTGAGTTATGCTCTGATCTCAAGTTCTAAGGGAAATGTTCAATTTTATTTTTTTCCACAGTTGAATAAACAATACCATGTATACTATCTCTTGTGTTAGAATAGCGTTGTCTTCACATAAGACTCAAATAATGGTATTAGTCATTCATTTCCTTGTACACATACACCCTATTGCGTGTTGACAGGTTTATAAGGATGCAGTGGCAGCCGTGGGTGCTGGGAAGCTCCTAGACGACAGCCTTTGAATCCTTGCAGTCCTGAGCAATGGTGCCTGAGTTAGTCTGTTTATTGTCTGCTTTCTCTCCCAGATGCTTGGCTTGTCTGAAAGATTAATACATTAACAAGAGTGGTAAGGTCCAGGGTTGCACATCTTTAAGACATGTTTATTAGCAGATGGCACATGAGATTCAAAGGTCACTGTGGAAGGTAACATTTTAAAGTGAAACAACAATATTTATGTTCAAATACTATGCTGATGAGATCATATGGAAAAATGTTTCTGATTAAATTAGTTTATAAATAGCCATGATATATCTATTAAAAATTCTGAATGCCACTTTTAGTCTTCTTTCTCTTATTCTATTACTTCCTAATTTATTCAATAACACAAGACTACCTTCTTACGTAAACAGACTAGCAGCTGGGAAAAAAATTATCTGTACTGGATGGGCAATTCCACTTTGTTAAATAACTGAAAATCCAGTGTGAAACCTGGTTCTATTGTCTACTACTTAAAGCTAATATTCCACCTAAGAGTTCTTTAAGACCTGAAAGAAATTTCAGCTTCCTTTTAAATTCTCTGGGGTAAAATTCCTCTTGTGGACATAAAGACTTACTGGCAGATAGCTATCCTTATTTACAGGCAATATCGTGCTACAACACATTCAACAAAAATCATATTACGCTACTTACACAGAATCCGTACAATGAAAAGAAAATCCCTTTCTTTAGGCTTTCCATAGGAAGACCGATTGTCTCATAGCTCATTAGTAAATATTAAAAATTAGGAATGCTAAACCTGAAATCTTGTTTATCCTCTCAAATTGTCAAAAACTGTACGTAAATTCCAGAGGTAATATTTTTGCAGAGGTTTTAAAGGGCAGCTAAGCTCTTAATTAACATTTCTTATCTACCATGCCACACAGGCATTAAAATGCAGGGGATTTAAATGGTACTTACTTTTCATGTGATCCGTTTTCAACTTTCAGAGCCCCTTCCACTGGATCCAGTCCTTGTTCTGAAAACTGTTTCAAGGCACTTAACGCTGCCTAAAGAAAAAATGAGTTGTCAAAAACCCCACTGACACAACTGTATTAACACCAAGCGGAGTTGTGTACTTTGGTATTTTGCATTTAACTAATTTCCTGCATGTTGAAGCCATTTAGGCTACAAAGAAAACAGAGAGGGCACACAGCAGTGCCTTGTTTGGCAGCTGCACTGGTTACATCTTCTTCTTCTTCTTGGTTATAGGAGTGACTTCCATTTGTGTTAATGCAAACTTCACCACCTACACAGCAAACAAGATGTACTTTTAGGATTCTTGTCTCTCTGGCCTGTAAAATCTCTCCAGGTTCCCCATGTGCTTTCCTAGACTCAGGCTTCCTGGAGCTCCAATGGACCAACTTGTTTTTGTAGATGACTGCAGAAGGTGTGAGCAATGGGAAGAGAGTCAGCACAACACTACTGGTACTCCAAGGCTGGATCTTGAACAACTCCATAGACTGATGTCTTATACATTAAGTGAACCAATATGGGATGATTTTGAAGCATGAGCAAAAGAAGAAAGATCAATTTGCAGTTGACATTTTTCCACACAAGAGCATCCTCTGCTGACCAGCTTCTCTTTCATCTTCATGAGTCTTGCTTTAGGACTCAAAATTGTTCTTCTCTCACCCCTAATTGCTTTGGTAAAAGATAAATGATTTTTTGTAATTAATTTAGCAAAGGTTAATTATGAAACTCTCAGACACAATGTGGCTGACTTAGTAAACACACCCAGCACAACAAAACAGCTGAGGTCAGTTCTGTCTTGAAGGTGAAATGAAAACTGGATTTTTTTCCCTTCAATCACTCCAGCCTAAGATGCATTCAGCACTAACCACAAGGGGGGGAAAAAGGTAACTTTGTTCACGGATGTTGTCACCTGAAGTAGTATCTCAAACACTGGAACTGACTGCAGGCCCTGCATCACTGTTCTTCATGGTGAGGCAACAACCGCTGTTTAGAAAATTGAAAGTTGCTGTCTTCTTAATGATTGGGACAGAAAGCATCCACATCTCTACCTTCATTTCCCATTCCTCTTGGAGAGCAGGGACTCTGTTCGGAACAGGAGCTGACATTGTAATGAAGTACTAGATTTGTTTTTGTACTAATTCTTTGCCTGGATTCTTTCACCAGCTCCTTCCTTTGAAAGGTATGTTTATCCAACTTAAATATTATTAGACAATGTCTATTTTGGTGAGATGAATACCAGCACAAGAATTGTCAGGTTTCCCTGCAGTAAAAGACCATGTATCCCAGGTTTCCTTACAGTTATGACCCGCTGCTAAAGCTTCAGAAGGCAGTACAAGGTATTCCCACCCATAATGCATGAAGGTGGAATCTTTGCACTCTGTGATTTTTTATGGGTTTTTTTCCCTAGCAATCAAATAAATAGCTAAACATGTCTTGGTAAACCTCAGATTATGACTGTTACTTACCCACCTACTCTACCTTTACCATGTCTTCTGAGCCCTCTGTAATCTGACAACTAGCCAGCTCTCTACTTGCTCCTTCCCATCCACTGAGATAATTTCACCCTTCATCTTAAAACCCCTGCTGCCTACATCCTTCTTTTTATCCCTTTTCCATGTTATGGCAAAGGGCTGAGCCTCAGCTTCACCTCAGCAACCAGTTTTCCCATTACAGGATCCTTCACTTTTATCACTCATTCCTTTCCCTAGTGACTTGATTCCCCCTTTCTTTCTTTCTTCTGCTTTTCTTGACATTTTGATAGATTTGCATTTTTTACAAGACAACTCTTTCTCTACCACCTCATAGTGTCCCTTCAAGTTATAGGCATGCAGTCTCAACTCCTATAAGCTCGAATGACCATTGGCCTTTCCATTCTGGGTCTTGTCTGCACAGCAAAATCACTATTCAACTTAAGTAATTTCTCCCAGTGGCAACAAGGGTTTTTATCTACTCTCCTCCCTCTCAACTATGTGCTTGTTCCAGTAATCTGACACCTTCTGCCATCCCAGTTTCTCTCTTCTCCTCCTCTCCCTGGGGTCCTTTTCATCACAATGCAGGCACTACTCATCATGTGAGGAAGGGGAACCATTTGGGCTCTTGTGCTTCCTTGCACAGGACTGTTTCTGTATTGTACTTTAGTCGGTCATGTGTAAGCAACTATGAGAACCGAACAATTCAATGGGTAGGGACTGGCAAAGAAGAATCTCCTGTCTTCTCACATCCATTTTTCCTGATGCACACTAGCAAAACAATCAGGATCTCCTTTCTTCTTATGTATGGTAGTCCAAAAACCATTATCAGGTAGCACTGAAAGCAGAGAAGGAAGCTGAGACATCTGCTCCTCCTACACAATTTAACTGCTACCTCATCTGTTTTTGAACCCACCTTGTTTACTTTATTATATCCAGTCTTAGTTTCCGGGACTGATGTGTGAATTGTAAACTCATTGTTGAAGAACTGCTTGTTCAGATTATTTGTTTGTACAGTGGCTTGGATGAAAAGGCCCTGATCATAGTTAGCAAGAAGCAGTGCCAAGTAATGTTTCATTCAAGATTAGATCACAGGTTCATCATATGATATCCAGAACACTCTGATCTTGATTGGTGGTCACTGAAATCCCCAAATCATCAAGAGATTAAATAGACCAACCCAAACTTCCTAATTCCTTTCTAGAATTGCTCATATGAATACATCTGCTACTTACTACTGTTTTACTCATAGTACTGGCTAACGCAAGGCATACCATGTACATTACAGAGCAGCTTTCAGGCTTGTTTTACAGAAAAACTGCTTTGGAACTTCCTGGAGGAACATTATCCACTATTTCAACAGGAACAGATCATGAGAACATCTTTTCTAACAACAAGGGAAGAAGTGCTACAATATAAAATAATGAACTCTTTGCCTGTAATCATGGACCATTACTATATGGGTGCCAAGGAAGTAAATATGGAACAATTAGAGGAAACCTATCAAATGAAGTTATAATTTAAGGTGTTTAATGACAAGCATAATAAATACCAAGACAACATCCAAATCCTAATCCTTGCAACATGGATCCTAATCCTTGTAACATGGTGCAGTCTCATTTCTCCATCTGACTCTTCTTCAAGCCATGCCCTTCCCAAAATGAAATGTGATATGATAGATAAATCTTAGATCTAACATACTTCTAAAACCAAATATTAGAGGAGGGAAGTGGCAAGAGAACAGTTGTGTACCTGTATCCTTGATCTTCCAAGTAGCGGTGTCAGGGTGTTTGTGTGAGTGCTGGTGAAGAGCCAGCCCTTTACACTGTTCCTCTATGCGAGCCTTCTCACCTTTGCTGCTCCGGAAGCTGACGATCTCTTCAAAAACTCATGCTTCTCATTACCAAGTCCACCCTCCCCACATTTTCTGCCCCAGTCCCGCATCTTTTCCAAGCCACTCCAGTGCCCCTGCCTTTCTGCTCCTTACAATCTACCCCAGAGCTCTGACTTCTTTTACAGCAATCACCTCTACTTCTTCACAAATGTCCTGCTACCTAGGCCCCTACTTTTTCCTGCTCCTAAATGCTCTCCTGCCCAGGACCTCAACTGCTCCCACCTCCCAGAGCTAAACCTTTTTTCCCCAAGTCCTCTCAATCTCCTGCACCTCAGTCCTTCTTTATCTTCCAGTTTCCAAACATATTCCAGGTTTATATAAGGTCTGATTTCTTTTGCGTGGAACTATGTCTCTCTTTCTGTAAGATGCCTGTGGGAAAAGCCTAACTACTTACATCCTGACTTTTGCAACAACATTTGAATTTTGGGAAAGTTTCTTTCTTTTTTAAAATATCCATTCAGGGTATGTGACTGAAGGACACAGTAGATGAATGGTAAAGAGAGCCTTGCAGTGTCTTGAAAACTCCCCCTTTTTTTTCTCCCATAACCTGCTTACATTTGGAAGGATCCACAAAGATGAGAGAAGCTGGTAAGTAAAAAAGGCTTTGGATCTCAATAGATGTCCTTAATGTCATTTTCCCTGTCATGCCCCTAGACAGACATAAAGATGTTGGATTCAGGAAGGAAGCTGGTAGCTGAGAGGCTGTGACCTGAATAGTCAGCAGACTGACACAGAACCCAAGTAATCTGCACCAAAGAAGAGTTACAAGCAGGCACCAGGCTAATTTAATCCATGATTCAATTCTATTAATCCCAATAGATTTACACCATTTGGCTTAAATATAACTTGTGAATGGCAGATAACTTAGGTTAAATAAAAAGGAAAGAAAAGAATGGAACATTTGACAGTGAATCTGGTGAACAATTTCCTCTTTTAAAGGCTCAACACTTCCTTCCATTGATATTTTTCTTACAATAGAGCATCTGCACAGATATAGAGAAATTTTTCTCTCCCCCAGAAGATTTTACAACTGTTTTGTGAGTGAAGCCCCATAGGTTACAGAACAGATGTCTTTACACATTTCTTGTATCACTTGTTTTCTGTGTAGCTACAACAGTGCCAAAAATACGATGCCAACAGGATGCACCGCACTGTTAACTGTTTGTCTTGGCTGCCATTTCCATTATTAGTATGTGTGTGTATCAGGATGAGGATGGATGTTTCCAGTCATTTTTTAGCTTTCCTCAAGTCAATTGGCAATTAATAAATAGCATTGAAACTTGTGAATATTCTTCCTGTTTCTCACTCTGGGGATTAAACGTCTTATAATGACAATCTAGTAACATTAGATCATTCTTTTAGCAGGAACAGCAGACAGGCACTACACTAGCCCATGTGCATTTAAGAACCACATCCTCATGATAAAATGTTCACATTTGCTTTAGCACAGCATGTGGTTTGTGTTTTCCCTCTTAAATCTATATTGCATTTTAGATTATCCCATGAAACTGAAAATTGTAAGATTGTTCTCTGTGGCCCTTCCAGTTGACTTTACCAAGGAGGTCTGAGACAAACCTAATAAACTCACTGGTTGATACTCTTAGTTTACTGGTGATATGTCTCCTAATGTCAGTATTCTAAGTACGTAAAAAAGCCATATTCATCTTGGCCTTAATCCATGTTTTCTAAAGACAGAAAATTATGGGCAGAAATAGTTATGCTGCAAAACTGAATTAAGTCAGGGTCCAGAGTAGGTCATGAAAGAGAAGATATTGCTGTCTTTATTAGATATGTCATAGTTCAAAGCTGAGTTTGCAGCGTGGAGTGACTCACTGTGGTCATACCACCTGTAGCCACATGCCATATACATGAATAACCTCAGGCAGTACCCAAGTTTAGGCTTGATAAAATTTTTGTGTGCCAGGCAAAAATGATAGACAGATCTAATTCTAGTCCTTGATTTCACAAGCCAGAGCACAACAGCAGAGTTAACACATGAACAAACTGGTAGCAAGTGTATTTATAAACAATCAGTGTTCATTTGTTTTCCAAGGCAATAGAAAAATTGTCCCCTAAAGAAGGGAGGTTCTTCCTCACTCCCTGGAAGTTGAGGAGTCAAAAGTCAATATCATCTGTGGTATAACATTGCAGCAAAGCTGTTTGTAGCAGGAATGAGATGTTCTTCATGACTTTTTAATATGTGGATGCCCTAGTTCTGGCCAGGCCAGAGTTAACCTGGAGAGGCCAGTTAACCTCCCCAAGCATCCAGCACAGGTGAGCTGAGTTAGCTTGGGCTGTTTTTCACACCACCTGACATCACTTCCCCATAAAGGGTCTGGTTGGGGAGAAAAACTCCTGGTGTCTCCAGGATGGTCTGAGTGTGGCTGGGCCATTGGTTTGGTCCTCATGTTGGTGCAGTAATGGGTGTAAGTGAAATTTGCCACAGGATGTTATTATTCCCCTTTCATGGTGATTTTGTCAGTAAACTGTCCTTATCCCAACCCATAGAGGCTCTGTCTCTTTCTCCTCCAGGAGTGAGTGAATGGCATGTGGTGCTTAGTCACTGGTTGGGGCTGAACCACCACAGTGGATTTAAATTTCACATTTAAATCCTATTGAAAGAACCTCAACAATATTGCAGCTGCAGAGGTGAGTTTGAAGTACCCCAAAGCTAAGGAACTATTTAAATTAGTATGTATCTAAAATAATTGTTATTGGTGATTGTTTCTGCTTTCTCTTGGGGAGATTTTTGACTGTGCTTCCACTTGGCTTTAGCTTGTCTACACCCAAAATTGCATGAAAGGGGAGGATATATTTGCTTGTGTAGACCTGCATATATACACACAAAGTAGCTAAAATTTGACTCCTTACCATAGCCACTTAATTCTCTTTGATTCACCAGGTTGGCCACATACAAGCTAAATAAAGGCTAGGTGATGGGTATTGCAAACAAATCCCTTTCTCCCACTGCTTCTGCTGTAAATTAATTTCCTACATCGCAAGCAATAACTTCTGCTAATTTTTGCCACTTTCCTCGCGATGTGCCATTCTCCCCAGCTGATTAAATTTCATGTGAACCAGTGTTAACATCTGTTTAAAAATTAAATTCAGAAAAGCTTTTCACACTGTACAATGTAAACCGTAATTAAATGACTTTAAGCCCTTTCCTCACATAGTTTATGATATGCATGAAAAACACGGGGTTATAATCTGATTAATTTATGTGGTTTACAGGGAAATAACATTTTCCAAACCGATTAATCTCTGCACAAAGGCAGTCACCTGATAGGCACTACATGTACAGCTACTGATTGCACCTGTCAAGAGAAGGAGCTTGGAGGACAGGAGTCCAGTATCTTCAAACAAAGAAGGATGATTCATAGATGTAGCTTAGAACAAGTGCCACGTGGTAGTTAATGCTACCCCCAGGCAACTCATGCAGCCAGCAGTTAAATGACACACAATCCACGTACATCCTGACCTTGCCAGCTTTCTGAGGGAAATCCTAAAGTAAGGATTAACTGTTCTTGAACAATTTTTCCAATACATTAAGCAGAACTTCTATCAACAATAGTGTTCATGTCATCTTCTTCTATCTAGTTTTATTGGACACTTAATGGATGAGGGAAAGGCTGTGGATGTAGTCTACTTGGACTTCAGTAAAGACTTTGACACCATTTCTCACAGCATTCTGATTGAAAAACTGGTTGCCACTGGCCTGGACAGGTGGACCTTCTGCTGGGTTAAAAACTGGCATGATGGACGGGCCCAAAGGGTGGTGGTAAATGGAACAAAATCCAGCTGGAGGCCGGTCACAAGTGGTGTTCCCCAGGGCTCAGTTCTCTGTCCACTTTTGTTCAACATCTTTATCAATGACCTTGATGAAGGGATTGAATGCTCCCTCAGTAAGTTTGCAGACGACACTAAACTGGAGGAAGTGTTGATCTGCTTGAGGGTAGGGAGGCTCTTTAAAGAGACCTGAACAGACTGGACTAATGGGCTGAGACCAATGGGATGAGCTTTAACAACTCCAAGTGTAGAGTGCTGCATATGAGACATAACAACCCCATGCAGCGCTACAGGCTTGGGGCAGACTGGCTGGAGAGCTGTCAGGCAGAGAAGGACCTGGAGGTGTTGGTTGACCGCAGACTGAATATGAGTCAGCAGTGTGGCCAGGTGGCCAGGAAGCCAAATGGCATCCTGGCTTGTATCAGAAATAGTGTGACCAACAGGTCTAAGGAAGTGACTGTGCCCCTGTACTCAGCATTGGTGAGGCCACACCTCGAGTACTGTGTCCAGGTCTGGCTCCTCACCATAAGGACATTGAGGCCCTCGAGCGAGTGCAGAGAAGGGTAACCAGGCTGGTGAAGGGGCTAGTGGGCAAATCATATGAGGAGTGGCTAAGGGAGCTGGGGATGTTTAGCCTGGAGAAGAGGAGGCTGAGGGGAGACCTTATCAGCGCCTACAATTACCTGAAAGGAGGTTGTAGCCAAGGGACAGAAGATAGGAGATAGGACAAGGGGAAATGGCACAAAGCTGCACCAGGGCAGGTTCAGATTAGATGTTAGGAAAAAGATTTTCACTGAAAAAGTTGTCAGGACCTGGAACAGGCTGCCCAGGCAGGTGGTTGAGTCACCATCCCTGGATGTGTTTCAAAAAAGGGTAGATCAGGTACTTAGGGATATGATTTAGCATAGGAAGGGCAGAGTTGGACTCGATCTTAAAGGTCTTTTCCAACCTAGTGATTCTGTGATTCAGTGATTCTGTGACACATGTACTTTCTCCTCCATGCATCTCAATATTCCAAGAAGTGGAGTGTAAGACTCTATTCAACATGGAATTTTATTTCTGTAATTTTTAATCTTTAACAATCTACTTAAGTAGACTACTTCAGTTAACAGCAGAGTTGGTTAAGTATGGCTTATTTTAGCCTGTGAACCACCACACTAGAAATCTGTCCACCATTCTTGGGACTATGCAGTATTTTCAGACATAATGAATGGCAAAGCGTTATCTCAAAGCCCAGGAAAAAGCTGCGTGATCATCTGAGGCAAAAGAGTTCTATTGCTTTACTGGTGATTCAAGAGTTTCTAGCTACAAAGAGAGGAAACCATTCTGAAAAGTACCCAATTTTTAAAATAATTAAAAGGTATGTTTTCATATAAAGAGTATATGATAAATGATACTGAATAGCAAACTTAACATTAATGTAAGATTAACCCAGTGTGGAAAGGCTAGTCTGGTTGCCAAGTTTAGGTTGCATTCTTACTTGTGTGTGGGACTAAGACAGGACAGGATTGCTGAAAGATCTGTATGGGACTCAGAGAAGAAATATTCTTAAACCTGTATCCTTTTAGATTGCTCCCTCTTCACATATTCCCAATGGGGGAAACAACATTCTGAAGTGCTAACAAAATGCTAGCTTTTGTCTCTGTGGCAATATATGCTGGAAATCAGTAAGTCAGCACTTTTCAGGTTCAAGACCAGTATCTACTGGGGTGTGTCTACATCCTCTAACAGTAAAGTGAGGTGTGAAAGTTTGGCCCCAGTATCAACAGTTAAAATAAGTCCTAATCAAGCCTCTTTTGTCAGATAATTTCACTACCTTTTCAGTGTATAATCTTTAGTTTTTACTGATTTTGTTCTAGAAACTTGGAAGTTCTTTTAAAGTAAATTTATTTCTTAAATTGAACTTTCATATTTTTGTTGTTACAATTGAAAGAACAAAGACAAAGAATCATGCACCATCACGGCTTACTTATCATCATGGAGAAAAATATTTAATAATTAAATTCCCAAGCATTTATATGAAATATATATGACAGAATTCCACCAGGCAACAATTAATCTTCAAATTAATCTAATTTCTAATTTTGCATGCTCATACTTAACACTAACTTTCAGAATGAGGTAGACATCTAAGTAAAATTGGTGCTTTCAATACTTAGAGACTTCCAAAATGAGAGCATTTAGATGGTCAATAATTGTATGGGTATGTAGATGTGTAAAACATGCAGTTGAGACAAAACTCAAGCATGGTTGAGAAGCTACAGACAAAAATTATAGGCGATTTTAAGAAACATGGCTTTAAACCTAAAACTGAAAACAGCAGAATGTATATCCTCAGGCAAAATCCTGCACCAGCAGGGAAGAAAGGCCATGAATCACTGTCTCTTTCATCACTGATGGCTGGAAAATATCCTTGTCAGCTGTGTTCTCAGAACAATTTCGTTCGTTTAATTAATTATTTATTTACAGACATTTCACCACATCGCTGCCATGGATTTCCAAATCCACTGTCATTAACCCTATCTGTATTGTAGGAGATTTTGACCTCTTGGTTGTAAATGAATGGATTGAGGTTCTCAACTGTGTAAAGAGTTCATTGTAACTTCTAAAATATGCTGCAGTGGACCATCCTCTTAAGCTTATGTAACCTTCATAGTTCCATCCTGTTTGTAACATCACTGCCACCACCTTCACTGCAGAGCTAGCAGTACACAAACAAGGCAATCGCCATGTCATTCCCTACTAGGGAGTGGGCCCTGACCCATTATGAATAGTTAGATTTAGCCAGAACTGATTCAACAACATGAATGAGTTCTAAACTGAGTTGTATTTAAACAGCATATAAGTATTTCTTCTGTTATTTAAGTGGTTTTCTTAGGCAAATGGTCATACAGAGTGGCCAAAAGAATTGGTCCTAATTGGTTGGTATGAATTCTTAAAGATCCACACCAAAACCGAACAAATTTCAAACTATCAAGTATTACTCTAAGTTTGGTTCAACATGGTCACTCTTCCATGTACAGTGAACCTGTAAAACACAGTGACTCGTGTTTAAATGCTTGTCACTTCTACTTGCAAATATCCTTTTCTTCATAAAACAAAACGGCACTAAGGACCAGAGGTAGTTTTATTATTCCTGTTTTTAAAGAAAAGGAAACAGAAGCGAAGAGAGAGTGCATGAGCACCCTCACAGGCTCAAGGTCAGGCAATAAAAGTAAGAATCAGTTTTACTAGTTTACATGCATTGCATCATAGCTCAGGACAGACAGAGGGAGGTTCTGAAAAACCAAAAGCCCACAACGCAGTCTTCATGGCAGCTGCAATTTTAATTCAAATGCCTCATTCCTCTCTCTATCACCAGCAAGCTATAATCATCCCGTTAATGTTAAGCGCTTGCCATGATGTAGTAGAAAAAAGGACTCCTTTTAAGACACAAGGGGAGGCGAGACCCTGTAACAAATTTGGTTTTGCTCAAATATTCTAGTGCTTTTTTTCCCCCACGGCCTTACAAATTTTTGTTTGTTTGTTTGTTTAAAGTGGGACATGCTTATATTTCTAAAGACTGTCCAGTTCACTTCAGACAGGGGACCAATTTCCAAAATATCAGACTCCTTGTTTTTTCCAATTTTAAAATGAAAGAAATTTTGCTCTCTCAGACCAAACCCGTTACCTTAGATTTTAAGTGCCTGTCAGCCTAAACATGACTAGAAACTTTGGTTTGAAGACAAAAGCAATAGATTACACTAAATGCAAAGGACTGCCCATTGGGTCCTTCAAGCAACACATTATAGCTGGAACAATGGGTGAGTTTAGATGGGGCTGTAGATTCCTGCATTACATCTGTCATGAAGCCCATGTACTTGTGCCTTTGCTTCTGTGTAAACTCTACTCCTGTGGCCCACATATAGGCATTGGGAGGAGGATACCTCCACCCTCAGAGCACTAACGACCAATCCCCCTCTTCATTCTCCAAGCCTCAGTCTACAAGCATGCATGCATGTCCAAAAAAGTACCAAATTCACATTGACAGCTAAAAGCATTATATTTAACATATATGGCATGTAATTAGAAATTTGAGTGATATTCCAAAAGGCAAGATTTTTTTATTCTGATCTCAGGGTATTTTTATACTGCATTGACTGGTATTTTTCTCCTAATTGAAGTTGATTTAAGTGAGATCAGAATCAAGCCCAAGAACTACAGGCTGAACTTCTCATCTGAAGCAGTTTGTAGCCTAATTTTGTCCTTGCTAACTGCTGATGGCTTGTCCTCATCCCATTTTAACCTACAGCCATCAGCTCCTTTAATGGAAGTGTCTATAAAGATCTTCTCTAAAATATGCTTTTCCAGCACACTTAATGTCTTTTAATGTCTTTCCAATTAAATCCAGATGTGAAAAGCTTAAGGAACAGTTCTCAGGACTGAAAAAGATGACATAAATCTTGCAGCTGACAGAGATCCCACTGAGCTCAGTTGGGGAAACTCACAGAGGACTTCTTGTGGGCCAGAAAAGCTGCTGGGTATAAAGACAGATGTGTATACTCCTATTAAAAAAAATTTAAATAAAAACTGACTCCTACAATGAGGTATACACAATTATCAGGGACATTACTTACTCAATCCCTCAATGTGCTGAGCACATCCTGTGCAGTATAGATTTCCCTCATCTTTTCGGGAAGTTTATCAGAGTTGAAGGGGGTCACATCTGTTTGAGAAAGAGCCCTTCACCTTTCAGGACTGCATCTTTTAAACCACTGTAGGGGCTGATTCTGGAAAATGGTGTCTTGGTCCCATACTGCTATCAACAGGGAGATAATGTACTCAACAAAGACTCTGAATTTCTGCCCTCTCTCCTTTACCTCCTCCATAATCAGGTTAGCAGATTATATTGCAGTTTCCTTACAGAAAAGTCCCCAAATGTGCTATTAATTATAAATTCTTGCCAATCTGATGGGAAACTGGGCATTCCTAGTAGCTGACTACCACTGCTGGGTAAGTGCTGTTTGTGCAGCTGTCAAGTTGGGGTTTGTTTTGCTGTGTTACTCGTACACTCTCAGGATCTTTTTATTTTTTGTTTTAACAACAGTAGATAATCTTATTTTGCCCCTCCCGAACTGTTTGTAAATGTGGGCTCAGCTCAAGCCACGTCTTTCAGAGATACAGGAAGCAACTCCCTCCACACAGTTTGTGTTAAAGAGAGTTTTCTAGAAAACTGCCCCAAACTAATAGCTTTAATACTTTCCTACACTCCTGCTACTTACTTATTTTGGAAATTGGTAAATTATCCAGGCAGTCAAATATAGAGCTACATTCTCATGAGACACCAGAAAGAAAATCAAGGAAAAATGTACCAGGATAGAAGAAAACCCCATTTCTAAGTGAAGATGAAGTTTGAACCCATGTTTATTAGTGGCAGGAACTTCTGAAGAGACATTTTGGACAGTGTTGCTTAATTGCCTTTTTTTCTAATGCACATAAAAAAGTTTTAGCACAGTTTGGTGTCATGATGGAGTGCATGAAAACATGAAACTAGATACTTAAAGGACAACCTCACAAACTCAAGTACAACAATAAGTGATCAAATATGGGATTTGGACAAGAGTGCAAGCACAACACTGAAAGCAGTAGGCTCCTAAACATACATACAAGAGCTCCTGATGATAAAATTCCTCCAGTTCTCAATTTGCTTTATTTTCCACTATGGCCAGCACTTTTCAGGCTATCACTCCTGCAGGGCTGAAGGCTGGATCTGACTCCCACCGAAATCAGTGCTTCATGACCATCACTCAGGAGACATGAGGAATGCCCTTCCCTTGGAATGAGCTGCTGTCTCTGTGAGGATACCACTCTTGGCTAGCTCAGGGAATGAGCTCAAATCTCTTGTGTGTTGCTGCCAGGGACCACCAGGCCAGCTCTGATTTATAGCTTTTTCTTTGCAGTTTTATGATACAAGAATGTTCACTTGTAATTACAACAGCATTTTGTTGGCTCCCTGCCTTCACTTGGGTATGCACAACACCATATCCTTCATTCCAGCCTTTTTATGTCAAGACCCAAAATTCGAGAAGAAAAGTACATCAGAAGTATTATGAAGATGCTGCAGACCTTGCTACTCCCCAAAGAGGAATCTTGTTCATATTTGCTAGGGGACACACATGTGGCCAGTTGGCTAGGATACTGAACTAGAAGTCAAGAGGAGAGCTGATCAAAATTCTTTATCAGAAAAAACATTAAATAAAGACACAAATCTTTTTATGAGAATATGGCTGTTTTGAGAAAAGGTTTTCTAGGTCCAGGATAGACTCTTCAGTCAAAATATCACAGGCAAGCACCATACATAACCATGAGGCTAATGACTATGCTTAGGGTAGCATGTTCATATATTTGTTGGCATTAAAAAAATTCAAGAGGTCTCTAGTTCATTTCAAAGGAAATGAAAATACTTGAACTCTTGATGTGTTTTGTGAGATTAAAAAACTAGTTTCATTCAAAAGACAGTGACTCTGCCACTAATCTACTTTGTGACCTTGGAGAACCACTTTAGCTCAGCATTTTTCAGATGTAGACTTAACTCGTGACTTTGAGATCATCCAGTAGTATATTTCCATCACTTTTGGTGTAAATTTGATGTTGTCATTTTCAGTAGATGCATACACTTTTCAGAGGAAATTCCAGGTATTTTAGATACCATTTAATAGTTAACTGTCAAACAATTCCCAAGTCTTTTAAACAAAGAATACTTCTGTGCTAGCTTAATTTATAGAGCTATATATGTCCCATTTAAAGTGGCTGTGATTAAGAAGAAACGCTAAGCTTAGATTTTTCTACTAAATGAGAAAAGTTAAAGCCAATAAACTGTATCTAGGATTTTAGCTGGGAGATGAAATAAAGGGCACATTTGTTCCTGGTCACTGAATTTTTAACCTGGGTCTGTTGCTCCTGCTGTTAAGCTCCTATACATTCCTTACTTGCCCGTAGCATCCAGCAATCTCAGCTCTCAGAGTTTGGAATTAAAGGTTAACTGCAAAATAAAGTCACTTTTTCTTGGGAGAGCTAGCGTATGGCAAATACCACATTTTCTGACAGAAGAGAACAGCTGAAAAGGTTAATTTCTAAAAAGAGGGCTTCTTCCACGCATATATATGTATTTTTTAATTTTAGATCAAATGTATAAATTCCAATAAGATCAGATGTATAAATTACAATTTATTTAAGGATTCTGACAGTGTCTGGAAAACCTGGAAGATGCTGCTGAATCTGGTGGATCAATGCAACCTGTAATTTCTCCAGCCTTTTAGTGAAGGGAAGCAGAGGCTGATCTTCAACTTTGACTTAGACTCAATTTTCTATCTCAGGTTTGAAAATACTTTTCAAGTTACCCAAAGTTTGCCTTTATTACACAGCAAGGAGGAAAGAAAAAGCCTGGGTTTGTAGCAACAAAAGAAAGCTGTGCTATTTCTGTCCCCCTCTAACCTTTTTCAAGCTTATATTTGTATTTTCAATAATATGCTTTTAAAACTAAAATATTTTAACCTGGGGGTTTTTTTGTTGCAATAGAGGGGCAGTATCATGACTTCATCGTTTCTCCTTTTACCTCAAAATCCTGTGAGGGTATTTGAGTATTTCCTAAAGGTGAAATAAAAAACCAATCTGCCTTCAGTGAATCATCACTCCAGTGATCAAGTGAAATGACAGCATTGCAGAAAACTCTTGCAATACATATTTTTTCCCCGCCAAGTCCATTGCTGCTATTTTACACACAAATTCAAGTATTTCTTTAATGAATGAATCTAGAGGCAAAGGATCAGTCTTCACCTAAAATCTATAGCAGCTACATTCCTATTCATTTTGTGAACTGGCAGATGTATTTTTACGTATTTTCTGCTCCTTGGAGCTCCCCTTTTTAATGGAAAGGACAAATCTACCTTCTGATTCAGCTTCTACTGCTGTTTAGGTAGGAACTGGCTGTGTGCACCTGGATTTGCTCTACAGTCATTAACTCCTACTTCTGGCTGCTACTGCAGGTAGAAAGATAAAACTGATGCTCATGATGTGACACTTTCAGTCGTCTCCATGAATTCTGTCCTGTGAGCTTCTCTGGTAAGAAGGGCATATTGAGGGTACTAGGTAGCTCAAAAAGTGCTGAGAGATGTTAACAGGCAGGAACCAGATTTCCCCAGGAACTCTGACTTCTCAAATTCAGGAACCTCTCCAACTGGCAGCTGAGCAATATAGATTAGACAATCCTTGACTCTGATTAACTGAGCTCTGCAGCTATGGATCTGCTTTTCCTCCATTTACAGTTACAGTCAGAAATATAGATAAATGTCCAACAACTTTACTGAACAGCTGGCTTTTAGTCTGGAAGATCTGCTAACAGCTATTTTATCATTTCATGCTAGCACCTATTATTAAAATCCATTAACCACAGCTGTCAAAAGGAGCTTATTGAAAATCTTGCTAGTTACAAAATAACCTGTCAGGGTTATATTCAATAAAGAATTCAGGTGCTTACAAGTTTTAAATAGCACATCCCTGGAATAAAATCAAAGGTCTAAAGTTAAGTATTCGGTTTCTTTATTTGGTGTGAAGAGGAGAGCCAGGTTTCTCTGAAGAACAACCCAAGAAAGTTACATGCTAAGTACGGAGCTACCTTCAGGCAATGAGGTACTCCAAGCCCAAGGGTGAACTCCTCCTCTCTGGAGTTCAGCTGAAAAGCCAGGACCATGTTTGGAGGATCTTGCAGCTTGGTTGGGCTAGGATCTACAGCTGGCTCTTTCAGCTCTTTGACAGGCCTGAACAGAGCTCACTGTTTTCAATGAGAAGGTGACCGCCAGAGGAGTAGGTGTAGGTGAGATTCCCCTTTTTCATAGAATCATAGACCAAGTTCAGAACTGATGAAAGCAGGAACTGCAATCCAATACTTCTGCTTTTCAGTAGCTTCTTTAATAATATAATAATAGTCCTTCTCATGCTTATCCTATGCAATCCTGAGTATTTTAAGTTTTTCTTATACAGTGGCCCTGGATATCTGGGAAGGTAGATAGCTCTACTTGCATTTAGAGAGTCTCCTGTGATGTGTCATTATGAATACCTTAAAGCTGTGGAAGGAACAGAGCCTGAGTCCATGTTTCCTGAGTAAGGCTATGTTACTGTATGAAGCACAGAAACCACCAGTGACTGCTCCAAATGCAGCTACAAAGAAAAGCCTTTGGGACACTGGATTATCTGATATTTTTTTTTTACATATGATGCATGTTAATTAATATACAGCTGTATGTTAATAAAATATTTTATGAAGTTAATAATAACCTTCACTAATCAAGCTCACTTTATGCAAATTATTTAAAAAAGCCTGCATATGTATGCAAACCTTATGAGAGGGTTTCCAGGATCAAGCTACAAGCAGTTTTACTTTGCCATGATGGAGTAAAATGAAGTCATTTAAAATCAACACACTCACAATAAAAGCAGAAATACTAATGTAACTTAAATGGCAGTAAAGACTAAAACATTATGCCCGGTCTTAGTTAGCTCCAAGAATTTAATACTTGTAGCTGTCATATAAACAATATAATCATAGCATAAAGGAGACACAAGCTTTTTAAGTCTGCCACCAGAAGCAGAGAAAATGCACTCATAACCATGCATATTATACAGTAATATTCTTCAAGCACAAATAAGACCTAACTGAAACCATGCTTGAGATAACTGTCATGCTATCGAGTTACAATAAAGAGAGGAGGAGATCAGACTTATTCTTTCCTTCACAATGAAATCAGTATAAACAAATCATATAATGTTTGGACACCAAACTCCTGAAACAAAGAAGCCTAGAAAATCTCTTAAAACCACCCACAGACTCTGCATGCTGGCCTGTGATTATACAACTGGAGAAGATCATCGAAACTGCGATATAAACCAATGTCAGTCTGCAAATGATAGTACTACAATGGTTCTAACAAAAAATAGAGCAAGTCCCTGGAACAGCCATCAGTGAGGAATACTTTCACGTTTATCTAATCATTTTCCCCATAAATGAGGGGTTCTTTTTAAAAACTTAGATGAAGAATACAACTTAATCCCCACATTTAGGATAATAGCTCTCTTCTGCATCTTTACTAAACTGCAACACACACCCAGCTAAACATAAAATGAGCCTGAGACCAACAGTACATAGGAAGGCTTCCTAATGTGCCCCAGTGCCTACTGCATTTCAACCTGCTCCTCTATGAAACCCATTTTGTCCTCATTATTTGTTATATGGGAATACTCACACTCATTTTTAGAAATTAATATGCTAAACAGCATATCTCTTTCTCCTAGACAGAAAAGGAGAGGCTCAAATGCTGAAATCCTTTCAGTTCTTTGAGGAAAATGCAGACCTCACATAGACTATACTTCTACCTCAGAACTGTAGTTTTTCTCCTTGCCTGGCTGTAAGAAGCGAATGATTCTAGGTCTGAAAAAACATGTGCCCATCTCAAAGAGGTATGAAAGAGTATGGCCAATTCTCTGTCTACAGATATCATCTCAAAAGTGTAAACCATTGTGTACTTCTTAGTTGAGGCTTCACAACATGCAGGTTACACAATAATAAGCACTGGGATAATCCTGTTGCCCTGAAGATGGGGGGTCTATGATCTATCATTTTTTTTTGTCTGTTTCCACTCTATTTAAGGCCCTATATGGCTGAAAAATATTTTACTCAAATCGGAAGTTAATGATATGATGCAATCACTTTCCTTCTCACAAAAGCTGTGAAAAGCAGTGTCATTTCTCTCTTTCCAGATATGCCATAGAGGAATTTGATAATTCATACCTGTACTTAGTAAAGAAACTTACTTCATTAAAATCAACCAGCTCTGAAAATTGGTTAATAATTTATATTTCCCTAATATTAATCTCATTTTTGTCTTTAAGCCACAATTGACTGAGCTGTAACTTGGTAACAACAATAGGTATTAATCACACAAAAGAAAACAAAGAAGCAGTAATGAGCTGACAAAGCTTGTTAGTCTTCTCCAGTAAGGGTGGAACAATTAATAACAGAATGAATGAATATCAATCATTCAATTGTGTAAAAAAACATCTATGGATATAAATAAGAGAAATTAAGAATACCAGCTGACAAAAGCTCAAAAATCTCGGGGGGGGGGGGGGGGGGGGGGGTTGGTGCGGAGTGTGTGTGTGGAAATCTAGTTGCTATTAGATTTAACAGACTGTGAAATAGCAGTTTAATTATTAAGAACGTGGCAAAACCCCTAATTGCATTAAAATGAATAAATTGAACACTTGTATATCAACAGTGCTTTTCAGGAAAAAGAAGGAAAAAAATGTCTTAGCTGCTTTTCATGAGTGCTAGCTCTCCTGTATTTTATCTAGCACAGTGCTTTCATCAAAGCCAGTCATAATATATGAAGAGCTAAAGTAAAATAATTTTCCTAAAAAAAAAAGGATGTGATTTTCAATATGCAATTTTAACTTGTGATGTTTACAATTGAATTTAAATTTCTAATGGAAAAACATAAAAGTAAAAAAAAAAAAGAAGATGGTTTAAGTTGCATGTTCAATTAAAATGCAACTCCCACCCTTCTCTGGGGTAGGGGTGGGATGGAATTTTCAATAAATTGTCATGTGCTGATATGTTTTGTATCGTAGCTACAAGTTCACAATGTACACTGCATATTTTGACAAACAACATGCTTACTTTGCTAATAATTTCTAAAAAGAGAGAACCCCTCCTTATAACAGCTGCAGTGGCCCAGATGCCACAAAAGCAGATGCCTTCGCTATGCCGGGGAGGGGCAGGCCTTCCCTTTGGGCAGGCACGTGAAGGCCCCGCCAGCATCAGCCTTTCACAAGCACATTGTGCCTGATGGGGTTTGGCCATGGGAGAGGGCAGGAGTGTGAGCAGAACTGGTTTAATGAAGAAAAGGAATTTATTTGTTGCTGTACAGATGGCAATGGAGTTTCAGGCCTGGCTTGCTGAGCAGAAAACAGCAGTTCCAGCCTCAGTCTCCCTACTGCACCACAGTGCAACTGCACAGTTCTGATTTGGTCAAGGGATCAAGCCGTAGCCTTGAAAAATTGACTCCATAAAGACTATGATGTGAATGTGCTGCATAACAACTTACCAAGTAGTCAGAGTTGGTTGATTTGGATGAACAGTAAAGTTTGGCAGGCAGAGGAGGCTGCCGGTTGCTGTTGGGCTGGTGAGAAGATAATATTTCCTATTGTTGTCTCTACAAAGCCCTCAATATGCTGTTAGACTAAAAAGAGCAAGCAACAAAAGCACTGATTTCTCCAGGAAAGCAGTGTTTCTTCTTCCTTGTAAAGCATTTGTGGAAGGTCCTACTTGGTAGCACTGGCAACACCAGCCCTTAGCTTTCCCAGGGAAGCAGCAGCACAGAGCTCCTAGCCTCCTCCCAAGATGATTACTCTCTCTGTGCCTCATTCATGGTTTTCACCAGTTTCCTACGGCACTGAAAAAAATCAGTCGTCATGCTGATTTCACTGTTGCACTGTTTCAGTCTGCAGGCTGCCCTGGCTGACACGGTGGATGCTGCCCCTGGGCATCCTAAGAGCTTAGCACAGGGTCTATTGGAAAGGGAAGAAACAGGATTTTGCCTTTAATACAATGCAACAAGAAAAGGGTAAGCAGAGGGTGAGGTGAGGCCTGAGACCAGACAGGAACTGATCTGTGATCCTCATCATGCAATCTTCTCTTTGGAGAATGCTACCAGGCAGGAGCAATGACAGCTGCGCTCTCTTCACTCTAGTAATAGCAAAGTTGGATTCCTGTACTCTCTTCAGTCCTGTACATTGTTTTACTACTTTGCATTTAGATGTAGGACACTCCATGTACCTGCAGTACGCAGCATTAAACCTTGTATCTACTAAATCTGCCACCATAGAAGCCTTTCTGCTGGTGGATTTACTTGATGTGGTTGCTGACTACAAAGTGGGCTCAAAGGACAAACTCCCCTCAAGCCCACCACTGCAGAAACAACTGTAGCATTTTACTGATGTAGGCAGGGTCCAAGTGAGTAAAGGCAATTTGCAGCACACTTGAAAAATAAGTTATTTTTTTAAACAAAGTTCCTTTGTTCAGTTTTAACACATTTCTTGACTTGTATTACCCACTTCTCCCTTTCCCATTCCCAAGTAAGGTTCCATTAATCATCCCTCTAATGGAAACACTTGTCTCTGATCACTGAGCAGTGGACACAGGCATAGTCTTGGGCATGCACTGAACAAGAAGCCCAAGGGAAGCCTAGCTGAAAGGTTTGGGAAAGCAAGGATGCCTTTTTAAAATAAACTTTGGAGAGGTCAGCAGGACAGCAAGGGGTCAGCACCAGGCAGCCAGTGGGTGGATGGCACAGGAGAAAGACAACAACACTTGTCATTAATTATATCTGTTGGAATGCTACACATTTTCCCCCCCAAGTGGTAGCACTCCAGACATCCAAGCACAATCTCTCCCACGTCCTACTCGACCCGAGGCAGGGCACATGCCAAGAAGCTTTCATATGCTAGAAGCCAAGAAGTAGCTAATACAAGCGGAGGTTAAAGAATTTAAATTGTCCTTCCACTTTGAAACATTTTTTTCCTCTAGTTTAAAGCCATCCTCTTATAACTGTCTCCTCTACCAGTGAAATATATATTCCCTTAGAGCTAAATATGGCTCAATATATGTGTCCAGCCCCAGGCTGACAAAATTCTGACTTTCTTCGGAGATGAATAACTATCAGGAACTGGACTGCTCAGAACAAGAACTCCACTCTCAATGAGACCCTGATACTATGTACCACTTACCCAGGTCTAGATGTACCTATCTGATCTGCAAAAGTGTTTTCTCCTATAAACTTTTTTTTTTCAGAATGTCTGCAAATGCCAGAATGGACCTCTGCAGGTGATGCTCTTGCAAAACTTTGAACTATCTGTTTGGCTAATTGTTTAATGAAGAGTAGTATTTTTTAATAAAACCCCAAATAAATTGTTGACTGGAGAAGAAAAGGCAGGCTAATAATTCATGGATGAGTCCATTCCTACCAAACTCTGAATTCACCAAAGGCATAGTCTAAGTTCACTGTCTATTGTGAGCAAAAGGAGACAGGTATCCCTGGAACATGATTTATCCTATCCTAAATAGATAGGTGGGAGGAATCCTCCTCTGGAAATGCATCTCTCTGTACTTACATTGTAGAGAAAGCAATAAAACTAACTTAATCTAGAAGCATCGTAGGTCTTTGAAATACATGCAAGATGTTTTATTGACTCCACAGTTTATGAGGAAGATGTAGGTATAGGGACTCCAGCATAGGAGCTATAAATCATGTTCATATTGTGAAAATCTCTACACACTGCAGAGTGGCCTGAGATGTCTTAAAAACTGCTTGTAGGGGTCTTTTGTGTAGATGGATCAAAAAAGCAGAACCCACAGGAGGATTGTGCTGGGGGAGAGTGGGGTGCCCCCTGTAATGCAGAACCCTGTTTCACACTAAGAAAACTAGATAATTACTTGAGCAAGATTGATCTGGATATGAAAAGCTTTGCTAATGGGTTCTGATTATTAAGTGGGGAAGAAATTAAAAGCCCATGCTTTACTGGGGTCACTGAAAAGCACTGCACTAGTCTGTGATCTAAGGGGAAATTCCCCCACGATGCAGGGAAACCCCCTGCCCTAAATCAGTCTCTTTTACACTGCAGTAGAAAATAATATATTTTTTTGTAGAGAACAAGGAGATCTTTAGGAAAAGATAACTCCTCCAGCAGATAAAAAAGAGACCGTGACTGTGTTTTCATTTGAATGATGCAACAAACAGGGAATAATCAAACTGAGTCTTGCTGTCTGCCAGTTCAAGATCCAAGATGCCCTTTGAACCCACAACTTTAGAGCCCGAATTAAATTACAAAATATTTTTGAGAGCTTTTGTTTAACCTTTTCTCTGTAGTTTTCAAGCTTTCATACAGTCATAAACCACAGATAAAACTAGGCTAACTCTACAAACAGAAAAATATTGTGGAGGGAAACATATGCTGTGGTATGGCACAGTATCCACAGGAAAGTATTAATCACTTTTTTACTGAAACAGAAAAAAGAAGTACCCAAATCTGAAAACGTTGTAGCAATGTAAAAGTAACTTGTTGGAAAAAGAACTCCAGAGTGACCCATGATGTTTGTCACTCAGAGACCCGTTCTTCAGTACCAGCACTAAACAAAAGAGGTAAGAATAGACACCAAGTCACACGTAATAATTTAAAAAACAACTCTTCTTGTCTTCCCCTCAGAAAACAACAGCAAACAAGCCAAATAATGAGCCTGGTTGTGTTGATTTAAACCATTTGCAAAACTGCAGTTCTGACTTGTGCTTGTATTAACCAGAGACCGGATGCCAGGCTTCCTTTCCTATTTTGAGAAATTTATCATAGCTAGAAACTGCTTCTACAGGAGATGGAAAGACAGGCCTGAAGCACAATGCAAAAACAATGAAATCACTCTTAAAACCCCAAAGAGAAGTGAAAAAGAGAGCTGACCAAATCATTGGTTTCAAAATGAAGCACTCTCAGATAGCAGAATTCATTCCTCAGATTTCAACTGGGGCCTTATTACAAATGTTGGCACCACACCCCAGGACAGTTCCTTCAATTTAGCTCCTCTCCCTCTCTGAAAAAGTCTATTGATTTTCCTGGTCTGCGCTACGTGGATGAAAGTTACAGGTTGGTGATATTTCTGTTCCACAGTTACAAACCACTTAGATTCATCAATTCATAAAGCCAGAAGGGAATCTGGGTTGATGTAGTCTGACCTCCTGTATATCCTACTGTGATACTGCTGTCCTTGAGTGTTGGCCAGAAAAATCCTGTCCTGATCCACAGACTGGTGGAGGCAGTTTGCTCAGAACTTGTCCTTTGTCATCCGAATTTCTTTCTCTATCTTCAGAAATTTGTTATTGGTTCTTATTATGTCCTTCTCAGCTAGATCAAAGAGTCCCTTAGGAACCAGTAATTTTTTCTTCATAAGTACTTTGACAGAGTCATGTCAGCTCCCAGTTTTTTTCCTTTAGACATTACACCAAACAAGCTTTCAAGTTCCTTACCAGGAGGCATTTCTCCCCACTTCCTTCAGCAAATACTTTTTCTGTGGCTGTTTTCTGAACTTACCTCAGTGTTTCCATATCCCCTTAAAAATGCTGACATCAAGGCTAGATGAATTCTTCCAGCATCAGCTTGACCAATGCCATGTGCAACGATATACCTTGTAGCTCATACTTAACTATTATCCATGACGTTTGTGGTCAAGCAGTGTAATGGGAATTTTTATTCAGCTGCCCATCTTACATGACTCCTGATCAGTTACTTACTTGCAAACTAAAATTCTCCATTGTGTCAGTATGGCTTTGATCCCGTGTTCCATCATGAATAATCTTGCAGTTAGCTATGTCAGGATGGACTTTGTCGAATCAGCTAGGCTTACCGCCTTGGACTCTACAACTCACCACCACTCTGATGCTCTTGTGTTACTGAGGGATGAATTGATGCTTGCTTCTAGACCACCAATGAACTCACTGCATATAACCCAGGAATGAAAATTAAAACCGAATTTTGAAGTGTTTGTTTCTGTGTACTGTGGAGAAAGACCAATACAGTCTATCACTGTACTGTAACAGATTTCTCAGGATAACGCAGGAAATGTTGTATATATAAGAAAAATAAAAGGTCTCCAGTTCTGTGTAAACTAATGATAGGATTGAAATGGAGATATATGTATGTGCCAAGAAGACACTGCAGGTCAAACTCTGATTTCTGTGCAGGTTAGGTACATGGATCCCCCTTTTTGAGCCTATCTGTGACATGCTCAAAATCCATAGCCTTCTCACACTTCTTTGGCAGGTTAGATTTAAGGGATACATATGAGATAAAAGCCTTGAATTGTGTGTATTAGTCTTTTCAACAGAGCTAACAAAAGAGAAAAGAAAAAAAAAGTAATACTGAGCCCACAACTTTGTTATAATACAAGAAAAAAATTGCATATTGTCAGCAATGTGAACTATCAAACTTGAAGTGGGAGCTTTCAGTACTATACAGCTCACTAGCATGGAATATTCTGCTGAACTGAAAAGTTTGAAAGTGTCCAAGGAGATCTTGCCTATTTATGGTGGCTTGACCCTGTCTAGCAGCTAAGCCCCACGCAGCCACTCACCCCCCCTTGCCCTGTGGGATGAGGGAGAAAATTGGAATGGCAAAAGTGAGAAAAACTGATGAGTTGATCAAGACAGTTTAATAAGTGAAGAAAGAGGAAATAAAACCAGGTGATGCAAAAGCAATCACTCACCACCTCCCTCCAGCACAGATCATCAACCAGTCTCTGAGTGATGGCTACCTTGGAAAAACTCCCCTCCTGTTTTATTGCTGACTGTGATGTTATACCACACGGAATATCTCCTTGGCCAGTTGGGGTTAGTTATTCATTGATATGTCCTCTCCCATCCTCTTGCTCACTCCAGCTTGCTTGCTGGGGCCAGGCCAGAGTGAAAAACAGAGAAGGATGTGGAGCTGTGCATACACTGTTGAGCAACAGCTTAAACACTGATGTGTTAGGAACACTTCTTTTGGTCACAGATTTAAGCCACAGCATCTTGCAGGGTGCTATGAAGAAAACTGACTCCATCCCAAGCCTGAGCCAGTATACTCCTGCACAGCAGTGGAGTGATAACAGGTACTGAATTCAGATTGCTAACAGCTCTGCTCTAGCCCAAGTGGGTATTTACCTTATTTGGGTATAGAGAATATACATAAGTCATAAACAGCTGTATATCCTGAATTCAACAGTCTGAGACTGCAGATTGTCATAACCAACAGAGCTATGAATCCCCACTTCCTCTAAACAATACTGTGTTTCTTTAAAGAAAATAAAAGATATCTGTATAACAAATGATAGGATTCTTTCCACACAAGACAAAGGCTTTCTTCAAACAAGAGTTGTTCCTCACTGAGCTCATGTTGCTTTTTAAAAAGAAATATATTTTTACATGAAACTGACTTTTCTTTATTGTCTTGCAGTCTTGAATGTCTTGCTCTGCTTGCGTTAGTATTTGAAAATCAGTATTAATGTCCTAAAGAGTTAGTTGCACAGATTACACTAAAAAAAAGATTGTTCAAAACATTCAAACTTGGAATTATTTAGGGTGGCCCTACTTAGATGTAAAAACAATGACTATCCTTAAATCTTACTCTTTTATTAGCTTACCAGTTTATTTTAATTCTCAAAATTCACACATTTCTATACAACTCACTGTATAGTAGCAGCCTGTACTGTCTCAATGACAGGATATTAAATACCCTGCACTCTGTTTCCATTTAGTGTAGAAAGGAATCTGGGTCTGTTGCATCCAGAAATGGAATTAAGTTATCAGAGAATATTGATTTCAACATTGAGAAATGTTGTGGCTTTAAAGAAAAATTTAATTGTGAAATGAAGTTAAAATAAAAATAAGATAGAATGTCATCTATTAATCTCAAATAGGGTATTAGAAATAGGAGACAAAAACTAAGTTCTGAAAATTCAGGTTTCTGCATCATCCTCACTCAACTGTGATGTTATTACTGGCCAAAACCACTTGGTTTTGTTCCCATAGCTTAGCTAAAAGTTTATTTGTTGATATATGATCCCAGAAAAATCATTCTCTGAGTTGGGATAGGAAAACAGCTTAGACATCCAGCCCTTCCTCTGGAAAGGTTTTCTAAAGGCTCCATTGCTTTGGTCAGACTTTTGTGTCTGGGCTCATAATCTGGGAAAAGCAAAGCCATGAATCCCCCAAAGTTATTATTTTATATAAAGTGGCCTGTTCTCCGGCTGTTATTCCAACCAGGGAGGTTGGCAAGAGAGATCAAGCTTATACCTGCCTATAATATATAGGTTCTTCCCACTAAGCTCCTGAAAGCTGAAACACTGTGGATTTTCTATCTTATAAATATCCAATTTAAGAAGAAAAAAGGATCAGGTAATCCATGAATTTAAGTGATGCTGCGATCCCATTATGAGCAGAAATCTTTGGACCTTTCTAAGTTTTACATTCCATCACCTGAAGCATTTCCTTGAATCATTTCTTGCAGAGTTCAGTGTGTTGAACAATGAGATTTGAAGTTTGGAGAAGGAAGACTTGGATACACTGGAATTATCTGAGATGTGAACATCAGGCAGGAGAATGGCCGTGGTCCACACTCCTTCTGCATTCTTCAAGACCAGATCTATTTCACTCACCTTGGTGACTGCTCCCAGGGTCTGCATCCAGGCAGCTCCTGGGGTACTTCCAAACACAGCAGGAGCAAGTACCCGCTGCCTGCTCTGAGGGGCTAGCTGCAATGCCTTCCCTGGCCCATGTGTTTGGATTATGGCTGGGAAACCTCAGGATGGAGAGAAGAGGGGAGGGAGGGCACCTGTTTCTTGCCCCTGTGAGAGGCTGTGAGACGGCCAGAGTATCTACCGGACTCGGGAGTTCAAAAGCACTTCTCAGAAGTATTTTTCTAAATAGCGAGCTCAAATATTTTCCCCAGTAGTTATATCAAATGTATCAGCAATTTGTAGAAATTAGGTGGTAGGGCACCTTATTAATCTAGCTGTACAGATTGAAAATTGCATTATTCTAAATGTTTCTCTTTTCTAGAGCTGACATAGACAGGATATCCTGCATCCAAGGTTTCTACAGACGCAAAAATATCAAATCACATCACAAATATTCAGGCAAAAGAGCTCTGTCTTATGAAAAGTCATATTCAATTTTCATTATTAGTTACCAACAGTGTCCATCCTCTGAAGGAAGCACACGGGATGGTTTTGAAAAGTGGTCACGTGTTCTTCCATTTAATATAAAATCTGTTTTTTCCTTTTTGTGCCCTGAGGAAAGAAGCACCACTTCCTTACGTTCTCTTGAAATATTTTCTTCTCACTAGTTCTGAAGAAACTTCACTACTTCTGATCAAGGAGGAAGTGGAGATGCCAACATTTGATGCTGATTCAGAGGCACCCACCACATGTTGTAAAAGCTGCTGCCTAAAAGGGATTATGTGTTCCTTGAACTATTATACGCTTAAGGAGATATGAATAAACTTCCAAATTCCAAAATGATTAGAAAAATAGAAATACTCCCACAAAAAAGAAAAAAAGAGAACCAAAAAGAAAGTTGATGAAATGGAACCAATTCACGCCAAATTTTGCCAACATATTTTATATGAAAGGGATGTCAGATGCCCTGGAGTTATTTATACAACTAGTCTACAAACAAGAACTGTTAGTACGAGAAAAAAATGGGTTTCATCTGCTTATTTTTCAGTTCCAGAACATTTATAAACCTGTAGCAAAGAATAATCCAAACAGACTTCCATGTTCAGAAGATTATACAATGAAGAATCAGAAGACTAGTTTGTTCTGCTGTAATTTAGAGCAGCATTGAGGCTAAGTCATGCTAGAGATTGAGCAGACCAGACATGATGTGCAGTCTTCTCCCACCTCATCCTCTAGATCCTAATTCAGAGGGTGAAAAAACCATGGAGACCAAATTTTCACAGCTTTTTTAAGGGTACGGTCTATTACATAGACATGATGGTCAGTTTTCACTGGGGCTAGTTTCACTGTCACTATTCTAAATCTTCTCTTTGAAATACATTTAATAACATCAGGTCACTAGGTGGTTTCTGATGTGTAAATCGCTATCTCCTTGCCTTGAAAGGTTCAGACAGAAAGAAAAGTTAGATCCTTAACTGCACTAGTCCCTGGCATTTATCAGAGGATTTTTTTTAATCAACAAAGAACCATAGTGGCTGAAAATCTGAATGTAACAATCCAGGAATTACTGAACCAAACTACTTCATAATATATTGCAGTTCAGTTTCAGTATAACCCTAAGCTTTATTGCATTCTTCTCCTCAGAAGCAAATGTGCCTGAGGCATACTATTTTTGACAGTCTAGAGTACATCCTCCATAAACCTAAATTCATATGGTAAGCTCTTATTCTTAAATCCAATTTTATCCTTATTTGAGGGGAAAAACTACAGATAAGGATCAGTTTCTACACTTGCCCATAGCTGCTTCAGAAAAAGGAATGCAAACTGACAAAGCTTCTTTATTTCTTATTATTCTAATTACTTATCCGCAGTTTGGATCATGATTGCTTCTATTTATACTGGGATCCTACACATAGCACTATTTCTGCATGACTGCTTGTCAAACAGACACCTCAAACAGCGATAAACAGCTCCCTTTCATAATTAGAAATTCAGAATTTTTCAGGGGAAACAAGTGAAATATTATTTAGATAGAAGGCAACTGAGCTGCAAAACAGAGCTGTGTACATCAAGTTTAGTCATAGAAGCAGTTGGAAGTAAAACAAAGTCCTAAAATAAAGATCAGGGCTCACACTCCATGAAGTGAACTTTTAGTAATAAAGCATATTTACACATGTGAAATATTCAAAGCTTTTAACACATTCTGCATTATGCAGCTATATCCCATAGACATGCTTTAAAAGTACTTCAAATCATCCCATTCTGACTAAAAGGTTACCCACGATTAGCATGATGTAAGTCTTGTTTTTTCACTGGGGCACACAACAAAATTGTATGTAGGTAGCTCTGCCTCTGTTTTGAAGGGTCATATGAAAGAGGATGAATGTGAAATACCAGCTTTCATTTACAAACCTACATTTCAGGTCCTGTTAAGAAGCCTTTACACACAGTACAGTTAGAAAAACAAAACCTGTGCATCATTTATGTTAGGAAATGATGCAGTTAAGTCAAAGTGACAGTCAAGTTTCCAACTGAAAATTAGGGCGGCTAATGGGGAGCATTGACACAAACTGTTTTTAGCCTCCGCGTAAGAACCTGACGTGCCAGTGACATGCCCTGCGGGTCTGACTCACAGGCTGCTCTGCGTGACAGATCCCCTCCTTCACACGCTGCGGAGCACAGTGGCAGCAAGGAATTACCCGAGAGAAAGTTTGTCAACTCCTACGAATTCGGGCAGAAAGGGAGGCACAGATAATTTTAAGGGAGAAAGTACTTGATTTCCTTCTGAGCAAGCTAATGCAATGCGGTCCACTTGGTAAGAGCTTGAGGCGAGGTGTTGAGAGCACTCCAGTTCAATGGGCTGCAGTCAGCATGGGATGCTGAGCACATTTCAAGTGGCGCCCCGAATCATGCAAGCATCCAATATGCTCACAACAGTCTTACCAGTCATCCTAAAGGCTTGCACATAACCCACGGCCACACAAAAAGAAGGTTGGAGCATATGGCAAGATTTTTAATTGCTCCGAAAGACATCAGAGAACTTTACAGGCATCTGCAAAACATTACATATCCAAATGCTTCAAAGCTGGTTTTGTAAGATATCACTATCGTGCTGTGGGACTGATCCTCCTGTCCTTCTTTTGCTTCAGTAACCCCCAGCTGAGAATCTGAGAGTGCACTGGCCCCGCAGCTCTTCATTTGAGGGCATTTATTGAAAAACACCAGCAGAGAAAAAGGGGCTGTAGTTAAAAGATTCTGATGTAACTCCTTCAGATACTAATGAAGGTATATGTACACAATTACAATATTTTGCAGGTTCAGATTTGTCCTGCTGCCTGCCCAGTCCATCTGCTCCACTTTAGCGGTTTCAGTAAGGTGAGCATGCTCCCAAACAGGTGGGAAATTCCTGTGAAATTCCCCTCTTGTCCCCAGCCCCTTCCTCCGCCATTCATCCTGTGTGAACAACCAGCCCTGAATACGCTATCTAATCCTAGAAGCTGCTTCTAGGACTAACTTGCTGTCAGTTTTGGTCAGACGGCTGCTTTATCTTGCCCTGTACTCAGGGCTCAGAGTCACACCCACTTTGACTGACAACATGAAGCAAATTGCATTACCCTGTTAATCTTTGAGATTGTCACAACGATTCAGTGTGGCATGTTGGCAGTATGGTCAAACTCAGACCTTCTGTGCCAAAAGCAAATGTCTCTTACACTTTAGATAAAGGAAAGCCTTTGCTAAGCCCTTACTGTTGCAACGCTTCTACAGATATTTATTTTGGTGGCAATATCTGCTTAAGCAGTTCTTCTCTGCTCCTTTTCTTGCCACTCCCCCATCACCATTCCATTCCTTGTGTTTCTCCATTAATTGTGTTACTAAAACTATCTATCAGAACATATCAGTGACCTGCCTACAATTAACTGGCCAGAAAAAAAAGCAGCTATATTTAATGTCAGCCAGTTTTCCCATCTCATTCATGCTACAGGCCTGAAGAGTTGTGCCAAGGCAAGGGGTGGCATGTCAGGCATACACATTAGTGTCACCACTAACAGATGGTCTGTGCAACCATGCCCGATGAACTACATTAGAAACATGATTCATTGGGAAAGTTAATTCGGTTATACAAGTCGACTCACAACAGGAACCACAGGTTTATTGTGGAATAAGTCAATTAAGCTATTCTCTACAGAATACCAAGGCTAGTTTGGCAAGAAGGATAAGCCGATCTAACACTGTGTCACTGCTAAAATTAGTTGTCCGGTCTCCCCCCTCAGGAATGTGCTCCTGCCACCAGTCTTCCACCACCACAAGCAGCCGATCAGCTCCCAAGTGGAGGCATAAATCTATTCACCTATTTTCACAGGGTTCATTTTTTCTAGTTCTAGACCTCAAAACCTAGTCCCTTTAAGGGCAGATGCCCGCACTAAGAAGCCAGGGTGACCACGCAGTTGGGAGTGAGATGACAGGGAAGGGATGAGATGGCAGCTAGCAATTAAGTTTGTTCAGCTTTAGTGTCAAACGACATAGTGACTAATGAAATACAAAGAAGTACTACCTGCCTGTCAGTCAATCATTCATTGAGCATAAAAGGGTAGGAAGGTTCATTCTCCTGCCTTAACCTGGATGTGTTAGAACTGGGCAAAAAAAGTGGATTAATTTCTGCTGAGCTAAGAGTTCTGAGAGGATAAGAGGCACGGCTCATTAGCTCCCTTAGGTGTAGAGGAGGAGAAGGTGGCTTTTCACCTAGGGGCTTAGGTAAACACAGAATTTTGCAGGAAAGTGCTTTCAGCAGTCAAGCTTGAGAGGAAACATCAGACTAAAGTTTGCCTCCTAGCTGTCTTTTTAACTAACAGTGGAGATATATTATGAGGAAATTACATGTATAGGATTAATTCTGTTTAGTCTCTATCCTGTGCAGGTTGTCACTTTCTTTTATAGTCTTTTATTCTTTGGTAAAAGGTTTCTGAAATGCAACTTCTCTCAGTGTTTTGACAATACAGAGACTTTGGCAGTAATACCAACTGTAGTGTAAGAAGGGCTAATTCAGCATCTTGGCCTGAGATTTCCCACTTCTTGTAAGTGCCTATGTATTAAATGGGACAACCTAGGCTGCACAGGTGAAGAAAGCCTTGTCATAAAATATTATGGTGCTTTGAAGCATGCTCTTCTACTCTGAATACCTAGATCTCCTGGAGGTTGTCCCTGGCCATGGCAGGCGGGTTGGAACTAGATGATCTTTGAGGTCCCTTCCAACCCAAACCAGTCTGTGGTTCTATGATGATTTTATGATTCTATGAACATAGACACAGGAACAGCAAAAGAGACTAACAAAAAAGAATTAGAATACATTGAGGGGAAAAAGGCTGGGTGCGTGCTCCACTCCTTTCACTGAAGCTGCAGCGCAGAGCAGGCAACAACTTCAGGTTCCCAGCAAGAGAGGAGACAGCTGCCTGACTCTGTGGGTGGTCATTTGGGAGAAGAAAAACCTGATTTTCCTTTTCTACTACTAACATTTGTGGTCTAATTTAGCAAAAGCTGTATTTTCTAAGTATAGGAACAGTTTTAGGTAATTTTAAGGTAAAACTTAAGGTGTATTTGAAATTAATCTATCATTCATATGAAAGGAGCCTACTTGTTCATAAAGTGAGGTACAGACCTATAGCTCTTGCACCTTACAGTTAATCAGAGCACTGGAGTTTTTATTAGCACCTATTTTTCAGAAGCTAACTCTGACGCGCTATAATGTTGAAGACCTGTTTAAAGTCAAAACAACTAGTTAATTTAGCCCCAGTCTTCGAGGACTCTACACAACAAGGCAGAAACTTGGGCCATCCATGGGTAACACTCTGCACAGCCAGTGCTACATTTGTGGCCATTGTCCTCGCTTTCCACTGAGACAGAGTGAATTTTCACAAGAAGCTAGGAGGACACACAGCCAGGACAGCTGTTTGGTGCCCAACATGGGACTAGGAGGGTTAAGACAACAATAGATCTGACCAAAGCATGTTAAAACAAAAATTGTATACACATTTATTATATTAGGTAAACAATCACTTATCATATTTACTGTATTAGTTAAATAGTTGCTGGTCACAGTTGTGTTTTGTTTGTTCACATGGTTGTTTTATATAAACCCTTACCTGCTCCATGTATTCCCTCTGATGCTGTCTATCACCTCTGGGAGTGGGATCAGGATTCTCATTTTTCTGTACTATCTAATATCAATTATGATACGATAACATCACTGCTCATAAGGCTGATGCCTGTCAGATCCCAATGGATGTGATCAACAAAACAGCAGCTATGTCTCCACCAACTAGCAAAAAGGAAACACAAGCTTTCTTTGGCATTGTGGGTTTCTGGTGAATGCACATTGCAAATTACAGCCTGACTGTGAGCCCTCTCTATTGAGTGACCCAGAAGAAGTACGATTTCAAATGGTGCCCTGAGTAGCAACAAGCCCTTGAACAAATTAAATGTGGAATAGTCCATGCAGTAGCCCTTCCCCCAGTCCGGGCAGGACCAGATGTTAATAATGTGCTCTACACAGCAGCCAGGGAGAATGGCAGAGACCTCAAGTGTCCTACCTGGAGCATCCTACCTGGAGTCTCTGGCAGAAAACACCAGGGGACACTTGAGGTTGACCTCTGAGGTTTTTGAGTTGGTCATACAGAGGATCTGAGGCCCCTATACTCCAACTGAAAAGGAGATATTGGCAGCATATGAAGCACTGATCTGCTTTGGAAATGATTGGTACTGATGCCCAGCTACGCTTGGCACCCCACCCACCAGTGCTGGGCTGGTTGTTCAAAGGGAAGGCCCCTTCTATACATCATGCCACTGATGCTATGTGGAGCAAGTGGGTCACACTGATCACACAGTGGGCTCAAAAAGGAACCCCCAATCACCCAGGAATCCTGGAAGTGACCATGGACAGGCCAGAAGGCAAAGATTTTGGAAGGTCACTGAGAAGGTTGTGACAAGTTCTGAAGAGACCTCACTGTATAATGAACTGCCAGAAAATGAAAAGCAATATGCCCTGTTCACTGATGGATCCTGTCACATTGTGAGAAAGCATCAGAGGTGGAAGGCTGCTGTATGGAGAACTATACAAGAAGTTGCAGAAACTGCTGAAGAAGAAGATGAAACAGGCCAGCTCAAGGAGGTGAAAGCCATGCAGCTGTTTTTAGACATTGCTCATTGTGAAAAGTGGTTGGTAGTCTACCTCTACACTGACATTTACTGGTGGCCTGTCTCCTCTGTGAGAAAAGGCTGAGTGAATTGGGGCTGTTCAGCCTTGAGAAAAGAAGACTAAGTAGGGATATGATTAGTGTTTATAAATATCTTAAGTGTGGGAGACAGAGGAAAATAGCCAGCCTCTTTTCAGTGGTCTGTGGAGACAGGACAAGGGGCGATGGCCTCAAGTTCGAGCATAGGAAGTTCTGCACCAATATGTGGAAGATCTTTTTCACAGTGAAGGTGACAGAGCACTGGAACAGGCTGCCCAGGGGGGTTGTGGAGTCTCCTTCTCTGGAGATGAATATTCAAGACCTGTCTGGATGCCTACCTGTGTGACCTGTCCTAGGGAACCTGCTTTGGCAGGGGGCTTGGACTCGATGGTCTCTGGAGGTCCCTTCCAACACCTACAATTCTGTGATTCTGTGATATTATGATACCCTGCTCAGTATATAGGGAGGGGGGAACTGGCCAGGGAGGAGGGATCACTGCTCAGGGATGGCATGGGCATCAGGCTCTGGACAGTGAGCAAATAGCATTGTGTATCATCCAATCTGTATAATCTTTTATTAGAACTGTTGCTGTTATTTTCCTCTTCTTTTGCTGTCCCAGTAATCTGTTCTTATCCCAACACATGAATTTTAAATTTTTATTCTAGTTCACCTCTCCACCTCACAGGGAAGGAAGGACGGTGGGAGTGTCTGCCTGGTACTCAGTTGTGGGCTGGAGGTAAACCATGACAACATACAGCAACAAGCTTGATGAATCTAACCTGAGAGGACATCGAGAGCCTGAGAAATTTGTTCAGCTGTTGTAACCTGCATATAGTTTTAGCAATGCACTGAACACCCCGGTTAGCAGCCCACAGCACTGCAAGTGGATTTGAAGCTAAGTGCTTCTTCACTCGTAATGTGTTTTCTCCCAAACAAGGTCTGTCAAGCCAGGTTTTTTTTTTTTAATTCTTCTAATCAAAGATAAACTACTACCATTATAAATGGGATGAAACTGTGACTTCTTCATTGTGGAATCCAGCCCTTCAAAGTTTAGTCAGTAATTCCAGGTTGTTTTCTTATCAAGTATTGCTTATTCACCTGTTACCAGCCCCACAATGTTTTCATTCAACAGAGAAAAATTTGCTTGATTCCTGCCTCTCAACAAACAGAAATTAACTGGCTTACTCACAGCCATGCATGAAGACATTAGACCCAGCTGCTGTATATCTGCAGCAGGTCTCAAGTTAAGATTAAAGCAGTGTACGGTGCCAAGTAAATTAACCTAACCAGCAGTTTTCTCTGGAAAGAATACTGAAAAGAACTGTAATATACGTCCTTTAATTTTCTTGCGTCAGCACTAAAGATAAAATTAGGTATTTGCTTCACATCATTTACAAGGGGAGGGAAAAAAAAAGCTTACATGGGAAAGTGTAGCGAGGAGCTGAAGCGGCAAGAGAAAGGGATGGAGAAATGCAGGCTTGCGGGAAGGAATCTGGGACAGAAGTAGTGAAGGGCATTAAACCCTCTCCTTTGGCATTCACTTTCTCTAGGGCTACACCACGCAGTAACGCTCACGCTTAAAGAGAGTGGCGTGCGCAGAGCAGCTTGGGACAGGCTCCTGCTGCACTTGCACAGCCTTGCCCTGGGAAAAAGCTTGCACAGGGCGCGGATTTCACGCTGCTGCTTCCACGTGTGAGCACAGCACTGGCAGCCGAAACCCCCACTTCCCACCGACATCCCCACCCCTCACCCTGAGGCTGGGTTCCTACACGGTCCCCGATCCAGTAGCTGGCACAGCGCTGCCGACAGAGATTACTAATTATGGCAGTGTGGGTCTGTAGTGCTGACACCTGCCCACTCAGACCAAAACTTGTCACTTCCTTCACAGAGGCCTCCCACAGGCATCACATTTGAACAGCTGTCAATTCCTCGTGCCCTGGGCCAGATCGGTGCAGGTGACCTGCGAGTGAAATGTTTTCCCCTACTAATCCCCAGTAGCCATCGAGGGCTCTCTTTAACAATGTACGATGTCACTATGTCAAACAAAAATGGTACTAATTTCTGGTTATGAAGCGAATGTTAAATTTTGTTTCCTAATAATTATTTATATCAAAGAAGAGGAAGACCAAATCAGTGACCCGTCCTTTACCTTTAGTTTTCTTTGAGCCCTCTGTTCCTTGGAACAACAATAGCCATGGGAATCACAGCTCTCTAGGGCCCGGCAGCTCCACAGCCTGGCAAATCTGCTGTCTCATTTTGCTTGCGGTTCTGCTCTAGTGAAGAAAGAGCAGCAAGAAAGCTGAGCATTGAATGGTCAAGGGGACCAGGAACCAAGGGACACTCCATTTTCCCTCTTTGGAGGGGTGATAACAAGACAGGCAGATTCTGTCAGCTAAATATGGTCTCGAGATAGCATCATCAGTGGGGATTTCTTAACCAATATTGCAGTCACTTGTAAGGCAGAAAACCAAACCAAATCGTAAGCTTGGTAGTGTATTAATGTTTAGATATTCATAGCCCAGTTGATATGTTGAACCATATACTTGCTTCCTCTGCCAGGAAAATTATACGGATCTAGATACTTGGGATTATATACAAGAGAGAAATCTTAATGAATTCAATGTGGCACCTTTATGTTGCTTACGTTACATGACTACTCAAATATGTGTATTTTAAAAAACAGAAATATATTCCTTCTGTGGGGAGACAAAAATATGGCTATTGTCCATCTGCTGAAAAAAAGAAACAGCTTATGTGGCAATTTTTAGCTACATTTGGTTTAAAAATGAACTATGCATAATATAGAAAAAAAGACATCTTTTTCTAAAGAGAGATTTTCAAAGAGCCTTATGAAAATTAGCTGTGCATTGGAGCCAAATATTTTGCAAAAAGAACTTGGAAACAAAATGCTGATATTCTTTCTTGGATTACTCTCAAACGGAGGCTTCTGACGATAATACTATGCAGCACTTGCATGATATGGACAATTGCCTTGGGACTGAGAAATCAATTCTGCAAAGCACTAAAAATTTTGAAGATCAGCACTTTGTGGGATTCCGCCAATACTCTTTCTGGGACCGGTTCATTGCTGAGACACCCAAACTGACTTAGTGCTACTGATATATTTCAAATGTTAAACATGGTCTGCAGATCTGAATACTACTTTATGAAATGATGTTTCCTTCAAGCATCTAGAGATAAATCCTTTTAAGTCCCATCTGCAATGTACTGGTGTTTGTAAGGGCACAAAAATCCTTCAAGAAAAACTGTGGATTAACTTTGTAGCTCATCAAGGTATATGTGCCATGCAAAACTGTGTTTTACTGGAGACAGTTAAATCTAGTGTTTGGAACAGATTAACTAATGCTATAGAGAAAATACTTAAGAAGAAAATAACCAGGTAGATGTTTGTGGCTTAAGAACTTCTAATGGCAAATAAAGGATCTATTTTATACAGCACATGTGGATTACAGCCATTTTACGATGTCTTAGACCATTTAATTATTCAGAACAACTTAATCACCTGTTTTTCCTATTCAGCTGCAATACATCTGAAATGAGCTAATACTTACAGATTAAAGCACTGTTCCAGATGAGTAACTAGAGTCTAAAACTTTATGGTGAAGTTTTAGAAAAGGATTAGCAAGAGTAGATGGGTGAGTATTGGTTGACTTTCCAATACCTGCCTATGGTTGCATTTTTTGTACTTGGTCAGTTCTGAAAAATCAGTTTCTCTGATGACTTTTTTTTCTTTTCTTTTTTTTAAACCAAAGCATCTATATATCGATTGTCTCTTCCTACTAACTCTTTCTCCTAACTACACATTTTACACTTCTAACTACCAGTAGCAAAACAGCAAAGAGAGAGTTTCTAAAACTAAATCTTGTCAGCAAATAAATCATTGGTATGCCACATAAATAGCTTCACTCTTGGCATGCTAAATTTTCATGCTCTGATAAGATTTTGGCATGATCCTTTAATTCTTCTTGCAAAGAACACAGATAATTAAATCATGAAGTTTTCTTGGTATTGTTCCCAATCAAAGGCAAAGTGACTATACCCAAAACATCACTACTGCTATTACAATGTAAATAAGGCAGCAAAACCCTAATAAAGAGATAAGAAATAAATCACTAGAGTGTGTGAACTTTGCAAAAGCTAAGTGGTTATCTTCGTCATCCCCTGAAAATAGGGAATAATAAAAACTGCTTTAAAATGCCTATATAAAGGCTGAAGAAGTAAGCAGCTTTCCTTACGGAGTTTCTCTAACTCTTCTGCAGCACAATTGGCTTTGTGTGTGTTTGGGGAAAAGGGGTCCAAAAGCTTTGTGAATTATTCAAGAAATCTCGAAGTATTACGGTGGACGTGTCCCAGAACACTTTGTCCCTGGCTCTGAGCCCCTGCTTAGCAGCACAGACTAAAGGAAAGCATGTTCTGAGCCTCTGCAGTTGGTGCCTACTGGTGACTATTTGCTTTGCCAGCACTCGCTTGCTCTCTATCCCTAAGTGCCAGTATGGGTCCAGTCTTCACACTCCTTCTCTCTTGCCATGTACTCCCTTGCCATTCTGATAGCTCAGGCCACATAGATTAGGCAGAAAAGGCAAATGCTCCAGGCCACAAACTTCTTTGTTCCTGCCTGTAAGTGGGATGCACACGTGTAAAACTCTGGGTTATGACTAGAAGTCACCACTGTGATACCATTGTATAAATTCTTAACAGGTACTAGGGTAGAGAAACAAATTTATTGGCTCTTCAGAGCCAGCTCTGGGCAGCTCCTTTTTCAGCTACAAATTTATCTGAGTTACATGTCTGAGATAACTAACTCTATCTGGTGCCATGCCTTCTACCTGCCGCCAAGCCAGCCACAGCCTGTGGAAAGGAACTGAGAACTGGGACTAGGGTTGCAAGCACTTGGTTAGATATAGTCCATAAAACTGTAAAACTGAAGACTGAAAAACCTAGAGGCATTGGATATGTGATTGCCTACGCAACCTTGGCGTGGTTGTTACAATCTTTAAATACATGCTCATTCCATTCCTGTCCAATGCCACTCACAAGATGGGCATATTCATAAGACTAGGTCTTTTCCAACCTTGTCCCATCACAAGCCCAAAATTTCTTGATAAGGAAAGTGGCAGATTGAAAGGACAGAGGAAAAGCAGCAGAGCCCACTAAGTAAGAGCACCAGGGTTTATACTTTCATGTTTATCACCAGATTTTCTGACTTTTAGCAAGATGCTGAGCAACCTCATGCCCCATTTCCCTATCTGTAACATAAGCAGAATGATATCAACTTCCTTGTTAGAGTATTTGAGATACACTGATGAAAAGTGCTATGCAATAATCAGGTCTCTCTTTTGAGATATAGGAGTTACACACCTCATGCAACCCTCCCTTGTGAGGTGGAAAGACTGAAAAATCTCCACACCTTTCAGTTTAAACAAATCTAAACATTCCTAGTCCTTGGATCACACCTGGAACTATTTATTACCAAGATCTGATCCTGTGATGGGATTAGTTCAGCCTCAGTGTTGCAGTAACTCCACTGTGGTTTCACTCTTGTAACAGGGAATAAAAATACATACTTCTGGAGTTATGTTTCATATTAGATGGTGAGCATATTTGTATGAGCCCTCATTTTCCCATTCAGCTTCAGAGGATCCCATTACAGAGTTTTGTATGGTTATTTTCTACTTTTGCATTGGGTCAAGCTTTCCCCAGGGTACACTTCTAATTCATGGTCTTCTACATTATTATTACCCTTTTGACCTAAATGATTAGCCAAAGTTTGAGGCCCTGAGGGCTGTTTCTGTTAGAAGGAGAAAATTATGAAGTCAAGCATCATTTAGGCATATCTAGTTAAAAAAAACACCTCCAAATTCACCCACCCCCAAATTTACTCGTTTCCTTGAATGCAGGAGATGATACAACAAAAAAATCTCTGCCATCTCTTCTTGAAGGCTTTTAAATCAGCATCCAGACCTTTTTGGGACTGTCACAGAGCTTCTCTAATTCTTTTTTCACTTTCTTTTCTTCCTTTGAGTTTTTTTGTTATGCCTTTTCTCCTCCTTTACCTATTTTTTGTTTCTTTTCCTTTTGTTCTTCTCTTTCAGACATACCTAATTTCCATAGAGATTAATTGAATATCCAGTCACACCCTTCTTCCACCTAATTCAAATGGCTGAGTGTCCCTGCTGTTATTTCGGGGGGGTCAAATATGCCTGAGATTAGGGTGAAGGCTGCTATTGTTTGAACTGCTGCTAGTATAAATTTACCTGTTCCTTAAAGGAAGGGTGTAGTGTGCACCAAGTTCCACAGTTTTTCACCCAAAGAAGCATGCCAAAAGTTTGCTTTTTGGGGATGCTGTCTAGAACCTTCTGGTTTACTTATGTACACCACTCAGCTGGCTCCAGAGCCTGCAGCCAAATCAATGCTTCTGCTGGTTGTGCCAGGCTAGTGAGTGAAGGGAGCAGCCCTGTCCTCCCCCAGCCTCCTCTCCCTCACTGCTTTCAGGATAAACAGCTGCAATAGCTCAAAGGAAAGTGTGGTAGAGGGTCAGGAATGAGAAGTCAGGAGCAGGGGAAAGGCAGGATGGCGCTTTTGGCATTGGCGTCAGCACACCTGGGTTGAAGTATTCCTCAAACAAGCCTCATCCATCGAAATCTTCCTGAGCTTTGTGCAAGCAGAAATGCTTACATAATAGATGCCAGTAGCTGCCAGCTCTCTTTGGATAATTTGGATAGGAATGGCATGGAAAAGCTCTGAAATTTAAAATTATGTCACTAGCATAAATTACAGAGTAGCACAGAGTTTCTCAATGCTTACTAATAACATATTTAAGTACCTATCCAAATAATTGGAGAACAGAGAACATGAATATGATGAATTCTACCTGGACCTGCACAGACACAGGGCATTTTGATATTTCACAGCCTTAGTAGCTGGAACCCTTGAAAATTTTAAGACTGTAAGAACCTCCAAAAGGCTGCTGTGAAACAGAAGTACAATTTAAAGAGTGACTTGCCCAAAGTTAATGGTGGCATTTGCAGCACAGCACCCTTGTGCCCACATCCCCATCTCCTAGCCCATCTGATCACAGAGCTTTCCTCACAATGGGAGTCCAACTATTATCTTCAAAGGGGAAAACCCTGTGTGAGTAAGCTGTAAAAATAGCAAGAGAGAAGCACATCAGAGAATGCCCTGCTATGATTTCCTCTTGCAGATGCACAGTTTCAAACAAATCTCTGGCATCGGTTCTTGAGGCAATACACGCTGCATTCTCTTAACAGCTTAAACAGTTGTGCTATAACCCCAATCTATAACACAAATATTAAAGTGGAAAAAGTGTGCATAAAATCTATATTACCGCATTAATCTCCAAAGGACATTTGGCTAATAGAAAATTCAGCATCATTTTCATCGATAGTTCAGGGAAATAAAGTTGTAATAAATTTCTGCAAGGCAAAGTACTCATGATTGAATGAGGCTAAGCAATTAAGATGTAACTTTTAAAATCGCCTTTGAGGTTAAATGTGGAAGAATTATGAGTAAAAGGGCAATTAAATGCCAGACTTTTCAATCTAGGTTCTCCTCATCAAAGATTCAGTTACCTAAATTGTTTTTCACTATTTCAGAGGAAGAGCCGGGTGTAACAATATTTCATCCCCCACAAGAGGAAGTAAAGAATACTCTTTCAAACAAAAGCATTACCAGGCTATCAAAATCTTTACAAAGAAAAATAAACTAATCAAGATTGATCTACAAGGGCTGTCAGGTTCCCAAATTCCTAAATGTTAACATTAGGCTATAAAAGCGAAAAGAAGGGTAAAATGTAGCCATTATCATCTTCATATCACAATCCTGAATAATGTATAACTTAATGAGATGTGAGTTGTATGAGCAGTGTACTTGGTATTTCTATAATCTGCAACTTTTTATATAAATTTACATGCTGTGTTTAAAAATACTTTCCTTCTGAAATCTTTGTAAGATTTATTTTTGAGGAGAAACATGGATCCACGCATGTTCTGATCCTGCAGACATTTACATATCTGACTGACTGGTGTATATAACAACTCTATTGAGTACAGCTATTGAAATTTAAGTGTTTTCAATACTGTAAAGCCAATTTTTCTCCAAGACACACATGAAAAATGTAATAGTAAATGACTGAAAAATTAGACTAGCTGCAAAGTACAGTTGTGTATGACAATTACTAAAATAAAACTTTTCATAGTATTTAAATGGTAACCTTTTTTTGCATTTCCTTTCTCTTTCCAATTGAAAAAGTCCTAGTGCTTTGGTACAAATTAGTATCAAAATTTTATGTTGTCACATCATATTCCATCCAAAGTTTCCAGGACTTGTTCAGATGCAGCAACTTAACAACCTCACTTGTTTTGTGAGGTTTTATGCCTCTATTCCTAGCAGAAAGGGAAAAAAAACCTAAACAAGGGAAAAGGAATATAAGAAAACAGGTTTCTCACCCAAGGTCAGTAATATTTCTATTACTAAGCTATAAGGTTTAGACTACTGTATCTGCATCATATAAACAAATAAAGACCATATGCAATTTTCCCTTGGGCAGAAGGGAGAAAAGAAAGAAGCGCCTTTGGCAGATGCTAGTCACATCACTTACCGCGTGTCTGGAAAGCCCTTAGAAGGCGTATCTATTCCAAAAAAACTCAATAAATTCAAAATTCACACCAGTTTGTTGCAAGAGCTCACAGTTTTTATTTTAAACTAGGAATGTGTTATTTTGCCCTAACTTAAAATAGCCACGCACAACCCTCCTTTAAAAAATACCACACTGAAAAATATTCCCTTGGGATACACAGGACAAAACTGATTCTCTTACTGAATGAAGCTAAACCAAAGTATCTCTAACTAAAAACCTTCTTACAGGCCTGATAAAAGAAGAGTCTAGGAACATGGGAGAAAAAGACGTACAGTGAAATGTGGTGGGTTTTTACCCTGTACAAAAAAATGCACATCTTTTTCTTGTCTTCATTTACACCATTAACTTTGTAGCAGCCACTGTAACTGTACCGTTCAAGCTCAATTGTGCACTGGTTGGAACGAGTCATGTTCTTTACTGCTGCCATTCACGTCACAGTAAAAAATAAATCAGTTCTCTGATTTTCAAAAAACTTATAAGCCTCCTCACGGAGCTGTTTACAACGGCCTCTCCACCTTAACGTTTCTGAGATACATAGGCAGACTTCCTGACACATGGAAAAGAGTGCAAATTACTTGAATATTCAGCATCATAAAACACAGTCACTGATATAAAAGCTGAAAATGTGCATACCAGCTTTTTATTGTGCGTTTACAGCCCAATTCAAGTTTATGAATAAAGTTTCATTAAAAGCTGAATTATTGCATATCGGGTACGCTGGCATTATGTTAACGCTAAACTAAAAACCAGAACCAACTGCATTTCTATTTGCTGTACACAATCAAGCTTCTCCACGTACATCTGTAATTTCTAAGAATTCCTCTTGCTCCTACAACAACCTTCTGCTAATTTTCTTCAATTTTCTGCTCCACTAACTTAAAAGTCATTTCCTTAAGAAAACAGATGACAGACAACCTGAGTGACTGATTATATTGTGCCATCACTTTGTTTTTTCTCTGAGGCCTTGGTTTAAGAGGATGGATGTTAGTGTAAATGACAGAAAGGGGAGCTTCGCATAGGATTTCACTTCTGTTCAAAGACAAGCTAATGCAACCTCGCTGAGGTGCAATCAACTTGACAAATGGATGCTGTGCAGCCCTGTGCCTCCCACTGAAACCCGAGAGTCTGATTTACACAATATTCCCCCTGTAAACGGAGGGAAGCCCAAATTCCAATCAGACTTAACGCTGCTCGGCTGTATAATGGGTTGATCTGATAATTCCTCCCATATAATGAAATCTGATAATAGTGGGAAAAAATACATCAGAGAGAATGGAATACATTAATGAACTTGTAAAAATACACTTAAGTCTTAACAGATTTAATAAACAGAGGAGGGACGTCTCAAACCGGGAGCCTTCATATGTGGTCAGCAGTTCTCGGGTTTAACAATGAAGCTGACTGAAAATACAGAGTTTCTATTTACAATTGACTACATTCACCACACCTTTTTTCAGATGGCCAGGAAAAAAAAAAAAGCATTTAAATATCAAAGTAAGCTTTGTAATATGTTTACATGTCTTGCCTTGTTCTGTTTCCCCTTCAAACTAAACTAATTCTATGATACAAGCTGTTTTCTCAGGGAAATGTGAGTCAGATAGAAATGTTTTCCTACCCAAGAAACAGCATTTCATTTACTAACTGGAAAAAATAGGAAACATTTGCTTTCAGACTTTTAAGATTTTTTTTGGAATTGGGAAACAAAGACAATTCCATTTCAAAATGGTTTTCACACAACTTCGACAGCTGGCACAGAAATTAACTGAATGTTTACACTGGAAAAATGTCACAGAAATGTCTATTAAAATCAGTATTTTTTTGCGTATCACAATAAACTATTCTGAGTGTCATTGTTCTCTACAAATAAACATTTTGCCTTAACAGCTACAATTGCAACCAGAAGCTGTTCTCACACATATATAAGTTCAGTCGTGCAGGATTTTTAGCGTTTTATTTACTTTGCTGTTGTCACAAATAAAAGAAAAAAAGAAAAAAACTTATGCAAACATTTCATGCTGAAGTGAATGGATTTCAACAGCTGCTGATTTGGTGACATCGAGAACCCCAGTGGAGATGTCCTGCTGAATTAACGTCTTGGAAATGTTAAAAAGAAACTTCAAACAGCCCTTGTTTAGCAGGCGGTCGAGGCTCGCTCTCGGTGGGGATCATGTGAAGACTAGCAGAGCAGTCACTCAGTCATGAATCAGAGTTGTCAATAGTTGCCTATTTTCTCAACAGGTGTCTCAATCACACGCCATAATCCTTCCCCCATAGGCTTCTGTCTAACAGGACTCAGGATCAGGCAGGACACCGCTTTTGCTTATGTGAGGCACACATCGATGTCTTAATAACCAGCTCCCTCCGACCGTCCTCACTGACATTTATACTTGGCATAAACACGTCTCTCGCGTGATGTGAGCTAGCAGGGAGGGCATGAGAACTGTGGCACGGGAGGGAGGAAGCATTTAATCCTTTGTTATCGCTGCAGGTAAGCACAGCAAACACCAAACAATCATCTGATGGTTTGTCAGATGACTAGGACATGCCATTATATTGAGGTGCCCTTTGTGAATGACTATGCAGCACTCAATTGGCGCGCAGGCAGAAGGCGGCATCGCTGACATAAAAGGTCTTAATGCAAATAAAATAGTAGGGAAATGGTTCATACTAACTAAATAAAATAATGAAAAAGTTTAAACTAAAAACTCTATTTTCCAAAAGGGTTGTGGGGATTTTTTTTTATAACTAATTTTCAGTCATGAGTTTCTAACAAATTTTTTGTAATTAAATTATTTTTGTTGAGTTTGGAAACCCTCATTTCTTTTGTATGACACATACATAGGTGTTAACTACAAAAGTAAATTAAGTGCTGTGGCTCACAGCTGACAGAACCCTGAAGAAATTCACAGAAATATTTCAATTACATAAGTTTTACCCTATAAAAAAGTGTTTATCTCTATTCTTACAGCAATGCTCTTTGGGCCACATCAGTACTAAGCAATGCAACAAAAAGATTTAGAGAAATTTTTCTTAGCTTTTCTGTCAAAAAGCCAACAAACCAGTAAATATTTACTAATCACTTAGTGAGCTTGCAGAAATGATATCATTTATGATGTGAATTAGAACCAACCTTGTATCACCAAACTACTGTGGGCTTCCTGTTGCTACCTTTGTTTTCCAGTTACATGTACACAAAATGCCGATGGTCTGAAGTAATCTTTTGCATTTTCAGGCCAGTCTCTTCCTGTATCAGTGGTAGAAGTATGCTTGTTAAATAATGTGGGCAGGTTAGTAGCACGGCGCTTCGATTTTTTTAGTAACAGCTCCTGTGGAAACTCCAGCTTCTGCATGACTCACAAATTAAACATAAAAGGGGATTTACCCAAAAAAAAAATGTAGCATCAGCTTTATGCGGTGTTTTGAGATCATAAGCCCCCTCGTTATCTGACTTTATAAAAAAGTTCCCTAAGGAAGATAAACTCTCCAAATGTAGCATACAATTTAATAATTTCCAAATACCTTTGGAATTCATGTCAAATGAAGTTAGACAGTAAAAGTGGTGCAGTTTGATCATTCCAGCTGTATGTCAAAATTCTTCCACATTGTTGGATAACATGAAAGTGCAGCACCAGTTCCTGTCACCCTCAATTTAAAAACTTTTGATATACTACCTCTGAGCATGGAGTTGTTTAAATACTATCTCTAACATCAGTCTAACATCAGTAAACTGCATGTACCACCTGCACAGTGACTTGAATTACTGAAACACAACACTGCACAATTAAAGACATCACCTCAGATTTCAGCAGAGAAAACATTGTACTGAAGAAATTTATATAGAAAGAAAATATTTTAAATATATTTCAAATGTGAAATATAATTTGATTGTATATCTGATGTATACACAAATGATTCATTTATATAGGATACACCATAGTGACAAGTTGTTTTAAGTATGTTGATAGATACATACAGTCTGGGTCCCGTCTTGAAAGTGCTATGTAACTGAGTGGCTCTATGTCCAAGTAATCCCCATGAATTAATTTTAACTGCTCTCATAAGCACTTTGCAATTTGACATACAATTTTTTTGCAATTTTGGCAAGAATTAACATAAAGTATATACAGTACTTCTTATGTTGTACAGACAGCATATCAGTATATGTTTGTTTTGCTCTGAGGTAATTTGTAAGAACTTTGCTCCTGCTCATAGACTTAATTTTAACCTATTCAAGTTTGCATAAGTATTTTGGCATAAGACTGGATTAATCAATTGTTTTCAATAGGACTGCTTGGATGCATGCTGCTTCTTGCACATTTTTAGAGAGAAGACTTGCATTTTATATGATTTATTATTTTTCTGCAATTTTTGACACTATTTAAGGATATTACACAGAGAATGTACCAGATTATTATTTAGAGAACACAAATATATCCTCAGCAAACACAACCTTTAAGGAGACTTCCTAATGAAACTCACCTGGCACTGACTGATTCTGAGGGGGAGCCCAGCCTCATACAGACAACATTCACCAAACCATCCTAATCATACCAGCATATTGGAACTTTACTCCCAGTACTCAGGGAATGTAACTTGTGTGATAATAAAAATTAGGGGAGATTGAATCTTGTTTTCTATATATAAAGACTGACTTTAACACAAATATTGTATTCTTTCTCCCCAACAACAAGCAAGAATTGACTAAAAAGAATAATCTGTTTTGGAGCAAACCCTTAATGTCAACACGTAACCACTGTAAAAATGGACCTCTGCATTTCAAGACCAAAGAAGCTTAAATTATTCTGCGTCTGAGAGAAAGTTTGGGTAACCTGACAGTGGTCCTGCAGTACCTACAATGACAGGGATCTGCAGGAGGATGTCTCAAAGTTAACAGACAAAGACAAAACAAGATTTTGAGAAAGGTAGAAGAAGATCAGACAGGAAAAAAGGTGCACAACTTGTCAGTAAGAAAGGACAGGAGTGGTCTTGAGCCTTCTCTTTCTTCTGCCAGACAAGGAACATAATGGAAACTTCAGCTGCAAACTCTAACACATTGTCTTTAGCAAAGTTTCCAGCATCAGTGTACTACACCAGCATACTCACATTATCCATTTCAAGACCTGAAAGGACTTTTTTGACTCTTTTGCAGAATAGAACCACAGCATGTCACATGGTTATATCACTCTTAGCTGGCAACATGGCATGCTGACCTTCTAACTTACACCTGAAATGGAGAATGTGATCGGGAACACAGGCAGGTAGCATAATCCATAGAGTCCATCTGATAAAGAGTATCTATCAAAATTGCACTCCTGCTCAAACCACCAGTCAAATACCATGCTGGGATATTCTGTGCTGCTGCTGCTCTCTCAGTTGTGAAATGCTTTGTGGTCTGCAACAAGGTTTTAGAAGGGAGGTCAAGGAGAGAAGCACTACCCAAAAGGAGACCTACAAAACACTGTGGCACTTCAAGACACAACCCAGCAGACATATCTGTTCTCAGGAGACAGGCAGTACATTCCTATGAATCCAACCATAAGCCTTTACTTTTCTATACTTCCCTCCACCACTTTTTCTAAAACCAGGAATAAAATTTTCCCCTTCAGTCACTTGTGGCCAGCAGGAGGCAGTGGGCATACAAATACCAGCTACAGTGACTTGTAAAAGAAAATAGACAGAATGTAAGAGAATTCAAAATATGGATTATTAATTTTACTATAAAATTTGTGATATGGCTAGAAACTACAGCTTTCATGCAGTTTGGACATTAGAAACAAACTGTAGAAACATCAGTTCTTAGTATGACTGTGTCCATAGATGCTGTGTTTTATCCTCAAACACCTAGGCAAGATTGCAGCCAAAACAAAGACGGGACACTAAACCCAGGCAGTGGAGCTAGTTTGACATTTCACCTGAGGATCAACCTCACTCATATCAGTTCAGCTTGTGTTTCTGCCTGTCTGTACATTTGCATAGACCAATCATCAACTAATCTAGTGGGACTGCTCATGCAGACCTCTGTCAGTATGAAAATGTTTACAGGATCAGGACATTTACTCATTTCTTGATGAACCAGGTGTGTGGATACTCATCTGGTATCATCATAAACTGAATGGGCAAAGCTCTTGAAAAAGATAAAGTGTGCATCCATTTGAAAGCTCTTTCTTTCCAAATACCATAGTTTAAGGTACCTCAAAAGTCCAGAATTAGCCTTTGAAGTTTTGCCTTTATTTTTCCTCTCAAGACTTTAATTTGCCCTTCAAACTTTGGATCGCAGCCTGTACTACTTTTGAAGCTTCATGATTAATATTTAACTTTATTAAAACTGTCCAGATATCATCAGTGCTACTATACTGATACACATGGACTATCCTGAGGCTGCTGATGGAACGCATCTTGCCTAAATATCTCAACAAGTGACAACCTTTGAAAGAACTGCTGGTGGGCTGTTACATCAAACTGTTTCGTACCTTTTCATGCTTTCTTTCATTACAGAAGTCTTTCAGGCAAATAAAAAAAAGATTCTTTCTTTTTTAGCCCTATGCTTTACCTACACTATTTTTTAAAGTAGTTTTTTAAAAATAAACTCCTTTTTTATTTAGTCTAAATGGTCTTCAGTCCAGTTTTATTATTCAGCTTCAGAATAAAGTTCAGGTTTTATTGAAAATAGCCAGTTTACTCCTTGTCACTTCCCTCGCTGTTTAGGCATATTCAGAACCAAGATCTTCCTTAAGATATTTCATAATTTGATCAAATTCTATACTTCCTGTTTTTCCAACTGGTTTCAGTACTGTTCTCGTCATTCCACTGCTTATTTTGTCACATTTCCCAAGCCTTACCATAACTCAGTGCTTGCTGTATTTCTGCATGTTTTAGAGGCTATTTAGATATGGAGCACTCTTGGCTAGTTACCCTAAAAGGCATATCTTCTTGTACACAGTAAATAATCTGCTTCTGAATTTAACGCTTTGCTCGCTCCTCTTCCTTTCAGTGACACTCGTTGATATAAAGTATAACTGTGACCATTTTATTCAGTCATTGACTTCGTACAAGTTATTTTGGGGTTTGACAGGTACCTAAAAATCCTGCTGTTGCCTCTTGACTTGCCATCACTGTTAAGATAGGAAGATGGATGCCTGAACACATGAAAGCACAGATTCATAAGGCAGATGGATGCAGTATGACCTAAAAAGTGTATTAAAGCAGTCCCTTCCCTAGCTGAAGAGCTAAACCAAATTGCACTTAAAAGGGATGTGTTGAGGGGAAAGCTTGGACACTCATTGATTGCCATGCTGCTTAGCAAGAAGCCCCTTGGCTGCTGAATATGTGTTCATGAGCTTCCCTCAACAGTGAAAGTTACTTTCACAGAGCAGCTCCAGCTATATTAAAGCTGTCAGCATTTGTTTTTATTTTTTGCCTTTCATTACATCTGTTAGAACATTTCTTAGAGAGTGAAACTGAGAGTCCAAATTGCACAGTTGCTTTAATAACCTTGTTCTTTACTGAATGTTGGTCCCATTCCACTTAACCCTTGGAAACACGTTGACCTGAAGACAGACACAGTCATCAGAAATACAAAGGATGCAGACAAATTTTTTATTTTTCAGTACACAATATATGTCTTTAACTAAACTTCACAGCAGAACAAAGTCTTTAAGAAAGGAGGATGATTTTTTACTCTTTTCATCTACATTTGGTTCAGGTGTTACCTTTTCTAAATGCAAAATATTTAATTTCAAAGTGTAAATGTCCCTTTTAGATGAAAATATATATTGTCCCAAACACAATTGCCTTACACTCTACTAAACACAGACAGGGATGGCTAGAGGCTACAAATCTTTAGGTTCTCCACTGATGCATTAACTAAGCAAAAAAGACAACCTTACTTGTTTCAGAAAGCTTTATTAGAATAGGAATCTTTGAAGACAAACACAAAAGATTCTAATATGTTTAGATTTTTATAATGTAAACAACTAATTTAATGCATCGCTAGCAATACACAATAGTCGCCATCTTGCAACATGAATGCAAGTAAGAAACTGATGTAATCTGTGAGATATTTCAAAATAATTAATTTGGGAATGAAAAAAGAACTTTTATTGTGTAAACCCTCCTTGTTTGCCTTTTTTTTTAAAGAAAAAAGATCAGAAAACTGCAGCAGTTGAACCTTTGTTAAATGAAGGTAACAAGCAATCATTTGAATTGGCCTCTGAATTAAGAACGTGTAATTGCCTGAGAAAGGGTAATTGATCAAAAGGGTTTTAAGTGTTACTTATCAGGGAAGTTCAAAAAACTCCATGAGATCCAGTTCATTTAAATGAGGGCCGAAAACCTTTCAAATTTCTGCAACTTTCACAAAGTAATTTGACATGTCTAAACTGTGTATTTGCCCCTGCGTCAGGCTTCTGCGCTAATAGTTTTGTTCTGTAAAGGCAAACGGAGCAGCTTTAAGTATTTTTGGGTCAAGACAATGTTTGACACCTCCTTTTCATTTTCCTAACTGCTTCTCAAACCCATACCTTCTTGCTTAACTATTCTGTTGCTTAGAAAATGGTGTCAACTGTTCCTTTCCGATTTTTTTCTTTGTTGGTATTTGCCTCACAAGCATGGACAGATACATTATAACAAAATAAATTCTACACTCTGATCCCTGTTTATTTCTTGTTTAATTTGAAAGAAGAATTCTGGGTTTTGCAGACTCCAAAATGAAGCCCCAGGTCCTGCAGTACTATCTGAACTGATTAACTGAGGCACCCTGGGAAGCCCCTGTCACATGAACAAGCTTCATGTAAGTCCAGATGTCCCCTAAATGACTGACAGTGTATTATTGTACCACTTCACATAAATGACAATGGGGCATTGAGTCAAGTAAGACAGCATAGGAATCTTCTCAATTAATAATTTCATATAACATGCTGTGCTAGAAAAAAATTACCCCAGTTATTTAAAAGTATGAAATATTTAGGGAACAGACTGAAATAGGACTGGCCTGCTGAAGAGCCTGACGTTTTGAAATGATGGCTGAATGGACTTTCTATGATATCACATACATTTGAGTTACTGGGATAAGACTTGCAGCCAGTATGAGCAAAAAGGTGTGCTTTTTATGAAAGTAGCAGAGGTACAGCAGTTACAGGGAATGCTCAGAGCTCCACTGCCAGCAGCATACAGAGAACTGAGCCTCCGGCACTTGTCTTTCTTTCTCAAGCAGCTAACATAAGAGATTCAGCAACAGCGGAGGGAGGTATAAGTGTATGCCAAAAAGCCCTTTATAAATCCACGTTGTGTAACCAAATTTTAAAAATCCTGAAGCTAATGTAAAGCTTTTTCACAGGCAGATGGAGAGCTGGATGCTGAGGAATTTCCCACTGCTGTCTCCAGGTTAACACTTAGATTTACAAAAGGGAGGAAGAAGATGCTGACTCTCCAGATACTGCCGGGGGAAACACCGACTCTGGGTGAATATCTCTTACTGCCTTAAATTGCCTTTGTAGCCTGACCCGGCAGGCCCGGCCTGGTGTCCCTGTGGCAACTTCCAACCTTGAGGAGCGCAAGGCCGGGAGGTTTGAACAATGCCGCCACCAGCTGGATACGTACCACTGGCAGGGATGGGGTCGACTGTAGAGTAAGGTAAGCATATTCTTCCTGAAAGATATGCAAGACGATGGAAAGGGGCAGTTTTGTATTGGGTAATGCTGCTCCCAGACTTGGAACGGGTACCCTGCAATTTCAGCAGTAAATAACTTAGTGATCTGTTATAGTTTGCTTAGATTCGGCCACTTGTGGGGAAAACCAAAGGGCAAGGTTTCCTTGATGGTCTGTATTGGAAAATCATAGCTTAAGGCTCTTGGACTCCCCAGAGGATCCAAACCCTTCTTCTCACCCCACTGAACAGTGCCCTAACTGCTGTTCTGTGGGCTGGAATATGGGGTGTAATAACTGTGGGGTGTTAACAAAACAAGAATCCTCCCAAACTCGCCTGCTCACCCGGCTCTACTGAGCACAGTGAATCAGAGATGACTACTCTGTCGCTATCACTTTGTGGTCCTGTGGCCACCCAGCTGTGCTGGGTTGTGGCAGGAGGAGGGTTTCTACAGAGGATTCTTCCTCCTCCAGGGACAGGTGTAGAACAAAATTTACATCTTCTGCATCGTGCATGACTACCTGAACCACCAAGCTCTGTAGGTAAAATAATTCATCATCTTTCCCACCAGTTTTGTGAACCTTGGTAATTTTTCTAGTTCCACTTAAAATGCCCAAGTACAAAATGAATTATTTTTTTTGGCTAGAAGCATTTTTTTCTTTATTTTGGACCAATTTGTACTGTTTTTTTGAGAGGATGAAGGATGAGAGGAGATTTTGGACTGTAAAATCAATTATTTGTACAGCCGTAAGGATCTGTGGAAAACTAGGACTTACAGTCTCCCTAATGATGGGAAAGAGAATGAACAAATATGAAGAAATAAGTATAAAAATTGAAGTTTAAGTTAAGAGTTCACTGTTTCAGTTTTGCTTGATACCTCCATTTTAGTGTTTATTATCTCAAGTCCTGGATCCTTGAGAGAGTGAATTACTTGGAAGCAGACTCCCATTTAGCATATGTGAAGGATCTTGCTGGAATGAAGCATTAGCCTTGAAACACAGACGGTCTGTAAGGGCTACAAAATGGAGGACACAAGTATATATGGAGCTTCTGTGGATGCAGGAACTCCTGTATAAAGGGAAGATATTGCTTATTCCATACTTTGAAGAGAAAGTTCATTGGTGACTGTCCTGTCTCAAACAGTGGGAGGTTCTGACTTGATGATCTGGGAAACCCAGTGTGACTACAAAAAAATTGTATGTGAAATGACTTTTGGAAATGAACTATAGGAGAGTATAAACACCTTTATTGCCTTGGAGATGTCTGACACTTTCCATCAGGGCATTGATGACAATCATGTAAAAAAGGAAAATAAAATCATTTTCCCATGTAAACCATCAGAGATCAAGATCGGGTAAGTCTTCAGCTCTTTCTTGATAGGGTATTTAAAGAAACATCTCAGAAAGAAAGCAGGATGTTGTTGCACCATGAATATCTAGTAACTGAGTTTAATATCAGTGCTGCTAAACACAGCTCCACTATTTCCTCATGCTCAGCAGAGATCAGGCCTTTAATGTACTGATCCATGTTACAGGTAGCATAGCTGAGAGGGTAACTTTAGAACTGAACTTTAAACTGGACAGGACGTTGCCAAAATCTGCACTGAGCAGGCATCCAGGACTACGTTTATACTCTTCCCATTGCTTGACAAAACAATTCTTTGTTCCTCTGGCAACCCTACCTCCCTGCCCAGAATAGACACGAGTTTGCCTACAACAGCCTAGGAAAGTGCTTGAGCACTAAAAAACATACAGATGAGTATGTAAGTTATGTAGACACAGCTGATGACAGGCAAGTTTTGCTATGGGAATGTGGTGCTGGAAGGCAGTCCAGCTTTACAGAAGTGTGTATACTAGCTCACCACCAAGGCTGGGTACACAGCACAGACCTATCTCAGAAAGAAGGAAAAGCTGCTTAAACTCTGAGCAGATAGTCGGAGGAAAATGGTACCAATCTGGTGAAAATGAAGTGGTGACAGAGAGGAGTGCTCAGTTTTGTTATCCCACCATATATCACAGTACATAAGCCAGACTATCCCCCTGTAATTACTTATAAAACCCGACCCTTTTCACTTCCCTTTAGGTGTATTGTCAGAACATTTATTACGAGGTCCTGGCTTTTTTGAAACGAAGGGGTGTAGGATGTCAGATTTAGTCTCTACTTGCACTCTGTAGAGCCAGGGGTTGCACGATGATTATGCAAACAAAATCCTATGAAACTTCACTCGTACTAGGTGAATGCACAGGGCCAGTCATGTGACACCATTCCAAGAGACGTGGAAAAATTAGGTGGCAAACACAATTTTGGCAAAAGCGGGGTTCTTCAGACACAACATGTGCAAATCATTACTTTGTCTTGTAGAACATTTAAGGAAATGTATTTTGGAACTGCAATTATATCATTAGTGTGTTAAGCAACTTCACTGCATGACAAGTGATGAAACACGTATCAACAAACAAGCCTTGCATTGCTTTGATCAGCATGTGGAAAATGCCATGGAATAACTCTGGCAAGTACAGGGCAGGCAACAATATGGAGGTGCCTATAAAACAGGCGACTGGGCTTTGACTGAGTGTTCATGTTAATTCATAAGGGCTGAAAGGTGTTATCAGTCCTAGAAACTAAACTGACATTGCTATTAAAATGAAAATGCTGCCTGTCAGGGGCATGCAGTCAGTCCCAAACGCAAGACAAGCTATTAGGGAAGTCTTCTTCCACTTCATTTTTGGCTCCATCTCTGTCACCAGCTTTTGTTTAGTAGATGTATGTCTACCCATTTTTAACTGCTGAGTAGGAGAAGAACCTACCTCTGTTGTCTTCCCTCTGCTCTTCCCTGCCAGGAAAAAAGCTGTTAGATTTCTTGACACTGCAAGTGGGCTGAAGCTCCTGCTTCAGTGTGACACGGAAGAAAACTGACACTTCTAGCTTTTCCAAACTTCCCCAGTACCCTTCTCTTTTAAGCTTTTTCCCTTCCCTAACAGCCACAGCAGCAAGAAAATTCCAGGTTTTTACATTTCACCATTGCCAGCTGAGCCTAAAATAACAGCAAAACAAACCAAACCAGAAACAGATTGAAAACTAAGGACAGCAAACAGCTGGCCTGAGGTCCATGGAAGGTTGGCTCTCTGTGTGTTGTTAACGTCTTTCTTTTTAATGCCTTTCTTTTCACTTCCACATGGTACACAGCACCAAAAGCCTGCTATGATACTTTAATGCAGGCAACTACTAAGGGTGCAATTCTGAAAGAGCTAAACTTCTCTAGGTCAGGGCTGCTACAATGCTGCTCTTCCTCCCTCCTTCTGTGTTCACTCCTGTCCTCTTCCTTGTGCTAGATTCACTGCTGCACAATGAACAGGTTTAAGGTATTAAACAAGACAAAAGGTTCTACAAGAAAAGCGCTTTCCTGTACACTTAATTTTTGCCTCATCCTCTTCAAGTGACATCATACAAGGTGGGTAAGTTGATCTAATAGCTTGCTGTTATGGAAGGGGATGGCTCCCCCTCCTCTACTCTTTGCTAGGCAGTCCTGATGTCTCCCTTGGTTCAGCTCTGGTACTCATGTAGGCAACAGTGGGCTGGTTCAACCCACTTTGCGGCCTAAAAACTTGAGTTACTTTCTGCCAGCTCAGTAGTTTAGGAAGCAGCCAGCATTGGAGATGAAGTCAATGGGAAGGAACAACAAAGGTAGAGTCTCCTGCCTTGAAGAGATTCAAAAGCTGCCTGGACATGGGCCTGGGCAGCCTATTCTAGGTGGCCCATCTTGAGCAGGGGACTTGGACCCGATGACCTTCAGATGTCCCTTCCCACCTCAACCAATCTGTGGTTCTGTGAATGTCACCACTGTTGTGAAAACTCACCCAGAGTTGTCACTGGGATGACTCCCCCCAGCTTTTTTTTTTTCTTTTCCCAACAGAGAAGGGAACAGTCCCCAAAACATACCTGGTTTTTGTCATCATTTACATGTATGTACGATACCCAGACTGCAACAGTAGCATTTCATACCCTGCTGACATTACTGTGTAAACAAACATGCAGACAGAGCACTGAAAAATCCTATTCTGCATCTTCAGCAAGAGGCAGTCACATTGGGAAGCTACTCAGGAAGCCCTAAATGAGATCACTGAAAGGGTCTGGCAGGGAGATAGCTGTGCCTTGGTTTACATTCTGCTCCTATTTGGCAGTTAATTAGTGACTTACTTTTTGAGAGTGAAAGATTACACATCCTGAACAAATACAAATGTTTGATCTTGGGCTCATCAAGGAAAACTTCAGCAGCTGCCAGGGAAAAGCAAATGTTCTGTCACGTACATCCAGACTGGGATAATGTGAAACAGTACATGAAGAGTACAGGGAGGATGCACCAGCATTTCCACACAGCTGTGGGGAGCACAGCAGATGAGGACAAGGTACCAAATAACAGACAAGAACCTAGTGAGCCTAAAACCTGATCAGATGAGTCCTGACTGCAATGTCAACCAAAGAGGTGTAACTTTCCTGGTACAAGAAGACAAGAGAGAAGCGTGTTACTATATATGAATATATATCAACATATTTCTGTCTCTTTTGGAGCACCAGGCACTCAGCTATGGCCATGCCTGAGTCATCCTGAAAATTACAGAGCTGTTGAGGACAAGGCAGCAGGCAGCCAGATCACATTGGCAGGACAAGGACACCAACTTGCACGAGATGTTTTTACAAGATCAGGTAGGAGTCCTGGTGCCGAAGGGGCTGTGACGGAATCACAAAGCTTTGGGAAAACTGCTAGAAGATTTTTACTGAGTCTAACTAAAGTCTTCTCATTTTATTGAAGAAGCCACTCCAAAGATAGAAGAACTGAATTATAGTAAATCATGTAGAAATGAGCTGACAAGTCAAGCATGTAACACCAGCCAAAAAAAAAAAGGAATACATGCATTTTTTAAAAGAAAATCCTAACATATTCTTTGTTTTTTGGGCTATTTTCACAACAGAAACATCCACTGTGAAGTAAATTAGAACATCTAGAAAATACTAATTTGGCCTTAGAAAAAATAATTTTAAGCAGGAATTAATGTCCTATCCAGTAATTCTTTTTTTTTTCCTGACGTGGAAAGTTATCTTAACAAAAAACCCAATCCCATTAATCTTTTTTTTTTGTTATATCTTTAAAGGAATTCCTATCCTCTGCATACTAACTGACTACATCATTAGTATTTTTGGCTTGGTTTTTTTTTACAGATAAAGTCAGTCAGTGACTCTGGCTGGCATAAATTCCCTAGGTGCTGCCTTCAGAGCATGCTCTACAAACACTTCTCAGACCATAACACATACATAGATGTGGATCTTCATACCTATGTATTTGCTGTTGCAAGGTAAAGTTCTTCTTAAACCTTAGGTTCCAAAGCTCCAAGCACCTTCCCTTGAGCCTGTCACCGTCTCCAAGGTCTTTTGTCCTTAGAGAACTACTTCCCTCTTTGCTGTGTTCAAGTGACATTAGGAGCTGCTCACCTCTGTGCATCACCATAGTTTGTTAATCCTGCCCAGAAATGCCTGTTTCCAGGCTGACAATGATGGCTTGCTACACCCCATATTTCAATGCTGTCTATTGAACTTTCCATCAGAGATTTCTGAAGTGCTGAGTATGGCATCTTCCTTTGAGTACAGCCCCTCCCTGTTGAACTCTCTTATCAAGTCTATCTCACCAGGAACTCTTCTACAATTTCTGCCCCTGCTTATTCTCTTCTCAGCTATTTTTATATTTGAAAATAGTGGTAGATTATATATAATGTTACACAATCATTATCTATTCTAGAAAATAAAAGGATTCTATTTTATGCATTGTAAAGTGTAGGAGAGTTCTATAAACATGGTCTAACTTACAACACAAGTATAATGGATGGGGTTAAGAAAGCATGGATTAAACATATAAGCATAAAAGATTCGTTGTGACACACAGCACATCTCATTGGGAGTACTGGGTGAAGAAAACAGAAGTCAGAAATAAACAAAAGGTTGCCAGCTCCAAAAAACACACATATGTTAAAACACCCCAAATAATAATAAAAAACATTAAAGTAATGAGACTTTAAGGAAATGCCCTGGTCTTTGAACTGTCTCCTGAAATTTAAGTAGAGAACCAGTCACCTCTCAATGAACATCAAGTTACCAGAGGTTAAAAATTCAGTTGTACATGCAGAGTACTCTACAGCAAGTATTTAATAATCTCAAAATGGGTCCAGTCTATTCTTCTTCATCACCAGGACAGACTTTAAAATTATTAAAACATGAGTGTTCATCCTTTCAACTTGCCTGCTGCTTGGAAAGCCTTAAGAATGCACCAAATATATTATTTCCCAGGGTTTTCTTTGCAGCTACAACAGGCACATTGATATGAGTATAACCATGGAGCAGAGCTCTACAGTCACTTAGAGCTAAATCATTCAGAAAACTAGCAATTATTACAAAACCACTACAGTTAGTAAGATTGAAACTATGTCATAGGTCATTCTGTATGACACAAGCTATCAAATTTAACCCAGCTACCATTACAATGAGTCAAATAATTTGCCTTCAGTGACGTACATCTCTAACAAGTTCGAGTATTGACTAGAATTCTTTAGAAGTAGAGATCTCTATTTCTTTCAATAGCTTGCTCTGACAGCATTACATCTTCTAACTAAAAGTTCTTGGTATGTCTGTGCTCAAGAATTCAAAGAGCACTTCATATAACCCAGCTTGCAAAATCTGAAAGATATTTATTAGTATTGGTAACGAGCAATTCAGTGTTCAATACTTCAAGAAGCTAAGAAAGCAGAACCCTCTAAGACTTTAAGCAGTAGAGAAGACATCTTTATCCATTTGGTTGGTTTTTTGAGCACTCTCTTCCACTTAGCTCTACCTCAGTCTCCTTATCCCACTTCTGTGGCCGTTAGACACTCACCGCTCCACTGCATCGCACTTTGTTAGCTTTTTGCTCCATTCCACCTATTTTTGCTTACATAACCACTTATCTTTGATTTTTTCCTTTTTCTGTCTCCCACTCCTCATACCTTGAATTTTCTTAGTGACATAAATAGGACAACTACCTCAACTTCCTTTCCGTTACTTTGTATCGCCCACGTTCAATTCATTCCTCAGCTTCACACTCTATGTCTAAAGTCCATCATAACCCCTGAGAATAGGTTGTCTCCAGTCCCATAGCAGGACTCATTACCAGGTTTGCTTGAGAAAACCAACAGAAAATGGTGACCATTGTGACTAAGAGTTGCTTGTAGATAAATTCTAGTGAAAAAAAACCCACCCAAATACTAGTAGCCTTTAAGGAAAGAGAAACTTATAGGTATAGTCAGACACCAGGAAACAGAAAATAAAAAAAAAAAAACACTCAGGAAAATATATTCTAAACCCCATTAAAGTTCTACTAAAGACTTTAGCATACCTGAATGTAAAACCCAACAAAACATGTGGCAGGGTAGACAGCAGTGGTACTATAGGAATGTTTCCCGTTTTTACCAGCAATTGCTTCCACAACACTGCTTCGTGATCAAATGAGATATGCCTTGTCCATCAGACATTTGAAATACACACTAATTAGTGTACAAGTATGAAATGTTTATTTTAATCTGGAATTGCCTAAATTAAGTATGTGGGGAAAAAATTTAAACTCATTAAAACCACAAGCTAAACCAATCTAAAGAATGAAAACTCCCTACAGAGTATGGGAAAAAAGTTAAGTGTCTTGAAAACCTGCTGCCTCAAGTCCTGGCATATTTGAAAAAGCAAGATAATGTACTTATGTAGGATTGTAACCACACTGGTATCTGCTGGGCAACAAACCTCCCACTGGATGTGAGCAGAGAGATACATTTCAAAAGACAAGTCCAAACTAAAAGGTAGATTATAGTGCTGGGGTTGCCTTTGGGATTCAGGTTAGCTTTTTCTTTCTTTTGGGTTTTTTTTTGTTTTTTTTTTTCATTTCCCCCCACCCATTTCTGTTACTTTTTTATCAAGGTATGGGGTTCTTATGCCATTTGTCTTCTGACAAATCTGGTATACAGCTTTTTTTAATTAGATATTCTCACACTAAAGATTCCACCACTTTCCCCCAAACTATTCCAGAGTGTCATTCAGACAGACTTCCATTTAGCAAACTAGAAATTATAGAATCTATACTTTAGAATAGACATGAGAAAAATGATATTCATAAGCACAGAAGTCCACAGGTCCTGAGGTCAAATCATGTCAGGCTCGCTGACACAAATCAGCATGTCTCCATTGAAATCATGGGCCTTCAGGTGACTAGTCCATCCTAATTGCTGTATGATATAACACAAATTATTTGAAAGTACCAGATTACATAAGAAGAGTTTCTAGAATTTAACTTTTATAGCATACGTCTGTCTTGTGCTTACTTAATTTGAAAGTCTAAAATGTGAATAATTCAGCTTACCAAAGGTACAGCAGCTCTGTCTCTTATTTTTGCAATAACAGTATCAACTAAACCTTCTGTGAGGGAAACTGGAAAAGCAAAATCATACCAATCACACAGGAACAGGAAAGGGGATTTTTTTTTTTAGTAAGTTGAATAAAGACTCAAGTTTTGTCATTAGTTAATTAATTCCAGTGACTGGGAAGCACTTGATGTGCTTTCTGTTTGTTTGCTAATGATTAATTTTCCCTACCTATCCAGGTGATGTCTCAATCCAGTCCTGCCGCTCCCTTACCAAACACAACCAGTCAGTATCACCCCTCTTGCCCAGAAAGTGGAATTCCTTTGGATTCCTGAATCCTGTCAAGGATGCAGATCTATTTTGTGGACCACTGGTTGGCACTTGGCTTTTAGTTTATTTTTATTTTCTCTGGCTTTCAGCTCAGATGAAACTTTTGCACAGGTGATGTGGGTTCAAGTAATGCAACAAGCACCCCATTGTGCAACGACATAACATCTTTGTCCTTTTTAAGAACCATGTTGGAAATTACATAAAACCAGTGATGAATATTTTTAAAACTTCAAATTGAAGCAAGTTTAGGAACTTCTAGTTATATAATGGCCCAAGAAAACTTAATTCTGCCTATTTTATCTGTATTTTTTCCCTCCCAGAATAAAATCCTCTTTGGAGCACCAAATGGATATACCTGGGATCAAACTAGTGGTGCACATAATCTGGAATTCCCTAATTTCTAGATGCTTGCATTTTCAGGCCCAATAACACTTTTTCACATTGATGTCTTAAATATATAATTATTCAGATGGCTTAAATGTGCTTTTTGCTTACAAAGTCTTTTTTCTGTTTACATATCATACTCTAGCCTAAATAAATGCGAAGACAAAGGCCAAGCTGGCTGGTAGCCCAGAACGTAGTTGTCACCAAACTGACAGGGACCACCTTAAATTCATTTAAATGTCTAAATATTGTATTTGAGTTATAACTAAATTTTAAAAAGCGATTTTTACTGAAAGGAAAACGGACTGACTTTAGAACAGCATAAACAAGTTGCTGGATGAAATGAGAATTGGATGTTGAAGCCTGGTCTGACTTACCACCGCTCTCCATTACTCTAAAACACCAAACACTTAAGGACAGGAAGTATTCTCATGTTACCATGTAAATAACTAATGTGCTTAGTTTATGTTAACAACTAACTTAGAAACTTCCAATTAAAAGAAAACCACCACCATCACCAATCAAAAATACAGCTAGGAGTGTCTGAAACTTTTGCCCAGAAGTAATGAATTCTCATAACTCTTAAGGTGACTTGTCCATTTTGCTTAGAGCATCTTACGTAAGAGTCTGGTAAAGTGTATGGGAAATGTGAACACAGTAAGAGCTAAAGATGGCCAGCAAAGGCAAATAAAAATGGTACTTCTTCCAACGTACTGAAGATCGGAAAGGTGCAAGGTTTGTTTAAAAGATTTCTTCTACTTTCTTCCTTTTTGCTTTTAAAATTTTTGGAGTATCAAAGCCTTGCCTTGCTTTTATATGTAAGAGCAATGGGGGACAAGAAGGCTAGAATGGAGGTTCCCCTCAATGCCTGTATGAAGCAGCAGGGTGATGAGTGGCTGAGATTTTTTTTTCTTCTGGCTTTTCACCAAAAGCTGGAATTAAACATTTTAAGGACAGCCAAAACAGAGTTGTACAGTCCGATTAAAAATCCTTGTCCCCTCTCAAAGGCCACTTCCTTGTGACAGATGATGGCTAGAGAGGATGGGTTCATCTCTGCTTCTGCAGCTACCCATAATCTTCTAGTAAAATTAGGACAGACAAGACCTGATATCTACTTAAACAAAACCTTTGCAGAAACCTTATGTCTGACTTTAAAACCAAAGCATGTTCTTCAGGCTTTCCTACTATTTTTAAAACATACATAAAAGGCCACATAGTTTTGTCTCCTTTTCGGGTCACTCTTGAGATCCAATCAGGACTTTATTACAGCACCATAGGCAAATCCCAGTGACAAGAACATGCCATATGAAAAGCACAAGATGTGTTGAAATTTAAAACTTCCTGATGCTGACATTCTGGCCTTACTAGATATTAATAAAATTACAAGAGTGCGGGGTGAAGGTATTATACCTGGTCATGGCTGGCTTCAATGGAGCTTCCGATACCTTGGAAAGTCATCTGCACAGGAGACAGTGTCAAACAGGTCATACACTCTTTGCCATTTTGTCTATCACTGTAGTGTACCTATAACAGAATAACATACGTAATCTGCTAAACACCAGGTTTGTACAAGGGTGTCATGCTAAAATACTGTCCCTTTTCAACAAGTTCGTAAGAAGAATTCCAAACATTTACATTGAATTCATCTTTAATATAAAACAAGGAGTGTGTAAAGTACTCTAGGTAGTCATTTACTGAACTATTGGGCCAAATTTCCTGATATGTTTATTGGATAGTTTCTAAAGAGCTGTGTCCTTCAGTTTCTGAGACCTCTGAGACTGAATTCAAGATGTTGCATCTATACAGGTGTAAGAATCTTGTTTCAAGTTATAGTTTCCAGCCTATATGTCATGTTAACAGCATTTTGAAGCTTAGTTATAAAACTTCCATGTAGTGTATTATACCTCCAAAATAATAGATTGAATTTTTCATTTGTAATGCCACTGCTATCAAAATGAACTTTTTTTTATATGGTGACATAATGTTGTATATTTGAATTGGATTTTGTAATTAAATCAAAATGGCAGATAACATGGAGAAGAATTCACATTCTTCTTAAGATGCCTAAGTTACTCTTTTCTAAGAGTAACTCATTCCTGACTGATGTCAAGATATACATGTTGAGCCTGAATCTTGCATGAAATACAGAGGAAGATGGTGCTTCCAACTGAATTATTTTCCTTGCCTCCAGGTTCCCCTCAGAGTGCTTAAATCACCTAAAGAAAAGGTGTGTTTTACTACGCTGAGACAAAATGAAATTAAATGTTGCCAGTGTTGCATTATTAAGAACAGGTTGCCACTCATGCCCAATGGCTGAGACATCACAGTTCTCTGCACAGCTCCTGTCTTTCAGACAGGCAGATCACGCACTTTGTTCTAGGGGAGAGGTGGAATTCAGTTTATGGTGGTAATTTACATTGGCTGTGTGACCCCTGTCAGAAATGGAAAGAGAGCTCAGCTCTGCTGGAGACAGACCTTTTATGTGAGTGTCTATTTACAGCTGTATTGCTCTCAGGCAGAAGTTACACAATAAAGCCCCATCTCGACATTTAGGCTGAAAAACTGAACTTTGTGATTTCTGAAGACAACGAGGAACCGTATTAGGTGGCGGAAGTGATGTATAACCACACTGAACTGCACACCGTGCGTGTGAAATCCCCAGTGCCTAACTCTTCCTTGCCACAGGTGCGAGCTGGGGACACTACAGCTGAAGCAAAACTAGCTGAGTGAGAGGAAAAATGAGTCTGTGAATTTCTTGACCGACAACACATCGAAACAGTTTTGCTGCAGCCAAAAGTGAGACACAGAACATGAAATTCTTGTACTGTGCATAGAAATCACGATTTCACTCAGCCCTTCTTAAAGCTTTCTGGATTATCCCTGCTTCTCTTCCTCTCAACCCCCACAATATGTGCCTACTAAATTGCCTGTGGCTCTCTGCCAGAAAAGCCATACTACTTACTTAGAAACCACAAGAGGCCCCTTCACATATACAAAGGTTTAACTTTGATTAATCAAAAGAGGTATGAGGGTATGAAATTTGGCTTGTGAATATAAACCCAAGTTCTTGAAATGTCGGGGACTACTGTTATGACAAGGACTTATCAAGCTTCCACAACTGTGGTAACTGGTTGCAAGCTAGGTGTTGTGCTGGGTACACGTTGTGGGAATGCGACATGGAGAAATGGGGCAGAAAAGCTCAAGAGGACGTCTGAAAATGTGACGTGGCAATAGGAGCAAAAGCTGGTGACCAACAAAATGGCCTGTCTTAGGGCACGAACAGAAAAAAGGCACTTTCTGAACTGCATGGCGTGTTTATAGGCTTATTTTTCAGGAGAACAATATGAGTAAGGTTACACTTCACTAAAATCCACTGGAATGAAGCAAGATTAACAAGCTTAAAAGAGCAGGAGATATCCAGAGGAAAAATTATGATTAGTATTATCTGCAATTACAATTGGTACTGTCTGCAATAGCAGATTTGATCCGCGCCCCCTCTGGAGTCCCATGTTGAAATTGTAATAAATTCAGGATTTTGCTATCTTTCTAGGATTAACTTTCCCAAAGGAATTTAGTGATACACTTATGGCCTCATCTGAATCTATCAATCCCATTACTTTGAAATTTCTTAAACAACAATCCTTTAATTATCTCTTGCCCCACTGAAGCTCTTCAGCTGAGCCAAAATAAACCAAAGTTTAGGGTTTTTGTCAACCAAGAGTGCTGGCTATTTACTGATTTGAGCAGAATGTCCAAAATAGGCACTCAGAAATAAATGCCAGTAGTCGAATAGCTACAAATAGTCTGAGTAGCAGCAGATGCTTCTAGGTTTTTGGCCAGCAGTATGTTGCAAATATTTCAGTTCACATGCCCATGCTATTCTCACAGCGTATGGGAGGAACCTGAATGTCTATAAACCTAGTTTAGGAATATATAATATCTAAGGCAGGGGAGCATGAAGTCACAGCAAATACTTGATTCAGTATCTGTGATCAAGGACTGGTGACTGAGGGCTGGCCAACCGTGATTACGAGGCCATTACTGAGATTCACAGTGACTATAATACTTTCCTAAGTTCCTCTGTGCTTTAAGAGTCAAGAGTGCTCAACCACAGCTCATTTCTGCAGTAACTCTGTTAGGCAGGTAAGGACACTTCGTGGACAGATGTTAAATGACTCATCCAAATTCACTGGCAGAAGTGAATGGCAGTGCTGGGATTATGACCCATCATTACAGCCTCTGGCCTAACCACAACTGGTCGTTTTCCCTTTCCATACATTCTAGAGGTAATAAAGAGTTATGAAAATGATTGCTGCCTATGCCCAGGACCTAATTTTCAGGCTTCAATTTTTTGTAATGGAGGGACATTCACAAATTAGCTCAGTGCATTTTAAGGATTAAACAGCAATGAGAGTTCACTTATTAAAATTCAGAATGCTTTATTTGGATATCATATAAGCAGAGATTTTATAGAACAGCATTAGGATCTGGTTAGAAAATAATGGCCAGCATACAGACGTCTGTAGCAAGGGTTGTGCAAGTTTCTACGTAAAACACGAGTCTCCAGCCTTGGACTATTATGAGTGATTTACACATAATTCTCCTCCAAGATGTGTTTACATAACACAAAGCACTGCCACAGGAAGATCCTGGCAATAACTCTAAATGTACCTGCTCATTTACTGGGAAAATCATACAGCGCTGCTAGCTTTTCTCCTGGGTAACTTACACACATGGAGTACCTGAGATGAATCACGTATAACCAGCCCAGGAATCCCAGACACAGCACTCAGCTGCGCTGTGTGGACTGGGCACAAAACCTCACCGTGCAAAACAGAAATGTGCATCCCAGGCATCAAAATAAGGAAATCAGTTCTAGAAGTAATTTTTTTTCACGAGCACGTGCCATGGATTGACTCATACATGGGCGCTTCTGTGTCCAATGTTCTCAGGAGATGCAATGTTATGCCCTTTTCAGAGATTACATCGGCCAGGAACAAGCCACAGGGTACAAGTGTGGATACAGGGGTACTACTAACAGGCACGTGTACAGAAATGAATGTGAAGCTCTGAAACCACTTGACAACCATGTTGAAATTTGGCCCTCGGTTTTCATATTTTAAATTGCTGAGGAGATGCAAATATTTTGATGGATGTTTATAGCTTCACATAAAGGAAGATACAGGATGAATGTTTACGACCTTGCAACTGAATGTGGAATGGCATAGCCAAAATTCTCAATCATACATGTTATTTCACAGAGGAAACCCTAAACGACACTGCCTAAAACTGCCTAAGAAATTACATTTAAGGTTACTTCTATCATAATGCTTCTCCAAAAGCAGGAAATTTCCCATTTCTTTTGTATTTATAATGTCTCTTGAATCTGACTTTACTATATTACCCTTCCCCACGTGCAAGTGTTCTTACAGAAACTAAAAATAACGCAGGATTTGTCTTGCAATAAGATACTTCAATACACTGGGTCAATACTTAATTTCAGATAATGGCCACAGTTAATCTGCATCAATTATTCTGTAAAGACAGTGTCCTAGCTTCAAGCATGGGGTAGTGTGCTGGTCTTCAGTGAGCACTTCTGCATTTGAACATGTGTGCTTGTGGATGAACAAGGGCTGTGGCTCAGTGATTCACAGCTGAGGAAGGTGATAGACCTGTTACACTACTACACAGTAGCTAAGTTGATCTGTAATACACCAAACTAGTGTTAGAAACGAGCCAACTGTGCATCAACAAGAGATTGAGTGGAGCAAAAATAAAGGCTACTACTTTCACACACTGCTGCTTAGATGTTCACAGTTTGAAGCGCAACTTCTGCCCGGCCAAACACTTTCTTTCTAGAACATTTATTAACTTAAAAAAAATAATATGAATTACCAAAAGAAAGAAGTCATCTGTGACATTGGAGTTCATGTTTCCAAACCAAAACCTACTCTGAGTCAAAGCATCAGCAGGAGTCTTAGAATGCTAGACAGAAATAAACTAGGTAATAAAATGCCATTATGTTCAGCAAGGCACAAATCTTCTGGATTGACAAGCGCAGACTATTTTGTTAGAACAAAGGATGGTATTCCTTTAAATCTGCCCCTTAAAGTGAAAGCACCCTACTTACTCCTGAATTTAGAGAATAGTTTCCAAGCTTTTACATAGGTTGCTCTGTATTTACAGCAACGAGCATACCAAAATAGGCTTAAAAAAGAGATGTTAGAATAGTCATTTTCCTTTAGCTTCCTGGTGAGATACCTGTCTGCTTCATATTGGTCTTTCTTCTTTCTCTTTCTCTTGCTCATCTACTATTACTCATGCAATCCACTAAAAAAAATTGAAACAGTGCTGTTTGTTGGGGCTGAAACTGTTTCATATATATTTATTGGTAAAGAAATACTTCTGGCATGAAAATAAATTAAAGATAATTTCTAATGTCAACCATTTTCTCAAAGCCTCTATTAGCAGTTTTCACAGTGTAGCATTCTAGTACTTAAAAGCATAAATCCTTGTATTATCCATAGGGCTTTCTTAACAAATAACTGATTACCCTTTTGGATGTGGACCAGTGTGACAGAGGCTCTGAATACCACTTCACCTTCTTACTACCTGCTTTACAATTCCAACTATTTTATGTGTGAAAGTAGGACTACAGTAAAACAAAAAAAACCCTTAAAAATTGGGGGGGGGGGGGGGGGGAATTCCTGTTCTATGAACAAAGTTGAAGCACAGATACAAAAAAAAAAAAAAAAAAGACTGAGATGAAAATAATTGTCCCAGATGAAAAAAATAAGACACACAATAAAAGAAATTTCAAAAAAAAAAATCAGAAAAATGCGTTGAATCAAACTGTTTCCTGCAACGCTGGAGTTCCTTGATGTAGTGCGATTACTAAATATAGTATTTTACTAATCTCAGCAGGGAGCTGGCTAACTGCGTGCCCGTCAGATGTTTTTAATGGTCGCCCCCCGTGGACCAAATCTAAGGAGTGCATGAAAAACACCCACATTTAAAAAAGCCCCTTTGCTAGATCATTAAGGAAAGATAAAGGCCTGTACATTCGGATGTGATATATAACACAATCATCGTGTCAAGAAAACATATGTTTGATTAGCGCGCCTCGGGTTCATTAATCGCTGTGTCGGCTTCACAGCAGTGGGCAAAGTTTCCACCGTAGCTACTGCACAGAAGGGTAAAGATACTCAGTAGCTTAAAGACTGACAGTTTGGCAGTAAATCTTGAGCTATTCCAACATGCTCCCCTCTCACAGTCCAAATAGCAGCTCCGTCGTAGTCTTAAATCTTCAGTAAAATACAGTCCTAGGGTTTAGCTCAAGAAATAAACCACTACGGCACCTAAATAGGTAACAACCAGCAGACCTAGGGCACTGTCACAGGTTCCTGTGGGAGTATTTTACATTCCTGACTACATTAATGCAGACACTTGGTATCTATGAACACGTGTGAAGTATAAACTAATCTGATCCAGTTCACAAAGAGAACATATAAAATACCTGTTGAATGCAAAACAAGCCAATCGTCGGACCCAAAAAGCCTGTACATTGGGGTTTTCTTCATGCTATCTGGATATCCTCTGAATTCAGAGCTCCTGCTTCAGTGATGCAGGAGATCTGGAAAGCTTGCCATGTATTACACTCAGCCAAGCAAGGGAGACCCAGCTCCATCCTACCTCTGGATGTGATCACGGAATCACGGAATGATAGGGGTTGGAAGGGACCTTGAGAGATCATCTAGTCCAACCGCCCTGCCAGAGCAGGATCACCCAGCTTAGGTCACACAGGATGTTTGGTTCTAATTAAGAGAAAATTAGCTAACACTGCTGTGGCAGCAGCATAAGGAAGCTCAGTACAGGAAGATGCTTACTGATTACCTTCTGCTTGTTAAACCTTAATGCAGGTGTTTATTTATGAAGTCAGCCTTCCCGTGGAGTGCATGCAAAGAAAGCAACCATCCTTTCAATGGGTGGCATTCAAAAGCATGAAGAGACCTGCTGGTCTGATAGGGAAGCTGAAATCAGGAGATGGGATATGGTTTTCCATAAAAAATCACACACTGAAGGATGGGAGCCCTGTCAACCCGGGGATGTCCTGTTTTCATCACACAGCCAAAAAAATGGAGGGAGGTGAGGGACTGTGTGGTCTGCTAATAAAGTGCACGGAGGACAAGCATGGCATGGAGCATTTCTGGAGGAGCCTGTGTCTCAGGTATCATCCTGCACAACTGGGTAAGTGTCAGAGGAATTTGGTTAGTTTGGAGAGAGAAGGTAGTTTGGGTTTTAAATCCCTTTCTAGCAAAAGCACCAGTGGATGTGCACTTCCACCTACGCTCTTTTCCATCGTGAAGGTTGTCACTGGAGTGAAGGGTGGAGCAAGCGTTGGCTGTTCTCTCTTTGCACACCGTGTGCAGAAGCCCTGGATGCTGCATTAATGAAGAGGGAATGGGATCACTGTGAAGCTTTGAGCCCCAAAGTGGCTGCCTGAGTTTGCGGAACAGCCCGATGCTGATCTAGACACAGGTTTCGTGCACTAACCTAAATATAGGGCAGCATGTGCAAAGAACCACCATTCTTTAATTAAAACAAGACACGATCATTTCACTTCTCAACACTATCCCGCTTCATTGTTCTCCCAGTTCTGAATGAGACTGAAGGAGACCACATTCCAAAGCCCTTTGAAAGCTTCGGCTTCAAGCCACGGTGAGAGGAATAAACTGCAACTCGTCTCTTTTTCTCCTTTTTCACCTTTTCTTGTTGCTTCTCTTTTTAAGGGCTTTTGCTTGAAAGCCGAGTTCTCTTATTTTAATTAAAGCTAAACCCTAGCCTGCTAGGAATTCACCATAGCACCTTCAGGTTTTTGCCAGCCAAAACTCCCAGTCTTTCAAAGTTCTGGCTGTATTCCAAGCCAAGGTCCGTAGCTGAGTTATCAAGTCACGTTAGGATTTACTCAGAAAGATTTTGGCAGGGAATGAGACCTGGTGCGTTTAGTGCTGGCTGCAGTATTCTGAGAGATCCTGACAGCTTTTAAACTTTTTCATACCTAAAGCCCCTAAATACTAAAATTGGTTATGAAAATACAATTCACATTTTTTTCCATGGACCAAGTTATGCACAGGGATATGTGAGAGGGTTTTAATGGTTATTTGCAAGATGCCGAAGAGAAAAGCTAAAATGTTCCCAAGGTGACATCCATACCACACCTGGGGACTCAGGCAACGCCATTAGCCAGTTATTCTCTATTCTTCTTTCCTTTTAGAAACTGAAACAAAAAAGAAGCACCTGGCTGTTTCTGGGGGCAAGAAGAGCAAAACTCCAGCAGTAGTTGAATAAAGGACTTGCTTTTTTGTGAGAGGGAGAGAGGTAACAATGGCCAGAATAGAAGAGAGCTACTTTAGACAGATTTCTGGACAGAAGCCAGGTAGCTGGAGACCTCGTGTCAGGAAATTTACTGCCCCTTGTAGCTAGATTTGCATTTGCTTTCCTGATCTTGCATGCTCTTAAATTAACTCAGAAACATTCTGCCTGCAGCAAGTACTCCCTCCCGCAGTATGCTCTGAGAATCAAGATGCTGAGAGTCCAAACCTGCGTATCTTTCCTTAAAGAAACTGGCATGAGAACAATTTTTATGGTTGTTTTTTTATCCAGAATGGCCACCACTACTGCGACTGCCTTTGAGGACAAAAATCAAATAATACAGACTAGGTGGCTTATAGTCAGCAGAAACATTTCTGAAACTAATAAAACCAGAGACACTCTGGGCAACTGCAAGCTGTGGCACTGCCTACCTTCTCTCTCAAGTTAGCCAATTAAAAAACCTTAGAGATTAAGTCCAGGTTCTTTGATTTTTTTTTTACATGAAGTTCTCTCAAGACCACTTCTTGCTATCAGCTTGTTCTGTTTCCTCCCTCCCTTTCACATTCCCAACATGTTTTCTTACTTTTGGCTAGCCATGTATGAATTTGGGTTTGGAGACCTCGAAGCCCTTACCTACATAACCCAGCCATTTAAGTTGATTTTCAGCGTTGTAGGACACCTGCAAGTTCCTGAGAGCCAGGGAAGGACTCTCAGTTAACAGGTGCAAAGCACAGATGTCACTAAAGTATCAATAAAATCCTGACTTATCTGCTTGCCTTGCTTGGAGGAAAGCTCTTTGTTACTCTGCATTACCTTTACAAGGAAAAGAGCAGCTGCCTCGGATAAACAGGGAAGTTTTGCAGCAAATAACCTGATAAAAAAGTGTAAGTTTTCTTCAGAGCACAAAGACAGCAGGTTCACACGGATAAAAGTTCTCCTATTTCCTGACTTCTGCCCAGCAGTACACAACTGTAAAGATGCCAGCGAACTGGGGAAAGAAAGCTGTGCTGCTTTTGGCCAGGATGGAGCTGAAATTTCTTCACAGCAGCCTGTATGGTGCTGGTTTGGATTGTTGATCAAAACGGCGTTGTTCGCAGTGCTCAGACAGCATCAAGACGTTGCTGCTGCAACACCGGGGGGTGCACAAGGAGTTGAGAGGGGACACAGCTGGGACAGCTGACCCCAGCTGACCCAAGGGATATTCCATACCATATGACATTATGGTTAGCATATGAGGTGCTGTGGGAAGACGAAGGGAGGGGGAGTCTTGGTGTTTGTCTTCTCTGGTAACCAGTACGTGAGATGATGGAGCCCTGCTTTCCCGGGGATGGCTGAACACCTCCCTGCCCATGGGAAGTGGGGAATGAATTCCGTCGTGTGTGGCTTTGGCTTTACCTCTTAAACTGGCATTATCTCAACCAGCCGTTTATGCACTTTTAACTCTGTTTTGTCCCTCATCCCACTGCATAGGGCAGAGCTGCTGCCGGGGATAACCCCTAATAGTCCTTTCTGGTACCCGACCTGGGATATGAGGGGATTCAACATAATGACAGCTTTGATCAGAGCATCTAGACTGAACTTACAGTTGGGTAGCTACTAATTGTCAGGCTCCTGTCCTTGCCATGGGGCTTGCTTGCTTTGCTGCATATTTGGAGTCTAGGACTTGCTAGAGGCTGCTTTTCCCTGCTGGTGTTGCCTGTACTCCTTATTGTCCTGCTCTGCTCTGCTTTGCCTGGGAACACACTGATAACAGCAATGGGCTGGCACAAGGCCAGGGAATTGCTGCTGCTCTTGGACTGCTGTACTGGGCAGGCCGGAACTCCAGTCCAGGGGACTGTGACCGTGGGTAAGTCCATGCTGGAATATGTGGCCATGGAGTAGTTCATACCTGAGCAGGTACAGCCCTGAAGGAACTGTGGCCCATGAGTAAGGTCACAATGGAGTGGGAACATCCCTAAGGGACAGTGGCCTGTGGATGAGCCCAAGCTGCAGGAGAAAGGGGAGGAGCTCACTGCCCCTGTCCAGTGGGACAAGGAAAGATGGTAATGGATACATCCCTTAATTGCTCTAACCCATCATTTGAGTTGCATTTTATAGGAAGTACCAGGAACCCCCTAAACCAGTGGAGGACAAGCCTCACAAGTAATGAAAGGGCAGCAGTAACTCCAACCTGAGCTGACTTTGGTGCCAAAGAACTCCACAGAACATACCACCTCTCCTGTCTCGAGCAATTACCACAATAGATGGGGGACAAAATTAACTCAATGGCTATTGGTGGACTTTTAAAAGGGGTGGCCTACAAACTGAAGGAATGGTATTTGTGTACACATCTAAGAACAGCAAGGCCAGGGTGGTTATTGAGCATCTGTTAGACAGTGTGGGACCTCAGTATGACGTAAATGTTATGGAATAAGGCGTAGAAAACACACTGGTTTTGGCTATGATGGAGTTAATTTTCTTCAGAGCAGTGTATGTTTTGGATTTTTGATCAAACAACCAGCATTGTTAGCACACCCATGTTCTAGCTATTGCTGAGCAGGGCTTACACAGAGCCAAGGCATTTTCTGCTCCTCATTGTGCCCCGTCAGTGAGCAGGCTGGGGGTGCACAAGGAGTTGGGAGGGGGCACAGCCAGGACAGCTGACCCCAACTGACCAAAGGGATTTCTCACATCATACAACGTCATGCTCAGCCATGAAAGCAGGGGAAAAAGAGGAGGAAGCGGGGGATGATCAATGTTATGATGTCTGTCCTCCCAAGTAAGCATTACACATGGTGAAGTCCTGCTTTCCTGGGGATGGCTGAACACCTGCCTGCCCATGGGAAGCAGTGAATGAACTCCTTGTTTTGCTCTGCTTGTGTGCAGAGCTTTTGTCTCTATCTCAACCCTGGAGTTTTCTCACTCCTGCCCTTCTGATTCTTTCCCTCATCCCACTGTGGGGGGGGTGACCAAGCAGCTGTGTGAGGCTTAAGCTGTCCACTGGAGTTAACCCATAATAAAAATCTGGAGTAATTTCAACATCAAGCAATAGTTTGGTAATTGGTGAAAGTGAAAACTTCACATCAGAAAGAAAAACAACAACAAAAAAAGAGTATCCAGAGAGACAGAAACTGAGATACTAAGGATTTTGTCAGCCATTTCTATAGGTGTCTGTACCCCCTGTGGGTAAGAGACCTGTGGAGGTTATTGTCCTGGCCACTAAGCACAGCACGGTACGAACACATAGGATGATGACAATACCCTTCTGAAAAAGACCAGATTTCAAGACTTGGTGATGACAGAGCACAACATCATTCCATGCATCATTTTACAGAAACTGGTGTGACCAACAAGCAGGTACAGTGCTAGTAAAACTTGAGTACAACACAAGGCACCAGGGCAGTAACCAAAAGCCCAATTCCACAGCTCGTTTCACAGAAGTGGGTACACATACTCCATGGCAACACAGTCACTCTTGAGCTACTTCAGGAGGTTTCACAAATCCTAATTTTTAAATACACTTTGAGTGCTGTGAATAAGGTGAATCAGGTGATGGCAGTTCCCTCTGTGCCTGACTACATGCTACTACTTCACAGCAATTTCACTAATGTCTGCAGTCTAGTCAGCCCTGCCAGGAAAGAAGTCTCCAAAGCTGGGGGGGAGGCAGGGTAGGAGTTGTCTAGCAGCACAGTTATGTACATAGAGTTATGGAGAGGGTGACTCCAGATGTGGGTATTTCCTTTAACAGCCTTATTTCAAAAATATTCTCTAACATTATTCAACATTTTCATTTTTTTAATATCTTAGTTTTCCCTGCTTTTTGGGAGATAAGATCTTCCTCAAAGAAGCAGGGTTTTTTATATTTAAAACCAGATTGCTGACACAGCCTTCAAATCCATTTTACAGTAATGATTCCAGGAAACACAGTGTTATAATTTCAAGAGCTTCCTTTATTGTTCAGGTTTTTTCTAACCTGAAAGAGTGAGTAGTCTTCTGCACTCCCCAGAATTGCTGGGATTCCAGTCCCAAGCTGACACCAGCCACAAACCTTTTTGCAGCCATCATGTTAAGGGACAGAACAGCATCATCTGGGTTTACATTTTTTTAGCACTTGCTACACACTTTCCCTCATTGGCTTTAGCTGGAGACTTGTTAAAACATGCCTTTTGATTCATTCATGTGAAGGGAACTTTCCAAATATGGTCTCTCTGACAAGTAACACTATAAGGTTATTTTCTGTCCTCTTTGTCCCATCCTGTAAGAACCATCTTTAGTATGAAGGGTGTTGGCCTCTTGTCCCTAAAAACTAGTGACAGGACAAGGGGGAACAGGTTCAAGTTGTGCCAGGGGAGGTTCAGATTGCATATTAGGAAAAAATTCTTCACCAAAAGAGTGGTGAAGCATTGGACCAGGCTGCCCAGGGAGCTGGTGGCGTCACCATCCTTGGATCTGTTCAAAAAACCAGGTAGATGTGGTGCTTCAGCACATGGTTTAGAGTTTACGGTGGTGTAGCACTGACAGATGGACTTAATGATCTTGCAGGTCTTTTCCAGCCATGATGATTTGATGATTCTATATTTGCAACTATATTCCTTACAACAGACACAGTACATAGAACCCTTCCCCCCAAAAGGCAGTAATTATTTTTTTTCCCCTCTAAAGTGATTTGGGGGAATCTGAGGTAAATCTCATCAGCCATAAGAGATGGTATGGATTTTGTCCAGCCTGCCCCAGCTCAGCTCCATTTCACCTCTAAATAAATGATTGCTTAACACAATCACTGATTAAACTTCTAGCTGCACCTTTTGCAGCCTAGGCTCAGTAGGTAACTACTGAGGAAGAGTGGAGTTGAATGGCACCGTGGGGACCACTTTATGCAAAGCAGCGAGCCACAGGAAAGAAGGAAAGAAGCAAAGAGAAGTTGCTGCTTTCTATCCTGACAGAGAAATGGAAATGAAAACAACCACAAAAAAAATGAAGATCGTCTGTTGTAAAAACTAAGGCAGGACCTTTGGGATGGGAAGGTAGCCCATAGTCCATCAGAGGCAGGAAATGCCCACTGACTTTCTGAGAAACCACGGAAACTTCATTTTAACGTGCTGCTTCAAAGCCCTCTACTACTGAAGCTTTCACCTCCACCACAGCATTCTTGTTACTCTGTTTTCATTTCTTCCCATCGGCAGCCTCAGCAGGGAGATTCTGCTGAGAGGGAGATGTGATACTGAGCATTTCTCACAAAGCTTTCACCTTATTTCTACTCGCCAGAACAATAAAAAGCAGTCCCACAATTCCCCTAGCTGTAGCCATTTGAATCTAGAGCCAATGGGGAACGCTTGGGGGGGTTTGTTGTCCTGCATGTTTTTCTCCCTAACCTTGCAATCTGTACCAATGAATTCTTGCCATTTTCAAAGCTAGTTCAGAGATTTATGTTCTGCGAGAGCTCAACAGACTGGTAAATGTCTTGCTCCAGCATTCTTCTCCTTCTTATTTATCATGGGGTTTTTTCCATGAATGTGACAAGTTTATGGAAAATTTTGTAGTGCAGTCCTGTTGCTCAAATCCACAACTGGAGTGTCACTCTGTTGCCTTCAGAGATACAACAGTTTGTACAAGTAAATGATCTGGCCTTAGTTTTCCAGTCCTAAGTTATACTGAAGATCACAGAAAACAAGTATCCTGGTGTGTTGGCAACGACCGATGAAACTTCAATTGAAAAAAGTCCTGCTTGCCGTGGGAAGAGAAACAGACTGAAAAGGGAGAAGATGTTGCTTTTACTGAGGTAAAAACCAGCTTCAGAGGTAAGAAAGAAGGGAAATAGTTGATGTCAAGACTCCCAGGGAGCACTTCCAAGTTAATTATGTATATTTCCCTGGGTCATGTAGCAAACAAGAACTAATGAAAAGAAAGCTGCTTCCATCTAGTAGAAGTCCAGCGAATTTTAATTTAACTATGTGAGCAACATTTCTTAATGTGACCTGCTTTGGAGGAGAACTTTGGAACTGAAACTACTGTTTCAGCCATCATCAAAGAAGGGGCACACTTGGGACACAAAATGTTAGTGAAGGACAATAAAGGCAACTGCATCAAATTTCAAGATACAATATGACGATAACAGTAATTTATATTTCAATTATTTTATATGGGTTTAACCCTGAATCCCTCACTCATTCCTTCTTGTATTAAAAATTTCCACAGAAGTCCAATCTGATTTTCATGACTGTGTCTAGGAGATGTGCTGGAGAGAGGGTTTCAGGCCTCATCATCATTAAAAAGACCAAGAACTGTTTCACCATCATGAACACTGTCAACAAGTTCTGACAGCTAACTTAATACTGGTCAAAGAGAAGGAGATTTGGGGTAAAGCAAGGTCGGGATTCACAACCCTTGCAAACTCAGGTGGGATGGATGTCAATGTCATCCACCATCCTTTATTTGGGAGGCTGGGCACCAGTTCTGTGGTGCTGCACTCAGCAGCAGCAGCAGCTAAATCTGAGAGACCAGCAGATGGTATGAACAACGGCTGTTTAACATGATACACCAAATCTGCAGAAGCCAGACTTGCCCCTTTGTGCTCTTCCTGTAAGTCTGTACATCCTTCAGCGAAAGCAGTGAGTAGACACCAAGGGAAGTACCGTTATCAGTTCCACCGGAATGACAACCCGCAGCGTGTGAGGAGGTGTCTGCATCAGATGACACCGGGCAGAAGTCTCAAAGGTAAGACTGACTGCAGGCAATGAGTCCACAGCATGGGGCAACAGCCCCAATTTGGAAAACACTAGGTAGGGTGTCTGGGTTACGAGTAAACTGGAAGTCAGGTCCTTAATCTGAACAGGTGTTTATGAAAATCCCAAGAAGCATCTATCTCTCACACCCTCTAAATGACTTGCTATTCGCATTCACGGTACCTGAGACAAATTTGAAAATGGTATTCAGGTGCTTTTTAAAGTTTTACCTGCTTATATGTATTTCTGCAGTGAGATCCAAGCACTTCTAGACCAATTTCCAAACCACACCTCCAACAAAGCAAAATGAATGTTTGTTTTGCTTAAAGCCACTGTAGGGAAAGATTTGAGCTCAGTGTCAACCTTTGTACCAAGTGTGTAAATTTAGATCAAGCCCAGTTCTGCTGACCATTCAAAACCATGAGCTGAAACATAGGGGCCACAAGTTAACCTGACTCTAGAGCATCCATCCAGCAGGACTTCTCCTGTGTGAGACATCACTCAGAAACACATGCCTTTGCTTTGGTTGGGGAAATGAGAAATACTTAGAAATGCCCAACAAAAAAACATTGAATTTCATCATGTATAAAATGGAACAGTTAACCACTAAAAAAAAAAAAGGCAGAAGGCAGAGGGGAAAAAAAACCCAAACAACAAACATACAAATTGTATAACCATTGCAATTAAAGGACTACATCATGTAGAAACTATATCCTGTGTGAGGTTTTATTATGTAGCCACCACGGAGGAAAAATTAAGATCTCTGAACCCTGCCAATGCAGCAAGCCAAGTATGGCTGCAGCCACGCAGCGGGGCTGACTGTGGGCACTCAGTCACAGCTTTTTAAAGTTTAGCTCTTTGCTTCATGGAAAATCCCAAGGGGACTTCCCACTGGCCTACCTGCAACTTCTGTTTTACCTCAGTGAAAACCAGAGGCTCAAATTTTTGAGGTGTAAACAGCTTCTCTGAATGTTTCCATTAAAACAAACTCTGAATAATTTGCTGCACTTTAACCGGCCGCAAAAATAACTGTAACTTTCCTAATCTAGTTACAAAGCAATGGCCAAAACACCACATAGGCACTTAAAAATAACAATTTTACCAAAGCTGAATTTTCCTTTAAACAATCTCCGGGCAAAGTCTGCAAAACAATTACCTGCCAGATCGTTTTCATAAATATGAAGCAAGCACTAAAAATGCTTTATTCAGAGTTTGTAAAGGCTTGCTTGAAGTATTTGTGTGTAATTATCACTGGTAATTTGAAGCCAGAGCCTTGAAAGTATCCAAGCTAAACACCTGTTTGTCAGTGACACTGAGCTGATGTTTATCAATTACAAATATCTTTAGAATAATAAGCTGCAAAAGATTAAAAAAAAATGTAATTTTTTAGTACTTTTTCATACATTGGTCCCAATAACTCTTAATATCAAGGGCTTACAATAGAACATGGCTGAGATTATATACAAACAGTTTAGAAGAATTTAAATTAAATAACCACATTTTAAGACATGTCCCCTGAAGCTAAAGAAGTTAAAAAAAAAAACCATTCAAATAAGCAAATAACATTTTTTTTACATTTACAAATGAAACACCATATGAGTATTTATTGATTTTTTTTTTAAAAATCCAAAAATACATTGTAACAGAACAGAATGTATACGTTCTTCAATGAAAGACAAAACTATGGTTATCATCTGGACCAGAATACAAATACATGCTAACAATTTAAAAATCATTTTGGGTTATTCAGGAAACATGAAACAAGCTAGCTGTTTGCAAATGCAGTAGTTTTCTACTTAGTAAATATGCCTGAGAAAGTTAACCTGTAAAGAAATCGGCTTTTAAAACTCTTAAACACAAAGAGCTTTCTAGGCTGAAATGGTGAAGAGACCTGTGATATGCCCCTGACAGGCCACCGAGCCATTTCCCACAGAGATTCTGTTCACTGCTCCACCTCTGCTCAGCCACCCAGCAGTGGCAGAGTTTCACATCGATACCAGGCTTACTCCAGCCAGCTGCTAAAGAGCACGCCAGGGTGATGTAAAACCATCAGCCACAGACACCGTGGGTAGATGTTCAGAATCGAGATTCTCTACCTTGGTTTGTATCAGGGCCAGGTAAAAAGTAGTAGTCTGGTGTAGGGTTGTGGTTTTTTGGCTCGAGGTAAGACCCTTTAAAAACAATTTCTACACAAGCATCTAGAATCCAAAGCATGAAAAAAACCACCCCAGGACAAACACAACTAATCGTTTTACAGTGACCACATACTGTAGGCAAGTAGGAATCGAGACAGTAACAGAAACTGTGCATTGGTTCTGTGAAATTAAAAGTGTTACTGGTAGACAACAAGCGACCTGACAGGATGTGAAAGCGAGCAGTGAAAACCTCAGGGATTGAATTTCTTTTCACTGGAATTCATCTGTTTCTACTGCAGGCAGGTAAGAAACGGAACTCAGGAAAACTGAATTCCTATTAGCAGCTTAGCTCTACTATGGTGAGGCTGAGACTTTGACCGTTTCTTGCATTAAGAGACATTCAAACTAATGGATCAGAAACAACATTTTATAAATGGAGACCAAAAGAAAGCTGATGTACATTTATAGACAGAAACAGTGTTAGGTCAAATCCACAACCGGTCATACCTGATAATATGCAAATGCAATTTAGCTATGCTTCTTATGCCAACAGAACATCTGACACTATTTCTTGAATTCTAGCAGCCTCTTTTAAATCACTTCCAACAACTGCATACTTTGCAAATTACATGGGCTTTGATGAAAAAAAAATAATCATTATCAGGCATGCAAAAATTCTAACAGAAACTTCCCATTTCCAGAATTTGGTTACATGATCAAATTACATATGCTACAACATATGAAACCAACTTTTCAAATGAAACAAATTCACAGCTTTGAAAAGAAAAAGGGGGGGGAAAAAAAACCCAAACCAAAACTCAGTAACCTACAACAGGAAGAAGAGTATTTCTACATAGCTGGCCCTAGCCTCCAATGGTGTGTACAACACAGCACAATGAGCTACTCTCCATATATGTGTGTAATTTTGCACGTAATGGTGACTGGGAAGAGGCTTCCTTTCCCCATTGTCCACACTGCAGAATGACTGGATGTACTACAGAGGCTGCCACTGTCCTATGACATGTAAGGTATTTGCCACTGCTGGGTACAGGCCATCTGCACTGACCCAGCGCGGTACATCTTACATTCTCTAGTATGGACTTGCCATGTCAAAACCATTCTGCATTGCTCTGACACCAGCTCTGCTCCAAGGCTGCACCTTCTGAAAGAAACGTTGTTCTACAGGTTACAACTAAGAGGTGCAGGGTAGAAACAGAGTAACGGCTTTAACGACCTGGCCCAGAAGATAAATGCGAAGTTAAGGTGGTGCATCAGTACCTTCTGGGTCAGAGTCTAAGAAAGAGACCAGTGCCAGAGCAGCATGTAAAGCTTCTAATGCCAAGAGGTGAAGACTCTCAAATAAATTCGTGTTAAAAGCATAATTTAAGCCTGCAATTATTTAAGCAGAATAAACAAAGGAGACAAAGATGGCCTGCAGTAAGGTGAATGGAAGAAAGGAACAAAAAAAAAGAGGAGGGACATGTACATTGGTGCTGGGTTTTATCTCCTGGACCCAGAAACTGCCTTGGACATGAACTAATTTTACAAGATAAGTTACATGCATGCCCACATTCAAGAGGGCAAGAGGGAAACCTTGATGGCAATGCTATGATTCTGGCTGAAGAGCTTCATTTTCCCCCTCCCATACCTGAAAGCCTTGAATCCTTGCCAAATACTCCAGCTGTTTTGAAGGCTGCACTGCAGGACAGGGAGAAGCAGGAGATATTCCTTTTAGACCTATGGCTTCGGCAGTTGGGGACGTTCCGTTCATGAGAAGTTCCCTGGCAATTGTAGCTGTGCTATTTGTTGTAGGAGATATGCTGAAGAAAGAGCTAGAAGTCTGGCTCATTTCTTTTGGTGACAAATAGCTTACAGTGGTACCAGGGGCTGATTTGTTGCGGCTTGCTTCCATCTCTTGATAAACATCAGGGGAGAGATGGAGTATTCCCTTTGGTGCTGAAAGTAAAAGCAAAGATCACTCTCATTACTCTAGAATGGATTTGACAGATAGACTATTTTCATTAACTTACTTGGCAGTGGAAAACAAAGCAAGCATTTAAAAGCAGTACCTTTTCTCCACAGAAACTGTAAATTAATTTGCAGGACTGATTTAGAAACAAAGCAAATCTGAAGAGCCCCTCTTCTTCCTCTTCCCCCACTCTTGTTAAGAAGGTACAAACCTGGACTTTAAAACCGTGGATAGCACAGAACACACACCGTGAAAAATCAGGTTTGGAGATCTCCAAACCACCAGGAACAAACAGCTGCTACTTCAAAACAGTAGCACGATCAATATTTCTCTACAGCCTCCTGCCTCCTACCCAATACAATCATTTACGCTGTGATTTCACAAACAATTTACACTAGCTGATGTCAGCACAGTCACCATCACAAGTAGTTCTTTTCTCTCCCACCTACAGCTGCTGTTTGTTCTCTCCAGCTGCTATGCTGCTTGTGCCAGCACCAGCACCTGTAGGACCACGCAGGGATGCTCATGAGAATGAGCTATGGGAGGCAAAGGAAGGGCAAGGCAGCGTCTTGCCAGAGCCACACTGCCTCAACTGCTGCCTTCAAGCATCAGCTGAATTACATCCACAGCCTGCGTTTAAATAATCTTCATTTACCCTGCAGCCACATTGTTACTGTGCTAACGACTCTTGTGTGACTGACTGCTGGGAAACAGGAGTACATACATCAGCTTTGCTCATATTCTGTGCAGAATTAGGGCTGAAGCTTGCCAGTTTTCATGTACAATGAAGCATTTTGTTGGAAACATGAGTACCAAGTTTGCTGATCGAAGGGGAAAACCTCTTTCTTATTATAAATAAATTGAAAAATGAGCTTGAAATGTGTAATTTCATATTAATAGCATCCTTTAATCTTCTAGCATATAAGTGAAAATAGCGTGGGTTAATCTGAGCCATATGGAATTTCATTCTAGGGATGATAAACCTGTTTGTTAACTAATTTAGTAATCCTTAGAGAAATCAAGTGGTTCAATGCTTAATTAATTTGCTGTACATATTAAATTAACCTCAGATTGTAGAATAAATTCCAAGAAGAGAAGAAAATTAATTTCCAGGTACCTAGAAAGGATTCCTCTAAACCTTGTAGTGCAAGTAGTATTTTTTTTAAAAAAATGTCTACCACCGGGAGAAGACTCAAGAAAAATATTACCAGTAATTAATGGCCTCATTTTCACCTACATGGTGAGAATGGAACTGCCTCACTGCTGACTCAGCAAACTTCTTACTCCTGGATCTTTTAATCGATTCACTCGCACATTTGGCTGTTAAATTGATACTGCTTTTGGAAAGCTGGAACATCAGCTTATACCATTCATTCAGACCTATCTGATATTCACCTGGTTGCTCTCCCCACCTGCCTTCATGGGGCTGGGGAGCCTGGCTGGACCCTGAACTCAAACTTTCAAGGTGTTTTTACTTAGTCTTACAACTGGCTCCAAAGCTGGTGGCCCCTGTGCTGAACTCCAAAGCTAAGCACAAATTCATTGCTATGGAGAAAGAAGAAGAACAGGGTCCCTAAAATTTCTTTTTCTCTATTTGGAACAATTTAGAATATAACCCTATATATAACAACAACTGTGTAAGCACAGCAGTATTTTGTAACACATAATCACTGTATGATAGAGTGATTCTATTCCCTTTTTCTGAGGCTATAATCTCCAAGCTCTATTACTGCTGATGTTTTAAAAAAGTCTTATACAAGAGATAACATGAATGAAAACTAAAGTAGATAATGCAGGTATCGATAGCTGACATTAAGATTACGAAACCAAACAGCAACAATAACATGGAGTGGCAGGTGATCGCCACCTCCTATGCCTTGCCCCACTGTAAATCTAATGTCCTACAAATATTTGAGAAAAAGAAGAGAAAATCAAGGAAAGGTAAAACAACATACTTGATTAGAAATAATATATTAGCCCCCTCCCCCAATTTTAGAAAAATATAGTACAACATTAACTTAAAAAAAAGTTTAAAGAAGTTTAAAACCAAGTCCAGAGCTGCAGATGTGTGTCCCATTGATGTAATATTACTTAAAACAAACATTTTACATGCTTTCTCAGCCATTTCACTGTTTTTACATGATCCACCCAAATATCTAACTGCTGTCTGGAACAATGGTTTGGAATATTTCCAGATTACTAAGCTTTCTAAATGTTAAAATAACTAATATGCAGCATATGATGAATAAAAAGATATTGAGCAGAGCAATAGCAAATGCTCCTGAAGTACTGACTTTACTCTAATGGTGATGTTAAATTAATAATAGTACTTTTACACTTACGCAACACCTTTCTGCTAAAGACTTCAAAGTGCTTTACAAGCAATAATTAATTTAAATCATACATTGGCTCTGCAAGGCAGATATTATATTACCATCATTGATTATCTCTGGAAACAAAGTAACGTAATATTCCAGACATTACATTAATACAGTTGCAAGCTATTAACTTTTTATATTCAGCTGTTAACTTTTTATATATATTTCCTGAAGCTTCTTAACAAACCTATTTTAAAAAGCCAGTAACAAACTTTGTCTCTTTGAAAATTTCTATCAGACAAATTCATTGCAATTCATGATCTATTTTTAAGGTATTACTGAGGTTTTTTTATAATCATTCCTCACTGTGGCCTGCTTACTTCAACTCCGTTGAACCACAGAAGACTCTGTGTGTGTGTGTGTTTGTGTATAAACAGTTTAGTTACAGTAGTAAAGATGTTACCACAAGACAAGGAGTATGACATCAACCAACCAGTAAGTGTAAGAACAGAGGAATTTTTCAGAAATTATCTTAATCAGTCTTCAAACAAGCACTTTTACAAAATACATGGGAGAAAGAACTACTATCTCCTAATACCTTTCTGCATTGCAGGAGAACATCTCTAGGTGAATGTTTTGTATTATTTTAGTCTTTCAGTTAAAAAGAATATTGGATATTTGTGTCTGTTAAATATTTATCCCATACCAACTTCACCATACTCCGAAGGTAGCATCGTAACTATTAGGAATCACGGGGACTACAACATTACCATTTAGACCAACAACACTGCACCTTCTGCTGGATGTAATTTAGAGGTACATTCATGAAATGTGTTAAAATAATTTCTATTTCTATTATTTAAACCTATGAGTAAATATGCTATGACGATATGCAGACTAGCTATGCAATGTAATCACTAACATTTGAAAAACATGTTTTATTTACCCTTGCCAATAATTGTTAGCAGCCTCTCTTCTGGAATCTCAGAAAATGCCATACCTAAGACCTCTCTTAGCTAAGAATAAATTTCTTGGTCTTCCATTGTCTAATTTTGCTGTCATGCACAAGACAACTGCAAAACAGTATAGACTACAAGGCAAATGTATGGTTAAGAGACAGAGAGTGGCCCAACTATCCTTAACAAGCCTTTCCTTTGAAGTGTAATGTTGGTGCTTTAAGTCCACTCCTCTTCCTAGTAGCAGTAGTACAGGCAATCTCCAAAAATATGTTGGAGTGACGTTAATTTTACCCCTAACCCTTTCTCTACAGAGTCCCTGCCCTGGTTTGGGCGGGGATATAGTTCATTTTCTACCTAGCAGCAGGTATAATGCTGTGTTTAGGATTTAGGTTGACAATGATGTTGGTAACACACTAAGAGTTCAGTTGTTGCCAGGTAGTTGAGGACCTTTCACTTTCTCACACTGCCCCACCAGTGAGGAAGCTGGGTGTGCACAAGAAGCTGGGAGGGGACACAGCCAGGACAGCTGACCCAAACCAGCCAAAGGGATATTCCATACCATATGACATCATGCTCAGTATATAATTAGGGTTGACCAGGAGGCAGCCCAGCGAAGAACTAGCTGTTCATCAGCTTTGGGTGGTGAACACTTGTGCTGTGTATCACCTGTTTTGTATATTAATAAATCTTTATCTCAAGCCACTAGTTTTACCTCTTTTTCTTTCTGATTCTCCCCACCACAGTGGGGTGGTGGAGAGTGAGTAAACAGCTGTGTGGTTGTTGAGCTGCCTGCTGGGTTAAACCACGACAGGTCCCCTTGGCTGGGAAGCCAAGAGGCCCTTGCTGCAAAAGGACCTTCATTCGTTTTGGAGTTCATGGAAAACAAAACTATCAGAGGGACCTTCTGTATGGACTTTACTTTTTTTTCACAGACAACCCCAATTTTCTCCCTAAGCTCTCACCTGTTGTACAGGAAAGCTACCCTTGTTGGTGCATCAGAAACAGGGTCAGATGGTATATGACATCCCCTGACACCCCTGAACTTCTCTAAACTACAGTGATATGGGGCACTAGAGTGAAGGAGTACTTTCATGTCTTGTGTAATGATGCAAAGTAAACTTAATATCCAAACGTGTCACACATAGAATAGCATCACAGTTTAACACCCTGATATCTGAAATAACTCATCATTGGATGAAAAAAAGATTGTTAATAAAGAGGTAACAGGTATTTTTGGAATGGAAGAGAATATTAGGTATATAAAAATTTTTAAAAAAGCTTTCTTTCAGATTATGCCACATATATTGACATTAAATAAAGCCCTCATATTTTACTGGTTAAAATACGTGGCAAAAACTTGTATTAAGGTGGGAAAAGCTAGATACAGATCCAATCCCGACTTCACTATTATGTCAATTAAAATGGGCAAAGCCTGGAAGCACAGAGGACTTCCACATGCAGTAATTCCATCACAGAACTGACAGGTTCTCCACATGCCCTAGAATAGGGCCCATTACAAATCCACTGAGAGCAAAAGAGAGAAAGAAACCCAAATAACTATTTCAGTAACATACCTGAAAAATGTAAATATTATCATAAAAAGGAATTATCATTTTATTCTGTTCTCATTGTAAAAGCCTATTTATATACTAGAGTATTTTCAAATTTTACTTTATTACCTCAGTAGGAACTCAGAAAACGTCAGTCAAACAACTGAATAGGCAAATAGTATGGCTGTTATGTTCTCAGTAATAGTCTACAAACAATCTTGGCTTGAAATACGAAGATGCAATCATTACCTACTTAGTACAGCTATCTGTGGTATTTCTAAGTCACCAGCTACTGCAAGATTCAGACGTGAAAAAATGTTTTGTCATTACACAATGTCCTTCAATCAAAAGATCTCGTCTACTTGACCTTAAACAAACTGATGTTATATAAAGTCACTCATTAAAATTCTAGTTTATTAACCCTAAAATAACCATGGCATCGAAGTAAATCCTATTAAGCTCTTCACAAAGTCAAGCACTGATATCCCTAATTTCATTGGAACATTTTCTGTAGAGCCAAAAAGGAAATTGCAGTGTTGCAGGGGACTCAAATTGTATAAATTTCTGTAACATTTGGTGTTTAACTCATATGAGGAAGTCCTTTAAAATCTCCCACAGCTTTACTCCTGCTTGGGAACATAAGATTTTGGTAAAAATAAGACATAGTGTTTGCAGTAGGAAATTCCTAAAGGATATTCTATGAAATATTCCAATATGCAGATGAAATACCTACACCATTATTTTTAGCTTGTAATTTCTGCATCACAAAGTTGCCAACAATATATCAGTGTACCAGATAACTGAAAGTTAAGATGAAGCAGGCTGTGGAAAAGAACCAATCTAAATGAAGAAGAAAGGACAGTATTCTTATCAGTAAAGAGGATCAGCAAATTTGGAGCACAAGCAAATGCTTACAGATCAAGGTACTTGTAAAAGCTGCAAGAAAACTGTTTTTGAGGGGGTAAAGCAATTAGGAGAGTGCCCAAGTGCAACTTGGAGGTGACCTAGACAGGCAAGACTATTCATTAACAGATTAAGAGGGGAATGAGAATTGTGATGAGGAAAACAAAGGCATGACACACGTGTAGAAGAGGTGAAAGAATGAGCAAGTCTAGTAGACAAGGACAGAAAGGCTTTGCTGAAGTTAAGAAGGTCAAGGGGGACATCAACAAGCACAGCATAGGTATGAGTGAAGATGAAATCAGAGGAGGAAAAAGCGGTGGGGGAGTGGAAGTCACAGGGATAAGATGTTTGATAAAGGAAAGATGGAGGAGAGAATGGAGAATGAGGTCTTGCTTCTGACAGCACTAAAGCCTCCGTTTAAGCATTTCAGTTCTTCAAGGACATTATTATCCTATACTAAGAGTGAGGTATGTGGTGGATTCCATCTTAGGGATAAGGTAGTAGGAAAAGGAGAAGACTATAAAAAAAATCTCAGAAAAGTTAAAGTATGTAGAGAAACAGAGCATTGAGGTTAATTGTGTGATGCTGCTCCATTTATCTGGCGCAAGATAGAAATCCAAACGTAGATAATTTGCAGAATTACATTATTAAATCTGAATATTGGAATTTTAGGGTAAAAACAACAGGAGAATTTATCTGAAATTATCTCTAACCATAGATCTGTCTATCTACTGTCATGGTGCCTGTTCCCTCTTTATACATTTTATACATCAACAGCTTAACAGCTAAGCAGTCTCTAGGAATCTGTCTTGGGTTCCTTCTCAGCCGGAGGGCATCCAAACCACAAGCCTCACAGCCCAAGTGTATGTCTTGCACAACCCACACAACTCAAGAACTAGGCAACAGGTTCCTTGCAACAGTTTTGGGTGGGTTTGTATCTAAAAATATGCAGAATGTAGTATCTCTAACCAGCCAGGGAACACCAGAATACGTATCTGCACCTTCACTTGCAAGTGCTTTAAGCAACAGACAGGTTATAAAGTAATGACTCCTCTAGATCGCTCCTTCTCTGTGGATTTCTCTCATTTAGACAGTACCTGATTTTTTATTTCCTACCTGAAAATTATAATGATGCTAGATACACATCTCCAAAAGGTGTCTGCCATAATCTACGTGACTCTGCTCCCCATGAGTATTCTCCTTCTGGTTGAAGAAGAAAACTCAATCTAAGTATCTCAACTTTCTGTACGTGCTTAAAACACGAGGTACTTTAGAACCACACATTATACCTTAAATTCAGCAAAGAAAGCATCATAGCTGAAGATGAGGTACTTCAAGAGTCAAACCGAGCGTCTGTAAAAAGGAAAACACGGGGAAAGGAGCAGGACCAACTACAGTCCTGATTTTACACACCTGAGTTATGCTCAAATCCCACTTACACACAAAAAAGCTGATTTGGATCTTGTCACAAGCTCTCAAAACAGCAAGGAAGAAATAAACACACTCCCTTCCCTGTGTCATTGCTATTAGATGTTTTTTTATAAGAGGTGTTTTAGAAGCTTTTCCAACTATTTTTAAAAATATGTGGAAGTTGTACTTAATGGTATTATTCTGGGTAAATTATCTCATTCTCACTGCTAGATGAAACTGAAAAATAACACACAAGTATTAACAATGTCAAAGACAGCATAGATTTCCTAGCTTCAGTGGCTCATGGAAGAAACAAAACTAGACAAATCTCCTCTGCTTCTAATTTAAATTTTCCATTATCTTCAGCTAGAAAGAAAATCTCAGACTCTTGCTATAAGAAAATCTCAGACTCTTGCTATAAGAAAATTAGCATATCAACCCAGCTGCCACAGAGGTAAGGTGCTTTTTAAACATAACCAGCTGCTAGACTGCTTGAAAAGCCGCTATCCAAAGTTGTGAGACACACAAGAGTGTCAACAAGCAGCTCAGATGATAGAACTGCTGCCTGAAACACACAGTGATGGTAGAACATTCACCTGATGGTCTGTTTGGTAACCCCCCCCCATAAACCAAAACAAAAAGGCCCAAATCAAACGGATTGAAAACTACTGTTCTGTGGCCTGTGCTTCACCAAATCAGTGGTGTTGTCAACCCATCCTACTGTGGCTTCTATTCAGAATGACAAATAATTCAACAAATGTTCAGTGATGTATCAATCTAACTCCTAGCAAGAATGTATTATAATTGATGAAGTCTACTAAGATTGGAACCAACTCAGAAGTGAAGTTCAATGAAGCAACAGTACTTTTCCACTGCAAATCACCTTTGAAATACACCCCTAAAAAATTAAATCTTCCAGCAAAATATAACACATATAAATTCCAATAAAAATTTTCTAAAACACAAACAAAAACCTTTGTTCCCAAACTGCAGACTTCAGTTACTGTTCATGGAAATACGGGGGTATTAAATTACATCCACCAGGTATTTTTAATCTTTCTCATATTCTTAATCTATTCTTTAGGTAGCTTTTTAAAAACACTAAAATACACGTTATTTATAGGAAAAAAGCTCAAATTTCCTTATCACAGATCTAAAACCATCTTCTGAATATCTATTTGCTTTTTTCCCTCATTGCCTCTTTTTTTTTTCTTTTCTTTTTTTCTGAGAACAATTGCATGAGATCAAGTATCTTTGTTCCTCAGGAGATCATATGCTCCTGCTGCTCATTTACCATCTGAAATCATAATCATCTGTTGGTGACAATCTAATCATCTTCACAGTAACTAATTGTGATGTCACAAACAAATGATTATGATTTCAGGTGGTGAACAAACAGCAGGAGCAGATGTACTCTGAAGAACAAAGACTGTAAAGTCATGCACGAATCCTTAGTAATAAAATGTTAGGCAAGAAAAACAAAGAGCTTGTCCTTGACAGAGAGGTAGCACTGCTCTGAATCTAATTTCTCTATTATTGGTTTTTCAATACTTACTCTGTGATTCCAAAAATTGATGGAAATAGATAAAGGAAAAACTATAATATGGGAAATTGAGGGTGGGGAGCATATAAAAACAGCTAGAGGTTTTTTTTTTTCATTGTTAGAATTACAATATATAACAGCACTGTTACTTTTTGCTTTTATTTTTACATATTTGTGTTCTTCATAGCTCATCTAGAGCTTCTCCTGGAACACATCCTTTATGATGTTTGTGATTACCCCATCCAGAAATATAAAACCAAAACATATCCTCAAGAAAATGCACTTTGCATTAGGATTGTTTATTTCCTTCACGTCTTGTTTTTGTTGATAAAACTGCTTAAATCAAATCCAGAGAGATAAATGAGCATTCTGTTGACAATAAATATCCCCTGTATGAGCTGCAAATGCTTGTGGTCTGCCCACAGTGTCTGGATGTCTACTCCTGAAGCATCATGGAAAAAAGTCATTCAATGTTCTTGTTATTTCATGTGTGAAAAATGTCTAAGGCATCTCAAACCAAGAAACAAATAGCTCCTTGTTTCATCTTTAGGACTGTGAAATGAAGAGGAAAGGTAAACTTGTGGGAAGAAGCATTTCCAGTAAGTAGGAGGAACAGAAGTGAAGCCTGCTGCAAGGATAGCTGGATAGCTGCAAAACTACATGATAAAAGGGAACAGAAGTTAACTTTCAAGGACATTTCACAGAAAACACTAAAAATGCATTGAGCTAGTATGTAGAAAGATACAGACTGAAGGGTATTTCCCATCAAAAACTAACTACATAACAAGGGCACAACGAAATCTGCTCTCCAACTGCTAAAATATGTAACTGTTCTGCTTTTTGTTTTTGCTGCACTGAAGTACACACCTGCACCTTACTATTCCAGTTTTATTTCACATGGTTTCAGGTGAAGATGTACCGCATTACGCATACAAAGAAAGAGTACCTGCCTGGAAAAGGAAACCGAGGCACAGTACGTTGTGCCAGCTGGGCAAGTTCTTTACAGAGAGAGTGATAAGGTGCTGGAACAGGCTGCTCAGAGAGGTGGTGGATGCCCCGTCCCTTGAGGTGTTCAAGGCCAGGTTGGATGGGGCCCTGGGCAGCCTTCTGTAGATCCAGGCCTGGAGGTTGGTGTCCCTGCCTGTGGCAGGGGGGTTGGAACTCTGTGATCCTTGGGGTCCCTTCCAACCCAGACCATTCTATGATTACTCTGCCTTGGTCAGGCCCCACCTGGAGTATTGTGTATATTGGGCTCCCTGGGATGTCCTCGAAAAAGTCCAGAGGAGGGCTACAAAGATGATTTGGGGCCTGGAGCACCTCCCCTATGAGGAAAGGCTGAGTGAGCTGGGACTGTTCAGCCTAGAGAAAAGAAGACTAAGGGGGGACCTTATTAATGTTTATAAGTATGGGATGCAGGGGGAAATGGCCAGCCCCTTTTCAGTGCTCTGTGGAGACAGGACAAGGGGCAATGGCTGCAAGTTGGAGCACAGGAAGTTCCACATCAACATGCAGAAGAACTTTTTCACAGTGAGGGTGACAGAGCACTAGGACAGGCTGCCCAGGGAGGTGGTGGAGTCTCCATCTCTGGAGATATTCAAGACCTGTCTGGACGCCTATCTGTGCAATATAAGCTAGGGAGCCTGTTTTGGCAGGGGGGTTGGACCCGATGACCTCTCGAGGTCCTTTCCATCCCCTGTGATTCTGTGATTCTATGATTCACTGTGTGGAAAACTAGCACATAATATTCTACTAGAAGAGCAGGCAAAGTGCTCTTAGGTAAATATGTACTGGCAGACCATCCCCCTCCTAAATACTGGCACATGATTTTAACAAGAAATCATATCTAAGGAAAACTGGTGTGAAACATACAATGGTATTGTATAGATCTCCAAGTGCTGCAATCCCCTGACATAAGTTACACTCTGAAAAACAGGCCTCTTCATAGAGCCATTCAGTAGGAAGGTATCAACTGGACTTACTGGTTACCTAAATAACACACAAAAACGTTCTCTAAGTTTTCTATCCAGGAATTTGTGGTTCTTTCCTATATATTACAAACAAATGATGTGATACTTACATCTTGAAAGATCTACAGGATGGAAACTATCATGGAGCTTTTCTATATAAATATAGACTTTGAGTGCAAATCAATACAGCAGATTCATAATTCTATCAGAAAGGCCATTTTAGAGACCAAGAGAGGTTTTGATGAGAAACTCAAAAAGAAGACCTATTAGCAACTCATTCAGCCCAGGGTGATATCACATTAACACTTTTAAAGAAGAAAAATGCATTTCTAGGTCTTCCATGAACCCTGGATGAGACTGTAAGGTGAAGACTGGTCTGTCTTTAACTGTAACATGTTAATTCTCCTCTACTGCCTTAATGTGGAAATCACAGCTAAGCTGTAAACTTTAAAGAAAATACCCCAGAAGAAAAAGCCCTTTATGGAGTGAAGATTTAAAAAAAATCAGTAAAATATATCTGTGCTTGTTGATAACATTTTGGGTTCAAACCATTCCCATTTTGCAAAGGGATAGCACAGTCCCTCTGAAATAAAAATTATACACTTTAATCAGCTGATAATTAATAATGCCTCTAGATTGGAACCCTCAAAAAAGGAGTTAAGGGATCTCTCAACAGCACTGTCATTGATAAATGCTCTACAACTACTAATATGATAGCTAAATATCTTTTGATTTCTTATGTACTTGAAGATCAGTAGAACATGAATGAAGACAACTAGAAATGCATTTCAAGTTTTAGAAAAACATCCCAAAATTTAAAAAAATCCTGTTTCTGTCCCATGGCCTGTGGTAGCATCAAAAAGGTCTGAAATCCATGAAAAGTAAGGTTTTTTGCTCAGAGCACAGGTTTGAAATACATATTTTTTAAATCTTATCTCCTATGGAGTGAGCTTGCATTTGTGTTCCTTTTCTACATTTCCCTGTAAAACTGACAAAGTTTTTTTGCAGATGAAGCCTAGTAAAGGGATTGTTTTTTCTTGTTGGTATAGTAGATGGTTGTGATGTCATCTATAAATATCTTCACTACAAGACACTGCAAGGAAAGTAGAGAAAAGCTACTGGTCTTACTCTGTTGTCCCAAACTCCAACATGTTAACATATGAAGATGTTAACGTTTGAAGATGTGTCACAAACCATGTCCTTCAAAATTCTGACAATGCAAATAGAAATCTTCTAGAAGTATTGATGGGGATTGATGACAGGGCTGGAAGGAAGCAATTAATAAGTCTTAGATCTTGCAGAATCCTTCTTTTCAAGGAAACACAATGATATGTGCGGAATCCAAGATGAATTTAAAATGTAGCAAATTGTTTATATAAGTTGAAGCACAAATTATTCCCCAGGCCTAGTGAGTGGGAAGATTGCATTGAAGCACTACTGAGCCCCCTTATAATCTGCTTATAGGTCCATGTCCTTCAGACATATGTAGGCAAAAAATCAAAGTTAGCTCACGTGTGTTTGTCTCTAGTGCAATCCTTAGCTGAGGGATATAATGCTTAAGACTTTTCAGAAATTCAGAACTCAACGCAGTTCTGGAGAAGAATCATACAACCACAGACTGGTTTGGGTTGGAAGTGACCTCAAAGGCCATCTAGTTCCAACCCCCTGCCATAGGCAGGGAAACCCTCCACTAGACAAGGCTGCTCAAAGGCCCATCCAGCCTGGCCTTGAACACTGCCAGGGAGGGGGCAGCCACAGCTTCTCTATGTTCCTGTGCATCGCCAGTCTTATAGTAAAGAACATCTTTGTAATATCTAATCTAAATCTACCCTCTTTTACTTTAAATCCATTACACCCTGTCCTATCACTACACTCCCTGATAAACAGTCCCTCTCCGGCATTCTTGTAGCCCCCTTTAGGTACTCTAAGACATAAGCCTTTTCTTCTCCAGGCTGAACACCACCAGCTCTCTCAGCCTGTCTTCACAGGAGAGAACCCTCAACCCTCTGATCATACTTGTGGCCCTCCTGTGGACTCACTCTAACAGCTCCATGTTCTTCTTATGTTGGGGGCTGGACACATAATCCAGGTGGGGTCTCATGAGAGCAGAGCTCATCACAAAGTGAAGGAAGTACTATTTATACTATCTTTACCACTCTAAACAGGAAAAAATCTAGTTATGAAGTCACAAAGGTCTGTCTTATTCATCACCAACTGCAGTGAAACTGAAGCTGGTCTTCACCAACAAGGCTCAAGGAAGACAGAAACTACCAGTAGTGGACCCTGATCAGAGTCAGGGCTATGTGAGTCCATTGGACCAAATGGGATACATCTTAGTGTGCTGAGTCAACTGGCTTATGCCACTTTATTATCTTCCAGAAGTCACAGAGATCAGGAGTCATCTTCAAGGCCACTATTACCATCAGAAAAGGCAGGCTAGTCAGCCTCACTACAGTCTCTGGGAAAATCATGCCATAAGTCTTCTTAAAGCCATTTACATGCACACAAATGAGAAGAAAGCCATTGTGAACAATCAGCACGGATTTACCAAGGATAAAAACACACCTCAACAACCTGATTGCTTTTTATGACAAAATGACTGGATTTATGCATGAAGGAAGAGCAGTGGATGTCATATACCTCGGCTTTAGCAAGGTTTTGACATCCTCTCTCACAACATCCTTGCATCCAAACTGTTATATTAGAGTCTAGATAGATGAATTACAAGATGATGAAAACCTGTTTGGACAATCAGGCTTAGAGGACAGTGGCAGGCTTTGAGTAACCTAATAGCAGCCTTCCAATACCTAAGAAGAAGTTGTCAAAAAGATGTAGCCAGGCGCATTCCTGAGCTATGTAGCAAAAGGAGTATGATTGTAAAAAACAAACATGAGATGTTCTGATTGGCGTAAAAGGAAAAAAATTCTATGTGAAGATAATTAAGTACAGGCTGCCCAGAGAAGGTATGGAATCTCCATCCTTGGAGAACTGGAGAAAATACATAAGTAGCCTTGTCTTAACTCTGTACAGGCCCTGCTTTGAGTAGACAGCTTAGATGACCTCCTAAAATCCCTTACAACTTGAAGGATTCAATGAGTAAATAAAAATTTCCTTGTTCCTGCACTCATTCATACCTACATTCACACAGAGGTCACTCAAGAGTTAATTATTCTAATTGCATATAAACCCCCTAAAATATTTACAAAAAGCATTTCAATTGTATCAAATAATCCAAGTAGTACACAGACAAAGAGAAGTATAAGTATAAATTTAGAAAGTATGGCTTACTGTTACTTGTTGGCTCGGGAAACCCAACATTCTGTCCATTCCAACTCTTGTTTTCTCCAAGCTGGAACAGGTAGAAAAAGACAAATATGTAAAGAACAAACTAATTCTTAAACAGAACATGCATGTTTATAAATTTAGTTGAAAGATTCTAAAAAGGAATGCCACATCTGCTCACAAAACTTTACAACACATCTTAATTTTTGTCTAAAATAGGTTATTTGAGGAATGTACCCTTCATGAATAAACATTAGCAACTATTGCCTAGCACTGAAATATAAATGTTTCCCCAAGGATTAGGCTCAGCTCAGTATGTTACCAAATCAGACCTAAAATGAAATGTTTTAAGCAGCTCTCAACTGAAAACATACACAGACAACAGAAATTACATACTAAAACAAGAAGATTCTAATATCTGCCTATGAAAGAACACATAAACATTCTCCAAGTACTTTGGGTGTAATTTAAAAATATTTACTTTCTAGGAATCCATTTAGTTACTGAAGTGGACGCAAGCATAGATTGCATTTTTCCATTATTTTAATATAGAAACTTTTTTGAGGAAGCTAACTGTCTTCAAATAATTTTAATATGTTTAACACCAGTTATTACTTTGACATAGAAAATGGAAGCAATTAACACAGATGTTAAAAATGAGGCCATTCCTAAAGTCTACACAGTAAATAAGATGGCAGTGTTCTAGATTTATGCATAAGTGTGGATAAACATGTCCAAACATCTTCACTAACTAGGAGCTACTGACAAGGAGTTCGATGACTGCAAAACAAATGATCCTTTTCAGTTTCACTAGGATTTTGTATGCAAAAAGAAAACATGGAAGATGACTGTTCTTCAAATGAATAAGTGATATGAAACCTAGAAATATCTGTATTTATTGTTGTCTGTGGCAGCAGCATGGTTTTGTTATGAATCCATACTGTGCATCCGTAACACAATCTGAAAATCAGCATGAGCACGGTGCTACAATATCAGAAAAACATTCCCAACGCTCCTCATTCCTCTCTTTTTACTGTTTATTTAACTTGATCATGATGGGGAATTTGACAGGAATTAGTCTGTGTGTAAGTTATCCTTAGTGCTGCTGCCTAACATGGATGCAGTCCACTCTGGTTTTCTCCTCTCCAACAGAATAAAAGTGGCAAGAAGAAACAAACATGGAAGCATGCAAAAATGGAGATATTACAACTCTTTGTTCTGATCCATAGAACTAAAATTCCAATAGCAGCAAAAGGTCTGTCAGGGCACTTCTGAATTGCTCTCCTCAGGACTGCACAACCATTACTGATTTCTTCCAGGAAGCCTTTACTTTTTTACATTATCTTGATTACCTTTTTACCTGTGCTGCCATCAGCACCATGCATGGCTCACACGACACTCTTAGGTCTTCACTAAAACAATGAATACTGTCACTTTTTATGTGCTGGGATTAATGAAAAAACACTGAGTTTGGCTTTGCGCTGCTTTTTAGGGAGGAAGAAGGAGATGAAAGGATTTTTGAAGGGGCAAGGGAAAGAGAAGTTTCCTTTTTAAAAAACATCAGAAACAACACAAGTGAAAACTGTCTATTTAGATGCCAATCTGATACATCAGCTAATCTACACTGGGCCCCAGTTTGGATACAAATAGAGAAACAAATATCTTGTAATGGTACATCTTTATTGTGCAATCTACATACAAGGAACTCTGCAATGCTCAAATTGGTAGAGATCTAAGGGCTATTTTCCTCTCTTCTCCAGCACAATTTAGTTGGAAAATTAAAATGCTTTCATCTACACAAAGTAACTTGTGTATCTGCTTTAAATATGTTCAATCTGTTATATACAGAAGATAAAGCCAGATGTTCCAGATATTTTATGTCCTTAACCCCAATAAAGCTGTATAAATTTGTTCTATGCTCTTGAATACTCCCACTACATAAAATTTGAGTAGTTCACATTTTTTTGATACAGTATCATGTTTGCTCATTGTGTTCAGAATATTAGGCCATTGTATGCAATTATGTCAATTCTGAGACATCTACGTCTGCAAGCATGTAATTAAACCTGTTTCTTTAAAGACAATGCACTTGAAAGCAAAAGTTTAAAAAAAACCAGGGAAACAAAGCAGCAATGCCCCTCTTTAGCCACTCAAGTTATTCTAATGATTTCGATGTAACCACAAGTTTCCACTGTGTAGAGCTCTCCAAAGCAACTATGTTGTGGGCTGAATTTTTTTCAGGCTTTATCTCTCAAAATTACTGAGTAAAAATACTTCAGCCAATTTAAAATCCAAGAATAAAACCTTAAGTTTTCCTATTAGGGGGAAAAAAAAAAGAAGAAAAAATGAAAAAAAGAAAAAGGTTGACTTATCTATTTTGCCTTGTTTTTCAAAAAGCCCAGATTGCCAGTGAAGAAGTAGTTGAAACCAGCAGAAAGTATCTTCTACAGCAGTAAAATCTTTGCATGGGCATCCTAACAGTTAGTTCTCACCTTTTCTGGCTGGTCTTGAAGAGGAGTAGAGGCTTTGTAACCCAGCTGTAGCAACATTGCTTCTGCTGCATTCCTTTTAGCTATTTTCTTGTTTGGGCCTGTTCCAGTAGTAATCTCATTGCCTACTTTCACCTTCAAAAGAAAACACCAATCATAATTATGGTAAGTGCAAGAGTCCTTAACATCACCATGTAATTATCTCGCTCACCTACCAACAACCATCAGCTCTTCTGATGAAGAGGTCATCTTTGGAAAGTAAGAACAGTGCAGAAGGGGTCTGTAACATTGCCTCACACAGAGGAGCCTGTTTAGGTTTTTCAGAAGGTCCCCAAACTCTTACCAAAGAGCTACACTTCTCTGTATCAGCGCACTCAGTTGTCCCTCTCTTCCACCCGCCTCTGTGACAATCCCATCCCTTCTGATGAACACCTCCCCAACTCTTACTCCCCCCTGTCTTTCTTAATACGGGAAGCGCTACAGGATCTGGACTTCCTCGTCCTTGTAGGAGTGTTGCCTGCAAGAGCCCCCAGCATCATCACGACAGTATTCAGAACAAAAAAGATATTTAAATCAAAGTGGTTTTAAAAGAAAGATGAAAAACATGTTTGCATTCTTCCCCCTTTGTTGCACAGCAAGAAACACAGGGCCTAGGGCTGCTTTCTTGTCTGCACTTACACCTGACAAGCTTTTATCAAGACTTCCGAGTCTTTGGAAAGAAGGCTCCTCATTGGACCTGCAGCCTGTGCTGCACATAGTGTTTCTGACAAACAAGATGACTTTCATGAAAGTAGGAGAAGTTAAAACCTCAAAATAAATTATAGATAATGGATATCCACAAAGACTGAGGTTCAAACATTCCTATTCCTTATGTTTGGTATCATTCTTGAACTCCTGAATCTACGTTTGTGATATTAGCACTGTTTTGCTATTCACTTATGCAATATTCATAGCTCTTTGGTAGCTACATATGGTGCTGTCCATTAAGCCAATTTATTTGCCCAACTTTCTCTTAAAGCAGCATATGATTTCAAAAGGGTGTTAAAATAAGGAAAGCAAACCAAAATAAAAATAGTAAAATAGACAAAGTGATACGAATAGAAGAAACCTTAGAGGTCAAAGACATGTAACAGTCTGCAAGGAGCTTTAAAAAATTTTAAAGATAGGCATACAATTGCTAAATAAATACTAAATGTATTTAGTAATTTATGTTATTCAATAATTATTCATGTCCCTCAAATTATCATGCATATTTTCCTAAGAGTTTGAATTTTTCTTTACACAAACACCTATTAATTCTACATACAAAGAAGAGGTTGTAGAAAATAGTAATGATCATGAATATTTCTTCAAAGTATATGTATAGTTAAACAAGATAAATATTAATAAACTTGAAATAAAAATATTATCCTCTATGCAGTTCCGCAACCACAATTAGAAAATAGCTTATATGCTATAAAATTGAAGGACTTCAATAGGACATGAAAAAATTGATAATTTATAACATAGCTCACAATAAATCAATGTGCTGCTATTTCTCAGACCTGTAAAACTGGTTTAGCTATTATTATAACCTCTATGAAGGATTAAAGGTCTGACTACAAAGAGAAAGAGCTTTCTGAAATTAACTTTGGGAACAGAACACCAACTAATGTCATCAGAGGTTTTCTTCTGTTTATCTAGTGGTCAGGACAAGTAATTGGATCCATTTCATCACATCTAAACTTGCTCTTTGTGTGACAGATAAAAATGAACATATTATCTCTGGATATTTTACTTCCACATTCAATTAAATTAAATGAAAACACTGTTTAAGTAGTTTACACAAAGGCTTTTTATTCTGATAAGGTTTTCTGCATGTCATAATGAATCCACTGAGACTTCCTGAAGGCAGGAGAAAAAGCAGTATTTCAGTGAGTAAATATCATAAAAGGGTAAAAACAGGGCTTTGGTGTTTTAAAAGTATATACAATAAAGCAACTGATCTATGGAATTTCTTGGGCTCTTTCACAAATCTTCCTAGAGAAGTGAATCTTCTATGTACTCACTGCTTTTAAGATTTTTTTTTTTTTAATTTAAAGAAAAGATTTTGCCATTACTGAGACTCCTCCAGTGGAAACCCAAATTCTCAGCCCATCCTCCTAACACTGTCCTCTGTGGACACTCCCATAAGGGTGTCAGCAGGGATAAAGGGATGGTCTGTGATAGGATCACTCTTTTTCAAATACTTCCATGTCATATAAAAAGTTGGAAATCCAAGTTTATACTCAGAAAAAAGATTCTGCAATAAAAGGAACCTACCACCTTCTTTTGCTTCAGAGAGAACAATAATCAATCATCAAGAAAGGTGACTGAGGTCCAAGGAAATGAAGATAGCTAGCCTATCTCAATTGACATGATGAAGGGATTTAAAGATTTAAGTGAAAACATAACCAATTTCTGGAGAAGGAGGTGCTGGAACATCACAAATTCTGCTTGTGATCAAACGTGACATTTTGGTGTGGTTTGTAGACAAGAAGTCAAAACATGTTCAGGTACACTGTTCTGAATTGTTCCAGCACAAAATTACCCCTGAGTGAAAACACAACAGTAAAGAATTCTTTCCTGTTCCTAATCTTAACCTGCTGTTCTGCTTATCATGCTTATATCAAATCTTTGTGAATGTTCTTAATTTAAAAATTAAAGAAACATTAATGAATTACTGTTCCTGTATTAAGTCCAGAGCCCCTAACCAGACAGGCTAAAACACGTGATGGGAGGCTTTTTTTGTGGTATTTCCAATATGAACAAAGCCACAAAGATACCGAAAATCTGAAAATATTTACAGGACTATTTTGTTAAATAAATACATGGAGATATTAATACCTATATTTCAAACAGGTGTTTGTATTGCAACCCACTGATCAACACTAGCAAAAAAAAAAAGTATTTCAAAAAGCAAGTAAAAGTAAGTAAAACTATAAACCATCTGGGATAAAGGCAGAAACCATCAGGTGAAATACAAATTTTAAGAGTACTGAAATGCAAAACCACTGCAAGGAAAGCATTTAGAAGGCACATAACCCAGCTAACATTTGGTTCACCAAGGGAAAGAAGAAAGTGCAAACAGGCTTTCTGACACAGTATTTCAAACTCTTCTTGTAAAGCAAAGAGCTAAACACAGAGGGACCCTGCCTCCTTTTATGCCACCATATTGCTTGAGTTTGAACGTAACATAGCAAGGGCCTTATTTCAACGTGACAGCAGATGGTACCTGCATAACAAACTCCCGGCGGCGAGGCATTCCTCTCTCTGACAGAAGAACATACTCTGGTTCCTTCTCCTTTTTGGCCTGTTGGATCTGAGCCAGACGACTGATGGGATTCATTCCTTGACCATACTCTGGTCCAGTCTAAAACAGGTTTAAAAGAAAGAACCATTATTTCGGCATATATCCATACAACTATTGCACTGCTTGACTTCTACTGGGGTCACCTCTTCTTTAACATCCTCTTTAAGAGAATAAGAAGTCAATGACTTCCCACCTCCTGATCATGAGACAGAAGATAAGGATTCTCACGCTGAAAATCGTGGCAAAAAAATACACACCTACTGAATGCCACTGCTGCAGGTAGTGTGCACACCTAGCACCTATAAGCTGTCTATGGAGGTAGTATGAGGATGGGTGAAAATTAGCAGATTCATCAGTCAGTTGTATCTCATTGCCCTATCTCTGTGATCACTAAACCCCTTCAAATAGGTTGCTACAACACTGGAGCATGCAGGATGCTAAGAAGAGGTGGGTTTTGCATGGGGACAAAAAAGATTTGCCATGTAACAGAGCTGTCTCTGTCAGCCTTCTTGCCTTCCTTCTTAGCACTCCTGCCTTCCATCCTACAGTGCAACTAAAGGTGTAGAAGGTTTACTCTGTGTGTCATAGGAATTCACACTCACAAGTGTGTAGTGAAGCTAGGAGAGAGCATCTCCAATGTCTAGAAACGCTGCATGTTGTGAGCTACCCACAAACTATTTCAAACGCTTAACAGACAATAATCCTCACAGTAACATGTCAGAATGTGTGGTTGGGGGGGAATTGATCTGATGGGGGGAAAATGGAAAGACTGAAAGACTGGTTTGTAGAAGATTACACAGACAGGTGAAAAATGCGTCCTTATAAACTATCTGAAATCCTTTTAATATGTTACTATTCAGGTGGCTCTTGTAAAGCAAATAGGTAGGAAAATATTTCTTTGTAGATCTTGCAGAGTAGAAATTAAGACCCCTCAAAAGTCATATTTAACTGATTTATATATACCATAACACAAGAAAAGAACTTGAAAATGTAAATGGCATTTGAAGGTAGAATTGCTTTTATGTCATTAAGGTATTTCCTTTTCACAAAGATGTTTTCAGGATAAGAGAAGATCAGCAGTCATGCTTGTTTGAGCTTCTCAAATAAGAACAAACAAGTGGTCCAGAGCCTAAAAAGATGATCAGCAACCGAAGGCAAAGACAGAGGGATATTACATTCAAGAAAGCTGTGCAGCAAATCTTACATTGCATAACCACTTAGGTTATTCGGGAAGATGTGGGTGAAAGACTTGAAACAATGTCATGCACAAGGGCAGCAGTGTGGGAAGAAGGCAGGCAGAGACAAAACGCAGAGCTGGCTAAATAAAGTGCAGGCCGTAAGATTTAGACTCATAAATAATATATATAAATAAAAAAGAAGTTACTGTTGTAATTTTTTTTTTATGTCCAAATCAAGCACATGTTAAATGAACAGAAATGGGCACACTGAAAGCACTCCAGAAGTTTGGATATTAAAAAACCCCAAAAACCAACACAAACCCTTCTACATATCCAGGTTATTTTGACTGTTAATGCCAAGCAAGGCCAACTTTGGATCATTCAATTTAAGACTGTAGTGGTAACTGGTATGTAGCATTGTAAGAGATTTTTACATAATTATGTACTTAGCATCTTTCTTGAGAAAAACTTTCCAAAATGAGACAGCCAGGGCCAACAGCTTTTTAAGATCTTGCAGTTTCAAAGCTGCATTAATGCTGATAGTTTTCCATTAAACAATTTGTGATGCTTATTTTTTTTCCTAGACATTTCTGAGAATTAGATCCCTAGAATTTCAGTAGGAGCTAAATATCTAATTAACCTAAGGGATTTTTGAAAGATCACTCATTCTGTTTTGAAGGCAAATGAAAAGACAAAGATCTTTGTACGTTTTCCAAACCCAGTTTTGCACTCTTAAAAGTATTTGCTTGTTTTAGGTGGCTTTTCTGTTGGCTGCCCCTACAGAACCCTGCACTTGGTGCACTGAGTATACAGATTTCTAATAGTCACAGTTAAAGTAAACACTGATTTACTTATTTTTACAATCTAAGAAGAGGCAAATACAGAAAAGGAGATGAAATTTAGGTCCTAAAACTATATTCTGAAGCATAGGTTTTGGACATGAAATTTTCTTGCTTTTTCCTGTCTCAAGGTTCCTGATCTGCACAGTGTGGGGTAAAAGTGACTCACTAACACCAGAGAGAAAGTGAGCAACTCTCCACCATTATTTATACCGACCTAAAATGAGTATGAAAGGCTATTAATGTGCCCTTCATATACTTAAATGATGACCTAGCATGCCAGACAATAGAATATGATGTACAAAGACTTTAACTACTTCCTCACAAAATAGTACTTCCTAAAATAACACTCAATGTGGCAGATTCTGGCCACTTCCAAAGCCTTATCTTCTGCACTGAAGAGATAAGTTAATCTGTTCAGTTCTTCACTGCTGAGACCAGGTAATCATCATGCTCATAAATACATGGACACTATGTGGCTGTTTTTGCTAGATCATTTAGAAGACCAATTACTTCAGATGACCCTTTGGTTTTGCATGAATTTAGGATGAGGACAAACCAGGGCTAGTCACCACAGACCGAATGAATTGCACAAGTAGCAAATAAATCTACTGCCACCAAGAATAAAAGCTTCATTGAAGAAGCTTGAGCTCACAAGTCTCGAGAGCCTCTAAAGGAAGCCTCATCAGTGCAGCAAGAAGCCTATCAATATTCTCTGTAGCAGGGCATGTTTTAACAGATGGTTGGTTCAAAGTTCACAAGTCCTCCATGGGCTGGTCTCCAGTCAACTTTCTATCTGTATGTGAGAGCTAAAGAGCATTATCAAACACAGGCACGTGAAACAAAAAGTATTGTTCTTTGGTGCTTGACAAGTGGCACACTAGGCTGAGATGTCAACATACTCCTTGCTTTCTTTCAAATCTTTCAAAAATCAAACAAATTGAAGCTGAAACCACAAAACTCCCAAATATATCTTCACGAGGGGAAAATCTGGACTGTGCACCATTTCCTCATTATCTACTATTTCATCTCTCTCTCTCTCTCTCTCCCCCCTCCCCCCGCAAACTGGGGAGGGAGGAAACACCAGGGATAGAAATGCCACAAGATGCTAGTAGGGTCTCCTAAAGGAGATGGTGCTAAAAATTCACATGGCTGTACAGAGCTGCTTGGAGTGTGGGATCCCACCACCAGACCTGAACCAAACCCCTGAAAACTTCAGAGACAAGAACTCAGTTCTTAAGATGAGCACTTTACAAGCCATTATATTTGATGATTTCACAGCATTCTCAGAGTTCAAAAAAGTACAGGAAGATCAGCACAGGCAAGCAAGTAACAGTATCAACACAAAATGATAAATAAGCCTTTACTGATTTAAAATCTGAGGAACTATCTAACTTTCTGAGCAAACATGCTTAATTCTGTCAAAGGCGAAAACATACCTTCAATATTGTTTTTGGACGTTTTTTAAAGTAAAGTTTTGGCTTTTCAATCACAGGAAGAGGAGGAAGTTTCTTAAGTTCTTGTAGAACAGCCATTGCAGCACGTTTCTTTGAGAGTTTCTTACTGTTGCCTTCTCCTTCTGCAGTGAATTCTCCTACTGTAACTCGTGTAACAAAGCTCTTCATGTGAGGCGGTCCACTTTCTTTAATCACCTTTTAAGCAAAAATAACAGAGGGAAATCACTGTATAAAAATATAACTTAATGTTTGTTCTTCTGCAATGTACTTACTACTAATCTGTTTGTCCTGCTAATTGAAGGTGCTTAGATGGGTTTTCATAAAATCCGGACAACATTAAATGACAGTACCAGGTTTGAAGACAGAAAATTAAGGCTAATTAGATAAAGCAAAGCTAATCATCACATCATGTGTTTCACAGAAGATACAGTAGACCTATATTTTAAAAAATATTTATACAATAACATGATACACAACAATAATGCATATTTAAACCAAGGCTGCTGGGTTTTTTTCCTTGCAAGGTGCTTCATGTACTAAAGAAATTCATGAAGGTCGACCAGGCTTTGGCTATTTCATTACACATAACATATTCAAAGCTATATTTACTTGGCATCACTTCAACACATTTTTAATATGTTTCTACTACCATTAAAACTTAGGATGTTCATGTATGGTCCCAAACTTCATTCTTAGAGATCTGTATTTTAACACTGTCCTAGCTGCAAGGCAGCATGACTGTTCTCCAGTCCTACCTTGCCAGAGTACACAACTCAGAGTGACATCCCATACTTTTGAAAGGCTGCCACTGTGTTGCTTCCACAGCTCTCAGCTGTCCTTCACAACAGCACCGAAAGGAATTATCAAAAGAGCTACCACAACTCACACAAAAGCTAACCATTCCTGAGAACTTCCTTTTATTTACTCCCTTCCAAACATGTTCAGGATGCCAATGAGAAAACCCATTTGAAGTACTTCTCCGCTATTAAAAGTTACAATAATATGGAAAAAATGAATGTTCTTGAATGCTTTAGTTTCCTTTAGCTCTTTCTGTGTCTTCATTTTCCCACAAGATGCACACCTCCTTTTAGGAAGCTATACTGTTGGGATGCGCTCACCAACACATCGCAGCACTGCAAGTGCTAAGAAAGCCATTTCTTCACATATGCACCATTTAAGGGTCTGGAGAATGTCTATCAGGAATTAGCGACCTCATCTGGGAAAAGGTTCAGTTATTGTGTTTGATGGGCGGAAGCAGCTACCTAATTTAATCTTTGTTACACATAATGTGTGCAAGGAGACAGAGCATCTGACAAGCACCTCTTTGTAATGTCTTCAAAATCAATACAAATACTTACTTTTTCAATAGGTGCAATTACATCAAACATTTTGTGGCAAAAGCGTTAATTCCTGAGCGCAGCGGAACCGAGGTAAAGGTGCTAAGGCCTTCTCGGTGTAATAACTGTATTTTTAATGGGCTGAAACCTTCAACCTTAATATTACTACAACATGTTTTGTATTAAAGTTCTTTTTATCAAGGTCACGTCCCTTGCATTACTTAGTTTTGCTGCTACACTGTAATGAGGTCTCCTTAGGCTTGTATTTCTTTTTTAAGCTCTCTTTTGCGGCAACTTCACCCAGCAAATACAATTATCACAGCATATATTGATAAAAAGACACAAAATTAAAATTAACAGACAACTTTGCCCACATTTTCCCAGAATAAGGACGAGATCTGTGCCAGCATGGGAATTTTCTGTTGTGGTCTGTGAGTGTTCCCGCTCTAAGATTCCAGGTAATAATAGTTTCAGAAGGGTTTTCAGGACTCCCTCGCTTGCAGGTTGCCCACTGGTGCCTCACTGCATGAGAAGGCAGCGGTGCTTTTGAGGCACTGCCCCACAAGAAGCTGCACTGCCAGCACCAGAGCAGGGACAAGCCCATCGCCAGGATCTCTGGATCACAGGCACAGTCGGGCTTTGTCGCAGTGCTGAACACCTTCTCCTCGCTGCAGCATTCCCCACCCTCTTTTAAAGGCATAACCTAATCCATCCCTCCACTATCCAAGTATTGCAACACATTGGCTGTAAAACACAGCTAAATTAACCTTACTGAGGTCCTTAATCTCTACATGGTCTTACTAATACCATTATATAGGTGTTTCTACTTACATACAATACAATGTATTAATAAAATATGAAAGAATGTCTATATTGACCAGATGAAAAAGGACAACATAACCTAAGAAATATAATTGCTGAGTTCCTAAAATATTAGTTTTATGGAAGTTTTCTCATATATCTATAAATGCACACAGACTCACATATATAAAAAGAATGTTAATACAAAACCAGATTATATTTTCTTATACATTAAAATATACTTCTTAATATAGAACTAATGTATTCCGGTGTTTTTAATCTTTTAAACTTTTAAGTATGTGGCACGAGGTAAATAATTGCCTGGAAAACCTTCAAAATTGTTTCTTTGCTAGTGTGTAAAAGAAAAAAGTCTGTGTTGTCAATGGAATGAACCCCATAGGATTCAGATGGGATCCGGATCAAGCTAAACATCCAAATTTGGTAATTTAGCAAAAAAACAATATTTACATAACAACATTTTTGGTTAACCCCAGATTTAGATCTTTTTACTCCACATGATTTCAAACAGTTGTGCTCTAAGCCTAGGGACAGAAAACACTAAAAAGAAATTCAGCCTTCGCTATCAAAGAACACTGTATGCATTAAATTATTTCCTCAGTTGAAAGATAGGACCTGTGGACCAAATCATAGCTAATTTAAAGCTGAGATTTTGATTAAGGGTGACAGTTCAATACAGTTTTCCTTTTCTGTTCCACTGATTTAAATAATAACTCCAGCAAGAGAAAAAACATGGGTCCAAAACACATCTAAGGTCAAGTTACATGAAGAGTGAATTTGGCTCAACTTAATGAATCATGCTGAGAAATGGAAAACAGCAATACAATTACAATGGAAGAGCAACACTGCTGCAATTACTAATGAGACTGCAGGTAGAAAATTCAAAAGACTATGGCAAGATTTAATGGACATTAAAGAAAAAACAACATGGGAAACAAAAAGCAGGTCAACTAAACCTGTCACCTACCTCCATGATTATTTACAAGTTTTAAAACACCAATATATTTCCACATGCTTGTGCAGGCAGACATACCAGACTTCAAACAAACAAACAAACAAGTCTGGATGTTTTACTAAAACTGGAGTGAGGAAGGAGTGAGGAAGAACTCAAATGAAAGCTGCTCAGTACATCAATCATTCAACAGGAAAGCCTTAATCCCAGGAAAGCAGGAGCCAAATGGGTGTGAAACATCCTGCTGAGAACTTGCTTGGTTTCCCAGTCAGCAATTTGGCCTGTTCCTGGTTCAAAATACAGAGTCCCTGCCAGTGATATGACTGGGACCCAAGAAACTAACTGTTTATCCGAGGAGAACACTGGAAGGGGTGTGGAGGGACAGAAAATTTGCCTGTTCAGGCACCCTTTTCCCCTCACTCCTGACACAGAGAATGAGACAAAGATACCATTGCATTTGCTATTGTATAGAAATAATATCCCAATCCAAAGAAAAATACTGAAAATAAAATGGCCTGGAACACATGTTCTAATACCTGAAGCTGTTGTCCTCATTTATTGTCTTTCAGGCTCACCCAACTCCTTACTGACAAGTTGGAAATTAGAACATCTATCTTGCAAAAGAACAAAAAAAGCACAAGATTTTAGCCTATGGTGAAGGAGGGAATAAGAAGGAAAATGGCCATTTTACAGCTATTCTAACAGTTCCTACAGCAATCAGTTTTTATCTCTCCTCAGAGATCGTTCATTGAGAGTCCTGCAAATGCCTTAGATGAGCTGCACTTTGACTTGCATGTGGATGAATAAAGGTTAGCTAAGGATGCACCAGTGGGTGAGTGGGGGGAATAAAGCTTGTTCTTGGTTAGAATGTTTTTTCTTAGTTAATGATTTAATAGACAGAAATTCCTTGAAACCAGTTCTAAATTTCCTGGGCAATTAAAACCAGCTGTATTACACAAAACAGCGAGCAGGAACTCCCAGCATTCTGCACACTCTCCCTTTTTTCCACCCCCCATGCAATTCCAAGGACACGTTTACATAGAACTGTACATATCTTTTATGACCGTTACTTCACTGCATAACACAACACTGCTGGAACATCTTCATCAGATGAAGAAAAGGCAGATCATTTTATAGCTCAAAAAAAAAAAAGCTGGAGAAAGCTTTGATGCCTGCTTGGAATAACACAAAACCATTTGTAAATAAAATCCTATTAGAACATCAGATCCTGGGGATTACCCATAATTACTTAGCAGTTTTATTGAAATATAAGTCAGTACCAAGTTCAATCAAAACTCTACTTAAGAATGTCACCTATACTTAGATTTAAAGGCAGGAAATAACACAAAACCTGTCAGGAGAGCAAGAAACTGTCTTATTTCAGTGTTGTTAACATTCTTTGGCAAGTGACACACTAGGCTTTTCCTGTAATAAGTATCTCAGCCTTCCTTCTCTCCTTACCAAAAGCTGAAACACAGAATTGAATTTAAGAAGAGATTCAAAGCGCTATCCCTTTTTTCTGAGCTATTCCATGACCCATGACCATACATCTTCTTGTATTTTAAAGTCCTGATTTGTATGGAACTATTCCAAATACTTTTAAATACTTAAGGTAGAAAATTATGTATGAAAACCGAAGCGTTAATGACAAGCTTCCGTTTTGAAACGTGGGCAAGTTTTCCCATCATGCCCAGTCTTACGTAAGTAATCTTTTTTCCACATATTTGCAATTGATAGACCCATGTCCACAGACACACCAGCTTTATCCTCAAGATTTTACATTCTCTTAACTTTCTAATTAGTCAGTATTACATAGGCCACGTATATGAAAGCATATGCACATTTGTTATACTGAAGAACTCTTAGTCAAAACCATATACTTTGTCTTTGGCTCTCTTTCCTACCTACCTTCTGAGGGATTTCTCAGATTTCTCAGAAGGTCCAAATAGCTCATTTGACATTGGCTAATCCATGGATACAGGCCAAACTTATCAGGAAAATGCATATGGCACACTGTTAAGGCATGCCACAGCATAATTTATTTTCTGGCATACAAATACGTGCCTATACTTCAACAGGAAAAAGCACTAGAGAAAATACCCATCACCAGTAGAGGCATTACCTATGTCCTTCATATATACTCAGCGTAAATGTAAAACACAAAAGAGAAAAAGAGCCACTTACATTAGCATTTTCTGCTTTAAAAAAACCCCAAGCAACCAAATAGCCAAACCAAAACCCAGTTTGAAAGTCTGGTGGTTCTTACCACAACACAACTTTTTTACAACTAGTTTGTGTAAGGGCTTTTTCATTGGAAGAAAATTCCTGTTACTACCACTCCTTCTCTCCTAGTTAGTTCATTGATAGCATTGGAGCTATTCCAAATGCTCTTTATTACTTAAGGTAAACAAAGGTGCCAGAAGCAGGTTCACAGATAAAGTCATATGAAATGAGAAAAAAAAAACAACCCAACAAACCATGAAGATTTAAGTAGAGATAGAGAAGGGTCAAACAGTGTGGAAAACAGATACTCATGAAGCTGGGAAAACTTCACATCAGATGCAAAGTGTCTCAATGGGAACTTTTGTAGTGTATGCCTACAGTTAAAGCAAAGATTTTGGCTGACTGTTTTGAAGGTTATTTTAAATCACACCACGTGTGACCACTGGTTCTAATCCCACAGCACTACACAGAAGATGCCTGAACTGTCTTTCTGCCATCCACTTGTTTGCAAGCAAACATTAAGTCTCTAGTACTTCTGAAAGAGCACCTAATTTAATAGTAAACACTCAAGTGTCTTAGACAGTGACACATTACCACTTTTTTTTATTCATAAATTGCATGTATTTAAATGCCATATTCACAATGTATTAATATTATTAACTGTGTTGAGTTTTAGTGGCAGCTTTTTTTTTTAAAATACTTTCTTAGCAAACAGATAAATATGTAACACATACCTCAAAACTGACAGGTATATTGCGCTTCAAAGCAATTTCAAATACTACACTGATCTCAGACTTGTTCGCATCTTTATCTTCTTCTGATTCTTTTCCTGCTTCTCCATTCTGAAAATGAAGAACACATAATCATATTACATTTTTTTAAGATAGAAACATAACATGGTTCTCCCCCCACGATTTCTTAAAGACTTCTGAGTTCTCGTGTCATGCTGTAAATCAGTGCTTGTACATCCATCTCAGCACCCCATTATGAGGCACCCACTGACCGTGAAGGTACTTACGTTCCATAATAAAGGAACACGTATATATAAATTTATAAATGAATGACTGACTGCAAAATAACTTGTATGGCTTTTAGCTTTATTAATGACATGGATAATAATTATCTGAACACAAACTTCTTGTGTCAAACAGGAGGTTCAAACAGATCCTGTGACCTGTTTGTCAGTCTCTCTAGGGTACCCCTTCCAAGCAAGGAAGTACAGAAGGCTGTACTTCTCTCAGAAGAAGTTCAGATCACCCCACACACACACTTTGACTGGGTCACCAGGTTACAGGTGTCCTCAGCAGGTCCAGCTGGTTAACGGCCCCTCCATGGACTTCCCTCCGGGAGTTATGACCAGTGTGAAAAGGTAGTGACAGAGAACAGCTTGCTCAACACAGAACATTATTTATTTATCCATAGGAACATAACAAACAGAGAGGTTACAAGATAAAACAACAAAAGGCACATCCAAACATTATCCTGCCTAAAATTCAGCTTTGCTTTACATTTTAGGTAAATCTGATTTTTCTGAGACAACCAGAGCATGGGGATCGGGCAAAGAGTTATCACCTCCTGCAACCACTACCTTTTGGTGTTTGTCCCCCAGGCCACACCTTCCCTACTTCTCAAAGGTTTCACTTTCAGCTACTCTCAAACTGCAAAGCTCTGAATGTTTCAAACTGGGATCTCTCAACAGCCATGTAACCTTGGCCAGGCTCCTAATTTTTTATTACTGGAGGTAAACATCAAAGAAACTTGGGCTGAATTAGGTGGATTCCTGCAGAGTTCCCATCTTACATAACAAAGTCTGATCTAAACCCTCAGCCACCAGCATAGCTACAGACACCAAAGTTATAAAATAACATTAAAAAAGCATTAAGTTCTTCACATTAACCATGAAATTTCTTAATCTTTTATCTACCAGTTGTTAACAATATATTTGTCTTTAAGATAATGGAGGACCAAAAATCTGACAGTCAGCTACAGCATCCAGACCTGGGGCACTTTTTATCTCATTGCAGAAATTTGAATGGAAGAAGAAATTTACATCCCTGAGATTGATTTGGAGCTAAATACAAAATAAACTTGATAAAGTTTATAGAACTCGCTGAAAAAAAAAAGGCGCAGTGCAAAGCAGCAACAAAGGTAGTTGGAATGAAATTATGTACGACCTCTAGCTTATTTCATATAATGAAATGTAAAGTACCGCTGAAATCAAGAATGTAGGTCATTTATTTGTGTAGGACAGGCAAGGTATGGAGTAGGTTCTGTGAGAAAAATCAACTGAACAGAGATAAAAGGTCAATATTTGAAAGTAAAAATCTATTTTGGGGATACAAAGTATCAACCAATGAGTGGGGTAATACTATTGTGTGAAAAACCTCAGTGACAACCTTAATCAGTACTGTATTAAATTAAGTTTGTGTTTTATAGAGGACACTAGATAATGTGAAAAGCTGACAAAAAAAGCCACGAGAAGGAACTTACTGAAGAAACAACTTTAAACTCAGACACTATGGAAACAGTTTTATAAAAAGATTAAAAACTACTTGACTGTAATCTGTAAATGTATATGGGAGACAGATTTTTGATATGTTTGCTACATTTACCAAAGATTAAAAAATACCAATTAGATAGAAAATGAAGCTAAGTGTATCTTGAAGAAATACCTTGCAAATTATCTTTGAAATGGGGAACAATCAATTACTGGCATAATTTACACAAAATAATATAAATCCTACTGGACTGTCACTGGACCTTTAAGTTAAGAATGTTGAGGTTTTCTAGCTGTACCCTAGCTTAGCAAGACAAGCAGAGTCTAATGTAGACATTACTGTTTAAAATTTCATGATTATTAAAAACACATTGGTCCAGAAAATCCCCAATCGTCCCTTCTACCTGTACAACAGAACTGTTTGCATATTTTTACACCAAGCACAGTAGAAAGCCTAACTGTGAGTGGAGAATAGGGAGGATCATGGACTTCACTGAGCAATAAAATTTCAAGCCTTAGTCATATGACTTCCCTAAGGAAGATAAAACATGTTCAGGAGTGTCTCAATTACTTTGCATTTAGATTTGGTCCTTATTCTACAACTGACACTTTGATCACAAGGCCTTTTCTTAGCTTCACATCTATGAGACAACAGAGGTGCTTTGGCAGGCACACAATGGCTCTTTCATGAAATCAGGTTTGTATTCACCTGTAACCCTGCCCTGTTTGCTGACTGCTTCTTGTTTCTGCTCACCTTACGTTCTTCTACACGTTTGCACAATGAAGTACTGAAGATGGCTATACCCCTTAGATTTTATCCTTAACTAAGGTGTTTATTTTAAAGGGGGAAAAAAAGGGTATCTCAACACAAAATAATATATAGAAGGTGCATAAAGCAAACACGGTTATGAGGGCCAAAAGGTAAAGCCATGTATTTCTTATGCTATATTCCATGGATCCCATTCCAGTGAAATTGACTGCGTCAGTAACGGATCCCATTCCAGTCAAATTCACAGAGTCACTAATGGGATGCAGGGCTAGACTGGTACTGGCAGGTCTGTCCTTCTGCCTTCTCTGCTCTCATTGGAAGCACAGAGGCAGTGATAGGGGAAGAATGAAGCTCGAACTAGTCATGCAATTGAGGCCAGTCAAGACTCTAACCTGTACTGGCTCTGATCCACGCATGACGTTTGAGGAACAGTGAATCAATAATCCTCTGTGGCTGACTCAAGCAGGTCAGTTCTGCTGAAGGAAGCAGAATTTTATTGAGCTGGAACATGTCCCACAGTGAGGGCACATCCCATGACTGCACAGCACCCCTGCATACACTTCACATGACCAGTGGCAGGGACAAGCCTGAACCTTGGCACCATGAACACCTGAACTCTACTTCAACCAAACTCCTTTCTCTTGAGAGCTACACACAGTTCCACATGATGCAGTTCTTTGTACTCCGTCATGAATCAGGCACAGTGTCACCTCCAGCCTTCTCCAGTTAACTCTAAGCCATGAAGTGACAGACATCTTTCTTCATGGCTAGCCTGCAACCAACTCCCTTTGCCATCAACATGACCAAACCACAGAGGTTTCCCTGACTCAGTCTGCTACACACAGACATCTGCTATTGAGATCCTACAGTATCCAAATAGTCTTCAACTGCTGCATCAGAAACTCATGGTGCTTCCTAAGGTCTTGCAAGCACTATGTGAATGTTTCAGCTAACCTATGCTATGGTCTCCTGACAAGTCTTACCAATTTTCCTCACAGCTAACTGTGGATTTGACTCAATTTACATACATTATTTATGTTGGTGAAGAGAAGAATGAAGTTACTTCATTAGCTTACAAGAGTGGCAACCCTACAGTATGCTATGAGAATTTAGGAAACTCAATTTGCCATGACTATATCTTCTAAAAGCCTGCACATCCTAACAGACACTGATCTAAATAGAAACTAAAAAGACACACTAAGGCAAGAATTTTATTAAAGATTACTTTTGCTAGGTAAATGACATATATACTTTCGCTCTGAAAACTTAGTATACAAACCAGGTACCTATCAATCATTTATATATATGTAAAAATATGTATTTTATAAATATAAAATTTATTTCTGTGTACTACTTATTATCCTATGTGCTTAGTGGCTTAATTTCCATTCTGATTAATGCATATCTTTAATTCAAAATTGATAAAATATAATATAAACATATAATTTTCAAAAACTAAGTACATGCTGAGCTAAAAATATTTCAATAATATGAGATTCCCATACGGGTTTGTGCTAAGGATTCATTATCAACCAACATATTTGACTGGAAACCAAAAGAGAAAGGAAGGGAATTAGCAATGAGAAAGGAAACAGTGATTCCTCCTAAGACATTATATATTCTTTTAAATAGCCTTCTTGTTTTAGAAAAATAATCAATATTAATTATGGTAAGTGATTTTGAAGATGATTTCCTGATCCAGGAAAATAATGTAGCAAAACAAAAGGGTGAGTAAAACTCTCCTGGGGTCAGAGAAGGACGTAGATACAGGGTGAGGCAGAAAGAACAAAACTTTTTTTTAACACAGACAATTATTTCCATTCTTACAAAGCATCTCAAACCTACCACACAAGACACTGAAGGTACTATTAGTCATGTTTTGTACTGCGCAAAGGAGTTCAACAGGCATCACCAGACAAAGTGTACAAAATAAAAAGACCATCTCCTCGTGCATTTATTTTGGCACATTTGACTGGGCAATTTTACTAGATTTGTCCTTCCAATCTGCAAAGATTACTCTGAGAATAATTTTTAAGTATTTTTTACAATACAGCACAAAATTGTCATTTATAAATCGCAATTCACACCACCTACACGCACAGCAGTGAGAAAGCCAGCTATTAAAAAAGGTACGAAGCGGCTAAAAGCCTAAAACCATCAGACAGACCACCAGTAGCTATCAGTGAGCTCCATCAGGTTCTTAGCTATGTTAGGGACAAGTCATTTCAATTGTAAAGATCACGTTCATGGCACAACATACATTTAAGATTAATAATTCATTCTCCATGAAGCCACTAAATGGGCATTTTCTATACATTTTTGGTATATTTATTTTTCACTTAATCACTGTTCACAAACCCATCTTTAAAAAGCCTACTTATATAAGTATAGTTCCATATTAGTATAGGTAAGTAAGTTCCATGTGCTGTTATAAAAAGATAACACCAACAACTTGTTGCAACAATGGTGTTGCTTCTCTAATTACTGAGACTAATATAAAAAAAAAACCCAAAACACTAAAATTTAAAGTTTGAAAAACTGGCAATTAAATTGTTCAACATGGTATCTTAATGTGAAGATTAGGAACAGTTTTCTGAAACACAAACCTGAGGTATTTTTTCTGGAATAGGCTCATTCTGGAGAGCCTGAAGGGCCTTCATGGCAGCATTATGTCTAGCAGCTTGACGAGTCTTTCCTTCACCAAAAAACTCACTGTTGCCCACAGTTAACTGGACGTAGAAAATTTTAGGCACTGGGCAGTGATACCTGGAAAGAAGTCACGAAAAGAAAACAGCGACATAAGTTATGAATTTTAAGCATCCATTTTGTATAAAATAAAGCAGTAATGAGGGATAAAACATTATCTTTTCTCGCAGATTAAGACCTAACACTCAAATACAGGGATTGCTCCTCAGTAAGACTGTCAGTAACTCTGACAGCAGCTCCTACATGCAAACTAGCTCTTCACCCGCATTTGCAGGGCTCTCACAACCAGCTCTTCCATACTTCAGGCCAACAGCCCACCTCTGTTCTCTTCTTGGTTTGAGTCCTGAAAAGATTATACCTAAGGAGAACAGAAAGCTCCCCTGGAAGTCATGCCTGGGAAACAGCTCCTGCCCCATTAGAAAGTGGTACGCAGGTGGAAGGATTGTGAGGTGACTCATTTGATATTTGCCAGCATAGCTCAGCTCCTGGGGATAAGAAGTAGTCAGACAGTAGAGAGTCAGAGACCTAGACAACGTCCTTCTAGCCTCTTTTTAAAGCTCAAGTACTGACATCGTAGAGAATAAGGAGGAGTCCTCTTCCAAAGTGTAACAAAGGGCAGGGAAAAGCTCTTCTCCAACTCTGTAACAGTCAAATATTTTCCAAGCACTGAAAGAGCAGCAGCAGACACAACCACATTGTTTTCCCTTTTTTCTTCCCCTCCTACAGAAAAATATCCAAATGTTAATGGCAGTTTGTTTTCCTTAATATGTCTGAAAGCCAAGGAAAAGAAAGTTCAAGCAAGTCTTTCTATGAACTGGTACAGCTATTATTCCTCAAAGGAAGTAGCTCCTTTATTGATATCAACTGCACACTTGATTTGCACCTGAAACCTGTCTCTCACTAGCAGCAAATGAAGAAAGAAACCTAACGCGGTTCTTGGGCTTGGGACCTCCTGTCACTGCACTGTGACAACCACAAACTTCTACACAAAAGAAGCATTTCTCTCCCCACCCACCTCCCCCTAGTCAGAAAAAGCAAATCAGCACAGATCATTAGTTCAAGTCACTGTTAAATTTTTAATCATTTAAGAGAATATTTCCAAAATGTCCTGTAATCATATTCTACATAGGTGATAGAATTTGCTTCATCCTCTTCGCTCTGTGGCCTAGTCTGCGCGTGCCCCTTCCTCAAAGGTATTTCTAACACACTGGAGATTTAGTCCTTCGAAAAATACGTAGCTATCAGAAACGGCTTCTCATTTATGACAAATATCATGTCCCTAATTTTATGGCAATGTAAGAAAGCCCAGGATTCCTTCCCAAAGTGTGGCTAAAAGCTAAGTGCATCACAACAAAACAAGAATCACTCTAAAGCATGGCAAAATGCTACATTTTCCTTCTTCCTGTTAAAGGAAGCATGCTTTCTCCTAATTTTCATCTCTTGGCATGGATGGAGATTTTTTATTTTTATTTTTTAAATATGAAGACTTTCTGACTTTTCATTAATAATTGTAACAGATCAGATTCGTTAAGTAATTCTGTGATTTGATTCAACTGTAAAACAAAATAAAAAGTTTCTTCAGATAGCAGCACGCTTCAAACCCCAACAAGTGTGAATAAGCACTCCAGTCTCAGTGTCCCTGAACTTTGTGCCTAATTCTAAAAATATGTTTATATGGAAAGTGCAAAACCATAACGCTGGCTCCAACAAGCCTCTGGCTATAGGGCCTTGGAGGGGTGAGCTAAGGTACCTTTACGACATGCAAAGAGTAGGTATTTACTTTGCTTTCCTGTTTACAGTTTAACACAGTTATAGGGAATTATTAAGGCCTGGAAAATGCATTTGCTTATGCAACATTTTCATAAAATTATAAAATAAGTCAGGCTGGAAAGGCTCCTGGAGGTTATCTGGTCCAAACAGTGCCCAAAGCAGGGTGATAAAGCTCTGAAGTTACAGTGCCTTGTCCTGGGCACTGGGGATATCTCCAAAGATGAAGGTTTTGCAAAATCTCTGGGAATCTCATTCAAGTGTTTTGACCACTTTTTCTGGAAGAACATTACAAAGTTCCCACATGTGCAACAGACTCAAACACCAGCCACCTTTCATTAGCAAAGCTGCTGTCAAACGAAAGCAGTTCAAGAACATGAATTTCTATCCTACTCTACTGCATCTTTCATTGCTTCTGACACACAGCAGTCACCTTCTGCCTCCCTCTGCTTCTAAAGAGTATAAACCAAGACACTATCAATGTGACAAAACCTACAATAAAAAAAAAATACATTGGCTTCAGACTGATATTTACCTCAAAACAAATGGTAGCTTTTCAAGTGAAAGGGAGAATTTCACCCCTTGCCTTCAGTTAATGAGTTTACATAAAATGCTTCCTATATCAACACTTCTCTTAAATGTATTAGTTTTATTTGGTTTGCAATAGTTTTAGGGAATAATAAAAATAAATTTGGAAAGATGCAGGAAATAGATGTAAACAATACTTTGAAAGACTCTAGGAATCAAGAACAGATCTTTGACACCAACCATGGGTCAAACTATATTTTCGAAGTGAAAAATCCTACACTTATCTAAAATAAAAATAATGAAAAGCTTCTTCAGTAAAGACACGATCAACTTCACTTCTTCCACAGCTGGCTTAAAGCTGTCTGTCCCTGGCTTCTCTACGCAGCTAATCTGATTCCTCTGAAAGTCTTTTCTTAGTTTACTATAGAAACACAGAATAGTTGAGGTGGGAAGTGACCTCTGGAGATCCCCTAGTCCAGCCCCCAGCTCAAAGCAGGTCAGTTAGCGCAGACTGCTCAGGGCAACTTCCTGTCGCATTCTGAGCATCTCCAAGGTGGTTGATTGAATCATCTGCCTGGCAGGTGTTTGACCACACACAGAGTAAAAAAGTCTTCTTACAAGTAAATGGGATTCCTTGTTTTTCAATTTGTGTTTCTTTTTCACTGGATACCACTAAAAAAAGCCTGGCTCCACCTTCTTTACTCATTCCCCTAACGTACCTGATGCTCACTGGTAAGATTCCCAAGCTTTCTCTTCTGGTCCCACTTCTCTCTCTTCTCAGATAATAGATGCTCTAGTTCTTAAATTACCTTAGTGGCCCTTCAGTGAATTTCTGGTATGTCTATGTCTCTCTCGTACTGGGGAGCCCAAAACTGGACCTCTATGTAGCCCCTCCCCAGGGCTGCATAGAGGCGAAGGATGATGGACCTCCTTCCAACCTATTAAAAATGCTCCTCTGAATGCAGCACAGGGTGCTGTTGGCCACCTACCTTTGTTGCAAGGGCATGTTACTAGTTCTCTTTTAACTTGGTGCCACTAGCACCTCTTGGTCCTTTCCTGCAAAGCTGCTTTCCAGCCAGCTGGCCTCCACTGTGTTGTGATATACGGGGTTATTCCTGCTCAGGTCCATTTCCATTTGCTGAACTTCAGTAGGTTACTGTCCACCCACTTCTCCTGCCTGTCAAGGTCTCTAAGGACGGCAGAGGAACCCTCAGGTGCATCAGCCTGCCCTCCCAGGTTTCTATCATCAAACTTGCTGAGGGTACATTTTATTACATCATCTCGATTGTTAATGAATTTATTAAACAGTGCTGGCCCCAGTATTGACCACTGGTGTACACCACAAGAGACTGACCTCCAGCTACACTTTGTGCCACTGATCAGAACCTCTTAAGCCTGTCAGTTTAGCTAGAGGGTAAGAGACAGTGTCAGAAGCCTTGATAAAGTCAAGACAAACAACTTCTGGTCCACTCCTTTCACCCACCAAGCCAGTAATCTCACTGTGTAAGAATAACAGATTTGTCAGGCACAATCTTACCACCTTAAACTCATGTGACTACTTCCAGTCACCTGTCGTATGTCTTAATATGCTCAGAAATGGTTCTCAAGATTATCTCCCCCATTGTTTTCTCAGGGATTGAAGTGAGGCTGACTGACTTTCCCAGGAAGAAAGGATTTTTCCCACATCCTTCTTGCCCTTCGTGAAAACAGGAGTGAAATTTGCTTTCCTCCACTCCTCAGAAACCTCCCCAATCACAGCAGTCTTTCAAAGATAATAAAGACTGGCATCACTATGGCACCATTCAGCTTCCTCAACACTCATGGGCACATCCCACCAGGCCTCATGAACCTGTCCTGTTTAAATATTCTCCAACCTAAACTTCCTACATTGAGGGTAGTACCTACTCCAGACATTCCCACTGATCTTAGGGACCTGGGACCGCTGAAGGCCAGTCCTATTGGTAAATACTGAGATGAATACATTTTGAGTACCTCTATCTTTTCTATGTCCTTTGACATCAGGACCCCTACCCTCATTCAACAGTGGGTACCTATTTTTACTTTTGCTCCTGTAGAAGCCTGTCTTGTTGCCCTTCATATCCCTTTTCAGATTCAACTCCAGATGGACTTCAACGTTCCTAAATCCACACCTGCTCACTCGTACATCCTACGTCACCTCACCTGGGCCACAAAACCTGTTTGGGTTTAGTCAGAATTTCCTTGTTGATCAATGCAGGCTTCCTGTTGCCTCTGCCTAACCACCTGCACATTGGGATGGGCTGTTAAAGCATTCTTGAGCTTGGAGCAGGTGAACCTTAACAAGATCTCCAAAGTTCCTCCTTTCTTCTGGGCTGTATCTCCTGGGGTTTTTTTCCAAGCAGGTCTCTGAAGAGACCGAAGTCTGCTATCCTGAAGTCCAGTTTCCTGTGTGATTTAGTCTAGACTAGTCCTGTGTGATGATCTTTACAGGTCCTTTCCAGCTCCTAACATTCTGTGATCTGTAATACTCACCTTATGCCCCCCAAGATCCTATCACTATCTCATTGTCACTGCACTGACCCCATCCCTAACCAGTCCTTCATTTGAAAGTGTGAGTTCTGGCAGAAGTACCCCTCCTCACTGATTCCTTATTCACCTATGTCAGAAAGTTGTCACTGATGCACTCCAGAAACTTCTTGGATTGCTTGTGCCCTGCTGTGATTCCTTCCAGCACATACCGGGGTGGTTAAAGCTCCCCATGAGGACCAGGGCTTGGTATACCCTCCAGTCATGACCCATAAACTATCAGCTGTCTCATCACTCATCCCCAAAGACCTATGGATTCCCACTGCACTCTCACACAAAAGGACAACACTCTGCCCTTACCATCCTGGCTGGTGCTTCCTAGAGACCTAAACTTTAAAGCTCCATTTCTGTGAGCTATACCACCATGTCTCTGTGATTCTGCATGCCTCTTATGCTCCACGTGTCACCTTGCAGTATCATTGGTGGCCGCAATGAAAAGCAGCAGTAGGTAACAGTTTGAGGAACAGACAAACTGTTTCAGTCTCTCCAGTGTCTCAGTCCAAGTCCTCAATGAGAAGGAAACCTCCCTGCACAGCAGGTTAGATTCACAGATTGTGGTCTCCAACCCTGCAGTAGGAATCTGCCCACTATTGTCACTTGCTGCTTCCATTTGCTGCTGCTGTAGGACTCAGGCTTGGCTGGACTGGATGCCTCAGGAGCTCCCAGGCTCTCACCTGACACTATGGCACTGAACCTGTAGTTGCAGATCTACAGATGGAGCAGAAAACTTCCTCATGGTGCCAAAAGTTACAAGCTTCCAGCCTCTGCAATTGCAGGACTCCTTATTTCCCAGCCCAAGCAGCACCCATTCCCCTGCTCCTCTGGTATAGTTGTGAGTTCAGGCTCTTTTACCTGCAGTTTCTCAGAGAAGATCCAATTGATCTCTTACTCATTAGCTCTAGTGACATCAGCACAGGTTGCTGACATCTTCCTGCATCTCCTTTACTTGGTAATACAGACCCTCTGACAGTGCACACTTCCTGTAGACAAGACCACTGCCTCCTATCCCAGTTTCCAGCAATCTCTGCAGCTGAACCCCTACTCTGGAGATGGATCTGACTTGAGGTCTCTGCTGTACCTGTGTTAGCAGCTCCAGATGGTACAAACTACTGTGGCAGGTGGTGCCTTACCACTAGTGCTGAGCACACACACACACACACACAGAGTCCTCAGCAGTGTTTCGGGTTCCCTTCCATGAGAATTGCTGCACAAACTGCTGCACCCATGGGCTGCCCCTGAAAGCAGTGCTCTAGGCCCTGCGCTTCTATATTGGCTTCTCCCTAGTACCTGCTGAAAGGGTGCAGGTACTAGGGAGCTTTTGATCAGGAATAGTTGAGAGAGCTTGTTGGCAGCTGCTATTGCTTGCTAGATGCTGCAGCCTCCTGTAGTTATCCTTTCCCTGCCACAACAGGTACCCTCAGGTTCCTCAAAGAGTTCCCAGGAATCCTCCCACCATCCCAGAAATTCTCAGAAGACCCAGAACTAAAGCCTGGGAACTGCTGCATCTGTTGGCTACTTCTGTTAGCTGCAGCTTAGCACAGGATAAGGTCTGTCATGCAAAAGCAGTAGGCACCTTGATAGCACATCCACCTCATTACCTCACAGTCCTTTTAAATAAATAGATCCTTTTAAATAAAAAGAAATGTGGCAGTGCTGTGAACAACTGCCTGGGTGAGGTAAGGAAAACACAGCATCCATCTGAAGTTCCTGTTTCTTGTTGAGTTACTAGGAGTTACTAGGCATACCCTTCTCTCCGTGATATGGGAAGGAGGAAAGCACGTGAACCTTAATCCACTTTATAAACTCAGATCCTACAACAGGCCCTCTCTTTTTCCTCCCCCCATCTGCACCTTTTCCTTTAAGGAGTGTTTAGGGAGCTATTTATGTGATAATATGAAAAAATTATATTCGGCCTGTGGCTCTAGAGCCTCACGCAGCTCTTTGGCATCGGCAGAATGATTAGGCTTTTATATGGTTTTGATTAAACTTTTCTTGCTCTGCTTGGCCTCAAGCAGAGTTAGCAGTGATAATAGGAGCATTGCTGGGAAAGTGCAAAGGAGCACCTGAAATCCTCAGAAAATGGACTAAACTTGTGTGGATGTTGGGCTTCTCTATGATATGGAGTGTGTCAAATAGAAACAAAACATCCTCCTCATCTTTTCAGTGCTGAGGACAGAGACTGTATTAACAAAAGCCTTTAAACTAACCAAAATATTGCAATTTGGAAGTCCAGTGCAATGATTAAACGGAGTTTTAATACAGAATGATTCTGCATGCTTAAGATGCACACTTATGTATGGAACAACCTGCTGCACTGATCTGCCACTGATCATTAACAAACCTTCCCAATATATTACATCTGAGTTACTAAAAAGCACTGAAAACATTAACAGTATTTGGAACATTTATACAGAATATGCAGTAACATACCAACATAGTATTTTCCCTCCCAAGAACACTTAAACATTGACCCTACATTCCTTTTCTCTCTGTTGCTCTGCTCAGCCACAGAACTGAGAGAGTCAGGATTTCCAACGCTTCACACACAGACTTATTAGGTTTCTGCCAACACTTAAGGAATATGCATCTCCCTGCATTCTGTGTAGTGGTTGCAAGATGGGATTTTTCTTTGAACAAAATTCATGTTTAAAAAGATTACCAGGTAATACTCATATACTGAGTGTAAGCTGACAGACTCATCCAAATGACAGAAGACTAGAAGACAACAAAAGGATAAGTAAAATCATGCATTACATTAAAAAAAAAGAATGTGATAAAGGATAATTCTTCAACACCCAGTCACATATAACTTATTAAAACAAATTAATTTTCATCTGGCTCTTCTGGACACTTGAGATGCTTAAGATCCCTCAAATCAGAGGTCTGGAAAGCAGGTTCTCTTTATTCTCTCTGTGTTTCATGGCATCAGAAATACACTCTTTAGTTAATGCCATTGGTATCACTTTAGAATAGTCAACCTGAAAAAGGATATTTGCTCTATGACTGTGACCTTGAATGCCAAGTTTCAGCAATGAGCAAATATTTACAACTAGTTATAAACTCCTAAAAATAGGGGTTCATAACAGAAATGCTGACAGACCTTAACTAAGCTGGTGTGAGCGGGCGCCACTATAATTAAATAAATCACCAAGGTCTGTTGACAATTAGAAAACTCATTTTGGTTTGCCACAGAGACAAACAAAAATTCTGTTCATTATAATTTTACTGGAATATGATGTCATAACATGTAAGCATACTGAAACAATCTGCTGCTTTTCTAGCCAAAATATTAATTGCATACTAAGGAGCCCTTGGGGCCTCTTCCTTTTTGGCCATCAAATCCACACACACAAAGACAAATAAAGTATTAGTGTATATGTTATGTGTTCATACTGCATTTCCTGCATTTCTCTGGATTCCTCAATGGCATAAATGTTTCTGATAAATATTGTTACATTATTCTTAGAAGGGGGGAAAAAAGTGCAAGTTGCGGTTCATGGAAACCAGGAAGTTTTGTTAGATTCAGCCTTCTTTTCACTGATTAAAAACTCCACGTTTTGTCTAAATTCTAAATTTCCAATAGTCAAGGCATTCACCTAAGCAAAAAAGAACAAATAAACCAAACTACTTCCCCACTACATCAGTGTTACAGGAGGCATTACCATATTCCCCTTTCATAACGCGAAGTGAAGAGGAACAGGGACCGTTCTGGCCAAGATGAAGGTCACTAAAATATGAGATACAACACAGTACAGGAAAGTCATTCTTCAGATGCCAGCTCCACACTGAAAGGGTCATTCTCTGCACTTTTTCCCTCTGGCTCCTTTTCTGTACCAACTCAATCACGCTGGCAGCCCCGCTGACGCTGCTGAAGCAGGAAAACGCTGAGAGCTTTGCGAGGGGAGGGATAGAGAGCCACAGACCGTGCAGGGGAGTAGGAAACAGCATTTGCTGTGAACAACTTTTTCTCTGTAACATTTGGAATTTCTCTAGGGGAGCGAGTTGCTTAGTGCAGCTGTTCCCTGGCCATGCCCTATTTTTCTAAGCAGTCCATTAGCCACGTGCATTTCTTACAGATGTGAGCTCTATGTTTTGAAGAAGGAAACATCCAGCATAGCCACTTTTGTCTTCATACAGTCCACCTTCTGGTTCTTTAAGCAGGTCCACAACAACATCTGGGAACAAAGAGGCTCTCTTTTCCAAGTGCTCCTTTTGAGAACTACAGTCCATTATCCCTCTGGCTGTCCTCTTCCAGACTACCTCCACATCCTCCAAAAGCATTCATAATGTAAAGTGAGCAAGAGAAGGCACTATGTATCACTTTTAGCCACAGACATCCCTTATTAGATGGAAAGGTAATTTTCTTGTGTTTCCATTCAGCTGATTTGTTTAGAACCTATTAATCTTTTCACCTTTCTAATGCTGATCTCCCATGAGACAAAAAAAGAAAAATCATGCAACTTGCCCTAGGTTACCCTTCATTTGAAAGAGGGGTTTAAGCTATAATCTAAATCTTTAAAACTTTAAAATTAATTAATTCTGAGTGACTCAATTTTTTCCCTCTATATACTATTTTCTATGATCAGTTTATGAAAGCAGTTTTTGCCTAGTTGTAGAAAAACCCTAAGCAACAGAATGTTTAATTGACTATGTAAGAATCATAAAGAATAACCATGTGATGGAAATGTATTAACAGAAAAGAGATTCAAAGCATGTTTGTTTTTTTTCAATAGTGAGAAAACGTAACAAAGATGCTTTCCATTTTAAGACACAGAAATCCTAAACTTTCTCTATTTCAAATATAAGTATGTTAATAAATCCTGCATTAAACAGTCAAGATCCATGAGTTGCAGGCAACTACATAAAGCAGTCTTCTTTATCTGTTAAGGCCTACTAGCAGACACATTACATTACTTGCTTCCAGTGCTTCTGCTGGGAGGATCACAGAATCACAGAACTGTAGGGGTTGGAAGGGACCTCGAGAGATCATCGGGTCCAACCCCCGTGCCAGAGCAGCTCCCTAGCTCATATTGCACAGACAGGCGTCCAGATGGGTCTTGAGTGTCTCCAGAAATATATCCAGGATGATCTATCAGAGTTGATACTTAGGAATCTCCTAACATTCAGCTTGGCTATACTTTAAACTTTTACATGTTGTTTTGTGTCAATGCTGTCCTTTAACTTGAATAGCTTATTTACTTTTTTGTGACGTTTACCCCCCAAGGTGAGCTTTCCCATGCCGGTGATGGCAGGTGGGAGTGGTTCTAGATGATCTTTAAAGTGTCTTCCAACACAAACTCTTTCGAGGTTCTCAGATTACCTCTCAGTCTTTGCTCTGTGAGGCAACCATTTAAGGTATTTCAGAAGTCTTCTGTATAAAAGGCTACCCATTACACTAATAATCTTCCACAGCCCTGTTCTTATAAGAGTCAAGAATGGTAACCAATATACCATATGAAACTGTGCTGTGTAACAGCAATATTTATACACCAGAAGTGTTTACCAGAAATATCTTGCTCAAAATGTTTTAAAAATCTCCTTTGCCACTCCTCTGGTTCAACTGCATCAGTTGTTCTTAGTTTACCTTGTAAATAATATCAGATAACACTCCTGTTCTGGGATTTACAACTGAATAACCCTCAGGTGACAACAGAGTACTACTAGTGCCTGTGGTCTTAATCTTACATTTTATACTTGAAAGTCTAGTGTCATCCCATTCTAATGTGTCAGTCCTCACGATCACCCAACTCCTCCCGTGTATCTCGATCTTCCTGTGTAGCGATGACACTTTCTACATCCCATGAACATTTTCCTATTTTTGTGCAAATACCTTTAACAAAAATAATTACAAAAATTGATTCTAAATCTGGAAAAACTCTCCTTAATAATCTTCCTCTGAGTTTGCCTTTTACTACTGCCAATTTTCTTCTCCTTTCCCACCTTACACTTCTCATACAAATCCCCATCTTATCCAGTTTAATGAAAACAGTAGCCTTATCTAATGCTAGAAAATGCTTAACTCAATCCCAGAAATACAGGATTTACTTTACTCTCTTTGCCTAAAAAATGAGTTAACACAAAACATGCAAGGTTAACACATTACAGACACAATCTAGCTACAGTATACAGTAATTTCATGTTGAGTTTTATCCTTTTTGACTTCCATGCCTTTATTCTTCCTTTTAAAGTTTGGGCTGAGCCTGTGAATATTTCATTAAGTTAATGATGATATCCTTTTTTTTTTTCCTTTTCTTCTCCTTTTTCTCCTTTCCCTGGGCTAGAGACTGTGCAGTTCCTTCAAGCAGCATGACTAACTTAATCAAAAAAATTGACTCATGCTTCCACAATCACAATATTGAAACATTCCTGAGTAAAAAACAAAAGGGAGGGGGATTCAGTTTGACATAACATTATCTAATGCCGAATCTTCCCAGAAGAATCTGTGATGACTACACGATAATATTGCCACATCAGTGTATCTCTGAATTCCAAGTTGCTCAATACAGACATTTGACTGAAATAAATATTTCAGTATTTACTCTCTGCACATACCACTACTTTGTTTACCATTCGCAGTAAATATGTACATGGACAAGTAAAAAACAGTTGCTCATCAAAACTAAATACAAGAAATCAACATCAAGCTACAGGCATTCTAAGTTAAATACTTTAGCAGTCACGGATAAAGCTAACAAGTAACACAGCACACATATATATGAGGCAGCTATACAGCACTAGTTATAGAGAGATGCTTCCATGCACAGAAAGTTCAGACCTCTGCTTCCACTTTTATTGAGCTCTCTCATTCAGTGTAACAGTCTAAAGCCTAAAATCTAGAAGTACTTTTCAAAGTGCCAGAAGGGTCCCAAAACCAGTCTGAAAATATTTTTTTTTAATAAAGAAAAAACAGTTCAAGAGATACAAAAGGCTAAAAAGAAAAAGGCTAAGAAGCATTAAAAGGAAAAAACCCAGAGGAAAAGGGGTCATGAGATGAACCTTCCAAAGTACTGTGTGCTGGGCACTAAGGTAGAAAAAACAAGTGAAAAACAATAATCAAAATCAAGATAGCACAGAAGAAAATGCAGGGTACCTCTGAAGAAGTATTTTTATCAATCCACCAAATAACTAAGTAATTAAAATAGTCAACAGAATTTCAACTTATTCTTGACTGCAAAAATAGCATCAATAATATAAGAACATGAGAAGAATACTGTCTCCAGAGTTTAAGGCATTGGAAAATTTCAAGTAGATAATCTGAAATGGAGATGGGCTGGAAAGGAGGAAAAGATAAATATGAGGAAAAAAGAGCATGTTCTTTTCCGTGACATAAAAACAAGTACAATAAGAATAAAAGGGAAAACATAATGAAGCTGTGATGTAGACTGTATACTTAGAGGTTAAAGCAGACATCCAGAAGACAAACATCTCAAACTCTTATCTACTTCAGCTCATAAAATTTCCCATGAACTGTATTACTCACTAATCTTTACAAGCATGCAGAGTGGTTACTGAGAATGCCGTCCAAATACCCATTATAGTAAAAGAACATAAACAACGTTGCATATCTGACTACAGTATCACTTTCTTTCTACATAAGAAACTTATGTTAAAAAAAAAAAGCATGGCACTTGCCAGCCTAGGGACTACGTACACAAATGAGAGAATAAAGTACTTCACTCATTTAATTCTATCATATATTTATACTGGTAATACTTTGCAATAAAAATGTTACTAAGAAAATCATCTCAGGCAGAGGACTTCATAGGAATTAATTAACCACAAAGGAAGAAGGCCCAAGAATGCTCACAGAGTGATTCTATCCAAATTAATTTAAATTGAAACAAGTAGTGTATACTGGGCTGCATTCTGTTCCCACTTGGAAGAATGTAAGCATATGGACATTCAATTGCATTATCCTGAGTAGAAAAATTAACCTATCATTTTAAACTTGGCAATCAGAGGTTTGAAATTAGAACAAACTGATAAACCACACGTAACTCTGACTTAACAAGCCTCCTCTCAGCAGCTGAGTGCAATCAACCAAGGATGCACACTCTCCTACCTCGCTAGCTATCCTCTGGAGCATACTATCATGGTCAGCTACAGATTCTCTCCAAAAATCTTCCCATTTGCGCCATCAGACTTGCAAAGAAATAAAATGTGAGCGAGAGATTGCTTGGGCAACTGGAAAAGGAGAGAATTTTCAATTGCCCTGCAACACTCCTACCAGCATCCTAGAAAAAACCTGGATGACCTTCCTAAGGAAGCTTTAGCTACACCCAGGAGGGGAAGGGAAGGGGTATCTTCATTAATCATAGTGAAGTTTGGAAGAGACAAAAAGGTAGGAAAACAAAGAGTGGTCAAGTCTTTCACTGCCTGGATTCTTTTCTACTTAAAAGCATAAAGAGCAGTATTTCCTAGGAAAGCTTATTCATGAATAGCAGACATAATACTCTTTAAATTTGCAAACTTTAATGTGCGTAAATCCATTTATACCCAAGACTAACACATAAATATAAATTCATTGCTAATAAAAATGTTAAGTGATGCAACAAGGTTGCAGCAGTAGTGGTCAGTAATGCATTTGCCTCAGTTGGCCTACTGAATAGAATTTAGTACCAAATTAACACAGAAAAAAGTCAGATCACAGAAAATTGATGTACTAACACACACGGTTGCAGACTTGCTAAAAGTTAAGAAACATAATAAGGGTTTATAAAATGGTGTGGAATTGTGTTCTAGAAAGCAGGGACTCAGAAAAGGCTTGGAAGATAGAGATACCAAGGGCTGTTGACCATATGTGTATCAAAAATAGTTATTATGGCCTTTAATTTAGTAAACAAGGTCACTATAGAGATTACTGTTACTGAATTGAACTAATGTTCCACCTCCTTAAGAATTCCCATTTCTGTTTCACTGACACCAATGTCAGACATGAATCTAAATCAGTAAGGTGATTAGACTCCACTTTATCCTCTTTTGTCATGGAAAAGAGCCTCGAAGGTAAGAGATTTGGAGTTTTTTTCCAGAGATGATTCCTTTTTTGATTTCAACAGTTGGGGGGTTCAGCCCCATTTCAGTGAAACAAATAATCCAAACAAATTGTTGTGCCAAAGTACCTGATGCTGTGAGTGCAGTTATGTTTTCTGTGACAATAACCACTTTAAACTGGCATTCCTCTTAAAAAAGATTCTAAAAAGACAAGTACATCTTCAGAATGTCCTGGGAATTAGCATTTCACCAGAGATGTTTCTTCACACCGCACAAGCAGCCACCAAAGTCACTGCTGTAAGCAAGACTTGAAGAGAAACTTCAACAGTGGCTGTTGGTGAGAAGTTCTGTGTTCAGACACCATAAATTCTATCACAAAAGAATCTTGAAAAACTTTCTTAAGAGAAATAAATACTTCCTTAGTCTGTGGCAGAACTTTAGGTTCAAAAGGGACAAAGACCTTGAAGTAGGAGAAAGTGCAATTCCAGTCAGATCTGAGTTACAATCTCTGAAAAATTAGCCACTACCCTTCTATCTGTTTGTTTCCATCAGGAAAATCCTAACAGCTGTTACAGCAGTTCACCTGTGTCTTTACCAAAAAAGCAAGTAAATCATGTATTTAAATCAATCTTCAGGTTCTGGACATAGAAGAAAGACCATTACAAGAAAGAAGACCAACTGGTTTTGGTTCCTTGAAGAACAGGACCTCACAGGTCTCTTGGCTGAAATACCCACAGTTCAGCAGAAATACAGGGAAAAGATAAGGGTGAATAAAAAGCTAATCATGGAAAAAAGGAACACACCCAAAATGTTCCTGCTCCTGGAAAAGTACTCTGAATCAGGGCTTATTTTTATACATATCAATGTAAGCCTTCTGTCTGTATCCTGAAAGTAAAGCTGCCTTGAAACAATCATGTTTAGAAAAAGGACTGAGAGACACCTATTGCCAAGCCAATAGACTTAAGAGATTCATGGGGTGCTGGGGCAGACTGCTGGCTCTGAAAATGTTTGAATCACAAGGTTTACAGGAACTCTCCCAAGTGGAAAAGCAATGTTGACAGATAGACACTGGGCAACCAAAGCTGCGGAGGATCTGTACTTCTTTATGCTTTTCAGCCTAACTGAGAAGAAGAAAAGTCACGGCTGAAACTTGGAGATGCAGATCTGGGGGCAGATGTACCTTCTTCAGAGCAGAGAAAGATCTGAGGAAGATGAAAACCCAAAGAAAGAAAAATCTACCAAAGCCTTGTCCCATAGATAAAAACTTCAGGAGAAATAGCCAAAATGTGATCCAAGGACCACTAAAGGAAATGGCAGTCCTCCTACCAGGCAGAGTAAGCACATAGTTTGAGGAGCTCACTGTATTCTGAAATAGAATAAAGAAAAATATTAATTGAAAGGACAAAGTATTGGGACTCAGTGCTCCTCTGCAGAGAGGGCCAAGAGGTCATTGACAAACCTACTTAATCTTGAGCAAAAGTTGTTTAGAAGAATGCAACGGTACATAATGTCACATCTTGTGTACCACATTTTAGCATGAAGAGTGATGATGCATCTAGCTAAAGCTAAAAAGATTTTCAGGATACCAGGTAAGTGCATTGAGACTTGGAGAACGAAGAGACACTCCACTGGGAACACTACCCACAAAGCTTGCTCTGTATTCTCTCAGCTTGATTTTTAGTCTACACAACATTATTTTAACAGCTGTCAATGTAATATTGTAAATACACTTAAGAGTATGTATTTTATTGATCCCTGCTAGGTTAAATGCACCCATTAACAGAGTGGATGGTAGCGATGGGATGCATTTGTCAGAGGGATTACATGCACAGCGCCAGAACACACGTCACCTAACACCATTTTGTGAGCGCTGCGAAACTTCACCCTAACAGGGTGAGGGGACTGCAGAAAAGCTGCTTTCAGGCAGAATTTAATGGAGTCTGTAGATTCCACAGAAGAATCTGGGTTTTCTGATCCCACATACACTTAAGCATTTTTATGATTTAAAACACCATAGAAATTAAACACTGGCTGTCAAACATTTTATTGCAGGAATAAATATCCTCTGTCACTGTAGGCATTTTTGTTGGATTTCTTTTTTAAGCCAACCATACTAATGGCTATTGTCTAAACTGATAGCTACTGGCAATGGCAAAGCTCATCACCTGCAAGCTCCCTTGCCACTGTTCTTTCGGGAAAACTATCTTAAGACAAACAGATGTTTTTGCTGTTTTAAACCAACAGGAAATGGACTGACTTTCTCCCTTTTCCTTTCCTAGAAACAAATACTAGCAAAGAAATATCCTAGCACAGCTGTACTCAACCCTTCCCTTACAACAGTTTGTCTGTGTGGGAGGCAGGCAATGAGTGGGAACACACAGGCCAGGGGAAGTGAAACATAGCATGCAGAAGATGAACACAAAGATTTCATTTAAAAGTCTGTGAGTGGATTATTACACCACAGCGCTGATAAACTAGCAGGGTAAAAACAGGGTGATGCACAACAGTTTGCTTTAAGATGTGATCCGAATCCTGTCTCAACTGGTAATGTACACAAAACTGAATCAGTTATCAGTTGTCAATCTCAATCCCCTCCAAGTGATGTCCACATCACCAGAAAGCACCATTAGTATGTACAGACTGCAGGCTTGGTGGCCGAGTTGCAGCCTTGTCTTTAAAGAAATGTCTTTATAGAAATGCCTGGGAAATTAAATAATGTGGTGAAACATGGAATTCTTGCTGTCTCTGTGAATAAACTAAACTCCTTTACTCATACTAGATTTCCATTAAAAAAAAAGGAAAGTATCACTGAAGTTATTGCACTGTAGCCTAAATCGTTATAGGAGAAGGAAGCTTGAAGAAAACGATGAGACAAAACACTGCAGCAAACCTGGTTTTAATTGTTTTATGCTGGAATTACGACATTTTAAAGTCATGAAAAGCTTTAGAGTAGAAAAAGGCAACTTTTGAAAGAGTGCTTCTGCTGCAAAATCCTTACACCAAAACGCAAATTCATGCTGCCACCTAATGGCATAAATCAGCAGTTTCCAGTGACCAATTCAATTGCTCATCTGAACAATCACTTTCATTACTCTTACGACTATCATTTCTTTCCCTGAATTTTAACTCTCTGAAATCCCTGTTTTTCAGAATGAAATCACAGTTTATCTAAGGAGATATAACCTATTCTAATCAATTTCTATTTCCATGTAGTTCTTAGTATGTCTTCAAAAAGTGGTTTTGTCCATTTATCCAAAAGGTTGGGAGGTGAGCAGGGAATGCAGAAAGGAGTTTTTCCTAAGTCAGCCCGTAAACATCTTTATCATTATACCTCTTGATCCATAAAATGCAAGTTTTAAGGACCAAATTTTACAACGCCAACTGAAAATGGAGGCAGAGCACCTCAGACTCCTGAGCTTTTTAGGGAAAGGACGTTGTACCCTACGGCTGAAGGCAACAACTGTAGCAAGGTAAAAATCCCAGTGCCACCCCATCCCACTCCTGGACTGAGGGGTTTATTCTCCTGTGATTAACTCTGTTTCATGCAACAAACTTCAGAATCGAGGGTCCACTTCACCTGGGGAGTTAAGGGCCCCAGTATCCACAGCCTAGTAGTTTTTTTGCAGCAAAATGCTTCCTTGTTAAATCAAAAGCATTTCAGTACCAGAATGCCTGTTTCTTGTTAGAACTGTTATTACCCAGATTTACATCCCTAGAGTTTGCTCTTCTGATACCCCTCTTCTTTCTGGGGAGAGATTCTTAACTTCTTCCAGTCCTTCCACTGCGATAGTCAGATGACTCCCACTATAACACCTATAGCGCTCATAATATTATTACAAATCAACATTCTTAGGATTATTTCTCAGAGTAGGATCCAGGTCTAGAGTCAGATGCCTAAATTTAGGTTATTTAGTTAACCTGTAGAAACTAAGTTGCTATAATGGTGAAGCTCTGGAGATATCCATACAAAACACAGACAGTTTATGGTGTGACAAACAGCATCCTCTACTAGTGAGTGACTCTCTGACTAGACCTTCCACTGGTTATAGTGTCAGACTAGGTTTCCGGTGCACAGGCAGAGACTATTTAGGTATCTAAGGTTGGAACTGAATCCCACCAGCGCTGTAAAGAACAGCACCAAGCAGCCTAAACCCCAGCACACAGTACCATCAGATGCAGTCCTGCACCTAAGATATCCACATGATGTGACACAGGACGGATCGATGAAAAGCACGTTTCCCATGAACAGCTGGAGTCCTGGTGGATTATACGAAATAGTATGATGATTGAATGCTGTTTTTAGGGCTTCCTTCAATTGCCTAAACATAGCTACACAGGGCCATTTGAAAGGCTCTAGGTTATCTTGCCGGGCCTTCAGCTGCCACTTTAGCAAAGGTCTCTTGCCAAACCCACTGGTCCCATGTGGACGTCTCAAAGACTCTATAATGTCTCAAGTGGCACTAGAGGCCTATGTTTAGGAAACTTAGTGTCCTCACATCTGCCACAATACATATGCTAGGGGAAAAAAAATCTGCTTTGTACACAGCTGTGCATTAAATCTTCCTGTGCTGCAGAAAGCCTCCATAGCTGGAATCCAGCAGCAGATAATAGGCTAATCGCATGCCTGGAGTCACGAGCAGTCTCCAAAGAGTAATCTGAACTTTACCTTTTCCAGGCTACTGGCTGATCTAACCAACAGTAGATGAAAGTCTTTCAGGTCCAACAACCCTCGATATTATGCACTGGACTATTTGTACCTCAAATGGATGAGGCTCTCCATGCAGAGAGAGATCTAGAAAGTAAACAGGGTGTTCAGGCAGCACAAAAGGACTTCCGAATGCCAGAAGACTTTCAGACTTTGTTCCTTTCCTGTAAATTAAGCAACTGGGTTGTATAATTGTAGGTGTACTTCTGGATAGTCCCAACAGATTTTATCTTGTCTCCTGCAGTACAACCTACTTCAAAATTTGGCTTTTACACATTTTCTCCTGGCTAGATTTTCCTTTTTTCCATAAAACTACATAACCATTGTGGAACAAATGAAGCTAGCTGAGGATTTAGACTGCACTCAGCATCAGATAACACTAGCCTCAAATCTGTTCCCTTTGATGCACATATTTGATCTTCAACTCAGCATTCACACAAGGAACAAACTTCTCATTTTATTCCATTCCTTTACTGTACAACCTTTTATTCATCTGATCTGACAATTTTATCAATTTATCCAATAATTACATGGTCTATTTTCTTTTTGATCACTAGATGAGAGAACACATTAGCCCACCATGAAGCTATCAGTAGCAGAATTAGTTGGCCAAAGACTCAAACTTCCTTTTATTATACCTCATTTTTTAAAGAGCTGATTCAGTATTTAGGGCAGTAGTCCACAGGGCTGAGAAACATAATTTCCAGAGCAACTAAGTCTATGCAAACAGTCTTGTGCAGCATCTCAGTGCCCAGTAGGCAAGCTCCTGACCCACTAGGTAGGAACTGCATGCCCACATAGAGCAATGCCTTGTGCTTTATGGCCAGGCAGCTCAGCTGGCTCCAGAAAACATAAGGATATGCTGCTTCTTTATTTCTCCAAGTTTGGTCTTGCAAACAATCTATATTCAGGAAGAAGCAAGCATAAACAAAATTAACATGAAGGCTCAGTCCAGCAGAAACTATTGAACAGCAATGCACAGAAGCTAGAGTTTATCCCAAGAACACTACTGCGTTGCGTGCAATACTTAAAGAACTATGACACCACCCAAATTCCTCAAAACCAAACAAGAAACTGCTTTAATTATTTTACTTCCATTCTTTAGCTTGTCGTTGTTTTGTATTTTCTTTGTTCCTATACTTCACAAGTGGTTTTAATTTTGAAGGCTTTTTTTTAATCAAGGTTTTTCAAGCTCTCCAGATTGTGGCAAGACATATTTTAAGGCATTTTATGTAATAAGCAAATAACTTCTGAATTCTCTCAAAAAACAAAGGTTGAGTTTTGTGATTCCTTTGACAATACTTTCCATTCTAAAACATCAAAGGCTGCTTTTCAGATTCTAGTGGTTTTATTTCTTGGCTGAAAACACCACTTGGTTTGGGTAAGTCAGGAAGATATCATTTCTGATTTGTCATTTACAGACATCCTATAATTGAAAATACTGCAGGACAATTAAACTTCAGGAATGACTCTCCTCAATCCTAATTGAAAAAAAATGTCATAAACCAAACCAGCATTCAATAGCTATAAGGCAAGGTGGACGACGCTGTAGTCAGAACTTTATATCTTATTTTATCCTTTAATGGCTCTAATTTGAATAGCCATGATTTTAATTATTTGTAACATGGCTTAAGCCAACTGCATACTCAGGGATGAGAGGGAGTACATATTCTAGCATTAGACAGGAGTAGTAAGCACATGTTTCATCCTCAACTCTGCCAATATTTCTCAAACCTAACTTGCCATTTCAAGGCTTGGCCTCCTCTGAGTAGCGTGCCAGTTCCACTGAATCGTGCCAAACAGTGTGCTGAAAAAACACACAACCTACATCAGCAAACAGGCCCTGAAAGCATCAGCACTTCCTTCCCCAGAGGCAGCTCGTAAAGCTCTTAGATAAAAGAAGCCATACAAAATGCAGTGCTCAAGTGTTGTAGCTTTTCCATAATGTATATTTGTTTGAGCAGGAAGTCACATGACTGTTGCAAAATTGCTTAAAACACCAACATGTGAGGCTTTAAAAAACCAGGATGCAACTGGTAAATTTTGAGTGCCAGAATATGGGGTGTTTTTTGTCTTTATTATAATCTCTGTCAGTAATACAGAAAGCTTTGTTAAATAAAAAGTTGTCTAACATGGCTGGATAACTTCTCTCTGTTCTGCCTCGTTACCAGAGGCCATCAAGCTTCCTAGTACCAAACCTGCACAGATTTTACTTGAATAAAGAAAATCCAGAGAGAACTCCCAAGCTGCTTCAGCAGAATGAGATTAAAAATGTTGAAGCTGTTATCTATACTGTGACAGGAACTCCAGCATACAGAAACACAACCGACCAGAGACCTAAGCTGATAACTTCATATGACTCAACTCAGCATCACACAGACTTCATCAGCTCGGGTCGAGATGCAGTGTGACAGCAGTGGCCCGGTGCTGACAACCCAGCACGTGTTGCATTTGCTAGCTCTAGTTTGAATGAAAAGCCAGGTTAATATGCCCACACCTCACCCACTCCCAAAATGGACTGTGTCTTACCTACTTAATTATCCCCTAAGAGAAGAGCAGGCTTGCTCCAGCACAGGAAGAGACTTAACCTGGTTTTACAAGCTGCCTTATATGCCTTACCCTCTGCTGTCTTTTTTGGTATACCCATTTTTTTGTATACCAGATGTATACTAGAGTTTTGCTTTTCCAATCTGTAGAGCCTGCTTTCCACCTGCAGCTCTTTAACTCCTCTCCTAAGCCACCTGGCCATGTGTTTTCCTGAGTTTCTATGGATTTATTTTCCCCTTGCTGTTCTCCCCAAGCTGTTATTCTCAAGGCCCTTCACCTGCAAATATCAATGTCAGCAGTGTTGTACCTACATCATGCCCTTCTCCTCTTTCCTTTTCCTATAACCTGGCAGTAACTTTCAGTATACAATATGGAGCCCAATAACATGCAGGCAAAGCTTAGTAAGCAGCCAGTATTCAAGGCCTGTGCTGATGCAACACTACCAGCATCACAAGCAGGAACAAGCAACAAAGAGCTTGAGCAGGTCCTCATGCAAATCACAGAATTACTATGGTCAACTGTTATGGAGAACACTTGCTGTATTGGAAAGGACACCCAGAGGAGGATGCTCTTCTTGCAGAGCCCAACCTTCCAAGCTGGCCACTGCAGAAACTTTCTCCTTTCTCTATTTTCCCCCTCTCCCTTGCCTACTTTCCTTTTTTCCATGAAAGTAAATTCCATCTTCAGTATCAGTTTATGCTATCAGCTACAGATCTTGCAACCACATCTTTTGCACCCTGCATGTAAACCCGGTTCAACATCTTCTGTGCATCAGACTGCCCACACAAATACACCCTACTGCATGAGAATGTAGTTAGTTCTTTGCATGTTTAAATCGGGCTGAGCTGCCCTTAACTCCCAAACACACATTCCTGCCCTCTCTCCAGTGAGGGCACAAACTCCTGTGTGACTAGGTGAGGAGGTGTTTAAGGACAGTTTTAAGTCTAGCAGTAACTTCTCCTTTCCTCTCCCCTTGGAAATGGACTCAATTCCAAACTGCTCAACTCCCAGCGCTGGAGCCAGGAAACTCCAGGGACACAAAGGCTGAGAACAAAGAAAGGAGGAGGAATCACTGCCACCTCAACATAAATCATCTTATCCTGACAGGGAAGCTAGCCCTCAACTTTGCATACAAATAGCAGCTCTTAGGCCACATTTCCATGAGTTACTGAAAAGGATCTTTTGTGCCACTTGAAACACCAGACTTAACTGGTCTAAAGATATGCCCTGGGATGAACTTAATACTTCTTTTTTTTTTCTTGAGTCACTCATCTTGCCAGAATCCAAGCTCCCTAGCACAGTCTCCTAACCTTAATCTGTATCCTCAACTATGTGAAGAGCACATTTTTAAAAAAAGAGATCCTGGGCATCAAGTGGCTTGCAAGCTGCACAAACCCCTCAGCTGCAGGACAGGCTCTCTGCAAGAGAGGGGCTGGCAGGCAGCTCTCTCTCTGTGGCTTTGCCTTTATCTAACACAGCAAGAAGCTCTCCTGTGAAGACTGTCTCTGGTCTGATTGTACCAATGACAGAGTTGTTCCCTTGTATGAAAATCCTGTAAGAGTGTGAGTGGCTGAGATGGGCAGGATCTCTGCTGTACCGAGATCTGCACGTCATGCTGCTCATGGGTCAGAGTTCTGTTCAGCGCTACACTGCCCATGGCTCCCAGCATCTGAAGGGGTGGAAAATGATCTATGCTATTCTCTTCTTACACTGTCAGCTCTAACAAACAGCATACCTTATGGAGTCTAAATGCCTTTCTTACTGGGATCATAATGGATCAGCACCTCTCAGTGCAAAACAAGATGATGAACAGTTATTTCCAAGGCAGGAGTAGTCCCAAACCAGTACTACCTGGCATCATTCTTCTCTTTCCTCTTTACCCTGCTATTTGTGTGTGAGCTGGTCTATGCACAGGGGTATGTGTTTATGCAGACACACAGATCATAGAATCAAAGAATGGCATGTGTTGGAAGGGATCCCAAGAATCCCAGAGTTCCAACTCCCTGCCAGAGGCAGGGACACCAACCTCCAGGCCTGGATCTACACAAGGTTGCCCAGGGGACTCATCCAACCTGGCCTTGAACACCTACAGGGATGGGGCATCCACCACCTCTCTGGGCAGCCTGTTCCAGCACCTCACCACTCTCTCTGTAAAAAACTTCCCCCTCGTATCTAATTTAAACCTTTCTTTCTTTAGCTTTAATCCATTAGCGCTTGTCTTGCCATTGTCTACCCTTTTAAAAAGTTGATTCCCCTACTGTTTATATGTTCCCTTCAGGTACTGGAAGGCTGCAATGAGGTCCCCCCACAGCCTTCTCTTCTCTAGGATGAACAAGCCCAGCTCCCTCAGCCTCTCTTCGTAGGGGAGGTACTCCAACCCTCTGATGATCTTCGTGGCCCTCCTCTGAACCCTCTCCAACAGTTCTACATCTTTCTTGTACTGTGGGCCCCAGATCTACCTATTCACTACTTAGTTTTAGTTATTCATCAATTTACTAGCCGGAGAATTACTAGGGTGGCCAACTGCACTCAAGTAAGAACAGTGAAGCAGGCAAACAGATCCTGACCTCCTGTCCCACCCTGTTTGTTCTGCAGTCACTGAAATCAAATGCCCTCAGCTACCTAATGCGCCCAGAGGAATAAAGCTCATGTACCATTTTACCCAAACATGGGAACACAGTTCCGAAGAAAGACAATTCACAAAGAAGCAAACCTAAAGACTGCACTTAGAAATACCACTCGTTTTCTATAAAAAGAAATTAATTCATAAAAGTTAGCAACTGACAAGCATTCCAGGTTCTGCTTCCACAAATGTGTTTCAACAACTAAGTTCAGCGCCCAGAGTTCCCCATTTTATGTTTTTTTTACTAGCTTACATTTTTTCCAGCCTAGCCTTTTTATCTGTTACTCAAACTAACCTCATTGTGATGGCTACTCAAATAAATGTAGGATTTCTAAATATTAAAAAAGAAAACTAATTTCAGGCACCATAGTTGGTTTTTAAAATCATTACATATGTAAGCAGAGACTCGGGTCAGCAGTGACCAGAAATATAACACAAGTAATAAAATCACCAGGCACTGCTCTGTCACGAATGAGTTTTCTTCTGGGCTACTTTAGGCTTTTACTGTTCTAGGTATTGCTGCCATTGAAAAAAAAAATCAAGAGTTAAATGTTAAACCCTTAGAGTTATCATGTTTTAAAAATCTGGGGGAAAGTTAAAAAAAAGATTAAGTCAATTCAGGTATTTAATTCCTTAGACAATTCTGAAATGTTGCATGTGCCTTTCAAACTCCTTAATCTTAAAACATTTTGCACCAAAAATACTCTTCAGAGCTCATAATGTCATTCTTCCTGAAAATTATGAGATGTGTAAAAATTGATAGGAAATCCATTATGCCAACCTTTAAAAGAAAGTCAACATTTTTTACCAAGTAAACATGCTATTAGGAATTCCTGGCCTATTTTGTTTTTGTCTTATTTTAGAGTTTATACTTGGTATCTCCAGAAGACCTGATCTATTAAGAGTTCCTCTGCAGAAAAATAAGGAAAAATGGAAAGAAAACCTGTCTCTGAGAAAGAAGTTCTTGGGACTGCAAAATAATATATATTATTACTTCCATTACTGTTGCATTAGATACAAATTACATTCAGGATAAGCTGGAGCGGTTTCTCCTATGTGTAATCCACTTGTATGAATACCAAAGGTGAAGATGTTTCAAAAATTTAGAGCATATCAAAGAAAGAAATATTTGGATGATCAACTAAGTAAACAACTCCACCTACTTAATTTTTTTTTCACTCTTCAAGGATGTGACAATTTAAAAATAAAATTGTGAATGCCGCCCTCTCGACATCTACTCCAACTTACTACAGTACGTTAATTCTCTGCCTCCTCACTGCCATGGCCACAGGCTGTAACTCCAGTATGCACATTAAAAAAGTAGAAACAGTTGATTTACGTGTCTTTATTCCTTGTGACATGTATAGGGCATCTGTCTTCTTTCAGAAGGAAATTGTGCATGTTTCTAAATACGGCTGCAAAGACTCTCCTTAGTAAAAATTCTTAGGTTTATTCTACTCTGAAGTAACCTAGGAAGTTCATAAATATTTAGAACACATGGATAAGCAAATGCTAAAAAACATCAAATAACAGAAAAAGTACAAACCTCTGATTGTACATGCCCCGGAAGTTATAATTTGCTCTATAATTGGGAATTGGCTTTGGATCTAATGGCCTGTAGATGGCAGGCTCTCCTCTTTTCATAGCCAGACCATTCAGCTCCACTGTTGGAGTTATACTGCCTGCAAAGAACAAACAATTCATGTAAGGCACTTAAATCACAGATACTGCAAAATACACAAGCAGGACTGAGATGAGCAGCAGAGAGCTGCATAATTTTTTTGTTCTTATGTTAAAAAAGAAGTAGCTACAATGTCATTTCAGTTTATCTAAAAGATAGGAATTACAGATGTCAACTTCATCACAAGTGATGAAAAGTAGCATGTCAGTGCTATCTCCATGCAGTTTCAGTCCATTAATCTTCACATATGAATGAAATAGGCAGTGCTGTAATCAAGCCGGTTAATCACCTTTCCAAAGTGCCTATAATAACTTATCACACTTTCTGAAACTATAAAGATAAAAAGAATAACATCTCCTCCCACTGAACACCATTAAACAGAACCACAGTTACTCCAAAGAGGCCCTGAAACAAAGAAGCAGCAGTAGGCATGACTGCAGCCATTTGGTAATCTTATGAGTCAGAAAAAACATTTTATTTGCAAGACATGAAAACAAGACTATGACTGAAAACGAACAGGAATGACCTAAGGGACCGAAATAAAACTACTGGAAATCAGTGTCTCTACAGCCACCTACTGGTGACAGAGCACAAAGACAGAAAGCAGCCAGCTCCTGCTCACCAGCATGGTCTCAAAAATGTCAAATAAAAAGCTACACTGTGGCTTCGTTTATTTCTTTATTTATTAAATAAAATGTTCGGCTATAGTATTCCCCGACTGTGCTAAGGAAAACCCTAAACGAGCACAATTAACATTCCAGTAACAAGGAGTTAATATTTTTTCAGAATATTTTCCTAAGAGGTTCAAATGCATTTAGCCCTACAACTATGATGCATTTCCAACCCTCCACTGAAGCTTTATATGCCAATTGATGAAAAATTGTATGCAATAAATATTATACAATTATATTTTCCAGAGCAAGGAGTGACTATGAATTCAACTATACAATAAAAATTAAAATGTCATTTTGATGAGAAGATACCTGGGCATATACCATATTCTTAGAGCAAAATTACAGACTCAAGTGATATGATTTTTAATGAACTCTCTTTAAGGATACACTCAGAGAAGCCAAGTAATACTCTGCAAGGTCAAGAATCAACCCCAGGATCACTTTTTTACAGAGGTTTGAGCCTCCAGCTTTCTGAACAGCCAAAGTGACTGTGACGGTGAAGGACCTGGGGCAAAACCGGTGTCCTGGGTCTGGAGAAGGAATGTGGTGTCCTCCAAAAGAGCAGAGAGCACTATCACATCACTCTCAAACAAGCCTTAAGGGCTGATGCTCTGGCTGAAGCACCCTTTTTTTTTTTCTTTTTTAAATGGCTTTAATATAAGAACAAAAATTTTTACAAAACAGGTGGGTGGGACGGCAGGGAAATAAAAAGGGAAGTGAAAAGGGAGGGGGGGAAGGAGTGTGAAAAGGAAAAGATGACATTATTTTCTCACAGCTTGCTTTCTTTGATCTCAGTTTGAAATACAGTAAGGAATGTTATTTTTATTTATTTTATTGAACAAGACAGAACAGATCACTGAACACGTGGCTGAGAGGTGTGCCTGAAAATGTGCTGCATGCATAGAAGACAACTCACAGGTAACACCTCAAAATGAAGGATGCAACACACCAATCCACATTCTTTCTATTATTGAAACAAAAGCTTCTAAAGCCATCTGAACCCTTTTTAAAAGCACAGGTTGTTATGAAGGAAAATACTTTTCAAAGTTCTCATACCAAATCCTGACGGTTGATTTACACAAGAGATGCAAATTCACAGGGTTGTACTGGATAAAAGTTCCAATTTCACCAGAAAATTAGCTAAAACAACTCTTGGGAAAAAAGTTTTATTATAGTAATAACAGTCAGTCCAGTCTGATTTTGTCCTGTCTTCTGTTAATCCCATACCATCATTTGGTATGGATGTATACATCCGAGGTTCAGCTAAATAATTCCAATTACAGTTTAATCATTTTAGGTATGCCCACTGAAAATTCTCTTGTGCACACTCACTAGAGGTTCTCCAGTGTACTATCATACCTATAAGACAACTGTGTTGATTCTCATCCTCCAACTTCACATACAACTTGTTAAATTTATTGACTATTCCAACACTTCAACAAGGTTTAACACAGAGAGGGAAATGTCTTACCTGGATTATTGTTAACATTATTTTTGGGTGGTCTAGGTGTTGGTTTGGGAAGGGTGGTTTCATTCAACGCTTTGCTAGCAGCAGCATGTTGGGCTTTTTTAATACTGCTTCCTTCAGCTTCCCAGGTCTGTTCTCCAAGAGTCAGCTGCACTGTGAACATCTTCAAAGACAAAGAACAGGTAAACACTGGCAAGATTATCACTGTGGGTTAGACCACTCTGTATACAAACTTCCAGGGCCTAAGAGAAGCTGTGCTCTTTTCATCAAATTCAACTCCTAGGTAACACATCTGATTCTGACAGAGACCAGTGTCCTTATCAGTGGGCGATATCTGGCCTTTTATATGACAAAGTAAACCAGCATAATGTTAATGTCAACCATCAAAGAACAGAATACTGTTTAAACCAAGTAATAATAACTGCAAACTGGTCCTCTGCTCTCTAAAGGCTATATACAGGTTGGCTAAGACTGTATTTCTTCACACATTTGAACACATTTAGTCACTTTTACCTGTAGAAAACAGGTTAAAAATGCTATTAAAACAAAAAAAGAAGTAACTTTGTAGTAATGCTTAACAAATACAAATGACTGCACTCTCTTTTAAGGCAGCAGAGAATGTGTTTCGCATTTTTACACAGTGAAAGAATTTCTCACACTCTCTGAATTTTGAAAATAATGTGTGTTGTTAAGGCAGCATCACAACTCAAATACGTTCAAAAATATAAAGAAAGAAAGAAAATAAGTATTATCTTTTTTGAATTAAATTGACTACTGATAAAGCCCATTTATATTTTAAAATCTTCAATAAAAGATTATTTTAAGCAGTAGCTATGCTGTGCAAGTCACTACAATAAAACACATTTAAGATAGTCTGTCTTCTATACAATACATACAGGTTCAAATTTGAACATTTAAGAACAAGAGGATAAAAGGTAAGAACTGAATGTCTTTTCCATACCAATTCCATACAGATAAGGCAAGATTTAATAGTCACACACAGTAAACTAAGATATACCTACCTCAGAAAACACACTAACTTACTTGAGGCAACATAAAGAAATCTACGTATTACCGTGAGGAGTATATGAAGTGTAATTTTCATCTGGAGAATTATTTGCTCTCTAAGTTTTAATATTGTTTAAACTTGCTAGATCCAGCACCAGGTATCTAGAGACAGACAGAACTGACAACTTTTAAATTTGCCTTAGCTGATATTTTCATTTAGCATGTACTGGCAAACAAGCATTTGAACCCAAGTGCGTACGTGCGTCCCAGCTCAGCCCTATGCACATGCACGCAGCGCCTATGAACTGAACGCTATAAATACATACTTGTGTCTTAATTACAGGCTTAAGTTTTGGCCTACTGTAATTTTCAGCAGCACAGTGCCAGTCCCTGGATCACAGTTCCTACAGCCATGCTTTTTTTTCCACAGCAGTCACGACAATTTCCTCACAAATCGTCTCTTAATTTTGCACTGTCAAACCCTACCCCCACCTGAAAGCCAACCTGGATATCAGAGCTAAATACACATAATTATATAAATTATCTATAAACATACATCCTTATCACTAAAGGAGCTGCAATTTGATTTCTGGATCTTGAGTTTACATGTTCTATATTTTGCAATAAAGTATTGGTGTAGTATTCTCATAGGAGAAAAATTATCTAGAACTTCAATCAAATTATGATGAATAATGGCTACTTATCTATTTATAACTCTCCCCTCAATGCTTAGGGCAATAAATAAATTCAAGATAATAAAAGGCTTGCTCGGTAGATTTCTATAGCTCAAACTCTAACCTTCTCACTTAGCCCATCTGACAAAATACTCCTGCAAAACACCCACACACAGTAGTAGGTGAGAATTTAATTAAAGGAGTAAAATTGCTTAAAGCAAAGTCTGGAGCAGACAATGAAGTACTCAAGTTCCGCAGGACCTAAGCTGACAGGCATTTCTCATCAATTTTCTAAGTCTGTATTTCTTACATTCAACCTAATTACCTGATGGTTAGAGAGTGGAAGCACAAAGGCCACCATGCTTTGTGCTCGTCCTTACTCCACTGTGCTCATAAGGTCAATCTCCCCTAGCTCTGGCTCCTCACTTTCTCTTTCCTCCTTCCCAAACTTCTGAAGTGTTACAGAATCATTTTGGCTGCAAAAAACCCTTCAGATCACCAAGTACACCCCTTGACCTAGCACTGCTATGTCCACTGCTAAACCATATCCCCAAGCACCACATCTACACATCTTTTCGATACCTCCAGGGATGGTGACTCAACCCATTCCCTGGGCAGCCTGCTCCTTGCCACTTTCCCTCTTTACTGTACAACCATCCACTTTCTTTTGCCACTGTCTCTTTTGTCTCCTCAGATGCCATTGACATAGAAGCACAGAAGCAATGATCACAGAATCACTAGATTAGAAAAGACCTTTAAATGATCGAGTCCAACCACACCTGTCCTATGCTAAACCATATGCCTAAGCACCTCATCTACCCGTCTTTTAAATATATCCAGGGTTGGTGATTCAACTGCCTCCCTGGGCAGTTTGTTCCAGTGCCTGATAACCCTTTTGGTGAAGAACTTTTTTCTAATGTCTAATCTGAACCTGCCCTGGTGCAGCTTTTGTCCATCCCCCCTCATCTTATCACTTGTTGCTTGGGTGAAGAGACCAACATCCACCTCTCTACAACCTCCTTCCAGGTATGTGGTGATAAGGTCTCCCCTCAGCCTTCTCTTCTGCAAGCTAAACAACTGCAGTTCCCTCAGCCACTCATCGTAAGGTTTGCTCTCCAGCCCCTTCACCAGCCTGGTAGCCCTTCTGTGGACACACTCCAGGACTTCAATGTCTTTCTTGTAGTGAGGGGCCCAAAACTGCACACAGCACTCGAGATGTGGCCTCACCAATGCCAAGTGCAGGGGCACAATCATGTCCCTAGACCTACTGGCCACACTACTTCTGATACAAGCCAGGATGCCACTGGCCTTCCTGGCCACCTGGCACACTGCTGGCTTGTGTTCAGTCAATCAATTGAACACACCCAAAAAGAATTTCTGATTTTTCTTATGATGAAGATTCCACCCGGATGGCAGACTCCTAGGAACACTTACTGCACTGTCAGGAGGCACCACTTCTCTCCCAGCTCAACTGTTTCCAGTTACCCATTCCCCCAGTTGCCAAAGCTTCCTTTCCAGAGACAGATAGGAAAAAAAACTATAAAAAATAACTGGTATTTGTGGTCATGGCACAGACAGCTGTCTTGTGGAGCATGTGTCTGAAAACCATGAAAACTACTAGTGGACAGGAACAGAGTATGTGTAGGAGGAAAGCAATGTGAGATGCTCCTTAAATGGCAAATAGCAGCAGCAGCATTACATCCTTCAGGTCAGGCTTTCTAGGACAGACTCAGCTCTATTTCACATATTCTATCAGGTATATAATCATATTACTAGCAAGACATTATATTAAGCTGCTAATATGGTCATAATAATTTCTATGCCCCTGCTTTTCTTAGGTAGAAGCTATGCCAGTCTCCATAGCCTTATTAATATCACTCTTGCTCTTCATCCCCCTCCCTCCTTTGTTTTTCTTATTTGCAGCACAGATCACAATCAGACAGTATTCTTCTGACTCTACACCACACATTTATTTTTCTTTTTATCCCTATGAATGGAACTAAAAATAATAAAAGCTAAATTGAAAAACTGAAAAAATTAAGAAATCCATTGCACACCTGGCTTTCAAAAAGTGCAGCTAAGGTTCAAGTAATTTCAATGCTATTAGTTCCTTCAAAAGTAATAGCAAATATATGTTAACTATTTCCTATCTTGCTAAAATTTAAAGAATAGCATGGATGTAAGGTAACTCAAATCTCTGTACTGCTGAGGGAAACAATCAGCCAAAACCGTATCTTTAGGTACAACCAAAGCACTTCTTACTTCACAGTAATGGGAAGAAGGTCTCAAAATAACTAAACAACACAACAGTGAAAAGTTACAGAAAGTGTCATCGATTTAACATGCTACAACCTAGAACCAACTGACCAGTGTATCCTGTGGTGCTAAACGCCTCCAGGAAGGAGAGAAGCACTTCCATCTCCATTTGCAATGAGGGATCCTGAAAGCCTGCTGATTCTAAGCAGCCCTGAACCTGCTGACATCATTTCCACCAGCATAAAGGATGCAGGAACACCAGTCAAACTAAAAGGTCAGTGATTTGCATCTACTCTGCACTAGCTGACATTAACTACAACTGAAAAACAAGGGGCAACAGCAGAGACACAGCTCATGACTAACTGAAACTGTTACTAACCTGCAGTGTAACCCCAGTCTTACGAAGTTTTGCCACTCTAGAAATACCAAGTACAAAGCAGCTATTAATTATGCCATTGTGTTCCTCAGAATTTTCCAGTCTTTTTTTCCTCCCTCAGATTGCTCCTAACTAGGGAGGAAATTCAAAAGTACATCTGAAAATTATTATCATGAGAATACCCCCCTGCATTCCCCATCATCCAAAAGTATCCTAAAGAAACTGGTATGATAACTGACTAGAATTAACTGCCGGTTCACTAGAAACAACATAAATGCTGTAGTCATATGAAGAGTCTTAGTATCACTGTAAATCTTAAAATTGCACAGAATTTAAAGGAAGGAACAAAAAGAAAGTTTGTGCCCTATAATGCAACGTCCAAAGATACAGTATCAATGCAATTCGCTTTATGGACACAGAATCATATCAATAAATGCTTTAAAAAATGACACAAATGAGCTTTGTTGTCATCTGCACTACCATGAAACAAGTGCAGAGGTAGTTACCAGAGGCCCATCAATTTGGGTAAAAGATTCATGCAGCTTAAAAAGCAAATGCTTCAAAATTATTAAGAAAGGGTGGTGATACCCTGGAAAGACCTTCACAAGCTCTTTAAAGAGACCAACAAATATAAACTCAAAGGTGGAAGTCAAAGTAAGCTACAAAATGATCTATAGGGCTGCAACAGAGATACAGACATACTTTCTGAAAGCATAGTGGAAAAAAAATATCAAAATAAAGCACAGTAGGAAACCCCCTACACTAGAAACATGGCTGTGTTTGACAAGCGATCTTGTCCAGACCATGACATTATCTGTTCAGCATTTAACGTATGGCTCATCACCTGGAACTGTGACCTTACCTTGGCATGAGCAGGCCCTCTTTCATTCAGAAGCTTATACTGGGGTTGAATTCTATTGAAACGGGCTAACTCATTTACCAGACACATTGGAGTTTTCTCTTTGGGGTTTGCCATGTTATCTTGGAGAGGAGCTGTAAATAAAGAGTCTGTAAAGTTTGTGTGGAGAAATGTATTCTTCACAACTTCGCAAAGCTTTGCAAAAGCAGCAGCATGCTTAGAAAAGAAAATACTTTGGCTAAAAAAAATAATTTCTGCACATATGCTAAGTACAATGGTTAAATACCATTTACATATTTAATAATAGAGATTATTCATTTCATAACCACTTTGATTACATGCAATTTAAAAAGATACAACTATTTATTTCCAAAAATGTCTCTATAAAAAGATGACCATATAGGAGGACATATATATATGCTATATTTTCTATGTCAACAAAGTTTACTGTCAGGAGTATACTGGTTCCAGGAATTGACTACTCTTTCAGTGTGGTTCTCTCAACACTTTGACACGTAAGGGGACAGCATAAGAGTTAGAAGATAAATATAGCAGATGAAACCCTGTGGTTTAACTTACTTCTCCCTGCTTCTTTCCAGTGTTTTAGTCTTTTCTCACAATAACAAAGTCACTCTCGGAGCACTCCCAAAGAACACCTTTCTTCGCCCTTTAAGGATTTTGTTCTGCTTTTCTTAAGACTACTTACTTCATGTATGCTGCCTTACTATTTTTTAACCTTCTGCTGTTTCTTTATCAACTTATTTCTATTTGTGCTTAACATACACTGTCATTTCCTGCTTATTTTTGGGGGATAACATTTCTGTATTTTATACCCAGTTCAGCATAGGAACTACAGCATTTATTAGGCTACAAAGGAAACACTGAATACTGCCAAGCAGTCTGAAGACATTCTGTTCTAGGGAAGAGAAATACACTTGGAGACCTTCCTGCACCACTAAAACTTCTCTATAAAAGATACGCTCAGAATTTAACAAAATAGACATGTTCTTTTCTGAGCTTTTTTATCACTGATCAACACTTCACTCTAAGTCTGAGCCCAGTGAAAGAAGCTTAACGTAGTAAACAGTCTATTTAGCAAAAGATTTTTCTACAGGATTTTTCTCCTCTACTTTAATCCTCTTTAAGACCTAACTTTATTTTTTAATTTAACAAGTCATCAAAAAGATTTATTTGAACATCAAAGAAAATATCCCTGGACCAACTTACCTGGTGAGTTGCTAGAAGGCGCGGGATCCACAAGGCCGGCAGTAGGACTGCTACAGCTGGCAGCCGACTCCGAAATGGACCCGTTCATTGAGGACGGCAGACCCAGTGTATTTGTAGTTGCAACTGGTAGGGGTAGCACCATAGGGGACATGGGAGGTCCAGCCAGGTTTGTTGCAGTCTGCATCTTAACTTGTGCCATTGCCTATCACTGCAATAAACAAATTACTATCAGCAGGGCATTTTGCATTTTGAATGTTAAATGACAGTAGTGATACTAACATGTTTTTTGCTCCTGGATCTGGGTCACAAACTACCCATGAAAGTCATGCCTCTACATGCATTACTTTCAAACTGTTGCACAGAGTTCACAACCAAAGAAAATCACCGGAGCAGAACCCACACACCCTGACTACAAGTTATGCTGCTCAACTATGGGGTGACGCTGCCTGAAAGTCAGCAGGCAGAATGATTACTATGGAATAGAATTCCATATAATTATTCTGTGGATGAGATTAAACAGATCATGTCTTTGCAACAAACTGTCGTAGAAACCTTTTGCCATCGTTTTTCCAGTAAAGTGCAAACAAGGCCACAAGAGAAAATCCCCATTTTTCCTGTCTGCTACCAAAATAGAAAAAAACAAACAAACAACAACAGCAAAGAAGCAAGTTCTGAAAAATCACTGCTTATCCAGCCAACATGCTGGTGCACCACTGGAGCACTTCAATCCTTATATAAATTACTAGCACCGGCACCAGGATTTCCTAAACTAGCCCTTAATCCAGTGCCTAAAGCATTTACCTGGAATATGCCAGGTACTAATTACCTCTCTTTATCTGCCCAAATTAGGTTCTTTATTACAAATAGCTGTTTCTGGCTAAGTCTACGTGCATAAATAACCAGGGTCAGGGCGCGGCTCCTTCATAGTATTCACTGAGTGTATGCTCCTTGGCAAAAAAATTTGGCTACTGATAAAAAAACTCCTGCAAAAACCACATGGGAGCAGTTCAGAGGCCAGCAGGCACCTCAAGCAATCCACTCAAATAAGCAAGGAGGCAATCATTCGCAGTCCTCCAGGAAAAAGTCATGGGCTTCTCCTTTCAGCATAAGGAGCAAACAGGATCATAGAATCACAGAAAGGTTTGTGTTGGAAGAGACCTCAAAGAACATGCCCCATGGGCAGCTCCCATTAGACCAGGTTGCCCAAAGACCCATCCAGCCTGGCCTCGAATGGGGCCAGGGAGGGGGCAGCCACAGCTTCTCTGGACAGCCTGTGCCAGAGCCTCACCACTCTCACAGTAGAGTTTCTCCCTAATATCTAACCTAAACCTACCCTTTTTTAGTTTAAAGCCATTACCCTTTGTTGCTATGCTCCCTGACAGTCCCTCTCCAGCTTTCCTAAAGGCCCCTTCAGGTACTGGAAGGCTGCAGTAAGGTCTCCCTGGAGCCTTCTCTTCTCCAGGCTGAACAACCTCAATTCTCTCAGCCTGTCTTCACAGGAGATGTGCTACAGCCCTCTGATCATATTTGTGGCTCTTCTCTGGACTTGTTCCAACAGCTCCATGTCCCTCTTAAGTTGGGGACCCCAGAGCTGGATGCCGTACCCCAGGTGGGGTCTCAGCAAGGCAGAGGAGAAAGGCAGAAGCTCCTCCCTTGACCTGCTGATCACGCTCTTTTTGATGCAGCCCAGGATATGGCTGGATTTCTGGGCTGCAAGCGTGCACTGCCAGCTCATGTTGATCAACATACACATGTCCTTCTCCTCAGTGCTGCTCTCAATCCATTCTCCACCCAGCCTGTAGCTGTGGTTGCAATTGCCCTAACCCATGTCCAGGACCTTGTACTTAGTCTTGCTGATCTTCATGAACTTCCCATGGGCCCACCTCTCAAGCCCGTCAAGGTCCATCTGGGTGGCATCCCTTCCCTCCAGTGTCAACCACACCACATAGCTTGGTGTCATCAGCAAACTTGCTAGGGGTACACATGATCCCACTGTCTGTGTCTCTACCAAAGATGTTAAATAGTGCCAGTGCAGTACCAATCTCTGAGGAACGCCACTCATCACTGGTCTCCACGTGGACATCAAGCAATTGACTGCATCTCTATGACCATCCAGCTAATTCCTTATCCACTGAGCAGTCCACCCATTAAATCTGTGTCTCTCCAATTTAGAGACAAGGATATCATGCAAGACAGTGTCAAATGCTATGCACAAGTCTAGGACAATGAATTTTATTCAGTAACATGGACATAGACTGTATTTTTTAGGGTTCATACACATGATATTGTCTGTACAGAGTAGATTGAGAGAAGAATGCTCTAACAGCCAGTGAACAGCCTGGGGACCTGGGCTCTCACCTGGCAGCAGCTCTGACTAAGGCAGAGGAGGACAGGAGCCCAGCTCTCCTCCATCATAGGCAGCACCCTTACCAGTAAGCCATTTGCTACTTCTGCTGAGGTTCCTAAGTGTTGTAGTTTTGCATGACCGGGTTCTGGCGGAGAAAGGGATGGGGGCTGCAGGGGTGGCTGCTGCAAGAAGCAGCTAGAAGCTCACTGCAAGCCCCAGAAAGAAAACATCAGCCAACTCAAGTCCAGAGTCATTGCTGACTAAGGCCAAACCTACCAGCGATGGCCACAGCACCTCTGGGAATCTCATTTAGGAGGAAAAAAACCACAAGCAGGTGCTTTTTGCCACTAGAGAAGGAAGTGAGAGTATGTAAGAAACTGTGCAGGCACCAAGCCAGGGAAGAAGGCGGGGAGGGGATTGGGGGGGGATGAGGTGCCCCAGGTGTTGGAGATTCCCCTGCAGCCCATGGAGAAGACCATAATGAAGCAGGTTGTCCCCCTCCAGCCCATGGATAATGATGGGGAGCAGAGATCCCATCTACAGCCCGTGGATGACCCCATGGAGGAGCGGGTGGAGACACCTGTGACTCTGTAGGAAGCCCACGTTGGAGCGAAACCTGAAGCCTGTGGAGAGACCAACTCATACTGGAGCAGGTTTGCGGGGGGAATTGGGACTCTCTAGGGGGAACAGGCTGGAGCAGTCTGGGCCTGAAGATAAGCACCCCATGGAAGGGAGCCATGCTGGGGCAGTTGGTAAGGAGCTGACGCCCCGACAGAATGGACTCATGGAGAAGTTCATGGAGGACTGTCTCCCGTGGGTGGGACCCCAGGCTGCAGCAGGGGAAGGGTGTAAGTAATGCCCTCCCCTACCCCCACCCCCCAAGTTGTTTCCCAAGAAGGAAAGCAGCTCCTGAGGAACTCACCAAAGCCCCCATTCCCCACTTCTCCCCCTGCCACAATGAGAGTGAAGAAGGGAACAAAATCAAGACTAAAGTGAAATCTGCTAAGAAGGAAGGGGGGGGCGGGGCTGGGGGAGGAGCTTTAAGATCTGGCCACACTTCCCATTACCCAACCCTGGTGTCACTGTGTGTGCAGTGCAGTGTAATGAATTAGAGAGTTATCTTTCCTTTATTCTGCATTGAGTCTGTTTTGCCCGTGACACTGATTGCAGAATGATCTCTCCCTGTCCTTATCTTGACTCCTACGCCTCTCAATATCTATTTTCTCCCTTGTCCAGATGAAAAGGGGAGTGATAGAGAGGCTTTGGCAGGCATCTGGCCTCCAGCCAAGGCCAAACCACCACACTACGTAAACATCCCATCTGGCACCTGAAAATTTTTTACCTAAAGTATCTTTGAAACAAGTGCACCTATATAAAAAGTTTTGATTGCATCAGTATTCCCCCTCCCCAATCCACTAAAAAATATCCAAGTATCTCCACTCAGAGGGTCAGTAGTGTTAGATTAAGATCCCAAATCACTCGATACACCATAGAGTGCAACTACTCTAACACTCTTGCACTAGTTAAATGAAAATAATAAATCCTATTACTGTTACTCTGTGCTTTAGAGAAGAGGTTCAGACTGGAACACCATTTTTATTACTGAGGAAAGACCGAAAACTGACTTCAACCTCTGGAAAGGCGAAATAAAAAAAATAAATCAAAAGTAAGCTCAGATGCAATCACTTGCCCTTTTCATAAATAACATAAGTAAAATGCTAATAGTGACAGATTATAAAAATACATATGTAGTCCTCTGAGATATATTCAAGTACTTCATGTTTTCACAAATACTAAATTCAGACAGCAAAAATCCTACTGTCACTTCAGAGCAAATGTCATACAATACAGCTGGTATTGTTGGAAGGGCCAAGCTTAAAGACTGAAAATGTATGTGACTATGGAATTCTTTGCTGTACTGCATGTTTAATTCTGATTTTAAATGTATTGGTATAGAACAGAATTAATTTTAAAAGTTACTTTAAACTAAGTCAATTAGGCCATATTTACTACACATCTTTAAAATGCAAGCAACATAAAATATTATCACAATAATTAAAGTTTTAAAAACTCCTTAGAGTATTTACAGCATTATTGCTTACAACCATGAGTACAAGAAAGTCATCGCTCATGTAATACTGTACGAGATACTACGGAATACCTATTGTCAGGCCCTGCCAGTTGTGAATTATCCTTACAGCTTCCAGTACCTTAAAAGCTTGTTGTTCTTCTCAAGAATGCAAAAATTACTAATAATCAAATAAAATCACATGCTTTACAAAGTATATTTATAGCTCCTATAGTATTTCCGTGTGTTTTGCAGGATTGACCCTTTTCTATCGAGGATTTTTAAAAGTCACTTTGATAATAGTATCAACGAACTACAAAAATTAGTAAGGTGAAGTTTAGGAGAAAAAAAACATTATCTTACAGTAAAGTACTTAAGAAATGAAACCATGAAATCTAAATAAAATCATAACATATTAGGTGTTGGGGTATGCTTATTTTATTAGGTGTCTTACATATTTAAAGCTGAAGAACTCCTACAAGGAACTATAACTATCTTGTAAATTAGTCTTCATAAACAAAGATGCTGGGGGGTAAATATAACTGCAGGGACTACCTCTTAAGTACTTGAAATACAAAGATAATCAGTTTCTGATCAGTATGAAAAATCCACTAATCAAGAGTGCAGAGAGAATATAGTTGATATAGTGCTGTCATGTCATTTTCACATGCCAAATGTTATCACAATCAGACAAAAGCTATGTGCTACATTTTTTTGTTACCTATTTGAGACATCTAACAGTGTTGTACTATTTTATGAACAGCAACACAAAAGCGTTTTGGTGCCTTCCAGCCACAAGCACAAACCTACACAACAAAATGTAGGACTTTGGGAAGAGCTTTCACTAAGATGGTGAAAGATGAGATGCAGTTATATAACCAAAATAATATTACATCTTCTGTGTGGATGTTTTTGAGAAAGAAATGTATCTGGCGTATACAAAAGGGATAGTTTATTTAGGATATTACGAATACAACTTAAAAAGCCCCCACTACCTCCTTTCAAATGGTTAACCCAAGTCACGTCTAGAGAACCGCTACACCCAAGCGTTTCCAGGGGAGTTTCTGTGGATGCCAGGCAGTGGTTACAGACGCCTGGGTTGTGGTGAGAACGCCGGACCGCGCCGCTGTGGCTGCCAGCTGTGTGCCTCTCGTGAGCCGCCAGCTGCCTCACCAAGACATCACAGCAGTGACATTTCTTGTGGTCTTAATCACATATGTGCCTCCCCTGTCAAAGCCCGCAAGCACTGCAAGTTTTTGTGAAGTTATATCCCAGAGCTCATGGCGTCGTCAGGAGTGCTCAGATCACCTTTTTTTCCTCTCTTACCCGCACGGCTGTATTGGAAATGTGAGAGCAGACATCTAAAGGGATGCAAAGATACCATGATTGCATTTCACTTCACTTCCACTTCTGAAAGTGATTTGTACACAGGCAATTACACAGGTTTCAACAAACAGTTGGTATCAACTTCCTTGTTAAACTATTAGATGTCAATTTTCCTCACACTAAAAAAACTAAACCAAACTTACATTAAAGCAACAAAACACGCCCCCCCACACACATACACACTTTAAAATTTAAATACTCTTGTCAAATATTCCATTAATTTTTCTTTAAGTTAGGAAGTACAACATTAATTTAGTTGTAGTCACAGATGCAGAATATTTTCAGTAACTGTGAATAGACTCACGTCATACTAAAAAGCATCACACACCATAAAGAATTACTTCCACTTCTTCCGATGATTTCTTGCACTTTTCTTGAACATTAATCACTTTATATCCTTAGATCTTATAAGATATTAATTAAATGCTCCAGTGAAAGGATTCTTAGAATATGTCACATTAAATGAATAAATAAAGACAGAGAAAGTAGATAAGACAGCACAGACAATGGAAAACATGAACAATGACTTTTCAAGTTAAACCACTTTCACACCATGGAAAAAAATGAAAAAGCAAGGCATCACTTGAAACACAAGTTGTTGTATGAAAAAACAAGACTCAGAGAGACTTATGATCTTAGTGGCCAAAACAGAGGCCTGGGCTTCATCTGTGCAGAAAGTGAAAATGCAGATATGCACCAGGGTGTTACCACACTTTCACATCCAACCCAAGGTACCAAATCTACTCTGCATATAATTATGTAATACATGGCACCTACTATGTATTTGTGAAGTGCTTTACAAAGGTAACGACTGAGGGCCAGCCACTCCTGAGTAAGAAAAACTATCTGACTTATATCTCAGATACCCAATACTTCAGCATATATATGTTCTCACCAGTGCTCATTTCTCAGAACAGTATGACATTAACTATCCCAATTCCTTTTCTGCAGAATTGCTACCCAGTGAATTCTGGCCTGTGCTCTGTGAATCTGACCGTTCTGCAGCTAATGAGACTTTGTGCTTTTGCCTTCCATGAATTCACTTATTTAAAAAAAATAAGGGTGGGGACGGATGGGGAGATGGGACACAAAATAAAAAAGAATTTCAATTTTTCAAGATCACACTGAATTTAAATTCTAGTTGTAAAGTGCAGCCTCCTGCAAGCCTGCTTTATAGTATCTACAAATTTACTAAGTGCACTTTTCCATCCACATCATTAATGAAAAAACATTAATGAAAGCTCCAGGAACAGCATTACAAGAGACTGGGGGCAGTGTCTAAGCAGGCAGCATCTCAAGGTTTTTTCCAGACCTACTCGTGCTTTGGTTCTCAGCTTATAAATGTGATTCTCCTGTAAAAGTCCCCAACTCACAGAACTCTAATAAAGTTAATCGTTTCCTAAGTAAGGAGGGTTTAATTTTAGCCTTGAAATGTCATTAAACTCTCTGTTCTCCTTCTATTCTCTTGATATTACTTCACTCAGTTACACAAAAACATACAAAACCACCAGAAGGCAAAACGTGTTTCTTGTGTGCCACTTCTCACATTTATGGCAAATATTATACATATAAGCATATTAATACAGAAAGTACTACAGAAGTCCTAAGCTTTATGTGATTTCTTTTTACTGTGTTGTATCTAGCAGCTCATTTGAGGATGACAGAAAAGATACAGCTCTGCATTACCTTCAGAGCAGCTGTTAATTGAATCTTTTCTGTTCTATAAAATCAAATAACAAGATAGCCACACAGTAGCAGCGTAGCAAGAGCATGACTTAAAGCAACAGTCAGCAGATGGTTATCTAGAATTACTAACAAAATTGATCTTATTTATATATTTTTAAATAGGCAAAATTGACAAGCTACACATAAAATCACACAGGGTCTCTATATATTACATATTACTGCTGGCCCCCACGATTTATCCTTTCCATTTACTCCTCCATAAATTAGTTGTGTTTTGCCTTACTGGGATGGTTTGCCAACAGTCAAACTAATCTAATGACGTGCTCCCACAGCAGAGGACAATCCCGTGTCCTCTCTCCACTACAGCAAAAAGCTACGGCTCTTCTGTCCATTTACCTCACTGAACCAGCTCACAGGAGGGTGAGGAAGGAGATGAGAGAAGTGTCTGTGTCTGCACAGGGAGGGCCATAAGCTCCTGACCTGGAATGGGAGCAAGGAATTAGCCCTTCCAACTCCTGCTAATCAGCTTAGCTTTGCTGTCAAAGCAATACACCAAAGTTCAGCTCCTTCACGCTGTTCAACATAAAACCTGCTATCTCATCCTCAGTGATTTACTCTTCAGAAATCTGTGGCCAGTGTTTTGTTTTGGCTGTCTTTTACACTAGAGACTCTTAATTTCACTGGAAATCTAGACATAGCTATCAGCTAATTAACAACTAATACATGAGAGCATCTTAAGTTAGACCTTACAAGCATTTTACTTTCCTGAAGTATGGGGGGGGGAGGGGGAAGTGGTGGGGAGGAAGGGGGCGTTGGTGTGGGAAGCCACCACTACACTAACTCTTTTATTTTGGTTATTTTGATAAAATAATTTGCAACCAAAGACAAACACACACACAAAACAGTAAGACAAATAGACACAGGATATTCAGGATTAATAATACTGAAAATCCAAGGAGCTGCAAGGCTTACAAAACAGTTCCCGTACTTGCTCAGCGCTAAGCCCAGCCCCTGAGGACTGACTAAACCCTACAGCTCCTGACAGGCAGCTTCCTTTGCTCTTGGCCTGGAGCAGGCGGCAAGGCCGGGCCAGGCGGCTGCAGCGGACACCAAGTCAGAACATTAAAACCCACCACACTTCCAGAAAACACAGAAGAAGTTGTTTTTGTAAGGATATTATCATCCACAGAGGAATATCCTTTGGAAACTCCTATACACGATCAGTAAGCTTTCTGAGGGGAGGCAGGAAAGTATTTAAAAAAAAAAAAAAAGAAGTAGGAAATTGAATAGATTAAAAATCTGCACTCTCAATACTTTTCAACCACTTCTTCAAACAGCAGTCAGCTCAGCTTCCCTTCTGAATTACTACACAGGACAAGCACATTAAAACAAAGCACATACAAGAAAATGACTTAAGACTCAGAAGACTCAGCTAGAAACTGCTTCATCTCACAAACTTTTTCAGCTTGATGCTGTATCAGTTCCCTAATCTCCAACACTGCGCTGACCCAAGATGCTACATGAAGCACGTGTATCTCTGAATCAGCGATCAGATTTGCATTACTTGGGAATATACATATTATTAGCATGTCTCACCAACTCAATTCACCTCTAACAGCTCTGTTTACAACATCTTTGTATAATTTTGAAAAGAGAGGAAAAATCTCCAAACAAAACTAAACCAGACAAACAAAGGTAACTAATTACAGATTCAAACCCAACAAACTAAGACTTTCTCAATCAAAATGGCCAAAGGTAGCAGGTTTTGTTGCTATTTAATGATGACGAGTTAATAATGGTGCAACAACAGAAAAGGCTTACCCTGTGATCAAGTTAAGATTCATACAGCTTGAAATACACAGTGCATGTCACAGAGCAAACAAATGTAATAAGCAAGCATTTTGGACATAGTAAATTGCTTAAGCCACTACAGTAAGAGATGAGTAACCAATACAAAAAAATATGGGACCAAGGCAGCCATCTACACGTGCAGTGTATCTCTCACCAGAACAGTTACTGTATAGCACTGCTGTCGAGTGAGATATGAGGATTCAGGTAAGGATTAAAGACATCTATGATTTAGATTTCCAAATACAAGCAATGTGTCTACACTCCCACTGGAGTCAAAGAAAATACAGTATGGAATTCAGTAAACCACCCATGGTTTACCAGTACTATTTGAGGTGTCCTAAGTTATCCATCAGCTGCTGCCTCAACAAGCAAAAGTCAGACCCATGCCACATCTGACACTGCTCATGTCAGATGGTTCAGAAAACTCTGAGAGGAAAAGGCAATGAAATGGCAATAATGTGTATAAACAAATGTCTTACACCATGAGTCGATACAACCAGCGGACCCAAGGAGTTACTGACAGTGATCACCAAGCTTGCTTCTCTCTTAGCGTTAGCTAAACCACTCAGTTGAGTGGAAGCTGAAGACTGGATGGGATAACTTAGTGTCTCACACTGCACTAGATGCTGAAACACAGGCAGCTGAATGAAAACCAAACCCGTCTTCAACAGCAAGTGACCATGGAGCTCATAAAAACTAACAGACACAGTTACAGAAGCAAATAAAGTTCCTCGCAGAGGGGTTCGCCACGTAATATATTTGCCTAAGACAGACCTTTTTGGAAGGAATGATGGAAAACACAGGGGTTAGGGCACTGACTGTAGTTGTGCACATTTGCATGTGCAAGAGCCTAAAACCTTGTAAGAAGAGAAACTTTAGAGAAAGTGGAGCGTACTGACAGGCAGGAATGCAACTCTTCCCTTGCTTCCCTGGCAACAGCAAGGCTGACATGAAAAAGCTGAGTAAGGAGCAGCTCAGGCCATGGTGTACCTTACTGCCTACAGGAAACCTGAAGAACCCCAGCCTGTACACATGGCTAATTTTGTCTTTTTACAGAGAAATTATAGTCAGGTCCTGTGTACTCCAGGCAGTCACTTGAATTCTCAAGTGGAGACTTCACAGGCAGACATGAAACAGAGATCCTAATTAGAGAAATTTTATTAATATTCATCTTGAACCATGATGGAAAAAAGGACTGCTATTCTCACAAACCACCACACTGACACCAAAGATCACTAATGCAAAGGCTGAAAGAAAACAAAAATCCTGCAACCAGAGCAAACACTTTGTGAGGAAAGCTTGGCTACAGGGAAATTCAGGAAGCTTAATCACAATCTCCCTTGTTTGAAATGACAAGGGAGATCAATCAACTCAAAGATTTCGATGCCAGAAGAAAAATACAAGATTAAAAAAGGTAATCTATTGCATCGAAAACTGAGCCAGGTGTGCATCCCAAGGCTTTTCAACCTGCTTATAACCCAAACCCAAGGGGGAAAGATCAGGTCATTTCATATAGGGAAGTGGTTATCACTTAGGGATCTGGTCTAGCTTAGGATGGGAATGGTTGAACTTGATGATCTTAAAAGGTCTTTTCCAACCTTGTGATTCTGTGTGATTCTGTGATATAAATGTCAACTGCTTTGCAAAGAGAAACTCATCAGAAAGTTTGTTAATCTCAGTTTAGTGTTGCTCTCTGGAAAACAGAGAAGATGATCAAAAAGCCATGGAAATTTTCAACAGTCAATATGAGTTAACCCAGTTCTCATGCTGCCACACACTTTATGCCCAGAAAAGGCACCGAACCAGCCAGCCAGACTACTGAAGTTTGACCCAGTCAGAATACCCTGAATTATTACAGAGAAGAAAACGCAAAACTCCTCCATGGAACACCAAGGTGATCGTCAGAGCCTTATCTGAGCCTTCCATATTCAGAATCCATTATGGTTTGCAGTGTATCCAAAAAAATAACTTACAGATGTCTATAGAGTCATACAGATCAGAAGCTGCCATCACACACAGAGAGGGTAATATCCTTCACCGCATTTATCTACTACAACTGGAAGCAGCCACTAAATAAAAAGCTGGCTGCCCAGTATTGTAACTCTAGATGAATTCTTCCTCCTTGTGACTGTAAACTAACTATGACTTCCAGAAAGCTTAAAGCTTGTATCTCCCCAGACACCGTGATTCACAGTTGTATCTGTACATTTGTGAAAAGATGATCTCATCCGGTCTCGCAACCCTGTGAAAAGGGAGGACAGGACAACTAAGAGAGACTCTAGGTAAAGCACAAAGCTGAATTTCCAGGGCTACCTTAAAATTTACCCACACAAAACCTATCAGAAAAGTTCAAGGAGACAACTAATCATCTTAGTGACTACCGAAATTGCAAGCACAGAAACTGAGATTAGAAAGATGTGGAATGAATGACTATGTATTTTTTTTTAAACTTTCTGGGATGTCATTTCAGTGTTTACACTGAAATGTGCCACCAAGACTCAAAGGGTTATTCAGAAATTATTATTGGCTGCCATCATATACAGAGGTCATCATACCATCTTACTGCAGATGATGGGCAGGTAAACCGTATTTACCTTAGGTTAAACAAAAATGAGTTACTAAGCTTTTTCATGAAGGAAAATAGCTGAAACGAAGGGAAGCCTAAGCCACTGGTTTAACAATCAATCATCAGCTTAAAAGTGCAGAAGGGGATTAAGTAAGTAAATGAAAAAACCGTGACTCAGAGTTGCTGCGCTGCCGCTACAGACTCGTTGGCATCAAAGCTGTAATTGGTTTGTTATTTGTGATACTGGAGTCTAACCAGAGCTCCTTTCAAGAGTCCAGTTTCTTATTAAATTAGTATTTTTAAATTTCTCATATGTATTTCTAAAAGCTGTATTTTTTCAATTTGTGCTAACAACTAGTAGTTATATTCCTAACATTTTAAGTAAGCTTTCACTGACTTTAAATTACAAAATACTCTTACTCTAAGTAAAACATTCCTCCAACTGTTACTTAGTTCTGAAGCAAGCAAAAATTAATTCTTGACAAAAGGTTTATTCCTTAACTAGAAATTGCATATTAATGGATTCAGAAAATTACCTGTTTTCTTTGACTGCCTGTGACAAACTAATTCTCAGACCATTTCAAGTAACTCAGTGGAGTAGCAGAAACATGTTTTTTTCTTTGCAAGAAGTCACAGCTCTTGCTACCAGCCCTCCTCACAAAGTAATCATTCCCTGGTCATTAATAGCTACAAGATCCCCAGAGAAGGAGGTTTCAGTAGACGAAGTGGCAGGTGTTGTGCTCTGTTGTTAGAGAAGCAGACCACATTCTGGTTTGTGTGCCTTCTTCTTGTTCTTCATGAATGTACTTAGCTTTGAAATCCTGTTTTTGTTCAGAGTAATGAATGCCCACCTTCAAGTCTCACACAGCTTCCAAGAAGCTGCAGCTCCTAGATGCAGCAAATTGCCATCTCCTGTTCATGAATCACTCTCGGAGTTCCCCTTCTCTCAGCTCTCTCATGGACAACATTCTGCGATGCCTGGAAATAAGCTACATTCAACATACAGCTCATGAGACAGGATCCCTGTGGAGCAGAATGGGACCTCTGCTCAGAGATGTGGAGTGCCTTGGCAGATCAGGAGTTCTGCAATAATTCAAAGAGCCTCCTCCCTGGTTTAAGTTCAGGTCTCCTGAGTCAATGAATAACGTCAAAACCTATGCTTTCAGCTGGAGAAAATTAACGGTTTGGAGATGCTATGTTTGGGGGCAATGTCATGAACTGTTGTGGAATTGATGACACAAGCCCAGCTCAACAACAATTAAAACAGAGGCCAAAAATTAAGGAAGTGCACAGATCATATGTAGCCAGTGGTGACCTGGGGCCACCAACACTGGGCTCCAGCAAATGAGATGGGAACAGACATAAGCCAAAGGGAAGACAGCTAACTGATCCAGGCAGCAAGCAGCTATCAATGCAGACTCCTTAAACATCCTGAGAATTAAAAAAATCATCAACAACTCAGCCAAGTACAGGACAGCAGTCTCCGATTGATCCTGTGTAGCAAACCCATGCTTTGAACAGGAATTACGAACTTGTGCCATGACACAGTCAAATAAAGTATTATCTTTAGAAGAAACTACAGATCATAGGAGATTTTGACAATCCAGGAAAAGGAACAAATCCTCGTGGAATATTCACAGATCCTTTCAGAGTTAGCAAAGGCAGAAAACCCTGAAGATAAACTGTTGGATATATGATCAGTGCTGAACAGTATGAACTTGTTGCACACAGAGCACACGTTCTGCTGCAGCGCAGAGACTACACACATCTGTCAGGATGGCAAAAGGTGAATCTCTAGAGTTGAAGCAGCGAGGATACTAAACAACTAACAACAGAAAGGAAGAGTGCTGATACGGAAGGGATCTGGCTCAAACTGAGCACACTGTGAGTGCACAGAACCAGCATGAAAAAAACAGACCTTTTCCTCCAACTCCTCATGCGTTAATGGTTAGAAGTACCAAGTAGGATACATCATAGCAGAGGAAATAAAGAGATCCAGCCACACAGCTGATGATTCAAAATAACTTGTTCTCCAGACTAAAGGAAGTTGTAAGTGTAACTATTACAGGAAAAAAAAGTAAATGAACCGTGAATTAAAATTTGGAATTCTTTCAAGTATTTTTACACATATAAAGAGTCAGAAATAAAACAAAGGACAACTCTGGTTAAAAGTGCAACCTGATTCAGTCATAACATGAAGTGATTCAAAATAAAAAGAAACAGCACCTAGAAATGTGTTAAAGTTAAAAAGAAATTTGCATATATGAGGAATGACAACACCGTTCACAAAAGCACAGGCTCAAGATAGATGGGATGACACTCTGAGCTGTCCTTTAAAGGAATGTTTTTCTCACCACTCCATGTACTCCAGGACCAGTAGCTTCAGCAAAGTATACTTAGCTTTTGTGCCTCCTGAACTACCCTAAAACCAGACCAAAAAAATAAACTTGCTTTTGACTTGCAGGGAGCTAACATTTCTGTTCACCACTGACATTCCTGTTCCTTACCTTCAAAACCAAAACTGAATAAACAAAATGCACTTCAAAAGGGAAGAAGGACCCTGATTTCTAGGACAGCCAACAGAACACGCTCTATTTGGCTACACACATACGCCTAATAGTCTCATCTCCTGCAACAAAAGCTTCCTCCTCCCTAACAAAGGGAAAGAGTACTTTCAGCACAAAGGCCATCTGACATCTAGGTTGTGATGAGACACAACAAAACGTTTAGGTGGAAGTGCAGGACTCAAAGCTGTGGAGCAGTCTGCAATCCAGTGCAAAGACACACATTTGAATCACTGTCAGCCCTGGAACTAGAACTGCCTCAGCTAACCTTGTTCACCTGCAGTGCTCTGTCCTGCCCTATCTTCGGGATGTATTACGTGTATCAGTTTGACAGTAACTGTCTCCCATGGTCCTGGCAGCTATGAGGTGCCTGAAAAAAGGGAAACAATACCAGGTGATATTTGCAATCGTAGCGAATAAAAGCACTTCTTTTTTGGCGGTAGACACCAAAACTCCCAGTGAGCACAGAGCTGGCTTAAAAGCCCTGAAAAAGTTCAAAGTACTACCATGACACAAAGACACACACACAAAAGTTTTGAATTCAGAATGGATAAGCTGGTGCTTGCATCTCTCTTAAAATACTTACAGTATGGCACTACAGTTACAGTACTAGAGATCCGTTTCAGCAGCTACAGCAGCAGTTTGCTCTCATGCCTACCCGTAATGAAGGTGAATGTTCCAAGGTATCAAGGGGCTCGACTGAGTAGAATTCGAAGGGAACCAGAAAGAGTCCAAGTTTTACATACAGTTTAATGGTTACTTGAAAAAGGGCCTCCAAAGCCACCTCCTCTGGTGAATTGCCACTGACAGTAATTTTTGGAATGGCCAGTTTCAGAAGAGCCCCCTAAAAGAACAGCTAAAACTGCTACATTAATTCTTCTCCTGGGACCTGGCAAATACCTTTGGTTGTTTGCAAGTCCCCATCCAGAAAATACTCATGAATGACAACTCCAAGTCCATGGAAATGGGATCCAGTCCTGTCAACTTTCACTTGTTTATGGCTCTAAGTGACAAAGACTGGCCAGCTGAAGAAGGGTGAAGAAAAGGTGATGTGAATCATTCTCCCTCCTCAAGAGTTCAAATCCCCTATCTAACCCTATGCATTCAGCTAAGAGAGAATGTTGAGAGAGATTTCTGAGAAACCAGAGCAAGCTTTACCTACCTCCTGATCTAGGATAAGCTTTGCATTCCCTCACATGAAGCCAAGCAGAAGCTGAGAGGACACCTGTTTCATACAAGACCAGTAAGTGTCTTGCATTGAATTGTAAGAAGGTCAAGAAGGATTTTCAAGCCATTCATTAAGGTTTCCAAGCCTAAAGAAGTACAAAGGAATGTCTCTTGGGTAGATACTCTTAAGGAAAATACCCAGTGGCCATGTCACTTGAGGGACACTGACACCATAGATGGAACACAGTGCTTAAACCTGCCTATCAGATACTCAAGACTGGAACAAAAAGCAGAGGAAACATTTTTCACAGTCTGGAAAGGAAATAAACCCCTACAAGCTAGCACCCAAGACTGAAGAAAGATGAGAAGGGTGAAAAAAAATTTAACATAAAAGAACACATGATTTTTTAGCAAGGAATTTTAGATTTCTTGTTCTTACCTTAATCAAAGCTCCTACAGACTTTGTTGGTTTGCTTCTATCAGTACATCTGGATATGCTACAAATTGACCCAACATGGCTCTGCATCAGGTCTGCACTTGCCCCTTGTGAACAGGGTGTCTTGCTTTCTACCCTCCAAAATGTACTAGTTGTATGGATGTGCTGTCTGTTTGACATGGAAGAAGTTCTGTCACTTGCAGACAGTTACTTATCCAGACAGCTTCAGTTACTGACATCAATCCTCATGTTGAATATGATGACATTTCCTTATATTTTTAAAAGTGTTTTACAAATACAATAAACTGTTTTGTTTACTGTACAATAAGCTGGAAACTACAAATATGTAACAGCTGCCAAAAATAAGAAACTAAGAGTAGCAATAAAAATTAGGTTCCTCATCTCTTAAAAAACTCTTCTTGTTCCAACAGGTTCTTCCACTGCACGGAACTTCCCCTGAAAATCTGCTCTCCTATGCTCTAAAACATTTCCTTCAGCCCGGAGACAAACAGCCTCCTCAAAGCTGGCAAGCAGTGAAACTGGAAGCGTGACCACTGCTGGTACGGTCCTTGGGAAGTTTTCAGAAGAGGAGGCTGTAAATACACCCCTCGAGCGTGTGGCACTACAGTAAACATCCGAGCAAGCTGCCTTTTCCCAGAAACTAAGGGTAGCGGGTTAACCGTACTCACCACAATGCTATCGCCGGGGACCTCCCCAAACACCAAAGGAGTCTCCGCTCAAGCACTGATTTCCAAGTAGTCTTAAAAAGACAACCCCCCAACCACTATTTTAATGGTGCCTAAATTAGAAGATCATGGGGACACAGAAATATATTGAAGTCACAAAATTAAACAGCTTAATATGGAAACAAGGCGCATCATTTTCCAGAGGGAAAAAAAAATTGGATGTTTCATTTTATTTGGTTAAGTATCAATAATTTTATAACACACTAGTGATGTGCTATATACAGAAGCACATCAACTAACAACAACAACAAAAAAGATATGGTACAACACAGGTAAACGCACTGTGACCCTGGAGTACAGACTTTACTACTGGGAAAGTTTCTAAATACTACCAGCTTAAAACAAACAAAAATAATCACAAAACAGTTGCTGTTTAGATGAAGTATGAACAAACTTTAGCAGCTACAGACATGCACGTGACTTTAGTATTACACTACCACAGATGGTTTCTCAAAATTCATTTTTAGATTAGGAGTTGTGGCAAGCAATTTTTTTATTATAAATAGTTTCCAGAACAATGCCTGACAAGACATCTCTCAGATTTTTACTGAACTCTTGATCTTTTAATGCAAACATACTTTGGATAATGCTGATCATGACTGGTCACTGACAATGAGCAGACCCCCTAAGCACAGAGCCCTGGACTTCAATATATATATATATATATGTAACTGTGTTATACACGGGTTCCATTTCCTCCCTTCCTGGAATTTGTCACGTGCTCCACCAACTCCGTTTCCCCCCCTCCTCTCACCATACATCCTCTCTTCCCTGGGGAACGCTGTCAGCTCCAATCCCTGATCTGCCTTTGCCAGACCCCAACCCCATGCTTTACAGGCTTCTCAATCCAATGAAGACCCCTGCCATGTCCTTCAGCCTCACAGCTTCAGAGACCATGGATACAGCAGCCATCAGCAAAGAGCATGGAGATGAAAGAGGGGTGATGGGGTGAGAGTCCCAGGTAGGGCCTCCAGTAGCTGTATTCACAAGCATCAATGCTGTGAAACCAGCAGCAGGAATGGCTGAGGAGCATGAAAGCAGAAAGGGGTAGTGGGGATTCCTGGTTTCCCACGTGGATTTCGGTAACAGTGCCCATAACAACTTTAGGAGAGCCACGATCTGCCTGTGTTTCTCTTCCTCTTTTTTTTTTTTTTTTCCCCCAGAAGAGAGAGAAAATTTAAGAATTATTGTGAAAAATACAGGCTAGGAGTGACTCAAAGATCTGAAATGCAAAATAATTGCTCTGGCAAAAGCCAGGCCTAACTCTCATCCTACAGATCTTGCTGCTGCTATGAAGCATACACACACAAAAAGCGGCACTAAAAACTGCACACTATATAAGGCCTGTTCTCCAACAGTACGATATTATAAGAAGATGTATTTTGGGCCAAAGGACTGGACACAGTTGATGTCTTTTTGAAGACTGACAAATCAATAGCCACGTATTTTGGGCAGGTCAAAACAAACTGCCTAGATAGAGCATGACAGGTGCAGCTTTCCTAATGGTTGGTGAAGCACTCTTGGAATCGGAGGATCCACTTCACTACAGCCTGTTGCCTAACCTTCCCAAGGTCACTTTTCACGACACTTTATGAGTAAAACACATAGTATTCAATTCATTTCCCACATTCACACCAATGTAAACCAGGATTACAGTGGAGTTATGTTTAGAAACTTGTGCAGGAAAAATTAAGCCCAGTATGTGCTCCAAGGAAGGGGCTGATCAAGTTAAGTGCCTGTTTAAACTTGGTCCACTCAAAGATGAGGATAAAATTTTAGTAGGGCCTGTTGTCATAAGGCAAGAAGTAACTATTTGAAACTAAGAGAAGGCAGATTCTGACTAGATATTAGGAAGACATTTTTTACACTGAGGGTGGTGAGACACTGGAACAGGTTGCCCAGAGAGATGGTAGATGCCCCATCCCTGGAAACATTCAAGATCAGGCTGGACTGGACTCTGAGCATCCTGATCTAGTTGAAGATGTCCCTGCTCATTGCGAGGGGGTTGGACTAGATGACCTTTAAAGTTTCCTTCCAACCCAAACTATTCTATGGTTCTTTGATTAAAACACCTCTGATCAGGCATTGCCACAAGCAAAACCAAGAAGCTCCTTTACAAACTACTTTTGCAATTCAGTGTTTAAGATTCTTCAATTTCAATTACTATTTTGATATAATTCTTGGGGCACAAGGTAGCTTAAGCTATACAAAACATATGAAGACTTTGGCACCCAGACTACAGCCTGAACTGAACCCAAGCTTGGTAACTTCTGCTAAAACTGAGAAAAGTCACCGAAAAGTTCTCTGCAGAGCAAAGAAAACCTCAATTGGCCCTTCCCTTCAGAAACTATGAGCAAGGAGGCAGTCTCAATCCTCTTCCTCGCTGTCAGCAACAGGAATCTTAGCAAAGACAGGGAAGACCATAAGTCTCTCTCCAGGATTTTTTATAGAGCAAGCCTACAATCAGTGGCTGGAAATCAGTACTGGAAATCTTATGCTGATGATGGTATTCTAGGAGAAAGATTTTGTTCAGATACCTGTCAGCTTTGCACTGTTTATAGGCACCAATGTCACAACAAAACCTGCAGAGAACTTCTCTGTATTTTAGTAAATTGCTTAAATACATTATCACAGGGGTGTAGACTGCTAACCTGAAATTACCACAGAGCCCAGGAAGGCCTTACAGCTCCACAGCTTGCCGCTAGTAACTAACGTAAGCCAGGTATAGAAATACATGCTTGCTTACAGAAGCACAATGCAACTATGGGTAGTTACACCACAGCAAAGAGTCCTCCTCGTGCCCTGTAATGGCGTGGTTATTCACACGCATTCCTCAGAACTGTTCAAGACAGTATTTCACACAAAGAGAGGGGCTACAACAGCAACACTTCACCTACTCTTCTCTGTAATATAAACTTTTTTTTTTCTTTAGTACCATGGCTGTTGCACAGGGACCATTCCAAGCACCATGTCCCCAGGAGTTTACGTCTTGGTATCCACAGAAACTGCTTGCTGGTAAAAGGCAACACTGGGCTGAAGCACTGTGGGGAAGGATTTCTGCTCGGGTGTCAGTGGCTTGGCGGGTGGAACCCCGAGCACAAGGCCAGTAGCTCCGCTGCAGGATTCGCTCTCCCCGGGTGCCCCAGGCAGCCCACGCCGTCTCACGAGGGCATGGCCGTGACTTCCAGGCCTGGCTGCCACCGAGACGAACTTTCTCCCAGCAGACAGACCCGAACACCTGGAAAATGCCACCGCCACGGCGGCCTGGGCCAGGCCGTCATCAGCGGCGCCGCCCTGGGTCCCACACCCACCCCCACGGCAGCCCCGAAACCCTCATCCCGGGCGAGGACCGGCAAACGGCTCCACTGCCCATCGCTGCGTGGAAAAGACGCCGACATCCATTTTGGGACCGGGAAAGCCCGGACCTGCCGGCGAAGTTTCGGGCCCTGTCCGAAGTTTGGGGGCTGCGCGAGATGCGCAGAGCGAGAGCGATTCACACGGCGTAGGAAACCGCGGCGGCCGAGCCGGGGGGTCCGCGCCGCTGGCCGGGCGAGGAACGCCCGGCACCCATCGCCCCGCCGCCGGCGAGCTGCCACCCAGCGCCCCCGAGGCCGCGCACCTCAACCCGGCGCGGCCGAGCCCGAGGGCACGCCGGGGAGAGCCGAGGGACGAGGGGCAAGTTCAGGTCGCACCCAACTACTTCCCGAGGTCTGAAGGGGGGCAGGCCCGGCGCGGTCCGAGCCGAGCCCAGCCCCGCAGCACGGCACGGCCCGGCCCCGCGGCCGCGGCCCGGCCTTGGCGCAACGGCCGCCGCCAACAGCCGGACTCGGTGCGTGCGCGGGAGCTGCGGAGGGGGCTCCTTCGCGGCCCCCGAAGCCGACGGCGCTCCGGCGGCCCACCTGTACCCCCGCCCGCCCCTAGCCACCCGCCGAGGGGTGGTGGAGGCGGGCGGGGGCCCCGGGGCGGATGGCGGGGATGGTGCCTCCTCCACCGCCGCCCCTCGCCGGAGCGAAACGGAGCCGGCAGCACCGTGGCGCAGAAGCGCCTGACCGGCCCTGGAGAGGCGGAGGGCGCCGAGGGACCGGCGGAGCCCTCGCCCCGGCGGGAAGAAGAGAGACGGGACGGGGACTCGGACATCATGGCTGAAGCAGCTCCCTCCCCTCCGGCCTGGCCCGGCGCGGCTACCCCCGTCCCGCGGCCTCCCCGCACGGCGGCGGGGTTCAGGGCCGCCCCCCGCGGGCCCGGTTACCTGTTTCCCGGGGACACTTTGGAGACGCCTCCAACATCGGCAAACACTAAAGAGAACTGACCCCGCCGCCGCGGCGGCCGCCGCCGGCCCCAACCACTCCGCCCCCCCCCCCCTCGCCCTCCCCCCGCCGCCGCCCCGCCTCGGCGCCGCCCGCCACCCTCCGACGTCCTCCCCCGCCTCTCCGCCGCCGCCCCCGCCGGCCCCCGCCGCCCGTGGGGGGGTTCCCGGCCCCGCGTCGGGGCCTCGATCTCCCCCCGCTCCCTCGGTACGAATGGCCCCGTCCGCGTCCCTTTCCCTGCCCGCTGAGGCGGCGCGCAGTGCCCCTAGCGCCGGAGAGGGGCCCTGCTCCGCGGCGTCCACCGGCCCGCAGCCCCGCCGGGGCCCGCGGCTCTCCGGGCTTCCCTTACCCCGCGGAGCCGGCGAGAAGCGCCGACCCGGCGATGCCGGGAAGCGCGCGTGGGCGAGGCGGAGCGGCCGCGGCCGCGCCTGGTAGGGAAGCCCCGACCCGGCTCCGAGCTCCCCCGTTCGTCGCTCAGCTGGGCGCTACGAGAGGATCAGCGGGAGGGGAGGGGAGGGGTGGGGGGAGCGCTGCATTTTTGCAAATAGCTCCGCAGGATTTTATTTCCCTCTCTCCCCTCGCCGCTTCTCGTGTTCTCTGACCCCTACCGGCGGCCGCCCTAGAGCCGCCGGCAGCGGAGGCAGAGGTTTCTTCCTCTCCGCCAGAGATTAAGCTGTAAGGAGCCAAACAGCGAGCCTTAACGCAGGGGAAAGGGATAGCAGCTTGCAGCAATACAGCACTACACGGCACCGGCTCTGGGGTTTGTGCCAGGGCGGCTGCAAAACCTCCTTTCTTACGTACCATCTTTTTGGTGGTTTGGATTTTTGGCAACCCTCGTTCCGTGCCCTTCCACCCAACACCAGGCCTGCGGCTCTGCCATCAAAGATTCAGCTTGTTGCCAGATTTCAGGGGTTTTCCGTGTCCCCGAGAGATGGGAGAAATTAAAGAAATTCATTTCTAAATTTTCTTTCTTAAATTTAAGAGGAAAAAAAAGTGAAGCACAGAGCAGTCAGATTTGGGGATATGCAGAATTGAGATTAACGGCTAAATAGTTTATTGAATTCTCCCATTAGTTTAGAAATTAATTTCTTTGATTCCCCCTTTCATTAATTTCTGACCATCTTTACCACTGAAAGGATAACATTCTTTATCTCAAAGTAATCAAGTTTATTGTTCATTTTTAAAGGCTTCTGCTTTAACCCACACTCCACCTTAAAATTTTACAAGCTGCTTTTTTTGCTTAGTTTAAGTAATTATTTGACAAGACAAAACTAGGACTTTTAAATCCTTGACAAAGCCAGGCAGAAGCATCAGAAGTTGAAGCAATCAGTTTCTTACCCCACTTGCAAGGCTGCACTAACAAAACTCTTCAGGCTGACAAAACAGTAAAACAGTTTGGGTATTTGTTGGGGTTTTTGGGGGGGGAAGAATGCCTGTATCTTTACAAGGCAATGGGATTTTAATGATAGCTATGGAGAGTTTAGAACATTAGATATAGAATATGTAATTTAAAAAACATCAGATATTGAAGTCAGGATGAGAATGAATCCAGAGTTCGTATTTCCTCTACTATCTGTTTCTCACTAAGATTTGGTTTGGGTGGTTTTGGTTTATGTCTGTTTGCATTTATGTTTGTTTGGGTTTTTTTAAATCATGACTTGGAACCATAGCCTGGGTGAAGTTTGGTAGTACGCTTGTACAGCGTAGACAGGCACGCACACACCAAATACATGTAATGACACTCAGTGGCAGGGCTGTATGAGGAGCATTTAAGCCATAGCAAGGTTTTATTCACACCAACAGAACACTAGCTTGGCATTTACAATTTGTTTATCCACACTTCGGGGACTCAGCATTTGCCAGGACAGTTTTATACGTACCCCGTATTCAGCCATGGTAGCTTGCAATCCTCCTCGCCTTATTCCTCTGTTGTTTAATTCTCCTGTTTCTGAGACTCCTTATCCCTTACCTCATTTAAGAACCAAGCACAAAAGTACACAGCACAAGACAATTTCTTACGTGTTCTTCCGATACAGTTTACCAACAGGTAGTAACACGAGTACTTTTCATAAGGCTACCACAATTGTTTGCCTAAGTAAGAAGTTCAGACACTGAATCATTATGATCTTGTCTACAAAAGTTTGCGGGTTTATTATTTTACAACAAACTTTATTTTCTTACTAACCATTAGTGGTTTGAAGAACAGCCCTATAGTGTAGCATATACTTAGCACCGGCGTAGCCAGCAGAAAATTGCGTTCAATGAATGTCAGCATCAGGTTACAGGGGAGGTTTTCTGAACTTTCTGCAATAGCTGTATAATTCCAGTAAGCCTCTAAAAGCTCCAGTCTGTGCGACTATTTCAATACCTAACATGTTTATAATATTGCTATTACTACACAGCTAAATGCTTAGTTTAAAAATATATCTTAGCAATACATGGATCGACTCAGAGGAGTCTCATCTCAATATACATTCTGTGCTGCGAACGGCACATAGCTGGAGGAAAACCGAATGAGCAAATTTTATCTGAACACTTACCATATATATCTATTTTTAAATAGAGCGATGACTTCTGGATCTAGTTTTGCCCAGATAATAAACAAAGGATCAATTATTTTATAATCACTTTAAGTCCATGATAGTGTTTTACTTTTTACTAAGTTTCCTATTTGACTGGAGCTTTACATACATGAACAATGAAATTGCATTAGGAGCTACTCTTTAAGATTTACTGTATGTTTTGTAGGGTTACTTTTTTTTTTTAATTCCTACCGTTGGGATAAGGGATAAAGGCTGGTCAGTACCTCCAATACAAGCAGCTTAGCAGAAACTAAAAACTCCTTGATTTTTGAAAATGAGATGTATAGTTTGTATATATTCATCCACTCGCCTCATTAGTACAATGGGAGTGTCACGACTTGCCCAACACAATCTGGTTTCAGTAGGTAAGTTAATAGGAGTGATTAATTCAGTATGTAGTTTGAAAACAAGAGGAAGAAAAAAATGCCACACTAAAGCCTAAGGGCCTGCACAAATGCCTAACTGGGGGAAAGGATGCAGAGTAATTCCATTTGGTCTGTATACATCAGTGCAGGACAATTGAAGACACTTGGCCTTGTAATTTTTAAAGTCAAATTCAGAAAAAATAAATTGGCACTTTGAAGCTGTCTTGCAAAAAAATGTAATTACGTTTTAGTGATGCCTTTTGTTATTAGAATTTTTTTTAAATCACCAAGAAATTAATTTCTGCCCCTCAACACAAACTGGTGCAACAAAAAACAAACAAAAAGTCCCCCAAAGAAAATGCAGAGTGATGTTATTTCACAAGGAGGAGACTGAGAACCACGGCAGCAGGAGCCTGCTTTTAAATCAAGACATCAGAAACAGAAACACTGGGTGGAAAGCACCTCTCACAGACATCTGCTAAGCCACCCGCCCCACCCCCTCAAACTAGGGCCAATTTTAAAGCTGGACTCAACTGGAGTTAGCAAGTTACTCAGTTTGCTTTTGAAAATCTCTGAGGACAGAACCTGTTTGTGCCAGGGTTTGATAAAGTTTCTTTTCAGCTGTACTTTTAAAATTTGTATTAAAAACACAGGTGATATTTTGATACTGAAGTTGAACGAGTAATTAAGCTAATACACAGCACTCATAATACACCAGTAGGAAGTGGATAATGCATTACTTAGTCATAGTCATTCAACTGAGTGAAAGCCTCTAATACCTTAATACCAGAAGAATGGGTCCCTTTTTTAATATACATATAATATTTTTCCCATTAACTAAAAGGTAGTAGAGAGGCAAAAGACAGGAGTTTGGGATTGTATTTTATTAAACCCCAGTATTATTAATAAAACCTAAGTCTAATCAGACCGCTGCTCTCCCAGTCTCACAGGTGCAGAACTGTGACTATGAAAGTAGAGTTCTGACAACAGTGCATGTCATACAAGTGACTAAAACAATTCATCACCTTAAGCAGTACATAGAAACATAAACAAACCAAGAGACAACCAACTTACCAGTAAATACTATACAGAGTTTTCTCAGGTAATGGAAACCATTTATTCTTTATGCTCCAGTGAAGACTCACAAGCATAAAGTTGTGTTAACACATTATCTTTCATGATTCACATCTAACATGTGTCCCCAAATCAGAGGAATCACACAGCAGCTTCAAGGATTGAAGTGAGCTAGAACTCATGCTCGTCAGCGTATATTCAACTTTTTCCATCCCTTCAAATCACTGTTGGTATAATGACACAGTGCAACCTCTAGGTCCTCATCTCCTTTGGCAAGTATCATTTTTATCAGAACACATTAAAGGAAATCCCACCAAAATGATGTGCTGATTTTGCAGCTACCAGTTTACGTCTAGCTCTCTTATCAAGGTATCAAAGCTTTGACCCACTGACCCAATTCAGATCGCTTTGCAGGTAGAATTGTACTTCCCTGTAATTATTTGCTCCCATTGCTCTCATACATCAGCACTGGAAATAGCAAAGCCTTGTCTAAATAAAAGCTTTACCCTTTTAATAATGCTAGTGAAAATTAATAATTATTTTACAGTAAATATTAGGAATTGTATTACACATTCAGAAGAAAAATCACGTAATTCATTATCCCTGAATTCATGTATCCGAAACTGCAGGAAAACTAGCCCCAAGTCTCCAGTTTTAATTTACACATTTAATTTGTTTTGCATTATAATGACATGACTGGTTTTGTGCCAGCTATTTCCATCATCTTCCATTTATTTTCAACACAAGGAACTGTAAAAACTCTCTGTACTGTCATTCCTCCTCCTTACGACTACAAAAAGTAGTAATTACGGATATTTATGCCTATCTAGTTAGTATGCATAGTAACTGTATAAACTTGTGTGCATAAGCACAGTTAGTTCATACACACAAGTCCATCATCTGTGCCAAATACAGGAAGCTTCACATATTTCCTATTAATTTTTCATATTAAGGAAAATCTAAGCTTGGATCACTCCTGTAAAACACAAATCCTGGAATTTTAGAAGAAAACCCAGATAATTTGGGTCAGTCAGGGCTTCAAATCTCACAACTACAGGCAATAAAGACAAACATTAACTACAGTCCGATGAGTTAGCAAGAATAAATGGCAGAACCACCGACCTGAAGATCACGGTGTATCGGTTTTCCATGACAAAGCGCAGCGTCAGACATTTAGGAATGGCCCACTGCTCCATTACTGGGCTTTGCTGCTTCAGGAGAATACTCTGCCTTTACACAGGCGAGAAGTATGGGAAAGCCAAAACGTAATTACAGGCCAAAGCAGCTATAGATTCTCTAGGATTAAATTCCTGTTCACAAGCCTGGGTGTGGGGGAGGGTTTTTTTGCTGTTTGGGTTTTGCTTTACTGATAGCATTCTGACTACATAAAAAGGCCTTCAAACAAGTCCAGGCACGATGCTATTTTCACTGACGGTGTCGTACGAGAACATCACGCCCATCTTGAAGTGCTTTGGACTCTCATTTTGTGCTTCTCACTACAGGCAGAGATTACAGCAGCATACTTCAAGCACAACCAGAGCTACACCAGGATCAGCACTGGTCTGGCTGGACATCGGGGTCGGCACGTTTATTGGCACAGTTGTATGCACTGTACCTAATCATACTCTTATTTTCCATACCACACCAGGGCAGTTAAGACAAAGCCCAACCCTCCTAAAATACTGTTTATTGCAGAACCATGGAAAAACTGCAGTAAGTTGAAAAGGACTTTAATTTCTATCATTTTGTAGAAAAAAAAAAATTACCTAAGGCAACTGGGCAAGATTCTAAAACTATGGAGTAAGTTAAACCTGTATTAAATGATTAAGTTTTAAAATTACTCTCTTGGAACAAAGACTATCTTGACATGGAGTCAAACAACAAGCAGAAAAAATAAAGAAATTATCTTTATTAGAGAGCATTATACAGGCTCTTCATACAGGAAAAAAGCCCCTGGGGAAAAAAAAAAAGCTTCAGAACTTACTAGTAAACATGAATCAGTCAACAACATAAAGGGCTTATCACAATCAACAGGAATGACACGAAAGCATCGCCTACATGTGCTCTGTAAGTACAGAATCTCGTGAATGGAAAGAATAAAAGCAAGGACAGCCAGCAGCACTGTCACTCGCTCATTTTTAGAGGATTACTGATGCTTTCACTGTGCTGTCTGCACTATCTCCTGTCAGCACACATGAGCTCAGGTCTCAGTTCGCCCAATTCAGGTGGCAGCTCTTAAGAGCAACTAGGCACATGCTACTTCTAGGCACAGGAGCAACATACAGCTTCAGAGCACATGAGTAAACAGTAGGTACTACAGTAGGCATTTATAGAATCATAGAATGGTCCGGGTTGGAAGGGACCCCAAGGATCACAGAGTTCCAACTCCTTGCCAGAGGCAGGGCCACCAACCTCCAGGCCTGGATCTACACAAGGTTGCCCAGGGCCCCATCCAACCTGGCCTTGAACACCTCCAGGGATGGGGCATCCACCACCTCTCTGGGCAGCCTGTTCCAGCACCTCACCACTCTTTCTGTAAAATACTTCCCCCTAATATCTAATCTAAAACCTTTAATCTAATCCTTCCTTTAACTTCAAGCCTTTCCCTCCTGTCCTGCCATTGTCTACCCTTTTAAAAAGCTGATTCCCCTCCTGTTTATACGCTCCCTTCAGATACTGGAAGGCTGCAATGAGGTCCCACCGTAGCCTTCTCTGCTCTAGGCTGAACAAGCCCAGCTCCCTCAGCCTCTCTTTGTAGGGCAGGTGCTCCAGCCCTCTAATCATCTTCGTGGCCCTCCTCTGAACCCTCTCCAACAGTTCTACATCTTTCTTGTATTGTGAGCCCCAGATCTGGACACAGTACTCCAGATGGGGCCTCACGAGAGCAGAGTAGAGAGGGACAATCACCTCCCTGTCCCTGCTGGCCACCCCTCTTCTGATGGAGCCCAGGATACCATTGGCCTTCCAAGCTGCAAGAGCACACTGCTGGCTCATGTTAAGTTTCTCATCCACCATGACACCCAGGCCCTTCTCAGCAGGGCTACTCTCAAGAAGCTCTTCTCCCAGTAAGTATGTCTGAGATTATTCTGGCCCAAGAACAACACCTTACACTTTGGAGTGTTGAACCTCACTAGGCTCACCCAGGCCCTCTCCTTCTATTGTGTCAACTGCACCACTCAGCTCGGTGTTGTCCACCAACTTGCTGAGGGTGCACTCAATTCCATTGTTGATGTCATTGATAAAGACATTAAAGAGCACCGGTCCCAAGACAGACCCCTGGGGGGCACTGCTTGTGACAGGCCTCCACCTGGACATAGAGCCATTGGCCACCACACTTTGTCTGTGTCCTTTCAACCAGATGCAGATCTTCTGCATCTCCACCTATCTCAAATGCAATTTACTCAGTTGACAAAAAGTTTGCTGTGTATTACATGCATGCAACAAGCAATGTCACTTTTCACAGGACAAGAATGAATTAATTGTGTAACGACATGTTCTGAGAGATAAATCATATTCATGTTAGATAAAGCTGCTTAAAGCTGTTTGGCTCCAGATCATTTCACAATCCTGTCAAAATTAAGCCCCAAAACTTTACTAAAGTTTTTTTGGAGGACTGCTAATAAAGTAATAAATTACTGGCAGCAATGAAGGAACAACCTGTTACGCACATAATCTGACAAAGCTGCACTAGAATATATTACTACATGCAGGTGTAACTGCAATAAATGCAAGTTTTGCAGCAGTTCAAATAATTTTCCTTTTTTAATTTTTTTAAAATGGTCAGCACAACATTCTCCCATTGATAAAACATAACCAACTCAACAAACCCAACCTTATCCTGCATTGTCACCAAATCATCATTTGCAATTATGTGTTAGCTATCCCAGGGCAGTGGGAATTTAGGACTTATGGGAGTTGCAGGATATTTTGATAATTGACACAAGTGAACTAACTACTAGACGTTTCTACCAAAAAGTTGCTGTAAAGCACTTAATCAGGCCACCCATCCAAATCACCTTCCCACCCACAACTTACCAAAAGCATTAGTTTTGTGACAATTGAATGCTGCTGCATTTTACAATTTAAGGAAGAGTAACCCCCCATAATTTGAGACCCCTCTCACGCCACAGATATCTCCATATGGCATCCTCATCCTGTTTGTTGTCACAATTTGCAGTAGCATTTGGAACACCATTTCCAACACGGGATTGTTTGGACTACTACTTGTCTAAGTCAAAATCGCCAGTCGCTCCAGCACAATGCTTAACACAGATATGCACAAGAGGTATGATAATGCACAAGAGATTAAAATATATTTATAGTACAAAACTCCGTGTGACAGAAAACAGATTAGTGGAAAGCGATTACTGCAATTTATCTTCTCTCCCTTAAACTCAAATCCTTATTCAAATCAAGACTTCAAGCTTGATATGCTCTAAATCATCTGGAGATTGGGAGCTTTATCAGCCTTTGTGATTTAGTAATGTATATTTCCTATACTGCTACTTTCAGAGTACTAATCTTCAATATGTTGGCTACACTCAATAAGTAAATGTGTATTCCATTTTCTGCATGTGAAATATAACTACCAATGTTTTCTGTAGACGTAAAGAATAAGATAGTCAAGAGCTAGTCACCCTTTGTCATTTGTCAGAATGACAGCTGTCACACGTTCTTTACTGACCCAGTAGAAATAATAAATCAAGATCAAAACCATCAGACTTCATCTGTCTTCTGAACAAGACCCTCAGAGGAAGGGGCGAGATGAGGAACACCGTGGTTTTGTCTTGAAAATCTCCTACCACAGTGCATGAATCCTGTTCTTTAATGATTAGACAAGTGAGATCCATATCTGAGCCTTCTGTCTCAAAAGTTTTCTGTATTAGGAGATGCCTGTACCACATTTGGCTTTCTACCTTATCTCCAGAACATACAATATGTACCATAATGATTGCCTCCCATTTGAAAAATAACTGAGCATTTTCTGAGTAGCTTCACTGAATCTGTAACTCTGTATCTGATTATCGTTGGGAAGTGCTGGTCTGATACCAACTTTAAAAGTAACCACACAGAGCAATGCTAGCAGCCTTGCTATTCTGAAAAAACAAAACCCAAAGAGGCAACAAGAAAAAAAATCCTGGGCGCAGAAACTCAAGGCATCTACACGGACATCTAATAAATCATTCAAAAGCTTTGGATTAACTTCAGAAATTTTCCAGAAAAAGAGTGACAACAGATAGGAGAATCCCCTACCACAGACTATCACAGGCAGTCCAGACTCCAACTCTCAAGTTTCTCCTATCACGTAGCTCAACTCCTGCCTAAACCAAGGTTTCCAGTACTTTCACATTACACAGCAAAGCCTGACACGCAGATCAGGTTTCAGCCATCACCTCCCAAGCCGCAGCACATGATCCTTTCCATTTCCTGCACTAGCTCTAGAACTTTGGATCATGCAGCAAGCTGATCCCACGTGTGGTCTGAGAAGAAAGATTGTCACTTTTTCTTCTCCAGTCAGTTTCCTACTGGTTTAGCACGCGACATCATCTCAGTGCAGACTCGGACAGGAGACGCATGGTAAGAACATGAATCCTGAGGCTGGAAAGAAAGGAGGAATATACAAATTCCTCCTTTTCAGTGGCATTAAGCTAAAAGGAGTCACTGAATAGCAGGAACCATGCTTGATTTTATCTATAAGGATTAAACACCCTGGAGAACTGCATTGACACCATCCCGATGATATTGTGGTCCTGGGAAAGGACAGGCCCAGAATGCTGACCTGAACAGATTTAACCCTGACCTACTTGGCAGAAAGCGCTCCAGAGTGCTCCAAGAGAACAGGTTCCCACTTGCTGAAGACAAGACTGAAGTTTTAAGGTCTTATCGTGGAGATTTTAAAATACAAACCCGAACAAGAGGAGCAGCTGTGGTCAGTGCAATAGGATTTGCTCATGACGCCTTTCTCTGAGGCTACCATTACGGTTTTCGGTTCTTTGGTGAATTCCTATTCCAGAAAAGCAGAGTCTCTTGTAAGCAGCTCTTCTAGCAGCAGAACTCCAAAGAAAAATGACACTTTGAAAGACTAGGTTACACTTGCATATAGCACGGACGTAAAGCAAAGGGGACAAATACAATTTGACCTGTGATCTCTGACACACACCTTAGGAGCTCCTGCACTGAAGAGACTGTTGACAAAGGTGTATAAATCTGATCTCTACACTGCTATCATACACTGCATTATCAATTGATTTTGCATTTCGTTTTTGCTTTTTAAAATACAAAATTTCTTTCTTTTTTTTTTTAATTTTAATTTTTCATCTCAATGAAATCCACACAAGTTTCTAAGAACACTTCGTAACTGCAATTACTTTGGAGCCACACAGGTACAGAAAATGTTCTTGCTTTGTAATTTAAAAACTCCTCACTTTAAGTAGCTCCAGAGATAATTTCTTCTGTTAAATGGTCAAAAACCTTCAAACACTACTTTAAAAACTACTTACAATATGGAGGGGAAGAAATTTGTCAGGTGAAATGAGCATTTTGCACTGCTGTTATCAGCAAAATTAAACAAAAGCAGTGGCTAAGTATTTTTTTCAAATTTGCATTTCTGAATTATATTTGAATATAATAAAGGAAGCTCGTGATATATCTACTCTTCTACTTTTATTAAGGTATTTTAAAGCCTGATGATTTGGAAAGTTCATAGAAGTCCTGGAAACAATAGACCAACAAGTACCTGGCACATAAACCAAATCCCAATTCTCTCTTCCCACGCAGCTGCGTAGCTGCAGCTGGAATATCACCAAGGCAAATTCATTCCCCTTACCCAGTTCAACACTCAATTGTTCATGTATCGCTCATTATGAGAGCAAATCCAAACTGGACTGAGGGAAGTAACTGGTTCTAAAAGTTAAGGTCATTCAAACCTGATCTTTTTAGAATGACCTGGATTTCGAAGTGGTCAAGCACAACATAATGCTGAATTGCGTTACCTAAGGAGGCAAAAACTATACTGGCTACCCCTCAAAGTTAAAAATTAAATAGCTGCACTACTGCAAAAGTCTTGAATGTCAACAGGACATGATCTAAGAAACAGCAGAGCCACTGGTGGTTGTGTGTGTGGTCCTGCCCCCACCCCCCCCATTTTTAAAACACCATATTAACATTTACATTAAGATGGAAAGTCTTACTATCGATTCTATTCAAACCTTTCTTGACTGACATTTGTTTAATCTGTTCATTAAAATTTAATTACTGACATGGCAATTTTATGGTGTCCTTAGACCATACCTTTAAAACCTGAGACATGAGTGGTATTTTGTCAGACTTTGAAATAAAATAACTAAAAAACAAACATCCAGAACAGTATTCATAACATGATATATGAATTTAAAAACTTCATTTTTCACACACACACACAAAATTAGGTATGAAGTGCCTTTTTCCTGAAACAGAAGCTGTAATCTCTTGAATAAAAAATCGTAAAAAGCTGAAAGCAATTATTGGTATGAGGCAGCAAGTTATAGTTTAAGTCCTAGAAACTCTCTTCCCACCACTGCAGTTTACGAGAATCCTGCATTTGAAACTCCTCAACCAATGTCTGAAGTGTTTGTCAAACTGCAAAGAATCACAAACTATTTGATCAACTGTGAAAAATGAAAGCACTACATCTTAGTGATTTTTAAATTTTTTTTTTAAAGAAACTATTTCCTTCAGCTGTCACCACAGATCCCTTCTGGAGACAAGAGGAAACACCTCACTATTATCCAAATTCCTCCCTTGATATCCATCGTGGCATTCTGGAATTACTGACCGCTTTATTTCAAGAGTAGCTGAATGTAAGGAACAGTGCTGCTGCACTCCACCATGAAAAGGTCCACACGTATGTCCATTCAAGGGTAGTAAACTATTTTAAAACAAGAATTTATTGTGTTATAGTATAAAGACACTAAACACAAGACAGTGTTTAACAACATGAACATTGACACAAAATAACAGCAAGATCGTTCCAAGCCAATTCTGTAACCATGTCATGTGAGGAATTCCAAGTGAACGAAAATTACATACACAGGGTCACCCTACCTAAAGGATGGCACCACCTTCATCTAGTTCAAGCCCTATTTCAGGATATCATATCATTGTCAGAATAGTTGCATTATTTTGAGGGCTTGAGTGGTATATAGGCTTTGTCTTGGCCCTCTGAATATAGGTGAACTTACCCACAGATCTACATGAGAACCAATGGAGGCATTTCTACTGTAAACCAAAAGACTTGAGGTACATTCTCTCCTAATCTACCTTGCAATTTTTTGATCTAAGTATATTATAGGGGAGTTATTGAAGAGCAGCATAAATTTGGTTATTTAACTTCATCGTAGCCCATGTGATAGCACAGGTCAATAAAAAGTATAATGCTTTGCATTACAACACCTATCTTCAACTAAATACATACAGAATGTCATAAAGCTTCTCTGAAACCACGTTCCATAGCAGAGCAAGCCACCATATGAAAAGATACATGAATCTAAGATGAACTTGAACCATTTCTTCAGTGACACTACCTTGTGTCACAATAAGGTCTCTTTCCTGACAAGTATTTGTAGGATCCATTATGCAAACCACTCAGACATGAATTTCTCAGATGCAGCAATTGTTTCAATCGATACCGAGCAGTTGACATGAACATACAAATGAAGTATCAGACTACTGCTCTTTCATACGCACCACTTCCAAAAATAACCACTTTGATTAACTCACAATAATAAAATTTGGTTGAACAAAAAGTTAGGAGCAGAACTATTTAATTTGCTTAAAATTATTTTTTTTTTTTTTGGCTCTTAAAGAAACTGAATTCTGTGTTTTAAAGGCTCATTGTGAAAATATATACACACACCTCAAATTTATATCCAAAGCTAGATTTCACCATTGAGTTTTAAAGGAGGGAGGCTGAGATGGAGATAGATCGGAGGAGACAGGCTCTGTAAGGGAAATGTGAGCATCTAGTAGGTAGCATCCAGGATCAGAGTGACCCTGTACCCTCCCCCAGGAAGGACAGCCTGAATGAAAGGGATGAATGGAAGCAGGTAAGTGGCAAGGGCAGCAGGAGAGTGCCTTCCATGCCTGTCCTTCTTCCCCAGGTTCCCGAGTAACAGATATGAGGCCCTACTAGAAGGAGACCAGCCAGATAATGAGATGGCTGATAGGATAACTGTACCTGAGGTAGCGTTCCCTAGGACAAGGCGCCCCAAGCCAACCATCAAAAAAGCCTCTGTTAACAAGAAAACACAGGTCATTGTCTTAGGGGACTCCCTTCTGGAGGGAATGGAGGGCCCAGTCTGTAGGCCAGACCCATTACATAGGGAGGTCTGCTGCCTTAAGGGAGCTTCAGTTAGGGACTTAACGAAAAAGACTTCCAACCTTGGCCAGGCCCACGGATTATTATCCACTTTTAATTTTCCAAGTAGGTAGTAGTGAAATCCATAAAAGAAAATTGAGGACCATTAAAAAGGATTTAAGGGCCCTGGGACACATGGTGCAAGGATCTGGGGCACAGGTAGTGTTTTCCTCCATCATTTCTACTACAGGGAATGGGGAGGGATGGAATGAGCCAGGAAATTAATTCCTGGCTCCGAGCATGGTGTGAGAAACAGAACTTTGGGTTCTCTGACAGTGGGCTGGCTCAAGCATCACTAGCCTTGCTGTCTAGGGATGGGGAGCACTTATCCCCAAGGTTACTCTCAAAGAAGCTGTCAGGGCTCATTAACAGAGCTTTAAAACAGGTGAGAAGGGTGAGTGAGACAGAGCCAGGCTAGATGGAAAAGAGCCTGGGAATGGCGTTCCAGTTACTGAGGACAGTGTGCTGGCAATGACATCTGGTCCGCCACCCTAGTAAATGAGGGGGATAGTGCTTTAATTTGGAATAGAGATGCAATTATTACTGATGGGCTAGATAATGTAACCAGCTGTCACTTGGGAAGCAAGGCTTCCCTTATGAGTGTAACAAGATCAATAGATCAGCTGAAGTGCATCTACACCAATGCACACAGTATGGGCAACAAACAGGAGGAATTAGAAGTTCTTGTAACTAAAGGAGACTATGATGTGATTGCCATCACTGAAACGCGGTGGGATAATTCACATGACTGGAGTGCTGCAATGGCTGGCTATAAACTATACAAGCGTGACTGACTGTGTAGGAGAGGTGGGATGCTTTGACAGCCTGGAGCTGGAGTATGGTGATGACAGAGTTGAGTGTCTATGGGTAAAAATCAGAGGAGCACGAAATTGGGCAGATATAGTGATAGGAGTTTACTACAGACCACCTGGCCAGGATGAGGAAGCCAATGAGTTGTTTAACAAACAACGGGGAGAAGTCTCATGATCACTAGCCCTCATCCTTATCGGGGACTTCAACTTACTGGATGTCTCCTGAAGGTACAATACAGCAGGGAGGAAGCAGTCTAGCAGATTTCTGGAGCGTTTGGATGACAATTTTCTGACCCAACTGGTGAGTGAACCCACCAGGGAAGGTGTCTTGCTGGACTTGTTTGCAAACACAGAAGGCCTAGTAAGGGATGTGAAGGTTCGCGGACGCCTAGGATATAGTGATCATGAGCTGATAGAATTCTTAGTACTAGAAGTAAGGAAGGCAGACAGCAAAACAGCCACCTTAGACTTCTGTAGGGTTGACTTTGGACTGTTCAGAAAGCTCCTTGATAAGATTCCATGGGAGGCAGCCCTTGAGGGCAAAGGAGCCCAAGAGGGTTGGTTGCTCCTCAAGAAGGAAATCTTGGCGGCACAAGAACAGGCTGTCCCAGTCTGTTGGAAGAGGAGTCGGCGAGGAAGGAAGCCAGCTTGGCTGAGTCAGAAGATCCAGGAAGATCTTTGGGAAAAGAGGGAAAAATATGAGCTTTGGAAAAAGGGGGAGGTGTCTTAGGAGGACTATAGGAATGCAGTGAGATCATGTAGAGATAAAGTCAGAAGGGCTAAAACCCAACTGGAACTCAGACTGACCAGTTCTGAGTAAAGTAATAAAAAATCCTTCTATAGGTATATTAACAGTAGAAGGAGGGGAAAGGAGAATCTCCAGCCCTTACTGGATGCAGGGGGAACGTCAGTGACAAGGGATGAGGACAAGGCTGAGGTACTTAATTCCTTCTTTACCTCAGTCTTTAATAGTAAAGTAGGATGTTCCCTGGGTATTCATCCTCCTGAGCTGGCTGACAGGGAGGGGAAAGCAGAACAAAGCTCCCATGATACAGGTGGAAATGGTTAGCAACCTACTTGGCCAATTAGATACCCACAAGTCAATGGGGCCAGAAGGGACCCACCCAAGGGTACTGAGAGAGCTGGCAGATGTGCTTGCCAAACCCTTTTCCATCATCTACCAGCAATCCTGGCAGAGTGGGGAAGTTCCACTCGACTGGAGGCTGGCAGATGTGAAACCCATATATAAGAACGGCCGGAAGGAGGATCCGGTTAACTACAGACCTGTCAGCCTGACCTCAGTCCCGGGGAAGATCATGGAGAGGGTCATCTTGGGAGCTATCATGCAGCACATGCGTGATGGCCAGGGGATCAGACCCAGTCAACATGGGTTTACAAAAGGTAGGTCCTGTCAAACTAACCTGATCACCTTCTATGACAAGGTGACCCGCTTAATGGACAAGGGGAAGGCTGTGGATGTGGTCTACCTGGACTTCAGTAAAGCCTTTGACACGGTTTCTCACAGCATTCTGACTGAGAAACTGGCTGCCACTGGCCTTGACAGGTGGATCCTCAGCTGGGTTAAAAACTGGCTGGATGGACGGGCCCAAAGGGTGGTGGTGAACGGAACCAAATCCAGCTGGAGGCCGGTCACGAGTGGCGTCCCCCAGGGCTCAGTCCTGGGTCCAGTTTTGAGGTCATTGATAAAGATGTTGAACAATGAAGGGATTGAATGCTCCCTCAGTAAGTCTGTAGATGACACTAAACTAGGAAGAAGTGTTGATCTGCCTGAGGGTAGGGAGGCTCTTCAAAGAGACCTGAACAGACTAGACTGATGGGCTGAGACCAATGGGATGAGGTTTAACATGGCCAAGTGTAGAGTCCTGGGACATAACAACCCCATGCAGCGCTTCAGGCTTGGGGGAGGTTGGCTGGAGAGCTGTCAGACAGAGAAGGACCTGGGGGTGTTGGTTGACTGCAGGCTGAATATGAGCCAGCAGTGTGCTTGGGTGGCCAAGAAGGCCAATGGCATCTTGGCTTGTATCAAGAACAGTGTGGCCAGCAGGTCTAGGGAGGTAATTGTGCCCCTGTACTCGGCATTGGTGAGGCCACACCTCGAGTGCTGTGTCCAGTTCTGGGCTCCCCACCATAAGAAGGACATTGAGGTCCTTGAGCAAGTGCAGAGAAGGGCAACCAGGCTGGTGAAGGGGCTGGAGGGCAAATCCTATGAGGAACGGCTGAGGGAGCTGGGGATGTTTAGCCTGGAGAAGAAGAGGCTGAGGGGAGACCTTATCACCACGTACAGCTCCCTGAAAGGAGGTTGTAGAGGTGGGCGATGGTCTCTTCAGATGACAGGAGATAGGACAAGGGGAAATGGCATGAAGCTGTGCCAGGGCCAGTTCAGATTAGATATTAGAAAATTTTTTTTTACTGAAAGAGTTGTCAGAGCCTGGAACAGGCTGCCCAGGAAAGGGATTGAGTCACCTTCTCTGGATGTGTTAAAAAAAAAAAAAAAAAGGGTAGATGAGGTACTTAGGGATATGGTTTAGCTTAGGATGGAAACAGTTGGACTTGATGCTCTTAAAGGTCTTTTCCAACCTTGTAATTCTGTGAAAGGCCAAGAAATTATTTTCAATACAGTAGAAAAAATAGCAGTTCCTGAAGTATACTGTAGCCTCACTTCACTGGCAATATCCATTATTCAGTTGCTGTACAAAATACTTCTCTGAAGCAAATCCATCTGAACTCTATCCACCCTGAGTTAAGCTTCTAGACTTTTTAAAAAATGTTTTAAACATTAGGTAACAGAGAAGTATGTACAAGGCTATAAAACTTGTCAGTTATACAGCAGTAAGAAAAAATAATCAAGATTTTCAGCCAATTTTCTGTTATTTATTCTGTGTTGGGTTTGGGGTGGGTGGGTTTTTTTGGCTTTTGTTTGTTTTTAAAATCAAGTAGTTACTCGATTTAGACATTCATGCATTAATCACTTGAAATAATTCTTTCTTGTTTTTTGAGTGCAACAATAAGGCAACAGTAAAAAAAAGTTATAGAAATTTTGCATATGTGTAAAGGTATTAAGTTTATAAAAGTGCTTCCTAAAAAGACAACCTAATTGCAGTATCAAAATATTAGAGTGTTGAGAACAACTATTATTTCAATAAATGTTGCTCCATAGAAAAATGTCAATCTGATTTTAGGCTTTTTCCCCTTTTTTGGTGAAGTAAAAGCCTGGAAAAAAATTGGTATGGCTGCATGGGACAAGCAAGTTAAGAAAATATACTTTAGTCTAAACTTAAATAAGAAGGTCCACACTTTTTTGTCAAAACATTAAGCCTCTGTCAAAAATGTATTTTTTTCTTTGTATAGTACAGGATTAAAAGACAAGATGGTGCTTACAAGATAAAGAAATAATTTACATGAAAATATCTTCTGACAAAGCTTTTCAATCAAAATAGTTTTGTAACATTCAAAAATGACATACAACAACAAAAGAAAAAGTGAATGCAAACAAAAAAATGTTATATGGATTGCTTTCAAACACATAAATAAATGAGGCAGTAGGGCTCATGCTGATGGCTAGCAGGAAATAACTGTGCAATCTATTTCGAAAAAGCTCTAAAGTACAAATTACAAGCCCAATTACGGACTGCAGCAAGTTCAGTTATGTCACTGCCATCCTGTTCTATCTCCAAAATAAATTCTTAATTAAATCACTCATACCCTAAATTACTCATACCTTTGCTTCAGAGATATGAATAACTATATACAAAAAGTAGTTTTATTTCACCATAGGGATAACATTGTACCTCTCTGCCAATGTCACTTGAAAAACCTTCCATGTCAAAACAATTTGACAGCAGATAAACAATTTAATAAATATGCAATGATGTTATTACAGTCCTTCAGATAAGCATGTTAACTCATGCTGCTAGTTTTGTGATCACAGTGCATAGAATCCAAATATAAAAGAACGGGGTGGATTTTAAGGTAATGGTAAATCCCTTGCTTATAATCCAAATATATCCAAAACTTTCTTAAGCTCTGTCATGCAATCAATCTCTTTTTTTTTTTTCTTTTTTTCTTTTCTTTTTTGTGGCAGGAGCAAAACCTTTTCCCTGGTACAATGTCCATTGCCGGCAATGGATGCACCAAAACCGCCAAGGAGCTCAGTGTTATTGCACAATAGATGAAGACCTGGAATTCTTCCAAAAGCTTAAAATAAAAATAATGGAATTATTCTGACATTTCTGGACACCTGCATTAATACTGTATGACTAATAAAAGCATGTCAGTTGCATGGACTGAACCAGCGATCAACATGCGCCCAGAATGCACACTAGTAAAAATGCAGTCAAAGGAAGTAGTCTTCATTGCCTATAGGTCACTTCCAGTCAAAGGTTAAAGTTCAAAGACTGAATGATCAAAGTGCTCATTTTCTCAGTAGGACTATCTTCTGCTACGAGGATCACAAAATGGTGGCATCAACATGTGTCATCTTTAAAATAAAAGAAGAGCATTTATGGAAAACATATAAACATTCTAAATGCAAATTAGCAAGGTGCTGTGTGCACAAACAGCTCCCAGCATAGACAGCAACACGCAGCAGAAATACACCGACTGAATAACTCTGCTTTTGTTCAGTAACAACTTGGGGGCAAAAGATAATGTCACAGATAAACCTTCCAAAACACATACACCTCCCCAAGCATATTAGCAAATATTCCATTAAAAGGACGGTGACTTCCACACTCGATATTTAGAAAGCCACTCATTCAGAAAATGAAAGAGCAAATATGCTTAACATTTTGCCCCCTTGAAGTATCCCAGTTACCAAATAGAGAAATCCTTTTATAAGGAATACACAGCAACAGGATTTGGCAGAGCGGGCTTCTCCTGATGCACTCTCAACCCTTTATACACACATATATTTAATCATATTTATTAATTTTTTTCCCCTCAAGGATCAACATGAACTACAGCTGACAATTATGCAAAAATACCAGGTTACTTCTATAATCCTAAAACCTCACTCCTGAAAATAACTTCCATTCACTAAGTCTTAGATACTGTGATCTACAGAACATGTAATGCTCAGTATCAAAATAATTACTTCTCCGTGAAACCTCTCCCTTTTAAACTCTGTCTTCCACACACCAACCTGCAGTGTATTTGCATGTGGTAACAGTGATTATTAAGCTTGTTAACAGAAAGCAAATTTGCTGTCTGGTTATGTTGAAACACACTTACCTGTAACCTCACACCTAGAAAACATAGCCTCAGAAACAGTATATTTACAGTGTGCAGATTTAGTATGTACAAAATAGCAGCAAACAATTCTACATTCTCATTGGAAAACATGATGCAATTAATACCATCACATGTAAAAAAAACCCTCTTGATTTTGATAGCAGGATACTGTACATGTAAAAAAGATTGGACAAGGATGGAAGAGAGACAGAAGGGATATTTAAATTGTGTACTGAACATTTAGGCCAAATGGCAGAGAAAATACTTCCTACTAAAAAAAAAAAAAAAAAAAGAAAGAAAAAACCCCAAACCTGGGGGTTGAAAGCTACCTCTCTTCATAAAAATCTACCTCCTGACAATACCAAAACCAGGCAACAGCTTTATGAAACAAATTTGCACTCATATGCCCAAGAAAACTATCTGTAAGATCCTCCTGTCAAACACAACACAATCAACTCTCAGCTTGAAATTCATCATGAAATTCAACATACAGTTGATGCAGACACTGGGCAGAGCAGACAGACTAAATATTTTAGTTATCAACCACCCGGAATTTTGAAACAGGGCTTGCAGAGACATCAGTTTGTGGCAAACAAGGCTCCATAACTCGGCTTATGGAGTAAGTTGCTTTGGTGGAGTGGGAATGAAATAGGAGATTAAATGCACAGACACACACATTTATATGTCAGAATAAATATCAAAGTGCCACTTTATCACTGTGTTCACACCAGTTTGCTTTACATCAGCTCCCAAATGTGCACTATTAGCTCCCAGCTATGTAAATTCCAGGCACTTACTAGAAAAAAAGAAGAAATCTTTCAAAGGCATATATTAGAAGAGGTAACAGTCTCTTTTTTTCAAAACACAGGGATTCATAGTCACATTAAAGTTAAGACAGCCCTATGGCTAGCTGACAGCAGAAGGGGCAGAAGCACTATGCCTCTCTCTCCATGTGTTCTTGTATTAGGACTGGCATTTGTTTCTCCCAGTGGTTACCCTTGGACGGCTGGCTTGCTTTCTTGGTTGGAATTGCTTTTTCTCCTCTTATTTACCCAGCTCTAAGTGGTTCAACCATAAGATTAGATACTTCAGCTGAAGCAAGAGCAGAAAATGAAGATGACAGAAGCATCTTTTCTAAGGGACTGACTGAGAGAAGGAGCAAGTGGCACACAACCTGAAGGAAAATCCCTCTAACATTCAAGAGAAATTTTGTTCGGTGGACTTTAGGCATGTTTTATTTTGAATGTAATAATTTAATGGTGTAAGGGGAAAGCTCATGAATCATGACCACTTTTGTAATCAGTACTTAAAAGAGGAAGTTTAAAAAAATGAAAATATTAAGCAAAACAGTATGAATTATTTAAATGAACAGACTTGTTTTCTTTTGCCTCAGGTTGGTTTTTAGATTGGTCTGAATTTGGGGAGAGGTAGGGTTTTCTGACTTTCAGAAAACAGCCATCATGTTACTTGAGTGTAAGTAAATGACTTGTTTGGCAGACTATAAGCACTGATAGTTTTGAGAGACAATTCTATAGCAACTTTCAAAGCCAGATAACCCACATTTCTTTTCACACTTTAGTGTTTTGCTGGTTTAACTCACATTGAATTTCATGAGTAAGAAATCAAAGCAATATCTGCAGACTGTTCTCCTTGATAGACAATCCTGAATCAAAACGAGACTAGTACAAATTCAAAGTAGACAGAAGATACTTCAATCACAAGATAAAGAAAATAAATGAAACCTGTTTCTTTTTAAAAATAACTAGCAAATGAAAATAAAAATAGTTAATAAAATCTCTCCCCAAATTGCCAATAAAGAGAAAACAAAACTAGAAACAGAGAAGCACCAAACATATTGCAAGAGTGCAAAAATAGAGAGAAGATAAAGCAATCACTGAATATCTGGTGAAGATGAAGCAACAGGATTATTATTCTTTGAGTCAATTTTAAAAACAACATACTGTACAACTGCACAATAAACAGTCCCGAGTTTCTTAAATACCTCTTAATCCCATGACATACAGCACTCCTCTTAATGTAACTGAAGTCAGCTTCTTTTAGAGATACTGTTGGAGTATTATGAGAAACAGAGTTTCATTCTGTTCCATTACCGTATCTCAAGAACCCATGGGTCTCAGCAAGTATTATGAAACTCTCAAGATTTTCTTGTTAAGGCATCTACAGGCTTTTAAGAAGGCTTTGGCATTTGCCTCCTCAGTAATTAACTCCCACTGTCTCAAAATACCTGGTTTCTTTTCACATAGGGGACAGAACATGTTTTAGCGTGGGGAGGCAGTAAAAAACAGAGGATGCCTTATGAAGGACCCTTTAGTGAAAGGCAGTGATAGGATCAAGTCCTCCTGCACCACCCTAGCCTACAGTACTACCTGGTCTAACACATCCTTCCCAAAATACAGAGGGGGGCTTCTGATAACTACCTAGAAAAATACTGTACAGGTGGGAAAGCAAAGGAAGTATAGGCCAACACAAGAGGAAAGAAAAGCAGTGCATGTCTCTACCCCTTCTTTCTATCACTAAAGAAGTGGGTAAGTTCAGCACATAGAGCCAATCCCAGCTCTGGGAAGAGGATGACAAATGGTAAGCTAGAAGAACGAAACCACAAGCATAAATAAAGCAACCAAAAAAACCAACACCAAAAACACACACAAAGAAAACCCAAACCCAACCAACACAACATTAGCACTGCAGACACTTTACTACTATACGTAGCGAATTCTGTATGAGATACTTTATATCATGTACATGTAGAATCTTATTACTATATTATTATTAGTTCTTCAGAGCTTTAAGTCAGCCAACTATTCCACACTAGAAATTCCAATTAGCAGCAGAAATCTATTAAAACACATAGCTGTTTACAAAGAAATAGTCATCTTCTAATTGCCATAAAAGTTCTTAAAGCATTACCACCAACAACAAAAGCCCCTGAGTTTACAGCTAAACCTAGCTTCTTTATGGACCTTCCCCAATCCCAAATTTAAGGCTTGTCACGGACTAATAGTTTACCAAAGCTTGCGTTCAAGTTCAATCCTACAGTTGAAAACATACAAATCTGTACTGTTTAAATTTCCATAAGGAATTATTAAAGAGTGACATAAAAAAAAAATCACAGCAGAGTATCTCAAAGACAGGATTTTAATAACCTTTTGGAATTTAAAAAAAAAGTTTAAAGGTTTTAAGTGCATTAATCCTACTTCCCTACATTTTAATTGTCATCAGCCTGAAAAGAGAAATATTTTAGTTCCTGGTCCTAGTTAAATACTTACCATGGTACCACCATTTTGTTTTCTTTGGATTCTTGTTACATGTTTTTACATAAAATGAGTTATCTGGAGGTCGCCTCTGCAACAGAAGAAAAGACCTACAAATAATCAAACAATCCTCACATTATCATACATGAGCTATTTAATAAGCTTATGAAAGGCAGCCACGTGAATGCACTGAAAATGATGTAACAGGGAGCACTAGACCTTTGTAAAAAAAAAAAAGTCTCTTAAGAATCCAGGTAACAATTCTGACTGGAAATACTGTAAACAAAATATTAATGAAAAATACCATCAGTTTTGGTGATAGATGGAATAGAAATAAATTAAAAACCCCAACCCCCAAGAATGGAATGGCTGCTGTTCAAAAAATCCAAATGAAATTCCTTTCCAATTATGACATATCCAATTCACATCCATAAATGTCATCTTGGAGTGAGAAAAAAAATAACTTAAACATCTGTATCTGATCAATACTTCATATTCTTCAGTTGTCTTCACAAGAGTCATCATTAGGCAAAACCAAAGTCATAGGATACAACACAAAGCCATTTTGGGCATGTTTTTCTACCACATACACATGATTAAGACTGATTAGGATGTGACATAAATAGGCACATTTGGATAGCACAGATGTACAAGCTCTGATAACATCTAACTTCTACAGATATTCCACTGCAAAAGAAATGGTCAAAAATAAAAGGGTAGTCTCCTTGCAAAAAAAAAAAAAAAGAAAAAAAATAGTCTGAGATATTAGTGCCACTCATCTATGACCAAAAGAAGCAGCTTAGCACCATTTCATTTCTGGAAATTAAAATTATCAAATCACTGAAATAGTACAGCTGCAACACCTTACAAAACATATGCATTAAAGACAGAGACCTGCATTTTGCACTGCCATTAGAGACAGCATCAATTTACAAAGAATTGTCCTAAAACATCACTGAATTTCCCAATTAGTACAGCTAGTATTTCAGTCACTCCTCCTCTGATATAAGAGCAGGTTACCATGAAAACAGCAACAAAGTACTTACTGCACACTGTTAGCTTTGCAGTTCTAGTTTAGTATTTTTTCAGTAGTAGAAACATGGATATAGTAGTAGTTTTGCCTGTTTTACAATTTGAGAAATGAAAAGTCTCACTTTGCAAAGTAAACAAACTTCTAACTTTTACTCATTCTACTCCAAAATGCTAAAAAAGCCCATACCTTTTCTTTGCAGCTGGAAAGCATGCTAATAATGCTAAGACAAACAGATTGCACTGAGAGAGCTGGAGACCAATCTTCTGTTAGAATGGATAAACAGATATGACCATTGCTATAAACATGAGGATGAACAGGAATATTGTCTCCAGTAAACATGACCTATAAAAAAAGAACAAACACAATTGTAATTTATTGTCCAGATTTTAAATAAGACTGTATGGCTTTGGGGAAAACAAGAGTATCTTATTTAAGTGGATCTGCCATTTTCACTTACCCTAAATAGCACACCTTACCATGTTAGGTTCATTCATTTTGGGAAGCTATTAGCTAAAATGGAAAATAAAACAATGGAAGCCTAACTAGGTAGTGAAGATAACTAAATAGTTAAATGTAGGGGTTTTCCTATGAATATTTATGTAGCACAGAAAAACACAAAGGTAACACTAAAAAGACAGCAAGCTAAGCTTTTCACATCTTGCAGCCTCAGTCTTTCACATCCTAAGGAATACAGTTGCCCAGCCAAAACACTGGATTTTAATGATTTCATAAGCCACAATGTCATACATCCAGAAACATAATGAGATTCACAAATGAGTATTTCTATAACCCTGGACACAACAGAAATTAAGTTCTGAACAACTCATCCAGGTTCCAGCATACAGAGTAAAACTCATCAATCCTATTTACTTTAAAACAAAGGACTCATTCAACTGAACTACGTTACCACATAGGAAATATTTTTAGATCATTCTTTCAAGTGGGTATGTTTTTATTTGACATGAACAAATATGGAAGAAGAGCATTTAGGACCTTCACTTCTCTCTATTAAAAGATAGTATCACAGTCAAGAAAAGGTTAGAAAAGCAATTTTGACAACTATTGCTCTTACATCAAGTTTTTGTCAAACACATTGGCTCAGGACCAATAGAAATAGAGCAAAAGTAAAGCTTAGTTGCAGCATTCATCTCCTGAGCCCCTTATCCATCACCACCACTGTCATCCTTTATGCAATGACATAGTAAACCTCTACCACTCACAACCATAATACCTAGAAGCCTCTTAAGTGTTTTGCAAGTTATCTAGATATATATGTATGTATACAAATATGCATATATGTACACAACATACCCACCTCATCACTGACTACAAACAAGAAACAGCTTCATCATACAGGAATATGAAATTAGAGAGTTTAATCTATTTTCCAAATGGCAGGTAAGTTTCTAAGGCAGCAGATAAAAACCCCTGGATTCAGAATCATCTTGCATAGGTCATAAAACTGGTATTTCTTAAGCATTGAAGAGCTTACCTTCATAATCCAGTAATGTGTTTCACTGCTGTCTTCCTTTTATAGGAAAACCAGAACTAGGCATGCTACATAAATACAAGCATGCACGCTATGATAGACAACATACATTCGAAGGCAGAAAACAACTGAGTCTCTGAGTAGTCTAAGTGCAAACTGTCAATTCACAGTAAGTAGATTTGCAGGAGAGAGAATTATGACCCCATAGACTTGTAATACAGAATGAACTTATTGCACAGCAGCGTTTTTATAACAGACATTCTAGACATCTACAATCATTAAGTATCCAGTACTTAAATTCTTCATTGTTTTCTGTGCTAAAAAAAAATCTAAAAAATTTTTAAAATCAATGTACATGTACAGATCTGATTTGCTGGTTTACAATAAATTGCACACAGCCACATACACAGGTTGGGTAATCGGTACAAACAGTGCCTACTCTCCTGTGGGCCACCCATGAGAAGTTTACTGCAAACCTGATGGGGTGTAGAACTACAGGTGGCCAGTTTGTTCCCTAAAACCTAAGACTTTGATCATGGTACCCAAAAATACATAATCTTTATGACTTTTGCCTGTCAGCTCCATATTCCAGTTTCAACATTAATGAGAAAACTGTCAGAGATCACTCTTGGAACTTTGAGGTGAAACAGACAGGACAAGAACTAAGGCACTTTTGTTTTTCTCCAGATAGGCAGGGCTGATAACTGAACACTACTCTCAGCAGCCATGTTTTGTTCAAGATAATGGAGTGATGGATGTACAGAACTCCTCCTTCAGTCCAGTAGAATTGCTGCCCCTTTAGTTCTTTATGACACTATGAAAACAACACAGTATCCCACACCTCAATTACAACCACTAGATTTTCAAAGATGTCATCTGCCTATAGAATCCCTACCACAAGCACAGTATTCCCCCAGCTGTATTACAGTTGGCAGTAGAGAAGATACAGAAGGCTTAAAAACAAACTAAAAAGTAGTTGGAAGCAAGAGAGAGGGGACGAAGAAGCAATTCATTTATTCCTATACTGCAGTGAAGGGGACCTTCTTACTGTACCTCGTGTTCCTCTTTCATATGATACCAGTATCAACCTCAAAGCAGCCTGCTGTTTACACTGCTCTTTCATCTCCTATGAAACAGACTGTCACAGCACTACACCTCACTGTAGAGCCATTCTTAAAAGAAAAGGCATCTGTACAATGTGTTCAATACAAATTACATTAACTATATCTCGCATTAAGGTACATGGATGATACTAATATTCAGCATGTGTCATGCAGCTGGAGCTCATAAGGCAGCATTAAGCAAGAAGTAAGAAAGCAATTACCTGAGGCGAATCAAAAGGGTAACGACTACTGAACTTAAATAGAAGCTGAAATTTCTCCCCTTCATATAGTGTTCCTGGAGCACCTTCCATGTCTACAATCCATCTAAGGAACAGGGAATAAATTGTTAGTACTGCGTACTGACAAGTCGCAGTTTTACTCCTGGAGCACAGAACTAATCAAATCAATTATCAATCACAGGCCAATTGTCTAAACTTCGCTTAAGTATCATAAATATCACAAAAGTGAGTAACGTGAAGCCTACATCTGAAAGAAACAAGCTTGGTATTTTACATACAGACATTGATATAAGACTGCAAATTACACAAGTAATTATGGCTTGAACTCAAGAGAAACCCATCAGTTCCAAATAAAGTGACTGTTAACGTGAGACAACACAAAGGTGAAACAGGAAACCTGTTCCAAAGTTTATTCCTACACAAAAACCGACTTGGAAGAAAATAATAAATCAGTATGCATTCTTTCAACTCCTTTTACTTTTCTGTCAAGGAAGTCATCAATACAGTTTATTAAAATAAAATCTATATCCAAGGGCAAAGGGCAATGCTCCTCTTGCACTTACACCTGTGCAAAACTCAGAAGTTAGTTTATACCCTGGCAGGTAACAGAACCAAAACTGTAAAAAAAATAGTATAAGCAAAAAAAAAAAGGAAAGCTTCACAAAATTAAAAACAAAACAGAAGAAATAATGTTTTACAACTTTAATAAATATAACACTTCGTACATCACAGTATTCTTTCTCTTCTGTTCCTGCTCCTTCCATCAACATGGAAGTAACTGACATGTGGAGTTGGCAGGGGATGGTGGTGGGTATAAGCCTTGTTTCTGTTGCTGATTTGGTGGGGTTTGTTTTGGTTTTTTTTTAAATCCAGTCAAAACCAGATGCTTTGCATATTGTTTAACACATACAGCAACACTCTGCTATCTAACTTCTGTCACTTTGGAGTTTTGTTGTTGATCACAACACCATTCTTTGCAGCATCATTTCCCCATTTCTGCTTTTCACCCTTGATTGAGTTTTACACATTTGAGCGATACAACAAGGTAAAGAATTAGCAAGAAACTACAAAAAATGGTCTAGGTAAGATTTACATTAGATTCAAGTGAGACAGCTGAAATTTTTGAGAATAGTACTGAGTTCAGGAAAGTCAACATTTCCTCCATCCAATGATCCTGTTCCCAAATGTTCCATCCTCCTGTCATATGCACTCTCCCCTGTGTATTTAAGCCATGCGTATTTTTATCTTCTCCTCTATTACTCTCTTATTTTCTCCCCTTTTTTATTTAAGAAAAAATGTTTCTCTACTGGACTGCTAGCTGTCATACTCTTCAGGAGGAATGCATCTTTACCAGTACCGTGATGATGGCTGCACTAGTGTTCTGTGTTTTAGTTTTGTGAAAACTCCCTCAATTTGATCTACCTGTGCTCCAGACCCCATACCTCTTCTCTTCTTATGCCTCCTGCTTTTACACTTCTACACATGCTGCACCAACACACTGTAGCTTTATTGGTCCTGGTGATCCAGAACCTTCACTTTCACGTTTTGAAAGTTTAATTTACTATGATAACGCTGCCTGGACATGCTCCTTTTATGGTCAAGAAATCGCTAGAACCCATCTTTCCTGTGTGCTTTACAGTTTAGCCATCTCAAATTTCTAATCCTTGTGTATTTAAAATAGATAATTGCTTAAGATTTCAAATGACCCAGTTACATCATTGGATCCAAATATTTTATTCAACAGCTTTCAAAACCAAGCTAGTATTGCTACACAAATCTCAGCTGCATCAGTTCAAACTGCAACTTGATTAATGAACTCTGAGCATGCTGCTTCACATAAAAAAATCTCCCAAGAGTAAAAATAGTGTTATTTATGACAGAAATCTTCTTAAACAGTGACAATTCCAAGACAGTAAACAAGAAGGTTTTATTTGTAAGGTACTGAAAGGTATAAAAAAATCGTACACAGCAGAAACAGAGACATCTTAACAAAAATGGAAATACACAAACAGAAAAAAAGCAATAGATTTTTTTTCTTTTCCAACTCTTCATCTGCTGTAAACTTTCACTTAATGGTTGTTTTTTGTTTAAATGAGTGAAAATCAATCATAGAATAGAAAAATACTTGCAATATTAAGTCCTTCTTTCAGCCATTGTACAGCAGCTTGTTATTATTTTTTCAAAAGTCTGAAAAGTGTGTCATATTCATCTGCATGAACTATCACAAAACCCAGCATCATTTAAAAAGCAAGAGCAGTGTTTAATTCTGTATATAGAAGCCTCATGTAACACTGAGTGCCATCAGCAAATATCCAGACACAAAGCATCAGAAATCAGCTCTGTGCTGTTTTTAAATTGACCTATCAATCACTAACATAGTCCAGAAGATATAACCCGAGATTCATTCTTCTATAAATGTTTACATCTACTAAGATTATTTTAACATTTCTATGAAACTAAGAAAAATATCTAAAGTAAATGTCAAGAGTCTACATGTTTTGAATTGCAGTCAATTAAAAAAATATCTTAAATACCAGGAAACCTGATCATTTCTACAGACAGAACACAGGACATTTAACCATGTTTCTCTTTGTTTTGCTATTCACAGAAAAAGCTAAAGTACAAAGGAAAGTGCAAAGAAATTTACTTGGGTAACTTCACTCTTTAAGAAGCTTCTTTTATTTGCTTTAGAAAAAGAAGGTAATAGAAATTAACAGCTACAAAATACGTTGAATACAAATAACACACAAAGTCTAAACAAGCTACTCCATTATTTCAATAAATTTAGAGGGCTTTCAGAGGTAAGTAGCTATCAGAGTTTGTTAAATTATTTTATTCTAAAACATGCAGAGGCTTTTACCAATTGACATTTTGTTAGCCAATAAAATGCCTAATAAAAATTTCATGAATTCACTATCCAGTTCTTGAGAGCATCCAGCATGTTACTGCAATATGTTCATTGAGTTGACTAAGACAAATTCAGATTGTTACTAGGAGTAAGTGGTGAAAGTAGAACGCAGAAGACACTTCATTACTTACACTTTTCAGCTTGATAGCACAAATAAAAGTCTACATATACTTACTGTGTAATTGAATTTTGTACACTCTTTTCATTTAGAGTCATTCCTGGAGGTGGATCATTTTGCAATGCCAATAGTTCTTTTTGTAATCGTTTCTATAAAGAAATAGTATAGAATATTTGAAATATAAATAAAGTTCAACAATTAAAACACACTCTAAAGTACATTTCATCAATTACTGAAAGGTAAATGAAGTTTTATGTGAAAATTTAAGTACAAAGTCAAACTGAAAGGAAGACTCCTCTGAAAAGTCACTGACAAACCTACTTTTTTGGTAAAATGCAACAGGACTTATATTTCCAACACTGCTAAGAGAAAAGCTGTTGCATTATGAAATACACAGAGGTATCCAGGACTTTGTCATATTACAAAGATGTCTAGTCAGAGCTCTACACCTAGCAGTAAACAATTCATATTCCCCTGATAACATCAGATTTACAATTAAGTCTTCAATACTTTAACAGCCCAACTCTTCCTCCTCTATCTGGCATCCATGCAAAGCCTTTGCCTCATTCCAAGTCATCCCAGATGAGAGAACACAAAACTAAAACTAGAGACTTGCAGACCACAAACTACTTTACAGCTTAATAGCAACTGCATCTTACAACCTACAGAGTCACAGTATTTAGAAAAGCATTACACCAGTAGCTTGGGTAATTCTTACCTATTTTGATAGGCATAAAATAGTAGCTGCTTCTGCAACAGCTAAAAGAACTGTTTCTTATAATCTATGGAGCACTCTGACGTGCTCTCATTGGCACTGCATTCAGTCTATTTTCTCCATGTAAACAATTATGCAACATGTTTTGTCATTCCCAAGCCATCTAGAAAGTTCAAGGCTTTCTCATTTCTTACTCTCCTTTTTCCTGTCAACAATTTCAGTGTTTACCGCCTACCAGTCCACTTGAATCATCCTACCAGTAAAAATTACTTTATGTAAGATTTAAACCTAATCTAGTACTCAAGAGGAATAAATATTGTTGGGGGTTTAGTATCTAATTTTGATTCAACATGAATTTTCTTTTTTTAAATCTAGTTTTATCACACATTGGTAGCTGTTTTGTTTTCCAAACAAATTATTGAGGCTTAGAACTTAAAAAAAAAAAATCTACAGGAGAAAATAAAGTGCCCATTTGTCAACATAGGAGTGATTCTGTATCTCGCTAATATATAATACCTTTGAAGTAGGATAACAGCAAATTCAGACATGCAACTCTTAAAGAAAACTTCCTTATACATTCACAATTTACATGTTGATATAGCTTTCTGTCTCTATCGAGCAGCCCTAAAAATTGCTTTTGGCTTTTGAATGTTCCTAACTTGAACCCAAATAGCATACTTAAATCTTTTATTTGCAAGCAATTACACAAATATGTTTAGAAGTGAAATGCTCTATCATGAAAGAATTTTAAAGATTATTATAATCAGTGTAGAGATACAAACTAATTGAAATAAAACAATGCCAGCATTTTCAAGAGAAAGCTATATAGATTGCTGACACAGTGAAAAAACGGGTTAGATCCCTAGTGCTCCCCTTTTGCTTTCTGCAGCTCAAATTATAAACACCAACAGTGTTTAATACTACTATTACAAATTAAACTTACTGTTAGGAATTCAATGGCAAAAGAACAAAGTTCCACAACCATTTTACAAATCCTTAATTTGAGCAGCAGAGATGTTTAAGTCAATTCTCTCACACTTTCCAAGACCAACAATAAACAAGCCTCGGCGGTAGTCAACCTGTGGGTGCCTTGTCATACACATCACCAGAAAGGGAAATATTTAAACATTTCAGAGATGAGAACAGTATATGGGAAGAGAAAATTAAAACTCCCTTAAAGAAGAGTGGTTAATTCAGTAGTAGAGTAACTATGTAACGTTGTCCTTATAAAAAGGTGCCTATATCCATTTTAAAATTAAACCAGCCACATTACAGTATCAATACCTGATCAAACACAGTAATTTGAAAAGAGGAATTTTTCTTTGTTCTGTAACCTACCAAATTATCAACACTTATAATAATGTCTCATTTAAAGTCTGGACCTTTGACTATCAACCATCTTTTCAGTGCAATACAGCCTCAGTCACTCTTTTATCCATCTCAACAGTGCAAAAAGTTATCTCAGTTTGCTTTACAGCTTTTTATAGATATTAATAAATATATAATATTTATGGTTCTTTATATTAAAAAATACCCAGTAAACCAAGGGAAAAATTAAAATGTGATCAGTAGAGTACCACTGAAGTACTCTGTTCCTCTGATTTTAAACATCTGCTGACACTGCCAGAGAGGCTTGTCCATTACACACAATACATACAGACAAGACATCACTTCTCATCAGCTGCAGTACAAAATATATCAAGATCCAAAAATGCATCTCAGAAAAGTGACATGAGAAACCATCCACACTTTGGCTCAAAAATATCACAGTGAACAGAATTACATTTCTAAAGACAAAAAGGAAACTGTTTCTAAGACATCCAGTTCAAACAAGTGTCAATGTAACTTCTGTCTATTTGCAGCTCTCCATGACATTTGAATAGTCATGGCAGCCAGGTGAAGTCCCCAGTGACTTGAAGAGAGGAAACATTACAGCCACTTTTAAAAGGGGTAGGAATGAGGACCCTGAGAACTACTGACCTGTCAAGCCTCACCTCTGTGCCTGGGAAGATCATGGAACAGATCCTCCCAGAAACTACGCTAATGCACACGGAGGACAGGGAAGCAATTTGAGACACAGCTTTACTCAACAGGTACAAGTCCAAGTAACTGCATCAGTAGTCAAGGGAAGAGCTACGCATGTCACCTATCTGGATTTCTGCAAGGCCTTTGACACGGTCCCCCACAACATCCTTCTAAGTTGAATAGATACAGACTGGATGTGGGGACTGTTCAGTGGGTAAGAAATTGGTTGTATAGGTGCATCCAGAAGGTGGTGGTCAATGGCTCAAAGTCCAGATGGAAGACGATGACAAGTAGAGTTCCTCAAGGGTTTGTGCTGGAACCAGTGCTGTTTAATATCTCTATGAATGATACTGACAGCGGGATTGAGTGCACCCTCAGCAAGTTTCCTGATGACACCAAGCTGGGTGGAGAGGTTAACATGCCCCCCCAGGGCATCCAGAGGGACAGGATGCTATCCAGAGAGATCTAGGCAAGCTGAAGAAGCGGACCCAGGTGAACCTCATAAAGTTCAACAAAGCCAAGTGCAAGGTCCTGCAACTGGGTTGGAACAACCCCTGTTATCCACTCAGGTTAGGAGATGACTTGCTAGAAAGGACTTGGGGACACTCATGGATGAAAAGCTGGACATGAGCCAACAATGTGCACCTGCGGGCAGAAGGCCAATTGCATCCTGGGCTGCATCCAAAGTGTGGCCAGCAGATTGAGAGAGGTGATTCTGCCACTCTGTTCTGCTCTGGTGACACCTCACACCTGGAGTACTGCATCCACCTTTGAAGCCCTCAACCCAAGAAGGACATGGACCTGTTGGAGTGTGTCCAGAGGAGTGCCACAAAAAAGATCAAAGGGCTGGAACACCTCTTCTATGAAAACAGGTTGAGAGAATTGGGGTTGTTCATCTTGAAGAAGGCTCCAGGGAGCCTGCAGAGGGCATAACAGCCTACTAACCAGAGTTCATTCAAATACTAAAAATTGTTTTAAGAGAGAAGCTAACTAACATTTAGAAAATGGTCTTTTAATCAACCTCTCTGGTCAACGCATTCCAGTGTTTGACTGTCCTCATGCTATAAAATGTTTCTTTTACATTTACCAGAAGAGCTTGTGTTCCAATTTGTGACTGCTGTTCCCTGTCTTCCTACTGTGGCTCCACTTCCCCTGTTGCCCTCCCATTAGGTTGTTACAGGCATCAGCAAGATCTTTTATTTGCCTTCTCAAGGATGAAAAAAATCCAGTCCCCCTCTCCCTGTACATCACACAGTTCATCCCCTAACCATCTTGGTGGCTTTCTGTTGGACTGACTCCAGTACATCAATGTTTTTCTTGTACTGAGACTCTCTAAAGATGTCTACTCCAGATGTGGTCTCAAGGGCCAGAGGGAAAGGAAGAATTTATTTTCTTGAGCTGCTGGCTACAGGCTTGCACACATAGCCCAATACACAGCTAAGGATATTCAGAAAATCTGGAATATAATCATCATTTATAATGTCTTTGGAGAGTATTTTTTTCCTCTCTACCTTACCACAACTCAAAGTAAATTGTCTCACGTTGTATATCACTAATATACAAAACTGGATTATCAGGAGCCAGATCCAGTTTAAACAACAAAAAAAAAACCCAACCCAAAACAACCCACCACTCTTAAATGAAGCCCTTGAAGGGCAGTTTTATATAGTTTAATTAGGAAATTAAGATCCTAGTTACCATAGCAATTCAGAAAACATCTAAAGTTCAAATACAACAACTTGAAAATAATTCTTCAGTGTTTAGCAATATATGAGCTACCCAAAGAAGTTACAAGGAACATTAATTTTTCTCAGAGTAAAACTAAGTCTAAAGACTACTGTAACATCAAGCACAAATCCAAAAACATGTACTCTTAGCTTCACAATAATTGGTTTAAATTAACGTTTTTAAAAAAAACCATCACTGATACACCAAGCCCACATATGTTATGTACAAAAGGCATGTTGAAAATATAAGTTTCTGAAGTTAAGCATTTGAAAAGGAACAGTTTCACTTCCTTATATTTGACAGATGAATATAGAAAACTCTTTCCAGCACAAAGTTATTGAGACCAATCAGTGACATACATAGCAGGGCAAAGTATAATGGATTAACATTTTTCAGACACTTTTAGCTATCATTTGTATAACCTTATAAACTTAGGACTTAATACCTCTGGGAAGTCACCTCTCCATCTTCCTAACATCAGGATGGATCAAAGATCCAAAATATCCTTGTAGTTAAAAGCGTTTAACATTTTCCTCATCACCCTACCTCTTGCTTTTATAAACAGAAGAATTTTCTTCACAGTAAGAGATCTAGGTGAGTTGAGTAAATTATGTTCAATTACTTCCCTTACTCTTCAGGGATATCGAAGAGAATTCTTACATCAATTTCTCTCCTTTCCCAAGTCTTTACTAAACTATTTCTTTAATCTCCTTCTTCCCCAAGTGTCACTTTCTAAGCATTTAATTTTTGCTGGTCTCCAGCTCATTCCTTTGTTTCATCATGACACTTAAGTGAATATTTCCCAGAGATCTCCTTTCTCTTTGTAGCAGCACAATACTTTTGACTCAGTCTGCACACAGAACCCAGAGTCTCTTTTGCACAAGCACTAGTCAGCCAGCTACTCAGTCATGCTTGTAAATGAGACCCTCATTTCCCCTCTCCTCCTCCTCATTTTAAATACTTTGTAGTTTTTGCTACCAAACTGCATGATTTTAATTCTCCTCAATTTGTAGTCACATCTCTCTTTTGTAAAAATAGCAATATCTCAACCATCCAAGCCACGTTCTGAAAGCATGAAAGCCAATGCAGACTGTGCTCAAAATGCCCTTTGGTAGGTCCATTCAGCTTGACAGAACCAATCACCCTGTCAAAATCAGACACTCAATTGAAACAAGAGTGATTTTACTAGGACCAAATTACAACTGTCACACCTTGAGATGTGGTCTTTGCAGTTAATAATAAATTAAAAAAAACCCCGAACCAACCACACAAATCCATCTGATTTCTACCACATATTTCTTGTGTGCTTATTCAAAGGTCACACTAAAGCAAGCCAAAAATGTTTATACAGTCAGACTACAGCCACTGCTCCTCTTTCACAATAGTTACCACACACTATGAGGAGTCAACCACATTAGTTCAACATGATTCTTCTTTCTGAAATCCATTTTGGCTACTTTTTATTTAGGTACTCATAAGTTAATTGTCTATTATATCCTATATAGAGACTATTTCGTCCAATGACTTCCAGAATAATTTTCACATGATTCTAGAAGAACAAAGTGTACATATCTGAAAAATCAACATAATTGCCAAAAACCTAATTCAGTTGTTTAAACACTTAAACCTCAAAACACACACAGCTGAATGCTAGCGTCTCACAAAGTATCCAGTGCCTAAAAAGTATTGCATCTGTCCTTTGGTTGGCATGATTTCCTGCTTCATTGTTGTTAATTTAAGTATCTGTGTCATCTATTCTTTGTTTTCCTTTTCTATTCACAGGTTTATTCCCTTCATCATCTTTCTAGTGATTTATAAAAACTTCTCTTAATGCTTTCCAAATACGCTAATTTAAAACAATGCACCATGGGTAGATTTCACTTAGATGGTTGTCCCTTTCTTTCATATTGAGCTTTACCTTAATCTTCAAGTCACTCATGAAGCCATACTGACTTTCACTATATTTCCTATATTTTGTCCATACTGAGATAGCTGTCATTGTGAATTAGTATTTTCTTCTAGAAACTTGTAGCCCTTCAGCACTTAATTATCAGGAGTCCTTTATTTATAGACCTCCAGCTGTGTTAAAACATAGTTATCTACAGTCAATTTCATTATCATTAAAAAAGAATCATGATTCAGCCTTTCTGTACCTAAAGGGGCCTAGAGAAAAGCTGGAGAGGGACTGTTTATCAGGGAGTGTAGTGATAGGACAAGGGACAATGGCTTCAAGCTGAAAGAGGGCAGGTTTAGACCTTAGGAAGAAATTCTTTACTATGCAAGTGGTGAGGCACTGGCACAGGCTGCCCAAAGAGTTGTGGAAGGCCCGGTTGGATGGGGCCTTGGACAACCTGGTCTAGTGGAGGGCATCCTTGCTTGTGGCAGGGGTTGGAACTAGATGATCTTTGATCTCCCTTCCAACCCAAACCAGTCTGCGGTTCTAACAATTTTTTCATCACCTACTCAAGTTGCTCTCAGCCTCTCAAACAGTTCCTTTAACTCAAAATTACAAGCTAATGGAGCTACTCACTCCCACAACAACCTCTAAACAGATGTTTTCTAAACACTGATATGCTCCTGGGAGCTGTGCTTGCTGAATCATATCACAAGACCATCTTTGCCACGTTTCATATAGAAACTCCCTTCCTACTTGTGCATTTTCTATTTAAAGAGACTGAATAAGAAAAACAGACTGCAATCATGGAGTTATTTACATAAAGAGGAAATAAATGAAGGATGCACAGGCAATTAATGTTACCTTTTCCTTATTTCTGAGAAGGGATTTTATGTCCAAATATTCTTTTAATACAACTTCCAAGTAAAAAAAAAGTATCAAATTGGTAAGCAAATTCATCATCTAGAGGAAAACTGAACAGCAGACTAGAAAGCCCAGAAACCCAAGGCTGCGTAACACCACAGTCCTTCAATCAAAGGAATCACCATCTGCAAAAGGCAATGAGTAGTGACATAGCCAGTAGCTTACTCAAGTATTTTCAAAAAGCTGGAAGTCTTTGAAACCAAGATTACTTAATTCGCCTATCTCTAGAGGAAAGTATGATTCAAGGATGAAGTCAATGAACACAGCTTAACACAGACCCAAACACCAGTTCCAAAAGAAAAGTTTATTAAAGTAGTTGAGAAATGACTAACATAGCAATGGCTTGCATTCTGTTGCAAATTTAGTCAAACAGGATTTGTGCAACCCCTTCAGTTATCCTCCACAGATTTTCTGAAGTGTCAAGCTCATAAGATTTCTCAAAGCATATGGAGGAAACAACACAAAATTAACTGGTGTCAGTGGAGTAAAATTCCTGTTGGATCTCCAGACAGCTCACAACAACCTGTATCACTTGAATGCTGACGGATGGCACTTACTGTCACTGTTCAAGGTAAATGTATCTCTGAAACCACTAGCTTTTAGCACCTTGGCTTAACAAAAATACACACTTCTTTCTCTAAACTGGCAGACATCTTGCTTCATCTCTGGAACTGGTGTGGTAACATTTCAGATGCCACAGCTGATTTCTCACTTGTGCTGCTTCCTGGTTAATCATCTAAAGAAGCAGAAGGCAAGGCAGAAACATATAGAAAGATACAATACGCAAAAAGAGGGAGAGGGTAGCAATTTAGGACAATAGGCGATTTGGAGGTTGGCAACACAAATATGTCAGAATGCATCTCCTAGAATCAGACAGTTTGGTTACTGTGCACCACTAAGCTAGCTGTTATATATGAGAAGTTTACTAACAGATACAAAATTACTTCACTGGCCTCTGTGTCCCTGTCAGCTAACTCAAAAGTAAATAACCTATTTTCCTAAAGCATATATGGCAATATCACTATCATATTCCCCAAAAACCAGAAATCTTGATTCCAACACCTGTCACAGTTTAACCCCAGCCAGCAGCTAAGCCCCACACAGCTGCTCGCTCCCCCCATGTCAGGATGGGGAAAAGAATTCTAAGAGTGAAAGGAGAAAACTCATGGGTTAAGATAAAGACAGTTTAACAGGTAAAGCAAAAGTCTCACATGCAAACAAAGTAAAATAAGGAATCCATTCACTGCTTCCCATGGGCAGGCAGGTACTCAGCCACCTCCAAGAAAGCAGAGCTCCAGCATGCGTAACAACTACTTGGAAAGGTAAGACAGTATAAATCCAAACACATCCCTCTTCATTCTTGTTCACTCAGTCCCTTATACATTAAGCATGACATTATATGGTATGGAATATCCCTTTGGTCAGTTGGGGTCAGCTGTCTAGGCTGTGTCCCCTCCCAACTCCTTGTGCACCCCCAACCTCCTCTCACTGGTGGGGAGGGGTGAGGAACACAGAATGCCTTGGCTCTGTATAAGCTCTGCTCAGCAGTAACTGAAGCATCCCTGTGTTACCAACACTGTTTTCAGCACAAATTCAAAACACAGCCTCATAGTTACTGTGAAAAACACTAACTCTATTCCTGTCAAAACCAATGCAACCACAAACAAGGATCATACCCACAGACAGACTTTAACCAGTCCCCCACAAAGCAACAGAGCAGTCAAAGGTATTTTCCTCCCCCACCATGAAAACTTATCTAGCTCTTGCAGGTATGTGAAAATTACCCCTCTCTCAACACCTTTAAAAAGGAGTATCACAGTATCAGGTGTCTATTTCCAGTTCTAAGCCTGTTGTCAGAACTCTTACAATACCTTTACCCCTCCCCTTGGAAAAATGGAACCAAGAGAGTTAAAGTTTAACAAAAATGCATACAGTTATAGGGGTCACTACCAAGTAGAAATTCTGTGCATATAGCTAAGAGCAACTAAGATAGACAATTAATACTGTTTCAGTGTTGCAGTTCTGTGAGGCTGTGCTGCTGAGATGGTTTCTTTAAGCAGCAGTTACAGTTTTCTGTCAGCCTAAACTATAAACAACGAGCAAGTCAAGGTCAAAGTCACAGCCCAAGAGATTGTCATAGCACCTCTGAGAATCACATAGAGGAGAAAATCTGGAAGCAGATGCATTTTGCCACCTGAGAAAGGAGTGAGAAGATGTAACGAGCTGTGCAGACACCAAGGCCGGAGAAGGGCAGGGGAGGAGGCAACCCAGGTGCCGGAGAGAAAGATGCCCCTGCAGCCCATGGGGAAACCCATGGAAAAGGCCAAGACCCCACCTGCAACCCATGGAGGGGCTTCACACTGGATGGAGCAGGTGGAGACATAGAGAAGACACGGTGACCCTACGTTGGAACAAGCCCCTGCCAGCACTTGCAGCCATGAGGAAAAACAGAGACACAGAGATAGGAGAGAAATATTTGCATCAGAACAGGTTTGCTGGGGGGGGAGGTTTGGAATCCCATGGAGGACTGGGACTGAGAGACACTGCGATAAAGAGATAAAGCCCTGTGGGAAAGGATTCACATTGGAGAAGTTCGTGGAGGACTATCTCCTGTGGGTGAGACCCCACGGTGCGGCAGGGGGAGGGTGTGGAATGAATGTCCCCCCCCCACCCCAGCCAAAAAGGAAACCAACTTGATAGGGACTGACCGAAGCCCCCATCTCCCAGTCCCTGTCCCCCTGTACTGCGAGCAGGGGGAAGAAGGGAGCAAGATCATGGCTAAAGGGAAGTCTGCTTAGAATGGAGGGATGAGGGGAAGGTGCTACCAAGAACCCCATTTTCCCCAGTCCCTGCACCCCTGTACTGTGAACAGGGGGGAAAAAGGGAGCAAAATCCTGACTGAAGTCTGCTAAGAAGGGAGTGGTGGTGGGGGAAAGTGTTTTAAGATCTGGTTACGTTTGTTTTAAGATCTGGTCATGCTCCCAACTCTGTTTTTTCACTGTTCTTTGTAGTGTAGTGTAATAAATTAGGCAGTTTCTCTCTTCTTCACTTTGTGTTGAGTCTGTTTTGCCCATGTCATTGCTGACAGAATGATCTCTCCCTGTCCTTACTTTGTCTCTTGAGCCTCTAAATATGTATTTTCTCCCCTGTCCAACTAAGGGGAGAAAATACATATTAGACTGACTTTGGTGGGCGTCTGGCCTCCAGCCAGGGCTAAACCACCACATTCAGTTAATGTATTATACTTCATGATTGGAGTGGGCAAATCATACATGCACTGTTACACTGGCTGTGTCAATTAGCAGTAAGATATTCGCACCATAATCCAATCAAGTTCAACTGTGTGCCCATACTCATGGCTTATTATAAAGCCTGTATTTTCAGCTCTAAGGAGATATAGACAAATAATACAAAGAAAATAAAACTGAAGAGAGAGATCAATGCATACATTCAACAGCCTTATCTTTGCAATTCTTGAAAATTGCACATTTTGGTGTTTCAAGAATGTTGCATGAGATGTGCAGTATCTTAAATGGGTAAACTAAATGACAAGCTACTTTAGTCAAACACTTTACCTGCAAATAGCCCTTAATATAGACTGGAAAATCTATTTTAGAGACTTTCCCTTTTTTGAGAGAAAGGAAGGGAAACTCTAAGCTGTTTACACCAAAAGAAGATTCAGTACAAGACAGGATATATTAAGGACAGTGGTAAGAGTTTCATAGAAGACAGCTGGAGGAAAAACAATTTTTTCTCTACCAGTAGAGCAGAAACCTACCGGTAAAGCAAAGAGCAGAACATGGGCAAAGAGCTTCACCTACTTCATTTCTGCTGAAGGAAATACCACACCTTTTCCCACTAACACCAGTTATGATAGGCAATTAAACTGGAATGTGGTGGCCTTCTCACCTGGAATGGCCATGTTCAGTTAGTCAGTATCATGAGGATATGAAGAAACTAAAAGATGGAATGGCAACTTCACAGACTAGGAAGGCATGGGTGTCCAAAACATCTCTACTTGAATTTTGCTAGAAACCTTCAATTACTGTGCACTCTAATTCCCTTTTCTTTGTTGTGGAGATGTACGAAAGGAGTAGCTGTCCAAGGCCAAGCCTCCCTAGACACTGTAAACTCAAATCTTAATCTGGTTTGGAGATCAAAGAGGAAGAGAAACTAACTGATAAATAGTTAAAAATTAATCCCACAGGGGCTCCACACTTCTATTTAATGCTGGTAAAACTGCTGCACCCCAGGGAAGCCTAACAATATTTCTTCAGTAACTACTAATGATTCCCTTCCAAAGATTAAAATCCACCCAACAAACTGCTAGCACAAAAGCACGGTGAGTACAGTGATGAAGTCCTGGCAAAGAATTTACATTTCATTTATAAACTACAGTCTATCACCTCCTCCCCCATTCAAGTTACAAAATGTTTGACAAAAAAACCCAACATCCTTTCTGTTTTCAAGAGGGTTTTGCAAGCTTTTTTCAAGCACTCCCCTCAGTGAATGAAGACAAACCGGTAGCCCTGTACCAGACCAGGCAATGTTGTTAAAAAGCTACAACAGTGCTGTTACAACACCACTGTGTCGTTTCATAAGCGAAGTTCTCACTACCCTGATAGTACAACCTAGTAGCCTAAGAACTAAGTCCAGTTAACAACTCTATTTTGAGCATTCAGTATCTTCCACTCACACATTTCTTACTGAAAAATACCTAGAATCCAGAATATCAAAATGTAAACACTGGATAGACGGTCCTGGTTTTCAAACAAAACTCCTCTACAGAAAAGAATTTTTAACAGTGTAAGCATTGCTGGAACTGACTGTTACTTTCTAATTACACACTTAACTTTAAATACCAAAGAGTTCTCAAACAGGAGGGACACAAAATAGAAATTAAAAACTGTCATTCAGGAGAAAAATTACCTCCTATATTCCATGTTGCTACTGCAGAAATCTAAAGAAAAGATGAAAGAGATAGTTCCTACAAATTATCCCACCCAAGAAAAGAAAAAAAAACAAAACTTCTTTGATTCATTATCAATCAGGTCACTCAAGAAAGCCCCTGCAGAGTATATCCCATTATTCAGGTGAAATCATTTGGCCCAAACTCACAAACCATCCAGACACTTGATTTTTTTCTAATGAAATTTCCTATGGTAAGATTTAATCAAGGACAGATAATTGACTAAATGTGCCAAATTAAAGCTTCAGCAAGACACATAACAAAATAGCTTCAAAACATACTCTGTCCATACAAAAAAATAATACCAGGATTTGAATTTGAAGAACTGTTTTTCAGTTTTATCTATTTTTGGCTGAATATCAGGTTTTCAATCTGTACTGAGAACGTAGAAGCAGATTAGTCTCCTCCTCCTCATTTCGAATAAAACATGTTAACATCTGGCAACCCAGTTCTGATGTTATTTTCCCAGATCAATCCATACTTCAGGACAGGCATTTCTTACATTTCTCTCTTCTTAAAGGAACCAAAAGGCAATACATGAATCTTCCAACAAGCTACTTAGAGGTAAGCTTCCATCACTGTTCTTCTGACTATTTAAAAATGTCATTAGGTTATGGACTGGGAGGGGTAAGGATGCAGGGGAGAGAGGAAGGTTTGTTGTTTTCTCAGTCTGACAACAAAATATTATCTTCCCATGCTCCAAAATATTCTAAAATACTTGACTGGAACGTCAAAGTAACACAGCCTCCTTCTATAAGGAATAATATGCTTGACTTGAAGCAATAGACAGTATCAACCTGAAATCAGAACTACCATATAGATAAAGATAAACCAAAAACTACAGACACACAAAACACTTTGTACAGAAACAGAGAATCATTTAGGTTGGAAAAGCCATTTCAGATCATCAAGTCCTATTCTTAACCTACCACTGTGAAGTCCACCACTAAATCACATCCCTAAACACCACATCTACATGTCTTCAATACCTCCAGGGATGGTGACTCAACCACTTCCCTGGTCAGCCTGTTCCAATGCTTGAAAACCGTTTCACTGAAAAAATTTTTCCAACTATCCAATCTAAACCTCCCTGGCACAGCTTGAGGCCATTTCCTCTTGTCACATGGCTTGTTAAGTGGGAGAAGAGACTGACACCCATCTGGTCACAGCCTCCTTTCAGGGAGTTGTAGAGTGTGATAAGGTGTCCCCTAGGTCTCCTTTTCTCCAGGCGAAATGCCAGTTCCCTCAGCCACTCTTCACAAGACCTGTTCTCTAGAACCTTCATCAGCTTCACTGCCCCGGCCCAGTCACACCTCAACGTCTTTCCTCTAGAGGGGCACAAACTGAATACAGTGCTGAGTCTAGGTGGACAATCACTTCCCCAGTCCTGCAGGCCACATTGTTTCTGATACAAGCCAGGATGCTGTTGGCCCATATCCAGCCAACTATCAACCAACACCCCCAGGTTCTTTTCCATTGGGCAACTTTCCAGACACTCTTCCCTCAGGCCTGTACTGTTGCATAGGGTTTGTGTGACCCTAGTGAAGGACCTGGCACCTGGCCTTGTTGAACCTCATTCAGTTGGCCTTGGCCCATCAACTCAGCCTGTCCAGATCTCCCTCGAGCAGATCAACACATCTGCCCAACTTGGTGTCAGTTGCAAACTGACTGAGGATGCACTTGATCCTCTGGTCCAGATCACTGATAACGATCAAAGAGAACTGGCCCAAGTACTGGGCCCTGGGGAACACCACTTGTGAAGGGCCACCAACTGGTTTTAACTCCTTTCACTACAACTCCTTGGGCCTGGCCATCCAGGCCAGGTTTTTACCCAGCTAAGAGTACACACATCCAAACCATAAGCATACTGCTTCTCCAGGAGGATGCTGTGGGAAACAGTGTCAAAGGCTTTACTACAGTCCAGGCAGACAGCATCCACAGCCTTTCCCTTGTCCACTAAGCAGGTTGCTTTGCTACAGAAGGAGATCAGGTTGGTCAAGCAGAACCTGCCTTTCATAACCCCATGCTGCCTGGGCCTGATCACCTGGTTGTCCTGTACATGCCATGTGGTGGCACTCAACATGATCTGCTCCATAACCTCCCCCTGCACCAAGGTCAGACTGACAGGCCTCAAATTCCCCAGATGCTCCTTCAGGCCCCTCCTGTAGATGGACATCACGTTTTCTAACCTCCAGAAAACTAGAACCATCCTTGTTATCCAGGACTCTTGATAAATGATGGAATGTGGCCTGGTGAGCACTTCTGCCAGCTCCCTCAGTACCCTTGGGTGGCTTCCATCCAGTCCCACAGAGCTGTATGTTTCTAAGTAGTGCAGCAGGTCCCTAACCTTTGCCCTTAAGATTATTGGTGCTTCATTCTGCTCCTCTTCCCTGGTCTTCCAGCTTCACAGTGTGAAGCCAGATAATCAGGCTTTTTGACAATTAACCTGTCATTTTGAAGCAAATTAAGTCCACTTACTGACATACATGTAGAATTTTTTTTTCTTGAGGCTGATCAAGCAATACTTTTACTTAAATTGAATAAACTGAAAGATGAGCAGCTTTCTATTTGTAATCACCCAGGGAGAAAGAGAATCATTTTTCAATACTGGTATGAAAAGATGAATAGCTGGTATTCTCAATGAAAGCATTAATTATCAAAAATAAGGTGTCTCCAAATTCCTGCTTGACCACTGTTAACTTCTGTCCTTTCTTTTCTAACAGAGTATTACTGCTTCCAGGGAGGCAAGTGACAAAGTTCCCTCCCTTCTCCTGTTACCCCAGACTGATACCTGTTTTTCATTCCAGTGACTAAGATCACCTCAAAGTCAAAACAAACAAAAACAAAGAACAAAACCTGTACAGTCTGGCACACGTTCCAGAATACTTTGTGAAGCCACTCATCTACCAAAAGCAAGTAAAACACAGATTATCTGACCTTCATCTTATCACTAAAGTTTGCTTACTGGCTCTTTTTATTTTAAAATATGTAACCTATTTATTTTATATTCATTTTTTAATAAATGCAATTAAAACAAGTTTTAAAAAATGTGTGATGTTGTCTTTTCCTCCCTTCAAAAGGCAAAAACCTAACCTCTGGCAAACACTCCTGTCACAGTCCTTTACTCTTCAAAACCACACAAGATGCACAAAATCTCTGCCTCCAAGTACCAAGCAGAAGACCTTCACTGTCCTCTTCCTCAGTGTAAAACCTGGCCCATAAACTCCTTGAAAGCTCTTTCATGGTTGTAAACCAGGGCTACATAAGATACACAATCATTGCACCAAACTCATTTGTATTTATTGATTATAGCCATAATTATGGGTAAATTCAATGGAAGTTGTGCCTTCTCTCTTTCATATTAAAATGGGTAACTTAATCACATAATATCCAGGAGTATCCACCAGTATAGCGTATACCTGTTTATTATATACTGAAGAACCTTTAGTGTGAAAGCCTGAGCTCAGTACAATTTGAGCAAATAATTAAAGAAAGTGCTTGATCACCAAGTTTTGCACATTGTTTGAGCTAAGCTGCTTTAGCTTATTAATTACAAACTCAGAGCTTTCCAAGGTAGCAGCTTAACAAGACAATATTCCCTGGCTTTTGCAAATCTACAGTCTTCTCTTTTTCCCTTCTCAGAGCTTCATTAGCTAGGCCTAAAAGCAAGTACAAGTTATTATCAAACTCTGAGCAAAATATATTTACCATCAACTGTAGTAACTACCCTTTACAATAAATACCTGCCCAGTTTTATTTTCTTGATTTAAATCATACACATATTCACCAGATGCCAATGTTCAATGCAACAGGTTGAAAGCTTTCATAATTATAATTTAGGTCTATAGAGTTGGTCTATTTACAACCATCTGCTGATAATGCTCAGGGACACCCTTTTCAATAAACTTTTCTACTACTGCTTTCTTTCTCAAAAGTTAATTTTTCCATTCTAGTTCAAAAATTGTGTATTTGTTGCACAGCAACACATTCCCCAAAATTCTGCTCGCACAAGTACATACAGAAACCAGCAAGTGAGACTCTGTAGGACTTAAAAGTCTTTGATTTAACTTACCTTTACTGACTTAAAGACTATAAATTTTAAGCTTCATTTGATATTCAAATTCAACTCACTTTATAAGTTAGTTTATTAAAGAACCAAAATCTAACTCATGCTGGTGAAATAAGTATAAATTGGGCATTCATCTTATTTTACTTTGTGTGGCAACATGCCAAAGCTAATACACCACATAGCAGTACTGACTGATAACAGAAGGTTACATAAAGGACTAACAACCTCTGTGGACAGGAGAAATAATTCTTACTCTGTGCTCATTCTAGTCTCAATTATGGTACCTGCATTTCTCCAGTTTAAAAAAAAGACATTTTTATCTTTGATAGTATTTCACCAATGGCACCACTAAATACTTATTGTTACTACCTACCAATAACTTCTTTGTGCTTATATCCCAGAATTGTTATGTAATTGCAGTAACCACTCATTTTCCTTTCCTTTTTAAAAATATTTTATTTGAAATAACACAAATAGCATCCTGTACTCTAATGTTTAACAGCATAGTACAGAACACACATGCATCATCATTTAAGCTCCAAGTGACTGAAAGCCTTCCTCGCTTAAGGTTAGGTTCATTGGGGTTTTGAGGAAGATATTCTAAAAATAATTTACAACAGTTTCCTGGACAAAGCTGTCAGTAAGTAAAGAAAAAGATATTTCCAGATTATTAAATAAAAATGCTGCCAAAATTGAAGAAAAATTAAGCAACATACAATTTTTCTGAGAACAGCTGGTACCATAATAGACTAGAAGAATGGGTAAAAGAATAAAACTAAGGAAGTTTAACTGAAAGCAGGTATATACAGAACATAGTATTTTCTCACAAGACAATTATAATGCAAATTTTCTTAAGATTTCAGTGGCTTGTACGCATCTTCCTCATGCCCTACCCCACTGTCTGAAACCACTGGCTGAAAACATCAGGGTGAAACCTGTGGGAAGCTTTTGTATTGCTGCTCTTTTGTATTTTGTGAGAAAAGTTCCTCAAGCTTACGTAAATTCTGCATTGTCATCTACTATAATTATTTTATTAAATGCCTGTTCAGCCATACATATTGAAAACAACCATCTACTGCTGGAACAAGACTTTTCAAGCAGCACTTTTTATTTCAATGTGTGCATGTAGTTTGATGGCAGCCCACCAACAGGCAGTTTTCAAGGGCAAAAAAACCCCAATCCTGATAACACAAGCACACAGCGAAGGCTAACTTTCTGAACTCTTTGCTAAAGCTGTTTGTGTCATTAATTACATTGGCTCTGTATGTAATCAGATTTAAATATCTACATGTACAAATCTCACGTATCTAACTTTAAAGGCAAGAACAGAGGTTATTTTGGCGATAAAACGCAAACCTAAAACTGTTCCCATAGATGTGTTTGTAAAAGCTGTTTAAATATATGCAATCATAATTCAGGGCTTGAAGTAACCCGGTATTAAAAATGAAAGGAAGGGAAAGGCAAAATGGCAGCAATTAATATGTCAGCTTTACAGATAAAGTCAATCTTTCCAGTTTAAAATGCAAATAGTTGCTATCTGTGGGTTGAGGGAAAGGCCTCAAAATTATCTAACACTCTGTACAGCTACGACATATTTTCTGCACATTTTCAACTCAACTTCCTTGTTTCTATTTCTTACCTGCTCTTCTATTCTTAGTGCAAGTTCTGTGTTTCCAGCTGCTGCGAGAGCAACTGCCTACTGCCTGTTATTTCTTCAGTATCTGCTACTTTTTAATGGTAGCTGCAGGTCTGTGACTTCAGATTATTAAAGATGCTATGCCTCATTTTCTAAAGCAAATCCATTTTACTTGTTCTAGACTACAAACAACTTCTCAGAATATTTCTGAGCTGGCTTTTGGAGCTTTTTGTTTATTTCCCCAGGAAAAAGTTGCATAGGTTTGGGCTTTTTCTAGGAAAAATCTTGAAAAAATACTTTTCCTTCAAGGTTTTGGGGGGTTTTGTTTAAGAAAGAAATTATCATTTGCTTAAAGTTATGCAAACCAGGTTTAAACCAATCCAGCGGTGGCAAATTAACTACCACTTTGGATAACACTGTGGTTAGAAAACAAAACACAGTATCTTGCCAACACTGACTTCTATTATTCTACAAAAAAAAAATAATTACAGAAAACTACCATTAAAGAATGTCCACTCAAAGACCACAATAAAGGCTCAAACTACCAAGTTTTATAAATGACTATGTATCAACTGAATCTCAGTAGCTCTCAGGTTGATGTTTGGAGCCATTGGTAAAGAGAGGTGATTTGTGAAAGTCAAAGCTCTCCTTCTAGGCTGATTTGGAACAGGCTGCTCAGTTAACTCTAGCATTAAGTTAATCACAGAAAATTCAGTGTATCTGTAAAAATAAGATGTAATTAACCTATGCCATCATATGTTGCTGTATAAAGTCATGGCAGTTTAAGAAGTAACTAAAACTTAGTGAATGCACCTACTACACATCATTCTTACCAGAAATATAAATAATACTGCAGTGATGGTATGGTGACAGACTACTGGTACAGTCAGAGACTGCAATGAGTTGCACAAACATTTAAGTTAAACACTGTTTATTTAAAACCACTGTACATCATCATAAAAGGGATGTTTCCTTTTCGTTGTAGGCAGCTTACATATTAAATGTCAGCAGTAGTAATAATAAATGAAATGATCCTGAACTGGCAAACACTTAAAATTATGTACAACTTCTTGTCCTGAAGATTTAAATGTTAATTAATAGAAGAATTGAGAACCTTGAAATTTTGCTCACAGGGAAAGGTGTCTACTACTGAGATGCTTCCTAGTTTTACAGTTCATTTAATTTTTCATTTATGCTTCCTGCTTACTTAAAAAAAAATCCCAAACAATTTGCTAAACTACTAATTTAGTAGCTTACTAAATGCATGAAAAAGTTATCTGAACAGCAGAAAACTAGTAACACACAACCCCCCCCCCCCCAAAAAATCCAATAAATTTCCTTCAATGTCTCATCAAAAAACAGTGGAACACCATTTAAAAAAAAAAAAGTGTAACCATATAGCTGGTATTTCTAAAATGAAAGCAATTACAACATTAAGCTTACAATAGCCTTATTTTAAGGAAGTGAGTACTACCCTCCACACTTAACTTGCTTTACTTTTAGGCAACATTTGTCATTCGTGCATCTTAAAAAAACCTCATTTATTGTAATTTGTAATCCTTATTTCCCCTTTACAGAGGGAGCAACAGGAACGAGAAGCAATAGGTCATTTACTAGGCCAGAGACAGCAACACAGCACAGGCTTACAAAGTCCAACAAAGAGCCTCCTTTTCCAAGTTTCACCACTCTTTTTTCCCCCTATAGCTTTCACAGTCTTATAAAAGATATTATTTAATAAAATTATTGGCTGTATTTAGCAGTTATGCTTGTGTAAAACTGAGTATTAGAAGAGCAGCATTAGAAAAATGCATTTGCTAGAGCTGCTAAAACAAAGGCAGATGAGACTATCTGTCTAAACTACTGCAAAATGAAGAACATTCTGTACAGCACATTCAAGTTCTCGATCCCGTTTCACTTCAATAACTCAGGAAGACACACCATGGATTTTTTTCATGCTTCTCAATTTCATGAGCAGAATTTTCACCCCATGAAGTTCAAAGCTTTGATATATATAAATGCCTTTCAGCTATGCTAATACCGGGGCAGCTAAAGTATTTCATTCAGTTTGTCCACTCTTTCTGTGTTGTTCCATTACTAGTGACAAAAGATCTAAGTCTTACTGGACCAAAATGAAAATAAGAATGAGAAAAGATGCAGCAGTTTGAGAAAGCAAGCAGAACTGGTAGATCATCCAGCTCCAAAACCAAAACCGAAATGGAAAACTGAAAATTCAAGGAAAAGCAGAGCAGCTGCAGGTGAAATAAGGAAAGACAGGGGCCACTGCCATAAAACCCAGCGATCTTTTATGCTGCCCCAGTCACAATAAATCACCACCCACTCAGAGCAGCACACAGTCAAACTGATCTATTCTTTCAGAGCAATTTCTGCAGCTACTATTTAAGAAGTCCTTCGGAGAAGATATGAATAAATAATTCAGCTGGAAATACCTGTCAAGCAGCAGGACGTTTCACGCTACTGCACCTACAGCAACGCCATCCAGCCAAGCAGAACCAGACGTTATCTGTCCGCGGGACTGACACCGCACCACAGTCTCATTTTACAGAGGGAGAGAGGGCAACACGGGTACACGGCTTGGGATAAAACTTGTCTGTCCCTACCCCCCACCCCGTACCCGCGAATTACAGTGCCGTAACCCCGGGAAGATGGAGCTGCCGGTCACATCCTTCGACACCGTCCTCCCGGTGCCACCGGGGGAGATCTCCCTGACTGGCCCTGCTACGCTGTGGCCACACCGCCGGGGAAGTGGGACGAGGTAACCACCTCCCGCGGCGGCCAGCGAAGCGGCTGCCCCTTCAAACCCTGCCAAGGGGGAGAGGGATCCCTTCACCTTCTCCTCACCTACCCAGGGAGAGGGGGCACCGCTGCCAAACCTCCCCCCGAGGCAACTCGGTGCCCGGTGCCTCCCGGTCGCCCTCCCCCGCCCGCCATCCTGCCCCGCCCGCCCTCAATCGCGGCTCCCTCCTCCCTCCCTCTCTCCTGCCGCTGCAGCTGGGGCCCGGCCTCGCCCCTCACAACCTCCCTCACGGGTCTCACCTCCATCCCGGCGGCAAGCCAGCCCTACCCTGCACCTCCAGGCCCCGCCGAGCGGGGGCCACCGTCCCCTCTGCCCCCGCGGCCACACCAAAACCGCCGCGCACCCGACTCCCTCAGCCGTTGCCCCAACGGCCGCTCCGCCCGCACCGCTCTCCGGAGCGCGCCACGACGCACAACGACCGGGAGAACAACTCCTCCCGATTTCGGGCCCCGACCGCCGCAGCTCGACCCCTACTCCAGCGCCGCCCCGGCTCAGCCGCAGGCTCCTCACCTGCATAGACGCCATGACGGATCCTCCCCCTCCCCTCTGCGCCGCCGGCCCGGGCCCACAGAGACGCAGCGCCGCACGCCCGCCCCCCTCCCCGCCCTCCTCGGTCACGTGCCCGCGCAGCCAGCTGGCCGGCTGCGCATGCGCGGGGAGATGGAGGCGCAGGCGGGCGTCGAGCTGGCTGGGGAGGCGGGAGGGTATCGGGCTCGGGTATTGCCCGACGTTGCCTCCGCTCATGCCGGCTGCGGCGGAGGCCCCGCTGCCCAACCCCTGCACCTCCGGTGGCGGCGAGGAAGGGACCGAGCCGCGCTGCCCTGTGGCTGGGCTGGGCTGGGAGCGGGCCTGAGGGCTGGCCCCTCCGCCCGTCTCCCGCGTGAAGGCGTTTAGCTCGGCACGTCCAGAGGCTTTAGGGAGCTCAGCCAGTGCCGGCCGTGCCCTCCCAGGGGTTTCTGCGGGCCCCCGTCATGGCTGCTGTGTCCTGGCGGGAAGGTCGGATTAGGGATCCAGGGGGCCGCCGGCTTGTTTGGTGTGGGAGAGGGTCTACCCGGGGCTTGAGGTGCTGACCGGCTCTCCTGGCGATGGGGGGATGTTTTCTGCTCCCCGTGCGGCTCTGCCAAAGCCCTGCGGCCTCCAGACAATGGGGTTTGTCTTCAGAGTCAGTCCAGTGGTGAACACGTCCGAATTAGCATGGGGATATTTTGAACCAGAGCTGTTTTGCACTCAAGAACTGGAACGTGTGTGCTTTGTGCTGTGTGCCTTTGTTGTAAGTGAAAATAAACAAGCACTAGAAGTAACCTGCATGTAAATCAAGGAACTTGCAGAAAAACTCATAGTTATTCCAGATTAAAATATTTTAGACCTAATGGATCCTCAGGATAAACCTACAAAATGTTTTTCCAAAGACAAACCTATAAAGCTCGTTATCAGAGTGGAATGTAAACCCAAGGATTTAATATAGATACTGATTTTGTAACTCACGAGTCTCCATCTCCCCACTGATCTTGGTGTACATTCTGAAAACACTGGAGTGCCCCTCTCTGTCCCTTCACACCCAGACTTTCTGATGATGCTGAAGAATCTCTTTGGGTCATTTCTTCTCTGTGGGTACCACCTGATTTTTCCTTCAGGGATGATCTAAGGTAGATTACTGAAGACTTGTTCTAAGTTTGTACTAACCTTTGGAATCGGCTTCTTTAATTTTCGACCAAAAGAAGGGTTGTGCATGTGAAAGCCCGCTTACTTCCTTTAACCATCTTATTTAGTGTGATGCAGGATGCTACTTCTACCTGCAGGCTTTACATTCTGGTATGTTTTTATGCATCCTTGACTTTGATAACAGCAAACTGGAGGAAAACCAAAAACCCAGCACAACATGGCATCAGCTTCCAACTTGTTTCCAGTGTCAGCAGCGTTGCTGGGTTAAAGTGAGCATATGAACTTCTGGGGTTTGCTTAAAGGGATGAACAGAAGGCAGCAGGGATACCCTTGCCCTGTGAGGTGGCTGCAGAAGGGAATGAGCCTCTTAGCTTTCTGGGAATTTGCTGATGGCGGGATTGAGTATGCATTGATTTTTGAGTAGGAAAAGAGACCAGCCTACCAAAAAGTAAGAGTGCAGAAAGCATTGTGGTGTAATCCAAATCCTATACTTGTCACCTAAATTCAGTCTCAGTTCTCATTCACAAACTATGGGCTCCTGACACTATGCAAGCTGGCATTGCTTTACTGACTTAATTTAAATAACACTTAGAAGCTTCCTGCTGTGTGTGTTTTCCCTGGGAAGTCAGTACTGTACTATGTGATTTCGTGGTGCTGTTTAGGTTGCAGAGGATTTATTGTGCTAAGCAGCCATTGAAACCTGGTAGAGAGGTTTCTTTTTCCTGCAGTTCTTGGGAACTAACTTTGTCTGTCAGAGCATGAAGTGGAACGTCGCTATTTCTGTTTTACTAGATTGTTGTTGTTTTGTATGATCCAAACATATGTTTATCCTAAAATACATTTCTTAATGCCATATGCCACAAAGATAGCAAGAACATCAAGTTTAAGTAATGGACATGTGTTCTGCTATAAACATGGACATATTGACTATCCATGTTGATGTAATCACAGTGAGATAAAACTGATTTCAATCCATTATATTCAGTTTCTTAACCCTGTTCCAGAAAGCCTCGTTCAAGGTCAGAAGCTATGAAAAGGCATAAGCTTGTGAATGCCAGCACACTTCACAGGCTGCAAGCTGGTTTTGCATGGAAAGATCAGCTTTTTAGTCTTAAGCTAACTAATCAGTACAAATATCACTTCAAATATCACTTCTACTCTGTAATAAAGAAAAACTGCCTCTTCACAGAAAGCCACCTTAGCAAAAAACCATGGCTTTTCACTGTTCTTATGCTGAGAAGTCTTGCTTTTCCTATTCACAGAGCTTTCCTGTGTTAAAAGCAGGGCACCTGCCATGTTTTGTACTGAGATAACTTCATGTGTGCTGCAAATCCCACTCCTGAGGACAGCAGGCATGAAAAGCAAGGGGTACTTTGCCCTTCATGTAAAGCACAAACAAATTACTACTCCCACTAACTTAACTGGCTATGAAAGAAACTAAAGCACTGTTCTGCAACTGAAACTCATGACCACTACACCACCCCACCCCCCAACCCTTAAATTCATTTTGAGGAGATTTTATTCTCACAGGACTACCAAAGGTATCTGTTGTCACCGTTGTCACATCTTTAGTTTTCGAAGCATCATGCAATAAACCAATATATATGTGCAACATTTTTTAGCTCCTGGCCATCATGGGAATAGGGGCAGCTGTAGAATTATCCCTGTCTTTTATTGGGCTTTTTTATTTTTCCCCACGTCTCAGTAACCTGGCTTGCAGAGAATGCTTTTTAATAAGTGGGTTTGTACAGTACATAATGCTGTAGGGATTCAATCCCTTAAGCTCAATAAGAAAAATGCTATTAGCAGGCCCCCGGAAAGAATTTATGTGAATATCAGTATTTTCTTCCCTAAATGCAGTTTCTTTCTTGATTTTGTGATGGCTCATAGTATTCTTTGTTCTAAGTTATTCAGTAACCTCAGCAATGAAAGGCCCAAAATCCCGGAGTGGGTAGATTTCACAAGGACTTGGTTATATTGTAATTTGCTGTCCATTTCAGCATTGACCTTTACCTATGCAAAATGTAGAAGAAAACACTTTTGTAGTTAACCCTTCCTAATCTGTTGCAGGTGTAGAGATATCCAGTACAATAGTCATTGCGTCTTTTAAAAAAGAAAGCTTTAGTATTTGAGTAATGCAGCCTGATCCTGCACCTGTCAACCTGTTTTACCAGAGACTTCAAGAATCAGAATCCTAGCTCACAAATACTTAAAACTCTAGGAGTAAGAGGAATTTAATGTTATCTTCATTATTTCAGAAACTATCTTGCACTTACCGACCAAATTATGACTCACATACTGAAAACACACCGAGCAAATAATGAAAATTGCACCTCCTACTATAACAGTTTCTGTAAATATTCATTAATTTAATCTAAAAATCCACTCCAGAGTTTGAATTACCTTAAGTTTACAGGGAAAATGCATCTAATGTTCACACTGCATTTATTTGGTAATTTTCTAATAAATCTGGCCAGTGTCACAAAGGAAAAAGTTGCTTCTTGATTAGGGTGCCTATAATTTTGTATTCTGGTCCTTCCATTATCTCTGATGCTTTCAAACATTACCACACATCCTTTTCCCTCTGCTTTCCTTCCCTTCCCCTTCTCCCCCACCCCCAGTCATTCTTCCACCTACTGAACTACCACTGCCTCCTTCTGCACAATTTCTGCCACGGTAATAACACGAGAGCTCGGTTTCTTTTATCTGTATCCACCGTCCTTTCCCAGCCTTCCTTCTTATCTCCTCCTCCCGTGGAAGCCAACCCTACGTCACGTGAACCTGCCCTTGCTCCTCCAGTGGCATAGCAACCATAGCCTGCAGTGCCAGGAGACCACGTCTCACCAGCGTGGAGGACAACTGAGGAGCTAGTTGTGCCAACTTCTCCTTCCACTCCTGCCCGCCAGCCTCAGGGAGGGCACGGAGCTCGAAGTGCCCTGTCAGAAGCAGAGACCTTCTGACAAACGCAGGCGTGATGCGCTGGCAGGAAATGCTGTCTGCGTCACGCAAGTAAAAGATGAAGAATCAAACCAAGACAGGATTATATCAAGAACGCAGAAGGACGTGTGTACATAGCTAAAACATGAAAATACCCTAAATTTACAAGATGTCTCTGACCTGTTGAGATGTTATTGTTATCTCTTCGTGATAGCGTAGCTTTTTCATCAATGCCATGTTCCATTTTTATCTTCCTTAGTTCTGGACGGTATCAGGCACGTGATCACTTCCATCCAAGGACCTTCAAAGGAATGAATGGAGGCTCAGGAAAAGGTTTCATCTTGTTCCCGACCTTCTGCAAGTGCAGCATCTGCAGAAGCAGGTCAGCCTGTTCTCAGCTGTCATGTGCTTCCATTTCTTCTCTCCTATAGCATTTGACAGCTTTACAGTCACTGCGTGATCTGTGGCTTTCAGCTTATCCTCAGCAAGACTAAACCACCTAAATCATTTTCCACCAGATCAGAAAAAGACTCTCTCTTACTCAGTGGACACCCACACAGTTGTTTTAATTACTGCAGGGAGAGGAGGAGGACACGTGGCCAGGGAAGGAATGGAATTGCCTGTTTTAGTAATCTGCCAAATTGTAGTGATTGTCAAGCCATGCTTTTTGGCACCAGTAATCCTCTTTTATAAATGCTGTAAAGATAAACACCTACAAAGATAGAACTAAAAAAAAAAGTTCATGCAGCTCCTGTAAGACCTACACTCAATGAAACAGATAAATACATGAAAAAGTGCCAGGTTACATGATTATTAAAAGTTTTTCCCCATCAAAAGCATCCATCCCCAGAGCCCATGGGAGCAGGTTGGCTGGTAAGTGTGTTCATCAAAAATGAGGGTTCAGGCTCAGTGATAACAAATACCTTTAATATTTAAATATAACCATAATTTAGGCTTGTTTGGTTTTTTTAAACTTGTGAACAGAAGGCTGCTCAGGTAAGCCCAAGAGGTATACAAATACTTTGTTGATGTTTTTATTAGGAATACACAGAAGACACTCTGGCCTCATAAGCAATGAAGGTGATACTGGTAAGGAACTTTTGAAATCCTGTAGCTGGTTTGGTCTGGCTAGCCTAGGAGCAATATAAAGTCGCTGAAGAGGCAGCTTCTTGGGTAACCTCTGTAGCTGTGCAGTGAGCTGGCGCAGCTCCCGAGGGATGGGAAGCACATCCTCCAAGCCCGGACACCGGAGCACATGCAGCCATCACCGGACCCTGTGCACCTCTCACAGACCCAGACCACTCTGGCCCTGTCTGCTGGTTGGTGCTGGTTTAATTAGCATCCCTTGTGACAGACAAGGCTACGTATGGGATACGACTGCCAGGAAACAGAGCTATGCTAAGAGGACACAGTGGATGAGCTGCTTGGCGATTTAAGCTGCATATTTTCAGAGAGTTGTCTCGTTAAGTAATCGTTGTTTATTACAAGTCAAACATTTTTCATTATTTAAGTGCTCTGTGACTGATCAGAAAACGGCTTATATGTTAGTGCAATACCAATCTATCATTTATGTGTTTCAGGTCGTTTGCTACTGTCGCTTCAGGAAAACACCATATATCAATGTAGTATGGTAATGTAGGGTGGTTTTGCCTGTATAAAGGGAGAAATTAAATCTTTTTTTGCCAAATGCATTTAGTTTCTTTATATTTTTCAGGCTTGGTGATACCAACCGAAAGTGAGAACTACTTATGTGAAGAGTGGGTTAACCAGCATAACGACTATCTCATCGTTTTACTGGACAGAGTAACAAGAATTTACAGCAACCTAAGACATGAACTATGTATTACTTATGTTTCTGTGTAGCGCTGCTTTTGGAGATAAAGGTTTTCTATTGTTAAATGCAAATGGAATACCAGTAGTAATTTTTTTTGTGGGAAGAAAAGCCTCGGGAATTAACAGTGTTTGTTTTTAAATTCAAAGTAACTTCTGGTTGAGGAAAGAAATTGGCAACAAATAAGGAGTAGCATTAATCCATGCCTGTATTCCACAAAAAAACAACCCACAACAAAACCCCAAAACCCAAACTGGTTAAACTATCCTGAAAACCAGAAATTTTAGCACTGTACAGTAAGATTTTAATTTATCTAAAAACTCTCAAGTTGTTATTTTCACTAAGCTAAAACAGTGCCTATGTCAGGCGCAATTTTTAACGGAATTTCCTAATTCTACCTCCAACAAATGCAACTACAAAGCATTACAGGACAAACGTCTTCAAAACTGTCTAAGTACACGAGTTCAATAGGACAGAACATTGAAGTACTCCATTTGTCAAAGAACAATCGGGATCTCTCATCTCTGATTCTCTTCCCGCACAGCGTGGGAGGAAAATCCTGTGTTCTGTAAACATAAAACACTGACACCGCAGGGACAGAAGTGCCTTTTTTTTTCCCCCTCCATTTTTCTATCACCTTGGTGACCTTTCTGCCATAGAAGAGATTTTACACCACAACCCACGGCTTAGATGTAACATACTCAAAGCTTTGTTTCATGACATAACACTTGTTAAAACCCAAACTGGTAAGAACTCACCGTTCTTTTCTCTGCGCTGCCCTGGCTGACACTCAAAAGACACTTCATAGGTGACCGGTAATAATCACAAGAGCTCTGGTGTGCTCTTTTTTAGCTCTTCCAGTTGCATGGTACATCAAATCCACAGCATTCCCATCTTCCCATAAAATTGCCACCTAATAAGCTACAAGTAAAAAGAAATTCAACTCCGATCCAGTCCATTTTTTGTCAGAAAATCCTCCTAAAGGTGTGATTTTTCCATGGGAAAAGCTACCTAATGCCTTTTTTTCCTCATGGCAAAGCTTTGGTCTGTCTTTAAAACCCAGCGTAATAGTTTAACTTCCCAATCCACTCAACCCTAAAATAATTAGTTCCTGCTATTTTTCTCTTATTCAGTAGTTGAAATTAAGTTTACATTACAGCCTCCACCCTTACTTTTCAGCTAGGAAACCCCCTATTTCTCATTAGGACACTGACCTTATGCTTCTGTTGATTCTGCAGTAGCTGCTGTTTCACTTAAATTAATACTGCACTTGAGACAGAACAAAATAAATAAAACCAGGGACGCAGAACACGGGCTGAAAAGTTAACTTTCCCACCCCATCGATTTCCTCGCCCGCTTCATCTATCGCATAAACCAACTGATTTAGGCAGGTGCTGGGAACCCCCTTTCGATGGGAAGTGTAAAAACAAGGAGGGGTGAAAAAACAAGATAGCCACTGCTGCAACATAGGGCTGTGAGACAGGATATACAGTGACAAAACACAGAGCCAGTGGGCTTTCTGCACTTAGTGCTGTTAATTAAGAAGTACATTTTAGACATGGTGTTCAGCACAGCTGCTGGGCAGAATGGTGTGGTGACTCTTACTGGTGAATCCTTCCTCCTTCAACCTCAAAACCAAAGAGGACTTTCATGTTTCGCAGAGCCGAGTTGTTACTGTGCAGGATGCACAGACCACTTCACGTTGGAGACCATCAGATACTTCTCCAGCTCCTCAGACATACTGTAACGATGACAAACCACACCCCAGCAGGGCTTTTCTCGTTGCTTACAGTAAGTAAAACATCTGGAAGTTTCAATGGCTGGAGCAGTGGTTTAGTTTAACATGTCAAGCCCCAGGCACAGGACTAGCTTACTAAGGAAAAAGGAGTATTATAGGACACCTGAAGCCTTCAGAATACCCTCTTAAGGATGCTGAGGAACACCATCCTTTTTCCATACCAGGCTGTTTCTGAGAATCACCCACACTTGTCATTCAGATGAGCCCAAAGGTATCTAAACACTTCAGAACCCTTCAAAATTAAGGGGGGAAAAAAATCCCCTTTAATTTTATACATGCAGTTTCACAGCCTATTACCCAAACACTCAGTATATTAGCAACTTGCTCACCTCATTGCCACGGAAACTATGATTCTCCGCATGAATACTTGCTCTGAGAAGTCAAAAATCAACAGAAACACAGGTTTAAAAATTTTCAGTTTTGAAATTTATTTAGAACTCAGGGGTTAAGCGTGGTAAGTTTCCAATTGTCTGATAATAGCATACCCATGTCACTATCACGGAAATTGCACTAATTCCCTCTGCCCCCCTCCCCCTTAGAAATCTGCGGGTTAGTTTTAACAGCCGGTGGTGTTGCAAATAGTGCGCTCTAGGACACTACTGCATTTCCTGAGTGTTCAAAGCTACTGTACGATACATTAAGCTGAAGGAAAAACGATGAAACTATTATTCAGAACTAAACCAGCTATTTTACCTTACCGCTGAAGTACGGAATCATAAAATGCTATGTAGTATTTTAAACAGGAGAGTGGTTTGGAATGCTTAAAAAAGGGAAAAAGGAAAAAAAAAAAGGAAACCCAGCTTTTTTTAAAAAAATGAAACCCTTTTTACTTCATTTTTAAACTAAGTAAATTTTAACTTCAAGTCATTAACCTCAAGACTATTTAAAAATGGCCAAAGAATTTAAAGACTCGCTCAGACTGAAATGTAGTTGTGACTACAATATCCATGTCGGTATTCCTTGACCTTTTAGGGTATTCCTAGTGGCTCTAACAAAAGCAGCATAACAGGGTATCTCTGGTTTATCTTTATAGTGCTCTTGAAAACGAGTTACTAACAGCACTGACCAGAGTGCTTACAGATAGGATTTCAGACAATCGCTTTGCAATGCACTTCAGCTTTATCGTTCAAAGCCAACCTAGTCATAAACATCCCCACATTAAACACAATAAATTGTGCCAAAGTACATGATATGAAGAAACGCCAGCTAATCTATCAACACATTGACAAATGTCAGCCTGTCTATCAAGTGTTGATCAAGCCCAGAGTAAAATTTCATTTGTCAGAACTGAACTTCTCCACGGGCAGACTGCATAGTCTATGTTACTAGTTTTTGTCCAGAAAAATCTCTTCCAAGTTGTATTTACGTTGGCAATCAGGTTTAGAGGAGAGTTTCAGCCCTCTAAACGCACCACGAGTTAATACGTCAAATAAAAAGGACCCACCAATCTGTCAGTGGGATTTTTCCATGAAAGACCACAACCACTTCTTGATCAAAACAAAGCTGAAGCAGCGGCCGCTGATGGGAATGCTAAGTACATTGTTCTTGCATCATTTGTTATGGTGCTCTAGATTTATTCTCAGTTACAGATGATTTTGGCAGAAGGGTTCTTCAGGCTGCAGCTGAACAAAAAGCAACTTCTTCTCTCAGGTTTAATTTTTTTTTTTTTCCTCTTTGTGGCAACTTGTTTTGAACAAAGAACTGATAGTAGAGGCAACTACCAGCTGGAACTACCAAGAGATGATGTGTTCCACTTTAGTATCATGTCAGTGGCTTGCCAATCCTTTTCCCCTAAAATATTTGTAAAAACATTGGAAATATTTATGAAATTTATAAAACAGCTCCTTAAACATCTGCTTAATGCCCTTTCCTTCAAATATTAAAGACCTCCACATTTCAGGGTCTTTTTCTGTGGATACAAGGGAGAGGTTGAGGAAGAGGTGAAAGATAGGATAACTGCTATCTTCTCAGTTTCTATGTTACAAAATTTAAACAACCACTACTCTAAAGATTAAATACAGACTTTACATAACCAATCACAACAATGGAAATAAACCATAACTGAAACCATATAAAATCCGTATCAGGTCAAGTGACAGTACATTAAGAATAACCTTATATGTTATACAGAAGATAATATACACAGATTGTAACAGTTACATTTCCCCTTAGGAGCCACTGTCAGTGGGATCACAGTCTTACTGTACAGACAGGTGACTTCAATATTTGTAATTATTAACAGGGAAAATTTAGGTTATAAAAGGAAAATGTATCAAGTACACCCTTATGCATGTCTACACTATGAATTAAATTAAAAGCATTCTCCTACATACTCCACTTTCAACCTACCGGGAATATCGCTGTCAGGATACAAACCCTAGGGAGGGCACTTCTAAGCTAGTTAGCTTAACTATGCTAAAGGGCAGCTATCATACAAAGGAGATTAAGTTCAGATGTTTAGAAACTTTAAGAGAGTTAGAAACCCTAAACAGCTACTCGTAGTTACCTACAATTACCTTTTAGAGAGCATTAGACTGAACTCCGGTGTTTTCTACGGTCTTTGCATTAAAAGAAAGATCTACCACACCTAAAGGATAAGGCATAGCCATCTACTAATTGGCATATTTGTTTATTTGTCTCAGTTTGTGAAAAGGTCCTTATTTGTGTAAGCAGCAAAACAAACTTCAACTGAATGATTGCTATATGCAAAAGGACTGAAGGCAATTGCCTCTGCAGTGAACTTTACAGTTCTCAACAGCACACACGCAACATGCTATCTGAAAAAAGTTACTAACTGAACTACATGTATTAAATACTGAAAAAAGTTTTACATTTTTTTATTATAATTTATTTTATTTAACAATCTAAGAAGTTTGCAGCCATCAGAAGTTCCAGTGCAATTTCAGGTGCAATTGGGAATTCAGGAATCTCCGTAGAGCTGTTGGTATAGCGGACCTTGTAGGTGAAATACATGCATACTTTGGATAGGACATGGGATGGGATCTCTCTAAAATTCACCTCATTTGTTTCATTTTCTGCAAACTGTCCTGTAGAAAAAAAAACAAAACACCAAACCAGAAGTCAGAATTTCAATTCACTGCAAAACGAAACGCTTTACCACACAAATCTATTTGGAATGTGCTGCAAGTCCCATATTCCCAGGTATTATTCTTCAGTGTAAAGCAGGATGTGCCACATTCAGAACCCTCAAGAGTATTAAGATCCCCTGCATTACAAATTGTTTATTTTGGCTACAGCTGATTTAATAATATTCTACAACTACAATAACAATACATTAATAATAATTCTACATTACAATGTTGAATTATAATACTAACAATAATTCTACAACTACATTAATAATACTAAACAACTACATCAGAAACTTAGGTTTCGTGCTGATGCTTGCTTGTAGCTGCTTTAAAACTGTCACACACTCAGCTGTAAAGGGCACAGTTCGCAGGAAAAGTTTTAAAAAATAGGTATCAATCCAATTAAATTATAAAAAAGTTTATAGATGTGCCACATTTGCATACACATGCTTATCCCTTTGCGATACTACTAACTTTGCATTTCTCAGACAGATTCAGGCAAATTTGACAGAGGGTTGAAACCACATTAATTTGATAATGTGTGAAAATAGGCAGGCATGGGGGACAGGAAGACCCTAGGTGTACACTGGAGGAAAGGTTACATACAGTATGAGTTTATCCCTACTAGATATTGCAGAATTTACCCAGAGTGCAAATCTCTAAACACACATACATTTGAAATTAGCTTTCTACAGTGCTTATAAGCATGAAACTGGAATGATATGAAGTCATCCTGGGGTTAGTCCCACAGCCTTGCTACTACTATCTTTGTCCACCTTTTTCCCATTTCCCCAGACTATAAACTCACTTAGCTGAAAGACAATGCAAAAAGCACTAACATATGCTCTGTGTTCATGGGAGACCCACTACTATGGGAATCCCTTCTAGCTACAGAGCAGGGCTATGTACTAATGTCTGCACACATCTGCAAGGACATTTCTGCATGCACTCAAGTCACAGTGGCTTGAATTCTAATACAGGAACAAATACAGTCAGAAGCGACAGGCGAAATGTTAGCACTGGACAATGCCACACTCTGAAATAGAGAGCACTTACACACCAGTGAAGTTATGATTTACTGAACACAACAAGAGTAATGTTCCTTGTGAACCTGTTTATCGTGCTAGTTTTATACAAAATATTCTTGAATGCTGACTCCTGTACAAAGTCCATTTTCTAGTCCTCTAAGTAGGCTACTTTGCCATTTACTCCTTCACATTGTTTGTGGAATAAATTCAGAGCAGATCTGGTAACTACTCTTCCTCTTAAATGCCTAGGAGGCTGAGGTGGAATGGGTCAGACAAAACAGGCCTGCTACATGTTTTCAAATGCAACCACTGCAATGACATTTAGAACATTAAATTGAGGTTTTTAATTCTGCAGCTTGCCCAACTATTACTATGTCATTAAAAAATATATGAAGCAAATGGATCTCACCAGAATCTAAAAGGGACTATGAGAATGACCATATTCAGAACAGAGCTCCAGGTAACCTACTCCTAACCATTCAAGTGGCCACAGGTAAACATATGAGATGAGGGTACAGAAGAGGGAAAGCACATGTGTCTAACCTCTCTCCGTTCGCTGCTCCAGCCTTTCAGTCTTGAAGAATTAGTTCAGATACTTCCTAGACTAGAGGTAGTCTTGAATACTCAGTAACACCTGAGGTCCTTCCCTTCTGTCAGTTTAGGTACCCTCCTCTCAAACCTATGCTAAGTGGTGTCATTAAGCTCAGCAACTCCTTTCCATAAGCTCTTGTGAATAGATTGTAGGCTAAATCCTAATAGGCAGCTAAGCAGCACATGGCCACGTGCTCACTTTGCCCCACAGTGGACAAGGGAATAGGAAAGGAAAGGTAAATGAAAGAAAATTCGTGGGTTCAGATAAACTGTTTAATAAGAGAAAGACAAATGGGAGAAGAGAAGGGAAGCAAAACAGCTGATGTAAAGGTAATCACTAACCACCTCCTGTGGGTAGGCTGATGCCCAGCCAAAAGATGGCTAACCTTCCCTAACCCTCTCCTTTCCCTTTTTACTTCTGAGCATAATGTTATACAGCATGCAGTATCTCTTGCACACTCCCCATCTATACATTGGGTGTGCAGAACAGTGAGACACAGAGAAAGCGCTGTGCAAGCACTGTTCAGCAACAGATAAAGCACTGGTGTGTTTTTGGCATGGCTTCTGTCACAAGTCTAGGACACAGACCAGCTACGAAGAAAACGAACTCCATCCCAGCCAGACCCAGTGCAGAACACTAAAAATTCCACCGTGGAGGTGGCCATGAAAAACTATAAACTCTTGTTTGTTTTTGTAGCAATGACACCATAAAATCACCAGCTGTCCAAAAGCAAAGTCCAATTACATGTCTGGTAGCACCATACCCTAGAGGAGGACTGTTCCACCGGAAACAGGAACTGGGCAGGATCTGGAAAAGCTGTCATTTATTCCAACTTTCAATCACTGCATGACAGAAAGTCAAACTGTCCAAAAGTGAAAACTAAAGGACATGAAAGTCTAGATCTTTTGTACGTACCTGGTCCACTCAACATAGCTTTTATTGTTCCTGATGTTAATGCATGCTCTCTTTTTACAATGAACTCATGGCCATCGGAGGATATTAACTTCACATACATAGCATCTGGGCCCTCACACCCACCGTATGTTTTCTCTTCTCCATCTACAATGGAAAACAGATTAACACTTTCAGAACACAATGCTAAGGCAGCGAGCTGCCGTCTTTTCTATGTATGACTAGGTTTGCAGATTGAAGAACCCAATGCAAGCAGAAATAAGATGAAAGCATTTTACATATTTGAAGATTACTTCTCTGAAGCACAATGTGTTTTAAAGTAAGAATTTTTGAAAAATATTTTTTTGACATCTCATCTATCACCAAATTCTGACACTATTTCTGAAATCTACTTAGGGATGAAATTTCCCTTTAGACATTCTCAAGTGAATCAAACATGCTACTACTTCTCTGCATAAGGCTATTACCATGTGTATCATACCAGTACTCAGTGAAAGTTACCTAAATACTTATCTAATATTTAAAAATACAGACTGCAAGGAAAAAACACTTCCTGAAGTACATTAAAGAAAAACAGCAGCCAGTATACCTGTATTGGTCCTCCCCCACTGCCCAGCCAGACACTGAACCATACAGCGTTAGCACAAGCCATGTTAAGACCTTCAGTGGAGAATGGGGAAAATGCAAAAGTGTTAAACCCAAGGAAACTTGGAAATTCTGCCCACAGCAGTTTTGACAGTGTTTTTTTGCATTTCCCTTCTCCCTTGTGTCTCACTATATGCCTGCTCTCTACCTTGTTTCTCTAGAAGCTCTTAACTGCCTTCCCTTTTGGTTTGTTCATTTCTTCTCTCCTAACAGTGCCATTTTTAAAAGCTAAAAAAAGAGCATTCCTGTTGCCACCACTGCACTGTTCACTCTGTGCAGTCTTAACACTTCCCCTGTCCCACACTCGTCTATTTAGGCAGCACACTCTGGGGCAGGAACCACTGACTACTTTGTGCCTGGATAGTGCCAAGCATGCTACCAGCCCCAGAGCACTAAGGAGACTGTAGTTGGTCTTCCTGTGTTCCTGTAAGCTCTTAAGTTATAAAGACTGCAGTAATATTACAGTATTTTTGAAAAAAATTAGTGTAAAGAAACTCCTCACCCCATTAACTATACAATTACTATCAAATTCAAGCTGGCAAGCTAATACCTTCTTTCAAATACCGTATTTTCTAAGGGACTATTAATATACTAAGTTTTACTAGGGTTCCATTACAGAAAAATTTGAATTTGACATTACAGTTGATTTTCAGTACAGTAATAATCTTGACAGAAAGTTAAAAATAAAGTCCTGGAAGTTCTTCCAGCTTGGAAAAGTGTAAAAGAAAGGTTCTATATACTTACAGAAAGAAATATACTGTCAGTATTTCAACAATGACTTTAATTAACAAACACTTTAAACAGTACATAGTGAAATTTTCTTGTACATTACCTAGAAGTTTACTACTATAAAAGCCTAAGGGCATCCTATTTTAGCATGCACATTTTCAGGCCTATGATTATTACACAAGTGGAATTTGTTAGATAGATGCACAATGAACAAATCTTTTGACAAGCAGTTCCTTAAGAAAATCCTCCTAAAAACATCTGTAGGAAGTTCCATTAATATCTGAGGCTACAAAAAAAAAGCTTGTGACAAGATCAACATATAAAGTCTTATAATCCACCTCCTCCATCAATGTAAGATAGAAAATGCTTCAACTGTAAGAAATAAAAACTCCAAGATTAACTTACCCATTCTGTTATTAAAAAAATTGTTTCTTTTCAACAGCAGCTTTTGCAATAGGAGCGTCTGAAAAAACAGAAGTGGCAATATTTTCAGTCAGTAGCACAATTTCTTAAATCCACTTTAGTTATTAGCCTTTATTTTATCATAAACACTCTTCAGAAAAGAATGTCATGATACACAGCATGCAATGTTGATGTTGATTTTTAAAACATTGTTTTGAAACTTATCTTTGCTCTCCAGAGATCCCTACTGTATTCAACAATCTCTAAATTTTAGATTACTTTGTAAAGAAGTTGTTCCCCTAAGCTTTTTAAAGGCCCTTGACTATAAAACCAGAGTTATTTCAAGAGACTTACAGCTTTTATCATTATGGATACTTTCCATGCAAAGGTATCGGGGAGGCAAGGAAAGCAAGCTTTACCACACTGCAAGGCTCTTAAGAGACTGAAGGGCTTGTCCAAAGAGAAAGAAAAAAAGTCAACAGTTCACTGTGCTGTGAATAACAGGGGAGTGGTGGTGCTGCCATTCAGAAGAAACCAGACAAGCTGGAGAAAGGGATCAGCAGAAAACCTGTGAAGTTAAAACCCCTAAGCCTTGGGAAGAATCACCTCAGGCACCATAACCAGCTCAGCCTCAACCAGCTAGAAAGCAGCTTCGCAGAAGGAGACCTGGGGTGGCTGGTGGACACCAAGTTAAAAACAAGGCAGCAATGTGCCTTTGCAGCAGAAGTGGTCAACAGCACCCTGGGCTGTATTAGGTGTGCTGCCTGCAGGTTGGGGCAGGTGATCCTGCCCCTCAACTCAGCACTGGTGGGACACATCTGCAGTGCTGGGTCCATCTCTGGGCTCCCCAGTACATGCCAGAGAGAACCAAGTTTGCAACGGGCCACAAAGATGACCAAGGGACTGGAGCACCTGTCATACTAGATGCTGAGAGCTGTGGGGTTGTTTAGGCTGGAGAAGGCTCAGCGATTAATCTAATCAGTGTGTACTAAATACCTGACCTCCAACCTGTCCTTCCCAGAAGGCTGACCGTGCCTGGTACGGCCACCAATGTCACCTAGATAATCTACTTCAGGCATTTAATGTAGTTATTCACATGGTGAGCTAACCGGGTGCTTTCATAGCTTATGAACTGACATGCAGCTCATGGCATAGGCATTTTGCCACATAAATGATTCCAAAGACTTAAGAAGAATGGAAGCACTTATTTACGGAACAAACCCAGTATGCTCAGATACAACATGTATTTCTTTATGCTGAACTGCGTCTCCACTGTGGGAAGGAAAACTTTGGAAGAGAAATTCCACCCACCCACCTGATGTCCTAAAATTGCTTTAACGTCAACAACTACTCTTCAAACATTAACCCAGTACAAATCAATGAACTACTGTTGTGTGCCCACAGGTTCAGGAAAACAGCACCAGCAATTCTAGGTGGTTTCTCGATGACATTCAGGGTCAGGGCACCAAAGAGATCATTAAGAACCCTGACAATTCATGCTGTTGCTTCCAAAAGCAACAAGAAACAGCAGAGGCATGAACCACAACTACTCACTGCTGGAGTAGTAGAAGGACCCCAGAGTGGGAGGTGTGAATAAAAACGACCAGAGACCACTTTCCCCCATCCTCTGCCTCCTATGTTTCTTGTAAAAACTTAACAAAAAAATACATAAGGAAGCTGAGGTGAAGTGCTGAAAATTTGGAGGAAGTTTTACAGAGGTCTCTGCATCTCTTCAGAAGATGCAGCTCTTTCCTGTTGCTGATAACTTCACTTCTCAACAGCACTTCAGTGTTGATTTCTTGCATCTCCCTTTTCTGTAACTACAAATACGAAACAGTCTGAATGTTCCCTCAAGCTTTCACAAGAAGGCTCTTTGTTATGTACACCTAATCAAACCACGCATGTATAACCAACGGTTTTCAAGTGTTTGTGGAGAATTAAGCAAAAAGCACCTTCCACTTACATTGTTGCTGTTGTCAAAAGTTATCCTGAATTGTATTTTCCTTCCTTACTGGTTTAGGGAACATCTTCACCTGTACTCTTGCAGGTGAAAAGTTCTTGTATGTAAGACACATTCAAGAATGCCCTTTGAGAGTTAATTTGCAAACGCTGTCACAGAGATACCTTAATAGCGAGTCTGTATCTGCCATGCTCAGTAATTCCAGGAACTCACCCAAAGAAGTTACATTTGGGTGCTGGGGCAGTCACAGCAAAAAAACAATTGGGTCTTTCACCCTACTTCCATAGTTTTTGTAAATGTAAAGCAAGCATCTTACTAGATGCTCAGGACCCGAAATGCTACTTTGCATTACTTCGCAGAAGAGGATCACTTGTGCTACCTCTTTCTTTAGCTACAAAAACTTTCCCTGCGCTCCAAAGAGAGTAGTGAAACTGCTTATTATTTATAAACAACAGTAATAAAAAACCCCAAACAAACAAAAAAAAGCAACAAACAAACTGAACACGTAGAAGAAGTGATACCACTTTGTGGTTGTACTGATGACGACAAAAAGTGCCTCGGTCTCCAACACAAATAATGCCACTGAACACAGGAATAGAGACGTGCTGGTTAGGGGAAATGCAAATACTGTAACACCTTCCAAGGTAAAAGTGCAACCTGAGGAGGCTAATACACTGAAGCTGGGAAACTGAAAAATGTCTACACCAGAACTTTATAGAGCTGCCCCCCAAAATTGCAACAGACACTTTAATAAAAAAACAAATGAAATGTGCTATCATATGATTAGAGGGAAAAAAACAAAACCCACAACAAGGAACAAAACAGTAGCTAACACTAAAGAAGCAAAAATTCATCAGGCTCAGTCCTGAATTCAACAGTATTAAAAAGGAAAACAGCACAACAATGCAGTAAGCATTAGCAGGTTTGGGACACACTGGACTAATACAATACCTAAAAAATGAATCAGTTGTTTCCTTGTAAAAAGGAAATGTAAGCAAGATACAATCTGGACTCAGTGAATCATCTGAGGTGAAATACATTTGATAAGAAGATAATCTTAAAATGAGAAAGAAACTTTCTACAAGAGTACAGTATTATGTTACAAACATGGAACAATTGGACCAAAAAGAACTATTATTTCCTCCAAAAATTATATTGAACTTTTATTGGTTTTTTTAAACAATTGTGCCAGAAAAGAATAGGCAGATTCAGCTGAGACAGAGGTAGAAAGCACTGCAACAAAAGGGGAACAGTGTATCATGTAAGTGACCAGTCTTAACTAAGAGCATACTCGAAGCTACATGAAATGAAATCATATGAAAAGCAAGATTCCTGCACGCTGGGACTGATAACAACCTTCTTCCATGTAGTCAGCATTTGTTATTTGGGAGCAAAGTCATTCTGTGGTCAGAGACAAACTGATGCAGCTCTGTTGGGGGCAAAAAATCCAAAAGAGAAAAGGGGGAAAGAGGCAAACAGGCCCCAGGGACTTGTTTGCAGCAGAGCTATGGAAATATGAACACGGTTGCAGGAGCAAGAACTTCTCTGGAATACCACACACGATTCTGAATTCCTGTTTTCAAGAAACGTTCTAATTACAAGAACTACAGAAGGAACCTACTGATACAACCAAAGAATCCAGTGTATAAAAGAAAAATAGCCTTGCTTACTCAGCTTAGCAAAATAAAATTCTAATGAAGATAAATGTAACTTAATAAAAGGATAAACATCAAAGAGGGAGAAATATACCAATATTATTCCTGGGTTTAAGTCCAAGAAATTGACATAAGCTAAAAAGAGAACAAAATTCATACTGCTTGTCCAGAATTTGTTTGGATCCAAATATAGAACAGAGCTAAGACTCTATTACCAAAAGTAAAAGATGCAGGACCCACCCCCACCCCCGCTTTTAAGACATCATACGTTCCATTATACGATGCATATGACATGTAAACAAGGGATACAGCCTGTTTTCACTAAGTTATCTATTCTGATATAATAATATGACCTTTCAAAAAAAAATTTTAAAAAGATAATCTGAAATTAGATTACTATTAGAGTACAGATTTACTCCTAACAAGATATGGACAGAGAGTCAGAAAAATCAGAGTCCATCCAACAAAAAGGAAGGTAAGAAAAGTAAGAAACTTGGGTAACCTGAAGAACCTAATAAAGCAATAACCACCTGTTAGCATCTATTGGTTCCTCTTCTGGATCAAGAAGTGTCCAGTGAGTTATGACACTTTATGAAGGTTAGACCACACTGCAGGTCAAAATTATTATTCTGTGAAAAGCATCATCTTCCCAACAACCACTCTGAAGTTACCTGAGACACTACTATTAAGAGGATCTTGTGCAAGTCACAGCTTATTTTTCAGTCAACTCTATTACTGGTTCAAAAATAAGTGTAATCACCAGAAGACATGCACTAAAAAAATGGCACAGAAAGCATGCACTATTTTTGTTGGCAATCTTGGTTTGTTATTTAATATCCCCCAAAAGCAGAAAAATATGCACATAAAGAAATTACACAGATAAAGGATGTAAAAAAATCCCTGCCACAACCAAGTTATCGCTTGTGTATATAGTAAAAGGAGTGTGGAGGGAAATTTTCTGCACAAAAATGTTTTTCAGTTGACAACTGCATGCACATGGGTATTAAAGAACAGGTTAGAAACAGGAAAGGCAAGTGACCTGGTATATTCTCTTAGTAGAAATTATTTTCTTACAGTGTATTTTCCAATATACTATTTATTGAAAAATATGTCCCTATGGCGTTCTTTTTTTCATTTCAGAAGGAAAATATAAATTCCTTATGCGAAGACAACATGAGAAAAGAGACTTGGTGAGATTTCTTAAGTTGCCTGGTAACTACCTATATTTTAATTCCTTTTCCACATTTTATAGCTGTCCCTGTCTGACTTCAGCAAGACCACAACAATGGAGCAGTAGAGAAGATAACGATCCAAGTTTTCTGAACACGTGAAGAACCGCTAATTTTTGTTGAAGGACATTCATGATTCCATTTCCCCTTCAAGAAGCTTACGTGGCATTACCAACTAGGTAGCTCGGCTCCCTGCCTTTAACCTAAAAAAATAAGCACATATATTCTCCTGCCTCGCCTTCTTAAAACATGAGCAAAGCCTTTATTCATTAATAGAAATATTACATTAAAAGGACATGTCACTTCTTAATCAATGAGGGAGAGTACAACTAAACCCAGCTTATTTGGCACAAAAACCTTCCAACCAGTCTAAAAAGGAAGCTCTTGCTGCCAAAAGCACAAAAGTCTCTTAGATATTACAGAACTGAAAATTTTCACAGGTTGCTAGAATATTTACACTTATGAGGCAGCATACAGCAGAGTGTCATAAAACATGGCAATTCACCCACACAAGGCAAGTGTTTTTGTTATTCCACTTAGGACCCCAAGAAGAAATGCTATGGTAATAGTGAGTTTAGTTTGACCTCTTTCCTGCCTCTCTTGGACATCAAATAAAAGGAAAAAAAAAAACAAAACCCACCAAAGCATGCGAATGACCCTCCCTCCTCACTCCCAGAGCTGTGTGCTCATCTCCCAAAGCTTTCTAGACTTTCCAGAATATTTCCCTTGCATATTGTGTATGTCAGTGAGACCCGAAAGGGCTTGATGGACATAGGCTAATTGAACTGAACACATGCAATCCCTGTACGGATTCCAGAACCCAAACATTACATACTGGTTAGCACAAGAAAATCAAACAGTTCAAGCACTCAGATTCTTTGATCCAACAGAAAACTCTTTTAAAACCCAGATTCAGGTCTAAGGAAACACACACATGGCTTTTGTATACTTCATCTGGTGACATGTCTGTATTTGACAATACCCATTTTTGGAACACGTGGGGCAAATAACACAAGCACCTTCATGATTCCCAGGGTAGTTTAGAAGCCAACTGTGACATGTTCTGAGTGTCATTTATATACTACCGAGAGCTCAGCAGTAAACAAAGGTGCATTAAAACACATCTTTTAAAACAACAGCTTCCTACTGTTTAATCCTAAATTCTAGTCCTATTCTAGATCCTATACACTGACTTGTTGAAAAATACCACTCTTCAGTTTAGTGCTCATCGTTCAGTACCCAGAAGAAAATATTTAATGTAATAAGGATTGAAGCATATTTGGGGGAAAAAAAAAAAAACAAAAACAAAAACCAAGGGAAAACTGGTACAGCATGATTTCCATTCCGCTGATTCACTATTCCATGCTCACAGATGCTAAAATTCAAACTTTCAGGGGGAGGCTGAAATGTGCCAGGGAAGTATGCTCCAGGGGAATGCCACTTAAGATAAACAGGAGATGAGAGAGGGTACCATGCATGGAGTTCAAAGACCTCACACAAGCTCTTTTTCTATCTAAGGAAGCTTTCCTTTTCAGTAGTTCCCAAGAAAGTTAAAAGACCAACCTAAACACAAAATGCCCTAAGAACTGCTTTCTTCCTAACTTCCAATAAAAGCCCTCTACTGCACACCTCTTGCCATTAAGGGAGAAAAAGCTGCTAGCATGCTGCAAAATTGTATAGGCCATGGATTTCTGACTTACCCTTATAAGCATTCATCAAAAACTATTGTTATGCAAACTATCCATAATGAAGATAATTAAATTCGGCACCTTTCTAGGTGCAAGAAAATGTGTCAAATCATATGAAAATTCAATTATTTAAATCTGACAAAACTCAAACCTTTATGACAAAACTTCAGGGTTTCTTATATTATACACTGAGAATTGCTAAGTATACATTTGAAAGACACTCATTTGTCCCCACACAGAGCATAAGGGACAGAAGAAAGAATATAAATGTATCAGAAAAAGAAATACAGGTTTGGGAGACAGAAGAAGGTGGTGGTACCTCAGTGAATCAACTGGTTCTCCTCACTCTAGCAATATTAAGTCTTCACATCAAGACTACATGAAACTACCTAAATCTGTTAAATGTCCATTCTGGTATAAGAAAGAAATGCCAAATTACTTTTCTCTGATATAACAAGAAAAAAAGAAAAGCTAAAACACTCCAAGTTTCTGAATACTGTGTTAAAGATTCCAATGTTAGTGAGAAACGTTAGTGTGAATTTTATTGATGCGACATAAACACATTAAAATTCTGATCTCAAGGTATAAGATGCAAGCTATGTGTGCAAAGATCATAGCCAATATATTGTAGAAAAAACTAATTAGTACTTACTCCCCTTCTAAGTAACTCTCTGTTTAACAAATATTACTTTTCTCTCCCAACATTCTTTATCCTTATTACAGAAAAAGGAAGAAATTTGGAGCACAGAAGGGATGAAGTGATTCTGTCCCTCTGCTCTGCTCTTATGAGACCCCACCTGGAGTACTGTGTCCAGCTCCGGGACCCCGAACACAAGAAGGACACGGAGCTGTTGGATGGAGTCCAGAGGAGGCCATGAAGAAGATCAGAGGGCTGGAGCACATCTCCTATGAAGACAGGCTGAGAGAGTTGGGCTTGTTCAGCCTGATGAGAAGGCTCCTTATAGCAGCCTTCCAGCACCTAAAGTGTCACATGGGAAAGCTGGAGAGGGGCTGTTACAGGGGCATGCAGTGATAGGACAAGGGCCTTAAGCTGGAAGAGGATGATATACTAGGAAAAAAAATTCTCTGTGAGGGTGGTGAGGGACGGGGACATGTTCCCAGAGAAGCTGTCGCTGCCCTCTCCCTGTCAGTGTTCAAGGCTGGGTTGGATGGGGCTTCGGGCAGCCTGGTTCAGTGGAGGGTGTCCCTGCCTATGGCAGGGGGTTGTAACTAAATGGTCTCTGAAGTACCTTCCAACCCAAACCAACCTGTGGTTCTGTGACTGATCAGAAGTAAGGACACAAAGTGGTTTTGAGCCTAAAGGTCTGTCACTTGTGTATTTATGTTTTTCTGGCCTGCTTCCAAATTTAACTTCTGGAAGTGATCTTCAGCAAACCAAAGTAAACAAATGGCCAATAAGTACCTCATTCTGCCTACAGTGCAAGCCTTAACTCACAAATCCACAGTAAACAAGTTTAACAAAGTTCCTCCATGTAGTATTACACAATGTAAGATTAAGGTAGCTCTCACAGCTAGCTACTAGCATCACCCCTTTTTCCTTTTCATAAACTCATGGCATTCCTTTCTAAAGCCATCAATAATTTACCAATGCTCCGGTTCCTTTATCTCAAAGCAGAATCTCCAAGGAACACGTGGTACTCGAATGCTTATTTTCCTTCCTACACTCAAAAGTCCTACACCCTTTTCTGTCAGCCTTGTTTTGCTTGTATTCACTAACCACTACAGCTAAAGCACTCTATCACCAGCGCTTCTCACCTTGGTATAACAACCCCTGGGGGCGCATCCTAAATTCTTTAGGCCTTAGTTTTCCCCCTCTCTCTAGGGCCTGGCGTGGGAAGAGAGCGGATGTCATTTGTAGTGAAAAAAAAAAAAGTTTAAGAGCTTTATTTAACTATAACACCGCTCCGGAAAGCCACTTTCCCGGCGGCGCCTGGATTTCAAGGAGACCGCTTCACTCCCGCACGCAGAGGAGAGAAACGCGCCCTTCGCCACCGTCCCGGCAGGGAAACCCCGACCTGGCACAGACCCCCTCCGCACAGCCCCCGACAGCTGCCCGCGCTCCGCCGGCCCGCTCACGACTCCCACCCCGCGGCCCGGCTCCCGCCCGGCCCCCACCCCCAGGAACGGGGCGAGCGCGGCGCAGAGGCCGAGGCCCGCTCCCCTCCGAGGGGCAGGCCCCGGGGGCTCCCCCTTCCCTGCTTCCTGCCCGCCTCGCCACCTCCCCCCTCCCTCCCCAGGCGGCGGCGAGGCCCTCCCGCCCCCAGCGGAGCCGGTCCCCGCCGACCCCTCGGCCACTCACTCGTCACCGCCGCTCCTTCCGCCCCGCTCGCAGGGCCCCCGCGGTGTCGGGCCAGCTGCCTCCCAAGCACTTCCGGCAAGACCAGAGGGCCCTTCCGCCGCGTCCCGCCGTTGGAAGGCGTGCTGAGCCCGGCTCCCGGCATGCTGCGCGGCGCGGGGCATGCCGGGGCGCGTAGTTCCTGGGGGCCGGAGCCGAGCCGCCATGTTAGAAGCGCCGCGGGGGAGATGTTAAAACGGGGCTGCCTGGGCGGCGCGCCCTGCCTCGGGGCGGGCCGCAGCCCAGGTGCCCGAGGGCTCGCCCGCTTCGGCGGCTCCAAGTCTGAAACTCGCTGGCCGCGGGTCCCAGCTGTGCGGGCGTGCGCTCCCGGCCTCGCCCCCGCCCGGCCGTCCCCAGGAACGCCCTGCCAGCGGCACCCCTGGGCGTCCGGCCGAGAGACCCGCACCGCCCGCGGCGCCGGGGTGCCGCATCGCCGGGCGGAGGCGCGCTAGAGCCCGCCGGCCCTTTCCTGCCGGCGGAACCAAAGTGCGAGGCCGCGTTTGCGGCCGGGATTGCCTCCCGCGGCACCGCCCCGCGCTCTCCCCTCGCCGGCAGCTGCGGAGCGCGGGCCGACATGCTGCTGCTGCTGCGGGCGGCTGGCTGCCGGCGCGCCGCCCTCCCGGCCTCCGCCGCCGCCGCCTGGCTGCGGGGCGCCGCTCACCGCGGGCCCCCGCCCGCCTGTCGCCATCGGGCGGCCCCCGCCGCCGCAGTCGCCGGGGCTCGGCAGGTTGTGTGTGGGGTGACGGCGGGGGAGGGGGGACAGGGACGCGGCCCCGCTCCCTGAGAGGAGCTGGCCGGGGGTGGGAGAGGGGATGGCAGCCCTGGGGTTCGCGGCTTTTTCCTTGGCAGAAACGTGACAGGGAGAGAAATGAGAGTCTCCTCGGGGCACGTCAAACGGGCACCGGGCGAGGACTGCGAATGGCGCCCTGCGGAGCCGCGTGTAGGGGCATTGCAAGCTTCATCCTCCTCGGGGGCTTGCACGTATCTAGCGGTGACGGAAGAGAGGACTGTTCATTAATCGATCAGTGTGCTAGTTGAAGTTTGTAGTGTCCTTTTTGTAGCATGACCTAGCCTTGGTCCCACATTTAAGATGCCGTGAATAGGTGCAGGGGCTAGGAGAGGCACGTGTATATATACATACTGTAGATTGGCACTGATGTTTGACCACGCATTGTTTTCGTGTTTCAGGCGACATCTCTTCTAGGAACGGCTGTTCGTAGCCTCAGCACATCTCCCCCTCATGAACACCCAGAGCATGGAAGACTAGTTTATAAAGGGAATTTGGCAAAGGCAGTGTTAGGTATGTAACTTGAAGTGATGTCTATTGCTTTTTTCATTATTATTTTATTTAACAGTGTCAAGTAACTTTAAAATCCAGCATAGTAAAAGTGAATGTTCTCCTTTCCAACTCTGCTAAGACCAGAGTCTTCTGTACAGCCTCCCCCCCCCCCAAAAAAAAGGTGTTGGTACTTGTTTTCTGCTTCTACACTTAGATGTGTGGGGAGTCCTGTCGGTGCTGTGCATCTCCGCAACTCCTCAGCCTCCTCCTGTTTCTCTTGAAGCCTTTGGAGAGGGCTACCCAGCAGCAAACAAAGACCAGGATTCTGAATGCTTTCAAATGTTACCGAAAGGTTGCTGAAGTAGATACTATGATGAAGCATGTTATCTGTAATGAGACATTGTTCATCTTTCTTTGACTGGCTAATATCAGAGAGATGTAGTAGAAAGTAATTCACTGGATGTTTTCCGATACTTTTTTTTTGGAAACATGTCTTACAGAAGGAGGAGGTATGCCTTAGCATGCTGTTATCACAGCATCTTAGAGACTGGTTCTCATGGTGGCTTAAAGACTGTGGATGATCCACAACACTGGCTGCTGTCTTTCAAACTTCACATGAGATGCCTGAGGAGTACTTATTAATATTGAATAACCTAGGTTTTTCAGGTTATGTATGGTGGGGGACCAGCAGGCTTCTTTGTAGTGCACGCTGAGCATCAAGATTAGTTGCTGATGAAGAGAGAAATTCCCAGTTGTATCTGTGATGTTTACCATTATGCTGGTCCACCACTGGAGCCAGGGTTCTTTTTAAATCAGTTTCCTGTCTGTGAAGTAAAAGTTTGTTAGGTGTGCATAATCACTAGCGGCTGACTTAATCAGAGAAGCTACCAGCTTTGATAAACCTAATATGAACATAGAACAAACCAGAACAGTGACAAGAAGACAGGGTTGAACTTCCAATGGTTTCTTTATGAGCTTTAAAAAATAAAAGTGAATTTTTAATAACTTCAGCTGTTCATGTAATGCTGTCAACATATAGTAGCAGAACATACGTAATTATAGAGATGATTTTCCTCATAAGCACTGTTTTTGTGTTGTGTCGTGCAGGTGTGAAGTTTTTCTCTTACTCCACCAGCATCTTCAACCTGTTCATGATGCCCTACATCATGCTCAAAACCGGTATCGGATTTGAAAGCCTGTTTGCACAAGCTGCCTTTTATGGGCTGATTGGGTTTTTTACATTTGTAACACCAGTGACTTTGCACGTCCTTACGAAGGGCTACGTGATTCGACTCTATTACAAAGACGAAGTGGACACCTATACAGCCATTACATACAATGCCGTCTTGGCAGAAAAAGCGACTGTTTTCCACCGGGAAGACGTAAAGATTCCAGACATCACCAAGATGTTCACAACATTTTATGCTAAAACCAAATCAATGCTTGTTAATCCAACGCTTTTCCCAAATCCTCAGGATTTTCACCATCTCATGGGTTATGACAAATCCCTTTATTTTAACTTAGAGGAGGAGGAAGAAGCTGATAAAAGGAAATAATTTGAAGATAATGAATGTCACTATCATTGTCTGTAGTGTGGCTATGTGTGTGATAGAATGTATAATTCCCTTACACTTAATCTTGAGTATCAGAGAGCTAGAGTTCCCTAAATGTACTTTGGAATGTATTAAAAAACTCTTTTTCTTTTTTTTTTTTTTAAACATTGTATATAAAGTGAGGAATTTCTTCAGAGTTAATGGCACAAAACAGTAAAAATATACGGTTACTTAGTTCTGTCTTGTGCTTGTTTGTTCTTGGCTTGGTTTTGTTAGCTGTCCAGGAGAACTGTAAAATGTGTGGGCTCTGCAGGATCTCTCCATCTCCATTTTAAAAGGAACCTCTCATATATATATATATATGTATAAAAAAATCATCAGTACTCATTGCCTGTCAAGTACATAGTTAAGCTTTTAAGCCTAAAAGATTAATTGTACTTGACACAAAAAGACAGGGTTTTTCCTCAGTGCTGCTGGTGGTACAGAGGGAGTGGAGACGACTTTCCCTTTGCTTTGTGAGGGCAGCAGTAGCCTGTAGGAGTCTTCAGAAAGCTGATGGATACTGCTGCTAGTGGGAGAGGAGCTGTGTTGTAAAATGCTCACTAGCAGCTACTAACTGGTTCCTTAGGCTAGAGGTGGCCACAGAGATGGAGAACGAGAAACCTCTCTCTTGAGCAGTGGGGAAGCACCTTAGCGTTAAGATTTGCTCTGTGAATATCCCATTGGAAATGTGCTGTATTTGCGCCAACTTAAAGCAAATACCAGCAGTGAGTGGTTGGGATGGACTCTCAGAAGCAAGAGGGAACATCCTGTAGAGTGCTGTTTAGACCTTGTGCCTTTAGAAAGCATACCTCCTGATTTTTAGCACTGCAAAGAAAGCTGTGTTTATCTTGAGTAAAAAAAGGTTTAGATCTTTTTGTGTTCCTAGGCTGGTTAAATTAGTTCTGTGCTCTGAGTATGTGGAAATCGGTTTTGCATGTTTTTAGCCTGAGGAAAGGTTTATAATGTAAACCAACAGATACTTGTTTTCACATAACGAAGGGCCTGAATATTTTGAGGCTTTTTAAAAAAAATCACCGAATTAAAAAAAGAGCAAAATTCAATTTAGTAATTTGTATTAGCGGTTCACTTCACAATAAATCTGATGCTTGCCACTCATTAAGTCATCTTGATACTGCAAATAAATCCAAAAATAATTACAGCTACCTTTACAGATGTTTTTTAAATTCTAGCCCATGGATTTAAAAATCTGTCGTCTCAGACTATCACTTCGGTTTCCTGTCAGAGGATGATGCTATAGTTCATATTAAAACATCAGTGTTTCTAATTTTTGTTGTTCTGAATGTTGAAACTGCTCTCAGTGTACTTGCTGAGTAATTAAAAAGCAAATCATTCCATACAGGTATTTTTGAGGCAGTTGTTGCCACAGCTAAAATTTTAAAAGCCTGATCTAACCCCTATAGACCAGTATTACTTCATAGGTAACAATAATATAAAATACTAAAGATGTAAGGAGAGTAACAAGAAATCCTGATCACCTGGTTGTACTATCTGTCTTTATTGAATTTGTGTTTTACACCTAATTAAAAATAATCTTTCTATTCTTTCAATTTCTAGTGCATTCACTCTCTTTGTTTTGTGCTTGTGGATAAAGTTAACTTCAACTTTAGATGGCAGGTACAGGGAGAACAGGCAAGAGAAGGTAACAGAGAGGCCCATCTTTAGATGGCAGGTACAGGGAGAACAGGCAAGAGAAGGTAACAGAGAGGCCCCAAAATCGTATTTATGTATCCCTTGAACTCTATCAACTGCAGAAAAATTTCACTGTTAAATTTGAGATTTGGCTGGTTGGGATTTAACCAGCAGTATAGAGGTTTCCTTGGCTAAGTTTGTCCAAAAAAGCAAGGAAGTTAAACTTCATTTCTTCGGTTTATCTTCTGGAAGTGAAATACAACTTGAGTTGATAGAGGGTTTTCTGACCCATAGATGATTTAAAAAGAACTAATTAAAAAAATCTGGATTTCTACAAGAGATTATTTTCAGAATACTTTTCTGAATTTCCAATGTACAGCTTGAAATTAATGATAATTCTGTAGATTTGTTTTAATAGTACTTCTATATTAAAGAAAGGGAAGGCCAAATGTAGTAGAGATGCACAATATTCTACCTGCTTCTACCTTGTTCACTACTAACTTGGTGAACACGGTTTGGGAGGTGACAAGAGTTGTGAGCCTTAAATTCATACTGCTTGTTCTGGTTGCCAAATAATGATGGCTATGGCTCCATCCTCTTTAGCATTTCCACCTCTGCCTGTCCTTGTGCACCAATCACAGGATTCTCTGGTGGGGCTTTTCTGCAATTTTTACTTGCGGTATGTGATTTAGATCCCTGGAGCTTGTTGAGAGCAGGAGAGACTAGTATCCAAACTACTGTAGATTGTTCTTCATGTGAGAAACAAAATAAAGCAAAGGAAACATCCAAGAAGATGTCTAAATGCATTTCTGTTTTGCTTTGGGTTCTAGACAATCTACTTTAGTATTTCATAGTGCCCAGAGTGCATTTCCAAGTGGGTAACTGAAATGTGTGTAAACCAAAACAGGCCCTCTTGTTGCTAACAAATCCTGCAAGAGAATTGACTGCAGCATGGTTTAATAGATGGCTCTCAAATAATTCCCAGTGCCTGGGAAGGTGTCCTCCACATCCTTCCAAATCCTATTAATTTTCTGAACTGCTATTCCAGTTTATGTTTCTTCCAGTTTTGTAGTCTTGGTGAAAACCGGTTCTGATTGCTGAAGTGTTGCTACCTGATAACCTTTTCATCCATGGAATTCACGGGTGTTTCTTCGGGTGTAGGTAACTTGTGTACGGCTTGGAAGAAAGAATTCATTTACAGGACCTATAGAATGTGGTTGTACACGTGGAGATTCTGAAGGAAATACTGGTGTAGTGATAAATATGTGATATGCAAGCTGCCTTATTTGCAAGGCCACACTGATGAAGCTCCTGCAGCCTCCCAGTGCCAACTGACCGCTCCTCCCTAGGACCCCCCCTCCCCAGGTCTCTCATCTTGCCCTGGTTCTGCTTTCACTCAACCTGGTGTGAAGAGTGAGAATGCATGAAATGACTCCAGGCTCTTTCCTAGGCATTTGCTTCCTATCCCTTTCTGGCTTTAAGAGCTTCCACAAAAGGTCCTAGATGACTGCTTTTTCTTTTAGGAAAACAGACAGGATACAGGGAAATTTTTCTTGACAGTCCTTGACTATGTTATTTTCTTGCCAGTGTCCCACTCCTTTTTTCTCAAGTTTTTGGATTTGTCCACAATATTATTCATTAGTCCCCGTCTGCTCTTAATTATAAGGCACAGTGCTTCTCATCATTCTTCAATGCTATTTTCTTAAATTATCCCACAACCCTCAGCTCTTTCTTGAAATGTAAAAAACTCTGATGAGAAAATTATCCCCTTTTGATACTTTAAAGAGAAATCTTTAAAGCTCTGAGGTACTTCACACTCTTAATCGCACTCTCTAGGATCAAAAGGTAACTAATTTCACTGGAGCTTGCTTTATTACAAACCAAAGTCATCACATTGGCAAAGATGAAGAAAATCTGAGCAGATTTTTGCATGGTACTGCGGGAGCCTAATTGAGGTGATGGAAACTTCATGAAATTCCGTTTGTGCTGTAAAAATTAAGAGCACACATGTGAATTATTACAATTGCTCAGTATAACTTAATAGGTGGAAACTTGGTAAGCTGCTGTGATTCGGTTGCCTTGGAATCCTGTGGTCATACCACGCATTTCTCCCTGTCCCCATGTGCAACATACCCTGCTGCAGCCCCCTGGAGAAATGGGACGAGTGTGCTAGCTAGAAGTTGGATCCCCTGTAATAAGATTATCCCACAGCTATACAGACCTCAGCCAGCAGCTATTTTAAGCAGGGAAGGACAGAGAACAAGAGCAAATGGCTGTAAACCACGTCCAGCTGTCTCCATTTCTGGAATACCAGGGCGGACAGCATTGCTGTGGTGTGCTTTCTGTCAGCCTCAGGTAGGACACAGCCCTTCCCTCTCCCTTCACCTTCTGCTTTCTCTGCTTCTTGACAACCTTAATGGTTTAATATATGCTTTAGAGTATAACTATAACCTTTAATCAAAACTTGGCTTGGAAAGAATAAACCATAAGCCTAATGGCAACAGGCAGTGAGTTATTTCCAAGATAATCGTTCCCACAGGATGCCACCTGGTGTGTATTTGCTTCACTCCTGGAGCCTCCAGTGGTTTAATGTGATCTATTAAAATCAAACCACTAACTCAAAGTGTATACAACATTAAAATAAAATAAAATAATAATTTCAGAAAAATGCACTCTGTTTCTTCCTTTACACAAGTATTTTCTTGCTTATTCAAATGTTACCAACTCACTGCTGACAGTGCCCTGCTCTTGGGTCAGATACCCTTCTGCCCACCCCAGTACACTCAAACACTTTATCAGCTGCATGGAGAGAAGCTGGGTCCTCTACCTCTTCCCTGCATCCCTGGGCGTGACATTCTACTTCCACTATAAACATTGCCATAAATGGAATGAGAGGGTTTGGGAAGAGAGATTTATCCACAGATTGCTATGATTTTCTGTTCTTCATGTTGATTGCCCAGTGTGTTTTTGTGACTGTGTGCCTAATGCCTCATATATAGTCCCTTTATACCAGAGTGTCCACAGCAGCAACCCTAAACCCGAGATCAGAGGTAGTAAGCTGTCTGCTTCCAGCTACAAAAAGCTCTGCTTCCAGTACTGTCACAAATGGTCCTGCAAGGAAAATGAAATTATTACTGCCTCTTTCTTTATTGAATAAATGTGTTGAACATCTTAAAAGAGTTTTCTGTTAACACAAGGTTTTTGTACACACCAAGAAGTAGGGCATCATTTTTGATTTTGTCTGACTAACACTTTGAAATGGAGTACGTTCCTCTGCTGTACTGGTATACTGTTATTTATTTTTCTGTGATGGGGTATTATGATAATGTGTATCGTAAATCTTTCCCCAGGGAGATTTCAGTGACTTATAAGCGATTATCTGGTCAACGTGCGCATCTGCAGCCAACAAGCCAAATACAAAGTGATTATTTTGCAAAGCAATCACAAGTAAGTTAAGCACTTTTTAGATGTATTGAGAAAGAAGATAAAAATATAAATCAGTTTAAGGATTTTAACCACAAATCAGTGAGGAGGCTTGGACTGAACTGCTACTCCTAGCATCTCAGATGTAGACAAAATTAAAAGTCATAGGTATGAAGTCCTAAATTCTCTAGTCTTAGATTTATTTTATGCACTGTTAGCTGGATGTGATACTTGGTCCCTACTAAATGTAGTTACAAAGGATTTCAAAATAGTTAAATTGTCACAAAACTCTAGTGAAGTAACACTGTTGTATAGTCCTTTCCACCTCTCTTTCTCCCTTTCTCACCTCCCTTCTGAATTGGAGCATAGAAGAAAAAGATTATAGTAAAGAAACAGTATTTATTGAAATAAAATATATACAAGTTTATATCCTTCCTTCCTTCCCAGTGCCCTTCCTATGGACAGGGAAGGGATAGAGCAGACTCCACATACCCAGAGTGAACTTTAGGGCTTCAGTGAGTGTCATCACAAGAGGTCAGTTCTATGAGTGCTGTCGGTAGGGACATCAAAAGCCACAAGGATCTAAAACTAAATTTGCTGAGAAGATTTAAAAATTATTGAGGTTATTTTGATTTAGGGTCAGTTGGGCTGGACACAAAGGCCAAGGCTGTAGACTTTATAATCATGATCATAAGTGATGTTTTAACTCTGATACCAGTAGAATTTAGTGCTCCTATTTTCCCATTAGTCAGCCAGATCCTTTGAAAATGGAGCCTCGTGGTGCTGATTTTCTTTTTAAGCGTTGGAATAGTCTCGTGCAGTAAAAGTGCAGTAAGGAACAGGGGAGGAAGCAGAGTTTTCCCCATGTGCCTGTCCGCCTAAGCCACCAGGGGGGACTCATTCCTCATCTATATCATTAGCTGCGGCAAGGAGCCGAAAAAAACCCAACCCACTTGTTCTTGAACCAGGTCTGGAGAGCCATGGGCTTCAGCAGAGAGCTTCTCCTAATTTCCGTTAAAAAGAGCTTTCATATCAATCCTCGTAAATCTTGCAGTGCCCTTCCCAGCCTGTGTGCGAGCGATTCTGTCACCCGGCGCGCTGTGCAGCCGAGCACACCTCCGGCCGCAGAGGGACACGCTTGCAGCCAGGCCGGCTTATATGTCAACAGGGTACGGTCAGTGCCTTCTCATGCCTGCTGCAGGCTGACCTGTGACTTTTGCTAGATCTGTTGGACTGGCAGAAGGCTCAGTGGAGAGCCTGGCTTGCCTTCTCGCTGGTAAAACCCGCCCTACGTCAGCGGCCATGGCTTTTTGGTTGAAGGGAACCTTTTTTTCCCTGACATGGTGACACTACTCGTGCAAGGCAGCTCTTCCTTAGGGCCTGCTTCAACACTTCTCAGTGGCTTCCTCATTGCTCCTTTATGTTTTTCCAACTAGCACAGCCTTCCTGATTTATGTCAATTTCACTGCATCTTTTACTATTTTTCAGCAAAATTTGGCCATTTTTGAAACAGAATTCTATTACTGCTACAATCACAAAGGGTTTGTATGTTTTATGGCATTGTACTGCACAACAGTGAAAGCCTGTGTGCAAGGTATGTACACACTCTGGAGATCTGTCAGGGAAGTTGTATAATTTTGAATTCCCAGTTCAAAGCCAAATGTTAGAAGTTTCTTTCAGTCTTTGAGCTCTGTCAGGCCAATGGGACCCTTCTTGTGGTCTGTAGAAAGATTTGAAAATACCAAAGAGAATTATCTAGCCATATTAAATTTTAGAGGTTTTATCTTATTTTGGGAATTATTACAAGCTCATTAGTTGGTAGGTTTAGGTAGTTTTAACAGAATGCTCCCTCCCATTCTTCTGGGCACGATCAGTCATGTTTTTGTGCATACCACTACTCAAAAAATGTCTTTTTTGTTACAAGTTTGGACTTTCTGACTGAGAAACTGGCTGCCACTGTTCTTGACAGGTGGACCCTCAGCTGGGTTAAAAACTGTCTGGATGGACGGGCCCAAAGGGTGGTGGTGAATGGAACCAAATCCAGCTGGAGGCCGGGCACGAGTGGCATCCCCCAGGGCTCAGTCCTGGGTCCAGTCTTATTCAACATCTTTATCAATGACCTTGATGAAGGGATTGAATGCTCCCTCAGTAAGTTTGCAGATGACACTAAACTAGGAGGAAGTGTTGATCTGCCTGAGGGTAGGGAGGCTCTTCAGAGGGATCTGAACAGACTGGACCAATGGGCTGAGACCAACGGGATGAAGTTTAACATGGCCAAGTGCAGAGTGCTGCACATGGGACATAACAACCCAGTGCAGCGATACTGGCTGGAGAGCTGTCAGGAAGAGAAGGACCTGGGGGTGTTGGTTGACTGCAGGCTGAATATGAGCCAGCAGTGTGGCCAGGTGGCAAAGAAGGCCAATGGCATCTTGGCTTGTACCAAAAACAGTGTGGCCAGTAGGTCTAGGGAGGTAATTGTGCCCCTGTACTCGGCATTGGTGAGGCCACACCTCGAGTACTGTGTCCAGTTCTGGGCTCCCCACCGTAAGAAGGACATTGAGATCCTTGAGCAAGTGCAGAGAAGGGCAACCAGGCTGGTGAAGGGGCTGGAGGGCAAATCCTATGAGGAACAGCTGAGGGAGCTGGGGATGTTTAGCCTGGAGAAGAGGAGGCTGAGGGGATACCTTATCCCCACCTACAACTACCTGAAAGGAGGTTGTAGAGAGGTGGGCAATAGTCTCTTCAGTCAGGTGACAGAAGATAGAACAAGGGGAAATGGCATGAAGCTGTGCCAGGGCAGGTTTAGATTGGATATTAGAAAAAAAATTTTTACTGAAAGAGTTGTCAGGGCCTGGAACAGGCTGCCCAGGGAGGTGGTTGAGTCACCTTCCCTGGATGTGTTCAAAACAAGGGTTGATGAGGTACTTAGGGATATGGTTTAGCACAGGATGGGAGTGGTTGGACTTGATGATCTTCAAGGTCTCTTCCAACCTTGTGATTCTGTGATGCTGAAAAGAAAATTTCTTAATCTTTCTCAGTTTACCTTTATAATATGTAAAATATTACCGTGGTGTATACAAAATTTGTGTGGAAAAAAGCTTTTAGACACTGTGATGGACAGTGGGGAAAGTCAGAACAATCATTTATATTTGTTGTAAGTAATTTCACTTTTTCATTTTTTTCAGTTTTTTTCTGAAACTTTTTCACTGAAAGAGTTGTCAGGGCCCGAAACAGGCTGCCCAGGGAAGTGGTTGAGTCACCATCCCTGGATGTGTATAAAAAAAAGGGTAGATGAGGTACTTGGAGATATGGTTTATCATAGGATGGGAACGGTTGGACTCGATGATCTTAAATATTTTTTTTAAACCTTGTAATTCTGTGATTCTGTGATCATTTCTGTTGAGTTTTCTGCTTAGCACAAACCCAAATTCCTTCCTGTTGTGTGCACTGATTCTTTTTTGTAACAAATACAATTTCTGATCTAAGAGGAGCCTGCAGATGTACATACAAATACAAGTAGGTAACCCATGAGAAAATAATCTGATTAAGTTCCATAAGTCATTCTTCCATGGCTTCAAGAATTTTCCATATTTTATTATATTCAGAAAACAAACAAACAAACAAACAAACTGCATTTCCTGTCAGTTAGATGGTGATTGTGCTCTCTTGAATGAGGTATTGGATTTTTTTGGATCTATTTTTGTAGTTGGGATCAGCAGTATTGCTGGGTTCGTGCAGAAAAGCTGACTCAGTTTAGTCCACAAAACCGATACAGTAGGAGTAGAGTATGGGAGAAGGTCATGGGAGAAGTGGAGGCTGGGAGGCAGACGTGGGACTCATCAGTTGTAATTGTATGGATTTTGAAAGACTGTGTTCACTAAGAAGCGTAACTGTGATAGATACATCCTTGAAGATGGCAGCTGACATTGTGCAGGACGTCAGTGGTTCTACTCAAATACATGTCATGGCTGCAGTCAGGTCCTGCCTTCACTCCCATTTGGAAATACATCATCTAATTACACTCCACCAGCGTGCCAGCATGTCCTTAAAGCATGGTGAGCTTTGTAAGGGATTCATTCTGAAAACTCCTGAGAGTTACTGGCTACCGTATCAATAAAAGGATGGACTCAGTTTTCATCATCTGGGGATTTTTCTCTTCCTTATTATCTACAGGAAACTCTGTGAGTGTTTGTAATGATGCCTTGGTATATTTTATGTCTGATGAGTCAACTAAACTTGCCCTTTGCTTCTGGTAATCATAATTTTACTTGTCCCCACTTCCCCATTTCACACAGTTTTCTCTTTCATTTTTCACTCATGGCTTGAGTTGCATTATCTGGGGAAAACATAAGAAAAGAAGCAGAAATTCTTTTTTCTTCATCAAATTTATTGTGATGATAACTGATAGTGCTGCAGGAGGATTAATGAAGATCTCAGAGAATTTGACAAAGTAACTGAGTATTCCCTGAAGACATGTGACCGAGGATGACTGAGCTGAATTTTTGTTCCTCTTTCCCCAAAATCAACTTCTGTTCCACCGAGTGCCGAGCCCAAAAAGTAACTATGTTTGGACTTTTTCTTTTGGTTTTATTCACCCCTGGAATCAGTGAATTCATTTGTATGTCATCAGAACTGGAAATGTCATATAGCTTTTGTGGTAAGTAAAATAAAGCTTATTCTTTTCTTACTGTCTTTTGCACAGTTTTGTTTCCTTGATGAGTACAGAAAAATAAAAAGAAGTTAAGATGGAGTATATTCCTGTTATTAATTACCCTATTATAAGAATTATACTGCATAGGCGTAAATATTACCACAAAGCTGCTTGTAGCAGCTAAGAAAGGAGTTTACTCCCGAGTAAAGCAGGCATGCTTTGATTCAGGAAATAGTAGAAGATAAGGGATTTACACTTACTTTGTGAATTCAGTGTTGTATAAATTATACATGTTGATTTAACCAATATACTGCAATGAAAATCTCTTAAGTATATGGAAAAACTAGGGGGGGAACATGATATTCTGCCAGGCTCTAGAGGATCAGTTAGGCTCTGGGACAGCATGGCGTGTCCCTCTTCGCTGTGTCTGTGTCCTACCTAGGCTGCTGGATCTGTGGGGTTCACTGAGATTTTTGGTTGATTCTTCATCAACATGGCACCTCTCTAATGTCCCTGTCGAACAGTCTGAGTGTGCCCATGTGGCTCCGTGGCCAGAAGGAGGGCTTCTGAGGAGACATTGCTCAAGGAAAGGCGCGGGTCTTTTGGAAAGCTGTGTGCATTACAGGGGTATATCCCCTGTAAAATAGTTGTATAAACTGAGGCACAGGAGGGATATTTATTTTGGACGCTTTGCTTTGCATTAGGTCATGTTAAAAATTTAGGAAGGGTAAAAATGACAGTGCCTAAGCTTGCAAACCAAACCTTTGAGACCACAGTGAGTTTTTGTTTGCCCTCTTTCCTATCACAATTTCCTGTGCGTAGCTGTATCTGAGATGACTGCTGGTTGCCAACAGCCAGTTTCCCTTTGCATGCCCCTTGCTTTACTCCCCAGAACAGCAGCCAGGACCCCTCACTGTAAATCCCCCTGCCACCCCGTTTGCTCCTGCCATTGCAGAGATGGGTATGTACAGGGAGCATCCCTTCCCTACGCTGTCTCTGAGCCTGCAGCGAGCAGGGCACTGACTCAGCATCAGCAGTCTAGGGAGGGCAAAAGCATGCAGAACTGAACAGGCTTTTTTTTGCAAAATAAATATAAAACCAAAGCCCAAATATTGAAAAATAAAGCCCATAAAATTAAAAATATGCAAAAATGAAAGTAAAAATAAAAATACAGACTGAAAATCCTTCCAAAGGCTGTCACTGAATGATTTCTTTAAAAATTAAAATATCAGCTAATGGGGTCTCTATTTGATTAGATACACCTTGTGTGATGTTCTATCATTCTGCATCTGAGAGTGCATTGTACAGTGCTAGGTGGGTCACTCACAAAGCAAACCTACTCAAAGGCTCATCCTGGAAAGTACACTGGTACATTAAAAGCATACTTTGCTGTTGTCAGCAAGTTTATGTAGATTCCCTGGTTTGCATAAGTTAGGATATTTTCAGCTTTCTTAATGTTAATAGGAAGTTTGTGTAACTTCAAAAGTATAATACAGATACTTTTGTCTCCAAGTGTTTGTGTGCAAAATATCAACCCAACAATTCACTTTCCTACTACTTAATCTCAGAGAAATATCATATTATTTTTGCCTTCTAAGCATACACATAATTAGAAACATAATTGAAAAAGTGTATTTAATGTTTACTATGAATGTTTACATTAGTAAATTTTATAGTGTACACCTTGTAGTAAATAAAACTTTAAATGTGTAAGCCTTAATTGTAAATGTGTTTTTATTATTTACCCGGAGAAGCCTATTGACAGTAACAAACAGGAAGTACTTTTGTGTCCTGCAGGTTCTACAGCTCAGAATTTCACGTTTAATCTGGCACCTTGCAGGATCATAGACAGATCCTCGTGGAGTACTAATCTTACCTGGATTCCAAGTGAGTCCATCTTGACTAGACCATTAGTCCCTCACAGGTTAGGGGCTGACCTGCTGTAAAGCAGCTTTGTGGGAAAAGACCTGGGAGTCCTGGTGGACAGATGGGTACCATGAGCCACAAGTGTGCACTCATGGCCAAGAAAGCCAATGGCATCCTGGGGTGTATCAAGAAAAGTGTGGCCAGCAGGTCGGGGGGGTTCTCCTCCCCTTCTGCTCTGCCCTGGCAAGGCCTCATCTGGAATATTGTGTGCAGTTCTGGGATCCCAGGTTCAAGAAGGACAGGGAGCTTCTGGAGAGGGTACAAAAAAAGGGCTACAAAGATGATAAGGAGACTAGAACATCTTTCTTATGAAGAGAGGCTGAGGGACTTTGGACTTTTTAGCCTAGAGAAGACTGAGGGGGGATCTGAATTCTTATAAATACTTGAGGGGCGGGTGTCAGGAGGACAGGGTTCAGTCTTTTTCCAGTGGTGCCCAGTAACAGGACAAGAGGCAATATACATAAACTTGAGTCTCAGAAGTTGCACCTAAACATGAGGAGGACCTTCTCAACTGTGAGGTGTCAGAGCACTGGGACAGGCTGCCTAGAGAGGCTGTGGAGTCTTCTTCTCTGGAGATATTCAAAACCTGCCTGGATGCTGTCCTGTGCAGTTCTGCACGCTAACTGGCACTGTACCTGCAAATCTGAGATGCTTTAGGTCTCACAGTCATTTGTCTGGGAGAAGCAGACAAGCTTTTATAGCATGCTTAAAGATGCATAACTTCATGATGGCATCCAGGATGGTTTGTTAGCAACACCTGCTTAAAACTGCAGGTGTGGGATCTCTCTCAGAGTCCTCATCTGAGTATTTATTTGGGTTAGCTGTGGAGCAGACTAAAGTCTGTTATCTTTGCAGAAGAAATTAAAACAGATTCTGAAACTGTTTGCTCAAATGTTGTTTAAAAATGATGCTTTTTGTTGATAAACAGCTTGTGTTTTTTCTGGAAAGAACAGTTTTCAAGATACGTATTTTTGTTAATTTGGGGGTACGTTTTTTAAAACATCAGATTTCAGAGAAGAATAGATTTTATTTAAATAGCACACCTCCATATCAGTTTCGCCCTTTACCAGCTACCTTTTTCTTACTTGCAATGCCTTAACTAGGAAGTGACATCACCTTTTTGAAGGTTGTCTTCAATGTCTGGTACGATGGTGTTAAAGCATTACAATGGAAAGAAGTCCTCTGCAGCGGAGTCGACGACGAATATTCAGTGTGTGGAAGGCTGAAAGGAGGTTGGTGCAGAATATATATGGTGCTTTTCCCTCGCCTGGCAGGTTCCCTCCGCAACAGGGACATATCCTGCCAGCCCTTTTTCACCACTAAGCAGATTTTGTAAGGGACTAATTGATCAGCCCATGCAGACAGATTTTTTCTCTCTAAAATCTAGACCAAATTCACTTTGCTTGGCAGGCAGCAGACTTCAGAACAGGCAGTTCTCCAGTGCCAGAACCTCACTGAAATAGAGATTTTCCAGATTCTGTGATTTAAAATCCTTGTGCTACGGTTTCCATCTCTATAAATTAGAATTACTAATATCCTACATGTCATTATAATACTTTTATTGTTAATGTCTCTAAAATGACATGAAAAGGCTGCATTTGACCAGACTGTATAGAAAAAATGTGAGGAGGTGGGAAAACTACTAATATCCAGAACACAGTTTATTTAGATAAATGTCTGGATGGGTTTTTTAAGAGACATTATATATACCCATGTATAATGTAGCTTGTTTGGTTGGGTTTTTTTAAATTAGAGTCAGTCCTTTTGTAGGGGCTAACCAATATTAACATTAACATGATACAGGCTCAGATTCAGAGAATTCAGGTAGAATGTGGACTAAAGGAAAAAAAAAAACCTGCAAGGAAGTAAAAATACTCAATCCATGTTTTCCTTCCTTTAAAATGAATATTGACTCTACAGTTATTGTTCACCTGGACTACTATTGCAAGTCAAATCATAGGATGGGTCTGTAGGAGATGCTGCAGGAGCATGTTGGTTTGTTTCTATTTTCTAATGTAGTTTAGACAAACAGGCAGAGTTCTGGGAGAAGGAACAGGTGAGAGCTTTGTCTCTAGAAGAGTAAATGGCATCGGCACTGCTGCTGAGAGATATGCCATATTGCTTTGTAGTTATTTAGGAAGCTTGATTGATGGCTTTATGATTAACCATTTATATTATAATTATCTCTCCTTTACAGAAACAGTTGCAACATCATTTGACATTAAAGGTGCAAGAACAAAGTTTCCAAAGGTACTTTTCAGTATTTTATATAAAGAAATATCAATAGCAAAATTATATACTTACCTGTGTATATTTTATGAAAAGAGATGTTCACCCAAACTGTCAAAACCAGCAAAAGGAAATGTCAGAAAACTTTCTTATGCTTGAAATGATGACTTTAGAACAGCAGCATCTCTGAAATGCTATGTGTTCTCAGGTTATTAATCCTCTATTACACACAGGATCAATGGTCTTGTATGGTTATTGGGGCAAGAAGGTGGCAGGAAGTCAGCAGAAAATGGAAGTGTGGGGAGGACTGAATCCTTGCTGGATATAAGCTAAAAGGGCTAATTAGGTTACTACTTCACATTGGGGATAAAAAAGCCCATTGCTGTAGAACACAGTCTGGTGTATCAAGTCACTTAATCCCCGTTTGTGCAGTCAGAAATACTACTCAAGAGAATGGTTCTGGAAGGGGGAGAAGGATTCTTGGGAGCACAGGACTCTGGTTTGGGAGAGGATGCTGACAAGTGCAAGCTGGGTGACAGCCTACTGCTGTTCCCTAGTACCCTGGGCATGTGAAGAAAGTTGAGCACTATTTTTTTAAGTACATATGTATCTGAATATACCCATGATATCAGTCCCTACTGGGAATCTTTCTTTTCCAGTCCTAACAGAAATCACCAAGAGCAAGCAGTGTTATGTACTAATTTTCTTTATTTTTTTTCTTGCTTGTTTTAGGGAAATTACAACATTATTTTACAAGGATTTTCTGATGATTCTGAGAATAATGTGATCATATGCTTGAATTTCACCATGATAGTAAAACAAGAACCTTTCTGAATGTGACAAATATTTAAAATAATTATAAAATACAGAGGTCACTTCCTCGATCAGCTGGAATCCGAGCTGTGAAATGATAAACACACTAATTTTCCCCGAAGTAGAATACACCATGTACTGTCTGGGGAAGCTACACAATGGATAGTCTCACCCATTTATAGCACTGCTTTAATCAGATGCTCAGCCAGTGTGTAAAAAAATCTCTGTGAATCAGGCATCCTGATTAACCCACGGAATAACCCTGACTGGATGTCAGGCTGAGGACTGCATTTTGGTGCCACGCCTTGAGTTATGAAAATGTGGAGTCCTTCAGGCTGCACCAAACTAATATAAGAAGTTCTCAAGAGCAAGAATGGGAGTTCGCCAGTTCTCCAGATACAACAGCATTTACATCTGTAAGTCCACTGGATTTATTTTTTCCTTTTAACAATAAAACTTGATTGTACAATCAATGTGAGAAATGTTTTTGATTGTCATGTTATTTTCTAATTATCTTTAGAGGTTTCCTAGTGTTCTCCATTTGCACAGAACTGAACCAGAGAAGAAACCATTTGTTATGAGCTACTAGTTGATGTGAATAACATACAAAGCAGAACCCGTTCCCAGTTACGCTGGACCCATATGGCTGAATTTAGCCCTCTGGAGCTGTAACCAGAACCCTCTAGTGTGTTTTCAGCTCTTGCTCAGAGGGGCAAGGGCTACACAAGGGTCTCTCCTTCAGAAGCAGGAGGACAGTTGTTACCCAACAGGTTGATCTTTTTTCTCAGTTACCAAAAGCATGTCTAAAACTTTTACTTCTGCCTCTTGGGCAACCTGATGTAGTACTCACCTTTCTCCTCTTCTATGCCTTCACATCAGAGATCTTCAGTAAGATTTTGACGGAGTATAAGATTTGGTCCTTAGGAAGAGAGTTGGCATCCTGGGGTGCATCAAGAGGACCATGGCCAGCAGGTCAAAGGAGGTTATCCTCCCACTCTACTCTGTCCTGGTGAGGCCACATCTGGAGTGCTGTGTCCAGTTCTGGGCACCCCAGTTCAAGAAAGACAAGGAACTACTGGAGAGAGTCCAGGGAAGGGCTGCAAAGATGTTGAGGTGACAGAGCATATCTTGTATGAGGAAAGACTGAGAGCTGGGTCAGTTTAGTTTGGAGAAGAGGAGACTCGGAGGGGATCTCATCAATATGTATAAATACCTAAAGGGTGGATGTCAAGAGGACACCTGGGGCCGGACTCTTTTCAGAGGTGCCCAGTCACAGGATCAGGGGCAACAGACACAAATGGGAACACGGGAAGTTCCATCTGAACATGAGGAAAAACTTTACTATGAGGGTAACAGAGCACTGCGGCAGGCTCCCAAAGAGGTTGTGGAATCTACTTCTCTGGAGATATTCAAGACCCACCTGGATATGAATCCTGTACAACCTGCTCTACATGATCCTGCCTTAGCAGGGGGTTGAACTAGATGGTCTCCAGAGGTCCCTTCCAAGCACTACCTTTCTGTGATTCTGTGAGTCCAGGAGGATGATCACTTCCCTAGTCCTGTTGGCCACATTGTTTCTGACACAAGCCAGGATGCTGTTGGCCTTCTTTGCCACCTGGGCACACTGCTGGCCCATGTTCAGCCGCTGTCAATCAACACCCCAAGGTTCTTTTCTGACAGATAGCTTTCCAGATACCTTTCCTCAAGAGTGGCTCATCAAGAGTCCCCTCTCATCAAGAGCCAATACAAATATAAGAAGCCGAACTGTGTTATGATGGAGACAAGAAGCCATGATTACATCCAAGTGGCAATGACAAAGCATCTGCGCTTGTTCTCAGTCCATGGATCATTTCAGGATCAGTCTGCAACCAAGTGTCACAGCAGCTCCTGCTTATCTTTGAAACCAATTACTGGAGTTGCAATCAGTTTCCTATTAATCTAAAATATCAGTCAAAAAGAGCCGGGGAGCCTGCTAATGAATTCCTACTTTTCTTTTTCTATTTTGCTCTTTTCAAATAGCAGTACTGTTCTAGGGAACAGTCTTGCTCTATGATGCCCTTGTGTATCCGTTTCAGTGTACAGAAAACACCAGGTGAAGCCTCAAAACAGTTTTTAGTGACAAAATGTTCTGAATTTTTTTGCTGCTCTGAATTATCTGGGGTGTTAGAAGAAATGTTTTTTTTATTAAGCAGCAAGTACCACAGGTAGGATTGACTAACAGCTCCTGGAAATCACAGGCATTCACATGCTCTATTTCTGACAAGCACGTGTTTTAGTGCCTCATGGATGTTACAGAAAAATTACAGTATATGTGAAGGTAGAAACAGAATTTCTATACCTAAAGAGGGACATTTACAGGTAAACATATGGACTCAGACTTCTTGTGTAGATCTTCAACTGCAGGGTTATGATTCTACATGCCAGCAGGTAGCATTGCGAGGCTGAATGCAGGAGCCTTGATTTTATAAAGCAAAGACCTTTCAGGGGCCTTGGCCTCTCTCCTGAGTGTGACCAAAGGTCTCCGCTTATTGTAGCACTGGTCACTGCTGCACCATGTCCCCTTCCACGGACAAGAGGAGACAGGTTTTTGCAGGTGTAAGATCAGGCAAACAGCTGACCCTGAAATATCCGCGATGCCTTAGGATGATGGGTGTTGTTGAAGGCAGAGCTTTGCTTTGGTGTCTGGTTCCCAGGACAGAGCTGTTACAAGGCTTTCCTTTCTCCTGTTGTTCTCTGGAATTGGCAACAGTTGTCATGTAGCTTTTTTCCCTTCCAAACTTTCCTGAGCCCGTACTCGGGGCTCTACAGCAAAGAGGAATCTACTTAAAAGGAGGTGAATTACACCCTGTAAAGATGGATCTGAATGTTTCCCTTTTCTTCAATTTACTGGGCCAGTAAACTTTGATCCACCTTTTACTTCTGTGTTTCCTTGCTCTGCCCAGAGTTTGAATGGTGTGAATGCTGGAAAATTAGCCATTCACTAGGTATTTCTTGCTTAAAATATTCAGCAAGACGCACACGTCCTGAGATACCTTGAACGTGTTTTGCCAGGAGTTCCGGTGAGCTGTGTGCTCCCCTGCAAACCCGAATAAATCAAGGAAGGCCTTGTGTGCGGCGTGCTTATCTGAAACTAATATCTAAAGCCTTCAGAAAGATCTCTTTTTCTCTCCCTCATTACTGTTGTTTTTAAGCGGCTGTCAGGATTTACTGCAGATGGGAAAATAGCTTTTCTTCACCCCCTCACCCTCTGTCGCCAAATATGTAATTATCAGAAGAAGCAGTTCCTGTAAAATATGTTTTCCAGTAAGAGCACTCACTTTTTGAGCTGTGCTATTACCATTTCATTTGATAAAAACAGTAAAGCACGCATCATTTCAAACAAAAGAAACCCTGCTGACCACAGTAACATCTACATTTTCTGGTTGAAATTGTAACATCGCTTGAGACAGACACACAGAGAAAATTCCACGTAATTCAGGTATCACGAGGGCACATCTTCTTTCCAGGGATGTACTAGAAGGCATAAGCAATCCCTCGGTCACCAGGTAGCTTATCTGGTAAAAAACACGCATACTCATACTGAACAAATAACCTACATGGTGCCTGCAGCAAGGAGTTGGACGTGATGAGGCAGGAGATGCATCCTGATCGGCGTTACCGGCATCACAAGAGACAAACAGCAGCATCAATCCCTTTTGCAAATCCCTTTCTTCACAATTAATTTATTTTTTTTCCCCCTCAGAGGAAAATGCTAGTAATTGCCTTTGAAGTGTCAGCGTAGCGCATTATGCTGAATGACTTCAGCTGCTTCGTTCTGCCCGCGCGTTCCTGCCAGCACAGGGAGTTCAGGGGCAGCAGATGGGGATAGTGACATTTCTGATGGGATGGGAAGGGAGGGGAAGGAAGGGAACTCGTGCCTGCAGAGCTCAGGGGACAGAGAACGGGAGAAAGGAAATTTGGGAACTCCTTCCTGGACTCCAGAAGGTCCCGGAAAAAGAGCCACTGTGCACGCGTGTTTGTCTGGTGGATCTCAGGCCCAGGGGCCTTGTGGCAGGGCTGCTGTGGGTGTGTATGTCCATAAATTCTTTTCTTCAAGATACATTTTGCTACTGGCTAAAGAGACCTTATATATATGTCTGCAAACATATATATACATACATACATATATATGTGTTTGATTAGATAATTTATTACAGCTTCCCAAAGTTTCTGTCTGTAAAAATGCCCCCTCCAACCCCCCCACCCCCCCCCCCCCCCGTATTTTTTTCTCCTTGGGCTTTAGCCTAAACATCTGCCTTAGCTACAGGTGTTGTGTTTTTAAATTTACATTTCTTACTAACATAGCTTCTTACTGACATAACTAACAAAGGAAACCTTTTAATAGCAACACAGCTCTTTGCTCACAGGCGGGAACGGTTGTTCATTCTGGGTATTAAGGTCTGCCCATTTTCCTGCCCTGCACAAAGCCTTCAAGTGCTACAGAGCAGATGATATTCTTTTCTTAAATTCTAAATTCTGCTAACTGAGCACATCCACTGTGTTTTTGTTCTCTCAGAGGTTTGGCATCTTTACCAAAGAGCTACCTCTCTACTGATCATGAAGTTGGATTAATTTTTATATACATTCTGTTCAGCCTGATTCGATTTTGACTTTTTATTGTATTGTCCATATTTTTGTATGTTTAATCTAGAAGTGTAATTTCACAATTTCAGTAGTGCAAATTAAAAAGAAAGCAAACCATGACCCCACAATAAGTAAACATAATCATGGAAAAGCAAAATTATAACATTAGTTCTCTGAAAGCAATAGAACTGAGAAACCCGCCCTTTACTAATGAGATGCATAAGGGAAGACATATTCAAGTAAGACATAATTCATGTGAGAGTGAGCTCTTGTTCAGTTTCACCCTAAATTAGTTTGACCATGTTTTAGAACAATCTGATTTTATTTCACATCTGAATATCAGCTCAATGGACAGGTAGTTATCTTTTGTAATCATATATTGCACTGAAGTAATCTGCCCTGTGTCTGTGGACATTGCATGCAGTGGAATTTTCCTTATACCTTTAAAGCATTAAAGATATAACACAGAACAATGAACTTCATTATTGCAAGTTTCACATATGACTGTCAGAAAAGCAGGCTATCGGCACCAATGTGCCTTTCTGATTCCCCAAGCTACTTTCCAGTGACTCCAACTGTCTCTAACCTGTAAAAGTCTTGACAATTTTAATATTGTAATAATGGAGGAAAAGGGCTTTAAAAAAAAAGTCTAAATTGCTTATCTAAGACAATTCAAAATTTCAAACTGAATTATTCTCTGATGAGTAATAAGAGGCAAAAATGGGGTTGCATGAAATAGATAATTTTGATAACTTCACAACACCATGTATTTATTTTGACCAAATAACTCAAAAATAGTGGGCTTCAACTCAAATTTAAGATGCTTCAGCACATAGGAAATATTTTTCTGTGCTTTGTTTTTGATAGATTGGTGTTATTCAAGGAAAGACCAATGTGCCACAAACTCACTGTGATTCTGCTGATGAGCCAGGAGCCAGGCTGCGACAGTCGTACTCACTAGTACTGACCTGGCAGTCTGAGTTGTCCTAGTGGTACACAGCCCAGTTCTAAATGGCTTTACGTGCCTTCTTCTGGGATTGATAAGTAAAGGGCAACATTAAGGCTCTAGAAACAGTGCAACAGGAAAGAAGATGTGTTGGGGGAAGCAGATCAAACCATACATTTTCAGTTTGTAAATATAAATCTTATTTATATTTTATTTTTATTTTAGTACTTTTAGTTTTATAAAAAACAAATGCTATAACAGAACAAATGTACAGACCAATACACCTCCTCCTTATGCACATTTAGGAGCACATGGCTAGGGTAACCACAACATAGGTTGCATGCAGACATGCAAGAAAGAGAAAGATGGGAAAAGGAAAGCAAATGTGCAATAGCTACCACCACAGAGCTGTGGTGTCCCATCAGTCCGAATCAACTTCATGTCAGGTGAGGAATTCCGTTTGATGCTGGTTGTCATGGTTCAGTGCTGGGTGCGTGGGGGATCACTCCACCACAGACGTGCACGCCAACTTGGCAGTTCTTTGTGGTTATATTCAGTTCAATGATACTTATTCATTAGGTTACCTCATACGCCTATACATATTCATAACCTGTCCCTGCTTCATATTGAAAGTAGTTCCAAGAGGTGATTTCCATAAATTCCTCCCCACTGGGCCTGCGCACTCCTGCCTGGTGGAGGTTGTTGAGGGTCATGGGGATGAAGACAGATGACTCCATCACAGCAAGTAACCTGTTGTGTGCAGTTTTCCCTTGACTCTTATCCAAACTACAAGTTTGGTTTCAGCAGGTTTTGTATCCTTTTCCCTGACTCTTCAAAGACATGGGGGAGCTCAAACTAGCTACAATGAAATGCTTTGCCTGAATTTATGACCAATTACAAGACAAGCAAGGAAGGAATTCATCGAACAGATAAGGAGCTTGTTAGACAGATGGGGGACTGGAACTCATCAAAGAAATCATTTTATTTTCACAGAGCATATAGTCCTTGAGTGCATAACTTATTCAAAATATGGTGTTAGACTCAAACTTATGTTTCAATTGATGTTTCTTCCTTATTAGTCCTGGGTTTGCTTTAAATTACTAAAAACGAGCTGTTCAAACAAGACATTGTTTATGCAAGGTCATTCCGTGACATACTCACTGTGGCACTTCATCCTGTTAGCAAGTCTCCCTTAACCCTTTACAAGCACCTTATTAGCGAGTCCCCTTTATCACAAGATAGCAATCATAGCAGGAGGTGCAGTATTTCAGCAATGTTGAGGCAGATGTTCGCTGGTACAGGCATCCGTTGAGGGACACAGTCCTTCACACGTACCATGTGACATCAGCTCAGCAATAAGAAGCTGAGAAACAGGGGAAGGAAGTGGAGGCCATGTGTCTTTGTTACACCAGTTGTCTTCTGGAGCAACTGCTATGCACACTGGAGCCCTGCTTCCTGGGAAGTGGTTGGACATCATGTGCTGATGGGAAGAAAAGAAGAATCTTTTGCTTCCTTGAGTGGCCTTTTGCTTTTGCTGTATTAAACTGCCTTTATCTTCACCCGTGAGTTTGGGGTTGTTTTTTCCATTTAATTTTAATCCCTTCCCTGTCCTGCTGAGGAGGGGAGCTATAGAGCGGCTTGGTGGGCACCTGGTGCCCAGCCAACGTTAAACCACCGCAACAAGGAAGAAAATCTAAGTGAGGTAAATAGTTACATAAAATATACAACAAAAGGCAAGATGTTTGAAATATTTATAGACAAAACATTGCAATATCAGTGAGTCAGGCACTAATATTAGGTTTATTTGAAAGAGGAGACTTTCTCCAAACATTCTGTCAATACAACAACGATGACTAAGACACCATAATTCTGTGAGAAGAGCTAAAATTCACCATAAGCTCAAGGTATTCAGCAATTACAATTATAACAATCTGGGTTTTTTATACTTGGATTGCAGTAGTGCCTTCTGTAAGTCGCTTGTAATCAGGAATGTTGCTTCCCTGCTGTGTACTGTATAAATATTTATGAAATTCGTGAAATAATATTTTAAGGGTTCTGTGAAATGGGAATCATGGCCAGATCCAAAGCACCTACTAAGCACCCAGCACCAAGAGAATGACCCAGAATCCCGTACTTCTGCAATGAGACTGATTGACATCTTCAAAGAGCAGCCCAAAAATCCTACACAGTGAGGGGACCGGTTTGGTGCAGTGCGAGATAGCTTTCTGCTGAGCATGGTAGACAAACAAAACTCATTCTAATTTTCCACTGCAATTTCCACTGTAATTCATGTTTCAAGGCAATAACAGTATGAAAAATATGTTGTGTGGCACAGTGAGGGATATACCAAGTTCAGAGACTTTGACAGAATACCAAGCTGAAAATAAGAGTCACATGCCTAACTGTGATGGGTCTTGACCATATGCATTGTTTCGATTTTTAAATTGATGTTTCATGGATTTGACATCAGTTTCAGTCCTTTTTTGCAACTGTCACACTTTTCCAAGGGAAAACTTCTGTAGAATACAAGATGATAGGCAAACTGAACTACCTTATTTTCCACTGCACTCATTCACATGCTCTGATTTGGCTAGCTCTTTGTGGAGCCAGGAGTTGGACTTGATGATCCTTATGGGTCCCTTCCAACTCAGGATATTCGGTGATTCTATGATTCTAACTAAGTATATGTGACTGTGTATTTAAAAAGATCGTAACACAAGAAGAACATTGATGCAATCTCTAGACCAGATCACTGACACTTTCAGTGACTATTTTCTCTGATTTTAATCTTGATCTGGAAGTTAAGAGTAAAGCAATGAATTTTTAGGCTCATTGCTCAGGTGTTCCTTGTGATCAGGTGGAAACTTTTCAGTCAGCTGTCTCTTGGTAGGACTGGATGGTTTTCCAATTTCCCAGAGGTCATTCACAAGAACCACTGTAGACTTACGGACCTGAGGAACAGCAGTGTCAATCCACAGTAGACTAGGGGTGGCTACTACAAATAAACACGCAGCACCTTCTTCTCTGCAGGGTTGTGAGCTTTCCCCATTGTATGGGTCTAAAGTAGTCTGGTCTTAATCTGATTTCCCTGAACTCACCATGGTTAAGTGTCTTGTCATGTGCACAGTAACATAGAGAGGATCTAGCAGTTGCATGTTTGCCTCAACTTTCTACACATGCTACCTTTTTTCTACCAAGAAGAAATAAATACCAAAGGGGTAAAACCCCCAATCTGACTCTCATCTTGCTTGGCTGCTGTGTTTTCCGAGTTCTTGATCTTAAATCCTGTACATGATTTGCGAGTATTCCCATTTCCCTCCTTCCCTTAAAACTGTGAAGCAATTTGCACACTTGAAGGGAATACCTCCCCATTGGGTGAGGGTTTTGCTCTGTTACTGGGGGTGCATTTTACTTACTGCAGAGCAGCAGGGTTTTTCACACAAACCAGGAGCCGTTACTTTATAAATGCATATATGCTAAATAATGAAACTTCTCATATCCTGCAGGGTACTTTTATTTTTTTGAGATCTCAAATAGCATTCTTCCCTTCAGGAGATCTTGATGTGCATGAAAGCAAACCCCACAACGTTGTCTGCATGCGTTATATTGTTTTTACTCTATTCATTTCTTTCAGGGAAAAAAAAAGCAACATTTGACTATTTAAAAAGGCAAGATAAATACTAAAATGTTCAAGAAAGAAATGGAATATGCTCTGTTTTAGGCCTCAAATTCTTAATAACTCTTCCAAAGTTGGTATCAAGCCCAGAATAAAAGGAGGAGGTTGGCTGTACGTTAGTGCCTCACTTTGTAAAATCAACAACCGCTCTCTGAATTACAGAGCTAGGAGAGCTTATCCTCGCTCATAATTGACAGGCTATTATCTTGCTGAATAAAAAATGAGCAATCAAACGTGAAAGGAAGCTCTGTACTTGGAACCAAATTCTACGCATCCTTAAGCATGACACAAACTTGCTTAAGTCAATGAAGTCATTTTTTAGGAGGATTTTTTAGAGCTTGGCCCTTGATAAGTGCCCACACATAATATGCACTTGTCACTATACTCCTGAATGACTCAAAAAGACTAGTAACGTGGCAGAAAGCCTTTCACCTGTAGACTGTCAGTTTGAATCTGTCAAGCAACCAGAAGTCCCTGCTGCAAAAAAATTTTATGCAAAAAGTTCCAAGCAGTGCTAGGAGAATAATAAGGCTGCGTGTATATACTCAAATCAGGAAGGCTTGTCACTCATTTTTAATGTGCCCCTTTCTGCTACAGCCTTATGATTCACTCTTTAATAAGCCAATCACATATCACCTTCTGAGGAGTGTGGTACAGGCATTTACCCAAAATCTGCAGAAATCTTTTTGCTTTGATGAACAGAAATCTTTATTCAGTTTCTCAGCATCATATAAGCTTATCACTAGGTGAAGGAACAGAAAAATAAGTAGACTTTTGAGTGGCACTGCACATCACAGTCACTGTCATGGAACAAAATTTTGTTGTGCTGAAAATGTCTTTCCTGAAAATTAATTGAGTTGAAATACTGAAGCTGAAAGGAGAAATACCTGTTTAAACTATGTGGAAATCACTCTTATACCATCAGGAATATTAGTGATTGTTAGTTATAGATTAACTAACTTTAGGAGGCTTTTGCCTCCTGGGATATAACATATACTTTCTGTCATCAAATGAAATGCAGGAGACCTGAACACTCCTTTAGCCTTTTTCACAGGAAAATGTGAACAAGAATACGAACATCGGAACAAGAATCTCTCCTAAAGACAAGTTGCCTTAATTTTCCCAGGAAAATCCTTCTTTAAATGTCTCCTATTTCCTGCAGATCTCTCCACGTATCCGCAAACTTCCTCACCTCTCCTTACTCCAACACCTACTGCATAAAAATCTATCATGTCACAGAGGGGTTAATTGCTAACCAAGTGACTCAGGGTCGCTCAGCTTCATGCACAGACTAAAGTTTTGAAGAAGGTTTTGCTGAAGGATTGCCCACTGGCTGAATCAGCACCTTTCCACACTCCCTGTGAAAAGAAACCTAAATGCAGGCAGCAGTTCCCATAGTGGTCTCATACGTTTCTTCTGCTGCAACAGGCAGAGTTGTTCTCTCCACGATTGTACAGCAAAGCCATCTGTAATGGCACAGGTATGCTTAGAGGGAAAGATGGGTTGAGAGCCCTGAAAAATCCCATGAATCTTGGAATAGGCAGGGCTGGAGAGGCTTCGTAACTTTATAATTTGTTGGGATTCTGATTCCCGGTCAGCACTTACAATGAATTCACCATCAGGTCAAGCTTTTGGGCAGCTGTTTTTGGGCTGGAGATTTAGGCATACAGTACTGAATTATTATAAGAGAATTATTTTCTTGCTTAAAATGGGGTGTTATCCTACTAATTGAAACCAGACTAATTAAGTCAGAGAGGCATTCAGAAAGCACAAAGAGAGTTGTAAGAAAAAGCAATAGCGGTGATGCTGAGCCACTGAGGAAGTATGCAGCAGTCAGTGATCCCCTGCCCACAGAAGTGTAGTTTTTCTGCATGCTATTTGCTGCAAAACCTGCCCTTTATTGCTCAAGCACCTTCAGAGCTTTGTGCTGAGGCCTCTGGCTGCAACGGTCAGTGTCCTTCTGCCACACTGATCTGTGCTGCATGTCCCACCAGCTCTCTGGAGTTACACCTGAGCTGCTTCTGCAGACACCAGCTTGGGTCTGTGTTCATTTAACAGCTCTCTTCCTCTCACCTTACTCCCTGTTTACACTGAAGGAGGAAGAGAAGGTACGGAAATGGAGAGTCATCTGGATCTAGTGACAGCTGTGAGCACCTCTGCCCATAATTTGGCACCAGCCTGAAAGTAAGGCTGGGAAACATTATTATTCAGTGGAAGGGAAGCGAGCAGCTTCTGTTGCCTTGGAGCTATTGTTTCTCTCTCTAGCAGGGCTGCTTTGAATGTTAAACTAATAGCGATTCAAATTAAAAACTTTGATTAACATTTTTTACCAGCCTAGCGTGCTTGTGCTGTGAAAAAAACAAGAGACAAGAGAAAACCAGCCAAAGCCTCTCTTGCAAAAGTAAACAAGTTCATTCAGCAGTACAGTGGCTGTGTCAATAAAGGTATTTTACCGTTTGAAGTGACTCCCGGTTTGGCGTCTGGCATAATGCTACTGCTCTGGTTAAAACAGAAATCACGTCAGCTTTAGTCTTTAATTAATTATTTAATGTATCAGGAAGCACATTTTCTTTCATTCTTTGCCTGTGTTTTTTTGTTGTTGTTGTGCCTGGATCTCTACTGTGAAAATATCCCACGATGTCATGTCCAAGAATATTATTTTTAGGTGCAGCTTTGCCATTCTTTTTTACAGGACTAGCATTAATTTTAAACATTTTGTCTTGCTTCTGCTGCTATCTTCAGTTACCACCCCCATACCAGCCACATGCCCTTACACATTCTTTCAATTTTTCTTTTCAAGACAAGCCCCAGCTATTCTATTTAAATGCCTTCTTCTTTCAATTTTATTTTATTTAAAACTGCTAAACTACATTTGTTTTTCATACAGTGTTGCTGTATGACATGTGTGGCTAAAAATGGCCATTCTTCTGATCAGCCAGTCATTCATAATGAAAACCAGAAATGAAGATAATAGCTGATTAAAGAAATAATGTGAGTTTGTGTGTATGTGTATGTGTATGTGTGTATATATACATATATATATATGCATATTTAAAAGCTTTAGCAGCAGACACAGAAAAGGGGCTGGAGCTTCTTTCTAGCACTGGCTGATGCAGTTCAGGCTCCTACACAGCCAGGCTCACTGCACGTGTTCCCTTCACTCTTCCTGTTTGGGTCAGGGCTGCAACTACCCTCACAGCATGAATATGTTGAGTTTATTTAGTGTGGAAGCCATTTCTGTGCAAAAGAGTCTCATTAGACTCCTCCATTTTCCCTCTGTACAGATGTGGATCTCATCCATAGGTATAAAAGGTCACCTGAATCTTTCCAAAACTTTATAAGATGCAGACACACACACACACACACACAAAATCTCAAACACCTCTGACCTGGGTAAAATTGGCACATGTTATTTCTCCTTGCAAGCTGCACCTTCTGTTAAGAAGTGTTAAGCAGCCACAGCTTAGGCTATTACAACATTGAGAGTGCTGAAAAATCTGGTGATAATATGAAGCCAGTTCATTTGAACACGCGCACTAGGAGTTCTCAGAACCGTCTCCCGCATCTGGTTTTATTGGTCACAGTCTGTTCAAAACTGAAGAAAGCACACCTTTTTCTATTGTTCTACAACTATTTGACAAATTCCAAGTGGTGAAAGTTGATACAAACCCATTAACTTCACTTGAAGCCAGAAAGTCTTCGCAACGGTTCTGGAGAGGCCACATGACACAGCACAGTTTGGACAGGATTTTTTAAGTATTAAAATTTAATCTAAATTTAAGGTTCTGCATAAAGTGTTCTGATAGCAGTCCTACAGCAATGGGACTTCTCATGTCTTAGATTTGAAATATGACACTATCCTCCCTGCTAATAGGCTATGGATTTGCTAATGAGCAGATATGGGACCACGAGGATATTCCTACTAGATTGTCTGTATGCCCCATGCAAAGAGAAGGAAACATCCCTGTATTTTTCACTGAAGTGCTGAGGAAAGTTAAGTGTGTATTCAAAGAGGCTGGAAAAAGAAGATGCATAAAATTCAAACAGCAGTTTTCCAAAGGCAATGTCTTTAGTCTTGGGATGATAATTTTCTGCTGTCACCGCTGGTAGCTGTATCTAAGTGGTCCTTCAGATTTGATGCTAAAGACACTGTGTGCTTCTATGGGAATGTGGATGCCAGGCATAAGCTGCTTTTGGTCGTGGCAGGAGAATGGAAGGGCTCCTCCTGGAGCTAAGTGTCCACAAATACAAAATTCTTCTGCTAGGTCTCCAGTCCTGTTGTCCTGAAAAGGATTTCACTGGAAACCCAGCAAAGGTTGCACAAAGAAAACTGCAGAGCATGAAGATCCTGATTTAATTTCTCAAGTGGCAGAAATGGGGAGCCACCGGTCTCAAGCATGTTTGGCAGACCAGAGAGCTGTGTCTAGGACAGTGTTCTGACCACACTGGACCAGAATCACAGAATCATCGAATCACAGAATCACAAGGTTGGAAAAGACCTTTAAGATCTTCAAGTCCAACCATTCCTGCTCTATGCTAAACCATATCCCTAAGCACCTCATCTACTCTTTTTTTAACACATCCAGGGATGCTGACTCAAGCACCTCCTTGGGCAGCCTGTTTCAGGTCCTTACAACTTTTTCAGTGAAGAATTTTTTCCTAACATCTAATCTGAACCTGCCCTTGTGTGGCTTTGTGCCACTTCCCTTTGTCCTATCACCTGTCTGAAGAGACCTTCTCCCACCTCTCTACAACCTCCCTTCAGGTAAAGGCACAGAAACTAAACTGCTGACTAGCTGGATAAAACCACACATGGTTGAGTCTCTTTATAACAACAAACTAGCAGGTAACCTGGCAGGACTGGAACTGAGTGCTTAACTGAGATGCAGACACTTAGGTAGCTTGCAGTCCTCCTGGACTTTTGTATGTATTCCTTCTCTAAAAGAATTCCTCAACAGCTTGCTTTTAACTGAGTTTTTACATCTCCACGGGTCAGTGTTAAAACTGAACGCAATATTTATTCCGACTTGTGTGCCAAGAAATTAAGAATTACAGGCTTGTGGGTCACATACAGCTTCAAATCTGGAGACTGTTCAGCAAATAGGCAATCCTTACTCTACAAAATGTAAAGCAGTCTATTCACTGAGTTCAGAAAATACTGTACAGCAGTGTTAGTGACAAAAAGTTGAGTGTTTAAGGATGAAGGTGTTGATGCTAGAAAAATATAATGAAGAGAGAGAGTGATTCATTAGACTTTCCAGGTTAGCACTTCCTTTACAGAACATTGCCCTGTCTAATAGCCAGCAGTAATGAGACTCATGATTTCAGATCTTACTTAATGTGTTTTGCCTTTTTCTGTCGACTCTGTGGAATGTGAATTTAAGTTGAACCTGAAGAAATACAGAATAACATTCTGCCATCACGTATAGATAAAAAGGTTCATTTAGGTAGATATACAGATGAAAGAAAGAAATAAAGTTCTCTGGCTTGAATGGAATATTTGATGACAGATGAAAGCTTCAGGAAAAGGCAGAATGCAGCGAAATCTACAGCCTTAGGGTGGACTTGAGTCCAGATTTCCCTGTCCAGCCATTACCTGCTACAGTAGCTTTGCAATTCATTCCGGACACACTAAGCTACTTCTGTAGGAATGGTCATTGTTGCTCCTAAGGGCTTTACTTGCCACGAAGCAGTTCCGCTAGTGATCACCTGTGGATTTTGTTGTAAAACAAAGAATCATATTGTCTATAATCAGCAGCAAGCAAACCTTAGGGAAGAAAAAGTCCTTTGGGGTACTTGGTAAGCAGACTATATCAAACTCATGACGGTGGAAATTCATTGTGATTAATGTTGAAATAGTGAGAATTTGGGGTGATATTTACCCTACACACACCACATTCAGACAGAATTTAACCCTGTGGCAGGATTAAACCCAATAGTTTGCCAGGCAGCCAAAGCTACAAGAGATGCAGTCAGATAATTAAATATTGAAACATTTGAAATATAAAATTGTGCACAAGTTGTCTCAACTATGGAATTAAGTGGACTTGCTACTTTGTCTATTGAACTCAGAGTAATGATGTAGTAGAAAAAATGGAAAATGTTGCTTAAATAGCAACTCAAATGGTGAAACAGTGATGGTGACTGTGGAAGAAACATATGGCAGGATGTGCAAGCACTGAAATCACAGCAGGCTCCAGCAGTCCATGCTACAAAAGTTTTGAAGAATCCCTTGTGCTGAACCAACAACGGTAGGATGCTTTGAATGCCTCAACAGTCATCACTTGCAAGATAGTGGATATTTTAGAGCACTTTTGAGGGAAAGGAATATGGGACACTAGATACTGTGGGTGTGATTAACCGCTGCCTTGGCTTGGATGTGATCCAAGAAGTTCATCCCTCCCTAGAAACTCCTGACTTCTTGGATCATTAAGCAGAAGCTCAACCTGCACACTACAGAAAGTGTCCATCTAGAGAGCACGTGCAGCTTGCTATGAACTTTGTTATGGAACAACTGGAATAAAACCATCTTTCCTGCCTGAGAGTGCTGGTGCAACGTAATGTCACTGGAGACCTGTGGACAACTTTACAGAGACCATAAAGCTAACCTCACGTTGATGCTGGTGGAACACTGGCCTACAGCCTGGACCCAACCAGTCCCTTAGGACCAATGTGGGACACAGTGTATTCTCAAATTCGGGAACTGGAAACTTTAATCACCAAATATGAAAAGGCTATTATTTGTCAAAAACAGGTGACCATTGCTATCAAACATGATACTGGCTGGATTGTCAGAATTGCGACAGAAATAGAAGTGCTGGACATCATCGGTATGACGTTTTTATGAGATATGTGCCATCTGCAAATGGCATGTCTCATCTTATGTTACATCCTATGATCATTGTATTATTGTGCTGTATTTTATTAGTTTTGCTATTAATATGTTTTCATGTCCGTGTATTTATATAATACGTGTATCACGTATTTCTCCGTGCTGGAAGCAGGCATCGCTAGTTGTCACCTGATTCGGGCTTAAGTGAGTGCCCAGATCTTCTCCCTGCCCTCACCCCCGTTGAAGCAAGAGGGGTAACGGTACCTCCACTCACTGCAGCAGCAGGTTTGCTAGGTACTTGGTCTATGCCAAAGGGTGAGCATGATTATCCACTCAGGTCTGCTTTTGGCCCAACACACAGCTCATGCCAGGGCCTGACATGTCTTGGAGCATCCTTTGGGGCACAGTGCAAGATACGTGTGGGAAGAAGACATAGTGGGAAGAAGAGATAAGGGCCACCTTGCCGCCAGTGTCAGCTGTCTCTTGCAGCTCCTGTCTCCTGCAGAGGAGATGTCTGTTGGTTTCTTCAGAATCCACCAATGGACATGCATAGACCAGCCTCCCAAGACAGAAGGTAGAAGTACAAGAGTTTACCCAAAAGTCCTTTTTGGGCGTCTCTGCAAGAAACTGGACCACTGATGCTCCCATACACTTTGGTGTGGCTCATCATCAGTTGGTATCTGCTTTGTGTAGATGTGTGTTAGAAAGTTTATGAGTTAAAGAATTTGTGAATTAATGAAGTGATGAATTAGGGAATATGTGTGTTACACGAGTCTGAACAAAGGGCATTGAGTCCTCATGTGATTTTTTTTTTAACTTTATGAACTCCCAAATTAAAAGCTAATTTTCTCAGCATGCTGCCCTGTACCTTTTAGAGATCCAAATGGGCAGCAAAATTTTGACATGCAGCAGAAGTAAAAAACTGGCAGAGAAAGTGAACACAGGCAAATTCCTTCCTTCAGTTAATGTGTCTCTCTGATTACTGAAATTTAATCAGTTTAGACATGAGACAGTTATACCATAGCAGAAGATACCTATAAACCATTGGGAATTTGAACATTCTAAAGCTACAATGCTATTTATTTTTTAAAAGGGAGAGAGTTCTATTCTGTCTTTTCAAGATGAGAAAAATCTTTGCCAAATCATCTAAGCCTTTCAGATAAGAATGTAAGTTTTTCCCCTTTCTTTCTTTGTCATTATTTCTGTAGATGTTAGATCTGCTTTGAGACTTGCCTTGATCCAGATAGAACCAGGTGAAATGAGGTTATTTACATTTGTGCTTGTGAGGATTTACTATAGACACAGTTGTTCAAGTTCAGGTTTTTAAATGCTTGCTCCTTCTTTTGTTCTAGCGTAAGAGAATTACTCTTAGCCATGAAAAGGAAGACTCCAAACCTCTGAGCTTTCTCTGAGGATCTCTGCTGCTGTAAGATTTTTCATTTGGTTCCTCCTTCCCTTCCCTCCTGTTGTCCTTATCTAGGGAATTTTCCTCTGCCAAAGGAGACTACAAAGCTTACAGCATGCCACGCATATCTAACATGCTGTCCTGGGAGTCAGCTGCAAAGTCACCATTTCTGTCTGTTGTCCAGTCAATGAAAATAGATTCTCAGTCCTACAATTACTAATCACAACACAGGTCCTGGCTGCCTCGCCTGACATTGCTCGCTTTATATGAACAAAAGGGAAGACAGAAAAGGTGAGGTTTTCCAAGAAAAAGCCTGTGTCACTACCTAGTTACTGAGTCAAATATGGCAATCACAAATCGGCTTTGTAGTTTTCAGTGGAAAACTTCTTTTCCCTTCTAAAAGGAAGCTCTACAGTCCTTTGGTGTTTGGCAAGAAAGCAGTCTGCCTGAAAGTGTCTTGGAAAAGCTGCTTCCCAGCTCTCTAACCGCAAGTGCTTGCTCATTAGTAGGTGTCATTTGCTAGAACTGGCTCCCCACCACAGCCTCTCGAGTGCTGTCAGTCAGTGGCTTTGATTGCCAGGGATATCTGGAAGCAAGAGACAAACGTTTCACTTCACCTGATGCTGCTCAGAAAACCGGCAATTACCAAAACGGTGTGTCTTGGCTGTGTGTGTAAGGCTGGCTGCCACTCTCTGAAATTGAGTGGTTCACTTTGATGTACTGGGATGTACAGGCATTCACGTTCCACTGTCGCTCCTGTATTTGTATCAGGACTGCACCAGCAACGGGTTAAAGAGAGGGTGTGGGGTGCATCTCAGCGAACTCGCAAAAGGGATCAGTAGCCTTATTACACAAGCCTAGAGGTTTAATTCAAAGGCATGTTGAGCCCAACACTTCTTGTATGTCTGACACGGGTATATTGCTCGTAATAACATCACTGTTGAGGGTAAGTGAAAGTGGAGTTCACCTGCATTTCCCTCTTACATTTTATTGCCTGCTTCTTTAGAAGTTCAGTAATTATTTGGCAGACAGCCTGGTAGCAAGAACTGAAAGTGTAAACTGAAAGGCTGGCTGATCACTATATTCCGTCTCTCTGTACGTGAGTAAACAGCATATATAAGAAGAAGCAATCCCTAGTCCACTGAGAATTTTAATAGAGAACAAGTAGACAATGAAGTAAACCCAGTTCTGCAGAGACGTGACAAAGGAACAGCAATAAAACTTGCTGTGGAGAGGTCTGCTCATTCAAGGCCTGACAGCCCTTTGCACCCTGCAGTGCTGCATTGGCACTGACTGCAGAAGCTGAGGCTGGGCACATCTCTTTTGCTGACTCTGCCATGGGATGGTTACCTCTGACAGAGCAAGCAGCTGAAGTCAGAAATCCTGAAACAGCTCAGGGAAACTTGCCAGGTTTCATCTGTCAACACCCTTGCTTTCCTATTGCATAGGTCCACCATGTGGAACCATTGGAAGTGGCTAATTAAGGTCTTTAAGTTGCGATTAGCAGCTTGGCAAGGGAAAAGTGATACCTGGGTTCAGCAGTTCTCAGCTGCTTGCAAAAAATAAACAAGAAAACAAGTGAGGAGGTACTGTTTTTGAGGAGTCACAAGAATCATGGGGAGGATCTGCTCTGACATCTGCTTTGTGTTGCTGCAAACCATCCCTGCACATCCTTTCCTTGTGGGCTGAGGTGACCTGAGGGCATTGGGAGCCATGACTGCGGCTTCTCACAGTTTTAAGTGACAGTTCCTTTAAGTTCTGTTCTTCTGTCCTGTTGCTGGTGTCACAAATAGTGTACATAATGGTCGTCAGCGAGCAAGTGGGAAGTACAAAAGTGCAATTCATTATCCTCAGGAAAGATGGGCTAATGTGTGAGAAACTTTTCCAGGGCTCAGGAAGAGCAGATTCAGTTCCTTTGCTCTACTCACAGCTCCTGCAAGAGTAACTCCGCTGGGCTGCTTTACACACTGAAATCCTAGATACACACCTCAAGTCTATAGCACTACAGACAGTAAAAACGTAGCAAGAAGCAAGACTTAATCAAGTGTAGGTAGTGATGATATAAATAGTAGGGCTTTAATAGCTCCTCTGCACAACACTCAGGAAGGCCAGTTGATTTTTCAGCAAGTAATGGTTTGAGGAGAACATTTAACTGCCAGTAAAAGTCTTGTGATAACTGCTGCACAGACTAAGCTGAGGGAGTAATTCGTAGTGCTTGAAATTTGTTGGGAATTTAGCTGCTTCTCCAGCTCATGAGGTTTTTATCAGTGGTATGCAACTTATGTCATTCAATCTGAATCAGATAGAACCTTAATTTAGGAATAAACAAGAAGCATGACATTGAATTTCTGTGGCAAAATCTGACCGTGCATTACCCTCTATGTTGTTTTCTCTCTGCAAGAAATGGAATTATAAATAGTCCAAGAGAAGCATTGACTACTGAGTGTATGACTGCAAGTAGTCCATGTGTGTCGTGTTTTGGAACATGGTGTAACTGATAGATGCCTTGAACTCTGCTAGTCAGAGCACAACTCTTCACTTGTGGGTCTGCATTTTTCTCAAGAGGCAGGGAGCATGTTAGGGTGAGAAGGCAGATGGTAAACTTTATGGTGGTTCAGAAAATGTTAGAAATGTGGTTTTTGCTCCCAAGGACATCTTGCCCAAGTTTTATTCTTTAATAAAATTCTAATAAGAGTTGTTAACTGGCTTCAGTTTCTCTCAAGTCAGTATAGTTTCAGCTGCGAAATATTTCACAATGTTGTTGTCTGACAAATGACATTTCTTCTGTGCTGGGATGTTGTCAATACCTTTTGGGGATTCTGTCCCTCCACTTTGGGGGAAAAAAAAAAAAGAAAGAAGAAAGCCTTAAGTTGCTTAGGAGCACATTTTTTTTTTTTTATTTCCCAAAAACATTACTGGAAGGAATATGTCACAGGCTCGGGCAGAGTGTGCTGGTTATCACACCATACAAGATTTTTTTTTGAACTTTCATATTGCTTCCTACCTAAGCACTTCAAAGGGTTTGCTTGGGTTTTTTGGGTGGGTTTGGGGATTTTTGTTGTTTTGTTTTGTTCTTCCCAAATAAGCAAATTTGATTGGAGCTGCAGGGATATGACAGGCTGGGGCTGGAAAGATAGAGAAGTGCTGATGCAGAACTGTGCAGAGCTGTTATGTCAAGAGGAGAATGCTTCTGGACTCTCTCAAGGCCACTAGTATTTCCTTTTCTTCTCTATTGCTTCTCCTTCCACACATAGAGGGGCCCCAGAAAAAGTGGAGATGGTTTGTGTGTCTTTACCCTCTTTCTACAGACATACTCAAAGTGATTTGTCCAATGTCCGTGCCTCTGCAGAAAGAGTGAACCCAAATCACCCTGCTTGCACCCTCAATATTTTCTGCCTAGGAAAGGAGAAAGCCATCAGTGGTGACAGCGCATTCGGTTTCAAGCCCTGCCTTGGTGCCCCTGGGTCAGAAATGAGTATGTGAAAAGACAGCACCTAGCAGAAATCTGAGATGCTGGGTTGTTTTTTTTTTTTTTTTTTTCCTTTCAGCCTTCCCAGGTAGGAATGTGGGCTTAGATCTTGTGCTCAATCCCTTCTTCTCCAGGCAGCTTTGCAGTGGTATTTGTCACGCTTCAGGGTAACAGAGTGACTTGTTTATCTGCTGCAACGAACCCTGCTGAGTCTTCAGAGGAGTGGAATTACATTCTGGGTGCTGGCTTGGGCTGCAGCCACATTACTGAGCATTGGCTAAAATTTCCCCTGGTTGTTGCTCTCTCTTTAGCCCCCATCAGAGGTAACAATGATGTGAGCAGTAACAGAGTAAAATCTGCAGAAGCTGTTGGCGTTTGTGTCACCTTGCTGTCTTAGGCTGGATGATATGGTGCTGCAAATAGCATAAATATGAGCCTGTGCTCATGTTGCCCTCTGTGTTGTCTTTCCTGGTGAAGCTTGTGTTCATTTTTATTGGAAGTATGGGCAGGGGAACAAACCTTACTACTCACATCCTGCAGCAGATCACTGCCATCACTGCCACTATTCAAAAATTTATCTTAAAAAAAGAAATCAAACACAGTTCCTGGATTTCTCAGGGTTTCCAGTGTGTGGCTTTGAGAGCTGGTGAGGAAGACCACCGTGTTACACCGTGTTGTAAAAGTAGCTGCAATCTTGCTGGTGTGGCTCTGAGCAGGATAGCTCAGACTGGGGTTCATGTTGGATGAGGAACAGCTATGGAGAACAGAGAGGGGCTGCCAGCAAAGGATGTGGTGGATTTTAAGTCTTGTTTTCATAATGGAAGTTTGAAATCTTTTGTTTATCTTGGTTTGGGGACAGGGCATTGGGTGCATCGTCTGTTAGTGCAATGATAACCTCACATGTCCACTCTGTGCTCTTCCCATGGTCCTCAGGAGATGACACAATCTGATGTCCTGCCATTCACGCCATGTGCAATTTGTGTCATCAGGGAAATCGTTTAGACAGAGGAAGAGATCTTAATTAGGAGGATAGAATTCCTTCAGGATAAAAATGGCTATAAGTTAGTGTCACACTCTCCCTTCTCAGCACTGCAAGGAAGAGAGCGGATGGAGATGAAGTCTTTAATGCAAAGCAGGATTATTTAGCTAAATTAAACCAGAAGTTGGTACATTGAATTTGGGAATTTGCAAACCCACAGTTCTCTCATGCACAAAATGCACACCACTCTTCCCCCGTGTACTCTTCACAAGCCCTGGGACTTGCAAGAATGGACCCTGGAAGTGAGCGTGCCGGGTGAGGACAGGCCCTTTCAGTCACTAGCCTACTGTATAACAACTGCTGAGGACACTCACTAAACCTTGTCCATCGCACCGTGGCCCTGGGTTTTTTTAAAGCAGGTGCTAAAAAAAGAAATGCGGGTGGAATGATCATGAACATGATCCTGTATGCCACCCATCCCCTCAGAGATGGCAAGAGGGACTCGGGGCAGCTAAAGCGTAAACAGAGCTTCTTTGCAGTGGTCACAGCTAATGCATCTGTGCGATAAAAGAGGAGGGTGGAAAAGGGGAAGGAGGTATGCTAAGCTGATACTGATAGATACCCTACTACTTAGGCACCGTTATTCAAGAACAATTTATCTGTGAGAAAATATGACACTTGTAATGTAGCCAAGTCCTTTGCAAGCTGTAGAGCCAGCTGCATAGGCTTGCCTGAGGCACTGAGTATGCCATCTGAGCAAGTTACAAGGAAATCTCTATTTAAATCAAAAGGGAAAAAAAAGTGGTTCATGAATATTAGGCACTCTGTGTCCTGCCAGAATGTTCTCTTTTCATATCAAGGGTCTGATTCTTCAGAAGAAATACTTTTTTGTCCTCTTTCAGACTGCAGACCAGTTCCACAGTGAGATAGTGTAGGAAGCAGAGCAGAAATCGTACTCATCCATGAAGTATCTCTGAAATAGAGCTTTCTGGATTTTCCTGTATTTCAAAGACTCATTCATGGGAACATGGTGTGTGATTCAGCCACAAGCAGAATAAGATTTCTCTTGTCAAACTGCAGACATCTGCAATGTCTCCGTCTCAGCGATCTGTCAACTCACACTGTAATAATCAGTGCAGAGAAGTAAGTAGCTACGTGGGACAGCTACTTCTAAAGTGGTTTGGATGTGAATGTAATATAAGGCAATTTGTGCCTGAGGAGTGCCTACTTATTTTCCTGGTGGTAGAGACATCTTTAGATGTGCACTGTAAAGTTAAGGGAAAAGAATCTTCTCATTAAATTATGCAATGTTTTAAAAACATCATCTGGATGGGCATCCAGATCTTGCCTTCCCAGCTTTCCTCTTTGACATTGCCTGTGACAGATTCTCCGTTTTCTGCTCAAACCCCTCCTTTCCACAGAACACCATAACCTTTTCTCAAACTTTTCTCTTATGCTACCTGCAGGCTGCAGATAGCAGGAACCCCCCTTGATAGTACCCAGCAGGACAACAGCCTCCTAAGCTGCAGGTGTCCTACGTACCACGAGGCGTGTTCTGCTGTGAAGGCTCCATGTGTGGGGTGTTGATAAATTCGGATGATTGTGCAGCTTGTGGGGATTTTTTTTGATGAGCATTTGTTGTTAGAAAATGACAGTTCACAGAAGCAAAAAGGACTGGTAGGAGCATACTGGTTCCAAGCAGATTTTACCAGTGTAGGTTTTTGCTTTGTGATACCAGAAGAGATGGAAAAGACTCGTTCAGCTACTAGGAATAACCCCAGTTCATGTCCTGGAAGTACTCAAGTTAGATTTGGAGGTTGAACTTCTCTCTCCCACACATGAAGGTCAGCTACCTAGTAAGTATAAAAAAGGGAAGAGAAATATTTTGCATTTTGTGGAAAACTTTGAGACGGGTCAGCATCATTTGGCGTTTTAAATTGGGCCTATACAAACCAATCAGCTTTAAAAAGCCCAGTTGTTTTTAATTAAAAGTTAGGATGGGGTACAGACCAATTCAGTTCTAAATCAAATACAGTTTCTGATGTTACTTTTCTTGCTGCAACAAACCCAGCTTGTTGAATTATTTATCTGGAATCCTCCATGAATGCAACAGAAATGACACGGCAAAAGTAAAAGAGGTACTCTGAAACAATTTCAAAGCTTTTTGTTTTTCCCAAGGAGGGGACTCATGCTATGTCTAACACACACTAATCCTTGGTGCAAGTTCCCATCCAGCTGGAGGTGCACACAAACACTGGCGATGCTTCCTCCTGTTGCTGTTGTACCCAACTTTGGATGACAGTGACAACTGAGTTTGTATTTAAAACACTGCCTCACCCTAAATGGTCGAGGTGCCATAAATTGCCTTTGGAATAGATGAGGTGAAATACTATAACAGTGCAAGTTGGGTTTTTTTGTAAACATGTTAGTGACCTTATTATGAGTGTTAGGTGGCCAACTGCCACTTCAGTTGGCATTCAGTGCTATAATTAGCTATAAAGAGTTTTGACAGGATCAATAATTCACCCATTGATCTTTTAAATTCATTATTTTGCATCTAAAAGGTGCCTAAGAATTAATTGGAAAATTACTTACTTAGATGGTATCCTATGAGACCACTGTCTCCTTCCTAAAATGTGAGGGAAGGAGATGTCACATGGATTGTAGATGATTTACTTACCAGCCCCTTGCTTGCAGGACCCAGTGGCAGGGAAATGCATGCTACCCTCATCACTATTGATCACAGACAGTGCTGTGTACTCTTTAGGCACCCACTGATCTGCATACATCTCCAGGGCTGACCTACAACACTCTCTGCTTAAAGGCTTTTGGAAAGATCACATCTGTCTTTCTGAGAGCTTTGTTTGTGGGGAGGTATGGCAGATCTGGGGGTGCCTGCTGCCCTGAGGGCATAAATAGTCCAGATGAAGGACAAGAGGCAGGTGGCAAATTAGGACATGAACTTTTGTCTATGGGACCTGCAGCAGTTCCCTGTGTGGCCAAGCATCACAGCTAATCATCAGGAATTTGCACCCTCCCCATCCCTTCTCCTTGGCTGGTACCTACCCAGGGTCTGCCTGCAGTTTTGGGAGGCGTTCACACTATTTCTTGTGGTCTGATCCCTGACAGAGTAATTCAGCCTGAATAAATAAATGTCTGAATGTGCAGACAAAAGGCCTGTGAAGAAGATAGATAAACAGCAAAGCAGCAGGGGTGCAGCCTCCTGCCACCAGCAACACACAGGCTGCTCCTAGCCCAGGGACAGCAGCTGCCACAGATAACCCCAGAGCCAGGCTGTCTGAAGACACCCCACCCCAATCTAAATTCTATCTACCTTGCTGCATGCTTAATTAAGGACAGCAGCTTCCACGCTAGTGTCTCTGTGCCAGTTCATGTCACACTGGGATTTTCACGAGCTAAGGAACAAGGTTGTGCTCTTCTACACCAACTTCTAATCACAGGGAAAACCTTTATTTCCCCAGGCCCCTACCTTCTCCAAGCTCAAATAAGTAGGAAGCTAGTTATTAAGAAAAAAATAAATATGAAGCTAGGAAATCTGTTAAATTAAAGGAAAAATAACTAAACAGTAGATAAACTGCAACTGTATTTCTTGCCCAGCCCTCCTTCCAAACACCTTTGGAAACATGCCTGCTTGATGCAAGCTGGGTTTGTATTTCAGGGAATGCATGTGCACTACTACTGCTCTATAAATAAACGTCTGCTGTAACAGGTCCACAGGCTGAGTTCATCCAGCTTGTCTGAGCCCTCCTACCTATGCTTTTTGCCTTTGGATTTGCACTGTCTGACCAGAGCAACGAGCCCAAACGGAGCAAAGGTTACCTGCCTGGTGCCTCTGAGACAGCCAGATTGAGGTCCTGCAACACTGCTTTTTTAAATAGTGCTGTAAGCTGGTGCCAGTTTAACTGGGAGGAGATTTTTGTGGGTTTTCAGACTGCCTTATATCACTTCAGATTGTGTCAGTGATTAATTTTGGAACATGCTTGCACACATGCACTTTGTTGGCTTAAGTATATCAGTTTCAGTAAAGCTGATGTGACTTGTCCATGCAGACATGATGCAAAGCTCTCAGGGAAGGGACTGTAGAGCCAAGAGCTGACAATACTGTGTCACAGCCCATCTTTCTCCCTCCTCCTCTTTCTAGTTTCATACTGCAGGTTAGCTACATTAAACAGTGTAAACATCTGATGTGTGGTATCCTGCACCTATGTGTAGCAAAGCTACTGTGATTATGCTTCTCCAGCTTCTCATAGGAATCAAATGTCCATTCTGGGCTTGATGATGGACCTCTTTGTAGTATAGATCATGACCAATCTTGGAAAAAACTTTCTGGGTTTTTCCACAAGGTTGAAATCAGTTTTATTACTGCCATAATAGTCTTGTCAGTTTTTAATTGAAGTTTAAATGAAGTTTAAAGAGACTTTAAAGGATTTTAAAATTTAAGGAATTTTCATGAAGATTTCTTGGAATATTTTACAGTATTTATCTTGTTGAGGTTGGATTCCCTTTTGTGATTCCTCATCTTGAATACTGTTGTAATATTTGGGTACAGTCTTTATATTTTGATAATATTTTGAAATACTCACTTGGGCAGGCATTCATGAATTTTCCAGAAGAAGTTCCCACTCATTTTGTTGACTGTACTGCATGAAGGACACTGGATTTGATAATCACAAGAACTTGCAGCGGAAACTTGATTCTTGAGCCATACAAAGCATACTGCTCCAAAGCTGCAGCTTTGGGAAGAAGTTGTACTAAAACTTGGCTGAAGGTGAGGACAGGTTCAGGGAAAAATATGCTCCATTACAGTTTGTACACTCTGATTATCTGGCATGGCAAAAAGGAGAGTTGCATTAAAGTGATGATATTTTGATCCAATACTCAAACTGTTTTAACTTCGTTGGTGACATTATGCTGTAATTATTTCTGTAACTCTACAGAAATCTAGAAGTACAGATTCATGAACTTAAACTTCTCCAAAAAGAGTCTGAGGTTTTGAATCTGCATCCTGTGCTTTGGACCATCTCTCTGCTACATAATGAATGCCATGATTAATTCTCAGGGAGCACAATACCAGCGTAGCAGGCTCTTGTATTACCATTTCTGCAGTCTCAGGGCAGGGGATGATCACTGAGGGGCAGCTATTCTGAGAGCTCTTCCCCAGCAGTCAGGCCTTTGGAAACATTACTTATTACTTTGAATCAACTCCCCAGCAGCTGTAGACTTCTTCATCACCAACTTCAGGAGCTCTGACTACTTTGTCATCTTTCCTTCTTTTAGCTTTATTCAGGGGAAATAACATGAGGGATTTGCCTGAGGCAAAAACCTCTCCCATGGCTCTTCTATTGTACTAGAGGAAACAGATTGTGTGTGTGGGTTTTTTGAGACCAGAATATTTCTCCCCTTTCTTAATCTCCCCAAAACAATCTACCAGCTCTGCTCTTTCAGTGGACAAGGACCAGAGCTGTGTGTCAGCCTTCTCCTTTCCTCTCTGTCCTGACGTCCATTCACATCCTGGGGTAAATACTAACTGCACCAACATTATTTTCTTTCCAGATTTCAGGGCAGACACTAAGGCTGCTGCAGAGGCAGTAAGGCTTCTTATGTCTTTTCTAATAAAATTATACCTACTTTATTTTCTTGCGAAGTACAGAGTTTCTGGATAATTAAAGCTAAATTTCTGAATTCTGAGATATTTCAAACAGTTGTTAGTTCAAGACTGTAGAGATATTTAATCTCTATGCTACGTTTTGGACCATGAACAAGGTGACCTAGAATTCTATGGGAATGTTTGCTTTCTTCAGAGATGATTTTATGGCTGTTAGTGCTTGGAATGGCAGAAAAATCAAATTTATCACTGAAGTCAACTTGTGACCATAGTGAACTTTGGCATATTTTCTGCCTGTTTCAGTCAGTGTGGAGCAGCAACATAGCAAAAATGTGGGGGTTAACAGCTTGCGCTACTCTCTGCATTAAGTCTTCTAGGTTTGAGAAGAAAATCAAATCTAGCTGTTCTCCAGAAAAATAACCTTTCACAGTTTTTATTTTTATAATCTGCACTTGTGTGTAGGGTGAAATATGAATTAAAAAAAGAAAGAGTTAATTTAGTTGCATGCTTATGTTTTGTGCAGTAAGGTGTCCATGCAGTCTGGAGCTGTTAAGTACCCAAGGGAACTTGCATTATGTCAGTTTTGGGCTGAAGTTTAGACATTTAATCTGTAAAATCCTAGAGAAAAGGGGTTTTCAAGATTTTCTTTCAAATTCTGTTTATTTCAAAATGTTCCCTCTAAGTATTTACAACACAAGAACTGCAATGTAGGTTGCTGCCTGACAACAGAACTGACTGAAGTACAAATGAAACCATTACCCTTCAAGTTGAGTGAAACACAAAAAGGAAGCAAATGACATGAGTGAAGAAAACCAGCTTAGTTTTAAAGGAGGTTCCATTATCATTAGTCTAAGATGCTGTTATTGCAGGCAGTTTACAGCACCTTGCATTTTCCATCTTTCTGTACCAATTTGATGCTTCTTATCTTTAAAATCCTTGTTTCATACCTAGCACCCTGTGCAGCTGGGTCCTGGTCCAGGTCTGATGCTATTGCAAATGATAGTGATGTATCTAACAATAATAATTACTCGTGCAAGACATGGTGGGAAACTTGTTCTTGTGTACCTTTTCTAAAAAAACAAACCACAACAAAACCCACAACACTTTTCTTCTCAGCCAGTTTATGATAGTACTTGTGAAACCCATTCACAAAGAAGTTAGCAATGACGTAATTTCACTGACGAATCCCTTCAAAGACACCTGGGTTTTAAGATAGGAAATAAAAAGAAAAATGTATGAGCCTATTATAAAAAGGGATATAAAATCAGAATGAAAAAAGACAAAGTCATTGCTACCTAGCAACCAAAGGCACGTTGCAGAAAGCTCTCTTAGTGATATGGGCTACAAGATGAAAGCTGGGCATGCAGGCAAGCGAGAGCAAGGCTGTACACACTGTTTGCTCTTAAATTTACTTTGGTTAACTACCACTGTTGGCAGTAGTAATGGTGACACCAGCAACAACTCTGAAGCTTTACTTTATGGTGTACCAGAGGAGGTGTTCAGCTCTTCAGTCAGCACTTGCAGCTTGGTGTACTCTGGCAACTATCATACATATATGAACCAGAATTTAGTAAAGCTTGGTGCTTAATTTTTGAGAAACATACTGATTTAAGTGAGGGGGAAAGAAAGACTAGAGAAGGTATTTGAGATGTAATTGTTATAGTCCTGAGAGAAGTTGAGGCACACAGAAAAACTGGTCTAGGTAACTACAGTGCTGCTACTCTGAACTTACAGTATAAAAGGAGTCGTGTAATATGATAGCAAATAGAGTCTTCTGGGAATTATGACTAAAAGCCTCAACTTCAGACTTCTGAAGCAGAGAATACATTAGGAACAATGCCACAACTTAGTTATTACTGAATAACAGAGTTATTCACCAATCTGACTTTGATCTGACAAAAGGAATGTAATTTCTGTGTTTGCTTTTGGTGACCAGCAAGGACACAACAGAGAAGCTCTTTTTGCTGAACCAACACGCCTCAGTTTCAACTGGGGAAAGGAATTCAAAGACTTCAGCATAGAGGAGAGTTGGAATTTCATTACATCAACATCTGTCTTGAGACAAACCTTTGGGAAGACCTATGACATGGTAGGAAGCAAGGGCACAAGAAGCCCAGAGGAGCTCCCTGCCCTCAGTGCAAGCTAGAAGTGACTTTTCTGGCCACAGCTTGCCAGAAATGGTAGTTTGCAGCTGTGAGGCTGGTTTGATGAATCTGCCCAGGTAGGTTTTCTACCAAATCACTGGAAAACAGCTGAAGCCCTTACTCTTAGGAGAGACTGGAGGTCTCTTTGAAGTAAGGCTGCAGCCCCACTGCAGCAGAAACTCTGTTCTTTTCCTTTCCTAAACCTTACTGTGGTGCTTTGGCCCTGACTGGAGATCAGGCACACACGAAAGCCACTCTATCACTCACCTTCTCAGCTGGACAGGGGAGAAAATATATATTGAGAGGCTTAGGAGTTGAGATAAGGACAGGGAGAGATCATTCCACAATTAGTGTCACGGGCAAAACAGACTCAACACAGAATAAAAGAACGAAAACTCTCTAATTCATTACACTGCACTGCACACCCAGTGACACCAGAGTCGGGTAATGAGAAGCATGACCAGATCTTAAAACATGTCCCCTCACCACTCCCTTCTTAGCAGACTGCACTTTAGTCATGATTTCGCTCCCTTCTTCCCTCCCATTGTGGCACAGGTTGGGGCAGGGACTCGGGGAATGGGGGTTTGGGTCAGTTCCTCCCAGGTTGTTTTCCCTCTTGGCGGGGTGGGTGTGCATTCCTCACACCCTTCCCCTGCTGCACTGTGGGGTTCCACTGAGACAGTCCTTCACAAACTTCTCCACTATGAGTCCTTTCCCATGGGGCTTCAGCTCTTCACCAGCTGTCCCAGCATGTGTCACTGCTATGGGGTGCAGACATAAAATCACAGAATGTCTCTCAGCCTCTCAGGCCCAGACTGCTCCAGCCTGGTCCCCCACAAAGTCACAAGCCTCCCCCTCAGCAAACCTGCTCTGCCACAAATCTCTCCCTTGCTTGTGTCTGTGTCTCTGTGTCTCTCCATGGGCTGCAAGTGCTGGCAGAGGCTTGTTCCTACATGGGTCACAGCATCTTCTGTATGTCTCCACCTGCTCCAGCATGGGACCTCTCCATGGGCTGCAGGTGGGGTCTTGTCCTTTTCCATAGGTTGTTGGGGGACACCCACTCCACCATGGATTTCTCCATGGGCTGCAGGGGCATCTTTCTCTCCAGCAAGTGGGGCACCTCCTCCTCCTCCCTTCCCCAGCCTTGGTGTCTGCACGGTTTCTTACATCTTGTCGCTCCCTTCTCTGGTGCCAAAAAGCAGCTACTTGCAGGTTATTTTTATCTCCTAAGTGTTATTCCCAGAGGCGCTGTGACCATCGCTGATGGGCTTGCCCTTGGTCAACAATGATTCCAGCCTTGAGCCAGCTGATGTTTACTCTGTGGGGCCTGCAGAGAGCTTCTGGCTGCTTCTTGCAGAAGCCACCCCTGCAGCCCTCCCTTCTCCACCACAACCCAGCATCACAAAACTACACCACTTACCCTTACCGTCACCTAGATTACGGTGAGCATGCTACTCTGACCTCAGGGTATGCAAGGATTTGAAGGACACTTTGAAGGAAGTATTTAAATAAAGGCATGAAAGCAAATTTGAAAGGGGTGAAATTAAGTGTGAGAGACATGGGCAAACTTAGCTAGAGGTATCTGCTTTTGATAACCTTTGCTGGAAATTGCAGTTACTAGCCCCTGTTGCCAGCACGGATGCCTTTGATATGGGACGACAGGGGAAGTAATTTCAGTTGGAGAAAAGGGGTGAAGGACCATTACAGGGAGACAACAATGGGCTGTGATGGAAGGGTCCCTGTCAGACTAGGAAGAGGTCATGTTTTCAGCTCTGCTTCTGGTCCTGCTTTATGTGTCCATTAATGACCTTGTCACAAAGACTACTGGTTTGCTAATGGAGTTTCCTGATGACATGTTTTTAGGACAGAGAGGTTTCCTACAAGAAAAAATGGGATGACTAAGATAAATAAATAATAGAAACAAGATTAAATTTAACACTACAAAGTGTAAGGTCATGTGTTTAAGTTAGAATAACAGCAGCTTCTTGCAACATGACAGGAGTTCATTGGTTCAAAATTACAGAGAAAAAAAAAGCAAGATGCATCTGCAGAAGTAATGAAGAAAAAAATCATTTAGGATACTGAAATACATCACATTTTTCACTTCCAGCAGAGATTTTAAATAGAGATTATCTCCACAGGGATAAATTCCACTCTATACATCCCTCTGCAAGGCACTGGTGAGGCCTCTCCTGCAGACTGGGTGTTGTCCTGGTTGCACATAATCAAGTATTATGAAGTCACATTATAATATTTGCAGAAAACAATATTATCGTGATGTCATTGATATTGTAGAATATACTAAAAGCCTTACTTTGCACAGCAAAATGAAGTGCTTTCTAGGAATGCCTCAAGGGTTCAAAGGCCAAAGAGGGAATGAACTACTTAAACTGAAGAGCAATGCTGACATTGAAAAAAATATGTATGTGGAATAGAAGGAAGTTCTTAACAGAGAAATGAGGATTTGGATCTTCTAGTCAGAGTAGTACGACCCAAAATCCTACCACTTCCTCCTCAGTAGCAGTGTTTGACAGAGATGGGCAAATTGCTGCAGTGATTAAAACACAAACTAAGCTGCACAGAATAAAGATTTAGTCATGAAATACCAAACACTATTTCATTACAGTTCTACTGCAACAGCTGCCCTGCCGGTTCATAGCTGGTTTTTCCACTGAAATACCACCTGGACGGTCTCAGAGAGGTCTGAGAAAGGTGCTGTTCCCAACACTATGATCTACTGGTATTTCATGGTGAGAATGAAAGAAGTGACTTCTGTGTTCTGAAAAGTCAAATGCAGTGTCTTATTACACCAGTAAGCTGTGCAACTGGACACACCTCCATTGAGTTGATGGAGCTACACTCAACCATCTGGCAACATCTTTTAGCAGTGTAAGGCTCTGCACACAGAGCATACTGGATGTGATCCTGCCCAGTAAAGGGCAGTGGTGGAGATACACAGCACACGTAGCCTCACAGAAGTGTCATCAGTAGTATCTTACTGGAAGCTGAGGCATGAGTTGTTAGCCATCTTCGAGGTTTCAACAGGATACAGTTTTTCACTCTGTCCAATTCATCTCTTCTTCACTGAGAAAACAAGCAGAAAGGATCTTTTCAACATGTACAAGGCCAGACCCCTCCAGACATCCTGCCTTTTTAAAAATAACTCTTGTTGTACCCTGATTGAGGAAGTTTATCTTGTCCAGATCCTGTTAAACATGGTGCTGGCGTAACCCAGAGCATAAAAGTTTATTGTTATCCTTTATTTTTGTGTATGAACCTAAGTGTGAATGTGTGTGCATACTAGCATTTTAACAATTTTGTTTATTCTACAAAGTATTTACTAGTAATTAATTATATAAATGATATATCAGTAGCTGACTTCAACCAAATAAGTAGGCTTGAGAAAACAATGGAAAGTTAGAAAGACCACACCCTCGGATGTCTTTTGGCTTGATGGATTCACTGAATTCCCCATTTCTGGCCACTGAGTATACTAATCTACCTACTAAAGACAGAGCTTTCACTTCGAACCAGGTTCTATGAGGGAATAGCAGAAACAAATATCTGTTTCAATATTTCTCAGTTTTCCTGGCATCAGAGGTAGGGCTGTCAGTGTGGCTGAAGGAGTACATGGATGCTACGTGGTTTTGTGTTGGAAGGAAAAGGGAAATTATTGTGGTGCAGAAATGGTTCTATTGTTGAGTATCTTGAGGTTTGGCTAGTATGACTGATGAATTGAATTACTTCTTACAATTAGTCTCCTCAGTATATTTTTCTTTCATTTTTCTTTTGATATACAATGTCTGAGCAACTCTACCCTCATAAAGAAATAGTGGAAGTACTTTTAATTTTGGATATTATTGTGATGGTTTTGATGGGAGTTGAGTTGATTTTCTTCATAGTAGCTAGTATGGGGCTGTGTTTTGGATTTGTGCTGGGAACAGTGTTGGTAACACAGGGATGTTTTAGCTACTGCTGAGCAGAGCTTACACAGAGCCAAGGCCTTCTCTGTTCCTCACCCCTCCCCACCACTGAGGAGGCTAAGGGTGCGCGGGGAGTTGAGAGGGGCACAGCTGGGACAGCTGATCCCAACTGACCCAAAGGATATTCCATGCCATATGATGTCACGTTAGGCATATAATGCTGGGGGGAGAAGAAGGAAGAGGGAGATGTTTGAAGTGATGGTGTTTGTCTTCCCAAGTAACCATTACACATGACAGAGTCCTGTTTTCCTGGGGATGGCTGAACATCTGCCTGCCCGTGGGAAGTGGGGAATGAATTCCTTGCTTTGCTTTTCTTGTGTGTGCTGCTTTTACTTTACTTATTAACCTGTCTTTATCTCAATCCATGAGTTTTCCAACTTTTACTCTTCTGATTCTCTCCCCATCCTGCCATGAGGGGAGTGAGCAAGTGGCTGCATGGCGATTAGTTGCAGGCTGAGGCTAAAGCATGATGTTATTATGAACTTACGCGAACTTACAGGTCCATAAATAATTTAACAATTTAGGATGAATAATTATTATTCTGATTAATTTAGATATTAAAATGAACTTGTACAAGATATATGGCATTATTAATTACTAGATCAAAGGCTTTGGGAAAGATTAATTTATGAAGTCCATTGCCACAGATGTACTAGATGATTCTTAAAGTCTTTTAAGAACTCTGTGTTAGTGTTTCAGCTTATAAAACTGTTTTATTTAGGAAGATATAACTTATAGATATATTGGAAGACCACATTTAAAAGGTATAGTGTACTTTTTTTTTTTTTTTCAGAGAATTTGATCTGGAAGTGAAAAGTAAAATAATAAATCCAATTATAAACTCTTTGAAATGACAGGTTTTCTTTTAAGGTTTGCTCTTCTCTTCTCTTCTCTTCTCTTCTCTTCTCTTCTCTTCTCTTCTCTTCTCTTCTCTTCTCTTCTCTTCTCTTCTCTTCTCTTCTCTTCTTTTCCTTTCATGTTTTATAGTATATAAAAAAAAGAAAGTTTAAAATGTGAAAAAAGAGAAGCTATATAGCAATTTCCTTTCAAATACTACACTATTTTCCAGGACTAAAGAGAAAAAATTTGTACTGGGAAATGTCATATTTACTAAAATTATTAGCTCTAGAACATTTATTTGCCTCACTTGTTAACTCATGATTACTGGAGGGGCGACTGTGTAAATACAGTTTTCTGCATCGACTGCTGTGTAGTAACACTCAATCTGTTGCACAGTTCCCAGCTAAGACGTCACTAATAAAAACACGCAGCTGCCTCAAATTTTACTGTTCTCAAATAGCAAATTTAGCCCTCGGAGTTTTACCAAGCAAACAGAGGGCGTATCTATTCTAAGGGAATCAACAGCCTAATACTAATGCATTTGAAAATGCTTTACATCTGAGTGGTGGTGTTTGCCATTTGCTGTGACCCAGGGCAATGAAACTCCTTTCACAGGGCTGCCATGCTGGGTGCTGGTCACTGACTATATGCTACCACTCGCGTCTGAGAAAGGAAGAAGAATTTTCCTTGGTTTACGGCCTATACATCACTTATTTAGCCTAAAGTACCCTTCCTTCCCATCTGGGAGGCTGCATATGCCTAGGGTCACTTGAGGGATTCTGCTCCTTATTAATGAAAGCTGTTTTAAAATAAACCCTCCATGCGTGAAAGAGTGTTAAGCAAGGATATAAAATCTCAAAATGGATATTCACCCCCCACCCCCAGGGGGAAAATCTGTTTTGTAAAGAGGGTTTTTGCTTCCTGAGACTATGGTGCTCACATCATAAAGCCCAAATTAAGATTGCACTTTGCTGTATAGGTGAAAAGCTGTGTCTTAAATGACGTAGATTATGGAGCAACTCAGCACTCTCCAGATTTAATTCTGACAGGCAGGAGCAGGTGGATGCCATGCAACGTAACCTTGGAAAGATGACCCCACATGACTATTAATTTACATTTGATAGTTGTAAGATAAAGTAAGGGTTAATTAAGGAACATCTAGAAGGGGCACAGGATGTTCAGGTGAAAGGTGGAGCAAGGAATGTGCTGAGCCAGAAATAGGCCAGATGGTTTATGTTATTATTTTATTCTTCAAATGATTGTAACGCTCAAAAGTAAAATGTGCTCTGTGATAACCTGAGTATAATGTGTCTTTCAAACGCCAGGACATTAACTGGCGAGTGGCTGAGGTGCTGGTTTACTGTATCATGCTGTGAGAGTAATAGCCTGTTAGAGGCTAGGACCTTGCCATGCAGGCAGAGTGCAAAGCAGGCACACTTTACAGTATTTTGTGTGATGAAACTTGGAAAAAAATGTGTTTCACTGCAGGCAGGCTTGAAAAAATGGGACGGACCAAAAAGCCTTTAATAACACTTTTTTTTCTCCTTCCTTTTATGCCTTTATGTCATTTTTTTCCCCTGCCAGGGATCATCCGTTTTTCTCAGTAGCAAGTTAAAGAAGAATGAGCATTATGACTCCTAATAAGAGTCCCGCTGTTGCAGTTTGTCTCTTATGCATCATATCTGCTCATTTATTTTGCTGTTAGCAGTAATATCGCATGCAGATGAGCTATTACATCATGATCCAAAGATCCTATATTGGGAAAAGAGCAAAGAGTTTTCTTTGGTTTGACCCCATCTAATTTATTTTTTTTTTTAAACTGGTGAATTATTAAGTTAGAAGAATGTAAGCCCTGATTCAGAAGAGCCATTTCTGTTTGTAATGTTTTGTGACTGTGGTTTTATTTTGTTCTGCTAGGAATCCAGACTGACAGCACCTTCCTGGGAAGTGGGAAACACTGTTCTCATTAGCCAGTGAGTTGGACGGCTCTTTTATTAAGAACAAGCCTCAGATCTGCTAGGCTGTGGTTTCCTCTTTTTCTGATAAATATCTCCTTCCCTTTCTCATTTATTCTCAGGCATTGTGGCCCTCCATATTGCAGCATCTGGGCTGCACACGCTGATTCGTATCGCTGGAAGTAGGAGAGACTCTTGCTGTCACAGGAAGAATGCCATTTTATAGCCCTTTTGGTCATCTCACGGTGCATCTCTCAGGTGGATATCTCTGCACCTCTGTTGCACCTCTCTGGTGGAAGTTAATAATCCAGTAAGACCAAGCCCCTGGTGGGGTCTGTTGTCATTTTCTAGCCATGGTTTTGTAACAGGCACAGTGCAGCGTTGCACCACAAACTCTTCTTTCCCTTGAGATTTTTGAAGGTGCTGGGAGTGGCTCAAACTCACTAGAATCACAGTCAAAGGGAAGCTTCTAATTACACTTCCTCTCATTTAAACTTTCATCTTTCCACACAGGCTTTGTTATGAAAGCCAGACCTGTTGCCTCTGCCTCTGGGCCAGCAGCAGCACACTGCTTTGCCATGTGCTTTCCTTCCCCTTTCTCCTCCAGGGACCAATGATTGTCCCTGTGGTTACTCCCAGCCTGCCCACAGTTCACCTACCTTGGTCATTCACACACTTCTTCAAAGCTCCTTGCAGTAATTAATGAAACACAGGAATACCTATGACGTGGGGAATGTATTTTATCTTTTCCTATCTCCTTGCTCACTCTGTCAGGCTGCTTGATTTTGCACTGTTAAAGTTTGGTACCAAAACTAAACTCAGGCATTGAAGTGTTTTCAGTATCTCCATGTCACTCATTCAGGCTGATGAGTCCTCTAAATCGGTGTCTCCTGGGCACCCAGACAAGGCACTGTCTTGTCCCGTGCCTCCACGGTATTTGAGGGGACAGGAACATCAGTGTTTCCTCAGTTTACAGGTTATCTGGATTTCCCCCCATGGGCTGCAAAGGAACAGCCTGCAATGCCTCCTCCCGCCCATTCTTCACTGACCCTGGTGCCTGCAGTTTCTGACATCTTCTCACTCCCTTCTCTGGTGGCAAAAAGCAGCTCCTAGATTTCTTTTTCCTCTTAAATGTGATTCCCAGAGGCGCTGTGACCATTACCGACTGGTTCAGCCTTGGTCAGTGGCGGGTCCAGCCTTAAGCCGCCTGGTGTTCACTTGGCTGGGCCTAGGGAAAGCTTCTAGCTTCTTCTTGCAGAAGCCACCACTGCAGTCCTCCCTGTCTGCTCCACCTGCCCCACCCCCCCAACAAAAACCCCCTTGCCATGCAAAACAATAGCAAATAAAAAAAAACCCGTGTGCTAAAACTGTAGGATTGAAATATGTAAAGAAGTGCCGTTCTGGAAGATTCTTCCAAACAGAGTTTAGGGACAGGAATAGGATGTTAGCATGGAGTTCCCTCAGCTGATGAAAAGGGTTATGTGATGCAGGTGTCCATGATACCCTCAGGGATAACTCAGAAGAGATCCCTTCTAGTCTTATGCTTAGCAAACAGGAAAAGGAAAAATGCCTTTAGTTGCAGCTACCTGCCAGATGTAGGCACCTTCATCAGGGTTTTTTTTTTTATGCAGGAAAATGTGGAGATAAACCTGGAAATGTCAATCAGAAACATCCAAGTTTCATATAACACAACAGAAGCATGGGAGCTTGGTCAGGTCAGGGAAGAATTGCCCCCCTGTAGACATGACTGATACATGAGGACCCTTGGCTGGCTTGAGGATCTCCTTGGCATCCAGGTGAACCAAACTCAGAAGCTCTCTGTGGTCTGGCACCTGTAGGCAAAAATAAGCAGGTCCACAGGCACAGATCTTTCTCCTGTGCCTCGGCTGTGATTTCTTGCTTTGAGGGGGTGGGGTGTGTGGGGCAGAGGGAGAGGTTGTGCAGATGGGTAGCACATCCTGCATTCATGTACATTGCTTACATTCTGCTGCCATGTCCCCAGCAGAGCCCTGAAACACTGACCAGGAGCAGGACAGGAGAGCACAGGGGTCTCTGTGCCCATCCCACTCTGCCAGGCTAGGGGGAATTTTCCTGATACATTTTCTTTTTTTTAAAGTACTCTTTTCCTCATCTGTGTATCACATCTTACATTGGGCATGAAATCCAGGAAAGCCTCAGGACTGAAAAGTAAGCCTCTGTAGAAGGAGGGGTAGGAGAGGGACTGCAATTTCTGTCTGCCCATCGCTGTTGTACAAATGAGCATTTGCATGCTGCATTTTCAGCCAGCATTGAAAAGTCTTCAGGACTTTTGATACCACACGGAGTCAGTGATTGTCTCCAATTCTAGAGAAATAACTTGGCTTTTTTGGTCTTTGAAATGATTTTATTTTTCTTACGTCTTTTTTTTCCCCTAAACATACCTAGTGTCTTTAATCTTTAGACCTTTAATCCTTTATAAATAAAATTATTAAACCTGAGACACTGTTAAGGCTGGTGATAAGTTTTTACGTTTGGTTACACACAACCAGAGAGGTAAATCCAATGGTAAAGCAGAACATAACATATGACTCTGAGAATGTAAGTGCACAAAGTAATTGTCCTGCAGATAACTTAATACAACACTGACTGGGTATATGAAATGTGTCTTGCAGTGGATGAAATTCTGTAACTACAGCAGAAGAGACAGAGGCAATAGTAGTATTTTGCCAGCAATAGCTAGACTCTAGCCGTATGAAAAAAGCAATGCATTTGCAGGAACAATAAAAAATATTACTTTTAACTTTAGAAAAAGAGTATTTTTAAATAAGAGATGTTACATTTTATTGTATATACTAGAAATAATTTGTTAGCCATGAGATTATCAATGCTTTTCACTATTTCATTATTAGTCTTATAATTGCTAAAATTACAATTATTAAGAACTCTTAAAAATAATTTAAAAAATAATCAGTAACAAAATCTTTGAAATATCTCAACATTCCTGGAAAGATGTGGAATATTACAATAATTTTGGAAGAGTTTGTTCTTAGTCTTCATAAGCCAGTCAAGGCAAAGAAAGCTTCTCCCTTCTGAATTAGCAAAGAATTTAAGTATATATTAAAAGGATTCATCTGAGTATAAAAAGAAAACATGAATATGAATTTAAGTATATTTATATAAACAAAATTATAAATATATTAATATAAACCTTATGCACTGGAAAATGCAAAAAGTTATTTCAATAAGGATATAAACTAATAATGTGAACATGGAGGGAAAAATTAAAAATGTAATTTAGTAAAGGCTACAAATAGCCTCATAAATCATTATTGTGAACTTGAGGAAAAATAACAGTGTTTAAATATTATGTATTTCACAGTGTCGCATCACAGAATCAAGGTACTTATTGCTAGATTTTTGCTTGAGAAATCTCTCTGAAGTGTATAGAAAAGCAAGGGCTTAAATTCAGTGACAAGTGAATTAGGAAAACCTTGGCATGGTGTTTGTTTGAGGAATATCAACAGTACAAACTCAAAGTGGGCAAACAGAGCAATAATGAAAAGTGACTCAAGGGAAACAGGACATTTGTCTTTGATGAGAAAAGAAAAGGGGAAAAGAGGCTTTGATGTGTAACAGAGAAAGGAGAGCTTTTAAAAACCTGCCTGGAAAGCAAACTCGCTCTTCGGTTTTATCTGTAACTTTGTCAGACGTGCAAAAGGCTTGATACCTTGAGAGGTTGAAAGTCCTGCTTCCTCTGAAGCTGCTGAGCCCGGGGAAGTTGGTGCCCCCCTGTGTATCCCTTAATATCAGGTCACAGATGAAGGCAATTAAAGCAGCATAGATTTATGTGGTGGGACAAAGTGATGAAGGCAGCAATGTGGGCTACCGCATCAGGCATGGATTCCTGCAAAGCAGCTTCAGAGAAGCCAGAGCAAGTTGGTGCTAGTGGTTATTGATTCAGGGACAGGATATCTCAAGGACAGGGTTTGTCATGTGGAAACCACAATGGCATAGCAAACTGCACTGTCCAGGCCTGAAAAAAAGTGCTTAGCTAGAGAGGTCAGCGTGCTTAAAAATGTTTTTTTGACATGGTGCTATCCCCTGTAGACCTTTAGCTGCCTGTAACACTCATTTTCCTTTCTCAAATAAATGATGGTGTTGCCAAGAAGCCTCTCTCCAGCTGAGCAGGCCATCCAGCACCAGCATCTCCACCTGTCCACACCTTCTATACAGACGCAACCACAGACTCACAGGGACTCACACAAGATTTATGTGAGAAGCTACACAGAGGTGGTCATTGTGTAGGAGACCTGGATTACTGGGGTTGTCTTCTTTTTATGGCAGATTTAATCTGGCCAGTCGAGGACAGAACCAGTGGGAGCCAGCCTTTGCAGTCTCACAGTATTTTGTATGTATTTTTTTTTGAAATCCAGCTACTACCATAACTATTTACCACCTGAGCCCAACTGTAGTAAGTGGTTCTTTGTGAATGAAACAGGAAGCCCAGCACAGAAGTGACTGCTAGCATGCAGCTAGAGCCCCTTTATGAGGACGTGGGGAGGAGACGGAATAGAGGACACCCGTCCGTAGCCCTGCAGCTCCCTGGTGACCTGCAGGCTGGCTTTGCTGCGGGGAGATGGATGCCTGGTGTGTGGGCTCTGCTGCAGGGGGGCTTGGAATCAAACACTGCCACTGAAGGGAGCATTCAAAAAAGTGCTTGTGAGACTCTCCTCCAAATTCCTCTTTGTTACAGTTCATCCTGGCATTTTGTCCTGCTCAGATGAGGAAAAATCTTCCAGTTTTGGGAAACCAACTGTTTAGGTAGCTATTTGCCTGAATGTGTCGTTTTTCAGGAGTTAAAACCGAACCTGACAACTGCATGAAAAGCTTTGACTTTAGCTAGAGAATTGGCTTTGCAGAGAAGGCAGGCAATGGTGTTTATACTTCCTTAGACCAGCAGCAGATCATTTACAGCATTGCTACTGAGTTACAAGTACAGAAAGTTTCATGCAGAAGACCTGAGCAATGTGATTTAGTGAGGACTTAGATTTCCACATTCATAGGCCTGATCAAGGCTTGGAAAGAAGGCACGTTTTTGGTTATTTGTGCATCTTGCATGGAAAAGAGATGCTGGTAATGACTCTGCAGCTGGAGATGGTGGAAGAGAGCGTTCATGAGGAGTGCTACAAATTCATCCCTCTTTACAGAGGGGATAAAGTATCAGTAAGATGAGCTTCTAAATTGCAAGCTCACGGTTTTTGTTGCTGTCAGTATTATGATACTACAACTCCCCAAAGCATGTGGAGGTTTGGGTGAGGAGTTTCAAAACCTAGGGTGGGTTTCGCCAAGTGTCCTGAGAGCACCAGGGCTCTGGTGTGCAGGAGAGAGGTGCTGGATGAGCGTGTCAAGGCTTTCTGGCTCTCCCTTCCACAGGCAGCTGTTTTGTTTGCTTACAAGTATTCAAAGGAGGTTATTTTTATACAAGGTAAATAGGACGGTACTTCTTCAAAGGTTGTGGGGGGAAATGTGTTCTTTTTGGTATTGATCAGGAGCTGCAGCTCCAGGGCAGGATTGGTCTGTGCTATCAGGCCTACACCAGGTAGGAGGGCAGTGTCAGCCTGTCTGGATGATGAGGGAATGGGCAGAAAGGTGGTGGAAGAGGAGGAGGAAGGTCAGAGTCAGTGCTGGGTAGCTTCAAACGCTGTTGTCTGAGCCTATCAGTGATTTTTTCTTACTCTGCCTATCCAGTGAATGAAAAATGGAGGATTGGGATGACATTTAATGCAGCAGCTAACTATCCACTTGAATAAAAACATCCTGCATTTCCACAGGAGGTGTCAGTGTAGCAGCCCTAATTAATGTAATTTACAGCATTAAAATGTAAATAAAGGTAATACAGCAAGCATAACGTAACACAGCAGAGGTAGGAAATAGGGAAAAATAGATCATATTAATCTCAGCTCATGTGATCCTTCTGTGCCGTGAGTCAGATGAACAGTTACGCTTCATTAGTTGCATGAGGGGCTGTGGTCTGGAGAGAGATGGCCAACAAGCACGTTCTTGTCTTGGCAGTCCCTTTCTTTGGACAAGGAGCTAGGGGAATATATATGAACATCAGGTAAAATTACAGTTGTCTAGAAACAGTAGTGCTATAGGAATTGCCTTCTACCACTAAAAGCAACGCAGGAAATATACCTAAGCATTTGCATGGCGGTGATGAGTGATTTAGCATTGTTGTATATAAATTATTGTGGTTTTGCTACTACTTCATGGCTGTGTCAGCTGCCCACACTACCCTTCTCTGTGTCTGGAGACTTACCCTACAGTAGGTAGCCTCAGCCTGTGGTGCATGGCTGGTCTTCCTCCAGGAGGTCAGCCAAAGGTGGGTTTAAATTTATAAGACTGGAAACCATAACCAAACCACTGTGCACATATTAGCATCTTGCAGATCAAAACAGCTTGAGCACTGCTGTTGGGAGTCTAAATAACCACTCAGGTTGGTACAAGAATGAGCCTTAAGCACAGATGCCAGCTGTGTTTTGATGCAGCCAAGACACTGCTTCTCAGACTTTGCCCTCCTGTGCTATCTGTACGTTGGCCTCACTTGCTTGAAGCTGAAAATGTCTTGAAATGGAGCCTAGACCTGCAGACTTCTCTTTTAATGTACTCCCTCCTTTCTTTTCTCTGTAAGTTGCTCAATGCCTTTTCCTGATTTGGCTATTTAGGTGAAGTTATTTTATAAATTTATACTTTATTATATATATATATACACATTTAATAATATAAAATAAAATATAAATGCATTATAAAGGCATTTTCTGGGGACATCTTATAGCAGCCTTCCAGTACTTAAAGGGCACCTACAGGAAAGATGGAGAGAGACTGTTTGTTGGGAGTGTAGTGATAGGACAGGGGGTAATGGGTTGAAATTGAAGGAGAGTAGATTTAGATTAGATATTAAGAAGCAAATCTTCACTCTGAGGGAGGTGAGGCCCTGGCACAGGCTGCCCAGAGAAGCTGTGGCTGCCCCCTCCCTGGCAGTGTTCAAGGCCAGGTTGGATGGGACTTCGGGCAACTTGGTCCAGTGGGGGGTGTCCCTGCGCATGGCAGGGGTTTTGGAACTAGAGGGACGTCAAAGGTCCTTTCTAACACAAACCAGTCTGTGGTTCTATGATTCTATATAACAGAAATTACTGTAAATTTGTGGTAGTTTACCCCTCCTGCTTTTTCCCTTCTCCTTGCTCAGTGCTGTTTGTGTGCTTTCTGTTGCTGCTGCCTGTGTTTTTCTGGCTGTTGCTAACTTAGCTGTCCACACTTCCTCCAAATCTATGGTGGGTTGTAAATCTGTCAAAATTTAAGTGCAAAATTAATCTCAGAATACTCTCTATACGGATTTTGAAGTATTTCCTCTGACACACATCACAAATATATTCACTTTGGCATTGATAAGGTGATCCTCTCACAGAACAGACTGAAGCAGAGCTACTGGCTTGGGAGAGGAGACATCACCTTCCTATATCTCATTAGTCAGTTAAAAATGAAAAAACCAGACTGAAACAAAACAAACCTCACATTTTATCTTCATCTCTTTACTTACTCTGAAACCACTGTTAGCAATATGTTTTAATTTTACTGTTTAGGATTAGTGCTATAATAAATCCTTATTTCTAATATGGCATGATTTTTCTTATCATTAATTTAAATAAAATTAACAACAAATGTTAGTGTCTGCTCTAAGTTAGAAGTTACAGTAAGGGGTGTTAATTAACAGCTGCAAAAGCATGACCAGCCTTCTCAGTGTGACCATCTACGCCAGTGAAAAGGTTGTGTGGTTTGAAATAATAACAGCCTTTGAAATGAGCACTAAGTAAGTGGCACAGGTTTGAGCAAGGTGCGGAAAGGCAAAGAGCTCACCTGAGGGCTTTTTAAAAATAAAAGATGCAAAATTTAATTTTGGGAGAGGCACTTCTCAGATAATACACATGGATCTTGTGATCACTACTTTCTCCCTTTCTATTTAGATGAAAACAAGAAAGAAAAAGTACATTTTTTTAAAAAAAAAAAGTCAATTTAGAAGTATCAGGCATGAAGTTTTAAGCTGGACTCCCAATAATGTCCTAAGAGATAGCTTTAAAAATAATGAAGTTAATAATAATGAAAAAAATTCCACTTGTCATAATCAAGCTTTTATGCTTGCCTTTCAGATTTAGAAAGGGGTCCTCCATGTGTCTGGGATTTACCCGCTAAAGCTTGATGACTGCAATTGCAGAGGACAGACAAAGTCTCTTCTATAAAAAAACCCCAAACCCAACAAAACCCTATAGAGTGTGGTCCTGCCTGTCAGTCATCTATAATTTATTTTGTTGGCAACTCAAAGAGATAAGAGCAGAGCAGGCTCAGCCCAGCAACTGTTCCCAAGCAAAGGACCCTGCAAAAGCTGGGCGAGGGGAGGAGCTTTGTTGTGACTAATGCGAACTGATAGTCCTTGCAAGGGGATGGCAGCGCCTGGGGGCCCTTCGCCTCCTGTTTTATCGAGGGAGCCTGTGGAAAGCAGCCTGGGTCGTGAGGGGCTGTTAATATTTCCTCCCTGGAAGAGAAAAATATGTGCTGGCGTTAATGAGCGTGGAAAAATTCCGTAATAGAGACCCTGTGCATTTCAAAGACAGAGATGAGGGTTGCAAGGAATCACTGTTTTTTTTCTCTTTCCTTTTGGAATTTAAGGCAGCTAAATAGTAAACAAATCTACAGAGATAAAAGAAGTTGTGTTAGGATGTACACAGGGGGCTTTCAGTGATACTGCTTGCTAAAAGGGTCTGAAATAGGGGAAATTTCCCTTTTGCACATGCGTTGTATTTTTTAAGATGGTTATTTATCTGTCGCCATCTCCCTTATTTCCTTAGCTTTTCCCACAACTGGCCCTTGATGTCCTTTCTAATGCATTCATCTTCTCTCTTCACATTGCTTCTCAAAAAGAATTTATAATGCACAAATAAACCAATGTATTCTCTTCTTCTGAACTAACGATGTCTTCATCAGATGCTGCCCCCATTTTTGGGGCCCTTTTGTACTGCTTTGTTTTGAACGTCGCTCCTGAAATTCCCAGCTAAGGAGAGAAGACAGAGCTTTTCCTTTGCTTTCTCCCTTGCTCCTCCTTCTCTGGTTGTCAAATGTCAGATGTGATTTTGCTTTCCTAAGGAGAGGGATCCTTGCTCTGGCACAGCAAGAAACCATGTAATTGGCGGTCATCTGGGGGTGGTGGGAAGCAGGATTGGCTGGGCTTGGGCACCAGCAGTAATCTAGCTTGGTTTTACATGCCGAGAGCCCTGGCCAAGCTCACAGTTTAAACTGCAAATGATGATGGTAAGAGGATGATAATAACAGTAAGATGTCACCGTGGGTGATGCCCTTTCTGCTGCGAGTAGCCAGGAAGCCGGCGTCTCTCCTCGGGGGCCGGAGTGACCTCAGGTGCCCTTCTGCAGAGAGATGTTTGGATGGAAACGTGAAGCTGGCTCTACATGAGCCTCCTAGCACGATTTAGAGGAAAGGCAGGAAATGTGTGAGGTTGAGGAGGGTGGGGAAGAAGCTGCAGATAACATTTTAGGCTCCTTGTAATGAGGCTTTGAAGGGATAATTATGAATAAGAACAGTGAATAAAAACAAGGTACACAGTGTGGGTTTTCAGCAAAGTGGGGAAACTGTAGGGTGCTGAAATATTTCTGCTGTGTTTCTATAACAAATTGGTAATAAACATGCAGTAACTGAGAAAAAACCTTTATGGAGCCATAATAGGAAACCCACCTCCCATTAAAACCTCAGCATGATGGACAGCAAGTCCTTGTAAAAGAGGGAAAGGTTGCAGTTCAAATGCTTTTCCCATCGTGCAACAAAGCAGCTGGATAAGGAAAGGTAAATGGAGTTTAGGGGGGCAGTAATGGTGGGTTATTGGATGGTCAGACTCCATGGCCTGACATAAAATGCAGTGTCCTGGCACAGCTGGGGTAGCTGGCACTGCCCAGGGCTCAGCGACCATCAGGAGCAGCATGTGAAAAGGAGAAATGGAGAAAGGGCAGAGATGGGAACCATCCTTCTGCTGCTGTTCTGAGAGAGGACTTTGGTTGCTGCTGCTTTGCACTTGCTACTGCTGTGTCTGTTCAAGGAGGCAAGAACCTGTGAGTGAAGTGGTCTGGGAGTTCAGGACATGCTGAAATAGCCTGAATGGCCCCACCAATTGCCTGGAATGACTCTTACCTCCAGGGGTTTGAATTTAAATAAGAAGTTGCTATAAATTAAATCTACAGCCAAAATGGTGGCAGAGTGGAAAATAATAAACTCACCAATAAATCAAATCAGCGTCTTTTTATATCCTCAATTCCTTCAAAATATGTTCTAGTTTTTTCAAAAGCTTTCTCATGAGGGTTGGTAAAGAAAGTGGAAGAGTGAGGTAATTACTGCTTTTGGAAATAGATCTGTAAGGATACATATATAAAAAAAACCACTTTAGTGAATATTGATTATTTACATCCTTTGCCATCCTCCTGACTATCTTTACTGTTCAGAAATCTCTTTTTTTGATTGAAGTGAGCAACCCCAAGCCCCACGGGCCTTCATTACTGCAAGACAATCACAGAATTGTAGACTGGTTTGGGTTGGAAGGGACCTCAAAGATTTGGTCCAACCCCCCTGCCATGCGCAGGGACACCCTCCACTAGACCAGGTTGCCCAAAGCCCCATCCAACCTGGCCTTGAACACTGCCAGGGAGGGGGCAGCCACAGCTTCTCTGGGCAGCCTGTGCCAGGGCCTCACTGCCCTCACAGGGAAGAATTTAATCTAAATCTATCCTCCTTCAGTTTAAACTCGTTACCCATCATCCTTTCACTCCATGCCCTTGGAAAGAGTCCCTCTCCATCTTTCCTGTAGGTGCCCCTTTAGGTACTGAGAGGTGCAATTGGAAAGGGCCCTGGAAGCTGAGTTCATGACTTGGAAAGCTTGAGTTAATGGAATAATGACACAATAAAATGTGTTTAGGTGATAACTAGTCTATGAGTTGAATGTACAAATTATTGTGTGTGTAAAAAGATGAGTTCTTTAGAGATCTTAGAAAAATAATCAATCAATTAAAATTACTGGACAGGGCTAGCTAATGCTTGGCTTTAAAAAAAGTTACTAAATTAGTGACAACATTAGTTGAAAGCAGGACTTTAGTATCCAGTGGAAAAAAGTTTGTAGCTTAAAGGATTTGAACTGCAGAAAAGTATGTGACTGATTAGTTCAGTGTTTAAAACACCAGAATAGCAATAACTATTTTATATAAAAGTCTTTAAAAAAATCTTTCTTTGGTAAATGCCTGCAGAGAGAAGCTGCGCTTTTCAGAAACATGCATCTGAAATTTTCAGTGGGAAAGTTAACCATTCAGGCAAAAAGAAAAAAAAAAAACAAAAAAAAAGGAGAAAAATAACTTAAGATTTAGAGCTGAAGATAAAGAGAAAATCTGGCAATGCTGCCATGGTACCACTATCATGGCAGACCTGTCATTTCTCAGATGAATCACTGGTTTCATATATTTTATTTCAAGAAAAGTTTTGCCACTTGTTTTTGAATCACATACCGTGGTTTTTTTTTTTAAATATATGTACCTATAGTTATTGTGGTACAAAAGTACTTACCAGTTATTTATCAAAAGTCTTTTGGTAAGACTGTATACATTACAAATACTAAAAATAAAATTCAAGTTGATGAAATTATAGAATTATTGTTGCCATACTGTAAATGTCACTGTGACAGAATAACAAATTTTAAAATAGTGAGCCATAGACATCTGTTAGTTTCTGAACCGTTACCATTATTTTGCTGCAGTGAATAAGATTCTCATTTTTCTGTACCATTTTTAGGTTGTTTTTGTGCCATATGGGCATCTTTTGATATTTGGGAAAAACTTAGAATAGAGTCGCTTTGATACACAGAACTTGAATTTGAATAAATTCTTTGTTCTCCCTCTGTTCCTAATTTGCATGGAGCATGGCCCAGGGAGGACAGAAACTGGGCAGTGTGTTTGTTTGTGCTATATAAGTCACTAGCTTCTGTTGTACCCTTGTGAAATTGTTTAGGATCTTCCTCCAAGTTTCATGTGTTTGCAAACTATCGATGCTGTTGCCTTCAGACGTGATAGAGACGGTATTTCAGTGCCAGGTCGCAGTCCGCCCTGTAGACTGCCTACTGCTTCTTCACCACAGGACATAAAAGAAATTACCCAAAATAAGAATCTCTGTCACCCTGGCAGCAGTGAGAGAGGGACTTTCTCTGAGCTGTACCGCTACGAGGAGAGCTGCTCCTGCTATCAACACCTCCAGTGCCCAGCAGCACACCAGGGCTGGTTCAAACAATGTCACCACTCTGGTGCCATGAAGTGACGAGTACAAAGAGCTGCTCTTTCCTGACTGATAGAAAGTCATAGAATCACAGCATGCGTTAGGTTGGAAGGGACCTTTAAAGGCCATCAAGTCCAACCCCCCTGCAGTAAGCAGGAACATCTTTGACTAGATCAGGTTGCTCAGAGCTTCATCAAGCCTGATCTTGAATGTCTCCAAGGCCCGGGCCCCCACCACACCTCTGGGCAACTTGTTCCAGTGTCTTCCCATCCACATAGTGAAGAACTTCTTCCTAATGTCTAATCTAAACTTATCCTGCTCTAATTTAAAGCCATTGCCCCTTGTCCTATGGCTACATACCCTTGCAAATAGAAATATATTAGATAAGATGCTCCAAAACAGATCCTGGGCTGGTATTAGCACATGCACACCAATTGATCTCTTCTTTCTTGTCCTCAGCAATTAGCTCTTCTTATAAAAATATCCTACGGTAAATAAAAATGGTTGGTTCATTCTCACCTCTGCCATGAGAAATTTGGCAGATGTTGTGCATGGGGTGAAAGAGAGAAGGCTTCTGACCCCTGAGGTGTCCCCTGTGCACCCGGTCATCCTGGTATCAGCCCATGTGAATGCCAAGGGGCATCAAATGTCAGGGACTAGCATCATGGGGATCTTTAATGGTCACCTGGCTCCTGCCAGGCAGTCAAGCCAGTGGCATGGCTGGGGGCTTGTGCCTGCCTTGATGGACACATGTGCTGGGCACTGCCTCTGCTGGGGTCGGAGTGTAGGGGTAGGACTTGTGCATATGGTGGTGCCTAAAACCAGCTCTGGACCCTTACTACCAGATCTGAGCTTTTCTGCCTTGCTGTGCTATGCATGTTGCACAGGTCAAGCTTATGGCTGGACTGCATTGATCAGTGGTGCATGAGCCACACCATCTAATAACTGCTTAATTGCAGTGTTTACTTTGGAAAGCAATGGTAATATTCAGCAGTGTTCTTCTAGATACTCAGTGCAATTCTTTGCTTAAATATTACTTGTTTTTTTTCTTGAATTTATAGTGTTAAATTCTCAGGAAGACATTTTCTCCTATATTTTAAGTCTAAGTAGAGAGCACTGTCGCTTTTCTTTCCTTCCCCTCCCCAGAAAAGTGCTTGTTAGAATGCTAATTTAATACACAGAGTTCATCAATGATTTCCAGTTCTCTGATTCATGTGATGGCATCAAATTCCAGTGGAGTAAGTGAAGTGCAAAAGCATAGCCTCCTTCCTGCAACATGTATCTTCAGGCACTGGAAATGTACTGAAACTGAAACAAAAATAAGTGTAAGCCCCCGTTGTGAACAAGGAGGAAGCCAAGCATGTTTTTGCTCAGCTGACAAGCTTGGGAAGTCAAGAGACAACTTAATTGAACAATTGGTTCATCGGCTGCTAGGAGTCTTAAGTTACATGAATGACAAAACTATCAATTATTTTTTAAAAAATACATGGTATTTCTTGCAGCAGAAACAGCATGTAGTAATTAGGGGTTGGGTTTTCTTGCTTTCACAGCTCAAGAGAAGGACCAGACTCCAATTCCAATTGACACGGCACGAATTAATTGTACTTTCTCATAATGTAGCTTTAGAAATCGTTTGCATCCTACATGTCACTTTATATTTTTTCACAGGTTATAAAGAACAGTTTCAAAAGAAGAACTGTCTTACACCAGGCAGGAAAAAATATCCTAGTCCTCCCCTCCATCTTTATAGCTATTTTTCTTCTTTGCTTTGTTTTCTCTGTGTCTAGTAGGCAGGTTGCTGGTGAGCAAACCAGGTAAGTCCCCAGCAGGCAGCAGCTGAAGCCCAGGAACAGGTGTTGTTATAAGAGTGATGGCTCCTAGGTTCTTATACCCTATCTTGGAAAACAAGACTCCCAGACTTCACAGAAGAACCTAGGAAACAAAGGATTGGGACTGAGGCAGAGACTGGAAGCGTGATGTCTGCTCTCAGCTCTGCCATCCAACCTCTGAGCTTCTGCACGTTATGGCAAAGCTCTGTCCCTCTCATGTGGCCCTGGAGCTTCTTCCGCCAGTTCAAGCAGTGTAACCCCGGAGTTGAGTCTTAAGCACAATGGGAACTTTTCTTCCAAGCCACAGGTTTCTCCTTATCTACCTACTCTGTCTACTTGGTGCTACCACTAGCTATTTGCACGGGTGAATACAAATCCCAGTCCTTTATTCTGCCTGTCTTCTGATTTATTTATTTATATTTAGGTTTATACGCCCTTGAAATTTCCCACTGTTGGGTCAGACTCCATAGAACAAACTCTACTGAGAACAATCCTTTCAGCAGTCTTTGAACTGCTGGTGGACAGCAAGTTAAAAAGCCAAGCTCTTGAGCTTGTTAATGCTACAAGCCCCATGGTAAAGAAAATGCCAACATTTTTCTCTTTAAATCCTGCCATGAATACAGGGAAAGCTGTCTCTTGTCTCTCTGTGTACTCTGTATTCTGGTGATAAAATTTAAGCAGGAGCATTTGCAAGTTTGTGAGCATAAACACAGAACAGTAGTGTTTGATGAACCTCCCATCTGCTTCCTGGTGGTGTATTCTCCATTTCAAAACTTCACCAGTTACCATGGGTTTGGGGAATAGAGAGACCAAAGATTGCACCACATCTGTATCAGTTAACTAGTAGGTATCTCTTGGTCCTCTAGGACCTCTAGGATGCTAAAAACACCCTCCACAATGAACAGTTTTAGGATGCAGAGACTACGTAGACAACCAGTTTACACAGTGAAAGCAGCTCACCGGTGGGAAATCACAAGGACGTAAGTATAATTCTCAAATTTATGAGAAAAAGCTGAGAACAGCAGTGATAATGGTTGTAGGACATAAAAAATTATCCAGAATATTCTAAAAATAAAATTAAAAAAAGAATTATGAAGGGCTGCAGCAAGATCTCACAATAAAGAATAGAAAAAGGGAAAACATGCACATGGGGAATAAGGAACTTCAGCTATATCCATGCATCTAGTGTAACCTACTAGAAACAGATGTTTGCAGAGCTGCTGTGATCTTGCAAAGCATCCACTCAGAGCTCAGTGGTCATGCAGAGGATACACAGGTTATGAGGAATATTGGAAGCACTGTTGAGAGACAAGCTCACTTCTTTTGTAATTATTATTTAGTTGCAGAAGTCTGTTTTGTGTCAGGGAAGCAAATAAAATACAGGACGTTTGTGTACTCTTAAGTTTGGGAGCTCTGAAATGAGAAGACCAAAGTAAGGCATTGATGTCTTTGTCCTTTGAGATGCTATCAGAAATCTGATTTTGCTAACATATTGACTCTGAAATCTCCATATTGAACACCAAATTATTTCCATGTTTTGGGAAATTGTAATACAGGAAAAAAATTATCTATTTTTGGAATAAAGAAGTAGGGGCTTTAGGTATTTGAAGTGAATCATAGTCTTTCTCAGGAAAGACTGTGGTCTCTTTTTTAAAAAAAAGGAAATAAATGGGGTTTTTTTTGTAGAAAACACTTGAACATAGTTGTGAAACCACTTTGTTTTTTGCTGGTCTTACTGACATCTGTGGAAATTCTGGTTCAGCCTTAAAAGCAACAAGCCAGTGGGATTAAGAAATAAATACAGTATTTGGCATTTTAATTATTGGTAGGAAGTTAGGAGACATGAACATGATGCATTAAGGAGCGAAAGCCGAGTTCAGGATGTACTCCTTGTTTATGTCAGAGTGGTGCTGTGCTGACAGTAAAATAAGAAGTGAGACACTATTTCCACATTTTTTTCAGAAACATATTAAGTGTTCTTTTTAGCTGATTAAATTGGTTTCCTTTCAGATGTACAGCCTGGGAGCTAAAAGTCTGTATTTACATTATAGAATTGCCATCCCAAGACTTTAAAAATGCATGAATCAGAACATTCAAAACATGACATTTCAAAATACACTGAAATCCTGGGTTGTGGTTTTTTTTTTTTTTTTTTTTTTTTCTTCCTGGATTTTCTTGAACTTGAAAATGCCATGTTTTCTGTCTTTTCTTTGTAACCCCAAAAGACAATGAATTTTTTTTTATTTTAATGAGATTGAGCAGCTTCAGGAGTTGAAGGCAAACTAGTGTCTCGTCCTAACAGGTATGAATGAAATACCTGTGAATATGACTTGCAATAAGAAAACATGAGCTAACAGCTGGATGGTTGAGGATAGATAGTGGTAAATGAAGGCTGGAGCCCAAAGCCTTACTCTCAGGGCTGTGCCTGTGAGGTTGAAGAGAGGTTTGACAGCTGGACTTCTCCAGCCGTCTCCAAGCAAGGCACATGATACCAAGCTCCCAAAGACACTGCACTGATTGCTCTGTTGGTGGCCATGACCCCAGCATGCTGTCTAGCCATTCTCCTATGGATTCCTCCTGAACGTTCATATTTAACTCCAGAAAACTGTGCCTACAATAGTAATAAAGAATGAGGGTTTTATCCTAAATGTTGGGGTTTTTTTTTAGCCTCTGCAGTCAGGAGAAACCCGTGGTTTACATTTCACTGCAAATGGACACTTCCAGAGAGGTTTAACCAGAAACTTATGGGAGAGATGCAATAGGAGCATGTTTCACCCCATCTTAAAAAAAAGGTGGATTGAACTCTTAGAATGAGTTGCCTAATGAAGAATCTCTTCTTTGTGCCTATGGAAGGACCACTGGCAACTTGCTTGGCCACAATTGCTCAGGCTGAGATGCTGTGGACTGCTGACCAGACTGGGAGAGGGCAGGAGCTGTTCTCCCACATACATTCTCCTGCTTTTCCCCAAACCAAAGCTAAAACTTGTCCTGCTTTTCTCTGTTTTTGGGGGGATTGAAAGAAGAACACATTGTGCTATCATTGGAAGATTTTGCCTCTTGGAATTAGCTTGAGAAAAAGCTCCCATTTCAGTGGAATTATTCCTATTAGTTTCCAGAAACCCGGTAAAGTAAACACTTCTGTAGAAAGCTGGCAGCGTGCACCTAGAAATCAATCCCACATTGATTCACTTTGCCAAACAATATTCACTCTCCTTTCTTTTTTTTTTTTATTTTTAGTGGGCTTTATTTTTGGATTATTTCAAGTGAGTTATGAAAACCCCCTTTATGTGACCCTGCCAGACCCAATATATTGGCAAATGATCACACCCAGAGCACTGAAGTGACCTGCAGTGCTGCTCACAGTGCTCTAAAGCAGGAGCATGCTATTTGCAGTCCCGCTCGGGTTGTTTATTTGGCTCAGCAATCCAACTTTCAAAGAGACCGTGGAAAGGGCTGTGGTAAGGCGAGCTGTTTAATGGCAGCGTGCACGCTCATGCACCTCACGTGCACCTGCGCTCTTCTCCAGGATGCCTCCCTAGCAGGTGTGATTTTGGTAGTGGTTTCTCTTCTAGGCATAGAGGTAAATTGCTATTTTGAAACAATGTTTGTGAAGGAGACTAAAAATACATAGCGTTGAGGGACTGCTTTATTTTGAGGATGTACTATATCTTACTGGAAAATTCGTACTATCAAAGACAGGCCCAAAAAAAGGTTCAATATAAATACTCAACAGAAGGCTGCCAAGGAGACGGGTTTGCTGATGCCAGTTAGCAACGCTGGCATTGAATTAATTTCTCTGGTGCATGAAAGCACCAGCCTGGCAATACGGAGATTTTGATTCCTCCTGGTTCAGTGATCAGCTGCTTGTGCCCCAAGGTGTGCTGCTGAACAAGGACTATACATCTCCATCTACACCAGCTACAAAGAGAACAGCAACCTACCGCACCTTGTGGGAAGAAGGTGCCTGTGATTTGGGTGTGCAAAAAGACTTCATAGAATCATAGAATGGTCTGGGTTGGAAGGGACCCCAAGGATCATAGAGCTCCAACCCCCCTGCCACAGGCAGGGACACCAACCTCCAGGCCTTGATCTACACAAGGCTGCCCAGGGCCCCATCCAACCTGGCCTTGAACACCTCCAGGGACGGGGAATCCACTACCTCTCTGGGCAGCCTGTTCCAGCACCTCACCACTCTTTCTGTAAAAAACTTCCCCCTAATATCTAATCTAAACCTTCCCTCCTTTAGCTTTAGTCCATTCCCCCTTGTTCTGCCATTATCTGCTCTTTTAAAAAGTTGAATCCCCTCCTGCCTATAAGCTCCCTTCAGGTACTGGAAGGCTGCAATGTGGTCCCCCCGCAGCCTTCTCTTCTCCAGGCGGAACAAGCCCAGTTCCCTCAGCCTCTCTTTGTAGGGCAGGTGCTCCAGCCCTCTAATCATCCTTGTGGCCCTCCTCTGAACCCTCTCCAACAGTTCCACATCCTTCTTGTATTGGGGGCCCCAGATCTGGGGCATTCAGCACTGCTCAGCTACAAGACCAATTTATTCAGAATTCTGCCTTTACTTGTCTATCCTTTGCACCTATCACTTAAATACACCCGCTCCCAGGAAGATACGCATCAACAGATTGAAAGCTCGCAGCATCCTACGGAACAGTCCCTGTCAGAAAGTAACAAATACCATGCTAAACTGAAACCACTGTGAGACTATCACTAATGATACATACAGGAAAATTTCGGCTAACATGTTTACTCTCCATTTTGGGAGCAGCGTCATGAGATCCATATCGATGACAACTGTCAGACTTCACTTAGGAATGACTGACACTTGGTATCTTCAGCATCTGTTCCCCTTTCTTCCTACGCAGTTCTTCCTTTTAAAAAAAGACACAAAGATCTGAAATACTTAATAAAGTAGTTCACTTTTTGCATTATATAGAATAATTCAAGGAATATGGAAAAAAAAATGTAAAGAAGCTGAAATTCTGAGGGTAAAGTAAATTTCTCAAACCACAAGACCAGGATAAATCTGGGTCAACATTTTGCCAAATTTCTTTATCAAGGTTTCTGTCGCAAGATACAGAAGAGATAAAACCCATAACCTTTCTCTGAGAACATCCATGCAACCTGCCAGAAAGCTTCATCTCAAGACAGGCCTTTCTTCACCCATCCTCAGCACAGGCCTGCTTATGAGAACGTCCAACTCAGGATATTCTATATCACCAAAACCATTTTTCGTCTTGGGCTGGTCACGGGTTTTCAGAAACTTACTCTGCTTGAGAGTTTGCTCCAGTGAATTTGAAGCAATCCCAGCTGAAATGCATGAACATTCATGCATTTAGACATTGCAAACATTTTATTTTCTTTTCCACATCGGACTTTCTAAGCAGATTGCCTAATGGGGTAGGGGAATTTGTGTCCCTGGAGAGATGTGGGACAAGGATGAGCAGACTTTCTGAAGGCAGTGTAGAAGCTGCTGGTGCAGTGTATCTGTAGCTATGGGACAAGGGCATGAATCTCCTGAGCTTACCCCTTGAGATCATTCACAAATGGGTTTTCTGTGAGGCACCCTGATGGTGTCACTTGGACGAGCTAAGAGACAGCAGCTTTCTGCTGAATCTGTCCTAGATTCCTGGCAGATATCTCCACATTTGTACATGGGAGCTGAGTGTAAAGGTGGCTGTGCTGGCTGGAAGTCTAGTTATGTTCCATCCTTGAGTGATCTGCAGAAGAATCCGAATGACAAAATTCATAATTCTTTGAGACAGTACCATCTACCACAGATAAACCATATTAACCTATTGATTTCTGTAGCTAGAAAAAAAAAATATTTTAAAACATTTTATAAAATTATATAAAAATTATATTTTATTAAATAGCAATACTTTTATTTATTGCAGGTCAATGGAATTAAATAGTTAATGCAAAATTTGAGCTGAGACTGAAGAACACCATAAATACATTTAGACTGTTTAGCTCACTCATTTAGGAGACTACTGAAATCTATTCAGGTATAATTAAAAATGCAGAATGTAGAGTATATAGTTTGGTCTTTGAATGATAAACTCAGCCAGTTTTTAGATTATAAACTTATCCCAAGTACTTACAGCGTATTTATGGGCTTGAAAGCTTTTATTGTTAATTTGACAGTAGGCTTTTTCATGTCTCTCAAGATTCTCTTTTCACAGCTAGATGGAGACTTGCTAGGAAAAGAGGAGAGCATGTCCAATCACATCAACCAGATCAGCTGATGATCTAATTTCCCATCTCATCAACAGGAGTGCAACTTCTCTAAAGTCCCTGATAGCCCTAAGATGAAAAAATTAGCCTCACAGAGCTGCCTGTGGTTGGTTTGTTTTCCTGAACAGTGCCACAATAAGCTGGACCCTCAGGATGACTTAAAGTTAACAAGCAGTATTATCAATAAAGTAAATATAATTGAAATAGTGATTTAAATTCACTAATTGCTCCCATTAGTACACTACTGTTTTGCTGAATATATGTGAACCAGAATGTAATCAGACAGGAGGAATTACTTTTGTTTTCCCTTTTGACTGTAGCTGCCTTGATGCTGATGCAATGCCAAGCACCAGTGTCTCTGAACAAGCAGAAACAAAACCCAGAACATATGAGCAAGTGAATGTACAACTCTGGGATGGATATCCCCTCATCCCATAGGGCCTAAGGTGGAAGATACTTTTCATCTTCTCATGATGTCTGCACAAGACTTGAATTAAAATTAAACAGATCCTGAAATGGGAACAGAGCCTGTTTCTGAGCTGGATGGTCATGGCCCAGAACCAACATGGGTGCACTAAGGAAGCTGCAAACAGGGGACTTGCCAGGGACACGTGTCTGCTCCCAGGTGGGAGCTCATAGAGGATATTTTGGATATGCTAAGTACACTTTTTCTGGACAGGTGAATTTTATGTTAAAAATCTTCTGCCAACTTTATTATTTCTAAGATAGCTGTTGCGCTTTCAGATACCTCAATGGGACCCCTGAGTGCAGAGGTTTCAGGACACCAAAGACCTCATTATGCTAATTGCAATCTGTAAAATCCGGTAGAAGAACTTCTTGGGTTTGGAAACAATGGTGCCTGCCTGCTTAGCTCGCCAGCTTTGCGCTCCCATCTCACTGTCTCACAGCTCCATCTGTTTCCCTGATTTCCTGCTTGTGTGCTTTTCTGGGCTGATCACTAGACCTGCCCCAGCCATCCCCACTTGGGAGAGCTCCTTCCGATGGGTTTTCTCCAGCTTGGACTCGCTTTGCAGGTTTCGGAGCCATTTCCTGGCAGCTTCCCCTCCTTCTTGCTCTTGAGGGGTTTCTAAAAGTAGGGTGGACTGAGAGAGTCTGCTAAACACAACAACGATTGTTTCTTAACTGAAGGAGGATATAGTAAAATTACACTGGGGGAAAAAGAAAAAGTTGCATCTTCAAATAGACTCCAAATGATGGAAACAAAGAAGTAAATGTTTACTTGTAAGCACTGCAAGTCAAGCGTGTGCCGTACAAAATAAAAGTATTAAGTCAGTCCCATCCAATCCCACCCCAGACAACTCGCCTCTGGTACTGCTCTGCATGTCTGGCTGCTTAGCAGTGCCAATAATAATAATAATAATAACAATAATAACAATAACAACAACAACAACAACAACAACAATAATAATAATTATTATTATTATTAATAATAATTATAATATAATAATAATAATAATAATAATAATAATAATAATAATAATAATAATAATAATAATAATAATAATAATAATAATAATAATAATAATAAAAAATTGCCAGTGTGGCCTCCCTGTTGTCATATATAAACCCCCCGGCACTGTCCACCTGAAAATCCACGTTGTGCATGCACTTTGCCAGCTTAGCAAGCAGCGGGGTGTTGTTGCTGGGTTTTAATTTAATTTTTTTTTCCCCCACTTGTGGTGCTAACCTAAAGTGGCATTTTATATTTCGCAGAGAACTGTACCCTTTTGTACCACCAGTTCTGTATTTCCTGTGCAATCATTCACTCACGTGTATTGATCTCGTGCGAACAAACTGTGACTGTGCTCCAAAAGCATCAGAGGGTGTTAAAGGGCAAAACAATGTGAATTTCTATGTGCAAGTATTCATCCTTCTCTTTAAAAAAAAAATTAAAAAATTAGGGCACAAGGGGAAAAACCTTACCATTGTTTTACTGGTTACTAACAGCTGGTGATACTTTATTTAAGTTGTCCTATCATTATTCATAGAGCAGATACTTACCCTAACAACATTCATCAAAATAAATCCATGAAATGTTCCCATCTTACATGCTTATCTGGAATTTCATTGTAATTTAGCACAACTGACATGTTCATTTGAGCCAAAGTACTGTTAATACCTGAGTTAAACAAAATAATTCTCTTTACGCCTGAGCTCTGGGATATTATTTCCACTGGTTGCTTTAAAGTTGCATAGTCCTGAACTAAATATCCAAAAATGTTGAAGAACTTCAAAGGATCATAATGCTTAAATAATCCAACAAGTATTAACAGTCTCTCCTCCCTTAAAAGAGAATCATTTATGTAACTCATTAATTTGCTATAGTAAATAATCTGCTGACATTTACAATAAGCATCCCTATTGGAGGTTGGAATAAATATTAAGTTGCATGTAAAACTATAAATAGCAAGTTTTGATGCCAGACAGTTTCAAAATACTATGGGAAATAGATGAGTGCTGGCTACGTGAAATAATCATGTAGGTCTCAGAAACATGAGCATGCAAAGGGTGCAACCATGTCTGAAGGTAACCACTTTCAGGCCTGCCCAGCACCCTCCTGGCCTACCTGCAGAGTATTGGTCAGTATATCCAATGTCTGGCTAAAGCAAACTGTCTGAAGTTTGTTTTTAATAGCGTTAGCTTGTCTCAGCTGCACGGAGTCTCAGCATGAATTCTCCACTTAAAGGCTGAAACACAATGGGGAGGGGCAGAGTCTCTCCCCACCACTGCCACAGATGATATATACAACTGCTTGTAGGGAAGAGACAGAGATGAGTGGGGAGTGTGTGATCTCACAGACTGGCCTGTTGTCTAATTTTGGTTGCTCTCACATATGCTGATCTGAGCAGGTGTGTGAGGTTGCTGGCTAAAGCAGCCCACCATGGCCCCTTCCTCAATGGAGGTGACGAAGGCCTTTGGTTTCATTGCACCCATGGTCTTGTTCTGTTAATGTGCTCTGGGTGCTGGAAGCAGCAGCCCCTTAGCTCAGCTTCAGGTGAGCTGACAGGACTTCCAAAGGGATTTTAAGTGCCAAGTATCAACGCTGCAAGCAGAGCGTGCTCCTGAGCATGGGGGATGTGTTGCAAACTCCAGTGCTTTGGGGAGTTGGAGTGGTATTGTGCCTTGACCTCAAATTACAGCAGGCGGTGTGTAGGTCTGGCCAGCCTGTGCTGATGTGCCTCCTGACTTGAGTGGCCTTCACTGCCAAAGCACAGGCATGCGGGTCCCAACTTCCTGGAACCCTGAGGACAAGCACGATTCCCTGTGTCACACAGGAAAAGCCCTGCTTGCTCTTTCATGTCATCCTAATGCATAATGACACTATGTGATGCCTATTTTTGTTTCTGGTAGGAGATGGGGACGACGCAGGCCCAAGGCTTGACTTCCACAAACCAGTTCCTGGATGAAGGCCTTCAACAGGGGATCCACCTTGGCCAAATCTCAAGTTGTCATCCTTCCCCTCACAAAAATATGACCATTTCTGTAAGCCTTGTTGTATATTATTTTCTTAGAGTTCTTAATCGTTCATATATGTTAGTCCTGCATATATGCAGATGTAAAGGTAAGTGAGAGAGAGCATTATTGTGATTTTTTTTTCACAGACTTTTGATGAACATTCCCCGTGGAAGACCAGCCAAAGACCAAGATGAGAACATGTAACTGGACTGTGGTCCCACAGAGGTTTCAAGGTAGAGCCCTGTGGTCCTACAGCTCAGAATGGTTTCATTGACCCAGAATGGTTTAATTGTTCCAGAATTACATCAATTCACAGCTAAAAAGGGAAAATCCAGAGTCAGAGGATGCAGTTAGCTCAGTGGGATGTAACTGGAGGAGGCTTCAGGGGCACAGGGAGCAAAGCAATCTGTATAGTGAGCAGCATGTGCGAAGGGCACGATTCTGCTGAGAAAAAAAAGGTAGTGCAGAGGGTAACAGTAGACGAAGTCAGATCCCAGGTCACAAAGGATAATGCTGTATCACAACAGGAAAGGGATAGAGAAAAGTGTTGGACATACTGGTGTCTGGTGCAACCTGTCAGCCACAAAATGAAAAAGGATACACTAGGTGCAAGGGAGCTGAGGATGGATGAAAAGACTAGGAGGTACGAGACTCCATATGAATACCAAACTTAAGCAGTAAGACAGGCACAACAAGCCAAAGAGTAAGACAGAAATGTACACAGCTATTTAAAAGTCTAAAGAAGGGAATTATTCCTCTCATTTACTCCTTCACTTCTTATAAGACCAGGCAGACACATCTGATGCCTAAGATACTGACAGCTTTAAACAAAACGAGCAGTTACAGAGCATCTGAATTTGTACAGTGGTTTATGCGGAGGTCTGTGGTGTTCTGACGAGGGGGAGAGAAGGGGCAGATGCTGTCTTCTCTTCAGTGACCAGTTATAGAACCCAAGGAAACAGCATGAAGCTGAGACAAGGGAGGTTTAGGTTGTATATCAGGATGAGATTCTTTACTGAGAGGGTGGTTGGGCCCTGGAACAGGTTCCCCAGGGAAGTGGTCACAGCACCGAGCTTGGCTGAGTTCAAGAAGCGTTTGGATTATGCACTCAGTCACATGCTCTGATTTGGCTGGCCCTGTGTGGAGCCAGAAGATGATGATCCTTATGGGTCCCTTCCAACTCAGGATATTCTGTGATTCTGTGATTCTATGATATATTACACTCAGACCCACCCAAACATTTCAACCATGCTGGCACACCTGCAGGTACAGCCTGATTTGATGCTCGGGTTTGTTATTCTGTGATTAGTTGCTACTCTTGAGCATTTTTGTCACTGGTTGTGCAGCTGAAGGGAATGTGGCCATTGCCAGGTGGCGATTTGAGGATTGAGATCTGTTGACTATATTCAGCTTGTTGATCAGTGAAATCTCTGACATGTGAAATAAATTACCTGAGGTGTTTGGCAACTCCAGTCCTTGGGGTATGTGTGTGAAGCCAGTCATTAGATTTGGGTGGTAAATGGCTGGAGCGCTCACCACATCATGTACTGTGGGGAGAGAGGGCTGACTCTCACCAGCACTGCTGGCCTGAGCGCTCTGGCATCCAGAAAGATAGGTACGGGAAACATGGGACTTGGAGTCACCCAAACCCCTGCTACAAAGACACTATGATAAATGAGAATGGTCACGGTGTTACTCAGCAGAAAAAAGGGGTCAGCACTCTCCTGCTGTTGAACATATATAATTGATTACAAGAATTAAGAAGAAATGTTTACTTTTTGCTTCAGGGCTTTGTTCCATACCTCTGGTATGGGTAGGTCCCCGCGACAACATTTCCTGCTTCCTTCTGTAGCTCTTCAACCTAAGATTTAAATGGTGTGTATGCCCATTTTGTTCTGTCTTTAAATGGTATGTTGGGAGGGACTAAGCTCTGGATGGAAAAGTCCTGCTGGGTAGGACTGTTTCCGCAGGTCCTTTGTTAAAATGCAGGATGACGAAGGATCCTGAGCAGCAGCAGCAGCCGGTGTAGTGTTAGAAAACCAGGATACTGCTTTGAAGTTTTATGTTTGACTGCACTGACATTGGCACAGATCCTATTACTATGAAGAGGTGTAAAATCTGAACAAGTGCCTACACAAGAATTGAAATCTCGTCAGTCTCATGTATTTTTAAAGGGCACAAACATGTGAAAGCTCACATCCCTCTCCTTTCAGTGACATAGAGGTCCCTTTGCAAATGCTATCTCAAATTTGTTAGCAAACAGGCTTTAGTTTCTACTTCAAGGATGAGCATTCCACTGTTTACCATGGTGCTGGCCAGAGTCATGGATTCTGCAAAGCTCAGCTTGAACTGTGCTGAATATTTAGGAGCAGATTTATTGAGGATTTGTTTGCCAAAGGAAGCGAAAGAGCAATATTTGAGACATCTCATCTAATTTCATTGTTTGATCTTGATTGAGATCTGATCTTTCAGCAAAGAGGTTGAAAAATGTCCTGCATATGTCCCTTCCTTCCCAAAAGGAGGAATTCATTCCTGCATTTGAATCAATGTTTGTTTATTCATTCATTGCAGTAATACTATGATTAAGCAGAAGTTAATTACATCCTTAATGAAATCAAATGAATGTAATAAATTATCTTCTATCTTTTTATTAGATTCAAAGTAATTATTTACTCCCTCATCATACTCTGATTTTGTTTACACAGTATAAAAATTTAAATTCCCTATTCTTCCTGGTGGGAGAAGGTAAGTCACCTAATGTTTTGGACTATGTGAACTTTTGAAGTGGTTGGGAATTCATTTTGAAGTCATATGATCCTGACAAGAATAGTGTCTGTGCAGTCAAGGAGAAACCACGTCCAGCATCTCGGTGTCCTTAAACAAACTGCACATTTCAGTAAATATCAGAGATTTATTGGTGAGCCAGAGGGAGATGAAGGAAAAGCTCAGGTTAAGACTACCATTTGTAACTTTCAAACCACTAATGAGCGGGATGAAAACCCATCCCTTTGAAGTCTCCTGGGCTGAATGGTGTGAGTGTTTACTCCTGACCCCTTCTGCTGCTTCTCTTTGGAGCTGCTCCAGCACAGCACATTTTGCACCTGCGTCCCAAGCAAAATGTGTCTCTCAGTAGTTAAAGGGAAAACAATGTAGAGTGGAACCTTTGGCATATTCAATAATAAAATGTTACATTTTGCTTTTACATTGCTGATTCACCTTTATTTTACAGACCAAGAGATCAAAGTGTGTGGATCTCTCAAGAATATGGAAAAAACTCAGGTGAGGCAGGTAGACCTTAATGTGTTGGGAGAAATAGGCAGCTCATGTGTCTCATCTGGCTTTAAAGGTCATCTAGTCCATGCCCCCCTGCAGTAAGCAGGGACATCTTCACCAGACCAGGTCACTCAGAGCCAAATCAAGCCTGAACTTGAATATCTCCAGGAATTCCTCCACTACCTCTCTGGGCAACCTGCTCCAGTGATCTACCACCCTCATATTGAAGAACTTTTTCAATCATTCATCCAAAAGTCACCTGTCAGCATTCTTTCAAAGTCAAATTTTTCATTGTCAAAAGCGATTCAGCTTCTAAGAGTTCCCATCCAGCTATGGAGCAATCCTGTGTCCTGCAATTGCATATTCTACAGTGTGTAGAAGTTACTGGTTAATCACCAGTACCACTGACTTTGAATATTAACTTTCCATCTTACGTGATCTGAGTGAGGCAACAGAGGTAGGTAAAAATGGTCTCTCTGTCATGGAAGTGCCACGAGCAGCACCTGTGGCTTCCAGGAACAAAATCTCTTCTTCAGAACCCAATGTCTTCTTTAAGAAGCACAGATTGCTAAGGATTTAAAGGTCATTCTGGAGCAATGTGTGCCAGGCTGCTGTATTAGGTCTGAACTTATGCTTGGCTTCGATTAGTTCTGCCATGGTGAGTATTAGGTTTAGAAATACTGGAATGGCATTTAAAAAAAAAAGCCAAAACAGAAAGGAACTGCTAAGGGTGGAGGAAAGCAGGGCTTATCCCAGTCTTAGCTACAGCAGGACTATAAAAAATGTAGCTCAGGTCTGAAAAATGTAGTAACCTATTTCATAAATTCTGGCAATAACAGAGTTATTTATTTATTCCTGGGGTATATCAAGAAAAGTGTGCCCAGCAGGTCAAGGGAGGCCTTTTTACTCTGCCCTGGTGAGCTCTCATCTGGAATATTGTGTGTAGTTCTGGACTCCCTGGTTAAAGAAGGACAGGGAGTTATTTGTGAGGGTACAAAAATGCCTGTGAAAATGATTAGGGGGCTAGAACACCCCTCTTACAAAGCGAGGATGAGGAAAAGGACTTGGGGCTACTTGTGGATGAGAAGCTGGACATGAGTCACCAATGTGGCCAACCACATCCTGGGCTGCATCAAAAGAATTGCGTCTAAGGGAGGGCTACAAAAATGATCATAGGGCTGTAGCACCTCCCCTCTGAGGATAGGCTGAGGTGGTTGGGCTTGTTTAGCATGGACAAGGGAAGGCTCTGCTGGGACCTTATAGTGGCCTTCCAACACTTGAGAGGTGCCTGTAAGAAAGCTGGAGAAAAACTGTTCCCAAGGGAATGCAGCAATAGGACAAGGGGTAATGGTTTTAAACTAGAAAAGGGGAGATGTAGGTTGGATATTAGGAAAACGTTCTTCAATATGAGGGTGGTAGATCACTGGAACAGGTTGCCCAGAGAGGTAGTGGAGGAATTCCTGGAGACATTCAAGTTCAGGCTTGATTTGGGTCTGTGACCTGATCTAGTGAAGATGTCCCTGCTTACCGCAGGGGGTGTGGACAAAAGGATCTTTAAAGCTCCCTTCTGACCTAACATTCTATGAGTCTGTGATTCTATGACTTGGGAATTTTTAGCCTAGAGAAGACAGAGGGGGAATCTTACAAATGCTTATAAATCCTTGAAGGATGGGCATCAGGAGGATGGGGGTTAGTCTTTTTTCGGTGTTTCCCAGTGACAGGACAAGAGGCAGTGAGCACAAAATTGAATTTAAGAAGTTCCAACTAGACATGAGGAGGAGCTTCTGAGGGTGGCAGAGCACTGGCACAGCCTGTGCAGAGAAGTTGTGGAGTCTCCATCTCTGGAGATATTACAGCCTTCCTGAATGCTGTCCTGTGCAGCCTGCTTGAGGTGATCCTTCTCTGGCAAGGGGGTTGGTCTGTTGGACTAAATTGTCTCCAGAGAACCCTTCAAAACCCTATCATTTTGTGATTTTATCAGGTATATTAATAGCCAAAGGATTATTGTTAGGATATAATAAAGGATTCCTGTTAGGAAAAGTGGCTAATGCATTTTATTTGTTAGGCTTTGGGCAATAAGAGGAACACATGAGGATGTGACCATCCAGCCACCATGGACAACAGCATGCTGCTTTTCGCTTTCTTACCTCATCTTCCCAGCTTATCCCAGTGTCTCCACAGCAGGTACTCCAGCAGTATTTCAGGTCTCTCTTACTGCTATTATTTGGGATAATACCCCATATGTAATTCCACTCTACTTAATTATGTTAATAACATTAATATACTGTGAATGCATCTGCAACTCTTCCCCCTTGGAAGACTCGATGTGCTCTGCAACAGGCTTGCGCTTCGTCCCCTGACCCAGCGAGAAGGTCTAGAACAGGCAACAATCCCGCAGCCTGCAAGCCCGCATCCTGCCAGCCCTTTTGTGCCAAATGCTGTTCTCCAGCACCTGGCAAGCACAATTCATTCATTTTCCAAATGTCAGCGGCCAGCCAGCTCCTTGGGACATTCCTTCCCAACACGGGGACACTCGATAGGCGCAGTCAGGCAGCTTTTGGCCGCCAGCCTTGCACCCCTGTCACGTGTGCACACTGTAAGGACGGAAGCGCCTCTTGTTTCTGTTTTTGTCTTGCCAGTGGCACCTTTTTCTGTCGCCCTTCCTGCTTGTTCTACGCCGCCGCCAGCGTGTCGCGGTATTTCATCGGGGCGCTGGGAGATGCGTACTTGGAATACTGGGAATGCTCCACAGGTGCCTGGGTGCAACGGCTGGTTTCTGCTGTAAAACGAAAATACTAATGGCATTCTGCAGGCACCTGGCTTTTGGGGGGCCACAGCATGTGCCATTATTCGCCACTGCCCTCTCCAGGATACCGTGCTCCACACCCAGCGCTGGTGTCAGGAGGCCTCTGCCCGACAGCAGCAGAGCCTTGGACACTGCTCCATTGCCTTCTGCTTGCTGGCTGTAGGTTACATCCCAAGCCCTCTACCCTAGAGCTCTTACCTACAGTCGACTGGCAGCTGTCATGTCATCTGAACAGTGAACACCACACAGAGCATGTCCTCAGCAGGGTATTTGTGTACCGCCTGTCTAGCCAGCCTTTGAGACCAGGTTTGGCTTCAGTGGACACAATACAACAGCGTGCAAATGGCCTCTGAGGTTCTCTGCCTCAAATATAACCTAAATGCTCTTGTCCTTTCCATCCAAAATAAAGTCAAACAGTGCTTCTTCCTATGCTAGAAAACACATTTCCTTCAATCTCTCTCCTTTTTGTGTGAAGAATGCGAGATGGGCGAACACAGGGGTTTGAAATGTCAGACAATTAGCTAGGAGTCATAAGGGGAGCTGGAAAAGGTTTTCCTTCTTTTTTTTTTCTTTCTTTCCTTTTTGTTTTCTCTGTAAGTGAGCATCTCGCATATCTGAGCACTTATCAGTCTGTATCTCTGGCAGCTGAAGCCATACTTTTATTTTTTGTGTCAATCTCTACAAAATTGCAATTTAAACAGCTATTAAAATCACTCTGATGCTTAAAGTAAAATTTAAAAAAATAAAAGGAAGTGGCCAGAAGTGTTAAGGATAGATTTTACATCTGGCTATATGCTCGATGCATCCAGTGTTTTTACCTATCCAGCAGCAGTGGACTGCTCAGTCTCCTGGGTGAAGGATGGAGCTCGCATGTCCGCGCTGAGCCTCTGAAATGTCTTTGCTGCCTTCAGGCTGCTTGGCTGAAACAGCTACAGTCACTGTCAGAAAATAGTAAAACTGCTGTTTCTTTCTGGCTGAGAAGGACACTGGACAACAGCGTGTGTGTGTGTGTGTGTGTGTGTGTGTCTGTGTGTGTGTGTGTGTGTGAGTGTAAAAAAACCAAACGCCATCAATACCCCCTCTTGTCTCCCCTCCATCAAGAACCGGGGTTTGGGTGAAATTCTACATCCCCAAACACTTGCAGGTGTCCACATAACCTTTTGGGGACCTGGCATAAACTTATTAGCCCTCAGGTATATCAGGGGAGATTGAGTGAAGGAATCCTTGGCCAAAAGTTGTCCTTGATCCTTTGTTTTTCTCACTTTTAGGGAAAAACTCATCTTTCCTCTCAGTGTGGTCAGGCAGGAGACAGGCTGAAAGGTGTCTCACCTTTCACTGGAAGGAGAGCTGTTCATGTTTTGTAGCTACTCAGTCTGCTGATGTTACTGTTTGCACTAGTACATGGTATGGAGTAGTACTCGGGATGCTGTTAAACCCCCATGCAATAGATAGCTTTGTGCAGGATGGGGGCACGGCAGTACCTGATCACCAGCACATATGGCCATTGGTGTCAACGGAGCATTATAGTTTACTCTCCATCTGAGTCATCTCCCCCTGAGGAAGTTACATGAAAATAACACTTAACAAGGGTGATAAAGACTGTAGAGATAGAAGAGAGTGAAGAAATCTGTTAGCAGTATTTCTGTAGCAAGCAGATGACTGAATGTATTTCCAAATGTTACGTAATTCCTTGCGTGACTCACAACAACACAGTCTATAGACCATATGCAACACTTGGTACAGCAGCGAATCAGTGTAAATACCAACATTTTTGTAGTCTTAGGAGATGCTCACGGAGAAGCAAACCTGCACATTTGCATTAACACTCTTTCAAATGGGGGACTTGGATCATTATACAGTGGTTTAATTGAAGGCCCTTATGGGTCCCTTCCAACTCAGTGTATTCTAATTTCTTTCCCCTGCTTTATCACATCTTTATTAACAGCAGGAGAATCTGGTTGGGTAAGGTATTTTTCTTAGAGCAGTTTTAAGCAGAGAGTCAATAAAATGTACTGCTGCCATGCCGGCATTGACTTCTCTCAGCTGAACTCCAGCCAGCCTGCCCTAACAGCAAGCTGTTGCTTCCTGCAGGTTTTGGACATGGATGTGTTCCCATTTAGTAAAAGGAAGCTTCCTTATAATTTCAATAATTCCCACAATTTAAAAACTGTAGGAGAGTCCATGGAGTATCTTCTGCTGACGAAATGCAGGAGGTGGACACCTGTGCTGTCATTGAAGACCTGATGCTTCCTTGGTGTTGCTTCTTGGGTCTTTGGGCTTCTGAGCCACCTTTGCTGTGCTTCAGCACGGTGTTCTTGCAGGACTGCCTGAGGCTTCCCAGCCCATTTCTTGCTTGTGCTCCTTCCTGTGCCACACACCCTCTTGAGTTTAGCATCTGTGGGTTTTGGCCAATAATCCCCTCCCTCCACTCATGCGTGCCTTCACTCAAAGCCTCGCTTTCCTCTCCAGTCTCTACTGCTCACGTTTTCTTCTTCCTACCATCTGTCTTGCCCTAACATCCTCCTACCTTATTTTTGCAGCACGCCCTCCTTTCTCTTCCCCCTGCGTAATTTATGTGTTCCTGTAAACAAGGGCTCATTCCCCAGTCCCCCCAGCTCCTTCCCATCACACCTCTGCTTAGTGCCCAAATTTCATAATGAGGACAAACAGGCTGCAAGGGACCCTCAGCTATCTTCCAATCTGTAACCTTGTCCAGAGTAAGAATGTGAAACCCTACCATTTCTCTACTAAACCAATTCAATGATGTTATTCTTACAATTAGAGAATTTTTCTTTATGCCTAACTTGGATCTCAATTTTCATGCAATTTAAGTCCATCTGGTTTTGCCTTAATCCCCGTGGGCCCGGAAAGCAGCTTTCTAGAGCAGCTGTTTGTGTACTGAGGACAGTTTCTTCTCAGTCTTCTGCCCCCTTCATTTTCACATCACTTTCTTCTGTGCCTGGTATTGTCCATTTTCATGTCTCCATAAGCAGTCCTTTCCCCCCCTCCTCTTTAACACATGTAGGTGTGTGTGTCCCATGACCCTAGCTTCTTCCCCCTTGCTTTCTTCCTTTTCCCCACACTTTCTACTGCCTTCTGGCTTTGATTTCAAGCTGTCCATACCTCCTGGGTCCTAACCACCAGTTTCCCACCCTTTTGCCGATTGCCTGCTCTGCTCTCTACCATGAGCACATGCGGAGTCTCAGAGGGATCTATGCCAGGAATGTGTTGCCTTGGTATGGCAGGAATGCATGGAAGCCACCCGCCCTGATGTAAATGCCTTTCGATTACCTTCTCTTTGCAGAATGTCTTTTTTAGCCCCTGTGAAATGCTGCTGGTGCTCTTCTGCTTTCGCCGTTGCCATGGTAGCCGATCCCATCCTTTCGTGACTTTCTCATCAGTGGCCTAAACAAAATCTAGAACTGTCAGAATTAAAATGGAAGGCAGTTTACAGTATTTTTGAAGACTGGGTGGTGTATTATATGATAAAAGTACTTTGCAGCTAAAATTGGGTAAGTAATTAAGCACCATTATCTTAAATTATGATACTTTCGGAGGTATTCTGTGGAACACGTCCTGAATATAGTAACATTGCAATGTTAAATACAGTTAATGACACTGTTCCAGAAGTACAGAGCATAATGGCTTAATTAACCCTGAGTTACTGCAGCCTAATTTTAACTAACTTTCTCCCCTGTTTCCTTAAAAGCACTCCCAGATCAACCATTTCAGATGTGTGCCCTTGGAATCAGACTCGGATTTGGATTCCGATTGAAATCCCACACCTAAAACCTGCAGCTCCAGTGGCTGATCCAACATACAGATCAAAATGCTTTCAGCCTTTGGCATATTCGTAGGCCAGATTCAACATTTTCACAGGCTGCAGCTTTCGGTGTAATATCCCATTTCCTCACGCTTCCTGCTTTCCCCTCCCCACAAATGTCTTTGAATAATAACTGTGAAGTGTTCAGGAGCTGGAAAATTTTTAAACTTAGGCCATTAAAGTGTAGACTAAGAACTAAATATAGGCAGCCATTCTCAAAGATCTTGGTCAAGATCTGTCTTCTGTGATGTAATGCAGTGTCTCTGCCAGGCCGCTGTTCAGCGAACGGCAATTTGGAAATACGAGAAAGACACGTCTCCTCTCTCAAGCTCGTGTTTTGATCCCAAAGGAATTCAGGCACTGTCATGGATTGCCACACAAGTGATTATTGTGAAAGAGAACACTTGGAATTCTGCTCTCGACTATATTTGGTATTTCCTTCCAACTTGGATAAAATCAACATTAAAAAAACCCCAAAAACCAAAGAGCAAAAGGCTCAAAACGGAGAGTTTAAAGCCCATAATTTACCCATCATTTATTGCTTTTTCCTTAATTAATGCTGAAGGCACTTAAAGTCATACCTAGTCCTTGTCTGAATGTATGTGCCTCAGTTTCTACAGAGCGATCTGACTGACTACAGCATGGAAGAGGACATCTGAAAGCTCAGGCAAGTGAGGAAAACCAAATCTCTGACACAGTGTGTATTTTATTCTGTCTAACAACCCACATATTCATGTAGCGAGCCCAGAAATTGCCATGCGACACCGCCCCAGGGTCAGCTTCAGCAGCGTGGCCAGTCTTTCACAGCCTTGCTGTGGGCAGGTGAGGTGCAGTTCGTCACCAGCTAATCCCAGATTTTTTTCCTCCCTCAATGATGACAGCATTAAGTTGGTTTCCATGAATTAGCAAAGAGCTGTTGGGAATCTCTGCATGTAGAGTTCTCAGCAACTTCCTTTTCGATTCCCACACAGCGTGTTTGTGACTCGCAGCAGCCAGCCTCTCAACTCACCAAGAGCTGTAAAGCAGGTATATTTACTCAGCACTGGGTGCACGGGGGATCGCTCCACCACAGACATGCACACCAACGTGGCAGGTCTTCATGGTTATATTCAGTTCAACGATACTTATTCATTAGGTTACCTCACATGTCTATACATATTCATAACCTGTGTCGTCGTCCCCCTCCCTCAACCCTATCCCCGTCTCCCCTGCTTCGTATTAAAATGAGTTCCAAGAAGTCATTTCCATAAACTCCTCCCAGTTGCACCTGTGCACTGCCTCCTGGTGGTGGTCACTGGGTGGTCTCAGCAATGAAGGCTCAAAGTCTTTATTATATTGAACTTTTCCCCTCCTCCTCCTGGCACATGCATAGTTGTGATTGTTCCAGTTGGGCGCAACCATCCTTGGGATGCTTCCTCCTTATCAGTCCTGGGTTTACTTTAAATTCTTTCTAGAACACTGTATTATTCAAGACTAACTCTACTAAAAACGAGCTGTTCAAACCAGACATTGTTTATGCAAGGTCATCTCCTGACATACTCACTGTGGCACTTCAAACCATCCTGTTAGCAAGCCTCTTAGCCCTTTACAAGCTATTTATTAGCAAGCCTCCTTTATCATTCGAATCACTGTCTTGATAGTTGAGACGGTGGCCACAGAGTTGAAATCACTGTACAGCTGAATAAAAAGCAATGCAGAAGAACTGGGCCAGACTGAAACTGGGACATGGCACGTGCAATTTGGTGTAGGACAAACAAAGAGAGGTGGCTTCCATAGCCATAGTGAGCAAAACTCCCTGCTTAAACAGCTGTGCCCGAGAGAAAAAGCGTGAGTTACTGGAGTGACTGGTTGAAGTGTGTGGGGAAAAGGAGGGTCAGTTGAATTTACTAGAGTTGCAAGGTGGGTGGGCTGGATGTAGAGGGTAAAAGGTTATTAAAAAAATAGTGGAAGCACAGAAAAAATACAGCCAAAACCACCTGAAGTGTGATAAGGAAATGCCAGTTCTTTTGTATCACTGATGAAAATTCAAAACCTTCCTCCTGGAGAAATATACTGCCACTTTGCACCTAGGACCTCCTAGATAGCCAGTCCTAAGTGACTGTGGAAAACATTGGCGGAAACAAACACCTATTGATGAAATTTAATTATCAGTTTTTTTAAAAAGGGCTGTTCTCTGTTTTACTTTTTCCTTTCTTTTCCGCAAGCAAAAGGAAGCAACATGAGAGATGCCAACAAATTCCGTTACCGGCTTCGTTTCTGCTCTTGGTTTAATGTGGGTGAAGGGTTTGTTCAGGCTGATGGTCACAACTTAAATTGATGCAGTGAAGTGTTTGCCTTTTGCTTTTTGTCTAAAAGCCACTGATGTTACAGACAGCTTTTCTTAAAGACGCTGTGTACAGAAACCCCATTTGCCTCCTACAGTGGTAGGAGGTGCGATGTCTGATGTCTTTTGTTTTGCAGTTTCTGTGTCCAGTAGGAAAAAACAAAGAAGAGATGGATGCTGCAGAAGGTTCAGGGACAGAATCTTGCCATACACAGCCTCCTGCTCAGACTTAGCATGACTTTTTGCGGGTTTTGTGACTATTAAATGAGAGAACAAGAAGACTCCATTTGAATGGTTTGTTTAATTTCCCTTCTGCTTTGTTTACTGAATTACATTTCCATAGGAGAACAGTATGTACAACTGTCTCCCCTGACTAAATGGTTCAAATGAGCTATGAGTAAACCCATTTAGATACAATTCACAACCATGTTTTATTAATAACAACTGAGAATGTTACTGTAGCTCAATATGCAGAGAATTACTGCAGGCTTTTATCGCTGCATCCGCATCGCTGTCAGAATCTTTTAATATTGTGTAACTGTATCTTAACAGAGCTTTTAATAGATATGTAATGTCATTAAAAGTTAAGTAAATAACTATTTCAAGACTTCTAATCAAGCGCTTGTAGAGGCGTTTACTCCTTTTGAAGCAGTCAGCACGCACTTGTATCAATGTTTTTGGCTTTTGTTTTTTAAACATACATGTGTCTCTGAAAGGCAAATCAAATGTCAGGAAATTTCTGCTCCCAAACCCTCCTTTTGGAACACAAATGGAAAAGATTCTGCTCCCTTTGCACTCCTAACGGCTTTTGTGATGGAAGGTAAAGGAGGGTCTCTCTCTCTATATATATACACATACACATACAAACTGAGGAAGGGACTAGATACACTTAATTGCAACAGATGATATTAATTTTTTTTTTCTTCAGCCTGTGGCACCTCAACATCATTCATTTGCCATTTTCCTGTGTACATGATATATATTGTTTAATGGGATAAATTGGCTTGTGCTAGAATCCAGACCTCAAATTCAAAGGTGGAGAGCTTGCTGCCTACTGGCATCTGCGGGCAAACACACAACTACTTGGCCTGGGAAAAAATTTCCTTGCACTGAAACGGGGTAAACTTTTCCATGCTGGAGCCAGTCTTGGAGCGTGAAGTTGCATTGTGTGTCCATGTTTCTGTTTTTTTTTTTTCCCTCCCTTAGGCATAGCTGATGCATTCCCACGTAAAACCATTTGTAAGTTTACAACTGATATAAACCACTGGCAAAAACATCTCAGAGGAGGAATGGCCATCTGCTTTCAGACGCCACAGAGAAACGTCGTGTTTCTACGTGAAAGCTTCTTTTCCCCCTTCTACTTCTGGGCAAATCCTTTGCCCATTGCAGTTAAGTTTTATAAATATATCTCTGCCTGAGTGTATTATCACCTTCATAGGACTTATATTTCATGTCAAATTTACTTTCATTATGGAAGATGTTATAGGCTGTGGATCAAAAAATGTCAGAGAAGAGCTGTCTCTGTGAACCTGACTTTAGAGTTTTCTGGCATTACAGCCATTTCATATATTTTTCCTGAGAACGCATTTTTCTCTATGTGAAGCACCAAGAATTCTCTCAGGCAGTGGGTTATCACATAGAAAATACAACTTCTTAAAGTTAAAATTCATGCTGGCAGAGTTATTTTAAAGACTAGGACAGTAACAACCACTCCCTAAAAATATCTTTCTGTTAAATAGGAACGACTTAGACCGCTTGCTCTCCTTTGCAACTGAACATGAAGTTTTCAGTACAGTTGGCTAATAATCCCAATTGGGATCACAAAAAATAAAATTCTCAGTTGATTTACTTGTTCAGCAAATGTGGTGGCTTTAAGACAGTTGTAATGGTAAATTTTCTTTGTGTAGAATATTGGCTCACAAAGATCACATTCACTTGGAACTTGTGAAGACCCTGAGAAGGAGGGAAGTCTATAAAAGTTGGTGATTCACTTATGGGAACAGCTGTTAATGGACCGGTCACACACTGATTAAAACAAGATTGATTAAACCATCCCTGAAGTGGGAGTATAATTTAAGATACTAAATTTATAGAGATACAAAAATTCTGCATCAGAAGATAAAAGAAGACACATCAGGAAACTTCTTTCCCCCCGCCTTTTTTTTGCCCCCACTTTAAATTGTTTCCCAGAATCATTTTATTGAAAACAGTAACCCACAATGATTTCAAAGGGGCCAGGACTTCACCCATTTCCCTGCTTCACTCCTCATTGCTCAAGTTCTTAGAAAAATTCTTTCCAGAGAGAGAAAAGTAATTCAGAAACAAGAAAAAACTACTCTGAAACTGTCTTAATAATCAACTTATTTTTATTAGAGCAAATACAGTTGTGAAAACTGTACATGGTACATTTTGGGTTGAGAATTATAAATAGAGAAACTCATAGATAAAGAGTTCATTCTTTGACAGCAAGAAACTTTAAATAGACAAAATGACATTATTAAGTACGTTGGCAGGCTTCATTGTGCTGTCCAAAATGTAGTGTACAGTATAACAACCAATTATAAATAGCCTTTCATGTAAAATACAGCTGTGCACATTTTAGAAAAATACCAACAATTTGTTTGAGCTTTGTTTTAAAAAAGCTTATAAATCATACATATTTATAAATGGTACTAACATGCTTACTTAAATTTATAAACATTTTCATAAGCTTTGTTACCCATTATTTCCAGAGCATAAAGTATTTTAAATAAACATTTAATAGGAATTAAATAAGTCAGTTACAAAATTACCTCTCCACGTAAGGAGACAGAGGGTGATTTCACTGTTGGATGGAACATTTCGTCCATTACGTCAAGGCTTACACAGTAACTTTAAAAATTTTGTTCTTATTTTAAAAATCGCTTTTCCTAAATTTAAAACACAATTTTAACGTCTTTTTTTTTTTCTACTTCTTTTTTTTTTTTTCTTTTTTTTTTTTTCCTTAAATAAATATACAAGTTTTATTTTCATTTGCTCTCTTTCTGCTTTCTTCTTTATCCACACTGGTCAAAACACAGGATTCTCAACATACTTCTGTAAAAAACACCATGGTGTTACTGCCCTGCTCGGAGCCGCTTCGCTGCACAATATTCAGTCCACACCTACGCTACTTTAATACTCTGCATCAAATGATAGCTACTGCACTTCGTAAGAATGTCGCCCATTAAACCATGCAAACACTTAGAAAGTTTACAAACAGGTTCCAAAACTATATTGTATGAAAGGTTTTCTAATAGAGATAAAATAAACTATAATACAAGCCCTTTGCTTATTTTTTTTTGAAGCTTTAAATGAAAATACTTACTTGCCAAATGATCACACCACATATTTTCAGTAAATAAGCATGCTTTTGATTAATATAGGGTACAATAATTACAGTATAATGGCACATAAAAAGAAACATGATCACATCATTTGAACAAAGGGCTGTGAAACTACTTAAGACAAACTTCCCGAATGAAAAAAATTGAGGCTTTTTTAATGCTGAGGTAAAATTATAAATGGACTTTAAAGACACTGAAGGCATCAAATCAATAAACAATCGCCGAACGTTTCTAAACGCTCTACCTGAATGTATTCAACACAAATCTAGTATTTTAAAGTTATGATAATTTATTATGAGCATTAGCTAGCTTAACTGTCCTTGGCATTAATGTGCACTCAGACGAGACTTTATTTTAACCGCTGGCAAAATACCTCAGTGTTGAAACATAGTAATTCAACTCACCAATTACCACAGCACCAGAATTAAAAAAGAAAAAAAAGGAAAAGAAAGGAGAAAGAATGAAAAGAAAGAAAAGAAAAAAGAAAGTCAACATGCAAACCCTGCATCTCGTCTCTCTTGGTTTATCCTGATATTCCGCCTCCTGTTTAGAGTGTGCTGATATCAACTTAAGGGTTTTTTTATTCCTTTGTTACAAAACGTTTCGCTTGCTATTGGCATAAACGTTTGAGAGCTTTTAGGAAGATACCAACATCTCAAAATTTTGCAGTCATGGTGCAGAATTTGCTGAGCCTTACAGCGAAACGTTTAGGAAAATCTATTTAAGAATTATATCTTCGGATTTGAGAAAGAGATGGCTCTTTCTGCTTCTGCTGCCGGGCAGAACCCGCAGCTTTCTCCAGGTTGGACTAGACACTATGTTACGGCTATACATCAGGTTTCATAAACAACGAATGAACAGAATCATGCACAGGCAAATGAAATTCGATCTCCCAGAACACTGCAGGAGATGTTAAAAGCAGCAGGTAATGGAATAAGACTGGTGACTGATGCTGCTAACTATTTCTTCTAATGAGATAGGAGTGAACGCTGGAATCACTTCCACAGCAACAGAATCCTCTGACCACATTCCTCTGGCAGTCGTTTTCCCATCTCCCCACTAAAAACATCAGACGTAAAATAGTAAGGCAGCTGTTAGCTTCCATCAACAAAAAGTGCAGCTCCGTACATTTCCAGTTTAGTCACACTCTGCTGGGACAGATGGAGAAGCCAACGCACTTCACTGGCGAGGCTGCTTCAGCAGATTATTTTGTTTGTTTTCCAACATGGCTGCTTGCTTCAGCTTTCAGAGGACCCCAAGGCCACAAGCCATCAGCAGAGAAACTGAGCTGGGCCCCTGGCTGAATTTTCCAAGTTTCATCTCTCTTGCGTCCCATCCTAATTCCAAGCCTCCTTCCCTGTGTCTGAGTATGACAGGTGCCATTTAAAAGGCTGATGACACAACTGCAGAGAACTGTGGGCTAACACCACTAGTTGTCATGACTTCACTGAAGGGTCAAAACAGTTACATTATTAAATAACTATGTTGAATCACATTCAGGCATAGCTAAAATTAAAGTAGGGAGCGTTAAAAGTATGAAAAGAAATGAAATCTTTATCATGTCAGGTGGGGTGGATATGGTGATTCTTATAGGAAAACAAGACCTTTCTTACCTTTCCTAATTCCAGTCAAGTTAGAAAATGGACAAAAAGAATGGCTAAACCAATATTCAACAGCATTACCAGGGCGATCATGACTGAGTTAGGGGCCTGAAAGTAAAAGAAAGGTGTCAGAATTAATGCAATCCTCCGCACAGTGCACAGCAATGACCATGACCTGACTCTATCACTGTGACCTGGCTTGACCTTGCTCTGAAAGATTACCTAAGTACAGCAGTCAGGGGGTTTGCTCCTGAAACAGCCACAACCTGGCATTTTCAGGTGAGCCCAACACTGTCTGCGTGGAAACGAGCCAGATAAATACAAGTGAGAGTATATTATTATGGCGTTCTTAATCACACTGAGATTAAAATGTCTGACAAACATGAATGCATAAACAAGTGAAAACAAGCCCATCAGCACAAAAACCAGCATCACTTTCAAATAAAGCAAAGCACAGCAGCTGAAGTACTTGAGGAAAGCTGGAGCGCTGCTCTTCATCCTTACAGCAGGTTCCTTCCCTGCTTCCAGCCTACTTCAAAACAGAAAAAGGGTTTTGCATCACAGTATGTTGTGTGAAAATAATTCCCTTTTCTGAAAATCAAAAGGAAAAAAGTGTTTCCTTCCGCTGCTCTAACATACCTAGTGATGCTACCATTGCTGATAAAAAACAGTTTTACACCTGCAAAATGACAAACTTGCTTTGATTTACTCTGACATGTAGTGGCCATAAATCTTTATTTTATAGACTTGTTTAGTGAAGAAATGAAGTCCTTCTCCTCCTCACTAGAGCTAAACTTAGTTAGAAAACTTGATCACTGTATAATTTTAGTCTTCACGTGAAGCCAGAGAACAAAGTTTTTAATTCTTCTCGGCAGTTCTGGAAAAAGCTTTTCCAAACACAGGTGCCTTCTGATAAATAATTCAAATAAAGTCCTGAAGGAAGGGAATTCACAATTCTTCCATTCTCCTCTTAACATATTTGGTTTACTACAATATATTTTCACAGAGATTTGTTTATGCTTATATATTAAGGTTGACACATTTACTGTAAGTTGATACAGAAAAAACCTCTTCCTTCAGACAATATTTTCCTAAATCACAAGAAAGCCCATGAAAAAAATCTCTGCAGAAAACTATCTTCCGAGCTACAGAAGGATCACTGGCTTGCATAAGTAGCTATATAATTCATTAGAAATGACATAATTTTTTTCAGTTTCCACATGAGGCATGCCTTGCAGAAGCTCGTTCTGCTTCATGACGATGCTGACATTAGCTATTTAATTTCTGGAACACTGAGGTGTAATAACTTGCTATTATTAATTTACCGCAGCGGGGTAACTGGGAAACCATTGAATAGCACTTGTGTCATTATGGCATCACCTGCTCTCACCCTGAAAGAGTCTCACTAAACACTACCAGAACACGCCTTTACACAGCAGTTAAGAAGACTGCTAAGGTCCTGAACAAGTCACAGGATATGTCAGGTAATCCTGAAATCTCTGGGGAGCCTCAACCCCACCAGCACCTCTGCCCATAGCGGCCATGAAGTTCCCTTTGCACCCACTCAGAGGCTTCTGCTCACATGTGGAGGAACAAGGTGTTGGGAGTTCAAACCACTACTGGGACTATCAGGATGCTAATTCTATGTTACCACAGGGGTAACGGCGTTGGCAGCAGCATTCCCATTTTGCATAATGGCTCAATGTTGAAAATATTCACTAGGGAATTGAAACTAGGTTTAAGGTCACCTTGGTCAGGAGGATTTTGACTATCAAGTGCCCACTTACGAGGGAAGTAAGTTTCAGCCATCGGGTCACAGAACAGAAGTGGAATCATGTTCCTTCCTTTTTACTGGAAGTGAGCCCCGATGGGCCAAAGGGTATGAGACACTTGATGATAGAGAAGAGGCATAAAAGGAAAACATGACTCTGGGTATGGTCATGATTCTGACCATAGCAGCCCCACTATGGTAGTGTGTAACTCAAGGTTAATTGCTTCTTTCTCTTTCTGGCATGGTCAAAACTCTGCTAGTTTGGGAACTTCTGTGCTCTTCTGTTGTGATGGAAATTCAAGTTCCCACCAGGATTCCCACCAAATATATTTGGCAATTGTGAGATTTATGCACGAAAGCCATATTGAAAGGCTGTGAGAAATAAAACATGGTTTACTTGAAACAACGGCTACTCTGAGAATCTGTTTTGCTATCTTGGAATGTCTGTGTCAACAGCCTTAGAGCGAAGCTTCTCCTTTTGCAAAAAAACCCCACCCAGACTCTCCTGACAAACAAGAAGAGAACATAAATGCTAATGTTACATACCTGTCATCAGGAAGTGTTATTACACTATTCATTTCTAAGATTTGGATGCAGCATCTTCCTCTCTGGTAGTGAGGGTCTGGCACAGGTTGCCCAGAGAAGCTGTGGCTGCCCCTCTCTGGCAGTGTTCAAGGCCAGGTTGGATGGAGCTTTGGGCCTGGTCTAGTCAGGGGGTGTCTCTGCCTATGGCAGGGAGGGGATGGAATAGATGACCTTTAAGGGTCCCTTCTGACCAAAACCATTTTATGATTCTGTGGGACCAAACCAGGTCAATAGTTCCTTCATAGTCTGCAATCCCACGTAAATATTTTATACTTACACTGCACCAGGAATTGCATGGAACTGTGAGGAAATAGTTGTCTAATGCCATTAAAATTCACTGGGATTTGGCTGTCTAATGCTTTGCATATTTGAAAATCACATCTATGGTAATTAAGTTGATTTACTGCTGCTGGAGAATAGGTTAGATCTATTGAGCCAGGAACCTGTTCATTAGCTGAAATATATCCTGAAAGAAGCATCCCAATAGCTGCAAGATTGCTTTTGACTGAATGGCAAGTTGGGACTGCAGCTCAAACAGTACTCATACCATTAGTGCACAGTCTTACAGAATTAAGCTTGGTGGAAGGGAGGGGATTCTTTATGGATGATGCACCTGTCAATCAGGTTAGGCATAACAATCTCATCACAATAACTTAAGATAAAAGAGGCTAAAAATCTTGGGGGTTATAGTTCGAATCAAGAGATGTCATCTACAAAGAAAGAAGGGACACCTTACAAACTGGGTTGCTGATTTTATATGAAGATCAAAGAAAAATGTGTTATCTGTTTATGATAATGAGTCTATGCTTCAAACAAAGAGGTAAATCCCGTTTCCTTTAGCTTGCTATGTGCTTTTTGCTTCCTCTTCTCATAACTACATCCTTCAGTCCAAAGCAGAATTTCCTGATATATTAAAAATAATCAAACAATACATGTGGAGCACGTGGTTATTATGCAATAAACTACTACCTGCTTCTCAGATACCTATGAAATGAGCACTTAACGCTATAAGACAAATACCGTAAATAAGACTTTAGTGTCCTGAGAGGGCTTAAAATAGCAAAAGCCAAAATTAGTCTGAACAGTCCAAGAGTGACTAGAACAGGTGCACTGAAGAAGCTGTAGCAGAAAAACTCCAGTCCTGCTTAAAAACTGCCCTTTCCACTTCTAGTAAGTCAGACACTTACGTAGTTAAAAATATAACCATGGGATTAGTTTTCATTTGAGGAGGGAAGACAGTTATTTTCCTAAAATGTAGTGCCAGGAAGTATTAAGACTAGGCTTGTAATCCCATTGCATTAGGAATGTCCATTAAATTTAGCATAACGTTCTTGCTCGGAGGGGTTTTTAGGATCAAGCAAATGCTGATCTATTTTTTCTAACATCACGGAAGCTATATCCCTTCTGAACTGGATCTTGAGTGAACAAAGAGATGAGAGCTGGTGCACGCTGGGTAACACTCAGCAAAATGTAAAGATTTCAGATACAGGTAAAAACCAGGCTAAACGCTCTGCGTGGCTTAAAAATCCTTACCATGAAACTCAAGAAACGATGATGTAACAGAACACTTGTGCCTGGGCTTGTACCTGATCTAGGGTGACATGCCAGGCAAATCAAACCTGTATTCATGAACTATACTATGATGGTATCTTTTTTGCAATTCATTTCTACTTTTTACCCAAGTCCATGACAAAATAAATCAGCTCTTGTTCAAGGTGGGACAGGATCATGCAAGCTGACACTGGGGTTGGAGACTGCTAGGGACCAACTGGAAACAATGGTCAGTACTGGTTTGTGGTCAAGTGTCTCCACAGGTTTTATACTGGGGTAGATAGAAGACAGTTCAAAGCTGTCTGATGCTTAGTGAGAAGAGCATGTTTTACCTCTCACTAGTGTAAATGCCTGCAAACAGGCAGCTACTTTGGAGCAGCTGATGAACAGTGACTCTGTCACGGTGTTTTATGCATGTTTTCACCTTGATAAAAACCTGACAGAGAAACATGTTTTCTCATTCTCTTTTCATGAGTGTTTCTTTTCTCTTTGTATTTCTCAACAAATATATTTTTAAAACTTTATGGTGTACCAAAGGCAGAATTCCTTTCAAACCACAACAAAATAATTTGCCAGGGTAACTATAAAGCAATTGCAATTACTTCTTTAAAAGAACAAAAAACCAACTCTGAGGTCTCTCAACATTTGCAAGTGTTGGGTATGAAGAGAAGTACACTGATCTGACTTCTCATGAGTAACTGTGTGCTGCGTAACTCCAGCACACTATTCAGCTCAATCCAGGAGCACCCCAGACCAGGCTGCTGGTTTCCTGAAGTGGAAAGGTGATACTGAAAATTAAAAAGAAAATTCTCCAGGCAGTGTTAACAGTCATTCTCTATTACGTCTCTCCTTCAGCCTGCTAGGCCAGGAGGCTGCTCCTTTCTCCTTGAATTGTTTTAGGATTTTTATTTATTTCAGCATTTTAAAGAAATAAGCATGTAGGAAATTTATTCTGCAAAGGCAAATTCATACACACATATGGAAGACATATTTGGGAAAAAAACCCTCCATACATCTACATATATCTTAAAATGCCATTATATTACAAATGAGCTCCTAAACTGCACTTGCCTTCTTTGTGGAAATGCTGATAAAAAGGATAATGCAATTAGTGTGTTCCAAATGAAGCACAGGGACAGTTCCCAGATGACCTGTACTATCAGTAAACAAACAGTAACTAATGCACTATATCTCATCACTTTTCCACCTCTCCTGGTAACAGGCCTTCACTATCCTTATCAATGGGCTGCTGTATAAGTGCTCTTCTTAGTTTCTTAAGGTGAAATGTCCCTCGGCTCCAAAGTGTAAATTAATTTGGGTGGAATGTAAGAAAAACAAGGACTATTTCTAGCCACTTATTTTCACCCAAGCTGAACGCAGTAAAATCCCAATTCAGGCTAAAATTCTGTGCGTGCTCACTCAACATTCACAAGCCTGACAGCTTTGTGTTACCCTACATAGGAGTCATATCTGTGATATCTGAAAGGTTAAAGGGCTGATATCAGCTGTAATACAGATTTTCAGATTACAGAACCACTGTGAACATCTACTTTGATCCGCACGAAACAGAATAGAAGCTTCCTGCTGAACTGGAGGGTATCACTTTGGCAAAATGCTTGTTATTGAACTATTCACTGATGGCTCCGGAAACTCAGCATCTGAAAACTGATGTTATATTTAATTAATCTCATTAAAAGCAACTTAAAACAGGAATTTTATTTAAATCTTTCCAGCTGCTGGATCTTCTTATACATTTGCCTGTTAGCCTGGGAAACCGTTTTACAAAGTGTACTCACAGAAGGGGATTTAATGTGTCAGATTTTTTGCCTTGAATCAGTCATTTTAAGATATGTTTTAATCATTCCTGCAGCTCTTCATGGGACTTGCCCTTCAAGGTTGGTTTTGCTGGGGTTTTTTTCATTTTAAATCCCTGATTTATGGACACTGTATTTTATTCCAGAAGTGGTTGCACCAGTGCCAAAACCAGATAAAACAGACTCCCATGTACTCTTGCTTAATCTTTCCTGTTGATAAATCTAAGGATTATATTAACATATCTGAACAACAGCAGCAGACAGGGAGCTCATGCTCAGTTGCCTCTCTTGCTCCTGATCCACCAGCCTTTTCCAGTTCTGATCCTGCAGGGCCAGGTTCGATTAGGTGTCTTTCAGTATATATGAACCTATATTTTTCTATGCTGCACAAGGATAATTATAATTGCATCTTTCTTATTAGGTGATCTGGATAAATTTGTATTGGTGATCTGTTTTCTTCATTATTTTCCAATTTCCCGGTGCCTGTGACTTCTGTAAACTTTGTGGGCAACACTTTTATGTCCTATTCCATGTCATTACTAAGAATCTTAATAAAATAGAGCAGCTGAATTAATCCAAGAATGACCTATGCAGAATAGTTACTAAATTGGTGATGTTTTTTTCCCAATTAGGTTTTGAGAACCATCAGTCAGTTTAAAAAAAATATTTTAATGTGACATTTAGCCTTTGCATTACTTTGGTTTCTTTGTCAGAATAAATGACTGTGTAAGAGCAAATCAATTGACCTTTATGACTGAGGATATGTTTCCGCTGTCACACCTGAAGATGTCAAGCTTGTTTGACAAGGTGTTTCACAATGCATGTTGGTTGGAAATTCTCAGACCTCTTTATTTTTAAATTCTTTATTAATGAAGTCTAGTGTCAATTATTCCACTGTTTTGGCTGAGATCAGTGCTAGGCTATCTGAGTCTCATTAAATGGGTCATTCTGTTTATCCCATCTAAATAATGACACAGGGTTTTTTTTTTTCCCCTACTGGAGCACCAAAAATAATTCCATGAAACAATGCTTATTAGAAAAGAACCCAACATGATCTAGATCTCCTAATTTGTTAACTTTAGGATCTACAACTAACATTTTCCTGAGTTCTTCTTGGCCCAGAAATAATTTTACCGTCATCAGAGGTTCTGAATTTAATCTGGCTTTTTCTTCTAAAATGGAATAGAAAAGCTCTTAGTCATCTCTCCTTTTCTGCATAACTATTGATACTTCTATTATTTCTAAGCAATGAGTCTCAGCTTCACAGGGATGTGAATGTATAGTTTTAAATTTTCTTCCCCATTTCCTGATGAAAAAGAAAGCAGAATTTCTCACGTCACTGGAAAACGCAAGCATTGTTAGAAGGGTGCATTTAAAAACACTTTGCATTTTGATGCAAAATTGCCTGTTTTCAGAGCCTAAAATCAACACAGAGAAGAAAATGAAAATGGGAGATTGTTTGGGGTGGGTCAGAGCACAGGCCAGCATCCTGCCTCAACAGTGGTCAAGAGAAAACCTTTGGGGAAGAGAGTGAGTTTAACTCTGTACTGCCCAATTATCCACTGAAGTACAACAAACACTGCTTTGTGGGGAGTGTGTGGAAGATCCCTTTATATGTGTATTTGTAAGTAAGTATCTATGTGCACAGAAAATGCATATATATACGTACAGACATACAGGCTAACACATTTTTGTATTTATGGATGCAACAGGGATTTATGTATCAAAATTCTGTCAGTATCTGGCTATGAGTTATCCCTTTCCAGGATAATGTAAACAACTGGAATATCTGTTCCTTGCTCCCATCTGAAGTAGTGGGTTCTAGCTTTCAGGCCACATCCAGATGAAGCTTTGGTGTAAGTGAGCTTTGCCTGTCCTTAGTTAAAAAAAGCTCAGCACTAGGAAGCAAGAGGGCCCTGAAAGTGAAAATGTTTCTTGCAGTACTTACCGAACTGTTTTCTACTTCTTTTTCCACTGCTGAACGTGATTCATTATTAGCTGGGTTCTTTGGTGCAGCAAATTCTGGTTTCTTAATTTTTGTGTCAGGTTTGTTTTCTTTGGCATCTGGCTTACCCCCAGATCTAGCAGGACTCGGCTTCTGTGAGGGCGGTATCGGTGCAAGTGCCGACGGTGACGGGTTCGGGTACTCATCTTCTTCCCTGAGCTCCTGTGGAAGCACTGTTGGATTCATTTTTACATAATAACCATGGTAGTGACCATGCAGCTCCCCATTCTCTGTGCTGATGGGATTGTGATGGGCTGAAAACTTTGGCTGGTGTTTCACAGCTACTTCCTCCTTCACTGGTGCTTTTGAATATAAAGGCTTGTTAACTGTGGGTGTTATATTCTCAGCAGCTAAAAGCTTTTTTTCTTGACTGAGTCTTGCCCCAGAAGTGGAGCTTTGCCTTTTCAGTTGTTTTGAAGGAGAAGGCTCAGAAGAATGAGGAGGACTATGCCTTGGACTTGCTTCTGGGGTTCGAGGGGGTGTAGTACCTTTTCGATAAAAGTGAGGTGACTCTTTTGGGGTAGGTGGTTTTTCCTGAACTTTTTCTTCAGATTTATCTTTCACCTCCATTCCTTCTTGAAATTTTTGTTTGATATAATCAGGGCCTGAAAAACAATGCAACAGAAATGATTAAAACAAAAATAAGACTCCACAGTAAAACTATTGCATTGGGATGTTAGACTGGACTGTCTTGTTAAGATGGTCTAAATCGCTCAGTAGTTGAAGTTACTGTGTTTTGATAACTGTTGGGACTACTTATTGATTCGAAGACATCCTTTATGTCTCCAGCTTTACAAAGGCTCATGGGACACAAATCGTCTCTGAGCGAAGTCTGAGGGGCTGAAGACCTGCTTACCTTACAGACCTGTTATTCTGTCTTTTTCTGAGAGTGTGGCATGTTTAGAGGTATGTTTTGCTTAATTACTCTAATCTACTTACCTTTTACCCTCATGACCATAGCATCTGGGAAGTATTTAACAATCAGAGTGAAACATCTCCTCTGCCCTTATAATCTACAGGAAATAGGGTCCGAATCACCCTTTTTCCCCTTTTGTGTGCGTGTTAGCTTGTCTTATATAATGTGCCTTGAGCTCTCACACATCGGCTCTGTCCTCCTAATGACTACTTACCATATGAAGACCTAGGTTAACCACTCTAGTCCACAACACCATCCTGTTTAGAAGCTAAGACGACAAATTCTCTCACATTCACTAGGGAAACACTCAAAGAACAGCCAGTATGAAGAATATCCCCCAAACCCTAGCTAAACACCCATGTCGCTAGGGCTCACTCATCAAGGTGCGTTTCCATGCAGCTGTTTACACAGAGACAAGCCGGCCGAGGCGCTTTGCTGGGGTTTTGGTTGTCTGATTTAACAGTTCAGTGCTAAGACTTCAGCAAACAAAACCATTGTAAGTCTGTCCGTACTGTGTTTTGTGTTTTTATTCCTGAAGGCCACATCCCAGACTCCAGGATGAGGATCTGTAAGAAGTCAGAAGCTGGGGAGCTCTGTTAACAAAGAGCTGCAGTGATCTTTCTGTGCGTTTAGTAAAGGCTTCTGCCAAACACACCGTAATGTTTCTCCACTTCTGCCTTTGCTAGCACCACTACTTTCCTTTGATTTTTTTTTATCTTCTGCAAGCGAGGTTTATCTGCACTTTGTGTCACAGAGAAATTCTGCACACAGGGATGGTCTGCACACGTTTTTCTGCTTTTTAGTTCAGAAGCGGCTCTGGCTGTGTCAGGCAGATACAGTCTTTTTACAGATGCCAGAAGCGTATGCATCACTACACAGCGCTGAGATGAGAGGAAGGAAGGAAGAAAGAGCAGCATGAAGTTTTTGGAAGTTACTGAGTCATCTGGTAAGTAAGTATTGCCGAGATGGAGAATTACTTGGCATGCTATCTCCTCTGAGCAGTAGAATCACAATGTTTTTGGCACTCTGAAAACCAGGGGTGGAAATGGGGAGCTGCTGAGAAAGAAGGCTGGACGTAGACAAGTCAGGATTTGTTCTCAAATGACTTTGGAGGAGGAAGCTTTTAAGCCTGCACAGAGGACTAGAGGCTTGGTTCTTGGGGCTTTTTAGAATCTTCCTGGTAAAGGGAAAGGCAGCACAGCACAAATTAAAAGTTGCCATATCTAAAGTTACGGCTATGATCACCATTCATAAAATTATCCATCATGTAGGGGATTTCATCCCATTTTTGCTGAGATGCACAACATAATGCTGAAGTTTTTAAAATGCATAAACTCTGGTTTTCTTCTCTTTTCAGATGGCATATAATTAGGGATATAAAGGGAAAGGGATCAGTAAAGGAGTTTTGCCTAGTAATTAAGCCCAAGGCATGGAGTTGTCCAATAGCAATGATAATTTATTATGGATACTTCTACATTCATGTTAGCTTGCTCCATATGACTGCTTCCCAACTGGAATATCCTCTCTTCAGCCTTAAAATGTTGCTCAAATGGCACTTGCTCTGCTCCTGACCTACCTAGAAATTCACACCCTGTGACAAGTCTCCACTGCCCAACATACGTAAAAGTATGACTTTTCCCAATATCTGACAGCACTTGATGGACTGAAGTCACTTTCATAAGGAACACATCTGAGCCTCAGAAGTGTCATCCCTCTCCACTGTTTCCTATGATCAACTAAAAGCCTCCCAAGGCTGGCCAGAGGGACTCGTATTCTTCCCAAGACCTCCAAATTGTGTTGGGAGTTTCTCCTGAACAGAAGGGAGACCTGAGAGACTGGTGCAGTGAAAACCAAAAAACCTAAACCAAACCAAAAATGTCAATTTTAACTGCAGCTCTCCAAAGAAGTTAGCTGTCCACAGGTTAACAATGCCGTATTTTTCCTGGGTATTTGGCAATATTTGATGCTAAGTGACACTAAGCCCCACAGGAGAAGGCTGTAGCCATCTGTATCCAAGTACAGTCTGAGGGTGTCTGACCAGACATTCAGCAATTGCCTTAACATAGCACAGCAGCCTTCCCTCCCACACCCTAGTACATCACATATGGCTATTAGAGACACATCCCCTGCCTCCAGCCTTGCCAGGCGGGTCTTTCCAACACTCAAATTCTTGGCTCTGTGCTGAAGTTAGCTTTGGAGATTGTCCAAGGACTTTTTTTACGTCTGTTCACTGTATCCAGTACAATCAGCTTATGCACCTGTCTGAAACACTGACTCAAGCAGCAAGAACACAGCTCCTGCTCTCTTCTGAGGACTAAGAATAGTTGTTAGGACCTACGTTGCCCCCTTCATTAAAGGCATTATCTAACACTACAGACATAGGCAGAGTCCTTTTCCTTCAGGTGTAAGTGCACTCTACAGCATGAGTATAAAGGAACCAGGGCCAAGGGAACTTGTCACTAACACAAAAGGTGTCACTAACATCTGATCCTACAAGATTTCTCAGCTGCTTGATCTTAATGAGGAAGAGAGTATGATTTCAGGTAGGAAGAAGGCAAGGTGGGATTATCTGTCTAGGAAATAAACACGGAGTTGTGTTCTTCAGTAAGCAGCACAAGCTACCAGCAGATATATTCTGGTCTGGAAAGCAGACCCAAGAAATGTTTTCTAACCAAGTAAAGTTAAGCTTCCTTTGTGGATGAACCTGTGTTTTCTCATGGTGACATGCTGGCCTTGCCACCACCAGTTCAAAACTGACTCATCTTTGCTGGCTGAAGGTCAGCCACAGGTGGTTTTGGCTCACACAGCTGTTGTGATGGCAGCAGCTGGATGGCACCATCAAAGCGCCAGTTAGCCAGTATTTGGGGGGGAGTAGACTCTGAAAGCCAAAGGACTGTGTGGAAGTGTGGGATGGGTGCACATAAAGGATGATACTGTCTGCTGCTCTGCTTGAACCGCATTTCATTGATGGCTGCGAGGTGAGGGCAGCTTTGGTTTGGTTGCAGACACATGCATAGTTCTAAATCTAGAATTTCTTGTGGACTTCTTGTATAACAACATGTCCTTCCTCCTGGAAGAGCTCCAGTAAGTGATGTGACAGCATGGCCAGCCCTGTAAATGAGAAGACGAAGGGTGCCCTGGTTCTGCCGCAGCATTTTTAGAGAGGTGACAGCGCATGCTTTTCCCCCCATGGCCTAGTGAGGTGTATACACATTGGCAGCAGGGGGCTGGCTCAGGATTGTGGCTCAAGCAGTGCCTGAAAATGTCATCTCACAGGACAGTGTAAAAGCAGCTAAGAAGAGACTTTGTGTCTTATCAGGCTCAGGATGAAATCTGAAGCTTGAGAGGGACTGCAGAATGCTCCTGATGTTGTGAGGAAAAAGCGTGGATATATATTTATATATACAAGTTTCAGGTCATACTCCTGCCTACCCCATCAAACCACTTACACTGACTTTGGCCTCCTTGCAAAAGATAAAAGGTGAGGATATGGGAAAAGGGTGGGACTGAAGGAAGATGAGTTCAGAAGGTGCCAAAAGCAGGAGGATACCTTATTGAGGGATGGTGATCCTTCAAGGAGCAATTCAGAATTCCATAGTCAATATGCATAACTGAGTTACCTGCCATAAATCTCATTTCCACAATTTAATGGGTTTTTGCTTCATTTTAGTATAATGATTTCTATATTTGGAAAATTATTAAGTTAGTAGTTCTTTTAACTGGCAAAATGGACTTCTGTAGTAACATATTAACCTACTAAAAAAATGTTGATGTACTGTGGCAGGACTTCCAACCCAAAACGTCCTGATTCTACAATTCTTTGACTGCAAGCCAGTGCATTTTCAAAAGATCCAAAACCACTTCTGTAGTTCTCTGACACTATCAAGTAGTAGTTAGTAATTTAAATAATTGAAGTATACCATAATATCGATTACAACCAGTACTATGTAAACTAAAATATACCATATTCTAGTACATTTTAGTTCTGTATAGCAGTTTGCTTTAAGACTGAATCTACTGTATCCTACACTTTTGAAACTTTCTGTGTACTCCTGTACAACTTTGGACACGTTTTAACTCCTCACTTGGTCCATGTGTAAAAAAGCAATATGCAGTGGACACTTAGGTTTAAAAGCTTTTCTTTGAGCCAAAATTTAATGACAGGGAACATCCACAGGAAACATTTTCATAGTACTAGATACACTGCTTCTTAGAACGCTCTGAAAAACTCCACTGGAACTCCTCTAAAAACTCCACTCTCTGGGCGCAGCAAAAACATTTTGGGAGAGTAGCCAGACTCTTCTCAGTAGTGCCCACTGACAAGACAAGGGACAGTGAACACAAACTCAAACACAAGAAGTCCCATCTCCACATGAGGAAAAACTTCTTGACTCTGAGGGCGGCAAAGGTCTGGGAACAGGCTGCCCAGAGAGGTTGTGGAATCTCCTTCTCTGGAAATATTCAAGACCCAACTAGACGTAATCCTGTGCAAACTGACTGGACTAGATGATCTCCAGAGGCCCCTTCCAATCCCTGCCATTCTGTGATTCTGTTTCTCTGAGTTGAGCTTGAGACACTGTGCAATACAGATGACAGCCTCTCACCATGCTGTGACAGAGCATCTTAGTCGTGCAGCCTTGGACTCTGCATGACTGAAGTAGGTTCCTGTAAGATCCTATAGGTAAGCACAGGCTATATGACTCCAGCAGCTGTGTCACCTGGGTGACTCTGGTCCCCATAGTAGTATATACCCTGTACAAAATTGCTAATTTGGGAACTACTTGGCATTAGGAACGAGACAATGTTTCATTAGGTCATCATAACTTGCAAAACTGTATTTAAAATCTACAGGTTGATGTGTTCTTTATTGCAGAGACCAATTTTGTTCTTCAGACATGTCCTCTCTCTCATGGCAAACCCACATTCTTAATAGCATTTAGGCTCTTACTCTGCAATTTTACTGTAAAAAACCAACCAAACAAAAAAGACTGCTTCTGCTTACCAGAAAGAATCCCAGCTTTACCACTAACTTTATAAACATCTGATGATCTCTTCATACTTCTACATTTTTTGTCCCCACAGCCTTAATCATTCTTACAATTCAGAAAAAAAAAAGCATTTCACATTACAATTTTATTAGTCTTTTGAACACAAAACCAGATTGCAATGCCACTAATGCATGGTCTAGAACATTGTATTTACAGAATATAATATTTGAAGTACTGTTGATGCTAAAATGATGTAATTGAATTTCAAGGTATAGTAGAAGTAATTAGGTAAGCATACACACATTTCTGCTTTTTAAGCTACAGTACACATTATGGGATGTAACCTATCTTTAGTCCTACTTGAAGAGTTAACAAATATATAGGGTTATATAAGGAATAACCCAGGTAACAAATTACATTGCAATTTCATGATTACCAGAAAATAAATATTGCAATTCTAGACTTTGACAGTCTTGAGAGGTGGGCCTGTGTGAACCTCATGAATTTAAACAAGGCCAAGTGCAAGGTCCTGTACATGGGTTGGGCCAATCCCAAGCACAACTACAGGCTGGGTGGAGAATGTATTGAGAGCAGCCCTAAGGAGAAAGACTTGGGGGTGTTGATTGATGAAAAGCTCAACACGAGCTGGCAATGTGTGCTTGCAGCCCAGAATGTCAAGCAGACCCTGGGCTGCTTCAAAACCAGCATGACCAGCAAGTTGAGGGGGTTGATTTTGCCCCTCTTGTCTGCTCTTATGAGACCCCATATGGACTACTGCGTCCAGCTCTGGGGTCCCCAATAAAAGGACACACAGCTGTTGCAGTGAGTTCATGGGAGGGCCACAAAAATGATCAGAGGGCTGTAGCCTGTGAAGACAAGCTGACAGAGTCAGGCTTGTTCAGCCTGGAGAAGAGGAGGCTACTTGCTCAACGAGGACATTGCAGTCTATATGCGTATCTTCCAAGATTAAAGGCCCCTGTTTACCAGACTACTGAACATTTCTAAGAAAAAAAAAGAGAATTCCCACTCTGAAAATTTACAAGCTATAAGTACAAAACAAAAGACAGCAAAAAGGTTATACTATTAGTCCATTTTACAGATGAGCTAAACCAAAGGGAAATCATTATCCAAAGCACATGCTTCATGCAAATAATCTCTCTGAATTCAGTGGTCACTTGGCAATAAAGCACTGCCATGCTCAAAGCTTTGCTAAATCTTTGGTAAAGTGATAGCCTAAAGTTGCACAGGAAGGTTGGGATGGGGTGCAAGTCTGCTGAGTAATCGAAAGCCAAACATTGCACTTTCGCCATAAGTTTGTCACATATCTCCCTGGAGAAGCTGAGAACTGTCTCCTGAATAAGAATTCAAAGGTCAGGAGAAGGAAATAGTGAATGATGAGTAAGTTCCTTACTGCACGTTACATCCTAGTACAAATCCAGGGCACAATAGTGTTGCAGCAAAAGCGAAGTCTTTTGTGTTTAAAAGCACTGTACTAAAATAGAGAAGTAGTTCGGTGTCGGTACTACAGGTTGGTGTATAATGTTCGAGAAATAAGCCAGTGAAAACCATACAGTTATCTTCTGGTGTGATGAGTGGATTTCTAAAGCATCACTGTTGGCAACAATATTTATGTTCTCATAACAAGACTTATTTGCTACTCTGATGAACATTAATACAACTTGGAAAGCCTGGTGATCCATCAGAGGATCAATTAATACAGGATCTTTTTTTCCTGCAAGCATCCAAACTGTTCCCATGTTATGATTTTTCAGGATAGGACATCTATTTTGTAATAATTTCTTAGCATTCAGGACAGTAACTGTAGGTGAAGGAAATAATAAATATAATCACTTATAAGTCTGCTAAAAGAAGTGATTTGATGAGTCATTACAAAACTGCAAATAACTACATTCATTAAATTTTAGAAAGACAGGGTTTTTTAAAATTGCTTTATTGTGGAGATGTGTGTGTGGAGAGAACTATAATTAATGTCATTAGTACTTCCTCTGTTTTATTCTTATTTTTCTGAAGCTTATACTTGTAACAGGGAAAAAAAGCTTTTAACTGCTAGGCTGCTGGCTTGAATTCAGCCCAAATGAATAGAGGGGCTGTGCAATGTCATGTGTAAAATGTGTGGATGAACTCAGCGGAGCAGAGGTATGGTTATAGTTGTAGTAATGTTTGGCAGCCCTGTCTGCCAGCTTGGCAGACTGAACTGGGACTGAATGGGGCTGGAAATTAAAGATTTAGGATTCTAGCCATAGAGAAATTGATGGATATAACACAAGACTTAGGGGCTCTGAGAGATCATTTCTGCCTGACTTAGAAATGGTAATTTAAGAGGTTATCACCCCAGATGTCTGCAGTATCCTTGTGATGGATACAGTGTCCAGGCCATAGGACATGGAGTGGTGCAGCTGCTTCATGGCTGGGGCAATGTGCAGGAAAGTATGTAAGGTTTTGGCTCCCAGAGAGTAAGTGGGCACCTGACTTCATTGCCAAGTTGGAGATGGGATTTCCCTAGAAAGAAATGCTCTACTCCTAGTGATGCAAATATATGTTATTAAATAATTAATTCAAAATGACATATGTAGGCCCTGTTGCCCTGTTCTGGCTGGATCTAAAGTTGCTTATGCCAGATGGAATGGTAGCTCTCCTTAACTGTACTTGAGCATGCTTTACAGAAAAAAGTAATACTAAGGTTTAAAAATAAAGCATGTCACAAAAGAGAAAAAAGACCTAAAATGGATTGTTTGCATTGCCCGCTGAGATCTACAGGAAACCCAAGTCTGGTTCCCTGCTTTTACCTTTCAGCCACTGATGGCAACTGCATTTTGGTGAGGTATGATCAGCACTTTAAACACTAGCAAGCAGCTTCCCCAGCAGGGGATAAATCACAAATCTTGCCTGGATTAATTTTTAAATTCCATTTGGCTGCCTTACTTCCTTTTATCCCGGGACTTACTACCCTTAACATGAAATTACCAAGGCAAACTACAAGGTAAACATGAGTGAGAAGACTGCATGTTTTGCATAATCAAAATATACCCTGAAATATAACATTTAGTATTTGGGGTGATTTGTAATCTTTCGTGATTTGCTCTTACTGTCAAGTCCTCATTTTCTGCTCCTCCCCCCTTGAAAATACCTTCCTTTTGTTGAAATTTTCTCCAATTTCAGGTTTCTAGAGATACTCAATCTGGTAACATTGCTATTATCCTAAGTATGACTTCCTCCTGGTTGCCTTTCTTCTCCTGATGCACTGGAGGCAACACTGAAACTAACATGTGCCAACAGTTACTCACTAGATCCATGAACGTCATGGAGAATGATGCCTACATTTATTTATTTTATGGAGCAGTTGTGATTTGATCTGGCAGCCTGCTGTCCTTCAAACTGTATACTACTGACGTGGCCTAAAAATATAATAGAAGGACAGCACATAATGTGATATTATGTTATTGCCATAACCTGACAAAGGCACATCATCATTCAGTGATGTAAAAGTTAGACTACACAAATGCTTCCCCTAGGACTAACTTTAAAAGGTAGCATCACTGAATATGAGCAGGTTTTAATGTAGCCTTAAATGCAACGTTCCCTTCTTGCTAGGTAAAGATAAGTGCCTACAATAGGTAATCACCGGTAGAACTGCAACACTAATGACATCAAAAAAAGAAATGGACTCCCACCACACAATCCAAATCACATGCACCATTCCTAGCTGCAGGATGCAAAAACAGAGATGTCAGTGCAGTTCCTATCTGTACAAAACCCAGGCTGCCTCTTCTCTCCCTTACTATCAGTTTCTCCAAATGTGAAATTATTTCGACTTGTTCTATTATCACACCCGAATATAATACATAAACAGTATTTCTGTATTCTCCAATAAATAATAAAAAAATTAAGGGTAAAAGAATCCCTAAAATAGGATTTTCTTCCTCAAAAGGCATCTGAATGCATTGTTATGGAGTAGACATATACACACTGAAGGATCTGAAGGCAGGAAAGAACAGACTAATGAATCTCAAAAACTGCCTGCAGTCAGCACTAAGAACAATGTATTTCTTCTGAATGTAAATCTAACCTCTGCTCCACTTCTATGACGGCGTTAGTAGGTGACTAAAGTAGTTGTGACATTTGTAAAACAGGGCAAAAAAATTCATCATTGTATCTGCATAGTAGATTACAGTGTGCAGGCCCCTATACTTTTGGATTCGTTGCCATTAGAAAAGTCAAAGAGATTTATCCTACCTGATAGACAGCACTGTGAGTGCTGTGCAGCTCTAACACCTCACTGGGACGTCAGCTTACGGACATGGAAACTGCTCACGACCAGCAATCTTAATTAAGGCTTTCTTTACCTACCCTAACGCCCTGTTGATGAATGCTGACAGGACTTCAAAAAATATTTGACAAGATTATATGGTGTTGGCATATGCTCCTGTATGTAGGGCAGGATTCATTTTTCCAGGCTAGATAATATACACACATTGTATTTAATGTGAATGCTTCCGGCTAAATAACAAACGGACTATAATCCACTCGAATACTTCTCAGCCTGCAGGCTGCTTAACATGAGATAACTGAGAAGGGAAGTATTTAGCTTTTTCACAGAAAATCTAGAGCCGACATTACTCAGCCAAGCTGCACTGGGGTGTGAGAGAGACTGAAGCCAAGTGCCAGTATATGTTATACTGCTGCAGTTAAGAATGATACATGAACCTCTGATCACGGGAACCTTTTCTGAAAACTGAAAGAAAAATCCACTGGAAAATGTAGCAAATGTTAACTGCAGCAGTAGTGTTCTTTAACATCTGTCAATGTCTGTCAGAAAGGATGGACAGAAGTTAAAGGCTGTAATTCTGTTCTCATCACAATTCCATCTTCTCTGGAGAGATTAATTGTGTGTCTGTATACACATATGTATAGAAAGAGACTGTGGCATAATAGTTGCCTTTACCCAGTAAAATCACACTACTTTTTATTTCTCCCAGCATGTCCTCATCTTTCTTGTATGATGATATTCAAAGTTCTAACATGGTATTTCAACTTCAGTGTCACTAGGCTCATGCAGTGGTGAAGGGACCATTACCCTTCTTCTCCATGACATGCTGCTTCTGTTTATACATCCCGGAACAGCATTAGCTGCTTCTCCTGCCGTATCACATTTCAAGTGCATGGCTATCACCCTGCTCCATGGGAGTCTGGCAACTGACCTCAACAGAAGCACATCATGTGTCCAACTGGCTGAGTCTGTCAGCCCTTACCAACTTCTAGAGCACTTCTGAGGAGCAAGCCCCAGTCCTCAGTTTAAATCCTAGGTCTGATAACTGTAAGAACTAGCTTGCATTTGGCTGGTGATCACTGCTGTAAATGGCAGCACTGACTTTCAGCTGTACGTTACTAAGAACTTATTTCCAGCTTGTGTTTGCAATGCAGCACTTCACTATTACCTGCTGATTTAAATAATAGGCTGTTCACCATATTACACAAATATCAACTGTGGTACAGTCATCAGCAAAGACATGGATGAGACGACTACCACATTCCTTGCGTTTCATTTGATTCCTCTCTCCCTGGTATTTTTCACTTTTGTTTTCTTTCTCCTCACCAACATCCTCCAGTATTCTCACTGGAATCAGGCAGGAAAACTACATAAACACATTTGATTCTCCTTTTGAAAACATTACAGATTTGTAACTGTCATGACTTGTCTCTTAGCTAAACAGGAAAACAGACTATAATTAATGAAGTTTGGGATCAAACCTGAAACTACTCCAGCAGTCATACTTTACATTGAAAACAGAACACTTATTGCTCTTGACATTTATTGTTCATTGTACTTTTACTGTTTTCTCCCCTCTTGCATAGCATCTACAGGTTGGCCTTTCTATTTCACACCAAAACTTTTAACGTAAGCATCCCAATTCCCAGTGAGTGACTGGGAATAGACTGTCAAAGTTGCATCATATACATTGCCTCTGGGACCACCCACAAGTGTAGGGGAAGCAGTAGGCATTTCTTCCTTGTATTTAATTGTCTTTGCAGAATTTCATATCATATATTCAGAACAATTTTAAATGAAATCTCTTGCACAAACCAACCCTCAAGATCCACCTGTAGACATACGCAGGTTTACACAGATGCTAGCAATTACTGAAATTATAGTAGTTGCTCTGCTGATATGGATCAAACATCTTCAGACTAAAACTGCATCCACTTCCACAAGCAACTTGAAACAACCACAAAATGAAATGATATGATTTAGAAATTTTAGGAGCAGCAGAAAAATCTCATTCATAGCTGTCAGCTGCTTTTCAATACAATGGTCTTCCTCTTTAGTAAATTTAATAACCATGTGACATTTTTGCCAAAGCCCTCTAACTTCTGGCTCTGTTAAAATCCTTATTTGTCAAAGAAACAGTGCCTGCACTGTTTTTCTCTGAACACCTTTCTACTCCTCTATAAAGAAGCAGAGCCTAGGATATGCACCCAGGGCTTGGGTTTCAGATGCCCGCATTTCTTATGCCTGTGGGTATGTGCTAATAAGGCTCAGTACTGGGAAGACATGAAATATCTGTATGTCATCAAACAACCGAAATCACATTAGAATGATTCAGATGAGCAAAGTAACATGGAAACAACTAGACAGTTTTGGACCCCATTGAATTCTAGTCACAGATTTATATATGCATTGCTACTTTACTCAAGCTCTGGATACCTCAGATGGATTAATAATTATATGATAACATTAGACTTCATGTTTTTTAGAAGATTCCTTTGTGTCTTTGTGTTTCTAGGAAAATTATAAACTTGAAAGATGCAAAAGCATCTTTTTCAGATCTCTCTTCACACTCTTTATACATCTAAGTAAGTCTCAAGCTTTGCAGACTTTCTTTGGACAAAATGCCATGTATATTAGCCATCTATTTTTCTGGCCCTGACAAACGTAGAATGCAGCTGCAAAGATCATTTTTCTCTGATGTTCTACCCTTGCCTCAGAAACACATCTCTTGTTCCCCATTTCCTATAAAACTAACAGCAAAAGAACAGCAAAAAAAGCCACAGCAAGTGCTAACTGCTTATGGTAAAGCAGTACAAGACGCTCTATACAGCACAGCTGCAGGGATGTGCTAATGTAACCCACATCACACCTTAAGAAAATAACATGAGAAACTGAACCTCTTTCAACATAGTCTGAGCCTTCACTAATATAATAAAATCCTTTCAAAATAAATCACCGTGGTCTAGTGAAAATTAGCACTGTGAGGAAAGTTCTCACAGTACAGACCTTGTTAGCTGAATTTCAACATGGAACAAATATTTATGACGCAGTTATAAATAGGATTTATAATGGAAATGTTGACACTGTGATAATACTCCCATGTGACAGACCCTACTTCATCCTGTCCTTGGCTGATGGACACTGCGACGGACCAATATAGAAATTTACTGGAGCAGGCCAACAGTAGGAAGGTCCTATGTCCTGGAAGGGGGGTGTATTTTTTGAGCAAATAGTTTTTAACTGGAGAAAGGCGACAATTAAAACCCTAGGGTAATACTCTCTCTGATTATACCTGTAACTAACAATCCCATGGCAGCTCAGATAGGTATATCTGGGCTAGAATTCAGGCAGCCACTTCAAGATACCAACATACCTGAGACAGGACTGAAGCTAGTCCAGAATAGTTGCCTATCTAGCTAACTTTGTATTCAGAACCTGTCACCTTTACTAGGCAACCATAATTTGTATCTAGATGCAAATTAATTAGTTTAGTACTTAATGGAAGCCTGTGAAAATTACAGTGATTGTAACAGCTTTATCTCTCTACAAGAAACCTGTTCTCTGTGATTAGTTTTAAAAGTTATAATGCTCAAAATTACATGTGTTTTTTTATAAGCAAATCATTTGATTATGTGACTCAGAAGTATCTTGGAGAGATTGAGAAAGCACCCTGAAGAATTAAGGTTACTCCTTTCTCATTCCTTTGCCTTCTCCTAAGCATGCTCTCTTGTCCCAGATGAAGGCTGGGGAATAGGCTGAGCCAGTGTGTGTGTATGGCATGGGGCAGGAGGGGTGCAGACTGCCAGCAAGTTGGATGGGCAAAAGGAAAAACGTGGAAGCATGGGAGCATCTGTACCTAAGGCTTGGTGAGAGTGGCGACAAATCTGTAAGTCAAGTTGAGCAGACTGGTACGACAAGGGTTATAAAAAGAAAGGGGAGAACAAGAATAAAGCTTGAAACTGATACCTTTACTTTTAACCCACCTTCCTTCTTTGATTACTAGATATAACAGAAGTGCCTTAGGATACTTCCAATGGCTCTGGCTTCTCCAGAGTTGTGTAGAAAGAGAACAGAAGCAACAAACTGTAGAGAAAAGATGCCATAGCAAGAATCCCAACAACAGTTGTGTGAGGATGATGAAGCCGTATGTCGAATAATTTCAGAAAATGAACAGGCTCTTGTATGACTAAGAATAACTAGTGAGCTTCCGTATGCTTTGAGGCACAAACTGATGGCATGGCTGGCAACTCGAATCAGGCAAAATGCTCATTGTAATTGGCTTTTTAAGTAAAAATATCTGGCCTGGTCCACATGCATTTAACCAGTACATTCCAGTTAATTAGCATCAGGCAGAAAACTCTCTTTCCTGTCCATGTGGAGTTTGCATTTTGTGAACTGGAGGAGGTGGAGATGGCAGAGAGGAGGAGGATGGGAAGGATGTGTTTTCTTCAAAGGCTATAGACATCCACCACTGGTCAAAAGAGAATATAAAACACAGTTGCTCTTTAAAGCATTAGAGGCCACTAGAAGCTGCGTCATCATAAGCTTAAAATGCTTATTTCTGAAACTAGTGATGTTCAGCATATTAATACTGGAGCTGTTAACAGTAATCAAACATTACAGGAAAAAATACTGGTAAAATCTGACAAATTCTTAATCTTTTCATTAGAAGGTCTTTGTTCTCTGCTTATATATTTACCCTGAAGAGACTCCATCCATTTTTCTGGAGATCGTTAACTGATAAAGTGTTCTTTGATTTCTCTCATGTCTTGTTCAGGGGGTAAAGGCTGGACAAACTGTGCTGGTGAGCCATGTACGTTTGTCTGGCAGCTGGCTGGCCTGACAAATAATCTGCCACAAAGCAATTCAGATCTGAATCTCCAGACCTTAATTGCTCCATGGTAAAGTGCCCAGACTGCTCTTACCCTGCAGCAAAGTAGTTTTACCCCTCTTTCATTTAATCAAATGCTATTCATTCAAACTGAATGAAAGAGCAGTATCCATTTGCTGCAGGATATATATGCACACAGACAATTATGGCTTAGCTGTCCAGTCTGTGCAAGTTCATACTTTAGCTTATCTCCTGATAGTGTGTTTACAAGACTATATCCTAGAGATGGCCCGCGGAATTTAGAATGAATGGGTAAGTCAAAGCATCCATTAACCTTGTGTAAAGCTAGAACAACATTCCCCCCTTCTACTGGGTGTCAAAAGCTTCTCTTTTCTGCTACACCTTTGATAGAGCACTCCCATTAGTCATTTGCCCTTCTCTAGGCTTTAATAAGAGACACAAAACAGTGCTTATTGTTTTTCTTTAAGCAAAGTGTCCCTGGATGACTCCCTAGAATGAGGATATGACTCAGGTTTCATTTGTTTCCTGTCCCGGTATGCTCTCTTTTGACACATCTACAAGTTTAGTGATGCCTGGAGGAAACAAACAGGTCAAAGCCTGGATTTCTCAAAATTCATTTTATTTGGTGAAAAAAAAAAAAAAGGCCTGTAAATTCTGGTCTCTATAAAGACTCCAAATTTGTTAAATCTACAAAATATATCACCTTGTGGGTAGGGCTCTGCAAAGATATGCCATAGCTATTTACCAGTAGCCGAATCTCTGCTATACCAAGATTAGAAGCAGGGTCTTGCCTGAGCCTTGTGTGAAGAAGCTTAGAGAAAACAGCTCCCTGTAACCTTTTAAGTCTTTACTTAAATCATCCTTGGGCCATTTCGATCATACTTGCTTTCCTTACATGCAAATATTAAGGTAAACAATTCCTGGGAAAGCTAAGTCTCAAGATTTCTACAGCACCTCCATAGTCGTGATTCAGATTGACATTATTATTCTTACCTGCTGGATGCTACTTTGCTTCCTACCACTTTGTCCTCCTTTCAATCTCCTTTTAAACTACATTACAAAGCTAGAGCCTCTTGGCAGCTTCTGATGAATTTCTCAATGAACATAAATTTAAACATGAGAATTGGGAAGTAAGAGCTGTCATGGTACAATGAGAGATGAATATTCGCTGTAATTATAAATTGTGTATAATGCTAGGGTATGTGGCCCAGAAGGTTGCTTTTTAAGAATCTGAAACGTGAAGCTTTATCAAACAATGTTCAAATATTTACATGGTCTTAAGACCACAGGTAATGCAGAAATCATCCATGAAGAGAGAGAAAATGCTTAGCTGTTGTTTACAGAGAGGTATTTGTATTTCACCTTCCCCCCACCTCTGTCTTCCATGACACCTGATCATATCCTACATGCTTCTATTCGTTGCTGACAGCATGCTTGCCTACTGTAGGAAGCAGTTCAAGCAATGAGAGAAAAACTACACTTTCCCACAATACCTTATTTTCAAGACCATTTAGGACAATGAAAGCTTTCTCTGAACTGTAGTTTCAGAGACTGAGATATGGTACTTGTCATTACCTTTCATTAGCACAAACAGAAACTTATAAAGGTACTGTAAAAATAACAGGCTCAAGCGCCAGAAAGAAACCGAGAAGTTGCTGTTAGGAAGCAATAATGGTTACCTTGTTTTCATTCAAAGACATGAAAAATGCTGTTTGCAAAGCAGATACTTACTGCTGTTTGTGTGAGTGAATGTGAATGTTAAAAAATATTTATGTTTTGCAACCATAAATGATGAAAGCTAATGCTAACATTGCCCACTAACTTGCAGTATGGCGCTTGAAAAATACATAAATAAGCAAGTACATGTACAGGTGAGTCTCAGGGTTAGCTGGTGCCAGAAAGAATGTATCTGAAAAAGGCACCGAGAACACTGAGGATGGGAAGTCTCTCTGACGTGACAGTATTTGTAACGATCACAATGATGTATTAATCTGGTGTTTCTCTGCAGCTTATTTGGGATAACTGAAAGTAAGTTAATATCTTGGAATCTTAAAGTAGCTTAAGCAATGGGAACAGGAACTTTTTTCCCAGATGTGTACATATATGCTGTGTTTGGCCACCTTGGAAATAATGAGGGAATTTAATATTTAGACTCCAAAAGAGACATTTACCTTTCAACAGGTAGCTAGCTAACTGACAGGCATTTTCACAGAAAGAACAGCGTAAGTGGACTTTGAGAAACATTTTGGTACATCACTGTACACATATATCACTGAAGTTAGCGAAGGGAAACAAACTCTTCCCTTCTGTAACTGTAATAAAAGTTTTAAATGAAAGGAAAAGTAAGAATCCTGCACCTTCTCCCCCCACATCTCAGCCAATTTGTCAGCAATGCTTCTTCAAATCCTGTGGCAAGAAGTAAAAAATAAAGACACCTAAAAAATTCTTGATCTGGGAGATTTCTTGGTGTCATATTTCACACCATCAGATGTTTCCCTTTTCTCTCCAGGACTGTAGCCATCTCTTTATTTCACGGGTTTGGCAGCTTTGAAATACTTTAATTCCAAATGCTTTAATTCCCCTCTCACTTGTATCAAGCTTTCCTTTGACAGGGTCTTTGGATGCATAAGCTTATGACTTCTTAACTTGTAACTGATAAGATCAACTGCTGCTATAAACTGGGAGTTCATCAGTTGGTGGAAGAATAAAACAATGAAAAAAGTAAAAGACTTGGGTATCACAGGAGTAAGTATGGGCCACTAACAAGTCCACAGGAAAGGTACTGAGGTGAAAGGTACATCTTGATATCACTTTAAAGCTAGTAAAGTCTTTCTACTGGAAATAGTTCTGTTGAGCTTTACCTACAGTTCTGGAAAGCCATGATCAAGACAGATGAATTCAAACTGGGATGGGTATGAAGAAAGGCTGCAAGAGCGGTAAGAGGAACGGAGATTCTAACTGGCCCTTGATTTGTGCTCTAAGCAAATAAAAAAAAGGTCCCAAATCCATCCAACTGCAAAACACACAAATTGCTCTCAACAACAAGAAAATGCACTCTTTTTTGTCAGCTGACAGTAATGCTTTAGTAATAAGTTACAGATAGTGGGCATTTATACTAAAAAATTAAGGAAATGAGTAGATTGCTAGAAAATGTTGAAGAATGTTGTTCTTTGATTTTGCAGGTCATATGAGCCTGCATCTACCATATGAGCACATGTAGGGATAAAGGGCTTTGTGACTGAAACATTGTGACGGTAAATGAAGATGAATCTCAGAGCTATAATCTGTATTAGCATACAAGTGCAGGCCAGTTCTTGAAAAGTAGTAACAAGATATGACACAACTCATTTGACAGGTGAAAGCAAGGACAGACTAATGAAAACACATTGCATTGGGAAGTGGAGTTCCATTTTATCTATTCAATCTTAAGCTAAAGAGCAGTACACAAAAATATTAACCTTGTGGAAAGACATCAGAAAAACAAAGCAAAATCCACTTTTCTTCTTTTCACAGCAACCTTATGAACGATGTGACTGGGGAAAATGTGTTGCAATGCTGATATGGATGACACAGGCTTAGTTCTATGATGTCACAGGATGGGACTAATGTCCCACACAGCACCACAGGCAAGCAGAAGAAGATTCCCTCACAGTTTATTTATGTGTAATGGTAAAGCATTCTCCAGAACTCAGGCTTTAGCTATTTAAATATTCCCTTGGTTAGTAAAAAAGCTATGGATCTTTCCTTTATTAAACACACCATGGAAATAACACAGATTTCTCTTTCAGAGTTCCCTAAAGCCCTCCTTTAAGACGGTCCTCAAGAAGCTATTAATTTGAGGGAAAGTTGTAAGCTTGATACTAACTTTTCGACACTCATCTGTTTTTACATAAAGCAACAGTCACCCAATGATGAAAAAATGAAAACAAAATCTCCCTGAGCAACGCACACTCTTCGTTACCTACACATGACCACACATTCAAAACAAAACTAATTTTTTAATTTAACACAGGATCCTTTCACTAAAGAAAAAACCCAACAAACTAGCCCCCAAAACCCCACCCCCCCCAGTGTATAATTACCTGGCTGGTAGAAATTTGGTGAAAGTTCTCTGGCAACTGCTCTTGCAATATCACATTCCTGGCGAGCAGCCTGAGCAGCCTGATCCGCAGCATCAGCTTTAGCTCTTGCGTGTGCAGTTCTGTACAGAGCAGAGAAGAGTTTATTTGCAGAGGAGTCTTTTCACCAGTTGCACCACAAATGTGCGAGCAAAGGACTACTGTCCTCAGCTACCACACATTACACTGTCTAGTGCACTTTTATGACCACTTACTGTGAGTAACTGCAAATCAGTCAAAGTATTTCAGAATCAACACATTATTCTTCTCAGTTCTTCAGTCCTGCTCAGCCTTGTATCACATCTACTTGTTAGGTACGCAATTTACAGCCTTAGCTTAGAATTAACATTTCTAAATAGAAAAAAAAATAGTACCTGCTTGAAACCTGGGATTGTGATGTGAATATACATTACCAGAATGCATATAGTAGTACAGAAGGTCAGGCTAGGCCACAACGCCGACTCCTAAACAGGAGTGTGTGAGACCAGCATACAGGGTGTCCAAGGGGACTGTGGAATGCTGCTACCTTTACAACATTGCAAAGCTAATGCTCAATGGTAGGTGCCATGTAAAAACTTTTGAAGTGCAAAATTGAGGTCTGGTGGCCCAAAAAATTGAGAAATGGGCACAATCCACAACAAGACCACATTGGAAAGGAATAGGATGGAAAATGTGTTTGATGCTTCAACAGGCATTTTTATAAATGGACACTTAACAGTTTTAAATTCTTGCACTCCAATCCAAACCAAGGTAACTTTTCTGAAGTCAAGACAGCAGTTTGGAATACTTCTGTAATCTGCTCTCTGCTTCCACTTTTCCCTTCTGCTATTTCTCAAAAAGCCTCAGGAACAGCTTGTGCAAGTGCCTCTGAATCCAGACTGTGTAAATTGATACTTGTGTTACTGCAAGATTGCATCACTGTTCAACCTCCCCACACCCCCACCCCCCGCCTTTATTTTTTTAAAGAGTCATCTGTTTAAAAATTCCTGGTGGCAGTGGTCTCTTCTTCGCCGCTACAGCATTAGCACATAGCCTAGAGCTATGAAATGGTTCATTAGAATGGAGGGAAAGCTAGACACGGCAAACTGGCAGAGCTTTTTGAGCCTCTAGAAATATTAATAGCATTTCTAAACCAGATATATTAAATTTCATGATCTCACGAACTTTCTCATAACATTCTAGTAGAAAACTGACACTTAAGTAAGAAAAAAAATAGTTAAGAGGACAAGAGCAGCGGCAACTTTGAGCTAAGGAAGAGTTCTATGTGTTTTAGATGAAGCAAGAATTAAATGTTAGCATTAACCAGAATGAGCACCAAGAGATTAACAGTATGGCAGACTTTGCATTTCTAAAAGGATGTTTAATCCCGTAGGGTACTAGTAGTATAAACAGACATAAAAAAACCACATAGACAGTTTCATCTGTGGTGCCTGGAGAAGATTTATTTAAGTTACATCCTCCCTAAAATGTGTGTGGGGATAAATGTTGAATTTTATTTTAAAGCTTAGCTTGTCATAATTTACTGGATAAATAGCAGCTCATGCTGCCTTCTTGCAGGTCCCTCTAGGTCACTGAGAAGAAAAAGATAATGAGCAAAGAAGCAGGAACACCTCTGACTTGTACTCAGGATGGGGGAAAGAACCTGTTAATCAAAACAAATACGTTGTATAATCCCATATGTGTGCCGTGCAGTTCATGAATGGTTGTACGGTATGTGCTTGCTCAGTAACAGTAATCAAACCCGTTCTTTCTCTACAATCATTATTTTCAATTAGATGAGCTATTCTTAGCTCCTGCATAATTATGTCTATGTAGCATAAACTTAATGAAGCAATCCTAGCACTGGGACATTGTTTTGTGAGACAATAATGTAGTCTGCACATAGATAAACTAGACACTGATCATCCCTTTGTGAGGATAGACCAACCAGACCATTCCCATATAAAAACAGATTAATACTATTGCCATCGCTACAATAGGCACTCTAAAAGCTAATATGCAAAATGCCCAGCATCAGGAAAGCATACTGCCAGGACAGTGCAGTTACTTATTTCCTGTTTCTATATCCAAGAAGCAAATCACACATGCTGTCTAAACGTATCAAAGAAGCGAAGGAATTACATGGTGACCTGAGTAATAAGTTAGTGAAACTTCGTCACGTGAAGCTGGGCAGGAGCTAGCCACCGCAGGAAGAAGCGGATGGAACAGAAGGTAAGTGAGCACTGCTTTCTCTGGCTGCCTCATCCTCCAGATTTTATTTTTAAACTCGCACTTCCTGCTATTCTGCCCCTTTTGTGCTCACAGTGAGGAGCTCCAGCAGACCAGGAGCAAATGTTCAGATGCGAACGCTGCCAAGGCATGTCTCACCGACGCACTGGAGCGGAGCCTCAGTGCTGTACTGTCGCTGACAGACGACGCAGCAAGAGGAACTCAACAGCCATGGGAGGCTGAGGCACAAGAACAGTGTTTAGGCTCCTGAGCAGGCCTTCAACCGGCCAGCCTGAAGGCTGTGCACATGACTGCATTGGGGCAGCTCCCTGGTGGCTTGTGCTGCTATGGGCTGGGACAGAGTTAATTGTCTTCACAGTAGCTGGTATGGGGCTGAGTTTTGGATCTGTGCTGAAAACAGTGCTGGTAACACAGGGATGTTTTCGTTCCTGCTGAGCAGAGCTTACACAGAGCCAAGGCCTCCTTTGGTAAATGAGAAAGGAGAATTGGCTGCAACTGATGCGGAGAAGGCTGAGGTACTGAATGAGTTCTTTGCCTCGGTCTTCTCTGGCAGCCAGGATTCTCATAATTCTCAAGTCCCAGAACCTTGCATCCCTGGACCTCTAGGTGCGAACTGGGGGAGTAAATCCCCCCACACTGTAAGGGCAGAGCAAGTCTGAGACCGCCTCATGAGACTGAATGTTTACAAGTCTATGGGGCCAGATGACATGCATCCCAGGGTCCTTAATGAGCTGGCTGATGTGGTTTCCGAGCCGCTCTCCATCATATTTGAAAAGTCGTGGCTGTCAGGAGAGGTTCCCGGGGACTGGAAAAAAGGTCACATCACTCCCATTTATAAGAAAGGGAGCAAGGAAGACCCAGGAAACTACAGGCCGGTGAGCTTCACCTCTGTGCCTGGGAAGACCATGGAACAGATCCTCCTGGATGACATGTTGGAGCACATGAGGGAACAGCATGTGATCCGGGACAGCCAGCACAGCTTCACCAAGGGAAGGTCCTGCCTTACCAATCTGGTGACCTTCTGTGATGGAGTGACAGCATTGGGTGATAAAGGGAAGGTGACCAATGTCATCTACCTGGACTTGTGCAAGGCCTTTGACACAGTCCCCCACCACATCCTTATCTCTAAATTGGAGAGATTTGGATTTGATGGGTGGACCATCCAGTGGATAAGAAACTGGTTGAAAGAACATGGACAAAGGGTGGTGGTCAATGGGTCTATGTCCAGGTGGAGGCTGGTGACAAGCGGTGTCCCCCAGGGGTCTGCCTTGGGACCGGTTCTCTTTAACATCTTTATCAATGACATCGATGATGGAATTGAGTGCACCCTCAGCAAGTTTGCAGATGACACCAAGCTGAGTGGTGTGGTTGACATTATAGAAGGAAAGGAAGCCATCCAGAGGGATCTTGACAGGCTGGAAAGATGGGCCCGGGGGAACCTAATGAGGTTTAACACTGCAAAGTGTGAGGCCTTGCACTTGGGCCGGAAGAATTCCAGACATAGATACAGACTGGGAGAAGAGCTTCTTCAGAGTAGCCCTGCTGAGAAGGACTTGGGGATTGTGGTGGATGAGAAGCTTGACATGAGCCAGCAGTGTGCTCTTGCAGCTCGCAAGGCCAATGGTATCCTGGGCTCCATCAGAAGAGGGGTGGCCAGCAGGGACAGGGAGGTGATTGTCCCTCTCTAGTCTGCCCTCGTGAGGCCCCATCTGGAGCTGGGGCCCCCAATACAAGAAAGATGTGGAACTGTTGTAGAGGGTTCAGAGGAGGGCCACAAAAATGATTAGAAGGCTGGAGCACCTGGCCTACAAAGAGAGTCTGGGGGAACTGGGCTTGTTCAGCCTGGAGAAGAGAAGGCTGCGGGGGTACGTCATTGCAGCCTTCCAGTAATCTGCTCCTCTCACCACTCCACCAGTGAGGAGGCTAGGGGTGCCCAAGGAGTTGGGAGGGGACACTGCCAGGACAGTTGACCCAAACTGACCCAAGGGATAGTCCATAGCACATGACGTCATGCTTAATATATAAGGGGCTGGGGGAACAAGAAAAAGAGAGTTAAGTTTGGAGTGATGGTATTTGTCTTCTTAGGTAACCATCATGTGTGATGGAGCCCTTTTTTCCTGGAGATGGTCGAGCACCTGCTTGCCCATGGGAAATGGGGAATGAATTCCTTGTTTTGCTTTGCTTGTGTGGCTTTTGCTTTACCTATTAAACTGGTGTCATCTCATCCCACAAGTTTTCTCACTTTCACACTTCTGATTCCCTCTCCCATCCCACTGTGGGGGAGAGTGATTGAATGACCACGTGGGGCTTAGCTGCCAGCTGGGGTTAAGCCACAACAGTCTTTTGGTGCTGAACATGGTACTCGAAGGGTTCGAGACAACAACAGATTTGATTGGAATGTGCTAGATGGAATTCACAGCTGTTCCTGCTGTTCAGCTATTAACCATCAGGCTCCTGTGCTTGCCATGGGGCTTGCTTGCCTCACTGTGGAGTAGAGCCTGGCGCTCATCAGCGGCTGCGTTTTGCTTTTGCTGCCTGCTGTAGTGCCGTGCTGCTGATCATCGCACCGCTGTGCCTGGGAACGTTTTGATAACAGCAGTGGCGATGTGCCTGGGCTGGCAGATGTCTGGGCCATCGCTGCTGTTTCTGCGCTACGGGGCACGCTGGAACTCCTGTGTGAATTTGAGTCCAAGGGACTGTGACCTGTGGACGAGCCCTCACATGAACAGGACAGCCCAAAATGTCTGTGGCTGTAGGTCCACACCACAGCAGGTACATCTCGAAGTGTCTGTGGCCATGGTTCTATCTGTGCTACAGGAGGGATCCCTCTGAAGGGATTGTGGTCCCAAGGGACCAGGGGTGGAGACTGTGATGAAAATACCTTTCAGTTGTTGTAACCCATGATTTGAGTTGCATGTTACAGGAATTACTATAGCGGAACCACTTGAAGCAACAGAGGACAAGCCTTACAAGAACCAGCACCAGTGCAGCAGTAACCTGACCTGAGCTGACTTTGGTGCCCAGTAACTTCACACAACATACCACCTCTCCTGTCCTGAGTGACCCCTGTAACAGGTGGAGCCCAGAGTCATGGGCTAGATGAACTCAGTGGACATTTATGGACGCTTAAAGACATTATACAAGGGTGCTTCCCAGACTAAGGCAATGACATCTGTGTATTATATCAAAGGATGGGAAAGGGGTGGTAATTAATCAGGTTGTACTGGACAGTGTAGGACCTGAGCATGACATAAATAGTATGGATAAGAGGTGGGAAATGTGCTGGGATAGAGTTAATTTTCTTCACAGTAGCTAGTATGGGGCTGGGTGTTGGATTTGTGCTGAAAACAGTGTCGGTAATGCAGGGATGTTTTAGTTTCTTCTGAGCAGTGCTTACACAGAGCCAAGGCCTTCTCTACTCCTCACACCACCCCACCAGTGAGGAGACTGGGGATGCACAAGGAGCTGGGAGGGGACACAGCTGGGACAGCTGACCACAACTGACCATATTCCATACCACATTATGTCACGTTCAGCATATAAAGCTGGGGGAAGAAGAAGGGAGAGGGGGATGTTTGGAGTGATGGTGTCTGTCTTCCCTAGCAACCATTGTGTGTGACAAAGCCCTGCTTTCCTGGAGATGGCTGAACACCTGCCTGCCCATGGGAAGTAGGGATGAATCCTTGTCTTGCTTTTATTGTGTGTGTTGCTTTTGCTTTATTTATTAAACCGTCTTTATCTCAACCCATGAGTTTTCTCACTTTCACACTTCTGATTCTCTCCCCCACCCCACCGTGGCAAGAGTGAGGAATCACAGAATCACAGAACTGTAGGGGTTGGAAGGGACCTCCAGAGATCATCAGGTCCAACCCCCCTGCCAAAGCAGGTTCCTTAGGACAGGTCGCACAGGTAGGCATCCAGACAGGTCTTGAATATCTCCAGAGACAGAGACTCCACAACCCCCCTGGGCAGCCTGTTCCAATGCTCTGTCACCCTCATTGTGAAAAAGTTCCTCCACATATTGGTGCAGAACTTTCTGTGCTCCAACTTGCAGCCATTGTCCCTGTCCTGTCTCCACAGACCACTGAAAAGAGGCTGGCTATTTCCCCTTCTGTCCCACACTTGAGATATTTATAAGCATTAATAAGATCCCCTCTTTGCCTTTTTTTCTCAAGGCTGAACAGCTTCAGTTCTTTCAGTCTTTCCTCATATGGGAGATCCTCCAGTCCTTTAATCATCTTCCTAGCCCTCCGTTGGACTCTCTCCAGGAGACCCCTGTCTTTTTTATACCAGGGAGCCCAGAACTGGACACAATACTCCAGGTGGGGCCTGACCAGGGCAGAGTAGAGAGGGAGGATCACCTCCTTGGACCTGCTGGCCACACTCCTCTTGATGCATTCCAGGATTCCATAAGAGCTGTATGGGACTTAGTTACTGGCTAGGGTTAAACCATGACATGATGTGGCCTCTTCAGCATCGTAAATGACATATGGCAAATGTGAAAAGAACAGGAGAAACCAGCAGAGCCAGTGCTTTTGTACAGAATAGAAGCACTGTGCTTTGCCTGTGAACACAGGCTCTTCATTGTTTGCCATTTATCACCTTGGCATTTGGATGCTTTACTGGCTAACTTCAGCAATGTGTACTTTATTATCTCAATTTGCACCTGTTTATTCAAACATTTCTTTCACTTCCTGCACACTTCCTTCTAAATGTTAGACTCAAATAATGTTTCTGTTGCTATTGAATCTCATTTTAAAATTTTATTTTTTATTCTTTCAGACTTGATTTGTCTGTAAGTTTTCCAAATTGCCTGTTACAGTTACTGCTGCTGGGCACTACAATTTATTTGTACTTGTTTTATTCTGCCTTGCACAGACTCTCATAGTACCAAGTGTATCAGAGACTATGGAGAAATACGTCAGTTTTTAATGGCAACGCTTAAAAAGGAGAGCTATCAGAGTAGCCCCACTGAAATAGAACCCCTTTGCTCCACTTATGCTTTACAAAGTTTGGGAAAGCCTTTTTTACCTTTTATTCCTGGTGTAAATTTGTCACTGCAAAGTCTTGAAGTTTTATTATCAGTAATTATTCATAGAAATTTAAGTCTATGAGGTAGCAAGCCAAAATGACTCCCATTTGAATGACCATAATCTATTTGATAATTGCTTTTCTTCCCCAGAGAGGTCTACATATTTTGTTGTGACAAAAAATCTTTATGGGTATTTTTGAAAGAGAAAACTAAAAAAAAAAGTCTTCTTTCCTCAACCCCAGCCAAGAAGATGACTGCATTAGGCTTTGCACTCTCCAGGGTAGGGCCAATCCGAAGTTTCAGCAGCAAAACAGAAACTATACCAGGAAGTAGACAGCAATCCATGGACTGCAAAATAGTACAGGGAAATAATGACTCACCTGCTTTGCAATGCTGCATTTGGGTTCTAATGCACAGCAAAGGACCTTCAATGATTTCTCTTCTAGGTGAACAGGCAGCCCTTTGTTAAAATTCATTCTCAGCAAATGTTACACAAAATATACAACACTAACTTTCAAACTGCTGTGTGTTTTTACATGTGTATCTGCTTGAAAGTACATCCTGCCACTAATACTCCATGTCGTGTCTCAAACACGTACTTGAAAGCTTTCAAACCAATACAAAATTAATATATTTAAAAAAGAACAATTCATATTTAGAAGGGCAATCTGAGGACTCCACAGTTGTGGTAAATGTAGTCGAGACAGGGACAAAATTAAGTTGTACCTGTGGCAGGATTCAAACTGTACCTGCATTAAAAGGAACCCTCAGCCACAGCTCAGGGAGAGTGTCAGTACCAGGTGACTGTATGTGGAGCTCCTACACAGGCCAGTGAGCAAGGGCTCTCTATATCCAGTGATATCGTCCCTGTATCAATGCCTGTCATCAGTGAGCAAGGGCTGCAGGACCTTGAGTAACTTTTTTTTGCCAATTGAGTAACTTTGCTATTATTAGAAATTTTATATGGATCGTGCCAGCGTCTGATTTTGCGAGAAGCCTAAGCCTTCTGAACTGTGGGATAGCTGATACCACTACCCATACCTTTCTCTTCTGTGCTTGGTTGGGTGGGTAAACATATACACGTCATCTTAGCTACACTACAGAGATAATGAGCACAGAGTCAGGGGCTTCTTACAAGCAATCTCCCCTTCCAGCAATACAACAATCAGATTTCTATCTACTTATGTCTGAAAAACGATTTGAAGGAAGAATATAGAGAGCTGGAGAGCTTAAACAACATTATCTAGCATTCTTCAGCAACAATGCTTATATATAATGCCATGTGTCTGGAATGCATTATGTAATGCTTATCTAAATTTAAACCCTATTTCAAACCATCTATTACCCTCCAGATTATTTGGCAATCCCATGGTATCCTTCAACACACCTGTAATGCTGCCTTGTTCACAGCAAATTAAAAATGTAAGCAGCATATGTTTACTTCATTCTTCAGCTTTTATTAAACACAGTGATTCCAGCATAAAGATTTCCAGCAGTTTGCCTTCTAGTTCTTAAAATTATTTTCTCTGTTTTCTATCTGCCAAATATATGAAACTCAATTATGGTCCTATTAAATTATCCTAAATTAATAATAACAATGCTACTTATTAACACATTTCCATATAGTAAAAAAAAAAAAAAGAAAAACTATCAATTTTGGGTTTGCATAGTAAAAGCTAAACCTACTTGAAGTTATCAGAGATATACTTAATTAATGGTAGCTCTTAGGTTTGTCTGAGTAACATTACATCCTGTGGGTAACTACCCATATCATCCTTTCTGAAACTCTAAAAATCCCATCTTCCTAAATTCTAAAATTCGGTGATTCCTCTAGAAAGCAAAGAACATTCTGCTGGTTTTTTTCAGGTATGAAATGTTCCAACATTTTTACATTTATTTTTTATATATTGTAGGATAAATTCTGCAAAACCACTCTGATCTCTGATGAATTGCTACAGAGAGGAATAGCATTTTTAGGAAAAGAGGAGCTGGAGAGGAAGAGGAAACTATAAGGAATGATTCTTTGGTAGTTGAATTTTCTCTTTGTCCACATTTTATTTCCATATTCTTTTGATACTATACATCAATAATGAATGCTATATAATTATTGAACATCTATGCATTTTTTAACACTTCAAGTAAAAGACTGGCATTTATCAAGTTTGCTAGGCATCCTCCTCACCTTCTTTCAGCAATAATACTGTGTGAAAAGCAATACTCTGCTATGGTAGAATTAAAAATACTTAAATGAACAACGATATAGAGCTACCTAAGAACTCTTGGCTTCATTCTTCTCAGCAACTCTTTGCTGTAATCTGCCTCAGAAGTCAGGGTATGTCACTGAATACCAGTAAGAAAGGGGAGTCTCAGAGAGGAACAGAGAGGAAAAAGACTGACTGACAGACACTGCAATACCAGAGCTTCATATCAGTGAGAAATTTGAAGTGCTCCTACACTACAGATTGAATTGACCAAATGAGATCATAGAATCACAGAATGCCTTAGGTTAGAAGGGGCCTTTAAATGTCATCTAGTCCAACCCCCTGCAGTAAGCAGGGACACCTTTGACTAGATCAGGTTGCGCGGAGCTTCATCAAGCCTGACCTTGAATGCTTACAGGGATAGGGCCTCCACCACCTCTCTGGGCAACCTGTTCTGGTGTCTCACCATCCACATTATGAAGAACTTCTTCCTAATGTCTAATCTAAATTTACCTTGCTCTAGTTTAAAATCATTGCCCCTCGTGCTATTGCTACATACCCTTGCAAACTGTTCTCCGATACCTGCTCAGTCAAGATGTCTGAGCTTAAAAACTTTTCAAAGTGCTTTACTTGATCAATCTCCACTGTGCTTTGTCAGATTTTAGTTTCAACCAGCCACTCCTTCTTCATGAACTGACTGCACTCAGGAACTGGACTACCTTGGTACTTCCAGTAAAGTCTTGTATAGTGAAGCATAAGCACATCTGTTAGGTACCCACTGCTGCCACATTGCTCCGTATCACTTTGCCTAATGAACACTCCTCTGTCCCAGCCTAAATCCTCTTCCTAAGTTTTTTTCTGTCCCAACTCTTAGTAGAAGAATTGGAAAAAAATACTAACCTTTAGTTAACAGCTGCTGAAAAACTGAGGAAATTCCTTACAATTGGCAAGCAGCCAACCTGATTTCACTACTTGAAAAAAATAACCTGGGGGTGGTGACTGGTTAGCCAGATGTCAGTCTTGGGCATAAATAACAGCATAAATAAACTGGCTCTACATCCATAAAGATTTACAGGGTAGTAGTATATCGTGCCAGACATCATGCTTTAACAAAGAGTATTTTGCCAAATGCTTCATACACATGTAAAGATTATGCGTCCTATACCTTATCTAGATTGCCTTGATTTAACATACTTGGATTGTTTTCAAGGTTTCTGATTTTTTACCCTATGGCAACATAATTAAACTACAGCATAAATTACATGGAATTAAGGCGGCACATCAAAATGGATTAAAAGCTAGCTCCCTGACACATCTTGAAGCTTAAATGCAGAAGACATCAAAGAAAAGGGTTATGTACATTTTACCTTAGGAACTGTTTTTTTGCTCCAGAGTAGTTTAATATTTTACTTTTATAATGTCTCAATACAAGCTAAAACACCATGGTAGAGTTGGCAGATTACATAACCTCTGGATTCCAAAAAACCCCGAGAGGGTTTTTTGAACCTATAGTTCAATGATAACAGCTCCAAAGCCCACTGCATTTAACTGTACTGAAACAGACCACTGGGAAACAGCAAATCTGACTGGTACGGGAGACTGTCATGGAAGGTAGCAGAGGAAGAGTATGAGATCACGGTGGCTAGTCCCACACACTGCGGCAAAAGGAAAGGTTAATGTGGCCTTTATACATGTAGACATCAAAATCAAATATAAACAGGAATTTGTTCTTGCTGTACTACATTATCCAGAATCCATAAAACCACTAATGGAAAAACTCCCAGCTCATCCACATCTCAAGAAGGAAAAAGAAATGTCAGAACCAGCGAATAACTGAGGTCCTAACAAGACATGCTTTTTCACTTAAACTTTTTGAGCCGCATATCTACTCATTGCTGAAGAAACACTGAGAAGCCACACATGGAAATCTGACAGTGGAAAATGGACAAGACAAAGGTTTCAGATATAGATATAACAGGTCCTCAGACTAGAAACTGAATCTAGGCACAGTTAAACTTGAAATGTTTTGGGTATATTTTATAATGAAAAAAGATAGATCTTTCTAGGTCCTTAAAATGGTCCTAAAAATGGTCCTTAAAATACTGCACAGTGTACTGAAAGTCCTCTTTAATCCATTTTCTGAGAAAAAAATGACACAGTTTTCTGTTTACAGGAAGTGAGATTAGATGATTTAGGAACTGCTTACATTAGGTATTTCAGACATCTGACCTAAGTGCTGTCATCATCTCACTGGAGGCACCCCTCTTAATCCAATCAAAATTAAGAAACTTGGACTATTTACAGTTTGGTCCTCAGAACCGTGTGGATGATAGACTCCTGCAGTGGTCAGCATGAACATGCTCTTCTATGCCTACAAATACAACAACGGTCTTACAGCAAACACCAACTTATGTGTTTGTTGAGGCATCAGCTCAATTCCCTTCTTATGCCATGGTTCAGAAACAGTTTGTATTCTGCTTTAGACCTGTATGATCCACATCAGTGAAACCAGAACTGTTTCTGTAACTTACACTAGTCACATATGTACTTGGCAGTTGTCCTGGTTTCGGTCAGGATGGAGTTAACTTCTTTTGCAGCAGCAGATGGAATGCTGTGTTTGAGTGTTAAAATGGAAGCAGTGCTGATAACACCCTGATGTTTTTAGTTGTGGTCAAGCAGTCAAGGACTCTTTCAGTTCTTCATATTTCTCTATTAATGAGAAAGGAGGGGACAAAGCCAGGACAGGTGACCCAAACTGGCCAAAGAGAGTATTCTATGCCAATTATGTCAAGCTCAGTATAAAGGGGGGCTGATGGGAGGAGGAGCAGGGGAGGCTCCAGGATGCACGTTTTTTGGGGACAGTAGGGTTCTGGGACGGCTCTGGGTGGCACGGCCTGAGTTGTGTGGTTCAGTGAGAAACTGCACTGTGTATCAACAGTTTCACATTTTTTTTGCTCTAAAGTCCTGTTAGCATTGTTATATTTTATCTTTCTGCTATTCTAGTAAACTATCCTTATCCCAACCCACGGGCTTTTGGTTTCTTGGTTTTGGGTTGTTATTTGCCCCTTCCTTTTCCCTTCCTTCCCTCACCCCCCCACACACTTCTCCCCCTCCTCTTTTCATTTAAAGAGCAGGCAGCTGCATGGACAGCAGTTCAGGAAGATTTTAGGTGAGGGATAGCATCCCAAAAAAGAGGGAATTTCTGAAAGCTTACTTTTAACATCTGAGATGAACAGCTCAATTTTCTTAGTCTTTCAGGCCCTCACTCTTCCTCACCTGTTTGGAAAAAGACTCACATACAGATATCTGAACTTAAAAAGTGGTTTTATATTGCTGTTAAGCATTGCTAGAAAGGTTGCATTTATGAGGTACTCTACGTAGCCTGAGGTATCCCACTAACCTGTCATTATTTATGTGCACACCAGGTAATCTGCCCCTCGATAATGGAGCTAGCTCTTCATGTGATGTATTCAGTTTATCTAGTACTCAGGCAGGAGCTCAAATGAATGAAGTTTTGCTTTCATATGGATTGTACTTGACCACAGCATGGGCACAGAAATCTCAAAGATGGCAGAGTCTTCAGTTTCAGCAAGATGAGCAGCATCCTTTCTGGCAGAAATCAGGTTTTCCTGTGGGGAAACTTAGACTTTGGGTGAAGCACCCTTCTGTATACTGTGCTTAAAGGTTTTTTTTCCCCATTTTTGCCAATGGTGATTCAGTGCCTGTATCTTTTCATGTCACTAAGTGCAAATGCATCTAGAAAAAAGTATAAATCTTGATGTGCGTTGATCTGTCCTACTTTACAGGACATATTATACCCTCTCCTACTTTATAGGATAGATGGTATCTTACCCTATTTTATTACTAAGTCTCCCTAGTGAGCAATATTTTGTTCCAGTTCCCTGGCCCCATAATGTTAATTCCTGCAGACAGGAGGTTTTTTGGAAAGAGGTAAAGGAGTATCTGCAAAAAATTTGTTGTTCCTAATCACCAAAGCCAATTATATTGGTTGAGTGAAGAGAGCTTCTGAATCTATCTGGAAGCATAAAAAAATAGATGCGCACTTGAACTTCAGCTGCTCTTGCTAACATAGTTAAGTGAAGAAAGAAAAAAGGAGATAAATAAACATGAAGCCCACATAGTAAGGATTCTGCACTGAGCAGACAAGCCTACTCAAGGAAATGGGAACACATGGACCCCTGTGATCATTTGCTTAGAGAATTTCTAAGGTACATTTCATGTGTGGCATTCCACCCCCCCCCACATACACACCTGTTCCTTTAAACTGTTCTCTACCTGGGCCAAATGAAATAAAATAATAGGTATGACAAGCGCTATCATTGACACCAGTATCTGGCAGCTATTCTAGACTCTGTGTGTAAGAAAGCAACAACAAATCATCATCCCAGGGGTACAGCTAGATGAAAATAAGATCAGTTTACAGGAAGAGACGATGAATTATTTTTGTATCTAAATGGACTGGGTTTATAAATTGAAAACATTTATTTTTTAGCATTCTACTGATTTTTACCAGTTTCACATATTTGTAAATATAATAAAACCAGAAAATGAAATCAAATGCCAATTTTTAGAAAAAACCCATCAGTTCCTTTTTGTTAGACTAAATCTAGTTAGGAAACTTTTGGAAGCTCTATTAATCAGTACACTTATTCAGGAAAACTGTGTCAAACATCATCCCTAACAATGCCTGTCTGGCTTAATCTCTCCTGATTTTTTTTAAGAATTTTTTTTTTCATTTAGGGAAAAAAAATTGTCCACACTGTTACAGGGTAGAGCAAAACACAAACATAAAACCAGGATCTGATCTCGCTTCACATCATAATATATGTAACCTGCAACACACTGATTGCATGAAAATTACATTAAATTACAGGAAATTACAGGAAAAATGTGGCTTCAAAAATGTAAGATAAACTCCCCAATCACAAATGCATCTAGGAGTACACTTTGTGTTTTTCCTAAGGGACTTTGGCAGTAACTTACAGTTCTAGTGTCTGAATCCAAATACTTCATTGCTGTGAAGGATGGAGGAAAATATACTAAGAAAAAAGTCACAACTACAGGCTTATTGGCTTCACGCTTATTTTTCTTTCTTCCAAAAGCTGTAGTGCACACACACATTTATTTCTGCACAACAACAGTAATAATTAATAATCTTACTAGCAAATGAGAACTGAAAGGATACATTAACCTCGCAATAAAGTTTCAATCTAAAATAGTTTAGGGGAAGCTTGAAAATATATCTAGAACATAACAGCTAACAAAGTAATTCTTTATGAGATATAATGGTGCAATTTATGCATTTCTAACTAAAAAAAAAGAAGAATGCAATGTAATTAAGCTCTTTAAATAACAAACACATTGACGTGAATTTAAATGATCTGTGGTAACATTAGTTTTTTTAACAGTCCTTTAAATATCTTTGGGCATTAAAATCCAGTGGAGAAACAAAACAGCAGTATTTTCATCCTTTTGGAGGCATTAACTGTATGCGTTTACATTTAATCTTTGTGTCTTTAGCAGTCTGACAGCCGAAACTGAATTGGGCTTGTCTTTCTTTGCATGGTTCATTTATGTTCCCCGATCAGGTGCCAGATGTCTAGAGAAACAGCACTGATAGAAAAATGTCTAGCAAACCATTCTGGGATTAAGTTCTTCCATTCTCAGTTGTTATAAATTCTCTGACATGTTTAAAGATAACTGCTAAAAATTGCACAGAAATACTTGAATAACAGAAAACACGGATATGTTATATCTGAACAGCTTAATTAGCACAAGGCCTAAGCTCTCCATGAAAGACAAGTGTATGGCTGTATGTGATTTGACTTCTCTCCAGGCTGGCAGATATGAATCAAGCTGCTCCTATTACACATTAAACATCAAGAGACTGAACAGTATAAACAAGCAAGGGAAAGACTTTGATGATCCTTCCATCTGTAAACATGTAATTCCTCTTAGCTGAAGAGCACTGCAGATTGCAATAATGGCAGATCATTTTGTACGTAGGGCAGGTGACAGCTATTTCACAGGGTTTGTTGGCACCAGCATGAAGGCAATGCAAAACCTGGCTTTATGATGAACACAGTTAAGAGCTTAAAAATAATTTCTCATATACATAATCCCCCTCCCAAGTAAACATGTATGTATGTATATATTTACCCTCAGTAGCTACCTACAATGCTGCCAATAACCCAAAATTTGAACAAATAACCAGTATGTCAGGTCAGCTACCAGATAATTTAAAGAAAACCCAGGAATGTTACTGTCTGATGGTTCCCACAGGGCTGATGATCATGCCTAGATGCCCAAAAGGCTTTTGAGGCATCCAGAGACTGCTGAGAGTTCAGAGCAGCCTATTTATTCCCACTTAGATCTGCCCTTGACTGCTTTGTTCAGCTGAAGTCATGCAGATCTGCACAGTAAGGTTGAAGAGTCACTGTTGTATTCTTACATATTTAGCAGTAACCACTCGTGAGTTAACTTACTGCAGACTCATGAAATCTACTATTTTGAGACCCTCTGGACAGAGGTAGTTATTGTCTATTTGCTCCTTTCTTTTCCTTACTACAGTCCATATATCAAGCTCTAACATTACCCCCAGAGTGCTCTAAGAAGCAACTATTCTCTTTTCTGAGTCACTAATAGCAGAATTTTAGTGTAAATACTACCCATGAAGAAAGAAGTCCCAAAATAATCAATCCTAATGTCTTGGCTCTTCACACAAACACAGATTTATCAGACTTTCCAGATCTGTCTAAACGTTGATGGGTTTTACTGACCCTCATGACTGTGACGCTGCAGCAGATGTTAAGACAAGAATCTCCTATTAGGCAATACCGTCCATGCCCTCCCGCTCCCACCGAAAAGCTGTTCCTATGAAGGCCAGTCTTCAGATCTGGTGCCCTGCCAGGCAATTCCTGAACCTCAAAAAAGACTCTCAGTAAAGTATCTTAAATAAGTTATCTTCCTAAATTGCAGATCTCTGAGCCTTTACCAGCACCAAAGGACCACATGTTGAATTCCCTCCCTTTTCGCAAAGCAGGACTACCACAGCTTGGCCCAGATCTGCTCACTGGGACAGGCTGCCTAGGGGGGTTGTGGAGTCTCCTCTGGAGAAATTCAAGACCCCTCTGGACACCTACCTGTGCAACCTGTCCTAGGGAGCCTGCTTTGGCAGGGGGGTTGGACCCAATGATCTCTGGAGGTCCCTTCCAACCCCTATAGTTCTGTGATTCTGTGATCTCTGCCTGCACTGAATGATGGTGCTGCACACATAAGTGCCTTCCAGAAGTGCTGAGCATCACTATGTACGCACCTAAGGTCCACACTACTCATGTATTCAACAAATAACACTACAGCAGTGATTGCAGCTGCTATAGCAATACATGTAGCTGGCAGGCAGTGGTACCTGCATGGGTCTGAGCACAGAGTGAAAATATTTTCACATGCTTTTTTCTTGAGGATATTAAAGGAGCGTCACTATGTCATGGGCATGTGTCATGGCAGGGAAAAGGCTGATAAATCCTGGAGTGAGCCCATGGACTGGATTAGTTATTTTAGAATCACAGAATCATAAATGGTTTGGTTTGGAAGGGACCTCAAACCCATCCCATGTGGGCAGAGACATCCCCCAGAGGACCAGGTTACCCAAAGCCCCATCCAACCTGGCCTTGAACACTGCCACAGGTGCTCTGGGCAACCTGTGCCAGTGTCTCACCTTCTTCACAGTAAAGAATTTCTTCCTAATATCTAACCTAAATCTACCCTCTTTTAGTTTAAACCCATTACCCCTTGTCCTATCACTTCACTCCCTGATAAAGAGTCCCTCCCCATTTTTCCAGTAGGTGCCCTGTAAGTACTGGAGGGCCACTGTAAGGTCTACCCAGAGTCTTCTCTCAGCTAAATAACCCAAACAACTTGTCAGGCTATTTATCAAGATAAGACAATCCTTCCAAGAGTCTGTACAAATCCACCTTCACCTCAATATGTGCCTTAATTTTATTAATTTTATAGGGAAACATGAAGATCAGCAACAGGGAAGGCATCAGAATTACCTCACTTCTGCTGCAGCATGTGCTGCTGGAGCCTTAAAGGAGGAATGGAGGACACTCTTGAAGAGCCACTGGTAGAGCAGGGAAAGCAAACACATGCTTCCTTGAAGAATTTGGTAATTCAAGATCAGTGCCAAATAATTAAAAGTTTACATAACTAGCAAAATCGTAACAAAAATGTCTCTTCCTTCAAATGATAGCATTTCAGCTATATATATATATCCATGAAGCGTATGTCTGCTGAACATGGAACCTGACCTCGCATTATGCTTAGTTGACAATATTTAATGATATGTGAGGGTCTGTTCCATGTAGCAGCCTGGTCCGGCATGAGCTTGCTCTGGCAGCCAGTGGATGTATATGGAATATGATTTGTCATTTGAAAGGAGAAGTCACTTGATAACAAGTAGAGACCGACTCTGCAATCCTATTATACAAACAACATTTTCACTGAGACAGATGTGCAGAGAAAGGCCCACTGAGATAAAGAAAACTTTTGCTACAAAGTACAGTGCTGAACAAACGACTTGCTAAAGCACTGTAATGGGTTAGTGTGCAAGAAATTCTGTCAAGTGTCTTCAACATTACTTGAAATGTGCTTCTGGCACTTGCTTTTTCTAACTCCTGTGGAACTCCAGCTATAGAGACTTGTCAATTTACTCGTTTTCTTGAAAGGCTAACCTGTCTAGTAGTAAAGTTCTGAGTATTCAAATTGTTGCTGAGAAAAGAGGATAAAAAACGACCTCTTTTTGAAGGGTCAACATGGTAACCAGATTGCTACCACACAACTGAGATAGAATTCCACAGAAAAGGCAGAAATGCAATGAAAGCTTTTCAGATTTTCTATGTCTAGGATTTTCTTGCACTTAGAGTTCATATGTGCAGAAATTCAACCTCTAAATTTATTAAGAGCTATCACTGGGGAGAATGATATGTTTTGCTCATGTTTAATGGGTTTGAATAGAAATTGAACTGCAAGGCTGTTCAATTCCGTAATATCTGGACAGAAAGCATGCAGGTAATACATGAATCATTGCACTACATCACCTAGAAATCTAGTTAAAAAGCAGAAGTGGAGTTCCTTCTCTTAAACATATCACACATTTCCTGAAGAGTGGCAGCATCATGGAAAAGTTCAAGATGCAGCATCTTCTATTGATAATTTCAGGTACATCATACATTATCTTTGTAGAAATGCCAGAAGAAAAATCAAGCAGTCTTATACTTTAAGTGTGATATGATTAAAAAAAAAAAAAAAGTATCATCAGCCTACATGGGGACATTTTCAGTTTTCTTTAGGACAGGAAAGAAACAACCTTTATTTACCTTGAAAAAATACACAGTGTTTCCAGTGCCAAGAAAGCAGGAACTTCATTTGTAGATCTTCAATGAAGCAAGAAGTTTAATTATGTTTGAAAAAGACTCCACAGCAAAAAAGTCTTTGGAGTAGGAAAGGAAATAAAAGCTGTCTCTGGCATGAAAGATTGAAACTAAATGTGCTGGTCAGGCAAAATTACATTTAAGGACCCAGCCATCTCAGATCCTTATAAGTAGTCCTGAGGGTACAGAGTAAGACAGAGTCTGAAGCGTCACATCTTCTAGCATGGATTAAAAAGAGATCTCTGTCATTAATTGCATTTGGTTGTCTCAGAACCAAGAATGTTGTCAAAGAAAAAGGAAGGCTGAATACCATGGCAGCATCTCAGAAGCATTTGGCATATAAGACTCTATGTGTGATGCTGGGACAACTCTTTTGGCAATTATAGACTGCATTGAGAGAGCAGACGCAACAGTCCCTCACTGTCCAGGGTAAAAGGTCCCAGTTCTTTTGGCACCAAATCTACATTCTGGAGAAGTATGAGCTCTAAAAATGTCCCACTTCCTCCAGAGCACCTGAAGCTACACACACCTAAATGATCAGTAGATCCAGTGTGTCCATTTCTTCCTGCAAAGCTAGCTGGCTAATGGTAGACCCCTGCATTTCACTAAAAACAAGTTCTTTGCCGTTGTCATAAGAACTGGGTGTCATCTGAAAAGATGGTTTGTTGCCAGAAAGACGTGACAGTCAAACAGCTGCAGCAAAGCTGTGGTATAGTTTTCTCATGGTAAGATCAGGTTGTTTGGGAACTCTGTCCTTAGGTGTGCTTTTGCTTGACCAAATCCCTCTATACACTTAGAAACCTTGGTTGGAGTCACTGTAAAAATATTCAAGTTTTTTCTTGCCTCTCTCTATAAATTACATCTTCCACTGGCTGGTATCCACTGAGTGTTTCCATTGAATTTACCATTTACTTATTAATGTAGAAGATGACCCTGCATAAATAAGCAGCTGATACGTCGTGACTTCCCAGATGCTAACCATCCACATGTGCCTCAGTCTTTTGAGTCTCCATACACATTAATGATGTACCATGCAACCTAATTCTTCTACGTACACACTCCTCAAGGGTAAGGCCTCAGATCATGACAGGAAGAAGAGTCTCATCTCTTGTTGGTGCAGACCAGTATCTCAAAGCCAGTGCCTAAAGCGTGTGATAGCAGCTGAATGGAGGACAGTTGAATTGCCAGCTCTCAGTCAACCCTGAGTTACCACTCACAAGACACTCCTGTAAGACACCAAACAGGTTGGCGCTGGGTAGAACACAGCACATGGGGGAACAGCAGTAAGAACGTTCAGTAAGGAGGGCAGAGACCAGAGAATCAAACCTCCTCTAGGAACACTGTATAAAGTGCATTTGGTTCTACAATTTCTATTTGGGCTAACCGCTGTCTCAGAAACAGCAACGGACTAGACTAAGTGGCTCTATCTGGTTACCTGTAACTGAGATCAGTATGGAGTCCCATACTGGAGTAACTACTGGGTACTAATGTCCATGTTGGGAGCATCAGTGGTGCTGTCATTCTGAAATTTTTATCTCAGTGGGGTGTAAGAGCATCAGTATGCTGCTAACTCTTTATTATTCTGTTACATTTTGCTGTGGCAGTCGGGCATTAGTCTGCTCAGTGGTGTACTTAATGGACACTAATTCCTTACAAGAGAAATGCTGGAGCCTACGTTAAGGTTTGATGAGGCCATGAGCTGCTGCAGAAGATACAGTTTCAGTCATGAATCTCACATATTGTACATTGCAGCAGATAAGGGCAGGCATATGAAATATCTGAACTTGAAGATTCCCTAACAAAAGATTCATTGACTTTTTAATCTTGTGCAGGTAAGTGTATGCTAGTTACAAGGTGGTCTAAATTTGAAGCATGCAGATTCTCATGTGCTCAGTTTATGAGTCTCTGGGCAGGGGCATCTGAACCAGAAAAAAATAGATCAGGACACAAATCCTCATGGGATATTCTGGAAGGGTTTGGAAATGTTTGAACTGACAATAAGTATTTTCAATACCTGCCACATTCTCTTACTGACTGAGAAATAAGGAAGCCCCTTCTATGCTACCCTTATGACACTACACAGATGTGTGAAAAGGCTAAACTAGGTGTAGGTCCAGAAAGAGTGTAGGTCCAGAAAGAGTGTTCCTACTAAAAACAAGCCAAACAGCCCCCTAGCCTAACCAGCCTGCAAAGGATGTACACATGTAGAGTGACACACACCTGAAGAAGAAATGCCATCTGCTGAGACAAGCATGATACACTGCGGTGCTGCAACTCAGCGTTGCTTCTGTGTGAATGAGATTTTTGCCAGTGTATGTCAGAGCTGAATTTAGCCCTGCTGGAGATGGGATAATTAAGCAAAGCTGAGTCCACCTCCAGCTAATTACTTTTCCTCCTACAATATCTCTGCATTAATGTGTATGAATTGCATCTAACATAAACTTTAAAGACTGCCAGTGTGAAGCCTGGAATTCAGAAACTTAAACACCCTTAAGTTCGGGGTTGGTGGGTTTTTTTTGCTAGGAGAGATGTTTGGTATCCATCTGTCCTTGAAGTTAACTAAAGAAAAAAGGTCTGTTATTTGGGTCAATTAATACGATGTAATGTCTAATGATAAATGCAAACTTCACTACTTTTCTCCTAGTGCTGGCAATGTCTCGACTAAAATGACTTAAAAGAATCCTCTGCAGGGTTATACCTACCTTAATGTCCTTTCAAGAAAATTGACATATCTCTAAACCTTTCTACAATTCAGTGCTCTACATGGCAGGTACAGTACTAATGTTTTCAATTTATTCTCTTTAGAGGTCTCTTTTCTTACATAAAAATGATCCCATAGTAAGATTTGGTTTATATGTAAAATATAAGTTAGTCTAGAGTAAATCCATGAAGCCAACTGCTTTTTGCATCAAGTACCTTTCACAATTTTGCAAAATTCAACCCACTTTCAAATCATACTAGGAAAAGGAACTGTTATACTGAAAGTACAAGGAAGTTTTGAATAGTCGCATAGAAAAATACACAACTAAAATGTGGTTTGGTGAAGAATAATCTCTACATTGGTGTTGTCTAGTGATTTACTTATTGTAAATAATTTTTTTAATTAAACCACTTTTTTCTTTATTATAATGCTTTTTGGATGGAGCATATAATGTTGCTCTCCTATAATTTGCTGGGATGAAAGGCTGTGGGGCACATAACCCACGTCACTAATCTCAGATGAAAATATTTATGAAAGGTCTGACAGTTCTTCTTTCTGTTATCCTTCAGATGACATTTTTTCAGAGTGCTTAAGAGCAACAAAGCACATGTTGTTTAAGCAAGTTCCCGGAACAATGCTATTGCCTCTGAACAGCAGCAGGCTCAGGTCAAAGAACAGAAATGTTAAAAGGCAAGAAGCCAGACAGGTCAGTAAGGAAATAAAATATGCTAAGCAGCAATTAAGCAGTGAAAGCAGCTAGCTGCTACCCAGTGCAAAGATAGAAGTAATGAATGCATCTGAGAGAATCTGCAGACAGACTGAGTCAGGGTGAAGAACATAAAAATAAAATTTAGGAAAAACGTCTCTTCAGATAAATTTTACCAGTAAATCTAAAAAAGAATAACAATACAGCTTAGAAAATTCCTTGGTATCGACCATTTTTGTCTTTTTCCTTGTTAATTACTACGCAAGAAAAACATTAAGAACAGTCCCAATAATCAGGGGTGCAACTACATTCACTTAAACAAAACTCGGCACTCTTGGCACTTAGAGTAGAAGACACAACTGCAATTCTTGACCAGGTCCAGAGGAATCCAGAGGTCTTTGGGATTTTTTAAATTGGCTTTTTTTTTTTTTAAAAAAAAGTGCTGTTTATCATTTCTAGCTTAAACTGGTTTTGACACTATACATTTCAATCTATAGCAGCAGACATTCTCTGGCATGCATCAACAGCTTCTTTGTCTCTTTTCTTGCTTGAGTGGCAATGAGAGAATACTACCTCCTTGCCAGCATGTTCATAGTTAAGATGATGAAAACTGTGATTTACTTTTTTTAAATTTGTACTATTTTGCACAATAATAAATTATAATACTGAACTTGCTTATCATTGTATCTGTATTCTCTATTCTGTTTCAATGCCACTAAGAAATAGGTTAGAATTACTATAGCCACAAAGACTATTTACCATCACACACAAGAGAATTCAGTACTAGTTATTTGACTTCATCCTGGTAAAATAAATGGAATACTGGCTACAGAAAACATGGACAATTTAGCAAGATTATGTAGAGCAACCTGCACACACTTTCACACATCCAAGTGGTATGTGTGGCAAACGTAGTTGTTTTGATTCTATGTTTGTCTCTTATTGAACAATTTTTGTACTATATAAATGTATCATAGCTTCAAAAAACAACTGAAGCATAAAAAACCCGTCAATTGCTATAAAGGGAAATAATACAGAAAGAAATACTAGATCCCATGCGCATGGTTCATAATGTTCAGAGGATTCTCTTCTCTGGCTGGCATTTTGCCTGAATACATTTTTTCCAGGTCATCACATTCCTGATTACACTCATACAACAAAGGAACACACCAGATCCCTTTAAGGGGCTGTGTAGGACAAAAAAAATCCAGGCAAAGCAAGACTACAGTTTCATGTATGTTTAAACCTGAGGAAGAGCACAGCTGAAAGGAAACATCTCTTCGCCCACTCACAGCCAGTCATTCCTGCACTTGGATCGGTCCTTGTTTCATGTTTGCAGCTGATGTCTGGTACTGACTCCTGGGTACTACAGGCTAAAAACATTCTTGAAATGACAGGCTTCAGGAAATAAGGAAGGCTGAGTAAGGGCCTGGTATAAAGACTATTCAAATGGGGTTTTGGCACTGGGGGCTATGTAGTGTTGGGTCACTCTGCTCCAGTGAGGAATTATTTCTGGTTTTGTAGGGAACTTTACTCAGGAAAATGCAACAACAAAACATGGATGGAGCAGCTGCTTCTCTTTTACAGTTTTTTGCTCCAAATGTTGGAACTGTTTGTATCCCTCCTCCAACAAAAAAGGATCAGAACACGACAATAAAGTCTTTCTGTGATCTATTCATGTGATTGTGAAATAGGAGCAAGGACTTTGTGCCTCATGGTTTGGTAAATTCTTTTGCAGGTGCTCAGTTTGTACTATCACATGGACTTGGCAATGGGAAATTGAGCAACGAGATAGCTAATGAAACTAAGATGAGAAAATACACTAATAAAGTACCATACCTGATAAAGTTAGGCAAAGCAAACAGATACTACAGGAACACTGTAATGGCTGGTTTGGCTCAGGCAAATTTACAAAATGCATTCTCAGTAACTTCCCATCTACTGCAGCTGGAAGGAAATCTGGTATTCCTCACTTTCATGGAATAGTTCCTGTCAGGCTACTTAGTGAACTGTGTGTTGGCCAAAAGACTTAATCCTTTGGTAGTCATGCAGTAAGTACTTCCAAGAGATCTAAGCAACTCGGTAATTCAAGATAGTTTCCTCTAGACTTGAATTGTGCAATGATATCGCTCTTGCTTGAAATATCAATCCAATTCCTGGTTTGCCTCTGTAGGTAAAGCACTTTTGTTTGTACTGTACCTCTCACCATATCTTTAAGAAACCTCTCTACTGAGAGATAATCTTGGACATTATTTAGCAAAACATCCTTCACTGCAAATATAGGTCAGCAACATCTAACGGGAAGTCTGCTTATGGCAGCACAATATTTTGAGACATGAAAAAAATCCTGGTTTATATAAAGAACCACAAAAGATTATTAACAAAGAAACCAAGATCTTATTTACATTTTGATATATGATAATTAGGATGCTTTTAGATGAAATTATAGACTTGAGTAGAGTCTTTGAGAAAACTTCTCTATTGTGCATGTCCTCTGCCGGACTACAAAAGAGGTAATAAATAGAAAGCTTCATTAGGGACAGATAGGATGTTGCTCTTCTATTGATCATGACACACAATTTTAAACAGGCATGAGTAATGCAGATGAAATGCAGGGGGAAGAGTCACCCACGAAAAAAATTGATTTAAATATACTGGAACATGAATAAAGTCAGAAACAGAAAGAGATGCTCATATGCTGTCTAGCAATAAGACACAACTTAGCATGGTTACACTTACAAGCGCTTCAAATCTTACATGAAAAAAGGAAAGCTGATTGTAATGAACGATAGGTAAGGGGTTAGACAAACACTGTCTTTTAAAAGCATCCACTGAAATTCAAATAGGTTATTAAAAAAATCACGTTTCTCATGTTACATCACAGTATCCCACCTATGGCTCCAAGGCTTGCTTAAGCATCTGGCCTACTTTCTGAAAAAACTCATGGTGGTGCTGAGAGAGGGTATCTCTTGCTTCAGGCCATTCTTTTGATGGCTTGCAGGTTCATTCATCCCTTTGTCCTGACACAAATCCGCTCTGTATACGTCTAGGAGGACATCCAGACCACATTCACCTGGTTTGTCTCAGGTCACCTGGCTTACTTTCACCACAGCACAGGTATCTCTCTGTGTCTGAACCAAGCATGCCAATCTATGCTGCAAGAAAATAAAGCTGTCCTGTGGAATTTTACTACAGTTATTGTGTTTTCATCACCTTAGCTAACAAACAAGTTGCTTAGCTGAGACCTTATTCAAAGATTTTCCCAAGTTTTCACACATATTTACTATTAAAAAAAAATAAATCAACTGTACGCACCAAAACCAAGCTTCCCTTAAGAAACCCATTTAAAGTTCTTAGCAGTTACATGAAAATTGTTTTAATGAGTGCACAGATTTACTCGGTATAAAATTTGAACTATCTTGCCTACATTCACTGCTTCTTGGTGTTGACATTAAATCCCAAGACAATAACTATGTAGCAAAACAATATTAACTGATATATATATATTTAAAATTGAATAAAGATCATGCTTTGCTTGCAGCTATTCACTTGATGTGGAAAACCAGGTTATAGCTGATGAGATGGAAAGAACGATCACCATAGCAACAATTTACCACTTAACAATGAAGGGGGAAGGGTGCATCATCTTTTTCTATTTGCAAATGTAAACAGTATTAGTTGAAAATTCTGAAGTTCAGCTATGTATTTTTGTTCTTTCAGAAAGACATACAGTGGAAAAACTGTATTAGTACTGCAGCATTACATTCAGCGTCATCATAGTCCTATTAGCAATGACAAGAAATCCAGTATCAGTAAAAGAAAATAATGAAGATTTTAATTAAAAATCCTCCTTAGTAGCAAAAACTATCATTGAAAAGCTTTTCTCACCACAGAATAAAATATCCCAGTGAAGCGGTAATGAATGGAAAATATAAATTTCTTGTTCTCAGGAACCTAATGCATGTATTAAAAGAATATCTAAATAATATTACCAACTTTAAAAAAATAAATATTTTGGTCAAAAGAAAGAAAAGATTACTTATGTACCAATACAAGGTTATCTATTACTGCTTTGGCTAATTTAAAAATATGATTAAAGCATGCTTTCCTAATCTTATTGGGGGTTGTCCTGTGTCACAGAATGCATGTGCATAATTCGAATACGCTGTTTTGTCGCGTACTCTGTGTGCACACATGAACATCTCATCATCTGTAATTTGCATCACCTTAAATTTTACTTCAATCATCTTCAGTATTGTCCATACTGTTCAGATAGATTAAGATATAAAGACAAATTAATTGTTCAGCAGCCACTGAAGTAAACTGAATGACACTGGAGTCTCCATGAGCCGTTCTGGGTCAGCCCTTGAGGTAGGCATTAAACTCATCCACCCTCTCATCTTACCTAGGTACTTTCACCCCATCTCTGCAGCATGTACACGTTATCCTCAAAATGCCTCCGTAAAACAGGGACATTTAAACTGCTCCTGTTGTTCACTACATGGGGATCAGGAGCAAAGCACTATGAAGCGCAGCACTGCTGAGTTTAGATACGAGGAGTAAAAATCCTAATGCTTAGAGATGATTCTTAGTACTTCTCATAGTGAATGAGAGTGAATCTGATGTACAGATTAGGTACAGGGCAGCACATTAAACACCAAGAAGCTTAAACTTGTTTAAAGGAAATGCTCAGAGACTTATTCAAAATACATCCTCTCATTTGAACTTAAAAGGCTCGGTGACATATGAATTTCAGGTCATAAAAATTTTAAGAATTTAAACTTCAAATTCATGCCTTTAAATATGGATGAGTGGCTTATGGTCAATATTCAGAAAGCATTGCTGGAGGCAGAACTTGCAATACTGAATGTCTTTTGTGTCTCTGTTGGTAATTTGGACACTGAGCTAGGAAGTGTGACATCTGAACTGTGGCTGCCTGCTCCCAGTTTGATCCTGTACTACCTACACACTAGAAGAATGACAAACTGAGAAGTTCTTTTCTAGAGATCAACTACCACCTTTTTGCTTGGAGATGGGCCACTTTGCTTCCACGATACAAAAAAAAAAAAGGGAAGGGATTAATTTTTACTGCACCACGTGCCGTATCTAGAACGTGTGACTAAATTCAGAGCAGCAAAAGAAACATTCCCAGCACTGTGCTTAAAATATGGTGCTGCAAGAGAATGAATGGCTTTAGGTAAAGAACGACTTTAGGTAAAGTGCCAGCATAAGAGAGTTCAGAAGTCTGCAGAACAACAGAATTTTGGACAGGTTATCTGTCAGTTCTACCTAAAAATGACCCAAAAGGAGCAAAAGTCTTAACATTATCTATGATACACAGGGAGTAAAAATTGAAATTTCGTTGCATGAGAATGCAAATCTGTGCGGAGCTGGTTAATTACTCTGGAGACAGCTCAATAGAGTCAGGAATGATGCACCCAAGCCCAGCAAAAATGGTAAATTCTTAAAGCAATCTCTCTATATGACAGAGGTGCCAGACTAGTCCTGCTGATCAAAGTGCCTTAAGAAGGAAAAAAAAAAGCTAGCTAGCAGTACTATGACAGAAACATAAAGAGGATTTTCATGTGTAAAGGGTTTAATCACTTTCAAAAGCTAAACAAAACACTACAAAAAAACCACTGCAGAAAAGAGAAAACACAAAGCACTCATGGGTGTCAGTAGCATGGCTGCATGAAAGCACCCCAGGAGGAAAGGGATACACGGTGCTTATGCTGTCACACAAAAACTGCATGCAAATAAGCCATTATCTGTCACAGCACTCAGCTATCCAGAACACTACTGATATAGATATGGCTGCAGCATAGCAGTTGTGATCTCCCAGAACAAAACAGCCCCACTAGCTATGCCCGAAGCCTGCTTTTCTCAGCAGGCAGATCAGCACAGGAGAGGCACAGCTCTGCACCTGGCCGAAGAACATGGCAAGGCCACATCTACGTATGCAGACACAGCTTCTTCCTGCCTGGCAACAACACGCTGCCCATCACTCAATATTCGGGAAGACAGAGAATGGAAAGGAGGAGAAAAATGCTTTTCCTACTCTTCTGTTGCTGCTAAGTGACCGTCTCTGACACAAAGCAACGGTGCCTACATGCCTGCTGGGGCAGGGCAGGGACTGTGTCATCCAAGCACTTGGCAGCCATGGCCCCTCACTCTACTACTCCACTGGATACACAGAGGTAGTCAGTGTACACCACACATGCTCATCCAGTTTGATGTTTCCTACTGGTGTTATTTCCATCCAGTAAATCCCTACCCACGCTCAGCTGTGTTTGGGAACTTTGGGAGTCAGGAGTGGGATGCTGTCAGCAAGACAATCCAGCCAGCCTACTCCCAAGCCCTCTTGTTCAAGGACACTGAGGAGCCAGCTGCAGACAGGCTGAATGGTCACCCCCACTCCCAAGTATATTCTTAACAACTTCTAGCTTTTGCATCGCCAAGACTTCGGCACATGATCTTACAGCCACAAAGGTAAAAACTTGAAAGTGAAATACAACCCTGAAAGAGAAATTCCTGTGGCAGATCTTCTTTCCCTCACCCCTTCTCACCCTGCATTTTCATGAAAGGACAAGATGCAAAAGAGGAGAAAGATTTAGAGGAACAGGTGCACGTCCCAGTACCACTATTACCAGGGGCTACAAATAAGCTAACCGAAATAGTGACAGAAACGTACAATGACAATGCAATGAATCTTGCAAAATGAACACATTTAGGACAGACTTAAGCAAGTGTCTCCCCATTCCCCTTGGTTATTTAAAACTTCTACAGTGGACTGAACTTGCAAAATAGCCAGCCACCACCCACCAAGGCTGGAATGGAATACAAAGGAAAAGTGAAGAAATGACATTCCATAAAGGAAATGTGACCCTCAAAAATGTTATCTTACAGAAAGAGCAATGGATTAAACATGGAGAAGAAATAACTGGGAACCATTGTGTTTGTGTGACATGCTGGGACAGAACAAAAAAAGCTGCCACAATAATTTGTCAAACAATCTGCAAAGCCCAGACAAAACAACACACACAGTCACAAGCACCATTACTAGATAGTGCTACAGCTGTTCTAAGTGCTAAAAAACTTGCTTAGAGACAGAGGGAAAGAATCAGAGTTGAGGAACAGACTATGAATCTAAGAAGAACATTGGTATCTTTAGCTGTGATTTATTTGGTGGGGATGGAAGCAAAGAGGGCATGTACAGTGTTTGTATACAACAAAGCAACTTAAGGTGGTACTTGCGAGAGGGGCAGGAAGCAACTAAGCTTCCTAGTTACCCAGCATGTGTTGAGTGCAGCTGCTGACATTGCACTGCCTCTGAAAGGTCTGTTAATAAATATTTGCTTAGGATATTGTAACTTGAGCATAGGAGAGAATAAGTATCTCTCGGTATTAGCACCCTACAGACAACCCTCACAAAATCCACATACTTTTCACAGCAAAGGAGAGAAGAATATTGCTCTTTCTCTTAAGAGGAATATGTTCTCATTAGAGAATACCTCCATTGTATACATTTAAAAGAACAACCCTAATTTCTTAATCTCCCCTCATAGCCCTTACTGAAAATATTAGGTGGTTCGCCCCACAACATAAACTACTCCAAGGAAGCCAGTTATTTATCTAAGTTTATGTTTTCTATCACAAAAGCAATAGAATTTCTTGTGGTAAATTCAGCATTGCCAGAAAAAGAGGAAATATTTTAAATAAAGCCAGTTTATATGAGAAAATGAGGACAAGTCACCATGCATCTGGAGTAATTTAATCTTCAGAAAAGTATAGATTTGCACAAAGAAAACATTCCTTGTCCTCTTTATTATATACAGACTCTGCACTCAGGACCTGTCCCACTCATTTACAACAAGATGTAGTTTGCAATATATGCAGCAGAATATTCCACTTCCAACTCCTAGGTTCAGTTACACAACGGTGCTTGTGGGGAATTTCAAGAAATGCTTTGGTGCCCCAAAGCAGAATTGGTTTACAACTTGAAAATTGCATCCACCAAAAGCTTGAAAGTTTCATCAGAGACAGTAACAGGCCTGAGCAAGTGGTAATAGGTACTGAAAGGGAAGGGTTTTCTGCCAATTTTTTTTTCCTTATGGAAAAGATAAAGGGATATGAACTACATTTTTGGAGGTTTTTTTTTTTTTAAATATATTTCAGTATGAAAGCCTTCAAATTGGTTCATTTAATAAGATGAAGAGATGAAGTCACATCTGTACATCACAAATTCTCTGCTTCTGGAGTTGCAGGGAGAGCAGTGAACACTGAAATGCAATGAAGCAGGTACTGACTGGATGAACTACCACACGTGAGACTTCATTAACATATAATATGATCCAAAAGATAAATCATAGCTAATGAACACTAATGTTAAATTCACCTGAGAAAAATCTGAATTTAAAAGTCTTTAGAAGCATGAACTACATAAGAGAACAACTTTAATGAGATGCTGGAAATATAGCCTCATCATGGCAAAATTAGGTTTTTAGTCTCAGCATAAAAATGCCTTCCCATGATTAATAACTACCATTTTTTCTTATTATTATGGACATCATACTCTGCCAATAACTTTCAAATACTAATCTTCCCAGCAGAGGGGAACGTTAGTGGGTGTTTCTGAGGATTAAATAATTCTCGGTATTTTCAAATGTACTTGTTTGGCTTTTTAGTCAAAACATTTATTTTTAATTCTGAAGTGATTATTAAAAAGAGACTATGATAGTGTGGGTGGGGTCACGTAGATCATCTGAGATGACTAAACTTCCTTTTCAAAAGCATTTTTTTAGTTACTGTTCAACAAAAAAATTAAGAGTGAACACATCTCTAAAACTAGCGCTTTAAGCTCTCTCCTCTGTCAGTCCTTGACGTATGCCAAACACATCTGCCACAAAATACCTGGAAAGTTGACACAACATAACAATTTGTGTCTAAATACAGCCTCAAACTCAACATAAGCTTTTCTCAAACTTCAGTGGACACATGATTAACCAAACTTCTACAAAAACCAGTCATGTCTCATTTAGCAGTTAAAATGACAGCTTCTGAATGGGTTATTCTGTAAAGTTAAGTACTATTGATTAAGGTTTAGTTTCCACTATACTATGTGATATATAATGTGATAATATAGCTTGCCAAACTCTTGCTATTATATATGAACAAATATTACAAGGCATGTTTTGCAGAGCCCTGAAGTGCTTTCAAGCCTTTTTGTCTTTTTTTCCTTTTTCTTTTTTTTTAAACAGTGAAAAAACAGCGAGAGCCAGTAAAGTTGTGCAATGAGAAAACAACACAATAAAATATTATAGACTGCAACAGCAAATATGAAATTATACGCTTGCATCATTAATATGGTTATAATAATTAAAATACTTTCAAAATGTGTATTCAGAAATTAAAAGATAAAATTAATTAATAAAATTCCTCAAAATAAAGCACCCCTGAACGACTAAAGAATTTTAATGGCTTTACCGTGCTTTCCTCCTTGCAAGTGCACTTAAATTCAGGGCTGCATATTGCTTCTGAGTCTCTATGGACACATCAGGTTGCTTTCCATGCAGATCACGCAGGTGTACGATATTGCATCCAGCTCAATACTGGGCTTTGCAGACACATTCTAGAAAACTAAGTGTATTTTGGGCACAGCAAAGTGTCAAAAAGGCAGCCTGATAGTGCCCTTATTTTCTTTGTAATAGTGCTCTTATTTTGGAGGGGAGTACGATACAAAGCCATGCATACACAGCCCATTACACTGCAGCTACTGCGAAGCTGTCACACGTGCTCTGATGGCAGCGTCCCAACCAACTGCCTGTTCTTTCAGTACCATTATCGGAGATGGATTCAGGGGACAGAAAGACATCTCTGTTAAATACCTCACATACAACAATGCTACTGAATTGTGAATTCATGGTGGGACTTTTGAGACAGGCCACCAGATTGAAGAAGATTATCTGTCAAGTAAAATTGCAGGGTTTGTTTTGGTTTATTTAAGCACTGCATTGTGGGTATGATGAAAGACACTGAAAACAACCAACTCTGGGAAGAAATTACAAGAATTTAATGTAAGATATTTTTCAGAAATCCCTTAAAAAAAAAGCCATACATGTACAGACTTTTTCATTCATCCCCAACATCAAAAAATATTTGCAAGTTACCAGTTTAACTGTTTCAGGACAGTGTGTAGGCGGCCAGGTGCTATCAGATCTTAAAGATTATTTATTAGCCTAATAATTTGATTCATAAAAATCTCCATATCCCAAACTCTTGCAGAACACAGGGACAAAACCATGACAACCACACTCAGTTTACCAGGAAAAATGATACTGAAACAGTGTTAAGGATAATTTATGCTGGATTTTTTTAAAAAGCACCTACAACAATGCAAGGTGTAACACTATTCCTAGAAAGCCCACTGGGAGCTTAGGCACTCATTTGAGTGGTATCGGTCCGTCAGAGCAAGAAGGCAAAACCAGTCAGGACTTGCTTTCATAATGTTCCAGTTACCTTTTACAAGCATTTTTTAGTGCACAGCAGTAACATAAGGGCATGCCGTCCCCATTTTTTAAAATTTATTTATATTCTGCAAATGATGTTCACTCACTCTACAGCATTTGGTGGGAGAAGGAACAGAAGGGACAGTACATTTATTCTCTAAACTTTGAAAGCTGACAACTCCACATACATTTCCAGACAAATATATGTATGGCTTTCTAAGGGTCTCAGCTCACTTGTATGACTTCTGGCATAAACTAACTGAAAAGAGAAGGTAGAGGGCCAAGTTTTGAGCGCAGTCTGCAAGCGAGCAGAGAATAAACATACATCTGTGTACAGGCTAGAGAGCCGATGATAGCACAGAAAAGATGGGCTACTGTATCAGCTGTTAGTGGACTATATTCCTGTCAAACGCTGATAAGCTCTACTCATGCATTGCCTTATTTAGTCAGACTTCTCTGCTGACACACCAATGCACAGTAACAAGCGCGTATGATGTTTGCAACACAGAGAGGCCTCAGCTTTTCCTTTGATTAAAAGCATAACAAATATTAAACGGTTCAGTGTTGCTTTCCAAGGCATACTGAGTCTTATTTGCTCATTTAAAAACACACTGACAGTAATGGAACTGCCTTCTTAACAGTACTTAATGTGGAAACACAGTGTAGACTGAAAAAAACCCTGGTCATAAAAAACCTGCAGACTTTGCATAATGGAGATATTTACTTCTATTTTGAAGACTAAGGAGTTTACTGGAACATATAAGAAGTTCAATGAACCTGTAGTTTGAGAATTATTATTTTAAGAATGAGTGTAAGTTAGGAGTTCAGCTTTCTAGAAGTAATTCAACCTGAAGATAAAACGTTTCATGCATGTTTTACCTACGTAGATACATGCATACACATATGAAAAGTGTGTCATTTTTAGTAATGTTAAAAAAGAACATCTGTTACCTTCTGAACTACTTCACTGGTCTCACACTCTCCCAACTAGCAGTTTCATCCTATTTCTGTGAAGATATTTAATAATAGGCCGCTGTACAGAAGTAATTTCAAGAAACTACTATTGCTTTCATTAATGATATTAATGTTCGTTAAACTCGTATATTTCAAATATTTACAACTAAACTGCTACTATCAAGATAAATTAGCAGAGAACATACTGCTAAAGTGTGCATATCTGAAGTTTTGTCATCATGTTTCACTTACTTGCTAAGTTGTAAAATCAAGTAATCCGTAATGGCTCTCTTAAGTCATTAGCATGAATTAACAAGATTCTGCTGTATATTATTTCACAGCTACTGCCAAAAGGTCAGCTCTTGAATACAGGAGATCCACTGAATGTCACATATCTAGCTTCCTTTGGAACTATGATAATGCATTCTATCAAATTCACTCTATTGCACAATGCCAATAGTTGTGTTAGCTAAAGCACTCAGTTCATATCCTACTTGTTTAGTAGAGGCTATACGGTCTTCACTGCTGAAGATGCACACTAGTATTTATCCTTAGAGTGGTACTCTACAGTAGGCAGTACGTTCTTTTGTAGACATGCAGAGTTTGTGCATGAGCTTGACTGAAGAATATATACAACTTACAACAAAATACAGAACAGGTCTGCTACAGAGCTGGAAGCGTAGTTGTATCAGCACAGTCCTGGGCCTGAGCTGGTTAGCTTGGCTAGGAGGAGCAGCGAGAAGTAAGGCTGGTTTCCCGCAATACAGTGAAGTGCAACACGGTCACAGCCTCTGACAGAACCTGAGCTTGCATGCTCCCTGCATAGCCCTGCTCTCACACACACCTCACTCATTGCCAAGTCACAGCACTCTAACATGGAGCCAGGTCACACACCCACAACATGGTGCCCCACCAGAAGTAATGTGCGGAAAGGTCACAGTGATGTTTGTGGCATGCTTGGAAAGTAAACTCAGGTAACCAAAGTTCTGCTGTACACCAGATCCATTGGACTCATGTCCAGCCTGTGGCCTGAGGGCGTACCCTAGGCCAACTCACCAAACCAGGACTGGCTCTTGGCTGAACAAATACCAGGGGAAGAGCAGCACACAGGCAGATTGTTAACTGAATTATTCTGGAAGTAGTAGCAGCCCAGTCCTGATCATCATCTTTCCCAGGCCTGCTGCCTCTATCACAAGGCTCACTGACTGCCAGTGCCAGAATTTCACAGCACATTCCATGCCTGTTCCTAAAAATCCTTTGGGAGAAAGCACAGCCATGAGAGAGCTGTCTGAATGGCTCCAGCACCTTCTTTCCCTTGGAAGTCTCTATCATGTTGCACATGCGATAAGCAACCTAGCATTCCCTGCCACTAGGCAAGCGGTACATGCACCTAGCCAGGGAAGCCTGGCACCATGATCTAGACAACCTTCCAGAAACACGTGCTGATCAAGCAAAGCTGAGGAAAACAAATCATCGTAAGATCCTTTTATCTGGTTAACTGCTACACTGAAGATCTTTGCAACACAAACACAGGGCCCCAGGCAACCTTGTGTAGATCCAGGCCTGAGGTTGGTGTCCCTGCCTGTGGCAGGGGGGTTGGAGCTCTATGATCCTTGGGGTCCCTTCCAATCCAGACCATTCTATGATTCTATGAAAATACAAAAGCGACTGCACTGCAGAAAGAAGCATCAGCTATTTCCACTGCAAACCCATGTAATCTGTTAATAATTTCTCATATATGTATCTCAAGAAATTAGATTCTCTAGCAGAGCAGTAAAATACAAAACTGTATCCTTAGTTAAGCTTTTCAAAGCAACATCCCCACCCAATCTGCAGAAATACAGACATCCTCTGCAACTGAGCTGACCTATCTTTCTAGAATAAATTCTGTCTATCACCCTTACTCGTACTAAGCAGTACTATACTCAAATCTCAGAGTTTTTTCTGGAAAGTGTGTAGAATGGCATAGCATTCAGCATGAGTAACAGCAGACAGAATGTGACATACAGATTAAGTACACAAGCTTCATTGTTTGTAAAGAGGAAGGACTAAATCTCAGCGATTTATATTAGTTCCTTTGCAATTCATAAAATAAACCCAGAATTTTAGTTTTTCTGGGAGTTATGAAGAGTGGACACCTAAGACCGCATACTGAGAACCTAAAGGTTTCCTTCAGCAATAATTGGACTGTCTCTGCAAGTGACTATCCCTTATGACCCAGCTGGGAATTTACAGTATCTCAGCATTGGCCTTTTAACTGTCTGTGACTCCTATAAAACACGCAACTCACAAAGACCACTGTTGCATCAGTGGTATCCTGCTATTACTGGAACCAGTGGGAGTTTTGCTGTTGGTGTCAGCATGGTCAACATTCAATATTTCACCAGTGGATGACATGAAGAATAAAGTAAAAACCTGCCAGGTTCATCTCACACTTTTATCTTCCAAAGCTACAAGGTAAATGGACTATAAATCATTTATCTGTTCTCTGATGATTTTAAAAAGTGATGTTTTGTCTGTTCCTAAAGAAAGTCACGGGAAGTATTTTAATAGTAAGGTGAATTTTTTAAAAACTCTTGACCAATTTTTTTCCCCTTCATCTGCTGAGCAGCAAGCTGTATGCTCCTTTCCAGCTTCTCTTCACCTCAGAACGAGCTGTGTAACAACAATGATAAATTGCTGATCAGAGCATGTAACATCAGCTCATTGCTTCTGAATGAAAGGTACAATAAAAAGCAGCAAAACAGACACCTTACATTATTACCATAGTCTCAACAAATTTTTGCATAACTGACATCTAGGATTAAAATAGTATACTTTAAGGTGTCTTTCAGGGTCAGGGAAGGGCTGGTTATTTCAAATTATAATATGGAGGCGTTTGAGTATTTTCATACTAAATTTCTACAAATTCTCTCCATTCTGACAGTATTTTTTGGATCAATTTTAAAAAAGGAATTTTTTTAACATTTTTTTTAAAAAATACACCCCTATCTGTGACAGGGGTGTGTTTTTTTAAATGAGTGTTTCCACTGAAACACTCATGCTTTCACTTAGAAATACCAGAATCTGAATCATGCCAATGTTTCCTTGTTCTTGCTACCAAAGAACATAAATCTTCCACTTTAAAATGCTCATGCTTGAACTCACTGCTCTATTCACTAGGTTCAAGATAATCCTTTTATCTAAATGGTGAGGTTTTTTAAAACGATAAAAAACAGTGACTATTTTTCTTAGCATAAATGTTAAACAATATTTCAGCAGTAGAAAGGCAGAAGAGACAGCCATGCCTTGACACCATCTCTAACAGCTAGCAGCTATTGCATATACCCCAACATCCATGGGGAGAGACTAGCTGTTTCCTTTCGAGAACAAACTAGAGACTTGAAGGCTGGAAGTGTGTGATTTCTGTCCCGGTAAATCACTGAGAAAAGAGACACCCCTACGCCCCCCACATCCCCTCCCCCCCCCAGTTTATTCTTATTAGCACAGTGCTTTTGAAAACGGTGTTACTGGATTTAAACAAAACAACAGGGTTCTAAAAAAGCCCCACAGGAAATCATCTCTTTGCTCCTGTTATTACTAGCGTGTGTATTTTGCAAAGACTGGCAAGATGGCAAATGGACCAGATTCCATCATGTCAATGATTTCAAACATATAATAAACAGGTCCCAGAGTCCATACAACTTAGAAGATGAGGTGGAACATGTGGAGATAAACATTCCAGACTGAATGGATTGAGAGAGTATAGATGAACAATAGTACACCGTTCCATCAGAAGTAAGTAGCAACTTCAGCTCTCTAATTGTACTTTACAAGACACGACTGCAAAGATGAACTCTGAGAAGGGTCTGGAGAAGGCGTAGGCTTGTCCCACTCCTAAAGAAAATCATGGGTGAAAGTTCAATGGGGAAAGTTTGAACCCTTTGTGTGCATTCTCCTCCAGAAACGATAAACAATACTAGCTTTAAGATGATGCTGTATGCTATGATAACACAGGGGTTTTTGGCAGTGAATAAAGGGAAAAAAGCCTAGTATTGTGCCTTTATGTATAGGCATTGTTTCTGAGCAACACTGAGCAAGTTAATGGGGTATATCAAAGTATTTCAACAAAAAGTGCCCAGTTACCTTTCAGGATGTTCTCATGCCCTTTAGTCAGCTGATTATAAGTAGAGACTTTTCCCTTGCATGCAAAGGGATTGTTCTGATGGCATCATTTCCTTTTTTCGTGTATTCAGTTTTTTCTTTTTCATTACAGCTACACAATAGAAAAACAAACAGCAGGAAAGGATGTAACTGCAGACTCAGGTGACACTTGGTTGACCTCAGGATACAAGTGGACTTGTCTTGTCACATTCAAAGAAAAAAAACTCTTGGTCCCCTATCACAGACAACAGCTCCAGTGCAATACAACATGAGCTTTTTGTCGTAAAGTAAGAAAAAACAGCCAGCAGTTACCCCATCACAAACATTTTTGATGTGTTTCAGCCAACTGCTTACATGTTCAAACTGAGCCTTTCTTCTTCATTTACCATTGTAAAGATAATTCTTTGAGTTGTAGCATCAACTTACCACTAGTCCTAATTACACAGTGAAGTACTTTGATAGTGTCCTGATCACATTAAATCTTTAAGATAAATGTAGAGAAAAATCTTGAAATGGCAAAGATTTAATGAAATTGGAGGGATTTTCCTCTTGTTTTCAATCTACAGACATCTCTGGAATAGATTTAACTCTAGAAGAGCCTTTATTTCAAATGATAAAGTGCAGAAAAAAAGAAAACACTTAGTTCTACAGCTGGCTATTATGACCAAATCTTCTCTTGCATATGTAAAAAACTTTCTAGATAAATGACTCCTCTTATTTCAGCCTTTCAGGGCCCTCAGCAGTACATCTGATCTAAACTGCTATTCAATAAAAAATATCCCCCTGCCAAAAAAAACAAAACCAAAAACCCCCACAAACTCAAAAGTAAACGTCAGACATACCACCCTTGGGTGACCAAAAAAAGGAGGAATAAATCATATAAAAGTAGCTGCAATCCCGAATTTTGAGATGAAAATAGGTATCAGAAGCTTTTGGGTGAAAAGTAGCAAATTAAATATACACACACACACTTGAAATTCTGAAAGAAGAGCTGATGTAAACAAAAAACTTTTTTCACTTGATATGCTATAAAATGCTGATTTCTAAACTGCACCACAGTATGAGACCAGCAGCCAACAGAAATCGGATGGTTATATAATTTGGTGGTTAAGCAAAGATATTTTTAGTGCTTTGCTAATCCATCTAATGCATTTCTTTCCAAGAGAAGAAAATGCATTATGCTGACAGCAATAACAGGGTCAAAACATGGGGATATTGACAAGGAATTTACATTTTCTAGAAAAGTCTCTGAAATTATTCTTAATGGCATCCATTGCTAAGCAGGCTTACTGGTGATTGGGAAGTGGGTGACACGTATACATAAAAAAATGAACAGAAGAACCAAAACAAAGAAGGAAAACTTTCACAAAAATGCATTATCAGCAACCTCATAATGCAAAATAAGATGATGACACCTCAAATAGTCAAGCATAAGTGTGTAGGCAATCTCTGAGTGGCATATGAACTTTATGTTACATGGGAATCCTAAATCAACTTTTACTTTTTCTGATAAAGTCCAGTTCTTTTTGGAGAACAGACAATAAAGCAACCATTAAGAGATATTAATAAAAGTTTGTACTAGTTCTAAAATTCCAGATCTCCATTTTTTTCCTCAGCTCCTTTTTGCAATTGCTGCATGCATAAATGCTTATTGTATTAATAATAAATTCTTGATAGAATTCAGTAGCTTTCACAGAAAAATATGACTATGAACACTACTGGGGCTATTAACAGAATCTTGCTATTCATTTCCCCTTATATTCTACTTCATGTTCATCTTGTAAGGAACAAAATGTATTTAAACCATTCAGTATGGGAACGGGAAATATTTTTATAAATAGTAATTATTATTGAAAAAAATAACCTGAGTTAAAACACATGTTACTGTAACCTGAAAGAAAATACAGTGGATTTAACTGTTCAAAAGTCTTATTTAATTTACTTTAAAATTTCATTTATTAATAGATGGAAATGTTAAAGTTGCCTACAAAATCCTTGTCTCAGCTGACCTGCACCTAAGCAAGTTCGACTTCTGCCTCCCTTGAAACTTTTACTTGCCAAACGAGACCATGTCAAAGAAGAGAGGAAAAGATCAGAACATCTCAAGCATGCAAGTTCCTTTTTAAAAGGAAAAATGATAAGTAGTTTCAAGGTCAGAGAGATGGTATCAAATGGTTTTAAGTTTAACAGGGAGTGTGTAAGAGCAGACAATTCAAGAGGTAACTGTCATCGTAATTCTGCAAAGTGAATTTCTATGCAAAACCAGAATTATATTTTGAATGTATTAAGCAGTGCTAGGTTATACATCCATTTTCATGTACTGGTAAATTCAAGGCAGATTAATTCTTTTTTAGAGAAAACTTTTTTTTTAAAGTATCAGACTAGATACACTGAAAGCTGAACAGAATTCCTTGGATTATCAGGGGCCTTGAACAAGCAGGCAAGGTTTCTAAGACAGTTTAATCTGACTTTTCTCAGATTGGCCTATGAAGACTCAGGATGTTCTTTGAACTGTGAACCAAAAATGCCTGCATTATTACAAACAGCTGATTAAATATGTTGTGAAATAGCAAATAAATGGAAGGACTTTTAAAGGAAGTCAACTTGGAGGTTTTGCCAGACCAGCACTAGTACAAGCCCTACTCAAAAACCAAGGCACAACTCAACATTTCTGAGGACTCTTTTTTTTATACTGGTCCAAAATGTAATAGTGTTCTGTACTGAAAGGAGTCCAGTCCAGCTTTATCCTTGCTAGCAACAGCAAAAAAGAAATCGAGGTGTATAGCAAAGCATCAGAGGTTCACAGATTCACACAACTGTAGGGGTTGGAAGGGACCTTCAGAGATCATCGGGTCCAACCCCCCTGCCAAAGCAGGGTCCCTAGGACAGGTCGCACAGGTAGGTGTCCAGAGGGGTCTTGAATATCTCCAGAGGTAGAGACTCCACAGCCCCCCTAGGCAGCCTGTTCCAGTGCTATTTCTGATAGCTTACATATCTGTACTGTATTCTGAGCTTGAAAGAGACATCAACTCTTCCGTAGTGTTCACTCACCACTAAGGTCCATGGCCAAAGTTCATCATGCTACACAGGACCTGTATCTTTCTGCAGTTTACTCATAATGTAACTATGATATAGACCTTACAAGACAGTTTTGATAGCTTTTTAATCACTGTAACTGCAAGAAGCAGATGAACCAAAATCAAATATCCATTACACATCCAAGTTGGAACTTACGAGTGAACTATTAAGATCCATTTAGAGCACATTCAGATCAACTGAAGTTTAAAGAAAACATCAAATCAAATTTAGGACAAACTCCTTGGTGAACTTATACAGAATAATTTCGACTAATTGCTCTCTGGATTCAGTCCTGACAACCAACATGGGCAAAAGCTACTCTAAGCAGGTTTTTTCCATCAGATATGCATGACATCTGTGCTTATCGCAAGTAAAGGCTTTGACATTAGAATGTTCGGAGTCTTTTCTTCATAACAAGTAGTAATATAGCAAGTAAGATTTTTTTAAATACATTTCAATTATGAACAAGTAATACGACTATTTTTTCCAGGTCATATAAATTCTAAGCATAAAAAGTATACACTAACTTTTTTGGGTCCTATTTCAGTCTTTAAACAAAACCTGTTTCTCAAAGAGGTATAAAATCTACATTAGTAAAACCCAACCTCTTCACTGGTGTGGCGTACCCTGACAAACAGTGTTTGGGATTGTGAGAAGTCAAGCATGAATTCTTTCTGGTAATTCAGTATCACTTGAGAATATAAGCCAAATCATATTTCTACTTGTACACTGCATTGTTGAGAATGCCTGGCAACATCAGACCTCACAAGATTAATTAGTTTTGCACAAGGAATCTAGTCACTGTGAGAAGAAAGGGAAAGACTCTTCACCGGAATTTATTAACTATTACTTCAACAGATCTGTGCAGGTCAAACATTTCTGAATATCAGAAAAGGTCACCATTTTATCTATTCTGTTGATATTTATAAAACAATTCTCACCGTTGTTGCTAATCCATGATTTCCAGAAATATACTGTTCTCCAAAGCACTAAACAATGCTATAAATGGTAACACAATGTGAACATTCCAGAACATGCATAATTACTGGATTTTCAGTAGAACTTAAGCCCTTGTTCAAGATATGTTAAAGCAAAAGCAGGACTCTGGACAGTAGAGTAAAGAAAAAGTCTAAATACTTAAGATGTTTCACCACTACATTGGCACAAAGCATTCTGACAGCTGGCATCTGCTTACTCACACTCTTAACTTTTAGTTTCCTTATTATTCCTGAAATATGTTTTGCATCTTACTGCTTGTCAATATGTTCTTTGTCTTCAAGATAGTCCTAAGACACTTACACAATTGAGATCATAAATTCCTGTAAGCGAGGGATCTTAAAAAGTGAACTTGGGCTGCATACACAAACAAAGCCAGTTCCTATGAACTCACTCCAGCTTAGTCATAATGAAGATTTATTGGTTTTATTTATTTCCCTATGGAAGTCAAGTTTCTAATCATGAACCTAAGGTAGTAAACCTTAGCTCCAAATAGGAGCAAATCAGGGCTATGATGCATGTCTACATCTACCAAAAGGCCTCCTCAACGGTGAAAATCTTTGAATCTTGTCCATTTCTACATATGGATTTTAAGCCCTTTTGCATAGCTGTAAGACTGACATAATCCAACACATCTATTTCTGAAGCTGTCTAAAAACTCAGAAAAAGAAATGTCTTTGAAATGACTCACCCTAGAACCAGAAACCAAAGTAAAAGCAGCAGCAAAATGACCTTTCCCTCATCTTGTACTTGTCAGTAAACTGAGGCAGGCAAGCACAACGTGGAGGTGCTACACTGCAGGAGGGAGGCAATTAAACAAGCCTTAGGAGCAGCCTACCAGATTCAGAGTGGTAAGAAATAAAGGGAAATAAATAAGCGCCTTTTTTCTTAAACTCCTAGAACTCACATTTAACTGGTTTCCTATTAGCAAGATGCTAATAAGAAAATTCCTGGCTTTCAAGTATAAAACAGTAATACCATCTTTTGCCATCGGTACCTGCTCTTAATGCAGAATTACCAAAACATACCATTCCTCACCAGAAACTTTAAAAAAAAAAAAGAGAGGAAATGCTTAAGTAAATAATAATAATAAAAAAAAAACATTCAGAAGCAGAATATAATGGGATAGATGAAATGATTGTTTTTACCAACAGAGAACATTCACCACTGGATACCCACAGGGCTGAGAACCCATGACATTCATAAAGGTTAAGGAAAAGGTGTGAAGAGCTAAGTGGCAGAATTTGTGAATGTCAGTGTTACAGAATAGAATAGAAGTCCGAGGGACAGCTGTAAAGAAAAGCTGCACAAACCTCACTGATCACTCCTAAATGGCAAATGAAGTTCAGTTTCAGTGTAAGAGCAATGTTCAAGGCAGAACAAGCCTAACTTCATACAGAAAGGAAGAGGCTTTAAGGTGACCTCAGGAACAAGCTCTTAGAAGACTACAACTATCTAGAAGAACGGGAAAATACCTAAAGAGGACAACACAATAATGAATATATTGTTGCAGATAGTGCACTTGAGGGACAACAAACCCATAAGAAGAAATCTACCCCTGGACTCTACACACTAAAGGACTGTGCTTCTGACTCCCTGGAAAATGAGAGTGGAGAACTGTGAAGAACAAAGCAGCAGAAAACATAACAATACACATACAGAGAATAATAAAAGAAGAAGGTAATAGAGAAGTAGGTAAGAGAAAGCAAGTCAGTGTATGAAAATACATACCAATGTCTATTAGATGTATAAAATATAAAAATGTATTAATTGCCAGAAAATTTAATAGAAGTCATAATATGCAACACTGATCAACAGGTAACAGCATTACTCATTAATGAAATTCTTTACTATGAGGTTGGTGAGGCCCTGGGACAGGCTGCCCAGAGAAGCTGTGGCTGCCCCCTCCCTGGCAGTGTTCAAGGCCAGATTAGATGGGGCTTTGGGCAGCCTGGTCTAGCAGGGGGTATCCCTGTCATGGCAAAGGGTTGGAACTACATGATCTCTGAGGTCCTTTCTAACACAAAGCATTCTGTGATTCTATGATAAACCAGTTTATGTAAAATTAATTATTATTATTTGGGAAATACAAAATTAGATCAATGTAGGGGGCATTATCTACATGATTTAAATGAGTATTTTTCTGTTGTAGTTTTTCACTGAAAAAAAGTCTTACTCTGTAGAATAATCATCAATAATATTACAGTTAGATAACATATTTTCTTATTTCTTTGAAGAACAGCTGGGAAGGTTCTGTATCAATTAGTTTGATCTTTAAGCAAAACATTGAACAAATTACTCAAACTCTGACTAGTACTACTAGCCATATGCATGTAGCTGTACTACAGGCAGTGGAAATATGAAATATCTTTTTGTTTTTGAGAGTATTTTTATAGCAATCAAGAACATAAGTCTAATGGCTGTACACTATGGTTCATATTTGACTAACCAGTACAAATGATGCAGATTTTGTTTTTCACATGGAGATTTATTTTCATCACAGAAACTCTCCTGAAAGTCAGTAGAGACAGATGCTGTTTGTGGCTTAGCTTGAGAACAATTGTTGTAATACAGATCAAAACTGAGATGCTGTGTAAATCTAAGGCAAGAATCCGCTCAGCTTCTTTGCCTAGAAAAAAATATTAGTCTTACTCTTGCTAGTGTGTGTCAGTATCATCAAAAAAAGCATTAGTGTTTTCACATACATCTGCTGGGCTACCGCTGTAAGGATTCTTTCAGCTCCTAAATTAAGTATTCTGGAACCTGTGCAAAAACTCCTGACCCATCTGAACAAAGAAAGATTTAAAAACATGTTTGCAAATGATTTTATTTTTTTTTTAAAAAAAAAGGTTTTCTAAAAGGGTTATTTTAAAAGAGGTGGTACATAGTGTTGATTCATTTGTGTTTTGAAAGCAGAGAATATTTTCAATTGTAAACTAGCAGTCTTCCAATTTTAAACAAGCTAGAAAGGCAACTCTGGGGTAACAATTCTGTGTTGAAGACAAACACAAAGTAAGATTGGCTGTACTCCAGAACTGCTTTTTAAATATCCCTATTCAGACTTCCAGCTGTAGATAGGTAGATTTGCATATAGGTAATTTGATCAAAAAGTTAAATACTAGAGGCTTTCTCAAATTTCCAGCTGAGAAACAGTACAAGAGTAATTTTGCATATTTTTAGCCATGTAATCCTACTGCATTAAGTACTAAGAAATCAAATCTATGTAGTGATGTTTATACAATTTGTGTATTTCGAACAGATGTATTATTCATTTCCCAGCAAATAACAGAGTAACAGTCCAAATCCCTATACTTTTACCAACACATTGTGAAATCTGAGTGAAAATGTGCCCCACTGAAGTTAGTGGTGTAACTCCCACAGGATCCAAGGAACATATGGTTTCCTCTAAAGAATGCAGAATTAACATTAAAATTACTATCCATAGTAGCTGAAGACTCATTTCAAGTTTTACCATAGCATTTTATTTATTATCTTCAAACAGACTACGTAGTAAAATGATTAAAACTGATTTTGTTTTGAACCTAAGGCAGCTCTTTGTACTAAAGCAAGCAGTCTTATATAAATACCTTTGGTATTTGTTGGATCCTATTCCTAAACACAATGTTCATATTTCAGCTATAATAAGCAAAGCATCTCAAAGACGTGTGAGGCACTAGTCTTGCAAGTGTCCAGTTTAGTTTCTTGAGTAAAGTGAGATTGGTAGTGTCAGCTAAATCCATTATGGAAAGCTGTGAGTGGTGCATATAAATCAGTGCCATTTGGGATGATTGGCAGCTGCCATCTAGTGTGGACACAAACTATAATACCACATGCATATTATTCAAGCTCTCCCTATACATTACAGATTGTTCAGGTCAAGCTGAAAGCACTGGTCACACAAGGCAACGAATGCAAACCAATGCCTTCACCAAGCCTCAGGTACTCATGTAACGAAAACACATCACAGTATTGCTTTTAAGATGGTCAAAAGTTCTCAGCACGTATTAAGACAGCAACCTTACTTAGAACTGACTCACAACTTTGGATAATTAAAAGTATTAAAGTTCTGTGGAAAACAGAATTTAAAAGATGCAATCCTTTAACCTACTTGTTTTATGGACCCCCTACTCTGCTCTCACGAGACCCCATCTCATTTGTGAACCTGTAATACTGACTTTTCTAGAAAGAATCTAGTACACGAACTAGATTGTATGTAAACAAACATCATTCATTCTGCTTCCAGTGCTACACATTTACTTACAGGACTGATGTATTTAAAAACACTCAATGATACTGAAGGTATTAGAAGGTAAGTTTGTGTTCGAACTCTGAAAATGAATTCCAAAAACATTACAATTTATACCATAGTAAGTAATGATGAGGCAATATTACCATAATACACTAAATTGCTCCTCTAATGAAAAACTAAGTGATTTTCATGCTAGGAACAAAGTGGTCAATATAATTCCAGTTCATATTGAACTGCGAAAGGGGTATCTCCTTCAAGTAAGGCACATGACAGCAATGAAAAGGAAGTTTAAAATCCCTACAGTCAGAGTTATTTGATATCCTCAAGTTTCTATTCAATGCTTGGTTGAGTGGAGAGTTGGGACACTTTTCACCGTCTTCCAAAAGGCTCTTAAATGTACATCATCCAGCATTGAGAGCGTTTCACATGTGCTTGAAATTATATAGAAAATAATTCATTAAAAATTTCTCAAGTCAGTTTTTCCTTTTAGACACAAAGACCCCTAAAAAAATGACTGCTTTTAGCACAAATGGGTTAAAGATTCATTCAAATTAACTACTACCTATAATAATGTTTTTTTTAAATGCACACCTTTTAAAACGGAAAAATATTGAACGCACTTCTGACATTCCCCAAATTCTGGGATTTTTACATTAATGCCCTAATACTTTGTCTTAAATATAGCCAATATAAACATAGTACACTATCAAGACTTAAACCACGCTATCATTTTAAAAGCAGTTTGTATTCATTGCTAATTTATAATCTGGGTTTGACACAGATCTGCATAGGAGAGGCTGGTAACTATTTCCCTGATACAGCAGCTCTCTATACTATTTACCCAATTTTGCAATCTGTTATCTTTTGAGAAATGCTGCTATTATATCTAAACCACCTCAGTACAAACACCTCCAGAACACAAAGGCTGAGTCAGGAAAGCTAATGTAAATTGCGGTTCAGAGAAACCGCACTTACCTCTACTTTTAGATTTTTCTCTGCAGACAAAGCAATACCACACAGATTATTAAGGAGGACTTTTAGACATAAAAAGATATCAGGAGTATAGGCAACACAGTGGTTGGTCTTGTTGACGACCATGTGGACATCTGTCACAGGTCAAACTACCAGCCAAACCTGTCATGAGCAGCAGGGGGCTATGAAGTGGAGCACGGTCTAGTTTAATTTGGCTGAGCAAACATTTTGGGAATAAACAATACAGGAAGAACAGCGTACAACTCAATCTGCATTGAAAAGGAAGCGATCTGGCTGAGAGTCAGGGTTTCTAGCTTTTTGGAAGGAAAACCTGGACATTTGATGTTTTTTCGAGTGAGGTCTATCTAGAGAGTTCTTCCATTAATGGAATGGAAATCTGTAGAAAACAGACATTGCTGGTGACATCTGCCAGGTCTGAAGTGCAGGAGACTTTACAGGACAGTGTGTGGTGAGGTTATCCCACATGGGCAGAACCCCTTTTGTATTATACACCCGAGAAATGAAAACAGGCACTTCTCCTGGGCTGTTTTGTGCAGTAGTGCTCTTCACTGCAGGAATGCTACTCTCTGAGGGATTAACATATTATTAATATATCAGACAAAAAGCTTTCACAAACCAATACTGGTCCTCAATTTTCAATGGGACACAAGAAAGTTCTTTCATCCTGAAACTACCAATCTGGTCAGCCTAGAATTTAGCAACTAGTACAAGTTTCTTCCTCAATGCTCTTCTAGAATCTCTTCCAGATGATCTGTCAGCACTACTGACTGCCCTTAGTTCACATAATGCCATGGCCTTTCCCCCACTGGTTGACAATAATGGTAATTTTGAAAATTTGAGAGATGGGAAGGATTGTGTCACCCTTACTAGGTGAGTCCAACACACAGTCACAAGTGAAGTTAACATAATCTCTACGCTTGATGTTGCCTAACTGGGTGTCAGGTCTCTTTAACTTAGCACCAGTACATTTAGTGTAAAGGCTACTAAAAAGAGGAACCCTAAATTTGCCATCTTGCTAGCCATACTGGTAGTCATGGGACCATTTCAGAGAGATTGTCAACTGAGAAACCAAAGGTTTAGCCTATAACCACAGGTGCATTACAACTGATGTTTTTTCTTGTTGCATTTTCAGAAACATCTTTTCAAGAAATAAACATTGTTTTCATGCACTCCTCCAAAAGAAGCAATTTGAACTCTGTCCTTCACTTAAAAATGAAAGGAAGAAACAGCAAACAAAACACTTGAGTTATATCCCTCCTAAAAGAGGAAGTGCATACAGTGTGCCTTGTAACATAATGGTCTCAGGCTACAGACTTTTAATAGACTTTTTTATGGACTAATAAGCGTGACTCCTCCACCCATAAATCCCATCACCTCAATTTTTTCAGAACTCGGGTTTATTATGTAATGACAGAATATGAATGGGATCCGGTAATGTCTTCACATTAGCTATTACTGGTCCGCTTTGATAATACCATATGCTGTCAGATAATGCCTTACATATGTATTTATAGAAGCAACCTTCAAATTACTTAGGTGACCACTGCTCAGCACAAGGTTCTTTAACTGTTTGCTAAATTCTTCATGTTCGTGTCTCAACTGCTTTTTGCTATGAGCCACCCATGTATCCAAGCTTTCCCACTTATGCAGTGTTCAGTCTTTTCTCTATTCTTTATGGTGGTCAGAAAAAGGATTATAACTGAGCACACACTACTGACCACACTAAATCAGGAATCAGTAGCTCAGCTCTAAGTGACATACTCTTTCTAAAATAGCATGAAGATTCTCTTTCATGCACATTTCTGGGCTCTTTATTTGGTCCACAGCATGTTTCAAGAAGAGCCTGCCAGAGGAAACAAACGAAAACCAACAACAGAGAAACTGCCACAGAAACTTAATGGAGGTCATCAACAATAAAATAGCTTTTTAAAGAACCCTCAGACTTAATAACAAAATCTATTACAATTGTCTATATTGATTTAATTTGTAACAATTGCATTTCAGACAGCTTTGCTTGATTGTTGGTTAGGAGTTCAAAGTGAAAAACTACTTCCTCCCTACTAATACCCATACGCTCCTTGCATCTCAAACACATGGCAGGGGGGACAGGGAGAAGATGACCAGCACTATTTGAAGTGGTGGTCATAAGATCCTGACAAATTCAGGCTGCAGGAGAAGCATGCTCGAAAACAAGGAGTCAACAGGACCATTTTAGCATATACTGCTCCAGCAACCAAATCAGCAGTCTCTTAAGCACAAGAGTCTCAACCATTATTCCTACACTGTTCATAGCACAGTCTCTCAGATAAACAGATACATCTTAAAATGCTCCATGTCAAATGGGCAACTTCAATGAGTCTCAGATGCTACCCAAAAGATCATCAAGACAGTAAGTATTACAGAAGCACACTTGCTGGAAGATATTCAATCTTCACCTTACAGGCACCAAATAATTTTCTACCTTTCCTCATTATTTTCCCAACAGGTTTAGAGGCGTAACAGAGCAGGTCTTGAATGAAAGCAGGAATGTAGGAGAATGAAAATTTACTTTCACAGTATACTACGGAACACATATGACCATCTCTAGTCAAGTAAGTTGAAGTTCAAAGGTTCATATGCGTAATACCACTAAAGACAATGGAGTTACACATGTGAAACTGAAAGGCGAGCAAGGACTCACTGAAGACAACATTTACACCCTTGCACTTTAGAGTCTTTTGTCAACAATAAGAGCTCACATATTATAACACTTTGTTTCTGAAAATTCAGTGCCAAACCTTTGTGGTAACATACCTTGAAGTCGCAATTTCCACTTTGGTTCTCGCCATGGCAGCTGCTCGTTGTGCACCCTCTATTGCTCTATCCACCTTTTCTCTAGTTTTTGTGTTTCGTATTGGTATAAGTTGCTTTCTTATTCCACGGACCAAAATGTTATTTTTATACTTTCCCTCTTCTTTGGTGCCATCTGGAAACATCGTACATCCATATCCATGCCTCCTGTTATTTAGCCATTCTCCTTCATATTTCATACCATTGGAACGCTCACTAATACCAAAGCCACTGCGCTTGTCATTCTTCCATTCTCCCATATAGGTTTCTGTAGTGGTGGCATCAACATGGTCTTCCATAGGGCAATAATCACAGTCACCGTCTCCAAAGCTAATTGTAGAGTTGGCATCGCTAGAACTAATTCTGCTCATAGCAGCATCGCTCCTGACAGAGCTCCGTTTGCTAGATATTGATGACCTAGATTCAGATTTTCTAAGTTTTATACTACCAAGAAGGGATCCTCTTCTGAATAAGCCTCCTTTTTTCTTAATTCCCATAGCTTCTGGATCGCTGTGAAAATTGAGAACAAAACCTCCTCTTGTTCCAGCTGGACTGTCTGAAGTGACGTCATGCAGAACAGTGCCATTGCTCTGCTCACTTCGAAGAGAAGCCAGAGACGTTCGGAGGGGTGAACGGATCACAGTGGCCATGCCATAGGGTACACTCTGACGTACACCATATCCATGTCGCATCCCTCCTGTCCATTGCCCCTGGTATGTACCTTTTAAAGTAATAAGGAGAAATTAAATGTAAGAAGCTGTAGAAGACCTAGCAACCTACACCCAGTATGCTACAGGCAATACTATGTTGTCAGCTCTGGTTTTGGTAAGAAGTGGTGCAGAAAAATCACAGAATACCACACAGCAGCTAAAATACTTTTGCTGCTTTTCTTATGAATTATTTTTCCACTAAGCTGATCCTTCACTTACCCAGATTAACTAATTTATTTTGGCACCTAAGACACAGTAGCTACAATCATAGCATTTTAGAATGGATCTGTCCAGAGGGGAAAGAAAAAAGAAAGAAAAAATTCCAAAGCACAACTCCCTCAACATTTTAAGGTGGTAAAATAGGGAGGTGCTCAGCAGAAGCCAAGCCACATTATATGCAGTCAGCTGAGGAGGGAGGCAGGGACAGATGAAAGGAAGGGACCAGGACAGAATCACAAGGTTGGAAAAGACCTTTAAGATCATCGAGTCCACTCGATGCTCTTGCCTCCAGCTGCTCACAGAAGTAGGAGTAGTAAATGTTTATTATCCTGGGTTTAGGGTGACTACAGACCTCTTCTTGTCAGGACATATTTGACAATCCATTAAATTGTTCTGTCTTCAGATGGGCCTTTGGATTCCACTCTTACAAACCTCTATTGTAACATTAGGTATCTTAAAATTTGTGTATGTACTTTAATGGAAGAACAAAGCATCTGTAGCTTAATTTATGAACTCTTGATATCAACGCTTTTTAGTATCCCCAGTATGGTAAACATGGCACTGCCTTCTGCGTTTTACTGTGACAGAAAGATTAGAAACATGAAATGAACCCTTTAGCTTTTTTTTTTTTTGGCCTTTCAGTTGTATGTAAGAAAGACACAGAAATAAACAGAATATTCTATCAGCAACACATTTAATTGTTGCAATCTAAGAAAAATACAAAAATAGTTATAACAGCAACATAAGGAAGAGAAAGATATGAGAAGACATGGATACCTATGCAAAGCTGCATCCCAGCCAAAACCCAGCACTATCAGATTACTACTGAGGACAAATTTTTTCCTGTATTCTCAAAGGCATTTTCATTTTGACGAAATACATGCTCCAGTGTCTGGAACGTCTGGTATAAATGGCTTTCAAAGACCAAAGGAAGGGGCCAGAAACCCCACAACTGGCAAATACAAGCGAATTTGCTTTCTAAGATCATTTCACTCTAATTCCCACTAAACTGCGTTAAGCTCCTCAAAACGAAGTCTCTCGCCCACCTAGAGCTGCTTTTTTTTTTTTTAAAGCTATTTCCAGTCTGAATATTGTCACAGAGAGATGAATAAGCAATCTTTAAAATATCTTTCTTTGATTTTGATCTACTTTAACTGGAGCACTTATTAAAAAAATATTCTTGAGAGAACTAAGTACCAGAGATTTGGTGACTAACTTTTTATGAAAATATTTGTGAAATAGCTACATGTTTAAATGTAGCTCAAAGCTTCATTTGCTTCAAGATTCAATCTCTTTTGTGTAAGCCTACTACTTTGGCCATGTACAGGTCAATTATCTATCAATTACTGATTTACCGTATACCTCTTCTGCTACGTTTTATTTAATGTTAACATGCAATTAGAGTTGCCAAGTGTGCTTCCTTTATTTTATAATGCTAGATAGATTGCACAACATAATTATTTTGTGTTGGTAGAAAATTCTACCGAGTGGAAGGTTTTTATTTTAACAGATGGCTGCTGACACAAACAAACAACTTTCTTAGTTTCTTTCTCATTCTCTGTATCCTGGATACCTACTGCTGCGCTGTTCGTAAGGGTGCTGAATCTAGAGACATGATTATTTAAAAAAACCCTCAGCATATGGAGAAGAACAAATAGAAACATGAGCACAAAGCACTGGTATGACGTATTCTGTAAATATTTCAAAAATACAGCCATACAGTACTTTTTTTTCTTTATTAAACAGACATTTCCCAGAAATGTATTAATATTTTATGAACCTAAATGACTATATTTTGTTCATAATTATATCTGGGATCCCCCTAGTATTGTAATGATATGCTGGAGCTAGGAATCTGGCTACATATACTTACTGCTATATACAACAATCTGTTTAACATTCTGCACCAGTTAATTTCATTTAAAAAAAAAAAACCCTAATTCTAATTTTGATTATACCACAATATTACATTATATCAGCAACTCATAATTATGGCTCTCCATGTTGCTATCTGAGTGTCAGACTCAGAGCAGAATCAACTTATTTCAAAATGGGACTTTATAAGAGTACAAAGGTTAAGCCTTTTTTTCTTATTAATACCTTCATTAATGAACAGAGAAAGTTCAAAAATACTTAAACAATTTAGGACTTCTACTTTCCACTACTCTGTAGAAAGAAGTGGAAGTGGTCGCTGTTGCCCATAAGGGCATTAGAACAAGGACAACTGATGTGCTGCTATTTACTTGTTTGATTTTTTCTTTCTACTGGGGAAACAAAAATCAATGCCAGCTTCTTCTAAAGAGAAAACAGTCAATGAGGAAATGGAAGATTCATGCTGAATTGGTCCTTAGAAAGTACCAAAGATATTTAGTTGGAATTCTGTGCAGTCTTGCAGGTAACAATTGTCTCTTCTATTGTTACAAATCCATTAAGGCAATGAAAGGCTTCTGATACTAATGCTAGAAAGCTGACTCATTTTTCCTTGATTTTTCAATTTGGGTTTTAAAGGAAAAATATTTTAATGGCATATGGAGGGCAGTGTCCAGAATGCAGATGCAAGAGACTTGTACAGTAATTTGACTGATGATATCAGACTCTAACGATATCATCTTTGTCAACAAAAGAAATTTTATAAAACTTGAAATCAGCAACATCAGGTATGCTAATATTGCAGTATAATTAAATAAAACATATAACAGAGGACGTGATAAAATAAGTTTTTCCCATATATCATGATACGAAGGTGTGCAATGTTTGCTTATCTCTATATAGCAATATAAATACAAATGATATATCAACAAGCACACCTTATCCTGATTCACCTTATACTGTAGTTGATCATGCAAAGCAGTTCCTGTAAGGGTCAACTGCTATCATTTTAATTAACACTGTAATTGCAAAGCTAATTTAAAACTGTATTTGACCATAAACCATCAATGTTCTTCAGCATTAATTTTCCAAAAGCTAGGCTTAGAATCCCTGCAGAAACATTCAGCCACAACTTCTACTGACCATCTGTCTGCTGTTTAATTGATTCCCTTGAAAAGGTGTATTTGGAGCCTTAGAACTATTTGAAAGTGTGAGTTTTTCCTTTTGTTTTAGTTGGAAGTTGCTGTAAGGTGTAATTTCATAATCTGTCTGTCTCCTTGGAGTTACATTGCGCCATCCCTCCCAAAAAAAACCTCAGTATATTTTACAGCTGTAAATGTCATTGCCTACTCACAGCTAAAATTTAAAACTACGCTGTGTGAAAAAACAAACAAGAAGCCAAGGACCCCCTTTACTCCACTTGCTCTCAGCCTTTACTTATGTCTTCCGTGTGTTTAACAACTTCCTTGTTCCATCAAGATTTCTGCACTGCAGACTCAAACGTTAGATAAGCATAAGTCTAGAAAGAAGACTACTTAGAAATCAACGAACGTAAATACTATCCATGACCTTTGCTTGGAATGCAGTTGCTACTGACCTCTGTGGAAGAACAACAATGCAGAACCTTACAGCAAGATGCCTGTTACAGCAGTTTACAGTCCTGCCAGCCACAGCAAACTAACTGACACATACTGAAATTTCAAATTAGGCCTCAGTCCCTCTGTAAAAAATACACCGGTAGCCACATTCACAGGGATTCAACAAAGTGTAGGGAGTGTAAAGGAGGGACAGGAGTCCAGATTGTTGTGGGAAGCAACCTGATGGGCCACTTGAAGGCACAGCATAAGCACATGCCATGAATGGAGGATCACGGTTTCTAATTCACAGCGTTTTCCTCAGAGATTTGACTGAGTGACAATTTTAAGCATCTAAACACAGCATGACATATATTACTCATGTTGCGCAAAGTGGTGTGTGCAGAAACACTGAGGAACACTGTTGATGCTTATATTCCTTTTCCCTCCCTCAACTACATCTCCTAATACCACCAATACGCTTTAAAACAACATGCTGGGGAAAGGAAAAAAAAATAAAATTAAAGAAATAGCAGCAGAGAGGCCTGGATTTTAATGAGTTTGAAAACAATTAGCAATTGGCATAGTCTAAACAGTTATTTCCCTGTGCTAGTGTTCTCAGGTCATAATAAAGGAAGAGCTTTCCTGCAAATATTTCACAGCATGCTAAAGACATGTATGTAAATCTGGTTTCCTTGTAAATACATTTCAGACATTCTTCTGGTGTACAAATACAGCTACTGTTCCCAGAGCATGAAAACAAAAACACATCTGCAAACATCTATGACGTACTGTTTTGCTTCATTCATGAGTACTTGCATTAAAATCAATGGGACTTCACCCCCTCCGCTCATGAGAGCTTCAACATGTAAAAGGCTGGGGCCATGGGAACAGATTTCAGTTAACAGGACTGAAAATCTCACTGTGTAAACTGCATGCTTCCTACGATAAAAGGTTTCCCGTGGGGTCTGAGTCTAAAAATTTAGAAAATTTACCTTCAATTATCAATATCATACTAAGATTCCACAAGAAGCCTAAAGTAAAAGATAAAAGCAGCTTTAGTTTGAAAAAAATCAGTCCTAGAAGATTTATGGAAAGGGCAATTTACTTTTCTGGGAAGGAAAAAGAAGATAACCACTGCAAGTCCAGCTATTCTTCTGCTTCTAATTTACTAGACAAAACTAATATAATAAAAACTCCAAAGTCTATTGGGTGGTGAAAGTTAATTCTCATCTCTTTCACGCCTTTTTAAAAAAGACAAAAATCACCAAACATGTATCTTGGCTGACTTCAAGCATCAGAACTTTCCACACCAGGAATCAATATTCAGACAGCTACAAATACGTATAAACAAGGGGATTGGAAGAGTTGAAGGTACAAAACTCACAGTACATCTCATTTTCTGAAGGAAATTAATTTTACCAAGCTCACTTACATTTCCAATTTCAAAAAGGACCCCAAGTGTAAACTGCTTCATAAAAACACAACTATGTGATCACCTAATGTGATCCTGAAGAGTTTGACTACGCATCTCTTACCAAAATTCCTTGAAGCAGCCAGCATCATTCAAGAGATCTCAGATAGGTTAGCTAGTTCTTTGGTCACATGACATGAACGTTACCCCAGATTTTGATGAATTCTATTTCTTGCACACTGCTTAGGCACGCTGGTCAAAGCTGCAGCGAGCAGCATTTCTGCAAAAATGCCCCAACAACTTTCTAGTCTTACACCCGAGACCAGTTTTTCCTGTTATAATGGAACAAACCAAGCTGAAGAGCAGCTCAACCGAAGTTGCAGGCTTGACTTTGCTAACGCCAATGACATGACAGCAGCAAAGGATGAATTAAGAAAATATCAGGCGCATTTTTAGTCACGTGTGTAAAACGACCGTCGAGGTACAGTAACTAAGTGTAACCGACCATCGAGATGAACTCCAGTCCTATGTATCGCCTTGTACCTTGATTTCCCGACTGCCCCAAACTCAAAGACAGGGCAGAGCGCCCGGGCCTCCCCGCACGCTTGCGGGACGCTCAGCACTTGCTCCCTCGTGGCCAAGGGTGCGCGGGGCAGGCCTGTGTAATTTCCCTGCGCACCTGATACTCGGAGCAGCGTGTTTGTGCCGTACGTTAACACCGTATGGGGTACGGCACGGGGGCGGCCCCGAGTTTCACTGATTCTGTGCAAGTTGCGCACCCACTTCATTACCTTCCGCGTCCCGCTTACAAGCCGAGCGTACAGAGTGTAGAAACCTACCCCTGCTAGCCAAGTTAAACGGCACACGGGCTTGCTTATGGGGTACGTGCTGCTTTGCCACGAAAACAGCTCTTAGGGAGTGAGCCGGCGAGCTCGGCCGCCTGCTCTCTATCCGAGACAGGCGCTGCCGGCCCCGGTTATCGTTATCGCGGGCGGGGAGCCCGGCAGCCGCCTCAGGAGAGAAAGAGGCAAGCTGTCTGCCTGCCGCCAGCCGTAATGCCGACTACTACCAGCTGGCCGGGAGAAAGCGACGAGCCCGGCAGCACAGTCCGCTCCGGACCCCGGCCCGCGTCCCGGCGCGGCCGTTCCCGCTCTGCCGGGCGGCTCCTGACGGGGCGCGGCGGGCACCGAGCACCTGTGGTGTTCTCCGGCCGCCAGCGGGGCCTCTGGGTCGGCGAGGCCGCACACTGAGGAACGCGCTCCCGCCGAGAACAGCGAGGGGAGACGGGCAGGGAAGAGGAGAGGGACCCCCCGCCGAGCCGAGGAGGGCGCCGGGCAAACGGCGCCCGAGGCCGGTGCGAGGGCGGCGGTTGTGCAGGGGGGGGGTGGGGGGAGGGGCCCTGCCCGCGGCGCGCGCGCTCACGCAGGCGCGCCCCCCCGACCCCCCCCGCCGCTACCGCGCGCGGGGCGCCCCCCGCCGGCGCCCACCTCCGTCCCCGTAGGTCTCGACGCCGTATCCGTCCTGCAGCCCGTTGCTCCAGGTGCCCTCGTAGCGGGCTGGCGTGCTGAGGCTCTGCCGCACGCCGTAGCGCCCCTTGAAGCCGTGGGACCACTCGCCGCGGTACATCCACCTGCCTTTCGTCTCCACGCCCAGCCCGTGGCGCTTGCCCTGCGCCCAGTAGCCCAGGTAGGTGTTGCCGCTGGGCCAGGTGTAGCCGCCCGCCACCTCGAAGCCGTGGGACCAGGAGCCGGCATACTCGCCCTGCCCCTTGGGCCCGGTGCAGATGCCGTGCCCGTGGGCTTTCCCGTCCTCCCAGCCGCCGCAGTAGGTGCCGCCATCGTCGAAGTCGAACCGGCCGCCCGTCATCCAGGGCAGCGGGGCGAGCGCGGCGCCGCCGCCGCCTGCCTCCCGCCCGCCTTCCCTTTCCCCGGTTGCCCTGCCTTCCCTTCCCGCCCCGCCGACCGCCCGCCCCGGCGCTCCCCGCGACTGCGAGCGTTCCGCCGGCCGGCAGCCCGCCCGCGCCCAGCCCAGCCGCAGCCCCGCGGCGGCAAGCGGCGCCCGCCCCCCGCTCCTCCCTGCCCGCCCCTCCGCCCCCCGCCCGGGACCGCCCCCGGCCGGGGCCGCCGCTGCGGGGCAGGTGCGCGCCCCGCGGGCCGGCCGGGAGACGCGTCCGCTGCAGCGCCTAGCCGGGCTCGGTCCCCGGGAGCGGGTCTCCCTGGGGGCAGGTCTCCGTGCGCCGTCCCCTCCCGGGGAAAGGTGCGGGGACGCGCGGGCGGGCGGGGGAGGGCGGGCCGAGGTGCGTGCAAGCCGCCCCGGAGCCCACGGGGCGTGTGGTGCCCGGAGGCGGTGGGACGTGGTCCGGCCCGGGGAGGCTGGCGGCTCCCTGCTCCGGCTCCGCAGCTTCACCCTGCCGGGGCGCTGCCCATCTCTTGGGTTCCCGGACGTGTTGCTGCTCCTTCTGCGCACCTGCAACAAGTAGCAGTCAGGAGGAGAGCGTTTTCACGTGGCACCTGTGGGTTTAAATTCTGCGTGTTTTGCTTTCTCTGAGCTTTAAGGCTAATTTTAAGCCGAAGTTGTTGGCTGCAGAGCGCAGCCGAGTTGTGCTTTGTCCCTTTTCCCAAACCCCATCTGGAGCCCACCGTTCCAAAGGGGCAAACTGGGCCGAGAAACACGGGGCACGAGGAATGCGAGTGGTACCGAGGCCTTGCACGGACAGCGCTGCCGGGAACTTAGTAAGGAAGCCCTTATAATGCCTTCAGCCCCATGGCTGTTGGGTGGCCGAATAGCTCTAAATCCTGCCAAATACTCCATTGCCAGGTATTTTGATAATCAGATAGAACTGTAAGGGCAAACGACAGGAGAAAGATGGAAGCGTAGGAATAGTGGAGAAGAGACTGAAAGCTGCTGTCACAGAAGTCTTGTCTTTTTTGTTCTTTTGTGGTTATAGACCGGGATTGGCATAAAATCACAATGAAGATGTGCCTCTTCTGTGGAAGGTTTGTTAGAAGCATGACTCGTACATGATGGGGCGTGGTACTATCTGGACATAGGTGGTTTGGAAAAGCAGGGAAATAGTAATAGTTACATTAGTGTGTAAAAACCAGAAACTTACGTGCAAATGAAATATTTGAACACAAACCATCAGAAATTGAAAGGGTTAAGCTTTAGAAATGTATGCAAAATCCCATCCAGTTATAAGCAGCTTTGACTCAAGCCTAAGTGAAATAAAAATATTGCACATGTTAAACACTCCCATTTAACTTGGGCAAATTTTCAAGCTTTGTGCTGTGCAGGATACCAGTCTGTGTATGTTGTTGCCCCACACTCACACAGTTCAGTGCCGAAGTGCCTCTGCTCTTTCCAGGAGTGAGTTGAGCACTATATGAGATACAGTGCCCTGTTGTCTCCTCTCCCATCAGAGGAAGTGTGAGCGATGAAGTTTTGTTTCTGTTCCAACAGGAGGCTTTGGAATTTCTTGTTCCACTTGAAAATGTTTAGGTAAAAGACTCTGAACACGTGTTTGGAGACCCACATGCAGAGAGAAAAAGGCAAGGTCAAAGACATGTGGTTTGTCCATGGGGAGATGGGGAAGCTTTTGATGCCCCTTTGTGCCCTGGGAATTTTGTTCCGTAGTTCTGGAGTGTGGAAAACCAGACAAGAATGTAGTTTCTGTAGTACAGACATTACACAGTCTTCCATGTGTGTTTGGATAGGGCTATGTACTGTGCTGAAGTTAAGGACTGAGACCTTCATTGCAGTGTGAGCTTTTGTAGAAAGCCATTACGAAGACTGGAGGAGAAATCTGAAAAGGTTACAGTAGGTTGTGTTGATGAAGAGGATGGAGTTCAGTGTCCTCTCGGTATTTCTTGAGCTCATCAGGTTTTACACCCTCCGTACCTTGCATTTCTTAGTGGAGAAAAAGCTTGGAAGCAATAGCAGTACTTGTGCTTTGAGGAGTCAACTATTTTCAGTCTATATTAAGCTCTTTTCCACTTTTTATTTTTCTTCTGACACAAGATAAAGCCCTGTCATTTTTTAGCATAAAATCTCAGAAGAGCAAAATGTTTTGTATGGGCGTGGGGAACTACCTGTTGGAAATCAGCATGCCTATGCCTGATAGTGATACACAGCTAAACTAGTAATCGAGGTCCCCTGTTTAGAATTGCATGTTACTCTGCAAGCAGATTTTTATGTAGCCCACATGTTGTGGTTTAACTGGAGCTGCTGAGCACCAAGTTTTATCCGTTCTGGGGCTAGTATTGCCTTATGCAGCATTTCCAGGCCCTGTGCGAACCATGGAGGTGTAAGGCCAGAGTTACCTTGCGTGATACTTCTGCACCCTGCGCACACCAAGGACAGGACCGGAAGAGAAGATGTGAGGTGGGACGACTGGTTAGCACGTTCTGACAACGGCTCTGTGACTCAGCAAGGGAAGGGGTGGGTCGGATGAGCAAGCGTGAGACTCCCGCAGACCCTCTGTGGGTCTGAGCCATGCCCAGCTTCCTGCTGGTTTGGCCGTTAACGCGGTTGTGCAAGTCCTTGCCTGCCTGGGTATTACGTTTGGCTCGGTATCGGTGCATTACTGATGGTGCTGTCATTTCCACCTGAATGAAGGTACTATTGAATAACTGGCTTTGCTGTTGTAATGTCCTGGCTAACTGCACTACTGATCTATGTATGTTACTGTATTGGTACTTCAAAATAAATTGTTTATCCCCAGAGCTGTTGGTCTGATGTCTGTTAGCGTATCTGAAACCTGTAACTTATTGGAGCTGCCTTAAGTTCTTACATCTGTTCACTAGAAGACGTACCATCACATTAATGAAATAAGCATCTTCCTGTTAGTCCTTTTTTTTTTCCCACCTCCTTGATTTAAATTTTATAGGCTTAATATTTGATCGGATAAACTAACCACATTAGGTGGGCCAGAGGTGAACAATGAAAACTTTAGGAAGAAATGATATAAATTTTATTCTGTTAACCCGAGCATGTCAGTGGGCATTTTTGTAGTGAGCTGCAAATGATACTAAAATGCATGGTAATTTTGCATGTGGTTTATATTTCCAGGTGTATTCATTTAAATGAAGTAATCAATTTAAGTTGACACTTAATGACAAGATGAATTCATCCCTGCCAGCCTTCTCTTATTATACTTTCAGCAGGGGATAAATTTTGATAGATGTGAGGATAGAAGTGCTTTACAGAGAACTCTTAGCATCACTCAGCCAGGTCTTGATGATGTAAGGAGTCACCAGCGTCTCAGTGCTAATGAGGTTGTAGATTTTTTTTTTCTTTTTTTCTGACAGATTTTGCATTGATGACTCAACGTTGGTCCATGACACTTGGCATTTGCTTCTGGCCAGAGTGTCAGTAATGATCCTACGCAATGTGTAGCAGGCATATGTCAAATACCATAGATCCACAGATTTTGTTTCCTTGGATGCATCTACCCAGTATCAAATTGACAATAGTTCTGAAACTCCACTGTATGCAGGAAGTAAGCAGTTACAGGTAGTAACTGTGTGTCCATAATAAATGTAATTGCTTCTACCATTTTTTAATCAGCATTACAGCAGTTCTTTTCTAAGTCTTTCATATATGTAACTTCCAGAAAGTACAAGGTCCAAGTGCAATTTATCATTTACAAAAAAGTAATACGATCTTTGTTGTGTATTGGCAAAGTAGAGAAACTTTACCTTGAGTAGTTATGTTGCTGTGTATGTCCTCAAGGCATTAGGTCTGATGGTGCTGTGTGTATGCTAAACGTGAGTGCCTGGTGGATGCAGAAGCTATCCCACAGGGTGGTATTTTAAAAAGTCCTTGGTGCAGGGATGGGAGATGTAGCAGGTGAAGCTAGTAAACTCTAGAGATTTACTATTAACTAGATACAAAACTGCTGAGTTTAAACTATTAGTCTATAGATATCTGATGCATGAATAAAAATTAGGCACATTTATTCTTACCCTTAAAAGCCTGATTCAGCAGGGAATTACTTTAAGTACTTTAGTAATCCCATTTACTTCAGTGGGACTACATATGAGCTTTAAATTAAACATCTGCAAGATATCTGTGCTCAAATAAAGCAAAGCTCTGAAGAATGTTCTCAAGTGCTTTGCAGAACAGAGGCAGGATGCTTAACTGATGAGCTCCATGAGCTGCACACATTGTATTGGATGAGCACGCACAGGACTGCTGTGTGGGAGGCAGGAATAGAAGGCTGAAGGTTGTAGGAAAACCAGGGTAGAAACTTCAACAACTAGGTCTATTTTTCCATATGAACAACTGCAACATTTATGCCAACTTGTATGTCTAGAGTCTAAATTTATAAACACAGTTCTTTATAACTTCAACACAAATTGTGTTGCCTGACTTCTAGGACAGGATGGTACCACTTTTTCTGTGCTGTACTGTAGAGTCACATGTGTTACTGTGAATGCTGGAACCATATGCAATTCTAAAGGATTTTTTTTTTTATATATTGCTACGATACATGAGAAACATTGTGTTATGAAACTGCTCTCCTAGCTGCACCAGGAAGTGTCCATTCTACCTTGCATTTGAAGCTGGGACCCAGGTAGAAAGATAGTATATTCCAGAGATATAATGCTTACTCACTGAATACAGTTGTTATTTTCTTTGCAAAGGTGCTGATAAAGCTTATAAAAACAAAAATACAGATCCTTTTCTAACTTGAAAACAAGTATGTTCCATACCCAGACTTTTATTTTTAGTGTTGTTCTAAGAAACCAAACTAAATTTTTCAATAAGAATGCCATTTAATTTTTTTAAAAAGAAATGCAGTGTTTATGTTGATCTTCAGCATTTCTGAAGTGATTTCAACAATGAAAAAACCTCTCTGTATAAGTACAGTACAGTGTATTGGAATGACATATTTTTTAATATACAAAGATACTTGGTTATCTTACAATGATTGTGTGCAGTAGTGTTATAAGTATCTATGAAATTATGGAAAAAATACAAAATACTGGTTTGGAGTCTTATGAATATGGAGTGGTTTTGTTGTGGGTGTGTTGAGGGTTTTTTATATGCCTGCAGATCAAAAATGAGTGCATCACTATGCCTTAATCCACTTAAAACCAATTAACTCAGTTTTATAATGCTTGAACTGAAAAAAGTGTAACATCATAATGATTACCCTAAATTACCACCCGAATTATATAGGTGGAAAAGATTTACAAAATCAGATTTATCCCTGGCAAAGTTTTTCCTAAATGGTGATGTGAATCCTGCAACTGATGCAGTTCAGGTCTTGCTTCCTTAGGGAAGATAGAAACAGTTTATTGCTTTCCTCTTTGCAGCAAATTCAGAAGCGTTTGAAGAGGGCTTGTCGTGGCTTGCCTTAGCCCTTTCCTTCAGCCTAAGCAGGCTCTATCTTTCATTAGTTCCTCCTAGACCTCTGACTGCCACCGTTGCTTCTGCCTGGACTTTCTCCAGTATTTTTTAAAGTCTGTTAAAGTCTGTTATTCGAAACCAAAGCACGTTATTTGGCTAATATTTGGGCACATTATAACAGCATAATTCAGTGTGACTCGCAAATGATAGTATTCTTTTACACTGGTGCCAGGAAGATGTGTAACAACTCGTCTTCAGTGCATGGATTGCTGTTGCCCTAATCCTTTCCCACATAATATTGTTTAACCAATTGCTTCCCAGTTTGTATTAGTGAAGCTGAGCTTCACTCGGTGAGTATTCACTTACCCATTTTTCCTCCCCCCTTAAGACTGCTTCCCTGGGTTAGGTTTGTTTTGAATTCTAATGCCATATTGCAGATCCTCCCTGGTTTCTAACAATTTGCACATGTGCACATTCAATAACTGAACTTCCAAGATCCAAGTTATTAATTAGTGTATTGAATGTTAAAGGATTTGTTACAAATTTAGCATTTGATGCATCCTTCAGGCTTGGGACTTAGTAACCATTACTTAGGAACTGTAAACTCTGTGTACTCTTTTACCACACCTTTGCTTAGATCACCTTTAGTGAATGTCAGCAGCTTTGCTGAAGTCAAAATATATAATATCTCTTTTAACGAAGGCTGAAACAAAGAAGCATTTAGCATTTTGTTTTATCTCGGTGTGGCATCTGAAAGCTTTCCCTCCAGGCTGAGCACTGCCACTGCCCTCCCCTTCACCCTCCTCCTCCTCTGGGGCTGTCTCGTTTCCTTTTCTGTTCCTTCCCAACCAGGTCTCATTCTGTAATTTGGCCTTTCTGATTTTGCCCCTACATACTTGCACTCTTCCCTAATATTCTTCCTTTAGTAATTTGACCTACTTTCTACTTGCGTATACTTCCTTCTAGTGTTTCAGGATCATTGAAGAGCTCTCAATTTAGTCAAGTTTGTCTCGTGATACTCATCTTATTTTCCCTTCACATTGGGGTAGTTTGTGTTTATGCCCTTCACATAGTTTCTTTAAGAAAACATACTGCTCTTTTTGGAGTTTATACCAAGAAAAAAAACAGAGACCAAGCCTAAGTTTGTGGTTTTTACAAGGCAGTCTTGGCTCACATTTGGCTTGAGATATTCTCATGCCCCCAGCCCTCTGTGCTGCCAGCGCAACTGTTTCTTTAGTGAGCTGTGATTTGGATCAGGGAACCAATCCAGCTTAAAAATAATCCAGCAAAAAAGATTTATTTTTATTTTGCTCTTTAAGCTGAATCGTTTGCTCTATTTGTAGAGCATCTATACAAACAATTGCCCTAATGCAATTGAAAGCGTCCAGAAAAGTTGGCAGTTCTACAGTTCACCTCTTCTGGTTTTAATTCCTTTTCATTTTTCCTAGGAAACACAAATAGTATTTTCCCATAATCTTTCACCCAAGTTGCCTGCAGTCTTACATTCTCAGTCAGTTTACCATCCTCCCACCCCCCCACCTTGGTTAAAACAAAAATATATTCCAGATTTCATGTAGTCACTCATCTGCTGGGTAAAAACAAAAGGTTTCCCTGCAACATGGTATTGTAATTGCCCTGTAGCACCTACCCAGTGGTCCCTTGGTTGTTGAAGTCCCCCATCTTTACCCTGCTCTGTACTTCAAGGAACTAACAGCAGCACCCAAAGTGCTTTGACATTGTGTTCTACAGATTTTCTGTGGCCTGATTGGAGTTTTTCCTGTTGTTTGGAGTGTTTATATTTGCTCTCAGATAAGAATTGGGATTGTTTTATGTCTTCTTAGTGATGTGTGAAGCATCTCTCCTGCCTGGATGTGCATTTTGTGGCTTTGATTTGTTTTAAATTGTAGGTATGCTATACCTGCAAGACCTTAATTCCTCTGGTAATTTTCATGTAAATTAGCTAATGAGTTAAATAGTTTTCATACATGTTGCTTTAATAATGTAGGAAAAAATGCTCATCAGCCTTACTCCTCACCATGCTGCCGTTCTTCTGAATACATCTATTGAGAGCCGCTTACATCTTCCCAGAGATCTAGGCCTGTTGCCATGCTTTAGGCCCCCTATTCATTGAAAATCCTCCTTCATTAGTGAGCAATTTCATCACCAGTGATTACAGACCTTCATGGAGGTTTTGGTAATGAGAATTTCTTCATCAGACAGACAGCCCCAGCTCTGCAGCTTCCATCTCCTGCAGCACAACTCTACTGGGGGAGACCAGAGCTCTGTAAGTAACACCAGGCCACCTCTGCAGTGGTGAGGGCACCTTGAGAGGGCACCCATCCCAGCTTTCATGGAGGCTGCACTTCTCCAGCCACTGCCTGGACCCTGCAGTTCCTTATGGTCGGCTTTGATTTCATTGGGCAGATTTTATCAGACACAGGGACAAGGCTGTACATTTCAGTCTTCTCTAAAAGTGGTAAGTTAATGTTAAAATAGCAATTAGCTATGATATTTCTAATTTTAAAAGATATGTTGAGGGACACAACTATTATCACACACCAAAACAGCTGTTGCATTTCAGAAGTGAACTTGTGTTGCTGCTGCTTCTTGTACCTCAGATAGTTGATTAGCTTTATGTAAAAATCTGTTCTCTTCTTCTCAGTGAATCCAAAGTGAAATGGATTGAAAATTGTTGCCATTCTAAATATGTTATAGATGCAACCTTGGTGGGTTTTGTTTGTTTTAGTTCTGTTTGGGTTTTTTTTTGGGGGGGGAAGGGGTGGGGAGAGTTGTTGATGGCTGAGAAAACAAGGCAAATGTTACCAGAAATGCCAAAGCTGAGATTTCTGCTCTTTGAATATAATATCGATATTTTTATGCACAGTGTGGTCTCTTTTGAGATTTGTTTCTATTAACAAAGTCCTCAATAAAGGAATTGAGCTTTAGAGGACATTACCACGAGGCTAAGCAGGCTGCAAAGACCTTTAATAGAAAGCCACTCCCTCAATCTGCTTAAACTTTGGTGAGGATAATGCGGCTTACTCTAACTGATTTTTGATAAAACAGCAAAAGACCAACAGATGCTTGTTATGCCTGAGTTGATAAATGCACCCTATTGGTATTGTGCTTATCCAGGAATATTTGTCCTGGGGGAAAACTGTTCTCACCACAGCTAATATGCGAGTTAAACACCTAAACTTATTTTGATGTTCAATTTTACATGAAGAAATGTAGAAAGGGTTAGTGCATCATAATCAGCCTAACCGATGAATTAAAAATCCCAGCTGGTATGAGATTTATTTCATTTATTCTTTGTTTCCTTCCATTCTCTTGGTTTGTTTAAATGCTGGTAACATACTGTCATGATGTTTTTGTATGATGAAGAAACCTGCCCACCACTGGCCCCTTTTGTGTCTTGAAAACCGACTTCCTTAGTGAATACACTTAATGTAATATTGCATTGCTGCAAAATAGTTTTTTGTTTGTCCACTGAAATTTCAGCCTAAAGATTATATTCTGCTTTTTGGAAGACATAACCAGCAAGCAGAATTTTGGATGGCTCGCCCTGTATTCTTCAGGTGCAATACAGTTTTTATGCTCTTCTTCTGGTGAACTCCCCTAAATTCCTGTGTATACATTATGTCTAGCTGTGCTTCTGGGAAGTATGAGATGCATACTAGACAAATTAGTATTTGTATTATTTTCTTTTTTTCTAAATACAAACTGTGTGACTGGGAGGGGTTTGAGTCTTAGTTTTGGTTAAATGTTACTGTTAAATATTTTTGTTTGTTTGTTTTTGTAGAAAACACCTCATGCTAAGAGTGGAGTCTAAAACTGTTTTCCTAATGTTTTTTATCAAAACATCACTGTCATTGTCGTAGTAAATAAAATGCTTCTGTATAAAAGTTCATAATCTTGTTGCAGTAGGTCCTTAATGAAAATTAGCCATTATTTGAGTTTTTGTAACCCAACTATACTGCGTGTAACAGTGAAGTTTAATCTGTTTCATGCAGAATATAAAAATATCTCTTTGTCAGTGTCTGCTCTAATTATGGAATATATATCTTGTGTGTGTGTGTATATATATAGTGTTTGAAAAACAATTATATGATGTTCTCTTATGTCTGAATACATAATAAATGGAATTGACTTACAGACTATGTTCAGTTAGGCGTGTATTTATCATTAGATCTTTCATGTGTGGGTATGCCTAACATCAGCAGTGCTATAAAGTCCATGGCAGAGCCCACCTTAGTTCGTGTTGTAGTTTATCCATTTTAAAATTTGGCAATGTCACTAACCTGCATGGTAATTTGGTTGTTAGGTATGAAGTTTTATTTTGGCTGATTTGAGAACTAAAGTTAATTTTGAAATTCACTTGTTTCATATGACAGTACTGCAAGATTTTTGTTAATTCACTTATGTTTAACCTTGTGGTATATTTGCTTATATGAGGTTCTGCTGTGTGAAAACAAAAGATGTAACGGAGCTGGAAGGCTGCAGTTCTGTGATACAGGATGCTCAAGTCAGAAGTAGGGGGCTGCAGGTTTGTTTTCATGTATAAAGGGACATGGTTTTGGTTTTGTGCAAGTTTGAGACTGCAGTTTTTGTTTAACAAATGAAAGTTTTAATGAGATTTGATTTTTAACAGCTGGTTATTCAGCATATTTGGAAAGTTTAACCCAATATTTAAAAAAAATCAGCCATTTTTAAAAAATTTATGGTATCAGAATTTTCCTGCCCAAAGTTTCAGTGTCCAGAAAGTGGATGAATTGGGCATTAGGAAAGTTTGTGATTCTCAGGTTTTAGTGCTTAAGATTTGTATAGGCTAAAGAGAGAGAAAAAAAATATCTTTTCTTTTTGTGCCATATGGTGTCAGTGGCATGTTTCTAGATATTTTATTTTTTTTAATATATGGATATTGCCAAAAATCTTAACATTTGAAGTGTGAAAAGTGTGCATGTCATTTTAATCTGAACTTCTGTTAGGTTTTTTCCCCCCCTCTATTATAAAGTGTAGTACAGATTTAGTGCTAGGTTGGGTTTCATCAGTCACTGGAAGTGCCTGGCTTATTCTACTGGCTACTGAGTGAGTTTCAATTTGTGCACCTAAAAGCTACTTGCCTATGTGCATGATTGCTTCCAGAATTCCAGTATTTTTTCTACCCTATTTTCACAGTTTTGGAGACATAGCTACTGACCACTCTGGGAGGGGTTGTGCAGAGCTGGAGCTACTGTTTTGCTACCAACCTGAGTTAAGATTTCATTTATGGGGACAAATAGGCTTGTGCCTCCATACTAATTTGAATTATTTTATATAGTGATACTTTATCATCTTATAGTTTGTTTGGGGTTTTTTTAATGTTGCCTAAGTGTCTAACGATTATTGAAATAATTGCATGTATGATGAAGTTGTCAGAATGGAAGTCTTCAGTATGCAAGTAAGCTTGCTACTGGTAAATTTTGTTTTATTTCATCCTGTCATGCTTGGAGTGAGTGTTGAAAGACGAACAGGCAAGCAGTGCTCAGCCAGAGGGGAGAAGCATGTCATACAGCCCCCAGAATAGCATCAGCAGTAAATATGGTCATGCTGTTCCCCGAGATAGACCCAGATCACATTTGTAGCACCCACCGGTTCTGCTGGTTACCAGACATTCAGGGCCTTTGATGAAACATTTACAGATGCAGCTGCGGTTTGGAGGGATCTTCTGCCGGCAGCGAAGAAGCTGACATTAAGAAAACAGGAGGAAACGGGATCACAAGCTGGGGAGTTCAAACAAAACGCAATTTAGGGGGAATACAAATTTAATCATGGTATTAAAGTACAGCTCCGAGATAGGAACCATGTTCTTATTAGAGTCCCTGAAAAAAATATTATCTGCAGTATGTTTGCCAGTGGCTTAGAACCACTAAAGTGTGAAGCTTTTGTAGAGGAGGAAAGGTGGACTGAAAACAATCTCTGTTCAACTGTCTTAGGTCATTTACAATGTCAAAACCGGAATTAAAATGTATTAGAAAGTGAAGTCAGAGAGTGCTTTTTCCAGTTATTTTTCACTTTCTGTAATATATTGAATAAAGTAAAAGGGCCCTGAAGGTCTGTGGCAGTGGCCTATCTAGTATGTTAGAGGGAAAATTTTAATTATCCAAGGTCAAGAAAATGCCCTATTAATTTCTTCATCTTGAAAAGACAGATTATTCCCTCTGGGCCAAAAGGATGTTCTCACTTGCTTGTCCCTAAGCTCTCTTCGTATTGACTCTTCTATTAACGTAGCTTCTCCGTCTTTTTAACCTTTGTATTTTGCTGTGAGGACTGCAAGGCACAAGTCAAATTCTGCCCTTGTGGTCTGGCCACTGGACTCGATAAAGTACTGCAGGAATCACAATGAGGTGCTGAGTCTTCCCCCACACCCCCCCAAGAGTTTGTGCATCTCTTTGAAATTTGAAAAGCTCGCTTCAGCCCCCAGAGCTTCTCTCCTCTGGCCTCGCCTCCCCACCCGGTGCGGCGTTAGCCAGGGTGTTAGTGGAAAGGGTTTGTTATTTCAGACACATACCATCGCCTGCTGCACCCGCTTCTCCCCTGCGCTTGCACGGGGCATGGAGACAACTTCATGCTTTCATTTGTATCAGTTACACACACAGGATTTAAATTCATCCCCTTCTCTGTGTAGACTTTCTTTTTTTCCTTTTTTGTCAGATAACGCAGTAAATGCTAAATAGCAAGCATTACTGCCTTCAGCTGGCACTAATATACTGCATCTCTTTTTCTAAAGAAAATCTCATTGAGCTGTGTGTGACGAGGGAAGTGTGTTTTCAGAGCAGTAGCTCTGGTATTTGTTCCCCATTTGCGGGTGACGTTATGCAGTTGAGAAAAAACCACACCAGCGTGTTTCAGCTGGTGCCAAGAGAACATAGACAGCGATTCAGTGCCCAGATCTATTGCTGTCCAAAACTGTATCTTGTCCTATTTATACTTTCACAAACGAGGAGTTAGGTGAATATTGTGTTCGTGTGCTATTTGATAACAAATTTGTCCAGCTGTTTTACATTCTGCTGTTCTTCTATTTCAAACATTGAAAATGTAAGGTTTGAAGTGGTGTAGACAGTTTGTAACAATCAAGTCAGAGGATCCCAGTCTCTTAAGTTATCGTTACTTGCATTGAGAGTTAACTTCACTGGAAATACTTGGGTGCCACAACTTACATCTGCGTACAAAGCAAGAGAGTTGACAATTTCTTGCTATTTAGTCCACCCAAACCACAAATACTGGTTACTAAACTCTGAAAACACTTAAACTATGCTTCAGAAATAAGACTTATCTAGAGACTAAAAAAATCATTTAAGTTAAAATGGAATTGGCTTGGATCAGAACTCAAGTTTGGCATTTACTAATTGGTATCAACTGACAGCCCAATTATTTTTTGCTTTTTCATCAACACTTGCCAGAGGGCTGAAAAACACAGAAGAGTTTGTCAAGACTCATTATAAAAATCCCAAACTCATAAGAGCAATTATCAGCCAAATATGGAGTAGTGGTTTCATTTAAGAAAAACAGGAGAAGTTTAAATCTTTATGAAACCTAACAAAATAGTATCCTTGTGTCTGGCTGGAGAGAGGGGAAGTTGTGTAGTGGGAACTCTGAGATACCCTTCATCAAGTGCAGAAATGAGAGCTGGTACTGGAAGTCATGCATGCAGAGCGTCTTCCACTGGGAAACAGCAGGAATAAAAATTGAGTTGGCTGATATGGATGTAGTGACAAGAGACACTTAATGAAAATTTATCCAGCTTTCAAAATTCAGTAAATACAGTAAATTGATATAATTGACTACTACAGTTTGCTGTTTGTTTCTGCCGTACTATAATTTGAAAAGACATGACAATACTGGTGTACAGTTTATGTGCTCTAGATGGGGGGAGGAAGGACAGGGGTTCTTCAAGAAGAGAAAATATTCTACCCATTCTTATGGCCCCTGCCCTTCCACAAGCAATCATGAGCCATGTCACCCCTCTGGCCCTGGTGATTTTTCCTATGGTGGAGGTGGTGTCCCAGAAGATACCAGATAGATGCAGATATCAGCGTGGAGCCCACAGATGGCGCAGGGTAGGGCAGCCTTCGTCTGCGTATCTGTGCCGGCATAGGGAGATCTGGAACAGAGGGAGACCCCAGCTTTTTCATACTTCCATCTAACACGGATGGATGTATGATTATTTCACAAAGGGAGATTTCAGGGAAGCTATATCCAAGTATTTTGCCCGGTACTGTTTGATTTTTAGCCCAGGCTTGCACAAAGGTAATGAACAAACAGCAAGAATTCAGACTGAAGAAACAAGAATTTTCTTATTTAAATTAGAGCTATGTTTTTGTGTTGTCATAATGATATTTGTTATTAAAAGTAATGGTTCTTCCTCAGTGGCAGCTCTTTTATTACTTGTCAGTGAAAATGTGTGAAAGTCAACAATAACCCTTTAAAGTGTTTTAAAACACTTTTTGTGAGCAATTGACTGAAAAAAAATCAAATACTTCAAATACTTAAACTGATTTATAAATTAGCTCATGAAAGGCCTCAAAACTTTTTTAATAAAAAGTGGAACTAAAATTTTTTAAATGGTTAAACTTTTGACTTGTTTCAGGGATGGAAAGAATATAATTTCTTTAATTTGTCAGGAAAAAACTTCTAAAATTACTTTCCAGTCAAAGAAAGACTCAAGATTTCAAAGGACATTCTACAAAATTGTATTTAACTCCATAGATTTCCTTAAGGCTTTCTCTGCTTGGTTGTCATCCCAGTTCCTGGATCTTTATGTTCTACAGTCTGATTGTAGTAGAATTTGAACAGGCTTAAGACCTGATATATGACCAGCTGAATTCAGTACAAAGCACCCCACTAACTTTAGTAGACTTTGTTTCATCGTCTAAGTAATCTGTTTTACTCACTGTTTTACTCTGATTTTGGCCACAGGCAATAGCTGGGAGGTATTTTTCACAGTCACTGTTAGTGCTGTGGTTATACGTGGTATTTTGATTTTGATTTTGATATTTTTTTATATACAGCCAAAATTCAGTGTGCTAGACGGTGCTCTGCAAACTTGTAACATGACAGTAGTCTTTGCTCAACAAAATGTCACCACTGTTAGGTTAAAACCAGTATAAAAAATCAACACTTAGATGTTGTGCACAGAGGTACAGAGCCCATGAGAATGTTTTAATACAATTTATACTCGTGTATAAAGTAAATCTGAGGGAAGAGGAGCATGTTAAGTGATGGCACAGATTTGTTCCTAATAGCTTAGTAATGTTGAAGGTCCTTATCCAGCATATTATACATATGTACAGAGACAACAAACACAGGCAAGTACATAAACCCATGTTTTAGATCCTTTGAATTCGGCTGATATGTTAGATTTTATAATTTGAAGATGCTGTTTATATAAAAGCTTGAGGAGTGGTATACCAGATAAAGCTGTAATGATAATACCTAAATTTTAAGGCTTATAGCTAAGAAATTGCTGGGTTTGCACCTTATTCACATAAATTAAATGTATTTCTGTACTTGATTAAAAATCTGATATTTCAGGAAAATTTATTCCAGTCATCAAAACTGTTGATGTTTTTATAGTGTTAGAACAATGAATATTTTTGTTATATCCCAAGAACTAGAAATGTATGCAGTCACTACCAACTATTTTGAAATAGGCTTACTGTAAAACTACTAAGAATATTTTTTTATTAAAAAAAAAAAATATTAAGCATTATTGCTGAAGTATTGACACATGTAACTCCTGCATGGAGCAGGTTGGACTGTGGTATTTAGGGAAAACTTTGGCAGAATTTTGTGGTAAAATCTCTGAAGAAAACCTAGTATGATATGTTAAGTAACTTTGAAAGTGACTAAATAAGTTCTATTAATAGGTGGATTTTGTTGGATGTAAAATGGTAACTCAGTAATTATATTTCTTGAGAATATGCATCAGCTATCTAGAATTACTTAGGTTGGCATCCCTCTGTGATTTTATACGTAGTTAAATTAGGGCACAGATAGTCTCCGCCGTGACTGTCAAGAGGTAGCTTTACTCTCAGTTCTTGTGTCAATATTAAATCTCACCTGTGTATCTAAATTCAATGCTGTGGGGATTTTTTTTTTTTTTGACTCATGTCATTGCCAGTAATGCAGCGTCTGCAACTGGAATTTAGCCAACAACTATTGATGACACGAGGTCCAGAATAGAACCCGTCTTACTTTCCCAACCAGTGTTAACTCCTGCACCGCTGTCAATTAGGCCAGTTCCGCACTTGGAACAGAACCAGTGCATCTGCTAATGACGCATTTGCAGGATCCAGCTAATTTTCAGCTATAATGGCTCTGGCTGTATAGAAAAAAGAATAAAAATTATTCTCCCCCACGCCCCCAGTCTGATCAAACTTCGGTTTTCAAGAGGCAAAAAAAAATGTATGTGACAAGAAATAAATTGTTGTTTTTTACTACCAGCAATAATTTTTGACACATCTGGCCTAGATGTTTCCTGACAGTGTCTTGGAGTGATGAAGTAAGGAAGAAAACAACCAGAATACTGATTTTGAGATCCTTGACCGAATTTATACATCAGACTATTAAGTTGATTTTGGTCCTGCTTATCTATTAGTAATACCTGTAAATGTTACTTTCTTTCCATTATGTAAAAATACATGCATAAAAGACCCCACAAACTTTTAGAGGGGTGTGTGTGTGTGTATATATATATATATATATAATTTTTTTTTATATATAAACTTGTACGGGATGTTAAAAAAGGCCTGAGAGAGGCGAGACAGAGCAAGAGTCTTGGTACGGTACGAAAAGTGATCTATCGCATGGTGCTAGCAGTCTGCAACACCAGCATACCAAGATACTGGCCAAGTTTCCAGTTGTGTGGTTTGTGCCTTGTGTTGCGTTTGTATTCATGACATTTACACATTACAAGTACCTTTACGGAAATAGTAACTTTCAGTAGTGTAGAACTTTGTGCAAACCCACGTGGAACGAGGTTTGCCTGGGTGCTGTGAGCTTTCTCATAACCTGGCCTTGCTTTTCTTCATGTACAAGAAGGTCGTGAGAGCAAACCTAGGTGGGTAGCTGCTTGTCGTGAAGAAAAAGGCATCAGCCCCTTTTCTTCAGTATCTCCGCAGAGAGAAGGTACTTTGCATCCTATTTTTGGCAAAGGGAGGCCTCGTGTGGTCATTCATGAGAACAGCTGCCTGCCTGTGCCTGCCTTCAGCTCAACTAGGTGCTTTTAGGCAAGCCAGTGTGGTAAACATGGCCGTGCTGGTGGTATTTCCTAGCAATACTGATGACGGGATTAAAGGAAGAAGAAACACCCGAGTGTGATTGCAGCCGCTCTGTTACTGAAGAGGTCTGAAGCAGGAAATAACAGTTCTCCCTGGTCCCTTTTTTTCTGTTGTTATTGTGTTAGGAGATAGATACCCTTCATTGCCTTCCTAGGCATCTGAAGCAGGTAACAAAACACAACTCAAACTCTGAAAGTCCATGTCTGGTGTTAAATTAACTAGTTGATCAAGCGAATTGTTTGTCTGGTAACTGACGAAACAATAACATTTTGATTCAAAGGCAAAGTTAAGGAAAAAAAAACCCAACCTAAATCCTGCAAATTTCAAAAAATAAGTATCCAATGTTCAGTTCTTTGCCTTGGGATATTGTAAGGACTAACTCTGAGGAACTGTACAGCAAGCCAGGTAGAGACCTGGAGGACACTGTGTATCAGCAAGCCATAGGTTATAGCCCCCGTGCATGAGAGGGTGTTCCAGCGGTCTTACCTTAGACATGTATGTTGGAGAGAAAAAAGTCCTGTTGTAATGCATTTATCTCATTCCATTGACTTCATTATTATCAACTCTAAGCACATCCTTCATGTTTTCAAAGATTACAATTAAATTCCCCAAAATGTAGGACTTGCCATCAGTAAGAGGCTGACTACTCCCAGTTGGGATGTGTGAGAAGCCTCTCATCATGCCTACCCTTCTGAAGAGATTGTTTTTATTTGTGACTCTAGCTGGGAGTAGTTTCTGGGGAAGGCCCGGGGCTGCCCTTGTGCCTGCTCACATGAACAGCATGGGGCTTTTTGTTTCTGCCCTTTGGATTTCTAAGATTTGCCTCTTACCTTGTCCCTTTCAGTGACTTAAATCCACTCCCTTCTTTTATATTTGTCAAAATTTCCCTTAAAATGAAATGTACTTGATATTGGGATGTAACTCTTTGACGTACTAGGTTCAGGTCTTCAGGATACTAATGGTGTGATTCATCTGGTGTACAGAAATTGGGCGTGGGAGTGGGTTATCACATTCACTTGAAGTATTCACCTTTATTGTGGATTGGGCACTCAGGATGAAGAGAACATTTTGCACTCTGTCATCTCGCCATGGTTTTTAGTTTGCTCATCTCCTTGATGCAGCAGATAGTGTCTAATGAATAAGGCATATACTATCAGCAGCTGCATCTTCTAAAGTATCTCCTGCATGCCTGCATTTTATGGTATAAGCTATTGTTTGTTATCAGATGCTTTTCAGAACTCCACATAGGAAAACATCCTGCAAAATTGTTCGGTTTTTAGTTTTATGTAGGAAAAAATAGTAATTGAGCAGCCTTGTTTCTGGAGATTAAAATAACATATCTGGAGGCAAAAGAAGTGTGTATTATTCTAGAGCTTTATTCCTTCTATAGCTCAGTGCGTTTCGTAATAGCGTGTTTATACCCCTAGGGTCCAATTCAGGATCTCTTCTGGTAATATTTATCATTTTTCCCAAGAGCGTGATGCCAATGTCCCTGAATTTCAGAGTGGAAGTACCCATGCGAGGGGAAAAAAAAAAAAAATAAAAAAAAGCAAGGGGAAATGCTGCCATGTGACCTTTTTACCTGCGCATCCATCTTCCTGCGCGTCCCTGGGGGATGCGGGAGACGGTTTCGCGGGCGGCCTCCCCTTAGGAAGGGCCGGGCCGTCCTCTGAGCAGTGCGGAGGCAGGCTGAGGGGTGGGGAGAGACGAGGGGAAGAGGGTGTTCCCCGCACCCCCGGGCATCCTCCTCTTTTAATTTCCAAGAGCAGGCCGACTCGGGGCGGGCGCGGCCGATGCTGCGCGTCCGCGGAGGCCGCCTTCCCCGCCCGGCGTAGCGCAGCGTAAGCGCCGCGCCCGCCGCGCCGCCGGGCATGGCGCCGCTGGTGCTGTACCACTGGACGCAGTCCTTCTCCTCGCAGAAGGTAAGGGGGGCGGAGGGGGCGCGGGGCGGCGGCCTGCAGGCCGCGGGGTGCTGGCGGGTACCGGGCGGGCGGTGCCGGCAGCCCCTGCCCGTCCGCGGCGGGTGCTGGGCAGGCGGTAGCGCGGCGCGGGGGTCCTGCCTCCGGGAGGGTGGCTGGGCCGTGCCGGCCGCCCAGGGCGGGGACAGCTCTCCGGGGAGGGCTTCTCCTGAGGTAACCCTGACGGTACCATTGCAGGTGCGCTTGGCTATAGCCGAAAAAGCCCTGAAGTGCGAAGAGCACGATGTAAACCTGCCGCTGAGCGAGCACAACGAGCCATGGTTCATGCGCTTGAATTCCTCGGGAGAAGTGCCTGTCCTCATCCATGGGGAAAACATCATTTGTGAGGCGACACAGATTATCGATTACCTTGAGGCAACGTTTGTAGATGGTAATCCCATAGGCGTTTCGGTGTGAAATCTGCCCCCACATAGCGTGCAGCAGCATTGGGGTCCGCTCCACACGGCTGTGTGCTGGTTTCAGGACCAGAAAATGTTTATAGCCTCACAAGTAAATGGGTTCTCTTAATACTTAGTGGTGTGAGGTAAAACCACGTTCATTTAACATGAACTAAAGGCCTTTCAGCACATCTGCTGTAATTAAAAACCGACCACTGCCCTCTTTACCACTTCAGGAAGGATGGAGGAGTCAGTAAGGGCAGCGCAGCTCCGCTCTGACCCTGTGGTCAGACTGCCAAGGAAAATAATAGTGAGTTGAGCAGAGAGCTGCGCAACTGCTGCTGTTGTCAGGCAGCTCCTGCTTCTCTGCAAGAAAAACGACGCATGTTACAGTTTAATTCTAGAAAAATCTTGAGGGAAGGAAGTGGAATGAGTCGGTTATTTTTGGAGCCAATGCAGAGTGAAGAGGTAAAAAAGTAGGAAGAAAAAACTCAGGAGTGGTCCCATGCAGGCTTTTGAAACTCCTTGTGTTCCTATTGCCAGAAAATAGACCGCCTCAAAATTATTAAAGAAAATGGGGTTTTTTATCTTCTAGGTGTGAAGAGGCAGTGTTTGTGTGTGAAGGATTTAGTGCTGACATCTATAAGCCACAGAGAATACTTCAGTGTTGAAGGAACATAATATGTATTTAATTCTGGCAGGTTCATTAAAGGAAGAGTCACGGCACAGGAAAAAACAAGGCCAGGGTAAAGCTCAGTCGTATGTGGGAAGGCTTCTTGTGCTTTGAGAGGATCCTGTACTGTAATATCTACAGCAGTGCAACTGTAGTAATGTTTGGGCTGTAACAATTTATTAAAGCCTCAGTTGTGCCCCACTGTGAGAGGGCTAAAGGGTTTCATGCTCTTGTCACCCATTTCTAGAAGTATAAAATAAATGCAGAATCCCATTTTCTGATTCAAAGGCTTCTTAAATACACATTATGTGGGTTGTTACATAGGAACTGGAGTTACTTAGACATTTTAGAAAGACGTACACGTTATTGTGTTTCTCTGAGCTGTGATAACACGATTAAGGTGAGGAAGAAGTGAAGCTTTCTTAACTGTGGCTGTGTCATCTCAACTGGTTGGGCGCAACCAAAGTAACATTGGAACTACTGCTTTTGGTCAATTACATGTTTCTCTTTTTCTTAACTTTCTTTGTAACTTTGTATTACAGAGGAGGTACCCAGATTAATGCCAGAAGAAGGGAGCATGTATTATCCAAGGGTGCAACACTATAGGGAGCTGTTAGACTCGTTGCCTATGGATGCCTACACGCATGGCTGCATCCTGCACCCCGAGTTAACGGTGGACTCCATGATTCCAGCCTATGCTACCAGCAGAATTCGTAGTATGTACCGGTATAGCTCTGACAGCCTATCAATTTATAGGATGTGGCTTTACGTTTGTCTTGTGTCTTTGGTACACCTTAAGCAGAATATATTGAGCCGAGACTTCCAATTTCACTTGCAGTCCTTGGTAATTTGTGCATACACTTTTTATTGATTTTGTAGTCTGTTATGATTTGAAAATGGGGAATCAGAAGTATCATTTCTGAGGTGTGTGTGGAATTAATTTTCCCTGTGACTGAAAAGTGTACTTCTTGTGCATATCAGAAAATGGCAGCTGTGACAGCTGTGCATATTTTCTTTTCTGATCATGCTGTTTATGTGTGTAAAACAATTTTCAGGGAACATCTCTATTACTGCCCACATCAAACCACTGCACTGGAGGAAACCCCCCCTTTTTTTTTTGTGTAACTAAACTTGCTAGAAGTTTACCTATTAAATTAGAGCAATTGCTTTCCTCTCAAAGTAGTGCAAATGCAGATTAGCTTCAGTGAAACAGAGGAGATAAAAAAAGTGTAAAAAGTAGGTAGCTAGATTCATTTGGCCAATGGAAAGTTTTAAAACACGATTTAAACTAAAATCCTGAGTGCAAATAATGCAACAATATAGAATTGGGATAAAGAGTGAACTGGTGATCTGGTAGAATCAATGGTAAAATGCCCTTTGGCTTAATTGGATAATTATTTTACCTGGTGGACTTTTATATACATACCAGTTTCCCATGAAAAATGTGTTAAGTGCAGAAGAAATAACTGTAGGCTATGTTGTTCAGTCCCCTGTGTAACAGAGAACCTTCTGAAATGAACTGTTTCAAATCCAGCAGTTGGCAGAAATAACTTTGTTTAAGCAGCATTCAGTGATTCAGAAATAACCTTGGCAAATGATCTTTCGGTTCTCATAGCTTTTTCCTCATTTCCCACCCCAGTTTGGACGGGAGATTCTGTTCACTTTGGTATCAGATAGATAAATATTTATTTGTTTATTTGTTTGTTTATTTTTATTGTTATTGTATGTATGTTCAAGGACTCCAGTGTGACTCTCAGCCATAGAACTGCACTGGGAATCCTTGTTAAACTGGACATGGACTATGACCTCAGTCTAGGTTTTCAGAACTGCTTGCAGACTTACAACCCTCTCACCAAGCAACATGGCCTGTATCTTTATGGGGCTGTATCTTTTGGTTCAGTGTGGATTTTACACTGGGCTGTGTCAAAACCTCAACTGGTTGCTAACGGTCTGGTTTATCAACCAGTCCAGACCACTGGGTATCAGTGCCTTGTTTTTTCTTGATTCAGTTCTCTTCTAGGCTTTGTACCATGGTAAAATTTAGTCAGTGCTTCTATGTTTCCTTCTAAGTATTATGAAAGAGATAAATAGTTTTAGGACAAGGATCAAATCCGAAGAATGTGGCTTGATGGTGATGATGCCCTGTTTACAGTTATGTTCAGAGATCTCTGATATGTATTTTTTGTCAATGGCAGTGCTTTATATCGTGTTGTGGTTTGTTTTGAGGTTGGGTTTTTTTTTTTTTTTTTTGGTAATTATAGAATGCTCCATAGAACAAACTCAAATACTGCATAGAATTTAAAATGTAATCCTATACTATTACCCAATTCATAATATCATAAAAAGATGATTCAGTGTTAGTTTGAAAAGTTCTGTTTTCCACAAACTGTGTTACCCTCCTCAAAATTTTTGGCAAGTCAGTTTTCTTACTAGCCATGCCACCATGTTTTCAGAAGTGAAGTCAGGCAGTTAGTTTTCCTTACAGTTGCATACATTATCCTTTATAAAACATCAGCATGGAATTAGTTTTCTTTATGTCTGCCGAAAACTTCTTGAGCATTTAGAAGTCAGTGTTGGTAGTCCAATGATCAATGGTTATTTAGAAATAAATTCTCTATAAAAAGTATCTGGATAGATTTAGAATGGGTAATATCAGTAAAATGAAGCAACATGAATTACTATGCTCTATCAGTGTATGGTCTGTTGCTTTTTTACCCCAAGTGTGGATCATAACTGTTTATTGAAAAGGCATTATTATTGGCAGCTTTTCCTGTTTTCACATGGTAATAATCACTGCTTTTATTAAGGTTCACTTGACAACGTTGTCCTGTGTTACGCTGACCGTATGTGTTCTTCCCATCCAGCTTTTAGTTGGTATTTCTTCTCAGTTTCTACGCACACACATTCTTACTGGTAGAGCTAAAATTACTGCTTGTCTAAATCGGGATGTTTTCTCTATCTTTTTATACTTAAATCGTAGCCTACTTTCTTGATTCAAGACTTTTTCTTTTTAATAGCTCATGAATTTTTCTAAACAACCTTTGCTTGTTCAGACTTCTGCTGGATAGCTGAGTTTTCAGGTATGAAAAGCTGATCTTCTTCAAATGTGCTAGGTGCAATAAGCCACCAGCCAGTTATGTGTTATGTTTATGTATATCAAACCCAATTAAGTAATTAATTGCATCTATAAGATTTTAGTTGTGTGATTACACTCCTCAATTTCTTCATATTCTGTGTTGAAAGATGGCTTTCACAGTCATATCAAGTTGAGACAGAGATAAAGCAGTGAGTTCATTATTCTCTAGCAAGATTTTTTATGAGTTTAATTTATAAGACTTAATTTGAACTAAACTTAATTATCAAGTTCAAGTGAGAAGTAATCTGTGCCCTATAATTAATCATTGGTTCTCAGTTTATTAATAGAAATATTTTTAGCAGATAACTTATTATTCTCTATCTTTTTGGTATGCTAGGTCTGAAAGTACAGCATTTCCAAGCAAAGCCCCATTTTAAGGAGAGAAAAGGCTATACATGTGTAGTAGAAATCGCTAAGGTGATCTTAAATTTTTCACATAATTTCTTCTTTCAGTCATATAATAAATGTTTTTTCTACAACATCCATATACTCCATAATGAACATTTCAAAAGGGGATCACAGATTTTGATGTCACATTTTTGCTAATTAAAAACACCTTGGTTCCCTATCCAGTGGTACTTCTGCTTTTCCTGTGGAATTATGCACGTGACCTACAGAAAATGTCAGTATGGGCCTACCTGCACATTCACAGCATGAAAAGTGTGTTAGGAACCCAGGAACTGAGGTACAGAAATAGGTGTTTGTGGTAGCATTTCATAGATCTAACACTATTTTTGGCAGCAAAATGGTTTTATTGGAATAACAGAGAAATTCTAATAAGAATTCCTCATTCTTGCCCAGCTTCATAGAGGTCATTGCAAATAGATGAGCAGAAGGTGTGGCAGGGTCAATTCATGCAGCAGTTCAGTTTTCCAAAGCATGACTCTTTTGAATACCAAGTTGGTGATGATGCTTTGTTGAAGTACCATTTCCCATGTCTTCAGCATGGTACACAAGCCATTGATCAGTTCCTGTGGACTGCCTTATGGGTACACTTGGATATCTAATGTCATTCCTTTGTTGTTGTTTGTGTGTGTGTGTGTGTGTGTCAGGCCAAATAAGTAACACAGAGTCGGAGTTGAAAAAACTTGCGGAAGAAAATCCAGACCTTCAAGATGCCTATATAGCAAAACAGAAGCGCCTTAAAGTAAGAAAATGCCTGCTATTCTCATCCCTAACTTACTACCATCAGATTTATTTTTTTTCCTGTGATAGTATAAACATTGTCATTGCCAGTAATGTCATGCAGGGGATTAACCCTATAAGGCATAAAGCACCCTGTCCCCCAGATCAGCTACGCACTTCAAGTGTGTGCTGAAGTATTGTACTGGTCCCACTGACTTCAAAGGTAAGTACACATCGGTGCTGGTGTTGGGATGTTGAGCATCCCTGCAGGGTGAGGCAAACCTTGATATCTAGCATCTCTAATGTTTTTCTTCTGTTATCTGGATTGTCACCAGTATCCAAACAGTATCCAGCTGACTATGTGGATAAAATCATCCCATTTTACAAATAAGTGCTGTAGTATCGAAGTAAAAGTTCCTCTGATGAAAGTACAAACTCTGTACTGTGATTAAAACACTAACCTCTCTCTATATTTAGTCTAAACTGCTGGATCATGATAATATAAAATATCTAAAGAAGATCCTGGATGAACTGGAAAAAGTTTTGGATCAGGTTGAGACTGAATTGCAGCGGCGAAATGAGGAAACACCAGGTGAGGAAGCATGCTTGCTAAATCCTGTTGATGCTTATGCTGGGGACACAGAGTACAGACCCATTGCAGGACCGGTTTTGATGTACCCAGTGTGAACCTTTTTAGCATATACTGATGTACCTTCACAGAAGGAATCAAATACTCTTAAATACTCGTCTAGGTTACTGCTGCTGCCAGTGAGTAGAAGTCTTACGAGAGTGTTTGATCACATTTTCAGCAGAGTGAGTATTATTAGCTGCACAGTTTTGCATTATTCTGTAAACAAAATAAGAAAAACCTTAGCTAGAGGATATTATTCTTGATGTTGTAGTTGCAGGCCTCAGTTCACTGTAATGATTGTGACCTTAATGTTTAACACAGGTTTGTTTACCAAGAACTTGTTCCAATGTTGTGCTGATATTTGTGGTATATGCAGAATTAGGAATATGGATAAATGATCTAAGCATTAAACAACCTCTCCCCCGCCCCCTGCCTTGAAAAAACAGTAGTGTTTATGGGCAGATCCACCCAAATGAAAGTGGAATTTTGTTTAAATGGCATTAGTCTTCTGCTTAGTCAGAGTCTGGTCCAACTCCCAGTGGTCCTAATAGGAATCCTTTCTGTGACTCCACTGGGAGCTGCATGAAGCATCAGTCAGTATCAGCTGCATCTGCTCAGATTAAAAAAAAATGCATTTGTCTCTGTAAATAGCTATTGTAATAATTACTTGTTATTATCAAGAGAGTAGATTTGAACCAGGAATTTAAAATCTAGGTTAAATTTGCTACTGACTCAGCAGCAAAAGAGTTGCAGAAAATGTTTTAACTCACAAGGGATGGTAGGATTTAATAAGCAAACTAAGTCTGTCACTATTTCCAGCAGCCCCTTTGCTTTCTTTGCTGAAGAGCCTTTCCAAGGAGTCAACTGACGCAATATAAACGAGCATATGAAAACCAACAGGATCACAGAATCTAATAACACATAGGACTGTTACATCCATCTTGGAATTTTGTCTTGAGGTATACACATTTTTTGGGCATGTGAACAATGCTTCTACCAGGTCCTGGTCAATCTCTGAGCTTCTGCTTCTCTTGCAGTAGCTGTCATTCACTCTTGCAATCCCTCATTCACTTACTGCTGCTGCCACTGCAGGCATCTTTCTTTCACACAGGTGTTAGCTTCTTTGGTCTTACTTTCTGTCATCTTACCTAATGCACCAGATGAGTCGCCAGGTATCCTTTCAGCAACACAGGATACACTCTTTCTCTGCAGAGGCTTTTCTTCCGGACCTGGATAACTGGTCAAAGTGGACTGGTACCAGCAGTGTGCTTTTCTCTGGTGGCAAATGAGTTGAAAGGTTCACTGCAAAGTTTCTCTGTTTCCACAGAGGTGCTGCTGAATGTCCATGCTAGTGGTTTTGTGTGCTGGTTGTGTGGGAACATAATAGCCCTTTTTAAGATATAGGCTAGAGCAGAATACTCATGCTGGCAGCTATGCTAAATACCAAATTTAATATCCTAGGTTTCAAAAGCTCTCAGTGTCATCAGTACAGGTCAGCCCTTTTGGGTGCTGGTGATTCAGATCACTGTGAAGATAGGGGTGTGATGCTTCCTAGCAGTGCCTGCCCTGAGACTACCCAGAAAGATACACCTCCTTCCTTGGACTGGAGAGGGAGCCTGGGGTCTGTGCTCCTGACCAGTGGTGTACAGTGCGAATATCCGTCACTTCTCCAGCTTCTCAGTGTGAAAACCCCATGGTCTGGTGTCTAGAAGGCACAAAGGAAGGAAGGACAGGTAGACAAACTGTCTTCCTGCTGAGCTGGTATGTTTGGTGGAGATCAGTCATCTGACCTGTTTCTTTTTTGACTTGAATGTCTCCAGCAAATGAGCAGTTCTTGAGTGAATGTCACAGAGCTGACTGACACAGGCAAGAAGATAAATTCTTCAGGCAAGTGGTAGCTTTTCAGTAAAAGCTAAACTGCCATCCTCCTTTCCACTCCTGTTTAATTTAATCCAGATTTGAGAAATGTAGTTGAGGAAACTGTTTACTGTCGGTTTTAATGTATGAACTTGACCTGTGGCTTTTTTTCCCTTAACGAATGTAGGCCAGGCTGCAAAGCCTAAGACTTTACAATATTGTGTGAAGAATGGGATTAGTAAAATGGCCATTGATTGAAGCCATATTTTAGCTGAAGTGGCGGTGGTGTTTATTAGCATTTTGAAATAGCACGAAACTAAACATTAGCCCATGGAGGTTTCTATGTGTGCTTGTATTCCATTAGCTCCTAATTCTTGGTGTTTTATCTCTGCTTAGAAGATGAAAATCAGCCTTGGCTTTGTGGTGATTTCTTCAGCTTGGCAGATGTCTCACTTGCCGTCACACTGCATCGCCTGAAGTTTCTGGGATTAGCAAGAAGAAACTGGGGAAATGGAAAGCGGCCCAACTTGGAAGCCTATTACGAGCGTGTCCTGAAGAGAAAAGCATTTTACAAAGTTTTGGGACACGTCAACAACATATTAATCTCAGCTGTTCTGCCAACGGCGTTCCGTGTGGCCAAGAAGAGGGCGCCCAGGGTCCTCGGCACCACGCTGTTGGTCAGCGTGCTGGCAGGGATGGGCTACCTTGCTTTCCTGTGTCTTCGGAAGAGGCTTTCCAGCATGATGTTATCAATTAGAACCAGGCAGAATTATTTTTAGACCCTGTCTGTCCCTGGTGGTGAGTGAAGGGTACCTCTACCCCCAATATTCTGAATAAAATATAAATGTAGAAGAAAGGTTATGTCTGTGAATTAGAACATTGTCACACATGTATCATCTCCTGCTGTTGTATAATTGGACCGACAAGGCTGAGATATTTGTGGAAAATACATGTGGGGGGGTCCAACGAAGGAAAGAAGAGCCTTTCTTTTCAGATAAGAACCAGTAAGGGCTGTGACAGTGCTTTGTTAAAAGTGATTATTGTCTCCTTTACCCAGTAGCTGACCTAATTATAATGCTTTTATTTAATAGATATGCTGCAATGTGTCAGCTTTTCACTGTGGGTGAAATGCATTACTGTGCAGAAACCAGCATCGCTGAAATACTGAAAACAGCACTTACTTCAAGTGCTCAGAGTAGGATTTAAGTTGAACATAACGCTGTGTGTGCCTGTGGTATACAGGAGTGGCTCTGCACTGATTAATGGCTGTTGATTTGCAGTTGGACATTTAGGAATGTGTTAAAAAGTAGGCTCATGGGGCTGCTTTTGTCACTGTCTAGTCGGGCAGTAGTACAGGAAGAGACCTGAAATGCATATGAACATCAGTGATTTGCAGGTCACGTGAGTGAAATTCTCCAGAGGCATCAGTGGCCAGCAGACACTAGACTTCTGCTGCAATACAGATGGGAGTGAAAGCCCTGACACGTGTCTTTTGAAAGCCTTTTAGGCAGCTTTGACCTAGCCAGGTGCCCAGCTCAGCTGCAAGCCCTGGCTGAGTCAAACCGAACTATCTCGGTGCACGTTTCCTGGTTTCATTGGGGTGACGCCATACAGCTGTCTCCATACTGGTGTCCCAGGTACACTTTCTGGTTTCTACCCTGAGCACTGGCTATTTTTTGCACATTACTTGGCTCTGTTAGCAACTGCATGTGCCTCTAGGAAATGATAGCCCACAAGGTGCCATAGCCAACTAGAAAACGTATGCACAACAATGCATTTTGTAAAGTAATTTAGAGTAGCTCACTATCTCTCAGTCTAGTTAGGTAGCCTAGATTTAAGGTGATACTGTACTTCAGTAATCTGTTTACTTTTGAAAAGATGTCATTTTGGTGGTAAGTGAACAATATGGATCAGTTTGGAGACAGATGATTTCTACTGCAGATCTTTTCAAAGCTGCACTCTTGTAGCATGTGGGAAAGTGTAGAGAAAACACTTCGATTACTTCCCACTGCTCAGTAAATGCTGAGAGTTTTACTGTGTTTCAGCTGAGCTCCTGTTCCAATGATAAAGGCATTTACCTGAAAGCAGAATCATTTTGCAGCAAGAAAGCAAGTGGGAAGGAATGAAAATTCTCATGACAGTTTCATAAGATTTCTGCATTCTTGTTGTTTACAAGCTGTAGATAACTGCAACAAGCAAAGCCTGGCTCTGAATGTTTGCCTGTCAACAACCAGTGGTAACAGGCCGAAGTACATTTAAGATCCAGCGCTGGTGGCTGTGGTCTCTGCACAACTGCTTTTGAGCACCAAGGGGATCTGCTCCCGAGTTTGCTGGAGAGAACTGAGGCAGTTTCTGTCTGGGCAGTCTCACCATGTAGCAGATAACAAAATGGATAAAAATGCTGAATACTCCTCCTTATGATTTAATATTATGTTGTCTAGCAAAAGAAGACCAAAATCTCATTGCTTCTTTTCAGTAATAAGAAACATCTTACCTAGGAAACAATGCACTTTTTTTTTTTATTTGTCAAAAGGACAGTTTTATATAATTCTATTTCATGACCCAGTTGTTTTCAAGAACTTGTTGAATTAAATGTGCTCTATTTAGGAAAGCTTTACTATCCCTATTAATGTGCTGGCAGCTTTAATGGAGTTTGTTGTTTGTATGTTGCAGTTCATCTGCATTTACTTCTAACCAACAAATTCCAGTAAGTTAATAAACACAGAGTAAGGCTTGTAACTTAATGCTTCCCTGGCGTGCATCTCTGTCAGGCCATCTGAAAAATATAATCTGATCAAGTCATGGTAAAATGCAATCTTTTATGACTTTTTGAGAATTATTTTATGTTTTTCCTTCCTATTTATTTTTTAACGTGCTCCTTCTAGATAAGAACACCTACATTCCCGGAGGAATGCTGGTTTAGTTCACAGGAGCAGCCCTCTGGGCTGTGATAGAGGCTAATTATTGATGGAGTGGTTTTACTTGCCCAGACCTCAGTGATTGATCTCTGTGCCTCGGCTCCCACTCGCTGCCTGCCAGGAGCTGCAGGTACTGCTGGGGAGGACTGGAATGACCACCAGATGTCAGTGGTCCTCCAGGGCTGCACTTCGGCGGGCCCTGAGATGCGCAGGAGAATGCTTAACTCTTCACAAACACAGTGTTTGTGACCCCAGCATGAGATGGATGGGAGCGTCCGCATCAGACCAGTGGTCTCACCAAAGCTTTTTGAAACAACTGCTTTGGTTTACTACAGGTTGGTTCTCTGGTACCTCTCATTTATGTTTGTAGCTTCTACACTGGATAAATAAGAGGGCAAAGTTGAAATAATATTTCACATTAAAATGAATGTCACTGAACAGCAAACAAATTTGTCCCCTGCGGGATTGAACATGGATAAAACTTTTACTGTGGAAAGTTTAGATCCTTTGTTTAATGATTGTCTGTCAGTTCAGCTATGTGGTAGCCTGTTTTCACTGCCCCGAAGTACTCTGTGCAACACTGATTACTGTACAGGTGGCAGCAAAAGGCTTATCCACGATTAAATTCCTCAAAATAGGATGAGATTTAGAAGCACATATGCTGTATATGGCTCTTTGTGCAGGATAGCTTTTGTGTGGTACTTGTAAAGTTTCCTTTCAGCCTGGTTTATTTTCTTTGCTCTGGTACCTCTGGACACTGTTTAGATTGGAAACACGGGCAGTCTTCTGGTTTTCATTTACTATTTGCTCTCATATCATGCCTTGGATATATTTCATACCATATCTTTGTATGTGGGACCTGCACAATAAACATTGATTCTAAGACCACTTTCTAGACTGGTTTATGTCTTCTGTGTCAGTAAAACAAAGCACATTTGAGGCTCACACAGCACTGATGTGAGGAGTGTGGTGCTGCTGAAGGAGAGAAGCTTCTGGTGTTCCAGTTTAGAAGGTGTCAAACAGATTGTCTTGCATCTATATGGAAACAGCAGTTACAATGATAATTTTCCTTGGTTGTCTCTCTGAGCTGTTTATGCATGAGGCTCAAGAGAAGCCATTTAATAATGTACAAAAAGCCCAACAAGCATTTAAAGAAGGAGGGCAAGCAAGTCTTCTGTTTTCAATTAATCCGTACCAAAAAAGAAAGCTTCCCTTCTGAGTGTGAACATCTTTCCTGCTTTACACTGTTGAGCTGCAGAAGCTGGGACTCCTCTCTGTAAGGGGCAGGACAAGCACATCAACTGTGTCTGCACCGATAGTGTCACTAACAAGACCAAAGAGTGTGCCCAGAGCAATGTTTGTCTGTCCATGAGGGTATTTTTTTTCATCTTGAGCTATGAAAGTCTGCACTGGACCTTCTTTTAAGCAGAGGAAGAGTCAACACAACTTGAGGCTTGTGTGCATTTCTTCTCAGTATCTTTAAAATTAGGAGAGCTGCAAGGATCAGACTGAGAGCTGGTAGGGCTTGAGTTTCAGTAGATTATGACACCTCTGCACCAACTTCAAGGTGCCCTTGGTGTTAGCATTAATCAGAAGTATACTCAGAGCCCATGATGTGAAAAGCTTATGTCTAAACAGAAGAGGAGCAAGAGTGAATGGGAAGGTAAGTATGGCAAGTCCAGATTGACATAGCCATACATCCACTTTTGTACATCACATTTTTAAAGGCAGTTTTAAATTAAATCTTGATTTTTATGAGCGCAAGGAGCTACTAAGGTTTAAAGAGCAGATTGGCATGCCCTAATTTGTGAGAATTAGAGACAGTAGACAAAGTAGGTGAAACAGTGGACCTCACTGACTGGAGTACACTGCGCTGCAGTAAGGCTTATTCTTTGGAGAGACCTCTTTACTTTCTCTCTCTGTTTGTCTGGTGTTAGACAAAGAGTTGTAATGTTGTGCTTAGGCAATCTATAAGGCATGCTAAAGAAGACAAAAGCATGTAGAAAAATCCCCCAAAAATACTTTTTTCCCCCCTCCTCCCTCCTTTATAAAGAGTTTTTGGTTTTGGTGCAGCACCGAGTCAAAAAGTCAGGCACACAAAACTCAGGAAATGCCAGAAACCAGAGTTCTTACAACACTGTTAACTCACTCATACAGTAGTTCAGAAGCATTTTTATTTCTGTTTTTCTTTCGAAGTTACAATCATAGTGCTTTATTCAATGTGATGTTAAAAACGTGGCACCATAGAATAGTTAAGCTGGGAATGAGCTCAGTGTTGTGGGAAGAATCTGTTGGCATCTGCAGTCCTAGCTATTTACATCTTAGCTTTATATCAGCATTTGTTTTTACTACAGTTTAAAATAGTCGTAAATAATTGTATAGAAGTGTATTGTGTAAACTTATACACAGTAGCATAAATCAATAATAATCTAAGCTACTTTATAGATACTTATTAATCTTCTTTAGATATATTCTATATACTATCCCTTTTTATCCCTTCCACATTTCTTCTGCTAAAAATGGCTGACAATTAGGTATATCATTACATAATTTATAAAATCCATCTCTAAAGCCAAAATGTCAAAAACTTGGTTGACTCCTCTGCTAGCTAAGTTTAAAAACCATGTTGACCTCTTAGAAATAACATATTTAGGTGCATTACGCGGGTTTGGTGAAAAGGAGGGTAATTCCAGTCTCTGAAGCTCAAATGAATCGGAGAAGAAAGTGTACTCAGAAGCTCTATCACCATTTCTTCTGCTCCAGCTCTGGGTGGCTCTTCTGCAGACTTTTGGACTGCCACTTCACAGGATGTATTTGTTCTATCGCATTTCAATTATTTAGCTGAAATCAGTGGAGGGAAACACTATGAAGGATTATCTGTCTCTGTTGAATGCATGGTTCAGACGGCTTCCTGATACAGATATTTAATTTGGACCACTGTTTAGAAAGGTGCTGTGAAAGCGTATGCCTTGAACCAGGTAACACTCTCCAGACACCTTGTTGCAAGCCTGGGCACCGAACTGGAGGTCTGGGTTGCACTCCAGAGCCAGAGGCAGTCAAAGTAGAAGGATCTTTTGCTTAGGTTTTCAGGTCTTTTGTTAGAAAAAGCTCTCACAGTAAGTCTGTACCAGGTGAGGCCAGATGCTCTTCATCCAAAACTGGTGCCTTAGGAAGTTGTGCACCCTTCCATTGTGCTGAATTTTAAATGGCTCTAAAACACAGAGGCAGAAGCCACTAAAAGTTACAGAGGAAGCAAAATTGGCTGATGTTGCAGCAATGGAGGTATCAAGATTTTGGTTTCTAACAAAAAGCCGGATTCAGATCTGGGTATGAGTCATTGTTAAAAAAATTTTGTGCTGCATCTACTTACATAGGATCTGAATTTGATTTTAAAGTCATTATGCCATGAATCATATTTAAGACTTTGCCTTGAAAAGTTTTTTTTAATCAACCTATTTGTTTCAGAGACAATGAAAACTGTACAATACCTTTCTGAAACAAAGGATATATGCAGAGCTTAAGCTTTTAAAAGCTGTTTAAGCTTTTAATATGGGCAGCACATACTGAAGCAAAATTTTTGGAATATGGAGTTATTTTTGGAATAAAGAATTCCTTTAAAACAAGTCCAAGAATGTATGTTTAGGATCAATTCCAGAACAGCATCATAAATTTTTTATTCTTTGGATGTGAAAGAGAACCAAAAAGCTGTAGCTGACTTCACTTTCCTGTTGTTAACAGTAAATTGGTACCACGATACATGGAAGCTCCAGCAAATAAAAGGTAACAGATTTCTTTTTCACGTATAAATATGTATATACATAAATGTATGTGTGTGTGTGTTCATATATATATATATGTATATATATACATGTAGTAGTTTGACCCTGTCTGGAGGACAAATGCCCACCAAAGCTGCTCTATCACTCCCCTTTTCAGCTGGGCAGGGGAGAAAATATATATTGAGAAGCTTAGGAGTCGAGATAATGACAGGGAGAGATCATCCCGTAATCAATGTCATGGGCAAAACAGACTCAACACAGAATAAAGGAAAGATCTTAAAGCACCTGTCCTCTTCCCTCCCTTCTTAGCAGACTGCACTTTAGTCATGATTTCACTCCCTTCTTCCCCCACATTGTGGCATGAGGAGGGGCAGGGAATGGGGGAATGGGGGGTTGGGTAAGTTCCTCACCAGTTGTTTTCCTTCTTAGCTGGGAGCAAGGGAGTCATTCTTCACACTCCTCCCCTGATGCACTGTGGGGTCCCACCCACGGGAGACAGTCCTCCATGAGCTTCTCCACTGTGAGTCCTTTCGCCTGGGGCTTCAGCTTTCCACCAGCTGCCCCAGCGTGGGTCACTTCTACAGGATGCAGTCGTAGAATCACAGAATGTCTCTCAGTCTCTCAGGCTCAGACTGCTCCAGCCTGGTCCCCCACGGACTCACAAGCCTGCATGAATCTCCCCTGGCATGAATCTCTCGCTCATGTCTGTGTCTCTGTCTCTCTCCATGGGCTGCAAGTGCTGGCAGAGGCTTGCTCCAGTACAGGTCACAGCATCTTCTGTATGTCTCCACCTGCTCCAGTGTGGGGCCTCTCCACAGGCTGCAGGTGGGGTCTTGGCCTTTTCCATGGGCTGCAGGGGGACACCCGCTCCACCATGGGTTTCTCCATGGGCTGCAGGGGCACCTTTCTCTCCGGCAGCTGGGGCACCTTCTCTCCCCCTGCACTGGCCTTGGTGCCTGCACAGCTTGTTATGTCTTCTTACTCCCTTCTCTGGTGGTAAAAAGCAGCTGCTTGTGTTTGTTTTTCTCCTAAATGTGATTCTCAGAGGCGCTGTGACCATCGCTGATGGGCTTGACCTTGGCGAGCAATGACTCCCAGAACCAGCCATGCAAAACTACAATACATAAAGATAAATCCATACGTTTATGTGTGAATGTATATATATGTATATAAAGTAAAAATAACTGTTCTTAATTTTCTGCTAGTTAGGAGTTCTGCCCATTCTTGTGTGCTATAAAAAATTCTCAGGATCCTTTTGTACAGAGGGAAAGATGCAAATATTTCCCAGATGACTACCAGAACTGCAACACCAGCAGCATCAACTGAGACTGCAGCTCCACATCTGTAGCAGCACATGGAGATGCAAGTCCAGCAGCCACTGAAAGCAGTCCATTGCAATCCACCACCCTCATATGACACATGGGAGGAGAAGCAAACTAAGCTTAATATCAGAAATACCCCAAGATGGTTGCAGAGCTAGATACCTAATGTGTCCCTACCACCTCTGTCTAATTTGGAATGAGAAGATGCTGGGATGTTTACAGAGGCTGTATTGCAAATGGCTGTATCAGTTGTCAGTCCAAGAGACTTGGACTTTATTCCAGATCTCCACAGGTTGGCCTTGGCGAAGGGCTGTGGAGATCTGGAATCAGGAAAAAGGTTATATCTTATGCTTATGCTTGTGTAGAGTATGGCTTTGAGGATGTATTCATGAAGAAAAGCATATTCATATCTTGGTCTTAAAGACACAGGGAGAATAAAGGACCCTCATGATTTTAGAGTCAGTGTTGTAGGTTTACATTAGACATTCTGAAGACAGCCTCTGCAGAGCAAGGTTGATAGAGCCAAGATGCTGGCCAGATCAACCATGAAGTTTCCTTCATGTATCTTTAGGTGAAGACTAAGGTATTATTATTTAAAGACTGGAGATCTCTCTTCTCAAACTAGCTATCTTGAAGTAAGACTGGAAACCTTTCCTTGGTCTTCAAAACTGTAAAAGGTCTTTTGGTTCTTCCAGAAGGTGATGTTTCATAAATGAGCACCAAGAGGGCTTTCTCTGGAGAAAGGGCTGTAAAAGACAGGTACAGCTCTTGCCTTAGCAAGAATTAGGTCTGAAATTCAGGCTTTAGCTTATCCCTTTACACTGAATCATGTCAGTATTGTTATGTTGTGGGAGAGAAAAGGGATGGGGGGGCATAGCAGTGGAGATGTGGAGAGAGGACCTGAAATAGCAAGCTACATTAGCAGGCTGATAACCCAAACGTTTATGCTTTGGGTTTTGTTTTAAATAAAGAATAAATCCACACCTTATAGAGTGCTGCCCTGTAATGTGTGCTATAGTGTCACGAGGGAGATGCAATCCGAGCATGTTGTCTGTTGACAATCAGGTAGAGACTTTGCTTGCGGTGTGTGGGAGCTTATCTGAACACTTCTTTGTTGGGGTTCAACATGCGAGGGAACAGGCATTACCATTGCATAGTTCATTGACTCACTCAATAATGACTCTGTTTAATGAGATATTCTGTATTACAGCCACAGCTTAAAACGCTAATTTAAAAAAAGCATTAAGTAATTTCCCTGCTTACTTCCATTAATGATTTATTAGGTATTAACAAATTCTATGTTTTTGCATGTATTATAATTAATCTCACCACAGGACCTCGCCTCAAAAGTAATTTTGTTCTGCCACACTGCTGTCCTTCATCTGGTGTTTGTTTTTACAGGACTGGTTCTAATCTGGGCTGTTTGCCCTATAACCTGCAGTTCCCCAGGCTCCTGCTGGCTGCGGGCACTTTGTGTAATGTTGCATCTTGTTGACATTCAACCACAGAATTGGGTTTTGGAGCAGGAGGCTGACATTGTCCAATGTTACCATGTCACGATTATGTGTTGTACTTCAATAGTGCTGGGTATTTGGCAGCCTGAAGGTGCTCAGCAGAAGTAAATGAAATACGTTCAGTAACATGTGATATTACAATGGCTTTGTGTTATTAACTAGCATCACAAATGGGAAAAACCTACCCAAAATGATTTCTTATATTAACAATTTCACCAGAGCTGGTGGAGTCCCAGCTTTGGCTATGGGAATAGGGAAACTTGAGGCAGACTACTTTTTTTTTTTGTTTGTTTGTTTTTTGTTTTAATGAAATAATTATCTATTTCAATGTTTCCTATCATATAGGAAACAGTGCTCTGTGTGAGGATGTACAGTTATACATACTGCCTCTGCATGCCAAAACAGTTTAATTTAAAGGAATTCCTTGATGAGTTTAAGAAAGCAAGGAATTCATCAAGCTTTATATGCTCTGAAGAATGTTTTTTGGTAATAGTAGCTGCTTGGCTTTAGGTGTAATTGATATGACAGATACTTGTGGTATTTCCTAGTTTTCCATGAGGAAAATACATGCATATTTCTAACTTTCCCCATCTTCAACACTTCGTGCTACAATTTCACCACTTATATTTGTAACTGTGTGTTTGGTGCAGTAATCTGCAAAAGAGAGTGCCAGTTCTCCAGACCTTAAATGACAGATACATTTAGTATCATGAATAGTTAATCTGCAACACAGTGGTCTTTTCGTGACTGCCTGTGAGAATGTATCAGTCTAATTCTCAAAGGTACTGAATGCTTACAGCTCCTGCCCAACTCAGTAAGACTGTGGCCAGTAAGGACCTCTGAATCAGGCCCACAGTCTGATGTCCATATTATTACATATCATGTGGTTCATGTGGGAGAGATGTATACCTGAGAAACAGGCCCTTTGCACATGTAAAATCCCTTAAACTGATTGCATGTAGAGGGCATGTCTGAGAGAGCATGGTCTGACAGTGATCAGTCTGGTGGGTTAGAGATTTATCCAAAAGCAGAAGTTTCACTTTACCGAAATTTGCAGAACCTTTCCTTTCTTTTATAGTTGCACTACCATTTGAGACTCATAATTAGACAATCAAAAAATTAGTTTGTACCTCTGCCAGGTAATTCACTGGGTACCAGTTGTAAATCTCTGAGCTTCTTCATGGATGTGGACTAATTAGGTTCAATGAGGCTTCTCAAGAAGTATTTTAAAATACTTGGTAATAGTTTTTCAATCAGGCTGTCACTGTTCCAGAACATTACCAGGTGGAAAGCTCAACAGAAATGCAAATGCTTGTGTCTGTAGTTTGTACATTAAGGCTTTTCACTTCTCTAATTATGAAAAAAAAAAAAAAACCTAACATAGGATAGCTTTCAAAAGAGGAGACGGAGAGGAGTAGAGGAGAAGGAGAAGGAGAAGAAGAGGAGTAGGGGAGAGGAGAAGGGGAAAGGAGAGGGGAGAAGAGGGGAGAGGAAAGGAGAGGAGGGGATGGGAAGGGAGAAGGGAAGGGAGAAGGGAAGGGGGAAGGGAAGGGGGAAGGGAAGGGAGGGGAAGGGAGGGGAAGGGAAGGGAAGGGAAGGGAAGGGGAAGGGGAAGGGGAAGGGGAAGGGGAAGGGGAAGGGGAAGGGGAAGGGGAAGGGGAAGGGGAAGGGGAAGGGGAAGGGGAAGGGGAAGGGGAAGGGAAGAAAAAGGCTAATTATTTGTTTAGGAGCATGAATTGACTCATTACTCAAGTCGGAGAAAAAGCCAAGAAGTACCCATGTATTATTTTAGCAACTGTCTTATTCTTTGTGCTATGTGTGAGACAGCTAAGTTTTAGGTGAGTTTAAATGGTGGAATTTTCCTTTCTAGCCCAGTCATACCAAATGTTTATGGGGTTTATATGCCTACACTTTAATTTTTGCTGATGAAGTGTAGTGACTGTGCTTCATGGAAAGGAGCTCAGTACAAGTACATGGTTTATGGTCAGCAGTGTTTGGGTAAGACATTTGCATAATTTTCTCAAGTGGCAATGACTCCACACTGTCTGCTGAAGTAGCTTTAAGAAAACACTAGATAATTTTCCAAATGGTTGTACCTCTGTTTGAATATGAACATTGATGGCTGTGTTTAAAACAGGGAGGTTTTATATCTGACATAGTATTTTTCCTTTAGTCTCTGGAGTCTGATATGGTGTGTGTAAGGACAATGATGAGGTATGATTCCTGAAAAAACTCTTCTCCAGACCTATGACAGGAGCAGCACAACAGAGAATGATGAATGGTTTCTGCTTCATATTTTAGCTAACACTATCTTCTGATAACCTCTGACATAACTAACAAGAGCAAGAGATATTTTATCCTCTTAATTTGGCCTTTATCCTTAAGCTGTTAATGGCCTTATTTGGATGATTTCTTGTACTTTGAGGATACTAGAGAGCTTTTAATCTGCTTAAAGAGATCTTGGTACATTTTCTTTCTTCTTCCTCATTGCAATAGTCGATATCCTTAGCATAGACTGTTTAAGAAACTGTCAGCTCTTTTGAATCCCTCCTTTTCCTCTATGCTAATTTCCAGGGAAAATATAACATACTCTATGGAGGTACTGGTGCTTCCTTAAATCCCATCTAGGTGTGTTCCCTTCCTCTTTTCCTAAGAAACAAGAACCTTCTTAATTATTGTTTAGTCCTTCTGAAATTGCTAATTCATGCTCACAATTTAATGGTTGGTTATTACCAAGTGTAGGAGAGCATCCTATTAGTTGTTTACTTACTTCATTTCCTGGAATAAAAATCTCATCCTAAGAACTTGCCTGAATTTCTCCTGCTTTGAGAGGTGTCTGAGAAGCCTTGTCTCAGGTTTGTGCCACAGCTGATTTGCAAAAAGCTTAGTCTTTTTGATATTCTCAATTTGGAGATCCATAAGGAGACCCTTAGTTTGAGAGCACAGTTCCCCCTGCTTATCATTACTACAAGAATTTCAACAAGTTTGTTCCCCTTCTTCACCTAAGACAAACTGCAAAGTGGAAGCGATTAACAGCAGGTTTATCACTAGCAAGGCACCATTTTATCAAGTGCTTTTGGTGCTTTTCCAGTTTATATAACATCTCATGTCTGCCCTGAAACGTCTCTATTTTCCCTTCCTTTTTACAAGTCTCTGAACCAATGCTTTTAAAACGTCCATTTCAAGGTCATCCCCAAGTCTTCATTTGGGTACAGAGATCAAAGATCAAAGGGCTTGAAGACAGAGCCTCTGAGTTCGTACTCTGAACAGTCTTGTCCCTTTTCACAATGTGTCGTGCTTTAAATTGTAAACTACTGCCATGAAAAAAAACCCCATTGCATTCATCAAGTAAAATCATGTCTCTTGCTCCTCTAAGACACCTCTTCTGTTTGCCAGACTTTTCAGATCAGTTTGTGTCCTAATATAAGTTTGGCTTTTTGCCCCCACTTCCCTATCATCTGCTGCAAAGCTAGAGCAGAACCTCAGTTCTGCGAAGGTTAAAATTCCGAACCCAAGCCTATTGCCAGCTTTCACAGCTCAGTCATGCCCAGTTGTCCTTGTACCAGTAATGCTGCTACAGCTGAACCAGGTTTTCTTTCTTCCTACTGTATATCCCCATAACGTATCTATGTGCAATAATCTGCCTATTAAAATAGCAGAATGAAATGGTAGAGGAAAACTATTGAACTAGGGTTTTTTACAGAAAGAGAAAAGAAAATTTCCACAGGATGCCCTGCCCCATACTTTCCCCAAAGGTAAGATTATAAGCAAATATCAGTACTTGGAACACTTACTTTCAAAGTGTATTTGCTAACTAAAACTCTATTAGACAGGAGGACACAAGTGAGAGCAGTATTCAGTGCAAAGCCAGCATTTTCAACAACAAGGAAATAAAGTTAAAATGCTTGCAAAAAAAACCAAACCCAAACAAACCCAAACCAACCAAGAAAACCAATTGAAAACAAAATAAAACCAACACACAAAACCCTTAAAAACCCTTTTGGAAAATCAGTTCGGTCCAAGTGAATTCTGATAAATAAATAGTAATTTCATGACACTGTTTATTTACTGTCACTGAGATTTTATCTTGGAGCAAAATATGTAAACAAATACACAACTCCAACAGTTTTGGAATTAAATACAGGACTGGTATTAAAAGTATAATTCTCGTTGATACAGAGTACAATCCAGCCAGAAACTTAAATTAAGAAGGAATCACAAGCCATCTGTACTGCTGTAAACACCCTTGCTGTGTGCAGAAACCCAGCCACAAAAGAATACTGCTTGTTTAATGCAGATTTTCATTAGAAAAACACATTTATTGTCCCACTTATTTTGTATTGTTTTAATTATCCCAACAATATGATCATTCAGTAAAGGCATTCCTGACCATGAAGAAAACTGTGATGAATTTATTAAAATACAAATTGTCTTTTCAGAGTCTACTTCTAAATGCTTCCCTCTTGCCAAGAAGTTGACATCATATGTGATGCTGGCAGCTTTGGAGTATTGTACATCAGCTACGACAAAATAGTTTCTGTCCTAGTTTAAGAAGAAATACTAATAACATATAGTTAATTACCAGGTTTCCAGATTATAAAAAAATACATTAACAAGTCCTCATAGCAAACTCTCCTGGGACCACAGGGCATGACTGGGATGACTAAATAAGCCTGAACTGCTGGGAAAAATTGGAGCATGGGCTATGGAGAGTCCCTTGGAAAACACAGCAGGAGCTGGGCGACCATGGGAGAACTGGGAGCACTGGCTTAGAAGTGTTCCCCGAATCATGTCCCTTTGCTTGATCCCTCCCTTGAGAAAAGTGTGATTTTTCCTCTGCTCTTCAATTCAACCATTTCACAGGGGCTGTGCTGGTCATGAGCAGCCGGGGCTGGGTGGCACAGGTGGAGACAGGTGTGGGAGGAGGCCATGGACTACCCTGTGGTGTCCCAAGCCAATTCCCAATGGCTCTGGCACCGGCATGAGCATCCCAGCGTGCACCAGAACTTTGGGCATTCGCAGGAGCCCATGGGGTCTATGGTGGTTTGGTCCTGTCTGGAGGCCAGGCACACAGCAAAGTCATTCTATTGCTCTCCTTTTCAACTAGGCAGGGGGTAAATATATGAGAGGCTTAGGAGTCGAGGTAAGAACAGGGAGAGATCATTCTGTAATCAACTTCATGGGCAAAACAGACGCAACACAGAATAAAGGAAAGAAAACTCTCTAATTCATTACACTGCACTGCACACACAGTGACACCAGAGTTGGATAATGAGAAGTGTGACCAGACCTTAAAACACCTGTCCCCACCCCTCCCTTCTTAGCAGATTTCACTTCGGTCATGATTTGGCCCCTTTCTTCCCCCTCATTGTGGCACAGGGAGGGGCAGGAAATGGGGGAATGGGGGTTTGGATCAGTTCCTCACCAGTTGTTTTCCTTCTTAAGGGGGGTGGGGGAAGAATTCCTCACACCCTTCCCCTGCTGCAGCCTTGGGTCCCACCCATGAGAGACAGTCCTTCATGAACTTCTCCAAGGTGAGTCCTTTCCCACGGGGCTTCAGCTCTTCACCAGCTGCCCCAGCGTGGGTCACTGCTATGGGGTGCAGACATAAAATCACAGAATATCTCTCAGTCTCTCAGGCCCAGACTGCTCCAGCCTGGTCCTCTACAAAGTCACAGGCCACCTCCCCCACCCCCGAAAACCTTCTCCAGCATGAATCTCTTGCTCATCTCTGTGTCTCTGTCTCTCTCTATGGGCTGCAAGTGCTGGCAGAGGCTTGCTCCAGTACGGGTCACAGCATCTTCTGTATGTCTCCACCTGCTCCAGTGTGGAGCCTCTCCACGGGCTGCAGGTGGGGTCTCACCCTTTTCCATGGGCTGCGGGGGGACACCCGCTCCACCATGGGTTTCTCCATGGGCTGCAGGGGCACCTTTCTCTCCGGCACCTGGGGCACCTCCTCCCCACCCCTTCCCTGACCTTGGTGTCTGCACGGTTTCTTACATCTTCTCACTCCTTTCTCTGGTGGCAAAAAGCAGCTACTTGCAGTTTTTTTATCTCCTAAATGTGATTCCATGAGGCGCTGTGACCATCGCTGATGGGCTCATCTTCGGTCAACAATGACTCCAGCCTTGAGCCAACTGGTGTTTGCTCTGTCAGGCCTGCAGGGAGCTTCTGGCTGCTTCTTGCAGAAGCCACCCCTGCAGCCCTCCCTCCCTTCTCCACCAGAACCTGGTCACTCAAAACTATGATAGGGTCTCAGCAGATGTATTTAGGAAACAGGGTTGGGTGCTGTTGAGGGGAACATACACACATCCCTAAAGGACTGCAGCCTCAGACTACCCAGGCGGGGGCAGGGAGACCCCTGAGGGACTGCCATCAGTAGGACAGAGCTCTACAGGTGGCAGCCATAGCTGTGTTTCTCAGTGGTGAGGGGTTTTCTATTTCTACAGCTCTGTGGCTGCTGTGCCTGGTGACTGTGGTGTGTGTGTTCCCCACAGCCAGTGGCACTGCATCGCTGGTGACATGAGTCGAGCATCACCTTGCTCCAGTCACCACCAGCCTGCTGGTGTGTGTGCTGACAGGGGAACTAGCCATGGTGGGAAAGGTTGAGCTGCTCACTTTGATGGAGAGCACTGTTTAGGCCAATGGATCAGAAACTCTGCCTTTCCAGCAAGCAAATCAAAGCACAACAACAAGGTGGTCCACATGCCTGTAAGTTTTGCTCAAGATTGAATTTAGTGGGTTAAAAAATATGTCAGATGCACAAAAAGAGATTGCTGGCAGGGAGGTAGATGGTGGTCAGGAAACAGTTATCTCGGTGAGGTGTATGGATGAATAGCAAGTGAGACAGTGCTGCCCCCGTTTTGAGATGCCAAGCTGTTCCCCTCTTGACTACATAGATGAAAAATGCTTTTCCCTGAAAATATTTTCAGAGTGACAAATCCACACAGCACAGCTTCATTTCTGAAGTCAGTGAATGTTTTCACTGATCTATCCCATGCTTCTGTCTCTAATTCTGTTTCTTTATTGTGCTAACTCCCCTTTATGTTTCCATTCTCATTCTCTTCTTTTGCGCCTCTGACAACCGGGCTTTCCTCCAGGCCTCCACCCATCTTTACACAGCTCCTTTTTTCTTCACCAGCACTTTGCTGCACACTGTTTTCCTCTCCTATTTTGTGAAGCCTGTCTCCCTACATTCCCTTCCTTTTTTGTTTCCCATTTTTCACCACAAACTAATATATATTTATGTATATTTCCCTAACACCTCCTTGATGTTTTTGGATTATCATTTTTCTTGCTATTTGTTTCTTTATCATTTAATGTTTGCCTCAGAATTTCCAGGTTTATGTCTAGTTCCTCCATTTCTTTTATGTTTATGTTATTCTTCAAAATGCTAAATATATTCCTGTTAGATGCTGAACAGGCTCCAGGTTCAGCTGAGTTCAGTGGATGCAGGATGGCATCTGCATCACGCAAAGAGAGACTCCATCTGTGTGTTGCTTTCCTGTATATCTGTCCTCATGCTTCCCATGACATTTTTTTCCAATGCCCAACCACCCTCTCAGTAAAGAACCTTTTCCTAATATCCAACCTAAACCTTCCCTGTGGCAGCTTCATACTGTTCCCTCAGGGTCTATCACTGGTCACCAGAGAGGAGATTGGTGCCTGGCCCTTTGTTTCCCATCATCAGGAAGCCATAAACCATGATGAAATCTCCCCTCAGCCACCTCTTCTCCAGGCTGAACTAACCAAGGGACTTCAGCCTCTCCTCATATGACTTGTCCTCCAGACCCTTCAACATCCTTGTTGCTGTCCTACCACAACTGTACAACATAAGAGTAGATATAGACCTAATTTTTAATATATGAATATTTTGGAATATCTGCCACTGAATCGTATTACACTTCAAAACCTATTGTAATTAATTATTTTCATCTATGGAGACTGTGGAATATGTATATTGTAATTGTTTTAGAAAAAATATATTTAACAGTAGAATGCAAGAAAATAGTCTTTAGTTTGAGATTCCTTTGGGTACTGTGCTTTGATGAGTCTCTTGATTTTATTTTCTTTTTGGTTTGTAGAACTGTAACCATACATGTAATCCTTCTCTTCAAAAAGAAAAATAATGTTTCATTTTAGTGATATATAACCAAATCTCAGCCTGCCATTAAAACCCAATGTAAGTCTTTATTCCATTTTGCGTGACTTATCACTGTCATTGTCTCTGCATTTCATGCAGAGGTAGCTTGCTGCTGATTTTCACTAGCTGTGAAAACATCCACGACAACACCAAAATCTTCCTTTCCTTAAGAGAATTGTTTTGCTTTGGGCCTTCCAAAAGCAGTTTGAAAGCATATTGGTGGTGCAGGCTATATTGTGAGAGTGATAAGTGAACTGCCAAAACTTCTCTGCAATTGCACCATTGAGTTAGAGGGTTGTTACAGAGAAATGGCTTCTCCAAAGACATGGAACTACCCTGTCATTTAACCTGAATAAAACTGTTATGTACTGTTACCCATGGAAGATCTCTATTGCTTTGGGAATGGGAATGCTGTTGAAAGAGATAAGTACAGTATTAATACTTCTTTATCATTGACCAGGAAGTCTCTGGGTCATACTAATTTTATTTTCTGACAGCTAAACATCTGGAAAAGTCTCAAAGTGAAATGTGCCAAATGGCTTCTGTCTCCATCCTATAGGTTCAGAGACCTCCTATAGAAAGCATGTGGTAAATCTGATCTAATGAAAAGGTGGAGAATGAGGGAATCTACAGAAGTTCAAAATGTATACTTTTTATTTAAATACTTAGCATCTTTTCCCTACTTATGCACTCTACCCAGAGAAGATTTGACATGCAATTCTGGTTGATATAAAATGACTACTGTGATCTATTACTTCTTGAGGGAGTTATAAATTTTGAGGTGAGGTACATAAATTAAAACTTAAAGAAGAAGGTTACTTGAGAATATTTGCAGTCTGTAAGTAATGCTCTACAATGAGTCTGCAAAGAGGGCACAGAGGTAGTTTGTTTAGTTTTTACATTAAAAAATTCAATAGAGAAAATCCAACCAAAAGTAGTCACCTGTATTTGAAGGCGAATTCAGAGTTTTATAATTTCTGCCATGCCAGGAGCAAGACTGAAGTCTTTGACTTGACCTCAGGAGTCTACAGCAGGAGTAGAAAAAAACTTAAACTATTATTAAACTATTACTCTCTGTTCAGTAACAAGCTTCCTTCTCTTCTAAATGGTACAACACAATGCTCCTGTTTTCCTCCAGCTGTCTACTGGGACATGACTTGCCTCTTCCCCTGAGTCCTTGTAGCTTGGGTGATGCTAGCCCCTGGGATATGGAGCTGTGTCCCTCTGCCCCCAGTCCAGTGCAGTGCTAGCTCTAGTACCAGGAGCAGCCCCTTTGCTGAGGGAGGATGATCTGCCTTCTTCTGCAAAAATTTAAGAGCAAGTATTTAAGAGTGTTGCAGCTACAAAATCACTTACAGTAAACATAAAATAATGTGGCTTTTCATGATAAGTGTTTTTAAACCACATTTGACATCAGCAATTACAGACAACTACACAATAAAATAAACAGTTGGAAACTTCCCAGGAGGAATTATCTACAGCATTGTGGTAATTTTATTAAACTTGGCAGGTAATGAAGGGAGATTTTGTTGTAAAAAATACATCTATAATAAGATGTATTGTTTCTGATAAAAAGTATGGTTACAGCTGGTGCTTCAAAATTCACAAACACTGAAGTGTTTGGGTTAAGAACTGCAGGGCAAGTAAATGTCATATCACTGGAAAATATTTTAAGACATTATTATGGCAGCTGAAAAAAAAAAATCTTTGGAGTCATGTTTAAAAGGTAGACCAAACACTACTTTGTAAATGATTAATCTATTATCAGATCAGTTATTTAATAGGAGGTAAAAAGGAGGTAAGTAAAACCAAAATAGAGATCTAGAAGAAAACAATTATATCTTCTCTCTTATTTCACATTTGGCTTTACCAGTTTATGTAATGATGGGAGTTTTAACAAGTTTTCTGAATGATCCGACTCACTGTGTTTAGTCTGTAATCAGTAGAGGGATGAATACTCCACTAGAACCTGGCTTTGAAATCAGGATGATTTTCATAGGCCAGAAAGGACCATTCTAATATCATCTGTAGGATAACACAAAGCTACTATTTTCTTACCTCCTTCAGCACTTTCATCCAAGTCACATTTGGATCTCACTGAATAACATGTTTGAGTAAACCATACCTCTCCAACTTGGCGTAAAGTTTCCAGGAAATAGATGATGCCTTACTTTGTTAGCCTGTTTCAGTAGGTAATTGCACTTTGTGTTAAAAATGAAGACCTGAATCAATGCATTTGAAGTGTGGCTTAGATTATATTCTTCCGCATTTAAATAAACCCAGGTGGGTTTATCATCACTTGACTCAATTGCATGAGCACTGAATCAAACAGACGCTTGTCCTTAAAGACAATGCCTTCCATGTCCAGGTCAAGCTCTAGTATCCACAGTGATAGATGAGGAGCTGCTAAAATAGTTAATGAATACATTATGTTGACATGACCGTTAGGATGACTGTTGGACTATTTGTTTGGTTAAAGGCTGGGCTGTAAGAAAAGCAAACAAGAAGAGTAGTCAGAGATAAGCCATATCTTGGTAAACATTTAAAGACAGTTACACAACCAAGGCAAAAAGAGGGCTTGACCTCCCATTAGCTCCTTCTAAGGAAAGAAAAGCCCAGAAAATGAAAAGCGATTGGGTTTAGAGGTTATCTTGCTTGATCTACAGAACTGATAAGTCTTGGGAAGGGGGAGGAACCAGGCCATGACATAAGCATCTCCTCCAGTATTTGTTGTTTTAAAGACCATTTTGTACTTTGCATATGAAAACAAGTCCATGAGCATCACAGAAGAGGCTGTATTAGGCCACTCTCTCATCTTGAACAATGGGCCTTAAGCAAATACCTAGGAAAGAAGATAGGGTTAGGGGAATCATACAGTGACAAATGACAATTACTCTGAGAAAAGTCCCAGCTGAAAATGGTTTGTGGCACAGAGACTTCCTGAGGTAGAAATGGTTTTTGTGAGTTTATTAACTCCCGAGTGTTTCTTTTAAATGTACTTGTCAGTTTCTTCTAAACCTAGATACATGATTTACAGTCACTGTCCTGTGTCAAGGAGTTTCATAACTCACACATTATGTGTAAAAACTGTCTCTTTTTGTTTGTTTTGAGTCTCCCACTTGCTGGCTGTATTCAAATGTCCTTCACAGTCACACAAGAAAAAGCAGTGGGAAAATGTTACAACATCTATTGAAAGCCACTTCAAATACTGAAAACAACTTCAAATAAGTGTTTCTGTCCTTCTGAGAGCCTTCAGGCACTATGCAGGTACACAAACAAAAGGCAGAACTGCAGGTTTTGTACCAAGTGAGACCTTCTAATTAAGCTTAATTGATGTATATATATGTGTGTGTGTATAAAATAATGGGCTACTCACCACAGAATCGCAAATCCCTTCTCCTGGAGCAGTAAGGACTTGAGACCTAGTACATAAAGAGATACCCACTTATAGACCCTCAAGAGACAGAGGTTTTGAAGATAATTTTGAGAACCAATCTTCACAAAGTGTTATGACTGGAGAAAGCTGAAGATTATTTCTTTAATAATCCCTATCACGATATCATCACCTGTAGATAAAAACCAAGTTCATCATTAACATGGATGAAGGAGAGCAAATTGTCACTATTTAGTAGCTGTTTCTATCACTAAAGTGCAATTTTAAGCCAGTCTTTGGTGTTAGTTGAAGCCCATGATTTGTGGGGCCAGAGCATGATAAAAACTGCTTTCCTTCTGATGTGCCCTCTAACTCATAGGTAGGCAGCCAGCAGCTCTTGGTTATGCAAGTATAATGTTACAAAACTTGGTGAAGTTAGCCCAGATTTCCACTAGTAAAACCACACTGGTGCAGCCAGCCGACTTGGCTTGTATTCTTTTATTCTAGTGTCAAGGCATCACCTTATCTTAATCTTTCACCAAAGACAGGATTTTCCAAGAGCTGTTTTCAAACCTTAGAATCGTTTAACAGGCTAATTAATCATGTATTCAGACAGCAGCAGCAACTTCTGTTTGCAGTAAAGATCAGACATCCCTTTATGCTAGTTTTAGTCTAATAAAATTCCACACTGAAGAATCACACTTTTACCTCAGTTCATAAACTCTCCAATACCACCTACAGATGCCATCTGAAGCAATAAAGTCCTCTGCTGATTACAAGGAAATGGCTCCTTCTTTATTGTGTGGGTGATACCTTTAGCCCTTATAAACAAACCTGTATCACAGAATCAGAGAATCATTAAGATTGGAAAAGAACTCTAAGATCATCTAGTCTAACCACCCCCCTACCACCTATATTACTAACTAAACCATGTCCCTAAGTACTTCATCCAGCTTTTCATTTAACACCCAGAGGGACAGTGACTCCACCACCTCCCTGGGCAACCTGTTCCAATGCCTAACCACTCTTTCTGAGGAGAAATTTCTCCTAAGTTCTAACCTAAACCTTCCCGGGCCCAACTTGCAGCCATTCCCTCCTGTCCTATCACTAGTTATCTGTGAGAAGATATTGACCCCCATCTCACCACAACCTCCTTTTAGGTAACTGTAGAGAGCAATAAGGTCTCCCCCAAGCCTCCTCTTCTCCAGGCTAAACAGTCCTGGTTCCCTCAGCCACTGATGGTAAGACTTGTGTTCCTGACCCTTTGCCAGCTTCGTTGCCCTTCTCTGGACACCCTCCAGGGCCTTGATGCAGATCTGTCTTGTAGTGAGGGGCCCAAAACTGAACACAGTATTTCAGGTGCAGCCTCACCAGATCTGAGCACAGGGAGGTCACCCCCTCCTTGGTCCTGCTGACTACACTATTCCTGATGCAAGCCAGGATGCCGTTGGCTTTTTTGGCCACCTGGGCACACAGCTGGCTCATGTTCAGGTGAGTGTCAATCAACACCCCCAGGTCCTTTCCCTCTGTACAGTTTTCCAGCCACCCTGCCCCAAGCATTGCCTGGGGTTGTTATGACCAAAGTGCAGCACCTGACACTTTGCCATGTTGAACTTCATCCCATTTGCCTCTGCCCATTGATTCAACCTGTCCAGGTCCCTCTGGAGAGCCTTGCTACCCAACTTGCTGTCGTCCGCAAACTTACTGAGGATGCATTCAGTTCCCTCATCCAAATCATCAATAAAGATATTAAAGAGGATGGGCCCCAGTACTGACCCCTAGAGAAGACCACTGGTGACCAGTCGCCAATTGCATTTGACTTCACTCACCACCACTCTTGGGGTTCTGTTTTCCCATAACAGCTTGACCAAGTCAATGTAACGTATAATAATTTCACTGAATCTTATTTTTCCATGTCTGAATGCCAAAGATTTACAAAAGCCAAGATTTACTAAGATTTACTTTCCTTTGGAAAATATACTAGTGTGGCACAATACTGGTTTATGAGTGTGCATTACCTTTTTTCCATTTTCTGTCAGTGCTTACAAATTGAATGACAATTAGATTTGCAGTAGAAATTTAAGAATATATGCCCTATTGGAAATTGCTGAGGCTTGTGCTCCAATTGTATTCTGGTGCTAGAAAAAAATAAATCACAGTGTTTTAGTAATCATTTCAGCCATGACATGTGAGAATAACACTAATTTATACTTCATGCTCTTCTCCCTTCCACAAATGGATGATATAGATATTTTGTTTCCTTTTTATCATTGACTTACATCTTATTTTAAAGACAAAGGAAGATATAATGTTTGTTCTTGTGCTATTCTGAGGTGAGTTAATCAGCACTTGATTCCCTTCGGTCAACTTAATAGCAGGTAACACCAACAACTGGTAAGAAACTGAGTACTTCTATTTCCTTGGAGACAGATAAGGATAGAATTAACAACAGGTGAGGGAAGGGTTCATTAGCTCTTAGCCCATGCTGTTGACTTACAAATTACTTCAATTGTACTTTCTGTACCTTTTTGCAGGGATATGTAAATTTATAAGCATATCAAGAGTCTAAGGTGACATGGGAGCAAGCTAAAGTGTGTTATTGATGTGGGTGTCTGCAAATAGTTCTTTAATCTGTTTTCTTCTGTTTCTTCCTTTTCAGTCTGAAGATTGTCTTTTCTAACTCTGATCTACTAAGGGATGAGGCAAAAAAATGAGACTGCAAGAGGTGTATTTCTTTTAAGGATTGTTTTTAAGGATTCCTTTTCTTAAGCTGGGCATTGACTGTTTCTGAGCTGAAACCAGTGTATATGATCAAAAGAAAGGATCATCTTGGGAATGAAATAGTCTTGCTAAATACTGGAAGTTCAGGAATACACATTTAAAAAGAGATTTTATTTTTGTTCCTGAATTGTTACACTCTCACTGAGTTCCCTTTCAAGCTCCAGGTACCTAATGGACAGTAAATGTTTTCTGTATTTGGTTCTGTGGCTTTAAGATGTTGTTTCCTTCACAGAAGGGGAAAATTTAAGTAAGCTTAAATGTTCTAAGGCCCAAGATCCTGACCTGAAAGATGCTGTGAGAAGGTATAGAATACTTTCTTTGCAGACCGATCTTTGTCAGCTTAGATCATCTTTTTGAGTTGAAGTTATTCTTGATCAAGCAGTTTTGGTTCAGAAAAACACATCATTTCAGAGCAGAGAGCAGGAACACATGATGTTTGAAAGCGGTGAAGTTCTCTGATACTTATCAACAGTTACAGTTTCTTGGAGAGAATCATGATAAATGAAATTTCTACTCCGCTTTCCAGGAAGGGTTCAGCTCCCCAAAAGAGGAACACAAGTTCAGGAGGAACCACTGACAAGCCAAAGGAAACAGCTGTGGTTAGTTAACATAGTAAGGATTAAACAGAATAATTGCCAGATGATGATAGTACAGCTAAATGATTTAAACCCAGCATTTTAATGAAATTCATTAGAGCAAAAGACTTGCAACTTTGTAATCTTGAAACATGTAAGAAAATAATGGTAAAAAAGAAAGAAACAACAGATGTGGTGTTTTGTCAGTTAATTTCTTAGTTTATTGATGTGTTTACAGTTTGTACCTCCATGCATAGTGACTAGAGGGTAATGTGATGGAGATCCCAGTTTCCTAAAACCTGTCCCTGGAAGGACCAATGTGTAGCTCAGCATTTTATACATCCAGGCAACTATAATCCTGCCTACGGATTCATTATTTGTTTCATTTAAAACATGTTTCTAATGCACAAAAGGCTTTACCCCTGGGCAAAGTATTTTTCTTTTTTATTCTCTAGGTTGCTGTTGTCCATCTCAGTCTCTATTCTTGGCAGCTAAGAAAATTCAGTGTTCTGGTGTTTGTAATACAGAAACTCTGGACTCATTGTGATATATTTTTGAAGACAATGCCAGGAAGCATAAATGCCATATTTATAATACCTATTATGGTAGGAATGTGTCAAAGAATATTCTGCAGAACTGTTCTACTTAGTGCTGTTGAGTTGTAGGAATATCTCTGTAGCCAGTGGTTGTAATAGCCAGATGTTCTAAAGGGCCTTTTGGACATGCAGACATCTTAATTGATATGGCACCAATGGCTGAAGTAGACCTTTTTGAAAATTTGCTCCTAATTGTCACAAATCCTACATGGAAATTTAACAACTTGGTAAAAATCGTAGTGAAAACAGAGACATCAAACTTGTCTGGATGTAAACAATCCTAACCTTGAGTTAGAGCAGAGGTAAAAGTCAAAAAAGAACTTAAGCTAATGTGATGGAAGACATGAAAAGTATTGCAGACTGATTCACCTCGTGCTCTGGTTAGTTGTAAATACCAACACTTCTTAATTCTGCATTCAAATTCCAACTATTTGCAAACAGATCACTCTGTTTCCTTCCTAAGTGTTATTTTTCCATGCAGTAAAATAATCTGAGGTATGAATTTAAAGCATCTTTCTATACTCAGTGTGCTCTTCTACGCTTTTTTCTTTACAACACTACCAGAGCAGGTTAAAAGGCATCTGTTGAAGGGGACATACAGATCTGAGCTTCATCTGCCTTGTGATTTGGTTTGGAAGCTACATAGCCACACTATGTCTCAGTAAAGGTATGTCCACTATTTTATGCTTCAGCAGAAGGGAGAAGGATGAGCAACAGAGATGTAGATGTGAACAGAGCAGTTAAAAGGGAAGGCAAAAATAAACATGTGATTATCACTTTGAAGCTTTCCTGCCTCTACCCCCTCAAACATCAGCGTCCTCCTAGCCACTGAGGCTCATCCAGGTTCATTTCCTTCATGTTGCAAGCTTCCTTGGAGAGACAGGCCATCACCTGCCCACCTGTGTGTACAGATGCAGCCTGGTCCCTGGTTCCTCATACTTTGCTGTACTTCAGTCAGCTGAACCTGCTGGTGCTCTGGGACCCTTCTCCTCCTGCTGGTTTGGACTCACACGGCTTCCTACCCTATGAGCTTTCACTTGGCAAGCACTTTCCAAGGAGGCTGGAGGAGATGCAGGGTGGTGATGGGGAGAAAAACTGGGAGAAAATACTTTAGGGATGGAGGCAGCATAGCTGTGGGAACAGCATCACTTCTCAGTGTGCTCTTTCTACGCCCATGAAGCTCCTTTGTGATGCCCATGATATTTTTTGGATCCCTCCTCAGCTTTGAGTCAAAAAAAACCCACCCAATAAACAGCAAAATAACAATTATTCCTGTTTTTATTACTCACTTCAGACAGTTCGGTTTTCTGGCTTTTGCTGCTCAGAGAGTGGCATTTCTGCTGCAGCCAGGGAGCCAAAGTACTGGACCTGACATGAAGTGCAGTAATTTTTGCTGATGAAAATGGCTGAATGGTTGAAAGAGGAGCTGAAACAATTTATATTAAGAAAATTTATGTTCTGATAAATATTTTGAGAATTTCCACAAAGTGGTATCTTCCTTTACACTAGCTTTTCACTATTTATTTAAAAAGGAAAGTGAGGATTTCTGTTTATCTGTGTTCCTGTATTAAAAATAAGGCAGATTTTGCTGAATTGCAAGTACTAGGTCAAAATGACAAGTGTAAATGAGTTATGCAGCTCATAACATCCAAATATCTGAGAAGTCAGCTAATAAATAGAGATTAATTTAATGATAAATATTTTTTCATTTTTAAAGCATACTTTCCCCTCTACTCTTTCAGTAGAGAATCTATCTTTCAAAAAATTCAAGGTCGAAATCTTTTCCTAGTGACTTCACTGAGGCTAGGTCTTGGCCCTCTTTTGTACCCTCCCCCAGATAAATCATCACAAATTCCAGTTTGTACCATAGAACTGATGGGATGATTTGGGATTTATCCAGTTGCTGACTAACACCATTTGTATTATTTCTGCATTTCCCCTGAGCAAAGATTGCACAGCAAGTCACTGGTGGGACTGGGAGTGAGCACTAGAAGACTTGTTTCCCACACTTTCCAATCTCTGTATATCTCTGTATTCTCTTAAGAGGAAGCACCTTTCTGTACTCGAAGTCCAAAGGTATTGCCACTAGTTTGGCATACTTAATCTGAGGTGTGGAAATAGGAGTCTCCTTTGGGTATACAAGAGCTAAATATATCTTCTTACATGGTCTGAATACACCTTTTTTTAAAAAACTTAATTTATTCTACTCTTTCTTTACATATACATCAATCTTTCCTCTGGTTTTGTCTGCCCTTAAATCTTCATTTCCTATATCCTTCAAGTGCAGTAATCATAGTTTGCTGGGGCTTTTGCAAACAGTTGAGTGATGGTCCGTGTCCTAGAGCTTCCGAATGGAGTTACAACTGCTTGCATAATGCATCAGCTGAACAGTGGTAACCATTCTGGGGAGTGCTGCTAGCCCATATGCTCTCAGATTGTGATGCTTAAGTGAACACATTTTAGCTGACACAAGATAGAGTTTGAAAGTTGTTCCTGGCTTGTTACTGCAGCTCGGCTGAGGCACTGTGTTTAATTGGCCTGTGGCAACTGAACCTGGGGTTTGAGTTTTATGACAAAGAAAGTGAGAGTCAGATGGAGTAAGAATCCTCCAGCTGTTTCTCAAGCATGCTTTCTTACCTGTCAAACCACAGTACCAAATATGATGAGGGGTGAGCTGGGGACATTTCTGTGTAGTGAATTAGTCAATTCACACAATGTTTGCATCAGGATTCCCATTTCTTAATCTTTCTCAAAAAAAATTTTAAAGTTAGTGGAAGGGTCTGTAGGACGGGACCTCTCAGAGTCCTTTCCTCAGATAAAACTACCATGCTGGCAGTGGCAGATTTTCTCATCAGATCATCAGTAAAAGATAAACATCTCCTAGGAGGGAATACAATTTGGATATAGCATCACTGCAATCGCAACATCCGTCTTCTTGTCTTTCATGCATTCGGATGGTACTTGGTTTTACTGGAGAGATGTAAGCATTTGTTCAAACTTTCCCATAACATGGCTGCTGTTCATTTTCTGATGCAACAGTACAGGCCTGGGGAAAGAGTGGCTGGAAAGTTGCCCAGCAGAAAAGGACTTGGGGGTGTTAGTTGACAGCCAGCTGAATATGAACCATGTATGCCCAGGTGGACAAGAAGGCCAACAGCATTCTGGCTTCTGTCAGAAATAGTGAGGCCAGCGTTCCAGGGAAGTGATCAGCCCCCCTGTACTCAGCATTGTTGAAGCTGCACCTTGATTAGTGTGTTCAATTTTGGGCCCTCATAACAAGAAAGACTTTGAGGTGCTGAAGGGTCTAGAGAACAAGTCTTATGAAGAGTGGCTGAGGTAAATGGGTTGTTTAGCCTGGAGGAAAGGAGGCTGAGGGGAGACCTTTTTGCTCTCTACAACTACCTGAAAGGAGGTTGTCGGCAGGTGGGTGTTGGTCTCTTCTCCCAAGTAACAAGCGATAGAACAAGAGGAAATGGCCTCAAGATGTGCCAGGAAAGGTTTAGTTTGGATGTTAGGAAAAATTTCATCACCATAAAGTTTTTTAAGCATTGGAACAGGCTGCCCAGGGAAGTCACCATCCCTGGAGGTGTTGAAAAGACATAGGTGTGGTGCTTAGTGACATGGCTTAGTGGTGGACTTCACAGTGTTAGGCTAAAGGTTGGACTCAATGATTTTAAAGGTCTTTTCCAGCCTAAATTATTCTGTGATTCTAAATACTTTATGGTTCAGTTTGTGAGTGCTTCCCCAGAGTAATGCAAAGCTGTGTTAAGAGATTCACAAAGGCAGTATGAACATAATGGTATTTCCATTCAACACAGTATAATGTTGTGCATATATATGTGAGGGTCTGGAAACAAGGGGTCCGTGTTAATCCTGAATGGTGTCCAGTGGCACTAGCTGGGATGTGAATGGGCCAGATGTGGCCACATTCAAAGCTGTCTCCAGAACAATGTACTCTGAAGACTTCCTTTACCTGTAGTTGTGAAAATATCACTCATGCTGAAGTAAATGAACAGTTTTAGAAAATTATTATGTTTAACTTACATATGTATTTTGGAAAAAAAAAAATCCTGAAGGCTTGAGAATGAATCTCAGTAAAGAGTTAATATTATTGCTGCTTGTACATCAGGAGTATGAAAACCAGAATCCTTGATGCAAGCAGCACAGCTAGTTGCCTACCGATGACCTGCCCCTGATTACTGCAAGGTAATGGTTCTTATTGAACTTCATGCTAAGCTGAAAATCTAGTTAAATATTAAGATGACCGAGATTTATTTTTATTCCATCTAATTGATTTATTTTGCTTTGTTCTATTTGTAGCTCCTCATGTACAAATTCCAGATATGAGTGAAGGAAACTGAAATTTGTGCCAAAGACAATAGAAGACTTAGTAATGCTGACAATCCTGGCCAGGCCAGGCCAGGATAGGCTTTGACACTTGATAGTTCAGTTCAATTCGGCAAACCCATTATTAAAATTTCTGTGGTGGTTTAGCCCTGGCTGGAGGCCAGACGCCCACCAGTCAGCCTATTACTCCTCTTCTTAGTTGAACAGGGGAGAAAATATATATTAAGAGGCTCAGGAGACAAAATAAGGACAGGGAGAGATCATTCTGTCAGCAATGACATGGGTAAAACAGACTCAACACAAAGTGAAGAAGAGAGAAACTACCTAATTTATTACACTACACTTCAAAGAAGAAAAAAACCCAGAGTTGGGAGTGCAATCAGATCTTAAAACAAATGTAACTGGATCTTAAAACACTTTCCCCCACCACTCCCTTCTTAGCAGACTTCAGTCAGGATTTTGCTCCCTTCTTCACCCCGTTCGCAGTACAGGGTGGGCAGGGACTGGGGAAAATGGGGGTCTCGGTAGCACCTTCCCCCCACCCCTCCATTCTAAGCAGACTTCCCTTTAGCCATGATCTTGCTCCCTTCTTCCCCCTGCTCACAGTACAGGGGGCAGGGACTGGGAAAAAATGGGGTTCTCGGTTACTTCTTCATGAGCTGTTTTCCTTTTCCAGATCTTAAAACACCTCTAACCTCCCCCCAACTCCCTTCTTAGCAGACTTCACTCTAGTCATGATTTCACTCCCTTCTTCCTCCGGATCGCAGCACAGGGGGGCAGGGACTGGGAGATGGGGGCTTCGGTCAGTCCCTTGCAAGTTGGTTTCCCTCTCGGCCGGAGGGGGGGGGGAAGAGGTGGAGAGCATTCATTCCACACCTTCCCTCTGCCGCACCGTGGGGTCTCACCCACAGGAGATAGTCCTCCACTGTGGGGGTCCCACAGGAGATAGTTCTCCACAAACTTCTCCAACGTGAATCCTTTCCCACAGGGCTTTATCTCTCAGTCCCAGTCCTCCACGGGATTCCAAACTTCCCCCCAGCAAACCTGTTCCGATGCAAATATTTCTCTCTTATCTGATTCTCCTCATGGCTGCAAGTGCTGGCAGGAGCTTGTTCCAACGTAGGGTCACTGCGTCTTCTCTATGTCTCCACCTGTTCCATCCAGCGTGGAGCCCCTCCAGGGGCTGCAGGTGGGGTCTCGGTCTTTTCCATGGGTTTCCCCATGGGCTGCAGGGGCATCTTTCTCTCCGGCACCTGGGTCGCCTCCTTCCCCACCCTTCTCCGGCCTTGGTGTCTGCACAGCTCGTTACATCTTCTAACTCCCTTCTCTGGTGGCAAAATGCAGCCACTTCCGGGTTGTTTTCTCCTCTATGTGATTCTCAGAGGTGCTGTGACAATCTCTCGGGCCGTGACTGTGGCCTTGACTTGCTCGTTGTTTATAGTTTAGGCTGACAGAAAACTGTAACTGCTGCTTAAAGAAACCATCTCAGCAGCACAGCCTCACAGAACTGCAACACTTTCACTAACCCACAATGAATACATAGATTTGCAGGGACCACTGTTATTTTTCTATCCTTTTATTAAATCGGTAGGTTCTGATAAATTAGAAGTGTCTGGTATTTTTGCTATTATATTTGTCGCACTTCTTCTGGGGCAACATAGTAGTACTCCAGAGTGAAAATAGCTCTTGATAGCATTGAGTACATATGCTCCTGTACTTGAACATGGAGTCTTCTGCTCGCTACAACTGTTGAGAACTAAGATCATGATAGAGTAGTTGGAAGTGCTCAGAGTGATCTGGAAGAAGCAGGAGATAACCCTGGTGATCAACAAGGATTTTCTAAGCTTTGTTGTATCTCCTTCTTTCTATCTTCCTCTAATCTTCCCTTTGGTGGCTGTTACAGTAAGGTTCTGTCTTTAACAGGAAATCAAGACATAAATCATCTGTGGTCTTATGAATGAAATAAGTACTAAGAATCAAACCAGAGAACTGAGAGTAAAGGCTCTGAAGGCAAGTATGGCCTAAAACCAGGAACATGAATGTTTATTGCCATTGCAATCCTATTGGGTAATTTGTCTCATGTCCATCTTCAGCTTCAGAAAGGAATGGATCTTCTCTAGACTCTACAGTCCCCCAGGGACATGTTGAGCAAGCGGTGCACTCTAGGGCACCCTTGATGCCACTGTGGACCAACTGAATCCCACTGTCTATCCACTGACAAGGGGGCAGGTGCACAAATTCAGTCTCTGAAATCTTGTCTAGAGGTGTTATATTCGAGCTTTAGACTACACTAATTTGTTATTACATATATTCTCTATCCAAGGTTTTCTGGACAGAAATGCCTTTCTTGGCTTTTTTAAAAAGACTTATTTATTCTCTCTGTTACAGAACTAAACACTCAAGTAAATCTGTGGAATCAGGGCACACATGCTTTGTCAAGCCTCATAGCAATCTACATTTGTGATTACAGTACATAAAACATATTTTTGGCCTACTGTGGTTAAGATGACAGTATCCATCTTGCATTACTGTACTTCCTTCAGCTGACAAAATTAAATCTTAAACATATTTATATTACACCCGCTCTGTGTGTGTGTGTCATAAACACCAGCACACCTATTCACAAGAAGGAAACTGGTGAGCAAAAAAACTCAGAACAGAAACCTAGATCTTTCAGGTATTAACTCTTTGAGAATGCTTTCTAAGCTTTGACAGGTATATTGAAAGATAGATGCCATGGCCATTACATTTAACAGTCTAAACATTTCCTTGAATTATTCTTTGTGGCCTGTATGACAAGGTAACACAAACCCTTTCTAGAAAACCTGTATCCTCAACCTGTTTTTTCTCCAGAAAGTTGGGTGGTCATCAGCATGGTGAGACAGACGTTTAATCATATGGCCTGCATACAAAATTGATACTCTGCTTATAAAATAATGTACTGAATTCATATACAGCTCTCTAGTGTTTTGTTTTGTTTATATGTTTTGTTTTTTGTTTTTTTTTTCCATGTGAATACAACAGTGCTACATAGAGCTGGCTGGAAAACTAAAAAATTGTTTCTAGGAAAAAATTGGAAAGAAAAATTAAATTTAAGTGTGGTATTAAAACCACATAAATCTTTAAAATTTGTTGTTGAAAAGAATGGATAGGATCCTTTCTCTACTCAAGACTAGGCAGGAGTTCAGGTGCACTCCTGGGAGTACTCTCCTAAAACCCATTTCAGACCTGAGTCAGTCTCAGACTTGTTCAGTAGAAGACTGCAACTAACTCTCAGAAGGAGTACATTGGAGTGAATCTCTCACATTGCAAACTCTATACTGGACCTTCAAGGTCTTCCTGTTTCTCTATTTCTTTCTTTAGTTAAATAAATAACTTGAGACTGCTGTGTCACCAACACCTTGTTTTATGCAAAGGTGTGTTTTATGAATCTCCTTCACCAAGAAAAACCCACAAACAAAAAAGTAACATTTCCTAAGCTGCCTGGAACTGAGTGCTTACACAGGACAGCTTTAATTTCTCCACAATAGCGTACTCACTTCCCAGGCAGTGCTGGCGGAGTAATTCTTCTTCTTGGGTGGTTCAAGTTCACTGACTTTAAGTTTTATAATACCACCTGAGGCATGCAGTAATCATACCAACATGCACTGTCTGGAGTGTATTATTCCTTGATTGCTGTATTTTTTGCTGTACAGCTGGAAAATCAAGAGATCAGAATCTGTTCCAAAGAATTCTAAATAATCTTAAAATGTTTTATTATTATTATTATTATTATTATTAATTTTGGAGGTAATGAAATCTTGGGTCTTACTGTTGAGAACACTTTTAAATTAAAAGTATTTTATTTTTTCAGTCTTAGTCCTTGCAAAAACTAGTAAGATTAAAATATCATACAGTAACAGAAACAGACATTTGAGAGCACAAAACCCAACATGGCACTTGGAATAAAGCCCACAAATTAAATGTACAATAATGGGCTTTTTTTTTTAGTATTTGTTGTGTCTGAAGGGATGTGATGATGCTTTTAAACTTCATTGAACCTCTGAGATATAATTAGAAATATTTTTTTATTATGATAGGATTCTAGTGTCTATTGAAATCAGTGCTTCTATGCATTTAATTAGGCTTTAATGAAGAAGACAGTATTGGAATACACGTTATGATTTCATAGCATGAGGTATTCCTATACAGCACTGTACATCAGCAGTCACCTACAGTGAGACCTGGATGGAGGCTGCACTGATAGGCTCCTACAGTGAATGACAAATAAATGAAGCAGTGTAGGAGAATTTTGTGGTATCCCTGTAGAGGGACAGAGTGTAAGAAAAACAGTGACATTGCCAGAGAGAGATTATAAGAGGGGAAAAACAACTCATTCAGCTGGGATATCTGTCTAGTTGTGAATATAATTCTAACTAGCAGGCTGAGGGAGATTATCCTTCACCTCTCCTCTGCTCTCCTCTGCCCCCGCCTGGAGTACTGCATCCATCCAGCTCTGGGGTCCTCAGCACAGGAAAGATATTGAGCTGTTGGAATGAGTATAGAGGAGGGCCACAAAGATGGTCAGAGGGCTGGGGAACCTCTCCTGTGAAGACAGGCTGAGAGAGTTGGGATTGTTCAGCCTGGAGAAGAGAAGGATCTGGGGAGACCTTATAGTAGCCTTTTGGTACCTAAAAGGGGATACAGGAAAGATGGAGAGACAACTGTTTGTCAGGGAATGTAGTCAATTTAAGATGAAGGAGGGTGGATTTGGATTAGATATTAGGAAGAACATCTTTACTGTGAGAGTGGTGTGACACTGACACATGTTGCACAGAGAAGCTGTGTCTGCCCTCTCCCTGGCAGCATTCCAGGTTGGATGAGGCTTTGGGCAGCCTGGTTGTGGTGGTTCAGCCCCAAACACCACACACCACTCACCCACTCCCAGAGAAGAAACAAACAGAGCCCCTGTGAGTTGGGATAAAGACAGTTTACTGACAAAAATCACTGTGAAAGGGGAACAATAACAGCCTGTGGCAAATTCCACTTACACCCAGTGATAATACAGAGTGTTAGCCTCACCAATGTGAGGACCAGACCAACCCAACACACCAACCACCTCAGACCACCCTGGAGACACCAGGAGTGCCCCAACCAGCCCCTTTATGGGGAAGTGATGTCAGGTGGTGTGGAAAACAGCCCAAGCTAACTCAGCTCACCTGTGCTGGCTGCCTGGGGAGGTTGACTCTGGACTGGCCAGAACCAGGACACTGGTCTAGTGGAGGGTGGTCTTGCCCATAGCAGATGATCTTTGAGGTCCCTTCCAACCCAAATCATTCTGTGATTCTATGCAATTTCAAATGGAAACTTTGAATTTGGAGAAGGCAATTGATTTTGTGGTAAGGGTTTGGTTGAAATTGTTTTTCATAAATCTAGCAGAGTGTCATCATCCAATGAGTGGCTGTTACAGAGCAAAAAACTTTTTCATCAAAGCTTGGATGAGGAGGAAGTTCTCAGGCTGAACGTTTAGCAAAAAGGTCAGAGGAAAATTTGAGATTTTTTTTTCTGTGAGGAAAAGTCTAAAAACCTAGAGAAAAATAATAGAGAGGCAGACATGATTAAAATCTTATTCAGATCTTTCTTTCTGAAGGCTGAAGAAGTAAATTTGGAACTGTTAAGTTTAGGGGGGAGAGCGATTAGAAGGCAGAGTGGTGAACTGCACTCTTCTATGTTCTCCTTGTTGACTTTTAAATGCTTTTCTCCCAGTAAGTTTCTAACAGAAAAGAAAGATGATTGGTTGAAAATTGGAAATAATGAGAAATCATGTCCATGAGGTATTGTTAGTAAAAATCTGTAGCTATAAAAGACCCAGAAGAATACAGGATCTGTTAGTGCTGGTTTCTGTGCTCTCTGATGACTAATACTCTACAGGTTAAACAGTATTAATCCTCATGGTTTAGAGGAAAAATTGCTAACTTGAGAAAAAATAACTATAGAGAGGAAGTTTATGTCATGATGACCCTTTAGGAGCCTTTACATTGCAATACATAGTACTGACCACTGACAGAGATAAGCTAGAATAAACTAGATCCTCTATGACCTGTATCAGAGTCTCAACCCAAGGCTTTCGAGGCTACTTGTAATTCTATTAGCCTTAAAAATTTGCTAGCTGCCACTTTCCTGCAAAATCATATCAGTTGATCCAGTAGTCTGTAAGGATGAGCTTTTGCAGATATTACATCTGCAGATGAGTTATTTCCACTTTGCTGTGGAGCATCTCCCCATAGGCTCTAACTGCCATTACATTTTTATTTGCAGTATAAATGAGATAAAATCTTTAAATAAAGAACCTTATAAAGCACAACGAAAAGAGAAATAATCATTATTCTGTATCCTGAAAGCTCCTGGAAGGACCAAAGAGACCGAACTGTCCCCATGCATGGCAACCAAACCAAGTCTTTATGTTGACCTGCTTACCTTTTCAGGTGATATACTACTGGAACAGCCCAGTTGTTTCTAATGTTTTGCAATATCTCTTTTGGGCATTCAAAATCTGCTTTGGCCTTTGGTCATTTTCTAAAATTAAAAAAATTAAATAGGTCTAATAGACTCTTTTGGGTACAGTAAAGTATTGCGTCCAAAAAAATTAAACTTAACACTGCAGAGTCAAGCCTTTTGAAGTAAAGAAAAAAAGAAAAAAGAAACCCCAGCATTTTTTTCAGCCTTAATTTGCCTCCTGTGCATATATCCAAAGTAATCTTTAATCATTTAATCATGTAAGCTCCCAACCAGGAAGCCCTATCCTGATTCCACAGCAGCTTTCAGCTCTTTTCTGCCCAAGTATGAGAGGCAGTACACAACAGTTGTATTATCACCAGAAAATCTGGTAGCTATTTCAAAGTGTCATCAGCTCCACAAGAAGAAAAGGATGATAATCATGAGAGACAGCACTGAAGGGAAATACAACCGTCGCAGATAGACCCGTTTGTGCTCACAGTTACACTCAGCCTAAGCCTCCACTTTCTCGATAGAGCTGACTTTGAGTCTGTCTTGGAGCTCCCTCTAGTGCTTCATGGGTCTCGTGCAACTAATATTTAAAGTAACACATGTTCAGAAGAAAAAGTTATTTTGGAGTGAGCCCGGGTAAATAGAGGTAACTACAACAAAAAGTTTTAGAATCCTTAGATATTAAAAAAAAATGTGGTGAATTAACATATTAAAAAATTTAAAAAGCTTTTTTTCTTTTTCTTGAAAACCATCTGTTCTCAGGTAAAACAAGGAAATATTCATTTCAAACTGTAGTACTGGTGACTGAAGCTGTAATAAACCAGTTTCAACTTGCACCTATCTAATAGTTATGGTACTCAAGACATACATTCATCTCATCAGTTGTGTTCAGCCTCGGGCTTCTCACTGCAAGAAAGAAGTTGAGGTGTTGGAGTGTGTCAAAAGAGGAGCAATGAAGCTGGTGAAGGCTCTAGACAACAAATCTCATGAGGAGCGGCTGAGGAAACTGAGGTTGTTTAGCCTTTGGAAAAGGAGGCTTTAGGGAGACCTTATAGATCTCTACAACTGCCTGAAAGGAGGTTGTAGCCAGGTGGGTGTTGGTCTCTTCTCCCAAGTAACAAGCGATAGAACAAGAGGAAATGGCCTCACCTTGCTCCAGGGGAGGGTTAGATTGGATGTCAGGAGAAATTTCTTCACCGTAAGGGTTGTCAGGCATTGGAACAGGCTTCCAGAGAAGCGGTTGAGTCACCATCCCTGGAGGTATTGAAGACATGTAGATGTGGTGCTTAGGGACATGGTTTAGTGGTGGACTTCACAGTGTTAGGTTAAGGGTGGGAGTCAATGATCTTTTCCGGCCTAAATGATTCTAGGATTTAAAGAAGAAATATTTCGAATAAAGTATTGGGATTTTTTATATACTACTTTCATTGTTTCTGCTCTTTCTACTATATTTGGATTTCTTTGAGGATTCCACAAAACTACTGAATCCTAAAATGCCCTTGTTTGGTATTGATGGCTATGGGGAAGTGCAAAACCATCCTCTGTAAGGAGCAACACTGTAAAAAGTCTGAGGAGACCAACCAAGAAATTTTGAACTGCATTAACCTGTGATCAATTTGTCTTCAGTTAGCCATTACAGTGTCTTTTGATTTATCTTCATGTACCATAATCTTAATTAAATCAGTGTCACCAGTCATTTGGCTTCTTTGACAGACAAGAGCAGCCTTCTACAAAGACTGCAGCAGCCTGCTTTTTAATTAGTTTTTTTTGTCATCTGTAAACTTTCCAGTTTCTTCAACTTGATGCTAAAGAAAGAGAAACATTTTGTGACCATTGCAGCCAGATATGCTGCCATTTGATGGATGAAAAGAGAATTTTGCTGCACTGAACTAAATTATGCAAGTATCTGTTGACTGAAATCAATGGAACCATGTATTGTCAGCTGATGTTTGGAGCAATCTCATTTGTACTTGTTTGTTTATTTTCTTTGGGAACATTAAACACAAAGTATCTGTTGGTTCAGACTTTGGCTGCACGTGTTAGTGATAGTTGGAAAATTGAAAACCTCTTTCCAAAGTGAATTGTTATCCAGGAATCTGAACCAGCAAATTCTTTCTGCTCGCATTCTTGAGGATAAACACTGAGACCTGCACAGAGAAGGGGGAAAAAAGAAGTTTAAAAAAAAAAAAAAGTGAGCATGATGCTTTTGGCACTTCAGTTTGTAATTTATTATTCTCTTGTCAGCTTGAACCTGAAGATATTCCCGTCAGCGTGCCGGCATGGGGCACCTCATTCAGGCTGTCAAGTCTTCTGCATTTCAACAACAGCTTTCAGAGTTCTGACCGTATGTTTGGATCCCACCTGCAAAACTTCAGTTAAATAAGCAATGGTCTCTTGAGAGATAATTGTCTGCAACAAGGGTGATTGTGAATACTAAGCCAAATGCACTGTAACTCCATTGTGTTTGCAATGCAATCTTACATTATAGTGTTAAGCATACAGGGGAAATTACAACACGTGCTGAAACTCACATTATTATTGAGGAAATAATATATTTTGGATAATCCTGAATTTCTAACAATAAAATACCCATATGAAATGTTTCCTGCTGTATACTACTGTGAGCCAACACATGTAAAGACTTTCTCACAAGAGACAGGGTAACTTCATGTCCTCCCTTCCATGATCATTCTACCCCATTCAAATGACTGAGAGAAGGACAAAATCCACTTTGCCTTCACAAACACTTTATCTGAATTTCATTGCCAAGACACAAGTCCCCTTACACCGTCTGCATCAGAGAGGGATTTTTGGTCACCATGCAGAGAGCCAAAAATCTTCTTTCAAAGCCACAACAGGTATCTTTACTTGTAGACTTCAGTTGCTGGTTGTTCATCTTGACAGCTGAATAGGGAAGTGACAGCATTGTACAGGTGTTTAAAAAATAAAATAAAACTAATCTGGACCAGTTCCTACTAGAGAGGAAGAAAGTAACGTGCCTTGAAATGAAGGCTGGCAGAAATCTTGAACCCTGCTGTGAGAGCTGGAAGGGTTACAAGCCTGCTGTGGGAGGGAAGTATGGAAGTTGGGGTCGAGGATGAAGTCGGATGTTTCTCAGGAACCTTGCTTGGAATAGAGGTAAATGTTTTGCTTCTGACAGAATAGGAATCATCTCCTGTAGGGTGCAGAACACAGTATGCAGTATTTGGGAATGATCAGATTTCAAATCTGTCCATAGACTGGCCAGTCATCTTCTTTATATGCAGGATTTTTTGTTTGTGACTTCCTTAACAGATTTCTGCTTCACAGTTTGGTGAGTGGAAGCATAAACAAGGCATTTCTGACTTGCAGTAACTTTTCAAGCTAATATTTAAATTTTTTTTGGTAAAGCTATATTCATGAAATCTTTTTCTCATGTCATGGCCTCTGTGTTGATCAGCTAGAATTGTCATGTTGTTTGTCCCAAACTGCTGTTTCAGATTTTGTGAATCCATAAAGCAAAACCTGAAAGGGGATAAAGTTGATTATGGGGAACCTTTAAGAAAACAATTGAATAGTGCTTCCGTTTGATCCCTACTGCATTCTGTTTTGGCTGTTAAGTATTTCTGGTTCAAGTTCTTCTGAAAAGACAGACATGTATCTTTTTCAGATGTTGCCGAAAAGAATTAGTCATTGAAAATGTGATAACTCCATTGGACATGGTGGCACGAAAATAATATTTCAAGCTAGTTCTCCTAAAGGTTGTTCTTCCTATTACCTGTAAGATTTCCCATTTCTTTTTCACATAATGGGTGGAAGTTGGCACTTTTGGTATATGACTCTGACCCGTTTTAGATCTTTATTTTAGGCTAAGATGAGCCTGACATTTCTTCTGATTGCTTAGAGCCCATACATTTTACTGAAAGTTACATTCAGTAACATAGATTTGTGTGTTCCATTATAAATTAGCAATACAAACATGTACCCAAACACATTATAGGGCTCACTGCATCCAGGTTTGACTGGGTCTTTAAACTGGAAAGATATTTTATTTTAGGTTCAACATCATTTCACTTGTGTGTCTTCATCTCATCCCTATTTTTCCTAAGCGGTTTCTATTTTTATATAGTGGAATGCAGTTTCAAAGTGACATTTATGGAAGAACAACTTTCCATGGTTGCATACATTTTCTTTCCAATTACTTAGAATTTAAAGGAGATATTTGAATTTCAGTTCTTTGGAACAGTGTTGCTTCACATAGGTGTTCCTAACATCACCTAACAATTTATATTAGGCAGGGCCTAGAACCTGAGAATCCCCCTGTCTTCCAGATTTCTTTAACAAGCCTGTAAAACCAGACTTGCAGTTGCTTTTTGCCTTTTTGACCTTGTGAATCTTGTTGCTTGGCCATTATATAGTCTAAAATGCAATGGAAGGGTTGTGAACAACTTCTTGTAAAACATACTGTGTAGTCCAGTTTTCAAGATGACATCATTATAGATATTATTCATATGTATTAATATATGTATATTTTTTCCAAAGTAGTGATAGCAGTAATTGTAATTCTCATGGTAACTATGTTCACAGAATGTCTTGAGGTGATATCCCAGGTGCTGAAACTGATGCCTGAAGTGGTCAGCCTGCAAGAAAGACTGAAGAATGGGTGCTAAAAGTAATTCTTGATCCTTAAATGCTTAAAGGCAAGAAGTGGCACAAGGGATATTTAAATTTCCCATTGGCAGTAATGTGCCTCTGCAGCAAAAAAGGCCAGCAGTCCTTCCAGTCTCAGTGATTCTGTGATTGTTTCAGATCATCCACAACAGATACATTTTTAGATACCTCATTTACCTTTAAGCACAGATAGAAACAATGGAAAAGATATACACCTATATGTATATGGAGGAAGAAAGAATAATTTGGATGGATAGGAGATTTACTTCAGGAAATTATTTTGGTATTAAACAATAAAACATGCCTAAACCCCTAACAACTCCAAAAAGAAGTATAAACTGACTCTTTCCACAGTGACCCAGATCTCAGATTTAAAAACAAATTATCCAAAGAGAAAACGTATAAATGGAATAAACGCTAAGGAAGAAGTTTTCGTGGGGGTAAAAAAGACAGTCAGCTAGGGGCAGTTCAGTCTCAGAATAACAAACCATCAGCCATTCACTCCTCTCCATGCGAGATGCGAGGAAAGATAGCTTTAACGCCTCTGTCAACTTATTGACCAAGCTGTTTGTTATTACTTACACTAAAATTTTGCTTCAGGGTTTTCCTTAATGTCTGCTAGCAAATATAATCCAGAATTAAACACTTACATCTAATTTTCTTGGAGAATGCCTTAGGAATGTGATCATATAATCACAGAAAGTGACCTATAATCACAGCAAGGGTAGATGGGTCTGTGTGTACACACACCAAGTAGTCTCTGCAGCTGTGTATTTCTTTTCCAGTGGCTGGCACTGTGATAAGTTTTTAATCTCATAATAGATTTATGTGTGGTTAAATGCCAACTAATCATTAAGCACAGTATGTGCTTCCTCCTTGATTGCCAAGTAGTGCATTTCTTTTGAAACACACCCTTCATGCACAATGGTGCAGGAGGGAACAAGCCAAAAGCTGGAAGTAAAAAGGAGTCTTTTTAGCAGTGGACTTAGCAGAGCTGAGCAAAAAACCCAAAGCTTCCAACAGCTTTTGTAACTTCCCAGTCTTTCTGGGGAAAGAAGTATAGAAATAGGGAGTCGCAGTGGTGCAGGCTAGCGAGGGTTCTTTGGAGCTGGTAATTGTCACTTCTTACCACAGAAGACACTATCATATAGATACTTTCATGGTCACAGGTAAGACAAAGGAATTGCCTTAGAACTGTGAAGTGAAAGAGCTTTGTAAACTCTGTGGACTTTAAGTCTGCAAAAATATTTTTGCTGCCTTCTACTCACTCTGATGCCAATGTGAGATTTTGTGGACAAAAGTGTATACAATCTATAGGAACCTTTTCTCCAAAGCTAATTCAGGCACTTTTAAAACCAGTTATCCCATGGCTTAAATACCAAGGAACTAGAATTTCTGGAATGCAATGCCTGAATAAATAAATTCAGAAAACTGGAAATAATTTGGAGTGAGATATTTGAAATGTAACCATAGCTTCTTAGGAAAAGGTCAGCAAGGTGGTGAGAATTCTTCCCAAGTCCACAAAACTGCCCGATCTTATCCATAAAGCTGATCCTGCTTGCTTAGCATATTAAACAACTTCAAACAAACCAACCCTGTCAACCTAGATTGACCATGACCAACATGGATTGAACTGAGTTTTCAATTTAAGAGAAATTACTAATGTGTGTGATTGGATATCCCCGCAGAGCACTTCACTGCAGCCCACTGTATCTGTTACAGCATTCATGACAAGGCAGTTCAGCCAAGGTACCTGCATGACAGCCCTGTTTGGGGGAATGTGTATAGCAGATGGTTGAATGGCATTAGCAAATGGAGGGCTAAGCACTTTCTTCTCTTTAACAAATGCTGTGAGATCTCTATCAGTCAATATTTAAGCAGCAGTAGCTTCCAGCTTTGCTTCTCATCTATCTTTTCCATGGGCTGGATATCTGTAGATCTGCTTTATGTGAAAAACTAAGCCCCTTGTGACTCCTAAATGCTGACTTTGGTCTTGTCCAAAATTTCCAGCTTTCTAATAACTTTTTGTTAATTATTGAATTCTACTAAATTTTATCAATGCCTGGTCAAAACATTAGATGGAGACATATAAAGAATATAGAAGATTTGGGAATCTGCAGAATGTAGATTTGGGAAGAAGGACAAAATACAAGATTCAAAACCATCCATCCTTCCCAAATATATGTGAAGTCCAATTGAAACTCAGATTAATTTTTAGGAAGCCTGGTGCTTGCCAGTTTCTTCCCCCTTGTCTTTCATTGTTTAAAAACCTTATGAAAGAAAAATACCCGCCTCGGTATTAAAATGCTTTCTGTGTTAGAAGGGAGCTAAAGGGACTTCAACAGATCTCAGAAATACCTGAAAATAAGACAACAGCTCTTGAACTGCTTTGGATCTAGTCCATTTGCAGTTGGACACAATATGCTGTTTTAAGGATGCCAAAAAAAAGGCAAAAATTCTCAACAGAAACCAGAGTTGAATGCCAGTATTCCAAAATGAAGCAAACTGCATGAAAACCTTTAAAGTATATTTTTTGAGACACGGTGTCAAAGGGAGATGTCATCTCAAACAGATGAGGATAGGCAAACAAAAGAGGCTCAGTTTCATTCTGTAAATGCAAAATATTTACAAGCAATTGCTCTACCATTGTGAAATGTGGAACCCATTATGACTTCAATATCCTTCTGCTTTATAGCAATAGTTCCCCTTAAGAAACTCTAGGTTGAAAAACTGAATGTTTATGGGAAAAATATCTGATTCACCAAAGGCTTATATCACATAAAATTCATCCTGTGTGGTAGGCCAATTGCTGGAACAGATAATGTGTGCAGTCAGGAAGACTGGGGAAGACATCAAGCCTGGGAAAATCACAGGAAAACAAATGGACCAATGATCTGTCTGTCTAACATTCACAGGGTGGACTCTTTTGCCCTTAACACAGTAGGAGACCTGGCCCATTACCAGTGGATACAGATACCAATGGCCCTTCACTGTGATCCATTGCAATCTCTGTTAATTTTCTTAACACAGACAGAATCTTTGAGTCCTTCTGATCTTTAATTTACAGGTCTGGTGTCAGGAAATGTCTCCATGGCTACAGTTGTTTGGTTAAGGATTATTTGGTTGGATTTTGAAGTAGCAGAGTTTGGATCAGTCCTAAACCTTGGCTCACATATTTAGGATCACAATCATCTCCTGACATGTAAAAGAGCTGAAGTGTTATGAAGGTAGATATTTACCTTCACATCGTGGACTTTGAACTGAATAGCTTGGCTGGACCTGAGCAATGAGATGAAGGTTGGAGACCAAAGGAGGCGCTGACTGGTGGCAGGCTGTTTATGCAAGGATTAGCATCTTGAACTTTCTTCATGATCTTAGAAGCCAAATAGCAAACAGGCAGTCCTTAACACAGAAAAGGAAAACCTTACAACAAACAGTGTCTAAAGCAGGTTTAAGTTGTTCAAACCCCATCTCCGCAATACATGGCAGAACGTGTGCAAAAAAAAGTAATTGCAGGTGAAATAGAAAGCAATGGGTAAATTTACCAGAGAATAAAAAAGAATCCAATACTTTAGACAACAAGATGAGTTAGAATAAGTATAAACTATTTCTTCTATTCTGAAAGGAAAGGAAGAGGCAAGGTTCTGAAATGTAAAATGAGGTAAGACTAAGTTGGGTCACTACTTGCAAGTCAAGTACCAGGGCTGAGAGAAAAGGAGAATGGCATAGAATATATGAGGACTATTGTATCACAGAGAGGTTACATCAATGCTCATTGAGGACTATTGTATCACAGAGATGTTATATCAATGCTCATTGGTGGATAGGCTTTGGGAAGAGAGATAGTCCACATTCAATATCCAAAAATACAGTGAAGGTAGGTATTGATGACAGAAAGGACTGAGGAACAAAAAAATTTAGAGCAGAATATTTGATATATCTTTTTGGTTGTATGAACTTACAACTTTGTTCAGCAAGATGGCTCAATGAGGCAAAACTAAATTTTCAAGATTCTTGCAGTTCTCAAAAACCATTGTCTACTCTTAGTGCACTAAATTTTGGGGCTGAGTTTGGTTATTGGAGCAAATCAAGTCCTTTCTGGCACTCAGCTGTTGGTTTGGGCTTCCTGTGTCTTCTGTGTATTATTTGCCCATTTTGTGAAGACATCCCAGACACTTTAGGGGGAGGTCTCAAATAGTTGTAGATAAATGTTTAGGCAAACTAATTGAACTGTTTCTCTTCCATCCTTTTTTGGTCTCTACTTGGTGTTTATCTCCTGTATTTCAGATCTTATTTCTCCCATCTCTCAATATTACGATACATTCCTAAATGTTGTCTTTCTTTAAGATTTATCTTCTTTCAGTTGCTTCTTCTATCCCAGAGCACTTGGAAATACTTTCACTTTGTGGTCATGTACATACCCATCACTAGTATGTACTCTTTACATTCTAACCATAAAAGCTACATGTAATAATTATAGCTCTGTTATACGGATGCACTCCGAGTTTCTAGGGAAATGATGAAGGAAACCCTGCAGAAGCAAATCATGCATGCACATCATCCCTGTAATGTCTGAATCTTTTGTTTACATTTGGCATATGATTGTAGTGTGCATTTTGTAGATTTCTGCATAGTACTGAATCTGGCCATTATTGTAATTGTCCTGTACTGGGTAAAATTCATACAGGATATGGTTATAGCTATATATCTACCATAGCATTATTCGTTATTTCAAAGTGAGGGAACTGAAGTCAATCTGAGGAGTGGACAACATCTCCCCACATCCTCTCTAGCTTCTCCCTATTTAGAAAATGATCTTATGGAGAGGGCAGCACTTATGGTGGTGTAGAGCCCCTAGCCAATTGATGTGTAGTAGGTATTTTACCTAAAAGGGAAATCACCACTTCTAGAATCATCCAAATGACCTCTTAGAAGTTTAGACTTTTCCTTGGGATTTTACTTTCCATCATTTGCCAAACTAATAAAATGATAGCTTGAGGAGACTCTTAACTTGCCATGCATATTCTAGCTTATTTCCTGCATACTTATTTTATTTCTATATTTCAGAGTGAAAAAATAGCCCAATAAATCATTCTAATGTACACAGATGTGGCTAAGATTACATCCCCTTCTTTACTATTTCTTCGCATGGTCTGATCCGGATTTATCTTGACTGGAATTTTTACTTATTACAAGTGATTTAGGGGAAAGTCCATCCCCTCACATGTGTCTGCATGGTTCCTAGAACAACAGAACTTAAAATGTGAGTAGAGCCTTAGGGCACTTTTGCTGACTAAATATGGACTCTTACAGTCAAACTAATGTGCTTTGGAAAAGTGGCTAAGTAGCTGCATTATAAGCTATTGAAGGAGTTAACATTTAGGGTGTTAATTTCAGAACAACTAAACAATAAACAGTCCCTTCTTCCCCCCCCCCCAAAAAAAAAAAAAAACCAACAAAAAAACAGCGTGAAGAAGACAGATACCAAAAGAAGGATTTTTCTCTTTGTAAGCAAATCCCTTGGAAGCAATTCTGCATGGATTGTTCTGTGGATAAATTAGGTCACATTTGGCTAACATCACTGTATTGTCAGGGTAACCTGCTCCTTTGGTCCCTCCTGCTTAGAAGTGTGGGGGGGGTGTGTGTGTGTGCACTTTCTTGCAAAGGCTCACTAACAGCCTATGTTGAGAATCTTGCAAAGGGGCTGAGTTTTACTTTTTTTCTTCTTATATCGCTGCAGGAGCTTTAGGAAGATGTGGGCCAAAAGGTTACTGAATGTTTAGGCTTTGATTTTGGCATTCATTTTATTTGTTTTTCAACAAAACCTATTTTCAGATAAAAGGTTGATAACTGCTAGGCTGTTTTGCAGACTCTTAACTCTGTGTTGTAGAAAACAGCCTTCCAATAATAATAACAACTGTAAAAAGTAATTTCAAAGTAACCTATTATCTAGTCAATAAGGAACAAAGAACAAGAAACATTTGTTCTGGTTGTTGTTTCTTAATCTGAAAGAAATCCAAAATTTAAGAACTCTGGTTTTTTCAAGAACAAGTTCACATGTGATTTAGTCATATGGCTGCCGTAAAGTTGTGGTACTGTGCTTTCTTAAGAGCTCTGTTATCAGTCTGATATTTAAAATATCAAAACTAATGCTGTGGCATTTCACATATTATTCCAAGATCTACACATAACTTCAGAGGATGTCAACTTTTCCAATATGCTAACATTTTTATTTGTGCAGACAACTCTGCATTATTTGTGATTTTAAAATAGTGAGAAACACAATGCTCTCAACCAACTCAACATGTGTTTCACACCAGAAGTGCAAAACGTTCTGAATAAACAATCCCAGCAACACATGTGTAAACAGCAAGTAAACTCCCACGTAGTGAGCTGTATAACCTCACAGAACAAAACCACTCTGAACTGGAGACATTATAAGATGGCTTTGTGGTTGCATGGTGCTGGGGCCAGCAGGGACTGGATCAAACTCTGCCACACTTTGTGAAACAAGGAGTCTCTGCTTTTAATAAAGGCAGTGATGTAGAACACGGGTTTGAAAGCATCACAGTTAGTAAGTCTGAAGGGCACAAGTGGAAATTAAGGCAATTGAGAGGGAAGCAAAACTCCTTGAGATTAAGTCCTAGCCTAAACTGTGAAGGTGCTGGCATTTCAAAGCCAATTAACAAGGATATTTAGTAAGTTGAGCCAAGTGGTAGTATTGTGCAAATGGAGAACAGAAAAGAGGGGCAGAAAAGTTCTGCGTAATTCCAAACATATTAGCATAACCTGAACTGTATTAAAAGACCAAGGAGTAATTTCAAAGGAAAAATAATTAAGCACATAGAGGTAAAAGGAAAATAGGATAAAATGCAATATAAGGTTACCAGAGACTGATCTTGAAGTTTAGCCCAATATTTTTCTTTAATAAAAGTGGATTTTTAGACCAGAGAAATACAGTAGATCTATCTGGATTTCAGCAAAGCATTTGATATTCTGCCACATAGGAAATTATTAGTTAAACTGAAATAAATGGGAATTAGAAGAAAAATTACAAGGTGAGTAATGAACTGGATGAAAAGAAAACTTCATGAGTTTTGTTCAGAAGAGAACTCTGAAGTTAACAAGAAGTTACTAAAAGCATTCACAAAGAATCTTTTTCTAGTCAGTCTCAATATTGTCAGTAGAAATCATCAACTGAGAAAGATAATGAACGACGTAAAAGCATCTGTTGATGACCCATAATTGTGATTCTCCATGCTTGAGGGCCACATACTGTCTTTCAGGAAAATCAGTCTGGCTTGTAGCCAGGTCTTACTAGACTACCTTTCCCAAATAAAATTGAGCATGTGAAAGATAACCAGCTCTAGGCTTGGATGTTTTTTCAGTGGAGGCACCTGCCTGGGATGTGCTGGGTCCTCCCCTACCCATCACTGGATATATGCTTTGCAGGCCCGAAGCTCTTGGCAGGACATCATCTGGGATCATCTCATCACAAATAACTCCAGCAACATTCATCAGAGCCACAGAGCAGCATCAGCACAGCCTTGTGTCCAAGACAACATGTCAAATGTCTCTGCAAGGCACAGCACTGTGTGAAGGCTTTTATGTGGCTCCTGGGTCAGGCCTGGCTTGTGGCTGCCCGGCTTGGCAATGGGACTCAGATGTAGACAAACTCTAAGATAGCTTGGCTTGTTTAGCCTACCAAAATGAAGGCTGAGAAGAAATTGGATTATATGGTAATTGCAGGAATGTAATTATAGTAAATTGTTTCCTTAAGTAAAAGGCAACTGGATTTGATGCTCCTTCCAGTCTTGTGTCCTAAGCTTCTAAGTCATGCCTAACTGACTGTGTGGCTCTTTTGGCAAAAAAGTCTTGCCAGGATGCTCCATGGCCAAAGGTTGTACACCTACTTAATTCTTAATGATAGCTGGAAATGGAGCTTTCTACCATCTTTGTGCAACTTTGTTCTGTTGGTGGAGACTCCAAGAGGAGAATTAAACTATTTGTGGTCTAGATGGAATGGTCAGTAAGAAACAACGTTGACAAAAGTTAAGCAAAACTCATTGAGAGTGGTAAAAGACACAGAGGGGGTGAAATCTCTGCCTGGACTAGGGTGCAGACTTTGTGAAGGAGGCAAGAAATCGTCACCTTGGTAGAGAGGGCATGTACCTATATTGGAGAAAGTAGAGAGGCAACAGAAAGGCGAGTGTGGACAGGCTCGTGCTTTGGGGAAACTCAAGGCTTCTGATACGGACAGCCACAGTCTGCCCTTATAACCACACTGTGTGAGTCTGCTTAGGAAACGTCCATCTTACCCTTAAGCATGATAATGGAACTGACACATGTTATCTCCTCTGTCATTCACAGAATTTAGGCCTGCTTGAAACTACTAGTCACTCAGATTTTAGGTTCAGCAGTGAGCCTGCCCTTTTCACAGACTGAGAAAAAGCAAAGCAAGCAGGCTGGAACTAATTGACCCATGGATGCCAAAGGGGAGGATAAAGGATCCATGAGCATTGGGTTTGGTGGGGTTTCTTTTGCTATGTGATATGTTACAGGCACCAGTGAGGCTATCTTCTTGGCAGAAGATAAAGAGTCTAGTGATGTAGGGGTCATCTGACCCGTTGGCAGAGTAAGTTAAAAGAAAAAGAAAACAGAGTAGGTTCTCTGGTAGCAACAGAATTTGCTGTTGCTTGTTTTGTAAAGTAAGATGTACCACATTTCTGGTTTCATGTTGTAGACTTCAAAGTGTCTAGGTCACGTAAGGTTTTATTTCTGTGAGGCAGTGTTGCACAAATGGGTGCTCCAAAGAAGCATCGTTTCCAAAGCAGCCAGAGCAGCCTGCCAGACCAAATGAACTACACACAGCCATGGTACGGTTCTTCCTACATCTGTAGTAGGGAGGGTGGCAAGGAGCATGGGGAAGCAGCTGGCCAGACCTTTCCTACACCCTGGTGGAAGACAGGTAGGGTCTGAACTTTAAATACTGGGCAGGCTTCAGTTAGAAAATTGCCAGTTTTCCTCATTAGTCCCTTTCCTGCCTCCTTGACAGGCATCTAAAGGATGGACTGAGGACTGGGGAGTTCCAGGATTTCCTCATAGCCAGAGAAAATTTCCATCCTGATAGCAGGGATCTCCATGCCTAGGGATGGGACCTTGGTAGTGAGTTTCCAAGTACCATGTCTTTGAATCAAAGCTAGTGCATGAATGACCTCAGGTTGAAGGTCCCAGGCCCTCTGAGTCCCACTGCTCTGGACCCTTTCTGTTTGAGCTGCTCTGGGTCTAGGGCCAGAGAAATCCTGGCTATTGGAAGTGGTAGTTGGCACAACAATAACATGCTGGTTGTGCAGAAGCCCACCAGTAACCCATTTTAGACTAGTATTCAGTACTAGTAGCTATTACTGTTACCATTAACAGTAATTGTGTTTGATCTGGTTTGTGACTGCCAGGGATCTTAGGAAAAACACCACATTTTGGAAACACCTTGTGTTTGAGAATTTCTGAAACTAAATATGGCTGGACTTCAGGTCTGTGAAAATTTTCAAGTGTTTGGCTTTTCCTCCCAAAGCAGGATGAAAAATATTCTCGTAATTTGAAAATTTTCACAGAATGGAAATAAATTCCCCATCCAGCTCTATTTATGAACACATTAACTCAAGTACTCTTCTACCAACAAAAGGCTTCCTAGGCTTTTCTTCCTAGCCTTCTAATTAAATTAGAAGTCTGTGCCTTAGTGCTGTCCCTCTGGTTTTCTTTCCATAACCTATTTGAGATTCTTCCCACCTTCCCTTACTGTTGGCTTTGGTGACACTTGGAATCTATTAAGATATTTTATTTTCTTGTGAGATTACATACGACACTTGAAGAATACCACTTCAGCTAGCAATTCCTTCTCTCTTCTTGTGACACTATTCAGTTTTGATTGAATTTATTTAAAAAAATATAAAAAGGAAATAGTAAAACTGAATACATCTTTAAATCTTCCTCATGAACATGGTCTTAATCTTATAATGCTGGATATGGTGATGCATTCAGTGTTTAATTTTAGACCTCCAGATTTGAAAAGCCTGGCCTAAAATCACAAGTTTTAATTCTTTGTGCACCTTTCAGAAGACAAGTCTGATTGTTTTACTTTGTTTTTGAGTCATTATTCTCTATGCTTTGTTTTTGCCAAATGTCAAAATATAACTGCTTCTCTGCTTCAGGGATATATTACACTAAGTGTACTGGAAAAAAAATAATTGGCAAATGATATAATACTCTGGAAAAGAGAAAGAGATTTGGATGGTGCTGGGGAAAATTAAAAAGAAAAAAAGAAAACAGAAGAAAGAAAAAAGAAAAAAGAAAAAGAAAAAGAAAAGGAAAAGGAGTGACTTTGCATCATACAACTGGCAAATTTTGCCAAGCCAACAGCCAGCCAGAGTTAATATGGCTTTACTCTCAACAAACCTGCTGCAATGCTATTACAGTATCACTACACTGTTTATGAAAAGTTGAGCTAGTCTGGAAAGCATTACATGAAAGACAGTTCTAGGAAAAAGGGAAAAAGCCCTGTAATCATTGACAGTGCTTGTGTCTGAAAACTGATTTTTAAATGTACATTAGAATCCATAAAAATAAATACTGAAGAATGGAGAGAATGTGTTACTTCCTGAATTAAAAAAAAAAAAACAACAAACCAAAACCAAAAACAAAACCACTTTCTACTGTAGTAACTACTGAATTTGGTGACTACCTCATCTATGTATCTATACGGAAGGAGAGAGGAAAGATGCTTGCAATACATGTACCTTTGCACATGTTTCATTTCAAAAGCTACTCAGGGCTGGCATGCATGGTCTGAAATAGCCATTATTCCCTGGGCCAGAATAAGATTATCATCAAGAGAGCCTGCTCTAGTATTACAGCCACACTCTGGCCATACCTGCTCTTTGCAACTATGAAGCATCCCTGCCACCATCACGTGCAGGGTTTAGGTGGAGAAGTAGCAGAGGTGGGATCACTGCATACATGGTCACACACACACCGAGACCCAAACACACACTTTCACTGAGGATATACTTGCAATCTCATGCGTGAGTGAGAGTGGTTCAGCTATAATCTTGCTGCATATTCTGTCCAATTCTGATCTAGCACCAGCATAACCCTTCAGGGGTGCACCAAGACATTATCATGGACTATATCATGGACTGTATCTCAGAACAGACTTTTATCGTGGAGTATATCTCAGGACAGCACAGTAACTGAGCATGCTGTGGGTTGGAAAGAGGGTTGATACTTCTGGCCATGCTGAGTACTGGTTGCCACTGCTTCTGACACAGGAGACTGTCTTGTGTGCTTTTGCACTGAATGCTGCTCTACTTTGTATACCTGTCCAAGAGACTTTTGTGTTTCAGAGAGGTTCCTCAGAGCTTACCACTCTAAATGTCTAGATGCTATCAGGCTTGTAAGCACCCTCTTGCAACAGTCTGTAATGAATATCTACTGTTTCTGAGCATCCTCCCACTTTATTGCTGGTATAAAAAATAAAGGAGTGAAGGGATGGGCATAGATAATTTCTAAATAATTTCTAAAATAGAGAACTGGCATTCAGAACAGTTTGCCACTTGGAAAAAGAAAATATCACTTGGAGTGTCTCCAGGTATATATCTGACATTCATCTTTCATGATCAAACTCAAAACGTTTGCCAATCTTCAAATTTAGGGTGAAGTAAAAACATATTTTATATTTTGTTGATTGAGAACTGTAACTTCCCATCTACCTATGACATTCAAATGCAAAGTATTTAAAATGAGATAAGCAGTAACAGGCTCCGTGTTTTTTACTGTTTCTCCTCCAGTTCAGTATTTGTGACTAAAATTCACAAAAGACTAACATTTTGATAACCTTTAATGTCTCTGGACTGCATTTTTTAAAGTTTCTGATCATATGAAACCTTAAAATTCACCATTTTTCAATTAAATGCAGATGCCTGAAGGGGGAGGGGGGGTGGTCAGTCTATTAAATTGTACAGTTTCTTTCTAGACTAGAAATCTTGCCCTGGGTTTGCTGCATGCCCATAAGAAATGCACACCAGGTCACTGCTGGCTGTCCTAGCTTGAGCACTTGGAGCACTGGGCTTTCCCAAACACAGAGGGACTTTAATCATTACACATCTCTTGAAAGACTTGAGTGTGAGCTCTTTTGTTGGCTTACAAGGCAATGGGAGGAGTCCATTAGATTTTCCCTGTGCTGGCGGAGCTGAGCTACCACATCATAGAAATGATGTGGAATTATCGTGTAAGTGCATGGTGAACCAAAGCTGGGGTTGCTTAGAGACACATGAGTACATCGGGTTTTGTTTAAGCCCTACCTCATTGTCCTAGTTGTAGCAATTGCTTGTTAAATGTTGTCATGTGCCTAACATACAGCATCATAGTTGCTTCGGGGAACTTGCTGGCCTAAGGTACTCTTAGTCTTTTGCTGGGACAACTGGAAAAATCACAGAAAATCAGGTCTATCCCAGCTGTATTTGTCTGGCAGCCATCAAAGACTTCAGAGGCAAAGCAGTTCAAACACATGGATGAGTGCCTTCAGGACAGAAAAAAATATTACTACAAATTTAGAGCATTAGTTATCTTCGAAAATCTACTCTTTTTAGCTGCAGCCTATGCTGCAAGATTTGTGAACAATTGTGTCCAGTTGTTGGTTATAAGTGTTCGTTCTGTAAACAAAAGAAACCCCCATGCCACCTTGTTTGATGTTTCCAGGGATCTCCTGGAGAGAGTCCAGAGGAGGGCCTGGAGCATTCCCCCTTTGAGGATAGGTTGAATGAACTGGGGCTGTTCAGCCTTGAGAAAAGAAGACTAAGAGGGACACAGGGGGAAATAGCCAGCCTCTTTTCAATAGTCTGTGGACAGAGGACAAGGGGCAATGGCTTCAAGCTGGAGCACAGGAAGTTCCATGCCAACATGCAGAAGAACTTCTTCACAGTGAGGGTGACAGATCCCTGAGACAGGTTGCCCAGGGAGGTGGTGGAGTCTCCTTCTCTGGAGATATTCAAGACCCGGCTGGACGCCTACCTGTGCAATATGTCCTAGGGAACCTGCTTTGGCAGGGGGGGGTTGGACTTTATGATCTCTTGAGGTCCCTTCCAACCCTTACAATTCTGTGACATGCTTCAACCAGGACCGTGCTTTGGGGCAGGCCAAGGGTGTAGTGAAGAAATCTGCCCTGTGCGCAACTCTTTTGTGGGAGTATTTGCATCATGCAACTTGGGAGTACTGTAAAAAGAAACACACATACTTATTACACATCTGTCCTAAAGCAGAGGCTGTATTTTATGACATATGGTTTGGCCACTGGAGGTCAGTGTTTTGGAGCGGAACGGACACAATTTTCTCTGTCTGTTTGGTAATCCTCTGTTACAGCCGTAAAGACAGGAAGCACTGTACCAGACCTTTCCATGCGTCATTGTGGTGTTCAGTATGTGTCATCTTGGCTTGACATGGGAATATGAATACGTTCAGCAGCAGTCAAGGGGTTATATTTTTTAATAGTGTGAGAACAGCTGCAGAGAACACAGCTATTACTTACAGATTATGTAATAAAAGTTGCATGTTGCAGAGGGCAGGCACAGTTTGGTGAGCTAAATACACTTTACTGATGTCACTGCATAATGTGACACTAGGACAAAATATTAGCAAAGCCAAGAGGAATATTTGCCTAATAGTACGTTATGCTCCATCTAGAGCTCTGAGTCCAGCTCTAGCAGGTTTGGCTCTTCTTGCATTGCTCCCATTGGCCTTCCCCTGCCCCACAGCAAAATTCCCCCCTGCTGAGGCTGAGAACATGGGAAAAGGAGGATACATGCACATTCAGATAGACCCCAACAGACTGAAGAAATGGGATCAAAAGAACCTAAGTTCAACAAGGGAATGTGAAAAGTCTGGCATCTGGGCAGAAACAGCCTGAGGGACCAGTGCATGCTGGGGGGCAAAGAGGTGGAAAACAGCTTTGCAGAAAAGGCCTTGGGGATCCTGGTGGACATGAAGTTCAACCAGAGCCACCTATGTGCTCTTGAAGCAAAGAAGGCTAGTGGTATTCTGGGCTGCATTGGGGAGTATCCTGAGATGCAGATTAGGACTGCCAGCAGGTTGAGGAAGGCATTCCTTCCCATCTCCTCGGCACTGGTGAGGCCAGATCTGAATGCTGGTTCTAATTTTGTGCTCCTCAGGTCAATAGAGACATGGACATACTGGAGAGAGTCCAATGAAGGATGATGGAGATAGTTAAGGGACTGGAGCATCTCTTTTAAGATGAAAGGCTGAGAGAGCTGGGAGTGTCCAACTTGAGGAAAAAAGACTCAGGGGGTGGATGGGTTGGGTGGGTGTCTCACTGATGTATGTAAATACCTGAAGGGAGAGTCAAAAAGGACAGACCCAGGCCCTCTTTAGTGGTGCTCACTGTCAGGCCCAGAGGCAATGGGAACACACTGTATTCCCTCCAAACATTAGGAAACATTTTTTTTACTGGGAGAGTGACAAAACTCTGATAAAAGTTGCCTAAGCAGTTTGTGTAGTCTTCTTCCTTGGAGATCTTGGACATATTCAAAAGCTGTCTGGACACAGTGCTAGGGAACTGCCTCCATGTGGCCGTGGTTGTGCAGGGGATTGGGTTGGATGACCTCCTGAAGTCCTGTCCAACCTCAACCACTCCCACTTTTCTCCTCCTGTGTTCCTCTCTTAATTTCTTTTCCTGTCTCCTGAGAAGACTTATGCTCTCCATGTTGGTGTGGAGAGAGGCAAAGTCTGGGATTGCTGTGGGGGGGGTGAGTAGACCTGAGTGCTGCATCTCTCACATGCTTAGCAGACCAAAACTGACTGCACTCAGATGTTTTGGTCCAGAGCCCATGAAGGTAAATGTTTATGGCAGCAGATCCTCTTGCTTCTTCTCCCACCCAAGGGAGGTCACAATGGCTGGAAGCATGGTGGTGGCTGAAGAAGCAAATGGAGCCTAGAAAGAGCCTAAACCTCTAGTTCCCTGCAGATGTCTCCCAGCCCCTCTACATCACCATTATCACCTTGCTCCAACTGGCACTCTGCTAATCTTTCCCAGTCTATCCTTTTGCTCCACTCAAGAACACATTTTGTCATTTCCACAAAGTTCTATTACTGCCCATTCTGGGGAAAACTAGATTATTTTGTGCCTCTCTCTCAGGACAACACAGTTCATGTCTAGAAAGTCTTCATCTGTCTTTTTTCACCATTACTGTGCTACCGATGTAGTCATAAATAAAGCCACACCTGGCACAGACGGCCAAATTCTCCTCAGATTTTCACTGGTTCAAATCTGGAATATGTAATAATTTGAATGAACTAATTCTTGATTTACAGTGTTTTAGGAGGAAAAGAACTTGGCTTGTTTGTAGTGGTTATTATTCAAATATATTTACTGTCAAACACAGAGATAAGTACATGGAATGGAAAAGCATGCTCATGGGAAACAGTCTATTCCTGACTGTATTTTACTTATAGGAAAAGGTGTAGAAGCTTCCATCTTTTTCTTTTCTGTCTTTCAAATTGAATGGTTATGGTTAGAAATATGTGTGGTTTGCCTCATCATTTAAATTTCTTAAGAAAAAAGAGTTTTGCCTTCCAAAACTTCATTTCTGGTAGCTGAAAAAAAGCCAGATAATATTTTTTGCTTTAAAAAAGTGACAAAAGCCTGGATACATTGGGAAAAGTCAGTTTTGTGGTAGATTTTCTTTCCTGCCAAAAGATTTTCACTGAAAGAAAACAGGTAACTCAGAAAACTGCACAACTCTCCTTTCTTTAAACATGGGAATATTTTGACGGGCTTCCGACAGAATGAATATTGAATTCCAGCTTGCACTAACAAAGGTGACTTCTGTGCTGTGAATACGTTTATCCACAGAAGAGCCAATTGTCCCAGGGCTGAGGAGGGTTAAGCTTCATCATGTTTCACTGTTATAACACGTCTTCAGGGACACAAGTGCATGACCACCTTGATCCTGGAAAATAATTGAAGTTAAACAATAGAAGGCAGATTCTTGGAGTACAATTCCAAACACCCTTTCCTGAAAGCATCCTGCCCAAGAAGTGTTCATTATCTTTTCTTTCACCCAGGGCCAAATTTTTACTAATTCTCTTGCCGTTTGCTTGACCTTTGTGTTGCTCTCACTCACAATTGCTTCCATCTGTTTCTGTATTCCATGTACTTCATTAAATAACACCCACTGAACCAACTTATGATTCACTAGCTTGTTGTGTCATGGGTCTTGCAAGTGGGCCATGTCTAGGTGGTGGCTCCCACAGATTAGTGTTCTGAATTTTGGTAGGAACTTCGCATCTTTCCTCACTGAAAGATGATGGCCAAAATCAGAAAAGTTTGCCCCCAAATGCATCACAACAGCATGTTGCTACTCACTGCAGATGATAATGGAGGCCATTGAAGGCTCACACATTCCTTTTATTAGAGCTCCGGAGCTGCCCGGGTCCTTGCCCTCAGAAAATAACATACATTTCTAGTGAGAGGCAATTATGGGAATGGGTTAATTGGACAGAAAAGCTGGTGGTACCAATGATGGCGGGACAAGAGGAAAGGTCTAATTGATTTATCTGGATATTCATGGTAAAAAGCTGAGTTATAGATGATTTCTGATAGAGGAACTTCTGCAATGCCATTCTGGAGGTTTTCGCACAGACAGTGCAACCTTTTGAAAAAAATAACTTGAAGCAGAGTATGGAACAGCATAAAAAGCAAGCTACTAGTGTGACAGCAGTTAAGGCTGTCAGGTGAGGGTACATAAAGACCAAAATTATTACAGGTTCAGAGAAGGTTATTTATGTACGCTCAGTCAGAAGACCATTTGAGATACATCTATGGGAAACTCGTGCTGAGAGAGAGGACACTGAATATTTTACAAACTTTTTCTAAGTAAATAGAATGAGCCTCAGCATTAGGTTGGAGCTGAACTGAGCATGTCTTCTGGCAGGACCTCAGGTCTGTTGTGTAGTCCAAATGAATCTGAGTGCCATGGACTTTCCTTTCTCTGTTGGTCCTGGCAGAGGGCAGCAGATCACAGAGTGAGCCAGCAAGTTACCTCTGCCACAGGAGTTCCCACAGAGGCTGTAAAGATGGGCTTGGGATGTATGAAGTTCCTTGATGCATGAAAGGGAAGTGGAGAAGGAGGAGACAAAGGAGTGAATCTTCTGCTGTGGTGGAAATGCAGCCATGGCCAACAGCAGAAGGCAAAAGCTCTTCTGTTGTGCAAAGTTGTGCAAAGAAAAGTATCACGAAGCTGAAAGTCAGTTTTTGCAGGAAATAACAATTGCCAAGTTTTGCTCATTATAAGCCTCTAACTTGTAACTAGGTGCCAGATTCCTCAGCTGAAATTGTTACTGAAGTTTTAATGACTTGTATGCTTGACTATTTCAGTTTCTTTTTTCCTCTCCCCATTTTAATGCCTGTTCTTCAAAGTACAGGATGTCCAGAATGGTGTGGCTACACTGCTCTTCAGGAATTATAATGCTTCTGTGCTTTGTCACCTTCACTGGCTTCCTTTTTGTCATCAAATTCAGATCTAAATTACACTCCTGAGGGCTGATTCTTTCTTCATTACATCAGTTTTAGATCTGTGTAGCTCACTGGCTTTATTAGTATTAACTGTAATTTTAAAAAGGAGAAAAATATCCTCTGGCTTTCAGAACTACCCATAGATTTGGTCCATCCTGCCTACCACCTTGTACTCATGGTAACGCCAACACACTGAGTATGCATATAGTTCCATAGTCTGGTTCTCTTTCCTGGCTCTTTTTCCATACCTGGGTATTCTTTGCTTCATTTGCTATCCTATCAATCAGTCTTTTCCATTTAAGTCACTGTCTTGCCTTCAACACAGCATTATAAAAAGCTGCTTTAAAGCTTCTGACTGAACTTATGCACAGCCTTGCAGATGAAAACAGCAAAACAAAGAGTTCTTCCAAGAAAGGGGAGGTTTGGCTTGGTTATTCACACCCTACTTTGGTAGGCTCTCAGTCCTAGGGGACTAGGTTGTTGCTAATGCTGGACTGTACAGAAACAATTTTTTTTGCATTATAGCAAACTATCTGGCTAAGTTAGTAATTAACAGATTAAATAGGATTAGACATGAGACTTTCCAGTCGATTCCAGGCAATCAAACCAAATGAATCAACAAAGAAAGAAATAAATTCTCTTCCAAGGACACTTTCATAGAAATGGTACCACGGGGTAACAGTCTGCATGCAATAGCTGTGTCCAACTTTGGAAAACATCCTGTTTCCATGCACAGCTATTGGGGCAGTCAGTGCCAACAAGCAGAAGCTCTGTGTGGAAGCTGACAGCATTTCTACCTCAGGGTATGACTTTTTGCATAGCTGCATTTGCTGAGAAAGACCGTGGAGAAAGCAGACGGTTAGCAAAAATGTTGTGAAGGAAACAGATAGTGTTGATGTGAAAGAGTATTTACACTCCTCTTGACTGAATGCCTTTGGATAGAGCTCCCAGAGTTAAATCCCCCAAAGATCTGGAGTTAAAACCATCTTACCCCCACAATAGCTGCCCAAGTGAAAAGTCCCGATCCTTAAATTACTCGAGCAGTTTCCAGCCTGTAGGCAGCTGAAGTCTGTAGGCACCACTGCCTTCAGCATTCACATTCCTTACACATTTTTATGTTAGCAAGGCCTAAGCTTTGAGTGTCATCATTTTGAGGATCCACAGATTAGATGTTTCTCTGCCTGCCTAGCCAGAGAAAAGCAAACTCCTGGGTGCAATTTTAAATGCCATTGGACTGCAGTGCATTTGCCTCCTTTTTTTTTTTTTAAATACAATGCACAGTGGCTAACACAGTCTTAGGCTGTGGAAGACATTGGTTTGCTTCCCTTCCTTTCCCTGATTTATGAAACATGCTGGAATTTATTGCTGGCTGCACAAGATACTCTCCCTCATGTGCTGCCTGTTCGCTGCTACCTGGAAGTACCTAACTCATTATGTAAGAAGTGTAGACTTCTAGCTTTCGGTTGATGATTCTCCCCACCAGTGGGGATGTCTATTACAGTGCTTATGTAATGCTTAATTTACTTTGTCAATCTAGTTCTTGAACATCCATGCAAGGGCTTTGGTCCCATGACTATAAAAATGGGAATGAATGGGCGGGAAAAGATATAAAAGGGTTTTTTTTTTTTTTCCAAAAGAGTTCAATTTACCTGGAGAAAAAATCAGACTTTGACTCACTTGAAGATATTTTAATAGCATAGCATAAGGGGACCATTAGAACAGTTGCAGATGGTTTGTGTGAAATGGCTCAGTTACAGTAAGAACCACATGAACTTTTACCCTGAACTCAAACCAAGATCTTTCTCTATTTCCTTTTTTTTTTTTCCTGATGTACTAAGTTGTTTAGTTAAACTTTTGGTTTGTTTCTTTTCCTGTTCATAGGCCTCTTTAGCCCTTATTTCAGCTGGGACTAGTACTCAGTTACCACCAGGAAGGCTGATTTGCAAGAGTCACAGCCAGCTCTGTTCTGTGTTGGCCAAATTTGTCCCTATTGCAGCAATAACAGTCACACCAGTCTTCCTAATCTTTTCCATTTGTAGACCATTACTAGATTTCGATACCAGAAAAGAGGTGAGCATCTTTCTCTTGCTATCAAGAGATGTCAAAATTTCTGTTTGAAATGAAGATTCTCTTTAAAAAGTGGTCCTCAAAGGTGTTTCATCACACTTTCCTCAGCTTTTCAAATATACTGCATCAGCCCTGAAGACCCCTTTGGTCTCTCCTTCCTTCTGCATTTGTATCTACTGTGCTGATGGCCAGTACAACTGAATCATTTTAAGAACCACTGTGTCTCATAGACAGTTCTTCATAATTTCATTTCAGCATGCTTCCTTCCTTATTCTTTGCTACTACGTGACCTCATCTCCTCATATTTTTCTTCTGTTTCCTGTTTAAAATCATCTCCTGCTCACCTTCTCTGTTCTTAGTTCTTGGTTTCCTAATTCCTTCATCCAAAGTCCCTGAATTTTCCTACATTTCAAAACCTGCTAGACCAACTCATACAGTAATTCTCACTGGTAAATCAGAAGGTGGCAGGTGTAGGTGGGCTACAAGCACTGCTGTGAATAGGCAATCTTACTAATTCCCTTTTCATTTTCATTGGAAGACATGAAATGTACACAGCTTTGTTAATCATGGAGAACCAGGGATAGGGAATTTGAAAAAGAAACGATAATGGAGAAAAGAAACCCTAATAACATGGTAGAAATGAACATAAAACAATGCATCAGGACTCCATTTTCAGTACACAGCAACCTTGCCCATGTGCAACATCCTTGTAGCATGGTGTAAAAACATTACTTGCTAATAAGTGTCTCACATTCACATGGGCCAACAGCACTGTGTAAAATAGTCTGTAAAGCAGGCACACAATGATTTTATCAAGACTGTGGCAGCTAGTAGAGGTTCTCTTTTTGGTGTTGAGGAACCAGAAAAGAAGTACATCAAGAGAGAGAATCTTTTATTGTTTGATGTCAGAAAGTAGTTGAGGACAGGAGGGATTGGTGGGAAAGGACAGAGAAAGCAACCACTGTACTTTCAGCAGTCCAATATAATTTTTTTCCAACACTGAACAAAATTACTTCAACTCTGTGGCTGGAACTTGGCAGGTCTTCTTTGAGTTCCTTAAAAAGAAAGAAACTTGTTCTCCCATCTGGGAGACCCACTTGTCCTTTCCCTTTCCTCACACATCTGCTCTCTATGCTGCGTTACTAGTTGAATATAGCAACATATGCACACAAAGCTTTCCAGATGAGATGCACAGAGGTTCTGGCTACCAAAATGGAGTAAAACTGCTCTGCCCCAATCACATAACCTATTATTGATTCAGAGGAAGGGAAATGGAATGGGAATAGAATGTTATACAGAAAGAATGTGGTGGCTGTGACTTAGTCTGGAATATGACCAGTGCGTGAGGACTTGAGACCCCCATGCAGCACTTCACTGAAAGCAGGTATTTGGTCTCACTGACTGCTCATATTCTGAAAATTTGTCTAAGGCTTGAATATTTTATTGGGCTGGGACCTTACATCCCACTTCCATTAAAACACAGTAAGATCATGGTAACTGTGTATGTGTCTCTGTATGTTGTGGGTAAACACAATTTTATTCTGCCTGCACTTTAAAGTGGTGGGACATGAACTAACTCTGATCCAGAAAAGGTGACTCCTGTTAATGTAATGCTGAATACAATGTACCTCACAGTGGGGCTTAGGTCCATGGGCATACTACTGCTATCACATGGTTCATGACCTGCTCCAAGCCATGACAAAGCTTGCAGCTGCCAGCCCAGAACACAAAACCTCTGACATACCCTGTTAGGGCTTTACATTCAGTTGGCAGGAGGAATCTTCTTCCAGTCTACTATACTCACTATTATGGGTCTGAAGAATGAATTTGGAAAGGTCAGTGGCATGCACCACTGATAGTTTTGTAACTCCCTGTCAAAATTCCCAGGTGTTTATCTCACAGGATACTGAATAAAGCAAGGTTTACCTACAAGAGCACTTCACTGGTCCACAGGCTGGCATGAACTGCTTTTTAGGGGGATGAATTTCACACAGAGTGAATATCATCCTTTTTTCACATATTACAGAGCCAAAGAAAGACCAAGAAAAAATTGGTTTCATTCTCTCCTAACATAAAGGGGGCCAGATCCTCAGCTGGTCTGTATTAGTACAGTTTCTTGAACTCTTTGGAGTGATACTGATTAAAACCATCTGAAGATCCTGTCTTGCTATTTTTACAAAACTGTATAAAATGGATCTTCTCAATTCTTAGTAGCTGTGAAAAGAAGCTATACTACAGGATGCATTTTAGTAACTAGAAGGAGGACAAAAAGACACTGGGGCAACATTCTTTGACATGCAAGAGAGCAAACATGTGGAAAAAATTACCAACCAAATGACATCTTTAAAAACTTTAAGGCTATGGTTTGGAAGCACTAATGAATTTAGGTCTGGCATCAACAGGTTTTTTTTTTTAAAAAAAAAGCGGGTGTTTTGATTTAGCATTATTAATGAACCATTTGTTCAGCCTTTTTTTTTACCAGATAAATGTAGATCATAAAAATGTCTGTTAGATTGCTCTTTTTTAAAGAACTGTGTAGGAAAATAAAGTAAGTTTTGGCAAGGAAAAAAATTCATATTAAGCACCTTTCATAGAAACATTGCAAGTAGCTATAATAAAATGCTCCTGGACAAATGAATAAAAAGCTCCTCATCTATTAAAATAAGAATTTTTTTATTTAGTTGTTAAAATTTTGAGGCCCACTGTACCTAACAGATATAGGAAGTGTTTTCCATTGCATAAGCACGAAACAGAATTCCCACTGCTGGCAAAACCAGTGGAAAAATGTCATGTTTCCAATGGATCGGCAAGAAGTAAACCAGCAGGGCCCAATTTTGAAGTCCAGGTTAAATTTCTATTCAGTTTGTACAGACAAAACTGTCACTAAAGATGATGTCTCAGTAAGCCATGAGTAAAAATGCCAAAGACCAGAAGGTCTCGAGGTATTTGTCTATTAAATCATTGAGATTTGTAAAAGGTTGGGGATTTTTTTTTGTGTGTGTGTGTGTGTGTGTCTTAGCAAATATATCTATTTCTGCTGGCAGAAATTGTACTTCAAATATACTGTCATAAAGGCAGTATTTACCTGATGTAGAATACAGTCCTAAATTTAAATTTTATGAAGTTCAAGTAATTTACCGGCGTGACATCTTTTACACTGATTTCAGTGCATATTCACACCAAGGGTTCTTTTTTGGAAAGATTCAAAGCTTATAAATCTGCTTTTCAGTCTTCGTACTTTCATTATAACAGTCATTTCCAGACTGAAACTTCCTTGAATCTTATGTAGGTCCTTCTCCCTCCCAACCTTTTCATATCCAAGTAGTTATCTGAGATTCCTTGGACACAAATAAAGACATCAAGTGTGACAATGAGGTTGAGGTTACTCTTGCAATTTCCAGAGGCAAACAGATGAATCACTGAATCATAGAATGGTCTGGGTTGGAAGGGACCACAATGATCATAGAGTTCCAATCTCCTGCCAGAGGCAGGGCCACCAACCTCCAGGCCTGGATTTACACAAGGCTGCCCAGGGACCCATCCAACCTGGCCGTGAACACTTCCAGGGATGGGGCATCCACCACCTCTTTGGGCAGCCTGTTCCTGCACCTCACCACTCTCTCTGTAAAAGACTTCCCCCTAATATCTAATTTAAACCTTCCCTCCTTTAGCTTCAATCCATCCCCCCTTGTCCTGTCATTATCTACCCTTTTAAAAAGTTGACTCGCCTCCTGATTATAAACTCCCTTCAGGTACTGGAAGGCTGCAAAGAGGTCCCCCTGCAGCCTTCTCTTCTCTAGGATGAACAAGCCCAGCTCCCCCAGCCTCTCTTTGTAGGGAAGGTGCTCCAGCCCTCTAATCATCTTCATGACCCTCTTCTGAACCCCCTCCAACAGTTCTACATCTTGTATTGTGAGCCCCAGATCTGGACACAGTACTCCAGATGGGGCCTCACGAGGGCAGAGTAGAGAGGGACAATCACCTCCCTGTCCCTACTGGCCACCCCTCTTCTGATGGAGCCCAGGATACCATTGGCCTTGCGAGCTGCAAGAGCACACTGCTGGCTCATGTTAAGTTTCTCATCCACCAGAATCCCCAAGTCCTTCTCAGCAGGGCTACTCTCAAGGAGCTCTTCTCCCAGTCCGTATCTGTGTCTGGGATTCTTCCGGCCCAAGTGCAAGGCCTCACACTTTGCAGCGTTGAACCTCATTAGGTTCCCCCGGGCCCATCTTTCCAGCCCGTAAGATCCCTATGGATGGCTTCCTTCCCTTCTGGGGTGTCGACCACACCACTCAGCTTGGTGTCATCCACATGCTTGCTGAGGGTGCACTCAATTCCATCATTGATGTCATTGATAAAGATGTTAAAGAGCACCGGTCCCAAGACAGACCCCTGGGGGACACTGCTTGTCACCAGCCTCCACCTGGACATAGACCCATTGACCACCACCCTTTCTCCATGTTCTTTCAACCAGTTTCTTATCCACTGGATGGTCCACCCATCAAATCCACTTCTCTCCAATTTAGAGATAAGGATGTGGTGGGGGACTGTGTCAAAGGCCTTGCACAAGTCCAGGTAGATGACATCAGTTGCTTTCCCTTTATCTACTGATGCTGTCACTCCATCATAGAAAGTCACCAGATTGGTAAGGCAGGACCTTCCCTTGGTGAAGCCGTGCTGGCTGTCCCGGATCACGTGCTCTTCCCTCATGTGCTCCAACATGTCATCCAGGAGGATGGTCTTCCCAGGCTCACCGGCCTGTAGTTTCCTGGGTCTTCCTTGCTCCCTTTCACAGAATCACAGAATCACAGAATCACAGAATCACAAGGTTGGAAGAGACCTTTGAAGATCATCTTCCTTTCTCATAAATGGGAGTGATGTGACCTTTTTTCCAGTCCTCGGGGACCTCTCCTGACAGCCATGACTTTTCAAATATGATGGAGAGTGGCTCAGTAACCATGTGATCATGATTTGTCATAGTGATTATCTGGAGTGACATTTTTTTCTCTTTCTATGTCAAAAATGTATTTGGTTATACTGCACCCAGAAAATCATTACTGGTTTTATTTCTGTGATTTCAGTGATTATGTTTGTTGCATTGAACTTTATAAAATTTATGAATGGTAAAATAATAAGGTAATAAATACCATTCAACTACTGTATTATCCAAAGTAATTAACATTTAAGTTAATCTGGGAAAACACACTGTAAAGTTACTTCATATTCAGAGCTACAAAAGAATATGGAGTGTAACTCTTACAGAAAGAAAAATTTGCTTCATGTCTTTATTTATCATACCCCAGCACTGATATTTTTTTGGTATCCTGACATCCCCACAGTTCTTCTGCTATGTGCCATCAACAATATCAGTGACATTAGCAGCAGAAGAAAGAGCAAATAAAAAGTTTTAGTATGTGTGATGCTGACAGGCACCTGACACAGGAGGTACAGCTGTGCCTGAGTCAGAAATGAGTCAGGTAGGATGGCTACTACACTGACTAATGTTTTCTGACAGTAAACAGCAACAAATCCCATAAGCCTTTCCTCCTTTGTAGTAGTTATGGAGAGCACAGCACAATATAGGATATAGAACAGACAATTTTTCATGCTGCTACATGCATATAAGTACCCGAGTGAAATAGTGATTTGTCAGCTCTTACCTAAGAAAACAGAGGATAATAATCATGAATAATGTTCCAGTAGCTTTAGATAAAGGTACTGAGGAGAATTATAGTCTTTAATTGTAGCCACCAGTGAAGGAACATCTTTCTTTTTGAATTATTTTCAAATAAAGGTCCATTATGACTGTAATTTACATATGGAACTGCCAACAGGCTAGATTAACAGCTGAAATTAAAATAATCAAATAAGTAAAGGTATGGTTTGTGTGGGAGAACCATCTTTATAGTTAATATAATGTCCTGGTTTTGGATGGGGTAGAGTTAATTGTCTTCCTAATAGCTGGTGTAGTGCTGTGCTTTGGATCTAGAATGAAAATAATCTTGACAACACACTGAGGTTTTGTTTCTAGCTAGTCAGTGTTTGCACTAAGTCAAGGACTTTTTCACTTCTCATATTTCCTCCCCAGCGAGGAGACTGGGAGTGCATAGGAAGCTGGGAAGGACAGGCCAGGACAGCTGACCCAAACTGGCCAAAGGGATATGCCATATAATATGATGTCATGCTCTGTATGTAACTTGTGGGAAGCTGTCTGGGGGTTTAAACCACAGCTTGGGAACTAGCTGGGCATCAGTGGTCTGCAAGTGGGGAGCAATTTTTCTGTTACATATTTTCTTCTTTTATATATATGTTTAGTATTATTATCATTATTGTTATTATTAATTATTTTTCTTTTTCTGTCCTATTCAACTGTCTTTATCTAAATCTATGAGTTTTACTAATTTTTTTTCTGATTCTTTTTCCCATCCCACTGCAGGGTGAGGACAGTGAGTAAACAGCTATATGGTTGTTTTAGCTGCCTGATGGGTTAAACCATGACAATGTAAGAGCCCTAATTTTGCCCATGGAATCCGGTCCTGAGAAAGGGTTATTATCTGCCTTATCTATGTGGATGAACATGTCTTGTGAGAAAGAAACTGGAAATTGAATTGAAAAAAGCTGTCTAGGTGAAAGTTCGCTAGGGTCCTCAAGGTCCATTCTGAGCAGACTGAAGTACCACCCTGGTAGATGAAGACTGAGGGACCACTTAAGCAAACTACACACACAGAAGTATCTGGGTAGAGGTGGTCTGCATCTGAGGGTCCCTGATGGATCTGTTATAATAAAGCTCACCGATCATCTTTGAAACATCATGGAATTGTGAGAGTTTCTTGATAACTGGAAAAAGGCAATATCATGCCCACATTTTAGGAAGGCAAAGAAGGGTTTAGTCATCCCAGTCTCACTTCCTGGGAAGGTTATGGGTTGTATCCTCCTGCATACCAGTTCTAGGTCTTTAAAGGATAAGAAGCTGTCTGGGAACTACTGGAATAGATTTTCCAGGAACATATAATGCCTGACCAACAAGACTACCTTCCATAAGTAGATGACTGGTTTGGAAAATGAAAGAAGAGTAGAGGATATTTTTCTCCTTTACTTTGCTAAAGCTATCAACATGGTCCATCCGTGTCTCCAGAATTGAGAAATAGGGGCATGACAGTTGAGCTCTGGAGGAAGAAGGTCACTGGACTCAAAGTGCAGTGGTCAGAGGCTTGAAAATTCAGCCGAAGACTGGTTTGAGTACCATCCTTCAGTGTTTGACACTGGCATCACTACTGTTTAATGTCTTCATTAATGACTGGGTGGTGGAGTGAAATGTATCTTCATCAGCTTTACTGACAACATCAATGTGTTGTAACCAACACACTGTAGAGCATGGATGCCATTCAGCTGGCTCAATAAATGTGCTAATGGAAACCTTATGAAGTTTAACAAAGGAAAGCACAGTGTTCTGGACCTGAAATATGAGCAACTCATGCAACAAGGGCTGGGTGCTGACTGGATAGAAAGCAGCTTTGCAGAAAACGCCTGAGGGGTCTAAGGGACAAGTTGAACATGAATCAAAATGTGCCCTTGCAGCAATGAAGGACAGGTGAATACTGGACTGTATTAGCAAAGGATTCTTCTCCTCTGTTGTCACTTGTGAGATTACATCTGGAGTGCCGTGTCCAGTTTTGGACTGGACAAAGACAAGAAAGATATTGTCATACAGAAGAAAGTCCAGTGGAGGGGCACCAGAATGGTTGAGGTTTGGAAGACATAGCATATGACATGCTGAGGGAGCTGTGTTTTGCCTAATAAAAGACTAATCGGTGTCTGATCTCAGGTGTTACAGATCAGTGTTGCTACAGAGGGAGGCAAGATTTCTGGGTGGCTGTGAAAAGGGAAGTGATAGAGCCAGTTTGGTGTATATATACACACAGCTGAACACAGAAAAAAAATAAGCTGGAAAACAATACACTATCATCATTGTGAACCATTGTAAAAGGTCAAGTAATTATTAATTCTACATCCTTTTTTGCCCTTAAAAGTAATGTGGGGAACAGTCCTATACTGTCAGGGACAGACAAGATGACCAAATAGTTGGTGGGTCTTTTCCAGTTTTAATTTCTGTCATTCTATGACTTGTATGCATCATGTGCTTGATAGTAAAATATCCTTATTTCCTCTTACATTTGTCTTAGCCTTTTTTTTTTTTTTTTTTTGTTCCAGCAAAGTTAAGAGAAAAATCCCCAAACAGCCAACAGAGAAAGTGTTGCTATTAAAAAATGATGCCAGTAAAATTAAAGCAAGATCCCACTCTGAGTGTTGGGGATAACCCAGAGATGCAGGTGGAGTTTCTGGATTTGCTGGATAGCCAAAAAAAAGACTTTGAGACTGGGCAGATTGCTGGAAAAGTCTGTTGGTGCAGCTGTGAGCGGTGGGAAGACAGAGCCTGTAAAGGACAAACAGCTGTTCAAGTCAGACAGGAAAGACTCTAAGAAAAAAAAAAAAAACAAAAAGGGTGCGGGAGGAGGAAAAGAAGTTTGGTCATAGCTGGGTAAAAGGCCAGAGAAAGTGCTTTGTATCAGAAGATCAGCATCTGAGTGCAATGTTGTAACATCTCTGTGTAGGATAGAAAAGGAATAATCAGCAGCAGTCTGCTGCAAAGAGGAAAGAAGACACTTTTTGTCTACTTTATCATAGGGGTTACCCCCAAATATCCTGTTATACACGACTCTGTCCTGTGAATGGTCCAAAAAGCAGAAGAAATATAAAAATTTAATCTGCTAATAAATGTCTTTTTAGTTGCCTGGGCCAGCTGTTGAGGGAGCAAAAAGTTTTAGGGGGACTGTCCTGTTTCTTTAAAGGCTGGCATTACAGGGACTTCTATCTGTGAGTCTAGATGAAGTTTTCTGGAGAAGAGGTGGTTTTATCAGTCTTTTGAGACTGAAAGTGTTCTTTTTCTTGAGTAGACTCAAAATCTAGTGTAAAGACTGGTTGTAACTTTTCAAGACTTGACATTTGAAAATGCTATAAAATGGGTCAAGCCAGCTTGCATGAGTGGTTTCACTTTTATTTTTATGTCCCTACTGGGAAATGAATGTTAAATATAATCCCCAGATGAATTAGCTGTTCTCTGCCATGTTGCATTTGTTTTAGCATGAATACTTTTTAGTCCAAATGCATCCACTAAGAATCCGATTCACTGCTCTGTTTTCAGGAGCAGAGACACTAACTACAATGCAGAGACTGAAGTACCAATTTTTTAAGCAGTAAATGTCAAAAAAAGTGTGATTTCTTTTTGTTTTAATAGAAGGACTTTTCTTCTTACAGGAGAAATGAATACTAGTAAATTTTCCTACTCAGAAATTAGTAGAAATTACAGTTTAATGGGGGATAGGTTTTCCCTTTCTTCCATTTCTCTCATTGGTCTTGTGATTTATTAAGTGTTTTTGGGTACTGAGCTGAACTGGGAATTTCAAAGGATTCAGAATTACTTCAAGTCTCAACTCCCGTTGACTTTTGGTGGGAGCTCTGTTCCCATCCTGCTCTCTGCCCCCTCCTTTGTAAAACAAAGCCTTTAGTTTTGTCCCAGATGAGCGCTCACATTTCCCCAACAGCCTAGAGGCATTGCTCTGCCTTTTGGAAATTATTGTGTAATGTGTGGAGCTTGGTGTAAGGGCTCATGGTTTCAGTTCTAGAAGACAGTATTTTTATTTTTTTTCCTGGTTCAAAGGGCCTGGAAGAAGATTAAGGCCTAATATTAGGGAAAGTGCCCATAGCTTTTCAGGCTCTGTGAACAACATCTTTTAAACACAGGCTCTAGCTTGTTCCTGAATTGACCCTTTTCAGGAATTTTGTTACAAGCAGAAGTATTATGTAGGCATCTTGTGAAATTTCAGAGCCCTTCCAAGGTGAGAGGTCCCTCCTATGGGCCAAGCCATCCCTGGTGAGGTCTGAACCAGGCAAGCGTGGCAGTGTGGAGTTGTGTACCCCCAGTGGTATATCACTCCTGGAGTCTGATGCTATTCAGTGTATGGACCAGCTGCGTTGGACCAAAGCAATAGCTTAGCCACTGGGATGAAAATTGTGTTTCACAGGAGGTGGCTTATATAAGCACGTAAGTTGCGTGTGGTTTTGGCATGTTTATGCTGGTGGCATATAGGGTTTTTCCAAGGAGATTTGTCTCTTCAGGGACTACCAGTTTCTTTTCAGCCTCTGCACAATTCCCAGAAGGCAAGTGCCCTCTTCAGCAGATATGACTATGCTTGCTTATACTTAGAAGCTCTTATGATTCATTCACTGCCTTTATTCTGGGAAATAAAATGGAGAAAGACCAATTCTCTGACTCTGAGCATAAGAGGCAGGCTAAGACTGACATCAGATAACCATGCTCTCTTCTACAGAGCAAAAAAGTGTCATCTCTGCTGCCTGATGAATTGGTCCTCAGCTCACACTATTCCACAAACCTCACTTGAGCCTTGGTTGGGAGACTACTGCTCCTTTTGGCATGATTCAAAACAGTGTTAATGGGCTGGATTTCATGCTAACAGTTATGCAGTATGGACAATTGTGTGTTTGTGCTCAGACTGATGGCTGGATGTCATTCATCTTACAAGTTTAGGAATACCCATTGGGATTTTGGATGTTACACTGGCAATAGAATTTTATACAAGAGTTCCATGAATGAATTTGAGATGAAAGAACAGGGGAGAAAATATATTTATTTCAGAAAAAGAAAAACTGAAATTATTTGTATTTCAATAAAAAATATACAAAGAGCTACAAATTCAAGGAATGAACCTGGAACTCACATTAAAAAAACTGGAAAACCTTCAACAAAGTTTAATTCTGATGAAATATGAATATGATACTCTCATAATGTACCACTTCATGTACAGTATTTATCACAACAATTATTTGATCTACGTGTATTGAAGTAATTTTTTTAGTATAGATTTTATTTAAGAATCCTAGTAGGTTAACTTTCAAAATTCTACAGAAAACTGGAAAACTCCCAAACTTGTATCTCTTTCCAAGGGAAACAGCTTGCAATTACATTCTTCTACAGAGTGATTTTTGTATGGTTTTGTTGCTGTTGTTGCCTTTCTGGCATGGTGGTAGGGACAGAACTGTGCTCAATTAAGGAAGAGTGAAATCAACATTATGAAATGTAAAGGCACATACCATATGTGTGGTTAAAGAAGAAAAATATCTGTGAAAACACCCATTCTTTGAGTTGTGAATTAATTATGCCAAAGCTATATAGTGAATTTAAAAAAACAGAGAGCTGGGGGAGAGAAATCTAATGAAATTCGACAAGGGCAAGTGTAAGGTGCTGCACCTAGGGAGGAAGCTGTATAGTGGTGCAGGGATAGAGTTAATTTTCTTCCTCATAATTGGCATAGTGCTGTGTTTTGGATTTAGAATGAGAACAGTGTTGATAACACACTGATATTTTCAGTTGTTGCCAAAGCGGTCAAGAATTTTTAGCTTCTCACACTGCCCTGCCAATGAGAAACCAAGAAGCTGAGAGGGGACACAAGCAGGACAGCTGACCCAAACTGACTGAAGACATATTCCATACCATACAACATAATGTTTCATTTATAACTGGGGGGTGAGCTGAGAGGCTAACTAACTGGCAGCTGTGGGTCTAGTGCAGCATCAATTTTGGAATGAGAACATTTGTCTTCTCAAGCAATTGTTACGTGTGATGGAACCCTGCTCCCCTGGAGATGGCTGGACACCTGCCTGCCCATGGGAAGTGGTGGATTAATTCCTTGTTTTGCTTAGCATATACATGTGGGCTGTGAGGCTAGGCAGCTGGAGGGTCTTGCATAGCATCATCTTTGAGTGGGGAGAAATTGTGCTGTTCATCACTTGGTTTGTGTATTTATTATTATTATTATTATTATCATCATCATCATCATCATCATCATCATCATCATCATCATCATCATCATCATCATCATCATATTGTCTTCCTTCTTTTGTGTGCATCCTACTCAATAGTTTTTCTCTCAGTCCATGAGTTTTCTCACTTTCACTCTCTTAATTCTCTCCCCTACCCCGTTAGGGAGAGTGAGGGAGTGGCTGTGTGGTGCTCAGTTGCTGGCTGAGGCTAAACCATGAAAACAGGTGAGGGGTTGACCTGCTGGGAAGCAGTAATATGGAGAAAGAATTGTGAGTCCTGGTGAACAACAAGCTCTCCATAAGCCACCCTTGTGGCCAAGGGGGCCAATGGAATCCTGGGGTGCATTAAGAAAAGTGTGAGCAGCAGGTCAAGGGAGGTTATCCTCACCCTCTACACTTCCCTGGTGAGGACACATCTGGAGTTCTGTGTCCAGTTCTGGGCACCGTAGTTCAAGAAAGACAGGGAGCTAGTGGAGAGAGTCCAGAAGATGGCTGCCAAGATGATGAGGGGACTGGAGAATCTCTTGTATGAGGAAAGTCTGAGAGAGCTGCGTCTAGTTAGTCTGGTGAAGACTCAGGGGGAGTCTCATCAATACTTATCTAAAGGGTGGATGTCTAGAAGATGGGGCCAGACTCTTTTCAGTGGTGCCCAGTAACAGGAAAAGGGACAATGAGCACAAACTGGATCACAGGAAGTTCTGTCTGAATATGAGGAAAAGCTTCTGTGGCAGAGCACTGGCACAGGCTTCCCTGAGAGGCTGTGGAGTCTCCATCTCTGGAGATACTTAAAACCCTCCTGGATGTGATCCTGTACAATTTGTTCTAGGTGATGCTGCTTTAGCAGGGGAGTTGGACTGGATGATCGCCAGAGATATCTTCCAAGCCCTTCCCTTCTGTGATTCTGTGACTTCCATTTATTTGATTTATCAATTTTGTTGAGCCAAAATCAAGAGTTGTAGATAAACTTAGGCATTAATCCACAGCCAACAGCTACCAAGAACACTGAGGGCGCACACAGAGCTTTCTTGCTGTTGGTAGTCCCATGCTTGAGTTTATGTTGGTAGAAACCAGTTTGACTTGGGGGGGGTGGGGGGGGGGGGGGAGGGGGGGAGTTATTCATGTTGCTAGTACAAACTACCTGAATTTTGAACTTCCAGAAGTAGGGCTTTTGCACACTGGGTTTGAAATCAGGAAAAAAAAAAGTTAATTCTCCAAATATAAATCAAAGTGGAGATTGTATACAGTCTGCTTTTACTGAAGGAGATGTTTCTGTTAATATAACCAAATGGACCTCTATGGAATCTCAGTGTTTATAAGTGGTGTGATGGTACTGTTCAAAATGGTAATCATTATTTTACTTTCAGTGCTTGGATGTTGTGACCCATGAATGCCAGTAAACTTTCCATCTGTTTGGAAACTATTAACTGCATTTCTCTCTCTTTAGCTAGCAAGACACCACCCTATGATTTATTGTAGATGAAAAGTAGGACAGTCAGAGACTCTAAGGATGTAAACTCACTGGAACAATCTGGTTCAATGCAATTGCTATTAGCGTAATTTGGGGCCAGCAGTCTTGTTGGGGAAACGATGGGTTTCTTTGTCTCACCTCACAACCTACTTATTCTAATATTTGTAAACCTTCTGGTTATTAAAGACTGATCGTAACTGTAATTCCAACAGATGTTTTTGACTAATCATCACTCAGGCACCATAAAACCATCCCATCTTGTAAATGTGGCTGGCATGGAACCCATCTCCAGAACCTTTTCTGTCTTGAGATCCAGAAAGTGAAAATTTGTACATTTGTATGCAGTTTTGCTCTGCTGTCTTCACAAGCTACTGAGTGTGTTTGAAAAGGCATTTGAATGCTAGCTACAAATGCACCCACAAAACTGGAAAAATCAAAGTGAAATCCATGTGGTATTGTAATTATTTGCTGCTGTATATGACCACAATGTCTGTACGTACTAATGTCTTTTGAAAAGTCTTTGTCTGACTAACTTGGGAAACAGCCAAATGAAATTTTGTCTGAGCCCTGAGTTTAGTCACTATATTTATGCCTGTGTTTGGTGAAATAATCCTGATAAAAGTCCAGGATTGAACCAGGGGAGAGGATATGGTACAAACTTGTAATAAAATAATGAATAAAGCACTTCAAATTTCCAAAGACTGGGTGTTTTTTTCTCTCTCCTTACACTACATTGTTCTTTGTGCTTTCTTTTTCATTTTTACGGAGGATTTTGTTCCTATGTCCCTTCAGAAGCAAGGTTATTAATGTTATTATGTATTCTTGCCAAGAAAGTATTTTGGTAACTAAGAAGCCATTTTTTAAAGTAATAAAAGTAATAAAAGATACAGAATACAGTGCTTTCAGAATTAAGCCTCAAATTTGGTTGACAAGTTGTTATCTCTTCTCTTCTTAAAAATACTAAACATCTAAATACTTCCTAGCACGAGACAGAAAATTTTGTTTTCTTAAATTGGGTGAAACAGGCTTGCTTCTGTATTTTTTACTTTATAACTGACGAGGTGATAGCTTGAAAGACCTCAAGACTGGGACTTCAGGAGACCCATCACCTCAATGTCTGTTTTCAAGAAGAAACATGGGCTGGTCCCCCAGATCAAGGGTTTTTGGGGTGTCAGCAGGTTTTTGCCTCTGTGAAGTGATGAAGTGGTGCTTACACACTGTGCCTTCAATCTTTAACAGACTGCTGTGCTTTCTCCAGAGCAAAAAGTTACCCTTTGCTTGCAGCAAATACACTTCTTAATTATGATGTCCAGTACATTAAAATAATCATAGTGAAGATATTTCTTTCTGAATGAGAAGTAAACAGACATTTTGATAGACTTCAAAGTGAGGTTAAATTTTGCAATATTATAATTATAAAGGAGACACCAGAGTTGGGCTTTAACTTAGTATGACCTTCTAATCATTTAGAGTGAAGTCATGGAGTGCAAGTGTGCCAACTACACTGTAATGCTCACTATTTATAGCCAAGTTGTTAAGCTTAGCTTGACTTAGGTAATAAAGTTCCATTTATCTCATTAAATTAGTTAACAATTGAGATTATTTTCCAATTCATACTGGGAATAAACACAGCTCAATATTCCTCAGGCAAGTGAAGGGATTCCCTTTTCAAACATTCTGTAGAAGCCCTATCCCTAGAAGTGTTTAAATCCAGGTTAGATGGGGCTTTGGGCAACCTGGCCTAAAGGTGTCCCTGCCCATGACAGAGGGATTGGAACTAGACTATCTTTGAGGTCCCTTCCAACCCAAAGCATTCTACCATTCTATCATTCTATGACTCTATGATTCTATGAAGTGTTACTGAGATGGAAAACAGGTCACAAAGGAAGATGTGGCCTTTTTAACTTTGCACGCTACTTTGATGGGTCATGATGCTGTGTCCACTGTAACATGTGCCCAAAGGAATAGTAATACAAGAAAAGGCAAAACCCAAGCTCTAAGTGCCATTTTTTTCTTAAAAAAAAAAGTTAATTTCAGAATGTAGCATCTATCTTTTAAAATTTTGTATTAGCAGTAATTAGTAGTTAGTCTTAGTGCCTCAGTTGTTATTGTCTGGGTGAGATGTCACGGTTGTGGGGATAACTGAGCATTTCATGCTAGTGTAAATGGAGGCTAAGTACAGAAGGAACTGAGAGAAAAGTTGCACCAACACTGATGGAAGAGTAAAAGTTTAGCAACATCATGGTTTAGAACCATTTAAAGGTGCTTTAAAATACCTTATTTTTATGAATGCCTAATACAATATAGGAGTTTTTGAAGAACTGGGAAGTAGAAATGAGACAATTACAAGACTTTACAGGAATTCAGTTTTGAGAGGAAGAAGTATGTATTTGAAGAGGTCTTTTAAAGACTTTTTACAGTTAAGTGGTCTTTATAGAACAGTTTCCTCTTGTGTGTACTGTGGGGATGATTTTGCTTTAATGATGTCCTGAGTTGTGCACGTAAGGAGAGGAAATCAAAGGTATAGACGGGATGACTTCTTGAGTTCTCTTTCAGACCTATTTTTCTATGATTCCAATGTCACAAAATATGGGTGGGAAGCATCAAGACAGCAGGGATGCAATGAGTTCTGGTCTTCATAGGGAATTTATGTGGGCTTTAAAAATATTTAGGTACACATTAGTGAAGGCTTTGTATTGGCAATGCTGCAGGGATTCTTTGTTGCAGGAAACTAAGAGCAGCTCAGAGTTCTGGCAGGAGAATTTAATAATCACCACAAAATCAGATTCCACAAAGTGATACAAATATGTAAAAACATAGTTTGATGGTTAAACAGAGAAGAATCAAAAAAGCACTAAAAATGTATGCTTACTACAAGTGTGACTCTGTCAGGTGGAGAGCATTTTGAAACCATATTGGACACCAGGGCTAATTTGACAAAACCCTTAGCAGGTTCATGCCCCAGAGTAGTGAAGGATAATAAGGAGGAGAATGAAACCACATAGAGGAACCTCAAAATGACCTCCAGAAAAGAATTGCTTTTGCTCTGAAACTATATCTTACTCCTGAAGTTTGTTCCAAATCTATGTTATTTTGCTCTAGGCTTCTTTACACGGTACATTTACTTGTGGCTATTGTGTGATCACATTCTCTTCATTTTCTCTACATTTGCATTTATTTCTTACTCTCCCCAACTACCATGGCTCATTAACCCTTTTAAGAAAGACCACATTTGTTGTCAGTATCTTCTCTTTGCTGTTCTTTTCCCTTGATCCACTAGTGAGCTTCTGCTCACAAAAACCTAAAACTGATATATCCTCTGGGAATATTACAAAAATATATGGCATGTTGCTTCATGTGTCAACAGTAAATTGATACTCTACAAAACCGTTTGGACATAAGAGGTGCAATTATGTTGCAATCAGTGGGCATTTAATTGACTATACTATTTTTAGGTTGTGGAAATGCTCAATTTTTCTAGAACAATGGACAAGCTCAAGAACAGCATTTGAGCACCAAACATTTTATGGACTATTGACCTATTTTCTTTCTTTAGAAGTAAGTTGAAAAATTATTGTTTAGAGGTGGAGAGCAACAAACATTTTCAATAGGAATGAAGTGCCCAAAATAACCATGTAATTTTTTTCCATTTGTAAAATGTGATTAAAGCTGGGTAGAATATATGAAAATAAGGTATTGGTTTCAGCCCAAACTTTGGGCTCAAAGAGTTCAAACAGAATCATTCTGAAAATAAAACCACAGTAATTTTTACAGTTACTTTACTCCATCTCTTCAGAAAGTATGAAACCCAGAAAATCAGGTCCCCTATACATGAAAAGTCCACAATTGAATCTTACTGTTTGACCCCTAGTCCACCAGAGAAGAAATGATGTAAAAAGTGCAAATGATGCAATATGGTGTATGTGTTGCCTAAAATTTGTACTTGAGGAGCAACAGACTTTAGTCACAGGAGGGTCTGTGTCTCATGGGAAAGGTCACATTCCCACACATCTCCCGTGTTTGAGGATGCAGTATTAATGTAATGCTTCCTGGCTTCTTGCAGTCTGTGCCATGAACATTTATGAAATCTTTAAATTGTTAAGGTTTGTTATTTTTTTTAATAGTATTGTGGCTTGTAATCTTTTGGTTTTTAAAGATAAAAGTATTGACTACATGATGTTAGCTGCTAATAAAGACTAACCATTTCCTGAGTGATGTAAATTTGGGGATTTTTGTATTTATAAGAGACATATATCACATTCCCCCCTCTCTGCACCTAGCTATGATTAGAATTATTATATCATTATTAATTCAGCATTTGTTAGGGCATATTTCAAAATACACCCATTGTGCATTCAGTCATGATTTTGTAGGCACCTTGCACCTGCAGATGATGCATAACTTATTTAAATAAGATACATTGGATCCACTCTTCTGCACAGTTTTTGTGACGTCAGAGGTGCTACCCTAATTTACACTGCCTCCACAACTGCTCATTCACAACCTGAATGCTTTCTGCATGAGAAATAAGTTCACTGACAGATCTATGTATAACCTGTATTGTGAGAATGGGGATTTGTCTAAGTGAACATCCTTTGCTGATGCACACTGAGGACTGACTATCAGCTATTACAAATTTGTATAGCTGCCAGAGTGTTATACCTATAGGCATTTTTTATAGATCTGGTCCACTAGGTTTTATGACTTGTTGACTGAATGTATTAAATCACTGTAATGAATTTAAAGACTCTTTTGAATGAGTGGTTGTTTTTATCATTCATTTTATATTTCCATTCTCTCTGTTTGTTGCCATTGGGCCCTTTTGACATCAAAATAAGGGAATAAAACAAAACAGCAGTTTAGCACACACTGAAATGGAAAATACAAAAAAGCTTAATAAATACACCATCTGTGTAACTGACAACATCTGGAATAGCCTTGTAGCCAAGTGCCTTGAAAGCACCTCTTAAATACAGTCCTCAGTAATCAAACCTAAATACATGCTAATTCAGAAAGCTCTAAGATGTTGCATTGAAAATATCTTTTGAAAGAACTTTCTTTCCTTCATCAACTGAAAATCACCTTCCCATTTACCTTTCCTGCATGTTTAAGACGACGTCAGTCTGCTGGAGGACTTACTAATATTAGCAGTATAAAATAACGGTAGGTTAATAGCCAAACCAAAGCACTCTATTTCTAGAAGTTGGTCAATCATTCCTTAAAATATACATATTATTAAAAAAAATTTTGTACATTTAATAAGGATGCTTTAAATTCTTTATAAGTAAAGAATTAAGACTTTTTTTACTTTCAAAAAAAAATAATCACAAGAACAAAACCAGTCTTCTGAAAAAATTATTCTAATGTTGTTAGTAAAGAAATTTGTGTTCTTGGTCCATTCCAGGGCATTATCGAATGCAGAAAGAACTGTTAACAGGGACAACAGATGTCTGGGTGGCATTGTGTTGGTATCTATAAGCCATGGTCATGGGAGTTTTGTTCTACTCTCCCTACCCGTCTTTCAGCTCCTGAGGCTGAATATCCAGGGAACATCTCACCTTACTATTAAAGACTGAGGGAAAGAAGGAATAAAGTACCTCAGCCTTGTCCTCATCTTTTGTCACTAATGTTCCGCCAGCATTCAGTAAGGGATGGAGATTGTCCTTGGCTTTCCTTTTGCTGTTGAAGTATCTGTAGAAAGATTTTTTATTATCTTTCACAGAATTGACAAATCTGAGTTCTAGTTGGGCTTTAGCCCTTCTGATTTTCTCTCTACATGATCTTACTTCATCCCTGTAGTCCTCCCGAGATGCCTGTCTCTTCTTCCAATGCTCACAGACTTTCCTTTTTTTTCTTTTTTTTTCCTAATGTCCATCCAGATCTCTGTGCTCAGCCAATCTGGTTTACACCCTCTCTACCTCCTTTTCTGGCACTGGGGACAGCCTGTTCTTGTGCCACCAGAATTTCCTTCTTGAAGTGAGTCGATCCCTCCTGTGCACGTTTGCCTTTAAGGACTCTCTCCCACAGAACTTTATCAACCAGCCTTCTGAATAGTCCAAACTCTGCCGCTTACGGAAGTCCAAGGTGGCCGTTCTACCTACTACCCTCCCCACTTCTGCCAGAACTCAGAATTCTATCATATCATGATCACTATGCCCCAGGTGTCCTCCAACCATGACATCTCCCACTATGCCTTCTGTGTTCACAAACAATAGGTCCAGCAGGGCACCTGCCCTAGTCGGTTCACTCACTGGTTGTGTCAGGAAGGTGTCTTCCACACACTCCAGGAACCTACTAGACTGTTTCCTCTCTGCTGTATCATACTTCCAGCAGACATCTGGTAAGTTGAAGTCTCCCACAATAATCAAGGCTAGCGATTATGAGGCTTCTCACAGTTATTAGCAAAAATAACTCATCAGCCTCTTCCTCCTGGCTGGGTGGTCTATAGCAGACTCCCACCACAACATCTGCCTTATTTCATGCTTCTCTGATTTTTCCCTGTCATAACTGTCTTCCAGCTCAAGAATATCAAAACACTTCCTAACATAGAGGGCTACCCCACCTCCTCTCCTTCCTCGCCTCTCCTGCCTGAAGAGTTTGTAACCAGACATGGTTTCCATGATGGTGATTATGTCATAGTCTCCTTCCCTTACAATAACCTCTAGTTCCTCCTGTTTGTTGCCCCTGCTGTGTGCATTGGTGTAGATGCACTTCAGCTAGGCTATTAATCCCACTATACTGCTAAGGAGAATTCTCCAACTTCCTAAGTGATTGCTTGCTAAATTTTCTAACTCTCAGTGGTCTTTGCATCTTTGTTACAACTTGAAACACTGTTCCCCACTACCTCTAAGGTGGCAGATCGAGGGTCACTGCCAGCACACCATCCCTCAAACACCGGGGTGCCATTCCCAGGCTCTTTCCTATCAAGCCTGGTTTTGTCCCTCTCCCCCTCTGCATCTAGTTTAAAGCTCTATTGATGAGCCCTGCGAGATTCTTAGACATCATCCTTTTGCCCCTTGAGGACAAGTGCACTCCATCCTTTGATAGTAATCCTGTTGATGTGCCAGTCAATTCATGGAGAAAGAAGCCAAAATTTTGCTCCTCACACCAGGTTCGAAGCCAGGTATTTATTTCCTGGTTCTTCTTATTTCTTCCCTCATCATTCCTTATAGCTGGAATGACAGAGGAGAACACTACCTGTGCCGCCGATCCCTTCAGCATTTTTCCCAGGGACTTGAAATCCTTTTTAATTGCTCTCAGCTTTCTTGTGTACATTTCATTACTGCCTACTTGAAAAATTAAAAGGGGCTAATAATCTGTGGGTTTGACCAGGGTTGGAAGTTTTCTAGTTACATCCTTAACAGAGGCCCCAGGTAGGCAGCAGACTTCCCTATGTAGTGGGTCTGGTCTACAGATTGGGCCTGCTGTTCCCTTCAGAAGGGAGTCCCCTATAACAATGATCTGTCTTTTCTTCTTAATGAGGCTGTTTCGATGGTTGGCTTAGGGTGTTCTAACCTACAGAACATTTCTAGGCTGTGAAGCCCATCATCCTCATTGAGGTTTTGTTCCACTTGCAGAGCTTCATATCTATTGTGCAAGGGAACCTAGGAGGTTGAGGGCAATATGCCTTCTGTGCCAGCCAGGAACCTGTTACCATTCCCCTCTACCTATTAAATACCTCTCCTCATCTGAACAGAGAAAGGACAGGGAGTTCTTAGTCATATTAGCCATATCTGACTCCGGATAGACTGGGAATCTCAGAAGACTACAGATACTTGAGACTGGGAGCTATATAATTTATCTTTTAGCCCGCAATGGATGCAGGAAAATAAGAGCATCTGACTTGCACAATATAAGCTATAAGAGGTCTTTATACAATACCATCCTCCTTCCCTAGATGTGGTTGTCTGAGTAGTTTTAATGTAAGAATTGTGCCACTGTAATTAGGGAGTAACAAAATGCACTCAGTATAGCAAGAGAGTTACAAGCACAGTGGCATTTAAATGTACTATGCATGTATACTGTGAAACAATACATTGTATTAATTTTGGCAGTAATACCGTTTCCATGAGCAGCTAGCATTAGAGCATCTAGCAAGGACCCTAGTGGTGTTAAAACCAAGGTGCTTTGGGAAAAGAATGAGACATGATATTTCTAGTTCAGTCACTTTAGTGGCAAGCTCTGTCAGTTCAGGTAGCTTTTGTGGAAAGATGATGTGATTGTGAGGCCTCAGGGTCTTTAAGAAGGTAGGAAAATAACAAGCACTTCTCTCAGTAGCACTCTGAACTATGACCACTGGAAACCACAGCAGCTTTACTTCTTTCTGGTTTCCTTTTTACTCATTTCACAATTTCTTATGTTACTGGCAGCTGTTTATTGCATTTGTCTCACTGGTCTTTCATCACTCTATGTTCATTTGGCCTTTACTACTTTAACTCATAGCTTTCATGGGAAGACTGGAGGAAGTCCTGACCTCAGCTTTTTCTTCTTGGCTTGTTAGGTAGAGGCATCCATGTAACCTGTTTGGTGGAATTTTTATTTTTGTGACTGGCAAGGGTGCATTTCTCTGATTTCTTTAGTCTTAGCTGTCATGGTTTAACCTGGCAGGTAGCTCAAGCAACCACATAGCCATTCCTTCACTTCCTCTCCAGTGGGATGTGGGAGAAAATGAAAAGGATAAAACTTGTGGGTAAAGACAGTTTAATAGGACAGAAAAGGAAGAGAATAATAATAACAATGTTAATAATAATATTAATGGAATATACAAAACAAATGGTGCACAGCAAAATTTCTCATCATTCAGAACTGATGTTCCTCTAGTTCTTGAGATGTCCGGCCTCCAAGCTAAGTCCCCCAGTTATATACTGAGCATGACATTAAATGGTGTGGAATATCCATTGGACAAGTTCTGGTCAGCTGTCCTGTCTGTGTCTCCTCCCAGCTTCCTGGGTGACCTCTGCCTTCTCACTGTCAGGCCAGCAGGAGAAACTGAAAAGTCCCTGACTTCTTAGAGAGAAGGGAGAAGAGGAAAGAACAGAGTAATAGTTACTTACATAGCTGGGATAGCACATGGTCTGTGCTGTAACATGCCTCATCTATCAGGCTCCTGATCACGTCACCGAGGCACACGTCAAGGAATATCGCTGCTGTTGACTCAAGTGGACAGGGCTTCTGCATTCTGACAATAAGCACACGCTCAAAGTTAAGGAAAAGGGAAAATACCTGCATTGGATCTTCTTCATAATTTCTTTCCTGAAAAGCAAAGAAGTTCACCATAGCCACACTGGGCCTGCATTTTTTCAAATATTATTTATTTCAGATGAATAATCAAAGCTATATCTACAGAAAAAAAAAATTTTTCATACCCCTCAAAATATGTGGTACAGTAAGAATCTGCTGGTTGAAGTAGTCAGGTATTTATCCGTGGTGGACATGATGTTTTTAACTCTTCACTGCCAAAAACCTAACAGTTAAGCTATCCTGTTATTGGGCAGGATAGAATCACAGAATCATAAAACAATAGGAGTTGGAAGGGACCTTGAAAGATCGTCTAGTCCAACCACCCTACCAGAGCAGGATCACCTAGACTAAATCACACAGGAACACATCCAGGTGGGTTTTGAATATCTCCAGAGAAGGAGTCTCCACAACCTCTCTGGGCAGTCTGCTCCAGTGCTCCATCACCCTCATAGTGAAAAAGATCCTCCTTATATTCACATGGAACTTCCTATGCTCCAGCTTGTACCCATTGCCCCTTGTCCTGTCACTGGTCATCACTGAGAAGAGCCTGGCTCCATCCTCCTGACTCTTGCCCTTTACATATTTATAATCATTAATAAGGTCATTAATAAGCTCCCTCAGCCTACCCTCATAAGGAAGGTGTTCCACTCTCTTAATCATCTTGGTGGCCCTGTGCTGGACTCTTTCAAGGAGTTCTGTGTTCTTGAACTGAGGGGCCCTGAACTGGACACAATATTCCAGGTGCGGTCTCACCAGTGCAAAGTAAAGGAGGAGAAGGACTTCTTTTGACTACAAACCACACCCCTTGTAATACTCCCCAGGATGCCATTGGGCTTCTTAGCCACAAGGGCACATTGTTGGCTCATGGTAATACTGCTGTCCACCAGGACTGCCAGGTCCCTCTCGCCTACGCTGCTCTCCAAAAATACACTCTTATGAGCGAGCATATTAAATGTACCAACTCAGTGAGAATGATTCTTTTACTGAAAAATCATAGGTGTGAAAATTATTGCACATATAAGTCAGTGGATCTAAAATGTGGTTGAATGGAAAATGCACTTGCATTATCTCTCCTGTCATAAAATCCTGCCTTAGTTTTTGCCTTCAGCCTTACACTGACAATTTACATTTTGAATACCATTTCCTGAGAGATTTTATTTTTTTAATTAAAGAATAGCCCACATCTCTCTGTCTTTAACAATAGAGCATATTGGTACAGAAAGAAACAAAACACTCTCTTGAACACGAACATTTTAGGTGAATGGGAATAAAGACATTGCATTCAATCTTTTCCTGAAAACACCATGACCTTCTCCCCATGCTCTGACTCTTTTGAGGTGCTAAGCCCCCTGCTATGACTAGAAATTGAAGAAGTTCAAAGTCTCCCTGGGACTGGGTTCTCATTCGGTTCTCATTCGGTTTTAGACACAACTTTATTGCACCCTTCTTGTTCTCAATAGTGGAGCAGATTATGAAACAGATGAGAGAAGCAACACTCTGGAAAAAGAAATCCTTTTTTTATGTAATCGTGTAATTACAAATATGGGGGAAGCTTTTCAAGATTTTATTTTATAAACAAAAGACATGCCAAACAGTCTAGATCTGACAAAAGTTTACTTAAGTAAAGACATTATTTACAATTTGTTTTCACAGGATTTTTGCTAGACGTGCAAAAAATAAAGCCTCATGTTCTTTTTTATTTAAAGATGTATCTACGAGTGATCCCTTACTCTGGAAAGAGTAGATCAGACAGAAATACTGTTTCACTGTGGTTGCTTGCAAGTACCACTGCAGTCCTCCAATAACTTGTTAACCAGGCGTGTGTACTCAATACAGTGAACGGGTATGGGGTCATGGCATTTTCAGGGAAAAGAGGGAACTCTACATAAAGATTCCCAATGTCCTAAAGGGTTCCTTTTCACAATGAGCAGAAGTGTTTTGTTTCTGTAACAGCAATGTCTTAAAAAATAATACATATCAAAGCACCACATTAAAATAACAACATTAACAATTCAAGTCAAGCATTTAGAAATTATCAAGTCCAAGAATTACAAATTGCCTGTGCCACCTTAAGTCAGACTCCTCATGAGTATGCATTATGATAAATTATGTAACTGCTTATCCTTCTTTGCACAGGATCTGTGCCCCATGGGCTCTTGCCCAGCCTTGGTGTCGTATCTTGCCTCACTCCTTGTCTAAGCACTTTCTAATCAAAATTCTTGGAAATCTCGTTCTTGGAAGTGACAGAAACGCCTTAGCTGACACTTTCCCCAGGAAGTCTCTGAGGTACACACAGTAGGGAATGCTTCAAAAGCGCAAATGGTTAAAACTTAGCAAAGCTATGAGCAGTTGGGAACGTATTCTTATACAGTGATATTAAAACATAGAAAGCACAGAGAAGTTCTACTTTTACTTAACAATGTGAGGTGCTGTGTAGGGTGTCTGGGGCCCAACAAAAGATAGGATGTTAATATAACCCATATTCACAGTTACAATATAAACAGTGAAGTACAGTCTGGGTTTTCATTTCAAGTTATTACTGGCAAACTCCCCTTGTAATAATCGACATTCCAAATCTATCCTTCGATTACAGATCCAGAAAAAAAAAAGAAAAAAAGTTTAAATTGCTTGAAATATTGAGTAAAACTTACATTTGAACACAATCTCTCTCCCTTTTAGCTGCATTTATAGGGAAATTCCCTTATTTGGCTGTCATTTAGATTATATTAAAAACACTAATAGTTCTTCTGGGATAAAAAGAGAAGATAGTTGAGCTGGTTTGGAGTTCCTAGATTTTCTGTTGCTACTCACTCTGATTCTGCTTCCTGGAGGACAAATAAGACAAATGTTCATAGAAGAGGTCAGGAAAGAGAAACAAACCAGAAAATGTAACTTATGTCTGAGGTGCTGACTCAGAATTTCACGGGCAGAGGACCTCACGCACAGCCTATGCTCTGATAGTCTGGCTAGAGATGGGGAAGAGTTATGCCAGCATTAATTGGGGTGCTTACTTTCAGCTGCCTTTTGTCAGTTTTACATCACTGTTGCAAAAGATACATGGAGAGGGAGGCAAAGAACAAGAAAGCTAGAACTGGGTAGGAGGGCCTCCTCCCCATTTTCCTCTCCACATCTCAGATAGTGGAGAGAAGAACCATCAGCTTTCTGATGGAGGTGGAGTTTATGCAGTCAGATCGTCTCCTTCAGCCTAGCCTGAGCTGGGGCTTTCACAAAAAGACCCTTTACCAGACATGATACGGGGGAGCACACTTCTTCGATTTCAGCTACAAACATTTCCTCTATGTCTCAAGTCTTTCAGCTTGTGGTAACCTGTGACTTCACTGCAAGTCTTGAAATTTCATTACTGGAACTAAGCATCAACTGAGCTCTAATTTTTTATTTTTCAGTAACCTTTCTTGAAATTGTTGTTTTGTAGCGGAAAGTATACAGGCACCATAGAGAGCAGACATGCAAAAGATGAAAGAGGAATAGGACAAATTGAATTGTTTGTTGTTTATCTTAGTCTTACACAACAGTCAACAGATCAAATAAACCATTCTTCACTCAAAGTCTCAAGCGTGTTCATGAAATTCTTAGTAAGATTAGGGAACAAAGTATAAACTTGACACTATAAAAGGATGCCGAATGTTAATGGTAATTCCATTCCCAGTACTTGAGAATATATTGTTCTTTTTCTCACTGCTATTCTACAAGTTATCTTACAAGTCTTATTCCTCAGGGAGCTGGGCTTAAAAGATTTGCAGCTCTGAGCAAACTCTGGATGGGAACGTGTTCAGATTTCCTGGCATTAAATCAGAGAAGTCTCCAGATCCATGGCAGCATTTAAAGCTTTGCACTGCAATCCCCCCCCCCCCCTTATTTTTTTCTTTTTTTTCTACCAATTCTGCCTTTGCAACCACCTTTCCCTGATTTGGTTATTTGGTGCAGTCAGAGGTTGTTCAGAAAGTTTTTACTCCATAGGCTCATGTGATCATATATAATTCCTACATACTGTCAGATTGATGGAGAATGTGCTCCTTTTCTCTTGGCTTAGACCTCACACTATGGGTAGACAAAGCTGAACTGCTGTACCAAGACTGCTGTGTACAGCATCACAGGTTTCTCTCACCTTCAATAGTTTTATTAGATCTAGTCTGAATAAATAAGATTGGGGCTCTACTGTGTCAAACATGGTGGTGCAGCTGTCTGAGACAGTCCTTGCTATGAAAAGCTTCCAACCCAAATTGATAAGAAAGGAGAAAAGTGTATCTAATACAGTCACAGTGTACAACCAAGGGTATTTAATTCTTATATGTGTGTCTATGTGTACGTATTTTTCTTCCTTTCATTTTGGGCAGCAAAGCACTGATGTAATCTGTTTACATACTTTCACTGTTTCTGCAACATATGGAGCTTTTTAGCCTGGTTTCTGCAGTAAGACCAGCAGTCTGTTACTGAAATGGAAGGAACTGTGGCAGAAAATCGTGTGCTCCACTAAAGTATTATTTGATACCTTTGAAAACTAACATTGGCATGCATTTTAATAATTGCTTTTTATGACTTATACTGTGGAGCTTTTATCTTTTAGTCAGATTTGAGAATTAACCTGGACTGATTTACTCATTACTTTAACAGCCACTTTTACTTTCTCTTTATATTTTTTTTCTGTTCTTTGTCTGGGAAAGGTATAAATTAATTCCTGGCTACTTCTTTTTAACAGCATAGTTAGAAAAAGAAAAGGGAGAGGGAAGAGAAGAGGGAGAGAAAGGAAGAGGAAGAAAGACAGAAAGACGGTGATGCTCGTTCTTTTAATGCTCACATGATTAATTTGGAAAAAAAAAGCTAACACCTAAACTTACATTTTTGAGACTGTAGATTTTGTATGGTGGCTTTAAAAATTTGTAAGCACACTTTGGATTATTCTTATGTGTAAAGAAACCTCAGGACGCCAGCCCAATGGGCCTGTTACTGACAGACAAAAAAGATTTTATTTTTTTTTGTTCTCACAGTATTCTTGAGATAATGGTGATTTGTATATTATTTTAAGAGGTACTTATAGAGATTTTTTTTTTGCTAAAAAGTAAGTGTATGAGAGGTTTCCATTGTGTTTAAGGGGGAAAACAACATTCAGGCCTGAACGGCTGATGTACTTTAAATAAGCTGATGATGCAGTGTAAAAAAAATTGGGATTTTTTTGATGTTTGCTTTTGCTTTAAAAAAGAAATAACTTTCTACTAGTGAAGGTTCATTTACTACAAGATCACAGAATCACAGAATCGCAGGGGTTGGAAGGGACCTCACGAGATCATCGGGTCCAACCCCCCTGCCAAAGCAGGCTCCCTAGGACACTTCGTGCATGTAGGCATCTAGACAGGTCTTGAATATTTCCAGAGAATAAGACTCCACAACCCTCCTGGGCAGCCTGTCCCAGGGCTCTGTCACCCTCACTGTGAAAAAGTTCTTCCACTTGTTGGTGCGGAACTTCCTGTGCTCCATCTTGCAGCCATTGCCCCTTGGCCTGTCTCCACAGACCACTGAAAAGGGGCTGGCCATTTCCCCATGTCCCCTACACTTGAGATATTTATAAACATTAATAAGACCCCTCTTAGCCTTCTTTTCTCAAGGCTGAACAGCCCCAGTTCTTTCAGCCTTTCCTCATAGGGGAGATGCTCCAGGCCCCTAATAATCTTTGTAGCCCTTCTCTGGACTCTTTCCAAGAGATCCCTGTCTTTTTCATACCAGGGAGCCCAGAACTGGGCACAATACTCCAGGTGGGGCCTGACCAGGGCAGAGTGGAAGGGGAGGATCACCTCCTTTGACCTGCTGGCCACACTCATCCTGATGCACCCCAGGATCCCATTGACTCTCGTAGCCACCAGGGCACACTGCTGGCTCATGGTCAACCTGTCATCTACCAGGACCCCCAGGTCCTTCTCCGCAGAGCTCCTCCCCAACAGGTCATCCCCCAGCCTGTACTGATTCAAACGGTTGTTCCTTCCCAGGTGCGAAACTCTACACTTGCTTTTGTTGAATCTCATCTGGTTTCTCCCTGCCCAGCTCTCCAGCCTGTCCAGGTCTCGCTGGATGGCAGCGCAGTGTTCCTGCGTGTCAGCCACCCCTCCCAGCTTTGTATCATCGGCGTACTTGCTGAGGGTGGATGCTATTCCCTCATCAAGGTCGTCAATGAAGATATTAAACAGGACTGGACCCAACACCAAGCCCTGGGGAACACCGCTAGTCACATGTGTCCCGTCAGATTCTGTTCCACTGATCACCACCCTCCGAGCCCGGTCCAACAGCCAGTTCTCAGCCCACCTCACTGTCCACTCATCTATCCCATGCTCTCTCAGCTTTGTTATCAGGATGTCGTGGGAGACAGTATCAAAAGCCTTGCTGAAGTCACGGTGGATGACATCCACTGCTCTCCCTCCATCTACCCAGCTGGTGATGAGATCATAGAAGGCTATGAGATTGGTTGAGCACGATCTCCCCTTGGTGAATCCATGCTGACTACTCCTCATGACCTTCTTCTCTTCCAACTGCTTGGAGATGGCATCCAGAACCAGCTGTTCCATCACCTTTCCAGGGACAGAAGTGAGGCTGACTGGCCTATAGTTGCCTGGATCCTCCTTCTTGCCCTTTTTAAAGACTGGAGTGACATTGGCTCTCCTGCAATCCTCAGGCACTTCTCCTGTTCTCCAAGACCTGTCGAAGATGATAGAGAGTGGCTTAGCAATCACTTCTGACAGCTCCCTCAGGACACATGGATGCATCCCATCCGGGCCCATGGATTTATGTGCATTGATCCCTTTGAGACACTCCTGGACCGCCCCCACCTCAACCAGAAGGAAGCTTTTCATTCCCCAAACTCTCTTACTTTCTTCCAGTGTCTGGAGCTCCCAAGGGGTCTTTGAAGTGAAGACTGAAGCAAAGAAGGCATTCAGTATCTCCACCTTCTCAACATCCCCCATTACCAGGACACCCACTTTGTTCAGCAGGGAACTCACATTATCCCTGGTTGTCCTCTTACTATTCATATACCTAAAAAACCACAAAGCACATTATCCCTTATGTCCTTTGCCAGTTTCAGGTGGGCTTTAGCCTTCCTGGTCACATCCCTGCAGGCCCTGACAACATTCCTATATTATTCCCAGGTGCTCTGACCCTCTTTCCACAATTCATAGACCTTCTGCTTCCCTTTGAGTTTACTCATGAGCTCCCTGCTCATCCATGCAGGTCTTCTACAACCCTTTCTGATCTCTTACTCAAAGAGATGCACCAATCCTGGGCTTGGAAGAAGCACTGCAAGTTTTGCACTGCAAGGCTTGCAGTGTAAGAGTGATCTCCAAAGTGACAAGCCAAGACTTGTTAAATTTTGTGGAATTTTTTATTATTTCATTCTGCTAACTTTCTCTCTCAGTGCCCCCCAGTAAGTCCTGCTAGAAAGATGTTATTATCTTCACTTATTGGTTCAATGCCTAGCATGATGGAATCTTGATCTTGTATCGGATTTTATGAGATTTATCATAAAGCAGACATTTGTTCAGTGTTGAACTGGCTAAATAGGTCACTTCAAAGATTTAATCATGAAACTGATAGAACCCTCAAATACCAAGGAAATCATAGAGAAATTTCTGAACCAAACTTTTTGAAAAGTTCTGCTTGCTAATGGTATTTCACCTTTCTGCCTGGTCTGAGATGAAAATATTTAAGTTCTGTTCATTAGATTGTTGGAGTCGGGTAGACTGACAGATACTTGATGGAAAACATCAAAGTTTTGCAGGACCTCTGAGGTATTGTTTAAACCAGTCAACATCTTGGATTAATCCTTCAGACCAAGTGATTTTTCATTACTGCTTTTTTCCAGAGTTGAAAGAGCATACTTGAATACTGTGAACATTATCAACTGTTGTAAGGCAAATACGGAATTCCCTGACAAACAGCTAAAACAAGACACCGTGAATTGCTTTTTTTGGCTGCCGTGTCTTCAGCTGGGGAAACAGAACTCTTAACTTGGGAAAGACAGATTGAAAGCCTTTTCCTTCGTTTGTCATCTGAGGCCACGCTTTGAGAAATTTGGGTGGGTGGTCTCTGCACAGCACTTTTTTCATTTACGTGTATTGTTTACTATTTTTTCATCTTGAATCTAGGGATTTGTGTCTGTTTATATGTAATTAAGCTGCCACAGTTCTTCACATATATCAAAACCTAGTTGTCTAAACACAATTATAGCTTCCTATATTCTATTTCTTCAGACATAAGCTTTAGTTATAAGTTGCTTTGAATAGTGATGTTAGAAAAGCCTGAACAGTCTGCAGTCAGCAACAGGACATAAATTTCCAGTTGTACAAAATATGGAACTGTGTCAAAATAAAACCCATATGTTCTTTTACCCAACTGTTTTGTGGAACCCCAGAACATTACCTTTCCTTCAGGCTTCATGTTAAATGCGATTACAAATAGAATTTGCCCCTTCAGGACTTGTATTTCTCTGTATTACATTGAGTGCATTACTAGTGTTGTAATGCTAGTGTTTGATGACAGGAGTAATTTTCAGAAAGTGCCTTTTACACAGCACTGTCATATTTTAATTTGATTAAAAGAAGTCTGCATGTTTTTGCAATATTTAAAAAAGACAAAAGAATGATGCCTTTGAACCAGAAGCTAGGAGAGAAATTAAGTTGGATTTTCTATGCCAGCATTGAATCTAAAAGCAAGACACATCAGAGTCTCCGTCCAACAGGACTCAGGAAGCTTAAACAAGAGTCTGTCTCTGTTCTTATTAGCTCAGTGTAACTTCAATCACTTAGATGGAATTAGCTTTAATTTAGGGGCCTCAGTCAAAATAGAATTTAAACACATCTTTCATTTTAACACCATGAGTAGTTGGACTATTGATGTACTTCAAAGGAAGTACATGCTTATGGAATTTGCTGAATTAGAGGCTTATGATGTCAGAAATAAGAAAAAAGCCAGATTTCTATCCAAGTCATCTTTGAACAATATCAGTTTAATATCAGACAAGCCAAAATAATAATCCCTTTCTCGCTTGGTGGTAATTGTAGTGAAAACTTACATTCTCAAGATAACATTGGAAATATTAGTTTCTCTATATATACAGATTAAATAAAACCCATACATATTTACTAGTGAGCCATCCCATTTAATTCTTATGGGTCAGTGACATTGCTGGAGGCATACATTTTGGAAGAGATCAGCATTTTTAAATTCTCACTTTCACTATAAAATGCTTGTCATATGATTAGGAAGATTTCAGAAAAATCTGGCTTAATTAGGTTCCAAAAGTTTGGAAGACACATACTCAAAAGCTGAAGGGCATATCCCATTCATTACCAGTGCATGCTGGAGAAATACATGCCTTTGAAAAAAGCTTAGCTTTGATCTCATATGAAAAGAAGTCCCGCTTACACAACAGCCTTTATTAACTCATTTTGGCCATCTATTCCTGCATGCCATTCTAAAACTTTGCTTCTTTTGTTTCCTGCCATCTCAGGGAGGTTTAGTACCTACCAAGGCTGCTTTACAGTGTATCAGTTATGTTTTATATCAGGCTTTCTTTTCTGCCATAGCTTTTCTGATTCTGATGGTACTGTCTAGACTGGGGTTATCTGCACTGCTTTATGCTGAACTGTACTGTCCCTGAAACTCCTCACCTTACACGGCTGCCCCTCAGTAACTATTTTACTGAGCACCTGTGGTGGTTTAACCCTGGCTGGAGGCCAGATGCCCACGGAAGTCGCTCTATCTCTCTCCTTTTCAGCTGGACAGGGGAGAAAATATATATTGAGAGGCTTAGGAGTTGAGATAAGGATGGGGAGAGATCATCCTGTAATCAACGTCTTGGGCAAAACAGACTCAACACAGAATAAAGGAAAGAAAACTCTCTAATTCATTACACTGCACTGCACACACAGTGACACCAGAGTCGGATAATGAGAAGTGTGACCAGATCTTAAAGCACCTCCTCCCACCCCTCCCTTTGCAGACTTCACTTTGGTCGAGATTTCACTCCCTTCTTCCCCCACATTGTGGCACAGGGAGGGGCAGGAAATGGGGGAATGGGGGTTTTAGTCAGTTCCTCGCAGGTGGTTTTCCTTCTTAGGTGGAACGGGGAAGGCAGGGGGGCATTCCTCACACCCTTCCCCTGCTGCAGTATGGGGTCCCACCCACGGGAGACAGTCCTTCACAAACGTCTCCACTGTGAGTCCTTTCCCATGGGACTTCAGCTCTTCACCAGCTGACCCAGCGTGGGTCACTGCTATGGGGCACAGACATAAAATCACAGAATGTCTCAGTCTCTCAGGCCCAGACTGCTCCAGCCTGGTTCTCCATGGACTCACAAGCCCTCCCTCAGCAAAGCTGCTCCAGCATGGATTTCTTTCTCCGGCTCATCTCTGTGTCTCTGTGTCTATGGGCTGCAAGCGCTGACAGAGGCTTGCTCCAAGACGGGTCACAGCATCTCCTGTAGGTCTCCACCTGCTCCAGCATGGGGCCTCTCCATGAGCTGCATGTGGGGTCTTGGCCCTTTCCATGGGCTGTGGGGGGACACTCACTCCACCACGGGTTTCTCCAGGCGCTGCTGGGGCATCTTTCTCTCTGGCACCTAGGGTGCCTCTTCCTTTTCCCCTTCCCTAGCCTTGGTGCCTGCACAGTTCCTTACATCTTCTCACTTCCTTCTCTGGTGGCAAAATGCATCTGCTTGCAGTTTTTTCCTTCTAAATGTGATTCCCAGAGGCGCTGTGACCGTCGCTGATGGACTTGGCCTTGGCCAGCAATGACTCCAGCCTTGAGTCGGCTGGTGTTTGCTCTCTGGGGCTTGCAGAGACCTTTTGGCTGCTTCTTGCAGCAGCCACTCCTGCATCTTCCCCCTTCTCTACCAGAACCCAGCCATGCAAAACTACAACAGCACTGCACAGTGCAGTTTTTCAGCCTGGGATTCAAGTGTCTTTTCAGCATGTTAGCAAAAATGCTCCTTAATAACTTCATGCCATGAAATAATTAAATCTTACAAAAACCAAGCCTGATATTAGCCAATAAAATCTAGTAAATAAGATTTTATGTGTCTGGAACATTTGTTCATGGAGGTGGAATCTGATATTATCAGCACTATAGTTAACAAAATTACAATTCATTACATTACGGAATTATTTGTGAGAACATCTGTATTCCGCTCTCATTCTACTTGCAAGCTTCTCCTCAGTGCATATACTAAGATCACCCAATATTTGTTATTTAAAAATACTTAGATCTCATTTTTGGCCTCATGGAGGTAGTGGTTAATTGGTTTGACTATCAGAAGAGACCTAAACAGATATGGAAACTTAATTGTGTTTAGCAGGCTAACCACATGTCTCGGATGCTTTTCAAATCCCATTAAGTGTTACAGAGACTATTTCTTTTGATTCCAAAGTGTAACATCTCAGTAAGATTTATTAAAAGTTTCCTTTCTGGAGAAAGAACACAAATATTAGATCCTCACAATAAAAATGTATTTTATGTACTTTAATAAAATCTTTGTATGTAACTGATTGCTGAAAAAAACTCCCACCCCAATTTCAGCTGGGAAGATACAAAAATCACAGTATAACTCAAAACATATTAGTATGGGCATATTCTTTTCTCATTTTTTTCATAAACCTGTTTGCAAATGATCTCTTTATTACTAGAAGCAGATTGTATATGTTATTTCAATCCAAAAATTCCCATTCTCTGAATTTCAATAGTTACACAATTCATGTTTAATTGTATTGCTCCTGGACTGGTTGATACATGGAATTTACTTGCATATTAAGTTTTCTAGTTAAAAATAGGATAGAATTTTCTGGTTTGGTAAACACAAGTAAAGTGTGACTTTGTAGCACACATTGGTAAAAACATTATTAGCACTCTTATATTAGATTATATGAGCAATAATATAGTTGCAGTATGAATTAGAGACAATTTGATAATACACATTAATAGTTCCTTCTTAGTTAGAATGAATTAACAAAAAAATATCTGCTGTTTGAACCCTAGAATTTGGTACTATACATTAGTCTTTAAATTCCATAAAAAAAGGAAATAGACTATTTTAAAAATGCACATTTGTGTTGATGCAAGACTTTCTGACTTGAATAATTTTCACGTTTATGGGAGCAGAACTTTTTGCATTAAGATAGGGAAACTGTGTTACACTGTTTACAAATGGAAAGTATGGGATTTACATTTGACCAAATATTTATCGGAGAGGAAAACAGATCTGAGCTGACTTGTCTTTCTCATTAGAACCTATCCTAAGGCTGTTCAAACTTTTATGATGACTGACCCAAGGAACAATTGTGAATTCTTTTTTTTTGTAGCCATATTTTTGTTCTAATATTAGAAAGTTTTACGTTTCAGAAAGTAAACTTAAGTAAAGCAAATCAAGATACAGTGTTCTTAAGCAACTCACCACTTCATAATCTTCTTGGCAGGGACATCAGTCAAAGATATCAGAGTCTGAAAAGCATTAGGCCAATTTAAACAAAGCAATATTTTGGCAGATTTTCTACCTGGTATAATGCCAGGTCTCTTTCCCATGAAAAGTCATTTAGTGTCATTTTGCTTTTCTACCTACTCTGTGCAATACAAGCAGAAAAGAGAGGACTTTTAGTAGTTGCAACGTTTTTTAGCCACACCATTTCAGGTGTCTTGCTTGGATGTGTCTGCCATTTCCATTGTTATGAGTCAGGCAAATGATCTAGTTTTCAGTAAATGGCTGGACCTAAGAAGAATGTGGATTTCAACCGTTATTTTTCATGTGTGGGGTAATTAGCAATTGTTAGCAATCCTGCCATTTGTGCTGAATTATAAAGGCAGAATAATTTGTAGCAGTAGTAATGAGATTAGCCAGGAAGAGATGGAGAGGCATCTTTGAATGACCTGCACATGGGGAAAGTCTGAACTGGAGTTTGAACTTTATCAGACAGCAGACAAACACACTCAATAGTCAAAACTGCTTTCTCCTAGACAACCTTATACAGTTCAGTGAAGCATTCAGCCAGCCACAAGACACAAAACCACTGGTAACCAACCATTAGTTCTGATGGTCATGGAATGGCTTTACTTTTATGTAATTAACCTCAAATGGGAAACATGTGCAGTTTCCTTCTGTAAGCTTTTGCAGAATGATGGGCTGTTTAAAGGGTAAGAGCTTTGCAAAAGGTAGCTTGTGCTGGGGCTGCTAAATGGCTTTTAAGGCCTGCTTGTTTTGTTTTTCTATGTCTTATTTAGAAAATGTTTTTAAAGGTGCTAACGATAAGTAAACTGACCTGAAGATGTACTAAATAAACACATTTTGCCATAAATTCCTCATAGTTTTTCCATCAATTAACCTGCTTTTCTCATTCCTCTGCTGTTTGTCTTGTTTTTCTGCTAAAAAGGACAGGAAATTGATGTTCTGGCAGGTGAAAACAGCATTGCCATAAGTACAAACTGCTGATTATCCTCCCTTCTTCTACCTCTTGAAGAGCAGTACAGGATTTCTGTGTGAGGAATGGTGAAAAATGTCTCTCTCAGAGACACCTTTCTTCTCTTGTTTTCCTTTGAATTTGTTACATCTGTGGCTGTAGTCCCTCATACCTAGGGGATTACCTGGCTCCTCCTTCACCTTACCTGAAAATTTATTTTTGAATACCGATATTTGATGTGGGTACTACAGGCATGTTAGTGACCTTAGATAAGCGGTGGAGAGATGAAGACATAGTGTTGTTTCAAGTATGGTGGCTGTAGCAGTCCCTGCTTTCCTTAGCTACTCGGTCTGACTTGTCAGGTCTCTGCTCAGGGCACAGTTCAGGTCTTTTGTTTTGCAAAACCTTTTATATGTGACTCTAAACCAGCGATTTACTCCAGGTGTCAATACTTTCTGCTAGACAGCTTGTTTGTAGGGCGTTCCTTGTATTTTTTATCCATTTCATTTGCAAATAATATTTTACTGACAGATATGTTACTATGTGCTGTTGCTTGTTCCTTGAGAGCTCTAGTTGTCTTAAATACAGTTGCCTGAATTTTAAACAATTCATTTTAAATGCTTCAGAAGTTTGGTTTATAAACCAAGAAAGCAAAACACATCAGTTGTTCAAAAGAAAGACAGTCTCTTTGAGATGTGAGAAAGTTTTGATATTAGATACTAAACTATGACTTAAAGGGAGAGTTGAGGTTTGGTACAAGGGGAGATTAAGAGGAGCGTAAGGTACCCCAGCTATATATTTGATCAAAAAGTTTTGCATATTGCTAGTTCAGATTTTAAACCACTTTTGTTCAAGGTGCAGTACTTGTCAGAATGACCTACTGAATCAAACCAAAGTTCTGCTTAGCCCCACGTGTCACCTGTGACTGCTGTTGATGGAAGATGGCAAGACCAACTTATAAGAACTTACTCAGTGTAACCTCCCACTTCCGAAACTCTTGGACATAGAGATGATTGAGGCGGATATAGTGTTATTGTTTTTAACCACTGTTGTGGGTATTTTCTTCATAACTTGTATAATCACTTTTTGGGTCCTGGAAAACATTCAGCGTTCACAAAGTCTGTGGCAAACTAAAAGTCTGTTTTTAACAAAAGTCTGTTGGAAGGACTGTTCCTTTCCCACTTAATAGAACATTTGGACAAAAATGCAAAAGCTGTGGGTATAGCAGAGTCCTTCTGAAAAGAATCAAAATAGTTTGCTAAGCTTATTTTAAAGCTGGTACCAGAATTATTTTTATAATTTTTACGTAACTGTTGGTGACAGTGATCTACCTTTTCATAAACTGTACAGCAAATGGTGGCAATTATTGATGCTCTTTTTCCTTTAATAAAAAAATCATTTTACACAGTATGCAAAAATCAGGAATTTTGTTTCCCATCTTTTTTAAGTATTTGCCTCTTGGCAGGAGCTTTGTATGACAGGCACTTTCCACTTCAGAACATGTATTTTTGGATGGGAATATCCAGTACTATTATGTAGATAGAAATAACATCTTTCCAGTTACTATAGAGCTATAAAGTCCAGGTTGCTGCACTAAAGAGAAGAAAATTAGTATAATTTATCCTGTGGGTTCTGTAGTCTTTAAAACTTTGTAGTGAGCTGTGCATTTTTCTGCTTGATGAGTGTTGTCAGGATTTGCCACCCCACTGTGAGAAGAACTGTGTGGATGGCATTGGTCCAACACCTGAGCTGGGAACTCAGAGTTTAAGGCTCTTATTTATGAGAGGAAGTACTTTAAAGAACTGCTTTTGAAATAATTTAAATGAAAACATAAACCACAGAATAAGCAAATTAATGGAAATAATTTAGTACAGATAATGTTTGAAAGAAGTGAATAATTGGTTAAAATGGAATATTTTCCAAAATGGGCTACAGTAAGCCTCTTAACATTACTTCATCCCCTCTAGCATTCCCTGTACATCTTTGTTACCTTCAGTTTAGATTTGGAGCAGACCTTTTTCCTCTCTGTTGGTAGAGTATTTAGAGTTTGGGTGCCTGACATAGGAACTGAAAGGTTGCTAAATGTCTGTAATGGGAAAGATCAATAGGACATCTGTATAGAGGAAGAACAGGATCTTGAGGGGAGGTAGATGATCCCTTCCACTAAAAGAAAATTCAGGAGACTGTCTACAAATTAAAGGGCTCTCTTACATAACAAGTGGTAAAGCTGTGAGATAAACAAAAATTATTAAAAAAGAGACTCAAGGCCAGTGCCTGCTTTCCTTTTTCTGCAACAATCATGCTGAAGACAGCAGCATTTCCTTAGTCTAATTGTGAGCAGAATTTGGCTCTCAAAAGAAACAAACATCTGGAACAACAATAAGTTTATTTACATAGCCACCAACTTCCAACCCCTCCAAGGCGCTCAAGGCAATGCTCAAGAAAGCAAATCACAATAAATAAAATAGATAAAAAAATAAATTAAAGCATCATAGGATACAGAAAATATCTTGGAAGAAAATTATTTTTCCAACAACAACCTCAATTAAGTTGAACTAGGCAATGAAGACTGTTTTTTTGTATACAGCTGTGTTTAAAAGCCTGCAATGGGTATGTAGAGAAAAAATATAAAAACCAAGCAGGATCTTGGAGTGTGAATTACCTGGAGATTAAAATGTGGCAAGTGGGCAGAAGGAGAGTAATTTCAGGTCATGGACAGGACATTCTGATTATCTGACTATTTTTTTTACTCTGATTAAGATTTGTAGATAAACACTTGTCTGGTTAATTTCATTCAAAATCTAAATACAGTACCTAAAATGGTAAAATCTCATTGTAGCTGGACCAATAATCTGTTTTCTTAATTTTTAAAAAACTCTTGTTAATTATTGAAGATACAGTAGAACCAGAAAGATCTCTGCTTCTGGGTGCATCCATTAATCTGCCCGTGCATGAGACTACTATGCCTGTGTGATCACCTCTGGTGGGTTTCAGTGACCTTCTCCAGTATTACTTAAACACATTGGGTGAGATGTGAGTTGATGTCTTAAAAGAGACTAATTTTTTTTTTTTTCAGACAAAAATCTAAAAAATGTTCACAGTTTGATATGATAGGGTCTAACTGCACTGCAACTTCTCACAGGTTATAAGAGTAATGAGCAATAAGATTGTGTTGGTGCTGTGCACTTCTCACTTCCCTCACCAACATATTCATAGCCATTTATGTCCTCCTACCTTCTAGGTGAGTATATCCAGGGATATTTTGTCCTTATGAACACATTATACATAGCTACATAATTGCTTGCTTTGAACATATAACCTTTCACTTTCCTTTGCCAGTGCATCAGACAGAAGTGAGTCTGTTTTGAATAGATAGGAGGCCAAAGGGTCACCCTAGCTACAGACTTCTGCATCGCACCACAAGTTCACACACAGTGTTTAATCTGGGCTCTAGTAAGTCACAGATAGAGACAAAACACACAGTGGTATTTTCTGGCTTATTGTCTTTAATGGCATGATGTTTTTAAATCAGTTGTGGCTTTGCCATATGTAGGTAATGCAGTCATTTTATGGACTTGCCAATAAAAACTTTCCTAGCACTATAGAACATCATGCATTTACTTAAGATCTATATGGGAAGGGTATATCCTTTTATAGATAAAAATGTCTTCAATACTTGCAACAGCATATGTGCATGCAGCTCTGTGTTATTATTAAGGTTGTCTGACACTTTATCATAAAGAGCTGGACCCTGTTTCATAATAACTTGCCAAAATTTGACCACTTGGGCTGAAATTTTCCATGCTGTATTTCTGCTTCGATTGGACTTTTTAAAGAAAATTTCTGCCAAAAATGGCCAGAAATTTCCAAGAATCACGTTAAGTAAATAATGTTTTCAGATTTTAGAATTATATTGATCGTCTCTTAGAAAAAGTCTATCATGGTTTGCTCTGGATGACTGATTTGAGATTTGGAAGAATGAAGGCCCTTATTTCAAGAATGTGTTTTTAAATTTACCTGTGAAAATCCAACCAACATTGATCTATTTACAAGCTTTTGCAGAGGCAATTTACACAATCTCAGCAGATAGCTCTTTGGAAGTTAAAATTTCTCAGATATTTTTCCCTCAGAGGGCAGGTCCGTTCCCTTCAGGCCTGCTGATTGGCCTGTGAGTACTCAATTCTTGCAGAGAAGCACTCAGCTGCATTTGTATTTGACAAGAAAAGAAATGACACCACCATGGCTGATGGGCATGCGCTGGACAACTGCAGGTCTGTCTTGGAGCCAGCTGCTATTGGTTTTGTGGGAATTCTAGCTGCTTGTAGCAGCTTCTCACAGAAGCCGCCCCTGCAGACCTCCCTGCTACCCAAACCTTGCCACACGAGCCCAAAACACCTACATGGCTTACCCTTTCACTGTTGAGCTAGATGAGACTGGGGGAGATAGTTTCGGGAAGGAGTGAGGGAAAGATAGCTAGTACTACTGAGATAATTTTCAATTACTCAGATACTCTGCTCAAAATATATGTCCATATGATAATGCTTTATAAACCCTGTACAAAGGTGGCTACTGTAGACTTCCCAAGCATCGTGGGCACTGGAAAGTAGATTTGGTCCTTGATAATGTAGCCAACTCATTAGATAGGTTAGAACTAAGCTGTATAAAATGATACAGCATGACGCTTCTGCAACTGATGACGGGTGAAATACAGTAATTTTATCCTGCTTTTTCATCTCAGTAGAAATACTTTGTTGATCTATACTTATCTCTGAACAGGGAAAGGATATATATTTTAATATTTAGCCATGATAAAAATCAAGATTATTCTGGTTATGATGAGCTTGGCGGGTAGTCATTTATCCAGCCAGAAAGACTGTCAGTTTTACCAGGGGGTTTTTGGAAGCTGGTCATGGCATGAGCATCCATAGTTATGTCTGATAAAACAAGTGAGTTTTTCAAGGATCAGGAACTTTGCAGCGTTTAAGGATCAATTGCTAATGGCCCTGTGCCATTAGAATCAGGGCAGGAAACTATTGAGCACTAGAAAAAAAAAAAAAAAGAAAAAAAATTACTGAAAGAGTTGTCAGGGCCTGGAACAGGCTGCCCAGGGAGGGGGTTGAGTCACTTTCCCTGGATGTGTTCAAAAAAAGGGTTGATGAGGTACTTAGGGGTATGGTTTAATATAGGATGGGAGTGGTTGGACTTGATGATATTCAAAGGTCTCTTCCAACCTTGTGATTCTGTGATTCTGTGATCTATGGGTTAGCTAGTTGCTAGTTATCCTATGGTCTCCAGAGGAAAAAAAAAACCCAAAACAATAAAGACTCTGAGAAGACCTGTTGTCATTGTAAATTAAGGAAGACAGGAATATTCAAGAGAGTGACCTGAACTGACTGTGTGAAAAAAATTTATACTGAGTTAGGAGTAACATTCAGGAAGTCTGTGGCCTTCTAGTAGACTGACTTAAATGTCTGAAAAAGTTGACTCTTCAAATTTTGTCTGAAATATGAACACTACAGACTAAGTGAGGAAGAGAAGTAGGAAGCAAGATTGTCAGGACTGTGATCAAGGAAAAAATGAAAAGAAGAGAGATAAATAGCAGCTTCCCTGGCACAGAGGAGAACCTCATCCGATAAATCAATAAGAAAGTCCCCCTATCTGTCCTCTTACATAATTCTTTTCTCCAGTTTTCTTTAAGGTCAGCTATTCTCTAAGGTCTAGCAACAAGGACAGAGCAAGAATATGCTTTAGTCTGTGGACTCTCATAAACTTTAAACCATTCATCTTGTGAACAGGACAGAGTTCATGTTTTTTCAATGAGTATTAGGCAACGCTGTTTCTATTTTCTCTTTTCTTACTGAGCACAATCCCCACTTCTATGTGTTTCAGAGCTGTGTGGGAAAAAAGAAGGTGTCAAATGATCTCACTATGAGGCAGAGATCATCAATCTGTTACTGATCTTTCCTCTCCCTGAGACATTTCCCATGGCTTCCACAGGAGGAAGGTCTCTTGATAAACTTAGAGTAACTCAGTAGTTCAGGAGTGCCACCTGCCACCAGATTTCCATGTGGGAGTAAGATTCAGTGCTTGAACACCTAGAAATGGAAAGCTCATTTATGAGCACAAAAAATTTGCAATTAAAACCTTATCAGATGAAAGAAGTCTAGAAGTTAAAATATTTTTGAATAATGTCCGTGGAGTACTGAAGACAAGAACACATTGCCACTGAAGTACTCTTAACAATTGCAAATACCTTTTAACAAGAAGAAATAAAAATGAATTGCACACTGATAGTGTAACCCACATCTTTTCTATACCTTAAAATCACTCTATAAGGGACGGTATTTATTCCTGTGCAAACACAGAATGCTTGCACAGATAATACTTCTGAAATGGCAGAATATTGACTGAAAGAAGTTGATGCGTAGAGCAAGTGTAATCATAACACTGGCTCCTTCAGAGTGACATGGGGAATATACATATCCAACCACCCTTGATATACCAGTCTCAATGATTACTTAACAATTTGCATCAAAGGTCATGAATCCAGGGTCAGAACAAGAAGCCTTACATTTCTTATTGTCTCATAGCCTTAAAATGTCTGTAAGCCATCCAATTTATAGTTTGTCTTGTGCAACATTGGAGTTACTTTGGTCAGGGATTGTGTATTAATATTATTGAAATTTCTGGGCATACTGATGGCACTAGACCATTAAACTATCAAAAGCATGAAAGAAGGGAGATACACATGAACATGTGTGTTACATGTGCAAGCACACACACACAAATGCACACACATATGATTTCTTCTTGAAGGAGGAAATAAAACAGGAATTGGCCTGGAGTAAACAAAGATCCGTGCAGCTGTTGGGTCACAGTCAGGAAAAGACTGGAGAACTGTAATGTTTTAAAGCCTTTTTCATCTGAGAAACTTTTATTCTGTCTGAAATACTGGTTTGTCTTTTCTGTGGATCTGTTTCTAATTGCTCTACTGTATCTACCTTTAGGGATGACTTCCACACTTTGGGGAAAGGAGGACAGCGAGAATGGGTGATGAGGAGTGACTCTATCTGGTATTAGGGAACTATAACTACTGCCATTGTCTTCTGAAGGCAGATCTAATTCAAAGTCTTAAGTCATTTGGCATCTAAGATCCATCATTTTGGTAAGCAAATTAGAGAAATGGCATAACTACAATCACCTGCTTTCTTCTGTAGCTAATTCTGTGAGATTCACCCCTTTTTACAACCACAACAAACCCTCAGTCCACCAAGAAAATCGAATGGTTTTGAAGAGAACTTTTCCCCACCTCACTGAATCTGTTTTTGTCAGGGCATGAATGATCATCTGTCAGAGCAGCTTAAATTCAAGGCCTTCAGGATCAGCGACTGAACTAGTACCAGGTACCAAGGTGGGCATCGCACAGTAACACTTTCTTGACTCTCGTGTCTTTTAAAAGAAGGTCACTGGTTAGGACAAAACCAAGGAGGAAATCTTTTCAGCCAGCTCTGTGCTGGAGAACCTACTTCTGACATGAGTCATCTGGAAAATGCTGCTTCCAGACTGCACAGAAAAATATGTAATTCTCCTCCCAGGAGCAACATAGGGGTAGAGAAAGGATGGACGTAAGAGGGAATTTAAAGGTAAAATACCTGAGCTGGCACGGGGTTGTAGAGTGGAAACTGGATGGCCTTTCAGCTTGGTTCTGTCAGTGCTTTATGTAGTAAGAAGTTATAATGAATAATACAGTTTGTAGGCAGCAGGACCAAAGCAAACTCAGAAAAAAATAAAGAAAATCAATGAAAGGATGAGAATATAGAGGGTAAGGAGATATGGGAAAGTAATAATGTCACTTGCAAATTTAGGGTAACTATTAACCAAGAATTCTGTTTGAATTAAGGCATTCTGTGAGGACATTCCAGCAACAGATAAACCCTTTTCCAATCTTTCTTCAGATTAAATTATTTGTAAGTATTTTTTTGGAAGAGAAGGAAGAGAAAGAAGAGGAAGAGAGAAAGAAGGAAGGAAAGAAAAAGAGAGAAAGAAAGATTGATTCTAACAACTCCCATCTTGTATAAGCGAGCCTGATTCCACAAAAATGCTCAGCATTCTCCTGGGGCTGGACTGCTTCAGACTTTGGCTTTTAGCAGAACCTTTTGAGATGTTAGAGGATTATTGCATAAAGCTCATCTATTACAGACATCCAAAGAAATGGCCTTTGACCACAACATAGTCTAGTAATTACATACATGGAAATATGCATATTGTTATATACATATCTATGCATGAAAGCAAAACCTCCAGTTGCCTATGAAATTAATTGTTGAAAGGAACAAAGACTACAATTTAGTGCAAAGTTATTTCCTTTCAAATTTGCAGCCTACTATAAATAGGGAAAAAAACCCCACATTTTTCTTGATGCAATAATAACATAATATCATATTTAGCATATTAAGGTAGATTTATTGAAGCATTGGTTGTTTATTAACTTAGTTTCAAATTAGTCCCAATATCAAATGAAAACAGCAATATTCAAATCAAAACGTTATCAGACTGCTCGTTCTTAAAAATGCTAAACTTAAGACCTCATAGCATTGCTTACAGGATCTTGCTCAAAGGAGGGAATAAAATTGGTCGAGTGTTTTAGAAGACAACTAATTTCCTTTGGACTAATATTTATATACTGTTGTAGCTACATATTACTTATTGTTGTAGGTTATAGAGAAACATGTAAATGTCAGCTCCTCAATTATAGCCATTGTAGTACACTAAATTGGTTTCATTTCCTTTGCAGAATGGAGTGTTGATCCAAAAGAAGACATGACACTTGCACAATTCATGTATGATTTAACATGCACCTACCCAAAGCAGTACCATCCATGCCTCCTTTCATTCAAGGTCACATAAGTCATAATCCCCCCCTGAACAATGTTAAAAAAAGGAGGATGTGAGAGAAAAAAGGCAGCTGATTTTACCCAATTGAAAAAAAGAAGGAAAAAGGTGTTTTTTAAATAGCAACTGTGCAGTTTAAAAGGCCTGTCTAGTCATGTTGTATCAAACCCCACACTGCCAATTGGTGGCCTTGCTAGTGAATGTTGGAACTCTGAATATTTGGCTGGTCAGACTAGTAATAACTGGTTAGTCAAGAAAAAGGTCTCTTTTACAATTAAATACATCAATCCACTTATTTCACCTCATCATGCCTGCCTAGAAATCCACACAGTACATAATTAGACTTTAGTAACGTTTCAATTTTTGTCAAAATAAGATTGTTAGTGAAGCCTGAAAGTACTTCTCAAACTGAAGATTCTTACAGTATTAGTTATACAATTATCAAACAAAATGACTACCAGAAAATGAAAAAGAAAACAACCTAGTGAAAATCCAGCATGAAAATACACAGGTGTTTGACACTTATTTCAGCATCAGCCATCAGCATTTGCTACTCAAAGGGAGAAGTGTTACCATTAGTACAAGGTTCATAAATTACCAAGATGAATGCAGATTTTTTGGCGTCAGTAAACTGCCAAGCTTCTTACTGGCAGGTCAATTCAGGAGAAGGAAAATGATATGCTTGGAAGATGCATTTTTGTATTCAAAGCAAGGAGGAAAAAAAAAGATATTTTAGAGCTGAACCATAATTTTCTGTAGCTGGTGTAATCTTATGACAGTGACTATGATGATTTGTTGAAACATAAATGTCAGCTGTAATATTTAAGGCACTGTCCAGTAGCATGTTGGACTCAAACATTGGCCTACTAGAAAATAACCATTGCTTTTGGCAATCACAAGCAGTTAATCTAAAACCCAAATGTATTTGAAATATAGTAATGCAGCCACCAAAACCACAATGTACATATCTGGCCATGTATTATTTTTATTTTCTTAAATCCATTGGTTGGTTAATGTGGAAAAAATAAAAATAGTTGAATTTATTTGAACGGCTGATTTTCAGATCAGGACAGCTACCATATCTGGCAATTCGATGTTGACCTGATGACATCAGTAATTACTATTCTACAGCCAAAATGTCATAACTAGAAATTGGCTGTTCAGTAGCCAAGCTGAATGAGTCGGTCAGGTCTGTTCCTACAGCAAGTATATACATTCTCAAATTGCAAAACAGATTATTCTTGAAAATATTACAGTAAGGCATGAAACAAAATTGGAATCTGAATCATGCTTTTATTTGCAGTTAAGGGTAGAGACATAACAAAAAAGCTGAAGTATGGGGAAGCTTAACAACTGTCTTTTCACTGCTAGAGGAATTTGTGTACATTCAAGTAACTCTGATATTCAGAGTGAGTACTAAGTTTTCTCATAAAGGAAATGTGAAAAAATGAAAAATATGCTATAATGCATTGTTATGTTGTGCCAGACTCCTGTAAATCCAACACTTCTTTAGTGTTCTATTCAAAGTATTTACATCACTTCATAAAAATCTGCAATCTCAGAGGTCGTTGCTTGCAGTCCCAGCACCCTAAAATCATTATTAATATAATTTGCTAGTAGAAACATATAAATCTTTCTATTTACTGAACAAAACTGTCATGATGACATTATGTTTTCTTACTGACATTATGTTCAGTAAATAGAAAAATTCAACATAAGCACAGGCATAGGAACTAGGTATAAGGTTTCAAGGGAAACCATATGGCAACCTTTCTAGGTTTTATTAAAGCCGAAACTAATTATTTTCATCTGTAAATCTCCATTGCAAGCTGAAGTGAAAGAAAATCTACCTTTCATAGACTACCAAGTACAGTAGATCATTGGAAAATAACTCAGATATGTGTTTGGTTTTCAAAGAGCACTCCAAAGGACCCCTTGGAAGCCAGCCAAAGGATCTAGATTTGAGTTTGTTGTACTTCTCAGGGATTTTCAGCCTGTCTTCCAGTTTCTCTCTACTTTTACTTTGTATAATGTTTGTTGCACTTTCCTGAAAATTATGTAGATCAGTTAGGTCATCAATCCTATTAATAAAGAAAAAAGGTGAGGTCAAGCTGTAATTTAAAGAATATCATGGATTAAGAAGGAAAAAAGATTTTTTTTTTTAACAGCATTTCTTCATTTTTTAAGTTCCCGCACTCCTTTCCCACATGTAAAGTCATAAATTTTCAGAACCAACCTGTTTGGTTAGACTAGATTCTAAATATCACTGGTTTAAAGCAAGTAATAAACATATACTTTCTTTAGAGGTCTTCCTATAGCCAATAGCACCCTTCCCACTACTCCTGTAATTTGATTTTTTTAAGCTTTTTTTAGTTGTTTTTCTGTAACTGTGACACACTATCTGTGGCTGAGACAGCATAGCTGTGTTCAGTGCTCTGAAAAGCTCAAAAGGAGAATTCTAACCTCTCTGTAATTCTCTGATACTTTTATAGCAGCATTTATTACCTCTATTAAGCAACATTATGAAACCATGTGAGGCATCAAATTTAGAGGTTCCTACGGAAAACCAGCAGCCCCCTTTCAGCATTACACTAGCAATTTTCATTCTAAAGGTCAGTGCCAGGAAAGGAGTAAGTGTTGCTTCTTCAGTCTAAGACAGATTTTGCTTTTAAGCAAAACCAGGTGATTTAAAGTAATAAATAAACCTAAATTCTGCTGCAGAGTAGGATACTCTGTTTCCTTTTCCCCTACAAACTGCTCTGACTGCTAAGAACTCCTGGCATAGGCTGGGACAAAGCTTATTGACCAAGTACAGCCACGACTTCTCTCATAGTTTCTGTTCTACAGCTAAATTGTCCTTCTGGAAACAGGACTTAAAATGATGCTTCACCATTCAGAGGCCCTTGGTACCCCTATATACTTCTGTCTCCGCCACAGTTGACACCATTGCTTCACAGCAGACCTTACAGACATTACTGCCTCTGGGTCTTCTGATTTCATTTTGTATTGAGAAGTTTGTAGCAGCATTGCTTTCTATCAGGAAAGTTCTGTCAAAGGTGGGTTTTGTCTCTATTTTTTCAATATATTTATCTAGGATATGAAATACTAGCAAAAAGAACCCAACCCATGCTTGAAGAGAATAATACTAAGTGTACTCCAAAAGACACATTAAATGAGGAGAAAAGGAGGTGTTCCTGCTAGTTTCCTACTGAAGAAAAAAAATCCATTAGCCTTTATTGAGGAATAATGTACCTAACAATTTGGTGACCTAAGGAAAGCAAGAATTACATTATTCTCTCATTGTTCATAAACTTCTGTTTCCTTACTCCTACAAAAAACCTGCAGAGATATTTTTTTCACTTACATGTTTTGCTATTATTAAGTTTGATAACACTCTGAAAGTTTTATCAAGGTGTTATAATCTTGGATGACAGATTGGAGCCTGTGTTTACAAATAAGCACTTCCTAGGTGTACCTCCTTGTAGTGAGAGACGTCAGGTGTGTGGTTGAGGGAAAAGAGACAAAACCCCCAAAGCTTTACCTGTTATTTTCCTGAAAACTTTACCAATTTTCAGTAACACCAAAGTTGCTAATCTAAAGCACCAAATTTTTCAAGAGTAACCTAATCAAACTTGTAGTAATTCTTCAGATGGTTAAACCTGAAAGATGAGTGTATATGTTTGCCTACTCAGCTTCATCTGGGCTGTTTTCAGAAGCAAAAACAAGCACATGCTGTCACCTTGGTTTTAAATATCCGAGGAACACATATGAGAATCATGTCTTCAAACACTAGACATCCTCTAGAGAATACAGTTGGATGAAATGATGCAATGAGCTGGGAGCAACTTTTTACCATGGAATTACTGCTTGAAACCACATTGATAGATTCCTTACATAAATCTTCTGAAAGTGTGGGTGAAAAGCAGTCATAAACTACTGTGTTCTCAGTAATCACCGTGGCTTCTTGAGCAAAAAACAAAGGTGAAAGATAAAACTGCAAGATTTGTTGCTTTAGTAAGTGCGAGTACTATGTGCTCACATATGGCAATGGTAGTTGAAGCGAAGGCTTTTGTAGTTGGTTAATACAATGGAGAGTAAGTTCTAGCTATAAAATTGGCTGGATACCCAAAATGAAATAATACTGTCACATTTAAAATATTATAAGCAAAAAAAGGACTTCTTATACACATTTCTTCTTATGGATCAGTTTTCCCTTTTATATAGTCTACTGCTGAATGGCTTTTGTGTCATACCAGTGAAAAGACAATCTAGGCTTAGTGAATAGCTAAGGCATGTTGCCAGGACCTTAGAAGATCTTTGCAGCTACAGTTTCTCTAATGGGTCTGCAAAAGATACGATCCAGTTAAGAGAAGCAAAACCCTTTGGAGGGCTTCTTTTTATGACTGGCTGGACAACAGCATGTGAGAAAAGTAATTCTGAATAACAGGAAGCTTCCATTCAGTCTTCCAGCAAGAGATCTGGGTTTGTTCCTGGTCTCTTCATGGCACTTGGAAGGTTTGCAAGATGCATCTGGAAAGGAATTGCTGGCCTTTGGCTCACCTGCCAACTGTATGTCCCTCTGCTTTATTTTGTATTTCCAGTAAGGAAAACAGCATGTGAATGGTTGGTTTTACCCATTTACAAAATGCCAGGAAATACTAGGGAGTTGTAAGGATGAATAAAGTTTGGTTCCTCCAATCGCTCTTATGGTTTTTTTAATAGTACTATGGTAAATGGTATTATTCCACTAGAAAGAGTTTCACTCTTGAGAGGAATACAACATACAACATAGTTCTGAAATCAGAACTGCACATTGAAACAGACAGCACTTCATGAGAACTGCAACAGAATGCCGTAAGTCTAGTTCTTTGACTCCAACAGTGTGCAAGTTTTAGTGTTTTGGAGGAAGATATGCAGTCATCAGAAGAAACAGCTTGATAATAACATACCAATGGCAAGTATTTATTTAAAACACAGGATATATGGTGAACAACCTCATGAAAATGCTTGTATTGTAATTTTGAGTTTTCTATGAAACAGTATCATTAATGTAAACTGCAGCGATCTCACCAGAATTTAACAAACATTTTGTATTCAAGGTCCTCTAGTTATACCACTGGATGCAAAACTATTAATAAAACCAACTTATTTTTACCATTTGCTGTCCATTATTTATGATTAAATAGAAGATAGTAAATTTCTACATGGCAATGTGAAAGCACAGTCCTGTGACATTTACTGCCACAGAGCACAGACATTGTTAAAATAATAATAGCCAGTCCCTTAATATGAAAACTAGGGCCTGCTCATAGTCAAACAGATTAAGTAGACTTTGATATTAATTTTAGTGTAGAGTCGGTGTCTGAAGACACAAATAGGCAAGTGGGGTGTCTAACTTGGGGTGTTGTAAGCAAATACCTCCTGCTGTCAATCCTGAGAAAAAGAGTGCATACTACTAAGAGCTTCTAATCATGGCCTATGATGCCAGACAAATATAAATTTACCAAAATATTATACACTATTCAAAGATAATCAGTTTGAATGGTGCAGATGGGACTTTAGTCCAAAGTTGAAGGTGATAAAAAGCAGTTTATAAACAATGATCTTCTCCCCCTTACCCTACCCATCTTGCCTGAATGACACGTTTCTATTGATGACAAAAGCTTGGTGTAAATATATGAAAAATAGGTTGAATAGGAGCAGAATTAATTTTGAGTAAAAATGAAACTTATGTACCACAAGTAGAACTGAACATCAAACTAAAATAATCCAATACATTGCAAAGAAACATGAAACACTTCATCAAATAATAACTTCTGACAATTCCACTGAAGCTAAAATTACTTTAAGCATTTGAAAGAAATTCTAGTGTGAACTAACTTAGTAGAGAAAATTAACATTTAAACACAGGATATCCACCAAAGTCAGGATATATAGATAGAGCCATAAAAATAAGTGATTCTACAAAGCCAAGTTGCTGTTTTCCATTTTAATAATCTCACAATCCACATATGCAAGTCCTGCTTTGGAGTTCAGTGTGTTAGCAGAGAAATTCCTGGCTTCAAGATTAGTTTTCATGTTTTTTTTCCAGGAAAAAGAAACAAGACTGCTGAGCCACAGTAGGCTGCAGATCTAAGTCCAGTTCCTCATGTGCAGCAGCTCAGTGTCAGGGACATCAAAGACAAAGTGGCACAGTCTGCCATTTTGCACCTCCAAAAGGTTTCCAGCCTTTTGGAGTAATGTGTCACAGCCTTAGTACCTAAGCAAACTGACTCTAGAGAACTATTTGGCTGATGAAGCTCACCAGAGCTTAACATCTCCTTGTTTTTTACCTCTTTCCTCCTGCCTAGCTTCATTACAGTTTCTGCAATGCAAAAATATTTTATGTGCCTTTATGTGATATACATAGAGAGTTACTTTTGTTCTGAGTTCATTATTGCTCTGAATATTGCCTTTAGGAATAAGACAACTGTTTTACTTGCTTTAGTTTGCCTAAGAGTATAAAATATTTGCCTTTTAACATTGCTGATGTCTGTGTAAGTGTTTTGCTTTTCACCAGGGCTTCCTAAATCTATTTGGAGGCTTCTGTGGTGTATTTCAGAGAGGAAGACTAGATGAAAATATAAGGAACCTACCTTCCCCCAGTGCTAAACACCAACTGAAACATTTCATTTATAAAATAAGTGTTTAGCCATGCCTAATGAGCATTGGATATATAGTTTTAATGGAACTGTGGCATTAAGCAGCCAGAAAAAGTGGGCTGCAGGGAAGGGTTGGGAATAAGAGTGTAGAAACCTTTCCTTTTTTGTGCCCCTGTCAATAGGCAGCCTACACAGCTCTGTTTCAGAGGCAGCAGCTCTACTCTTCTCAAAGCCTGCAGGAAAAAAGGCTGTTAATGTGATCCCAGCAGGACGAGCCAATCTACCTAGCAAGGGCACAGTGAAGAACTTATGCCTCATTTGTGGCAAAAGCAATGAAGTGACTGGTGCAGGCTGCAAACCTTTGCTCCAGTGGAAATGTGAAGATATTATAAACGGGAGTTAGGAAGACACAATCTGGTCCTAAGCAAATATTGTTGCCTCACCTATTTGTTTTCCAACCTGAAGGAACGCAGATTTCAAAGCTTAGTTATTGGGACGTAATCTCTAAATCAGATCCTCTGAGGCACTTTCTGTACCAGCTGCGATCTTCTCCATTCCAAATAACAGATCTTACAAATAAAAAATATTTATTTTGCTTGGGGCTTTCCCACAGACTATTTTTAAATAATGACTTTTGAAGAACTGTGCTGGCTGTGTTTCAACTGCTCACAAGTTAAAGCCGTGAGGATTCTTGTTTTGAGCTCTCTACTTCTCAGTGAGGAAGTAAGAATGCCTGAGCAAGTTTTGTGCTTAGCTGCCCAAGAGAAGAGAATGTGAATCTCACTGCTACCCTTTACACTTTGCAGCATCTGAGAGCCTATGGGTCATGTAAGCAAAGTCATTACAATATTATACTCTCAGCTCACCATGTCTAGTTACAGGGCAAGATGGAGAGTGTCTGCACCTTGGATTCTAGCTCCTGAAGACAAGCAGAAGCCAAGCAGGTTATTTTCACTCATTTCACGGGCAGTTGGGACTGTCCCTGATCTCGCACAAGAAGCAGCTGGCAGACAAGGTGATGAGGCATTTAGTACTGGGCTGATTCTTGTTTCTATACACTCCTCCTCCTCCTCTCCATTATGGTAGACAGGAATCGTACAATCATAGAATATCCTGAGTTGGAAGGGACCCATAAGGAATTATGGCTCTGATGTGTGAAGTGGACTCATTGTCCTTTCCCAGTTTCTTTTGGAAACTACATCAGCTACATTAGGCTGGACATCAGCTGGACAGTGAGCAATGTGATATAAAGATACCATATAAGACAATGTGTTGTATATAATATCTTAATGCATAACAGACTATAGGTTTATATCTGAGCTGAAACCTAAAAACACTTAGCAGTGACCCCACATCTCAGGAGTGTTAGGACATGAGGTCTGCAGTAAGCTTGGACTTTTGTAAGCATACAAGAGGTTTTGTCACAGAGAAGTCAGATACCTTTTCCTCAGAGGTATTCCCAGAGCTCATCTCATGTTGTTGGAGGCAACAACTCACAAACATTTTTCCATAGGTTTGTTCGGCAGAGTATTTGCACATGTGCTTATGAGACCTAGTATTTGAAAGGCTTCTGACTTGAGACTGTAGAATTTAACAGTTGGAACAAGGATTCTTTTGTCTAAAATGTTAATGAAATCTTGGCTGCTTTTGGTATGTTTTTGATAACAAAAAATTTGAACATGAATTTGGAAGGAGATAGAGATAATAGGAACAAAATCAGTGATTGATGGGATGCAATGTAAGACCATGTAATAGAAAACATCTTAAAGGTCCCACAGGGTAGTAAATACAATGATAAGGATAGTAATCCAAAACGTTAATAGTTTGTTGGGTTTTTTTAATTTATGGAGCAGGAGATGGAAACATAGTTACACTCTGCACAACTTCAGGAATTTTTGAGGAAAGCATTTGCTAGATTTAATATTTAAGCTGGCTTTTCCAGTGGACTCTACAGTTTTTACACAGGAGATAACACCAGTTTGTCAAAAGATACAAGGCACAAGAAAATATTTTTAATAGCAGTTTAGTGTCTACATGATTAATACTTCAGAAATAAAAAAAACATCTGTATCTCTGAGTACTGTTGAGTTGTAAATTGATTTGACAGACCTGGCTAATCTGCTTGTGATATATCTTTATTCAACTTTTAGATCTGGAAGTTACACCTATATTTTCAGAGTTGTGATTTCACCTTAGTGATTTATATGTATTATTTTAAATTTACTTAAGGTAAAATGTACATTATTTTCAACAAAATAATATCCCTAAACAGTAATCTTTGGAAAGAAAGGCATATACTGTTGGAACTGGACCTACATGAATGGTTTGGATCTCTTTCTGTAATTGTAGTAACTGTTTTATTGTTGGTTAACATTACGGATGATATCCTTATGGCATCACATTTGATAGCAATGCTCTCACTGTCTTAAAAGGAATTTTGGGTTCAGTCCATCTCTTTAATGGGTCACAATTTCCGGGTATCATTTACCCGTGTGTTATTGTTATTTGTATAATTTCTTTGTAAACTGTATTATTTCCTAATAACACAGACACTGATTGAAACTCATTTTATTAAGGGTTGTACAAATCAAGACAAAAACCCTTACATCTACTTCAAACCTCTTAAATAACTTAATAATCTAAGAACTCAGTCTTGATTTGGAAATTATGGAATGTCTCACCATGCTTCAGATGAGGACAGAAAAGCAAGGGGGACAATCCAATGTAGGTCAAACGTTGGACTTCTGGCCAAGAACCTTACTGTTAGTTTTTTCTGTTGGACTAGAAAAATAATTTGTTGGACATGGGTATTGTCTGGGTTCTGTCATTGCCATCTTTTTTGCTGCTTGAAATTTTTCTGGTCTGGAACCCAGTTTCTGTTGTCTTGTACAGTGGAAAAAGAGAAGAAAAGGGCCTCAGACTCTGGATTTCAAACTGCACTGGAGAAGCTTGTTTTGGAAAGCTGAAAATATGCTAGTACATGCTGCTTTTGAGGCCTGTATGCATACTGTATGCAAAGGAGAAGGTAAGCTTGAGTAAGCTGCAAATTAACATATTACTTTGGTATCTGCTAGCTACTAACTGATAGAGTTGTCTAACAGTCCAGCAGATTCTTTGGTGTTTGACTTATCTCATGTTTTTATTAGTTTCTTTACTTCTGGAAGAAATTGGCTTTCAGCTTGCTTAAAAGCCAAGGTTTAGCTGAGCATTACATCAGATGGTTTCCAAACCCTTGGGAAATGGCCAATGCATATGGACATATTAAACAGCACAGCCAAAGGATGAGAGATATAACTTCTACTGAGAAAGACAGTTCAAACGTTAGCTATTTCATTTCACATTTTATTTCTCATTAAACGAAATTGTTATATATGCCACATGCCTGAAGAGTAGGGACTTGAGGTAGGGTTTCTGGGTCTGATACTTCCTTCTGATACAAGTGGTTGGTTTGCAACATTCTCTGCTGTCTTTACCTCTGCCACTAAAAATCAATGTATGATATAACCAGTCATCCTAATATCTGTGATTCAGAGAGATGATAGTATCTTCATGTTACCATTGTGGCTTTTGAGACACAGAATTCAATTGATAAATGGCAATTATTTAAACCATGAAGTCAAAGAAATTAATATAGAAATTATTTTTGTACACAAATTCTGGAGGTCTGCCTGATGGGAAAGATGAGTTTAGTTTTGAAGTGGGAGGAAAGGGAACAAATTAACTAAAGGTCTTCTGGGGCATGTTTGTGGTTGTGTTGTCTTGACTTTAGGGTGTGGTACAATAATTCTGGCTCCCCCTTTGATTTTTAACAAGCAGGCTGACTGCCCATAGCGTACAGTGATATGAAAATGTGCATCATACTTCAAGGATGTGCATCACAATAGTACCTTGGCAGGCCTATTTCCATATTTTGAAGACAATGAACATGATTTATTTTCATGACAAAATTCAGAAGCTCCAATGGTACCCAGCTGTGGTTCATCCTTCCCTGATGCTGACATCTGTAATATTCTACAATTGTGATATTGCCTTTAGCCCAGAAAATAGGTGGGGTTACTTTTTCTAGCAGTTATTCACTGTAGATTAGAGTGAGTACTGATGCATAGCAGGACGTAGTTTAGTCAGAGCCATAGTGGAACTATAAGCTAATTCAGTCAACCACATCATTCCACTGCGTCGCATGCTTCTTTGCGTTGCAAACTACAATCTTATCTTTCCAGACATTCTCAGAGTGAATGAAAATATAACAAAACCAAAGAATCATAACTCTTGTTGATGCAGCTAATACAAGAATTGAATTATAATACTGGACCTACTCTAATGTCCTTTCCTCTACCCTGTTTGGTATGCATTTACAGGGCCTACATTGCTATTGTGAAGGAAACAGAGATTAGGTAGGTAACCCTTGAATAATGTTGGAGAAAATTGAGAGATATTAATTTTCCGAAGAGGGGAATCAAGTGTAAGACACTTTGGGAGGCATTGCTCTATCTGGTGTCTAAAAAACACCAGCTGAAGCTAAGGAGCAGCTTGTTTAGTTATAAAGAGGAACAACTTTCTGCAGACACGTCTCTAACTGTTGTATGCTCCTGATCATTCTGAATTTTTCTGTCAGGAACCAGTCAAATTTTTTAGTAGTAGTGGTAATTGAAAACACAGTGGTGACATTTTTGTTGTGTTATTTATTAATACTTCAGTACTCCTAGAGTTTTCAATAAGAGTTAACACAGAGAAAGAGCCATTTCGTCTGGGAGTCTACCCAAGAATGTAGACAGACCCTGCTTAAAGGATTATAAAGGGACTCAGAGGATTAACAGAAACTGCAACAAATGCATTTCAGTGTTGTAAAGAAGTATAGGCACAGCATAGAGAGTGAGGATAAAGATAAGTTGGCTAATGTTAAGATCCTAGGTTTGAAGTGTAGTCACAAAGATTTACTTCTGTCAAGTGAGAGTTTTTACCCTTTCTCTGTAGTCTGTGAGAAGAAAAGAGCTGCTTTAGTCTTATTTTTAAAGTCACCCTTTACAGGAACGTTCTCTATTAGCTACAGAGGGAGCTTACTTGGACTTGGATCCCACCAATACTGAATGTTAATTTGCTACAGTGTGCTATGTATCCTTTTTTACTTATGTTGAATTCTAGCTCAGTTTTTCCCTCTAATTTTCCAAAATGCCAGATGACCTTACAGAGATGAAAAGCCAGCTTTTGGTCATTGACGCACATGAATATTTCATTCAGAATCGGTTGTCATTGCTGATTTCCCATTGCAGTTTGTTTCTAAGTTTCACTAGTAGCTTAAAGAATTTTTGACTCCCTTTCTCTTTTCATTAAATGAGTTATATTTGGCCATAGATACCTCTGAAGTTTCAACTGTCTGCATTACTGCCTGAAACAGTAATAATCTAAACTCAATATACTCTGAATGGCTCAACTGTTTGGACTAAGATTTATGTAGAGGAACTGATATGCATGATTGTATTACCATTTCTGTGGTTTACATAAATCTTTTATACTTTAACGTTCATAACTGTTACTGATCTGTTTGTATAAACATGTTCCTCATTAGTTACTCTTAAAATATTTTGTTGAAACAATGCAAAGGAAAATGATGATCCTCAGTAGAGGGAAAGAATAACATGATTCAGGGATAAACAACTTAGTCCTTTTCAAATTCTTTTTCATTACTGCACAGAGGATTACATTTCAGAACTCATCAGGATACACGTGGGCACCTTCATTAGAAGTTATGAAAAGAGTTCACTTTTTGTAATTCTTGGATGCTACTGTCCCGTCAGTTTTCCGTCTATGAAGAACCATATGTATCAATACGGATCTAAAATAAGGATGGAGTGGATGCACATGTAACACCATCCAGTAAATACACTACACTGCGAGTAGCAGCATCCGATTTGTCAAAAATCAGATAACTATGAGCTTATGTGAAAAAATAACCAAGCTTTCTCTCTCTGGAACACTACTGCTTGTTCATGATGTTCTTCTTTTAGATAACTATGGCTTCTGTAAAGATGCATCTCATTTTACTTTTAAATTTTGCTAGGAAAAGTTTGAATTGGCTCATCCTCACTATGTGAACTCATATTATACATTGTCACAAGGTTTTGTCTTGGCAGATCCCTAAGAGCAGTTAAAGTGTGAATCTTTGATTATCAACAGTATGCAGATGGAGCGAGGCAAGTCTGTTTCAAAATAAGAAAATTGAGATGCATGTTAATTAGATTGCACAAGAAACCTGTGCCAAGATTAACCTTATCATTAGACAACCCTGTATGAATGAGTCAGGTGAATGAAAGAAAATTGTATTTTCTTTCACAGCTGCAATGTTATAGTAAGAACTGTGCAACAATGAACCTGGTACCATATTATGTGACTAGAGACCCACTTAATTCTAAAAAGAGGGGTGAGATGGCTACAGCTCTGGTTAGTGTAAAGACTGTAACCCAAGTGCTTGCAAGTACACTACTTGGAATGAATATAAGCTAGCTATAAACTTTGTGGAGATAGAGTTTGAAATTAATAGAGGGAGAACATTACAGAGCTTTTCAGATACCAGAGTCAGAGAATGATTCAGAAGGACCACTGTGCCACGATGACATGTGCCACTGTGACCTACTCTATATTTTGGGAGCAGAACTGTAATCCTACAAAACCCAAGATATATGAGACAATGTTAGGAGGGTGGATATGAGATATTACAATGTAAATTGTCACATTTACAAATTCCATGCATTTCCTTTGCCTCATTCTTTATTCTCCTCCATCGACACACAGCTCTAATACATTTGATGTAACAGCATACACTTCTGGAACATCTCAAGTTGCCAAAGAGATGCAGGAAACACTCATAGCTATAGTAATGGCAACAGCTATTGTAGCAGCACTTGTGCCAGGAACAGCAGCCCCAGCAGACACACGCCAGATACACACAGCTGCAGATGAGCCACCACTGATCCATGCAGTATGCTGGTTCATTTGCTTAGTGTGTGTTGGGAAGAATTTCAACAGATGCAAAGAATTCATAGCTTAGTTAAGTGTTCTCCCCTTCTCATTTTCAGCCTTTTCCTGTCTCATCCAGTCAGTATGTGTTTTCATTAGCCTATGTCCATGTGTAAATGCTATGCCACTGAGCTTCCGTAAAAGAGCAGTCTGCTCATGCTCAGACAATTTTATCTGCATAATATAAGTTCAAAATAGTTTGTGCTGTATTTTAAAAACATAAATAAAACATGTTAAGAGAATACTACAGTTGCAAAATCCAGGAGAAAAAAAGAAAGCTAGGAAATGTAAGAAATATGACTAAAATGTATGTATAAAAAGGGGCGTAATCATTACTTTACATTTTTCTCTAATTTCTGCACTTCTTGTATACATCTGGGCAAACAAATTTTCACAACATGAGTATGATGGTCAACCTGATTCCTCCTCTTATTTGAACTACCTGGCCAAAGGGAGAATGTTTAAAGTCTTCTGCAAATATTACTATTTTCAGTTCCTCTATCCATCACCAGAGGGTCTCCCTTTCCAAGAAAAGGGAACATCAGGGAAAGCTCTGGGGTTTGGAGTATGCAGAGTACACTGAGGTCTTTAGAGAGTTTAGCTGCTAAACTCTAACAGAGGTTGGCTAACTGAAGGTGGACTAACTGCTATAGTTAAAGGCTCATAACACTGAAACATGACATAAAACTTCAACAATAAAATGAAAAATTACACTGGTCTGAAATTCATATGAACCTGAAAGTATAAGTTTCAGATGGCTCAACCTTTGCTACTAGATAACTTTTTAAACATCATGATGAGTGCTAACTAAAATAATGAATCAAAATGATTAAACTCTTAGAATCACAGAACGGTAGATCATCTAGCCCCCCTGCCAGAATAGGTTCACCTAAAGCAGGTTGCACAGGATAGTGTCCAGATGGGTTTTGAATGTCTCCAGAGATGAAGACACCAAAACGTCTCTGTAAAGAAATTCCTCTTTGTGTTGAGCTGGAACTTCTTACATTCAAGTTTGTGCCCATTGCAACTTGTCCTGTCTGGGCATCACTGGAAAAAGACTGACCCTATCAATTAGATCACATACCTTATTTTTAAAAAGATTTGAATGCAGGTGAAAAATCTATTGCTATCACATACTCTCCAGATTCGATTTCCTCAAGACTGAGGTTGTAACTCACCCATCCAAGCACCCATCTCTCTGTTCCCTGTGTGTGGTACTGTATTCATCTCAAAGTGGAGTGAAAGGCAACTGGTTCTTGAAATAAAAGATTTATGAAGTTTATGTGGTAACACAGAGATAAGATGTGCTATTAAAACTAAAAACTGTAATGTTAATGAAGAAACTTTGAGGAGATTTATTGGTGCTATTGTGAGATGTCCTACCAACCTGCTATTGGGAGTGATGCTGCAGGGGGTAGTTAAACAGACAAGTGGCTATTCTGACTTCAGTAGGTGCATATACATAACTCCAAAGCATTCAATTCTCCTGGGATAAAGAGAAGAAAAGGAAAGAACTGATTGGATGAGCAGACAAGCATTTCTAAGAAGATTCTAAGGCATGCCAGCCATGATGGAGGGTGAAGCACAGTGCAGCAGCTGGGAAAGACCTTAGATATTTGTGATAACAGCTGAGAAAGATATTGGTTATGAGGTATAGTCTTGATTTTCACAGCTTTTATTTTGTTCTTTATACAGTACGTCTTGTCATTTACTAAGTACTTTAATCTTTCCTTATAAAAAGATTTAATAAAGATATTTTTTGTCTTTACATTTTTTAATAAAGCTAACTTTTAGCAAGTGCGGTATCACACCATTCATTAAATTTTAGACACATGGTCAATCCTCTTGTTCTGAGTTCTCCTGCACAACCTACATAGATTAGGAGTCTTCAGGAGTCTGCGGATGATGCTCCCACCAAACTTCAAAAGCCCATAGTTAAGTAGTGCCATATATTTGTGAAGAAAGTATCTGGCAGCAAGGACTGGTCTGCAGAATTTTTGGAAAGCATCAGGAATGCAGAAGGATATTTTAAGTGTGGTAGTCACACAGACTTTTTGCTAGTGCAAGGGATTTTCAAGTGGTAGATTATATTGTCACATTTTGACACTTCTTTTTTCATGAAAAGAGCATTTTAGTTATTTTTGTTTTGCTTTTTGAAATCATATGGAAGCCAGAGCTTTGAAGTATGATTTCTGAAACATGGTATTTCAAATTGCAAGTACTGGTCAGTGTAGGAGACGGTGTAGGTTAAAACACTTCTCAGACATAGGGCACATAATGTCATAGAAAACTGAGGCTGGCTAAAATTTTAACTGAATTTGGATATCAGGCTAGAAGAGCTTGGGTAGAATAACATTTTTAGTTACTGTCTAAGAAATCAAATTCACATGTCTGATATTCAGGGCGTGGCGTTTCGACATCTTTGTATGAGTTCCATCTTTTTCAGGAATTGTCTGTTTCTAGAGAAGTCTGCTTCTGATAAAGAAAACCCTATATTTTCTTAAATTTTAGTAGCACTAGTGATATTTTCTTTGGATTGTATGATACAGATTCATAGCTCCCATAGGACATTCTTTTTAGTTGTTTAGTTGCTTTTCCTGTCTCAGTAACATCTCTTTTTTGATGCTAGTTCTATTCAGACCATCTTTTCACAGTGTCTCTATCCAAGCTGTTAAATCAGTTACAAAATTCTCTTTTCTAAGATTTGTTGTGTGCATGCCTCTTAAACTCTGGATGCACTCAGTTCACTACTTCCGAACTACGGTAACTGTCCTACCTTGTACTTGCACTTTGGAACCCATATTAGGTTATAGCATTACATTTTCTTTGGAGCTAGTGTAGCTGGAGTGCTTTTGGGCAGATTAAAGATTTATGAATTCCCCATGCAAACTTTCATAGGAAACAAAAATTTTAGAGGTCGTGTAAATGTGGTCAAATGTCTACACATACTGGAAAATGTTGAATATATTTTTTAACATATAATTTTTTAAAAAATTAAGTAGCATAAAGGCATGAAATGAAGAGTAATACTTGGATATATTTGATTAAGCTCTAATAAAAACAGGCTTGAAATGGATATTCCTCTGAAATCTTTGCCTAATATGTTTTCTGCTTGGATAATGAGTTAGCTATAGTGGTGCTATCAGGAAAAGTGATGAAACAGAACTATGGTATTTCACTAGAAAGAATCTTAACTCTCCTAAGCCTTGTCAATGTCTCTAAATTGTATCTGAATCATACCCATAAGTAGTTTTAATTTAGATTTTATGAAAACTCTTTCATAAAAACTCTCTTGAGCTCTAGAGATTCAAAGAAAGAACAAGTTTGTCTTGAAGCTTAATTCTTTTCCTCAAATAATCTTACTTACCAAAAAATCAACATGATCAGGACATCTGGTTTGGGTAGGCATTCTCATTGCATTTAAACTTACATTGCATTAAATTTCCCATTTGGCAGCTTTATCCATCCACCTCCAGCTTTACTTCCTTTGTTGATTATCTGCATCCCCTTTTACTGAGGAGGTGACCATTTATGAAAACTTATTTTTCATAAATAAAGTTATTGAAATTTCAAGGATAATTTAATATTTACCAAGATAAATTTACTTTGTATGACATTTCAGATGACTGTTAATGAAATTAAAATTCTTCTTGAAGGTAGTAAGGAAACTAAGAATAAAAGGCACATTATGTGACTTTCAGATACGCTGGTTACACTTAAGGTTGGCAGTGATTCTGTGAATTTCTCTGGGGCCTCTAGAGCACTAGATAGAAAGGGATGTTTGTGAGCATTTTTGGCTGGCTGTCCTTTTTGGTACGTAGACCTTCATTTAGAGCTTCATATCTGCTTCATTTAAAGACTGGATGTTGCAATGCGTATGGTGACGAATTTACTTCATACTAACTGGGAAAAAAAGTAAATTATTCAGAATGACTGATTTAGGAAAGAGATCATCTTTGCACATATGTTTTGGACTCCAGCTTATGTCATGCTGAAACTGATGTCTTGATTTTGATACACAAACTGCTTCGATACTAAACTGCCTGAATGGTAAATATACAGGCAATCTGAAGCATAACAAGGAATGTTATACATAATACCACTTCCATATAGGAAGTGGAGAATAAAAAAAATTATGAAGGAGGATACTAATAACACAGTACTGTGACAAAAAGGTGAAGTAATGTATGACAATGTTGAGAGACATTCAGAGAAAGACATTCAAAAGCATTCACAGACATTCAGAAAAGAAGACTATTTAAGCACATGCTACTTAGTAAATATTCTTTATACTCTGCCTTGAACACAAAATATGTAAGTCAGCATAGCCTGCTTATGATTGTATTGTTTTTCTAAAAGAGCTTACAGAAAGAAAGTGGTTTACACCTTAGGAAGTTGACTGACAGGTAGAGTGGATCACATGCTAATCACAGAATCATAGAATCATTGGGGTTGGAAGGGGCCCTGAGAAATCATCAGGTCCAACCCCCCTGCCAAAGCAGCTCCCTAGGACATATCACTCAGATAGGCGTCCAGACAGGTCTTGAATATCTCCAGAGATGGAGACTCCACCACCTCCCTGGGCAGCCTGTCCCAGGGCTCTGTCACTCTCACTGTGAAAAAGTTCTTCCGCATGTTGGTGCGGAACTTCCTGTGCTCCAACTTGCAGCCATTGCCCCTTGTCCTGTCTCCACAGAGCACTGAAAAGGGGCTGGCCATTTCCCCCTGCATCCCATACTTCAGATATTTATAAACATTAATAAGGTCCCCCCTTAGTCTTCGTTTCTCTAGGCTGAACAGTCCCAGCTCACTCAGCCTTTCCTCATAGGGGAGATGCTCCAGGCCCTTAATCATCTTTGTAGCCCTCCTCTGGACTCTCTCCAGGAGATCCCTGTCTTTTTTATACTAGGGAGCCAAATCAAATGTCTACAACTAATTACATGCAGATGCAAAGAAATACTGAGATAATGGAACATATCAGGATCTGAAAGGTACCTAAAGTGACCCCTAAGATATACTTTGCACTGGAAAGTCTTGTCTGGAATCTTGTATAAAGTTTGGGATACTAAAACCTAGGAAAAACTCAGTTCAGTTGGAAGCAATCTGGCAGAGTCTAAGAGCTAAGACAGGTATGACGTGAGGCAGAAACTAGAAACCAAGGCTTGTCAACCTAGGAAAGAAAGAAGACATGACTATAGTCTTGCAACATTTGCAAAGAAGGAAATCATTGTTATAGTGGACAGGTTATAAGTTAAATTGCAGAAATAAAAACCTGGACTTTAGAAAATTCTTTCTAACATGTAGGTTAGCCAAGCCCTGGAACAGATTCCCTTGGGAGGTTGTGAAATACTATTGCAGTTTTGTGAGGCTGTGCTGCTGAGACGGGTTTTTTAAGCAGCAGTTAGAGTTTTCTGCCAGCCTAAACTATAAATAACGAGCAATTCAAGGCCAAAGTTGCAGCCCGAGAGATAGTCATAGTGCCTCTGAGAATCACATAGAGGAGAAAACAACCCGGAAGCAGCTGCATTTTGCCACCAGAGAAAGGAGTGAGAAGATGTAACGAGCTGTGCAGACCCAAGGCCAGGAAAGGGCAGGGGAGGAGGCAGCCCGGTGCCGGAGAGAAAGATGCCCCTGCAGCCCATGGGGAAACCCATGGAAAAGCCCAAGACCCCACCTACAGCTCGTGGAGGGGCTTCATGCTGGATGGAGCAGGTGGAGACATAGAGGAGACGCTGTGACCCTACGTTGGCACAAGCCGCTGCCAGCATTTGCAGCCATGAGGAGAATCAGAGACACAGAGATGAGTGAGAGAGAGATTTGCATCGGAACAGGTTTGCTTGGGGGAGGCTGGCGACCCCACAGAGGACTGGGACTGAGAGACATTGTGATTTATGACTGCCCAACATAGCAGTGACCCACAGTGGGGTAGCTGGTGAATAGGTAAAGCCCTGGGGAAAGGATTCATGTTGGAGAAGTTCATGGAGGACTGTCTCCTGTGGGTGAGACCCCACGGTGCAGCAGGGGGAGGGTGTGGAATGAATGTTCCCCACCCCCGGCCAATAGGGAAACCAACTTGCAAGGGACTGACCAAAGCCACCATCTCCCAGTCCCTGCCCCCCTGTACTGCGAGCAGGGGGAAGAAGGGAGTGAAATCATGACTAAAGTCTGCTAAGAAGGGAGTCGGGAGGGGGTCAGAGGTGTTTTGAGATCTGAAAGAGGAAAACAGCTCATGAAGAAGTAACCAAGAACCCCATTTTTTCTCAGTCCCTGCCCCCCTGTGCTGCGAACGGGGGGGAAGAAGGAAGCAAAATCCTGACTTAAGTCTGCTAAGATGGGAGTGGTGATGGGAAACTGTTTTAAGATCTGGTTACATTTGTTTTAAGATCTGGTCGTGCTCTCAACTCCGGTTTCTTCACCGTTCTTTGTAGTTTTAGTGTAGTGTAATAAAGTAGAGTAGTTTTTCTTTTCTTCACTTTGTGTTGAGCCTGTTTTGCCTACGTCATTGATGACAGAATGATCTCTACCTGTCCTTATTTTGACTTCTGAGCCTCTTAAAATACATATTTTCTCCCATGTCCAACTAAGAAGGGGAGTAATAGGCTGACTTTGGTGGGCGTCTGGCCTCCAGCCAGGGCGAAACCAGGACAAATACATCTTCAAAGGAACAAAAAAATACTGCTGTCAGGCAGAAACAATTGAAGTATTCTCCAATGTTAATATTTCTGTGATAGTGTGGCTTACATCTTTTCTATCTCACAGATTCCATCTAGGCTATAAAAAGTTCTACCATGGAAGGTGAAAAAAGCAGATATTTAGTTATATGTTGATTATTTAAATGGGAGAGATGAAGAAACTTCTATTCTAAAAGTTTTTCCCTTTAGACATAAACCATATTAAGTATAACAGCTATGAGTACTTTTTACAAATGTCTTGCCTTCTCCCTGATATTATCATAAATATTAAGCTGACTATAATTTGTATCTTGGCTCATATTGTCATTGTGTCTAGAGCTCTGTCTGAACTTGTATAAATAGATCCAAATAACTACTAGTAATAAATCCAAAATGTTCTATCCATTGCATTCTGTATCCATCATTAGTAGTTACACTGAAAAAAACGGACAGTGATATTCTGATGTTTTTCAATTTATTTTTTTTTTACCTTTTATAAATTTCTGTTGATATTGCTAAGTATGTGTCAGGTAAAGATGTAATACAGTTGTTATAACATACTTTTTGCAAATTGTGGGCATTGACAGCAAATCCACAGCAAATATTTTATATACAGACAAAAAAGATTAAAGAACAAACAATGCAAATAAGCCAAAACCATTCCAAAACTATCACTATACAAAAATTAAGAGCAAGGTATAAGTAGCTGAGTGGTTTTTTGGTTCAAATCTATTTTCAGTCCACTGTCACCATGGTACACTTAACTTATTTTGGCTTTATGTCATACGAAACAAAAAAAGTGGTGATGTGTTCAAGCAGAAACTATAGGGTGAGAAAGAAAAATCTGTTTTCTAAATTTATGCGGCCTTTTGGACTTGGATTTATGTTATAATTGGCTATCCAAATACTATAATCAAAACCTCATTTCTGATTTCAAAAAAGCCAGTAGGTTGGGTTGGAAATAATGAAAGTACACTCCAAGAAGTTGTATGAGATTGAATGTTGAATGAGTAGTTTAACTGTGGATAAGTTTTTGTACGTTTTGTATAGGAATATGAAAAAACATTTTTTCCCCAAATTAAAAATCTTTTATACCAAAGAACCCCTTTATAAAAGGAACATCAGAACTATTGAAAACAGTGTATTATTTTAAGCATTTCACATTAGTGGAAGCATTAGTTGAACCTAGGAGAACAGTTTTAGACATTGTTTCTGGTTTCATAGACCTCTCCCCTTGAGAGAATTACCCAGTCACGCTCATAACTGTAAAGATCTGGTTATCATAATAAATCTCCTTTATGTTAAAACCTCTTCACTTGTACAACCTTCAAAAATGGTTACCTAAAGACCTTGGAGTACAAAGGAAGATTTTGTCTTTTTTATGTATGTACATACATAAGAAATAAACACAGAATGCATGCATGTACATAAAAACTTGGAGCTGTGCTTTCAATTTATGTAAGCATAACATCACCCCTGTATAAGGCATTTCAGCAGAGGACTTATGTCTGCTCCTATACCTCCTTTATTCATGACCAGTTAAACCAATTTCCTAGGCAAGCATATACAAAGACCAGCTCTAAAGAGAGAAAGGCTGCCTCAAAATGACACCACCATCTCCCAGATTCCCTATTTTAGTCTTCTTACCACACCCGCCTCCACTGCCATTATGGATCAGGCAAGACAGCAGTGAAAAGGAAGACTGTCTTAGTTGATCAGCAGAGAATGTCACCAATGCCCCAAAGGTGAAGGAAAATAGAAGCATTACAAGGCTGAAGTTTGCATTGAAAAAGAGCAACTGATGGGAAGTTAAACGGGAAAAAACTGCTAGTCTCATCCTTTTAAAAGTTTTTTTATTTATTACATTGGGGATTTCTCAAGATCTAAGGAAATACATCAATTTTTGATTTTTGAAATATGTAATAGTTTATGCACAACACACCTACTTCTAAAGTGCAAGTGAACAGAGTAAAAGGCTTGGTGTTGCCTGTTTCCACTGTATCTTAAAGGCAAAGAACATACCTTAGATCTTGAATCACTTGCTGGTAGCTACTTTATTTTATATCTTCTATTTCTCCTTGCCTGAGGCCCTGTAGGAACTGCTGCTGTAGCTGGTTTCAGGTATTAATTTCTCAAAAGACACACTGGTCTACCAGCCAGCTACAGCTTTTGACCATGTTGTGTTCAAAACAGGCAGATACTGTAAACATGATTTTATAGTAGCTGGAGTGTTTTTATACCCGTCCATGCTACAAAGTTTAATAACTTTAGATCTATTTGATTTTAAACATTCTACACATCAATAACCATTCCTATACTTTTTGATGATAAGGATCTGTTAAATAAACTACACCTGTAGAGAGGCATAAATCACTCTGATTTGACGGCATTTTCTACTCACTTTGCCTCAGCCTAAAATATGTCAACAGTTTGAAGTAACGGAGAACTCCCAGTTGCAAGCAGCACAGCTTCCTTCAATACACCCATTGTTCAGAGTCCTGGCATCACTAAATGAAAAGGTACTGTCGGCACAAGGCTAATTAAAGAAGAAAAACCCCATGACCTCTGCAACATTTCTGAAGGGAGTTTCCAAGAAGGCCGTAGCTTGGGATAGCAAAAATTTGTATTAAAGAACCATTCATAAGGAACTGAAAGACTTTTCTATCACATTAATATAAACCCTACAATTGGTTAAAAGATAGACTGCAAAAGTAATCACACCTTAGCATGCCATTATTGTAGTCAGCAATTCTTACAAAGACATGCTTGCTACAATAACTTTCTGAACCTTTTTAGCACTCTTTGCAAGAAAGGATTTTTAAAAAGTGACTTCTCTGGGTTTTCAAATACTTTTTACTAAATAACTGACAGAATATAAATATCAATATAATTAAACAGACAATGAATATAAATTTTTACATGGTGGTCATGCAACTATTTTTATTATTATAGAGGTTGGATTTTCAGTAACAAGTTTGAGGTGTAGACATTCATTGGATAAATTTTATCCCATTCCTCCATGCACAAAAACTTTTAAGTGAATAGAAAATCTGACACCTCCTTCTCCCCGTCCTTCCTCCTCCTTCTTTCCCTTCCCTTCCCTTCCCTTCCCTTCCCTTCCCTTCCCTTCCCTTCCCTTCCCTTCCCTTCCCTTCCCTTCCCTTCCCTTCCCTTCCCTTCCCTTCCCTTCCCTTCCCTTCCCTTCCCTTCCCTTCCCTTCCCTTCCCTTCCCTTCCCTTCCCTTCCCTTCCCTTCCCTTCCCTTCCCTTCCCTTCCCTTCCCTTCCCTTCCCTTCCCTTCCCTTCCCTTCCCTTCCCTTCCCTTCCCTTCCCTTCCCTTCCCTTCCCTTCCCTTCCCTCTTTGTCCTTTCATTTCTCCCCCTACTCCTGTCCTTTCCTCCCTTCTTCTCTCCTTCCTTTATTTTCTTTTTTTGAGAGGAACAATCACTAGAATAAAACAGATACCCTCTAAAACATTAACAATATTCATGTTATTTAGAGAACCATTAATGAAGTCCCTCATCCAGAAAAAGAAATAAGCACTTTTTGTCCTCACATTAACTTTCACAATACTTTTGTGGTTCCTAATCTGGAGAGGAGGAGCGCTCTATGGTGGCACAGGCTATCCTAAGACTTACAGTGGTCCTGATTGTGGTGGCTTGTGTGTTTCTGGCTGACTAAGGTCTTGCTGGAACACAAAATACTGGCTTGCCGTTTTGTTCTCAGCTGCTAAACTTCCCAAAAGCACAGCTGTAGCATATGCAGTATTTCTGTCATGCTCACTCTCTTCTTACAGAGTTCATCCAAAAAAAAGTAAGATTACGCATCGTGGAAAGAAGGGGTAATGTTAAGAAACATTAAGTGATGAAAAGGACAGGAAATAATACAGGGATGTCAAAATACACTGTATTGTAGGAAATACACTCTGAACATTAGAACTGTGGCTTTTAGGATTGCCATTTATTAAACGGGGGGTTAATAGCTCCTGCAGTTTGTAGAGGTGACTCAAAAGTTGGAGTTTATACTTTCTAAACTTGAGCCTAAACACAGACCATATGATCTGAGCTTTAGTAAGGGTTTAAGACAAAAACCTACAGAGAGACTGTTTGGTTTAAAGAAAGGTTTGAAGAAAGTGAAAAAAAACCCACCCCAGTCCAAATAAATCCCCTCTTTTAGAACTACGCCATTTCTGCCAAGCATTCACCTAGAACAGGGTCTTTGGGAAGCACTGCCAAAGCCTTGCATGTCTTTCATCAGGCATATCCTCATATAATCTAATATGCCATCAAAACCCCAAATTTATTTCTGCTAAATAGCATACTCCAGATTAATTGCAATACAGATGCCACTGTAAATCACTGAGTCTTTTGTTCTCTTTCAGCTCTTATTTATTTTTTGAGGTAGAGCTAAACTGTCAGAAATCACATATCTTTTCTTTACAGTTGTTTGTATATACTCTCTTTTGCTTTTATTTTTCAGTACTTCAGAAAAAAATGCTGTTCTGACTCTGTTGACATCTTTAGATTGCCCATTTTTAGTTCTAAACATTTTCCTACAGGTTGAATTAGGTTCATCACTTTCACAGACACATTTAATTTTGTTTTTAGCCATGTGATTCTGTGCTACCAAACTATGTACCCTTTCTTATTTCTTCTTCCAAACTTCTGCTTGCCTGGTAAAATTCAAATACACTCTGATATTGTTACTTTCAGGGATTTGTCTCATTGGTTTTCTCTCTACATCACTTAGGAGGTAAAAAAACACACCACACACACAAAAAACCAGTTCAGTGCCCCATTGAGTGAGTATAGTTACAACCTCCTAATCTGTGCTGGATAGGCTGACATGCCATTCTCTAGGTTTTAAGAACAGGATCACACCATAAAATCCTTATTTCTTCCAACACCTGATTCCATTCAACTTGCAATTTATTGCTTTGTACCTGGTGTAGTCACATGGATCCATTCATGGGAGACTCTAAGGTGAATGAAGACATCCTGGGGGCCAATGGAATAGCTCTGGGAACTTCTTCCTCTCCACAGATAGCCAACAGAGATTCAGGCAAGGCTGGAGAACAGGGTCAGCTTCATCAACATACGCAGCATTTGCTTGGCAGGGCTTTCAGGAGAAGGAAGGTACTGAGACCAAAATGCATCAACTGTGGGAATTCCTGCCATATATTTGGTTGATGTAAGATGCGTGCAGCTGGGGGTAGGAGACTGCCTCTCAGAATACCTCCCTGAGCAACACAAGCACACCTGAACTCAGTCTAGTTATGTTTAGAGATATACTACAAGTCATGATATTCCCTTAATGATAATTTTACCATCAAAATTTAACTCTAACTTTCTTCCAAAAAGAAAAATCCTAGAATACTCTGTAAACCTTTATTTTATCTGAACATGAAGTGGAATTTTCCAGGCACATAAGAATAGGCCTAATTTCAAAACTTTCAAAAGCTTTGCCACAGGAATTCTGCAAGACTGCATTTGCTCATAGATTTAAATGCATTCAAAAGAAATTGAGGAAGGTAGTGGGGTGCTGCCGTGGCCAGACACACAATGTAGGAGTGGCTACATGACTCCTCTGTGGACCATTTAACCATAAATTGCATTACTTCTGTCTTTCCCATCTATCCTTGAGAAAAGTTGTGTAACATGATTTTTTGTAGAAACAGACCTTGTAGTGAAAATCATCTCCTAAACAAAGTGAGAGTTATGATGCAGTTGAGTTATTTTCTGCTTTTAGAGCTGGTAAATATTAGATCATCCAAGCAGACAACAGTCTCTGTCTGAATAGACGCTCAGTCCAGGAAACACAATAGTAAATATTAGTTACTCGAAACAACAGTTGCAGTGGGCAGGGTTTGAGCAGTCCGTAGACTGCAATATCTCCTTTCAAAATAGCTCTTGGACAAACTCCAGGAATGGACAAATTTGTCAAGGTTACAAATGAGTGAAATTTACCCAGCAAATGGTCCCCCTGAGCTTGCTTGTTAACTACATGAATTTCTTGCTTGTTCATGGAGCAGGCAAACATGCCACTTGTCTGAGTTCTCTGAGTTTTTTGTGGATACTTTCCAGTTCCGGGGGTTTTACTGTGGTAGGGGAGGATTTGGCAAAACATATATGTGGGGTTTTTTTGGTGTTACATAAAACTGTAGGAAGATAGCTCTGCCAAAGGGCACAAGTAATTTATTTTTTTTTTTTATCATCTAAACAGCCCAGAGTTTTGCTGATCATTTTTCCCAAACAGAATATCTGGGCAAAGGGGAAATAGTTTTTTATTTAGTGTGTTTCTGCTATGATTTTTTTTTTAAATTTCATTAGGTTTCTTTTTTCCAGTACCTTATTCTAAGGATCAAAATATAGCCAGTATTTAACAGCAGATGTAAACGTTGCATGACACTCCTTTAGAGAAGAATTGCCAAGTGAACCCCCCAAAAAAACTCCAAAAACGTAACAAAACCAAACTCCTTTCCTTGAATTATTCCAGAAAATGGAGTTATTCTGTTTTGTAGGGCAGCCATTAGAGGTCAGGAAGAAAGCATTGGTTCAAAAGAGAAAAGGCTCATGGTTATGTGTCTGGCTTTCTGCATTGCACACACTATATAGAACTTTTCTCAGCAGCTCAATTGTTTATAACTTCTGGAAGAGGCAGCCTGTACAGTTTAGAGAGCTATCCACTCTTGTTTAAACTTCCTGTGACCATACATCCTAGGTATTAAAGATCTTTATAATGTAGTCATACTTTGGGTCAAATTACAGTCTCAAACAGACTTTCTGTGACATATTGACCACCAGTGCCACTTGTTGAGACAGGTGGTCTATTAGGTCATCTTCTTTTCTTCTTTTCTCCAATCTCCTGAAACTACACCAGAATTCTCAGATTTCTTAAAAATCTACATTCAAAGTTTCTAAAAGAAAAAAACATAACTTGTATGTACAACAAAGTCAGTTATTATTATGGTTGTGCAACTACTTGCAACCTTTTCATTTACACCTCCAGGCTTCACTTATTATCAAATATTCAATTTCAGATTTATTATAGATTGAAAATTTACACTGTTACAATGTCAGTTCTGAAAAAAGGCATATATTTTTCTTAAAATTCAGGTGAACTTTCTTCACGAATGGGGAACTGCAGTGTTGTCATTTAATTGTTGTCATTTAAAATTTACCATTTTTTGGTTTTAGAACTGAACTTTATAAAGCACCTTGACTGTGTGGATATGTGTGTATTTGTGTACTGAAGGAAATCTGTGGAGGTAAAAGCTGGAAGATCCTACTTGCATGGAATACATGTTACTAGTTCGTACTCATTGCTTCCAGTCAATCATAAACACTGATTTCAATAATATATTTTTATTTTTATCTTCTGTTTTTTTGGTCTATCATATTGCCTTCCTAATGTTTCTCATGTATGTTTCCCTCACTCCTTTTTTTTTTCTTTATTATATATCATGAATATTACAGATTAAAACAGTGGCTATCACTTGCCTGACATTGGCAAGGTTTTCAGCATGGACCTCTGTAGTAACCCTGTAGCAAACTGGAAGGACCTGGGGGTCTTGGTAGATGACAGGTTGGCCATGAGCCAGCAGTGTGCCCTGGTGGCTAAGAGAGCCAATGGGATCCTGGGGTGCATCAGGAGGAGTGTGGCCAGCAGGTCGAAGGAGGTGATCCTCCCCCTCTACTCTGCCCTGGTCAGGCCCCACCTGGAGTATTGTGTCCAGTTCTGGGCTCCCTGGTATGAAAAAGACAGGGATCTCCTGGAGAGAGTCCAGTGGAGGGCTACAATGGCAATTAAGGGCCTGGAGCATCTCCCCTATGAGGAAAGGCTGAGTGAGCTGGGACTGTTCAGCCTAGAGAAACGAAGACTAAGGGGGGACCTTATAAATGTTTATAAATATCTGAAGTATGAGATGCCGGGGGAAATGGCCAGCCCGGTTTCAGTGCTCATGCAGAAGTCCAGGCAGGGCACTTGACTGGTAGAAAGCAGATCTCCCAGAAAAGAACAGCAAGTTGAGTATAATGAAGCAGTGCGTTCAGCAGATTTGTTATGTTCAGCAGGCTGATTTTTTTCCTCAATTTGTTGTTTGTGAGACTGTATCTGGAATGCTGTGTTCAGTTTTGGTTCCTAATACAAGAAATATATTGACATGATGTCAGGAGTTGCAAGCAGGAGGAAGAGACTGCTTTTTCAGCCACTGCTTGGAAAGATACAAGTGTTGTCACCAAAAGTGTGGGTGTCCTTTAGTGTTGTTTGCCTATCATGTGGAAAGAAAAGGGTATAATGGAAAATAAAAATCAAGATATCTCATTAATTGCTCTCTATAGTATTTACTCACCTCTCATGAAAGCACAGCAGGTGAGCTGGACCAGTTTTACTAATCATTTTATGCTGAGGCAAGTGGAAATGACTTGTAGGGAAAGTCTAAAGGGCCAATTTCATAATTGTCTCAAAAATTGTATTAGGAACAAGCAGGCACAGGCACTCTACAAAAATGGGCAAAAATAAGACTAGACTTCCAAGGAACTTTGCCTTAAAGGTCAGGAACAATAAAGTAGGATTGCCAAAAGTCAAGCTGTGTTAACGCTCTTAAGAGATATTCACACAAGCTGAAAAGGCTTCTTCCAGTGCCGAAACAAATAACGAAGGAAGTTGATGCTTGTGCACTGTAGTAAGAGCTGAGATTGGAAATAAATTAAATATGTTCCAAGAAACTAAGTTAATTATTTGCTTCGGCTGAGATTGAAGGAAAATGAAATGCTTAAAATAATCCAGTTTTGAGGCATGGAGAATATCTGTTTCCAGAATTCTCAAAACAGGCATATGAAACCCTAGATCAAATAACTAAAATGGCTAATAAATATATCAACAAGGGATTAGCAGAATGTAACCAGAAAATAGCAAAGGAGGTTCCTAAATACTGAAGAAATAAAACGATCTGGTAAATCCATTTCTTTTAGTGTGTCTACAGTAGTATTCAGTGCTATGAGAAGAGATTGTAAAGGTATGCATAATTTTGATGATACAAATAAAAAGGAATTGGGGTAATATATAACATGTATTTATGCCACCTAGATTATGCCAGACTGAAAAAAGTGGTAAGAAAGTCTAGACAAAGCAAAGGATTTAGAGATAGCCTACCTAGATTTCAGTGAAAAAATGAATATAGTATTACAGAGGAAATTATTGAAAAGGCAGGAGAAATTGAAGATTGGAAGAGAAGCCATCAATATGCAATGAAATAAGTGGTTGAACAGAAAATGTCTTGCTGGAAGAGATTTTCAGTAGAGCTTCTAAAGAACTTCAATAATCTGTATTCTTTAAGAACATATATGAATTAAAGAACCCTTAAGAGTTCTTTAAAAACTTGCTGTGTGCTATTCTCATTAATGTCCTTGGCACAGACAGTATGTGCTGAAAAAATTGGCTAGTCAGGCAAAGCTCAGAAACACTGTCACACACTGTCTGAGTGAGCAAACTTTGTTTATGAGACGGCTGGATGCCATTGAAGACTTGAGCAATAGAAGTGATCAGAGATTCTGAAGTATGCAATACAGATTCTGTGCTGAGGAACTATTGCTTTGAATTCAGCAGTAGGAAACAAATTTGAAAACAAAGGTGGAGCTTGACATCCCCAGATAACTAAAAGCTTGATTAGATGATTCAAGCTGTGAGAGGAGAATTTTCTAACTGAGACATTTTAAATTGAGTTTGGAAAATATTTCAGTTGTGTTGCTGTTTAATAAATGTCATTTGGAATTTAAACTGCAATGTAAATCAAGAACAACAATGCGTATGATCAAGGGAATAGATAGCCTGTCTTATCAGCAGACATAATTTCATGTACATTGAAGCAAATATAAAACTACTGCCACTGTAAAGGAGTAATGTGCTGTCCTCTGTGTTTAACAATGATTTTCTGCCTTGTGCTAGCAACTGCAGTTTAAATTCAGTAACTTATCAAAGAGGCTATCTAACATGGTTTCAAACCACATCACTGACCTGTAGTCATTGAACTAACCAATCTTATTTTTCTAGATCCTATTTACCAAATCTACTAATGCAATTTCACATGACTTCCCTTATCTCAGATAATTTGCAGTGTACTCTATCCTTTTTCTACTCCATTTTCTTCAAATCACTTCCTCACGATTTCTAATTTTCATATATTTTTTTTACTATATTTACACTACACATAATTTTCTGCTATTCCTTTTGAGATATTTCAATTAATTGCCCGCATGCATAGATTATATGCATGGGACAGTTCTTGTTGTTTTGACTTATATATAAGCTTCTTATGAATAGTATTTATAAACTCATGGACTTCTGGACAGCTGTTATTCACATATGATTTGGCCATCTCCTACTAACACTTATTAAATCCTTATACATCATATGCTGCATATTTATATGCTACAGGCATATGAGCTTTTTCAAGTGTCTGTCTTGATGCAAATACAAGCTATGCAGGTTGAAATCATGTGGTTTTAATGGACAGCATCAAACAAACCAGATCCTTACAATCAGGTGATTTAATGTCAGAGTTTGGTTTAATGAAACACCTAAACTCCAGATCCCCCAAACATCTGGAGGTAAAGTCACTGATGTGCTGCTGTAGATTTGTGCAACATCTTCACTGACTTCAATAGAATTACAGCAGATTATGCTGATTAAGGGTCTAACAAGCAAAATTTACCACTCTGTGAAGTACTTTGGTTTGTACATTAGTAACCAGTGTCCTGCCTGTTCTTCATAAGGTTTAAAGCAGCTGCCAAGGAAGTACAGACCTGCCTTTAATGCCCCTGTCCAGTTAGTCCCCTGCATCTCCATTGCCCTGTCTACCATCTGCATGGTTAACTCCACAGATCCCCAAATGGTTTGTTTTTTACAGAGCTATATCCAATAGAAGTTGGCTAACAAACTGCAGGAACTCAGGTCACTGTAAGCTTTCTATACACTCGTACTTTTCAAGTCTGAACATGTTTTTCAGCATCATACCCAAATGAATTGCATCGATGTTGCAGTTTTGTGAGTCTGTGCTGCTGAGACGGGTTTTTTAAGCAGCAGTTAAGAGTTTTCTGCCAGCCTAAACTATAAACAACGAGCAATTCAAGGCCAAAGTTGCGGCCCAAGAGATTGTCATAGAGCCTCTGAGAATCACATAGAGGAGAAAACAACCCGGAAGCAGCTGCATTTCGCCACCAGAGAAGGGAGTGAGAAGATATAACGAGCTGTGCAGACCCCAAGGCCAGGAAAGGGCGGGAGACAAGGCGACCCAGGTGCCGGAGAGAAAGATGCCCCTGCAGCCTGTGGAGAAACCCATGGAAAAGGCCAAGACCCCACCTGCAGCCCATGGAGGGGCTCCATGCTGGATGGAACTGGTGGAGATATAGAGAAGACGCTGTCACCCTACGTTGGCACAAGCCCCTGCCAGCACTTGCAGCCATGAGGAGAATCAGAGACACAGAGATGAGAGAGAAATATTTGCATAGGAACAGGTTTGCTTGGGGAAGGTTTGGAATCCCATGGAGGACTGGGACTGAGAGACACTGTGATAAAGAGATAAAGCCCTGTGGGAAAGGATTGAAGTTGGAGAAGTTCGTGGAGGACTATCTCCTGTGGAACCCCCATGGTGCAGCAGGGGGAGGGTGTGGTTGGAATGCCCTCCACCTCTCCCCCCTCCCCCCGGCCAAGAAGGAAACCAGCTTGCAAGGGACTGACCAAAGACCCCATCTCCCAGTCCCTGCCCCCCTGCGCTGCGATCAGGGGGAAGAAGGGAGTGAAATCATGACTAGAGTGAAGTCTGCTAAGAAGGGAGTGGGGGGGAGGTTAGAGGTGTTTTAAGATCTGAAAGAGGAAAACAGCTCATGAAGAAGTAATCAAGAACTAAGTAATCAAGGGCTAAACCACCACAATAGACTAAATTTTATTATTACTGATTCATTTTTAGCTTGATTTTTAAGGAGAACCGCTTTTTTCTGTTTCCATCTGTCCAAGTATCCTCAGTAACATCTGAACTCAATCACTAAATTCAACCAACTTAAACATAGAAAAATCTTAAGCTCCCATTATTTTTTTTTCTTTTAAAAAGTTATTAGATAAAGAAGATATACCATTAAAGATTTCCATAAGGAAGTCCTTTGGACTTTGAGGATTCCACTAGGATGCTCGTAATAGCTCAGAAAACCAGTGAATTATACATCACTTCATATTTAAACAGCACAAGCTTATGGAAGAGAAAAACCCCTCCAAAATCAAAAAGTGACTTTGGAGGGGTTCATTGTGTCCAGTTGTTCTTGTCTGGAATTAAAAACTGAAGATCCTAAACATAATTAATGTAAAGTGAAAATCACTGACATCTCTGCCTTGACCTCTGCACCTCACAGAATCAGATGTTCCTTCCCTAAGTTCATAGTCCTGTCTAATAACAAAGCCAACATGCTCTGACATTTTGTTCAACACAGGTGCTGACCAAAGAATTAAGAGATGGAAACTGAAATACCCTGTAATTGTGGAACAGAATGACATGTTCATACAGATAACTGGGCATTTATCCAAGCAAAATTCCCAGAACCTCTATCTTAAACCATGAGCTTACTGTGTAAGAAAACTGCTGTGTAGTCATTCCTGGTATAGCATATAACACTGCCTTTACAGAGTGACCGTGACCAGATTAAGATAAACAAGCACAAGCCAATAGAAATCATTGGTGCTTAATATGAATCTTCATTTGCTAGAAATTACTGTGTTCTGTAACAATTTGACATTTATATAAAGCAGAACATTAGGAACAATAGTATCTTACTTGTACTTTGAGCTGAAATTGAGATCTGGTTTTGTTGTGCTGGTTACCAAAGAGAAGTCTGTCTTTTCCATAACCTGACTGTAATATGAAGAATGGAATAAAGAAGGTATTAGCTCTTCTCTTGCAGATGCCTGAAAAGGTTCAGGAATAAGAAAAATGCTGTGCCAAATAACAACTGAGTTAATAGAATTGCTGGTGGATGAGAAGCTGGACATGAGCCCACAATGAGCGCTGGCAGCACAGAAGGCCAACCACATCCTAGGCTGCATGAAAAAGAGCGTGGCCATCAGGTCAAGGGAGGTGATTCTGCCTCTCTATTCTGCCCTCGTGAGACCCCACCTGAAGTATTATGTCCAGATCTGGAATCCCTAAGATAAGAAGGAGATGGAACTGTTGGAATGGGTCGAGAGGAGGGCCACAAAGATGATCAGAGGGCTGGAGCACCTCTCCTATGAAGACAGGCTGAAAGAGCTGGGTTTGTTCAGCCTGGAGAAGAGAAGGCTCTGGGGAGACCTTACAGCAGGCTTTCAGTACCTGAAGAGGGCCTACAAGAAAGCTGAGGAGGGACATTTTAGAAGGGCATGTAGTGATAAAACAAGGGGGAATGGTTTAAAATTGGAAGGGGGTAGATTTAGATTGGATGTTGGGAAAAAATTCTTCACTACAAAGGTGGTGAGGCACTGGAACAAGCTGCCCAGAGAAGCTGTGGCTGCCCCCTCCCTGGAAGGGTCCAAGGTCAGGTTGGATGGGGCTTTGAGCAGCCTGGTCTAGTGAGAGGTGTCCCTGTCCATGGCAGGGGAGTTGGAACTAGATGATCTTTATGGTCCCTTCCAACCCTAACCACTCTCTGATTCTATGCTTCTGTAAGAACTGTGTGCTTTGTATCAATTAGAAAACAGCATGTCTCTATTCATTAAAATATTCCTTGTTTTTATGATTGAAGCCTGAATAACTTTTTAGCAATATTATATATAGTCACACTTTAAATGACATTGCATTTTTTCATATTTCCATAGGAGTGTATATATTAATGAGAAGCTCTCACCAACAAGAAAACACATTTTTTTAAAAAAAATTGATAAATGCTAAAGTAGACTTAATAGCTAGCAAAGTTGAAAATGCAGGTGACTAATAGGAGAAGCTAATGATTGATCACTCCAGAATTAGAAAGCAGAAAAGCAATGAGAAAGAAAACCCAAGAGAAAAGGAAGAAAAGAATTGTGATCAAAGAATACTATGAGACATAGATTGTAGTAATAAAAATAAAAATAACAATAATAACAACAGTAACAGCAATAATAATAATGTGTTTATATAAAATACTAAACAACTGCAAAAGTAAAAGTGCTAAAAAATACATAGGCATGAAACTTTAGCATGTGAAACAAAGGAGACTGGGCATTAGGTGAATCCAAATAGAGCCTACCTAAGAAGCATTTTCAATCATGTCTTGTTTTTAAATTAATGTGAGAAACCTTGGAAAAGATTGAAAGACTGCCAATGTGTTTTAAATATCAGAAAAGGACACATATTACTTGAGCTGTTACAAATATACTAGCCTTGTGAAGATACCAGGCAGAATAATGAATCAATAAATGCACTTCTGTATCTACAGATTAAAAATGAAAAATATAGTTTATCCCAGGCAACAGAGGCTTCTGGAGAAGAAGACTTGAAATAGTGGTCTGGTTTCTTTCTTACAGGATTACAGGCAAGATTTTGACATGGTCTAATTGATAAAAATGGCTACTGATACAAGCTATTGGGATTTTTCCAAAGCATTTGTCATTGAACTAAAGCATTTTAAGGCCTGTGTTATACTGAATTAATAGGGAACCATTAAAAGGAGAATGCTATTTTATGCTCTGTATAAAATGCAGAAATGTCCTGTCCAGTTATGATTTCTGCTATGCATGAAAGTGGTCCAAATTTATTGGAAGATTTCAGAGAAAAGCCAAAATAATGAACTTCCTGGCTTTGGAGAACAAGCCTAGGATACAAGGAGCTCAGTCTATTCAATATATCAGAAGGAAATCTGAGTGGTCACCAGGTCACTTTAGGAAAACAATTCAAATATGGAGGAAAAAACAATTCATAGTAAGAAAATTACCATCTTGCTGATGAAGGTAAAAAGATAATTATATGGCCAAAGATAAAATCAATGAAGCTGACATATAATGCAGTTTCTTAAGAGCAAAGACCATTTGGAAAATGTGGGAAAAATTATGTGCTGCAATCAAATGAAGCAACTTATGCTAACTTCTTATGGAAGTTCTACAGTACAAATATTGTTTGGTTTGCATGTTATACTTGCAGTGGTTCTTTTGGATGCTGAAATCTGAGAGTCGGTTGATTTGTGAATCCCTTTATTTTCCTTCATACTTAGCAGCACTGCCTTAAATGTACTGCTGCTTGCAGGTCTGCGTTTGATCAGTGGCCTGATATAAAATTTCACCAGACTCTTCTGTGGTGCCCAGGACAAGGGCATAAACTGGAACATGGGAAGTTCTGTCATAATATGACTAAAAACTTCTTTACGGTGAGGGTAAAGTGGCAGAGCACTGACACAGCCTGCCCAGAGAGGTTGTGGAGTCTCCTTCTCCAGAGATATTCAAGACCCCCTGGATGTGGTGCTGTGCAACCTGCTCTGGGTGATCCTGCTTTAGCAGGCTGGTTGGACTACATTATCTCCAGAGGTGTCTTCCAACCCCTGAGATTCAGAGGGAGTGACTCCTATTCTTGGAGTCCTGTGGATTGTCTGACTTGTAAAACAGACAGTGTTCTGCCATGAAGAGAATGGTCTTTATTATATAATTGACTGTGTCTTATACTCAGGGTTTAACAAATTACTTGATTAGAGGTATGGGAGAGAAATTATTTTTCTGCAGTTAGGATGACAAGATATGCACCTTCAGCTAAAGAAGAAACTGACACCTTACAAGCTCATCTAATCCAGTTCCTTGGTTTTTCAGGGATTTTTACTAGTGAAACCCCAGACAGGTTATGAAGTTTCTTTCCCTGGAGATACTCAAAAGCCATCTAGACATAGTTATGGGCAACTGGCTCTGGGTGACCCTGCTTAAGCGGGAGGTTGGATCAGATGACTTTCAGAGGTCCCTTCCAACCTCAACCAATCTGTAATTCTGTGAATCCATTTTGGTTTCTACTGTTCCTGATGCATAAATCTCTTCAGCACACTGGGTTCACTGGGAGAATAATTGAGTGATATTTTATGTGCTCTGATACAGCACATGATCCAATTATTATTGGCCTCAGACTTTATGAAAAAAATGAATCCCTGCCTCTTCCTCCAGTCCCCTAAAAGAATTGCTTTAAAACCAAGCAAAAAGAGAATCAATTGCAGAGTGTAATCTGCCTCTTGTGCTGTCATCAGAATTGTTAAAAATAAGCTTTTATTACTGTTGAAAGGTTGAAATACCACAGAAGATTTTCAGGTACAAGATTAGGGTGATTTTCCTGGACATAATACATTCTAAATCTTGCAAAGCTGATCTGGAGTCCTGAGAGAGACAATAATCATGTGTTTCAATCTTATTATGCAGTAGATTTTAAGTTTGTAGGATTAAATGAAGTATGAAATCTGTTGGATGGACCCCCTGGCTGCTCAGGAGAGTGCTCCCTTCCACCCCAGGCAGGCTGCCAGTTTTGCAGACAAAATTTCTATACAGGAATTTCAGGTGCCTCTGGGAGGACACATTCAGGAAGAGAGGTAGATCTTGTTTCTCTGTATTTGAGACCATCTCCCTGATGGACAGCACAGAGGGTATGAATCCATTGGCAGAATTAAAACCTAAAGTGGGTTTTCCAGCTGTCCAATTTCTACAGTACCATTTGTGAGCCACAGGTACAGCTGACTCAGTTTTAAGAACCTAATGAGTGACAGGCTTTTCTTCTAGTTTTGGAATTAAAGCCAAAGAGAATGAAAACTAAAAGTATGTATTATCAGTGGTGGTGGATAAGGAGTTGTCATCACATTATGTTAAATTAGAAGCTGATCAGTGTGGGGGAAAGTGTGTTATTTGCTATGACACATGGCAAATTGGTCCACATGGGCTACTGCTCTTTCCTTGGCAAAACACATCAAACCAGTTAAAAATCAGCAGAATTTGACCAGGAGGTTAGCAGAGAAACCTTTGTTCACATCTGAAGTGTCTTTCAAGAACTAGTCTCATAAAATGATTGAATTTACAACAACAGTACTTGTATGTATTGGCTGTTTTTATTAAGAGAAAAGGTGATAAAGACTCTTCCAAAGATAAAAATGTTAACTGCAACTGAAGAGATTTGCTGAAGTTTTTGTTACTGATCTTAACAGCAGTTACTGTTAACATTGTCTTTGGCAAAATGAAAATATGAACTTGTTCCTGACTAGACTGAGAGGCAATGGGGGTTGTTTATTTTATTTACTAAGAAAAAGTTTTTTCCAAGTCTTTGATCTAGCTTGTTCTGTGCATTATTATTGCACAAGTCTGTGTGATGTTACTGTCAGGCTCGATTTTCTCTTGACTCAGTCTCTTTCTTAATTTCTTAGGAAGGACTTCTGTTTTAAAGCTATGTGGGGAAACTGGCAGAATAGGAATTGTTTCAGAAGATCCCAGGTTTCTTCTGAAGGAAAACAATGAGAAAATGTTGTGATTGCCATGAGAGGGGAAGACTTTGGCTGGGCCTTCTGGGTGTCTTTATGAGAAGGGCAGGGTTCCAATGTTTTCTCCAAGGAAGGAGATGATTTGTAATCTCTGAAAGAGAGAGATATTTTTTAAATTGTAAATTACATTTCTACTTCACAGATGTACATTTGAATAATGTTTTACAGTTTTGTGGAGGAAATTTTTTTCATGAGTGGTTGCTGCTGTAGGGACTTCTGTTCAATGCCAAGGGTGGTGGGGTTTTGACATCAGTCATTTACAGGCAAACACAGTGTGACTATACTGTATTTATTAACCAAGAAGCAGAACTGTACATGTAATCAAGAATATTTCCAACAGAATCAGAATCAGAATCCCAGGTATTTTACTCTGGTAGTAGTTTTAATAAACCAATACTGCATTTGGAAAAACTAAACCATCTGTAAAATAGCGTAGTGCATTCCCTTGAAGGTTGAAAGCCTTGAAGGTTACTTTTTTTCCATCCTGGATGAGATTCCATGAGGAGCTTGTTTCCAATGTGTTTTAAGGAGAGTACAGACAATCTGGGATAATTAGAAACTACAATTAACAATTATGCTATACCACAATGATTGCAACAACACTGTACACCTCACATTCTAACTTGCTCTCATAGCATTTCTCATTCCTTTCCTATGTCTGCACAGCACCTGGCATTTCCTCTGTATTAGGGGCAAATCTTGGCTTCTTTCTTGGGACTGGGGATTTGGCTTTAAAAAAAAAAGTAAATGTTACAGCTAGCCTTTGATAAAAGATGTTTTCAAACTTTTTCTTCTACTGTTCACTGGGAAAGTGGTAACCTACTGGTAATGTCAGCTCATGATGTCACTTGTGGCACTAGATAAACATATGAGTAACCACTCTTTGATAATAATTTAGTGGGGTCAGTTGGGTCAGTTGTTTCTTTGACTTTTGTTGTTTTGCCCCTCCCTTCTGGGTACAGTCCCTGCTTTACTATTCCATGATTCCTGACATCTCTTTTGAAACAGCTCTGTTGACAGCTGCTTGCTTGTTGCTATACAGAGTTGGACTGTTCTGTTTCTTAAAGCTGTAGATCTAGGTCCAGTAAAAGCTGCTGGTCCTGCTGTTGGTTTGCATTGTTCCACAGTCCTTACTTTTTCAGGGAAAGATAAAAGTATGACTCTGATGTAGTTCAACTAGACCTCTCTTTACTAAAGGTTTTTTTCCTTATGCTTACTAATAATTTAAAATTAATGTTGCAATATAAGACATTTCTTCTATGCCAATGGTCCTTGTGTTTTCTCTTCCACCTAGTCAGCATTTTGTCGTAAACTGATGTACCAAACAGTAATGGAGCTTAATTTTGCTATAAACCGTACAAATACATTCAGTGGGTTTACAGATTATCCCTTGGGCTGCTTTACAACATGATCATTTTTTAAAATGGATGTACAAAGCTCCCCACTGCTTTGGGTTTTTATTTTTTTGGGAAGAACATCTGGGCTGTTGTACAGATTTTAAGAGCAAAGTTAAACAAAAACTGGGCCTGATGCCCAGAGAAACCAGCTCAAATAAAACGGGCAAAATAAACTATCCCAAATAGGAAGAGCTAGATAGAAGCAAAAAATAATGTATGTAGAACTGCCCACAGATACAAAAAGTAGAGTAGAAGGATTTTGCACTGAGCACAGTTGCTATAGATCAGACACCTTCAGAGAGAGAATGAAAAAGATGCCTCTATACTGGGATGCTAGTGGATTGGGTCACAATATTTCAAAGCCTGCCTTGAGTTGATTCAACTGCTGCAAGCATATTCTCATGATTCTATGATGTTTCTACTGCAGTCCCTGAAAGCATCTTGTTTCAAACCCCAAAAATGGGTGCTCTTTTAGTTTACCAGCAGCTTAGGTGAAACATAGGGTCTTTCACTTAGGTGAAAACTGTGGGATCAGATCTTGCTCAGTTGTTTTTCCCAACTAGGCAACTGAAAATTGCTTACATAAGCAACTGACACATCAGACATGACAGCTTTAACCTTTGGAATATACTATGCTCCAGATATCATGAGACTGACTTACAAGAATGAGATTATAATAACAATATTTTTGAGTTCTTTTCCCTAGCAATCTGAACCTTTAAGCTGTCATAGCCAGTTTTATAACATGTCCTACATCCTTGAGGTGGGTAAGCTACATTTAAAAGAAATTGAAACCCCAAATTCTCATGGACTAGTACGTACATAAGTGCAGGGGTTTGCAAAAAAATGTTGCAAATGTTGGAATCTATCTTGGTTAAGACTTAATGAGTGTGAACAGTGTCTGAAGTTACTAGATGACTTGTGGCTTAATTTACTTGAAAGTACATTAAATTACTATCAGACATTAAATTGGGATGTGTTTCATAAATGTGGTGATCTATTTTCTCCACCTGTAGAGTTGTTTGGTCTTTGTTGTTGGGTTAAAAAACCCAACATTTTGGGAAGCTGCCAGTTTATGGTCTTGGTGGTTTTACCATATTTCATAGGAGTGTGCATGAACTGAGCAGCCACTAAAGCAGAAGTAGCCTCCCCAGCCTCCCTAAGACAAACATAAGTTGGGCCTTTCTTATTGTAGGTTTTGACAATATATTTTAGTTTTCTGTCAGAAATGGTAAATTCATCTGATATACCTTCAGGACACAGTTGTTCTACTGCTGACACATCCCTTTCCTCCATTTTATACGAAATTAAATTTTCTGCAATTTGTACTTTGAAGAGCAAAGATAATCTAAGTTCCAGTAACTAAAGTGCTTGGGTAATTATCAGCTAAAGTTGATTGTATATTATTAAACTTTCTCTTGACCTCAAGGTTTTATTTCATTGTATTTCATTACATCTTCTCTATATTTGGACAATATTTATTTGCCCATTGCTAAGCTTGATATCTGTTTTGCTATGTTTATAGGACACCATGTGTACTTTTCAGAAGTAACCTCAATTTCTTTGACAGATTCTACTTGTTTGCCTCTATGTCTATTGTCACATGGGGGGGGGGGGGGTTATACCTTGTTTGTGTTAGTATTCTGCTTTTGTTTCCAACCTGAAGTAAATGACAATATACAGTAATTCATATTTGTATTTCCACTAACTCAACTGAACTCTATTTATTTGTAATAGATTTTATTTTTCATTTGAAGTGGCACAAAAGCCCCCATAAAACCCCAAACCCAGTATTTCCTATTACATTTATTTTATCCAGCAGGCAAACCAAGCAATTAATCAGTTGGATTCGTATGTGCTGCAAGATCAGGTCCTGGCAACCATGACCTTAGTCCTGGACAGTGTTTAAGCGTGTGATTAACTCTGAGCAGATGCTTAGCTCCTATTTTTGACAGTGGAATGTAAGCACATCTGCTTCTTAAGGAGTCTCATTTCTACCAAAGTTAATGCAAGGTTTTCTTTGACTCCAAAAGGACCTGATCAGACTTCAATTTTGTGAAGATACTAAAGAATCCAGAAACTCTGTAAAAAATGCTTTAAAAAGAAATGTAATTAGAGTGAAAATAACTGGTCTTCTCAAAACAGTTATCTAATTATTTATGTCTCATTTCTGTCATTGTGCCTTAGAATGTATTTTGTTAAGCTCCACAGCTTCAGTGACATTCCATGCTGTGATCTAAGTAATCATTTATGGGGGCATTTAAACTGATGTTTAGTTTCCCCTTACTTTAAGGAAATAATTTAAACACAATCAAGATACTTCTAGGGGGGGTTGATCATTACTTATGTGTCCTTTTAGAAGTGTTTACAGGGTTTAGTTTGCAGAATTTTTAGGACCTCACAGAAGAAAATTATTTATTCTAAAGAGAACACCTTCTCAGAAGTGTTGTATATTTTATTTCTAAACACAATATTTTCAGTAAAATACTCTTAAATTAGGGACATTATAAACCTTAATTTACTGAATAAATTAAAAAAAAATTATAAAAATAAGGCAAATATAAGTGGAGTAATCTTTTTAAAAATCAACAGTTTTTGAGAAAACAGTCATTTATTTCAGCAAAAGGGAAATGTATTATTACAGAATCATAGAATGTTAGGAGTTGGAAGGGACCTTGAAAGATCATCTAGTCCAACCCCCATGCCAGAGGAGGATCACCTAGACTAAATCATACAGGAATGCATCCAAGTGGGTTTTGAATGTCTCCAGAGAAGGAGACTCTGTCACCTCTCTGGGCAGCCTGTTCCAGCCCTCTGTCACCCTCACAGGAAAAAAATTCCAACTTATATTCACATGGAGCTTCCTATGCTCCAGCTTGCACCCATTGCCCCTTGTCCTATTGCTGATCATCACTAAGAAGAGCCTGGTTCCATCCTCCTGACTCTTGCCCTTTACATATTTACAAACATTAATAAGGTCACCCCTCAGTCTCCTCCAAGCTAAAGAGGCCCAACTCACTCAGCCTTTCTGCACAAGGAAGGTTCCACTTCCTTAATCATCTTGGTGACCCTGAGCTGGATTCTTTCAAGGAGTTCTATGTTCTTGAACTGAGGGACCCAGAACTGAACACAATATTCCACGTGTGATCTCACCAGTGCAAAGTAGAGGAGAAGGACCTCTTTTGACCTACTAACCACACCTCTTGTAATACACCCGAGGATGCCATTGGCCTTCTTAGCCATGAGGACACATTACTGGCTTATGGTCATCTTGCTGTCTACCATGACTCCCAGGTCCCTCTCTCCTACAATGCTCTATAGCAGGTCAGTCCCCAACCTATACTGGTACTTGGGGTTGTTATAATATTGTTTTCATTTAATTCCTAGTAAAGATATTAGTAACAGGGCCAAACATACATGAATTTTTTATCTTTTTCACTTTAGACTCAGGAAAAATAATTGCAAACTATTTTAATGCAATGCAATAATATGCATTTACAATAAGGTTATTGCAAAGATTTTATACACTATTATATATGCCAACATCTGGAGCCTAACATGATTAGGGCTACAAGGCTGGTGGAGGGTTTGGAGGACAAATCTTATGAGGAGTGGCTGAGGAAGATGGGATTGTTTAGTCTAGAGAAAAGGAGATTGAGGGGAGACCTCATCATTCTCTACAGCTACCTACAAGGTGATTGTAGTTAGGTGTGGGTTGGTCTCTTCTCCCTGGTAGCTAGTGACAAGACAAGGGGAAACGGTCTGAATTTGTATCAGGGGAAATTTAGGTTGGATATTGGGAAAAACTTCTTTACCAAACGTGGTGTTAGATTTTGGAACAGGATGCCCAGGGAGGTGGCTGAGTCACCATCCCTGGAGGTGTTTAAAAGTAGAGTGGATACTGTATTTGGTGACATGGTCACATAGTGTTGCACCTAGTAGGGCTGGTTGGACTTGATGATCTTGAAGGTCTTTTCCAACTCTAGCCATTACAAGATTCTATGATATGATTCTGTGATTTCCAGTGGTTGTTGTCAGTGAGTAGTATGATTCCTGGAGTCTTCTTTTGAATTTATGAGCATGCTGGTCTGAACTCTGATCCCATTCTCAGTAATCCAGGAGTGAAGTAAGGGAAAGAAACAAATATTATCATCTAAAATAGGATTTTGTAAGCATACCTTGTTTTAAACATTTGCATATTTATGGACTACCCACTTAAAATTTAAGCGGGTAAAATTTATTGAGGGTCTTCAAATGCAGACTCCATAACAATCTATCAACACTAGGAGGAATCAGTTGTTCTATTATATCAGAAATATGATTTGGATGTGTGTTCTATCCTTTGTCTACATAGTACGTTTATGTTTGTTGTGGTTTATGTGTGTTCCAGCTTTGAAGGTGGTAAAACTCCTACGCTAATTGCTTCGTAAAGACTTCCTGTATAACCTTGCCAGGCATTGCCCTTTTCAACAATTTAATCTTGTTTTGCTCTTATTATTTTTCTTCTCAAGATGATTTTACTAAAATTTGATGCTGTAACTATCAGGTTTTTGCCTTGAAAGGTGCACAGAAGGCGGGTGCAGCATAGCCAGCCTTTCTAGATTGTGGCACTGGAGTCACACGATGTGTGAAGTAACCAGGACCACTAGAGAGAGCTCTTGTAACGAAACACTGCTCCCCCACGAAGATCATTTCAGCCACTCCTGGCACTTCATTGAGTTCCAGGATCTTGCCACTTACCTGCAGCCAGACCCCAAGTTATATATAGTTTTATACAAGGCTTAATTCTGAACTGGCGTAAAGCAGACAAGAAGATTATAGACCCATGACCTATTAGCAGTCTGGATTTATGAAGTGAAAACTGTGCAGTACAAATGTTGATTATTTTTTGTGGACCAGTTACAAAAGCAATTGAGAAAGGAAAGAGGATATCAACTGGGTTTTGGTATAGCATTCAATACAATGTCTGAAGAAATCTTACTTTTCAAATGAATTCAAACTGGCTTGGACCCTAGTTCCACCACATGGCCTGAAAATTGGCATATAGAACACAAATAAAATATAATAAAGAACAACATATTGAGCTGTATAAGCTGACTATAGGGGCACCACAGGGCTCTGTTTAAGGTGTTCTCTTCTTTAAAATTCACATAAGTAATAAGGAATTGAAACACAAGCATGGTAATGAAATTCACAGATGATCTTAAATTTCAAGTTGTGCCAGCAGCAGTCAAGGCAGGCAAATAATAGAGGGTCCTAGAAAAAATAGAAACATGGGCCGAGAATAACAAAATAAGAGTCAACTTGGATAACTGAAAATACATCTGGGAAAAATTAATTCAAAACAGACACTCAACAAGAAGGCTAAATCTGGAAAGCACTGATACTCAATATGTACCTGAGGTGACAGAGGATGATGAGTGAGATAATGCATGAGTCTGCAGTGAAACAAACAAAAAAAAGAGCCAGTGGGATTTGGATCAACCAATACAAAATATCTCTTCCCAACAAGGTTGAAGGGACAGTATCTGGAATACCTTGGTCATACTAGACATTTCAGAATCACAAAATGCAAAGTAGAACCTTGATTTTTATAGGAGAACCTAATGTTGGCAAGATAGAAGCTATATCTACTAATCTAATTTTCTTTTATATTCTAGGAAGATGGAAAAAAAAAAGAGAAAGGAAACAGAAAGCAGGTGACATGTAGCACAGTTCATTCCAGTTATCTCAAAAGCCTACCTGCTATGGGATAAACATGCATCTCTCCATGACTGCAGAAGAACTTGAACTCTGAGAATTTGAATAGCCTAACTTTGAGTAAGCATAACTACAGTTACTTTATTGTACCCACTTTAGCCTCTTCAGTCAGGATTGTTCATGTATTTACATTGCTGAATAAAATATTAGAAATAATTCAGTTGGAAACAAATTCATATCAGATCTTGTTTCTGAATTCCCTAATCAGCAGCCACCTTATCCTGAGATCTCACTGGCCTCATAACATTTTCACTCCCAGCTCTCCAGTAGTCTAGATACAACAGGAGTCTGTTACTCTTCCTCACTCCAAGCAAGTGACATTATTTTTATGTAGCAAAATATGAAAATGAATTGTGTAGCAAATCTGAAACTGAGTCTTTGTCAAACTGACAAAGCTGTAGAAACCAGGTCTCCATTTTCAGTACACATTCTATAGCCAGAGGTCCTACTATCTGCTGTATTCTTGAATGGAAGATATTGGCATGATGGCACTGCCTTTGGAGATCAGATGTCCTTGCAGCATAGCTATTGGAGTGAATGTCTCTCCTAGAAGTCTTAGGTAGAAGTCAGGTCTGCTTTCAGTCCACCTGGCTGTAGCTGTCTACCATGCAGGCATCACCATGTGAATCACATACAGGTGCCTAAAGTTAGATAAATTGCACCCTACTTCAACTGTGTGTGTACAAAAGCTTTAGTAGTCTTAGCACTTGTCTCAGCACTTGAGATTTAAGTAGAATTTGGTAAATGAGACAGTTACATAGATGGCCTCTGCAGCATTAGCTTTCTGGATTGTTGTCATAGACTTTAGTGCCCATATTTTATATATAGTGTATTGGGTGCCAAAAAGGTATTGGATCTGGTTTCTATCCAAAACCCCTTCTGCTTCAATGAATGGTGTGTTAACTCAGATGTAGGACTTGCTTTTGCTGTTAAAGAACAAAGAAAATCTTGGTTAATTACAGCAAACACTTCAAGGTACGCATGTGTGGAAAGAAAGCCACATGAAAATTATTACTTCTTGCAGTTTATCTGACTTGCTAAACAAGAACAGAGTAGTCTTCTAGTTGTTTCAGAAGTATCTGTCTTCTGTATTTTTATAATTCTGTAAAGTAAAAAAAAAAAGTTCACGATAATATTTTTTATTTTCACACAGATTTTCTTTATAAATACCTTCAATACTAATCAACCTATTCCTTTTTATGGATGTTTTTCATTCCACTTGGTATCAAAATACTTGGGATTTTAAAAAATCTGGCTAAACTTAGAGATCCATCCCTGATGTCAACACATTCAATATTATAGTTCTATATTTTCCTTTAAATTATTTTCTTGAGCATATTTGACCTGATTGCTGTAAAATTATGTTAATTGAAACATCTAGTGCATCACTGTTGTTACAGCATGCAGTTGACTATGTAGCTGCAGCAGACTGCAGAAATTACTTCCAAGTCTAGCCGAACTAGATACTATTTAAGTTAGCCAAAAATACAACACAACCAGCTCTTTTGGCATAAAAGAATCAAAATATGTAGCAGATTAACTATCAGCATATTTCTGGGTTAATTAAAAACAAACAAACCCCCCCTTCATACAACCTGAATTTGAAACTTTTGAATTAAATATTAAATCTGATAGAAATGAAAATTTTCAGTTTGAGTTTGTAAACTTTTGTAGTTTGCAGCCATGAAGAGGGGCAGGGAGGCCATGTAGTAAGTGGTTTCATCTGGATGGTAAAACTATTTGTGGATTCTGCAAATTTCTTCCCTATGAACACTGTCATTCCTGTACCTTTTCAAGCATTACAGAGGGTGGCCAAACCAAAACTTACTAGCCAACTTTACTAGAAAGTGCTTTCTCTTTATGTGCTGTTTAAAAACTCATAATACTTTAAGTATTCTTGAATAGTAGCTCTTGTATTTTTACATTGTGTACCTCTTACTGATTCAGAGACCAACTACCCAATACAAGGAATAGCTTGTCTCTGACGTAGAATTCACAGCTGTTAGAGATTGGAATATTAGTCCTGTTGCCTTCCTTTTTCTTTTTTCATTGTGCCCTTAAGTTTCTCCTGATAGAAGATCCACTGTGGAACTTCTCTCCTTTCATACACCATTGTGAAATATGGGTATATAGAAGAATACTGATAGGAACATAACAGTTTCTGAGAAAGATAAAACCCAACCCTCTACTCTGATTTAATTTTATGAAGAAAGCTATTCCAGTGAGGAAGTACCTTCTATACATGCCTGAAAAAAATGTGGTGTTTTTTTACAGTTCAGCATAAAACCCTGAGGAGATGAACTTAGGGATGCTGATTGATGACAAGGTCAACATCAGCCGGCAGTGTGCACTAGCATCTAAGAAGGTCAACTGTGTCCTGGGCTGCATCAAGAACAGCATGGCCAGCAGGTCAAGGGAGGTGATTATGCCCCTCTACTCTGCTCCTGTGAGACCCCATCTGTAGTACTGCATCCAGCTGTGGGGTCCCAGGTACAGGGAAGATGTAGAGATGTTGGAGTGAGTTCAGAGGAGGGCCATGAAGATGATCAAGAAACTGGATCACCTCTCTTATGAAGACAGGCTGCGAGACTTGGGCTTGTTCAGTCTGGAGAAGAGAAGGCTCCAGGGAGACCTAATTGCAGCATACCAGTACTTAAATGGGTCCAACAGGAAAGTGGGAGAGGGATGGTTCACCAGGAAGTGCAGTGACAGGACAAGGGGTAATGGCTTTAAGCTGAAAGAGGGTAGGTTTAGGTTGTACGTCAGGAAGAAACTCTTTACTATGAGAGTGGTGAGTCACTGTCTCTGGTTGCCCAGAGAGGTTGTGGAAGCCTGGAGGTGTGAAGGCCAGATTAGATAAGGCTTTGGGCAACCTGAGGGTGTCCCTGCCCACGACAGGGGTGTTGGAATCAGATGATCTTTGAGGTCCCTTCCAACACAAAACATTCTATGCTTATTCTTCAAACTTAACAGGACACACAGAGTCCTAAATAAAAGTCTCATAATTATTGATATAAACCATTAAACTCCTATTTTCACTTTCCTGACCTTACTGGGATCAGGGTGTGTTTGTGGGGGTCTTTTTTGTTTGTTTGTTTCGGGTTTTTTTTTTGGTGTGTGTGTTTTATTTTGGTCTGGTTTTGTGGTTTTTGGGTTATTTTAACTTTGTATGTTTTCTGTTCTCAGGCTACTCAGATCAAAGTAGACTTCCTTGGTTGGTTTTGTGAGTTTAGTGCCCCTCTAAGAACTCCTGTTTCATTACAGAACAAAATGTGTTTTAACAAAGTCTTCCTTTTGATTAGTGCAAATTTGGCATATATATGAACTCTGGATACACAAGACTAAGCCTGGAAAAGGGATTGAGATCATTGTTATGCATATTATCAGTCTGGCACTAAATGCTTTTAAGGAACTGTCAAATTATAGACTCATAGAATTGCAGAATTGTTGGTTGAAATTGATGTAGTCCAACTCTATGCTTGTAACAGTGCTATTACCAACATTGGACCAAAGCTACCAGGGCATTCTTTGTTGGAAAATCTCCAAGTTCAGTGTCCAAAACCTGCATTCCAATGCTGTATTTCTCCCAGTGAATGCTTTTTACTTGAGGTCTAATCTAACCACCCCAAGCCTAGGGTAGAGGAAAGTTTGTTTTCTTCATCTGTCACAACACTTTGAGTAGTTGTAAGTTGTTATTAGGTCCCCTTTCACTAAGCTAGACAAGGCCAGCTCTGAGTCTTTCTGCACATGTCCTGGGTTTCATGTTGGTGATGAATATGTTGAATGATATGGGCCCTTATATCAGCTGTTGAGGTACTGTGCTGGCTGACCTGTTGGATGTTAAACCATCTTCCATCCAATGAATTTTCCAGCCATGTAACAATGCGATCTTTCAGCCTATACTTCCTTAGCTTCTAGACATGATTGCTGTGATTTTTATCTTATTTAAATCCAATGCCATACAATCAGCTCCACCATACATTAAAGAAAAACACAAAACCCACAAAAAAAACCCTGAAAAGAAACACCTCCCTGCTCATTTTTATAATTTTGGATGAATTGTATACATTTTGAATATAATCAGCACACTAATATTTCCTTTTGTACTTCCATGTAACAATATTAACAAGATACTATTGAAGTATCTTTCAGAGATGGGTCACAGTCTTATTGTTTTCTGAAAACACTTCTCTGAATATAGCAGTGGATGATTGACCACTAAGAATTCACTGATTATTGATCACTAAGAATTCATGATCAATAATACAGGGAATTTATCATGGTGTGGCGGAATACCTTGTTAACTGCAAGTTAACAAGTCAGTGGATGGAAGGCTAAAGTGGAATGGCAGAAAAAATGTGAACCAATCATTACCAACCTTAAATTTTAACATTTTTAACTGAACCCGTTTGCTCATACCGGAGACATTGGAGGGGAATTATTCTAAATGTGTGGGGAAGAGGAAAAAAAGTATGGACGAGAAAGACACTGAGCACACTGCATTTAATTTACCTCTTTCTTTGACAAAATCATAACCTGTAACTCCAAAATAGTCCCTTTTATTATATAATGTCACCTTCTGTACATTATAAACCAAAGTTCTGTACAGCTATTCTCTGTTCTGAAAACCACATTTCTCTAATGCCAATCTTCTAAAACAAAAGATGCACAGCTCTCAATTTTCTTTGTTTGTTTGCTCACTGAGTTTTGGGTTTTTTTTTTTTATTTAAAAAGAGCTTTATTGCTTTATATGAAAAGAATTTAAATAGCTTGTGCTGATAGGAATATCAGGTAAAAAGTGGCTAAGAACTATGCAACATTACAATTGTTACAACTCATTTTATTGTTTCCTGCAGTCTCAATGGAGAAATTATAAACAGAAATCTTTGTGCCAGCTCCTTCTATCCTAGAAAAGATCCAGCTCAAATTCCCTTTACTGCAGCCTTGGGGGGAAAGTCTAAGTCATTTGTTATTTTGTCTGAGTATGAATGCCTGTCTCTAGTTAGCTGCCGCAAAAGCTGCCAGCAAATTCTGCATAGGGTAGAAAGCGAGAAAAAAAAAATTAAAAAAATCAATAAAACAAGTATGGAAGATTTAAGAATAATAAGTAGCATAAGGGGTAAGGTAGTTCCTAAAAAAATCAACCAGCCAAACTGTAATAGTGCTCTTTCAACTTAAGGCCACTCAGCAAGGCTGGAGGAAATGGGAATAAAATAAACTTGGATCAAGACCGCTAAGTGGGTCTGCACACTGGTATGGCTGCAATGGCAACAGAACAGTATGATGTAGCGGATAATGACAGAAAACCTCATTCAGCAGCCGGCAACATTTTTAATTGTAAACTCCACAATATAACAATTCTGTTCACAAGTAATTTGAGTAGCATAGCATTTATAATTAATAGTGTTTTACAGTCACTGCTGGTAACAGAATCACAGAATCACAGAATCTCAGGGGTTGGAAGGGACCTGCAGAGATCATCAGGTCCAACCCCCCTGCCAAAGCAGCTCCCTAGGACATATCACACAGATAGGCATCTAGACGGGTCTTGAATATCTCCAGAGGAGACTCCACCACCTCCCTGGGCAGCCTGTCCCAGGGCTCTGTCGCCCTCACTGCGAAAAAGTTCTTCCGCATCTTGGTAAGTAACATCGTTACACAAGTGCATTTATCCTTATGGTTTGCAAAATATTCAACAGTGATGATTTTATGCAGGGACGGGAGATTAAAGGAAATGCAAATGAGGTTTGGAGGGTTCATTTCTACTACTCTTAGATTCAATAGTTGTTAGCATGAGTTTAAGGCATTGTAGAGCAAGTGAAATTTCATCTTGCATCACTATACTTTTTGAGAACTTTGTATAAAGTAGTCACTAAGTAGCAGCAGAATTTGGCTCTTAGGTTTAAGACTCACTGAAATACAGATTTATAGTTTGATCCTTTGAGGGGTGGCTAAAAGTGCTATGGGAATATTTAGATCTGGCCTGATGGCTTTCCATATATTTTCTGTGTTCTCCCTGGAATAATTATCAGAAAATTCAACAAAAGCCTGGATAGCTTGTGTCAAAAAAGACAGATTGGAAGGGAGCAGCTATGGGAATACTTATCCTCTCATCTGCACTTTCTCCATTATTTCTGGCTTATGATTATATGGTTTGTGTACTTCTTGCTACTCAGACAGGTTGTAGACATCTTTAATACCATGTTTATTTATATAAAGTTTCCTCACTACTAGATGATTATCAATCATTTACAGAAACTATTACTCTATTTTAAGTTATTTTTAAGCATTTTTTTCACACATGTGGTAAGAATTACTGACTTAAGTGTAAATTGCTATAAATTTATTGTTAGTCTACAGCAAAGCTACAGACTACTGAAAAGTTTTTTTCCACCTTTTTATTTGGCTATGAGGGGAGCTATGTTTAGTTTAGTATAGGTCATTCTCACTCAAAAGCTCAACATTTTGAGGTCAGAAGTTTGAAGATTTTGTGTGTGATGCCCTGACATTTTTTTTTTAATACCTGATTATTTAATTATTATTTTTTAAATAAACAAGGACTATGGAATTTTTGAGCCTGTAGATAGTGTTCGCAGCAGATGACTAATCCAGAAGCTACTTTGAGTAAAGAGGGAGAGCCACAAAAGTATCCTGTATGTATCTAGTCAGGATTCTGCAAGTAGCATGAATTTATATTACTATAAACGTGAAAAAAACTCCACAATTAAAGTCTTAATATATAATGAACATAAATGTCTTGATCAACAAAAAATATTACAAAATTAATGGGTATGCTTCATAATTATTTCTCTTTTATTTTCTGTAGAAAACTCTTAAAAAAAACAGGTTCTCATCTGGACTAAAAGTTACTTCATATTAGTCATATCTAGTTTTGGAAATAGTCTATCTTCTCTGCACTGGTCTTCCATTTCTATTAAATACACCACTATGTTCAAAGTTTGATGCTGAACCTTGATAGCAAAAACACTCCACAGACAATGCAGAGAATTCCACTTCTGCACTAGGTATTTTCAGGACTTTAAGATATTTTCACCATGTATTTTCAGTAAATATTTTATATGCTTGGTCTTCCCTTTAGGCAAATTTTTTACCTTCTCCAGTTGTTCAGCAACTTCATTTCAGCTCCTAATTTCCCATGTGACAATATGTTGTGTACTTTATGCAAGCAGCTATGTCTGAGCTACAATATTTGTTACATTAGGAACACAATTTACATTATCAGCAAAGAAAGATAACAGGATGGTTTATCAAAACATAACTTTTCTAAGCTTTTTTTTATTCCTTCTTACCTGAGTCTATTATTTTATTGTACTTTTGCTTTCCTTTAAATTATCTAATTCCTTACAAAATATTAAGATTCATTCATATAGGTGCAGTATTTTCTATTCTCCAATGTTATGCTTTCATCTACAATCTCATTTGAAAATCTTACCTTATCTGCTAATTATCTAAAAATTTTGAATGAATTATTATCTGATTATCAAATCTTGACTGCACCAAGTTGTCTGAGTTCTAAGTCAAGTTCAATTCTGATAAATTTTTTATCTTATTTTTTGTTATTCAGTTTATGTCTTCCACTTCTTATTGCAATAATTCACACTTATTGAAATCTGAGTCAAACTATTCATTTAGTGTAGGGAACATATCTAGATTATCTTTAATCTCAACCTTGCCCCCTTTTTTATTTATTCTGTTTTTATGTATACTTCCAAAGTGCCTTTCTTTCCTATTTATTTTAATATTCTTCAAAGGTCTAACTCAGCTTGACTTTTGGCTATTCTCATTTTATCCCTAGACTTCTTGACCTCTAAGAGATGATTTCTTGTCTGATCAGTCCTTTTTTTCCATTCTGTACAGCTTTCTGCTTACTCCTAATATCCTTTGTTTATTCATCCAGATAGGTCTGAGGCTCTTCCTTGTACATATTTTTCCCAAAAGAAAGCATGTTATAGTCTATGAACATTTGCCTAAAGCCTTGCTCTATATATAAAGTCCCGAGTTCAGTCCAGACAACTGAACCAGATTTTTTTTTTAATAATACTGTAATGATCAGAGAATCACAGATTCACAGAATGGTTTCTCTCCACAGCCACATTCAAAGTTCGCTTCTAAATATGTATGAACTTAAGACTAGTAAAATTTCTTTTCCCCTTTCCTTTCCTTTCCTTTCCTTTCCTTTCCTTTCCTTTCCTTTCCTTTCCTTTCCTTTCCTTTCCTTTCCTTTCCTTTCCTTTCCTTTCCTTTCCTTTCCTTTCCTTTCCTTTCCTTTCCTTTCCTTTCCTTTCCTTTCCTTTCCTTTCCTTTCCTTCCCTTCCCTTCCCTTCCCTTCCCTTCCCTTCCCTTCCCTTCCCTTCCCTTCCCTTCCCTTCCCTTCCCTTCCCTTCCCTTCCCTTCCCTTCCCTTCCCTTCCCTTCCCTTCCCTTCCCTTCCCTTCCCTTCCCTTCCCTTCCCTTCCCTTCCCTTCCCTTCCCTTCCCTTCCCTTCCCTTCCCTTCCCTTCCCTTCCCTTCCCTTCCCTTCCCTTCCCTTCCCTTCCCTTCCCTTCCCTTCCCTTCCCTTCCCTTCCCTTCCCTTCCCTTCCCTTCCCTTCCCTTCCCTTCCCTTCCCTTCCCTTCCCTTCCCTTCCCTTCCCTTCCCTTCCCTTCCCTTCCCTCCCCTTCCCTTCCCTTCCCTTCCTCCTTCCCTTTTCCTCTCCCTCTCCCTCTCCCTCTCCCTCTCCCTCTCCCTCTCCCTCTCCCTCTCCCTCTCCCTCTCCCTCTCCCTCTCCCTCTCCCTTTCCCTTTCCCTTGCCTTGCCTTGCCTTGCCTCGCCTCGCCTCCCCTCGCCTCCCCTCCCTTTCCCTCCCCTCCCCACCCCTTCCCGCCCCTTCACCCTTTCTTTTTTTTTAATACAATCAATAAATTCCATTGATGCTTCACTTGTTTTCTCTTCTTGTCTGGATGACTTAGATACTCTCCATACATGACTGCTGTATTTCCATTAGTCCCTTTACAATCCCATTTCATAATTTTCCTTACGTTGTTTTGTTTACCAAATTTCTTAAATGAACATGTGTTCCTCTACACTATTTATCAGATCACATTTCCTCCAGAGACAGCACACAGTCATTTCTTTGTAAATTTGATAACTTCAATTACTCTTAGTTGTAATATATTCTTTCTTTGCACTGCCTATCCTAGAATTAGCAAAATTCCTTTTTGCCTTTGCCATATCTTTTAAAAATTATTTTATTCTCTCTGTTTGATAAAGCAACGCGTAGTTTTCATAAATTTCTTAATACGTCTTCTCTCATCATAAAGATCTTTTGATTGCCACAAAAGAGGCTCCATCTTTACACTGTCAGAAATTTCTTTTTCCTTCCTCTAGCTTTCATTTCTATTTCCTTAATTCCCCTCATGTAGCCATCCTGTTTTCTGACCCATATTTTTTTGTCTGCAATCCCTTTCTCCAAATCCTTCACTCTCTCAAACATATGGGAATGATTATGTTTTCCTGCAGACCTGTTCCAAGTTCACCCACCTAAAACTCCCAAATTCTCTTTACCGTCTTTTTGGATAAACTCTGTTTCTTTGGCCTAAGTGTGCCAGCTTGGCTTCTGGCAGTATTTTTGACTTTGCTCATGCCAACTTCCTTGTTGTAGGTCCTGACATTAATAACAAAGATCTGAGCTTCAGACTTCCTCCAAGGTGTTCAGGCAGGCAGATGTAATAAAAAATCTATAAGCCAAATATAGCCCGTAGAGCTACTCATCTGGCTTTCCAGGGTGAAAAGGCAGGATGAGCCGCTTTTTCCTAATGACTTTGTACTTCCATGGCAATGACTGAACAGTCATAAAATCACAGAACCATAGAAAGGTTTGGGTTGGAAAGGACCTAAAAGATTATTTAGTTCCCACAGGCAGGGATACCCTCCACTAAATTAGGTTGCCCAAAGTCCTATCCAACCTGGCCTTGAATACTTTCAAGGAGGGAGCTTCTCTGTGTAACCTGTTCCAGTGCATCACCACCCTCACAGTAAGAATTTCTTCATAATATCTCCTCTAAATCCACCCTCCTTCAGCTTAAAGCCATTACTCCCTCTCCTATCAAAGGATATGCCCTTGTAAACACTTCCTCTGCAACTTTTCTGTAGGCCTCTTTAGAACTGGAAGGCTGCTGCAGTTTGTCCCTGGAGCCTTCTCCAGGCTGAAAAACCCCCAATTCTTCACAGGGGAAGTGCTCCAGTACCCTTGCTATTTTTTATGGCCCTCTACTGGAACTACTTGAGCAAGTCCATGTTCTTCTTAAACTGGTAACTCCAGAGCTGGATGCAATACTTCAGGTGAGATCTCTTGAGACACTTCTTTTTTAATGCAGCAGAAACATTCAAACATCTTGAGTAATCATGATCCATCAGAAGACATACACTAATGGGACAGAAAGTGCTTGGTCCTTACACTACCTCACTGTAATGTTTTACCAAAAAAAAAAAAAAAGTAAAAATAATGAGGTAGGTAGGTAGAGTGTGCTTATATATGTATATATATATATATGATATTTATAGACACTTTCCAGCTTTAATTAAATAAGGGTTAAAACCTGCAGCACCTAGTGGCCTCACCAGCAACACCAGTAAAAATTCTCAAGTGCCTTTGAGCTGAGTCTGCAGGTGTCTTCCAAAAGAATCTATTTAACTCCTCATCCCAAAACCTGGCATGTAACATATTCCCTGAGTTGCAGGAACTGTGTCAAATAATCCTTGTTTATTTAGGGAGGATTCCTTCTTGAAAAATATTTCTTCCACAAAGGGGGGTGATGTGTATTTTTATAAACTTTAACCAAAAGATGTGTTCTGAAAATACATTTTCAATAAAAATAGTTTATTTTGGACTGAAATGGCATTCATGGTTTTTAGCATACTAAAGTGATCCTTGAACATCCATCTGTTGGGTTTTGGTTTTTTCCGTGGCAGAGAACATATTAAGACAAGAACAATAAAAAAGATATTTAAGTGACCCAAATGTGAGAAAAATTCAGCCCCCTGCCCTTATTCCCACCCACAACTCCTATTTTTCCTCCTCTCCAAACCAGTGGACCCTGAGTCTATGTGATGGTCAATCCTCTAACCTCCTGCCCTTACTCAGCTGCAGCTGGTTGTCTTCTCTAGTCCTAAGCCAAAAGTGTCAGTCTGGCAATGGCCATACTCCTGCAGGTCCTGGGGAGCAGGAAATCACTAGCACATAGAGCACCAAGTGTAAGTGACTTAACACATTTGAGACCTTACACAAAAGCAAAGACACTTACTGTTGCTGCAGCTCATGCAAAGGGCTTTGAAACATGTCCTTCCTTCATAACAAGTGTACCACAGCTTGAGAACCTTAGACCTGAAAGCTCCACTACTCTAACAGCTCTGGGCATGGTAATACCAATAGCACTGTGAGGAAGTAAAATGTGATTGGAATAGCAAACAAATATATACAGAAAGTATGTTTGCTTGTATATTTCAAGGGGATTTATTTTCTTCCAAAGCATTTCCTGAAAATAAAATTAGGCTGTCTTATAGCCAGCATATTTCTGTGATCTATTTTTAGCACTGTAGACACTGGAGAAACAGCAAAACTGTCTAACATTCCCTGATCTATTGACTCAGCCTGGGCCTGTTGGAAACACTTTATAGACTCTTGCAGTGGGTGATATTTGATTTGATGCAATGTTTCTTTTGATTAAGAAATCAGAGATCTAGATCATGGCCACAGAAAACAATGCGAGCTGTTACTGTTCAGGTCTCAGTTGCTGAACAACAACAATCAAGAAGTCAGGGTGTTTTCTGTGTAAGTAAGACAGGAACTGTCTCGAATATGGAGGGAACCACATGACTGGTATGGAGGTACTAATTTATCTATAGTTCCCCTCTCTGTAAGGTGAAAAGAGATTTGCTCAATGACTTCTCAGGACTGCGTTATAACTTAATAAAATAAACATTTTGAAACTGTCATTTTAGAAAATTCCTGCATATGTTAACTGGTTTTTTTCAAAGCAGCAGTAATTAGTTACAGAATTACATTGGTAATGTTTCAGCACCGAATGCTCCTACAGTTTATTGGTTATTTAACTGTGAATGTATCAGCAAAGCAAATACTTTTTAACATGAATCCCAAGTGGAATTTTATTTAGCTATTCAAATAAAATCTAAATTTCTTTACTTTAAAAAAATACCAAAACCAAAACCACAAACAAAACCAAAAAGGAAATACAACCAACCTGCTTCATTATATCAAAATAATTGTGAAATAAAAAAGCAGTTCATTAAATAGAGTGTTTAGTTAGCTGCACGTTTTTCTTGGGCCTGGTAAGATTGAGAAATGGCATGTTCTCATCCTTAGATTCTCCTTCGTTTGCTTTGCTTTGAAACAACACATGAACAAAATGACAGCGTGAGCTGATTAGGCCAGCTTTGTTTCATCAAACTGAGAAGTCATATATGTGAACTCAGAAATAAGAAGCCTTCTTGTTTCTTGTGTTCATGTATGCTTTCATAATCACAACTCTGGGAGATGTAAAAAAATAAACAGATTGTTTTTAAACAGATGTTCTTGTGCTGGTCTGCAACAGATTGTTTTTAAACAGATGTTCTTGAGCTGGTCTGCATGGGAACAGCTGATATATGAGGGAATAGTCTAAGATCCAGTACAAAAATAATATTTAAATTGGAACAAGTGCTCTTGTGATTTACACCTAGTGTTGCTCTCACTCTGACAGACAGCCAAATATCACAGAGAAAATATCCAATGCGTGTTCTCATTTTGAAGCAGCACAGATTTGTAGAGGGAAAAGCATGAAGGGAGGAAGACACCTTACAGAGTTAGCTTTAAGATGCAGTTCAGTGAGTTGTGATGGGCTTGTCGACTACAGCTTGTACAATTTTTTTAAAAAACAAATGTATTTTTAGTAACTAACTTAGCTTTAAGGCTAGAAGTTGGTTTCTAAGTGAGCTAAATATTAGATTCCTTTTGAGTTTGACTCTTAAGCTACCACTCAAAGGGCATGCATGATCCAAGAGGGCCCTGGGAGCTAAGTATACAGAGTACATTACTGGATCAAATTCTAAATCTCTCCTGTACTCTTCTAACTGCTAAAGTTTGCACTCCAAAAAGAGATCATCTCCTATGCTAAAAGCATTCTTTGAGGGCTCGAAGAGAAGAATGAGAATCTACCAGATGGAAAATCAGTGTGGGGGATATCCTGTGCAGTGGCAAACCAGTGATGGGGAATGTGGTGACCATGAGAAACATTTGCTTTGCAAAAGACAAATGTGCGGGTGAGTGTAGAACATTTATGGGATGTTACGTAGGATAGCTGTCCCTACGGGTCTTCTTTAAAAATCAAGAAAATGTCCTCTTCTCAGGGCCGTTCTAAATGGTGGGATACACCAGTTCTCCACTGGCTCCAGCCTGTAATAATGGGGGGCTGCCACTCATCATGCAGGAAACCTTATTCTAGGTAGCAAGAGTGATGAACAGATTTTGGATAGGCTAAGGACTAAATGTGATACATGATTTGGCAGAATTATTCAGACTGGCACACAGAACAGAGGAGAAGTAAAAAAGAGTTAAATTCCCCCAGAGACAGAGTTTTGGTAAGGGGCAATCTATAAAATCCCATCTTACAGTTGGTCATTACAGTACTATTAAGTAAATGAAGGTGTAAGCAACTATTTACAGCTTTTATTTCATTTTGGAAGACACTACGATGTGGTATATATGTCCTGCCCATATATGACCTCAAAGATGGGTGGTAGTATTAAGGGCCTACAGTGAAAAAAGCAAGAACAGCCCTGCATCAAAGTAAAGAATAAAATTTCTTAGTATTTAATTAATTAATTGATTGTTTGATTAATTATTAATTTCTTAGAGTTCTGCAAGGAGCTTTTGTAGAGGGTGACTTAGAGATCTGGTCTGGTAGCAGGTCCTAGGTTAATTCTCTAGATGCTGCCAAATCCCTCAATGGGTCCAGTCCTACAGTGATGGCTACCCTGGACTCTAAGGAAATATTTTAATAATGTTTCTGGAGTGGCTAACACACTGCATGTCAAAAATGCCTGTGCCCCTGCCAGTATGTAGCCAAACCAAACATACGTAAGCCTGGGATACCCTAGAGCTGATCTTATTACCATACTTCCAAATAAAACTCAAATTATTACAACTTTCTGTTTCCCTACCTTCTTAAAAAAAACCTGAATTAACTTTTTTAGGAGAGAAGAAAACTGTAAGTGGAGAGAAAATGTTGCATGCTCCCTCAGCTAGACATCTGGAAATCAGTCAGCCCTTCAGACAGTCTTGGCCTAGAGATCTGATTCCTTTATCTTCTTTATCCACAAGTCTAGTTCATATAAATACAGATCAAACCCCAAACTCTACCTTTGAAGACCCAGAAATACATTCCAAATATTTTCAGTTGCCTTTCTTGTTTGGCAGGAGATGACAACTTTGTATGAAATTATCTTTCCAGCCTGTGCTAGTCTGCAGTTTGAGACAGACCTGAACTTTTTTAAAAAAACTTTTCTTTTTAAAGCAGAGATTTTTTTAGGAACATTGGTGGTTTAAATGGCAAAACATTTGAGCCCATTTTGCCTCAGGCTTTCCCCTCCTTAGCCTATAATTCCATAAAGTTGCCACCAGATGGCCAAAACACCCAGGAGCTCTCTGGACACATTTCTTCAAACACTTTTAAGAATGAGAGGGAAGGTAGAATTGGCCATTTGAGGTCTGTGTCATAGGCTTTCTTGTTATCTAGGGTATGGGACAGGAGGCTTTATCACACTTTTAGCACTCAGGATTTGAATAATGATCTCATCTATGAACAGTGAGGGCAAAAATGTTTGTAATGTATGTTTTTCATATAGACATAATCTTTTCAAAACATTATCCAGAAGACAGTAATGGCTCCCAGATTCTTACACTCATTCACAATTTCTTCTCAGGCTTGACCTGGCAGTCCAGGTGTGGTATGTCATCTAAGGTCAATTCCTTCTATGTGATTTAACATGCTGGTGCCAAAGAGACACTAAATAACAACAATACGTTAATATAATGTGATATACTAAAATACTGTGAATATGTCTATGTTTTCATACAAGAAGTGTAAGGCCCTTTTACATACAGTTCTGAAATACAGAAGCTGAATTTTATTTGTGTATGCAAATATGTCATCTTTCAGTACTGGTAAAATTAAATGCTTCAAGTGTGAGTCCAGCAAGATTGATCTTGAAAAAGGCTCTTTTGGGTTAATCTATAACACCAAATTTGCATAAAAGTGAAACAGCAGATTAAGAAGAAAATTTCCAGTGCAAAGAGGTCTTAGCAGGATTCAGCTCTAAAAATGTTCTTAGATCATCGTCATTTGGTGTTATGACAAGAAAGAGCATGACTATATATTATGGTTCATGTTTGGGTTTGAGCACCTGTTTCAGCCACACTGGGGTCTTGGGCACAATGCGCTGCAAGTTGCTTCCAGTTCATTTGCCCAGACATCTTGTGGAAATAGAGAAGCAAAGGATAGGGCTTGGGAGGGCTGGTGTGCTTCTGAGTCTCACCCTTACCTGGGTTGAGTAGAAGGAGAGAACACAACTACTAATGAAAAGCTTAGTAGCTGCAGCTTTACAAATCTGTATTTTTTCTACTGAATATCCTGTGAGACTCAGGAGACCGAGGAGACGGATCAATTTCACGAAGGTTCCCTCTGAAATTACTGCTTCTGCACCTGAGAAGGGGCAACCCTGGCTACACATACAGACTGGACAATCAAATGCTGGAGGCCAGCCATGCTTAGAGGGATCTGGGGTCTTGGTTGGCAGCAAGTTAAACATGACCCAGCAGTGTGCCTAGGCAGCCAGGAGGGCCAAGTGCATCCAGGGGTGCATCAAGCATGGCATTTCCAGCCTGTCCAGGGAGGGGATTGTCCCTCTTTGCACTGCGCTGGTGTGGCCTCACTTCAAGTACTGTGTGCCATTTTGGGTGCCACAGTACAAGAGTGACACAAAAATATTAGAGAGTTTCCAGAGGAGGGCAACAAGGATGGTGAAGGGTCTGGAGAGGAAGTCTTTTGGGGGGAGGCTGAAGTCCTTTGGTTTGTTCAACCTGGAGAAGAGGAGGCTGAGGGGAGACCTCATCATGGTCTATGGCATCCTGACATGGAAGAGCAAAGGGGTAGGTACTGATCTCTTCTCTTTGGTGACCAGTGATAGCACCTGAGCGAACGGTATGAATCTGCGATGAGGGAGGTTTAGGTTGTATATTAGGAAGAAGTCCTTTACTGAGAGGGTGGTCGGGCACTGGAACAGGCTCCCCAGGAAGTGGTAACAGCACTGAGTTTGACTGAGTTCAAGAAGCATCTGCATGATTCACTCAGTCACATGCTCTGACTTTGCTGGCCCTGTGTGGAGCCAGGAGTTGGACTTGATGATCCTTATGGGTCCCTTCCAACTCAGTATATTGTATGATTCCATGATTCTAGTTTCTTCTTCTGAAAAGCTATTGTCTTTCCATTAGCTAGCCAGGGCAAAAACCCTCACCAGACTCTGTGTGAATCTTATTTTATGTGCATAGCATAGATACATAAACACTGAAAATAGGTTATATAACTACCCCATGTTGATATAGTCATATGATATACAATACTCTTCCGCATTCATACTTTCCTCATGGTAAAACAATATTTAGACTCCTATGTTTTTAAGGCCAAAGAGATGTTTCTTGTTTTCCTGGCAGAATTGAGTGAGGTGCATAGAAGGCAGTGATGATAAGGTTAGTTCTCATGGGGGTTTCACTCCCATGTTTTTGGACAAATCCACAGGAAAACATTGCATCTGGTGCAGATGACAAATAGCAATAAAGTAATAAAGTTTCAATTAAAATACTATCTTTTTTTCAGTTTAAAAATGGTGTCTTAGTCATAAGTCTGATTCCTGTGTTTGCATTTTGAATCATTTCTACTTGATTTATTGACAAAAATAACATTTTGCTACATTTTATTTTCTCCAGAGCCAGAAAAATATGAAAGATAGACCTCCACACTCAGTTCTATCTTTTCCTTCCCTATTTTGAGATTTTGAGGATCTGATTTTGTGTCATTACAATTAGCAATAGTTTGGGCACCATTTAAAGACAGATTTGCCCCTTGCTTTCCTACAACAAAACTGAAGTGGTAATGATCACTTAATTTCATGTAAGAAGTTTAATTACCAGATGCTCTAAGAAAACCAGCATAAATTGAAGAATCCATCTAGACTCGGGTGTATCTAGAGTGCCAGTTGTTTCTGTTCAGGAAAGTAGAATGATTGCTTCCTAAGTTATTGATATTTAATAAGCATGGAGTCTTGCACTGTCTTTTGCAGCAAAGTTATACGTTAAAAATTTGGCATGGTATTGTTTTTACCATAGTATCTCCTGTTAGGCTGTATAAACTCAACATTTCTTCTACACAGATATAATTCTCTTTAGGTCACATGTAAATAGATTTTCCCTCTAAAGAGAAGTACAGAGAAATGAACACTAGTAGCATAAGTCCTAGCAATTTGTGAACCTTCTTTTAGTTGCAGACTTTGAGAAAGCAAGGATGTCAGAATATCTTACCTAAAATCACTGTAAAGAGCAAACTGGTGAGGAAAGCATACTTGAAAAGAAAACATGAATCGCAGAAAGGGTCCTTAGAAGTAAGTCTCAAGGTTACTCAGAAAATTCATGAACTGTTTGATAAATGCAATCTCAGTATAAGAATGCATTTCCAACAGGCTAATGATTGTGCAATGGTGGCTTTTCACAGCTCTGGCTATTACTGCCTGCTACCTGTACTCTAAGTCATAGAATACCAACAAAAATAATTTGAGATGCAAACTTTAACAGTACAATGGCATCCAGAAGTTTCTTTTGTAAGAATCTTAACATTACTTTAGTAGGATATGGCAATTTTGTGATGAGTTCACTACAGTGAATAAACTACTGAAAAGAAGGAACAGTTAAAAGTACCCAAATGTCGATGGGAAATGTTTCTTCCGTAACAGCTCGCTGGGTTTTAGTAGGTAATTTTAAATACGGAACTTTAGCCATGATTTAAAATATCATTCAGCAGAAAATAAAATGTCTTTTGTGCCAGTGATCTTCACTTCAGGATACTTTTGCCACTCAGTCTCTCCTTGTGGATGGAGCTTGAACATACCAAACCTTCCAGTTGTCACTTGGCAATGTTAGTATAGTACGAAAATTTTCAAACAATTTACTTAATGCTGATGTAATTTACATCTGAATATGGCTCTATGTTTGTGATAATTGTTTTTTCAGATTTTGGTAAATGCATGTGCTAAGCTCATTACAGAATGTTTGAAATATCTTCTCAAGTATTTTTCAGCGTTTGAAGCAGCAAAGTTGCAATTAAGTGCCAAAAGATGAGCAAACCCACCTGTTTCTTACTGATGTTAATGCAGGTGTGAGAGCAACAGCACCAATGAGCTTGGTGAAAGACTCAGGTTTCGTCCGGTTCAAAGAGAGAAGAAAACATGAAAGAACAGAAGAAATAATTTTCAGCACAAAATTTGGTGTGACATAAATAGTGTTTATCTCTTTTTCAGCTTGTTAATACCCTTCTATTATTTTAAATTACCTATTTAGAAATATTTTAGGATGAAATGACAAAGGGGTATTTCCAGTTAATCTTAGAAAAAGGTTGGTACTTCTCCTTAAGCCAGTTCATGCGTCATACTGCTTTCATTTGTCCAGCTGCTAATATAAATGATGATCTGTTGAAGTGCATCTCTCTTGGCAATATATAAAGCTGGCAAGGATTTCTGGAGAGTTGCGTGCATTTACTTTATGAACAAGTACACCATTCTGTGTACCAGCACTCACTGCATTGCATTAAACAGTCTTGCAAATACAGAGTGACCTTCTGAGAGATTTAACTAACAAATCTTTTTGTTGCAGGGATCTAAGATTTGCAGAGATTGTGGTTTCTGTTTTGTCAGGGCTGCTAATTTCTTTAAAAATTTTGTGAAGGAGAAATTTAGCTGCTTTGACAATCAACAAGGGAATGAATGGCCTCTTTGCCCTGTACTATATCTAGACTTGCTGTAAATATCAGGAATGAAACTATGGTGACATTCAACTAGAGACGGACTTTGACTTCAGTGTATCCCAAATGCCATCATTAACACACGGTCTTCTCTGCTCTTAGAGCAAAATTCGGCTACCACTGTTCACACTGAAATAGTAATCAGTTTTGGTATGATTTGTGATTATGGCCAGGAGACAGCAGAACTTTTTGTGGAAAATCTTTTGGAACTGTTAATTGACCCTGACTGATGATCTGCTCCACTGGGTCAAGGTGGATGGAAGATCAGTTCCTGACTGACAAAGGCTGAGGCCTGCACTGAGAAGACATGATTTGTACGTGGGTTGGAGTACCATGTTTTCACTCTCTTTAATTTTTGAGTTGATTGCAGACTACTCTATGAAAACTGGATCTTTTTCATGTCTTGGAAGCTAAGATGTTACACCATATATCATGGTGAAAAATCTAGAAATACCTTTTTGAGTATGAACATAATTTCAAATAATGATTTGGAATGGAAAAGGTTGTAAGAAAAGTACCCATAAAATCTTATTTCCTATGTTACTATATTTATGGCATCACAATTCACTGATGGAACAGTACAAGGATTGTAAACACAGCAGTCAGAGCTTAATCATTCCCATCAGCAGTGCTTTCACTTATCCTCAGACGTCCTTCAATGTACCGTCTTTGAACTTACACATCACAGTCTTCCAGTGTTGTGCCTATTCAGTGAGTTTTAAGGTCCTTGACCTTAAAATAGGCCTCTCAGCAAATAGAGGAACCAGAATGGTCACCATGTAACTCTTGCTGTAGTAATTTTCAGCTGCTATAGAAAGTTCACAGGCATGAAGACAGGTTCAAAGTAAGATAAGTAGAACATGAAATGGTGATTCATCTAGTTGCATTTGTTCTTGTAAATCAGCAATGAATCACTGACCCAGAATAATTTTGTAGGATCAGACTTTTCCTGAAAAATCGGAAACTGAGTACTGGAATAAGTATTGTCATTAGAGATCACAGATCTGCAGAACAGTGGGGATGTTTCCTTGGGTATTTTAGCTGTATACTGACTTGGGTATTTGTACTCAGTCTCCTTGACAAGAAATGCTCTAGTTTTTAATCTATTGTGTTGGGTTTTGGCAGTGTTTTGGTTCTGGGGGCTTCCCCCCCCCCCCCCTTTTTTTTTTTGTTTCTGCTGTGCTCTGCTGAGCATATTTTGTGCTCACAGGAGCACAGTGGGTTTGGGCACAAATTGATGAAAAGTTCAAGTAATGGTGGTGGATTGCCAGGTTTGTATTTGAGTTTAGCAGTCTAATGAAAATAAGATACTCATCTTCCTATTTGTATCTGCAGTTTGCACCTGCAAGTAACTTTTGACAAACAGCTGACTTTCTGGCAGATGTAGCTGCTATCATTTATACTGGTATCTGACTTCAGAGTTTTAGTCATACTGCTTTTCATTGTGACTTAGGTGATGTAAACAGCTTTGATTGTCAGTTCACTGAAATTGCAAACAAAATTGCAAGTGAAATTATTTGTCTGAAATGTTAAAAAGTTTGGAACACACTCATAGAGATAACTCTTTAAGGTCAAACAAGAAGTCCCTGTTGCTCTTTCCTTTGTTCCTGTTAGGCAGAACTGGTTTGTATTATTAGGGTAAAGCAATATAGTTCAGTTTGTGATATGTTGTGTAATGATGAAGAGTATGAACTTTGCTTAAATAAAGGCTCTGTCTTCTCCCTAGCATATTGACAGTGGCTGTGATCCATCACTATTGTAAATTTTGAAGAACTGGCAAAGTCAAATTGTAAAATATTTTTAAGGTGAAATTTTCTGATCTGGGAATCTCCTTCCCGAAGACTTCTATCCAAATACAGATTGCAGTTCTTAGCATACAAAGGGATAGATTATATTACCCGAACTTCAGTGTTCCTTCCCAGTCTTAAATATCTCTTGGGTGTGAAAGTAGATGAGAAGTCAATAACATTTGTTTTTTATAGGTGTAAATTAAGTTACAATTTCAGCTAGCCTTGGAGCTGTGTGAGGACATTTTGAGACCATAACTGGTGCCTATGACTGTATCTTTCTCCATGAGTACAAGATGACCTCAGCAGGTCACAGCATCACTGATTCTTTAATTTCTGCATCAGTAGTTATCAGTTATTTTTTCTAGCATTCAGGAAATACTTTCTCTAATTAAACTACTTCAGTTATTTAATATGCCAACATAACTTTCAGCCTTGCTTAGGTTGCCTAGATGTGCCTTTCTATGTTTCTTTACATGACTCTGTTCTTTAACCTATGTAGTGTCAGCTATCCAAAGCCTAGTGTTTTGCAGTCAGTAGAAGTTCCTGACTTCTAGGGCCAAAAATGCCAATGACTAAAATAAGAGTAGCAGATTTTCAGAGCTGAAACTATTTGTGTATATATATTGTGAAACTCTATATTCTTCCTAGAATAGGATTGTTATGCAGTATAAAATAGTTATTAGCAAATAAATAAAAAGAACACACACAGTAAGCATGCAAAGACAGAGACCAAATGAAACCCCAGTGTAACCAGTGGAACTTAATTGATTTCCTATGAGCTGTTCCTACCTCCACTTTAGTTGTCATTTATAGAAGTACTTAAAATAATTTCATGAAATCACACTGATTAGCACTGTATCAAAATGTCTGATAAAACAATGGCTTTGTTTTACTATATTAAAGGATTTTAACACCAGAGTTGATTATATTTTATGAACTTGAACTTTGATCAAGAAAGGAATGTCATTTTCCTACCAAAAGATCAGCATTGTTGTATACAGCAGGAAAAAAATCTTTCAGAAGGGCATCAAAGAATAATATTGTGCTCTGTCTCTTGCTAATACAGAATGTGGAATTCCAATTTGTATTTGCATCACTTGGCAAACCTGCTGTAAAAACAAACTCAACACCACCATTCCCCTTTTATAAAATATTTTGTCTAGTTGTATTACCAGAGATCTTTGTCAGAGATCTTTGCTTGAGGTCAAAGAGGCCATCGTATTGCCTGTATTCATAAAAGTGTAAATAATCTAACAGGACACAGAAGATTGACATGAGTTGAAGGTGTCTCCTTTAGTCTTTGCCAGTTTTTTCCAAATTGAATGCAGATGTGTTTAGGGGAAATCTACTGATGATAGGAGTGATCTCAAAATGAAGCAGTAAAAATGTTACACTTCCAGTGACAATATTTTTTATTCAGGTGAAATAAGTAATTATATGCATCTCTCTTCAAATCTTTTAGCTCCAGGAAACAAACACCACAAAATGAGTTGTAAGAAAACCAAATCAGCAATACAAAAAGACATCCTTGCTCATGTACAAACATCTTCATGCAGGACAAAGCTTCACAAAACTGTTGCTGTCATTTCTGTTTAGCAGTAGGAAGTGCCTTTTATCCATCTTCTTTGCCTTATAAGATATAATTTCCCCAGAATCCTTTCATTCACCTAACTGGTAACTAAAAAGTCAGATTTACCCTTCTTCCCCAATGAATGTTCACATCAAGATGCTGTAAACTTCCAGTGAATCCAGCATGTCTTGCCTGAAATGGAGCTAGTTCATTGTAGTTTTCCAAGAAGCTCACAGGACTGAGCTTCATTTCTTCTATCAGTTTTAATGAGAAACATAGAAACAGATGTGAAAGTTCTTTAATATGAAAGGACACTTAGTTCAAATGCAGCATTACACGCTGGGTGCTTTATACACGGTGTACTTTCCACCTCTTTGTTGAAAGGGCTTTTATATATTGTTTGAGAAAACATTTTGTGAACCACATTTGGTCCATGGGCTGAATGGTTGAGTTTATATAGAAAACACGAAACAAATGAAAAGAGTTGATTTACCCAGGATTCAAAGTGATTGGGGTTTCTCCACCAAATATGCCAACATTCAAGAACAAATTAATGTAAGGCATAAATTCCAGAGGTAACCACCATCAAACGTATGTCTGATGCCAATGGCTTTCTCCATGTCATTAGGGCTGAATCTGCTTGAAATGCTTATAGCAGCATTTCTTACCAGAAGACAACATATAACCATAACCAGGAAAAGGAGAATATGAGTCTCATGTTTCTTCTCATATAAATCTGATACCTTGCTGAATATTGTTATATTTTTGACTTCACAATGACTGTTGAACTGTAGGGAAGCAGATGAAATGAAAGGGGAAAAGTGCATAGAGTCCAAGCTGCAGACAGCTATGCTTCACACATTTATAAAGAGAGATTCCTCATTTGAAAGCCTTGTGATTGCTTGCCTTATCCTTATGCAGGGAAGACCTCAGAAGTGGACAAAAAAAATCAAAACATTTTTAATTACTAATCCTTCCTTGGAAGAAGGAAGAGTGAAGAAAATTGTCCAATTTACATGATCCTGTTATTTTTCACAGGATATAGAATCATAGAATGGTTTCAGTTGGAAAAGACCTTCAAGATCATCGAGTCCAACCATCTATCCAACTCTAGTAGGTCCAACACGAGACCATGTCAGCAAGCACATAATGCATTCTGTAAAATATACGTGTTTACTTTTCTCACCATTTTCATTGCATGCACACCAGGATATATTATAGTTAGGATTATAAAAACCCCAAAACACCACCACAACTAGAGAGTTGCTTTTTCCTCTCTAAAAAAAGTCTTTTACATGGCAATTTCACAGTATACAATTGTAGCTGGATAATCAATCCATGTTTTCTTATTGAAAACTGCTAAAGGAGAGTGGTGTTTAAAATTTAGAGTGGTTTAAATGAATGTTTTTAATATCATTTGACTACTTTGCCTATGGAAAAAGCTATGCAATACCACACTGTGAACAAATAATTTTACTTATTCTAAAGCATAGCACTGAAAGTGTAGCATAGCAGGCTCTTGAAATGTTTTGGGAACCAAACATGAAATCATATTAGAAATCAGAGTAACTTGACCTAAGTACAAAGAGAGTTAACAAGTTCTTCCTAAAATGGGAAGAAGCTTTCTGTAGATAAAGGGTTCCTTCCCCTGGGTTCTAGTGTCATATATCATAGAGTTGAGATAAAGTTCAAAGTCAGACAAAGTCAATATCTTTGACCTTCTCTTAGCAAAACAAACACTAATGGTGAGTGTTAGTAACAGCTCTATCAATTAATGTTTTTCTTGAAGGGTAGACTCAAGTCAGAGACCCTGCTCTCCCTTCCTTTCTGATGCTCTCCCACCCTTTCTGAGGGTGAGATTCTTCCACTGCTGGAAGACTGTACTTTGAGTCAGCTCAGAAACTGAAGGGTGTCACTGTATAAGTGTGGTGGAAGCAGTTCCACTGACACAGATGGTGCAGAAGAGAGGATTTGGATCACAAGTCTTGTACTTGCTGAACATTTAAGACAAGTTCTTGCTTTATGATCATAAATCCTCAAGAAGGAAAATATTCCAAGAAGCTATAATATTAAATTGATTCCCAGTCTACCTTTTCCTTATAGTACATTTAAACAAATATTTCTTAAATGTTAAGTTTTTTCCAATTTTTTTTAAAAGTTTAACATTTACTTTTTTTGTAGACTATCTCCATGGCATCTGTCTTTTAACTTGCTACCTTTAATCAGTTTTACTTGCCTTTAACCTTCCTGTCTCCCTTACCTTTTATTATAAACATGTCAGGTAGATCTTCTGGAAAAATTCTCAGCCTTGTCTTTCTAAGGTTTTGATGTACCTTTTCATTTAGTAAGTAGGAATCCTCTTCCTCACAAATGACTATATTTGACCTGTGTTCCATTTTTAATTAATTAATTAATTAATTAATTAATATATGGAGGTGATCTGTGCCTATGCACCTCACTTATATTGAATAACAGCTTTATCAAAAAGTAGTTACAATCTCAGGAGGTAACTATTTCTGCAGTAATGCTGGACTGTTGCAGAAGAAATTACATTTGTTGATGCTGTAGTCAGTTCTGTCCAATATTGCAATTACTGTCTTCATGTTTAGAGCATTTCTAATCTTATTTCTTTATAGCTGCAGTCTAGAATTTTCCAAAATAAAACCTCTGTCCAAAAACAGGACACAGGTTTATAGTTGCCTCCATAGTATATCCAGTATTTCTTACTTCTTAAAAATGAGTTGTCTCTTGTTTCAGTTTGGTTGTGTCTTACAGTCTCTTTAAAGCTGTCTTTTTTTACTTAATGCTGGATATTTCTGTGGAGTTATGTTTTACATGTCTGATCTATAGTAGCATTCTCTTGTTTTTCTTCCAAGACATGGATCTGACTTTTTCCTGCAACCACAAAATAACTGTTTGGAAGGAGTATGAAAGTAGGGTCACGTCTGGGCTCAGACCAGGTCACTTAGGGCTTTGCTCAGTTGGGTCTGAAGAAAGTCCCCAGGAACAGGGATTTTCCAAACTCCCTGGGCAACCTGTTCTGTTGCTGGATCATCCACATGAGGTAAAAGCTGTTTAATATATTCCAACTGAACCTCTTGTTTCAATTTATAGTATTTTCTCTTGTTGTTCTGCTGTGCACCACCAAGAAGATACTGGCTCCACTTGCTCAGTTACTTCCTCTTAGGTTCTGTCAGGCTGTTATCAGTTCTCCACCAAAGCCACCTCTCCCCCAGGGTGAACAAAGCCTACTCTTAGCCTCTTCTCAGGGCAAATGCTCCATCCCTTGGTGGTCCTTGGTGAAGTCACTCCAAGGTAGTGGTGTCTTTATTATTTTGGGTGGGTTGTATGTTGTGAAACTGCATGCCTTACAGTATTCTGGATGCTGTCTGAAAACTGCCAAGTAAAAGTAAATAATTGCTTCTGTTAGTACATCCTAGGAAGTTGTCAGCCTTTGATGCAAGGACACACTGCTGGCTCATATTAATTTTCCCTACCAAAACCCTATCCCTTTTACACAGCACTGCTCCCTGCCCGTATCCCAGTACACCCAGCTTGTACAAAGGGTTTCTTCACAGCTGAAAAGTTTAGCATTTGTCCTTGCTGAATTCCTGTTGGTCCATTCCCAACCTTCTCCACTGCCAAGCAGTTAAAAGTAGAAGGGCTTCCCCTCCTGTGCAGTTGAGGATCAGCCTCTCATCTCTGATGGGTCTTCATAATCCTCCCAGATGCTGGGTAGTCTGCTCTTTGTCCCAAACCTCCTTCACATGGTGACCTGACTCCTTGACCAGCACATGGCTGCTATAAGAGATGACAGTCTCCCATTATGTCAGCCTGTGGGTTAGAATGCAGATGGCTATACCCTCCCTCCAGAGCTCTGCCTGTTTCAAGGCATACAGGGCTGGGGACAGTGCCTTATATTTGTTACAATACCACACTGTCTTCAGTCACCAGTCCCCTCCACTCACCCAACTACACAGATTTCTGTTCTGGAAGCTGCAGTCAGGGCCTGACAGTTCTATAGGTCTTGTCCTAGCACTAGTTGGCTGCTTGACACTTACAAATCAGGAGGCAGATGAAGATAAAAGCTGTACGGACTATAAATAGCTGGCAGAAGTATTTAGGAACTGCTAGATTTGGTAGAAGAAAAAGTGTGGAGTATCTACACTTTCCCAGCAACATCACTCACTCAAACGTTCCTAGAAGACTTCCTAGAAATCTTTAAGAGAGTAGAAGAAGGTGTCAGAAGATCTAGAAGAGCCTGAAAACTACTTTGTAAACTGTAGAGTCTGTTAACTTCAGCTTGGCATATTTTAGTAGCTATCATTTACGTTAAAGTTACATTCTCCTAGAAATCTCCTCCATTTTGGGTCTCTGATTCTTATTATAATTTAGTCTTGAATTAGGGATCCCACAAAACCCCAAATCACATGTTTAACAGAACAACCTCTGCTGTAAATTTCTGAAAAGTTTCACCATTTCTGAGTTTTCACAGAAGCTTATACATTTCAAAAGGCTCTTCCTCTCTTAGGGTTCTGTTTTGCTAAAATATCTATAGCAATACCTGATAATTGCCTTACACCATTTCATTTTTCTGGCATAATAAACGTTCCATACATCTATATATACAGTGCACATATATATATATGAATGAAACAAAGCCTTCTGCTTACATTTTAATTTTAAAGTTGATTTATTCATCTTTATGAAAAGAATAAATCCATGCTTCAGTTTTCTGCTGCATTTCTGGGAAATTTTTACTGCATTGAAATATTTAGCTTATTAGCTATTAGGCATTTAATAACTCACCACTTCATCTTTGATGCTTTGAGAAAGTTGTGAAAGTGAGAAAGAGATCAATCTAAGCAGACCTCTATCACATGAAAAAATGTGTAAACCCCATGATACTCACAAATAGCATGTTTTATCCCAGGCCTTAAAAGTTTATCTGTTTAGTACAAATAGATGAAATAGAAGAAAGACAGAGAAGCTTTTAGAGACACAGATTTAGACTCTTGCCTGAAGTTGTAAGCAGTAAACTACATTGCCCAGAGTCACAAAGAAGGTCAGCAATTCATCCAGAAATGGATGTTACATTTTCTGCTTACAATACAGTGAACTGGTCACTAAACCATACTGCCTTCAAAGTAAATATTTAGAAACTTTTTCAGGTTTAAGTTTTCTCTTAAGCAAAGTTTATTTGGGCATATTCAGGTCAAACATTATTTGGGAGGATCTTTTGCTCACAGAAATTGCATATGAAGGAAGATGAATCCTCTAAAAGTCAGGAAAAAATACCACAGAATATACACACCCATTCTTCAAAACCAGTGCCAAGTTGCTATGCAAGTTTCCATTAAAAAAAGAAGTATTATAAGTGTTGAAAATGACACAATACTAGAATCAGAACCTGATTTGCAGTTGACAGATGTTGAACACCCACCCAAATATTATTCTTTTTGACTTCAGTATTCTTCAAAGTTCTAAAAAGGATACTTCAGTCCAGCAGAAATGAAATGTGAACTTCTGCACTTGGAATGAGAAATGTTTCCTTTTTTGGTATTGGTATACACTGGATTTTTTTAACAGCATTTTCAATTATAAAGATGCCCAAAACACCATATAAAGGGACTACTTGATGAAGGAGCTATGTGGGTATACTAAAAAAATGCTTAGATTTGGTCATGATGAGCTCACAAGACAAGCACTGCAGACACTAGGCTGATGGTTAAGGAGATTTTGTTTTATAATTTATCTACCCAAAGAAGTTAAGCACTGTTGCATTCATCTGTTTTAATTATGCTGGTTATGATAAGATTCCTAAAAGAAGACCACAGCAATGCCTGGAGTAGTGAAATGTGACACAATAACCAAGAGTAATTCTGGAAAATGTATGCCTAATATGATAAGTACACTTAGCCTAGTAAATTCTTAACTGCTCTGCTTCTCTTCTCTGTGGACAGTGGTTTCTGATGATGTATTAGTGAGAATACTGATTTTATCAGTGCCTCAAAGTGTGCTAATTACCTCATTTCTAAGAAATGTTATATTATATATTCAGCATCCACTCAGCAGCAATTTCTTGGCAAGGCAGAGTTCTTGCTATATGTAATTAGCATTTCCTCCCATTATAAATAATTGTTCCTCATTTTCTACTAATTCTTTTCTAGGTTTTTGATATGTTTCCTGTAACAATAGACAAACCTGAACTAATTGTTGCACAAACAATCAATGTGCCAATTTTCTTACTGTTGCCACCCAAAACTGTGCCATTGGCTCCACAGCATATTAAGAATATCAATACTTGTGCTTGATGGAAGATGTATTTTCAAAATGTGGAAATTAGGGGAAAAAAAATACTGAGAATCCAGTTGTCTATATTGTACTTGTTCTACCTTGTTTAAAGCTTTGAATTCGGGGTGGAATTTGGAGCATGTACATGTTGTCATATTGGATAGGATTCAGGTCAAGATGAGGACACCAAAAATAGTGTCTACATATGAGCTAAGTGCTTAAGGACCCAGCGTAATCAGTAGTGGTATGTAAATATAGTTGATGATGTTGAAAAAGTTAATCGAGCAACCTGCCAAGGTGGGTGTCTGAGTCCTCATCTGGCCACCTGCTGTACTTCAGAAAGGCACAGGCGTTCTCAATTCCTATGCCACATCCGTGAAGTAGATGTCTGAAATGCCCGGGCTTCTTAAATTAAACAAGAGCTTTATGTCTGGGCAACAGAAAAAACTACCTTGGTAAGCTGAAGTAATTTCTAGAGTCCACTGTTCCTCAACTGCCACTATTTTTTCAGAAATGGGACACTTTTAACTGAAAACTAACACTATAGGCCTGTTTGGCTTGTGATTTCAGACTTCATCTATGACACTGCTGTAGTTTATGACATTTCTGTCAGGAGGTAGATATTGCCAAAGCTTTTTTTAAATTTCATCCTTGGGATGCAGTAAGGAAATTTATCTTCTCTCCCAGGATGATCCAGAGGTAGAACTAGAGCTATAATCTAGGAACTGGCACAGCTCAGGTCAAGACACTGATCTTGAGTATGATTCTTGAGTAGCTATGCTACTTAGCTTCTGAATGCTTCATTGTCTCTGTATGTTGGCTATCAGTGTGATAGCAGAAATCTGAATAAATGTGAACTTTTGATTTTTCACTATGCCTGGAGATAAAGAACAGGAAAAAACCCTACACACTTTGGATTTTAATTCTATGAATAAATTGTCTGGCATTAAAGTTATAATATCAAACCAGGTAGGTATTTGCAAGGTATTTATAAGTAAAATAAATTATACTAAATATTTCAAGATTAACTGATTAATGCTACCAACCACCATAAAACTAATTTAGTGTAAATAAACTATTCTTAAATAATGACAATTCAGCTTCTATTCAGTCATAATTTCTTTACTAAAATAAATGTCAGTCAAAACGATAAAGTTCATGCTACTATGTTGAGCAATGGATAATTAAAAGATCAGATTTAATCCAAGGAATACACTGTAGAACCATGAGTGTTGTGAGTCATCACTTTTATGTACAAAGATAAAGATGGTGCACTTCATAAGCTTATATCCTGTTCTCTTTGACCCATGCCTCTGTACAGCTTCTCAGATAAAATCTAGATATTGTATTGCCATTTCTGCTTTTTTCCTATGTGCAAACATTGTTTCAGTGAAAAAGTAGGTATTTTCTAGTAAAACCTTAAAAGCTAGTCTATTTCCTAGAATTGAGAGTCTTTCAGAAGATAAACTGAGTTATTTTTCTTTCTTAGTCCCTTCTACATTCTTGATTGTATAACTTTCTTCATTGGTAACATTTGCCGACATTAAGTACAAGAATTATTGCCCCCTTTTTTTTTTCCAGGCTGCTCAGTAACCGTGTTGTGGCCATCTCGCTTGGCACATTCTGTTCTTAATTAGGTTTACAGATATTTTGACTCATTCCATGGTCTCACTAATGTGTCTCTCTGGCCTATAATCATCTTTTGTCACTGGTCTGATTGTTCTCTCTCTGGCTTTTCTGAGTGGGCTGAAGAGTCGAGAAATAGTTCTTTTTGTCTATATTGCATCCACTTCTCATTTTTATGAGTTTGCAGACATCCTTGATGCTTCTTTTCTCTGCTCTTCCTCATTTTATCCATTCCTCTCCTTGGTGTGGCCCTTTATGAGGACCTTAGTTTGACTTCATTGGTCTTGCTTGTTAATCGTCATTGCATGTCAGGTCATTAACTCATTTCTTTAAAAGAAAATTGAACGTACAGATGCATGTGAATGTCTAAGTCTTAGTTGTCAGGCTTAGAGTTGCTATTGCTCTTTCACTATTTGCCACTGCCTCTTATTTGAGAACTTACCAGTACAGTAGGCTTGGGTGAAGGCACTCTCGCACCTTAAGGCCTTTCATTTCCACAACGTATTTTTTGCTATTGTTCTTGTTAGCATGGCTCATAACCTTTTTTTCTACATTTAGATGAGAAGTTACACCGACTGCGTGTCAGACATGGAAACAATTAGGCTGTAACTACAAGCAATGGAAAGAAATCGCGTAAGCTGGCCTGTTCTTAGGGAAGTCCAGCTCAATTTTACAGCTGTAAACGTTATGCCTATTTTACAACATTTACTTTTATATCCTAGCTCTTCTGTGCTGTGTCGAGCCCTGTCATAGCAGCCTCTGAGTACTGCCGCAGGGTGAGGATGAGGAAACAACTATAGCAATATAAAATGTGACTAACGAGTAAAATTTCCCCTCTGAACTTCCTGCGACGTTAAGCTGGTGTCTTCTCCTTGATAACTTACTGCAGCTCAGATGAAATCAAAGGACCTGTGGCAATTCAAAGGAGCTGAGATTCTTCCCGTTGTATTCAAACAATGGGAGGACAGCTCTTGACATTAAAATAAACAAATATGCGCTTCATTTCAGGAGAAAGAAAATCGGATGAAACGAATCATCCAGCATCTAGGCCTGCAAAGACAAACAGCACGTTAAAATTTCTTGTACAATCATGTAAAGGAATACCTGCAGCTGCATTGTAAGCGGCAGTTTTGGGCAGGCCGGGTATACATATAGTAATATAACTGGTGATGATACTTTTTCCTTACTTAACACCTTTCATCGCAAAGTTACATTACCAAATGTTAGTTATTTGAGCCTTACAACATGTCTGTAAGAGACTATTATACCATTGTAGAGATTGCACACAGAGATTAAACAGCTTGGGTTAGGCCACACAGCGAGTGAGTAGCAGAGCCAAAAGGAGAGCATGAGCGTTGGCTGCCAGCCCCGTGCTCTAACTACTGGACTTCACTTCCTTAGTACTTAATTCCCATATTGCTTCTCTAATAGAGCTACTGAAACTTTGAGCAGGCGATAAGTTTTGGTGTGATATCAAACCGGTGCTATTTCTCTTGCCTAGATCCTTTAGGATACAGTCGTGAAACCCCTCAATTACATTTTTTAAGGGTCTCATTTTACGGATTGCCCCAGGTCACCTAGCCCCTGCGGGGGATCAGGCTGACATTGTGTGACTCCCATCCGTGTCTCCAGTACACAATTGCTGGCTGCTGCTGGTGCTGCTGCTCTCTGCTAGCTTTCGTCATGGCCTCGGTGCTATGCCCTTAGCTCTGCTGTGTGAGAGGCTGGACCATTCTCTGCCTAAATAATTCCAGCTATATGCTAGTTAATGTGAAACAGATGTCTCCCAGGCACTGGAGAAAGCTTTCGGTCCTGCTGCTCCCGCAGGTTCTCACAGCAGCCTTCAGGTAACTGATACCGGCTAGCCAGAGTGGCCGTGCCTCTGAGGGGGAGCAGGCGAGGGAGGAAGCCGGAGGGGGAGCGAAGCGGGCCGCAGACCGCTGCGGAGCGGGGAGCCGAGCCGCGGGCATCCGCTGTGCCCGGCGATGAATGGAGCCGAGATCGCTCGCCCGCCCTGCCCCTCGCCCGCCCCGCCGCGGCCAGGCACGGCTCGGGGCACAGCCCCCGCCTGCCCGGCACAGCGCGGCGTGGGACGGGACGGGACGGGGAGAACGGCCTTGCATAGGTTCCGTTTCCTGTGACTGGGGCAACAGAGAAACTCTCCGTGCTTCGTGCTGCTCCTCGGGTGCTCGAAGAGCTGCGTAAAGCAACGTTTGCCAAGCCAGCGTGATGCTTGTGAAATAGGAGGCGGGGGGAAGGGGTAGGGGGGGAAAGGGATGGGGGGGGGGGGGGGGGGAGGGGGAAGAGGAGAAGAAAGAAAAAAAAACCCAACAAAAAACCCAAACGAAAACCTGGAGGAAAAAAAGGAAAAGGTAGGAAGTACCGAAAAAAGAGTCTTGCATGCCGCCTCTTTGTACTATTGAAACTGGGGGTGTGACTGACTATCCAAACCACCTACACTCCAGGGATGCCACCCAATCGCTGTCCGTGTGCTTTGCACAACTCCTCCCCTCTCGTTTTGGCTCGGCAGAGACCTCGAGAGAAACTGCCTGTTCTGGCTCATACAGACTGTAACATATAAAAGCTGTTAGCAGCTCCTGTGGCCAGAAGCTCCAAAACCAGCAGAGTTTTGTTCTTTGGGGGGTTGTAATAAGAGACACTCCTTCACAAAGGTTCTTGTCATCACATAGGAGAGTGCTATATATACTGGGAGAACAATAGGCTGTACTCTTTTTTGGTATTATCCAGAGGTAAGCCGTTCAGCTCAGTAAGTTTGCTTTGCATGCAGTTTTATTGATGCTCATCACATTCTGATGAAGTTAAGGTTTAAATGCTATTTCTAAGATGTCCTGCTTTCACGCTTTATATGTTGTCTTTTGCCTACTAGTTTATCTGTGCCACATTGTGTGAAAAGAATCCATGAGTATGGGATAGGCATAGCCTACTATGTGTTTTTCATTTTCAGTGGGAAGCATTCTGTGATGTTTCTTGAAGTGTCCCCATTTAAGATTTATGGTTTATGGACTCATCTGGTGTGATAGCACTGTCAGTATTTCAGGAGTACTACTAGCTCTGATCATGTAATTCATGGTATAATGATACTTCCCTTGGTGTGCTTGTAGTAAGAACATCTCAGTGATAATATGGTTATTGGAGATTGCTTAGTAACACGTGTTCTGACTGAGTTGTTTTCATGATTGAGCTGACAGAATAATCTTTCTGATCACAGCCTGCCAATTCATTTTGTCTTGCTACCCAGATGTACAGAATCACATCTTTGACATCTTCTCTTCTACAGATCTGTTTTCTACTGCCCTGACTTAAAGCAGAGTACCTCTGTGGCCTATCTGTCTCCTCTGGCCCCAAAATGACAGTAATCACTGCAATCAATTGTGCTTTCTTATTTTCCATTCTCTGTGAAACAAGTGCATTAGTGTTACCCAACTCCACTGACCTACTCCTGTCAAACAATAATTTCACTGACATTGAGACAGCTTTGGCAGCTCATCTGGACTCTGCAAAAATTCCCAAAGCCAGGCGGAAGCGCTACATTTCACAGAATGACATGATTGCCATTCTTGATTATCATAATCAAGTCAGAGGCAAAGTCTTCCCACCTGCTTCCAACATGGAATATATGGTAAGTGAACTTTGTTTATTTCAGAGTAAAACAAACTGTAAATCTGTGATTTCATTTTCCTAAACAAATTGTGACTATTTACTTAAGTAGATAAATTATTTTTTAACTATTACTGCTTACTAAAATATTCTTTCCTTGCAGCTTTTAAGTTTCATTAACTTAAGCAAACAAAAGCTAAATACTGAACTCTGAACCTCCTACTTTCCCTGTTTAAATTTCATTTCCATAAGTAGTCCCAATGGAGCTTCTGGGATGCAAGTAAATGAAGTTGTGAGTTAACTGTTTGTTGGCCTGAAGAATGTTGTGGGATCACAGTCTGTGGTTGAATGTGTTTCAAGTGCTAACCATTAGTAGCCCCTTGGCTTTTGTGGAGTATGCTGAAAGTCATTGCCCTAATGGATGCAAAAAGGTAGCCAGTGAACATTTTTAATTTCTTTCACACATAGTACTCCCAGAGACAGTATGGTAAAACTGTGTTTGCAAAGTAATTCATCTAATGTACTGTTTGTCTCACGCTCATGTGTTTTACTTACTGCATATTGTTTGTGTGCACCTAATACTTTTATTTGTTTCTATCAAGTACAATGCTGCTTTTAAATGTTCCTCCAGTATGTAGGATTTCAGTGTGCTCAAAATATTATGTTTGTGGCAGACACCTTTCCACCCTTATTGGCAAATACTCATTATGTGAATTATCTGTTCCTGCAGGTATGATAGAAGTTATTCATTCACTGTGATTTCATACTTGGCACTACTAGCTAAAGCAGCGTGTTTGCTATTTTGTGTTCCAACTTTGAATGCATGAATACTGTAGACCTCTAATGTTAAACATAGGTTGGCCAAGCAAATTTTTTTTTACCTTCTAAGTAAGGTATTCACACTGTTTTGAAAGCACAGACAAGTTGTGAAAGCACTGTAAAATCTGCTTAAAGTCACAGAGTTTCTCATGTGACAACAGACAGTTAATAAGTTTGAGAAACAGGACACCATCAGCTTGACATAAAAAGGGGATAATAGTAATAACAACTCCTCCTTTTAGCAGCTAATGACTAAGAATTTGGACATCTTTCTATCACAGATGGTACCTAAATCTGGATTTGATCATATAATCCACTTAGCACATCCCATCAGCACCTCAAAATGCTGAGTACACTCAAAATGTAGCAGGATGAAGATTTGTTGCCATACCATAGGCTGAGTTTTGAGTTTGGTTAAGTGGAAAGGTCAAAGAAAAAACAGAGAAGTCACAAGTCAAGCTCAGTCATCATTTTCATTGCTGTGCTCTCCACTGACGTTTCCTTTGATTCTGCATAAATAAACTTTGTTGTAATGTCTGAGGGAATGGCAGCCTACCATGCCCTTCCTTGGCTTGTGTGTTTTAGAAATGTGCTCCTGCAGTTTGCTTAAGTCAAGCCAGCACTCTGTCATATTCCCATGTAAGTTTTGTAAGTGCAGTGTTCTTAGCCTGTTCAGAAAAAAACAAAACAAAACAAAACCAAACAACAAAAAACCTCCAAACCTCCAACTTCAAAAGAGAAAGAAATCTTCCTTGCTTAAATCTATTTTCATGCACTTCTATGCGTGAAGTGCCAAGTTTTTACTTATATTGCTGGGTATTCTGCTGCAGCTTTGCTTTGTAATAGTACCATGCAAGGTTTGATACAAAATCCAGACTGAAGCCACGCTCCTTACAGCTTACATGCAAGTCTTTTCCTTTCCCTTCTTACTATTGCTTCTACCATACCAACCAGGAGGATGTGCCTGTGTTCCTGTCAGCATCAGCTCCATCGGTAGTCTCAAGGGCAAGTTCTAAGGCTTTCTTTTACATTTGGTTTCCCAGTCTGAAAGTACTTTGTGCCTTCATGCTGCAGAATTCAGAGCAGCACCTCAAGCTGCATAGTTAATAACCAGAACTTAGATCCCCAAAGTGGTAGCCAACCCCTTGGGCCCAATTCTCTTTCAGAATTTAGTCAACTTGTGTGTGTCCCATGCCAGTTTACAGAGCAAAAAAATGCCCAGTGAGCAACATCATACCTAGCATGCTCTGCTTCTGGTTTGTAGCCACGTCATTGTAGAGTCACACTCATCAAGGTTGGAAAGACTTTCAAGATCATCAAGTCCAACTATCAGCCCTACACCACCACAAACACTAAACCATCTCCCCATAATTTATTAATTTATCATCATCTTTTTATTTCTGTGACTCCAGAAAGGCTTTGGTAAGGAAGGGCTTGTAGATGACAAGGTGGTGTAAGCCATACCAATATTGGGACCCCTTATGTCAGTAATACCCATTTAAACTTGCTTTTTGGTCTCTGTATATAATTTCAGTGTATGGCACAGCATCTGTTCTGTCTTGTGGGGACATAAGATTGCTACTGCTATGCATAAGCGATGTCGTGCCACTCAATATAATTTTCATAAATAAAACAGCAAATGCATCATCATCACCAGCACACAATGTACACTGTGCTGGAAAAATGTTACAGAGTGTACATTCCTGTCATGAACACTGTGGAAATGTGCATCGGTAATCATGAAAGTGGCCTTTGCCATTTCCCCTAACAATGAAAAAAAAGGATGTTACATGCCAGAGAGCTGGAATTACAAATGCAGCAGATTGTGGAAGTGTTTTATAAGTGTGTTGAAGTAGGGAAGGTCTAAGCAGTTTGGAGGCTCAAGGAAAGAAGATGTTTTTTCATCTTTCTCTGTCCATAGTCATATTAAATTGTGCTTTGTTCTTTTTTTCCTAACTCTGTTCTTCTCATGAATGGCTGTATCACATTATCACTTCCATACTGTTGCTCTTCCACTGGCAAGAATTTAAGGATTAGCAGTATGGGTTGATTCTTCTGATTCCAATTCTCCACACCCAAACCCTTTTAATGCTTTTTTCCCTTGATACGTTCTGCTCCTTCCCCTGATGCAATCTGCTTCTCACATTTTCAGTGCGTTGAGGGACACTGTGGGCATTCTTCTGTCCACCCCTACTGTCTTGCATGTGTGTGTGCTGTAGGACTTCAGATGAGAGGTCTTGAAGAATGACTTTGAATGCACACTTGTTAGGCAGTGGAGATTCAGATGAACACTGCAGTAGTAGAGCTGGGGGAGTTAATCTCTTTGAGAGAGGTGGAGTGCTATTCTGGCCTGTTGTTGTACACAGTCCCCAAAGAAAGTGGACAGCTGGGAAGTCGAAACCAAGATGGGAGGCACTGTTCTGTTATCAATACCTAGAAAAAGAAACAGGTGTGTCTTATGGCAATGAGATTCCGGGAAATCTTTCTCTTGGGATATGAGCATCATATGAGTCAGATTTTAAAGTAGTCCTACTTTTGGTTCTGGTTGTAGTATTGCTGATGTCTTCATCCGGGAGTTTTTCTGCAAGTACACATCACATATGCAAGTTAGTGCATATGTGAAACAAGAACTTTCAGGCCTACGATGTAGAAGAAATGACCTCTTCCTTTAATTATGTGTCTCATGATATCCTTCATTTCTATTCATGCTAAGACTGTAGTTCTCCAGTCTTTGGTTGTACTCTAAAAACTGGTGCCATACCTGGAGAAAGAAAGATGACATCATCCTTATGACCTGGCAAAATCATCCCCTTTCCTTGCATACTTTTTCTGGAGAAAGCAGAACGTTTCCATAAAAATCATGATTCAGAAGTACCGAGGTGTAGAATTGCCTGTAGCTCTCTAGTGTGAAAGGTATGTAAATCTGTAAACACAGGGGAATTCAGCGAACAAGCAAAAATCCTTTTCTCTGAATGCTAATTCTGTGCTAGAGAAGCCTGTGTCACCTTTCTGGAACATCTCAGCTACTTAGTAGGCCAGGAAAGATTTGCAATATGTTGTCAGCTGAAATTTGAGTTTCATAAAATGTTTTATTTAGTATGTGTTGGTACTATCTTTAGGCTATCAAAACATGAATTCATTAAATATGTGTTCCTATGAGAATCATATATTATTTTTACCTTCTCTACAGCCATCCCCACTTTGGGTCAGTTTTTCACAAACCCGTGTGGTCCTTGCTGTAACCACATCACTGCATGCATGCAAAACCTGCCTTTTGCACTTTCACATGGACCAAGCAGAAGCAGTAAATCTGATATAACTGAGCCTTAATGGGCACTGAACCTTTCCTCCATAGCATTCCCATAGGCAAAGTGGGAAAATCTATTCTAGTGAGGAGTACTCTAACCTGATCAGAACCACTTGTTAAAGAGTCATACCAAAAGACAAGGTGTGAGAGTAGTACACTGCTGGCCTTTAGACTTTTTTGGGTCCAGAAAAATGCTCTAAATAAACTTGAGCATGCTTATATTATGTGTAGAAGATCTTTCAATATATTTTCAATTCTTTTTGTTCAGTGGTTGCATAAATGCACTTTTATATTTGGGAATATATATTTGCCCCTCAGTGAACATGTCACTTTGGAGGACTCAAAATAGTTAAAGAGTCCCAGACTAGCCTGAAATGAGTTAGTTTGGATACTCAGGAGTTATTTTGTGGCAACATAGCATAAAGATAGTTCCTGTGAGCCAGTGGCAGAGGAGCTGGAAGGCAGTGGACAGTCTGAGCCTGTTAATATTCTAGTAAATCCACATGAAAGACTGTGATAAAATGGACTGAGGGAATGAACTATTGTTCTAAAATATAAGTAATTGTGTTCCAAAATAAATTCCTGTAGCCATGAGAGCACCTCCGTGGGGGGGAAAGGGCTCTGTATGGCCCAGGAGGGAACCCTCTTTGCTGAGGTGGTGAATTTGGAGTCTTTGATCCTGTCCACAAAGATCTACAGACAACTTACAAAGTCCTATTTAATACCTAAAGCCTTTCATATGGATATGGAAAAAGTGAGTTGATTTGGTTTTCTCTCTAATTCAAAAGCATTTCTGATAAATAAGCTTCTCAACTTGTTTACCTATTTTTTTGCTGTTGTCAGTGTGGTTTCTTACAAACTATTCTAAATCTTAGAGGACATTTTGTTCTTGAGTTGTTTGCCCTGGCTCATCTACATGGTCCCACTGAAATCATCCATGTATGTGAGTAAGGATTGCAGGACTAGTTCCTTCAAGATTTATGTCTAATGAGTTGGATAGGATCTCTTAATTCATATAGTTTATTCCTGCCCTGTTGTAGGACTTCCTTCTGCATTAAATACATATGGTTTTCATCTTGTCTATTCCTGAACACATATAGTGATGCTGTCTCAGTCACATCTCTTGGCAAATATTTTACCTTATGAATAGAAATGATTTCCAAATGTCTAACCTAAATATTTCCCTCTAAAACTCAGATAATTAATCATTTTATGCATTTTTAAGTGCCCAATAGAATTTATCTCCTTTTTAATTTCAAACATTACCTTTTACATATTTACTGACAGTTCTCTTGGCAATAATTAAGATGTATACAATGTTTCCTTAGTTTCCACATGCGTCTCTTACAATACTTCTGAATATTGGAGCAAATTACAGTTACACTCCATTTACAGCTCTTTTGTTAAATCAGTGAACAGGACCTTTAAATGTCAGAGCAGATTAGGCCCATCATTTTAACTGTGCCTGTTTAAAGCCACAAGTGCCGTAATGCAATGGAGAATTTACTCTAGAAGTTACTGGCAGCCTACTTTTTCCATTCAATAGCCCTGTTTTTTAAATCCTATATACATGGTGAAGGTTGAAATAAGTAATCAGACAATGAGTCAGGGTACTGAGATCTTAATCTGCTTTTTTTTCATCATGCTAAAGCACAAAGTAAATCTAAGTGTAGTCCACTCTGCTCCTCTGAGGGGAGAAATATCAAGGAGCTTGGAGTTTCCCCAGTGTAGTTCACCTTTCCCAGTTTGCTTTTAGCTTGCTCTGCACTGAGAATTCATAAGTGAGGTGAGAACAAATGAGAAAGGGTGTGATGGTGAAATGGGGTCACTGGTTCCAATTTGTCTGTCCTACCACTTGTGTTTCTCTTTAGCCAAATGAATACGTCCTCTCTGCCTGGTGCCATAACCGAGCCCCAGGAGTATCTGAAAATTGTGGGCTAATGAATTCTGGAATATCATTCTTCGCAGAAAATTAGAAGAAAACAGAATGAACTAATGTAGTTTACATGGTTACAGTTAGGAATTTCTCTCTGCATGACCGCTTTGGGATGAAGCAGCACTCAGCTTTCTGCAGCAGAGGCAACACAAGGTAGCTGACAGTAAGTAGAAAGAGAGCAAGGGTAGTTCGCAGAATCATCGAATGTGTAAGGTTGGAAGGGACCTTTGAGGTCATCTAGTCCAACACCCCTGTAGTAACCTGGGACATCTTCGCTAGATCAGATCACTCAGAGCCCCATCAAGCCTGACCTTGAACATCTCCAGGGATGAGGCTTCCACTACGTCTCTGAGCAACCTGTTCCAGTGATTTACCACTCTCAAATTGAAGAACTTTTTCCTAACATATAAATGAAATTTCCCCTTTTCTAGTTTAAAACCATTACCCCTTGTCATACTGCTACATGCCCTTGATAACAGCTCCTCCCCAGCTTTACTATAGGCACCTTTCAGATACTAGAAGGCTGCTATAAGGTCCCCCCAGAGCCTTCTCTTCTCCAAGACAAAGCTTACTTTCTGCTAGTTGTGGCACAATAGTTATCTAGTTCTCTTTTCCCTCACAGGTGAGTTTATCCACTTACCTATTTCCTACTGCACCATTGTCAATAATGCAGTTCTGTGCTACTCATTGGATGCTGCCCATTTTTCTGCAGACTTTCATCTGCAAAAGGCTAGGAATCCCAGTTCAGCCTCAGCAACTGGTGTTTGAACCAAGTCAAATCAACATGGATGCTACCTATAAGAATTACAAAAGCAGTCAGCTATGTTCAGAGTGACTAACAGAAGTCCTGTTTAAGAGTGGACCTTGACATTTTTGAAGAACTTCCTCCAAAATGCTTTTGTTGATAAATATTGTGATGAAGAATGACTGTGTTAAACTTGCTTTGGTATTAGAGCTCCTTTCCAATGTTTTATGCATGAGAATTTTAAAACATCCATCTTGATGGTGCTTTAGAAAAGAATATTTACATTATTTAAATTTAGTATTAGCAAAAAGCCTTCTAGGAGTTTAAGCAAACAAAAAACAACCTAGTAAAGTCTCAGATAGAAATGCAGCTTGCCCAGAGCCCTCAGAATTAGACATTCCTTTATTATTAAATGTAGCACCTCTTGAACTTCTTGGCTAAAAACAGAGACAGGGCATTTTTTGCAAGAATTTTGATCCAAAGTACACAATATTTTGTTTCATACATGAATGGAGATGATAGTAACCTTAAACCTCTCAACATTTTAGTCTTCTTTCTGTACCTGAAAAGAAACTCTGAAAAGAAGAATAGTCTGTCCAGGTCTGTGGAAATGTGTATCCTAAAGACAGGAAAAGATGGAAACCCCAGGATAACCTCTTATTTGCTTTTTGTACACAGAATACTGTCTTCTGCACAGGCACCTCAATGAATGAATGCATCTGCAGGTGTCCTGGGATACGGTTTGAGGTTTATTTTAAATCAACAGAGAATGAACTGGTTTTGCATCTCTGTCTGTACAGTGATATCTGTTAATCTGTTTCAAGAGAAAGAATCTTAAATTGAGCCTTCTGAGAATAAAGAACTATTGTTCTTATTCATCCTGCAGAAAGAAGCTGCTATGTGCTTTTTTTTAGTGTCATGCTGCCATATTTTTCAGTTAGAGCTAGTTAGTATTTTCTCTGAAACCTTTTAAAGACGTTAGGAACTTTTTTTTTTTTAATGAAAAACTTCAGTGGTTAATAACAGAAAAAGTATAAAAGTGGATTTGGGGTTTTTTCATACAGAAGAGAAACAAAACACCACAGAAGAAATACCTTTTTCCTTCACATTTTGTTGTTTTGAGAAAAGACAATTTTCTCTGATCATGTTTAAAATGATAGAGGTCAGGCACCTTCTTCTTCAGACTTATAAGCAATTGTCAGGGTGACATGGAACTACACAAAGTTTGGTCCTTTTTGTTACCACTTCTGAGATAAGCTCTTGCCAACTAAAATATGCCTTGCAGTAGGTTAGGAAAGCACTGAATATTTTAAGATATGTAGTTCTGATATTTAACTTTAGCAAAAGCTAAACAAATAATAGAATATCAGGAAAGCTTATTGTTATTAAATCTGACAGCCTACCCATTTTCTTTCTTTCTTATTGTTTAAAAGGCTGGTGCCAAACATGAAAAGAAATGCAGACAACCTTTAGAAGAAATAAATTGTCTATTAACAGTGGTCAAGCTTCAAATAATAGCACTCTGAATTTGGACCAAATAGACACCCAGAAATATAAACTTCTGTATAAAATACAGGCTTGAATTTTCATAAGAAAAGAATTTCTGGCAATGAGATTCCTTGGACATCTGTCTGGTGATGCCCTGATTACTATAGGACAAACCTTCTAATACTGAGTCCTTCAGAAGTGTGAATCAGATGTTTGGAGGTTTGGTTATATGGGAGTAAATTGACTATAAAACACTGCACAATTTTACTTTGAGTAGCAGTGGAATATTGGACAAGCAGCTTGATGTATTAACCCTCTATTTATTTGCAAAAGAATGAAGTACAGAACTGTGATTCCCATCCAGATTTTTTTTTTCTCTAGAGGGTAGACTTTGGGGATTTTCTATGTAAACTTTCTAATTAGTACCTAATGCATTTGGGAAAGGACTCACACATGTGGTAGACACCAATTCCAGTATGCACAGTAAAATTTCTAACAGGTGGCAGTTGAGAGCAAAAAGAATTCCTATTCTTAGAGAGAGAGGGAGAGAGACAGTCTAGAGTCCAAAATGATCTCAGAGCCCAAATAAATACATAAAGTTTGCCAAATCTGTCTATAAATTCCAATGAGCTCATATGTTTTCATCACACAGTATGTATTGAAAAAAGTGAAGGCAAAAAGACGAGGCTCTTTCAGGAACTCTGCAGAAAAAGCATGCAGGCAGAAGAGCTCTAGGGTTGTTTTATTAAACTTTGTGCCAGATTTGAGGTAGCGGTCATGGTAGGGGATTCTACAGAAAGGATCTGAACCTGAAAATCCTACAGGTTTGACTATAGAAACAAGAAGGGGAGAAGGTGTCCAAGGGACTCCTGTGTGCCCTGCACGCTGCTGTGGGATTTCTGAGAAAAGGCCACTGCACGTGCAAGCAGCGTGGCTGGTGCAAGGCTGCATGGCTCACTGACCCATGAAGACAGGAACTGCATGTCAGAGGGGAGCAGCCTGCATCTGCTAATCCACCCTGGGACTCGCATGAGCAGCTGTGGAGTGCAGCTGCACAGATGGGCAGGAGATGTCAGATTTCATCCCTCAGCTTCCTGACATTTTTCTCACAGAAAGAAATAGCTTGAGTTGAGGTTTTTCTTCTTTCCCACTTGCTGCCATTCTGGAAGTAAGAGCTTCTGAGGCTCAGCTGGGCAGCCAAGCAGAAGCAGAGGGCTAATAGAAAATAAAAACAGAAGTGTGAGGGAGAAAGTTTAATTTTTTGATGGATCACTGCCAAAAGAAGATACTACAGGCTACGTTTCTCAAGTGCATAGGAGCTGCTTGATTTCTTAGTGTCAAGTAACAATCTGAAGGCATTAATATGGCTCCACAGTAAACTTATATTAATGACACATAAGGTGCCAAAACTGGCTACCAAATTTCCAGTTACTATTACTGCAAAATGTGATGTTGCTATGCAACCATATTCAAATTACATATCTCAACCTTTCATTCGCAGTCTTATCATGTAACTGCAGTTGTGCAAAGAAGCTGCTGAAGAGTGATCAAAACAGCATGCTTCACACCTTTGCTCTGGATCTGTGCTCAGATCTGTATCTGGTGCTTGTCACTCTGGCCATACAGCCGGTGGCATCCAGCTGAGAGGCTCGTCACACTGCGGCTCTCATGGCATTGCAGGCAGCAGCCCTTGTCCAATGGGCACACAGGAGGGCAGTGAGTGACTGGGATGTATATGTTTTGCTTAAAGTATTTGTTTTAGCGCTGAGGAATATGGAGAATATTATCCTAATTGATATGTCATATTGAAAAAAAAACCCAAACCAACAACAAAGCCAAACAGTAAAGTACTGAGTGTGACTACTGGTGTTTAATATTCAGAGCAATGCTCTGCTGAGGTTCTCTTGTGCAAGTGAGGGGAGCTTCCTTGCTGCTGGCAATCGAACTAAACCATGAAGGATTAAGGATTATGATGGCAAAAGAAGAATGGAAGCATGGTTCTGTATTGCTTGAATGCTTTAAAGTAATCATCAGGAGCCGCCCTAGACTACTAGGTCAAAACCTTATCTTCATGCAATCCCCAGTAGTTAGCTCGTATCTTCTACTTAGCAATCTGTCTGCTGGCAATCTCAGGGAAAGAGTGCTCCTACTTCTAACATTTTTTTTTTTTATATTTTCTTTGCGACAATGAGGGTTGTAAAGTTAAATACTTCTAAAAACTTCTGGTTTACACATAAATATCCGCAAAGAATGGGAAAAGCATTAATACAGAGTAACACTGTGTGTTCTGCTCCCTTTGAATTTGGATCATAAATTCTTGCTACTTGTTGCCATTAATAATCATTGCAGAGTACTTCCAGAGAAGAAGAGAGTTCCTTTGCTTCAGTAGCGGTGTCAGTCTCTCATACAGCAAGGCATGCATAAAGATATAACAATACTAAGCCATATAGAATCATAGAATCATAGAATTGTAGGGGTTGGAAGGGACCTCAAGAGATCATCGGGTCCAACCCCCCTGCCAAAGCAGCTCCCTAGGACATATCACTCAGATAGGCGTCCAGACGGGTCTTGAATATCTCCAGAGATGGAGACTCCACCACCTCCCTGGGCAGCCTGTCCCAGGGCTCTGTCACCCTCACTGTGAAAAAGTTCTTCCACATGTTGGTGCGGAACTTCCTATGCTCCAACTTGCAGCCATTGCCCCTTGTCCTATCCCCACAGACCACTGAAAAGGGGCTGGCTTTCTTTTGTCACTGGAAATTTGCCTTCTGAACTTCAGGGAAGAAGGTATCTGGTTAATCTGAAAGCACATTAATTTTTGTTTCTGAAAAAAATTAAATTCAGCTTTCTTATGAAAAGTCATCCTTGGCTAAGCAATCTGAACAATCCTTATCCTTGTATCACGCATTGCATAATAAAGAAACAGCTTTTTTTAATCACACTCCATTTTTGCCAGGAATAATGGATCTTAACTTCCTCTTCTTCCAGATCCTGAACTAAAGAACAAGTTACAAAGGAATGTAATTCCATGTGACAGTATCAGTAATTCTTTCTCAGGTGTGGCATCTCTAATGGGGGCAACTAAAAGATTAGTTTTCAATTTACCTTTTCAGCTCTAAATGTGTTGCTGGTTTTAATAGCTGTTTTACTTCAGCGGCGTTCTACTGCTTGAATCAGTCTTCTTTGTCTACCTGTAAGAAAGCTGAAACAAACATTTTATCTGCATGTACTTTATTTTTACTTTTGAAGTAGTGAGTCGTCAGAAACTGATGTTACACCACTCATCAAAGTCATCCATCATCTACCAGCTGTCCTGGCTGACTGGGGAATTTCCACTCAACTGGAGGCTGGCGGATGTTGCACCCATTTACAAGAAGGGTAGGAGGGAAGATCCAGGAAACTACAGGCCTGTCAGTATGATCTCAGTGACGGGGAAGATCATGGAACAGGTCATCTTGAGTGCTATCAGGCAGCACTTGCATGACAACTGAGTGATCAGGCCCAGTCAACTTGGGTTTATGAAAGGCAGGTCCTGCCAAACTAACCTGATCACCTTCTATGACAAGGTGACCTGCTTAGTGGATGATGGAAAAGGCTGTGTATGTACCTTGATTTCACTACAAGAAAGACATTAAGGTCCTGGAGTGTGTCCAGAGAAGGGCAGCCAGGCGGGTGAAGGGGCTGGAGAGCAAACCTTACGATGAGTGGCTGAGGGAACTGGGGTAATTTAGCCTGGAGAAGAGGAGGCTGAGGAAGGACCTTATCACTACCTACAGTTACCTGAAAGGATGTTGTAGAGAGATGGGTGTTGGTCTTTTCACTCAAGCAAGAGGTGATAGGAAGAGGGAGAATACACTCAAGCTGTGCCAGGGCAGATTCAGATTAGACATTAGGAAAAAATTCTTCTCTGAAAGGGTTATTATGCACTGGAACAGGCTGCCCAGGGAGGTGGTAGAACACCACAAATGGATGTATTTAAAAGACAGGTAGATGAGGTAATCAGGGATATGGTTTAGTAGAGGAGAGGTATGGTTAGACTTGATGATCTCAAAGGTCTTTTCCAACCTGGTGATTCTCAGATTCTGTGAATACTGGTTCCAGGCAGAAATGTCGTTGGTGCCTGTTTGGACCATCTCACTGAGACAGGTTAATTTATGGAAAAAACAGTGTCATGCCATGAGCTTCACTGACATCCAGAGGTCCTGAATCAAATTTTACACTCGAAAAATATTTAGTTTCCAAGCCTTTATATAATTACGCAGTTCAAATATTATGAAGCCAGACTAAAAGGACTCCAACCTGTTGTGCAGCAAAACTGAGAGGTGCTCCATGAAAACAGAAAGTTCTTATGAAGGGTCTGACATTAACTATTTCACCCACTCATACTGAAGGCCTGCCCCCTGCTTTAATAAAGGGGCATGTCCCAAATGACACAGTTCCTTGATACAATCAAAATCCCGAAACTGCATGTTTCATTACCACCAATGATGGGCTCCTGCCCTGAGTACACTGCTTTGAATTCCTGCTCTGTTTTAGTCAGTTTAATTTAACCATGGCTTCATATGTCCATCATTCACAGATGTTCTCAGTAAAGTCTTCATTTTCAGGCTCTGGTAATAGATGTTGCTGTAGTGTGTTTAAAACTAGGACTTTGAAACTTTTTACTTTTCAAGTAAATTACCACAGCTAAATGTATCCAGAGTACCAGTAAGTTTGCAGTTATATAGCACTCCTTTAGAAAAGTTTGTAGTAAGAACAAGTGATTAGCATCCAGAGAGTGAGACCACATGTGGAATATTGTGTCCAGTTCTGGGCCTCTCAGTTCAAGAAGGACATAGAACTCCTTGAAAGAGTCCAGCACAGGGCCACCAAGATGATTAAGGGAGTGGAACACCTTTGTGAGGAAAGGCTGAGGGAGCTGGGCCTCCTTAGCTTGGAGGAGACTGATGGGTGACCTTATTAATGTTTACAAATATGTAAAGGGCAAGAGTCAAGAGGATGGAGCCAGGCTCTTCTCAGTGATGGCCAGTGATAGGACAAGGGGCAGGGAGTGCAAGCTGGAGCATAGGAAGCTCCATGTGAATATAAGGAGGAACTCTTTCTGTAAGGGTGGCAGAGGGCTGGAACAGACTGCCCAGAATGGTTGCAGAGTCTCCTTCTCTGGAGACATTCAAAACCCACCTGGATGCATTCCTCTGTGACATAATCTAGGTGATTCTCTCAAAGTCCCTTCCAACTCCTAGCATTCTGTGATGCAAATTAAGAGTGCTCCATTTAATTTGTTTTGTTAAACTTATTCAATATTTTCTATTTACAGATAAAGTAGTGAGGTTGCTGTCTGAAGTACCTTTGTTGCTTTCAGCTTTACATTCTGTTCTGCAACAGGGTTTGCCCCCTAAGACTTGCGTGGATCAGGGTGTCAAGAGGAAGCTACTCCATTTAGATGATTAATATTAGGAGTATAATTTTGACTGTAATGAGAATGAGCAGAACTGTGTTTCTAAGTTCAAACTCCAGTTACAACCAGTTATGTACATCATTCCTCAAATTAAAACATAGCTATAAATGTAGGGAGGAATATGTACAATTATTTTTTGACAAATGTGGATGGATCATTGCAATACTGCAGGCATGACTCTTCATTTCTTCATCGCAATGTTTATTCAGCTTTACCATCATTTTAATACCTGTGTGGATAGTTGTGACCAGGACCTCCTGGTCACATCCAACAAAGATGTTCCAACAAAAAGCAAAAGGGCAACTCCATTCCTTCCATTCCGTCCTTAGATAATATATTTTATGTAAGAACAACCAAGAGAGAGCTATAGAAATGGCTATTGAAAGGGGGAGGTACGAGGGAACCATGGCCCACAACATTAAAAGGCTTCCCATGGGGAAGGAAGATCGCTTTTTGGGCTTCAGGGAATTTCATTCAACATTGAAGAGAATCTGTTTTATGCTCCATAGCTTATTATACATCATGGGATAAAGGAATTAATTTTACTATTTGTTTATAGATTGAAAAAAAAAAAAAAAAAACCAAACATCTTGGGTGAAATTCTTTCTCTCACTGGCAAAGTTCCCGTTGACGTTACTAATGCTAAGATTTTAGTCCTAACTCTCCACCAGCATGTGCTGTGTGAATGCAGAGAACACCCCAGAGCTGCCTTGTAAAGCTTCATAAATTGGTCTCTGGTGTTGAAACTCCCCATGTAGAAACACTGGCCTGTTCCCTGTATTCAGTCGGCTTGATAATTTTCAAGTGAAGTGTAATATTAAAGTGTAGTTTTGCAGAAAGTAATGCAGAGAGCAAAGTCAGACAGCTTTCTAGGAAATTAATCTTTGGCTGAGGAAAGGAAAACAAATTGGCCAAAGGATGTTCACTTCAAGTTGCCAGTGGAAGTGTGGTGAGATGCTTTAACTCTATTGTGGCTCAGCTAGACCCAGTTGAGGAGTAGGGAGGGTTTCCACAGTGAACAAAATCAGTCATATGGGGAGTTTTGAGGGGGAATCTTTATACTGGGAGAAAGGAAGGTGACTGTATCCCCAACTACTAATGACTTAACAAATGAAGATTTGCTATCCCCAGAGAGAGAATGAAGATAGTTTGGCACTGGGAGTTAGCATGATTAACATTTAAGGATGAGTCACCTCCGCAGATCTTGACCCACTGAGCATGCAAATCTTTCCCCTTTTGCCCTTTTGCAATTTTGTGTCTGGGCAGCTTTCTCTAACATGTTTAATAGAAACAATGGATTGGTCAAAATTTCAGCGTTTATAACTGTTTAATTACACTGTTTTTTTAAACTCTTTGCTAATTACCTTGAGCTTTTTAATTTCTCCTCACACATAAACTCTCCCTCTGGCTTTCAAGTTACTTCAGTTTCTCTTTATAGAATATTTTTGTATTTCTTTATGTACTATTTGTCTCTGTATAACAATGAAGCCTCATGGGTTCAAAAATCTAAATGTCTTTCCTTGTTTTCTTACATCTCCAAAACAGAAGACTGAACTGAGATACAAATTGATCCAAGTGTGGACTCATGAGAAGACTCTTTTGAAGGGGGTGATCTGACAGTACAGGTTTTAGGTCATCGTGAGATAAAAACTTTTCTGCCTCAGCCTATATTAATTACTTGGGGTTTTTTTGTGGGAGGGACTGAGATGACCATTTCTTCCAGTAAAATAAAATTTAAAAAAATTAAAATAAAATAAAATAAGGGAGGTGAAACACTTTGCCCTCTCCCGTGAAATACAAGTTATTCACATAGCAGTAGGGGACTCTGTGCAAAGTATTTTCACTAGCCTTGTAAATGAAGGAATGGAGGAAATTAAAAAATGCTGCATATACTGCCCTCCCCCTTATTTCTTATTCACTGGTTGTTTTATTTCTCTTTCGCTCTCTTTTTTTTTGTGTTTATCTAAAATTTCATATGCCCAGATAGTGGTCAAGAATTAATAGATTATGAAATGAAGAGCACACTATATATCACAGTAATGCTTAACTGGCCAACCCACAACATTTTAATTGAGTTTGAAACAACTCCCTGAAACTTCACTAATCAAATGGCATAGATGATTCCTGAGAACCAGAAGATGAGTCTGAGGAGAAAAGAAAGTGGACTGGCAATGGTCACTATCCAGTGAGGAGTTTAGAGACAGTGATAATAGTGACAACCTAACTCAGTCTTCACATTTCTTTCCAACACCTAGCACACTATTTTGTGAGGCAATTTAGTACACAAAAATACGCTGGGTGGAAATCAGGAGCTCGGTGCTATTTGTGTAAATACAGTACACATTTAGATTATTGTGGGACAGCAGCCAGGTCACTTGGGAGCAAGCACACAAACCTCATGTTCAGCCTCCTGGCAGGGAGCAGTCGTGCCAGAAGCATGATTAATCCCAGCAAAGGAGGGTGTTTATGGGGTGTCACAGTCCTGGCGGAGCTGCCCCTTATGGATGCACACCAGGCAGCTGTGTTTGGACCCACGCGCTTGGATCCGTGTGCTCCTCCATTCCCCAGGGCCTGGGCAGGCTCCAAGCGTTGACTGTGGCCCCGGCCTCTCAGGCACACTTCCCAGACACACTTTTATGCTTGTACCTACTGCTGCCCCCTCTTTAAGCCCTCTTTTTGGGACCATTGATGTGCCGTGGAAACTATAAAAGGTTATTTGTAAGCTGGCCCCATGCAGCTAATTGTCTTAATGTCAGAGACACAAAGCAGAACACATGTTTGTACTAAGTTTTCTTTCTCTTGGGCCCTGGAGCATTTCCTGGGTTTTGGGTGGTGCTTAGCAGTCCTGGGTCCTCTCTCTTGTACACTAGCTCTCCAGTTTAGCTTTCTCTTCCCAAATTACAGACTTATCTTGAACTCTGAGAAACTCCCTTCATTTTTCAGAGCTGAAGTCAAAATATTCCCTGGCTTGAAGACCATTCCTTCTTTGCATGCTTCTTCCTAACGCTTCTCTGTTTTGTCCTTTTACTGGAAATTTGCTTTGAGTTTGTTCTGGGACCTTTTATGAACAGGTGCAAAGTAAATCTATTCTGCTTTAAGCACTATCCATCTTACTTTCCTTAAGGTGCTTCTACTTGATCATTTGCATTAGGAGTTGATCTCTCTTGAACTTCAGCTTTAATCTGGGAGGTACCTCACCCACTCCATATTAGCAAAAGCTTGGTGCAATGCTAAAGCAATTTTACACAATTTACTAGATTTTGTCTTTTTCATTTAGAGAAACTTCACAAACTACCAGAGTCAGGACATGAATTACTGTCCTAGTCCATGATCTGCAGTCAGTCTTTTCAGTCTGCAGGTTTGCAAAAATTAAAACTACGAATTCATTGTTAGAAAAGAGTATTAGATCATGGAACATAAAATATTTGTGATGTGGGCCACCTTATTGTTTGATAGTTTATTTCTGATTTTTCCTCTTATTTCATACCTCACAGAACATACTCTTTATTTCATAGCTACTCAAGATTTATCAGTTTAAGTTTAAAAAACCACAATCGGGTGGGCAGGCAATTTTAACACATTCTGTTCCTGCCTTTTTACCTGCCATTCACTAAAACTTCTGCACCAAAATACTCTGCTCAGAGTATTCAAAATGTACATGTAATTCCAGGATCTACAGCCTACTTGGGTATCAATCAGACACTATGATATGCTAGGATTTGTGTGTTCTTGTAACAGTGAGGTATTCTTTATCTAAAGCTCCTGTAGTGTAGTAGATTCTATTGCTGATATCCTCATTATTGCTGAGGCAAGTCTGTTTGCTGTGGAGAAAATAATGGACTTACAAAGCAAGCATGTACGTGGGAAGGAAAAGCATATAAAGGAGATGGTATTTAAGATCACTTGTCATGTTCCTACTATTAGAGGAGAACTTAAGAAGAAATTTGTCTCACCTTACAGAGCTGTTATCATTTTATGTCAGGTAGGGAACAATGTCATCTCCCATGCTGAATAAAATGATGAAACTTATACCACACCTGGAAGCTATACATAGTCTTTGCTTCTGTGGAATGTCTTTTCTTGACCTCATGGCCTCAAATATGAAAAACTGCCACACACACACTCTCTGGCTATAGATACTCCTGATATCCTATTTCAAATATGTTGGGGTTTTGTGGGGTATGTATTATTGCTGAGTTATTCTTCCCTGTGTGCCTCTACATCGCGTTACTTTCCATCTGAGTCCCATCCAATGTTTCACTTCTCTCCACACATGGATCTCATCAGCACAGAACGGAGAATGCCTGTTCAGAGATGGGCTTTTCCAGTAAAAAAAAGGAGAGATCTGAATACTTGGCTTCCTCTGATGACGTGGGCAGGAATTCTGTCCAATGTAAAGGCAAAACCTACTAGATCCTGTACATGCTGCCCCACAGTTTTCTGAATTCAAGATCTTATTTCTTAGGTTACAGAACTTGTCTTAGTATTTTGGAATCACAGAATGGTTTGGGTTGGAAGGGATCTCAAAGACCATCTAGTTCCAATTCCCCCTGTCATGTGCAGGGACATCCCCACTAGACCAGATTGCCCAAAGCCCCATCCAACCTGGCCTCGAACACTGCCAGGGAGGTTTCCTGTAGGCCCCTTTAGGTACTGGAAAGCTGCTATAAAGTCTCCCTGGCGCCTTCTCTTCTCCGGATTGAACAACCAAAACTCTCTCAGCCAGTCTTCATAGGAGAGGTGCTCCAGCCCTCTGATCATCCTTGTGGTCCTCCTCTGGACTCTGTCCAACAGCTCCATGTTCTTCTTATGTTGTGGGGCTCATAGGTAACCAGGTCTCCTGTTTCCTTCCAGAGAATGCCCACACTTTCCCTAGTTTTCCTTTTATTGCTGATGTACTACAGAAATGTATCTTGTTGCCCTTGATGTCACTGGCCAGTTTTAATTCTGTCAGAGCTTCCCCCAGAGTGGGAAGGATTGATGTTCCACTTCCCCTGGGTATTTTAATTTAAAGCTCTTTTCAACAGCTTGGTAAGCCTATGAATGGAGATACTCTTCCCCTTCTCAGAGAAATGGACCCCATAAGCTCCCAGTGGACGAGATTTCTCAGATAGTCTGTGTTAGATGATTGTATATTTGTGACTTAAGATGCTTGCTTCTTGTATTCTTGCAGTGTAATAACTTTTTTTTTTTGGACCTGTTCTGCTGCTAAGGATATTTTATTTTGTCAGGTTTGGGATGAAACTCTTGCAAAATCTGCAGAGGCTTGGGCTGCTACATGCATTTGGGACCATGGACCTTCTTACTTACTGAGATTCTTGGGCCAGAACCTGTCTGTGAGAACTGGAAGGTAGGCAGGTACCCTACAAAATGTGTCAACCTTCAAACAGTTTTCAAGATTCCAGATCTTAGAGACAGTGTCACACAGTTTTCTAGCAATAATTAATATCCAACTATATTACGTTTGGCTTTTATTGCTAAATTCTGTGCACCTAGTGATGCGTGAAGAAAAGTATATTTAGGTGATTTGCATCAGAGACAGTTACATCAGAAAGTTACAAAATACCTAAATCCAAAATGACATAGTTTTCTCTCTGTTTTTTAAACAAACCCAGGTATCGATCTATTCTCCAGCTGGTAAAGCCGTGGTATGATGAGGTGAAGGATTATGCTTTCCCTTACCCTCAGGATTGCAACCCCAGGTGCCCCATGCGATGTTATGGACCCATGTGCACCCATTACACACAGGTTATATAAATTACATTCTTCTATTCAAAATCTACCATCCAAAGTTAGACTTTTCTGTGATGTATTTATAGCTCTCTCTCAAATAAATGTATATATATATATATATTTCTTTTCAATTTGGACTTCACCAATAATAAATATTTATTCAGATGGTTTGGGCCACTTCCAATCGTATAGGCTGCGCAATCCACACATGCCACAATATGAACGTCTGGGGATCTGTTTGGCGGCGAGCTGTTTACTTGGTATGCAACTATGCCCCAAAGTGAGTTGTTTTCTTTTAATATTGTTTATTTTTATACTTCATGCATGTTTTGGTCCTCTCATAGGACTGCTTACTTCTTTTTTTCTGCAGCTTGACCTCTGTTTGTGCTTTCTTCTGGGGGCTGCTACTTTATTCTAACTTTACATCTGAGCATACAGAAAATGCATGACTTTGGGGTACAAGGAAGAGAACATGATATGTATGGAACAAAACAAAAAAAAAAGTTTTCTGTTATTTTTGTTGTTATTATTGTATATCTGTCTTCCTTCTTTGTGCTGACTGCACTTTACTTTCAGTTCCTTATTTCTTCACTCTGTTACAAATATTTACAGTGAGCTAGACTTCCTCAGGTAAGCAATTCCACCATAGATCAGGCCCTTGATTTACTGTGAAGACACGTTGCTGCCCACAATATACCTTTGCTTATGACCTTGATGCATAAGGGTATCCACAGCATAGGTTTCCTACAAAGTCCATCTGCCTAAGCTCAGTGTCTACAAATCTCATCTTGCCTTCCTTAAGGTCCTTCAAAGTGAAGGTCAGACAGCCATAGGTGGCCCAGTATCACCTAGCTGTGCAGAGACCTGTGTTGGGTTGAAATGAAGAAACGAATTTTCTCCCAGTGTTTCCTAGGCATTATCCCAAGCTTACATCTGGGCGCAGAATGAATCAATATAGTGTGGGTCTGGGAGAGCTTCGATTTGAGGTCTGGTTTGGATCAGTGCTTCAAACACAGCATGGACAGTGTAAATGTCTGGTTTCTCTGACTGCATAATATTAGGCAAAGCCATAGTTCTGTATAGGAGTCTAAGTATAAGTAATTGAAGATGTTTTCCATAAACTCTCAGTGGCACAGGTCCATTTGTGGTAAAGAATATGCAAGAATATGTCATTATTCTAGTTGTTACGTGAGTAAAAGAATTTTTAAAGATTTTGCAACTTAAGAAAAGATAGGATTTAGTAAGAAAACAGACTTGGAAGAAAAAAAACCCACAAACCTTTGGAAATCAAGGAGTTTTCTTTGCCTTTTGTCTTTAATAAAGACTAGAAAAGTGTGGTAAGAAATGAATGTGCAGGAGGAAAAATCAGGCAGCAGAAATTGTATCTGACTTTTAGCTCCACAACATGGACAAGGTGAAATCAAAGTTTGTAAGAGAAACCCAAATATTTTTTTTTCATTAAAAAAATTGCAATCTTCCTAGAATACATCTTATGTTCTTATATAGCAAAAAAAAAGATTTTATACATTAGGCATTATTGAAAACTGATGCATTGTTTGTGCATCAGTTAACAATGAATTAATGACATTTTTCTATTTTCTCAGTCTAAAAATTGCACTGTTTCTCAAATGGCAAACGAAAGCCTGGAATTATGAATTTCTGGGTGAAATTTTGAGTAGATCTTTCATTCACAGGTGGTGTAATCAGGAATTTCACATCTATGTCTTGCACAGTCACATAAAGGGTATTGAGTGGTCTTGCCTGGCTTCAGGTTTATATTCCCAAGAATTAACTGAGTCAAGTACATTGGATTTAGAGTCATTTGGCACACATGCAGAAGTCAATAAAGGCTGTGTCCTTCTGCATAACCAGCACATCAGAAACTCCTCTTCTGAAGAAGGGAGTGAATATTACAGCCCTGAGTCAAGATATTGTGATTAGATTTTGGGAAAGATTTAGGATTTAGAATGCCAATAATTTTCACCAATGCCATGCTGTAATGTTGAAAAATGTATATGCATCTGAAATCAATAGGAAAAATAAGTTGAGAATAATAAATTTTAGAAAGGCCCTGCACCTCCTTATTTTAACAGATTCACACAAATCAGCCACACATTGCCTAGAAAATGAAAATGAAGAAGAAATCAGCTTTCAGCAAAATCTTTCTGGATTTACATATCTGTTATCAGACTAAATATATTTCCTGAGTGCTAAATCTGCTGTACCCATTTGGAAGAGAATTAGGAATGAGCAAATTATTTGAGAGATTCCTAGTTTCTTCCAAGGCACAACCCAGACCTGGACTTTTGATCCAAAATTATTGGCTGGGAGGTGGGAGATGAGAAAATCTTTCATAAATAATTGTATTACTCACTGCTATACCACGTCACATGCAAACTAGAGGAAAATTCTCTGCTCACTGAGACATAATATTTAAATTAAACCCTCATTTTAACTTACTCTCTGCCTATATCACAAGTGTTATATAAATCTCTAACAATCCTGGGATTTATATATGCTCCTCAAAGTCTGGATACATTTTTCAGATGCTCTTAGATCCTACAGTAACCTCTTTTCACGTAATCACTATCCAGAGTTGTACTTCCTCCCCACTCCCCCCTGCCCCGCCATTACACAGCTCTATTTACCGGATGGGACCCCTCACTTTCCTCCCATTAACACTTATGAGATCTTAACAAATGCCCAAATACCCTTCTTTTTAATACATTACTATTGTGAGTAGTTTTCATGGTCCCTTTTCTCTAACCACAAGTTCAGCCTCAGAGCTTCACAATGCAACCTAAGAATAAAATTTCGCTTTGTTTTTCCACCTTCCAAAAAAAAGCTTTTAAGATAACTTCCAGACAATAAAGTGCTCCAGGAAAAGCTTGTACCAATGCTTCTGTTGCTAATTTCTCATAAATATAACCCACTGGTAAAAATAGTACAATGTCCCTGGCTTGGAGAGTCAAAAATCACTTGGCAAAAGCAGGAAGACTTGGACTTCACCACAGAGACTATAGGATATAGAATGGACCACTGGCCTTGGATGACATGGTCATTCTTCTGCTGGCTGTTTGGAATCAGTAGATCAATGTTTGTCAATAACCTACAAAAATATATTAGTGTATGTTTTCAATAACAGCATATATATAATATCCCTGAAGGCATTAACTTTGATTAAAGTTAAAGCAAGTATGGTTAATGATTTTATTTTCTTTTCTTCCTCTGTGAAATTACTAAGCATTCTTTTTCCTTCTTTATTTTCAGGGGAAATTGGATTGGAGAAGCACCATATAAAGTAGGAGTCCCATGTTCAGCTTGTCCTCCAAGCTATGGAGGTTCTTGTACTGACAATCTTTGTTTCCCAGGAGTAACATCAAACTACTTGTACTGGTTTAAATAAGTTAAGGTTTACATTTTTTTTAAAGGAAACACACGGATGAGTAACAAGAAGCTTGTATATTGAATTTTGCACATATTATATATAGAGAGATATTGTAATAATACTCTGATGTTTTCTTTTTGTATGCTTTTGTATAATTAGATTTTAAAGCATAGTATAATTTGGTTTTTAATGTTTTGGGATTTAAGACTCACATTAGCCCTTTTAGATTAGAATTTCTTAAAGAAACTAATTTTCACCCGTAGCAAGTGTTTCCTGAAGATTAGGTAGTAACAAAAGCAAGTTAAAAGTTAGAATATGTCTTCCTTTTAAAAATAACAGATCCAGAAAGAGAAGGGTCATTGTTTTATGCTGTGCTTTAAAATTGGAGTGTGATGTGTAAAACAGCAAAGTGTCCTCACTCCCCATGGTGTCTCCTACGCTTTCACCTGCAATGTCAATGGGACTTTAAGCAGAGGAAAAGATATGTGCAAGAGAAACTGCAGGATATTACCTACCTCATGCACAACATCAATTTAGTTATGGTGTTCCAAGAGTTCAGCACATGGCTGCTGCTATCATCGATGAAGTCTGCGTACAGGCAGGAAAATTAGAGAGTGATAAGCCACACTGGCCAAGATGCAGTTGCTGTTAACTCACATGCTGAAAGTTTTAACTAGATAGAAAGCTACGTTGCTTTAAATATACCGATATAATAATACAGCCTAACTCTACCTTCCCATGTTACTGAAAAGAGTCATTATGGTATAGTTGTCCTTTGCAGCATTGTATTTATTCTTGTACAGGAAGATACAGAATCACGGTTTGGGTTGGAAGGAACCTCAAAGACCACCTAGTTCCAATCCCACTGCCATGGTCAGAGACACCCCCACTAGACCAGATTGTCCAAAGCCCCATCCAGCCCGGCCTTGAACACTTCCAGGGAGGGGGCAGCAACAGCTTCTCTGGGAAACCCATGCCACTGTCTCACTATCCTCACAGCAAAAAAATTCTACCCAATATCTAACCTAAATATACCCTTTTCAGCATAAAGCCATTTCCCCTTGTCCTATCACTACACTCCTTGACAAACAGCTCCTCTCCAGGTTTCCTGTAGGCCTCTTTAGGTACTGGAAGGCTGTTATAAGGTCTCCCCGGTGCCTTCTTTTCTCCAGACTGAACAACCCCAACTCTCTCAGCCTGTCTTCATAGGACAGGTGCTCTAGCCCTCTGATCATCCTTGTGGCCCTCCTCAGGATTTCTCAGCTCCCTATCCTTCTTATGTTAGAGGCCCCAGAGCTGAACACAGTACTTACAGTACAAGTAAAGAAATACATTGCTACAAAGCAACATGTGCCAGTAAATGACATCCATAGTGCCTTTTACACTCTAAGTTTGCCAGTTTATATGCGACATCCCTGACTAAAACTCAGCCAGGTGAAATTTTCAAGGAGATATCAGATGTAAAAGTAGATTAGGAGGATTTCTAAATCAAAGACATCAACACCTTTAAAACTTCATACAAATTTGTGACAAATATTTCAAATTTCTAAAGCAGATATATCATGCAATTTACCAAAAATATCTGTATGGATTAATAAAAGCAAATCTGTTTATTCATACCTTTCCTGCCAAAACCTGAACACCTTATGAGTGCTTACTAGAACATTTATAAAGAGGACCTACACTTTAAGCTAGAATGTTATACAAGTAGTTTTCTTGAAAAACAGATTATAAAAAGGAGGCAATGGAATGTATTCCACAACTACTATGTCATTGATATAGCCTTGAGTTTTGGCTTTATATTATAGGGCAGAGTGTACTCCACTTTAAAGATATGTGTTTAGTTTGCTTGCACTGCTACATTTAGACCTCTGAAATTTATGAATTACTGAGTAGAGCAGGCAGAACAACAGAGGATAATGTCACCAGCGGTAAATATATATGTGTCTTTAAATCATTGATTCAGTCCTTTTGAGGGTGTTTGAGACAGTCTGCTACCAGAATGTGAAGTATCACACTGGTGATATAAAGGTCAGAGTCTGAATTCTTCACATTAGTTATTCCTTTTCTCCAGCAAGATTGCTGTGTGGTGGGAATGGGCTTCACAGCATATGAAATGTAACAGCCCCCCTCTATCTATCCATTATCTGGTCCCTCAGAGAATATCTGCAGCTGATCTGTGGCTTTTCAGACATTTCAAGTTAGTGACACTTCTGTATCTGAAAGGATAATAGCGAGACAAGTATATTGTCTTAAAATGTGTCCACATTTTAGAAGAACACTTCTAATATTCTACTAACTTCTACTCTAAAAACTGCAATACAAATGGTTTTCCTTTTGGTTTTGGAGGGGCTTGGACTTGCACAGTGCTCAATTGGTCAAGCACTTTGGCTGTTTTGAGAGTGAAACACAACCTCTTTGCATTGAAAAAATTCAGTGAGATACAACTATCAGGTGGGTCAGCACGCCTCAGCCATCCCAGTTTATGACAGAGATTAATGGGAAACATACATTTTTTTCTGCACAAGAAATCTTATCTAGAGAAAAAAAAGAGCACAGTTAAAATGGTGCATCTAGCTATTTTCAGTGTTTTATTACTTTTTTAAATACAAGTAGGAAGCAGAGCATAAGCAAAAGTTCAGGTTAAGCCATGGAGCCTGTAACAGTAGGTCTAACAATAAATGACTATGCACTTTGGAACTTGCAACTTCTATGTTGTATGGCACACTTTCCAAACAGGACTAGGTATTGTAAATTAATTTATAATTCTGTAGTTCAGCTGAAATTATTATAACGGGTATAAATGTTATTGTATCAGTTACTTTTTAAGTTGCTACAAATACCTTGATTTTGTGGAATATTTTGTTTTCTGTGGATACAGAAAGCTTTGTTTTTAAGAAAAAACAGATATGCAGGGTTGTTTTTTTTCACAACATCCCATAATGGTGCTAGGGATTAACTATTGTAATCACACTGTAATTGACAGCAGCAAAAATGATCTGGGCATAAGCTATTTCATACGAGCAGCTCCTGATAAAACCAGCCACAAGCACTCAAGCATTAGCTGAATGTTTTTCATTGAACAGAGAGGATTACAGCTCATCAGATATTTGATTACCACATGAGATTTGCCCTTCCATTTTATTTACTGAAGGCCTTTCTGTATTACCTATTTGAATCACCCCAATTCCTATCGTCTTTTTTGTCTCTTGGGTTGGGTAATGACAACACCAGTAAAGCTCTACTTTGATTGCCAGAGTCAGTGCTGCCTGATTGATTACTTGACACCAAGTGCTGCTAGAACAAAAGTACTGAAATGTGTGGAAGATTTCAGATGTCTTTGGCAGTATATTTGCTCTGATACATTCTGATGAAAACTCCTGATGAGTTCAAGGTTATGCTGAGGTGAACTACCCCCCAGCTGCTGTTCTGTTAGCCTTGAAGACATGTACTGATTCCTTCTGATCAGTGGTGTGCCTTTAAAGACAGAGAAGTTAGCTCAGACTTCTGTTCTAAATATAAAATTATGAAGTATACACTCACTAAAACAAGGCTAAAAATATTTTTGGTAAAAATACCAGGAGAGGCATAAGATTAAAAACAAAGTAATTGATATCATTAATTATTGAGTGCAGCTGTTTATAATATCTATTTGTGATTTTTCTTGCCTCATTTTAACATTTAATATGATGAGTAGCAATTGATACCTTGTGGTGCTAACCTATATGTTGTGGTGCTGAAGTTCTACATTACTTTTGTGGAAGATGAGTTTTACTTCCAATATTACCATATACACTCCAGTGTTTGTGAGATCATTTTCAGCTAAGCATATCATTTACTACTACTAGGCCAGATTTGCTTTCAGATTTCCTTTTTATGGTTGTTTCAGGCTCTAATGAGAGTTTTATGTGCATCAGAGGGGAAAACATATTCCAAAATAAACAGCAGGCTCCCCTCCTCACAACAGCGAAGAGTCTGTGAAACAAAGTATGGGGAGAATAAGACCTCTGACAGTCATGACTTCAGACTGATTCTGAGTGAGTTCCAGTGATCCCAAACCCTCTCTCTGGGGTAACAAATAACTTCAAAAAATCTAGACTTGACCTTGTACACTTACCCTTGGGAAACCGTGTGTTCCTCCTGTCTGAGATCAGTTTGTTCCCTGCTGAATTTAAGAAGAGTTGGGTCAGGCCTCGGTGAAAACCATGGGAGGTGTAACATAGCTTTTGCAGGAATGAGAAAGTAAAGTTGGATTCCATGACAGCTTTACAGACAGCAAAATTAGACTTCATGCGCTATCCCCTACCAACCTTGGGAAATAACATGTAACTTTGGAAGAAGAAACCTCCTGGAACAAATGTATTCTATACCACAGCTGGGACCTCACAGAAATATATCTGTATTGATATCCATATCTATATCTATAGGTGGATGGATAGATAGGTAGATCAATATATATGTTTATATATGATCTCCAAGGATCAGGTTGCGAGCATGGATGCCCTCTTGTGGTTGAGAATGCCAATATATTGGTTTGATTTTAGGATCTTTTAAAAAAAAAGCACATGCAAATTAAATTTGTTTTGATGGAATTTTTTGCCTTGATTTTAAAGACATGTGATTTCCTTAAGAAATAGGTCCTTTGCATAACTCCACCATTTCTTAGTTTTATGTGATTTCTAAGTACAGAACTCCATACAGTTATATTTGCTATCAGCTACATCTCATACAAAATTTTATGAGTATGAGGTAAAACAGAGCTATTCAGATGTCAGCTGAATTGTCAGAGGTGTTAAATCAGATACAGTTATTGAAATGCAGGAGATGAGAAGCCTCATTACTCAGATCTGAAGTCTAACGATCCCTCATAAGAATTTTAAAGGCCAAAATTGTTGAAATTTGCCCATTATTCCTAGATTTTCAAGACAAAACTGTTTCTTTCCTCACCTAGAATGAAATGAACTCATAGAATACAAGCACGTAGCATTTGTATGATACTTTTAAAAACTGTGCAAAGTAGAAAATTTTCATACTCTGGTTGTCAGATCATAATGTTGGGCTCAGAGTGCACAAACCTTCCCCTTTGGATTCATACAGAAAACATTAAACTTCATTCATTAGTAACCTGAAATAACCACAAAACTTCTCAAACTGCTTTTTTTCAATACAAAATAGATTTAAAATCAAGAAAAAAAGTTAAAAACAATCCGTCTGGTTAATTCAACAGATGGGCAGCAGCCCATCTGCTTAATTCAAGAAAGGAGCCAAAAATCATTGCTAATGATAAATTTTAAGACTTTGTTGCTGCTTAACCATCCTTTACTGAGTTTCCCTCAGAATATTAGTTATTTTCTGTTAGAGAAGAAGCTTTTGCTCATACAAGGCAACACATTTTTAAATTCACACAAGTAAATGCAACAGACATAAACTTTTGGTAGTTACCCCCACTCCACTGAGCTCCTCTGAGTGTGAAGTGTAATAAAACCAGACTGAAATGGTTGTAATTCAGTATTAGCTCCTTGTCTTCTGCCAAAAAAACAAAAATCAGAGTGGAAAAAAGACTTTATGATTCCTCTAGCTTTTGGCACCTTATCATTTGGCAATCATGTTGTAAATTCTTTTAAAATCCCTTATACTGACAATCCATATAAATTATACTTGAGAGTTTTTTGGTCAGTGGGAGAAAAGAGGGGAAGAGGGAATATCCCTCAGGTTATATGTTTAGCTCACGACAGTAATCATTATTCAAGTTACCGGACTGTTCATCATGCTACAAACTCACTACAGCTTCAATACATCATCATGTAAGATAGGAAGTATCTTAGATACAACATTTAAGGGAATAAACCTGTTTCTTAAGAGTGAATGGTAATATTGGAATCTAAAAGCTCTGTGAAGTTAGACATCTTTGTTTCACATAGGGTGCTCTTACATAATTGAAACGGTGCTTAAAGGCAGGGTTCATTTAAGAAGCAACCTATCTACAGTTCCTTTTTTCCATATTTAAGGAGGAAAGTTTTTCTGAAGATTGAGGATGCTGAGTATTGAAAAATTATGACATTTCTATGTTTTATATCTGAACCCAAGCCAAAAAAAAAAAAGTTCAGTGCATACAGTGGAATGTAATTACCCCCTCTCATTATATATTTTCATCATTTCTTGTTTAGATTTTTTTGATAATTGTGTGTGGGGTGTATCTGGTTTTTCAAAGAGAGCTTGTTGTGTAACGCACGTCTTGCAGTGAACAATATAACATTTCTTTCATATTGTCATATGATGCTATATACATGTTATACCTGAGATATAAATTTGTATCCCTGTTTCAGCTTCTAATGCTATGTAACTATAAAGAAATGTACATCATTTTGATCTGTTTTGTAACATCTATGCATTTAATAAGTAAAAATATGAGTATTTACACTTAATGTTGAGTCCTCTTTTGTTGTTTCTTTTGTTGATTTATAACCTGAAGAAGACATTTTTTCAGGGAAATAATAAAGGGCATACCAAAACTGAATTTAAATTCAGTTTGAATATATTTATTCAAAGTGCATATACTTGAAAAATGCCTTCAGTGTATCCTCTTAAATGGATAGGAGCTTATATTTTGGTATTGAGACCCTGAACTCTTCATCAGACTTAGTGGTCAAGGGATATTCTCTTACGTGCCTCTGGCCAAGAAAAATCTGAACTGTTACCACAGGAGGTACCCACACAAAAATCAAAGAGGTACCATTGTCAATTTGGCCAACTTTTCTTCTATGAAAAGAACAATGCTGCAGTCAGTAAATGAATATCTCTTCAGAATCTGAGTAATTCTTCTTCCTTCTAAAGTATTATCAAAGCTGTAAAAGCAACATTTCAAAACAAAAAGTCCAAAATATATATTTAAAAGAAAAAAGAAGCTACATCATGCTTGCAAGGGAGAAAAGAGGGAGAAAGATAAGGTAGCTATAAAATAGTAAGAATTGGCATTTTAAATGCTATTCAAACTGAAACCCCTTGATCCCCTCTGGTTCATCCTTCACAAGCTGGACACAAAACCCCCTCTTTTCTTATAATTCAGCATGACACAGTGTTATTTTATACATGTTTAGAGATTCAGGTGAGAGGACACAATCTCACAAATTATGGGCACTAGAAGGAAGAGCAGGTTCTTTCAGAATGCCACCATGCATTTTCTCCATTATGCTCCTTTATTTAATTACATTGTATGCTTTTTATCACACCAGTTTCTGATGTAGAAGTTCACTGAAATTTGGGATTTATATTATGCATAATTACGAATAAACACAGCCCAAACTGTTGTCAGCCATTGTATTTAGATTATGTCAAATGGCAATAGCTGAACAACAATATTCATTGTTGTTGCTCATCTCTCCCTGATCTGAGCCCAGGACTGTTTAGACTACCCCAAAAAGAACCGTGGTTTTGCCTGATTTCTTACTTCTGGATGGACTGGATTTGTTTCTTTTTTTTTCTCTTCCTGTCTTGCTTCTCTCTCATCTTTCTCTTGAACTGTGAACTGGGCTACAGTTTTTGGAAAGACAATGCTAAGGCTCATCAATCAATATATTCTTTTTCATTTTATCTTTGTTGCTCTTTTATCTGGATCTGAGACTGAAACAGAACTGACCACTAAAGATTCCCACTGATGCCCCATCCTAGTCTACAAGTTTTCTAATCATGGTTTCCATCAGACCTTCCCACCTTGATTTTTCACCTACAGAATCTGGACATGAGAAGTTGACGTGTGTGTAACTCTCCCACTATGTGGAGAGTAGATGTAGCTGGAGTGTGTGAATTCATGTGCTGGAATTTGAAATCAGTCGTAGAGTCCACAGTTCAGGCATAGCATGAGGTGTTCTAAACTGTGACTTCAGTAGGAGGAACTATTACCAGGAGGCAGCAAATCCACATGTTATAGTAGTACAAAGCTTTGGAGTGCCTTTGTTATTACACAGAGGCTATTGTTAGTCTGAGAACATCTCCTGAAGAAGATATATTTTTCTTTATTTTTGAGAAAAATGCCTACCGTGCCAAGAAGGTATATATCCACAGGGTGGTAACCCAGTATATCCACAGGTAGTCAATGTGGCATCCAGTCATTTACAACCTAGGAGAGAGACAGACAGCTTCTTCCCCATGAAATCACTTTGCCTGAGAGCCCAGTTACACCAAGTTTTTTGATTTGTCTGAGCCTTTTATTCTCAAGTCCCCAGTGACTTTACATGAGGCATGAATTTTACATTCTTTTACCCTTTTGCCCTTCCCTTTCCTATTCTTCTCTTCCATGTTGCTAACAATATCCTGAAAATGGTTAACCAGGTAATTTTTTCCTGTGTCTTTAATATTGCCTGTTATGTTTGACTGGGGACCACTGTAGTAGTTGCATTCCTTAGGCTATGGCAGGCCTTTACAGGAATATCATGAAAATATGTAATGGAAAATAACAAAAAGATTTGTCCTTACTTGATAATAGAGATTGAGAATATTTTCTCAACTTGGCAGTGCTTACAACTTTTTTAACTTTCTGTGGGATTTCATCCTGAGCTCTAGCTCCATCATTTTGAATACCCTTTTCATCAGAGGCAAGAAGGGTTTGTTTGATTTTTTCTGTGAAATCTAGTATTTTACTTGCTTCACTGCCTTTTTTTTTTGCAAAAAATTTGAAAGTATGTCTGTAAGCCCTAAGCTCTCTTATGTCTTGCTCAATTTCCAGCCCATACATCGGCAGGTATAACCTTAGAGTTCTGTTTTGCAATCTTTTGTAGACATTGGCAACAGTGAGATGATGGTAGTTTCAAGCAGCAAGGATTTTGCATAGTGATGGAAGATTTTTCCACCCAGATCATATCCAAAGTCTCGTCTGTATTGAAATTCACTTTTATTAGCAGCCATGGCAGATGAGTCTACAGCAGATCATACCGTTGTATTAGGATGTAGAACATAGCACAGAGAGGGATGTGCTAATATCCATATAGAAGGTGAAGTGTATTTTCATTATTTGAGCACCATTTTGTCTTCTCTAAACTTTTAACATCCCTGTGTCTGTTTAGGGACTGTAGACTCTTGAGTCTGCTGTTTTAAGCTGGATCTAATTTTGGCACCATTTTTTCCCTGCATCATTCTTCACTGTCTTTGTATCACTTCCTTGTTTGCTGAATCAGATATGTTGATAATTTCTTCATACTTACTGCAGTCTACCTGCAGATCCTACCATATAAACTTCTCTCCATGTTTGCTATTATCATTACACAGAGTTTGTAGTTTTACTTTTTTATCTTTTCTCAAAATCTCCATCTCTTCTCATAGCTGCATTCTAGTTGTCACCTTCTTCATTCTTCCCCAGTAGAAACTGTAATTTCTGTTTGGTATGCTGTATACCACTAACATTTTCTATTTCCTTGTGAAAAATAAAAGTGCCAAACATAACTGAGATGGCAGCCTGCAAAAAAACAATGTCTCCCTATGGGTGTGTTGAATGTGCACAGACATGTGGTCTTTTTTCCTATGGGCAATGCCAGAATCCTGCTGATACATCAGACATGGAAAAAATATTTGGCATTAGGCATCTCCTGAAGGATTTTTCCCCTCACAGGTAGTGGAAACTATTCCTCTTTTACATATCTGTTTGATTATTTTGAATACGTCCATAAGCGAAAATAAGCACACTGGTTTTTAGTGAGCGTAGCTATTTTATCCATTCTAACCCCAGTTCAGTCACCCAGAGTTGTATAGCAAAATGTAATATCTTGGAACAACATAGCTTAGTGGGTTGAACCCACACCATATCTTTGACTGTCCCAGAATACTGTGATTTCCTTCCTGAACAAGGCCACTGGCCCTGCATCTGGACCTCATGATGATATTGTGATGTTTACATCACCAGAGTCTATTTCACACCAAAGTAGCCTTGAGGGTTGTATGACAAAGCTCCAACAAAAGGTCTGGATACAATATCTTTCGAACTGTATCTCAACTCAAGAGTCACCTGTTTCATTGCTGGGACCTTATCTAGCACCTTTGAAAACTCAATTTATGGTGAAGGCACTTGTCATGGATACCCAGATTGTGGCAAAGCCTGGCTGGATGATGCACAGCAGTGGAAGCTGCTGTGCTGTTGAAAGCAGCATCAAATTTCTCACCTGTTTTGCTTCTCTTTTTTCCAAAGCATAAACTTACTTTCTTCATAAGACCAATGTTTTTAATTAAAAAAAAAAGATGCTCTTTACACAGGTTCTATTGAAGTTTCTATAAATTTTCATTTTGCTGGCTCTTACCAGATTTTCATTCATCCATATAAGGTATTTTAATTTCTTTTTACACCTATGCCACATTTTCCTTCAGGCATTACCCAGAGGTTTATAGTAGTCAATACAGCTTTTGATGCAGATAATTCCCCTGTCCCAACCAGGTTACCTACTTGCCCTCAGAAATCATTTCTATCTGTGTCATCTTGATTGCCTGCCACTCATGGACTGTGAATGTTGATGTCATTGGATCATCTTCAGATTCCACAAATTTGCCCCTGCTGCTTGCAAGGGATAACTTATTTTTTCCATTCTTGTCCTGAGTTTATATCTTAGTGCCTGTGGATGCTAATAACAGCTTCACAGAGCCCCACATAATGGTACTTTCTGGGAAACTCTCCTGTCAAATACTGACATTTAGGTGCTATATAGACATATCACTATGGAGTCAAACAACAAACCTTTGAAGTCAGTGAAAGTTTTGTTTATTCTATTGAAGCTGGAATTTCTCTTCTTCTAGGCTAAAGACTTCTGCTTTTATAGTCCATTAAAATAGTATCGGTTTACTTCAGCTAAAGAGAGAAGGAACTTCTCTAAAAGACACTTGCAAGCTCCATCTACCTCTGCAAAAGCCTTGTAAGAATCTAATTGGAGGAGTGGTGTTTCAAAAAGGAGAAAATACATCAGAGGGAGAAAAATCTTCATATGTTTTTAACATTATTCTCATCCTAAATCCAAAACACAGCACTACACCATGTTTTAGGAAAAAATACACTCTATCCCAGCAGAAACCAGCAGAGGTATATCCTTGTCAATGTTAAAGTAGTCTTTTGAGGTCTTTGCCAGTCAGAAAATACTTGTTCTTAAAATGCAACACATTAGACTATTTATTGCCATATAAATTATGTGTTTTCAAAACAATATGAATTAAATTAGTTTTAACTGGTAGTTCACAAGAAGATTTATATGATATGTGTTTTTAAAATGGTTCTCCATTACATTAATGAAAATCTCATTCTTCCTCACAAAGAGTGAGAGGCATAAAAATCATAATCCATGCACCATATGATAGAGCACCTGGGTAAAAAAGGCAAGATCTCCAAAAGTCACTTGTTTATTTAAAGATGTACTTAGACAGAATATAAGTTCCTAAATCCAAGAAAGTGATAAATTATCTTTGCTTCCTACCAACAATATCTGCATATGTTAGTGTAGAAGCCAAGCCTGCTAACCTCTTTTCAATGGTGAAAGCAAAACTGAATTTTGACATTCCAAGTATGAAGGGCTGGAGACTTCTTCCCTGGAAGAAACCAAGGGCTCAGAAGAGCTACAAAGCATGGAGCTTGCTCCGTCTGTTGGCCAGGAAGAAGAAAAGAAACTCAAATGTTGGCAGCAAGTTTCTGTAAATGTTTAGTTTTTTCCATACTATTTGCTAGGTAACCTACATGCAAAGCAAGAGTCTTAGTTTCTTTATCATTCTGAGAGGAATTAACCTCTCTCACACTTTCAGTAGATCCCCAAATAAAACAGTTTACACGTGCAAAAGGGCTCTGTTATAAAGAAGGTAGGCAAGCAACAAGAAGCCACTGCTGCACAGCCAAGTATGCAAGAGACATGCAAGAGGCCTAACGGAAAATGAAAGTGGTGGTTTGGATACTTCACCGGAAGAGTTACAAATCCCAGCCCCTGCTCTCAAGACTGTGGCTGCTGTAGACAGTGATTTTGGCACACAAAAGATATAACACTATGAATTAATTTTTAAATATAGAATGAAAAATGCAACATTCCCAGGAACACAGACTAGAACCTTCCACCTTCTATGGAGCAGTACGTGTCTCACCTGAGAAGAGGAATATCATTTTCTTTCTAACCCTTATATAGGCTGGGTGAACCCCCCAAAAGAGCTAGCTCTGAAGTGTGTGTTCAATTCATTAATTTGTAGAGAAAATATCAAAAAACCAAGTAGAAATAAACCAAAATGCTTGTTAATTATTGTGATGAGTATGGTTTCTTGGGTGCCTCATAAATTTAACATGAAGGAATGCCTTGTAAGATGAGCATGGATCTTACCTTGCATATAAGGTGAGAGTGGGAGGGAAGTGAGATCTCTGGTACTCTGGTATTCTGGTACTATGGTACTGAAGGCCAGATTTTCTTATTTTTATTCCAGCTGTGTAGTTGAAAGGGTTACTGACTGCACTTAATAGAATTAATGGCAAAGTAAGATAATAAAAGGGTAAAGTCATGGTGGCAAAACAAAGACTCTGCTATTAATCTGTGCGTGTATATGCAGACCTGCATATATTCCTAAGCTTTCACATTCTTCATCCATGAGAAATTTGGCAAATCTTAGCATTACTACAAAGAGTATACATCAATCCATAGAATTTACTTCATAACTTTTTTCCCCCGCACTTTAGCCAAGCCTCACCATGTGTGTGCATTAGAAACCCTTGACAAAAGCCAGCTGAGGGCTGCAATGTTGGGAATTTGCCCTCTTCACCCTTATGAATAAATCTTTCTTTAAAAGCAAGGAAAAATCCTCTTGGCTTGGAATATCTCAGCATGCTGACTGTGCACAAACCAAGGCTGGAATAATCATGTATTACTGTGATTTGTTTTTGTATTGCCTCCTTGTCATGTTTTTAAAAAAGAATACAAGTATTATAATTTCTTATTGCTGTGCACCAGGTGCTTGCCAAACAGTTAAGGAGGGACAGCTGTTAGGTTTCAGAAGATGCCAGTAGAAGCACTGATAGACCTTTTTTTAACCAATGTGTTCAGAAACCTATAACATTCCTGCAAGTACTAAAGCATTCGCTTGAGAAGGAGCCCCAGGAAAGCACTGAATTCAGTTTTAGCTGTCCTTTCAAAGAAGAGAGGAAAGGCAGAGAAAATATGCACTGTGTGATGTACTCATTCTTCATGGACCACCACATGGAGTCCTTTGCAAGCTACACTTTGAGAATTGTTTCTGTAAATGATGCCAAATGAAAGTATGGTCTGATAAAACCAAAGAAAATGGTTCTGTCTACTCTTTGCCTACCCATAAGCTGCAATGAAAGCACTGATGCTTGCTCCACTGCTACGCTTGGCAGTTCACAAAAACTGCAGGTTCATGAGGAGAGTTTAAACCAAAAAAAACCTGCCATCAAAAGAAGTCGAAGTGCAAGTACTATCAGTGTTGTTAAAACAACTATTGTAACAGGATGATTTTAGTTTTCCTGCAGTTAAAACACGAATTCTTGTGACTCGCTGCTTGATGTATAACACCAGCTAGGCCTTCTCTTGCTCGTGTAGATGTTCAAATAAACAGAGGTGTTCTTTCTTGTTCTATCCCATCCCTTAAGTTAGAAGGATTTCATTTAGGCACGGCTCCATTGATCTGATCTGGCACTGGCCCAGGCACCAAAGTTTGCCAGTCACTCCAGACGAAGCCAGTTCAGCTGTGGCCAGCAGTATGTGTTGTGGGAGCAGAACCATGGGTTTCTCCCTTTCCTGTCATGCCACTCCACCGTGGCTAGGGTCTGTGAGAGCTGATCAGAAGGAGAAACATGAATGGGGAAGTCCATAACTTAAAACGCTTATGATGTCTGAGGAGGTCCAGAGCAGACTGAGTAATCACTGAGTAAGACTTCAACTGAGTAATCAGTTGAATTTTCCACAGTCTCTCTTCTGTAGAAAAGTTAGTGTAATAGGGACCTCACAAGGCTTGTTCTTCCTTAGATTTAAGGTCCACTAGCAAGATTGCCGTACTCTTCTCCTGGTACTATGACCTTTTTTTTCTTTTTCTGTACAATTTGCTACTTGCAATAACCTAAAATGTTCCTACAGAAATGACCAGCATTCAGCTTTAAGTCCTCCACCAATCTGACTTTTCCTAACATTGTTAAGATGATGAAAAATTTGCTAGTTTATCTCCTACAACAAAACCAAAAGTTAGTCATTAGGCAGAACCATTTGTTTAAAAAGAACTATATTGCACAAAAAAATCAGTCTAAACCCCAAGAAAACAATTTTAAGGGGTTAATGAAGAAACAGTTCCTCTCCGTCTCTGAACTGTGGGAGGCAGAGATGTGTTAGAAGAGGTGGGATCCAAACTAAGTTCTCTGTCTTTTCCTCTCTCTGTTCCTTCTAGACTCAGCCATGGCATGATACATTTGTTCTGTTTAAAAATCGTCTGTGGCAGTCTTTTCATTCTGAATTAGGAGGTAAGCTGACTATGAGTGTAGTCGGTGACATAATGGCAGTATTAGCAGCTGAAATACTTAGCAAAGATGAGTGTTCATAAAGACAGTGTCAGAAAAACTTGCTTAAATACAGCTGGATAAATAGCTTACGTAGACAAAGAGGAAAGAGATTACAGATTCTAGCATCTGGCCAGTCTCATTCTTGACATGGTCCACTGAAAATTAAATAGACAAATCTCTACCAAATAACCCTCAGATCCCTTTTTGTCTTGAACACTTTCCTGCTCCTTTGGCAAGATAGGAATGTCTTTCTGAGACCTACGTTTTTTGAGAAGAGAAACCAGTTCAGTTATTAGAAGGAGTCTTATTGTTCATATTTTTTTAATCAGTTCTGAAACTCCATGTGTGCAGGCTCACATATCTCTAAAAAAACCCCCACCTGCCACTTCCTCCCGTAAGTATTTTCCTCTTATATTTCAGAAGTTTAAGATTCGCATACATCCAAACTGTGCTCCTAGACTATATATTCTAAAAAGGCTAAAGTAAGATCCTACTGGGTTTTATTCTGTGATTTTTCTTATTCACTCCATGAACCAGAAGGTGATGTTAAAGACAAAGGAAAAGACATAAATCTGACTGGATATGAGGATTAGAACTTGAGGAAGAAATAAAGAATACTGTTTGGTAACCGTTTGCACATAGATAAACTTGCTGATAGATTTTGCATAAAACCCCCTTGGCATATCAATAAGAATAAGGAGGAGTAAGAACTAAGGATATAACTGCAAGATTTGATCAACAAAGCAGGATGAGAATGAAGCAGGCATATAGCCTCGAAGCCAAGAGAAGGCAGAAATCAGAGAAAGTGAGAAAAGGAGGAATTGCATAAAAGGTAGGAGGCAGGATAAACTTAAAGACGATAGAAGCATGCCCATTAGAAACTCTACCTTAGATTATCTGTTGGCAAAGACAAACCATTTTGGTAAAATCACTTTTAATCTCTGTAACTTGTAATTTTATGGCCCACTTTTACATACCAAAATAAACTTTCTCCCACATTGTGTATCACTCTATCATTAGGACTGTTATTTCAACTTTTCATTTTGAAAAACATTCAACCCTCAAATAGCCAGTCAGGGACATAAGATTTATTTTATCCCTTTTCTAAAAGAAAATTATCTTAGAAGCCAAAATTTACAGAAGTAAAGTGCAGCAGAGCAGTTCCAATACACACCACTTTTTCCAAATGCAGTGAAGGTACAAGATAAGTCAGTCACATGAAGCACAAGACAGTACTGAACAAAAGGAAAAAAAGTGATATATTGTTGACACCAGTCCTGCCTTGGCTGGGAGAAAGTTTAATGACCTCATGGGTCTTTTCCAGTTCTTACATCTACTATACGATAACTCTTCTGACTTTGAGCAAGTACAGAAAAACCCGAAGGGCAAAAATGAAAGCAACATTAGACTGAAATGTGTCCCTCCCGAGTAGCAAGTGTTAGACATGGCTCCTCCTGCCTCCAATATGCCTGTTGAACAACATGCAGTGCTGCTTAATTTCATCTTTAAGGCATCTCACTTCTTTCCTGGACACATGGTTTGATTTCTTCCTGGAAAAACAGATCCTGCCAAAAAAAAAAAAAAAAAAGTAGGAGAGTTTTAGTATTCTCATTCCAGGTTTTCACCATCTTACAGTATTTTTGTACCACTGATCTTTACTCTACATTCCCTGGTTGCCACACCTCTACAAGAAAACTACAGGATCTAGATATGTTGTCTGCCACACTGCTTCCTGATCTTCTTGCTATCCTGCTGCACAGTTCATAGCCATCACCTATTTCTGTTGGCCTAGGATATTCAGCATCTTAGTCAAGCCTTGCACACTCATTTTTTCTTCTACAAGAAGCAGCTGCCATTCATTCGCACATCTAGAACATTACCTTGAGTATGCATGTATCCCACCACTGGTTCTGGGGGTGTCCCACCCCACTCACAGGCATGGAGAATGTCTCTCATCTCTTGCTCATTATTGAAAAACCTAGTACCTTAAACTAACCAAACCCACTGTCTTTTGCTGTTTTGGGCTATCTTGCTCATCCCAATACTTCTCATCATTATCTTCTTACATTTTATATTTCTCACCTGTTTATCAGTATTAGCGTGGGGTTTGTCAATGGCCTTGATGGGACAATGAGACCCCTTGTGATTAACCCTCAGAAACTGAGAATGACAAATAAGAACAGGTTCCAGCCTGTATTCCACACTCTGAATTATAGCAATTGATGTTAATGGAGTTTTATTGAAGAGACGATTCATTCACTCTCTTTCAAGCACTAATTCAATCAGTCAATCAGTCCTTATTTTGGAAAATAAAATAGGCCAAAGTTGAACTTTCAGATGTTTAGCCTACCAAGGAAGATTTTTGGGCAAGGAGGAAGAGTCCTAATTCTCCAGTTTCAGACCTGACAATGCATGCTTGCAGCCCAGAAGGCCACCATATCCTGGGGTGCATCAAAAGTAGCATGGCCATCAGGTGAAGGGAGGTGACTCTGCCCCTCTATTCTGCTCTCATGAAACACTACCTGGAGTACTATGTCCAGTTCTGGAGTCCCCAAAATAAGAAGGCAGTGAAACTGTTGGAATGGGTCCAGAGGAGGGCCACAAAGATGATTAGAGGGCTGGAGCACCTCTCCTATGAAGACAGGCTGAGACAGCTGGGCTTGATCAGCCTGGAGAAGAGAGGGGAGATCTTATAGCAGCCTTCCAGTACCTGAAGGGGACCCACAAGGAAGCTGGGGAGGGACTTTTTAGAAGTGCATGTAGTGATAGGACAAGGGGGAATGGTTTTAAATTGTAAGGGGGTAGATTTTGATCGTATATCAGGAAGAATTTCTTCACTATGACAGTGGTGAGAAACTGGAACAGGTTGCTCAGGGAGGTGGTGGATGCCCCATACCTGGAGTTGTTCAAGGCCAGGTTGGATGGGGTCTTGAGCATCCTGGTCTCATGAGAGGTGTCCCTGCCCACGGCCGGGCATTGGAACCTGATGATCTTTAAGGTCCTTTCCAACCCAAACCATTCTATGAGTCTATGATATGATATTACTGTGTTTTTTTCTAAGCAGCTTTGTTATCAATATTATAGTGACATCTAGATATGGTCTGCCTTGTATTACCTTCCCCCCACTCCGTGCATTTTTGTATAGAAAAGGGAGAGAGATATGATGCATTTTGTAGAGACAGAAGGAGTTATATTTAGAAAGGGGAGAGTTAGTCCCTGTAGACCACTGTAATCTGAATTCACACAGTTAAAAAAAAACAAAACAGATTCAAGTATTTTAGGGAATTAGAGGAATGAGAAAAAGAAAGCCATAAAATTGGATAACGGCATATGGACACATTTGAAACAAGTGCCATTAAAGTCTCTGTGGCTCATGATAATATCTTATTTTTTTATCCATATGCTGCTTTTAAACAAAGGAACTGTTTATTAAATGATTTAAACCTGAAAGATTATTCAAGCAGGTTTTTTGTGTTCTGGCTGTAGTTTCATGCTCTTACTAACAGGAGTCCATCTGTGGGAGCAAGAATACTGCGAAAGCATATCACATTCATATGAGTTGAAAATGTGAAGAAAAAGAGCACAAAGTGTCTAAACTATCGTTTCACCACATAATAACCCTTCTCGTTCTCTATCTATTAATGATGTTTGAGTATCTTGAATATCATGGGAAAATAAGCATGATGAAAGAGGTAATTTCACCACCCACTCTTTTTCCTTAAAACAAAGTGTTCTAGACAACTGTGTGTAAATCCAAGGGATACAGAGATACAGCTGTCATCACATCAAGTCAGACAATATAAGACTCATCTTTCAGAAGCTGCATTACCCAAGATATATGTTATATATATTTTTATTACTGCTTAATTGTATGATATTTGTGTTGGACTAACTGTATAAAGTGTTGAGATTACGCAGTAAGTCTTAGTTTACACTACTTCTGGAGTGTTAATGATTGAGCTTCTTCCAATTATGTCATTCTAGTTGTGCAATCCTCAAATTTCATTAATATATGTTTCCTCTCATTATTTATTAACATATCTTATAATCAGATATTACAAAATCCTATAAAACAGCAGACTGCACAAAAGTGAATATTTATTCTTTAAGTAGAATGCAATTTTTCACAAAATAAATGCAGTATTTCTGTTAATATGACAGAAGACTAAAAAGCTGTAATAGACCTTTAGCAATGCAGCTTCAGCTTCCCTGCCAATGCTTTACAGGAACAGTTTGTCTAATGAAAGCCTGGGTGATCCTTCTGGCACACGTAGTGAGCACAGTAAGTTTCATAAGGTATAGAAGAAAAAAGTCAGAGCTTAATTTTGCAAAATTTTCATCCATAAGTTTGATATTGCAGAAAAAAAACACAACCTTTTGGAGCATCTTGGTCAACTTTTATTGCTTCCTTTTAGAAAATAAAGGCATTTTGACCATTTCAACATATTTTTCTTCTTATGGTGTCATAATATATGAAGTCACAAACAGAAAAAGTATTTTGAGTGGTTCCAAGATACTTTTTCAAAACAACTTTTCTTTTAGAAAAATGTTTTGATTCCATTGAAAGTTGCAAAGTATCAGATTTTCATTTCAGTTTAATCTCTATTAGCATACAATTGCCCATGTAAAAAAACCTTCACATTTTGTACATATTTAGACACAATACGTGTGACTTGACATTCTGTTTGAAGTTACAGATGACACTGGCATTCTTTCAAAGTAAATTGCATTTTTCAAGAAAATGTTACTTAAAAACTGGACTTTTTCCAGTTTCTATTTCTATAACACTATTTTTACTAGGCAAGAGGAAAAACTGCTTATCAATATCTCATGTGCTCTAGACAATAGAGTTTTATCCACACTGGTGGATCCATAGCAACTTTGCAGAAGAGAGAACAGTGGCAGCCTGGAAACTATCACTTCCCCTGTTTACCCTACAGTTGTAACACTGCCAGTTGGCATGTTAGCTATCACCTGCCAAGGACCATGTGCTATGTAAGACACAAAACCATGGTCTTCTCAAAGAGGACAGTGTGGCCTTGTTTGTGGTGGTTTTGCCCCGGCTGGTGGCCAGACGCCCACCAAAGTCAGTCTATTACTCCCTTTCTTAGTTGGACAGGGGAGAAAATATATATTAAGAGGCTTAGGAGTCAAGATAAGGGCAAGGAGAGATCATTCCGTCATCCACAACATGGACAAAACAGACTCAAAACAGTGAAAGAGAAGAAATGCTCTTGAATTTATTACACTACACTATGAAGAACAGTGAAACCGGTGTCAGGAGCATGACCAAATCTTAAAACAAACATAACCAGATCTTAAAACACTTTCCCCCCACCACTCCCTTCTTACCAGACTTCAGTCAGGATTCTGCTCCCTTCTTCCCTTCCGTTCACAGCACAGGGGGGCAGGGACTGGGGAAAATGGGGTTCTCGGTAGCACCCCTCCATTCTAAACAGACTTCCTTTTAGCCATGATCTTGCTCCCTTCTTCCCCCTGCTCGCAGTACAGGGGGGCAGGGACTGGGAAAAAATGGGGTTCTTGGATACTTCTTCATGAGCTGTTTTCCTTTTCCTGATCTTAAAACACCTCTAACCTCCCCCCTGCTCCCTTCTTAGCAGACTTCACTCTAGTCATGATTTCACTCCCTTCTTCCCCCCAGTCATAGCACAGTGAGGCAGGGACTGGGAGATGGGGGCTTCGGTCAGTCCCTTGCAAGTTAGTTTCCTTCTCCATCGGGGCTGGGGAGGAGGGGTATTCACCCTCCCCCTGCTGCACTGTGGGGTCCCACCCATGGGAGACAGTCCTCCACGAACTTCTCCAACATGAATCCTTTCCCCAGGGCTTTATCTATTCACCAGCTACCCCACTGTGGGTCACTGCTAAGGCGGGCAGTCATAAATCACAATGTCTCTCAGTCTCAGTCCTCTGTGGGGTCGCCAGTCTCCTCCAAGCAAACCTGTTCCGATGCAAATCTCTCTCTCACTCATCTCTGTGTCTCTGATTCTCCTCATGGCTGCAAGTGCTGGCAGCGGCTTGTTCCAACATAGGGTCACAGCGTCTCCTCTATGTCTCCACCTGCTCCATCCAGCATGGAGCCCCTCCACGAGCTGCAGGTGGGGTCTCGGCCTTTTCCATGGGTTCAGGGGGGACACCCATTCTACCATGGGTTTCTCCATGCGCTGCAGGGGCATCTTTCTGTCTGGCATCCAGGGAACCTCCTCCCCCGCCCTTCCCGGCCTTGGTGTCTGCACAGCTCGTTACATCTTCTCACTCCCTTCTCCAGTGGCAAAATGAGTCTGCCAGCAGGTTTTTTTTCTCCCATATGTGATTCACAGAGGCCAAAAGCACCTTTGGCCTTGAATTGGCTGTTGTTTACAGTTTTGAAGCTGGCAGAAAACTGTAACTGCTGCTTACAAAAACCGTCTCAGCAGCACAGCCTTGCAAATCTACAATATTCTTGAAGGAGCAGGACCTTGACTCCAGCTTCCTTCTGTAGCATGGAAACAAACTGAGGTCAAAAGTAAGCAAGTATGATGAGTTTCATGGTTACTGCTTCTATTACTACACCTATCTATGTGCCAGCATAGGAGGGGAGGGACTTTTCTGGTTGTTCCTCTCCTCTCATCTCACATAACTTAGGAATTTCTGCTGGAGTACTTTAGGTCCTTGGACCTCATGCTTCCACTACTGAGGAACCCATTGCTAAGGACCTAATAAAACAGTTGAGCGAAAGGGCTTAGCTATATTAGAAGGGTGCTTCAGCATTTTTAATTTTTACCTAGAGGAATTTATGGCCTTAGTTTCAGTCAGTTGAGGGAATGCATAGGGAGTATGAAACAGCTAGTACTGGGGGAACAACTGTCAAAAGTACCCAGTGAGAAATGCTGATGTAAGAGGGAAGAGGGCCATCCTACTACATTCAGGAACAGAGGTGCTTATTCAGGGTGGAAATTCCTTTTGGAAAGCGATATATGAAACACTTAACAACCACATTCCAGCTGTCTATGGGACCTTTGGGTCCATAAATGAAGGTGAGGGTATTTCTTTCCATTTTGTCAGTCCTTTGTGCTAAACACTGTCTTGCAGGTTTGCTCTCATAGTTAGCTGCTCATCAGGTGAGTGGCTTCTCTGTCCTAAGGAACCTGTTTTGGAAGGAGGATTGGACTTGATGATCTCTTGAGGTCCCTTCCAATCCCTACAATTCTGTGATTCTGTGATTGAGCTTTTCACAAGGGACAGAAATAAGAAATCATAGTAAGAGCATCATAAGGATACTGAAGCATCAGCTGAGCTCTATCAAGAGGTGACAGCATCTGAGCACATCTAGATTTATAGGGAAAATATAACATACCATAGTGGTTACAGTAGGAGTTTGAAGTTCTACATTTTCTGTGTAGGTCTTAAAGGGCTCCATTTTTTGGTGGATTGGCTGCAGGCACAGGGAAAGCTTGGACCTGCAGTGCTCTGAAGGAATAGTTTAAAAACCATGAATAAGCTCAAAGCAAATCTCCTATTGAGAAATGCAAAGAGATGTTTATTTTCAAAGGAAAATAACAGTTGGTTTCAAAACAATCTTGTATTTCCAAGGGAGTTGTTTGTAGTAAAAAAAAAAAAAAGAAAATATTGGAATTAAGGGCAATCACAAGAATGTAGGGTGATGTTAACAGCAGCAAGGTTGTCATGAAAAATTCTAGGATTCAGTCTCCCTAGCCAAGACATACAGAAATATGTATTGTGCTGTTAATGAGACATATACCTCTAACAACAGATGGTATAATTATGTCAGAGCATTATTATAAAAGCTAAATAGGTGTTAATTGAACATTTCCTTTTTTTCTTGTTTTTTGGGGGGTTTTTTTTGGCCCCTCACCTTGTCTTCAAGATCATTAACTCCTTGGCAGTTGCCTTGCCCCCTCGCCACAAGACTGGAGGAAACTCCAGGCAGTGAAGAGATAAAAAAGGTCCAGCAGTTGCACCGCGTGACTCAATTTGTATTGTTGAATAGAAGAGAGCCTCTTTTAATAATACTCCAGGACCTCAGTTTGAGATCTTGCCATTAATCTGTAGCTGTTACATTCCCCAGAGCTGGCAGAAGGACACCGTAAACACACTGTTCATTAAAGGCAGCCCTCCATCAACTGAAAAAGAATCTATCCTTCATGTAGGGACACGAAACCATCAGTGGAATCAAACCTCCCATGGCGCTGAGCTAACTGCATCTCATTACAGAGGCATTAGTGTAGAGCTGTATAATCATGGTTTTATGGATTAACAGGTAGAAAAGCAGAATTTAGCACAATGAATTGCTTCTTAGGAACAGCTAGTGACCACTCCTGAGTGACAAACACTTTTGAACTCAGACTTATGTTACTAATTTCTTCCAGAAGGTATTGAATGTGTTTGATAGCAGATTCCTGGAACTTCTCAGGTATCCTTCAAAACTTCCAAAGGAATGTTTTTGTTGTCATTTCCTCCGCTAACCCAGAAGCAAAGTACGACCCAAACTATTTCACTAAGAAAACTTGTGTTTCTTCAAAAAAATTTCTGGTTTTGTTCCTTGTCCAGTGTTTTGGGGAACTATTTTTTTACAGCATAAACACATTAAATATGTTACTGATGTATACAAAATATGAGTTCATATTTTTCAGTCAATGGTTTAGACACTTTTATTCAAAAACAAAATTCAAAAGAAATGAGTATATTGACTATGTTTATAAAGGTGCAAATCAGCAAAAATAGCCTTTTTCAATTCCATAAGCCAGAAAAAAATATTATTATTACTGGAATAAATAACTTTGCTGCTAAATATTAACTGGAGGCAATATTATAAACTCTCAAGGTTTTTCTGGTTGATACTGAATCTGAGTGGATAAGGAGAACAGATTGGCCTGTTCCAAAACAACAGGTCAGGATATGGTTTTAGCAACAGATATGTATGTCACTTCTCAGTGTGCTTGTTTTGTGTACAGCAGCTGGCTTCAAAGTCTAGTCCCTTCCTTGCCTGAAGGAGCTTAAAACCACAGCTCTAGGATGCTCTGGTAATGCAGTGGCTTAGTGCAAGGCTCTAATACAGCCTTGGTGAAGCTACTCCACTTTACAGAAATGATTTATCTGAGTAAGTAAAAGGGTCCCTCTCTGCTCTTTCGAGGGACTCCCTTAATTCATTGGACAATCATTCTCACTCCTGCCTTTTCTCCTTCAGCATAAAATGAAGTACTTGATATTAACTACAAAAGAGACACACAGAGACCATCTTGGAATGGAAACTGCCACAACCTTGCCATTTCTGTTGTCTTCTGGGAGCTGTAAAAAACTTCTGGTGAAGGAGGGATCAAACATGTTAAAAGCACCCAGAGATTTAGTGACTGGTCTATTGAGTAAAACAGGAATTATGCTTTCAGCTAGGTTGGGAACCTGTGGGGAGGGGGGACATGGGGAGGTGTTGATAAGCACGATCATCTACCAAATCAAACTGTATTTTGAAAGAAGTGGAGGAATGCGCATTTTATGAGCCCTGAAGGAGTTGAGCAACGAGAAAGGAACTCTGCAGTTTACTGCTGTCAGATTACAGGCAGATATGTACATACCTAGTAAAAAGGTTTTGGTACCATAGCAACATAAGTAATGGAAATACAGACTCTGAAAGAGCTACGTTTTAATAGTCCCAGATGGTGGGTTTGTGACTACTAGCATAGACTTGAAAGAAAGTTTTTCTGGAATTTAGATGTTTAAGTAGCTGTCACATGTCTAATGGTCAGGTAAGAACTTAACAAACACTCAAAAGGGTGCGATGGGAGGAGACAACAAACATTAGATTAGTTTTTCTTTTTTTTTTTTTTCCAGTAGTTCCACCTGAACTAACCCTATTTCCTCCTGATCCAGAATCACAGAACAAGTGGAGTTCTGGTATTTTATACCTATTGACGATCTGGATTTTACTTGTTAATTTTAAAAGGTTTTCACTGAAATTACTTGAAAGCTTTCTGAAAAATGTCTCAGAGGAGCACAGACCTCTCTTAACAAAACTCAGCACAGAGCTAATTGAACAAGACAAACAGACTAATTTCAAATATTTTGGGATTAGAGATTTTAATGTAAAACCCCAGGGAGAATGTGAGTACAGTTTTGGATGGTTTTTCTTTCCAGTGGTTTTTTTTAACCCAGTTATTTCCAGCTATTCACACTTCTGCAATATGATGGTATTGTTTGCTTTAAAAAAAAAATGTTGTCTGTACATGCAAGAAATTATGGCAGAAATAATTCTAAATCTTATAAGGGCTTTATCAGGTGAAGCATTTAAGGATTTGAAGGCCAGTTTGCAAAGCTCTGCTTAGCTGTTGTGAGTCTTTCAGTCTTTCAGAGTTTCCACCAACGATGACGTATTTTTCACCTTCCTTCTCACTTCATTTTTATCCTTGATGTTGAAGATTTGTAAATATTGTCCCTGAGTAAATTTATTATAACAGCAGCACAAAAGAATTGAGAAGTGTGACAAAGGCTCTTGATGAAGGCTAGCCAGAGGAAGAATTTTGTTTTCTCCAGTTTTAATATGCTCTTATGGAAACCTGGCAAGGGAGGAGTTCATTGTTGGAGCTGATAATGCTGAATGACATCTCCTGGTTTATGAAAATTATACCCGTTCTCTCTTTAGGTTTTGCTCTTTTTCATTTTTTTTCCTCTCAGATAAGAGTCATGGGTTTAGAAACTTTGCTCCTTTGCCTTTTGAACCTCTAATTTTCTTCATTATGTCTATTTCTTTCCTGTTTATTTGGCTCTATCACAGCACTCCATCTTGAGTTATGAAGACAGAAAACACTGAATCATTATGAATTAGGCAGGGCTGAGAAGAGGGTCCAAAAGGGGATACTAGCCAGGGAGAATACTCATCTATTTAAAAAGGGACCAAGTGTGTCCCAAGGCTGCTGTCAAATATAGATCTCCCTCTGTACAGCCTCTGTCTGTCTGTGAGAAGCTTTTATTTTGTTTAACCTTCTGGTACCTGCTAATGATGTGAACACTGAAGTACACGTGTGCTGCAATGAAAACATGATGCACCTCCTCATGTGTTTGTTCACCAGTTCTCTCTATTAGCTGATCTGGTAGAGTTGCTGTTTTAGCTCAGTGGGTGGAGGTTTGTGGTTTTGGAAGCCACATTTAAATCCCAGTGCTGTGTTCGTGGTTGGCTGATGATCCTGGGGTCAGTTTGTCTGTGGTCACAGATCATTACACCCTGTAGACAGCAACTCTCATACCACATCACCAAAAATTATACCCTGTGAACACAGTGGTGTCTTCTGCAACATCTGAATATTTTCAACTACTAGTCTTTTGAAGATTGTGCATGCTAATTGGCTTGGAAAATAAACTTTTAATGAACTTTACCTTTTCTGACATGTTTTAAGAACATTGTACATGCAGTAATTTTGTTAAGTTGATGAACAGAAGAGAAAACATTTCCTATTAATGAATCCCAAAAAAGTAATTTAAGAACCATTATGGAAAAAGAACACGATGCTTCCACTAACTTCAGTAGGGGAGGGATCAATCCGTGACTACAAGAATAAGTCAAACTCAGATCAGGCACAAAAATTGCAAACAAGCCAAATCTTACTCTTTTCCATCATACTAAATATTGGAGAAGCTAACTACCTTCTTAAATATACATCATCAAATTCCTATATCTGTTAATAAAAAAGCCATTGAAACAAGTCATAGAACTTCTACTTTTGGAGTAAAGCAAAATTGCACATGCAGAAGACTGCTGTCATTGGTAAATATGAATTGGGTGTTCTTTGCAGGCTTGAAGATGAAGCTGTAACTTGAAGTTTACAGCATCTGTGACTCACAGATCTGAGTAAATATTTGTTTGTTGGAGTCCAATTCTCCTTTACCAGAAGAGGCAGAAGCTTTCTTATGAGTCTCTGGATGTCCTGCAACTTTCTGTAATTGCTGGCTACACATGTACAAACGTTGGTTAAAATAAATGACCTGGCCTATGTGAGTAGACTAACCAGATTCTTTCATGGATAAGGAAATAAGAAAAAATAGTGGGACCTTTTTTTTTTCCCCTATACAGGTGCTTCTAAAAATACAGGTCACTTTTTGGTATGCAATTTTAACCACTGAATGCAAATTTGGATTTTGCTAAACCTTTTCTTATTAGAGCTCCTCAAAAAGTAGAAGAAATGTGAGGTAAAGTTAGAAACTAGATGATTTATGTCCTGATCTATCAGGATTCTCAAGAGTGCCCATCCTTTAAACGTATTTTTTGGAAGAGAAATCGATAACAGCACTCAAACCTAATTTTGTAAATCAATGCCACTCCCTCCAGCTATGATCTTTCAAGGGGCATATGTTGTACATCGTATGGATCTATTAATAAAGTAACCACAGTAAAACAACCAAGCAACCAACCAAAAACCCCAGGTACTTTAGTGGCAACATATTTTGAACGGTGTGCTTGCAGCATATTATACACTGTAAAAACATCTCAACTTCAAAAAGCTAAATCTGAAAAATTTTAATTAGTTCACTATTAAGTGGCTTACTTCCACACATAGGGTTTTGTTTTTTTTAAAATTTAACTGCCTTCTAATAAATAGAGCAAATAGATAAGGCCTCTAACCTTACTTGAAATAGAAGAAACTCCAATTTGCGGTAAGTTTTCCATTTTGAGGTTAAGAATTTGTGTTGGGAAGTTGGTTGTAACTCCTCTGTTATCAAGCTGGACTGTAACACGGGAACCATCAATTTAGCAGCACTGTGTCCCATGCTGAAAAGACCACTTTTAGAATTTTCACCTTTTTATATTTGAACAAAGGTTATTAGCCTACTTGTTTTACTGCCGCCTGCTGTGCTGATCATTTCCTACCTGACCTGATGTACACGATTCCCTGGCAAGTCGTAGAAGTAAATAAATCCCCCTTCTGTATTAGAAGGCCCAGTGCCTCTCCATCTGGTTGTGTCTAAATCCACTCTTACTTCTGAATACTCTTAACACTTATCCCCATCGCTTAATGTTTTGATTGGTATTGTTCAGGCCTCTGCCTGTCTTGAGCTTTTCCAGTTGCTCCTCTTCATTGGAGGACATCAGCCTTCTGGAGCATATCAGAAGGCTACAGTCTAAAAATGGAGGCAGATAATGACATCACTCACAGAGTGTCCCTGCATCTGGGTATGCCAGCTCTGAGTTGCTGGATGCAATTGCCCTGTCTGGAGCACGTTCACTGTTGATGCACGTTTATACCATCTGGAGAACTGACAGGATGCAGTCATACTAATACTGACTTTACAGAGTAAGGCAGGAAAGGAAACATTTATGGATTTTATGCTGTACAAATGATAAAGAAGTAGACTGCAAATTTTTTCTACCACTGGATCATGAAAAAAAATTAGTTAATGCAATATTTAATAAAAACCCACACACAATATGGGGCATTCTCATCTTAACATAAGTCCCCTCTCCTCAACTCCTAAAGAGCTCAACCACATGGGCTCAACCACAAAGTATTTACTAAGAGCAGCCCAAATCTCAGTGACTTTCAGATACAGACATTGCTTTGCTTAATCATGGAGACGGGCAAGCTATCACTGTGTCCATCAGGAAGGTTTTTTTGCCTGAGAAAATCTGAATGTGCCAAACTATAATTGCAGCAATTTTGTGTGCCATTACACAAACGTAAGAGTTTTCACAGATTTCTGGGTATAAGGCAGAATGAAATGCTTCTCGGTACTCTGCCAGTAGTTTTCTTCTCTTCCCATTCTCCTCTTGCCTGTTCTTTCTCAGCACATTAAAACTGATGCACTTGTCAAACTTCAATCTTTATTTCCGTGCATAAACAATTCTCCCAGCACTGCATCTCACCAGCCCATTCTCTGCTTACTGTCCCTTCCTCTCAACCATATTAAGCCATTACATCCTCCTACCCCCTTATTCTCTTTAGCCAACTCTCACTGATAGGATTTTGAAGATCATAGAGAAAACCTGTTAGATCATTGAGTCCAACTGTTAACCTAACACTATGAAGTCCACCACTAAACTAGGTCCCTAAGTGCTAATATGTATCTGTTCAAAAATAATAATAACTGCATTGTGAGACAATGTAGGGATAAATAGAAAAGACATATAAACAATAAAAAATTTATATTGGCTTAGGTTTGAGATATAGTATACTGGTAAGCATACTGCAAGCAAAATGGTCCATACAGGTTGATTTTCTCTTTTATTCGTGTACTATTACAGTGGAAATTTTTATGGGAAAGAGCAGTATAATATCTGCTATTAGTGTGTTCATTGCATTTTCTAAAAGGGTCCTTCCTGTGACTCTTGAACTTTTACTAGGTGATGCAGTCTGTGAAGACACACAGACTTGAGCCATCGCGTCCATATTGCCCAAATGCATATCCATTCTGCAACCTCAGTATTAACTACAACCTCGCAAATATTAACCTTTTTTCACAGAAGCTATTTTTCATGGAAAATATTTTACCTTTTCAGAATAATTCTTGTGTGGTAGAGAACAGAAATTTCAAAATTGGAGTGAAGGGAAAAAGGAAGTTGAAGCTATGTTATCACTGAAATCAGTGTCATGGCTGGTTGCCTCATGTTGATACCTCTAATCTAGTCCACTTGTCACTGCTAGCAGTCCATGTACAGAAAAATGTCTCCTCTGGTGCAGTTGCTTCAAATGAATGCTGTTATTTCATATTGCTGCTTCTCTTTCCTCTCCATTTGCCTTATTGCCATGGCATCGAAAAACCACGGAATTGCAAAGGCAAATCCAGTGGCTATAGAGAAAATACAATACAATCCACTTAGTTCCACCCAAGGAAATACAATGGACACTTCTAAGAGAGTTATATTCTTCTATAGCTAGGTGAACAGAGCCACTGTGTCTAAAATGGTGAGCAAGGACTGAATGATAAAAAGAGAACATGGTCAGGTGTCCTCATAAACTATGGGTCGTGGGCATCTTTGGATAAAAAGATGGATGGAAGTTTATACTCTGTTCTCATTTCACTGGACTGATCTCATTTTACTGCTTGTCTTTTGTTGAAACAGCTTAGGATTTTCTTGCAGCACCCTAAACTCATATTTGTTCATAGCAAGGAGTCTCATTATTATAACATTCTAATTAATGTCCTCATAGAAGGTGCTTATTATTATTGGCTCTACTTTGCCTGTAATTCTGACAAATTAACAGATTGATGGAGACTCTGTTGATGTTGCCTATAGCTGTTTGTGGCTTTCCCATTTGAAAGACTATATTAAAGTTGGATCCAGATTACAAATGTTTAATCTGGCAAAGATATTTGGTGGCCTCTAAAACAAATATTGTGTCATTAATATAGCAGTATCCATAAATGGGACTGGCGACATATAATGCTGTGTCTGTGGATATTTTCAAACTCTGTTTAGGATCCTTAACTAACCCCGTTCTGTGTAGGTATTGCAGTTCCACCTCTTCAATACCTAAATACAACAAAATAAGTTAAGGCTGTATTTTTAGCCTTAACTCTAAATTCTCAGGAGTTTGTGGTTTTTAAATGAGACCCTTAGTGTTATCTGGACTTAGACTTCTTTTGTGGTTCAATAGAAAATACACAGTATTCAGTTTTTCACTTTTGGTACATTTTTACAATGGCATTAAAAATAGTGAAACCTTTCAAGTTTATTCAAGTTGACATGATGAACCATAATTACATTGTTTAGCACAGTTTCTTGTATAAACACAAGCTTAGATTTTTTTCAAGTTAATTTTGATCCAATGCCAGAACAGTTCTTTGAACTATTTATGCTGATCATTGACATGATATTCAAACATGTATCATCTCCATCCAAACCACTGAGCTATTATAATGTTGTTACAGGAAAGAGGTGTGGGCTAAGAAGATATGAATATTGAAGTTAGGAAAAAATGACTTCATGGTAACTGATATTTAAAAAAAAAAGGCCAATATTATTAATCTTTTTACTACCGAAGCAAAAAAAAAAAAACCCCAACTGTTTTGCCATCTGCAGTCTTGAAGGACTGGGTAGAATAGCTGCTGCACTGCAGAGACCACAAAATGGCAGGTCTGTATTTTAGGCTTTTGCTACTAGAAAGGCAGCAGTGGAACATGCCACCAGTGGCAAGTTGCCAACACCTTTGCCTACAGTTTGTTCTTTAAGTATTCCATATCACAAAACTTAGTTCTTACTGAAACAACCAAGCTCAACCAGTGAAATCAGTAAGTAGAATTTTTTTCTTGCTGGAAATTTCAGCATGTGGCAAGTAAAAACATTACTCAGGGACCTACCCTACTTATTTTTTCAGACCCCTCCTCTCTCATATCAGTCTTCTTGTCAAGGGCTTGTCTGTGTGTGAACACCATTTCATAAAGTTAATCAACCATCTAAGGAAAGTGAGGACAAAACCTCCAATGATTAGAGAAAAAGTTGCAGACTTATGCAAGTAGCCATAAAGCAAGTCTCTAAGTAAATGGAACTATAATTAGAAATTCTTTCTTAAAGATGCATATGTTCCACCGGATGGGGAGAAGATGTGTGTTTTTCAGCACAAATCCTAAAGTGGGTGTGTAATTTTTCTGGCTATCAGATATGAGCATACTTTTGGAAATATTTCACACCTTCCTCCATTTCAGGTAGTTCTCAAATGGCAAATATTGCTTTAATGGGACATTACCAGTTTTTGTAGCTCATGTATTTCTGAAGTGCAATTAAATTACCAGTTTTAGCATGAAGCTTCATGGTGAAAGGGTGACAATAAGGCCATTGAGACAACCAGTTGACAGCATGGCCATTCGTATGCAGTCTAGACAATTTCTGCAGTGTGTAGAAGACAATTTCCTGCTACAGATGGTGCAGGAACCTACAAGGGGAGGGTGGGTACTGGACCTTGTTTTTACCAATAAGGAGGGACTCATTGGGGAAGTGAAGGTCGGGGGCAGCTTTGGACAAAGTGTCCATGAAATGGTAGAGTTCAAGATCCTGAGTGGAAGAAACAAGCCAAAAAGTAGGATAGTTACCCAGAATTTTAGAAGAGCAAACTTTGATCTTTTCCGCAGCCTAATAGGAGCTACCCTGTGGGCTACACTGTTAGAAGGTAAGGGAGCCTGTGAGAGCTGGCTAACATTTAAACAGCGCTTCTTCCAAGCCCAGGACCCGTGCATCCCTTTTAGCAAGAAATCGGGAAAGAAAGGCAGAAGACCTGCGTGGATGAGCAGGGAGCAAATGAGTAAACTCAAAGGGAAGCAGAAGGTCTATGAATTGTGGAAAAAGGGTCTGAGCACCTGGGAAAAATATAGGAATGTTGTCAGGGCCTGTAGGGATGCGACTAGGAAGGCTAAAGCCCTCTTGGAATTGAAACTGTCAAGGTACATAAAGGATAATAAAAAGGGGTTTTTTAGACATGTGAATAGTAAGAGGATGACCAGAGATAATGTGGATCCCTTGCTGAACGAGGTGGGTGTCCTGGTAACGGAGGATGCTGAGAAGGTGGAGATACTGAATGCCACCTTTGCTTCAGTCTTCACTTCAAAGGCCCATCAGGATCCAGAGACACTGGAAGAATGTAAGAGAGTTTGGGGAATTAAGAGCTTCCCTCTGGTTGAGGTGGGGGCGGTCCAGGAGTGTCTCAAAGGGATTAACACACATAAAACCATGGGCCCAGATGGGATGCATCCACATGTCCTGAGGGAACTGGCGGAAGTGATTGCTGAGCTGTTCTCTATCATCTTCGATAGGTCTTGGAGGACAGGAGAAGTGCCTGAAGACTGGAGGAGAGCCAAAGTCACTCCAGTCTTTAAAAAGGACAAGAAGGAAGATCCCAGCAACTATAGGCCAGTCAGCCTCAGTTCTGTCCCTGGAAAGGTGATGGAACAGCTGGTTCTGGATGCCATCTCCAAGCAGTTGGAAGAGAAGAAGGTCATGAAGAGTAATCAGCATGGATTCACCAAGGGGAGATCGTGCTCGACCAGTCTCATAGCCTTCTATGATCTTATCACCAGCTGGGTAGATGGAGGGAGAGCAGTGGATGTCATCCACCTTGACTTCAGCAAGGCTTTTGATACTGTCTCCCATGACATGCTGATAACAAAGCTGAGAGAGCATGGGATAGATGAGTGGACAGTGAGGTGGGCTGAGAATTGGCTGTCAGACCGAGCTCAGAGAGTGGTGATCAGTGGAGCAGAATCTGACTGGACACATGTGACTAGCGGTGTTCCCCAGGGCTCAGTGTTGGGTCCAGTCCTGTTTAATATATTCATTGACGACCTTGATGAGGGAATAGCATCCACCCTCAGCAAGTACGCTGATGATACAAAGCTGGGAGGAGTGGCTGACACGCAGGAAAACTGTGCTGCCATTCAGTGGGACCTGGACAGGCTGGAGAGCTGGGCAGGGAGAAACCAGATGAGATTCAACAAAAGCAAGTGTAGAGTTTTGCACTGGGAACCGCTTGTATCAGTACAGGCTGGGGGATGACCTGCTGGAGCTCAGTGGAGAAGGACCTGGGGGTCCTGGTAGATGACAGGTTGGCCATGAGCCAGCGGTGTGACCTGGTGGCTAAGAGAGCCAGTGGGAATCTGGTATCAGGAGGATTGTGGCCAGCAGGTCAAAGGAGGTGATCCTCCCCCTCTACTCTGCCCTGGTCAGGCCCCACCTGGAGTATTGTGTCCAGTTCTGGGCTCCTTGGTATAAAAAAGACAGGGATCTCCTGAAGAGAGTCCAGAGAAGGGCTACAAAGATGATTAAGGGCCTGGAGCATCTCCCCGATGAGGAAAGGCTGAGTGAGCTGGGACTGTTCAATCTGGAGAAACGAAGACTAAGGGGGGACCTTATTAATGTTTATAAATATCTGAAGTATGGGATGCAGGGGGAAATGGCCAGCCCCTTTTCAGTGCTCTGTGGAGACAGGACAAGGGGCAATGGCTGCAAGTTGGAGCACAGGAAGTTCCGCACCAACATGCGGAAGAACTTTTTCACAGTGAGAGTGACAGAGCCCTGGGACAGGCTGCCCAGGGAGGTGGTGGAGTCTCCATCTCTGGAGATATTCAAGACCCATCTTGATGCCTATCTGTGCAATATGAGCTAGGGAGCTGCTTTGGCAGGGGGGTTGGACCCAATGATCTCTCGAGGTCCCTTCCAACCCCTATGATTCTATGATTAAGAAAGGGGAAACTGAAGCAAAGAAAACTCTCATCCAAAAATATCAGAGAGAAAAGACTGCATTATGATCCAAGTGAAAATGTCAGATTCCTATGAAACAGCAGCTCAGAATCAAGAGGGAAGTGTAAATTTGCCTGCTGTTAAGGAGGAGCATTGGGCAGAAGTAATTTTAAAAGAACATAAAGTTTGTGGATTTTTCAGTGTTTCACTGCCATCTATTGGGCATAGAGTGTAAGAAGTGGTTTTATAATTAAAAGAATAAAAAATAATTAAAACAATGAGCAAAGCCACTTCAAATCTGTGTTTCTATACTAAACTAATACATGAAAGAAGATGCACTCTCCAGAAAGCGGGGGGCGGGGGGGGGGGGGCGGTGCTCGGGCGGAGGGAGATGGCTGGGGGATCCCCAAACTGTAATTATCTTGCAGGAAATTCAATTGAAAACCTTACACCTGGAGCTGGTATGTTAGTAAGTCAAGAGAGCAGTTCAGAGGAACTGATTTTCACAACTTCCTTCATGGTGGACACAGTTCACCTCATCCCTATTTTCTTTCTGAGGTATAGAACTAAGAAACATCTTAGACATCTTTAGATTTTTTTCCTCAGTTAGGCTAGTCATCCTTGACTCTTGCAGGAGTCATGGCCATCCTTCCCTCAAGAGAACAGTAAGAAATTTCTAAATTCCTTTGAAGAACTTTAATTCTGTGTTACAGTTCTAATTTTGTGACTATTCTACCTAAATGTATCTCTTCTCATCTAGGCAAACTAGAATTAGATAGTCTTCACCAACATATATCCACAGGGAGCAATGCTGACATTGAAACTGAATGACTGACAATTTTTGCTTAGCTATTTTATTTTAGCATTCTCTCCAACTTTAGATTTCCTTATACTAGTTGTGAGACTACTAGATGTAGGTGGGAGGTGAGAAGTATCAAAATACACTTATCTTCTTTTCCTTGAATTCTGATGCATTTTGATGTAAGTTTTTTAATATATTTTGGGGTTTGCACTGACTCTGCCTTTGAGTATTGTGCATGAAGTTGTAAAGAAACTTGCTTAATTCCTGACAGAAAACAGAGCTTAGTTTATGTCTACCTCATCATAACTATCCAAATGTAATTGTTAATTTAATACATTCATTAAATAGGATGTCTTTTATAACATTAATTTCCTGACTAATGATGGAGCTATAAATGTTACAGAAAAAGACCCTCTGCAAATTGTAATACATTGCAAGCATCAAAATGTTCTCATTACAATATTTCTTTGCAATTAAATAATGATGAAACCTGCCTTTTAAGATAGCTAACTCTAATTGGCATTAGTAGAAAACAGAAATGATGTGGATAAATAAGACAAATAGTAAGACTTCCAGAAAAATGAGCAGCTATTCAGTAGCCCCACATCTACTAGAAGAGTCCTACTCCAGGTTCTGCTTCTTCCACATCAGGTTACTGGACCAATATCAGAAGATAATTCAGAGTAAGAAAGGGTAGCCAGTTACTGAGGGCTTTTCTATTTTAGCTTAGAAGGTAATGAAACTTGTCCTAAAGATACATGTATTGTAAGGAAAGCTTTTAAGGAAGATTTTTGAACATTATTTTTTAGTGAACCCATTTGATAGATGTTTAAACTTTACTAGGAAGAATTAGAGGACTCACTAAGCCACAGGCCAAGAAAGAAAACAGCAAGGTGGTTTCTTCTGAAGCAAACCAAAACAAATACTTTTTCAGAGTTTTGAATGTATATTTTCAGCATTTTCACAGAATCACAGAATGGTAGGGGTTAGAATGAACCTTAGGAGATCTTCTTCTAGAAAGAACTACAGTAGTGCAGATAATAATGAAATATCGAAAAACACACTGGATATAATTATCGATTTTATCTAATGTTCTTTGGCATTCAAAGCAGGATTAATCTTTTTGTACCTCATGCTATGGGTAAGTTGCTGTAGAATGAATATTGGGATAACCATTAGTTTGTCTCTTGTTGCAGAGTTTCTGAATTTGAGGCAAGTCTGAGAATAAGGATGTTCGCCAGTGACATTCTGTGCTAAGCAGTCTCTTCAGACACAAGAAACGTGTTTTCTTCATTTGCCATTTAGAAGAACTAGTTGTTCTTTCTTCAAAGCAAAACTTTTCAACTGGAACATAAAAACTCATCAGTTACACATTTCATAGAAGTAGACAAATTGACTGTTTTTTAAACTGGGGGAAGAAAAACCTAAGAGGATATATTGTACTGTTGAAAAGTTGCTATTGCTATGCATTCAGAAATTCCTGTTTTCTTTTCAAAATCTGTAAGTTAAAAGTTATTTTTATGTGAGATGTTCAAATTTTTCTTGAAGTAAAACATTTTGATCACACTTTATAATTTTTTTTTTTAATTTTGTGTAGTTGGTCATTGCAATATTCTTAGGTTTGTTCCACTTTGAAGAAGAAAAGAACTTCACGTCGTGGGAATTTCTTGTGCAGTTCCCTTTCCTCCCTACAGACTAGTAAACCAGAAACCAGCCTCATAAGAGTGGAAAAGGCAATGTACATATAGGGCATGAAATTATACCTTGGTTTCCAAGTCTGACCACAACATTCATTTGGCAGTTTGAAGGTTTGCTGTGTCCTTGACACAGCAGCAACTACTCAGCATGATGGACAGAGCCTTGCAGAAAGGCTTAAAAATGAGAGGTCAAGAAACTATCTTTATTATCAGCTGTACAGTAGCACTGAAACATAGCCTGTAGAGGAGGCAAACTCCTTTCTCATCAGTTACTGAACTGGCACTCAGGGTTTCACCAGTGTTGACCACACAGTCAGCACTCATCTTGATAAGTGGGCAAATCCCCGTAGTGTGACTGGAAGAAGTGATCCTGGGACAGCTCACTGCCCTTAGATCTACTAGGCAGGATTATAGAGGCCATGGTACTTGCAGAAAAATTGCATCAGTCTTTTACAGGAAAAGAGCATTTGTACTGACTGAATTAAAAGCTCTTAAAGCTTAGACAGAAATAAGAAGTATTGAGTTCCATGCACTGAATAATAAACTCATACATTCAGGCTGTCTTTCATGCAAAAGTAATAAAAGACTGCTTTTTCATGGTGTATTCATGGGAACCCAGCGTGTCACACCCACACATCAATCTGGAGCCAACAGATTCACTCCCAGCAGAAACAGTAGCCTTCAGAAGCATCATATTCATAGAAGCATCTATGCCGTTAAACAGAGAACATAATTTCAAAATAACTATTTCTTTTGGATCATGCATTTTCAAAATATCCAAAGAAAACTTCGGAATACATTTTGCTCAGACAATGTTCAGATTTGGAAAAGAAAATTTATTATTATTCTTTACATCCAGAAAAGAAAGAAACTGAGAGTCATTGATGGTAGAGATGGCTGCTTCCTCCTCTCCCATCCCAGCACACACCACATATCCAAAGATTTCATTAGCCAAGGAGTAAACAGCCTCTAATTGTTTTTACTATACTTTGGCCCTCTTTAAATAGCTTATTCAAAAGGATTAAACATTACAACCTTACTGCTTGTGTTCTCCTGACAGTGAGGTTATGTCTATTTACATGTGCTGGAGACTGGCACATGACCAGCACAGTTCTCTCAAAGGTAAGCTTCCTTTTGCTTCCTGCAAAATTTCTGCTGGATGGAGTCCATGGCTCAAAGGAGTTCTATGATGTTTTATACTCTGTCTTTCCAGAAGGAAAGCACAGGACTGTTGTATGTGCTTAGTCCTCTTCTTCATTAGCCCCACACAGGGAATTAAAGCCTTTACATCCAAATTTAGCACTGCATCTGGACATCCTATATCATGATGAATAGCATATTGATGAAGTAAATAAGGCTGGTAGCATATGTCCTTTCTGAAAGAAAATCTAGTGGCTATATGAAGAAATGAGGACTGATCTGCGTAAACCCGCCTCAGTAAAGAAAGCTAACATCTACTTTAACACATATGTAGTCTGTTGATTGTGTAATATAAATAACTCCTTCTTAACTGATTCAGGGAAACAAAAATAGATTCTTGAACTAAATTGACACCACAACAGGTGTAGATTATGTTATCAGACCTCATCCTGCTTTAAATAGCTGCCTCAGGTGTGGATAATAAGGAAGTTGAAGCACACAAGTCTCAAAACTGTGTAAGAGCTCAGTAAAGTTAATGACGGAACATTTCTCCATACAAATGACTCTACATAGATGAGCTGTTTGGTTAACTAATTTTGCAATTCAACAGTTAAATCAAAGAATGAAGATCAGCAGTATAAAGCAAGATGTATATATCTTGAAACTGGCTTTTTGAAGAACCCAAGTAATTTGAAGGTTCAACAAGTCTAATTAAAATAAAAACTGAGTTAGAGTCTGAAATTGAAACAAATATAAATCAAAGTGTTGTTTAGATTAATAAAAATAATTGTGACAAGCTTATATGTCACACGGATTTTCACTTGTTAAGACATACAAAATTGCCAAAATATTTTATAAATGCTGCTACCAGATTTTTTCAGCCTGAAAAAAAAATGAGACCATCCAACCTCTAGTATCCAGAATTTTTTTCTATGGAGGAGGCAATAGGACAACTCTGATCAAGAGCCAGAAAGCTCCTACCTCTTTTGTTGTTTAAGCCTTGGTTCCTTTTGGCTCCATTTGGTGTCCCTCCTTTCCTCAGTTCTTTTACTGGAAAAGAGACTGAACAGCTGGTCCGTATCTGTCCTTTCCATTAATTTTGTAATTTTTCTGGATTCTACTACATTCACACTTCAGTCACCTACTTCAATGGAGCAGGGGAAAATGAACAACTGCATTAACAGTGAAATTAAAAAGGAACATGCAAATAACTGTTCTGCAGGCCTATAACTTTCCTATCCTTTGCAAATAGTTTCTGTGGCTTATCAGAGTGAAATCTAGATATTATTTAGTCTTGGCCTAATGGTAAACTGAGTTTTCAAGGGATCAGACTTTTTTTTCAATAGGCCAACAACTTATCTGTATCTACACTGCTGCTGTCAAAAAAGCTACGTATTTTGCTGAAAATAGTTCTCCCTTCACAATAACTTTAGACAGAAATAAAGCAAAAAAAAAAAAAAAAACATGCTGCAAAGAGAAGCATTAAACTAAACAGTGAAATACCGGTGGCTAAACACAAATTATTAAGTAGACTTGGATATTTTATGATCATCTGTTCAAGGAAAGTCATGCAAAAATTGCATGAGAATGAAGTTAATGTACATCTAGTCCAGGATCCTGTCACAGCACGCGTCTAGGGGAGACTAAATGGATGGAATAAGTCAGGAAAGATACAAGCAGAGAATAAAGACTTCTCTTCAAAGTACATATTTATGGTTTTGCAAAGGTCTAGTATCTCTGCCCCCTCTGAATTATTGAACCTGAGCTAGTTCATAATGCTTACATCAGACTTTCATATGTGTTCAATTTTACCATGTATGAAATATGTTGGAGCCTTCTCATTCGTGGACAAGGAATTATTTAGTATCATACACCTTCATGTAGCAAAGTTTGAGGAGGAAGTATTGAAGTTTCTTTGAGTGTAAGTGAGATTGAATTCCAACCACACCTGTTTTGGATGTTAGATGAGGAGGAGGAGAGTTGTTTGTTTTTGAGCATATGAAGAAATGGCACGGCTAGTTTGCTGTGGAAAAAAAAAGAATAAGAAAGAATTGTGGAAAAAACACTACTGAGTAGAATTAGGACAGTGACCATAAATATTTCCTAATACATTGACTACTTCATCTTGATGAATGGTGCTTATGTACTGAGGACAACAAGTAAGAGTGGTCAACACCAACAGCAGCACAGGACAGATCTGGGTCACTCATAGTGGGAGACGGGTTCTCTCGTGAGGATCTGACTTGAGTGACATGCAACATATACTCAGAAATAAAAGAAGTGATTTGAGACTAAAAGAACAGGAACTAATACAGACTATATGAGGAAAGTCTTTGAACAACAACCGAAAAATCAAGAGTGGGCAATCTGACATGGTACAGGAACACAAATAAACCACACAAAACTCAAATTGCTTTTTATGTAATCCATGAAAGCAACTGTTTGTTCATTAAACAAATAAGCCATGAAATTATTTAGTTATTTTTCATGCTGGACATTCACTCATTTTGGTTTCTTTTCTTGAATAGTCCAAGTCCAGGAATAGTCCAGGAACAGTTGAGACAACTTTGATAAATTTTCTACTGTATTTCATGCAAATGTTGAAAGGGTTTGCTAAATGGCTATGCACATAAAATAAATCAAGTCCTTTAAAAGGAAATAATCTATTTTTACACAGCATTGCTAACAGTTGTGATAATATTTGTGGCAATCTTTTCCATTATGCAAAGGAAGTGCCTATTGATTGGACTCTCTTTAAACAAGGCCAAATGAGAGTCAAAGCTATACTGGAGGGAACATCCAAAACTGCTGATAGTGAGTCATGCCCTTTTTATAGGAAACAGCCATTTATGTCCTTGTCTTTTTTTCTATTCTGTCTTTACAGGAGCTGGCAGCATTTTATAAATTTTAAAAAGGATCTTCACACTTGTATTAGTGAATAAGATGCAACTGTGGTGCTCTGTCACAGGCTGTAGTACCTCCTAACAAATTCAAAGATGCTTCAGACCTAAAGCCAACAGGAATTGCAGTCATGGAGCCCGTACCAAGTAACATTAAGAAACTTGCATAATTAGGACCGCACTTCTGTAGCTCTGCATAGGTTTTTCCCACAGGTAATGAGATGGCAAGAACACTTGGTATTCTTTCCTGCTTCCAACAGTAAAATAATTGGGTTATTAACTTAAGAAAACAAAAGAAAGCAGAATAACTCAACAGTGTCAGCCTATCTTCTATGAAGTCTTCTTCTAAATATACCTCCATAGTGTAGAGTGTCTTTGACAAGGAATTTGACACTGTCTGCAAATTTCAAGGCATTTTCAAGCTATGTTTGGTAATTGATATCTGTCTTTCTCCTTCTAAATGCATTCTTCCTTAAAAATCACTGGCACTAAAGAAGGAAGGAAGAAAGGAAGGAAGGGTGGATGGATATTGGTAAATCAAAAAACTATTGGTGCAGATTTCGCTGTACCCACCATGTGTTACATTTTCATTTAAATGCATCTTGATCCTCTTACATTTTACTGTATATTCTCTTAACATTAATATGCCATTGCCAGTGTGCTCAGAGAACCAGTAGTATCAATACTAGTGTGAAATTAGATTGCTTCATCTTAAGTGGTATGAACTTCAAACACTACCTCTGATCATTTTAATTATTTTAAACAACCTGCACAAAATAAATATCCAGCTTAATCTATTTAAATGTTATTATGAAAGACAGCAAGATCTGGTTTTGCTTTTGACTCAGAGGACCCCTGAGAATGAAAGAAATCTCCCCTTAAAAACAGAAATCCAAAATAAATCTGGGCCCAATTGTCACACAGAAAATAGATTAACATACTAAAAAAACCCAAACCATTTTTATCTGAAGTACTTCTGCTTTTAACATTTCACCTAGTTTTAGAAGTTCTGAACTGTGATGCACTTTTTAGACAAATGGAGATCTTTCCCTTGAGCAAAGCTTTTCCCTGCAGAGCAAAAAGAGATTTGAGATGCAAGATATTGAATTTATTTTTTTTTTAAGAAAACGCTCAGAGTTTACATAGGAGCCAGTGGGATTTGTGTACTATTGGTTCCTGGCAAAAAGTGCCACTAGTGTGCAGACGTACGTCCCAGCTCTGTAACGTTACTGTGTGCATACTTTTTTTTTTCCTTTCTTTTTCAACAGGAAATTATTGAATATTGGAACTTTTATTTACTTACAGAAATCATGGATAACTAAATAGCAATTTTTGGTAAGGCATTCGGAATCTGTAAGTTTTGAGAAGCACTTCTCAGATGTTGCTGTATTTGTAAGCTGCTGGATGTGTTTTCCTTATGCTGTTATCTGAAGCAAATCTGTGCTTTTCAATATCTTTCTCCCTCGAGCATCTTCTGAGTTCTTGTAAGTATTCTTTCCCGTTTCGGTTTCCTTTCCTGTTAGCCTGTTCAGTGTGACTGCCTCCTGCTTTCTTTCCTCCTCGATGTCCTTCCCATTTGATGTCTTTCATTCTGTCCAAAGAGATATATGGAATTTAGCAGATCCTTCCCCAAATCCAAATTTGCATCTTCCAACAGTTTTTTGCTTATCTTTGAATCTCTGGGTACAATCACTTCCTGATCTCATATACTAAACTGGCCAAGGTATCCGATCTGTAATCAAGGATAATTATACATATAGTATAGTAGTATACATAATACATATAGTATAGATAGTATACATAATATGTATACTATATACAAATGATAATTTAAAATTTAGCATTTTTCTTCAGTTTCTTCCAACTCTTGTAAATGTCATGAAATTTACACCATTCCCGTGGGTTTTTTTCTTGGGAGTAAAATATTCATCAGACTTCTGAATGACAACTGTGTAATTTCTTTTTTTAATAAGACTTGGATGTATACTTTTAAAGGCAGGTTCCTGATTTATTCAGGTGAGATCTTCCCTAAACAGAGTTTGCACATAGGTGTGAAATCCAAATTTTTTATCTGAATTTCCAAGATACAATCCCAATGCATGTTATATTACAGAATCACAGAAAAGTAGGAGTTGAAAGGGACCTCTGGGGATCATCTAGTTCCACACCCCTGCTAAAAGCAGAATCACCTAAAGTAGGCTGCACAAGGCACTGTCCAGGTGGGTTTTGAGTACCTTCAGAGATGGAGACTCCACAACCTCTCTGGGCAGCCTGTTCCAGTGCTTTGTCACCCTCACAGTAAAGAAGTTCCTCACATGCTTATGTGGAACTTCCTATATCCAAGTTTGTGCCCTTTGCCTCTTTTCTTGTCACTGGGTACCATTGAAAAAGACTGATCCCATCCTCCTGAACCCATCCCGCAAGTATTTATAAGTATTGATAAGATCCCTCCTCAGTCTTCTCTATGCTAAAAAGTGTCACCCCTCCACCATCACCCCCCCCAAAAAAAAAAAAAAGTCTCTCATTGTAAGAGAGATGTTCTAGCCCCCTAATTATCTTCATAGCCCTTTTTTTGTACCCTCTCCAGTAGCTCCCAGTCCTTCTTCAACCGGGAAGCCCAGAACTGCACACAGTATTCCAGATGAGGCCATGCCAGGGCAGACTAGAGAGGGCGCAGAACCTTCCTTGACCTGCTGGCCATACCCCAGGATATTGGTTTTCTTGGACATATGGGCACACTGCTGGTCATGGTCATCCTGCTGCCCACCAGGACTCACAGGTCTTTTTCTTCACAGCTTCTTTCCAGCATGTTAGCCCCTAACCTGTATTGGTCCACGGAGTTATTCCTGTCTAGGTGCAGGACCCTACATTTGTCGTTCTTGAATTTCATATAATTGCTCTCTGCCCAATTCTCCAGCCTGTCCGGATCTCACCGTTGGGTTTTTTTTCATGCTTTCTATGTTATCTGTCCAGGTTTATCTCTTCTGAATACTTGCTGCTCTAAATCTAACTGATGGTACTAGAGTGGTGTTTAGTTCTGCAACAGAGAAGATTGAGGTTAACTACATATTTGGAGGCTAAAAAAAGACTAGGGACCATGTGACAGAAACAGCTTTCCTGACTCAATCTCTCTCTGTCCCAGACCCATAGGGACTGGTCCTTGCTTCCAAGAGAAGAGACTTTATAATTTTACACAGCATTACTACCACTTGTGAAGATCTTTTCCATTATTTCATTATTCAGTGGGAATGTCTATTGATCAGAGGCTGCTTAAACAAAACTGCTTATGTTCTGGTGGGTAACATCCAGTTTGGTGATACTGAGTCATGCAATTACTGGAGGAAACACTACCATATTTTCTAACCATAAAGTTCCTTTCTGAAATAAACACCAATAATTTTACTATGGATATTGCTTCTCTGGTCTGGAAAAGGATCCAAAGGGTTTAGCTGCTGGGGTTCAGAGAGGAGTCTAACCAGACAGATGAGGCCTAAGTGAGCCATTCTTATACACCAAGGGGAAATGAACTTCCACAGAAATTGTGATTACCAGACTTGAAATAGGGACAGAAAAGAATTCCTCAGGATGTATTCGCCTGGTAAGAAAAATATCTTGAATATTCCCTTATTACACATTACATTTCTGTCATAGGCATTAGTAGACATACCCACCTGACCTTTGGGTTCAGCATTAAGCTCCCAGTTATCAGCATCAGCTTCTGGCAGTAGAAGGTGTTTTTGGACATGTATCTGTCTCTCTCTGCCTTTTCCCACTGGTGCTGTTCAGCTCTTCTCACAAGTATGAGGCTCATGGCTCCAACCTGGATGACCAGACCCGAGTTGTCACGTGTTCCCTTCCAAGGTATGTATGCTCTGTCTGAATGACACTCTCCAGAGACGATGACCATCTTCTTTTCCCTTCTTCACTAATATCTATACATTTGAGTGGCACAGATATCATCTGTATGTTCAGCTAAGACTAAACGGTGTTTTTGTTGACCTTGTCTTAATGCTTATTATTTATATTCACATTCGGAAACTTGGAAATTAGTGCTTTGCCATAAGGTCTCAGGTTTTCTTATCCACAAAGAAAAGAGAATTTCTAAGCCACATGGTTCTAAAGGGCCAAAATAAATTCATGAGCCTGACTTATGGTATTTTATAATTTTTGCTTGTGATGGGATTTTTGGAATTATTGGAATTGTTTTCACAACTACCCCAAAAATAGCTAACCTCAGTCTGTCAACAGTAAAAGATTTCATGTAATAATATCAGTCACAAGCAACCACAAGCCATCACAAAACAAATCCTCACACACATTATTATCTTAAAAATTGACTATATCTGGTTTTTCCTCACAGCTTTTGAACTTTCAGGGGGTTTATTTTTGCTGTTTTGTTCCAGTGCTTCTAAAATGTCTCAAAATCAAGATTTATTTTCCTGATGGACACTTGTCTCCATGAGTTGTGGCAACATTAAAAAAAAAAAAAAAGAAAAAAAAAAAGAAAAAATGCACATACTTTGAGCTTCATAATAAAATCTTGGGGCATCACTGAAAATAGAGTTTATGCTCTTTTTGCAACTGGTGTGTTGTCAAGTCATTGTTGATTTGTAGATCTGCATAAATAAAGGCTTCTGTCTAGTTTTAGGTCATTTTTAAAGCTGAGGGAAACCTCAGACTGGATTAGAAATGGCATAGCAAACTCTGAAAACAAAATATAACCCCAGGTTGTTTGTAACTATAAAATGGTGCATACAGATATAGATGTCCTGCTAAAGTGATGCTCCAGTATATGTAAACCATAGATAAGCTTCGTATCTGCTGTAGAACTATGTTAAATGTCTCGTGTACTTGCTTCACAACTTTCTTATGCTGAGAAATGTCAGTGTGTTTACTATACATGTTTAGAGATGCTGTTTTCCTTATTGTAGTCAGTATAGTGTAGTGCTACATAAAAGACCATATTAAGAAATCTTGAATAAATGTTATGAATTTTTAATAAGTGATCAGAAATAACAATCTGTAGGAAACCAGTTTTACTCATTTTTACGAATTAAAAAAGGGTCCTGCAATATGCAGCAGTTCCAGAAGAGGGAGCAAGCTACCTGTGTACGCGCAATGTTTCGGCAGCCTTGCTCACGTTTGAAAAACCTTCCTATTTAACAGCTGAGGAAGGTATGGGACTGGCATTGCTCACAGTTCCTGTCTAAGAGCAGTAATGCAGAAAGAAGAGTAGCAGAAAATATTTGTGCAGGTGAAGAAAACAGTTGGCGAGGTAATTTTCAGTTGCATCCTGAAGGAAAACTTGCTGCAGCTGAAGTCTTGAAGGGTGTAAGGCCTGGCAGGGAATACTGAAATTAGTAGGAGCAGAGCCTTCATGGTTCTCTGTAGACAATTCCCTAACTGCTTTACAATCTGGTTTTTTTTTTAAGGTTATGCTAAACATAATAAAAGACCACCTTGTTTAGGCAAGTTTCTTGTACAGGCTTCATGTGTGGAGTAGAAAAATTGTGTTCACATAAATAAAGTCATTCCCATTTTAAAATTTAAGGGCAAGAGGAAAGTAATAGGGATTTTACTTTGCATTTGAAGGTTTTTCACAATATACCCGGGCTCTAAATACAAAAAAAACCATTTAAAATTTATTCACTGTGTGATGCAGACTCTGTATTCTCTTTAAACAAACAGCACTATTCACTCAGAAGAAGAAATCTGTAAAAATAATAATGTAAACATAATTTGAAATCCTTTGAATATCTTTTTTTATTTGGTTTTCTTGATGTCGTAAGTGATATTTGTATTTTACTCTTATTCAAAGTTTCTCCTTTATGTGAAGAGCCTCTCAAACACACATGCAAGCACATTGCCTTGAATGACCCCCCCATCAGGTTAATATGCACAATTTTTCCACTTGTATCAAGCAAAATGCTTCCAACGCTGTTCTGAAGGGTTTCATTAAGAACATTTATTGGCAGGCTAAATTATTAGTACACTCTTAAAAAGTCTGCTTTGCAGCATTAAGAATATGTCCATGTATTTATATTTTAACATTTATTTATTGATGGCTTTCCTAATGATGGACAAACTGCAATTCTTACTCGTGTGAGTAACACTCTGGAACTTCTGCTGTAAAATGGCACAATTCATATGAGTAAATGCTGCCTTTTAGAGTCCTAAATGCTCTACTAAGGTCCTAGTCTTGGCAAAGTTTACCCAGGAAAATAGTCATTACTTAGTATAGAGAGTACTTTGAAAAGTGAGAGTGTTCAGAATTTTATCCTCAGTGGATCTTAATTAATCTTAATCAGTGCAGATGAGATAGCTGATATTTTCATAAATAAAACCTCTGAGGTGTAGAACTACCCCTTGTAGTCACCGAGAGCTAAAGGAATTCAGTGCTGTTCAGAATTAGTCTCACATTCGGAAACATTTACATATCAGATGCATTGAAACTATTAACCAGAGCTAAAAATAGATACCTTGCTGCACTGAAGAGCTCTCCCCATGGAAAAACAAATTAAAAAAAAAAACCCAAAACCATCCTGAGATCCAAATCAGGATAAGGGTAATTTTCTTCTCACTTGTACTACAGCCTTATCTCTGGCTGCTACCTCAACAGCTAATTGATTTACACCTTGCTGGAAGGGTCAAGACTGTGCTAAGTGCTCAGCATGCACTGTTGCCTCCTGCCATCAGAGAAACCTGAGACAGGAGGAGTTGTAGCTTCTGCCAAGTAGAAATATAGCACTGGGTAGACATCCTTCACATCCTTCACCACCTCTCCCTGTGTTTTTTCCAGAAGCAGCAACACTGGAATACGGAGAAGGCAATGTAAGGAAGCAGAAAGTGGAGTGCCAAGCCAGATAATGATGGGTGAATAAAAGGCAAAGAACACTGAGCCGAAAAGGGAGGACCAGAGCAAATAGTGTGCATTAATTAATTAATTTGGAAATGTTATATCTGCACTGTAGGACAATGGCTGAAATGTTGAAAAAGACACTACAAAATGACAAGTAACCTTTTCCCCTTCAATGCACTTTGAGCAGCCAAGTACAAAAAAAAGAGGGTACTCTTTGCTTCTTACTCCTAGTTCTCTAAGAAAATCTGTTATCCCCAGGAAATACTCTCTGCAACAATACATTTTATTAACTTAAAAATTTAATCATGGATTTGTGACCTGGTAGAGCTGATTTCTACATGCAGCCTTTCCATGTCATTAGGGTGCCAAGTTCCTAATAATTTTATTATACTATATTATTATTTTACTTACATTAAATATACACAGTATATATTAAATAGTTATTAGAATCAGCCATCATTTTAGAAAGGCATGTTCCTGGCACACCTTTCCAGGAAGTATCTCTTTGCCAGCTACTAACCTCAAAGATCTGAAACAACTTGTCAGAGACTTGGAGAAATAAGGTGACCCAAATGAATTAACAGAAGGTAAAGAATCTGTAATCTGCCTTTGAACGCAGATGGACAGGTTTGGGCAGATAAAGGAAAGGCCCTTCTCTGGCAAGAATTACACTCACAAACATCTTTGCTCTAGCTACTTACACGTCTGTCTAGGGATGGCCTGCTGCAGTAGCTTCCTAAAATTAGGAAAATGCCTAAATTCTTTGACAAACCAGCACTTTGAGTGTTGGCATTTGCAGTAAAAGCCTGTATCACCAGACCAATCACAATAGCTTTCAGGCGTGGGATCAGAAGACAGGTTAAAATGAATCTGTAGCTGCACTTCTGTAGATAAGATGCCTTTTTGACAGCCCAACCTGAGACAAAGTCTCCTGCTATCCTTTCCCATCACAATTTAGGCATCTAGGACAAAATCTGCCACAGGAATCAGATGTACCAAGGTGGTGTATTTTTCCGAAATTAAAAGTGAAGGAGGGACTTTTGTACAGACTTTGAAATTATGTACAGCTCTTACATGTACTAAATGTGCATGGAAATACAGACTGTGCATGTGTGTGTGCATGTGACTGTGCAAAGTCCTCCACGCTCACTTTGCAACAGTAACCTTTGCAATCTACCTATGGTTAAAAAGAAGAATTTCTTTAGGGTGCCGCTCAGTGTTGACCATAGCCTTGGGCATGTGGCCCCCAGAACAGTAAAATGTCCTTTTGATAGATAGATTGACAGACAGATGAAGTCATTCCTTTCTACAATTCTGGATTAAAAAACCCCCAACCTCCTATGGGAAACCTACACAACAACTTGCTAACTTCACTACTTCCATGCCTCATACACTTCCTTTATGGGCCTTGGTCTAACACTTTTCACATACACATTTTTCTAAAAGGAAAGAAAAAGCTTGCTTCTTTGAAGGAAAGATGTCCAGGTATTGTCCATAGCTCTATTTCAAGGCACTTGCAATAATTAACCTTTCTCTTCAAATCAGTGCTATTGTCCTCAGCCATACAACAGTTGATCCAGAAATAACTAATCAGCAGAATTTGCAGAGTATGTGTACACACAGATTTTCTGTTCTGACAGAATTTCACTGGCGACAGGACTGGCTGTTAATTTTCACAGAAGGCAGTGAGGGTTGGTGATAGTTTTGCCCTTTGATTAGATAATGTCGATCTTGCCTGAAAAATATGGAAAGGCCTCCAGGCTGATGGACTACAAAAACACGGAAAAATGCAAGGTCATACAGTTCCTTTTATAAATTGCTGAAACCCTGACTTAAAATATTTAAGCTTTGCCCCTGGATCTTTTACTAAAAAACTATTTGATTGTCTCAATTTTTGTGGTTAAAAACCTTCTTTTAATTTCCAGCCTCAATACTGTCATAGCTAATTTATGACTTTGCCTTGTTTCACCACTGTCCTTTAGTTTAAACAGCTGTATTATCTTCCTGGTGTGGAATGAAAAAAACACCCTTGAGACACTTTTTTAGAGAATATCTCAGCCTTTGATTTGTTAAAAAAATCTAGTTGCTGTCACTTGTTATATAAAAGGCTTTTATTCTTGTGATCTTCCTAGCAGACTTTCCCATTCTGAATCCTTCTTCCCTGGACATGGACAGCTACTGTTATACATGGAGCCCTACCAACAATTCATATAAAGGCACTATTATTTCATTCCCTCTTAGAGGATACATCCTTCCTTGCCTGTTTCACAGACACATCGCATCATCCAGGTTTCCTGTGACTGACCAGCATACACAAGTTTTCCTCCTCCTCTGTCGTTCTCGACAGATGAACTCCAAAGTTTATAGCAGATACATTTTTTATTAGTCCTGAGGTGCATGACCTTTTACTTTCCGCTCCTGAATTCTTCTCCAGTTCTATTACTTGGGTCCTCAAGATCATTCAACTTTAGTGTTAATTCCTTCCTTATCCATCTCAAATGCTAGTTCCCTCATAAAGCACTCTGCAACACAGCAGGATGTTCTGAAGTTTGATTACATTTTGGTTTAAGTCCTATTTGTTTCTGTGCTCTTATTTCCCATTAAGCATCCTGTCTTTGCCCTGTGTTCAGTATAATTGCTCTTACTGAGAAGGAAAGCAAAATATTAATCTGGTATGGGGCTATATTTTGATTATCTTTAAGATGTACCTAGTCATCACAGCATGGCATAATATTTCTTTATTCCTTGAATTCCTTGACCTCTTTTCCCACACAGATACATGTCTGGCAAATCTGCTACTGGTTTTAACTTTTTTTCTTTCTTTAAAGATAGAGCTTACTTTAGCTTTTAAAAATCCTCAGTTTATTTCAATATATCTTGGCTTTCCAGGCAGAGCCCTTTTTACTGTCTGGTTAAGTGTAATATGTCCCTCTCAAGCTTCAAGGTCCTTCTTCAATTTTTGACTTACCTACAAACTCCAGACAGGCAAGCACAAGACTTCACCAGCTTCCTTTGTTTCTCAGTTGAGCAGAGTCCCACATTGACACAAGTCATGGGCAGCATTTATGACTGCTGTGTTTCATGACAGACCTTCCTGAGAGTCAGGAGGGTACATGTGGTTCACAAAGGATGAGGAGATGCATTTACAGAGCAACTTCACACCATAACCACCCCTAACAATAATTTGGGGATTCACAGGTGCAAGATTTCAGGAACAAGAGAACAAGGGCAAGGAACAAATACTTCCAGAGAAGCTCTAGAAAAGACTGCTCAGGGCAACTTGAGTGATGTTGCAGAGCTGCAAGTGAAAAAGTAGGCTACTGAATTGTGAATGGAAAGTCCTTTGCATTACATGGGGTAAGGCATTAAAAGCAGTGTGCAAGACAGTTTTCTGTTATTCCTGTTGGATCCAGTTTCACCTGATGTGTGAGTGCTCATTTTATTGCTGAAATTGATCGTTATGTAAATATTTCAGTGTTTTTTCCCCTAAACCTATCTATTTCTAGCTGGGTAAGATACCATACTCTCAGTGAATGTATTGCTCTTATTCTCATTAATATTAGAAAACATTTCCATCATGCTGTCTCTTCTCTTACTCTTCAGTGCTACTTTTACTATTGCTACATCCATGTTCATCTGAATTTCTTCCATCTGTGCACTATATGCGAACTTGCAAAATTTTCTTCCAAATGTATCCTACACCTTTCAAAGATCTTTTTCTCAGTAGTTCCATTCCTGATACTAGAAGGCCCATTCTCCAAGCGCTCAGGTAGACAAGATTTCCCGTCCAATAAATACCTCCTGTTTACTTACCATTCCATCACCTTTTCTTACTCAGGATCACAGAAAGACAAAAATGCTGTGGTTGGACTGAACTTCTGGAGATCATCTGATCCAACACACCTGCTCAAGCAAGGCCACCTAGAGTCATTTGTGCAGGATCATGTCCAGGCAGGTTTTCAGTATCTCCAAGGACGGTGACTCCATGACCTCTGGACAACTTGTGCCAGTGCTTGGTCACCCTCACAGTGAAAAAGTGTTTCCTAATGTTCAGAGGGAACCTCATGCATTTTGGTTTGTACCCACTGCTTCTGGTTCTGTCATGGGCACTACTGAAAAGAACCTGGCTTCATCCTCTTCGCATCCTCCCTTTAGGTGTTTATAGACATTAACAAGCCTTTTTTCTCCAGGGTGAAAAGTCCCAGGTCTCTCAGCCTTCCCTCATAGGGGAGATGCTCCAGTGCCTTAATCATCTTAGTGCTCTTTGTTGGACTCCCTTCAGTATGTCCATGTCTCTCTTTTACTGGGAAGCTCAGAACTGGGCTGAGGACTCCAGATGTGCCCTCACCAGTGCTTAATAGAGTGGAAGGATCAGCTCCCTCCATCTGCTGGCAATACCTTGCCTAATACAACCCAAAATACTGTTATTAGTCTTGCTTGCAAAGAATGCGGCAATGTTTATGTATTTGTCATACCATGTATTTATCCCTAAACTATTTTCTATTCTTTCTGTATTTCTATTAATTATTTGGAATATTTTCTGATTTTTCTCATCTGCATTCATTATTGCTTTTATAATATTCCCATTAATTATTATTATTATTGCTTACTTTAAATTATTCCCTCAGCATCTCTGTAATAGCTGTATTCCTGCCCATTCTATCTTCTTTTCTTTCCCCAATGGAAAAAGGTTATTCTTGCTAATTACTTTTCCTGACTATTATTTAATTGCAGCTGAACTTGGTTATTTAAAAAAAAAATCAATTCTTCCTTTTTGCAACTTCAGTAGTTCTGCATCAGTGCTCTTCCCACACTTTTTAAAATCATCATTTTAAATTTAATAGAATGACTGAGTTCAGCGTCATTTGATATAAATCCTTTTCAATGGCTGACTCAGACAAGTTATTAGGTCTAGACTGCCTTATGAACTGATTTGACTATACCAGAAGGAAGCCACATTAACTTTACATCATTAATATTTTGCATGCCAACTGTTGTTTCCCAGATGGTTTTAGTCATTATAGTCCTATGATAGATGCTTTGTTTTCTCCCTGTCTTTATTTTATGATGTTTTTCCAACACTGTGTACTCCCTCTTTTACCTTAATCACAACTATTAAGCCTTCAACATCCAAACACTAGTCGTTTTTTCATAGGACAAAGCACCAATCAATGAATTGTCAGAGCAGACCAAGCCAATAGTCTGTTTCTTACAGTGTCTTTTGTTTGAATTGAGAGAATGCCGAATTTTAAAAAACAAAAACCAAAAAATCCTCAAAACAAAACCTCCAAACCCCAACAAACACTTAAAAAATCCCCACAGTGGCTTGCAACAGCATGTTATTGAATAGTTTTTTCCAATGCAGGAAGTTAGGGAAGGATAATGTTTTGAAGCATGAAGGTATGCATCTTTTTGTAATACATAGATTATATTTTATTGAGTGGAATCGCAGACATTCTTAACAGGTGCAAAAATGCTGAATCCTCCTCAAAGCACTGCTCTGCTCTGTAGTATCTTGTGCCAGGTAGCTCCAAAGCTCAAGTGTGCGGATGAGTGGGTGCCAAAGAATCATCCGTTTACCACTGGGGTCCATGAGGCATGTGTGCAGCACCTTTGCAGCACGGTCCGCAGCACGGTCCACAACATGGTCCGCCGCACATTTGTAGTCAGGCTGTGCTCTCTGACAATTGGCTATACAGAGGCTCTGGGGAGCCAGGAGAAATTCCTACATGCCTGGCTTTTGACAGTGGTCCCAAACTATGTCTGTAAACACATTCTTCTCATTATTTTTAAGCATAACACATTTTTAAAACGTCTTTTAGATGTTCTTGTGCCCTCTCATTGTGAAATGATTCATACATATGTGAGTAATCTCCTTCTAAAAGACCGATTATTGTAAATTCTTGTCAGATTTTCTCACATATAAAAATCAGTCTGAGTCTCTAATAATTTGAATTGCCTTCTGCTACATCTTTTCAATATAAGTGATCAAAACCAATGCAATATTATAAATCAATAGTAAAGTCATACTATTTAATTGAAGCATTACCTATTGAAGCATATTTGTAATACATCTTGCTTGTTTTTACTGTAAAATGTGCATTTATTTTCAGTGTTGGTCAAGGAAAAATCCTTACAACTTTATTAGAGTGGCCGTAATCAATGTAGAATCCGCCCTGATTACTTGAAAATTTCCCTTCCGCTATTACTGACTCTGAATTCTCAATTCTGAGATTGCCAAGTGATTTATTTAGTTTAATTGCTGTAACAGTGCTCATATTGACCTACATAATCTGCATCATTCCCACTTTTCCTTAATAAAGTCTTCACTAAATTTCAGAAATGCTGTTGTTGCGTCCAATTAATAGATGAGGATTATTAATTAAGTGAAAAATTGTGAGATTTAATATCAACAAACTAAAACCCCCAACTTCATAGATTATGTAATTTGGGTCTCTGCTACAAGCCCATGAGTCACACCGGGAGCTCAGGGACAATATTATCCAGTGCAAGACAAGTCCTAAAATGCTGGTGCTGTAAGAAATACATTAACTGTTTCCATTCAGGCATGATTTTTTTGAAGAACTTTCTTAGATACCAAATTTCCTCTGTGGAAGTCACAATGGAAATACTATCTATAAAACTGGTATATTTTCTCAGGGAAAACAGTGAGAATAACTAACCCAGGTGCTAAATTTATACCCATGTTTTTTGCTAAATGTTATCAGGCTATTCCAGAGCAGGAAGAGTCTAAGGAGAACCCTGACAATGAAAGGGAAATATGTATACTCTTTAACATAAAAATATACTGGCTATTTCACTTTATCTGTGAGATCCAATCATGTACTGCCAGTAAGTATTTGGGCTGCTATGCTGTATCTAAGAAATTATCCATAAATTTCAAAAGTCCACAGTGAAAGTGCATTATTATTGGTTTGCATTCACGCTGAGCATCTGCTTAAAATGTTTGTTATCCATTTAATCAGGAAGCATACCTCCCTCCTGATCTGTGAATTACTCATTGGTCAAATGCCAAATCACCATCAAGAGGCAACAGTAAATAATCTACATGATTAGCTTTTAGCATTTCAGGGAGTGGGTTTTGATCTCAAACAGTGAGTACCGTATGCCTCATTGCCTTGTTGTATGATTCCTGGAGTGCTTTCCAGAAATTAGCATTACATTATATTTTTATGGTACAATTACTTTCTCTATTTTTTTCTCCTATATTTTGGGTATCTAACCTTTACTGCATAATATGCAGAACATAGAACCAGAGACATATTATCTAGTTCATTATTGCATCTCTGTAAACAGCCAGCATGGGTGCTTTAGGAGGAACATAAGAACAAGGCAGCCATATATACTTCTATATATAATTTCCCAGGTTTTGGCAATCTGTGGCTCATGGATCTCCTCAGGCATGAGAGATACATTTGTGTTTGATATCTTACGAAATATTTTTCCTCTGTGAATTTGTCATCTCACTCTTTGAGCCCATAACAATGCTTGTCATCTAAATTGCTGTGTGATGGTGAGTTTCATAGTTTAAATACAACCTGCATTGAACTATCTCTGGCTCGGGTTTGAGGTTTTTTTGAAGTTGTCATGGTGTTATGAGAGAGCTGTTGACTGTTCTCATGTATCACTGAGTTTGTTTGCAGAAGGGAAAGTGTATGCTGGCACTTTTTTGAAGGCCTAAGAAATCATGAAAAGAAGAAGGGAAAAGACCAAATTGCTGTATGTTGAGTAAAAGTTGAGTCAGGTAGAAATTCCAGGATTATGTAGAAAAGATGGTTGGACTTGCAAGACAGTATATTTACCGAAGCTCTGTGGAAGATTTCTTTTCAGGCTTGCAGCCTCCCCATTTTCACTACATGCCAGATAACCCAATCAGAGTTCAAAGGAGAAAAGAAATGGAAACAACTCTATTCACTTAGTAGACGACTGGTGTAAGGTTAAGGGATGCATACAACCATGAAGGTTTCATTCTAGATCTGTGTTACTTTAAGGCATGTTACAGATCCCTGGTTTGTTTCTTTGTTGTTTTTTTTAATTAGTAAAATATTTGACTGTTTGCCCAGAAACTGTAACTGCTGCTGGCTATAAAGTTCTGGGGTTCTGTCTGATGTTTGTTGGTTTTATTTTCTTTTCCTGAATGGAGCCTTCCATTCTCTTCTGACTGTAAAGAAAATATCTATACATATACAAATTCAGGCTGAGTGGAAATTTTAAAGGTTGAGAAAAAATCTGCATAAAATCAGATAGAGTTATGTCTTTATTAATGCACAGAAATATTAAAAAATAATTAGCTTCTAATAAGCTTAAAAAATCCTAACTGCGTCATGAAATGAAGACATTTGTTTAAGGATTACCAGTAAATATATTGTATAATAGTTTTGCTAAGGGAAAGTGAAAAGTATTTACAGTACTGATGTAGTTTTTTGTTTTTATGTGTAATTTTATTAAGAATTTAACAAACAGTAATATTAATTTGATAAAATTTGAAAAAACCAAAAGGTTAAATCTGTACTTTGCCTTTATTCAGAGACAGATGCTGATGTGATAAGTAAAATATAATAGTTGTATATGTATTTTTACTTAGTACCCTCCGTATTCTCTGCATACCCACACAACAGCTCTTAAAATTCTGGTTAAATGCCTTCTAAACTACCAGATTAAATAACCACAAATTAAAACAATAGAAATGTAGAATTAAGGATCAAAAGCTTTATCAGGCTACTATGTTCTATGTCAAAGGCTTTTTGTTGTTTCCCCTTGCTCAGGAGTTCTCTTAATGGATATATATAAATGAGAGATGGAAAGAAGTCAGTAAGAAATCTCTTCTTTGTTTACCAATATTCACGATGAATACATATGTTTTCATAAGAAAAAAATTATGTTGAAAATCAGAAGTTGTGCTTAAAATTCTGTTTTATATCACCTTCTTGAAAAGCACACCTCACTGTATAAATGGACAAAATCATGAACACTGAAAAACATCCATTTATGCAGCGTGTGGTTTCCTACTGCAAGGTGTAAGGAAGAAAAAAGAGAAAAGAGCAGTCATATACAAATTGTTACTATTTACCAGTACCAACACATGCCAACACCATTTGAGTAAAACTAGGAAACTTGCAAATGCTGCATTAGAAAGAGTGGCTGAGGAAAAACTCAACTGCAAGATACCCCGTGTGAGAAACACTATCTGATTTTCTTCTCACACTTGTCTTCCGCAATGTCTGCACAACATCAGACTCCGTATCGCCAGTTCCTCTCTCGTGCTCCTCAATACCACATTCCACTGGGGCTGCCTGGCTGGCTCTGTCATCTACCAATAATCCCACCATCTCATTTACCAATAATCCCACCTGAGAGATGGTGCCTCAGTACAAGATTCAATGTGATGCTACATCATGCGTGACACTACATACCAATGAGGCACTTAGGGGACCCTGTGTTCTCTTGATTGTACTGATACATGACCCAGTGCATGTGGTCTTATACACAGGGCCTCTGGGAAATTGAGAGCACCAGAGTATCAATAACTGATATCAATAACAGATATCAACAGCTGATTCTCTGGGAAACTTCATTTTTCACAGATATAGCAAATAATTGCAATGTGTCTTCTCAATATTCACTTTTTTACATCATTTTTTGAGCTAAAGCAAATAAATTAAAAGACTTGTCTTAATGCTGCATGCCACCTATCAACACAGTATTTTAGCCACTGACATATCAATGCTACCTCCCATGGAACCCTGGTGAAAAATTGCTTACGCTTATATTTAAAACCCTTAGCATCTGAAAAATCTATTTTTTCAGTGTAGGCAGCTTCTTGTATGTAGTTCCTTATTTTATGAATGCTAGTTTTGTGGTTGCACCACTGTGGGGCTGTGGCTGCAGTGGTCATTACTGTTTGTCTTCACTGCCCAGTGTGTCTTTTTTACCACTTACACAAGCAGCCTGACGTTGTGGTGGGGATAGCAGCCAAAGGCTGCTGTGTAAAATCCAATATACAGAAGGCAATTCTGTGTGGCTGCTTCTTAACATATTAACCTATAATTACACAAGAGCCAGAAAGCTACACGGAAAAGGAGAAGCTTGAAACAGGGCATTGAGTGAGATGGAAAGCTCAGAGCTCATAGAATTGTAGAATCATAAAATATACTGAGTTGGAAGGAACTCATATGGATCATCAAGTCCAACTCCTGGCTCCACACAGCTCCAATAACCTCTTTAAAAAAGTTTCCCTTCATGCGAGCACTGAAGACTTTTGTTTTGAAAACCATTTCCTCTTGTATACCCCCTCCCCCATTTACATACCTGAACAATACTCAGCAACTTTTTTTACTTGCATGACCTATTTTTATACTGCACTCTGCAGCCTGGTTTGGTTTGGATTACACCTGTGAAGCTGCTGATAGAACTTAAGCTTGATCTCTGGGTGGCAAAAGTGGGTACATCCCTTCTGCACATAGCCCCTGGGGGTTATGTTGCAGCCTCTCTGAAAACAGAATAATCTTACTTGCAAATTGTCTTGTGTGTGCTCTTCCCTTTCAGAGTGATGGGCTAGCAGGCCATGGTAAACCTGGCAGCCATTGGAATCTTAACTTATTAGTAGTTACATGACATCTGTCAGACTGCTAAAATTTCCTAAGACCTTAATTTAGGCCATATGCTTCAAGCCAAGAAAAAAAGAACAGTCTTTCCTCCGCACTCTTTTGCATTATGGTGTTAGGAAGAATGAGAAGTAAGCTAAGCCTTTGTCAATACTGGAAGAAATTATGTAGCTTGAATCACATGCAGGAAGCTATCAGAAAACCAAAGGAAGTATGCAGAATGAGGTGTTTTCACATTTTGTTTATTAAATATTTTCTGAAGGATATTGTAGATGTTCCAATCTACTGTTTGTTATAATGGTGGAACCAAAAGTACAAGAAACTAATCCACAGGCACTATAAAGATGATGAGTAATTGAGACAAAGTACAGAAAATCCTGACATTCACTTTAAACCATTGCTCATTGAAAAAATGTAGCTATCAGTATGAAATGCAGTTGGAGGTTTGCAGGTAACAGGAGGTCAGAGGTATCACCAGGAAACTGCTCCATGAGAATGTGGCTGAAACAAGAACTACAGTTACAGTGTCTGAATATTTCATTTAGTGAGATTTGGATAATTGCGGAGAAGAGGTAATTCCCACTGCTTGAGTTCAGGCACTTAAACTAGGAGTTTGAGCTTCTCCATAGTCAACATAGGCTTCTTTAGAGTGCTGGCCAAGATGGGGAGATCAACTCAGATGCTCGAAGTCATTTTCATAATTTCATAATTGACGTATTTGTCATAACTGATTAAATAGGTAGATCAACCTTAATTAGCTACCTATACCAAGTGTTCCCAGTTGGAAGTTGTGAGTAATCTCTATCAGATGCTGGCATGTTAAGTCAGAACACATGCTCATGAATCAGAAGCCACATTCCAGTTGTGACCATGTGATATTATGTTAGGAATGTGTGTTCTGAAACTGACATTTCAATTTGGATAATTAACAAATTATTTTTTTATTGCTGATAACTAAGTCTAAATGAGTTTATTGAAATAAATTGACTGCTTTGTGAGGAGGGTGAAAAGCACGCTTCCCCAACGAAAACATTAATGAGCAATCAAAGGACAGAATAAGATTTAAGTAAAAGTCATATAAAACAAGACAGAAAGGCAGAATAAAAAGGCAGAGAAGCAGCACTAACTAATAAATGCAAATGAGGTGTCTTATTCAGCACTCCAGAAAGTAACAGTGACAGAAAATAAACAAGAACGTTTCTCTTATTCTGAACTACAACGAATTACTAACTGTAGTACAGCCCTCACCTGAAAGAAAATATTCTTGGAGGTATGATGATGCAAAATTAGATTACTTGAAAAATGCAAAATTATAAGTTGACATTTTTTACTATTTTTTTATAAATTCAATTAGTTCTCCAAAAGCAAATCTCTCTGAAGCTATATCTGCATAGATCTAAGATAGTCTTTTAAATAAGGAAGTTTTTCTCATTAGAGACATATTATTACATATTTCCTTTTAATTGGGAAAAAGGTGAGGTGCTTTAAAGTCAGTGTTTCCTCAGCAGGTGATCTCAGTTTACAAATAGTGTAATCTAATATTTTATGGGTTGTTTTCATCAGATTTTTCTCATCAGTTCATCAATTTACCTGTGCCAAATCAGTATTAATTTAGTGTATTTAAAGGCTTGCAAAAGACTTTTCCTCAGTCTTCACTGGCACATGCTCTAGCCACACTGCACAAGCTGCAGAAGGCAAAGGCAGAGACTGGGAGAATGAAGAACAGCCCACTGTAGGGGAAGATTAGGTATGAGACTATCTAAGGAATCTGAAAGTGCTCAAGTCTGTGGACCTGATGGGATGCATCTAAGAGTCCTGAGGGAACTGGCAAATTAAGTTGATAAGCCTCTATCCATCATGTTTGAATAGTGGCAATCCAGTGAAGTTCACACTGAATTGAAAAGGGGAAACATAATCTCCATTTTTAAAAAGGGAATAAAGGAAGACCCATGAAACTACAGGCCACCTATTCTCACCTCTGTACTCAGCAAGATCATGGAGCAGATCCTCCTGGAAACTATGCTCAGGCACATGGAAAATAACGATGTTGTTGACAGTCAACATGGATTTCTTAAGGGAAAATCATGCCTCAGATTTTTGGTGGCCTTCTATGATGGGATTACAGCACTGGAGGATAAGGGAAGAGCAACTGACACCATCTACCTGGTCTTATGCAAATAATTTGACACAGTCCCAAATAAAATACGTGTCTCTAAATTTGATTTGATGGATAGCCCACTTGACAGATAAGGAATTTCCTGAAGGGTTGCACTCAAAGACTTGGAGGCAATGACTTTATGTCCAAGTGGAAACCAGGGTCAAGAGGGAGGTCAGTATTGGGGCTGTGACTGTTTACTATCTTTGTCAATGACACGGACAGTGAACCTGAGTGCACCCTCAGCAAGTTTGCCAATGACACCAAGCTGTGTGGTGTGGTTAACACACTGGTGGGAAGGGATGCCATCCAGAGTGATGTTGACAGGTTTGACAGATGGGCCTGTGCAAATTGCTTGAAGCTCAACAAGGGCAAGTGCAAGGTCCTGAACATGGGTCAGGGAAATCCCAAGCATAACTATAGTCTGGGTGGAGAATCAATTGTGAGCTGCCCTGAGGAGAAAGACATGGAAGTGTTGGGGGATGAACAGCTCAACATGAACCAGCAACGAATGCATGCAACTCAGAAAGCCAACTGCATCCTCAGATGCATCAAAACAAGAGTGACCAGCAGGTCAAGGGAGGTGATTCTGGCCCTCTACTCCACTTTCATGAGACCCCTATCTGGAGTACTGTATCTAGCTCTGGAGCTCACAATATAAGAAGGACATGGAGCTGTTGAACGGAGTCCAGAGGAGGCCATGAAGATGATCAGAGAGCTGGAGCGCTTCTACACAGACAAGCTGAGAGAGTTGTGGTTGTTCAGTCTGGAGAAGAGAAGGCTCAGGGGAGACCTTCTGGCAGCCTTCCAGTACCTAAAGGTGGCCTACAGGAATCCTGGAGAGGGACTGTTTACAAGGGGATGCAGTGATAGGAAAAGGACTAATTCTTTAATCTAGAAGAGGGTAGGTTTAGATGAGATATAAGAATGAAATTATTTATGATGCAAGGGGTGAGGAACTGTAACAGGTTGCACAGAGAAGTTGTGGATACGTCATCCCTGGAAGTGTTGTAGTCCAAGTTGGATGGGGCTTTGGGCAACCTGGTCTAGTGGAGGGTGCCCCTGCCCATAGCAGGGGGTTGGAACTAATGATGTTTGAGGTCCCTTCTAACCCAAACCTTTCTGTGATTCTATGAATTTCCTTTCAGTCCATCTTCTTTTTGGAGTTTAGTAACAAATCTATGGATTTTTTTTTCACAGACAAATCATCTTTGAAATGGTTGCAGTAAAATGACGCTCCTTGAACTCAAAGCAGTAAAAATCTTGTAACAAGTGTACTGGTTTGTTACCATTTGTGTAAGATCACTTAGGATGTTTTCAGAAAATGAACAGAGAACACCTGAAAAAAACAAGGCAGATTACATTTTTCTCTTCCTTACAGAGATCTGAATTAGAACTTTCTGGTGTTCTTTGATCACCAATATAACATTGTATGTCTAATAACAAACACCAACAAACGAACAAAAAAATAATATCATATCCATGATAAGTATTATATTCTGTAGCCAAGTGAGAGGCTGAAGAGCTGTGTCTCAATTAACGATGCAAAAAGAATTGTCATGACATCAGAAAGTTATTGAACTTGAGAGACACAGCACTATATGTCAGAAGCTCCATACCCTCCCTGCATGCTATGCAGCTTCTACTTCTGTTTTATTAACTTATGTTTAGCAGTGGTATTGAATTAATGCTGAACTCTACACCATCTTGAAGGGTAAAGGTAAAAGTAGACACTACAAAGAAGAAAATACGTGCATTTGTCATTTAGCAATCAAACTTTTTGTAAACATCTTGTCTGTGTAACAGAGAACCCAGCTGTCTACTCTCTTTGCTATATTTGGCATTCATACCTGGAGACAACATGTTTTCCTGAGTCTCACTCAACCGTACTAGACTGAACGGCCATGTCATGCTGGCGGAATAGGAAGGAAAGGCAGTAGAAAGGAGATTATAAAATAAAGGCAAGGAATGTAAAAACAATTGCTGAAAAGTTGGAGAAAGAGAGACAGTGAAACAAGGCAGTGGGGGAGAATTCAGGCTCAAAAAAAAAAAAAAGAAAAGAAAAAAAAAAGGAAAAAGAAAGCTGTGAAATCAAAGAGACTGAGAAAATTCATTCCAGCAGGCAACAAATGGCTGAAACAATATAGTGGTGAGCAAACTGTGGAAAATACTTTTGAAAGCCTAACTGGACAAAAATGTGGAATTTGATAAAAGGTGGTTGTACGTGTACAAAGTATAGGGTATAGTATTGAATACTGCACAAAAAAAAAACCCCAACAAAACCCAAAAGCAAACCCAATACATTCCAATTAAACTTAGTAGGTTCCTTGTATTCAGTAGATTGTATGTAACTGTTCATGAGTTATTTATACAAGGCCTCTGGAAATGCTTCAAAATCTCTCAGTCCTGGTTAGGCATTTTTTTTAGGGTCTATCAAGAATAGATGGTTGTTCACAGGATCTGAACTGCCAGCTGGCCTTCTTGAGGGTTCCCCAGGACAACTGGATACTTTCCTCTTTGACAGGAGATGTATGCAGCTTTCCTTGGCTTGTGTTACCACACGTACTGTGAGGTTAGGGAAAACGTTGAATCACCAGAGGTCCAAAGCCTGGTTTGAAGAATATCTGCAGCCCAAGAAAGATTCAGCAGTTTGGCTTCCCAAACAAATTTCGGAGCAGCATCTCATATGGAAGGGAAGGCTGTGAGTGGGCATGAACTAACAAAGGCACTGTACTGAGAGCTGCGGCCTGGGGAGGTATGGAAGTTGGATAAGCAGCTGGACATGGGAATTGTGAAATAGAAAAAGTATTTCATTCTGTTGTTTTAAATCAATCCTCTACACATGGAAATATATACCTTATAATCAATGATTATTTTTTAAAATCTTTAAAATTAGAAGGACTTTAACCTTCAGTTTCCTTACAGCACTCTCTACAGACATTACCAATGCCAAACCATCTTTCCTGCATTTAATACTGTTTCCTTTATGTGCTTTTGTCCTTTAAACTGTCTTAAAAGTTGGGAAAAAATGCTTTCCTAGCATTTTTAAAGCATGCTATTTATTATACATCTGGAAATATAGCTCCCTCAGAGCATTTTTTCTAATGTATATTTTGGGAACCTTAGAAATTTCAGTTATTTTTATCATCATTAGTTAAGTATAGATGTGAGTCTTGCTGACAGGTCATTTTTCAAAACCTTTGTCAGTGAATGGGTGGTCGTGATGTCAGGAAGTGATTGTGAAGGGGAAACCTGGCTGAGGGGAGAAAGCTCGTAGAGTTAAAATTTGCCCAGTGTCAGGTGGGTCACCACATTAATGCTGTGTGGCTTTTTATTATGATAATATTATTTTGAGTATGTGATATGCTATCATTCATACATAGTAATTCGGTTGTAAATTCATGTGATATGAAATATTTAGGAGGAAAATGCCACAATACATAAAAAATGTCATCTACCACTTTTCACCGAAACCACAAGGATCAGGTTTCCCAATCTTCCTTAAAAACTTTCAACCTCTGAAAATTTCCTGAGAAGCAGTTACCCCAGTCCTAAGAACTTTTTAATAAAACCTCCTTACTATGTACCCTGACGACTTTGCACATAAGTGGCAGTATTTTACCATTTTACAATTTTTCAAAGTGCTACAGTAAGATTATTTTTTTAACTGCTGTAGACTTATCAGATCTATTAAAAAATATATCACAAAACCCTAAATATGAAAACATTAAACCTTTATTTTTCTAATTCTAGACCAGAGACCAGAAGTCATATGCTATTCCATTACAGCACGGACAAGCAATAGCAGAGATCACATGCACAGCAGTATGTTGATTTGCGAACTGCAAAGGACATACAGACTATCAGCAATGTTTGAGGGGAAGCTCCTTTTTCCTCCATTACTGAATCAATATGATTCGCACAGAGGAAATGAAGAAATCATGGCAAGACACTGGAACAGGTTGCCCAGAGAGGTGGTGGAGGCCTCATCCCTGGAGACATTCAAGGTCAGGCTTGATGGGGCTCTGAGCAATCTGATCTAAAGATGTCCCTCTTTAGTGCAGGGGGCTTGGATTAGATGACCTTTCAAGGTCCCTTCCAACTTAATGCATTCTGTGATTCTATGAATCAAACCGTCCCCTTCCTAGCCATGCACATGGGGAAGTCACAGGTCTTATTCATTAGTGACGATGGAAGCAGACAGTTATACCCTTCCCTTTTAGCATGTGTCCAGCTTATTGACCCTACCAGATACATGTCTCAATTGCACAATCATACCATGCCAGCCACAAACTCCTCGTCACCCTCATTGATGTCTGCCAAAAAGCCAAGGAAGCCTTCTAACTACCTGTCCCCCACAAAATCCGGAGTGCGACTCCATAAGCTCTACTGCATTTTGAACATTTCACACCTCTTATGTAGTCAGCGGTTTTTTTGCAAGGTACAAACTAATTAAAATGAAGCCACATCAAATTTCTTTTCCAAAGGAAGCAAACTTTGAGTAAATATTGCTGCTTCCACTTGGCTGCACTAAATTTTATGGCATCCTCAGGAGGACCCGTTGCAAAAGGCTATATGGCTCACAAAGTTTATCCTTAGATTTGACCGGTATGGTACTACTGCAAAGATGCCAAGATCCCAAAGTTCTCATCCACATGAGGAAAGACCTGTCCCTTTTCCCCTTTTTTCCAAGGCAAGAAGGAACGATGGTGTGAAAATATTTCAGCCCATGCTCTCTGTAACTGTCTTGTTTGCATATATAAATATTGCCCCTTAAAGGAAAAACAGACACTGGCCCCAGTGTAAGAATGTATGTTTTAATATTTGCGCACATACAGATATCAGTCTGTTTAGAGCGAGAAGGCTGAAGAACAGGCACACACAACTGGCACAAAGGGGAAGCTGACCTTTCAGTGTTTATCCTGGTGGTGTTTTCAATGGCACCTACCTGGCTGACGTTGGCGACGTCGTTTCAGAAAGCGCCAATAGACTTTGCAAATCTGAAAGCTTCTTTGCAAAGAGTTTACTATACTGCTTGCTTGAACTTCCTTTTCTGGGGCCCCACATTCTGTAAGCAATTAATTATGTCTTATAACATGAGCATTCAGAGAACAGGTTAGTGTTTTGATGTGTACAACCTGCACTCATTTAAAGGTACTATTCCTTCAAAGCAGTGACTCAAATCCTCACATACCCTCCCCTAGCTGCAGATGTAGCTGTGTGGGTTTGCCATCCACTGCAGCAGCTGTGGATGCAGCATATTCCCCAGTTCCTGGCAGTGGTGCTCTGTTTTGACTTTGGGTCAGAGGAAAGGGAGAGTTGGGATTACTGGATGCAGACCAGGGAAGTATGGACGACTGGTGAAATAGGAGATTCCTAGGAAAAAGTTCTCTCATAGACATCCCTTTATATTTTTCAGCCACCTGTATAGCTATGCTCAAAGTTTTTCCAAATGTAGTATTTTTAATGCATAATTTGTTCAACATAAGCTAAAAGATGGTAAACAAATGGTATATCTGCTTAGCAATACGTGTCCAGTCAGAGGTCCCAGTAAAAGGCAGGTAAATAAATGCAGTAACAAAGTTGAAGAGGCAGAAAATAAAGGTCTGGGTCTTGCACTGAGAGGGAGTATGTGAACTGGTTGCTTGTTGGTGGAAGGACACAGTGGAACTGTGGTGGAAGGGAAGGGAGGAAGTGTGGGACTGGAACAGAAGGAAATAGAGAGGAGAATTTGGTGCTTGGTTGATCTCATTCAATCAAAATTTGGCACTGTTAAGCTTAAAGAAATGAGGAAAGAGATGTTCTTCCTGCACCAGCCACTGCTGCTGCTGCTGAGGGTGGCAGCCCATCCATATCACAGTATCCTTGCGATGGCCTTGCTCTTCTGTGGTCATAGCTGTCTCTTCTTGATACAATCAAATGTGCCACAAGGATCAATTCCCAAAGCCATCATTGCCTCAGAAAAAGATACTGCGTCACAGACCTCTTCCTGATACTGGAAAATATTTTACCCAGTATGAGGAGTGAGTATTTAGAGGTGCTAACAGTCAAGGCTATGCGCTGAATTGTAAATGACTGGCAAATAAGCTATTAATTAAAATAGAAATTGATTCCATCTTGTGGGATTTAAGGAGAAATAAGATTCTCACAAGGTCTCCTCTGAGTGCTCTTTTAGTACAGCTAAAGGCAGTATTTTAATTTTCAAATAATCCAACCCTATAATTAAAGTTACATTTTTGCCACAAATTTTAAAATATTAATGAAACTTGAATAAGTCTGGCTGAAGTGCTCCAAGGCAAAATATAGAAATATGCTAATGAGCACCTTCTTCAAAGATCTACTTACGAAAAAGCCATATTCCAACTGACAAAGTTCATTGCTTTCGTTGTCCTTTGTTATTCTAATTAAATCTTCCTTTATGAGTCAATTTTTAAACCATTCCTTCCTTTCATGTGCTTGTGGAATCATATATTTAATTACACTTATCTGGAAATTAACAGAAATATAATAATAACAATAAATAATAATCTTAAGATCTTTGTTTTAAACATTGTGTTTATTTTTGCCATCTGGAACAACTGGCTACTGAAAACTGAGGTGATATGTAGGATGACATAAATTAATTCTTAATAAGTGGATCATAACTATCCATGCTGGTATAATTTATAAAGACCCTGTTTTGCACAGCAGGGTATAAGTAATTTATGTAGAAGAAAAAAAGAATTAGTAACAAACTGTGATAGAAGAATTAGCATGCTTAGTCATGCCAACATAAAATCAGAATTAAATATTCTTACTGATCTTTGAACAGCGAGTTCCAACTGTACTATCAGGATGTGGACAAACGTAATTTCACCTCACCTTTAGGCTGTGATATCATGACATGCTAAAGGACTCCCAGAATCAATGTGGAATTGCAATACAATTTTTATGGCTAATCTATTCACCTGTACTAGTTCCAATTTGTTCAGGAAAAAAAAAAACCCTAAGTCGTTTAACTGTGCAAGAACTTATTCTATGTTACCTAGAACTGTGATGCACTCTAGATGTACTGGCTGTACCACAGGCATCATCTCCAGTACCCCCTTCATTCATTTTGCTTCTGGTGGTCCTGGGGACTTCTGCTCCCAAAATCCCTTAAAAGTATCCCTATCCTTTCTCTAGGGGAATGCTACCTATGGTCAGTAAAATTACGGTGCCTCTGCCTGATTTTGCTCACATTAAAAAGATATGTGATTCAGCTAAGGAAGGCCTGATGCTTGTAAATGAATCTGTATTTCACTGTAGGATTTGGTGTCTAAACCTAGGCGGTTGTGCTAGATATACCAGACCTCTAGGAGAGAGGTTGCTGTCAAGGAGCCACTTACTAGGGTGGCATGAATGGTGTGAGATGATATGGATACTGATGCAGATGATTCTGTATTGGCACCTGAACACATTTCTCAGATAAAGGTGCTCTACTGATGTTCAGCCTTGGTTTTTGTTCTTTTTCATAATAGGCTTGACATAAATAAACATGGTATTAGTAGACCTTGGCATATGTAGACCTGTTTTCCTCCACCTCTCGTCCTCAGCATGGCACATAGCTTTTAAAATCCAAGATGATGTGGGAAGCAGAACCTGAGTCCAATATAGGGGCACAATCATGGCAGAGGCTGTCCCAGGGGAAGCTGGTAACAATAAATGAGAAGGCTGAGGTTCTCGATAACTTTTTTGCCTCAGTCTTCATTGCCAACCTCTTTCCTCACATCTCCTGAGTTGAAGGACCTGGGGAACAAAGTCCCTCCTGCTGTAAGTGAACATGAGGTTTGTCACCACCTGAGGAACCTGAATGTCCACAAATCTATGGGACCTGATGAGATGCATCCCATAGTCCTGAAGGAATTGACTGATGCTGTTGCCAAGCCACTCTCCATGATATTTGAAAAGTCATGGCAGACAGGTGAAGTCCCCGGTGACTGGGAGAAGGGAAAAATTACACCCACTTTTAAAAAGGGCAGGAAGGAGGACCCCAGGAACTACTGACATGTTGGCCTCACCTCTGTGCCTGGAAGATTATGGAACAGATCCTTCTAGAAGCTATGCTAAGGCACATGGAGGACAGGGATGTGATTCAAGACAGCCAGCATGGCTTAACCAAGGGCAAGTCCTGCCCTGACCAACCTAGTGGCTCTCCTCCCCCATCAGTCCCCCTTTATGCTGAGCATGATGTCATTGGTATGGAATACCCTCTTTAGCCAGTTTGGGTCACTTGTTCTGGCTGTGTCCCATCCTAGCTTCCTGGATGCACACACCCCCCACCTTCTTGTTACCAGTGTAGCATGAAAAGCCTAAAAGTTCTTGACTGCTTGGCAACAATTAAAACATCAGTGTGTTATCAGCATTGCACTCATCCTAACTCCCAAACACAGCACTACACCAGATGCTAGAAAGAGAATTAACTCTGTGCCTGCCAAAACCAGGACATACCCCTTGTCCTGGTTGTGTCCAGGACAGACTTAACTTTCCCAAGGAGCCAGCACAGGTGAGCCGAGCTGGCCGAGGGTGTTTTCTGTACCATGTGACATCATCCCTCATAAAAGGGCTCCCAGGTGGGCTAAGTGTGGGTGGAGTGTTTGGTTGGTTGCCAGGTTGATCAGCGCTTTGTGTTATCACTGTTTGTGTACTCTGTCACAGGCTCTGTTGCTGTTCCCCTGGATGTGCTGTGTAACTGTCCTTACCCCACTGGTAGGTGCTTTGGTCTGGTTCCCCACCCTGGGGTAGGGGTGATCAGAAATCTCATGATGTTCAGCTGCTGCCTGGGGCTGAGCCACGACACCATCTTCCTCCCAGACAAACAAACTTTATGTAGATACTCAGAAAGAGCAAAGGAGAAAGTTGTCCCTTCCCATTCAAGGGGGGATAAACTGAGAAGTCTTGGTGTAGCTTGAGGTATCATTCCTGGTAATAGTGACAGTGGTTGCAGCAGTTTAGATGGTAAATTTTAGATTCTTCTCAGCCTCTATTTCCATTTCTGTGGTGTTGTGCCTAGCAGGCCCTGACATGAACACAGGCAGTGGGGCAGGGCTTGTCCTTCTGTCATGACTGGCCTATGCTGGGCTGCAGCTCAGCCTGCAGCAGCATCCTCTAAGGCTGGCATTGGAGAGAGAGCACTGGGCTATACAGACCTTTAGTCTGACCTAGCAGGGCACTCCTTATGTCCCACATTTATTCTAACTATTCAGAGATTTCCTACACTTAGATTTAGATGTTCAGAAGAAAAAAAAAAAAAAAACAACAACAAAACAAACCCAAAACAAAACCACCTTGTAGTTGCCTAAACTTCAGAGCATTTCTGTGATGCTCTTTCTGTGCCAGTCAGTTCAGACAAGCAATCTGGATGCTTCGGCAGATGGAATTTACTCCCTGAGAAGGGAAGAAAAAAACCCAAAAAACCAAAACAAATACCAACCAACCAACCAAAAAAAAAACCAAAAAAACAACCCAACAAAAAACCCAACCCCCCCAAAACCCAAACAAAAATATTTTGAGTGCTTTCATTGGAAAGATTTTGCTACAGGGACATCTCCATAAATTCTCATTTTTAAACATTTTCCTCTCTCTTCCTTGGTGTAATTCATATGTTGATAAAGGTGTTACTTTTAATAGTGATACTGAAAAAATACTGATTCCCCTACTTAGCTTCAGAAAGGCTGATATGTCTAATTCAAGCCATTTCTTTTTTAGAGAGTAATCAAGGAACTAATGACTCTCACAGGGTCACACTGGACAGGACTGTGCCATTACAATTGAACTGTTAAGCTGTTAAGCCACTGCAATGTTAAATGCTGTAACTGGCAGGAAAGGATTCAAACTATGGTTTCCTCCCTCATACATGCAGCTCAAATGATTCATAAATATAAAAACAATGAAAAAATACATGCAGTTCATTACTAGGTTTTGGTCAAGACTTATCAGAACAATATCCACCTATCTTGGAATAAGTGTTCAAGGCAAAATTCTCCCAATTTATCTCTGCAGTAGCACTAAGCACAAGAGCAACATTTAATTCATCTAAATTATTTTATGGGGCAAATAACTAGAGACAATAAAAACCACCAACAAAGTTCTTGGTGACATTCCAACTCAATCAGCAGCAAGAGAACTTTAAGTGTTTCTGTGCTTAAGGCTTTAATTTGCTGGAGCTGTCTGGGTATCTGTTCAGGCAGGTACAAACAGCACCCTCACAAGTCCCCAGTTCCCTCCAAAATAATAAAAATAAATAAATAATGAGGAAAGTATGTGATTATAAGCTTGAGAGAGGTCAGAAACAGGAGACTAAATCAACAAGAATATATATAGTACCATATACCTTCCCCGCTTAGGTCCTTATTTCAGATGCATTAAATGTAAATACGGGTTCCAGTGCGATTTCATTTCACCAGAAACATCCCCATCACTGGATTACAGAAAGCATTACTGCACACCTTGCTGGTTCAAAGTATACTTGATTATTTTGTGAAATAGAAGTGACAGGGAGAATGCCATCCTGACTCACTGTAATGTACAGGTTGGGAGAATTAATCAAGGACAATCAGGCTCAAATCCTTTTAAAGAGGGGTGGAAATGGAAACCTACTCTTTCAGATACTGACTGATTATTTCTTGTGGCACTGTGTAAAAGAAAAAGGAGATTGATTATATTTGGGTTTTGTTATATTTTATGAATAGACATATTGAAACAACGAGTATATGTGCTAATATCTAAATGTCAGAGACTTTTTCTGTGAGGGTCCAATTGTTCTTCATTTCAACAGGTTTTAGGTTTGGTAAACAAAATACTTTTTGGTCTTTATATACTTAAGAAGCAAGGGGAGCAAATTAAACAGCTTTATAATAAGCAAAAGTTCAGAAATCAGAAAAATTTCCTGTATCTTTCTTTTAAAATTTATCTTCACAGTAATTTAAATCATGACATTCCTTTTTTTAATGAAAACCAAACCTACCTTCAATTTACCCCAGCTCCCCAGTGGCTTGCAGCTCTGACATTTCCCCATTGTCAAAGTCTTTTTTGGATTTCATATTAGTTTCAGAATGTTAACTGCTGATAACTTTTATTCATTGTTGTTCTTGGACAAAATGAAACTAAAAAAAGTATAAACTGTTCTTAATCTCAATTAGAAGCAAAGTAGAAGCTCCCTTTAGCCAAAATAATTGCTTCCAATCACGGCAAATACACAAGAATGACTTTTTCAAAGTGACACAATGCTAATAAAATTACAATTCTGTCCTCATACATTGTATTCAAATTTTAAAATGAAACTTTTCCACCTAGTAACAAAAGTAAAATCTTCATACTATCTGTTCAGAACCTAAGTATAAAACGTTATGTTCAAATAATTGTTCTAGAAATCATTGAATCATTGCATGACATTATTTCATGCATTTCATGTATCCAATTTATATTTGACTATTTACTTTTACAGAACTCTGTTATTACTTTTGCAGCCTCTTGTGAGAAATAGCTGGTGAAGATGCTGCAGAAAAACATTTCTGACAATTTCGTTCTTCATCATTGTGGTGACAATAGGTATGGTTACTTTTTCCAAAGGCCAAGAACTGTGGAGAGTTACAAGTGTCTTGTTAAGTCCTGTTATTTAAACATTTTTCAAGCTTCTTGGGAAATCAGAAAACATGATCTTCATGAACTCTGCTGGTAAACTACCAAAAGCAATAGATACAAAACCTCCTGTATGCTGCTACAATGGAAATGCTGCTTGGTACATGTAAAGTGTCCAGGGCCCTTGAATGACTTCTGATAGATCATATGGGACCTTTATGCACCTTTTTTTAACCTAGAAAATCTGGCAAAGCAATATCTCATTGATTTGTATTGGATGAGTTCCAACATAGCAATGCTCTTTGGGAATAAAAGAGTTCATGAAGTCCTCAGCAATGGACGTGGCCAAGACTTTTGCAGCTGAGGGAATCCATCTATAAAAAGATCTCGCAACACTGGAATAATTTTGTTTTGGATAAAGGTTTCCCACCACACCCAGAATAGCACAAATACCAATACTCCTCATCTCTTTAGTCCGTATCTGGTCCCTGCCAGATGCCTTTTGTGACAGGTTTTCTTTTTTTTTAAACATGACCAGGCAGATAATAAAAAAAGCTGCAGAGGCAGTTTGGGCAAAAGCTTAAAGCACAGTTCCCTCAACTTACAGATAAATATCTTTGTTTTTTCGAGGGCTATGCATATTTAATTGTAAAAGGAAACATTAAACAAAAAAGCAAAAGCTTTTTTTGTCAGACTGCTCAGCGACACGGTGGGCATATTAGCATTCGAGAGCCCTCTCCAAACAAGAAAAAGATTAAATTTGAAAACTTACCTCCCACCTTATGGACACATTTCCTAGGAAGTCTCCTGCTTGGCCATTTTTGTGGGAGTCTGGAGCAAATTATCACATTGTTAGGGCAGGTAGGCAGCAGGGTGCCTGATTGGGAGAGTCACTGGAGCTTTTGCGCCTGACAACAGGTTTGTGATATATGCAGTACTGTACCCCTCCAGGGGTTAAACTTCAGGTTTTTCTGGCCAAAAATTGTTCCCATGTTTATCAGGCAACAACTAAACACTGTTATTGTGGGTCTAATTTGGGGCGGGGGGAAGGGGGCAGATGTATTGTTGTCAAATTCATATAATAGATCAGGTTTTTTAATAGTTCTTTTTGGTCAGTGCCATGCTGTGATAATGCAACAGCAAGAAGCAAAGCAGAATATAAACTAGAATATTAACTACAAACCAGGTACATTAATTAAAGATGTTTAAAATCAACAGGAAGACAGTCTGGATTTTTCTTCTTCCTTCTGTTTTAAATTAAAAGCCCAGCCCTTATAATTCATCTAATTTGCTAAATATGTGTTTATGTGTATTAGAGTCTCCATCTCTGTCTTGCCTACTTGGTGGTGTCACTCTTTCTTAACTCAATTACCTGCTCTTGGGGGTCCTTCTATTAGGAAAACAAATTGACAAAGTAAAATATCTTTCATTCAGGTCCCTGTTTATTTACAATGACTGCTGGAATTCCATCTCCTCAAACTCAGGAAGAGTCCAACAGCAGAAGATAGTCTTTCCCTCAAACTTTAAACCATTTTTTAGCCCAAGTTTAAGCCAAAAGCCTTATTTTCTAGGACTTTCCCTGTGGACTGAGAATATGCTCAGTGCTTGTCCAGCATGTACCTGGTGACCACCTACTGATTTCTTTCCTTTTTTTTTGTTTGCAATTGTTGCTTTTGCTGCTATAGCGATTCTGAAAACAGTTACCAAACCTGTCTATCTGCATGTGCTCTGTCTACATGTGCCTTTGGGAAGGGAGGAGAGTTAGTTTTACTTTCAGGAGATGTAATGGTGCTTAACTGTTCATTATGACAACTTTAAATTATGGATGGCAATTACATCTAAGTGTCAGAGGTTTAAACCAATCCAGAATGACAAAAAAAAAAAGAAGAGGAGAAAAGGCTCTCCCCCAGGCTGGTTAAGGTAACAGATCCAAGCAATGACATGTATTCATAAAATTGGTGGATAGCTTAAAACATAATTTGTCAAGTTACAATGCATTTGTATGGTTACAAATCATACAGCCATAAACCAATACAAAGGGCACAGTCACAGAAGGTAGGGAGTTTATTCACAGCTGATAAATTAATTGATTAAAAAATCAGTTTCATCAAGGCTCATTTCTTTTTTATTAGTATTTATTGTACTGAATCTAAAACTTGCATTACAATATAATAAGGTCTTCAGTCTGACAAAGACCAAAGATGATCAAGTGCTATCTAAAAGGTATGACGAATACTCAGAATGAAAGACAGAAGGTGATATTTGATCTGTATTCTATTTGAAGCCCAGCAGATGTCCAGTGCTGATGGAAGGGGGCAGATACTGCACTTTCCAATGATCGATGGGAACCCCATAAATATCTTCAATCCTTTAAAATTTTTCAGTTTCTTCTGTGAAACCATTAATGGCTATAACTAAACCTTTTCTGCTGCTTTATATTGAAATAGCTCTTGTGCCCATAGGCAGAATAAAAGGCTTGGTACGACATATTCTTTATTAGGTGATGATGGGGAAGCTGTGCCTCAATGGTATAGAGTCTACATCTTGCCCTCCAGAGGTCTAAAGAGGATGCAGGTCCGAATGCTGAGACAAATGGGATGTCGGTATTATAAAAATCCAGATCTGACATGCAGAGTCCAGCAAGTTCTTCTAATTTTGGTTTTCTTCCCCTTCAAACTCTTTTGGATGGCTTAAGTAAGGCTCATTCTTCTGCACCAAAAATCATAGAATCATAGAATCATAGAATTGTAGGGGTTGGAAGGGACCTCGAGAGATCATCGGGTCCAACCCCCCTGCCAAAGCAGCTCCCTAGGACATATCACTCAGATAGGCGTCCAGACGGGTCTTGAATATCTCCAGAGAAGGAGACTCCACCACCTCCCTGGGCAGCCTGTCCCAGGGCTCTGTCACCCTCACTGTGAAAAAGTTTTTCCGCATGTTGGTGTGGAACTGCCTGTGCGCATCCCATTGCATAAAGCCTGAAAAAAACCCTCACATCTAGTCTGTGCATCCAGCCGCACAGCAGCATTTTACTTTGCAGAGTTTTGTTAGGAAAAAGATTCCAGCTGTGATGCTTGAGTGTGGAAGTTCACATCTCTGCATCACAAAGAAAGTCAATAAAGATCAACCAATATAGAGCACAATTTTTTGCATATTATGGTGTGTAAGTAACAGACTACCCATAGAGTCCCTCAAGACAAGTTAAGTTCAAACTCTTTAAGCAAATTATAACTAAAATTGAGAGAGCACAATAAGAAGCAGTGTGTTACTTGCATGGCATTGTTTCTCTTGGGCCCATGAAATTTGGAAACATTTATGGACTGATCTGATGCCAGCTGGATCCTGGCAAATTTCAACCTCAGCCTCTCAGTTTCTGAAAATGAAAATACAGAAAACCTTTGCAGGCTGGTGCAGCAGTCCTGTGAAGACTGGAAGCTGGTCAAGCCTGCTGTTAGCTCAGTGTACTAAATTATACTAAATAAATGAAACATTGTCCTGGTCAGCTCACAGAAAGAAAAAAAAGAAAAAAAAAAAAAAAAGAAAAAAATCAGGGTAGAAGACTTGGATGAAAATGCAACCAGAAAGAAGTAGATGTGTACATGTGTGTGTATGGGATGCCTAGTCCTGACAGAAACAGAAACAAGTCACAAGCTTTTGAATTCCACTTTGTAAAGAGAAGTCTCACGTGTCTGGGCCGAACCCACAAACAACAAACTTCCCGTCCCCGATACCTCCAGTTATATTCACACGTTCCGGACTTTTGCGGAGCTCCTGTGTGAACTCTTTGCCGTGCCTCAGCGGGACCAGCCCGGTTGAGCATCCTCATGTAGCTATCAAGGGATGGAGGCGGCGGGAGACGCCCCGCTAACCGTCGCCCTTTTCTGGGCGATAGCTGTTGCAGGACCGAGGCCAGCTTCTGGCAGGAGGCTGAGGTCCCGGCCAACCTGGCCGCGGGACTCGAGGCACCGCCCGGGGAGCTGGTGCGGGCTCCGCCGCCCCGGCCCTTCCCGCGCCCGCCCGGCGGTGCGGACGCGGGTACCGGGGCTGGGGGCGGGCGCGCTGCCCGGAGCGCAGAGCGGCGCGTCCCGCCCCGCGGGGTGCCGGGGAGGGGTGTCCGTCGCGCGTCACCGCCGCCCGCGATAAATGCCCGGCGGGGCGGGAGCCAGGAGGAGTAGCGCGGAGCTGCTGGGGGTGGCTGCTACACGGAGGCCGGCTGGACACGTCTGCAACCCGCCGCGCTGCTCCCACCGCGGCTGCCCGCCGCTGCGAGCGGGGCAGCACCGTGCCTGCGCGCCCCCGCCTCGGCCCCGGCCCCGGCCCCGACGCGGGCCTGGCGAGGAGGTGGGCGGCGGAGCGAAGCTGGCTGCGGAGAAAGACGGCAGCCGCCGCCGGAGTGGTAAGGGAATGCCCGGCGGCTCAACCGCAGCATCCACCCGCGGCGAGGGGAGGACGGGGGCCGGCGGCATCCAGGTCCCGGCGGCTGCGGGGCGCCCCGATCGCGGAGCGGCTTCTGCCCCACGGAGAGCGGGGCCGGGCCTCCGGCTGCGGGCGGCGGCGGCGGCGCGCTGGGGAGAGCTCGGTGCAGCCCCCCGCGCCTCTTTTTGTTTCCCTCCTGGTGGCTGGGTCCGGCGGTCGGTGTGGCGGGCTTCACGCTTCTGCAGCCAGGGTGAGGGAGTGACCGTGGCTTCCCTGCCGCCAGCACCCAGCCGTGCCACAGGCAGCGTTGCAGCGTTGTATTCCTGACAGTGGTACTACTTTTTTCTGAGAGTTATCTGTGCTTTCCTTTGTTTGGTGAATAGAATGTCCCCATCTCCTCCCATTTCCTTGTCCCAGTTGAAAACCTTTAGTTTTATTAGGTCTTAGTAAGTTTTTGGAATTCATAAAACAAAGTCATACTTAGAAATGCACCAAGAGGGGATATTTCATATCAACTTTATTGTGGTTCTCAGTTCACATTTTGGCAACGAATGCAAGCTTTTCAACTTCTTTTTGTTCTTAAATTCCAATACTGGAAGACCTTATCAACAGTCTAATCTTCATTGATGTCTGGCTCCTTTCAAGTATATACAAACAGCATGCTTTCTTGGAGCCTGGCAGTGAAATGTGCATGCCAGGGTACTCTAAAACCACTTGAACAAACTGAAGTTCATAAGGTTACAGATAAGCTATACTCCCAAATCAACAGTGTGTACTTAAGAATAATAATAAAAAAAAGTAGCATCCTGGTTTCTCCCCTGAAAACAACAGTGGCAAACTCTGTACAAACTACGCCTTTTGTTGCTTAGTAAGTTCATACAGGCCAGTACTTCCTAATTGCATTGCTCTCTCTTGTGCGTTTGCAGCCAACACACCTGGAAGAAAGACTGTCTTGGAGCTAACTCCCGAGCATTCTGAGATCATTCATCATGAAGTATGTAGTACAGGAGTGGTTCAGAGTAACTACCTTGCTATTCATAGCTCAAGCAGTTTCCGCAATGGTTCTCCCCAATGCCACGCTCTTAGAGGAACTTTTGGAAAAGTACATGGATGAAGATGGTGAGTGGTGGATCGCCAAGCAGAGAGGGAAAAGGGCTATCACAGACAGTGATATGCAAAGTATCTTGGATCTTCATAATAAATTACGGGGTCAGGTGTATCCACCAGCTTCCAATATGGAATATATGGTAAGGAAAAACTGATAGCGACACGCAGAAAGAAATGTTCTTAGAATAGTTACTGTCTCTTTATAAACCAGCATACTTTTAGTCTTAGCTTGCTTTTTTTTCTCATTCAAAGCGCTTGTTACTTGTTTGTTTGAGTTTTTTTGTCTGTTTGTACTGAGTGAATTGTGAGACAAAAAAGTCTGTTTGTGGATCAAGTGCCATATTCTACTGATATTAATGAGTTAAAATTCTTACAACTCCACTGAATTTAGGTGTCAATTCCTCGGTGTTAGAGGCCAATTTCCAAAATTGCATTACTCAGAATAGCTGATTGTGGCCTAAGAAGTTACCATTTAAACAGAATTCTGAACTAGAAACATTCAAAATAACATAAATTCTCTCCCGTGCTTCTAGGTTGGATGGAATTTCTGAGCAAAATGAAGGTCCCATAACAAGAAAATCTATTTAAGTTGGCATGTGTTACTGGACTGGAGTCCTGCATGTTCCTGTGTTTAACAGATTAATAATATAATGCATAATTTCTGTTTGTGTTTTTCCCCTAAGAAACCTCTATATTTGGTTTGCTACTAGTAGACTTAAATCTCCCATGTTTTTGAACTTTGATTTTATGCCATAGTTCAGGGCTAACTCTTTCTTTCCTTGCTAATTAGATCAATCCAGGTCATTAGACCTTTTTAGAAGTCCTGAGGTCTGACTAGAATGGACAACTTCTGTATTCTTGTTTGTACAGAAAAGCTTGAATCTTTATTGTGTGTTCACGCTGTGTATTAATTATCTGTCCAGGCACCAGAGAAATAATATTACCATAGGTTGCTAAAATACTCCACAGGTTTCCTGATGTTTTCCATTGTAAGGTTATGGTAAAGGATCACATTAATACTTCTCAAGATGTAGATCTCTTTCCCAGTTTGGAGTGATATCTCTCACCTTGGAGATCTGGTTTAACTGTGCATTTATGTGTCCTGGAGAATCCATGCTTGCATAAACTATCAATCAAGGTCTCAACTTAAGTGTACCTAGATGAGTGTTACTATATTAGACTAAGAGCCATCAGAGAATTAGTTACCACATGTAACTTCCAAACAAAGGGACAATAGTATCTGAAAGCTCTTTAGCCTTGTCAGTTCCAGTTTTCTTACTCTTCATTGTCTGTTGTGACTTTTTCAGACCTTGTTATAATATAGGTTACCTTTTAATTCCCAGTAACTTCTTTTCTTTCTGGAAAACTTCAGAAAAAGCTGTCCAGCCTTTTTGTAGTTACGTGCCTTTTCCCATTCCTAATGCCATTCTGCATTTGCCTTTGTCATATATCTTGGAAAGAAAAAATTCTGTGTATTCATTGGAGTTAGATTTTTTGACAGCTGTATTCTTCAAAGATTCCTCCTGCAATACACACACTTTAGCCTAGACTTTATGTTAGGTCTACATCTGGAACCAGTTTTGTTGTTGTTGTCTTTTCTCTGCTTCCCAGTGACCCTTGACCCAGAGTACAGTAGCATGGAAAAGAGATTACCCAATTTTAATGTCAAGGAAAGGTTTCTATGTCCCACTGTTCAGAACGGGGCAGCAGCTTTCAAGAGAGTGGGATTCAGTTTCAGCATAGTATCCAAGGGAATCGGGGACTAAGAGCTTGGAATTTGTGAATGCAAAGGGTCAGTGTAAAGAGTCTGGTCACAGGCATGGCTTCAGGGATGGGAACCCATGAGAAGTGCGTGGAGAGAGGCTGAGAGTCTGGTCAAGAAGGTGTTGAGAAACCAATTGCATAGTTGGAAGGAACATTTGATGAATAGATGTGGTTAGGGTGAGAACTGTGACTAGGCAGAGAAAAATTGGTATAGAGGGGTTTATGTAGGGAGGTTAGGAACACAGAAATCTTCTGAGAGGTTATTTACAAAGTCTGAAACTGGGAGTGAATGGGAAGGGAGTTTGTACGTGGAGGAAGCGGGTGGGAGTCAGTATTGGCTGCTTGAACAGAAGGAGTAAATGATGGGATTTCTGATTGCACATATATTTTTATGATGTAGTTTCTGTTGTGTGATTGTCCACCTTTTCTATATGAGGTGTCATAAAGAAATCAGGGCTGTTTTATTCTTTAATGACATAATAGATAATAACATGTAAGAAATAAATTGTAGAGGCAAATTCCATTCTCTCATGTCAAAACTTCTGACAGATACAGCTGTAGAACTATTACTGTTATGCTTTTTTTTCTTTTAATGAAAACAAATGCCTGCTTTGACACTTCATAGTCACTTTATTTTTCTAAGTGGTTATTAGTAGTACGATGGACAAGTTCCACTTTTCTAGATAAAGAAATAAGCACTTTTAGATACAGTTTTCTAAGGGTCTTCACAGACCTCTGGATCAGTTTTGTGAATGACCAAACATTCAAATACTTACGTATTGATAGAATTAGTGGTTTTTTGTAAAATAAAGGATGGATATAAATGGGGATGTTAAATTAAAAAAAAGAAAACTTTCAGCAGATCGATCCATACCACTAAAAACCAAAATCCTTGCAATGTGATACACTGGGTCTTATGAAAGGTGAGTCCCAGTGCTCTAGTTTAGGGAAACAGTCCCTCTAAATATTTTATTGGTATTTAATGAGCTAGGTAACTACAGCTGAAATATTCTTCTCTACTTTTGGGGTGACTTACTAGTACAGACATGCTAACAAAAAAGTTTCCCACTATGGGCACAGTCATGTCAGTGAAAGTTGCCTGGTGTACTGCTAAAACTTTTCCTCGTAAATAGAGCTGGCTCTGCTTGTGGAAGTGATGTTTTACGTCTTACTGAATCCAGATGGAGGTGATCAAGGCCCAGGTGCCTCTCTGGCACACCCGTCTCCCTATAAGTGTCACGTATGGTTGACAAGTTTTAAGATCTCAGAGTGCTTAGTGTTGTGAGAAGGTATGCAGGGTGTGCATGCTGTTGTACTGTTGGCGTGTCACAACTTAAGCTAACCTAGCTGGTGGCTCTGGCTGAGAAGTCTCTGTCCTGCTCCTGCCACTGCCATGTATCAGTTGATGATGACTGATCCAACTACTTAAAGAATCAGATTTTTTTTTTAATTATCTTTCTTTTATTTTTTCCATTCTGAGTCATGAAACTGGCTCCCTTCGTGGCGTACTCAGATGAGTACCAGTGCTGGTGAAGGTGGGTGGGATAGCTGAGGATGAAGAACCATCCTTTGGGTAGGAGCTCCTGGTTCTATGCCTTACTTGCAAAGTTCAGCCTTACCTTTGAGAGAACTCACACACTTTGGTTTAAGTTGAGCAGAAGAGGAAAGCTTTAGAGGATGGTCTCCAGCATTTAAGATCTTGGTTCTAATTTTTTTTTTTTTTTAAAAAGGAAAACAAAAAGGTTTAAGTACTGATTTTCTGTACATCTGTATGCTGTCCCCTTATGCCTTGCGAAAGAAAAAGGGCACTGGGCTGTCATAGTTCAGAGACCTAACGTTACTACCTGCAGTAAGGTTCACAGTGTGTACGTCTAATGAACAGAACATTCTCATGGTTGTCTGGTTGAACTTACCAGATGAAAAGTTCATCTTCCCAAGTACTGTGGCTCTGGTGGTGAGCAGTAATGGATTCCTAAGGCAAGAGGATAAGACTAGAGCATGTGAACGTAGCAACTTCTGCAATGATACCCCCCAGCTTCCAGCAAAGAGCAGCTTAGGGACTTCCTAATTCTGCTCTTGTACTTTTTGTGTCTATCTAGTAGTCTTAAATGGAATTTTTTATGAATCTCAGTGCTCTTGAGTCCATTTGTATTCTCTGTATCCATGGCATCAAGTTGCTCTATAATTTTAATTATAGACTGTGTGAAAAAGTAAGCTTTATACGTGTTATTTGATGCCTTGTTCTTTATTGTGAGAAATAATAATTTCCTTAGTGGTCACATCTTTTCCAGCTGAAGAGTCCAACTCCATGTACTTGGCATACTGCAGGCTGATATAGTTGTACTTTTTTTTTTTCCTTTGTAGTAGTTTCTAACATACTTTTACTTTTTGACTGTGGCTAAACTAAAGCTGACATTTTCATAGAGCTATTCGCAGTGACTCCAACATCTCTTCTCTTGGCTAAGAGGTTATTTAATATCCTACAGTATTTGTACAGTTGGCTGTAATCTCCAGGAATGTGCTCATTATTTTGTGTGTGTTCACACTGAATGTTACCTATCATTTTGTCTTCCAATCATTTTAGTGATCTCTATCTTTTATTTTCCTATTTGGTTTTTAACTAGCTTTAGTAGTTAATTCTATGTTGCATTCCCTTTTCCTGGGCTATTGTGAAGAAGGCAGAGGATCGTGGACACATCTTGCAATATACGAATATTTCATATTCTTAAATCTGTTTCCTGTCTTTTATCACTTTTTTTCTTTATCTCATGATAGTTAAATTTTATTAATTTATTAATTTTTAAATAACTTAGAAACTTTGTAGAAAGCTTAACTGCACTTAACTCATGTTGACACCTTGAAAGTCTAATGTTTGAGAGGAATTTATATTACCCATATATTTTATATGGTTCTTAACTTGTCTTATGAAATCATCCCAAGGGAAGTCAGTTTTTAGTTTGCAGTTTCTCAAGATCTATTGAAAGACTTTTAAAATATTAACATCCATGTGCTGGTTTTTTGTTACTGTGGTAATGAGGTCATTTTAAGAGAGGTTGTGTACCAGCCAGTAATTCCAAAGTTTCATGATCAAGTTCTTCCAGATTCTTGCAGGATACTGCCTGGTCCTCTGGTCCTGGAAATTTGATACTGTTACTACTTTCAATTTCATCTAAAGTTTCTTAAGTTTGGTATGGATCCTCCAACTTGCTTTCTGTTTCTCTGTATAGAAGGATTCTGGCATGACAACCTGCATAAGCTCCTCTGTAGGGAACAGCAGTCCAACAAACTCCCTTAACTCCTCTGCAGTGGCCTTATAGGACCTTATGACTGCATGTTAGATCATTCTTTCCTAGACCTCTTCCTTCAATGCTGAGAGAGTTTTTGAATTGTCAACATTATGACTTCAATTAAAATGAAAAAAAAATAACCTGTCTTGAGGTTATGAACAGTTTGTTATGAAAATGTATGGCTAAAGCATATTGTATATATGTTTATCCTGGCATGTGCTATGTTTCCTGGTTAAAAAAAGTAGTAGGGAACATTTTCTTTTTGGTGAGCACAAGAATTTTACAGTCGTGGAAAGAGAGGAGAGGGGGATGACGTTTCCCTGCTGCCCTTCCAAAGCACCCAAAATGTGCTTAGCAGAGTGGTGCACAGAATCTTGTGCTTTCAACGTTTCCCATCCTGGGCCATTGACACCAGCGTGGACTTCACACCATGTACATACTTGGGGTACATCTATATGGAAAAGATAGCTAAACTAGTCTTGGAAACTGAAGGCAACTGCAGCTGGCAGTAGTCGCTCTGACCGGAGCAGTGTGCTGTTGTGGCTCTGCTGCTCTGTGGCTGCTCTGGTCTCCCTCCCTGTTCCTCTGCTGTGCTGCAGCTAGTTGTGCTTGCCCAGCATCCCTTGGCAAAGACCTAGCCTGTAGGACAAAAATGGCAACCACCATGCTTTGTCGTGGACTTGCCAATGTATATATATGGCAATATATATATGTCAATATGGGCTTTCTGTCGTTAAAGCCATTATTTGACAGATTGCCTTGAATAAGTATCATACAAGAGAGTGTGACCACATTGGGAAATCAGTACCTTGGGTAGTTGTTCAGACTGGATTGATGAGGAAGGCCTTATTCTTTGCGATCTTGTTATAAAGGGAGTTTTATTGCATTATTAATAAATCTTACTAGATTGTAAAGTGATGTTAAAACTTGAAAAACTTGGTTTAGGCACTGTAACCCTACTTGGTTCCCTTGATCCTTTTTTTTTTCCTAAGCATTATTTGTGTATCTTGGGCTGAATTTGCAAAAAGTTTTTTCACTGGCAACATTGCACCTCAATAAATCTGAACATATTAATGAAAATTGAGGGTTTTTTTCATGGTTTTCATGTCCGACACTTCATTGTTATTTGGATAGTGGAAGTTGTTAGTTTCTTTATATTCAAACAGTTGTACTCTGCAAAATAAAAGGACCTACCAAGAATGAAATTTCCAGAAGCAGTTTTGATTAAATTTATAATCCATTCTATTTCAAACTGTTCTTTTGGTTTTCATTCCTTGATTTTTATGTGTTTTTCTCAAATAAATGAATAAATAGCTCATATGAGATCCTTATTTCATGCATTTGCCTTTGCTGTACTGAAAAGTGTTGAGGTTCCCAGCTTGAGAGATAGCAGTGTGTTTCAACCTGGCATTTCTTGGCACCTAGCCACACACTGCATTTTGTAATTACTGTAATTGGAGAACATCAGTGTCCTCGAGGGGAAGTCTTTACTTAATTATTTTTAGTCTTCTTTTGGCCAGATCCTGCCAATAAATTCTAGGGATGTCATTGCAAAGCCTGTTCCTTGCTTTGTTTGTGTTGTAAGACTCTGAAGGTCTTAGTTTGAAAACCTTGATAGCATTATGTTGGAAGTGCTGATACCATATAATTCCTTTCAAAACCTTAACTGACTCGTGACTTCTGTGAGGCTTTATTTTTTAGGACGTTTGCTTCTCCATTTCAGTAACTCCATGATTTTCTTCTTTAGAAGGAAAATAAGAATGACTGTAAATATTTCTCATTTAGATTTTTCTTATTTTTTCTTCAGGCAAATTCTGACTGTTTTTAAATACAGATCATTGGACATGTGAACCCACAAGTTCACACTAGTAGACAGAGCACTTGCATGGATAATAATGGGGGTTGGACTCGATGATCTCTTGAGGTCCATTCCAACCCCTACAGTTCTGTGATTCGGTGAATAGCAAAACATTGTTTAAGTCATCATAGTGGCTAAGGGATTGAAACAAATTTTTGACTATTATGTGATGCTTTTAGATCCTGTGATGTGCGTAAATCGGGATGTGGCAGTTTATCTCTCTATATGTATCTGTCATGTTCCAGCTGAGATTTTTCATCTGTGTTGTACTTAGGAGAACTGAAGCAGCATTAAGAAACATAAAGGAAGGCCTTGTAGTGGACTTAAACATTTTGGTGATTTTTTTTTTTTCCTGCTAAATAGCAGTGCCCTGTGAAATTTCCTAGACCTTTCTGACAAAACTTTTTCATGTCTCTGTTCAGTAGATCTTGTGCATTTTGCCAAAGTCCTTCAGGGATGCTTGGTTAAAAACAATTCCCATTCCTTTCAAGCAGAGGACTTTGGTTTGTGGAATCCCTTAAGTGGCCAGAGAGCACTTTGGGTGCCAAGAACAGAGCAGCTCTTTTCAGAGTGAACCTGCCTGCTTTCCCTTCTGGTTTTCCACTTTTCTGCTCCACTTCAAAGGTTGGTGGAAGTGCTTCAGCTCCTTTGCCTGTGCTCAAAGGCTACTGACACTGCATCAAAGAACACAGTGACGTTGACTTATCCTCTTATTCTCTCTGGCAGTTTTAGAAAAGGATTGTGCAATGTGAAGTGGCCAAGAAAGCAAGTGGGTAAGTCCATGGTATGACTTTTATTGATGTAATGCCAAAAACAACTAAGCAACTCCAAGTAAAGAAACTGAAAGTGGAAAGTAGCAGAAAGGCTCACTGTCTCAAAGTTTATGGGAGCCTTCCCAACATAAAATAATTAACAACATGGGACAGACACTGTTCATCTTTTTTTACTGTCAGAGAACTTCTTCATCCCCCATATGAAAAGGATTATTAAAAACTGATCAATAGTAGCAGAATCAGAGCTTAAATACAAAATAGGACCTGAACAGTGAAAGAACCAGTGAGATTTAAGGTATATAAAGTATATGCTTATACAAGTAATTCCATGTAGCCTGTGATCTTCATATCTGCCTGGTAATCTTCTTTAGAGAAAAAAGTAATCTCTTAACGTCACTGAAATGGTAGATGTGAATGTATCCTGTTAATCTATAAATATAGTCCTCAACCTTAGATTTGGCGTAAGTAGAGTGACTATCATAGTTAGAAAACTATGATTTATTAAGAAGACTATCTTCTTTCTATATAGAAAAGGAAGACTTTATTGTGAAGGAAGGTAACAGTCTCTTAAATTAAGCCTATTTCACTCATTAAATCCAGAACTTTGGCTGCTTGATACAAATCATGATCTATTTGTCCTGAATTCCCAAACAAATGGTGAGGAACTCCTTCAATAATTTTTCCAACTCCTTTTTAGATTTTATTTAAACATCTTTCTAACAGTGGTGCCAAGTCACATATGAGCAGCAGCAAGCTAAATTCGCTTATGTCAGATCACAGTGGTCATCTTTTAAAATCAAACATTCAGTGCAACACATAAATATTTGAGATACTGTAGAATCAGTTCAAAGTTCAGGAAATCCTGTAGCATCTCTAAAACTGCTGTAAAAAAGCAATCAGTTACATGTACTTCCTTGTGGTAATCCTGACTAGGATTGGAGGTGCAGACCTGTGCTCTGCTCAATTTGTAATTGGCTGTAAATACTTATGAACACTGTTTGTAATGAATGTGTGTAATTCATCCTTGAACAATAGACAAAATGCAGAAATGAAGATCAGCTCTCACACTGTTGCTTCCCTGTCATTAATGTCAGAATATAGACGTGAATTAGGATTTGTAGCCATGTTCTAATAGAAAGTCTTTATGCACTGCTTTAAAAAACTAGCAAAGTAAAAGTACTGTTTCAGAACACATTGGAAAGCTGAATATTCTAGCAAGGTTTTTTTAACATACATAGAGTACACACAGAATTAAATGTGATTAGTCATGTCTGCTGATTCCTATTCCTGGTTTTACATTTTGAACACAAAAAGATTGAACTTATGAAACTAATTGGGAGATAATTGCAAATATTGGTGCAATTTATTCAGTGTTCAGGAAAAATGTTTTTGGCCTCGTACCACTATCCTGTTTCCAGGTAAAAGCCACAGTTTTCCTGTTTTTTACCCTTTTTCAAAAGATTAGCTGGAACCTCAAGGTCTTTTCAGGGATCTCTGCCCAGTTTAGAGCTCTGGAAACTCTTGTCTACCACATAGTAGCATGGAAGGCCCTTACCATTTCACTTCCAGGCAGGCAGCAGCTCTCCAGCGGGAAATGGATGCCTTTCTTCCTAGTGGAAAGTTTACCATTTTTACCTATCCTCTTTCTTTGTGCTTAAAGGATATATCACTACTAGTTAGAATGGTTGCTTTCGTATTTTCAGGCAGAGTCATCTGGTGTTTCAGTACTCCTGAGTTTTTGCGGTCACTCTGATGTATAATGAAAGGGACTTTGGGCTAGTACAGAAGCCACATTTTCTTCAGACTCAAACACCTGAAGGTAAAGATCCAAGTTGTGTGCAAGTTACTCACTCTTCAGATATTACTAGTTTCACGGAATCACTAGGCTGGAAAAGACTTTTGAGACTGAGTCCAACCATTTCCAAGGACTTCCTTCAGCAGCCTTGATAGAGATGAAAATGTCTCACCCAGGCATAGCAGATGAACACTGCTGATACCTGTTCACCAAGAAGAGTTCATGTCAAACCAGTCTGTTCCACTTCTTGGTTGTTTTTTTTTTTACCTAGTAATTAACTAGCATAGTGTATCAGAGGGAAGTAGCAGGTGTCATATTTTTGACTCTGGATTGACAGACTCCATCCCAACATTTTTGCAAGTGAAAATTGACAGAAGCTCCTTGTTAAACTGACAGAAGATTGAAGGTGTTGATACTGTTAGAGTCTGTCCCTTTTTGGTTAAGCACTTAGGTTATGACTAATATGAGAGGAAAAAAAATACACTGCAAAATACATTAGCATGTGACAGGTGGGGTTGTTTTAGAGAATGTGATCAAAATTAGAAGAACTTGACAGGTAGAGGTAATGACCTAGAATCCACCTGATTAAATTTAACTGCACGCTAGAAGAAATCAAGCAGGTAAAATACAAGCACTAAAATGTAGAGGTAACATGGCAATAAAAAGATGAGTTGCACAGAACTGCATTGAGTCAACAATGTGAAAGGAAATTTCTCCGTGTGAGACCTTGTCTGGAATGCAGTGTCCAGTTTGTGTCATTTTTAAAGAATGGTCTAGCCATTCTAGGGTGAATGAATAAGATTAATGGGATTGATTATTAACACAGAATATGTGATTTACAGGGAAGATTGAAGGAATGAAGCAGCTGATTTTTTTTTAATCTGGGAAATAAATAAAAGTTGTTACAGGAAAGAGAGTGTTGGCAATAAAACATCAGCTAGCATTGCAGGGTAGGAGGTGTAGATTGCATACCAAGGAAATCCTCTTTACTCCTCCAGTCATAAAACTCCAGAAGAAAACTATGATAAATATTATTCTGAAACTGCTATTACTTGTTTTAATTTTTTTTTAATGTGCATAATACACATCTATTTGATTCTGGCTCAGTAGAAGAGGCTAGACAATCTACTGTCAGGATCAGTCTCTTAAAGTAATTTCCAGCTGTACATTTCTGTCATTCTGTGCTGGTAACATGTAGTGGATTTCTAGTTTGGCATTTGTTCATCTGTATTTCTGGCTTACTTGTTCATGGCATTTCTGATTCTATGTTTCATCTTTCCTTCTCAGTGTCACTAGTCTTTTTCTCTTTTTTCATTCTCAGTGTCACTAGTCTTAAATAATACAGTGGATTCTATTAAAATGTAAATAAATACCCATACTGTACTGTGGTATTTACTTTACCACTCTCTCCCTATATTTAGAATGTATACAGCAATGAGGTATTTATACTATGCCATGGTAAATGTTTACTTTCAGTGGTGCCCACTATACTTACTTTTCCATCTTTACTGAGCTTAAAGTTTAGCTTGGTTTTCTTTCCATATAGTCCCATCCCATATGATTTTTTTTAGCCTTCTTACATATATGAAACTCTCCTATTAAAATGCTATCACTGGTTTTTATTTTTCTATTTGTAAATAATGTAAAATATTTCTTTGGGCTACTGGGCTTGCCAGTCCTGTTGCTACACCAGTTGGTATAATTGGTGGACTGACTTATATTGGTCTGCCTTGGGTGGGAATGTACTCTTTTCATTTAACACTTACACAACACAAACGGTGGGATTGATCTCACTAAGCTTTTGATGTCTGTGGTGTAGATGTCTGCATTTGAGTCTGTCTGCGTTATAATTAGTAGAGAAAAATGAGAATTTTCAACACACAGTTTATCTCAGTTAAAGGTGGGTAGCTAAAATTATCTCCCTCTATAGATGCTTACTTGTCTATGTTACTGCAAAGGTAATTTAGATAATTAGCTTAGATGTTAGTATCTGCTTTGAGGCTGTTTAAATTCAGGGGACATTAATCCCACCCTGTGTGATGAGTTTGGCTGTTGATGAATTGTTGTTTAAACTGCGGTATCCTCACCAAAACATCAGCTCTATCCTAAGCAGAACATTGGTTTCAATCTTCACACTACTTGAACCCCATGTTGACAGAGGTTAAATGTCACAATTTGTATTCCAGTCTGTAAAGTTCAACTGGTGTTAGTTGTGGTTTATTTTAATGTAATACATTGGAAACCAGAAGCATTCAGAAGATCCATATTGCATGACACATGCCTACTGCAAAACTGGTAACCTGGGGTAGAAAAAGAGTCAGAGGCTGGAGCCAGTGGGTGCTACTACCATTCAGTCTGATCTGCCACCTGGGTGTTAGTCTCAGCTAGTCTGGCATATGTGGAACATTTGTGAAATGCTGACAGTGCCATTTCAGTGCGAATGTCTTTGATGGTGGAATAGGTTTTAAGAAGATAGTGATGAAGGCAATGTCTGTGTTGGCAAGTGTTGGGGTGCTACAGGAGCAAATTTGTAGAGCTAAGGAATCCATGCTGAGGACCTGACATTCGTACTCTCTACAGGGGTTTTTATTTTTAACTAGGTCTAGTCTGTGTGGACTGGATACCCACAAACAAATGCCAAGCGTTCGATGCACTCCTGGAGCACAAGTCCTGGCATTTTATCTGGAAAGAATCCAGTTTATACTCCAAGAGTGCTCTGTGATGCACAGTAAGTGGGAGTGATCAGGAGTTTCATTTCAAAAGCACATTCCTGATCTAAATTAAAAATAAAACCCTAATCCACTTTGAGTTCAGTCATGGTGGTATTGCAATCCAGTCTAAAAGATCAGCATCATTTCTTGACTGCTGGCTTCATGAAAGGGAATGTTTTAGGTAGTAGCTGCAGCAGAAATAGCATAATCCTGATACTCAGATGATGTGCAAGATGTTTTCCAAAGCTGAAACAGGAAGACACTAGTTAAAGTGTACAACCCTACTGGAACTTTAAGGCTGAAGTGTGTAGAGCTTAATGTTTTCTTCTCTTAATAGATGTAATAGATGCTTGCAGGGGCTGGAAGTTTAGCTGCTCTACATAGTGGCTGCAGTATAAGTTTGAAGTACCAGGTTTACAGTGTGGGTATACTGGTTTGAGTAGCAGAGGCATATGAGCTATAGACCATGCCATCCTGTTAGTGATAGACTATTGAGAGTACATGATGAAATCAAGTTCAAAGTAGCATTGAACCTTGAACTTATGAGGGTCTGTGTATGTGGATAAATTATACCATGGGAGGAATGTGCTAAAACAGTAACGTAGACATTTCTGTCACACAGGAGGGTACAGGAGTAAAAGGGACGTGGTTTTGCTGGTTGCTTTCTATAGAGGAAGATGTGTCCTCTTGGATGGGTAAGAAGCTGGTTTCTAGATCTTCTGTTCTGAATGTAGATATTTCATTAGAAGAAAAGATTGTTTGTCAAAAAGAGGGGTATTTACTTGAAAACTTAGTCTTAAAACATAGGGGTTTTAAGAAGACCACAATTGGCAAGGTTAAATGCTAAGAGAAGAGCATCTTGACTGAGTGCTGAATAAGCACTTCCTTGAGGTAGTCTGCCTCATAGGATGTTGATCTTGAATATCAGTATCCTCAATATTATCTATGGCTGGTTTTGGGTATTTTTTTTTTTTTGTGTCTTTCTGAATTTGGAAAATTTTATATCAAAAACTGAAGCTCAATGAGCATCTGTAAAATTTTTGCCGGCATCACTATCCTGCCATTTAGCAACCTCTGCCAAATATTTCAGGTTTTAATTTTATTCAGTGAAGTGCAGACATGCTCTCGCGAATGCCACAAAATAAATCATTAGAATAATGAAAACATGAGTTGTTCCTGTAGAGGAAGCTCTAGGTTAATGAATCTGTCTACCACTTGGAACTAGAACAGTAGTCAATAATGAGGGAGGAAGGAAGGGACATCATCCTTGACGTTCATAAGAAACTAGAATTCTAAAGCCACTTACTGCTGCCATCTTCAGGAATATGAGCAAACACTCTACCTGTCAGCTATCAGCATAAAGGTACCCAAAACTCTTTGGCTGTAATGTACCAGATCTTTAAATTAGTTGTGTGAACCAGAACAAATGTATACATGTATGCTCACACACCAAATGTAGACTTGTGATACCATCATCTGTAGTTTAATTACAATAAGGTGGGTTTTTTTAATTAAGGCATTTAATTTTTTAATATGTCCATCATTAAGGCAGACGTATACAAAAATCTAAGAAAAATTTCGAAGAGATGAAACATCAGTCACAGAGTGGATTGCAAGAAATTAATGTCTTTCTAGGTAAGGTCAAGTTCATAAGCTTGTAATACTGGTATATGACTTGAAAAAGCCATGTCAGTGAGTTAAAAGATGAAGTCAAATTCTGCAGGACTGTATTTGTAAAGAAGTTCATTTGGTAGAGACAAAACATTACCCGTGAAATTAGGAAGGATTCGATGCCTAAGTGTAATGTAGAAAAAAGAGGTAAGGTAATGGGGTCAAGTTTTCACAGACTGAAGTTCAACATTTCAGATGGTGATCTCTTGTTATTTCCTGTAGTTTTGGTGCACAATTACTTATGTATGGAGTAGTCTAGAAAGCACTGAAAATAAGGCCACCTTGAATATTTTACTCTGGGAAAATGTACTTTATGAGGCAGAAAACTGTATTTGTCATTATAACCCTGTACTCAGTAGTATCATAGAAAAAAACATGGCACGAGAGAGATTGTGGAGCACAGAATGGTACAGCATATACCATTTTCTTAGACTTGATTATGTATTGATTGGCATCTTTTTGCCCTCTTCTGTCCAAAGCAGAAAAGTACAACATGCATTTCTCTAGCCGGCTACAGATGTAAACTTGATCCATTGGAGAGGGTGGGAAAGAGAGGTACATAATTTGGTAGCTGCAGCCACTTCGAAATTATGAATAATGATGTACAAGAAGGCAAAAAACTTGTTTAGTGTTTTCCTATCTCTGAAGTCTCTGTGTATCTTCCTGTTACTAGGTAACATCTTTCGGTCTTTGTAATCATAGAATTGTATCATAGAATGCTTTGGGTTGGAAGGGACCTCAAAGATCATCTAGTTCCAACCCCACTGCCATGGGCAGGGACACCTTCCACTAGACAAGGTTGCCAAAAGCCCCATCCAGCCTGGACATAAACACTTCCAGGGATGGGGCTTCCACCAACCTCTGTGGGCAGCCTGTTTCAGTGTCTCACCAGCCTCATAGTAAAGAATTTCTTCCTAATGTCTGATCTAAATCTGCTCTCTTTCTGCCTGAAGCTATTACCCCTTGTCCTGTCACTACAGTCCCTGATAAACAGTCCTTCTCGCATCACTGAGTGTTTTCAAAGTAAAAAGAAATAAAGAAGTTTTTGAAAAGCAGAACATTTTTCAGTTTAAGACCCACTTGCAACTCTGTTTACGTTTGTCGCTACCCTGAGTTCTGTTAAACAAAGAAGTAGCTTTAAGTAGTTGTGTGTTGCTGAGCAGTTGATCATATGTTCAGTGTCTGCTGGCCTCTCTATCTCAGTGTAGAAACTCAACTCTGATGATGGTCACTTATCCAAAAGTAGACCACATGTAGGTTTTGAACAATGTGATTTACGTTGTATGTAGTACCAAAGAATTGCTGGTCAACATGCTTGCCACACCTGGAAATCCGATGCCTAGTTGCACTTCAATCTTCTTGTGGTCCAATTAATACCCTGTATTTACCAAAGAAACCTGATAATGCAAATTTACTGCAACCCAGCCATGTCAGAGCATGAATGAGGTAACTAGTGGATGAGGAATCAGGTACCTCACACGCAGCTACATTTCAAAGGAATATTCAAAAGAATATAGCCACCCTTTTTATGAAAATGATAGAATCACAGAATATCCTGAGTTGGAAGGGACCCATAAGGATCATCAGGTCCAATTCTGTACCTGATGGAGCCAAGTCATTCATGATGATGTAAAATTTTTGCAGCAATGGAGTAGTCAGCTATAAATTGCATCAGCAATTAGGATATCAGTTCCATTTTTTTTTCTTAAAAGTCATTAGAGTGATCTAGAGATTGAGAAAAACTTTCATTTCTGTACTAATTTGGAGATGTGTGGTATTGCTTCTGTCTTGGTAAGGGTTGCAGACCCAGGTAGCTGTGTCTTTTGCTGTGTCTTTTAATTGCGTCTTCTTTTTTTTTTAACTGGCTTTAAGAGTTTATTAGTCTTCTATTTCCCTATTTCCTTAGAAAGTCTCTAGCAATCAAGAAAAAACACTTGGATCTCTAGGAAATTATTTGGAATTAGAACACTGGGCCATTTGTTCTAGAATATTTCATAAATTTGATGTAATTTAGGAGAGGATTTATTTTTTACATCTGTAATGGTTTTGAGATTTACTCAATCACACCCCAAAACAATACTTAAATAATTAAAATGAAGAAGAAATAAAGCTATATCTTGGTAATCTTGTCAGGGTATCTCCATACTGTGGACCACAAATTTGCACTGAAATAGTTTTGAAATGACTTGGCTCCATTAACAACTACAATCGTTGTATATTTGAGAACATCAGAACTCAAACATAGCATTGTTTCTTTTATATCAATACTGACTTGTACTGTAGGTTGGTATTCCTTTGTGGCCTCCTTCCAAAAAAAACCCTGGGTCAAACTAAACATTCGCTGGCAGGGTAATGGGCAGCATTTTCTGACAGTAAACTAGACTAGCTGTAAATGCCCGATGCCCATGCCAGGTAGCTTTTTTATCTCGCTTTAAAAATAAAGGATTTACGTCTGGAAACCAATGAATGAGTCTTATGGCACATACAGAGAGTTTCCTAAGCAGCTGACTGTTCTGGAATGACTTTGTTGAGTGGGATGTGCATCAGGGAGAAAAGACATGTGGCATCATTTGCTGCAGACCCAAAATACGCGTGCAGGATTTTTGTCATCTAATTCATTACAGATATCTGATAACATTTTGAATTGAGGGTTGTCTGTTGATTGATTACCTTACTGTGGTTTTGGGTTAGCCACTACAATTGGGTGAATTAAATCGGTCCACAGGGGCAACTATTTACTGCAGATTTCTGCTTGCTTAAACTTCTTACTCACTGCTTTTGTTCAAAATTTTAGTGATTAAACTTCAAATGAAGAAGATTGTGAATTGTATTCTGTGAAATTTTATAGCATGGATAAAAAGATACCTGCCTTTCTATGCTTGTATTTAAATTCTGATTTATGAAATGGTTGCCAAGAGATCAGATCACAGACACTAAAAATCCTGAAATATGAAGTACTTCAGTTTTAAAAATCATATTATTTCTCCAGTATTATAAAGATAAGATTGCTAAAGTTGGTTTTAGAGATGTGTTGATAACTGATTAACTAATACAAAGATACTTTTACCATTCTAATTGAAACAATGTATGTCATTAGGCTAAATAGTTACTTTCCTAGTACATTTTGAAGATTTCTTATTTCACAGATTCATAGGGGTTGGAACAGACCTCTGGAGATCATCTGGTCAAACCCCCCAGCTAAAGCAGCATGTTTTCTTTTCAATTCCCTTTATGTAATGAACGAACAGTTTTCTAGCTTGTTAATGACAGAATACTTCTTAAATTTTGATTAGAGAAAGGAAAATTTTAAAAATTCCTTTAAAAAAATATTTTTAGTACTCTATTTATTTGTTTTTAATCCAAACTGCCCAAAATTGTGATCAGCAGAGGGTTACAAAAAAGATGAGGGGTCTGGAGATTCTCTTGTATGAGTAAAGGCTGACAGAGCTAGTCTGTTTAGTCTGGAGAAAAGACTCAGAGGGGATCTGATTAATCCTTATAAAAATGTAAATGGTAGATGTCTAGAAATAGGCACTAGACTCTTTCCAGTGGTGCCCAGTGACAGGACCAGAGGCAATGGGCACAAACTGGAACACAGGAAGTTCTGTCTGAATATGAGGAAAAACTTCTTTGCTGTGATGGTGACATAGCACTGGGACAGGCTCCCAGAGAGGCTGTGGAGTCTCCTCTGGAGATACTCAAAACTGCCTGGACACAATCCTGTGCAATGTGCTCTAGGTGATCCTGCTTTAGCAGAAGAGTTGGACTGAATGATCTCCAAAGGTCCCTTCCAACTCCTGTCCTTCTGTGATTCTAAGTTGCCTATTCATTCTCTTATGTCCTTCTCATGTCATGAACTCTGTGACTCTCTGTTGCTAGACCTGTCATTATGATTGACACGGAAGGGCAGTGTGCAAGGGAGAGTGATATTATCACTGCTTTAGAGTACAGAACAGAATCATAAGGGAAGATGCTTCAAGGAATGTACACTATGGTGAGGCTGACTTCACCATAAACAGCAGTAAATAAAACCCCTGAAAAGTACCAATAGGACAGATTTCAACTCTTAACTTAAAAAGAAATAGGGTGGTTACCTCATGATGAGTCTTAAGCTGTGACCTCTTGCCCTTCTGAGATAATCTCCCACACACGAACCCATCATTGCGGAGAGTAGTGTTGGCTCTCTAGCTCACATACCAACCTTTTCTGGAGTCAGAAATGACTACATTGAGCAAAAATTTCTAAGCACCCTTATCTTCTTGTTACTGATAGAGTCTCCTGCGCTCTGCTTCCTGCAAAGAACTTTACTGCATCCCATCTGCTCAGCCATGAAGATTATTTCTTTGCTGCAGCTAGGTTGTGGTCTAGAAGTGTACCTGTCTCTGGCTGGGCAAGTGGGGAGGGAGCCAAGACAGTATTTTGTACTTGGACGAAGGCAGAGAAACAGTTAAAAAAGAAGCAACTTTTCTGAAGACCATATCCAATCTCAGCAATACTTTGGAGAATGGGTGTTCATCTGTCAGGAAGATTAACGATGAATTTCAGTTTTTCATCAAAAGGCTATTCTTGCAGAGTTCTGGATGGCAGTATCATGCATAGCTATCATCAGTTTTTAAGAGACATTTTTGTTAAAGTAAACTACTTAAAATGCCTGAGGAATTGATTCAAGCAGCTACGGTTTACTATCTAGCTCTGATCTTCCAAAAATTCATTATTTCAGTTAAAATAGATGCATAAAATATTTTGAAACTTGTGGAGGAAAAAAATCCCACCACTGCAACAGTAAAATTCCTTTATCTGTGACTGCTCTTTTCAGAGTTGAAACTGTGGAGGGATACTTTCCAAGGGAGTATCTTGTGGCATTTGTTTTTGGATGTTAGTTTCATGATTCCTTTGTAGAATGATGAGGCAATTGTATTAAAATTCATAACCAAAAAATTATCTGAAAGTGTGTTAATCTTAATGATTTTTGCAATGGATACAATGTGAAGAACTATTTATCACAGTGTGATAAGGAAGAGGAAGAGATTTATGCAAACTGTCATATTGAAATTTCTTTTTTGAGACTGGACTATTGATTTATAAAGGTTAAAGAATGTTGTGGCTTATGACATTGAAATATAGGCCCAGTAGGATGAATAGAGAATTGCCGCTGTTTCCTAAAGTCAGTGGGCTTTGTGTCAAAATGTGGGTTAAAAGCTTTATTCTGTCCTTATTGTACTACTATAGTAATTCTTTCAAAATAAATGTTGAATTTTAGGAGTCAAAATGTACCCTGTAGATTTCTTATTTTCTGATAATGGATTTCAGTGAATTAGAGAGTTCTGAAGAAGAGAACCAAGAACAGATATTCTAGGATGAAACTGTGTGATATTAAAATCTTTACATAATGGTCTTAGATTATCAAGACCATATTTGTTTTTAATGAATAATCTGATTAATAAGGTAAAAACTGAATGTCAAAATCTATAGAGAAAAAATTGTAGCACATGAAGTTTTTTCTGTTATATTTCCATGTTCTTTGACTATGTTAAAAGAGTTTTTTACCTTCCATCTGTGCCAAAAAAATTTAGATATGATTTCCATTGTCTGCATGGGAATTTGGGTTTGGGTATACTGAATCACTGTTATTTAGATAACTGAGTCCCACTCTGAGAGACTTAGTCTGAATTTACAATGATATAATTGAGCTTCTATCAAGCGACATGTGTCTGTCCTGAAGTATTTCAGTTTCCTAATCTGACAGTCCCCATCAGGAAGATTGATATCTGGAAACTGTTTCTGAAACTGTCAGATTTTAAAAGTCAAGCAGCTGTATGGACACTTTGCACAAGAGGGACCATTTTGAACAAACCCTAAACTTCAGTAAAAAACATAGATACACAGAATGGTACAATTTCTCTCAAGATGAGTAGTTTTTAGTCTGGTTTTGAAAGAAAGAAACTTGGATTTGCCTTTCACATACAAGCCTAAGCCTCCATGTCCCTTAGAGAATATAAATTAAGGATAAAAAATTATGGAAAACAATAACTCATAATTTTTTTCTTTAACTTGTGCTCTTACTAACATGACTGCCTCCTTTTTTACCAACCTAGCCCTGGAACTAATGAATAACAACCTTAGTCTAGTTTTTGTAGTTCGTCTTTGCACTGTGTATTATTTGAACAAAAGCTGATTATAGAAAAGGAAGAGAAAATAACTTTCCTTTCAAATAAACTATTGGTTTAGAGGAAATAAAGTGTTACGTTGAAACTGGGTTTGATAATACCCATTTGACTAAGAAAAGTACCTATTGCTAAAAAGAAATCTTACAGAAAATGCGCTTAATTTAGCTTGGAAAATTGAGCTAAGCTTTTCAGTTTCATATTTGTCTTTTTCTCACTGCAGCATGGTTGTACATGCTTTCTAAAGAGAATGCTGTGCAGGGATTAAAACATTTTTTTTCTTGGTGAAAACACTTTTTTTTTCCTTATGTAACACAAGTGGGGCATACAATTCTCATTTTTTAATCAGCCTTCTGCTCTGGTAACAGAAGCTTTAAAAACGGACCATCCTCTCCATCCTCTCTTTTTTTTTTAAATAAGAAATACCCACTGAGCATTTCTTAGAAGACGTCCCTTTCTTTTCTTTCAAATTTCAGACATGGGACACAGAGCTGGAAAGATCTGCAGAGTCATGGGCTGAAACCTGTCTATGGGAGCATGGGCCTGCAAGCCTCCTTCCGTCTATCGGACAGAATTTGGGGGCACACTGGGGAAGGTAGTTTAAGATACTATTATATGCTATGTATGTGTGGTGGGTTGTTTTGGGGATTTTTTTGAAATCTAGCCTAATTTGCTTGAAGGTAAAATAACAGAAGGTACAACTTTTGAATGATCTAATGAACTACCCTACTGGCTTTCACAGGTACAGACCTCCAACATTTCATGTCCAAGCATGGTATGATGAAGTGAGAGATTTCACATATCCCTATCCTCATGAGTGCAACCCATATTGTCCTTACAAATGCTCTGGTCCTGTTTGTACACATTACACTCAGGTATGTAGGTGGGTTTGGCTTTTGTCAGCTATGGAAAAGAGCTATCACAGCACTAAAAGGGGCTGGTTTTTACCAGGCTCCACAGTTGGAAGCTTTAGGTATCAGTGACATAGGGGAGTGTTATCATATGAATCTTTATATTGCCTTCTCATAAATATCAAGTTCTTAGCAGGATTAAGGATAAAACTTACAAAACTCAGTGTTAAGCTGAGTTTTACAGTGCACTTTGTATAATGTAGGCTGGTGTGCCTGTCATCATTTCTGTAATGTGCGGAAGAAACAGCACATCTAGAAAAAGAAAAAGGATTTCTTAAGTGAAATCCTCATATCAAAACCTATGTTTTAACATGCTGCTCCAACTTCAGAAAGATTTTTAAATTTCCAAAGAACTAATTTATTTGGTACTTCTGAAATCTGTGTATCTAGCCTGAATTTTTCCAGAGGGGAACCAGTCATGTTTTCAGTGAAAGGGAATCTTCAGATGTTATGGAAATCCATGTATGATATTCAATATATTAAAAGACTTATTTTTTAAGCATTTATTTCCTATTTGTTTACTAATACAATTTACAATTATACCTAATTTTAAGACAGAATTTCCCTCATTACTATTTCTGTAAAAATACATATAATTGCACTTATCCATTATACACAGTATCTGTAATATCTATATATAATTCTTTGTGGTACTGTTTTCAGTACCTATCTCTTTCACCTCCTAAACCCTGCGGGAACTACACAGTTGGCTTATTTTGTATTAATACAAAATTTGCACCTGTCATATTTGTCTATTTTGAATGTTCCAACCTCAGATTATTTTGAGATCAGCAATGAAAATGGTTTCAGCAGTTGAATAAAGGAGCACAGCCACTTCCGATTGCAATGTCATGAAAGAGGATTCATTTAAAATCCATTACTTGCGTTTTTTCAGTGTATGAGTTTTTTGGTGAATCATTGTATTGTTTACGTTGCCTCCTTTTACTGCTGACTATCTCTTGGTCTAACGTAGCTTCTTCTAACTCAGGGTTATCTATCAATTGTAATTCCAAGAATCAGTTCTTCAGATCATTTTATGTAAATATTTTGCTGCACTTCAAGATACATGCTTAGACCATTTATGTAAAATACAAGCCACAACTGTTTTATTGGAGTAGAGCTTTTCTTTCTAATGGTGTGGCTGAAAGGCCTTTGACAGTTGTAATTAGGCACTTCAACCCATTTATAAGAGAATATAAAACCACTCTTGCGATTTGCATTTTGTACGTTGAAGCTTTGAGACAATTCTGATTGTATGATAATCAGCTTTGGTTTTCACATGTATCTCTCTTTTCCACAGGTTGTTTGGGCTACAAGTAGCAGAATAGGTTGTGCAATTAATTTGTGTCATAACATGAACATCTGGGGACAGATTTGGCCAAAAGCGGTCTATCTTGTATGCAATTATTCTCCTAAGTAAGTAGACTGACACCCAAAAATATCTGGAGGGGGGCAAAATACTTAATAATAATCCAGGGCAAAATGTGAAAGGAAATCAGTCTGGGGTTTGAGGTTTTTTGCACAAAGTAGACCATTGTTCCCAAGGCATCCTTTGTCTACATAAATACTCCTGTGATTTTCTAGAGCCTCAGGTTTTTGGCCTGTGTGCTAGCATATGATGTCAGGGACTTTTGTTGTTCCGTGATACTTGTTTGAATGATAAATGTATCTCCCCATTGTGACTTTAAGGAATGTGTAACATGAAGCCCATGGTTAAGATCAAATTGTGTGTGATATTCCATGTAGGAGAGCAAAGGCTCTTCTGATGTAATTGGCAATTAAGTCTGTGCCAGTCTGAACCAAACTTGCAGCAGCTTACAGCAGTATTTCAGTTTTATCTTCATGAACAATCTTATGGTCTAGAGTGTTTCCTGGTTTTCATCATTTATTTGTCCACACATGTGCTGCTTAATTTTAAAATGTCCGTTTATTAAGGAATGTGTTGCTAATTCATATTTTTGTGTGTGTGTAAAGGGGTAACTGGTGGGGTCATGCTCCTTATAAACCTGGCCGCCCCTGTTCCGCATGTCCTCCTAGTTTTGGCGGAGGTTGCAGAGAGAATCTTTGTTACAGAGGTAGGTACTATTTCAACAGTGCAACTATAAGTGAGCAGAGAAATGTAACATTACTTTCTTTTGCTTTCTTTTATTATGCTTTTTCTTTTTCATTATGCTTTAACATAGTGGAATAGAGCTGATAGGGGCCTACTTTACTATGATGAATGAGATCATGTGCTATGATACATGAAGCCAAGCCTCAGAGGGAGCGGAGTGTACTGAACACCTGATGGTTTAAGTGCTGATTGAGGGCTTTTAGTACACAAAGATGTAGACTGTTGCTGTATGCCATTTGTATACCTTTCTGTAATTATAGTGGAAGTCTCTGCTGTTATTTATTTATAAGAAAACATATTATGTCAATGACATAGCCATGTGCATTGCTATAACAAAAATCAAGAATAAGAGTAGAACATGATAGTAATTGAGCAAAAAGTCAACTAGGATGATTATTAACTTGTTACAATTTTTGTAATCCTATTCATATTTCATAGCATTGAAGCACAGCATATTATGAAGCTGCTATTTCTCTTTGTTTTACTCTGCGTACAAGTTATTTATAGCAATTTTTGTTACTAACTTTTGAAAGTTATTCATTTAATCATAAAAGTTGGACCAGTGTGCCCAAATACGTTCCTTATGGTTCTTAAGAAATATGTATTCACTGATGACTATTCCAAAATTGTTTTCATTGTGTATGAGTCAACATGCCTCATTTTCAGGTATGTTTTTATGAAATCAGCTTCTTTAATTACAAGGTATCTATGAACTTGGTAAAACTACTCCAATTTATAATAGAAATATCACCTCTGCCTCATTTTTTTCTGGTGGCAGAAAGAAAATACTTAAACAGGAGTGTTAAGTGCATTTTCATACCTTCGTTATGCTGCCTGTTCTAGAAAAATGTCAGCATCAGAAACATACTTGAGATGTATTATTAATCTTGAGGTCTGCGTCCTATGAAGCAGTAAAAAGTTTTTCTTGTTTTCTTGCTTATATCATCTGCCATATTATGAGAACAAAGCCATGTTAACAAAACACAGTAAGGGATTTGCATTCCACAAACACTGATTTTTTTTCACATGAGAGATTATTATTTTCCTGTTTTCTGTAAACAGAGGATTCAGAAAGGCCTTATTCTCCCCATGAACCTGAAGAGGAAACCAATGAGATTGAACGGCAGCGATCCAAAGCCCAGGATGCAACGGTGCAAAGCCGGCCAAGAACTCATTCACCTTTAGGCTCCACAGGCAGTGATGACAGTGAGAAAAATGAAGTAATAAGCACACAGCAAATGTGTAAGGAATTTACCTGAATTGCAAGTGGTCAACAAATTTGAATAGTGTACTATCAAATTCATTTAAGTGAAATTGCTTTTTGCTTGTTTTAGCTCAGATTGTTTCATGTGAAGTAAGGCTGAGAGATCAGTGCAAAGGAACAACTTGCAATAGGTATGGTAAATTTTACAGTTGTCATTCTGAGATTATTCTAAAAGGCTATATTTGTATATGAGCTGGAATATTTTTCCTTTTTGTAATCCCAGGATTTAAGACCAAGCTGTATTTTATTTTCTTAGGTATGAATGCCCTGCTGGCTGTTTGGATAGCAAAGCCAAAGTTATTGGAAGTGTACATTATGAAATGGTAAACTTTTAAAAATTAGATTTTGTACCACTAGATTGTTTAATGAAATGCCTTTTCTGTTGGAATACCAGTTAAAGTCATATCAAGATGGACTTTGAAGAAATCAATACTCACCAGAAATAAAAGCCCACACCAAATGTTTAAGATAGCATCAGGCAATCTAAGTTTGCACCTGATACTCTGCATTTACTGTCTGAATGTACTTCATTCTACTTACACACGCACGGAAGTAGAATTTTTGTGTCCACATATTTAAATGTAAATATCTTAAGGTGTAACTGAAGGAGAAATACAGCAGTTAGTGTGTACTCTCATATAAACTGTTTCAGTAAGACAGGCCTACTTACATAAGCTTAAAGCTAGCTGAAAATAGGTAATTTACTCTGAAAAACACTATAGGAAATCATAGCTACTCTGAACAATGATACAGTAAATGAATATGTTTTATCTCTCAGTAAGGCAAAGTGTTTTTTTTTAATTTGAAATAATACCCACATAGACCACATCAAACTTAATAGACTGTCTACCAAATTTTTAATGGCAGATTGTTATTAAAACCTGATTTTTTCACAAATAAATGACAATATGAAAAGGTGGCCTTGTCTGACAAGCAACTGCTTTTCCTGCTCTGTTTTTCAGCAATCCAGTATTTGTAAAGCTGCCATACATTATGGCATCCTAGACAATGAAGGTGGTTGGGTTGATGTCACTAGGCAAGGAAGGAAAAATTACTTTATCAAGTCATATAGAAATGGCATTCAGTCAATTGGGTAAGTGTATTAAAAATTAAATTGTGTGGAATTTTTTTCACCTGTTTTTTAATTTCATACAAAATAGGAATATATTAAAGTAATAATATTTTATCCATGCTTTTTATCACAAGGACTATGACAATATTATAAAATGGCATGTGGATATTGTATCCATTCTGAAACTTTAGCCAATGTTTAATTGTGAACAGAAAAGTGATGCAAAAGAAGGTGAAATGATTTACAAAATCATTTTGGCATTAAGTTAGTATTTGTAGTTAAATAATCTCAATATTTGGAGTCTTCAGTTAATTCACTTGTAAGTGTATATGTTGTAGTACATCCCATCATTGAAGTAGATTGTTTTACATTGTTTTGGAGAAAGCTGGTTGTATATCTGGAGTAAATATTATTCCAGGGACACTGTAATCTGCAGCAGCTAACAAGGAAATAATGTTGCAAGTTTCTCTTTTTAAGTCTATTGGGTTTTCATGGCAAGGTTTTCACAGTGGGAAGGCTACAGGAGTGGGTTCTGTGAGAAGCTGCTAGAAGCTTCTCCCATGTTTGATAAAGCCAATGCCAGCTAGTTCCAAGACAGACCCACAGCTGGCCAAGGTGAAGCCTGTCATTGATGGTGGTAGTGCCTCTGGGATAACATGGTTAAGAAGGGAAAAAAACCTGCACAGTACCAAGAGCAATTGCAGCTGAAGAGAGGAGTGAGAATATGTGAGAGGAATAACTCTGCAGACACCAAGGTCAGCGAAAGAGGGGGAGGAGGTGGTCAGAGCGCTGGAGAAGAGGTTCCCCTGCAGCCTGTGGAGAAGACCACAGTGAGGTAGGCTGTCCCCTTGCAGTCCATGGAGGTTCATGGTGAAGCACATACCCACCCACAGCCTCATGGAGGACTTCATGCTGGAGTAGCTGTGGTTACCTGAAGGACGCTGTGACACCATGGGAAGCACACACTGGAGCAAGCTCCTGGCAGGTCCTGTGGACCCATGGAGAGAGGATCCCAGGCTGGAGACAGTTTGCTGAAAGGACTTGTGGCCCTGTCAGGGACCCACGCTGGAGCAGTCTGTTGCTGAAGATCTGCATCCTGTGGAAGGGACCCACGCTGGAAGTGTTCATGAAGAACTGCAGCCTGTGAAAAGGCATTATCAATATCAACCTGTTTCTTTGAATCATCTGATGATCTGACTGTGCTTTAAGTTATGCCACCTCCCCTCCCCCCCCCCCAAAAAAAAGATACAAATACCTGCTTTTTAAATGCTTTGGGAGAAAGAGAGTAGCAAATCTTGGCTCCATCAATACTAACACATTAGGAAACAGCTTTTTTACAAATGTAGTAGTTAAACTAGAAAATCCTCAGTCTAGAAGGAATTGATTTCCCATCACTGGAAAACTGTGTTTCTGTGCCATCTGAGACAAAACTTGGTGAGTGTTCAGTCTACAGAGTGTGTTCAGCACCTGTCCTCTGAGAATCGGAATTCAGAGTGAGGTATTAATGGCTGGTTTGGTTTGTTATGGTCATGTGCAATCACCTCATTGCTGAATATTAATGGCCATTTTTGGTTTGCTTTTGTGATTCAGGTGTTGTAAAAAAAAATTTTTAAAAGCTGCATATTAAAAAGCCCGTTAAGGGGCCAAATATGTGCCTTCCTATCTACAAATACAGTTCAGGAAGTTCCTGCTGCTGTGCTGTGTGTGCACACAAGATGACGTGATTCTTCATTAATGTCCTATAGTATTTAGGACATCAGCTTTCACAGTGAATTTGCAAAATTCAGGCATGAGCTTCATGTTGGTGTCTCTAGATGGAGCCTTGAATAAACTACATTGTCTATTCAACAAATAGATGAGACAGAGTGGATCTCACCTCTGATACATACAGCAAAACAGAATGACAGAAAAGGGAATCATAGGGCATTGTAAAACAGACTTACAAATATCCTTAGTTTTATAATCAGGATTCATAATACAAATGTTCTTTCAACTGTTGCATTTTTGTACAATAAGATACCATTTGTAACAATATCTCAAGAAGTTAATCAGCAACAGAGTACAGTGAACTGTTCCCTCACCAGTGTATGACAATGCTAGGGCACCAGAAGTATGAGCTAATGTAGTGAAAGCAAATTGGAATCCAATAAAAGAGCAAATGTGAAATTGGTGGGCCATGCAACTAAGTAAACCAATGCAAGCAAACAGTTTTTGAATACAAATGACAGTGCTGTGGAGCACTCAGGAGTAATTCGCTCCAAAGGTGAATAGCAATTTTCATTTTTCTTTTAATAATAAATAAACTTATTGGTGCCCAAACCCATCATCATCTTCTTAAAGGTGAAAAATACTAGAATTGGAGGTGTTTCCCCTCTGAACCAGTCAGGTCAGGATGGCCGAGCGGTCTAAGGCGCTGCGTTCAGGTCGCAGTCTCCCCTGGAGGCGTGGGTTCGAATCCCACTTCTGACAGTAATCCTTTTCATCTCGAATACCGATCAGTTTTTGGCCCCTCTCTACAAGAAAGACATGGAGGCCCTGGAGCTTGTCCAGGGAAGGGTAATCAGGCTGGTGAAGGGTCTGGAACACAAGTCTTAGGAGGAGTGACTGAGAGAACTGGCACTGTGTAGTCTGCAGAAGAGGAGGCTTAAGGAGACACTGCTCTCTACAGCTACCTGAAAGGAGGTTGTGGTGAGCTGGGGGTCAGCCTCTTCTGACAGATTACTAGGGATAAAACAAGAGGGAATCGCTGCAAATTGAGCCAGTGAGAGGTTCAGGCTACAAATAAGGAGAAATTTCTTCTCAGAAAGAGAAGGTCATTGGAATGAGTTGCCCAGGGAGGTGGCAGAGTCACCACCATCCCTCGGGGTGTTCAAGGGAAGTTTGGATGAGGTGCTTAGGGACACGGATTAGTTATTAATATAGCTGGTAGGGGGCCACTTGGACTAGATGATCTTGGAGGTCTTTTCCAACCTTAATGATTTTGTGATTCTGAAATAGGAGTAAAAGAGGAGTAAAATGGGAGATGGAGAGGAGTAAGCCACAAGTGTTATATTAACTGTAATGTACCAACAGAATGTATGTACCTGACAATATAAAAGCAGGAAACGGATGCATCTGGGTTCCATACGGTTATTGTGAAAAGCAAACTGATACCTGTTGTACAGGGGTTTATAGTGATACTGATGGTAATTGAACATAGATGCAAATCCAAAAGCAAAATTTAATGGTGGAGAATAAGGGGGTTTTTTTCAAAAAGTCTGTCAGGAGCAACTGGTTTCAGTCCTGGATCTGTTTTTAGTAATGAAACTTTTGGGGGGAGTGAATGATCTCTTCTGATAGCTGGATCCTTCTGAGGAATTGTCAACCACAGATTTTGGCTGCTATATTTTAAAAGACAGATAGATTGCATAATGTGTTCCTAGCACATTTATTCTCATAGCAAATTAAACTGCTGAAAGAGTTTAAAATGCATTTCTGGTGTTCAAACAGTTTTACCATGGGTAAAAAGCAAATGTGTCATTGCAATAAATAGATTCACAATTTGGGAGAGAGGGTGCAGTGATTAAAAACAGACTGGGGACAATGTCTTGAGTATATTTCTGGATTCTTAGGTTGTGTAAGAAAAATTCTCCTAGGTAAAAATAAATCATAGAGAGATGTTATTTACTGACTATTTTTACTATTTCATTTTCAGAAAATACCAATCTGCTAATTCCTTCACCGTCTCTAAAGTAACAGGTTAGCATTTATTTCATATAAACTCAGTACTAAATTGAATTGTTTTGTTGTGTTGTTTGTTTTTTTTCTAAAGCTCACATTTATTGGCTTTTACTTTATTCAGTACAAGCTATCACCTGTGAAACAACAGTGGAACAATTGTGCCCATTTCAAAAACCAGCCTCACACTGTCCAAGGTAAAATTATTTCAGTTTTATTAATTCAAAGTGCTAACAGTTTTTCTGTCACTTACTAATTATCTATACTAATAGTCACTTACTATTATCTATACAAATTATCTGTCTGTCATTGATAAAGTTGACAACAACAGCTGTAAAAGTGAAACCATAAATGTTTTAGTAGTATTTTAGTCTGGTCAAATCAGAAGTCCAGGTAGGTAAAGGTGATCAACAGGACTTTTTCATTACAAGAATCTCATTTTCTTTTGCTCACAAAGATCTTTTTTGATTCCTTGGAAAATTTTAAGGAAATCTTAATAAAATCATCATGAAAAGATGACATGTTTTTTTCATTGTCCTGTGCACCCTGGGAAAAATATACTTTTGCCTGTAAAGCAAATAGATACAATAAAAGGATGTGATACAGATACTTACAGGAGAAGTTATCAACTTGTTTGGGAGTTTTGGAGGATAGAGTGAGCAAATGTATTTCAAAAAATCCTGAAGTATATGTTATTAAGGTAAGGTGTGGTCTGTACAGCTTTTAATAACATAACAACTTTTAATATACGTGCTATTTCTTTCAAGCCTATGTTTTAACTCTTCGAAAGGAGCCGGTGCCACAATATTTTGAGGAAGGAAATAGGTAACAGTTCTTAAAACCATAGATGAGTCAAAGGTAAATACACAGTAGCATGATTTACCGCAAGCTAAGCTGGAGATATCCACAGGATTACTTTCATAGCAATCCTACAGCCAATACAGGAAGCAAGTACAAAGCCAGAACTGCTAGGAAAACATCCCTTCATGTAGCACTTGGGTCCGTGGACTTGTTTGGTGTTTGGCTGTGAATCCTGGATTTCTAGCTGTAAGACGTGGAGCATTAAGCGGGGGAGTGGAAAGCAGGAACGGATGGGTACAATCTCTTACTTCTATCTTTTTCTGTTTTTCTTCATTATTAAAAACTAAAACTAGATTCATTAAGAGAAAAATACCGTCTGTCATTAAGAAAATTTAAATTTAAAAATAAGGCTAAAAGAGACTGATCCATTTTGATGCATCAACTTGAGGAACTTCACGGCATCAGCAATTCATTCAAGATTCTGTGCATGCTCTTAATTCTGAAAACATAGTCCCGGGAGTTGTAAGCAGTAATCAGCTATGGCATTGATCACACTACCTCCTTTTCCCCTCTCATGCCCTAATCATAACTCAGCAGGTTTTCAAAAGGCCTCTGTGACATCTTGCTTCCATCAGACAAAAATCTCATTCCTTTTTTATTGCCCATCTGGTAAGACTGTAACATGCCCAAGTGGTATGACATGCTGAATTTTGATTAGAACATGGGTAGCATCCTAGAGAAGAATGCTTGCCCAGGGTGTCCCATGTAGGGTGGCTCCAAAGCCATTGGGGCATGACCCATTTCATAAATGAAACAGTTCGATGTAGATCTGGAGCTGACTGGAGCTTCTTCCTTGTAGTGTGTTAGTAAGCAAGATGCTTGATGGCTTCTGTACTACCGTTAGCTTCCCATATGGTTTTCCTGTGCATTTTGGAGCTATAGCAAGCAAGAATGACAGAGAGGGTTTTTCTCAAAGGCTAAGAAAATGCCATTGCATAAAGACAGTCTGTTTCAGTGGCTTTCTGATCTGTAATCAGCTAGGAATCTCATTACATTCCTAAGTTTTTAATTTTATCCATAGATGCCAAATGCTCACCCTCGTTATAAGTTGCTAAATTGGTTTGCATCACCAGGTCATCAGCATCATAGCAGGTCCTTGTTCGGATCTGCCTCTTATGAGAAAGTATTCAACAGAATAGCTTGTATAGGTTGCTGTGGAAACAGATCACAGAGTGGTAGGGGTTGGAAGGGAGCTTTGGAGATCATCTAGTCCAACCCCCTGTTAAAGCAGGATACCTAGAACAGGTTGCACAGGACTGTGTTGAGGTGGGTTTTGAATATCTCCAAAGAAGGAGACTCCAGAACCCTTCTGGGCAGCCTGTTCCAGTGCTCTGTCACCTTCACAGTAAAGATTTTCCTCATGTTCAGACAGAACTTCCTGTGTTCCAGTTTGTGCCCATTGCCCCTGGTCCTGTCACTGGGCACCACTGAAAAGAGTCATCTAGACTAGCCCCTTCATCTAGAAATTCACCCTTGAGGTATTTATACAGGTATTTAATCAGATACCCCTCAGTGTTCTCTTCTATGGGCTAAACAGATACAGTTTCTCAGCCTTTCCTCATACAAGAGATTCTGCAGCCTCATTCTAGCAGCCCTCCTCTGGATTCTTTCCTTGCATTTCTTGAACTAGGAAGCCCAGAACTGGGCATAGTAAATGTAAGAGTGAACAGTCTCTGTTCTCACTGCCCTCACATATGTTGAAGAATACTGTCTGCTTATACAAGGGAAAATGACCAGGCCCATTGAAATAAGTTTTCAAGCACTTTATTTTGAACCATCACTTGCATCAGCAATGTTTTCACCCATATTGTCAAAGCCTCAAAAACTGCCAGCCTTTTAGTATCAGTATGCCTGCATCATCAAATTGATTTATACTCAATAATGCTGAATATGATATAGCAGTGCTCTGATATCAATCTTCCTGTGTTTGGTTTATTTTTGGTATTTCAGGGTGTATTGTCCTCGCAACTGTATGCAGGCAAATCCACACTATGCTCGTGTAATTGGAACACGAATTTATTCTGATGTAAGTATAGTGATTTATATTGCATTATATAAGGAAATGTAAAATCCTATGAAAAGTTATAATGTGAAGATAATAAAATACAATATAGATGTCCAGTTTTCCTCCCTATGCTGATGTATTACACAGTCTTTTCAAAAGTTCTGTTTCACAGGCTCCAATTTAAGTTAGTAGTACTCATCTGCTGAAGGTATGAAAAGTTATTTGTAAATGGAATGTAGGCTTCAGTAGTCTCTGGACCCATATTTTCAGGTTTTTATTAAAATTCTCACTGACTTTTCACTATTGTCAGTGTATACTTATTTCAGTCTTTGCTCTTTAGACCCTGATGCAGCCACAACTTCTGACAGATCAAACTAATAAAAAAAAAAAAAAAAACAGAAAATAAATTTCCACAGTCTCATTATTTTGAATATTTCAGATCTGTGTGGACAGTTAAATATTTGCAGCAGGATTTTCATATATTTATATAAAGTATCTCCCATTGTTATGTTAACAGACTAATATTGTGGAAGTTTTTGTCATTCTGTTTCCAAGTCAACATTTTTTCTGTCTTTTATACATCATGTTGAGTTCTAAAGTATGTAGAAAGAATGAAAAGAGAGTTCTTTTTTATGCCATCTCCTTTCATCTCTCTGTGGAAAAGACAGAATGTGGTGGCGGAGAGAGCAGTTCACATTTTCACCAGTAAACTGAATGTTTTAACTGCCTTTTATCTGTCATAAGGAATAATATGGCAACCAGCTGGGTCAGATGATTTTTCACTACTTTCTAGCTCTTTGAAATATGTGAAAATATTTATTAAGCATTATTTTGAAACTAGCTAATGTCTATTAGATTACCTGAGCAACTTGTCCTGAAAAAACACTCTTTTCCATAGATAGTGTTACGTGTGTGAGAAAATACTTCTAGTTCAGGAATTAAATTGACTTACGTACATGACTCCTTGATGTTTATAAGAGGGGCAGTGAAAGTAGATTCAATGAAAGTCCATTTTATGGAAGACAGTTTTCTTTCAGTTCTGTAGTTGTAATCAAAGGCTATGGCCAAATTAGAAAATATTTTTTTGTAGGATAAAGAAGATACATTTCTGTTCAACTTACAAAGGAGAAAATCTCAGAATATGTATTTACTTCAGTTGGAGAAGTCCCAGATGAATTTAATTAGAATTATAGAGTTATGCTTTAAATTATTTTAGGTGTACTATCTCATTATTCATCTCCATTGTATAGAAATGTGTGCAGCCATACTGCTTTTAGGAAAAAAATGGACATAAACACAGGTAAGAAGCCAGGGATGGAAGTCTACTTAACTTCAGATGCTGTCAGGGTAGATACCTACACTGATGATGCTATTGTAGGTTATGTTTATGTAGGTTGTATTACATTTGACCTTTTCAGAGCATCTACCTCAATATAAGTTGAACGGCCTAATAGAGATGTCTATTCTCTAGATTTCTAGGGGCCTAGGGCATCTAGCTCAGATGTAGACAGCATGCTACCTGTATGTGTACAGATGTTCCCATCAATGCTATCAGCGTTACGTAGTTTTCTACAGTTTCTTTGTACCTAACATTTAAATTATTTTAAAATGAAGATGCATTTAGTCAGCATTTTAACTAAATAATTTGATTTGGTATTTTGTGCGTTGTAATATATTACCAAAGCAGTTTCAGGTGAAGTATTTATAGAAAATAATCCATTTAATAAGTGTCCTCTTTTGCAGTTTTTCATATATTCAGACAGACTTGTTCATATAGAGAATTTATTTGCCCATTTGTCATAGTAAATTACTTTAAATTGCACCCAATGATCTACTTGGCTGATTCCACAAAATACGTCATGTTTTTGTGACGTTCCTGCAAATCCTTTTGTTTCAAAAGTTCATATATATCTATGTATGCATATATGCACGTGGCTATTTATTTGCTGCACTACTGCTGCACAGGCGACTTGAATTCAGTAAATGAAGAAGATTTTGCAGAGATATTAAATTAAAAAAAAAGGAGGATAATATTAATAGATGTCAATAATGTAAAAAGATACCTTTACAAAAGTATTTTTCTAGTATTCATGAGAATCTAGTTCAACCTTTCCTTTTCTGGCTATGGTCTGATCAGACATGCACACTTAAACTCATTTCATATTTCATGGTTACTGTTTTTCCTCCCTGTTCCTGAGAAGGGTTGTTCTCTGGTTTATCACTAGTGCCCCACACAAGTTTTACCCTTTTTTTCCTCTCCTTCTTTTTTAACTTGTGACATTGCAATCACTGTCCCTAACTCAACTGAAACAAATATCCCTATTATTTCATCCTCCATTCTTCCAATCTGCTAGCAATTGTCTTTTTGTCTGTGGCAGATAAATCACAGTCATGGTTCGCATAGCCAGCATTTATAATCTAATGTGTGTGAGAATTTTTCATGTAATACCAGTCCCCCTGTGCTCTATACCTTCTGTTTTGTAGTTGATCTCCTTTTGTTTCACTTGTCTTGTGGTAATTGCAAACTCTTAAAAAAAAGTATCTCTTATTCAGAGTTTATGTTACAATTAATTTCTTTTCTTAATAGAGCTAATAACAGCATGAAAAAGAACTGTAGTGTATGTTGTTCTCAGCAGACACAGGTACAAATTATTCATTCTTCATATGGCTCAAACACATGCCAAATTTGTGCTTTGCACTCCTGACACCCAACTGCTAAGAGTTTCCACATTGCAATGCTTTGTCTTGTTGGGAGACCAGAAGAAAAAAAAAAAAAAGCTTCCTTCCATCTTGTACTGAAGAGTTGGTTCCATCTTTCAACCTTGCTTAATCCATTTGGTCTGAAACCTCTTGAATCTTTTTATCTGGAATTTCAGAATCATGTCATGTTGACAAACATTAGAATAATACCTGTATTTTAAAGCACATTTCAATGTGTCCTTATTTGTGAAATGAAGTAAAAAAAAAAATCCCAAGAACTGAATCATGTAACACATGTGACTGAACTCTGTAGGAGATGGATTTCCAGCACCTGCCTGTGCTAGGATTGTCCTTTGTTGTACCAAAAGAATCCGAGAATCACAGAATTGTAGAGGTTGGAAGAGACCTCAAGAGATCATCGGGTCCAACCGCCCTGCCAAAGCAGGTTCCCTAGGACATATCACACAGATAGGCATCCAGAGATGGAGACTTCACAACCCCCCTGGGCAGAACAAACCTTATCATAGGGAGAATGAGAGGCTACAGTAGTTCACACAGATTTTTTTTTGTAAAATTTTATCTTAATTGACACACCTTAGACATGTATATGGTAGAAATTCTTTGCATTCCAGTTGGCTTATAAGAGTTACTAAAGAGGGTAAGGTTTAAGTTTATGTCGTTGTTTTCACAATTGGCAATTTTTTCCTAAGGACTGTCTCATCCCAGTAGTGACTCTACGTTATGAGTGTTGACTGAGCAATTCTGTAAAAAAAAATTAGCCTCCTTCTGTAGGCTAGAGATCAAAAAATGCCTCTTATCTTAAGAATTTTATGGATTTGCGTAATTTAATACCGTCTGAGGACTTTGTCCCTATTAATTTTTGTTTCAGTAACCATATATGGAAGTATCCCCCTATTACTTGTGCAAAAGTATTAATAATTCTCTGTTGTGGTAAAATCTAAACATTATGATGAACTACTGAATAGTTCTATATTCCTGTAAAGATCAGGGAGAGATGCTTATGGTTGGCTGGAGAGCTGTCAGGAAGAGAAGGACCTGGGGGTGTTGGTTGACAGCAGGCTGAATATGAGCAAGCAGTGTGCCTGGCCAGCCAAGAAGGCCAATGGCATCTTGGCTTGTATCAAAAACAGGAGGTAATTGTGCCCCTGTACTCAGCATTGGTGAGGCCACACCTTGAGTACTGTGTGCAGTTCCGGGCTCCCCATCATAAAAAGGACATTGAGGTTCTTGAGCAAGTGCAGAGAAGGGCAACCAGGCTGGTGAAGGGGCTGGAGGGCAAATCATATGAGGAATGGCTGAGGGAGCTGGGGATGTTTAGCCTGGAGAAGAGTAGGCTGAGGGGAGACCTTATCACCACCTACAACTACCTGAAGGGAGGTTGTAGAGCGGTGGGCGATGGTCTCTTCAGCCACGTGACAGGATATAGAACAAGGGGAAATGGCATGAAGCTGTGCCAGGGCAGGTTAAGATTGGATATTAGAAAAAAAATTTTTACTGAAAGTGTTGTCAGGGCCTGGAACAGGCTGCCCAGGGATGTGGTTGAGTCACCATCCCTGGATGTGTTCAAAGAAAGGGTAGATGAGGTACTTAGGGATATGGTTTAGCATAGGATGGGAATGGTTGGACTCAATGATCTTCAAAGGTCTCTTCCAACCTTGTAATTTTGTGTGATTCTGTGATTCTATTTGGGGGGGGGGACAGGGGGGCTGAGCTGTTTTCTTTCTTACAGATGACTGTAGGGCTTGAAGTAATTATTTTATTTAGACTTACAGAAAATATTTTTTTAAGACACCTATGTCTACACATACCCATGTGTTGTCAGGGCATATTGATTTGGAGGGATCAAGCTCCTGTAATAATTCATATACCAACTCTTCACTGATAGTGGGTTTGTGTTTGCATCACTGGATTTTTGTTCACAAGGCAAAGGGCCCAACAGCGCTGCATAACTTTACCTGTGGGAAGTCTATGGAATTAGACCTTGATTTAAATTTCTTTTCTTTACCTCCTGACTCTTTCCTTACTCAGTGGTGAGTTTGAGTAGCTAAAACCATTAGCCTGGCAATAATCAACTCATAACTAAGCAGTGATTTTAGATGCACACATCATACTTTTAATCTAAACAGCTTAGTATCTGTCCATGACTGGATAGGAAATTGTAATGTTCCTTTTGAGTATGTATCATTTCACTGCTGTTTAAGGCATTGCACCTAGATGTTAATTACTGCAGTCTATCCCTTGCCTTTGCGGTAGGACATCTTCCTAGAAACATGACTGCAGGGTGCCTTTGCTTTTCTACGGTTCCCCTGATTGTTTCTGACTGGAGAGTAAACTGAAACTCCTGATCTGCAATAACTGACTATGGTTTGGGTTTTACTTCCTCTCTGCTGTTGAAGTGACAGGTGGTAGAATTCAAACATGTTCCTAATCTTTGAACCAAAATTGCCTAAAATAAATTATTTTGGAGTCATGTTGCAGATCTCTGAAGAGACAGTGTCTGTATTCCTCTTAACTGGCCTAATTCCTATGAAACTGATTTAAATACTGATTAATAAAATCAGTCACGCAGTAAGTATTATTATGTTTCCTAGAACATGGTTTTAATGTCTTTATTAGTAAACTTCTAAACAATTTTGAAATGAAAGGATGAATGAAACCCAATCTTCTCCTCTTTCTTTCTTAGATATCTAGTATTTGCCGGGCAGCAGTACATGCTGGTGTGGTCCCCAACCAGGGCGGTTATGTTGACGTAATGCCAGTAGACAAGAGAAAGGTGTACGTCGCTTCCTTTCAAAATGGGATATATTCAGAAAGGTACAGAGACCAGTTTCAAAGATTACACTTTACCCTTCACCTTGATAAGATTTACAGAGTCTTGTATTGTGTCTGTTTGTACCTGTGGCAGCTCTAGAAACCAAACAGGCCAACATGGTTGATTTACAGAGCTTGTGTAACAGCTGTGGTGACTTTGGAGAAGCTGTGGTACCAGAGGTGCCTGCCTCCTCTAAGCTCATAAATCATTGCTCTAAAAAGCTGCTTATGAAATTAAATAACTCTCTTGTTTACTTTACTGTTTCTGTTGCAACTAACACATTGTTTGTTAAGAAAAATTGTCTTTGCTTTCACTGAGATTTTTTTTTTAAATTAACATTACTGATTTATTCTTCCAAGTTAGAAGATCTGCAATAGACAGGTACTAGTAGCTGATACAGGTTCATTGGTTCATGATAAAATGTTCATTACTGATTTACATGGTATTGAACCAGTGAGTCTGGATCATAAATAATATTCACAAACATAAAAAAATTTCAATCATTAAAACATTTTTAATAGGTTGCATGTTTATAACTGTTTTTCTGAAATACATAGAGATTCTGTGAAAGTTCATTTAGTTGCATTCAGTGTATTTGTGTGTTCTGTAATGATAACCCATGCCTGCATGTTGCAGATAAAAATTAATCCTTGAAAGAGGTCCCCAGGTTCTGAAGGAAGAAAGAGAAAATACTTTTTCAAAAGCTCTTGAACCAATTTAGTTCTATAAAGCTAGGTATGATTGTTACCACTAACACTGTAGGCTTTCCAAGAAATTTATGGGGCATAAAAACCTTCCAATTCTGTTGAGAACTCAGGAGGAAAAGATAGAATATTTTTTAATTGGGAATAGGGAGATGTCTTGCCTTTTTCCCTCCAATGTTACAACTGACGTGGGAACTTGTAAAATACAGGCATCCTTTGATTACTGGATGACTTAATTTAAATATTCTTTTGCCTTTTCCCCATGACCAACCAGTTTCCTCAGAAAGAATGCTTCCTAACTGACACTTTTGTTCTCCATATAAATCTCATTGAGTAAAGATGTAGCCCGGAAGAGTGTTGCAGATGTATTCCTTATTCGTACTTTACCATCTTGGTAAAGTTTGGAAGGTCAGTGGTTTGGAAAACAGTCACATGCAAGTTTTCTGTGAGGCAGATGATGGACTGTAACACCATTGCAGGCAACCTGTCTCATCGTGCCTTTCCTTACTTTCACCTCCATTTCCCTTCCCAGATTCACCTCAGACAGGGTTTGCAAAAGAGAAAACAATGGAACCATTAAATAGGCATGCTAGTTCGTTTTTATTCTAAGAAAATTTCATTACAGTTGGGTTTTTTAAATTCTTTGCAAGCTATATATTTTTCCATTCAGAAGGTATTTCCTTTGTTTTTGTAAAATACTCTCTTGAGAAATCTGTTCTTCAGCATATAAGCAAATAAAACCAAGTTATCTCCTAAGTCTGCAAGTTCTCTCCTAATACATTTATTAGAAAATTGAGCATAAGATGCATGCTTTTCCCTCAAAACTATTTTTAGTACTTTACTTCAGTAGAGCTTAATTCTTTAAACTAGAACACTTCATCACAAAGGATTACTTGGATTTTTTTATGTTATGATTGGTTCCTCATAAGCTGCTTGGGAGAAAAAGTAATCTTGAAATTTATGTAATTTTGTTTGTAACTTTTTTTAAAAAACCTCTTAGCTACAGTTATGAGTAGTCACAAGAAGAGTTGCAGGATCCTAGAATTCTATTAAACAATTCAATTTGTCATTGCAGTGTTGCAGTTTTAAAAATAACATCAGGAATGTTTTTATGTTTCAGTTTACAGAATCCTCCAGGAAGCAAAGCATTCAGAGTATTTGCTGTTGTTTGAGTCTAGCAAGAAAAATGTAAAACAGGCAAGTGAAACCAGAGCACTTGGAAGAGAGCAATAAAGGCCATTTCTGACAATTCCTAAAATTTGTATAAAGCTGTAACATTATTGTACAGAAGATGTATACTGCTTTCCACCAAAAAGTTTAAATTGCCTATATATCTTAATGACAAAAATCTGTAAAAGTAAACATGGGAGAAAAATTAATTTGGAAATCTATGTTATATTATAATATTTTGAATCCTGTGTTAAATATTGCTATATTTTCTTAGCAGTTACTCCTATACAGTTAACTCAAAGCTTATAAATGTTCTTTGTTTTCTTCATCTGAATGTTATTGTATGGTGCTTTATGTATGCCACTAACAGTAATCTTAAAACTATATTGTAGGGAAGCCTGAGGTTTTATTTCCAATGTACATAAAAGAAGCCATTCCAATAATTCAATATAATAAATCATGCCTTAAAGTAAAAAAAAATATATATATACCTAACTTTTTGATCATTTTCAGTAGCATTAGATGTGCAAGCACAAATGAAGACTTAGACTGTTTTCAATTTCACCCTAATCATAACAAGTAAAAATACCTATCCAAAAATAAAATGAAAAATATAAAATATAATGAATTCCTGGGTCATATTAGTATGCTTTCCTCTAAAGAAATATTTTTAAGAGCCTAGACCATTCGTGTTTATTATTTCTTACATATGTTAATAGAGTGTTTATTTGATGCTGCTGAGCTCTAGTTCAAATAACCAATTCATTATGGCCCAGTCCTTCACACATATTCAGCTATGTTAGGGTGGGTGAGTGAGAGATAGACATATATACCCTTGAAGGATCAAAGAAAATTTCTATGTTGTGAAGTGGAGAAATCTGAAATTAAGGATTAAGCCATCGGTTCTGCAATGCAGTTCTGCACATGTACACGCGTTTTCGCCATGACACTCCTTCAGTTTGCCTAAATTGGGTTTCAGCAAAAATGTAGACTTGTACACATAAGTAACAACCTGCAAGCTTGTGGCCTTAAGCTCTACATGGTATCCGTATGCTATACATTAATATGAGGGTAAATGTTAAAAAAAATAAAGAAAATGGTAACAAAGGCTATCCTTGCTCCTCATGACCTGGCAAATACTCCTGCAGGCCAGGAAGTATAGTGGTACGGAGCCCAGTGACAAGTATGTCACATGTTGCTTCACCATTTAAAAAAAAATATATATGGTGAACAGCCTTGTGCATTAATTTTACCATATTATGGTATATGAAGAACATGTAGTGGTGGTACTGTTTCTTTCTATGAAAAGTGTATTGGTGCTTTAAGACTGAAAAGCTGTTAAACTTCATTTTTGGTATTTTTTATTTCTGTTGTTGAATTTATTTCCTTCCAACTTGTAAACTTATTTGTATTCTTCATATTTCAGAACACTATATTCTGCCTTCTGTTTTGCTGCATGTACTACCTCATGTAGTTAGGCAAGCTTTGTTAGTTTTTTTAATCTGTTTTGAATAAAATTAATTTACATAGTAAGATTACCTTAAACAGCCTTTGTTTTTAATTGTCTGTCCTGTTTCAAGGAGAAAAAAATAACAGGCACACAAAATTTACTTTTTGTTTGTGACCTAAACATTGCAAATGTAGGACCCATCACTGGACAAAGTTTGAGGTTCTAAAAGCTATTGCATGGAGACTTTTATGGATAAATCTTCTGCTCAGTTTTTCAAGTTTTGCCCAGCGTCTTTGGGAAACAGATTGCTATCTCATTCTAATGGGGAACTCTGTGTCAGAAAGGGATTATAACAAAGCCACCACTTTTTATTCTGTCAAACTCTTTCCAGTTGGGTTAAAATTTTCTATTGCAAATGCTCCTAATTACGTTTGTTGGGAATAAGCAGGTTTTTATGTTGCACTTTTTTTTGGAGGGTTGACTAATGTTCAACTTGGGAGTTCCATTTGGGAAATCTATTTAATTGATGAGGAAGAAAAAAGACTCTTTGATGTATAATGACCTTTTTTTGCAGGTGGTGGCAGGAAGCCATTCAAAGCAGCTTTATGTAAATTTTGCAATACTGGCATTAAACATTTTTAAGAATTGAAACCAAAGTTACAAGTAGACCTTGACAGGACTCCAAGTCGCTCAAAAGTTTGGGATAGAGTTGCACCATAAAAGCACGAAAGCAGTAATGGCTTTGTAAAGGCCTTGTGATACCTGCAGTTGGGGTTATCAGAACATTAAATGGAGTAAGGCCACTTCTGAAATTTAGGGCACAAAGAACTGCTAAGGAAGACATTTGAAACAAAACCATGGGTATACACTCATAATACCCTTCCCACACGGGTGGGGCACTTTCTTGCAACCTGGCCTCACCATCCAGCAGCTTCCCATGTCATAGAATCATGGAATCACAGAATGATTTGAGTTGGAAAGGACTTCAAAGAAGAATAAAGAATACAAATGAATGTTTTCCCATGATCCTGTGGTATTTCCCATTACGACTTGCTCTATGGGGAATTTTTGGAAAAAAAAAAAAAAGTATAGTGATCATTTGGAGAGGAGTCAAGTATTTGTCAAGCATATTTAACTTGTCCAGTGAGCTTTTCAGTAAGGATTAATCAAAGCATTTCTCTGCTATGCTGCATCCCTTCCAGCTAGAGTAGATAATTTTATACTAAGGAAGAGTTAGTATGAAAGAAAGTGGTCAGACCCAAACAGATAATTCTTTAGGAGTCTCTCACCCTTTTGATAACTTATGAGGATACTTAGTTTTAGTTTAGATACTTATACTTTTAGGGAACTTAGGACTCACACTAATGTCAGTAGGCAGCTCATAGTACTAGCTGGACATAAACTAAGGAAACTTACAAATATTTCCTAAACTTTGGGGATACTGAGGAATTTTAAGAGAGTTTACAGACTTCCTTGTGTCTGATTTTTGCATAGGGTACAGTCTGATCCAGAACTTATACATAAAATATTTTTGGAATCAAGCCTGAAACACAGGTTGGGATAACACGTATGTGAGTTTGCAGGTTTTTAAGTGATGAAGCACTCAGTTTAAGTTTTATGTGAGTCAGACTGTCAGCTGTCTATGGATTCTCATTGAATTTAAAAGAAGAAAAATAACATCAGCTTTTCTGTGTGTATTGATACATATGCTTAGGAAAAAGCACGGCTCTTTACTTCTTTTGGCAGAGATGTAACTAAGTTACTCACATAAACAGTGTCTTCTGTGTGGCAATTGCTTTTGAAGTATGTTTTGAATTTGGCTTAAAACTGAGATAACCCATCTTCCTGTGAATACACAAGGGAAGGTTTATTTCCTGCAATTTCTGTAGTCATACAAAGGGTCAGATCTAGAAATGTAAATATTTGGAAGTTACAAAGATTATTCATAAAGTACAATATTCTGTTTGGAAATTTATATAAATACTGTATGAAATACTGTCACATTTATATATCTTAAGGCTTTTTATAGCATCTGTGGAACTCTGGGGAATTATACAAGGACTGAAAAGCCTCAAGAGTTTTGTTTCATTCAGTGTATAAAGCGCATCTTATAGTGCTTTAGATATACAAATGATAGCATACTTAGTATTCAGAAAATTGCATATGATCTTATAAAGACATACATTGTGCCTATGGGAAAAGAAGCCATGCTGTCAGCCTTAGCTTTCACCTCTCTGCTGTCAGGAACAAATGATGGAAGTAGTATTTTATATATGGTCACCACTGATATTGTTGATATTATTCTTATTAAATAAGAAGTTCTTGTCATATACTAAAGGGCTGTGAAAATGCACTAAAATGTGCTTCTTGCTCCATTTTAACACAGAATGATAATGTGACACCTGAAATTTGCCATCAGCTGTTCAATGATCTGTGTTAAATGTCTTGTTCATCGTAGCCTGTTTGCTAGGAGGCAGATATGTACATCATTAAACCATCATAGCACTTTGCAAAAAGTACTAATAATGCATCTTAAATTTCCAGCAGCTAGCAAAAGCTCCCCAGTCAGACCAGCTCAATATAAAGGCACAGGAAAATATGAGACAGAAGAAAGAAAGTAAAGAAGATGCAATCAAAATAGCCAGTCACGATGCTCTATGTCTTACTATCCACACTGATTTATGAAATAATTACCCTAGTCATTCAATTCAGCATCTGCCCCCAGTGCTGTATCCAATACTGTTTTTCTCTTTTCTAACAATGGGGTGAGTGTTTGAAGACTAGCAGCGAAGTTGTTGGTTAAGAACTGAGCTACTCTGGGGCCAAGTAACATGAATTATTTTGCAATACTCTATCTTCTCACAGATGCACAAAAGACTTCTATAGCCAATGGCAATGACTATTGGGTTTTTAAATTCACTAATTTAATTTAAGGCATTGTAAGAAAATAAAAATGTCAGCACTTGCTAACTGCCTAGTAAGAAAATCTGTTGTTCAAAGAATTCCCATTTATTTCAGCTGAATGGAAATCGCTGTAGCTAACACTAGCAATATTAGCAATAATATCCTTGAAATTTTATTTAATTTAAAGACTGCTTATGCAGTTAAAAAACTTTATTTGGTGTGTTTGCACTTATTCTGAATGAATGTTGTTTATGAAGACAATATCCTCATTAGGAGTATCATCTTAGAGTAAATGCGAGAACTTGCATTAGATTTCCTTGCATATCTTTTTGGAAATACTTCCAAAGGCTGAGAGAGAGACTCCTAAGAATTTGTAATAATACTAACTAGTACTAGGTGGTAGTAAGACTTCCAGACTTAAGCTACAGTTTGAAAAAAAAGTACTTCAGTTGCTTAATTGTTCACTTAAGCTTGTTTATATGCAATGTAAATAGCAATCTGGCTTTGACTTCTTGTAAATTGCTGCTACTGTACATCCCAAAGATAAATTGGAAACACTTGCCAAATAAATCTCCCTGTAGCCAGCTGAATATTCATTGCTTATTTATTTGTTGAAATCCATCTGTTTCTTGGTGGTGGTGGATGGTTTTTTTCCTACTGAAAGATCATGTCTTCTGAATAAGCATTTCTTTTATTGTGTCTGGGTGACTCCAAGACCTTGGGAGCTGCAGGCAGCATTAAGCACAGAAACAGAGGAATCATTTTATCCAAAAGGAATTAGTGTCAGATTTTGGATTTAGCCCAGTTCTGTACACAAAGAAGTACATTGTATGAACTGATTTAGTGCTTGCTGTACTGGAGGTGATAGTCCTACTCTGGCATAGCTATAACTGAGCCAAGGAATAGTTTTGTGAAAGGCTCGGAGCCCCTCTCTCTTACCCAGTGAGAATTACAGAGTAAATTAGATCAGTTTGCATTTTTAAATAAAGGGAATAACTAGATGGATGGGTGTGGTGGCTTGTTGATAAAGACTTGCCCTTCTGCCACTGATTGAGGGTTTAAGTGTGTTGTATCAAATACTTTCAGTGATGTGCAGATCTGTAGTTTAACTAATGTTAAAATATATATATATATTTGGAAGCTTCTGTTCTAGCAGCTTCAAAACTCACATAACTAAATCAGTTTTCTAAAAGTTTCAAGGCAATTATTTTCTAATTTGTTATTATTTTCTAATATGTAAATATTTGTCCTAGAAATGAAGAAGTCACACCTTAAATGCTATGAGCTTTTGCATCTACTACACAATAAAAATGTCATTCTCTGATCTAGTACTTCTTTTCTGCTAATATTTCAGTTCAATGTGTAGTTTTGATTACAAACCCTGGAGAAGAACAGTCCAATCAAAAGAGCTAAAATATATTTAAGGAAAACCACCATCTCTACCGTGGTGTCTCAGAAGACATTCAGCTCTCATCTCTCTCACAGCAGCACAGCATATCAACAACTCAGAATAAAAATTGTAGCCTGTGACTCCCCAGAAGGATGACTTTAAAAGCCAGCTTCTTAAGTAGCCCTAGTCAAAAGCATAGACCTAATGTCTTTTGTAATATACTGAATAACTTGACATCTACAGTCTGTCAAAGAATCAGACATTAACAGGGAAGGTGAGACTAATTTGCAGCTGAAGGCTGGAATAACTGAGATCTCAGAGAATATGAGAAATGCCTTTTACAAGAAAAGTGAGTACTTTGATGTGTTAGGAGGCAAACTTGCATGCCTGTATCACATAATCTATGAGTAGAACTGGTAAAAATGCTGTTATATTACAAAGAATAATATTAATAAAGCTCATTGTTTTTCTTCAGTGTGTAAAAATAGGCAAATACCCAGGTCAGTGGGGCTGAGAAGGAGAATCAGTCTGCAGTTTGACTGTTGGGTGGAGAAGAGCTTGCTGAGGTATGCTGATGAAGTATCCAGCAATGACTGGCATTCCTCAGGGGTCAGTTCTGGGACTGGTGCTGTTTAACATCTTTGTCAATGACATGGACAGTGGGATCAAGTGCCCACTCAGCAAGTTTGCCGATGTCACCAAGTTGTGTGGTGCAGTCAACATGCCAGAGGGAAGGGATGCAGTCCAGAGGGACCTTGACAGGCTTTGGAGGTGTGTCTGTGTGAACTGCATAGAGTTCAACAAGGTTAGGTGCAAGGTCCTGCATATGGGTTGGGCCAATCCCAAGCATAACTACAGGATGTTTGGAAAATGGATTGACAGCAGCCCTGAGGAGAAGGACTGGGGGGTGTTTGTGGATGAAAAGCTCACCATGAACTGGCACTGTGAGCTTGTAGCCCAGAAAGCCAACTGTATCATGGACTGCATCAAAAGCAGCATGGCCAGCAGGTGACTCTCCCCCTCTACTCTACTCTGGTGAGACCCTACCTGTCATACTGTATCCAGCTCTGGGGCACCAGTACAAGACAGACATGGCACTGTTGGAGTAAGTCCAGAGGAGCGCTACAAAGACCAGCAAAGGCTGGAGAACCCCTCCTATCAGCAAAGGCTGAGAGAGTTGGGCTTGTTCATTCTGGAGAAGACTCCACAGAGACCTATAGCTGCCTTCCAGTACCTGGAGGGACCTACAGGAAAGCTGGAGAGGGACTCTTTATAATGATAGAATAAGAGGTAGTGGCCTTAATCTGAAGGAGGGTAGATTTAGATCACAGGAAGAAATTCTTTACTCCAAGGGTGGTGAGACACTGGTACAGGTCTCCCAGAGAAGCTGTGGTCGTCACCTCCCTGGCAGTGTTCAAGGTCAGGGCAGATGAGGCTTTGGGCATAGAGAGTGGAGAGTGTCTCTGCCTATGGCAGGGGGTTGGAACTAGATGATCTTTAATCTCCCTACCTTTCTATGTTTCTGTAAGTCACGAAAAATCTGATGCAAACTTTAATGTTTATTTGTGGGCAACAAAATTCTATGTAAAGTTTTCCAATATAGTTTGTTCATTGTGCAAACAAATCATTTAAATGAGTGTCCATTTGTGCTTCAATTGAGTTCTTTAACTTTTTTGTATTACTGGCAAGGGAAACTGATTTGCAATGAGACTTTGCAAATATGGCTCTACAGTTCTTTAGTTTTAACTGTAGGGTGAAACAAGAAATATTCTTTATTGTATTGCAGATATACATCTTTATGCCTTGAAACTGCTCATATTACAGGGCTACACCTCTTGATATGAAATAAAAACTTTTGGGGAACTGCAAGCTTTTAGAAGTGCTCTATGAGTCTGATGGATGTCTGTTCTAAAAGGGGATGTTTCGCAAAGGTCAAATTCTTCATAAAGCAGGACAAAGTATGCACTAAACAAAACTGAGGATGGAGGGTGGCTTGGTTTATAATTTTGCCCTAGAAGGTTTCCTAAGTTGCTTAGAATAGTTGTCAAGTATGTCTTATGATGTCTTCTAACCTGCACACCCATCAAGTTTCTCTTTATTTCTAGAGATAGGTATTTAACTATTTAAAATTTTAGATATAAATATGCCAATCTATAATTTTATTTTGAATAAATTTTTTAATAAAAAAGAACTTTAACTTAAATTCCTGTAGTCTGTTCAATCAAAGCTCTTCCTTTTGCTTGTTCTTTCCAATCCGTAGTTCACTGTATGTCTCTACCAGTTTGTTGTCAGCAATCCTCTCCAGATACACAAATTCCTAGACAGCAACGATTTAAGAGTGAAAATCCATATGATACACATTGGTAAAATGTTGTAAAAGACGCAGTAATATGTGGGGTATCCTCACAGTGCAAGGAAGATAGTCTTCTGAGGAGGAATGCAGTTTCTGTCCCCAAATAGCCGGTCTAAAGGAAGTAGCTTCTTTCAACCTACTGACTAAAGTGTATGTGTTACCTGAAAGACTACTTATTCAGTAGAAGTTCTGGGTTTGACCTTGGACTTACTAAAAGTATCTGCACAGTTGAAGTTGCTACCCAACTCTCACTCTCATAACTCATGCCTAGTGACAGAAGTGACTGTGAAATAGAGGTACTGTCTCTCCTCCCACCTAACCCAGCTGCTTTGAGTCACAGCAAGAGCACAAATGCCTCTTTTCCTTCCTAGTCAAAGGTGGGAGTTACAAAGAAAGAGAAAATCTTGAGAGGATGTCTGTGGTGATACTGCACTGCACAGCGGGGCTGGAGGGATGGCAGACTCCTTGCAGGGCTCTGTGGCTGGAAATGTTCATGTGAAATCACAGAGAGGAGAGGGAGGGAGCTGTACCATTAACATGTGCAAGTAAGCATGATAACAAAGGCATCTTCAGTACAGTAACAATACCAACAACAGTTTCTGTGCACTAGAAAAATTAGCAAATCGTATTGTGAAGCAGTCAAGTAGTTTATTCTTAGATATAATACTTCAAATTTCATAAAAGAAAGATTGGGTTATCTTTTCAGTTAAACAGAATAATCACACCAATAAATACAAAGCTCCTAAAAATGAGGTAAGGATAGCTTTGCTTTTCCTAATCATAAGAATATTACTGAAAGAAAAAATTTGTTCACCAAATTATGACATCACCATCAAGTTTTAGCTCCGTGTTTCAAATATTTTTAGTGGAAGAAGGATAAGTATTGCCTTTTCTGAATAATGTCTTAACTTGGTACTGCGTGCTGTAGCCTTATAGGGAGGTAGGTAATGCATTTCATTGGGACATTCATGTCTAGGGTAATCACAGAATCACAGAATGGCTGAGATCGAACAGGACCTCGAAGTCATCTAGCCCAACCTCCCTGCTCAAGCAAGGCCATGTGCAGGAGGTTGCTCAGGACCGTATCCAGGCTGGGGTTTTTTTAATATCTCCAGGAATGAAGACTTCACAACCTCTTTGTGCAACCTGTACCAGGGCTCAAGACCCTCACAATGAAACAGTGTTTCCTGCTGTTCAGAGGGAACCTCCTGTGTTTCAGTTTGTACCCACTGCTTCTGGTCCTGTCATGGGCACCACTGGGAACAACCTGCTTCTTTCCTCTTTGCATCCTCCCTTCAGGTGCTTATAGACATTTATAAGGTCCCCCTGAACCTTCTCTTCTCTAGGCTGAACAGTCCCAGCTCTCTCAGACTTTCCTCATAGGAAAGATCCCCCAGTGCCTTAATCATCTTGGACTCTCTTCAGTATGTCCATGTCCCATCATTTCAGGGCAGCCCAGATGTTAAGCAGCTTTAGACCCTTTAATGCACTACTAGTTAATGGCCTCCAACTAGATTTAGTGCCACTGATCATCACTCTCTGGATGAGATCATCTAGCCAGTTTTATCTACCTCACTATCTGCTCATCACAGCCATAATTCATTGGCTTCCCTGTGAGGATATGAAGGGACACTGTGCTGATGTATTGAGAGAAAGTACTCTCTTTATGCTTTGCCTCTAGTGCTTCCTACTAGACTGCAAATTTCAAACAGTGGCTGCAGGATCAGAAAGTTTAATGCAGGAATTAGTAGGGATTAGTTGATGTTTCTCATTCTTTAGGTGGGGGCAGTCTACAGACACTGACAAAGACTACACTTGATATTATGCTACAGTCATATTTTCATATAAAAAGTCCCTTTCAGTTTCATCAAATGATTTTTCAAGCTGGATATATTCCTGTGACCCTCATCTATCTCTAAACAATATCCCAACTATGTTCACTGACAGGAGCCTGAAAAAAACATCTGAGAGCATCTTCTTTACAAAATGGGACAATCTGCTGAAAGTGGCGACCAGTTTTGCTTTTTCACATGGGTGTTATTCTGTTTTGTAATTACTGGCAGACCTCTTCAGACCTAAAATATTGTGTCAGACTATTCATGTCTATTTACATTAACTAAGAAGATTTATGTAAATGTGGGAAACCTTGCAATACCATGAGATCAGATAATACTCTGCAAAACCCGAATCTTTTCTAAATTAGCTCCATAAACAGATTTTAGCATGATGAATGAGCTGATGTAAAAAAATGTTCTTTGTCTGATTTCATTGGAACAGCCCTGTGTGGAACAGAGGAAGTGAAGCATTCAGGGTTAGAAATGTTTGAGGAATGAGCATGAATTATAGAATATTCAAAACAATGGGAGATTATTGCAGAGGAAAAAAAAGACTAACAAGAATACAGAATATTCAAAATACTTATCTTGGAGGCAGATCACTTCAATCATATCATGTCAGAATGACTGGCTCTCATTGCACATCTAACAACCTGAGTAGGACTGTTTATAATTCCATGAGTAGGATTAGACTTCTCAGATCATGCTCCTTTCCCTCTACTACACAAATTTTCTCAAGAGTCTTATCTCCATACACTTTTTTTGAGTGCCCAGAGACGTAGTGGAGGCCCCCAAGATCAGGCTTGATGGGGCTCTGAGAAGCCTGATCTAGTGAAGATGTATTAGAGGGGGGTTGGACAACCTAATGTATTCTATGATTCTATGATCCAGTTGAGCATATCCCTTTGGATTCCAGGTTTTTTACACAGCAAGCCAACTAATCTTGGTAATTCCTATTTCTGTGAATAGCATTAGTGCACCAGGACTGAGGAAAATCTTCCCAGCAAGGTAGAAATTACACTCCCCAAAGGAACAGAACAAACATGGGCAGGGTCAAACTGCAAGAGGCGTCTCTGCCTAATATATGCCTTGAGTTTGGCATTCCCAAAGTTCTTTTATGTGGACTGGTCTCAAACTTGGCATGCCTGAATCTTCTGGGTATGAAGTTACAGTTTCTTTGTCTTTCAGACAATTTCTGTGCTTGACACAACTGACAACTCCTTTGACTTCTTTCTGCCGGTGCATTTACACCCTGGTGTAATAATGAGCAGAGTTCATTGGTTTAAGGGACACAGCTTTAGTGCTGCAAAATTCACTGTCATGTGGAAGAAGCACCTCCCTGTAATGGCCTATTGTCACAGATGCTCGTGAGATGCATAGCTGAAAATTTTCTATCCCTGAAGCTTTTGCTTTTTCCATTTTGGCAAGCAATGTTAGTCAAACAAAATAACACCAACAGTTAATCAAAGTGATTATTAAAAGCTCAAGCCAGATTTTCAGCTCTCCAGGCCAGCTCTCTTGACTTGAAGGGAAATTTGCTAATTTGCACAAGATGATGGTATAGTCTAGATTCTTCAAAAGCAAACAGAAAGTAAACATTACCAAAGCTTCTTAAAAGGACATCTAATTTGAATTCATCGCACGTCACCTCCATAAACTTCTACAACAGAGCATGCATGATTTCCCATTCCCAGGCTCATTTCCTGGTCAACCACACAAAATGGTAATGCAGGAAGAAAACAAGATTCTCTTTAAAAGGATGGTATTTTAAAAAATTTACCGCTATTGAAATAAATGTTTCATAAATACCTGTTTATATAACAAAGCATATCTCTTCCAGCATGAAGATTTCAGGAAACAAAGAGGGAGAGAATTGGATTTGTTGCATGGATGGGACAGAAACTTTAGCCTGCACCACAAAGCAATTTTACTGTCATTAATTTTCTTTGACTGTGAGAGAGGAGCTCCTTGGGCAACCCTTGCAGTGCCCCCCGCACACAGCCAATTCATGTGAGCTGAACACAGAGCCAGAATTTAACCTAAGCACAGTGAAAATAATCACAGAATCACAGAATTGTAGGGGTTTGAAGGGACCTCAAGAGATCATCGGGTCCAGCCCCCAAATGGATAATGTTAAAAGCCAGCTGTTTAGATCAGTCTCATACACACTAATAAGTACTTGTTTTTATAGATGTAGGGGACTTGTGTTGCATCAGTTGTAGGTGATATTTTATCCAGCCCACATAGCATCCCAAAGCCCATGGGGGTGCTCTGACTTTTTTTTTTTTGCATCTAGTGAATATTTATGGAGACTGAACAAGGTCTTCTTTAAATTAGTTGTGGGGATTTACTCTCCTGCTATTATAAGGTGGAATTTAGATTACATCCTATGATTATGTATGACACTGCAAAATCTAAATGTCATATTGTTAGCACTGCTTCAGGAGCATTTGGAGGGCAGTATGTACATGACCCTTGTTTTCTGTTAATCAGGACAAAATTCCAATGATGGAAAGGTTCCAAAGTGAATAGTAACGAAGCAACAGTGGTGGGTTTTTATTAAGTAGGTATTTATATGTGTTTGTTGGTGTATCACAACCTGTACATTTAGGGGCAAATATTCTAAACATTTGTATTTCTGGATTACAGGGCTAGGAACTACAGATTAAAACATAATACCAGAATAAAACAAATCATAATGCATTTAGTCCCTTAGAAAATCTCTGCCTTGTGGAAGGCACTAGATGAGATCACAGGTCTTTTGAAAATCTAATCATTGTAATATAACCTTCTGGGGAAAAAAAATAGCTACACCAAATGATGAACACATTTAAACTTCAGTAATGAAACTAACAATGTGATAGTCATATTTTTCCTTTTCATTTCCATCAGCCTTTCTTGATTACACTATTTCTATTGGTAATAGCAAACCAGTATACCTATATTTATGCCAAAAACCTTTAGAGTTGGGGAAAGGAGGATGATGAGAGAAAATGAGAGGGGAAAAAAATAAGAAATAAATCTTTTTTATACTAGCAGCATTATTTATATACTAAAAAATGTATGACAACTGCTACATTTTATATTTTTGTGAAATGGCCGCAAACTGACCATGATTTTCCATGGCTGTGGTAGTTACTATCAAGAATTCTCCCAGTATTTTTTTAGCAAATTTTCATGTTTCTGTCTTTTCCAACCAATTGCCTTTCAAAGAGACAACAGAGAAGAACAGGGAGGAGTCCTGAATACCACTGTCACAGAAGTTTGACCTGATACTTGTGCTTTTTTATTTCTCAAAGTTATAAGGTCAGGAAAATGCAGCACGCCAGCAAAATGCAGGTGAACACTTTTCACTAGTAGTTATCTCACGCTGCATTATAACACCTAACATGTGGCTTAGAAGAAAAGAGCACTCCACATCTCCATGTGAACTGGGACTAGGTAGTCAGTAGGCCAGCTTCATAGGACTTTTAGCCAGGAGCAGCATGTATTATGTCAATCCCCCTTAACACCAGGGAGAAATAATATACAAGGAAATACAAATACTGTGAACCAAAGATGAACAAAGTAGTTGACATTGAGAGACAGTTATGCAAAAATTGCAAGAAAACAAAAGAACTTCTATATACTTTTGAAGAGTTCCAGGGTTAATTTAATAAAGCTGGAAGACTGTCAGCCTTTTCCTGCGGCTCATTTTACCTCTGGATATTGTTTTTCCTGAGTGCAGCCTGCAGTCAAAACCTGCCTCCTCTTTCTGCTTGGCTTTTGATTTGTTTTTATTCCTTCCTTTCTGTTGCAGAGATTCAAGCAATGTAATACTTGAGGTAGCTTAACACTTCTTTTAAGGATTATTGATTTTCCTTACCTGACTTCAGAAATGTTGCTGATCCTTGGAAATGGATGCCCGGAACCAATTTTTAATCAAAAAGTAAATAATATGTGTTAATAATTGGACTGGAATTTTATTCTTTGAAATCAAACCATTTGACCATTATGAAAAAAAAAAAAAAAAGCCACAAAAACCTGTCATCTGCTGAGGTGGTTTTCAAATCTCAGTGATAACTTTATACGTGAAATACATAAATTCACGTGAGCATTATTAACTTTTCACAGAATCAAAAAGTGGCTGAGGTAGGAAGGCACTCCTGGTGTTCATATGGTCCAACCCTCCTCCTCAAGCAGGCTCACCTAGAGCTGGTTGCCCAGGACTGCATCTAGATTTTTTTTAATATCTGCAAGGATGGAGACTCTATAACCTTTAAGGACAGCCTGTGGCAGTGGTCAGATGTTTAATGAAAACATACAACAAAAAACAACATATTCAGGACACCACCAGTTTCAAGAAGAAAAACATTGCAGAATATTCTGAGGTTCTGGTGGGGTTTGTGTGGCCAACCTCCACATGTAAGATCTTTCTCTATTTCCTTCCTCTAGCAAAACAGGCTGCATCAATCCAAGGATCTGAGACATTTGACATAAAGCAAGGTGAAAACAAGACTTTGAAATCTGAAAGCAAAGACAAGCTGATATTTATGATACTTTTACCCAATTTAAGACTCATTTGCTTTGTATTTGGGGTACAACCAAAAATTAGACTCATCTCTTTTTTATCCGGAAAAATAATCTTGTGGTTTTCTATAATTGCTTTTGCTATTAACGTATTTTCTTAGCCCACCATTGTCTAATATCTTGCTTCTTGTTCCATTTATTGTTCAAATTTTCCCAATGTGGCCATACTGACATGAAAGAACTTCTTTAATACCAAAAAAGTATGCACCTTAGCCCACTGAACTTTCTCAACTTTACTGGTGGTAACCAGCTGCAAATTGTCTCATGTTCCTTACCTATGTCCACCACACCCTTAAAAAAAAAAAGTAATTACAATTACTTGGATTTCTTTTATTGGTTCTTTTGTTGGTTTTGTTTGTTTATTTTGTCTTGGTTTTCCTTCAGAAGCTTTCCAGCGTGTCCTTGTCCTTTTAAATAATTCCCAGAATTCTTTACTCCAAACTATAGTTTCAATTTCCCGTGAATTGATATACTGCCACTGAAGTCTCAGTGGACATATAGAGCAGGTTATCATGTTTTCTTTTTCTGACTGCCTTTCTCTGGCTAGACTTGAAAAGTAGTTAAATGGTTACATTTTTTACTGACTACCGAGAAGAAAAATAGAAATTGATAGGAAAAGTACAAAATATCAAAAAATCATCACTATTTATGTCTTTCTTCTTCATGTTTTTGTTTGTTTGTTTTGGGGTTTTTGTGTTTGATTTTTATTTTCTAGCAGGAGAAACTTGGGAGAATGAATTAATTAAAGCAGTTTTCTTGAAGGGGTACAGAATCAAATTATGGACTTGGTGAGTTTGAAGTCTCCTCCAACATGCATGGAATTTAAAGTAGAAAATATGCTACATTTGCACTGAGTTTCTTGTGGCTGGCTCAAAGAAGGATTTTGATAAAATCTGTCTATTGCCCATACTGTTTGCCTGTGTGGGAACCCTTTAAAAACAGCTCTGGCTTGTGTTTTCTGGTGCAAAACTCAGCAAGAATTTGGAGGGTAGAATTGACTTCAGGGCACCTCCACATATTCTGGCTGGTCAGTCCTCCCCCATGTATCCCATCCCTTTTTGTGCTGTTACCACAGGATTGCTACTTGTCTGAGCAAAGGGAGGGAGTTATTCTTGTATTTTGCTTTCTGTACCATTGCCTGCTTCTACAGCATGCCCTGGATTTATGGGAAGCCTGACTGCTAAAAAGACAATGCAGCTGCAAATAGGTGGCTAGGTAAATTGCAGTTAACCTATTGATGGATGTTAGGGTGTCAATGTACAGTAATTAAGGTGTCATTTCATTTTGGGTAGGCTTGCCAAATCATAGTAGCTACATAACTGCAACATGATTTCATATTGGAAGTTTAGTTTGGTTCATGATGCCAATATCATTATTACAAGCAGTACTTGAAACTGGTTGCTTTCATTTGTTGTTTCTTGCAAATTTTATCCTTTGATTTCTGATGACTCCCAGTTGCCTTAAAATTTTGTCATTTGAAAAAATCAGAGTTCATTTAATGAAAAAGGTTGTGTCAAAAAGACATTGCAATAAAGATCTGCCCTTTTGGATATGTATAAAGGAAAAAAACATCTAATAGATGGTAAAGATTCACCTGTCCATTGAGGGTCTATTTTTTCTTTGCTTTCACTGATATGTTGCAATGGAGTATTGATTTTCACAGGAGTAAGCAGGATAAGTTAGAAAATTAGAAATTCAGCTACAGAACTTTATCACAATTTTTTGTATTCTTTATTCAGAAAATTCCAACTTTGATTTCTGTGGTTTCCTTGTCTTCTTTGTATTGGTGATGCAAATAGGTATAGGAAGAAATCCTACAATCATCATGGAATCCTAGATGGAGCAGAGCTGTAATGCACTCTACACATTTTGAGCAGTAAGACAACCTACAGAAAATCTGGGATTTAAATACAACGTTTCCATATATAAAAAAGACATAGTCATGGAGCTTTCTAATAGCTCTTAGGATCCCTTTCAAGAATATCTTTCAATTTGCTTTGGTGTAGAACTATGTGAACTTATGCTTATCTCTTGGAGACAAAATTTTTCCTGCTGATGACACAACTAGTAGCTCATGATCAATTTTGAAATAGAATTTACTTCTTTTCCTTTTCATTACTGAATATATTCCCATGCTGACATTTGCTTTTTCTAAAATATCATCACCCATGGAGTCTTTTGTCCACATCTTATTGTTTAAAACCCAAAATATTTGGAGAGTCCTGAAGGGGTAGTTTAAATTGTATATGATTATTTCTATTCCCATAGGTAGCATTTCCTTTTTATTTGGATGTATAAGCAATCCAATTTAATTTTGATTTTGTTATTGCCAGACTTGGTGAAAATAGAATCAAAACTACAAAGTTTGTGTACACAGCAAAAATAACCTGATTAATATGAAAGGTAAAATCAAATAAGCATATTTGAATGTAGGCAAAATGATTTGTCAGTATAGCAAGATTAATCTGCAATGAAATTTGAGAAAAAAAGAAAAGTATGGTTGACTTTATGATAAACTCTACAAATATCTTTCATTTTATACAGAACAAAAAGTAATCTGTAGTTGCTGTATAAACTATTCATCGCTCCTGAAAAAATAATAATATTCTAATCAAAATATACGTTTGATTGGAACTTGTCTGAGCAGTTTTATAGGCTACAACAGCACAGTTATACTGATGTACTTGGGCTGCTAATATCTCAATATAATTGTTCCACCCCATCAGAGAATGAGATTCATGTTTTTGCCATAATTCAAATTACCTTTAATAAAAAGTAATTTTTTAATAAAGGTTATTCAGTAAAAACCAGTGCAGAGCCTCTGAGGACTGCTTTTTCCTCTTCTGTCACCTATGGCCTCTAGAAAATGTCAATTTACAACAGATCCTTGGAAAGATATTTTGTTCTGAAACTGAACCAAATAAATTATTATAATTTCCATATCCTTCACATGAGACTCAAAAAATAGTTCCATATATAAAGCTACACTCCTTTCTTTCTCTCTTCTTCATTCTGTCTATGCTTTAGTCTCATATGATTGATGGAAAAAAACAGGGCGGATACACGTCATGACAAAAATTTGGTAGTCCTGTTTTGCAGAATGCATTATGCCATGACAGATGCAATTACTTATTCAAATGTAAAAATATTTAGTATTACACTGTGTTGCTCTTCAGGAGAACCAATTACTGTCGTTGTTGTGTTCAGCTAGCAGAAGGTTTGGGTTTTTTTAAGTGCTCATTGATTCTTCCCTCAATGTAAAGTTTTTATTAGTAAACTTACTCAAAAAATGATATCTTTTATGTTCTGGTCTTTAAAAAGAAATAAAACCAACTTCTCTAATCCTGATGAAACATCCATAAAAGGAGCTATCAAATGAAGTAGATGGAAGACAAATTAGAAAACTAATAGGTTTCCTTTTCCCCTCTTTGGTACTTTATCTGTAACATACCTGATATAAATCTGAGGTTAGAGAGTGTCCATTAAGCAGGCATCCAGTTGTGTTCAGCTCTATTGCTCTGCACTTACTAACAAGCCAGATACTGAAAAAATCATTTTAACTCCTGTCAGATCCATAGCCCTCTGCAGACATGGGGCTGTACACTAAGCATTTAACATGATCTTCTGGAAAGAAGAGTCAATAATATTGTCACACACATTTATTTTTTTATAGTAGGGTTGACTACCACCTATGAAACACAGAAGAACCATTTTTCATGACTAAATCTCCTTTCAGTCTAGCAAATAAGAAGCATACTTACTGATTACTGTATTTAGTGTCTGCTTCAAAGAATTTAGAGACAAATGTCAAGCATGCAATACCTGTTAGTAAGAACTGTTTGTGATACAAGTAAACTTGTATCACAAGAAGAAGTCATAGAAGTCATTTAGAAGTTATGAACTGGCTTTTGGACAAGGTCTTTGGGAGTTAGTTAATAGTACAGCAGTCACTGCATTTAGTTCAAATATTTTTGAGTGGTCCAGGGTGGCAGTCATATTACTAAATCGTCCCTTTAAACATTGATACACTTTCCTGGGGTGTGTGCATTTGTGGGGAGAGGTAGCCCTGAGAGTAATGAGTTAGGACTTGTTAATGAAAATGCACCAGCTGAGAATATGATCCTTAGTTTTGATCAAGACACTCACATCAATTTAAACTCTCAAGAAAAGATACAGAATCTTACATTTCCTGAAGGAAATGTCTAAAAGGAGCTATAGGAATACATTTGTGGGCAACTGAATGATTTACCCAAAATGCACAGCTGTTGAGCACTGGGGGTTCTTTGTGAATATCAATTTTGATGAGAAAATTAATAAAGAGTAGGTAAATCTAAATAAACATTTATTTTTCTTTGATTTTTGTAACTCATTTTTGTTCTGTATTTGTTGTGGTTTAACCCCAGTAGGCAGCTAAGCACCACAGAGCTGCTTGCTTGTTCCACTCTAGTGGGATGGGGGAGAGAATCAGGAAGGTAAAAGTGAGAAAAATCCTGGCTTGGGATAAAGACAGTTTAATAGGTAAAAGCAAAAGCCATGTATGGAAGTAAAGCAAAATACGACGTTCATTCACTGTTTCTTATTGGCAGGCGGGTGTTCAGCCATCTCCGGGAAAGCAGGGCTCCACCATGAATAACGGTTACTGGGAGAAACAAATGCCATCCTCATTCTTATCCCAGCTTTCATTAGTGAGCATGAAATCATGTACATGGAATAGCCTTTTGGTCATTTGGGGTTAGATGGCCCAGCAGTCCCCCCTCCCATCATGCACCCATGCAGAAGGGCAATCTGGGAATTAGAAAAGGCCTTGACGCTACATAAACATTGTTCAGCAATAATTAAAACATCCCTGCATTACCAACATCTTTTTCATAACAAATCCTATTCTAACCAAAACCAGCACATTCTCCACCCCTTATTCCAAACCACTTATGGCATGCTCAGGTCCCATGCTATCCAATAGATTCTAATTAACCACTACCCCCTTCCTGTCTTCGATATATGAACAGATATCATTCCCTCACTCTACAGACCATCACAGTGAAATGTCTGTAAAATGTTCATAAACATTTTTAAATGTCCAGAAATGTTGAAAAAATGTTCATTGAGGGTTTTTTTTAGCCCATGACTTTGGGCTCCATTATGGTTGTAACTCTGGACAGGAGATGTGATATTTTAGGTGGAGTTGGGGCATGAAAGACAGCTCAGGTTGGGTCACTGCTGCGCTTGCACAGCTTCTTGTAAGGTTCATGCTTCATTGTTGCCTACTATGTTCTGGCCATCCAACTAGTAAGAACTACATTAAAATGTCACAAAAATAAAATTTCTGCACAGGAGACAGTACAATTAGCCACATCAATAAATGCCTCTCAATTCATGAGGAAGGAGAAATATTTGTTTTAATCTCTCAGACCTCATTTTCACAATTGACTATAGAGTTGATTATAGAAGAATGCTGTTTTTCCAGAATGAATTATTTAGATTACATGTTATGATATTTTGAGTTTTTATTAAAAAAATGTACACAAAAGACATATCTACAATAGTTACAATAGTGATAGAGTGCAGAGAAGGGCTATCTTTGGTGTGACTTTGCCTCAGCCCTTCACTTGGACTCTTTCTATGTACAGTGGAGTGCATTACTAATGCTCTGAAAATGCACACTCAGATGCAAACAAGGTTGAAGTTGTGGTGCTATCTAGAATGTCCTGCTAGCAATGCATACATAAATTTTTTCAGCCTTTTTTTTTTTTTAACTTATTGACATCTGGTGTGAACTTGGACTGACAAATGATAAAAACTTGATTGTTGTTAAAAATGAGATGGAGTCATTTGGTCCTGAAACCATAACAGATGACAAGAAATCAAACCTGCTGTCCTGCACCATTTGGAAAGAGACGTATCTAAAGATACCAATGGGGAATTTCTCTTCTGTTATTTATCACTTCATATGTGCATCCATTTCCTCCCTTGAAGCTTTTTAAATTATATGGCCAATGTTCAGTTCATCATGTGCTACTGCTAAAAAATTCCATCATATGAGATTGCTATACTACAACCAAATGCTGCAAAGGTAAAGTCAATTCCTGCACCCCAAAGTTAGAAACTGACACTGACCCAAAGGAAGATAGGAGTAAAGCCCAAGATCAAATGAACGTATGCTCACCTTATTTGTATCTGAGTAGGAAATTCCTTTTGACCTGATAAAAGTCCAGGCCTCAGTTTTCCATTACTGGGAAATCATCATGCTCCTCATATTCATCCACTGCTTCCTATACTGGTTGCAGTATTTTTAATCAGGTTTATAGAACCTCATACATAAATGTTTGTCTATAAATCCAAGACAACTTTCCCATAGAAAGGTCCTCCCAAAGTACACCAAAACAAAAATGCTGCTCTAACAAGAATATCCACTTCTCTCTGGGAAAAATGAAAGATCAAATGGTACAAAACAGATGTTAATGACAACAGATGCTGATCATGTCACTCAGTGCACAACTGGAAGATACTTGAACACATCATTATAGAACCACTTTGAAACAGAAAAGAAAGAAAAGAATCAGGTAGACTTCACATTCTTAGATGCATACAGAAGATAACTGTGGAGAATTGCTTATTTTGTGGGGTTTGTGCATTTTTTTCTTTTCAGAAACCACCCTTGCACACTAACCATCATTGTTTATGACTCATATTTTGCCATGTAATTTTTAATAGTCTCTGCTCTTGATTTGTCAACAGCTTCATTTAGTAGCTGCCTCATTACTTTTCAAATTACAGGAGAAAGTAATTCAATTTAATGAAAGCTACTAGCACTTTGAAGTCAATATTGATGTAAAGCTGCAGGGGAAAACTAGCTAAATTTAATAAAAGCAGCAGTTTCTAAATTAAGCTCTGTGGCATCTATGCTTTTAAATTGTGTTATGCTTATTGTAGATATAAAATCAAAGATGTTTTTCAAGTACACACCTGGATGCCAGCGCTGGAATAGAAAAATTCCGAACAAGGCACAGCAGTGCTGTTTTTTTGGGGTGAAGATTCTAGATGGGATTTAGTTCATCTATGAAACTCGTATTTCATAATAATATAATTGCTAGTACAACAGGCCGAAGTTGTCTCCAGGTGAAATTCACCCCTGTTTAGACACCAAGCATAAAGATTGTATTGCTGGCACTACTGGGCTTAATAAGCAATGCAATCATCTGTAGTCCTTTCATTGTCCCTTGAATAAAGGTGAGCAGCATTAGCAAAATTCACTTCATTGCAGTTATTGAACATTTTGATTGGAGAGGACAATCAAACCATAAATCTTTGCCTCTTGCCCTTTTTATAATAATGAAATATATACTAAAACATCACTGAAATCTTATTCATTCCATAAGAGGACTGAAAGGACTCTTATACAAAAGTCCCTTCATGAATCTATTTCACCCCTTCCCATGCTGTGGCTAAGGTTAAAAGGTATAACTAATTTTATGATTCAGTCTTCAACACTGAAAATTTTATAAAAGCAATCTTCCTCACCTTTTCATGTAATACTTTGACTACGAGCAAACAGATTCTAGGGTAGGAAAGAAAAGGTATAAGGAATATATTTTTGAGCCCCTATTTATTTAAGTGCCCTTTGTGAGACTTATATTACTCTGCATACATCTTGACATAAATCCTTACCTAGTGACGTCTTCCATGCCTGTATATATGCTTTTATATAAACACACAGAAAAAGCAAAACAGGGTTTTTATTTCTAAACATTATTTCTTATTTGTGGTTGGAAGACAGAGGAAGGAAGCCTTCGGCTTCTGTCATTATTCCAGTTGCCTGTTTCTGACATTTTTATACTGTCTATTCCTTGTGCGAGTGCCTTTATCTCTTTTCTTGTGCTGCTGGTAGACTGATAAAATCCATTCTTAAAACACAGCAGTTGTTTTCTTTTCTGTATTCTCTTAGGAAGATTTATTTTATATTTTAAATGAGTGTATTGCAAAATCAAATTATCTTTAGATGTGTGCATGAAATTTACCCTTATCTACAAAGGTGTAGAGTGTCCAAAACCACTTACATTGTATTGCCAGTTCTTAGGCATAGCTTAAGTGTTTCTTTGGTCTTAGACTAATTTGGCACAGTGCTGAATGTTGAAACCATTCTAAGCAACCAAATCATTCTGTATATCTCCACACTCATACAAATTCTCCATACAGATGGAGGGATTTTTTTATTCTTAAGTAATTTTATGTGAGGAATACTTATATTACAATCTTTTCACAATTCTGACTATATAAGAGGAAGAAAATATAGTATGTACTACAATTTAAAAAAGGTATTTAAAAATTAAATTTAATAATCTGGTGTATGAAGAGCATGTTGTTATTTACACATTAAAACTGTCTCCACATGCAAGTAATGGAGAAATAATTCAGATAACTACAATTCATTCTGATTTTCTTTTTACAAGTTCTGGTTTCTCTCTTAATTTCTGCAAAATATTTTTTTTATTGGGCATAAAATAATTTCAAAATCCCAACACTTATATCAAGCCATACATTTCATATTATGTTCGAAAACATGCTCAGTAATCCCAGTAAGAGAAACACTTATGTCTGTTAAGATATTTGCAATCAGCCAAATGGGAACTTACTCATTTTTACATCACATAGTTGGTTCGAGAGTAGTATTCATTTGATTTAGCATTACAGTTCCAAAAGTATGCAATTTCCATTGTCCAAAACGATGCATTGGGCTGTACCATTTGAATTCGTTAGATATTCAGAATAAGAAAGGGAAAAAACTTTGTCTGGCAAAATCCAGATGCATTGAAGAGTACTGTACATCCATCTAACCAGCCAAACAGGCAAAGCAGTACCAGCCACACATGCACTTTCTTAGAACATCTGTACCAGCATAGCAATACAAAACTTTTCAAGAGCAATGTAAGATGCTATTGTTGGTGTAGTGTTAAAGCAATGAGGCTGATTATTTTCATATGTACTAGGTTGTTTAATCACCCATAGAAGGTGTGTCAAAGCATACAATTGAGAGAGACAGAAATGCCTCTCACTTCCTTACTTGATCCAGCAGCAGAATACTTCAGGCAGAAATTTGCCTGGATGGGTTGTCTGCCAAATGTTTCTCCTTTTCAGAAGAATGTGTTGGCAGATCTTGGCTTACTCTACAAGTATGTTCCTGCTTGTTTTAGATCATGGAAATATCTCCCATTTTATATGAACAAGTGTTTGCTGTGTTGTCTGAGGCGGTGCTCTACACTCTACCTAGTATGTGACCGACAATACTTCCCTCTGGATTTTACACATAAACATAGTATTTGGAGTTTGCTCTCCACAATGCTTGCCGAGAATAGTTAGATACTGTATTTTCCTCAATCTGCCTTCCAGCTCCCTCCCCCTGGAATACAGCCATTTTAAGATCTAGCTCATCACAAAGACTCTATTATGCCCCAGCCCCACAAGCTGGCTTTTTTGGCGTAAAGGGGAGTTACTTTTCATTCTGGTGGAAGGAACTGGAATCAAATGTACTCCAGAGGCAGATAGGACAGAGACAATAACTTCCAGAGCTGGCATGCCACTGCCAAAGACTTAGCATGTAATTCCACCTGGAATGATTTGGGAATGCTAAGGTATAAGCTTTAGCCTTGTACATATATTCTCACAGTGAGAGAGGTGTCAGTTACTAGGCCCTGTGAGGAAGCACCCTGTACAAGAATTCTGTACATTTCAGGACTAGAATACTCAGCATTATATCCTGAATTTCAAAACCAAACCAGGAGTCTTTATTAGTTATTTATTTTTACACACCCTAGTGGAAGCCTTTTCATAAGTAACAGCAGAATCAAAAGCCAGTAAAACAGAAAAGAGCTTCATCAGTAAGTCAAGCAGCATTGACGAACTTCACTGATAGAAGAGTTACCCTGGATGATATTTAAAAGAATTAGAACTTTTACTATTTTCAGAAGGACTTTACTCTCAGCTGATCAGGTTTGGGAATTAGCCAACTTAAAACAAATGCAACCTGCCTCTGCTTTTCACATCTCTATATATGCAGGGAGAACAAATGGTTGTGCCATTTGAAGCTGCTGTTTGTCCTCTTCAGTCATCTGGCAAATTCTCCTCTAAACTGAGTTGATATGGTGGCTTCACTCTATTCCATTGTCTGTGTTTTTCCATTCAGGAGCTCCTCTAATTTATGACACCATTTAATAATCAGTCTCTATTATGAACAATAATCTTATTGTGTGCTGCCAACTGTACACAAGGTCTTATGCAAGCTGTGTGCTGTTATCTCTACATAACTAGATGTCTTCCATTAGTCATTCTATTCCCATTCAGGGAATAATCATCAATAGTAAAATCTTGCATTTTTAGACCAGAAGACTACCAAAGAATTTAACTGCTTAATGTCTTGATCACTTTGTCCAGCCAGATATGTGAAAGCATTTAATAGTACACAAAAATAAGGGATTAAAACAGTGTACTCCATTAGGTTTAGGTGGGCACTGTGCATTACACCATCAAAGATTTTGTGTTTATACTTAAATAGTTTAAGCACCTTCAACTTAGGAAAACAGAACAAACATACCACATGTACAATCTAAAGAAATTTACACCTGCTGGATATGTTGCCTAATTTGTCTGATTGGAAGGATTGGGGCACATGTAGATCAGTGTTGCTTAGGCCCTTAGTTCTACTAACCTGAGATCAAAATATCATACAAGATGCTGGACTCAGGATTCAAATGATTTTCAAGTAAATATTAATCATAACCCCCCAAAAGTTATGAACTAAGCCAAAATTAGGAACTGAATGATAGGGATTGAATAATATACAGATACTTTCTTGAGAAAAAAAAAAATTCTTGTGTTTGATGATTGCAGATTTCATACCCAGATCCTTTCAACTGGATTTGAGGAGCTGAAAGAAACAGAGCATTCACTATCTTAGTAAGAAAGGCATGAGACAGCAATGGGAGTCTATATCATTCTGTTTGTCCTTAAGTCATGAAGAAGTACCTCAAATTTGATCTTTTAGACACAAACCAGATGATCCTTATAGTAATTATGTATTGGGTGAAATTAAACTCAAATTTATATGCCTATATGTAGACTTTTACATACATGTAGTCAAGATAGAACTCATCAATACATTTAGTAGAACCACAAAAAAAGGTTTAGTTCAACCCCAAATGCACACTTACTGGCTTGTTCCCAAGGAGTCTAGTCATTCACTTTTTGTGACACGATACCTTGGCCTTCCTGGGCATCCTGCCTAGGAGGTAGAGGGTCTTCTGTAACTGCTGTTTCTAATCTACCATGATGACCACTATTATATAGGTACATAGATGTAAACTATAAAAATATTATATGCTGCTATATACCAAATAGTATATTGTAGTAAAAGTCTGTGTGACGAGGTCATGGGCTCTAGTTGTCCCACCAACTCCTAACATCTGGTGGGACTTTTCTAGATACCACTTTGACAAAATTTTAGGAGTAGCATTGGCCAGACATTAGTCCCAATGAGCAGTGCGATTAAGTCTGCGCAGTCTTTTGAGAGGAAAGACATAAAGATTTAGAAACTATTTATAGACGGGCAGTTGTGCAACTCAACCTCACTGCTAGAGAATTCACCCTGGGCCCATGTTTAATTTACAAATAAAAATGTTGCTTTTGTTTCTCATCTCTGTGAAGTCAGATTCATTGTGGATGATCTAATCTTATCATGTCATGTTCATCCAGCTCTTTCAGGTTATTAAATGAAAAGCATTGAGCTGACATGGAGGAAAAACATGTTTGTTAAGGGCAGGATCCTTGTAATGCCTCCTTGTATCTATATTGTTGCCCAGAGAAAGGACCAGTCACCTACTAGAGGATTTTGGAATGAAAATTTAGCCATGTGTATTGAAAGCTATTAATGTCATTATCAAAAACTCTGTAATATTCTGTATTATTTTCAACTTCCACAGAAAAATCTGCCTGGAGCTTTTAGGTGGTTCAGACTTTTTGAACTGACCTAAACAAAGAAAATAAGGTAAGTTTCTTTTTTTTTTTAAATATTTTAAAAATAATATTTTGATATCAGTTTGGCATCTTCCCATTTTTAAACCTCGAATGTAATCAAATTTCATCTAAGCCTTTTTTATATTTTCGTTCACTGATTGTGTCATTACTATATTTAACATTAAAAAAAACCCAAACTTAACCTGGAGCTTTCACCAAGATATAATTCTACACAATCCCTGTCATATTTGCATTTAACAAATCATCCTGACACCAACAAAGTTAAGAGACAATGCAATGACATGTGCAATATATTTCAGATATTCTGCCACATAGCTATTTCTCTGAAGACTGGACATATTGCCATGTGCTAGATTGCACCCAGGACCCTCTGAAGACAGTCTAGGATTAATGCTAATAAAAACCAAGCACCAGATTGCAATTTTTCTAAATGAGAAACCTGGCTAGGGACACTTGTGTATTTTTACACTGAAATCATCTTAGTCTTACTGTTTGTAAATGATTAAGATATTCAAACATTTTGACCAAAGACTTATGTCAATCCCTGCTCCACCCTTCACACTCCACTTCTCATGAGCTTTCATACACTCAACATTTTAACTAAAAAATATATAAACATAATATCGGTTGTGTGCAGGTAGTTGACTTGCATCATATTGCCTTAAATGAACCTTCATAGTCTTCACAGATTAACCATATGAAACAGCTTTTCTGTCATAATTCTGATACGATTCTGTTATAATTTTATAGGCATGGGCATTCGGGGCATTGTGCTTTACTTCCAGTAGGAAATCCAGTGGCATCTGGGAATATTTCCTAGCTTTTTTGGAGAAACTGTCTTTCAGCAAACCTGCATTAATCTATTTTAGGGATTATTTTTTCTCTCCCAATAAACTGAATGTGATATTTGTCAATCACATTTAAGTAGCTGTAGTGAAATATTGCAGTTCCTAGTAATTATTTGAAATGTGCCCTGTGTATAGGTAATTTTGCAAAACAGTATAAATTTAGTGGCAAAAGAGATTTTTAGTCAGTTGTTCTGAACTCTCCAAAAAAGTAGATGTACTGAATGAAATTCCATCATTACAAATAGATCACATCTAATTATGAATTTGACAAGGGGCTTAGGTGCATGACTGTCTGGAGCTGATCTGTGAAAAATGTTTATCTGTTTGCTGGAAGCTCTGATTTGTAACCTGTGATGTAGTGCCAGGGCTTGGCAGAGAAGTGTGATCCTGATGCAGGCATGTTGATGTGTTTACACACCCTATGAGAGCAGATAGTCCCAGACAGACACAGCTATAGCTCTATGAATACATTTTAATAAGGGTTTATTCACTGGTCAGTGACTTCAGCAATGAGACGCATGTGTGTAGCTCAGTGTTTATTCTTATTTTCCCTTTATTTAAATTTTAAAAAGAAATAAAGCTTGCTAACATTTTGAAATCTACCAAAAGCAGGCAAATATGAATATACTTGGGTTTGGTTTAGAAATAAAAGGGTAAATTACATGAGAGAAACACACACGTGACCTAAGACTGCATGTCACACTTAGGTTGTTATTTCAGAGAATAATCGTTGTCTTTGGAAGGAATTAAGAGATTCTATTAAAGCACATTACATATTTTACTTCCAGTTTCTTTCCTCTAAGTATTACTTAATATTCATTACATATCAGGAAACATGACTATGAAATTAAGTATCACTACTAGAAGGCACTGATAAAGGCTAGTGTCTTGAAAGTATTTGCATGAATAGGTCTTAGCTAAGTACTTAACTTCTGTTTCTTCAGTTGGAAACAGGCACCATGTGTAGGTATTAGACTTCTAAACGTCACTGAGTTTGAAGACCTTTTCCAATTTATCTAGCAAGCTCATTGCAGACACCAGCCTTAAACACTACAACTGCTTCACCCACCAGACACTGAAAAAAAGCTGCATCTAAAATACCGTGTGCATTCCTAGGGCATGTGATGTGTACATCATGCTTGCTAATGGATATTTTGAGAGGATCATTCTCAAATAGCTTTTCCATTCCATGTTAAAATATTCTTAGACTTCAGGTCCTCTTCCAGAAAAGTAATGCAAGAATGATTTCTGGTGTCAAGAAATTAATGATAAAATGCCAGGAAAGAAGAAATCTCATTTTGCTAGAATCTTTTAGGAGCAGCATTTGTAACATGCTGTGTGTGAAGCAGTTAAAGAGCCCTGAGGTGATTGTTGGGGTGGGCTTGGGAGAAAAAATAAAGTCTTACTTAGAGGCAACTTTCTGCACACAGTAAAAACAGAGGAATCTGAAGCAGAAACATTCCCTAAGCTGCTGAGAGCAACTTTGGGTAGCTTGACACCCAACCAAAGCTCTTTCAGCATGGTATTAATTAGCATTTCACTTAAGTAACAATGTACATGCTAGAAGCATTACATCATCTGAACTTGTCACTGGCTGTTGAGCAAATAGCTGTGAGGACCGGATGCTATTGCATTACAATTTCTTTGAGTCCTTTCATAAAATCCGAGGCATGGATTTAACAGGGAAGCTAATGGGCTTTAGCCCCTTCCCCCCCCCTCCCTCCTACCTCCTCTCCTCATTAAGAACACTGTTCCAGCACAGAGTGTCAGGTGATGAGGGAAGTGGCAGCATCTAACTCTGCATACAAATACCAAATTGTTTTCCATTTTCCTTGAAGCTAATAAAAGACTCCCGCGAAGCAAATGGGAGTTACATAAGAATGTTTCACTCTGAAAGAGCAATTATTCTAGACAATGAGCAATCATAAAATTATCTGTTCAGCAGTGTTTATGCGCATACTTGCCTTTAAGCAAGGGCATAAATACATTTCATTTTGCAATCACTTTAAAGATGTACTTTACTTTTAAGACACTGAACTTCAACTTAACCTTTAGGTTCAAAGGTACCTTGTTGTCCGGGTGCCACAAAGATCATTAATGAGTTTGTCTCCTGCAGATCTTCAATAAGGACATGCTGTTTCAGAGATCTATTGAAACAGAAAAGTAAATAGAAAGCCTGTAGAATAGCTTTGTTCACTCATAGTATTCATGGCAGGAATATGATCTATAGATTTGATAGGAAGCTCAGCATGGAATAGTACCTTTTTTTTTTTTTTTCCTCTTTTTTCCCACTACAGGAAGCTGTCCTTGCATTTGTTCTATCAGTAGAGAAGTTTGTCATTTCTTACGGAAAGGTCCAGAGGCCTCATCTAGAATTTATCAGTGATGCAACTAGGAGTGCTTCCTTTGGAAAGTACTATTTCAAAAGACTGAGAGAGAAAAAAACACACAACCTGATGTCTGTGGAATGTAAAGTGATATGATGGAATTGCCCAGGATTATGCAAGGGGAAGTAATTTTCTGGATACTCTATAGGATGATGATGATCATGTGAGGAGGCTGCAGGCCTGCTTACACTCTCTTAAGTAAAGAAAATTTGGTTTCAGAATTTCTGTGTTTGTACCCAGTTAAGAAGTAATTCTCCAAAGAGATTCAGGTGGTGCGTAAAAACAGTTGGGAAGACTATAACAACCTGACTCTAATTTCAAGAGATGAATATTTCAGTGTGAATCTTCCACATGATAAAAGATGTATGATGCATGAGATATGTATTCTAAACCCATGATCTGTAAAGTACATACATTTGACACGAACTTGAAGACAACCTTGTCTTCTAAGGCACAATTTAAAACTTCTTTTCTCTGGATTGACAGCTCTGGAAAGACCAATGTGGTGAAGAAAAGACCTTGGCTGTTGGGAAGTAGTATTTCTACCAATTCTGGAATATTTTTGTAAGAAATTTGCAAAGTAAGTGCTTGTACCATAAAGCTATTTCAAATAACTTCCAAAAAACTCTTTGAGAAGTTTAGAGGCTTTGGATTGTTTCTTTCATTCATTTCTTCATACTATAAAAAAATATAAACAATGTGTTGTTTAAATAGCACTCAAAACATGTTTTTACTTTACATCCCTTGACTGATCTGAAAAACCCTCAGAAACTTTAGATGAACTAGACTATCGTTACGGTTCAGGAGATATATTCTTTCCAAACGGCAATTTTCAAGCCCTCATAACTTCCTGGAAAGGTTATTCTTCGGGTTGAAATTCATCATGTTTATTTCAGCATGCAGCCATTTCAGAAAGCATTCTGCAGAATGTCAGATGGATGCATATTATCACATTTGAATCTCACATTGCACATTGAAACAAATGACTCCATGCATTTATATCAGTTTGCAATCAAGCAAGCTCTTTCTTTTTTTACCTTGCTGGATTTATCTCTTTTTCAACATTTTAATATTGCACACACTCAAAAGAGACACAGAATGCTCTTTTGGTTTTATGTGCAATTACTCACAACAGTTTTTAAGAGCAAGAGAATTTTGTGCAAATAATATGTTAATGCAACATTAGGCATAAGATGTCTTGAGAACATAAACAGCACAAGTCAGAAAGTTATCAACCAAATTATGATTCCCACAGCAATGTTAACGTATTATGCATACATGCGAGACATAAATAAAAGAAGGTACAGTTTGTAGATATATAAAGTTATATGTATAAACAAGATGATAACTTATTTAAAATTAGAGGTCCTGAAGCATCTATAACTTATCTTGAATTACTTATGGCTGCTTTGGGAACAGTAACATTGAAATTTGCAATTTCTGACTGATTGCTTTCTCATGATAGTGTACATAATGGAAACTTTCCCAAGATATTATATACTGCAAACTTGTCTGAAAATACTTTTTGGTGGTTTCATCGACTGATGGGTGACAAGTGTTTAATCTGGAAAATCTTCTGCTTAATTGTTTTGGGCATTTTACTATAATTAAAAATTCTACAATCTTCAGAGAAGTTATTCATCAGGTAAAGCAGAACTTAAAATGAAGCAAGATTTAAATACCTCATTGGAGAAAATTAGGAATATTTGAGATAATGTTTTACAGTAACCTGCACTTCATTCCTAGAACCTCTGTTCCCACAAACACTTACTCACTGTCTTTGACCAAAGGCATGGTAACACCAGTTGCCACAGTGAAAAGAAAACTGACAATTTTTCTGAGATTCTAATGCATTTTGTGCTCTTTATATCATTCAAATGAGCCTGTGATTAATTCTCATTTAGGTGGAGTGGCCTCCATTTAAAAACTATATTTCCTTAAGTGCATTGCCAGTTTCTAGCTCAGTAAGGGCCACATTGCTATGATGATGCCAGGAATAATGTACTAAATAAACCAAAAAAATCTAAAAAGATAGTCAGAGACTTTTTATTTTGCTTCATCTTCTGTCTTACTTTTGAAATATTATTGATTAAATGCATTCCATAAGCTTGGTTTCTTGATTCTTTATTTCTTGTGTAAGCAATGCACAATCAAAGTTAAAGAGATGAGAGCAATAGTGGAGAGAATAATTTCTAGCAAAAATTAGCAGTAAGTTGTTTACTTTGACAAGGTCTGTGAATGCAATGATTTGGGGGGAATAACAGGGAAGTTCTGAGTAATACTTCCTTGCTTAGGACAATATAGTAATAACATAAAAGATGATCACTCTTTGTTCTTTTTCCTTAGAGGGATCATTTGAATGGCACTGAATAGGATTCCTGCCTATTCTTATTGCTGGTTTTTATTTTCATCTTTTGGTTTAGAGGTAAAAACAGGCCTAAAGGAAAAATCATTTAACCCATCCAGTTTCTGTGGTTTAAATATTTAGCAAGTGTCCAACCAACACTTCCTGACTTGCTCCAGTAGCACTCAGCATCCCCTGTAGCTTTTGATACATATATTAACTAAACCTGGGTTTGACAGTTTAGCTACTAAGGTTAGATAAAGCATTTTGAACTATTTTGAAAGTAATTTCCATATAAATGTACGAGGGACTCTGATTTTAAATGTTTTAAAATATCAAAATACAATTTAAAAAAAAACGCTTAAAGTTAGAACTTTTTATAATAATTTATATTAAAGTAAGCATACCAAGGTTTAGCACAAATCAAATAAATGGTAATTGAGAGCACAGATACAGGACATTTTCTGTGCATGCTTCTCAACCATTGTCTCCATGATAAAATTTATGAAATTATAGAGGAAGCTAAAAATATGTTAGCTATGGATTTGCAATTTGGTGGCACAACATTTTGAAGAAAAAGTAAAAACAAGCTTATAGCTAGTCTGAGTATTCATGAAGAAATATGGAAAAGGCAATGCTATAAAAAGAGAAAAGTATCAAGGATGTATTTCTTTGAAATCATGTAAATGCTGATACATTTTGATAAAAATATCTGTGTATCTCTACCTATGATATATCCATTCATTCTTGTTTACAGGATGTATTTCCAATTTGCAGTATGAATTTCTTTTTCTTCCAGCTTTGGTCTATATTATCCTATTTCATAGAACCATAAAATCTTAACATCATAGAATAATTTGTGTTTGACGGGCATCTTCAACTGCATCAGGTTGCTCAGATTCCAGTACAGCCTGACCTTGATTGTTTGCAGGGATGGCCTCCTCTTTGGGCAACCTTAGATTTTTAATTTTTTTCCTAAAAGGATATAGCAGTGATGTCTCACATTCAGCGTGAAATCCTCTAAATCCTCTCCTGATCACTGTCTACCTACTTGTTTCTCATTGTACATTTATTCAGTTGGTTATTCCTGTTTAGAGGAAGCATTTGGTTCTCTCACTGAACTGAATCCTGTTTTTTCCAAGCTAGTTCTTCTGTTGAGACATTTTTGAATTCTGATCCTGCCTTGCCAAATATTTGCGGGTTATCCCTGCATGGCTTTTTTTTGTAAATTGAACAAATATGCTCTCTATTTCATCATCTATGGCCCTAATGAAAAAATAGACCACACCCAAGACAGGCTGCTGTGGAATGACAGTGAATATATTGCTCTAGTTCGATAGTAAGCTACCCATACACATTTTCCAATTAGTTGTTCACACACATACTCGTGTTGTACTCATGTAATACTCATTCTTAGCGGCTAGACCAAAATTTCAGGGTTTAGGCCTTTTGCTGATTTTTAGTTCCTGAAATGATTCTTCTTTGTATCCAATAATTGCTTTCTTTATTTGCTATTCTAGGTATTGTTCAGAATGTCCAGAGATGGGACAGTCTCTGTCCAGTAGAGAGCACAAAGGCCTGTGCTTTGGCTAACCCTGCTGTACAAACGGGTCTTGCTCATTTTATTTTCTTGATTTGGTGAACAGTAGTGGACTATCACCTCTAAAGTACCTTTGTTCTTTCCTTCAAGTCACTGTTTCATGGAAGAAAATAATTCTGATATACTTCTTGAACACATGTACCACATTTTTATATGGGTTGGTATTTTCTTTAAAAAGCAGATTTTTCAGTGTTCCTTGATGATATATGCAGACAGGCCACTGCTACCTCAGCTGGTTTCATTTAACATAGCTGGTGGAGAAAAGAAGCAAACACTGAAGAATATTTAAACAAAGCTTGAGCATTATTTGGTAAAAGCAGAAATAACTTGGTCCCAGTTGTGGAATAAATGCCAAGTCTTAAAATTCTGAGGTGAATATTTAACTTTCAGGCTTTTGTGGTATAGTACAGATCCTGGTGATTATGACTGGAAATGGATCCTTTCTTGCTGGCTGCATAATCTTATAGACCAGCTTTACACCTGTTTAAAATTTTGAAAATAATAGAGTATTCAAAAGACAGCTTGGGAAGTTAGGAAACGAGAGAGTAGATTTTCTTTTGAGATCTGCCAAACTACTTGTGACAAAATTGAGAAGCTCCAAATATAGCACCACTTGCAGCGTTATGGGTAAGTCATAAAATGAAAAATTTAGTTAACACATTGGTACCTTTCAAGAAAGTGCTAAAACAGACATTGAATTTTATTTTAAAAAATTAATTGTTACTTTAGGAAGGAAAAAGTTGCAAATCTGTAAATGCATTCTTAAAATAACCCAAGTGAATTTGTATCTGCTTTGCACAAAATGCCTGTATGTTGCTATCAGTAAAGCAGCATTTTTTAGTCAACTTGCAATGAAGTAAAAGAGGGTAATAATGTACCATGTTGCAGGGAGTGAAGTTTATGGAAAAGAGAGGGAATTTGCTAAGGTTAGCCAATTTTGTTTATGCTGGCAAGCTTACATGTAAACTCAAAATATTTGCTTATTTTTAGGGTCTTAGGGCAAATTTTATGTTCTTAAATTACTTTATACATATTTGTAGGAATTTGATCATGAACTCTGCAAGAGCTAGGTGTGTTTACAGTAAGGTCATTTTGTAGGTAAACATGCCTAAACATAGCAAGGAGAATAGTAAGTAGATGTCCCTGAGCTTAATCTCAAGTCATATTACATTTTTATATATCTGGGTTGTCTTCTTCCATGTCTGGTCTCTTTATAAGAGCTTTAAACATTTTTGTATGGGAAATTTACTTGAGTTTGGAAGGGAGATTGGAGTCTGTAATTCCATGTAACAAGGTCTCTTATTGCTTTGCTTTTGGGCTCCCTCTGTCATGACTACCTGAAAACATTCACAGCATTATTTCAAATTGTCAAAGACATGTAGGAAGCACTGAATGGTGATTTTTTTAAGAGGTTGTAAGGCTCTTTCTCTTTTCCTGAACACTTATTTACAGGTCAAGAATTTTCTTGTCTACTTCAGATCTGCATGATTGATTTTTCATTTTAAGCAGTGCGTAGTTAATATTATAGGATTAGTTGCCTAGCTGATTTTAATTTCTCCTTTCTGTCTGCTTTTGTGATTTTACTCTGAATTTTGAATATTTCTCTAACTCTCAATGAAGAAACCAGCACACTGATAAAAACCTGATGATATTAACAGTCAATACTACTAACTGAACTCAAAAGAATGTGGTATTTTTAGGCTAAGTTATTTGGTTTCAAGCCAGAAAAAGTTTGGAAACATTCCAAGAAATCAGAACTACCAGACAATTTAAATTCCAGTATTTCAAATAGGAAACAAGTAACAGCAGATCACATTTAAAAACATCTCAGAAGCTGCCATTCCCTTTGAAAACTAGAAAGACTTGGATATCAGAATCCGATATATATTGAGATAGTGGTATTAAATGTAGTCAGAAAGACATCAGTGCCCTTCCATATTCAGGTATTTTACTTACTGTACTTCCATTAAAAGATAGAGTAAGCCCCCTTGATTCATACCACATGCACACAGATTTTAATTCATGTTTCCTGAGTTTAACTGGCCAAAACTGCCACTGAAATCAGAAGAGGATCCAAGACCTTTCTTTTTCCTATGAAGACATTTGTTTCTTTTTGGCATATACACACAAACATGCATATTCCCAGTTGTGTATATATTTTCTGTATTATGTGTATAAGAATTCTGTATTCTTTTAAACATGGTGCCCTACCGATGTAACATGACCTACTTGACGTAAATAGATGGGACATGTCACCACATGATGCGTCACTGTGGACACAGGAACAGATGTGCTCTTCAGAAAACCGTGGTTAAAATGTCTGTAATATGTGAATAAAGAAATATTTATTTTTCAACAGTGAAAGATTTACTCCCCACAAAAAAAAAAGTTGCTTTGCTGCAGTTCAGGTCTTTCAGTACTTTGTAGCTTTAATAACTATCGTGAATATTGTACCATAAAGTTCTTGTTAGGTAAACTGTATTGTAATCAAAAAATCAAAGGTGCCAAAATAGATTTGACACCTGTGTAATTATCTGAGCCTAGTAGCAGCCTTTAAAGATAAGGCAAACTTTGAGAAAAAAAACTGTGGAATAGGGTTTGACTAATGCACTTAGATTTCTACAGACACATTTGTCAGCTGCTTCCTAAAAAGAAAAAATATGTCTTTATCAAGTAAATCCTTTTGCAGGATCTAAAAAGCAGAAAACAAAGGGGTTTTCACATGGATTTTTTTCTTTAATAGTTCTAAGTCAATTTATGTCATCTATTCACTTTAAAATTGAAAAAAAAAATCACTGTTGAAGAGAAGACAGGATAGTAAAATTTAAGTGATAGAGTCTAATCCTTTGAGTTATTGATAATAAACAGATGGCTGCCATGTATATTATAAATTAGAAACTCATGCTTATTCAGAAAAAATGCAGTCCTTTCTTCCTGTGATGTATTTCCTTTATTACTCATAAATAAAATTGTTATTTAAATGTGGTTAGCAATGGAGGAAATGGTGGTTTATGTAACTATGTCTACCTTTGGAATTAGGTGAAAGGACAAAATTAGAAGTGAAAAGAGCTGAAAACCAGAGATTTCAGATCTGTTGGAGGCAGAATATTTAGCAGGCCCTAAGCTTCCCAAGTGATTATACAGAATATACAGAATATATATATATATATATATATATATATATATTTGTTCAAGACTGTTAATACTTTATTGTCTGTTCTCTTTGCTGTTTTGCACAGAAATACCAAAATACAGATACCTGGTTTGTGAGAAAAGGAGTGAAAAGATATGACCAGATCATGATGGCAAATATTATGTTTCAAGTTTGACAGGACCTAATGTAAAGTAGTTATCGAGATTTATGACTCAGAGTACTGTGCCATAACATTGCTGGAAATAAAAAGAGTTTTCATGTCCTTTGCCACAATGCCTGTTAAGTCCTAAACAATGGAATTGTCTTGCTTGGCAGGCAGAATAGACAATCTGAGTTGTCTTCGCTCAGGAATGAAATTGAATGTTTCTTGCTGTGAAGAGTTTTCCATTTACTCCATTGTTCAGACTGCATTGATTCAGACAAATTGATTGTCTCTGTGGTAACAGATCCATGCCAAGGGATGACAAAAGTTAAGTCATGTGTGAATAAGATTCAGCCAGTTTTGAACACTGAGTTTCTGGAGGCACTCAGATGAACTTCTGGAGGCATCATAACTACTGAAATACAGGGGGTAGGCTGTGGACGTCCTAATAGTACTCCCTATGAAATGGGATTAATTTTCTTTTTGTAATTTAGAATTTTTGCCATGTGACTTTAATTTGTGGAACCATATGCAGATTAATTCCTGGATATGGATTCTCTCTTCCAGATCCAAACTTTCATTCACAGATAGCCAGACATTGGCTAAATGACCTTAAGCTTAGACAAAGATTTTGCCAAAGAGCAGCTTGGAATCCATTACCTCCCTAAATCAGCATTTTAAGCATTGACCTGTGAGGTTCACTCCACTTTTGACCAAAGCTTAATTTTTTTATTCCTTCACAGCCTTAGTTTAACCTAATATGTGTGTTTTACTTTATATAATGATAGTTACATAAATACATTGTAAAATAAACAATAAACATAAATGGTTTATAAGACTTTGTTTACAAATAATTTAGGCTTCCTAGATGTGGATTTTTATGTTTACAATAAGGACACCCTTGATTTTTTTTTCCATTGAGGGAGGAGGTCAGTGAATGTAAGCTTTCAGTAGGCATACTTTTCTTTTAACTTTTGTGGACTGCTTGTGATCCAGAGGATTTCCCTGGGGGCCCTACGTTATAGTCTGAAAACTCTTACTTTAGAATCTGAGAGATTGTGCCACTCAAGAACTTTAAAAGAAGGCTTTGAGAGGATGATATTAACTCTGTGGTGAAAGAACATCATACCTTTCCTGAGGAAGAAAGAGGAAGGACAGCACTGTCTAGAAATATTCTCTGTTGTGCACAAAACCATGTAACATTAATATTAAAATTTTATGTATTTGGTTTGGGTTTTTTTAACCTGTAGAATAATTCTCCCTTTGATGAGACAACAAGAAAATGTAGCTCAGATGACAGAAAACATATGGAAATGGTGTTAAATCTTGGAGTTTGAAAAGTAGAAAACAACTGAAGTTGCAGGAAAAATGCCCATATAGATTGGGGAAAATCACACATGTATTCTCCAGGTCAATAACTTAACATCTCATTTTCACTGTTCATCCAGCTTTTTACTAGATGTAATCATTACAGCTGTTGGAAAAATATAGAACAACATGGAACAGAAAAACTGAGTTCTATCCTTTAATTAGTGAAAATACTTAATCAAAATTTTCTGGAAATCAAATTACGGAATCTTACTAAGCTGAAAATAGATAACTCGAGAGATTTTAGAAACTGCAAAGTGCTGTGAACCCTCTGGATGAATGATTGTCCTCAGGAAAATTCAGACATGAGAGCTTTGCAAGGGAAAAAATTGCTTTTGAAAGGCAACTGAATGCATTCAGCAGCTTCAGTGAATTGGTCTAGAGAAAAACCTTAATGACTGGTAGATTTCTGCTCATCCTTGGTGCATCCCAGAACAGCATTTTAAAAACTTTTTTGTTTAAATGTTTGTCTAATCTTTCCAGAAACCCTCACATATCTTTTTACAGAGATGTTGCTTTTTTCTTGCACATTGAAAAAATGAGTTAAATTTTGATGGTTTATGTAGTTATGGGATTGAATGCTCCCTCAGTAAGTCTGCAGATGACACTAAACTAGGAGGAAGTGTTGATCTGCCTGAGGGTAGGGAGGGATCTGAACAGACTGGACCAATGGGCTGAGACCAACAGGATGAAGTTTAATATGGCCAAGTGTAGAGTGCTGCACATGGGACATAACAGCCCCATGCAGCGCTACAGGCTTGGGACAGACTGGCTGGAGACCTGTCAGGAAGAGAAGGACCTGGGGGTGTTGGTTGACAGCAGGCTGAATAGGAGCCAGCAGTGTGCCCGGGCAGCCAAGAAGGCCAATGGCATCTTGGCTTATATCAAGAACAGTGTGGCCAGTAGGTCTAGGGAGGTAATTGTGCCCCTGTACTCGGCATTGGTGAGGCCACACCTTGAGTACTGTGTGCAGTTCTGGGCTCCCCACCATAAGAAGGACATTGAGGTCCTTGAGCAAGTGCAGAGAAGGGCAACCAGGCTGGTGAAGGGGCTGGAGGGCAAATCATATGAGGAATGGCTGTGGGAGCTGGGGATGTTTAGCCTGGAGAAGAGGAGGCTGTGGGGGGACCTTAGCATCACCTACAACTACCTGAAGGGAGGTTGTATAGAGGTGGGCAATGGTCTCTTCAGCCAAGTAACAGGAGACAGGACAAGGGGAAATGGCATGAAGCTGTGCCAGGGCAGGTTTAGATTGGATATTAGAAAAAAAATTTTTACTGAAAGTGTTGTCAGGGCCTGGAACAGGCTGCCCAGGGAAGTGGTTGAGTCACCATCCCTGAATGTGTTCAAAAAACGGGTTGATGAGGTACTTAGGGATATGGTTTAGCGTAGGATGGGAATGGTTGGACTCAATGATCTTCAAAGGTCTCTTCCAACCTTGTGATTCTGTGATTCTTTACATCATTCTGTTTGTTGACTAACTTGCCACCTGAATGTAAATGTGTGATTTCTTTGTCATTTCCCAGACAACCTTTTAACATATTATGAACCAGAAGTTGTTCATTGGCCATACTTTGAGAAAAAGTAGCCTGCAAGAACATAAAAAAACACCAAGTTTTCTATTCCAATAATGCTTCTTTTTGTGTTGATACAGCTAAAGAAACAACCATACACCCTGGCAGTATCTTTCTCCAAGTTCATTCTCACTCCTGGAAAGGTTGAGCAGTTCACTTGTGAAAAGACAGAAATACAGGTTAATTAAAGAATATTTCTGATCCCTTGTTCATTAAAATTATGTGTGCAGGAAAATTTAAGAGTGTGTCAAGGATAAAATTGTTACTGATATCAAAGGAGCCAAAGACATAAGCTTAAAGAATCTGTGCAAATGGTTCAGAGGTCTACACTTTTTCATTAGAAATGAAAGAAAGAAGAAATGAAAATATTTTCTTCCTATGCTAAACACTGAAAAAAAGATCACCTGCCAGTACGACTAACGTTCTAAAAATGCCTAGGAAAGGATGGGGTTGAACACATGGCCACTTTTGCATTTCTTTCAGCCCTGTATTTTACAGCTTCTGAAAACACTGTTGATATCAGAGAAAAAAAAAAAAGATAACCTATTTGAAAAAAGAAAAATAAAAAGCCAAAGAAAAACCAACAAACTAAAACCATGGAAAAAACTCACCAGCAAACAAAAAACGCAGGAAAACCAAGCAACAGATACAGTTGCAAGTAAAAATTTATACCATATAAGTATAGTATGCAAGTTGTATATAATTCAGAAGTTAAGATTCTAAGTTAAAAAATCAAAAGATATGAAATTATTAAACTGTATTGTGTTGTTTTATAACCTTGATTCTGTGGTACAATATTTCAAAACAGCCTTATACCATTATTTTCTCTGCTTTGGTGAGGAATTTGACCTTGTTCAACAACAAAAAAAATTATGTTCTTTAACCCATCTGTTTTGAGGTCTATAGACAATCTAAGGTGACCTGGAGTGTGAGCGATTTTTTTGCATCACAGTGCCAGAATGATACAGAACTGCCTCCTCCACAAGGACCCTTAAGATAGTGTTGTCAGAATCCTCAGGGTGAGGATGCAGTTTTTATCTTTAACTGCTCATTAAATGGATTCCTGTTCCTGGGAAACTCAAACTCTACTGACCTCCTTAAGCCTTTGTTCAGATTATAATCACTAAATTCATTCATTCAGGAAAAATAGCATGTGACATACGAGAATAATTACAATTAACCAACACAGCTTTAATTTGGATTATCTAAGACTGAAATACTGAATGAATGATCAGTCCCTGGTGGGGAAATTCTCATCAAATAAATGTGAAGTATAGTTGAACAATGAATAAGTCAAGGAAATTACACTTAACTAATGAACCCTAGCTGAACAGGAAAATATGTTCAGTATGTGAGACAGTAAATAATTCATTTGGGAAAATGGATGTTTAAGGAAGTCTGAATATTTCTAAACACAAACACTATCCCCCCCGCAGGCCTTGTTAGAAGACTCTCTCTCTAAAACAATATTTTATCTTATCCCTTCTTTAGAATAATTTTCAGTACATTTATACTCTATTATATCTGAAAAACTTACTGTATTTATTTAGTCTGACCATACTCTTTTAATAAAAAATCCCTGAATGAATTGTGGAGAGGAGATGATTTGTCATGTGGAAAACTTTAATTTTGACAATTTGAACCTAAAATACTCTTTTCTAGTTAAAAGATTTGATACAATAGATACAAGATAGTCTCATGTGCTTGGAGAAGATCTCAACCATGGAATAGCATCTTAGTATTTTCATTCTATAGCTGAAAAGATATTGTATACAGTAATCATTATTCTTTTGCATATATTGTGTTCCTTACATTTCTGTCTTTGTAAATGCTCTCCCATCAACATTACGACAAAAAAGTAAACCTCAGCTTCACTCAGAAGTTCATGTGGTTCCCACAATCAAAAATAGACCACTTCGGCTTTAGGTTACCCCTCTAGCAAGCAATTGTTTGTTTTACTTCTGAGTTCATAACTGTAAGAATTCATCATGGAAGAGAAATTTTGCTCATGTCATTAACCACCAGTTTCTGAACATAATTAGTACTGACTCTGCTAACTATGCACTGCTTATTTACTCTTAAAAACTGCTTATAAATATTCTTAGCAGTCTTTTGAGTCACCAAAACCAATCAAACCTAATAGCCTGAATCTGCTACCCAGAAGTCTTACTTAAAAGTAAGAATCAACTCTTCTCAAGCAAAGAAATGCATCACAACTGTCATGGTTGTACCATATGAGTCAAGACAAGGCCAATCATTGTGAGCATATCCTTTGAGTCAAGGAGATCTGCCCTCTGGGTCTGCGTTTTGTGATGGAGAAGGACAGAGATGGTGAATGAGTAGGAGGCGTCATCAGTTGTTGTCCCCATGGAAGCATAGCTGTTAATGTACATATTTACCAGCTATCCCAGCACTACTTGAATGATCTATGCTCCAGGTCGTATGTCCAGGGCAGGGTGAACATCACACCATGAGCCATTCACATCTTGTGATTTAGTTTGTAGAAAAAACCAAATCCATACAAAATTTGCATAAGGCAGACTGCTGTTGTATATATCTGGATCCATGCAGACAACTTGAATTTACTTAGCTGCCTAGCACCCAAAAGCAGCAAGTTTGGAATTAACTAACATGAGAGAAACTACATGAGAGTGACTTGAGAAATGCTTTTTATATTTAAGGTTCAAATATATTTGGAATGCTAAAACGCTTGCAAAAAGGATTTGTTTTTATCTGACTTCTGAATGCTGCCAGGCCTTTGCTTCTGAAGCATCCTGACTGTAGTATCCAAGGAAGGTCAGCACTATCAGGAAAAGAAAAATAATTGTCATTGCTTGATCACAGGTATCCTTCTTGCACAGGTTATGAGTCCTCAACCCTCACTCTGCTTTTTATGGGTACAAAATGCTTTAACCATGCATTAAGTTCTCACCAGAGCTGTGATATCCCTTTTCAGGAGTACGATTCTGGAGCAGCTGGGGAATGCAGCCAATCTTTCTTTAGACTGTCATCATAGGAGAGTTCCTCTCACTTTCAAAGCTGAATTATTTTAAATCCAATGAAAGTAGGTAAAAATAACATTATATCAGTCCTTGAAAGTAGTGCTTATTGATAACTCCGATAAAGAAAACACATGCTGTATACAGTGCACCTCTTCAGTGCTGAATCATCTTTTGTCAGTGTTTGTTAAAAAAACAGAGGTGGTGCCAATTACTTTACACAGACGTCATTGGGGTCTTTAGTTTAGTAGGGTACAAATATATCCTAAAATTAAAACCCAGTGTTCTGTTTATTTCTGCTGTTCATGAAGCTGTCTATAAACTCACAACAACATGGTCTCTCTAGCAATGTTCCAATGTCAGCTGCTCCTGTGGCCAACTTTAAGCTACTGTGAATGGGTTTCATTTAGTTTCCCCATCCTCTGTATACAGTAGGCTGACTATCCAGGAACCATATTTTATTTTCAGCTGCAATTTCTTTTCCACTGAAAATAAAAAACAAAAATGTATTCATCCCTCTGGGTCCCAGTGTCAGCATGCTTTAAAATAATGTAATACTTTGCATTTGTATAATATCAACTAGAGGACTTTGCAGAATCTAGTAAAGAGGCACCTCTTTACACCTCTTTGAAGAACAGCCAGTAAAGTTGTGTCACAGTTTTGCGTAGCTGGCTGCTGGTAGAGAAGGGGGAGCTGCAGAGATGGCTTCTGCAAGAAGCAGTTAGAAGCTCTCTGCAGGCCCCAGAGAGTAAACATCAGCCGACTCAAGGCCACAGTTGTTGTTGTTGACCAAGGCCAAGCCAGTCAGCAATGGTCATAGTGCCTCTGTGAGTCACATTTAGGAGAAAAAAAAAACACAGGCAGCTGCATTTTGCCACCAGAGAAGGGAGTGGCAAGATGTAAGGAACTCTGCAGACGCCAAGGCCAGGGAAGAAGGAGAAGGGGGGAAGAATGAGGCGCTCGAGGTGCCAGAGAGAGAGAATCCCCTGCAGCCCATGGAGAAAAACATGGTGAAGCAGGCTGTCCCCCTGCAGCCCATGGATAACGATGGGGAGCAGAGATCCCATCTGCAGCCTGTGGAGAGACCAACCCGTGCCACAGCAGGTTTGCTGGGGGACTTGTGATTCTGTGGGGGACCAGGCTGGGCCTGAAGGTCAGCACCCCACAGAAGGGAGCCATGCTGAGGCAATTGGTGAGGAGATGACACCCTGATCGAAAGGACTCACGTTGGAGAAGTTTGTGAAGGAGTGTCTCCTGTAGGTGGGATCCCATGATGCAGCAGGGGAAGGGGGTGCGGAATGCCCCCCCAGCTAAGAAGGAAAACAACTCAGGAGGAACTGACTGAAAACCCCCACTCCCCATTTCTTGAGCCCCCACCCCTCCACCCCCACCACATGCTGCAATGATGGGGGAAGAAGGGAGCAAAATTATGACTAAAGTCTGCAAAGAAGGGAGGGGTGGAGGGAAGTAGAGGTGGTTTAAGATCTGGACAAGGAAAGCAGCTTGTGAGGAACTGACCAAAACCCCCATTCCCCCAGTCCTTGCCCCTCCCTGCATCGTAATGCGTGTTGGGGGGGAGGAGAAGGGAGTAAAATCATTAATAGAGTTAAGCCTGCTAAGAAGGGAGCGGTGGTGGGAAGATGCTTCAAGACCTGGCCACACTTCTCATTACGTGATTCTGGTTTCACTGGAAGTGTAATGTAGTTGTAATTAGTTTTCTTTCCTTTATTCTGTGTTGAGTCTGTTCTGCCCATGACACTAATTGCAGAGTGATCTCTCCCTGGCCTTATCTCAAATCCTAAGCCTCTCTATATACTTTCTCCCCTTTCTGTCTGAAAAGGGGAGTGATAGAGCGTCTTTGGTGGGCATTTGGCCTCTAGCCAGGGCCAAACCACCTCAGTTGAAAAGCAAGAACCTTTTAACTGGGCACAGTAATCCTATATAATAGTTCCACTCATTGGATCCCACGCTATTGGGGGGTGTATCAAGTCTTAAAAAAAATGAGTCATATGGAAAAATACCGTATCCTCTGGGGGGTGCTAAATCTACAGGGCTATGAATGCAGGGCAAGGTGCTGTGGCAGCACCATGTACAACGTAGCTCACGCTCGTACCTCTGAGTCCTTCCCTGCGAGCCCCATTCCTGTTGGCTTCCTCCTTTCACTGTGCAGCACTTAGGCTTCTCTTGCCTTTAATTTTCTGGGACTGGTTCTTTCAACTTTACACAGCCGTGTCTATTTTATGTAGGGCTGGTTCCTGCCTCCTAGCTCTCCCTTTGAGCTAGTGAGAATTAATATTTACATAAAGCATTTCCTTCCATATAGGTTTAAGAGAGGTATGTTCTCATAGTGGGTCTGATTCTTGCTTCAGAAAAATAAACACAGAAATTAGAACAATAGCTTGAGGGAGCTGCAGTAGGAGAGAGAGTATAAACTTTCACTATAAATACGGTCGCAACTGGCAGCTACAAACAGCAGGCTCTGATGTGTATAGATAGATAATACACAGAAAATAAGATCACATCTCTAGTATGGAAGTGCAGAGACGCACAAATGTTTAATTGTGGTTTTGCCTCAGTTTATATCACGGCTATTATATCTTCTCAACAAAAACTACTGTGAAATCCAGCCAGTGCCCATATCTTGCACCACATCCTAAAGAGGAGAGACAGAGGAACATACACTGAGGCTGCTGGGCCAAATCTGTTCCAATCTTTCATGGATATAAAGTGCAGTGACAGAATCGCCTGCTGGGTGTGTGGCAGGATAAGTAGGATGTAAGAATAAGGAGGGGCTGCCTGACTGTTGCTGTCATGAAAGCAGTTGGCAGCCCTGTGTGTGCAATAGAGACAAGGCATGGCTTAGGAGAAGGAGCAGTTCCTGATACTGGAACAGCTCCCTTGACAAGTATAGTCAAATGTGGCAACAAATCCAGTGTCGGGGAAGTACGAGCAACTCCTTCTTAGTCTTCTTAGTGATTAGTGCATGTGTCTGGAAGATAAGACACTTCTGTATTGATCCCTAATAACCGTTTTCCCCAGGCTGTGAGAAAAAGCACTCTCAGCTGCAGAAACACAAGTGCAGGTCATATCTATCCAATACAGTACAAAGCCACAGTTCCTTTACTGATTGAAAGAACACAATGCTGCCCAGAATTACTTATGTCACTTCCTGCTGCCTCTCCTAACACTCAAGTGTATCTAAAGGTGACATGTTTTCCATGTGCCTCTGACTCACATCAACTCTTGGCTGAGAAACTTTGTCCTCTGTATTTACACTCAGTTTTGTCATTGCATAAGCAAGCACGATACCTTGGCATTAACGGTCACAGATCCAAATGTGCAGTGAGAAATACCACAAATGCAGGAGTAAATTCAGACAATTGGCAGGCATAGTTTGTAAAACACTGAGAAATATGAAAATACCTGACTGATTGTATTGGTTTTACAAGGCCAGGGTTTGGTAATGGGGGAGGGACAGGGGACTGCAGGGTGGCTTTTGCAAGAAGCTTTTAGAAGCTTCCCCTATGATGGATAGAGCCAATTCCAGATGACTCCAAGATGGACCTGCCACTGGCAAAGGGGTGGTAGCAGCTCTAGGATAGCATAGTTAAGAAGGATGAAAAAAACCAGCAGCAAGAACAGCTGGAGAGAGGAATGAGAATATGTGAGGAACAGCTCTGCAGAAACCAATGGGTTAGGCATTGGAATGGTTTGCCCAGGTGGGTGGTGGAGTCACCATCCCTCTGGGTGTTCAAGGAAAGACTGGATGAGCTACTTAGGGACATGGTTTAGTTAGTAATATTGGTGGTAGGGGGACAGTTGGACTGGATGATCTTGGAGGTCTTTTCGAACCTTAATGATTCTATGATTCTGTGATTCTAAGTTCAGGACAAGCGGGAAGGAGGAGGAATCACAGAATCACAGAATCATAGGGGTTGGAAGGGACCTCAAGAGACCATCAGGTCCAACCCCCCTGCCAAAGCAGGTTCCCTAAGACAGATCACACAGGTAGGTGTCCAGACAGGTCTTGAATATTTCCAGAGAAGGAGACTCCACAACCCCCCTGGGCAGCCTGTCCCAGGGCTCTGTCACCCTCACTGTGTAAAAGTTCTTCCACATGTTGGTGCAGAACTTCCTATGCTCCAACTTGAAGCCATTGCCCCTTGTCCTGTCTCCACCGACCATTGAAAAGAGGTTGGCTATTTCCCCCTGTCCCCCACACTTCAGATATTAAGGATGAGGTGCTTTAGGCACTGGAGCAGACTTTCACATGCAACTTGTGGAGAAGAGCATGGTGAGGCAGGCTGTCCCTCTGCAGTCTGTGGAAGATGATGGGGAGTAGAGAATCCACCTGCAGCCCATGGAGGACCCCAAGCTGGAACAGGTGGAGGCACCTGAAGAGGCTGTGACCCCATGGGAAGCCCACACTGGAACAGCCTCCTGGCAGGACCTGTGGACCTGTGGAGAGAGGATCCCACACTGGAGCAAGTTTGCTGAGGGACTTGTGACCCTGTGGGGGACGCACTCTGGGGCAGTTGCTTCCTGAAGGTCTGCACCCCGTGGAAGGGCCCCTATTGGGGCAGTTTGTGAAGAACTGTATCCTGTGGAAAGGAGCCAGTTGGAGAAGTTTGTGGAGGACTGTGTCCCATAGGAGGGACCCCAAGCTGGAGCAGGGGAAGAGTGTGAGGAGTCCTGTCTCTCAGGAGGAAGAAGCAGCAGAGATAATGCATGATGAACCCCAATTCCCCATCCCCTCACACCCTTGGGGGTAGGAGGGAGAAATTTGGGAGTGAAGTTGAACCCAGGAGGAAGTGAGAGTGAAGTATTTTAGATTTGTTTTTATTTGTCATTACTCAGTTTTACTTGGTAATAAATTAGATTCTTTTTTTTCTAATTCGAACCTATTTTGCCCATAAAAGTGACTGGTGAATGATCTTTCCCTGTCCTTATCTGGATCCACGAGCCTTTTGCTGTATTTTCTCTCCCCTGTCCATCTGAGGAGAAGGACTGATAAAGTGGCTTTGTTGGGCACCTGGCATCCAGCCAGGGCCAGCCCACCAGACTGATTTTGCCAAGTTGTATCAGAAATAATACTTTTATTGTCAGGGAGACAGTGGTGATGAAGATGAGTGCTCTGAATCTCATGAACACTTTATTAAGTGCAATTTTTCCCTACACAATGTGATAAACTAACAGCAGGATGTCGAATGACCTTGTCAAGTTTCAAACAAATGTCTTCGGGCTTTGTTGAGCTATCAGAAAGTACTACAACAGGCATTTGTTGATCTAAGCTTACCAAACTAAATGCACACTGCTGTATATTATCATTTGCATTGTTTATATTTTTCTCATTAAGATGGTGGCTAAGGATGAAAGCAAGATCCTGTAGGCAAAAAAATAGCCCCCTTACCTTTCGTTGACATGAGAAAGAAGAACAGTATCTGTTTCAGTAGAATAAAGAAAGCCTGGCAAAAAAGACACAATTTAAAATTGCTTTTACTGCATTAAAATGTCTATGTATTTCATTCAAAACAAAATCAGCAAACTTTACATATAAGTACTCATTCTCTGCAGATGTTTGGAGCTAAAACCTTTTGGCTTCCTTCTGTTCATCTAAGTATCGTCTATTGATACTGTCTTTTATGAGAGGAAGAGGGGAGAAATATGCAGTATGTATGGATGCAACCTATAAATTAAGCTGAGAAAGAGTTCTGGCAAACTCTGATGCAAATTGATAAATCAAAATAACAGTAAAATATTTTCCTCCAAAATTTAATTAAAACTCCCATGTCTAACCTTCAAAATATAACTTACATGGTAAAAATGTTCGAAATTTGATTTCCTCACTTTGGACTCCAAAAAAACCCCCGTAGTTTATTCTGCCATGCATTTCACTGTGAAAAAGATAACTGTCTCTTCCAGATCCTTTTGGTACAGTAGCTAGCAACAGCATAGCATTGTGATAACCTGTGCTTACCTAGACAGTCAGAATGGGCCTGAATTCTTGCAGACTTTTCTTCTTTCTGCATTTCCCCAAGTTAGTCACCAAAAAAAAAAAAGAAAAAAAAAGTAGAAATATTCTGCATATGGCAACTAAAATTCATCTCTCCTTTTTCTTCTAACAAAATTATGTTGACCTGCATCTCTGATGGGTAGTTTGCACCTTAATTCCTATTGTTAATTTAATTCCTTACATCAGGGGATATTAAATCCATTTTTATCACCTTTCTCCATTGGTTCATTTTTAATGTTTTTAGAAAAGTGGCCTGGTAAGAACGAATACCAGTTCTTTGGTGTATTTTTATTTTAATCTGATTCATTGTTCTTCATTTTTTATTCATCTGTTTCTATTTCTTTTATGAAAAAAATAAGAACATAGGAAAAGGCATTGAAGCTTGGTGATGTATTTATTTATCTATATTTTAACTAAAAAAAAAACTTTAAAAATCTCATTTATGAAAAACCCATGTTATTATGGAGAACTTTTTTATTTTGAACTGCATTTCCATCATTTGTAAGATTTGTGAGACCTCCTAAGTCTCTAGAAATACATCTAGTGACTTCAGATTTCATTCTTTACAGAATGCCTAATGGCTCTTACTAGAGATAATGTGAAAAAAAAAATCTTTCTAATGCTTACCAATATTCAGTCTGACTTCAGGAGATAAAATATTTTCTTTTCTACCTGAGGAAAATTTTAATACCTTGAAGATTAATGCTAAAGCTCTGTTAAATTCTCTTCTGTGTTTCCTATTGGCATATCTGAGATTAAATTTTAATGGCTAGAGGGATAATGAAATTTGCAATAAGAACATTGGGTTGGACAAAAAATATTGGGACAGAAAAAAACTTATGCAGAGTTCTGGAGTGTAGAGTAATTGAAATACCAATGAAACTTTAAACTAGATTTATTTTTTTTTTTAGGTTACATGTAAAAGGATGGCAAACCTGAAACCCTGAGTATTTTAGCTGCATCTATAAATGTAATCCTCAGAAAAGGTTGCCTACCCTGAAATTCCAGTCATTGCTTAAAATTCAGTACCATTGCTTGGAATAAGAAGAAATGGGACTCCTGAGTCTTGTTTCTCAAACAAATATTCTACTCACTATGCAATTCACTTCTCTCCCTAAAATCCCTTTTTGTGGCAATATAATTTTGACAAGAGTGGAGCATCAGCCCAGCATTGAACAGCCTACAGATGGGCAGTGACAGGAGTGCTTCACTAGATGTTATTAGTGTGACTCACAAGAACTGAATTTTATTAATTTATGTACATCTTGAGGTAGACCTTATGTGGAGATGGACAACGATGTGGGTAGTATTTCTTCTAATTGTGTTTTAAAGAAAGTAGGAGAAAGCATTTGATCTAGCTTTATTCCTGAATTTGTGTCCAGAGAACACACAAACCAGGGCAGTCAGGCTGGGGAAGTGTCAGCTTTGGGCCCCCACTAGGCACTAGGCTTAGCCCTCTAAGCAAAGTGTGGAATTCCACTGCTGTCTTCAGAATGGGGACTTTTAGGTGTTCAAAGATGTAGGTGGGTGGGAAATTTTGTAGTTAAAAAAAAATAAAAATCAAACAAACAAAAAAATACCACAAAAAAGTAAAAAGAAAAAACATTTCTGCATGTTCAGGTAGTGCTGCAAAGACAGACATCCTTTTTCATCTAAATACCACATTAGAGACATTTGTTAGGCCAAAGAGTACCTGAGCAATTCAGCCATTTTTTTTAATGCCTGCATGTTTTAAAAAAATAATTTTTGTACATAGGGAAAGGATAAAGAGGCTAATCAAACACGCAGAATGAAAACTATGCAGCAGTTTCATCTGTATCCATTTGAATAGTTGATAGTTATTTTTTCTTATGGTTGACAGTAACTATAGATTGGCAGGCTTGCTTGCCAAGATTGGTGTAACTTTGATAGTTTTACAGTATTTAATATTGAATGATGGCATATTTAGCTTTTTTCTGACAAATGTTTTCAATGACAAATAATTTCTGAGTTCTTCTGATTGAGTAACTGGGAAACACTCCAAGCAAATAGATTGGCTATATCTTTTTTACACGAGTCTTTTAGAATTATTTCAAAATACTTACATAAGAGTGAAAACATCAGAACAGGATGTTATATAAATACTCTGTTTAGACTTTTGTTGCAAAATACAAATTGAAAATAGCACCATGGGTCTTTTATATCACAGTTTTATTTCATCTCTTTTAATATTAAAGCCACCCCATCATTCTACTAAAACATTCTGCTTTCTTTGGTTTCATGCTATGACTATCCTAGAGGAGAGCCTTCCATTGTCAAATGCAAATACAATATCCATCTGTGCTGTTTATCACTGATAGCTGTGTCTGTAGTGTGAAAGCACAAGAAATGAGCAAGGTAACAATATAAAGTATGAAAAAGACTTATGAATCACTCAGTCCATAATGATAAAGACCTCAGTGCAGAAGAGTTTGCTTTCTGTAAGACCCCATTGGCATTCTTAAATGTGTTCACATCAAAAAAGTTCTTTGAAAGAATGAATATCATGGCACCAGATAATCATCATTACTTTTATTTTGCAATACTATATTCCTCCACTTAGCTTGTACCTACCTGTGCAACACCAAAAAGCTAGTCAGATGAACCGACCTCTGTGATAAATGTCAATACCAGAAATGTCAAAGCAGAACTATGATAAATAATAATTAGAAAAACATATATAAGAAATTGCAATACACGGCTTTTTCTCTGTTGTCCAAATTGTCTTTTCTGCCTCATCTTATCACTGTATTTTTTAATGCTATATAAATAATTATTGTTTCTGAATGTTGTGGTAGGGATGAGAGAGGAGGAAAATAATGGTGGAAGAATAATAAGTCCTGGAACCTGGAGAAAGATATGGAAAAAATTTCAGGAATTTTCCCTTCCCTTCCCTTCCCTTCCCTTCCCTTCCCTTCCCTTCCCTTCCCTTCCCTTCCCTTCCCTTCCCTTCCCTTCCCTTCCCTTCCCTTCCCTTCCCTTCCCTTCCCTTCCCTTCCCTTCCCTTCCCTTCCCTGCCCTGCCCTGCCCTGCCCTGCCCTGCCCTTCCTTCATCCTGTTCTGCTACTTAATGCCTTTTTCCTGCAACAATTCCTTTTATTATTATTTTTTCTACTTTAAAAGCTTCATATAGAAGGACAAAGACATTTCAACAAAGGGAAGGATTTAATGCTCTAAGAGATCGTTCTTCTGTGATGTGTGTATTTTTCAACCAACATTCACCATTTTCTTTAGCCTCTACTTGCCAGGTGGTCTTTCTTTCTAACCTGTTTAATCATGTATGACAGTTTATTGGATGAATGCTTTTGCCTTGCCAATGAGGGGCTCTGACTTCATATTTTAATCTTCATATTTCTTGTAAGCTCTCTCCGGTGATTGATTAAAACAGATATATATTTATGGCCTACATAAGTGATAACTTACTATAACATCCTAAAGTATATCAAGCATGCAAAACCAAGGGTGAAATTCTGGCCTCAGAACAGCAAAACTCCTATAATTTCCGAAGGGCTGAGATTTCACCCAAATGATGAAGAGAAATTATTTACGGTGCCACGGGGGAATCTAACTATGAATAATTTGACGAAATTAAGATGGAATAAATTCCTATCAGTCAGATATATTATGTCAGGGATCAGTATATCACGGGAAGTAATGGAAGATCTATAGATACAGACATTTTAAACTAGCTTTGAAGAAGGACTTGATATTAATGCAGTGATAAACTTACTCAATGGATTACTTAATAGATTCAAACTCTCTCCAGTTTTTATAGTTCGAAAGAGCTCCTATCACTGCCTGCTTATCCCATTTCAGTCATTTCCTAATAGAATAAAACTTATAGCCTGCCTGATGCATTTTTGTATGTGTCTGTTTGGAATTAAGTGATCAGACTGAATCCTATCTGGGAGATGGATAGGGGTTTAGCAGCTCAAGACTTACTGTAAACATTGTGGAAAGAGGCAGCTAGATAGAAGAAGACAGGCACAATTAATAGCCTTAATGGAAACCTAGTAAGACATAAGAGAATCTGTATGGCAGAGAGGTTCTATTAGCCAAGTTTCATTTGTCCCATCATTCACAGAAATTTTTTAATAATCCCTTAGTGTTGCTAAATGACTTAAGGAATGACATAACAAAAAAAAGAAAACAATTCAAGAATACAATTATGCATTTAAGCTTGCTTACAGGTGGTGTGCTGTAACCCAGGATCTTCTCCATTAGAAACAAAATAAGAGAAGACAGGCCCAGATGCATCAGCTGATATGTCTATGAGAGATCAGAGTGGTGCTGATGGGAAATATAAATCTCGTCATAAAATATCAAACAGTACCCCTTGTCCTATCGCTACACTCCCTGACAAATATCCCCTCTGCAGCTTTCCTGTAGCCCCTTTAGGTACTGGAAGGCTGCTAATAAAAATCTCAGAAATCCTCCAGAGCTGAGATTGCACATTATGCACCGATACCAGGAAGGCAACTGGAGAATCTGTCGTTGAAGACATAGAGCAAGCTATGAAAATATGTTATACTCCTCACAGTAATTGTGTCTTAAAATTAGTGTCTATAGGACACTATCTTAAAATACTTCAAGAAAAGATAAAATGGAAAAATGAAAAAAGAGTGATCCTCGGCAAATTCATACTGATGACTTTTAAAAATCAGCAGAAATGCAGAAGTGTTTCTCTTCATGTCTTTGGTTTCACAGGTTGTGCTCGCTGCTACTCTTTTTATATCCCCCAAGAAAGATGTTCCTTGTGTACAGCCTGATCTAACTGCCATGGTTTTCCATGGAAGTCAGATTAAGTCTCATAGCCAGGAATACTGAAAAATTTTCTAAGACAGCACACAGTTTGATATCAGAAGGAATTTGACCCTTAATCTTTCTTTTGGTTCAGACATTAGTCTTTTCTGATGGCCAGGATTTGTCAAGTCGTTCTGGCAATGAACTACTGAAATTTCTTCCGTGTGCCTTCTTTGTACCAGTTTCAAACATTAGACAATTGTTATTGTCATTTAGGTTGGTTTCTTGCATCTTTTAGTTGTTCAAGGCTAACGTTTTTGTATGTGTGCTAGACATGGTCCTAAAATGATAGGTTCTACTTCCTATCAGGAATGTGTCTGTTCTCCCCAATGGCTCCTATCCTTAGTATAAGACTTGCACGACAGAATTTGCAGACTCAACATGAAGAACATACTATGGAGTATTTCCTATTTCAATATTTCTTTGTTGAAAATTATGTCTGGCATGCCTACAATCTAGACAAAAGCTGGAAATGGAAGAGAAGGAAGGAAATTATAAAGTAACCAGTGCTTGAAAAATCTGCAGAAGTCTGGATTTTTTTATACCACACATAGAAAATATGAGATATGTGTTCCTTCACTTCAGTACTGGTACCTCTGACAACAATAACCACAGAAACCTCAGAAAATAAATGGCAAGTCTAGAATTTCTATGAATAAACTTTGGAAACAAAAAAAATGTGGAGATACAACTGTGAGTGCATGTTCATACAGTCATGCTGAAAAGATACTTTGATCTAAAAGTAGGGGGGGGTTACTAGACTATGTGTCCCTTACCATATGGTATGCAAGGAAAAAATTAATTGAAAGACAATCTTGGTGAAAACTGGTATTTCCCTTACAGAATGACTCCCCAGAGACCTGGGGCTTATTCGAGAGTTTTAAATTCCAAGGTGAGGAATATTTTACTTTGACCTAGTAGAGCAGTTTCTTGAGAATAATTTCTTTCTATTACTAAATTTCACTTAAAACAGACAGTGCTGTGAGTTTTTTAACTTTGCAGGACTGTTTTCTGAATTTGTGTTTTAATAAATTATCAATACACTAAACCATTATTATTACTGCTACTACACGAATGACATTTGCCTCTGTCCGACTTCACCCAAGTAAAACTTACATGGCGAAGAAAGATTTCTGCCTGTTTAGGGATTGAAGGATTTTGCCTGTTATTAAAAAGTCATTTATAGAGAGCTGTAAATGTACACATCATTTTATAAACGTGGCATAAGATACATCCCTTGCCCTGAAATGTTTATAGTGTAAGATAGGAAAAAGATAAATGAAGACCAGACTCGGGGAAACAATTTATACGGAGTGTGGTGCGAGGAATAAGAATGAGGTGGATAGGAAGGGAAAAAATCACCCTTGTGAAAGCCAGGTCTTATGGAAGATGGAGATGGTGACAGGGGTTTGGAGACCAGCTCAATGCACAATCTGACCAGTGACACATACTTCTATTTGAGTAAAAGAAATAATAAAAGTGGGGACAGGGGAATAAGCCAGAAGAGTATAAAGTAAAAGGCCAGGGAAGAAGACAGGCAGTGAGTGAGAATGGCACACCTGGGGCTTTGTTCAGGGTCATTTTATGTTGCTTTATGCCCATGATAACATCACAAAAGGGTTTTGTTTTTTTTTTTTATATTATCTAAGCAAGTTTTGAAGCATTTTTTCGGCTTGAGACTACAAATCGAGGTGAAACTGTGCCTTAGAATGTCAGCACCGCTTATTTCTTTATCAGGCAGTTCATCTGAGTGAGTGTGACTTAACTTTTCCAAAAGACACATAGATATGTCTTTGCAAAGACTAATCATTCTAATCATGGGTGTGTTTCTTCCTCCCATCATTGCTTTCTCTGACTTTAAAACCCACTGCTGAAACTCCTCTTCACAAGGCTGAAGGCAGAAAATCAGGGTGCCTCCTTTACTCCATCAATCCAAAGATACAATCTAGCACACCTGCTACCCTTACTTCTGCCAGTCAGTCTCTGGGTACAGAAAGGATGCCCTGAAGGATGCAATGTGCCAGAAGTACTTTATTTTCTGGTGTAGGTATTGACACTTTATTACAAAAATGCCTCGTGCTCATTCTGGAGGTCCCACAGAGGGACTCCCTCAGCTGTGTCCTCATGTGGCATTCACCTGTGACTGCACTGCGGAGGTGTCTGCCTGACCTAAGCGCTCAGCAGTACTCTGTGTGATGAATGTTGTGCTGTCTGCCACTACCGTTGTCAAAGCATTAATCTATATATTGCATAACAGATAGGGAAATGCAGGACACTTAAATAGCCCACAAAATAATGTGGGCACTTTCTCGGGAGCTGAAAGACTCTGGAGGAGCACAGCACTTCCCAGGGTCTGTGGCTAGAGCCCAGACTCCCTGATTTAGACACACATCCCAGGCATAGATAGCCTGCTGACATGAATACCCTGCTGCTGTGAGAAACAGTCAGACCTGTGGCGCTTTTCTGCCTCTTTGTAATAAATTGCCATGTAATTAATAAGAGAACATTGTGATAATTTTTTTAGTGCTATTACAATTTTTTTTGAACTTATGAATGGGATATTTACTGACAATGAACAAGATTTAACATTCCTACATGCTTAATCTGCTAGAAAACGTTAGGTTTAAGCAAAAAAATGTGCTTATTCATGTAGCTGGAACATAAGAAGGGTATTTGAAATATAAGTCTAGACATTTCTGCAAACTGTTAAAGAAACATACAAGTAAGAATATTGACTTTGGAATGCAAACAGCCTTTGAAGAAAGTTAACCTGGAAATTATCCTAAGGAACAAAACTTCAATCTGCAGCCACAAATACTGATTTTTATTTTTTTAACCCATTCAAGCAATACTCTTTAGCTGTGGGTACAAAGTTAAGAATGGTAACCAGGAAAGGAATGTTTATAACTAATTTTCCTATTTAAACTGATACTCAAAATATTCTGTTTTACCTTTTCTCTTTAGAAGCATTAGTTAGACACAATGTCCAAAACCCTGTTCCAGTTTTATTTTTCAGACTCACAACTTGACATTTAAAGTAAGAACCTGACCAAAATCTATGACATTCCATCACTGATTTTGAATATTTAATTTCTTTGAATCAAGCTTTTCTGGTTTTGGAAAAAAACTATTGCAAAACGCAACAACATTTTCTATCTTTCCCATATCCCTATTTTAGCTTAATTTTTTTTTTTTGCATATCAACAGCAATTGTTTTTCTGAGAGCCCAGACTGAAAAATGCAGGTTGCTAATTTTATGGGTGCTAATAATAAAGTAATGTACATTTTCCAAGTACAGAACCTTTGAGGTGTTTTCTTCCCTGGCACCTGATTTGTGTTTTTAAATTAGCTTTGCCCATCAAAACTAAATTATAAAACAAAAAGAAACAATTTTTTAAAAAGATAGACATGTGTTGTTTAACCTGGCTGTACTTCTTAATAGCAAGTAAATAGTATTATAAAGAATTACTGTTTACATAACCGACTCAAAAATGAAAACAAACCAACTCCTACGAAACTGGCCAGGACATTAGTTAGAGTGATCACTATGACTTGAAAACAGAAAGGGTCTGTTTTTTCTCAAAGGAATTGGCTTTGAATTAACTCTTTTTGTCTCCACTGCTTGTCAGATAATACAGTGTGGAATTTCTGTAGTTTGCTGTTCGGTTGTTCGCATGATAATCTGTGCTTCCATGGAGATAAAACAAAACAAAGTATCATCAAAGACAGTATCTTAAGGCTCCCATGATTTGCAGAGTCTTCATACAGGCTGCTGGATTGCATGAAGTAAGTCACAAACTGGGTTTTACTTCTGGAAAATTGCTGGAACTATTATCACAGCAGTGACCGTAAAAGCAAACATTGCAGCCATCCCATCAAGGTAATTCCTTGCTGTAGGTTTTCATGAAGTCTAATGCCGGTGGCAAAACTACTCATGTTGTCTAAAAGACTCAGCTGCTAAAGGGTTACAGCCTGTGCTGCACTAGCATGACTCCATCTCTTATCCAGAGACGGATTCTGGGCACACCCAGGCTAAACTGCAGCATACAATAAAACAGACACCAGCAACTTGTGCGCGCTCGTGTTTGCATTAAGGTAATCATTCCTGGGTAATAAACATTATATTGGTGGTAAGACTGGCCCTTTGATACTACACTGGTATGTCTTACAAGCATGGAAAAATCCAAGTTTCAATTTTTGTCTCAGTCACAGGGGAGACAAATCTGCATTCCCATTTGTGATAGCCATAGAAGCCATACATCACTGGGACTAAGACTGGGAGAAACCAGAGTGAGACACTGACTCTAACACAATTACAGGAACCCTGAATTTTATACAGGTAGCACAGGAATAAGGTAATAGCTACCTAGGCAACTCTTGGGAAAAGAATAACTCTTTCAGGTATCTGTGTCCAGTTCTGGGCTCCTTGGTATAAAAAGGACAGGGATCTCCTGGAAAGAGTCCAAAGAAGGGCTACGAAGGTGATTAAGGGCCTGGAGCATCTCCCCTCTGAGGAAAGGCTGAGTAAGTTGGGACTGTTCAGCCTTGAGAAGAGAAGACTAAGGGGGGACCTAATTAAAGTTTATAATTATCTTAAGCAGGGGATGCAGGGAGAATCAGCCAGCCCCTTTTCAGTGGTCTGTGGGGATAGGACAAGGGGCAATGGCTGCAAGTTGGAACACAGGAAGTTCCGCACCAACATGCGGAAGAACTTTTTCACAGTGAGGGTGACAGAGCACTGGGACAGGCTGCCCAGGGAGGTGGTGGAGTCTCCTTCAATGGAGATATTCAAGACCTGCCTGGATGCCTATCTGAGTGATATGTCCTAGGGAGCTGCTTTGTCAGGGGGGTTGGACCCAATGATCTCTGGAGGTCCCTTCCAATCCCTACAATTCTATGATTCTATGATCTTTAGTCATGATTAAAAAAGCTTATGTGTAACAGTAATGTGATAAATTGTAACTGCAAATCAAGTAATGGATATTTTCCAATTTAAGGTTGGGGAAGTTTCTGGATTTTACAGTTGAGTAGTGATTATTAGAAGAACAAAGTTATTTTGTCTGCAGTATCCTGAGGGAGAGCACTGAAGCCAGGTGGAGAGAGGTGATCTCAGTACTGGTGAGGCCATGTCTGGGGTACTGTGTCTGGTTCTGGGTTTTCCAATATGTGAGAGAGATGGACATACTGGAAAAACTCCAGGGTCAGACAGCAAAGATGATCAAGGTATGGGAGCTGGGACTGTTCAGTCTGGAGAAAATAAGTATCGGAGGAGAGCTTATCTGAGTGTGCAAATACCTAATGAGACAGTGTAAAGAAGGGGAAGCCAGGATCTTCTCTGTTGTGCCCAGTGGCAGAACAAGGTGCAATGGGCACAGGCTGAAACACAAGAGGTTCCATGAGTGTAGGAAAGAACTTCTACTGTGAGAGTGGTTTAAAAGTGTCACAGGTTGACCAGAGAAGTTATGGAGTCTCCTTCCTTGGAGATGCTCAAAACACTCTTGGACATGGGCCAGTTTGACAATACGAGCAACTGGAGTCAAAGGCTCTGCAAACAAAAAAGAGTCAATTTTTAACTAAATACTTTGGTTCAGGAGTCCAAGGGCTTGAACTCAATATAAACATTGAACTCTCTATTTTCACCTTTGTGAAGAAGCAGTAAGTCAGAAAAAATCTATTTTTTGCTTGAATACCTACAGTTCCTTGGAACCAAGGCATACACAATAAATGGGAGATGCATGGCTACAGATAGGACTGACTGCATACACTTTCTGTAAACAATTTTTCCACTGGAATCACTAGTCTTTCTTGTCACCCTAATGTCTTCACTAAATAAAAACTAATTTGGCAGTAAAACTATCCTAAAATAAAAGAAAAAATATCCTATTTTTGTAGGGAAGTACTAGACTGTTGTTACATTTATGAGAGGCAAGCTTTTCTTTCTTATAAAAACTCAGTAGTTGTCACAGGAAGGCAGAAAATCTAGAATAACTCTGACATACAATATATTTCAAGTATATAAAACATAGACTGCGATACAAATACAAGTAAAACAGCTACTGAAATAGCAATGCAGTAGATACTTTTCCCCCAGTTTTCAGAAATCAGATCCAGTAAAGTTTATAAATGGATTTTAAGATGAGGATGTTAAAATGCATATCATACCCAAAATTTAAATAATCCAAAATTTAACACCAAATCCAGAGCAAGGATTCTGAAATTTCCTGAAGCACACTCCAGTTCAGCCTTCCAGTACCTGAAGGGAACATACAAACAGGAGGGGAATCAACTTTTTAAAAGGGTAGGCAATGGCAGGACAAGGGGGAATGGATTAAAACTAAAGGAAGGAAGGTTTAGATTAGGTATTAGGGGGAGGTTTTTTGCAGAGAGTGGTGAGGTGCTGGAACAGGCTGCCCAGAGAGCTGGTGGATGTCCCATCCCTGGAGGTGTTCAAGGCAAGGTTGGATGGGTCCCTGGGCAACCTTGTGTAGATCCAGGCCTGGAGGTTGGTGACCCTGCCTGTGGCAGGGGGGTTGGAGCTCTATGATCCTTGGGGTCCCTTCCAAGCCATGTCATTCTATGATTCTACATCTGTTTTGGAACACAAGGCTGCAGCTAATGGGGAAATCTTGTCTTTCTTCCATGCTAGTGTGACAAGAAAATTCCTGCTGCCATCTTGGTATAGGTGTGGAAGAATGGTCATAGTTATGAATCATAACCAAAACACAATACTGAGACAATCCTGTGGGCCACCTCGGATGAACTGAAGACTCTTGAGGTCTGTGACCACAGTTTGAAATTCCATGTCCCACCAATTTGGTGGGCTGCTGAAGTTCCCAAGACCTTCTCTATCTCCTAGGTATTCATCTTCAGAGTTAGCACAAAATTAACTTTTAAGGTACTGGTAACTAACCTAGCTTCACAGGAGGTTCACCAGAGCTTATAAAGGGGAACAGGTCTAATACAGAGCAAATGTGAATAATATGTGGACTATATGTAACACTTCAGTTAGGAGTGAGTTTGAGCTCATTCTGACTAAAAGCTTGAAGGAAGAAAGCTTTAAAATCGATTCATGTGTAGCAAAACTGAAATATATTGAAAATGGAAACCATCATATTTTAGAGGTCTTTGCTCCAGGCACTGTACTTCTGGCAGTTTTTAGTTGACAGCTTAGTTCTCATAGGCTATTTCATAGTGAAACTGAGAGTTTAACATTTAAATTACCTTAAGGTGTAGAAAACCAAAGATGAATACAGTATGTACATTGGACACTGCTGTAAGAGTTGTATGTGTGAATATATTCTGATATTTCCTGTTCTAGATACAGAAGATACTCTATATAAAGTGAAATTCAGAGTGGAGAAAATCTATTTTGCAAATTACCCATACATAGTACTTTAACTGATTGCACTCCAGTTATTTTTGTTCAAATGGAAAGCCATGCAATCTGACAGATTTCTGTGCAACTTTTCTCACCCTGTGATTTAGATTAACTTGCCAGAATAAAAGTGGATTAAAAATTTGTCCCATAAATGTTGAGCTTTTATTTACCCTTTAAAATAGATAAAAAAAATATAATGAAGCAAAACATTCCAGTATTGTCTTTTGTATTGTAGGTATAAACAAACCAAATTGCTATGTAAATTTTTTTGCCGAAATTTTATGAGAGAAATTTTTTCTCAAGCATACCAATGGTACACACTGCACTACCTGATTGATCACGCTTTCACTGATTCACTTGCTCTAGTTTTAGTCTTATAGAGACCAGGCAATAAATGAATGTATTTTTTCAAAGGGTAAGGTCTGAGCACCATCCTTTTCAGGTCAGTCATAGTCATTTGTAGGAAATAAAAAAACTGAAGAACTCTCCTCCCCACAACTGTACAGGAAGACTCTCTTCCTCCACCTCATTTTCCAGCGACATTTTAAGTATCAGCTACTGGGAGGAAAAAAAATCTGGTTTTGTTTCAGCTGGTTTTGTAGTTGTTTCACTCTCTGAGGTAGTGCTGCATTCCTAATTTACTGGGCTGCCTGTGGAATATATGTGCAGCTGAGGCAGAAGAAAGGAATGTGGGGTTTTATGCTCCTTCTACCTTTAAAAGCTGCAGAATAAAATACCTGCAGAATCCTGAGTATCTAGGAAGGGCTGTTGCACACCAGCAATACCAGGGCATAAAACTGGTTAACATTCCACTATATTCAAAAAATCCTCTGCAGATACAAGGGACTACTCCCTCATAAGATTTAATGCTCAGCTCTGAGATTGTATCAGATCACATTAGCTGAATGCAACTTTTAAACTACAGAGTTAGTAATTCAGGGGTGTTGTTTTGGACTAAATTCATTTGGCTAATAAGATGCAAGACTTGGCATTAAATAATGTCTTTGAAGAGTATGGGAAAACTGATACCTAACTTAATTGTATTGAAAACAATGAGTCAGGCAGGACTTCTACGAAGTTTTTAAGTGTTAGGAATACTGGCATCCCCTACTGTCTGAAGAAATGAAGATCATTCTAACAAACGCTTAAATTTGCGGTGCATATTGTGTTTTATTTAAGGATGTAGCCAGATTTCTCTGTTATCCAACATAACTTTTCCCAAGTTCATTGAAAATTCAGATCTTCATTACTTCACGATATCCTTAGAAAACTCCATGTTGATGAATATAGAAGCACAGACAGGTTGTGTCTAGATACAGGCACTTAAATCATGAGGATGGGGCCTATTAGGGAAGAAGGCTCCACATTCCTTCGGCAAGGTAATTCACAGAAAGAACTTAATACCCTTCATAACAGTAGAGACAACTTCTTTATTTTAATAAAGATTATTTTTAAAGGAAACCTCTGCCAGAAAATGACAACTTTTCCTGGTATGGGTAGTGCATTAAAAGAATCAGTTTAGGAAGCCATGGGTAGTCAACACTGCTCTGCCATGGCCATGCAATTCTCAACACACACAAAAGATTTTTTCCTCCCTTTTTCAAAATCCTGCTATCTTTTAATGAATTACATCAAATGAATGGCATAAAAATGTGCTGATGAGCAGTACTGTGCTAAATCTGCTAAAACTATAGGAATTTTAATTATGTCACTGGTCATGTGGTCAAACAGCCAAGAACACTAAAACTGAAAAAGCATGTTTTCAAGAACAGATTGACTTACCTTGTAGGAAATTCATCTTGATTTTGAGGCAGTTTGTAGAAGACATATTTAGGATGTTGGTGAACACAGTGAGGTTCCATATGAATTGCTTTATCTATCCCACACAACGTAATACTAAAGAATAGTAAAGACTCAGGTGCTCAACAGGCTGAGCACAGGTTAATGAATACTGTGGCTTTGGTCCTTGGGGGTTTGCTCTCCTATCTCTTCATTTTCCTGCCCTGGCATCAATTTGGTCTCATATTCCTGCACACTGAAGTAAAAATAAAAGTTTTTAAAAAAGAAAACCTCCACCTCTGTGCTACATCCGATGCATATCCCTGAAATCACAGCTGTGTCATTTTAAATTGAATGTGCATGTTCACAAAATCTTTTTAAGGGATGATGTAGAAGACTGCTTGTGAAAAAGACCTAAGTCAAAAAATGGGCACAGCTTGCTCTTCAATTTAGACTCTGAATTAGTGAGAGGTTGCCAGGAAAGATGGTGTAATAATGAAGAAATAAAAAGAAAGAAAAATTTATTCAGAATGATTTTAGAACTTACCAATTCTAAATGGTGAGTTAAAGTCATGCATTAATGCACCATATCTATCTCAAGTGACGTATATTTTCACCAGTTTAATGTTTGAGGATTCAAAATCAACAATGAGGAATTATACATGAAGTGAGAATTTAAAATACGCAAATTTTCAGGCTGGTTTTGTCTCAGGAGAGATCCTGAAGGATGTCAGTCTAGCTCATATAGTGTCATTAGTTGAGAAAGAACCTGAAGGTAGAGAAAAACATGCAGACTGTTTAGCTGAGGAGAAAAATTTTTAAAACATTTCATAGGATCAAGGAGTCAAATGCCTTAGTGGAATTATTAAAGTCAAAATACTTAGCAGAGAAGATAAAGTGAATGTATTATTATGAAATTGAAAATCTATTTTTGCAATAAGCAAGGAAAACATTATTGACAAAACAGGCAATTTTTTAATATTCAGAGAGCACCTGACATAGTGTTTTAAAAAGCACTGTCAAAAGTTATCACACTGTGATTGGTTAAAGGACAATAGCTATTAAGTATACCTTTTTTCTTAAGATTGAACAAAAGGAGTGAAATACCACTGATATCTGGGCAAGTCAAGAAGATGCTGTATTTTTTTTGTTACAATGAACATGCAAGAGAGAATGTTAACAGAAAGAAATTATGGTATGGGAGTTGGACCAGACATGTAAAGGTAATGCAGAAAGAGTCAAACATTTTTCAGATCAAGACTGAAGATTAAAAATCAGTATGATTGTTATGTTATTATAATTCCAGTAGTAATTAAGTATACTCTTTTGTTACTATGGAATTCTCTTTAAGACATGATAAAACATTGCAAGCAATGGTAAATCAGGAGATAGACTGACCAAGGGTGCAGGTAGAGTTCTGTGAATGCAATTAATTTGCCTGTAGCACCAGGGAATATTTGAATTAAAAGCCAAGTCTCATCTCTGATCCTTCCCATACTTTTCTGCATCTAGAAAGAGATTACTTATTTCTATGGTATATTTTCCACCCTATTATCCTTTTAGCATCCGACACAAGGATCTTATGCTGGAGAGAGGAGGAAGTATTTTTGTAAGTCAGTGTTATAAAAAGATTGTGGGTATTTTAAATAGGGATAATGGAGCTACTAACTGAAGCAAATCCCCATGAAAACCAGGGTGATCAAGATATATTCTATCTACAAATATTAGATGTAGAATCATAGAATCATAGAATATCCTGAGTTGGGAGGACCCATAAAGATCATCAAGTCCAACTCCTGGCTCCACACAGTGCCAGTCAGGTCAGAGCATGTGACTGAGACGCTTCTTGAACTCAGTCAAGCTCAGTGCTGTGACCACTTCCCTGGGGAGCCTGTTCCAGTACCCGACCACCCCCTCAGTAAAGAACTTCTTCCTAATATCCACCGGAAACCTCCTCTGTCATAGCTTCATACTGTGCCCTTGGGTTCTATCACTGGTCACCAAAGAGAGGAGAGTGGCACCTGCCACTTCACTCTTCCTCTTCAGGAAGCCATAGACCATGATGAGGTCTCCCCTCATCCTCCATTTCTCCAGGCTGAACAAACCAAGGGACTTCAGCCATAAGTCATAAGACTTCCCCTCCAGACCCTTCACCCTCTTGTATTGTGGTGCCAAAACTGTACACAGTACTTGAGGTGAGGCTGCACCATCACAGTGCAGAGTGGGATTAATCACCTCACTGGACTGACTGGAAATGACGTGCTTGATGCACCCCAGGATGTGTTTGGCCCACCTGGCTGCCTGGGCACACTGCTGGCTCATGTTTAACTTGCTGTCGACCTGGACCCCAAATCCCTCTCAGCATGGCTGGCCTCCAATGCCTGATGCCCCATCTGTATGTGTAACTAGGGTTGCCCCTTCCCAGGTGCAGAATCCAGCACTTTACCCTTGTGAAACTTTATTTCTTAGGGGGCTCTGGAATCTAAGGGATTGCACCAGTAGTTACACTGGAGGAAACAGGTTGAGAAGTATCACCTGATACCACTATCTTTGATAAGAAACATACAACTCTCATAAAAAAGTTCAGACAGGTCAACTGAACATATAAAAAATAAACTGTTTGCTTAGGACATAAAATTCTACCAAGTTTTTCATTCTGATTTTCCATTCTTAATAATACAGTAATGTAAATGTCTTAAGGCTGTGGTTTTTTAGAGCAAGGTACTCGCAGCTGAGTCACTGATGTTTTTTGTTCAGGTCTTATTTATCAAGAAGAAACTCACAATTCTGTTTTTCTGCAGCCCTACTTTGATGGCTTAATTCCTAGTCTCTCCTTCCATTGTCCCAGAGCTCTTTCCAGTGAGCACCTTTCTCTGAAGCCCAGAGCTAGACCTCAAGTCCCAGCTTTTTCTCAGTCATACTGGGAATGCTTTCAGATGCCAGGGGGCCCTGAACTCGTCTTACATTATCTCAGTTATGTTTCTGTTATTCCTATCTCATGATGTCTGATGCCTTGAAAAGCCATAATCAAAACTCAATAGCCTTGGGGACTATTAAGCAGGTATCCTTTCTTCATGTCAAACCTGCAACCACTCCCAGATGCTTGTAATTAGAGTAGGCAAATGAAAACCTTGCAGAGAGGTTTATTCAGTCCCATTCCATGGTTGCATGCAGACGGTGTTTGCGAAGTGGCTTTTACTGTTTCAAGTGAGTGGTTGTTCATTTGTTATTCCGAACAAACCCATTCATCAACTTGAGAGAAACAAAAATCTCAAGAAATAAAAATATCACCTGTATCAGATACATCTATTTTAAAAGCAGTTCAAAGTGGCTATATCATATCTGACCCTGGTACACAGCATAATGGAAAAAAATCACTTTGAGGTACTTGTAATTCAGTATTCCCAACAGGTATGTGTGCACAGTGAGTTTCTGGATTGAGATTTTAATATAAAAAATCCAAATGGATTTTGTTTCCCCTAAAAGTTTGTTGGAATACCTCTCTGCTTGCCCAGTTTTCTTTCATTACCGTGGAGAGGCCTTTCTTGATGTGCTTCTAAGTGTCTCTCTTATCCTTGCAAAAATCTGGTGTGTGGAACTTAACTAGAATTTCTCTTACTACCAGACCCTCTTTGTTTCCTGGTGCAGTTATGTAATAAAGTAGCCTTGGTTCCAATAAATATTGATTACCCAGACTTCCTTCTCATGTTAAGGGCAAAGTACATCAACTGCAAAGTACTAACCACTCTAACTAAGCCACGTCTAATTACTTCATCCTCAGTGGCATCAAAACAAAAAGGTCTCACTGAAACACACTGAAAATGTGGGGACCAGATAATTTGTTTCTGTAATACAGAATGAAGAAACATAAAAAAAATTCTGAAAAAAAGGATTTTTAATTCATCTAATTAGAGAAAGGTCAGTAAATGTGAAATGCAACACTAATTTATGAAAAGTAGGACGTACCAAGGCAAGTCAGTGGCTCTGATGAAATTTCACTTTCTGTGAAAGGATGATGCAGACAGTCTAAGCTCTCTGAACTTGATATAAAGCATTCTAAGGGAATTTATTAAGTTGAGGATTAGTATAAAAACTGTAAAAATTACTTTGAACCATAAATAAAGTGCATCTGAAAAGGTCATATGTAGTAATGATATTTCCAGACTATTTTCAATGGAATGGGATAATGTGAATGTCAGTATGCAAAGCATAAGAGTTCTTGAACTCTGTGTACAGTCCTAACCGCTGGTGTTCAGAAAGATGAGCTTGGTTTTAAATAGGTGCAAAGGGGAGATGCATAACCAGAATGATGTGATGCCTTTGCAGTAGGAAAGAACCAGACAAAGAAGTGGACAAAGAACATTGCAGAAAGTAACTCATTTGAGTACAGTAAATTCTAAGAAAATATGTGGATGATCACACAAAAAGCTTCCACTTTTGAGAGAAATGTCAGCAAAAGTGGATTCCCAGATCATTACAATAAACTTTCTCCTTTTATCAGACCTTGTTGGATTAGTGATCCATAACCAAAAGAAACACACTATGAATCAGAAGGCAGAACAGGACCATTTCCTTAACTGAAATATTTGGTGGCACCAGTAGGTGACACTGAGCTTCTCATGACAGAATCATATATCAAGTTTGTATGTCTCAAGTTGAAGCAATAAAGATAAATAGGCTCTCTGCTCCTAATAGTTGTTAGTTCCAGTTAGACCAAACTATACCTGTCATTGAATTATTACCATCTGACATCAGAAGCAAAAATGTAGACACTTTTTCTGATTTTTGCAGGGAGACATATTATTATTAGGTTATTAAGCAGAACGCTTAATCTATCATTCAAAATGTTTATTAGCTATCAAAGATCTTTATGCAATGAACAATGGAATGTCATCTACCAGTATGGAAGCTGTGAATAAACTTGTTATTTAACAAAAAAAAGAAAAAAAAAAAGAGTGGAAACTTCACAGCACAGCATCTGCACCTTAGCTTCCTAGCTTCAATGTCCCTTGCTATTGGAAGGCATCAGTGAGAATCAGTTTATATAGAGTAAAACTATAAGATACCTGGAGGCATTATGAGATAAGGCCTCTGAAAAGTAGCAACAAGAATTCTCTCATAACTCAGGTATTACCTCAGACTTCGTTGGAGATGGGGCATGGTGCTCCTGATCTTTGAAGGAAGAACTTAGCTCCTGATCAGGCACAAGAGCTGTTTTGGTACTTCTGTTAAGAAAAGATTCTTCAAAGGTTGATACAGCAAAATATTTACCCAAAATGCATTTTTATAGTTCAAATTTTCATATGGTATATTCATTAATCATTTTGAAGGTGGCACAAGAGGCATTATTTTCTAGCACATTATTTTAAATTGCTATTGTAATAGTATTTATTACTTTTCTCCTTCTAAAACACTATTAGCCAGTATTGCTTCTGAGGATAAATTTAGTAGCGTTATATGAAGTGTATCCTGTTATTTGTGTAGATAATATAAACATTGTGACTGGAACATAGCAAGCATCACCATTTCCAATAGGAAACTGAAGTCAGGAACATGGAAATAGCACCATAAATAATCCTCACAGAGTATTTTTGCCTATGACTAACACATCTTCCTAACTATTCACTTAAATTTGTATTTTCAGGACAACTACAGCAAGTGAAATAGTTGTCATCACAGTGACTGGTGAATAAAATTTAATCCTTTCATTAAAAAAAAACCAAAGCAAAACAAAAAAAACAGCCCAGGAGATTTTCTTTTCACAGCAAAAAAATCTGGCATGCCAGTGTTGACCTAAGGAAGCCATCAAAATGAATTACTTTGTTTGGTGAAATATCGTTGCAGTAGTAAAAGCCTCTCTTTCATAGTTTCTCTTGCTGTCTGCTGCTTGAATTGCAGCAGCATCTCTGAGAACCAAAAGACTGAGCAAGCTTTATATGTCACAGGCATTACCAGGTTTTGTCCTGTATTTGTACATCTTATCTATAGAGTTGCCCTTCTAGACAACCTGTCTGACTATACTTAATAGTTTTTTAGAACTTTAAAGTCCTAATATGCACACAAGGTCCCATAAATCTCTATAGTACTATATATTTACCCCTAAAAGGGTGCACAGGCAGACCACTGTGCAAAGTTCTGTATGAACATAGAAATTAGGATAGATTGTAAGATATGACAGAAGATACATCTCCTACAGTCAGAAAAGGGAGCAGAACATACAGAATCATTGAGTCATTTTGGTTGAAAAAGAACTTTAAGGTCATTAAGTCCAATATTAATCTAGCACCGCCAAGTCCACCACTAAACCATGTCCCCAAGCACCACACCTACACAGCTTTTAAATACTTCCAGGAATGGTGACTCAACTGCTTACCTGGGTATCCTGTTCCAGTGCTTGACAACCCCTTTGATGAAAAAAAAATTTCCTAAAAAAATCCTAAAATGTTTCCAATCCAAACTTCCCCTGGCACAACTTGAAGCCATTTCCTCTTGTCCTGTTGCTTGTTACTTGGAAGAAGAGACTGACACCCACCTCGCTACAACCTCTGTTCAGGATGGACAGGCGCTTCCAGAGGAGGGCCACAAAAAATAATCAAAGGGCTGGAGCACCTCTATGAAGATAGGCTGAGATGGGTGGGGGTTTTCAACCTGAAGAAGAGAAGGCTTCAGGGGGACCTTATATCAGCCTTCCAATACCTGAAAGGATGAGGCGTAATGGTTTTAAACTAGAAAAGTGTAGATTTAGGTTGGATATTAGGAAGAAGTTCTTTAATATAAGGGTGGTAGGTCACTGGAACAGGCTGCTCAGAGAGATAGTGGAGGCCCCATCCCTGGACATATTCAAGGTCAGGCTTGATGGAGCTCTGAGCAACATGATCTAGTGAAGATGTCCCTGCTTACTGCAGGGGGTTTGGACTAGATGACCTCTAAACATCCCTTCCACCCTTACACATTCTATGATTCTATGATTCTGACTTGAAAGACCCCTGAATGTTTGTATGTTGCAGGCTATAGAGGCTATCAATGTTGTACAGATTCCTTTTATTCGATCTTTCCCTTAAAAAGAGTCAGTGTCATAGGCAGTCATTTATTCTGAAGAAAATATTTTTTTGTTAAGAACATCACTAAGCTTGTTCCTCCTCTACTTAGAGCAACAGGGCTGCCAGCATCAATAGCAGAGCTTTCCCAGCACTAATGGCCAGCAGTACTGGATAGCTTATCCACAATTCCTGTGCTGGCTTTTGTAATTAGGGATATGATATCTGTTTTCTTTCAATATTTTATTAGCTGTATACATTTATAATTTTTTTGGATCAGCACTGAGTTCCTAATCAGTTTGTTTCATTTGCATACTTTTTATTTTTTTGCTTCTACAAGATGTGTCTCAAGCTGAGCTTCCATGTACATATATCCAGAAGGAGCGTTAATTGTACCAGCAGTTGTCTATTGCTACGTAATGATGATTTTCCAACTAATGCTGGTAGCTGTAATGTTTAGCACGAATCACTAAATCATCCAGAAGGAATAAAAGACTAAGACTAGAAGCCTGTAAATGTTCTGAAAAATGGATTAATAGATACTAAATTTATTCACAGCAGGCCGTATTAATTAAATAATTAAAATCATAGAAATATACAGTAGTTGCCTGAGGAAGCTTTAGTAAAACCCACTATGCTTTAGAAAGCACTTAGGCATTCAGACCAGACAGCTTATTGCCTCCAAAAGACTGAGTTTTGGAGGATAGCTGGCATTTGGATAGTCAGCAGCATAATTTACATTAGGTGTAAAGTGGAATTTTATGCACAATAAATCATCTTATGGGAAGAGTCATAGATGCAAGAAATCTGTGTTAGGAGAGAAGAGGAGGTGATTAAGGTTGCAGGTAAACTGCCTGCAGGGTTTTTCATGGAAGAAACACTTCAGATCTCAGGAACAGTCAGAAACCCATGCAGCTCTAAAGCAGTCATATCCTCTGAATATATACTTCTTCCTGTCACCAAGGAAGTGTGGGCCACTGATTGTGGAAAAGCCTGTGGCTGTTTTTCTCCTGCTCTGTCCTCTCTGTCTCTGGAACTGTATTAATCGCATGTTTTATTCTTATGGTCTGGATTTGTAGTAATGAACAGGTGGAGGAAAGGAGATGCAGAAGGAGAAAGAAAAAGCTGAGATTATCAGCTATGCTTATGTTGATCTGCAAAATTATTTTAAGATAATGATAATTCCTCAAGAGGCAACAAACCCCATTTTAAACTTTAATGTCACTTTAAACCCAAAGAACTTGAAGGTTTGTTTTTGCATCAGGACAAACTTGCAACTTTGGTGTGCTGTCTGATAGTATAGTGGATGTCTAAAATTGTGAATTCTTAGATTTATTGTCTCATAAAGGGATACTGAATATGAATACACAAGACATGGATGTGTTTCTGTGTATATATATATTTATATATACATACACATTATATATATATAATATGTAGGTACTTGTACGGCTATAAATGAACTGCTGTCTTTGTCCTCTTCTTGTAGAAAAGCAAAATTAACCTTTTTAGGGGAAAACTGTATTATAAGTAGTTTATGAGGTTATAACTTTGTTTACATAGTGGAGTCTCTGCTCTTGAGTGGTTTTTGTCCATAGTGAACACATTGATATTGCAGACCAGCTTTGTGGTGTTTCATGGTTTCAGAGTGAGCAATGTTGTTTCCAAATATGAAAAAGATCACTGAGGTAGCCCAAGAGGGTCAAGACACATAACCTAGGAAAATCTTTGTTGTCCCAGCTACTTCCCAGCCTGTCAAATACCATTCTTAAAATCAGGAAATCATTATGCATTCTTTTTAACAACACATAACTACAGGTCAGACTGAACAAAGAAGTGATAAATGTTTAAAAGAAAAAGCTCTCTTGTCCCTTCACACATTTTCAGAGTTAGGCTACAAGAATGTAGGGTTTAGATTTATGATAACTGGTAAACTGAAATAAGAATAAAGCAAGATGCAACAGCTGAATTCCATGGCTGTTAGAAAGATACATATGCAAACTAAGGGTGGGAAAGTATACCCTTTAGGGGTCTGAAATTCAGAATTCTCCAAACATTCATAGCTAGAAACTGATTTATGGAAGCTAAGTCTCAGGTATTAATGGTAACAGACTAACAATCACTGCACTTTGGAGGAAAATATATGACTGTAGCACATGACTAATTTACAGGAATTCTTGAATTCTGGTCTCTGATCTGTACAATTTACTTATTGCAGCTCTTTCAATTTTCGTATCTATAAAATAAGAGTTGTAGTTTGAACTGTTGGGCCTTATGTAGCCATATATAAGGCATAATGTGACACTGTCCACTGATGACCCCACATCTTATCTTCCAACAATGCGACTAGTTATTGAAGAACTGTGCTGTGCTGTTGTATGTATTCTATTCCTTTCCTTACTAAGCTTATAAGAGACCACCAGTGTCCTCAGCACTGCAGTTTGCCATATAAACATTAGGGGGATCTAAAGTCTTGAAAGAAATTCTAACTATTCTGGAGCTGAATTTTGCATGTTATAGGACGTGATTTTTTCAGTCAAGGTAAGAATCTTATCTCTGATTTTGGTTGTGTATAAGATATACATATTTTACTTTTAAAAATGTAATACTCTGTGTATTTTGGCATTCCTTTGAGAAAGTAGAACATTTTTAGTTGGAAAAGTAGCCACAGATTATCTACCCACAACAATGTTGGAACAGTGGGCTGAGCATTGTGGGCAGTATTTCAGAAGAAGGTGCTAAGCAGAACTAAGATTTTGGAAAATTTAACAATAAGCTTTTATCCTGCCAAGCAACATGTCCAATCAGAATGAGGTCCCAGTATTTGCTGGGACAGAATTTTTGCAGTGTGTGGCTTGTGTAATATAGAGTCTCTCTGTTGAAGAACAGAGTGCAGCACTATAGGCTTGGGGAAGAGTGGCTAGAAAGCTGCCTCACAGAGAACAACCTGGGGGTTTTGGTTGACTGCAGACTGAATATGAGCCAGCAGTTTGCCCACAAGGCCAAGAAGGCCAATGGCATCTTGGCTTGTATGAGAAAGAGCATGGCCAGCAGGTCCCGGGAAGTGATTGTGTCCCTGTACTTGGCATTGGTGAGGCCGCATCCTGAGTACTGTATCCAGTTTTGGGCCCCTCAGTACAAGAAAGACGTCAAGTTCCAGGACCATGTTCACAGAAGGGCAACCAGGCAGGTGAAGGGTCTGGAGACAAAACCTTACAATGAGTGGCTGAGGGAACTGGGGTTGTTTAGCCTGGAGAATAGGAGGCTGAGGGGAGACCATATCACCAATTACCTGAAAGAAGGTTGTAGAGAAGTGAGTTCTGGTCTCTTCGGTCTCTTTGATCAGGTGACACGTGATAGGATGAGGGGGATTTGACTTAAACTTGCCAGGGCAGGTTCAGATTAGACATTAGGAAAAAAATCTTCACCGCAATGGTTATCAGGCACTGGAACAAGCTGCCCAGGGAGGCAGTTGAATCACCAAACCTGGATGTATTTAAAAGACGAGTAGATGAGGTGCTCAGGGATATGGTTGAGTAGAGGAAGGGTATGATTTGACTTGATCATCTCAAAGGTCTTTTCCAACCTAGTGATTCTGTGATTCTGTGATATAGTTAGTAGTTACCTTAATGCTGAATCTTAGGGTCTTCTTTCAGAAACCTGAAAATCTATAAAGTTATTTTGAAGTGTCTCTACCTGAACCACATTTAGAAATTGATTGCACAAGGTGCTGACAAAGTAACTTCACCCCCATAAAATCTGAGATCAGTGGATACCCTGACTCTAGCAGGCTAGTGGGGGGTATTGTCTAAATGCACAGGACTGTTTCTGATCACTATCCAAAGGTAACAGTAGAGCATTTTTTTAACCTCTATTCAGCAACAAAACATAAACCAGTGTATCTGTAAAATTAATGTTGAAAATATGTCAATACCTAGAAATATTTTTTGTTTCTTGAAGGTAACCTTTTTTTAATTCTTGCAGCCTGACCCATGATTCTTAATATCAGTCATACCACCTATTTCTGAGTGTCAAAATCCACCGTCTTTATGTTGTTTGGCTTGTGGTCAGCCCTCACAAGCAGATATCTGATGTGAGGTAAATGATCAATATTTATTCTATGAAGTCTGCTGCATTTAGTCCAGATTGTTACAACATCGCAGGGGGTTAACAGGCAAGATCATTCCTTCCAGAGCCTTTGCAATTTTTCCTTGCACATGATGCACATCTCTAAATTTAACATAAGAGTTGGCATGAGCCACACAGGAATGTTCCAGTTTCAATACTTCTAAACTTCTCTAAACACTCAAATATCCAAGAAATGCTGATCTATGACATATCCATCAACAACACCTACTATGTGAGAATTAAATGCCTTGTACAGGAAAACATCAGCTGCAGCCCTGTGTATCTTGCCTAACTGCAGCTCAGATTGCTTTGTTCTGTAAATCTTGTTTTAAAACTTACTCTCATAAAGCCAAAGTATGCAAACAAATGTAGTTTAAGGGGCCTCACTGGTGGATTTGGGGCTATTTTTTCCCTGACTTCATCATTTCTGAAAAGCACATTCTAAACTAGCATGTTTTGCCTGATTTTGGCTTTCAAAAGTTGATTTTATTTCATGTAAATGGGCCCCAGCTAGGGCACAGCTAGGAGGATGGAAAACACATTAACACCAGATTTACCCCAAGGTGAAACCTCAAAGACAGACTTTAAAAAATGGAGGGATTTGTCTTATTTTGTTTTGTGTTGATTTTGGTTTTCCTTCCTAAATTGTAACGGTTAAGTCACTCCTACATCAGGAAAGAAAAATCTATGTGTCCAAACCTGTTTCTTCAGGATACAGCTCACATTAAGATAACTGTACAAAGGAAAAACATTTTTAGAAAATTAGTAATAAATAAATATACTTATGTTTTTAAGTGCATCTAGTTTGGTTTTCCTCCTAAGAGTAGAAATTTTATTTTCTAATTTTTCAAGTATTGTAATAATACACTTGAAGTATTCTGTGACATTTTAAAGGTTTTTTTTTTAATGGTTTCACAATAGTTTTTGGAGTAGCTACAATTCTAACACTTTCACTGTGATATCCCAATGTTATCTCTGATGTTTCTGGAACCACGGTTAAACACTTTGGTTAAGCAAACATTTTCCAGAAAAAAATACACAAAGGATGCTCACTCAGTGAAAGGTTTTGAAAGCTCTGAACATTTAAGATAGAGTGAAGTGAATTTATACACAGAGACTTTTGCTAGCAAAGGCATGGCAATATGACAAGCATACACAGTTTCTGGTGCTGAGCTTCCCATATCTTTCCTGCTTTGCATGAATATATGAATACAATTGGAGAAAGTTTTAAAATGTTAAATTAGGTTGAAAACATAATTATGCTTTATTAAACAAAGTTTTATTTTCATACTGACAACTTTTCTCTTTCAACAACCTGTGTTGTTAATTTTTGCTGTTTTCAAGGAATCTTCAAGGGGTGCGCAGATAAATGCCATGAGCAATTTTTTCTATATATTCATGTTCTTAAAAGGTACTCTCTAAATGGTTTGTACTGGCTCAACTGAGAGGAGAACTTGCTCAAACTCATTTATTTTTCATTTAATATATGTAAATTCTATTACGGAGTTCTAAAAGGTGCCAACAGCTGTTCTATTTCCAGAAATTCAATCAGAGCTGATTTTTTTCTCTCTGAGAAAGAGCCAGAAATCTCTTTCCAAAGTCGTAAAACCATACACTATACCTAGTATTTTGGAAAGTAAAGCATTTACAGAAAAGAAGTCCCCTAGTGCGCAAGACTTGTGATATCAACATACTTAGTCTTCATACTTTATTAGCCAAATTTAAAATATAATAAGGAAATAATGTCCTATTCTACATACAGCACCATTCTGCATCTTTATTTTTCAACCCTTCATTTATCTTACCATCTAAGCAACTTATTTTGTAAAACAGTAACTTAAAATTTCAAAATGAATGAGTTGAAATTGTGAAATAAATGAACTAGTAAAATTATATCCCAAAGTGATCATTTAAATTAAGCTGAGCCTATTTAACTTTGCTGTAAAAAATAAAGTAAAATCTAGAACCTTTATAAACCTGACAAATCAGTACAAGGATTCTCCTCTTCAAACAGTGGGAGGTGAAAAAGTTTGAGTGTGTCTGCATTACAAGTGTGGGAGAGTGTAAAAATACTCCTTTTATTTGGAGGTTTATCTGGGTTTGACATACTGTCTTCTACTGTCTGCTACTTCATAATGCTTTTTATGTAGGATCAGGCAGATGGAGAAAGCCTGGTGGATTTGGATATGAATTTGCCTTTTGACAGCAAATGTGTGGGGTTGGGGATTCATAAGGGATAGAGAAGCAGGACTAAACTACTCTTAAACTGCTGCCTCAGTAAAAAGAAAAGGAATTTCAGTTAGGTAAATCAAGTTTTAAAGCTCCATTTTATTGACTAAACTTGTGTGGACAATATTCATGTTCATGAAAATAAAACTAACAGAATTATAAATAAGTTTAAAGCTTTCATATTAATGAAAATACGATTAAACATATAAAAGCAAAGTATGTCCCATGTAAAATAATCTAGAAATATAATGTGTTTGGCTGAAGCTTGAAAAGTAGTGAAAGTGCATCTGGTAAATGATGAATAATTGTTTGAATGTGAGCTCCCAGTTGTAAACTTGGAAGAATGAAATTAGGAGTGTGTAAGGAAGTACTGAGTAGCAGAAAATAGAAACCATTGTGCCTTATTTAAATTATATCTCACATATGTTGTATGGAAACACTTTGCTCTGACATCCAGACCTTAGGGAAAAATACAGAAAAATTGATAAAGATTCAATAGAGTTTAAAAAAAAATCAGGAATATTCAGCTTATGGCAGAACACTATGCACATTCCTGTTCCTTAGACCATCTTGAATCTTATCTTGTTCATCATTCTCCTAGTCCCTGTCGTTGTCATCTGCGACTTAGGTGGTGTGGCTAAAAGTACCTTATCCTTCTACATAATCCAGGTAACCAGATCTCCTGTACCATTCTGGAGGGGGACCACAATTTCACTAGTCTTCCTTTTATCACTGATATACTTATAGAACTTTTCTTGTTGCCCTTGATGTCCTTGGACAGATTGAATTCTATCAGGGCTTTAACTTTCCTAACCTGATCCCTGGCTGTTAGGACAATTTCTCTGTATTCCCCACAGGCTTTATCTTGTCTTTGCATTTTAAAATTTGAGTCGTATTATTTTATGGCAACAGTGGAAGAAATTTAACCACTTGACCTCCATCTTTACAGACCTGGTTTGCACCTCTGAGGAGCAATGATGAATCAGAAAAACAGTCCAGGCAGCAGACTGGAGATGAGGAAGATCTTTTTCCTGAACAGTAGACAGAGCACACAAGGAATCAACGCCAATTAGCATTACAGTACAGTGTATCAGTTATCAGTATGAATTATTCTGACAAAAAGATGGAATAAAATCTCAGTAAATACAAATTAATCCATAGACAATCCTCTATACTACCTTTAATTTTTCTGTCATAATAATTTTTCATGGAAGTACTTTTCATAAAACTGAATTCTTTTATGAAAAAAAATGAATTTTTACATCAAAGTGTAAAATAAATGCAGCTCAGCTTGTTTTCACTTCGATTGCATCACTTTTCCTATTGAGGTACAGACAATCAAACAAAAAAGAACCCGGTAGGAAGAAGTTCAAAACACCCCCATCTCATCTCACTTGATGCAAAGGTCCTCACAAATTTTTAGAGGACATTTCTCTCAAATGTCTGTAGAGATTTACCATGCAAGGACTTGACAACAGCAAAAGCACCAGCAAAAGGAGTTAAAATTATTGTTTGGTAAGAAATACATAATAGACATTTTTTTTGAGCTAAATGAACATTATTCTTCTGATTAGGTTGTTATAGGAGATAGTATTGTAAGAAAAGTTTTAAATTTTCTTTGTAGCTTACATTAACACAACTAATCCTTTCCATGTTTAAGCATATTATGTGCATAAAAGGTCACAGGAAGCTGACATATGATTGGAATTTAGAAAGAGAGAAAAAGCGTTGTCATTGGAACAATATTATTCTAAGCATATTATTAAAAGGAAGTTAATATTTATGTTTACTGGAGAACCTTTAATCCTGTTTTGATAATTTATTTGAAGAGCAATAACAAAAGAAAAGAAAGAGAAACAAGAAAGAAAGAACAATCCATGGCAATATTCAGATTACTCTGAGAGATCCCAGTAGATGTATGCAGAAGTTAGAATATGGTGACAATTAGCATACCACACACACAAAAGAGAAAGATGCGCTGCACATTGGCAAGTCCATTCTTATTGTTGATGCTATGAAGAAGGGTACTGTGGGATGTCAATCAAGCTATATGAGACAACAATAGTGTATCAGAGAATACTACATAGAACATCAGAGCTATATCTTTTCACTTAATGGATCTTTTTAATGTGGAAGACAGATTCTGTTCTTCTCTTGTGGAGATTTTTAAGAGAAATACTCAGGTTGGTATGAATGAAATATGAACCAAAATGCCTGTGTTTAAGCACTAGAACAGCAGAAAAGGGTAACAAGTAATGTTTTGCATTTATCATGAAAACCACCATCCCCAGGCCATTGCTTGCAGGACACACTTCTGAGCAGTAAAATTGAGGAATATGTTGCTTGCATGAAGACCATGAGTTCTGCACGCTGATAAGACACAGATGACGGATCAGGGGAAGACCTGCATCTATATACCAGGAGCATGGCAGCAAATCTGCAACTTATTACATTTCTTTTCCTGTAGGGCACTAAAACAAGAGACTGTCAAAATATACAGCAAACATATATTCCAAATGGGGGAAAAAGAGAGGCAGCAAACTTACCTAAGATTTTTAGAGGTTGAAATAAACAATGTTCTGAGGACTTCCCTATTAAGCCCAAAACTAGTTTGGTGTCAGACATTGAGAAGAAGGTGTTGATGAGTATGCATTTGTGAGTATGTGAAGGCATGATTTATGTGAAAAAAGACTGCAAGCGGGCAAAATCATATTTGAGATATTTTGAATGTGTCACCTTCTTGTTTTATAAGGTCTCTCACTGAATTTTGCTTAAGCTAGGATGAGTCATTTTCATTTTTTCCATCCATTCCAGGAGACAGGCAATGCTAGGAAATACAGGTACTGTGATGATAGCCTTGGCTGCACTTCATGTGAAACAAAGAAGTTCTTAGGCACTGGCTTGTTCCTATTTGCAGGAACAAAGATATTTAACTTGAGAGAAAAATGTTTTGCACTTAAAGTTTTCAAAAATAGTCCAAAGTTAAAAAAATCTTTTTTTTTTTCCCATAAAGATATGTCTGTTTTATGTGTGACAAGAAATAATAACTGTATTTTATCTCTCTATGGACCAATCAAGGTAAAAATTCTCTAGAAATGCAAGTAATTCTGAACAGAGACCATCACGTTTTAGTTGCACTTGTATAGCACTTAACACAAGAGAATAGGCTGGATATCAGGAAGAGGTTCTTTACTAGGGTGGTCAGGTACTGGAACAGGCTCCCTAGGGAAGTGATCACAGCACTGACCTTGATTGAGTTCAAGAAGTGTCTGGACGATGCACTCAGTCCCATGCTCTGACTTGGCTGGTCCTGTGTGGAGCCAAGAGTTGGACTCGATGATCCCTATCGGTCTCTTCCAACTCAGGAGATTCTATGATTCCATGAATCAAGTTCTCAGTAGCTACCATAAATACAAATAAAATAAAATTATGCTTATTAAAGGTTTAAAATTTGTATGATCACTGTATCACAATTATTTGAAAGATATGGCCAATGAAAAGAGATGGAAATTTTACAGGGAATAGGATAACCTGTTTAGCGGAGTAGAACAGAAGAAAGCCAGATTCTTAAGTCTATAGGTCTATAACATTATGCAGTATTAAATATCAACTTCTGGTTTCGACCTCTAATCTAAATGCTTTTTTTTCCTCATCAGTTTTATGGCATTTAGCTACTATTTTGACAGATGTCTTTGAAATGTGAGTGATAAATAATGTATTAGCCTGAATGTTCTTACAAATACTTTGCCTCAACCACTTAATTTTTTATTTCTATACTTCACATGCACATCCTGATCTTATCTCTGAGTCCAAATAATTTTTGGGGGGAACAGCACAAATCATAAGCATATGCCCTTCTTGAGAGTGGATGTCTGAAGAACTAGGTCCAAAGCTTTAACCCTGTGGGCATTTTTTCACAGAAATTATTAGATCAAGAAGTCTGACTGATGTTCTGAGGAAAGAAGAAATAATTTTTAAGGGGGTTGGGTGTGGTGTTATGTCTCCGTATCGTTGTAAATACTGGGTTTTATATATAATGTGTAAACGAAATCACGCTTTCAGAAGTAAATATGTTGCATACTCTCTTGCTTAGATTTAGAAACTGGATATTTTTAACTTGTCTTTTACATTTAAGAGCTTGTAGGTTTATTTTTTTTTCCTAAAAATGACACTATAGAGATTTCAGGAGTGTGTTCTGGAGAATAAGTTTAGTATTTTAAAAGACACTTTCCATTTGTAGGATTCAGAATATAATGTTCTACTATATCACAATTTAATGGCATTGTAGGAGATGTGCACTGTAATGATGACAAAAACTATGATGCCATTTCCAAGGCGTAACTTCATTATAACCCAGGATTGTTGCTATGAATTTTACCTTAATAAGCTCACTGATACTCTAAAATGCAACAATAAAGGATGCTTTCTCATATTGGATCTAAACATAGAATTTTATTTTTATTTAACAAGCTTTATCTACATCTGCTATGTAACAGATGTAGATATGTGCTATGTACTGTCAGTCATAGTTTCTGTCAATTGTAGCAGCTGAAGAGCTGGCCTGTTCTCATACAGGCAGGGCTAGTAAATCCATCTACTAATTCAGTTTCCCAACTAATTGTGTTGCAGTATGCTTGTGAACATTGACAGTGTTGTGTGTGGAGCTCCACTGTGAACATCTGAATCGGTTGAAGAGGAACAAAGGGACTTGGCTGTCTACATTCATATTTCATGTGGGTCCTATATATGGGTGCTGTTGGAGGCAGCATATTTTAACAGCAGTGTGAATTTTTAAGTTTACAGACAGCTAAATTTTAAAGTTTTGTAATGACCCTTTTGAGCTTCTAGAAAAACAATAACTCGTCTGTCAAGGCAGAGGTCACACAGAAGAGGGTTCAGAGGAGGGCCACAAAGATGATTAGAGGGCTGGAGCACCTCCCCTACGAAGAGAGACTGAGCGAGCTGGGCCTGTTCAGCGTAGAGGAGAGAAGGCTGTGGGGGGACCTCATTGCAGCCTTCCAGTACCTGAAGGGAGCATACAAACAGGAATCAGCTTTTTAAAAGGGTAGACAATGGCAGGAGAAGGGGGAATGGACTAAAGCTAAAGGAAGGAAGTTTTAAATTGGATATTAGGGGAAAGGTTTTTTACAGCGAGAGTGGTGAGGTGCTGGAACAGGCTGCCCAGAGAGGTGTTGGATGCCCCATCCCTGGAGGTGTTCAAGGCCAGGTTGGATGGGTCCCTGGGCAACCTTGTGTAGATCCAGGCCTGGAGGTTGGAACTCTGTGATCCTTGGGGTTGGACTATGATTCTATGGGTTTGACTATGATTCTACGATTCTATGAAAAACTGAACACCAAGCTGATTGCCCTGTTGATCACCAGGTCCTTCAGCTATCTGGCCTTTCCGTTTGTGGGGTCACGGGATGCTTCTTACTGAAGTTCAGAAGATCTTAGCTTGTGCTTCTTGTTAGAAATCTTGAATACTGATAAGCATGTCTCTTGTGGTTTTGCCCCAGCCAGCAGCTAAGTGCCCTGCAGCTGCTCAATCACTCCCTCATGTCAGGATTTGGGAGGGAACTGAAAGACTAAAAGTGACAAAACCTGTGGGTTGATGTAAGGACAGTTTAATAGGTGAAGCAAAAGCCACATGTGCCCGCAAATTATGACAAAGAATTCATTCCACACTTCCCAAGGGTAGACAGGTGTTCAGACATCCCCAGAAAAGCAGGGCTCCATCACACATAACTGTTACCTGTGAGGACAAATGCTGTTAGTCTGAACATCTTCTGCTTCCTTCTTCCTCCAGCCCCTTATATGCTGAGCATGATGTTATATGGTATAGAATATCCCTTTGGCCAGCTGTGTCCCCTTCCCAACTCCTTGTGTACCCCCAGCCCCTTCACTGGCTGGGTGTTGTGGGAAGCAGAAAAGTCCTTGGCTCTGTGTAAGCTCTGCTCAGAACTAACTAAAACATCCCAGTGTTACCAACACTGTTTTCAGCACAAATCAAAACCCAGCAGAATAGTTCTCTAATTGTCCATCTTCTTTGCTAATTTTGGTAAAATATGTTTATACCTACATTCAACTACCCCACAACTGAAATCAAGCAACGTATGAAAGAACATATTCTGTTCCATTCCTGATTTCAGATGCACACTCAAAAAAACCCCAACCCTTTTCCTTTTGACATAGATGGAACTGTTTGCTGGACATTTATGTCAGTAAGGCCAAAACTTTGCAAATGACTGCATTTTAGAACAAAGGAATTAAATTTCTTAGTGAATGAAGGAGGAAAAAATACTTTGCAATTTGGGATCACAGTGTCTTGGACAAAGCAATAGAGAAAAAGCAGTGGGAAAGCTGGACAGGCCTGACTTGTTCAAGCAGAGATCCTTTTGCTGGAGTTCTGTCAAGGGAGCTATAGCTGTGAATTGTAACCTTTGTTATTACTCCAGAATAAATTCCACTTGTGGAAATCAAGTAGCATTACACTGAGTTAAGCAATATTAAGTAGGCATCCTATTGATGAAAAAAAAAATTAGACTCAGCAAAAAACATTTGTTAAATATAAATTAGGGGCTCTGCAAAACAACTTCCATAAAATATAGGAAAGCATGCCTCCACAAGCATAATAGGAAACAAAGGACATACATCATATGTGGCAAAATAATTATGGAATGCAACTTTATCACATGTGGCCAATGTTTCCAATTATTTCTGTAAAATAAAGCCATTTTTTTCCATTAATGATGTTGCAGATAACTCACTCAGAGGATCATTATTGGTAGGAGAACTCTCCATCTCTTTAATGAGGAGCTCACGGTCCTTGAAATGATACTGAAGTAATTATAAGATTGACTCAAAAGTGGGAGTGAAAACTTCCATGGAGACATATACCAAGCTAACATGGAATTAAAGAGTCCCCCAGAGAGTGAACAAATCTGGGGTGGCCTTAATGTGCTTTCACTTCTTACTGAATATTTAATTGTAGGAATATGTTGATAAACTGTTGCCAGTTTCTTTCTTCAGAAAGAACATTCTTTTCTCACCCATGAGAAAAAATTATGAACGTGTACAAGTATGTGGGGAGACGTGAAAAGGTGTGCACTTTGACAAGATGATAATAATAAAAAAGCATTTCATTTGTTTACCACAATTTACAAATTTTAACTCAAAATAAATAAACCTGAATGAAGAGACATGTCAGCATCCCTTCTGTAATCTAGAATGCTTTCAGGTCAGCAAAATAAGTCACAGTGATGACCTGTTGTTTTAATTGGTTTACTCCCTCTGTGTCTTTATACATAAACCTGGAGGGAAGTTCCGAATAGTCTAAGGTATAGGGCAACGGATGAAGTCATGTCAAAGGTTTCATATAAATGCTGTGTTCACTTCTGATATGAATATCTCAAATAGATGGAAGGGAAACAAAAGGGTTCAAAAGATAATCAATGAAAATAATTAAAATCTTGAAAATAATGGTACTTTATTCAAGAAATAAATGAGAGAACAGAAGGTATGGCAACTATCAATTCAAGCGCATCAGTAAAGAAGCCACGTAGACAGAATGTATTTGAAAGGCAGACTGAGACTTCATTTTTAACTTCAGGTATATAAACATACAGAAGTTATAAAACAATTTTCCCCCAATGGTTTGTAAGCACATTGTATCTATATCCCTTGACACAGAGGGAGTCAGTGGTGTTAGAGACCGTGGTGTCAGTCTAGCCTTCCAAGGAGAATTCCTACTTGCCTTCTTGCTCATGGAAGCAACTGGGTGGTCTGCAGTATACATTCAGACTGTTTGGATTAGCTCAACTGAACATGAGTGGGTTAGGGCACTGCTGTCTACTTCAGATCTAACTGAAAGGATTTACAGGACCTCCTGTAGCTTCCTTTGCACAATAAATCCTATCTAAAACCCAGAAAATGGATTGTGCATTGTCATATCCTTTAAGGGTAACCACAATCTTAATCATTGTTGCATCTTACTGCTCTAGGACATGGCATTATCATACTAAGTATGTAAACTTAATGACTTTCTATGTAAGTGTGATCTAACTGAGAAAAAAATATATTAGACTAGTTTTATATTCTACACAATAAAGATGAGGAAGAAGACTTCCTATACCCTAATGCAAAGTTTTAGCAATATCAGAGCTTTCAATGGCAGCTGAATGGATGGCCCAAGCTCTGTGCACATGAACTTCCCACACAGTGCGAAGCTCTCGCAGTCTAGCTCTGACTCAGAGCTATAATGTCTCACTGCAGGAATCAAATGAAGTGAATACCAATTCATTTTTATGAGAATACTGAAAGTGTTAGGCTTGGAAGGTTAAGTTTGAAATAGTGCACTGGTAAGTGGTACTGCAATGACTAGACTTTCTGGTCAACTAAGCAGGACAGCAATAGACGGGGAGATTTTCCTCTTTGATCACGAATTTGCAAGCCCAGCAACCTATGCAAGAGAAACAGTAAGTAAACAGCCTCATTGTGTATGACCTCTTGGTAGCCCTAAGATGCAATACTGAACAATGCACAGCTTGGGCCTGAATTATGGGGAATATTATTACAAGTTAAAATAGTGCCAAGGGAAAGCTGAGGTGACCGGTCCTTTATAACAAGGACTGCTCTTATAAATCAGAGATAGAATCAGTCATCTTATATTGTCATCAATTTTAAAAAAATGCAATAAAAAGTATGTTTGAAAGAGTTAATGAGGGAATTCAAGAGCAATAAAAGATCACAAGACTAGTTTAGCCCAGCCAAGGAAAATGGTGGTAAATTGTAACCAGGTGTTTTTATTTCCTGATTCACAAAGTATTGCAAACTCAGCGCTCTGTGTGCTAAAAAGGGCATGATGCAGACTCATATACAAAGAATATTCATCAGATTCACCTAGCCCTTGTAAGACTTTAGACTTCCTAGCTTAAATTCATCAGTTCCCATTGATATATGTCCCAAGACTCTTAGAAGTGTAGTAAAAGAGAAAGATGTGATGACACAGGTGATCAGGTAGATATACCACTATTTACTTGTTTGCTTGCTTGTTTGTCAGTGCTATGTAGTTTTGCTTATGCTGCTACTTTGTTACATGGATAACTGAATTTTACATCAGACACTGAACCAAAATATCTTCACACCATCTGGCTTCCTAGCGCCAGACTGGGGGCTGTGCTACAATTCCAATTCTAAAACTACACTGCCTTATTTTAAATGGCTTCTGATGAGGTATAAAAGTATAGAAGGATTTCAAAACACAGCTGATAAGTGTTTCCTTTCGTGAAACTGCAAGGCATTCTAAATAATCTGAGATTTAAAATGTTCCTTAGTTAACACTTCTTATTTGGAAATTGCACTGAAGATTCCTTGATTTCTTTTTCAACATGGTGGGTATTTTCTTTCCTGTTTATCTGCTTAGCAGTTAAAAACAGTTCACATTTAAAGATACTTTTACTTTCATCTTCAGAAGCCATCTTACTGCCTGCTGACAGACTGGATAGACTTAAGTCTCCTATACATCCTGTGTCATATTTGACAGGCCTGGGTGTGTGCCCTTGCTAACCTAGGGCGTTTCAGTAAACATCAGATATCGATGCTATGATCAGTGGATATCTACTACAGTCAGGTAGACATATATAGTATAATGGAAGCTCAGACACCTTGAGCTTTATTAAGTCAGGTCCCTATAGCCCTTGTAGAATTACTGATAATAATTATAGGTACCTTAAGCATAAAATGAGTCACCAGAGTTTGACTTGGTCATCTGCACAATAGACGCCTACTGACGTCCAAAAAGGCCCTAAGTTTTCCAAAACATCTTCGTAAGTCTGGCAGATGTGGTACAGCATTTGCAGTTAATCTATGAGGACAGCCTGGGAAACCATAGCATCCTGCAACGTCTCACATGGCACTAGAAAGTAAGTTATGTGTGAGGCACTGAGTCAAACTTTTAATTACTCTGTCTCAGCAGGCTGTTGTGAGGAATAGTTTTGGACATGTTCAGAAGCACATCTGTAAATGGGAACTTAAAAAAAAATTATCTCAGTAGAGATTATGTATCAACTGGGAAGCAGCTCAAATGAAGGAATATTTCATTCATCTCTAATTTGCTTCTCAAGTTTTTTACGACATTGTGTCCTTTAGGCTGAAAAGGATTCGCATTGATGGAAGCATTTGCTCCATAGAAAGACATTGTCAGTTCTGCACTCTTAGGATGCTAGCAATTTGGCTTCCACAGACAAAAGTATATGGCTCTGTGCACATTAAGGAAAACAAGAAGAGGACATTTTTGGGGAAGTGAAGAGGTGTTTCAGTCAAAATAGCTGTTTGAGCTAAATATTGAAACTGCAAATTTGTGCCATCTGCAGTGATGTGAATACATTGGTGTGAAACAAGCTGGTTAATTTAATAAACTTAGTTTAACATCAGTCAGATTGTAAAATCTACTAGTCATTAATTGAGAATTACAATATTTGACACAATGGGTAAAAAAGTCCAAGCCATGAGTTATCCATTACTTTAAAAAAAATCAGATTAATATAATATAGTTTTGCTGCACACAAAACCAAAACTGATATTTGGGCAGATTTTAGTTAAGCCTCTTTTTAAATTTCCATTCCTTATTTAACTTTCAGCTTGGGTGAAAAAGTTATTTTCTTCTCACATGTATAGCAAAAATGTCCACATACATAAAGGTTGTTTACATTCTGACACAAAGCAATTAAAGCAAAGAATTCTACAGTTGTGAGTAAAGAGAGCCATATGTTCCTCCACACAGTGTCTGTCTTCTCAAATTGAAGACACTTTAGCTGGGAATATGGAGTGCTTCAGAATTGGCATTTCATAATTTAAGACTATGAATGATATTGTTTGGTTTTTTTCTCTTTGCATTGTTCGTCTGAGAAGTATGTTTGGAGGAAATTGAGCTATAAATAACAGAAGGGGAACTTCTGTATCTTTTTTAAGATAGGTAACTTTTCACAGCAAATGATCTTGAAATAAATTCTTTACTTTCTGAAACCAGCTGGGGTTTTTTGTTTTGTTTTGTTCAATTTGGCTTATTATTTCCAAGCTGCTTAGGCAGCAATTTCACATTATGGAAGGGCACTATTAGCGATGATATCCACAGATGTGTCACTGCAATTTCCTTTACAGGATCATTCTTTGCTGCCTCAACCTCTTCAGTGCAGGGTCTCCCTTTCACAGAAACTTATTTCTGCTAGATGACTCTAAAAATAAAGAATATCAAGAAGGGACTAAATATTCTGCAGAGGCAATTTTAGAACACAAAATATGCTGGTCACATATTTCTTCTTTGTAAAGGTATATATCTGTCTTATGACATTACATGCATTGTGACAATTTTTTATTGCAGTGAGAAATTCTTCAAATAAAATGATGACTGTAAAGAACCACAATTTCCCCCCATAACTTTAAAACAGCAGAATCCACTTTCATTTTGATGAACATGTCATCCATCAAGGCTATATGCAGCTCTATATGAATACGACGTCCGTGCTTTGCAGCGTTAGTCGATTTCTTCTCTTCAGTCCTTCCAGATAATTCTTGTCTGATCAAATAAACTATAAATCCATATGTGAAAGTACATAAGACAAGACCTAATTGAGCATAATAAAAATTTCTACTACAAGCAAATCATGCTATAGATTTGCTCTGAAGGTTTTCTTTGCATCTTCCTCTTAAACATCTGTCTCAAGATGCTGTCAGAGACAAACTACTGAACTACACAGACCTGTGGCACTTACTAAGTTCCTGTGCATCATCCACTGAAAAAGGAAGTACTCCACATGACTCCTCTTGTAGTTTTGAATAAATAATCTCTTGTCTTTTCTGAATAAATAATCACCAAATAAAAGTTTTGGCTACATATATGAAGAGTACTGGTTTACTGCAGAGAAAACGGAAACTTTTGATGAAATTTAGAGAACCAGGGTCAGCTTCATACAGCAGTCCTGATTTTAAGCAAACTTTAGCAAATGCTTGGATTATTATAAAAGCTAATTTCAGGCATTTTTTCATTCTACTACAAATATTTTAATTGGTAATATCTCACTCAAATTTGTGTTCCTTTCAGTTGACCTTGCTAGGTCTGGAAAAGGCAAGTACCACAAACCTCTAGATTTTATATGAAACATGATGATTTTCTTGAGAAATGGAATAGCAAAGAACAAGCAGCAATATCAGTATTTAAAACAAAGGATAAATTTCTTGCTTGTTATATATTTTGGTAGCTTTGATCCTGGTAAGACTTCAAAGCAGTCAGTCGTAGATTAAACATCTTTCTCAATAGCCATATTATTCTCTTTCTTTTTTCCAATTAATAAAATAATGAGCTGCCTTTTAATAACTGTATTTTTTTTCATTCCCAAGGGAAAATTTACAGTAGGATACATATACTAATAGATGAATAGAGTTGAATTTGTACAGAGCACTAATAAGTTCTGAAAGTAAAAGTTTACAATATAGTAACTCTGGATATTAAAGAGGGAATCAAAGAGAAGGACGACAAAGTCTGCAAGACACTGAACATTATAGTCTACCTTTATTAAGACTAAGCAGATAATTCATTTTTGTGTTGGTCTGGAATTCTTCAAGGTAAGACATGGTAAAAAAAATATCTATTAGTATCTGCACATCTTCAAGAGAACAGTTTGCAAAAATCCAGACCTTAAGCAGCAAAGAGTAGATTGTAACTACTGACAGGGCTGACTTCTTGAGCTTAAGATGCTGCTGCACACACCCAGGAGCACTGTGTTTAGTTACGTTTTTGGGTTTGACTCCAGCAATCTGTTGTTTCAGAGAGATAGACTTTATTTACTGACAGAAATGGCACTGCACAACTTTTTCAGTTCCTCTCTTCTAGGCTTCCTGTTCCTGAAAAGCTACACCCACAGCCATGCACTTCCACACCAGCATCTCCTCTTTTTCTTTTATTTTTTCTCTTTCTTTTCCAAAGTGACCTAATATTTAATAAACATAATTCTTGATTATGTGATAAAGACTCATCTGCATACCCATAAAGGAGCACAGAGAGCCAACAGCAGCTGTGGACCTCAAATAACCCCATGCTCTGAATAATCCCGGTCCCACCACATTAGCCATCACGGGCCCATCTGCAAAGACCCAAATGAGCACAGGGAGACTGTAGCAGGCAGGGTACATCTGTCCTGGTTCCCATGCGTGTGAAACCCATCAAGATGAATCAGGGGAAAGATGAGTAGTGGCAGCTATTGAGCAGATTGTGTCTGAGCCCAGCTGATGGAGGGATCCATGTTGTACATATGTGTCTGTGTACACAGATACAAATGTGTACTAGCTATCTTCCATCCTGCTCAGCCAGAGAATGGAAGAGGATGTTACCCTTGATAGTGTTTGTGTCTATGTGAGTACAGAGGATTTCTGTCCCTGGTGTCTGTGAAGCTTGCTGCATATATATGTATATAAGTGATGTATACATGTGGTCTCTGAGAATATGTGCTTGGCCCTGTTAGAGGTTGAACCTCGAGGCGTGGAGCTGCCACTCTGGGCTGCTGGATTCTGCCCTATTCACTAACGCTGATATTTGTTTGACTCATTAACTATATACTTCTAATAATGTATCACTAATCGTTTGAGGGGCTTGTACTTTCATTTGGACTTGGGTATCGCTGTTGAAATATCACAGTTAGTTACAATGACAAGGTCTGTTTTCTTCCCCAGTTTTCTCCCCTAGAGTTAAGCTCTCCGGCTTGCTCTGGGCTTCTCTCAGGAAAATTAGAAACCTCAATGCTACTGGTACCCTTCTTTTCTGGAAGCTGACACAGATATTGTCTGCTGCTTTGCATACCAATTTTGTTGTCATTGCAGGCAACTGAGATTATATTACACCCGTTGTAGTGTGTCTGGCAGTCACATGCAACCTCCTCTTTTACTTCTAGCTTTTGTTTCCCAAGAGAACATAGTCCCAGCTAGCATGTGTTAACACTTTTAATGTTGATATGCTTGTTTCTGAAATTATGCAAATAAAATTACTGCTACTTTTGATACAGATGTGTAATTTCCATGAAGCTTTCTAACAGCAGCTGGTGTTGTTCACACCCAACAAAAATCTTGATTAGGTCTTTTGCCTCTTTTTAAATGCAACAATTATAAAGTGTTCATTACCCTTCTCAGATTTGTCAATTTCTACACAAGAATTATGTTTTCAACTCAATGTATTTATTTTTTCTTCAAAATTTTAAAGCTTGGTTCCTTAGACAAACCAAATAAGTTCTGGCCTTGACTGAGAAGAAAGTTAAGTGAAGGATTTTAATTTCTTTAGCTGTAGAAACAAATGATCTGTGGTTGTTTTTAGCTAATGTTGGCCTCTTGTAAACAGAGAATGGAAAAAAAAATATGAAGGGACTACAGCCAAAGCCTCTGTTTGAATAATCTGAGTTTTATTTAGTGATATGAAACACTCCAGTTTCACCTTAGTATTATACAGAGACAATGCCAAGCTTGATTTGGTCATTCACTTATTCAATACTACAAAATCCAGTTTCACAGACACTGTATTGAAATTTGCATCTAACATTCACTGACCATTCTTAAATAGCAAAACCCTTAGAAGATACTAATTCAGTGAAAGTGCTCTACCGAGCCCATGGTTTCCAGAAGTCCCTGAGAAGCACTCTTTGTAGTGCCAGAGCACCGCATTTGCACTCCCCAGTGCAGCAGCTGGGAAGGTTGCTCTTCTCCAGCTTTCCTATGGAACTGGCAAAGTGTAACATGGGCATTTTATGCCAGTAGCATCTCTCCTTTCTCTACATGGAATGAGCATTTCTATCCCTTCCATTTTAGTTTGATAACACAATCTTTTCTGAGGTTTGCCCAAGTGCCTCCAGTGAACTTTTCTACTTTTTCTCTGCAAGTCAGCCTGTAAATATTTTTATTCTGTAGCTTGTCAAAGATTCAGATGAAACAACTAAGGTGCATATCATAGCCATAAGGTTGTTTGTTAAGGAAGTACCTAATTTGGCAGGATTATACTGCATTTTTATTTTATATTTTTTAATGTCTCATCTTGTGTCTAGTAAAAATATTCCTATCCTGTGTATTACCTACATCCTTTCAGACTTGGAAAAAAAGGAGAGATCCATTTTTATTTTTTTTTTCTCTATAGTGATCACATAAGAGTATCTACTTTCAGGTTCCCTTGCTATTCCTTGTTTCTTATGTAATAAGGCTATTCAGTTCCTTCTGAAACCTTGGGTCAGGGGCATGAAAAGCTTTCCTAGAAGCACAATTAGGAGGCAGAAAGCTCTTCCTGCTCTATAAAGTGTTGTATTTGGTCCTTTAAGTCCTTGAAAGGGCTTCCAGACCCTTCCCACATGTTTTGACCGAGTATTCTTTAAAGCAATTTGATCTCCTGAAAAAAACATTTGACACTTAATCCTCAGTGCTCTCTGCCAATCATCAACACTACTGGGAAATACACCCTTTCCAATTTGTTTCTATTTACACCTAAGAAAACTGTAGATTGGATATCATCTGTGGGTACTTCTTTGTAATACTGATGTTATTTTGGCCACTGATAAACTCAGATGTTTAATGCCTTTTATGGTGTGGTAGGATAAATGCTTGGCTTCTGCCTGCTGCTTTAGGTATGAATCTCACCCAGGTCCTGCAGGTGTTTGCTAGGTCTTTGTGAATGCTTCAGATACACTGGGCATGCTAATCTCATGTGTTAGGGCAACTGAATTGAACACCTAGTGTACTATTCAGCATAAATAAATACCCCCACTTGCTTTTTGGTTCATAATTAATTCTTTTCCTGCCCTGTGTTAGTTGGTACACATTTTTGGGAAGTCCAGTTCCTCTATGTTTTTCAGAAGTGGCTTTGCACTTGAAAACTCACATGACATAAGGCAATCCACTGTATTTTCTCTGCCTTCTAACATGACAGGCATTGTCCTAACCTGTCTACATGATATGCATAAGTGCATTGCTGAATCTGATTTAATTTTTCTTCAGGTCTCTTCTCTTGAGGTATTTGGAATATTTTAATCTCATTTGCCATGTTCACCATCTATAAACTTGATACTGAACTAGAGAGGCTTCCGATGCCTGGAGTAGGGAGTAGTAGGGATTCATTGTGGAACCTCCAGGAGTCTCTATGCTTGGAATGCAAACTAAAAGGTCTTAATAGATCCCGCCTGTTTCCAAAAAGTGAGTTTCTAAAATCATGGATCTTTGAGAAGATCTGAAAACTCAGTTCTTTATCATGATGCAGGTGCCTGATTTCTATTTCTTTTACAGAGATGTCACTCCTCAACACTTGTTTTCCAAGCTAAAAAGAATCACAAATATTGCTATAGTTTCACTTTCCTTTTGTACACGTCATCAAAAACATGTCTCTCTCCCAATTTCACATGAGATACAGACATTATATACATTTTGTTACGCATTTTGCAAGCTATGGAAAAGCTTTTATTTCAATATGTATGTCAGGACATGTTATGCCCTTCCTATCATTTTTCTTTTCCTTATAACTCATTCTTTGAATATTCAAAGAAAATTCCATTTTAATATTCTTGCCTTTTATATTTTCAGAGATATTCAGCTCTAACTGTTCTCAGATCTTTTTTATTATTCTGTTCTAGATACTCATTTTTCTTTTGATAAAGTATTTATTTTGGTGGTTCATCAATCACAGTGCCTGAAATAAGCATTCTTTATTCCGTGACATCATTCCTTTGGTTTTGCTTAACAAAAATAAATTGTTCCTTCATTCTTCATTCCCAGACTTCTTATACATGAGAGGCTAGGTTGCTTAAAAGTACAATCACAGTATCACAGGATTTACACAGGACTTTCCACCACATGCTGGTTCTTGGTTAAATTATGTTAATGCTATATGCAAAGGGTAAAAATGACTGACATGGCATTTTATGCCCTAGCTTTGTTCCAGTGTTGCATGGGACCAAGGCTTGGGTTCTTACATGACATGTCCTGATGTCTAAATGTGAGCTACAGTTGTTTAATCTGGACAACAGAAAGATCACACGAGGCTCACTGCCATTGGGAAGTCAAAGAAGGAAAGGCTATTATGGTGTATGCTGCTCATGAGCTCAAGTTGATGGTTCTTACCACATCTGTTCATACCACTCTGAACATCTCCAAATACATCTTTATTCTGTCTTTACTATATCCTTCCTGTTGCCAGGTGAAAAGATAAACTTATACGCAAAATGACAGATTGTCGTGGAAGAGATGGGGTAAGTAGTGCAGTGGTTTATCCTTTATATTGCTGAACGAGAAGGCCCGAGCAGATCTTCTTTCCAGTCCTACAGAAAAATTAACTCCTCCTGCATGGAAAATAACCACAAAAATACTGCATTTAATTTGTGTGTGGGAACCCTGTATGGCAAATATGTTGAGAAGGAATGAAAACTCTCCTCACCATGGTGCAAGCAATACTTCTGTTTCAATTTTTATAATTAATTGTGACTGAAATGATGTGTTTTATAAGCCCCAGCTTTATTTTATTGGTTGTTACTACTACCGTCTGTGGGTGGATATCTTTCAGTGGTAAAAGATATATTTTCTGCTTGGGTACAGTTCCATTTCAGCTTTCAGGTGTCCTTGCCATATTGCATTATTTATTCAAGAGAAAAAGGTTAAAATTTTCCCTTGAAGAGTTTTAAATAACTTGTTAAAACTAAGTTATTTTCTTTCTTCCTTTCCCCTTGTATTTTTGGCTGCATATTACTTTTTGTAAGTACTTTGCTCCATAGAGCTTTCTTTATGACAAATTGAAATTTAATTTTGGTATACAGTCTTCCATTCAACCATCACCTTAGGATTTCACATTTATATCATTTATATTGTTATATATTCAATTCCAGGCTTTCTCTTTTCTCTTGAGCCCAATTACCACTGAAAGAAAACATATCTGTTAGGAAGTGGGGCTTTTTGAAAGTGTCCTGTCAGCTGTATGGAGAAGGGCCAATCCATTGCAGGTCTTATATATGTTCAAATAAATAAACATAAGTGTATGTATATATATGTATATATGTATGCATGTAAAAGGAATGTAGGAGGGGGCAGAAGAGTGTAAACATAAAGTAGTAAAGATAAATGACAGGAAATCATATGTATGCTTGTGTAGGGGGGAAGAGAATTAAGGAGAGAAAGGAAGCGGATAATTATTCAACCTTTGGTCCTGGAAGTTTCTCCTGAGCAAGCAGATGCTCTTCCTCTTGCTATAACAGGGACCTGAGTGCACAGAAAGTGCAGACCTGATCTGATTGGGAAGGAAGTTGTATTGCTGAAGAAAGTAATGTTAATGGAGAGGAAAAAGGCTCTTTTATCTTTAATCATAAATCTAGTCCTTTCCTCAACCATACAAAGCAGCCAGAATCAGGAGCTCCCTTCAGCTGTGCTTGTTGCTTGCAGCTGATGTTACCATTCCTTCTCTCACTAATGATGCAGTTAGGAATGTGAAGGTTCCTATGGCAAAGCACACTTTCCTAGCATACAGTGCCCATATTAGAAGTAAATGCTTATTTACATGACATGTTCCATAAGAACATTAATATATACCACAAGCATTCTACAAATTGCTCATACTTAACAGAACATCCCACACTAAACCTCACCAAAATTAATCAAGGACTACTCTTTATGAGTAGTGTTACCTTAAAATGTTAATAAGCAAACAACTTCTATGCCCTGGGCAGAAGTTCTCACAGCTATATCAGACACATTTTTCCTTTGCCTTCTTGCTAAGAAAATGAAGTTCAGAACAATCTTCTGAATGCAAACAATGCTATAACTCATTTTTTTAAGACAAAAAAGTATAGAAACTGTAATACTATTCATTTTCACAGCAGTTTTCCCATTGTATGCGCACCCTAAATTGAGGAATAGAAGTTGAACTATGTACAAGGATAGATATAAAAGACAGAAGAGTCAATGTTGCTTTGAGAATCATAATTCAATTCTCCAAGCAAAGCAGCATTTAGAGTTTTAGCAATTTTACTTCAGGGATACAAAATTAATTATTTTGAATAACTAAATTCCTGTCAAATAGTACGCCAAATTCAGGATTCAGCAGTGCATTATTCAAGGCACAAGTATTGCTACACAGTAAATGTTCAAAACCTAAAAAGTACACCTGAATCCTCAATATGGATTGAAGGTAGTTCCCAAGGTGGGTTGAGGTCTTGGAGGAGCCAATGAGTGTGATTATGACTTTCTATCTGGGATGACAATCAGAAAATTTGAGATGTACTGCTTTAGCAGTGTGTTCTTCAGCTGTAGTCATCTGTCCATGCTATTTCTCCAAATACCTATTCATTCTTTTTATTATACCAAGGCCTCAGATAGGCAAGAAAACTGTACTATCCCTCTATCTAATGCAACCTGTCCAGCACCTCTCAGAGTTTCCCCTATGGAGGCAAGTCTGCTGTATTTCTGAACCCAGTCTTGGGGCACAAACCCAAAAAGCATTTTTGCAGCCATAAGTAATGCAACGTACATGGCAAGAGTACAAACTACCACTCACAAATACTGCTAAGACCTCATTGGCCCACAGATGATAGTTACAGTTGGGTAACTGCAAGCCAGCTGAGAGGCCAATTACAATGTTACCTTGCTGACAGCACCACCATTGGCTTCGTGAATGTGCAGTTGTACAGCATGCACATGCAGTGGCTCCTTATGACAGCTCCTGTACCTTCATGGACCTTCTTTGTCTCAGCCCATTGTATACCTCCATTCGGAACCAGAGATGAGCCCGATTCCACAGAATATTACTAAAACTTGCAGAATGTTTTAGTTGTTCCGGTGCACAAAGTGAATTCTAACTGATCCAGATAATGATTTTTAATAGCTTTTAATAGCAGTATGGGTTGGAGAGATACTCAAATATCAGGAAAAAAGAGGTGTATTGTGGCAATTACTGGTGACACAAAATTAAAATGAAGGCTAGTATTTTTGCAGCCAGAATCTTATATGAGGTCATGCAAACACATCACAATAATGTCTAAATTAACAACTGATCTATTCATTGTAGTAAGAAAAAAAATGGAAGTGAGACAATTAATGAAGTTCAAGGATTTAATCCTGCAGCCTTCTCAAAGAAGTCTTTCTTGGGTCACAGTTCTGGGACTGAATATTCAGAATAAATGCTGTATGGGTGGTTATATGACAATACACGTTTCACAGAGAGAGAGATCTACTTGTTCTTTGAAAGAAAGCCTATATTTTTGAGAAAGAGCAATGATTCTTCGTGGGAAACATTCAGGTGAACCTGAAAGAAACAGATTTTTCCTTATCAGGTTTCTTAGACCGTCATTCAGGCAAAATCATCTCATGCATTGTTAGCAAAAGTAATTACTTTGGGGAAACCTCGGGTAGCGATGTGTGCCTCACTTTGGATGAACCAAAAAGAACCCAGAGAAACACTGACCTGCTTCTCCCACAAGCAAAACCCCCTGTGAGCACCTGAGAATGACCCCTCAATATGTCATATTCTTGGCCCAGGCAACTCTGAAAACCTGTTCCAAGATCCTGCAGGTGCAAACCTGTTTGTTTGGAAAAGTCTGAAAATGTGACAGGCATCAACATTTCCTACAGAAGAGGAGAACATTACAGCTGATACTGTATGACAAGTTACTCCACTGACGGCTGAAAGTTGGCAAATCCAGAGTTACTTCAGTTTTATTTTTCACAACAATATTTTAGTCATTGACCATGCCTACTACTGCCTGCTGTGGGAAGAGCTGTCACAATTTAATGGTGTGAAGAACCAAGTGATACTCCATATTTCCACTGACTAGTGGGATGTAAATTTCCCATGGATAGTCTGACATTTCCAGGTGCGGTTCTGAAAGGCAACTTCTTTCAGACAGCAGAAGAGTGTCTTTCATTGACCACTTCCGAGTTTTAAGCTTATAGCAATTGAACCAGACAGTATCAAATACTTATTTCTCTGATCTGAGCTGCAGTGCTAGAGCTAGATGTATGTGGGTCACACCAGCTTTGATATCCTATATAAAGTCCCACCATGTGTTCATTAGCCCTCACGGCCTTCCTCTAAATCATTAGTCTACAAGAAGAAATATAGAATGGATAAAAAAAATCTCATGCTGTTTTCTAGCAGGTTTAAATTTAGTTTCAGCACCTGTAGTTCATTCAGACATTTCCCACACTAAAAATTTTAAGCTTTAAATAAGCTTCTAGGAAATGGCTTCTCAAACAGTTACATGGGTGTACACTGGGCACTATCGAATTGTGTCACTATCTGAGCAGAACTATTTACAGCTGTGGGTAGTCTGTATCCAATAATGTCCTCAAGCAAAACAAGCAGGCAAAAATGGTTATTTCCAAAGAAAATAAATGGTTTAGGTTTATCTCCTTATTCTGACCTCATTTGTGGCTATTTGCTGCATAATGAAATTTCCTATTAAAAAAAAATTCTGGTTTCACATGGAGAAAAATGGAAAGATGGCTCCACTGCAGTTGAGAGACTTCCAGTTTGATTTCAAAATGGAAGTTAAGGATTTAACATAGACCCTGGATCATCCCAGGCAAAACAGAAATTGAACTTAATGAAAAAGCTCAAGATTTACCTTAGTCATAGTCACTGGCTCTTTTGCCTTCCAAGTGAAGCAAGGAAGAGGCAGAAGCAATCCCTGGTATTAAGGTATATGTTATAAAGAATTTAGTGAAAAGTGTAACAATTCAAAAGTTATGATTTATGAAATTGGAATGGAGTGCAAGTGCAAGGAGCAAGTTCACGGTGATGAAAGAGGCTGGGGAAGGGTGAAGATACCAGGTATCCCTTTCAGTTGTTCCCTGATAGCATTAGGATGATAGCTGCTGTGGATCCTTTGCCCATGTGGGAATGACAGCAGTTTCATTCTGACTGCAAAAGCAAGTCAGACATAATTACAGGGGAAACACCAGGCTCATTGCTCTGCTCCGAACTGCAGGGTTGCCAAACAGGGACACGCAAACTGCCCTATGATTTGATTTGTCACCCCTTATGTTCTCTTTTTACCACCACCCAGTCTTCCTCTCTAAACACTCATCTTTTCCTAAATAAAAATCCATGCTTTTTCCCCACTATTCCTAGTTTTGTGACAACTATTAGTGTTTTCTGATACTTTCTCCATATCCCTGCAAGGTCCCTGATGCGTTCCTTAAACTGTCTGTAAAGTTCAGCTGTCTCTCACGTAACATTGCTTCACAATCTGTACAATCCAGCTATATTTAATGTCACCATAAGTAACAATTTCAGTTACTCACTCGTTGTCTGTTACACAGTATTTTCATGTCATATCCAACAGTTTCTCCTGGCTTCACTTTAGGTCAGAGTCTATCAGTGATGTATTCATCTGACTGCAGCCTTTACACATGGGCTAAAAAATATTTCATAAATCCATATGCCACAGAAAAAACTTGAAAGAAAACAAGGAGCTTTTTTTAAATTTTGAAACATGCACTTCAGTAGACTTTGCACCACCTTGGCTGAGATTTCAGGTACACTGTACATTGTTTTAAAAGTGTGCAGTTATGATAGAAGTTGTGGGCAAGGATAATTTTTCTGTACAGAACTTTTTTTTTTAATTAAAATTCTTTCTAGCAATTACTAACCACTTTGCATAAAGGAATACCAAAGGGTAAGCAAATTAAAAAGTGAAAGTGTAGATTTGGGACACAGCACAACTTGATCCCATAAACATCAAGTCACGAAAGATGGACCTATGGACATGAAAGCAAGGTTTTCCCTGCCTTGATCTATGGCAGCTGTGGAGTTTTACCAAATTTTTATCAGAGTAAAATTTGTGCCTTCAGTTACAAAACTGAACACTCAATAAGCATTTCTGAAAGTGTAGAAGACAGCAGAAAATGTCAGGCCGCCTCCCGTGATATGGAAAATAGTAGGAACAAATTATTTGAGACAGGAATATTCTGTAAAATCTGCTGGGGGAAAAAAATAGTAAAACCAGCCCTACACCTAACTACTAACAAGCCTGACCTTTGAGTAACAGCTAAGTACTAAGAAGCATTTAAGGAACAAATGGTACACATAGAAAGAATCCCATTTACATTACCTGTAGCTCCTCAGTGAGGGGATTACAAATTCAGGAGTGTAGATATGGGAATAGCAGATTTATAAATTTGTAGGCTGTTATTTGAAGCTGAAAGTTATAAAAAACACCCAAAAAACCTAAAAAATTAAAAAAAAAACTAAATCTATGTTGCTTCTCCATAACGCTTTGTGGGTAAGGATTAAATTATACTCGTGATTCACTGCCCAATAAAACACCTGGCAGAGATGGAGATTTTGAAAATCCCTTTTTGTTCCAACTGACAACTTTTATTTACAAAAATGAGCTATTTATCTTCAGGAAATTGAAACAGGAAGCTGGTGAAATGCTGTCCTTTTGTTTTGCTAGATTTACTCAACTAGCTCTTATGTATGATTTAGTTCACTTTGGATCACAATATCAAACTGCACACTGTGTAACACTGTTCCCCGGTCAACATTAGCTAAGCAGAAAACTTTGAGAGCCAAAGCTTAACCTGGATGAAGTTTTGGATTTAAGGCAAGAAATGCAAATGGACTTTATGAGCTTTAAATCTGTCAGACAATGCACTACCTGAGTACATGTTAAAAGCATTCAAGCTGTCTTGTAGGACCTAAAGTAAATAACATATGCTGAGGTCTCATTATGTGTATGTTTAGTCTGTGCCCCGATTTTAAGTCTTAAGGAAGGGAAATAATTTCTTAAGGACACATAGATGCAGATTTTTCAAGATGTGACATAAACTGAGTATAAGATATCTTTATAAAGGGAAACTAGTCCATAATTACTCCAGTGGTCTGACAATAAGCAGAAAAGGAAGGAAGAATAGGACAGCAAAGGGAAACAAAATAATTCCTGAAATACACTCAATTCAGAAAGAGCTGAATAAAATGGAGTCCTATGATAATCATAGCAGCCAAAGTTAAGAATTACAGAAAAAATAATCTGGAAAAGACTTTGGGAGGTCATCAATTCCTCAGACATTTAAGACTAGAAATGAAGAAAGTGACATAGAGGCATTTGTGAATACATTTCGGACTTTCTCATTTGGGAACATTGAGTTAACTACTAGTGCTACAAACAACAGGTTAAGTAAGACAGTGTTTTAGGGAAGTTGTGATTGACTAGTTTGTTAACAGTGACATTAATGCACATATGTTAAGACTGTATCATTAATTGATCCCTACTTAAGTACTATAGAATCCATTTTGCAGTTAAGGTTATAAGATCTAACCTTAGAGGACAGAGGGTAATGCATGCAGGAGGGCATTCACTTTTGGGTACATTGGTTCTCTGTGCCCTAATTTATGTAGAGCTCAAACATCAACCTGGCCTCTATCCATAAACATATTTGTGAAACTTACAGAAACTTTGTGTGAGATTCTCTTCAAGACTAAGAAAACTTAGATGCTTACAGAAAAATGTCTACATGTGCACTGTGTCTGAGCTTCCCTGGTCAGCAGTGAAGATGCAGGACTTCAGTAAGCTGTAAAGCTGTTTCTGCAGCCCAGAAGGCCAACCATATCCTGGGTGCCATCAAAAAAAGTGTGGCCAACAGATCAAGAGAGGTGATTCTGCCCCTGTGCTCTGCTTTGATGAGACCCCACCTGGAGCACTGCATCCAGCTCTGGAGTCCCCAGCATAAAAAAACATAGCAGTTGCATTGAGTCCACAGGAAGGCCACAAAGATGATCAGAGCTGGAGCACCCCTCTTGTGGAGACAGGCTGAGACAGTTGGGGTTCAGCCTAGAGAAGAGAAGGCTTCAGGGGGACCTTATATCAGCCTTCCAATACCTGAAAGATGCCTCTAAGAAAGCTGGGGAAGAACTGTTCCCAAGGGCATGTAGCAGTAGGACAAGGGGTAGTGCTTTTAAACTGAAAAAGGGTAGATTTAGGTGGATATTAGGAAAAAGTTCTTGAATATGAGGGTGGTAGATCACTTGAACAGGTTGCCCAGAGAGCTAGTGGAGGCCCCATCCCTGGACATATTCAAGGTCAGACTTGATGGAGCTCTGAGCAGCCTGATCTAGTAAAGATGTCCCTGCTTACTGCAGGGGGGTTGGACTAGATGACCTTTACAGGTCCCTTCCAACCCAATCCATTCTATGATTGTATGATACGATTCTGTGAAATACACAAGTATTAAGTGCTGACTCCAGCTGACTCAGAAGACAAAAAAGTCTTCAAGACCTTTAGGTATAGTGGAATATCTGCCAAAGCCATGTAGGTTTCTCAAATACCCTAGTAAGCTTTAGTTATTACGCATCTATGCATGGACAACTAGTCAAACCCTTGATATTTTTGAAACCTTCACCATCATGACAAATTTGGTGTGATTAGCTACAGATTTAATATGTATATTGACTAACAAGATAGACACACACGCAGAGTTATGTGCAGTGAATCCCCTAGGGAAGTGTGATGAAAGATAAACATATTGCTTATGGAAGAATCAATTTTTTGAAATTGTTAAACAAATCAAGAACAAGGCTGTTAATAGGCTTTTCAGTTCACATGTATCTTCTGCATAGTAACTTTTGAGAACATCATTTCCAGCAAAAGTGGACCGTCCATCCACTGATGATGGTTAAGTGGAAGAGCATAGGGCAAAAATTATATACCTGTAAAAGTCAGTAGTGATTTCATTTTGTCAGTCTTTGCTAGGTTTGCAGAGTGAATGGGAGAAGTGCACTGAGATATTTACATATGGCTGTCAGGGCAGACAACCTGAGAACACTGCAGTGACAGAGACCTGTTGTAGAAAGCAGCTGTTGGGATGTGGAGCCAAGTGCAGGAACTGTGGTCATAAAAAGAGATAATGGAAATGCTTTGATAGGTGAATATGTTTGCGAAAGAAATGACTCTTTCATGTAGCATATTACTGACATACAAGAGGGGAGAAAAGCTTTTTTGAGGTATGTGTGTGTTTCCTCTAATTCAAAAAGCCAGAGATGCCATTTTCAAAGATACAGTATCTTATGAACTTCTGGCACACTGAAATAGGAATAATTACTGCTCCAACCAGTTTACAGACTAAGCATGATACTATCTTCTTCAAAATCTGACAGCTTAATATCAAATGCTTGAATGAAGGAAGATTTTCACTAACAGTTGTGCCAAACTCAATACCTAATTATGTTGCAATTGAAAAGACATGAAACCAGATCGGAAGGTAGAAAGGTATGAAAGCCGAGTTGAAACAAGCATGAGCAGCCTATAGCCCTTTTCTGTCAGGCAGTGGACACTGCTGACACAGTTTACACTGATGTACAGTGTAGAATAAGATTGTTTGTGTCAACGTGTTCATGACAGAAGCTGTTTACTTATGTCACAGATGAAACTGCCATGACTTTAGCTTTCTCTTATATGTCTGCCCTAGTGGGTAATACACTGAATGGGGACTGTATTAACTTGTTCTCTAGTACAGCACATATGGCAAATTATGTTCACACTTCATGCTTTTAGCATGCTGATCTTAAAGCCCTTTGAGTCCTAAGGAGAAAAAGCAAAATATTAGAGTATAAATTTTATTGCCACTAACTTTAACTGACCTCATTCTTGTGTAAAATCTGTATCTAATACCTGAAATGCTTCACTGTTCTCCAAACCATGTATTGATGACTATACCATCCTTCCCAGTTGTGTGTATGTTAAACACTGTACTGGAGAAAACTTTTATTGCTTTGCACTGCTTTAGTAAGAGTTAAGACTTACATAGTTTTTCCATCATTTTTCTTCTCTGTGCCAGTGTCAGCAGGAACACTGAAACCCTCCTGGCTGATCAACATGTTTATTTAACTTGTTTCCAAATAGATTTTTTTTTTTTTTGTTAAATAGAAAATTACACGAAGTAAAGGAAAACAGAATACAAGTTACTGCACCTACCTTAAGTTATTACTGGAAAAAAAGTTACTGTGGCATAAATTACTATTTTTCCTTCACTGCAAACGGCTTCAGCTTGTCCCCATGTATTTTTGAACTCGAGCAAGTAACTAAAATTGTTTTGCTTTACAGTTTAATTGGTACAGAAAATAGCGCAGTAGCATGAGAAACTGGTATCTGTGCTGAAGCTGAATGCACAATGAAACTCATAAAATTATGGAAACACTCATTTTCTCCTTACTTGCTGGAAAATGTTGAATGATGAAAAATTTGATCCTTGGGATTTCAGAGTGCCTGGGATTGGGCAGAGATGTTAGAAAGAGTCCACAGTGCCTGTTTTCCTTTTAAACCATCCTTCACAACTCCCAGAAATTGAACTGAACCTAGTGACATTACTTCTATGCTCAAAACTAAGGGAACCTATAGACTTTGGAACAATAGTTTGCTTGGGACAATATTTTGGAAGTGAGAGGAAATCTATAATCTGAGAGAATGGATGATACAACTGAATACCAAGGTCTTGGCTATCATTCTCAATGTTAGCCCAGCCATGGGGCACAGAGGAGAAAATAGAGAGAAGTTAATATGAGATCATGGAGGTGTGACAGCCTTCTCAGGCAGGAAGAGGAGTAGCACCAGCTGTCTGTTCTGGGAGGAGGGCAAGAGCCTGAAAAAAACTACTCATACAGGGATTTTCACACTTCTAAAAAAAATGCAAAGCTAGAACTGTAAAACTGCAGGCTTCCCAGGTTAAGATGGAGGCTATAGCTGAAGGCAAGGCTTTTTTTCTTTTTAAGATTTTTTTTTTCTGATGTTCATTGGGATTTTGAAAGAAGCACTCAATTCTATATCCTAAGTCTAAACTAATGAAATTTAAGGCAGTGCCACCTCGCTTTGATGCTTTTTTTTTTTTGTTGGGTGGTCAGGTCTCCACTATTGCAAACTTACCCCTGGAATTTTCAACAAAAGAATTAGAAGGGCATATAGCAGGTGTAATTCCCAGCCAAAGCCATAATGTATCACAATATCACACAACATTATGCTAGCTGCTATAATATTTGGCATCTACTCACAATTACAACATGATGTCAAGAATTTTAAGAGAGAGAGGGGATAACACTAGCCAATACAAATGCCAGCTATGAAAAAAAGTATGTAAGATTGCGCTGTATATTGTGTCAACCCAACATGTATCCAAAATGTGATTTCATTCACGTAAAAATAGATGGAAAATGTATCCAATCTCATGTAATCCTTTGCAACCAGGATGGCTTTGTTTTCCTTTTTTTAAAAATTCTAATTCTTAAACACATTTTTACATTTTTGCATATTTGAGTATCTTGGTTTTTCTTCTATGAAGCTGACAAGGTTACTACTGCTCTTATGTCGATCCTGGTAGCTCTGGCAGAGATTACCAGATGGAGAACTATTTGATTCCAGGAGACTGCTTCATCTGAACCACAAGGATTATAGTGATAAAAAGAATGGACTCACACAGTATTTTTAAAGCCTGCTGTCTTTTCAGAGGTCAGTGAAGCACATCTGAAATCGGAGAAAAAACAGTACATGCCTCCTGTCTGGATATATATGTGGGTGTCATCCCACTGCCTACCTCTGATGTAAGTGAACCAATTTCTTAAGAAGTCATTAAAACTAGCTCACTCTCTAGAAAATGGTAATTTTTCTTGTAAATACTTTTAACTTTCAGTTGTTACTTCTATTCTTTTTACAGAAATTGTGTGAGACATTAAGTAAATATGGCAACTTAAACTGTACCAAAAAAACAAACCAACCCAGGTTTTTGGAAGTAAATCTTTTAAAAAAGAAGAAAGACTATAATATGCTAAACTCAAGGGAATAAAATCTATTGTTGTGCAGAGGACATACTTAACTTCCACTTTAAAAAGGCCTAATTTAGACCCAACACAAGTTTTAAGAAGCCTTACATTCATATCCTAGCAGCAGAGGCCCATTTGAAGGAGATATATTTGAGAACAAAAGGAGAGAAAGGGACTACTCACAGAATATACCACTGCTATCTGTTACATTTTACCAGTGTATTTAACAAAAAGGAGATATAAGTCAGGAGAAGGAGAAATCAGGAGGAGAAGACAAATCAAAAAAGTTAAGAAAAATTTCTTGGACATTATAAAAAAACCACTCCCAATTAAATCAGCAGACAAGTCCAAATTTTTAAGATAAAAAGTCAAAAGTCATGACATTTTAGAAAATATCCTAAGTAAAGAAACTTAACAACTGATACAAAGAAAAACATTAATTAAAAATATCGTTTTATATAACTGTGAGATTAGGTGCTCTAACCTGGTCTTATGTCTAGAGTGACTGAACTAAATACTTAAAATATTTTTGAGCATCTGTTTACTTGTTTATTTTCTATATAAATATCTTGCAAGTCAGAAAGAAAGTGTGCAAGTACAGAACTGAATCACTTGGTAATCCACCACCAGTCCAGTTACTAATGAGATTCCAGTCTGCAGTTAAGGTCTGCCCTACATAAAAAAAGTCCACTTGGGCCTCAGCAATCTACGCTCTTGTGGAGTGGAGTTAGGGCTTGTCCTTTACTACAGATAGATTTGGTTTGGGTGTCCTTTTTACTGACTGATAATTTCTCCCTGTAGCTGAAAGAGTGGGTTGACTGCACAGTGTTCAACAATAACAAAAAATAAAATAGAACATCTGTGGTAAGCCTCCAGGCACTGAAATATTTGGGTGGAGATAAGTCAATTGTACATCTGAATGAGTAATTTCTGCCCTGGCATAGGGATTTGCCTTCCTTTGAACACTGAAAGGAGCTACACGACTTTTAACCTGGACTGAACTTTAAAGAGCTGCTGACAACTACTAGAAAAACCTTACAAAACCTTACACAGAAACAATTCTCCTTGTGTCTTATTGTCTCCTGAAATGCATCATTAAAAAGAACAATTCAATCAAAATATGTAGCACAGAGTTCTTCCAGTCAGAGAAGGAAAACATCAGGCACTTTAAATGATGCATATGTAAGCAATAATAGGAAATTATCAGTTTTCATTTTTGCATAGGCATCCAAAAAGTCTTTCCTTGTTGATGAAACCAGCATTAAATAAGATTTATGGCACAAAAATACAACTTCCTTGCTTCAAATCTCTCCTGTTTTTTCCCAATACCTACAAAAGCTTGGCAACTCAAGCACTGAGAACATTGTCTACAAGGCTGACAAATATCTATCCCATTGTTTCATTGTACTTTCCATTTTCTTTGTTCCTAATAGCTCACTTTTTCATATTTAGACCATAAAGTCTTGGCCAAAGGCCATATTTTTATTCTGTGTTTGTCTTGATCCAGGCATCTGAAGCTCTGTTGAAACAAACAAAAAAATTACCATGCAAGTGTGCAATAACCAGAAGCAGAACAAATATCACAATTCTTACTGAACAAATGGTAGAATTAATTTGCTTCAAGTATGTTTGTGAAGTTGCTGGCTTTTGTCAGTGTCTCATCTGTAGACAGAAGCTTTCATTTATTTTAACTCTGTATGTCTAAACAGTAACATTATGACTGCCTTCACATCTAGGAGACTAGGGTAGAAACTTTAATGAGCTCTGCTCTGTATTTTTCTTTCTCGTGGTGAGATGCATATTTGCTCAGTAAGAGGAAGTTAGAAAGCTACTCCACCAACAACTGTGGCACTTGCTTGAGTCATATTATCTGATTATGCAACTGCTCAGATCCCTTTTATATTTCCTCCCTAAATGCAGATAAGCACTGTTTAAAACCTGGCTCTTGTCCCACTGTGATTTGGGAACCTGACATAGAGATATGTCTGTGGGGTACATGTATATCCCCTAAGAGGTTGTGGAGTTATACAAAACAGACTTCAATCCACCTGAATTAAATGGAGGGGCATTGTCAAAAATGATAGATTTTAATTTCATGCCACTTCAGAAAGATTCCATAGCTACTTTTGAATTTGAGTTTCTCCCCATGAGAAGACACAATTTTAATTTCTTTAAAGGCAATCCTTTCATATTCCTGCTTCAAACTTGACTGGTAATGAAAATATAAGACCTGCCACAGAATTTCTTCCCCAAAATAGAGTTACATCAGGTTAAAGTAGTTTTGAATATGTTTTGAAAAAAAGTCTGGTAGCATATCCATGGATTTCAAATGTGGAAAAAATGTATGGGCATTGGGTATAATGGCATTTAGCATGAGGCCTCATATAGTAAGTCATTGCAAGACTGATGTCTAACACTTAAATATGTCTTGAAGTTCATTGGCTATTTCACTAATAGAGAAAAAATTGTTCCTGTGGCAGCTGTAGAGGTTTAGAGCTTTGCAAATAAGCCACTGAGTACATAACAGTCTTATTTTAGTAATCCAGTTTTGAAAATGTTGGCCTTCAACAATAGATAGGTTGCAGTAGTTAGTGTAGCATGAACTATGAAGTAAATGTACTCTGGAAAGAAAGGAAGGAACAATTTTTTTAAAAACAGTGTATTTTGATAGAAAGATGTAGAACAATGTACTATATTGTACAACACAATACAGTATTGTTTAAAAGATACTTTCTGACCAGATAATTTGGGACAATCACATTACTTAGACACATTGGATTATTCATGGGATCCAAACATGGGCATATTCACTATGGTTTAACTCTGCGAACTTGACATTTCTGTGTATGGAATACATGCAAATACAGATGGCCTTAGTACTGTAACATAGTACTGTACGTTGGAATAAGTGATTTAGCGAATACAGCAAACAGATTTTTTCAATTAGATGGAAATGCCAAAAGAAAAATGGGGGGGGAGGGGAAGTTGCAAGGTATTTGACCTCTATTGAATTACATGATTGATACCCTTGCATAAATATATTTCAAAATTCTGGGCCCTCTCCAGCAGAAAATATCCATGGCCTTCCGGGTTGCTGAAACCCTGCTGGCTGCAGAGGAAGCCAAGGGTGTGGGAGTAGAGAAAGAAAGAATGTTAATGGTTAGAGGCCACAAGGCTCTTCTTGAAGGGAATTCTTATCTCCACCTCTGTGCCATGTTTTTTTAGCCCCCTGTTTGGATTAGCTCAGATTATTTGTCTGCACTGTGGCCTCTACATCAGACACAAGGAACCTGTGCGCATCTAAGCAGGCCACAGGATAAAATAATTGTTCTGAACTGGATTGAGGGAGTAGAGAGAAGGAGAAAGGATGTCTACTAGAAACGGGTATGGGAAACGAAGTTTATCTTTGGGCTTTTTAATTTGCTTTGCTCTTTTGTCAAACATTAAATGTGAAACATGTACGAGGTCTGATAATTAAGGCTTGTTTGCAGAGGCAATTAATTACATTCATTCCGAAATTGGTGTCAGGTACAGATGTGGGAGTGCTTCAGTACTGTGTTGAACTGGGGCCCTGGGTTTTGTTCAGTTCAAAGAGAAACAGAACAATCTTTAATCAGGTAAATTACTTCTGTTGTTGTTGTTGTTGTTGTTCATCTGTTGGAAGAAAATAGTGGCTTTAAATTGGTGTTTTGCCAAACTGTCAAAGAGGATGACCACCTTTCATTGAACAGTTTCGTGGAGCAAAGTTAGAGTGTGCAACCAATTGTAAGACTTTATTTTGCTGACAGATCTTCACCTTTTTAATTCTAAGAACATGTGGTAGGCATTCAATGCTCAGTGCTACTACCAAGCTTCTCACTGAAGCCAAAAAAGACTACTACATACACTTAATCAGACTAATACAGGCCATACATCTGCACACCTATCATTCCCCCACCAAGCCTATCACTTCTATTTGCTTTATTAGCTTTCTTAGCAGCAGCATTCGTAACTATTCAGTTCAAGATTCTGTGCCACGTTACAGTTGATTTAAATTACTGTCCTGGGGAAAAAAAAAAAAGACTGCTTAGAAGTCAAGTTGGAAATGGAGAAGTCATAAAAAGTGCAAGTAAATGTTTATATTTATGAATGCAATCAGCAAAGTTCACAGACAAAAATAATTGCTGGTTTTATTGAACACTAAAACAAAGATAGAGCACAAGTAGCATTTTATAATGAAGATGTTTCATAGTAACATATTAACTGAAAGCCTAATTAACTTCATCTATTTAATTATTTATGATCTGGTTCAGGAAAAGAAAAATCTTTGTTTTCTGTACAATAGACTTGGAGAAGCAAATATTATTTTTTCTATGACCCTTATGCAATATGAAATCCCAACATTTCTTTAAAAACACTCTGTATATTTGTATTACAAATATCAGCCATCTGTGATTCCATCTTAAGTGGTTCAAAATAGATCACATGCTGAATAATTACTCTTGTTAGCAATTGTTAGATAGATTATAGAAAATATTTTTTCAGCAATCTTCCCATTGGTTATAGACATCATCATATAGCTGCAGCAGCCAAAGAGTGAAAAGATGTTACTTAGACTGCTGTTCTATTAACAGGTCTCAATCTCAATAATTTTTGTTCAGAGAGCAAGCTAAGAAAAATAGGTCAAGTGGAAACTGGAAACAGCAGAAATCTCAGAACAAAGACTGCTCTTATAAAAGCTTGATCCAAAACAAACTCTGGAGTTTTTTACATTTGCCCACTGATACCCTCCCACTATGATATGAATAATTATTTATGAGTAATCTAATATGACAAATTATTATCACTGTTATTCAATGCTACTGTAACAGTAGTCACAAGTCATTTAAATGCTTTACAAGACAAATAAAAGGACCACAAATCTTAGTCAAAACTGAGATGTACCAACGAGAGCCAAGTAACTCCACTGAAGTCACTCAGGGTCGCACATAGCCAGCTGCGTGCAGAAGTTTTATATGCACTAGCTGTTCCAGCTAAAGACTTCAAGACTTCTGGCTCCCAGTTACTGCCCACCACCTGGAGGTTACTGCCCTCACATCTCTGCCAGCAAGCAGGAAGTTCTCTTTTTAACATACTTCTGAGAAAATTGACCAGGCCAACTCAAGTGACCTTTTGCAGCCAGCCTTGCCAGAAGTGGACTAGTGACCAACATGATGCCATCTGCCAGTAGAGCTTCAAGGTCATTAACTTCCTACAGGAAAGTAGTACTAACTTTTGCAATGACTGTGACTCTGTGAAGTAAATATCTATCCATGGACTGAGAAGACAGTCTAATATTAAATTTGATGAAATAAGCAATTAGTAAGTAAATGAGGGAGTGAGAACAAGATATACTGAACAAATTACTGAGTGAGGGCCCCATATTCCATTTCTGGATATTGGTAAGACCAAGATCCTGTTTCTACCTAAAAATAAAAACTGTGCATCATCAACAGAAAACCAACATCCAGATATTAGAAAACATTTTCAAATCCACTTTCCCATTCTTCTTTTTCTTAAAATGAAACTTCTTGCTACATTTGTAATCTAATACTAAACTGAAGATATAGAGTGGTCTTCCACTCAATTAGGGTCATTTGCCATCGTTCCACTCTGAAGTTAACTTCAAGTCTTATGTATGTGTGGTCCTGTAAGAAATCATGATACAGAAAGGGGGAATGACCAAGTAGCAAATTCTAGTTTTTCAGTCAAATCAGTGAACCTGTGATTGGCATTTGAAAGGGCTTCTGGTATAAAATGGTGGAGAATCACTTCTTAAGGGAAGGGAAAGGAAATAGAAATCAGTTCACATCATTTTAAATAAGACTGGTATATTACTTTGGTTGGGACTGTCCTGTGGAAATAGCAGACAGTTATATGCAAGAAAAATAATTTGAATTGGTATGTAAAACTTTGGAAAATAACTCCAGTTCTCAATATTCTCATTGTTGCTTGTTACGCTCACTGGTAGAGACTGGCTTTGTTAGAAGTGTAGGAACATGTGCTACCTCACCCAAGATATAGGTAAATGCTATTGTTCATATGGTAACCCCAGCACTGTCTTTCTGGCTGTCATAAGCAAGCTGACACATGATCACATAATAAGAACCTGGAAGGTGTCACTCAGTGGTCTCCAGAGCAGGAAGTAATCTGCTGCCAGGAGCAGATGTGAGATGAAAATATGTTAGCGATATAAGTATGGAAAAAATGACAGACTCAAAGCTCTAGAGAGATAAGCATTGCATTCTTCTGACCTAACATAGCTTTCAAAAGAATAGTCTTTTGCAGGAAAACAAATAAATAATTTTTCTGGGAACGTTTCTGCTGTATTTATTTTTGAGCAAGCTTAATATCTCTTTCTTTCCTTAAAAGAAAACCAGAAACACCCTAATAATTACATAATGACAGGACAGGAAAAACAGGATCCTTATTTAAGTTTTAGCCACAAAGATAGAGCATAGTAGCATGCCTCTGTTCAGAGCTATCCACCATTGTTCAAGTTGGGAAATAAGAAGAAACTTACTCAGTTAAGACAGGAATTAGAAGAGGATTAAAGATTTTGAAAGCTATAAAATAAGCCAAAAGTAGACACTGTAATAGTTTTAATATGAGTAATATTTTATTTCTGATAACTGAATACTGCAGATACCCCAGTGTATTGAGATGACAGTAGTAGGAAAATTGACAACTGCCATCTTCATTGACATACCATGGACTGAACCAGGGATCTTTAGTGAATTAAATTTAGTGAGTGAATTGTTACACCTTACATTAAAGAGATGATATCCTGAGGCTTGGGGTAGGAACAACCCATGTAATCTCTGAACTGGCAGAGAAGGGGCTCTCGACACTTTTTCACACCCAAGTGACATGAACTTGCTGACTATATGTGTAATGATCATTTAAACCACTGAATTGTACTGACTTGAACCGAAGCCATGTTGCCACTGATAGTCTTGAATGAAGCCTTCTAGTACCACTAATACTGATATTTACCTGGTAATAGTGCTGGGCTATGAGACATAGGTCATATTGGTCATTCCAGCACAAACCTGACTCAGCAACATTTGCTTACTGTTCTGAGAAGTGATTTATGCAGAAAAAAACCTCAAATAAGCAAAAGTCCTTCCTCCCTCAAAGCTTAGCTCTTCATTTTGTAGGTGTGGCACATTTCTCTCTGCTTTCCATACTCCAGTATAGTGTTCAATTTTCCCACAGGATGGTGGCTACAGCCAGTTTACAGAAGGTCTAGTATGGCAAGACTTGGACGTTATAATGGCATAGAACTGAATTTCATTAAAACTACAGAAAATATTCCAAAACATGGTGGTATTTTTCTTGATTCTACTGTTATTTTTAATATTTAATTTGTGGTAGCATGCAGTTGTTGATCAATCTTTTCTGAACCTTACAGTTAACATATAATAATTTTTTAAAAATAACAACTTTCCCTCAATAAATGACATGTTTATGTAAAATATACCTGCTCATGATATATTTTAATTGTTATTTTGTTAACAATACTGTAACATGTGACTTAATTCTTTTTATTTGAAAGTTCCTGCAATGTGATATTTTTAAGAGTCTCTGTGAAGATCGTATCAGTATATTTTAGGACATAGCACACGTTGGGACACAGCACTTGGTATAGAGTTGTATCATGTAATCCCTGTGTACTGCAGCACTGAAAGCTTTTGCCTTCAACAACTAAAAAAACAGAGCTATTGAAGATCACCTGGGATTTTATCTCATCGAGAAGATTAATAGCCACTCTCTATGGATAACAAATTTAATACTCATTTACAGGTTTTGAGATACCTTTTTATCAGACTCCATTGGCTGCGAGAAATTAAACTAATAGGAATCTTATATTTTCCATTCATATTCCTTCAACTTCACTTGAAAGAAATGTGTGATTTTTACTGGTAGTGCTATTTGGTTAAATTTTGGGTAGTTTTCCCGACAACTTGATTGATCGGTTCAATTTGATATATTTTTTGATTAGCATTTTGTGCTAATCCATCAAGTAAATACAAAGCATATGCTGGTTTGGCCAGGAACTGACATGCTTTGAGCACAATCCATGTAACCTCACTGTTTCTATTTCTATGTGATTACTGAGGACTCAGAAAACATGTTTGTATCCTATTTTATTTTAAGGCTGTTGCAAACTCATTTTTTATCCTAACCTAATTAGCAGTAAGTGATATCAACAATCTGAGAAGACTGTAAAAATGGTTCAATTATTCATGCTTCTAATGGAGAAAAATAATCTTTCCAATATGTTTTCTGGTCTCATGAGTCTGGTGCAATGTGTTGCATATCACTACTGAATAAGGTAAAGTAGGATAATTTCCTTGTTCTGTTTGCACTCTTTGGAAGCTTGTGGGCCATGAGTACATTGTACATTTGATCCAGTTGCCAGTCCATGGGTTTATCTTGGAAAGCCTCTGTTACTTCTTTCCGTGTGTCTAGAAACCAGAGGCCTGCTACTTCCGTGTCCGCACAGTTCAACAAACAGCCTCAGGCTACTGAGTTCTTAGATTGCTACAGGTTTTGATGTATTTTCTTCATCAGATGAGGCACACATTGGCAACTGCACCCATAGAAATACTGCCTGGCCATGGGCTACTCCTTAATTTTTCAGCTGGAACTTACTGTAACAGATGAAGTCTCAGGGGCACTGTTGGTTGCAGTGACAACCAGACACTGTTTGGCAACAGCCAGGTGAGTTAAACCAGTTCCACTGAAATGGAACAAAGACTGCTTATCCATAGCCATGATCCCAGTTAAGGAACTATTATATTTCTGCACCTCAGCTCTTTATTTCTTTATGGCTTTTCATCTGTCACCTACTGCCCAGCCTACCTGTCACAAGGCATTTGGGTTGGCCCGGCAGAGCTGGTTGTTCGCTGACCTTCTTGATACTGCTTCAAGCTGTGACGGTAGAAAACAGGGTAACATATTCATGGGAGGTTGGCCAGAAGTTCATGGTTTGGTTAGGATGCAAGTATGAATACTCAGACCTACAGAAAAGAAGAAACATAACAAAGACATCAAGAAACATTAGGAAAAGCTTTGAAATTCAACCTTCTACTTTGTATATAGAGATACTATGTCATGGAAATCAGTTTCTTCAAGAAAGTATTAGGAAAGAGTTGGTATTTCCTGTGTATTTTGCTATGTGACTTTCTGTAAGTGACATAGAATTTATTTTCCAAATCTGTAGAATTCTGGCCCCATCACCATTCATTTGACTGGAAATTGGGTGGTTTCTTTCAATTATTTTGACAACACAAACCCCAATTTCATTATTTTCCAATTCACAGGTACATAGGACCTATAAACTACCATGTAACCAAGAACAACATGACTGCTTGGTAGGACTGGAATCACTGATAATGTAGACGAGATGTGCCATGTGAGTCATAAGACAAGACGGATTCCTAAGTGCAAGATTTCAGCCAGGAAGCGTCTTTAGGCCCCTGTCAAGCCAACCTTTACATACTCTCTCCTTGGCAAAAGGTTGAAACAGTACAAACACCTCAAGAGTGATGATCAGCATGTCTATATTTTCTAGAGCTGGTTGAAACCTGTTCAGTGAAATTTTAATTTGATGAAATATACTATTATGTCAAAGCTAAAAATATTTCAAATAAGTCATGCTTTTTAGAGAGATCATACTGGGAGGGGAGAAATGAAGTGATAAATTCTCCAGCATTGTGAGTGTTGGGGAACCAGGCATAAAGGGGATTTGAACTGGAACTTTTGGACAGTGTCCCAGCCATCACCTCCCATCCCAATAATGAGGTAGGAATTAACATGTCAGTTTGAAAAGTGATCATTCAATACCATTCTAGTGACAGAAAATACATCCAAAATTTTTGTTTGCGTGCCAGTGTAGAACAAAAGAGATTCAGATTCCACAGAAGGTTGTCACAAAATGGAATCATTATCCTTTGGTCAAGTCTGATATTTTAACACTGAATTTTAAAAGATACTCAGTAAGTCTGCAGTTGAGAAAAAGCATGGGGATAAATCTACCTACACAGGAAATGACACAATTCAGGAGTGAAAAATACTTGTCGGATGTAAGGTCTTGTATATAGGGTATTGTGCTCCATAAGTACAGTTCCCTGAGTAAGCAGCAAACTTGCACTACAAGGGATTTAGTCCAGTTCCACGGAGACTGCTGGTAAACTCATAGCTTATTATTAGTTATTTGAAAAACACTGCAGGGGCTCTGCCACCTCTGTTCTTTCTCCCAGGAGACAGTGTGATACTGTTACATGTGAGAGGCTCTTTTGCTCTTCTCATCTTTGCTTTATCCCACCTACACAACCTTTGCCTTCGTAGACATTATCTATTAGTTTCCTCCCAGCACCGTAGAACTGAGATTTACTCTGGCAGTAGCTTTTTCTAGTGTGTAAAGATACAAGGCCAGCTTGTAACCAAGAAAGCTTACCATCACAAAGGAAATTATGCTCCCAGATGGCATAGGTCCTTCTCAGTGGAATTTCTAGGGCAACCTTGAATTTCTATCTTCACCTAGAATTCCAAAGACACAAAGGGAAAGGTTTTCTACACTATTATTATTAGCTTTGATTGCTTTTAGAATTCCGAACAGAAATGTTTTTTTTCCCTTGAACAGTGAATACTTCTCATGTCTGCTTTCTGAGGTGACCTCTGGATGAACACACACTCCTGCGCTCTCTTCTCCAAGAAAAATGGTGTTCCGAGTAGGGTGATCACCTGGCAATGACATTTCGTGTCTTTAAACATTTCAGTGGGATCTAATGAGGCTTGAATTTTAAAAATTTTGAAGACTGTGTCTTTACTTCATCTTAGTTTTCAAAGCAGCAAACACTACTGTCCAGGATTTAATTCTTCTCTCAAAGTGGTTCATGTGGGTAGGAGTGAATGCTTTGAAATAAAGCCACTAGACTAAATGTGCTTTTGCTCTTGAGTGAAATGAGCTTAACAAATCAGCAGAAGGAGAACAACACAAGTTTACCTAGGTCAGCCATTGCTGCAGGACTTCTTTACACTGAAAATTTCAGTGAAAATTACTAAAAATTCATTTTAGGGTTTTTATCAGGTATGTCAATCTCAGCATCAGCACATACAGAGTTTGTAAAATTTGTCTGCTGTATAATTATTTGGTTGGGGGGGGGGGGGGGGGGGCTTGCATTTTGTATGTATTTTGGTCTCCATGGCAAGAAATCTTGTTCCTGCACTCCAGGGGGCACTCACAGAATCACAGAATCATAGAGCTTGGAAGAGACCTCCAGAGACCATCGAGTCCAACCCCCCTGACAAAGCAGGTTCCTTAGGACAGATCACATAGATAGGTATCTAGATGGGTCTTGAATACTTCCAGAGAAGGAAACTCCACCACCCCCTGGGCAGCCTGTTCCAGTGCTGGATGCTAAAGGAAAAATGACCCCTCAGGCAATCTCTAGAGTGCATCTACAGTGCAAGTAAAATGTAGAATCTCTGTTGAGTTCACCTTCTCATAATGGTGTTCTGTACAATATTGATAGAAAAACACCTTGAAAAGTGACATTAAAGGGAGAAGGTCTGATCCGCAGTGTAGAAGATGCCTTGAAGCTCCCTTGAAATAGTTTCTGTGTTCTGGTGAAAGTACATGGGAGTCTTCCAACTGATTAATGTGTTTTTTACAATGACAATGAGGGCAGTACGGTATAACTCAATGGATAATAAAAAAAACCCCAACAAAACAAAGAGAAATATTATATATAAGATATATTCCATGTGGAAGAAAATGTTGATTGGTGTTTAGTGATTCAATAGCTCTGATGGACTGAAGAGAAAATAAGCACAAAAGGTGTGTTCTTCTCTGCCTAGCAGAGAAGGACCTGGAGGTGTTGACTGACAGCTGACTGAATATGAGTCAGCAGTGTGCCCAGGTGGCCAAGGCGGCCAACAGCATCCTGGCCTGTATTAAGAATAGTGTGGGGAATACGACTAGGGAAGTGATTGTCCTCCTCTACTCAGCACTGGCGAGGCCCCAGCTTGAGTACTGTGTTCAGTTTTGGGTCCTTCACTACAGAAAAGACACTGAAGTGCTGGAGTGTGTCCAAACAAGGATGACAAGATTGAGAAGTCGCTGAGGGAACTGGGATTGGTTAGTCTGAAGAAGAGAAGGTTGAGTGGAGATCTAATTGCTCTCTAACACTACATAAAAGGAGGTTGTGCAGAGGTGGGGGGTGACCTTCTCTCCCTAGTGACAAGCAATAGGACAAGAGGAAATGGTATTAAGTTACACCAGGGGAGGTTTAGATTTGATATTAGGAAAATCTTCTTCACAGAGAGGGTTGTTAGGCACTGGAATGGGCTGCCCAGGGAAGTAGTGGAATCTCCATCCCAGGAGGTATTTAAAAGCCAGTTAGATGTGGTGCTGAGGGACATGGTTTAGTAGTGGATGGCAGGCTAGGGTGTTGGTTGGACTTGATGATCTAAAGGGTCACAGAATCACAGAATCGTAGGGGTTGGAAGGGACCTCAAGAGATCATTGAGTCCAACCCCCCTGCCAAAACAGGTTTCCTAGGACATATCGCACAGGTAGGCGTCCAGACAGGTCTTGAATCTCTCCAAAGGAGGAGACTTCACAACCCCCCTGGGGCAGCCTATTCCAGTGCTCTGTCACCCTCACTGTGTAAAAGTTCTTCTGCATATTGGTGCAGAACTTCCTGTGCTCCAACTTGAGAACATTGCCCCTAGTCCTGTCTCCACAGAGAACTGAAAAGAGGCTGGTTATTTCCCCCTGTGTCCCACACACGAGATACTTATAAACATTAATAAGATCCCCTCTCAGTCTTCTTTTCTCAAGGCTGAACAGCCCCAGTTCATTCAGCCTATCCTCATAGTTGAGATGCTCCAGTCCTTTAATCATCTTCATAAAGAAGGTCCCTTCCAACCAAGGCAATTCTGTGATTTTGTGATTCTAGGCACCAATAACACAATGGTTTTAATGAAGCTGATCTTCTCCACTTTCACTCATTCACAAAGGAAAAATCCAGAGTAGACCTAAAATTCTCTCCAGAAAATTTACAAACAATAGCAGGCTTCAGAGAAAACTGTGTGAAAGAATTTAAGGTTATTATGGAAGGAAATTCAGAAGTAAAGCTTATTTCCTCCGTGTTCTTGCTGTATTTTCACTGCAGTATTTATGTGTTTAATACTGAAGGGATAAGTGGGAGCCCTGACAGAAAGCTGCTAAAACGATCTCTTGCATTGGCAGCACAGCTTGTGTCTGCACACAGACCCTTTTCAGTGTTGCAGCATAGGCAGGACACAGGGCACATATGCATTGGGACAGTTCCAGGAGACAGTTCATGTTATGATTTAGCATAAGGCCACATCTTTACTAAGTTGCTGGTACCATCTGTGCACATATTATAGTAACATCTATACTGCCTGTCACACCAATCAGCTTCAATTACTTTAGAGATGTCTGGGTATAATTTTTGTTAAGATTATGTGAACACCTTCACTGAGATTACACTGCATCATTGAATGACAATATATAAAATTGTCATGAGACTGCAACCACACTTCATGTCAAGGGTTTGATTCAGCAAAGCATGTAAGCCAGTGAGATTTCTTAGGCACTTAAAATGTAGAAGTACTTTCCCTAAGGCCAGATAAATGGGGAAATCGTTTATTTAAAAAAATAGCGAAGAAAACAAATAAAAATAGGTTTTGCTTTTATCCCTTTCATAATTTATGAATGTAAAAATCTGAAGTCTATAAAAAAACTTTTGTAAAAATACATGTTGGTTCTAATAAACTATAAATAAATTAAACTGAATATAAGTTTTTTTCTGTAGCCACCATGAAGCTAAGGATCTCTAATATAGAAAATCCAGAACCCAGGCTAGATGTGCTAACTAGATTGTAGTCTTCCATGTCACTGCTAACCTGTTCTGTGCACTGCCACGTGAGCAGGTGCTACTGAACAGCCTCTAAATATCACCGTTGCCGTGGCTTTCAATCTTGAGATACTAGTTTCCAATTCCTTGCACAATGTAAGGACTGACCCAGACAGTTCCCAGGTTCCCAGATGACTTTATGTAAACTAACTACACTGTCATCTCTTTACTGAACTGGCCGTAAACCCAACCTCACCTCCTAGAAACCTTATATTGCCAACAAACAAACAAAAAAAGCAAATAATACCGGAGTATTATTTGCTTTTGTAATTTCCAGTTGTTGAAATTTTATATCTTGACCTGAATCTCCAAGGAATCCTTCTAAGAGGTATTGCCATATCTACAGCTATGCTCTGATAGAAGTGTATGAGGTGCAAACTTGTTAGGGAAGTAAATTCATGACTGGCTGCTTAATTGCGATAGACTTTGTAGGTTCTTTTTCATATCTGAAAAATGGGTTGCAAATTATATGAGCAAAAAGTGGGCAAAACATTTCTAGTCTGATTGTGTTTGTATTTTATGTTTCCTTTGGACAAGCACAAAGACCCAAGGAATAAGGGTCCGCAGCTAAAGGTGGCACTCACTCTGCCCTGACAATTTATTCTCATTATAGAAATCCTCCAAGAGAGGGAAATATGTGTCATGTAGAGCAATATGTAAAGGGAACACCTTATATAAAGAAATGAGTGTCAGAATCATCTTTAACTGTCCTCTGGTTGACTATAGAAACTGCCTTCATGTCCCTGCTGCTGATATATATTTTCTATGTATGTTGTTATCAGTCAGGAGAAAGATAATGCTGAGTACTGTGAGGTACTAGAATTACTGCCTGAGCATTTCACATAGATTTTGTTGCTATTTGTTTTTATTCTGAATTTCCTGTTCAATTTAGTGCTTTGGCATCTTAGTACATCGAACCCTGGGGTGCCTCCAGGCTATATCCTTAGCCCATTCTGCACAAGAAATTAAATGAAATGAAGAAAATGATTTCTCTCAGCCAGCTTGTGCTATCTGGGAAATGGGATTTCCACCACCCTGCTGGTATGAAAGATGAAAACAAAAGGTTGACCAATATGAAAGCTGAAGCTTGAATATATTTTCAGCTCAACTCTTTTTGTGGAACAAAATGTTCTTTTAGAATTTCTTCTACATATTGACTTATCTGAGTAAACAGCCCTTAGTTAATAATGCAGAACACACGGTCCTGTTTTGATAAGCACATCCCCAGGGATTTGTGCCATTCAGTTTGAACAGAGCTACTAGTCATATATTTCTGTACCAAAACCTGGGCAGCTCTTGTTAATTTATGGTTGACAAAGACTTTTTTTCCCTGAGTCCCTTGCTCATCACTATTGAAATGAGTTGTGAAATACAGTGATTTTAAGGACTATATGAGGCCTGCTGTATCAGATAATGTGTAAAGCTGTCATTCAGGTTTGGGGATAGAAATAAAACGGTCCTGAGAGCAATGCTCTTGATCTCCTTTGGGTAAAAGGACAGAGAGCACCGCATACATTTCAATTTCATACTCCTTAGCCCTGAGATACAAATCAGGGTGTCTTTACCTGGAGATGGGAGTTGCAATTTCTTTGAACACAGAAGGAAATAGTAGTTATATGGCACATCCTGGGCCCGCAAAAAGTGGAGATAAAGGGTGTGGCTGCCATAACATAGTCCAATGCTATTTAAAGTGCAGTAGCATGCATTAACTAGCAAAATGGCCTGTAGATAATTCAGCCTATTACAAAATTCTGCCTGAAATCATCCAAGATTTCACAGCTGATGGGCAATGCACCTGACTCACTGCCACTGTGTCATTGCAAATAATTGCCTTCGAAATGTGATTAAAGGATGTGTTGTGTTTGGTTTGTGGTATTTTTTTAATTAACACAAAAATTCTAGGAGAAAATGTTAGAGGTGAAGCATTTCAAGTCAAAGAAATATTCACATTGCTGCTGCTGGAACTGAAGACTCAAAGAAAGCACATCTGCTGTATCACAAACCATCAACAGACCACTACATGTTTCAATATGAACTATTTTTTATTTCTGTGAGCTTTTGTCTAAGTGACATTGAGCAAAATACAAATATAAATCCCTCTAGCTTAACTCCTGGTTATGAGAATAATTCTTTTCTTTCTGATAAATGTGAAGCAAAAAACCATGAGCTGGTGATGAAATGGAATGAATAGTAGAAGGAAAGGTGTCAATTTAAAAATAAAAATAAAAGTGGGACCATGTGGAGAGTGGCAACAGCAATAATTATTTGTATAACAGAGCTTATCTATCTTGCTGTGCAGGAATATGAGGTTTCAGAATCTTTCTGTTAGAAGAGAAATACTTCCATAATTCTCACTTTAATGGTCATCACTGGAAAAAAAAAAGACAAAATTGTCAGATCCATATATTCTTTTTTTCCCCTAAATTATTATTATTATTATTACTATTATTATTATTATTATTATTATTATTATTATTATTATTATTATTATTATTATTATTATTATTATTATTATTATTGTTGTTGTTGTTGTTGTTGTTGTTGTTGTTGTTATTTATTTCCCCTTCCTCATAATGATTTTTTTTTTACAGAAAGATCCAATCAGTGGACTAAATTTCTAAAGTACTTGCTTGAGCTCAAATGGAAAAAGAAATTGGTTATCAATATCAAGAAAAAAAATCAGGATATTTTTCAGTCTTCAGATTTTTAATTTGTTGTGAATGCTAGTTGCACAGTCTGTCTCTTTTTATTCCCTTGGCAATAGAATTAAAACACGTTTTACAACTTGGGGGTATGATTAGGTCATACTAAGCTTGTACTAAGCACAAATACATTTTCAATATGCAGATCATTTTCTAGGAGAAAAATTAGAACCTATTCACAATCTGCAGTTACTACAACTCCACTGATTTAGAAGCAATTTGGGACTAAATTACATGATATTACTTCTGTTGGGCAAAAGAAATAAATTCTTATCATTGTAACATTAGCAGTAGCCAAAAAGTTTAAAGTGATGGCAAGGACATTTCAGTTTAAGAATTCAAAGTTTCACGCTAACCCCCTAATTCTTGTTTCACAGCAGTTTTAATAAACAGTTTTCTTCCTTATACTGTGCTCTTCTATACCTACTGTGAGAGACAATAGACATTTGGGACTGAAATGAACACTAAGCTGCAGGTCAGCTTGTATATGCTGATTCTTTGGATTATAACAAGAACTATTCCTGAATTTCAGATTGAAATACCCACTGAGATCTCATAAAGAACTATTTAAAGCCTCCACAATAACTTTGCAACAAAAAGGTCAAATAAGAATTGCAAGCAGAGAAGCTGCTGGAGATCGGCAATGAGATTGAAAGTAAGGAAACTGAAACAAGCCAAAGACAACAAGCATGTTATCAGCCTCCCATCTCCTCTGAGAGATTTGATAACAACTTTGAAGGTCCTCTGGTTAGCATGCAATTCTGTCTCTAAACGTCTGTAGGCTGTATATGTTTATAGGATTTAACGTTAAAGTGTGTATTCTGGAAAGAAAATAAATTAGCTGATGCCTGTGGCAGAGAAAACTATTATTAATTGACAATGCATGACATTTCACAGACTCTGCTCACAGAAGCACCCCAAAAACAGGAGATCTGGCTAAGCACCCAGTCCTTTTAGGAGGTGAAGGGTCACTTTTTGTTCACCACCTGCTAAAGTGCAATGACCCAAGCAAGCTGTCCATCCCTGTGTTGTCCCTTTGCTCGGGCACTGCCCTGTTTCCAAAGAAGCTGCTATTTTCATTCAGTGATAAGAGAGACGTGACACAGATTCGAAGGCGTGCAAGACCATATAATAAAGACTTTGTGAACTCTGTTTAAAGAGAAGCAAAGAGTTACTGTGCAGTATGAGAGAAGTTTACAATGCCACGGTGCTGAGATTAGCAGACCTCACTTTTCAGAAGGCTGTGATGCAATAGCAGATCCATCCCTTGCTAAGATATGAGCTTTCTTCAGGAGGACTACAAGTTTTGCTCCAGGAAAAAACTAAGGGCTACCAGAACTAAAAGGACTAGAAATCATACTAAATAAAAAGGTGCTTCAAACAAGCAAACAAAAATAATCCTGTCTTCTGAGCTATTATAGTCATACTTCATAGCACATGCTCACATTTGGACAATGAATTTAGTTTTAGCTAAAGCTAAGTAGTAGAACTAGAATTTCTTTAGTAATTTAAAATGTCTTAATGAACGAGTTCAATATATATTTGTCTGGCTTCTTTCCATCTGGTCCTGAATATATATATATATATGAATGACTATATTACTCTATTAATATGCAAAACTGAGCAGGCCTTTAACTTCACAGGGCCATGGGGAGACACATAACTCATGGTCTTTCTTGAAATAAGTAATAAAATAAGCAAATTCATTTTGATTTAATTCAGGATGCAGTGTGCAGTATTAGCAGTAGCCTTACTAACTCACTAATTAGGGGATCAATCATTTCTTTTTGATTTTTCATTAGGACAACATGTGAAAGATTCAAGGAGGGAAAATGTTTGTGTTTCATGTAAGAGCTTAAACTGCAAAGCTCCTTTCAAAAGCTACTACTGCTAATGCAATTTTACTAGAGTCCAGTAGGCTATGCTCATGCTCTGATTTTCCAGCTGAGACGTACCTGGTCATCATCATTTGCTCTCCATACAAACAGATGGGCCGCTTTGTTTCAATAATTCAGACAGTTCTGTATAGCTTATCTCCACATTATGAAACATTTACTTGTTCTGGGGAACTCATTTCATAACATTTATTTCCAACACAATTCCCAATGTCCATTTTCCTAGAGAGACTGGAAAGTACTGTCTCCTGACTGAGTAATGTAACATAATATACATAATTATTGCTGGGATACTAAAAGCAAGCTGGCTTCCTCCCTTCCGATCTTCCAAACAAGCAGATTCTCCTTGGTCAAGATAATTAAGTTGTCTGTCAGCCTTATCACCTCAGTGACAGGCTCTCCTTATTTCAGCTGGTGTTTGTTAGGCTAGGTAGGAATTTCAAAGAACAGAAGCCTTGTGAGCAATTGCAGAGCATAATTTATACCTCAGTGTAGTTTTCTGAGTAAATCCTAACCAATTTTAATGTAAGATCATTTCCCTGTGGGTTGGAAAATTAAGACAATTCAGCTAAGGATTTTAATTCTGTGTATGCATAAGAGTTTTAAATATCATAAGGATGAATTCAGGTGTGAGGTAACTAGAAGCTGGAGTGATCTATGGTCAGTGCAGGCATCTGCGTAGGTGTAATCCCCTTTAATTAAGTCAACAGTATCTGCCAATTTACATAATCTTTCCGTATTGTTTCCTTTATTTTCTTATTGTCCTTAATGGTAGCAGCCTCAGACTAATACCCACGAATGGGTCTGTGGAATCTCCTTTGGAAATTTTTATTTTTCTTCAATAAGCTTTCAGTTAACGGGTATCCTAAAGGAGGAATCAATTCTTTTCTGCTTCTCTGAAAGGGCATTTGATTGAATTTCTACCTGCAGGTTTTACTCCTTTCAGATATAGGAAAGAAGTAGGGTACTTCATGCTTGTGGAGTTTATGAGAAAATATAGGGAATAATATAAATATGGCTGTTTTCATGATTGGATAGAGAGATGAGGTGGCTTTGTAGCCTTACTTTCAACCACTGTTTATTGTCTTATTCAACAGTGAAAGGAAACAGAACAAAAACTGAAGTCTTATTCACCTGGAGCAGGACACCTACCTTGGAGTAGCAATACAAAAGATACAAACATATTTGTAGTGCTGTGATGCAAAATACCAATGTCTGCATTTCTACTGCAGAACTGGTAGCACCAGTGCTGCACCATGCCCTGACGCTCTCTGCACCAACAGGTCTGGCCCTGCACGGCACTGCCTCACACCACTCTGCTTTCTGATTGCCAGAGATAGGGCCACATGCGTAGTCTCAGAGAAGATGTGATTGAGGACACGCAGTATTTTTCCATGCTTCTCACTATATCCTCTCTTCTCTCCTCCTTCAGGAGGCCAGAGCAGAGCTCTTGTGCATGTGAGAGAAGTGGCTGAAGGGCAAAGGTGTTGCAGAGGGTTTTATATGATCACGGATGTAGAGGAGAGACCTAGTGTCACCTTGTCTTTGACATTCACCTCCCAGGCAGGTCCCAGCATTCCTGTGTGATTAGATTATTAGGGCAGTAAAAACCAAAAGGTTTGGTGATGACACATTTTGGGATACATACCGTGTTGGATTCAAATAGCATTCCCTACTGCTATTTCAAATAAGAGGTGCGGAGTTCCTGATACATAGATTGAAGGGAATGGGCAGTGAAGGAGGTGAGATAAGGCAAAGCTGAGACAGCACCAGGGGTGAGACCTGTCTGCCCCTGGTAAAGATTAAGCGGCAAAAGATTTTGTCCAGATTCAAGGTAAGTGTCAAGTGAAAGAGATCACCCTTCACACAACACTCTTCTGAGAGGGCAGTAAAGTTGCAGCCTGCAAAAGGGCAAACCAGCAACATACGAGATAAGTGCATAGGGTGCCTTCAAGATTTTGGGTAGCTATTTATTTATTGCTTTTTAAAAAGCAGGATAGGGTTCTGCCAGTGTGTGCAGCACTGCTTGCCACCAGTCTTAGGTTAAACTAACTTGTGTTTATAACTCACAGGGGGACAGATCTTTGATGCGGGGGGAATTCCAACCTGTCTCGCTCCAAGGGAGCTGAGACAGTCCAAAAACATTACATCACCGCTCTGGGTTGCCATCTGCTATAAGTACAGCGTTGTCTTTGTGATGTATCTGGATACAGATTTATGTTTAATGCATAATTTAAGGGGAAGAACAAGGCTAAGCAAATAAAGACTGCGTAGGGAACCAAAGCATTTGCAGCTGAGCAAGTCGCACCTTGAAAAGCCTTTAGTACAAACCAGCAACACAGCTCAATCAGTACCTTTCCAGGCAATACTATCTAACAACTGGGTAAAAGGTTTCAATAACAGAGCGCTGGCAGAGCGTATTGACTGTTTGTCATTGCACCAAGATGACTTCACAAAAAATCTGTACTCATATCAGAACAAGCCACAAAACGCCAAGGAAATCAATAGGTCACTTACACACCTTTAGAGCCAGCAGTATTATGAGAGTCACACTGAACTGATAATTATTAACCCTGCTAAATTAAAAACTCACTTGAGTTCAGCACTTTTGGTGCACCAAGGGAGGTAAACATAACCCAAAGAAATAAGTTTATAGCAATTTAAGGATTTGTAGTCGTCCTTCTCCTTATCTGAAGCTGATGCTACTGAAAGGCAGACGGAGGAAAAATAGCCTCACACAGATTACCGTTAGGTTGTTTATCATGGAAGTTGTAAAAAGGACTTTACAGCATCCTATTCTTTTGTAATTATATTAGATGCCCCAGATATTTAAGGACCAGTAAAATCTAAAGGACTCATGGTTAAATAAGGCTACTCTATAGGACATAAAAGAGAAGGTACTGATGCCAAAAGTCTTAAAAATCTGAAACTCATTGCTGCGTGTCTACTTTTACAGAGTAGAATGGTAGATATAAGCTCCAAAGTGATGGGCTGGAAAAGCCAAGGTGTCAGTAAAATTTTCATATGTAGAAAGCTGCAAATTCTCTCCTCTCATTCCATTTAACATATCTGTGCAACTTCTTTGGGGAGTCTGTCATGCTCAATAGACAGAAAACAAGGGATACATTGTGACATTTAGCTCTACAGTACTTTCTCATTCAGTTAACTAACTTTCTAGTTATTGCTGTCCAATAAAACAAATTGCAATAAACTACCCCTCTCCAGCTGTCCAGGAATCTAAGAGGGATTAGTGCTATGACTAGGAACAGATGGCTGAACTAAACTTGGGCACAATAAAAGCAATATTGATAGGCAGAGGAAAACATTTTGGACAAGTAACCAACACTGTAATAAAATTTTTGCTTGAGGGACAGCTGCTCTCATTTCTCATTTCTTAAGATGGCAGGCAGCCTCATCATCTTTCTGCATTTCTCATTACACCACATGACAAAAACCACCAAAAACATCTTTTTTCATTTATGACCAGCCATGAGATTGGACCTTCTTCTGGCAGAATCTGACCTGGCCACAGTTATTAAAACTTCCGTGGCTTGGTTTGCAATGAACTGAATTTGAATGCACTGCACTGAAATGAATGCGCTGGTCTTTGGATAGCAGTATTACCCACAAGAAAAGCGTTGCATGAAATCACAGGGATCCACAGATTTAAGATCAATCTGTGGCTCTTTTATTTCATGAAACCATCCAAATGCTTTTTCAACCCATCACAACTTTTAGCATCCATACCTTACAGCATGGAGTTCCACAGTGTGAGTGAGTGTAATCTGAAGAAGTCTTACACTTTTACTTTCTCTGAACCTGTCTGATTTTACAATATGTTATCTGTTCTCCCTAATGTCTTTTCAGGCTAGAGGGATGAAGGATGCTTGTTGTTCCTTTTCATGAAAAACAGTAAATACTTTTGATTGTAGTTGTTGCCTTTTTTTTTTCTGCACCTGTTCCAGTTCTACTATATTCTTTTTGCAATGGGATGACCAGAATTATACCTGTTATTCAAGATGAGAGCTCCCCATGGATTTTTAGAGTGTTTCAATAATGTTTTCCAGTTTATTCTCTATTTCTTCTCTAATAATTGGCAGGTCTTGATTTGCTTCTTCACAGCTTCTGAGAACTGAACAGATGTTTTCCTAGAAATTCCTAAGTCTCTTCCCTAGATGGTCATGATCAATGCAGAGCATATCAAAGGGATTTTTTATGTCAGTGAAGTGAAGTTTTTGGGAACACCTTGCCTGGTGACATTCACTTTTAAATTCCATTTTTTAGGCGAAAATGCCTTTGGGTTTGTTTTAGTAGTAATAAGCAAGATTTTCTACCCCCTTTAAAAAAATCAACAGACATCCATTTTCAAACGCATAATAATGAAAACCTGCAAGAGCTGTGAATGCAGTTTCTTCTCAGTTCAGTGGCTGTATTTCAAAACAGCTGACGCAAGGACAGTGGATAGCATCCTTTCCATGTCATCTTTCTGTTCATTGTGAAGCCTACAATACCAAAAAGTAGTAGCAGAAGACATAGAATTTTAGTAGATTTAAATCTTAGCATCTACCAGTGACCTGGTCTTTAGAAGAAACACCACCGTGTCTTGACTGGTCTCTAAACAAAACCTCTGATTTTGGCACCACAAGGTTTTCTTGAAGGAAGAGAGGCCATCTCATTAACTCTCAGAGGATTTGCTCCTACTTTCAGCACTCTATTCAGAGAAAGTGTCATTAATCAGCTTTCCATTAATATGGGTGGCTGTATCTTGGCAGCAACATTGAAATTACTCAGGGCTTACAATTTAGAAATATCCTCGCCACTATATTGAATGGTGATTTATCATTACTGCAAGGAGATGTTAATTAGAGCAGAACTATAGGCCTCACAATATAATCATATTTTAATGGGGTTTTAAGTCCTACTAAAAATATTTCCAAAAAATGCTTGGTGACAGACTGATGTAATTAAACCGATGCCTCGGTTTTTCAAACTTTGAAGGGTAGCCAGTTACAAGCAATGTTTCAAAATCAAATCTCATTCTCTAACAGTCTGTACCATAATTATGGATGAATAATGGAAATCAATACAAAGGCAGAAACAGAAGCTGTAGAAAATTATTCTGGTTAAATCATTCATTAGTATAATCTTTTATGTAGAATGCAAAAATGAGCAACAGCTAAGATTTCTTTTGCCCATATTTTCTTAAAAGAAAACCTTTAATGAAGCTGCAACCAGGAATGTATTTTCATAACTCTGACCTGAGATACTGTATTACTTTAAGTACATATCAATTTCAAACCCAAGCCTGAGCGGCACGATGAATAGAGCTCTCCTAATAAATCATCCATCCTTTCCACTCATGCATGAAATCATTGTAACATGCATGACAAAAGATAACAGATTATTACACCAAATCAAAAAAGAATAACGTATTCCTATATTTTTCAGGAAATATGTTCAAGTAGGATTGCTGTGTCTGCTTAACTCTTCTGCTTCATGCTTGATGCTGAAAGTTTTATGGAATAAAATGCAGTTTGGGTGAAAGGAAGTTCTGAGCTGTGTTAACATGGCATTTGCTCTGACATCATAGCTAGCATACAGAAACCACTATGGTTGCCAGGTTGCTTGATTACCAAATTCTGAGAATGAAAAAGGGGTGGAATGGAAAGAGAAAAACAACTAAAAATAACCAAAATCTCACCAAAAAAACCCAACCCCACAACAACAACAACAACAACAACAACAACAACAACAAACCCAACCCCAAGCTGGTCCAAAGGCATTAGAAAGGAAAAATCAGACATTTTAAAGTATGTTTGCTAATTACGCAGTCATTTCTGCGTCACGGAACATAATTGCCATCTGTGGCACTACGCTGACACCTAGTGGTTCTCGCCAGGCTGCAGGCGGTACCCTTGGGGGGACCACGAGGTCCTGGCTATGTCCCCAGGAAGCCACCACCTGTACATCGTTGAGAAATCTGCTTCAAAACCTGCATGGAATACTCTTGGCGTGGAAGCGTTTGCCACCTCCAGTTGCCCAGTGGCACGATTTCTTGCAGAACATGAGGATGCATTTTCATACGGAGGAAAATGCGGCTGGGAGAGGCAACAGGAAAGCTCACCTGGAGAGATGCAGCAATGCAGAAGGAACTATGAGCCAACAGGAAACACATCAGTAGAACAGAAAATGTTCTTTCTCAACTGGGTATATATTTATGCACATGGGCAAATAACCTGAGATTACTGCCCAACAGAGATCCTGCACCTGCCCGTGGCTGCTATTAGACAATCCGATGTTAGGTCTAACAAAATTAAGGAAAATCTGCTAACTCATCCCACACACATCCCATTTAGTTTGGGATCCCTCTTGGAGACTTCACTGTAGCCAATGCAAATAAGTTATGACTCTTCCATTTTACTAGGCTGCAGAACTTTATTTAATGAAATGTATCCAGGGCTTTAAAGCTGGTGGCTTTAGTGACAGGTACATTACATCCAGGATTTCAGTATATGAAAAGTTTAATAGTGTCAGCCTTTAATCAGTTTCAAATATTGAAAAAATTACTCTAACTACTCTAACCTGTTTTCTTCTTTCCATTAAGTCTTGTCTAGAGATTCAATTACTTTACTTGGCATTTTCTGACACAACTTATTGGATGAATAGCATCTGGTGAAATTGATAAGTATGGATTATGGATGAAATCCAGGGACCTGGTGAATTTGAAGGGTATTTTTCCTTTGAGTTAAAGAGGGTCAAACCTGAGCTTTAATCTCGTTATCTGACAGAAGTAATTTAATGATGCTATCTTAAATACTTCCCCAGGAAACACACAGGGTCTGATGCTGTTCTCATTGATTATTACATATTCATCGAATCATATGGAAGTACTGCATTATATATGCTGGAACAGGTGAGAGCAGAGCCAGCTCTACTTGATAAGAACAATGAAGGGACAGATGACCTAGTTAGAAAATTAGGTTTAGAGAAAGTGGTTTATATATCATCATTGTAGATCTACATCTTTACGCAATGAACTCTGCAAGTACAGTAACATTCCCTATATGTTATTCAGAATGCTATCCAAGCTCATCATGCAGCTCCTATTCAGACAGGACATTAGTAAGCAGGTCTCCCTGGTAGCATACGTGGAGGTTATGAAGCCTCTGGTACTATTAGACATGCTGAGGAAGGAAAAGGATCTTACAGGAAGGAACATTGTACCTCTGAATCAAATCTAGGTGAACGTGTCATGCCCTTGTGAGGCTTCTGAACACCTTCAGTAATTTTAGCCAACTTCATAGAAGGACAAAAGTGCCAAAATCACTAATTTTAAATAAGTCTTCTGAAAATCGGAAGATTTTAATGCTTCCTTCTGCCTCTCCCCAAGGGAGACACTGGTACATTTCTACCCTATGTGAGCCTGCCTGGGAAATAGAATGGTTCTGGCTCCAAAAAGCCACCACACAAGCTGACCAGCAGAACAGAGGTAAGCAAGGGTGTGAGGAAATCTTGAGGTCAGACCAGAGACTCTGAGGAACCTTTGTGAGTAAAAGTGAAGCAAGTTTGAGATGCCTGCAGGAAACGTTTAAAGGCCCTGAGGAAAAAAACTGTAAGTCTTTTGGTTTGTACCTACAAGTTTTATAAAGTCTGTTCATTTCTGGAGAAATGAAGATGATTAAGGGCCTGGATCATCTCCCCTATGAGGAAAGGCTGCTTAGCCTTGAGAAAAGGAAACCGAGAGGGGATCTGATTAATGTTTATGAATATCTTAAGTGTGGGACACAGGGGGAAATAGCCAGCCTCTTTTCAATGGTCTGTGGAGACAGGACAAGCAGCAATGGCCTCAAGTTGGAGCATAGAAAGTTCTGCACTAATATGCGGAAGAACATTTTCACAGTAAGGCTGACAGAGCACTGGGACAGGCTGCCCAGGAGGGTTGTGGAGTCTCCTTCTCTGGAGATATTCAAGACCTGTCTGGATACCTACCTGTGCGACCTGTCCTACAGAACCTGCTTTGGCAGGCGGGTTGGACTCAATGATCTCTGGAGGTCCCTTCCAACCCCTACGATTCTGTGAATCTGTGAAAACTATTTCTGTTTGTGAGCTCTGCAGGTTAACAAATGCAGATGGTGGATCTGTCAGTGACTAGAACATTCAATTTCTCATGGTCTAAAGAAAAAGAAATAACTACTGGATAGAGCATAGGATTAGATGGGAAACTTGGGGGACATAGCTTGTGCTCACTCTAACTGGAAAATATCCATTGTTTGTAATGTCTTAGGGTCATGCCTTGCAGAGAAGAGCTTCAGATGTTGAAATGTTTACTACAGTTTATTAAGCTCAGTGCTCAAATATCTTATGCAAAACAGTAGGCATTTTACATTTATTCACTGAGAAATGGATCTCTGTAATAAGACAGACTTCTAGGATTCATCAAATGTACTCCAACCTTGCTGGTTTAAACTGCTGAAAGTACAGTACTTACAGAAGTGTTTTGAAAATATGAAATGCCATATAAAGTTTTGGGGTGTTTTTTTTCTTTTAAAATGAAAATACACTTTTAGGAGAGAAATCACTTCTAGCAGTAAGGATTGTAAAAATTATCTCTAACTGTTGGAAGGATATAAAAGAAATAACAGGAAAAATGTGTTTTTGAGCTAACAGAGGCCACATTTTATGAGAAATAACAATGGGGAACAAAGTGAAAGATTTTGATGTGAAGTAAGAGCCTTCCCTAAGCTGTTTTCCATTCTACATTGTGCTTGGGGCAGATTCATAGAAGCTGTCGCAGGAAAAAAAATGAAAAAATATTTTTCTCTTGCTTTGTCAACACTGAAAATGTTTACACCTATATTTTAGCTGTTTGAACAACAGTAATAGCAACTATGTGAATGAATTTACAGGTTTGTAGAATACATTTTTATAACTAAATTTGTATAACACCTATTTTAACAAATGCTGTTTTTTTCCTCTTTTTTTTTCCCGAAGGTAAATTTAGCATTGTTAATGAAAAAGTTACAGCTGTCACTTAAACAGAGAAGGGACAATTAAAAGTAACTATGTTTTTCTTTTGATGATTTCTCTTTTGTTATTGGTTTCTTTAGAAGTGCACGAGGTGACTCACCTTCTCCCACCTTCTTTTGACTAACCTTTGCAAAATCTTCTAAAACACCAAAGAAGCAAATGTATTCTTTGTTCATGTACAATACCAACCTAACACTCACTGAGATCAGTTGAAAAACTCAGCATTATATCTACCAAGACAGAGCGACTCACAGATTTTTCTGAGATGTACAGAACGCATCACCTCCCTGTGTTGCTTCATTGTTCCTATCAAGGTCATTTCTGGAGTAATGCCTTGATATTCTGAGATACTTTACTACTGAAAGCATTTTTAGATTACATACAAAATATCAGTCCTGAAGGTCCTAATACCACTCCAAATACCCTAATACTTTTTTTGCCCAGATAATACAATTTTATAGATCCATCATGGTGCTCTTCTAATGCCCCTCCTGGTGCAAAGTGAGGAAAAATTGGCATAATCTGGCATTATTTCTTCAGACAAGCAGAGCAAAGGCCAGATCTGGAAGCTGTTTTGCAGATATGGTACATCCCAAATGTGTTCTGATTTCAACCAAATACACTAGGGGTCAGTTACTGCGTTTCTTGGGGGCTTGTTTCTTTTTTGCAGTGGCTTATCTGTGGGGTTTTTTGCACATCAGCTTTCTTTTTTGACACTTTTCTACCAGTGACTCAGAATTTTGGCTGAAGGTATTGGAGTGAATGCATAAACTAGCAATGATACTCAATGATCTGTTAAAAAAAAAGATTTCTGATGGTATGGTATGGAGATTCCTCATTTTCTTTCCATTTTCTCTCTGCTACTGCTAAATCCTGTGAATATCTGTCTCAAGCTGCCATTAACCGGCACTCAGTCAGCCTCCTGCTGTGTTCTATTTTTCTCCAAGCAAAAAACTCTGGCCATTGTATGAGGGGCACTGCCATCCAAATGTGTCATATCCCTGCAGATAGTCCATGCCAAGATGACTTTAAGTTATACTGCAAAGAAAGAACAAATAAATAATTCGGATTTTCTTTCACGACCTGGTTCCTAAAACTGAAAAATACTTTCTGAAGCGTCATTTGTAATTGGTTGTGACAACAAGCTATGGAAACAGCCCCTCATATGTTTCTATAAATATCTGAATCTTCAAATTATTCTGGTTTTACTCCTTTACTAACTTTACTGTGCTCACTATTCAGGTCATTTACAATACACAATCCCAGGTACTGCTGATACATTGAGAGAGTGATTAAAAAAAATCTGATGGGCTGATTTTCAGAAGTAATCAGCTCATGCAGTATAAATCAAACTTACAGAAGTGATTTGCTTCCTCTGAAGTTCCTAATTTCCAGAAATGCTTTGTATATCCAGTAGCTCTTTCACCGAATATTAAGTACAAAGAACATTTGAAAACTTGGTCACATTTTTTATTTGTACAATTGATAACCATCTCTTTTCCTGAATAAAAAATCAGAATTGCTTTAAAAGTGACACCTTGCAGCCTTTGTACTCAATCAGGGAATATCCAGAGAACTGTGAAGCACTGTTCAGGAATCAAGTGTAGAGCTTATTCAGAATATCTGAGTGAACGTTCTATGAGGGACAAAAAAAGTTTAAAAAATCATATAAAAATCTAGATTAAAATTATTTTTAGGAATTTATGAAAAAGTGAAGATCTTTGCAACAATACAGCTCTTATGTGATGATATATATATCTCATGTTATGCATGTTCTTATGCTGGGGTTTTGTGCCAGGCTTTTTATGCTAGTATTTGTATTAACAGGACACAAATACTTGTGGGTCTAGCAGCATTTTTTCTCCAGTCTCTTCATGTTCACTCTCTCAGATACATGGCTCATAATCTCCAGTATGTAGAAGTCTCCTGAGGGCCTTTCAGGAGCTTCAGTCTCCTTCCATAGAGTGACTCCACAGGAATGGTTGTTCCTCTCCCATCTCCTTAACCACAATTGAAGGCATCTTTACATAACTTTATTCAAAACCTAAAAAGGAAGCTCAGATTTTTCCTGGGCTTCCTGTAGGTGCAAGTTTGATTTTTTCATCTCTGTATTTAACTTAAATACTTATGTGGCAAAAATAAATCCGAAACATTTTTACTTTGGTTTCTGGAAATTTGCAATATTTTGTTTACGATTTCCTTGATTTTCTTTTCTTCTTCTTCTGATTTGAGGTAGCTAGGACTATTATGTCTGTATATGCTGCTCGGTTGAAAACTAAATGTTTTCACGAAAATGAGAAAAAAATTTGGTTTTACAAAATTCCTAAAAAAAATGTAAAGTATTTAAAATTATTTTTACATTCTTGAAATAACAGTTTGAACTTTACTGAAAAGAAATATTAATTGTAGTTTTCAAATGTTTTAGAAATAATATGCTTCACCAAAATGCTCCCTTTTTCCATTCTATCCCAGAATAAACAAAATTTGAAATCTTGAAGACTAGGTGAAAAACTGAAAATACGACTCAGATCCAAGTCAGGAAAGAGGAAGACCAATAAGATTAATCATATTCAGTCTTAATGCCTTCTATTTTATTAGTCCTACTTTATTTCCCTTGATTAATGATCCAATAAGTAAACGAACTCTATAAAACCCCAAATTATTTCTCCTACTTTCATAGGAAAATCAAGAAAGGAAAAACTAGGTATGGAATTTGCATAAAGAATCTCACCAGTCCTAGATGGTTCATATTTGGGATGCTCTGTATTCTCTTAAGATCTATAGTTCTGAGACCTTTTCAAAAGGCTGGCCTGAATTACTAACTCCAACTTTAACAGCAAGGGAGAAATCGTGGGTCTTTTGAAGTTAATAGCTGATCTTTCAAGGTTTTCAAGGGAAATAGGTTTTCATCACAAATCTATCTAATGTAATAAAATCTAGATCATCTAATCCCTAGTCCTGGAATTTAAGCACTGGACTTCCTTTTTACATTTACCACTGAATAGTTCAGAATTGTAAAGAGAATATTTTTTTCCCCAATTGATGTAACATCTCAGTGATCAGCAAATCTAGGTGGGCCTACCACCGCTAAGAGAACTGAAATTTTTTAATGGAAATTGGAGCACAGATGAATGAGCTAACAGCAGGGTTCGATTTTAATGACAGCAACAAGGAATTCTGTAATTAAGCACATTAAGGCAGAACAACCTCTTTGAATTTCAGAACATCTCTAGTTCATGCTCTAACATCTGTTTTTCTTACACGGCTTTAATCTGCATCCTCCCTTCAGGCATCTTACACTAAGGGCTTGACAGACTTTCCTAGCTGACAGTAGCTGGCATCCTTTTAATTGACAAGGGAGACTACTGTTGAAAGAGATGGGGAAGAGCAATCTCTCTTCCCTCAGGGTCTAAATGCTCTGCTTTTGCAGAAGTCCTGCAGGACCTGCTAGCTACAAACTCAGCCTGAAAATACAGTTTTTACAGAATCCAAGGAAGAGCTCACCTGAGGTTCTCACAGGTTCTAGTCTCTTTTACTTTGTTTTTTTACCCAATGTCCCAAGGGGAAGAGGATTTTTGTTTTATTGTCCACACATCTATTATTTTGTCAGGATGTGGGGTAATCTCCAATTTTACAAAATACTAAAGCATATGCTTATGCCCTACTGAAATCAGATGCAAATGAGAGTATATCTAAAATTCTTTTTGTGTATACGTTTATGAGATGTAAGCACACATCCATATGTTTTTCTGCACCAGACCCATGGAATGTACCTTTGAGAAACAGAAAACATGATATAGAAAAAGTGTTATGTGTTGAAAATTATAAACAATAACAAGAAAATAATTTACACCCCATTATATGCTGGTGTGCTTGGAATTAATCCCATCAAATGTGTAAAAACTCTGTTTAGATTGTACGCTTCTGGGCAAGGAACCTCACATTCATGTTAGTATGTAAAGCACATGGTGCCACATAAGTAAGAGCAGTGATTTTAATCACTTGTTTTCCCATTTCTCTAATCCTAGTTATTTCACTTTGCCTGCTGACTATCATTCCTGATCATATTCATCTTGTTGAATACCCACTACCTGGTGATCTGCTCTGCTTAACACTACAGATTCTTCCCAAATACTGTTTGATGTGTACTCTCAATGTGCTATATTTTTTTGCAATCTATTCTCCTAACCAGTGTTCATGGTTAGGAGCTGCTGACTGAAACATCATTTATATTAATACACGGTTTTCAAGACTGAACTCCAACTTGACAGGACTATTGCAATGATGGTGGAATGATTATGATTAAAACTAAGCTGATGTTTCCACTTCTGCAGCCAGTGTTCCTGGTTTCATTTTGTTAGTCTTCCACAGAATGAAAATGGATTATCCAGATGATTTATTTATTTAAAAAAAAAAAGAAAAATAGAAAAAAAAAGGGAAAAAAAACCCAACAAAAAAAAAAACCACAAAAAACCCTGAATACTCTAGATCCATTAATCTAGTCTTTCTTCACTTCTAAAACAAAACCAGTTCCTCTGGTTAAAATTCTAGCCAAAGTAACATCGTCTATAAAGCAAACTTATAACAACATACATTGAGCCTTGTTATTACATTGAGCTTTGTTATTAACAAACTTTTAAAAAAATGAAGCCTTGCATAGCTGTTTGGAGCCATTAATGGCATAGTGTTTCTTGCTTTTGGCTCAACCCTGTATCCTGTTCACTAGTCATTTAAATTCAAATACCTCCCTCAATCCAGTGTTCAGCTTGTTGCAGATTAAAAATGTAAACAGAGAAGCTTCTAAAACAGAAGCAATTATTCTTAGATGCAGTCATATCTCTGGTTTACTTCCCCACAGTAACTGTTGGCATTTGTTTGCTGAAAACAAAAAAGTAGACCGTACTTAAAGAGCCCTGCATTTTTCGTTAGAAAGATTCGCTCTCAGGTACTATATTGCATTAGGAAGTGGAGCCCTAGGCTCGATACCACAGGAAAATGTACACAGTGTAGTGACAAAAACTAAATAAATGTTACAAATCACTTTCAAGATGAGATGCATCTACCCAGGAAGAACCTGCTCAAAGAGAAGTGATTTCCTCTAGCAGCTTATTCCAGCTCTCTTGACCTGGACCCTGCGGTGTCCAGAACATGCCTCACATACCGTCCCCCAGCAGAGGACTCCCCAGCACCGATGGATGCTCTGCACTGCACCCCCTCAACCCCCCTTCACTCCCTCAGGACAATATTTATTTCATCAACCTAAAGTAAGCTGAATACATCGATAAACCACACTATTTTGAACACCTCTGTTTTGAAGAGCTGTCCAGGATAAGTAATGTTGGCCGGTGCTGTGAGAGTCTCTAATTATTTTTTTCACTCAGAAACCACATGCAAACTAGTTGGCCCTTGCTGTCTCTTGTCATATGATGTTACAAAGCAATCTACACTGTCTGTGAGCTTCAGAACACATACTGACAAAAGAAGTAGTTTCCCTGGTAACAAGGACCATATGAAAGCTCTCAGAACATATCCTCCCCAGGAGTTAATTTGTTTCAGATGGGAAAGGTGATTACTTATAAGAAAAAAGGGAAAACAGCTGAGCTATTTAAGGATGAAATAGTAAAGAGTAAGCAGTGTTATTTGTTCCACTTCCACTGTTTGCATTTATATGCACATGATATATATATGTTTATATATAAAAATATATATGGCTTTGTATGAACTATCATTGCATAAGTGTTAATAAATGGACTTGGCAGTAAAGAACTTAATTACATCACCAAAAAATGAAAAATCTTTTCTCAAATGAAAAGCTTGAATATTTCACAAAGGATCCAAGGATATGAAAAGATGAAAACACTACATGATGCATGAATACAGGTCTAGCCAAAAGGTTAGGAAGTGCAGTATGACTGAATTGCCAGAATTAAAGAAATAAAAAGCAGAATAAATAGTAGCAAAAGTCACATTGACATTTAAAAATAAAGTTAGGTATGCAGGTATAATCTTCACATGCAGATAGTTCTTTTAGGAAAACTTAACTCTTTTTCCCCTAGAATAACTGGAAGTATTATGATATGATTGATCTCAATGGTCTTCCAGATGTGGAATGTGGGATACTAATGATTTATGGCTCACTAGATTTTTTTTTTCAAGTGCTGTGTGACTGTGATTGAAGAGAAAAGTTGTGCGTTCATGGGCCAGCAAGCAAATGGTGTCCACAACCAGGCATGGCAGGCACAAGGAATGTTGCACAAGTCATGTTGTTAAACACGACCGGTGCAGTGAAAACTTGGGGCAATCGCTGATGTGAAAATGGGTATTTCTTGTACTGTATAATCCTTGTATCCACAGAGATCTTTTCTCATAACACTTCAGTGAATGAGGATACTTGTATGTTTTAACAAGACGCATCTCTTTGAAAGGAACCGAAAGCCAAGACTTCTCTGGGAAGAGGAGCAACAAATGAGTCAATTCTAAGATGAGAACTATGACTACCTAGATGTGACTGCTGAAACACAGAATTTCTTTGCTGGAATTTCTGAGTTTTTCATCATCTTGGGCTTTTCTGTGGGCTTTGTTGAGGGTGTTTCTTTGGTTCATTGGTTGGTTGATTTTTAGTGGGGTTTTTTTACAGATCTGTGGGGAAAACCAGAGTCAAAAATATAGATTTGTCTTGGCTTTTATAGAACACTAAAACTATTAAAACTTGAGGTAGGGGAAATTAGAAAGGTCTAGGTCTAAATATGCCTGTTATAACTGTGATTATTTATCCAACTTATAAAATCTTTTTCCTGTTAGCTCTTAACAGCATTGATTCATACACGTTTTCAAAAACAGTGTAGGTTTTTTTCTTTTCAGCTAAGAGGTATGAAAATTAATACCTGCTTGAAAAAGATGCAAATAAGCAAAAAGAAAGATGTTTCTTTAACAATACAGAATACATGAGTTAATTGTTCACACAATTCAGTCTCATATTTAAAATATATGAAAGAATTCCTATAAGTCTTATTTTTTGCAGTGTGCCACACCTCAAATTATTTGGAAACCTGAGCTGAGCTCTGGCAGTAGTCTATGATTTTCTTGCTGAAGAGTTCTGCTTTCGGGGAGTATGTGTATTCCAGAATTTCCTCTCAAAGTGTCTCTGGTTACAAATCAAGATATTGTTTTTGTTGTTAAAATACATGACTGACTTGGAGCAAAACTTTGAGTCTAAGTGCCTTCTAGGTTAAGTCTAAGTTTTAAAAGTGATTTAGGCACACTACCTAGAGACAGATAGGTTCACCAAATGATTTCCAATGTGTCTATGAAGGTAAATGTTCTCTGTGGGATGATCTCTTGTGTATGGACCTATTCTCAGTACGAGCTGTTCTAACTCTCCTAGATCTTAAAGTGAGTGATGAGATGTTGCTAACATTGCCATCAACTTTTCTGTCAAACTCTTTTTATCTCTTCACACACTGGTGAAGTCTCACTCACCTGTGACTGGGTTTACTTTATATTAACATCATAGATCATTTGAAAGCTTATTATATTTTTTTATTCCTTTATGGTTTGGTTGGTTTTTTTCCCTTTTCTTTAGCACATTCACCCTAACCCTTGACATTACAAGTATCTAGAAAGCATATTTGCTAATGTATCCAAAACGAGAGACCTGATTTCTGTCTCTTTCTCAGAGTCTGAGGATATCCTTGGAATAGGTCAGATTTTTTTCTAGGGAAGATAAAATATCCCACATGTTTATCTTACCACTTCAGAGTCTTTGGCACTACTAAAAGACTGTGGGCTGAGGAGCCCAGTCTCCTTCAAGGAAGATAAAATCACTCAGCCTCATTTTTACTGCTTTATTTTCTGTTCTGAAGGGCTGCCCATTGAGATGACCTCTCTCTCCTAAAATAATTTGTGACCCCTTTTTCGTTTCTTTTCTGTGGCTGGTAATTTCCAGCTGATCTCCTGGAAGATCATCTTGCTGTCTCTCTGAGCTTTTATTTTTGCTAAAAGTGGAGGTTCTAAAATATAAATGACACCAGCATGAAGGAAAATGGCAAATTAAAAATTAAAATTAAGTTAGTGTAGAAATATTGAGTGTCACACTAAATATTGTTATTTTTGCTTTTGAGGATTTATTCTGTCTCAACTGTGTATCTGGGCTTGTCATACAGTCAAACAAGAACCAAGACCTACAACTGAATTAAAAAGTTAACTCATACCCTCATATGGAGTAATGAAACCTCACAGAGAAGAAAATTCTCTAAGCATAGCTTTTCTTTTTTTTTCCAAATCAAATGAAATCAAGATGCATTTTATACCATTTTTCCAAGGGGCAGAACAAGAATATATGCCAGCAGGATAGCTGTTGATACCATAAAGCCATCAAATAAAGAACATAATTTCAAACTAAACACTAGAACCCTGTCACAAACTAAACACTCCATCTGGTGCCATTTAACTGAAATAACTTCTTCAAGGCACCACTCCCATGAAACATACAAACTTCAAACAACATTATTTTACTACAAATGTGGGCTATAAAACTTGATTAAAAAAAAGGAAACCATAAAGTCCTCAAGTTCCCTCTGAGCCTGAGCTAAAATCCAGATCTTCCTGAATTAAGTCACTTTCAACATGTTGCAACAGATCTTCAGACAACTGAGGGTCCCAGTAGATATAAGTTTTATTTTCATAATTCATCCTCAGCTTGGCTGGGAACAAAGTAGCCACCTCCACATTTTTGGCATGAAAACTTCCTTTACTGGAATAAAGGTCTGCCTCTTCAATGGGGTGTTTGGCAAGAGATCAGGAAAAAATAATATCTGATTTCCTTTACACTTGACATTTTTTTTCTTTCAAGGTTTAGTAAGAATTCTCTTCATCCTTCAAATCCTTCAGCCAAACTATAATTGCTTTGTTAGCTCCTTTTTGATCCACTCACATACCTAATCTTTTATATCTGCTTTACAAATATTGTATTTTCAATGACACCAAAACCTGTGAGCCTTGGAAATAATTTTTTTTTGCCTCAACTTCACAATTTACTAGAATCTGAAATTCTTTTACCCACAGGAAGATTATTTTGTCCAATGTTATAAACCTGCATTTTATTTTTCCAGCATAACAATGAGCTTTCTTTTCTTTTACAAGACTTTAAACATTCATCAAAGGCCTCTGCTCAGTATATAACTCTTGACACTACAATGCCTTTTCCTTGAGCATTTTTCTACTTTAATTATGCACCAATCTATGCTGTGGACTCTCTCTTCCTGCTAACCAAATTTAATCTCACTAGAGCCAGCATGATATTCCTTCCACAGTGGGTTTGCACATATTTATTAACATTATAAATGTGAGGCGATTGCAACAATAATTCAGCCTTCATAAACTAAACATGAGAGATGTTCTTGCAGTAAACTGAAAGAAAGCACTAGAGATTTTTGGTGTTACTTCATACCTGCAAAAATAAGTCAATGCTTTTACTCTAGTCTGAGCAAAAATGAAAAATATTTAATTGGTTAGATATTGAAACTCAGAGCTCAAGAACGTGAGATCTCTGTAAACTTCTACAGAACACCAAAACTATACTGCCATCTATAAAAAATTTCCCCTGACACAGGTCATCTGTTTCATTTCCCTCTGAAATAGAAACTGCACAGAAACCTGATGAAAATTCTCTGTCTTAGGAGACTAAACTAGGGGGTTGTGACAGTTTGGGCCGGGATAGAGTTAACTTCCTTCACAGTACTAGTATGGGACTGGTTTAGATTTGTGCTGCAAACAGTGTAGATTATTTAGAGATGTTTTCATTATTGCTATGCAGTGCTTACAGAAAGTAAAGGCCTTTTCAGCTCCTCACACCACCCCACCAGTGAGTAGTTGGTGCTGGTGGTGCATGAGGAGTTGGGAGGGGACACCGATGGGACAGCTGTCCCTAACTGACCAAAGGGATATTCCATACAACATCATGCCAAACATATGAAGGGCTGGAGAAAGAAGAAACAACAGGGAATTCTCAGAGTGAGGGCATTTGTCTTCTCAAGTAACCATCAGGAATGATGGAGCCCTGCTTTCCTGGGGATGGCTGAACACCTGCCTGCTCATGGGAAGTGTGGAATTAATTCCTTGTCTTGCTTTGCTTGTGTGCACAGATTTTGCTTTACCTGTAAAACTGTCTTTATTTCAACTCACGAGTTTTCTCACTTTCATTCTTCCAATTCTGTCTCCCATCCTACCATGGGGAAAGTGAGCAAGTGGCTGCATGGCAAGTTGCCAGCTGGGTTTAAACAATGACAGGAATTTATGGCCTGTTTTGATCTTGAAAGAAGCCCTGTTTTACCTTATACTCATGAAAGACAGTGGACTTGAAGAGGAAGAATTTACATACTGTAATGGAAAACTCCATGCTTTGGATCTGAACGAGAAAAAAGATCTGTTATCCATAACATAAAATATGGTATGATTAACAAAAAAAGTATCTAATAAACACAATAAGATCCTAGTGCAAGTTTAAGGAAAAACAAAAGTGGAAACAGAAAAAAACACTTTTGAGAAAGTTGCAACTGACTGACCATTACATTACTGTTCTCAACTTTATCCCATACAACCTGTAAGAGTAAATTTCTTATTAGGCAACTCCATAGTGCTACAGGGGAACTACATATAATAAAAAACTAATAGGAATTTTAATAGTGGTGACGTACCAAGGCCAATTTTAAAATGTTTATAACTGTATTTTAAATTCCAAGGTACTTGCAGGTATATATGTAAGGTTTTAATGGAATGAGATACTGAGGAAAGCTCTCAAGGGTTTCTGGAAGCAACTTGTTAAAATTCTGTCACTAAATTGAAGGGAAATTGAGGATAATTTGAAAGCCTCTAAGGCCATGCTACTGTCTCTGGGTAGAAGAAAATGTCCCCACTAGAAATGATTGGTTCCTGGTAGTCATGAAAACAACTAACTAAAAGTAACTTGTTTTGGTTTTGGAATGCACAGCACTGATCCCAATTACATTATCAAAACTGTATTGCAAATAATATAACACAGGCAGCTGCAAGGTCTTCACAACCACCCACTTTTTGATTACACGAGTGGAAACTTGGGGGCATTGTGTCACTAGATGGATGTTTTTCCTTCTTTGTTTGAAGGAAGGCACATGGGTTGGTTTGTTTGTGGTTTAATGAGTAAACATATTAATAGCTTTTCTGGTCTACTTCTCTTCTTGAAGTGTAAGGGTGGTGGGTAACTTTAACACAAACCATATTAGAAAGTGTATCTTGGTGCCTGATGGCAGTAGCGTCAGAAAGATTAATGTGGTATAGCATTGTCCCTTCAATACACCTAATATACAATGTCTTGCGTATGATCTTAAAGACTTTGTGCTTGACTTTGAAGCAACTTTGTAGTTTCATTCCATTCTACTGTGTATTCTATTATGCCTTTTACCATACAGAAGGAGTTCTTGTGTGAAAATTTAAGCTCCGGTCCTGTAAACAAATGGGCACTTAAGAAGTTTTCTCGTATTACTTTCTGGGGCCAACTCATGTACTTGAAGGGAAGCACTCATATCTGCATTTGCAAGAAAGGAGTTTAATGTGTGTATTATGGTCAATACATTAATTTCTGTTCCAGTAGAAATGGCAGAATCCTACCCCTACCATAGCAGTGGCATGAAATCAGAAATTACAGTTTGCTTTGTTTTCTCTCAGTAGCCATATAACTCATTCTAGCTATTGACAGCCCTCATACAAAATTCAAAACCTTAAAAATAACGGTTACTTTTACAGGTTCTGCCAATGTGAAAAATATAGAGGAGAAATTATTTTTTCCATCTAATGCAATTTTTCTGTACCTTTTGTTCAGAGCTCAGCGTGAATATTGAAAAAAAGAGTTTAAAAATATGTTCAATATTTACTCTTAGATAAATCTCAAAGTGTACCTTGAAGTTACTCATCACCCAATGTTTGTATTCTTAAGTTGCTCTGTAATACCATGAGAAATATTGAGAAGTTGAAAAAGCTGAGTACATCATGCCAGTATGTGCTCCACATCATCGGAGTCATTGTCTCCAAATAAATTAATGTGTAAAAGGGAATGAAATTATAGGAACTTTTGTTTGATTACAGTGATTACTGATATCACTGTGCTGTACATCACCACAATAACTCTCTGTTTCTCCTGGTTTAAAGAAGGTTAAACTATGTAAAGACAGAGTTCAGATATTCATCATACGTAAAAAGCACCCTTCAAAGTAAATGATGTAGGGCAATGGTCAATCCTAAAGAGAACTTAATCTGTAAACATTGGTTAGACAGACCAAGTTTTCATTTTACTGGTTAAAGTAGCTATGAAAACAGAAACAGAAGACAGTGTTTTCATGCAAGTTCTCCATAGGATCAAAAATCATCAAATAATTACCCTTGAAGACATATTTCTGACAGACATTCATAGGAATCCTTGCCCTTAGCTTAGAAACCACAAGTCATAAGTGCAACTGACCCATGTGATCTTTTCTTCTCTAAGTTACAATTGTACCTTTCACCAACATATTTGTATATGTTCACATCTTCCTTCACAAGAAGCAACAAACTTAATACTGTTCTTAAGGAAATTTCACATAGGTGGACAGTCAGATGTCATCTATAACCGATGGAGTGATATATATGTTTTTATCAGCAGTTAATAAATATTATATATTTGGTACAAGCTATAGCAAGTACAGCTTTTTAACTAGCACCAATGATCAGTGATGACTGATATCAAGGAACATGGTTTATGACAACAAAGATGTATGATATAAGCATCCTGTCTCCAAAAACAGTGAAATGGTTCCTCAGAACTAAAAAAGGAGAATTAGCTACCACAGATCTTTAAAAACTGCCAATCAGAAAAATTAAAATCAACTAACCAAAGATACTACAACTATCTTAGCATCCTGTAGTTCAAAACTCTTTAGAAGTATATGGACTTTTCAAAGATGTGCATGAATGCAAAATATGCAAAGCCAGGCTGCGATGTTCATACAACAATTACAGCAAACCTGATATAACACTTTTCATGTTGCTTAGGCCAGAAAACATACCTGTTTCATCCTAATATAACTGAGATAGTTTCCTTTTGTCTGAGAATTAAAGGCTGTCCTGCAATTGAAGCTGTCCAAGAACTGGAAAGTGGGATTACAAATCTTGTGTATGGATGGAACTAGAATTTTAGAATTAGTCATTCTCCATTACATTTAAAATTTATATCTTCACCCAATTGAGATGTATTCTTAGAATTCGGCCTTTGACACATCACAGCCCTGACAAAAGAACTGAGAGACTGAGTGTGAGCTGCTTTGGACTTGAAATTTGGCAAAATGTTCTTATGATCGCCCTTAGGAACATGTGTGGTGGTGTTACTCCATGTGGCCCCAAGCGACCACTGAGATTTGTTATTACATTTTAGGCTCACCTTTTTTTCCTGGAGATTGAATTTTAAAGATGAAAACATTATAGATTAAGGACAAAGGTTAAACCTGAACATCCAGTTTCCCTGTGGGTTTCAGTGAAATTTTTTTTGTGATCTTGTGCCTAAAAATGAATTGAATGTAACACAGCAGGCATCGGGTAACACAATACTGACATTCAAAAACAATTAAAGTGGCCCCGGCTTTATTAATAGCCAGGGAATATTCTGTTTTCTAAAACAGATGCTTTAGTTATACCACAGAAATTCAATACATGACAGTTCTTATAGAGGCAAGCCATATAGTTTATAACTAAGAGTTATTGATCATTGTCTTAATTTAATTGGCTTTATTTGACTATTCACCCACAGTCTTTCAAAGACTGTATTAATTATTTAAGCCTGAAATATTTGATAATAGTTAATTACTCATTAGTATAAGTCAGTGAAACAGATATTTTAATTGGAAGAGGAGCTTTTATCCCGTATACCAAAGTGAGAAATTAATTTAAACTAGATCAAGCCACAACTCTTCAAGGTATTTGGGGACAGAAGACATCACAGACCAGCAAAACATTCTGCAACAGAATTCCATAATAAGGAATAAACAAAACAAGACATAATTTCTTTCTTTTTTTATTTTTAGGTAAGATTATGGTTGAAAGTTGGAATTCCTGGCATGTTTCCCCAGATACATTCTGCAAATACAGACCTACTTTGTTGAAAGCACATTTAATGTACTAACATATCCATAACTACATTCTATTTTGCTGTTGTGCTTCCTTAGATAAGTCAGTGTTATTCAAGAGACAATCAAAGCATTATTAGAAATTCTGCTAGCACTTAATTTATAATGCCGCACTTCAGCCTATGCAGATCTTTTATTTGCACAAGATCTCTTATCGTTCTCCTCTCTGATTCTTTTCCTTGGCGTTTTTGTCTTTCACATCAAGCCTGAACTTCTGTCCTTGGCCTTCAATTTGTTCCTCTGTGTCATCCCATTGAAGCCTGTCTGAGCCTCTCTATTACTTGTGCATCGCTTCTGTGTATCTGTTTGTCCTGGAATCCACCCCATATGCTATTTAGGCTAATTAAAATAACTTTTAAAAATTGACTTACTATACTCACTAATGAGAATTAATTCAATGAAGATGTAATCTACTGTGAAAACACAGTAACATGCTTCTGTAGATCTTTCCTGTGGATCTTCCTATGCATTTTGGGGTGGATTTATCTGATCTGTATATTTTGACTGTAAAATCCTTGTGGCAGGAGCTATGTCTCCATCTCTTCCTGATTCTGTGAAGGAGCACAATGCTGGCACCTAGCAAATAATTTGTAATAAGAATAATAAGCTCTGTTTTGCCAGGCATGATCTAATAGTGTCCTTTCTAAGGTTATGTGGCAAGTATCAGAGACACAAGGTACTTTTTTCTTGAATGAGGATGGTTTCTCAGAAATATTCACATTTCAAATAATAAAAATGTCATCTTTTTTTTCATTTAACCAAACTGTTCTTTTTAAGGCTAGAGCTGTTTAAACAATACAGCTGACCTGATTCTCACCTCAGATAACTGGCAAAAGAGGCACTTTCAAAACTGGGACTTCAAAGTGTTCCAGAAAAATCTCACATGGATTGCTGCTCATATTTGAAGGTAAATTGGATCATTAAAAAGGACACAAATGAGCTCTAAACACAGGGAATTCAGAGCTTAATGTTAAAAGAGGGATAATTATATCATTCTAATAACAGTAAAATTCTTCCTCAATTCTCAGGCTTTGCACCCTTTGACTGCCTGGGATTGTTCAAGGTAATAAAGTTAAGTGCATCCATAAGTATTTGCAAAACTTATACTAATTAGCTAATTTTATGTTGCATTTTACAGCATATGGGGTTTTTTCCAGTATTGAAAAACCTTTCCTCTTCTCCAGAACTCAAACTCTCTATGTGTACATAAATGTTAAAAGGTATTAATTGTTTTCCATAATTCATTATTAACGTATTATATAACGCAAACTTTTTAAAAGTGTCTCCTGAAAAAAAATTCCACATATCAATTCTGGAGGGACACAATACCTGAGGAAAGGTTGCTTGCTGAGCGTTCTTGTTTTCCTTTTGAGAGTGAGACTTTGCTGGTTTCCTCTGACACTCCACAGCAGCCTGAAATCTGCTGTACAGCAAAGCCCACCATGCCCCGCCAGCCCAAGAATCCACACCCTGGGGAGACTTCCCACGTGTATGATGACACTTCCAAGGTGAGGTTACACGGCGGATAGCAAATGCAGGGGAAAACTCAAACATCACTTTGGCCAAGGATTTTGTCAACCTTCATATCAGTTGCAACAGCTTTTGTACTGTTTGTAGGTAGCTAATGGCAGCTCCCATTGGTTTCTTTATTTGTACACAATTCCTGTGTGTAAATCAGCATCAGGTAAATACTTTAAAGACTTGGGGACTGTCAAGACAAACTATGGTTTTACTTTTGCTTTTTAAAAATTGCTAGGTCAGTAAAACATCATGTAAAAAATCCCTTTCTAAATATTTTATATTATTGCTTCAGAAGACACTAATAATGGCAGAAAGCCTAGAGCTACCAACCACCATTATCATCTCAGCATTCCAGCTGGTTTCACAACGACTGATTTAATAAAAACAAGTCTGTCAGAAGTATTTTTAAGGAAAGCATTGGCCAGACATATGTTTTCAGGTAACTCTTCCCATCCACACACAAAGTGTTCCTTCATCATGAAAGGATTTTTTACGGAGCTAGCTATTTTTATACATTTTAACTTTCATACATATGTATGTATGCGTATATATATTATAGATTTTAAACATAGCCTGAGACATATTTCTGCACATGAGGAAGAGTCACATTTTATACCAGAAGCTGTGAAGTATTAAATAAAACAGGCAAATAGGTGAGCCTGGGCTCACACACAAATATGTAAAGGACGAGCCTGATCCTGGAACTTCTGTGAAGCTTACTGAAGGCAAGGAAAGATCTTCCATTCATTTTTCAGTGTGCTTTTCACAAGGTTTTTAACTATTCAAGCACGTTGTCCTTAGACCCATAATAAAATAATTATAGTGCTAAACATAATTTGGGTTTTGCTCTGAATTTATAGATTGAGATGAGAAGAAGTCAGGAAAGAAAGTTATTCAGAGTGGTTTGCTAAACACTGCTAAACTGTGATTTTTTTTTCTATTTATATCCAGAATTTTATACCTCTACTTATAAACACTCCCAACAAATTCCAATGTCAGGATCTGATTATGAATATTAAGTTCATCCAGCGGATTTTGGATTCGGCCCCAGACCCAGATCAATAGTTGGGACAGTCATACATGTGCAGCAGAACTTTTTTTTTAAGTTACCAGTGATATCACACCTCAACACAAATTATGATTAATTGCAATTCTGTATATTAATATGCTGAATACTTGTCTAGAAAACATCCTCAATACAGTGGCTTACTTGAACTTTTACCTGTAATGTTTTGTTAACAATAACATCTTCTGACTGAATAATTCAAAGGTAGATTGAGCAAAACGAGCCTGCGAAATGCTCCAACTGAAAAGGATTGGAAATGTCTATGATCAGTGTTTATAAAGGAAACAGGCAACCATGCAAAACTGTAGGGTGCTGCCTTCCCCCTGCTCCTGCCCCTGGTCACTTGGGCTCCTCCACAGCAGTCCCTGCAGATGCCATTTTTGCTGGACATAAAAAGAAATTATGCAGAAATTCCTGATAGGGTCCTTTTGTGAAGGTTGTGTTGGTTGGTCTTTTTCTCGTTCACCAAGCTACTGGTTACCCAAAGACTTCTGACATCCAACTCAAGAACCCAAAATGCGGGTGAGGGTTAAAATTATTTGGGCTGCCTGGTTTGAAGTAGACAATATTGTGATGTGTCTGTCTTCAAATTACATAGACATCTTTAACGCAGAAGCTGTACTGTCTTGTGCCTGAACACTTTGAAGAGGGTGTAGGTTTTATACAGCGAAAAAGAAAGAGCTTTTGTATGGGAATATCTTATTCTTGAGTATTACTAATTTCAATGATAATCTTATATAGGTGGAGCTAGATCAGGCCTTGAATTAGACAGATGAAATAATGAGAAATGACAGCAGAAAATGAATGGAGACAGCAGAAAGAAAAGGTAAGTGAAACAAAATAAGTGGAGAAGGCTACATTAGGGAGAACATAATTTGCAAAGCACTGATTTTGGAGGAAAAAAAATCAATAAGGAAAGGTTAAAAGCAGACAAAGGACTGTTAAACAGGAGTTTTGAGAAAAGATCTGATCTTGCAGGGTGTGGAATGACTCCCAAAAGGAAAAATGGCCTCTTACAAGTAGAAGGCAGCACAAGCTAAGGAAAAAATGAGAGGGCTGAGGGGTGGACAGCAGCGCACAAATCATAAAAAAAGGCAGAGTAACAGAAAGGGGGGATGAAAGCGTGACAGTGACAGCTTGAACTCTGAGTATGAGGACAGGGAGCCACTAGACTGCCTCCCAAGGGGAGAAGGTGGTCATCCGATGCAGTGAAAATGATTTATAGAAAAATGGTTTGTATAAAAGAAAGAGACAAATACAGAGATGAAGATAAATAGGAAATATAAGGGAGAGTTTATTCAGAAAGTTAATGATTCAAAATGTAGCTTAAAATTCTGCATACAATATGCATTATTTCTCAGCTATCTAGTGAGGAGGACAGTTCTACATAGACTGTCTGAATGACAAAACTAGTTCCTATCACCAAATTTCTCCCAAGATTGCTGAAGTAGAGACTTTCTTTCATGCTTTGAAATGTAAAAATAAAAATGAAGTTTTTTGAAGCAAGTGAAATTTCAGGAATTACAAGACATTTCAAACAATATTTTATCAAGGCAGAGTTCACAAAATAATAAATCCAAAAAGTAGCAACTATTTTGTAACTTTACCAAATTTTTAAGAAACCTCCAATCAGAGTGAATTATTTTTCTAAGAAAAATAAATTCTTCATTTAATAAAAGCAAACAAATTAAAGAAAAAAGTTCGGGTTTGTTAGGGGGGTTATATCTTTACAAATGGAAGGAAAACACAAGTTCCTCATACTGCTAGCTTTAAGAATATCAAAAGCTAATAAGTCATATTATTAATTTGAAATGCATAACTCAGGAAACTCAATTGTTTGTCTAGAGTTTTAAAAATAGGAATATATTTCATCATATTGGAATGTAGCTTATGAGTACTAAATCAAAAAGTTATCACTTCCACAGATTTTCTCCTTCTGTAAAATAAAGCTAGAATGTTTTGGCCTCCTTACTCTATCTCTGTTATTCAAATTGCAAGTTCCTTGATGAAGGGTGTCCATGTTGCAATTTGCCTGTGGAGTGCCAAGCAGAGTGAGAATTTATCTTCACCTGGAGCTTCTAAAATAAATAAAAGTTATTGAAAAGAAAACCATGAAGCTGATGTTCAAAGCTGTCCACAAATGCCATATTCAAAGGAGCTGTGAATGGCAAATATTTACTCAGTGTATTTCCAGATAACTCAGAATAAACGCATTGTGCTATGTAACATTAGGATAAAAAAAAACCCTTCTGCTGTGAGTGGGTTCATAGTAAGACATAAGGATCCATTATTTTTCTTCACTGTCATAGTCTGGAATCATTCCTAATCCCAAATCGTAAACTTTTATTATTGTCATATTTTTAGACGTTAGCCACCTCAGCATATTTTCAACATAATTATGAGTTGTGAGATTGGTATTTTAACATGCAGTATATCTGTATAATTGTAATCTATACCTCAGAGCTTGCTTTTCATCTCCTAAATTGAACTACAAACCTCGGTGGTATTGTTTATGGAAAATTCCATATGTTTTTAGGACTTTTGACCTAGATTCCTTATTGTTTTCTGAACAAGAATTTCCCAGACTTTACGAAGAGTCTTGATAGGAAAAAACACCCAGGAAATAAAAAAATACATTTCACTGTTTTGTTTTCTGAAGTTAAAGATCTCAAAATAAAGAGAAAATTAATTTCTGCCAATACATTGCCACTGTACATGACAGCCATCTGTAAGGTGATATGTGCCAGTACCCTATTTTTAAAGTAACACACAAACTCAAATAAACAGCAATTGCAGCTAAAGGAAATGAGCAAGTTATTTATAAATGAATTGAGCTAGATGAATAATTTTATATAGAGATGGCAATAAAGAAATTCAATCACAATGAAGACCTGTCAGTTTATAGAATTTCTTTTCTTTATCTTGCTGAAATCCATCAAATTATTTTTCTGTGAAGGACAAAGGCGAAGACAAATCCAGGGTCATGGTATAAGAACTGCATATTAATTTATAATGTACTGCTTAATGTTTTCAGCCAATGGTAACATCAGGGCTTAGAGCCTTGTGAATTCCTATTAAAAAGGGTTAGCTTTTCTGCTGAACATGTGCATGAATATGCAGTGGTACAAAGCTGAAGAAAAATCTGGAAGTCTCTGATCTCAGGTTACTAGAGTTCTTTTCTTTAAAGACTTACTTGACCTTAGGATGGCATGTCAGCAAATTAGATTCAGGTAATGCTGTTCCCGAGAGCTCTAATTATAGCTCATACGTGTATTCTGCAATTCATTAAAAAAACATGCATTATAACAGCCTTACTGTATACTAATTTGCATACACATCAAAATAGAATCTGAACAACCAGAATTTACAGAATGGTTTTAATTTTTCTGAAGCATTTAGATGCTTCATAAATACTCGTAACTATTACTCACTGTTGACATGCATTTCTTGAACTGTCTGAGCAAGGATAATTTACATTTATTTTTGGAAGTGGCCAGCACAGATAACTGGTCTGCTCAAGAACATCTACTAATATGAAATATAATTCTTAAAAAAAAAAAAAAAAACCAAAACTGAACAGATTGCCCTAGGTGTGACATCTACAGAGGACAATGAGAAAACAGTAATGAGAATGGCTTATGTTTGCTATTCCTCATTCACATGAAAACTTGTCATAAAAATGGATTACCTGCAGTTCTGTGCTGTTTGCAATTCTTGTCTTGTCATGATAATAAGACATCAAAAGTTTAATGTTTAATATGCCCTGTGAAAAGCAACAGTGTATTAAGAAGTGTGGATATCAAAATATTTGGTATCTCAACCTGATCCCTTTGACTGTGTATCTACCAAGTTGACAAATCAACATCACTGGTGATGCTGACTGTGGCTTTCTAGTTTTTGGGAATAACATTACATTCTTGCAAGGACTGCAGACATCTTTCTTGACAAATGAAAAAAGCCCCTCAGAAGGAGATAAAAATCTTGGGTTGGTGACACCCCCAGACCTGGGGTTACCTGACTGATGTTGATGCTATGTTGTTGTAATAGTGGCCCAGCTGCATGTCAGTTTTATTAACTCTGGAGGAAAATCTGCAAGCTGCTGAATGTCTCTCATAATGTGATGTCAGTTCCTGTCTTCCACTGACCACAAGGACACACTCAGATCTTATCAAGGTAATTTTGTATTTGATTAGTTTACTAAAAGGAGTTCAGTGTTTAGGACAAAACTCAAATAAAGCAAGGAATTTGAGGATACAGACTAAAAATATTTGAGATGTTGCACCATTAAATCTTTACTCACATAGAGTTAGAGTTGATTGACCATATCTGAATAGGTACTTCGAAGTTGACTGAAAGGACTGAAGGACTGTAGAGGAAAGCCCTCTCTCCTTCTCTCTTTCTCTAGGTGTGCCTTACTGAGGTTTGCAAGTTAGAGTGCTATGGCTTCTGTCATATATAGTGTACTGCCTGAGGGTGATCCAGTAACGACAGTTCTGTTTATGGACTGCATTTACTTGAAAGACAGTTGAATTAATATTAGTAAGAGCGTGACTGAGGCCATAACTTTCAAAGTGTACATTTTACATGTCTCCAAAATGCCTCATTGCTACTGAGTTTTCTGAGCCTCTCCATTCAAATGTAACTTCCCTAAATAACCTCGAATTAAAAAAAAAAAAAAATAGAAGACAAGATGTAAGAGTAAAGCAAAAAAAAATCAGACTAAAAGCTTTTCTGTAGCAGTAAAACAAAAGCAATGCAAATTTAAGTTAATAATAGAAAAAGTACCACATCAACATTATCCTATAGAACCACTGCCCTAATGTAGGAGTGTCTGTAATCCTTCTAAAAATGTCATTAGAGGAGAATTTGTCACACCAAACTGTAGTTACATTTACAGTAGAATATTTGTACAAGCTGGTTGCTGAAATGCGTCTGTTTTGATTCCTCAGCAAAGAGAGGAAAGGCAAGAAGCTCTAGCCTGTATTTACCATGGCACAGACTCAAGATAAGCCTTAAAATTACTTTTTGGTGTCCAAACAGTGTGGTTTCCCCATCAAAAGGTTATTTGTTATAAAAGAGCTTTATTTGGCAAAACATTGGGAACATTCACTTTTTAATTAGAGCAGCAAACTTCTGAGCAGTCTGAGGCCAGACTTATGGCATTTTATAATGCTTCTTTTCCTGATTATAAAAGAAACAACAAGTGCAGCAGAATCTATTTCATCCCCTGGGAAGTCCCTATAGGTCAGTTACACTATGAAAAATAAACCAGAAACTGTATCACCAAGTACACTTTGTTAATGTCCTGAAGACCTGTTTAAAACATGTGGAGGTTAGCTCCCAGTGTTTTTTCTCTGTTTACATTCCTAGTGTTAGATATTTTAAAAGCTCGTTTCATTAATTTCCTTTTCCTATATGTACTTGTATCCTTATTTTTAACACCATTTTTATTTGGACCATTTTTGCATTTAATTTTATTAGTTAAGTGCAAGTGGGTCAAATGTCAGATTAAGTGTCTTTTCTTCTCTGTCCTTGAAGGAAGGGGAGCTTTTGTTTTACTGGATATTTTCAATAATTCTCTGATCTCCCAACTGGATATAGTGCTGAGTGACTGTGAGTCCTTAGGTAAAACAAATTCAGATCTAGTTGATTGACTGTGAAAATTGTATCCAAACCTCATCAACATAAAGCATGATCAAATGAAACAGTAGACCTTTTATATATATATATATATAATAGATTAAACTAGATTTGCTCTTTCTAAAAAAAAAAATGAAGTGAAGCAACCTTCAATTTTTAGACACAACAAATTACATTCTGCTTGTCATTTCACATGATAAGACACAGTAAGTCCATTAATTAAAACAGCCACAGATCAGCAGCATTTTTTCAAAAGTTCAAGGTTAAAACTATGTTCATGGATTAGTATTCTTGTGAGACGTTTGAGGGGGCTGTTTCCTGCCCCAGGTTACTCTGTAGCTTGAGAGTTTGCTCTCCTGGAGTGGGATTAGATACCATGGTAGTTGTCCACACTGTGTTTATTTTTAGATATAAAGGGCAATACAAGTTCTGCTTTAAACATTCCCATTTCTAGGGAACCTGGTTTGGCAGAGGAGTTGGACTCAATGATGTCTGGATGTCCCTTCCAACCCTCTACAATTCTGTGAATCTGTGAATCTCTGAGTTTAACATCTTGCAAACATTGTAGGGGATGTTCGATTGTAATGCTTCAACATTTGAGAGGAACATGTATCCAAAAACTGCTATAGATCACTGCACACTGAGCTGATAGGGAAGATTTGTCTTCCTGGAAGCAATATGGCTAAGAGTTAGAGGACCTTCATATTGAAGTTGAAGAACCTTTATTTTAGCTTTAGTTTACCAGCTTTCTAAAAGATATGTGCAGCTCTGGGATAAAATACCATAAAACTACAAAAAAACAACCAACCAAACTGATTTGTTTTGTAGTATGAAAAAAACACTGAAGTTGCTTGAAATTAATTTTGAGTAGCATGAAAGAAATTAAAAGACAAAATCCTATGAAAAGCCTGTTATACAAATTTTCTAGAGTAACTAAAATAGAAATTATTTTTTAAGTAATGAGACAGATGGACCAATTCTCATGGAATCATCCATCATACCTAAGTACTCTGGCTTATCAAATTGAAAGCAATTTTTGGAAGAGGCACAAAGGCATCCATTTGAGCAGAGGAAATAGCATTAATCAAGACAGTTTGCAAGGAACAAACTCAAAACTTTACTGGTAAGGAAAAACACATCTAAGCATTCTCAGCTGATGAGAGTTTTAAGGCTTCTTAGGAGGAAAGATGTGCAACTGAGCTCTTCATCAATCCATAAAAAAATATAACAAAGAATATTCTTATTCTACTATTTAGGCCTTTATTGGACTAACGTCTGGAATAGTACGTCTGCTGTGAACGGGTCTCGGCAGAATTAGAAAAACTAGAAAGAAAAGGTAATTTGACTAGATAAAGAGAAACAACTAATTAGCTGGGAAAAAGCAATTGAGGAAGGCTGTGATAGACATCTATAAGAAATGACTAACAACTAAAACTTTACAGGCAAAGAGGAAGCAACATGCAAGAAAATTGTTTTACTAGCAAAAGGAAATGCTTGCATAACAGAAAGAATTAGACCATAGAACTCAATACCACAGGATGTTGTGGAGGCCAAAATTATAAATGGCTTTGAAAAAGGATCAGATCACTTTCATGAAGGATAGGTCCATTGGTAACTATTAAGTGTGATGCTTTATGCCCACCCTCTGACACAAGACATCTTTAAAATACTGACTGCCAGCTGCTCAGAGACAGCAGTAAGTAAGACACCATTTTAGAAAGACTGAAGACACAATGCATGGAAAAATAGGTCATATGAGTTCATAAATACAAAATGAAGATACTAAGTGGAAACTTCAAAGGCTCAAACAGTGCCCATCAGCCTATAAAGGCAGTTAAGAACAAATGAGGACTCAAGACAAGAGAAGTCCAGTCATATTCTGCCATTCATCATGGATACATTCCTGCAACATGTGACAGTGACATGAGAGACTACAAAGCAAATGTTACAACAAAAAAATGCAGAGATCATCCACAGAAGAAATTTCCCATTCCCTTTCTTCAAACCATTTTCAGAAGTATTCTAAATAGGCATGTGTTTCTGTCGAAGTCTCTTCCTTCTCCACAGCAGGACTCACAGTCTCCAACTGCCTCAAATCCATAGGCATTTAGCCCTTTTCTTTCCAGTGAATTGATACATTGTCACATTCTTACCACTCAGTTCTTCGGCCCTGGCTAACAGCAAGTATTTCATTTGCCCCACGAGAGAGGGTTTTTTGCCATGTAATTTGCTTTGACAGCAGCATATAGCATGGTTAGGAGATGGGTATCATGGTCTAAAAGAAGAGATTTTTCCCTTCATCTGGAACTAACAGCATCCCTCAGACATGTAGAAGGAGATCAGCAGCAAGACAGAGCAAGGCTCTTTGCAGCAGTGCAAGACAAGCATGAGAGATAATGGGCACAAGTTGAAACAGGAAAGACACAGACTGGTCATAAGAAAAAAAAAAAAAAAACCAACCAAACTCATTGTGTGGACAGTTAAACTATGAAGTAGGTTGCCCAAGGGAGGTTGTGCAGTCTCCACCTCAAGGGGTTTTCATGACCCAAATGTTAAAGTCCTGATCTGACCTCACAACTGACCCAGCTTTCAGCTAGAGACTGAACTAGACACCTCCTGGGGTCCCTTCCAGCCTGGATTTCTAGGAGCCTATGTTTGGCACTCTCATTAATTTGATCCACACTCATAACAATTTATGCAATAAAGGCAGAAAACACAGTCTTAATACTGAGAGATAGTTTATTGTTTGTTGGGCATACTTCAGAATGAGTAGGTGTCTGAGGGATGTTTTCAATTGTAAATGGTTTCCAAGAGGCAAAGGACATGTAAAATGAATAATTGAGGAGGAAACAGCAAAACTAGTATAACAAGAGATATAGTGAGTGATGCTACTGCTGTCCTTTTCTTCCAGTACTCCCCCGAATCTGGATGGTTTCATTGTGTCTCAGCCCATGAATGATTATTGAGGAAATTCTGCAACTCCAGAGATCCCAAGGGAAGAATTTCTGAAGGTATATAAAAAAAAGAAGTATGGTTAGAGTTTATGCTGGTAGAAATAGTCTTTAATTTGACATAAATAATAATTTATAAATATAAATTTGGTATAAATAATGAATGCAGTTTTCTTTTACTGCTGAAGGTCATTGTAGAAAAGTCTAGGAGAAGGTCTTCCAAGAAGGAAGTCTTATGAAAAACTTATTTTCCAGAAAACATGGTGGAATAGAGTGGATAAGACAGGTGTATGATGAAGGGCCTTTTCAGTCCATCTATCAGCAGTCCATGAGTTGCTTAATATTGGTCATAGCACTTTCCATAATACCAAACTTGCTATGATAACTATCTAGTATCTTAGAGACTGTAAAGGAATTTTGTGTCAAAACTTTCTCAATAGGCACAGTGGAAGTTGTCATTTAAAACAACTATGATGTTCTAAGGCGATCCCACTAGGAATCTGGCAGCTCAGCGTTGTCTGAGACAGACATCTCCTGTGCAAATGCAAAAGATCCGTTTTGACATACCAGAGTTTTTTCAACCAGTGGAAGAAGGTCTGCATCAGTGTTTTCTGTCTGTTACAGAGAAGGTACATCGTGGGTAATAACTGAGGACAGTAGTGCTCATGTTTCTTAGTACAAGCTCTTTTTCTGAAAGAGCATTATTTGCTCCACAAGCAATTTAATCAATAATACTATGTATATTTTATAAAGCCCTTGGACGAAGTATGTTCAAGAACTCCAGAATCTGTTATTACAGGATATGGATACTTTATAAGCTCTCATGCCCATTCCCTTTGTCTCTGATTACTGTTTCCTACCCTACATCTTCGTGTGTCATATCACTTATGCCAGCAGAATTGTTCACGAGGCTCGGTAGATGAGGTACTTAGGGATATGGTTTAGCTTAGGATGGGAATGGTTGGACTCAATGATCTTCAAAGGTCTTTTCCAACCTTGATATTCTGTGATTCTGTGATTCTGCTTTGTGAAGTGGATCAAGAAAATTAGTTAGATTAAAAATCATGCTCCAAAACCCAGGGTTATTCTAGTCTGACAGAACGAAGAAGGAATTTTTATTTCAAATGTTTGAATAACTGGAATATTCCCTTCCAACGTAAGCTTTGTATAAGCTAACGCTGATACATGATTACAGTCTGTTGGACCTTATCTTGCAACAGACATTGCTAGAAAGTTGGTATCTTTTCCCTAGGAAAAGATGGAGTTTCTAGCTTTTTATTGTCTATAACTGATAAATATCATGACCTCTAAAAAAATAGCATAGAAAAATTATGCATTTTTAAGTGGAATGCTACAAGCAGCAATAGACTGAAAAATTAACTAATTTTTACATGAAACATGGAAATATAATCTGCATGCAGAGATTTCTCCATACTGATATAATAAAATGTAACTCAGTACAGAGAGAAAAAACCTTGTTTTCATTGGTTTTGGCATTTTATAATTATTGGATGTAAAAAAGAGGACAATAAATTGTCATTCAATATTGGAAGTAGCTGGTAACATACAATTAGCAGTCTGCCCTCTGCCCACCAGGTACTTTTCTGGGACAGCAGTGCACACCATGGAGTACATCCTGAGATGACTCTTGGGCAGTAAAGCAGGAAAATATTATTTAGTCTTTAGATTTTAACACACAAAGATAGTAATCAATAAAGAAAAAAAGAGAGTATAGTAAGATCTCAGAACTCATTTTAGAGTTAATTTGACGAAGATTCAATATTAAATTGGGAAAGTCAATTCAAATCATACCTCAAACATTTAGATATCAATAATTACATTAATCTATTGTCCTGGGTTCAGTTAGGATAGGGTTAATCTTCACTAGAAGTTGGGGTGAAACACAGCCAGGACAGGTCTACTAAATTAACTAAAGGGGGTATTCCATACTGTATGATGTAATTGTCAGTATAAAAGGGGGCTAATTAAGGAGAGGTGGTGCAGCTCCAGCATGTGCAGCTTGGGGATGATCTGGCTTTGTGATGGGTCTCAAGTGTGTGGTCTGAGTTGTATTGTTTCTTTGGTGAGAAACTGCACTGTGTATATTTGCATATTCTGTTATAAATACTGTTGTTATTTCCCCCACCCTTTGCTGTCCCTGTAAACAGTCTTTACCCTAATCCACGAGGCTTGTCTTTCTCTCCCCAAAGGAAAGCGTGGTGCTGTGTGGTGCTCAGCTGCCAGCTGGGGCTAAACCACGACATTTATATAAGAATTTGGACACACATTAAGGAAATAAAAAGTTTCTCAACCTCCTTACTGAAATAATAGGTCCGGCTGGATGTTCTCAGGTTGTATAATGACAAGAACAAGGTTATGCCACACTGGATCATTCAAGCCTGTCACCATCAGTTCAGGCAACACTGAGGCAGATGATTTTTCTTATTTAAGTGACACTGTATTTCCTCGGGATCATTTACCATTTAAAATCATATTTGTGTACAGTGAAATCCCAAATATGAACACAAAAGGCAGTACAAAAGTAGATATGTTGTGCTATATCACCTTGCACCAGAAGAATGAAACAGCATGTGATGGATTTCTGAAGCAAGATTTTATTTCCTTGCCTTCACACAGCAGTGTGGAATTTTACCTATTTTTTATATATATTGAAGATTATATTTGTTTAATTATATCTCATTTTTTAACCTATTAGCTTTTAATTTTCAGATGGAACCATCACTTCTCAAAATGGTATAGTGTTTATTAGAAATATAGGTGTTTTGTGTGCCAGTGATTTTGAGCTACATGCTTATAACATAGACAATAATAATGGAACATTCTTCGGTGTGTCTCAACTAGAATAGGGCAATAAATCTCTCACAATGCATCCTGAAGTAGAATATGGGCCATATGGTGAGAAACTAAAAAAAATGCAAATGTGAGGTGTCAGTGATCACAAAAACATTGATTTCCTGGTGTCTCAGAAAACTTAACTGCCATAGAAGGCTGTCACTTTAGGATGACCATATACATTCTACTACCACCAAGTGCCACCTGCACTAAGAGTAGTGAAAAAAGTAAACAGCAAGCTCAGGAAATCTGCCCAAGTAATCCATTTTATGGAATTAAATATTATTGTGCTTATAACCTGTGACCTCCATGCGGGAAGCACCTGTAAGACATTCCATGTGGAATCAATGGCTCAAACATCCTGAGTTTATTAAACCATCCTATTACAGTGTCAGTGATTTGAAAAGCCACTGTTATACTCAGAACGCGGATCATAGAATGGGTTGGATTGGAAGGGGCCTTAGAGATCATCTAGTTCCAACTCCCACCATGGACAGGTTTGGGTAGACCAGGTTGCCCAAAGCCCCATCCAACCTGACCTTGAACGCTCACAGGGTTGGGGCATCCACAGCTTCCCTGGACAACCTGTTCCAGTGCCTCAACACTCTCATAGGGAAAAATTTCTTCCTTGCATCTAAACTAAATATACCCTCTTTCAGCTTAAAGACATTACCCCTTGTTCTATCACTGCACTCTCTGATAAAGTCCCTCTCCATCTTTCCTGTAGACCCCCTTCATATACTGGAAAACTGCAAAAAGGTCTCCTGCCAGCCTTCTCTTCTCCAGGCTGAATACCACCAACTCTCTTGGCCTGTCTTCACAGGAGAGGTGCCCTCTGATCACTTTTGTGGCCTTCTAATGGCCTTGCTCCAAGAACACCATGTCCTTCTTGAATTGGGAATCCAGAGCTGGATTCCAAGTGGTGTCTCATGAGAGCAGAGTAGAGGAATAGAATCACATGCTTTGACCTGCTGGTCACACTGTTTATGATGCAGCCCAGGCTATGGTTAGCTTTCTTGACTGCAATCACGGGATGCCGGCTCATGTTGAGCTTTACATCAATCAGCACCCCCAAGTCCTTATCCTCAGGGCTGACATCAGTCACTTCTCAGCCCAGCCTATAGTTATGCTCCACCCATGAGGAGGGTCTTGCACTTAGCATTGTTGAACTTCATGCGGTTCATATGTGCCCACCTCCTAAGCCTGTCAAGTTCCCTCTGGATGGCACCTGCACCACACAGCTTGGTGTCATTGGCAAACCTGTTGAGGGTGCCCTCTGACCCACTGTCCCTATTGCCAACAAAGATTTTAAGCAGTACCAGTCCCAATACCAACCCCTGAGGAACACCCCTCATCACTGGTCTGCACTTGGACAACAAGCCTTTGACCACAACTCCTTGAGCGCAACCCTTCAGCCAATTCCTTATCCACAAGCTGTCCATCCTTCACACCCATTTTTCCCCAACTTGGAGATAAGGATGTTGTGCATGAATGTCAAATGCTTTGCACAAGTCCAGGTGGATGATAGCAGTTGCTCTTCCCTTTTCCACCAATGACGTAACCCTATTGAATGTCAAAAAATTTATTAGGCATGATTTTCCTTTAGTGAAGCCATGTTTTCCATGGATCTGAGCATAGTTTCCAGGAGGATTTGCCCCATGATTTTTCTGGGCACAGATCATATCAGTAATGCTGACAGAAAAGTGTGTTTACAGGCCATTCCAGAAAAATGATACCTGGTTATTTTTATGCCAACCAAGGAACATTTTAAGTTATCACTTGGGAAGTGTGCTATAATTTTACTTTATATTCTGTGTTGTTCTACACATGACCTATTTTCTACTCTCTTCTGGCCCAACTTCTAGTTCATGGGATTAAAAAGTCTGTTCTACACTGTCTGACTGCTCATAGAAGAGGCTCTATTCAATGATGTACTACAAACTCAGTGCCAAAAGCTGGTATTTCTGCCAGTTTAAACATTCTAATTACCAGGCAATTTGAAAATACAGATTGATAAGATTTTAAGGATATCACCAAAATCATATTTTGACTCCTATTTCTTCTGAAATCTTATGTTAGGCCTCATTTCCTTTTTTTGGGTACCAAAAAAGTGGAGCCTGGGAGAAACAGGAACCTGACTGTAACAAAGCTTGCTGGTATAAGTTGGAAGCAAGGCATTACAAAGGTCGCCAACTCTGCAAAGTCAGCATAACCTTCCACCTATTGATTCTGCAAATCAAGAAACTCACAGGCTGCTGCAAGTAAATCCAAATCCTATAAATATCAGGAAGATGAAGGTTCCAGTAAATAATTCCTGTCAAAGTCAAGTCTATAAACAACTTATTAAAGCATGTCAAACTGCCAGACATTCTTTATATTTTCAGTACCCTTTCCAGTATAGGAGATAAAACAAGGACTTGCTGATATTACCCTACAGAAGGCTGTTGGACATGCTGGTGCCTTTCCAAAGGTCCTTAAGAACTTTGGACCAAAAGGAAGGATCTGGCAAATTTCTTTACAAATACTCATCTCTATGGCAAGCTACTTGAAGAATATAAAGTTGGAAAAATTATGATCTTGTAAGCAAGCAAGCAGTCAATTCTACCATCTAGCAGTCAATATATTTGACTTTATAGTGCTTGTCACAGCTTGTTAGAGGTCTTCCTCCTCAAGTAACATAAACCATTCTTGGAAACAGCTGTCCTAACAGAGCAAGCTGAGATCAGATTTAGTAACAATAGCTCTGGTAAGGTTCTTGAACAGTCCTGCAGTCAGCTACTGAAAGAAGTTTAACCAACAGTTGCATTTATGTTCAATTGACCACATTTGTTGGGAGCTATGTCTGTCAGTTAAGCTTATTTCTATGTTATCAAACATCCTTAACTTCTGCAGAATGCTAGCACTGTGAATGAAGTGCCCAGACATAGAAAATCTGCAAGCTTAATCAAATTTCTGAACGAAGAGCTCCCCCAAGACCCACTACTTCTCAATGAACAATATTCTACCTTCAATTTCCTACAAGTTTATGTCCACACTTGCAATCAAGTCTGGTGCCTGCTTTGAGGTCAGCAGACATTTCACTATGAACCTCAGAGCAGGAAATAAACAAATTAGACCAGGGAAGCTCATCTCTGAATACAACTCATGTTAACTAGCTTACATCTCCATGGAAAATCCTCTTTCCCTCCAGGGACAGGATGGCTGCATCTACTCTACCTTTTTGGGAATGGCCTATTGGAATAGCCACCCATGCAAGAATATCCCAGCATTTGTCTGTTGGCTATCAGGAGAAGCCCTAGTTGTGAGGGCCTAAGCTATGCCAATGAGTTTATTAAAAAATCATTAGCAAGAATGGTGGTGATCCAGTGCTTAACTCCATGCTCCAGCCTTGTTTTATTCCACAGCATGAATGTAGGCTTAAAGACAAACTTTATAGTTTGGAAACTAAAACCACCATAACTTCTGCTTTCTCCCAGAACAGGCAGAAAATCATAAACGGTTTAAGAAAGGTAGGAACTGGTAGGAAATCATAAAAAGTCTCTCTTTTTTTATTTTTCAGGAACACAAATTAAATTCCTGAATCAGAGAATAATTTTGATGTAATAATTCTGAATAAGTTGGAAGGGACTTTATGTGGCCATCTAGGCCAGCCTCCTGCTGTGAGCAGGGTCAACACTGAACATAGACCAGGTTAGGGTTGCCTGCTGAAATGTGTTGGAATCTGACTGAAAGCCACTCACAGCTGCCAAACGCGTTTTTGAGAGAAAGCAAAATACAAGAGTCCAGATCTACCCATTAGAAGGTAATGGGAACTACCTGGGGTAGCATTGTATGTGTCCTGAGGATTTTAAAACAAGGATTTGTCCTATCTACAGCAGAGAACTGCTCATCTGTTTGATATAACAGCTTTCATACATAGTTGATTCCCTCTGAAATAAATAGCTCTTTGAGAGTAATAAGCAGTGCATTAAACTCAAATCCAATTCCTTGGCTTTCGATACTATTGAGCATACTGCCATCCAAATATTAAACGTGAAGCAGCTGCACTATAAGAGTGCCAGAAATTTATGGTCAATAAAGATCTGCCACTCGAGGCTAACATAAACGAAGAACAAACCATCTGCCTAAAATCCAGAAAACTGCTTTAAATATGTGGTTCAAATCTTTGGGCAGAACATAAAGATCTCACATATTAATGGCATTTAGTAGAGGTATCCAGTAGTATCCAAAGTAAGAAATGAATTTTTAATCCCACATAGTAATGCCAGGATTTACCTTACTTTGGCAATAAAAGTCTATCTAAACTAATATGCAGCCAAAGAAGTCATAGAAGGTGTACACATCTTCTGCATAAGCAGGGTTAGCTTTTTGAAGAGCATTTCAGAGAACTTCATAATTCACATTATTAAACAAGTCTGGAATCTTCAGTGATGTAGGGAACATCAAAGAAAATCATCAGGTCTTCCCAGAGTCTACAGTAGGTTTTCTGCAACTAAACAGTATATTGTCGCATTTTGAATGCCTGAATCATAGACTCAGGTTAGAAGAGACCTTTAAGATTACTGAGTCAAAGCACAGCCTAACCCTGCCTAGTCCACCTCTAGTCCATGTCCCCAAGCACAACATCTACATGACTTTTAAATACTTCCAGGCACGGTGACTCCATCACTTACCTCAGCAGCCTGTTCCAATACTTTCCTTTTAGTAAGGAAATTCTTCCTGATATCTAACCTAAATCTCCCCTGGTGCAATATGAAAACGTTTCCTCTCATCCTATCCCTTGTTACCTGAGACAAGAGACCAACCCCCACCTCTCTACACCCTCCTTGCAGGTAGTTGTAGAGAGCAATAACGTCTCCCCTCAGCCTCCTTTTCTTAGGAATAAAAAGTCCCAGCTCCCTCAGCCGCTCTTCATAGGACTTGTGCTCCAAACCCTTCAGCTTTGTTGCCCTTCTCTGGACATACTCCAGCATCTCAACGTTCTTCTTGTAGTAAGGGGCCCAGAACTGGGCACAGTACTCGAGGCGTGGCCTCACCAGAGCTGAGTATAATGGAACAAACACTTCCCTACTTCTGCGAGTCACACTATTCCTGATACAGGCCAGGATGCCATTGGCCTTCTTGGCCACCTGTGCACACTGCCCTCTCACGTTCAGCTGGCTGTCAACTAACACCCCCAGGCCCTTCTCCAGGGAGCTCTCCAGCCACTCTGCCCCATAAAGTTGGCTTCTGCCCATTGATACAGCCTGTCCAGGTCCCTCTGGAGAGCCTTCCTGCCTTCCAGCATATCTACTCTCCCACACAATTTGGTGACATCTGCAAACTTACTGAGGGCGCACTCCATCCCCTTCTTCAGTTCGTTAATAAACATGTTAAAGAGGACTGGCCCCAGCACTGAGCCCTGGGGAACACCACTTGTCTCCTGACACTGGCTGAATTTAACTCCGTTCACCACAACTCTGTGGGCCTGGCCATTCAGACAGTTTTTAACCCAGCAAAGAGTATACCCATCTAATCCATGAGTGGCTAGTTTCTCCAGGAGGATGATGTGGGTAACAGTGTTGAAGGCTTTACTGAAGTCCGGGTAGACAGCATCCACAGCCTTCCCCATGTCTCCTTGTCACAGAAGGAGATCAGGTTGGTCAAGCATGATCTGCCTTTTATAAACCCATGCTGACTGGCCCTGATCGCCTGAGTGTCCTGCATGTGTTGCGGGATGATACTCAAGATGATTTGTTCCATCACTTTCCCCAGCACTGAGGGCAGGCTGCCAGGCCTGTAGTCTTCAGTTCCTCCTTCTGACCCTTCTTGTAGATGGGAGTCATATGCCAGCTTCCAGTCAAGTGGAACCACCCCAGTCAGCCAGGACTGCTGGTAAATAAGGGAAATACGTAAAAAATAAGGGAAATGTAAGAGGGAAATGCAATGTTTATACATAATTCTGTAGACAGCTGTTATTTTTATTTTTTATAACTTATCAGTTATTTTGAATTTTTATATACGGCTTTTTTATAATTTGTTCAATTAAGAGGTAGGAGTTCTGTGAGCAATGGATCAACCTCTTTCATAAAGGTTCCTTCTTACTCTAACATGAACAAAAAACAGATGATGGGAAATTTCTATCCTTTATAGCAGGGATAATGAAAATATGGGGATGAAAAAAGACTCTGAAAGAACTGTATTAAACATGTGGAAGTCAAAGGTCCTGTTAAAAAGTTAAAAACCAAATGACTAGTGTTCTATTTTATTACTAATAATTTTGGAATGGTATCACCTTTTCAACTAAAAGAATACTTTAAAACTTCTACAGAAATGTGAGGATGATAATAATTTTCATCAAATCCTTTTAAATTATTCAAGTTTCACAAATAAATCTTAAGAAGTTACAGTTGCAGAAAAAAAAGTATTCATTACACAAAGATAAGGCAAACCTCATGCTAGAGCAACATATGTGAGGATGCTGAACTCTTTTGTTCGAAGTAACTTTTGTTCTCAAAAATGCCTATGCTTTGGGAACAAAAATTATTGATAGCGTTCAGATTTTCTTATAGTTTGATAGCTATGAAAGTCCTCTCAATTTAGATATCAGCAATATGTAGATATGTGAACATTCATCCATACTATGAAGCAAACTTCCTTTATGAAAATAAGTTATGTTAAAAGACCAGAATGTAGCTAGAAAGGTTACTTTGGAACTTTTATCAGAGATTTTTCTTTAAAAAGATATTATTAAACATTATTTTTACTATAACTCAAACTGAACACTGTGTGTAGTTATCTGTTACTATCTACAATTCGAACCTGCTCCAATCAGTCTAACACGGGCTAAATTTTCTAGAGAAATTTCCTAATGTGATATTATTTATAGTCATCAAGAACACCACAGGAGCTTTTTCATAATTAAATTTTAACATAAGAAGAAAAAGGCCACATGGCCATCTAGTGTTGACTGTGAGAAATGCAAGTGATCAACATTTACCGTTTGACAATGACTTCACAGATGTCCTTTTAACAGAGAAAACTGAAACTTGAAATTCTGGTTTTAACACTGAAAACTGTAGTAACCAGGTTCATTTTGCAGCTTCAGTTACTGCTGTTAACCGTATCCTTGTGTCTAGACTTTTGCATCACACTCATCAATACAGAGATACCTGGGAATGCAACTATGATTTACAAAGGCTTACTCAGATGTTGAGTGAATTTTGGTAGCAGTCAAGTGGCTAATTCCTTTTGGTTATGTAAATAATACCAGCTGGCATGCTCACACCCCAAATTACTATTCAAAGCCAAACGACAGTGTCTTGCCTTCTCATGTGCCTATGGCTACATCCAGGCTGCTCTGAAAGAGGGTTATGCCAAGGAGCCTGGCAGCTCCCCACCATGCAAACACACCAGGGGCATCCTGGCACGTGGGGTCCCAGAATATGCTGAAAGTCTCAGGTCTGGTCTTGCTCTGAGGACAGATTCAAACCTATAGGTAAAAAGATAAAGGCAGATGTAATAGGATTCTTTGGCTGCAGTGTGACCTGGTACTGAACCAGAGCAAGTATTTACAGAAGACCCATAAGTCAAAGCATGCTTATGGTTGTCAGTACGTGTCAGGGTGGGGTTATGATAAACAATTGTTACAATTGTATGGTAATGTTTGCCTGTACATTCTATAATGTATTCATTGAAAAAAAATCACATTCCACCACAGACAAAAGTCGTTTTGTTTCCCTTGAAGGCAAGAGGAATTTTACCATTGACTTTGGCAGCATTACACTTCTTACGAAGTTAACTCACTTGTACTCATATTGGTTTATTGTATTAGTTGTCCTTCACAGAAATGCAGAAATGGTCATGGACTCATAGAGAATGTTAGGTAGGAAGTGACATCCAGAGGTCATCTCTTCTAACCCGCAAGACTAGCTGGGAAGAAGGGAGGACCTCTTCTGCTCCCAGAGCGCTTCCTGATAACATCACTCAGAAACTCAGTCTGAATTTGTTTGGTTTTGCAAAATGAGAATATTTTTAATAGACACTTTCTACTTCAGCATGCTCCTCCTGTCACTGCATGGTTCCACACGGAAAGCATCAGTACTGACCAAAATCCTTCAGGAAAATTGACAACCCTTCCTGGGAAAAGAACTCTCTCATGGAAGCTCCTTTTAATGCATGTGCAGATGCAAAAGACACAGCTAAACGTCTCATCAGTATATGTTCATTAGGAATAGCCCTTTTGTGCATAGTGAGTTTTAATTAGCACTACCTTTTTTCCTGCAGGGGGTACTGCGAGTAACAGCTGAGTTCACTAGCTTGCTGCCACGGGGTAAACACCGCAATGTATGCCACCAACATGGATCTTTTCTGCGATCATAAGTGTGGGTTCTTGTCCTACCTCTGCCTCGTTTGTTAATTATGGCCACCGAGAATTAGCTTTATCAAGCTTTATTTGAAGGTACTTCCAGCATAAAGATGGAAGAAATTAAATGACATTATAGCTAATGAGGGACCACCTGAGCCCTATAGCAGTTTTTACAGGCATATGGGATGTGGTGAGCTATTGAAGAATGTAGAAGAAATATCTGAGGTGATTTAATTCATTAAATAATTCCCTAGGTTCTCACTAAGTACTACACATACACAGGTCACAGTGTTCTCCTTTTCTTTTTTCCAGTGTACAATTAATGAGATGGCACACTGAGGAGTGGTTGGATTTAAATGTAAGAAGAGATGTCTCATATGCAAATGTCTTTAACTCAGATAGACATTCCACAGGAAAAACATCAGTGTAACCTGGTACAACAGCATTCTGCAATGTAGGCAAGTGGATTTACCCCAGATAAGAGAATATTACAGTAAGCCAAAGAAGAAAACTTTTAAAAGACTATATCAGGGATTGGGAACACATCCTCCAATACATTTAGCGAAAGATATGTCTAAGTCCCTGCGACATTTTAAGAAATCTCATCATCCTATCATCCAAATATTTATTCCTATCACATTTCAAAAGACCAGTTTCAGTCCTAAGAGGGTAGCAAGGAACAGTTCACCATAAAGAAAATAGTAGGACTTGAATATAGTGGGAATACTACAAGCCCTTCTGACTATGTGCAGTTAGTCCGTTATACCCTTTAGCTCTTGTCACTTCAGTGTCTAGACAAGGAATGGTGTAAAAACCAGATAGCATTGTAGCTCACTTACGGCTATCATCTCGGGTTTCCTTCTCATAAAACCACAGGAAAAGAGGTGGGACTGTTGACTCTTGTCTTGCCCAGATTCCTTAGAACAGATGTAGTCCAAGTGTCTGAACTTGCTCCTTCTAAAATATGCATTGGTTGTACCTTTCTTTTCAGAAAATATTGAAATGAGAGACAAAATCCTCACCTTCCATGAAAAAGCAGAGGACAATGTCCATGGCAGAACTTTTCACTTGGGGCAGAAAGAAGAGGCCTAGCCCTTTTCTGTTTTCAACTATGTCACTGACTAATGGAGGACAAAAGGGAAGTTGGTCTTCTGTGGTCTGCTCTGGTTTTAGGACATACAGCCACATTGCATGTGTACTGGCAGTGAAGCTCATGACAGCTGCCAGCCTTACGTGTGTCCATGCATCTAAACTTCAAAGGCAAAGCAGTGAAGATGTACCAACACTCCCAAGATACCTCACTGCTGCTGACAACGTTCCCTGCACATCAGTTGTAAACTCCTGGAGATCCTCATGTACATGCTGCAAGTAAGGCACAGAGGATGGTGTCCTGGCCACTGAGAAGAAAACAACTTTGACTTCATGCTCATTGTACTACAGTCCGTACATATGAACCCAAGTACAAAGAGAAGGCAAGTTCTCATCCAAAACAAGAACCCCTCCAACACACCAGATTATTATTTTAGATGTAGCTGTGGTTCTCCTCCTCTGCACTTAAATGAGAACAGTTCCATGTTCACACAGAAATACAGAAGTACACCTATAAAGAGACAGGTGCCATTTTAACTGTTCTTCAAATGTTTTGCTGTAGCCGCATTTGAAGAAAGGAAGACCTTTCAACCATTAAAGGGTGTACCCTAGCATGGTCTTACCTCATCTTCATATCTGACTCCCTTACTACCACTGTTATCAGAACTGTTCATAATCTTTCTATATTTGTCTGTATTCTACACCACTCTGAGACAGCAAAATATTTGCAGATTTTCGTTGTAGACAGGGAGAGAGGCAGAGACTTTCCTCTCTTTTGTTGAGGCCCATGGCAGAGGGGACAACTGAGTAAAAATCTTTTTGACCACAAGACCCAGGGTGCCATTATCTTTCAGACTTCTGGTCTGAAAATACATAGACTTGATCAGTGCTATACTATGATGTAAAATACATACATGAAAACATTCTTGTGAGAGTAATGAAATTATCTTCCTGCTTACTCAATTGCTGAAATTTCTCCATTTCCCCCAGTAAGCATAAAGCTTTCAAAATCTTACTACCAGCTTGACAGAAGCTTAATACATTGCATTTAACTTCCTTCATTGTTTCAAGGAGTTCCTGATGCCTTTTGAACTGCTATTTGATGCCATTTTGCAAATGAAACAGCTCAGGCGACTGGTAACAGGATATGAGGCCTACACTTGTAAGTCTGTGGTGGCCATCTACCTTCTGTCAATACTGATTACAGTCAAGTGTGATTGCCTGCCAAAAATGAATTAGAATTTCAGCTCTGATTGCTAATTGATAGTAACTGAATCAGAACTTATCCTGACAACTGTCATCTAAGTTGTGATGCCTCAATGAAACGGGTGAAAGAAGAAGTACCAGACCCCATTCTTATCCTTCTAAGACAGGGTTGGAGCACTAGATAATTTGTGGAATTATGTACTAACCATACAATACCTTGTCAATGACCAAATAAGGAACTTCACTTTACAGGACTGTCAATCTATCACCTTTCAGGAGCATTCAGTTCACTTAAAAAAATTAACTTTAGCAGAAAAGGATGTTATTGCTTTTACTGAGGTCACTGAAAGGGTAATACCATTCTCAGTGATGCTAATGTGAAGGTACAGGGGTGACATGAGTTAATTGCACAGTTACCTCTCTATTATTGATTTACACTCTCCTGACACTTACAAAGAAATAAAATAGAGTTTACATTTTACACACTCTCACAAAATGTAGGCCACAGAAGCGACTGTAGAGTTTTACTTCAAAAATTTTTAAATTGTTACATTTAAAATAATGAAATTAAGAAAAGGCATAGTCTCTTCTCTAAGTTTCCTTCTGTGAAGCATTAAAGCTATAATTAGGGATTTTGAATTAAAACAGTGAAAGGGGATTTGTCTACTGAAAGAGATTACACTTCCAATAGCTATGTGCATCTAGAAATGTTCTGTCTCTGTGGCTAGCACAGTTGTCATAATTAAGGCCCAAAAGGCACAAATGTATTGCAGCTATTCATTTTACTCTACATATACTCAAATGTCAAAAAATAAGAAAAAATATGCAAGTAACTGAAATGGTGTAAATGTACCTGATTGACAGGTAAACTCTAAAGCATGTGATTAGCTGTTCTTCCCTTGAAAGAGTTTCTGTTGCCAGCCTATTCAGTCTGGTAACTCAGTTTGGCCACTTTTATTCATTCACAGGTCAGGATAAGAGGCTTTCTGAAAGCAACATTTCCTACAAAGCTTCATATGAAAACTTCTTCAATCATAGGGGTCATTTAAGATTCATGTTTCTGAATCCCCTTCCCTGTTTCATACAACACTGTACGATGAAGGTTATAAGGAAGTGATGCTCCAGTAGAGAAGCAAGTCTGAAATTCACTTTATAGTACAAATCTCCAGCCCTGAGGCTCAAGCATGATAACAGAAGATGAAGCTGGCGCACACCTATAGTTCAGACACAACATAGGTCCTGAAAAAGTAGGTTCCAGTGCACATGGTTGATATTAAGCACCTGAAAAAAAAAAAAGCATCTTAGGTTTACTTACATACATGTTCTGAATTTCTGTGCTACATCTATGTAACATGTAGCTTCATCTTTAGGGAATCTGGGGCCTCGTTCCTTTATTGTAAGAGCCTGTCCTTCTCCCCAGAACTTCCATTTGTCCCAACATGAGGAATATCCCATTACGGCAGATACCTGAATTGGGAACAGGCAATAGAGACAAGCAGCTGTTCCCCGAGGACATCTTTCTCAGAGCATCCAATGTATTCCACACTGGGGAGAGAATTTCTTTTCAATGTGCTCTTCCTCAGCATGCCTCTTTTGGTTTACATCTTTTGTATTTAAGAGCTAAACCAGTAACTTGCAAACCAGATATCTTGTAATGAGTTTTGTGCATTAGATTTCTACTGACCAAATCATCAACCCAACTAAAATGGTCTTTTTGTTTCCTTTTCTTGGGAGAAGGTGGGAACTCTTATGCTAGCATTCTGCTAAGCTACACATACAGACTTTCTAGGAAAAAAAAATCTGAGCACTGCACTAGAATATAGTACTGTCAGGATGGCAAAAACACGCATTGATCTTTCCTGTTCCTTGAAAAAAATGCTTGTTTGTGTAAATCAGTATGAGAAAAAACATTGAAAGTTAGCAAGTATTGATTTATATAGTGTGATATGATTTACGGAGTGCAGTTTTTTTATGGTGACCTCAACATTGTCTCTTAGCAATCTTAAGTGACGTATGCTTTTATACTTTTTTAATTATGCTTTTAGTTTTATGTAAAATACTTAAATAAGTGACAACTTCAGGTTCATCATCTAGCATATGAGTGCACATACTGTAATTAGGCTTTAGGTTAGGCTTACGGGAGACACAGTTCTCACTGAAAAGGTAAATGTGTAGTTTTAGATCTATAGCTATGTTAAATAGTGGGTTGAAGACAAACTCATTAAAATGCCATTCTTCTACATTTTTAATAACTTCAGAAATTAAAATTGGCTTCTATTGTTGACATAATTATAAACATAGCAGGGTTTGATAATGTGTTGTGAATGCTGCTATGCTTTCAACAGAGCATGAAGAGTATGAAAGAGTCACAACTGTAGCTGAGTCCTAAATCACATTCGTAATTATATGAGCATTTACAGGGCTGAGGTACTTGTAAAATGGCCTACCCCTTCTGGATCTGATGACTTCTAAACTTGAACATATAAAGAGATTCTCACCCGCACGGATGATTAAAGTTATACCTCCAAATTCTGCAATACTGCAATTAACCCAGAATACAGCCACTCACCTTCTGCTGCAAGCTGACAATCATCTTTCAATCAGTATTTTGAAGATTACATCCCCCTCTTTGGTTCTTCTATCATAACTGCAAGCATGCTCAGTACTATTAAAATAATCTGATTTAAAGCAAAAAAGTTGATTTAATATAAGTACTAAGCTGGATTCTTTTGATGTGGTTCATGGCAGGAACTGGCACCTTTTGGCAAGGGGGTGGACAACCTAGGAAGAAGTACTTGGAGCAAGGGAGGGACTGGCAGGGCTCTTCAGCACTCACATGGCTCAGCCCCTTCTGCCTCAGTGGCTGTGGCCAACAGTCAGACCTTCGTCTGCGCTAACGACCTGAGCCACGCGTTTCTGAGCCAACCGTGTTGAAGTGGTTAAAGTGCAACCAGTTCAACGGAAACCATCTGTGAGTAGTTGGCTTTCCTTCTCCTAAAGCAGAGCTTCTCATTTGGTGATCTGTGAATCACTGTGGTATGTACAGATTAAGGAGAATGTGAGAGGTAACAAAGAAAAGTAAATAAAAACAGGAGTATTGCCATGAGTCTGCACCTCCACTGAAAGGAAAAGGTGGTGATCTACAAATGGAAGAAGTTAAAAAGCATTCTTTTAAACAATTTAACACCCAAAATGGGCTACAAAGCTATTCTGTAACTCTTTAAATCCAGTGCCAAGCACAATGCATTCTGGGATGCTATAAAAATAGCTGGTAAACTTTAAGATTTAAGCAAAGTTGAATTGTCTCATCTTCTCTGCATCTACATGACCCTAAAAATAGCCTAGACAGACCACTTAGTTTTGACCATCGTTATTAACCCAGATGAATGGAATTTGTTTAAATGGTTCTTTAGACTTCTATGGCACTTTTTACCTGTGGAGCCCAACTAAAACCATTGCAGAAGTTTCCATCGGTTGATGTCACGGAGACTGAATCATTCCCAACTCGGAGCAAAAGATAATTTTCATATGCCATGTCTACACTGTGAATATATGCAGTATAGACATTGTTTATCAGTATACGCAGTGTGAATTACACTCACTTATCAGTAAAAGATCACTTTCTTTTGCCCTGTCTACCTTCTGAATTCAATCATCCCTAACTGAATCAATGAGGTGGAACTACTGTGTGTACAAATTATGCATCAGATGCACTCTCATCCTGTTAATCTCTGTTTCAGCCTGTTTCAGTTTTGCTGCGTTCTCGTATTGGTACTGTTTAAATCTCTTTCAACAGCCATGTCCTCTGCTTACCTAGCCCACAGTTTCCAAAATATCTCCCATGACCTGTATCTCCTGGGAGGAAGTCTAAGGCGACCACTGCATACTCAAACACAGAGGGAGAGGTCTCTGCATGAGTAAGGACCATTTCAGAATAGTACGCACTGAACAGAGCATGCAAACTATCAGATATGTATCCAGGCTGAAATTGCCATGCGTATTAATCTGTTTTGGTAAGTTTTAGAGATACACGAGAGGTTTTATTCTAAATCACAATAAAAGTATCAAATAATGATAGAATACACTTTACCAGTGTAGACCAAGCAACAAATGCTTAGAAGATGGTCTGCTCTGACCAAATGCATTTAGGTACAGTATGGTATGTTAGGAATTGGACTTGATCTTTATGGGTCCCTTACAACCCAGTATATTCTATAATTCTGTGTTGAAGTACCTATAATAACTATTAAATATTTTTAATCTTTTGTTCATGCCTGCATCTCTTGACTGGATTTTGGGTATGCATAAAGCACACCATGAACATGGCCTGGATTAAGCAACGAGATAAAAAAATATCTCCAAATACACAGTTATTGTCTTTGTCAAGGGAATCCTTTTCATTGCATTTGTTCTCGTTATATCAGTAACTGCATTTGTTCTTCCGAGCCCTTATTCCTGGCTTTGCCTGACAGAACTTTTAATCAGAAAAACAAACACAGTGAACGTGATTTGTACTTCCACACATCCACTGTCGTTATGTTAATGACAATGTCCTAGATGATGATATGTCCCCCACCCTCTATTTGCATGATCAGAGGATGTGCCTTTTCTGGGGCAGGAGATGACAGGATCACTGACTCGGGTCGGGTCAGGTGGAACAAACGGGATGGAGACCCTGGCTCTTATACCATATTTAGCAATCTGTTTACATGATGAGTATTTGTGGGGTGAAAGGGTCAAGATGCGGGGCGGGGGAGACACGACGAAATATTCAGGCAGCGTGAAGCCCTTCGGCTGCCGATCGTTTCCTTCCCCCCTGCAATACGTGGGACGCCTGGCTCGTAACACTCGGGCACGCTGCAAGGCTTTCCCTCACTCTCTCACTTAAAGGCAGTCGCTGCGGGTAGGGCCGTAGCTCCTCCCTCCCTCCAGCTGCGGGCACCCCGCGGGTCTGCTGTGCCGCCGCCTCCCGGTGGCGGCAGCGGCAGAGGCCGGGGGGCAGCGGCGGGGGCCGGGAGGTAGCGGCGGGGGCGGGGGGCGGCAGCGGGCAGAGCGGGCAGCGCGGCCCGGCGCCGCTAGGTGGCACGGCTGGGTCTCGCACGGCCCCGCCGCTGCCGACCGCGCTACCTGAGGCGCTGCCCTGCCCGGTGCTGCCGGCGCTCCCCGCCGCCTCCGCACAGCCGCAGCCTCCCCCTCCCCGCCCTGTTAGATAGAGAGGGGCAGCAGGAGCTCCCCCCCTCCCCTTACTCAGCTGCTAATGAGGGAAACGGCCGGGGGGAGGGGGCCGCAAATCATCTTAAAAGAGAAGCAGAAAATTACCATGGGCAACCGCCACGAGGCTGGTTTTGTTTCTCCGCTCTCGCAGTAAACTCTTGTAATCTGCAGTTATTAGCATAATCTTCAAAGATCTTTAGGGGGATAATCTTTAAAATGCCTAGGGTGCTCGCTTGTGAGGCTCCTAAATAGGATATCATTGGAGGACCGTCAATACCCTTTGAGGTGTCTTTCTTCGCATTCGAGGGGTTCCTCTCCGCCTTCTGCTGTGGCGGACAATAATGTAATCTCCGCCTTGATGGGGGTCAGGAGAGCATTACGGGTTGAATACTCAAATCTGCTCTCTCGCGGGCTTTTAATTTACGAGGAGGAAAGGCATATATTTTCCCTCGAAGTTTACTTTTCGTCAAGGGTAATTATCTCACTTGCATTTGAACTCTTCGGGGGACTAGAATGAGTTTCCAATCATTTGATTCCCGTGCCTGCAATCTATAGCTCTTTTGTGTGAACCTTCAGAGCTCTGGAAATGAACAACCCAACCCGCGGTTTTGCAGAAATGTTCATTGCAGCGAAGGGCGTGTTCGGGAGAATACAAACAGCACCCACAGATAGTTGCCAAGGGCACCTAATACATCTTTGCATTACACCTTGAACCAGTCTGCCCATATCTCCGAGTTTTTATTGCACGGATCATAAATGATTGTAAAGTCTGCAAATCTTTCATGAAACCCTGGCAATTAATAGTTTAGCCAGGGAACCTTTAAAGAAAACAGAGTCTCTAATGCAGCCCTTGAAATCGGTTCATAGCCGCGTGGTGCCGGCGTAATCTCACGATTCAGAGTTTTAAGAGGTTTACAACTTTTCTTTTTCTTTTGAACAATGCACTTTCCCTCTCGCTCTGGTCGTCGAGGTAAAAAAAAAAAAAAAAAAAAAAAAGAGAAAGAAAACAAAAAAAAACCCCCAAAACCAAAACAACAAAACCCCCCACAGAAACATTAGTTAGTACCAGAATGCCAGGTGCTCCCTGGCCAGGGGGAGGGGGAGCGGGCTCTGCAGAAGTCAGCTTGAACGCTCCGTACCAGAACCTGTAAAATTAGACCACGTTTCCCATTTATGGTTTCAGGTAACCACATAAAACTACCTGTTTCTTTAAACCGGTTTGGTCCTGATCGTTTCCTGTACTGCACTTTCAAAGCCAGGAGCACCCCGTGACCCTAAGTGACTATAGTTCCCGGCAGCCGTTTAGATGGTTTTTGAAGGCACGTTGGGGTCCTTTATCAATTATTCGCGTCAACAAAGAAAAGGCGCTTGCCTGAAGATGGGAAAGTTTTTCAAGGGAAGCTCCTGCGAGGAGCCAAGTGCCCAGTTCCCCATAAATGATTTACAAGGGATGGATCAGTAACAGAGAAAAAAGCAGCCCAGGGGAGGAAGAGAGGGCACACAAACAGTTGCTTCACCCGCAGGTTAATGATACCGGAATGAAGCGAGCGAAGACCGGGCGGGTTGCCGCGATGGGCGGCCGTTGGCCCCCGAGCCTGGCTGCCGCCCTAGCCCCTGCCCCGCCGCCTGCAGAGGCAGCCCCCGCAGCTCCCCGTGTTTTCTCCCCAAATAAGCCACCGGGCGTCTGCCTGCCCGAGGGGTAGACATCACTGCTCGGAGCAGGTCAGGGAAGCGCAGACCCTCGCAGAAGTGGCCAGTCGGTGCCCTGCGGGAACGCACCGGGCTGCGCGCCCAGGGCGCGGGTCCCTCGCACGGCGGGGACGGAGGCGGGGGGCTGCGCCGGCGGCCGCAGCCCGGCGGGCAGCCGCCCAGCAGGTGTCTGCGGCCACAACCAGAGGCAGTCAAGTGCTTAGAGGGGCTTCTCCAAATTGGCACGGAAACTATACTGTCTGGGACTTCCCTCTTGAGGTCAACGCCTGGAAATATTCGTTATCTCCGCTGCAAAGGGCTACGTGGATTTCCTCCCCTCCCTAACCTTAGTCCTGCCTCCCGGGATGTAGGTAGGGAGAGATGCGGTGAGCAAAAGGGGCATCTCCTGCCCCTGATGGCCCAGCTGGTGCTTTCAGGGACCCTGAGCAGAGGGTCCCCGCCGCTTCGCTGCCCTAGTGCCTTGGTGCTCCATCCTCAAGGGAGGGAGGGGAAGGGGTGTGAGGGCTGGAGGTTGCGTAAGTCTCCACCTTTGGGGGGAAGCGGAAAGGGCTCCCGGCCACGGCAGCCGGGGCCATTCGCAGCCACTGCAGCGATTTGGGAGGTCGCATGATTTCATCGTGGGGGTGACACGTGAAAAAGCTGCATCAGAGGTAGCACAGGCGGCGAGGTGACCATCAAGGGACTCTATGCTGCCCCCCACTTTTCCTCAAAAAACGTTGTTGATAACTAAAAGAGGCAACCACTTCATAAAAACCATTTAAGGAAACGCTGAAGTCGAAATGAAAACCACTAGTTACATTAAGGTTAAATCAAACGTGGCCTTATGTGATGAGAAATACGCGCAAACATTCCCCGCACAGGAAAGAAATTCCATTTACTATTCTGCAAGCTATTTGCTTTTGGCACGAAGCAGTGCCTTTCCTGCAGAAAGAATAATAATAATGCTTGTATACGCTAAAGTGACTGGAATCAAAACGTCCTGAGCTCGCCCCTCCACCAAAACTGCCTGCACCCAGATGCAAGAGTGGAAATACAGCTGCTACAGATGACCACTTGCTTTTAGTACGTTAACTTTATTCTAATTAAGGCAGCAAAGAAACCCCGACCATTCCTCTTTATCCATATGAGAAAACCGGTTAGTAGCCCACGGCATGTGGCTGAGATCCTCAGAAGGAAGGTAAAAAAACAACCCTCATTTAAGTGACAGTCACTTTCTAAACCGGCTATTTGCGCCGGCGGAATGCTCCGAGGCGCGCTGTAGCCAGCAGCAGTAACGTTTATTTCCTTGGCAGTGCTGCCCTTGCCTGCAGTATTTTATCTGCGGCAGGAGATGGGCAAGAACTCCTCAGGAACAAGTCTTCCTCTGTGACTTTTATTGGCCTTTTAAAAACCACCTTTGAAATAACACCGGAGGACTGTGGTTGTATTTACACCTTCCTTGTGGCTATCCGAGCAATTATTTCCAGTGATTATTAATGTTTCGTAATGGGGGGAGAAGGGGGTGGAATTGTCAAGCAAAATTCCCTTTGTTCCCACCAAAGGGCAATCGAAAGCCCCTAGAAATTGGATCCAGAGTTTCCACGGGCAAACTCTGGAAATGAGGAATTGGCCACCGTAACGAGATACAACAGCGTGGCAAGGTACCATCGGTGAGAAGGTAGAGGGAACTCGCTGATCTCCTCACCGGGGAAACCCATCAATCACCGGCCGCTTTCAGAGGCTGGAGGAAGAGAACATTTTTCACATATATATTTTTTTTCCAATCTCCTTCCTGTGTGGAGCCCGCGTAGTCCCTCTCCTGCGAGAGTGTCGTTAAATCACTGACACGGGTGTGCAGTTATGGGAGCCGGGCGTGTTCACGCATCCACGGCGAGACAGTCCCTTTCTGCGGGGACTTTCTTCGTGCTTGCAGGGGAACTTCTGCCAAATATCCTCCTCTCACACAGGCAAGGGGACATCCCCCCTCCCCCCACCCCCGGATGATATTCGGAGTGACAAGACACCACCTTCACCGCCTTGAATTATTTCCTTTCTTCCTGATGCCTCCGTGGGTGTGAGCTGGTGATATCATAGGCAAGGCGTTAATTATTGTTTCGAGTGAATGTTCAATGCCGGAGAAACAATGCCAATTATTATGTTATAAACACTTCCTTGTGTCACGACCTTACCGATGCTAGAGGCCGGTGAAGTGTCTCTAGTGCAGGGAAACCAGAACATGCAGTGGGTCCCCGTATTAGTTCCCGTTCCTTTATAAAAACAGCACCATAACTAAAACGCGGGGGTCTTTTCTTCCCTTCTCCCCCCCTACCCGTGGCAGCTTCAGTGGAACAAGGGGAGAGACACCCGGCGGGGAACCCTTTAGGTCTGGGCGCCCGCAAATCTGTGGCTACCAAACACGGCGGAGATCTGAGGACTGGCGGGCCTGGGGCAGCGGCTCCGCGATTGGGACTCGCCGTTCGCTCGGCCCCGGCTGGGCTCGCCTCCCTCCGCCTCCCCCGCCAGGGAAAGCAGGGCGGGCCGGGGGTTTATTTCCCCGTCCGTAGCCGAGGGGCAGTAGCAGCTCGCAGTGGGGCGGCTGGTGGCCGGTGCCGAGCAACCGAGGGAGCTAGTGACGTGCCGCTGCCTGTCCCGGCGGCCGGGGGGCGCTGCCGCGGAGCCGTCCGATGGGCAGCGGGTGGTGGGTACACCAGAGCCGAGTGGGGGAGAGCCCCGCCGCAACACCGCGGCCCCCGCCAGTGGCGGCTCGGCTCAGTGGAGCCGGGCCGAGCCGGGCCCGGAGCGGCTGGCCTCCCTGCCGGCGGGGCGCGGGCAACGCGCAGGGCCAGCCGCTGTCGGCAGGAGCAGCTTTCAGTTTTCATTGAGGCTGCTGGTTACTGTTTAACATCCCCACCCACGTTTCAGTTTGTTTAGTAAATCGATCTGATGCTTGGGGCTGCGGCTGCTGCCCTGTCGCCATTGAGCAAAGTTAATTCCCCCCCCCCCTCCCCGACTCTCTCCTCCTCCTTCTTCCCGCTACAGCATATGGTAAAGACGGTGCCAGCCACACCAAACAAGTCACGCAGCCCAGCGTCGGGACACCCGCGGGGAACCGGGGGGTGCGGGGGAGGCTGGCGGCCCGTGGGATGCCGCCGCGCTGACCTGCGACCGCGCCGCCGGAGGCCGAGGGACGGGGCGGTCCCGCCGGTAAGTTCCCGGGGGCCGGCGGCGCCGGTGGCCGCCGACTGACACAGCCCCGCGCAGCCCGCCGTGCCGGCGGGCGGCCTCGCCTGAGGCGGCGAACGTGCAACGTGGGGAAACTTGATCCGGCTTGCGTGCGAGCGGACAGCAGCCGGGCTGGGAGCTGGGGAGGAAAGGAGGGGGGGAAGGGAAAATTCTATACATTTTTATTGTTTTATTATATTTTTTACGTACTCTTGGTCACGTGTCCCTGCTGTAGGCGCCCGGGGCGCTCCGGGGAAACGCGGTGCGCTGGGCGCAGCCTCGGGCTCCCGGGGCGGGGTGTGCGTGTGTCCCGGACGCGGGACGCGGCCCGCTGCAGCCCGGCCCAGCTCAGCCCCGCTGCGCGCTCCTGCGCCCCCGCGGGCCGCCCCTGCCCCGGCGGCCGGTCACGCAGCTGCCCGGGGCTGCCTTAGCATTTGGGACTCCTTAGCAGAGGAAGTCACGGGTTTCCATCGGGTTTAGGAAGATTTTCTGAAGGCATTTTGGTTTTGCGCCCTTATTTATTTCCCCGGCCCCGCCCTCGTGATCACCTGTGCAGCAGGTGGATTTGTTATTGTAGGGCTGCTCCTCGTAATAGCACTTGCCCAGTGCCGGATGCCCTGGTAGAGAATTCCAAAAGACTTCCTTGAGGGGAAAATTAATTGGAAAACTTCAAATATGGAGTGGGGAAAGCAAGACAAGGATGAGTTTTGCAGGCAGATCCAGCAGTGTTTCCAGTGGTTCGACAGCGCTGCAGCTGCGCTGTTTACAGGGAACTTTTGATGAAAGCCAACTTTCAGATGTCACACCTGAGAGTTGAACATCTGTTCCTCCAGACTGAAATGGCAGATAGAGTCAAGCATTTTGTGCAGTAGACAGTAGGTTGCAATAACAGTATTTTAAAGTGACTTTTCACATTTGTAATGGTGAATACTCTTCTATAGTAAACTACGGTCATGTTAAATTAGGCCTTCCTTTGTGTAGGTCTTTTCTTGTACAGTGCTACACATACTTCAATTTATTGTGATTTCTCATCATATGACAAAGACAGTAGTTTAAAACAACATTTCCTTTGTTACTGGTCCTCAGTTTGTTAAAACTGAGTTAGTGAATAAGACTGCTGATGCTACACAGCTTTCAAAGTCCATGAGTCCTTTATATGCTGAGAAAACTACACAGTGCACATTTCCCCATATTCTTTAAGAACAGAAGTTCTTGTATCTTACATAGGAGGCATATGAAACATTTATATATGTAATTCTGAGATATTATGAACACTTTTTTTTGGTCCTTTCATTCTTTTCCTCTTTCTAGTCATAGGGAAAAAAGTTACAAAATGCTTAAAATCCTGTTGTAGCTCAGTTCACACTTGCTAATTATCCTTCAGTCTCTGAACCATTGAGAGGAAATAAGAATTTTCAAAGTGCTGCTTCCATTGCCCAGTACTCGCCGTCCTGCCCCACTCTCTCACTGAAGCGCGCCAGGATGCCTAAGGCTCACTTCAGACAGACATTAAAAAATAAATAAAAATCAAGTGTAGGACAAGACCAGGATACTGTTATCTCATTTACAATGTTACTTTTGACTTAAGCTCACACATCTGGACACACATCACTTCCCAGAGCACAAACTTTGTGTTTCCATAACAAATAAACGTATCTTTGTCTACGCCTTATCTAATACAACCAAAGGGTTGTCTCTGTACCAAAATTTTATGTTTAAAAGCAGTAGTCTAGAAACAGAGCAATGCAGAGGTCCAGTATGCATTTCCAAGTGGCTAGTATACATACACATAGGCAGTGTACTGGGAGAAGCTTCAGGCAGCAATGAGCTTCCGCTGCCTTCTATCTTGTCTCCTACGAGGGAAGAGCACAAGACGGACAGCGAGTAAAATGGGACTCCTGTGTCCTGGGTATAATAGCCAATTCCTTGGATGGCCAAGTGGGGTTTACTGCGATTTTCTGCACGTCATTAAATCAGCTCCAGGCCAGCTCCTTAACAAAGGTGTTCTAGGATAAACACATCTTTACTGCTTCCATTCCTCAAGAGATGGCCTAGTATTGCTTGACCAGATATGAATATCTGAATCAAATCCTATTTGATCCCACTAAGTGTACCAAACAACTGCAGTACTGCAAGAATAGAACTCCATCCTTGTGCTTGACATGGCTTGTATTTCAAACTTTGTAGCAGAATTTGTATCAGGTGCATATGGACTCAGTACCAGAAGAAGTTGGTTCCTGTTCTGTTGGTCCTCAAGCAATTTAGGACTGGGGTGGAAAAATGGTGTCCAGCATATATCAGCAGCATTACTCGCAAATCTGTATCATGTACCTCAATTGCGACTGGCTACAAGAAATAAAACATTACTTTTTAAACAGTATCAATTATTTTTAGCAAGTCATTCGTGTAAAGAGAGTTCCTGAAAAAAATTCAAACGTAGTAATGTGGTAACCCACATGATAGAAAAATCAGCAACTTCTTGTTTGTTTGTTTTTCTTCATCTGCAATTTGAATCTATTAAAACAATAATTCACAAGTGATTTAAAACTGTGTCATTAGTATAATGTGGTTCTGAACTGAGCAAAGTATGCTTTTACATCTGGCAAGTAGCGGGCGCAGTACTCCATTTGTTAATTGATAAATGGACTCTTTTCAATGCGGGGATCTTTGTCTCACTTCTCAATGTTTTCAAAGTTCTGTCTCTTGCTTGTGAGCTTTGCAATATTCTCCTATCTATTTATTAAATAATCAAGAGTGTTTAATATCAAGCCTGGGAACTATTTTGATTTACCTATGTTGTGTCATGTTAATATGAAGTACATAATATTAGATAATTGTATTATTCCGGTAATGGAGACTGGTATCACAGACTGTTTCAGATTATCAAGAATGGTTTTATTTCTGTGGAAAATCGTTACCTGTTGTATATGGTACTCTGTTCTGTGATAGAACTTAGTTTCTCAAAGAAAATATCACTGCTACGTAAAATAATGTAATGCTGCAGGAAGGCATGGCGCTTAGGTTTTAGTGTATGCTAATGAATGGTGTATTATATAACATCGTGATGAGAAAATATGGAAAATGCTTTTCTAACAGATTAAGTTGTTTTAATGTCTTGGAACAGCTTTGATTGAATCAAGTATTTTTTTCATTTCAAATTTTCAATTTTAAAACAGCAGACCCTAAAAATCGGGTCAGAATGCTGTGTGCAATGTCAGAGCTGAGATCTATCAAACTGAAAGGCTCCAACAACATTTTCAAACCTTTCTCAATTGTCAATTTAAGTTAATTGAAAATGAAAGGTCTCGCTTTCAGGATTGGGCCATTTAAATAGAAGCCTGCTGCTTTCATTTTGTAGAAGGGCAATCTCCCTCCACATACGTGTTTTTAAAAGGTTCATTCATAATTCTCCCTTCACACTTCTATTGGAAATGACAGAATTCATTATTTTGAGTTCTTGAACTATTTTTCTGCAACTTGGGTGATGAATTGTACGAGATCTAGTTCATAAGGTTGGCACAGCAACCAACAAGATTTAAAATTCTCAAGGCTCGATCTGTCTCTTTGTGGCACTCGGCTGGCAAGGGTGCAGGAAGCCTCCATGTGCATCTTCTGTCTCTTATGGAGTAGTAGGTTGAGATTTTTTTATTTAATACTGACTAGGAAAAAGCCTCTCACCCTTGCTCAGTAATTCACTACTAGAGGTATCCAGGCAACAAGGACATACATTACAGTCAGCAGTATACAAGGTGCAGCATGGATTTTCCTTGCCTCTTGTTTATCGGGGAATCCAACTGCGATAGACACGTACAAATAGTGCTGCTTCACTATCTATTCCTAGCATTGGAAAGTTTGCCCCTAGACTTTTCTTTGCTCCTAAACTTTTGTTTTCTTCTTTCTGCTTGGTTCTCTGATGGAAGAGGATCTCTTGGTGCATATGTATGACACTACCTGCCCAAACATGGGGAATAGACTCAGGTGGACGAGGAGGGTTGAGCTTCTGTGAAATGGCGAATATAATTTAGTTTGCAATTGATAGTGCATCTATGGCAGTGTAACAATGAGAATCCTCTTTTAAGAATCATTTTTGTATGGGGTTGCTAGGCTACATCAGCCTGGTTTGTACTTTGAGAAAAAAACTAGCAGCAGTGTCCATCAGTAACCAGGTACTTACTGATGGAATAAGTCTCACTGGCAGAAAGTTACGAAGATTTGATTTCCCTTTTTCTTTGTTAAACAGGACATCTTTTTCATTAACTGCTGACATACAAAGTATCAGTACTGGGCACCACATGGAACCAGTTCATTCTCTCGGAGCTGGTCCAGATGGTGGAAGACTGCTTACCGTAATGACCTCACATATCAAACACGTTTTGTGCCTCCTGCAGCTGGAGAGCTGGGTTTTTGTTGTTTTTTTTTTTGTTTGTTTGTTTACTAATTTGGTTTTGGTTTGGTTTGGTTTGGGTTTTTTTTGGTGGTTTGTTGGTTTTTTTTTAATTGACGATTATGAAAAAAATTACTCTTGCTGATACCTGTTTCAGAATCAATTCCCAAAGTGTCTCGCAGACATTGTCTTTTACTATGTACTTCAGCATAATAACATTGACTCCTTTTAGAGGGAAATGTCAGTTTGACATTACCTTAGCAGGCAGAATTCCCTTAGAGGTCTAGAGGCTGCTCCGAGAAGTGAGATGGTGATCATGCTGTGACTGCACACCAGTACACACTCACTGTTCTCTCTCTGCTCCTGATAGGTGTAGTCAGATGTTGGCTTGTACATGCTTTTGTAGTTTCAAGGGAAAAATTATGAGTTCGGAAATGGATAGATAGGATTTTGTCCGCCAAATTGCTAAATACTTCACCTGTTTACTACTCCCCTACTTCCAACTGCCAGATAAGGTGAAAACAGTCTTTCCTGCTGGAACCGTTGGTAGCCATGCGGTGACCCTGTTAGGTGCGATTGAGATCTCGTACGTTGCTGGCTGCACGTGTAGGTTCATGTTGTTTCTGGGCAATCGTCCTTCGATCCGTATTTCTTCTTTGGGCTTCACAAAAATGGAAGTAGGCTTTTTACTGACAAACAGTGAAAACAACGTGTAGCTTTTACTGCTCGTTCTGATTTTGGTGGTAGACGCTATCTACATAACAGGTATGTGTTATCTGTACTTAATATTCTTGCCTGTTGGGAATACAGTGATATTCCTGGCTTTAACGTTCAAATCCAAAACATTTACATTTTTAAAGAGGTTTTAATGTCTTTCGAGCCTCTTGCCTCAGCTCACATTTTACAGTGTTTTACCCTATATTATTGCTTTTAACTTTCTTTTTTTTTCTTTTTATCTGACTGTCTAAATTTCAGTGACTTTTATATTAATTTTAAACATGTAATTTTAATGAGTGGTTTAGGGAGACTCAGAGACAATGCTTATTAATTTACTTCAGTTTTGAAGTCGGACATAAGTTTAAGGCAGAACTTTAGATTTGATGGTAGTAATATGAATAACTGGCTGTGATATTAAGAGGGTGGAAAAAATGCAAAGGACGGCGCTCAGTTTTGATGAGATTTGTTTTGCTGTGTTTCATTTCAGAATCTGTTAGATACATTTACAGGGATAGAAACTAGTCCCTTTAAGAATTTGGTGTTGACGTGCAAGCATGTATGGAAAACCAGCTCGTTATATCAAGACAAGACACTAACTGTAAAAATAATAATAAAAAATATATATGTAAAAGGAAGCCTCCACTAGAATTTTCCCAAAGAGCGAAAAGTAGCCTCAGGATTAGGTGGGAAGAAGTTTTAGTCATAAAAATGTAAAATGTGTTAAGCTAATTGCAGGTGTATTAGACTAAGTTTGTGAGTGGTTTTTGTTTGTTTGTTCGTTCGGGCTTTTTTTGGTTTAAAGGAAATGAAGGTGAAAAGAACTTATCTCAAATAAAAGGTTCTCTATGTCCTTAACTACTGTTATATAGCATTGAGAGTAAAACATAAATGGGAAGAACCAGAGCCTTCCCTCCTAGGAATTTACAATCTGTATTGCATTTTAAAATGTAGGTGCATTGTGTACTTCACAGAACACACATCTGGTTTGAGCTTTGGGGTTGTTTTGAGGTCCATGTCCTCAGCCAAATTTTTCAGGCTTCATTCAGATGCTCTTGTTTGCAGATAAGTAAGAGTAGCGAAGAAACAGCACTAGTTCCCCGATGCAGGCTGATGCATTTTACTTACATTTTCAGACTCCAGCGAAACAACCAAGGCGACTTTAAGGCATTTGCACCATTTGGTTGTGCACTTCATCTCCTACTTCTCATGAAGGTCCTTGTTCCCCTATACGATAGTGCCAGGATTAATACATATCCATAGTTGCAATAGTTACTGAAATTGGAGAATACAGGGACGTTTGCCTTGATCTAGTGGATGTTGGACTTCCATGGCAGGTGGCTGGGTGCATGCCCGCTTCTGCTGTTCCCATCGATAGGAATGGCCAGTTCTGAGGAGAGCTGAGGCTGAAGTTTTGGAGTGTTGCAGCCATATGTCAACAAGCTGTCTGTCAACAAAATCAGTCATTTCCTTTCATGCCAAAAAGAGTAAAGTGACTGGTAGATATGTATCGATGCTTGAAAATTAACTGGGAGCAACTCATTTCTCATTATTATGTTGATTAGTGGTAAATAGGAGAGCAAGGAACTCCACTAGAGTAATCTTTTCAATGGCAAGCCCATAGAGAGACCTTTTTAATAATGGAGCAAAACCAGGAAACTTTAAATGAAAAGGTGTACATTTCAAGGGCAAGGAAATGCTGAGCAGTTTTCAGGTTCTGGCTGAGAAAGGGTTTGCAATTTTATCAGAAATTTTACTATGACTTTTGTTATTACAGAACTTAATAGTGGAGTTTTTATCTTACTTTAATCCAACAGATCAAGTATTTCCCAAGATGTATTTGAAGCGAAAGAGGGTAGAAAATGAAAAACACTCTCAGTGATCATTCGCAAGTTTCTATGGTACCAGAGAGCATAAATGAGCATTCTGAAGTTAAGATACATGTATGAATTGCAAAAACCTTGGCAGGTAGAAAATGAGAAAAGGTTCGAATATCCTGAAGAACATATCTATGAGATTTCAGTAAACTTTTTAACCCTTTATGGTCTTCTTTTGCATCTAGCAACCTTGAATTTGTAAGGCTGGTCTCTTGCTTTCCGTAAGAGGACAAAAAGCAGCATTATAGAGCAGTTCAAGCCAACAAGGTGTCTGTTAAACCTCAACTGTACAGGGAAGGTTATGAAGGAATAACTGCCCTGGTACAGAAATATTTCATAATGTAGTTAAGTAGTTCTAGGGAAGCTGCTATTTAGAACTGAACACATGATCAAACCTGGAAAGACAATTCTAGGAAGTCACTATGAAAACAGCTTCTTTGTCTGCCTTGTCTGTTAATTTTAGGAACATTTAGATTTCTATTTTTCAGTTTAAGAGCTCTGTTAGAACAGACCAGTACAAAGTAGAAACTTTGGGGAACCCTGGCGTCAAGCCACTAATGGTTTAGAAATCTTGAAAACATACTGTGTTGTGCACTTCTGAAAGGATACATCTGCCCATTACAAGTGCAGCTTGTGATCCTGGAAAATTAAAGATGCTCCATTGCTCTTAGCTAGATAAAAAATTCAACATGTCTTATAATCCTTGATAAAACAAGATATATTTTTTCACATACCCAGAAAAATAACATGGCTTGCTGATGGCTGCTGTTTGCAGGAATCCCTTTCTTGCAGCTGAGATGCTTTCCATATAGCGTTTGGAGCTGGTGTGCCAAAGAACACAAACATCCTTGGTTTTGCCTCTTTCTCTGCGTCCTGATCCTAATATGACTGAATTCAAAATTCTAATCCATTTTAGGCCAGACCCAGTGTTGGCTCTTTGAGATGACCCTGACCCTGTAGTTATATCAGAACTACAAGACGAGCTTTTGTACGTACAAGGATATCTTCCATCTGGGAAGACTGGGAACTACTTATATTGTATTTCAACCTTAAGATAAGCATTTAGATGAATGTATATTTTCTATGGCTGGGAGTAAATCTGTGAATCATGAGAGTCTGCGACTTGCTTGCCTTCTTCCCTGATAGAAAACATTTAATGCTGTTATTAATAAGTGACACGGTTAGATTCCTGTTCATAATCAATAATGTTCCCATCAAGTGAGCCTTACATCCTTTCTTAAATTCATTTAGAATCATTTTTATGCCTCATTAGCCTTGTAATTAAAGAAAGAATAAAAGAAAAAGAAAACAAACCAGCTACCTAATAGTAAACAGTGTATGTAATCTCATTTTTCCAACCAAAGGGGATGTTTATGACAATATATCTACTAGTCTATAAATACCTGTGTTTATAGTTGAACAGAACAGTGATTTTTAAACTGCAGTCTGTCAAACACTCAGTGATGATACATACTGGGCTGTGGGTAGTATGATGCCACTACCTTCTTTCTTTCTTTCGTCTTTTACATTGCTTTCATGGGAACTAAATGTACCACATTAAATGGGTTCCTAAAAGTTCTGTGCAGTCGCCGGTTAGAAAGTGTATGGTCAATATGAAAAGATACAGAAATTGTTTTACAGGCAGGCTCTACTCTTAAGTACAGTCGACATTTAAACAAAAGGTATTAACTCCCTGGGAGGAAAGACACCATACGGCAGGCAGATACAGAACAATATTGTTGACTTTTACATGAAAACTCCAGTGAAAGTTCTTTGAGCAGGTTTTAGTGCAAGAAAGGATTACTTTTGTGCAGAGTTGTCAACTTTTAATGATACCGAATCTTTGAAATTCCTTGCAGTAACCCTGTGGAACTTATGCCAAATGAAATAAATGGGTTTGGGTTGATGATGACTTACAGAAAAAACTGAAGGAAGGCATTAGTTGAGTTAGAAAGCTATTGAATGTCAAATGTAATGAATGTGTGAAGAAATAAGTTTTGCTGTGCTCATAAGTACAGTGACACCTACTTTTTCGTGTAGTACAATGTGCAGCAATACCAAAGCAGATGCAGCTATATTAGACAGAATTGTAAGAAAATACTGCCAACTTTAACAGCTGCTTTAAACAATTCTTACTTTTTATAAAGTGTATACACTTTATATATTTATATACAACATGTAGTGAATATTTAGGAATTTTAAATTAAGTAAAGTCTTTGCCTGCGTAAGTATTTTTTTCAGAATAATCCCCAACAAAATAAAGTCCAAACCAATAAATATTTGTATGCTTTAGTTTCTGAAATAGATCCTTAAAATAGCATTGAAAATGAGAACAGAAAAATTAAAATAAAATTGGAATTAAAAAAGTTGGATTGGACTAGGTGTGGAGCAACATGTTTTTCGGTTTCTAGGAACTTCACGTAGAACACTTTGGAATGATTTCTCACATGTAAGAACCTTACTGTAGATGTACTTAAGTAAAAAATCAAAGTTAATTAAGGTATGGTAAGAAACAGAGTTGGTTGTAATGAAGGAAAGAATCCCACGTTTTAAATTCCTATAGCAAGTTCTTGATGCCTACTAACTGAGCCTTGATGCCTGCTATGTCTGTGTTCATACTGATGTCCAAACAGCTCATTTCAGTCTTTCTGATGTGTGTCTCTAATGAAGAACCACAACTATGCACATTTTTATTTAAGCAATATTATAAATTGTTTAACCTATATGAAGATAAAACCTGACTTTTCCCATTATGTGTCTTTTATCCTATTTTTAGTATAGATGTCCAGTTCCATCAGAATTGCCTTGCTCTTGCTAAATCAAGATAAGTGTATGCAAGTTATGTATGGACGTTGGTCTTAATAAATAAAAATAGTGTGCAAAGGTATTTTTTTCTGTACAAAGGCAGATCATATATGTCTGGGTTTTGGGTGTGTGCTCAGAAGTCTGGCTTTTTTTTTTTCTTTTGATTTGCTTGTCTTCCAAGTAGCCCGTCAGCTTTTGCTAAAGACACAAGGAGAACATTTTATTTTATTATTTATTGTATTTTATTTTAACATTATTATATGGCTGTTTATTAAATGTAGCTGGTTGGTGGGCAGTTGCAGCATGAAAAAGTATTCTTGCATCTTCACGTTTTCATGCATCACTATAGATTTTTCCAAGCAAATTCTTTAGTGAGGGAAGGGGTTAATGTTGGAGAAAATTTACTCTTTTTTTAGGTAATTTACTCTTGAGTGAGGAGCAAGAATATAATTCTGTGTTAGAGGATGGATTACAGTCTGTAGGACTGGAGAGCTTGGCTTTGGGGCAAAAGGAGATGTAGCTGAATTGAAAACAGGTGAAAGTCAAGATGAGGAATTTGGTGAAGATGTGTGTAGGGCTTATTTCCAAAGGCTTTGCTCTCCCACCTTATGTTCAGAAGGGATGAAATGAAGTCACTGGCCTCCAGCACCCGGAGTGGCTACAGCCAGGAAGACCACAGTTAGACATGAGGCACAGGAACTATGGAACAGGGTTGGACTTCGAAGTGGAAGGATCTTCAAAAAGGGACAAAGTCTGCAAACGTTCCTATTGCCAGGTCTGGGATTTGGAATCAACTGCTGCCCTCACAGTTGGTTTTGTTTTGTTTTTGACATAATAATTCTCTCTGGCTGTGTGCCAAGAACATTTTTATATACAAAGAATATTTCAGGAATCATCAGACAGCTTGCAAGTAGATGAGATGCAGGAGGAGATGAACCAGATTGATGCTGGAACTATGAAATATGGAGGCAACTGAGAAAGAGCAGAGGAAAGGCCTAAATAATGAAAAAGATACTTGGTTTGGGAACAGCCTTTGGTGTTGTAAGCCAAGCGGAAGCCAAACAGCAGGGGACAAAGGAGAGGGAGGTATATTAACAGGTGTTAAAGTGTTTGTAAATAAACATCACTGAATCTGGAGTGGTGGTGAAGATTATAGGTGACTGATGACCTAAGATTCAGTGCTTAGGAACTAGTAAAGTGCTGAGGTGGGAGAGAACAGATCAGAATACTCACAACTGAGCCTTGCAGGAGTCCATAAAGGAAGGATTCTCTGCTTAGAAGAAAACAAAACATCAAGACATGAACAATAAAGTCATAGCAATAGATTTATGTTACAATATGTTGAGGGGAAAGTTGAAGGAATTAGAGAAAAGTGTGTGTATTACAAGGTGTGTATACATATACATGCTTAGAGGCTTACTTTTAACATACTGCAGCTTGTCAAGTTCATTAATGTCTCATTCTATACCATAAAGACACTTAATGGAATCATATTGGAGTAAACCTAATAAGAAAGAGGTACTACCCTGAAAAGTTACAGAGAAATGCTAGCATTTTTTCACTGCAACCTGTTTTATATCTCATCTGAAGAAATAAAAAATGGTTTTACTAATAACATTTACTATTGGCAGCTTAATAAAGAATTCTACAGCTTTTCAGCAAAATGCAACTGTTTTAATAGCCATGGAGACTCTAGGAACATCAGCATCAACATGTCAGTGCTGTCACATGGCATGTGGGAATATTCACACCAATTCTGCACACTCTGTTGCTGATTTCTGTGCTGACCGAATATCAATTAATTGAGTTACAGCAATTTAAAAATCATTGTGATTGAAGGAAAAATGAATTCCATCGTTTTCATTAAAACATATTTTCATTGTGTGAAACTAATTTTTTAATTCATTGCTAACTCTCTCTGCATGTAGTTCTGTTGAAGCAATTGTGTGGGCTTGCCTAACTACACTGACACAGTATGGATACAGACAATTGCTTTTCCTTGATTGCAAAAAATTACTTACAGGCACCATTATACGACAAAGTGTTTTCTAACTGTAGAGAACCATAATTGAGTCCTTTTAACTTGGAAGTTTCACTTGCTCAATTCCAACATTTATAAATGTTTGCTGCATAAATGCTTTATTTTTTGTGTTTTCCAGGGTTTTGTTTGAAGGAAAAGCTGCATAATCCAGTCCTTTGAGTTAGAGCTAATACAGCTTTCTTGGGGAGGCTTTAGCATGTGGGGTCTATACAAAGCTATTACGGGCAGATGAACAGGAAAAAATAACAATGCATGCAGAGAGTGGAAGACAGAAGTTACAAAGCTTTTAACGGGCAATAGAGGAAAGTGACAAAAATGTCCTAAATTTTGAAACATAAATAAATTCCTCCCTATATTATAGTTCTTTCAACTTTGAGATCCTCTGCAGCTCAGTGCTTTTTGTAGGGGTATAAGCGACATAAATGTAAAGGTTTTTCTTGCCTTCCTGGTAATTAGGATTGTTAAGTGTCCGAGAGAAAACTCAAATGAGCTCAAAGGCTTTCTAGGTGTTACCATTAAAGTAAATAATTGCTATTTATAGTAATCATAGTTTAGCAACAGTAATTCCTCCAGATGTGTGACAGCGTTCTGCATCCCCACTTATTTAACCAGTAAAATTTCAGCTGTTTGCATTTCATCTGTAAAACGTTCCTTTATTTTAGATCAAGAAGTGTATTTCAGCCAAATCTGTGATTAACATTGACAGTCCAGTGTCCCTGGAAGGAGGTCTTGCTTTTATTAACACTTTCTCATTTGGCAGCAAGAAAGGTGATAGCACCGTCCCGTAGTTCAGGTTTACTTGATGAAGCAAAATAGCTTGCAGACCTTGAGAGAATGGGACCCGTAGGATTGGTTGTGGTCCACTTTCTCATTTGTGATTTTCTCTTTTTCATTTTGTTTGAGATTGAATTTGAGAGAGAGCTTTGTTCCGGACAGTAGTTTATGGCAGTGGGCCGAAGAGATGAGATTTCATTGAATCATAGAACTAATACACAAAGAGAAAATATGTGAAAATTGAAATGACAAGGTAGAGTAGCTCGGTTGTTGAGGTAGATAAAATAACTAGGTTCTCAGGGAAATGAGCTGGGGATTTTTTCCTGAACTAGATTTAGTTTGAACAAGAACAGTTGAGATGGAAAACCTAGACACTATAAAAACTTGATAAAAGCAACAACAACAAAAAAAAATCGTCCTACTTTTTCTTACAACTTTGTGTTCAAAGTTGTAACGGCGTGATCCCACAGCCCAAAGAAAGCAGAGTCCATTTTCTTGGTCAGTTTAACACAGGTAAAGGAATAATGAAGAGATTTGGTTAGAGTGGATTTCTTTTTACTTTATTTACCATGCAACATTGCTGTCAGGGCACCTTGAGATACTGGAATGCACAGGAAAATTGGTAGTACTCAAAAGAACTCAGTGTGCTCTGCCAGTTGGTGTCTGTGTTTGGTTTTTTAAAATCTAGAATAATAGTGGGTTGGTTTTTTTTTCTTCCTTTTTCTTGTATAATCACTGGGGCAAGTTGTGACAGATCTAAGAAACGTGAAGTACTTCTTTGTGAACAGAAAAATAAAGTCGGCTTGATGCAGTCATGCCGCAGCACTGACAGAGATGCAGTGTTTGGAGCTAAAAAAGCCAACAGTACTGCCAGGGGTCTCCAATTTCCAAGTAACTGTCCCCTCCTCTCTCATGTGACTGGAAGGGAGAGAATTATTTTGCCTTTGATTAATGAGGAGTTAATGTCTGTAAAGCTTCCTTAACTCTTGCAAAGGTTCTGGGAGTAAGTGGCGGGCATTGGCTTCCATGGCAGAGGGGAGTGCGCTGCACCCTCGGGAACGTGGAGCTTTCTTGCAGGTGGAACAAGCCTGGACTGAATCTCCAAGTACAACAGTGTTTCCGACTTTTTTATGTTCTTGCTTGTAGTACCTGGAAAAAAGAAAAAAAAAAAGTCCATTGCAGTCAAATCTCATTGACTTTGAATTTAGGAGGCTTATAACAAATTGGTCAGCTTTTGTCAGTTTGCTAAGGTTTTTCTGCGGAGGTTTGCTTTTTATATCTGTTTGCTTTTAAATTTCTGTGTTACTCCCAATAGATTCCCATGCAGTATTGGGTTTTGGTTTTTTTTCCACTCTACCAGTATTACCGTTCTGGCACAAAATAACCACATTCTTTCCCTAGCACTTTCAGCTACAGATTAGTTCACCAGCGAGAACTGCTTAACATAATGCTTCTGCACCAAGCTCTTCTCTTCCATAAGCAAATGGCGACATCTTACACTATTGTTTCACTCTTCTGTTCTGCTTCTGGATAAAATTTTATGTTGACAGTTGCCTTAATTTAGAAGTATTTATGGAGCTATGCAAAAATATATGACAGGAAAGTTTAAAAGCCAGTCATTTAATTTGCTGACTTCTAACTTACCCTACATCTGATGTTCAGGACCCCAAACTGATCTGAACCACTGCTATCTTTTTCATACAAGACAGTGATGCTTTTTGGCCTCGTGAGGCTGAATGCTGTTTGCTGCCATAATAAAAAGATAGCCTTTGCTCTAGGATCTTTAGTGCTTGCTAAAGTATTATCAGTAAAGTTAATATTTCTACTGCAGACCTGACTTTCACAGCCCCTTCCCTGCTTTATTTATTTGCCAAAATATATAAAATCAGCTTAATTTTCCACTTGTGGAATTTTCTGACAAAGCTAAGTTAGATTTTTAAAAACAGACTTTACTTGCTCTACCTGTTTGCCAGGATGACAATTTGCAAAGGAGGGAGAGCTTTTAACTTTTTGCAAGTATTGTAATTTGTTGTTGTTTACAAGGGGAGCGTGTGTGTGTTTGTGTATGTTGACTGAAAAATAATGTAGAAGTCAGAGTTTTTATTTGCTTGGGCATTTTACCAGTCCTGTCCCCGTATACTTCTTGCTGCCACCTGATGATGTGTTTTTTTGTTTGAGGTTTATACCTGTCCCAAAGTAACTTGGCTGGAAGTGACTCCTTTGAGTGCTCTGGGGACAGCTGGTTATTTGTTAAACTAGTGAACGGGACTGCCAAGTTCCTTCCTTAAAAACTGTGAAGTTAATTAGTCACCACAGTTAGAGCAAGAGGGTGATGAGATATATTTAATATGAGTGAGAAGAATGATTGTCGTAAGAGACTAGGGTAGTACCTTCAATAATTTTACTTTCTCGTTCTTATACAGTACCAACAGTACCTTGAGAGATGTGCTTCTAGCCTCTGCAGTGCAACCTAAACTACAGCAGTGTTCTCATAAAGGCAGAAGGACTTAGGGAGGTCACCAGAGCATCTGTGACGTTCGTTCTGTATAAATACCTTGAGAGATGGAACACATGTTATCACTGGGAGGTACTGATGAAGGAACACGACACTCTTAGTAAAGCTACTCTTGGTTTCACCCCAGACAGTAGGTAATAAACTAGACCAGAATGGTATTTTGAAGCTTAAACCACTCCAATTTCATATCAACTACTTTTTTATGAACCTTTTGTTGCTTTTGAGTATTAAACCTTTTGAAAAATGACTTTTATTCCTTGGTTCAAGTCTCTTGAAATTTTTACATGTGTATATATACACACATACATGTATCTATATGTATAGACATGTATTTTATGTGTAGTTTTTGTAACTGTTTATATTTTTTTTCCATTTATATTTCAGTGGTCATTGTCCGGTAATAGAGGAAGACACAGCCCTTGTCTGCAAAACATTTGATGAATGTTTTAACTGACTTAAGAAATGAAATTGTTTTCTACAGTTAGCTTGTCTTTATTCTTATCAAAACTGTGGGGCTTTCCAATGTCAGGACACTTAGTGGGTGGATACTTCTCAGAAGAATAGAGGACTTATCAGTGTTTGCTTACGATCTATTACATTCTCAGTCATAAAAGTAGCTATGCTGTCTATAGCACTCATAAATCTTCACCTAGTCAAGGCTACTGTCTCTTTCTTCATGCAAGTTTGCTTTTTTTTTTAAAAAAAAGAGCATAAACCAATTGCCTGAAGCAATTATAATCTCAAAACATCTAACTTCTTCACTGCTGATTTTGAAAAGTGATACCATAATTTGTAAAATTGACAAAATTACTTGGCCCTGATGCAAAATCTTTCTTAGCCCTTTGTAATGAAAGCATATTACTTGGATACATACTCACCAGAGGGCACTGTTACACGTATTCTTAGAGATAATTTTTGTTTTGGTGAAAGTAATGCCTGGCTGTGGAAGAAATGGTGTATGGATGTTAGATTTTGGTGTACACTTTTCTTAGGCGAGTTGTTAATAAGGTAATGTGAACTGGTTCATTCTCTTTATCTAGATAAAGCACTGAGAAGTGCTCATTGCTACCAAGCTGACGTGGCTGTAGAAGGCCCATCTTTTTCTCTTAATTAAGTAGATTATGTCAAACTCCATGTAGTTTATAAAAAGTGAGTCTAAAAAGCTCTGGATTTTTAGATTTCTACTGAAACAGTAGCAAAAGTGAAAGGACATTTCTGTTGTTCCTATTTATTTGTGTAGAAGAGAATGGAGAGATCACATCAAGTAAAACTAGTAATTCAGCTTTAGGTAATTATTCTGTCTGCTGATTATTAAATAAAATCGTATAGTTATTCTATATGATTACACAGTAGATATCTGCATCTACACAGTTACACAGATTTGTACTGTTATTAGGTGAATAAAGATTAAAACTAAATAATGGTAACATTTATGCTTCAGGCTGTATTTTTCTATGGAAATAGTCCAGTTTTACCAGATCTCAAGACAAATCTTACGCTAATGTCTTTTCTGTCAGATTACGTGTTTCCTGTATTTTTATTTATATTTTTCATAGCAAACGTTGTTTGAAGTTCTCTGGTATCTGCTTGGGTTTTAGCATATGTATTTTTACTTCACTTTGGTTTAGTAGTTCCCAAACATCACAAAACCACCAAAATGAAATAACATGCACTGTATATATAAAAAAAAGGACCTTCCACCACGAATGAATGCAAATGTTTGTTAAGGATCAGATATGTTTCTACTGACTCTGCTCTAGCATATATTGTTTCTGGACTTCAATAAATTTTTTATCACAAAGTGGATTTTTTGGGTTTAGGCGAGTCCATTATCACTGATGTGTTTGGCAGTGGTTGCAGAGAGAATTGCCATCTAGAGCCTGAGGTGGCTGTGCTGCATTTGGGGTAACCAGCAGTGAGGTGATGGATTCCTCTGGCAGTGTGGGAGCTGTCTGCAGGGCAGGAGGAGATGGGGGACCAGGATTCTTCTTGCTTTACCTTAAATGCTTCCTGTCTCACCTGTTCAACTTTTTCACACGAGGTTCTTGCACGTAGTACTGCTAAAATGTGAGTTACTTTAGCACAATATTCACAAGTAGGAAGGTATTTGAAGGTGTTATTTAAACTATCTTGTTACAGAACAATTAATATTCAGTAACCTGGCTCAAGAGCTTGTGTCTGTTGTGTCACTTCCTATCTCAAAGGATCAGAATGTCATGGAAAATGGTAAAAGCCATGCCATGCAGCTTTTCTCTTTTTTTTCCTAAAAAGGGCTACAGGTGAAATCTGAGGAAGCACAGACTGAGCTTGATGCACAAAAAAAAGGTCGAATTCTGTAATAAAAAGAATTTTTGCAGTGAAATGCAGACTGTGCAGGTTGGCAGCTCTTTTGAGGAGTCACGAGGTATAGGATAAAGGATATGTTATTGACATAGGTGTTCCTCAATGGGCCTCCTGGTGTTGTGTGCTCCCCGTGTCCTGGTTCCTGATTGTCCTGTTGTGAGAGAGCAAGCTAATGCTGTAACTCCTGTCCTGCCAACAAGGCTAGTAAGAGGGAAGGAATGGGGCTGGACACCTTTCAGACCTTACCCGAATACAGTACATGGTGAAACCAGTGTATGTCAGGAGCCTTGAAATGCTTTCTGGTTGTGATTTTCGACATTGTCACAGTATAGTTATTTTTCAAAAAAAAGCCTTTGGCAGATTTCCTTAAAAAGGAACTTGAAGAAACAAAGCTGTCATGGGTTAAGATGGAAGGATTTTTCCTGGATTAATGATTGTTTAATAGATAGAAAACAAAGGGTAGGGCTAGGATTAGGCTTAAGGTTAGCTTTCGTAATGAAAGGAAATTGCTAACGAAGTCACACAAGACCTGTCCAGATAAACAAATATTCCTTGTTGTTCGCTTCTGTTGGACTTCTGTTCTTCCATATATTCATCAGGACTTCTTGGAAGGGGTTGATTCCTGAGGTTGCAAAGTTTGTTTTAGCTACCGACTTACTGTCACAGGATATATCTACTGTGCATCCACATCTTGAGTATTGCCTGTGAACCTGATAACTCACTTAAAAAGATGAAAGTGAGCTTGCAAAAATACCATTTACACGCCCTTTTAGTGTTAGTCAAGATGGCAGCCATCACAGTGATACTGGACAGGTTTTTGCAACTCCTTCAATATTTTTTGCTAATGAGTGGGGTACTAATGAGCGCTGACACTTCAGTTATTTTCTCCCTAAACTCTGCACTGGAAATCCTAATAAAACAGATTGAACAACACTGGATTCATGGTACTTCTAAGCATGTCACTTTCTTTCCTATTAAGTGTTTGGTAATTTCTGCTGGTTTCTATGCAAGCCTATTTGATTATGCTTAGTGCAGCCCTGATGCAATGCACTTGAATTGCTGTATCAGTGAGATTTGCTAAAATAAGTCACACGTGAATTGTAGGCCATTATCTATCATTAACTCATCTAGAATTTCATGGCGAACTAAGTGCTATGTATAATGTGTTTTCTCAATTGCTACTGGCTGTGTTGTCTTCGTATAGCAGAATGTGACTGATAGTACAGTCACGTGCAGTTCAGATACATGGAAAATAACTTGAGGGTAAAACAGGTTTACTTAATAATAGAAAATATTTAAAATTATTTCAGTTATTTCATTTAATTTAGAAGCATTTAAATTATAGTTTGCTGCATACAGTGCCCGTGAAATTTATATTCATGCAGAAGGAAGAAGCTTGGGGGTCTTCTTTTCAGAATGTCTGCAACAAAAGAAGAAAAACTTCTTCAAGTTGTTCACTTGATGTTTGTACTTTCTGAGACTGTCTCGTAAAACAGATTCCATGTTCACCTGGAACACAGCTCTAAGAATTGCCTGTTAGCATTTATGATTGCCTTAATCATTTACAGTTAATTGCCAACTGATGAGCTCAAGAGAAAAAAAAGAAGTCTAGCAAATACAAACTTCTATCATCACACTTATCTAGGGAATACTTAGGGCTGGGCTCAGATTTTCAAAGGGGTTCATACATCAAAAGATACAAGATGCTATCCAGTGAAACATAGTCTATGTGGTGTCTGTAAACCCATCACCTAGTCTGCCAAGGAAAAAGATCAGGGTGATCAAAACCATCATAAATTGCTGTTGTTGGTTGTTCTTTTTCCTGTTGAGAATGGCAATACAGCAAATACTGTGGCTGTGTGTGTATGCATGTGTGTGTAAGACGGAATTCTCTTTGATTTGGAGAAGTCGCTCTCCGAGCATCTTAAGGTGTCGGAATACTTTTGAAAAATCTCCACAGCTCCTTTTTTACTTGATCTGTGGTTTGTGTGTGTTTCTGATTTCACTTTTTCCACGGATGTTTTGTTGAGGAGATGAGTTATAGGCATACCTAAGATCTCTCTGCTCACCACCTTCCTCAGTGTTTAGAACTGGTGGGGACAGAACGTTCTCTATGAAATGAACATCTATGGGCTGGTATATTTCACTGTTTCTTCTCACTTTTGTTTCATCTCATTTCATCACTTCCTGTAGTTTTGTTTAATTTCCTGTAGACTAGCTACTGCTTTGCACAATGTTTTCTATAACACGTTTTACAATAATTAATGAAACTCAATTCAACTAATTAATGAAACTAAAATCAGTGGCGACCTATAAACGAATTAATATATAATTCTGTGGCATAAAACAATTGTCGCGTTTCCCTTTTGTGGCCTAAAGCAAACACAAAATTTCTTGGTCTGAGTAAAACTTCATGGTCTTCTATCAGACTTGCCATCAAGCCAACTTCTGATTCTATTTCTAGGTGTAATACTGTTTTTACCCGCAAATATATTTTCTAGATCTACTTATTGCTAAGAGTTTTAAATAGCTTTCCTCACACACTTGTTTGAAGGAAGTATCCTGAATGATATGCCTTTTTTAAGAGTGAAAACGATTGTGCCCTTTGTTCTCTAGTGCTATCTAGAAGATAGTACATGTTGCTATTGTTTCAGATGTAGTACTGCTTTGTAATAATTTGCACATTTTGTGTATGGATTTGGTTACTGAGTGGTATACTTTATGACTACATTCAGTTACATATTGGAAGTTTATTGTATGATCATATTTGCTTAGCTTAATACAGATATGTTGGAAAATCGAGGAGTGGCTTGATAAAGCAACAATCTACTAACACTTCTGGTACAATTAATATCATTTACTTTTGCGTACTTCCAATGACCAATGATGAACTTTTCAGAGTGAGTGGTAAAAGTATATCTTCATTAACATAGGAAATAAAAAGCCTAATAAGACTGAAAAGGATAAGGAAAAAGAGGACTGACACGGAAGGGTGAAAGAATGAAAAATTTCAGGGTCTTGAGTTATGTATAAATTGAGACATGACTCATCTCATCCAGAGGTTGTAACAGAGCTAGCTGATCATTCTCTTCCTCACTGGTCACAAGTTCCCAAACAGAAAAAAATACTAATCATGTTGGTTAGCTGGGCAGGTGGACTGCGCTGTACTGCAACTCTGGATCTAATGCATTATTTTGTAGAGAAGATGCAAACAGTCGTGAGAAATGGATGTAGATATGAACCTGTGGCATCTAAGTATTCTTGCATCCACGTAGAAAAAGTTTTAATTTCCTAAAGTATGAAAGGACTTTTTAAAACTTTGATTAAGAATTTTTCATATTTGGATTAACTAACATTTTGTTAATTTTGAGAACCAGCTTGCTGCCTCTTTTTTTAATTTTTTATTTTGCGCATGGTTCTTTTAGAATAACTGTATTTTTTTACCAAATTTATCACTTAGCTGAGGAATTATCAATCTTTTCAGATATTGCTGATGATACTTTTTTAATGACCAAAAAATTAGTATGCTGACAGTTTAAAGAATTCTGGAAGTTTTCTTCTTAGAAAATCCAGACTTAAATCTGTTATATTTATATAAATGCATATCTTTCAATTTTTTAACTTATCAGCACATTTTCTTAAAGATAATTGTATAGTTTTTAAACAAGACTTTTTCATAAAATTGTCCCTAGGCCAAACTGCATAGCCTTCTCTTTCTCTCAATCTTTCTATATACACAAAAGTATGATGAAAATAAAAGTGTAATATCTATCCATATGGATTATTTTTTCTGTGTATTTTGTTAATTTCTTTACAGTATCCACGTAAATTTTCATTCTGGAAACTAAAATATTAGTGTGAATGTATTTACTTATCCAGGACTTCAGTGCCAGCTTTAGCTATTAAGATTAGGTAAAGTACATGTTGGCCACATTTTAACTATGAGTTCTTACAATAGTTTAAACATGTAAGTAAACAAGCTAGAGTGTATATATGCAGTGTAAATTTCTTTTTTAAAAGGTCATCTGTGTAAGTCAGCTACAAGTCAAATTTTTTTCATTGCCAGTCAAGTCTTGTTGCCACTATTTATGTTATGAAAGTTCTATTTAAATATATTAAAAATGTTTTCAGGTTTTTTATTGCCAGATAATTCAGACCCCATTATTGACAGTGTTTCCTGATTTATTTTTTGTTTCTTTATTCAGAAAAATCTTCTAAATTTAGGGAGGCATAAAGTTGACAAAAAGCTGCATATGTTTTTCCAACCTTCTTCCAATTGCCTGACACTTTGTCAAGAGTGTAAAATTATGTAGCAGAGAGTAAAATATGGATTAAACAAAATTCAATCATCCTGAAAGGGGAAATATTTTGTTTTGGTTTTCTCCCATTATTTTCTTTGTCTTTTTTATTTTTTTTTTCCCTCTGCCTGTCCATGTGTTGTTCTCCCCTGCTTTTAAGTAAAATGATGTGATTTATGCACAGTGCTTTACTTTGGATCCTGGCTCGATGAAATAATTCAACACATAGCTCTTTTTTATTGTGTTTTTATTTCAGCAAGCCATTTTTTGCAGAATAGCGTACTGTTTGGATGCTTGAACATTCAGATGAAAAGGGGAAATTTTTTTCCCTCAGAGTAGTTTTTTACTTACTTTTCTATTTACAGCATGCAATTTGAAGAATTTTGCCAAGCTATATGTGTTTTCTATATATTGTGTGCACTTGCTTGTGCAAACACAACCTGTTGTATGTTTTTCTCAGAATATTAATACAACATATCACGTTATCTGGGTAAGGTAATTTATTTGTTCTGAGCAGTTGCTAGTTTATGGCTGGGCTTCCACATTTGCGTAACTCATCCCAGTTTGAAAGAGGATAGGTTCCTAGAGCTCACAGAAGAGGAACAAACAAACCACTGCTGAAATCTGTAGTGAAAGCAATCTCTGACAAAAGTCTAACCAAAAGAGGGAATATCTCTGGAAGTGTCTAGAGAGGATGAAGAGAGCAAGAGAAGAAGCAGCAATACAACATGTGTATTATGTAGCAGGGGAAATTATGTTTAAGCCCACCCCCCCACACCACCTCATAATTATTTTAAAGGAAATTTCAGATTTTTTTTTTTTCTTTCAGACAGAAAGGAAGGAATTCTAAGACCAGTCCTGTTCAGATCACCAAAGGAAATGCATACCTGCACTCACAAGCATTTTGTAAACATCTGTTAGAAAAGGTTTAATGAAGAAAAAGTAAATTCCACTCACATTTTAGTAGAGTGTAATAAGAAATTCAAAAGTGGCCTCTTCCAGGTTCAGGAATATTATGATTTTTTTATTCTAGAAAATGATTCCATGAAAGAGTTTCTCAAATTTTAGTACTAGTCTAAAAACATGTTGGCTTCATCTTATATAAAAAAAATAAATTAAGTTTTTTATTTTTTTATGTAAGGAATTAATTAAACAGATTGAAGAAATCAAACGGAGAAGAGGTTGACTGAAAAGGAGACAGTGGGACAGGAAAGAATGAAGAGAAAAATGCTGGGAAGGAAAGACTGGAACATACATGGCACATGGGTGGGCTGAAAGTAAAATGCCTCTGCAGACATTTTACATGACATAAACAAGCAACATTAAAAAAATAAAATTGATTTATTTTCCAAATAGGAGATAACCAACCAACCAGGGATGACTGACAAGTAAAACATGAAATGTCCAAACTGGAAGTAAGTTACTGTATTTTGGCTGTAACTATAATTGTGACTGTGACCAATTACTGGGCTGTGATTGGTCCCTAGATTTTTTTTTGATAAATTGCTCTCAGCTATTTTTAAATCAAAATGGGTTCTTCTGAAGGACAAGCACATGTTCTTGTCCTTTTTAGGAATAACTGGAGCAAACTGCACTTTTCTATGTTACTCAGAAGTCAGTGTAGATTATCAGAATGTCCCCTTGTGGGAATTATGTTTCCTAAAGCTTCTTAGAGAATAATATCAGTGGTGTAAATATAGAGGAAACTCTACTCGATAGATAACTGTAGCTCTTTAAATTGAAGAAGTGTGTAATTTTAAAGAACAGATTTTAGATCGACATAGGAATTAATGCAAAAATAATCACAATATGCTATTGTTAGTACAGCTTTAATTTCTCTGGTTGTCAAGTATTTTGATTTGCCATCAGATTCACAAGTAGATAATGAGATTTTAAATATCTTTCTTATCACTGAGGATATTTCTTCAGTCTGATAACCACAGCCACCAAACTCTGGTGTTTCGACCATTTAATGTGCTTAATTTGGACAGTACACTCAAAGGCTAAGGCACACATTAACACATTTTAACACAACCTCGGTGCAACGATGCAAGTTTTGCATTGTATCTAACTCAGATGCAGCCGGGTCAGAGTTTTGGCAGCAGAAATGCAGTCTGTACCCATCTGATGAGGCAGACCTGATGTTCTTGCACCATTGTGCCTCCACTAACTCAGCTCTTTCAGTATTGCTTTAGAAGAAAATGAATTTGGGCTGAATTTGCAAAGCTTTCCCCCCTCCATAAAAAAAGAAGTCCAAAAAACAGACCAACAAACCAACCTCTTTCTTTCTGTGAAGGTTTGGGGTTTGTTTTTTGGGGTTTTTTTATTTGCACAGTTAGTATGAAGTAGGCTTTAAAACATTAGGTGTAAGTCTAAAAGTAATGATAACCAGGGATTTGAGAAAGAGGAGAATTAGTAGCAGCTCCAGGTATCGCTGGGTACGAAGGTCTCCGTCATTAAGGACCACGACTAAATAAACATGCTGGGATATGATTGCTTTATTGCTCTTAGCTCATTTTATGTCGTTTTATTGCCTTACTAATGGCTATAGGATTAGGTGTGTAAGGGAGTTCTGAGCATGTAACACTGAAAGAGGTATATAAAAAGTGTGTGCTTCCCATAGAGATTCCAACTTTTCCTCATCATGGATGATGGAGAGACTAATTTACCTTGCATAGATAAGCGAGGGTAGGGAGAGAGGCACAGAGGGACTTAAAGAACAGATTCATTTCTAGGCTTCATCCTCACTTTAGTACAGCTGATGATTTTTATGTGCATTTATAGTGGCCCCAGTGGGAGAGGCTGTGTCATTACAAGTAGTGCTTTTTTCCTCCACAATTAGCCAAATGGTGTGTTTCTGATACCGGATCTACCTGTGAAAATATGCAAATAAGAATTATTTTTTTATAAATTTAACTGTTAAATAAAACACTCTTACTTCTGATATTGCCAGAATCAATCTGGTATACTGGTTGTAGCAGTATCACTTCTGAGGACAGAAAGTACTCATGGACTAATAATTTTACTGCTTTCTATTTTGCATGCACTGCAGTTTACAAGATCAATAAAGAATGTAGTGCCTCAGCAGACCTACAATTTAGACTGTAAGAATCTCTGTTCTTGACTAAAGTCCTGTTGTATCTAAATAAGGGGAGCTAGTTTTATCCCTGGTGTCTAGAAGTGATTTTCTGTGTTGTCAGTTTCTTCCAAGGGAAAGAACAATGTATGACCCATAAGGTTTCTACTAAAGTAAAAAAAGCAAAACAGAGAATGCTGTCTTAGCTGAAGCCAGCAGATTATTTGTTTTAAAAGGAAAACCCCAAACCAATATGCTCATATTTGGATCTTAATAGCCAGGAGTTACATTTGGGATGCAGGGAAGAAATAATTGTCTTTCAAAACTTTATCAGTGGCCAGTGTCTATTTTGTTTGCATTTAAGAATTGCTCGAAAAAGTACAGTCTACAGATAGATAAGAATGTATAGAATTAATAGGTAGCATTGATGTATACTTGCGAGGAGAAATCCCATGGGACAATGTAATAGCAGGAAAAGGGTCCCAAGATAGTTGCTTTATATTCAAGGACCACTTCTTCCAAGCTCAAAATCAGGGCATCCCAATGGGTAGGAAATCAAGAAAGGGAGCCAGAAGACCCACATGGTTAAACAGGGGACTGCTGGTCAAACTCAAGTGGAAGAAGAGAGTCATGGAAGTAGTGGGTGGCCACTTGGGAGGAATATAAGACTGCTGTCAGAGCTTGTAGGAAGGCAACTAGGAAAGCTAAGGCCTCCTTGGACTTAAACCAGTCAGCCTTGCCTCCATTCCTGGAAAAGTGATGGAACAACTTATCCTCAGTGCAGACTCCAGGTATATCAAGGATAAGAGGGTCATTAGGAGAGTCAGCATGGTTTTTCCAAGGGGAAGTCGCATTTGACCAATCTGATAACCTTTTATGAAGACATAACCAGGTGAGTAGATGATGGTAAGGCAGTGAAAGATGATTTCAGTAAAGCATTTGACACTATCTCCCAAAGCATCCTCATGGCTAAACTGAGGAAGTGTGGTCTGGAAGGGTGAGTAGTGAGGTGGATTGAGAGCTGATTGAAGGAAAGAAGTCAGAGAACTGTGGTCAATGGGACAGAATCTATCTGGAGGCCTGTATCTAGTGGACTCCCTCAGGGGTCGGTACTGGGACCAGTACTATTCAATATATTCATCAATGACCTGGATGAAGGAACAGAGTGCACCATCAGCAGGTTTGCTGATGACACAAAACTGAGAGGAGTGGCTGACACACCAGAAGGCTGTCCTACCATTCATCAAGATCTGGACAGGCTGGAGAGTTGGGCGGGGAGAAATTTAAATAAATATAACAAGGGCAAGTGTAGAATCTCGCATCTGGGGAAGAACAACCCCAAGTACCAGTATAGGTTGGGGACAGATCTGTTGGAGAGCAGCATAGGGGAAAGGGGATGGGGGTCCTGGGGGACAGCAGGATGACCATGAGCCAGCAATGTGCCCTTGTGATCAAGAAGACCAATGGCATCCTGGGGTATATTAAAAGGGGTGTGCTTAGTAGGTCAAGGGAGGTTCTTCTCCTCTACTCTGCCCTGGCGAGGCTGCATCTGGAATATTATGTCCAGTTTTGGGCCCCTCTGTCCAAGAAGGATAGGGAACTGCTTGAAAGTGTCCAGTGCTTGGCCACTAAGATGATTAAGGGAGTGGAACATCTTCCTTATGAGGACAGGCTAAGGGAGCTGGGTCTCAGCCTAGAGAAGAGGAGACTGAGGGGTGACCTCATCAATGTCTATAAATATATAGAGGGTGAGAGTCAGGAGGATGGAGCCAGGCTCTTCTCAGTGATATCCAGTAACAGGACAAGGAACAACAGGTGCAAGCTGGAGCATAGGAAGTTCCATGTGAACATAAGGAAAAACTTCACTGCGAGGGTGACAGAGCACTGGAACTGCCCAGAGAAGCTGTGGAATCTCCTTCTCTGGAGACATTAAAAATCTGACTGGGTATGTTCCTGTATGACCTAATCTAAGTGATCCTGCTCTGGCAGGGGGGTTAGACTACATGATCTTTCGAGATCCCTTCCAACCCCTAACATTCTGGATCCTGTGGTATACATAAAATAAACAAACAAAAAAGATAGTGACTGCCCAGCTAAAGTTTAGCATTTAAAAGTGCAGTTCACTCGAGAAGAATGGCCAAGGCTGCAAAAGTTGAAAGGTAGTTTTCAAGGTTACTATAAAATGTCCCTTTATTTCCTCCATGCCTTCATCCTTGAAATGCTCTCTACATAGTCAAATTAAACTTCTGTTTCTTTCAGGCTTTTTCACTAAAAATCCTGGTTTACTGTGCAGTTTACCCAGTACTGAAACATTAGAGTCGTCCAAAGAGCAGGGAATCTTTTATTCATATGCTTCTATGTCAAGTTCCGCAGTCTTAAAAACCATTTTGTCTCTTACTATTTCTGTGTAATCCTTCCAGATAGTATTTAAGACATTGTATAAATTCTATGCTTTTTTATTCTACAAGTGGAAGAAAATCTGGCATCAACATTGTCTGGTGACTGAAACATTTTCTTGAAGTTTCTTTAATCTTCAGAAATGCCTTTGTACCTTGAGTGAAAGCACAATATTCTCAACCTTTATAATCCAAATAAGAATAGTTGGTTTGCATTGCAGGTAGCTTAGCATGTCATTTATTCTTATTAGCTGCAGGTATTACCTATAGGTGAGGATGGAAACACAGCCTAGAAAATCTGTATATGCAGAACTGAAGCTTTTATACTGTCTTGTTTTCTTTTTTTCATGTAAGTAAAGTTTTGCTGTGTGCTTCAATAACCTCCTTGCTTGCGAGAGACTGTATCGTTAGCTGTCCTGTTTCAACACATCACCCTCAGAAAATGATGACTGGAAATGCAACTGTTGGAAGGGTCTAACATTTTCATGTGCTGCTGAAAGCCACATATATACTTGTAAAACTAGAGAATTGGTAGGTTCGTGGAAGATATACGCACCCTAAAGATTTTTGCCAAATGATATCATTATGTTGTTCACCCAGGGCTTTGTGTGCTCCTTATAAGGCAACTGACCTCATCATATCTTATTACTTACTCCAGTTGTCTATAATTTCCAGTATCCTTCTGGGAAAGTTGAACAGAAGGCCTGTGAAACATTTGGGTTTTCTTACTCTTTTAAATTGGTATACTTTAATCAGCTAATTAAGGACTTAGCAACTCCAATGTGTATTGACCTTCAAGACCCAGGCATCAAAAGGTGATGATTTTTTCCTACTCATTTCATTAGGCTTTTGATGATTAGATATTCTTCAGTTCTGGGTCTTAAATATACAACACTTCAGAAAATATTTTTCCCCTTTCCACTTTCTTCAGTGAATTCTACCGTGAACATTTCCCTCTGTCCCCCAATGAACTCTCTGATTCTTGTTCCTTCCTGCTCAGCAGCAACTCACATGTTTTGAATTCAGCCCCACTTGTTTCATCAGGAAGAGTTTTTGCACATTTTCCCTGTTTAATTATATAACACCACTTTTGCTCAATTTGTGCAAACATCCTTTGGACTTGTTACAGTTTGATTTTCTGTCAAGGATAGTTCCAAAGAAGAGAAAATGATGGGCAGAGGAAATGATGCCGGTATATATCTTATTTGCAATTCTAATGACAGCTTTGTGAATTTGAACACGTTAGTAAAGAGCACTTCACTCAAGTGCACATTACTGCAGAACTTGCTAAACATGCCTAAGAATAATGCTACCCTAATCTGGGCAAATTAGATGGATAACATCATTTGCAGCAGTTGTTAATTATGTATCAGCTACATTCACAGCATAATTCTGTTAATTGCTCATCACACTAAGGTTAACTTTCTGTCATTTATATTTGTTTAATTCATAATTAGAATAACACACTTGATATTGCTCACTGACTACTTTAAAATATATTCATAATGCAAGTGTTCCAACACATAAGACTAGATCTCCTGAGTCATCAATTTGGCTGATGTCACCAACCCATATAATACCTTTCATAAATTTCTGTCTGTGTCTTAAAACCAGTTAGGTTCCTTGCCTCTACTACCTAAATGTAGGTTTGTTATAGTGCTGTAACCCTGCCATGTTTAGAAGCTTTTCACTTGTCAGCCTCAAATTTATGCCTTTGTTCTTATGGCAGCATTGTTTTATTGTTTAAATATTTTTTCTCCCTACGATTTTTATCATGCATGATTTATTTGTAAACACACTCCCTCTCCCTTTTCACTTTCCTGAGATGGGCAAACCAACTCCTTTTAGTCTCCTTCTGTAAGATGTACATTCTCATGCCCTGAACATGGCTGGCAAGCCATTAGTGTTCCTTAATTCCAGCTGTAATGGCAGCTTTTAGCCCCCCTCCTTGAGCAGATGGAAGCAGAAATGCCACTCGCTGTCGGATGAATGACAGATAGCAGGAGGTGTAGATGAGTTTTGCTGGCTCTATGAAATGTGTCCAGAGCTACTGGTGGAAGCAACTGGCTGACTTCTTATTCTGGCTAAGTGAAGAGATATGGCAGTATTTTAATTAAAACTGAGACAGCTAAGTCAATTTTTCCAAACCAAGGCCATTATGGTAACTTAATTTATGTATGCATCTAAAAAATAGAGAATGCCATAGTAATTCAGCCAGGGGAGGCTAGAAATGTATTGTAATTCTTAGAGAATAAACATTCAGTTCAGAATTGATAAACTGGGGGATGCTTGGGGAACGATGGTGTATTTTGGGGAAAATTAGGGGACTGGTTGGAGAGAAACTCTGCTAAGAAAAATTAAGGGGTCTTGGTGGACAGTGAGCAGAGCATGAGCCACAAGCGGGAGCAGAGTGCCAACAGCATCCTGATCTGTATTAATAGGATCAAGGGACGTAATTTTCCCCCTTTACTCAGCAATTGTTCAATGGCATCTAAACCAGAGTATCCAGTTTTATCTCCTCCCACACTCCCCCCCCATCCCCTGCCCCTCCCCAACCTCCAGCTCCTTCTTCCTTCCAGGAAACTGGAGGAAATGCAGTGGAGGGTGACCCAGATGGTGAGGGGCTGGAGCACCTGCCTAGTTGAGAAGAGGCCTAATAGACCAGAGCTGTTTTAACCTGGAGATGAGATGGCTTCAGAGGATAGGGCCTCACAACAGCCTCTGGTACCTCAAGGCAGTTTGTGCAAAGATGGACCCAGGTTTTTCTCTGTGGTACTGGTGGAAAGACAAGAGATTAAGTATATAAATTGAAACAGCAGAATGTCAGACTGGTTATAAGGAAAGAAATTCCCCTACTGAGGACCAGGTCAGACCAGGTCCTGCAGAGGACCAGAGAGGTTGTGCAGTCACCATCCTTCAAAGTATTTCAAAATATGACTTTATCCAAAGCCCTTAACATTCTGATCTGAACTGCATTAAAGAGAAAGTTGGTCTCCTGGGGTCCTTGGAATTAAGGATTAAGAATGTATTCAGAATTCCTCATGTCCATACTGTCATTTCATATAGCTTCTTCTTTTGAACTCATAAGATTATCATACAATTGTCATACAAATGCCCAGATTTTTAGTTCACTTCTGTATCCTTTCTTTGTTGCCTGAATGTTACATTCATAGAATCACAGAACCATAGAAAGGTTAGGGGTGGAGAGGACCTTAAAGATCACCAAGTTCCAACCCCTCTGCCATGGGCAGGGACACCTCTCCTAAGACCTCCTAAGGCTGCTAAAGACCCCATCCAACCTGGGCTTGAACACTTCCAGAGAACAGTCAGTCACCACCTCCCTGGGCAACCTGTTCCAGTGTCTCACCATCCTTGTAGTGAAGAACTTCCTAATATCCAATCTAAATCTACGTCCTTCCAACTTAAAACCATTCCCCCTTGTCCTATTACTACATGCTCTTCTAAAAAGTCCCTTTCCAGCTTCCTTGAAGGTCCCCTTCAAGTAGATATAAGATCTCCCCCTTCTTCTACAGGCTGAACAACAACAACTCTCTTAGCCTGTCTTCATAGGAGAGGTGGTCCAGCCCTCTAATCATCTTCATGGCCTTCCTCTGGACCCAACAGTTCATGACCTTCTTATGTTGGGGACTCCAAAACTGGACACAGTACTCCAGGTACTGTGTGCAGAGTAGAGGGACAGAATCACCTCCCTTGAGGCCATGCTCCTTTTGATGCACCCCAGGATACGACTGCTCTGCTGAGCTGCAAGGACACATTGTCAGCTCATGTAGAGCTTCTCATCCACCATTACCCCTAAGTCTTTCTCTGCAGGGCTGCTCTCTACCACTGCGTCTCCCAGACTGTATTGATGATGAGGATTGCCCTGACCCAAGTGCAGGACCTTGCACTTGTCCTTGTTGAACCTCATGAGGTTCACTTCTCCAGCTTGTCCAAGCCTCTCTGGATGATATCCTGTCCTTCTGGCATGTCAACTGCATCACTCAGCTTGGTGTCATTCGCAAACTTGCTGGTCGTGCATTCAACCTCACCAGATGTCATTGATGAAGATATTAAATAATACCAGTCCCAGTATGGACCCCTGAGGGACTTGTCACATCTCTCCTTCTGGACATCGAGTCATTGATGACTACTCTCTGGACGTGACCATCTAACCAATTCCTTATCCACCAAAAGTCCATCCATCAAATCCATCTCTCTCCAGTTGAGAGAGAAGGATGTTGTGGGGCACTGTGTCAAAGGCTTTACAGAAGTCCAAATAGATGACCTCCATTGCTTTTCCTCTGTCCACTGATGTGGTCACCTCATCATAGAAAGCCAGTAAGTCAGTCAGGCAGGATTTATCCCTGATGAAGCCATGCTGACTGTCACAAGTCCCGTTCCTGTCTTCCATGTGCCGTAGCATAGCTTTCTAGGAGAAGCTGTTCCATGATCTTCCCAGGCACAGAGGTGAGGCTGACAGGTCAGTAGTTCCCCAGGTCATCCTATTTACCCTTTTTAAAAACGAGCACAACATTGCCCTTCTTCCAGTCACCAGGGACTTCTACTGTCCACCATGACTTTTCATATATGGTGGAGAGTGGCTTTGCAACCGGATCAGCCTGCTTGAGGACTCTGGGATCCATCTCAGCAGGTCTTATAGACTTATATATGTTCAGGTTCTTCAGGTGGTCATGAACCTGATCTTCCCCTACAATGGGAGGAGTTTTACCCCCTCATGCCACATCTTGCTGCTCACTGACCCAGGAGGGACAAGGAGAGCTATTGCTAGTGAAGACTGAGGCAAAGTTGTTGAGCACCTCAGCCTTCTCCTCATTCATTAATACGAGGTCTCCATTTACATTCATCAGGGCAGGAATACTTTCTTTCGCCTTCCTCTTCTGATTGACATACCTGCAGAAGGCCTTCATGTTATTCTTTGCATCCTTTGCCAAAATCAGCTCCAGCTGTGCCTTGGCCTTCCTGACCCCATCTCTACACAACCGGACAGAATCTTTATATTCTCCCCAGGTTACCTGTCCCTGCTTGCACTGCTTGTGCAGTTTCCTCTTGTTCTTTAGTTTGTCCATCAGGTCTTGACTCAACTATGCTGGTCTCCTCCCTTCCCTGCCCAATTTCCTACATTTGGAATTGAAAGCTCTTGTGTTCTATGGAAAGCATTCCTAAAGATCCGACAGCTCTGTTCTGCTCTGTTATCCCTCAGGACCTTTTCCCAAGGGGTCCTACTGATTAACTACCTGAAGAGCTGGAATTTTGCTTTCCTAAAATTGAGTGTCCTAACTATGTTCCTTGGCTCTCCCATATTCCTCTGGACCTTGAACTCTACCACTGTGTGATTGCTGCATCCCAGGCTGCCTCCAATCTTGATGTCGCCAGTAAGGTCACATGCATTGGTGACTATCAGGTCTAATATTACATCCCCTTGAGTAGGGGTGTCTATCATCTGGGTTAAGAAGTTATCTTCGATGCATTCTAGAAGTCTCCTGGATTGCCTACAGCTTGCCTTGCTACTTTTCCAACAGATGTCAGGATGATTGAAGCCCCCTAGTAGGACAAAAGCTCATGAATGTGAAGCCTCCTGTAGATGGAGGAAGAAGGATTCATCTAAGGGCTCTCCTTGATCAGGTAGCCTGTAGTAGACGCCAACCACCATGTTTTCTTTGTTGCCTTGGTCTCTTATTTTCACCCACAGGATCTTGACTTGCTTGTGTCTGTCCTCCAGGGGCAGTTTTTCACACTCTATCCTTTTCCTGATATAGAGGGCAATGCCACCATCCCTCCTTCCCAGCCTGTAGCCATCAATAGCCACACTCCAGTCATGGGATTTGTCCCACCAAGTTTCAGTAATTCAGATTCCCTTTAGGAAATAACATCAAGATAGTTATTTCCCCTAACATCAAGGTAGTCATTTCCCTTTTCCCTTTTCCTTTTCTTTTTCCTTTTCCTTTTTGTCAAAGGATAAAAACTTCAAAGAGCCAATATTGATATTCTTTTTGGTGCAGCTATTGTGTTGTTGCTGCTAGGTATAACAGTCAATTCAGCTGTAACACTGCCTCCAACTCTAGACCTTGCATCACCTAAAAAAAAAAAATCACATTGCCCCTATGTTTTTTCCATCCACCTGCAGAGTCTAAACATTTTCAAATGACTAATTTGCTGTATCTGTAATAAAACCTTAACAAAAATGGTTGGACACACCCAGTAGTGACCTTTTCATCACCCAAGTGAAATCATCTTTGTTTCCTTGTACAACACTGCTACTGACTCAGCCTTCCTAATTCCTAATTTGTTTTGCAGTTCTGTATGTTTAGGACATTCTTTTCTACTGTGATTTTGCTACTTTTTTGGAAGTTGAAGGACTAATTTTTCATTGGAACTTATTTTTGCCATTCTCACAAATCAGCTAGGGTTATTCAAATACAATGGTTTTTAAATGCTGATGTATCTACAGAACTTATTGATCAAAAGTGGACTGTCACCTTAGACATTTTCTCATGTGTCTAATTAAAGCAATGTTACTTAGAAGATTAATCAGTTTTAGGTGTTGTCAGGGCATTAAATCAGTAGAGAGTACAGTTTGCAGCTGCCTTTTCTCCTTAATCAGGTAAAAAGATGTATATCTTTATTTTTTTTTCAGAAACACCAAAACTGTGGAGTGCAACAACTTTTGTGTGTCTTCTGACATAAATTTAATAGATCAGTTGTGATTTTTCCTTTTTTTCAATAGTTTTGATAAGACAGATTAACTTCAAGTGCAAAGCTATTCTGTGGCTGTATCTACTGTGGATTATGTGCATCACAGTCCTGGGCCCAGGAGATGCACCTAAATAGTGTCACAGACAAGTGGGGAGGTGACGTGTGATCTCTGCAAGCCTTGTGTTTCTGGTTCCCCAGGCCAGAGGAGGTATCAGCTAGGCTCTGAGCTTCTGTGATTTGTGTACCTTCCAAAGGAAATTACAGAAGTCTATCCTATAGACATGTAAACATGGGTTTACAAAAGGTAGATCCTGTCAAACTAACCTGATCACCTTCTATGACAAGATGAGCCCGCTTAATGGACAAGGGGACGGCTGTGGATGTGGTCTACCTGGACTTCAGTAAAGCCTTTGACACGGTTTCTCACAGCATTCTGACTGAGAAACTGGCTGCCACTGGCCTTGACAGGTGGACCCTCAGCTGGGTTAAAAACTGGCTGGATGGACGGGCCCAAAGGGTGGTGGTGAATGGAACCAAATCCAGCTGAAGGCTGGTCAGGAGTGGCATCCCCCCAGGGCTCAGTCCTGGGTCCAGCCTTGTTGAACATCTTTATCAATGACCTCGATGAAGGGATTGAATGCTCCCTCAGTAAGTTTGCAGATGACACTAAACTAGGAGGAAGTGTTGATCTGCCTGAGGGTAGGGAGGCTCTTCAGAGGGATCTGAACAGACTGGACCGATGGGCATTCCAACGGGGTGAAGTTTAACATGGCCAAGTGTAGAGTGCTGCACATGGGACATAACAACCCCATGCAGTGCTACAGGTTTGGGGGAGGTTGGCTGGAAAGCTGTCAGGAAGAGAAGGACCTGGGCGTGTTGGTTGACTGCAGGCTGAATATGAGCCAGCAGTGTGCCCGGGCAGCCAAGAAGGCCAACGGCATCTTGGCTTGTATCAAGAACAGTGTGGCCAGTAGGTATAGGGAGGTAATTGTGCCCCTGTACTCGGCATTGGTGAGGCCACACCTTGAGTACTATGTGCAGTTCTGGGCTCCCCATCATAAAAAGGACATTGAGGTCCTTGAGCAAGTGCAGAGAAGGGCAACCAGGCTGGTGAAGGGGCTGGAGGGCAAATCATATGAGGAATGGCTGAGGGAGCTGGGGATGTTTAGCTTGGAGAAGAGGAGCCTGAGGGGAGACCTTATCCCCACCTACAACTACCTGAAGGGGGGTTGTAGAGAGGTGGGCAATGGTCTCTTCAACCAGGTGACAGAAGATAGAACAAGGGGAAATGGCATGAAGCTGTGCCAGGGCAGGTTTAGATTGGATGTTATAAAAAAATTTTTTACTAAAAGAGTTGTCGGGGCCTGGAACAGGCTGCCCAGGGAGGTGGTTGAGTCACCATCCCTGGATGTGTTCAAAAAAAGGGTTGATGAGGTACTTAGGGATATGGTTTAGCATAGGATGGGAATGGTTGGACTTGATGATCTTCAAAGGTCTCTTCCAACCTTGTGATTCTGTGATTCTGTGATCCTCTTGTCACAGGGGTTTTGGTTACACACTCATAAACCAGGACTGCAGGCAAAACTGTGCAGGATAGCCGCACCACATTTAGGTATGGTAACTTAACATTTGCCTTGTTGCTTTCTCTTATGAGGAATGTTCTTCATCTATCTTATTTTTTGATTATTTTACATGTATCTCCATTTTTATGGAACATGGAGATGCCTGGGTCTGCTTCTGTTAATCCTCACTTGGTGTAGCATCTATTATTTTATGATTGCACATTTGGACATTCTTGTTAAGTTGGCTGACTCTGTATCTGAAGCTCAGGCACTCTGAAACATTTCTTAATCTGGGGCAAAAATCCATTATGTCAACTAGAAGCATATGATACTTTGATTTTCTTTTAACATTTCATAAAGCATTTTTTTTTCTGACATTCCTAATCTGTAGCAGATGAGGTATATCATACACTTTCAGTTTTGAGAAAGTGATCAGGTGGGTAGTGCAGGAATTAGGGCTCCATCTAGGGCCTCCACCTTCAGCTCCGTTCTTGGATTTTGGGGAGTCATTTCTGTAGACTCATGTCACTTAACTCTTAGGTGTATGTTGTATTCGTCTGAGTGCTTTAGCTAGCCATAGGTTTAATGAATGTTTACAAGTGCCTCTTTCTGATAATTGTATACAGAAGGAGTTAGGCATCTAATTTGCATGCAGATGACTATATTGCAGACATGGATGCAAGTGTCATAAATACCTCCTTAGTTGTACTTTGCCTCAGTTCTCTGTTCATAAAAAGAAAAATACAGTTTGTCCCTTTCTTATAGATTTAGAGATAATGTTGCTGACTGTAAGGTTTTAAAATGAAATGATGGAAACTACCTATGTGAGTACATTAAAAGCAAAGAATACATCCACATGAATATTTCTGCTGTCCAGAAAACCCGCCCAGACACAGTTGTTATCTATAATATTTAAGGTAGAACTGATCAAGTAACCTATCTTATTGCAGCTACACATAGTTTTTCAGGCTGAATCTTGATGATTTGTGTTGTGTTTCTACTCATATCTGCACCTATGACTATTTTTCAAAGTTTTCTCTTCTGTGCTCTTCAGATAAAGTACAACTTTACAGGACTGCTTTTCTCACACTTTCCATGCCAGTGAATTTTCTCCTGCTCAGCTTGATCAGATCAGTGTTCTGGCTTTATTAATCAGAGAGATGCAGACCACCTTTATTTATCATCACCTTTTAAAAGGTATTTTTACTGATTTTGAATTTATTAAAGTCACTGTTAAAATATGTTGGGAGCAGATATATCTATGTTTCTTGGAAGTTATAATCGTTGATGCTTCATTCCTACCCAGGAACACACCTAGAATATGTTAAAATTAAGAAATAACTGTTGGCAAATTTCAGAGCTGATCAGTATTTGTATAGCAAAGAACAGACTTAAGCTTCTTCTGAGCATTCTGGTTTATGTCCAGTGGGATCTGAATTTACTGCACTTGAAGTGCAATTACCTCTGCCCATAAAGATACCAAGTGTCCAGGGCTTTTCTGATTCTCTATTGTTTGTATTTTCAAGGACATACTGTTGTCATTGCTGAAACCAAGAATAACTTTGTCGGTCTAAGGAAAATAATTTAATAATTTTAATGTGAAATTTCTTGGTTTATGACGAAGAAATGCTTTCCTTGCCTAGTTTAGGATTTTTAGAATTTTTGGATTGTTGAGTCCAATACACTTTACAAGCTAGGTTTTCAGCAGCATTCAATCCCATCATATATTATTGTTCTCAGATGGAAGAGTATCCCTTTGAAAATCAGCATATTGCCTCCCCAGGAGCAAAGTTGTTCTAAAAAGATTATCTTCTTGAGCCTGAACAAGACCAATTCTCTCAACCTGCCTTCACAGCAGAGGTGCCCTCTGATCCCTTTTGTGGCTCTGGGCTTTGAGCACACAATGCTGGCTCATGTTGAGCTTTATATCAGTCAACAGCCCCAAGTCCTTCTGCTGAGGGCTGCTTTCAATACATTCTCTGCCCAGCTTGTAGTTGTGCTTGGGCTTGCAAAGACCCGTGTACAGGATCTTTCACTTGGCCTTGTTGAACTTCACATAAGCCTGCCTACCAAGCCTGTCAAAGTTTCTCTGGATGGCCTTCCTTTCATGGACATCTCAACTGCACCACACAGGTTGGGGTCACTGGCAAACTTGCAGAGGGTGCTCTCGATCCTACTGTCCGTATCACCGAGAAAGATGTTAAGCAGTATAGTCCCACTACCAACCCCTGAGGAGCACCACTCATCATTGATCTCCACTTGGACATATAGCTGTTGACTGCAACTCTTCGAGTGCAACCTTCCAGCCAATTCCTTATCCACCAAGTGGTCCATCCATCTCTCCAATTCAGAGACAAGGATGTCATGCTTGACAGTGCCAGATGCTTTGCACAAGTCCAGGTAATGATGTCAGTTGCTCTTCTCTTATCCACCAATGCTGTAACCCTGTTGTAGAATGCCACCAAATTTATTAGGCATGATTTTCCCTTAGTGGACCATATTGGCTGCCACCAATCATCTCCTTGTTTTATCATGTGCCTGAGAATAGTCTCCAGGAGGATCTGCTCCATGATCTTGCTAAGTACGAATGTGAGACTGACCAGCTTGTATTTCCCTAGGTCTTCTTTTTTTTCCTTTTTAAAAATGGGGGTTATGTTTCCCTTTTCAAGCCAGTGGGAACTTCACCAGAGTGACACAACGTCTCAAATACGATGGATAGTGGCTTAATCACTTCATCCTCCAGTTGCCCTTCGATGCATCTCATAAGGTCCCATGGACTTGTGCAATTTCAGATTACTTAGATGGTCTGAAAGCTGATCTCCTTCAGTAGTTAGTTCTTCATTCTCCCAGTCCCTGCCTTTGCCTTGTACAACTTGAGCTGTGTTGCTAGAGCCCTTGACGGTGAAAGCTGAGGCAAAAGAAATCATTGAATTCCTCAGCTTTCCCCATAACCTGGGTAACCAGGTCTTCTGCTTCCTTCTGGAGAGAGCTCATGTTTTCTCTAGTCTTTCTTTTACCTCTGACACACATATAGAAGCTTTTCTTCTTGCTCTGGACGTCCCTGGCCAGATAAATTCTATCAGGTCTTTAGCATTCCTAACCTGATCAGTGGCAGCTTGGACATTTTCTCTGTACTCCTCCCAGGCTACTTGCCCTTGCTTCCACTCTCTATAGACTTCCTTTTTTTGTTTGAGTTTTCAAAGAAGCTCCTTGTTCCTTCAAGCAGGAATCCTGGTGGTTTTGCCTGATATCCTCTTTGTTGTGATGCATCACTCCTGAGCTTGGAGGATGCGATCCTTGAATACTAGACAGTTGTCTTGGGTCCCTCTTCCCACCAGGTCTTTGTCCCATGGTGTTCTACCAAGTAGGTCCCTGAAGGGCCAAAGTCTGCTCTCCTGAAGTCCAGGATAGCGATCTTGCTTTGCATGCTCCTGGCTGCCCTACACTTGAACTCATCATGGTCACTGCAGCTAAGGCTGCCCTTGAGCTTCACATTTCCTACTAAACCCTCCTTGTTGATGAGGACAAGTTTCAGCATGGCACCTCTCCTCATTGGCTCCTCTATCACTTAAAGAAGGAAGTTGTCATCAACGCATTCCAGGAACCTCCTGGGTTGCTTATGCCCTGCTGTGTTGCCCCTCCAACAGATACCGGGATGATTGAGGTCCCCCATGAGGACCCAGGCTGGTGAACGTGAGGTTGCTCGTGCCTGTCTATAGAGGGCCTTATCCATTCAGTCTTCCTAGTTGGGTGCTCTGTAGCAGACCCCCACTGTCTCTGCCTTCCCTTTAATCCCAACCCATAAACTCTCAGTCAGCTCCTCATCCATCCCCAGGTGGAGCTCCATGCACTCCAACTGGTCAATGACATAGAGGGTGACACAGCCTCCTTGTCCTCCATGTGTGTCCTTCCTAAAGAGCCTGTATCCTTCCATCCCAACATTCCAGTCATAGGAGTCATCTTACCACATCTCCATGATGCCAATAAGATCACAGCCCTACAGATGTAGCCAACTCCTCTTGTTTATTCCCCATGCTATGTGTGTTTGCATAGAGGCATTTCAGTTGGACTTATGAAGCTGACTGGAGTGGCTGGAATTTGTTTGCACTGCACTTCAGGTGTTCTCCTGCTGACCTGTGATCCTTCTCCCAGCTCTGGGCATATATTCCTGGCACTGGCATCAAACTAGTAGTAGTGGGATGGATTGAGGTTCCCCTCCTCCCCAGCAACTTTAGCTTAAAAACCCTCTTCACCAGCTCCCCCAGCTTATGACCAGAGATGCTCTTCCCCTTCTTTGAGAGATGAACCCCATCAGTCCCAGTAGACCAGGTTTCTCAAAATGAATCCCATGATCTGAGTAGACAAACCCCTGGCTGTGGCGCCTGGCACCAGTCCTGTAACCATTTCTTGATTCTCCAGATTTGACTGGCCCTTTCATACTCCTTTCCTTTGACCAGGAGGATTGATGAAAAAGCTTATTTGATGCATAAAATAGAGTTATTTTGTTACTTTAAAAAGCTGATCCAATATATAATTGAAACAGAATATATGCCTTTATCCTGTCATGTTGTTCCTTTATTTGGGTAGTATTTTTAATTTTCTGTCCCTTTGGTATGCTTTCATTTTAAACTGATAGATTTTAACACACTCTGAACTTCCCACTAACTGATTTTTTTGTAAGAATAGAAACAAGTAACTTGTCAAGCAAAGCATAACCATGCCAGTGTCTTGGAAGAATAAGGACAAGTGTGTTGACACAACGTTCTTTCTGCAGGAATGTGATGAGTCAGTTTAGACTCTAGTTAAAAATTTTAATTTTAGACAGAGTAACTGAAAATAATGGGACTTGTCTGACTCTTCCGTTCTGTAATTAGCCTTTTATGTAGGATCAAGAGTTATATAGTCACTAGCATGGGCAGAAGTATACTGAGTTTGTTTTGAAACACTATGTACAATATATAACCCATTCAGTCAAGAGCAGGATACAGAAATTAGAAGACTTGCTGTAATTAATTCATCACACAGAAAAGAAAGACTCTGGGCCAACTGAAAAAATACCCCCAAAAAATCCTTGCCTGGATACTGGTTAACCTTTCACTGAACTCTTTTATTGTGTATGAGGAAGGCAAGGTTGTTTATCTGAGAACATATATGTATATAGTTATACGGTATTCCTCAAGATAAATTTGGATAAATTGCTAGGAAAATTTATCTAACAGGCTATATAAAACATTGTTTATGAGGAAGTGTGCATAAAAACCTGCCAAGAAGGCTTATTAAGAAATTGCTAATCACCTGGGGATGACTGAACAGGACTGTTTAGTTTTGCTTATCGATGGTGTAGTTTTATCTTAGGCCTGAACTCTTTCCTCTTTTCTTCTCATTTCATACCACTCTCCAGGACAAGTCTCTGATTAATTTTCCTGTGTGTATCAGAAAATAATAAGTTACCTGATCTAAGCAAATAATTAACAAGTAACTCAAATCATTTAATGGTAACTCAGCAAATCTCAGCACAAAACTCTGTGCTGCAATAATCCTTTAAGCCCTCTAAACTGGCAACACTTCATGGCTACTGTGAGTTTTCAAGAATAAAATGAACTAAAGAATATTCAGTTAAAATAGAAATATTAAATATGAAAGACTAATTCACATGCCTAACTGTAAACCTTATCTGTTATTATGTGAAAAGCAAAAGTATCCTGTTTTTTATCCTTCCTCCTCATGAAAATGCAGTTTTTGAATGGTGCCTGCTAACCCCAGATAGGATTAGCAAATTTACTGTTAATCTGGACACAAAGCAAGCACAGGAATGGATTGAAGTGGCAAAATACAGATTTACTGCTCGCTCATGGGGAGAATCTGCACATGGACAATACAATGTTAGGAATTACTATGATCCAGTAGGGTGAACTTGCCCCTCTCAAATCCATTTTTTCAGGTATAATCAATGATAATTTAGAAGGAAAATCCAGCTGTCATGAAAACACTGAAAATTAATTCTGATATATATATATATACACACACATACATATACATATGCATATATAAAGCAATATTTTAAGTCTTCATAACATTTGAGACCTGATTTATAGTGGCAATTACAGGAACACTGGAGAGTCTGGAAAGTTTGAGATGTGTTACATTTTCCATTCTCCCCCAGAAATACAGAATAATTCTGGTCCCTATGTGACCTCTTGGCTATAAGATGGCTTTTCCTGGACTATTCCTTACTCTTCAGGAGTGGTATTTCTTTGTGAAAGACTATCCAAAACCCCTATCCTAAATTGAAGGCTGAGAAATCTCAGAAGAAAACTTTTAATAAGCTTTCAGTTATTAATGGAGTAATCTGGCTGTCCTTAGTTGATGAAATACGCTGCAACATGAGAGTAATAAAGAAGTGAAATAATGATAGCAAAAATTTTCCTGATTCTGTTAGGTAATCAAGGGTGGGAGAGTGCATTTGCAGGAACATCACACAGGTACACCACTGGTTTCACTAAACCATTGGCAGAGAGTAGCAGAGGGTATCTGGAAAGTGCAGAAGGTACTACTTTAATAATTTTGGTCTGTGCAGAGTGTGGGTGAAGACAATGTGAGAATCATCCTCGTCTTTCTGTTAAAGAGAGAGCACAACAAAGGGTTTGTGAATGGGAATGTGTCTTGCATATTGTGAGGTGCTACCTAAGGCACTCACTGGTATTCTGAAAACTGATGTATGTGTGCATGTTTAAGTGATAAATAAAATCAGATAAACCAGATAGCTTTGTTTACCTTGACCCTAAGTAGTGGATGTAACATCTTCTCTTTGCATATGGCACCATTATATTACTGTTGCTATGCTGGCAATATATCCGCTCAATGACAATGTGATACATAAAATGAATAAATCATTTATCCTTTTAGCTGCAGAGAATGATATTTGAAATAAGGATGGAGGATCTGAAAGCGAGCTACATCTTCAGCCATTGTAAATTATCTTAAAAATTATCCTGCAGCAACTGTTCTTTAGGCTCAAAATATTTTAGAGCTTTCATATTCCTTTGATATTTCTTCTCAAGTACAGGCAGGGCAAAGACCTTGGTGGATGTAAGATTAAAATTGTAAATTGTACTTCATAGAATTTGAAGTGTTAAATCTCCTACTCAGCTTTAAAACTCTGAGGTAGACTTTTCATTGACATCTTCATAATTATTTTGGCAATATTTACAGTTTGAAAAATGTGCTAAATAGGGTGGGTCCATAGTATATGACAAGTCAAAAGCCAGGAATGCTCTTTGTTTTCTATGTTTATTCATATTCATGGATGTTGAAGTTGTAGCTGAGTGTTCCACCAGACACATACTTTATGAGGCCAAAAGCATAAATATCAAGAAAAGTCAGAGCTTGCAGTAATGGTCTGTTCCCTGTTAGCCCAAAATGAAAAAAAAAAAAGAAAAAAAGAAAACCAACCTACATAACAACCCTCATCATAGTTTATTTTAAAAAAAGCGCTATATATTTTTACTCTATGATACAGTGGACCCCCAACATAACAAATCACCAATTCAAAGGAAAAAAAAAAAGGCAGATTCAATATGTGCAAGAATCTCATTTTTATAAAATGCCTGGGGTGGTCTAAGTGTCTGAAAATGTGTGTAATGGAAACAGGCTTACCCTAGATTTCCTGCAAAGATTTGTACTTATGTTTCACCTGGCGTGATTTGTTGCAGCTAATCTTACCACCTTGCTTAATAAGTGTGCCACAAAAACCTGTTATTCAATTCTGGTACTGGCTTTGCTTTTCTAGTGTTTTATTTAAGCCCTATATTTTTAGGACAAAATCAAAAGCAAGATGCAAAATGAAAAGTCTGAGAAGCATCTCAGTGGCATAAATGTACTCAGTAAAGCTGATAGTTGATGCTGGGTTTGAGAGGTGTGTATGAGATGGTGCCTTTAATCATCTTGCTGGGATCAGTTGTGCAGTGCATTTACTCTCACGATTCAGAAATAGTTCTGAAAAGTCCTTTAAAATTAACCAAGTGGATGGCAACTTTGTAGGGGAGGCAGGACAATGTCGGAGACTTGCTGTAATTTTTTAACAGTGTAGAGGAATGTGACTATGTTTCCACAGGCTGAGAAAGTTGGGCTTTTTCAGCCTGGAGAAGAGAAGGCTCCAGGGAGACCCTATCAATACTTAAAGGGGTCCTACAAGAAAGTGGGAGAGGGACTGTTCACCAGGGAGTATAGTGATAGGACAAGGGGTAATGGTTTCAAGCTGAAAGAGGGTAGGTTTAGATGTTAGGAAGAAATTCTTTCCTCTGAGGGTGGTGAGGCTCTGGAACAAGCTGCCCAGAGAGGTTGTGGAAGGCCCATCCCTGGAAGTGTCAAGGCCAGGCTGGATGAGGCTTTTGGGCAACCTGATTTAGTAAAGGGTGTCCCTGCCCATGGCAGGGGGTTGGAACTAGATGATCTTTGAGATCCCTTCCGACCCAAAACAATTCTATGATTCTGTGATTCTATGATCATAGTATTTGGGTCTTAAGCAAAAAGGATAGTTTATTTTCCAAGAAGTCTAAGAAGTTTGATGATACATGTTTAAATTTGATCACTAATTTTAAAATCTTATTCAACTCTAACATTTTTATTAACAAAAAACCCCCCAAAATAAAAAGAAGCAAACAAACAAACAGAAAACCCCAACCAAACCCAACATAGCAATCTCTATCAAATACAGTAATGTTGCAGTGTTACAAATCTTTTCATGCCAAACACGTCATAATGCTGTGTTTTAGAATACAAGCAAACATTTCCCAGTCATTACTCATGGACCATTTATGAAATACTTGAGGGTGGTTGGCAGCAGAGCTAATGTGACCATGACTGGCACTGTTCTCCCTGGCGCTGAGGGTGTGTTACAAGAGAGGGACATTCAGTCTGTAGTATTATATGGGCGTGTGTCTTTGAAAGCCAAAGCTGAGGTTCCCTGCTTGCGTGCAGAAATTTGCACACCACTTCCTGGGTAAGAACCTTTTGGCAAATAAAATCTCTAACTTGGAGATCTTTGGCTGATTTTACAGTAGTAAGGTGACATTCTGGCTCAGCTCATATGATTTCATTAGTCTTGGTTAGTACAGACTCCCTGCATGTACAGTCTCACGTGTGTGCCAGCAAATGGGAGGAAAGGCATATCAAAATGTGTGTTTTATCAGCATACTGGATAAATATGCCAGTTTATAGACAAAAATAGAATGCTTTCCAAGTATGTCCACACCAACTTGCTGTACTTACAAAAAAAAGTAATACTGTGAAGATGTAGTCCTTACTTAGAACAGATGGAGGGGAAAAAAAAATCCAAGCTTTTAACAGACTTTCTTATAGGGTCTTAAATTTCTTAATATGACGGAATAATAAAAGGACATACTGCTGCTTATAAAAAAAAAAAAAAAGAATAAAGAACAAGAAAAGCAACGCTCTTTAATAGTGATGGTAGTTTTAGAACTGTTTTTGTTTTCAGGAAGACTTTTATGGAAATAACCTTGATTTTATTAGCTCATGTTCTATTTTATACTACAATCAGAATGAATGATTACAGTTAATATGGCAAGCTGACCAATTAACAACGTTAATAGTCTTAAAGATAAGATAGGAATGCTTTCTGTATGTGATTGTGAGTTCATCAGATTTAAAGAAAAACCCAAGAAAACCACATGAAGAAAAACATTATAGTCAAACTTTCTCTTTCTTCACAATTACTGCAAAATTTATTGTGAAAAATAATTTCTCACTCTACTGTGTTATTTACGTGAAAGGAGTGCTTCACAGTTAGACTAATTATACAAATTTAAAACTTCTGCTTACCTAAGGCTGATATTTCTTGGCTGTCAATAGTAGATGATTTGACTTAAAATTTGAAAGAATATCTCATGCCACAAGCTGCAAGGTCATTCAGAATTTGAAAAAAAAGTGCAGGTGTCCAATATGAACGAAATCTGCTGTATGTAGGTCGGAATAGTAGTGAGCACTATGAAGACTGGACTGACATAGGACCAAAATCTGTTCATCATTAGCTTTCCTCAACTGCTCTAATTCTAGGACTGCATTCTGATCCATCTAAGGCAGAAAGAAAACATATTAATATTTTACAGTAGTCATTTAGTATACATTAATTGTTCATGATTTACTTTGTGATGCCAAAAAATCCCCCAGAAAGCACATTTTATGAATGCAAGGTTTGACTGTAAGAAGTTTCCTTAGCAAAACATGAAAAAAAATATAGTATAAAGAATGGCTTTCCTATACTGTACATTTTTCCATATTAAAAAATCAATTGAAATGAGTTCTTATATGACAGAAGTATGAAGGGTCAATTCATTCCTTTGCTTTAGTAGTCACTGAGGGGCCTGTTCTGGCAGCACGGAAGAAGTTCTGCTAACAGCAGTGGAAACAGCAGGGTTTGATCATGTCATATATGATATCTTCCATCTTACATTCATTCCCTTATTTTAAAGTTACTTATATGCCAGCAAGTTTTGGAGAATGGAGTTTTGAAATAAAACTCCAGTAGACTTAGGTATGTTTGTATTTGTGCAGCATACAATTTTGGTATGAAAATGCCAGAGATTATTTATAGAAAATCTTATCAAAACTTATGCAGTAAGAAACAAAAGATAATTCTAGTTAATATGTAAACCTTTGCATATTATTTTAAGCAGCGTATTTCATGTGGTGAATCATTTGTCATATAACTAATAACGAGTTTTGTAAAAAGTACAAATACAACAAATTATAGTAAATGCAACAAATTATAGCAAATATGACAAACTGTGCTACTGAAGGAACTTTTCAAACTGCACCATCAGATAGTATAAACTGGTTTTATCTTGTAGTGAAACTGCTGTGATTTCCTAAACAAATACAAGCTTTCAGTAACAAATAGTTTTTCATCAGTCTTAGTTTAGAAATATACTCAGCATCCTTCTTTAAGGAAAAAAAAATACTAGCTATGGTTAAAGACTGTGAATGTTTGTATACTTCCTCACTGTGAAATGTGGTTACATTCTTTGTCAATCAACACATGCTATTCATATGAAGATAGACATTATAGATTTGCCATTTTTAAAAGAAGCAACTTTTGCAGGTTTTTGATATGTCATTGAATATACAATGAGTGGTTTAAAGGAAAAGAAATATTAGGTTGGAAGGGAGGCTCCTATGGAGAACCTCTAAAATTTGCAGAGAATTTTTGCAAGCAGTAACACGATCATAAATGTTCTTGAGTTTGGGATAGCTCATACCTAAGAATCCTGTTGGCATAAGTAGGCCACTGGACTCTGTTGGGGTCATGAGAACTGGCTTAAGACTGCAGCCATGTGTCCACAAAGAAACAGGATGATTTGGGCCTCTCAGTTAGCCATGGGGACTTCAAAATCAGAAGGATGAATTTTGAAATGCTTCTTTCCTAGGTCTTTTCCTGAAAATTTTACTCTATCTTTGGAAGTTTGTCTGCCATCAAATGATTGATTTTAATCACAGAGTTGATTTATGGTGCCATTTTGTGGCTAATTTTATGAAATAATAACTGCAGACACCCTCTTGAGTCAAATAAACATTTCAATGCTGTATAAGCACTTACTAGCTTTTGTTAATTAAACGTAAACTCGACAGTTTTCCTATATATATAATCTTTGATGTAACATTTGTTCAGCAATGTAAAGTTTTCTGTGAAGAATTTATTGAGAAATAATATTTGAAATTCTGCAATCCAGCATTGCAAAGCATCCAATTATCAAGTTAAATTCATCTGCGTTTGCACAGATTCAAGCAGCTTTAAGGGAGGTTTTTTAAGTGGGTTTGTACATATCATGTGCCACCAACTGATGAGCAGTGGACCTACACAGAGATTATTCTTTTCAGAGAAGGTGAATGATATTTTTTTCCTTGTGCATCTGAATGGTGCTTGAAAGCCTAACGTGGCCAATCACGTATTGTGTGAAGAGGATTTGGAGCAGGAAGCCACTTTCTGAGAATTTGCAAGGTATGCTGCCTAAAGCCATCGCAGCAACACAGACTGTGATGGAGGGCTTCTGTTAACTGGACTTGTTAGATGCAGAGCTTGTGTGGCTTGAGGCCCTGGTATAGCGTGCCTCCACAGCCAGCTCATTACCACTGTTAAAAGATGCTCACAGCTATAAAAATGGGATGTTTTGCAGCTGTCTCTTAAAATATGGTGATGGATGTTGGATGTTGTTGGCATGAGAATAATAGTATTACACTTCCTTATTGTTCTGGAGAGACCAAAATGGCATCTGAACCTACAACCTCAACGAGAGTGATTTGTCCAGCACTGTTTATATCACACTTAGACGAAAAAGTGTGTAGCAGGGCACAGGAGATAGGAAGCTTCCTGCACGTCCTTGGGTTCACTCAAGAACTGGAAACTACAATTGCTGATAAGCCTATTCCATAAAGCGTTCCAAGATTATCAGAAGGGTTGCATTGTATCATAAAAGGGAAAAAAAAACAACAAGCCACCAGGTAGAATATAGCATGCAGAAGCAGTTTTGCAGCTCCTCCCATTGCAGCACGCAAGTGACACAGTTATAGTTAACTTTGGATTATCAATCACTGTGAAACAGAATGGGAAGGTTGTACATTTGAGAAGCTTTTTCACTGGTTTTGCACTCAATGATGAGGCTCTCGGAACCAATACTAGACATGGAAATGGCAAACTACAGTGAAGCTTTAGATCCAGCATATACAGCACTGGAGTTCGAAACTATGCAGATTCTGTATAATGGCAATGGTGAGTTCTGCTCTGTGATGCAAAATCAAGCCAGTTAACAGAAAAAACAGAGTTTAGTAATGCTATAAGGTGTTAGCTAAATGTTTTATTAATGGAACATTTGGGGGTTGTTTTTATACCGCAAATCTGTTCTTTTACACTTCATCACTAACTCTACATTAATAACATTATAATTCTTTAACATTAAGGAAAATAAAAGATAGGTCATATGTAATGATGTAACTGAACTGTACTGTCACGAGTCAGTTAATCAAAGGAAGAAAATGGTGTATTCAGCAACTGTTTTATTTACTGTAAAACAAATTAATAACTCGTATTAACAATTTGGATGTCAAAGTATATTTTGTATATAAGATTCAGAAGGGTAGGACAAAATTATCCAGATGACTGTGAAAAAAAATAGCTACTGTTTCTTGATGCCTAGTTTCAAATTGTTGGACTGACATTTTATTTATTAAAATTTTAATCTAGTTTTTCTAGGTATGTGTATACATATGAACTACAGTGATTTTTCACATTGGCTTTCTGGAGGCTAATGTTTAGCTTAGGAAACCCATCTGAGTTTAGCTAATGTAACACTTTAACTTTAGGTGGAATTTTTTAATGGAATAAGTTTTTGAGATATTGTATCAATACATTATGCCTGAAATAGGAAGCACACTGTTTAATCCTTCCATCATTGAGTACTGACAAAAAAGAAATGTCAGTCTATTAAGAAATATCAAGCAACTAGTTTAAAATGGCTTTCCAAACATTCTAATATACTTTAGAAATTGTTTCATCATATCATATCACATCATACCATATCATATCATATCATATCGTATCTATTGTGGTATGCATTTCTAAAAAGCAGAACAAATATTTAGTGGTTTGCAGGAAAAATACTTAGCACCCGCATTTCCACATATTCCTGCCAAATAGAACGGAAACTAATTTTTATTGTTGGGCTTGGAGTTTTGTCTGAATTTCTAATGTTACTTTACAACACTATTATTAAGCAGAAAGGTAGTTTTGGCTATCGATTTAGGGAGAAAAAACCCAGGCCTTTATGCCCTGAATGATTTTGAAGCTATGAAAGATGTTTATGTAACTTGCAGATTATTTTCCTGGTTTTTGTTATAATATGTGTGATTTTATTGGTCATTTATTTGTTTGGGTTTTTTTTTTTTTTTTTGCTGAATAGCACTCTTTGAAATCTGTTAATATTACATAAAATGGGAAAGCAGATTAGGGAGGCTATGCTGCGTTGCATTATGTGTTGGTGATAGAGCTAGTTAAATTATTCACTGTAAGTGATTAGTTTGGTAATTATTAGTTATTAGGCATAGCCTTTTTCTGTTCAGAGTTTGCTTTGAGTTTAGCCTAAGTATTTTCTGAGACAATTTTTTAAAACATTATGTTGTAGCTACAGTGGTATTCTGGAACTGAAACCTGCCTCTTGTAAACCTTCCTGTGTGTCTTTTCTAGCCGTCTAAATTAGTTAAAAGCACTCAGAGAACTTTAACAAGACACACTGAGGCAGATTATGCAGTTCTGCTAAAAATTAAAGAATTTTGCACACTGAGGTCAATTTCCCAGACATTTTGCTTCCAGGTAACACTAAGGAAAATAACCATATCCACATATACACACAACCTATTTTGCTACGAAATATTGTAAAAATATGTGTTATGTTTTTAATCATTCTGCTGTATCTTTATGGTGCAAAACTACAGAACTCCAAAAGAGAAGTTTTGTATGTTTCTAGCCAAAGTAATTTTGTAACCAATTTATAATTATCCAGTCATGACAAATGTAGTTTTAAAATAAAATCTTTATAGAAGTGAATACTTAGCTTTTTCTTTTTTTTCCATATAACTCCTATCAACTATGTCTCTGTAAAACAGAAAAAAATTTGTTTCTTCTCTCTTTGTCCTAAGAACTCTGTTTAAATTGTAAGCCCTTCACGACACAATGAAAATTTTATAATACATTTCAGTTGGATCTAGTAAAATAGAATAATAATATGTATCAATAGTAACAGTTTTGCTTTTCGACCAGTCCACCTTTCATGAACTCAGGTTGATTACATGTTTGAATAACTAATTAATGTGGCACTCTTTCCTCTTCCTGACTGAACAACTACAAATGTTGTGGGATATTGCAAAGAGCTTTCCTTTCATAAAAACCAGAAGCGTATCAGTACGAGCTATTTTGCAATTATTACTTTGAACTTGTCTGTTAAACATTATGACTCAAAGAATAAATATGATTTCAGGTGAATTTCTTCAGTGTTGTTTACCATATTCAGTGACTAATTGTTAATCACATAGCTAATATTCTCTTGTGCAAGTAAAGTCTGAACCAATGTTGCTTTGGAAAATTTGTTCGAGTAAATAACACGTAGAAAGTCCTCTTAGCATACTTTTAGCATACTTTTTTTTTATTAAGTACTGTAGAAAAAACGTTGTCTTTTTTTTTTTTTAAATGTCATCTATGCTCTTGTATCTTTGTATGATAGTTGCAAATTATTGCCAGCTCCTGTGAGAACTGATAGGTGGGATCTTTGCCAGCTAGCTAGGCAACACTGCTTTGTGCCAAAGTTTCTCTTCCTGTTAGTAAGAATGTCTATGTAATGATACATGCGGTGTTACACTTTAATTCTTAACCTCTTTCAGCTGAAAAGAGTTAAGAATAAAATTATTTGTTCTTGCGAATTTAATAAATTCTGTTAACATCTCTGTAACTTCAGAAGTGTCCATCTGAATCAGAACGAGATGTGATCAGATACACATTGCTAGACAAATAGGAAAGTGGCCATTAAAAAGGAAAAGGCTGTAAAAAGCCTTGGGATAAGTACAGGTTGCTCATGAGGTGGCTGTTGAAAGTCTTGTCCGTAACTACATGCGTTGTTCTTGCCTCTCCTCAGACAGTTCAGGAGAAGCTGTCAACATGAATGCTGCTGACAACGGGCTCAGTAGTCTCTGTGCAATATGTGGAGACCGAGCGACCGGAAAACATTATGGTGCTTCCAGCTGCGATGGATGCAAGGGATTCTTTAGACGCAGTATACGGAAAAATCACATCTATACATGCAGGTATTTGCAAAGTTCCTCTAGAGGCACTAATTAATAAATGTAAGGAAAAATTACACTCAGACCTTTTCGGACTTTTCAAAAATGTTTCAGCTTGTTCTTTACAGATTTTAACCAGCTTTTTTATGGAGCCCGTGGTTCATGGTCTATTCTTGATTGGAAAAATATCTTTTGTTCAAGACTACTTGATATTACACATTCCAGATACTACATTCCTGATGTCTGTTGATGTTGTGGATATCATTACAGAAGTCAACGTTATGTTTCACTCTCTTATTTATGATTACAAAGGTCACCTCCTGAAAAAAAAAAAAAAGAAAAAAATTTTCATGTGAAAAGTGTAATTCTTAAGTGTTTCCTAAAAATTATTTTCTGTTGGTTTTCTTATGAAGGAAGTTTTTGAATAGAAGGTCCAGGATTTATGAATCTTGTATTAAGGGCTGTACATCCACATCTGCACATCTTCCCACTTTGGGTGGCACACTGCTTTTTTGAGTGACCATTTTCCCCCTTGCCAGTCTGAATTGCAGTCTACTAATTTCTGGATGTCTGGCTGCCCAAGTTATCACACTGAAGGTGTGTGCACTATGTTTGAAAAATTGTTCTATGTGTGCACAAGTCCTTAACATGCCAGTTTTAAGCTGTGCACAGAATTTAGGCTCTGGGGAGATCTTATAGCAGCCTTCCAATACCTGAAAGGTGCCTACAAGAGAGCTGGGGAAGAACTGTTCACAAGAGAGTGGAGCACTAGGACGAGGGGTGATGGTTTTAAACTATAAAAGGGGTGATTTAGGTTGGATATTAGGAAAAAAGTCTTCAATATGAGGGTGGTAGGTAGATCACTGGAACAACCTGCCCAGAGAGGTGGTGGATACCCCCTCTCTGGAGGCGTTCAAGGCCAGGTTGGATGGGGCCCTGAGCAGCCTGGTCTAGTAAAGAGGGTCCCTGCCCATAGCAGGGGGTTGGAACAAGATGATCTTTAAGGCCCCTTCCAGCTGTAAACATTCTATGATTCTGTTCGGAAACCTCTATGAGTTTGGCTTGCTACTGGAAATGTTGCTTGCTACACTCTTCCTTGGTTGCTTAATATTTTTATAAGGAAATTTCTCCCTTATGGACATGCCACAGTGATACAGCATAGACATACCTCTAAAGTGGTGTGACGAAAACCGATACACGTGATTTCAAGAAGAGCTCTACAAATCATATCTTAACAAACACATGCACAGCAAAAAGGCAGAAGCAGACAGGGAGAGGGGAAGATGGCTTCCCCTCAGGCACACCTGTAGATGTCCACAAGAGCCTGGGGAAGCCTTCTTACAGTGTCATGATCTGTAAGTTTCATGTCTTTATTTCATTGTGGTGGTAGAAATTTTTCTTCCCATTTCCTGTTTAGGTTGTCATCTGTAATGATACAACGTGTGGTTGTTCATTGGTATCTCCCAGAAGGAGTAAGTTTTGCCTGCTGGTACTGGTTTTGCAGCTGAGGGTCCACCATGCCAGTGACATTTGACATTTTCCTTGATACTCCTTTATTTCTGCTATTTGTAGCTTTTCTTTTTTTTTTTTTTTTTTTGCCTCACACTAATATTTGATGTGGGCAGATACTGTCATATCTCACAAATAAACTGAGGTTTAAAAGTTGCCCATAACTCCAAAATTTCTACACTTGCCCATTCCAATGCATGTGTGTGTCTATTTACATTTATCCCTGCAAACTGATTAGGTATGATAATGATCTCAAGATGGATTAATTAAAAAAAACCCTAAAATCAACCAACCAAAAAAACCAAACATAAGAAAAAAGTCCATGGTTATGGACATTTTTCTGTCAGGCCAGATTAGTTGTTTGGCTTAGGGATTTTTTCTTCAAAATCATTAATACTTTATACGTTTACCTTTTCTTGCCTCCAATAGATTCAACCGTCAATGTATTGTTGACAAGGACAAAAGGAATCAATGCAGATATTGTCGCTTAAAAAAATGTTTTCGAGCAGGAATGAAGAAAGAAGGTAATAGAATTATTTACTAGTTGATATAAAAAGATAAATAATCTTAATTAGTATTAAAATATAATAAAATTCTAAAAAAAAAACTCCAGCAGAATATTTCAATGGGAAGTCTGCTATAATGCCTTCATGATGGAGAAATGCTTTTATATTGAGGTGAAATATTCATCATCTAATTTTCAGATGGGTAAACAGTTCTTACACTTTGAGCAGTAGCAAACCTATGGGTTTAAAGTGATTTCGAAGTGTTAAGCTGTACCCTGGAAAAGTTCCAAGTGTGACATTTTAATTTTTACCAAATTTGAATGATAAAATCTCTATCTAGGATTTTGTTTCTACTTTACCTAAGTAATGATGGTGTTAATTTACTGGTTCTTCCCTTAAATGTGTAAGTTTGAAGCATTTCAGCCAGAGGAAGGAGTGTGAAGTTGAGTGAAGAAGTAGTGATGAGAACAGTAATGGTAGCTGCCAGTAGAGTGACCACATTAATTGAAATTGGCAATTATGATGGAGAGGCAAGTACCTGAAGAGGACCTACAGGAAATCTGGGAACGCACTATTCAAGGGCATGTAGCGACAGGACAAGGGACAATGGTTTTAAACTAGAGCAGGATAGGTTTAGATTAGACATAAGGAAAAAGGGTGGTGAGACACTGCAACAGGTTGCTCAGAAAGGCTGTGGAGGCCCCATCCCTGGGGCAGCCTTGATGAAGCTCTGACCAACCTGATCTAGTTAAAGGCGTCCCTGCTTACTGCAGGTGGTTGGACTAGATGACCTTTAAAGGTCCCTTCCAACCCAACACACTATGATTCTATGAAAAGACATACTGATCTGGTTCAAATAAACACTCAAAAATGGTTCTTTCATCACAAACTTTGCCTGTTGCTTTTTTGGGAACTGATGGGCCTGAAGACCAGTGTGGAATATGAGATATGCAGTTCTCCTGTACTGTAACTGGTCTATAATACTTTTAGTCTATACGTAGCTTTCCTAAAGTAAAGGTAGCTGTTCCTTTATGCTCTTACGTATCTATAGTACAGTACTGCTTCGCTAGTGATCAAGTTTTGGTTTAAGGTAAAATGGATTTTCTCCTTGAAGCTGGATGGGCTCCCGAGTGTTACACTGTGTATGAAATAAGTGCTAATTATTGTGGATCTCCTTGAACACAGTTTAACCTTTTTGAATTTGAGCCATTAAAATACGTGCATATATATGTGTGTGTAGACATATATATGTAAGTATGTATTACCAACCTAACATGAAAAAAAAGGAAGACCTGTATGGGCACAGCAGCCCTAAAAGCAGAGCTTCACAGAATCCCCAAACCTGCAACTGAAGAGTAGTTTAGCTCAGAAGGGACCTCGAAAGTCCGGTAGTCCAGACCCCCATTTAAAGCAACGTTAACTTCTATGATCAGTCCATTTGCTTAGTACCCTACCCAGTCAGGTTTATACAGTCCCTGAGAAGTGAGATTCCACAAGCTCTCAGCAACTTCTTCCAGTGCTTGACCGCTCTCACTGGGAAGAGTTTTTTCCTTATAATTGGACTATGTCTTACTGCGATTAGGGAAGTGTTCATTGCCTCACGACCTTTCACTGTCTAAGAATCCGACTCCATTTTCTGTAAAGAAATTAGACTCCCAGCTCCACCTTGGACCTGTCTTTTCCACATAAACGAAGACAACTTTCTGCTTCACTTTGTGCATCCTGTAGGTTCTATCTCCATACAACTCCACTGAACACTGCTTAGTTTTCTAGTGTATTTTGTTTACTGGGAAGCCCAAAACAGAAATAATCACTTCCCTCAAGATGCCAATGCAGCCTGGTGCATGGCTAGCTGACATCTCCATGAGGCATGCTGCTGACTCATGTTTATGAAGCAAAGATACATCCTGTGCTAAACTTTTAACCTAACGTAACTGCTCTGCCTCTGTGGTCCCACCAGGTATAAAACTTTAATTTTTCATTGCATCCAAGCCATGTTTATTCAAGACTAAACCAATTCAAAATGCTGAACTGTAAATTTCACTGCTTGTATGTTGCTGTGTACCTCTCCACACCACCAGGGAATGTCTCCTAGCATACATGTAGCACAGTCTATACAACAGATTCTCAGCTTGCTTTTAGGAAATCGCTTTCTTTTCTTTAGGGCAAAGGTGAGAAAGCCTTCAGCTGGAAAAAGCTATATAAGCCCTCTATGAGCAAATATTCCCTATTCCTCATGGCGTCTCTGTTTAAGACAGGCTTTAGTCTGAGCTGACAAAAAAGCTTTAGCAAGACAGGTAATCCAGTCAAATAATCAAATGTTATACATATGCAGGAGAAATTTGGAAGCATTTCCGTATGATTCTCAAAGTGCTCCACCAGTGACTTTCACTAGTGATTATCAGAACAGCTTATGATTTTTCTAATATTAATCAGCGCTGACCGTATTTTAATTATCTATGTAGCACTTAAGCTGCTGAGCTTCAATGAATGTTTTTTTCTCTGTTATCTTAAAAAAGGTTCTATGTTTTGTTCCCTGTCTACATGAACATTTAGCACTTTGTGTTTATCACTGCACAACATTTCTTACTGTGACCTTAATAAAAGGCCCATCAGTGAATGTCCTTGGCAGAAAGTTAGTACACCTCTGGAATAAACTATGTGCATTGTTCAGATAAACCCTGAAAACTATTCAGTCTATAGAATATTTTATTTTTTTTATTGAAGCCTTTGGTACTACTCCTAAATTCTGTAATGCAGATTGTTTCCCACAAAATAGCAAACATATCTTTGGAAATAAAGCTGCTGCTCTTAAAAGATGATGAGATTCCTTGTGCAATAAAAAGATTTTGATCAGCACAATTCTTTTATTTATTTATTTATTTTATTTTCTCCTTGGCCTAACCTTGGACATGATCTAGGTTATAGAAAAATCTGATTGATAGGTTTTTTAATTCTTCCTTCAATTTGAAAGTAAACCTTGTTGCCTCATAATCTTTGCATGTCCTGATTAATGATGCCTTATCCAAACCCTTTTAACCACCTTTTTTTTTCAGTCCCCATGAGACAAAACTTACCAGGGGTTTTTTTGTGAACATTTTGTTGTTTTAGTTTAGGGTTTTTTTTGCTTAATTTCATTAATGTTCTCTAAACTGTCTAGTAATGGAATGTCACTGAGAAGGACCATGAAATTATCTTACTAGCGGATTAAGTTCATGATTCATTCCTGTTTCAGGGTATCATAATTCATCCCTGTTTCGGCAATAGGACTTTCACGCTTCCTCTGACTGAGATGTTTTGTCAGTGGTGATGCCGTACCTCTTGACATCTTCAGCAGTCTGGAGATGTCCATTTATACCATTATCAACAAGCCTCGCTTACTAAATTCTTTAAAATACAGAAACAACAGCATGTGTTCAAAGAAAAAAAGAGGTTTAACTGTAATGAAGCCAGTCACAAAAGTGCTGATAATTTGCTATCTGTCTACAATTAGTGATACATAGTTTTTACAGGTAAACAGGATACAGATAGAGACTATAAACATGTATTGTCATCATTACTCAGAGCTAAAAGCACAAGGTCTTTTTTTTTTTAATGTTATACCTTCTGATTCTTATAGTTATCTAGTAAAATTCTGAAATGATATTATGTAGAAATGTCTACAAATCAGTAAATGAGATAATTATTCTTTTCCAGCTGTACAAAATGAACGGGACAGGATAAGTACAAGAAGAAACACTTTTGACAATTGCAACGTTCCCTCTATTAGCATATTGTCACAAGCTGAGAATCTCTCCCGTCAGGTACTGAGATCTACCACGAAATTATTTGATGACTTTAAGAATTTTTTTTCTAAATATACTTTTTAGTTTCTTATTTTATTAAATATAGGTATTGAGATTATTTTTTTCTATTTCCAAAATATATCCATCCTCCTCTTCCCAATGAAAGAATGAGTAATAGAATACAGACTTAAAGCAAAGTAAGAATAAATAAATAAATAAAAATAATAATTCTACTTCGTTCAGGACAATATGTTCTAGGCACCTTTATTAATAAAGCTTTATGGTTCTTACTCCTTTTAAATCAGTTGCTGGCTCAGACAGCTGGTGACATCTATCTATCCCTGATGCTGGCTTTCCCATAGAACACTAGGGAAAAAGTTGTCCAAAGCCATTACATTCAAAAGGGTGTGGACATTCATTTCCTTACAGCCTTTTGAAAATCCCATATTTAATATCCTTAGACATTATAAATAAGGCAAACGGAAGTGTTCTAACTGCAGAGTCTATTCGCATCTCACTTTTAAATTTTCTTTGTCTCATCTGAACTTCATTTTCTTTTTTTTTTTTTCCCTATCCAATCAATTGCTGAATGGAACAGTCTCCAGTCCTTTTCTGCACCTCAGATAAATCATGGTCATTGATTCTGCATTCTTGCACCTCTCACTAACTTACTTAGAATTTAACTGCCACCTTTATGATTTCATGCTGACTGATTTATCCATCCCCAAATGTTTTGTAATCTCGTCTTTTATCAGCATCTTTCTTGGGGTGGAACTGTCTGTAAAGAATTGATGTAGGAATTACTGTGTGATAGTCTTTGGCACATATTGCATATCTGGCCAGACTAGGTGAACATAACAGACCCTTTGACTTTCATACCTCTGCAGTATGAAAAATATACATATTTTTACCTCCTCAGTAATTCTTTGGACTTGCTTATTGTGCTTTTTTTTTTTGGTGTTGATCACTTCCAACCGGTATATATGATTCAGGAATAAAAGCTGTCCTAACAGAATCAATCCTTGCTTGTCCCTCAGTCAGATGAGGCTGTAAGATAGGTTCAGTCTTGAGGAGAGACTTTGAAGAGATGGTAGTGTCACAAATCATTGGCCAAGTCATTCAGCTGTGAAACAAGGAACAAGGTGGCATTCATCCACCAATCCATAAAATTATCATATTAAAATAGGGAAAATTTACTCTTTTGTCCCTGAAGATCCCTTTATAGGGGAAACTGTCCAGGTACAATGTTTTTACAGTGAGAATAATCAATCATTGGAACAACCTTCCCAGGCATGTGGTGGAGTCCCCATCACTGGAGGTTTTCAAGATGCAAGGAAGGCCTCCTTTCCCAAAATGGTTGGATGAGATAATCTTTCAAGGACCCTTCCCACCTATGATTATCAATTCCCATGTTGCACCTCAGAAATAAGAGGCAGGTTAAGGCAATAGAGAAATAGAAAGAGAAAAGTTTGCAGCTTCATGGCTTTGTGAAGACATAGTTTATAACGAACTCCATGGGAGTCATCCCATGAATGCCCAGCAGAAGCTCAACAAGTAATTTCAGCACATTTTATAGTGTGCTCTATAAAGTGTGATTTATAAAGATAGCTTTGATTAAAAGAGATTAAAGGAGGGACAATGCATTGAGTTCATGAGTCCGGAAGTCTAGTAGTTAAACAATGTGCCTGTTCTTTACTTTCTAGTAAAGTAGTTAGTGTGTAGTGGTATCTTTTTTCTACTAGATCAGAGGGTCCTCTGGTTTCAAAACTCTCTTTTGAATCATGATCAATACTCCTCTTACTCTTCTGGAAAAATGAAATATGTTGAATTTCTTTAAGGTCCTTCTGTACTGAATGTTTCCTAGACTGAATCATTCTTGTAACTTTGACTTGACAGATATTCAGAATTTTCAACTTTGTTTTTGTAGAACAGAAATCAGAAACAGACTCATGATTACAGCAGAAATTTCATAAATGCTCTGTCTACACAAAGACAATACCTCTAACTGTTTTTCCTACAAGTTAGCCTTTGAATTATGTGTCTGAGGATTTTCTCACCTCCCTAGCTGCTGTGTTTCCCTGAGAACTAATGTTCAGCTGGTTAACTGCCATTAATATCTAAGCTGTTTTCAGTCTTTTAGACTACTGAATTATGTAGGAAGCACTGAGCTTTAGTTCAGAAGTGCAGCTCCTTTTGATGACTCAAGAGTAATAGGGTTTCACCATAGATCCCACTGGGGGGTTTAGCATGTATGTGGAAATGAAGGGGATCTGCTAGGTGTCAACCTAAATATCATCCATCATCCTGAAATCTGTAGGTACACATTGTTGAAAGATCAAACAATTATTTTGTTTGGGTGTGGGGAAGATAATAAAATTACAGAATTTACTGAGTATGCCTTCTACAATGAAATGTTAAATGAAAATCAGTTTGATAGGTCTTGTACAGTTGTTGCAGTTGTTTTGGTGGTGGCATTTCTCTTTTCCTCTTTTTCTTTTTCTTTTTTCTTTTTCTTTTTCTTTTTCTTTTTCTTTTTCTTTTTCTTTTTCTTTTTCTTTTTCCTTTTCCTTTTCCTTTTCCTTTTCCTTTTCATTTTCATTTTCATTTTTCTTTTCCTTTTCCTTTTTCTTTTCCTTTTCTTTTTCTTTTTCTTTTTTTTTTTCTTTTTCTTTTTCTTTTTCTTTTTCCTTTTTCTTTTTTTCTTTTTCTTTTTCTTTGTCCCTTTCTTTTACTTTTCCCCTTTCTTTTTCTTTTTCTTCTTCTTCTTCTTTTTCTCTTTTCTTTTTCTTTTTTCTCTTTCTTTTCCCCTTTCTTTTTCTTTTTCTTTTCCTTTTTCTTCTTTTCTAAGGCATGATAGCAGCTATAAACCAACCTTCCCAGGCTTAGTTTTATCTTAAGTTGTCTTTCCTGCCTGGCTTAAGAGCAAGCCTGGTTTCGTTCCTTTCCTTGAAAAGTCATTAAGAATTTCAGGATTTGGCTCAGTGATTATGTGAAAGTGCCCCAGCTTCAGGCCCAGAAAGATATTGCTCTCTTCTTATTTCACAGAACACTGTTCACTGCAGGTGGTCTAATGCACACTCATATCTTTTACATTTGCCTCCACCTATACTGCTTCATCATTACAAACCGTTCTCCTCCAGGCACTACAAAAACCCTGGTTTACCTTCTAAAGTTAATGATACTTATCTTTTCAGTAGAAGAGCATACTGCCCCTTTATCACTCTCCTTTTTTGCCTTTAATGTTACTGCATACCCCCCTTTTTTTTTTCCTGAAATGAAGTAAATGTCAACCATTTTAAAGGGATAAAAAGCCCGACACTACAAATAATGACTTTGGTGTATTCAAAAATAGTATTTTGAAATGAGAAGATCTTGTATCATAATACAAAGAGTGTAAATTTTAGCATAATTTAACATACACTGGTAATAATGAGAAATAAAATTTTGTAATTTATGTGCAGGCTAATGGTTCATATGGTCAAGGAATTTCTCAAAAGTACACATGATTGCTGCTGTGATTTTTTTCTTAAATATGCTGTTAGCAATTAAAATGCAAGTATATGAAGTTTAACATTGTTACTTTTTTCTCTCACTGTGGCCAGATCTCAGCCTACACTCCTGTTTCTAGCACTGACATAAATTTTAAGAAAATCGCTGGTATTAGTGATGTCTGTGAATCTATGAAGCAACAACTCTTGGTCCTGGTGGAATGGGCTAAATATATTCCAGGCTTCTCTGAATTACCACTGGATGACCAGGTATAAGAGGAAACCAAAGATAGAACTTTAATTACTGTCCTGTTATTTCTGTGAGAGTTACCTGTCATGATTAAACACTCATTTTTTGTCTGATCAAATGGAACTGGTGCTAGACCCACCGTCTTAAAACTCTGTAAAGTTTTAAAATAGCACCACCACAGAAAAATTCACAAAACAAACCAAAACCCACCCCAAAACCCAAAAGAAATCCGTAACGCTCTAGCAGCAAGGCAGTATGTCTTTCAGTGTTTTGTGTTTTCTGTATTCTTTTGGAAGCAGAGATACCAAGCTGCATGTAAAAAAAAAAATTAAAAAATTGTAAAAAGAATGTATTATTTTTTCTGACCTTGAACAGTATTTATTTCATGTTAATTATAATACGGTTTGAGATAGAGTGTTATTTAATTTGAAGCAGGTCTTTTCTATTTTCAAAAACTAAAAGCCATTAGAATCTCAACCAGATGCCAAACATGCTGATATCAATCCACAACAAATGATCTTTCATATAATACAATGTATTAAAATTATATTGTATATAAAGCATGTGGGGGAAAAAAAGTCAAACCTTGAAAATTCTTAAGGGTTTCTATGACAGAGGTCTGATCTGTCATCACATCTGTAATATATCCTCATATATCCCTGGGTTTCAGAGTAAGTTGTGCTGGCACAATGCAGTGTCTGCATGTTGTGGTAAGCAGATCTCCCATCAGCCACCTGGGCAAGAAGTTAATTCATGGTCCAGGATCTCTTGATTCCAGTCCATCAAGATCTGATTCAGCTTGAAAATGACTCTGTGAAGTGGAATTGATTAATTTTTCCTTTTTGCCTCTTCAGTCTCTCATTAAAAAAAAAAATAAATCTGCAAGGAAGGTTAGGTCATCCTTGGGTTTTAGCCTTAAAATGAGCTCATTCCCTCTTACACTCTTCCTCAGGAATATGAAGGGGTTTTAGGCCACAGGAAACCCCCCAAAATAGGAATCTAATGATGTCTATGCAAACCCACAGAACATGATATGTGTACACAAGCTCAACATACTGGAATAACTTCAAGGTCTGTTCATGTGAAAGGAGAAATTCAAATACACTGGTTACACAAGGTCAACAAAAGCAAGCAAAAATATTGCTGGTTTTATTGTTAGGATGGCTCAAAGCAAAAGAGAACGGATCAGACCTCATTAAAAAGTTCCTGTCTGTATTTGGGGGAAAAAAAAAAAAGTATCAGCTTAGAAAGATAAAACATCCCCACAGTGCTTGAAGAATACATGTGAAATACTCTGGAAGCTTAAGTAGCTTAGAAGAACAGCGACAGAGGTATTGGGAGTTAAAACAAATGCCACTTTTGCATTTGTTATGGCCTCTTTCTAAGGGGCATTCTGCATTTAGTCATAAAATAAACCATCTGGGTTTGAACAGGTGATTCCTGCTCTGGGAATCAGTGTGATTTACAAACCATAGAGCAGACCAGAGCAGATAAGTTAATTCTGCTGAAATCTGAAAAGCCTTAACACATTAAGTATTCCTAGGTCCTGTGTACCTTTATATCATTCATTAAGTACTGGCTGGGATTCTTAAGAAAATAATTACTTGCCAAGAGAGCAGTTCCTTGAGGAAATAGAGTCATTTCAAGCAGACATTAAAACCAAAGGAAAGTAAATAGGTGACAAAGAGTAAACTAATGGCCACACTTTTAAGAGCCTTCCTGCTATGAATTAGGTTTCTTCTTTGTTGACAGTAGTGGATATTTTAACATATCTGGCTTTGTTGGGAAAAAAGCTCTTTTAAGTGCCACATAAATTTTTGGTTCAAGGTGAGAAAAATGAAACACGGATAGTGCCGAATTTACTGTAACAGTTGATTACAGCCCACCTGAGTCTTTAGTGACAACTTAAAATTCCAGGCAAAACTTTGTTAAGGGAATAGACACTAAGAAATAAATGCAAGTACTATATTTATTGAGAAGCATTTTGCAGAGCCCTGTGTTTAAAATCTAGACCAAATGCTAGGTTGACAATTTAATTATAGTGCGCCATTAGTACAGTGTTGAGGTTTTTATATTCATTTTACATTTTACATCAGAATCTTAACAGTCCTAAACATATACCTATAGCTGAATACACTCATGATAATATGAATCCTCATTTCTTTTTCCCTTATTGGAACTTACTGCTTTATCTTCTAATGAGTGTTCTGTTTTTCTCTTGAGGTTGCTCTGCTAAGAGCACATGCTGGGGAACACCTGTTGCTTGGAGCAGCAAAACGGTCCATGGCATATAAGGACATTTTACTTTTGGGTAAATATTGGTTTTGTTTTAATTAATAATGATGATGCTGTAGTACATTAGCAACCATGTAATCATGTAAGTGGGACAACTGTTCTGGCACAATCAAAGCAATGTATTCTGTGAATGCTAATTAGCTATTAATGACATCATGTCACGTGCCCTGTTGCAGGAAAAGCAGATGGACAGTTTCCTGTGAATTAATACAGCTAAAGGTTCATTGGATACCAGAAACCACAGTTTAAGGGGGTTCCTGGCAAATTGTCTGTGTACAGTAACATCCTTTCTGCAACTTTGTCCCACAAAAAAACCCGAATAAATCAAAACAAAACAAAACAAAAAAACCTCAAAACCTCATTTAGTTAAGAGAGGAGCAGCCAACCTGTGGCCTATGTACTAATTTCAGTCTTCATGACAATCATTTCTCTGATGCTTTCTCAAGAGCCTTTCAGACACAGTCAGTGAAGACCCGATAGGTTAGAAAATTGGATAGCCTGTTCCCAGCAAGTCGCTTTCCCAAGAGCCCTCTTACTGTGGTGACTGACCTTGACAGTCCCCTCTTGGCCATCATGTAAATGGCATGCCAGTTGTCTCCTGCCATGTGGGAGATGGGTGTGTCCATGTCACAGTGGGGAGTCACACCTGCATCTTGATCACTTGAAATGACTCCTGCACTGAGTTATATAGACTGTGGCAGTTAAGGAAGGGAACATCGTTACATGGTTGCATGTTGCAAGTTGGAGCATAGAAAGTTCCGCACCAATATGTGGAAGAACTTCTTCACAGAAAGCTGACAGAGGACTGGAATAGGCTGCCCAGGGGGACTGTGGAGTCTCCTTCTCTGGAGATATTCAAGACCTGTCTGGATGCCTACCTGTGCTTTGGCAGGGGGGTTGCACCCAATGATCTCTTGAGGTCCGTTTCAACACCTACAATTCTGTGATTCTGTGATGGTGGAGCATGTCTTCCCTTCTATTCACACAAGAGAGGCACACTAATATGATGAGTACCTGTGCATATAGTGATGAGACATTTGTTAGTGTTGTTTGACACAGTGTTCTGCCAGTCTGAAGTGCACTCTACCATAAATGGTCTCATTAAACCTCTCCAGCACTTGGACTGTTTCATTAGAAAATGTGTATGTCTTCTTGGACAGGATTTTTGATGTGAGGCAAGACTATGTGGGATATGGAATCATACTAGATTCTTCATTGGTGGTATGGTACAAAGGGGTTTCCCACTACTTGTTTTGAAGCTACTACTCTAACCAGCAATCCTTCCAACTGCATATTTGCAGTTTTATTTGGATTAGTAGATAATAAGAACAAATAATGAGACAATAATAAGCAGAAAAGTATAGTCAACATCACCAATATTGTTGTATATGCTAAAAGAAAAAACAATTTGAGGCTCCAAGGCATATTTCTAGTATTTGTAGGAAGACATCTGTAAAGCTTATGAGTCTTTTTGGCATAGATCTCTTGTGATATAATCGTCAGGTTTTATTTCAAAAATTGCTTGGTGGCTTCTGGAAGCTCTGCAGCTTTCCCACTTATGTTAGATGATTTCTGGACAGAAGGTGAATTAAGATGCCATGATGAAGAATTCTCCAAAATGAAAATAAAAAATTAAAAGAGATAGAAAAATTAATTCCTCACTGAAAATTTTAAGATACTTCCAAATTTTGTTAGAATTAGCAGTAGCATCTGTTAGAAACATTCCTAGTGTATCCTCTGGAACAAGGCTTCTTTGTCCATTGGCAAATCCTGATAATTCAGTTTGGGTTATTTTGTTTTAATGGGGAAAAGAAAAACCCTAACAGCAGTTTACCATTATATTTATCTAATATGTAAAGATGCATACTATCAGGACAAAAAGGAGAGTTTATGATTGCTGGAAGAAGGGGCAGGCAACCTGGGAGGACTACAGGGCTGTGGTGAGGTTATGCAGGGAGAAAATAAGGAGGGCCAAAGCCCAAATAGAACTCAATCTGGCCACTGCTGTAAAAGACAAGAAGAGACAACTCTATAAATACATTAATAACAAAAAGAGGGGCAGGGAGAATCTCCCACCTTAGTTGGATGAGGAGGGAACTATGGTGATGGAGGACAAAGAAAAGCCTGAGGTACTTAATGCCTTTTTTGCCTCAGTCATTAGTAGTAAGACCAGTTGGTCTCCTGATATCCAGACCACTGAGTGGAAAGATGGGGGCGGGAAGCTGACCAAAGTCCCCGTAATCCTAGGGGAATTGGTTAATGACCTGCTCAACTGCTTAGATCTGCACAAGTTGATGGGTCCGGATGGGATACACCTGAGGATACTAAGGGAGCTGGCAGAAGTGCTAGCCAAGCCACTTTCCCTTATTTCCCAGCAGTCCTGGCTGACTGGGGTGGTTCCACTTGACTGGAAGCTGGCACATGTGACGCCCATCTACAAGAAGGGACAAAAGTAGGACCTGGGGAACTACAGGCCTGGCAGCCTGCCCTCAGTGCTGGGGAAGATGATGGAACAAATCATCTTGAGTATCATCCCGCAACACATGCAGGACACTCAGGCGATCAGGGCCAGTCAGCATGGGTTTATGAAAGGCAGATCGTGCTTGACCAACCTGACCTCCTTCTGTGACAAGGCGACATGCTTAATGGATGAGGGGAAGGCTATAGATGTTGTCTACCTGGACTTCAGTAAAGCCTTCAACACTGTTACCCACATCATCCTCCTGGAGAAACTAGCCACTCATGGATTAGATGGGTATACTCTTTGCTGGGTTAAAAACTGTCTGGACGGCCAGGCCCACAGAGTTGTGGTGAACAGAGTTAAATCCAGCTGGTGGCAGGTGACAAGTGGTGTTCCCCAGGGCTCAGTGCTGGGGCCAGTCCTTTTTAACATCTTTATTAATGTACTGAAGAAGGGGATGGAGTGCACCCTCAGTAAGTTTGCAGATGTCACCAAATTGTGTGGGAGTGTCGATATGCTGGAAGGCAGGAAGGCTCTCCAGAGGGATCTGGACAGGCTGCATCAATGGGCAGAAGCCAACTTTATGGGGTTTAACAAGGCCAAATGCTGGGTCCTGCACTTTGGTCACAATAACCCCAGGCAATGCTACAGGCTTGGGGCAGAGTGGCTAGAGAGCTCCCTGGAGAAGGGCCTGGGGGTGTTAGTTGACAGCCAGCTGAACGTGAGAGGGCAGTGTGCACAGGTGGCCAAGAAGGCCGATGGCATCCTGGCCTGTATCAGGAATAGTGTGACTCGCAGAAGTAGGGAAGCGTTTGTTCCATTATACTCAGCTCTGGTGAGGCCCCATCTCAAGTACTGCGTCCAGTTTTGGGCCTCTCACTACAAAGAAGAACGCTGAGATGCTGGAGTGTATCCAGAGAAGGGCAACAAAGCTGGAGAAGGGTTTGGAGCACAAGTCCTATGAGGATTGGCTGAGGGAGCTGGGGCTTTTTATTCTTAAGAAAAGGAGGCTGAGGGGAGACATTATTGCTCTCTGTGACTACTTGCAAGGAGGCTATAAAGAGGTGGGGGTCTGTCTCTTCTCTCGGGTAACAAGGGATAGGATGAGAGGAAATGGTTTCAAATTGCACCAGGGGAGATATAGGTTAGATATCAGGAAGAATCTCTTTACTGAAAGGGTAGTCAAGTATTGGAACAGGCTGCTGAGGTAAGTGATGGACTCCATCACCATGCCTGGAGGTATTTAAAAGACATGTAGACGTTGTGCTTGAGTACACAGTCTATAGGTGTACTAGGCAGTGTTAGGCTGTGGTTGCTCTCAATGATCTTAAAGGTTTCTTCAAACCTAATGAAGGCCTTCTTGCTCCATGGTTGTGCATTCAAATATGGACCTCAGTCTTGCAGACTAATCAGTAACTATATATTTTGGCATATTTACATGGACAGACTTTTTACTGGATGACAGCTGTATTTTGCACATACACTCTACTTGCAAAGGGCAGTTTTATATCATACAAAGGAGAGTTGTTGCTTAAAAAATAAACTTTGATTAAGCAAAATAAAATGTGCTTTTGAATATGGGCTATATGTGGTATGTTACATCAAAGTCTTTATATTAATCCATGTGTTGGTATTCTTTCTCTCTAAGGAAACAATTACATAATCCATCGCAACAGTACTGAAGTAGAGATCAGCCGTGTGGCAAATCGAATTCTAGATGAATTAGTTCGACCCTTCCAGGAAATTCAAATAGATGACAATGAGTATGCTTGCTTGAAAGCAATTGTGTTTTTTGATCCAGGTACATTTTTGAAAATATTTCTGTGAATTATTGTACATGTGATTATATTGAAAGTATATTTTGTTGATGTAGCATCTGCTCATGTTATCTAGCTGAATGGAATAGAATAAAATGAAAGAAGATGCTGCCCCAAATCATAATCTTGACTTTAATATTTTGTCATTTTTTAAGATGCAAAGGGCCTGAGTAATCCAGTGAAGATTAAAAACATGCGGTTCCAAGTCCAAATCAATTTAGAGGATTATATTAATGACCGCCAGTATGACTCCCGAGGAAGATTTGGAGAACTTCTGCTTCTACTGCCTACACTCCAGAGCATCACTTGGCAAATGATTGAGCAAATACAATTTGTTAAACTCTTTGGAATTGTTAAAATTGACAATTTGCTTCAGGAAATGTTACTGGGAGGTAAGCTAACAACTTGTTAAATTAACCATGTTGTGTTATGTTGAATTTAGTGTTCTGGGACATTGAGGAAATTGTGTTGTAAGCAGGCACTTTGACCACTGCCTTGCTGTCTGAGCTTTAAATCATGATTGTTAACTAAAGTCGTCTTTTCTTGGCTGCACATCTTGTTACAGTCCTACAACCTCAGATTGTTCTGTGTGCTTCTCAGTCACTGCTGGATATCTAGACATACAATTCCCTAGGCCAATAGATGAATCCTTACAAATATTTCATGGAATCCACTGCTAATGCAGTCAAAACAGTGAAAATAAACACAGTGCTTAATCTGGTTGAAGTCTAGTTAAATTGTTTAATGAATACCCAGAGGCAATTATTCAAATTGCCAATCAAAATATTTGCTCTACGGAAATGTAATTATTGCAGTGTAAGTCGCTGGCAACTGCATGCTCTTTTGAATTGATATGTGCTCATGTTATTTTTGCAGGTACTTCTAATGATGCCAGTCATCTGCATCATCCAGTACATCCTCACTTAGCCCAAGATCCGTTAAATGGCCAAACTATCCTCCTAAATTCAATGTCTGCTCCTGTACATACAGAACAGATTTGTAAGTAATTGCAAGTTAGCTTCTGTCATAACATTTCACTGTTACACTTAAAAATATTAATTAGAATGGTGGCTTGTCAGTGTTTGTAGAGTTATTTCATCATCATTCTTAAATTAAAATAATTGTCCATTGAAAACGTATGTTTATAAATAGTGTCAAATGAGAGACTTTGGCCTGAATTTAATCTAATTTGAAAAATTCAGCACCATTCTGATATATCATTGACTTCACATGTGTAAGTTTTAATAAACTAAAAATTCTGGTAATTAAAATATCCTAATTACATAGCATACCAAATGTAATGGAACTTCCTTTTGGGGCAGTAGTAGGGGTGTTTGCAGAGTAGATCAGAATATAAAAATACATAATTCTTTCTATATTATTTTTCAGCAACTCCAGAAACTCCATTACCTTCCCCTCCTCAAGGTTCTGGGCAAGAATACAAAATGTCTACAAATCAGGCTTCAGTCATTGCACAGCAATCTATTTTGAAACAGAAACCATTGTGATAATGTTTCTTTGTCTTGCCCTTCCTTCCTGCCTTCCTGCCTTCCTGCCTCCCTTCCTTCCCTTTCTTCCTTCCCTTTGTTCCTCCCTCCCTTTCCCTCCTTTCTTTTTATGCACTAGATAAAACGGTAGGACACTTGCACATTTAAAATCTCAGGATGATAAAGGAAATTCCTTCCTTAGCAGCCACTACTGTGGGTGTTTCTTAAGACACCTCATGATTTGGAAAGTCATACTCACTGTTCTGACTGCCATGTACAAGTGTAACTGTGGACACTGCATGTATAGAACTTTATGTTATTTTTAGATCTTTTAACTGCACAGATTAATTTTTTATTTCCTGTTTTGGTTGGTGTCTTAATATTATCATTTTAGATATGTATATAATTCTTTTTCTTTGTGACAGAACTAGTTAGTGTTTGTTTAGCTGTGAATTGTAGACATGAAAAAGAAGGTTAATCAAACAAAACCCAAGATTCCTTAAATAATAAATCAGTAGGCTACCAAACATACCATATGTATTAAATAAAATGGACATTTCCCAATTTATCAAAAAGCTACTGATTTCAAAGGACCATGTCTTTGAAGTAAAAATTCAAGAAAAGAGTTGAATCCTCCATGCTTATCTATTTGCATGAATCAGAGGTCCTGTCACATACAAATACGTTTGAGGACTTTTTAAGCTCGGCATAGACAGTAATGTCTCACAGTTGGATAGTGCTGAGGGGTGTGTGCAGGTACTCATATTGCTAAACTGGTAGAACAGCAATTGGTATGGTTTTTGGTAAGGGCTAACTAGTTCTCTGCCAAACAATTTCTGGGAACATTTTGGGAATTAGACCAGTCTAGGACATGTTTGATGAGGTGCTTTGGATATGGCCACCTCGCTTTAGGGGCACAGAGAGTGTAACTAGGAAAATGGCAAGACCATGCCACTTGACCTCAGGGATGGAGAATAGACAAGTGTAAATGTAGTCATTATGTTTATTTGCCTGCCTATCTGGTGAATGCATTTTTCAGCAATCAGCCTAAGTTTCACCTACAGAGCAGTTGTAGTTACGTAGTAGCTCTGTGTCTAGAGAGCTATGGCTTACTAACTCTAGCAGCAGATGGACCTGAGTTCAGATCCAGAAGTTCCTGGTTTGAGCCATGGTATTTTCAAGGCAGAAGACAGCCAGCACACCAAATTCTCATTCTCTGGATTTTTGAGAGTTTTCAGAAGCTTGGGATGAATTGATTTACTGTGATGACACTTCTCTTCTTTGTCCACATCCAGTCCAGGGTGATTCAACATTTACTAAGTTTTGCGTCTGGAGTCTATAATAACCCATCTGGATTTGGACCCTCTGTGGATTTGCACAAAGTGGACCTTGTGACAGATGTTCTCTTGGGCACATACACAGTTACAATTTGTGAAAATGATATATTGTGATATATAAAGTGAACTGTTGTTCATACAATACTGATGTCATAAGAAAATCACCACTTGGCACATTTTCTTTATTCCAGACAGCAATGAGTTTCCTTTAGTGCTTTAAAGTAGACATTCTTCCCTGAAGTTATGTAAGAGAGAAACATAGGAAAAAGAGAGAATAAAATACTGCATTTTACTCAACTGCTCCAAAGAGACAACATAGTGGAGTCAGAAAGTCTTCAAGGTGAAATGTGGATCATCCTGAACCAGGCACCTGCATTAATCACAACATCTAAAAATGGTGTAAACCTCTGGCTTTTAAAACTTGATCAAACTGATACGATTCTTCAGATATATTTTTGCAGGCAGGAATTACAACACAGTAAATTCTGAGCTGACTTGAACATTCAAAAGGCTTTAATGAGAATACACTTACTGCTGAGTAGATGCTGCGTTTCTTTATGTTAAAGTAGGTGCTTCTGTAAAGTCTGCGTACGGTAGCTCTTAGTGTTTACCTTCAGCTTTCTTGAGTTAGGGTTTTTTTTTTCTTTTTGTTAGTTGCTGTTTATTTTTTATCAATGCATTGCTCTTTTTACAAGTCTCTTTTAGTATGAGTTTTTATGGCAGACTAAAGTGCTGAAGGTTTGCCATTACCTTTAGGGGTGTCCGGACTGTGCTGTTTTTTACAAGTTTGCCATGAATGTTTTGTGAGGAAACACAAAGTTAAATCATGCATGATAGATACTGAGCAGCCCAAAAGTTGACTGATGGGTGTCACTTTTGTGGATTTATCATCATAAGAGTGTTTGGCTCAAGTTGGATCTGCATGACTTTACTGCGTCAGATTAAGCCAGTTGTGTAAACATGGCAGTACTGGTCTGACTAAAAACATTTAACTGGAGATAAAAAGTAATCCCCAGTTTGGCCACCCTTGCCTTATATGAGCAATATACATAATCAATTAATGGGTTTAGTTTTCACACTGTACTTTAGATATCAAGTGTACAATAAAATGTTTTCACACACTGCCAAAATGAAAAATGTGCTTTAGTATTTTATCTGACAAAAAGTTGTTATCTATTTTGTACGATATATTACATTTTTTGAATAAAGAAACAACCAGTGTAATTTATTGGGAAAAGCTGATTTATTTTATAAATGTAACATTATTTTTGTAAAGTTAATTATGAAAAATCAGGAATTATTAGCTTGTTAAATATTAAATTATAATAAGATGTAACTTTATATGTTTGAACTCTGATATTCAAGTTTTTGTGTTGAGCATTGGTAATTGAAATGGTTGCTGGATATATTTCAAATGGACTGTTTTTCATAAAAGCTCAATAAAGAAAAATGAATGATCCAAATGACACATTTGCCTTTTGGTAATTTTGTGATAATTTGTCATAAAAAACGACAATGCTTTATATTGCTTATGTTATGAATAAGTATAAAACTGAAACATGCTTTCATTCCTACAGCATTCACAGCATTAGAGTGGCTGAGGTTGGAAGGGACCTCTGGAGGTCATTTTTCCACCCCCTCCTGCTCAAGCAGGATATTGAAATCATATGAAAGAATATGATGGCAACATTGTAGTTGATTCTACTGTAACATGGCAAAGTATTACATAGCTATGGTTTTCAATTTTTAGTTCTGACTCATAAAAGAATTGAAGCACATGTTTAATTCCATCTGTGTTTAAAATGAAGCATATGTTCAATAGCCTTTTTAAAAATTATTATTATTTTCTGGACCAGGGCATCTTACAAAATCACCCCTTTCATTTCCTGTCTAGTACATTATAATTTAGGCTAATTTAGTTGCAACTGAGTTATTTATTTTGCAGATACTGACTTCGAAAACTTTTTATAAAGAGTCTTTAAGATGTATTTTTTTCAGATAACCAGTATCTCCTCAGCCTTGGAAAGTATGTTCATCTCTATGTCTCCTTTGAGTAGATTTTGAATAGAGATGGGGAGGGGTGGTGGGAGGTGTTTGAGATTGGGGGTAGTAATAACACAATTAATTGAGCTGTTTGGTTTTGCTGACATGTGCTCTACCCTGGGGTGCAGAGCTCCAGGGCAAAGATGCCATGGGAGACTTCAGAGGCTTCGCTTCTGAATGTTGGTGATCATTGAGAAACCTATGTGTGTGGCTGGTGAAGGAGTTCTCTGCCCTTTATTTGTAAATGCTGGCTTGGGTGAAGGAAGTTAATAGTTTTAGGGAACAGAAGATTTTTTTTCATCCTACAATGGAGGAAACATGGAAAAAAACCCCTACATTTTCAATGCCATGAAGTGCTGACAGACTCATCTATAAGGCTTTTCATAAATCAACATTGCAAACAGCTCCAGTAGGTGAATCAGGAGTGTGTATCTTACAGATATACTAGCTTTCAGTTCTAATCATTGTACAAAATTTCTTACAGCTAAGGAATTCTAATAGTGAGTTCCAGGAAACTTCTGTAACACATAAATTAACATTGTCAGAATATAAGAAGAAAATCCATTATAGCTCTTGATTAACATTTGTATACTTGACGGTTATGTTTTGACCTAAAGGATGCCTGTCAGTCTGTGACTGGCTAAAATGTTTTATGTCTTTCCAACAGACTATTTCTAGTTATGCACCTCCAATATTTGTATTACTTATGCTAATATATAAAAGAAAATATTTAGCTCCACATTTTCCAGTAAGTCTTTCATAAATCTCTGTTGGTTTGCAAATGTCTACAGTTTTCATATTCTCCCTCATGTAGATCCATTAGCTTTCTTCTTTCACTTTATTCTCCCTATGAAAAGAAAAAATAAAATTAATCTTTATTTTTAACCTTTGTTGAAACTGCTGCTCATTCTAGGCCTGACACCACTTTTTCCTTTTGCAAGAGTGAATGCCCCTGATGTCTATCATGACAAGGTGTGCCTCACTGGGTGAACAGCAAGTGTTGATTTTCCTTTAGCCAACCTGATTAAGAGATGATTTAGTCTGAGGCTTAGACACTGTGCTCTATGATTAGAGAAGAAAGCCTAGAAATCCACATTTTTTAAATTTCTTTGCCTTGGATCTGAACAGCAGTGGCTGATGTCTTGGAGTATTATTGTAGGGCATTCTTTGAATGGCTGAGAACCTCACGAGTCTGATTAGGCTCAGGAGCTTTGTGGGGTTTTGCCTCCCACTTAACCTCTTCCCCTGTCCTGTTAGTTGTTTGACCAAAGAGAAAGCAATTGCTGTTTCAGTTTTAGGATCCTGAATGTCTTCAAGGAAATGTAGCAACAAAGATTGCTTAGGGAGATGTTTCTCTGAGAGTTAAATTACCTTAAAAAGTTAAAACAGATAATGCATAGTTAGAGAAAAATATTCCTAATAGAGTATATGACAAGGTGTATTACAAACTTTCAATGGAATTTAGCGAATGGAGGAAGGAAAGAAGGCCTGTACAAATCTGCTAATACCACCAATTCCACAAGGAGATTATGAGAATGTCTAAAGTGGAGGTATATGGTCAGACATCTTTATTCACTATAGTTTGGTTTGTGGTCCAGTACATCACCTGTACATTGCAAACATTAGATTAGGTTGGAACAGCTAATTAATTTACATTTTTTCTTGAGCAGTTAGTGAAACATATCCCAGCAGTTTAGCATGCCCTCAGGTGCCCAAAGACAGTTTTCTGGCTCTCAACCAGGCTGTGGTGCATGGACACCTGGGAACATTCTGTGTCACTATTCAAAGACACTTTCTCTAAGTGTGTCCTGGACACTCTATCGCTGTTGAGATAAGAGTTTTTTGTTCTGTTGGGTTTTTTTAAAATTGTAACTAGTATGGGACTGGATTTTGGATTTGTGTTGGAAACAGTGTTGATAACAGAGAGATGTTTTAGTTACTGCTGAGCAGAGCTTACACAGAGCCAAGGCCTCACACTACCCCACCAGTAAGTAGTCTGGGGGAGCACAAGGAGTTGAGAGGGGACACAGCTGAAACAGCTGACCTAAGAAATATTCCATACCATATGACATCATGCTCAATGTGTAAATCTGGAGCAAGAAGGAAGACAGAGATGTTTGGAGTAATGGTTTTTGTCTTCCCAAGTAACTGTTACGTGTGATGGAGCCCTGCTTTCCCAGGGGTGGCTGAACACCTGCCTGCCCATGGGAAGTGAGGAATGAATTCCTTTGTTTGCTTTGCTTGTGTGTGCTGCTTTTGTTTTACTTATCAAACTGTTTATCTCAACCCACAAGTTCTTTCACTTCCACTCTTCTGAGTCTCTACCTCATCCCACCATGGGTCAGGGAGCAAGCGGCTACATGTCGTTTAGCTTCCATCTGGTCTAAACCACAATGAAGTGTTATTTAAACACAGTAATGGCATGGAAGTGAAATGTAGCCCATGGCAATGCTTACCGTCACGAATCCCTTTTTGTCATTGTGTCCTGTTGCACATGGCACAGCTGAATCTTCCAGTTGCATCTCCTGCACCACATGCACACATGTCCTGACCTCTTTTCCTGGAGCAGCTCTGCAAATTCCTACATTGTGGGAACATTGAAAGGCAAACAAGCACCCAGCTGATGCTATGATACCAGCAGTCAGAGTCAGCTTGCAAAGTGATGATGGTAGCAGCTGAACTGTCATACTAACTTTTGCTTTATTTCATATTTCTCACAGGCCAATTGAGATAGGATGAGAACCTGATTTTTTTTTAATTTTTTTTTTTTTTGCTGTGCACAGGAGCAGTCTTTTAATTTGATCCAACTTTGGAGGAAAGAAAAGCGTTGGAGCTGGTGATGTTCTCTTCTGCCACCTTCAGAAGCAGCATCAACCACTCAATCTGCAGAGTGCTTCTGTCACCTATTAGAATGGCACCTACTCCCTGACCTTTTTGAAATAAAACAACTAAATAGATTGGGCCACAACTGCCACCGAGGTAGAAGTATGCTAAATTCATAGAAATACAGTTTTGAGACCATGTAAAACTTTCTTTTTCTAGTCTATACATTTTGATTAAATGAAATAGTGCAGCTTATGGTACATTTTGATCAGCAAGTAGTTTTTTTCCCCCAACGGGTTTTTGACCCCCCTCACAACTGAATGAATTTTCATGAATATGACTGCCCAACAAAGCATCCCGTTTTTCAGATGCCTGCCTTTTGTAATTTAAATAATGCAAGCATATGAACATAGAGATTTTGCATTAAGAGGCAAAGGCAATCTCACCAAAAGAGTTTATTCAATATATTTCCAACATCATCTGTTCCAAGATATAATTAAGATTACCATGGCCCAAGACTAATTTGCTGTGGTTTCCAAAAAGTGGAGCAGATAACAATTGTAATAGAGGACAAGAATTTTCCATATAAAATTTTTCATTGTCATATTAGATTTTTTAATGAACATTAGTCTTGATCAGAAATGTAATAAAATGGAACAATACTCTAAAATATGCAGACAGATGTATTATGAAATAACAAACTTTATATATTTAATTTATGTACTGTGAAGTACACTTTTCTTTTGCAACACGAACATTAATATCCATTTTTTATCTCACCAGCAAAATCACAATTTAACTGTAGCATGATCTGTCCTCTATTTTAATGCGGGTGGTTTTTCAGGTTGATTAAAATTGCATTGTGTGATTAAATACATAGAGGCAGATATTCCATCCCTGTGACACTGTGCCTCTTCAGAGATTGACAGCCTGAGGTGCTGCTCATTAACCAACAAATAATTTGAAAATGAAAATAGGGATGAAGTCCTTCTGGAGGGCAGAAGAGGAATCCACATCTCCCTGATCATGAGGAAGGCACTGTTGGAGCTTTAAACTTTTGACTTACAGAAGGAAACACCTGCTTAAGGAGAAATTTGCACTTTGAAGATAGGGGTAATAGTGGGAAAAAAATCCCTTAAAAAATAAAGTGGTGTTAGTCTCAAGGGTACCCAGTTAGAGACGATAGATTCAAGAAGGCTTGATGAACACAGAAGGGCAGTCAACCAAGGAAACTAACACAGCAGTATTGCCTTTTGTGCAGCACTATTGCCTTTTGCAATGCCTCAGCTTCTGGAGCTATATAACTATATGAAAAGGAAGCTTTCTTTTGTCATGGTCAGAGGAAGCTTCAAGGCATCATGGTTAACAGAGAGTGTCCTCAAACGATGAAATTTACAGGCAGAAAAAAAACAGAAGCAATATTATTTTGATTTGGAAATAATTCAGCTTATTGATTTTTTATACAAGCCAATCTTTCTGGTACTTTGACTGCTCTTTTCAGATTTTAAATGCTTTGAATTGACCATGCTATGTCAGATGTCATCTTCATGTTCTGTCTGGTGGGGGAGAGAGAGTGAGGGTGATGAATAAAGATATTAAAAGGCCAAAAAAAAAGCCAAAGCAGTGGGAACTCTTAGACCCAAAGAATGTACCTCCATCAGTGCACTAAATAGACTCATGGGACCTACTTCAACTAAAGCATGTGAGTGCAATTGTTTGCTCAAATTACTGTCTTCAGCCCAAATAACATCATTTGCTGGTGATAAAGGTTCTTTAGTGTAATAACTATTAATTGCATCGCTCCGTCCTCTCTCACCTGAATCTTATAATTCTCAAAGTAAGAGCCCTTATTTATTTACAGCTTAATTTATATTGAATCCTGTCCCTGAAAATCTTGAACCCATCAAGCTTACAGCACTCATCTCACTGGCTAGCCCCATTTCATGTGAGCTCAGGCTGAGTTTCCTGGAGAAAAAAAAAAAAGCATCCACTTAGAATAGCTAGAAATGGCAAGAGAAAGCAGCAGCAGATTTAGAAGGATGCAGAGCATCCTGTCATTTCTGTTACTCACTGCTGCTGAACTCACTACCTACTGTTTATGACCTCTGAACATGTTAGCGACTGCACGGTAGTTCCTCATGTCACAGGAAGACATATGGTGACACAAAGGTCTATATACTGCCACTCATTTTCTCTGTGCAATCTACATCTGGATTGTTATGGGGAGTGTTTGGAAGGGTATAAGCAGCACAGTTATTTCATCACTTTTTTTTTGTTTAAAAATCATAAATGCATGAGTCATCCTTTGCCTCTTTGTACTTTATTTCATTCATAAATACTGATGCTGAAGTATTAGTAAAAATGTAACATTTGGCCCAGTTTTTAGCTGGTGTATTTCACTTTCTCTGCCACTCACCTTACTGAAATTGGTTTTCAGCAGTGTTCATTCTCTAATAACACTCAATTTTACTGCAAGGTAGCTTGAGATTTTAATCTAAGTTTATGACATGTGACTGTGGGACAGTAATGAGGAATACCAGCATTTCTGTAAATGAGGTATCATCACAGTCAGAGCGTGTGCTACAAGGCTTTAAAGCTGCTCTTCTCTGAAGTTCTGTAATTTGGGTGCAATGTGTATTGCAGGTTAATCCCCAGTACACACAAACCAATTCACCAATTTAAACCTCATTATTTCCTGTCACTTTGCTTTAAACTGCAGCCAGCACCCGAGACAAAGCTGTGCCCATTGTCCACTGTCATTTGCTTTATATATGGAGACACTGAGAGTTATTTGTTGACCTTTGAAGTAGAGTGTCAAGCTCCTTTAATATTCTTTCATTTCAGATGATGAGGAATACAACTGAGAGTGCTCGGTCAAGCCCACGTGACTCGTGTCCTCGGCGGTAATGAGGCTAAGTGGTGCAGATGACCCCTAATGTAAGAAGGGAGCAGCAGAGTGCCTGCTCCTGCATGTCTGTAGGGCTACAACTGGAAGGGAGTTACTTTCTGCTTCTTTTTCTGTGGAATAAAGACAGCTCAGCCACTGCTAAAGCTGCTGCTCCATTGAAATGATCCTTATTTGTGCATTAGGATGATGCATTTTGCATTTTTTTTTGGTGAAAAATATTATAGTGCAATATTATGACACAATACAAAACATTACAGTATTAACAGAAAAAAAAATTGCTAAAGAGCATCAAAATCTACCCTAGACTTTGAACAAATTCTGTTATGTAAGTAAGCAAACTTAAAGTCAGATAGCAGGGGTCCTGTTGCTTCTGTTCATACAGAAATTACAAATATTTGGGTATCACTCTAAAACGTAACCTAGTGTACCTGAGTAAGCAGCTGCCCTCAGGGCACGAGGTAGAGCTCTTCAGGCTGCTAAGACATTCGAGATACAATCTGAAAATGGTCAGCGCTCTGACCCGATCCAACAGAACACTTAAGCAATGCTTAACTTCAGAGTCATGATTGAATTCACTGGAGCTGCTTAGAGGCTTAAAGGCCAGCATGCTCTGGCATGCTGTGTTGTGTAGGGACAGGCGGCATGCCACTGCATGCCACCCTGCAGAATGGAAAATAGTGCAGTGCTGCAGCCATCCATCATACAAATTATTGCTGCTGCAGCCACAGTATTTTAAAACCAGAATCATTTTCAGCAGAACAATCCCTCTTTTCCTTTGCAAAGGAAACAATGCAAGAAGGAGAGATGCTAAGTGTCCTGTATAAAAGGATCCTCCACCTCCTTTTGGATACAATAGTAATCACAGATGGAAAATTCTGATTTTTATCCATGGACACTTATGAAAGTTATTTCCAACTGCATATAAAGTGCTGGAGGAACTGACTGGTCAGCCATCGGCTGAGTAGAAACTTTTATTTCATATCACAAAGCTACACTTCCAAGTAGACTTACACTCATATCCACACAGCAAGGTCTGTGGCTGAATGGGCTGTGAGAAGTTGCACTGTTTGAACACCTTTGGGCACAGTCCTCAAATTTAATCTAGTGCTGGGAAATTTGTGCTATAGCTGATACATGAATCAGAACTTTTGCACCAACCTTCAAAGATACTTTGGCAGATAACTACTACTGAAATCAATGGAAGATGGGTACCTAAACAGTAATTAAGTGCCTATGTATCTCTGAGGATCTGTGCCTTTGATCTCAAAATTTGTCAGTCCAGCTCATTACAAGCTCTACATTTACTTTAAAAAATATATGAGGTATGAATTAAGGATAAGATTAATTAATAGTGGCATTAACTGTGGCAAAGCAAGGAGATAGATTGCACTGACAGGAAAACTAGAAAGGATAATGGATTTAATGGCATGTGTTCTAATGGAAAAAAATAACCTACTGCATGAGACTGTCATATCTGAAAAAAATGTGGCTACCATTTACAGTTCATATAGGGACAAAAAGGTTTATACACCAGCAGTATATAAATCACTGAAAAGAGTAAGCTGAGATCTTTATAGTAGCAGTGATATATTTTCCCTTGTGAAAGCCCTGGCCCAATTTTGTATCTATAGAAACTCTCTCTGGCTTAAGGGGCTGGCCTAACTCAAACACCCAGTACTGGGAAGGGATGTATCCTGAGTGGAGACACTCAGTCTCTGAGCAAACACCCATTGAAGAACAAGCATGAAACCTCTTGCCTTCATTTACTACTGGATAACATAGGAATGCTAGCTGGCATGGTTATAATTTAAACTACATCCTCAAGTAAGGTAAGGACAGAGCTCCTAAATAAAGACTAACAATTTGAGCAGTGGGCAGTGAACTGGAAAGTTAAATGTTCCTAGTCCAGGTATTTCTACATGGGACTTCACATGTGTGCTAATCAATGAGCTAGAAACTAAAAGGCAGAACAGGAGGTTGCCGCCTTCATCATCCCTTTCCTTGACCAGACTGTAGATCTCCATTAGGAAACTTGATCAAGTTAAAAACTGTTGAGGCTAAGATGCTTCTGGCTGTGTATAAAAGTAAAAACTGAGGAGCTTTTATTATAGGACCTAGGTGTTAAGCAGAGATGATTTTGGAGGATGAGAGCTGGAACCTCAGCACCTCTTTGGTTTTATCTGTATTGAGTGACACAGGATGATACTGTGGACTCTGAGCCACCTCTGGACCCTGTTGACCTAGATTTTTATTCTTCGCCAGTTCTCCAAGTCTAACTTGATGATTCAGGAAATAAGTGCCTTAAAAAAAAAGATTGAATATGATAACTGTTACAGAAATTTATAGCCAAACAGATATAGAATGCAATACATGATGGCAGTGATAATTTTACCTGGAAACAGTGCAGTGAAATTTTTTGGGAGGGTGGGGAAATGATGTTTCATCCTAAATGCATAGAAGTGGGAAGTAGGTACCTAGATCTGATGGCTGCAGTTGGTTCCAGCTTGATGTTAACCTCCCAACTGCATTTGTTCTGTCAGTCCCAAGGTGGGGGGAGGTGGAGGGGGGGGAGGGGAGGTATAAAAGAGGGGAAAATAATGGAAGCCTTTGCAATTACATTAAAATGAACTTTTTCAGTTTCATGTTCCCATGTCATTCCGTTTTAGCAGCGGTATACTGAAGAAATGGCTAAGGAACCGAGTACTGATAAATGGGCCTGATCTCTAGGTATGATGACTAAGTGCACGGTCCAATTTGGGGAGGGGAAGAAGGACTGCACAGGAAGAGAAACTCTTTCCCAAACCCTATCCTCATCCTGGAGCTGCAGGGCCAACCCTCAGGCACAGGTTAGAGCAGCCCCGAGGCTACCTTGCTAAACAGACAGATTCCTCTACAGCACAAGATTACTCCCAAAAGAATGTTATCGACTGCTGTGTTCAATTTGGGTTTAAATGAATCATGTACTAATTGAGACTCTACTACTTACCAGCTGAAATATCATTTGACCTCCTTGTTAGGGAACACAGTCTTGTTCCTGTGCCCTGACAATTGTCATTGTGTAATTGACCACCACCAAAAAATAAACAAGTGGCTGCTGAATGAATTTTACTGATTGAATTTGCTGTGTGAGAGTGATTAGGTAAATATAGTGCTGCAGCTGATTTTTTTTTTCAAGCAACAAAACTATGAAATCCTTCAGGGCAGCAATGAAAATAGGAAGAAACCCCTACCTAGGGCAAACAGGGAAAAATAGTCTCCAGTGAATTAGTTGTTCAAATGCCCTAGCTCATGCTAGTAGAAATCAGTAGACAACAGTATACAATCGTCTTCACAATTATTTACTAAATCCCAAAGTACTTGAAAGATGAGGTAACAAAGGAAAAGGAAGGTGATTTAAAGGGTTCCTGCCAGCATCACTCTCACAATTATTCAGTTGATTGGTAGGACTGTTTCCATTAAGTACATACAATCCCTCCTTTCCTTTCATTCACGTTTTTCTGGAGTAGTCAAAGCATGTTAAATCACTTTTTTTTTTTTTTTTTTTTAATTTGGGCTCTACATCTTTTGCTACAAAATGCATAGCACACATCCTTTTCTCTCTGGTACTTATTTATCTTTTCCCAGAGGATAGATTTGTGTTGGTGCCACAAGTGGTGTTACAGTACGGTACAACTAAACCAGCCTTCCCTAAAACCTTAGATTGCAGGGACATGGCCACTGTGACATGGTGAGTGTCCAGAAGAACTAAGGGGACACTTGTTAATGTATCCTGACAGAAGGCCTCAAGGGACTAAGTAGAAACATTTCCATAATGGCCTGGCATCTTTTTGTACTCTTTCTTTGGAAAGGAAGGCCTGGTTTTAGCCTTGAAGAAAGGACTGATTGGATACGTGAAACCCTATTCAAGACCTGACTTGAGGCTTCATGTCCAGAATTTCTAGACTTCATTTTGAGTTGAATGACGGGTTTGTTTTGATTTTTAATTCCTTTATTTGCTATAGGGAGAGTAGTTGGGGCAGCTGATGTGACTTATATGAGGCAAAATTGTCAAAGAACAAAACTGAAAGGACAAGTGCCCAGTAGAAACAGAGAACTGTTGTGATTCTGTCACTTGTGTTGCTACCAATGCATCAGGAGAAGGAGCTACCTGGAGCCAGTTTGTCTTCAGGGCCGATATCCTGACAAACCAATGCCACCTGAGTACCAGTAACTGACTTAAATCTCCTAATCTTTACAGGCTTGGCCAGATTCTCCATGCCTGGGAAACATTTTTATTTCCAGGCAGACTTTCAAGGGTGAGTCCAGTAGAGCTAGATGTGTGTGATACTGTATCTGGCCTCACAAATTCTGTCAGCTTCTGTGCAAACTTTTGTGTGAGCCTCTGGGTATCTCTGTGAGACTGCTCTCCAGATCTTTGCCCTCTCTCCCAGTGAAAAAGTCCATCCGATGTGCTGGGATACAGGGGAACTGGACATGCCTTGGGAATAGCACAGACCAGAGAAAACTCATGTTTCCACTAGAGGATAGAGGTCAGGAGATCATCTGGCCATAGATGCTAAAAGACTGTACAACCCTAGTCTGTATGTGCTGCTTAGAGAGGTGATCAAGGCAAAATAAGGATTATACAAACTGAAAGATAGACACATCGAGGTCAATCAGCTTAACATGCTGACGTGCAGATACTCAAACTATAACCAAGAGAAACTGTTGTTCTTTGTATTAGGTTTTACATAACTGACAGAGGTAATATATGTCCTTCTGGATAAACTGTATAAAATGATGTTGAGACTTACGTGCATATAAAGCTAATCAGACAGTGAAGAAAACCAAGAAAGCCCACAAAAATTAAATGTACTATTTTGAACCAGTTCGATGATCCCTTCATTTTATTATAGCTCACATGACTTTCACAAAAGAAAATCACATCCTGGAGAACTGATTCAGTAGAACACTCACCTAATTGCGTGTTTCAAAAAGATTTAAACCTGGGATTAAGTGGTGTGACGAATCAGAGGTTTATATACTGGAGTTCTCCCAAGCATACTAACAAAATACTAGAAAAGGAATGTAGAAATACATTTGGTCTTCAAAAAACCCTTTTTAGTCTATTAAATAACGTAAAAGCTATAAGGGTGAAGGTAATAAACAGTCTTTCTCTGTGTAAGAGACAAAAAACAGAAACAGCAATGAACAAGTGCATTTCAGCACAGTTAAAGAGACAAGTAAGAAAACACTGCTCATGTTTCTTGCTGATGTGTAAAGGGGAGCAGAGGAGAGGAAGAAAACTGTAATTATTATCTTTGTAACCTATAGCAGTAAAACTAAAATAAAAAATGCTTTCCCTGAGGAAAAAGAGGAACTGTCCATAAGAGCAGGATATTTTTTCTGTAAATATATTTGCCTCTTGTCTCAGCTCCATGTGATGCATGTGATGGTCACTTTTCATCTCTAAGACTCAGCATGGTCCTTGATGGCCAGCAGCTATGAGAAGGAAATCCCACAGGTCGGGAGGGGAGCAGGAGGTGCTGTGGCAATGCAGCGGCCAAGGAGTGTCAGAACATGCTGGAGCCTAACGAAAACCCTAACGAAAGGCACCGCCTTCCCTACATGAGAATTTGTATAATATATTCCAAAAAATTCCATGCAATTGTGATAATTAGGGAAGCCCAAGACCTGCAAGATGCACACAGCCCCTGCCTCTGGTCCTACAGCATTTTGTCTCTGACTTTGCTCATTAGCTCTGTGTCACCTTTGACAGTCCCTATTTTTCATAGTATCTTTCTGACCAAAGATAAAATGGAGATTTTAAAATTTGCTGCTTTTGATCTTTGACTTATTCATGACAAAATGTCAGATGGATATTAATAACCTAATTGTTTAGGTTACAACCCAAATGTTTCATAAGAACTCCACTGGCCAAAGATTTGTATAGGAGATGAATAAGAAATTGAGATGCTATATTTCTAACATATAACCCTCATACACATCAGCATACAAAATAACCCACAGCTCCTTTTTATTTTAGTGGGAAAAAAAAGCAATCTAAAAGAGAACTAAAACCAACTTGATATTACTAGAAAGAATTGAACTCTGATGTATATTGATGTTCAGACCCTTCAGAATTATATTTTTTGATACAAAAGGTTCTGCTATAACATTTTTTGATATTTATTGATTTTAAATGTGCATATTTGTGAGTTTATTTAAATAACATATGCATATTATATTGCATACACATATGAATTCTATTTGTACATATTCTTATATTACACTGATCAAATGCCATACTCATAAAGACTGGCACAATGTTTTAGGTGTTTTTAGCAGCTTCAAGTTCTTGATTCAATTATACAATGCTGATTATAAAGTGAACTTTGAATTATTGCAACTGTTTCAGCACCTTAAGGAAGAAACTGGCCCATGAATGGACCAGTATAATTTTACTTTATGTATATATTTGGATTAAATATTAGGAAGAAATTCTTTATGTTGAGGGTGATGAGGTGCTGGAGCAGGTTGCCTAGAGAAGCTGTGGATGTCCCCTCCCTGGCAGTGTTCAAAGCCAGGCTGGGTGGGTCTTTGGGCAACCTGGTCTACTGGAGGGTGTTCCTGCCTATGGCATGGGGTTGGATCTAGATGGTCTTTGAAGTCCCTTCCAATACAAACCATTCTATGATTCTATACCTAAAATTAGATATCCAGAATGAGATAAATCATAGAATCATAGAATCATAGAATTTTAGGGGTTGGAAGGGACCTCGAGAGATCATCGGGTCCAACCCCCCACCAAAGCAAATCCCTAGCTCATATTGCACAGATAGGCGTCTAGATGGGTCTTGAATATCTCCAGAGAAGGAGACTCCACCACCTCCCTGCGCAGACTGTCCCAGGGCTCTGTCACCCTCACTGTGAAAAAGTTTTTCCTCATGTTGGTGAGGAACTTCCTGTGTTCCAACTTGCAGCCATCGCCCCTTGTCCTGTCCCCACAGACCACTGAAAAGGGGCTGGCAGATTCCCCCTGCATCCCCTGCTTAAGATAATTATAGACTTTAATTAGGTCCCTCCTTAGTCTTCTCTTCTCAAGGCTGAACAGTCCCAACTTACTCAGCCTTTCCTCATAGGGGAGATGCCCCAGGCCCTTAATCATCTTCATAGCCCTTCTCTGGACTCTCTCCAGGAGATCTCTGTCCTTTTTAAACCAAGGAGCCCAGAACTGGACACAATACTCCAGGTGGGGCCTGACCAGGGCAGAGTAGAGGAGGAGGATCATCTCCTTTGACCTGCTGGCTACACTCGTCTGGATGCACCCCAGGATCCCATTGGCTCTCTTAGCCACCAGGGCACACTGCTGGCTCATGGCCAACCTGTCATCTACCAGGACTCCCAGGTCCTTCTTCACAGAGCTCTTCTCCAGCAGGTCATCCCCCAGCCTGTACTGATACAAACGGTTGTTCCTTCCCAGGTGCAAGACTCTACACTTGCTTTTGTTGAACTTCATCTGGTTTCTCCCTGACCAGCTCTCCAGCCTGTCCAGGTCTCGCTGGATGGCAGCGCAGTGTTCCTGCGTGTCAGCCACTCCTCCCAGCTTTGTATCATCAGCACTTGCTGAGGGTGGATGCTATTCCCTCATCAAGGTCGTCAATGAAGATATTAAACAGGACTGGACCCAACACCGAGCCCTGGGGAGCACCGCTAGTAACAGGCCTCCAGTCACATTCTGCTCCACGAATCACAACCCTCTGGGCTCGGTCCGACAGCCAATTCTCAACCCACCTCACTGTCCGCTCATCTATCCCATGCTTTCTCAGCTATCAGGATGTCATGGGAGAAATGTGTCTTCTTCCATGGAAACTCCAGGTTACTGTACCACCTGAAGACACTGTGCTTTTCCTGTCATAACCACAAAAGTTTTGTACATTATAGAGTATTTACACATTTCTTCTAGTGTTGGAACTTAGCCCATGAGCTACCATCAAGTTGCTATTCTTCTGTACAAAGTATTTGAAAAATGGTATTGTTTTTATGTGAAATCAAGGCATGTGCACAAGATTACAGTGCCCTGGATATAAGCTACAGACAATCTCTTTAAACTGTTTCACAATTTATTTCTTAAAACAATCATGTAACACTGCAAGAAGACTATGCATAGCAGCTTTGCAGTTCATCAGTGCTACTTCTGGAACAATAGGAAGGGTTGAGCTTTTATTTTATTGAGGCTCCAAGGACTGAGCAAACAACCAAGGACCCTCATGGCTATGCAGAGAACCATCTGTTGCTGTGAGCCAGCCTGTCAAAAAAAATTTCTCTGATCCACACCCATTGTATATTGTCTTTTTCTTCATCCAATCCTAACATTATATGGGGAAAAAATAATAACAGGCAAGGAAGTATGGAACTTTTCCTTTTTATGTCTGAAACTTCCTCTAAAACTGAACTCCACTTTTAGTCATCAAACGTTATGACATCAGGTGACCTCTTTTTATGTGTATTTATATATTCATAATCTCTGTGCAGTTTTTCTTCCAAATCTTGTATTCCTAACCTCCAAAATAATCTACCCAACTCCTAACAATTAGTGCCTGCTTTTGGTATTCACATCAGAAAGCCACCGATATACAACTGATCCTTAATTGGAATAGTTTGGGGCAGGCTCAGGAAAAAAAAAAAAAAAAAAGGGTGAAAGGATGTGTTAACCTTATTTGCAAAGGCAGTCAGAGTCACACAGATAGGGCCGTTGTATCATCAAAATTTTGTGCTGTTTCTGTACATTAGAAAAGCTTCTTAACAATCTTTGGTACCTATCATGAAGAGTTCATGGCTTTATTCTTTTTTGTTGTTGTTGCTGTTGTTATTCCTTCCTTCCTTCCTTCCTTCCTTCCTTCCTTCCTTCCTTCCTTCCTTCCTTCCTTCCTTCCTTCCTTCCTTCCTTCCTTCCTTCCTTCCTTCCTTCCTTCCTTCCTTCCTTCCTTCCTTCCTTCCTTCCTTCCTTCCTTCCTTCCTTCCTTCCTTCCTTCCTTCCTTCCTTCCTTCCTTCCTTCCTTCCTTCCTTCCTTCCTTCCTTCCTTCCTTCCTTCCTTCCTTCCTTCCTTCCTTCCTTCCTTCCTTCCTTCCTTCCTTCCTTCCTTCCTTCCTTCCTTCCTTCCTTCCTTCCTTCCTTCCTTCCTTCCTTCCTTCCTTCCTTCCTTCCTTCCTTCCTTCCTCAGAAGAAATGCTTTCTGCTGTCCTAGTTCTGGAGAACTTTTCTTACAGTTTGGATAAATATACTCACATTTGAGTGTGGTTAGTATTTTTCAAAGAATTAATACTTTTACTTCAGCTCTTCTCTCTGTAAAATGTGATTAATTTTAAATTAAAGAATGACCCAAACAGCACTTGAGACTAAACTGAAATGTTTTATAAAATATGTATATTGATTTTAAACAAATGCAAGATTTTTAGATAAAAAGATTCTTTGATCCATATTCAGTACACCAAAAACTAACTTTCCTGACTTTGATCATACAAAGACATAGAGAAGATCTTGTCAGAGATGAAATACAGAAGTGAAAAGAGGTGAAAAATGAATGAAGTGACATACCACTGGTTGAGCTTTGTTGTCCTTGCTGTACTATACTAGAACAAGTACTTCTTGCTAATATGATGGAACAGCTCAACAATTTTCAGGCGCAAAGAGTACTTGAGGGAAAATTCAATAAGTAAGTTAAGAATACCAAACCGTAATCAGGCCTTGGGGAAGAAGCTGTATTGAAACACAACTTTTTTTGACAGTTTTGAGTGTAGCTCTGGTGGTCTGTTTCAAGAACTGTCAAAACGATGATAAGTGGTCTTAGGAGTCTAGTTTGACTCTTAAACCAAATAATCTGGCTGCCTTCTTGGTATTACTGCCGTTAGCAATTTAAAAAATCTGCTTTTTGAAAGAGAAGACATGTTAAAATAGAAAAATGACTATGCTGAGTGTAGAGTAATTACTTTTCATGACATCCTCATCGAAATCAATAGGATTGACTAATTAAGACATCTAAGCTGAAATCAATAGGATCTGACAGCTAACACCTCCCTGTAGCAATAAACCAGCAGAAACAACTTTGCATCTATACTGATGGAAAATTAGCCAATCCTATTTCTATTGCTATTCAGTAATTAACATTTTTCCTAACAACAAAGCCATTCTGTACCTAGTATACTCCCCATGAAGTTCCGAAATAAAAGCTGGTAAAGCTGTCTTGTAGCACACATTTGCAGTTTGTTACAAAAGACCTTTGATAGGCCTGATGTCAGGGTTCTCTTTCCTAAGATGCTAGTGGACTTTAACAAGCAATTAAAGTCCGTATTATGGCCAAGAGCATCAAATGCAGAGGCAGCAGCCCAAAGAGGGGAAAAAAACCCACAATCAACACCTGCTTTTTGTATTACTCTTTCATTAACGAGGCTTTTGGGTGGATAGTTTCCTGCCAGTTTTTTCTCTGAGGGTTTGCTTTGTCTTCCCGCACCTTCTCAGTCTTTCCCCAGTGTTTTTCTGGAGATCAATGCAAAGTCCGAGCTATATTACTCCTGAACCTATCCTTAGTGCACAGCAGAACAAGTTCACGGAAATCCTGCCACCTTGAGGCTTGCTTGATTTGGAAAAGGAAGAGAGACAAGGAATGAATCAAAATACAATTTAGGCTATCCAACGGACATGCAGGCTTAGGTTTGACTCTGACCCTCATGCAGCCTTAGTTAGATTCGGACTCTTGGAATTTTTGTTCCTTCTGAATTTCTAGGCAGAAGTAATAGTGAACAATGTTTTCCATCTTTAGTTTGCAGCGAGGCTGTGACTTTTCTTCAAACCATGTTGATGAACTTGATAGCCTTCACTAAACCAATGCTTTTGATATTACACATAAGTGACCTTGAAGACAGACCAGGAAATTCAAGGAGAGAGAAACGCCTTTTGAATTGTTGGGTTGTCCATAAAATTAATTTCACATCTGTTCACTTCCTGATATATATTTTTTTCCTTCCAATCGCTGCTGGGGCTTTGCACAGTTTATTTTGCTATTTAATTCCTGGCCAAATGATTACTATTGGTGTTAATACATTTGTCAGTAGCAGACTAGAACCATGTCTTCCAACCACTGAAGGTGACAGGGTAAAGCCATTTAAAGATATGTTAATTGCTTACTATTGACACATTTGTTTGGAGGTAGATTATGAAATCAAGCATGGGGTCTATACACTTTGATCCATTAATTTTAAAGCTTATACTCAGTAATAGCATATCCCATCCCAATTATAAAATACAAAATGTATCAGCAATCAAAATCTCTGATACCAAATTCTCTCTTGGTAATTTTTCAGCCAAAGTGCTTGTATAGTGTCCTCCAAAGGATTTTACAGATGCCTAGATATCAACAAAAAAGAGATTATGATTCATATTGGAGAAGAATCAAAGTCCAGATGCCCTAAGCAAGCAGTAAATCTTAGTATTGGACATATTCAAGATTTATTGTAGGCACACCTTTCCTTCCATGAAATTTCTTCGTATCTGCATGCAATATTTAATTTCAGAAGAATTAAACATAAGATTAAATTTGAGCATGTGCAGAATGATTGATCTTGAACTATGTTGGCAAGAACATCTTTGACAGCATGTGTTTTTCTTATTTATGTAATGTCTGCCCCAGCTTTGTCCAAGTCAACGGAGTTTTTCTATTGGATCAGGCCCCAGAGAATTTAATCACCTTTGCTGATCTCTGCAGTAATGTGGCTTGGAATGAGAGAATGGCATTCAAGTAGAAAGTTCCATCTGACTTAGGAAACCATACTGGAGCTGATTGAATGGCTTCTGTACTGTTCTTCTTTACAAGTACCTCTGCTAAAACGGCAACTTCACTATGCTGTTCAGTTGCAGCATTTTCTTCAAAGCTATGGATAAAAGGGAGGTCAAATTACCTAGAAAATGTGGAAAGATTGTAAAATATCAAAATTTTGATGTAGCATGAGACAGATTGCATTGTCACCAATCACAGGAGATGTCATAACATGCTCTACTTTTCTCTATTTTACTAAGAGAAGGTCTCTTACATAGGATATGGACTTAAAGTGATGGGTTCAGTTTCTTCAATTTTTACCTTGCATGTTGTAGTTTCATGTGGCTGGGTTCTGGTGGAGAAGGGGGGCCCTGCAGGGTGGCTTCTGCAAGAAGCAGCTAGAAGCAATCTGCTTCTTGCCTGAGAGAGCAAACATCACCCGGCTCAAGGCCGGAGTTGTTGCTGACCAAGGTCGAGGCCATCAGCGATGGTCACAGCATCTCTGTGAGTCATATTTAAGAAGGAAAAAAATGCAAGCAGACACTTTTTGCCACCAGAGAAGGGAGTGAGAAGATGTAAGAAACTGTGCAGGCACCAAGGCCAGGGAATTGGGGGGAGGAGTTGCCCCAAGTGCTGGAGAGAAACATGCACCTGCAGCCCCTGGAGAAACCCATGGTGGAGTGGGTGTCCCCTTGCAGCCCATGGAAAAGGCCAAGACCCCACCTGCAGCCCGTGGAGAGGCCCCACACTGGAGCAGGTGGAGACATACAGAAGATGCTGTGACCTGTGTTGGAGCAAGCCTCTGCCAGCACTTTCAGCCCATGGAGAGAGACAGAGACACAGAGATGACCAAGTGAGAGGGAGATCTGTGCCAGAGCAGGTTTGCTGGAAGGAGCTTGTGACCACTTGGAAGACCAGGCTGGAGCAGTCAGGGCTTGAGAGACTGAGAAACATTCTATGATTCTATGACTTCACCCAATAGAAGTGACCCACGCTGGGGCAACTGGTGAAGAGCTGAAGCCCTGTGGGACAGGACTCATGTTGGAGAAGTTAATGGAGGACTGTCTCCTGTGAGTGGGACCACACACTGGAGCAGGGGAAGAGTGTGAGGAATGCTCTCCCTTCCCCGTCCCAGATAAGAAAGAAAACTTGTGAGGAACTGACAGAAACCCCCATACTCCGTTTCCCTGCCCCTCCCGGTGCCACAAGGTGGGGAAAGAAGGGAGCAAAATCCTGACTAACTGCTGCAGAACTCACACTTCCCCAGGACAGACACATTGTTTAGAATGAGAGCTAATGAAGCATGCAACTGACATAGATGTTTCTGGAACAATATTTTTGACTTGAACATCCAATAGAAAAGGGATTAAGTGCTAAAATTGCTTCCCTTGGCTGTGAGGGAAACTGGATTCAGATCCCTATTCTGCTTTTGTTATAGCAGTGAGCTAAAACAAGACTTTCAATGTCATAGACAAAAATTGCTGGGTTAGACAGACATTCCCTTTTTCCATATTAAATAATTTCTAAAGGACAGAGTAACTCCAATAAGATAAACTTATTCTTCACTGGGAAGCCTAGTATTTTACATGTGCTGAAAATTCTGGGTCTAGCTCCAACAGCAGCAGAATTTGAATGCGGATCTTCTACTTCTGTATGAGTTCTTTAGACTTCAGTTTACTCTGTGCTCTTTCTGTCATTCTCTTTGCAAAAGGGCAAACCAAGTTGAGGTTTCTGAGTCTCACAGAGGGTTAATAGCTGAGGATTCCATTCAGTGATGGCTTAAATTATATTTAATACTGCATCTTTTTACTTTCAAGAGGACAGTCATTTAAGTTTCACTTTTTCCTTGTCCATAAAAATGGAATATTGATGCTTCTCACATCCTATGAGTGTAATTATAAAATTGCAGGAACAAGGTTAATGGGACCATGTAAGTTCTGTGCATGGATATCTAATAACACAATAGTGCATGAAGATAGTGAGCCAGTGATTCACAAAAGCTGAAATGAGAAACTAATTAAGAAGAAACACCTCTGGGTTACAGACTCCACTAGGCATTTCTTTTCTAGAGGTTCCAGGTGTTCAGTGTAAGATGAGCTGTAACAGAGGTACTACAGAAAAGTAATTTCCTTGTGTGAAGAGGGAAAGAATTCCTGTAACAATTAAACCTGTAACATGTGAGTTTTGTAATGATAAGGCTGCTAATAATCTCTTCCATCTCTGTGATATCAAGGGAGGGGCTTCATACTTCAAATATAGTATAAATACTATAAATAAGGTAAAAAATATTTTTACATCAACATTCCCACAAAGTATTTTCATCAATTCAGTCAAACAAGAGTCTACAAGCAAAGCATTACATAGATTAAATAACAAGGTGCAGGTGCCCTGGTTTAAGCCTGCAGAGCTCTGTGATACTTCTCAGGAGAATACCTTCCCTTTTTAAGTGTATTATATTCATTATTCCTTTCCTCCCCCTCCTTTCTTCTTACATTTTAAATCATTTTGCAGCTTCCTCTTCATCACATGGGCTTTTATTTTCAAAATAAGCCATTTGTGCAGTATCTTTTCAAATGCCTTTGGAAAATTTAAATATATAATGCAGCTACATTCCCTTTATCTGTCATGCTAGCAATATCTTCAAAAAGTCTAGTGTATTTGTAAAGCAAGAGCAGCTCTCCCAGCATTCTTACTGCATCTTGTTAACTAATCCCCTTGTCACCACCTCACTTTCACTTTCTTCTGTCACAAATTAATCCATCAACAATCTTGTAATTCGAATGATCTGGTTTCCTTCTTTTTCCGTGAAGTGACATTAACTCGTATTTGAGTTGTAAGAAGGCTGCATAGTTCTCACTGAACAAAATATTATCAAATCTCATTTCTTTTAAATGCTATTTGAGGGCTTTGCTAGTTACCATACAATGCTGTCAAAGATATTTAAGAACCTAGACCGAGGTAAAATGCAGATTGGTTAAGATGTAGGATCTAGACCCTGCTAGAGCCAATGTAAAGGTTCCAATTGACTTTACAGCCATAGCATTAATGTATCTTCCTTTGCTGAGGTCAAGGAACTTGATTTTCCTGTATCCTGTGGAGGGGAAAGTAGAGCTCCTAGATATTCCTGTTAAACTGAGGGGAGAGAAACAAGGCTGATATTATCCCATTAAAGACCCATCAGAAATACAGCCTTCCCAAAACAACAGAACTGAGCACGGGTTGGTGATGAAAATAATGCATGAGGGATTGTGGCATCACCTGTAATTAGGCTTCCTGGTTTTCTGGACTGCTACAAACTGGAATGTGCTACTAGCAGGCAGAACCAGTTCATGTGCAAATTAAAGCCATAGGCAGATGCTACTGACTTGTTTCAAATAGGAAACAAAGGAGTGTGGAAGCAATAATGCAAGAAAGTATAGTTTTAACAGGCAATCCCATTTTCTGGCTGACTAGAGCCACTTGACCTTTGTCCTTGCTTTTTACAGTGTGTCCAAAATAGAGAAGTTTTGTGCAATGCACACCTTGCTAAGAGATCTTGCAGATAGAAACAGGGTTCATTTAGCTGTTTATACCAGTGCAAAATAATTGTAAGTATTTTCCAACCTGACTTGACAGCACTTTGTATACCTCTTGCTTTTTATGATTAAGCATATTTGACAATACAAGGTAAAATATAACTGAGAACAAAACCATAGGAATTAGCCCCAAACCACAATTTAATCCCTGTTCCCTGACCCACCTACACAAAACTTCCAGACAACCATCAAGATTTTTAATTTCTTTAACCCCTTTCATCTCTTCAAGATTTTTGAAATTGGGAACTCCAAAGTCACTAGTTTCACATTAAGATTACACTATAAAACTTTGTGGAAGACCTTAACTACATCTTTAATGTACACACTGTTCCTTACTTAGGCCAAAATTCAGATTTCATTGAGATCTATTTTGTTTCTGAATTTCTTTAACATTTAGATTGACAGGACTTTTTTTCCTGTTTATGTGTCTTTCTGCTAACACTTGGAAGTAGCCAGAAAACTTTTACAGCCTAAAAAATTTCATTTTAGGCAGAACCTACACTCAGGTAATTTCAGCCCATGAAATAGATATGTCAGGAAGTTATGAAGGTCTGAATTTGATATGATGAACATGAAAAGGGTTATAACTGATGCTATATTGTAATGGAGTCTGTACCAACAGTCTCCCATGCTGAGAAGGAAGACTCATGTTTTATACATCTGATTCATGCAATGGCAGGAAAGACACCCTCTTGAAGACAGAGATGTGTTACAGTCATGCAGTTGAGCATGGGGGGTGCATAGGAATTTCTCTAAGAGAAAAGAATGGTGTCTGGAGCTAGAAGTTAAAAGATACAGAGCTAAATCGTGTTTCTAGCCAGAACTCTCGTGTTTTAACTGCTTGGGCTGTAGAGATCACACCAAGCGAGAACCTGTGTCACAGGACACAGATAACTGTGGGGTCATATGGTAGGAAAGGGTGAGGACACTCAATCGAGCATAGGGTTTATGTGAAACCTCACAGTTTGGGAGGGGCAGCTCTTCACCCACCACAGAGAAGGGGCACTGTGCCTCCTTGGCAGGGAAGTTCTGTGGCATGCTTCTTTACTGCTTTAGAGCAGAAAACCCTCCTATGAGCTTCATGTTTTGTGATGGAGACTTAACTGGTCACTAGAGAGAGGGCTTAAAGATAGTCCACTCTTAAGGAGGCTCCCAAAGCAGCTTTTCCTCCCTGCCATTGAGTCCCCATGGGACCACACGCAAATTCTGTATTCAGTAGGCCTCAGTTTCCCCATTTGCGAACTGAGAATATCTAATCCATGCCATTTCCACAGCCCTTGGAAATCCTTGAATATAACCACAACTTGAGTGCAGATGTTTACTAAATATCTGTGCTGTTAGAAACAGGTTATAAAAAATGTGTGGACTGGCTCCAAAATGTGCTTGGGCATAGGCAGAGATTTGCAGAGACAGAACGGGCACAGAGAGAGCAGTCACACTCAGTGGGACCCAACTGTTCATTATTATTTTTCGTGTTATTTTTCTGCTTTTATAGCTTTGTTTTTTATTTTGAGTGCTAGCCATTGGATGCAAAGGCAATTATTGCCCCTGCATGAAAGTTGTGCTTTTTCATTTCCATCTCTTTTATTACGGCAATTGAATCCTCATCACTGACCCATATTCCTCCTTATCCCTATAGGATATAGACTTTTTCAGTTCTTCTCTCCATTGCTCCACTGTATTGATCAAGCAATTTGCAACCTGTCTGTCCTTTAATGTCATTTCCAAACTTCCATCTATCTAGCCTCCTATCTCTCCCAGGCAAATATTTGGTGGATGCAATCTTCTCCAATATAGCATGGCATTATTTCTGTATTTAAATGCCACATGATATACATAAGTGGATGCATGGTATGCAGAAATTCATGAAGAATCTCCCTGTAGGTGTCAAACAAACCCTACTGTTATTATGAAGGCAAGTGAGATAGAAGGATGGCTTAAAATAGACAAATAAACAAATAAAAATGATAAACAGAGAGATTTATAGAGGACAGTTCTAATAATTGTCTCCTTCAGCAGTCAGAACAACAACAAAGAAGCCCAAGGAAAAAGAATAATCTGCCTCTCTGTAGGAGGACACACGTTTATTCAATTTCTTCTGAAAAAGCTTGAATGGTCAAATTTGGCTCAGTTTTGTACTGATATAACACAAGCGGTTTCAGAAAGATGATTTTCAGCTCATGTCAGTGATATAAATCCAGGTCTTTAAAGCACTAGAAGTGGTTTCACTTTCCTTTTAATACAACTGTTCTTTAAGAAATTTTCTCCATCATGTAGAAGCTGGATCCTAAAACCTAAGCCTTTTGATAAGGATCTACTTCGATGGAGAGCTAATTTCAATGTCACTGGAAGACAGTTCTGGATTTATTTATTTTTTTATTAAAGACTTTTAGGGTGTAATGTAGAGTGGATCATCAGACTCAAAGAAAGATGCCTACTTAGTCTTTAACAAAGAAAATAAGGTTTGGAGAAGACCTTACTAACAAAAGCAAATAAATGAAGGCTTGTAAAGCCTTTTCCAATTTTCTGTTAACTAGAATATATATGTATTTATAAGTGCTTATATATGTAAATAAAGTATATATGTTTTAATAAGTACTTAATATATATTTTTAAATGCAGACCTCCTGCTTTAGAAACCAAATAAGTGTCTGAATTGTTCTTGCTATGCTGTTTATCTTTCCATAGGTCTCTGCATTCCTGAATTTGGGATGGACGCAAAGGGCTGCTCACAGGGGCTTAACTGCAGGATTGGGACCTTGATGAATAGTGCATGTGAGCTCTTGTAAGTTTCACTCCTGAGAAGCCTGCAAACCTCTAGTGTGTTTCCTAGCATTGAATTTAAAGATTCTGCATGAAGTGTTGAAATAAAATCTGTTCCTAGCCTTTGATAACAAGCCTTTTCACACAAATGTGCACTTAGTATCTCCCTAAGTTTGCATAGGAGCCAGTGTGCTGAAAACACATAAAGAGTAGCTCTGTGCTCCCATCTGATGTTGGTTCAGATCACTGGAAGGATGTTCTTATAAATAAAGAGCTGCAGGCCATGTCAGAGCCTCTTTCCTCCTCCTAATCCACAGCTCAGTTAAGAAATAACACATTTTTCTTCATTCAGGCCTCCTTTTATCTTTTCTCCTTCTCATGTGTCTGTGGGGTGTATTTTTTCTCCTCTTTGCTATCGCACTGCTGCTGAATGTTGATGAGAGACTACTTAGGCCAATCCTAGAGTGATTTTGTGTCATTGTTTTTGTGGATTTCTTTTTTTTTTTACATCCTTTTTTTTTTTTTTTTCTTTCAGATGTAGCAATACCTGCTCCCTGCATTTAAGGGTAGCAGGTGGCTTAGATTGCCTGAATACTGGATGTTGTCCTACGATGACACTTTTCCTCACCTCTCCTGAGGAAAGGAGATGCATTGGAAGACAAGGCAGAAATGTTTCTCTCAGTGAATCCTGCAAAAGAACAAAACTACTTTGTCTTCTGTGACTTGTGAGCAAAAATCACAGGATGGAATCTTACTGGAAAGGAGAGAAAACAGAGGTTCAGCATTGGTGTTCTGGGTCAGTAGGTTCCCAGCGTACACTTAACTTTTACATCTGTTGCACTGATTTATATACAAGGTGGAGGTTAACTGTTTTCTGTTTTTCTTTTGCTACAACTTCCTCTGAGCTCAGAGCATATATTTTCTTGATACTATTTCAAAAGAAACTTTTTGGAAGGGGAAGATTATTTTACTAGACCTGGTGAAAAGTGCCATTTTACAATTGTACCCTCTATGCTTGTTAAAAAGTACAGCGATCATTTCCACTTTGCTCAGTCTTCTATGCTCTAGCTGTATTTTTATCAGCTGTGTTTAACGAAAAGTACATGCCCCAAACTTTTTCTCTGTAACTTCTGGGGAAACTTGATTGTTGATGGTTTTCTGTGCTGGTTTGTGCTGGAGAGGTGAAAATATTAAAACCAGATCTGTCAAATGGAAAGGAAACAAGGTACAGTTTGACAAAAGAATGCCAAGAGAAAATATGCCTAGACCAAAGGAAGTACAGGGAATCCCCTACCAAGTGGGGTAAGATTTGGCTATTGTAAGTGTTTGTACAAGCCCCTGCTTCTGTCTTACGTAGATGCACTTCTGCCAAATGTAGGGAAGGCATAAAAGAAATTGTTGCCCCTTTCCTTTTATCAGCTGAACAGTCCTGTTAGGCTTACCCCAAAACCAAGCCTTTTCATAATTCTGTTGAAGAAAATGGTATATAGGCATGAGACTTTGTCAAACTGCAAGGAACTTTGCTGGTGCCAGTCAGTGGGGCAAAATGTCTGCCCAAGGGGTTTGTAATAGGGCAGATACTCTGATGTCGCTTTATGAGTAGAACAAAAAGTCTATTGTGGACCACTTATGTGCACCCTTAATGGGAAGTATGCAAATCCATTGGCCTCAATGGCACTATTCATGTATGTAAAGTCAGACACGTGCTTTAACTCTCGGTTACTTCTACCCATGCCATTCAAGAAAAAAGCAGAACAGTTTCTCCTGCTTTTGCCTTGGTAACATTTGTGTAAGTATGGGAAGGAAAAACCTGGAATGAGAAAATGATATTCAATGTTACCAGTGAAAAGGGTTCTAGTTTTTTCACCAAATTATTAATAGAAAACAATCATTTCTATGGAATTATTGTTAGTGACTTTTTAAGAAGCCCAAAGGTTAAAAGCCTGCAATAACTGTGAACAGCAAAAGCTTGCTGCAATCCCCGATTTGCATGGTCTTTGCAAAACAAGCCATGCTCAAAATCAAGACGATTGCTTATAGGTTGCAAAGACTTTCAAGTGAGTTCAGTCTTCCGAGGTGACGTATTGCAAAAATCATGCCTTGTTTGAGCAATGGTGGCTTGGAGAATATGGTTCACACACAGTGAAATATTGAAACCATCTGTATTACCAAGTAGGCAGCAACGAACATTTCTCAGTAGAACTGTGTAAAAACAGTGATCTGTTTTGTAATGGAAATCTCTACATGAGGCAGTTCTACCATATTGCAATCACATGCCCAGAGATGTTAATAACATAAAGCATATTTTAAAAGCAAGTGGTAAACCTATTAATTTCTTACATCTCTATGTACTTGTCATTTACCATGAAATACTTAAATGTTTTTTTGCATTGTTTCACACAATCCAGTCCATATTTGAATAAAAATCTCCTTTCACTGTCCATGCTACATATTTCATTTTATCTGTATGAGAAATGTGAAACTAGGGAATTAATAATTATTTCACTTGGAAAGGTATGAAGCAAATTCCATTGCCTTTGTCTGATTAGAATCTTCCCTGCTGGTTTAATTAAAAATGGCCATGTGACAAGCAAAGAAAGCATCTCTCCTTTGGGGTGGAGGGGGAGGAGGGAACGGTATTGTATTTTCCGGTAAACAGTGAATCCTGAAGCTCCAGAGTTGTAAAATTTAAATGCTTAATGCAAATGAAAAATGCAGACTCAGGTCAGCTATAGACAAATGTCACTAGACTGGATGCAAAATGCACTGCAGGCAGAAAAGATGACATTTATCAGTCATCCATACATCAGTAACTAAAACAATTTTAGGGTTGTCTAGACAGGCATCTATTATTCCTTAAATTTAAAAGCTTTAGTAGAAAGACAACAGCAAATGCTCTATTTATATTTAGGGATTTTTTTTTCCAGAAGAGACAAGATAGGGAAAGGAAAAATGATAGTTTTCAAAATGAAAAGTACAAATTTTCTTTTCTTTTCTTTCCTTCTTTCTTATTTTTTTTTAATCTTTTTTGCTGTCTGTGTAAAGGAGATTTTCTTGGCATGTTCTGAAGGCAATTTAAGTGAATTATCAGAGTATGCATGCAATGCTGGCTGTAATTATTACAGTACAGCCCTGTAATATTGAGCTTAATTACTGTGTACAGTGTTTGGCCTTTATGTTTTCTGCTTAATTTACCCTGTATAGTTAACGTGAATTTAGTGAAATCATTACGCACCTTTCAGGTTTCTTCCTTGGAAAAAAATATTTACATTCTCAGGAGAAACAAACTAGAATAGATACAAATAGTGAAGTAAATATTCTGGTGAATGGATCCATTCCCTTGGTTGCTTACATGAAGTCAGTTCTGCAAATATATATTCTTGTACTGAATTAAAGTCTGTGAACTGTCCCATTAGCTGGCATACTTGAAAGCTTTAATTTCAACATCTGACTAAATATTTTCACTATTGAAACCACATGCAGTAAGGGTTTTTTTTCTTTTCATTTTTACCCCATACAGTACCAAACATTTTTTGTAAGAACGTGCACAAAATTAGAATTATTCTCTTTACTGTGCAGAACACACACCACATATTTTGGAATGAATGAAATGATTTGTATGATGAAATTATACACACTGCTGCTTTAAATTAAAGCTAATCTATAGATATGCTATACTTAAGCAAAAGCAGTATAGCCCTACTCGTCTGCAGTCTGTTGTCCATTAATATCTCTTCTGTTCGCAGGTCTCTCTTACATCGCCTCCTCTAGCAGGAGGAAACAGCTCAGCGTCAGATTGCCCCTCTGGCAGCAGGGCTGGAGCACCTTGGCTATTCAAATCCTGGTCTTCAGTGCCAGCAGTTTAGAGCCCTCCAAAATGTAAGGTCAGTTCTGTCTGTCATATACAGAGCAGAGAGATTGAATAGTGGAGTAAAGTGGTTAAAATAAGGAAATAAAAGATATTGCTTATACAGGAGGCCTTAACAGAGTGCTCAGACTTTTAAAAAGATGGATGCCTTTAATAGGCTGCAATGAAACACAGATTGTGAAAGAAACAGTAAGAAATTACTCAAAAAGTGAATAATGAAGATAAATTTATCAAGAGTTTCAGCTGAGAATATTCAGTTGCATTTGTTGCCATTCATAAAAGAAAACTGCTATAGAGTGCAACACATATACGTGTCTGGGGGGGTTGTTCTGTTTTTTTTTTTTATTTCCTGCCTACAGTTCTTCTACAGTTCTTACTTTTGGTGTCTGCTGTGAGGAGATGATGGGTTTGTGTGACATCATGATTCTCATAGTTTGTCAACTTGGGAATGTCAGGCACAGGAAAAGAAATAGAGGTAGAGAGAGATTTCAGTAACTATCTCTTGGATGCACTCATGTCTAGCTACATGTACAATACCGAAACATTTCTGTTTGGAAAGAACTTTGAAGCCATTAAATGTATGATAGAAGCACAAATTAAGACTGCAGTAAAGCGTGGGCACGGTAAATCCCCTTACCTTTAATTTGACAGAGGTCAACATTCTGAACATACATGAAAATTCAGAGCTCCTTTGATTAAAAACATATATAACTTTGGCAGCGTCATCCTTTGTGCTGATGGCCTGTGACAGTAGCAAAGGGTGCTGTTTCCTGACAAAGCCAAGCCCCCCATCTTTGCTCTCCAAAACACAGCATTTTACACGGTTGAAAAAGACCCGTCCACGTATCTCCCAAGCGAGAGCAGCGTGCGGGGTTAGGGTGTGGGGCCGGGGGGCTGCGGCTCCGCCGGGACCGAGGCCGAGGCCGGGGCCGGGGCCAAGGGCCGGGGCCGTCCCGCTGCCCCCGCTGGCTGCCGGCTGCTCGTTCCCCGGCGGGTCGCGGCCCCCCGGGACGGTTTCGTCGCTGTCTTTTTCTCTATTTCCCACTAGGTGGAGCTGCAACAATATTTTTCCGGTCTTTATGCTAAGGAGGAAATAGTTAGGAGCCTATTTGAAAGGCAATGTTCGTCTTAACAATTCAAATGTATTCCTGTTAATTTGTATTTGATAAAGGTTCAGAAGTCTTTTGTTGTATGTCTAGTTAGCCGGCATGTTACATTTAGAGCATTTGCAAATGCTCTGTTTGATTGTGAGCCTTCCTGTGAATTTTTATGCGGCTGTATTACCTGAACTATTTGTTTATGTGTGCGCATGTGTGTGTGTGTTTCTGCACTGGTAGGTGTGTGCATATAAAAGGCAGGAAGAAAAAAATAAAATAAAAATCTGTGTCTCCGGGGTTATTGTTCTCATGAATGAAGTGGAAAAACACAGAGCCCAGCGTGTACACAATGCCAAGACATTATTCAGAGACAGGTGGAAATTAAGGATTTGGCTGTTTTCTATGTAAAGCTCAGTGGGTCTAGTGTTCAGTCCCCAAAACTGTGGCAGGATGGTACCGAGCTTTCAGAAAGCTCATTTTCTGTTTGTGTTCCTCTTGAAAAGCTTATTGAAGTGGGAGTTGGACACCCTCGTGCCAGTCTTTAGCATCTAGTTATCACATCCTTATTTTAACGGGTCAAGACCCCCTGTGGCCAATACCTCTAAACACTGAAAGGTAGCAAAAAACCCGTGAAAAGTCAGATGTGGCAGATGCACAAGTGTGCCTGGCCTTAGGGTTGACTGCAGATTCCGGGCTACCATTATTTGAACGGAAGAGCCCATGTTTTGTTACTCAGATGCACAATCACGGATTTCCCTTTAGACCTTGGATGTTTGTAGAGGGCAGGATACTTGAACTGGCCAAGCATGTCCTTTCCCTCCTCTGTTAGGCACAGCTGTGGCAAAAGTCTCTGTTCAGATGCAAGATCTGGCACTATCTGAACCTTTGCTCCCTCTGGCTTGCTTGGCTGCAATGAGCCCCTTTAGGGGTGTCAGGGTTCAGCAAGTAGTAATGTGCCTGGTTAGTGGGAGCAGTGTTGATCTCTGTTCCTCAGAGATTGCACTGGCTTCCCATTTGCTTCTTGATTAAATGTGAGATGTACTTCTGGCTAATAAAGTCCTCTGTAATTTAGACCCTGAGTAAATCAGACTGTTCCTCTTTGATGCTGGATCAGGCATGAGACTGGTAATATGACATTCCCAGAAAGAATCATGATGATTTTTTGACACATCATTGGGAAATGGATTTAAATCCTGTGACCTGTTTTAAGAATCAGTGTCAGGTATCAGACCAGGTTCTTCTACACCAGGGGTTGCCTCTTATTTGCACTGTAGCACTGAGAACCAAGAGGTTGATGAAACAGCAGCACCTTTTAGGTAATACTAATGATAGTGTGCATGTGTGGTGAGGGGGTATCAGTGGCTGTCTCCAGCCTGCAATGCAGCATGGTCTCAGTCAAAGGTAGTTCAAGCCTAAATTTCATTATGCAAGCCAAAGTTTTGGTTACCTTAGAGTTTGCTGTGTCTTATGAATGTGGAGGGAGACAGTGGAAGAATGATGCTTAGTTGATGAAGTGGCTGTCACCTTTTTACACAGGTGGATTTTATGATCAAATAAATATACTTCTTAATCAGATGTCTTCCAGCCTACTTGTGATGGGTGAAAACTGTGAGATATTTGGAAATACCTGCTTAATGTATGTTCATCTGATGGATGTGCCAAATTGTGCCCCTCCCCACACATTCCAGCATTGCTAGAGCATGCAAGAGATCGCATGCTCTTGAAGTCCTTATCCAAGTGGCAAACCTTGAACATTTATATCTGAGTTCATAGGTCAGAATCTAAATATACCTGAGCACCTTTTGTCTAGATACATGAGGTTGTTTTTCTACTTAGACATTTCTTTACTTAACTGTTACTGTGACTGCATCTCTCCATGTATGACAACAACAGCAGCTGGAATTTAACACCAATTTTTGTGCTGTTCAGCTCTAAGAATGCAGAATGATCCTTTTCAACTTCCATGTTTCCTTCTAGATTTTTTCTTATTTAAACTTCAGGCAAAGTTGCTGAACTGCTGTAGGTTGGCCTAAAGTAGGAAGCACAGAAGGACTTCTGAAATGACATTTTATCAACAGGAGAGTGCATGTCTCTGTTCTTTTCTTCTTTTACTTTTAACTGTCCTGTAGGCTTAAGAAAAGGAAAGAGGGTTTTAGAGCCTTTTGCCTGCAGGATAATGGCTGAAAGAACTGCAGAAAATGGGAAAAAATTTCGGAAAAGCCACCTGAGCACCCACAAAAATGACCAGCCGTGAAGAAATCTGTGAAACTGAGACTCTCGTGACGTGACTAAGTAAATTGTTAACAAGACCAGGGTAGGCCATATGAGTAGTTCGGATGTGACTGTCTCTGATACTGTGCACTCATTCCACAATGCATGCTGATTTTGAATATTAATTTTAGATAAAGAAGGAGCTACATTCTGTATATAAACATAATAAAAGGTGAAAGGTTATCCATGAGGTGTACCTCATGCTGAGGTGATATAGTAGGAATGACAAGACGTGCCTACTGTGCCGTAATAATGATGAACACATTAAGAAGGGGTTGGCTGCAACAACTTTTTTAGGGTTTTTTCTTTGTTTTTAGTTTTTAGGCTGCCATTTGTACTACAGAGTCCTTGGAATAGCATGTTTCCAAATAACAGTTGTTAGGAAGTTTGTATTACCTCTGTAATTAAAATTGAACAATCTTTTAGAGTGTCTTTCTTAACACATGAGCCCAAAAGTGAGGGCAGGAAGCTGCCATTCCACCAGGAACATGTGCTGGTCAGCAGCAGGAGGCTCTGCACAGCAGTCGACCATCATTATAGCTGTGCATTATAGCTGTGCTTCTGGAATGGATTGGGGAAATCTCCTGCCAGGAAAAAGGTGCGTCTGGGAAAGAGTAAGCTACATATTATTTCACTTTAGGTCCCGTAAAAGCTAACTCGCTACTCTTTGAGGACTAGTAACTGTATTTATGTAAGTGGTGTAATACAAGGAGACCTGTAGGCAATTAGCATACATTTGTTGAATAATCAAAGCTGTTGCAGGTTTGCAAACTAGTAAAAACATTTGTAAGGAAAGCAAGTATCCAAACTTTTTAGAGTTTTAATCTAATTTTGACCGGATGTGGCTTCCAAATTCAACAAATGGACTCTGCTGCTGATTCAATGGTTGTAAAGCCCATTGTAGTGGACAAAAAAGAAAGATTTTCTTTTTCTTTCATACTAATTATGCAAGTTCAGTAATCAAACTAGAGGTTTTTGATCGGAACATCATTTTTGAAAGTAATTTCGAGTAATTTCTAATATTTCAATCAGAAGCACAACTAGAACTATCTTTGAGATATTTGGTCTCTCAGAAAATTTTTGACATATATTAGCTGGTGTGGGTAGAGTATACCAGGCAATAATACATTCTGGTACCTCTGAGGCCATCACAATTCATGATAGCTGAAATGTGGAGCTCTTCCATAATTATCAGAACTTACACAAGCATCTGTTGCTGCAAGAAATACATCATGAGCCAAATATGCAGGATGATACGAAGTTGAACAAGCAGTATTTTCACACATTACTTTCCCAGCTATGAGCAGCCCTTTCGGTGCAAGGTGTTATTCTACCTACTGTTATTGCTGCATCTATATGGTGAGTAGAAACACACCCTCTGTTTTGGGTAACCGAAGAAGCAGTAAGCCTCCTAATACATGTGAATATATACAGCAGTATTGTCTATTGAAAAATAACCAAAATATAACTTAGAAGAGAAATACATATGTATTTCATTTCTCTTCCACTTGACAGAGTGTGAGGCTGTTGTGATAAATTAAGTTCCACCCATGGTATAAAACTAGGGCAGGTAAAAAGAGGTTCAGGCCAAATATGCTGGCATAGTTTAACATAGTGTCAATCTAGAAGGGAAGCTGTTGATCCTCTGATCATTGCTAGAATATAGTGTAATGGTTCCTTTGACACCTTTGTCTTTTATTTCATCAGTATGTAGTACATGACATTTTGTACTTGTGAAAGGTGCTGAACTGACAGGCCTTGAGACTGAAGTCTTCTCTTTGTACACATATCAGACGATACATAGACAAACACAGCATCCCCTCTCTGCCTCTTTCTCTGTCTTTCCTACACTTCAACTGCTTTCTTGCTGCGGCTTTCTCATATGACCACCATTTGAAGTGAAAAGATAGTCCGAGCTCTACTACAATTTGATAGTTACTGTTTGCTGTTAATGTTACCAGGAAAGTTGCTTGCTTGTCCTGTGAAGGTTTTGTGTTGGGTTGGTTGTTGTTTTATTTTGTTTGTTTTTTGGTTTGGTGTGTTATGGTTTTTGGGGGTTTTGTTGAGTTGGTTTTTTTTGTAATACTGAAAGGTATTTACATTAATTTAAATAATTCCAGCTCATTTCATGGGGGTCACAAACCAGCCTTTAGACTGTGATACCTTTAGGTTACCACTGAGCTGAACCAGACTTGATCTGGTAACCTACAGCAAAGGTGAAATGCTCCATATCCTATTTCCATTCCTGCTCATGTATGGATTTTTTCAGTATAAGTTTAATCATGCATACAAGAGGTTTTTGTTTTTTTCCAAAGTGCACAGTAGATCTGTGATTTTTTGTCCTTTCTTTCTGTTTAGGGCAGACAAAGGGGATTATGAATGGGTAAAATAGAAATTATAGTGTTAACAGTACCAGTGAAGGCATAGTAAAAATTATTATGTTTCATAATATTAGTGAAATTTGTCTCTTTATTCACATAGCACAGAATTCCCATTGGGAATATTGGATCCACCACACAGATCAGAGAGAACAATTTTGCTTGTAGAATGGACTTCTAATGGATTTACCATTCCTGCACTTAGAGGGGAGAGAGGTGTGTGGGGGGAAGGAGTTATTGTCTCCTCTCAGTTTTGAACAATGTGACCACTTAGAGAAGAAAATATTAAACTATATGCATTCTGGACCAACAGCTTGCAAAATTTAACTTCAAAACGTATAGCTAGTTTCAGTGGCTGGGACCTTCCCAAAGTATTCAAGATTTATTTTGTATTTATCTATCATCTACTTAAAAATAAAATAGTGTAAGTATTTTTTTTTAAAAAGTTGCCATCATCAAATGGCAATTGATAAATCAATTTATCAATTAAATAAATAAACCCACAATGTAATGAATCTATAGCTTTCATGTTATTTTCATTGAGCAGTAGAATAACTTGGTGTGGGGTTGTGGTTGTGTAGAGACAAAGTTCAAAATTCCTGGAAAGAGAGTTTTCTGACCAAAATTTTGTGCAAGACCTCTCTACTTTTTATACCATAGTTAGTAAAATACAGATCCAGGGAGTTTTTAAACTGTAATAATAAACAGCTTTTGTTGTTGCTGCTGTTTGTCTTTCACAGCACTTTGCATCTTTTTATCTTCTCAAGGTGTTTTTTGGTGTGCAGAAAAGATTCTATTTTCTGCTCATCTCAAAAGCTTTGCTATGTAATTAAGACTTTGCTTCTCTTTCACCAGATGTTGCAAAATATTCAATTTTTTTTCAAAGGATATGTCAAGAGGATACCCCTGTTGTATAATTTGTTAATACTCTGGTAGATCACAGAACCAAATAAGTAATATAAATGAAAAAGTTTGTTTGGAAGAGACAAAAGATCAAGGGGTTTTTAAATAATCTCTACCTTTACAACAACACAGGATGAGGTTAATATTTTTAGTAGTAGCATCATATTCCTATTCCACTTACTCATACAAAGTATCATATGAACATAGACCTAAATTATTTTTGTCAGGACTGGGTTTGCATTAAGGGTCTGTTTAGTGATTAAGGGCAAAACCTGCCCCCTATCATTTTTCACACTTGCATTTACTCATACTTTCAGGCTTGTCTCAGCTAGATCAACTAAATTTTCTCTGAAAGATTGAGAACATATCCGGCCTCACTCAGTCACAGTCCAGAAGGAATTCAGTTATTTCAAGAAGTCTCATTACACAAGATCCTTCTATTGCCTCTTGTTATTTATCTTTCAGTACTATCACCTTTTACTACCCTTTCTTCTTTCTTAATTCAAATTAATAAAGTCCTGCAGTGAATGATTCTTCACTTCCTTTGAAATTTCTTTTGAAAGAGTGAGAAGTCCTCAAAAATCACATACTCATAAAATGGGTGAGGAGGAAAAAAAACCCTTTATTCTTTCCTCTAGACTTCAGTGACACTATGAAGTTTCACATAATTTGCAGACTGCATCTCATAAAATACTGGCAAAATTTATTCAATTCAAATTAAATAGATGTAGCACAGAGTAATCTTTCTCTATTAAATATGTCACTTTTTGCAATTGTTTCTTAATATCCCTCACAGCTTCCATCTAAGATTAGCACTTTCTTTGCTGCCACAGTTTCACTAACCTACTGAATTATTCACTGAAGCATAACCTTCAGATATCAGGTTAGAAAGACCTTGATTATGGCAGGAAGTGAACTGTATAAACCATTTTTCTTTAAAAGAAAATTTCTCAGTATAGAAAAGTCTGAAATGAGATAAGTATTAAATGTGTGTAAAAATTAAGTTCATAATTGATAGGAATTCAGTCAACTGTGACATTCCTGTATTTTGTTTATAATAATGTACAATAACATTCTTGATACCATTTAATAGTGTAAAAACATGTGCATTTTCATGGTGCTTATTTAAACTTAAAGTACAAGCCAGGATATCCCTGTTGGTCTCATCTGCAAAGTAGAGCTGTGGAATCTCTTGCACAGATTTAACATACAGGACAAAGAATATTTACATCCAATTCCTGATTTTGTCCCATTTGCTGAAAATTACTTTTAAGGGGCTCTCAGCTCTGGAAACCATGGTGACAGAGTCGAAGGCTTCCCTACAGCAAACCGCTGTTATTGACCATTACTTTGTGCCAATCCACTGTTGAAAGGTCATTTGAACACCTACCAAGGAGACAACAGCTTCCTTTGCGAGTGTTGAAATACAAACTCACCACTCGCCTGTCTGCTTCTCATGACCTGTCCGGTGGCACCCAGGGTCTGAAACGTAATTGTGAAGTTTAACAGGCTTAAACACCCTCGCTTTTAGAGGTACTATGATAGCAAAATGTCAGGGCAAACAAGATTCTACAAATTATTCTGCTAGTCATGCGTACAAATTTTCATAATGACTTGACCTAGAATAGGAACAAAATGTGTTTTCCTAACGTGGGTGATAACTGCACAATTATGCAACTGATTCTGCTAATATTATCAGCCTTATATTACTTTTCCAGATGTCAGAAAAATGGCACAGAAGGAGAAAACAGGTGGTAAGATTGTGGGGTATTGCATATTAGTATAGTTCATAACAGGATTTTCTATGTAGATTTGTTGACCGTAGTTTGAAGAACCGTAAGATAAAATGTGCCACACAAGGACTTAACGTTTTGGGTTTAGCAGAGGCCTCAGCAAATTTTCTGCTGTGCAATGAAATGTTCACTACCTCAGGTGTGTTTAAAACTCTTGCTTCCTCTCCCCTTCTCTCTCTCCTTCTTCAAGTAATGTTTAGGATTTGTAGGGCTTTACGAACATGTAAGGGGGTTACAGATAGTTAAATTTGCATTAAATTATTATTCGAATTTGCCAGTCAGATATAATTTTAAAAGAAACACAAGTAATATAAAGGGAACGTTTGGTTTAATGAATTTTTAAGAAGGACCGTATATATTGCTCTTCAAAGCCCTCTACACAACAAGAAACATTTGAAAGCAGTGTGGTATGTCATAAAATTGGATCCATGTTGTAGGTACTTGGATGAATCTTTTCGTCATATTTGAATATACATTATGCATACATACATCATAAGGATACATGCAGTCATGTATCTTTGTATACTTGATAATTCAACTCTTTATTCTGTGTTTATTAAAGAAGTGTACCTTTGACAAAAAAAGGTCTGTAGCTGCAGTGTTTGAATTGCAGACCAAAAATACTTGTGAAAGAATTAAACTTCTTGTATAGGAAAGAAGCTAAAATGTGTATTTAGGGAAATTGATCTTTTTGTACTTAGAAATCTATGTTGGAAGTCACTGTGGGCATTACTTATCATGCACTGTCCATTTCAATCTGACTGTATCCACTGAAACTACCTGGAAATTGCATCGGGAGCACTCACAATTCTTTAGTTCCTGCATTTTTGCCTTTTGGTAATGTTTGCTAGAAATCTCGTCAGGCTTAAAATAATTGGAAGCAAACTACAGTATCGGCACTGGAAATGGAAGTTGTAAAAGACAGAAAAGACTGTGGTTGTGGTTCTTCCAATGAAATAGACAAAATTAATATCTCATTATGTGCCTGGAAATTGTATGATCAGAAACTCTGAAAAGGAATGATTTTAAACGGATTTCATTTTTGCTTTCCTGGTGAATTGATTTGCCATCAGGCTAGAAGGAATGTTTTGGAATCTGAAGCAAGCTACCTTTATTTGATTTTTACCTTCTGTATTTCATGGGAATGTTTTGAAGAAGAAGCCATTTGTTAACATGTAGAAAATCTGCCTTTAATGGAGTGATAGGAGAACACAAAAATATGCCAAGGAACATAGATATTCTTGCTCAGATTTTTCTGAAATAGCTTATTAAATTTCTCATTCTGCATATGTACTTTTACAGTATCTTTTAGAGTTGGAATTAATAGAAAAATATCTGGTAAAAAATGGAAAAGTATCAGATCAAAACTTGCTTTTCATGTTAGGACTTTGGACAAGTGTGGACTTTGAATATTACACTTTCTTCAGATTTGTAGGCATTTGGAAGGTTAATAGCAGACATATGTTAGAGTGGTTGCCAATAGCAACCCCTGTGATTTGGGTTGGGTTCAAATAGCCATTCAACCCCACTTGTCCCCACTCATTAATTCCAAAAACTAGCCATGCCGATTGTTTTGGGGAATGACATTTTACATGTGTGTCTAGCAGTCTCCTCTGTATATATTTATCTAAACATTTATATTTCTTCCATCACCACATTACACAAGTGTGAATGAATCTTGGCTGACAACACAGCTGTGAGAAATGAAGAGGGAGTATTATCTTCCTCATTTAACAGAGAAAAAGAAGTAAGATTTTAAGTTACTGAAAGTTTCAAAGAAAATAGGTATCACTGCTGGATATTGATGCTGAAGTGTCTAAGCCTTTTTCTGCCTTTCCCTTCTTTCTTATGTCCATGCCGAAACATGCCTGAGTCTTCTGTGCTAGCAGGTCCTTTGGACTGCTACCAGGGATGACATGCTGGCTCTTGGAAATGGCTTTGGGATTCCTAGCTTTATTATAACAGATTTTGTGCCTGGTGAAATTCAGATTTTTATATATGTTTGTGTCTCTGTGCACATCTGTTATTCTTGCAGTCATTGATTAACTATTCATTGTCATCAGATACACATATGCAAACACTTCTGTAGTAAATTGCATTACTATTTGATGATAGTCAAGCTACTTGGGCATCTACTACAGGTTATGCTGTGGAAGTTGTTCCAACAAATGTCTGAGTTTTTTCTCCTTAAACAGCTAATAGATACATTCTACAATCACAGTAGGATTGGGAAGAGGCTTCTGAAGCCATGCCCCAAAGGCAGATGAATTGCACCTAGAAAGATCTGAAACATTATGCAGACAAGAGAAAGTGGAAATGCTCTTTCAGGAACTGCTAAGCAGCTTGGAGAGAAAAAAAAAAAAAAAAAGAAACCTCTGAACCATGCTTTGAGTCCAGTCTCAGCATCCACTTTTGGATTTAGTATCTAGAGCTTCGTGTTTCCCTCATGCCTGCAGTGCTTCTCCAAAGCTTGACTCTGTTGCTGTGTTATGCAGTAGAGGGGAAGAAACAAATGTGAGAGTGTTGATGGTAGTTTTCAAATATTCTATCACGTTTTTTTTAAGGGACAATGCACAGCCATTGCTAGACTATTTAAAATGGGTAGTGTCATTCTGATTGATGTATTTAAACAGACTTTTGATGTCTCATACTTTCTGAGGCACATTCCTGAAAGTACAGAGTGAAGCCTGTTGAACAATTGCATGCAAAAGTGTTTCTTAGAAAAATGAGGAGTATATAAAAAGAGTTATAAATACAATTTGCTGTTACATAGTAAGATTGCCTCTCCTTAGTCCCCGGAAGCCTGCCCAGAATAAGGAGGATAAAATAGCTGGACAGAGATACAGTATAGCTGCTCTCTTAACAAAAGTCAAGCAAAAGGCCAGATTAATAGTAAATTACAAGTATGGTGGGGGTTTTCTGCAAATGGGTGCAGAAGTTTCTAATGTAAACCAATGAATTACTACTTTAAACACACCTTGCGGGGGTCATTAGGACCACAGCAGGCTTCATAGCCCTATGTGTAACCAAATGGGACCCAGTAAGAGAAATAGTCTCTCCCTTCTCCTAAATAGGGTAACACAGGTATATCACACGTGACAGCATGGGGTAGCAGGGGGCAGGAGATGATCCCTAGTAACATTATCCCCATTACAGTTAAGTGCTCCTGTTAACAAGCTAAGAGGACCCAACTTCAGATTAGAGAGCTGCTGCTGATGTATTTCATCGACTTGTGCTGAATGGAAAGAGAACTGGTGGAAGTCTGTCACAGACATATAAAATGGAGATGATCATGAAAGAATGAGGGAAGGAAAAAGATCACAAAGGAGGCTGAAGAGACTTAAAACAAAAAGGAGAAAGAGCTGGAGTGAGAGAGGAAGGAATGTATTTAAAGACTGCAAAAAAGAGAACAGATGGGGGGGGGAGGTTCAATATTTGCAAATGGGAGCAAAAAATTAATTTGGAAGGAAAATAGACCAAAGGGAATATGAAGAAGAAACTAGTAGAAAAGGAGAAAGGAAGGATATAATGGGAGAAAAGACTGAGGGAAGAACAAAAGGAAGAACAAAGAAAAGAACAAACCCCAGCTCACTCTCGTGTTACTGTATTTTGGCCATAAATATTTGCAGGTGGCTACAGTAGTAATTTCCCCACTTCTCCTCCCCTTTTCCCTTTTAGCTCACAAATCTCCAAAAAAATAAAAGTAGAATCTCCAAAACAGATGAAACTCTTTTAAAGAGTTAGTTCTGTGTCTAAAACCACTGCAGACACTCCACAACATCCACATCACTGTAATGATGTTTTCCTCTTTTTCAGAATGCTTCAAGGCACGTGGAACTTGCCTACCATTGTATTACACTAAACTTGAAGCTGCCTCTCTCTAAAACAAGCAAAATGAGTATTACTTTTTCTTTAAGCTTTATCACCAGATCCTGGGCTTGGTGCTTTTTGTGTGTTAACATTTTCAGTCGCACTTGGTATTTTTTTAGCACATTTGGGCTTTTACTATTTCTGTGCATATTAATAGTAATTTACAAGTGTGAAATGTTTCTGGAAACTTGCTCCCATTTCAGTCACTGGCGTGACTCTCCATGCTGCAGGAGGGTCCAGCTTTCCTCCTTCCATGGCTGCTGGGGGCATCGCGGCTCTGATTCTCTCTCTTTCTCTCTCTTTTGCTGCGGAGCTTCCATAGGAAATCAGAAAACGTTTGCCAGCACGTCTCTTGCGTATTTCTATCATTTCTCTGATAATCTTTGCTCGTGATTGCGCTGCGCTCTCTGTGCGGCGGTGGCAGTTTCACCTGCCCACTTTTATGTGTCATTAGTTGTCACTGTGCTCCCGTGTCTGGGTAGACACATCTTCACCGGGAGCAGCTTCGGCGTCGTGTCTGGGCCTTGTAAATCCTGGCAGCAATGCTACGCACGCAGCAAAGGCTTTGTGACAAAATAGAAGAATGACAATTAATGAGGGCTGAATTTGGGAGAGGGAAGAAGAACACGCCTGGGTCCTGTGAAAGGATACATTTCCAGCCTTTTGAGCACAAGGCAACATTTTACAATTCAGGCTACGGTTTTAAAGCCCGATAGAGAAACCCCTTCTTCTGGCAGAGCTCAAAGCCTGCGTTAATATCTGCCATTTCCAGAGCCTCTCGACTTCGGTGGGAGCTAGTTTTCGTCTGGTAGGAACGTCACCGGATGATTGAGGCATTATCACTTTGAAAAGGACCTTAATCGCGTGATCAGTCTATAAATTAGATTTTTCTCAGAGAAAGCCGGGGTGACGGGGCTAGCCCCCTTGACTTCAGGGGGACCATTCGTTTCAGTAAGGTTTTATGTGGTCAGGACTTTAGATTTAAGAATAAATACTTTATTTTCTAGCAATTTTTCAATAAGCATAAATCTTACCAAATTATTCTGAGCTCTGCAAATGCTAAAAATACGTGTTCATTTAATGTGCAGGATTTTTGTTTACAATGGGCATTAAACAGAGGGAATGTCAGTGTAAGAGGAGGTGGACTTAATGGGTTAAAAACTGTGTAAATGTTACTCTAGTTAAATTACAGCTTGTTGTTCAGATGAATACTCTCCACTTCTCATATAGCTTTAAATTATGGACAAATGCTTGCAATTGTGAACTACCTACATTGTGGCTGCCTGTTCCCAGGCTTCATCAACCCTAGCTGTCCAATGGGATTACTGTAAGCTTTCACGGCAGTCTGCCAGCCACTGATCAGAAATTCATATCCCTGGATGTTAGATTGCTCTCTTTATTCCATCCTTGTGATGGCTGTGATTGCTGTCATGGTGTTAGGTTAGAAATTAGCATTTTGTGGCCCAAATTTTGCCATCCAGAACATAATCAGAAAAAAGAGAGAGAGAGGGGGGAAAAAAATCAAAGAATAGTAATTTCATCTGTCAAAGAAGGGAAATGCAGTGTTACCATGATACAGATGTCTATGAAACTTAGGTCAGGAAATGTTGTGGTATTTATGGTCCTATTTGGTGAATGCTTAGGCAGGTGGTGCTTTTCTGTTACTGCAGACCTCTGCTCACAGATTAATGCTTTTCCTCTGATAAAAAAAAAAAAAAAGGAAATAAATAAAAATCTATAGGTGAAACTATAGGTGGGCTTCAGAAACTCTTAAATTAAAAAAAAACAAGGATCTCTAGCAGATAGTTTCAAGGACATGCTGAATTAATCACAAGAGGCTGGTTAGCAGGAGGTCAGAGAGAGACTTCTTAGCATCATTTTGGGTCATATGTCTAGAGGCGATGGCAGTATGTATGTGCTGTATTGTAATATCCCCTTCTAGTTTTCTTGTCTCAGTCAGAAAAGGATGAACACATATTGCATAGGCTCTTGAAAGGAAAGAGACACTGGTAAATATCGGTAGTTTGGAGGTTTTTTCCTGTTCTTTAAAGCCGAGTCATATATGACTGGTTATTAAAAATACGTCGTTTTTGTAGCATATTACTCAGTCCTTGTATTCCATGTATTTTATTTTCTAAATGTGTTGCATCTCGTGATACAAAGGAGGTGATTAAATAGCACAGTGGTAGTCACTAATAGATTTCATGAACATTTTTTTTTATTGCTCTAAACAAAGATTTTTCTATTAATCTGTTTCAAAACAATTCATCAGGGCTTATTACAGAAAATTATGGAAAACAACTGTCTAAAATTTAGTGGAGAGATATGGTTAGGTCCTTAAAGGTAGCTTGTTATTCTTTTTAGGCAACTCACAGACATGCTAATTTTTCCTGTCATTAGCACTGAACAAGCTGGAAGGATTCTGACATGCGAGGTGCACAGATTCTGTTAGGAGCCTTGATTTTTATCCACCCAAGCTTATCCGTCATCTTTAATCATGCAAAAAGCAGGGTTACTTAATCATTTCATTTTATTGAAAAGAAAAAGAAAGATTTACATTAAAATGATGACATGCAAGAAAAAAATAAATTGAAAATGATTATGAAGAAAATGTAATGTAGAGACTAAAGCTCCATTGGTTTTGTGATGCTCATTTAAAGCAATGATCTAGTAAAGCCAAGATATAAAAGTAATGATGATGTTAGCTGTTGAAGTATAACCATCTTATCTTTGCATTTTAGCATACATTCTAACATGGGGTGTGTAGTCAATTATAGTAGATACCTATGGAAGATACTGTTTTTCACATGTGCTGTATTTATTCTTGCATTAGGCTGTACCTTTGTCTGAACAAAGTGTATTTTAGCACACAAATGTAACACACAAGATATACTAACATTCACAACCACTTCAGTATTCATGTGCCTGTCTGTTAATCTCCCTATATACAGGCCAAAATTAGGCTGATTTTTAGATGAAGGAAAATATTCATTTAATGCAAGTGTGAATTATATTTCAGAGATAAAATTAACAAATTATTCATGCGTAGCTTCTGTTTCTTTCAGATTTTAGACATTGCATTGTAGTTCCTACTAATTCTAGGTTTCATAAACTTGATTTAACATACTCCTTTTTTTCTTTGCTTGCTTGCTCTCTTTACCCTTTTTGAATATTGTTTTATGTTAATGCATTCTTTTCTTATATAACCTTTGTGTCTGGGTATGTTAGAATTAAGGTAGTAAAAGAGGAGGGGGAAAATATTCCTGCAAACATTAGATGTCACAAAACATTTTTTTAGGATACATATTGTCATTTCCGTAAGAATGTTTGTTAAAGGAGAAAATGAGGAGATATTTTCTTATGCCAGTATGTACAACAAGTGGTGTATTGCATCAAAGAAAAATTATTAAAAGTACCAGACTTTTAGGTCTTGGTCTGATATTTACATAAAATGGTGCATTAAACAAGTAATTACATTACAAATCAATGTTTACCAATTAGGTCATTAATAATTCATTCTACTGTACTAAGTTGAGTGAATTTAAGGTTGAATACTCTGGTGCCAAATTGTTTTAGGTACATTAACATTTAATGAAATCTGAAAAATATCCAACTTTTTCCTTTAATACATAACATATCTAGGTGCTGAATATTCATTTTATTAAGAAAGCTAAAAAAAGAGAAAACAAAGTTCAGGTTTTTGTCACCTTTATTTCAGTGCAAGAATTTATTCAAGTTGAGGGTGAAGGAATAAGAAATAGACCAGGAAATATAAAAATAGGTGTGTAACTATTTATTTGAATTCAGTCTTTTTTGAAACACTTTCTGACATTAGCTCTGTACACTGCTTGTCTGTGATAGCTGACTGTTTAGAGAGGTAGCCTTCTAGTAGCAGGGAAATGGTTAAAAATGTCACAGGGTAAAACCGTATGAGTGGGGAAAAAGATTGGGAATCCATAACCGCAAGAGCAATTCTTGTTTATATGTTGCTTCTGAGTTCTGTTTTAGAACGGATACAGTTATTATTGTAGAGAAAATATTAAGCGGAAAGGAAATTTAGCCTTCTTAAAGCTTCCTTATGTTACTATAAAACCCCTTTAAAACTCTCTCCACCCGTACAGACATTTTAAATAAATTGAGAATTAAAATACTGCATTTAGTTTAAAAAACCAACAAACTCAAAACAACAGAAGAAAACATAAAAAACCCACTTTTATTTTAAAAAGTATTTTCTATTTTGCCGTCTTGTTTAATGCATTCATGTGTCTCGTAATTTCCCAAATCTTACAAATACAACTGGACTCATAGTAAGATAATTTAATATCAGGCAAGCGTCAACATTCTGCATAGTGACTGTGAACAATTTGAGGTCCAATAACAATGGTCCTGTAGTTTTTATTCCAATAATACAAGAGAATCTGAAGGATTTTATACAATGCATAGCTACTTTCCTGTGTTGGCGAAGTCAACTTCTTTTACAGACGTAGACTTAGTAATACACTGAGGATAAAAGGAGGCCTTTCAGTAATAAATTTTCTCTGAGAGTATTCTGCCTGTATTGCTGTAAATGAACTTAGATAGTACTTATATAAGTTTATATAACTTGTGTTATTTTACATTAAACCAGTTATCATCCCGATTGATTCATATGACTTTTCTTAGTATGGTCAAATATGTGTTTCTTACCTTTTTCTTTTGAACAAGTGGAAATAATTTTCTTTTTCTTTTTTCCCCCCTTTTCTTCCTTTTTTTTTTTTGTTTTTTCCTCTTTTTTTCATTTTTATTTTTCAGGCTAGCAAAGGTTATTCTGGTGGTACGATTCTTGTATAGATGTGGAATTAGTGACATTTTGATGGTGGTCCTGAAAACCGAATTATTTGCTGGAAAGAATTAGGTCTGATCTTATGTTGACTTAATTCCATGCTTTTATATCTGTGACATTAAAAGAACTACAGATGAAGGTTTGTATTTTGGGCTTTTGTTTAGTCACTTGCAAAATGTTAGCAAGAATCATGTTAGTTTGAAAGACATTAGACATTTTTTAATCTAAACAATAATTTGGATTTTGCAATATTTGTCATGTTATACCATGAAAAAAATGTACTTTTATTCCTTTTCTAGAAGTATTTTATATTTTAAATAAATTACTTTTTTGTAGTGTTCTCTAGAAATTTACTTTCATAGATACTGAAATGTTCTTCTGTTAAGTTTCCATTAATTCCTGATAAATTATAGCCACAGTAATGAAGGCAGACACTTAATATTTTAAGCGTCCTTGAATATGAAAATCTGATTCGGTTATTAGAAATAATGAAAGCATGCTAGTCAAAACAGTAAAGACGAGTGGCAAAAAACTGCAACAGCTTTTAGTAACTATAATGTTTAAGCAATAGGTGGCAGTGTTAGCTAAATACTTTTTGCTTTGAATTGAAAAGAATGGGAGTACTTAAGAGGAACAGGACATTTGTTTTACTTGTACATAATTGCAGATTTGTACAAACAAATTTTACATCGTTAAGGATGTTTTCAAAAAGTTTTCCTAAAAACATTTTAATTCAGTATCCATTATCACTTAAAAGGCCTACATTTTTGTGTTATGTGATTTATTAGTTAAAACAGGACATTGGAATTGAAGATATTCAACTTGTATCTGAAAAATAAGAACATTTTCCCATGACATGCTGTATTTGAAATTTTAATACATTTTAACTTCATTGCATATTGATAATAATAAGCACTGAGCATAGTATTAGAAAATATATTACATGAATTACTTTTCTGGTTTATTACAAATTTATAAATTTAGGACCTAGGTAATAAAATTTCTAGCACATAGTGATCCTGCAGAGTTTATAGGATAAACTTTCTGAATCCATTTCGCATGTACAGCACAGCACCACAGAACATACCTGCACTAATCCTGTTTCCCTCTCTGTATACAAGCAGGTGCTCATTCCACGCCTTCTGAAAAGCATGCATTAATCAAAACGGGATGGCACTGCTTAGCAGACCTGATCATTTAATACACATTTCTACACCAAGTACCCCAGTATGCATATTGTTTTAAATGTGAAATGCTTCACAAAATGCAACATTGTACATTACAGTCAAAACCAATTGATTTAAACCATTTTGGTCCTTTGAGTGTTACTTACGTATACTTAATCATATAATAATTAAAATATCATACTGACCAATGCAGCAGCCATATTCCATACCATGTGTTCTAGCTCTAGGATACAGCTTTCATACAGTAGCACTTCCAAGAGATGTGTTCATCAGTGTGTGATAGAAACACTATGCTGTACTTTTTTGCAGTTTGAAGGGAGGCAGGGGGTGTGTGTATGTGGGGGGGAAAGACTTGCTATAATATGTACTCTTAGTTTGATAATTGCACCTTGACTATTTACTATGTTATATCTATTGATTTTTAATCTAAAATTGGGATGTTGTTTGCAAGGAAGAGAAAGGTAAATGATAATCATGCTAGCGAAAGAAGATAGTGATGGATAGAAGCAATGATGAAATGTGTCTGATAGGGTAGTTTTCTTCTGTACCACCATTTCGTTGCTGCTCTGGGATTACAGCAAAATGGTGGCTACTTATATTTTATGGAAAATGTAAATTTTATGGTAACCTTCCTATAGACTCCAAATTGCTTCTCCCCTCATCCCCGTTATATTGCTTTGTTAGAATGAGCATGTATGTGGTTTGCCTTCTGAATCTTACAGTTCTACAGAAAAGGGAAAAGCTCAGTTGCAAAATTCTGCATTGGCATTATAGACGTTACTTACATACATGTGATTAAAAGAAAATGTAATCAAACGGGGAAATCATGTTGTCTTACGGCTACAGAGAAGTTACTGTATAGTCATAGGTAAATAAATAGGCTATGGAGTGTATTCTTGTTTTGCACAGCACAGAACTGTTACAGCTGTGTGCAAACATTTGTCACGTCTTTTTATTTTTTTGATAAAACTTATTCTTTATTATCAAGCAATTCTAATAAATAGCAGATCTCAAGAAGGAGAAAAGAGATAAAGTCCCAATGCTTTGCTTTCGAGCCTTACTGTTTCTCTGTTCCCAATAGTTGACGTGGCACGGAGTGACAACACTGTCTTGTAAAAGATCCCCTTATCTACCTGCTTAGGTAGGGGTACTGAGACAGCTTTTTGGTTTTGTCACAGTTTACAGAAGGATGTTACTTGTGATGCTATGATTTTTCTGACTTACCTAATATTAAAAAATTAAAAGAATTCGAATACGTGGCTTATAAATCTGATTTTTATTAACTGTATGTATTAAGAGAGAGTATGCAGGAAAGCAAAAAGCTAAAGGAGAGCCGAATCAAAGAAGAAAATCAACCCAAAGAGAGAAAGTATGAGAAATATTACAATACTGGCTTTTTCTTAAATTCTGAAGGGAAGATGCCTTATAGAACACTTTATTTCTGCAATTACTGTATTATAGTTAAATTGTATTGCTAAAATATGAGGTATTTTAAAAATGCAATTCTATCTCTCTCCAGAGAGAAAGATATTTAAAATTAAACGTATAAAATATTATCTAAAGTTTCCTTGCCTAATTTTATGATGTGCTTCATATATCTTACCTCAGTTTTGAAGATGTGACATTTTAAATAGTAAGGGGCAAAAAAAATCATATATGAAAAAATCAGCTTCCAGAGCCATGTCACACTGTTTGTTTATCGGGTGGATATAAGTGAGGTGAACAAGTACTGAATTTAAAGCGTGTCATAATGAAGTACGTGCATGGGTAATACTTGTTATCAAGGTAGTAAGTTCTTCAAGAATAAATCCTTTCTTTGAATGTTTGTATATCTTATTGAATTTGGCCTTGTGGTGACTGTAATACCTCAATCCCTATGAGCATATTTTATCTCCTGAGATACTGGTTACCTATAGGCAGAAGTGGGGAATGGATATTGAAAGTTATACGAACATGCACAAACATGCTATCCTCATTGGCATACCATGGCAGCTAGATACAGAAAAGGTTCTATGTTTCAGGTGCACCTTTAACTTCCACTTCACCCTCCACACTTTTTACACAAGTGAATCAGTCAATATCCCTCAGAGCAAATGGTGAGTCACAGCATTATGTAAAAACAACATTGCTATGAATCATTTCTGATGAGTGCATAAATTTTAACATCAATACTAATTTTTTTGTGGAGTTACTTTGTTCTGAAACTATTGCATTTGAATAAAGATTTTGAATGTAAAAATGGCAATGACTTAAAATATTTTTATGATGCAATCATAAGCTCCTAGCTGCAATATGACCATTTGTTTTGTTGCTCCAGTTTCTTATTTATAGCCTGAAAGTTGGCAACATTGCTAGGGAGGAACCAGTTAGGAAACCATTCTATTTTGTGCCTAAAAGAATCTTATTTAAAGTTGAATTGTCTCCTGGGCTGTTTGCTTCCCCCCCCCCCCCCCCCCCCCCTTGTAAATCATGCACTCTAGCTGTAAATTTACATGTAAAGCTCAGAGTACTTTGAAGTTCTATGCTAAATGCAATAATAACCAGGAAGACTTATAAAACTATTTCCCAATTTTGCATGTTTAAAAAGAATCGATTTGCACTACACTTTTATTTTAATAAAAATTCATAATCTTAAAGACCACTACATCAATTAATACATCCATATGTCAGTAATATTAATCAAACTATAAACCATAATTTTTCATGCTAAAATATACTGTTTAAAGCTGCTAAATAATTATTTTGTAACATAATCCAGGTAGTTCTTGTTTATAGAGGATTTCTGTAGTCATTTCTTTTGAAAGTTCTCTGCTGAATCTAGAAATGCAGCTTTTGATTCTTAGAAACTGAGGACATATCACTGCCAACATATGATGAGCACGAGTTTTACTAGGAGCACTTGAACTTGCATGATAAGAAAAAAAGAACATATTTAAACCCCACCAAACTTGCAAAGTGCTCATGCAAAGCCAAAAAAACATCAAAAGTAAACTGAATCACATTTAATCCTACAGAATTACAGCTGTGCAGCTTAACATTGGTTTGGTCCGAGTCTGTCAGAGTTGCTGTTGTGATCCCTGTTTTTACTCTAGATCAGACTGAAATTAGCTTTGTGTCAGCTGATGCAATAAAAAAAATAATTAGATTGAAGGATTTATGGCATGCTATTGTAAACTTGAGGGTTAAGATAAGAATTAATGTTTAAATTAAAAAAGAGGTATTTTTTAAATCCTGAATGAGGTATAAAATATTTAAACATTATAGCAGTATTTTAAAAAAAACTGCTTCAATGCTTTCACATATAATGAGACTAAACCAAGTCTGTTAATTTTATTTCTTTATTTCAAAATAGGTAATATCCATTTTATATACAGAAGGATTATATATACAGAGGATTTTTAATTTTTTATTTTCATTCACACGTTCAGTTAAATTTTTTGGTTGACTACTGTAAATAAGTTACCTGCTGTATCAATGCAATTGAATAGCTCAAAAGTATTGTGCTGCCCAAAAACACCTACCACCAGAAAAGTCTAATTTTTTTATTGGACAGGTATTGCTGTCTGAGAGACATATTATACAGCATATATGGTATATAGCTTGCAAACTTGTCAGCAAACTTGTTATCTTAAAAATTGTATGGTTTTCAGTCTGTTAAAAAAAATTAAAATACTGTTGAAACCCAGAAATACATTAGTATTACCTCAATTAGCTTTTGTTGAATAAATATGGTGGTTTATGTAGTCTCTGCAAAACAGATTTCAGAAGGATGTTAGTTTAGATTCTGAGTTTTGAGAAATTATGGTATTTTGATATGACTGTAAAGGTTACACATAAGAGTATTTGGGTTTTCTTGTTTGTTTAACAGTTTAAAATCTTTTAATTAAAAACCCCCAAAGTATCAGTTTACGCTTTTGTCATGGAACATTTCTAAGCACAAATATTTTTTGTTGTCTTAATTTCAAAGAACAAGTTATTACTAGATAACTCAAATATAACTAATTACTCAGACTAACAACATTAATGTTAATTAAAAACAAATCACAAAACCAACACTTTTCTTTCCTTTCCCCCATGTGTCGTGTCCCCCCCCCCCCATCCTCTTCTTATGCTGGCAAAGATAAAAGCTGTGCAATTACATCCTAGCAGACGGGATTCTGTATTTCACCAGATTTGTCAATCAGAAAGCTCAATTTACTTGCTCACTTTCATAAAATTTTGAAGCAGGGGACAGAACGGTAGCCCGGTTTTCTGTCTGTACTGATGCAGAATTGTATCCAGCCTGCATATTTATTTGGCAATGTTTTTGGCCAGTTATTTTAAAATTGCCTAGCAGTGGGCCACTCTTTACTCTCCAGGGAGATTTTTCTATTGGTTAACTCACAGTGAGGTTTTTATTTTTCCTCTACTGATATATTCCCTTTATTAATTTCCCCCCATTACTCCTAGTTATACCTCCTTTTACTATGCTAAATAATTCCTTTTATGCTAAATAATTCCTTTTTTCCATTTTTGAGTTATCACTCTGTAACATTGCTGTTCCCCTTTTTATGGAAACTGTCTCAAATTGGCAAGATCTAAAATATGCCGAGTTAAATCTGCTATAAAAGACTTTATTGACAATTACTGTAACTTAAACACAGTCCTGCTTTAATAAGCTCAGCTAAAAGTGAAGTTCGAATAATTTTTGTTAGTTGAACCAAGAAATCTCTTAAAAGGAGCCCTCTATTTTGAACTGGTTTGTAGTGATGTAATGGGGCCAAATGATTAAGCAGAGCTCAGATAGCCAAAATCCTCTGGGTCAAATTACCCTGTCTGCTGAGAAGCACAACATGGTTGAAAGAAACACAGACGCCGGACAAATGTTTCTGGTAAGAGGAGGAAAAGTACTGCAAGACTGTCTCCTCTTTCCAGGTGGAACCTAATTTCGTTGGGCTCTCCTTCGCCCTCTGCATGTTTTCCTGAAGGCCGGAGACCTCCTGATGCTGGAACACGTGGATACTCCCACCCAGCACATTTCTTTCTCTTACAGTCTGTGGGAATGGGGACTTTGTGCTGCAAATTTGACCTTATTCTGTCCCTAGCTGAGAGAAGAGCTGTGCTGGTTTATTAACTGCCTGTGCCCATGAAGCAGCATGTAGGTGCTGGTGCAAGGGCCAGAACTGGTCCCTCCACACCAACAGCCTCATATCCAGGGTTGTATAAAGGTTGACTGATGCACTGAGGAGGAAACATGCTTCACAGTGAGTATTATCTGCAGCCAAAATTTGTGACTGGCTTTGAACAAACATGATATCTGGGAGGGCCCAGCTAGTGACAGGGGAACCCATTCTGGGCTGGCTGACACTGGCAGGGCAGTGATAAGGTAAGGTGAATGCACAAAAATTCCTAGATTTTTCAGGGGAAACAGATTTTCCCTGTAAATTTAATGGCATATGGGGAAAATTTGGATAGGAAACATAAGATAAGCCATGTCAAATTTTCAAGAAAATGTCTGAAGGAAAAGGAAACTTCCTTTTCCTTGAGAAACCCCTAAATTTAGTTAAAGGACTTTCATACCAGTAGCCTGACAAGGATTGAAAAGCACTGCAGTGATGTTGCACTGATGCATGCTACCATGATGGTTAGAGCGAGGTTTGCGGTGGTTTGACACTATGCATATGACATGAGTAGCTCACATTTGCATCAGGTCTGCTTTTGCAAATTAGCAGGTGGATTCCACCCTGGCTGAAGTTAATGAAAACTGAGGGCTTGCTCCCTTTGACACTGCAGGCATGTTTTAAGAGTACTTGTGCATGTTTAAATAGTTTGCTATATTTGTGGGTTTTTTTTTTGTTTGGGATTATTTTTCCCGACAGTTGCTTATTTTTGTAAAAACATTGATTTCTGCATCCCACAGGGGTTGGGGCCTCCAAGTGTGTGTATGTTTGGGTAGGCAAAAGTTCTTTGTGTTACTTATCTCTTAAACCGATATGAATTTGTACAAAGCTTTCAGTCTTGTAGTGATAGCTGTCTTTATTAAATAACTTTTTCTGATCAGCATATTGAGAATGATAAAAATTAAGGTTGTTGAGATTCATCTTATTTTGCAGAGTTTAAAGCTGCTTTTAGATTTTTTTTCTTTTCTTGCAATGTGATGTCTCACTGAGGACATCTGAAAAGTGAGAGATAATCTAGGTAAAAATCCTGCAGTAGCAGTAAATACTTTGTTTTCTGATCATATTTGAATCCTTAATTAAAAAAAAAAAATCTGATATAATTAAACCCGTTCTATGATCCCCTGGAGAACACAAAATGTGCTCCACATAAACAGGTTCCTCTGCCCTTGTTCTTTAGACTGTAGTGAGGCTGCTGAAAGACTTGAGTGATGGTGCAATGTTTTAAATTAAATATAGATTTGGGGTTCTGAGCCTGCTGAGTTGAGTGCTGTAAACATTGGAGGACCAATCAAAACAAACATAAGTGACACAAGTGATCTTCATTGAATCATTTGGCATTTCTCTTGATTTATTCAGAGGCAAATGCTTTTGTTTCCTTTTGTGGAATATTGTTTCTAGATCTAGTCTGAATTTTCATTTATAGAGAGTACATCACAAGATAAATAGCATGCTTTTACCTTGAGCAGCTAGTTTAAAAAAAATAATAATGCAGAGCACAAAGCAAGGGAGCAGGGGCGTTTGGAGGCTCTGTTTTCCTGGTGTGATTAACTGTATTCTATTCCTGATCAGCTGTGCTCTCTGCTTACAGTACCCTAACTTCATCGTGTGCTGTTTATTAGTAAAATTTCCAACATGAAATTGCTATGGCTGAGAAGGAAGAAGTATTACATACACGTGTGTTTGTGCATGTGTGTGTGTATTCATTAACGTTTGGGGTAGCAGGTGTTGAGAGCTCTTTTTCCTTGGTGTGAATACATTTTGCATCGGTGGAAGGCACTGAGAGATCTTATGCTGCAATCTTTTGTGAGCGACAGCTTAACATTCTTTTTATTGCTTCGCTATAAGGGGACCATGCAAGCCAAGGCCCTTCCTTCTCCAGTGCTAACAGCTCCAGAATATTGCTCAGCTAAATGATGAAGAGGGCTTATACACTGAAAGGATTTCAGGGAGAGGGTTATTGTAGAAAAAACAGAAACAAAAAAGACCCCCAAACCTTCAAACATTTTAATTGGTTATGAACCAGGGACAAGAGGGTCAAAGATTTATCTTACGACTTTAACTTTTGCGTGTGGAAGACTCATTGGAAAGGATGGTCTTGAGTAGGAAGATTAGATGTTTGTGTAAGGATATTTTCTCACTTCTGTAGTTCGAGAGTTGGGAGGCGTAGCAGAGCGGTGCGTGAAAGGGTATTTATTTATTGTTTTTTCCTTCTTGCTCTGTACAACAGCTTGACCTCTCTACTGGATGAGTTGATCTTGTTATCCTCTCTTTGGTCCTTTCAGAGCCTTTTTACATCCACAGTCATGTTCACTATTAAAAATGTGACTAAGTATGGAGAATTTCCTTTTTTTAACAGCAGCAGAAAAATATGCTCCTTTGCCATAAGCGAAGGCTGATGGAGGCAAAACAAAAATTAGGCCATTTCAACAACAATCACTTAGTTGTGCAGTATAGTTCAAAGCAGAACACAGAGAAACCAGGAAATAATGAACAACCCGTGCAGAGGTGACTTTAGGAGAGAGTAGAATAAGATGTTAAAAATAAACAAAACAAGTCATTGATGAGAGGGACGCTTAATACAAAATGTATCTTTCCCTTTGAAGGGCAGCATCACACATCCAGAATGTCTCATACTGGCTGGGAAAAGAAGGACTAGTTAGTGACCAAGAAAACCCTGATGTTCCGTGCTGCAAATTGAAAGTGAAGGTTACTTTCTTGTAGACTTTATCTTAAAGCAGTAAAACGGGTAGCTGCAGCTACAACTGAAAGTATTGATTTTGTAATTTCAGCAAATTAAGAACAAGACAGGAAACCTATTAAACCTTTCCACTGATTGCCAGGGCACTTTTTGGTGATGCTGGTGCTGACATTAAAATTACATGCGCCTGTCTCTTTAAAGCCAAACATATACATTTTACAGAAGATAGTGCCAGTTAACATGCTGAAAAAGGATCTTTATAAATCTGTGTAATTTCACATTTCAGATGTGAAACTTTTGAAGCTTGATGACATGAATGTCAAGCAGCACATCTAAAAATTTCATAAATTATGGTTCATGTTAGATGTGCTTTTATTACATTTTAATAAATTAAAATTTTCACAAAGCCAGAAGATTTTTTATAATAATAGCAAAGATGGTAACGCTAGTAATAGCATTATCTGTCAGAACATTATGAGTAATGATTATGTAAAAATCTATGTAACAAAGGCTAACAGAAGAAATGATCAAATTATATTCTTCTGTATCTTGTATAAAACAAGTTATTTTATTACGGTAGCAAAACCCCAACTTCTCTTAAAGCAATATTTAAATTACTTTTAAAATTTGGTGTAATTAAATTCATGTGAATCACAGTAGTTAAGATCACTTGTTTCATAAAGGATTGTTTTAAAGCTTTGCTTTAATATTACTGGGTATAAATTAAAATATTGCATCTTTTACAAATGCAATATTGCTAATAGTCCTTAATGAGAAATTTTTTCATTAAAAGTGGGGCAGGGCAAGGGAAATTATACCTGGATCCACTCTGAACACCCTATAAAGATGTAAGTTTTCAGTTTATCCAATTCATAAATATTTTGTTTCATCTGAGCGGGCATTTGGCATCATTCCAGTGTGTAAACAAGCATGGGTTTTACACACACACAAATCTAATTTACAGGCAAGCCATCATCTACATTTACTGTAGTAGCCAGCAGTTTGTGATGTGCCTGTAACAGAAATGCACAGGGATAGAGGATTGCGGTGAGAATGTAAATTTAAGAAGAAAGATTGGATTTGTAACATTAAAGGCAATCTTAAAAAGTATAGGGGAACACTGCTGAGAGACTGAGAGCCAAAAGCATCCCTTAGAGCAGACTGCAGGAACTTGTAGCAGGTGTTTACACCATCCCTAAACATAGGAATGAAAATGTGCAGCTCATGTTAGCAATGAAGCAGCAGAATGGTGGATGAAAATGATCACCAGGTGTGAAAATGTGTATCTAAAGATAAAGGTGTGGAATAGTGAAATGGATTTAGTAGTGAGAAAGATCTGGAATAAGCAGGAAGACAGATGTAAGAGGAGTGCAGAGCTTCAAACAAAGGAACAAACACTTTTTTTTTTCCTCTACTGCAGAAGTAATGCACTTGGGGAATGCTGGAACTCTGTAACCACCTGTCCAACACCAGCAGAAGTTCAAGTGATAACGATGACTCTACAGCACAGCTCTTCAGTTTACCAGGAATGCACAAGCATGCCTGCTTATAGCAACCTATACCTTTTCACTTTGTTTTCATAGCACATATGCCAGGCTATTTGAAGCCTGCCAAGTTGCATTTTACAAGCATATTCAGATAACACCTGTAACTCCACAAAATGTTGGTGCTTTATTGTACTGCACAGGCAGAAAATTGCAGAGAGACATCCAGCTCCCACATGTGTCATGGTCTGGGGCTTTGCTGAACCTGGAACAATGAATATGAAGAGGAGAAAGATGTAATAACAGTAACTACAGGTGCACACATAAGTTATTCACAGTGGCCTAAATACTTACAGGTGGCCACTAGGATAACCACTCCCAGATGGTGGTGATTTGTAGGGACAGAGACAAAAGGTAGGTTTTAAGGAGGAATTTAAAGGGATAAAAGTCAGTTGCTGCTTGAGAGATGACACTTTATTTGGTGCAGGATGGTTTCAATAACTTGAGAAAGAGCTTTAACTTACCTTGGTAGAGTACCTTCTGGCCATTTGACAATGCTGAGATTTTATTAAACCTATGGTGAGAGTGAGCCTTTTCCTGAATTTTTCTTTGGCCTGTTTTTTTTCTTCCTATTAAATCTTGGTTTTCCTTTTTTCCATCACAAGTACTTGCTGTGTGTTACTCTCCTGTAAAACAATAATTTTTAGAGTTGTGTTTCTACCTAAATTATCACAGGGTTTTTTGATTTGTTTGTATTTATTTTCAGGTTCATCAGAATTTTTAATTACATTTGTTTTTTTAATGGAATGTTCCAGTTTTGAACTGGAACACATGTATGTATATGCTATATGTAGTTATATGTGTGTTTATGTATCTAAACATGTAATGAAATCCCCCTCTCATTGGCTGGGTGGTAGAAGGTGCACCCTAAAAAGCGCAGGTCCTTCCTTTACTTGATATCAAGTGAAGATTAGAATGCCAGACTTGTACATCCAAGGAGAAGACCTACTGAATTGTCTTTCTTTTTTTTTTTTTTTCTTCAATACAAGAGATCGATGGAGATCTAAACAAGAAGAACCAGTAGTCAGGTAAGGTGGGACAGCTGCTGGAATATCACACAAAAAAATAGAACATTGTCTAGTTTATAGGCCTCCTACTGTCATGGGAAGTGTCCTCATTAAAAGCTCTCTTAGAGTATTCTGCAGAACTTGCTTTCCATATGAAACAATTGGAGCATCTGGGTTATGACCCAAGACAGAAAAAGGGAAGAAAATGTTAAATCTCCCAAAATTCTGCAGTGTAGGAGAATCATGTCCTGCACACCTTAACTTTCCCGCTGAGAGTAACAGAAGTTTTCTGGACACATGTGAGCCTGTAGTCAAGAATGCATGTGTGCACACTGGAAAACACTGATCTTTATTAAAACTTGATTTTTGCCTTGAAGCCTGTCCAGAATCACAGAACCAGGAGTGTCCAAAGGCCACTCAAAATTGAATCAACAGATGATGAAAACTTTGGCAGAAAGATGTTGATTCTGTGAAGGTAATTTTGGATACTGATACTTTCATTTCTTGGTGTGTTGTAAATGTCTAGAGCTAAATTCATTTGAACAGTTAAGGTTATGTACCACTATTGGAATTGTGAATCAGCTGTAACATGTCTACTGATGCTCTTGAGATTTTAATACAAAGCTCTGCAGGGCTGATTTTCGTAGACATACAGTGGGGATTGGACCCGATGATCTCTCAAGGTCCCTTCCAACCCCTATGATTCTGTGATTCTGTGAAAATAGCACTTATTTTTGAGGGGTTAAGGCAGCTAATATTTGAGGGATAAGGATGTTAATAAAGATTAAATTAATAAGACTGATAACAGAAAACTTTTGTAGGCATTGAAACAGAATGAAATTATAAATGGTGATGAGCGATACAGGAAAAGAGAAAAAACGCTTTCTAACAGTTTGTTCTTTTGCATAGTGTATATTATTCATACATAGTAAATGTACAACATGCATGCCAGTTGGAGTCGCACAGGGCTTTTTAAGTTCTTGTTTTTCTTGATTTCCTCTTTCACCTAGGTAAGCAAATAGATAAGAAGCATGCGTTCTTTTACAAAGAATTGACTTTTTCATGGAGAAATCATGAAGTGCTAAATATTCTTTGATGACCTGAAAAATATTTTGAAGGATAGCAGCAGAAAGGAGAAATCCTTTGATGTTAAAAGGCAATTTTGTTTTCTTCTGTGGCTTTCAAACAAGAAAAGAAGAGGAAGAAGAGAAAAATTATGCTTTCAGTTTATGGAATTCGTAAAGAAATTTAGTTTTTATTTTCTTCCCTCCAACTTTTCCTTATTGTTTAGTCAATGTCTCTACTGGGCAAATACATGAAAGTAATGATTTTGTCTCATGATTATGAATAATAAAGCTGTGGTTAAGGGCAGAAATGGTAAATTATTGTCTTGAATCAAACTTGGAAATAGTCAAGAAAATATCAGATGTTTTCCAGAAATAATTAAGTAAAAATCAATAGCTCGGCTTGTCAGTTCCTTACTACCTTTTATTTTTCCTCTAAGAAGGACAAAATAAGTTGAATTTTGGTTTTGGTTAAATCTTAGAATGTTTGGATGTTTTTCTGAATTTGTTGAAATCATTCCCTCTTTTGCTGCTTAGCCACTTTCCCTTGTTTCCTCATCCTTGAGATGCCTTTATTATGTTTTTTGTCTCTTTTTATTTAAGTGGGCATAAGGCACTTTAATAATCTTCTTGTCTTTGTTAATAATATAAATCAATTAATTATGTGGAGAAAAATGCCGAGTGGTGTTTTTCAACTTTGCTGCCCATTCCTCCTCTCCTGTATGAATAGTACCATCTGTATGTCTTTCCCTCCCTAACACACTTTCAGAAGCAGTACTGTGTTCACTGGTTTTGATCCTCTTTCTCTGTCCATGCCTCTCTCTTCTGCCTTGGATAGCTTTGTACACTGGGAAATATTGAGTCTATCGGTCACAGTGCATGCTGGGCAGGCATAAATAGTTTTATTTCTTACATAAACAGTTTTCCATCTTCTGTTAACTAAGAGGTCTTGCCTCCTAAACCACCACTCTTTCAAGTTGTATGCCATGACTCCTGGATCCTCTACTCCTGGATCTCCTAGTCCGCTTCCAGTTTTCCCAGTAAATGCCTCCAAAAAGAAGAGTATTGTCTTTCTCCACAGCCTCCCCCCCCCACAGTTGTTCCATGTCAAGTGTAGAAGTTGAATGTGGTTTCACCTGTCTCTCCTATGTTCCTATGTTTCCCATTGAAAAGGAAATGCACCCATAATTCCCATAAACCTGGAGGAGAGGTATTAGAAGATTCTGTTTGCTGTCTCTGGCACTATCTTCATTGTTGAAAACTCAGATCTTGCAAATACAGATGTTTTATCTTGTGATATTATGGTAAATGGAATTAGTTTCAGAATTCATATCTGGGTATTTTATCGGGTTTTGTGGTGATTTTTGTTTGTTTGGGGGGGGGGTGGTGTGCATTGTTTTGGTTTCTTTTCCTCTCCAAGGAGTTCAAAGTTTGATAGGTGTTATTGAAAAGAAGTTGTTTGGTAACATTCCCCTGGAATGTGATGGAGAGGTGATGTTCCTTCTATCTTCACAGCATTTGCAGGTATAGTACACATCTGTAGTTTTCTTGCCTGTGTGTTTCATCTGTGTAGGTTTTCTCGTCTCCTTTGTTTTAGGAGTCACCTATATATATATATGCTAGATAACTCAATGTACAAGTGTATCTTAGGCATATTATTTCTTAAGCTAAAGAGCACACAAGGGAGAGATTAAGACATTATTATATTGTGCTTCCTTTGATTTCTTTGACAGAATGACCAGATACTGGTTTAAAGCTGGGGCTGAATTGTTGCAGCCTCAGCATGTCTGGAGAAAACCTTGAACTTACATCTATGGATATGAGGTATGATACCTTAACTGCTTTTTCACATGCTAAGTGGAGGATGATGAAACTAAGACAAGGCAAGATTAGAAGAATATTAAAGCAATCTTTTATAGTGAAGAATAGTTTCTAAAGGAAAGCATTAAAAGCCTGCAGTCTATTAACATCTAAAACTGGTTTGTTCATAGCCCTAGGACTCTTATTCTTGGTAGCTACTCTGTACAGCTTAAATCTGGACTAGATGATAAAGCAAGTCTTGTATCTTTCTTGAAACTTAATATTTTTTTCCAAATCAGGAAAACCATCTTCACTGTCTGCTAAGAAAGACCTTGCTATGGGTATGGTCCAATCTCCATGTACATATCTTAACTGTTGAGTGGTTCTAGGCTGCCTGCTGAAGTGTGCTCCTTTGGAGACGTCTCTAAGTAGGAAAACCTTATTCTTATTGGCCATATGGATGCATCTGGCTTCATCACTTACGCGGGGGAACCTGAGCTCAAACATGAACACTGTTACCAAAGGCAAATATAGACATAGTCTAAGGTCTTCTGTCATACTAATATTTTGTAGTAAGAAAAGGAAGCTTTAAAGAGATTCTTTTTTTTGTGTGTTCTCAGCCTCAAGCAAATAGGTACTGCCACACACACACACACAGAAGTCAAGGTATGGGTTTAAATATTGCGTTTTTTAAAATGATACATTGCAAGTCCTTATTATGTGCCTTATCTTTTACACTGCTAAGATACCTGGAGTTTTAATTTGGAAGCATTTGCCTACAAATTTGACAGCAAGAAAATTACTATTTAAATATGAAACCTGAGTTTCATATGCAAGTGCATATTTCCAAGAAGAAGAAGATGAAGATTACAAATGTTTTCTCAACTGTAAAGCCACTAATTTCTTTAGGAAATTATTTGGGCAAACTGAGAACAGAAGGTTTGAAGAATCTGTCAGTGAAGGAGGCAATAGCTAAGCAGCAAGGTTGTTCTTCTACAAAGAATAGTCAATTTGAGAACCTTTCTAATAAATGAATGGTCTCTTCTCAGTCAAGACTTGTGGTTTGAAACACTGTTTTCTAGCAAGGACTGACAAATAGTAGAAACAAGTGAATGTTGTTAGACATTTAAATCAAGCAACAAGATTGCAACCCACAACACCCAGTTTTAGTCCCAACAGCATTCTGCTGGAAGGAAGGTGGACATGGTCTGACTGTGAGGCTGGAGAAAGATCAGCCTCAGAAGGGATCCTTCTTGCTGAGATGTCTGCAACACCTGTGTTTTACTGCAGAGAGAACAGGGAACAAAGCTGCAGCTCTGTGCAACTAGGTATGCACCTGCAGCCTTCTGGCTACCGTAATACTGTTGCTGCCTGAGCACCATGCACATGCTCTGATCGAACTCCTCTTCACAGATCTCTTGAGCGCAGCCCAGGGTTTAGGCCAAAGGATTTCACATGCGTCTAGAGGAGAAGAGAAGTCAGGTCTTCCTGGTGGTCACCAGCAGCGAGTCCTTCCCTCAAATATGGAGCAGGGCCCAAAGGAGTTGAGATTTTTTCCTAGCCTGGCTCTGCACTGGAGACCTGAAAGGAGCCTCTCCTTCAGTGGAAGTGATTCCCACAGTATATGGCAGAGATGTGAGTGCAAACTGTCAGCTGGTCTACTAACAAAGACAGTTATATGTTCAAATTTTGAGTTGCTTTGAATTTAGAAGAATTGCACATCCTGGAAAATTTTAATTGCAGTGAACTTGCTGACTGGTTTTAACATGAGGAGGGCTTCTCTCATCCCTCTGAACAGCTGAGCAGAGAAGGTATCCAGGAAGAAGAGGGAAGGAAAAAAAACAGCTGAAGAACCATCAGACCCCTAACCTGGAACACAGAGCTACTCAGCACATGCGTCTCTGGCTTGGAGATACCTTGTACTGCATCTAACAAAAAAGGTGATAATACAGAAATGGCTGTCCACAACCTAAAATATGCCTGCTGAGAGGGAAACTGTTATTTACCCATTTCGTATTTGTTACACACCAAATGTTGGATTTGTACTGGTTTAAAGCTGCAACCTTTAAATAAACCACTTAAGGAGTATGAGGATGAGTGGTTTCTGCTTATCCAAGTGAACCATCCTTTCCTGAAGGGTTGGGAGAGGGAGGGTAATTGGGAGAGAAAATGGGGTATTTTTTTGTACCTGAAAGCATTTTCTCCCAAGCAATATAGGTCATGGAATAAGATACATTTTCAACATTGGATCTATCTTTGCTGAAACCAAGGATGCAAATTTAGTACATTGGATTCAGATTTTTTTTTTTTTTGTTCCTTGCACAAACAAAGGTGATAGTATGGGGATTCTGATTGAGTCTAATGAATGAAAGTGTAATGTATTCATTCTTTCCACTCTAGCTTCTTGAACAGATTAGCTGCAAAATTTGCCCTTCTTCATGTTCACAAAATATAAACATAGTTAAATGGAAATCATAATATTATTTGATGTAAACCCAGTGCATAATTTTTTAATCTTCAAAGAATAAAAAGTTAATATATCAATATCAAATTAAGTAGATGACAACTTGGTCTATTTATATTAATGGTTAATAATCAGCAGATTAACACTGACGCATACCAAAAGCAGGTTTATATCTGGACAGTAGGAGGTGATAACATCCTACTCAACCAAGCTGTGTTTGAGTCTACCATTGGATTATGTCACCAAGTCATAAGATTCTTGAACTAGCAGACAGAAACCATAGCTTTGGTAAAGTTTTTATTACATTTCTGTACAAAAGGAGAGAAAAAGAAGCAATGGGACATTTTCAGCTAATGCTTTAATTTGTAATTATTTTTGTGCATATATGTAAGTAGGTATTTTCATGTTTATAAATACATTTTTTGCATATACTACACCTATACTTGCATAAACATTCAGATAGGTCGGAGATAGCTATTATCACTTGTTAGGATAACTTAATTAAACTTGCTTATTAAAACCCTTTAATTCGTTAGTGATAAAATCTTGATTAGTACATTTTCCTGCTAGGTGACCTTCTAATTTAATAGAAAACGAATTTTTAAATGGAGAAAAATGCCTGTGGCAGAGATTTTGTGCAAGTGAATAGAGTTTGTAATACACATAGGGATATAATCGAGCCTAATTAGTGAGGGTGCAAATGAATTTTTATTTCATACACCAGAAGTGTCATTGATGAACCATGGTTCAGAGTTTGAAATGCATTCAGGCTGGCAGTGTGGGACTGAAGTCTGTGGGAAAATCACAAGCTAATTCATTGATTGCCCCTTGGAAATTACTGCTGTTAATTGTTAGGTAATTAACATGGAGCTACAATTATATTGGCCTTAGGGGGTGATTAATGTTTCAACATGTCACATTAGCAGCGGCTGGATTTTAAAAGCTTTTCTTTTCACATGGTTTAGAGACAGATGGTATATTGTCTATGGAAAATTGTTTTCTTTTACCAAAGTTTATACCAAGACTAAGCGAATATTCTTTTTGTGCTACAGCCTATTTTTATATTGTTGAATTGTAAGCATTTTGGCCTGATGCACCTTAAGAAATAATATTTGTTTTAAAAAAAATCCCCATTATACCTGCTATGAATGCATAAAATATGCATTTTGAAAGGAAATATTTTCTGGTCTTATTTTTCATGTAGAAAATCAAAAATAGAAAATGTAAAGTTTGACCACTTCATGGCAGTTCTTATATTATTTAGTGCTGATATGGGGAAAAGAATTGCACAATATGATACTTATTACAATCAATATAATTTAAGCAGAAACCAAATAAAACATGTTGAACAAATGTGTTTTGTAACAGTAATAAAGAGTATATTAATATCTCCACACTTCAATACTATACGTTGTTCTGTGTTCAGATTTTTTTTTGTCTTCTCACACTTCCAACAGCCAGTGCAATGACATGGACTTTCTGGAGATATATATATATATATATATCTCCATATATATATATATATGTGTGTTTTGTTTTGTTTTGCTATGATTTAGCTTTTAATATGAAGAATTAAATCCTTAAGGTTTTTCCTCAATGACAGCAGTGCCTGTATTAGTAAGTCTATTAATATGGCCCTGGGATGACTGCTAATGCTTCGGGTGTTTTTTTATTTTGGGGGTTTTTCAGGGGGGTAGGCGCTTGTTTGGTTGGGTTTTTCCCCCCACTATATGCTGTTATACTAGATAGATATTTTGCAAACTGGTTGGTTATTGGAAACCACTGTGTAAATATTTTTTGGTAGTAGTCCTAAAATATGTCCTATGTATGCTCCTGTTTGTGGTAGAAGTTGGAATTTTTGAAAGCATTTAATATTTTTTTCTCAAAATTGAGTATGGCATTAAGTCTTGTGAAAGGCTATATTTAAATGTCACACTTGGAATAGTTTCTAGAAATTATTTAGGTCTGTAAGATTCTTTTTTTCTTTTTTTTTTTTTTTTCCTTTCCCTATAGCAAAAGATGTCATGTAGTCCAGAAGAAGCAATGGACTTCTTAGGAGTTGAAAGGACCAGATTCTATGACAGCATATATCTTTCTCTTGTTTCACTTTGGGCTTCCTGTGATATTTTAAGTTGTAACCTTTCTTAGTAGTCTCGTACTATGGTCTTTGTTATGACTCCAGTCACTTGCATTTATATTGATTTTTCCATTACAACACATGACAGAAATCTTTATTTTCAGCCATCCTTGCTAATAACTTTACATTTCTGTTAAAATATCTAAAACTGGAGGACAGTTTTCTAGTTTAAAAATAGCCTCTATTGGAATAAAACCCAAATAAATTTAGCTGGAGTATTGTAAATATTCTTTGGATTTTTCTTTCTATAGAACAGTATGAATTAAAACTTTAGCATGCACCTATCTTTTACTCAGCTGAATTTTCTCACTTTCTCAGAGGACCCTGGATGTTACCTTAACATGCAACGTGTCAGTGACTGAACTGGAAGAAGTGAGTTTTATGAAGAACTTAATGGAATGGAATTATTAGGAATGATTATACAGCAGGAGATCACCTGCATTTGGTTAGTCATAGAGGCTTTCCTGTGCTTTCATTTGAGTGATCAGGAGCCAGAAAATCTCAGTACATGGGTAGGTTTAACCAGAGATTCTGACCACTACTGTTAAAGAGCAGTAGTAGTAAGGTGATACAACACTTTGTCAGCAGAATCCTTAAGCATATGGTTAACTTTAAGCACATGAGTAGTTCTGTTGACATTACAATTAGGTCTCTACTTACATGTTTTGTTAGATTAGGGTCATTGCCCTAGGAGGACTCCATAGGGGAAGAACTCTCTAATTGGCAGTCTTATGAAGTTACTCCTGGCCATGTGTCTACAGAATAGTACATTCATCTGTCCAAAACCCTCAAATCAAAGGATCTGTGGTCATATATCCCAAGACAGATCCCAATTTACACTAAGGCTATTTTGGACTGCCTTAGTAGGTAAGAGATGTACAACTATTATTTATTCCTGCTTTAAGAACTGTCTGCATTGCCAGTGCGTTAATAACAAAGAACACCGGACTCCACATGGTTATTTGATCGCTAATAAAAGTTTGAGACCATAGCATTCCTCAAGTGTATCTTCTAAGCATATATGTTAGCTTCCAGGATTCTTTTCTTCTGAATCTCTTTTGATTTCTGTTTGTGGAAGTGTTCTTGTACTACTTTCTATGATCTATGAAAGTGGTGCCTGTACTTCTAGCCTAGTTTAAATTTAGGTTTTTATGGTAGTTGGCTGTAACATGAGTGCTAAGATTGTGGTGAAAAAAAAATAGAAGGAAACTTTCATGGGTTGATTTCTTTATTTTCTAAAGTGACTGTAATAATCCTAATAATAAAATTTACTAGGAGAATAGCTCGAGTCTTGGGATTTCCAAGTTTCCAAATCCAGAGGCTCTCTAGACCTGTATGCTTCAGAGGACGCAATACAAAAATTGTCTGTCCCTTGCTAAAGAACTGCAAGACCTATACAACAGACATAGTGTTCTACCACAGTTTACTTAAAGAATTGGAGTGAAAATCTCAGTTGCTGTATGGAAAAGATGCTTGAAGATAAAGCTTCCATGAGTATGGCAAAGTATCTGAGGAATGGGTTTGTTGGAATGAAAGGTATGGAGGTAGAAAAGAGATATTTCCCCTTTCTTTCTGAAAATGTAAAACATTGTCAGCTCTGCATCAAGTTGCCCTTCTCTTTTTCCAGTGGTTTTTATTCTAGCAGTTTTCTCACACTTAATTGGAGGGAAGAACTAGGGGTGGATTTGTATGGATAAAAATGCCATGAAAAACATTGCACCTCTCAGTAGGTAAGCATTAATATGCGTCTGGCCCAAGATATAATGTACCAGAAGAGCACAGCTCCTGACAGAAGCCTTCTAGAAAACATTCTGGCTTTTTCAGTGAATTTTGTGCATGTCTTCAGCTCTTCTGCTGTTAACAAGGATCTATACTTGGCTGCTTGCATGAACAGACCAACTTTCACCAATTCATTCCCCTCCACCTCCCTACCTCATCACAGTGAGCTTGTTTGTCTACCAGCTACATGGGTATATTCTCTCTCCCAATGACATCAATCTCATTTGTGGACAATATGTATGCATTTACATTTAAAATATTAATAATTATTGGAAAATTAAATATCTATTAAAAAAAGGGAAGAAAGTTCCCTATCAGACTTTTTCTCAATAATTTTCTATTTTTGTAAATGACACCTGTTTTAAAGAAAGCTACACCTGACAGATATGACTAGAAGACACAGATCTTAGCCAGATCACGCATTCAAAAATGTCTTATTTAAAGGGAAGAAAAAAATGAGGAAATAAAGAAAAAGTGTGTATATAAAGTTAAAGACATGAAAGCAGCTCTCTCTTTGAAATTTCACGCCAATCAGCTGCTTAGTTTGCAGGGAAAAAAAAGAGAATGTATGCTTATTTTAAACCCATTTGAGATTTATAGCCCTGTGGTGAAGCCACCACCAAGCACCACCGTTTTTTTTATGTGCCTGTGCTTGTATGCATAAGAATCAGAATTTCAATCCATTTACTTCTAGGGGATTGTCAAACTAAAAAAAAATACTTGGAAAAGAAAATGCTGTCAAGGTAGGTCAATTTTTAGGAAAAGTATCTTTTAAGAAAGTCCTTTAAAATTACTTATTTGACCTCTTTGCATGCTTTTCCACTGATTTATTTGCAGTCTTCTTTCCTAAATAAGACTTTGCTCTTCTAGACAGCCATTCAGAAATTAAATACTTCTCCTTGCTCTCACTTTTTCAACTATTTCTTCTGATCCTCCACTTCGTTTCTTGCTTGTGCTGTTGGCAATATACCTGTACTTCTTACTGTCGTGTCTTGTCTATTCTGGAACCCTACTCTTTGAAATAAATCCTCTGACCTTCTCTTTCTAATGTCTAATGACCACAACAGGCTCCTTACCAGCTTTGTGCGTAATCTTATCTTTTCAGTCACTGACTGTATAAATCTGTTTCTGTCACAGGTGAACTGTCTTCAGTCCTATTCTTTCAAAGCTTGCTGGCTTTGCATCATCCTCTGGAGTTCCAGCATAAAAATGCCCACCTTCTGCAGTCTCTTCCTCACAGTTCAAGCATCACACTATCTTGGTCTTTTTGAGAAAAATACCTTGTCTGGACATTTGTTCAAGTGTACTCAGTTTTAGATTAGTTTGGTTTTTAGTTGTTTGGGGGTTTTCCCATTATGCTGATGATTGCCAATATTTCTCTGTGGAGGTGGCTATGCCTGTAACTTATCAAGTTATCTGTATTCTTAAAAATGCACTGAAATGGTGGCTCTTGGCTTAATCCAGAGTCCAAAGAGCCTAATTTAAGGGGCTTGAAGCTCATCTGTAGGTTTTGCATTCACTCTTACTGTGTATCTGCTTTCTGTGTATGCTTCTGTCCTGCATGCCCCTTGTATTCTTTTAAATAGTCATCACTGCAAGTAACATGAGTTTACTGAGTATAACTTAAGCATTTAAAACAGTTTTTGCCCACATCCACTGGTCCTAAAGAACTGAGCACCATGGATTGACAGCTCTGCAACTCTCTGTCTAGGCAGAGTGTTTCTTTGTATAATTCACATGACTCTTCCAGCAAAGTTGGGCTAGCCAAACCACACAGGACTTGCTTTACTCTTTTCTGTGTCAAGCTTCGTGTCCAGCATGTACATGGTGACCTAGTTTAAAGTACTGGATGTCCTTTGTATTTTTGGGAAGATGTACAGTATTCTTAGCTAACATCTGCTGCCCACTGACCTCCATCAAGCTTGATCTGACATAGGATTTGACTTTTTACCAGTAGTGAGTTTGGGTATTCAAATTTGAGATCCGTAGGCCTCTAGTTTTGTTAGATTTTCTGATATTTGTTACTGTCACCTGAGAAGTGCCACTGAAAGACTTGCCAGTTCCTCCCCATAATGTTAAAGAACAGAAAAACCTCTGAATTGTTTCTAAAAAATCCCAGAATTTTATGATAGCAGAATGGTGACAATTTCTGTACATTTTAAGGCAGACTGATACTATATATATTTTATACATAGTGCAATAAAGTAAAAAAATATTTATAGTATATAAATTAAACTTCCACAGCTTTCAAAGATTTTAATTTCAGTTCTTCCAGCTAATGGCATTAGCTCACACTTGATTTTTAAATGTGCCTTTCTGCACTAAGTGTAACATCTGGCATTCTCCAAATCTTTTTCACAATTTCATGTACATTTAAAATGTTATTTTCTAATCATTTTTGTTTTTAAAAAGGATTTTAATACGGTTCTAAAAAAATTAAGAATAAATCAAAATATGTAGTAGGGATTAATACAAATGTGTATTAGAAGAGCAAAGAAATCACTGAGACAAGACTAATCATCATTTAGATTATCAGTAGAAGATGATTAAAAAACAAAGGATTGTATGACAAGTTATGTTGATGCCATGTTTGTGTAGCCAAATGTTTCAGCTTTATAAATGAAAAAGCCTAAGCAGCTTACAGTGAGACAAAGTAATCATTCAAATTACAAACTTAAGAATTTCAAATTACATACTTCATCAAGTCGGGTCTATTGTAACTTAAAATACATAGGGAATGATTTTCTCTAGTGAAAAACAACATCTAGTATTTCAGCCATTATGAAATTGCTGCTTGGTTTTACAAAAGTGTTAATGCCGTTAAACCATCTCTTTTTAGGATGAATGCTCAGGATGAGTACTGTTTATAATCCAACAGCTAGCAAGAACATTTTCTTATATGTAAATGGTGATTTATTTGGTGGGTTGTGGGGTTATTTTTCTTGTTTTAGATAAAAATGAACAGAATTGACCTCTCTGACAATGTGCTCTTGCTTTAATTATTAGACTGTTTTGATCAAGAACTCAATCCTCTAAATATTTAGCAGTATTTGCTATTCTTATTTCTTTCAATGTCAGTGAAAATTTTTCTACTGTGGAGACTAAGCTTAACAGTAAGCTTTGTCCAGCTGTGTCCCTAACATTAGATGTTATTTTTCCAGAATGTTATTGCAAAAAAATATAGAGATTCCACCTCTGTCATAATTTTGTCATCAAAGAACAGAGTTTGTGCTGATCATCAAAATTCTTTTTCCATGCTTTCTGTTTGGGAAATTTCACTGAAACAATTTCATTGTGAATTTATTCTTGCTGAAGGATTCCTTCAAATGTCTGGCTCATATTAGGTTTCTTTATCAGTGGTATTGATGAGAGCACTAAATTGTTCTTTTTTTTTTTTTTGATAGATATTTCTGTTTCTGTCCCTTGACTGCTTCTAATTGCTTTACTAACTGCACTGTATCTCACCCAAACAGGTTATTTTTTGTAGTAAATCTAAAGGTATTTTTCTAGAATGTGAGCAAATCCCGACCCTAATATTTTAATAGAGCCTTTTCCTACTTCTCTGATTTAGTTTTTCAGAAAGGACACTGTATGTGGCACATGAGTATCTAAGGTGCTTGTGTCTGTAACCTGTTTCTCTACTCTGTCCAGCAGTAAATCACATTATTGATGTTGGTGTGATACCCTGAATGCCTTAACAGTTTTTGTTCTTAACATACCACAACAGTTTCATTTAGTTTTTATAAAAGCTGTCTTTGGCACACACTATAACCCTAACTCAGAAGGGATGGTTTTAAATTAAGATTGTCAGAAATGTTAAGGTTATGTGACATTCCCTTGGACCATAAGCTTTTCCTTCTGATGGATATGTTCATCCACTTTCTTCATGGGTGTTGCTACTCTGGATGTCTCAGGTGGTCAGTGGAGGCAAAATTTATAGATGTGGATTTTCATCTGAGAACTAATATGGGGTAAAAATATGAGAACTGGTCTGGTGAAGTTGTGAACTTGAACTGAAGAGGAAGAAAAAAGTATTCCTGATTTTTAGAAGTAAAATTGTCATGAAACATGGGGTCTGCTTGGCACCTTGTGCAGACATCTGTTAAATAACTTCTATTAGAGATAGGCTGGTGTTTTCTGTCATAGAATATACTGAGTTGGAAGGCACCCGTAAGGATCATCGAGTCCAACTCCTGGCTCCACACAGGACCAGCCAAATCAGAGCATATGACTAAGTGTATTGTCCAGACACTTCTTGAACTCAGTCAAACTCAATGCTGTGACCACTTCTCTGGGGAGCCTGTTCCAGTGCTTGACCAGACTTCACCTGAAGTTTGTTTGCTCCTTAAGAGCACCCTCACCCACATCTCCATAACGTGGATGAAACAGGAGTCCTCAAGGGCAACCTTTCTGCTTGCTTAATACCTTGCATGCCCACTGGTATGCCAAATCCTGTACAATCAAGGACTTAAAATTCAAAGCATCCCTAAGCAATATCACTGGCAAGGCTCTGAGCCTTATCCTATCATACAGACAAATATGTTAGCAGACTATGACTGAATTTTATGATAAAAACATCCAATCTAAATGTAAAGACCATTCATGAACTAGATCCAGGAAGTGCTTTCTGGTGGAATGACTGATATCATATAATCAAACAGCATTGCTATTATTTGACTTACTTGCCTGTAGTAGCCAGAGGAATGTAAGAGTTTATAGCCAAGGGGTCTCTTTCAAGGATATACAGTCTGGTATAAGCTATTACCACAAAGTGTTGCCTTGTGGAGCCATATGACAGATCATTCTGATCTGTCATCAGCTAACAAAATTTAGTATTTCCATTCACTTGCCTTCAGCTGATTTCTCCCTAATAGTCAGTAGTCACTGACTTAGGTCCTCTGGTACTGTTCAAATTTAGTTGGAATCTTGTCCATCTCATTCTTCATCAGTCATCTTTTGTTTGCTATTGATGAGGCCTTTCTGCCTTTTGTTGTTAGTTATGTCCACAGTTTGGCATAATTTTTAGCAGAACTTTACCAAATATCTTCCCCAACACAAAATCCATTTAATCATGTGAAAACTATCCTGTCAAACTGTTATACCTGGGTTAGATAATTACTTACCTATTGAAGAGCTCGAAATCCTGTTTTTTATAGTTGTAGTTTCTTGTGTTATGCCATGTAAATTGTTCTGCTCAAGTCTGGATAGATTACAACTACCCCATTTACCATACCATATGAAATCACACTATGCATAAAAAAGGAGCTGACTGCGGATGAGTTGGGGCTCAGGACAGAAAGGTGTAAGCAAGTTGCACTGTCAATAACCTCCTTTGTATAATCTGTTACAAGTACTGTTGGTATTATTTTTCTCTTCCTTTGCTGTCCTAGTAAACCATTCTTATCCCGACACATGAGTTTTGCCTTTGTCTTCCAATTTTTCTCTCCATGCCATTGAGGGGGAGGAGTGAGTGGCCAAGAATAACATAAGCTTTGGAGTAACATGTTCTGTTAAAAAAAGAATGGTTTTGATTTTACAGAATCACAGAATTGCAGGGGTTGGAAGGGACCCCTGGAGGTCATCTAGCCCAAGCCCTGCTAAAACAGGATCACCTGGAGAAGGTTGCACTGGATTGTGTCCAGGTGGGTCTTGAATATCTTGGAGTAGAAGACTCCACAGCCTCTCTGGGCCGCCTTTGCAAGTACTGTCATCCTCACAGTCAGTAATTTTTTCCTCATATTGAGATGGACCTTCCTGCGTCCCAGTTTGTGCCTAGTGCCCCTTGTCCTGTCAATGGGCACCACTGAAGAGAGTCTGTCTTTCCTCTTGACACCTACCATTTAGATATGTAGAAGTCTTGAATATCAGATGTCTGACTCTCTACTGAAATCCGTGCTCTTTAGGCTCCAGTATACTGAGCATTTTAATTTGTGGATTGATGAATGCAGGAATAATGACTTTATACTCTGCATTATATTTATTTCCAGTGAATAACTAAAAGACCTCCTCTTTTAAGGAAACATTCTTATATATGAGATTGAACCTTTGTGTTATTTTCTAAATGACAAATCTAATGAGACTGCAGCTGGGATTCAGTCTGAGGGCAAGGTCCCCCAATATATGTTAGAGGTGAAGGAGTAGGTGGAACTGGTAAAGCCTATAATAGGAGAGAGCTGAATGGATGCCCGTGCAACTGAGTCCTGTGCTAGGGTCTAAGCCGAAGTGCTTTGTGCCATAAGGCTGATGTGGGGTGTGTAAGACACCTACACGGAGCTTACAGATATTTTCTTTCTCATAGGGGGAGATAAGAGCTTTTCTGTAGCAGCAGCTGGAAGCCAGGAAGAATACCCTGGGCACTAAACAGCTTTGTTGTATTGCATCACCAAAGTTAACGTGGAACCGAATCCTATATTGTGTGAAGGCTAACCTTAAGAAATAATTTCTTAACAAGTTTAGGTTAGGTATGGTAAAAGACATTGTAAAGTAGATAAATTCTGATGTCTGAATTCCAAGGGGGGTAAGCCTTAATGTCTTGACTCAATTTTTCTGAACAGGAAACAGTATCTTCACATTGTTGGAGTAAGGAGCATAAAACCCTCCCCCAAACAAAAGGACTAGAGTCCGTATGATGGAAAGCACAGCTTGTTATTACTATGTGACCAAATTGCTAGCAGGTGAAGGAACTGGGAAAATTGAAGAAAGTGGGGCAAAGATCAGAAACAGTAGATGTTTGTAATTTTTTCCCTTCTGCATTCATCCAGCTGTCAAACCTGCATGTACGACTCCAACGCAACACTGAATATATATCACCTAAGCCTTCTTCTGGGGAGAGGCTTCTAATATATATTCAGTCAATATATAAATACGTCAGCCATATCCATAAACTACAGACGTTCAGGCAGCTTGTTGTTTTCATGTTATTTTCATGCTCTAATTCAGTAATTAAACTTTATATTTAAGCATTTTGAAACTGGTAACACAATCAAACTTTTCCTGCAAATGTCAATTTATTTTTCAAAGAGGAACTATTGTTGGTTAGATCAGCTGGAAAAGAAGTATGCACAAGAACTAAACCGCACTGATCTAAAGCACTGCTTCATTTCTCTTTGGTGAGATGAACCATCATTACAAATACTAAGGAGAAACAAATAAGCCCCAATGGTAAGGAGAGGTCAGAGTGGCCCTTAAGGTGTAAAGGATCGGTGGAGGGGAATAGAGAGTTGAAAGAGAAGGACTTACAAAAGTTCAAAACCACTGGTGTAGAAAAGGTACAAGGATGTCATAATTTCTTGATATACGTGGGTAAGTCTGCCAGAGTCAGCTCCCTGGAAAAAAAATAAGATTGTTTAGTCTTTCTGAATTATGCAATTTTCCCAAGGCCTAGTTAATTCCGTACATTTAGAATTATTTTGTATTTTTTCTATTTATTCTTTTGGTGAATATTTCCCTGCTGGTTCAGAGGAACTAGAATATAAAAACTTAGGACTGTTTAGGAAATATGGTAGGATTTGGAGTAATTAGAAGTGAAGAAGTGATTGTAGTCTTCATAAATTTCAGATTAACTCTTCTGGTTTAAGATGATGTTAGATATACAGAAGGGAAAAAGCATTATCAACCTCTGTGATGAGCTTATATCAGTTCATATTTTCAGGATGAAGGTAACGAAGCAGAAATGATGAAACTTTTTATGTGAAAGCTAAAATTTAGATATCAGAAAGAACAAACAGCTTACTTGCAGGTCTTGTCCAATTGTATAGATGCTTTGATGAACAAAGGCAACACAAATACAATACAGAACGTCAGAAGTATTCACAGGTTTACCTTCATATTGGTGTTTTAGCATCTTATCAATTACTTGTGAGTACTTTCTGGTGTTAAATCTCTTCTAAAGGGATTTATTGTTTTGGCAAAGGTACCCAGACAAGATTATTATTATTATTCCTTGTTCTCTGGTCAAGCAAAAACATTTTTCCGTGCTGTTTCAGAAAACATATGGAAAAGGAAAGTTGAATTCCTCAGCAGAATGAAGCAGCTGTTTGGTGATTCCTTTTAATCTCTGTTGGTGAATAGTCTTCTTCATTCACTACTCTTATCAATGCTGTCTCCTTGAAAGGCAATAGGGTTCTTTTTTCATTGAGCTCAAATTTCTAACCTATCAAATAGCAAATGTAGCAAATGAAGATATTCGCCAGATTTTTGTAAAGTCTTTACTATTAAGGAAGTTAACTTAGTGGGCTCAGTAATAATGAAAGTAGGACAAAAATCAAATAAAATTTATATTTCAAAATACTTTTTTGTCATTGAATTTTTCTGGGCTCTATGTCAGAAAGATGTGATTAAGAAGTTTTTTGAGACATATGTAACAGTATTATTAATCCCATACCTACAGATGCATAACTGGTTGCATGAGTTTCTAACATACAACCTAAGCATTACTTAAATTTACCAAGCTAATTAATAATTATATGTTGCATTATCAAATTTTTTAATTCCTTGCCTCTACCTGCTTTCAGATGCTAAGATGTTACTTCTGAAAAGCTTTTTGAAATACTAGCAGAAGTTTTCCCCTATCTACTTTGACACTTCTCAGCAGCTCATTTATTCCACGAGTTTGATCAAACTTGATGACTTATTTATAGTAGGCTGTTATTGTACTTGGTGCTGTACATGTACTCTATTCCAAAATCCTCCACTCTAAATCAGATCCTGGCAGTCCAGTTGAACACATTGTACAATTGCTTCATCAGTTCCCATTGAATGATAAAATTTCTTTCATTATTTTCTCTTTATAACCCAAGAAATGCAAAATGTATGACTGTTTTCTAGTATTCATTCCATATCCTCCTTTCTAAAAACTGATATGAAGATTTGTTTAAACTGATAGCAGTAACTACCTCTTCTGTGAATAAATTACACTTCCCATTTCTGAGAGGTCCTACACTTTTCCTCCTTGCTGACCTCTTCTTCTCCAAGTACTTAAAAAAATTCTGATTTATCTCAAACCCTCATGCAATCTGCTTTTCATTTTCCACCCTTAATTTTCTTATCATTTTTTGCACTCTCTCTTAACTTCATTCTCCAATCTTCTCAGTACTGCTGTGTAGCTGATGTTTTATGCCTCGTATTTCCTTTTTCCTTACTTTTGATTACATTTTGGACTTTTCAGCTCATCCTCATTGACTTTTTACTCCTTGTGTATGTATTGCAAGATTGCACATGCAACCTTTGGGTATGTATTCATTTACCTCTTCACATTTTACTTTTTTTTTTCCCTTCAGCTGTCAATATTATTCCTTTAATGTTTTCATCATGTTAATTTTTCATCTAACATGCTATATTTCTCTAAAATGAATGAACACTTCAAATTTTTTAACCAGTACCGGTTTGATTTGTCTTTCTACTTTTGAAAGCAATTTTGGTATTTTCAGCCCTTTCATGAATAGGCTTTCATGCTTCTAGTCAAATGACAATCTCAAAATTTGTTACAATTGCTTTTTTTTTTAATGTATGCATAAAAAGGATGGGAAGCCTCTTCAGGAACAGGAACAATCTTCATTATGTATAACAATTGCATTACTAAAGATAAACAAATTAATTCTTTTATATAATAAGGAAGCAGTTCTGCTTGTTCTGTGCCAGACGAGGATTCCACTAGGCCAGAGGATCCTTGGATATCGCATTAAGGCAACTCTGCTGCCTGTTCCTGTCTGTGGTATATTTTCTACAGTTTAGGGACAGGTTTGTGCCTGTTGAAGGGTCTGCCTCTAAACTGGTAATAAGATAGCAGCAGTGGCTGTAGAGATCGGTGGCCATAGATTTTGAGAAGTATTTATGATGCCTGGGAGTGATAGATTCTTATGAACTATGCTGTATAAGGAAGAATCAAAAGTAAAGATGCTAAAGGGTTAGGCAGAATTCCTTGATGCTATACAGAGTTAATAGCTATTTCTGTTTCTATAGCATGTCCATTTCCTGGATGGAGCTGATATATATATCTACGTGCACACACTTATGAGTGTGTGTGCACACAGATGCATATATATATATGTATTTGTACACATAGATATGATCTTGGCAAGTTATTCATTTGACAGGACTGAACAAAGATGGACTTTTCCAGGCTTCATGATCTCTGGTGTAAAACCGTTAGACTAAAAGAAAGTAAGCTGATCTTTGAATTAATGAGTGTTTCAAAGTAGTTTAAAATAATGTTGTAGCCAGGCCCTTGGTCCTCTTCCACTCCTGGGGTGGATGACTTAATTTTCTGCCAGTGATGGAAAAGTAGAGGGGGATTCAGCATTGAGCATTTCAATTGATTGAAGCAGCAAATGCAGTGGTTATATTAAGGATTTCTTGTTTAGGCTTCTGTCAAATGAAAGACGACCCAAAATCTCCCTCTTGTGTGAGATGCACACTCAGAGCTAAGATTTTATCCCTAACTATTTACCAGATTTTTAGCAAATTGATTTGAGTGCTTTTGAACTGCACAAAATAAATGAGGCTTAAGAATTCTGGATTAAATCTGTACTTCTATTACAGCTGCAAATGGCTTCAGTATACAAAACTATAATTTTACAGGTGGTTAATCTGTAACATGGGTCAAGATTTTATTGCACAAAAATTAAAATCGAGAGACATCAAATACTGAAACAGATGTCATATCTGATTTATGGCTGGCTTTAAAAAATAACATGTTGAGCAGATCTATTTCTGATTTAACATTGTTTCAGACTTTTATTAACATCAAAAAGGCATACAAGTTATGTAGTATCAGTAGGACTCTCCACCTGAGAGAAATACCGAGCAATCAAGTGTAAAGCATTAACTTTACATGAAAATATATACCTAAACTAAGGTGGCAGTGTGAAAGCTCTCTCTGATACACTGCGCTGGGTGGGGGAAGGGAGAATTGAAAATGAGGAAAGGAACAAACTGGACCCTTAGTGCCAAGCAGCACAAATTGGAGTTAAGATGAATAAGAAGAATCCAAGAGCTATTAATCGAAGCTCAGCACCTCCAGGGATAAATGATTCTTATGCCTGAAATAGATTTAACTCTCCCCAAACAGTAATCTCACTCCTGAACAGGAAATGAAAATAAAAGCGAGCTACCTACCAGGCAAGAACAGTCTCTACCTTCTGAATATTGCAGTCTCACGAGCTGCTAAATGTGTCTCTCTAAGTCCCCTACAACTATAAAAATTTGCAAATGCGAATGCCTGCAAAATAATCTTTAGCTATTCAGGGATTTTAAAAAGAGAACCCTCATTTCTGAACCCTCATTTTTTCCCTGTATCAGTGTTCTGTCATTAATATGTAATTTAAGTGTTGAGTAGTTTGCACTGTACTTTCACAAACTGTACTACTTCCTTTCTCTCTTTAAAACCCTGTCAACCTGAAGATGGCTGAGAATCATTGCTTCTATTTTGAAATGGAGGAATTCATAAAGTTACTGTTCAAAACTCCTCCTGAATTATTTATTTTTTTAAATAATATTAGATATGCCTTTACTAACTTCAGGTTTAGCTTAGTATTGCTAGTTTTCAGATACATTTAATTTAGTTTACATGGCTCCCTCTTATTTTCTGATTTAAGCAAAACCAAACACATGTTTAAAAGATGGAATACTAAATTTGGAACACTTTTTAAGAAGATTTTGGCTTAAGAAGACAACGGATTGCTTCCAAAGGGAGCAGGGTTACATGAATTCTGTGGCATTCTGAAAGTCCAGCCCTGAAAGACTGTCTTTATTTAACTGCTAAATGGGGCAGGGAGAAAGAAAGGATCTACTGCTACAATTTTCTTTTACTCCAGAGTTCTTTTTTTGGAAAGGCTTCTTCAAGCTTTCCTCAAAAGCCTGTAGTTCATGTTTGGCTGTAATTTGTATTACAGACATCTTTTCCTGATTTCTCTGTTTCCTTTGGGATTTCATTGCTTTGGATAAATCTAGCTGTAGTGGAGTCAGTGGCAAAATTTTGACTGCATCGGCATCAGGGTTTCATCTCCCACTTCATGTTCTCTAAACCAGTTCAGGTGCAGCTACTTTACTAAAGTTGCTGTATTGCACAGTAGCCTGATTCTTCTCCTTTTCTTGTGTTTATTTTCACTGGATGTATAAAATTATTTATTTATTGATTTCTTTGTTCATTCATGTGTCAGTAAAATACAGATAAACTCTAATTCCACCTTTGTTGGAATTCCTAAGAATGTCCATTTTTGTGTGGTTTATAGTATGTGTTAAGTTTATGAAGTAATGGGAAGTTGCCCTTATCTCTGTGGGATAACCAAGGGCCTAACGAACTTGAAAAGGAGATCGTAATTACTAAATGTTCTGGTTGTGCTAGTCTGAAAATCATAGGGTCCTCAGATTTTGACACTTGTTTTCAATGACCTAGGTATCTCAGTCTGGAGGAAAATAGCTTAATATCTGTTTCAGTTTGCTTTCTCTGAACCCTTTTTATGTACTGGGAGCAAATGCTAAAATTTATAGAGAAAATTCTACAAGTAGTGTTCTCTAAAATGTGTATATACCTGTTGTTCAGGATACAGAAGCATTGCAGTAGTGATGGGTTTTGTTTTAATTCTCTTCCATAACATTTTCTAACATTGGTAGTGTGTGTGTGTGTGTGTGTGTGTGTGTGTTTGTTTTTAATACTCCTTCTGAGACTTGAAATTATGTTTTTATAAAACTATCTAGGTAAAAGCCTTGAGGTTTTGTTCCTGAGCAGTAATAACCAAATCAGAACTCCTCATTTTATGGATTGTTAGGGTTTTTTTCCACACGCATCACCCATTTAACTGCACTGACTTTCATCTCATATTATTCAGTTGTTTGGTACTGTCAGGATTCTGTATTCCATAACCATTTAATCTTTTTTCTTTTTTTCCCTTCCCCAAATATCTTTGTAAACTTTGCTCCTGCCTTATCCATCTCCTTTTTTCATATCATTTATGAAAATATCCTGCCCTGCCCAGAAACCTATGGGAATCTTTTGACCTTCATTCACCATGAAAATAACCTTGTTTTTTTCTTTTTTTTTCTTTTTTTTTAAAATATATATATTAAGGTGAAGTCTGTCTTTCTCATCCTGTAGCAGCCATGACTTATATAGACCTTTTGGTGAGGGTCACTGTAGAATGTTTTTTGAATATCAAATACCTTTTTTAAGTGGATCTGCCTTTCCCACAACCTTCTTGCCTCTCTTCAAAGATTTATTTCAGGAATCTGAGACATTTCAGTGGGCATGTGAGTTTCTAAAATGGAGTATTTGTGTGGAGGATTGCTGCTAGAGAACTAATCCACATTCTCCAATGTGTGAATACTCTCTTATTCACACACTATCAGAATTTTAAAAATTATATTTTCTAACCATGTGATGTACAATAGACAGGATAGAATGGTGAGGTAGAGCACATTAATGTTCTAAGGACTGGTGGCAAAATTTATGACTCTGTATGTGCACGACTGGTCAAAGCCGGCTTTCCCTGAGGGATGTGAGACAGTTGTTAAAGGGATTGCTTCTGAGGGAGCTCTGCAGAGACAAAGCATTGAGGAGAGAGAATGGGAGAGAGTAAAAGCTGGCTAGAGAGGTGTAGTGAGAAATCAAATGTTTTGCATTGTTACATGCGGTAAACTCTTCCAGAGAACCCACAAGAAAAATCCATGAAAATATCCCATAGCAACCAATAATTGCCCAGGCTACACTCACTCACCACCTTTCAATAGGCACTAATGCTCCCTTTAAGACATGGGTACCTTATTTTCAGGAAAGTGATAATGTTTCAAGGCAGTTTTACCTCTGATAGGCAGTCATACTTTTTGCTAAGTAGTAACAACAGAGCAGCGCATCTCTGATGCTGTATGCAGACAAAAGTGAAAGTTGTGCTTCAGCATAGTTCAGAAGTGTGATATCCTTTTTAGCAAAGCTGAATACAGTTTTCTGTATCTTGTAATACTTAAATGCACATGGAGGTTGTCTTTATGTAACACTTATTTTTACAATAAATGAGAAATCTGTGTTGAATGTCAAGAGAACCCCATTCTTTTTCAGGTCTGCTCACTGACTGTCTCCAACAAAACACTCAGAGGAGTTAAAATGTGTCTAAATCATTCCCATATAATGCTTTAACAAGTTCTGGATTATCATGCTAGGTTTAAAGTCCAGAGAAAATATTTAAGTCTATATAAAAGACATTGCTTCTTATATGTAGCTCTGTTGTAAACGGCAAACATCTACTTCTATTAATAAATTCAAACGTTATTATTTTTTCCTTCAACATAAAAGCACAGTTAAACACAAATTTTAATTCAAATAGAAGTGAAACTTTTCTAGAAACAGTAAAGACAGAAAATGAAATGGCAAAGGCTACTGGAGAGAGTGCAGCGAGGTCTTCAAGTATGCATTAGGAGACCAACATTTTCCTGGACTGTTTGTTACAAGCAATAGTGTGCTTACAATAATTAGTATCCTGAACAACTCAGAGATGATTGTAGACACAGCTGTTGTTTAAGGTAGCAGGCACATCAATGGCAAGGCAGTAGGTATTGATTTGTGCAGTGACATCCTTCTAGCTATGTCATCTAAGTGAAAGAAGCCCCCAAATTAACCAATAATAAAGTGTTAGAAGTTGTAGTAGTTGCCTCTTGGGACTTGTTCCAGTGGAGGATAGATACCTCTCCTCTTCCCACAGCCATCAATCCTCCTTGACGGTTTGCATGCAGGTCTACATTGGTCAAAACCAACTGTGAAATCCAAAAGGACAAATTAGCAGATTGCTGAATTCTATATATACATATACATATATTGAAAATTTCCTCACAGTATTCTGAAACTTGATCTATTATCAAGCAACTTTTAAAATGTTATAAAATGTGAATAACTTTTCCTCTTTAGGTATTTGAATGCAGATGATTTAAATGTATAGTCCCATTTCCATCAAAATCAGATGTCAGAAATTGTTAGTTGTATCAACTTGATTTTCTTACTGTTCTGATTGTACAGTCCATTTTTGTCATGGGCCACTGGCTATATAGTACATCAGCTGACTGTATGTAATAAAGGGTAACAGGCCTGGACATTGTTGATGTTAGAGCAATAAAAAGCAGTGACCATAAATACTAATCCACATGAACATCAATGAGAAAGTCTGTGTTTAAGTATATAATCATATGACATATAAAATGTTAATCAAAGAACTTGAGCCCTAATTTGGAATTAAACTGTCCCATGCTATGGTGGGATTTCTGTTTATTTAGCAATATAAAACCTGCTTGTAATCAAACTTTTTACAGTTCTTGGATTACCTTTTTCCAATGGCGATGTATTTCATAAAACATTACATGACTGAATTTGTTCTCTTTCTGTTTTCAAGCAGATGGGCAAAAAATTCTTTTGACATACAAATTTAATTTTAGACAAATAAGTATTCAATTAAAATTGAAAAAGTGGATTTGTATTACTGGTTTTGAGATCAAGATACCATTATAGTCCTAGCTTTAGTTTAAAAACTGAAAGTATCTTTTCATATGTGACTTGTTACAACTGCATAGAGATTTATATTTCAAAAAAAAAAAAAAAGGTGCAAATATGGCTGAGGTGAAACATATATTTGACAAGTATCTATCATCTTAAAATAAAAAAAATAAAGTAATTGCTTGCATTAGTTGTTTTCTATAAATATTCACTTTTTTCCCTTTTATTTTTTTTCCTAGATCTAGGGGAAAAATTAGTATCTCAGCCATGGCATTCAATATCAAGCGCAAATAAACATGATAACATGATCAGGAAAAGGAGTGAAAAACAACCTTCTTTATTTATTAAAAATTCCAAAGATCTTGCAAAATGTAGAGAGGTATGTAAACTTATATTCACTTCTAATTCTACTGCAATCAAGGTATTCTCCAAGTAAAACTATGTTTTGAGACTGAGGAATTTTGGAAAATGCAACTGGTCCCTATTAACGCAGTTTAACAATTTTAAAAAAATGCAGCTGCCAAACACAATCATTTTTTTGCTGACATAGTCCTCATTATCCTACTGGGGTCTACTTTAGAAAAAGTAAATAGGGATTTTTTTATATTTTATTGGTTTTTAATAATCCATAGCAATAATCTTAGTTCAACTTCGTAATTAATAGAAAGGTTTTTGTTACACAATCCAAATGTTTGATTCTTTGCTTTTAACAAATACAGAAAATCAGCATTTTTTATCTTAAATGAAGTTCTCTTAAGTTTTCAAAGCTCACTTTTTACAAGGTCATTTCAACCTCTTTACATTGTATAGAGGGCAACAAGGCACATCAGTGATTTTACTGATCCAGCCTAGTATGGCAGGGGCTGCACTCTGTAGATGTTACTATTGAAGCTGAGTGACAAAAAGCTAAAATATATGAATTTATTTGTGTGTAATTCATTTTTGTTCAGTTTTTAGGTGAAAGAAAGGAGGAAATGGCTAGGGACAGGGAGCTGATGCTCACAGGTTAGCTTGGAAGAGATCTGAGCTCAAAGTAGTTTTGCTGTGGTTTACTCGGGATGTTAGGAACTGCAACATAATCTAACCAAGGGGAAGCACCTGAAGTCGTCTGCTATGGGAGATGCAATTTATATGTTCTGTGAAGTTGAAAACATAGATGAGTTATGTGGTGTTGCTACTAGAAAGCCACAGTACTTGAGGGGAAACAAATGGCTACTGTAGTCTTGCCCATCTTGCATGATAAAAGATAGATATAAATAGAATGATATCTGTCAAAGGGTTAAGAAATTTGAGATTTTATCTTTAAAGTGGTTTATTTTTGTGTAAATAAGATTATTTTTCCATGTTCTTGTAATGTCTTAGTTTTGTAATTCAGGGCTATGTTTATTGTCTCTTTATATGTTACACACATCAAAATACAGTGCTAATATTAGATGAAAGCATTTCAGAAGTGCAAAGTGCAGTTATGACCACATTTAAGCCTTGGTTAATTATTTGTTAATCATAGCAGGCTATCTGTCTTGAAAATAGTGATGTTGTAATAAGGCAGATGTTTGATTTTATGCTGAATAAAAATTACCCTGCATGCTCTTCTCAAATTGGTTACTGTCTGTTTTCACTCCATGCCCTGTTGCATGCAGAAAGTGAAATCCACAGGACTGTAGCAGATGAAGCTAATATTGTCTGTGTCTTTCACTGCTGGCTGTTACAAAAATCAATACAAAAAACTTATGAGTGTTCTCAGTACCCAATTCAATAGAAAATATGTCCCATTTCTGCAGCTTTTGCAACATTGTTTGAGCTTCCAGGGCATGAAGGTCTGGACATACTTTTTATTGAATCAGATCCTCAGTAATGTCTTCATATATTTTTAAAGGAAACTCAGAAGGTACACACTGAAATAAACAGTGAGAAATGTACAAGTTGATGCTTAGACTAGAAAGCTTGAATCAGGATGTGAAGACTGAAATCTGTTTGGCTAGCAGCAGTTTTTCCTGCAAAAATATTTTATTTCTAACATGAGGTCTGCTATATCTGATTATATCAACTTCAAAGAATACAAACATAATGCCTTTGGTACTGCCTAATTTTAAAAGTATATACCCACCAATAAACCATCAGGAGATACTTTAATAAATAGTTATTATGGTTAAAAGTTTTATCCTTTCTACTTTACCAGAACATGTTCCTATTTCCTTTTTTTTTTTCTTTTTTCTTTCTCTTCCCTGTTTGATGCATTCCTTAAATATTTAAAAATCTGTTTTAAACTATTCTTATTTCTAAAAGTCTGATTTGTGTCAGTTCCATAACCATATGGAAGTGCCTGGAAGATATACACACTCTGAGAGAAACCAGTTGGCTCATGATAAACATAAGATGAAAGTGATGCTTCTAGGCAGAGATTCAAGGAAATTTCTGGAAGGCCAACCTACCTGTCAGCTGAAGACATCAAAACATTCAGCTGAGAAGGAAGCTTTCGTTTCCTTTCATTGTCTTTATACACACTTAACGTATTCAGTTAGCAGTATTTTGTGGAAAATTGTCTTCTGTATCCTCATCTGCATGGACTGAGGCAAAAATTCGTAACACTTCTAATGGTTGGGTAGGAATAATATAGACTTCAAAGATGTTCTCACTGGCAAATAGGTGGAAATTGATACTGAGCCCAGGCATAGCCATGACTGATATGAGATGTAATGCTGTGATTTGTTGACGTAGGATCTGGTGACTATGTTAAAACAATTGTGAATTTGTCTTGCCTTTGCAGTAGTGCAGCAGAAATACTAAAGAAAAGACATTGTGACTTCAGACAGGTTGAGAATCTCAACTCTATCACCACTTGTCATAGATGTCCATTTTCTGGCTACTTCATTAGGTCACATTGTTTATGTAAAGCAAGTACAGTTTAGCTTCAAGACCCAAAGCGATTTGTTGATATCTTCTAGACTGATTTTAATAGTATTACCAGTACTGCTAATAATGATGTGTATTTGAGGGTTTATTACCTTCTCAGGAAAGATCTAATTGACATTATTGGAAAAAAAAAAACAAGAATGTAAATGATTTAGAGCTACTAGGGTCACTTTGCTAACAGCTAGTGAAACATTCAGATATTCAATAGTGGAATAAAATTGATTTAGGTTTTTTATGTTGTTAAGCATATTTAAGAAAGCAGGATTTATTTCTTGGTGTGCTATTTTTTCTCCTTTCTGTCTTGCTGACAGAATTGATCACCAATGCAAAGACAACACATGGTTACATGGTCAACGACAGGATGGTAGAACAGTGGAACAGGTTGCTCAGAGAGGTTGTGGAGTCTCCACCTGACTGGACAGGGTTCTGGGTAATCTGTTCTAGCTGACAATGCAGGGGGGCTGGATCAGGTGATGTCTAGATGTCCCTTCCAATTTCAACCATTTTGTGATTCTGTGATTTTTCTACACGGTGAATATGGAGATTGAAACATACTTTATGCTAAAATCAGTCAGGTAATTAGTGAATCGTAATGAAAGTCAGGTACATGGATATTCTTTCATATTTTATGTAAGATGTGCTAGGATTGCTTCTTCACCTGTGGCTAATAAAGAAAGATAGGTTGCTATTCTTAGGAGATTTAATGATGTAATGGTAGGAAAAGGGGTAACGGTTTTAAACTGAAAGTGACTAAATTTAAATTAGATATAAGGAAAAAATTCTTCACTGTGGGGGTGGTGAGGCTCCCTCCCTGGAAGTGTTCAATGCCCAATTATATGGGGCTTTGGGCAACCTGGTCTGGTGGAGGGTGTCCTTGCTGATGGCAGGGGGTTGGAACTAGATGATCTCCGAGGAGCCTTTGAACCCAAACAACTCTATGGTTTTATGCTGACTTTTTTGAAAGAATTTTGATGTCCCTCTAGAATTTCTGAAGAAGCATACAAGTAATTAATTCTATACATACGAATCGTTTTGCAGGGAAACTTTTTCTCTATATACCTAATCCTGGGCAATTAGCAAAAGTATCAGTATTAAAGGACATTCTAATGGGGGAGGTACTGTGGGGATAGATCTTTGTTTGCAGGACTCATTCATTCTTCACAGACCGGATTCTTTAGATATACAAACTGTTTCTTTACATACAGAAGGAATCACATAAATAGAAAAAAAAATCTCTTGCAAAACAATTACCATTTTTTTCCCTATTTCCACTTCTGCCAATCAGTCTCCATTATTCTTTCTCAGGGCTATCATTTCCAGAGCTTTTCCTGTCCCTGGCAATCCCTCAGTTCTATTTTCTCTGTTTCTCTCAGATAGCTGCGCACAGCACAATGTTGTGGAATTTCATGTTCTCTCTGTCAGTCCCCAGAAAATCTTTGCACATTCTCTAAGTCTATTAACGTATCCCTGCATTCTGGGTCGTGGTTCTTTTGTTTTTCCAATTCTAAATAATGTGGAAGGTAACTGTTTCATTGACGTTGCTTGATAGTGTCTGCTGGGGAGTGAGAACCTGTAATAACATCACAAAACATGTGAATGTATAAAAAAATAGAAATATTTCATATTCCTAATACACTTAAAATTTCATATATTATAAACAGACCAGATTAAATACTCTGTGCTAAATTTAGCTTTTGTTCATTATGTGATGTTTGGTTTAGAGTTTTCAATCAAATTTTATATGACTGTATTTCAACCACAGGATTGTTTGTGAACTGATTGTGGAGATTATATGTTGTAAGTGTAGGAAACCTGAACTGTTTTGATTAGTTACATGTGCCATCATCTTTGTTTCTGTTAACAGAATATATGAACAAAACTTTAGAAACTTATAATTATTTTGTCTTCCATTATTCTTTGTAAATATTTGAAACATTTTATTCAAAGGCAAATATAATGAATATGTTTATAAAATTATTAACCTTTATTTTTAATCTTTACAAGACTTCTGAAAAAACCTCAAAACTTCAGTATGGACTTCAACAGTAATAGTTCATTAAGTAAACAGTAATACCTGTACTGCCTCAAATATTTTTGTTGTTGTTATTGTTATTATTATTATTAAATAATAATATATTAATAATAATATTAATATATAATAATTATTATTATTATATAATAATAATATTGTTGTTGTTATTCAGTCAGTAGTGTTTGTATGGCTAAAATTTTACATCAGTTTGTGCAGACATTAATTCTGGAAAGCAAATTTCACTAGTGGAAAAATCCAATCATTTTTCTAAAATAGGCACATTAATAAAAGGAAAGAACAGCCTAAAGTACTTATCCATGTGATTTATACCGTTTATTCTTTATATAGACACTGTGTGAATCAATTGTTTTCTATGACTGTATGATATTCAGTATCTGGTATACCAGAAAATTGGTGAACATCAACAGCTAAAATACTATACATTTCAGAAGCTATCAAAGTACACTTCACTTAGCATTTTACATGTAAATTATTTATGTATTTATGAGAGCTTTATTGTGCATGTTAATGTTGTGTACTGGACATATATTCCCCACTTTTGGTGGTATTACAAGACCGTTGCGAAAAGAAAGAAAAAGAAAAAAAATTTTAAAAAATTCCCAGCAGATCAGAAGCTTGCCTGGCAGATGTGTGTGTCCTCTACCTGTGGGAGTATGCTTGCTGAAGCAACATTTTATGAAGCCCCACTGCAGACTGTGACCTGAAAAATCAAATTTTGTGGTGTGCCAGAGGAAGAAAGCCTGAACAAACCAACTGGTATATTTCCTCCTTAGCAGTTTAGAAGTCTGCTCCTGAGAGATTATTTTGGTTGGAACTATTTCTTTGCATCTTCTACAGCAACTATCGTTTTTGCTGTCATCAATGATCCTTCTGTTTTTACATCTTGCAATCTGTTTGATCCCTTTTGCATCTATCTTTCCCTCTTGCACTAGGTAGTTAATGTAAAATTAACATGGTTGAGATACTACCAATGTTAAAAATAGCACAGAACTACACATCAAAATGTAACAGCAACTTTCACATGATTTTCTGCATTAAAACCCAATTTTTATCAAACAAAAGCAATATGTTTTTGAAAGAATAATTTTCAAGAACAGACTATGTAGTCAAGTTACCTAATTGATTGGAGAATTTTTCATTTCAATTATGACCTTGAAGTCAGTGATGCCTGGAATGCCCCTCAGACCATGTCATGGGTGCTCTAGTAAAGATCTATAGTTAGATCAATTACTGAAAGCAATGGAACATCTGATCCTACCCTTGAAATTAACCAGGAAAAGTAGGTCAGCACACCTTCAGCTGACACAATGAAGTATTGTGCTCTCAATGACCCAGGAAGGAAAGCACTAATGATTGATGGGAAGAGATATTTAAATGAGAAAGTTGAAGCACACTAGAATTAAGCACGTCAGAATGATCTAGCAACTCTGGACAGTCAAGTGACTTCAGATAACGGCAATTTTGGCCAAATCTTATGTGAGTTTATTCCTCCCCTCCCCTGAAAAAAACCAGTCATATTTATCATGACGGTAAAAGGATTTTAGGCTTAAATATCTAACAGTCTTTCTAAATAGCAGCTGTTTCTTTATGTGTTGTTTTTTATTTTTTCGTAGCACTATCTGGTTATCACACTCTATATCTGGTAGAAAGTTGCCACTTCTAGGCAATTAAAACTACTACAAATGACATTAGAAAGAATTCTGCAGTTTATCACAACTATAAGATTTAAGTAAACTGTTTCCTGAGTATGCTTGGGAGTCATTAGTTTTCTTTGAATATAAAACAAATGTAGAAAATTAGCAAAATGTTTGTGGTAATACAAGAATATCAGAATGATGTGAAAGTATTTAAAAATTATTCCATGGTCAAAAGCTTGACACATATTTGGAAAACATTTAGAACAGTTGTTTTGGTTGCATGTAGGAAGCAAAGATCTTAACAGTACTCCAGGTCACAGAAGCACTGAATTGTTTTTTTCCTTTCCATTGGCCATAAATTAAAATGGTCCATACCTGCCAGAAATAGACTTTGAGGGAAGAGACTACACGTTCAAAATATTGTTTAAAGACTGCGGGAGATCCTTGTCTGTGGAGACAGAAGGATTTCATGATGGTTTTCTAGATCAATAGTGGGATAAAAGGTATGTTTCTGCTGAAGTGTGGTAAGGATTATGCAATGTCTTTCCCAAGCTTTCTGGGACAAGAAACATAAGCAAAAAAAGCATGAAAAGTCCTGGCAGTCTCTTACCAAACTGACAGATTTCTTTTTTGCCAAGTCTGAAGAGGAGAAAACTTTCGCTTGCTAGAACTCACTCAAAGCAAAAGTACTTGGAGTAAAAAGGGATTTTAGGTAGTTAATGTATTTGCAAATTTGGGGTTCAATTACTTTCAATTAAAGTGACCTACTTTCTGTATTCAGCAATTAAAGGCACATCTGCCATAGGATATTTATAACTTAGAATGGGAAGTTTACTCCATCGACTGTTTCTTGGACTGCTAGAAAGAGAATTTACAATGTGCTGTTTTTCTAAGTAACTATTTATTGAGGGAAATATTGCTTACTTCACTGAGCATTTAAAGTGGGTATATAAGAAATATGAAACACCTGTAAAAAAGATTAAACTGAAGGTTCTAGAACTTGAATGACTCCTGGAGCTGACTGTACTACTTGTACTACTTTTTTTTTTTTTTTTAAAGTGTCATGTGATGCTAGTCCTTACAAGAGTCTGCTGTGGAGTTGTTGCAGTTTGACAGCAACTAGAGTGGAGTAGGCATGAGGTCCAGAGTATGAGCATTGAGACTAGACTACTTCAATGTTCAGTGCAGTCAGAAGTGGTTCTGAGCATAACTTACTGTTCTTTATGCATTTTACCCTATGCTTTAAGTGGTATCTGAGGGAAAATACTTGCTTTGGGGAAAAGCTGAGGCAACTGATTAACTGACTGTCAAGCCCTATTAACTGACAACTCAAGAATAATTTTTTTTTCATAGACTATGGTTTGGCTTCTTCCAGGTATAATTCAGAAAATTTTGCATCTATTTTTTTCCAGCAGTTAGCTGATTCTCCTTAGGCCCTTGGTGCTTAAAAAGGCAACGAGTGTGTCAGTGGACTTATTTTCTCTTTCCAAAAAACTGTCAAAACTATGGAGAAACAATTTTAATTCATACTGTAGGAAATATGAAATCTCACATGAAATACTTTTTTTGTGTGTGTGTCTGGTGTGTTACAGTTTTTTTTTCTTTTTCCTAGATTTCTATTCTCAGTTATGTTCCTCATCCTGATGGATGTAACTAGCAAAACTTTTACTATCTGAATTAAAACAACAAAAAAACCCTGCTGGTGCTACATATGGGTAAAGATATTGTGCTGATTACCTATAGTATCAAAAAATAAAATAACTCAGTTATTTAAAAAAAACCCAAAAACTTAACTGTTATTTTACATAGGCTGCACAGAAGTCACTGCTCTATTTGAACAGCGCCCTGTGAAATTAGCTCTACTCTAAGCACTTAAAATATTCAGTGCCAGTCTATTCATTTATACCTTGTTATGTTTTAGTGATGAAGGCAACTCTAGCTATTCTTTTAGCTCATCACTGAGGTAAGCAGAAATATGCATAAATTAAACCAGATTTAAGCATCTCACCAACAAAGAAACCTGACCATTTAAGGAATGAAAACCTCTTAGCTTTCACACTTGGTGTCTTCTTAAAAAGCACAACACGCTGTTGTAAGATAAGAATTTAGGCAACTGCATTCTGTAATATTAGTGGGAGAAAAGGACGTCAAAATCTTTACTTGCAAGCAGAGCTCAAAAAATAACTTGCTGAAAGAGTCTTGAAGTAGTAATCTCTAGTTCCTGAGATTAAAAAAGAATGTTTCAGGATTTTTTTATTTATTTACTCTCTCTTTTTTTTTAATAAACTTCAAAATATATAGCTCTAATGGAATTCTTATGTTCTGATTATTTGACTGAATGCTTTGTGGGACACTTTCATTATATATCGTATGTAATACAACAAAAATGTCACCTGGAAATTATGATTTGGTTTGGGGTTTGGCAGGTAGTTCTTAAGAGTATCAACAAAATGTCGTACTAAGCACTACAAAAATCAGGTCATAATTAGGAAAGGTGTGCTTGTAGTACTGATTAATTTCAGGCAATGATTTCTCAGTACACTGGAGATATAGCAGTTTTAGTATAATTAGACTTTGAATGCCAAGGTTGTGATCAATAAGAATTAAAAGAGCATTTGCAAAAGCCATATTTGTACAATTTATGCAATGATTTTTTTCTTTTCTTTAAATATATCAAAGCCTAAGATACAAAAAATGTCAAGATTCTACACTAGCACCATCATAAACTCCACTTTTCTTCTTGCTTTTTACAACATTTAACAATTTTAATTTTCCCTGTAAAATAAAGTTTGTATTTAGTTTGGCAGGTGTCAATTTCATTAATAATCAACCAAATGACATTCTAGATTTGCTTTGGATAGCAGTTCAATGCATTCTATTGATTTTGTATTATTGGACTAGATGTTGTCATCATTATTACTGTGTGCCATGCTTCAGGCAGGATTTGAATCAACCAATAGTATTTCAGTATAGGGATTTTTGTCTTTCAGTGTGGAAATTGTAGTATAGTTCAGCAATAAACTATTTTTTATATCCTTTTGGGGTTTTTGTGTTAAAAAAATAAAATTATAAAAAGCAAAATGCTTCCAAATGTGCTACCTTATTTATATACCAGGATTATTATTTTCTCCCTTAAAGCTCTACTACATTTTCTTCAGCATATAACGTTAATGTAAGATTAAGTAGACTTTTAATAGTAGAACTGAGGTTAAATAGTTGTTTATGGGTATTAACCTTTATTAACAGTGAAAGCAGCGCGCTGCTCACAGTTACGTCAGTTACAGGAACATATCCTGCACCCGTGAGCCATGAGAACTGCTCTTGAAGGAAACCTGTCTCGGCATGGATATGGGTGACAATGAAGGAATTCCTAAGTATGTTCAAAACCTCTATAACTCCAAGAAATTGGACATTTTGTATTACATTTCACCTGCCCGTGGTTCCTTTGGGAATGAGTTTTTTCCTTGCAGAAGTAACAGGATTTGAGAACAGTATAAACTTCTCTCTGCTTTCTATCCTGGAAGGATTCATCTCTGTTGAAACGAGCAACTCTTAGGAATTTAGAAAGTTTTTTAAGAAGTACCATAGCTTTAAACCTGTATAACTACTCTTCAAAATGAAAAACCACAGATACTCAGATCTGAGTAGCGTTCTGTTCCATATAATTTTGACTATTCCTGTAACTAATGAAGATTGTAAAGACTGTTGTGAGTATGGAAGTGTCATGTCAGTTACATCTGTTTGCCATGGGGTTCAGATTAGACTCAACTCTTTCAAATGTGTACAGGGGTGTTAGAAATAGATGGAGACTCAAGGCTAAAGCTAAAATTTTTTACAGAATTACAGAATGGTTGAGATTGGAGGGGACCTCTGGCAGTCATTCAACACCCTGCTCAAGGAGGGTCACCTACAGCACTGCTTTATAAATATTAGTCCTTAGTAAATTTTTGAGAGACTGGAAAAAAACAGATTCTAAAATTACTGCTTTATAACCTGCCCAGATGTAACAAAAGGGATGGAAACTGTGGAAGGGAAAGGGCCTTCCTTTCCCATATCTCTCTGTTGTGGAAAATGTGTTTACTTTGAGAGAGTGTTATCTGCTCAGATGGCCATGCAAATGCCATCTACAATGCAAAAACATTTGACTAAATTAAGGGAAGCCATTCTAAATTCAAGTCCAAAGAAGTGCAAGTATAGAAAGACTTGCTTTTCAAATTGGAATAAGATATGTAATTAGAGTAATAACACGTAGTCACTTTTGAGGACTTTTTCCAAACTTTTCTTCATTTGAATTTCACATATTTGACATGTTGTTTTGACAATTCATCTGATTATATCAATATGTCACGTTATGCAATAATAATGAAACATGATGTATTTCAACAGAATGAGTCATCTTGATGACATGTCAGATCCAACATATTCCAAATCAAAGTTCCTTAAAACAGGTGATTAAAACCTCTGTTTAAAAGAGCTTCCTCTACGTAGATCACTTGTATTTCCTATCACTGTTCCTTCTGTTAAGTTAAACAGTGTTGTGCTGTTTTGGGTTTTTTTTTTAACAATCTGCCTCTCGACTTACGTTTCACTTTAAAATCAACACACAAGAGAAAACGGGGATGTGCAAAATCTCAGGGGTAAAATGAAAGCAAAAAAAATTTCTTTCTTGTATCTTTGACCAGTTTTGAGAACACACATCTAGAAGTTTAAAGTAAAGCTCATTCCAGAAGCAATTATGTTCCTGCCCCTTTCTTAGTAGTCAGGCTGTTCTACTCTTAAAAGCTGGAAACATTTCAATGAATCTTGTAGAGAGAATTGCAAACTACTGATGGGCCAGATGTGTCTTTGGGCAAAAGTGTCATTACTGAGTCATGTCAAGAATACCTAGAAGAAAGTCTTTTTTTCTCTTATTCCATGAAGCTGGACCTAAAGACTGCCTAGTAAGAAAGAGTAATAAACTTAATCTTCTTTTAAGAAAGAGGATGTTTTCTCTTTCTGGTTTTGCTACCTGAATTCCAGAACTGTTTACGTAGATTTTTTTTTGCCAGGCCAGAATATTGGATGTCAACTTAGAGGGAGAATTATTTGATACTATTTTCTGCTTGTTCATATGTAGGAGCATGTGAACTGTTGTATTTCTCCTTCATGTGCCACTGTCGCTAAAAAATACAGGAGATGTGTGGTATTTATGGAAGATGGTAAATTTCCTCAGCTTCGGGTGTTCTGTTAAAGTCTTGATGGCTCATTCAGTTTGATGATTAGTCTTTTTGCTGAAGTAGCTTAGGAGGGCCTCTGTTTGATGTCAGTGTCTTCCCTTGCTTTCTTGAGAAGGAATTTGTGACCTAGTTGAGGAAATGTTTGGTTTAGAAAAAAAGGTGCTTCAAGGGTTACATACCTTATTAGCTGCTTTTCCCCTGCTGAACATTTCTACCCTTAATCCTAATGCAAGCTATATACACACCTTAGCAGACAAGTGGGTCATCCTGCTGAGTGGATTTCAGACTCCTCAGAAAGTGATAGAACAGCAAAACCATAGCATTAACCAAAATAACTGCCAATGATCATAATAGATCCTGGCATTGGGTGGAAAGGGCAGGAATCCTGGCAACTTCTGGGCTTTTTCTGCTTCCTCTTCTTCAGATAGCCTGTCTTTTTCCCAAGACACTGCTTTGCAGTGAGAGGAGCCTCCTGTCCACTGCCAGACCTCAACTAAATATTAATTGGGAACTTGATGAAAAATAAAATACTGAGTCTGAGAATTTTCTAATTTGAAATCCAGCCATATACATGAAAGGAAAGGGAAGGTAAAGGGAAGTATTGAGTAGAACAATGAATGCTGAATGTGAGATTATGATTTGTAACATATTTTTCTGAGCATGTGTGGAAAATCATTGAAATGCAAGATGACAGACATAGCTGAAATTCCTGCTGTAGGGGGTCATTTTTTTTGTATAGGTTATGAACATTAATGCAGTAACCTATACAGAAATCTCACTTTCCCTTATATAGGTGGAAAAACCTGATAGCTATCATCTTTGCCCCCCAAATTGTGTGCATAACAAGTTAAAATCCAAGCCCTTCCAGAATAGTAAATGGTCTACAAACCTTCAAGACATAAGAATATATATATATATTTTAGCAAATCTGTGCATTATGGAAGAAATAAAGCCTATTTTTCATTATTGCACACTATATAAGTGACAAAATTCCTGTCCCATTTTATTATATATTTTAAAAACCCCTGAAAAACCGCAGACAGCACAGATGTGTGTAAGTTCCTTAAGTATTGACAAAATTATTATATAATATTAATTACAGATATTCATAAAATATATCTGTAAAAGCTATCAGACATATGAATAATTATAACTCTCCTGGAAGCAATGCATCATTTATTGTATCTTCTGTATATTCTGTAATTTGTTAACTGTTTCTGTACATGTAGTTGGTTTCTGAAATTTTGGGGCAGGTATTTTTTTCCTGGGAATTCAGGATATCTGTTCCTTATCTTTGTATTGTTTGAGTTCTGATTTTTTTTCTTTTTCTTTTTCTGGGGGAGGGGGATAAGCATGTTCTCTAATTCATTTTTTTTAATATTGTCTTTTTTACATGTCTATATTTGCTAGCCAACAGCTATATTTCAGTTTACCACCAGACTTCCTTCCAAATGGAAGCACTTTATAAAACAAGTGAAATCACAATACCCAATCATTCAGAAATATTGGGCTACTTCAAATTTTTATAAGCTCTTAAATTTGGAGGTGATCAGGGTTCTGAGCTTGCATTGCACAGAATAATTTAAAATTATTGGAGCACTTCACATATTTTTAAAACCACTTCAGCTAGGAAATGATGGGGTTCTAGAAATATGTGGCATATAAGGGTGTAAAATTATCAGCGAGCTTAAGTGCGTCATTGTGAAAGTGATCAAGGTTCCTTGCTTGCACATTGCAAAGCAATTGAGAATTACTGGAGTGCTTCAAGTGGTTCATGTTTTCAGAAGAGTTTTAGTCTCTCCTGCTCAAATACTCTTTAAAATCCTGAATGTCTCCAATATTTTCAAATGTTGAGTATGCACTCGTTATTCTGCTTTTCATTATTTTGTGTTGTTGGGATTTTTTTGGTTCCAAATATTTGTCTTTCACAGGTCCTGAAGTTCAATAAGTAAATTCTCTTGAAATCCTTTAGTTTCAGGCATATAAGAGCTTTGCTGAATTTAATTGTGTTATTGCTTCTGAAGTAAACAGTTTAAGAAATAGTTCTAATATTGATATTGAAAGCTGACATCTGAATTCATGCGTGTATCTTTCACTATTAATGGAGTACTTTTTGTAGGCAGCCTATTTAGTTTTATAAGATACGCGCTTTTGACTTTAGTTTGTAATTTATTCGAAATGATTTATTATTACTTTCAATGTTATTGTGTTTTTTATAAAACACAACCTTTTAAGTATTGCTTTTTTCTTTCTCCTTTTGTGTGCCCTTCCTCCTCTTCCACTCCTTTCTGTCTTCAATACACACACTGCACAAACCACTGGTATAACATAATTCATTCTCTCACAGCTCATTCTGAGTACTATGTTTTGGTAGAACTCACAGTGGGTAGAATTTTGAGCTGGATTTATCATCCACACAAGAGAATCATAATAGTTCTATATTTTAAGAAGGGAAGAAAAGGGCCCTATAAAGTGCATCATTCTGCAATGCATTGTTTCTGTATGTTGAATTTATGACTGTAAGAAGGAAATCACTTGTGTTATACAGGTATTCTGTGGTGTGCATTTAAAAATTTAATTCAGTCCCTACTGTGCTATTTGTTTTACTTAACTGTTTTCATGAACTTTGCCTATTTCAGGTCTCTATTTCCTTACCTGATCTCTATTGAGAACTGTTCCCTTCAAACATTTGCCTCTTTCAAAAGTGTAAAGAATCTATGCACCTTGGGTTCTTCTTTTATTAATTTTCGCTATAACTATAGTTGCATGGCAAATTGTTAACTGTTAAAACTGAAAATTATATGTTTTGACTTTGCCTCAGTGTTGCACATAGGATCTGTATTAGTAACAAGTGCTGTTTTCTGAAAAATGAAGTGCTTTATTGAGGATTTTAAAATGTGTGCACAACAGGATGAGATTTTCTTTAACAACTGGACAAATGTAGCCTTAAGAAGAAGCAATTAAAAAATACTTGCAATGAATAGTCAGGGGTTTTTAAGATCAAAATGCACATATTACTTTGTCTAACGTAATATTGCATTAATTTTCATGTACTATTTTCACTTCTAAGATCCCTAGAACAGTGTAATTCCTAGGAACTGATATTGCCTGCTGATTTGAATTGGCAGTTTGGAGTCTTTATTTGTAGTGCTTGTTATCTTTCCTTTCTGAGAATTTAAAATTATGAACTGCCAAAAAGTGCTTACGATATAAGAAATGTTTGGAATAAAAAAAGTATCATCTTGTGTATGTTCTATGCTTGCTGTCATGAATGCTGCCCTCCAACCTTTGTATGACCCATGGAAAATTAAAATAAATGATTTTTATCTTAGAAAATCACATTAATATTGGTTACAGATATATCCATATCAATAGCCACTATTAAACCAATATTTTTGCAATTTTGGAAAATGAAATGGCTATTACAGCTACAATTGTTGGGATAAAGAAGATAGATATCTATAGGGATTGAAAAGACTGAAATCTGTAAACATTAATATAGAAATTGTTTACAGTGTTAACATTTATCAGAGACAGAATTTTCTGTGTGTTACAATAAATCATGTCTTATTGTGCAAGTGCCTGGCCTCTATTTTTCAACTCAGTATTTTCAAGTATTAAATGTGATCACAAGAAAAGAGATATTTGTACCTGTAGTTCATTTTAATCAAACTGATTAAAGCAAAAAGCAAACCCTTAAGCACACAAAGTAACTTTTTCCTTGACATTTCTCTCACATGTGCTGCTGAGGGTAGGGAAGAATATTTTTGAGTTGTGAGAGAGATTTTCCAGGGGAAAGATATTAAGAATACCTAAAAAAGGATGCTGATATTGTACCTTTTTGTAGCTGATATGTTTTGATAAGAGAAAGTGCTATAAGAAGGAAAAAAATGTTTGGACTGAGTATGTGCTGTATGTGTAACTGCAGCACTAACACTGTGCTATGGGTGGCAAAGGTCAAGGGAATGAGAGGGTTCAAAGTGGCCACCAAAGTAACACAGAAGAAACCTGCCAGGGCTACTGAACTCAAGACTGGCTAAATTCTCATTGCAGAAGCCGGAAGACAGTTTTGGGTTTGCTCCCTTGCACCACCACGCCCACCCTCCCTCCCCCCCGCCCCCCCCCCCCCCGCCCAGCCTCCCCCCTCTTATTATGTATTTATTTATTTTATTTTCCTTTAACTCTACATAAGGATTTACTGCTATCTGCCATCAAAGTAAGGATACTTCTCAAAGTAGACTTTTGATCTTGGTGACGATGGCCATTTTCAGGCAATACTTACCACCAAATGAATAGCATAATCAGTGCCTAAGGCTGTTCCTTAGAACTTGCTAATAACTTTAGACGTCTCATAAATTTGCTGCTGAAAACAATCTCCGTTTCACATATGTGGGCATGTATTTCTTTAATTTTCTTATACATACCAAAGTGTTTAGATAGGGTGACCTAATTATTTGTTGCACTTTTGCAGTTGCTCTGTTATGTTGGTAAATTTTAAAACTGTTTGGAGGGTGTGAAACAACATTTCTAAAAAAAAGAAAAGAAGAAACTACTTAATAAATGCAGCCCACATGACCTGTTTTTTGGAAAAGTGATATACAGTGTTTCACCTAGCTGGCACATACATGCTTACCACAGCTGATGTGTAAATTAGTTTGTGAACAAATTTGTGTACAAATACTAAAATTCTTCTGGTCGAGCACCCATGTGCCTGTTGAGATTTTCCAGTTGTATATTTTGGAACCAGGGGTTTTTTTTCTGTCTTATTTTTAATAAAAAAATTGGTCACGGTCTTGATTTTTTTTTTTATTTTATTTTATTCTCAGATCTTCTATTATGGTTATTCCTCCATTTTATAACTGAGGGACTTCAGCGAGGCATTTCAACTATTTCAGCAGTTCAGCTAGAGGATGACATACATAAAACTGTTCAGAGACAGCTTCCTAAAGGGAAAAAAAAGGTATCTTGCTATGCTGAAAATACTGTTTCCTCTCCCATCTCTAGCAAATTCACTTTATTTGCCAAGTGTGCATTAGCATAACAAACTGAGGAGTGAGAAATAGAAGTGTCTGTTAAAGGAGAGCTAATGATGAAATCAGAAGATTCTGAAATGTTGGTTGTCCCATAGTTCACTGCATCCTAAAACATTTATTTAATGACTAATCACAGACGTCTTCTGCAGCCCTACCTAGCACATATACATGGTGTTTGGTTGATGTTACACCTATGCAACAGTAAAAAGCTCCTCACAAACCACAATGGTTTGGATATATATTTCCTATTGTGTTTAATTTTGGATACTAAAGTGTAAAGACTTGTTTGGCTGGGGTTTTTTCCCCAGAAATAAACCAATGGTTTTATTTACCTCTGCATATAATTTGTCACAAAGCAGGTGCATTTCCCAAAATGTATTACTATATGCAGCTTCCTAAAGGCTGTTTACTGAAAATGTCTTACTCAATATTTGGAATAGTAACTAGTTGTCATTGCTTAGAAAGCATCATTTCTGACTCCCTAATATGACAGAAGAATTCACAAAACTTCTTGAAATCTTGATTTTTCTCTGGGAAATTAATAACTAGAAGACTTTAACATTGTGAATTTTAGAGAAAATACATATTCAAATGGCCCAAACTTCTAATAAATTATAACATTCCCGAAAGATGGGGAAGGACATTTATTAGTTGAGGTTAGAATCTGTAGGCTGGGCTATAATAAAATTTTGGTAAAAAGTACAGAAGACCTTTATGTTCTGAAAATTATGTTGGCTAGTAAGTACGAAAGGTACTTAAGTTCACTTTGTGACTAGTAGATAAAATGCTAAAAAGACAGAACTTTTAAATATAAATATTATTTATCAATATAGAAAGTTGTAGTAACACTGTTTCAATATTCCAAATTAGCTACCATTTTTATTCTATTTACTTGTGGTGTTTTTTTTTTTTGGGGGGGGGGGGGTTATTCCTTATTAATTTTCCGGGATCTAGTTATTTTTACAGCCTAATGGAAGCAGTGTTGTGGGAACTCAAAAAACCCTTTACATGAAATTTATATATTAGTATTTTTTTAAAAAATCTTCATTATTGAAACTCATCGAAAAAGCCTTTTGGAAATGGCAGCAAAAACCAAAATGCTGGGCAATAAGTAAATGCTCCTGAACAAACATTTCAAAACTAATTTGAATTATTCAATATAATTATTCAGTAACATTGATATGATTACTAATGTATTTTATTTTAACTGCATTTGGTATGCATTTAAGGGAATACAAGACTTGAAGTAAGCGAGGACTTTTTCATTTTTCTGAACATTAAAAAAAGGCTATCCATTTTGCCAGTATTTAACATCTAGGAAAATGTACTCAAATACTTGATGCAAATTTCTGCCAGTTAATGCAGTTTAAAAAAAAAAAGAAAGAGTAATATCTGAAAAATAAATACTTACCCGTGGGAGAACGTCATTGTGAGATTACTTAGAGGATTGACCAGTTTTTTACAGAGCAACTTCATATACTATAAGTATTTGATCAGTAACTAATTCTTGTAATTTTAGTCTTTGAGAATATATTCAAAAAGTTGTCTGGGATTATAAAAATGTGAATTATAAAGTGTTGCCTGTTCCAGTTAAAGCCATATAAAAAATTACTTGTTAAAGTAAAGAAATCTTATAGAACTTTTTGCTCTTCATGGTGGGTTATTTTAGGTTTCAGGGGTGGGTTTTTTTGGTTGGTTTTTTTGGGGTTTTTGTTTGCTTTGGTTTTAGGTTGGGGATGTTTTGCGGTTTGGTTTGTTTTTTGTTTTGGAATGCAAAAGAGTTTATTCTTTCCTAAACCTTTGGTACACCTGATGTGATGTTTGGACTATAATGAAGATAACACAGAAGACAGTTTGTAATGCTTTTTCGATCTACTTCTAACATACTTTCCTATGGAAATAAGGTTTATGCAGCAATTCTCAGTCATTTTTTCCCCTAGAACCCAATAAACACATTGCTGGCTAAGCTATTGGGAGCTTCATTTGACTAAGGAAGCCAGAAAAACATAACTTTTTTATCTTCTATGTGGCAACACCAGGAAGTGGTCAAGCAATAGACACGTTTCACATGCTATGTGCCACTGTCGGTTCATGACTAAGGGGAAAAACAGGAGGTAGAGCTGAGGCTGTGTCTGTTGGGAGGGGTTGGTTAATACTCCTGGGTGGCAAAAGACACAAATGAATAAGAAACCAGGCTGCATTACGTACCCTGGTGATTCGTTGATTGTGCTATTTTGTATCTAACTCTATTGGGATCGAGCGGTGTTCAGCTGTACCTGCATATATCCATGGTCAGTAATGCTCACAATACTGGTAAGATTGAGATATAATGGGGATTTGGAGCTTACTTTATTTGCAGATAAGATGCTGGTACCAGCTGCAAGCATACAGGAACCTATCTGGGACATAGGAAAGGTGGCAGCTAGTACACCTCATTTAAAAACTGAGCCAAGTGGCCTCTGGTTGATTATTCACCTTAAGACACTGATGATACTGCTTCTGCTAATTGTACAACCCTGCTCTCTCACTGGCCAGCACAACCAGTAAATCCTGAGATAGTGGCAGATGTGGACAACTTGCCAGTTAGCCTTTGAACTGTGTGGCTGATGGCCAGCCGCTGTGGTTGGATATTCACAGAGGAATACAAAGCCAAACTGGAGCCCTGCATCTGCCATTTTCCCTTGTAAACGCCACTGTTTGTCCTGAACATCAGCCTAAAGATGTGGGAACTGGGCATATCTGTTCATGTCTGTGAAAACAAGACTCTTCTAAGAAAGTTTTCTAACTCAATTCATTTATTTTCCTACTCTAGTGGTACTATCTTAAGGCAACTGCACATTTTACTCTTAAACTGTTTATTCTCAGAGTTAATGTTTTGGATTTGGGTTTTTTATTAGAAGAGACATTAGGCTCAGTCCTTCCTTCTGCATTCCTCTTTAGAAAGTACAAGTTGTAATAAATAGAATAACTTGGCAGTGAAGATCAGGCCACTAGCTTGCCTTTAACATGACTTTTGAAGAGCCATTTAACTGTTTGCCTAAAAAGTCAGTCTCTTTGCAGTCTGGAAATCACTTACATCTGGTAAACCATTTCTACTTTTGCTTCCTGCTCCTGTCTGCATCCTCCCCTTTCCTGCATCTCTAGGGCCTACTGCAGGACACCGCTTAGGTCAGACCTGTAGGAAACAGCCCCTTCACCTTGACTTCATTTGGTCTTGCTTTCAGGAGACCTTTTCATCTCACAGCAGGCAATGGCTCTGAAATGCCTGAGCACTTGTAATCAAATCTTCTTTGATAACGTATTAGTGGATAAAGATCTGCACCAAGTAGTACTCTTTTCCAAAAATAACTAGTCTTATGCACCACAGATTTTTTGAGAGTAATCGTCCTTTATGCAAGAGTGCAGCAATAACCCGATCAGGAGTGTTTGAAGCTGAAGTGATTTTAAGAAGGACAGGTGCTTTTATCCACCTGCTCAGTTGTGGAACAGCTGTGAAATAACGTTGTTGAGAAGTGCACAGAACATGTTATTTGATTTTTGTTTTTCATAGCCCGGCTGTTAGCTTACCATGGACAGCACAGGTTCTGTGCGCACTGTGAGAATACCCACCAAAGTGTTGGGGTTTTTTTTAACTGTAATCCCTTCAGTAATGAATAAAAGTTATATTTTATACCTGTGCAGCCCTTGATGGTTTTCTAGTCCATATGAATCGATAGGAGAGGTTTGCGGTCCTGATCTGGGAGAGACATTAGTCACCTCATAAATCAGTTGACTGTGAGGAACCCACTGGTGCTTGTACCAAAGCACAGAAGGTGAAGAATGTTTTCCTACCATTGAATGCTGGCAAAATTTATCACTTTTGGGAAGGTCTGAAACAACTTGGCCAAATGCCTTTCCAAAAGCCCATGGTTTACAGGACTTTCTTTTACCATGGGTCATTTTGACCTTATTATTTCCAGACTGGTTCTGGAGGTCTGCTTCCTGCTTTTCAATCAGTTCTGAGGAAACTCCAGCAGCCTGGGTTTGGAGAACTGGATCCTGCCTAGTGCCGCATGTGAGGACCGGCAGTTTAGATGTCAGCTCGCTGATTGCTTAGGCCCCTATCCAGAGATGCAGTGGGGTCGGTGGTTAGGCTGGCAGCTGGCTGTTTCAAAAGGGCAGCTTTCAAGCTTAACCTTAAAAAGCAGTCTCCTGGGATTTACATCCACTCTTTTAAGTCCATGGAATCCCAATTTCAGCTTCCTAAAGATGATGCCCCTCCAAGTCTGGGAGCCAGTACCTCCAGTATGAAGAACTGCGGGGCTTCACTAGTCAGAATCCCTGCTTATTTATCTGTAACTTTACTATTTACTAAAGAGTGGCTTCTTAGTTTTATTTGAAAAGGAAATTGACTTCTCTTGCTCTTTGTCATTGCCTTGTTAACAAGGAGGAGGAAAAGCTGCCTAATCTCGACATTATGAGAGTTGTTAGAATTGATCCCCAGTGAACTCTGGAGAGCAGAAAGTCAGATCACCTCTTTGTTTTGTTTCAGGGGGTTACCGAAAGGGAATGACAGCCTTCAAGGGACCTATTTCCCACTAGCTGAAAGACTGCATTAAGCAAGCATGTTTAGTGAAGGGTAAAGAGAGTACCAGTGGGAACGAATGCATGCACCACCATTGCAGGCACGGAGCTTGGAACAGAGGAGGCAGATGTCTGCTGTGTAGAGCTCTCTAAAGAGGCCACGTGGGCCTTTCTGTGTGTATTAATTCAATATTGCAGAAGGGAACCTCTGCGGCATCCTCTGGGGTGCTTGGTAGAGAAGTGCAGCAGGCTGCCTCTTCTAGCCATTCCTTAACTTCCTGGTGGATGAGGTACTGCTCATTAATCCTGCTTGCTCAACACATGAGGGGTAAGGGAAGGGAGTTTTCTAATGTAGTGATTAGCTTGCGCAGAAAGTATCTGAACATTTTTTGCATACTGTTTTTGTGTGACTTCTTGGCATTGTTTCATTGCTGTTGGTGCACATATGGCTATTAAAAATATTTCTTCAAGTATTTGTACATTTCTCAGTACCACAGGGAAAGATTTTATTGATCTCTAAGTTATTTTTCCCTTTCTGAGATTTATCCCATATATGTAAATCCGAAAATTTGTGTGGGCCAGTTCCCTTCCATGTGAGTGGGTGCATAATTTCCATGCCTGTGATAATTCATCATACAGGGCTGCAGGAGCTGGTAATACAATAAAAGATGCAAAACAATAATATCAGTCTTTTCGTGGATACAGAAAGAACTGCAGTAGGGCAAATTTAGGTCACTGCTACAGGAAAAAAAGGAAAATAGAAAAAAAAAATTGAAGTCCTATATTTGTTCCAGAACATAATGTAATATATTTGTTTCAACACAGTGGTTTCAGAGTGCAGTCTCGCTAGGCAGAGAAATTTCTTCCAAGACTGTAAAAGCTGATCTCATATACTTGGGCTCACAGAAAATTAAAAAAGGCAAGTGTTTCCTATGGGGTTTGGTATCCTGCTGAGGTGTGCCACCACTGAACCTGGTGCCCTACCTTGTTTACCCGCGCTCTCACAATTCCAGGTGGACCTGGAGGGAAGGAGTCTCCTGCAAGGAGACATACTACGACTCCCAGGAGTCACTGCAGACTGAATGAACTTTACTTCTTAAACCAGACAAGAAAAAACTACCTTTTTTTCCACAGTGCCTGCAATTCAAAGGGCAATCAGAAACCCATGCTGTTGGTACATTGTCTTAACCAATATGCTAGTGATGCTTACAAATACATAGCTTGTGCTTGGCTATCCAGCGCTATTCCCAGCTACGCAGGGAGAGTTGTTCTGGCAGAGGATCTCAAGGCATGCACTCTTTCCCCCTTGCTCGCAGGACTATATTGAGGAAGCCCTTGGCACAGTGCTCTGATTTATCTAAAGGAGTAGGTGTTGTGGATATACAGAGAGAACGGCACTGGAAGCCAAGCCAGTTGTTTCTTCAGTGTGTGTTCAGGGACTGCTGCGAAACTTGTCAATCAGATGATGATTTCTGATGGATTCAGTTAGTTGCATCTTCAAGTGAAAACAGAGGACATGGAGGCTTTTATTCTGTAAGGTTTTCAGAGGACTGCTGACAGATCCAAGTCTGACCCATTCCCCAAAATTTTAGGTCTTTTTCACTCTGTTCTCGGCCATCAGGAAGAATAGTCCACTTAAAGGGCTAATGTAGTAATCAGAAGTTTCCATCTGCCCAGGCAACAGTGAGAAGAATGGTTTTTATAGTAAATTATATTTTCAGCAATCTCAAACTGTAGTCCTTTTTTAATTTTTTTTATTTGGTTTTAACTTTCTTTTCAGATATGATCCAAAATACATCAGACACCGGGCAATAGTATGCACTCAGTTTTAGTGTCATTCAGAACTTGTAACAAGAAAATCCGAATGAAGTCAGGTAGTTTATCCTACTCAAGGGAATATGTCAAAGGCAACCTATGCAAAGCAGCAGGAAGGAGTTGATAAGATGGTGATTATTAAAATGAAACCCAAAAAATTCAAGTTCTCCTAAATTCTAAGCACGTCTTACTAGTATTGGAATTAAAGTGTTGCTCATAACCATAAACAATTATTTAACCCTTAACCTGTAGCCATCTTTTCTGTCAAATGGTTTAAAATAATTATGGAGCAGCTTAAATAGTTAAATTTTTTTCTTTAAAAGCAACCAGCAGTGCCTTTTTCAGGCACAGCCTGTGTCTACAACAAAGAGAATACTATGAAGCGGGACTTATTCTGAGACAGGATTTTTATCATGTTGGGACATTTCTTACCAGCATTATTTAAAAGCTTTTTAAAAACCTGCTCTCTCACACCTTTGTTCTTTCTGTGCCAGGAAATGTTGTTACATATTTAATACCATATTTTAAATGTTTCATATGTTTATGACATGAAATACATGTACAATATAATCAAGGCTCTTCAAATTCTGCTGCACCTATATCACTCCACACAGCAGTCTGCAAGTTAGTGTGAGGAAATGCTTCTGACCACAAATGCTGTAAATTGAGGAATACATTTTAAAACTTTTTTTTTTATAGTTTTCATTTCTTTCCATTACAAGGTGAAATCACAGTATGGGTCTATGGGGAAGAATACTGCTTCTTTTACTCTCCCTCTTAAATTTCCTTTGTTTATTCTGAAAGTTTTTGGACCTAATTCTTAGTAGGTCTGCTTGAATTTGAGGAAACTATATTAAAAAGAGACATAGTGCTGTTCATTCATCATCATAAACTGGATCAATACCATTGTTTATTTCTCAAATAAACTACCAAATAACATCAATGGTGGTAACTTCATACCACTGAGACTAGATCCAAACAAGAACTCAGGACTGAAACTGAAAGACTTCTCATCTCCCAAACAAAAATCTTTTTCTAATTTTATTTTTGGGGATGTGGTGTGTCCATTTATATATAGCATCTGGTTCCTGCAGGCAATACAGATAAGAATTTTCTTTTGTTTCAAGTATTTTGGGCATGGAGAGCAAAACAGTGAGGTTTTTGTAGCAATTATATTTTTATTTTGGTGCATATAGAATAATGGGAATAAAACCAAATGTACCTGATGGAACACTTGATTTACTTTGAAACTTTTAAATTAAACCATTGCAGGTGTTCCTTTATAAAAACTGATATTTCCAAAGGTAATTTTTTTGATTGTTTGGTTGTTCGGGGTTTTGGTTTTGTTTGGGTTTTTTGAGTTTGGGCTTTTTGTTTTGTTTTTTCAGTGAGAACTTTCAGTAAGAAAATAATGTTTTTTTCTTTGTTCTAACATTTCTATACATCATTCATGGTATATTCTAGCATACAAATTACTGATCATTGGTATCACATGGATCTCCTTGACATATGTGTTGGGGATGGCTCATCAACAATTCCTTAATCTAAATAATTGAGTCATAGAACTTTAAACACTAGTGTTTTAAACAAAAACACAGGGAGATATGTAGAGAGGGGAAAAAAGTTACGTTTTTAGCAGGCTTTTTTTTTGACTCTTGTGGTTTTTCTTCAGCCCTTTTTTTTTTTTTTTAACTTTTTAAAAAATTAGATGATGCTGTAATTCCTAATAATTCATCTTGTGGTTTTCACCATAGTGGCAGAGACAGATTCTTTTAGGTCTTCATAAAACAGTGTAGCATACTTTCAATGCTGAACACTAACTCTTCTCATAAGAGTCAATGTACTGTATGGTAGAATATAAAGGCTTTAATGTTTCCATTTCCGTCCTGTTCTCTTTCTGTTGTTGTTTGTTTACTTTGGTTTCATTGTATAAATATTTGAGTGCATACTGGTTTATTGTGTTGCTCTAAACACATGTGAATCTAATTACCAATGTGTTTAATTTGAATTTAGTGTTACATGGTTTTTAATCATGCTCAAGTCACTTTTAATGGTTACAAGAAAAGTATTTCTGGAACACATACTTCTCTACTACAAGGATGTGCTGTTCCCAGCAATAGTTGAGATTATTTAATTTATTAGCAAATGAATGTTGTGCAAATACTTTTGGATGGGATCCCACTGCTAATTAACAGAAAGAAAAGTCAAGAGGTTAAGAATTAGACTTGGATTCTATTAGGTTTTGTGGGTTGTTTTAATACATCTTAGCAAGTCATACATCTTCCCTTCCTCAAAAGCACACCCCAAGGATGTATATCGCATCCTTTGTTTTGAGTTGTCTCAAAATTATATTTTGTGTATATTGATTTCTTAGTACTATTCTTGCAGTAACAGTGTTTTGTTCTATTTTCCAAAAACTTGTAAGGGTTGGAAAATTGCCGGTGTAAGAGTTATAGAAATGCAACCTCTTCTGTCCTTTGGTGCATCAGAGATAATGACAGTAAAATTTTCCCATATACTTTTTCAGTGTATTTTGCCTTTTTCATTGAAGGACTACTTACAGAGATGAAAAATTTGTGGTATCATCTAAACTTTTTTAATTTTTTTTTTTAGTATCTTTGCTAAATTTCAGGTAAGACTTTTTTTAAAAAAAAACAGATTTCAGGTAATAAAATATTTAGGTGCCTACCATATTGTGGATTCTTGCACCAATATTTTTATCCAGGGCATCAAAAATCAGTGCTGTGCACTTAGAACCACCATTGATTTAAGTGATGCTGAAAGAAGGTAATACCTTCTACCATAAAATAATATACTTAAGCGCACAAACAGAGATTCAGGTATAAAATATATTCTGATGAATTTAATAGGGATTTTTTTTTTTTTTTGTAGTTTGGACTGAAACAGATAGTTATTGAATGATGAGCTATGTATATACAATTACTAAGTACTTTGATTCCACATGATAATTAGGAAGAGACATTGAAGATACATTTTTCCACTAAAATAATTGTCAATTTATTAAATCATTCTTATCTTCTCATCAGTTAAAAAAATTTACTGAAACAGTGAGAATGTGTGAGTCAGCGAACCAAAGAAAAGAAAAGAAAAAAGAAAATTAATATCTGGAATAATTGCAGCTAGTAAAATATGTATAATTAATTCTGGTTTGTGCTTTCTGTTTCTTACATGTGATTCCATTGGGATGCCACTTCCATCACCATGCCCTTATATAGTGAGATTCAACGTTGTTATCATTCAGGGTTTCATTGTTTGTTGTGTGGAATTTATTTAACTCTTCATGCTGCTGTCTCATTTTCTGTGTTTCCTTTCAAGTGATTCCTTCCCTTTCCTTACATGAGGTAGATTTGCGTCATCATTTACCTGTGTAGGCTCCAACTTGGCTGAAATCTTTGATGTTGACATCTTGTTTTTTTCCTATGTCAGCTTCCTCTTGATTCTGCTGGAGCAATATCCAAGACCCCAAGTTATGTTTGAACGTGCAAGCAGGTAGACATGTATTCCACAAGCACACTGTGTTATATATTCTAAGATACTCATAGTATACATTGTTTTCATGCTAATATTTACAGTTTGTGGTTTCATATGCTTGCTATTTTGCAAGATATTACAGTCGCTGAGTTTCATGGAAGTTACCTGTCTGTGACAGTAGTCACTAGCAATTACTTCACAAGAGAAATGATGAGTATGGAGTGATGTCTTTTAGTTCCAATAATCAGTCCCCATGGGAATTCCTGGGTTAGCCATTGCATCCTACCCAAAATGTTTATAGTTCTGGACAGACCCCCTTTTCATGAATTAGTATTTTTTTTAGCCCATTTATTACCTCTGTCTTCAAAATATTCTGAGGTAGGGATTTCTGTCTTTTAATGACTCATGCATTAAAAAAAATAAAATTGTTTGCTTTAAATCTCATTTCTCCTAGTTTTCATCATCTGTTTTCTCATTCTTTTAGTATGAGAGTTAATTGCTCCCTACATGCTTTCTCCAAACAGTTCATGATTTTATAGGCCTTTCTCATACTTTAAGTCAGAACTCTTTTCCCAAATTAAATTTAATTATAAAATCTGTTCCCTGATTTTGAGAGTTCTTATTATCTCTCCCTCTACTCTTTCTACCTTCTCCTTTACAAGGTAAATTATAAGTATTATACTATCACTAAGAAAAAAAGAATTAAACAGTTTTTACAAATAAGTTGTCACTGTTTTGGAGTTTTCTGTTATGGAAAATTTCTCTCTGATTCTAATGTCATTTTGAGCTTAAAAACCCGACTACATTCTTCTTTACTGGATTACCTCTGGTGCAACCACACTCTACATAGGCAGCTTGTGGGGTCAGGCATCAAACTTGCTTCAAGATACCTGTCCATGCAGAACACCTCTGATGTATTTTCTTTGTCGTCAATCACATTCTGATTTTGTTTACCTCTAAAACTCTTCAGGGTAGGCTGTAAACTAAACCAAATGGAAAAAAAAAAGGAAAGTAAACCAGGTCTGACTCTTTTCTCACTCAGCACACGTGGTTCTTGAATGAGGGATAATTAGTGTTATACTGAAGCTCTTCTGTAAAACAATTTTTAGTGACAGCTCTGAAAATAGTGTTAGTCAACAATTTTTTCATATTTGATGTTATGGATATACAACTTTTTGTTGTGAGTTTGATACAGAACTTGGTTTCTAAGGTAAGAGAGCTGTGTTTAATTGTCTAAGATTTCTTGAAAGCTGTGAGCTAGAGCATCTCAACATCTGGCCTAAAATATGGTTTTGGGAACTGCTGTAAATAAAAGACAGGAAGGTATAGTACAATTTCTTTCACCCCACCCCTCCCTTAATTGTTATAAATATTAATCTTAGATACACTCAATCTGATGTACTTTTGCATTATTATTGAGATAAAGTGTCAACTGTGATTTTTTTAAAATTTTTTCCATACCAGAAACTGTGGTGAGAAGAGTGTTTATCCTTCATTATTTTAAAAAGACACTGTATAATATACTTAAAATATGCAACTTTTAAATGGTGGAAGAGGATGAATTACTTTTAGAAAGCTGTTCAGAAGCAAGAGTGGCCGTTTGTAATTGTTCACACCAAGGCATTTGGCCTTGCAATATCATTGCTTACCACTGTCATAGAAAACATTACATATGATTAGCTGCAGGTATCCATGCCAGATGATATCCTAGTAAAGTCCTTTATATATTTCATCTTATAATTGTATTTGCAAGTTAATGTTTGAAGTGTCAGTCTTTGTAAAATTAGCTCATCTTGTTATGATTTAGGGCTTTGATGTGAGTGAAAGGCTTCAATTGCAATGCATAGTCACATCTGAGAGTAAACTGCATAGACAAAGAGACTTACAAGACTAGTAAATCAAATACTCTGAACTGTCTATGTGGATTATGAGGTACTATTTGCATAACTTTGAAGTATTTATACTGATGAAATTACAATAATTAAAATCATTGCTGTGTCAATTGCTAGATGCCACAAGGCATAGCAATTACTAGCATGCAAATCAGACTTTGTGTAAGCATTTTAAAGAATAATTACCTTATTTGATTCAGATGTGCCTGAAAGGCATTAAGAATCATTTGAGCTATTTTGCCTTCAACAATTTTTAGGTCTCAGATAATATTGTTTTTATTATTATTGTTGACGATAATACCTTTGTGTGGGCATATGTCTATATGTTTCTGGTTTAGGTTTAAAGTGAAACCTAGTGGTAAAACTTGCTGAAGCAGTTAGGAAGGATTTATTTTACATTAGTTTGTTCTGAATCTCTACAAACGATTTCATTTTGCATAAGAACCAATACAAACATGCAGCCTCTTATTTTTTTTTACAGCTTGGTAAATCCTGTATTATGGGAATAGTATATAAATTATTTCTGAGACACAAATTTTTTTTTTTGCTTTAGATTTATAACAGACAATTTGGGTTTCCACAACATGAATTTGAAATACATAATCTGAAGAAAAATAGACTGTAAAGAGCTTCACATTCACATCATAGCAGATAAATATTTCCAGGGAATGTAATGCTGATAATAAAATTAACTCAAGCTTACCCAAACTTCAGAGCTGTTTTTTCTTATAGATTCTGGGTGGTGAAGATGTACTCTGCAGTGAACAATAGTGGACACTTGACAGATGGGTTCTCTGGAAAAATGAATGGCAGAGACTGAAAGAGGAACTCCTTCTCAGACAAAGCCCATAGCAGCAGTGCAAATTCAGCTCAAGAAGCACTGTCAAATCATTCAGGCCTTAGGTTTAATCAGTGCCATGAGTTTTCCTGCAAAAGGTCCTGTTTGTCAATGCATATCCCAAAGTGCCCGATATACCCTGATACATGGTGGTTTCTGATATGAAAATCATGAAGGAAGAACCTTGTTCTCCCTCTTGACTTTTTTTCCCAAGTAATCTCAATACCCCTGTACAGCCCGGTACCTGTTGCTGCTAAAACCCCCAATTGTTTAGCTAACAATAGTTAAATGTGCAGTCACATGATAGGATGGAGTATCATTTATCAATCATTTTTATCCTGAATTTTGCAAGGATTAGGAGGAATGCCCATTTTAAGTAATGAAATTTGCTGAGTGAAGAAATACCTACACTACCACAGAATCGTGTTTGTTAACATAAAACATCTTTAAAACATCCAAACTTTTTCCTGGTGATAAATGTACAAATAATAAGAGTAGAAGGGAAAAGGTTTCATAAGTACAATATGAACCCCAACACATGGTGCCATAACAATGGAGTGTTGAGGAATATTGAGTGCCTAAAGAAATCACTTCGGCTACTCCACATATGTCTTTGTGTAGCAGTGGTGTTTATTTTACCACTTTCATTTCTTGTAAAGTTTCAATTGTGTTCCTCAGTGCTTTGTTGTCAGTAGAACACTGTCACCCAGGAAGAGGTTTGTGATCCATATGAACCTCCAGAACCATGTGAACTTTTCAGAGATGTCAACTTCAGAGCTCAGCTTCTTTAGTGAGAGATGAAAAGAAGCCTCTGCATTCTGATGGCCCTTCTTACCCCTGTAAATAATTGCAACCATAGGCCCTGGTCATCTAGAGGACATGTTCCTGAGTACCATGTATGTGCTGCCTGGATTGCAAGGGGAAGGCTGGGAGATTAAGTACTCACCCAGGTGTACCAGTAGTACTCTGGGTTCAACCAATAGTACTCTGAGTACACAGCCCCCTGAGCAGGAAGACAGGGACGAACACAATGAAGCCCCTATAATCCATGAGAAGTTGGTTAGTGATCTGCTACGTAACCTAGACATACACAAGTCTATGGGGCCAGATGGGATCCACCCAAGGGTGCTGAGGGAACTGGTGGAAGTGCTCGCCAAGCCACTTTCCATCATCTATCAGCAGTCCTGGTTAACTGGGGAGGTCCCGTTTGACCAGAGGCTCACATATGTGATGTCCGTCTACAAGAAGGAGTGTAAGGAAGACCTAGGGAATTACAGACCTGTCAGTCTGACCTCAGTGTCAGGAAAGGTTATGGAGCAGATCATCTTGAATGTCATCACTAAGCACATGCAGGACAACCAGGTGATCGGCCCCAGTCAGCATGGGTTCAGGTAGGGCAGGTCCTGCTTAACTAACTTCATCTCCTTCTATGATCAGGTGACCCACCTAGTGGATGAGGGAAAGGCTGTGGACATTGTCTACTTGGACCTCAGTAAGACCTTTGAGACTGTTTCCCACAGCATTCTCCTAGAGAAGCTGATGGCTCATAGCTTGGATGGGCATATGCTTCACTGGGTGAAACACTGGCTGTATGGCTGAGCTCAAAGGTTTGTGGTAAACAGAGTTAAATCCAGTTGGAGGCTGGTCACCAGTGGTGTTCCCCAGGGCTCAGTCCTGGGGCTAGTTCTGTTTAATGTCTTTATCAACAACATGGACGAGGGAGTCGAGTGCGCCCTCGGTAAATCTGCAGATGATGCTAAGAATGACAAAAGTATTGATCTGCCAGAGGGTAGACAGGCTCTACAGAGGGACCTGGACAGGCTGGATTGATAGACCAATGTCAATTTCATGAGGTTCAACAAGGCCATGTGACATGTCCTGCACTTGAGTCACAACAACCCTATGTAAAGCTACAGGCTTGGAGAAGAGGGGGTTGAGAGCTGTCTGGAGGAAAGAGACTGAGGCGTGTTGATCAACAGTCAGCTGAATATGAGCCAGCAGTGTGCCCAGGTGCCCAAGAAGGCCAATGGCCTCCTGGTCTGCATCAGGAACAGGGTGGCCAGCAGGAGTAGGGAAGTGATCCTTCCCCCGTACTCAGCACTGGTGAAGCTGTACCTGGAATATTGTGTTCAGTTTTGGACCCCTCACTACAAGAAGGATGTCGAGATGCTTGAGCATGTCCAAAGAAGGGCTACAAAGCTTGTGAAGGGTTTAGAAGACAAGTCTTATAAGAAGTGGCTGAGGAAGCTGGCATTGTTTAGTCTGGAGAAAAGGAGACTGAGAGGAGACCTCATCACTCTCTACAACTACGTAAAAGGTGGTTGTAGTGAGGTGGGGGACAGTGTCTTCTCCCTGGTAGCTAGTGATAGGGCAAGGGGAAATGGTCTAAAGTTGCATCAGGGGAAATTTAGGTTGGATATTAGGAAAAATTTTTTTACTAAAAGGGTTGTCAGATATTGGTACAGGCTGCCCGGGGAGGTGGGTGAGTCATCATCCCTGGAGGTGTTTAAAAGAAAGGGAGGTGTTGTACTTGGTGACATGGTTTAGTGTTGGACCTAGTAGGGCTGGGTAGATGGTTGGACTTGATGATCCTGAAGGTCTTTTTCCACCAAAAACCATTCTATGATTCTATAACCTAATTACATGGCTAGGCTTACTGACAGTTAGAGCACCTGACTATGGAGGACATACCTTCCAGTTGATAGTCTGATCTCCATCAGGGTTGTGGTTCTCCAGGGTTTGCGACAGCTGGATCTTTTCCTTGACACTGTTTTTAGTATGAAGGAAATATCATTTTTTGCTGTATGTTCCTCGTGAAGAAATACCCTTACAGCTTTTTACTTTTTTTTTTAATTATTCCCCACTAATACCACTATGTTAGAAAAATTGATATCTAGCCTCTAATCTGAAAAATATTAAAAGAAAGTATTATTTTATAAACACTTTAAATTGCACTTATGTTCATTAAGCTCAACCAAACTCTAGGGAAACAGTCAAATTCAACATGTATTTCAGTTTGTAAACAATCATTGAAATACTCTCTCCAAAAAGACTATTTTTCTCCATATTTCCTGCATTATCTTTTATGCATAGCTTTATTATAGTGTTTTCAGAATAGAAATCAAAAAACCCTGCAGTTAATACTTATTAAATCAAATAACCTTATGCTTCTTTTCTATTTTTGTCCTGCTACAAATTTGCTGTTATTTCAACCACCCAGCATGTTTTACACTGTTTAGCTATGAAATGGTGGATAGTTGCATGCTACTTTTTACTACAATTAACAGTCTATTCCATGTCTAGTTGGAGGCACAAGGTCTGGGTCTCAGTCTTACGTGTATCTGTTTTTAAATATCACCCACTGTTCAGTAAGCCTAAGATCAGGCCTAAAGACCGTGGTCAACTGATACTTGTGAAGTGAGTGGTTGGTTCTAGCACTGGGAGCTACTCTGAAACATGTTTCATTTAATATTTCCTGACCTTTTAGAGTATAATTGTTCCCTTTTTTTGTTTTGTTTGGTTTGGGTTTTTTTTCCTTTTTTTTTTTCATTCTGAAGATATGTAGTTATGTTTGAGGGTTTTTTCCAGCTTCATATTTAAAATGCCTTTGACTGTCTTTGGAGCCATGTTCTCCTTGTGGTGATTTTTAAGATGTTTATACCTGAATATGCACAGATTTACCTATACATGTGCTACTCCATTTATTTTTTACAAAGGCAGTTCTTTCACCTTCCAGCTCCACTTCCCTCCCATATGAGCCTAGTGCCATCATCATTCATCATGCTCACATAATGGGTTAGAAGAAGAGGTATACTTGCTCTCCCTAAATGAACTGCTACTGTTATTATAGAGGTGTGATTGCTGCTGATATAATGTATTGTAACCAGCCAATGTGAAATGCATTTTGTGATGGCTAATAAGTACATTAACAACCTTTATGTTTGCATTATTAGGATTTAGTTAGAAACCTACTACTTTAGGAAGAGACAATCACCTATGCCAAATCATTTCCAGTCTGACCCTTATGTGCAAGGGCATGACTATAACTCATCCTAGTTTTTCCTCTATCAGGATCATAAATGGTTTGCTGACATTAAGGTAGTTTGAACTGGCTACTGAAAGTGGCCATCATTGGCAGCAGTTGTCTCATGGAAACTCTACAGATTTTTCTTATGGCCTTTAATTTCAGACTACTGTTCATCTAAGCCACCACTGCATCCATGAAAAACATTTATGGTCTGCATCCCTTTCTAGTTCCCTTATTGATCTTCTTGGAGACACAATAAAAGAAATAAATAAGAATTTGCATCTTTCTAAACATTTGGAGCTCTTCCTGTTCTTACTCCTTTGTTTGTATCGTTTCATTCTCACTGGAAGAATCCTCAGAGACATCTCTTTTTTCATTTGGTTTGCTCATTAAAAGTGGCATTCTTTAGAAAATTCAGGAAATTTTACTTCGTATTCCTTATTTAATTTCAGGGAAAATTACGGACAATTTATATTTTTTTTAAATAACATTAGTTCCTGTGTTTTCCTAAACAAACAAACAAACAAAAAACTAGAGTAAACATATCTTTAATTATTACTGATGTACGTTATCTATGGTCCCATTGTTACTGAGACTTCTTATCTACCCAGAGAAAACAAATTGAAAGGAAAACTGTGAAAATCACTAGAGGTCTAATATACTTGACATGCAGTATTCAGCTGTGCCTGAAACAATGGTATAACTTTGGATGAGCTAGTGCAGTCATGAAGCCTGAAAACAGGAAGCATTGTAGATGATTGTTTGTTGGTCAAGAGGTCACAGCAAAAGCTTGTATAGGGTGCTGTATTGCACTGCTAAATGCTACATGGCATAGGCAGAGGTAAATCTTTAAATCTGAGGGCAAAAATACTTTTGTCTTATTGGTATGTTTTTAACGGTGGAGAAAAGGGAAGAGGGGGAATAGGAGCAACGGAGGATTTGTTGGTTTCTGTGCAGTTGGCTGCAAATGGCCCTCCTCAATTCCTCCTCCTTCTCCAAACCTTGATTAATGGTATTTTAGCTAGGGCTGAGTTAACTTATTTGAAACCACAGATTAGCATGACTAGGTAAAAAATGGAACAAAATGTGTAATTCCTTGTGGGTTTTTCTCCTCTGTTCTACATTGTCTGGAAACTGGATCAACCTACATGAAATCATGGAGATGGAGCATTACTAAGAACAGTGGTTGTCTTCCTGTGTACTTTAAGGAGTGCGTCCCTCAAAACTGAAAATGTGTGGAAGCACTCTGGATCTTCAAATTGGTTGTATGACTATGGCTGCTTTGATGGAGTATATCTCAAGTAAAGCAAATTATGAGATCTGATCAACCTCACAGCTAAAATTAATTACAAATGCCCAATAAACCTAGGAAGTCTGGCTGCTGTGACAGCATTAAATCTTTCATGTTTTGTTCTCCAAACAATAAAAAACCCCATGAAATAAATTATGAGAATGGGTTAATCCAACTTCAGCCAATCTAACTATTCGACATATTTTTTGAGATATATTGGTCTTGAGGTTTGCCTTTGAAACAGATAAAATCTGTGGTTGCTGTCCCTCTGTCTCTCTGATTTGAGGGAATTTTTGAACATCTATGTTTTTAAAGTTGAGTATCAGAAACTTTGTTGCAAAGAGAATGTACAAAATACAAACCGATAGGGATTGCTTAACATGGGATAATCTACAAAAGCTTGATTGTGACACTCCAGCGGTTCCCATGTTGCTTCTATCATTTCATGAGGCTTTTTTGGGGCTTTGGTGGTGTTTTTTTAAATTTTATTTTGGGAACACATGACCTGATATTCTCTCTGTTACATTCACAGTGTATTCCCTTTGAAATCTTAATGCTGCCAGTTCATCTTTGCTGGTGAAATCTTTTAATTAGTAGTTTTGGTTTTGCTAGAGCCAAAGACAGACATGTCATGTCAGCATAAATTGAACTTAATGAAAAAAGTTTAAAAAGTCATTACTTGGAGATTTTTGAAGTATGCTAGGCATCAGGAAGAAAGGCTTTCATGGGTTTTCTGAGTTGTTTTGGGATTTTTTTTTTCCTCACCTATATTTTCAGACATTAGCTATAATACTCTCACTAACTTAAGCTATATTAAGTATGTGAATACATCGTGGTGAACCATTCTCAAATGCTGGGGCTTAAATAAAGTCATTGGGGCCCTACTGTTTCCCTCAGATCAGAAGATAAAGGTATGTTCCCATTTTTCCACAGGAATCTAGCTAAAGAGAGGTAGGAATTATAAGAATGAACTAACCATTATTATGGCACCAAGCTGGGTGGTGAGGTTAATGTGCCAAAGGGACTGGATGCCATCCAGAGGGACCTGGAGAGGCTGGAGAAGTGGGGCCAGGTGAACCTCATGAGGTTCAACAAAGTTCAGGGTCCTGCACCGGGGTTGGGACAAACTCCATTATCCATACAAGTTAGGAAATGATGTGCTAGAAAGCAGCCCTGAGGAAAAGAACTTGGGGATAGTTGTGGACAAAAAGCTGGACATGAGCCACCAGTACGCATCTGCAGTCCAGAAGGCCAGCCACATCCTGGCCTGCAAAAGAAGTGTGGCCAGCATATTGAGGGAGGTGATTCTCTCTACGCCGCTCTGGTGAAACCTCACCTGGAATATTCTGTTCAGCTTTGGAGCCCTCAACACAAGAAGGACATGGACCAGTTGGAGGGCATCCAGAGAAGGACCATAAATGTTAATTCAAAGTGCTGGAGCACTTCTCCTATGAAGATAGGCCAAGAGAGTTGTTCTTGTTCAGCCTGGAGAAGAGAAGACTCTGGGGGGAACCTTATAAGTGCCCTTCCAATACCTGAAAGATGCCAATAAGAAAGCTGGGGAAGAAGTGCTCACAAGGTCATGTAGCAATAGGACAAGGGGTAACAATTTTAAACTAGAAAAGCATAGATTTAGGTTGGATATTAGGAAAAAATTCTTCAATATAAGGGTGGTTGATCACTGCCCAGACAGGTAGTGGAGGCCCCATCCTTGGAGATATTCAAGGTCAGGCTTGATGGGACTCTGAGCAACCTGATCTAGTAAAGATGTCCCTGCTTACTGCAGGGGGGGTTGGACTAGATGACCTTTAAAGGTCGCTTCCAACCTAACGCCTTCTATGATTCGATGATGATAATGATGACGATAAAGATCATGATGGTGATGATGCAAGAACTTCCCACTGTCATAAGTAACTGACTTACTGGTGGGGGTTTTGTTTTGTTTTCCTGGGGTTTTTTAAACTTTCTTAAATAAAGAAAACACACAGAGCTCTGTGTGCAAAGAGTAAAAGTCCCACTAGTTTTCATTACATTTAAATGGAAAAAAATGGCACAAACCCAGCTGTTTCACCACTGGATTGCTGAAGGTTTCTGTAGTTCATACAGTTGATTGTTGTATTTGACCCCTTTGCAAATACATTGAGTTTCATATGTGGCTAAAACTGGCTCTACTCCCTTATGTAGTACACACAGTAGCTGGAGGGATTGTTCTTCTCGGAAAATTGTGAGTGTTGGCTCTAACCCCTTTTTAAAAATATGTGGAACAGAAGGATTTACACCTCTTAATTAGAACTTTTCTCCCTTTAAGCTAAAAAGTCTGCATTCCTTCTGGGTGTGCTGGGTTTTAAATAGGATATCCAGGAACCGCACGAAAATCGACAGACAGCAGGAGAGAAGGTGATGAATACAAGTTGAGATAAATACAAGACTTTATGCTGTGACTCGAAATACTCTTATAAAACATTGTATCAGAGGAAAAAGTTGAGAGCTGGCAGGTAGAGCATAGTGGAAAGCCGTACTTATTCATTTACTAGACCTACAGCATAGACTATTAGCCTGAAGTGACCGCTTATCCTGGAAACTTAAGAACCAGATCTGAATTAACAATGTAGCTACAGCTCATAAAATTAAGGAAATATTTCCCCAAACAGAAACATTTCCAGCTCATGTGTGGAATGGACTTTGCCATTGTCCATCTTGTGGATGGGAAAAAAACACCCAAAAAATCTCACTGTAGCTTGCATAAAATTCTCCAGTTGTAAAATATTAAAGAATAATTTTAGGAAAAGCTAACCAGAATTTAAAATTATGTTTAGAATATTTTATTTTAGAAAAGAAACAATGTCTCCAGTGTGTAGATTTCCTTCCTTTTCTATTATAATATTATAAAACCCATGTTTATTGCTGTTTCTTCATGGCCAAGTTGTTCAGAAGAATGCCTCTGAAGTGTACGCTCCATTTGAGTATCCACAATCTTCTGTGGATACAGACTTCTTCATAACATGATGTTTACATTACTTTACTCTTCATTTCAACTGTATAGTTTAAATCAGTGTCTGTTGTGTTAAACACTGGACTTGCACACAATCATGTAACCCTCATCAGTTTACTGTAGAAGATATTCTATAAAATGCTAGATGATAGGAAGAGAGGAAATCTCAAATCTCTCTCATTATTTGTGCAAATAAAAATGACAATTTTTCTGGAACTTAGTCAGGATCATGCAACATTTCCTATAAAATGTCATAAGAATCTCAGTGAATTGTAGTGTGTATGAAGGCATTCACATTCTGTGACATATGGATAAGAAATCTGCGGAAGGACATTGAAAGACCCTCACCGGCAGCTCAGTCCATCGTGCAGTCTTCCCTTTGCTCCCTTGCAGACAAGACAGAGGAAGTCAAAAAGACCTTTCTGGTTACAGCAAAGAGATTAGACCTGATGTATTTTCACCTCTACATAATATGACTCAAGGGAAAGTTACTGGTGTGGTATCATCTCTAACAAAGAATGGGAATACAACTAAGACCTAAGTTTTAGCTACAAGTAGGTGACTCTTTTCAGAGAGATCTTCAGAAGGACTAGGTTTTGATTTGAGGGGGTTGAAAGAGAAATTTATATAATATGTCATAGAACATTACTGTTAATATGTTAAAATCCTATGTGAAGATGAAACCTCTGAGAGAAAGCATGATTACAAGGCATGCATCCTGAAAGGAAGAGCTCAGCTGCTGAAACCTTCCTGCTAGAAGAAAGAGTAGCTGGAAGCCTGTATGACAGATTGATTAATTTTTACAGAAGGGTTGAAAGTGGCATGGAAAAGGCAAGGAGAAGATATCACTATTCTCAAAGGTAGGAAAAGGTAAAAGATAAAGAAAATGGAGTGAAAAAGAATAAAAGCCCAGAAACGGTGATGAAAGTACTGTCAGTTAGTCAGAGTACACTGGAAGTTGAAAAGTGACCAAACATGTATGTGTATAGCAGAAGATAATCAAGTAGCCACTATGTCTCCTGGTTTGACTTGAGTATAAGAGAAGATTTGAAAATGTTTCGAAAGAAAAAATAAAGATTTAGAGAACTGAAATAAATGAAGCATGGGTTTGTTAAAGCTGGGTCATGTCAAGCTAATCTGTTTTTCTAAAAAAAAAAGTTCTTTAGACAAAGTAAATTAAGTATATATATATTTTTTTGAGCAAAACATTTTAAATACTGCTGTAAAGCAAGTTACAGTTTCAGGTAAGATATGGCAATTAACGCAAAGGTAATTTAAGAATAAAAAGTCAGTTTAAAGGGGAAACCACCTCAAATGAAATGACTGCTAGAAAGGTGCAATGAAGATATTACTTGGATTTTTCAGGGGCTTGTCTGATTTCGGTAAATATTTTGTTCTATGCCTGCAAAAAGCAGTGTGTTCAGGAAATTGTGGATTACTGAAGGTTGCCTGGCTATGAAAAGGAAAGGCACAGAATATCATGACGAGCTAACTGCATGATACTTGCACTGCAAGCAATAGAAGCCATATTTAATTTATTAAGTACTAAGTAGAAAATCATGCACATAAGGATGAATGCAAAATTATAAACTGAGTTGCTAAAAAATGAGACAGCAAGAAAGACTGGATATAGAAATTGAACACAAGATGATAGCAACCCTCCAAATTGTGAAAAAGGCATATAAAATGTGTCAGGTGCTGTATTTTCAGCAAAGGAAAACAAATTTTTACAAACTAATAGAAAAGAAAGAAATGTGGTTTTAGTAAGGGAACAGTTTTCAGAGAAATCAACATATAGATGTATCTTGCCACCTCCATGGCCTAAAGCTTTAACTTGTTCTGAATGGCATACTTGTGTTGTGCAACAAAGAGAAGGTTTAAAGTATACTGTGAAACCTCCTGCACCGGTTCGGTGGTATCAATATCACTTCTGGATTTATATTTTGAACATTGACATTAAGAAGAGACTTCTAAGTATCAAAGGACTACAGGCTTTTAGGGAAGAAAAGAGAAGGAGAGGAGAGGAGAGGAGAGGAGAGGAGAGGAGAGGAGAGGAGAGGAGAGGAGAGGAGAGGAGAGGAGAGGAGAGGAGAGGAGAGGAGAGGAGAGGAGAGGAGAGGAGAGGAGAGGAGAGGAGAGGAGAGGAGAGGAGAGGAGAGGAGAGGAGAGGAGAGGAGAGGAGAGGAGAGGAGAGGAGAGGAGAGGAGAGGAGAGGAGAGGAGAGGAGAGGAGAGGAGAGGAGAGGAGAGGAGAGGAGAGGAGGAGAGAAAACTAGAGATTCTAAAATGGGAGCAGAGTGGTTTATGGAAAGAACTGCATGAACTGTGCACCTTTGGTAGGCAGTCTGCATAACTAGATGGTTTCTGTGGTATTTTTTTTCCATTAGAAGCCTGGTATTATATTTATCAACAATTCATTTTGAGGCACTGAAAAAAATCAAGAAGAAGGTATTTTTATATGCCACTATCAAATTAGGGGTGACTCAAATAGATATTATCTTCCTGCAGTGACTTTTTTGAGATTGAAATGCAAAAATTGTCTTTATGCTCTTGAAAATTATAGTTAATTGTCAAAAGGAGAGAAGAAAGTTGAGGAGGTGATAGATTCTGCTGTATGTTATGTTTCCATTTTAGATTTACTGATTTCTATAGAAGCCTACAGGAATGCATCACAGAACATAATTTGTCCCAAAATATACACAATTACAAATGTAACTATTTAAATAGAGAAATTAAAAATATATTCATTTGTTTGTTTTCTATTCAGAGCTTTTTCTATTGTCTTCTGGTGATAATCTGTAAGATCTACAGTTTTAGGAATTCTACCCCTGTAGCTCAGCAGTTGTACGTGATTAAAAGCCTAATCTCTTTGTTCTCAGAAAGGCTCTGTCTCCTTTTCCTTTTTTAGTCTGTACCCTTCTGTAGTAGCAGTTATATCTATTACTTTTCTCAGAAGATAATGCTTATAGAAAACCATAAACAGCTGAATTAATAAAATTAAAATTGTGTTTACCAAAAATGGTATGGAGAAAAGAGGGTTTCTATGGCATGGCATGTACTATGGGGATAACTTTTCTGTCTGTAGAAATTTATGCTATGGGTTATTTTCTTTCTCAATGTAGGCATGCAGTAATCTGAACATTACTCTTGGGAGGAAGAAATCAGGAAGAGAAAGCTAATTCCTAAGAAGAGAAGAAACATCAAATATATGTAACATGAATCCCTCTAGGAGAAATAGAAATGGAAAATTTACTTTATTCATTTACTTTTTGTAATTTTAATTTTATTTGCTTGCTTAGTATAGATTGAGGGCAGCTAGAAAGACCAAAGGCTGTATCAGCAAAGAGAATGTCATTCTTCAAACTCTAGGAGAAAGAATTACAAATTTTGTTGGAAAAGACTGTGATTTTCTTTGGCGAGTGTTTGCATAATGTAGCTGGTACTCCTTGAGCATCTTGTCTTACTATTTTTCTTGCTTTACATGTTGATTGTATGTATTGATTAAATATTGAAGGCCTTTAAGCGTTTTAATCTTTTACAAAGGAAAAGTAGAGGTGTTTGGTTTTCCTCCATTGAACTGATGAAGATAAACTTAAAAGCTGATTTTATAGTTCATGGTTTAATCTGGAATTTTTTTTTTTTTTTTTTTTTTTGGCTAGACAAGTGTCCTATGGTTGCATATGTGAATAGGTGCTGGTTAAAATGTTTACAGGTGTGGCTAAAGAAGTTGTAGCATAGTTCCTTCCTTTTTAGCACAAGTCAGCTTTTTGACATAATAGCAAAGGTCAGTTAAAACCAAATCTAGGCATGAAAAGAAATAAAATGAAAGCTGAAAATCAAAATGAAGAAATAGTAGCCTGGCAAATTAATTTTCTTTCTCATTAAGTGAAACTTTATGTTGAAGCTCTTTGTTCCTGCTGCTTAATTACTTTGAGCTATATATAACATGTGAGCAAAAAGCCAGGAATATATCTTGAGAAATGAGGTTCAGCCACTGTTCTAGGTTGGAGTCAGTTTAGCCTACCTGTAGAGAGTAATACTCTGAAGATTCCAATACTTGGTGAAAACAAGTCCTTCAACCTGTAACTATGTGCTAACACCCTGGTACACCTTACTGATTAACAGGAAGAAAAGGCATGAACTGTTCTTTGAACATTTGTTTCATTGCTTTCCCATTTCCAGATTAAGATTTTTAATTACAATAACGTAGAGGTTTTTTTTTTTTATATAGGGGTAATAGAATATTATTCTTGTTTCTGATACAAAGTCAAAAGAACTGGATCTGCAGCAACATAAATTAAATTTTTCATAAACAAAAATTTAAAACTTCTCTATATGTTGAAATGAAACCCAGAATGTGAAGAGAAGGTAGAGACTATATCCTATGTGGTAATCTTCTAGGAATATTGGAATATGGTATCTTAGGTATAGCTTTGCAACTAATAGTTGTAACACAAAGAATAATTTACAAATGAAAGATTATGTTTAGAATACGTAGCAACACACTGAATAGAAGTTGGAAAGAGCCTTTCTGGTATCAGGCATTTTCGCAACTACTGAACAGTGACCATCATATGCCAAAAGGAAACAGATTTCCACATACCAAATTTACATTGTTCAGCAAGAATACTAAGGCAGACAATTAATATTGAAAATATAATGAAAGGGTGCACTTTATTAAACTTGTATATGTAGTTATTTTATAATTTTAGCTGTTTTCACATCTTCAATGCTAGGACTGTCCACAGAACACCTTTGGGCCAGATTTGAACTAAGGGTCTTTTCTGCTTGGTCCCCAAATTGCTCTCCAGCAATTTTTAACATAATGTTGTTTTACTAAGCATCTACTGGGTATATTGTTATGATATAACTTGCTTACTTCACAGGAAGTTCGATATTTCTGATTTACATATAAATTCAGTGTTTACAGGAAGAAAATATTTGACTTCCAAATCACTATGAAAGTTTTGGGGGTTTTTACCCATATTTGGACATGCGTGTTTGAAGCCAACTTTCTTTGATTCCTGGAGGAACTTGTAGACATTTCAGCTTAGTCTCTGCTGTTGCCAACAGCCTCTGGCAGATCTGCTACACTCTCTAAAACTCAACTAATGAACCTCAGGTTTGTTGTTATGGAAAGACATAAATTAAATGTCATTCCAGCAAAAAGACTTCAGATTAAGAAGAAATCTATTAAGAAGAAATCTGTATTTTGATTTGAAGCAAGTAGGTCTAAAATATTCTTATGTTGGAAACTTTTGTTAGGTAAAGTGTCTCTGTTCACTGCAGAAAAACAAAAATATCCATAATGACATTGCTGCTATGCTAAGAACTCTCAAAGTTACAAAACTTTTAAAATTGTTCCTCACCCTTTTCAACTGATGGTGACTGGATCCCATAAAGAAACTGATGAGTTCTTTTTTGGAAAGCAGTTAAGGTTTTATCTTGCTTGAGTCATTGTGAATGAAAAAAGTTTTCAATCACCTCCTCCGATTTATAAGTGTGAGTGCATATATTTAGTGTCATGTTTGATGTTGAGGATTAATGATGAGATGTAGAAGATTTAGGCTCAAGTTTCCTTCCAGAAAACCACTGGGTACTCTACACTATGAGGACCTTTTAGATTTCATGTTCTGCATTAGCGTGAAAACCCCTACCACAGGTTTCATCGCTGGTTTCTCAGTAGCTGTACTTCATCTGGAGAATTCTCTCAGCATTTCAGCATTGTGGGCCATCTCCTTTCAACACGAGTTTGTGATCTGAGAATTCTCTCAACATCTCAGCATTGCGGTCCATCTCCTTTCAACAAGAGGTTGTGATTTCAAGTAGTATTTTGAATATTATCTTAAAGTTTTCTTTGTACATTATTGATCGTGATGTTTTTGGCTTATTAAATAATATCACAAACAGCTGTTGAAACAGTCTGGGAAAGTATATCTGTGCAACTATTTTCAGGTAATTCCATATTGAGAAGTGTAGACTATTACGCTTAATAAGACCTCTTCTTTAGCTAAACTGATCTAAATTTAGAGGGTGTGTAGACTTCATCAGAGATACTGAGGCATACTTACATGAAGGACTCTTTGTTGTAGTTAGATATGACAAAGGTTCTGCATACATGTGAGAGGAGGCCATTACTTTATGACTGTTCTACTACTGTCTGAAAAGTCAAGACATAATAAAAACTAAAAAAGCTCATCTTCCCAACATGAAAAATAGTGGGTTTGTTATATATTTATATGTAGACAAGCAGAGGATTTTAAAGCTGTTAGCAGATCTAGGACGACTTCTGATTACAATGGGGTCTAATATATAGCGAATTTGATAATGCACTACACCTTTAGAGCTGTACATAAATATTGTATAAATATGTAATGCTTCTAATGCTGTCCAATATCATACACTGAATACTTTGAAATAGTTTTCCTTCTCTTGGAGCAACTTTTTGTGTATTTTTCTGTATTAAGGAACAAGTTCTTACTCTTTTAAGTAAAATACTTTGACTATATAGTGGTATTTGCTTGCTAGGTCCATGATCTGTTTTGTAATCACATTTAAAGTTCTAGCAGCTTTTAGCCTATTTTCAGAATGACATGTGTGTTCAATTAGCTTCAAAAGGTTACCATAAAAGCAATAGTTGAAGAAATGTAGGGCTTTTTTTATTTGGAATGTTTTTTTGTTACAGCAAGTAGAACACAATCAGGAAAAGATTCTGAAATTTCATTTCAGGTTTTAAGTTTTTTTGAGCATAGAAAAGAGATTGTTGAGAGGTTGTGACAGCATTGATGGGTGGAAGTCCAACCCCACCCCCCCCCCCCAACCTTATTAAATTGATGAAAGAAGCATCATTAGTGCAATATGAGCATGCTCTCTGTGTCTAGCCTTTGGAATCATTGGTGTCACATACTATGAATTTGTAGAAAACTATTTGTTCTGGCTGCTGTCTGCAGAGGAAAAAACCAGCCAAGAATAAAACTCAGTACGGTTTTAGACACACAAATATTTGAGAGAGTCCACTTTTTCACGGGCCAACTTGCAAGATATTATTGTTTGTCCTCTACTTAACCTTCTTTGTCAAAATACTATTTAAGTCACATAAAACATTATTGTATTGTTGAGACCAAATTTACTTGCCTTTTATGAAAAGTACCTTTATTCTTAAATGTATTGTATCTACTTGCAAGCTCATGGGAAAGATAATTTCTATCCCATTTAAAGGTATTTGTTATATTCTCTTGTGATTATGTCATTGTTTTATTTCCAGAATCCTTCTCTCCTTCATGTGATATTTTACACTGAATTTAAAATATGTGCAGCTATTAAGAATTAACAGATAAATAATTAACCACTTCATATGTCTTATATCTTTTTTTCTCTTTAGTTGTGTTGTTGGTATTTTCCATGGTATTTTCCATGCAAACTAGATGCATGTAGTATTTTATTGTCAAAATAATGTTTCAAGTAGTAAAATGGCAAGGGAATACTGACTGAGCTATTAATAAAACACACCAGCTTTTAGCTGGCAAAGCAGCCTTCTTTCCATCAAATATGTCTCAGCCTTTAATAAAGAAACTCAAGTGGTGTAGGTGAAAAATTACTTTTCTCACCCGGTCATCTGTCTGTCATGTATTATTCAGGTCACCAATGTTTGTCCTGAACTGTATCATTCTGTAGTTGTGTCAGGTATGAAATATGTTCAGTGTAATTCCATCAGACTTCACGAAGTTGATTAGAACAGATCACCTTTCGGCATGGGCACAAGTTATCTCAGCAGATTGAGTGAAAAAGACTTATTTATCTTTGCCTTATAATAAAGAAAGAGATGAGCAAATTTATCCATTAACTTGAAAAGAGTTTTATATTGCGTGTGAAAACAAACTGAAGGCACTATTTCTTTTGAAAATACTTTAAAACATGAATGTTTCTTTGAAAATCTGTTTGTGTTTGAAACCAGAAAATATAATCCTTGAGTCACATGGTTTATATAACAAGCTTTTAAATATATTTTTTTCCCTTGAGCAAAATCATCGGAAAAAAATTGAATTTGTGTTGCTTTATTTTTTATAGGTTTGAAGTTTGTAATGACTCTTTATTTCCTTAGAATTCAAATGTTGCTGAAAGTCTAAATATAATGATGTGTGATACATGTCTTGTTCTAATTAATAACAATACAATATAGTTGTCGGAAATATTTCTTAAAGTAGACTATTCTAGTTTCTCCAGGATAACAACTGAGCCTCCATTCTGCAATAATTTGGTAAAGCAATATTTATTTATTTGTTTGTTTGTTTATTTTAACATTATGTACTTCCTATCATGGAGTACAACTCTGTGGCTGTCGAGAGTGCAGTAATAGCCTAATTTAAGATCTTTGTTAACTCAGTGCAATGCCATCTGCAATACCCTTTCTAACTGAAAATATCCGTGGCTGGTGCACAGCTCCTTTAGATTTTCAGTGCTATTGCTGTGGTGTGTATGTCCTAAAGCATTGCATTTCAGCAACTGAAATTTAATGACAGTCTGTCACGTAGTCCAGAAGGTTTCTGTCTGCCTGTGAAGTGTTATGCTGCTTGAAATGTAGATCTTCACCTGTGGAGGAGGCAATTAATAGGTATTTCTTTCATTCTGCATTAATGGAAGTGAAGTGTAACAGAGATTGCAAAAAAGTCAAGTGGGATTTAACAACTAGCAACTTCTGAGGGACCACTGAGTCTTCATTGCAGGTTCTCCACTCTCCTGGTAAAGAGCTGAGGGCCTTGCTGCTGGGCTGCTCACCCTACCAGTTTCCTAGTGCAGCAGCAGACATGGAAACAAAGTTGGGCCTCAACACTTCCTGTTCCACTTTGGTTTTGTGGGAAAATGTAACCCTAAATTCCTGCCTCTGCAGAAGGATAGAGGAAAATTAATCCCGAGAGAGGGGAGCTTAAGACACAAACTCAAATTTTGTGTTTTCTAGAAGGTCTCCAGTTTGCTGGGTTTTGTGCTCTCTTTTTTTTTTTGCCCATCAAGTGGATGAGCTGGGACTAGTTGTTTAAGTCAGAGCTCTGAAATACTTCACTGTATTGCTGTATAAATACACAAGTTTTATTGATTCAAACTTTTCTGTTTAAGGGTGCCACCCAAGAAAAGTTTTGACTTTGTACTTTTTAACAATACCGATATATCACAATTTGCTTAGATAACACCTTTCTTCAGGAAGGCTGGTGAGAAACATCACATAAAAATGAAAGTATAGATTTACTTTAGTAAATGACTTGTTAGCACATGCTAACAAAGAGGGATGATATGGAAGTTTTCAAAGCATTGTCCCACAGGTGCCTCTCTGGTGACCCTGGAGGGGTATAAACCATGTAACTTTAGTCCTCCAAACACAATGCCTATCTAAAGTTTAAAGCAGGATGTCTGAATGTCCCTCTCAAACATCTCCAGGATTTTCAGACTGGACTCCTTATTGTAACCAGCTTTTTATATTTTCAGTGCTAAGTGTTTCAGAAGACTAAAGTGCACAAAACATGCTGTTATTTTTTTCAATGTTTTATTAGGGAAATCTCCTTGCAAGAAACTGCTTTAAGCTATTCCTACTGAATATAGCTCAGACTCACTTCTGTTAAAAACCTGGATTTATTAAGCTACTAATTTTTTGTCAAAACCTCATGTTAGAGTTTAAGATATTTTTAATTTTTATGAAACAGTTAAATGCATATTTACATTTTAAAATCTCACAATGAGGTGTAATAACTGCAATACATGCTATTATCTTGTCTGTAATTCTATAATTCTATTATAGAACCCAAATATGATACACTGGGATAAAACCTAATATTTTCTCAAAGAATAAAAAAGAAATTCCCCCAAAACTTGATAATGAGATACGCAAAGGCCAGTTAATGTATGGAGTGGGCCACATTCTGTCCTTAAGACACAAAGTCAGGGCTCAGCTTACACTGAATCCATAAATATTTCAGCCAATGAAAGTTTTAGTTGTAAATTTGAGAGTGAAATTTGACCTATCTCATTTGAGGAGATAATGTAATTCATTAATGTCTGTAGTTCATGCTATGAAAAATAATAAAGTCATGGATTCATAGAATGATCTGGGTCATTCTGATCACCTTTGTGGCCCTCCGATGAAGTCCCTCAACTGCTGGATGCTGTACTCCAGGTGGGGGTCTCACAAGACCAGAGGAGAGGGGCAGAATCACCTCCCTGGACATGCTGGTCATGGTTTTTTTTTATTCAACCTAGGATTGTTTTGGCTTTCTGGGCTACAGGTATACATTGCCAGGTTGTCTTGAGCTTCTTGTCCATCAACACACCCATGTTTTTCTCCTCAGGGCTGCTCTCAATACATTCTCTTTCCAGACTGTAGTTGTGCTTGGTATGAATGCTAGAAGTACACTAAAGGTCTCTGTAAATACTCAGCACAATGTGCTTGTCACTGTGGAAGATGCAGGCAGAATCATGTAGATGCATGCTAACAATTGGTTTAAGGAACAAGGTTGCAACTTTTATTGAAAAAGAATAGCTTAAACTGAGTGTTACTTGACAGATAATAGTCTCTGCAGATATAAGTAGCCATAACACCTGAGAGCACCAATCACGTGCTTCAGATCCCATGAAGCTGTACCAATACCAGGGAGGAATGTAATTTCTCAAGGGTACCAGTGTATCTTTGCTTCTACTCTGTTCATTTTGTGGGTAATGCTGTGACATTTTGTGATTTGTTAAAGTCAGATGTTTGAATAAAAAGATCAAATGAGTAATTTTCCTTTTACTTCAAAAAAATAAAAGGGGAAAAGAAGAAAAATGTGCTTCTATGTTTACTGAGAAAATGTGTTTTACATATAAACATGCAGTAATAGAAAGATTCAATTGAGATACCAAATGAAAGATTCCTAGAGCTTCTTATTTTTATTTAAGCTTTGAAAAAGTCTTATGAATTTTACAGTCATTATGTCTTAGAGATGGAAATACTGATGCAAGAAGGTGAAAGTCTTTATTGGGCAAGTGATCCAAAGACATACAATTGAAAGGTTTCTAGGTACTGTGTGGTAGTCTGATCAGAGTTTCTCTACTTCCCAGTCTTTTCCATGGATTTGGGAATAGGTTATATGATGTTATATGGCAACAGGGTATGGTAGCAATTTCTGCCTCATAGCTTTCATGCCAGAGGAATATCAACTAAATATAAACCATGCCTTGTAATAAAATTCTGTTTAATGAAATACAGAGATTATACTGTTTTGGAGGTATGTAACTAGATTGATTCCCTGTGTACACTGCTAGATTTACCTGCATTTTTTTGACATCTATGGTGGAATTCATCCCTAAATTAAGACACCTACATTCACGTGTTTGAGTGTGAAATACTCTTCAAGACGGGTAGAAAGGAAGATTTGAGGAACTGCGGGCTAGTCACCTTCATCTCAGTCCCTGAGAGTGTGATGGAACAAATAATCCTGGAAAGAATTTCCAAACACATGAATGACAAGAAGATTCTTTGGAGTAATCAACATGAATTTACAAAGGAGAAATAGTGGCTGATGAACACTCTACAATGAGGTGATTAACTTTGGGGACAAATTGGATGTTGTTTACCTCAATTTTAATAATGCCTTTTATCCAATAACATGCTTATAGACAAGATGACAAATCACAGGTTAGATAGGTGAACAGTTATATGGATTGAAAACTGTCTTAAGACCTGGATCCAGAAGGTTATGATAAGTGGCACAAAGTCTAGTTGGAGGTGAGTAACTACTAGTGTTTCCCAGATATTGATATTGGTACTCTTTAACATCTTCACTAATGACCTGAACAATAGGACAGTGAACCCTCGGGAAGTTCACAGATGATACAAAACTGTAGGAATTGGCTGGTATACCAAAGGTCATGCTGTAACTTAGAGGAACCTTGACAGGCTGAAGAATTGGGCTGAGGAGAATCTCATTAAATTCAGCAAGGGTAAATGCAAACCTGGAGAATAATAATCCCAAGCACCCATATAGGGCCATCTGGAAAGAATCTCTGCAGAGAAGGAACTTGGGAGTCCTGTTAAATGACAAGCTGGTCATAAGCCAGCAACATACCCTTGCAGCAAAGAAGGGAGTGTACTAGGGCACATTTTGAAGAGCATTGCCAGAAGGTCAAGGTACCTTCCCCTCTAATCAGCACTGGTGAGACATCCCTAAAGTGCTGTTTTCAGTTCTGAGATCTTCAATACAAGAAAGGCATGGGCTTGCTGGACCAAGTCCAGTGACAGGCTATAAAGATGATTATGTGACTAGACCCTCTTTCTCATGAGATGAAGCAGACAGAATTGGGACTATTCAGCCTTGAGAAGAGGTGGTTCAGAGGGATACTTATTAATGCATACAGATACATGAAGGGAGGGAATGAAGAAGACAGACTCTAATCAGTAGAGCCCACTGACAGGAAAAGAGGCAACAGCCATAACTGAAAATACAGAAAAATTCACTTAAATGTAAAAAAAGCCTTTCTACTGTGAGGGTGTCCAGACACTAGAATTTGTTGTCCTAGTGCATTGTGGAATCTCTACATATGGAGATCTTTAAAAACAACCTAGATATGATTCTGAGCAACCTGCTCTAGACGACACTGATTCTGGGCAACCTGTTTTACATGACCCTGGTTGAATGGGAGGTCTGGACTTGATGATCTTAAGAGACACCTTCCAACCTCAATAATTCTTCTATATTCCTAAATATTTGAGCTAACTTGGTCACAGTAAAACAGACACTGACAATTGAGACGTTAAATTGCTACTTGAATTCAATTGAACTTGGTTAGGTTACCCACATGTAGCTGGTAACGTTACATGTACTTGGATATCACTGATACACAGGGCTGACAGACATGCCAAAGGATATATGCAAATCTTACACTATTCTGGAGCTTTATCTGGAGTCCTGTCATGTTACTTTAGGGCACCTTTAGCAACCAACTTGACCACTCCAACTGTATTGACTAGGTATCTAATATAAGTGTCTAGTTAAATTGGAATGTGGTAGAAAGGATTGCTTCTCATTCAGGTCCAGGTCTTCCAGACAAATAATTAACCATGTGCAACAATATATCCTTCTTTCTAAACAGAATGTGTATTAGGTAAGTTCTTTCCTCAGCCTAACTAAGCAAAAGTCCTATGGGGAAACTGGCACACATTTTTTGAGAAAAACCTGAAAATTCTTAAAATTAAACATTGTTGATCATTGATGTTATTGAATTTCTACTTATATTCCCACAACCTACTTAACAGGGTAAATAAGGTAATGAAAATTTGATCATGGTCTTTGTGTACTGTGTGTTTAGAGAATAATGTTACTATAGATGTCTTTGATCAAGATGTCTTGAGCTGCTAGAATATCTCAAGTGTCTCTTACAATGGTACAGCCTTCTCTGTCTTCAGCCAATTAGATTTTGATTTTCAAAATACAGTATCAAATGCTATATTTCAAAATCAGGTTATTATGGATAGTCAGAAATGTTTGGTTTGGTTCTTTGTTTTTTTGGTTGTTTGTTTGGTTGGTTGGTTGGTTGGGTTTTTTATGTACAAGGGAGAAAAGAATCTATTGAAGAAGCCAAAGTGTTAGTTGTACAAGACAAACTCTTGAAATATTTGTCATCATATTTGAAAAAAAATTATGTTTCTACTGTAGTTCAAAGCACTTTGATGTCAGTGCTTTAGGCATAGGTGTGTGTTAAAAGCAAAAGTCACATTTCATGGTAGTAACCGTTTTCACAATGGAATGAACAACTCATCAAAAACTTGGGCAAAATAAAATCTCACTTTATTAATTCTAATGAGCTAACATGATGATTAAAAATAGTTGATTCAATAAAGTTGATCAGCCTGTGAAGGAAACCTTAGCAATGATGGTTAATTCAGAGCTTATGAGTTTAGTGAATCAAGTGCTTAGGTTACTCCTGTTAAATGCTGTCTCCTTTGATAAGGACACAAGTGTAAACAGGATCTTACTAGTGAACTTGCAAAAATTTAACTTTGCTGATTTCTCCATCTAAAAATATCTGCTCAGTGAGAATTGTCTGCATTCGTGTGACTCTGCCAGGTATGTCAGTAGGCTGTTCAAGGGTAGACATCTTAAAAAAGAGTCAGCTTTGAAAAATACATGAATCAACATTTAGCTTCAAACAGAATTAGAGTAGAGTTAAACTGATATCAAAGAAGTTAGGAAGTTTGCCCTGTCATGAAGTGAAAGATAGACATACTCAATGTTTCAGCAGGCAAGTTTGCAGGTAGCATCTTGAAAATCAAGGCACTTATTAAACTGGATATGGAATTTTTATATTTACATAATAATAATTAATTTATTTTATTTCCTGTAAATTTATTTTAAGTATAATGTTTACATTCATACATCTTATGATGCTGTATACTTCACCTTTCAGAAACACTGTTTTCATCTGTAGGAGCCAAAGCTTGGTTGTCAGCCTCTGCCTCTAGCTTTTTCTTCATTAATAAATGTGCCATTGGCTTGGAATTATATTTGACATCAATAGATTTGATTTTTTTTTAGCTAAGAAATAACTATTATTTACAATACTGGTAAATAAATTAATATAGACAGGATGTTAAACTGAATTTAAACAAGTATTTTAGATAAAAGTACAAGCCTTGTCTACAATTCCCTTTCTTCGCATCTCTGAACATTGATTTGTAGAACTAAAGGGATCTGGACAGAAATTAATCTGGTATGGTGCTATATTGCAAAGTAAGTCCCAGTCAAATGTCATATATTTTCAGGCTGTTTTAAAGATGTGTCAGGTCCACAAACTCTGCAAAATTTCTTACTAAACAGCTTCTGAAATTAACCCAGAAATGCTAAGTTAGGAGCGTTAACAGTAACTTTTAGTTGTGTTTGTTTTAAGAGTTGGGTCTTGTAATCAGAAATGTCTGGTTTTGTAGAGGAAAAAAAAAACAAACAAAAAAACCAACCCAAAACCAAAAAAGCCTTGAGAGTTTCTAAACAAAACAGCTGTTGGCACACATTTTGAAAGTTTGAAGAAGAGGACATGGACTGGTTCAGTGAGAATGTGCAGCTCATAATTTTACAGAAATAACACTGCACAAATCATTAGGCTGTCAGGTTTAATACTTGAGAAACACCACACGGAGAATATGCTTTGCTACATTATAACAAAATACTTCTATCTGCCAGAGTTCAAATATGTGTATTTGCTAATGGCCAGAGTGTAACATACTGTCTGGAACATTCTTTAGAGGTCTCACCCACTGAGAATTTGCAGCTTCCACTGTGATCAAAGAATTCCAAATTTGCTTAATTCCTTTCAAGCTGTTCCCTTGAGTTTGACACATGAAGCCAACCTTTAGTTCACTAAACCATTACTTCCTTGTTTGTTTGTGGGTTGTTTTGGATTTTTTTAAGGAAGTTGTTTCTTCATGCTTTTCCTGAACAAGTCTGTGGGGACCAAGTTTTATTTTCTTTAAGGAATGTTAGTGACTACATTTTTTTTAGATTTATTTGGTATTACCAAAGCATATTATGGTAAAATGTATAATACAAAACGAATTGCAAGGATGTAAAACTTAATGCCATCTGGGGTTTTGTAGCACCCCATGGAACTTGCAAAATAATTATTTGGTCTCATGTGGCCACAATATTTTAAGTAATAATGTTGCATATTTTTTTTTCTTAAGCACATTTAAAAGCAGAAATTTACTCTTAGAAATTTAATCCTGTAACTTTTTATTCTATAAAAAGCTGCATTTCTAATTACATTTAAAGAAAAAGATTTGAGAATGTTGAAAGGGTAGAGCAGATCCCTCTGTATTTTAAAAGATGCAGCATTTCATCAGGAAACAGGTAAAATCTAGAGTTCATCAGGTCCATAACACAATTCTAAATTCTCTTTCATGAGACTTTTCTGAGAAGCAGAGCTGCTATATATAATTCCATACTTCTTATAAAACGAACAAATAAGCAATATTACTTCCATATTACCTCATTTTGAGCAATTTTCCATCTTCATTCTGTTTTAGTTTAACTATTCTTCTGTCATTTTGCATATATAACAATATTATATAATAATATTGATGAGGTGTTTGGTACTAAGACTGTGGTGTTTACTTATTGAAAAAAACAATGTCTCTAATACTACCCACTGTATCAAGTTTACTTTGAATAAGTGTTTTCAAGGTGATTTCACAAGCTTCTATTTCTGTTCTGGACACTGCATACCATGATTCAGTGTGTTTATATTTTCAGAACTGATATTGTTTGATTTTAGTTATAGTAATGTTAAACTGAAATAAGATACGCATGTAGTGTAGTTATGAAAATACCTGTCCAGTAAATAGGGCTCTTGTTGAGTCCCTAAATGTGTGTATGGTTTTCAGTGTTATGGTTGTATTAGATAGCTTGAGTGTGTCCCATTTTCACCCCATAAATTAAAGCTGGCTAGGGTCAGCTCTAAGTTATGTTTATTTTTTTCTCATTGAAACTATTTGCTTTTTACATTTATTTAAACTTTTTTTTTTTCCCCTTGGAACTGCCACTCCTTTATGCATTTCTCCCTTCCTTTGAAAGATGCACACCCTCTGTCACATAACTGGAAACATTCCTGCAATGTATACAATTTCATGTGCATGTGTTACCACACTCCACATTCTTTTAAAAATAACCATGTCTCAAATTAAGTAAACTTTTGATATCTCAGACAGTAATGGAGTGTATGCATGCCACCACAGATATGTGTGCCACCACAGGCCAGGAATGGGCTATTAATCAGTAGGAAGGAAAGAGGAAGAGAGGACCTGTCCTATACTGGCTAAATTACTGGGACTGCCACAGCACAGAAAGACCTTTGTCTCTTAACCTTAAAGAAGAAAAAAGAAGTGTACTATTTAGCTTTATGTCTGTTTTATCTTATCTTATAAGGAAATAGAAACTGAGATGCAGTTAATAAAGAAAAAAGGAAAATAATAAAAAAGTTAAGAAAAATATAAAAAGATGAAGAAAAAGGGAAAGGAGAAAAAGGGAAAAAATAAAAGGAAGAGAAGAAGAAGAAGAAGAAGAAGAAGAAGAAGAAGAAGAAGAAGAAGAAGAACAAGAAGAACAAGAACAAGAACAAGAACAAGAACAAGAACAAGAAGAACAAGAAGAACAAGAAAACCCTAGAAACTGTTTCAGAAAAAAATTAAATATATTTCATGTTTTATTTCTTCATCTAGTACTGTTGAAACATATCACCTATGCCTTGCTTATGAGAATCCCTCACAGTAATTTTTAATAGGAAAGTATCTTTTTACTTGCTTGAGTATTTGGACTTTGTTAGCGATGAAATCCAGCAATGAAAAATCTCAATGAATTCTCACTGTATTTAGTTGAAGTGTGCTAAAATCCAACATTTTCATAACTTAAGGCACCCCACTTGGCAAAACTTGGGGTTTAAATCTTATATCTTTGTATCTCTGAAGATAGAGGGATCCCCTTTTCCAAAACTTGTCTTTTCAGCATGTGTGTGCACCCTTTGCATAACAGTTTTCATAGACTTTTGTCTGAATAATGAAGGAAGAAAAATGCTGAACCTTCACCCCATTTCTTCCATCACATAATGAATCACCTTTAGGCTTTCTATCACTAGGATATAGTCCAATTCAGTGACTATCATTAGACAGAGGCTAACAAATTTGTTGTGTGTTCCACATAATGGTACTGTCAATGGCAACAGTTTTAAGATCGTGGACTGCTACACTGCCTATGATCTTGATCTTGCATTCAGTCTTCAAGATATGTATTGCAAAAAATCTTAACAGCTAAAAATGGACCCGTTTTTCATTTTGAAATTTTCAATAAGGAAACACTTTTGAATATCAGATAACTAATTAATGTCTATTGTACCTAACTATAAGCTTGCTTTCTTAGAGCTTTTAATATTCAATTCTGCTTATGCAATTTAACACAATACAGAAAGCAAGGAAAGTTCCTGTTACAATAAATTTTGTATTTTACGTTTACTAGGACTGAATCCAAAATTCATAGAGTAAAAGGTGATGGTGAGAGCTGAGAATTGTAACTGATGTATTTCAGTGGTACTGGAAAATACTGCAGGTTAGTGCTTGCAACACTTGCAAATATATTGCAGTGTACATGGGATAATTTCCTAGACAATAATTTAGTGATACCAAATCTGCATGTGTCACATGACAGTATCTGAAAATTGGGGGGAGAGTGGAGTAGGAAGAAAAAAGGTAATGGCTATGAATTTTTGATGAAATTCCATGTTTTTGCTAATTTTTGCCCCAGAAAATCAGTGTTTATGTATATTATGTGCTGATTAATTGCAGGATTCTGTTTTACTGATTATTCACAAAGTAGCAGGAGAAAGCAATGCACATGGAAATGAAAGTATCTACAAAGGCAGTTGATGTTGTTCATAAATAAATTAAGCAGTTCAGCATACAATGACTGTACTCAGGAAGAATACATATTAGCAATTCTCCCTTGTATTGATCCTTCAAACTAAGTCATGTGTGCCACAGTTAAACACTTTTGTGTATTTTAAAGCTGTCATTTGTAAGTTTGAGCAAAGTAGAATAGTCCTTAAGGGAAGCTGCCTAATAACAGGCAGACTTGCAGTCAGAGTTCAGTGTATTTTCTTCATCTTTAATTCAGTAGGAAGTCTTTATAGGTAGGAAATGAGGGTCCCATTCATACTTGCCACTGGAGAGCTGCAGTTTGTACAGTGGGCTTTATTGTCAGGACTAGCCATGTACAGTGTGTTGCTAAAAACCTTTTTTCCTGAGTACTGGTTGAATCACTGGCAGATCAGAGAAGGTCCAAGCTGATAAGGCACCTCAACAGTCAGATTCTGTCGGTTGTGATCTATTATGCTTTATTTCACAGCATCTGGTCCTTAAAATATTTCTTGTCCATGCTATCCTTCTCTCAGATTGGCTAGAAAGCATAAGCACAAACTCCCTGAATTCACAGAAAGCATAGCTTATTTTGTGCTTACTTTCTCTTGTAATGGGGCAAATGCGCATATGTGCATGAATTCAAGATACATTGGTTTCTTGAGTATTTTAAAAGGAGCACTTACATTATCAAGGATATTAGCAAGACAAAAGATATGTGAAATTAAAAATAATTTTAACCGAGAGTGGGGAAAAACGTTGTTTACTACAATATTGAAAAGAGCTCTGAAGAAAATTCTGCACAAAATATACTATGCAAAGCTTCACCCAATATATCATAGAATGGTTTGGGCTGGAAGGTTCCTTTAAGATCATCTAGTCACCATCCCATTCCTGTCCTTGCCATGGGAAAGGACCTCTTTCCCTAAATCAAGTTGCAAACCCCCACCCAATCTGACCTTGTGGCAAACCTCAAGGATGGGGCATTGACAACTTCTCTGGGAAAACTGTTCTGATGTCTCACCACCCTCATTGTGAAAAAAATCTAATCTTAGTCTCCCCTTTTATAGTTTAAAACCATTGCCCCTTTTCCTGTCACTACTGGCCCTGGTAAAAAACCTCTTTCCATCTTTCTTATAAACCCCTTTTCTGTATTGAAGGACATAGTAAGGTCTTCCCAGAACCTTTTCTTCTCTAGGATGAACAAGCCCAGCTCATTCAGACTTTCTTCATAGGAGGAATGTTCCATCTCTCTGTTCATTTTTATGGCCCTTCTCTGGACTTGCTCTATCACCTCCATATCTTGTGGTGGGGACCTCACAGATGAACACAGTACTCCAGATGGGTCTCATGGGAATGCAGCAGAGAGGAAGAATCACCTCCCCCAACCTGCTGGACACACTTCTTTTAATGTAGCCCAGGATATGATTTGATTTCTGTCCTGCAAGTTCACATTGCCAGCTTGTATCTAAATTTTCATCTACCAATATCCCCAAGTCCTCCTCTGTAGGCCTCCTCTCAATCCATTCATCACCATGCCTGTACATCAGCCTGCCCCAACCCAGGCATAGGACCTTGCACTTGGCCATGTTGAACTTCATGAGGTTCACCTGAGCCCACTCCTCAAACCTGTCAAGGTCCCTCTGAAGACATCCCTTCCTTCAAGCATATCAACTGTATCACTCATCTTGATGTCGTCGACAAACTTTCTGGGGGTGCACTCAAGCCTGCTGCCTATATCATTAATAAAACTACCAAACACAGATGTGGACCCCTGAAGGACACTACTTGTGACTAATCTTCATTTGGACATTGAGCCATTAATTACATCTCATTGGATGCATCCATCTAGCCAATTCCTTATCCATTGAACAGCCCATCCATCAAATCCTTATCACTCCAGTTTAGTGATGTTGTGTGGGACTGTGTCAAAAGCCTTACAGAAGCAAAGACAGATGATGTGAGTTGCTCTTCCCTTATCCACCAAAGCAGACACTCCATTGTAGAAGGCAACCAGATTAGTCAGGCAGAATTTGCTCTTTGTGAAGCCATGTGTACAGTCTCTAATCACCTCTCTGTCATCCATATACATTGAAAGCTTCCAGGAGGATATGTCCCATGATTTTCTGGTCACAGAGTTGATGACTGACTGCTTGGTCAGCCAGAGTACTCTTTTTACACTCTTTAAAAACGGGCGTGATGTTTCCCTTTTTCCAGTCACTGGGGACTTCAACCTGACTTATTCTTAGGTTCCTCAGACTTTTAAAAGAATACAGTATTAAATATGTGAGTAACCAAATAGAATAAAATTGGTTGATGATGGAAAATTATGACAAGATCTATTGGTTGAGATTCACTACAAATGTGGTATTCTACTGGGTGTAATACACTGTCAGGTTTGCTGTATGAAAATTATGTTATTTTTGAAAATGTAGTTGCATATTGGTGTTTGAGAGGAGAAAGGTGTCCTGCACAAGACAATTTGTGTGAAGTAAAATATTGTATGTATCATAGTAAGTAATTGCCTTACTACTAGTTTGCTTTCTTTGGCTAAGGGACAATAATGGCTGATTAAACAACTTGGTTATCCATAGACGTGATTATATAGTATGTCTATGTAGAATTAGGTTTATATATAACATCAGAGAGTTGGTATAGAGGGAATGGTTATGTCATTGAAGCAGAATTTCATACATCTTTTTCATGATTTCAGAACTCTTGTTAATGTTTTCCTTATAAGCCATGTGTGTCTGCATGTGGCTTGTGATGAGCTTTGCAGTTGGTTTCTTTACGCTTCTGTGTTATAACATGCCAGTTGTTAACACAATGCAGCAATTACTTTTTAATTGGCACCCCAAGTGGTAACTGAAATTTGCCACCTATATGGAGGATCCGATTATTATAAACATATAGGAATATAAAAAAATTCGCTTACTTCAAAAATAAACACCATAGTGGTCATCATTAAAACTTTTATTTAAATAAAACTGTATTAATTATTGTCGTGGTTTATCCTGAGTAGGCAGCTAAGCACAACACAGCTGCTTGATCCCTCCCATACCAGTGGGAAAGGGGAGAGGATCACAAGGGTAAAAGTGAAAAACATCATGGGTGAGATAAAGACATTTTACTAACAGCAAAGGCTGTGCTCACAAACAAGGCAAATCAAGAAATTCATTCACTGCTTCCCAGAGATTTAGCTGTCTCCAGGAAATCAGAGCATCAACATGTGAAACGGCTACTTGGGAAGACAAGTGCTATAACGCTGAATGTCAACTGCTCTCCTCCCTCTTTCCTCAGCTGTGCATGCTGTGCATGACATTGTATGGTGTAGGATATCACTTCAGTCAGTTGGGGTCAGCTGTCCCAGCTGTGTCCCTTCCCAGCCTACTTGCTGTTGGAATGGTGTGAGGAGCAAAGTGTGAGGAGCAAAGAAGACCTTAGCTCTGTGTAAGCTCTGCTCAGCAATAGCTAAAACATCCCTGTGTTATCAACACTGTTTTCAGCACAAATCAAAAATGTAGCCTCATATGAACAACAATGAAGAAAATTCACTCTATCCCAGGCAAAACCAGCACAATTGTGAAGGTAATTTATGCAGCAGATAAAACAGAAAGGAAGAACTTTGAAGTAACTACCTGAATGTAAAACAGGGCTAATGCTAGGATTGCAATCCAGGAGGGAGCAAGAGCTCGTTTAACTTCTTGGCAATTAGACAGCCCCATTAAATCAAAAGAGCAGAAACTAAAGGTGGAGTCTTAGTCTTGTTGGCATCAACAGCAAATCTCCCAAGGCAACTGACCATATAGGTTAGTAGGGACAGAGAAAATAATAAACAGAAGCAAGGACTCCAGATGCTTAATCAAACTCAGTGATCAGACCAATACAAAGGAAATTTGGGGAAAATTTGAGACTATTCAATAAAAATTCGTCACTAGCTATTCACTGGGTTACCTGTCTCTTTCTGGTAAGCTCTCTAACATCTGTCATGATAGTATGTAAGGACTTGCAAGATTATATTTGACTTCATGATTTTGTAATTAATATACTGGAAAGGACTCACAAAAATCATTAGATACACTCTTTAGGTGATTATTTCAACTTCTACTATACTCCGTAAGCTCTTTTTTTTTAGTTATTCTTCATTTATTTAGGTGTGGAGGGTATTTTTAGGGTTTTTTTCTAGGTTTTTTTGTTTGGTTTTGGTTTGGTTTTTGTTTGTTTAGTTTGTTTGTGGGTTGGGTTTTTTGATTTTTGTTTTGTTTTGGTTTTGGTTTTTTTTTTTTCTGTCTGCAGCACGGGAAGCAATTCCAAACTCTATCTCAGTGTGTTTGGTTTTTATTGTGCCTCCAGGCAGAATTTTCCTAAGATTCTAAGTCCAGCCTATTCAAGTGGCTGATTGACAGCAGGGTGCAGAAGTTGAGGAATTTCTTGCAGCAAGTCAACTTGCAGCAATAAAACCTATTTTTTTTTCAACACCATCACATTACATGGACATCACAAAGGCCCCAAAAGATAAAATCTGTTGCAGAAAGTATTCACACCCCTCTGTAAGTTAATTTTGAAAACAGCTTTTTTGCCAACTACATTTGCAGAATCAAAGGTGAACCTGGAATTGGGACATTATACTTGACTTCCCCTCCACTCTCTAGCCTCGCACAGCTTCTTCGTACAGAGATTGCTCAGAGCACATCATGAGGTATAAAGGCAATATAGGAGTCAAACTGCCACAAGAAAATATTTCAGTAATGTGTATTCAGTTTCAGAATGTCTTAAGAGTATCCTTTGCAAAACAAGTAGTAAAAGGTGTAAGAGAGAATATTTGCATGCCAATTTGAAGCAAATCTTCCCTTCTGGTACAAGGCATTCTTACCTACAAATAGATTTGAGTGGGTTTTGCTTTGTCCTTTCCAAATTTGAAGACCTTTCACTCTTAGGGGTAAAAAAGGAGGGGACAAGCTTGTTAGTTTTTCACATAGCCTCTCACTTTCTCCCAAAACATGATGGTCTCTTATCAGTGAAAGTAAACAAATGCTTTTATAAATGAACATCTTCAAAGCATATAAGGGAATCTCTGTTTGAAGGCCAAGTCAGACTATTGGCAGTAATAGCAGCTTTTAAAAAATAAAGACAATTTCCAAGACAAAGCTTCTTCAAACAGAATATCTCTTTGTGGAATTCACTTTAACCATTATTATTACTGAACTATCAATTTGCACTATTAGGGTTTAAATATACCTTTCCATTTAAATTAAGACTTTAAAGGCATGCAGAAGACTAGTAATGTAATGTTCCTGGTATGTATGGTATTTTGTATCCGCTAGTTTCACAGTAAATAATATGTCAATATTGGAAATATATGCTGGATCTACAAGCATCACACCATCATTATATTTCTCTTAAAAGGTAAGAACTGTCATTCTGGCCCAAACGAAGGTATCATGCATATTCATCTACATCCCATGTTTAAGGCAAGTACATAAACAAGATGGGTGCTGAATTGTCCTTACCCTTGTAGAGCCTTCTCAATTCCAGTGGCCAACCATTTAGAAGTGAAGTTTTCAAAGCTGTAGATGTAACTGCACTATTATGCTGACTTTTCATCCATGTACCCATCTCCATGTCTTTCTAAAAGATCTAAGTCTATTTACATTGATTTCTGCAAGTCCCAGTGATAAGATTTTCCACTACTTATTTATGCATAATGTGAAAATGTACTAATTTTGGCTGGTTTTAAGCCTTTCACCCAATAATTCTAACTGTGGTTCTTTATGTAATATTTAATTATGGGTAGTGCATTTCAGTCAGAAGTTATGAAGCACAAAAGTGGAGAGGTTTTCTCTGCTTTTGCACGTGCCAGTCAAGTATAAGATGAGAGATAAGAAGTTTATCTCTTTGGCAGTTACTGCCAAAGAACTGCACTTAGCAGTTAACATGCAAATTATATTATTTGGAATTGGTGAAAGGAAAAACAATGTGGGAGGGAGAGGGCAGGTATTACCTTCTGTGCAAAATGTCAATTATTACACTGTAATTAAAAGCACAAAAATTTGAAACAAGGGTAGCTTTGTAATGTGATTCACCATTTCCTAAGTTCAGAAGGAAAAGAGAATAAGAAGACTGAGAATGGTCAGGTTATGTTACCTGGGGGTGAAAGGATCGGATCAGGAAAACCAGAATCTCCCACATTTTGGTTACTTCAATAATTAATTTGGTATCAGTGTGTATAGAACAGTGTATGGGGAAAGGAAAGATATCAAAAAGCCATTACTATCTCCTTAACTGGCCTGAAAGAACAGAACCTTTCATACAGTAATAATAAAATTAGCTATTTCACCCTTTTGTCTGTATGAGAGATACCATGGGATTCATCATGAAATCAGAAGAGTGGTTTTAGAACAGTATTGATTTCAGATTCTACTTTATTTATGGAGTGATTCTGAAAAAAAAGTCTGAAGCACTTTTTAGTGATGATTACTATTTATAATTCTACCTGTGTAACATAAAATAAAATAAAATAAAATAAAATAAAATAAAATAAAATAAAATAAAATAAAATAAAATAAAATGCTTATTACTTATTCCTGAAAAGATACCTGTTTGGTTCTGGGGAAAAAAATGCACTCAATAGTGGCTGGACATGTGGAGTTTCCTGAGAGATCAGTTTCAAGTATAATCACAGCAACTCAGTTAATGCAACTTAAGATTTAAAGATTTAATGAAGGCCTAGAAATCCCATAATTGGAGATTATATTCCCTTTCTGTCAGTGAATTCATCCTGTTCATTGATTATTTTCCTATTTCTGTTGTGCTGGTGGAAGTTTGTCAAGATAAGTATTTACTGGCATAGTAGATTCCCAATGTATTTTATTTTCAGATTAAAGCTTTTTATTGTAAGAATTGAAAACAACATGCACTAACTCAAGCTTTGTCATTATTAACTTATTTAAAGGTATGCACTATAAATTCTGGAATATTAAATTATACCATACAAAATGGCATATGATCTTATGTTGCTGTATTCTCTCTTGTACATTTATCTGCTCTGTTATGCTGCCATTAGCCATCCAAACACTCCTATTACTTTCCATGTGACTACTCCAATAAGCAAGGATTATTCACATTATAGAGTAAATGGGATTTTTCAAGCTGTTGCAAAACCTTTCAGCCATTTTGAAGTTTCTAATAAGTGGTTTTTGACCGCTCTTCATACATTTGTAAGATATATGAAGCCATCCATTTACAGGCTTTTCTATTGCAGAATCTGACTAATTGTAATTCAGTAAGGTGTAATTTTAAATGTTTAAGGTTTGGGACATAACTGAATGTAAACGAGATCAGAATTTAGCACTTCTTTTTTTGTATGACAGTTTTCTGATTCTTTTAGGGAGATTTGAAGTGTCTTTTAAGAGAATAGGAATTATTTAATCTGTGATTTATGTTGTAGAAAGTTCTCAGACTCTCAAGAATGCTGTCACACATCCACATAACTGCAGCTGGTCTGGCTGAATAGTTTTTCTGCCTCATCAACTATGCCAGCTGAAATGTTTGTGTGATTTCTTCCTAATCCATTTTGATCCAAATTTGACGTGCAAGCACAGAGTCGCTATTTAAACTCTCTGAGCTAAACAACCTTATTGTAACTGAAATGGCTAAGGAAGGAATCTCATGCACAGCTCAGATAGCATGCTTCATACTGGTAATTTCCAGGAGGATGATACGATACCAAAAAGTCAAGGGCAGAGTAAGGTAGCAGGTCCTTTTGGATCTAAGACAGTTGTTACCAGAACAGGACATGTGAAAATCATAGAAATGAATCCTAGAATACTTTGAATTGGATGGGACCTTAAAGGTCATCTACTTCCAACACCCTGCCATAGGCAAGGGCAGCTTTTACTAGACCAGGTTGCCCTAAGCTCCATCCAACCTGGTCTTGAACTCTGCCAAGGAGGGGGCATCCACAACTTCTCCAGGCAATCTATTCCAGTGTCCCCCCACCCTCAGCATGAGGAATTTCTTCTTAATAGCCAACTTAAATCTACTCTCATTCAGCTTAAAGCCATTACCACTTGTCTTATCGCTACATGCCCTCATAAACAGTCCCTCTGCATCTTTCTTGTAGGCCTCTTTAAGTACTGGATGGGTGCTATAAGGTTTCTGATCATCTCTGTGGCCCTCCACTGGATTCAGTCCAACAGCTCCATGTTTTTCTTGCACTGGGGGCCCCAGAGCTGGGTGCAGTGCTCCAGGTGAGGTCTCATAAGAGCAGAGGAGGAGAATCACATCCATCAATCTGCTAGCCATGCTTCTTTTGATGCAATCCAGGATACAGCTGGCTTTCTGGGCTTGAAGTGTGCATTGCCAGGTCATGTTGAGCTTTTCATTCACCAACACTCCCAAGTCCTTCTCAGAGCTGCTCTCAAGCTGTTCTCCACCCAGACTATACTTGTCCAGGCCCATGTGCTGGACCATGCACTTGGCCTTGTTGAACTTCAGGCGTGCATTTCATTTTTCCACCTCTCAAGCCTGTCAAAGTCCCTCTGTATGACATCAGTTCACTCCAGCATGTTGATCATATCACACAGGTTGGTGTTGTCAGCAAACTTGCTAAGGATGCTGTCAATCCCACAGTCCATGTTGCCAACAAAGGTGTCAAACTGTGCCACTCCCAATACCAACCTCTGAAGAACACTACACATCACTGATCTCCATATGGACATCAAGATGTTGACCAGATTTCTTTGATTGAGACCATCCAGCCAATTCCTTACTCACCAAGTGATCTATCTGTCAAACCTTTGTGCCTCCAATTTTGAGACAAGGATGTCATGTGGGACAGTGCCAGATGCACAAGTCCAAGTACATTCATCTATGTACTACTATGTATATTTAGAATGCACACAATAATACATGAATTACAACAAATTTGGATTGTTCTGTAAATCATGGCTAACTAAAAATATTAGAAAGCTTCCTAAAAGGATTTATTTTTTAAAGCCTGTATTTAGCAGGAAGGTAGAAAGGATGTGAGAAGTATAAGTGACATTACATAGACATAGAAAAACTAGACAAGAAGAGCCAATGTGTGTAAAAAAAAGTCAATGAAGTAATCAAAAGTACCTTTTGGCCCATGTTTCAAAAAATCAAAGTTGTATTACAGAGAATACGTTTCATTTTAATTACTTTATTCATCAAGATGGGCAAAATTAAGAAATTCTGTGGGAAATTTTATCTTTAGTTTGGACAATAAAGTCAAAGAACTGTTTTCCCCACCTCTCTCCATAAGAAGAACCCCAGGTTTACACTAGTACTGGCATCTATTATCTCCTTACAGTAAAAGCTCATTTAGGATCTGTGTCCAACAAGTTCAAATGTGGCTTCACAGAAACTACCAGAAACTTAATGCACTACATGATCTATACACATTGGATCTTTCCTTTATTTTCTATCAAGAATAATGAATAAGATTATTATTAGTGCTGGTGAGTTGTTTGGTTTGGGATTTTTTGGAGTCCGCAAACCAAAGCCAGAAGGAATAAGAAAGACCATAAAATAATATACATTTTTGGGTCATATTTATTGGCTTTGTTAAAACCAATTTTAATTGCTTTTTCCTTCCAGTTTTCTTATTTATTCTGTTCATACTGATGCACATTTATATATATATATATATTTTTCACGAGTTATAGTTGTTTCAATTTGGTTTGTACTCTATAGTGATTACAATCCTCTAACACTTATTCATTGAAATAAAAATCTCATGGACTTATAAAGTCACTGAGTACTAGGATAAACCTAGAATTTTACTTTATTCCAACAATAAATAGTCTAATCTAGCCCAATAATTTGAGTTGTCCCTTTACTATGTACTTCACTTTAATAGATATGCACTGATATGTTTCCAACTTGATAAGCCAAGAAAATTATCTTCCTTCAAAACTTAATGTTTGAGATGCTAAAAAGTTTTATTATTTGATTTTAGTTTTAGAGGGAATTTTTAGTTTTTAGAGGGAGTTAGTTTTAGAGGGAGAATTATTTTTGTTGTTGGGACTAGGAATTTAATGCTGGATATTTACCTTGCTCTGTTTTGTCACGTTAATTCTACAATTGTTTTTATTTAATTTGATAAGGATGAAGGTTCTTACATTCTCCATCATACCTTTTGGACAGTGTTGGAGAAAGCACAAAGGCTTTGCACTGAGTTACAGACTTTAACTACTGACTTCTATGGGACATTTGGTCCAGAGAAGTGGCTAGCTGATCAGTGGGAGCCAACTTTTTTCTTGAAGTATAGAATATGCTGTGGAGGAAGGGGAAAAAGGCAATGTGATACTCCCCACTACCAATCTTCCCCCTCCCCCAACAGGAAACAGTCAATTTTAAATTGACTTTAAAGTCAATAGTCAAGAAGCATTTTTAAGTGCCAACAAATAAAGGCAAATTGTGTGCAGCAGTACTTCTCTGATTTTTAGTTGTTCCTGTTGCCAACTTAAGTAGCAGCTGATTTGTGTTAATGAACTGTACTTCAAGGAAACACTGACTAGGGACAGTGGTAAGGTTGCTTCTAGGCCCCTGGACTAGGAATGTCTCCAAACGTTCCAAAAAAGCAGTCACTTTTAGCCAGCTGCTCGGTGCCCCGTGAACTGTTCTTGGCAGTATTCCTGCTGGCTCGTAAGTCTATAATGCTTGCCTTCACAGCTTATTTCACCTTCATTGGATCATGGATAACAAAGCTCAGTGCTCATTCTTAATTTTTTTTATTATTCCCCCCTTCACACACCTTCATCTGTAATCCTGCTGTATGGGGAATGGGTGTCACAATACTAGGAATTTTTTTTTCTCCTACCGATGTCTCAGACATACTTTTGAATTCATAAATACATGATAGTCTGCTTTGAACAATAGTTATGACTAAGATTAAAAATACTTTTCAACTTCTACATTTATAAATTACATTTGCTTCTAGAAAAAGTACTCAAATTTATAGTTAGAAAATGTAAAGTATTCAATGAAATAAAACTGAATTCAGAAATACAAATAATGTTTTGAAGGTATTGCACATCCAGTCCTTGGAAAGATCTTTTCAATTATGTCAGGTAGATTAGTTTACAAAACTGAGAAGAACAAATGAGTGTATAGCAAAAAAGAGAGAGATACTAAAATATTGAAAATCTTCTCTCAGAATTAGAATTTCCCTCATCAAAGTATTCTTACTACAGAAATATTACTCAAAATATTTATATGTAATGAGTGATTATTTTTCATTTTCCAGTTTTACTGCTTTTTGTTCCTTCTCAAAGTCCCTATTGTAACAGACCCATTAAATGCAGTTAGAGACGATAGATTTTCTTCTACAAGTCTGATATATGCTACAGAAAAAATGTATGAGAACAGAAGTAGAGCTAAAGTGGAGATTCAAACAAGTCTTCGGATTCTGTTTTGGGTCGCTGTTGTGGCTTTGGTTAGGGTTTTTTTTAGATTTTAAAAGACCTTACATTATTTTCATACTAAAAATTTATAACCTTCTATTTGTACTGTGCCACCTTAGCTGCACTGTGGTATCTTTATTGCACTGGGCATCTTCACAAAACTTGATCTAATTGCTATGCTGCATAACCAATTGATTATGCATTTCACTACTGATTCCCAAATTCATCTTGCACCAGAAAAATATGCACTGGAATGCAAGTTCCCTAAAGACCAGCATAGATTCCCCTCTAAGAAATATGGACGTGAGAAAATTGCCCCTTCTTAATCATAAAAAGAGTTTTACATAGGTCTTATGAGGGATTTGTGCAGTTTCCTTATGTTCAAACAGATAATGTGGTCACATTTCTCAAGTCAAAATCTAATTTAATTCAGAAAGAAACTGAAAGGAGAAGATCTTTCATAGCTTGGCATCTGGACCCTGTGATTACCTTCCAAAGATGAGGAGAAGCGGAATGAAGTCATGTGTAAATTGAACTCCGCTTCAAAAAAAGTCTAAGCCATATTTTTGTCAAATAGAAATAAAACATTCTTAAAAGTAATGTTTGGGCCTGTCTTGGTGTTTTGTGAGTCCTTTTTCATGGTAACACTCTCAAAAAAAAATAAAAAAAAAGAAGCAAAGCAATTTTTATTATGTGTTTGACCAAGCAGAAAGTAATGGAATATGAAATGTGGAATATAACTATTTGGTATGCTTACCTTTATAATGACTTGCAGTGATGAGTTGTACTGTTCAGCACATACCCCTTTGTAATGTCAGGTTGAATTTTAGAAGATTTATAAATTTGGTTTTAGTAATCAGAATTGGAGAATAATGATATTTAAATGTAATTGTTCGACTAGTTCTAGCTTTGAAGGAATCAGAATACAGAAACTGTGGAAAGCTGGTTTGGAAAGAATTGTTCAGATTTACTGGGGCATATACATGTAGGTCTTTGAATATATGTGCTTACATATGTACACAGGACAGCCAGCACAACAGAATTACACACGTTATTTGTAGCATCCATTATTCGGTGCATATGTGTCCTTTCATTCTACTAGTTAAAGGAACAGAAAGTCCTTAGTTACCATTCATTATTGTTTTTTTCCACAGCAGCAGTTACTTAATTTCTTCTGCTTTTGATGTCTGTGTTTCATTTTTTGTTGTCTGTTGCCTAATGGTGAAAAAGTTTAAGTTACGGTATTCCGATGTGATTGCTGACTATTGAAGCCAGATTTCCATAATTCTAAATTCTTAGAGGAACATCTTTTTTGTTTTGTTTTGTTATGAGATATATTGTCATATGTACAATTTAGTGGCTGTTTACAAAAGAGACTCATTGCCCAAATACAGTGTTTATAATGGCAAGAATTTGTGAGGAGGGATCATCTGGTTCAAAACTGATCTAGATAAGGAAGGTTCCCACCTTCAATGTCCAGTTCACAAAAGGATGTAATTGCAGGTTCTCAAGTATTGAAAACACCACACTGATCATCTAGCCCTTGCATGTCTGAGTGGACGAAATGGTTAAGTAATATCTTTTTGCAGAACAGCCTAACGTTTAAGTAGCTTGCCACATGTGTCACTTCACTAAGGCATTCTTTGAAAAGATAATAAAGAGTCTGAATTCTCCACCATGTTTTACAATGGAGCTTCAAGTATCCCATCCTATATTTCTATATTCCAAATGCAATTAGACTATTTTAAATGACATAAGAGAAATATTATTTTCAGATAAGTGTCTGTAGGGATTAAAGTTGTTAATAGTTATATTTTTATTTCACAGATATATTCTAGACTTAAGAAAAACTGGTGCTTTGCAGGTGGTCTTAATGGTGCATAGCTGAGTCTAGGAAAATAGTCTCTTCCTGGATGAACTGATTTAGAGATGCTAAAGAAAAGCTCTTAAAAGAAGGTTTATGAAATTTCGATTGAAACATTTGAAGCCTAGGTGATTAACTAGCAACTCATAATTTAACTGATAAATACTTCCTTTTTCCTCCTCTGAATTGCTTTGGATTGTCTATCATTTTCTCACAGGTATTTGTTTAAGCTGTTCTGATCAAGACACAGAAAGGCATGAAAGGTGAAAATGTAAAGAAACTTTCGCCATTCTAATTCTTTCCTAGGGATTTTATTGTGTAAGGAAGATAGGTAGGAGGAGGGACTGGAGGGGGAGAGAGGAAATAAAAGTATTTTTAGACAATAGAATGTTTTATCCCAACGGGGTATAAAATGACGGTTGTATTTCTGTGCTCCTGCCAGAATAATAGATGTAGGGATTCCATAATGGGATTCTCAGCTATAAATTGCATAATTCTGCTGGCCTTCGTAGAAATACATGTATTTGTCTATTGTTTCACAGAATCACAGAATCATAGAATGATAGGGGTTGGAAGGTACCTCTGGAAATCATCTAGTCCAACCCCCCTCCCACTAAAGCAGTATCACCTAGAGCAGGTTGCACAGGTTTGAGTCCAGGTAGATTTTTAGTGTCTCCAGAGAAGGAGACTCCACCACTTCTCTGGGCAACTTGTGCCAGTGCTCTGGTCACCCTCACAATAAAGTTCTTCCTCATGTTCAAACAAAACTTCCTGTGTTCCAGTTTGTGCCCATTGTCCCTTGCCCTGTTACTGGGCACCACTGAGAAGCGTCTTACCCTATCCTCTTGACATCTATGCTTTAGATCTTTATAAGCATTGTTAAGATCCCCTCTGAGGCTTCTCCAGGCTAAACAGATCCAGCTCTCTTCCAGGCTGTATCATAGGTAAGGCCATTGTTGTGCTTCCATGCATAATGGAGTGATTGAATTTGAATACAGTGTTGAATGCTGCAGTCTACAAACTCAGTAGTCATCTGCACCTCAGTTTTTAGATTATGGCTTCTGGAAAACTGTTTTGGATATTCTTTAAAATCATGATTATGATCATGTCAGAGTTCAATCGTAAATTTAATGAAAATCAAGTGATTATTTATGACAGTAGGTGAAAAGTTCAAACGATTTTCCAATACTTAGTGTTAAGATGATTCATAATAGTCTCTGGAATCCCCATGGAAATCCATGTGTAGCTATTCTTTTCTGTTATGTAGTGGTGTCTTTGTATAAGGTATTCAATACCAGCATTCACAGTAATGAGTGTCATCCCATACATCTACTGCTCACTTCCCTTGGCGATAGATTCCAGTAATGTTCATCATTATGCACCAATTTTATACGTTGCCTTAATGGTCAAGGCTGCTCAAACTTGGGTGCTCTCTTTTTTGCTACTTCCACACACAAAAATGAGAAGGACTGATTCTTTGCTGAGTGCTTCAGAATTGAAAACCTCATTGGGTTAACAGGGTTACCGTTCCCAACCCAACTGTCAATCTCAGTCCCTTGGAACCTCAGGTTTCACAGGTCAACCCATAGCTTGTTAAGCCATTTCAACAGTCCAGAAGTAGTAGATATTTAGTTAAAATCTTTATGCTGTGTAACTTTCATTACATTTATCTGTTTCCCTACATTGCTTCTTAATATCACTGCCCTCTAACAGAATACATTGCTCTAAAAATGATTAGAAATATCCTTTACTCTCCCCACTGCAACCAATTGACCTCCAAACAGCAACAAGAGAGATCTGGAAAATAACCTCTCTCAAATTTAAACTCTTATTGTAAGTCTGAGTTCTTCCTGGAGCTGGGAGTCACAGTGAAAGGTCAGTGCATTGATACAGGGTATATTAGTGAACTGTACCTCATGTTAGCCCAAAACCTGTAGTGCTTGAGGTAAAAGGAGTGATAAAATGGCTATGAAAACTTTCCTATCAGTATACTCGTTATGTGGGAAGGATGCTTTTATGATGATACAGGGAATCAAAGTAGTTATTCACAGATTCATTTTTGGTCTAACAATCAATTAATGACCTCAGGTCACAGAACTCTATTTTTTAATACCTCCTTATCTCTAAGCAGCTTAGGATAGTGATGGCCTCTTGGTCTTTTTCTTTCCTTCTCTTTTTTTTTTTTTCTTTAAGATGTCAAGTGTCAAGGAAATTTATATTTGGGATTTGAAAAAGCTCTCAGTCTTCTACAAGAAGTGGAATGCTTTGATTAATTTTGGTATGTTTTCATTGACAACAGTAGAAAAATTATTGCTTACAGTAATGTGTCTAAAATGTTTCCAACCAGCTTGGTAACTAAGCAAATAATTTACCACACAGGTACTAATCAAAGATGGTTTTTACTCCAGCAGGAGGTGTCAGGGCAAAACCACTTTGTGTTTAACATAAAGTGTTAATTTTGGTTTTCTTTTGGTATTGGACATTTATACACTTGCAAAATGTTATCAACAAAATTTACTGGTATTTCCATACTGTGCCACTTATGTTTTTGAATTCTGAAGATTTACAGGTGATCATGATAATTAAAAATTAAAAAAAATGTTTAGCTAGCTGGTAAGTAATTCAAGATGACCCCAAATTCAAACTCACTCTTTTTAATTGTCCAGAATAAATGAAATCCAAAATATAAATAAGAAAATATATTTATTATGTTAATTTATAAATAATTTAATTCTTAATTTTCACTTGGCATTGATAAGATGCAAAACCTTATCTATAGATTCCTTGGGTTCAAACTTAGTACTTTAACTTATAATTATGCATCTAGCTACAATGTTAAGGGTTAGTTTTGGTTTGTGATTGTTTTTTCTTCTTGGTAGATAAACATTTTTTCCTTTTTTTTTTTTTTTTGTTCCTGAAGTGGAGGTCTGAAACTATATTGTAGATGCTCTGTAAGAGAAGACCAATAAAGATATCTCCCTCCCTACAGGTTTTCTTGTAAAGAACATTGTGGAAATATTTGTCCTTCTACGAATGAATAATCTCATTACTTCCAAGCACTTCGACTGAAAAATTTCCTCTTAACATAAATACCATGTTCACATTCATAAAGCTGCAAAAATTCCATTAAGTATTGATACTGTAATTCCAAGTAATTGCTGAAAAAGTACAAATCCCATTTTTAGTATAAATCATTTGTATCTTTTCTGGAATTATTTGTATTGACGTTGTTCAAAGTATCACCAACTGCTCTTTTAAAGTTCAAAGTAGAGTCTGTATGACCAATTTTTACTAAATTTTGCATACTTGTATTTGTTTTTCCATACTTGTATTTGACACAACCGTAGGTGGCCTCATTTGAGTATGACCTATATTGTAGTGGCTGAATCAGATCTTATTTTTACTTTGTCTGATAGAATCAGCTAATTATTTCTGTGTAGTGCCATTTTATCTGATTTCAGCTTTACCTACTAGTATTTTAAAAGAAGTGTGCAACAGCTGTAGAACATTAGTTTGAATGCTATAAAATCCTTCAACTAAAATTTTGTTTACCTATCTCCTCTTTTCTAACTTTGAGTGTTGCCATCTCTCAAGGATCCACTTTACCTTATACAGTCCTTGCTGCTAGACTACTACTGACTAAAATACTTCCACTGTGCTAGGCAGCCCTGTAAATTCATCTAAAGGTTGTTATCCATGATGGGGTAAAAAAATCACTAAATATTTCTACTAAATATTTACAGTTCCCTTTCAAAAGTGGAAAGGATGTAATTTTACCCATTTTCATCTGAATGTAGACCTGTAGTCATTTCTAAAACATTACTGTCAGCTCAGCATTTCCAGGCACAGAATGCCAACTCTGCCTGAACCAAAGATTGGCCAGAATGGTCAGACTTGGATAATGTTCTGATGTTACTGCATTTAATAGGATCAGCAGCTACACAGTCAACCTCTAATTAGTGAAAATATGTATATTACCTTTCTCCTACCTTAAAGCGATTTTATCAAGGTTTATGTAAAATGCTAACTACTATGGTAGATTTGCCATATTTACTTTATGTTATTTCTCAAGGAATTCTTTCAGCTCAAATTTGATTCTTTCAAAATACTTGGGTATTTTTTTACATTGCTGACTTTGAGTAGCTGAAGTCTCTAGCTCAAAGATTCTTGTTGCTGACACATTTTTAATTTGGTGAATCAAACTTATGAATTGTGATACGGTTGGAGTGCTGGAATAAGTACTCAAGATACAGGCCAAAGACCTTTTGAAATAAGAACCAGACTATGAATTAAAGCTGATATTTAATGGGTCACTTATGAAGTAAGTAAAGGACAGATGTCTCTTATCCTACGTATTTTAGCTTTGAAGACACACAGCCAGCCAAACAATTTTCCAGTCAATTAGCAGTGCCTCTTAATTGACTGTATCTCTACTGTGTACTTGTATAGGATGAATAGCTATGTGCATTTGGTCTGAGGTGCACAGTTGTTCCAGTGGTCTTGCAATGTCGACTTGCACAATGACATTTGTTGATAGGTGATACAATCCTTTAAATGTAAAGCTATGTTTGACTATAATTCTGAATTTTAAGCAATAGCATTTACATCTATAGAGTGAGAGGAACAGTGCATTAATAATCTTTTTGATTAAGTTCTTTATGATCATTCTTTTTTTTCTTTGTTCCCTTGAGTAATGCCTACATCTATTGAGGCTCTTCACCCTTCAGGCAACTGTCACAAGGAAGAGAGACACGTAACAGTTACATGCTAAATGACTGGGTATATTCTTTTCAGGAAAAAATAAAGAATCTGTTCCAGAGGGCAAATTGTGGTGTGAATAATAAATTGGTGACGTTATTCCTCATGATTTTTTGAATTCAGGCAAAAGTTTTTTAAAGGACATAGCCTACTGATTTTAACCTTTTAATCTGGAAATTATTTTATATGATGACAGCATAAAAAAACCCTTCATGTTAATGTGCATATTGTAGCTTTTGTATACACACTGATTATTTAGACCCCTAAACAACATTTCATGATTAAAAAAAGCCAAATGTACAACTGTTATAAAAATACCAAAGTACTTAGAGGGGTTATTATAAAAGATAGGTCTAACTAAAAATGTATTCGTAGCACAAAAAAGCATTCATTGGTAAAATATGTTAGAAGTCTAGACTTATACAGTCCATCCTCTAAATGCCTCGAATTCATTCCTTAATAAAATGTAGGATGCCAGATGTGTAACATATCTGACATGTGACTGATGATATATAGAAAATATTTCTTAGAACATTACTATTACAAAGCTTTCAGATACTTTGCTAATTTCTAAATAAGATATACTTCTGTATGTATATTTATTTTTGAAAAATGCGGTTTTTAGTCTCCTGCTGCTGAGAAGCTCTGAATGTCGAGTACTACAATTACAACTTATTTTGAATCATCACAGGGTAACAGAAGACAGCAGGAGATTTACAGCAGGTAAATATTTTGATGTTTAAAAAAAAATATCTAGTGGTACTTCATCCTACTCTTGTAGCTAACAAATCCTTGGCTAGACTAGTTATGTTGGAAACAGAATGCTCCTTTATTTTGTGTATGCTACTTCAAACCATTTAGGGTTCTAATTAGAGATGAGTAGAACATAAAAATAACCAGAACAGACTTTTGGACATCCTTAGAAAAATTTTTGCTGGTTTTGGACACCTGAACTACATAAACTCTACTAAGATAGAGAAGAATAGAAAAACAGCTGTATCAACTCCTTTGCCTTTCAAGAATGAAAATTATACTGCGAATGAATTATCTTGTATGAAGTTAATATGTATTTCAAAATATACAATGAGGTCTCTTTTGTCTCATCCTCATAATTTATAAATACAGAAGAAAATGCTTCGTAGTATTACTATGGAGCAGCGTGTCTCTTTCAGTCTACTTTGAGCCATATTTAAATAACAGATTTTAACTTGATTGATATGTCATTCTATCTTAAACAGGATATAATGTTGTAAGTCTTTGTTACATATAATTGCAGCTCAAATACCATGCCTGAAAAGAGTTCCAGAAACTCTGACATTGTCAACTGACCAACCAAACCATGTTTGAAATTGTTATCACTACTGTATTTGTAAGTGGGCTCAAAGCTCACTGCAGAAAACCTGACAGGCAGTTCTTGGAAGTATTGTGTCTTAGTAACCTTAAACATGGTTTTTCCTTTTGAACACTTTAGTAGTTGAGATAAAGTGGAAGCATTTGGCAGCCCCAGTCTTTGATCCAGTCTGTGGGAAAAATAGTGCTGAAATGCCCCTAGTCCTGAATTGTATAAACCATGTTAGGATGACAGCTATCCGTCCTTTCTCCCCCTCCTCCTTCTGCAGTTAATATAAGAGTTCCATTAAAACTGCAAACTGAAGGAGTTTTAACCCAACCTGAAATTCTTTTAAATTCCTGAAATGCCATAGAAGAAACAGAACTCAGAAATAAAACAGTAAACGTTATCTTAGACTTCCTATGATTGATGCAGCTCACTGATGTTCCTTGTAAACATGCTGCATCTGATTCAGCAAATTTGGTGAAATTGTCCTGAAAATACTTCAGTATATCCATTAACATTTCAGCATGTCCATTAATATTCTGAACTTTATATTAGCTTTAAAAATATTCTCTCTGTGTATGAAGGACTAATGAGTTTTCACTTGAGTGAATCCCCTCCTGCCTATAAGCTCCCTTCAGGTACTGGAAGGCTGCAATGAGGTCCCCCCACAGCCTTCTCTTCTCCAGGCTGAACAAGCCCAGCTCCCTCAGCCTCTCTTTGCAGGGGTGGTGCTCCAGCCCTCTGATCATCTTTATGACCCTCTTCTGAACCCTCTCCAACAGTTCCACATATTTCTTGTATTGGGGGCCCCAGATCTGGACACAGTACTCCAGATGGGGCCTCATGAGGGCAGAGTAGAGAGGGACAATCACCTCCCTGTCCCTGCTGGTCACCCCTCTTCTGATGGAGCCCAGGATACCATTGGCCTTGCGAGCTGCAAGAGCACACTGCTGGCTCATGTTAAGTTTCTCATCCACCAGAACCCCCAAGTCCTTCTCAGCAGGGCTACTCTCAAGGAGCTCTTCTCCCAGTCTGTATCTGTGTCTGGGATTCTTCCGTCCCAAGTGCAACACCTTACACTTAGCAGTGTTGAACCTCATTAGGTTCACCCAGGCCCATCTTTCCAGCCTGTCAAGATCGCGCTGGATCATTTCCTTTCCTTCTATTGTGTCAACCACACCTCTCAGCTTGGTGTTGTCTGCAAACTTGCTGAGGGTGCACTCGACTCCATCATCAATGTCATTGATAAAGATGTTAAAGAGCACCAGTCCTAAGACAGACCCCTGGGGGACCCCACTTGTCACCAGCCTCCACTTGAACATAGACCCATTGACCACCACCCTTTGTCCATGTTCTTTCAACCAGTTTCTTATCCACTAGATGGTCCACCCATCAAATCCACATCTCTCCAATTTAGAGAAGGCACGACCTTCCCTTGGTGAAGCTGTGCTGGCTGTCCCGGACCACATGCTCTTCCCTCATGTGCTCCAACATGTCATCCAGGAGGATCTGTTCCATGATCTTCCCAGGCACAGAGGTGAGGCTCACCAGCCTGTAGTTTCCTGGGTCTTCCTTGCTCCCTTTCTTATAAATGGGAGTGATGTGACCTTTTTTCCAGTCCTCAGGGACCTCTCCTGACAGCCATGACTTTTCAAATATGATGGAGAGCGGCTCAGCAACCACATCAGCAGCTCCTTCAGGACCCTGGGATGCATGTCATCCAGCCCCATAGACTTGTAGACATTCAGTCTCATGAGGCAGTCACGGACTTGCTTTGCCCTTACAGGGCGGGGGGATTTACTCCCCCAGTTCGCACCTAGAGTTCCAGGGATGCAAGGTTCTGGGATTTGAGAATTATGAGAATCCTGGCTGCCAGAGAAGACCGAGGCAAAGAACTCATTCAGTACCTCAGCCTTCTCCTCATCAGTTGCTGCCAATTCTCCTTTCTCATTTATCAAAGGGGAGTACGCTCTCTTTGGCCTGTCTCTTCTGGCCGATGTACCTGTAAAATCCCTTCATGTTGTTTTTAACATCCCTCACCAAGTTCAGTTCCATCTGCTCCTTGGCTTTCCTGATCCCTTCTCTGCAAGTCTGAACAGCATCCCTGTATCCTTTCCAGGCTACACACCCTTGTTTCCAGAGCTTGTATTTGCCTTTCTATTCCCTCAGTTTGACCAGCAGGTCCTTACCTAGCCATGCTGGTCTCCTGCCCCTCATGCCCACTTACTTATTCAGAGGGACAGAGAGCTCTTGAGCTCTCAGAAAGGCATCCTTAAAAGAGTAGCCAACTTTCCTCAACATTTCTGTCTCTAAGGACCACCTCCCAGGAGATCTTGGCCAACAAGTCCTTAAACAGCCTAAAGTTTGCTCTCTTAAAGTTCAGTGTCCTGGTCCCACTTTTCGCCAGGCCCATATTCCTTGAGATCACAAACTCAACTAGGGCATGGTCACTGCAGCCCAGGCTGTCTCCAACCTTAAGACCTTTAATGATCTCCCCCACATTGGTGAGCACTAGGTCCAGCTATGCATCACCTCTGATTGGTCTGTCCAAAACCTGAACCAGAAAGTTGTCATCTACAGACTCCAGGAGTCTCCTGGACCTCTTGCAGCTCACCATGTGGTATTCCCAGCAGATATCCGTGTGGTTAAAGTCCCCCATCAGGATGAGTGACTGCGACTGCAGGCACTGATAAAATTGCAACTATCCCAAGCTTCTTCTCAACAAAGTATTTAGGGCTCAGAGTTAGTAACCACAAACTAGATAACCTATTACAGATAGCTAAGTAGCTGAAAGCTCATGTTTATTGTCAAGGAGTGACCTTTTTCTAGAAATATTAGCAAGATTTCTATCATACACATGTCTAGGTTGGTATGGAAGAACTGACAGTAGCTGTTAACATGTGAATAGACCCATGATTTTTATACAGGACTTGCAAGAACAGCTGATCAAGAAGGCCCTGTGGTGTGAATAGGTGGTAGCCTGTGTAACCATAGTCTTTCTCTTCCTTAAGCCCAAGTAGAAGCTATGCAAATAAAACCTCTGCAACTGCAACTGAAGGCAAAAGGCCAAAAATACAGGGGAGAAATCCAGCCATGGAGTCTCAGCTTGAGTGAAGAAAACTGACCTCAGGCCTGGTGGTTTGTTCTCCCAGGCAACAGAGGAAAATCTTCTATTCATATTCTCAGACATAGTCTGAAAGGTGAGGAAAACATTTATTTGTATATATGGTTGTCTATATCTTTGTAAAATATTCTTGATTTTCAGGCTTCTTGGTTTTGATGGCAATGTAAATTATAATATTTTAAAAGGTATTATTATGTCACAACAACATCCTCACATTACTTTTTATTCAATATAAGGAAATACCTGTTGCATTAAATTACCCCTTTATAGTAATCTGTGGTGCATTTTCTAACTCTTAATTTTTCTATCCATTGTCCCAGCTACTACCTGACATATTTTATTTGCACAAGCAATGAGAATGAACCAGGGAGGTGGTTGAGTCACCATCTCTGGATGTATTTAAAAAAAGGTAGATCAGGTACTTAGGGATATGGTTTAGCATAGGACAACACGGTTGAACTTGATGATCTTAAAAGTGTTTTCCAACCTTGTAATTCAATAATTCTGTTAATTCCCCCTCATGTATCATAGATTTATTTCATGTTTACCATTAAAATTATGCAAAAATGTAACAAAAAAAAGTCTGGTTATTAACATCAACATCTGTTCTTTCTTTGTCAGCAAATTGAGATACTGAGTCTTCATCTGAAAATGTAATGCTAAAAGTGAAGGAGCACTTCAACTTGTGCCTAGTCTGGGCAGCTACAATATCTAAATTTTTGCAATGGATACCATGTATAGTGTTGATTCAATGACAATTCTGTAATCAAGAATAATGATCATATGGAAGGCAAGTCATCCAAAAGTTCATCCAAAAGAAAAACTTTAAAAAGGCATTTGAACTAACACTGCCTGAGATCACAGCACTAAGTTGCTTTCCAATGAAAATTGTGTGAAATTCAAAGCTTCCATGGTCTGTGAGATTGACTGAAATTTCCTGAGAGACTACTTCTCCCTGCGTGGTCATAAGCATTTGCACAGCTGCTAAAAGTTTTTGGCAGCTGCCCACAACTGTGGAACCACATCTGGAGTAAATCTCAGTGACCATAAATTTCAGTACCTTCAGAACAAAACAGTGAAACCTACTTCTCTCACCTAGCAGTACCAAAGCCAAAAAAATGAGCCAATCAATTCCTGCTGTTAGGATGGATGGAAAGAGAAAAACAGAGAACTTTTTGTCTTCTCCTTAGCAGATATGTAGGATGCTTTAATACCCTGATAAGGCACAGAATATACACATAGATAACTAAAGTCTAATCTGGGAAATATGAGCCAAAGCCAAAGGAGCTAATTCAATTCCAGAGATTCAGAAAATAAAACGTCACTTGATTTAACTCTTAAGGGCAAAGGTTGGAATTTGAGTCTTTTTTTACAGACCATCTTTATTCACAATAGACAGCATGCTTTCTTAAGAAAATCAGTCTCTTCAAAATAAAGTACTAGATGATCATCATATTTTTCATTTCACAGATATATAATCTCAGTAAACAACAGTTTTCTATGCATTTGCTGTTGAATAATTAAAAAATGGGAGATATTTAAAATTTAAACTTCTAAAGGGAATTTGAATTCCATATCTATGAAATATATAATTTTAGACTTTTTTTATTAGGTTGACATTATACTATTGTTTGAAACGGGCCTCATAAGGTGAAATTGAGATGTTGAGAATGAGAGGGAATGTATAATTTATAAACTCTACTTAATAAAGCATACGTTAAGTACAGCTCTGTGTGGAAAAGTCCTTTAAGGTTATTTATAGTTTGATTTATTATATTAGAGTTCTTCTTAATAATAGAGTTATCTTACCATTGTAATTGAGCCTATCAGTCAAGATTACAGAGAACATTTTAGATATCAGAAGGAAGATGGCAAGGCAGAGCTATGAATCTGCAGCAAGTACCAAAGTTAGGAAGACAATCAATACTTTTGAACCATGGTATTTTCTTAATTTAAATTTTCCAAATCATTTGAGTCTGGAGATATGTTTTATGTTGGTCTGAATCAGAACTGCCAGTCTGACCTGTTTGACCAGCTACCTCTATTAACTGGGGTTTTTTTAATATGGATTTCAAAACCAAGATATTGAGTCAGCCAAGAGAAGATGACAGAAAGAGCCCACTACTCATGGGCAACTCCTTCGAGACAACTGATATTTGAAGAACAATCTCTCAGCATAAATCATCGCTGGGTTATTTAGTGAGACAAAAAAGCACAACATCATATGACCTGCTGAGTTGTAGCAGAACTGTTTTCATCCAGGCCCTGAGATTAGCCTCTCTTAGCTCCCAATAAGACTAGTTTACTGCAGATCTATCTTTTTAAAAGTTTGAATCCCTGTACAGAAGTACCAAGAACAACCCTATCTCAACTTCTGCAGGAACCATTTTAGGGTTAGGATGCAGAGACAATAAGAATTTACAAAGGTATTTAGTTGCTAACTCTCATTTAATGCATAGAATTTACACTTGAATGTCCTCATAGGTTTCTCTAAGTAATTCTTCCAAATTTACATGTAAAGTTTCTGAGAGATCAAACTTCATCTTGGCATTTAAGACTTTCACAGAATCACAGAATTGTAGGGGTTGGAAGGGACATCAAGAGATCATCTGGTCCAAGCCCCCAAAGATCAAATATTTGCTCAGCCACGATAAAATATTTGCTCACGAGTAAAATTAATAAATATGCTAGGTTCAGAAAAAACCAAACCAACCAAGGAGGGGTGTAGAGAGAAAACAGGCAGGTAAATTTGTGAAAGAAAGAGATAAACAGCATATACGCTTCTTGTTTCACTGTTTCAGAGTGATATAATCAGCTTTAAAAGTGTTACAATGAAAAGATTGACACATGAAAAGTAGTTTACAACACTGCTTAGATTTTGAAGAGGAGAGGAAGATCTGAAATTTCCAGGAAACCCACTACAGGCTTTCCTCTTCTGGTTCTTTTGCCTTGAAGTAAAGATCAGGTAACATGATTTCAAAAGACTGGATATGAGTTTTGATTGATTGGTTGATTGCATAGGAAAAGAGGATTTTTTTGTTGTGTTTCAGGGGTTATGGTTGGTTGGTGTGTTGGGTATTTTTCATGGTTTACTTATGAAACTAATGATTTTCAAACAGGAATAACTTCCAGGAATGCTGGGTGTAATCTTCATTGGTCTGTCAATTGCACAGAAAAATTCCATTTATATGGAAATTTTATTATTCAGAATTATTTTTCTTTTGCACTGCTACCAGCTAGTTAAATATATGTAATACTAACATACTAGAATCATAAACCAAAACTCTCTTTCTCATGTTGTTTCTGTAAGGTCAGCTACATGAATGATAGAGATGAACAGAGAACAAGGGTATTTCGATTATGTGTAGTAAAATGACTCTTAAGCCTCTTAGCAAAGCACAGTAGGATCTACAATTAATAAAAATAACTAGGGGGTTTTGGTTACATAAGTTTTTGTAGCTCATAATGCTGTGGAAATCATAGCAATAGCTTCAAAAAGGGACAGTGGAAACCAGAAACACAAATGAAGTTGCTAGTCCTTTGCCCTCCTGCACTAGTGTTCTCATATATAAATTTGCCACTGATGGCATTAAGGAGCCCTTTTGGTTTTTTTATTGATCCCCAACCAAAAAAATTCCATAGGGAAACAGATAATATTACATCTTTGCAATGTATGGACACATTCAGCTAGACAAAGGCAAAGAAAGTTAGCATCTGCTCCTTTCAAACGCGTGTGGACCAGATGCATAGCAGAAAACCTCAACAGCATTTGCAAAAACCTAAATTCTGACGGGCTAAGATTTATAGCGTGAACAGGAAAAACTTGCTAGTAGCTCCTTCTCCACACGACAGTTTCCTCTTCATGTATGATTCAGTCCCTTTACTACCTCTTTTCTCATGTTTATGTTTTGTTTCATCACTCCACATAACTAACAAGTTACTTGCTGATTTGAGTGTAATGAGCTACATGACTGCCATGTTGATTTCATGGAAGAAATGGGCTCCTTAGTTTAATCCAAAAAACCAATAATCTTTCCCTTCTGTACCTCTTCAGAATCCTGATTTTTTGTGTTATCAGACTTCTTAGTGAATGTGTGTGCCGCCATTTAGGGTTAATACATATTTGTGACTTACCCAGGGGTGTTAATCTTACACCATCTTTGTTGCCCCCCTCCATATTGGCAATGTGGGTGGTTGTTTTTTTTTCCTTTGACTAGACCTCAGTACTGGTACTAGAATTAAAGTAATGAATACATATTTATTCAGAAGACTTCGGGATGTATGAAAAATACTATATCCTGCTGAACTAGCACTTTGAAAAACAAAATTAGTTAAAGACCTATTTTGTACAACTTGTCTTTCAGAGGTTTTTTTTCCTTAAGGACTGGATTGTGCTTTCCCCTCACAGGGTAACTGTGACGAAAGACACTGGAGTGCAGGGTTTTAAAAATAAAAAATATGAATAACTTATTTTAAACCCACATGCATTCAACACGTCACTACTGCAGGTTTCATCGATACAATGGGGAAATGCACTACTGCGGTTCAGAAGTACGACTACACTTAATACACCCACAAGTGATTCACAAATGCACTACGGTCAGCACAGCAGTCAGGGAAGGCGGTGGCACTGCCCGCAGCAGTCACCTCACTGGCTGCTACCGCCCGCGGGCAATTCACAAGGGTCAATAATACAACCACAGCAGATCCCTGGAACACACTATCACAAGTGCACTAAATACTACGCGTGTGTTAGTCAATCAACCGAGACTACAAACTTAAAAGCACAGCAAATATTCACTTACCTATCTCTTCAGGTGAGGGATCTCTGTATGTTCACCTAGCCAGCATCCTGGCCAAGGGGGAAGGCTCTCCTCACGCAGTTGGAGAAGCGGCTCCCCTTTCTCAGATTGAATCCAAGTCTGATGTACGTGACAGTGGGTAGGGCTGTGTCGTAGTGGACGATGCCACCTCCCATGTTTGTCATTAGCAGTGCTCCCCCTTATCTTACGCCCCATCTGTTGCGGATCTTTGCATTGTCTGGGCCCATTAAAGCCAAATGTAGACCTTTCTCTTACTGCTAGGCAGCTGAATAGTGGCTTGATTGGGACTCAGAGTACATTGTTGAAGGAATTCCAAGGCTCAACACGGGTTTCGGTTTGTTGAATTATGCAGCAATGCCCATTTAGTCTCGTTTTGCAGGACAACTAAACTTTGAGCTATCTACACAGCTCCCCATGGGTTATCTTTGCTGAGATGGGGCCTCAAGGCAATGCAAGGCTGAGTCCCTTTACCCATTACCAAAACGTGTTTTGGGGAACTCTGATCCTCACAGTAACAAACAGGCTTAAATGAAACGAAACACCTTATTATGGTACATAGAGGACTTCAGAATCTGTCATTTGCTGCAGAACAGCACTTCCTTTTGGTATTTTTGTTAACAAACTGTGGAGAGAGAAAGGATGCATAAAGGGTTTATGCTGGCCAACAGGGTTTTTGACTACAGGCTATTTAAGGACTGTGGAAACCAGAGATACTGTTCTGTGGCATGCAATGAAAACAAAAGAATTCTCTTTCACTAATATCTGAAATTCCTTAACCAAAGATACTTTGCTTTGCTACTGTACAAGGAATCTATATATGGTGCCGCTTCTTCTCTTTTTCTCACAAATATCAGTATTTTTAAATTTTTTACAGTCTTACAGTCTACATGTTCTCATGTTGGGTTGCCTAGATGATGCCTGCATCATCTTAATAGTTTCAATGTGATATACATGGATACACAAATACATGCATACATACATATCATACACAATTATTCCATTATCTTTGTTTATATCTTATGCCCAACTCACAAAGGTCAGACAGTAAGCTCCACACCAGTACCAACAATTAAAACTCTCAGATGCTTTTGGCAGCATCAATACAATACCTTTATCAAGGATGTATCAAATAATAGTATTTAGATTCAAAATTCAGAAAAATTTTGTTTCGTAATTCATCCAATAACCATTTTCAGTACTTCAAACTCGATTCAGTAGGTGAAAATATTCAATTACTATTAGAAGTTAATAGCAATAAATAAAAAATCCATGGGTTCTATACTACATCTACTACTGCTACTATTTTCTGAATTCATTAAAGGAATCACTACATGTATTTGATGCTTTCTTTCACACTAATAAAGTTCTGTTGTACTTACTAGTCCTGGTACTCCCACACTCAAATATTTTCTGTTCTGGTGAACTTCTTTCTACTCCTCCTTCAGTTATGATTGAAGGAAACATCACACAGCATGTAATACTCCTGCAAACATTTTATGTATTACTATTCTTCCATACAACTACTGGAATAATTTTTAGGCAATGCTTGAAATTTCTTGCAAAAAAGAGTTTCATATAAGATGTTATCTGCTAAGCAGGTAGTAAAAATAATTTAAAATTTGTGAGAAAACAAATTTGTATTATTAGTGTCACTTTTTCATTATATTTTTACTCCAGGTTATGACATCACTCATTCTTTTGCTCTTTGCAATTTACTAGCTTCCCTTATACTACTACTTCTTAATATTGAATGCATGAACTATTTGGGAAGTGAGTTATTACTTTCCAGGTCTTATCTAAATCTTATTGAAATTGAAAAGCTATGGATAAGACCCATATGAAAAAGATTTGTGAAAGTGAGTGTCAAATTTTTCATTTTTCTTCTTGAGGCTGGCACGAATTAATTTAATTAGAAAGAGGGGGAGGTTTTTTTAGATTTTCTGAAAAATGCATTCTAATCCTTTTAGCACGTTTTAATTGTAGGCAGAGTTTAAGTAATATCTTGCTATAAATAACTGTCTTAAGGTGGAAAAAAAGCTTTTTTCCCTAATTCTACAGAAATGTATTCTATTTTCAATGAATATCTATTTAGATTAATCTTTTGAAATAGAACAGAGCATTCATTTGCTGTGCTTCATGTATATGTTATGGCATCAGTTTTTTCATAGTTCTGTGCAGTTTCCATTAAAATGAATGGATAGCTGGTTCTTGCCAGAAAATGTAGACATGTTGGACAGATTTAGCTGGTATTCATCATCTGGAAGTGGAGTAGTTAGCTGCATTTGTATTTAGTGTAGGTGTAATTAAGCTTCCAAGTTAACACTTTAAAAGTTAACACCTCATTAAAATCAGAGGACAACATTTACACCTCTCTTCCTAATTTTGCCGGATTTGGGGCTGGTGACTGAATGACTGATAGACATCGAGTGTATTTTTAAATAAAACGAGCCAGAAATAGAAAATAACGCCTTGAAGTCAATGAGCAAATTGTTGAGTTTCACCCTTGGTCAGCCTTCATTCATAGTCACGGCAATGTGATTTACGTTATTTAGGATGAGATGCATTTATTCATTAAATTAAATATTAAAGATTTTCTGTTTGTAAGTCATCTGTGACTATGGAGAGCCTTGGATCTAAACATCAGACTTTCCTTTGGACTTTTTTTTTTTAACTTAATATGTTTGATTAGTAGTTTTTGGATAAGTGTGAGTAATAGTAATCTCTTAAGAAAATGAATATGGTGCTGCATGAGATTATTTGGAGACTAACACTGCCACTGCAAATGAACGTATATTTCCCTCACATAAGTAAAGATGTAATTGTGTTGTCATACATCATTGGAGAACCATAATCTTGATAGACTATTTATTCTTCCCACACCCCTCCACCCCCAAATGCTTGAAGAAAGTTTCTTTCCTAAGATTTCAATGTTCATAGTTTTGAGATCCAGAATTATGGTGACAGTGCTGTTATAAAGGTCATGCACTAAGATGTTGGAAGAAAAGAGATGTGAAAGAAAACATAAATTGCTAGAGATGTTGTCCACCATCCTCTTATGAAATAAAACTGAAGTTAAAGCAAGGAGATTAAAACAAACTCAAGAAGAATGCTAACTTAATACATGACAAATTCCATTTTATAATAGTTGATCAGCATTGTGCCAGTATCTGTTTATAGGGTGAAAACTGAGGAACTTGGAGATACTGGAATGACAAGAAACACATAAAGGAACCACAGAAAAGGGGAGATTCCAAGAGCTTAATAACACTACTGGAAAAGTGCCAGAGATGGATTTATAAACCTCCTATCTACAGGCTGAAGGAATTATTCCAAGGAGCCTTAGGTAGCAATGTATGTATTGGATCATATTTAACTATGTGATTTTTTTGTGGGTAAATGTTTTCATGAGCTCTATTATAATGTTTTACAAGTAAAGTAAATGTATGAGGGCAGTATAATTTATTTTCTAATGAGGGATCAAGTAGTTTATTTCTATTGTACATGTTATTATAGTGACTGTAACATGCTGTGGGAGAGCTGCATGATGAGCAGTCACATCTTGCTAACACATCTTAGATGATAAACAGATGGAGACTGTGGAGACATTCCATATTGGGACATGCAGGACAAATTATTTCGCAAACATAATTAGCATAAATTGCTATTTAAAAGCTTTGGATTTTTTCAATAGCCTCCTTCTCTGCCCCTTAACAGCCATGACCTTGGCAGTTTGAGTCTTCAAGAGCAACTAGAATTATGATGGGTGGATGAAGCTCTAAAAGCTTTAGCTAAAGGGTTAGAAGTTTAGTTTGGAGAAGTACCAAAAAGTTTGGATACTAATCTCAGATTTATCCAAACTAATCCTTGGAGGTCTCTCTCCTTCCTCTTCCACATCTTTCTTCTTCCTCCCACCAAGACTATGTCTTTTTTCAGGTTTCATACTTGCACTGACACTGTCCTTTCACACTCCTCTTGGAAATTTCACATCTGGCATTGCTTTATGCTTCCTGTTATTTTAAAATCAGATATAGTGGGATCTCCCTGAGTCAGGGATTTCTCGCAAAGGTTTAGCTACTTGCCCGAGCAAAGTCTTAAGACTGATGAAGTTTGAAATGGCAAAAAAGTGAAACAGAATTGTCAGGCCATTAACTGATTTTGATATAACTTTTCTATATTCCTTAGGTCCAAAAAAGGGGACCTTTAGTCTGATCCCATGAGTAAAGTAAGACACAGATTTTTAGTTCCTTGAATACCATAATTTGAGTTTAGCTATTTTCCAGTGGTGTCCTGTCTTCATCTGAATACAGCAAGAGAAGCAGCTACTTCCCACATCCTCACTGATAACTATTCATGCTTTTCATTTGAGTTGGTTCCTGTTTAGTCTCTAAAAATTCATCCTTAGCTTTTCTTTAAAAAATTAAATAACTTTTATAGTCTAGTCTCCCTTCCCACGAAGGCATTTATTTGAAGTTATAAAATAGCCCTGATCTTTTTTCTTTTCTTTTCTTTTTTTTTTTTTTCAAATGATCTAAGCAAACAGTTATTTAAGTTTCTTATGCTTGAGCTTTTTGCTCCAGACCTTGAATCATTCTTTATCTGCACCCTTTCAAAGTTTTCAGTAATCTTTTGAAAATGCAGACTGGAACAACAAAAATAAAATTGCCTCTCTAATCACAGAATCACAGACTTACAAGGTTGGAAAAGACCTTTAAGATCATCAAGTCCAACTGTTCTTGTCCTATTCTAAACCATGTCCCTAAGTACCTGATTTACCCTTTTTTTTTAAACACATCCAGGGAACATCCCTGGGCAGCCTGTTCCAGGCCCTGACAACTCATTCAGTGAAAAGTTTTTTCCTAACATCTAATCTTAACCTGCCCTGGTGCAGCTTTGTGCCATTTCTGCTTGTCCTATCTCCTGTCACTTGGCAGAAGAGACCATCTCCCACCTCTCTACAACCTCTCTAGAACTTTCAGGTAGTTGTAGGTGGTGATAAGGTCTCTCCTCAGCCTCCTCTCAGCCTCCTCTTCTCTGGGCTCTTCTCAATACCACTCAATGTTCTCCTTTTGCATATCAACAGATCAGACTGTCTCTTTTTGGCGTTGTAATGAACTGGAGGCTCATATTGATGTATTTGTCAATGGTGAGGACTTCATTTTATGAAGACATAGAAAAAGGACCCAAACTTAGTGAAGTCTTGAGATTAAACTGTATTCACCTTTCTCCTTTTCCTAACAACAGAAATCTCAGGACGATGAATGTAAATGAAAGTCACACATGTAAATAAAAGGATCAAAATCCAGTCCATTTTTAGGAGTTGGAAAAGTCAGTACAGACCAAAGAAGACAGCTTTTCTTTTCTTTTGCTCTTGCATAAAAATGTATGTGCTCATTTTTAGCAGGACACACACTATGCACCAAACTGGAATGACTAACTTTAACTTTTCCAATGTCTGGCCTAAATCATTCCTCATTCCAGCAAAAACAGAGTTGTGACTTTGGCTGTATTAAAAGGTACATTATTTGAATCAGCTCAGACGTCAAGTGAAACAGATCACTTCCCATGACTGCTTGTCTCCATTATTTACCACTGTGCCAATCTTTGTGTCATCCCATAAATTTTATCAACTCTGATTCTATCTTTGCTTCTCAGACAATTGATAAGTATTGAAGGGTGTCAAGCCTAATATGAACCCCTACTGCAACTCTTAAAATAAACCTCACTTGATTAGGATTCCCGATTGCCCTCTACTTACCAAAATGTCAACCTAATTTAAACCCATAAAATTTCAATTCACCTTGATGAAAGTGTATTGTGTTAAGTAACATTGTTAGGAGGAAAACATTTTGATAATTTGACAATTTGATAATTTCTAGATATATTTAGTGTTCAGGAAAGTGAGAAGCTTATTGTGTGCCTGAAAAGATGAAAAGCATCATGGCCTGGATATTCTTCTGGATTTGTCTTGATGTGACACAACTATCCTAAGCTAGTCCTCAATGAGTGTCACCAACATGTCATGGGGACAAACCACCAACTATCATGAGTTACACTATGCTCCTTCAGCCTGTATAAAGAGGAAGAAACTACTGTTTCAACTCTCACAGTTCACCTAGGATAGTATTTTTCAGTAGTAAGGATAACATTTTTAATAACCGTACATTCTCACAGCATCTCATCCAAACAATTTTTTTTCCAGTTCAAGTATCAAAAAGAATTACCTAATAGAAGTGACAAACTCAAACTTCTAGGACTGGTCTGCAGGTAAAGGTTATATTGGTTAACAAATATGACTACGCTACGTCTACGTTTATTCCTAAAAATTCCTGAGAGGAAAAAAAACCCATAAACCAAAGGACATGTCAACAAATAAATAATCTGTTTGCAAATCTCTGATTTTTATTTTTAAATTCTGTTGTCTATTTATAGATTTGGTATTATCTTTACTTTTATTTCAAAGATCACTTTATTGATCCAATATCATTTTGCCATATTAAAAGTTCATATACGCCTTATCAAAATTATACTGCCTGTTAGACAAAACCTGATGCTCTACATGGCAAGGTTTTGAGGAAAGTGCAAAATAATTTTTCCAACTGGGGATTTGGTAGCTACAAAGTGATTTGGACTTTGGCCAGAATATTATAGTTAATAGCCCTGCCTTTGTGAAAAGTGTCATGGGATTTTTAATGACAAGCCAGCCAAGAAAGGCTGAATTTTACATCTCTTCTAAAGACAGCTTTATGAAACTGGTAAAAGGATTTATTTACTCTTACAAACATGGCTTGCTGGCGTCTCTAAAATATATATAGTCTTTTTAGAAAAATAAACAACAAATGATCTTTCAATTTTTCTCTCATCTCTGCCTATAAATTCATAAAATATATAAATAGTTATTTAATATGTTGATGATAAGTATATATTAGCAACAACCTTGTGTAATAATATATCTGCTCATGACAAAATAGGCACATAGAAATTCCCATTTAAAAATATGATTATTTTAATATGTGTAAGAATATTTTATTTTTAATGCTACTTAGATAACTAAAATGAATACTAGATTCGTAGGGTACAGTTTATGATCTCATGTGACAGATGAATAATTTTGTTCTAGATATGGAGTTGCTGTAGATAACAAGTTATGCTTCTGACTATACAACTGCTCTTGTGGCCTACACTAGGGAGTAAAGATATTCCTTTACCCCTGAAATACTCTAAGCAACATCAGTTTTCTCAGTTGTTGTAAAAGGGATCCATATTTAGTCCTTTATGTTTCATTTCCATTCCCTCATCTTTGTAGGTTGGCCATAGACTTCCTTCAGGCTATGACTATGGTCAGAAGTAAAGTGTTAGTCCCTCTCCCTCTTTTTAGTGTCTCTGTTTTGCTGTATCCTTTGGTTTAGGGAGAAGTTTTGGTTTTATGCACGCTCCCTGCCACTTGAAGGCACTACCTTCTGTTCTTCTTTTCTGTGTAGTTTCTCTTCCTCCCTCTCCTGGTTTGTTCCACTTCCCTAGGTGAGGAGCAAAAGTGGAAAAAGCAGGGGTTTCCACTCAGTTGTAAGACAGGATGCACTCTGTACACTGAGCAGCGAGATTTTCAACCACTGCTACACAGGGCCATCTTTAGAGCTTCAGGTGCCCCAAGCAAGACTAGGTAATCGTGCCCTGGGATGAGGTCAGAGTTGGTTTAACAGAGGGTTTCAGAACCAAAAATGAAAGCTTTTGTATCTCAGTTCAGAGGAAAGACAAACATTAGAAGTACATCTCAGTGTCACATTGTTAGGCAGAGATGTTATTAACATCACTGATGTACATGTGTAGTAAGCCAGAGGCACAAAAATGCTTCTATGTGGTTAAAATGTACACACTTGGGCAATGCCAGTGGACATTTTACATTTAAAGGGACAGAAGTGACTTGCTGTGGTAGACAAATGAGCTCAAAGAATACTTGCCCCTATCAGTGCCCCTTCCACTTTGGTATCCCATGTGGACACTTGTTTAGAGTTCCCCTAAGGCTGACCCTGCAGCTAGAGTGTGTACAGAACAAGATTGCCTACTGTATGAGAAGGAGGAGCAGAGGGTTCAGGCCCCTAATCAGCAATGACATTTCTGTTTCCTGACACTGCAGAACGAGGAACAAGGGGTCATTCCACGTAGGAAACTCAAATGCAAACCTGCCAATTAAGGGAAACTTATAGTTAGAAGGAATGTCACAAGCAAAGAGACACAAACACACAGGAAGAACAAAGGCATTTTTTAAAAAAGTGAAGAAAATAATCAAGAACTGATGCTCTAGGGAAGATTAACAAAAATACAACCTTAAAAAATCCAAAACCAAAGCATGTCTGTACACACTGTGGTAATAGTTTATAATGTATAAAATACTTCAAAAGCAAGTAAGAAAATGAAACAGCTGGGTATTAGGTTGAACAAACCAGACATCAGAGCATGATATGCTACATGTTAGACTGTTATAGATGGTGGAGACAAAAGGACATAAATTTTGCTGAGAATTCAGTCTTCAATGTTCTTCCTCAAAGGCTAGATAAACAACATGAGAAACCCTGTTACTATTCAATGAATTGAAATTATAAAAAAAATTAGAACAATTTATAAACATATTTAAATGCACATCTGAAGAATTTACAAATGAAAGAGAAGGGATAAAGTTTTCCTTTTTTCTTTTTTTTTTCTTTCTTTTTATTTTTTTTTTTAAAGGCATAATCTCTTAATGTTTCCTTCTCTCTTCCTGGACTATTTCAATATACTGGCACAAGTTGTTTCTTATTGTGAATACAATAAGAATTTAAAGAAACTTTTAGTCCATTCACTTATCCAAACTATTCTTAATGCTTGATAATGAGACAAAGACTATGTAAAGTGCAACTTGGAGTAAAAAGCAGTAGAAACTCACCAGCTGTGAAAATAATTACAAAACTGATTTTGTGCCCCACTTATCCCATTTATAATTATATTTAAATTTTAATAGTTCTATTTTAAGTTTTAAAAATAGTGATTTTTTTTTTCTTCAAAGACATTCTGTACTATTATAAGAATAATTTAAAACTGAAAAAGCATACATTTCCAGTGTTTTAATGCTAAAAAGCATCCATATACATATGAAAATATACTTGAAACCTTGGTGGAATTAAATGAAAGAGAAAATGTTAATTTTTAGGAATTTAAAGTACAAGTTTAATAGTTTCAATTTGTAATGCTATTCTCTGTCCTGCATTCAGAAGTATCCTGAATTCTCCTTGGTTTTAAAGTTTTCCAGGCATATTTTGGTGGCAGAATGCAGTCCCACAAGAACAGCCGTAATGCATTACTGGAGTCTTCTTCTCAGTGGGAGCATCCACAAATAAGGCTTGATACCAGTGCCAGCAGAAGATCCAACACTCTAGCTTGGTGAAATATGTCCATATACATGTCTCATAGACTAAAGAAAAGGAAAAAAAATCTTTCAACAAGAGCAGTTGAGTTGTTAGCATTTCCTCCCATTTGTTTCTTGCAGTTGTGTAGAATACCAGTGACCTTATGGGGAATTTTCATGGCTGTTTCTGGAGATACCGAAGGAATGAAAACTGTTACATCCCTTCTATAAGACGCACTTGTGATCAGACAACAGGGGTCATTCCCCATATGTTAACAAGATGTGATCAACTACTTAAATCTATATGAAGTGTATAGGTTTTGGATGCTCTGCCTCAGCCCAATCAAGTGCATAATTCAAGTACTTAATAACAACTACTGATAGCTCTAGACTATAATGTCACTCTCCTATTATCATAACTGGTACTGATTTTTATTGCTATAGGAGGTAGACATGTCTCAGCTGACCACAACTCTACAATAAAAAAATCAAGAAGATTCTTCAGCTTTCATCCATATCCCTTCACAGATGCTACATTGGTTTTTCCATTCATAGAATCTTAGAATGGTCTGGGTTGGAAGGGACCCCAAGGATCATAGAGCTCCAACCCCCCTGCCACAGGCAGGGCCACCAACCTCCAGGCTTGGACCTACACAAGGTTGCCCAGGGCCCCATACAACCTGGCCTTGAACACCTCCAGGGATGGGGCATCCACCACCTCTCTGGGCAGCCTGTTCCAGCACCTCACCACTCTCTCTGTAAAGAACTTCCCGCTAATACCTAATCTAACCCTTCCCTCCTTTAGTTTCAATCCTTTCCTCCCTTTCCTGTCATTGTCTACCCTTTTAAGGAGTTGATTCCCCTCCTGTTTATACGCTCCCTTCAGGTACTGGAAGGCTGCAATGAGGTCTCTCCACAACCTTCTCTTCTCCAGGCTGAACAAGCCCAGCTCCCTCAGCCAGCTAATCATCTTTGTGGCCCTCCTCTGAACTCTCTCAACCAGTTCCACATCTTTCTTATACTGGGGCACCCAGATCTTGACACAGTACTACAGATGGGGCCTCACAAGGGCAGAAAAGAGAAGGACAATCACCTTCTTGACCATGCTGACCACCCCTCTTCTGATGGAGTCCAAGATACCATTGGTCTTCCAAGCTGCAAAAGCACATTGTTGGCTCACGTTGTTTCTCATCCACCAGAATCCCCAGGGCTACTCTCAAGGAGCTCTTCTGCAAGTCCGTACATATGTTTGGGATTCCTCCGGCCCAGGTGCAAGTGTTCACGGTGTTGAACCTCATTAGGTTCACCTGGGCCCACCTTTCAAGACTTGCTCCCTTTCTTATAAATGGGAGTGACATGGCCCCATTTTTCCTGTGTTAGAAGAAAGCATTCAGGGCAGATCAGCTGGAAGAACTCCTGGCTATTGTCGTCATGACAGCACAATTTCTTAGAAATTGCTGCTTCTTTCCAGTTAAAGTATGTATGGATAATGGCATAACAAAAGCTAAAGGTTTAATTAAATGACATTTTCTTAAAATCTCTGTGCATTACAATCAAGATAATGAAGCTTTTTGTATTTGCCTGAATTTACATTTTACATTTTGTAAGTAATTTTGTATATACTTTTTGTATACACTTTTTTTGTGAACCATGATTGAGTGTATATAACGACTGCTATCGACAACAACTATAGGAAGCCTTTCACTTTTAGTTTTGAAGTGAACAGTTTTATAAAACATGTTGTTTTTCCTAATACAGAACCAAAAATTATATACATTGATATTAAAGAAATAGACAAGACTTTTAAATAAAGAGGAAAAATAAAGTAGTGTTTTTCAAGTTGGCAATATTTGAAGCATCTCTGTATTCCTAAAGGGATATGTATAACTCTAGATGAGAGAAAAAAAGATTAAATATTTTTAATTTAAGTTATACATTTAGTCTGGTATTACTTTCTTAGAGAGGTTAGAGAGGAAAATGCCAGTGAGAGAGGAAATAAAATCATTCAAAGACAAGAAATCTTAAAATGTTCTGGTTCTTCAGTTGTTCATTAACAGAAACAACTTACACCTCTAGGGCCCTTTTCATGTAAATGCATGTCTCAAAAAGCCAAGTTTTTAATTACACATCAGTACTGGAGAAAGCACATCGGAAGCAAATGTGGTAGGTCTTGTAAACCAGAAAACAACCTAGTTGCAGGCAAAATATTTGTGAGTCAGAGAATTGTACGTAACTTATTGCCAATAAAAGCAAATTTTTGATTGCTGACTTGGGTATTGGAGAACACAAAAACACAAACAATGACTCAAACTCATATATTCTCCCTTTCTCCATTGTTAATTGCCCTTGTATTCACAAAGGGTTGCACACGGTTGATGAAAACTCCTCTGGAGAGGAGGTGAGGTGACGAGAGGAGGTTGAGGCAGCTGCAGGGAAGTCTCTGCCCCAGCATGGGTGGCCCAAGGCTGAAGTCCTTCAGGGTGTCCCTGCCTCATTGTGTGTCACCTGTGGCCACAGTCCCTCAGGGGTGTTTCTGCCCTGGCATGGGTGGCCTGCAGCTGCAGCCCCTCAGGTGTGTATGCAGGTACCCATCACCCCCAGTCTATCCCTAAAAGCATCTGCTGAGGGACCCATGGGCCCCAAGTTCTGGTGCACACTGGAGTGCTCACGCTATTTACAAAACTGTTTGGAATTGGCCAGCAAAGGACAATCCGTGGCCTCCTCCGGCTTCTGTCACCCCTGCAGGTTCCTGTTGCCCAGACCTTGTAATTTAATAGCCATTATGAACCAGCATAGCTTAAAAGTTGTCAGTATCCATTCTGGTGTAAAGAAGTGACTTTCCACTGTTTCCAGTAACACTTGTTAATTTTTATCCACATACAGCACAGACTCAGTCTGAACTTCATGTTTCAACAAGGAAATTCCAAACATAAATCCTCATTACTTTTACAGAAGATTTTAAACAAAATATGAAATGAATCCTGCTCCCTCTGCTCTCATGAGCAGTTCAGTTGACATCTATGGTGCCATGTTAGGATTATATTATGCTACATAATGAAACTGGAGAGCATTTTATTTTGATCTCAAAAACCTTTTCTTGGCTTAGAAAAGCCTGCATTTCATCTCATATTTACAAGAAACCAAAAAAAAAAAAAAAAAAAGGCTAAGTATCATTTGTATCAAGCAGTTTTATTTACATATTCATTTATTAGCAATACATGTATTTACAGAACAGAGAGTAGACTAGGAAGCATATAATAAGCATTCAAAAAAGTATATATAGCGCACTTGTGTACAAGTTTACATTTAGGGCTAAAAGTCTATTATACAATCCACTTTTAGCTATATGAAATGCTTTTCTGATATTTCAGAATAACTGTAAGTTGAGTCATATTTTTGTCTGGAAGTCATTTATATTTTTGTATGTAATCACCACATCGCATAATTATATTCAAGCAGCTGAATAAGTCCAGACATTTCCGTTATGAATGTTGTTCCAATGTTTGGCTATTTGTTGTATCTATAACATCCTGCAGATAGCTAGCACGATGCGATTTTCTATGGTGCACGTCACTACAGCTTGTGAGAGAGTGCTGGGAGACCATCGTTAGGTGCTTACTTACTGCAGTGACCAATTAGTGTCGGTCACTGGGAGGATGAGCTCGGTGGGTTCAACTTCTTACATATACTCTTAGGATTAATGCTTCTTTGCACCCTCTTGCCCAAACAGATCGAGATGCTGCAAAGAAGAGAGAATCAAAGATGTCAGGTCTCATGGTAGGGAAATTATCGTACACCCACTGTTTACTCCATCCTTCTTTCAGCTCTTGAGAGGGACATATCACTTCCACCTACCTGCAAAACTACAAACTCCTCACCTATCTCTGAGTTATGAACCTGGAAATTTAAATGAGTGAACAGCAGTAAGGTCAAGCTTCTTAGGCTTTCAGTTGAAAGGAAAAGATTGTGATTCCTGATCAAGGCTTTTTATTGCTTGACTTTTAGGGAAAACAAACTGAATGATGCTTAAGAATCAAAAGGGAATGAGTCTTGAATTTGCCCTTTAAAGAAATAAAGACTAAATAAGAATGCTGAGGAATTAAAAATTACTTCTGTTGCAAATAATAAAAATATAATGGCTTTTATTAGTTTCTCTGATCTAATCTGCGAATTCTGTTTAGATAAATTTTGCATATAATAAGTAGATTTTATTGTTTTCACAGCAACACCAACATATTTATTACAATAATTCATAGTATCTGATTAAAAAGTTGCAGAAAAATTGAAACAAAATTAAAAATTAAAACAAAAATTAAAACAAAAATTAAAATGTAAACTACAACTTTGTGAAACCAGAGAAATTACTCCATATTTACATTGTTTTAGGAACAGAATCAGATATTCCTTCTCTGTATAAATAATTTTTAATTAACTCAAGTACATCAGTTCATCATTAATTAATAAATTGAATTAGTACTTTTCATCACATCATTTGTAGAAAAGAATTTTCCACAGATAGCTGGTTTCAAGAAACTGAAGTAATATTTCTAAAATCAGTACATGAAAATGTATATTATCTGTCAATGTTTGTTAAGAGTTTTCACAACTACTATTTTAATTCAGCATCTCAATAATAAAAAGTTCCTGGAATCTTCTTGCTTCCAGAATGGCCAGGAGGTTTTCCATCCTGTGTGCCTTCTAGTCTGTTTTCTTGCAGCTATTCTTTTTTTTATTAGATCTGCTCTGATGTAACTGCTTCTTGAAATTATCCAAGTTGTTCAGATTCATTTTATATCTCATGGAAATGAGGAGTTTGGTGTACTTTGTCTTAGAAGGACATCTAACTGATTTTTTTTCTTCTGTGCCCAGTATATAAGTACATATGGATCCACTGTGTCAGTACCTTTGCTCACCTTTTGAAAAACTCATTTTCATTGTCATTTATGAAGTATAGTGACTAGCTTGAATGACAAGTTCACTTTCACAAACTCTATCTAAACTATGTTTAGAAAATGAATGAAAAACAAGAGGCTATTTAAAATGTTTTTTATACACGTAACAGAACTAAAACCAAACAAAAATCTTCACAAAAAACTCAAGTAAAAAACCCACCCACTCACCCACCCAACCACCCACCCAACCACCCAACCAACCAATCCCTCTGCCTAATATAATTGAATTTCTGCATAAAATCATTGAGTAGTTCTGTACGCAATACCTATGTTTCTTTTCCTGGAGGCTTTACTTTCAGTGTTTTTAGGAATTGTGAGACAGGTTTACGGCTCCCATTTTTTATTTAGACTCTTATTTTTCATATCCTATTACACTTAATGAGATTGGAAACCTGCATTTGAGTCTAGGAGCTATGAAACTGGCTCAGCATATTGCATGCAACACATATAACTGGAAATCAAGTGGTGAGAGCAGGAGACATATTAATTATTCATAGAACTAAATGTATTGAAGAGCCCACATTACAGCTCACAAAGGAGTATCTCTGAGTCCAGTGAGGGGAGGAGTAACTACCTTCAAATCCAGTTAAAGTGCACCTGACACACAAGAGGATTGTTCTCAAAGTGACCGTGAGAATTTTCAATAAAAGCTAGGGTTTTTAAAGAAGTTTCTGGTACCCAAATCCCAGTGAAAGTCAGTGAGATAGGGGAATTTAATTCCCTTTTTCAATTCATGGCTCAAACAAGTGGAAAGATCTGACCTACTTTATATTTTTAATTTCTGCCTATCTACCTTTTTATAACATTTACCATTGTATCTACATGTGTTGCGACTGAAGCCTTGTCATACTATAGGGAAACCCCAGACTTCTGGGGAAAGTGCTAGTGTATTTACTGTGAATAGACACAAAGAAGGGGTCTTCCAGTGTAACATGAATAACTTTTATCAGTGTTTTAGTGAAACCCATGATGAGCTTATGTAAGTGAATGACAATTTTCATCTGTGTTTTCCTTCTATATTTTAAAAATATTCATCCATAGTTATCGATCTTTTTTTTCCCCAGCTTTCGCTTCACTAAAATGTTTTCAAATGGTGCAAAGTGGATTGAAAACTTCTGATATTAGGTCTTCAGTAACCCTTAGAAGCAGGCAAGAGATCTGTGGACCACATGTCTAAATAAAAGAAAATATGGATAGCTTTCACTGCAAACTTGTTGCATAAATAATCATTCCTGATATTTTTATTGCTAAGAATCTTGTATGTGAGACATACTTTGTGGCTTCTGCACATTTTGCTACTTAGTATCTTTTTACAGAAAACAGTATTGATTTATCTAAAATTTCTACTTTGCTGAAAGTGTCTAAAAATGAATGTTGTATTCTTAGTATCAGTCTATGCCCCAAGGTGTATTATTAGATATTGCTTGTAGGGATGATGTTGCTGCTTGGATAAGCAAAACCTCCTCAGTATGCATTAATACAAATATATAATAGAATTACAAAGTTAGTTGATACTTCATATGGATTCAGCAACATTACCAACCTTATAGAGATTATAAACATTCAGTACTGCTGTAGTTTGAGTACCTCCTTTTTCTGAATTAGCCAGAAACTCCCACTCTGTTCTATCAGTGAAAAATAATAGGAAGGATAGACTCATTTTAAACTTTTAAAATTTTGGCTGCAGGAGTGTTTGATAGTCTAGAAATTGTGAAAAAAATCATAGAATCATAGAATATCCTGAGTTGGAAGGGACCCATAAGGATTATCAAGGCCAACTCCTGAGTCCACACAGAGCCAGCCAAGGTAGAGCATGAATAAAAACATGAAAAAACCCTGTAATCTGATTCCTTTCCTTATAATTTTTCAGATGAAAAGGAAGACTTCACTCCTTCAGGAAAAAACTACATACTTCAAACAATATCAGAATTTATTTATTGATTTATTTACTACATATAATTAACTAGAAATAAGTGAACTATGCATTCAGAGTCAATATGGGAAAAATAATAGATAAACCACATCAGTGGACACTTAGAAAAAATTCCAAATATCTTTTTATAACTGATCTAATTGTGCCTGCACAGATGTATGTGCACACACACACAGACACATGCACCTGACCATAGGTCTGGGAGGGTGCAGCCTCCCCCTCATCTTGACATAAGGACTCCTGCCTGCACAACCCTGCTGTAGAAGACCCCAGCCCTCTGCAATCCCTTGTTACACCAGGCCCTCAGGAAGGGGCCCTCAAGCTCCCAGGGTGCAGGTCGCCAGGCTGTACCTATACTAACAGTGGGCAAGCTGCATGTGGCTGCTGGCTATGCCCATGGGCAAGGCATGGGACCACTTCTGGCAGGGTCTTGGCTGTCACAAACTTTCGTGCTTATTTTATACTTCCTTTCAGGCTGAGTCCTCTGTCTCAAACATACCCTTGAAATGCCCTCATAACTGTTTCGCGTGACTGATGATCACCTTTCTCTTTAATATGATTGGTTTTGAGCAAATACACCCCAGACAATTTCACATATTCAGTCCATGAACACAATGTGTACACTCCCATCTTTTTGTTATCAAGTACTGATAACCAGGTTGTTTGCCAAAGGTGGGCCAGACAAGCAAACTCATACATACAAAACACACTTTTAAACAGTGGTGTACCATCCTGGACAACAGTTTTCCTAGCCTGTAATTCAGCCATTGCACCAAATACCTGTTTTACGTTAACCTGTTATACAACAGCTGCACACACTAATATTTAGGACCAACATTAGCACATCTATTAACATAATGACTTTAAGCATTACATTAGCACTAACAGTAAAGAGTAGTGTTGGGTTTTTTTCCTCTCACAGGTTGTTCTAAAAAGAAATTCTCCCTTTTTCCATGACTTATATGTGTTATTCCCTTTCTCGCAGCTCTGAGCTCACACCTATTTCCATGTTGTTTTGGTGAAGACAGAGGTGGTAATTTTGCTACATCAGTGAATAGACAAAAGTGTCCTCAATTACCTTCTACTTCTCAGCGTACATCGTATCAGGGAAGGAAGTAAGCTGGGTTATTCACAATCTGTGAAATCCTAGAAAGGAAGGGTTTGAAGGTTTGTTTGGGATTTTTTTTTAACTGATTCTCACATCTCCACAAATAAATAAATTTCTGTGTCCATACAGCATCTAGTATAATTGGACTTCAGTCTAGGTCCAATCTTGTATTTTATCAAGTACTAAAAACATTACCCTCCTTTTCAAAAATATAGCACCCTAACTTTCAATGTATATACTCCTACTTATCTAGATGCAATATTGTTTGCCCTTTTTTGTCTGTCAGTAATTATGTCTCAAATTTGTGAACAAAATGTGTCAGTGTGAGCGCTCCATTACTGAGAACACATGTGCTTTGGTTCTTTTTTATTAGGTAAATATTGCTTGGTTTGTTTTTTATTCAGATTTCCTCTTTTTTCTTTCTTTTTTTTTTTCTCCAAAGCACAATACATGGCACATTATATCTGTTGCTATATTAACCATCAAGTAGGAGTTTTCCTTTGGTCTGCATATAAGATGGTATTTGAAAAGGATTTTTCCTCCTGTTTTTAATTTTAAAAATTATTGAAATGAAAAGTAGACTCAAAATGCAATTTTACAAGATTTTACAAGTTTGCTACGTCGAATCCATAGTGGTCCAAATAAATTTAAAAATTCCAATAGCACAGTAAAATTATTCAGTTTGTTTTCACCGCTGAGAAAGACATAAAAATAAAATTTAAAAAAAAGGGAAAATTTACTGAGCTAATGGCAATGAACATACATATTGTGGGCTTGGTGAAAGAGAACATACAATCATGTTCTATCATTGTCCTTATGAGAAAAAGGTCATGCAAATTCTGGTGCTGGAAAAATGAAGGAGATAGATTCTAAAATAAGGAAATTATGATAAATATATTCTTTTGCATTTGCATTTAACATTCCAGTTGATTGGTGTTAGCATTAGGTTAAAATATTTATGACACTTGTTCTGGATAAATTGCATCAATATAATTTATTATTTAAGAAGAAGTGAGAATAATCTGCTTCAGTGAAGATAATATTGTTATTCATGCTATTCTGATGAGTACCAGCTTTAAACAAGTGGAAAAATGTTAAGTCTTTGTACACTCTTGATTTAGAAAACTGTAACAATGTTATGATTTTAAATATCTTTTAATTTAGAAGCAAACACTCAAAAAAGAAAAGGATTAAAATATGTATAAAAGAAGGAAGATGAATATGCCCTGCAGACATCACCAGAGTATAGTCTCTCACTGAGTACCACTGTATTGGCACTGGGTCAATCAGATTAGCCCTCAATGGATTTCACAGTCTTTCAATTGTTTAGAATATAATGGATTGTTCCTCACAAACACATTTTAAAACACAGTATTAAAGGTGGTAATGCACTTCGTTTTGACTTTATGTAATATGGATATTATTCCATTAAGGGAACTTAAATATTACTAGTGATAACTCAAATAAAGGTAAATTTAGAGGTATTGACTAAAATAAAGATACGAGAAAGTTTTGAACTGAAAAATTTATTTATTTGATATTTGAAGGAGTTTTATAATAATGCAGTTATTATTTCCTTAGCATCAATCTATATGAATACAAGGAAGAAGACCCAAATCCTAGTTTGCAAAAAGTTTACCTAAATGAGATCGTGTTTCAGATATATAACACTATCTATAGGCAAGCAAATGTTCATATTTCTTTTAAATATTACTTTACCCCTGGGTAATTGTCAAAGAAAGACTTTATGAAAGAAATTTGCACCCAAAAAGTATCTGAATACTGGAGGAATTAATGTTTTTTGTAATATGCAAACTGTAAAAAAAGAGATGAAGAAATAATCAGACTTAATAAAGTCATTTGACATAAAATTATGTGCTAAGCAGGAATACAGGAAATACTGGAACTTGAAAATTTGAAGCAGATGATACAAAATCAGAGAGTAATTCAGGAGATGAATGTGGAATAAGCAGCACTTTTTTGTGGTACAGAGTGAATGACAAAGCATTGAGACTGCAAAAAATTACAATCTGGTATCAGTAGACAGTTTGGGGAAAAGCAGGTTTCAAGCTTTGTGTGAGAGGAACATTTTGCTGTTACCAGTCATAATGTCATCAGGAAAGGGATCAAAAAGCTTCAGGAAAAAAAAAAAAGGAATACCAAATTGAGATCGCAATAATGGCAAACAAGAAATTGCTGTGAACTCACAGGGACTTATGTAAAACAAAGACTGGAGAAAACTTAACAGCCAAAATATCCGGGAATCATGAATGCAGAACCCAGAAAATGGTAGTTCAGCAATGACACTGAAGAGCAAAAAGAGCATAGCACAAAGTGACAGAGGAAAAAGAAAAATAACAGAAGTACTGCCAAAATTGAAACCAAACTACAAGTTTGTTGGTTAGGTGGGAAGAAGTTTGCATACACATGAAATATTTGAGAATAAGCATGAAATAAAGGAACTGTAGAGAAGCAACAATGTCCGGAACAACAGTGCTTTTTTAAAGTTTAGATGCAAACATTGTAGATAATATATGGACAGCAAATTAACTGGCAATGAATCAAACACAGTGTGATGGGTTTTGCTGGGATAAAGGTAATTTTCTTCATAATACCTGGTATGGGGTTGGGTTTTCGATTTGTGCTGATAACGCTGGGGTGTTTCAATGACTACTGAGTAGTGCTTACACAGAGACAAGGTCTTTTCTGCTCCTCATACCACCCCACCAAGTTTGGGGCTGGGGGTGCACAAGAAGTCAGGAGGAGACACAGTTGGGACAGCTGGCCCCAACTGACCAATGGGATATTCCATACCATATGACATCATGATTAGCAAATAAATCTGGGAGAAGGAAAAGGAAGAGGGGGACATTTGCAGCAATGGCATTTGTCTTCCTAAGTGACCATTAGACATGATAGAGCTCTGCTTCCCTGGAGATGTCTGGACACCTGCCCACGGATGGGAAAAGGTGAATGAATTCCTTGTCTTGCTTTGCTGGCACATGCAGGTTTTCATTTACTCATTAAATTGTTTTTATCTCAACCCACAAGTTTTCTTACTTTCACTCTTCCAATTCTCTCCCCCTCATCCTGCCACTGGTGAAAAGATTGAGCAGCTGTGTGGTGCTCAGCTGCTGGGTGGAGCTTAATCACAGCACATAGAGAAATAAATATAAGGATGCAGATCTTAACAGTAGTTAAAAGTGAAGAATAAAATAAAAAAGGATATAGTCAGAAAACAAGACCGTCATAAAAAACCAAAGAAAACTTGTGATCAAGAAAGAGTAGGGTGATTTTGAGAGGGTATTTTTAAGAAGTTTGGGTTAATGGTTGGTACAGAGGGTCAGGGACATGAGAAGTGAAAGCAAAAATTAGAAAGAATTGGATAATTTTTATTAAAAGATGTCATATAGCCTCCATGAGGAAACTGACAAGACCTTACAGGAAGAGCACCAAATTGCTTCCTGTCTGTTTTGAAGGAAAGCAATTTTTTGTGTTCTTTTTCCATAAAATCGTAGTAAGAATGAGATTAAAAATGAAGCAGAAGATTGATGTTTGGGATTAGGAGGCTACATTAGGACTACCTCAAGGTACTGTATTGGAAGAATTGCCAGGAGAGAAAGTATTTTTTTTGTTAAGAACTTGGCTATTAAGTAAAATAATATTTAAAAGTCAGTCTAGCTTTTCCATGAATGCTTACAATTCTTTTGACTCTGAGACATGTTTTTCAAATCTTTTTCCAACTTCATAATTTTTGAAGCTTGCTGAAATGTTCAGTAGTTTTTGTCCACTTTGCTTTTCTATAGTCTTTATATGACAGTCTCCATATATTTCCCAATGCATGAACATTGCGATTGGGTCTATGAAGATTTGTACTGACCTCATTGTGTCATCAGTTTGACATTACAATTTCATCTCCAGAGAAACACTGAAACACTTTTCATCCTAATTTGATATTGTAAATGTGGTGACCATAGATAGTAATAAAAATTCCTTGCAATTGCATTTTGACATCATAATGTAATCTCCATAGTCTTCACTTGACATTGTGATGAGATTGTGGCAATGCTAACTCTGTATGAATGAAGCAAGGGCCATAGAATGAAAAATTTAAAGTACAGTTTTGTGCATGGTTAGTGAATGGTTCCAAATATATATATATTATCACAATTAAATTTTTGTTAAAAATTACAAAACACTATCTATCTGAGGAATGGATATCTGGAAGAGTCCTTTAACTGGGAAGATGAGAAGACTAGTCACTTTTCAGATACAGCTTTATCAACTCATACAAGAGAAAAAAATAGCATAGTTTCTGCTACAGAAGAGGCTTGGAATCTGTGATTGGAAACTTCTTTCCACTTCCATTATTTTCTGAGACATGTAGATCTGCCTTAGTCCTTGAGTAGTATAAGAGTAGGAGCCAAAATTTATATGTTTATAGAAGAACTTTTCTATGTGGAAGTTGATGAAATTTTAATTTTAAATACATAATTCAAAGTATCATGCATATTTTTTGCATCATAGATCCCAGGTACATTAGCTGTGGTGTAAAAAGAAGGGCATCCTTTGGAATTAAAATCCTGGTGTGGACCTATTTGCGTCTTTAAGTTCAGTTTTAAACTTGTTAAATGTATGCAGAGACGGCTTTAAACAGTTTGATGGTTCTCAATTAGTTAGTAGTCAAATATGAACTGGAATGGCATTTTTTAAAAGTCAAAGCATTGGTGATTTTTAGTGGAACCGGAATTGTTGACCTCCTGGTAAAATATATTTATCTTATTGTTAGGTATTTGGGAAACTATATCACTTGTAAAGCATTTTCTTGCAGTTATACTTCTGATTTCATAATACGGGCAACAGCAAATATTAAAAAAAAATAATACTCAACCCTGAAGAGCATCTACTCTTCAGAAATATTTTTACAACCTGCTATTTTTTTGTACATTTATTTCTCATGTCTGTTTTTCTTGATCTTTTGTGTTAGAAGTGAGTAGCCAATGCAGGTTAAGTGTAGAATTATATAAAGTTGTCATCAGATGAGTAAAGCATGTGATTATAACTGTGGAGTTTGAAAGTCCTAGCTCTTGAAATAAATCACTTCAACTTCCTTTGTAGTTTCAGATGGTAAAGTTTGGTTTTAGGTGGCAAAGTTTTTTTTGACCTGCTGGTAGAAGTACACAAAACAGCTGGACTATTATTTTTTTGAGTTTTATAAATTATAAAACAAGAAGAAGAAAAGGAAAGAAGAGGAACCTTCTTATCACTAGTCAATGGCAATGACCATGGCCTTTTCTTCAATAAATCACAGAAGATTTTTTCATTTAAATTTCACCTCTATATGTGTGAAATGCTCATTTTAGTCCTCTTCCGTGTCTTATGAATATAGGCAATATAATAAGGCTTTTAAATATCATGATTATCAAAGATACCTGATTACACTAGTTTTTTTATAAAGGTGCTAGCTAAGAGTATCTTTCTTATGAGGACAAGAAGCACTATAGTGTACAGAACAGGCTTAAACCCTTTCAAAAAGTCAACTAGAAAAGTATAAATGTATTAAATATATAAAATTATATCTTAAAAGTATCAAAGGTATTAAAAAAACCCTATTTGAGGATATAGAATTCCATTGAGTTATGTGGATATAGAAAAATCATTTAAAAAAAAAAGTAACAATTGACATTTTTTAAGCATTTACTTTTTTTTTTGGCTGAGGTTAAATTATGTGTGCATAGATACTAGAAATGTCCAGTAGCTAAATAAAAAAAATTCTTTTCCTAAATGGCATAATAATGATTTTTTTTTAAAATCTGAAATTTCTCTGGGTTTTTTATGTTAAACTGAAAACGTTCAAAGCAGTTGGTTGAAGTGCACATAAAATAACTTCGACAAGAAACTGAATTTCCTGGGAACTATTCCTAAGTACTTTGATGATGTTCAGAAAATTTGCTGACACACTAGCAGATACATTTTTTTCATTCACACATCCTTTTGTGAATAAGGAACATTGCATCACAGGATAGCACCTGTTCAAGTATACTATCAGAACTTGTTCTTGCACTATGAAAGCTTAATATTATCAAAATTACATTATTTTACTTGTATTGGAAAATAAATTCACTTAAATTGGAAACAAAAGATTATTAGGATGTTGGTGACATGATATGAAGTATGGAAATACACAGCTGATACATTGAAATACACTTTTATTTTAACTTTGTATCATTGGTTGTTTCGTTTGGGGAATGCAATGATTATATATTTTTTATTATTGTGTTTGGTTTTAATAATTTTAAAGACATGGTTGCAAATATGAACTCTTAATCAAAACCATGTGGTTAGCACTGACTTGAAGGCATAAAAAACCCTGTTTAATTCTCATACAATTGCATTAAAAAATATGGTATATTCTTTGCCCTGAATGAGTAGTAAAGCATTCAGTTTCAATATGAAGAAAGAAATTCTCTCTGAAGAGGAAATGAAATTTTTCAGAAGAATAATTTTAGGCCTCAAGATATTACCTGAATGCGCCTCATTTCTTCAGGTAGTGTTTATAATCTATCCAGACCAATTATAGAAACTGAGTTGATGGGTTCTCTCAAAAGTGATCTGTGCTTTTCCCTAATCCCTTTACTAGGGCACAGCTTCTTCACTAGTGGTCTGACAGGTAGTCTGCCAAAGGAAAGCATTTTTAAACGGCCATTAATTCAAAATTGCTTATCTCCAATGGACAGAGATCCTTTCCGCAGTCAGTTGGGAAAATGGATTGAAGTCTTCTGGACTGAACATTTCTACTTTGGGAATCCCCACCGTACAGATACTGGGTTGAATCCCCTCATCATTACTTCACAATTGAGATGTGGACCCAGAAGAGTCCTTGCCAAGATAAATACTTACTTTCAACAAAAGTACTGGTGGCTATAAGATCTATCTGGCACTTCCATCTAGACTGTAGACCTCACAGATGAATGGGGGATGTGGTTAGACCTGAACCAAGCAGAGTGGGGGAATTATATAGGCAATAGTGTTATTTCTTCTCATGTTATGCAGTGTACTTACTTTGTTTCACTAGACCACATAAAATTCCATCAGTAAAGATGAAAATTTTCAGCTTTTTACTTTGGAAAAATTTTATAGAGTACCTACCAAATTTTATATTTAGTTGCTTTTACATACTTTCTATGTAAGATGATGATTGTTAACAAGATGCATGGTGATCACAAAGAGTCCGGGCAATAACACTATCACTGTTTTAAGTATTTAACACTGGGAAGTAAGGGTTGGTTTTTTGGTTTTTTTAAAGATTGCCTTTCATTTTCTGTGGTTTTTTTTTTTTTTTTTTTTTTTTTTTTGAGATTCCAGAATTCTTTTAATGGAGACTGAGAATCAGTTTACATGTGTGATGAAAAAAATATTTATGCCTGTCAGAATTCATATGCAGTAAATGCACTCAGATCAGCAGATCTCAATTTTCCAATTTTTAAAGATAATACTTTAATTACTAAAATAGTTTAAGATTTACTTCAGTGCTCATACTGCCTTAATTCAGTACACAAGTAGGGCAATTGATGTGAATCCCAACATCTGGCAATCAGAGTGCTTTAATGAGTTACTTTTTAAAGAAATGTCTGTCTGCCGGAGGGGTCTATAATGCAATTAGACACATTAGCACTTTCTCAGTCATTTGGGGGTACTTTTCATGAGAAAATGTGATTGGTGCAAGCTGTAAAATGTTTGCACGTTTGGAAGATGAAAAGTCATAATATATTTGCATTTCAGCTTTATAAGGAGGATTTAGGTAGAAGGATGTTATGTAATGTTTGTCTCAATGTCTTAGTATCCTTTTCCAGGATGCAATAATTCTGTCTCAAGTGCTAAACTATCCATAAAAGCGTACAGTTAGAGGCTTTTTTTTGCCAAAATTTTGTTTTCACCTTCAAATTCAGGACAAAAGTTGTGATTAATAAAATAAGCAATTTTGAATATAAAGGCAGAAATTAATTATTTTAAATTAAAGTCTACTATCCAAATTGAAAGAAATTATTGAGAAACGTGGAAGCATCTGCATGTTGTTCTTTGCAACTGATGATACAAGTTGTAAAGGAATCAATTATTTTGATTTTTAGGATTCTTTTTTTCAATTGCTTTGGTGTTTTGGACATATTTTATTAGATTTGTTAAAATACTTATTCATTTCATTCTTAAAGTACATTGGTAAAATTTCATTACTTTTTAATTAAACATATTAACAGACAGCAACACTTTAGCAGATTAATATGTGTATCCACATCACAAATCTCCTGAATATTCAGCAGTAGGAGCAAAAGGTAGACCTTTTTTTTTTTTCATTGGAAATTGTGTTGATAATAATGCTGAAAATTGTGTGTTCATGCTATAGCTTGAATGAAAATTCTAAAAAAATTAACATCAGTGGTTAGGAACTAAATGCTTACAATAATATTTTTAAAGAAGTACATTTATACATTAATATATGTATTTTACACATATTGCAATTTTTATATATGTACACATGAGAAAAATGTGTACAAGGTTGTTGATTATGTGAATGAAGTTTTTGACCTATAAGGCAAAAGAAGTAAATTACACTTAAAAACTATTGAATATTTCCATAATGTGACAAAATATAGAATCCTAGTTGCAATTATTCCATTAAGAGATAAAACTACTGTCTTCAGAAATTACAGAAATTTAAACTTTTGATACAGAGGAGTTTATCACAGCATGTTAAAATAAACTTGAGTGAAAAAAGTGGAAATTTGATTGCAAGTATTTTTTTGCAGTTGGGTTTCTAAAGTGTTAGGACAGGTTCTAATTGAAACACTGAACTTCACGTGCTTTTTGCCAACAGCCTATGAATATAATTTCTGCTGATTTAAGAATCTGATGTCAGGGCAGTAAGTATGCAATTAGCTTTAGTTTAAGTGATAGCAACATGCTGTAAATAAGATTCTTAATTGTGTTTGCAAGATTAAAATTCAGTCTCCTTGTTTTTTTCCCTTACTTCTTTGGTGGCTTTGTGGTATATTCGCATTGCTACCTCTAAATGAATGTCAACTTGTTTTACCTCGACTGCAGCCAATCGATACTTCATTAGGCTGAATTGTCTTGTGCCCATGCAACCTTGAAGCTGTGGCTTAATTACCACCCGTATTATGCAGTGGTTCAGAGAGCTGTGCTCAGCTGTGTCAGTTTTGAACAAAAGCCATGCTGTTGCCTGTATTTAGGAAAAATGTACTTTTGAACCAAAGAACTATAATATTTTATAAGTTAACAATTCATGATGATAACCGCTTTTATAATGTGTATGTCAGTTTTCAGTAAGTTTACATTTGAATAGATTTCTGCATATTGCAAAACTTTAAAAGACAAGTACCTTTGCTTTCCATGTTCAACTCATCGTTGATTTAAGATAATTTTAAATTAATGGCAAAGTAACATTCATCTGAAAGAGAAGACAGGAGAAAGTGCAGTCAAATGGCAATCATGACAAATGACATCTCTTGTCTGAGAGTCATTTTTCCTCACTAGACTGATTTGTCATCCCCACTTTTGACATTTTTCATCCTGCTATGAAATCACATTGACAGAATAAGATATTTCTACACTTAACAGTGGGCCATAGAAGATGGCTCTCTGCGTTCATTTATTTTTTGTATTACATTTAAGGGTTTGTAAAATTTGTAAGCAACTAAATTCTGATGACAAATTTCATTTGCTTTATAAAATATAAAGTTCACACTGCCCTATAGTCATAAAGTAAATGTTGCTGTTTCATTTGCGTCAGGTCATTATACATCCTAGAGCAAAACAAACCTCTCCAAGAAGAAAATTTTCCACTTGGGAGTACTGTCTTGTTCTAAGTGAGGATTATCAAAAGCCAGATGTAACAATGAGTATAAACCACCTAGCTTTAATATATTGTGTCTATTACATTGTACTAGTGTAAAACCTGTGGATAGTGTATGTAGTATCTTACTTCTGAATTGCAAAGCATGAGGCTTATTCATTGTTGAATACATTATGTTCATACAAATAAGTATAATTAGCTTTTCCTTTCAAATAATAAAAACTATACAGAGGTCACCAGCATTTTCTTTTAAGTTATGGACAACGATAGACTCAAATACAGCCCAGAACTACAATTCCCAGAAATCACATAAATGCAATCAGGAATGGAGTGATTTGCACAAGTGGTGTAGCCTCTGATTATTCTTTTTTGTTTGTTTGCTTGCTTCTTTTGGTTGGTTGGTTTTGATTTTGGTTTTATCAACTGTCTCTTTATTAGTCCTCTGTAACCCAAAGCATACATAACTGCTGTACCTAATACCTTACTGAAGATGAGGTGTTCCCACCACAAAATAGGAAGGACGTCATGGGTAAACTGTTTGGCTGCTCAGACCCAGACATTCCCCTTTGAACTTCTCTTACAAAAAACAGTGAAGGAAAGAGTAATTTTTAAGAAAATATATATATTTTTTTTAAATTTGTCTGATTGTTTTACTTTATGAATCAGATTTGTGGCTAGATATCAGTGTTAGTGCAGTGTCTTCTAATGTTCCCTTTAGACATCAACTATTAGTAACCTTTAATGCTGTTTCTAATTAGCAGCATGTTGAGGATTTTCACACCCTTTATAACATGTAAATGTTACAAGGGAAGGGAAGGGAAGGGAAGGGAAGGGAAGGGAAGGGAAGGGAAGGGAAGGGAAGGGAAGGGAAGGGAAGGGAAGGGAAGGGAAGGGAAGGGAAGGGAAGGGAAGGGAAGGGAAGGGAAGGGAAGGGAAGGGAAGGGAAGGGAAGGGAAGGGAAGGGAAGGGAAGGGAAGGGAAGGGAAGGGAAGGGAAGGGGGAAGGAAAGGAAAATGGAAAGAAGGAAAGAAGGAAAGGAAAATGGAAAGAAGGAAAGAAGGAAAGGAAGAAGGAAAGAAAAGGAGCCTGCTCCATGCATCTGAAGTGATTATGGGTGAATTTTAACTCATTTCATGAAAACTTAAAACTTTTTGCATGTATACCAAGGTGTAACTAACTACAAGTGAGACTGTTAGTTTGTTCCTCTAGACCTTTTTTAAGGATGGAAAGAGTTTATTTGGTTTCTCTTGAAACAACTTTTAATTAAAGTTTACATGTCTACATGTGAATGTGGCCATAATCAAAAAGCAGTACAGCAGAAAGGTGAAGTTTGCCATTCTAGTCTAAATGAAATGTAGTGAATTTGGGAAATTTATCTTTGTGCTTAGTGCTTCACAGAGTTGTTCCTCCACATCAATTATTCTGTCACTTCTGTTCTACTGAATGTACGCAGGATAGAAAGACATTGTAATGAGCAGGGTTGATTCCATCAAATCTAAAGCAAGGCTTATTTGAATCTGTGGAATGAATCACTTCTATTTACAAGAATCTTTTAGGCAACTTGTTTAATATTAAAACGGTTATTATTTACTTGGAAGATTTCAGGAAACTAGTTTCCTATTTAACCACACTGCTGTATAACATTCTACAGCCACAAGCAATAAGGCATACAACATAGAGTAAGTTCATTCTTCAGTCATGCTTTGCAATGATCTTTCTTTACTCTCATAGTTTCCTCCACTGGCAGACCAATTTAAAATGGTAAAACTTTTCCCCGATATATCGTAGGTGTGTTGATAGCACCTGTCATTCATTAAAATACTATGAAGGAATAAAACTTATTTGTAATACAAAGAAATATGAAGTTTTTTACAGAAATAATATATACATCTCAGCATTAATCTGAGTTCAACCCAGCAGGGGCGTTGAACTGTTTTGGAACGTTTTGATGATTCAATAATTGAAGGCAACAAAGTACAAGGTCATATTTACTAGAATATTAACCCACATGAGACACTCATATAACACTGAAGGTGTAATATAAGTATCTCAGGACATACCAATACCAAAGTTACTGTCCAGATTTTTTCTTTTTTTGTCAGCTGCATTATATCTTCAAAGTCAGTTCCAGAAAAGGTAATGATAAATTGATCAATATTTACCTGGAAATATGTATGTTCTTCAAGGATGAAATAATGAAAGGCTCTGGGTTTACAGTTTCCTTGACAGAGAAGAGAGGTTAGTAGGTCTTTGATGACTAAAATATAAGTAGTAAACGGTGAGCTTTCTCTAGATTTTGTGATATCCATATGTGCATATGGGCTGTAATGGTTAATCAGAACACAACCGGACAAATTGAACTGGAGACAAGTGGTCTGTTAAAACTGCATGATATGGGAAAAATTCACAGTTACTGCCCTAGTTTACTTAACGGCATCAAAAAACCTCCAACACCATCAAGTTTAACAAATTGCCTGTAACTTCTATTGTTTTCCCAGATCTCTGTGCTTGCTAATAAGACCAAATAGATGACTTATATTTTCTTTTTACTGATCATCTTCCTTGTCAGAGATGAGAGTAAATTCCACGAACTACAATTCAACAGTAACACACATCACTCTCATGAGCATCAGATGTGGCCTTATGATCTCTGAAATATGAAATCAGGGCAGCAAACAGTAGGAAAGAGATTTCCTTATGTATACAATAATGACGAGAGCAATAAAAATATGTTATCTCAAGGGAATGACTGCTATTTAAAATTATTAGGGTGGGGAAGAGAACCTCAAAATATTTTTAATGTTTTTGAGGGAGTAAATAGAGCATTAAATTTGCTTCATTTCGGAAAAAAAAGAGTAATAGAGAAAGGATGCCATAATATTTTATAAACACTTCAAGGTGTGTTTATAAATATTAATCTAGAGAAGATGCATAAGAAGGAATGAATATCCATGAGCTGAAGTAAATAAAATTAGAGTAAGAAATGTGAATTTTCTCTAAAATATTGCTGTGGCAAACCTGAAACTGTAATTTAAACTAATAGAGGATATTGGTCTCAAGATATAGTTAACTGGGTGAATACTAAACTGTGTCAGACCAGATAATTTTATTGGTTCTTTCTGAGTTTAAGGTATATGAATATAAATGAAACACTCCACATTAATTCATTTACATACCACACAAGGCCCCACTGTTGGCAATAATAAACTAAAGTCACACACAGGTAAATTGAAATATCTTCTTGAAAGTCTCATTTTAAACTCCCCCACTCAAAACTCCAACTAAAATATAAAATAGTTATTTAGTTGCAGGTTGATTTCAGGATATAAACCCAGACATATAAATTTTCTTTTCTTTTTTTTTTTTTATTTTTTATTATTACATATCTGGCAGTAAACTACAGAAATAGACAACAGTCAAGAGTAAGCAGTACAAGTTTAGACAATATAATAGGGCTATTTCATCTCACTTATCAGAGAGGAATATTTTTGATTTTGCAAAAGAAAGATGTTCAAGAACGTGTTAAAACATTAGAATTATTTGGTGTACTTAAAAAACCTTAGTAAATAGAAAAAAAGTTGTTTAGAATGCATGTTAGTTATACTATATCTTTAGTTAAGTCACTGAACAGATTTGAATGAAATGTCAACATGTAATTTCTAAGTGAATGAAGAAAAATTTTTTGCCTTAAAATAAAAAATCTGTTTAAATCATATAAGGCTGTTTTTAAATTATATAAATAGCATAATTTGCATCCAAACTTCAATTTATAAAGACCATTTGAAATATTAATTATAACTTTAAAAGGCAGACTATTCTGTGATATTAGGAGTATAATATAAAGGTTTATGTAATTTTACAGGGCTACTTGTTTTCTTTTTTAAAATGCAGCAATGAAGTGTCTAGCAATTATTATTATATTAAATAATTCATAGCATTGCAGTTAGAAAGGGATGAGCAAGACTGGATATAATAAAAATTTTCATTGTTCATACAGTTTAAAGCCAGAAGGTTCAATAGACCATCTAATCTGACCTCTTGTATATCACCTGAAATAAATCCCCAGTGAATCCTAGCTCAATCCTATATGAACTCTGCACTAAATCTACTTTGATTTTTAGTGACTTAACTGAGTAATTTTCTTTTAAGTACATAACTATTTCCAATTAATTAAATAATTTTCTTTGTCCATGTCTAAAACTTTTGATTCTGTTGTAGCTGCAGGTGGATCCACTGCCAAAATGGTTCTTTCTGTGTGAAGTCTCATGTTTTAAGACTGGATTGTGACATTTGATTCCAGTGCTTGGTGAGAACGTGAATCCACTGTTGAATCTGATTAAAAGCATTATTCCAGCCAGTTTTGATCATATACTAAGTTTCATCTTTTATTGAGTCATGCAGATAATGGAATGACAGTGCCCATTCCAATGACATGTTATGGCAGAACGGGAATGTGCTTCTACACATTTGTGGCCCAAGGTTAGACTGTAAAGCCAACTTCCTTGTGGGATTTTCAAAATACACTGAGCCGTTAGTTGCACATTAATACCCTCACAAAATTTCACCCACTGCAAAGAAACTTTTCCAGACCAGTATCACAGCCTCTAGTTGTCATTTTGTCTTCAGGTGATGTTAAGCTCCTGAAAAGCCCCAAAGGAGAAATCTTTTTTGGAATGGAGTTCTGGGTGTGTTCAGATGAGGAATTTGAGTATGGCACCATGTGATAATGAAAAAGACACTAAATCAGAAAGAAATCAGAAGAAATTTAGGGGAAACTGTCAGAATAGTTATGTGTGTTTGAAAACCTTTTTTGGTGTCCAACTTAGCTGAACAAAAATTGCATTTCTCCTGTTTTTTCTGGGTTTGTCATGGATGACAAGGTGTTTGTTACTGGTGCTGCTATCAGTATATTATGTATTGATCATCCCCCTTCCCTCTAATTTATAGGGGCAAAATTACAAGACTATGAACAAGGCCCTAATCAGAAAAAGGTCATCTTTAAATTTTCATTTTTAAGGATGCATGATTTAAATAATTATTATAGTGGTAGCACCTATAGGTTATAGAACTTGATGGTGCTGATTACGTGGTCTTTAAGATTTTTCTTTTTCATCTTTTCTTCTATTCCTTGGCTTATTTTTTTTTCTCTAGCACATAAACCAAGTTCTAATTATAGTTTTAGAGACTGCAAATATATATATATATTTTAAGGTTTTTCTATTAAAATTACCTGAGTACTGTCACATTTAATTGGTGTGGAACTGAATCTGTATGGCGAGAGTAGGGTTTACAGACTCTTTAGGTCCTTTTATATTCATTGGAAATATTTTTCTTCACTGTATTCAAACTACACTTGAGTGAATAAAAATCTGATGGACTACATTCCAAAAATAGAGAATAAGAAGATTGGTAAGCAGTGTTCAACATATTTATTCTAGGATAATCATGTGTAAAGAAAGAATTTGTAAATATAGTGATGATTTACCGAAATTAGTAGTCTATCTTGTAAATCAACTTGTCACATGGTGCTAGAGTAAAGAAAATAAGGAAACCAGCATTTAGGTATTTAGGGCTGAATTCTGCTTCTAGTTTAAGCAGATTTAAGTAACTTATTTATACGGGGGCCTTATTAGACACTTTGAGTGGCTTAGTGCATTTGAAAACCATAGGGAATAAAACACCATATGAAATGTGTTCGTCATGCAGGCAGTAGATTTTCCTGCAAAAATATGGAAATATTTAAAAGGTTTAGCATATCATGGAGTATCACATGAAGCAGATTCTGAATTGGAGAGTTAGACTGGAAGGAATGACTTAAAAAATAAAGAAAAGATGTGCAATGTAAAGATCATGTTGATCCTCATTTGTTGATTGCAAGTGTGTTAGACTCAATCATGTAAAATAATGATTTAAATAACTTTATAATAAGTAATAATGTTAATAAAAAAGAAATTTTAACCTTAAAATGTGTATGTAGGCATGTGACACTATTTACTGTGGACATTCAACTTGGATGTCTAAGCAATGAGCTTTGTCTCCTAAACTGCTATATAAAAGCTAATGCAGATGAGCGATCTGCAGAAAAACAGAATTGGAGCCTAACTTTATATTCTTAAATCACCTTCTGAATGAGACTTTCTCTTCCATTGTGCAAAAATCTTAGATGCTGGCAGTAGGTGAAACTACTGGACTGAAAATAGTTAAAATTATTATTGCTGTGTATTATAATTTCATCAAGAATGGAAATGATCAGCAATGGTCATATACATTTTCAGATAAGAGAACACACATGATGGTCAAAACGTGATGATTTTCAATGTACTTGTACAATATTCAGAGGTAAGAATGCAGGAATTGTATTTTTAGTTTGGATGAGCTTGGCTGCTTTGTGGGGGTTAATTTTTAAAACACTAGCACAAAGTTAAAATTGAAATAGATTTTAATATGAAATTCTAAGATAAGAGTTTAAAATTAAGAGGTGCTATTGGTGACTGTGAATATAACCAAGGAAACCTATTTCTATTAATTTATTCCTTTCAATTGTAGAAAAACCAAAGCCTGACTAAGTTAGGAAGCAATAATTCAAGGTATTAAGTATGTTCCTTTGCTAGCATTCTGGCTGAGATGGAGTTAATTTTCCCCATAGCAGCCCTCATAGTGCTCTGTATGGGTAGCTAGCAAGGTGTCGATACCACACAGGTGCTTTGTCTGTCTCTGAGCAGTGCTGGTACACACCAAGGCTGTCTCTCCAACATTTATCCTCTCCTCAGCAGTAGGCTTGGAGTGGGCAAGATCCTGGGAGTGAACATGGACAGGACAGCTGACCCAAACTGACCAATGGGATATCCCATACCATGTGACATCAGTTCAGCAATAAGAAACTGAGAGACAGGGGAAGGAAGTGGAGGCCATGTGTCTTGTTACACCAGTTGTCTTCTGGAGCAACCACTATGCACACTGCTTCCTGGGAAGTGGCTGGACATCACTTGCTGATGGGAAGAAGAGAATCTGCTTTGCTGCTGCACATGTCCTTTTGCTGGTTTAAACTGTCTTTATTTTAAGCCATGAGTTTGGGTTTGTTTTATCCATCAAAAACTGAAGCTATCACGCATTCTTACTACTTAGCTTAACATCTGACCATCAAGTTAGAAACCTGTGTAAGAAAGTCACTATCTAAAAATAAAAGTGCAAACAAAAATTTATTTTCTTGGTCTTCATTTCTAGAGTAATATATCACAAACATACATTATATAACTTCTATATTTCTTCTATTTGAGTTTCTTAAAGACTTTGAGGGGTGGGTAGTAGACATGCTTTAGCATCCAAGTCTACTTGCTCATGTAAGTGAAATGAAATGCTTTTTTAGAGTTTCCTTCTTAAACATCCTTATCATAAAAGGTGCCTTCCATCCACTCAGTTTACAGATTGAATTTCCGTAAGATTGAATGCATCACAGATACTAACTTAACCTTTTATTGTGAGAAATCCAAATTACTTGCTGACCTTGCTTCACATTATATATAAAATTACATACTTTAATGAATATTTCTGAAAGTATCACTACTAGTACTTTTCTGGTACCTAGACAATGCCTAGAAGTATATGGATATGTAGCTACCTCAGTTGTAATTTCCATTTGTCTTTACACCGTAGGTGATGAGCTGGTGCTTTTAACTCCAGAGTCACACCCTGTAAGTGACCCAAGCAGGCTTGCCTTCTTGGCTTGGAAATGCTGCTATCGACCGTCTTGGGCTCATTCACAAATCTTGCATAATATAGCAAAAAAGACAGTGTTTTCCTTATGTGGGCTGCACCTCATAAAATACAACAATGTATTTCCCCATAGAAGTTATTTCCATAGCTAAAGTGTTAGAGGTCTATATTCTGACCCTTGTGAGTACAGCTCACTCAAGAATCACTTAGGAAAATGTGAATAAATTAAGACGAGAAGTCAGGAAATGTTTGTACAATAACTTGACACTACAAAATATACTTATGAACACATTTACTGTGTCCATAATAGCTCTAGTGCTGACTTTTAACAGTCCTACTTGGTGACAACTGTCTCTTTAAGAATTTGACATTGTATAATTTGGGACTGAAGATGATAGAGCCATGTGTAGGAGATGTTGCTTGTTTGTGTAGTAAGTAGAGAACTGTGCCTCTGTAAGCTTCAAAAGGTCAGAACTTGATTTAATAAACTTATCTCCCCAGAAAAACAAGCTTTCTTCTTGAATGTTCAACAGTGTTAGAGAACTGCATGTAGAGACATTGCTAATATGCTTGTGAGAACTTTTGCTGTATCCAATGCGGTCTTTAATAGTCATACCTGACTTTGAATAAGCCACTATCCTTAAAATGATATTGCTTGATCTGTAGGCTTTAGATCACCTCTGCCTTATGCAGTACCACTTATGAAGGTGCAAACCTGGGATTCCCACATACTCCATATGCCTTTATGCTCTAGCCTACCATATCCTCTTATCAGGGGTTTAGTAGTGCCCTTGTTGATTGGCTCTAACAATACCTTACAATCCCTCTTTCATTTCTTGCTTACTAACCACCGGTACTGTAGGCTTGTTGATGCTTGAAGTGCCAAAAAGCTATGTCAACTGAGATAGAGTTTAATTAATTAGGTTAGGTAAAATATCACAAAAATGAACTAAGGAAAACTTAACAGTTTAGGCATTCTGAGAGCTACCACATGACCTCATTAGAGTGAGTTGTCCTACTGTCCTGGAAGTCCTGTGGGCCTAAGTGGTTCAGTTATAATTTTGGCATGATGTTAAAATGAGGAATTTAAGTCAGAGAAGGGAAATAATTGATTTTAGAGCTTATAAATTAGCTTAGTTTAAGGTTTTGCCTGGGTAAATACCTTGTCCAAACTTCAAACAGTGAGCTGTATTAGGGCTTGAAAGTATCCCTAGGTATCTCATATGCTAAGAACTGTTAACAACCATAAGATACTGCTTGATTCCCTATAATAACCATATAAAAACATATAAATATAACCTAAATATCACTAATGAAACTGTATTTAATTAAGGGTAGCTGTCATGCTTTGTTTTCCTCTGCTGAATGGAAGACAAAACCAGGGACAATCATGGGTAAAAATCACAAAATATGTTGAGTTGGGAGGGACCCATAAGGATCATCAAGTCCAACTCCTGGCTCCACAGAGGCCCAGCCAAGTCAGAGCTTGGGACTGAGGGCATCGTCCAGATGCTTCTTGAACTCAGTCAAGCTCAGTGCTGTCACCACTTCCTTGGGGAGCCTGTTCCAGTGCCCGACCACCCTCTCAGTAAAGAACCTCTTATAATATCCAAGCTAAGCCTGCCCTGTCTCAGCTTCATACCATCCCTTGGGTTCTATCACTGGTCACCAAAGAGAGGAGATCAGTGCCTGCCCCTCTGCTCCCCTTTGTCAGGAAGCAATAGACTGTGATGAGGTCTCCCCTCAGCTTCCTTTTCTCCAGGCTGAACAAACCAAGGGACATCAGCCTCTCCTTGTAAGTCTTCCCCTCCAGACCCTTCACCCTTCTTGTTGCCTGCCTCTGGAAACTCTCCAACAGTTTTGTATCCCTCTTGTACTGTGGCACCCAAAACTGCACACAGTACTCAAGATGAGGCCACGCCAGTGCAGTGTAGAGTGGGACAATCCCCTCCCTGGACTGGCTGGCAATGCCATGCTTGATGGACCCCAGGATATGGTTGGCCCTCCTGGCTGCCTGGGCACAGTGCTGACTCATGTTTAACTTTCTGTCGACCAAGACCTCCAAATCTCTCTCAGTGTGCCTCACTTCCAGTGCCTGATCCCCCATCTGTCCAGGGTTGCCCAAATGGACAGTTTTAGAAAGACTTGAGAGAACTGGAGGAATGAAAGTTTTGGTAACAACTAGAGTACATCCAAGAGAAGTGGAGATAAAACTAAATCATTTGCTTTGGAAAAGGCTAGCAAAATATAAACCAAATGGTGAAAATAAAATAATGTTCTGAAGGCTATCTAATGTAAAGTATTACTATCTATGAAGAATTCTGTAGCATAAAAATGATAAGAACAAAAATGTGTTGCTTAAATGATATGTTCAGAAGATTTCATACTACCTAATCAGGCTGAAAAAAGAAGGCACAAAGATTTAAATAAACTAGTTTTAACTGAAAAAGGCAAAGTGAATACCTCTATTATTTAACTGTTCTGCTAGCATAGGAAAATTTAGATATAAAACGTGGAAACAGGGTTTCAGTATACTAAACAGGTTTGATTTGGGGTTTGGACATGTAAGAGAAAAAGGAAAATATGACAGACTGCTAGTTTATAATCATAGTATATAATTTTATTTCAGAATGCAAATATCAGGAAATAGGAGCAAAGGTGATAATGAGGGAAAGAATTATGCAAAGTTTGAAATTGTTTGGCAACAGCTTGTGGAAATCAAAAGATTCCCAAGACTAAGTACAGGCTCATGCCTTTTCCCTGTATGAAGTGCTAAGCACTTCCATAAGGCACTAGATCTATTAATTTTCCAAAGAAAAATGGAAATGTGATGCTCACCCCTTGTAACTTGCCAAGTAGTTTCTAAAGGTCACTTGAATAGCCTGACATTGAACTGGCTTGAGTCAGCACTCAACCAACAAATCACTTGGCTTGTATCATGGCCCAGTGCAGCCAAAAGAGACTGAAAAACACAAGGAGGAAGTATTTAGAAGAAGACTTGACCTGCAAAAGAGTATGAGTAAAACAACTCTATGCATCCTAAATAAAATTCGTTGTGAATCATCATGATGCTAAAAGAAGACTATTTGCTATTGTATCTATGTGGCAATGTAGAATAAAGTCAGGATGCATCACTAAGAGATGGAAAGGCAAATAGTGGAGCTACACAATGAGCAGCAAACATGGATTATTTCTATGGTTGAGCCATACTGAAAAAAGTCAAGAGCCTTTATGAAAGAAGATGTATTTATATGTATGAAGACACACGATGGTTAACTTCATTTGCTAGACAAAATGCATAACAAGGGAGGGCACAAAGTAGGCAAAACAGAGGATTTATATTAGAATCAGCTATTCTCTAAGGAAAAAGTGGTGATGCAGGTCAGTTTTTAAGTGACCTGGACAGTGAGGTCAAAGGGTATTTGTGAGAGGAGAAAATTTTGGATCTTATTGAAAGTCCTTGAGAATCAGTTTAGGTTTCAGATATGCTGTGTGGTCATGTGGTCACACAAACAGCTTAATTTAGTCCTGCTACAATGGATATTAGATTTTGCTGAGAAAAAACACAGTCAATAAAAAGACAGAGATATCAAATTCAAAGTGCTTTCCTCAGAAAATATGCAAATGCTTGGGTCTGGCAATTTAATGCAACTAGGGAATACTGTTTTTTATTACTTCAGTTCATTCAAAGCTGTAATTCAGTTTTTGAATACCAAGATGTACAAACACAAAATCCTGGTAAATATTGGAAAGTCTGGCTGTTACAGAGCTTAGATGATGGAAGCAATTAAAAGTTTACATTTATTTGATGATAATGAAGCACTGCAACATTTTTGTCCTACTGTAATGATAAAACATTTTCCTTTTGTCCTCCCCAACATAAATGTGAAGATAATGACAAAGAAAGAACATCTAGTTCTAAGAAGGTGCTTCATCTTGTGGTATCCCTCAGTACCTCAGCTGGTCATCCTGGGATCCCCCTAAGTCAGTGGTGAGAAATACAAATTTTTAGGGGGTTGTCTCACATAGTTTAGACCTTTACTGTAAGAATGAAATGGACAGCAACCTGAAACCATTTCTCACCATTTACAGGACAACTTAGACACAGATCACTACATTCTCAAATTGTATACTTTCTGGATCCCACTTCTTCAGTCTCTTAAGCTTTTTTCTATACAATGAGTATTGCTACGGCTTCCTCATGTTTAATGGCATTTCTGCAGCATAAATATGTACCCCAGGAGGGCAGAATCAGGTGCTTTCTGATAATGATGAGATCTGCCTTCTAATTTTTTCTTATAAATTGTCTAGTAATTTTCTAGCAAAAGTTAAGTATCTAATTTTAGATATAGGAGAATTTGAATGCTATTCTTCAAAGCTAGGAAGATATGTACTTTATACAGAACCTTTCTGGGAATGCTGAAGGACTCTAGTTCAAAGTAGAAAACATAAAGTGATGAATTAATAAAAAAACCCAACAAACTGCATAGAAAAGGGGAAATGCTTTCAGTAAGTTTCATCTTTCACAAAGTGCTTATAGACTTTGTGAAACTCTATAAACTTTGAAACAGAGGCAATCAGCAATGTTAATTTTGGATGTGCTTGACCAGAAGCAGTTAGTATAAATCAAGAATATACATATATGTGTGAATACAGAGAGACTCAGAAGATACAGAAGAATAAAACTGGTTCAACAGAAAAATAAAATATTTATTTATTTCAATAAATGTAAAAGAAGGAGGGAAGGATGTGAGAATGATAGTAGAAGCACACAAGGAAGTTGTATATAGACTCACTGATGTATCCCAAACAGAACACTGACTTTTGATCATCTGTAAGTATAAAGCTGGATAATGGAACATTGGTATTGGGTCGAATATGAGTATTGTCCTGCAGCATGAAACATGTCAAAGGCAAGAGAAAAGAAACTAGAACTCCAACTAGAACTCTAGCTGAAAAAGTACCAGGTAATGCAGGAATGTAAAGATTTGCTGGGGCGGGGGTGGTACAGAGTTTGTTATACACAGTCTCTCTCTGGAATATATTATGAATGATAACACTGAAACCACAAATAACAATTGTTTAGGTTGTAAGTTCTTTGGGACAAAAGTTGGTTCTTCTTATCTCTTTGTATAGTGCCTTGCTATTGTCTTTGTACAGGAATAATATCAGAGGGTTTTTTTGCAGAGTTATATGCATATGCATATGTATATAAATATATACACATACACATACATATGTAACCTTTTTAAACAAAAAAAGAAAAGGAAATAGTAACTGATAAATTGGACAATACAGATAGGATTCCAGGCTTTACTACCACCTTAGTCACAGTTCCTGAAAGTTACAGCACACTCCTCTATTCACTTGCAGTTTCTGCACAATATAACATGGCATTTGTGGTAACATACATATCTCAAAAGGTTCGGAGTTTGGGAATAGATTCAAACTATTCAGATTGTGTTGGTCTCTAAAATTGGTTAGAAATCTCAAGAGAACAATGTTCTCACATGAGATTTCTGGTATTTTCTTCTCTGAGTCAGATCATAAATACTGCAGGAACATTTTTTTTCCCTAGAAGTATTTCTGCAGTTCTGTTCTCAAATAGAAATTAACAGTATGGAGGTGCATGAAAATGAGTAATAATGAAGATAAAAAGTTAACCAAACATTTTAGAAAGTTTTTAAAGATCAGTTTTAAATTTTGCTAACGATTCAGAGACCCTCTTGTGGTTTTTTCCCAGTGCTGTTTGCTCATTGAATGTAATACACTGCCATTTTTTACTCGTACTTCACATGTATTACAGTAGATCACTAATACTCCATCTATATGTATATGCTATCAGTTTATTAAGGTTTCAATTATATAACTTTTCATGTTTGGCTTGTGAACCTCTCTCCATGCCTTTCAGATGGTTCTATTCAACAGCTTTTGATCTGCTAGGAGCTTAAGGACTGAGTTGCCACTGACACTGTTTGCCAGCAGCAAAGGGAGCTTGGATATGGCATGACTTTAACTCCTGACCATGGAGACTGATAGGCCATAAGATATTAAGCTCCCGCCAATTTCTATTTTCTCTTTCAAAGATTGCTAACCTCATCTCCCCAGGGTCTGCAACTCCTGCCAGCCTTTAAACCAGCAGGAGTAATATCTGTCTCTAATTTGTAATTACTAGGGCTCCGTCACAATGAGCTGGATCAAGCATTGTTGGTGCTTGCCTTTATTTAATTAGTGAGTATGTGCATTTGTAGTGGTGAGAGGTACAACTAGGTGGAAATGCAACCTCATTGCTTTAAAGTTATTTTTCTATTTCTCTTTTCCATGTTTCTTTCAGTTGCTATATCCGTGATATACTACAGATCATTATCAGTCACATTAATAACATTCAATGCTATGCATATTTTTCAATAAAATTTGTATTGCGAAAGAAACAAGGATAGCACCTTGTAGAATTGAAACAGACAGTCTGCTCCTGAATTCTTACCTCTTCCCCGTGCCTACTCCCTATTATTAATGTATATTATTACTTCAAGTATGTCAGGAAAAGAGACAAACAGTCAGAGGCAGAAATTTCTCCCTAATTCACTCTGCCTAGCCAGCAAAATGTAACACAAAATTATTCAGGGGAAAAATACAATTTTCTGTCATCTCTGCCATACACTGATAACAAAGCTACAGGCTAATATGTTTTGATATTTTTGTCACTCGTTTATCATGTGACCTTTCATGCTATCATTAATACAGCTGAGGGACAGAGCAGATACACTGAAATAAGGGTGTGGAGAAGTCAGATTGCTTCTCTAACAACTAACGGTCAGTCACAGCAATTTATGCTTTTCTTCAGTATAGCACTGACTGAAGAAGAGAAATTGTTATTAAAATTTGATATTACTGTCTAGGCTCTGCCATATAGAATTTGCAACTTTTAGCTATGATGGGAATACTGGGAGGGGGGAGGTTTAATAAATTTCCCTTTGAATTATGATATTAATACAATACAACATGCTTGCTCAGATATTCAAAGGATATACATGGGGGAAAATAATATTCAGGACACTCCAACACTGGATATTAGTCATAGTCCAGAACTGATATATCCGAGGAAAGCATTTTAATAACATGGGTATAATCACCTTACATTGGCTCAATTAAAATAGTTGGATTTTGTGGTGGTTTGGGTTTTTTTTACAAAATTCCAGCTACTAGTAGTGTTATTCAGCGATATTTTCAGGACATCCAAGAAAGCGTAATGTGTCTTTTTTTTTTATGTGTGTATATCTTTTATGATAAATGATACCTGGTTTAAATTTGCATTTGGCTTTACACCATTTCTGACAATGGTCTAGCTTTTTATGTTGCCTGGAGAGTCTGGTTTGTTAAAATTCCAATATAAAACTAATTTATATTTGACATTAATGAGTTAAGAAATGTTTTATACAGTACATCAGAGCTGAGAGAGAACTTTACAGCATTCTAGTAAAAGCAAATTACTTCTGAGTACAACCATTATGTAAAAAATGAAAAATCTTTCACTAACCTAAGCTACTTGTCCTTTCAAAATCCTGTGATTTTTAATGTTTATATTAAGAAAGGATTGAAAATTTAACAAAGCTTTTTTTTTTTTTTTTTTCCCTCCTTTACATTCTATTGGGGGATTGTAATTTAACTACTTGGGAAAGATCTTTTTTCCTCAATGTGCATGTCTATGCCAGGTCAGAGTAAATCATTATATTCAGTGATAAAACACTATTAAAATAATTTAATTATTTAAAACATTAAATATGCTGAAAACTAATCAATTTAAGAATTAAATAATGTTTTTCTTGAGCTTTACTTCTTTGGGGAGTATTTTTTTTAAGTGCACTAGAAAATGACCTTTACATGTGAAAGAAAATAAGTAAGGATGAGTTTTAAACAGGAGGATATTTAAATAGATCCCAGAGACAGGCTTGTACACTTGAAGTGGATCTTTTTGCAATAGATCTGATTGCAAAGTGAAAGTTTAAATTTCTCATTTCAAATATAATGACCTGATTCTAGAAAGCATGTGCTTCTGAATAATCAAAATTGCCAAAATATCAATTTAATTAAATATGACTATTTCTGAGTAAATTCACATGTATCTGAAGAATTGAACCCTAAATACGTTCATGAAAACGGCAGGTGTACTAGCACTACTTAGAAATATGATTTGCTTATTGTATTCCTTAATCTTTTAAAATAACTTTTGTTTAATATTTTCAGCATGCTTTTTCAAATGGACTATATACCGTATGCATTGAAATGTTTATATGTATATATGCATATATGTAAAGTGCCTTAATTATTAGCATTCTAAGCATCTGATCTTGTGTATGGATAGTAGCGTTTGATAAAAAACAAAAAGCCTGTTAAAGTCAGGCAAACTTTGGAACATACCATAGAAATGCTTTTATAGAAAGTAAAGGATTTTTTCCTTATAGTATTTCTGTAATAACATTAACAGTTTTCTATCTGCATTAATATTGCTTCTAAATTATTGGTAATTAATAATTTCTGAATGAAAAAGAATAAAAGCAAGAATAATCCTGTTAATACAAAGGATTCAAAATTGTGCAACCCCATCATAAAGTAATTATTCATGTGGTTAAAAGCACCTTTAAAAATCTTAGTTAAATTCACAATAACTACTCAAAAATATTTTTCTGTGCTGATGTTACCATTAAATTAAAATAGTTGTATACCATAAAAATAGTTGTATACTGTTCATATATAAGAAAATTCTCCCCTTTTCTCAGGTAATAACCTTAAAAATGGAATATCATGAAATGCTTTATTTTTTTAATGCACAATTTATTAAAGTGTAAGCAAGACCTTGTCTAAGTTGACTTGCCTTTTACCTCCCTATCACTAACAACACTCCTGACCTGGAGATGCAGCCTCTTTCAGGATAAGAAGAAAATGTGTCCATGCATGCTTAGTCTATGCCACTCTTTAACAGATTACATATCAAGCTGGATTATACTTAGTCCTTGTCCTTTTTTCTTTTTTCTTTTTTTTTTTTCCTTTTTTCTTTTTTTTCTCTCCAAACAGGCGAAAGTAGCTAGTAATGCAGCCTTTGGGGAGGTGTGTTTTTGGCTGCGATCAACAAAGAATTCAGCTGGACTGAGAATCTCCAACCTGTTTCATATGATGCTGAAGGGGAAATTTGGAACCTTATTCTTGGAATGATGCATCCTCCACAATTATGCATTTTATAATTTTCATTTTGCTCAGTCTACTCCTTAATATCAAAATGACAAAGGAAATAAAAAGGTAGAAAAAGCATGAAATGCTATTTTATGAATAGCTTCTTATTGAAGTGCTTTAAAAAAATACGATTTTTTCCCCTGTAAGCTGGAATCAATTATAAAGCATTATCATTTGCTGTAAGAACACCTTAATAGCACAAACGTCAGAATTGTGTTGATCTTTCTAACTTTGTTCAAAGTGTATGTGCATGTGTTAAAGTGGAATCACTTATTGCTTTAATATTTGTAATAAATTGATTGCAAAAGTATGAAATAAGAGCCTTTCATTTCCCACTCTCCTAACATAATGTTCAACAAAAACACACAAATGAACAAAAAAGGACGAGGGATTTTAAGGCTGACATTCATGTTTGCATGTAAATAAAGCAAGAGCCACAAACAAAGCCAGCAATCTCACATACTTGCCTTCAGTGGTAAAGGATGGAAAGGCTGCCTGCTACCAATCAGCAAGTGGTTGCTATGGTTACAAGGTCAGGAAATATGCCTTTTCCCCAGTTGTCCAAGGCTTGCACATGTCACTTCTGAAACTATGAATTTTATATACAGGTCAGGAGATGCATACCAAAGAAATAAACAGTGAACTGGACCATAATGACAGCTAACGTTCAAACGTCCTTGAATTTTTTAAATTTCTATCCAAACACATTTTGTCATTTTGAATGGGTTGGGGTTTTGGTTTTTTTTTTTTTTTTTTTTGTATAAAATTGGAGCAA